>NC_137187.1:7562500-12562500 GCF_951804945.1 Podarcis cretensis
CCTCTAGAGGGAGCTTGTCAAATTGTTGCTGCAGTTTACTTGGGACTTCACAGCTGCGAGATTAAGATCGTGGAAGCAGACAGCGACCTTGAACAAAAATGTGTTTGGAGGAAGTTTTGGTGCTTGCTTTCTGCAAGATGAGTGCTTTGCTGGAGCAGCTGCATGAGAAGATGGATTTGATGAATGAGAAGTTGGATTTGATGACTGTTGTAGTCAGGGAATGTGAACAAATAGGGAATACTGACGCAGAAATTATACAGAGACCAACTCAGGAAACTGGTTCGACTGTACAAATGCAAGGGCAGATGATAATGGAAGAGGTTGCGATAGTACCTCAAGCAATACAAATGGAGAGATTTGAGGCCCTGCAGGAGCATAAGCCGTTGTTTTGGAAGACTGAATTTGGAATGGGCCGGTGGGGGTCTGGAGCTGAGGAGGCTCTTAAACTTGGAGGGACTTTGAAATATGTTGTTAAATATTTTTTGGATTATATTGATGACTGTGGGGAGTGGGACTGTGGGGAATGGGCTGGTTTGATGAGGGGAGATGGAGATAATTATGGGCTGAAATCCCCCAGAGACCTACTCCTCAATGAGTATAAACAAGAAGATCTGCAGAAGGGGCTTGGAAGAGATTTAAGCGCCTCGGACATAAGACTACCAGGTTGATGGACTAAATGGAATGGACAGTAAGGACTGACATAACCCGAGACCAGGAAAAAGGGACGTTGGATGAAAATTGGAAAGTCTATAAAGAAAAAAATTTAATTTGGGGAATTAGTGTAAAATTAATGAATATTAGGGAAAATGTTGGAATGAAACTGTCTGGCTTTAGTAGAAATGATATGAGGAGTTATGTATAAATAAGCATTAAGTTTTAAGTTTCAAGGTGTTTTACGGTAAGATAAGGTTAAACAAAGTAACACAAATTTTTAGCAGTAATGTTATATAATAAGGTAAAATTGGATTATGAATAGGTGAGAATGTAAAGTTACAATATATTAAGATAAATTATTAAGATAAAAGCAAAAATGGAAAGGATTTGCTGAAACTGCTAATTGAATTAGAATACAAAAAAGGGAGGTGTGAGGAGGTCAGGGAAACAAGTAAATGAAAGACAAGACATGGAGAGATTGAAATGTTTTTAATTGTTTTTATTTTTCTGTATTTTGTATTTTGTATTTTGTATTTTTTCATTTTTGTAACATTTTCAAAACTTTAATACAGTAAATATTATTTTTTTAAAAAAAATAGAATCACTAGTTTGTCCCCAGTCACCTTCCACCAATCTTACAGAAGATGAGATTTAAAACAAACAAACCAAAAAAGGAGCTGAGGGTGTACCACCTTATGCTGAAGTACTGTACTTGCGGACCACTGTTTGTTAACAGCAAGAATGGTAGAGGAAATTAACCTAAAATTAGAAAAGGTAGTGTCCCTCCTGGCTGAGTTGGCGCTGTTGGCGACCCAGAACAGTCCTATTGCCACCCAAGAGTTTGGCTCTTAACAAGATCTTCAAACTCAGGGGTGCAGCTGTTCTTGTGCCAGAACCCGTAAAACCTCTTACAGAAAGAATAACAAACATGAAAACAGCAAACTAATCCTGCAAAGCTCTCAAGTAGTTCTTGATGTTTACACTTTTAATGGTCTGCTCCCTTTCTGGAATTCAATCGCAAGTGCAAAGCGAAATTTCAAACTGTTGCTAAACATCCAGCGCGACAATCTTACCACGGTAAACCTGCTTTCATTGGACTCTCAGCATTCTAGACCTTTATTATCATTCACTGATTCAGTTATTCCAAAACTACTTCTGAAATACAAGACCTGCCTACAAGATTATAAAATTATCTTGAGGCATGTTTTTAAAGACACAGAATTAAAGCCTTTACTGCCGAGTCGTCTGTGCAGTCAGACTGATTCCAATCAATCCAAGCCCTCATCATTAGCAGGCATTTGCCAAAGGTTTAAGGCACAAACCCCAGTGCCACTAAGGCAGGTTCTGGGTGGAGAATTTGGCCGAAACATCCCCCAGGACAGAAAACCTGAGTTTAATGGCCAAGCACACAAAGAATGCTTGCCCAACTCACCTGTGTCAAAAATCAGTTCTTCCACCAGGACTTCGGTAGATCTCGAAATCCACCACTCACCATCTTCACAGAAAACAGATCATCCATTGCCAGGCATTGCCCCACCCGGGGAAAGCGTTACACCAAGACTGCCAGAGACAGACTTAATTACTTTTGACTCCGATCCCCCGAAACCCACAAACAATTGAGCACTACTGCTGATGGCTGGCAATCTGGGCAAGTCTGTCAAACAACCCCAGAAAGAACAACACTTCAAACACCTCAAGAATGGTTGTGTTATAACAGAGACAGAGGGAGAGCTGACTACAATCTGCCATCCACAATGAAGCCAAATCGCCGGTGACAAGAGTAGCCTAAATATTATCTCATTGAACATAGCGGGTTGGGCCAACAAAGTAGGGGATGAGTCATTTCGCAAGTATATAACACGTTTCGATGTGATAATGTTGCAAGAAACCTGGGCAACTTTCAATATAGTCCTGGAGGGTTACTTTGCCCATGAAATTAAGGCCACTAAACTGTATGAGAAAGGACGTCCAAGGAAGGGCCTTGTGACACTGGTATCCACTTCCTTGACAACACAGGTTATTGAGTTTAAAGATTCAAAGCACTTGGCGCTGGGTATCACCTTGCATTCTGATTTTGCTTGGCTAATCTTTCTTTTGGGGACTTTCTCCAAGTCCATCTTTTGTCCACAGTTGACTATCCCTCTTTGATTAGGATTAATTCTTCTTTGGTCTTCTAGTTTCTTTCTGTTTCCGTTTGATTCCAAAATTATTGCCTCTCCTAACACTTTTTAGACAGATACCTCATTAATACATATATATCAGCTCACAGGTGAAAATTACGTGTACCTCGTTCTGAAGTTGTAATCAGTAATGTTTCAGTAGAGTAAAATCCCTTTGTTTACTTAAAAAATGTAACCTAAGCTGGTTTCAGTTGTGTTTACAAACCTGTTTCCTCTTCCCCAGCCGGGTCTCTCTCCTAACCCCTCTGCCCCTTAACTCCTTCAGCTTTGACCAGTGAGAGGGCCAACACCAGTAGCAGAGCCAGGGACAGGCTCACTCAATGGAATGTGGCTCGCTCCCTCCACCACCTGTCATAATGACACATAAAAAAGTCCCTTGCAGCATTAATACAGTGGGGGTAAATGTTTTCATTTTCAGTATGCAATCATTGCAGGGCTTTGGTGAGAAATTAGTATTTTCTTCCCACATTCATACATTCTGGAAATAAATAAGTGTGTTTCACATTGTTCCTTTCATCGTCTTATTATTAAGGTGTCTCCCTCGCCATTTCATCTTGACCCACACTTGAATAAACCTGCAAACAGGTGTGTGTTTACTCAGAAATTAGTCCTGGTATATTCTATGGGCCTTACACCTTTGTGTTTTTAGGATTGCTGCTGAAGATGTTGGATTAAGGAGACATGCTCATCACTTCTTGGCATTTATTAACCCATCGCACTCTCGAGTGACCACCATGAAAAAGGGCTGAGGGAAAAGCTATGGGGAGAGGGGCTGGCTTGGGACCATGGGCCTAGCCAAGGGGGCAGGGGGCAGGTGCCCACCTAAATCAATAAAATACTTAACTAACTGAGGTTCTGCCCTCCCTAACAAAAGCCTGCCCCCCCCAACAAAAATCCTGGCTACGCCCATGCCTGGGACTCAGTGGCCCCCATTGAATTCTATGGAACAAAATAAACAGGCTGCAATCTGGGGCACAGCTGAAAAGGACAGCAGTTGCTTCTCACTCCAGACCAGGGGTCTGCAACCTTTAAGACAAAAAGAGCCACTTGGACCCGTTTCCGAAGGAAAAAAAAAACTGGGAGCCGCAAAACTCGTCATTATAAAAATAACTTTTTTGTCACTTTTTTATTATTTCTTTGTTTGACCCCTCAGAATTACTCCTCCTCGTAGAAATAAACGTTAAATTAACAAGTTACCTTTTTTTGTGTGTGTGTTCTTCACTCCCCTTCAAAACAGTGACCAGCGTACATGCCCCCTTTCAATGCAGTGACCAGCGTACATGCCCCTTACAATGTAGCGGGCGGGCGGGAAAGTGACGTCGGGATAGTGCGTGACTAATGCACGCACCGCCCCCATGCGACGTCACAGCCAGTACAGCGCCCGCCACAGTGGGGAGTGTCGGGGCGCACAATGCACCTCCTCCCCTCGCTAGTATCCGCCCCGGAGCCGCGGCAAAGGTGTAAAAGAGCCACATGCGGCTCTGGAGCCGCGGGTTGCAGACCCCTGCTCCAGACACTTGATTCTGCATACACACATTTTAGTCTAGAATCAATGGAGTCTGAGTGCTGGTGTGTGTTTTTAAATGTACAGGCAGCGACTATTTTACGTGCATCGATTGAGGTGTGACCGTCAGACACTCATCTCTGTGGACCTGGAAGTGGCCCAAAAAGGGGGTGGAACGAGACAGGGGCAGAGCAGGGTGGGAGGTCATGAAGAGTCGAACACAACTAAATGACTAAACAACAACAACAAATTTTAACATCACAATTAACAGGATTATTTGATATGATTTGTGTGCTAAAATGTTTTCTTTTGGATTTGAGAAAGATAAAGATTCTTGTATTACTTATATTTGCAATTTATACTTATACTTATATTTGCAATTTATGTCAAGTTTTGTGCTTTTTATTTTTTTCGACAACACATCTGCTTTTGAAAATTGAAGTTAGCATGGGTGGGGGTACACGCTGTTAGCCTTGACTAGAGTGTAAAATAGCCTGCCATTGGCACTGCTTGGTAGTTGCTCTGTGATGCAGAATAAGGGCAAGCTAAAAGTTTTGCTGCCTTATGGCAACCTTAGCTAGTGCTGCCAGCTTTTTTTTTTCTATCGGGACTTTTGTTCCATAAACAGTGGCTTGACAAGCAGAAGTTCAGCTGTTGTACCTTCCAGCTACCTGGAGATAAATATTGGGGGGACCTACTGCCTGACATGCAGCTGTTAAAAGCAAAGTCGCATCCCCAGGAAACAAGGTGACAACTTCAGGAATGGTGAGAAAACAGCAGTGATCCCTGAGTTGCAGTTCCACTAGGAGCAGGTGGACCTAATTACTTTTATAACCAATTAAGGTACACTTGTAAAGGTCTCCTTCAGCTCCGGAGGTTATTTATGGCTAGTAAACTCTAGAGAGATAGATGAATTACTTTGGGTATTTTTTTTTCAGCCAGAAACAGGTCAGCTCTGCAAAGGGACCAGTGATTAGCTAAAAGAAACTGTCCTTATAATTGGAAGCTGTGGAGTAGAATATTTCTGTGACTGTTTGCTTGTCTGAGGTTTCATATTATACCCTTAACACATAATTGAAGCATATTATTTCCTTCAGATAACTCTGGGTCCTGTAGTTAGTTAAGGGTTTGTGGGTATTGTAACTCATTGAGGGTAAACTACGGTTCCCAGGGGTTTTGAGGGGGGTGGGTATGCTTTAAAGTACATTGTGTATATCAGTTACACAAGAAAGCTCACATGGATGAACTGCAGTCAGTTTGTGAGTCAGGAAACTGAGAAAGCTCCCATACAATCAGGTACATCACAGTGCTGAAGCAACTGAAAAATAAATCTATAAATCCCAAGATACTTCCCTCCCCTATTTCTATTAAACTCTTAAAACCACAGGACCTCTGCTGTGGGTCTGAAGCTAGCAATCCATTATCCTTCAAAATAAATGAAGGCGGTTTATGTGGCTTTGTAATTCTGAGAACATATTCTACAAGTGCCATGGAAACATTAGCTTGTATAAGTGATTTTACATTATGCTGTGGTACCATAAGCTTTACAGAAGCAAGAATCACTAAGCTCAATGTGATTTTCTCTCAGTCAAGTAAGTGCAGAAGTACAGACTGAAACCTTTCTCTTATAGCCTCAGGGGGCATCAACATTTGATAAGTCTGTAGGTGTTTCTTGGGCTGCTCATGTGTGTGTGTTTTTAATAAGCATTTTCAGGCTTGTATACTTTACTGCAGGCATAGGCAAACTCGGCCCTCCAGATGTTTTGAGACTACAATCCCCATCATCCTTGACCACCGGTCCTGTTAGCTAGGGATAATGGGAGTTGTAGTCCCAAAACATCTGGAGGGCTGAGTTTGCCGATGCCGGCTTTAGTGTAACTAAGGAGACCCTGAGTATGCAGAAATCTCTCCGCTGTTTTTTGGTGGTCCCATTTCGCTTCCAAGCTCTGGGTGGGGAACTTTTGGCACTCCAGATTTCACTGAACTACAACTCTCATGACCCCCGGGCATCAGCTATGCTTGCTGGGAAGAGTTGCTGTTCAGCAACAACTGGAGAGCCACAGGTTCCCCACACCTGTAATGTGCAGTTAACCATGCAATTGTGCCATTAGTGGAAAGTAGTGGGGCCTGTAACAAAATGTTGCAATGTGGGGTGCTGCTGTCAAGGTCCAGGAGTCTGTATTTTTCTGTCCCTGACAGTCAGTCATCAACACAGTCCACTGGGCTCCCTTGGCATGCATTTACCTCCCTGGGCAGTTTGGCGCATGATGCGCCTTCCCCTTAGGGTTTTCCTCCTGAATAATTGTACTTCTGCAAATCCTGGAGTTCACCCCAAACCTGCTGATATTGTCCTCTTCTAGCTACATAAGGGCTGGAACTCAGAGATCACTTACAGTACACATTTGTTTATTTCATAACATTTATTACCACTTGATTGTAAAAACAAAAAAACACCACACACCCTCAAAGCAAATTATATATGATGACAATTCTTTTGTAAGAATAAAATGTGTCTTCCTCAGGCCTGAAGCACAGGGCAAAGTAAGAAGTGGCCTCAAAATTTATTTGCATTTTATTATATAGCATCCCTTCCTTATATTAACCTGGGAGTTGAAATTTCCTTCCAGATGATTGTTGCTCTCAGAGTTCACACTTCACTTGCAATTCCCTTGCAGATCACTTTGCATCTGGGCCACTTCAACATGGCCCCACATTCTCCCCCCACTAGCTGCCTCAGGAAGATTAAAAAAAAAAAAACATGCTCCCATGATGCTTTGTCCATCTCCCAACATTTCACAGATGAGAGTGGTGTTCTTATGCATTTGTAAAATCTTATTCTCACCCCCTTGTGGGATTGGAGTATGCGTTTGTTTTGTTCTTGTTCTTCTTATATATTTTGTGTTCTTATTTTGTATTTTGATGCTGTGAACCTTCCCAAGATCTTCAGATGAAGGGCAGTACAGTAGTACCTCAGGTTAAGTATTTACTTCGTTCCAGAGGTCCGTTCTTAACCTGAAACTGTTCTTAACCTGAAGCACCACTTTAGCTAATGGGGCCTCCTGCTGCTGCCGCGCCACCAAAGCCCAATTTCTGTTCTCATCCTGAAGCAAAGTTCTTAACCTGAAGCACTATTTCTGGGTTAGCGGAGTCTGTAACCTGAAGCGTATGTAACCTGAGGTACCACTGTATACAAATTTAATAACAACAACAGTAACAACAGCAGCAACAATAATAATTACACTCACACATACATGATATGTTCCTTAATGGTCTCTTGCCTACTGTACTCAATTGTTGTGAAATAGGTAAAGGGACCCCTGACCGTTAGGTCCAGTCGTGGCCGACTCTGGGGTTGTGGCGCTCATCTTGCTTTATTGGTCGAGGGAGCCGGCGTACAGCTTCTGGGTCATGTGGCCAGCATGACTAAGCCACTTCTGGTGAACCAGAGCAGCACACGGAAACGCCGTTTACCTTCCCGCTGGAGTGGTACCTATTTATCTACTTGCACTTGACGTGCTTTCGAACTGCTAGGTTGGCAGGAGCAGGGACTGAGCAACGGGAGCTCACCCCGTCGCGGGGACCTTCTGATCGGCAAGCCCTAGGCTCTGTGCTTTAACCCACAGCGCCACCCGCATCCCTGTTGTGAAATAGGCATCATCTTTTAGCGAACACTCCAATAGCCCCCACTCACAGACTCAATTCCTAGAGGCCACGGGAAGGAGACCACAATCTGGAGAACTTCGCTATGTGTGAGTGTGCGTGCACACACTAACGACAATTTTATAAAAAGATATTGCCCAAAGGCAAAACAGAGACAAAACAGAGACTGTGATTCATTCATCAAGATAATACAGACTCTGCTTAAGAGACAATACTTTAGTGATTGAATCTGTCAGATTGTGTACAAAGATGATTGTACCGTGTCATTGCAATGGACACCTATATAATCAGTTCGGGAAGCGCTGCTAGCCTTTGTCTGCAGAGTCTTTGGAATTAGGTACACAGTCATACTTCATGGATGACTTCTGCCAGCCATCTGCTAACCTGGTGGCCAGCCCAGCTGTGCTCACTGGGACAGATGAGAGCTGGGGCCCAGAACATTTGCAGGCCAGCTGGCTGGGCAAAAGCCGCCTTATGTTCTGCTGGGTTGCATGGATGGGATGTGAGCTTAAAGTTGTATTTCATGCTGCTGAAATATGATGTCTTTTTTATCTGGTTTGGAAATGACTATGGTATCATTCTTTATTGGTATAAGAAGGTACGAGACAATACAGACCGATATACATTACAGTGGTACCTCAGGTTAGAGATGCTTCAGGTTACAGGTGCTTCAGGTTACAGACTCCGCTAACCCAGAAATAGTACCTCGGGTTAAGAAGTTTGCTTCAGGATGAGAACAGAAATTGTGCGGCGGCAGTGCAGTTCTTAACCCGAGGTACCACTGTACTTGGGAACTTAACAAGATTTGTATTCCTTGTTGGATTACGTAGCAGTAGTTTAGTGTTTGTTTTTATGCCTGCTTGTTTTTATTACCTATATGCATAAGTGAGGTATATAATAATAAATAATAATAATAATCTTTTTATTTATATCCCGCCCTCCCCAGCCGAAGCTGGGCTCAGGGCAGCTAACAACAATAAAATAATACAACATTCTAAAATCATTTCATTATAAAATTAATTCAAATCAAATTGATGGCAACCATTGGGCTAGAGTTCTGTGAAGATTGCCAAAGGAGGGAGTCAGGCTGTGCCGTGGTCAAAGGCCTGGTGGAACAGCTCTGTGGAAAGATGTCAAGTCCCACAGGGCCCTAATCTCTTGTGGCAGAGCGTTCCATCAGATCGGAGCCACAGCCGAAAAACCCTGGCTCTGGTTAAGGCCAGCCTAAACCCTCTGTGGCCTGGGACCTCCAAGATGTTTTTTTTTGAAGACCGTAAGTTCCTCTGTGGGACATACCAGGAGAGGCGGTCCCGCAGGTACGAGGGTCCTAGGCAGTATAGGGCTTTAAAGGTTAAAACCAGCACCTTAAACCTGATCCTGTACCCCACCGGGAGCCAGTGCAGCAATAATAATGGAGTAGTATGGAATGTTACAGGACATGTTGTGCTCTTTACGGGGTAGTTTGTTTACCGTTGGTCCCCATCTTGCACCCAGCTGTCATCCATGGCTCCTAGAAACTGTCAGCATATGACAGTCCACACCCTAGGAAATGGTTTGGACTGGACAGCTAAACCAGGTGAGGGAAGCCAATGGATCTCAAACCCTCCATGAGTTAGGGACTTGGCCTGCATTCGACGACAAGCACTGATGGATTGAGTGGACAAGACCAATAGTGGATCCAACGGTCAAGAAGGCAATTTCTGCATGTGCCACAGAGGGAAGTGAGAGGCAGATGGGGATTGTCAACCTGGGAAAGTAGCCCACTTAGGAGAAGGAAAACTCCGATCTTAAACGTCCATTGCCTTTGGAGATATCTTCGGGAGAAGACAAGGCTAAGGAGTAAACCGTACACAAATCCTGAGTGGAGTCCCTAAGATGGTTGGATAGCAGCTTGTACATCTCCTTCCAGCAATATATTGCTCTGCTTTCCTTTGGACCATATCAGTGAAGCCCGGGACCTCCATACACACTGCTCAGGCTTGCACCCCAGAGAGGTCACTTTGGTGCCGCTAACACAACAGTTTGACTTCACCCCTGGAGGCATACTCCATTGTACAAACCAGAGACAAACCAGCAACAGATGTGGCTAAAATCCTGGTGGCTGAGCCCACGAGCCTGCCCCTTTATATAGACCTAGAGTAGGCTAGCAGCTTTCTGTCCAGGCTGCTTCAACAAGCTGTGTCCCTATGCGGTCCTTGGCCACCAAATGCTTCATTCTTCCTATGGCCTGGCCTGCACAATATAATCCCTGCTTAAAATGATTTTTTTAATTATTCAGGAAACTCACCTGTGTGTAGTGTTCCTGCACCATATGTCAGTTTAAATCATTAATTTGGGGCTATTCCAGAGTAGGATTCAATTTAGATTGTGCCACAAACCTACTTTGCCTCCCCCCCCCCACAAAAAAACCTCCAGACTTTTTTTTTTTGCAAGAAGGAAAGTGACTAGAAAGGATGGAGGGGGGATTGTTTTGATGCAACATTATCTAACTTCTTTGCAAACAAATTAGGATGAACTCTCAATAAACTGGTCATCTGGAAATGCCATTAGTTCAATAGGGTGTGAACTGAGCTTTCTTTCATTTTATGCCATTCAAAGGTGCAATACCCCACCCATCTCACATTCTCTGCAGGAAATGAAGAACCGGGGAGAATCTGGGTGGGCTGGTCAGTCAACTCCTGTGCATTAATTACACCTAATTTCTAAAGCTACCCCAGAAAATAAGGTGTGAGTGATTAAAATACCTGAGCTTTGTTTGTTGGAACACTTTGCCATGCATAATCTTGTTTTTCAAAGTTCAGCTGCAACCCAGATTCTGCTGCTTTAAAAGCAGATGTATTTGGAACAGAACTCACAATCTGCATAGCCGTCTTCTAAGAAAAATGAGTTGCAGCTGAATTTATCCTCTGCGTCACTCACTGTTGCAAATACCGACATTTTCAGTAAAGGAGTCTGAAGAACTTAGGAAAATAGTATTGACAAGAGATGAAGCTCCAGGACTTCTTGACAAGTTAAAAATTAACAAATCTCTGGCTCTGGATTATATTCACACAAGAGGTCTTTAAAAGCTCAAACATGAACTTGCTGATCCAACAAATATAAGGGCTACTCTCTGCAATAAACCCAAATGCTTTGCTCCCGTTACCCTGGGCACATAACTTCCTCCTCCTAGAATGGTGTGTGTGTGTGTGTGTGTGTCAGTCAGTGTCAGCTGCTTGCCAATTTATTTTAGGAGGAGGTCAGACAGACTGCGTAAGAGCTTCGGCACTGTGCCCCTGGTACAATGGCCTCGCTACATTAGTGTCACCGTGATTCGCTGGCACAGGGAGATTTTGGTTCTGATCGGGGTGGACTTTGTTCATCTTTCGTAATATGGCACCATGTGCAAGGCCAAAATTCGGCGTCCCCAAATGCACCTTCTCGATTATGGCTGTTTTCAATTTTGAGCCCCCTCAGCTCAGTGCCCTGTGCAGGGGAGCTGCCCACACCGCCCTAAATCCGACACTGTTCTGATCCTATGCTGCAACGGGAGGGTGGGCAGGCAGACAGACAAGTGGGAGAACAGCAACAACATGGGACCTTGAATTGAGATAATAAAGAAGCACTTGGGAGTTTTTGTTACAAGAAATTAGCAAATAAAACTAACAAGGTATCTATGTAAGTGAATGCAAAGATACTAAGAAACACAAGTTTAGAAAAGAAAAAGGCCCGTTCAATAATGACATGCAGAAATATTGTGCAATTTCCAGGAATTGAGAGATTACAGGAAGAAGAAGAAGAAGAGTTTGGATTTGATACCCCGCTTTATCACTACCCGAAGGAGTCTCAAAGCGGCTAACATTCTCCTTTCCCTTCCTCCCCCACAACAAACACTCTGTGAGGTGAGTGAGGCTGAGAGACTTCAGAGAAGTATGACTGGCCCAAGGTCACCCATCAGCTGCATGTGGAGGAGCGGGAAGCGAACCCGGTTCACCAGATTACGAGTCCACCGCTCTTAACCACTACATCACACTGGCTTCCTTTCCACTGAAAAGCACTAGTTTGTCACAGGATAGCTATGAAATTCTTAAAATTGTAATGACTGGAGGTGCAGGAAACAATGGCAGATTTGAGGTGTTGCCACTCATTTTCTGACACCTGGGCGCCAGCCATCTCTCTGAGGGCCTTGCCCTTAAAAAACTAAAGTCCTTCCTGGTAGAAAACTAAGGCACCAACGTGAAAGGTTCTGATGTTCTGGCTTACTGCATGTAGCTTGAATGCTCATTATTTAACCGGGGACAACAATTCAAAAAGATGCCCTCCGCCCTACAGTTCACAGTACTAAAACCGAGAACACGACTGCCTCGGTCTACCCACCTCGTTCAGAGCAATGTGCACATTCGCACGTGCTTGTCTCGAACCCAGAACAAGCAGCCAGCAACCCATACACACGCGAGGATTTAGCGCCAGACCTGCCTGCCGGCGCGCACTCAAAGTCACCGCCAGGGGGCGCGCTAGATAAGCCGGGCAAACGCGTGTACACGAAGAGCGCATGAATAGGTTGTGTGAACGCAGCCTTCCCTGCACCAAATCCTCCAAAGTCTGCCCAAGAAAGATCTTAAATTATTTTTGTATGCCACAACTGCTGCTAGTATTTTGTTAGCTAAAAAGTGGAAAACCCAAGAATTTCCAACGATAGAAGAATGGCAGATGAAGATGATGGGTTTTTCGGAGCTAGCCGACCTAACCGCAAGAGTCCGCGTTCAGAAGGAGGAGGAATATCAGGAAGAGTGGGTTAAATTTAATGATTATTTAGTTAAATATGTTAAGTTAAATTAACTGAAAACAGCTTGCAGATGCTTAATTGGCTTAGGATTTTATTTCAGTTAAGTGATGAATTAATATGTTTAATTTCATAATGTGAAGATCTAAGGATGTTAATGTTTAAGTTAAATTTTATAAGAACTGTGATTTGGAAAACCGTTAAAAGGACATGCAATGAAATTCAACCGAGGGGAAGCGAGGAAGTCACTTAACAATGTTAATAAGTGTGATTTTTAATAAGGCTATGATTTATGTTTGTTTGTCTTATTTGTTTGTTTGTTTATTTGATTGTTTGTTTATAATGTTGTGAAAACTAATAAAAAAATTTGGGGGGGTGGGAAATCCTCCACAGTCAGCCATCCGGCTTAGGGAGGTTCAAGGCGGGTTTGCTTTCAGGGTGAGCGTGGCGGAGCCTCCTCGCAGCCTCCGGGAGACTTGGCAAAGCAAGGGCTCCAGGTCGCGGGTTTCCTCCAGGGGGAGGAGGAGGAGCTCCCCAAGCGGAGCCACCGCCCTCCGCCGCGGGGAAAGGCGGAGTCCCAGCCTGACATCACAATTCCCCTCCCCTCCGCGCCGGGCAAGGACGGCAGGCAGGCAGGCAGGCAGGCAGGCGGCTGCGGAGCGCCTGGGCGCCTTTGTAGCGGTGCCGTCGCTTCCCCGGCCTGCCGAGCGCGCCGCGATGCTGCGCCCTCGGATGCGGCGCTCGGAGCAGCACTGAGGGCGCGCACCATGAAGGAGCTGCCCGGCGCCTCGCTGCAGAAGGCTTGCCGCCTGCTGGTCATCTTCTGCGTCCTCCACCTCCTGGCCGTCGTCTTCTACTGCTTGGCCGGCAGCACGCTCAGCTTCCAGTGGAGCCTGGAAGCGGCGGCGCCCCGCGGCCCGGCGCCCTCTCGGAAAGACCCCGCGGCCGCGGCGCCCAATGCCTCCAAGCCGGACGCCTCTTGCCCCGAGCCTTCTCCGCATCTGGGTAAGTCCCGGGCTCGGCCGGCCTCTCGCCCTCCAGCTGGCGCCCTCGTGTTCCCCCCACCCACCCTCTCCATCGCCAGCCCCGACGGCCCTTTGCCCAACACGCTGCCGTCGCGGGTCCCCCCCCCATCTCCTTAGCCTCTCTCCTCCTGAACCCCACGCGCTTCCCCGGCTCTTCCTCCCAGCCCCCCACTTTCTCCCCTCCCCTTTCCTGCTTCCTCGACGGCCCGTCCTTCTTTCGGAAGCCTCTTCTCAACCCGGGCGCGGATTCGCGTGCGCCTCTCCTTTCCCTTTTATACTATCCCTTTTTTCTTTCCTTTGGATTAAACGTAGCGGAACTTTCTCCAGGATAATAAACAGCTAGCGCGCTAGGGATTCTTCCCTAGTATGGCTTGTTACACAAACTGGGCAATGGCTTGGTCTCAACCGTCTGAAAACGGCGAGCAAGCTTTTGAGTTCTCCAGAGTTCTTCGTCGGGCTAAATAGTACATGAAACGCGGGGGGTGGGTCTGCCGAGGAACACAATGCCCCATAGCTTTTGTATCCCTTGTAAAATGGGTGAAGAGCGGCATCTTTTACCCCATAAAGTCTGTCTGCGCTCTTATTTGGAAGGGGGGCCCAGCGGAGCTAAGCGGGACCTCTGCGTAAATACGCACAGGATCGGACTGCGTGGCTGCTTAGCGCCATTGCTCACTTGCGCGCAGGGAACTTCCTTTGAGTTCAGTGGGACTTGGGCTGAAGTAAGCGTGCTTCGAAATGGGCTGTTGCTCATAACTTCCTCTTCTGCTACAGCCACCCCTTTCCTCCCTCAAAACTCCCCCCACCTTTCCGGAGTCGCTCTTGGATAGCTCTAAATCTGTCTTGCTGAAGTGCAACTAAACAGTCCCACAGTGCAACTTCTGACAATGTTTGTGAAAGGAATATAAGTGGATGGATCACATGTGCCACGTTGCTGAAGAGGCACTTCTTCCTCGCCCCTAGACAAACATGTTCTCTCCCCTTACTGAAGGAGACGTGTCGCTGGTTTAACTTTTTAATTTTATCCGTGGACAGCTTTCTGTTGTTTTTTTTAATACATATTTATTAAAGTTTTTGAATAAAAATGCATAAATAATCAACATTACTTATATTATAACATAGTTTCATCACTTCTTTGGACTCCCCCGCGTCTCACGCTCACACTTACATCATTACAGAAAAAAAAAAATTTTCAAGCAAATTACCCACTTGCTTACAGTCTTATCTCCGCTCATTTAAATAAAATCTAACAATTCTCCAATAAATTTATATTTCCTTAATCTCACTTATCGTCAAAATCAGATCTAATTCAGTGGTAGGCTATTGCTTATGATCTAGCATCCTTCTTAACATTCAACCAAATTACAATATTTTTGTAAATAAATCTTGAATTTCCTCCAGTCCTCCTCAACCCTCTCTTCTCCCAGGTCTCGGATTCTACCAGTCATCTCGGCCAGTTGCATATAGTCCATCAGCTGCATCTGCCACTCTTCCAGTGTGGGTAAATCTTGAGTTTTCCAGCTCTTAGCGATGAGTATCCTTGCTGCCGTTGTTGCATACATAAAAAATGTTCGGTCCTTCTTTAACACCTTCTGGCCGACAATACCCAGAAGGAAGGCCTCTGGTTTCTTAGTGAAGGTATACTTAAATACCTTTTTCAACTCATTATATATCATTTCCCAGAAGGCCTTCACTTTAGGGCAAGTCCACCAGAGGTGAAAGAATGTACCTTCATGTTCTTTACATTTCCAACATTTATTATCAGACAAATGGTATATTTTGGCGAGTTTAACTGGGGTCATGTACCATCTGTATATCATTTTCATTACATTTTCCTTCAGAGCATTACATGCAGTGAAGTTCAGCCCAGTGGTCCACAACCTTTCCCAGTCCTCAAACATAATATTATGCCCAATGTCCTGAGCCCATTTTATCATAACCGATTTAACCATTTCGTCTTGTGTATTCCATTTTAACAGCAAGTTATACATTCTTGATAATACCTTAGCCTTTGGTTCTAACAATTCTGTTTCCAACTTCGATTTCTCCACCTGGAACCCTACCTTTTTATCATTTTTAAAGACTTCTTTAATCTGAGCGTAATGTAACCAGTCTCGCACTTTATCCTTCATTTTCTCCAAACTCTGCAATTTCCAATTGTCTCCATCTTTTTCTAATATTTCCCAATATTTTGGCCATTTGACCTCCATATTGGGTTTTTTTCGGGCCTTAGCTTCCAGCGGTGAAAGCCACCTTGGAGTTTTATTCTCCAATAAGTCTTTATATTTTGTCCAGACATTATCCGTGGACAGCTTTCTGGACCCGCCACAGAACCCTGTGAGCAATCTCCATTTCTGTATTGTTCTGGATCTTTCCCGCTGGAAAGAGAGCGAACCTCTTTAGCAAGTGTGCCAAAAGTGGTCCAGCGTATGGCATATTGCCACGCTAGTGTGCACTGCTATAATATCCCCCTGCCTTTCATCTGCTGAACCAGGAACCAGCAGAAATGCAGGCCTCAGTCTGCTCCATAGCTGGGCCAGTGGGCATGCAAAGCTACCTACACTTGCTGCAACACCTCCATGTTAATACAGTTTGCTTTGTTCATTATTAATTTTGCAGATTTATAAACTGCCTCCCTGAAGTTGTGTACAGTAAGTTTATAACCTAGTCATATTTTCTTTCTACCATTGTAGCCTCCGCCTCCTCGGAATAGTTTGTTAGACATCATTTAGGAGCCAAACAACTCAGGGGATGCGCTAACCCAGTGGATATGTTTCCTTTGAATAAATGATCCCTACGCAGCAGCAACAGGAACTATGTTTCTGTAATGTTCTTGCTCTCACCTGCCCACATTTCTGCATTCAGTTTTAATCTTAAGGGTGATTGCCACACCCTAGCATCACTATGCATGCCATGGGTGAGCATGCTGGTGTCTCAGGAAAAACAAGTCAGAAGCTTCTCGGAATTGCTAGAGTTAGGTTTGCAGTTTTGGGGGTACGTGTCCAAATGGTACAGTGGTGCCTCGCAAGACGAAAAGAATCCATTCCGCGATTCTCTTCGTCTAGCGGTTTTTTCGTCTTGCGAAGCAAGCCCATTGACAGCTTAGCGGATTAGCGCTATTAGCGGTCTAGCGGCTTTTAGCGATCAGCTGTTAAGCGGCTTATCAGCAGAACAGCTGATAAGCAGATTAGCGGCTTAGGAAAGGGGGGGCGAAAAAAACCCACGGGAACTCGCAAGATTTTTTCGTCTTGCGAAGCAACCCCATAGAGAAATTCGTTTAGCGAAGCGCCTCCAAAACGGAAAACCCTTCGTCTAGCGGGTTTTCCGTCTTGCGAGGCGTTCGTCTTGCGGGGCACCACTGTATTTGTTCCAGTTCTAATATCAAGGGCTGTCTTAAGCATACGTGGCAACGGGGTGCAAAGATCCACCCTGCACCTCCCCCAGGTTGCCCAGTCCCAGGTGCGCAGGAGGGCGGAGCCAGCCAGCCGCCTCAGTGTCTGACTGGCTCAGTTGCCCCCAAACTCACGACACAAAGCCACCCGCTGTGGCGCTCCGACCAAGGGGCAGGCTCTTCCCCAGACTCAACTCTTGGGCCCTGGACTCTCGGCCTGGCACCCCTGAGAGCCCGGCGCCCAGGTGCCCTGCACCCCTAGCGCCTATGGGTAAGACGGCCCTGCTAATATCTTTAACATCCACGTTGCTGTTTCTGTTTATATTCACTTCTGTGGAATATTTCCCTGACCATCATGCATGTGTCCTGGATGTTCCTTTAGCTCAAGGGTGGCAATCCGGTTTTGGTTTGGGTGCTGCATTCACCCTCCTCAGCTGAGCTGTACAGATCAGCTTCAAAGGAGCTATTACAGCTCCCTGCTCATCAAATGAATGATCTGATTGCTAGAGGGCAGAAGATTTGCTCACTGAGCTAGGCCATGGGCATAGGTAAAGGGTAAAGGGACCCCTGACCATTAGGTCCAGTCGTGGCTGACTCGGGTTGCGGCGCTCATCTCGCTTTACTGGCCGAGGGAGGCGGCGTACAGCTTCCGGGTTATGTGGCCAGCATGACTAAGCCGCTTCTGGCGAACCAGAGTAGTGCATGGAAACGCCGTTTACCTCCCCACCGGAGCGGTACCTATCTATCTACTTGCACTTTGACGTGCTTTCGAACTGCTAGGTTGGCAGGAACAGGGACTGAGCAACGGGAGCTCACCCCGTCGCGGGAATTCGAACCGCCGACCTTCTGATCGGCAAGTCCTAGGCTCTGTGGTTTAACCCACAACGCCACGCATGTCCCAGCCATGGGCATAGCCAGGATTTATTGGGGGGCAGGCTTTATGTTAGGGGGGCAGAACTGAGTTATCTGTGATGCAATTGGTCAGTTAAGTATTTTTTTTGATTTGCTTGATTTGGGGGGGGGGGGACAGCTGCCCCCTGGCTTCACCCATGACCTAGGCTGATACGTTTGAACTTTTCTGCTCAACCCACTTAATTCCTCCCCCCTTTTGCTGCTACAAAAACCAGCAGCCTTCCTCAGCCTCGGCCCTCCAGATGTTTTGAGACTACAGTTCCCATCATCCCTTCCCACTGGTCCTGCTAGCTAGGGATCATGGGAGTTGTAGGCCAGAAACACCTGGCGGGCCAAGGTTGAGGAAGCCTGTCCTAGAGGGTCTGGGGGGGAAATGGATTGCTCTCTCTGTGGGGCTCATTGGGCCCCCTGGCTATTTAAGCAGTCATTTTGTAAGTTTTTCAGATATTGTCCATGCTGAATATTTGTCCCCGTACCCCAACCCCAGAAACTGTGTTTTTCCTTAGCAAGTGCTTGAATTTGTTGCCTCTCCTTTCTTAGAGTTACTTTTTTTTTTTAATGCCCCATGTACAGTTACAATATGAATAGGATAGATACTGTGTGAGGAAATGTATATAATACAAATAGGATAGAAACACTGTTTTAAAGAGAGAGAGAGAGAGAGAGAGAGAGGAGGAAATGTATACCGTGGTACCTCGGGTTACATATGCCTCAGGTTACATATGCTTCAGGTTACAGACTCCGCTTCAGGATGAGAACAGAAATTGAGCTCCAGTGGCGCGGCGGCAGCAGCAGGAAACCCCATTAGCTAAAGTGGTGCTTCAGGTTAAGAATAGTTTCAAGTTAAGAACGGACCTCTGGAACGAATTAAGTTCTTAACCCGAGGTACCACTGTACATTAAAAGAAACAAGAGCCCCATGCCAGATTCTAGATTTTCTCGACCCATTTCAAATAGGTTTTAGGCCTGGTTTTGGCACAGAAACTGCTTTCGCCGCCTGTATATGATCTCTATCAGGAGAGGGACTGGGGAAATGTGTCTCTGTTAATTCTCCTTGACCTCTCGGCAGCTTTCGATACCATCGACCATGGCATTCCTTTGGAGCAGCTGTCCGAGTTAGAGGTGGGTGACACCCAGAGGATGTTGCCTGGGGAGTGTTCTTCAGTGGGGTTCCTCAGGGTTCAGTTTTATCCCCTGTGCTATTTAACATCTATACGAAACTGCTGAGTGGGGTTATCTGGAGGTTTGGAGTACATTGTCAGCAATATGTCGATGACACACAGTTCTGCTTCTCCTTTACGTCTGCAGGTGAGGCAATGGAAGTGCTGGACCAGTAGATTGGAAGAAGTTTAAAGACTATTTGCAGAAATATTGTAAAATTAAGGAATGTTAGAATGATATTGGATAGAAATTAAGCGGTTTTCAGCTGTAATGTATAAAAGATATGGAAAATAAGGTTTTGAAATAATCAAAAGAATCAGTGGTGAGGATTTGCTGAACAAACAAATTGAATTGGAATATAAGAAAGGGAGGTATGAGGAGGTCTGGAAAAAAAGTCAAAAGAAAATAAGTAAATGGAAACTTTATGTGTTTTTAAATTGCTTTTATTTTTTGTATTTTTGTATTCTTGTTTTTCTTTTCTTTTTGTCTTACAATGTATTATTTTTGAAATTTTTAATAAATAAAAAGGTAAAGGTACCCCTGCCCGTACGGGCCAGTCTTGACAGACTCTGGGGTTGTGCGCCCATCTCACTTAAGAGGCCAGGGGCCAGCGCTGTCCGGAGACACTTCCGGGTCACGTGGCCAGCGTGACATCGCTGCTCTGGCCAGAGCCAGAGCCGCACACGGAAACGCCGTTTACCTTCCCGCTGGTAAGCGGTCCCTATTTATCTACTTGCACTTGGAGGTGCTTTCGAACTGCTAGGTTGGCAGGCGCTGGGACCGAGCAGCGGGAGCGCACCCCGCCGCAGGGATTCGAACCGCCAACCTTTCGATCGGCAAGTCCTAGGCGCTGAGGCTTTAACCCACAGCGCCACCTGCGTCCCTTTTAATAAATATCTTATAATAATAATAAAAAAAGGAAGTGCTGGACCAGTGTCTTGCCTCAATAGTGGATTGGATGAGAGCCCACAAACTGAAGCTCAGTCCGGATAAAACTGAGGCACTGTTAGTGGGTGGATCGCTAGACCAGATGGCTGGGAGTTGGCCTGCTCCTGATGGGGTTACACTTTATCTGAAGGAGCAGGTACATCGCTTGGGGGATACTCCTTTGCTGTCACTTGATGCTCAGATGGCCTCAGTGGCACTGAGCACCTTCCATCAGGTTTGGCTGGTGGCCCAGTCATGCCCCTATCTGGGCAGAGATAGCCTAACTACTGTTGTCTATGCTCTGGTAACCTCTAGGTTAGATTGCTGCAGTGCGTTCTACATAGGGCTGTCTCTGAAGATGGTTCAGAAACTCCAGCCAGTGGCCAGGTTTATCGCTGGAGCAAAAAGTTTTGAACATAGTTTTGTTCTGACACTTTTGCAGGTCTTTTCATGGCTCAAGATGCAGCAGCTGTGACTTTGTAAGCCTTGGTTGAACCTGATTCCAACCCTCCATGTTGTTGTGGGATATGGTGCTTTTTATTGGTTGAAATCTGATTTATTGTTTCAATTGTATGTTTGTTTCGTTAGCCACCCCGGGAGCAGCAGCTGGGAAGGGTGGGGTATGAATTTTCCTAAATTAAGAAAAGAAATATCTGGCTTAAGTTATTTTCCACTTCTCCAGCTTCTAGAGATTTTATATATTTGGTGCATCCTTGTGTCCTTTATGCTGTTTCTGTTAATTGTACTTTAGTCCTGTTCCCACCCAGCCATTATATATATGTCTAGTATCGAGGACTATATATATATTAAAGTGATGCTTCATGGGCCTCTTCTTAGCAACTTAGACAATCAGGCTCCTGCTGATCTCCCTTGCAGGCACTGTTTTGTTCCATACCCACTTCAGTAGTTGTTGTTCCCAGAACTGGGTGTTCCCAGACATTTGCTACAATTTAGGAAGCCCCTTTTCTTCTCTTGCCACAGTTCCTGAAACAATAATTTATTATTAATCTTTGCTTTGTTCCAAGTTACAAATTTGTTCCAGTATACAAATTTTAACAACAATAGTTTTTGGAATTTGATGGTTTGTTAAATACTAAAGTTATTGGTTTCATTTAAAACTTCTGGGCAGACTGGTACCAATTGAGAATGTTACTAAGGAACTTGATTCAGCTGGAACTCTGCATGTGCCCCAGAACAACGTGATTCCTTTACCTTTAGGTAGCTGTGCATTCGGCACTCTGAGAGGAAGCAGACTTTGGCATAGGCTGGTTGCCCTTGTATATATATATTATATATATATATTACGGTCCAAAGACCCAACAAATCGTTACAAAGCAATGCACAATTCAGACAGCCTCCCTCCAGGTTAAACAAGCATTTTGTTCGGACTTAAAGATAGGGATCATTGGTTCTTGCAACCACTGATAAAAATTTCGCCACTGCTAATGTTCTAGCGTTTGTCCGGTCTTCCAATAGGAGCCTGATATAGTGAGCCTCTGATAATCGATGTCTTGAGCGCACACACACACTACAGCTCCCAACACCTCTGACTGTTGGCCATACTTCCAGTTCCCACATGGGTTGTTTTTGTCACGCAAGACCAAATCCAGCCACAACTTGAGAGACTCAGTTGGCTCTTGCCTCTCAACTCTGCCCCTTAGGGCGGCCCAACCTGTCTGCACTGGTTGTGACTCGGCATATATTTTGTAGTGCCTCTTCCATTTAGCGTCATCCTCAGTCTAAACGCATTCTGTGCTGAGGTGTTCCTTCCCATCAGGAACCTGTGACTTTAACAATGTGTCTCAAAGACTCCAGGCTCATCCCAATTTTCTTTTGAGCTGGGATTTCTAGGTCCATGTCCTGTTGCTTTTTTATTGTCCCATTGCTTTTGCTGGGAAAGCCGCAGCTTATTATGGGTGGCTTCCAGCACACATAAAACATAATAAAACGTCAATCATTTTAAAAATCTGCACAAAGCAGAAATGTGAGTGAGCCCCCATTTGGCTTAGCTTTTTGTGTGTGGAATTTCATCTCTTTGATCCAAGCTGGTTTCTGCCTCTTCTTCTTCATTCTCTTGCCCATTTTCTATGTTTCTTACTCTCCTCAGGTTAGTCAGGAAACTTCAGGGCGCGACGCAAGCCTCATGTTCTCCCTAAAGGAATATTCTTTTCTCTCACCCTCTTTTGAAAATGTGTTGGGAGGGTTCCAAAGAACCCAAGTTGTTTGTTTAGACACTGCATGGAGCTCAAGTGTAATCTATGAAGTTTGGCATGCCTTCCGTCTTCCCATCGCAGCCAACGTCCTGAATTATCAACAGACTGTTTTTCAATATTGGCAGAATGCCTATATAAGCTGGGTGCCCAGTTGCTCAGAGAGGTCTGTTCTGCAGCTACAGTGAAGCATGGCGAAATCCACCGCTTTCTTTCTCTTCACCTTGGAATAGATAATGTGTTTTCTTCCTCCCTCCTCTGTTGCTCAAGTCATGCAGTTCTTCTGCCTTTGTGGAGTGCAGACATGGTTTGGGGCTGGGTTACTTAAAGGACTGCTGTTATGGAGCCTGCCCAGACTCTGAAGATCTACACTGGAGATCAACACATTGGCATTACCAGCACTATCCTCTAACCCAGTGTTTTTCAACCACTGTTCCGCGGCACACTAGTGTGCCGCGAGATGTTGCCTGGTGTGCCATGGGAAAAATTGGAAAATTCGAAAGATTTAAAAATAAAGTATTTTATAATTTTTCATATTTCTGTTTACTTACTATTTCATAATAAAGTAATTATAAAATACTTTCTTTGTGTTTATTTGATTCCTATTCAAGAGAATTACTTTATATATAGTCAATATAGGCACAGAGTTAAATTTTTTAACATTTTCTAATGGTGGTGTGCCTCGTGATTTTTTTCATGAAACAAGTGTGCCTTTGCCCAAAAAAGGTTGGAAAACACTGCTCTAACCAACTGAGCTTTTGCTTTGGTTTACTTCTGTTAGGCTTTTGATAGTGCTATAAAATGGCTGTTTAAATGGTTCTGCGCAGTATCTGTACTTGGCTTTTGCTCTTACATCTATTTTGAGCTTCTTTGTGGAGCAGGGTTCTTTAAAAAAGCAGATTATAAGTCCTTTAAATAAATACAATTCATTTGGAAGCTCTAAATGAATGTTTTGGAGTTTGTTGACAAGATTGGCAATATTCTCTTTTCATTTTCTCTCTTACATAGTGTGTTAATAGTTGATAGGTTTTATCACTCTCCCGCTTAGGTAGAAGTACAGTTGTTTATTGTAGCTCATGGCCATTAGCGTTTCTTTTATATAAATTAAGTCCAACCAAGCTCTAGTTCTCTCTAACTTAGCTTATATTTCAAAATCTAAATTAGTTTTATATGTGAACTCAAATATTTTATTCATTTTGGTCAGTTTTTTAAAAAATCTTTATCTCCCCCCCCCAATAATTGGGAGAATAGCTATATAATTAAACCACAAATATACATGCTCTAACGTGTCCAGTCAAATCCACCTGTGAAACTGATTGCAGATCTTTTTTATTCTTTTACTTTCCTTGTTTTATGTTAGTATTTTAGAATATAAAAGTGTTCCGTTTACATTGGAAGAGACCAGTTTTTATTGTATTTGCATATTCTGCTATTACTTTGGGCCTTATCTCTATGTTGTGCATCATAGCAACGGTAAATGAAACCACTCAGACCTTATCTACTGTAGTAACCCTGAGGGAATATGAACTAAAAGTGCAACTCTTTACCTTAAGATTGTAAAAACGCAACTTGTTTGAGAAACGTAAGTAGCAGTTCCCATTTATTGAAACAGATCAATGTTAATCCATTCATGGAAAGTTCAAGGGAACAAGGCTTTCTTAACACGGTGACTAAACATGCAACACTGTTGGCATCAGACACAGGGCCCTAGCTCAGTGGTAAAACCACTGGTTGGCATGCAGAATGTCTCCTGAAACTCTGGAAAGCTGCTGTCAGTCAGTGTAAACAATATTGAAGCAGACCTAACTTCCTAATTTTCAAAGATTAGAAACACTGTCATTAATTTGGCATTTATTGATGTGGAGAGTGGGGTGGGGCAGTGTTAGAAACTTGAATATATAAGCTAGGCAAGGTTGCAGCCACCAAAACGGAATGTATACTTGCCATTTTGGGGCAAGATGGCTCTAAAGTCTTATTTTTCAAATGATGGACTGACTGTGATTGATTATCAGTTAAACATCTGGCTAGTTCAAGTGAGAACCTTGAGCTAGGTTAAGAACTTGAGAGAACTTTGAGAAGAAAAGTCACTTGATCCAGAGATAGTCCACACATATATTGACCTATTATGCCTACCTCTTTTTCTTAATGGTGACACGGACCATTCATGATGTAAGAATATTCTGCATAATTTGTGAGCTGGGCAGTTGGATGGGGTGTGTGAAGACAAGATACAATAATTAGGTATAACGTTGTCCACTGCTTCTGCTCAGGCCATGCGAAAAAGCATTTTGTTTCCAGAAATTCATTCCAGTGCGCTGGCTGAGACCCTGCCTGCCTGCACACTGTCTCACCAGGGTGATATATGCATAGTAGAGTGTTCCATTTATTGGTAGTTAATGGGACATGCTTCATCTACATGGGCTTGTCCTAGTTTTTCTTCATGCTAAGAATGCAACAGAATGCGGAAAATAACTACAAACTAGAAGAACAAATTACAGTCATAGCTTGGAAGTTGCACGGAATCTGTTCCGGAAGTCCGTTCGACTTCCAAAACATTCAAAACCAAAGCGCAGCTTCTGATTGGCTACAGAAAGCTCCTGCAGCCAATCGGAAGCCCTGTCAGACGTTTGGCTTCCAAAAATAGTTTTGGAACTATGCTGTTTGACTTCCAAGGTACGACTGTACTGCAATGCATCCCTCTCACTTGGGCAGACTTGCTTCTGTTCAGGGTGCCAGCCAGACTGACATGCTGTCCCCCAGAAAACTATAAAGCAGGGTGGAGGGTTAAACAAAGCAAGTTGCTTTTTCCCTCCCCAAGATTTCCCAGTTCCCATACCCAGTGGACACTCCAACATTCTGCTGTTTCTGGGGACTATGGAGCACACTTAATCCTTGCTGGTGATGTAAACAAAATCTGCTCCTTTTTCCTTATGGGGTATCCAAGAGCCCATATAGAGTCCTTAAGTGGGTTCCCTATCAATAAGAAAAAATAACTAGAGATTAGGGACGCGGGTGGCGTTGTGGGTTAAACCACAGAGCCTAGGACTTGCCCATCAGAAGGTTGGTGGTTCGAATCCCCACAGCGGGGTGAGCTCCCGTTGCTCGGTCCCTGCTCCTGCCAACCTAGCAGTTCGAAAGCATGTCAAAGTACAAGTAGATAAATAAGTATGGCTCCGGCAGGAAGGTAAACAGCGTTTCCGTGCGCTGCTCTGGTTCGCCAGAAGCGGCTTAGTCATGCTGGCCACATGACCCGGAAGCTGTACGCTGGCTCCCTCGGCCAATAAAGCGAGATGAGTGCCACAACCCCAGAGTCATCCACAACTGGACCTAATGGTCAGGGGTCCCTTTACCTTTTTAACCAGAGAATATTGAGAAGCAAAGCAGCTAGTAAGCCTGATCTTTATTAAACTGTTGCAATAGGGTGCTCACTGCCCCCCTCCCCACGCAGGAGGGAGGAGGAACCCAGAACAAAGGTGTGCAAGCCCTTATATAGACTTTTGAAATTCCCCACCCTGTAGCTCAAGACCACCCCCAAAAGCACCATACATACATCACAGAAGGAGGCAGTCTACAACAGAAATCCTGTCTGCCAGAATACCTGACAATGGCCAGTGATTGCTTACTTGGGCAGCTTGGCCATTCTTTGGTGATGGTAAAGGTAAAGGTACCCCTGCCCGTACGGGCCAGTCTTGACAGACTCTGGGGTTGTGCGCCCATCTCACTTAAGAGGCCAGCGCTGTCCGGAGACACTTCCGGGTCACGTGGCCAGCGTGACATCACTGCTCTGGCCAGAGCCAGAGCCAGAGCCAGAGCCGCACACGGAAACGCGGTTTACCTTCCCACTGGTAAGCGGTCCCTATTTATCTACTTGCACCCGGAGGTGCTTTCGAACTGCTAAGTTGGCAGGCTCTGGGACCGAGCAGCGGGAGCGCACCCCGCCACAGGGATTCGAACCGCCGACCTTTCGATCGGCAAGCCCTAGGCGCTGAGGCTTTAACCCACAGCGCCACCTGCGTCCCAGTTTGGTGATGGTAAATACTTTTAATTCCTGAATCCAGGTCACAGGCTCACCCTATTCATACACAAAGATGCCCTAAAGACAGGTAAGCAAAAGACAATGGAGAGGCTTTTCCATTTCCTTCCTCCTTGCAGAGAAACATTTGAGGTCAATTTCAAAGAGTCAAAATGGTTTCAGGATTGTTCTCCTGTACTATTTCAGACACCTGGTTTACATACTTTGTAAATTTATGAACATTTAATTTATATATTTGAGACCATAAATTCTTATAACACTGGGCTCTCAGGTTCCCCTCTCTCCATTAAACCATTATTTATTTTAAAAACACAAGCATAATTTTGGAGTCCCTGGAGTATGTAGAAGCAGCTTGTCTTATTTGTAACCGCTTTTTTGCCTCCAAACGGTAAGCACTTGACTGTCTGAGCTTGCTGTAAGTATGCAATCCCCATTCCTACCTGCTGTTATCCTCCCTGTTATTATAAGTTTTGTGTGTTTGCCTGTGTGTCTGTATTTGTGTGTGCTTGTTTATACTTGCATTAAACATGTATGATGATAGATGGATGCCCAATGTGTATATCTTTTCCACTACTTTAAGCTGCACACAATGAGAACCATTGTTTAGCCCATTTTTTAATGCAATAATGGTCTGGTTTTGCTAAATGTCTTGCTGGAAGGGGTTAATATGGGTGAAGTTACTAGGTCCAGAGCTAAAGATGCAGCCACAGTGAACTTGGCTTTGCCTTTTGTGTGTTCATGTGGAGATTAGTGCCTTTGCTGTTAGCTGTCTTCTTGGAAGGAGGCCAGCGAGAACGTCACATTTATGTAGATTGTGTTTCTCTTCCTGTTGTACATTTACTTTGAGCTTGATGATGCTGGTGTTCTACTGTTTTTGTGTGTCCCCAACGGTAGTTTATCCATAATCCATTTATGCAATAATGAAGGTAATCATTAGCAACTCCCCTTGTCCTTTCCAGTCTTGCTTCCTTCCAGTCGAGAAATGCAAAAAAAAATACTGAAATGTATTCCTGAAATGGCACCTCCATCCAAAGACCGGCTCACGGACGGTCCAGGAATCAGCGTGTTTTTACATGAGTGGAATGTGTCCTTTTATTTAAAATGCATCTCTGGGTTATTTGTGCGGCATAGGAATTCGTTCATTTCCCCCCCTCAAAATATAGTCCAGCCCCCCCCCCCAAGGTCTGAGGGACAGTGGACTGGCCCCCTGTTGAAAAAGTTTGCTGACCCCTGTACTAAATGATAGCCATAAAGTTCCTTGTTTCAGTGTTGCAGGTTTGGGACTCACAACATTGTGCTATATCTGTGTATATATAGCAAACAACGTGTGTGTGTGTGTGTGTGTGTGTGTGTATACACAGTATATATTCTCTAAAGGAATCTAATGCAGTTATTGAGATAATTCCTTTTCCAATGCAATATGGCTTTCCTTGACTCCTAGCTTTCCATAAATTGCTTTGCTGAGCTGCTGCTGACTGAACTCTGATACTATCGTAACTGAAATGCAGCACTGGAGTTTGTTGTTTTGACCTTGTGTTGTTGAGGAGACTAAATATATCCGCTGCCCGATAAGGACACGCAGTATGGAAATTTCAGATGGGAGGCAGGCTCAGGCTTGCACAACTTGTGAACCACTAAGCCAAACACAGCCCACAAGTCACATATGTAGACACCCCCTCCCGTGCTGTTGCCCCTACCCACCCCCCAGCAGTGAGTATTCAGAGATTCTGTGCTCCTGCACATGGAGGTTCCATCTAGCTATCATGAATATTAGCCATGAATTTGCCTTGTTTAAAACCAATGATGCTAGTGTGGTTGCAGCAAATTCAAGATGTTAATGATTTTTCCTTGGGTGGTCCCAAGTTCCAGTACAGTGGTACCTCAGGTTACAGACGCTTCAGGTGACAGACGCTGCAGGTGACAGACTCCACTAACCCAGAAGTAGTACCTCGGGTTAAGAACTTTGCTTCAGGATGAGAACAGAAATCGTGCGGCGGCAGCGGGAGGCCCCGTTAGCTAAAGTGGTGCTTCAGGTTAAGAACAGTTTCAGGTTAAGAATGGACCTTCCACTGTACAGTGGAACCTTGGTTCTTCTCGAACGTAATCCATTTTGGAAGTCCATTCAATTCGCGAAAGGTTAGAAAACCAAGGCATGGCTTCCGATTGGTGCAGGTACCCCAGAAACAATAACTGGCAGTTGCATCGGACATTCGGCTTCTGAAAAATGTTCAAAAACCGGAACACTTACTTGCGGGTTTTTGGCGTTCGGGAGCTCATTTGTTCATCAACTAAGCCGTTCAGGAACCAAGGTTCCACTGAATTATATAAGAGGGACAAAATTCACTTTTGCTGCTACTGCTCTTTATGTGAAAACCATCTGTCATGTTTCCTAGTTGTCTTCTCTCCCCCACCTGAAAAGCCCCCAATATTTTAGCTTTTCTTTATGCAGGAATGGCCCAGGCTCTTAGCTGTCCTTTTATTGGTTTAGGCATACGTTTGTTTTAAGAATTTTAATATTGATTATATTGCCTAAAATAATTTTGTGCGCTTCTTTGACCATCTACATAAAGGTAAAGGTAAAGGTACCCCTGCCCGTACGGGCCAGTCTTGACAGACTCTGGGGTTGTGCGCCCATCTCACTCAAGAGGCCAGGGGCCAGCGCTGTCCGGAGACACTTCCGGGTCACGTGGCCAGCGTGACATCGCTGCTCTGGCGAGCCAGAGCCGCACACAGAAACGCCGTTTACCTTCCCGCTGGTAAGCGGTCCCTATTTATCTACTTGCACCCGGAGGTGCTTTCGAACTGCTAGGTTGGCAGGCGCTGGGACCGAGCAGCGGGAGCGCACCCCGCCGCAGGGATTCGAACCGCCGACCTTTCGATCGGCAAGTCCTAGGCGCTGAGGCTTTAACCCACAGCGCCACCTGCGTCCCTTCCGACCATCTACATAGCACAGTCCTATTCAGAAGCAAGTCCTGTTGAGTTTAGTGGCATTTATGGCTAGTTGGGTGTGATTAGGATTGTGGTCAAAGATGTTATTAGTCAATTTAGTGGAAAGCTGGAAGAAATAAATCAGGTACCACAGTATCAGAAAGTGTACATGTAACTACCCTAATTCTTTAAAACAAAATAAAAAAATTCCTTCCAGTAGCACCTTAAAGACCAACTAAGTTAGTTCTTGGTATGAGCTTTCGTGTGCATGCACACTTCTTCAGATATACTGAAACAGAAGTCACCAGACCCTTCTATATAGTGAGAAGGTGGGGAGGGGTATTGCTCAGAAGGGTGGTGGGATTGGGTGATTGGCAGATAGCTGTGATGAGCCTGTTGACGACTCTTAACGACTGCAATAGGTCTTACAGGAAAAAGCAAGGGGTGAGAAGGTGAAAAATGGCTTTGTCATGTATAATGAGATAAGAATCCAATGTCTTTGTTCAGACCAGGTCTCTCCATGGTTTTAAGTTTGGTAATAAGTTGCAATTCAGCAGCTTCTCTTTCCAGTCTATTTCTGAAATTCCTTTGTAATAGAACAGCTACTTTGAGATCTTGTATAGAATGTCCTGGGAGATTGACGTGTTCTCCTACTGGTTTCTCTGTCTTGTGATTCCTTATGTCAGATTTATGTCCGTTTATTCTTTAGCTTAAGGTTTGGCCTGTTTGTCCAATATAGAGAGCTGAAGGACACTGTTGGCATTTGATGGCATACACAATGTTAGACGATGAGCAATTAAATAGTCCTGAGATGGTATGTGTGATGTTGTTGGGGCCAGTAATGGTGTTGTCCGGGTGTATGTGGCAGCAAAGTTGGCATCTGGGTTTATTGCAGGCTCTAATTCTTTAGTCACTTTTAAGGGAGTGGACTGAGGCTCTGTCCACTCTCCATTTGCTCTGCAACCAATGCTCTCCCAGTGCTGGAATGGGAAGTAGCATATGCACCGTTAGCCACAATTCATATCTACCCTGTATGAAATACTCCATTTTGGTGGGTGTGAGTGGCGCTGTGGTCTAAACCACCAAGCTTCTTGGGCTTGACGGTCGTAAGGTCAGAGGTTTGAATCTGCACAACGGGGTTCGCTCTCATTGCTCTGTCCCAGCTCCTCCCAACCTAGCAGTTTGAAAGCATACCAGTGTGAGTAGATAAATAGGTACCGCTGTGGCAGGAAGGTAAACAGCGTTTTCGTGCGCTCTGGATTCCATCACGGTGTCCCGTTGCGCCAGAAGTGGTTTAGTCATGCTGGCCACATGGCCCGGAAAGCTGCCTGTGGACAAACGCTGGTTCCCTCGGCCTGAAAGCAGAGATGAGCGCCGCAACCCCATAGTCAAATTTGACTAGACTTAACTGTCCAGGGGTCCTTTTCCTTTACCTACTCCATTTTGGTGCATTTCCCCCCCCAAAATGAGTTTTTAACCAAATTGAGAAATCTGCCCTGCAATTATATTTAGTGTGGCTTCAGACATGCGCTAGTTATGTTGGAAGATGTAGGGTAGTTTTTTCCTGCATTGCTGCTAGGCACATGAACACAGATGTACCCGTGAAGAGTATGAATACTGGAAACATGCTCAGATGCACTCCAATATTTAGCAACATTGTTTGTGTGTGCAGAGCTGAGCCTGACCTTTAACATAGACAGTGTATGCTCCAGTCTGCTCTAATTGAAGAGTGCGCCTCTTGAATGACTCTCATCCATGTCTGTCGTCATTCACTAGTTTTTCCAGAATCGTGGCCATGGGCGTTTGGTTGCAGATGGGTCTGTATTTATAACGTGGATAAAAATCCTCTTGTGAAATAGTTGAGGCTGTTGAAAATCTGCTCCGTTGCAGAAACTGGGGAAACTCCCAAATTAAGCAAGCCCGCTATCTTGGCTTTTCCTGTTCCCAGACTTCTCAGCGCTTTATATCTTGGCACATTCTAAGATTACCTCGATTTGTAGATGATTAATTATATTGCATAAGAGCAACTGTGCAGGAGTGTTTTGTTTTCCATATTATGTACTGTATGCTGTGTCAGAGTGTCCCAGGAAGGCAAACTTTGGAAGAATTATCCCACAGAGAGGGGATGCCCCTTGTCCTTTAGCAGTTTGATGTGGTGTTCACTATTAATCATATCTGTCGCAGATTGGAGTGTGGACAAATGTAACATTCTCTGAGTGATTTTCCTCTGTGCTCTTTTACTGTCCTGGTGGTTCTAGCCCAAATCTGGCTTCGAAAGCTTGAAGCCAGACATAATAAAGGAAGCTAGGGGTGTTTCCAGGCTATTGCTATGTTCACATACCAGCAAATTCAGGTGGCACAAATATTGAGAATTGGAAGGTCTTGTGCCACAAACCAGTGTTCGAAATTAGCCAGGTGCCAGGCGCATTTTGCGACCAAGTGCCGGGCTCAAGGTAGTCGTCTGAACTGGCCAGATGTTTAACTTGAGAATCAATCACAGCCAGTCCAACGAGACATTCCATTTTGGTGAGTCTAACCTTGGTTTAAGAAGCCATTTGGTGCTTATAATAATAATAATAACAATTTATTATTTATACCCCGCCCATCTGGCTGGGCTTCCCCAGCCACTCTTGGCGGCTTCCAAAAGAATATTAAAATACTGTGATACATCAAACATTAAAAGCTTCCCTAAACAGGGTTGCCTTCAGATGTCTTCTAAAAGTCTGGTAGTTGTTGTTCTCTTTGACATCTGGTGGGAGGGCATTCCACAGGGAGGGCGCCACTACCGAGAAGGCCCTCTGCCTGGTTCCCTGTAACTTGGCTTCTAGCAGTGAGGGAACTGCCAGAAGGCCCCCGGTGCTGGACCTCAGTGTCCGGGTAGAATGATGGGGGTGGAGACGCTCCTTCAGGTATACTGGACCGAGGCAGTTTAGGGCTTTAAAGGTCAGCACCAACACTTTGAATTGTGCTCGGAAACGTACTGGGAGCCAATGTAGGTCTTTCAAGACTGGTGTTATATGGTCTCGGTGGCTGCTCCCAGTCACCAGTCTGGCTGCTGCGTTCTGGATTAGTTGTAGTTTCCGGGTCACCTTCAAAGGTAGCCCCACGTAGAGCGCATTGCAGTAGTCCAAGTGGGAGATAACCAGAGCATGCACCACTCTGGCGAGGCAGTCTGCGGGCAGATAGGGTCTCAGCCTGCGTACCAGATGCCCTGGACACGGATTTAACCTGTCCCTCCATGGACAGCGGTGAGTCCAAAATGACTCCCAGGCTGCACACCTGGTCCTTCAGGGGCACAGTTACCCCATTCAGGACCAGGGAATCCTCCACACCTACCCGCCTCCTGTCCCCCAGAAACAGTACTTCTGTCTTGTCAGGATTCAATCTCATTCTGTTAGCCACCATCCATCCATGCTTAGATTATATATCTGAGTTTCGGACACTGCTGGCTCAGTATAGGGGATCTTTCTGGTTTTCCCCACCTCTTCTACCCTGCTGCCCCTCCCAGGCCAAACACAGTAGATATCTGTTTTTTATACACAGTAAAAGATTAGGCAACTTTCACCCCACCCTGTGTATCAAGTCACTTTTTTTATTATGATCAATGACCAGCACAGCCTATGTATATTTATCTAGAGACTTGGAAATGATTGAAGAAAGAACCGGGAAGTAAGATATAGAGGGAAATCTCAGCACGATGAAAGTTGGCTTCAGTGTCATGTATGCCAAGCTCACATATGGGTTTTCCACACCTCCATGTTCAAAATTTCCTGCTCCTTGCCCTTATCTGTACTTGTTTGCTTTTATCTGGCTTTTATCTGATTCTGTGATGGCTGGTTTTATTAAACTGGCAGGCATGTTAGTACATTGCCCTTCTTAGTTCCTTAAGATATGAAAGGAAATGATCGAGCTCACCCTGCCAAGAAGCAGATTTATTTTATTTTTTTAAGGTGGGCAGACTGTCTTTACTCACATCCAAGCAGAATCAAAAGCTTTCTACCAGGCCTACCCTATGGGAACGTGTGCCCCCTCTTTTGTGAATGACCCATTACCTCCGTCCTAAATGCACGCGTGTGGTTCACGATCTGTCCTTCCAGTGAGCACTCAGGGCTGATTTCCTTAAGAATGGATGAGTTTGATCTTCTTGCAGTCCATGGGACTCTCAAGAGTCTCCTCCAGCACCAGAATTCAAAAACATCGATTCTTCGGCGATCAGCTTTCTTTATGGTCCAGCTCTCACTTCCATACATCACTAAGTCTACCACTAGTGCATCTAATTTCCCTTAAGAAGGTTGAATACGCCTGGTGTCTCCTTCTACATGAGTCTATTCCAGTAGCCTGAGCTGGTCATGTTATTTTGAAAGGCTGCTGGATTCCCCCTGTTTGTGTTAAAAGTGTGCATTGGAGCCAGGCAAGTTCGTTGGCAGCTTACAATACCGGAAACCCATTTTGCTTTAGAATTCTGGTAAAGGAGTTTTAGGAGTTGTATTTTCGGTGGCTGAGCTAAACCCCAAAGAGGTTTCGTTTTGCATGTGGTTAGTACCTAAAGTTTAAAACACACATGCACACACACCCTAGAAGTGAAAATGTTCAAGACTGTTTAAGAATGACTGTATACATTGCTGCCTTGTATCTTCAGCATCTGTATATTGGTACTAGATAGAAGTGGGTGGATGACGGTTAGGCAAAGTGATCATGCCAAGTTGACTTCTGTTTTAAGAACGCTTTTGAATCGGGCCAGCTTGCCTTCTGGTCTGGCACTCTGTTCTCACAGTGGCCAACCAGATGACTACGGGAAGCCTAAAAGCAGGATTTTATCATGCCACATCCCACATCCATACTTGGTCTCCTACCTAACCAGTCCCAGACTCAGCAAGGTTGTTGCCTTGGGCGCCTTCAGACTATGATCAATAAGTCATTTGCAGTGCATCAACTCATTTCCATTTGACTCCTCTTCTTCCTGAGCTGTTTCTGTTGTAGCTGTGAACTGCTGTGTAATGTTAAGAATTCCTGGTTGTGTTTGCTTGTTTTCCTCTCCCCTCCTCCTTCATTTTTCCTTTTGTGCCATGTCTTTCAAACTGTAACCCTCTGTGCAGGAACCGTCTATAGATACAACTATTAGCTGCTTATAAAACCGTGCTACAGAAATGTAGTACCCTATGAGGCTTTATACACAGCAGATGTCAAATGTTCGTATTTTTGACGTACAATGAGTCAACTTACAATGCACGATCAGTTTGGAGATAAGCAGGCATTCAATATAAGAGGCCACGCCAATGAAAGCAAAGCTCAGTCGGGTTGGAACTGTGAAGTTCCACACAGAAATCTGTTTAAAACAGATTCCTCCTCCATGTGTATCTGTAGTTCACAGTGTTAACTACACTGTCGTCTTGCTGTCTTAGCATTGATCACCAGGGCTTGAGATGCATCAAGGCGTCAGAAGTATCTGACTGTGGCTGCGTGTAAAGAAGTGGTACAATATCACCAGGGCTGCCATTATAACAAAAACAAAAAAGTGGGGGAGAATAAAAACTGTAAGTAAAATGCTTCATTCTGAAAAAAAGAAAATAAATAACTACAGTTGTACCTTGGTTTTCAAACAGCTTAGTTCTCGAATGTTTTGGTTCCCGAACACCGCAAACCCAGAAGTGAGTGTTCCAGTTTATGAATATTCATTGGAACCAGAACATCCAATGCAGCTTCCACAGCTTCCGAATGGCTGCAGGAGCTTCCTGCAGCCAATCAGAAGCTGCACTTTGGTTTTTGAACGTTTTGGAAGCTGAACAGACTTCCGGAACTGATTCCATTCAACTTCCATGGTACGACTGTATCCAGTTTGAGCTGTGTGGTAACATCTACAAAGGGGACTGGCAACTTGTATCCACCCATAGCTTGGATGAGAGACCTTTGTGACCCAAGTACAGATGGTGACCATTTCTCACGGGGGTTCTGTTCGTGCCCCCTGCATGTTATACGGGGCGCGTATAAGTGCCCCACCTCCCCGCCCCCAATTGTGCCGTTCTGCCCCTGTTTTGCCTTCTTCCGGATCCAGAAGGACCTGTGCGTTGGGGCGTCAATTGAAGACACCTAAAATGGTTGCCATTTCTGAATCATGGGGCTAAAACTTCTCTAATACATTGTCCTCCATAAATGTATCCAGAATGAAATTCTGGACTCCCACCCCTGTTCTTTAGGAGTCCTTTTGCAAACCTATCACACTTCTTTAACAAGGCGCCAACGATCTCGCACCATTGTCTTGTCTGACTTGTCTTGTGGTTTTTCCCTCCCTCCCAGTTGGCCCTTTGCGTGTGGAGTTTTCGCTGACTGTGGATCTGAAGAAAGTGGCAGACGACAACCCAGAAGTCAGGGAAGGAGGACGCTACACACCAAAGGAATGCAGAGCGCTTCAGAAAGTGGCGCTTATCATCCCGTTCAGAAACCGAGATGAACACTTGAAATACTGGCTGTATTATCTTCATCCAATCCTTCAAAGGCAGCGGCTTGATTATGGTATATATGTAATTAACCAGGTAAGAGATTTCCAGATTCCAAATAGCCTATTGAGTTTGCATGTGCATGTTGTCACTTTCTTTCAGACATGTTGTGGACTTTTTGCTGAGTGAATTGCTAAAAACGGTTTTGCGGTGTGTAATGCCTCATGGTTGGTTTAACTCTGCTAGCAACAGGAGTGTTGTGGAATTGTGCAAAATTGTGTAAAAACAAAGAAAGTTTAGGAAAGGTTTTCCTCACCCTTGTTGTGGTATTATAATATGCTCAGCTAAAGATTCTGATGGTTAAGGGTTCCTTTCGTATAATACATTTTACAACACTTAGACTTGGTCATGGTATATGAGCTCCTGGGGAGCATTTCCTTCCTTCATATAAAAAACAAAATCTGTACAAATCTAATTTAGCTTCCCTTCAACTTCCTTCCACTCCTTTCTGTGGTTATTTATTTTATATCTTTTTATTACTGCATATCCGATTCAAATATATTTACAAATTTTCCCTTATCTTCCCCTCCAAACAAGAAATTTAACAAAAAGGAAAAACGAGTGAAGAAAAAAAAAAGGGTGGATTAAGAGAAGTGAGGGAAACCCTTAGCTCATATTAACATACACGAAAAATAACCATAAATATATCTATATTAATTTAAACAGATAGATCTATGCAGTCCAGATAGGTATCCACACAAAGCTGACATTTATAAGAAATGTGTTCAAATTATAATTTATATTCCAACCTCTTTCAAAAGATCTCAGGGCGATGTACAACGTTAAGAACACATTTTGTAGAGCCTAATGATAAAAACATAACACAAAGCATAACAATAGACAGCATGATAATAAAATAATGTAGCAAGGTGAGTGTATAGCCTTCTGATTTTTATATTTCTGTTTGCTAGATCTGAGCTGTTTAGGGTCATCGGGCTGACAGAGCCTCTTTGTACCTTGATGCTAAAACAGTGGCAATAGTTTGTTGGTACAGTGAGAGAAGCCTATAGCCTCCCTTGGCTACAAGTTGCCCAGACTGAGGGGATGGCTGTGGATCTGTGAACTGTCTGTGTCCAGGGCAGCTGTTTACCAGCTCCATCTGGTACACCGGCTGAGACTGCAGACTGTCTCCCCAGAGTGGTGCATGCTCTGGTTATCTCTCGTTTGGACTACTGCAGTGTGCTCTATGTGGGGCTACCTTTGAAGCTGACTCAGAAACTACAACTAATCCAGAATGCGGCAGCTAGACTGGCCACTGGGACCATATAACACCGGTCCTAAAGGATCTTCACTGGTTCCCAGTACATTTCCGAGCACAATTCAAAGTGTTGGTGCTGACCCTTAAAGCCCTAAATGGCTTTAGGGCATCTCCACCCCCATCACTCAGCCTGGACACCGACTGCCTTCTCCAAGGGTCTTCTGCTGGTTCCCTCACTGCAAGAAATGAGGTCATAGGGAACCAGCCAGAAGGCCTTCTCAGTAGTGGTGCCCATCCTGTGGAATGCCCTCCCATCAGAAGTCAAGGAGATGAAGAACTACATTACTTTTAGAAGACATCTGAAGGCAGCCCTCTATTGAGAAGTTGTTGTTTTTTCCACAATACATTTTTTATTAAAGTTATACACAGAACAGACATATACAAATAAGAAAATATACACAACAGAATAATAATAATAATAATAAAACACTACAATAGAAATACACAAGTCAGCATTTCCCTTCCTCCGACTATACAAAGACGGGTAAATTGGCTACATCAAAAAAAAAACCCCCAAAAAAAACCCTGAACTCCCTTCCACCCTTTTGGTAAGTATCAAATATCTTCTTCCGTTACGTATTGATTTTTAATCTAAGACCTTAGATTCACTCACTGATAGAGTTGTTCTAGCCCCGCCAATTCACTTTAAACATTTGTTCCAATATAGTTCCAATATTTACTCCAATTTTTCAGAAATTTCTGTTCATCTTGATCTCTTATTCTACCTGTTAATCTATCAAGCTCAGCATAATTTACCATTTTAATCTGCCAATCGTTCATGCTGGGAATGGTTTCCACTTTCCAGTATTGTGCCAACATAATTCTTGCTGCTGTGGTGGCGTAGAGAAATATCGTCTTGTCTTCTTTTTTGATTTCTTTACCCGTCATTCCCAGCAAAAAGGCTTCAGGTTTTTTGGGAAAGGTGTACTTAAGTATTTTTTTAAGCTCATTATAGATTGATTCCCAAAAGCCTTTCACCTTTTTACATGTCCACCATAGATGATATAGGTCACCCTCCACCTCACCACATTTCCAGCATTTCTTATCCTTTAATCTGTACATTTTGGCCAATTTCACAGGCGTGTGGTACCACCTATATAACATCTTCCAGACATTTTCTCTCAATGCCATACAGGCCGTAAACTTTATGTTACTATTCCACAATTCCAACCACCTTTCAAAATCGATGTTATAGCCAAAGTCGATTGCCCATTTAGTCATTGCCTCCTTCACCTCCTCGTCTTTTGTATACCACTCTAATAATATATCATAAATTCTAGACAAAGTTTTGTTTTTACCTTCTACTACCTCTATGTTAAATTTTGATTTTTTATCATCAAAACCTAGATTCTTCTTATCCTCTTTCAGCAGATCATTCACCTGGTGGTATTGCAACCAACCAGTGAATAAGCTTTTTATCTCTTCATAAGGTCTTAGTTTAAACCCTTGGTCTGTTTTTCTTAGCATTTCTTCATAAGTGGCGTTTTTCTCCTCCATATTTGTTTTCTTGATCGTTAAAACCTCTATTGGTGAGATCCACCAGGGGGTCTTTCTTTCAAGGAGGTTTTTATTCCTTTCCCATACCTGGTATATTGGTCCCCTAAAAATATGGTTTAAGAAACTCTTGTGGACCTTCACTTTCCCGTACCATAGGTACGAGTGCCATCCGTACTAATTATTAAAACCTTCCAGGTCCAATAAGTCTCTATTCTCCAGTTTTATCCAATCTTTTAACCAAAGTATGCACGCCGCTTCATAATACAAACTTAAATCCGGCAAAGAAAAACCCCCTCTTTCTTTTTTGTCTATCAAAATTTTCATTTTTATCCGTGGCCTTTTCCCCTGCCAGATGTATTTCGCCAAGGCTCTCTGCCACTCTTTACACTGTTTTAGGCCTTTGAGTATGGGGATAGTTTGAAATAAAAACAACATTCTAGGCAGAATGTTCATTTTAACAACAGCAATCCTCCCCAAGAAAGAGAGTTTCATCCTCCCCCAAATTTCCATATCTTTCTTTATGCTCCTCCAGGTGACCTCGTAATTATCCTTATATAGGTTTAAATTTTTGGCCGTGACCCAAATTCCGAGATATTTCACTTTCTTAGCTACCACAATTTCCGTCCTTCGTTCTAGATCTATCGTTTCTTCCTTTGTTAGATTTTAACCAACATTTTGGTTTTATTTTTGTTTACCTTAAGTCCTGCCACAGCTCCAAATTCGTCAATTTTTTGTAAAGCCTCTTTTACACTATGTTTTGGATCTTCTAAGGTTAATACGATATCATCTGCAAAAGCTTTGATTTTATATTCCCTCTTTCCTACCTTAACTCCTTTGATTTCTGTTGCTCCCCTCAGTCTCTCATTCAATATTTCTAATACTGTTATGAATAGTAGAAGAGACAGGGGGCAGCCCTGTCTGGTTCCTTTATGTATATTAAAGTATTCTGTTGTGGTGTTATTTGTTACCAGTTTTGCCTTCTGTTCCTTATATATTGCTTCTATGCCTTTTCTAAATTTCTCTCCCAATCCCATCGTTTCCAGACTTTTCTTTAAGAAATCCCACGAGATATTATCAGACGCCTTTTCGGCGTCTATAAATACTAAGGCCGCTTGTCTATCTATACTCATATCCAAATATTCAATAATATCTATCACGTTCCTTACATTATCCCTTAATTGTCTCCCTGGAAGGAAGCCCGTTTGATCTTTATGGATTTTATTGTTCAGAACCTTTTTTAATCTTTCTGCCATTATATCTGCAAATAGCTTGTAATCATTATTTAATAATGAGATTGGCCTGTAATTTTTCACTTCCAAGGTGTCTGCATCTTTTTTAGGGATCAATGTAATATATGCTTCCTTCCAGGTGTTCGGGATCCTTCCTTCTTTTAGTATATTGTTCATCACTTCTCCTAGCACTGGGGATACTTGATCACTTAGTGTTTTATAATATTTGGTCGGAAGGCCATCCGGCCCTGGCACTTTCCCACTTTTCATCTTTTTAATAGCCTTCTTTATCTCTTCTTGAGTAATTTTCTGGTCTAATATCTCTTTTTCTTCTTTTGAAATTTGCTTTAGGTGGTGTTCTTGCAAAAAGTAATCTATTTCTTGTTTTGTTTCCTTTCCTCTTTTATATAAATCCTTATAGTATTTTTGGAATATCTTTTTTATTTCTTTTGGTTCTTCCACAATCCTTTCTCCTTCCCTTATCTTACTGATCGTATTTTGTTTTCTTCTTTCTCTTATTTGCCACGCCAAATATTTGCCTATCTTATTTGCAGATTCAAACATCTTCTGATTCAACATTTTAATTTTCCATTCTACCTCTTGGTCAATTATTGTAGAAAATTTAGCTTGTAGTATCTTTACGTTCTGTTTTGCAGTCTCCTCACTGGGGTTAATAATTAAGTTTCTTTCATTTTCCATAATCTGTGTTAGGATCTGTTCTTTCTTTGTCTCTTTTTCTTTTCTTAATTGGTTATTTTTCTGTATTAAAAAACCCCTCATAACTGCCTTTCCTGCGTCCCACACCGTCTCTATAATAGTTTCCCCATTTAAGTTCCATTTGAAATAGTCTTCTATTGTCTCTATGGCCTTTTTTACAATCTTCTGGTCATTAAATAAAAATTCATTCATTCTCCATCTACCTATTTTAGTGTCCTTTCCTTTTAACTCAATGGATACCGCATTATGATCGGATATAGTTTGTGGAAGAATTTCCGATTTGATTAAATTCTGTGTCAATTCCTTCGATATCCAAATACTATCTATTCTCCCCCAGCTCTGGTTTGGATTTGAGAAAAAAGTATATTGTTTTATAGTGGGGTTTTTAAGTCTCCATGCATCAATTAATCCCAAGTTATTTACCATATCAAAAAATGATTGCGGTAATTTGCCTTCCTTCTTCTCTTGTTTTTTTGTTGATTTGTCTAGGCTTGGAGACACCACCCCGTTAAAGTCACCCATCAGTATCATTTTTTGGTCCATCCATTCCATCAATTTATCCCCTAGTTCAGAGTAAAAGGCGGATTTTTTATCATTTGGAGCATATACACCAACAACAATTATTTTTTCTCCCTGAAACGCCATCTGAACTATGACTAGTCTCCCTTGGTCGTCTTTATACAATAGTTGTGGGTCATATTTTTCCTTTATGTATATTACCACCCCTCTTTTCTTCACCCTGTCTGATGTCACAAAGTCTAATCCCAGTCTCTTATTACTTAGTACTCTCTTATGCTTATTTATTATATGCGTCTCTTGAAGACATATTAAATCACAGTTCTTTTTCAATAGTATATGTGCAATCTGATTCCTTTTATTTTTATTATTCAACCCATTCACGTTCCAGTTTAATATTTTTAACGCCATCTGTTATACAATATTAATTTATCAAATCTATATACAAACTACTGTTCTTTGTCTTCTTTCTCTGGTTCTTCTCTTTCTCCTATTGAGCTCTCCTCTCTTTCTTCTTCGTCACTCCCCCCGCCTTCCTCCCCCTGCTGGTTCCCCACCTCCTCCTCCCCCATCATTTTTCCCAGGTCCTTCTCGTATCTCCTTGCAAATTTTTGAAGTTCTGAAATAGTAGACAGTTTGAACTTTTTTTCCTTGAAATAAAATGAAATACCTTCCGGAAACTCCCATCTGTACAAGATCCCATTTTTCTTCAATTGATTTGTTAATTTTTTATATGGGTCTCTCCTTTGAAGAAATCTCGAAGGAATCTCTTTAAAAATGATTGAGTTTCCTTCAATATATAGCCTTTTAACATAGTTCTGTTTCAAAATTTCATTTCTTATCTCCAATGAATTAAACATGGCTATTACATCTCCTGGCAATTTTTTCCCTTTAGCTTTAGCCGATTTTATTCTTATTCGAAAAATATTTACTAAACAATGATTTATCTCTTCTTCTTTTCTGTCTAGCCAAATTGCCAGCTCTTTCACCACTTTAGCTCTAATATTCTCATTTATATTCTCTGGAATTCCTCTGAATTTCAGATTAGATTGATTTTGTCGCATCTGCGTCATAGCCATGTTATCCAACAACTCTTCCTGTATCTCTCCTATCTCTTTAACTTCTAGTCTAATCCTGTCCACCTCTTTCTTACTGTCTTTCATATCTTTTTGGACCCTCTTCATTGAATCCTCCAAAACCTTAGTTCTTACCGAGAGATCTTTAACTTTTCCTGTCAGTTCCCCCACCACTCCCTCCAGTTTCTTATCTAAGGTATTTTGTACCTCTATTAATTTTCTCTCAATATACTGTTCATTATTTTTGAATTCCTTTCTTATTTCGGCCATCAAGCTATCATAATCTCTAATTTCTCTTGCCTCCTTCACCTCTTCTTGTCTTGAAGGCCTCCTTTCCGCTGGTGTTGCCACCCCCTTTTTAGAACCGTTCGGCATTATATATTTAGAGTTGGTTCCTCCTATAGTACCGGTGGGATAAAATATAGAAATAACCAGGCTAACGTCTCTCAAGTAGTACAGCAAGGGTCCAAAATTAACTTGGTTGGTACACTTCAAAAAAAAAAATTAGCCCTTAATAGGGTATCAGATGGTAACACACTTTTACCTGGACCTTAAATCAAGGCACGTATTTAAATCTTTTAAGTCTTGGGGGTGAGTATAGTAAACGTCTGAACCACCAAAAACACTTCCAGACTCAGGGGCAGGGTCCTACAATACCGTATTCTTTTGAGTTAGAGATTGGACGCAATCTCCCCTTGATCCAACGTTAATGTATATCTCTTTAAGTCCCGAAGTGTATGTCTCTTTAAATCCCGAAGAGAGTCGCAGCCATCTAGGAAAGTCGGGAACGTATCAGATTGAGATGACGAAGTAAAATCCCCCTTTAGCTTGTTAAATATGGCAGTCTCTCACAGTCTCATAGTCTCTATCTTTAGATAAAAAGTACTAGAAGAGAGCCTATACTCCACACACCATTTAAATCACAACACTCCCAAAACGCCACAATCATAGAGTTTGGAAACAAAGGTCCTCCGCAGAAGCCCACGCTGGCTATAACACTCTCCGTCCCGGTGAAACAGAAAGATCCTTTCCCCTTCTCTCTAGTCCATTAAATAGTTTCGCTGTTACATTGCTGTTACCTTGCCTCCGACTCTTTATACTTTGTGTCCGAGGTCTTTCCACCACACTCTCTTGGCAGCTAATTATTCTTGTTTCCTCTCTCCCAGCGTCTCGCTATACTCTTTTTTCACCTTACCGCCAGTGGTGGACTCCTCCTTTCGCCGCTTATTTCGTCTCCGCTGGGTTCTTATCTTAAAGTTCCTTTAATCTTATCTAAATATTTTCTAGTATTTCTTTTATCCCACTGCTTTTTCCACAGTGTTTTATAGCTGTTTCCCAGCTTTTCCGCTGTTGTTGGAGGTCCGCCGCTTTCCCTCGGAGCCTGAGGCTTCACAACATGGAGTCTGTTGCTTCCCCTTTACGCTGCAGCTCCAGCCTTGTTAAACGCCGGCAACACAGGCGAGCACAGGCAGCGTCGCTGGGTACTTTGTCCCCCAGGATATTCCTCCTGCGGTTTTGGGGTTCACGGAGCCTTCGTGACCCCTCTAAATCTCCATGTTGTTCGAGACCCCCCGGAGGGTTATCTCGCGCTCCTTTCCGCGGCCGCGGCGTCCCGGAAGTCCCCACTGACCTGTTGAGAAGTTTTTAATGCTTGATGTTTTCCTATGTTTTTATATATGCTGTAAGTTGCCCAGAGGGACGCGGGTGGCGCTGTGGGTAAAACCTCAGCGCCTAGGACTTGCCGATCGTCAGGTCGGCAGTTCGAATCCCCGCAGCGGGGTGCGCTCCCGCTGCTCGGTCCCAGCACCTGCCAACCTAGCAGTTTGAAAGCACCCCTGGGTGCAAGTAGATAAATAGGGACCACTTACCAGCGGGAAGGTAAACAGCGTTTCCGTGTGCTGCGCTGGCTCGCCAGATGCAGCTTGTCACGCTGGCCACGTGACCCAGAAGTGTCTTCGGGCAGCGCTGGCCCCCGGCCTCTTAAGCGAGATGGGCGCGCAACCCCAGAGTCGGACACGACTGGCCCGTACGGGCAGGGGTACCTTTACCTTTAAGTTGCCCAGAGTAGCTGGGGAAACCCAGCCAGATGGGTGGTGTATAAATTATTATCATCATCATCAACATCCTTATTTATAGGACTTGTAGCACTGGATTGGTCATTTTTGTGTGACCTGAGGTCCCAAGCCAAAGGATTTGGGAGTTGTACAACGATTGCAGTTGGGACTGCCTGCAGTTCCCTTCTCTAGCCAGCAGTCTTGGTTGATCTGTGAGGTACTGCAGAACTTTTAACTGATAGGCTTGTATTATAATGGACTATACTTAGTTCTGTTACATTGACTGAATATCTATGACATTTAGTTGCATTTTGTTGTACTTGGAATGAGTTTACACATTATATTGAAAATTTTAGTTGCCTCCTCTAGTTATTATCACACAGGGTTTTTGCCTGCCTGCTCAGAGTTATCTCTTAATGTCTTCTTTGTCTTTGTGTGAGCTTTGGGGAAGCAGAATGCACCTGGTTTTTTTGGTGTGGTTTTTTTAGCTTTCTTAATCTTCATGAACCAAATTGATGCTTTTTTCATGTGCCAGTTTCATAGGGTATGTACATCTGCATAACACAACCGTCTCATACTTTTTCCACAGAATAACAAATAGTTCCAGATTCGGGGCACTTTTTTTAGCAGTTTAGGCAGGTTTCGTTTGAATGAGATTTCAATAAAGCAGTTATGAAATTACACTGATGACCTGGGGGCAGGTTGTTTGTTAGCTTAAGAGACAAACTTCATTGTTGCCATCAAACATATAACGTGTGGTTCCCCATTTGGCTCCCTAAACAACAAGCAGGAATGTTTCTTTGCAAAGTAGAATAGCCTGTTTTTAATATTGGTTTATGGCATCTCATCTTCCCTCTTGCTTTATTGCTCAGGGATGGGGCCCGATTTCTCAGCAATGGTTATGTTCTGGGATTGCCTATCAGTTTCAGTGCTGGCTGTGTTGGGGAAATCCAGGACACCTTTGGTTCTTTTCTTGGGATGTTGGCAGGGCAGATGATGGTCAGTGGTACATGGAACGTCTCTGCTCAGGATCATTGACTAGTGAAGGGGTCCAAAATGGTGGCTTAATTTTTCAAGACATGCTTCTGGAGGTCATGGGGTTTGAGTATCGCTGGGATATACATCTGATGGGGTCTTACTCTTTGCCATCTGATACCTACTACAAATGTCTTAAGAAGGAAAATGCTTATCACGATTTGTTCAGTTAAACTTCTGCCTTGTCCTTTAAAATTTGTGTTTGCTTCAATCAGCATAGGATGGGATGTGAGACCATTTAATTGTGTTTCCTTCTGGCTGAACAAAGGTTTCTAGTTCTTTTGCTAAGGAGTAATTTGTGCAGACATAGAAATAAGTTTCTATGGGTTAAGTTGATGGCACCCTGATCCAAAATATGCTTGAGTTGGAAAGAAATTCCGTTGACTTTCACAGAGCTTACTTACAAAGGTTATTAGCGTTCAGGGCTCTGAGGACATTCTGCAAAAAAAGGGCTATATAGTTTGGAAAGAAAAACAGGCGATGGTGGATAACAGTAAGCATACACAGGCTAGGTGTGTACAAAGTATAATTGTGTCGCTGCTTTTCCCCATTATGCTGCAGAAATTATACAGAAGTTACTGAGCATCATGACCTAATTTGACAATGAAGCATTCAGTTTAGTTAACATCCTTAAAGCAGTGTTAGTTTTGTGTGCATCAAGCAACATTGACAATGAGCCTCAATTATCCAGATGGTATTTTTCTTGGGTTATGAGGAGCTTTTAAAACCTGCTAAGAAAACGTTCTTATTTCTTTGCTCTCTTGACAAATGCTTTCTCTCTCTTTCTTTTTTTTCCTCCCTTGTCTGTCCTTCCTTTGCATCCATTCTTCCTTCTCTTCTCCCTTCCTTCTAGGGGGGAAAATCTTACCTTTCTCTTGTTAAACCTGTCCTATAGCAAAGCAGTCGCTGGAGCAAGGAGAGTTTGTATGTGAGCGATTGATTCTTACTCCATCTGCGTCCTTCTGTACTCTGCATCTGGTAGGAAAAAAGAAGGAAGGAATGCTGTCCACCCTACTGCTTCAATGGTAACGTCCCGCCTCTTAACTCTCGGTGCAATGCAAATTCAAACTTGAATCTACTGCAGGTTTACCATTGACTTTTGGAACCTCTGAAATGCATTAAATTAGGCTGAATACTGAAATGGAGATGGGTGGAGGGGGCGGGATGTGATGTGAGAATATGTAAAATGGAAGTTGGGCTGCTGGAGCCAGTGGAAAAAACTGGATGCTAATTGACCCCTCTCTAGTACGCAACTTGGCTCACTCTTCTTAAACCATGCTCATGCTGGCCACATGATCCAGAAAAACTGTCTGCGGACAAACGTCGGCTCCCTCAGCTAGTAAAGCAAGATGAGCGCCGCAACCCCAGAGTCGTTCTCGACTGGACTTAACTGTCAGGGGTCCTTTACCTTTAAGTTACTTGCTATGCAGTCACATCTCAATGGTGCACCTGCTCTCTGTTTGTTGCACAGTATTCTGGCTGAGATGATTGCTCAGTGGACACTCAACACCCTGGTTTGCACAACATACTAAGCTATGGTTTATAAACCATGGTTTAGTTAACCATAGCTCAAAATGGTCCAAACGGCGCCATGCAACTTAAATATAGGTTACAAATTATGGTTAGCAGGCACTTGTTAACCAAGATTTGCAGTCAGTTGATAAAAGTTGGCTTACATTAACTTTAGCTTATAATTAAGCTATAAAACAGGCCTGTTCTACAGCACAGAGATTTGCTTTTGGACTCCATCTAGCTTTGAAATTGCATTGACTTGTCTGACAAGGAATTCTTGTGGGCCTGCCAGGAAACTCCTCTGCATTATAGGGTTTACATAGCACTTACACCATCGGCCAAGACCTCTGCATGCATTTGAGTGTGCTGTCAAGCAGACTTAACAACCTCCTGAGGCAAATAGTTGCAAACAGCAACCTGTTTTTCAGGGACGCTCCCCCATAATAGATAGTCTTCTCACTGGACAAGCCTTGGTGAACTTCTGAGAACATCGGAGAGCCCTGGAACACAGAGCGAAAATCATTAAGCTACATTTATAGAAAGAACAGAGCAGCTATTTACTTGTTAACTTAAGAAATCTGCGTCTGCTGTTGCAACTTCCTAATGCGATAATAAATGAGAGATTTAATTAGCAAGGACATGAACTCTCTCCTGCAAAACAGAGGCAGGATGGGAAGCCTCTAACTTCTGAGCTCTGCCAACCTCAAGGAAGTAGCAACGTCCAATTCTGAACTGAACTCGCCAAGCTTGCAACGCCAATCTTACGCTCTTCATTCTTTGTTAGATAATATTTGTGCAGGATAATTAATGCGCGCCAGCTGTTGCACATGTTGCAATTTTGGAGCAAAGAGCTCTGTGTGGGATTGGCTGACTTAGGAGAGCCAACGGGATTTTTGTCTGCCCAGACTTGACAGAAACCTACAGCTGCTGCTCTAGGCAGAAGTCCAGCTGGCTCTCTGAACCAACTGGTAATTTTAGGCTTCTTATTTGAGGAGCGCAGTGGAGGTGTGTTGAGTATCCTCAAAACGGTATCTGTACAGTAACTCGTAAAAGTTAGCTTTGCTGATTTCTAGTGATATATAATATATAGTGACATAAAACCCTGAGGGCTTGTCCACACTCTCACTTGTCCTGTGCTTTAGAAAGGTCCAAGCGATTTTCCATGTGTCCCTTGCTAACCACACCACTCCCACTGGAAAAACCCACTATTTAGCGTGAAATTGGAGCAAGCGTCAATCCGGAGAAAACCTGATTGACGTTTGTTCTCTTTCAGCTGTTGTTGGCATCCTTTTGTTTCAAGTGACAGAGGAGTCTGCCCTGTGGGGCAAAATCAAGCCGCAGGAGAATAACAGCGCCAGCTGAGGCTGGCAATTCCCGTGTTGGTTTTGCTGGTTTAGCAGCACTGGAGCGATCTCTCTGGGGCACAAGCCTGGGCAGCGTGTATGGAGTTCCTGGGCTGCCCAGATGACAAGACCCTGTTCTCGGACCCACTGACATGGTCCAAAGGAAAGCAGGGCAATACGTTTGGCACCAGCTTGGCTGCAGGAGTTGCTGGAAGGAGGCGTACAAGGCACCATCCAACCATCTTAGGGACTCCCTCGCCTGGTTTAGCCGGCCAGTCAAATCCGTTTCCCAGGGTGTGTCTGCTGTCACATGCTGACAGCTTCTAGGAGCCACAGGTGAGAGCTGAGTGCAGGTTGGGGACCAAAGGTGGACAAACTACCCCAGAAGGAGCACAATGTGTCCCCCACCAGAGGTACCACCCCTCCCCTAAAACCCCATACAAGTTTTCCTGTGTGAAAGCAGCGGGGCAAGCAAAGTTGTGGATGAGGCTTTAAACAATTAAGAACTAGGAGACCCTTCTTCAGAGGCAGTGTAGAGATTGTGAATTTTGTGAAATCTTTGAAGGCAGGATGCTTAGCTAAGTCTTCTTTTTGCTAGTTGATTATTTTAATCATTCAAATTACTATTTATACCCTGCTTTTTAGCCCTGAAAAGTGTCTTCCTAGTTAGCAAACGAAGAGGGAGTGCTGATAATACAAATTCTCTTAACTTTCGCCGAGCAAAAATAAAAATAGAGATGTTTATTTGGGGCTGGAATTTGTGTGTTGACTTCAGCATTGTAATATATAAATAGAAAATGCGCTGGGAAGATGTAATAACAGAAATAAATGCCATCCTAGTTCATTAAGGAGCTCAAATTAGGTCTGCTTTCTGTCTTCTCGGGAGAGAACTCGGAGGTGATGTCAAAATGTTGAGTTGTGTTCATGTTGGGGGTAGCTAAATTAATGATAGCCCAATACTAGAAGGAAGCTGTTGGTTTGAGTAAAACTAAATGGTGTAATTAAGTGTGGCATTTGTTATTAATGGAAAATTTAAGAGTCCCCTCTCAATCTCTGTGTGCATATTTTGTTATTAAGACTCAGGAAAAAGCAAGAGAGAAAAAACACCCACATTTTTTCTGACTTTCCCTTCCCCCTGTGGGTTTGGTCCTTCCATCTCTCTAGGGGTTAAGGGGCTGCTTGAAAGGGCTGGTTACCTAGCACATATACTGGGCTTGACAGTTTTCCAAAACACTGGAACAAGTTCCTCCCTTGTGTCCCCGCAGATGGAAGATAGAAATTTGATTTCTTTGTTGTTACCCCTATTTCCCACCCCCACCTCCCCAGGTCTACCAGTCTTTCTTCGACCAAGACTTTAATCTTTTTCTCCCTCTGCTTTTTCCTTGTCCTGTTAAATTTGCAAAATAAGAAGAATAAGAATGACTAGAGCCTCTGCAAGCTGTACATTGGTTCCAGATGAAGTGTTTTTTCCCCCTAAGGAGGCATGTTTCACCATACTCTGCTGCTGGCCAAACTAGATGTTCTGTGGGTTTGGGAAGCTGGATCTCTGCCAAACCTCTAAAAAGCAGCGGGGGGGGGGGTGCAATTTTGGAGGGAAGAAATTAGGTGGGGGCAGGATCCACCCAGTCTCTCTCGGAGGTCCAGAGAGGCCTAGGCCACTTCCAGCTTTTGAGAAACACACAGAAACAAAATAAGGCACCAAAAAAAGAGTGGGAGGTTTGGACACATTCAGCATGGTCTACATTTGTGCCATCAGAACTGATCTGTTTCTATTTATTTCCCTACGTAAGGGAGCTTTTAAGTGTTTAATGCTTTACAGTATTATGTTTTTATATATGTTGGAAGCTGCCCAGAGTGGCTGGGGCAACCAGTGGGGTACAAATAAATTATTATTATTAATTATTGCTGACATTTACAAACCGTCTCAGTTCTTTAACAAAACTATATCTGTTAACAAAAAAATAATCATATATTTTACCAAATATGTGAAGGAGAGTTAAGTGGCTGGCACAGCTGCAACCATCCCAGATATGTTGTCAAAGGGTAGCAGATGATGAAACTGGAAAAATAAATAAATCTTTCCTATGTAAATGTTCTCTTGCCCAGCTGAATGTCAGCTTTGACCTGCTTTTAATAATAATAATAATAATAATAATAATAATAATAATAATAATAATTTATTATTTATATCCCGCCCATCTGGCTGGGCCTTCCCAGCCACTCTGGGCGGCTTCCATAAAAACCAAAAATACAGTAAAATCACACGTTAAAAACTTCCCTGAACAGGGCTGCCTTAAGATGTCTTCTGAATGTCAGGTAGTTGTTTATCGCTTTGACATCTGCTGGAAGGGCGTTCATATTTACATCTTCTTGAACTGTTTCCAAGTGTTCAGTTTGTCTATGTTAAATACATGGCAGATGGATCAGCTGACCCAAAACCACCTGACCAAACTTGGATGGACTGCAAAGAAGTTGTGTGTGTTGTGCAAACAGACAATGGCTCTGTTGCTTCTGTATTGAGTAGATGAAATTAATACGCAGCTAAATTTGGGCAACACAATTTTGGACTGTTCCTCCCCCCCCCCCCCCAAAGGAGGAGGTCAGTGCAAGACCCAAGAGGAACCTTACTGCTGTCTTGTCTTGAAAATAGTTTTAAGATAGAGTTTTATTTTCTCGGTTCAAATCTCTCTCCTTATGTTCTGTTTCACTTCATCAGGTTTCAGCGCTGTGTCCAACCCCACTTCTCCATTTCTTGTTACATATGAACTAGCAGATATTCTGTTTCCTAATTTGTTTTCTGTGTTGATTTTGCCTGTCACAAAGCAGCAAGCAAGTTACCCCAGAACATTTTAAGCCAAGTATTTTGTACTTTTTAAAAAAAGGAAATAGTTCAAATTCTGACCCAAGAAACTGAACCCTGCATTATACATTATACCTATACATTATGCAGATTTAGTAGATTTTCATACTTTCAGGTTTCCCCCCACCTTATCCCCCAAGCTCAGAGCCTTTGTTTAAAAAACAAAAACCTATACTTCGTAGAAGTACTGTGGGTGCCAGCAAAAAATGGCAGCAAAAAAGAGGTGACTGTACTCTCTATTGGTGAGTGCCATGACCAACCCCCCTGCCCTGCTTATCTGTATAATGCTTATTTAGGAAAAAAGGAAAATTGGAAGTGCAGACATACATTTACATACACGTGTATGTAATTACACACACAAAATTACAACATTGTAAAAAACAATATATTGAAGAGTATTTCACCTTACATTTCAGTGAATCTATTTGTGGTTCAGAATAGCTTTTGGTTTTTTTACAGTAAAATCCTGGAGAAGAGGAGGTTAAGGGGTGATATGATAGCCATGTTCAAATATATAAAAGGATGTCACATAGAGGAGGGAGAAAGGTTGTTTTCTGCTGCTCCAGAGAAGCGGACACGGAGCAATGGTTCCAAACTACAAGAAAAAAGATTCCACCTAAACATTAGGAAGAACTTCCTGACAGTAAGAGCTGTTCGACAGTGGAATTTGCTGCCAAGGAGTGTGGTGGAGTCTCCTTCTTTGGAGGTCTTTAAGCAGAGGCTTGACAACCATATGTCAGGAGTGCTCTGATGGTGTTTCCTGCTTGGCAGGGGGTTGGACTCGATGGCCCTTGTGGTCTCTTCCAACTCTAGGATTCTATGATTCTATGAAATCCTCTGTATGAGTTCCGTTGAGTTTACTTTCTCAAAAATTTGTGTTTAGGGCTGCAGCTTAGAATTTTGGTAGCTTTTCATCCAGCCATTTAGTTGACATTCTACAGGAGCTTAATGGTTCTCTAAATATCTTTAGGACCTTGAACCCACCCAAACCTGTCTCTGGCAAGAATTTAACATTGTTGCATTATAACCTTGTTGCATTTAAATAAATTATAAAGGTGTCAGTTCATTAAAGCATACTCAAGATATGGAAATGTACAGAAGTGAAAGTTGGTTGTCTCTGGTGAGATGGCTTCTTCTTAAGTGCATGTGAAAAGGAGGAGGGTGTACATGAAAGGCTTTTATTTCCGAATCCTTTGCTTAAGGCGCTTGGCTTGTGATTTCCTTCCTGCAATTTTTTCCCTGTAGTTATTTATTGCCCTGGGGAAAAGAGGTGGGGGGGGAGTTGGAACTAACACAATTCATTCAAAGAGGGGATTAACCACTAGAAAACAGTGCCAGGGAATCTGTTAGACAATCTTGGTTTGTTATGTTTAAATTTCCCTAAAAGGAAGCGCAGTCAGCATTAATAAAGATTTTTAATAGTGCATTTCCAATATACAGAGAGCTTCATACACACTTAGGCAGGAGCTTATGAACAGCCAAAGCTGCAATAGGGACTTCATTAAATCCACCTAATGAGTTCTTGGTTTGTTAGTTATTTTTTGTTGATTTTCAAGATGATTATATAAAACCAAACCTATCTGCTATTACATTGGTGTAGGTGAGCACCTCATACAGTATTGTTGTATATTATATAACTAAAGGGATGTGAGACAATTGCCAAATTGTCTGTGTGCATGGTCTATGATATCCATATAGATTTGGCTATTTCTGGCAAAGAGATGTACATATTTTGATCCATGGTAAATTGAATAAAGTCCCACCATACTGCACGAAAATACGTATTGTGGTTTTGCTTTACCCTGTATCAATTGTAGATTGGACATTATCTTCTCTGAGATTACAACAGACCAAATGTTCTTATGCCAAAGTTGTATAGACAGGTTGTCTAACTCCTTCCTGTGCTGTACTCTTGAATTCATGGATGAGATGAGATTTTACCAGAGGTCTTCTCAACTCCCCCTCTTAGCTGCCCACCTTAGTGGGGAAAGAGGAGAGGGCCATACAGGGATACTACTTTGGGCAGCAACCAAGTCATCTTTGTGTTTAGTTCTTCCACAATCTACATCATTTTGTTAACCCTTTTTATTTTTGTGGCCATTCAGCAAGGGAGCTGGGGACACGGAGACCCCCGGCAGCAGGCAGGGCAGGAATCCATGTGTGGGGGTGCCTGGCTCGCACCCCCTCAAAATCATGCACCTGGGGCTACACACACACCCCGGTCCTCCCCACGCTCCAACCCTGTAGTAATCTACTAAATGGACCAATGTTCTGATTCACGATAAGGCACATACTTCCTGTGTCCTATGAAGTTATCTTAAAGGTTTTGGTAGGACCTGCTGTCTCCCACTGTGCACATTTTAACATAATAATCCTCATCCAGCATATCATAACTGTTGTATTTTATCCCCTGAATCACTTCTTGTGGGGGGTGGGACGCCGACACAACTAACAAATGTAGTACAGCGGTACCTCGGGTTAAGTACTTAATTCATTCCGGAGGTCTGTTCTTAACCTGAAACTGTTCATAACCTGAAGCACCACTTTAGCTAATGGGGCCTCCTGCTGCCGCCACACAATTTCTGTTCTCATCCTGGAGCAAAGTTCTTAACCCAAGGTACTATTTCTGGGTTAGCGGAGTCTGTAAGCTGAAGTGTATGTAACCTGAAGCGTATGTAACCCGAGGTACCACTGTACTGTAGTAACAAATCTCTCCCCTCCCCTCTCTGTGTGGTAACCAGGCAGAAGGTTGTCCTCTCAAAAATGCCTAATTGTTTCTGAACTGAATGTTACTCTGCTGCTACAGTTAAAAATCCTGTTCTGGAGAGTGTACATTTAAATAGGCTTTAAAAAGGGTAAAGACCTAGCAATACAAATGTACTGTCACGAAAGAGAGAGTTGCAAGCTTGTCACGATAAGCCTTAAAGGAGAAAGAACACTTGTCGTCTCTTCAGTAGGGCTTTTTCTGTCCTGCAGCACTTTCTAATGCTAACCTTGAATGCTGGCATGAATTGTGGTTTCAGTGTTATCTGCATTGTTATCAGTGTTTTTCTGCATGGAACGCCTGTTTGCTTGATATGAGGTAAACATAAATTATTAGCTGAGCACACACACACCCAGCAGGTGTTTATTTGGAAGCTGTGAGAAGTCATGGAAGCTGTGGTTCTACATTTGTCCTGCTGTTAGGATCTTGGATGGGTGAATGCTTGAGGGGTCATTATTACAAAGCTTTTCTGTCCATAAAGGTTCAGTGCCATTTCACATAACCCAACTGGGATTGTTGCTTTCATGTGTCTGGACTTGAGCCATGCCGATAGCAAACGGGTTGTGAGATTACGCCACTAAGGTGAACAAGTGCAAACTTGCTGATAACACTTTGTTTTGTTAAATTCATCTCCTTACTGGAGAAGTAACAATGTCACAGGGGAAACTATAATATAGAATATTAAATTAATTTAGCAGTTACATAGAAATGAGAGAGGCAGTGTCAGGCTGGACAGACTTTAAGCTTGCAAGGTTTACGTTGCTTTTACTTCAAACCATGAAGTCCACCCACTAGAGCCAAACACTGGCTTAAAGAAACAGCCAGCGTGCACTTTGAATTAAGGAGCAAGGCACCTTGGGGTCATTTCAGCCCAGGATTTTCTTTTCATTACCAGAACTGAGCTCACAGGCCTTTACTCGAATATCCATGCTCAGTCCCGTCCCCCCTAGCTTTCTCCATTTCAGTAGCCTAATTTGGTGATGGAGTTGCTTTTGTTAACCAGTGGGGAGCCAGAAATCCTTTGTGATCTACTGCAAATTACCCAGAGATCTACCAGTAGATCCTGTTTTACCTTTACCACTCAGAGAGCCACTGTCAATCAATGTGCTGAGCTAGATGGACCAAATGTTCTTACTCCCACACTAGGGAGCCAGTGTGGTGTAGTGGTTGAGAGCGGTGGACTCGTAATCTGGTGAACCGGGTTCGCTTCCCCGCTCCTCCACATGCAGCTGCTGGGTGACCTTGGGCCAGTCACACTTCTCTGAATTCTCTCAGCCCCACTCACCTCACAGAGTGTTTGTTGTGGGGGACGAAGGGAAAGGAGAATGTTAGCCGCTTTGAGACTCCTTCGGGCAGTGATAAAGCGGGATATCAAATCCAAACTCTTCTTCTACTTAGTAGGCAGCTTCTTATGTGAGTAGTGGATAGAACATCAAATCCCACTTGGCCATGAGGTTTGCTCTCTCTTTGCCTTACCTACATCCACTGTACAGTTGTTGGGGGCTAAAATGTGAGGCCCCTCTAAAATGTGGCCAATTAATCTCTGTTTAACCCTAGTAAGCTGAGCACCAAGTCAGTCTCATAGCATTTATGAAAGCTATTCTGGCTTGGAATTTGCTAGACATACATAATTTTTAGAACAGTTTTCTCTACACTTTTGGAAGCAAAGCAATTCCCTTATATACTTCTGAAATACAGTGGTACCTCGCAAGACGAAATTAATTCGTTCTGCGAGTTTTTTCGTCTTGGGATTTTTTCGTCTTGCGAAGCACGGATTTTGGAAAAGCTTCAAAAATCACCAAAGTCTTCAAAAACCTCAGAAAAGGCTACCACACCGCGTGCTATGAGTTGCTCCTCGAAGTCAAGTCACAACTGCACCCCCTGAATGCACGGTTTTAAGAAAAAGGAAACAAACTTGCAAGACAAAGGAAACAAACTTGCAAGACGTTTTCGTCTTGCGAAGCAAGCCCATAGGGAAATTCGTCTTGCGAAGCAACTCAAAAAACGAAAAACTCTTTCGTCTTGCGAGTTTTTTGTCTTACGAGGCATTCGTCTTGCGAGGTACCACTGTACCTGCTCATGAGAAACTTTTCTTGAATGAGCATCACATTTTAATTCTCCTTTCTTACAATTTGGCTTTTATGTTTCTATGGTAATCGAGAGCTGCTTTTTTGTGTGTGCAGTCGGCCCTAGCTGGTTTTCCTGAAGGGTTAATTAAAATAAGAGAAACATGTGGTTTCAGCCATGTACTATATCCTCCTTAAATTGGCAAGGACACTTTTTAGTTTCATTGATTTAAGGATTTAAGAATCCTGGAATTCTTGCCAAGTTTGTGAACAACTTCATTATATTTGAAAGTCAGAGCAGAGCAGATTACAGTTTAGAAACTCTGAAAACAAACTGACAATACATTGTTGCAGAAACCATTTACCGTATTTTTCGCCCCATAGGACGCACTTTTTCCCCTCCAAAAAATGAAGAGGAAATGTGTGTGTGTCCTATGGAGCGAATGCAGGCTTTCACTGAAGCCTGGAGAGCGAGAGGCATCGGTGCGCACCGACCCCTCTCGCTCTCCAGGCTTCAGGAAGCTATCCGCAAGCCTTGCGAGCCCGGCGGGAGTTCCCGCGGGCTCACAAGGCTTGCGGGCAGCAGCCTGCAGCCCCGGCGAGTGTCCGCAAGCCTTGCGAGCCCGGCGGGAGGTCCCGACGAGCGCGCGAGGCTTGGGGCAGCAGCCTGCAGCCCGAAGCACGCGGAGCCCTCCGGAGGGTGCCCCGTGCTTTGGGCAGGTGTGTGTAAGGCTTGGGGCGGCAGCCGCGGCTGGGGGGGGAAATAATTTTTTTTAATTCATCCCCCCCCCCCAAAAAAAACGAAGTGCGTCCTATGGGCCGGTGCGCCCTATAGGACGAAAAATGTGGTACTTATTAAAATAGCTATAAGAATAAGGTATATTTAAGAGCACCTTCAGGTATCTTTTACTCCCCTGTATTGCATTAAAAAAAACAGTATGAATTGCATGAAAATTAGGGAACTCCCAAAATACAGCAGCAGCATCCTGTCCCAATCTTTTAAAAACAAAAAACAGGTTTTTCCTTGTATTTCCTCTTATCAGTCTCCACAGGCCTTCTTGCTTATTACTTTGGTTCCAAGAATAATATCCCAGAATGAAACTGAGGACTCAGTGTCCTTTCTCTCCCGCTTCACTTCCTACGGAGAGGTTTACTAGCTACCTTCTAATCTAGAAGATGCCATGTTTTATTTTGAATGTGGGATCTCGTCAAGTACACAACTAATCCTAAATCAAGGACCTCAGGGAGGTACCACTCCACATAACATCATTTATTGTGCTCCTCAGGAGGAGTAACACTTTTACACACATATATAAATATAGTAATAAGAAGCACAGCTGCATCAGATGTTCAGTATTTGTATTGAGTGAGATCCAAATTGCCTCCAATATCTTCCTCCTCTTCTATAGGACTAAACCCTTTTTATACACGTTAGGTACCACTTCTAACCTATCACTTACTGGGATGAAATGAGTCCTTATCAATTTCCTATACAGTGGTACCTTGGTTGAAGAACAGTCCTGTTTATGAACGATTCGGTGTCTTGGTTTTCAAACTTTACCTCAGTCTAAGAACAGAATCTGAACGTTGGAAGGGCACCGGCAGCGGGAGGCCTCATTACGGAAAGCACACCTCAGTTTAAGAACAGTTTCAGTTTAAGAACAGACTTCCAGAACGGATTAAGTTCGTAAACCAAGGTGTCACTGTATTAGTACAGTGGTACCTCGGTTGTCAGGGACGCAGGTGGCGCTGTGGGTTAAAGCCTCAGCGCCTAGGACTTGCCGATCGAAAGGTCGGCGGTTCGAATCCCTGCGGCGGGGTGCGCTCCCGCTGCTCGGTCCCAGCGCCTGCCAACCTAGCAGTTCGAAAGCACCTCCGGGTGCAAGTAGATAAATAGGGACCGCTTACCAGCGGGAAGGTAAACGGCGTTTCCGTGTGCGGCTCTGGCTCGCCAGAGCAGCGATGTCACGCTGGCCACGTGACCCGGAAGTGTCTCCGGACAGCGCTGGCCCCTGGCCTCTTAAGTGAGATGGGCGCACAACCCCAGAGTCTGTCAAGACTGGCCCGTACGGGCAGGGGTACCTTTACCTTTACCTTTTACCTCGGTTGTCGAACAGAATCGGTTCCACAAGACCGTTCAACTTCTGAAACATTTGACAACTGCAAAGGGCAGTTGGCAAAGTCAATGGAGAAAAAGAAAAAAACACAGTGGAAGCCATTCAACTTCCGAGGCACATTCGAAAATGGAAGCAATTACTTCCGTGTTTTCGGCGTTCGGGTTCCAAGACGCTCAAAAACCGAGGTACCACTGTATAACCGTAGCTCAGCAGCCAACCAGCTCCCTAACAAACTGGTTTCAAGTACAGTGCTAGCTTTGCTCTGCTTCATGTTACCTAATTTTGTGCAAAGGAGGGGTCTGTGTGTGTGGCCTGCCCGTAAGAAAGCAATAGGCCAGAGCAGTTCAAGTGATATTTCCAGGCTCCTACAGAACCTTCTGGGTTAGAGTTGTTCAGTGGATCACAAACCATGGCAGGAGACAAAAATGGGGTCACCTGTGAACTTCAGGGAGAAGTCAAGGCCTTGAATAAGGAAAATAAGCTTCTTATTGACATTTTAAAAAATCATAAATCTTTTCTGATGCTGATCTCTCTTCACACACACTCCATATCCCATAAATGAGATTGGGATCTGGTGGAATCATCTGACTGATACATTTTTTGGGGTCGCTGGGGCGTACCAAAATGTAAGTGGTTTATAAGCAAGGTTCTGGAGCGAGTGGTTGCAGACCAGACAAGGTTTAGGCTTGGTTTGGGCACCGAAACTGCTTGGTCACCCTGTATGATGACCTCCGTCAAGAGAGAGAGAAGGGGAACATGTCCCTGTCAATTCTTCTTGACCTCTCAGTGGCTTCTGATATCCTTCTGGAGCGACTGTCCAGTTAGTGCAGAATTCAGCGGCCAGGTCACAGAAGCAAGATGGTTTGAGTATATTACACCGATCCTGGTCCAACTGCACTGGCTATCAATCAGTTTCCAGGTCCAATTCAATGTACTGATTTTGACCTATAAAGCCTTAAATGGGTCAGGACCGCAATTCCCCTAGGACTGCCTTTTTCCATACGAACCTACCCGGACCCTGAGATCATCTTCTGAGGCCGTTCATGGTGTGTCTCCTCCTCAAGAGGTCCAGAGGGTGGCAACACGAGAAGGGGCCTTCTCTGTGGAAGAGAATATTTTAGGATGTTGGAAAGCTGTGATATTCCTTACAATGATAGGGACTTGGTCATATGATTTCAGCCTCCCCAATGTTTCAAGAGAGGTCTGTGTGGAATGCAAAACAAGCAAGACCCTGGAAAAAGCATGCTTCTTTTGGGTTGAACCAGCTGATCATACTTTTAAGCTAAACTGAACAGAAAAACATGGTGAATGAAACGTTTGAGAGAACTTTGCCACCCGCATGTCTACATTACTGCTTGTGAAGGGACAGGCCTATAATAAATAGTAAACGTTAACCAGCTTTTATTGACTGTGCTTAATAGCCCTTCTTTTTCTTACATTAGGGTGGAGAAGCAACATTTAACCGTGCAAAGCTTCTGAACATAGGCTTCACAGAAGCTTTGAAAGAATACGATTATGACTGCTTTGTATTCAGCGATGTTGACCTAATCCCTATGGATGACAGAAATATATACAAGTGTTACAGTCAACCCAGGCACCTCTCTGTGTCGATGGATAAATTTGGATTCCGGTAAGAGATCAATTGCTAACATTTATTCAATGCTAGCAAAAAATCACATAATAATAGCATGGCTGTTAATATCAAGAGTGGATTAATGTTAGCAACCTGTATCCATGTCGGCTTCCCCACTCTGCACTTGAATTACTTATGTTCCAAAGTAGCCTATTTCCCTCTTCTCTGGAATTGCTCTACTCTCAAATCTGTGATCTGTTTGCCTAAAGTTTATTTTTATTTGTTTCTTTAGATACTTTAATTACTGTTCTTCAGCCAAGAGGCTCTCAGAACAGTTTATATAAAAAATAATGATGCGTTTTTAAAACAGTAACAGTAAAACCATTTGCCTTGTGGGAATCAAGGTCTGAGGTTCATTTTAGACATAATGGGGAAGCCTTGTTTCCCATAATATGGATGAGCTGCTGTTTTCCTGCACTCACTTCTCCTCTGGCACTTGACAGAGAAAAGGGAAAGGGGGTAGAGGCAAGATCATCACGGCCTGAACATATAACAGGAAATTATGGTTTATTGTCGTGGCTGAATTAGGCCTGAAAATGCTTGCAGGTTATGTATGCAATTTCATTAGGAACAAGTTTTGGAGATAACAAATGGGCTGTTGCTATATTGGTGGGAAGATGATTGCCTGAGAAGTGAAGTCTTGAGGTGTGTAATGTGCTAAGTACAAAAAAAAAAAAAAAGAATTCTGAGAACTATGCAGTTATTACGTTCTGCTGTATTTCTGATAGGGCAGAGAATGAAAACCAGTTGCCTTCATTTAGTGCAATAACAGGCCAACATACCTGGGGTGGGGGAAGGGTTTAAGTGAATTCTGAGCTTACTACATCCTGATCTTTAGAAACATAAGATTATTCTCTTTAAGACATTCGGGATTTTGTGTGTGTGTTGAAGCACATATTTCTATGGCATTTATTGATGTTACATTTTATAATTGCTTTAATGGAAGCCACCCAGAGTGGCTGGGACAACCCAGTCAGATGGGCAGGGTACAAATAATAAAATACTTGTTGCTGTTACTGTTCTTATTAATGCAATTATTAATACTTTAACTTACAATCGCAACTAGACGAGCAATCCTAACGTCTTGGTGATAGCAAAAACTATTTTTTTTAATGAGTTGCTTTTCTCTCTTTCAGCTTGCCTTACAATCAGTATTTTGGAGGCGTGTCTGCTTTGAGCAAGGAGCAATTCCAAAAAATCAATGGCTTTCCCAATAATTATTGGGGCTGGGGTGGTGAAGATGATGACATTTATAACAGGTAAGGCTCCTGTGTCTCCCAATTAATATAGATTTCCTTCACTGTTTAGAGAAGGAGGAGGAGAGAGGGATTGCTCGTCTGGCAAACCGAAATGTTTGAATAAGCAGGACATTCGTCATAGCGTGGCATTGAATCCCATTCCTTGTGTGCACTTACTATAGGAGGCACTTCTTAACATCCCATAGTTGACCAAGAAAGTGGCTGCTTAGAAGCATGTGCCAGGAAGTGGTGAAAGAAATCCCGCTGGCTATGTAACCTGTTCCCAGCTGCCACACCTGCCTTCCTGGCTGTGACATTAGCAAATAGCTTAACTTGTTTGTATTTCAGCTTGAACTCCAGACATTAGCCTGCAGTGGCTGGTATCCAAAGAGGGCCAGCTCCTCCATTGTTTCCCTTTTCTTCCTGGCTCGCTGTCAAACGGAGCTGGCAGAAAGCAGGAGATCCTGGGACAGTCTGGTGTTCTACGCTGCGCTGGGGTCACTGTTCTCCTTGTCTCTTTAGCGCTGCTCACTAAGCTGCAGAGCAAACAAGAGTCTGTCTTCCCACTGTCAGGGTCAAGCCTTTGGCAGCCAAGTGTTTCCATTCAGGCTCTTTGAAAGCTTGCTTCCTCTTCACTAGTACTGTAGGGAAGTATGCTGTTGGTCTTTGGAAGTTCCAGGAAGTCTTTACATAGTAAGGCCAGGATGTTCATGCCTCGGAAGAGTAGAAAAAGTGGGAGTATGGATTGCAGGCACAACAGTATGGGAATTTTTTTATTTTTTTTTAAGATATAATTTTTTATTAGTTTTTTTTAACGTATCATTTTCAACAGTAATTAAACATACTTTTACATCTTATTCAAATTTTTGACTTCCATTCATCCTGTCTGAAAATTTTCCAATCTAATCTCTCAGTATGCATTTCTTATTTTCCCTATTACATTTCAAACTCATAACCAATATCTCTATCTTTTTCTACTTTGTAACACTTCGTATATTTCTCCTTACAAAACTTCTTGTAGTCCTACTAGCGTAATTTGTTGCTCTTCAAATAATTACAGTTGCTCTTCAAATAATTCATATACTTCTTCCAATTTTCTGTAAATCTCTGGTCCCGCAGGTTTCGAACGCTTCCTGTCATTTTGTCCAATTCTGCATAGTCCATTAATTTCGTCTGCCATTCTTCTTTCGTCGGAATTTCTTCTTGTTTCCATTTCTGGGCTAACAATACTCTTGCCACAACAGTTTGGGAATTTAAGATGCCTAAGTCTTAAATGCTTTTTTAAAAAAATGTAGATGGTGTTTTAAGAATACTGTCAAAGGAAATGAATTCACTGTTTCGTTTTCTCAAAATAAAGGTACTGGGCTCTGGGAACCCTGGCCAGACTTCCTACTCTTTTAATTCTAAGCGTGCTGAGCACAGGATGTTGGAACTGTCAGAAACCAAAGGAACTCTGAGCATGCTCAGAAGTATCCTTATTGTATATTTTCATTTCATTTAAAGAACGGGCGTTCCAGTAATGGCAGAGGGCCGTGATGCTAAACGTTAAGCCAAATTTTAACTCTGTTAAAAGTTAAAAGCAGAGTTACAAGACCAAGAAACCTGCTTTTCAGCCCTCAAGCCCTTTATTGCTAGGCTGAAGACATGTTTTCAGCTACTTCTTATTTCAGTGCTCCTTAAGGTGAGCCGTTCTTGACATGAGAAGGTAAACAGCTCTTGACAATTATTTATTTAGTTAGTGCCACTTCTACCCCCCTCACGCCCATAGCTGAAAAACACAATGTAAGCACAAACGTTGGGGAATTGGGAAAAATCGTCCAACAAAACTAAAAGTCAAATGAAATGGGTTGTACAGGCTAAAAGCCAGGCTGAACTGTAAGAGTTGGGGGGCAGGCATGGAAGCTTGTAGACAACCCAGAGCAAAAGCATCCCGACTCTTGCTTAAAGGAAGAAAGCCCCCAATTCCTTTTGGAAACGGTTCCATAGTTGAACTGTTTTTACCACTTCCTAAACTGCAGTACACAAACTAAACACAGTGCCCCAGACGGTGACTGTGTACACACATCCGAAGCACACTTTGCCTCTCAAAGAATTCTGGGCACTGTGTTTTGTGAAGGGTTGCTGGGAACTGTGACCCTCTGGGGAGTAAACTACAGTACCCAGAATTCTTTGAGGGGGGAGTACAGTGGTACCTCTGGATGAGAACAGGATCCGTTCCAAAGCCTTGTTCGCATCCATAAGCGAACGCAACCCACGTCCGCGCTTCTGTGCATGCGCGGACGCGATTCTGCACATGCGCATGACGTCATTTTGACCGTCTGCGCATGCGCGATCGGCGAAACCCAGAAGTAACAGGCTCCGTTACTTCTGGGTCGCCGCAGTGCACAACCCGAAGATAGTTACCCACAGTTTTGTTAGCGTGGCAGGAGCCTTTAGTGTGTGTGCGGCAACATAACTCTATACCTACCAGAAGGAGATGATAGCCACAACATTTCTGCAACAGATATCAAGGCCCTACTTCCTAGGCACAACAATTCTCAACCTCATACAGAGTAGGAATATAAAGCAGGGCCTGGCTAGGGAGAGGCAGTTTCTGAAATCCATGGGGCCTGGTCTGGGAAGAGCTTTGAGAACATAGAGGACATAACATTATGGAGCAGGGGACAGGCAGAGAACAGTTTGTTGAACAAAAATTGTTGTGGAAGCCTTCCAAGAGTCTTGGCACTTAATCTGTATTTCCTGATGGTGCAGCTGCCAAATATCTCTTGGATTACTAATTATGACTGGGGAAAGTTACATTAGAATTTGCACTTTTAAGAAGATATTGACTTATTTCTGGATCAGCCTTCAGCCCAATACAGTGAGGTAGTGCCATCAGAATTCACAGGGATTGAACCAGCATGTAGACAGTAAAAACTGATCTATATATCTCCTTTATATATCTTTATATATACTTCTGAAAGTGACTTATGGGGTATTGCATTAATTACTGTGCTATAGATAATAATGAGATAAGCGTGCTATAGCACAATAAGTGATAATGTTATTTCACTTTCATTTGATAAACTACTTTTAGCTGGACTGTTATGTTTTGTTCCATGGGCATCTCTAAAGCAGGAAACTGTGGCTTTCCATATGATGTTGGACTTTATAGTACTCTTGACTCTAGCCATACTGGCTATACCAGGGGTCTTCAACAACACCTGGAGGACCACAGGCTTCCCATCCCATCCCTGGTTTAAAGCATGGCTATGGGGGACGCAGGTGGCGCTGTGGGTTAAAGCCTCAGCGCCTAGGGCTTGCCGATTGAAAGGTCGGTGGTTCGAATCCCTGCGGCGGGGTGTGCTCCCGCTGCTCGGTCCCAGCGCCTGCCAACCTAGCAGTTCGAAAGCACCTCCGGGTGCAAGTAGATAAATAGGGACCGCTTACCAGCGGGAAGGTAAACGGCGTTTCCGTGTGCAGCTCTGGCTTGCCATAGCAGCGATGTCACGCTGGCCACGTGACCCGGAAGTGTCTCCGGACAGCGCTGGCCCCTGGCCTCTTAAGTGAGATGGGCGCACAACCCCAGAGTCTGTCAAGACTGGCCCGTACGGGCAGGGGTACCTTTACCTTTACCTTTATGCTTTTATATAACAACAGCCTCTCTATTTATGTGCCTTTTGCAGGATTGTTTTCAAAGGCATGAGAATCTCCCGCCCAGATGCTGCAATTGGGAAATGCCGGATGATTCGCCATTCGAGAGACAACAAAAATGAGCCCAACCCACAGAGGTAGGTCCTTCTTCATTGCGTTCTGTACAAACATCTTCAAACAGTGGTACTGGGTGGCAGCTGGTGGTCTCTCTCATGCTGCTAGCGGGCTTTATGATCTAGCAAGGCTTCCTTCAGTGGGAGGTGATTTCATCCAATTTCCCCCCTTGCAAGCTCCCCTACTGTTCAGGAAGTTCCTTCAAAGCAGAACTTGGAGGCTCACAGGGGGCAGGAATTCGCAAAAAAATAAAAATTGCCTACCTTGATTTCTAAAAATGGTAGCCACGACTGGGTGAAAGGAGCTTTCCGTCAGAATGAAGGACACCATTGGATACAACACGTCCACATTTTGCTGGCTCTCCATTTCTTTAATTTAAATATCTAACAGACTTGTATGGCCTGCTCATATTTAGAATTGGTAGCTGGGGGGAGCAAGGTGGGGGGCTGTCTTTTTGCAACGGAAAGAGTGTACAGGTGAGGGGTACATAACCCTGCCATTCTCCATCTTCCTCTGCTCAGCAGTTCGAATATTTTCCTCTCTAGCCCAGCTCCACCTCAGCATCAGAGCTGAGCTTGGGAGAGAAAGATACTTGAAGTGATAGTTCACAAGAAAGTAATTGGGGGTGATGGTTCTGTTGTCCACCTACACACACTTTTTATGTAAGAAAGCGAAACTACTACTCCTCTTTTAGATGTGAATGAAGCAGACACACGGGTGGAAAAGTCTGCTCCCTACCATCGTGTTTACTCTGGCTTCTCGGCTCTAAGCCAAATGGAAAAGCAAGAGATTGTTTTATGCCCCTTTCCATCCCTGAGTCCTAACTCTTCCTTGTGAAACTTGAAAGCTTGTGCCGCATCTTGAAACTATTAGCTGGTTCAATAATATATCATCTCCTAGATTTCTGTGTGATATCAGCACAGATGTTTATGTTAGGTTTGAGCATTTGGGACATAAAATATTTTGTTCTCTTCGTATTAGCCCGAATACCCTTTCGAGGAGGCAAAAGAAGGTTCTGTTTGCAAATCGAGATTTCCCAACAGTGAATCTCTCTTGTTCTTGCAGGTTCAACAAAATTGCTCACACAAGGGAGACGATGAACTCTGATGGCTTAAACACTCTGAAATACACAGTAGAAAGAACTGAGAAATTCCCATTGTATACAAAAATCACAGTGGATATAGGATCACCAAAAAGCTAGCATGCCAGAGGTGCAACAGAAGACTTGGAGAACCCTAAATAGGGGCTGCTCATCCTATCAGAATTTTATCCGTGCTGTTTTATTACAATCAACATGAAAAAAAAGGACGCCTTATTTTGCCATTCTGAGGCCTTTCAGTTGGATGGACAATTAAGAATTTTAATCTCAAAACTCTTGCTATGTGTGTCTCTCTTTTAAAGTTTAGAACTGTTTGTAGGAGTTCGTAAATATGTCAATTTTTTCAGGGAATAGTAGTGACATATGGGCAAAATCCACTGGGAAGTTTTGCTGTGCTAGCCCCATAAGAAGGTCTGAAAGCTGCCTGAAGGCACCATCCATCCATTCATGTGGTTCCTCTGTGCCTCAGTGGGGCTTGCGCAAGAGAGTTGCATCGTGGACGGTGCCCATTGCTTACTGCAATGTTCTCCACTATAAATACCAGTAGCACAAACTTGGGAAATACTTCTGCTTTAAAATGGATGGTGTATTATGCAATTATGGGCCATTTCCCCCCATTCAATTTTAAAATTGGGTAATGTTTATGAAAATTCAATGCTTGTGGTTACCGTATGAAGGACTGGAAAATGCTGCTAAAATTGCTTTTGAGTTTACCTCTTTTGATACAGCTCCCCATTCTTGCAGACAGGATTGTTCTTGTCTTCATAGGTATTGAAACACCTAAAAAGAAAAAAGAGGGAAGAGAAATAGGATTATCAAAAGGGGGGGGGGCTTTGATTCTTTTCTGCTGGCAGAGGGAATTTGATTATCTTGGGTCTCTTTTTCCTGAAAAGTGTCTTTGCGTGACAAAAATATTTAGGCTCTGACTCTGAGAGCAAAGTTCTCAACCCAGTTATCTGTTTGACGTGGGTTTCTGTCCACCACAGGGAAAAAGCACAGTGAACTGGACTGCACAGTATTTGTTTGAATCCAAATGGATCTTTCTAGCCTCCTTGAAGTTGATCTTGAAGTCCTCCTTCTGTCTTGGGGCAAACTGAATGGTTAGAGAGATCGCAAGTTCAAATACAGAGATCATGCAATGCTTTCTCCCTGCGGTGAGGGAAAGAGGTAGAGGGGCAGAATGCAAGCCTGAGACTTGGGGCCAAACATGAGGTGTGGCCCATGGACACACAAAAAGCATTCCGCGTGCATTTTGCCCTGTTAAAAATCCACTTGCTTACCTGAGTCAGTCCATCTGTGTCTTGTTAGCATTCATCTTGTGAGCACACTCAGCCTCTTGATCACTGGCAAACTACTGCCACACTTGAATGAATGGGCCAGGTATTGCTTCACAAAGCCTGAGGAGCACTGCCTTATGTATTGGAAGGTCAGGCAACATTCACTTGTGCTTCCCAGTTTGCGGTATGGGCTTGCCTCTAGAAGCACGCAAAGTAGCAGTGTGTGCAGCACAGCCAAAGATTTCGTAAGCCAACGAAGCCCATTTCCATTTGCAAGGCAGCGGCACCTATGCAAATAGGTAGGATTTCAGGGAAGGCGCAGCAATAGATAGACTAAGGACCTGGGGTTCACTAAATAAACAGAAACTCTATATGAAAGCACCTTATTAAGCAGTGAGTAGGAATTTGCCACTCTTCCGGGGGGGTGGGGGGGTGGGGGTTGGCTGCACTATGCAGCTTGGGCCTAGGCTGCCTCTGTAGTTTGTAGCAGTGGATGAACCATTGACTTGTGATGTAACTCCCTCACTTGAGGTCAGTGGGCCTACAAAGCGTCATTGTCAATGATGCCTGAAAGTCCTTGACATTGGGGGGTTTGGAGTGACTTGCATAAGCGCCATTTCTTGATTGCCTTATGCGTGTATGCTGAATTTCATATTCCTTTTTTACTGTTACAATGCAGTCTGTTTCTCACTGAGGAATGGCAAAAGGTCATAAGGTAGTCTCTTTTTTAAAAAAAAAAAAATTTGTCAGATACGTTTACTATTCTAAGGACTAAATATTGTATAAATGTCAAACAAAAAAATATTTTTTTCTTGCAGTGTTGTATGTTAAAACGTGAAATTCACTGTTTTTATTTTTGCAACATGTTATTGAAAAGTTTGCAGGGGGTTGTATATAAAACCTAATAGCATGTTAACACCATCAATACAAGCTGCAGGCAAAGTCACATTTAAACCAGACTAAAAAGGGGGTTTGTGCACTTTGATTTGTATAAACCATCTTTGTGATGTTGGTGTGCTCCTTAAAAAAAGTGGCCTTTTTAGTATATTGCTTGAGGAGATAAAGACATCTCCTAAAATATTTTTGTGAATTCTCAAAATATCCGTCTGGATGCCTTTGAAACTCAGGTCCTGTTTGGATGTTGTGTTTTCTCCCTGCCCTCTCTGTACTGTCTGTGTGGAGAGATGACATGATTGCAGTGCTGTTAGGTTGCAAAATTTAGAATCATAGACTCATAGAGCTGGGAGGGAACTAGATACTTCTTCCAGAATGTCAGAATCTGTGTTTATAGCATCAGGCGTGCTCAAAACCATTCACAGGACCTTCTTAGGACTCCATAAATGAATGAGGATGGGCTTTAACTTTAGCTTTCTGCTGCACAGCCTCCTATTTCTGTAGAGACACATAAGTCAATTCACCTCATTTTATGCCTTGTATATAGGAGCATAAACAAGGCAGAGACTTGCGACACCTTATAAAGACCAACAATTTTTATTATGCCAATAAGCTTCTTGTGGAGAGCTTCGTCAGATGCATGAAGTATAATTCTGAATTGGCAAACAGTTTCCACGTTCCTCAGCAATCTCCCAGTATCTCCTCGGGCGACAGCAGCAGTCGCCGCTGGAATACTCACTGTTCCTCACGTCCAACCTAGTTTTAAAAGGATGGGGTACTTAACCTGCTTTCCTGCCCTCTTGTAACCTTTGGACTTTTCCACTCCACTGACTCAGCTGTGTTGCCAAAGGAAAGCTACCCACAAATCGTCTAGTCCTAGACAAACTGAGATGGAGATCTGCTGCTGTCACTATAAGTTCTGCTGCTGGGGGAAGAAAATATGCTGGTGGAATTCTCTTCTGCAAAGCCAACTTGCCTGTGCTTGGAGACAGATCCTCTGTTCTGCAGTCATCCACCACGCTTCTCCCTCTTGCACTGAGGCTATTCAGCCATGTGAGGAACAGCAACCATAGTTTGCTGGCTGTGGATGATGGGGGTTGTAGTCCAAAATACCTGGAAGGAAAATATTATGGACTTCTCTCCTCCCTCACCCCAAATCTCCATGGCTTCTCTCACTCTGTAAATCACAAAAAGAAGTGAATATCTAAACAAGGCAACCTTGCCTTTACTCAAGAGCAGGATCCCCCTGATCATTTGAGAGAATCTTTTTTAAAGATTAAATATCTCTGAAGGGATCTCATGTGTAGTCATTAATTTCTCTTCACAGTGAGAAGAGTTGAGGAAAGGAGGGTACAACCCTGTTCTGTGGAGAATGTTGTTCAAACAGGTCCTGAGTTTCCTAACTTGAAGAGGTTTTGACTTATTCTAATTGGATAATTAAGGGGGAGGGAGGAATACAAAGAATTGAACCCTTTTTATTTAGCTGGTAATGTGTGTGTGTGTGTGTGTGTGTGTCTTCATGCATGCATGTTGGGTTTAACTTCTTTATTTATTTCAACATACTGAGCCAAATGCTTAGCCTTTTACTATTGGGTGTGTGGGAAGAGGACAGAACAACTATATATCTGTAATTGGAAGTGTATGTCTTCCTCTCGTTTTAAATATGCTCACTTACGTTTGGGGTTGACTGCAAACACTCTGGAATGTGCCTTAATTGAGAAGTAACCAGGGATTATTATTTTTTAAGTCAATCAAATGTTAGGTGCATTTTGAACCAATGGGTCTGTTCAGGTATTTCTTATAGTGGGTATACATCTTGCTATAGTAATTGACTTGGGTTGTTCTACAACCCTTTCACCTAAGTATTTGGGGAGGAATCCATACTGTGCTGTATATTTGCATGGAGCTTTTCCCTGAACCCTGATAGCAAGCAGCCCCAGAAGAAATGAGTGGGCTGGGGTCAGTTAGGGAAGCAAGAGTATTGAATGCACACACTAGCACCACAGTCTAGCTTAGACATACTTTTCCCTTGCAGTGGTGGGTCAGTGCACCCATATGTACCCAAGACATTTGCATCCGCACCATACATTCAAAGCACCATTATACTGCTTGAACAGATGGGGAGAATCCCAAGAACTGTATCAGAGAATTGTAGAGAGTTGAAAGAGACTCCGAGGATAATTTTGTCCAACCCCCAGCTCTCCCATACGGGGATTGAACCTGCAACCTTGGCGTCATCAGAACCACAGGCTGACTGTAGTTCAAGGGTTTAGGGAAACTAGCTCTGTGAGGCCAGCACCCTTGACAAAGCTACAGTTCCCAGTCCATGTCTATTAAAGAGGTATGATGCTATTTTAAATGTATGGTGTGAATGTGGTATAGTTTATGAGGAAGAAATAATTCACTTTCCAAGTAATATGTGAACAGCCCTTGGAACCCAGCTGTATGCTTCAGTATGGTGGCTTGTTTTTTTAAAGAACAGTTATGGAGAATAGTGCCTCCCTATTATTTTAATGTATCCAGTAGTTAAGGAAACTAAAAAAACCAACAGCCTGTTGTTGAAATAACCAGTCTTTTAGCTCTGCGAGAGCTACTGGAATACCCACCCTCCAGAAATAAAATTGCTCTTTCTGGAAATTTCTAGTCTTTCTTCCTCAGAAATCCGGTATGTAGGTTACATATTGCAAGCTGGAGACACGATAGTTTTTAAGAGACTTAAATATTAAGCACATAAGAAGGATCGTGCTGGATCAGGCCAGTGGTTCATCTAGTGCAGTATCCTGTTCTCACAGGATACATGTGGTGGGAAACTAAAGCATATTGTTTGCGAAACACTTCGCTCCCCACAGCGGATGCACATATTCTTTTTGTCCCACTGTTCTACCTGCTCAGGTCAGTTTTTGGGGGGTGATAGAGGCACACACACCCAAAAAAATTAAACCATGGTAAAATTGGGCAGAGCATGTGCACACCCCTTTCACACTGCCTTTAACTCTCAGAATAAATTGCCATCTCTCTATGGCTTCACTGGACTTTGGAAGGCATTAAAAAACCCTCTCCAAATCTGGTCCAGGATGTCGTTAGGGGGAGTGGGCACATTCGTACTATGCAAGCAACTTTTAAGTTGCACATCTTAAATAGCTTTGCTGTGTGTTTTTGTCTATTTGTGTGAAGATCGGGGGGGGGTGTCATAGAAACCACATTGAATTACCTGAGAATACGTTTTAGCGCTCTCAGCTTCAACGGTTTTGACAAAAGTGCCTTTAAAATATGTTCATAGCAAGGGGGGGGGGCCTTGGCAGGGGGAGGAATTGCTCCACAGAGCAGCATTTGATAAATTAGCATTGCTGTGGCTTGGTGACTTTTTTTTTTTTGCAAGAAACTACATTAAAGACATTGTAAACAATAAAAGTTGGTGTTTTTAATTCGACGGACTGTTTCTACTCTTATATTTTCAATCCTTTGGTGGTTCTTCTCCCTTAGCTCCCAATCCACATATGTTAAAACATAAACTTGTTTTTAAAATTATGGAGCTTCAGAGAACATGGAGCTATGGTCAGGCATTGTTACTCAGAAGTGAATCTCCGTTGGGAAACCAGTGCTTGCCATTCCAGGATTAGCAGTTCCCCTCTAAATTAAGCCCTCTACCGAAATTAAGGTAAACTATTGTAATAATATTTTTTTTATTAGGTTTCAGTTGCAATCCAATAATAGCCTCATTATAACAACATCAGTTTATTGTACAATTATTAATACCAATAGTTCAAATACTGAATTACATAATTAGATAAAGTGCTCCCCCACGTGCTAGATTTAATGAATTGAAATTAAGGAAAACTCTTGTTGCCATTACAGTATGACTTTCTGTCACCACCTGCAGAGGTCCGTGGTCATGTGTTGAGGAGTCCATGTTGCTGCTCCTTTCCCTCCCCAACGTTGGGGCGCCATTTTGGATATTTTTTTTAGAGGTAAGAGAAGATTTAACATGTTCAAAGGCCAACTCTTTAATTTTTTGAGATGAAAATGACCAAAAATTAGTGTGCGGTGAGACCATTGCTTGTTGATTCTTTCTGTCTGGTAAAAAGTAAAAATGTAAAGGGCCCCTGGACAGTTAAGTCCAGTCAAAGGCGACTAGGGAGTTGTGGTGCTCATTTCGCTTTTCAGGCCAAGGGAGCTGGTGTTTGTCCACAGACAGCTTTCAGGGTCATGCGGCCAGCATGACTAAACCGCTTCTGGCACACGGAACACCATGATGGAAACCAGAGCGCATGGAAGCGCAGTTTACCTTCCCGCCACAGCGATACTTAATTATCTACTTGCACTGGTGTGTTTTCGAACTGCTAGGTTGGCAGGAGCTGGGACAGAGCAACGGGAGCTCACTCTTGTCAGGGGGATTCGAACCGCTGACCTTCTGATCGGCAAGCCCAAGAGGCTTGGTGGTTTAGACCACAGCGCCACCCGTGTCTATCTGGTATAGTAAGATGGTCCACAAAGGATGGTCAACTCTCTCTTCCACTCTCTAACCTCTCTCCTCTCATAGAATCATAGACTTGGAAGGGTTATCTAGTCCAACTCTCTGCAGTGCAGGAATCTCAACCAGATCGTCCATGACCGCTGACCATGCAACCTCTGCTTAAAAACCTCCAAGGAAGGAGAGTCCCCAATGTTATGTAGTGAAGTTTCACCCTGGGCCAGCAGGGGGATACTGTATATAGTTTTCACTCAGGTCTGTAGATAGTTTTCACTCAGGTCCACGTCAGTTATTTTAGGCGGGAAACTCTGGGTTGTTGTTGCTACAATGTTGACAGCCAGCTGCCTATAAAAGCAGGCCGGCTGAGCTGTTTGCTGTTCAGTTCTATTCCAGCTTACAAAGTAAAGAGCTACTCTGGAGAAATTGTTGTGTCGTCTGCTATGTTCGCCTACAACCTAACACCCAACCTCCCAAGGGAGTCTGTTCCACTGCCCTAATAGCTCTTACAGAACTTCCTAATGTTTAGCCGAAGTCATGGGCCACATTCCCTTGAGAAAAATCTGTTCAGGTGTTCCTGGGTCTGAGAAGGTTGGTGGCTCCTCTCCTCTGTGGGTGTTCAAATGCTTCACCTGTGCCTTCTGTGTGTTTATTACTTTTGATCACCCAGCTGTGATAACTGTTAAGCTCCAGGTTCCTAACATTAATTAACTAGGCCTGCTTTGTTGAGTACTTGAATGGAGCTCCTGGCCTCCGGAAATCTTGACTTCATACGCAATACATATTTAAAGCACCGTACTTTCTCCCCACAAGGTTTCGTGAGAACTAGAGTTCCTTAAGGGTGCTGGCAATTGTAGCTCTGTGAAGTGTAGACAGCAGTTCCCAGAATTACTCTTTTTGGGAGGGAGGTAATGAGATTTAAAAGACACGGGTGGCGCTGTGGGTTAAAACACAGAGCCTAGGACTTGCCGATCAGAAGGTTGGTGGTTTGAATCCCCGTGACGGGGTGAGCTCCCGTTGCTCGATCAATAGGTACCGCTCCGGCAGGAAGGTAAACGGCATTTCCGTGCACTGCTCTGGTTCGCCACAGCTTAGTCATTCTGGCCACATGACCCAGATGCTGTACGCCAGCTCCCTCGGCCAATAAAGCGAGATGAGCGCCACAACCCTAGAGTCGGCCACGACTGGACCTAATGGTCAGGGGTCCCTTTACCTTTACCTAATGAGATTTAAAGTGCTTTAAATATGGGGTGCCTATGCAGTGGCGGAGAGCAGACGGGGGCGGGGCTGGCACGCGTCCTGGGGGCATGGTACGCTGCCCACAGGGGCGCAGCATGCTGCCTTGCAGGGGCATGGTGCCCAGCACGGGCAGGGGGGCAGCCGTGATGGCACCCCACTAGGATCGCACTGCCAGTGCTCCCCCCGCACTCCTCTTCTTCCGCCACTGTGCCTATGGAGCACTTATTTTTGCAACCTCCACCTTCAGAAGATTTCACCGCACATTGCCCACATGCTTTGCACCCCCTAGGACTAGAAACCTGCCTTAACTTTTAAAAAGTGAAAACAAAATAAAAAAATTCCTTCCAGTAGCACTTTTTAAAAAGTGATTATTAAAAAGTGATTATTCTTTGCAAGTACTTAACCTCGGGTTAAGTACAGTGGTGCCCCGCAAGACGAACGCCTCGCAAGACGGAAAACCCGCTAGACGAAAGGGTTTTCCGTTTTGGAGGCGCTTCGCAAAACGAATTTCCCTATGGGCTTGCTTTGCAAGACGAAATGTCTTGCGAGTTTTTCCGACTTTTTTTCCTCCCCCCCCCCCCTTTCTAAGCCGCTAAGCCGCTTATCAGCTGATCCGCTAAACCGATAAGCCGCTAAAAGCCGCTAAGCCGCTAATAGCGCTAATCCGCTAAGCCATCAATGGGCTTGCTTCGCAAGACGAAAAAACCGCTAGACGAAGAGAATCGCGGAACGGATTCTTTTCATCGTGCGAGGCACCACTGTACTTAATTTTTTCCAGAGGTCCATTCTTAACCTGAAACTGTTCTTAACCTGAGGTACCACTTTAGCTAATGGGGCCTCCTGCTGCCGCCGCGCAGCCGGAGCACGATTTCTGTTCTTATCCTCAAGCAAAGTTCTTAACCTGAAGCACTATTTCTGGGTTAGCGGAGTCTGTAACCTGAAGCGTATGTAACCCGAGGTACCACTGTATCAACTTTTTCAGGACTTGTACAGAATTGTGGGCGTATGTGCAGCTCTGGCTATAAACCAGCAGGCATGGGAGAGCACTGAAAAGGATGAGTTATACGAAAACATCTTTCATACGGTTAATGGTAACGTTGATAGAATTCTAAAGCAAAAATGCACCAGAAGAGCTATTCAGGCCCTAGCACTAAGGGTATGGGATCTCCTGTTTGTAAGGACCATGTTTTTCAGATTATACTGAACCACAGGCCCAGGCAGCAGAAGCCAGGACTTCCTTCTCCAGAAGTGCTGCTAGATGAGCAAAGAATACCTTTTGAAAATGGGCTGCAGGCCTGTGGCCTCTGCCACTACCGCATCGCTGAAGGGGAAGAACAGAACTTTCCCACAATATCCCGCAATTTTGTCCTGAGAGGGGGGAATTCCTTCCATCCTAACCACCAATATAGCAAGTCCTTAAGATTTTGAGGATAAAACCAAGTGCCAGAAGATTGCTATATGGTCCTCAGCTGTGTATTACCTACTGTAACAAAGTGAGACATACATATTTAGTAAGTAAAGCTGAGCACATTTTTCCCTCTTGAAAGGTTTCCATGACATTGAATGGTCTCTTGGGAGCCTGCCTAAACACAGGAACTTTCATCCTCAGTAAGACCACAGGTCCCTCTATAACTCAGCATTCTTTCCAACTGTGGCCAGCCAGAGGTTTCTGGGCATCTTTCAAACCCAAACATGGAGCCAGCATCCTTGGCTCGTGTGTTTCCCAACCTTGTGCCTCCAGCTGTTTTTGGACTACAATTCCCATCATCCCTTGCCACTGGTCTTGCTAGTCAGGGATGATGGGAGTTGTAGTTCAAAAACAGCTGGAGGCACAAGGTTGGGAAACACTGCGTTAGGACAGAGACTTTGAAGAGGAAGGCTTCATTTCGCTATCATGTTTAGTAGCAAGCCTAAGGCTTTAAAAGTAAGAATCAGCATACAGATTTGAATCCAAAATTCCAGGTACCAACTCCTGCACTACTCACTACACCCATGAAGAGGCAAGCAGTAGCATTCTGCCTGAAATACAGCTTTGGAACAGTCTTTGAGGGCAGCTCCACATGCAGCAAAAAGCGACAACATTCTCGTTGGTTTTACTGCATGCAAATTCAGTGGGAAGCTGTGGTCACATACAGATTCCCAGTCTGCGGCCTTCAGTATGTTGCTGTATCTACTGCACAAGATATGCCAAATGGCTTCTGGAATGCATAGCACTGTTAGCCAGTTAAAGAATTGTTGGTTGATTAACCTATGAACTATTAATCGGCCGTAGGAGCCAACTCCTATGGGGTGAGGGCCTTTGGTTCCCCCAATAAAGTATTTGAGGGGCATTGCCACGGGCATTGTGTGATCGATTATGCGCACACGCGCACACACGCACGTTATTTTATTCCTCCATGTAACTAGCTGATGACATTCAAATAAAATGTGCCAAAAGCTCAGTTCGTGGCTGTTCTAGGAACTGGAGAAATGTGACGAATACGCCGAAAGTTACTTTATTAAAAAATATTTCTATAATGTTATTCATTTTTTAAAACCCCACCAAACTTTAATAAAGAAGGTAAAGAAAAAGATACTTATTAGTAGGAAAAGCCATCTTTAATATTTCCCTGTTCTTTCCCTGTTAAAATAGGGCACTTAGAAACATATAGCCAAAGGCAGTTAAAAATGGGTCCATTAAGTCTCAGCCCAATCAGATAAGATTTGCCATTGTTTGATTAAAGCATCCAGTAAATTTATCAGTAAAGCCAATTATAGCTTGCGGCCCTAGGAATAAGTATGAGACTCTTACATAGAGCAGGAGATAAAGCGGTTTAGAGGAACATGGTCAATGACGCAAGAGCCGGGGAGCAGTCTGCACAAACAAGAACTTTGTTTGTCTAGTTGCACATAATGTTTGCAAATGTCAGGAACTGTCACCTGTGGACCTCCAAATGAGAACATATGGAACAAAGTCTTGGCTGTAAAGAAGAAGTTTTTCCACTATGCAACTGAGCAGAAAATAATTAGGATTATTGCCAGCCACTTAAATATCTCACTTAATGACTTGAAATCTATTAGGTTTGGCAGAGACACAGAGATCTGGATCCAAGAAGTAAATCAGAGCATATTAGTGGCAGATAAAAGAATGTTTATGGTTATTTGTGGCATAATCAGACAGTGATCCTTGTCAGAAGTTATGTCCATGGAATCCTGCATGCAGTACCTCTTCTATAAGATCAGTAGGAACTTTTGCAAGCAGAAGTATATTAGTAGTAGTACTACTAGTAGTAGACCACCCAATACCCCTAGATCTCAGGGTGGTTCATATTTTTCTGTGACAATAACCAGATTTCAATAATGTGGTTGCAAATTTGAAGCCATTGGTTTGAGTCCCACCCTCCAGAGCAGGAGAAAACAAACTTGTTTCCTCTTCCATGTGACAACCCTTGAGGTATTTGAAGATGGCAATCAATATCTCCTCTCAGCCTCCTCTTTTCCAGGCTAAACATATCCAGCTCCTTCAACAGTTCCTTATAAGGCTTGGTTTCCAGATTCTTGATCATCTTGGTTGCCCTCCTCTGCACGCGTTCCGGCTTGTCAACATCCTTCTTAAATTGTGGCACCCTAAACTGGACACAGTATTCCAACTGTGGTCTGACCAAGGCAAAATAGAGTGGTACTATTACTTCCCTCGATCTGTACGCTTCTGTTGATGCACCCTAGAACAGCATTAGCTTTTTTTGCTGCTGCATCACACTGTTGACTCATGTTAAGCTTGTGGTCCACCAAGACCCTTAGATCCTTTTCACACATACTGGTAGAACATAGAATCATAGAGTTGGAAGAGACCACAAGGGCCATCGAGTCCAACCCCCTGCCAAGCAAAAAACACCATCAGAGCACTCCTGACATATGGTTGTCAAGCCTCTGCTTAAAGACCTCCAAAGAAGGAGACTCCACCACACTCCTTGGCAGCAAATTCCACTGTCGAACAGCTCTTACTGTCAGGAAGTTCTTCCTAATGTTTAGGTGGAATCTTCTTTCTTGTAGTTTGGAACCACTGCTCCGTGTCCACTTCTCTGGAGCAGCAGAAAACAACCTTTCTCCCTCCTCTATGTGACATCCTTTTATATATTTGAACATGGCTATCATATAACCCCTTAACCTCCTCTTCTCCAGGCTAAACATGCCCAGCTCCCTTAGCCGTTCCTCATAAGGCATCGTTTCCAGGCCTTTGACCATTTTGGTTGCCCTCCTCCGGACACGTTCCAGTTTGTCAGTGTCCTTCTTGAACTGTGGTGCCCAGAACTGGACACAGTACTCCAGGTGAGGTCTGACCAGAGCAGAATACAGTGGCACTATTACTTCCCTTGATCTAGATGCAATACTCCTATTGATGCAGCCCAGAACTGCATTGGCTTTTTTAGCTGCCGCGTCACACTGTTGGCTCATGTCAAGTTTGTGGTCAACCAAGACTCCTAGATCCTTTTCACATGTACTGCTCTCAAGCCAGCTGTCACCCATCTTGTGATTTGTGCCTCTCATTTTTTTTGCCCAAGTGCAATACTTTACATTTCTCCCTGTTAAAATTCATCTTGTTTGTTTTGGCCCAGTTCTCTAATCTGCCAAGGTCGTTTTGAAGGTAGAAACCAGGTGTCCCTCATCCTATATCTGTGCATCTGCTTCTTCCTGCTTAAGTACAGAAGCTGCAGTAATCCAGGTAAGGGAGGCTTTCGCAGCAGCAAAAGAACACAGCATTACTTGTTGGGGCCCCCTTGCCCCTAGGGGTGGAGAGAGACCAGCTGCAAAGCTTTGCAGATACCCCACTCTCGCCAAGAGGCCTGGCATAAGGAGGTGTTGCCAGTGCACAGCTTTGCACCCCAGTGGCTTGGCAAGGCTTTGCAAGGCCTTTTCTTTAAGGGAAGGAAAAGGGAGATTCGTTTTTTTTTTAAATTATATTTATTAAAAGTTTAAAAATTACAAAAAGAAGAAGAAAAGAAAACAACAACAAAATAAACAGAACATACATTACATTACATTACAATACAATAAAAAAAACATAAAAACCAATACAACAATAGCAATAAAAAAAACACAGATCCAATATTCCATATCTTTATCTTCCATTTACTTGTTTCCTCGACCTCCTCACACCTCCCTTTTTGTATTCTAGTTTAATTATTTGTTTCAGCAAATTCTTTCAGCTCTTATTGGGTAATTTATCTTAACCGTCTAACCTATTAATTAACTCAACAAATCTTTTCCATCTTTCACTATATTCTGTCGTTCAGTTTACCTTAATTTATTTTAACCTTATCTTACCATAAAATACCTTAAAGCTTAAAACTTAATACTTATTTATACATAGCTCCTTATATCATTTCTACTAAAGCCAAATAGTTACATTCCAACATTTTCCCTAATACTCATTAATTTTACACTAATTTCCAAAATAAGTTTTTTTAAAAAAGCTTTCTTCCAATCCTCATCCAACGTCTCTTCTTCCTGGTCTCGGGTTATGTCAGTCCTTACTGTCCATTCCATCTAGTCCATCAACCTGGTAATCTTATGTCCAAGGCTCTTAAGTCTTTTCCATGTCCCTTCTGCAGATCTTATTCTTGTTTATACCTGCACTTTACCTTGTCTTTTGTTGACCTCTTTCTTAGTTTCTTTCCTTTCTCCTTGAGAAGTAGGTCTCGGGGAAGCTCCAACCCAAAAATATCTCCATCTCCCCTCAGCAGATCTGAAAAGAGAGATTCAACCAGGTCTTCTCCTTCAGGAAAAGCCCTTGCAAAGCCTCACCACCAGGTGGCAAGGAACCTTCACAAGGAAAAAACAAAAAATTCCTTCCAGTAGCACCTTAAAGACCAACTAAGTTAGTTCTAGGTATGAGCTTTCGTGTGCATGCACACTTCTTCAGATACACTGCTACTGGAAGGAATTTTTTGTTTTGACTATGGCAGACCAACACGGCTACCTATCTGTAACCTTCACAAGGACTTCGCCTCAAGAAGCCTTTTCTGAGTGTGCCCCCCGCCCATTATGAGGGTGACGGTGGGGCATATTGCCTCAGGTGCCAAAACATCTCAGGCCATCCCTACTCATGCGGACCCAACCCACAACCTGTCCCAGGCTATTCCCACTGCCTTTACGATACAGTACGATACGATAATCTTTACTGTCATTGTCCCATACAGAACAATGAAATTGAAAAAAATCTACATCTAATTGTAGAGCTTTGACGACACTGGCGGGACTGGAATAACTCTAACAGCAAACGACTAATAAGTAAAGGAGATAAAATATGTGATTCCAGAATTTATCTGATACTTACCAAAGGAGTGGAGGGAAGTCTAAGGCTCGGTGGAGCTTAAAACAACTATGTAATATATGTATGATTCATGGACTGGATATGACACATGTAATTTATGTATTATACTTTGTATTTGTATATATGTATATATAATGATAAACCAATAAAAACTCATTTGGGGGGGGAAAATCTACATCAAAAACCAACAAGCCTGCTGTCCCAGCTATCCCAGCCTGGTTAGCCCCCTAAAAACTCTGGTACCCCATAATTAAATACAATATACTCCCATAGAGACTACCTTACACTGCGTTTAGAACCAAAATCGCATTTGAATAGAAACTGTTTCTCAGGCGGCTAGTCCTAGTCTTTATAACCCTGTACCTTCTTCCAGAAGGCAGAAGCTGAAAGAGATCATTTGCGGGGTGTGCACTATCTTGCACTATCTCTGCAGCTTTCTTATGGCACCTGGAAGCATAGATTTGATCCAAGGTGGGAAGGGTGCACCCAATTATTGAGGAGATTTCACCCCTCCCATATCCAAGAATCTCCTGACGAGTCTGCTGATTCTCCAGAGAGGAGGAGCAGTGTACTGCTTTCTACTTATTCAGCTCCAGCACCAGGTCAGTCTGTCAGTCAGTGTGTGGAGAGAGAGAGAGACTGAGTGTTAGAGATCGTGTGTAGAGATAAGGTTGCTGCTAAGAGCAGCTGCAGACACTCAGTGCTGCATTCATTTATGCTTAGACCTATTTAGCTCTGTATATAGTTTTGTATTATAGTTATAGTTATAGAATAAAATAAGATATTCTACAGAGCTGCTCTCTGAGTTGTTTATACATTGCTAGACTCTGCTATACTCTGCTGTGGACGACTGTATTGTGGAAGTGAATCCGGTGCTCACAACTCCAAGCTGTGAGTCCACAGCACTTTGACCTGTTCCTGTGGTCTCTGGAAGTGCTACCCAGCTCGCCTAGCCCAGTCGGGGTTGAAGTGCATGAGTCCAGTTGGTGACATTGGCTCAAGGGCGATGCTGACAATTATTCTCTCCGCAGTCTTTACAACCCTGGTGATGCTGAATTATCTTGTTGAGATGCAGCTAGATGGCTGAGATGCAGAAACGCAGAGGGGAGGCTGCTCTGGACCCCCAGAGAAGAGCCATTGAAACAATGGGCCCTAGTTAGTCAGGTCCATTGGGTCTACTCTATGACTAATCGAATGTCTACTTTAGCCTATCCCCTGCCCCGTCAAAGTCCAACAGTAACTGCTATTGTCAGACTGGCTTAGTGGTTCACAGACTAAGATGGAGATTGCTGCTGCTTCTACACCAGTTGTAGAAATTCAGGCAGAAATACAGTTGTACCTTGGTTCTCAAACGCCTTGGTACACGTATGTTTTGGTTCCCAAACGCCAAAAACCTGGAAGTAAGTGTTCTGGTTTTTGAATGTTCTTTAGAAGCTGAATGTCCGGTGTGGCTTCCAGTTGAGTGCAGGAAGCTCCTCCAGTCAATCAGAAACCACGCTTTGGTTTTCAAACACTTCTGGGAGTCGAACGGACTCCCGGAACGGATTAAGTTTGACAACCAAGGTACCACTGTACTCACAATCACGTACCATCCGAACAAAGAGTCTCAGCAATTTTCTGAATTCAAGTAAAGAGCTTATCAAATACCAGGACTGGGAGCAAACTTTGAACCGTAGAAGAGAGGGTGCTTTGAAGCAAAGGGATATTTATGTAACTTTTGCAAGTATAACAGAATGTGCTTGGTTCAGCTGGCATGACATGCCTGGTCCTTGCTTTTGACTGCTGAAGCTGCAGGCAGAGGCAAAACACCCCCAAGGCTTACCTCAGTGAGAACCAGATTAAGCCAGGCATTTGACAGCTCTGTAATTAAAGTGAGATTAAAAGTGGACTGTGCAATACCAGCCAAATCAAAGTTTTCCTATGAAGCAGGGCTGGGAAACCCCATCCCACAGGCTGCAGCTGGATTTTGTCCAGGCTTCAAGGTCCCCACCTGACCAACTGAGGGGATGAAGGGCTTTGATATTGTACTAAGTGTGCAACTCCTTCTACTGCAGCAAGATGTGTTGCACCGAGATCAAAGCGGAGGAGAAAATGTCCTTGTGGAGAAGAAGACTCTTCTTGCAAATATTTCAGCTCAGCCAGCCACTTTAATGTTTATTGGTACTGTTTTTACAAATTGTTACACACTGCTCCCCCGCCCCCCTGCCATGTTAAGGCAGTACAGAAATACGTTTATAAATAATTAAGGTGCAAAAGGGTTAGCCATTCATTTTGCAATTGCATAATTGCTCATTTGCAGCGGCGCAATTGCATTTTGAAGTTTGTTGCTCCAAATAGCTATAAGACTCAGTGTGTAATTAAAGATGAGCGTTAGTTCTGCTGAACTTTTTTTGCATTCTGCACAGTCAGGACAGATAAAGGGTGTTGGAGAGTTTTCCACAAACATTGGGGTAAAATCTATGGAGAAAGTAGAAGATGAAATGAGTAGACTTACTGGTAAAGTATATGACTCTGTTTCCATGGAAAATCACTTGTGTGTTAAAGATGTGTGATTATGTATGTGCCTGGCCCACCAACTATGGGAGTTTTCAACTTCTGTAACTTGCCAGTTAAGGTGTATAAACGAAGTTGACTTTTCATACTTTATTCTGCTTCCATAATTTTAGTTCCCACCATTCTTACTTTCCCTATTTTAGGGACTCAGTATCTTGCCGCCCTCTGGAGCTAGCCAGCTCTGACTGCCAAATAATTCCTCCAAGTCTGTGAAAACTCAGACATCGTAAGCAGAACAAAATCTGTAAACATAACAAAGATATTTTAATTAGCATAACTTAATTGGCAAGCCACAGAACTTGGTTGGAACTAAATGTTGTTATCATTCAGTCACTGAATTCACTCATGTCCAAATAATATAGTTGCCAATTTGTGATTCTAAAATTTTCAGTGAGGTGAGGTGAAGGAGCCTGGGGGAGGAGGTGGGACGATCAGTGGGTAGAGACAGCAACAGTTTGAACTGGTCATGGGGTGGATCCTTGTGAGTTTTCCATCGTGAGGTACAGCCTAATGGATTATTGGGTGGAGAGGCAGAGCCTTCCATCAGGAATGGGAGCCAGCAGCAGGTCAGCAATAAATCACATCAGTGCATGTGGCCCTGTGGTGTAAACCACTGAGACGCTTGGGCTTGCCAATCAGAAGGTCGGTGGTTCAAATCCGCGCACCGGAGTGAGCTCCCAATGCTCTGTCTCAGCTCCTGCCAACCTAGCAGTTTGAAAGCACACCAGTGCAAGTAGATAAATAGGTACCGCTGTGGTGGGAAGGTAAACGGCGTTTCCATATGCTCTGGTTTTCTTCATGGTGTTCCATTGCGCCAGAAGCAGTTTAGTCCTGCTGGCCACATGACCCAGAAAACTGTCTGTGGACAAACACTGGCTCCATCAGCCTGAAAGCGAGATGGGTGCCACAATCCCATATTCGCCTTTGACTGGACTTAACCGTCCAGGAGTCCTTTACCTTTTTTTTTTTTTTAACCTTTTAGCTCTTTATTCAAGGAAACAAGACCTGCTCAGGAGGCCAGCCTAGTGAGCACAGCTACTTTTCCCGGTTGATCTTGCCTCTATGAAGCCGTTGTGGCGACTGAAGGTCTGTCTTCCTACAGTTTCCTAAGTCTCCTCCTTTCTCAGGTCCTTCCCAAGCAATCTGAGACTCTGTCAACAGACCTGTCTTTGTTCCTTCCTCTTTGTGCCTCTTCTGGTCTGGGAGACGGGGGGGGGGGGGGGACCAGGAGGGGGGAAACCCCTAGCTTCTTCAACAACCTGCCTCATTTCTGCTTCTCCTCCTCCCCAGCCCCTGCTTCTGCCCATGGGATTTTTTTTTTATTTTTTTTTTGCGGGGAAGTGTTGTTGAGGAGCAAGCCTCTTGTGGGGGGCAGAACCTCAGTTAGCTATGTATTTTTATTTATTTTCATTGATTGGGGGGGGCACCTGCCCCTCCCTGCCTCCCCTAGCTATTCCCATGCTTCTGCCTCGGATTCTGGACTGCTCTCTGTCCCAGCATCTTCTTGCTCACTAAACCCTGTTACCTCTTCACTTTCTGACACCTCCTCCTCCCAGTCATCTCCCTCTGACCAGTCATCTTCATCCCACCACCAATCCCTGGGCTCTGAGCCTTCTTCTCCTGGGGGTTCCCCAGCTGGTGCCTCCCTCCACTCTACTACATTCAGCCAGTCTAGGCAAATCAGGGGCTGGAGTGCGGACTGCAAGGATCTGCCAGTTTCAGTTCTTTCAGTTTCTCTTTCTTCTAGTCCATTCTCCACATTTCATCGGCATTTTACTGCAAATTTCTCCTATCAAACCCATTTTTGTATGCAGGTTTAACACGTGTACACAGTTTTGCAAGCTATTTCCCTGTATCAAATGCATTTGTGTATGTTATTTTCAGGAACATCTTCACTTTAATGCACCCTTTCCTCTAACAGATGTATATTTTGTAAATGTTGTTTAATTGGAAACCACATTATCAAAGGGTAACGGTGTCTTGGTTCATGGATTGTTTCAGAAAGTGTGAAGTTGATGCATTCACCTTTAAATGGAAACCAAAATGCATTTATCCCATGCCCCTAGCTGGGATTATGCGGGAAGGAGAATCCTTTGGTGCAAAAATATGTGTGTTGTGGCACAAAGCACTTCATACTGAATCGGAAACAGCAATGCCTGATGGTTGTGTTGCAGGAAAGTGCCCCCCCAATCATTCAGTTTGTACAAACACGACACACACACACACACACACACACACACACTCACTTACACACGACATACGTGACGTTTCTGTTATAAAATCATAGTAAATCAACCGTACATCGGATTTACACCGGTCTACTTTTATTTTGCTACATGAAGGAAGGACTATCAAAGGGGGATGGTTTGATACAGGATGGCCATAATCTTTTAAGTGTACCAACACTACTCAAGAGCCCTACCCAGTTGGCATGACAACCTTGATGGTCCCAGACAGAAGACCATCCAGGTCACAAAGGACTTGCATATGGGAGTGGATTCAGCATGGACTGGAACAAAGGACAATGATCAGATCTTCCCTCTGGGGGCAGGAAACTGCCAACTCCCCTTTGTCCTCTGGAAATGACTCATGGGGAGGGGGAAAGGAGGAACCAGCCGGGTGACAAGATACTCAGGTTACCTCCACAACTCCTCCCTCAACCCCTCCTTTTTGTGATGTATCAATGATGTAGTTGTGATGTAGTTCTAGGGGTGTAGCTTGGGGTGTAGCTTGGGGGATTAGTAACTAAAAAAAGTTGGGGGTCTTCTTTTGTTCTGGGCTTCCATCTTGTTCCACCTTGTGGCAGGTGGGAGTCCTGTCGCGACAGTCTTCAATAAAGACCAAGCCTACTGGCTGCTGTTTTGCTCTGGTATTCCTGGCTGGTGTCCTTGTTTTTTGTCCAAGGGAGCCCTCAGATTTCTCCGTTAACAGTTGGCAACTCTTCAAAACAAAAGTATTAGGGGAACAACATTGCACATCATTGGGCAAGCCACACATGCCATCAAATCTACCTTTCTGGGAACACACGTCACCAAGCTAAGGCAGCCCTGTGGCAGCCTGGCTTAGGATCGAAACCATACAAAATCACTGAGTTTCCTGTATGGGAAAGCCATTTGTACTAGAAGCACCCCTCCCTCTCCCCCGAGATTACTGTTCTGATCACTGTGAGCTCTCCAAAACACACCTGCCTTTCTGGTTTCTCAAAGACCTGCAACAGGGACCTGCACTAGGGTTTAGTTCAGTTCTCATATTTAACCCTCTGGTCAGCAGCTACTGTATTTTTCCACCCCCATGTATAAGACAACCCCTATTTTGTTTAACCCATAATTAATAAATCAATATTTTAAATATTGAGCAGCACAACTTTGGTAGCACAAAGTTGATAGCCATGGGAAGAAAAGTAGTGGCTTTTTTAATATTAAAAAAACCCCGGATATTCACCATCCATGTGTAAGACGACCCCCAATTTTTAAGTAAATGTTTTTAGCAAAAAAAACCATACACGGAAAAATAAGGCAATTTTTAACAAGAGCAATTTTTAGTTGGCCAAGGGCTGAAGGACCATCCATGTTTACTCTGCTGTCACTCCCACTGTAAGGCACAGGGCACACTGATACAAACTGTGAAAGAACTGCAAGTGTCTCACAAAAACGGATCAATGAAAAGTTCCAAAGCTCGCACACCCCACAGAGGAGGCTGCCTGCTGCATCTCAGTATGAGTCACTGCTCTTCCCTTTACTCCTTTGACTCGGCCTCTGTTAGCCGTGGAGACAATTCTGCTACATCTCTTTACTGGATGTGAGCAGAGAATTCAATCACTCTTGCCTCGATACAGATAGAATTCCCTGAACTCACAATACCGCCTGTTACATCTCTGCATGAGTCCCTGCTGTGGCCTCGCCTTCTTTGAATCAGCCTCTGTTTGCAGCAGGGGCGATTCCGTTGCATTTGAGCACCGGATGTGAGTCATTCAGTCATTCTTGATGCAGATAAGTTACTTGAGTAGGGCCAGAGGAGGCAGAAGCAGTACAAAAAGTGGCTGGTGTAACACAGATGACTCATACGGCAGTTTGCAATGTTGATGTCAAGAGGTTTCTACACCTACGCCCACCTCTCTCTGTCCATGTAAGCTAGTTGCATGCTCACAGCTTGAGGGCATATTCCACCCAGCAAACACAATCATGGAGGTCACTAAACTGGGGCAGTGAGGTGGTGTGACCCAGGACAGAGTTCTGAATAAGTCCCAGCAATAGAGCCCTGGAGGGACACACTCAGCCTCCAAGCCCCTAATAAATTATTATTATTATTATTATTATTATTATTATTATTATTATTAATTTTTATACCCCTCCCATCTGGCTGGGCTTCCCCAGCCACTCTGGGCAGCTTCCAACAAAATATTAAAATACAGTAATGCATCAAACATTAAAAGCTTCCCTAAACAGGGCTGCCTTCAGATGTCTTCTAAAAGTCTGGTAGTTGTTCTCTTTGACACCTGGTGGGAGGGCGTTCCACAGGAAATATACATTGCTGGAGATCACTGTCTGGAGAGGACAGTAGAGGCTGGTCCACCTGGGTCCAATATAACGTACCAGCTCCCTTACTGTTTATACTTTTCACCTCACCATTTCTCAACTGGTTGAATTTTCCTGCAGGTATGGAATCTAACTAGCAATTCCACGTAACACTCAAAGCAAAAAACAAACAAACACACACTTGGTTGTTTTCCTCCGGCAATTGAATTCCTTTGATGTTACATTATTTGCTTTGGAAACCTGTAATTCCCTTTTAGTCATTGTTGCTAACAAGGGAGGTGTTTGCCAAGGAGCACTGCATACAGAATAGTTAAAGGATTATGACAAACATAAAGGATTATGACAAACAAAATGCGGTCTATTAAAAGCAATCCTTTGTTGTGGTTCATCACAACTGCTGAATAAAAAAAGGGCCCCCCTCACATTTTCATTGGTGTGTTGTTGTGCAGTTGTGGTTTGCAACAAAAATGAACCTTGCAACATGGGAGGAAATGCAGAACTGAAGCTCCAATGGATTGAGAGTACCTGTGTTGGTGCTCTCTCTCTCTCTCTCTGAAAGATTAGTTTACTTACAAAATCTTCAAAGAGCTGGTTCATGTGCATTTTTTTACATCAGAAAAGTTTCACAGGCAGTAAAACTTAGTTAAATAAAGTTGGCCCTGCAGGGGGAGACCTTCCCTGAGTGGACTCCATGGCTTGCCAGTGTCACGGCTGCTAATTTTCTTGCCTGTATCTGTACCACGTGCCCAGAAAAGGGGGACAATATAGCAATATAGCATTGCTCACAAACAGGGGCTACAGTGGTGCCTCGCAAGACGAAAAACCCGCTAGACGAAAGGGTTTTTCGAGGCGCTTCGCAAGACGAATTTCCCTATGGGCTTGCTTCGCAAGACGAAAACGTCTTGCGAGTCTTGCGAGTTTTTTCCCTTTCCCCCCCTTTTTCTAAGCCGCTAAGCCGCTAATAGTGCTAATCCCCTAAGCCGCTAATAGGGATGCTTCGCAAGACGAAAAAACCGCTAGACGAAGAGACTCGCGGAACGGATTATTTTCATCTTGCGAGGCACCACTGTACTGGTTTTTCAAGAGGGCCTTTGTAGTTTCCATGCTGATCATCCTTTTAAAATTATATGACCCCCTGGTTGAGATAAAGTTGCCCCTCATCTTTCAGCACTGCAGCAATGCATCTCTCCCAATTAGGGCTACGATTTATATTTCATAAGAAGAAAATCTATTCTTTTTTTTTAAAATAAAAAAAAAAATGCAAAAAGCACACCGTCAGTGCTAACTACTGAAGCAGAACTTAAAAACAAAACAAAAACCCCAATAAAACGATGAAGTGGAAATCCCCCAAACACAGTTTGCCACCTGTTTTACAGGCTATGCCTTTAGCAGCAGCTTCAACCTTAGCAAGTAACCAAAGGATGGGGAACCCTCCAGATGTCATTGAACTCCCCTCAGCCCTGGCCATTGTCTAAGGATGACAGGAACGGAAGCCCAGCCACATCTGGGGGGCCACAGGTTTCCCGCCCCTGAAATAAACCTTTCCCACTATTTTATTCCCATATCAAGAACAGCCTTGCCTGTTTAATTTCTGTGTGCCAAGCTCCTGTTAAAAGTCACAGGAGCAGAAGAGGGTGGTCAGATGTAAAAAGCTGGGATTCCAAACAGGTGAACCTTGCATGACAAGCAACACCTGTTTAAATTCCCTTTTGTACACCAATTATTAAATGTTCAGGAGCTCTGTCATTCATAGATAGATAAATAGATAGATAGATAGATAGATAGATAGATAGATAGATAGATAGATATAGATAGATAGATATAGATAGATGATAGATAGATATAGAGATAGATGATAGATGATAGATAGATAGATGATAGACAGATAGATATAGATAGATGATAGATAGATAGATAGATGATAGATAGATAGATAGATAGATAGATGATAGATAGATAGATGATAGATAGATAGATATAGATAGATAGATAGATGATAGATAGATGATAGATAGATATAGATAGATAGATGATAGATAGATAGATATAGATGGGTAGATATGTACAGACACGCACCCACATATCTTATTCATCCACCCTAGGGGCAGAGGAAGAAAATGAAAATGGCAACCCTAATGATGACTGTTCATGATGATGATGATGATGATTTATTAGTTATACCCCGCCACTCTGGGTGGCTTCCAACAGAATAAAAAAGTGATAAATTATCAAACATTAAATACTTCCTGTTAAGTTGTGGGCGAACATATCAGACGACACAGCGATTCTTCCAAAGCAGCTCTTTATTTGTAAGCTGGAACAGAACTGAACTGAGGAGCTCAGTCAGCCTGCTTATATAGAGCTCCACTAGAATGCAACAGTAACCATTTTCTGTAACTAGCCAATCACTGAACGTCACTTTCGATCCTTCATTTGCATACAAACTATCCAATCACTGAACATCACTTTCGATCCTTCATTTACATAACTATCTACAGTATCCCCCTGCTGGCCCAGGGTGAGAACTTCAGTACATAACAGTTCCCTAAACAGGGCTGCCTCCAGATGTCTTCTAAAAGTCAGATAGTTGTTTATTTCCTTGACATCTGATGGGAGGGCGTTCCACAGGGCAGGTGCCACTACCAAGAAGGCCCTCTGCCTGCTTCCCTGCAACCTCACTTCTTGCAAAGAGGGAACCACCAGAAGGCCCTCAGAGCTGGACCTCAGTGTCCAGGCTGAAGGATGGGGGTGGAGACGCTCCTTCAGGTATACTGGGCCCAGGCCGTTTAGGGCTTTAAAGGACAGCACCAGCACTTTGAATTATGCTCGGAAACGTACTGATATTCTGTATCTGAGGCAGTCCTTAATGCTCCTAGATGCCCAATCACATTCTAAACTACTCAAAATGCTAGACATAATTTCAAAAGTAGTAATAATATAATGCTCTCTTTTTTAGTCAGCCTGTTACCACTCCTTACCAAGTGGGAGAATGGGAACTCTCAAGTGAGATGGCTCAATTAAACCTCCATGTTCAGAGGAAGTTTGCCATTGAAGACGAAAGGTTGGGAACAGCGACACACCCTGTTTGTGAGTTCCCCAAAGACATATCTCTGGCCACAGGGCAGAACGAATGCTTGGCTAAAGGCGCTTTTGATCTGACCAGAAGGGCCTTTCTTGTATTCCTAATGACAATGTCAGGTTTTGTCTTTCATTATCATTTTGATGTTTGGTATCTGATTCAACCTGCCTTCTGCTCTTGTGCTTTCATCTGCTGAGCAAAGGTTTCCCTGATGTGATGAAGTGATGAGGAATTCCTTGTGGCTGAAGCATCTGATCTGTTGTGCAGCTGTTAATATGGTGAGGGTCCCTGGTAGGAGGGAGGGGGGAGGTGGAGGTGGCAATTTGCCTGATTTGCCTCTGATAATAATAATAATAATAATAATAATAATAATAATAATAATAATAATTTATTTATACCCCGCCCATCTGGCTGGGCCTCCCCAGCCACTCTGGGCTGCTTCCATAGAAACCAAGAATACAGTAAAATATCACACGTTAAAAACTTCCCTGAACAGGGCTGCCTTAAGATGTCTTCTGAATGTCAGGTAGTTGTTTATCGCTTTGACATCTGCTGGAAGGGCGTTCCACAGGGCGGGCGCCACTACCGAGAAGGCCCTCTGCCTGGTTCCCTGTAGCTTTGCTTCTCACAATGAGGGAACCGCCAGAAGGCCCTCAGCACTGGACCTCAGCATCTGGGCAAAATGGTGGGGGTGGAGACGCTCCTTCAGGTATACAGGACCGAGGCCGTTTAGGGCTTTAAAGGTCAGCACCAACACTTTGAATTGTGCTCGGAAATGTAATTTGCCTAATAGGAGCCCTGGATATCATGCGGGTAAGGAACATTGTTCTTTTTCTTTTTTTAGTATTTGACATCAAAGCAAAACAATCTAGAGGGGGAAAACACAGTGCTTAATGTTCGAGAACATCCTGAGCCACAGGGTATGCTAAAAAAACCAGGAATGTAGGCGGTCCCTGGTATCAGATCTCCTATCTGGACCACTCAAGCTTCCTGGAACGTTCAAAATGTACCCTTTGAACCTACCCACCAATGTCCCTTTGCATAATGAATCAGGTGATCGGACACTAATCCCATTTGCCTCTTGATGCTGTGACAGATGGAATATTTTAGGGGAGATTCAGCAGACAGGAGGTGGTTTCTCAATGCTCACTCTGCCCCCTTCAATCCAGTCTCCCCAGTCATTTTAGTTCATTGGGGATCTGGGAGTGAGTAAGGCTGGGGAATGGCCATGGGAGTACTTAAATTGGGAACTAACTCCCACTCCCACCTGCTAATTCTTCCCTCCCTTCCATTGCATTTGTATTGCCTTGATAAGCAGGCGGTTTAAATGTTTTCATCAAGGAATCCTGTTCTTTTCTTTTCTGAGATTGTGCCGAAAGCTTCTCTGCTCCTCTAAAAAACCAGCACTGACTTTAATTTGTTGTGATCTTTTACTTAAAACTTATCTGGCACTGTGCTTAAAACTTTAATAAAAATAAATATGCGAAGCAAATGGTCTATAAAATGCAGCCTTTATTTCTTTAGACGTGAATATTATATGATCAGAGGTAATCACAAAAATGAAATATGATAGGCCTAAAACAACTTTGCCCTTTTTAACAGGACACTAATCCTAAAGTGTGTTTTTTCTTATTAATTCGGCCTAGCAAAGGGACTATTGACCAGTGCTTTTTTATGGGGGCATGCAGGTGTATGCGTACCCCTAAACATTTTGTGAATCTTTGTACAGTACTTTTGTCCATTTACTGTATTTATTTTCCCTGATTTGAACTATAAAATGGTGGTTTTCTTGAGTTAAAATGAAAGTACCCCTAAACATTTTTTAAAGAAAAAAAGCACTGCTATTGACTATGTTCCTACATTCATAACAAGTAAATTTTCAAGTAAATGCAAAGCATCCTCTTTCTGAATGGAGTTTGAAAGATCTGCCTTTCCCCTCACAAACTATGAATTATGTATATATTGTTTTGGAGGTGTAAGACATATGTTTGTGCTCAACAACACAGCTCACTGGCTAATAGTTTTGAATCCTGCTTATATTTAATTGTGTGAAGCCATACAGATGAAATGTTTCCCAAACATTACCTTAAATGAATCCCAGGCAGCCTGTAAGAGATATCAAGCTCAACATCTCACTTAATTTCTCTCATTAAGCAGGATATAGAATAACTCTGAAGTAAAAGTATGCATTCAGTCTCTCTACTGATTGAATCATAGAGCCTGATTATATTCTTGAGTACTTCCAGACTGGCGCAGTGCAATCTCTATACAGTGGTACCTTGGTTTTCAAACAGCTTAGTTCCTGAACAACTCAGAACTCAAACACTGCAAACCCGGAAGTAGGTGTTCCAGTTTTCGAACTTTGCCTTGGAAGCCAAATGTGTTCCTGAGCTTCCGTTTTCACTGTTGCGCAGCTAATTTGAGTCCCCCGCATAGTGTTTTGGCTCCTCCTGACCTTGACGTGCAAGCTGATAAAGACAGTAGCGGAGAGCAGGCTAAGCTCGCCGGAAGCACAAACAGGTGGGAAAGAGTTAAGAGACAGCCTCTCAGAAAAGGACGAGGCAGAAGCTGACCCACTATGTCCAAGGAGTTGGCAAATGGGAGGGCTGCAAGACAGGAAGCAAAACAAAAGACGTAAGAAGTGAAAGTTCAAAATCTTTTGTAAATACCGGAAGGAGCCTTCAGAAGGGTCATCTTGAATACAGTGGTACCTAGAGTTAGAGACGCTTCAGGTTACAGATGCTTCAGGTTACAGACTCCGCTAACCCAGAAATAGTACCTCAGGTTAAGAACTTTGCTTCAGGATGAGAACAGAAATACTCTGGCGCAGCACGGCAGCAGTGGTAGGCCTCATTAGCTAAAGTGGTACCTCAGGTTAAGAACAGTTTCAGGCTAAGAACAGACCTCCGGAACGAATTAAGTTCTTAACCTGAGGTACTTCTGTAATGGTGCTGGAGGCTTTTTTAGAGCTGTCCAGAGCTATCTGTTTGCTTTTGCAATAAATCCACCTTTTTAATTAGCTACGCTTACTGTGTTAATTAGCTACGCTTACTGAGAACCTCGACTCCTGACACAGAGTTACCCTTAACCAACTGCAGTACCCGGGATTCTTTGACGGTGGGAAATGTGCTTTAATGGTATAATGTTTGGTAAGCCTCATCCCCTTACTCTGCTCCAGCTGCTCTTTCCCATTGGCCTGTGTTTGGGCTTCCGCTCAGAAATGAGTTCTGCCTTAGCCACAACTGTATTTGCACCAGGGATGGGCAATGCAAACCTTGGCTCAGGATAAAGTGGCTGAGGTGCATAAGGAACAGGTTTGGGTCCTTGGGATGTGAGGGGCCATGCTGAGTCCCCAGATAAAAAGCTCTTGAGGCTGCAATGGGCACCCTGGGGCGTCCAAGGGTGCATATCTCTAATACAGGAGAATCTGAGAGCAGAGATTGCCTTCCCCATAGCCTTCTCCATGGCACTGTAGATGTGACAGGCAGCAACACCAAGGAACATTTGAGTCAAGTGTGAGGATTACTCACTGCGAGTTTTTGGAAAAAGCACCGTGCATTTTACTGTCTGATGGACAGAGTCCTGCAGGGAGCATCATCAACGCCTATGAATTTCCTGCGCTAGAACATAGCCTTGGCAAAGGGACGCAGCTGGAAGAAGTGCAAAAAGGCCCTCGTGAAGGTCAGAGAGCTCTTGAGGAAAATCACACATGACAGAAGTCTGGCTGTGCACAGCCTGAAACTCTTGCCTGCCTGCTTGCCCTGGAGCCATTATGCCAATAAACGAGACATTTGACACATGCAAAACAAAAACAAAACCACGATGGTAGATGAGATCATGCAGCTTTTCTTCCTGCTGTTAAGCACCTATCAAGAGTTTGCGCTGAAGCCTCAAGCATATAGGAAGCTGCTTTATACTGGACTTTATATTGGACCGGTGTATTGCCTACTCTCTAAGGGACACGGGTGGAGCTGTGGGTTAAACCACAGAGCAGATCAGAAGGTCGACAGTTCGAATCCCCATGACGGGGTGAGCTCCCATTGCTCGGTCCCTGCTCCTGCCAACCTAGCAGTTCAAAAGCACATCAAAGTGCAAGTAGATAAATAGGTACCGCTCCAGTGGTAAGGTAAACGGTGTTTCTGTGTGCTGCTCTGGTTTGCCAGAAGTGGCTTAGTCATGCTGGCCACATGACCCAGAAGCTGTACGCCGGCTCCCTCGGCCAATAAAGCGAGATGAGCACCGCAACCCCAGAGTCAGTCACAACTGGACCTAATGGTCAGGGGTCCCTTTACCTTTACCTTTTTATTGCCTACTCTGGCTGGCAACAGCTCTCTAGGTTTCAGGCAGTGGTCTCTCCCAGACATACCTGGAGATGCCAGGGAGCATAGAGCACATGAAACTGATGCTCTATTGCTCGGTTCCAATATTGGAACAGCTCATGAGCAAATTTGTCAGTAGCAGACAGCCTAATGCTGCATCATCTAATAAGATGGAAAACTGTTTATCTCACCTTTTTCTAACAGGCAGTTAGGCTGACGAAATATTTTCCACAAGGCCTGCAAATCCAAACGCACTGCTTGGATGCCACTCTAGTTGAAATAAACGGGACATTTCCAAGAAGATGGATTTGACATTGGATTGCAAATGGTTCCCAAAGGGACCTGTGAAATTCCTCCAGTCACAATTCACACACTGCATGCATTCTATAACAAAAAGTGCTATGTGGTGCAGACAATGAGATTTCAATGTGCAGTTGAACAACACGAGAAGGCAACTGAGAGTAAAGACAACTGAAAGAAATGAGAGGGAAAAATGCAAGGAATGGCAAAAAAACAGTTGACGGAGATGATTTTCGGCAGTGCTGAAAAAATGTGGGAAACAGCTCAGCTCTAATTCTAATACAAAATTAGGAAATGATTCTGGTTACTGTGCTTGATTCATTGTTGTTGTTGTTGTTGTTTAGTCGTTTAGTCGTGTCCGACTCTTCGTGACCCCATGGACCAGAGAACGCCAGGCACCTCTGTCCTCCACTGCCTCCCGCAGTTTGGTCAAACTCATGCTGGTAACCTCGAAAACACTATCCAACCATCTCATCCTCTGCTGTCCCCTTCTCCTTGTGCCCTCCATCTTTCCCAACATCAGGGTCTTCTCCAGGGAGTCTTCTCTTCTCATGAGGTGGCCAAAGTACTGGAGCCTCAGCTTCACAATCTGTCCTTCCAGTGAGCACTCAGGGTTGATTTCCTTCAGTATGGAGAGGTTTGATCTTCTTGTAGTCCATGGGACTCTCAAGAGTCTCCTCCAGCACCATAATTCAAAAGCATCAATTCTTCGGCGATCAGCCTTCTTTATGGTCCAGCTCTCACTTCCATACATCACTACTGGGAAAACCATAGCTTTAACTATACGAACCTTTGTTGGCAAGGTGATGTCTCTACTTCTCAAGATGCTGTCTAGGCCTGTCATTGCCCTTCTCCCAAGAAGCAGGCGTCTTTTAATTTCGTGGCTGCTGTCACCATCTGCAGTGATCATTGAGCCCAAGAAAGTAAAATCTCTCACTACCTCCATTTCTTCCCCTTCTATTTGCCAGGAGGTGATGGGACCAGTGGCCATGATCTTCGTTTTTTTGATGTTGAGCTTCAGACCATATTTTGCGCTCTCCTCTTTCACCCTCATTAAAAGGTTCTTTAATTCCTCCTGCTTGATTCATTAAGTGCTACTAAATATACATTAGGGTTGTGATCCTATACACACTTTCCTATAATTAAGCACACTGAATTCAGTGGGCCTCCATTTGAGTTGACGTGCATCAGATTGCACGGCCAAACAGCCCTTTTGCCAGCGCCCTCATGATCCGCCATCTCTGTAGACTCTCCTAAGTAGTACACAGTTTGTCCTGAACAGGGAAAAGATGCAATTCACGCTTTCACATGGGCCAGGACAGGCTTTGGGCCAACAGCTGTAAGACAAGTTTGCCAAGAACATCTGTAACCTCTTAGAATGAACATACTGGCAAAAGCTTTCTCTTGATTAAATAGCCAAAGGGGAGCGGGAAATCCATGGCAATGAGGTTTGTTAATTTGAATCCTTTTCTAGTTATTGTTTTAGTGTGTTATTTTTCCAAACACAAATATGGTAATCTTTATTCACTTTAAAATTCAAAGGCATTTCTCATAAGCAAGCATTAAAATGTATTCACTGGAGGTAGTGGGTTTTGGAAAACATTATATAATTATTTGCTGGAAGTGATTACACAAAATGTTATTAAAAGCTGTCCTCTTGGAACGAGCTTTTTGTACTGTATTATTATTATTTCTATTGTTATTGTTGTTGTTGTTAGTTGTAGTAGTATGATGGTGCAACATGAAGCTTTTCTCCTTATGACTAACAAAAGCATATCCAAGATGTCCCAAGTTTTGAAGGTCTATACACAACCACTGTCCTGTGCTTTCTGAACAGATCTTTGGAGTCAGCATGCTGAAAAACATAAGCCATTCCTACAATTATTCGACTCAATTCAGAGTAAAAACAACAAAGCGTTCTGGAGCCTAGTGTACGGAGGACTGAAAGCCGAAAATCAACTAACTCTGCCACCAATTGCAGAATCCAAATGGTCCCAATACTTTACATCTGTATTTAACAATCTACACGGTGAACTTAAAGGAAATGAAACCATTAAAAATAAAATTAATAAACTCCAGGAGTGGCCAAGGGTAGAGGAAGAGGAAATTAGAGAGATAGTTAAAAACTTCAAATCGGGGAAATCTCCTGGGCCAGACGGTCTACCAATAGAACTATTTAAGACCTATATAGATTGGTGGGCAGAACCCTTAGCTCAATTGTTTACTCTTATAGATAAATATGGGACCATACCTGAGATATGGTTAAGATCAATAATTATTCCAATCTTTAAAAATGGCGACCCAAAAGAACCAAGGAATTATAGACCGATAAGCCTACTATCAGTGATAGGGAAAATCTACGCTAAGCACCTCTTATCTAAACTTCTTACCTGGATGAAAAATCTAAATTTACCAGGGAAAGAACAAATAGGTTTCTCCAAAGGTTGCTCTACTCTAGACCACTGTCTTACACTTATGCATCTGGCTGAAAAATACAGATCCCAAAGGCAATCTAAGATATACGCTGCTTTTGTAGATTTTCGTGGTGCATTCGACTCAATTGACCGCCCAAAGTTGTGGAGGAAACTCACAGAATTAAAAATTGATCAGCGCTTATTGATTCTAATGCAAAATCTACATTCTTCCAATACCTGTCAAGTCAAACTTAACACCAAAGGTCACCTCTCCTCAGACATCCCAAACTCGAAAGGGGTAAAACAAGGGTGTATTCTTGCCCCCTTTCTATTTAATTTATTTTTATCAGACTTGCCAGATTACCTTCAAAAAATAGAATCACATGCCCCTAAACTCAATCAGAAACCAGTTCCTCTCTTATTATACGCAGACGATGCTGTCTTACTATCACTAACGAGCTTGGGTCTGAAACGTCTTATATCTTCACTGATCCTTTACTGCGAATGTAACAAACTCTCTATAAATTATGAGAAGACAAAAATTTTGGTCTTCTCGAATGGTTGGAAATTAGAGAAATGGAAAATAAGAGGGCAAGAAATCCAACAAGTGAAAATCCATAGATATCTGGGAATCTTATTCCAGAGCAACTTAGGGTGGGCAACCCATCGCACAAATGCCATAAAACAGGCAAAGTGCATCTCATCAGCAGTTGCCCGTTTTTATTATCAGAAAGGTAATCAATTTATTCCTGCGGCCAATCAGATATTTCAAGCAAAAGTGCAATCCCAGATATTCTATGGTATCCCGCTATGGGTCCAAGCATATAACAGTGATATAAAAAAGATTCACTCCAGCTTTTTGAGACGTATTCTTGGACTCCCTCTTATGATCAAATATGAAACAATGTGTGCAGAAATAGGCATACACACAATGGAATACTGGGCATGGTCCACCTCAATAAAGTATTGGTTACGCTGCCATTTTCGCTGCCCTCCATCAAGTCTGCTCGCTGATTTGCTCAAAGACCCTTATAAATCAAGATGGTATCAGCACCTTGAAAAAAAAATTGAATCTTTAGGCATCGAGCTGGAGCTCCTGTACAATTCTAATGAGCAATATATTCTCCATAATATCCTAACTAGACTAAAGGATGTCGAGAGACAAAATATTATGGCAGCTGTAAACAAAATTTGCTCCCCCAGATTCTACGATTTAAATATCTTAGATTGCAGAGCCAATTACGTCTCTAAATTAATAATCCCAGCCCAACGTAGGGCTTTTATGCTGGCCCGTTTGAATGTTTTTCCCTCAGCATTTGTCTGGGGAAGATATCAAAACATTCCCAGAAGCAAGAGATTCTGCAGATGTTCTATGAATGTCCCGGACACTGTAGAGCATATCCTCTTTCATTGCCCATTGTACAGTACGCTCCGTCAACGCGTGCTGTCCCCCCTTTCGGGTGGTCTGGAACCCCAGCAAGCTGAATGTGTGGGACTCTACCTATCCGACGCTGACCAAAGGGTAACGGCGGGGGTAGCCGAGTTTTTGGCAGCAGTCCTCCAAGGAGCAGGTTAACAAGGAAAACCACTGATTCTATATGTATATATTTATATTTGTATGTAGCCAACTCCTGCCTTTTTATATATATCTCAAGGCTTTTATATGTTATTTTCCTTTTATGGTTTTACCTGCATAATGCCTAATAAAGGTTTGATAAGTAAGTACATAAGCCATTCAAGCAAACTCACTTCATACCTGGGAAGATCTCCCTGTGTACGTTATCTCTGAAAACAAAACAAGTCTATAGACAGAAAATGTACAAAAGGCAGGATACTAATGCAGTGTTTCAGTTCTTGTTAAATATTTCTGGTTCCTATAAGACTGATTATCAGGCATCCTTGCATAAAGCTGTGTAGCCTAACTCCAATATAGCAATAATTGTAATAATAATAATAATACATATACATATATCTGTCTGATAAGAAGTAGGAAGTCTTTAGGCAGAACAAGATCAGCAGATCAGTATTTTCAAATGTGAGTAGTGCTGAAACTAGTGGTGTCTAGTCTTGTAAGCGACATAACTATGGGCGTGTGGCTATGGGCGTTGTCACGAAGAGCACCTGCACTTCAGAACTGACAGCTACACCACTGGCTATAAAGGAAGCAAAACCATTTGAAGCAGAAAAGTGAGGAGTGGCAGAGGGTGCTGAAGCATTCTTGTTCTGATCACTTCCTCAACCCATCCAAAACCTCATCTCAACAGTTTTTCTTCTGCCCAGTCTCCAAGATCAATCAGAAAAAAACATAGTTAGTAAACATAATTGCTGTGGTTGCAGGGGAAGGGAGGTGTGTGGTTGTTTGCAGAAAAAAGCACCAGGCAGATCGATGGAAGTGTTTGGCATCCTTACCCAGAAGCCATTTTTCTCCACTTGAAATCACTAGCCCTGGGCTTCATAGCAGTTTAACAGCAACTTGTGTTGGAAGGACATGTGTATGCTACCATTACATCAAGTTTTGCCTTTTTTATTTAATGACCAAACTCTCAGAGAACGGTTGCTGCTGCTTCAAGCCCTGTACTAGGGAACTCTATGGCTCCTTCTATTCTTATTAAGGTTCCAGAGTGAACACAAAGGTTCAAATAATAGGAAATCAGTGAAGCCAAACAGGACTGGCACCAGACTTCAACGTGCCCTTGGCACAGTGCATCTTATTTGATACCATTTTAATCTAAATATTCACCTCATTTTCCTAATATGGCACCATGCTTGAGATTTTTGTCCATAATACATTTGCTTTATTGCAGTTGTTTTTATCAAATGCCTGACACTGGTGGGTTGCATGAGGGGAAATATACCAAAGCTCATTCCAGGTAAGATTCGGTTGCTGGTGGTGAGGAAGGACTTGACAAATGAGGGACCTAAGAATCAGCTTGCTTTTGAATTCTGGTGCTGGAGGAGACTCTTGAGAGTCCCATGGACTGCAAGAAGATCAAACTTCTCCATTCTGAAGGAAATCAGCCCTGAGTGCTCATTGGAAGGACAGATCCTGAAGCTGAGGCTCCAATACTTTGGCCACCTCATGAGAAGAGAAGACTCCCTGGAAAAGACCCTGATGTTGGGAAAGATGGAGGGCACAAGGAGAAGGGGACGGCAGAGGACAAGATGGTTGGACAGTGTTCTCGAAGCTACAAACATGAGTTTGAGCAAAATGCGGGAGGCAGTGGAAGACAGGAGTGCCTGGCGTGCTCTGGTCCAGGGGGTCACGAAAAGGCAGACACGACTAAACAACAACAACAAAAACAAAGAATCAGCTACTCATGGATCTGGAACAGCTGTTGCTAACCCAAGTGAGAACTCTAAAGGGCCTTTTTCAGCAGTGATTCTGAGTTGAATAGGATTCAGAATGCAGCAGTCTGATTGGTGCTAGAACAATAGGGTTCAGAATGCAGCAGTCTGATTGGTCCTAGAACAATAGGATCCAGAATGCAGCAGTCTGATTGGTCCGCAGGATCCACCCAATCCAACTCCAGGTGGAAGTGAATTCGCAACCTGATTGGCCTACAGGAGAATCCCGGAATTAGCCAATCATGTGGGGCCCATTGTGTAAATAATGTACATAAAGCAGACATTTTGGGGGAAATTCCATTCCTCACTACTATGAGCTGAATAAAGAGCATGAAATCCACACTCGACTCCGAGTATATTTCAAGCGGGGATGTGTATGTGAAGTTGCTCACATCAAAAAAGTTCGGAAACTTTAGCTAGTCCAGAATGTAGCTGCCCAGTTAACTGTTGCCAGGCATATGGATTATGTTTTACATCAGTATTGAGAAATCTGCCTTGGTTGCCCAACTCTGTTTCCAAGCAAAATTCAAGGTTCTGATTCCCTAACTTTTAACTCCCTATGAAGATTGGGAACAAGGGTACCTTTGAGATCACCTCTTCTCAGAAAGCTTTATATATAACATATGGTTTTCTGTTTTATATATTTCAATAATTTTACAATCATTTTAACATTTCAAAACTTGTCTTCTTCCCCCCCCCCTTTCCTTAAATTTATTTTTTAATATTTTCTGCATATCCAAATTAACTTAATTTGCTCATTTATCAATCTACTTTAAATATATACTCTTATAAAACTGCAGGTTATTACAATAATTCTGCCAATGTTCTTATCTGTTTACAGTTTGTTTGTAAATATTCAATAAATCATTTCCATTCTTTTATTTTTAAAAAAGTTTGTTATCTTGATTTCTTATTTTTCTGGTTAGTTTCGTCATTTTTGCATAGTCCATAAGTTTTTGTATCCATTCTTCTTTTGCTGGGACTTATTCTTCTTTCCATTTTTGGGCAAGTACTGTAACATTCTTGCTGCTGTAGTCGCATACATGAATAAATTTCTACACAGTTTGGGTAGTTCTGTTCCTATAATTCCCAAAAAGAAAGCTTCTGGGTTTTGTTTCGTTTTGACAAACATTATTTAAAACATATTTTTCAATTCAATTCTCAGAAGGCTTTCTGAACGTTCTGAAATCTGGTGGGACTCCTCCTGCAGTTCCGTATGATTACGCCTGATTTGAGGGTCCATTAGATGACAGCCTTAAGAACCAAATTGCAAACATCCCATACATTGCTTAAAGTGCAATTTGGGTTGCCACCTCAGCATGACAAATTCGTTTGCAGCATCAACTGGGCAGAAAAAGCAGGACAGTAGAAAGTAGCAGCCACATTTATGCCAAATTTGAGGTTGTCTTTTAGAAAGTTGTTTTTTTAGGGAAATCATTCAGAAAGCTAATTTGCTGACAAATTATGATAGGGTTTCTGGACAGGCAAGGATTTGCTTCCAAGACCACACGGATTCGAATCTAATTTAGATTTGGTGGGCGAGAAAGCAAAGCGCAGAGATGTTCTGTGACGTCACTAAGAGATGGTCCAATCGGGTGCAGCTGAAGTGGCTGTTGCCTAGAGAACTCGTGGCAACAGCAACTTTGGTCTCGTGACGTACAAGAACGCGGCGAATGCGGGAGAGCGTCGCATATAGGAACCGTCACGTGACCGCAAAAAAGAGGCGCGTCGCATTGTTTATACGCATTCTAATCCGTAACGTAGAGATAGGAAAATGGAAGAGTCACACTTTTCAGAGGGAGAGAGGAGATGTAGTGGTTTTAGAAAAAAACAACAACCAGTCTTGTGGCACCTGAAAGACTGGCCACGTTATTACAGCATACTCTTCCCTGAATCAGAGTTCACTTAGAATGACAGAATCATAGAATTGTAGAACTTGGAAGGGACCCCATCAGTTGCATGAAGTTACACATGGGTGAAGAAAAAATAATAATGTTGGAGTCAAATGGCAATGGGATTCAAAAAGTACAGTCTGTGGTATTTCAGTTATTAAAAAGGTAAAGGTACCCCTGCCCGTACGGGCCAGTCTTGACAGACTCTGGGGTTGTGCGCCCATCTCACTTAAGAGGCCAGGGGCCAGCGCTGTCCGGAGACACTTCCGGGTCAAGTGGCCAGCGTGACATCGCTGCTCTGGCCAGAGCCAGAGCCAGAGCCGCACACGGAAACGCCGTTTACCTTCCCGCTGGTAAGCGGTCCCTATTTATCTACTTGCACCCGGAGGTGCTTTCGAACTGCTAGGTTGGCAGGCGCTGGGACCGAGCAGCGGGAGCGCACCCCGCCGCAGGGATTCGAACCGCCGACCTTTCGATTGGCAAGCCCTAGGCGCTGAGGCTTTAACCCACAGCGCCACCTGCATCCCTATTTCAGTTATTAGACCTGGCTTAAATGATTGCAAAACGAGCACAGTAATCCTCTAGAGAAGACTGGGGAAACCCAGCCAGATGGGCGGGGTATAAATAGTAAATTATTATAGATTATTATTATTACTCACTCTTCTACATTCCGGCCCCCACCACAGCTGTGTGTGTATATATTTCCTTTCAATGCAGGATTTCACTTCATCTGATGAAACGGACTCTCTGGGGAAAGCTTTTTTCTTGTTTTCTTTAAGACACCACAAGGATTACCTGTTTCCACAGCAGCAGTTTGCCACAACATAATATCGTACCGATATCGTACCAACATAAAGTACCGATTAAGTTAACGTCTAACCGAACTATAACCGAGCAGTTCCATGTTGAAATTTCCCTTTCTAGTCTGCAGAGGGGTTGCTATACATAAAAGCTCGAAAGCAATTTCCATTGATTGAATTCAATGCGTATTTCTTATTTCCACTTTGGGGGGGGGGTAGGTAACGTGATGCCCCACATTGGTGTGGCAGGAGCGGATAGCAGGGAAGATTCAAGGGCAATCAAACAAATATCTAAAACATTTCACTGTAGCATAGTATCAGAAACATATTTTTTTTTAAATTGCAGAATTGGGACTGGCATCTTTTCAACACGAAAGCAAGGGCATCGAGTGGTACTGGGAACAATCCTAGTTGCGTTTCCCAATGTATTTCTTACCGATGTGGGAGGGGGGAAACCGGCAAATTTTCGTTTTGAAAGTGTGGCTGGGCGGGGGGGGGGAGGGGAGTGTAAAGGAACCCGGAATTCCACAAACCTCGGGAGTCTACAAGCCATAAGTCTATGAGGGTCGCGTGAGGGGGCATGACCCCGGAAGCGGAAGTGGCTGGGCGGAAGTGACTGGGCGGAAGTGGCGGCTTGTTGCTGTGCCGCCTGGGTTTGGAGTTTCTCCGGGTGGCGACGGGCCGTTAGTTCATCATGTCGATCGAAATCGAGTCGTCGGAGTGAGTTCCCTGGCTGGGCTCGGGGAGCGGGCGGCGTCGCTGCGTTGCTTTCGTGCCTCGGCGCCAGGCCTTTGTCCTCTTCCCATTTCGGCGCCAGGCCTTTGTCCTCTCCCCCCCCCCCCCCCCCGCTCCCGGGTTGCTGAGGAGGGAGCTTTTTCGTAGCTTGGTTGCAGTTGCTGGTACTCGGGGCGGGTGCATTTGCTCTGAGGCCACACAGGCAGTCCTGCCCCAGGGGCTTGGACTAGAAATTCAGTGTTTCCCAACCTTGGGCCTCCAGCTGTTTTTGGACTACAATTCCCATCATCCCTTGCCACTGGTCTTGCTATTCAGGGATGATGGGAGTTGTAGTTCCAAAACAGCTGGAGGCCCAAGGTTGGGAAACACTGGACTAGATGACCCTGGTGGTCTCTTAGGGACGCGGGTGCCGCTGTGGTCTAAACCCAGTGCCAGATTTAGACTGAACAAATGATATAAAGGATTAAGTTATAAAGAACATGCGATGAATGGTTTTAAAAGGAAAGGAAACCGAAGGCATAATAGGTTGAAAGGTATAATATTGAATAAGACTGGAAAGAGGGTAGGGAATTGCTGAATCTGATTGTGTAAAGGGAGATGTGAGGAAGTCAGGAAAGAGGGTTATAAAGATAGTAAGCAAGAAATAATTTTTTCTCTGTTTTTTGCTTTTTTTCTGATTATATCTCCTTTTTTTCATTTTTGAATTGTGCTGTTTTTGATTGTCTTTCCTTTTTGTTTTTTCTGATTGTGATATTTGTTTTGTTATGCTAAACCTTAATAAATATTATAAAATAAAAATAAAAATAAACCCAGTGCCAGATTTACAGTGGTACCTCGGGTTAAGAACTTAATTTGTTCTGGAGATCCATTATAAACCTGAAACTGTTCTTAACCTGAAGCACCACATTAGCCACATTGCCGAGGAGGGAGCTTTTCCGTAGCTTGGTTGCAGTTGCTTCTACTCGGTGCAGGTGCATTTGCTCTGAGGCCACCCAGGCAGTCCTGCCCCAGGGGCTTGGACTAGAATCAGTGTTTCCCAACCTTGGGCCTCCAGCTGTTTTTGGACTACAACTCCCATCATCCCGAGCTAGCAAGACCAGTGGTCAGGGATGATGGGAATTGTAGTTCAAAAACAGCTGGGTTGGGAAACACTGGACTAGATGACCCTGGTGGTCTCTTAGGGACGCGGGTGCCGCTCTGGTCTAAACCCAGCGCCAGATTTAGACTGAACAAATGATATAAAGAATTAAGTTATAAAGAACACGCGATGAATGGTTTTAAAAGGAAAGGAAACCGAAGGCATAATAGGTTGAAATGTATAATATTGAATAAGACTGGAAAGAGGGTAGGGGATTGCTGAATCTGATTGTGCAAAGGGGAACACAGAAAAAGGAGATGTGAGGAAGTCAGGAAAGAGGGTTATAAAGATAGTAAGCAAGAAATAATTTTTTCTCTGTTTTTTGCTTTTTTCTGATTATCTCTCCTTTTCTTCATTTTTGAATTGTGCTGTTTTTGATTGTCTTTCCTTTTTGTTTTTTCTGATTGTGATATTTGTTTTGTTATGCTAAACCTTAATAAATATTATAAAATAAAAATAAACCCAGTGCCAGATTTACAGTGGTACCTCGGGTTAAGAACTTAATTCGTTCTGGAGATCCATTATAAACCTGAAACTGTTCTTAACCTGAAGCACCACATTAGCCACATTGCCGAGGAGGGAGCTTTCTCGTAGCTTGGTTGCAGTTGCTGGTACTCGGTGCGGGTGCATTTGCTCTGAGGCCACCCAGGCAGTCCTGCCCCAGGGGCTTGGACTAGAAATTCAGTGTTTCCCAACCTTGTGCCTCCAGCTGTTTTTGGACTACAACTCCCATCATCCCGAGCTAGCAAGACCAGTGGTCAGGGATGATGGGAATTGTAGTCCCAAAACAGCTGGAGGCCCAAGGTTGGGAAACACTGGACTAGATGACCCTGGTGGTCTCTTAGGGACGCGGGTGCCGCTGTGGTCTAAACCCAGCGCCAGATTTAGACTGAACAAATGATATAAAGGATTAAGTTATAAAGAACATGCGATAAATGGTTTTAAAAGGAAAGGAAACCGAAGGCATAATAGGTTGAAATGTATAATACTGAATAAGACTGGAAAGAGGGTAGGGAATTGCTGAATCTGATTGTGTAAAGGGGAACACAGAAAAGGGAGATGTGAGGAAGTCAGGAAAGAGGGTTATAAAGATAGTAAGCAAGAAATAATTTTTTCTCTGTTTTTTGCTTTTTTCTGATTATCTCTCCTTTTTTTCATTTTTGAATTGTGCTGTTTTTGATTGTCTTTCCTTTTTGTTTTTTCTGATTGTGATATTTGTTTTGTTATGCTAAACCTTAATAAATATTATAAAATAAAAATAAAAATAAACCCAGTGCCAGATTTACAGTGGTACCTCGGGTTAAGAACTTAATTCGTTCTGGAGATCCATTATAAACCTGAAACTGTTCTTAACCTGAAGCACCACATTAGCTCTGGCTCCGGCCTGGTGGAACGCTCTGCCTCATGAGACCAGGGCCCTGCAGGATCTGATTTCTTTCCGCAGGGCCTGTAAGACAGAGTTGTTCCACCTGGCCTTTGACTTGGAGCCAATTTGATTCCCTCCCTCCCTCTCTCTTTTTTTTTCTTTTTCTTCTCCTCCTGCGATGAGGCTACATTTTAATATTTTAATGTTCCATTATTTTAATGTTGTATTTTATTTTTTGTTTTTAAGTTGTAATCATTCATCTTGTTTTTATTATTGTTTGTAAGCCGCTCTCAGCCCGGCCTTGGCTGGGGAGGGCGGGGTATAAATAAAAAAATATTATTATTATTAATGGGGCCTCCTGCTGCCTCGCTGCCGCTGCACGATTTCTGTTCTCATCCTGAAGCAAAGTTCTTAACCCGAGGTACTATTTCTGGGTTAGCAGAGTCTGTAACCTGAAGCGTATGTAACCCGAGGTACCACTGTAAGCTAAACAAGCTACAGTGGTACCTCGGGTTACAGGCGCTTCAGGTTACGTATGCTTCAGGTTACGTATGCTTCAGGTTACAGACTCCGCTAACCCAGAAATAGTCAGCTAAATCGCACTTTGCACATGTGCAGAAGCACTGAATCGCAACCCCGTGAGTTGCGAACGCTGCAGGTTGCAAATGTGCACCCCGCACAGATCACATTCGCAAACCAAGCGTCCACTGTATACCGTATTTCTTCCTGTGTATAACACGCCCCCATGTATAAGACAACCCCTATTTTTTGGGACCGCAACAAAAAAAATGGAGGGGGGAAATTGCCCAAAGTTGTTGAGCTTTTTACAAATACAGATACAAAACAAATGGTAACGTATATCCGTATTTCAATTCTTATTTTTTTCTAATTGACTTTCTTCCTCCTCAATGCAGGTCTAATTCCATATTTGGTAAACTGTTTCTTTCTCATTTCCTTTTTCCTAGTTTTCTCTATATTTTATACTTTTACACAATATTTTGTTTTGTAAAAATTACTCAAAGCAAGTCCAGGCATTGATTTTAGGACTCTGCTTTTTTTTTTTTTAAGGTAATCTCTATATTTTCCCCATTCTTTTTGGAATTTTTGTTTAGATTGTCTGCTAATTGTATCCATCATTTTGGTCAATTCAAGGTAATCAAATAATTTATCTTGCCACTCTTTTTGTTGGTACTATCTCTTTTTTCATTTTTTTTGCAATTAAGATTCTTGCTGCCGATGTTGCATACAGGAATATTCTCTTATTTTCACTTGCTACATAGGAGTCTAGTATGCCCAGCAGGAAAGTGTCTGTTTTTTAAAAAATAAAGGTTTGTTTAAACATTTTCTTCAGCTCTTCATATACCATATCCCAGAAGCTCTTAATTTTATTACAGGTCCACCACATGTGTAGCAGCGTCCCCTCTGCTTGATTACACCTCCAACACATTTTGGATTTTGTTTTATACATTTTGAATATTTTGCTAGGTGTTATGTACCATCTATAAAACATCTTTAGAAAATTTTCCTTTATGGCATCGCAAGCCATAAATCTCCAATTCCCATTCCATAATTTCCCCCACAATGAACCAGGATCTGATAAGTTTGGGGAAATGGATTGCTTATTCATCAGCTGCTGTATTTCCCCCCTCATTGCTCTGTATATGCCCTAGAGCAGTGTTTCCCAACCTTTGGTCTCTAGCTGTTTTTGGACTACACTTCCCATCATCCCTAACCACTGGTCTTGCTCGCTAAGTATGATGGGAGTTGTAGTCCAAAAACAGTTGGAGACCCAAGGTTGGGAAACACTGCCCTAGAGGACTGTATGCACATACAAAATTAATTGTTCCTCCTGTTTATTTCGCTCAGTGTTATCCGACTGATTATGCAGTACCTGAAGGAGAACAGTCTGCATCGTGCCTTGGCCACTCTACAGGAAGAGACCACAGTGTCACTGAACACAGTGGACAGCATTGAGAGTTTTGTTGCAGATATTAACAGTGGCCATTGGGACACAGTACTGCAGGCAATACAGTCATTAAAACTACCAGACAAAACACTTATTGATCTGTATGAGCAGGTAAGCACACTTTCTGCAGTAATATTAGTTCGTGTCTGATAGCACCTTTATCATTCACCAGAAAATAATCTCTTTCTCTGTAGCTTTGCATTTATAGTTTTATCTCCGTGAAGATGTAATGGGTTCCAACTAAGACTAAAATATTAGGTCTGAGAACAGTTGAACCAACTTTTTTCTGATATTTGCTGTTTTAATTTTTCACATTAATATATTTTGCAAGGAAATTGCAAGTTCATTAAAAAGTTAAGCATTTAAAATACATGTATTGAAAAATAACAGTGGCATTAAAAGGCTGTCAGAATAAATAATTATTCACCTGTCTTCTAGAAGTATGGTGGCACTTAAGGGTACTATTTCTCAACCATGCTAGTAATCGTCCTCTCCTGCTAAATACCAACCAAACCATAGATGGAGAGTATATCTAGAACTGTTTCCCATCATCACGTGATGCTGAGAATATTATGGCTTCAAATTCTGTTGTTTCCACATCAGTGTCGTTGGTGTCTGTGGTGAAGGGAAGGCATTTTTTTTGTACTCTTACCTGTAATTCAAAAAACTAGCCTCATATCATAAATGGAGTCTCATAAAGTGAGACTAGATAGATGCAGGAAGCATATTAATCTGGTGCTTGATGCGTTCAGGTGGGGTTCAGGGCTGACTCTCTTAGTATTAGTTGACTAATCCTTGTCATAATAAAGGCCAACAGAGCAAGATACGGATTTTGGTCACCACATTTTTCGCTCCATAAGACGCACCAGACCACAAGACGCACCTAGTTTTTGGAGGAGGAAAACAAGAAAAAAAAATATTCTGAATCTCAGAAGCCAGAACAGCAAGAGGGATCGCTGCGCAGTGAAAGCAGCAATCCCTCTTGCTGTTCTGGCTTCTGGGATAGCCGCGCAGCCTGCATTCGCTCCATAAGACGCACACACATTCCCCCTTACTTTTTAGGAGGGGAAAAGTGAGTCTTATAGAGCAAAAAATACGGTATCTGAAACCACTTCTCCATTTCTGAAACCTGCATACTTAAGCTGCCTGAAACTTTGATCTTCTGTTTGTGCAGCTTGCTCTTATACTGAATATGCGTACCACATTAAACATTAATGCTGCTTACTAATGCTGTTTTTCTTCTGATATTTCAGGTAGTTTTGGAATTGATAGAGCTTCGTGAATTGGGTGCTGCCAGATCTCTCCTGAGACAAACTGACCCAATGATCATGCTAAAGCAAACTCAGCCAGAGCGTTACATCCACCTTGAAAACCTTTTGGCCAGATCCTATTTTGATCCTCGTGAGGTATGCCTATACTAATCAAAAATCTGTTTTTATATACATTGGTACCTTGGTTCTCAAACTTAATCCGTTCCGGAAGTCCATTCCAAAACCAAAGCGTTCCAAAACCAAGGCACGCTTTCCCATAGAAAGTAATGCAAAATGGATTAATTCGTTCCAGACTTTTAAAAACAACCCCTAAAACAGCAATTTAACATGAATTTTACTATCTAACAAGACCATTGATCCATAAAATGAAAGCAGTATACAATGTACTGCAGTCACACAATCAATCAATCAGTCAGTCAGTCAGTAGCTGAACTGGGTTCCACACAGTCACAAAAAAAGAGCCGCAAAAAGGCAAAATAGCCAAAACAGACCTCAGCGTAACACTCAAAACGGAAGTGTGGCGCTCAAATCAGAAGTGTAACACTGAAAACGGAGCACATTTGGCTTCCAAAAAAAGTTCGTGAACTGGAACACTTACTTCCGGGTTTGCAGTGTTGGGGTTCCAAGTTGTTTGAGTACCAAGGCGTTTGAGAACCAAGGTACCACTGTATGTGTTATATAGCCTTTCAATTGATAATGGAAGTTAACATGATGGATAATGGGCTCTCCCGGCTCTCCCTCACTGAAAGTCTTTGGACAGAGACTGGACAGCCATCTGCTACAAATGCTGTAGCTCTTGGTTGCCTATAGTGAGTAGGGCATTAGACTAGTTCGCCTCCAAGGTCCCCTTCAATTTTACGATCCTCATACGGATTAGGAATTCCATCAGAAATGATGCCTAATGTTTTCAGCAATTTGCTTTTTTGAGTAAGTGGCATGCGAGTGTTGGGTTGGTACCATCAGGTCTCATTTAGGGGTCCTCTACCTCTCTTTTTAATCGGAACCAGTGAAGGCGGTGAAGGTCCTGTGTGAGTGTCTGGAGGCAGTTGGAGGATGGATGGCGGCTAACAGATTGAGGTTGAATCCTGACAAGACAGAAGTACTGTTTCTGAGGGACAGGGCAGGCGGTTGTGGAGGACTCCCTGGTTCTGAATGGGATAACTGTGCCTCTGAAGGACCAGGTGCACAGCCTGGGAGTCATTTTGGACTCACAGCTGTCCATGGAGGCACAGGTTAATTCTGTGTCCAGGGCAGCTGTCTACCAGCTCCATCTGGTACGCAGGCTGAGACCCTACCTGCCCACAGACTGTCTTGCCAGAGTGGTGCATGCTCTGCTTATCTCCGGCTTGGACTATTGAAATGCACTTTACATGGGGCTGCCTTTGAAGGTGACCCGGAAACTACAACTAATCCAGAATGCGGCAGCTAGATTGGTGACTGGGAGTGGCCCCCGAGACCACATAACACCAGTCTTGAAAGACCTACATTAGCTCCCAGTACATTTCCAAGCACAATTCAAAGTGTTGGTGCTGACCTTTAAAACCCTAAATGGCCTCGGCCTAGTATACCTGAAGGAGAGTCTCCACCACCATTGTTCTGCATGGACACTGAGGTCCAGCGCCGGGGACCTTCTGGCAGTTCCCTCACTGCGAGAAGTGAAGTTACAGGGAACCAGGCAGAGGGCCTTCTCGGTAGTGGCACCCGCCCTGTGGAACGCCCTCCCATCAGATGTCAAAGAAATAAACAACTATCAGACTTTTAGAAGACATCTGAAGGCAGCCCTGTTTAGGGAAGCTTTTAATACTGGATGAATCATTATATTTTAATATTCTGCTGGAAGCCGCCCAGAGTGGCTAGGGAAACACAGCCAGATGGGTGGGGTAAAAATTATTATTATTATTATTATTATTATTATTATTATTATTAGGTTGTGGAATTGTGGAGACCTTCTTCCCTTGTGTTTGCTGTGCTCCAAATGATACCTTCCACTCTTTGCTTTTCTGGTCTAAGTTTATGGGAGATGGAAGCAGTACAAATCTCTGCTTTGCCTTAATGAACAAAACAGATTGATACCTGTTGGATAAGTAGCTTTTCTTCATTCCAACTGGGAAGGGTCTTACCTTTTTTTAGAACAGTTGCTCCTACCAAGTTCCTTCAAGCCCTGAAAACTAAACTGAGGTATTCCGTTGTTCTGTGTTAGGCATATCCAGATGGGAGCAGCAAAGAGAAGCGGAGAGCTGCTATTGCCCAAGCCTTGGCCGGTGAAGTCAGTGTTGTGCCTCCATCTCGTCTTATGGCATTGCTGGGACAGGTATTCTCCCCCCCCCCCCCCCCAAGACTTACATTGTATGAAACTGAAAATAGAGATCCTTATTCATGAACTGCTGAAAGGTCCAGTATACCTGAAGGAGCATCTCCACCCCCATCGTTCTGCCCAGACACTGAGGGGGCCTTCTGGCGGTTCCCCCGCTGCGAAAAGCCAAATTACAGGGAACCAGGCAGAGGGCCTTCTCAGTAGTGGCACCCGCCCTGTGGAACACCCTCCCTTCAGATGTCGAGGAAAGAAACAACTATCTGACTTTTAGACGGCATCTGAAGGCAGCCCTGTTTAGGGAAGCTTTTAATGTTTAATAGGTTATTCTATTTTATTATTCTGTTGGAAGCCACCCAGAGTGGCTGGGGAAACCCAGCCAGATGGGCAGGATATAAATAATAAATTATTGTTGTTGTTGTTGTTGTTGTTGTTGTTGTTATTATTCAGTTAAATACAATTTGTTTTAGTAAAACCACAGTCTTCCAGTTCACATTTCAAAAGATTCTTTTCCTGGCATAGATTTAATAAATAAGTCTCAAGAACAAATCTATGTTCACAGACCCTTCGGCAGTGTAGGTGGATGATCATAGTCAAGTTTTTACCACTAAGGAAAGGTCACAGCTGATGTTTGAGATGCAACTTCCCAATGTAAGGTATATCAGTGTAAGGAATATCATTTAAAAAGTTACCAAGATCTGTGCCTTAATCCTCTTAATTTCTCAGGCACTGAAATGGCAACAGCACCAGGGACTCCTTCCTCCTGGTATGACAATTGATTTGTTCCGAGGCAAAGCAGCTGTCAAAGATGTTGAAGAGGAAAAGTTCCCCACACAACTGAGTCGGCATATTAAGGTGAGTCCCTGATTACCACTTGCTAGGAATGGGCCAAATTCTTCTTGAATTGTTGGCGTCCATCTGTCTCGAGAGACAATGGAGTACGTTTCCAGGGGTGAAGTCAAATGGCTGCCTTAGCAGCACCGAAGTGACTTCCCCTGGGCACAAGCCTGGAGTTTATTTAAATAACATGTAAAGGATACAGTGCAGTCGGACCTTGGTTTTCAAACAGCTTAGTTCTCGAACGTTTTGGCTCCCGAATGCCACAAACCTGGAAGTGGCTGTTCTGGTTTGCAAACTATTTTTGGAAGCCGAACGTCCGACGGGGCTTCCGCGGCTTCCGATTGGCTGCAGGAGATTCCTGTAGTTACATTCGAGATTGCTGACGGCTCTTGACTTTCAATCCCCTACATTTTAGTGATTAGTTTTGAAATCCTCCTTGCATGCCCGTAAGCTCTGAAAAGCACACTTTCTCTCATTGATGCCAATTTATATATATCTTGTAGATCCTGTTGCATGAAATGCAAAGTAGACGTATCTTTTCATCTGGCTTTTGAGTCATATTGAACTTGGGCTGGATCTAGACACATTAAAAAAATCCTTCAGGAAAACACTTTATAAACCTCATAATGGTAACACACGTTGCCAAAGACGGATCTCTACGTTGCCATCTGCTGACATAGTGTTATAATGCATTTTAAACGCTTTTTAAAAAACCTAATGTAGCTGAGTCCTTGGTCTGAATACCTGCTATATTTAAACACACAAGCAAGTTGATGAAACACATTTGTAGCCTTTCTCATTTTTATATTTGTAGCTGATATTGGACTAGAAATCAAGTGAGATCACTGGATGAAATAATTATTTTAACTGAAACTGTTTTTAGAATATATAAAAAATAAATTGTCCAGTAGAACCTTAGAGACCAATTAAGTTTGTTCTTGGTATAAGCTTTCGTGTGCATGCACACTTCTTCAGATACATGCACATGAAAGCTTATACCAAGAACAAACTTAGTTGGGCTCTAAGGTGCTACTGGACAATTTATTTATTTTTTTATATATTTCGACTGTGTCAGACCAACACGACTACCTACCTGTTTTTAGAATGTTTTAATTGTTTCAGAATGTTTTTGGTTTTTTTTAAGTGACTGTGTTTGCCTCCCTGGGCTACTTTGAGAGGAAAGACAAGATATAAAACAGGTCATTAAACTAAAATGATTAGATTAAGTTAAATTAAAGATGCATTTTTTGACTCACTTGCATACCAGACATGTACACAAGAATGCTAAATGGGTTTGTTATGTTTCTTGCTCAAAATGGCATCCAGTGGTGATTGATTGATTCCTTCCATCCACCTGTAGAGGGAGAATATAAAATAGGATTTTTATGATGAAAGTAACTTTTTCTTTGGCTAGGTTGAAAGCCATGAACCAAAGCATATACATAGTAATTGGGTTCAATCCAGATTTGCCCCTCTGGTAGCGACAAGCCCCCCTGAGATCCAGCAGAGGCTTCCTGCTAGAGAAAGGGGGTCAGACGATCTCCCCCAATTCTCTCTCAAGCACTACCTCTTACTTGTTCCTACTCTCAGAGCAGCTTTTCAGGGCGCTGCAGGGAGAAGGAGGAATTGGCAAAAATCACCTCGCTGCTCCATTTCTCCAGCAGGAGCTCTACGCTGCGCAATACAGATCTGTATCCACCCTATTTTAGTTCAGTTTCTGGAAGTTAACACAAATTAGGCTTTCATAAATATTTCATATTAAATTGGTACAAAATCTGTATGCTGCAAGCATTGTGGATACTTTTCCTCAGAAAGAGTTGCGCATTTTTAAAATATCCACAGAGTTTGAGCACTTAATGTGATGTGAGGGCTGAGGTTTTGTCATTATTTAGTCTAGGATAGTATCCTATTCCAGTGTCAGAGGGTTATTTATATGAAATTGGCATTGCGTGAAATCCTTCTTTTTGTTCCCTTAAAACAGTTTGGCCAGAAGTCTCATGTGGAGTGTGCTCGATTTTCCCCAGATGGTCAGTATCTGGTCACTGGCTCTGTTGATGGGTTCATTGAAGTATGGAACTTCACCACTGGCAAAATCAGGAAGGTAAAACACTGCATGGCCTTTCAAGTGGATTGTTCAGTACATAGTTTGTGTTTTGACAGTAAAGCCCTTAGCTTGCACTCATTTAACTTGTGCGCATTCAGATTTAGACAATAAAATAAAACAAGGAAGGGGGGAATGAAGGGGGCGACATTCTGGGGGAAATTACTTTGGCAATCCCACCCACCATTGAACCCAGTGGGCTTTGACTATCTACAATTTTGGCATTAGGAGCGACCCCCAGAACATAAGCCCCACGTAAGTTGTGGGCTTACGGTACTAAATTCAGGTAAATAAGCAACATTTATGATTTGTGTAGTTTCCCCAATGGAACTGGAGTGTAACTAGGAACTCTGAATGCACAGTGCATTTGAATTTTAAAACAATACAAATTTGACACTTGTCAGCATCATTTTCAAGACTGAGCAACTTGTTCAAAGTCCCAGGGCGGTCTGCAGCAATTTGAAATACAACACTAAAAACATTTAAAACGTACAATTACAAGAAAAATGGAATCACAAAAAATAAAGTGGGTTCTGAAAATATAGGTCTCAAGTGACAAAGATGTTATGTAGGCTTCCAAACCAAGCGTTTTTGGGAATCCTGCTTTTACCATGTAACACCTAGTGCTAGATTTGGTAGACTAAATCTTGATTTAATTGCATTAAGAAGATGCATTAAATCAAGATTTGCTTCAGCATCTATTATAAAGAATCTCATGTGTAAGACCTAAGAAAGGCTTCTAACTTTGAGCTCCACTGCTGGTCACATTAGTAAGGTAAAGGTAAAGGACCCCTGGACAGTTAAGTCCAGTCAGAAGCGTCTGTGGGGTTGTGGCGGTCATCTCACTTCAGCTAAGGGAGCCAGCGTTTGTCCACAGACAGCTTTCCAGGTCATGTGGCCAGCATGACTGAACCATTTATGACACAACGGGACATTCCAACAGAAGCCATTTACCTTCCCGCCGCAGCAGTACCTATTTATCTACTTGCACTGGTGTGCTTTCGAACTGCTAGGTTGGCAGAAGCTGGGACAGAGCAACAGGAGCTCACCCCATTGCGGGGATTTGAACCGCCGACCAAAAGGCTCAGTAGTTCAGGCCCCAGCGCCATTAGACAGTACTGTTTAGACATGAGTAAGTCAGCTCCTTTGGTATGACTCTTATACGCATTGCTGTTCCTGGTGGCTCTTTTTTCTCCTTCAGTGACTGATCCTTTGTTCATTACTTCATCTAGGATCTGAAATACCAAGCTCAGGATAACTTTATGATGATGGATGATGCGGTTCTATGCATGTGTTTCAGTAGGGATACAGAAATGCTGGCAACTGGAGCACAGGATGGGAAGATCAAGGTATGCACTTTGGGGAATGAGAGGAGAGAAAACTGATCCAGAGAGGGGATCTTAAGCCATGTTTCCTAAACTTTTGAGAGCTGAGGCCTACTTCTTTCTGAATTAAAACAAGATTCACTGTTATACCCAGAAAGTGTAAGACTGGTCTAGCGCAGGGATCAGCAAACTAAGGCCTGTGGGCTGGATCGGGCCCAATTGCCTTCAGGATCTGGCCCACGGACTGTCCGTGGATCAGGGTGGGGTTTCTGTTCGTTTGGGCTGCGCCATTCCATCCCCTCCTCTCCCTCATACACACTGCGGCGCCGCTACCTCCCTCCCTCCTCCTGGCTTCTCCCCACCCTGCCTAGAGGAGGAAGGGGGCTGGCTGAGCGCCATTTTAAGCTGCCCCTCTCCGGAGCCAGCCCTTTCACGCCGCTCATCTTCCCGCCACTGCTGCCACCCTGGTGCTCCTGTGGGCCAGAGAGCGGAGCAGACAAGCTCACTCCGCCTACCCACGAGAAGCAGCAGTGGGGGTGGTGGCGGCAGCTCCTGGGAAGGTAAGCTCAGCAGCTGGGGATGGGGAGGAGGACTACTTGCCCTCCTCGCCTCTTCTTCCAGCTCCACCCCCACCCCCCGGTGCTCCTTCTCTGACCTGCCACAAGGTCTGAGGGACAGTGGACCGGCCCACAGCTAAAAAAAATTGCCTAGAGATGAAAGTGATGGACTATATGGAAATGGCTGAGATGACTGGCAGAATCCGGGACCAGGGAGAAGAGTCACTGGAAGAAGATTGGAAAAAATTTAAAGTATATATTCAAAAATATTGTAAAATTAAGGACTGTTAGAAAGATGTTGGAAAAAGAAAACTAGATGGTTTTGGTTGAAATGACATAAAGGACTAAGTAAAGACGAGTTGATGAAATTGACGAAAAGAGAGGATGTTAAATTGTAATATATTATGTTAAACTACTTAAATGAAAATAAGGTTGGAAGGGTTTGCTGAAATAACGATCTGAATTAGAATACAAAATTGGGAGGTGAGAGGAGGTCAAGGAAATAAGTAAAGGAAGAAAGTTATGCAAAGGATTAATTAGTTTTTTCTATTTTTATTTTTCTCTTTTGGCGTTGTTATGTCTTTTTGTATTCTGTATTTTATATTTTGTATTTTGTAATTTTCTTTTCTTCTTTTTGTTATTCTTAAATTTTGAATAAATATTTATATATATATATATATATATATATATATATATATATATATATATTGCCTAGCCCTGGTCTAGTGTCTCTGCAGTCTCTTTCCAGATTGGAAGGCTTGTAGGTAGGGAGCTGTGCCTCATGAAGGTACATTACAGACAGCTCCCTTGGGGGAGGGTGTCATTCTGCTACTTCTCTGCATCAGGAATCATCAAACAATTCTCTCACAACTGACAGAGAGGCATAGCAGAATTCCTTACCTTCTCACTCGACAGACGCTGATTTGAAAGGAGGCACGGCCATAACAGTAACTCATGCAAAAATGTTAGGGCAGCTTCCTCTGTGGGCAAGAATTGGGGGTTCACAATAGTCTGTCTGGTTGTGATTCTCTTGCAGACCACAGTTTCATTATGCAGTTACAGACCCAGTAAGAACAAATTAAAACATCCAAATCATGCAAGTTCTAACATACGATAATTTAAAATAGGTGGGATGTATATAAACTAGGGACAGAAACAATTATACAATGAAATTAACAGAATTCCTTTACGAGTCTTGTTATAAGAAAAAGAAAAATCAGCAGGATCTTCTCAAGTTTTTATAATAGTCAATAACAAGAAATTCCAACTAGCCTGAAGTTGGTGGCTTTCCAGGGACAGAAATAAATTGCACATGATTTTCTATTTCCCTCTCCTCTACCCAGGTTTGGAAGATTCAGAGTGGGCAGTGTTTGAGGCGATTCGAAAGAGCACACAGCAAAGGTGTCACCTGCCTGAGTTTTTCAAAGGACAGCAGTCAGATTCTTAGTGCCTCTTTTGACCAAACAATCAGGTACCTTTCATTTTGCTAAGTTTTGCTATTCAGCCTTACTTGGTTGGGCGACGTTAATATAGCTTTTATTCTGCGGCAGGATTCATGGCTTGAAGTCTGGCAAGACTCTCAAAGAATTTCGTGGTCATTCATCATTTGTTAACGAAGCCACATTTACACAGGATGGGCATTACATTATCAGCGCATCTTCGGATGGCACTGTGAAGGTAAGATCAGCCTACTGGCCTTTGGTAGCTGTTTATTTTGCTTGCTTAGCTGAAGTGTTTGCTCATTTCACTTTTGTAAAGAAAATTCTCACCAGCTTGGATTGTGGGAGTAAAACATACATTTAATACTTTCTATATCACAAGTCTTCTCTGCCTGTTGCAGCTTCTTAAAATATTATGAAGTAGCATTTCTCTGAAGAGATGCCATAGTTGAAGCCAAGCTGTTTTCTAGAAGCATTGTAGATATTTGATTAATCAGCTGTTTAGTAGGTTGTATTTTTTTATGTATTTTTTTGGCTTGTTTTAAATACCAGTACCATCAGTACCAGACCTTAACCACCAATTATGGACTGGCTTTTTTAAATAAAAAAGTAGACCATCATTGTTATTTTAAACTAGTAAAGCAAAAAAATCAGTGCAGTTCTGAAAAGTTTAATCTGTCACCATGATTCATAATGGCATCCAACTGTATCAAAACACAAACAAAAACCTGCTCCTTGATTACAGGAGCCACCATGCAAATTTCGTTGTATTTTAAGAAGTGTCAACGTGCATAGCAAACAAGCAACTTTCCAAACTATATAGTACATTTATATGTCTATGTTTTGAAGGGATGTGGTCCTCACCATATCGTGAAACATTACTATCATTTTGCAGAAGTGGAATTCCATTTCTTGGCATGCTGCCAAGGTGTGACAGAACTCTGGAGCTGGGCTTATATATGTTATGTGACGGTACTGATCTTTTCTCCTTTGTTCTGTTTTCCAGGTTTGGAATATGAAGACTACAGAGTGTTGTAACACTTTCAAATCACTCGGCAGCACAGCTGGGACAGACATCACCGTCAACAGTGTGGTTTTGCTGCCTAAGAATCCGGAACACTTTGTTGTTTGCAACAGATCAAACACAGTTGTCATTATGAACATGCAGGGGCAGGTATGTTATCGGAGGACAACAGGTTTGAAATGACTGGGAACACGTCCTCTTGGATTTGGGAAGATTCTGTTTCTTTAGTCCAGATTCCTTCACTTCTCCCTTTCTAAATGATTTGTGGGGCTGTTTGTAAGTCATTGTGACTAAATAGGATTCTGGACTCAATATGTCCGATATTCTGGACTCCAAAAGTAATAATTGCAAGCCCTGTTCTCATTAGCATTCTCAGCAGTGCTGAAGCAGAGAATATGGGATGGATCCCTGAGGGTTATGCTGCTTCTGTTTTCCCTTAGGTCTAATTATGTGTTGTTTGATCTATGGGATCCTTCGGTATATTTCAAGCAATTCACTCACCCAACAAATGTGCAGCTGATTTAAATACCAATATATATTGACTTTGTAGATTGTGAGAAGCTTCAGCTCTGGGAAGAGGGAAGGTGGTGACTTTGTCTGCTGTGCCCTTTCTCCACGAGGCGAGTGGATCTACTGTGTGGGTGAAGACTTTGTGCTGTACTGTTTCAGCACAGTGACTGGCAAGCTGGAGAGAACGTTGACGGTAAGTAGCAGAGACGGCAGCATGTGCATCTTTGTAAACACCTTATGAAGTGCTGGGTATGACCTGATCCCAGTTTGGAAGTTGTAATTTTACCACAAGCAGGTGAGACCTTCTGTCTCAAAGGTTTAGTCCCCCTACACTTGATCTTAGCTAAAAGGCTGATAAATGGTTTGCATAAAGTACCGTGTTTTTCGCTCTATAAGACTGGTCTGGTGTGACCACAAGATGCACTTAGTTTTTGGAGGAGGAAAACAAGAAAAAAAATATTCTGAATCTCAGAAGCCAGAACAGCAAGAGGGATTGTGCAGTGAAAGCAGCAATCCCTCTTGCTGTTCTGGCTTCTGGGATAGCTGCGCAGCCTGCATTCGCTCCATTAATTCCCCCTTACTTTTTAGGAGGGAAAAGGTGAGTCTTATAGAGCAAAAAATATGGTAATACATTTAAAATAAGTGTTTTTTCAGTCCAAGGCCAAACCTTTAGCCAGAAGCATGTGCTGTAGCTGCTGTGTAACTGCTCCCAAAAAGATCTCCCTCTGCCATAACATTTAGTAATGCAAAACTCATGACATGCCACTGAGCATTTTCTCATCTCAGCTACCTTTTTTGGCTGCAGCTAATGGAGATTATAGGGACGCGGGTGGCGCTGTGGATTAAACCACAGAGCCTAGGACTTGCCGATCAGAAGGTCGGCGGTTCGAATCCCCGCGACGGGGTGAGCTCCCGTTGCTCGGTCCCTGCTCCTGCCAACCTAGCAGTTCGAAAGCACGTCAAAGTGCAAGTAGATAAATAGGTACCGCTCTGGCGGGAAGGTAAACGGCGTTTCCGTGCGCTGCTCTGGTTCGCCAGAAGCGGCTTAGTCATGCTGGCCACATGACCCAGAAGCTGTATGCCGGCTCCTTTGGCCAATAAAGTGAGATGAGCACTTCAACCCCAGAGTCGGCCATGACTGGACCTAATGGTCAGGGGTCCCTTTACTTTACCTAATGGAGATTATGCTGCATTCCTCATTTTTTAATCATTCAGGGGAGAAAAGGATCCTGACAACGATGCTTTTGCATTACTTGTGAATGTTCTAAGCATGTCAAGGATATCGTCTCAGTAGTCCATACAACACCCCTTGCTAAGTACTTAAGTTTTCTTATCTCCATTTTTGCTGGTGGGTGATGGGAATTGAGAGTCCCTATTAAGCACATTGCAGAGAGGAGCTGAACTGGAGATTTCCTTGCTTTTCATTTACTGTGATGCGAATCCCAGCCATGCTTCTGCAAATGGAAGGGCTCCTTCCGCTTACACAGAGGGAGGAGATCCAGCAGAGGATCTTAGCAGCAGCAGGGGTGACCTAGTTTTTGCCGATGTGCTTGGAGCTCCCTTCACACCTCTCATGCTGTCCCAGAGGCTCCACCTTGGTACACTCTAGGCTAGGAAGGCAGAAAAGCAAATGAAAATGCTTAAATCGGACCAGGGAACCCCCACTCTGCAGAGGTTTCTCATCTGGCCTGTGGGGCCTCTCCTCCTTGATCCCACCACTACTCCTCTGTTTTTTGCCAGGGAGGGGGCTTTTCTTCCTCTCCAGCCAGCAGAGAAATATAGTAAATTGCAGGTGTTGGACCATCAGTCTTGTTGGTACCCTGTTAGTGGGGCGCTTTTGTCCCTTGCCTCCACTGTGATCTGAGTTCACACAAGATAGCCTATAGCTGTAGTTTGCATTGTAAAAAGATCTACCATTTGATCCAATGGGCTGGGGATTGTGGCGGGGGGTGGAGATTCTAATGCAAATTGCAGGGCCGGCCAATCTGGATGAGGACAACTGAGTGGGGAGAGGGGTAAAGGATTAAAGACAGGCTTCCTAGCCCCACAAGCTACTGGGTGTACTGGCGCCTGCAATTTACAGTGGTGGAAAAACCTTCCATTGAAATTTTTGGAATGTGCTGACTGTAAGAGACAGATTGTGGCTGTTTTCCTGAATTATGCCCATCTATAGGTATTATTTGCTGGTGGGGGGAGGCAGAGGAATGGCTGCACCTCTGATGGCAAGCAGGCCCTAACACAGGGGTCGGCAACGTGCGGCCCATGGGCCGGAAGCGGCCCACGGAGGCCGTTTAACCAGTCCACGAGCCACCCCAGAACTGAGCCGCCCGCTCAGGGAGTCCTGGCGCACTGTGCTAAACCTGCACCGCGCGGGGACTCGCTTCCACGGCTCCGGAAATCGCATCTGCGCAGGCGCTGGAAACCGCAGACATGCGCGTTCATGCGCACGTGCGATCCGGTGTGATCCAGCCCACGGAGGGATCTCCGCGGGACCGATCCGGCCCAGGCAAGGTAAACCTTGCCGACCCCTGCCCTAACATATTGCCATAAGAGAATGTTTCCCGACTCCTGCTCTAAAGTCTTCTCTCGCACATTCCTAAACACCTCTGCTATTTAGTCTCCTTCCCTGAATTGCATCCTCAGCCCTAGCATATCATTTCCCTCAAATCCCCATACAGTGGTACCTCGGGATGCGAAAGGGATCCGTTCCGGAGCCCCGTTCGCATCCTGAATGGAACGTAAGACGCGACTGCGCATACGCAGGTCACGTTTTGTCGCTTCCGTGCATGCATGTGACGTCATTTTGAGTGTGCGCAAGCAGTGAAACCCGGAAGTAAAGCACTCCATTAGTTCCGGGTTGCCGCGAAGCGCAACCCGAAAGCGCTCAACCTGAAGCACATTCAACCCGAGGTATGACTGTATTTGTCACCTCTGTATTGTCCTCTTCTATGGCAAGGATGGGAATCCCAGGCCTGGAGGTGAAATGCGGCCCTTGAGGCCTCTCTTATGCAGCCCCAGAACTCTCCCCACGCCACACATCCTTCCTAGTCACTCCACTCACCAGCCCTGTTTTGCAACCTCCTTGAGGGCTTTTTCCTGGCTGGAATGCATCCTTGAACTCTGATGGTGCCTGCTCCTTGCCCAGGTAGAAGATGGAGAGAGGGATGTGTATGTAATTGTGTCTAGAAACTAGCCTACTGCACAAAGGTAAAATTCCATTCATTGCTCCACCTCCTCCTGCCTCTGGCCCCAGCCACCTCTGGCACGCAGCTCCCACAAGATTGTACAGAAGGGATTGAGAAGCTCTTGTGCTGGAAAAGTTTCCCCACACCTGCCTTCTCTATGGCATCTTTGCTAGGCGGCTTATCCCCTACTTTTCTTCTGCAAAGATGTATACACATGAACTACCTGGCAAATGACTTCCGATAAGCCTGCTTTAGAAGAACATTATCAGGCATATATATCCCTCACTATGAACTGGGCAGGATGTACAAATTATTTCTGGGATGTTAATACTATGTCTTCACCCTTCACGCTTGCAGATTTTGAGTTAAATTCTAGGAAAGATTAATTAACTTTCTTTTACACCCAGGTACACGAAAAGGATGTTATTGGTATCGCTCACCATCCCCACCAAAACTTGATTGCTACCTATAGTGAAGATGGGCTGCTGAAACTCTGGAAACCATAAACTGATTTTTTAATTCCCTCCAGTTCATGGAGATCTTGAATGCAATGGCACAGTGCATTGTGGGGTGGTTTTCAGTTCCTAGGAGGTCCAAAAGTTATCTCAGCTGAATATAAATTTCATATTAAGATGTCCCAATAAATTAGCAATTTATTTATTGCAAATAAATGCAATAAATCCAGTTAGTAGAATATTTGCTAGTTGCTTGCCCCGGTGTAGCACTTTGCTGCAAAGGGAAAAAAAATCCTTTAAGATGTATTTCCTGTTTGTTTTAATTGAATGTTAAATGTAAATATTGTTCTGGCTAAGGCAAAGTGAAGAAAAGCAAACATTTGGTGTTTCTGTGAAATTGATTTCATCCATGTTCTGTCCCAACTATCCCATGGAAATAAGGTGTATTCTACTTAAAACAGACACATTTCTTGCCAAAGCTAAGCTTTTTAAAATTCCATCAGTTTTAATGGACATGTTAAGAAGAGAATACGGTCCATTAACAGGCATGGGGCTTCAAAGCATTTAACTTTGGCTGGGGAGTGGATAAATCTTCTGAACTTCTCAAAATGAATCCCCAGTAACGTTCTTGTGGAGTTTTCTGCTCTGGGTAACACATTTGACTTTATTCTCCTTTTAAAATATAGCTTTGTCTGGATTAGCTTAGAAAATATAGTTTTATAGATTTCTTTTTGCAGTGTTCCAAAATATGTGTGAGCTTTAGTCAATCTTGCTTATTGTCCTAGTAAATAAGCCTCATCTAGCTAGTGTCTGGTCTTGATCTTAAGCCACCTTGACTGATGATCAAACTTGTTCAGTGGTCATTTTCTGATTTCTAGACTTGTGTAGCTTTTATTTGGAGCCATTTGTTTGGTGGTACTTTATTTTTTAAGTGTGCCTATTATACAATAAAGTATTGCTACAAAAGCATCTGCCTTGTGTAGGGGTCTAGCTTTCCTTTTTGAACTTGTAAAAGCTGATTTCCAGCCCTTGGAATGGTCACTGTTGTCAAAACAGCCGCTGGCAGTTGCTTTTTTGAGTTGGGCCTCTGTGCAAGCAGCCACTTACCGTTCAAAATGTGATTAGGATTCTCACCTGATAACCTGCAGTTATCTGTTGCATGAACTAATTATGCTTACGTATGTTGAGGTGTTGCCTTATGTGTAGTTTTAACCAAGGGTTGTCCTTTATCAAGCAAATCACTGAGCATGTATCTGGTGCAACGGGACAGTGTGCCTGGCTGTTAACCAGAAGGTTGGTAGTTCCTGCTCATCCAGGGACATCTGTGGGCAGGATTCCTGTATTGTAGGGGGTTGGACTAGATGATCATTCCTCCCAACTCTACAATTCTATCGTGTTTTATGTGCTTTTCCTCCCAAGCGTTGGGAACCATAGAGTAGGTTTTCTTATCCAATACCTTACAGTAGAGAGAAAAATAGGACAGCTTTGCTACATATCCAGCAGACCGATATAAAACATGCTAATATTGCAGTGTTTGGGTGGAAAGGCAGAGCCAGCTAAGCTCTTCTGGAGCAGAGATAGGACTTGTTGTTGTTTAGTCGTTTAGTTGTGTCCGACTCTTCGTGACCCCCTGGACCAGAGAACGCCAGGCACTCCTGTCCTCCACTGCCCCCCGCAGCTTGGTCAGACTCATGCTGGTAACCTCGAAAACACTATCCAACCATCTCGTCCTCTGTCGCCCCCTTCTCCTTGTGCCCTCCATCTTTCCCAACATCAGGGTCTTCTCCAGGGAGTCTTCTCTTCTCATGAGGTGGCCAAAGTACTGGAGCCTCAGCTTCACAATCTGTCCTTCCAGTGAGCACTCAGGGCTGATTTCCTTCAGAATGGAGAGGTTTGATCTTCTTGCAGTCCATGGGACTCTCAAGAGTCTCCTCCAACACCATAATTCAAAAGCATCAATTCTTCGGCGATCAGCCTTCTTTATGGTCCAGCTCTCACTTCCATACATCACTACTGGGAAAACCATAGCTTTAACTATACGGACCTTTTAGATAGGACTACAACCCCCATAATTCCTTATCCCATTAGCTATGCTGGCTGGCATTTTTGCCTGTTTTGAATTGGCTTGGGGGAAAGTTATGCTTGTTCAACCTCACTATCCACCCTTCCATTTTAAAAGAGAAGTGTCCTATCTGCATGAGGTGGTACCTAGAATCATAGTCGGGAGGAACACCGAGGATCATCTAGTCCAATCTCCTCCAATGCAGGAATAGGCAGCTGTCCCTTACGGGGACTGAACCTGTAACCATGGTGTTATCATGCTCTAACCAGCTGAGCTATCCAAGACTGGCTGCTTCTTATGATGTGGAGGACAGGGAAAACTTCCTTTTTCTTGAGTGCATATGCGAAGCAAATCATTTCCCCACAAAGTATTCTTGCCAACCATATTTGAGAGCTACTAGAGATATGCCCTTGGTGTTAAATGTTTTGCCAGTTAACTGTCTGGGCTTGCTGAGGATGTTCAGGTGGCTAAGAGTGACAAGCAGAAGCTATTCACCATTTTAACTGGGAACTGCCTGGGGCAGCAAGGTGCTCTGGACGAATCGTGACAGCATCAGGCTATATGATTCAGCAGATAAGCTGCTTAGAACAAGTAAAACAAAAATAGTTGGTTGAGGTGGAAGGCTGGCTAGTCATTCCAAGACCAGTGCTACAATAGGCTTTAGAAGTTACCATGCTGTCATTAGAAAAGCTGTCCCAATTACACTAATGCTTTAAAACTTACTTTGGCACTTCATTTAAAATAGCCTAACTTGTTTAAAAAACTAATGCATTTCATAATGGCCCTTATAATGCTAAAGTAGATGAATTGTAACATTAAACAACATAATTGAGCATTCCCTACATATGGCCAGTGCCAAGAAATGGTGGTTTTAATAGGTACAAATTGCCACAAAGGCACAATTTTCTACTGCGTTAATATGTTGATTGGTGATTTAGGTAATAAAAAAGGAAGAGATGAAACTGTTAGAAGTAAGGACAGTATTTATTCCCCCTATAGGTTGAAACTCATGTTTAAAGTACAATATGCAAGCATTTTTTAGAAGTCACATACTCAGTTAAACTAACTCGTCCTTATCACAGGGACCATGATAATTTGCTATACAGCTTAATCAAACCCCAGACTAGAGACTAGAAAGAAGTCATAGATCAAAACCTCAACTATAAGGTCATGGATGTGAAAAACTAGACTGCTATTGTTAGCTCACTTGCTCTGTACGTACAGCATGATGCACTATGTGCCGGGCTCATTCTTATAATAGGGATGTTTGCAATGGAATTCTTAAAAAAAAAAAAATATCAAGTGTCAGCTTAGGTACAGCTGAGTCTCAAGAGGCACTTGAATCTATTAAGCCCCTGGCTTAGTTATCAAGGCCCAGCTATGAACTGGAATATCAAGCCATTTTAGTAAGCTATATCCCATTTAGTCATAAAACCAGTTAACATGTTGAAATGGCTAATTGTAGAGGTAGCCCTTATAAGAAACTTCACACAAAACTATCGGAATTCTTTTGACACTAGTTCAGTGTCAGAGTTAGGGATTTTCTAGAAGTACTCATGCAGTCTAAGAACTTGAATATTGTTAATAGGCTCACTTAAAGATAAATATTAATAAGTTCAAATGGTCCACCTTTGCTATTTAAAGTTGTAGATACTATATATTTTTCTGCCTTTAGTCCAAGAATAATCATGCTGCTTTTAGTTTCATGGTTGCCATTGTTCAAGGTGCCAAGTATTTTCTGTTCACAGCCTGAACATTCTGATCATCATACATAAGAACTAGGCATGCTGAATTTTCAACACCTTTCACCCATTAGCCGTGTTAAGATCCTGTATAACATTAACAGAGCATGTTTGCACAGCATTCTAGCTAAAGCTGGGGGTGGAGGGGGGGCGCTTTTACTTTCCAGCACAGGACAGTGTCTTGTGAAGTCTCAACCAGCCACAATACATCCAACACACACCAACTTATTCTAGGAGCAGATGAATACAAAACTTTAATTTCACATTTTAAACATGAATCATAAATACATGTGCATTACTTTAAAGGGAATATAATTTATAATACTAAACAGAAATCACTGAATACTAAGCCAGTGCGTTTGCACACAAGACACTTACAATGCACAAAATAAAAAAAGCCAGAGCAAAGTGGCTTCTAGTTTCCTTAAGAGGTCATACGGAAATATGAACATCATTCCAACTTGATTGAAGTGTAGCATTTTACTGATTTAAATTTGTTAACTTGATTTAAAAACAACTATGTTTTAAATATTACAGGGAGGATGGCAAGTTTGAGAGAAAGTTTAGCAACCTTAGTCCTTCACTCATCCACAACTGACATACAGGGTAAGCAGCACAAGGGGAATCATGAGGCCATTTTAAGAGGTCTGGCACTGGACACCACCTCTAGGATGATGCTCATCATCTTCATAGGCTTCCCCATTGTAATGTTGTCTTCTTTCCTGAGATGGGTCAAAGTCCACCAACTCTACCTGATCCGCATCTTCAGTTTCTTCCACTTCTTGCCTTGGAGGTAGCAGCTTTTCTAATAGACACAGCTTATCTGAGGAAAGGAAGCCGCCTTCTGGAAAGATCACCTGAAATTAGGGCACACTATTAGTGCACTGCATGCATATTACATCTCTAGATAGGTGTGTGTATATGATATGGTTTGGCAGGCAGGTATTTGCAAGCAGAAGGCACATTTGCGTAGCTATGTAAATTAATGTCAACTTTTTGTTTTAAAGCACAGTATATTAAACCTCACATGGCAGTATTTTCTAGCATGAGTAGAAGAAACTTTACTGAAGAAATTTCATTTAATCAGTGGCTTTTGACAGCTGCATCTTACCTTGAACTCAATGATTAGACGGCCTTTTTCATATGGCCTGCGATAGATGGGCATTCCTTCATTCAGTACACACTTAATATCTCCATGTTTAACAATATGACCTAAGAATCAAAAGGATAAAGGGTTATCCTCATTAATAGACCTATTTTTATTAGCATTCTACTACTCTCTGTGAGAAATGCTTAAAATTTCATAGATCTAACAAGGCAATAGAGAATGAAGATGCACAAACAACCATGCAGTAGTTATTTCATGCAGAAAAGTGTAGCGAAACTTCACTTTGCACAGATATCAGCAAGTAGAGATCTTGCTTACAAATGAAACCAGGATTAATTTTCAGCATTGTATTAAGAGTACTTCCAACATCTATTTGCAAACTTTATTTCAATTTCATCATGTCAAAGAACAGGTGCAAGTTATGGTGAAATTTCTCCAAGGCAATAGGAGTCTATCATTGAAATGCTATTTCTATACAGAATACTAGCTTTTCTAAGACATTAAGAGCCCTGCAGCATCAGGCCAAAGAGCCACCAGAATCCTGATCTCACAGTGGCCAATCAGGTGGCAGGTGAAAGCTCCTCACTTGTGGATCTCGGCAGCTGGTATTTCACTACTATGTTTGACATAGATATAGTATTTGTTGTGTCACAAGTCTGCATTCCATAGATCTGAGCACATTTCATTTTCATGTGATTATTATTAGCTCAAAATATTACTTGGAAGTTTTACCACCCACAGTAAGCAATAGGAAAATATACCAAAATACCTGTTCTCAAATTATACTTACCAGGATGAGAAGTAATGATTATGGTTCGATTATCCAGCATTGTAATTGGCTTCTGAAAACCACACAGTGCCTCAACTAGTTGGATATCCATGCTCATGACCAAGTCTTCACCTCGTCTGTAGAGAAAAAGAACTATCTGCCACAGGATGCCTTCCAAGTGGTGTTGGGACTACAATTCCTATCTAGCACAGTCAACAGTGAGGTGTGAGGGGAGCTGTAGTTCAGCAACATCTGGAGGGCACAACACTGGCTGCTCCTGAGTTAAGCTGCTTCTGAACTAAAAGGTGGAAGTTCAAATCCATAGCACAGTTCTGAGAACATCACTCATGCAGTCTTTACACATTTTGTTGTAGAAGCAACTCTTACACCTGCAGGACTGGAAGTACTGTTGTAAATAAAAATTGCCCTTTTCCCTTATGGGGTATCCAAGAGCCCATACAGAGTCCTTACATAGGTTCTCTATTGGTAGGAAAATAACAGAAGCCAACCAGAGAATACTGAGAAGCAAAGCAGCTAGTAAGCTTGATCTTTATTGAACTGTTGCAACAGGGTGCTCCCCTCACCCGCAGGAGAGGAGGAGGGACCCAGAAAAAGGGTGTGCAATGCCTTATAAAGACTTTTGAAATTGCCACCCTGTAGATCAAGACCACCCCCAGAAACATCATACATACATCACAGAAAAGGCAGTCTAAAACAGAAATTTGAATATTGTTTTTCTCCTGTTGTTGTTTATCTCCTGTCTGGCAGGTTACTTGATTGGATTGCCTGGGGAGCCTGGCCATTCTTTTGTAGTGATAAATACTTAGTTCCTGGGCCAGGTCACAGGCTCACACCCTATTCAAACACAGACATACCCTTAAGACAGGATTTGTGAAGGAAAAGACAATGGAGAGGCTTTTCCACTTTGACCTTGCAGAGAAAACATTTGCTCAGTTTAGGAATCAAAATGGCTTCAGGTCGGTCTTCCTGTGCTGATCTATGTACATGCAGTTATGAACATTACCATATATCTAAGACCTCAAAATTCCTATCACAGTACCCCATAGTTTATTCTGATCCTAGGGCCTTTGAAGATCCACAGTTTTAAGGGGGGGCGGGAAATGCTGTTGCAGCTGTCTGTTCTATTTCTTTTTAAAATGTTTTTTTATTAAAGATTTCTTAAGTATACAAAAACAGTGTGATGCCTTGTTCTTCAAGTTATGATTTCTACAATTCAGTTGCATTTGTTATGAGAAATTAATGATATATACAATGTTAGGTTAGGAAGAAAGGGGGGGGAGTAGTGGGTGGGATAGTCATGTTTCTATGCCTGTTCTATTTCTAAGTGGTTAGCTTTGCTATAATGTATACTATGGATGTGAACGTAATGTATTAAACTGAAAAGCAACTACATCCAGTCACCCCTGATTTTCAGAGCTTCACCACATCTACCAAGTCTGCTTTAAAGTAAGTCAGTATTGCCCAGGACAGATGACTATTTTACCAACTAGCAAGGTTTTCTACCAGTTTTCTTATTCGCACCTGTGGTGACAAAAGCATGGCAAAACTGCACCCACCCACCACCATGGATACTAATGCAAACTGAAGGCTGAGGGTTTATCAAGCAATGAGGCTTCACTACACTAACCACTTGCTATCTCTGTCTTCTATATTAGCAGTCAGTGGGGATGGTACTCCCAAGCTACAGAATCTTGTGGCTAGATTTGTATCAAGGAACAGCTTGTTTTCAGATCTTTTTCATCAGGCACAGCACAGGTAAATCCACAGCTACAAAGGAACCACTGGGAATCAGCTTATGTTCCCAGCGGTTCCTTTGCAGATGTGTCTTGCGTTTGGCACCAAATTTAAACACGAGCCATGGCGGCAAAAGAACAATCAGGAGCACAGTAAACTATACCCATCACTGTGGTTCATTGAAGGCCTGGTCACTTTTAGATCTGGTTCTCCAGCCAAAAGTGATTCCCCACTGCCTGATTTACATCTGTTACTCCTGAAGACCTATAGTAGCTGCCCCATCTCTAAGAGTAATGATTTGATTTTTAACTTTGCTCCTTTATAGCTATCCTCTATTCTCACTGAATTATTAAAACCTTATTCTCCAACTATAGCTTCCTCTGATCCAATAAACAAACCCTGAGACTGGCAACATACACATATAAAAACCAGCCCTTACATATTAACATAGTTAGAATTGCTATAACAGTACGATCACGAATTTACCTTGTAAACAGAGTATGGTCTTTTTGATCCAGGACAATGATAATATCTCCTGGCTCCAATCCTGGTTCTTGGTCGCCTTCACCATGAAAAGTTATCTTCTGACCATCTTTCATTCCTATTGCAAAAGCACCATGTAAGATGGAGAAACAGCACAAAAATATCATGGCATTATAGACATTAACAGGTATTACTATTCCTCACTGGCTTTTTGGTTAGGCTTTCTGCATTATGGACTATATTCTACCTGCAGCGTTGCCTGGTTTTTATACCTTTAAAATTTATTATTTATTATTTACACACTCAAAGTATTCATTGGAGGTTGGAATCACAATATGACTAATGCTGTACAGCTTTAGTACAAAAGCTTTGGGAAACATATTAAAACTTTTATTAAGGTAGAATAAAAAATGTTTTAATATGTTTCCCAAAGCTTTTGTACGAAAGCTGTACAGCGTTACTCATATTGCGATTCCAACCTCCAATGAAAAGCAAGATTTAAACAGCCACCAAAGCCAAATTTCTGAACACTAACTATGGCAGCCACAGAACTCTCCCACAACTCTTAGGAACCACTATGTACCCACAATTAATGTGAGAATTAGGTGAACATCTTCCATCTCATTATCTTTTTAAAAAATTACTTTTCAACCAATACAAAACGTCAAGAACAAAAACAAGACTAACTCCAGAAGACTGGGTCCCACACAACACCCAAAGCAAAGGGGTAGTATCTAGCACTGCACAACTGGCACTCTCCTTGGGCAATAGGAATTCCTCTCTTCTCCTTGTTGTCTCCCCAAAATCAGCTCCAGAAAAGAGAGGAAGAGGAAGTCCAGTTCCAGAAGTCTGTGGCATGTGTGGTAAGACAGAATGGATACAAGCCAAATAAATTAATGGAAGTCATCATTCCATCTTCCATCATGCAACACTCCACTATAGTGTGGTTTCCACCTAATCTAAATTCTTTCAAGTTTTCCTGTTTATGTCTCTTGTAGGCACTTGTTAGGGACGCGGGTGGCGCTGTGGGTTAAACCACAGAGCCTAGGACTTGCCAATCAGAAGATTGGCGGTTCGAATCCCTGCAACGGGGTGAGCTCCCGTTGCTCGGTCCCTGCTCCTGCCAACCTAGCAGTTCAAAAGCATGTCAAAGTGCAAGTAGATAAATAGGTACTGCTCTGGCGGGAAGGTAAACGGCGTTTCCGTGCGCTGCTCTGGTTCGCCAGAAGCGGCTTAGTAATGCTGGCCACATGACCCGGAAGCTGTACGCCGGCTCCCTCAGCCAATTAAGCGAGATGAGCGCCGCAACCCGAGTTGGCCACGACTGGACCTAATGGTCAGGGGTCCCTTTACCTTTAGGCACTTGTTAACATTCATAATGGGACGCGGGTGGCACTGTGGGTAAAACCACAGTGCCTAGGGCTTGCCGATGGCATGGTCGGCGGTTCGAATCCCCGCAGCAGGGTAAGCTCCCGTCTTTCGGTCCCAGCTCCTGCCCACCTAGCAGTTCGAAAGCACCCCTGAAGTGCAAGTAGATAAATAGGTACCGCTTTCCAGCGGGAAGGTAAACGGCGTTTCTGTGTGCTGCGCTGGTGCCGGCTTGCCAGAGCAGCTTCGTCACGCTGGCCACGTGACCCGGAAGTGTCTCAGGACAGCGCTGGCCCCTGACCTCTTAAGTGAGATGGGCGCACAACCCTAGAGTCGGACACGACTGGCCCGTACGGACAGGGGTACCTTTACATTTACCTTTAACATTCATTATGGTCTACGATTATCCAAGTAAATGTATAAGAGTGTTCAATAAATTTCATAAATGTACCAAACCATTAGCATGTAAAACTCTTATGTTTCAAATTATGATTTTATGTTGTTAAAGCAGTGAAGTAAAGTATTGCATATATTTCAATTCCCCCAAATTTTTAAATAGCTTCCTCCTCATTCAGTTCTGCATTTTAGCAGTCTAACACCATTTCTCTACAGTGTTGGTTACAGAGGTTCAGGGTTAGTAAAGCTAGAAGCTGTTCATGTAGATTCAACCCTGCAAGGGATACTCTTCCCTTTCCTATAACTATGGGGGAGTTTAGGAGAAATATGTACTTCATGGTTCACATCTACCAACCCTATTTTGAAACCCTTTTCCCACCCACCCAAAGAAACTTAAGTTGTTGGAAACTTTTCTTCCATCACAACTGAAAGTCCAGACGTTAACCTAGAATGAAACACTTCCTCCAAGCCTAATAATTCTCCCTCAGAATTCCTATAAAGAGTTCTCCAACACTCCTCCAGAATATTATGTTAATGGCTTAGGCACACCATTCTCCTCATCCCCAGTTGCCTGGTATTTGTGGCAGTGAGAATATTTTAACCTTCAGGGCGTGACAATCTCATGGCCAGTGCTCAGCCAGCTTCTGGTGAGTGAAGACAAACCCAAAGCTTCCTCCCAATACCTGAGCAAGCAGTAAGCCAAAACAAACATTCACATCATCTCTCTGACTTCAAGTTGAAGAGGGAAGATGCACTGGCTTGTCTCTGTGGCAACTTGGTGGCTCTGTCACCTCTTGATGACTTGGGAGCTGAACAGAGACAGCAGAGGCACATCCTTTTGTCTTTGTGTTCCAAGCTTTGGGGCAGGTGCCAAATTTCTGGTTGCTCAGAAAATTGCATTTTTTGTATTCTCCAGGTATCAAAGCATGCAGAAACACTTATCTTGTCTGTAGGTTGGCTTATTTCACTGCCTTACTTGCAGGTCTGGGGCTTCCAACACGGCTGCTAAAAGGAACAACTGCATTGTTTTCCACAGAACTATGTTTCTTGACTGTGGAGATTCTCATGCAATTCTTCAACTTATCCAGATCATATCAGGTGTTTGGCTAAATTACCTGCAGGCTACTTCCATTACCAAGCAGGCTGCAATAGCAGCAGCAATTCCTCTAACTTTTGTGAGTGTTCTCCATACTTGCTCCCTCAAAAATAATTGGGTTTAAAACTAGAGACCCAAAATGAGACACATACCTTTATCAATATGAACTTCCAGGATTTTCTTCTCTCTAACAATCTTCCTTCCAGTGCAGCTTTTACACCTGTCCTTGGGACTAATGCGCTCCCCGTGGCCCTGACATTCCATACAGACAGACTGGATCTGCTGAACCATTCCAGGTCCTATCTGATGAATTCTAATTTGCATGCCTGTTCCTCGGCAATTAAGGCAGCATTCCACAGCACCTTTCTTGCCACCTCGGCCTAGAAAACAGCATCAAAGAAAATAAGCACAAGATCACTACATGCTTATTTCCCCCCTTTACAACTGCACTGTCTCCAATATGACTTTTCACCTCCCCCAGCCCAAAGAACAAAAGTTTATCAGTGTACCTTCACATTTGTCACAAATGACATTCTTCTGTAGCGCCAGTTTTCGCGTTGCTCCATTGTACAAGTCTTCTAGAGTAACTGACAACTGATGGACAACATTTTTACCTGTAAGGAACGGCATATTGTTGAGGACCAATATGATTGGCATCTGATTGTATTTCAGTTCAGGTTACGTTTTTCAAGATCCATCAAATTATTGCTTACCAATACATTTTAACTTTTAAAATTTATTTTCTCCAACCTGGGAAGCCATTCTACGATAAGTTTCAACTGTGATCAGGGCTAGTTGACATTAAGCAAGATCCCTGATCCCACTATAAGGGAGGGAGTTCTGTGCTGCCTGATCTAACCAGGGAAAGGAGGATTTCTTGAGAAATGGATAGAACAATCCAAGTGGGCTGGGGAGAAGTAACATGACAGATCTAGCACATTAGGCACATTTACAAAATAGTAATATATTGAAATTAGTGGAACATTGCCAAGTAAACATGAATAGCTTACATAAAAGTCAGAAAACTCTTTTGGGATGCTGTGTAAGTCAGGTGTTTATTGTTGTTGTTTTTAAAAACACCCCCTTTGTAGCTCAAGTTTTATCATTTATATACCTGAAGTTCCACATCAGTAACTTTCAAATATCAGAAACTAGAATTTGAAGCACCTTATAAGTACTACAAATGGACATTTTAATAAAATTTAAGTCCTTAAGATTGGAATTTATTTTAACTGGAATCACCAAAGCAACTCATGATATTAATAAGGTACAGCTAAATGAGTGGGCCACCTTCACTTTCAAATGGAAATCTGATCTGTTCTTTTTGCCCATCTGCTTTTATTGGTTGAACTACAATCACTTGCATGAACTAGTTCAAAAAAAGTTGGACATTACCTCTCCTTTCTCTTTGCATTCTTCCACCACCTCCAAAGAACATATCAAATATATCCATGGGTGACCCAAAGCTGCTTCCAGTACCACCCTCTTTTATAGCTTGTTCACCACCTTTATCATACAAATCTCTTTTCTTAGGGTCAGAAAGTACTTCATAGGCTTGGGAAATCTGTTTGAACTACAAGATTAAAAAGAAAAGTTTAACCTCTTTACAGAATATTCAGAGATTACCGGTACTATTGTAGCATTTATTTAGCACCACTATCTGAACATAATGCTCAGAAATCCAACTGGCTGTTCAAGACTAAAGTCAGGCCTTTTAAATCATATTTGGAGTCAATGTGAAGCTTCTAAAGGTTAAGATGGTCAGCCTTTCCATTTGTGAACCTTCAGATTTTGAAAGGACTGCAGTCATGCTTTTGCATTTAAGCTTTTCAAAGCTTCTTAAACGCAAAAGACAAAGGTGTTTAGTCTTAAAAAGCCTTGAACTGAATGTTCTGATATCCATTTTGCACTATGGAGGGGTTGTATTGCACAAGAGGCAAAGTTAAGTTATAAAATATAAGATGGTGCACAAGTACCAATAGCTTCTCATTTAGCAATATTAGCTCTCTGCTCACCACCTCCGAAAGTATGTCACATGCTCAAACTAATAGTATGAAGCAATAGACCTAAATAAGACAAACATGTATCAGTATCAGACTGTTATGCCCATTCTGGGAAGAGGATATGTATTACTGCCTGGGTACCAGAATCCAACCCACTCTAAATTCACAGCCATTAGGTACAATACAGATAAGTAGCCAGCAGATAAAGGATGTTTCACAAAACTAATTGGCATAATGTCTGTGGTAGGGAAGGGGCTTGCATACTTGCCTTCTCGCCCTCATTAGGATTCTTATCAGGATGATATTTCAGTGCCAATTTTCTATAAGCTTTCTTCAGCTCCTCTTGGGAGGCATTGGGCTTTACCCCAAGCACATCATAGTATGTGGTCTCCTTCACCATGGTTCAGCTGATACCTGCAACATGGAGGGAAGGATAACACTGACAAATAAGAACATGAAAAATACATCAAACAAACACAGTAAGCTAGAGATATTTCCAGTCTCTCTCATAGTTTCAGCATCCCTGTCTCCCAAATGCTTATGAAACCAAACTCTTTTAGGACTATCAGGCCAATAGCTTTTACCTTAAAAGGGAATTCCCTCACCCCAAGTTAACCAAAATCCCCTACAAAATAGCAATATGGTACCCCTTGTATACTTCACACTTCCACATGACAAGGTGGGCTTCTCAACCCCTCCCCCACCAAACCCCTCAAAAGCACCTTTTTTGGGGAGGGGGGAGGTGGAAGTTCAATCTCACATCCTTGGCCTTCCCGGCCCCCCACAACCACCTCACAAATTCACACCCAACCTGAGACCACTACAGAGAAATGCCCATCTTTATACAGTGGTACCTCTGGTTACGTACTTAATTCGTTCCGGAGGTCCGTTCTTAACCTGAAACTGTTCTTAACCTGAAGCACCACTTTAGCTAATGGGGCCTCCAGCTGCTGCCACGCCACCAGAGCACGATTTCTGTTCTCATCCTGAAGCCAAGTTCTTAACCTGAAGCACTGTATCTGGGTTAGCGGAGCCTGTAACCTGAGGCGTCTGTAACCCGAGGTACCACTGCATTTATTAAATCTGTACACTTCCCTCCGCCTGACGATCACAGGGCACTTCATGACATCTGACGAGAGACTTCCTGCTTCCCCCCTCCCCCAACCCTTCCCCCCCACAGACGGAAAGGGGGGGGCGAGCACCAACTCCATGCTTAGGAAAAGGAGAAAAAAACCCACAGCTGAACCCCCACCCCCACCCCACCCCCCTTTTGTGCTTCAAGGGGCTTCTCCTCCTGAGAAGTCTTACCTGGAAGACGGTCACGACCGGCTTCAAGGCAAACCCCCCCCACACACACACACCAACGGCCCAACCAGCCCCCCCCCTACTCCCCACATTCCCTCCTTAGGGAAAGTTCAGTCACATTTTTTTTCCCCCTCCTCTTCCCCCCCCCTCCCCACGCCATGCCGGCGTCAGCTGACCAGGCGCGCGCCAGATCCCCTCCCCCTCCCCCCTTTCCTCACGCAAGCAGGGGAGGGGGAGGGGGAGGGGGGTTGGGAGCAACCGCCCGCCCGTTCTGTGTGGAACACCGGGCGCCGGCGGGATAAAAAAAAATTTTTTGGGGGGGGGGGAGGCTGAGGCGGCCCCTTTTCCGGCCCTCACTCACCATACGCTCGCGCCGCCGGCCGAGAAATTTAAAAAAAAAAAAATACCACACGAGGTCTAGCGCTTGAGGGAGCCGAGCAAGGAGCCTGCCGCTTCCTCTCACACAGAAGGCAAAAGGCAAGCCGCGACTTTTTCTAGAAAGTTCCGAGCCGGTCTCAGCCTAGTCAGTATCCGGGGAGGTTTTTTTTTCTTTTTTTTTTCCCCTTTCTCAAGAAAGCCCCGCCCATTCTCGGAAGCACCGCCTCCGCCTCCTCCTCACCAGCGCTTCTCATTCGCTGGCTTTTCTGCCAAACGGCGACGCGGAAAGCCAGCTCCTCCCCCCCTCGCGGGCTAATTACGTCACCGGAGGGAACTACAAATCCCGTCATGCGCCGGGAGGCGGCCCTTTATCAGGTCGTGCCCGGCGGTATAAAGGAAGACTACAAGTTCCGAAATGCAACGGAGCGCTCGCTGACAAAGAAACTCGGCGCTGGCAATGGCCGCTGCTCAGGGAACGGTTCCGTTAAGTTGCAACCGCTTGTCCCGCATGTCCAAGATGTCTCATAGAATTGTAGAGTTGGAAGGGTCCCCTGAGGGTCATCTAGTCCAACCCCCGACAATGCAGGGTGTGGTTTTCCCCCCCAATCCAATTTGAAACCATACTGGACCCTGCTTGGCTTTGCAAAATGTGCTGGCAGTTTTACAGTGGTGCCTCGCAAGACGAAATTAATTCGTTCCGCAAGTTTTTTCTTCTTGCGAGTTTTTTCGTCTTGCAAAGCACGGTTTCCCATTGGAATGCATTGAAAATCAATCAATGCGATCCTATGGAGACCGTCCGGGGACAGAGGGGAAGCGCCGCGCGCCTTCCCCTCTGTCCCGGGACCTGTTTTAAAGCAAGGGAAGGGGCAGCGGGGAGAATCGCTTCTCCCCGTTGCCGCCCCTTGGTTCAAAAGGGGTCCGGGGAGAGAGGGGAAGGCGCGCGCCTTTCCCTCTGTCCCCTCTTTTGAAGCAAGGGGCGGAGGGGAGAAGATCGCTTTTCCCCGTTGCCTCCCCTTGGTTCAAAAGGGAGATTGTGGGGCTGGCAACGGGGAGAAGCGATCTTCTCCCCGCCGCCCCTTGCTTCAAAAGAGATCCGGGGACAGCGGGGAAGATGCGCTGCGCTTCCCCGCTATCCCCGGAACTTGCGGGGCAAGCTTCCTTTTGCGAAGCAAGCCCATAGGGAGATGCGTCTTGCGAAGCGGCTAAGAAAACGAAAAACTCCTTCGTCTAGCGAGTTTTTCGTCTTCCGAGGCGTTCGTCTTGCGGGGCACGACTGTATTGCTGCACCACTTGATAGGCTTCTACTATAGGATCTTGTTACTTCCTAGTGTGTCGTGCCTGGAGAACATGAGGGCTTTATTTATTTGTTTAATAAAATTTATACACTACAGTGGTACCTCGGGTTACATACGCTTCAGGTTACATACGCTTCAGGTTACAGACTCCGCTAACCCAGAAATATTACCTCGGGTTAAGAACTTTGCTTCAGGTTGAGAACAGAAATTGGGCAGCGGCGCAGCAGCAGCAGCAGGAGGAGGCCCCATTAGCTAAAGTGGTGCTTCAGGTTAAGAACAGTTTCAGGTTAGGAACGGACATCCGGAACGAATTAAGTACTGAACCCGAGGTACCACTGCACTTGACTGTAGAATGTGTAAAAAGTAACTCACAAATGTAAGTGGTAATACTGTATAGTAATTCTATGAGGGCAAACTACAGTTCCTAGGAGATAACACAAACATATCAGACACAACATATACATTGTGGACCAGCAGAAGGTGGAGTTTTAAACACCACTTTTACAGGAAGCTCACGGTATATCCGAAATAGTTATGTAGGAGGAAATTTCAGGAGTAACTTGTCAGGCAAGCTACACCTCAAATACCGTTTCCCACACAATGATGAAATGTCCCACTTTTACATCTTGCCACCCAACTTCCTAATAAATGGTTTTTCCAGTGAAGGACTCTGTGACATAGCAAAACGAAGTTCCAGCTGATTTCTGTAAACATTTATTACATTCAAATGCATGTGTGTCTACACACACACACACACACACACATATATTACACACACACACACAGACACACACATATTACACACACACACACACACACACACACTTGTCTACTGAGAAGTACCCCAGTGTCTACTTGGATTAAACACAGAATCTCTGCCGCGCGATATAGTATATCATCTTCAATCACAATTGTGTGATCTCCTACAACAATTACAATACAAAATTATATTAACATATTTTGCTATTTATACTGCTAATACAGCATACGGAAGTTACGTTACATATATTTATTTTTAAACAAAAAAGCTGGCTCTTTAAAATTAGCCAGGCAAACCTCCTCCAGATTTCCCCCTGCATTTTTTTATTAAGGCTTTGCATTCAACTAGTTAAGCAAAGAGGACAGGAGTGCCTGGCGTTCTCTGGTCCATGGGGTCACGAAGAGTCGGACACGACTAAACGACTAAACAACAACAAAAGTTAAGCAAAAATAAGGTGCAGAAGGATATTAAAGGTAAAGGTAGAGGTACCCCTGCCCATACGGGCCAGTCTTGACAGACTCTGGGGTTGTGCGCCCATCTCACTTAAGAGGCCAGGGGCCAGCGCTGTCCGGAGACACTTCCGGGTCACGTGGCCAGCGTGACATCGCTGCTCTGGCGAGCCAGAGCCGCACACGGAAACGCCGTTTACCTTCCCGCTGGTAAGCAGTCCCTATTTATCTACTTGCACCCGGAGGTGCTTTCGAACTGCTAGGTTGGCAGGCGCTGGGACCGAGCAGCGGGAGCGCACCCCGCCGCAGGGATTCGAACCGCCGACCTTTCAATCGGCAAGCCCTAGGCGCTGAGGCTTTAACCCACAGCGCCACCTGCGTCCCCCCGCAGAAGGATATTAGTGCAATGCAAACCGCACCATACCTAGGGTGGTCCCCGCACCCCTAGGGAAATCCACACCCCCCCTCCCAATATTGAAAGTTGCTCCCGACCAGCTCCATTAGAGCCAGCAACTTCCTTGCTGGGTCCGCCTCCCAGCCGGCGGGCGCAGCGCTGCTCACGCGGAATCGAAAGAGCGGGTTTGATTGGCTGCCGGGCAGCAAAGGGAGCTGCTATTGGACAGCGGCGTCCGGGCGGAGGCGGGCGGCGATGGCAGCGTGGAGGTGAGCGGAAGCCCAGGCGCGGGCCGGGCTGGCGGCGGGCAGAAGGAGCCGGGGGCCGGACGGGGCAGCTGGGGTGTGTTGTGGGAGGCGGGCGACGTACCGAAGGCCGGAAGGGAAGGGAGGGGAGTCTGGAAAAATGACGAGCATCTCCAGATGGCCCAGATCTGTTGTCATTTTTCCTGTCTCACATTTTGCCCTGCTGGTATGGGGGTGGGGCGTGTCATTTTAGGGGCTGAAACTTATTTTTTGCAAAAAAAATTCAGGGGGGGGGGGCGGAATTAAAACCTGTGATTCCTGTGATTTCGCTTCCTAAGATTGTAGGCTTGGTGAAGCACATAAACTGCTTTGGGGAAACCCAAGAGTTTAAATGTTACCTTCTGAAGCTGTCAGGCAATGCTAAATAATAATAAAAATACAAAATGTAAATGATAAAACGGGCAGGTACTTGGTAATATGCTACTTGCCAAGCAAAACTGAATTGTATTAATCAATTAATTTTGAATTCCCATGTCAAGTTAAAACTTTATTTAGCACTCCTCATTTTGGGAATTTGAAAATTTCCATGTCATGTTAAAACTTTATTTAGCACTCCTCATTTTGGGAATTTGAAAGTTGGAAAATTCAGCACACCCTTTGTGGTCATTCAGGCAGTGGTTCATTCTACCCAGAGCCACCCATCCACAATTCCTGATCTGCAGCTGTTTATTTCATTCTGAAGTTCACTGCTCATTGAACTCCTTGGAATTTATTTCTTGGGAAATGGGAACAAGGCTGCAAAAGCCATAACTTTTATTAGGCCAGCCAAAAAAGTATGCAGGCCTTCTGGGTTCTTAAGAGCTCTAATATTGGCTAAGTGGTAAGCAAAAAAATAACCTGAAGGAAGGAACTGGGATTTGAACATACCCACACTCCAGAAATCACCCCAAATCATATGCCTATATCTCCAGGAAGCCTCCATGTCTCCTATAAGTGGCTGTATGCCGATAATCTAGTTTAAAACCAATTTTGTGTGCAACTCACTGTAAAGTGTGATGCCCTCCTCTTACCCTGCATGTATTGAAAAGGAATGAGTTGACTAGCTGTGCTCCCACACCCTGACAATAACCATTGGACCATCCCAAATCATTTATTTTTAATCACACAAAGAAGCTGCTGTACACTGCTTCCAGTTCAAAATATCTACTTGTGCACAAGACATTGTATTTACTTATTCAGGATTCATCTGCATTTCTGAACTGAGTAAGAAATTGGGAATTATAATGGAAAACCTAAGAATAATCTTTAATTTTGTTCTTGTTCCTTACTCCCAATTTCTGACGGGCTTTGCTATCTGAGCCCCGGTTAAAATGAAAGCAAATTAATAACTGTTTCACAATTGAATCTTGTTGGGGGGGGGGGGGAGAGAAACTATAGACAGTGCATTTGTAAACATGTTTACTTGGAAGTAGGACCCATTGAACCATGGTAGGCATGTTTAGGACTACAGTCACAATTCGTTTGTTTCTATTAACAGTTACTTCTGCTTAACTGTATTCATTTAGCATTTGTGTTCATGCACATAGCCCTGTGCCATGGTTAATAGTCACAGGCGAAACATAGAGCCTCATCAACCAAAAATCTTAAATATGCATGTCAGAGGCAGGTTCCCAACCTTGCTCCTGAAGGAACTTCCTTCTGAAGCAATTATCCTGTAGGAGACCAGAACTAATTTGTGGGTTGCTAGTTGGAAATTACAGGCATACTAAAAAGCTGAGGCATAATAAATGTGTTAAAGTAGCAAATGTTAAAAGTAATGAGATTGTTCTACAGGTTATATTCAAGTGTATATGTATAAACAACACTGTTACAATGTGCTTGCTTGTCCTTTTAGGATATAAAACTCTGCATTTTTGTTTATGGAGCTTAAGCATACTTACTTGCAATTAAATCTTACCAGTTCTAATCTGACATTTTTAGGTAAATAGTTGAGATTTGATTGGTATTGTGCATGTAATATTTGAAACTATGCTGTATCTTAACGCTATTTCTGCTCCGACGAAGTATTTGTGTTCTGTAAGTCTCGGTTTTCTTCCACCTGCAGAGAGATTGAATTCTAAAGATTATTTTGTTTTGTTTTGTTTTAGACATTTATATGCTGCTTAATTATTTGCATTTCTAAGCAGTGTGCGTAAAAACAAACCACAGAAAGTGGGACGATAAAACAACAACAATTCATCACAGAACAAAACACTACCTTAATATTCCCTCTGGAGCAAGAAAGTCTTAGTCATGTGCCTTAGTCAAGTTCAGCAAGGAGGGTGCCTGTCTAATCTCAGTTAGACAGGGAGTTCCACAAGCTTGCACCCACTACGCTGAATGCAAGATTAAGACCTATCCAATGAGCGCTGTAAAAATATAGATTTTATGGAAAACGTGTGGCTCGCTTGTTCCCGAGCTGAATTTAAGATTCACTTAGTAAAACTGAGTATTTATTTTTTCCCTTCTTTCTTTTCTCCCTTGAGCACAATGCGTGTGTGCTGGCTTGTGAGCAAAGATAGAGCCTGTCAGCGAATTAAACTGCCACATTTAGAAATGGTGATGCTAGGGCGTGGGCCCGAAACGGAGATAACAGACAAGAAGTGTTCCCGAAGACAAGGTAAAGTGGAGATGAAGGTTGCAATCCTAAACATGCTAGGGAGTAACTCCCGTTAAAACTCAATAGTCCTCACTTCTGAGTAAAAATGCTTAGGATTGATTTCTTTTGGTGTAGCATCATAAGTTATTTGAAGCTAAATAGTTTGCAGGGGGTGCTGCTATAGGGCTAAAGGAGAGGCTAAAAGACCGAGAGCTTCCACTAAACTTCCTAGGGCTGCGGTCCTAACCCCCACTTGCAAAATGTTAAGACTTATTTCATAGTAGGCAAAGTTAGGATTGTGCTGTTGGTAATACAGTCCTATCTTGGATCCCGAACGCCTTGGATGTTTTGGCTCCCGAATGCCGCAAACCTGGAAGTGAGTATTTGTGAACGTTCTTTGGAACCTGAACATCCGACGGGGCTTCCGCGGCTTCCGATTGGCTGCAGGAACTTCCTGCAACCAATCAGAAGCCGCACTTTGGTTTCCGAACATTCTGGAAGTCGAACGGACTTCCGGAACGGATTCCATTCGACTTCCAAGGTACAAGGAAGGTGACACAGCCCTCTGTTTGCCACATCAGAATGAGAAAACCAACATGGATCACCACAAGAAATACTTTGAACACTTTGAAGAACTAATGCTAAGTAAGATTAAAACCTCCAAAATTCTCTACAGTTCGCAGAACAAAATAGAAGCACGGAAAGTTGCTTTATATAAAAAGACTAAGAGGCAGAGGTGCTGGACTTCCCCTTTCCACCAACTGCACCTGATTTGGCACACAGAGTTGGTGGAGAAGTCAATTCGTCACAACAAGCTTGTTTGTAGAGTCACAGTGCCAGGCCAACTGATAGAAATATGGTTCCTGTGCGTGTCTTGCAGAAACAAAATATTAGCTGTGACTCCTGCAATGCAGGGGTTGGGCTAGATAACTCTTCCAACTGTGAAATTTTATGAGTCAGACCATTAACCCATTTAGCTCAGTAATAGCTACATTGACTAGCAATGACCCCAGAATTTCACTGGTTTCTCCCAACCCTACGTGTAGACGTTGGGGATTGAACCTGGGAAATGAGGTGCCAGAACTCATATGTTGATAAAAACGCCATGGGCAGAAAAACAAACAGACACAAAAAGAGAGAGATGCCAATACTCTATACCAGTAAATAATGTCATAAAAATGCACTGCTTATAATACATCTGTTTTCTATAAGTTTGGATCCCCACCTGCACGTTGCAAAAAGGTCTTTCCTTTTTTGAACATCATATTAATTTATAGCCTGCAATTGTCTGTCTTGCATTGGTTCTTCGCACAGGATGTGTTAGCAAACCTGTGCTATAAAATGCAAGTAAGTCGAGAGAATGCTTGATCTGGTTGCCTTTGTTTCAGAGCAGGAACTCCCAACACAATCACTTCACCAGCATTTACTATCTGGATTGATATGAGGAGCAGCACATTGACATTTTGCACCCGTAACTTCTAGAGAAGCTGGAGCTGAAATCTGAAGTGTGTGTACGCTGATAAAGTTTGGAAAAAGCAAAAAGTTTGGAAAAAGCAAAGTTTGGAAAAAGGCGGAGGACGCGGGTGGCGCTGTGGGTAAAAGCCTCAGCACCTAGGGCTTGCCGATCGAAAGGTCGGCGGTTCGAATCCCCGTGGCGGGGTGCGCTCCCGCTGCTCGGTCCCAGCGCCTGCCAACCTAGCAGTTCGAAAGCACCCCCGGGTGCAAGTAAATAAATAGGGACCACTTACTGGTGGGAAGGTAAACGGCGTTTCCGTGTGCTGCGCTGGCTCGCCAGATGCAGCTTTGTCACGCTGGCCATGTGACCCGGAAGTGTCTCTGGACAGCGCTGGCCCCCGGCCTCTTGAGTGAGATGGGCGCACAACCCCAGAGTCTGTCAAGACTGGCCCGTACGGGCAGGGGTGCCTTTACCTTTACCTTTAGGGAGAGGCGGAGAGATGGGTTGAATCCAGCGCCGCATGCCCAGAGTTCCATGTGTTACAGTGGTACTTCCACTTCTCCCTGTGCGCCCTTCAAAATCTCAAAGCAGGCAAGTCTGCTCTGGAGGGTCCTTCAGTCCTCTGGAACAGATGTGAAACAGATGGAGTGAAAGGCTGGGCATCCGTAAAGTGTGGTCGCACTTCATGGAGTCATATAATCCTGAGCTTAATTTATTTTCCAGGCTAGTAGAGCAGGCCTTGATTTCCACGGCTCACAAATAAGTTGATGGACACCTGCCGCTTACTTTCTAAATTGAGTAAAATTAAATTAAGGTGTTTGCTCATTGGGATCAACCTGTCCTCCATCCCCAGTCCTTTCTGGTTAGTATACCCTTCAGCATAAAATGCCGGGGCATGGGAGGGGAGGCCTAACGTCACTCTCTGTCACTTTTCTTTTCAGTACAGCTAAAAGCAGACTGCAACAAAGGGTATGTCCAGGTTAAACAGGTATGTCCTTTCCTTCGCACGCAGGAATGCTGAGAGCACTTTATGAATCTTAAGTGGAAGGGCAGAAATGCTTGTGTCCTGCGGTTTATGCCAGTTTCATCTGCTTTGAAAGCATAACTTTGCTTTGCACTCAGAAATCCAAAAGAGCTTTGGGCGGCGCTTTCAGAGCTCAAGGGCTATCACTGTCTTCGACAAGTTGGTGCCCTTCGTATGTTTTTGGACTACAGCTCCCATCATGCTGGCTGGGGCTGATGTGAGTTGTAGTCCAAAACATCTGGAGGGGGCACCAGGTGGACGAAGGCTGGTCTAAGCATTATATGTAATGAGCCCATCACTGAGTGCTTATTGCCGCCTTTTCTGTCCGTTCCCTCTTTTGCCACAACCCATGTCGATGCATTCTTTGGATAAAGAAATGGAAGTGAAATGAATAATGCAAAGCTTGCAAATATAGGCTCATTTCCCGGATTTCCGTGGAACTGGAGATAGATGTGAGATATTTTCAGTTGCTACATAGGGTCCTGCTGAGTGCGGGAAGGGCAGTGTATCTGCTACTGATCAAAGACGTCGCGTTCTTTTCCCCTTTTCCCCATGGAAGGTTTTGAATAAATGCAGCCGCTGTGAGTGAATTAATTCAACCACCTTTTCCCAACAAAGTGTAGAAAAATAAGGGGGGGTGGGACTTCCATTACTCATTGCCCTGTTTCGAAACAATTTTATGCCAGGTTTGGAACAGATTGAACATCTTCACTTGCATTCAACCCATGTCTTTTAAGTCCCACCTATTAGCTAAGTTATCTTTAGAAAACTCTGCTGCTTCCTCCTTCAGAGACTGGCCTCTGTGTCAGCTTAGACTTCTCTGCCATTCTCACAGCTGTGCCGGGTCATTGCCTAGGCAACCATAGTGGCAAACACCAATAATAATAATAATAATAATAATAATAATAATAATAATAATAAATTTTATTTATATCCCGCCCTCCCCAGCCGAAGCCGGGCTCAGGGCGGCTAACAACACTAAAACAGTACAACATTAAAAACATTATAAAAATTAATTAAAATCAAAATTGATGGCAACCATAAACTAAAGTTTTGTAAAGATTGCCAAAGGAGGGAGTCAGGCTGCGCCCTGACCAAAGGCCAGGTGGAACAGCTCTGTCTTGCAGGCCCTGCGGAAAGATGTCAAGTCCTGCAGGGCCCTTGTCTCTTGTGACAGAGCGTTCCACCAAGTCGGGGCCAGTACTGAAAAGGCCCTGGCTCTGGTTGAGGCCAGCCTAACCTCTCTGAGGCCTGGGACCATGTGGTAGTTGACCTGAAGGAAGGAGACCTGGGCAAAATGGAAGCTGCTTCTTTCTGGCTACAGGAAAAGGGTGGACTGCCAGGGGCTGCTAGCATAATTTTCTTTGTGTTTTGTTTGGGTCTGACTAAAGGTTGATAAGGCAATCTTTCGATGCTGCAGGGAGGAGGTTAGTTCTCTGACCAGGAGTTGACTTCAGTGAAGGAGGCAGAGTTTAAAAATAAATCCAAAGATGGACTGTTCTCCCCCCCGACCCACCTCTCTTTTTTAAAAAAATAATAGTTTTGTTATTTTGTAAAAGTTCATATAAAGTGTACAGCCTGAAGACACAGAATGCATGCGGCAAAAAACACGACTCAATCAAGAGCAGATGAGGAAAAGAAAAGAAAAAGTACCCAGACTATTAAGTCAGTTCCAACATAACCTTTCTACAATGGGAAATGAGTTGGGTGGCCCATCTCTGCATTGTTGTTAACATAAGAAATCCATTGAAACCAAATCTCACCAATGTGGTCCTTTTTAGAAGCATCCCTAATCACCAGCAATGATGAGTAAGTCGTTCTGAAAGAGTGATATTCCGTACGTTGCAAAACCAGGAACCTTGGGAAGGACATATCCCACCCCCACCCCCCTTTCGTTCATTGTGAGCTTCTTTATTACCTTGGGCTGGCTTTGGATTTTATTGGCACTGAGATCCAGCAACGCTGTCTCCAGTTGAGTGGAAATGACCCGCGTCACATGGAGCAAACATTTCACTGTGTACTAACGTTTCACTGACTTTATAGGTAACAAAAGTGCTTTATTGCTTTGCCCAACCAGTTTCTAAGACCTACCCTGCTTGAAGGAACTGTATTTCACTCTGCTTCCTTTTCATAAAGTGGCTTTCATCCAGAATTCATACCCATCCGAGAGGAATAGCCAAAGTAAGCTGAATTTATCTGATCCCCCCCCCTTTGTTCCTTATAAGAGGCTTACAGTACAATCCTATACAATCAACAGAAAAATAAGCCTCATTCCATGGGACTTACTCCCAGGTACATATCTATAGGACTGAAATCTTAGTCTAGACTCTAGACTGAAGTCGATAGAAGGAAGGTTGATGAAGGTCTATAGGCTGAGGATCCTCTCCTTCCCACTGCCGGCACCTTTGCCCCACCCCCTGCAAAAGCCTCTCCAGAAGGCTGCCTGTGAACAATAGGGTGGGACACAGGGGGCTGCTGCAGGGAGGGGAGGGTTCCCAAAATTGGGAAGAGCATGCTCCACTACATATGGTTCAGGTTGAGCCCCATTTCTTTCCATAGAGGCTTTGGGGGGGGGGGGTTAGGCAGGTGAATGCATCAGGGAAGAGGGAACAGGCAAATTTATTTCCATGAACTGCTTTAAGTTAACATACTACAGGATCCAACGCAATATTCCTTTCTAAAGTTTCGTACTGTTGTAGCGAATGTGTTGGATCGCCTACCACAAAGTAGACTTGTTCATCCCACTTGTGGTCTACCGCTAAAATGGCCAGGTTGTCAGTCGTTCGGGTGTGTAGGAAATACTACATGTCCTTCCATGGATCCCGTATTTAGGGGTGTGGAAGTTTTGGTTCAGTGGCAAAACACCAATTCTGGCATTTTCTTTTGCTCCAAAGATAGGAGTCAACCCAACCAGCGTTGACCTAGTGGATATTGGCAAGGACCAGGAAATCAAACTGAAGCCAGGGCAAATTCTCCATATCGTCAACAATCTGTACCCGTACACCGTGCAATTCTCGGAGGAAATGGGGGCTTGTGGTGGTAAGGTGACGGTGGAGCCTAAAGGGGGGAAAAGAACACAGGATGAACTTGAGACTGGTGGCATGGAAAGCATGCCAGGCAAACTCGCAAAAATGGAGCAAATGGCCCCTCAAGCCTGCGATTCCAGCTACAGCAGTAGTTCTGTTTCTTCAGGTGGAAGCTCTGTCAACCAAAAGGTGAGCCAGGAAATATTAGTGGTAACCCCTGTTGTAGCACAAGTGGGTGGGTGAAGTCGGTGAAGCTGTCCTTTCACTGCAGGACCTGAGCGGTAGGTGAGATAACATTAGGGCCTTATCTACATTACAGGCTTGAATTGGTGCAATGGTCATTTGCTGCTCTCTCCTTGGAGTTGCACTTCAGTGAAGTGGAATTAAAGGCTTCTCAGCACCCTCGCCCAAGCAGTTCCTATAAATATTTGAGGAGAGATATAACACTGAGACTGGTATAATAACCCTGTTGATGTGTCTGCAATGTAGATCTTAGTAGGGGCAAAGGCTGCGCAAGACCTTGATATTGGGGCTTGACGTTTGGGTTTGCGGGGCAGGTGTAGAACACTGAACAGTGCTGCCAGACCTCACAGTTCGTGGGTAATTGGTGTTCCCAACTAGATCAGGGATTGCCTGACAGTCACACGTTATTCAGATAGGGTGAGGTGTGTGTGTGTGTGTGTGTGTGTGTGTGTGTGTGTGTGAACCTGTAGTCTTCCAAATGATATATATTGGACTGTAGCCTCCATCACCCATGACCATTGGCTATCCTGCCTGGGATTGATGGGACCTGGAGTCCAAGAATGTGTGGAGGGCCATAGGTTCCACACCCAGGGCCCTGCCATCGTGAAACGGGGGGCAGACAGAAGGCACCATTTGAGTTTCTGCTAATCTCCATCAAAGTACTGCTGCATTTTGGGCTATTTGCCTACTACTGGTGCTCCCAGGAACGACCTGAGAGTTACAAATATGTTGGCATTCAGTCCTCTTTCAGAATGCAATCAGAACCACAAGTGTCTCCTACAGGTATTTTAGCTATGTGACTTGGCTCTTAGGCTGCACTCTTAAGCATACTTAACTAGGAAGTGTCTCCCATTGAATGTCTCCAGACTTATTTTATCAGAGTTCCTGTGTTTTGTCCTATAGGCATGTTTGGAGTACTGGGCTCAAGGTCTGAAGGTCTCCATGCAAAACCCAGATATGCAGGTAAGGATCTCATTTCTAACTTGGGTCACCATGGTGCTTGAGGATATATGCTCCGTGATAGCAAAATCAGTGCAAGACCGTAGGACTTCTGTGTTTCTCTGCTAGGTCTACAAGGATGAAAAGGCTGTAGTTATAAAGGACAAGTATCCGAAAGCTCGCTATCACTGGTTAGTGCTGCCATGGCAGTCCATCTCTACCTTGAGTAAAGTAACTCAGGAGCATCTCGAACTTCTGGAGCACATGCATGCCCTTGGAGAGAAGGTCATCCAGCAGTGCCCTGAAAAAGACAGCTTGCGCTTCAGACTGGGCTACCATGCCATTCCCAGCATGAGGTAATCCATAATTGTGTTCGGAACTGGGTTGTGACCTGTTGGTTCAGGGCGAAGGCCCATTGTCATGGACCGGCTGGATGCAGAGGAGTGGTAGGAGGAGCCACTTGGAGAACCCCCAAGGGAAGAAGACTCGGAACCAGAAGATTGGTGGTGGGATGACAATGAGTGGTCAGAGGGAGACGAGAGAGCAGACTGAGAGGAGGAGGTGTCGGAAGCTGAAGAGGTAACAGGGTTTAGTGAGCAGGAAGAGGCTGTGCCAGAAAGCAGCCCAGAATCAGAGGCTGGTGAGGTGTGGAGCTAAGAGGCAGAGATAAGGCAGACAGCTGAAGAAGCCAGGGGGTCTCCCCCTCCTGCTGTGACCAGCTCCCCTCCTTCCTGGTCTCTCAGTACTAGGAGAGGTATGAAGAGAGTAGAGCAAAGAGAGACTTGGGAAGGACCCAGGAGATGTAGGGAATTATGGTAAGGTTACTAAATTTTTTTCAATGAATCTGGGGACACTTTTCAACTTCCTACTAAATAGATGGATTTTGTCAGTGGACTGATTTGTAAATCCGGGGACTGTCCCCGGGAAACGGGGACGTCTGGTAACAAACTATGGGAAAGTGGGGACCTTCAGTCCCCACAACTGCCTCATAGGGGCAAGATCTACTGCGACGAGTTGCTGGGCTCATTAGGCCTGGCTTACTGAGTTGTCCTGGCTTTCCTTGAATAAAGAGTTAACTTCCCTGATGCCTTTTGCGTTATTGCTGACCCTCCCCTGCCACCCATCTGGCCCAGCATCCTGTTCTCACAGTGGCCAACCAGATGCCCTTGGGAAGCCTGAAAGCAGAACAGGAACGAAAGAGGGCTCTTTCATGCTGCCTAGCAGCTTGTATTCACTGGAGGTAGTACACAGCCACAAACACCAGGGCTCCCCTGGCACAGACCCTGGAAACAACTGTGGGTGGAATTCAGCATAGTGGACCCTGCAAGCTCTGAACAAGGTCCATCTCACAAGGTGACTTCTCCCTCTCCTCCCCTTGCGAGTCTCCCAGGGTTTCCCCCAACCTTCAAGAGCAGATTTAGAGGGCGCAAGGGGGGAGGTGAAGGAGGGGGGAATCCCATGGCAAGTGGACTTTGTTCCTCGCAGCCAGCAACTTAGTTAAATCCCATTCTGTAAATTTAATTCTGGCAACTGGCAGGTGCCCAGCACGCTCTGCCAGGTGCCTACTGGAGAGAATGCCTGCCTCCCCTGTGGACTCTTGCTCCCTCCTGCAGATTTATTTGGTACATAACAGAGGGGTTGTGTAGCACATGGCTAGTTTCTTACTTTGCCCCACATGTGTCCACAGTAAGAAAGCAGCAAGTGACGAAAAATAATGGTTGGCTCCGGCAACACGCCAGAGTTTGTCAACCCTTGAGAACACTTGTGCAAAAGCTGTGTTTCTGCCACTACTGCTATTTTGGATCCAGCACGTTCCACGAGTTCACAGGCCAGATTTAGCCCACTCACTGTTTCTCTATTTCTGTTCGAAATTTGTGAAGTGGGAGTAGAAGTTACTTATTTCAGAAGGCCGCAGTGACAACATACAGCATAATTGAAGTATGCTTCCCATAAGGCATTCCGCACATTACAGCAAGTTCTAAAAGTGCTTAATTGTAATCATTAGGTCTGTTGGCCAATTAAGGATTTGTTTATTTTTCAGTTGAGAAGTAATCTTGTTTTATAACCAGATTAACTTGTTTGTTAATTGACTAAATCAGTTTGTGGAGTACCAAAACCTCAGTTATAGGTGCTTTTTGAGATATGTAAGTATGAAATGCTGTAAACAAATTTCCTACCTTTTGTTAAAAGGAAAGGCCAGCTTTAATAATTTGTTCATTACCTGTTACAGCAACATATAACACACACCCTTGTTGTGTTGTTTTCTCAGCCAGCTGCATCTTCATGTCATCAGCCAAGATTTTGATTCCCCGTGCTTCAAAACCAAGAAGCACTGGAACTCTTTTACAACAGAGTACTTCATAGACTCCAAAGGTAAAAAACAACAACCTGATCCATCTCTTCTAAAATTACTCTTTATTTGTGAGTGTCTATTTATTTGTCTGTCTTTGGACTTTGTTTTCTCCAAGAAACCTACCCATGACCGCATCTTTCACATGAAGATTAAGCAGGTGGGAGGGTGTCTGATTTTAACATAAAAGGAGGCATGCAGGTGTCGGAGCCAAGTGAGGATTAACAATTAAGATCCACCCTCTATTGTGTGGGCAGGTAATCCCTCCCCCTACCTGGCCTGGTTTCCCTGGCAACGCTTCCCCCAGGTGGGATTGGACAACTCACTGGGGTAGGCGGGGACCTCCAGGTATCCCACCTGAGGGAAGGCAAAGCCTATGCTGATGGGGCCACTCCAGATCCAGGGCTGCACGCGTCCCCGCAAGTAAACTGAACCCTCCCCTCCAGGTACTTTCTCCACAGCCCTGCTCCGATACTACAACTGAACTGGCCTAGGACAAAAGGGAAGAGACCTCTCAAACACCTGCCTCTTAAGATAGCCACAACCTCCTCCTTTTATATGTGAATAGGCCAGGCAGGATTAATGCGGCTGCAGCTATTGTGTTAATTTAGCCTGTATTGCAGGATTATTCTAAAACAAGTTTCCTGGATGATCCCTTCACATTTTCATATTCATGCAGCTGTAGTAATGACTCTAGGGTAAGCATGGAGAACCTTTGACACTCCAGGTGTTGCTGGACTACAACTCCCTTGACTGCTAGCTCAAGGTCATGCTTGCTAGGGCTGATGGGAGTTGTAGTTCAGCAATATCTCCACTCCTGTTCTAGGGGAGCATGTTGTTTAATCGATTAGTCGTGTCCGACTCTTTGTGACCCCATGGACCAGAGCACGCCAGGCACTCCTGTCTTTCATTGCCTCCCACTGTTTCGTCAAATTCATGTTGGTCGCTTCTGTAACACCATCCAACCATCTCATCCTCTGTCGTCCCCTTCTCCTTGTGCCCTCCATCTTTCCCAGCATCAGAGTTTTTTCCAGGGGGGCATAGGTGTCATACAAATGTGAACTGCCTTGGCTTCTTCCAAAAAAAGCAGGGGATTGTACAAACTGGGACTGCCTTTGTGGTGGTTGCTCTTACATAAGCTGCTGTGGGATCTTTTCCATCTTGGGAGCAGGATAAAAAAGGCATGTAATAAGTAGTGGAGCTTGGTGAGGGTGCTGAGAATTAGCTGTTAAAAATCAGTCAGTGCCCCAAGTAACCTATCCCAGATTTGCAGGATACACCTGGGAGAGGAACCTACGTGTGGGGCTTAGAGATTCCCCTAGGAGTTATTCCATCACCCCCTGGCTGCGAAACAGGATGCCGGAACTTTCCAGCATTGTTTTCCAATACAGTCACACCTCATGTTACGTTTGCTTCCGGTTGAGTGTTTTCAGGTTGCGTCCTGCAATGACCCGGAAGTACTGGAAAGGGTTACTTCCGGGTTTTGCTGCTTGCGCATATGCACAAAATGGTGTCACATGCATGTGCAGAAGCGGCGAATCGCAAGATGCGCAGGCGCGGGTTGCGTTCTGCTCGTGTTGCGAATGGGCCTCCGGAACGGATGCTGTTTGCAACCAGAGGTACCACTGTATAAGACACACAGGCATCTTGGATATAGAAGCTATGAAATGGGGATAGCTCAGTTAGTAGAGTATGAGACTCTTGATCTCAGGATTGTGGGTTTGAGTCCCACACTGGGCAAAAGATTCCTGGTTGGACGAGATGACCCTGAGGGTCCCTCCCAACTCTACAGTTCTGTTATTCTATGATCACCTGATGTGGGCCACAAACAGCCCAAAAGAGAGTCTGCTGCCACATGGAGAAAATGGCTTGACCCACAGCATTTGAGTTGAGACAGCTGGCATATGGAGCAGCTTAAAGCAGCATCTGTGTGGCCACTAATGTATACAGCTTAGTTTCCCGTAAATGAGAGTTGCTATAATAACATGGAAGTAGGGGAGGGAGGGACTGTTCTAATGCAGAGATCTCAGTCGCTAGAGGCTGAGCCACCTAGTCTCAAAGTTAATATACAACGGATTCACTCCCCTGGTCTTGCTTGCCCCCCAATCCACCTCCACTGCTGCTGAGAATTCTGCTATGTCTTTGCATCAGATGTTGGCTGGATCATTCACTTGTTTCTGAGGCAGGTGCAGCAGATTACCCCTTACCCCATCCTCGGAGGTTTCCTTTTGTGTCTCTGCATGAGTTAGTGCTCTGGTCACACACCTCCTTCCAATGGAGAGTGATTCATATCCTTTCACGTGCCAAAAGCAAACATGTTCAGGTCTGAGGTTTAGAATGATGTTCCTCCAATTTTACTTCAGGGGCAAAATGTGTCTTCCCAGTATCATGTTTGGGAAGCGATGCATGAGAATGCAGTGGGACTGCCAACAGATAGTGATGTAAACAAATCTGCTCCTTTTCCCTTTATGGGGTATCCAAGAGCCCTTATAGAGTCCTTAAGTGGGTTCCCTATCAGTAGGAGAAAATAACAAAGGCCAACCAGAGAATATTGGGAAGCAAAGCAGCTAGTAAGCCTGATCTTTATTAAACTGTTGCAACAGGGTCCTCACTCACCATACGCAGGAGGGAAGAGGAACCCAGAACAATGACATGCAAGCCCTTATATAGACTTTTGAAATTGCCCACCCTGTAGTTCAAGACCACCCCCAAAACAACATACATACATCACAGAATGAGGCGGTCTACTGTCAGCCAGGATACCTGACAATGGCCAGTGATTGCTTACTTGGGCAGCCTGGCCATCTTTAGTGATGGTAAATACTTTAATTCCTGAATCCAGGTCACAGGCTCCCCCTGTTAACACACAAAGATGCCCTAATGACAGGTAAGCAGAAGACAATGGAGAGTTTTTCCCATTTCCTTCCTCCTTGCAGAGAAAGATTTGAAGTCAATTTGGGAGAGTCAAAATGTTTTCAGGATTGTTCTCCTGTACTATTTCAGACATGTGTTTTACATACATATGCATGTGTTTGCCCTGTAAATTTATGAACATTTAATTTATATATTTGAGACCTTAAATTCTTATAACAATCAAGCAGCTGTTTCCACCAGCGGAATGTCATAAGAGGGAGCCAATTCCCTCCCATGCACACAGGGAGCAGAGCTAAGCCGTTGGCACACGTTTCCTAACTTTTTACAAAACAGATATGGCCGAACCTGTAATCTCAAATAAAACATGTCTGTCTCTCCTCTCCCCCACCCCAATTTCCAGATCTGATTGCGATGGTGAAGAAGAAAGGGAGAGTAACTGTAGACAAGGACGTTGCCAAACTCTTGAACCTGCCTCTGAAGTGTCACGTGTGCAAACGGCAGCAACCCAATATCCCCCAGTTAAAAGAGCACCTGAAGGAACATTGGCCAAAATAAGATGAAGAACTGCTCTTCTGATCCACTTGCTACGTTTTACTGATTGTTGGGTTAACCGGATCCCAAAGTTGACATGCTCATTTTAATTTAAAGTCCATACCAAGTTGCTTATTAAAATGCCCACAAAGGCGCAAGTATTTAGAATGGCCGGGTCTGCTTTAGTGCAACAGATTGTGGAGTGGCCTGGGGGTGGTTTGTGATGGTAGCGCATGGTGTTCTTGGGCAGGTGGAACCAAAAGGAGTAGCCTCAAACCCTTTCTAAAGGGCATTTATCTTTTGGAGTGGGTGGAGCTGGATGGAAATCAAACTGGGTTTTATCTTGTGACCAAAATCTCTTCCCCTTTAGTAGGGCTTGGGTGATAATCTTGTTTTCAACATCGTGATATATCACCATCTAAACATCGCGATATATCAATAGATCACCGTGTCTGAAAAAAGGATGGAGCTGTGTAGAGACACTGGCTGGCTTCATGATTTTCCCTGCATTGTGATTTTTGGCGGCGCCTGCTCTTGTGATTCACTGCCCACTGCATGAGGCAGAGCAGAGTTAACGAACTGCAGGAATCAAGAGAAGAATTGGCTGGCTTCACGGTTTCCCCCACATAGTGATTTTTTGCATAGCACACACAAACACATCATGATTCCCAATATACTGTATTGCCAGGTCAAAAACTATGAAACCGATATCACAATACAGATTTCAAACTGGTTTTGAGAAATTTGCAGTAGATCACCAAGGGGTTGACTCCTAATTATCTAACAACTAAAAATAATTTCACCCAGACTGCAAAATTAGGTGGCTAACAAAATGCTTGGTGAGGGGAGTAGATTTTTGTATGGAAGAACTTACAAACTCGCTTTTAGTACCCATCTCAGATTCCTGGAATCAGCATGTTCCCATTCCTGAATTATTAGTGTATTTCCATCCATCTGGGACACACTTATGCCCTTGGCTCTGTTTGGTGGACCTCGGGGTTCTAGTGTGACATGGGGAAACCAAGTAGATCCTGTAGGCCATGTTGGTAACCCGAAAGGGCCAGATAAGGCCATTGGGTCTTTTTTCCAATATCCCTGTTATCCTAGAGGAGATCAAGATGCTTAAAGAGGGGGTTAACTGAGGTATACAGTTTCACATTGTATTCCTAAGGCTATTCCACAGATGTTAGCTGTAATCCAGAACACTTAATAACTAATATACCAGACCTTTGCTCACTTTCATACTGAACCATCAACAAGACGTATCTACAACATGCCCAATAAATTACAGATCAAATAAGAGTACCAGCAATTGTTAATTTATTTTGGCAAACCCCAAATCGACCTTAATTCTGCCAGGAGCTCGTCCTACTCTTGAGTAGGACCCTGGTGGAGGCAGCAACGAAAACCATCCCAATGAAAAGGAAATGCAAGAAAGCAAAGTGGCTGTCCAATGAGGCCTTACAAATAGCGGGGGAGAGAAGGCAGGCAAAATGCAAGGGAGATCGTGAAACATACAGGAAATTGAATGCAGATTTCCAAAGAATAGCAAGGAGAGACAAGAAGACCTTCTTAAACAAGCAATGCAAAGAAATAGAGGAAAGCAATAGAATGGGAAGAACCAGAGATCTGTTCAAGAAAATTGGAGATATGAAAGGAACATTTCGTACAAAGATTTCCATAATAAAGTACAAAAGTGGAAAGGACCTAACAGAAGCAGAAGACATCAAGAAGAGGTGGCAAGAATACACAGAGGAATTATACCAGAAAGAAACGGATGTCTCATATACCCCAGGTAGTGTGGTTGCTGACCTTGAGCCAGACATCCTGGAGAGTGAAGTCAAATGGGCCTTAGAAAGCACTGCAAATAACAAGGCCAGTGGAAGTGATGGTATTCCAGCTGAACTATTTAAAATTTTAAAAGATGATGCTGTTACGGTGCTACACTCAATATGCCAGCAAGTTTGGAAAACTCAGCAGTGGCCAGAAGATTGGAGAAGATCAGTCTACATCCCAATCCCAAAGAAGGGCAGTGCCAAAGAATGCTCCAACTATCGCACAATTGCACTAATTTCTCACGCTAGCAAGGTTATGCTTAAAATTCTACAAGGAAGGCTCAAGCAGTATGTGGACCGAGAACTCCCAGAAGTGCAAGCTGGATTTAGAAGAGGCAGAGGAACCAGAGACCAAATTGCAAACATGCGCTGGATTATGGAGAAAGCTAGAGAGTTCCAGAAAGACATTTACTTCTGCTTCATTGACTATGCAAAAGCCTTTGACTGTGTCGACCATGGCAAACTATGGCAAGTTCTTAAAGAAATGGGAGTGCCTGATCACCTCATCTGTCTCCTGAGAAATCTCTATGTGGGACAAGAAGCTACAGTTAGAACTGGATATGGAACAACTGACTGGTTCAAAATTGGGAAAGGAGTACGACAAGGCTGCATTTTGTCTCCCTGCTTATTTAACTTATATGCAGAATTCATCATGCGAAAGGCTGGGCTGGATGAATCCCTAGCTGGAATTAAGATTGCCGAAAGAAATATCAACAACCTCAGATATGCAGATGACACAACCTTGATGGCAGAAAGTGAGGAGGAATTAAAGAACCTTTTATTGAGGGTGAAAGAGGAGAGTGCAAAATATGGTCTGAAGCTCAACATCAAAAAAACGAAGATCATGGCTACTGGTCCCATCACCTCCTGGCAAATAGAAGGGGAAGAAATGGAGGCAGTGAGAGATTTTACTTTCTTGGGCTCCATGATCACTGCAGATGGTGACAGCAGCCACGAAATTAAAAGACGCCTGCTTCTTGGGAGAAGGGCAATGACAGGCCTAGACAGCATCTTGAGAAGTAGAGACATCACCTTGCCAACAAAGGTCCGTATAGTTAAAGCTATGGTTTTCCCAGTAGTGATGTATGGAAGTGAGAGCTGGACCATAAAGAAGGCTGATCGCCGAAGAATTGATGCTTTTGAATTATGGTGCTGGAGGAGACTCTTGAGAGTCTCATGGACTGCAAGAAGATCAAACGTATCCATTCTGAAGGAAATCAGCCCTGAGTGCTCACTGGAAGGACAGATTGTGAAGCTGAGGCTCCAGTACTTTGGCCACCTCATGAGAAGAGAAGACTCCCTGGAGAAGACCCTGATGTTGGGAAAGATGGAGGGCACAAGGAGAAGGGGGCGACAGAGGACGAGATGGTTGGATAGTGTTTTCGAGGTTACCAGCATGAGTCTGACCAAGCTGCGGGGGGCAGTGGAGGACAGGAGTGCCTGGCGTTCTCTGGTCCATGGGGTCACGAAGAGTCGGACACGACTAAACGACTAAACAACAACAACAAGAGACACATGCCTGACTGGCATGTTCACTCCCTCCTGGTCAATCGTTTGGGAGCTTCAAAAGCTTTCTTCTGCCCGAACATCACAGCGACCGATGCCAATAGACATCAGCCCACTTAGGGATCCGCAGAGTCTTCGCAGTTGCCTGACAGACCTCAGCAACTCAGCATTTTGGCTAATCCACTTTATTTACATATAAACACACACGGAGCACTGCAGCATGGCTCCCTCTCTCTCTAGCATCAGACAGCAAAGAGAAAAAGAACAAAGGACAATAGTCCCACTTCACGGAACACAGTAACACAAACATCCTGTCTTTGTCACTTCCCACTCCGTGGAGTCAAAACATACACTGTCATGTGATAGACAAAAATCCCATGACTGCAATCACGGAGCAGGAATTCTAACAAATGCCTCCAGTGCGGACGCATATTATGACCATTTCCTGCTTGTGTCTGCAATGTGATGTCATAATGCACAATGCCAGTGTCATCAAGGTTCTGAAGGTTCTGAAACCCACTGTGGGCATCGCCGCTTGTTTGAAATGGAGCCCAGCACCTAGAGAATGGGCGTAAATGAGAAACGAGACAGAAAATGTCTAGCCGAGGAAGTGCAAGTTCTGGCTCCGTGCCGATGAAGAGGGGGCCGCTTATGAAGCCTGGTTCAGCCAGGGCTAGAGATGAAGGGGAAGCAACTCCAAGGATGGTGGTGAAGGAGACCAGAGCTGTCGTCGTAGACATTGGCACTGGCTCTTGCAAGTGTGGGTTTGCTGGGGAACTCAAGCCAAGCCATGTGGTCTCATCAACTGTGGGTAAGCATATCCAAGAGACGGCAAAAACGGGAGACAACAGGAAAGAGACTTTTGTCGGCCGAGAACTTCGAGATGCAGGAATACCCCTGAAGCTTGTGAACCCTTTGAGACATGGGATCATAGTGGACTGGGATACTGTTCAAGACATGTGGGAATATCTTTTCCTGAAGGAGATGAAGATTCGGCCCGAGGAGCACGCGGTCCTAGTATCTGATCCGCCCCTGAGCCCTACCACCAACAGAGAAAAATACGCAGAAATGCTCTTTGAGAGTTTTTGCACTCCTGCCATGCACATCGCTTACCAATCTAGATTGTCCATGTATTCCTATGGCAAGACGTCGGGTCTAGTCGTAGAGAGCGGCCACGGAGTTTCCTATGTGGTCCCCATTTATGAAGGCTACACCATGCCAAGCATTACTGAAAGGGTCGACTACGCTGGGTCCGATGTCACACAACACCTCATGAAGTTATTAAATGACTCCGTGAACTTGTTCACAGAGAGAGACTGGCCCATTCTGGAAGATATCAAAGAGAACCACTGCTTCACTTCCGTGGACTTCCAACAGGAGACAACAGCACCTTCCAGGAAATACGAGATGGAATATGAGCTTCCTGACGGGCAAACCATCATTATCGGCAAAGAGAGATTCCTGTGCTCCGAAATACTCTTCAAGCCGTCCTTGATCAACTCGCAGCAGCTGGGCCTGCCTCTCCTCACCATGACTTCCCTCAATAAGTGCGACGTCACGCTCAAAAAGAACCTGATGGGCAACATCTTGTTGTGTGGGGGCTGTACAATGCTTAAGGGCTTTGCTGACCGCTTCCAGAGAGAGCTGATTAAAATGTGTCCAAATGACAACCCCATTTCATCAGCTGCCCCTGAGAGGAAAACGTCTGTGTGGACCGGAGGATCCATCTTGGCCTCCCTTAAAGCTTTCCAGCAGCTCTGGGTTTATAGGAAAGAGTATGAAGAACGAGGTCCTTTTTACATCTACAGGAAATGTTTCTGAGCTCCCATCTCTGATTAAACTCTTACACAGACACACACACCCCTCAAGCTAGATGCAGAGAGGCTAAAGAAGTCTCACACCTGCTTTTCTGTTAGTATCCATCAAAAAGTTACTTGATCTGTGAGCACTAATGGACTGCTTACTTTCCGTTCTCCCTGTATTAAAAGCCCATAGTAAACACTCTGCAGTTATAACAAAGTGGTTTTCCATTTCTTGACACAAAGCGGCACAGCAAATTTGTGCATAGGTAAGGCCTTCCTGCTGGATCCAGTCATGCGTTATGTCACATTCTCAGGAAGCAAGTGTAGCATCAGGCTGGATTTCTGTCTTATAGAAGAAACGGAAAACTGGAATTATTTTTGCCTTACGTTCCAAACGGTAATGGAGTTGAACATGAAAACACTGCCTGCTAGGCCAACACCTTTCAAATATTTTTGCTTGAGAAAAGGGACGAGCCTTTTCACTTATAAAATGTGTTAAGTGTGAATTAGTCAAAAGTTGTGTTCCTTTCAGGGGTGCCTTACTCCTTTTCTAGCTCGAGAGTAGCAGTGCAGAGTGAAACAAACAAAAGTTAAAAGTTGCTATATCAATATAGCATTTACACACACACAATCGGGCATAATCCAGCACTGTAATCCTATACACACACTTACCTGGGAGTAAATGCCATTGAACTAAATGGAATTTGGTTCTGAGTAGGCATGCACAGAATTTATGTTGCTAAAAGCCCTACTCTTAACTAAAAACTTGAGGCATACTTTGCTCTTTTCAGTAAGAGTGTTTTCTTTTTATTGCGGGCAGAGAGAATTATCCACCTTCAGAGAAGTCCCTCTAATAATTCTGCCCCCCTGCCTCATGTTTTGATTTCATTAAATTACCATATTGGCCCAAATATAAGCTGCAGCTTTAAAACTGGAGGGTGGGGGGGGGGAAGGAAAAAATACCTGAATATAAGCCGCTCCATTCCTCGCTGCTCCTGGCTGCATACTGGTTGGGGGGGGGGGGAGCCGTGCTGTGTTGCGGCGGCCCTTCCCCTTCCACGCTCTCTCCTTTCCTGGCCTTAGGGGAGAGGACGGGGGACAATGTGTGGGGCAGGCGCCACTTCACCACGCTCCTGGCACTGTTTGCCCTGCGCTCCTGACTGCATACCGTAAGGTCACGAATATAAGCCTCACTTTAACTTTTCACAGTTGGAATTTGGAGGGAAAGTGTGGCTTACATTCGGGCCAATACGGTATATGTTTTTCATTTATTACAGACCTGGAGACAAGGAGTACCTGCAGGCACCAATCAAAACAGGTGTCCACAGGTGTAGTCAGAGGGAATATAATGAAGTTAAGCCAGGCTGGATCTAGGCAGTGCCTGGATGAGAGAGCACAAGGGAATCCCACAAATGCCACCTGGAGTACCGTGAAGGCGATATAAAAATATTAGTATTATTTTTAAATTTTAAAAAACCACACAAACAAATACTTAGTGTAAGATTTTAGTTTTGCTACTAGAAAACATCTTTCCATAAAAGGATTATGTGCTCCATTGATTCATCAGCTTTTCCATGGAGATTTCCCCCCCTCCAAAAAAAGGAAAATGCAGGTACTAAAGTTTGTTCACAAAGAACAGAAGAACCAAAAGATATAGAGACCCAGAATGGGAAAAGGTGACAATGAAACTTTATTAGCCCCTCTTTCTCCTTGATTTTGAGAAAAAGGGGCAGCTGCTATAAATATTTTGTCAAAACATGGTATTTCAAGGTTAGCGTATGAAAATCCACCATCAGATACTCAGTTGATACAGCTGTGGTGTGGCTGTACCAGGAGGAGTGCTGTGCTCTTGAGGGAATTACAAAGCGCATCTGGTTCAGTGGGAGCTTCACTTTTCCTATGCAGGGTAACTGATGTCCGTATTTGAGTTTGAGTTGGGTGTCCTTAAAACACACAGAGAAGTCGCCATTCAGCCTAGAAAACCACAATGCAGCTAAGGCGCAGGTCTGCTTTCAAGTTTTAAAAGATCGTTTTGTGATATCCACTGCCAACAAAGAGCAAAAAAATGTTGTTTTGAGGCAACCATTTTAAATAAACACATGTTGCCTGCTTGTTTTGCAGAGGCTTTTGCGTTTGGTTGTCCAGGTAATCCATCTGAACTCAGCAGTAGGAGAAAAGAGGAGGGAGGAAGGCAGGCCATAACTCAGAGCTATGTAACAAGGTTGGTCAGCACTGACTTTGGCCTGCCAATGCCTTGTCACTTCAGGATACATGATCAGCTGCAAGATCTGGGGAAGGCACATATTTCAGAATCTGAAGACACAGAAATACAGGCGCTCAGTCCATCTAACAGCTTCAGGGTCTGGATTATTGGAGAAGGTTCAGTTTCCACTGGATGCTTTTGTTGAGTTTGGGAGGTATAAAGAATTCAGGATCTGGGAGAGAGGGGGAAACAAAAGACAATACTAATAATTATAGACAAAAATAAGCAGGCAAGCAATTGCATTTTACATGTAGTATGGGGAATGCAGAAACTGAAAGGAGATGCAAATGCCAAAACTTCACAATAGCATTTTTTTTAAGGGGGGGGGGGGAGAAGAAAATTTGTGATTCCTACCATTCCACCTGCTATTGGAGGCATACTTAAAATGAATCAATTAAGAGTATAAAAATCTGGCATTCCCGTTTTTAATCTCATTGCTTTGTGATCAGCACAGATGGTTTCTGGAACTTTACTGAATGGTATGCCTCATGGTAACCATATTTCATCAAGATTAATCACCAAAAAACTCTGTGTGGTTTACATAATATCAAATATTCATTACAAATACCAATAAAACCAAGCATTATCGATGATGAAATTACATGGTATGAATTGTTTTATTTACTTATCAGGATTTTTATAGAAACAGAACATAATCTGAGTCACAACTTAGTAGGGGATCAGCTCCGGAACCAGTTTTGAATGCTAGGAGCCAGCTCAGGGATATATGAAGAAATAAAGAATAGTGCCTCTGAGCATGTGTAGAGTATGTTCCCTCAGCTTTCAAAATCAGAAGCAGCTTCCTCCACACCCTTTGGGATTAGAGGGTTTCCAGTCAAACAAGTTTTCACCTATATGTATACTGAAATTAAATGCTGAATTCAATCATAGTAACAATTGATTTGTGTAGTGTATAATTTCTCTCACCCACCTTGTGATGCTGGAGCCATTGTCTTTTGCTGATTGTAGGCAGCGCTTATGCTATTGGCAGTTGAATTAGGACCCAGGATCTAAAATTGCAAGGATAGGCAAGTGGAGCAATTAGTCTGTGGCTCACTAAACATGCAATGCTAAGCCCAGCCACGGTTTAGTAAGCCCTACTGCTGCCATGCTACCCAGGGCTAAGCTGTGGTTTTGCTCCGCATTATGTTTGAACCCAGGTTCGTGGTTTGACTCCTCCAGACAGATCACGAGCTATAAACCCAAGAACAGGTCTGGGTTACAGCTCATGGTTTGTCTGGAGCTGAGTCCTGGTTCACACTATATGCTAAGCCAAGCCAAACCATGGTTTAGCCCTGGGTAGCGCAGCACAGCACAGCACAGCACAGCACAGCACAGCACAGCACAGCACAGCACAGCACAGCACAGCACAGCACAGCACAAAAATGACCAGGAAGAAGCAAACTGCTAGCAGGCTCCTCTCTTCGAATCGGCATATTCATATAGTCATTCAAAGTCATCGTTTGGCTTAACGCTACGTCAATCAGGTCTATGTCTAACAATGAAATTACCCTAAAAAGTGGGGGTCGTTTTATACATGGATAGTGCATAGGGTGGTCGTTTGACTGGTTGCTGCCACGGCTGTCAGCAGCTATCGGGCGTGTTATTGGTTGCTGTGTGCGTCAAGGACTGGTCTTGATTGGTTGACGCTGTGGCAATACGGTGGGTGATTGGCAGTTTCTACCGGCAAGAGGACAGATGAGAGCCTGATTTTCTGCTGTGTGTGGGTGAGCGATTTTTGGCAACCCCCCCCAAAAAAAAGCTCAACAACTCTGAGCCACCTCCCTCCCATTTTCTTAAATTTGAGTCCCCCAAAATAAGGGGCGTCTTACATATGGGGGCGTCTTATACACAGAAAAATACGGTAATTGCTCCCTCTGGATAGTCCTTGCTTGTCAGCACCATGATAATTGGGAGAGCATGCAGGATCAGAGCCCTGTGACTACTTTTTTTTCTTCAAAATGAAAAGTGGTTAGCTGCGGTCTTAGTAATGAACCAACAAGGCTGCCAGCAGTGTTTAAGGCCCTTGTGCTATAAGCAAAAGCAGACAAGGCAAGGTAGTGATTACTCAGTTAAATTTGTACCGAGTTGGCTGGGATCTGCTGCAGATCTGGTGTCCAGATTTCAAGGAGGGATTGCTCCACCATGCGAAGGGTCTCCTCAAAGGCTTGCTGCAACTCCTGGGCTCGCCCGTCATAGCCAAAGAGGACTAGATGCTTTAAAAGGCTGTGTATCTCACCTTGGGAAGAAATGAAAGCCCCCCGACCCAATTATTATAAGTCAAAACTGAAATTCTTTAATTGTGGGGGATAATACACAAAGATGCTACTCTGCCCTCCAAACCCAGCCTAGAAATACCACAAGATTTAGGGAAGCTTTTAATGTTTAATAGATTATTGTATTTTAATATTCTGTTGGAAGCCACCCAGAACGGCTGGGGAAACCCAGCCAGATGGGCGGGGTATAAACAATACATTATTATTATTTATTCCACAGAATCCCCCTCTCTCTTGGGCCAGCACAAAATGAGCCCCTATTCCTTTCCTCTGGAAAATAAAAGGGTCTGGGGGCCTCTGCAGGACCTATTCCCTCAGGGACATTCCAATCCCCATCCCTGAATATTCAGGTTTCCTTTTAAGAAACAACAATAGGAGCCTTTGGCTCGATGAGATGTAAAGGCAGGAAGAGCAAACTGCCTTGCACACTATTGATCAATATGAAGCAAACAACTTTTAATGTTCAGGCCAAATATGTCAATGGCTCTGGCACTTCAAACATTTAATATATTTCCCTACGTCTACTTAATAAGTTAAATGTGTTGGGAATGTATTCTAGTGATGAAGGCAAACCAAGAAAAAAAAGGGGGGGATGTGGGTATCACTATTATTTTAACATACAGTGGTACCTCGGGTTAAGTAATTAATTTGTTCCGGAGGTCTGTTCTTAACCTGAAACTGTTCTTAACCTGAAGCACCACTTTAGCTAATGGGGCTTCCTGCTGCCACTGTGCCACCGCTGCACAATTTCTGTTCTCATCCTGAAGCAAAGTTCTTAACCTGAAGCACTATTTCTGGGTTAGCGGAGTCTGTAACCTGAAGCGTATGTAACCTGAAGTGTATGTAACCCGAGGTACCACTGTAAAGGACTACGTCCTGACATGTCAGAAGCTCATCTTCAGGGAATATTGAATAACAGAGAGAAAGTTCAACACCTCAGAATTCAGGCTTCTTCATGGAGTTAGCTAGCCTGTGTCAGGTTTTCATTGTTAACCTCTTCAGAGTAGCTTTAAATCAGAATTCTCCAGCAGCAACATGAACGTTGGCTTCAGTACTCCAGTATTCAAGCATTTTTGTTGTACTCACTTTGTTATTGGTCATTCTGCCATTTAGGCTTATCCATTAATGAAGGCTGCCTATAATTCAAAGCCACTGCATTTAGAAACTCTCTCTGGAAACTGGTAATTCCTTGCTCTTTGTGGGGGTCCCGTTTCCCACTCCTTCCCCCGAACCCAGGCTTTTTCAGAATCGGTTCTGAGCCTCTTCCTTCAGACGGCATCCAAAGTTCGAAGAACCTCAGTGACTAACCTTTTAGATTGTCAACACTCCGGACTATTTCCCCTAAAACTTCCAGGAGTGCAACATCTTCTAAGGGGCTCCCTTCCTTGAGGCTGTGTTTCTTACGCTCTGCCTTGCGACGGTTCTTTGACGAGCGTCTACAATAGATGAAATGCCATGAAACATCTTTACACAACAGTGAAGCTGGAGTTCTTTGGGGGCGGATTTTTCTCCTCAAACTTGGGTCCCCAGCTGTTGTTGGTCTACATCTCCCATCATCCCTAGCTAGCAGGACCTGTGGTCATGGATGATGGGAGTTGTAGTCCAACAACAGTGATGGACCCAAATTTGAAGGGAAAAAAACCCTGTTTTACGAGGAGGAAATAAGAGGGAAACCATAAATGGAAAGGAAGATTGAGGAGAGCTTGGTTTTGTTGTCAATGCCTCCACATGTACTGTGGAAAGCTAGCATTTTAGGAAGAAGCTAGAACCTGTGGTCTGGCTGTGCTAGTTTTTTTATGTGAAAGGATACTGGTTTTAGGAATAGGGTGGTAAGGAGCAGTATTCCATCATGTGCACCTACAGGCAGGCTGAAATGGTATAGCCTCAAGCAGAGTTTCCCAAACTTTGGTCTCCAGCTACCAAATTCTCATCATCCCTGTCCACTGGTCCTAATAGCTAGGGATGATGGGAGTTGTAGTCCAAAAACAGCTGGAGACTCAATTTTGGGAAACCCTGGACAAGACGGTTTTACTGTTTAAGTGAGAACTAGCTTTTAGTTTCAACCTCTTGTTTCAACCTATCCCTCTATTTTCCCACCACCACTGAAGATTCAACGTCTGGGGTAAAAAGAAAGGCAGGATCATTGAAATCTGTGCAAGAGAGAGCAATGACGACCCACCCATCTTATGTATTTATATGGGGCTACCTTTGAAGGTGACCCGGAAACTACAACTAATCCAGAATGCGGCAGCTAAACTGGTGACTGGGAGCAGCCGCCGAGACCACATAGCACCGGTCTTGAAAGACCTACATTGGCTCCCAGTACATTTCCGAGCAAAATTCAAAGTGTTGGTGCTGACCTTTAAAGCCCTAAACAGCCTCAGTCCAGTATATCTGAAGGAGCGTCTCCACCCCCATCGTTCTACCCGGATGCTGAGGTCCAGCACCGAGGGCCTCCTGGCGGTTCCCTCACTGTGAGAAGCCAAGTTACAGGGAACCAGGCAGAGGGCCTTCTTAGTAGTGGCGCCCTCCCTGTGGAACACCCTCCCACCAGATGTCAAAGAGAACAACAACTACCAGACTTTTAGAAGACATCTGAAGGCAACCCTATTTAGGGAAGCTTTTAATGTTTGATGCATTACTGCATTTTAATATTTTGTTGGAAGCTGCCCAGAGTGGCTGGGGAAGCCCAGCCAGATGGACGGGGTAGAAATAATAAATTATTATTATTGCTGTTGTTATTATTATTAGGGCACCACAGGTCTGCAAGTGGGGAGCATGTGTTTAACCATACAACCCAAGAAAATAGTCAGACTGAGTTTATTATAAACTCAGTACCACCTAACAGCAATACTTTCACACTTACAGAGTGCGTGTGCTTGGTTGTTATCAGCACGACACATAAAACGCGAAGAGAGATGTAACATTGAAATTACACATATACTTCTGAAAACAATGTTCCTTACAGGTGAAATTAGGCAACCGTTCAGGTTAAAATGTTGCATGGATGAAGCAATTACTTTTTGGTCTGCTTGGTGATCAAAGCCCTAATGCAGATGATCAAATACAGTGGTGCCTCGCAAGACGAAAAGAATCCGTTCCACAATTCTCTTCGTCTAGCGGTTTTTTCGTCTTGCGTAGCAAGCCCATTGACGGCTTAGTGGATTAGCGCTATTAGCGGCTTAGCGGCTTTTAGCGGCTTAGCGGATCAGCTGATCAGCTGATAAGCGGCTTAGGAAAAGGGGGGGAAAAGGGAAAAAACCCCGCAGGAACTCGCAAGACATTTTCGTCTTGCGAAGCAAGCCCATAGGGAAATTCGTTTTGCGAAGCGCCTCCAAAACGGAAAACCCTTTCGTCTAGCTGGTTTTCTGTCTTGCGGGGCACCACTATAAATGGGATCTGCAAAAGAGAACCAGGCACAACCTCCATTTGTGCAAACATAATTCCAAACCTTCCCACTTGAACCAGGCCGTTGAAAAGCTGATGTGAGGGCAAAGTACATACGCAGATATTCTCGAGTTACTGTGAGTGTATTTGGAACTGGCGTTGCTAGCTGTCACCATGCTGCTGGCATCAGAAAAGAGATCCGATTCTGGGCAGTTTGGCAATTCGAGATCTGCAAAAGTCAGTCACTTGGATCAGGAGGAGAAGGAACAAAACATCCCCCATACCACCTCCTAAATCCTCCCCACAACAGTATTTCTATGACACCTGGCAATCTCTGACGGGCCTTTTTCTCCAAAACAATTCTGCCAGACAGCTAGTTATTGCTGTTCCATCTCACAAAGGGAAGCCCAAAAGCAGGGAGAGAGTGACTTTGCAAGTGAGCCATGATTTGAACCTGGGACGAAATTGATTTGATATAATCATAGGACCTGCAATTCAAACTTTGGCCTCCATGGTGCTAGTCCATAAGAACATACACTGACTCCTTGCTGCTATAAGGCTTATCCAGTTCAGCCTCCTCTTCCCAACAATGACTCCCCATATGCCTCTGGGAAGCTGCTGAAGAAGAAGAGGAATTTGGATTTGGTATCCCGCTTTATCACTATTGGAAGGAGTCTCAAAGCGGCTAACATTCTCCTTTCCCTTCCTCCCCCACAACAAACACTCTGTGGGGTGAGTGGGGCTGAGAGACTTCAGAGAAGTGTGACTGGCCCAAGGTCACACATCAGCTGCATGTGGAGGAGCAGGGAAGCAAACCTGGTTCACCAGATTACGAGACTACCGCTCTTAACCACTACACCACACTGACTGCCTATGAACATGGCATAGAGGCAACAGCGACCCTCTCCACCCAGTTGTTTATTCCTAGCACCAGACATTCAGGAGATAATATTGCCTGTGAACCTGGAGGCAGCATGAGTAGTAGCCATTGATAGCTTTATCTTACATGACTAGGTCTATCTCAAAACCCAGCTTGAGCCCAGGAGCTAATCTGTGACAGGACACAAGACCAATGCATACCCAGCATCTCATTCCGGGCTTGCTGCTTCAGCTCTCTGACCACAGAAAGGCGCTTCTGATGGCAAGAAAATGCTGCTTTCTGAGTCTCCAGGAACGCCAAATGATTTTTCTGAACTATTGAGGGCAACAACGAGGGAAGAAGCATTTTGCATTAAAACTGACACAGGCACATTAAAAACTTTGTCTAAGCAAGGAAAAACCCCATACAGTGGTGCCTCGCAAGACGAAATTAATCCGTTCCACGAGTCTCTTCGTCTTGTGGTTTTTTTCGTCTTGCGAAGCACGGCTATTAGCGGCTTAGCGGCTTTAAGAAAAAGGAAACAAACTCGCAAGAACTCACAAGACGTTTCGTCTTGCGCAGCAAGCCCATAGGGAAATTCGTCTTGCGGAACGACTCAAAAAACGGAAAACTCTTTTGTCTTGCGCGTTTTTCGTCTTGCGAGGCATTCATCTTGTGAGGTACCACTGTATCAAGAAGACAGCACTGTACAAGCTTAAGGCAGGTTGTCAAGGTGAATCTTCTCAGGTGTACACACCTTATCCTGGCACCCAGAAAGCTAGCGTATCAACACAATCATGGTCTTATTTTTTTATTACATGTATTCATTGCTTTTCAGAAAGGTGTCTCTCAAAGTGGCTTACACAAACCCATAAAATGCAAATCATTTGAGAACCAAATACACTGAAAAAACAAGGGAATAGGCGGACCGGCAGATGAAACTACTTGACTATGCAGAGATGGTGAGATTGGCTGGGAAAATCAGAAACCAGGAGGATCAAAACTTCAATAGAGAATGGGACAAATATCAATTACGGTATATTTAAAAGAACACAGTAAACACTTTGGCAGGCTTTGAATAACTCTTGCAACGTTACAAAGGCTTTGGCTATATTGGAGGACTAAAATGTGGATGAACTATAATATGCAGTTGATTAAGATATTTAAAGGCCCTCTATAGAGGTCATGCGGTGTGAAGAAACACAAAGTAACCAAGGAAGGGTTTAGGGGGAAGTCGACTCTTTAAATATTTGGAAATGAATATATATTGTTATTGTATAAGTTTGTTATTTTCGGAAAATTAATAAAATTGTATATATAAAAAAAAGATATTCAAAGGACCCAGGGTGGGGAGGAGGGAAGTTTCAAGATTCAGAAGAATCTTGTTTTATTTTTAAAAAAAATGTTTTTAAATGTTAATTGTGTGATCTATTTTGTAAAACCAATAAAAACTATTTCTAAAAAAAGAAAAGAAAAAACAAGGGGGGAAATTACCTAAAAGTGCTTGTCTAACATTAAAAAGGCTGAATCCTACCCTAACCCCACTAAAAGAGAAGGCAGAATTTCATCTTGAAACAGTTCTCTAGTCCAGTGTTTCCCAACCTTGTGCCGCCAGCTGTTTTTGGACTACAATTCCCATCATCCCTTGCCACTGGTCTTGCTAGTCAGGGATGATGGGAGTTGTAGACCAAAAACAGCTGGAGGCGCAAGGTTGGGAAACACTGCTCTAGTCCAGTGTTTCCCAACCTTGGGTCTCCAGCTGCTGTTGGACTACAATTCCCATCATCCCTGACCATTGGGCTTGCTAGCAAGGGATGATGGGAGTTGTAGTCCAAAAACAGCTGGAGACCCAAGGTTGGGAAACACTGCTCTAGTCATCTCTGACGGATTAGCTTTCCATGCACAGGAAGGTTTGCTTTGCACAAAGGAAACATTTGAACACACAATTTCCCACCTGCAGTCTGAAGTTGCTTCTGCATACCAAGACAACATTTATCAATATCCTTGCACAAGTGCTGATCTCAGACCAGTAGAGTCCCACACCCCAGTATCCCTGTCTTCCTACAACACCGGGAATCCCAGCAGCCCTGCACTTCTGAGAGCATTCCAGCAAACATGAAGTGGTTAAGTTTTACCTTCCAGCAGAGATGGTCTGAAGTTGGTCTCCAGAATGTCAGTCCTGTTATATTTGTAAATCTGGGAGACAGAGGAAAAAGAGAAGGGACATAAAAGCCCACATCAAGGTTGTTGTTGAGTGACAAACACAAATTCGTTCAACAGGCAGGTAGCGAAAATGGGTTCATGTTTTGAAGGATCTCACCAGTCTTAGGGCTTCATCCCAAGTGGTCCCTTCCAGGAGAAGAAGGATGGCCTCTTCATAATCCTGGAAAAAGGGAATCAAAGCATTTTCTGCCTTCTATTTTTATGTTTATTTGTCGCTTTACACATGCCTCAAAGCGATTTACAGAAAACAGGAAATTATGTTCACATGTGGTGAGGGTGTAAATATGTACAATTTTTTATTATTATTTTTTTTTTGCAAAGTGTGTTTAAGGAGACAACAGAAATCACTGGGTTAAAGCTGACCAAAAGTCCAAAGGTAGCATTATTATCAATTTAGGATGGAGTGGAAGGTTCGCAGACTATGAAGGACTTGCTCACAAATTTATTGACAGCTGCACACATTATGATAGCTAGGAAGTGGAAGGGGCAAGCAGAATATAAAATGGAAGAATGGTATAAAGAGGTGTGGGATATAGCTAAGAATGATAAATTAACACGTGCCATTAAGGTAAGACGGGGAATATGCAGGAGAAATGATTCTGAGGAGATATGGAGGGTGTTTGCAGAATTTTGACTGTTAAAACGGAGAGGGGTCAAATCATCGCAAGAGGTGTTGAAATTTTGGATAGTTACAATGGAATGGTCTTGAGGGTGGAATGCACATTTTTATTCTCATTCATTTATGATTATTACTTTGTCAAAAACAATTTTAAAGCGATTTACAGATAGTAGTAAAATAAGAGAGCACAGCATATAAAAAGCAAAAAAAAAGAAAGAAAGAAAGGAAAGTGATTAATAAACTTAAAAATTATGATGACGTGCACAACAGTCAGGGCTTTACAAACAAAATCCTAGAGGGAAAGTATAACAAACTACAGAATATAATTACACTGGAAGGTAAATGGGAGTACTGAACATTTCTCACATTAATTTGCCGGGGGCAGGATCTAGGTCACTGGTTGTTAGTTGGCCAATTATTGCACTATGTATTTCATTTATATCCTGCCTATCCTCCAAGAAGCTGAAGATGGCACACATCATTCCCGCCCCCTCTATTATCCTCAAAACAACCCTGTAAGGTAGGTTTGTCTGAGATGCAGGGACTGTCCTGAGGTAAACCAGTGAGCTTTGTGGCTATGTGGGGATTCAAACCCCGGTTTCCCAGGTCCTAGTCTGACACCCTGACCGCTGTACCATAATGGCTGTCTTTAGAACCCAGGCCAGACAGCACAAAGAGACACAGGGGTAGTAAGCTGGGAATCTGAGCAACAAGCAGCGGGGGTGGAAGAAGAGAAATTATTATTCTTATTAAATTTGTATACAGTGGTACCTCGGGTTAAGTACTTAATTTGTTCCGGAGGTCTGTTCTTGACCTGAAACTGTTCTTAACCTGAAGCACCACTTTAGCTAATGGGGCCTCCTGCTGCTGCCACCGTGCCGCCGGAGCATGATTTCTGTTCTCATCCTGAAGCAAAGTTCTTAACCTGAAGCACGATTTCTGGGTTAGCGGAGTGTGTAACCTGAAGCGTATGCAACCTGAGGTACCACCGTACTGCCCTTCATCTGAAATTTAGGCTATACCTTGGCATATTGTTCCAGGAGTATTGCTGCATCTGCATATTTCCTTTTTTCAGCAAATTTCCCTGAAAGAAGGAAGAGAATTTAATTTAAAATTTTTTTGGGGGGGGGGAGAAGAAAAAAGAAACACTTCTTTGTAAAATAAACCCTTCCTGTGTTATTGCTTTAATATATTGCGGGTTCTGATTTCCTCTTTGTATGTGATCCCCGTTAATTAAAGACGCCAGTCCTTAAATTAGATCAAGCCAGCAGCAGCAAGGGATTCCATTCATTCATATTGCCTGGTTAAATGATATAAACAATAGCATCCTGATACGAAGTGTAACTGGCGTATAAATTTCTGCACCATAGCAACCCCACTCTTTGTACAGACTTACGCAAGTCGAAACTGCCGCACGGATTTAATCTGCATTAATGAATACTTGCTCTCACTATTTGGGCTTCAAGGAATTCAGCAGTGTGTGTGTAGGGGGGAGGTTTGGCAAAAATTGAGAATGGCAAAGAAGGGAAGAGAAGCAGATAACATGGAAGGAAAGTTTGCTGTGCAGGGCATTTGAAGTGCTGTACTATTTCCAACTTCAGGGTTGTTGTTGTTTAGTCGTGTCCGACTCTTTGTGCCCGTATGGACCAGAGCACACCAGGCAGTTCTGTCTTCCACTGCCTCCCGCAGTTTGGTCAAACTCATGCTGGTAGCTTCGAGAACACTGTCCAACCATCTCATCCTCTGTCATCGCCTTCTCCTTGCGCCCTCCATCTTTCCCAACATCAGGGTCTTTTCCAGGGAGTCTTCTCTTCTCATGAGGTGGCCAAAGTATTGGAGCCTCAGCTTCAGGATCTGTCCTTCCAGTGAGCACTCAGGGCTGATTTCCTTCAGAATGGAGAGGTTTGATCTTCTTGCAGTCCATGGGACTCTCAAGAGTCTCCTCCAGCACCATATTTCAAAAGCATCAATTCTTCGGCGATCAGCCTTCTTTATGGTCGAGCTCTCACTTCCATACATCACTACTGGGAAAACCAAAGCTGTAGCTATATGGACCTTTGTCGGCAAGGTGATGTCTCTGCTTTTTAAGATGCTGTCTTTCTTGATCTAACTTCAGGGTGCTCTGTCTCAAAACTCCTTTTGGTTTCCAAGGGCTTCTTCTGTGATCTTCTGTCAGGATTAAATTCTGGGTAAGACTGAAATGGCCCTCAGGCTATCATGCTCCTATCTCTCCCTTAAGAGAAAGTAGAAAACGAACCAGGAAATCCAATATTCTGTGTAGAGAAGGAGGGCACCCAGGCCTGAGGCCTCCTCCCCATCTCTTCCCAACTAGAAACTCGGGCAGAATGCATAATCTGAACAGGCCTTGAGCATACAAGAGACACAGGCCGGATGCCATGTTATGGATCTAACCTGCAGCCGGGACGTAGGGTTGCCATATTTTGAAGAGCAAAAAAGTGGACGCTATGACAACTCTCATTTTAAATACCCCGACTATATGTAGGCTATAGAAGCTGTGATATATTGCTGAGGGGGGCAGGTGAAGAGAAGAGGAGAAGAGAAGAGGAAAGCAAGTCTTCACACACACACACACACAATTTTCACAAAAAATAAAAATAAAATCATTGCATTAAAAAACACACATAAGCTAAAACATTTAAAACAACTATATAAACAATCGATTTTAAATCCACATTACAGGATTACTTGAATCCCTCAACTTTCCTCCACTCCATCCCCTGGTTCCTTTGTATTATCTTCATTAACGAATGTCAATAAAATCTTCATCTCTAATGACCTCCAAGTTTACACATTATATATAACATTACAAGTGGGGTTTTTTTAAAAAAAAAAAAAAATCCTGCTAATATATTAACTTGCATACATTGCTTCTGTAAATATGCAATAAACATTTCCCATTGTTTTTTATATTTGTTGTCATCTTGATTTCTAAGTTTCCCAGTTAATTTAGCCATTTCCACATACTCCATTAACTTAATTTGCCAATCTTCCTTAGTGGGAAAGCAAGACTTCAACCACCAGTTATGTCAATGTCTCATCCAAAAAGTACAGTGGTACCTTGGTTCTCAAACACCTTGGTATTCAAACAGCTTGGAACCCAAACACTGCAAACCCGGAAGTAAGTGTTCCGGTTTGCAAACATTTTTCGGAAGCCAAATGTGCTCCGTTTTGAGCGTTAAGCTTCCGTTTTGAGTGCCACATTTCTGTTTTGAGTGTTATGCTGACGATTTGAGTGCCACACTTCCATTTTGAGTGTTACACTTAGGTTTGTTTGTTTTTGCTATTTATTTAGCATTTTTGTTTTTGCGGCTCTTTTTTGTTTTTTTTTGTGACTGCGTGGAACCCAGTTCAGCTACTGAATTGACTGATTGTGTGACTGCAGTACATTGTTTATTGCCTTCATTTTATGGATCAATGATCTCATTAGATAGAAAAATTCATGTTAAATTGATGGTTTAGGAATGGATTAATCCAATTTGCGTTACTTTCTATGGGAAAGTGTGCTTTGCCTTTGGGATGCTTTGGTATTGGAACGGACTTCCGGAACGGATTAAGTTTGAGAACCAAGGTACCACTGTATAGCCAGAGACATTTTGGCAACTTGAAAAAATCCACCCGGAGAGAAATTTTACTGCTGAGGAGGAGGACGTGTCCTAGAAAACGAGGACAGGTGGCAACCCTGGAGCAGCACAAAGGAGAGGCCGCATGCATTTCGGAATGCTCACCTGCCATGCTCCTCGCCAGGTTGGCCAGCTTGTCTTCGGTGTAACAAAGCTCGCCGGCTGCTGTCAGGGCCAGCTGCCAATTACCGCTGATCAAAAAGGCATCCAGCGCTCTCTCAAATGCACCGCAGCGGAAGAAGATTAGCCCCGCTTGCTCAGGGAGATGCTTCTGGATCAAGTGTTCTCCATAAGCATAGCTAACAGTCTGCAAGGCAGAGATGTAAAGAAATTGGAGTTGGAGGACGGATGGCTACTTTGCACTGGCAGTTCCGTCACTGCGAGAAGTGAGGTTACAGGGAACCAGGCAGAGGGCCTTCTCGGTAGTGGCGCCTGCCCTGTGGAACGCCCTCCCATCAGATGTCAAGGAGATAAACAACTTTTTGACTTTTAGAAGACATCTGGAGGCAGTCCTGTATTGGGAAGTTTGTAATGTTTGGTGTTTTATCGCTTTTTATTATTAATATTCTGTGGGAGCCGCCCAGAGTGGCTGGGGAAACCCAGCCAGATGGGCGGGGAATAAATAATAAATTATTATTATCATTAATTGTTGTTATTATTATTATTCACTGACTTGAGGAGCGGTGGACAAAACAGGTTAAATATCATAGTATGGCCCACGCAAATCTGAGGGTAATAAGGTGGGTGACTCAGAAAGACAAATTGTTGTTTGGTTAGATTTTTCTAAATCTTTACCATAACTCTCCTAGCTCCAATCACCCATGTCTCCTTCTAGGGAGACTCAAGAAGACAGACTAAGAGACCTTATGTTCTCAGTGATTTCATTTCTACCTGCTAATTCTATCATGTGATACTTTTTTAGGATTTGTAATGAAACATGATGCTTACAGTACTCCATTTTGTTGTTTCCTGTTTGTTTGTTTGTTTTTTGTACATGTTCTTTAAGCCAATGAAACAGAATTACAAAACACACACAGAGAGAGACTCTTGACTAAATGTTGAACCTTGTGCATAACAGGCTATGATGGTGTGCGCAACTGTTATTTTACTTCTTGTTTTAGAAATAAAACTTTATAAAACCATGAAGGAGAAGCCACTGAGTTAACTGATATGCAGGAAGAGCTGTTCAACCTACAGGAAAAAGGGACTTGGCTTTTAAATTGATGAAGTGGTTTGGAGTAAGTTATTGGCCAACGTCTAGCCTGCAACCTGCCTTTTATCACTGCAGTAGAGCAGGCTGTTCTCACAAGTAATAAAGTAGTACAGTGGTACCTCGGGTTACGTACGCTTCAGGTTACGTACGCTTCAGGTTACAGACTCCGCTAACCCAGAAATAGTACCTTGGGTTAAGAACTTTGCTTCAGGATGAGAACAGAAATCGTGCTCCTGCGGCGCGGCGGCAGCGGGAGGCCCCATTAGCTAAAGTGGTGCTTCAGGTTAAGAACAGTTTCAGGTTAAGAACGGACCTCCAGAACGAATTAAGTACTTAACCCGAGGTACCACTGTAATAAGAAAAAGGTACAACAATGGGGAAAGTATTTCACACACCTTGTACTCCTGGGTGTCTGGCATGTATAGCTTCAAGGCTTCATTAAATAAGTTCTGATCCACCACCAAGTTCAGGAACTCTGAAAAATGCTCTGGCCCTGAGGGGGAAAGCAAAATACACTTTCGTGGGAAGAAAGCAAGCAACGGGTTTCACATAACTGCATAAGCCAATCTGGGCTGACTAGAGTGGGGTTTGGCTAGGCAAGTCCTAGTGTGAAAGCAAAACTTCTGAGCTACCTGAGGACAAACATAAAAATCTTATTTGGAGAGAGAGGAGTGGGGAGCAAGTTATAGCCCCAGTTATTCCAAAAGAAAAAAATTAAATATAGATACGTAGCCTCAAATCTATGGTCTATTTAGCCCAGCATTCAGTCTCTTGAGGGTGGACAGGAAGAAAAAATCCTGAAAATGTTGGCTGGATTCATATAATCAGTTTATGAAGCCACTATTGTTGGGTAATCAGCTATAGTTACCAGAAAATATAAGATGCGGCAAAAAGAATCTTCGCCCCCCAAGAAACCACACAGCCAGGGTACCTACCACATTTGCTGAGATGATGAAGAGCCTTTGAATACCTCTTCAAATATTTATCTATAGAGTATCTCTGGTAATTGTTTTCCATTTTCTTAAGTTTGTTTAAGAATGGGAGATATTCCTTAGGATCCTGCCAAAAAAAGAGGGTATTAAAAAATAGTTATTTTTGAAAGGCATGAGCTTCTGTTGCCTAGTTGTCAAAGGAACGGCAGCTTGAACAGTCTCCCCACAAAATGCAGTCTAGATCTGAGCAGAAACTATTTGCCTTGTTGTTGTGTCAAAGGACACATTCTATTTTCAGAAATTTTGTGTTCTTGTTGTAAACTCATTCACTTTTTCTAATGAATAACTTTTCTTGGCCTCTTTTGTCCCCACTGTCATTTTATTCAATTCGTTGAGAAGACGCAGGTGGTTTTGTTCATGTCATGACTCAACTTCTGACAAAGGAACATCATGAACACTCTTCAAAGACACCCCACTTGGGTCACCACAGACCAGCCTTAGATGTTGCCGGACTCTAGTTCCCAGCAGCCCTGCCAGCATGACCAATTGTCGGGGATGATGGGAGTTGCAGTCCAACAATATCTGGAGGGCACTAGGCTGGGGAGAGATTGCCACAGACAATTTAAACAGCAGTGTGGGAAAATGAGGCAAAGGATAATGAAGGCAAAGAAGAACTGGCACTAAGGAACAGGTGTGATCTGTAGGAACTGCACAGAATGGACAACCCTGTATGCTTACGGCTGTGTATACACTGTACCTTTTAAAGCCCATTTCCTCCCTCAAACAATTCTGGGCACTGTAGTTTCTTAAGCGCTGCTGGGAATTGTAATTCTGTGATGGGTAAATCACAGTGCCCAGAATTCTTTGATGGAAGGAATGCGCTCCAGTCGTACTTTAAAAGGTTTAGAGTGCATACAGCCATTGACAGCGGAGGAGCTTGGGTAGCAGAAGCAATTCTTGGGAGTGTATTTTGCAGTTATATACCACTTTTTTCTCCAACAGCTTAGGCTGAGAGGCAGTGACTGGGAATTCGAATCTGGGTCTCCCAGGTCTTAGGTCCAGTGCTCTTATCATACACCACACTGGCTCTCCCCTTGAGAGAGCATTTTGATAAAGCAGTGATTTTTTAAATTTTATTTTATTTTTGTTCCAACATCTAGGACAGGGCAGTAGATGGGCTATGGGAAAACAAAACACAAAATTACCTTCTGAGACTTCTCAGCAACCATGATGACTAAATTGAAATCGTATGTCCCCAGAGAATGATCATACAACTCATTGACATCTACCAAGTACAGCAGGTATTTGAGAGCTTCTTCTGCACTCACAGATCCAGCAGTTATTGAAGGTTGCTCTGCAGTTTAAAATTATTATTATTATTAAAAAGACTTTCAAAAGGCGACTGCTGCATCAGATGATGTCTAAGGAAGATGTTGCACAGAAACATATGAACTTGTTTAACAAGCAAGCACTATCAGCACAGATTAATTGCATGAGAAACTGAGCTTTACTGTACAATAAGCAAGTTTCTTGCCATCATTGTTCCTTAAAAAAAAATATCTTGGAAACATGAGTCCAGCATTTGGTGAAACTCCAAAGGAGTGAGTCATGAGCCCAAACATCCCGTGCTAAATGCAGATACCGCTGACAACCTTTATAAGGCCCCACTCCACCAGTTTTAAGCCCCATAACATGTGTTCAATCAATTCAACCCTAATAATGTACCTCGAAGTTGACGAATTCTCTGCAGAGCTGTTTCCAGTTCGGGGGGGCTCTTTTTCACATGAGAGGTCAGTATGGACAAACAGTATCTAAAGAGGACAGGGGGGGGGGAAGACGGGTGTTAAAACCTCTGGACTTTAGGTAGTTGTTCATTTCTCCCATTTTGCTTAAAAGTGCAAGAGAAGATATTTAGATGCCTAGCTCCTTTCTTCAGCTCCTATAACACCCCACACCCCTTTTTAGCAAAGAAGAAGCTGTTTTTAAAGGGATAGAGAGGAAGTCTGGGTTGAAAATTATTTCACCAACTCCCTGGCCCTTCTGTCCTAGACTGAGGTAAATTGGAATGAAAAGAGCAAATGGGGAGAGCCAATTCTGCTCCTCTTACTGGCACCATAAGGAGTCACAGTCTCTAGACCAGGGTTTCCCTAACTTGGGTCTCCAGCTGTTTTTGAACTACAATTCCCATCATCCCTGGCCACTGGGATGATGGGAGTTGTAGTCCAACAACAGCTGGAGACCCAAGTTTGGGAAACCCTGCTCTAGACCCTGAGAAAGGAGAGAGGAAACACTCACCACTCCTTAAGTCGGAAGCTACAGTCCCTCCTCTTCCCACATACCCTGAACCCCAAGCTCCAAGGATTTTTGGTGGATGCGGGGGAAAATAAATTTCCTCCTTCCTCACAACTCTGGTGATCTGGTTATTAAGAGTCAAGCTCCTTCCTTTCTGTATAGACCCAGCACTCCTATCAGAGTTCTATCAGGGTTCTATGGCTTCTATATACAGAGGTATTCTAGAATGATATGTTGAATACTTGGTAGTACTGATGTTCTCCATGGCTGTTCTCATTGCATCACAGATGAGGTTAACCTTTTTCCCATCAGAATCGTGAAGCTCACAGACATTGGTAGACTCTAGAGGTGGGTACATAGTCTTTGTGTAGTCTTCTTCTCTAGGAAGGAGCACATAAACAAAGAAATTAGGTCTCAGTGCCATTTACAATACCAAAATGTACACAGGATAAACACATCACGCAACAAAACTGACTCAAAAAATTGGTAGGGCTGTGTGTTTCTCAAAAGCACAAAATCCAGCTTCCTAAAGTCCTCAGCATTTTGGATTTTATTTTTCATACAAATTTCTAGCCCTTAAGTCGGCAAAAATATACCGTATTTTTCGCTCTACAAGACGCACCTAGTTTTTGGAGGAGGAAAACAAGAAAAAAAATATTCTGAATCTCAGAAGCCAGAACAGCAAGAGGGATCACTGCACAGTGAAAGCAGCAATCCCTCTTGCTGTTCTGGCTTCTGGGATAGCTGCGCAGCCTTCCATAAGACGCACACACATTTCCCCTTACTTTTTAGGAGGGAAAAAGTGAGTCTTATAGAGCAAAAAATACAGTACTTGAAAATGTGTGGGAATGGCATAATGAAATCTTAGAAACCAGAAAGGTTCAAGTGACTGAGGTTGAAATTTTACTTGCCTTCACCATACAGGCAAATCAGAATACATTTTGCATAAAATAATAATGACAATGGTGCAAAAATAAAAGAAAATATAACAAATTTAATCTGCACGATGTACAGATTGCAAAATTCGCCTTTACTTGATGCAGAATTTGTTTTGCACAGAGTTCTCCCTCTCAGTCAGCTGTCTGATTGTACATGTTTATAGGAATAGGAACTCCCTCTCAACCAGTCCTCAAAAAATATATGTAAACACATCAAGTTTCATCCAAAATATCCAATTCCTCCTCCTTTGTTACCTTAGCCCATATAGACAGACTGAACGCTGAAAGGAAAGTGAAAAGGAAACAAGAGCAATCGAAAGACTTGTAGGACAACAACTTCCTCAGGAACTAACTGTGTGCTACACCCTAATTCTGCCTTTGCCAACCTGTTGCCCTCCAGATGTTCTGGACCACAACTCCCATGTCATTCAAAACATCTGGGGAGCACTAGGTTGACGAAGGCTGCGCCAATGCGTGCAACAGTGCCCTGCTTTTGAAAAAGCAGAACAGCTTCAAGATGGGGGAAATTAAGAGAAACTTTTTTTTCTGCTCCAGGAGAGATAATACTTTAGAGGGGCAGTTCTGAAATGGAAAAATGAGAGCTGGGGAGAGGGTTAAGCACTCCACTCTCCAGCTGCCCCGCACAAAGCTATTTTGCATTCAAATACAGCACCCAGGTATAAGGTGCTGTCAACCTCTTGGTCTTTACACATTAACCAGGCAATACTCACTTCAGCTCTGTGAGGAACAAGTTGATAAAACTCACTGAATCAATTTGTTTTATAAATGTTTCCACATTTTCCAGGAAAACCTGAAACGAAACCAAGTCCTGTTAACTTCACACCAACCTCTTAAATTTGTGGACCAATTATAAATAGGCAGAAGAAACTCAAAGCAAATTTCATGCTGAAATGGCCTTTCACAGCCCATCTAACAAAGCAGTCCAGATGGTTTATGATGGATAAACCTGGGAAATCCTCACTCAACGTGGGTAGGTATCAGAAATGGCATTTGGAGGAGACCTTATCTAACTTTCCGTGTGCCATGGTGCAGAAATAGTATTTCCCGATCTCCTAACTTGAGTCAAGAGATACGGAACACCCCTAGCATTATAGATGGAGAAAGTCTGCTATTGTAACAGAACAACTGTTTTTACACTTGTGGAAATTTAAATTGATAAACTGTATGAGTTTTAGATGATTTATCAGTTAATATTTTTTTAGCTGGGTGACAGTGCTAACAGCCATCAACTCGCTGCGAGGATTTGTGATGTTCAGGCCCTCTCCCCAAACAGATGCACTCTGAGCAACGTTGACAACAGGTTTACTCAAACTTGCCTTTGGATTGTGGTCACAAATGAGGTTGAGATTGATTCGCAGCTTCCTCATGCATTCAAAGGCTTCTTTAAACTGGAGGCTGGCAGGAACAGGCAGAATGATGGTAAGTCATTCGAAAGAGGAAGACACATGTCCCAAATTGCTCCCAACGTCCCATCAACTTGACTCACCAGTCCAGCCACTTGCGGACTTGGGCCAAAACAAGGGCACGGTGATGAATGGTTTCCAAGTTTCCTCTCGGCATCTGCAGAAAAATCGCAACATAAATTTGCCGTCCTTGCTGCTAACACCACAATCGCTTATTGCCAATAGCAGAGGGAGGAGTCATGAACAGCCCCCCTTCCCTTTCCCAGCCACTTGACACAGCCTTCAGTAATCGAATAAATGGATATTGCAAAAGTGGACATATTCAAGGAAAGCTTGGTGAAAAATATATATATATTTAGCAAGTGTCTAAATAGCTGGAGCTATGGGGACATTAAAAAACAAGTGCAAAATGTCTGTCCCATATTTTTATTTCTATAAAGGTAAAAGCAAAGGACCCCTGGATGGTTAACTCCAGTCAAATACGATTATTGGGTTGCAGTGCTCATCTCGCTTTCAGGCCGAGGGAGCCAGCATTTGTCTACAGACAGCTTTCTGGGTCATGTGGCCAGTATGACTAAACTGCTTCTGGAGCAACAGGACACCGTGACGGAAACCAGAGAGCATGGAAATGCCGTTTACTTTCCCGCCGCAGTGGTACCTATTTATCTACTTGCACTAGCGTGCTTTCGAACTGCTAGGTTGGCAGAAGCTGGGAAAGAGCAACGGGAGCTCACCCCGTCACGGGGATTCGAACTGCCGACCTTCTGATCGGCAAGCCCGAGGCTCAGTGGTTTAACCCACAGCGCCACCCGCGTCCCATTTCTATACTGTAATACTGGCACATGAGGGAGAAGGGTGCAGCCTCACCTCTTCCTCAGCAAGCTAGTTCTTTTTATGGGAAATCATTCAAATAAGAATCTATCTAGCCTGATTTATGAATGAGACACTCCAGCCAAGAGCTACATGGCATAATTATTCCATTTGTGTAGCCCAGTTATTTCTCCTCGCCACGACCACCACCATGGAACAAATAAGGTGCTTTGAGCCATAAGCGTAGATGGAGAGCACTCACCTGCAAAATGAGCTTTGTATCCTGGGGCACAATTGTGACTATCCGGGATCCTCTTTCAACCTTGCGCAGTGTCTCACTATTGGGGACAGATGCGTTGCCCAAACCTGACTGCAAAGCTGAAGATGCCACAGTCAATATAAAAGCTCAGTCCCAAAGGAAGAACTACTTACATTTTTTGTGAGGAAAAGGTGCCTAAAAGAAAGGACACCAGGCATAAACCCCAAGCACAGGTATGCCAGGTTTTATCCAATGAAACTGTCCCAATAGTACAAGGATTGCTGCCACTGTGCACGTTTGATATAAGTTTGCTGATTGAGAGTGAGTGTGTGTGTTGCGTGTGTGTGTGTGTGTGTGAGAGAGAGAGAGAGAGAGAGAGAGAGAGAGAAGGCCTTTACAATGCTAACGGCTTTATAAAGCATGGACAATGCTATGCTCATCCTCTCTGTGCTGCTGTGGCATGGGAAAAGCGAACTCCTATAAAAATTAGGAAGATTGGTGGCTATTTTGAAGAATCGAAAGCAAACATCCATCCATAGGTGGATGTTACATATTTAAGGGAAGGGCTAGCAGCATATCAAACAAGAGGAAGTCCAAGAAAGGATCAGCTGACCAGGGCACCCTTTTGTTGCTAGCCACGCTGGGGATATTCACCTTTCAGCGATGTGTTCCTCAGCGACAGGCACTGGCAGGTATGAGCATGCGTTGTCAACAGCAGAAACTCATCGTGGATGGCAAAGGATGTGACGTTTGAAGCAACCTGTGGGAAACAGAGAAGAATCCCTGCAGTAGGTCATTATGGGGGACATCATGTTGGGGAAGGGCTGAAGTTCAGTGGCAGAGCATATGCTCTCCAGGCAGAAGGTCGCAGGTTCAATGCCTGACATCGCCTGAAACCCAGGAGTGCCATACCGGTCAATGCTGACAGGACTGAGCTACCTGGACCAAGGGACTGACTCAGTACAAGGGAGCTTCCTATGGCAGAGGGGCAACAAAGGAGCAAGAGCTGTAAGAGGAGTTGGTACCTCAACTTCGTTAATAAAAAAGCGGCATCTGTCAGTCAGACCAAAGATGGTTTCCTGAGGAGACAAAAGGCAGAGAACAACACAGGGTTAGAAAACAAACCTGCCATAGATTGGATACCTATGAATTCTGTACAGAGAATCAAAACCAGGCGCTGACTGAATCCAAAGCCTGCTAACGAAATAAACAACAAACAAACCATCTAAAATCTAGACTTGTCGAAATCATCTGAATGAAACAAATACGTATAAAATCCAAAATTAATTTGGATAATTTATTCTGCTTCCGCTCATTGTAGAGATGGGAAGAACTATGCAGGGACCTGAAACTTCACCCTTACCACTGCCGGAATATTTATTTTATTTGTTACACACACACACACACACACACACACACACCATCCTTCATTATTGAATTCAAGGGTGATTTACAAAATATGCTGAAACAGCATATTCTAAAACAACAATAACTCAAGTACAAGAATCAAAGTATAAAAATATAAGCAGCATTACTAAGAGCAAGGTATTAAAAACAGCAAGTACTTGATGAAAGGAAAACGTCTTTCACAGACACTGCTAGGCATTGTTTTCCAAAGTTTTCCAATGTATTTCTTATCAGCTACTAAGCAGTTTCTTTTTGGTTTCAAATGTGTTTCTTATGAATAAAAAATTCAGTGCCACGCAAGCAAATTTTTATTTTGAAAGTATGGCTCAGAGAAAAAAGCTTGAGAACCACTGAGTAAGGTCACAACCAGGTGCTCAGTGCTCCTAGACTTCACAGTTATTTTTACTTACTTCACCACCAACCACAGCCAATGCAGTCTGCATACATGGAGAGGGAAACTGGACAGCTGAACCGCTGCTGTTCAGCCAAGGGGTGACAACTGGTGTTTCAGCTCCTGAAGTGGGAGGGAAAAGACACAGCAGGTCTATGTGATAAAGCCAAGACTATTTATTTTACCAAATGCAGGAGGTTCAACATCTTGGAATGTAATGGTTCTAGGGGTTGCTTGTGCGTAAATCTGCGCCACGCTTGGCTGGGTTACCTGGGTGAACCCTTTCTGTCCGGACAGCCACTCACCTGTGGCTGTCTCAATCGCTGGCAGAATCCGTCAGTGGGCGTTTCTTGAACTTCTTCCAGCAAAGAAGCTCTTTGACGCCTAGTCTCCGCCTACTCTCCCTGCGCGGAAGCCTTCTGCGCAGGGAGGGTGTGGGCAGCGGAGGACCCGTGCTCTCCCCGCTGGTGTCTGGCGAGGAGTCATGGAGCCCCCTCGCCGATTCCCCCATCTGCCCCCCTCCTCCACTGGTGCTACGCTGATTTCCTTCCCCAGAAGATGGGCTGCCTCTATCCCTCCTGGGACGCTCTCCGGCATCCCTCTGGAGCCCTCCTTCCTCCTCTGGCTCCGATGGCAGTTTCCTGACATGGAATGATGCTGAACAGGCCAAGCTTGCAATCTGGGTGGCATCCCCCACACTACTAGATGAGGGAATGCCCCAGAGCCAAGAACAGTGGGGCTGCCTGAAGAGTGAAGGGAGAAGGTGCTCTAGAAAAGTTGAGCCCAGGAAAACACCATTCAGCTTTACATTCGCTCATTCTCACGCTTTCTCTCACCTGGGCTCTGAAAGGTCTGGTGACGTTATAGAAAAGACTTCCCCAAACTGGTGACCTTCCAGGTGTTTTCTGGACTACAACTTCCATCATATCCCTGGCCATTGGCCACGCTGATGGGAGGTGTGGTTCAATACATTCGGCTGGCACCAGGTTAAGGAAGGCTCTTCTGGAAAATAGACACCTGCTGTAGTAAAGTTAGTCTTATTTAGAAAATTATTCTTTGGTCAAGTAAAGGGAGTGAAGCCTTGTGGGAGTTTCATCAGCCACAAGGACCCTGGGAAAGAGGTTGTGTATCTTTAAAACCCAGACTAGCTGGCTCCGTGGCGTGAAAGGTTTATTGGAACCAAGGAAGCCTTGATTTAATGAAAGACCTAACACCTGAGTTTGAGAGTGTAAACATTCCCCCCCCCCCCCAGTGATGCTATCTGTCCTTGAATTGCTTGGGAATGTGTATCTGGCTAATTTCCACGGAAGGGAGGAAACCCTTTGATTTAAAGTTTGGATTCCAAATTGGCCCAGCTGTCAAGAAGTAAATTGATTGACCAGCAAGCCGGTCACTGGTGTATTCAAAAATAATTTGAGTCTTATGATTGGCTTGAAAGTTACGACGCCTAATGCGAATTGTGAATAAAGGATCAGGGAATTGTTTGAGAAATTGCGCTCTCTGCCATTGCTCTGCAATCCGCATAGAGGCCCGGCTCTGATGTTCCATCTTAACAGCCGTCGTTTTGCCTTTTGAAATGGAGATCTTCAAAAGCCTTCAACTTGCAGAGTCCTAAAGGTTTCAACTATCCTATTGTGTGTTAGAGCTTGTGAGTATGTATAGCTAGTTATACTATGCAATGTTGTTATTTTCTTATCTGTAACGTTCAAAAGAGTGCCTGCTATTCTAGCATGTTTTTTATGTTATTTTTAAAATAAACCTTTTAAGAATGAAACTGTTTTAGTTTGTGTGCCTTTCCGGAGGGAATAGCTAAGTCCTAGCCTTACGCTTGGTTATGCTCTACCGTAGAACTTCTGCCTGCAAGTCTGTGGATGCAGCTTGCGGAACAGGGGGACAGCCAGGTTAAACGGGTCACAGCCTTCTCCCTGGGTTGTGGTTCTGGGTCCCCTGGACATAGGGAGTGGTGGCAGCCCTACCGGGTCGTGTTTGTTCTGTTTTGAAAAAAGTAATTAACCCACCAACCTTGCCCTGGGTGTCCTAGTCTGGCCGGAGAGCAGAGACAGGAGAAGGGAGGGGCAAGCGGTTGGGGGTGAACATTACTACACCTGCACACAACTGTATGCATCATTCGCACACCGTGCATGGTTCACCACACCATCCAGCAGATGAAAACATTAAACACGCTAGAAGCTAAACAAGGCAAAAAGTGAGCTCATGGATTTTGGTGGCTTGCTTATAGGAAAAGGTAAAGGACCCCTGGATGGTTAAGTCCAGTCAAAGGCGACTATGGGGTTGCAGCACTCATCTTGCTTTCAGGCCGAGGGAGGCGGCGTTTGTCCACAGACAGCTTTCCGGGTCATGTGGCCAGCATGACTAAACCGCTTCTGGCGCAACGAAGACACAGTGACACAGAAGCCAGATAGCACGGAAATTCCGTTTACCTTCCCGCTGCAGCGGTACCTATTTATCTACTTGCACTGGTGTGCTTTCAACTGCTAGGTTGGCAGGAATTGGGACAGAGCAACGGGAGCTCACTCCGTCGTGGGGATTCAAACAGCCAACCTTCTGGTAAACAAGCCTAAGAGGCTCAGGGGTTTAGACCACAGCGCCACCTGTGTCCCTGGTTTGGCAAGCACCAGGTCAGGGAAGGCTATTCTAGAAAATAAGACACAACTGAATGCATCATTCGCACACAGTGCATGGTTCACAGCACCCTCTAGGACAGCCTTTCTCAACCTGTGGGTCCCCAGATGTTGTTGAACTACAACTCCCATCACCCCCTAGCTAGCAAGGCCAGAGCTCAGGGATGATGGGAGTTGTAGTCCAACAGCATCTGGGGACCCACAGGTTGAGAACTGCTGCTCTAGGAGATGAAAACATTAAATGTGCTAGAGGCTAGACAAGGCAAAAAGTCAGCTTATGGATTTTTGTGACATTTGAGCCTATGAAGCTAATTTATATGAAGATAGAACACTGGCCGATCTAGACATGTACTGCCTGCTCTGGTTGGAAGCAGCTGCCCTGCAAAGTCTCAAGCAGGGGTGTTTCCCAGCCATTTGTCCCACAGGTCCTTTTAAATGGAGATGGAGCCTGGGCCACTGTGCGGTCAAAACATGTGCTACAGCCCTTCCCTTCCCATGTCAAGACTTCCAAGACCAGCCAACCGGATAAGAGAATAATAGTGACCATACATACCCCAGAGGTACTTCATTATTTGTCCATCGGAAAGTTGCAGAGCCACAGCTTTGGTCTTTGGGTTGCAACACAGGCTGATGACATCACCATCCACAGTCACAGGTGAGCTACGAAAGGTGCACAAAAGGGAGGAAGCTGACTGTGCTATGCTCAACCTGAGACCAGTCATTTTTGCATAAATGACTAAGGGACTAGAAGGGGAATGCAGGTTTCGGAAACCCAAACCACACTCTGAACTGTTCCTTCAAAGTGATCCCTAACAAAGCAATAATTCCCGCCCTCCCCAATAATTTTTATTGGTTTTCATGTAAATACAAGAACAACATGTAACTACAGTAACTGGTCCAGTGGTGAGCAAGGCATTCGGACAGGGCCACATTCCAAATATTATTTAACCAGATTTCAATGGGGATTTCTATCATTTAACTAGCAAAGTCTCCAAAACTCTTATGGCAATCCCAGTCTCTAGCCTTCAGCGCCATTTTAACATAGATGGCTAAAATGCATCAAATAATAATAATAATAATAATAATAATAATAATAATAATAATAATTTATTTATACCCCGCCCATCTGGCTGGGCTTCCCCAGCCACTCTGGGTGGCTTCCAAAAAAATATTAAAATACTCTAATACATCAAACATTAAAAGCTTACCTATCCTAAACAGGGCTGCCTTCAGATGCATCAAAGCTTCAGTGTACAGTGGTACCTCAGGTTACATACGCTTCAGGTTACAGACTCCGCTAACCCAGAAATAGCACCTCGGGTTAAGAACTTTGCTTCAGGATGAGAACAGAAATTGTGTTCCGGCGGCGCGGTGGCAGCAGGAGGCCCCATTAGCTAAAGTGGTGCTTTCGGTTAAGAACAGTTTCAGGTTAAGAACGGACCTCTGGAACGAATTAAGTTCTTAACCTGAGGTACCACTATACACGTTTGTGGAGCTGGTATGGCACAGTGGATAAGTGATAGATTTGGATTAGGAGGATCCCAGTTTAGCTACAAACCACAAAGGGTGGCTTTGGGTAAGTGACAATTTTTCTGTCTAACCTATTTGACTAGAATAGAAATATATCAAGAAATACATACCATGGTCAAGAAAGGCAGCAAGCACAATGAACAATCTCACAAGGACTCTTACTCCCAGGGTTTTCTAACACCCACTAACAATGCATATTAACTGGTTGTACGGCTGCAATACTGCTCTTTCTAGGCATCAGAACACAAAGATGGGCAACTGGGAGAACAAGAAAATACACAAGGATTGGCTTTCCACAGTTACTGGGGTTTAAACAGCCAAAGCCTCTGCAGTAGCTGAACCAGCCAGTCAGACCCAAAAGGGCCCTGCCTTAGCATTCCAGAACCATGCAAAGGAATTTCTGAAATTAACACAGCACACATAATACCCTGTTCAATACCAGGTATCAATGCTTCCCTCCTCTGCCGACGAGGGCAGATTCAGATGGTGAATGGAGGTGTGAGCTGGGACGTAGCCCTGGCTAGCAGCCAGAAACAGGTCATCTTGCAACCAGGTGACAAGGCGCAGCCACAGTGGATTTTTCCCGTCTCTGTTGTCGCCAAGGTCAAATCTGTGACAGTTTTCAAAAAGACGATGGAGAAGAAATTGTTTGTGTGCTTCATTAATTAGGAGCGTTAACCATCCCCACCTCTGCACAATTCAAACCCTTTCTAAAATACACCCAGGTGACATGGCATAGAGAATGGACAATATAAATCTCAGTATTATTTGGAGGAATCATCTATTAGCCCGAGGTAACCAGTTCTGGAAGAGGGACGCAGGTGGCGCTGTGGGTTAAAGCCTCAGCGCCTAGGGCTTGCCGATCGAAAGGTCGGCGGTTCGAATCCCTGCGGCGGGGTGCGCTCCCGCTGCTCGGTCCCAGCGCCTGCCAACCTAGCAGTTCGAAAGCACCTCCGGGTGCAAGTAGATAAATAGGGACCGCTTACCAGCGGGAAGGTAAATGGCGTTTCCGTGTGCGGCTCTGGCTCTGGCTCTGGCCAGAGCAGCGATGTCACGCTGGCCACGTGACCCGGAAGTGTCTCTGGACAGCGCTGGCCCCTGGCCTCTTAAGTGAGATGGGCGCACAACCCCAGAGTCTGTCAAGACTGGCCCGTACGGGCAGGGGTACCTTTACCTTTACCTTTAACCAGTTCTGGCAAGTCAGAAGACAAGCAGAGGAAGAGGGTTATCTACGGATTCTGCAAACACTTTTGTTGCGTATGTGCATCCCAAGTTAGCTTGGGAGAGCTAAGGGCTGATTCACGTGTGTATGTTCCATCACATCATCAAAACAGCTCCATCTCACTTCATTTAAAAGGTAAAAGGCAAAGGGACCCCTGACCATTACCAATTGGAAGCCCCACGTTGGTTTTCGAACGTTTTGGAAATTGAACGGACTTCCAGAACACATTTTGTTCGAAAACCAAGGTACGACTGTAGTTATATGTATTGGTTTCACATTCTTCAGTAACAAATATTCTGCACCCAGTTTAACTCCCGGTACCTGTATGTCTTTTCCAGCCGAGAGACTTTGCATCTACTTCCACCAACTGCACCAGTTTTCACTGTGGCGTCTGTGTCTGTCTGGCCATCTGTCAAAAGGCAAAAAAGAGAATAAGCGATGGACTGACTTCAGTATCAGCCTGGGAAGTTTCCTCCGTTCTGTTTTAAATTAAAAGCAGATTGAAAGCCACCATCCCCACCTGGCCTTTTATAATGCAAGAAGCTGAAGCCATGTTTTTGGCGAAGCCACGGGTGTACGTACCCGCTCTATAAATGGAAATCCTGTTGCTAGCATCCAGGACAGCAAGATCCCCACTTCTAGAAGGTTCCATAAGGAAGGCAACTTGATTGACCGAACAAGGGAGCTGGAGCTGATATGTACAAAGAGGTGGAGGGGCCACAGCGTGACGGAAGGCTGTCAACAGGACCTTGTCTTCAAAGACAAAGAGGAGAGGGGGAAATCGCTTTAATGGGCATCAATGCATAGCGGCAAAGGCCAGACTAAACATACAGACATCATCACAGATTTTTTCATATTAAAATCCAAAGCTTCTTAGTGGAGTCTGATCACTTTTCCCAGCGGCTGATTGTTAAGTATAGAGCAATCACATCAGCTAAGGGTATGAACAGGCAGGTCACAGGTTCGAATCCTGCCTCTAATCTGAACTCACCAGGTGGATTTGAATAAGACATTATATTCCTAGAGCCTCAGCCCCATCTGCTGATAAAAATACCAAGCTACCTTACAGGGCAGGTCAATAACAATACTGAACTTCCTTAAAGGATTGTTGTAAAGATTACTGAAACACTCTATGACATGTGAAGGGCTTTGAACATAGAAAATTCTTTATAAATATTAAGACGTACACTCATCATGCACGGGGGATGAGGACGAGAATTGTCTTTTTACTATCTTTATAGATGTTTTGTCAGTTTCGACTGAGTTTCTTCGGAGGATTTCTAGGTTCCTTCAAAACGGCCTTTCCCTCATGTTAAAGGTAAAGGTACCCCTGCCCGTACGGGCCAGTCTTGACAGACTCTGGGGTTGTGCGCCCATCTCACTCAAGAGGCCGGGGGCCAGCGCTGTCTGGAGACACTTCCGGGTCACGTGGCCAGCGTGACAAAGCTGCATCTGGCGAGCCAGCGCAGCACACGGAAACACCGTTTACCTTCCCACCAGTAAGTGGTCCCTATTTATCTACTTGCACCCGGGGGTGCTTTCGAACTGCTAGGTTGGCAGGCGCTGGGACCGAGCAGCGGGAGCGCACCCCGCCGCGGGGATTCGAACCGCCGACCTTTCGATCGGCAAGCCCTAGGCGCTGAGGCTTTTACCCACAGCGCCACCCGCGTCCCTCATGTTAACAAGCCCTTAATCAGGGCTGTGTATACTCCACAATTAAAATAATTGTTCTGCATCAAGAAAAAACTAAATTTCATGACCTGTTTGTATTATGCAAGATTAAGCGAATTTCTATGTATTTGCCTATTTTGCACCATTTATTCTGCTTCTACTAGCTATAGGGAAAAGCCCTGCACAGGGCCTACTGTAAACCTGACAGAGCAACTTCTCCATCTTGTGAAATGCTGGGTGGGGTGGGGGAGATAAGGGAATAAATTCAGATTTAGAGTCGGCAAAAGCGTGGCCTAATTCTTTTTGCGTGGACTTCTCAACAGGCGCAGTCCACCTTAAAAAAAACTACAACGACCTCGCTCAGAAGAAACGTACCTCCATCAATGACTGCCACGCTAGCCAAGTCGCTTGCCCCTTCGCCGCTGCTGCGGTCCGTACTCCACTGCCAGTCATAGCAGAGGTAAAGCCACTGCTGGCAGAGGATGTGGAGTCTGTATGGCAACTCTTGGTCCCATGCCAGGGACACAATGGACTGGCTGCCTTCCGAGCTATCAAAATGCAGGCTTTGCTTCAGGTACCAGTGGTAGTTTGCCGTTGTCCAGAGCTGAACTGCACACAGAACACAGGACTGTACATTAGACACCACCCAACTTGTAGCAGAACAGACACTCCCCCCCAAAAAACTCTGAATCTCTCTAGCCTTTGAGGTGTTAGAATCTCTTCTCTGCCCAGTTGTGTAGCATTCAGCTTAGTTTCAAAATGAACATTTCCCAAGTGGTGGTAGTCACCATGTTCTTTTGCCACAGATGCCTCCTTCTCCGCATCTCTTTTTTAAATTTATTTATACTTTTCAAATTTATACATTTCATTAGTTTTACAATCAATTTAACATTTCAAATTCTGACTTCCTCCCCCCCCCTTTCTGCGGTTCCTTAAATTTATTTTTCAATATCTTCTGCATATCCACATCCATTTAACTTCCTCATTTAATTATCTACGGTAAATATATACTCTTATAAAACTGCAGGTTATTACAATAATCCTGGTAATGTTTTCATATGTTTACAGTTTATCTGTAAACATTCAATAAACCATTTCCATTCTTTTATAAAACGTTTGTTATCTTGATTTCTTATTCTTCTGGTATGTTTCGCCATTTCTGCATACTCCATAAGTTTTTGTATGCATTTTGTATGCATCTTCCTTCACTGAGACCTCTGCTTCTTTCCACTTTGGGGCAAGTAACATTCTTGCTGCTGTAAAAGGTAAAGGTAAAGGGACCCCTTACCATTAGGTCCAGTCGTGACCGACTCTGGGGTTGCGGCGCTCATCTCGCTCTATAGGCCGAGGGAGCCGGCGTACAGCTTCCGGGTCATGTGGCCAGCATGACTAAGCCGCTTCTGGCAAACCAGAGCAGCGCACGGAAACGCTGTTTACATTCCCGCTGGAGCAGTACCTAGGTTGGCAGGAGCTGGGACTGAGCAATGGGAGCTCACCCCATCGTGGGGATTCGAACTGCTGACCTTCTGATCGGCAAGTCCTAGGCTCTGTGGTTTAACCCACAGCGTCACCCGCGTCCCCTTGCTGCTGTAGTAGCATACATAAATAAAATTCTATATAATTTAGGTAGTTCTGTCCTTCCCACTTTCTCCACATCTCTTTCGCCTGGAGGTTGGCAAGCGGGAGGCCAGCACCCATGAGGGAGTGGGGTCAGGATTGGCCTAGGTGCCTCCAGTTACTGACCTCTACCTTATATGATTTGGGTTGCATGAAAAGTCTCTCTAGTCCTCTCTCTATTTCTCTCTGTGTCCTGAGAGTTTAAAATGTATCTCCTCAGTGGCAGCCATCACACATATTGGTGCATGCATGTTTCTGCAGTTTAGTCCTCCACACGACTGGAAGCATACAAATGCGAGCAGACAGCCATGCACCAGGGTACTTGATGGAGGCCACACCTGACTGTGAGCCAGTCTGAGAAGTTCTGGTACACCAAGAGTCTGATGATGATGCTATGTTCTTACTGTGGGGTATGAAACACAGAGCAGACAAAGTACAACATTCCTAGAGAGGGATGTTTGTTCAGCCAGTAGATAAACTTCCTGTTTCCTCCTGGGCTGGGACAAACTTCCTCTACATGTGACTAGAGGTGGGCGTGACCTTACCTGTGCAGGTAACAAAAGCACAGGACTAGCCACCACATCTCTCTCTTCTCCATTTTGCTTTCACCAAAGAAGCATCAGCCTGAGATGCTCTCTTGGCTTCCAAGAGAGAGGACAAGGGCTTCCAGCCAAGAGACGACAAAGGAACTATCTCCTTATGGGATAGATTCCAAGTGTATATATTTTGCAACTTAAGTCTGCCTTCTGGGATCCATTTGTGAACAGAATGTGTGAGTAAACTATTTTATACTTTTTATACAAGGCTGTGCTGTGTCTATTTTTTTTTAGGAGGGAATAAAAGGGGAATTACCAGGAAACTTACTTTAGAAGCTTAAACAAGCCTGGTAAACCTATCCGCTGTGTAAGTTTTAAAATGGGAATGTTACTCTGCTAAATTATAGAACTTGTTAACGCAAGTTGGAAAGGATATTATTAAACAATATATCCTCTCCTGCCTCCCTGGACATTCCAACGCTTACCATATGTCTTTGGTTGGGTTGTATCTTCCATTTTCAGTTCTTCCAACCATACTGCCAATATCATGGAGTCCAAATTCCAGAGTAGCTCATTTACCTAAAGCAACATGGATTGGGGTGTCGTATGAAGCCGGAGCCATTTCCAACAGAATTTATTTTCCTTCAGTCGAGTAACATCTCCTTCACAATTTAAAACGATGATTTCTAAAGAATTCTAAATTCCTCCAAACAAGGAGAGGGCAAGAAATCTTCAGATTCAGTTAACTGACTACTACAGTGGTACCTCAGTTTTCGAACATCATCCATTCCGGAAGTCCGTGTGAGTTCTGAAACATTCAAAAACCGAAAACTGAAATCGGAAGCCTCAATACAAAAAACTCAAAACGGAAGCCGCGTTTCCTGTTCGACTTCTGGGGCGAGTTTGAAAACTGAGGCATTTACTTCCGGGTTTTCGGTGTCCGAATTCCAAAATGTTCCGACTACGGAGGCGTTCGAAAACCGAGGTACCACTGTATTCAGTTCACAAACCCTTCAGAAAGAGAGTCATCTTACCTTGACTTGGCCTTTCTGGAAGGGAAGTGTGAATTCACCATGAAGAAGTCCGTTTTTTTCAAAGAACACAACATCGTGTTTGTTGGCTTTATCTTGTGTAGATGCAATTAAGCTTCCAGAGGGCCTCAACAAATAAAACGAAAGTGTAAGTTAGGACAACGCTTCGAACTATTCCTCAAACATGCATTTTTATTTTTTAAAAAAAGATGAAGTAGTGAAACGTCTGTCATAAGGAAAGGTGGAAAAGGTGGAAAATGGAGAAGGGAGACCCTACATATATTGCAGAGAGCTTCTGAAGGTGGAGGTTCCTCCTGTGTGTTCTAGAGTACGGCCCCTCAGAACAAAATGGTCGCCCTTGAGAACCAAGCTTTCCCTTCCAGCACAGCCCCCATCTACAAGCATCCGCAGGAACTTTTCCAGGGGGGAGGGTGAAAGCCAATACTACAAATATATGCATACAAACTGACATTGATAGAGTCAGAGAACAGGGCTACCATTTCTCGTAGATCTGGGAACTCAACAACAGTGAATCCTGAGCACTAGGTCTAAAGCCTTGGCCTCTGAGAAATTTATATGCAAGGCCTACCCCTTCATTGCTCCTCAATGCCCTGCTGTCTGGGATGCAAACTAAATCGTTCCACCCACCACTGAAATTCTCACTTCTCTCCCCATTTCCCTCCATCTCTTCCAGCCTTTAATTCAGGCTTCCTCAAACTCGGGATTCCAGCTGTTTTTGGACTACAACTCCCATGATCCTTAGCTAGCAGGACCAGTGGTCAGGGATGATGGGAACTGTAGTCTGAAAACATCTGGAGGGCCAAATCTGAGGAAGCCTGCTTTAATTAATGGCACTGCCGCTAAATTCAACTTCACAAACTACATTTCCCAGGATCCTTTGGGGGAAGCCACGGCTGTTAAAGTGGTATGATACTGCTTTAAATGTATAGTGCAGGTGGGGCCTAAGTGGGTTTCATCAGTGAAGTCACCACCTTTAAAATCCATGGCTGGTGAAGTTTCAATGGGCATATGTGAACACAACACAAACTCATTGCGCACCACAAAACACAACTCTTCCCTACTCACTTCCACGCCAGTGCTTGTTCTAACCCTGGGACGGGCTCACTTGTAGTCTGCAGAACAAGCTCTCTGCTCCACACCCTGACTTTCCGAGCACCTGCATTTTCAGAGGGGGGAGGAGAGAAACATGCGCACAGTAGACTCATTAGAATTGTTTTCCAAGCTTCAGGATCTGCAGACTATGTTTCACCCATAAAGTCTTCCAGGCAGCCTTATCAGACAACACAGGTTGATATTAGAATCTTGAGCAGCTGTACATTCATTGCTCACAGTCTGTCTGATGGAGACTTTCCTCATTTTAAGGAAACTGGCACAACGCCTATCATTATGACCGTACACATTATGTGTGAACCCATGCGCAGGGAGACCATAGGTGTGTTTGCATGCATTATACATGTATGTCCTCTGCACCCGGGTGGCGCTGTGGGTTAAACCACTGAGCCTAGAACTTCCCGATCAGACGGTCGGTGGTTTGAATCCCCGCGACGGGGTGAACTCCAGTTGCTCAGTCCCTGCTCCTGCCAACCTAGCAGTTCGAAAGCACGTCAAAGTGCAAGTAGATAAATAGGTACCGCTCTGGCGGGAAGGTAAACGGCATTTCTGTGCGCTGCTCTGGTTCTCTAGAAGTGGCTTAGTCATGCTGGCCACATGACCCGGAAGCTGTATGCCGGCTCCCTCGGCCAATAAAGCGAGATGAGCGCCGCAACCCCAGAGTCGGTCACGACTGGACCTAATGGTCAGGGGTCCCTTTACCTTATCTACCCAGTTTCCCAACTGCAACACTGAAGCCATGAGAGAAAATAAAAATGATGCACTCAAGGATACCACTGATTACCTCAGTGCCTGGGGTGGGAATAGCTTTTGTGTTTCCTTGACTGTGTATCAGGCTGTGGCCCCTTTATGTTAGCCCGATACTGCAACAGGAACCACATTGAATTGAGATAGCACATCTGCCTATGTCTTCTTGGAGTTCTGTCTCTTAAGGAGACATTAAGGGTATGAACAGAGCCATGAGAAATACCTTAACAATATATGTTAACAACGGTGATGATGATATAGTATTCTTACTTTTTAAAATATGATTTTTTATCCCTTATTCAAGCATGTGGTGTGTTTTTTTAAGCAAAAAGCATTTTATTGTTTTGAACTTATACCAACCTGTCTCTGGGCAAACAGCACTCACTGCAAAGTACTGTCCATCTCCTCTCCAGGTGATTCGAGGTCTACGGTCATCCCATGGCAGAGAAGGCAGCACTTCCTGGGGAAATAAATGATGATGCACTTCCTGTTAACCGAGATGAAAGAGGAGGGTGGTCGTGTGCCATTTAGTCCTAGTCCCCGCCCCCTCCTTGGTTGCTAGCTTAATTTTCCCACAGATGAGACTGGAAAACCGAGGGCCTGCTCTGATTGGCTGCAATCGCATGACACAGTAAACCATAGTGAATAACAGAAACAAACCACAAACTCTGGCTTTACAAACTGTTGTTTGCTTCAACCCCAAACAAACCACAATATACGATATGAAACCATTCTTTGCTAAGAAATCATGGCTTATTGGAACAAAACAAAACAAAATCCCCACTATAAACATATCACTAATTTAGGAACTGTGATTTGTCCTTCCATCCTATGCTAGGAGTGTGGCAAAGTGAGAGTGATCCTCACGTTCAGAGTAAACAAATAACTATGGGATGTGCAAACCGGGCCCTATTCAGTGTGCGAATAGGCTTAGGGATCTTCACGAATGAGTGGACATTTCAAACTGGATCGCCTCAATCCAACACTCTAACCACTACACCACACTAGCTCTGTGATCCTATTTAATGCAGGTATTCCAATAAGAACAATTTATTCAAATAGGGGTGTGTGCCTTTCTTACATCCATCATTTTGCCACTGTATACATTTTATACTTATTTGTGTACACACATAACCAATATTTATAATGAATACAGTACCACGGGCTTGGTGCGAGCTGCCTTCTTGCCTTCTGATCCGTGAAACTGGGTTTCCTTTTTACCCCAACCAACAGTAATAAACTTTCCTAGAAGTCAACAAATTAGCAGCATTTGTGGTGTGACACTTTAACAATCAGACAAAAATGTATTGCCCACCCCATAAAGCTTCACAATAATTCATTTTCGTTCTCAAAATCTTTTGCAAGCTTTACAAGTCACCATGCCAACCACCTGATATCAACTTCATTGCTGGAAACCAGCAGTAGACCATAATAATAATAATAATAATAATAATTTATTATTTGTACCCCGCCCATCTGGCTGGGTTTCCCCAGCCAGTCTGGGCGGCTTCCATAGAAACCAAAAATACACTAAAATATCACACATTAAAAAGTTCCCTGAACAGGGCTGCCTTAAGATGTCTTCTGAATGTCAGGTAGTTGTTTATCGCTTTGACATCTGATGGGAGGGCGTTCCACAGGGCGGGCGCCACTACCGAGAAGGCCCTCTGCCTGGTTCCCTGTAACTTTGCTTCTCGCAATGAGGGAACCGCCAGACGGTTCCCTCAACGTCCGAGCAGAACAATGGGGGTGGAGACGCTCCTTCAGATATACTGGGCTGAGGCCGTTTAGGGCTTTAAAGGTCAACACCAGCACTTTGCATTGTGCTCGGAAACGTACTGGGAGCCAATGTAGGTCTTTCAAGACCGATGTTATGTGGTCTTGGCGGCCGCCCCCAGTCACCAGTCTAGCTGCTGCATTCTGGATTAGTTGTAGTTTCCGAGTCACCTTCAAAGGTAGCCCCACGTAGAGTGTGGGATCCAAATGGTCTGCATCCTCCAGGCGTGCCTGGAGTTGTTCAGCAACCACACGCTCAATCACCTTGCCCAAGAATGGAAGATTTGAGACTGGGCGATAGTTGGCCATACTGGCCGGGTCTAAAGATGGTTTTTTAAGAAGCGGTTTAAGGACTGCCTCTTTCAGCGGATCTGGGAATGTTCCCTCACAGAGGGAAGCATTCATCACCCCGCAGAGCCCATCGCCCAGCCCTTCCCGGCTTGCTTTTATTAGCCAGGATGGGCAAGGATCAAGGAGACAGGTGGTTGGTTTCACGCATCCAAGCAGCCTGTCCACATCCTCGGGGGTAACGGATTGAAACTGATTCCATGCAACTTTAGAGTTTATGAAGTCTTGATTCAGACATAAACATGATATCTCTTTCTATTATTCTATTACAGGGGGCTACACCTCTCCATGCACAGATAAGCTAAAAGCGTTTGTCACATTTCAGGGACACATTCCAGCCAGGCAAAAATAAACACACAAAAAAGACATGGAGCAGGGCTGGTAAGGCTAAATAGTTATCTTGAGGGCCACATCCTGCATTGTAGAGTCTGCACTGAACAGAGGGTAGAACTAAGTGTCTTCCCAAGTCCCTTCCAACCTTATAACAGCCCAAATGAGCAGCTGGATCCAGCTCTCTGGTGCGGTAATTTCAGTTTTCATTTGGTTCTGCCTATGCATTTCGCTCAATTTTTAAAACTGCTGCCGTGCATTTTTTGAGCATCCCATATCTGCAGCACCAACTCACCTTCCCCAAAGTCATCTTGGTGGATTTGACTTTCTGTAATAGGTTCAAAGTCCCTCGTCATCAGGATGAGAGTCTGCTGACCTGTGTCATAGTGTGAACAGCAATGGACTTTAAAATCAAGACTCTGCCAAGATGAACTAATATAGCTTACTTATCACACCACAGAATTCCAACCCTTCTTCTGCGGCTGTTGGGACAGCACTGCATTCTCTTTTCCTAGACCACTGTTTTACTTATATCATTAGCATTACATAGTCTTCTCCAGTTCTTACTTGATATTTACCAAATACGGATGTACTCTTACATGACGTTGTCCGATACTGCTTCTGCCTCACTGTTTCTTTATTATTTGAATTTGGTACATTTCATGCAGCCTACCTAGACATTCTACCACATTAAATGCAACATAAATTGTATAAATAAAACAAGAGATTTAGGCTACAATGATGTCTTTCAACAAGCCTTCTAAAAGCTTAAACCCAGTTGATAACTGTATTGGATCTGACTTGATTTTATGTATGTTTTTTTGTTTTGTTTTTAAATGTTTCAATACATGCAGTTTTAACTGTTTTTATATACATAACTGTTTTATATATGTGATTAAACTTTGAATCGTTTTGGGATGCCTCATATGAAGCGATTTGTAAGTGAGCTAGATAAACAAACAAACATGTGATTCCCAATATTTTAAAGTCTTCTAAAAAATAATACAGTGGTATCTCTGGTTACATACTTAATTCATTCCGGAGGTGTGTTCTTAACCTGAAATTGTTCTTAACCTGAAGCACCACTTTAGCTAATGGGGCCTCCTGCTGCCGCTGCACCACCGGAGCACGATTTCTGTTCTCATCCTGAAGCAAAGTTCTTAACCTGAGGTAGTATTTCTGGGTATTTCTGAGTATGTAACCTGAAGCGTATGTAACCTGAAGCGTATGTAACCCGAGGTACCACTGTATTCAGTTAGCACATGACAAAGACATTTAAACTCGAAGAACAGCTGACAAAACAGTAGCAGAATATTAATTTAACAGTTAATACTTCTGTATTGCCATTAAACGTAAAAAGTGACTACTTTCAGTAGGAGCTTCTGGATCTCACAGACACAGAGACTTTGTGCGGATCTGATGCTGGTTCAAAGAAAACCTTGGTCTGTCAATTGGTTCAGAAACAGGTATGTGCTCCCCATCCCTCTTGCTCTCATCAGAAGTAATTCCCCCTGCCCTAAATCATACTGATTTAGTGTTACAGGTGCACTGATGCTGACAACTGTTAAATGCTAACTAAGCAGGTTTTCTTGTCAAGCCAAGGCCTGAAGCCAAGCCTGGAAGTTGGTTTTGTGAAGAAGAGAATCTGATTCACAGCCAGCACTGGTGAACCTGTAACACTAACCCAGAAAGCACACAGTTCCCAAGGCCTATTACGGTTTTGCAATGGGTCAGCGTTATGTCATCTCCAATGGACCAAAAGGTAAGGAATGAGGCTGACAATATGACTTTGGAACGTTGTTCCACACCTGTGGCAAGGAGAACGAGCTCTTGGTCAGGACTCCAGCTCATCACAGTTAGACCGCTGTCCACACTCCCGACACACTCCAACTGCAAAAAGATTGAAGACTGTTAACTCATGCTGCTGCTCCTGTGCCTTTTAACAGTAGCCTGACACAACCTCACAAGGGATTTGACAGTGTCAAATGGAGGATAAAGCCATTAAAGGGTACTAGCCGAGGTTGCGATGTACTCCCTCCGATTACAGAGGAAGCATGCCTCTGAATGTCAGCTGCAGGGAACCACAAGTAGAAGAGGAAGAAGAAGAATTTGGATTTGATATCCCGCTTTATCACTACCCTAAGGAGTCTCAAAGCTGCTAACAATTTCCTCTCCCCCACAACAAACACTCTGTGAGGTGAGTGGGGCTGAGAGACTTCAGAGAAATGTGACTAGCCCAAGGTCACCCAGCAGCTGCATGTGGAGGAGAGGGGAAGCGAACACGATCCACCAGATTACAAGTCTACCGCTCTTAACCACTGCATTCAGGTCCTGTTTAGAGGCTTCCCATAGGGCACAGCAGTCCAATAGGCGGCCTGAGGGCCACATATGTCCCTTGAGGGCTTTTTTGTGGCCTTCAGCAACATTTGACGCTTCCACAACCCTTGTGCTGCCTTCCCAAAGTCGGTAAACAAGGCGCTGTGCTTTGGGAAGGTGGTGTGAGGGCTCTGACAGGATCTTAGTTTCTCCTTTTAACTTTCCCAAACCCTAGTTAGTGCTTTCCCAGCTTTGGGAAGGAGGTGGAAGTGCTCTAGATGTGGCAGCTAGACTGGTGACTGGGAGTGGCCGCCAAGACCATATAACACTGGTTCTGAAAGATCTACATTGGCTCCCGGTACGTTTCCGAGCACAATTTAAAGTGTTGGTGCTGACCTTTAAAGCCCTAAACGGCCTCGGCCCAGTATACCTGAAAGAGCGTCTCCACCCCCATTGTTCAGCCCGGACACTGAGGTCCAGCGCCGAGGGCCTTCTGGCGATTCCCTCACTGCAAGAAGCGAAGTTACAGGGAACCAGACAGATGGCCTTCTCGGTAGTGGCACCCACCCTGTGGAATGCCCTCCCATCAGACGTCAAGGAAATAAACAACTATCTGTCATACCTGGTTTGTGTTCAGATTGCACAGTATGACGTCTCCAGTTGCAGTAGCCACACAGACAAATTCCTGATCAGGCAAATCCTCAATGCCCACAATGAACCCGCTTCCATCTTCTGGTAGAAAACCTTCAGCTAGCAAAGAAACTTCATTTGTGACCTTTAAAACAGAGACAAGAACCTACTATAATGCAAACACATTGATTTGATCATGCGAGTTGGCTCTTAGCGGAAGACCATTACCAACATGTGCGTTAACTGCAGTTATTTTCTGGTGCTGCTGCAAACTGCTGGAATCATCCTAGCAAAAATGCATGTTCGTTGGCATACACATAATTTACAAAAATATGTGGATATATTTTGATTACCCTTTTACTAGGATTCTGTGCAATGGCTTAGCATCCAGCGCACTGGGATATAATAATAGAATAATAATAATAATTTATTTTTTGTCCCCCGCCCATCTGGTTGGGTTTCCCCAGCCACTCTGGGCGGCTTCCACAAAGATGAAAAATACACTAAAATGTCACATATTAAAAACTTCCCTGAACAGGGCTGCCTTCAGATGTCTTCTGAATGTCAGGTAGTTGTTTATCGCTTTGACATCTGATGGGAGGGCATTCCACAGGGTGGGCGCCACTACCGAGAAGGCCCTCTGCCTGGTTCCCTGTAACTTGGCCTCTCGCAGTGAGGGAACCGCCAGAAGGCCCTCGGAGCTGGACCTCAGTGTCCGGGCAGAACGATGGGGGAGGAGACGCTCCTTCAGATATACTGGACCGAGGCCATTTAGGGCTTTAAAGGTCAGCACCAACACTTTGAATTGTGCTCGGAAACGTACTGGGAGCCAATGTAGGTCTTTCAGGACCGGTGTTATATGGTCTCGGCGGCCGCTCCCAGTCACCAGTCTAGCTGCCGCATTCTGGATTAGTTGTAGTTTCCGGGTCACCTTCAAAGGTAGCCCCACGTAGAGTGCATTGCAGTAGTCCAAGCGGGAGATAACCAGAGCATGTACCACTCTGGCGAGACAGTCTGCAGGCAGATAGGGTCTCAGCCTACGTACCAGATGGAGCTGGTAAACAGCTGCCCTGGATACAGATTTGACCTGTGCCTCCATGGCCAGCTGTGAGTCCAAAATGACTCCCAGGCTGCGCACAGTTACCCCATTCAGGACCAGGGAATCCTCCACACCTGCCCGCCTCCTGTCCCCCAAAAACAGTACTTCTGTCTTGTCAGGATTCAACCTCAATCTGTTAGCCGCCATCCATCCTCCAACCGCTTCCAGACACTCACACAGGACCTTCACCGCCTTCACTGGTTCTGATTTAAAAGAGAGGTAGAGCTGGGTATCATCTGCATACTGATGAACACCCAGCCCAAACCTCCTGATGATCTCTCCCAGTGGCTGCATGTAAATGTTGAAAAGCATGGGGGAGAGGACAGAACCCTGAGGCACCCCACAAGTGAGAGCCCAGGGGTCTGAACACTCATCCCCCACCACCACTTTCTGAACACGGCCCAGGAGGAAGGAGCGGAACCACTGTATGACAGTGCCCCCAGCTCCCAGCCCCTCAAGACGGTCCAGAAGGATGTTATGGTTGATGGTATCAAACGCCGCTGAGAGATCCAGCAGAACTAGGAAACAGCTCTCACCTTTGTCCCTAGCCCGCCGGAGATCATCAACCAGTGCGACCAAGGCAGTTTCAGTCCCATGATGAGGCCTGAATCCCGACTGGAAGGGATCCAAATGGGAAATTGTAGAGTGCCTCATTACGGATTGTTTTGAGATGCTGGTGTTTACGGGTTAATTATTTTTATATTAATTGCTGTGATGAATTTAAATTCTGTTGTACTTGATGAAATGTATATTATCCTGTACACCTTGAGGTTGATGGGCACACTACACATCACCATCATCATCATCATCACAGAAAGCAGTGGTTTGCAAACTTGTTTTCTTAGGAATCTTGAAGTCCTTTGGAAATCTGTCAGGGGTTCCTTACTGAGAGGATCAGTAATAGCATAGAAAATTCAGTGAAAAACACTATAACGGAACATTCCATGCAAAGTGCAGGCATGGGAGAAGAGTGAGCAAATTCTGGTGCACTTTTGGTTCATGAACATAGCAAAACCTGACAAGCCTGGTCAGCAACAACCAGCAAGACCTGGAAGTATGTTCTAGAATATATCCCAGGATCCTTTGCAATATGCAGAGGTTCTGTAGCAGAGGCAAAGAAATGATTCTTCAGCAGACACACCAACATGGCAAGGATTTCCTGGGAGCAGGAAATCGAAAGATTGCCACCTTGAACGTTTTGGTGCTAATCTACACTCTTCAGCAAATACACACACACACAATTTGAATAAAGTATTGGATAAAAATTATCCACATGCTTTCTGTCTTGCAAAATTAACTCAAGAATCTATCCAAACTTTTTTTAATGCCAGAAATTATCTCTGTATGGTGTAGTGAATAAAATACATTGTTGAAAGCATACACAGGCTCAATTCCTTCCTTTGATTGAAAGTATTTTATGCCCAAATATTCACATCATTAGGCCTATGAAAAGCCAAAGGCTCACTATGGAGAAGCGGCAAAAGTAGTCGGCAATGGACTGTTGCTAGGCAGGCCATTCTTAGAATGCAAAAACCAAAACTGACATGTGCTATCTCACCTCTTGGGTGGTAGGATCCACCTCCACAATTCCATACTCTGTACTGACTAATAACGTCCCCTTGTCTGCACGGAGACAGAAGCCTTGAGGAGTTCCAACAGTCCGGACTGGCTGGCATTCCCAAGTTCTCAGCAATTTTAGATTTCTCATGCTGTCTTCAGTGCATACGACTGAAAAGGGGTAAAAAGGAATTGCTCTTCTCACCCTAAATACAAAATTAAAGTAACGGACTGCACCTAAATAAAAAGGAGAGAGAAGCATGCGTTGAAAAATGTTAATTCTTGAACACAAATATTTGAAGCAACTAAAATTGGGAGTGCCTCCAGAAAGAGGGCTTTCTATGGTTGTAACCAGGGCTGGATTTAGGTTTGATGAGGCCCTAAGCTACTGAAGGTAATGGGGCCCTTTATATGTCCAGCTATCCTTTGTCAACAACAAATTGTCACTGTTTTTTGTGTTGAATACGCAGGTGGCGCTGTGGGTTAAAGCCTCAGCGCCTAGGACTTGCCGATCGAAAGGTCGGCGGTTCGAATCCCTGCGGCGGGGTGCGCTCCCGCTGCTCGGTCCCAGCGCCTGCCAACCTAGCAGTTCGAAAGCACCTCCAGGTGCAAGTAGATAAATAGGGACCGCTTACCAGCGGGAAGGTAAACGGCGTTTCCGTGTGCGGCTCTGGCTCGCCAGAGCAGCGATGTCACGCTGGCCACATGACCCGGAAGTGTCTCCGGACAGCGCTGGCCCCTGGCCTCTTAAGTGAGATGGGCGCACAACCCCAGAGTCTGTCAAGACTGGCCCGTACGGGCAGGGGTACCTTTACCTTTACCTTTATATGCTATATGGTCATTTATGGACCTAATAGGCATCTAAAGCCATTTGCACATAACAAAATATGTATTTTATGAAAGTAAATGTTGAACTGAAATACAATTAAGAAGAAGTATATTAATAGTGAAATAGAATTAAGAAGTAGTATATTAATATTGATATTTTAGGGAGCAGGCTAGCAGGCGGGGCCGATTACTTACATAATAGGAGCCTACACAACACATAACACTGTTGCTGTATGTAGGTTTTATTTTATTTGTTTTTTATCTTATATTTTGGAAATGTACATCCAGCTTTTCCCCCCTTTAATTTTTTTTGGGGCCCCCAAGAGAGTCGGGCCCTTATTGCTTATACGTAAATCCAACACAGGGACGCAGCTGGCGCTGTGGGTTAAACCACAGAGCCTAGGACTTGACGATCAGAAGGTCGGCGGTTCGAATCCCCACGACGGGGTGAGCTCCCGTTGCTCGGTCCCTGCTCCTGCCAACCTAGCAGTTCGAAAGCACGTCAAAGTGCAAGTAGATAAATAGGTACCGGTCCAGCGGGAAGGTAAACGGCGTTTCCGTGCGCTGCTCTGGTTCGCCAGAAGCGGCTTAGTCATGCTGGCCACAGGACCCTGAAGCTGTACGCCGGCTCCCTCGGCCAGTAAAGCGAGATGAGCGCCGCAACCCCAGAGTTGGTCACGACTGGACCTAATGGTCAGGGGTCCTTTTACCTTTTAAATCCGACACTGTATGGTTATAACAAACAGATCGGTGGCAGAAGACTTGCATGCACGAGGAGTACAGATCCTAGAGTAAACACCCGTCTTGAAACACCCGTTAGTAGAACTACCACTGTAACATGATGGAGAGCTAGCTAGTTTTAAGCACATCCAAAGATTGTGCTGTTTAATAAAATGGGGGGCGATGGAGGGCTATTTTGCAACCAAGGGCCCCGTCATTCTGCCCTTCACCTGCTAGTAAGGTGATGATTCGCAAAAACCAGACTCCTCAGCTGTGGGAGAGGAGAGGGCACCCCCAGCCTCTGGGGTGCAGGCGGCACCGCGCGCTCACCTTACAACAAGCGGCTCCCAACTGCCCGCGTGCAACTTCGCCGGAGACGCAGCGCGCCTGCCATAGTCATGCCACTGTGCGGGCAGAGCCAGGGGTCGAGCATGCTCAGTGAAGATCGCGAAGCCGAACCGGAAGAGGGCGGCTCTGCGCATGCTCGGCGGCATTCTGAAGCCGAACCAAGTGAGGGCAGCGCTGCTGAGCAAGCGGTAGAAATCTCACCCTGGCCATTATATTTAAAGGGAGCATGGAGGTTCCTTAAGGATCAGTCCAGCCTCAGATTCTGAGACTTCAGCGACTCGCTTGCCCTTTCAGCAGCCCGGGAGTGGGTTCTTTTCATTGAAGAAAAACTGCTTAGGGTATTAAGAGTGGTTTGTTGTTTTTTTAAAGGGCATCGTAAGAAAGAAAGTGGAATCCTGTAATCAATAACTCAGCTAATAATAATAACAGCGATGGATAGTTTGCCAGTATTAAATAACGGATAATTAGACGCAGCTTTCTTTTTTTAAGTAATATTTATTGAAGTTTCCACAAGAAAAAAGTTACAAAAATAGTAAAAAGAAAACACAGAAAATACAAACACTAAAAAAAAAACAACGAATCCCTCTTTCTATATCTTACAGTTCATTTACTTATTTTCATGACTTCCTCACACCTCCCTTTTTTGTATTCCAATTCAAATATTTAATTCAGCAAATCTATACCCTCTCTATTTTCTCTTAATTCTTTATCTTCACATATTGTAATTTCGAATTTTCATCTAATATCCATCCCTTTTGGTTGTGCTAGCTAAGTTGCTGAAAGAAACGAGCATGCCCTTCGTTTTTTGCTCTTGCAAGAATAATAAATAAATGGCGCATGAATCTGAGCTTCCAAGTTCAAGGGCTTACAATAACAATCTAGCTCGCGATGATTTATCGCTCCAGGGCGCTCGGGTCATTATCTTGCAGGAGTTTGCGCCAGTCCTGGGCAACTGGCTATAAACCTCAAAGCACTTCCGATCAGGCATTTGCGGGCATTCGCTGGTACCGGGGGACATCGCGGGAATCAAGGCTGCAAACCCATTCAATCTGCGATGCGAGTGCAAAAAGGCGAGTGCATGCATTCAAGTTGCCCAGCGCAGCGACTTCTAGCAGCTGTACATTAAAGAGATGGGCTTTGCGCAGCATTTGATCTCGCATGACCATAGCTGTCAAGGTTTCCCTTTTTTTAAGGGAAATTCCCTTATTCCGAATAGGATTCCTCGCAAGAAAAGGGAAAAGTTGACAGCTATGCGCATGACATGTTATTGGCATGCCGTTGCGCATTCTGTAAGATGTCCTTTCCCTATAAGTAAAATTAAAATAAAATAGGCGCAGGCAACTGGGTTGGTTTATTGGGGGTGGATAGGAAACCTGCAGCCAGGTATTATTAAGGTAAAGGTAAAGGTACCCCTGCCCGTACGGGCCAGTCTTGACAGACTCTGGGGTTGTGCGCCCATCTCACTCAAGAGGCCGGGGGCCAGCGCTGTCCGGAGACACTTCCGGGTCACGTGGCCAGCGTGACATCGCTGCTCTGGCCAGAGCCAGAGCCAGAGCCAGAGCCGCACACGGAAACGCCGTTTACCTTCCCGCCGGTAAGCGGTCCCTATTTATCTACTTGCACCCGGAGGTGCTTTCGAACTGCTAGGTTGGCAGGCGCTGGGACCGAGCAGCGGGAGCGCACCCCGCCGCAGGGATTCGAACCGCCGACCTTTCGATCGGCAAGCCCTAGGCGCTGAGGCTTTAACCCACAGCGCCACCTGCGTCCCTATTATTATTATTAGGTATTATTATTATATTATTAGGGCCAGCTAATATAATATATTATATTATATTATATTATATTATATTATATTATATTATATTATATTATATTATATTATATTATATTATATTATATTATAACATAACATAACATAACATAACATAACATAACATAACATAACATAACATAACATAACATAACATAACATAACATAACAAAACATTAATAGGGCCAGCTAATTATTATATTATTAGGGCCAGCCAGGTATTATTAGGGCCAGCTTAAAGCGTCGCAAAATAAACCGCAAACTTTCGAGCTCTCCAGAAAAAAAAAAATCGCCCTCGCCTCGGGCAGGAACGTGGACTATTTCTTGGAGAAAGACGCGGCAAGGCGCGCCATCCCGCTTCCGCTGCCGAGCGCGCAGCGGCGGAATGCATTGTTGTCTTGCTTTCCGCTCCTTCGCGGCTTTCCATGCCGGGACTGCCTGGCACCGCCCCGCCCCAGCCGACCAGGAAACAGCCGCTGCTCGCTGGCTCGATCCTGGCCCCATAACATTTGCTGCCGTTTGATCAGGAAGCGGATCGGGCCCTTTGCAGGCGCAGCTGCTTCTGCCGAAGTCCGCTTGGAGGGCGAGTGAAGGTAAGAGCTGAAAGAGTGACTTGCTTGGGCAAATTTGGGTATACTTTACGCACATGCGTTCCTCCTCTGTTGAGTGGGGTTTGGTTGTTTTCCCCCCAACTCCCTTAGCGACGCCACTTTTCTTACTTGAAGTAGTTTTTGACAGCAGGAAATAAAGCAGTTCAACAGGTGCAGCGTGGAAGTACTGTGATAGACAGGAGTGCCAGCCAGCTTGGCCCGGCGTCAGGTGACAGCAAAAAACTGCAAGGTTTTTAGCGGGGGCAATTAGAATAAGATCTACTATTTGATTATTGATGTAAACCTCCGAAATGTATTTTGTACAGTTACCGGTAAGTTTTTAACTTTGTCTTCAGTACATCTTATTTTATTGCTATGGCTGATGCAGATAAAGATTCTTCTGATCTGATCTGATCTTGGCCCCATGACCCGGTGGGTGTGCATGGCCCTGGCTGGCACTGAACTTTGTGGGTGCCCGGTCCCTTCATGGGGAATTTTGTGGGTGCTTGGGCACCCAGGGCCCCAGGGAGTTGGCACCTGTGGTGATGATAGGTGAGGGAAACTGCACTGTTTATTTTTGTTAGCCAGAGCAGTGGCCCAAGGGGGGTAGGTTGTTGAGAGCTAATGTGGCTGAGGTGTTTGCTTGAGACACCTCCTCACCCCACCCATCATCTATCCCATCACTCGTTTTGTGCAAGGCCTTTTGTTTCTTAGCTCCGGTAACCCCTCCTTTTTGCATTAAATGGATGACACTGTGGGTTAAACCACAGAACCTAGGACTTGACGATCAGAAGGTCGGCGGTTCGAATCCCTGTAATGGGGTGAGCTCCCGTTGCTTGTCCCTGCTCCTGCCCACCTAGCAGTTCAAAAGCACGTCAACGTGCAAGTAGATCAATAGGTACCGCTCTGGCGGGAAGGTAAACAGTGTTTCTGTGTGCTGCTCTGGTTTGCCAGAAGCGGCTTAGTCATGCTGGCCACATGACCTGGAAGCTGTACGCCAGCTCCCTCAGCCAATAAAGCGAGATGAGCACCACAACCCCAGAGTCAGTCACAACTGGACCTAATGGTCAGGGGTCCCTTTACCTTTTATTATTGGACCAGGGGTGCCAACTTGAATAAAATATGGGCGGGTGGGCAGATAAGCTCCGCCCTGCATCATCAACCACATGATGCGACACACACACACAACATTTGAATGGCAATGCCCATCAACTGGGGGAGGGGGGCTCAAATATTTTATGGGAGGCCAATGGGATCTTGGCCCCTAGGAGTTGGCTCCTATGTATTGGACATGTCATGCTCCTCCTGGAGTAGTTTGTCCACCTTTGGTCCCCATCCTGCACTCGCTGCTCACTTGTGGCTCCTAGAAGCTGTCAGGATGCCGCCACACCCCAGGGAATGGCTCTGGCTGGCCAACCAAACCAGGTGAGGGAAGCTGATGGGTCTCAAACTCTGAGACAGTTAGGGACTTCTGCTGCATGTGAAGAAGGCTCTGGTGGGTTGAGTGGAGAAGACCAATAGTAGGCCCAAGGGCCAAGAAGACAGTGTCTATAGGTGCAGTAGAGGGACGTGAGGGGCAGATGGGACTCATCTACCTGGGAAGGGAGCCCATCTAGGAGAAGGAAAACTCTGATCCTAAACTTCTGCTTCCTTGTGGGATATTTTGGGGAGAAGAAAAGACTGAGCCAGCCCCACACAAATCTGGAGTGGGGTCCTTAAGATGGTTGGATGGCGCTTTGTACACCTCCTTCCAGCAACTCCTGCAGCCAAGCTGGTGCCAAAAGTATTGCTCTCCTTTCCTTTGGACCACATCAGTGAAGTCAAGAGAGGGGTCTTGTCGTCCGGGCATCCCAGGACCTCCATACACACTGCCCATGCTTGTCCACTTTGGTGCGGTAATTGTAATGTGCTAAGTGCTGCATGGTTTCAGTCATGGTTCTTACTGCTGCTTTTCTGTCTTGCATCTTATTGTATTGTATTGCAGCCTGCATTCCACAGAAAGCAAATTGAAAGACAAGAAAATGCAATATAAGAAATGAAATAACAATACAGCTAAATATCAATGGGAATGTTGAAAGTGGCAGGCCATGGATTGCCTGAATGAAGCTTGTGGTCCACAGACCACAGTCTGGAACCCCTGTACTAGGTGACTCAAGGCAGCTAGCAACATGTAAAATTTAAAGCTATCAAAAGAGGAACAATAAAATGCAACCAAAGCAGTAAAATAAAAGCAGCAGGAATATAATAAGAGCAGCAGCTGATAAAATCTCAGCAAACCTGCAGCAAAATTACCCAGCCTTCTTACTCGGCCAGCCACAATCCCTCCTGAAATAATCTTAATGTCCTTAGCTAGTTTGGTTTCCATAGGGAGGGCATTCCAAAGCAACTGGAAAAACATTTCCTTGTTCCCACCTGCTGCACTTTAAGTTTAGGAACAGGATCTCTGATGCTGAACAAAGTTCACAGGAAGGCATATACGTATATGGGATAAGGCATGGGCTGTTTAATGCTTAAGAATCAGCGCCCACAAGTGGCCCTGGAAATGAAGAGGAAGGCAATTGGGGGTGGGAGGGACAACAACAGAGTTACATGCATCTGCCCAGCCCCAGGCAACAGGCATTCTGAACCGGTTGAAGTTTTAGGACGCCTTTCAAGGGCAGCCCTTACCCCCACAACTGACAGTATGTGGCTGAAAAGTGGCACTGTGCATTAATGGCATGATATACTGGTAAGCTACCCAAGAAACTCCGGGAACGGGAAATTCTGACCAACAGATATTGAACAGAGGTGGAAACCAGCCCACCTGCTAACAGTCTGATTTCCTGGACCTACTTGTATTTTTTTCACGCACTCACTGCTTGTGGTTTTGTTATGTACTGAGTTGAATAGGATCCAAACGGCAGCAGTCTGATTGGTCCTAGAACAATAGGATTCAGAATGCGGTAGTCTGATTGGTCCTAGAACAATAGGATTCAGAATGCAGCAGTCTGATTGGTCCTAGAACAATGCAGCAGTATGATTGGTCCGCAGGAGCCACCCAATCCAGCTCCAGGTGGAAGAGAATCCGCAACCTGATTGGTGTACAGGAGAATCCCAGAACTAGCCAATCACGTGCAGCCCATTGTGTAAATAATGTATATAAAGCAGATATTTGGGGGGAACTTTCATTCCTCACTACTATGAGCTGAATAAAGAGCATGAAATCCACACTAGACGTCAAGTATATTTCAGGTTTGTCTCCATTGCCATGTGAGTTGCGTGGTGACCTCCGTACATGTGAGGAAGCGGTTTGGAGAAGCAGAAGTGCTGCCAGATTTGGGCTGTGGAAGGAAGTTTGCCAAGAGGCACGTCTTTCTATTAACCAGCAGATATCTTGAACTGTGGGACTTGCATGCATGTAGTATATGCTTATTTTCTCAGCAACTTTTTCTTGGGCTGTTTTGTCTTTCACTGTTTGCATTCCAGCAACACGAGATCTGCCCTGCGGTGGAGCATGGAGCCGGATTCTGAGAGCAGAGATTGCCTTGTGGCCAGAACTTCCAGTAAGCCCGAAGAGGAAAAAGTAGAGGATACTGAAAGCGGCATCAGTTGTGCCCTAGACGGAGGTGGGCCTCCTTCCAGGGAAAAGTCGGAGAATGTGGATCTGAAACCTGGCAGAGAAACCCCCAAGAAACAACTCTGTGGCTATTTAAACAAATTTTCTGCAAAAGCCCCAATCAAGACTTGGAAGTCGCGTTGGTTCGTCTACGATGAAAACAAATGCAACTTACTTTACTACAGGACAGCACAAGACATGAACCCTCTGGGGAGCATAGAGCTATCCAGCGCTAGCTTTGATCTTAAGGTGGGAGCGGAAGAGGGCGTTTTTGAAATCAGGACCCCCAGCAAAGCATTTATCCTCCAGGTATGTGGAACACATGGCTGGTTTGGGCTAGTGGTGGGGAAATGTGCATGTTGCGGCTGGTGGCATGCAATGGGACTTGAGCTCATAGGGTGACCTAAAGGCATCTCGGGCAGGGATCTACCCTTTGTGCCCAACTGAAACATGAAAACAAAGGCAAACCAGCCGTACTAGTGTTGGTGGGTAAATTGTCCTGGAGACTCGATGCGCTTGGGGGTTTCCACAGAGCTGAAGCTGTGAATTTCCTGAATTAGCCTAGGAATTGCTGATCAGAAGGTCGGCGGTTCGAATCCCCACGACAGGGTGAGCTCCCGTTGCTCGGTCCCAGCTCCTGCCAACCTAGCAGTTCGAAAGCACGTCAAAGTGCAAGTAGATAAATAGGTACCACTCCGGTGGGAAGGTAAACGGCGTTTCCGTGCACTGCTCTGGTTCGCCAGAAGCGGCTTAGTCATGCTGGCCACATGACCCGGAAGCTGTACGCCGACTCCCTTGGCCAGTAAAGCGAGATGAGCGCCGCAACTCCAGAGTCGGTCACGACTGGACCTAATGGTCAGGGGTCCCTTTACCTTTACCTTTAGGACATGTTATAACCAGTGTTTTACTATTGTGTCCAAAGAACCGGGAGCATTTATATACAGGAGAGGTAAACATGTTTTGCTCCATTTAACACACATTTTAATATCTCTATCACCATTGAGAAGCCAGCATTATCTTGGTGTAGTTTACACAGCTACATCCAATTGTAGCTGAATGTTCAGTTAACCAGAATCCCAATCTTCTCCTGTTCTGACATTTAATGGTTCTTGACTGCAGACTCTTGGAGGACAAAAAAATAATAAAATTAGCATGCAGAGCCAAGTTTAAGTAATCCCCATTTTTTAATATTGGCAGAAGATAAAGGAGTTGGAACCTTCGGGTTGCATGAACTTCACAATTTTCTCTTCCCTTTACAAAATATCCTGATTCACGGTTTGAGAAGAAGAAAGCTCTTGTCTTCAGGAAATTGCCATAAACATGATTTCCTAGTGAATTTTTTCTTAAAGCAGAAGACAACCCTAATAATTCATGGCAGTATCCTGAACTCCTGAGACCATTAGCATCCAATGCCTCAAAGATTATTAAAACAATACAAGTATGTTACTTTTGCTGAGTGTTGGTGGGGAAGACTTTCTTGTACATTATTATCATTTTAGACAGCACACTCAGTATACATGGCATTTTACATTGGATGCATTTGTACATAACACTCAGCCATGGTTTGTTCAACAAATCACCAGTTGTCCTGCAGACGATTAAACAAGCCACAGTTCGTTTCCCAGCCACTCTTGCCTCATGCCTCTGTGGCTTGGCAAATGTCTGCGGTGGGGTGTCCTGATAAGCCATGGCTGAGCACGGCTGTTAAGTTTGTAGTTAAAACAAGCCATAGTTCATGAGCTGCCAAGAAGCCATGGCTTCAAATTGTGGTTTGTTACCAGAAAAAAAAAACCATGGTTAGTCTGCTAGTCTGGGTTTGGATGTTCAGAAAAAACACATGCCGAAACAAACCATGGATTACTGTTGTGTGCAGAGCAAGCCGTTGTTTCGTAAGTGAAAATCACACACAGACACACAAAAGCAGACGCGGTAGACTGACTCACCTGGTCCCCTTCTTGCTAAAGGCTTGGGGGCGGGGCTAGATTTTTGTCAATTCAAATGCTGGCCATGTCTTTTCGACAAGGGGTTCCTCAGTTTAGGCACTAGTGGTTGATGATGGGAAATGGCACATCCACCGCACTGAATATTCATATTGAATTTTTAACTGTATTTTGATTGCTACTTTTATTTCTGTTCTTTTTTTATTGTATTACAATTTGGATTTAGTGAATGCAACAAAATAGAATATATAAGAAGCCAAAGAAGCAATCAAAACACAATTTAAAAATCATTCGGCGTCTAGCACAGAACATTACAATGGTTACAATAGGCAAAAAATCATTAAGTAGCCTGCAAAAACTCAGCAATTTTCATGTGGTCCATGGGGCAGAAAGCTTGGAAACCACCGTGCTAGGCCCTGTGCTTGCACACAGAAGCCTGTGCAAAACCTCCCCAATTATACTGGATTTTGGTAAGTCCATGGTCTGTTGTGACGAGGTTGGGTTTGTCGCTGAAGTCTTATCTGTTGTGGAATTTAGCTGTATCTGTAGGCAACTCCTTGAGTTACATAGATCCTGTATTAAATAATTCCCCCCCCCAATTGAACTGTAGGCTGTCGACAAACAGACCATGATATACTGGTTGCAGCAGTTGCAGATAAAACGCTGGGAGTTCTGTAGTAACCAGACTAGAAGTCCGGCAGAGGATGACACAGATTTCCCCTGTGTGAATGACACCACACTTAACAATAGTAAGTAGCAGCAGCAGCGCAAATATGTTGCCCCCCACCCCTACCCCAGGGGACAGGATTATTCCGCCAGTGCTGGTTTAGCTGGTGCTGCATAAATTCAGCCATTTAGCAGGGCTTGATCCTACAAATATTAATGCAAACAGAATTCTGATAGGGCTGAGACTTGTGAGAGTGTGTGTGTGTTGAGAGAGAAAGAGAGAGCATGAGAGAATCTGCTTCCTCACTGCGCGCAAATTGCACAACATCAGCCTAAGTGCTAAAGTAGGGTTTACTAACTTCTTTTTAGTTTGAGGACCGCAGTCACCCTAAGAAAACTCCCCAGTGGTGGCTGTTGCCCCAAGTGGTACATGCACAGCGCACACAAGACACAGCTTCCTCTCCTCAGCTGATTCATGCAGATCAGCTGAGGAGCAGCTCATCTTATGATAAATGGGATGACCAGGGAGGGGCAGATTAGTATCCCTGTCAGGGTGCTGGACTGGCAAAGAGGTTTATATCTCTTCACCCATGCTATCCCCATCTCTATCCCCACTGTCACTGCCAAAAATTGGTGGGGTCTGGGAACAAGGGCACAGAAGAAAATGCTTGGGTGACTGGATCAGGCCCCTGGGCTAGAGCGTATTAGTTGCCACGGGTGACTAAACACAGCAGGCCAACTCTCCAGCGGAGGGGGTGGAAATGCAGGCAGATGTTCCATTAGGAGGGAAAATTCGGACAGTAGAACAAGACCTTTTACTGGAGGCCACAATGTAGGGAGCAAGCTTTAGAGTTCAGCAGAACTCTTCACCAAGCTGGATGTTAGGCGAAACAGCACCAAAAAAAAGGAAAGAGAATACTCTGGCATGCAGAGAAACCGAAGTCGTAATTTTGATGGACGGCTTTCTGGAATGGAGACAATGCTATGCAAGACTCCAGCCCAAACCTTTATGTATCTACTCTGAAGTAAGCGGCACAGAGTTTAATGCAACTGACATCTAGTTAAGCGTGTCTGTGTGTTCACATTGCTGCTGTGCTTACTCTGCATCCAGCAGACACTCTCTCTGCTAATTTTTGAAGCTACAGTCGCATGCCGCAAACTACGATCCATATTGATCTTGTATTCTTGTTTCTTAACAAGAATCTTGTATTTGTTTCTTAACAAATACTGCTGTTTCGTGTGTGTGTGTGTGAGAGAGAGAGAGAGAGAGAGAGAAACCAGCTTCAGTCCGATTAAAAAACTTGATGTGGAGTAAGTACTAATGTGACCCCCCCCCCAAAGCTATTGCACAAGTTCAGATGACGATTTAGTGAACAGGAAAACTGGGGTGGGTGGGTTTGCAGGGATGGGGAAACCAAACAGGTCACCTGCATCAGGTGAAGATGTCCCTGCCCCATCTGTGATGCAAACAACTCCATGCAAATGTAGCTTGAAATTCTGCAGGGCACTGGCTGGGAAATGACCTCACTGCGTTTTAAGCCGCAAATGTGAATAACATGCCCTCAGATTATAGCTGTGCCTTCTGCAAAACAAACAAACAAACAATCAATCAGAAAACACCTCAGGACGCCATAAGAGGCAGTGGCTCCTCTCGGTTTATAAACACGCCAGCAGTTATTTGGAAATATCAAAAGTAGAGGCCTCCAGTGTCTGCCTGCTCGTTTCCAGTTCTGGACTTGCCCTTGCATGTGAGAATTTTTGAAGCTGACCACTCCACCCAGGCTAGCCTAATTCTCCATAGCGGTTGCAGAAATGCTTCTTAAAAGTCAGCCAAAATGGGTATCTCATTTGCCCCAAATGGGTGGCAGTATTTGTGTAAGGGACGTGGGTGGCGCTTTGGGTAAAACCACAGAGCCTAGGACTTGCCGATCAGAAGGTCGGTGGTTCGAATCCCCGCGACAGGGTGAGCTCCCGTTGCTCGGTCCCTGCTCCTGCCAACCTAGCAGTTTGAAAGCACATCAAAGTGCAAGTAGATAAATAGGTACCGCTCTGGCGGGAAGGTAAACGGCATTTCTGTGCACTGCTCTGGTTCGCCAGAAGCGGCTTAGTCATGCTGGCCACATGACCTGGAAGCTGTACGCCGGCCCCCTCGGTCAATAAAGCGAGATGAGCGCCGCAACCCCAGAGTCGGCCACGACTGGACCTAATGGTCAGGGGTCCCTTTACCTTTACCTTTACCTTTACCTTTACTTTATTTGTGTAATAGACAAGAGAGAATGCACTGATAGCAGTTCTCTCTCCCTGCTGTGCTTGATGCACCTATAACTTTAGCTTGGGTGTGTCTGAATCCCATTGATTCAGCTGGTTTGTTTGTTTTTTCCCTCCATAGCAGAGGCAGAACATGATTTTTTGCCCCCTGTGAAAACCCCCACAGATGTCGTCGGCCCGAAGGCAGCCTCTCTCCCAGCACCTCTACAGCCTTCTCACGCTCTTCAGAACATCTCCCTCAAGCATCCTTGGATTGAAATACAGTAACTGTTTTTATCTCTTTTTTTTCGAATTTCTGGAAACTTGCTGTGTTAAGCCTGTTGCACCACTAACAGCCGAGTCTTTTTGACATCTCGAGGACTAACAAATGCTGCTTTGTGTCCTGAGTTTTGAAAGGCGAGAGCCAACCAGATGGCATGAAAGAGGAACCCTGCTGTAGGCATGGGTGTCGCTATAGAGGGGGAAGATGTTGTTATGGAGGGTGAAATTACGGTATACTTTTTTAAAAAAAAGCAAAATTATTAATATGCTTAAATGTGCATTTTAGCTTTATTAGAGGAAAAAGGAAAAGGCTTGAAAGTGCACAACTTGCATCGATCAACTCTTGTAAGCATTTATGGCTCAATCACTATTTCAATAAACTCACAGGTGTTGCATAAGAACTTAAGGAAAGCTGTGATGCATCTAGCTAAACCATATTCCTGCGTTGCAGTGGGTTTCCAACCATATTCCTGAGTTGCAGGGGGTTGCACTAGGTCAGGGTTTCCTAAATTTGGGTCTCCAGCTCTTTTTGGACTACAACTCCCATCATCCCTAGCTGGTGGTCAGGGATGATGGGAATTGTAGTCCAAAAAAAAAACCAGCAGGCGACCTAAGTTTGGGAAACTCTGGACTAGATTATTCTCAGGGTCCCTTCCAACACTACAAATCTCGGATTCTGTGTCCATGAAGGACTTGAAGAAAACATTGTGCTCCCCACCCAACAGCTGTTTCTCCCTAGCAACCAGGGGGAAACAAGGTTAGTCAGAAGCAAAAATGTGGGGAAGTAAACATTGTGCAGGAGCAAAGAATTCCCCCATGAACCTTCCTCTTTGTTCATATTACATTCAAATAGAATATTTAGGTGCAACTGTAATGTTTGAGTTTTGTACATTTTTGTGCAGATTTCTTTGTTGTGCATATGCTTGTACCTCACTTGATCTCTCTACATATGATCAATATACACTTGATGACTTACGGCTGAATGTGTGAACCAGCTTCTGGACGTGACATTGTACAGTGGTACCTCAGGTTACATACACTTCAGGTTACAGACTCTGCTAACCCAGAAATAGTGCTTCAGGTTAAGCACTTTGCTTCAGGATGAGAACAGAAATTGTGCTCCGGCGCGGCGCGGCGGCAGCAGGAGGCTCCATTTGCTAAAGTGGTGCTTCAGGTTAAGAACAGTTTCAGGTTAAGTACGGACCTCCAGAACGAATTAAGTACTTAACCTGAGGTACCACTGTATTTGAAGAGTGATGACACAGTCATCAGATGACGAGCATGCATGTATGAACCCAGCCCTAAGTGAGTCCAAGTCCTGTGAGTTTACAACAGCTGGGAACAACGGCTACTAAATGAAAAAACCGTCCGAAGTCACTAGGAAACGACTGGATGTTGTTGCAGGAAGATGTTGCATTGTGACATGAGTGTCCCAAAACAGCCTGCGGCATTTAAGCGTTATTAATTCACAGGTTCTGTCTAACCATTCCCATGCGCTTCTGTGCTTCTAGGAACACAGTGCATAATCTTTATGGTAGCTGGCAGAGCCGGAAGGACAATGGTGGCATGTCTTGTTTTGAGGGGATCCAAGACGACCTTGAAAACGCAGCCGATGAAGAGCAGGCAGAAACTGAAGCAGAAGATGCAGGTACTTATTTCTGCACGATGGTGAGAACATTTAAAAATAGCATTGCTTACTTGTTATTCTCAGGGCCGGATTTAGATTTGATGAGGCCCTAAGCCACTGAAGGTAAGGGGGCCCTTTATATGTCCAGCTGTCCTTTGTCAACAACAAATTGTCGCTGTTTTTTGTGTGTTGAATATGTTGAATGGTAATTTATGGACCTAATAGGCACCTAAAGCCATTTGCACATGCAGAATGTAGGCACCCTGTACAGTGGTGCCCCGCAAGACGAACGCCTCGCAAGACGGAAAACCCGCTAGACGAAAGGGTTTTCCGTTTTGGAGGCGCTTCGCAAAACGAATTTCCCTATGGGCTTGCTTTGCAAGACAAAAATATATTGCAAGTTCCTGCGGGGTTTTTTCCCCTCCCCCCCCCCTTTTCCTAAACCGTTAAGCTGCTTATCAGCTGATCCGCTAAAAGCCGCTAAACCGCTAATAGCGCTAATCTGCTAAGCTGTCAATGGGCTCGCTTCGCAAGACGAAAAAACCGCTATACGAAGAGCCTCACGGAACGGATTAATTTCGTCTTGCGAGGCACCACTGTATATAGAAATGAGCAAACCAGTGATATTTTAGGGAGCAGGCTAGCAGGCGGGACCCATTACTTACATCATAGGAGCCTACAAAACACAAAACACTGTTGCTGTTTTATTTTATTTGTTTTTTTATCTTATATTTTGGAAATGTACACCCAGGTTTTTTCCCTTTATTTTTTGGGGGGAGGGCCAAGAAAGTGGGGCCATAAGCTATAGCTTATTTAGCTTATACATTAATCCGGCACTGGTTATTCTGCACAGCTGTGAGGGAGAAGCTAGGAAAAGTGAGCACAAAAGCCTTCATTGAAGCCTCTGGGATTTATTCTGAGTAAATATCAGGGTTTAATTAAGCATTTCTAGGTAACCTGGGCATAGACCCATGATAGCACATGCTAAGATATACCCATAGATGCAAATGTCCAACTTTCAGATGGGGACGACGACGGACCTCTCACTCAAATTTCTATAATATCTTGCTGTGTGAATTCTGGGCCCAGTATGCAGTACAGTGGTACCTTGGTACTCAAACGCCTTAGTTCCCAAACGCTGAAAACCTGGAAGTAAGTGTTCCAGTTTTCGAACATTTTTCAGAAGCCAAACGGCCCATGCAGCTGTCGGCTATTGTTTTCTGGGGCGCCTGCACCAATCAGAAGCTGCGCCTTGGTTTTCAAACATTTCAGAAGTCTAACGGACTTCCAGAACGGATTAAGTTTGGCGCTTTTGTTTTTGCTATTTTGCATTTTTGTTTTTGAGGTTTTTTGGTTAATTTGTTTTTGTGACTGTGTGGAATCCAAAGCTCCTTATCCAAACAATGACTATCATCAGTATCATCTACAATACTGTCTTATTTATTTATAGTACAATACACTGATTATTGCTTTCATGTTATGGATCCGTAGTCTTGTTCGATAGTAAAATTCATGCTAAATTGCTGTTTTAGGGGTTGTTTTTAAAAGTCTGGAACAGATTAATCCGTTTTGCATTAATTTCTATGGAAAAGCATGCCTTGGTTTTGGAACGCTTTGGTTTTGGAACGGATTAAATTTGAGAACCAAGATACCACTGTACTGGATTTTCTAGACCTAGAATGCATGGATCAAGCCCTTCATCCTACCTCCAGTCTGCTGGCGAGAAGTGCTGCTTATGTACTCATTAGAAGTAAAACAAGCCTTGTCTAATATCAAACATTGCTTTCCCTTTCACTCAAATTTTGTCCATCTAGCTGTTTCTCACTCACTCACCCACCTACCTCATCTTGCTATTGCAAATGCACACAAGTTGCCAGTCAATACCACCCACATAAGATAAATGGTAACCACAGATCAAAACAATCTGTGCCACCACTGGAAAGCAGGAACGTGTCCTATCTTCTTTTCTTCCTCAGGCGCAACAGAGATGCAGAAGGACCCAAAGTCAAGGCTAAAACCACCTTTGGTTAGAAAAGACAGAAAGGAAAGCAGGACTTTGCATTGTTTTGCTGAAGGGGCAAGAGATGGGAGAACAGCTTCTCTTCAGCACCAAATTTTGGTCCTTGAAGAGGATGTCAAATCTCAGAAGGTAATCCTGCCCTGACGTGTGTTTGGTATGGATGGAGTCACCATACCATTTTGATCTATGGGGAAATGTGCTTAATTGCCTTTTGATCTTGACACAATATTGTGCGAGAAGGTGTGTTTCTGCCTCATGTATTACTGTTGCATCAATAGGAGTATAGCATCTAGATCAAGGGAAGTAATAGTGCCACTGTATTCTGCTCTGGTCAGACCTCACCTGGAGTACTGTGTCCAGTTCTGGGCACCACAGTTCAAGAAGGACACTGACAAACTGGAACGTGTCCAGAGGAGGGCAACCAAAATGGTCAAAGGCCTGGAAACGATGCCTTATGAGGAACGGCTAAGAGAGCTGGGCATGTTTAGCCTGGAGAAGAGGAGGTTAAGGGGTGATATGATAGCCATGTTCAAATATATAAAAGGATGTCACATAGAGGAGGGAGAAAGGTTGTTTTCTGCTGCTCCAGAGAAGCGGACACGGGGCAATGGTTCCAAACTACAAGAAAAAAGATTCCACCTAAACATTAGGAAGAACTTCCTGACAGTAAGAGCTGTTTGACAGTGGAATTTGCTGCCAAGGAGTGTGGTGGAGTCTCCTTCTTTGGAGGTCTTTAAGCAGAGGCTTGACAACCATATGTCAGGAGTGCTCTGATGGTGTTTCCTGCTTGGCAGGGGGTTGGACTCGATGGCCCTTGTGGTCTCTTCCAACTCTATGATTCTATGATTCTATGATTCTATGATTCTATGATTCTATGTGCTGGCTGGGGCTGATGAGAGCTGTAGTCTGAAACAACTGGAGGGCACCATGTTGGCTAACGCTGCATTAGAAGGTATTATGAAAGGAAACACACCCATCTTCTCTTCAACGGTCTAAAAACTGTGTCCCAAGTCTAGATTCTAATTTGCCTTTTTTTCTGGGCTCTGGTAGAAGGGTCATTCTAGAACTATAGTGTGTTTCCTCTTTACTAGGTTGTGGTAGAGGGATGGTTGTGGAACCAAGGTTGGAAAATGGTTGGAATACTTGTGTGGTTGTGCCCAGGTACTGGAGAGCGGTTCAGAGTTACACCTAAGAGGGATACTGCCAGTATAGTTTGAAGAACCGATTTATCTCTAGTAAATCACAGAGGCACCATGCTACACAAGCCTAACAGTGGGTCACAGACTGAGTGATTGCATCAGCCTATGATACAGACTCCCCGCTGAAAACTGCATTTCCTGTGCAACTGCTGAAGGACAATGTTGTTCCTGATATTCTGGAGGAAAACTGAAGTTAGAACATCTAAGCTATTATGAAATACAAGCTGATTCTCTAACGGTGCTCTTAGGTTTTTTTCATGGTGAGGTTTCTAAAATAAGTTGAATTCTCGGAGGAACAAAAATCTGATTGTTTTATGGAAGACTGGTGGCGGCCATATTTGGTATCTAAGTCTTGCCAATTTAAACATGCTTATGCAGCTGAAGGTTTTTTTTTTTTTAAAAAAAACCTAATAAAACACTTTTCTTATACATTTCATTTTAACTGGTAAATTATTCAACGTCTTAATTGGAAGATTATGATTTTTATCATTTTGTTGCAGGATCAATGTAAATTTAACTAGCCTGTAGTTAACGCCTCATTTGTGCTTCTAGAATATCGGCACAGCATCAACTCTCTGAATCTTGGGAATTTCCTCCAGAACTGTATTTGAAGAATCATTGTGGCTTATTGTCCTCACTAATTATAGTTGGAATGGAAAATGAGTTCATCCTCATATGATAGAAATGCATCATTCTTTGTTCCTTTCCAGATACAGAAACGTATGTTTGATCACTTTGGAATCCTGCGCTTCCTCCAAGTTGTTCAGAGTATGACTTATAAAGCTGCCTTTAGAAAATTAATGGTCCCTGTTATGTACCGAAGTTCTCACCCTGGGCCAGCAGGGGGATACTGTAGATAGTTATGCAAATGAAGGATCAAAAGTGACGTTCAGTGATTGGCTAGTTTCAGAAAATGGTTACTGTTGCATTCTAGTGGAGCTCTATATAAGCAGGCTGACTGAGCTCCTCAGCTCAGTTCTGTTCCAGCTTACAAATAAAGAGCTGCTTTGGAAGAATCGCTCTGTCGTCTGATATGTTCGCCCACAACTTAACAGTCCCCCCCCCCCATGTTTACTTTTACAGGAACTGGTTAAGCTTCTCCACAAAGCCCTGGAGGCAGCCCAGCAAGAGAAGCGAGAGTCCTGCAGGTACCTGGTCACAGCAAAGGAGGAGGATAGGCTGGAACTGGTGAGGCACAAAGTGAGGCAGATTGCCGAGCTGAATAAACAGGTTGAAGTGCTGGAGATGGAGAAGAAGGAGCTGGAGCAGGGCCTGGCCTTGAAGGACGAGCACATCGGGGAGCTGAAGGCCCACGTGCAGCTCCTGATGGACAAAAACCAGGCCAAGCAACAAGTCATCCTGAAGCTGACGGAGCAACTCGCCAGAGACATGCCTGACTTTGTTGGGGAGGCAGACGCCATCCCCATGGAGACCTTGTGCAAGCAGCAGGAAGAGATCGAACATCTGAAGGTACTCTGAGGCAAATGGTGCAATGGCAGGGCCGGCCCTACCATTGGGCAGAGCCTTGGGGAGCAAATGTGTTGGGGATGGCACAACAGTAAATGCCTCTTTAGTCCCCTATCCCTTGTCTGTTGCTACACAAGCTGTCCTGGGGCCCCTTATCTGTCCTGATGATTCAGGTACAATCCCTGGTGTTGAAGGAAAAATTAACTGCTAGTCTCGTCAGCTTCCGTCACTGGGAGGGGGCACCATCTCTGGTGGCAACATGCTTTGGCCTGGGTACAGGAGGAGGTGACGATTATGACCTCACTCCTTCCACAGTTGCACCTTGGTGATATGTTATCCCATCATTCTATACCTCTGTTTTATTTTTGTGGCAAGTCTGTGTGCACCACGATACCATAGCAGCTCCTTTAAGAAACAGCTCGGAATATGATATTGAGCAGAGGATTCAGTCTCCTTTAAAAAAAAAAAAAATCACTGTGCTCCTTCATCCCAAAGGAGCCCTCAACATCTGGAGTGCACCAGGTTGGAGATGACTACACTTAGAAGACAGTGTTCTGGTTATCTCTGTGAATGTAATGTTTTCTATCTGTCTACAAAATAGGACTTTTTGTTGCTTTTTCCCTTGGCCTGTTTGAGTAGCCATGGAAAGAGTCCAACAACAACACAGCTTGCCCCCATCTTTCTGTCAGACACCATTTGCCCATTCATAAACCCAACAAATTTCTTGGGTGTACAAATTACAGTTGTGCCGACAGGTTATTTCTACGTGTTGTACCTTGTCTTTTTGCCAGGATGACTTAGAAGCGTACAAGATTCAGAACCAATTTCTGAACTGCGAAATCCACCAGGTTACTAAAATCTGGAGCACGGTAGCGCAGAAAGAGAAGACCCTACTGATGAAGGTAAAAAGCAAAGTCTTTTAAAAAGTCCAGTGTTTGTGCTTTAGGCCCCATCTGCACTATACATCTACTGTATAACAGTATTATACTACTTTAAAACATCTGTAGCTTTCGCCCAAAGAACTGTAGTTTGTTGAAAGTGCTGATAATTTTTAGGAGACCCCTATTCCTCTCCCTTCGCAGAGCTACGATTCCCAGAGTTCCCTGGGAAGAGGGATTGGCTCTTAAACCACTCTGAGAATTCCCAGAATTTGGGGGTGAGAGGGGAGTCAAGGTGCATCAAATGTGTGTTGAATGTGAGGTGTGGATCTTTGTGTTGGTTCTCTGTGTGTTTGCCTGTGATGCTCTCCAGCTTTCTAGGAGCCGACCTCAGCTGTCTGACCTTAGGTTGCTTGTGGCTACATCTGAGGCGATGGTGAGCATAACATGACAACAGGAAGCCATGGTCATATTCTGACTGCAACACTTTTTCACTTTTTTAAATTCCAGTGTGCCCGTCTGCAAGCCCACAACTGCCAGATTGAGAGCAAGTACCTGATGATTCTGCGGAAGCTGCAAGGCCTACCGGACTTTGCCAGTGAACATGTGGAAATGCTGAAGGGCCTTATCCAGGAAGCACTTCAGTGGGGTGTGAAGGAGGAAGCCGTGATCCCTGTACATCTGAGCCCAATCAAGTAATGGCTGTGTGTGTGTGTGTGTGTTTAAAATAGATGCAGCGCTCTTTTATTTTCACCAGGCTCGCTGTTTCTGGAATATGATGCTGGTCTAGATTGGTCTGATTCATCAGACAATCCTTATATTCTTACTGTCCGTGAGCTGTCATTGGCAGATTATCAGCTAAAGCTTTATTTGATAATCCTATTTTTAATCCACAAAGGCACATTTTCACTTGTGGGGCTGCGAGGTGAGGGTAGACTCGCTTACATTATGAGGTTACCTTTGATTTTGGTGTGTTACTGTAGTAGGGAAAGGCAAAAGAAAATATGAGCTGGTTTTTCCTTCAAACAGTCAGTGGTAGCATTTTATATTATCCTTAAACTGTACATTATCTTACTTTTTATTGTCAAAAAGGCACCTACATTAAGATCTTTGGCAAGATACATTTTTTAAAATAATGATAATAATCGTTAGCAGAAAGTTTACAAACTTTTCTTTAATTAATTTGACAGCTCTAGAACTTGATGTTTTCCCCATATTCTTCTCTTTTGACCGTTCAGCCAGTATGATGACTATGGGTTTATGACAATTCCTGAGTACGAAGCTGCAGACTGGAAGCTTCTGGCAAAAATCCAGGCTCTGGAGATCAAATCCAGTAATCTCCTGAACCAGGATGCCATGGAGAAAACTCTCTCTGACCGGTGGAATAATCTTGGGGAACTAACACCCTCCTCAGAGCTAAAGAGCTTGCTGCGCTGTGGCATCCCAGTAGACCACCGCCAACGAGTGTGGAGATGGATTGTGAGCAGGCGGGTGCAGCACGTTCGCTCTCCTGGCCATTACCAAAACTTGCTCAAGAAGTGTGAGGCTGCTGAGCACCCAGCTTCCCGACAGATTGAACTGGATCTGCCTCGCACGCTCACCAACAACAGGCACTTCAATTCACCCGCTTCCCAGCTTCTTCCCAAACTCCGAAGGATTTTGCTTGCATTCTCTCTGCAAAATCCCACCATTGGCTATTGCCAGGGACTGAACAGGTAAAGGGTGCTAGCTCATTGCCCACCTTTTTAAACTCTATGTTTGCAACAAATATTAGGGTCAGTAAAAATAATAATTTACAGTGGTGGTATAATAATAATTTACAGTGGTACCTTGTTACTCAAATGGTGTGGCTCCCGAAAAAATCGGCTCTGAATGCCGCAAACCCAGAAGTGAGTGTTCCGGTTTGCGAACGTTTTTTGGATGCCAAACGTCCAACGTGGCTTCCAATTGAGTGCAGGAAGCTTCTGCAGCCAATTGGAAGCCACGCCTTGGTTTTTGAACCGTTTCAGGAGTCGAATGGATTCCCAGAACAGATTAAATTCGAGAACCAAGATACCACTGTAGTGTTGTTGTTGTTGTTGTTGTTGTTGTTGTTGTTGTTGTTGTTGTTATTTAATTGAATTTGTATACCGCCCTATACCCGGAGGTCTCAGGGTATTCCATAGAACAAGATCAACATAAAAACCAAAATATATAGTATCAAAATAAAAACAACCCACTAACACCCGCATCTGACCAGATTGTCCCAGCCACTCTGGATAGCTCCCAACACAATATTAAAAACACACTAAAACACCAAACATTAAAAACTTCCCTATCCAATCTAAGTATAATGTGAAAAATTAGTCATGAGATGTATTTGACAATGACTCCAGCTGGAACTGCTGTGTTGTGACAAAGCTATAGGCGTACATGAAACCATTCAAACAGCCAAATGTTTTCTTGTGCCTGTTTGCACTTGTGCTGCTGAAAAGATGAGCTGCTCTTACTCAAAGGTTGCCAACCTTTTTTTGGGCCCAGGGGCCATGGTCATATTGGGAATGTTGAGAGAGTATCATGGTCACCAGTGAGAAAATGGCTGCCTTGGAGCGTGTGGCATAATGCAAAATGGCTGCTGCATCTGAAAGAGAGACTGAGACAGAAATGATGTGGGCACTGCTGCCACCACGCTGCCCCGCCAACTACCCACAGTCAATGGGGGAAAGGCACTCACCTCAGCTTACTCTGCCCTCACTTGTCGAGAGAAGCTATTAGTATCTCTCTGTTCAGAACAGGTGTGTTTCCAATCTTGGCTACCAGTGAAATATGTGCATGCAGCATGTTTAAGAGTGTTGTGTTCAGTGCAGGAAAAGCCAGTGCAAACAGAAACTGACCAGGAAGATCAGATAGTCTCTTGTGTGCTGTAGCTTTTTGAAGGAATATTAACTGAGACCTTTTGCAAGACACCATAGAAAGAACCATAGAGGAGGGAGAAAGGTTGTTTTCTGCTGCTCCAGAGAAGCGGACACGGAGCAATGGTTCCAAACTACAAGAAAGAAGATTCCACCTAAACATTAGGAAGAACTTTCTGACAGTAAGAGCTGTTCGACAGTGGAATTTGCTGCCAAGGAGTGTGGTGGAGTCTCCTCCTTCGGAGGTCTTTAAGCAGAGGCTTGACAACCATATGTCAGGAGTGCTCTGATGGTGTTTCCTGCTTGGCAGGGGGTTGGACTCGATGGCCCTTGTGGTCTCTTCCAACTCTATGATTCTATGATTCTATGAACCGCCAGGGCACCATAGTAAGAAGTGGCAGCTACTATGGCACCTGTTTTATAGTTCCATTAACAAGTGGGCTGCCTATTTACCACATGTAGTGTTAAGTTTCAGAAGAAACTTCCTGCTTCTTTGCCATTTTCCTCTTGTGGGAATTTTCCAGCTTGAAGGACCGTAGCTGTAAGACCTGCCTGCCATTGTTGCCTGCTTTCCTTAACAGTGATGTCTCTTTATTCATCCCAGATTGGCAGCCATTGCACTACTGGTTCTAGAGGAAGAGGAAATCGCTTTCTGGTGTCTAGTTCATATCACTGAAAACCTAATGCCTCCAGATTATTATAGCAACACACTAATAGGCTCACAAGTAAGTCTGGGACTCCCCACCAAGCCATACAATCAGTGGCGTAGCGTGGGGGGTGCAGGGGGTGCCAGCCACACCGGGCGCAACATTTTGGGGGGCGCACTCGCAGCTCTCTGCCCATACCTGGCTCACTCACTCTCTCTCACCGTGCTGGCTGTGCAAATCCGATCTGAGCTGCCGGGTCGCCGTCCACTGTGCGGAGCGGAGAGAGAGCGAGGGAGGGACTATCTGGGGGAGGGACAGTGCAGCGGCCGCCCAGCGCAGCGCTGAGCGCAGGAGAGAACACCACCCAGGCAGCAGCAAGAAGAAGCTGGCAGCGGCGGCAGGTTAGGGGTTAGGGGCGCAAATTACTTGCCTTGCCCCGGGTTAGGGGGCGCAAATTACTTGCCTTGCCCTGGGTGCTGACAACCCACGCTACGCCGCTGCATACAATAGGATAGTCATGGGTGAAAGAAAAACGGGTTGTTTAAAAAGGATTGCATATCCTTATGATGGAAGTGGTGCTTCTAGAGGAAAAATTCCAACACACTTCACATAGGTGTTGGCACAGGCCTGGCTTACATCGTTCTGCGATTCATGTTAAACTAGGCAGTTGATTACTTAACAAAATAATGGAACTTCACACCTAATCCAGTGGTTTGCATGTCAAGAATCAAATTGTCCTTAAAACTAATTAATTCCTCCTTCACTGTGGCCTAATTTGGACATGATGCAAAGCCAAACTAGTTTGGCATAAAGTTACACACAAACCATTCAATTGTAGCTCATACCAATGCGATCATCAGTACCATGGGATCCTGTTTTTTAAAGGTTTTTTTTTTTTAGGGGGGAGTGCAAAAAAACCCTTTTGGTATCACAGAAGGAACCTATGGGAGAGTCAGTAACACACACACACACACACACACACACACATACACACACACACTTAAGAAAAAATGACCAAAGGGAGCGGGGTTTGGAGGGCCACACACACACACACACACACACACACACACAAATCATTTTGTAACCACAATATCAGAGTGGGGAAGCTTTGGAAGCAGATTTTGTGCTCGTTCTCTTGGTTCTGCCTCCACTGCAGAAAGTATAACCATACCTTGTGTGTGTACTGTGCCTCAAGTCGAAAGTTTTGATTTTGTTAGATCGGTCAGGTGTTTACGAGTACAATTAACCCCTGCGGATCTTGGAGGACTCTGAGAAGGTGCTGATAAAGCATCCTTTCAGATATGGTTATTGGTTCTAATTGATGTTTTGTTGAATCCAGGTGGATCAAAGAGTCTTTAAAGATTTCTTGTCAGAGAAGCTTCCCAGGCTGGCAGCTCATCTGGAGCAGCACCGAATCGACTTGGGCCTGGTGACCTTCAATTGGTTCTTGGTTGTATTTGTAGACAGTCTTGTTAGCGATATCCTCTTCAGGGTATGGGATGCCTTTCTCTATGAAGGTACTAAGGTAAGAGTATCCCTGCCTCCTATCCCTCCTACATTCTCACTTCATATATCAGTCTCCGCAGAGATGTTTTAGCAACCGGGCATTTAGGACAGGCTTCCGATGTATCTATTGAACCTGTACCTTCCTGCCTCAGTGATGTTACCTTTATCATCTGTGTGGCTCTGACTCCATCCCTCCTATGACATCCCCGTCAGCCATGTTTTTCTTTGTCCTAGGTGATATTCCGTTACGCTCTGGCAATATTTAAATACAATGAAGAAGCGATACTGAGGATCCAGGACAGCCTGGAGATTTACCAGTACATGCGTTTTTTTACCAAAACCATCTGTGATGGCAGGTAAGGATGATGTCAGGAAGTGTTTCGGATGGGGACTGTGGTTGTCAGGTGATAGTTTGTCATTCAGAGAACTGGAAAAATTCAAAAACTGGGATTGAGGCAGGCACAGATCAGGAATAAGCAATAGCAAGAGACTGATTTATAAAACTCCTTCTTACAAATGGAACACACTCGAACAGGGCGGAAAGGGTGAAATGGCTGCTGAGTGATACTCATGACTTTGTAACTTATAAAGTAGCACTATATGCGTTGGCAGCTAAGAAGATCAGGAGAAAAGAACTAGATAAAATAGCGGTCAATTGCAAAGGTGATTCGGACATTTAAGCTGGCACATTCTATCTGAGAACCCCCTGCTATTATAGCATATACAACAAATAATTTCTAGGAGATGTGACCGTGGCTCATTGTATTCGCAGTCCCTGATGTTTTTATGGTTATTGTTGTCTTTCTTTTTGTTTCCTTTGTGAATGATGCCATGGCCTTTGGCTAGTGCAATAAAGTTGTTGTTGTTGTTGTTGTTGACGATGATGATGAATAGCATTGACACCATGTTTATCTGAGGCAAATCAGAAGCTAGGAACCAAGCCAAGTACAGCTAGATTAGGGCTAAAGTGAAACCCTTTTCTCTCACACACAGAGACATGCTGGAGCCATTTCCCTCATACTGACGTTCACACTCCAGTTGTGTGGGGCAGCACCACAGGGAAGTGGCTTCCACATGATGCGGTGTGTGAAAATAATGCCTGAGGCAACACTGAAACAATACTCCTTTAAAAGCATACCCGCTTATATATATCCTTGGGCTCTGAGGTGAATCCTGCCTCTCCTTGAACGTGTGTGCCTATGTATTTGATAGTTTCATTGATCACCGGCAAATATACCCTGCACATCTAAAACATAGGTCCATGTTATTGTATATAATAATCCTTTATTCCAGGAAATCCCGGGGTTCTTCGGAAAGCTTATCAGGAGTGTTTAATGAGCAGATCAGTAATGGTTGACCAGTTTTCCTGAAGGACAGATGTCCTGCTAAAACTCATTTGCCCCCTGTAGTGCTTAGCCTCTGGGTAGTATTGGGTGTGTTCTAGACTGTATTCTCATTTCACAGAAGGTGGCAGACCGGCCCGGCCCTACCATTAGGCATAATAAGGCTGATACCTCAAGCTGAAGTTTCTGGGGGGTCAGGGCAGCTGTGAAGTACTAGAAAACAGAGCTGTGTGAACCCCATGGCTGGATTTAGGTTTGATGAGGCCCTAAGCTACTGAAGGTGATGGGGCCCTTTATATGTGATAGTTTAGGGGAGAGGGCTCGCAGGCGGGGCCCATTACTTACATCATAGGAGCCTACACAACACAAAACACTGTTGCTGTATGTAGGCTTTATTTTATTTGTTTTTTATCTTATATTTTGGAAATGTACATCCAGTTTTTTTCCTTTATTTTTTTTTTTCGGGGGCCCCCAAGAGAGTGGAGCCCTAAGCTATAGCTTGTTTAGCTTATACATAAATCCGGCACTGCCCATAGCCTGCCTTGTTCCTCTAAATGAGCCTTAGGAGCAGTGGAGGATGCTGTCCCATTGCCAGTGTTTAAGAATCCACTCCAAATCCAGTACATAAATGGAGCAACATTTTGCCCATGACTTCAGACAGCAAAATTACTTGGGGCAGCCCTGTAATTTAGTCCAGTAGACTTGGCCTTGTGCTCACCCTAAAACATTCCCCAGAATCTTCTGTATTGAAGAGAGGTTCCTTCCTTAGCAGAAAAAGAATTGTGGAAAATACCAGTAGTAAATTTTGAAATACTGTTTTAGAACAGTGTTGCAGAGAACCAGTAAATTGGTCTGACACAGAGCTGCATCTAAGGGTGTTTCTAATCTTATGTGGCCTGAAATATGAGGGTCTGGTGCTGAGAAGACCCAGAGCTTTGATCCCTGGGTGATACTTTCTGTCTCTGGAAGACAAACCTCTTTCAGAAATCCTGTCGCATTTTTGTGAGGGAAGCCAAAAGAGCATGTAGAATTTCCACAAGTCTCTCTTCAATGTCTACTTAGTCCAAGCTACCTCTTAAAATTATGGCTCATATGCTTGCCTTCTTCCAGGAAGCTGATGAACATCGCCTTCAGTGACATGAACCCATTTCCCATGAAAGTTTTACAAAATCGGCGCCGAGTGTACAGGTTAAAACTGGAGTCTGAGATGAGAGAACTGGAGCAGATAAAAGTCGAGTACATGAAGGAACAGGCAGAACATGCTGCCAGAAACTCGAATGGAGCCGTGAGTGAGGATGAAGAAGATATGTAACTCCAGTTTCCTCCTCACATCTGGCCTTCAGACATAAATTTTCCCTACTTTGAAAACAAAAAAGTGTTAACACTAGCTACCCATGAGCAATGAGCAAAGATGCACTGGATTGTCTTCAAGTGAATTGGAAAAAAATCATGTACTTTGGAAGCCTTGTTTCTCACTAAGGCCTTTTCTTGACATAGTGTGTAGTGTACAATATTTCCAAGAAGTCACCGCACCAGAAAATCTCTACAGTCTGCTTCCCTTTTTGGATAACATCAGGTATTGTAGATCTCAATTTAGACGTCTGTCCCCATTCCTCAACCCACAATCCATCACTCTGGGCCTATGTGCTTTCTATACTTACAGATATGAATTAAATACCTGAGACAACAGGCTAAGAAGTACCAGCACTTAATATCTTGTGGTCTCCTCATGAGGACCAGCCATGGGCCTGTGCATACATACACACACTCAGATAAATGTCCCTGACTGGATGTGCTAATCAGTGGATTTGGAGTTGATTTCCGTATACATTTCACACCCTAAACTCTATGTGAAATTCTTTTCCTTCTGCTTTTCTGGATTTGTAAAGAATTGGCGATGTGGTACATATATGCACGTACACAGAAACTACCAAAAATCACTTGCTGGACAGGATTCCTGATCCGCCTGCTTAGAGGGGATATTCTCATGTTTGCTTAGCACCCTGTCCATGAGTTTTCGGATATTTCAAATCTTCTCTCCACCCCCACCCCCAATTGCATGTACTTAGTGTGGCTCTACATTAGGTGCTCACCAGTAGAAATCAGTTTAAAATAAAACTATGTAGGAGTGCCATACCGGCAAAAAAATGCCAAGAAGTGGAATTCCTTGTGTTGAAGCAACAGTGAAACTTGAGTGTGTACAGACTATTTCTTTACAGGCTAGTAAAAGGTAGATTACAGGGACACGTGTGGCACTGTGGGTTAAACCACAGAGCCTAGGACTTGCCGATTGGAAGGTCGGCGGTTTGAATCCCCGTGACGGGGTGAGCTCCCGTTGCTCGGTCCCTGCTCCTGCCAACCTAGCAGTTCAAAAGCATGTCAAAGTGCAAGTAGATCAATAGGTACTGCTCCGGCGGGAAGGTAAAAGGCATTTCCATGCACTGCTCTGGTTCGCCAGAAGTGGCTTAGTCATGCTGGCCACAGGACCCAGAAGCTATACGCCGGCTCCCTCGGCCAATAAAGCGAGATGAGCGCCGCAACCCCAGAGTCGGTCACGACTGGACCTAATGGTCAGGGGTCCCTTTACCTTTACCTCTTAAAAGGTAGATTAAGCATCCCAGCGAAGGGCATTCTCTTGACATATTGCAAAAATCATCTTGCTGGTCTCAGGATTCTAACTATTTTGATAGATGGGGCAGGTCCATCTGCTATTCATCCCCCCCCCCCCCCCCGTGCTATTGGGACTGGTTGTGCTAGGGTGCCCATGTGTGTCCAGCTTCACAGCGGTTTTTGAAGGGTATTCAGAGGGCAGTCCTCTGCTTGAAAGTGTCATCATTATGAGGGCTGTCCAGTTCAAGGCCGTGTACAAAGCATACATTTAAAGCAGCCCCCGCCCCCCACAAAAAGAATCCTGGAAATTGTAGTTTACCTCTCACCGAGCTAAAATTTATAGGGCCCTTGACAAACTACAGTTCCTAGGATTCTTTGGAGAGAATGTGTTTTAAATGTTTGAACACCTTCCTCATTCTCTTAGAATGGCAATAGTGCCCACCTGGGAAGTGCCGGAACTGAGTTCCAGTGACTTTTGGCTGGGGGAAAAATGCCCTGGTTATGTCCCTCATTTACTTTTTCCTTTCAAATTCATTTTGCACATATTTACTCTTCCCCTGCGCCATTTTGAATGCACTGACTTTATGTATTTATTGTTTATGTGTTTCCTTTGACTCCAAATGGGATTCCATGTCAATTCCCAGTGTTTCATGGGGGACTAGGCCTCCTGAAAGATCCAGGGTTCACGAATAGCTTTTATCTAGTGCATTTCCCAGTCAATCCTGCCAGTCTGTGCTGGGAAGCTGGTCATATGCAGTTCCAAATTGGCAGGTTGCGAGTTGAAACCAAGTTTCAAGGACCACATCTCAACACATGAACCTACCTGGACCCTGAGATCATCATCTGAGGCCCTTCTTCACGTGCCCTCTCCATGAGAGGTCTGGAGGCTGGCAACATGAGAACGGGGCCTTCTCTGCAGTGGCTCTCCCCAGGGTGGTTTGCTTGGCGCCTTCATTATACCCCAGGCAAAAACATTCCTCTTCAGCCAGGCTTTGGGTTGACTGACACCTTTTAAATGTGCTGTGGGAGGTGTGAGTATTGGTTTGTTTTTGTTCCTGTTTTTATTTTGTGTTTTGTGTTTTTTATATTGTAATTTTATGTTGTGAACTGCCCTGAGATCTATGGATAAAGGGCAGTATACACATTTTAATAATAATAATAATAAATAATAATAATAATATAAAAGCTGAATTAGAGCAAGGTTGCATTTTAGGCCAGTGCTAGAGCTCCTAGCCTCAAGGAATTCTTTATACAAGGGGTTGGGAAAACTGTTCCTGCTAGAGGGCCACATTGACTTGCGAGGCAACCTTTCAGGGGCCGCATGCCCGTGATAAAAATGGGTGGAGCAACTAGTGTTAATTTAAACTTTGCACAGAAGAGATTCCTTCAGCACACACTTGCTCATCCTCTCTTATCCAGGTAAGCAAGAAGCATTATCAGAGTTCAGGGACACATTTTAGCCAGGTGAAAACACTAGAGGGTACACAACAGGGGTGCTGAGGCCTGGGGTGATTCCTGAGGGTCAGACAGAGACCCAGAGGGCTGATTTCAGCCTCTGAATCCCAGGTCAGCCAACCCTGCAGACCCAAAGCAGACCATAACCCAACACTGCATGCTCAGGCAGACAGCAGGTGTGCAAGGTCTTCAACTAAAGCCTTTCCCTGCTTTTAACATCTTTTTAACTGTCAACTGAGGACTGGACTTCACCAGAAAGCTAGTCTCATGTTTCTCTCATCCTCTCAGGTTAACCTTTATATCAACTGGATTTCCAGTGTGTTTTGACAGCATTATGTAACATGTTTTTAAAAAAGGAGGCGCAGGAAAGCTTTTGCTACCTGTACGAAAACATCCAGGGTTGTTGCCAAAGGTGCTAGCTAAAGAGTAGCTTTACATCTGTCTTAAAACGAGTAATCTTTGCCTTACTACTATAATATTCCTGGAAGCACTTTTCCTTTGCACTGAATTGGCTGCTAACTTGTACTGCTCCTCGAACAACAGCTTCTGTGGCCTCTACCTTTTATGTTACTGGTGAAGAATATATATTGGTCGTTCTTATCTGCACTGTCACGTACATGCTGCTTCATGTAAGCTCCACAGGGGAGAAATAAATGGAGATCATTGAGCAAGAGGGGATCTGCATTCTCTGTTTCTTTTCTTTTTTTTTTCTGCATAATTTTTATTGTTTTTTAAATCATAACAAACAAGAAAGTAAAACAATTCTCTGTTTCTTTTTCTGCTTTCCACTCTGCCATCGGTGATATTAGGATATTGTCTGCAAAGAGAGCTGGGATGTGTGTGTGATTGTGCACCACTTGGTGACTGGTAGCTGAATGTGCGAGCTGACTATCGAAAAGTATTTGTATCTGAGACATTTAAGCAAACAGATCTGTATAAAGAGACCAGATTTCAGACAGTTGCCCATCTTTCTTGTGTTTATGGAAGCAGAGATGTACCTAGGCTCCCTTGCGCCCTTGGCAAGGTCTGGATTGGTGCCTCCACAGCTGGGAGACACCATGGATTAGAAACGCTAAAAGTTTGCTTTTGTCGCCTTTCGTGCTCCGCCAATGACTTCCTTCGTGGTCATCGGGGTCTGCCCTGCTTCTCCTCCATTGGTCCATCTGTCTGCCTGTCTTGACCACCAGGTGTGGAACACACTTCCACCCGCAGACAAGCCTCAGCTGTTTGACTGCGTGAGCTTCAGGTGTGGAGCACACTTCCACCCACAGACAAGCCACAGCTGTCTGAACATCATGCCCTCTATCTAACCTTTGCTCTCTTAGTGGTCTGCCATGCCCTGTCTGTGACCTTTGTCTCCTTCGTTATACATTGTGCAAGGGGAAGTGACGCGGTGGAAACAGGTGCCAAAATAACTTTGTACCACCCCCACGATCTCGGGATTGGAAGATGTGTAAAGGTCACAGTCCAAAATGTATCTGACTGGTTTTGCATATTGAGCCAGTGTGGTGTAGTGGTTAAGAGCGGTAGTTTCGTAATCTGGGGAACCAGGTTCGCTTCCCCGCTCCTCCACATGCAGCTGCTGGGTGACCTTGGGCCAGTCACACTTCTTTGAAGTCTCTCAGCCCCACTCACCTCACAGAGTGTTTGTTGTGGGGGAGGAAGGGAAAGGAGAATGTTAGCCGCTTTGAGACTCCTTAAAGGGAGTGAAAGGCGGGATATCAAATCCAAACTCCTCTTCTTCTTCTGCTAATAAAAAGAGCCTCGGCAGAGCTAGCTGGCAGCTTGCTTATGCACAGCTCACCTGCATTACCAACTCCCGCCTCAAGCCTTCACTTCCCTTCACTTCCTTTTTCCTCCTGCAACTCTCACCTGCTCCCTCTTTCTTCCCTCTCCAGGAGCCTGCATGCATCGCCCAGCCTCCTGGACCACCCTTGGGAGCGTGCAGGCTCCTAGCCACTCCAAGCCCAAGTTGAGTAGTACAATTTTTCTGCCCCCCTGAGCCTGCACCCTTGGTGGGGACCAACCTCTAGGGGCACCCCTGTATGGAAGGTCAACTCCTCATGTGCTGCCAGTTGAGTCGAGTCCTCTGCCCACTGTACAACTGGGGAAGGAGGTGGGGAGAGACTTTGCCTTCCAGTGTTGAAGTTTTAAGACATTTAGCCGCCCTTCAGCTCTCAGTAAATCTGAAGGAGGTACTCAAAACCGTATTTATGCAGCTGATGACCTTTCACCAAAGTAGTGACTCAAGCACAGGGCTCTGTCTTCTACAATTTTTGCAGCTGTAATACACACAACATCCTGGTATCCTCCATATGCACTGACTGGACGGAAGTTGCAGTCCATGAAATTTTATTTCTGCTATTTTTCTCAATGCCTGGCCCTCACCGGATTGCATTCAGTCTCTGGTCTGGTATAGCGCTTCTTGTTGATCCTTATCTGTTGACCATGTTTAAGAGATTTGGAATGTCCCACAGACTTGCAGACTTCTGAGCACACCCAGATTCCTTTCTTTTTTTAAAAAAAGTTTTTAACCCCAGTGTAGACATTATGCTACAACATGTTTCAGCACTAAGCTGCTCAGGAGGCTTATCAGAGTTGAGTCGCACACCCTTCTCAACATTTTGGCTCTTCACAGGTATTATTCCGAAAGATGTGAAGACCCTTGGAAGAAAAAATGGTGGGGGTGTTGCAGGGCAAATCTTCTATCTCACTTGTACCATTAATTACTTGTGAGTCGGTTTGAAGAAAGAATCCAGAAAGTTTATTTACTGCAGAAAAGTGTTATAGCAGGATAACTCCACAAAGGCTGGAACATCCCTCAAATGCTCAGATTATTTATGGCTTTCTTACACAAAGCATCACAATATTTCCTCCAGTCATATGCATTCTCATGACCTCATTCAAAGTGTTGTTAGCCAGAACTTATTTAGTTACATTTCATTTCAGTGCGCCTGCGCTTCTAGCATAAGCAAATTATTGAGATCGGTTGATTTGCTGCCATAGTTCAACATCTACTGTGCATAAGCATAGCCTCCACATGGATACATTTTGCCGCAAAAAGCTTTTGTGCTTTGTATTGTGCGTTTTAAAGTGAAATGCTTTCGCAGCATTTTCTTAGCATTTTCTTAAAGCAAAAGGCTACTATAAGTTCCTTATCACAATTCTGGAGCCCTTGGGGGCCTTCCTGCAGGGGGTCCCCAGGTCCCCTCATTTTTCCATTTCTCTCAGGACTCCACATCCTTAATAACAGTGGTACCTCGGGTTAAGAACTTAATTTGTTCCGGAGGTCTGTTCTTAACCTGAAACAGTTCTTAACCTGAAGCACCACTTTAGAAGAAGAAGAGGAGGAGGAGGAGGAGGAGGAGGAGCAGTAGTAGTAGTAGTTTGGATTTGATATCCCGCTTCATCACTACCCAAAGGAGTCTCAAAGCAGCTAACATTCTCCTTTCCCTTCCTCCCCCACAACGAACACTCTGTGAGGTGAGTGGGGCTGAGAGACTTCAGAGAAGTGTGACTGGCCCAAGGTCACCCAGCAGCTGCATGTGGAGGAGCGGGGAAGCAAACCCGGTTCACCAGATTACGAGTCTACCACTCTTAACCACTACACCACACTAGCTAATGGGGCCTCCTGCTGCCGCCACACCGCCAGAGCACGATTTCTGTTCTCATCCTGAAGCAAAGTTCTTAACCCGAGGTACTATTTCTGGGTTAGCGGAGTCTGTAACCTGGAGCGTCTGTAACCTGAAGCATATGTAACCCAAGGTACCAGTGTATTCCCCATTGACTTTTTCTGCACCCATCACTGGCTTCCCCCCCTTCAAGGTGTAATAAACCAGGTGTGAACAGACCTCCTGCTTGCCAGATCTACTTTCTTCTGTTTTTTACTAGAACCCAACAGCAGAGTGTGCCTTCACAGCGATTGGGGCATGCACGGGTGTGCAGTGTGTTATGTACTGAAGTTCTCACCCTGGGCCAGCAGGGGGATACTGTAGATAGTTATGCAAATGAAGGATCGAAAGTGACGTTCAGTGATTGGATAGTTTGTATGCAAATGAAGGATCGAAAGTGACGTTCAGTGATTGACTAGTTACAGAAAATGATTACTGTTGCATTCTAGTGGAGCTCTATATAAGCAGGCTGACTGAGCTCCTCAGTTCAGTTCTGTTCCAGCTTACAAATAAAGAGCTGCTTTGGAAGAATCGCTGTGTCGTCTGATATGTTCGCCCACAACTTAACACAGAGGGTGACAGGTTTGAAGGGCGCATGTCTGTTAAGTCCTCCTCACATTGCCCTGCCAGTGCTGCCCAGAAAAAGGTACCCGCAGCCATCGCCCTGGCATCCCTCCTGCCCCGCTATGCCCCTGCTAGAACTCCCAAGAGCCAGGTTTCAAAAGTCATAATGGCCAGAATTAAAGAGCAAGGTGCTTCTGAGTGCTGGAATGTGTTTTCAGTATCAGTCCTTTTACACAAGAGTCCACTCTGGGTCACCCTAATCTTTATTAGTTTCAGCCGCCTAATTTAAGGCTGGAGGAGGCATTTTTGTTGTTCCCACTGCTAAAACAACTGAGAGTTTAAAAAAACAACAACCAACCTTGCTGATCTATTACAATCAGCTAGAGATCTACCAGCAGATCCCACTGCCCCTGAAGTAAACAATGCAGAAGGGCCAGACTGCCTGCTTGGTCAATATTGCAGCAACCTCTAGTGTTCCCACCTGCAAATGCAGTCATTTTCTAAAAAAAAACAAGTTGAAATAGTGCCTAGGAAAATGAGCAGTACCCTGCTGGCCACAAAGCAACCATAATAGAAACAGAATGCCAGTTAGAACCTCGCAATCAAGTATGAAGGCACTAGCCTTCCATACTGTTTATAAAAATTAATGGAGGCATTTATCCTATTTCGCACCAGCTGCCAGAAAGGATGGGAGGAGCAGCTGATAGACAGGTGTGCAGCAAAACGTAACAAATAAGCCTCCAGATGTCTGAGCGAGGAGCACAGCTTCACACCGTGCAGCTTCTAAAATCAAGAGCCATGCATTTCGTTCCAAGCCACAACATCTGTGATCCACTTCTGCCTTGCCATAGTAGATAGCTACACAAGAGATTAGCAGTTGCAATGATCATATAGGACCGTCAAATCTAGTGAAACACTTGCTATAGCTCTTTTTATTGGAAGTAAGTTCATTAACTGGCCCAGGCTTGGGCAGGCCGCATATTTAAGATGCTTACATCTCAAACCCTCTGGCCTGTCACAAATATTTGCCATAGCTACTCTATGCACCTTTGGCTAAGAAATACTAGCAACCTTGCAAGAAATGGATGATATATCCCAGGGACTATTGATATAAAGGATGCCACCACATTTATTTATTTTGTTAATGTCTCAGCTCATCTTTGGTCCTCAGACCCAGATATCCTTAATGCTGGAGTAGATTATCACAGAGCATCAGCTCATCCCTGGCCATATAGGAATTGTTGACCCTTGGCCCTTAACATGTAAAAGCAGCAATCCTTTTCGCACCCCCAGATTTTGGAGAAGGGCTCAGCTGATTATTATTTGTCAAATTTGTTAGTTACTTTATCCTGCCCCAAGGCAATCCAAAGCAACTCACAACCAAACAAACAAACATTACAACGAAAACCTCACACAGATACATTAAAGCCAGCAGGGAGATGTTGACGCCAATTGATACAAACAATGTAGAGCTAAATGAACCAGTGTTCTGATAAGGGTAATAACTGTGGAACTTGCATCTGAGTAAACATGCATGAGGATTGTGCAATATCATTTTGCTCTGCTGTCTGGAGTCAAGGTAGGCTGGAAATTGTGGGTGGCTACCTACGCTTTTGGGACGTGGGTGGCACTGTGGGTTAAACCACAGAGCCTAGGACTTGCCGATCGGAAGGTCGTGGTTTGAATCCCCGCGACGGGGCGAGCTCCTGTTGCTCGGTCCCTGCTCCTGCCAACCTAGCAGTTCAAAAGCGCATCAAGTGCAAGTAGATAAATAGGTACCGCTCTGGCGGGAAGGTAAACAGCATTCCCGTGCGCTGCTCTGGTTCACCAGAAGTGGCTTAGTCATGCTTGCCACATGACCTGGAAGCTGTACGCCGGCTCCCTCGGCCAATAAAGTGAGATCAGCGCCACAACCCCAGAGTCGTCCGTGACTGGACCTAATGGTCAGAGGTCCCTTTACCCTTTACCTACGCTTTGATCCTCCTTCACACGCAACTAGGTGGGAGTGAAAAGTCCATACAGACAACAAGAATGAGGTGGGAGCACTCACGTGCAAAAGTGTTACCCAGAATCCTTTGCAGCATACCAGACGCTCAGAGGGTACTCAGCTGAAAATTGGGAGGGGCAGGGGGTCTTAGTAGGCATGGGAGGAGTGTTTGAGGGCACCCTGGTGCCTATGCATGTCATTTTGGGGGACCTCATGAGTGGGCAGAAGATAGAATTGAACATACCTGGTCTGATCTGTGACGGTTCACACATTCTGCTTATGACGGGTAGGGTGTTAGGCAGCCTGTCCTGGACTTTTATCTCTGTACAAAGTCTGTTGGTGATAAAGCAAGAATTCTGTACACACACACCCAACAGGCTTCTGGAAATCACGCCAAGCATTCTGTAACTTAATTTTTAATCAAAGATAATCTTTCCTCCACACTTTGTTTATATTATCTGGCTGCTGCGGCTTATCTAAAGCTTTCGACTGTGCAATAAAGGATCCCGCCACAGAATGAGATCTGAGGATTTAGACAGGTTTTAATTCTGCCCTTTGTATTTGGAAGGAAATGGGGCACTGGGGCAGAGTGGTCCAGCTGTGCACCTCCTTGGCTTCAAAGGCAGGCCAAGACAGTCTGTTGCCTTCAAGCAGCTGTGCTGGGTGAGAATTGAAGGGCCCTTTGCAACACAGATCTTGCTATCTTACTTACAAGCGAAACTCAGGTTATATAAGTGAGGTTGGGCTTCTGTGACAGGCACACCTGCTTCACTCACCTGTACTGCCCCTGAAAACAAACAAACACACAACAGAAGTTAGTACAGTGGTACAGTCATACCTTGGGTTGAAGTAGCTTTGGGATGAATATTTTTGGGTTGAGCTCCGCAGCGGCCCAGAAGTAACGGAGCGCATTACTTCCGGGTTTTGCCGCTCACGCATGCGCAGACACTTAAAATGACATCACATGGAAGCAGCAAAATGCGACCTGCGTACGCGCAGTCGTGTGTTACGTTCGCTTCAGGATGCGTACAGGGCTCTGGAACAGATCCCGTTCGAATCCAGAGGTACCACTGTACCTTGGTTTACAAACAGTCTGGTTTGCATACATTTTGGATTACAAACACGTCAAACCCAGAAGTGCGTGTCCAGGTTTGCAAACTTTTTTTGCATTTATTTTTTATTACAAACAATTTTTTTGGGAGGCCCCATTGGCGAAAGCGTGCCTTGGGTTACAACCTGTTTTGGTTTACAAACGGATCTCCGGAATGGATGATGGTTGAAAACCAAGGTACCACTGTACTGCAACATTTGTAGCAGGGAATAGGATAAAATGGCCCTTGCTACTGGTATAGACTTCCCTGAGCTTTCTCTCAGTACAGTGGTACCTCGGGTTAAGAACTTAATTCATTCCGGAGGTCCGTTCTTAACCTGAAGCTGTTCTTAATCTGAGGTACCACTTTAACTAATGGGGCCTCCCACTGCCACCATGCTGCCGTCACACGATTTCTGTTCTCATCCTGAAGCAAAGTTCTTAATCCGAGGTACTATTTCTGGGTTAGCAGAGTCTGTAACCTGAAGCATCTGTAACCTGAAGCGTCTGTAACCTGTGGCACCTCTGTGTTGTTGTTGTTTAGTCGTGTCCGACTCTTCAAGACCCCGTGGACCAGAGCACGCCAGGCACTCCTGTCTTCCACTGCCTCCCGCAGTTTGGTCAAACTCATGCTGGTAGCTTCGAGAACACTGTCCCACCATCTTGTCCTCTGTCGTCCCCTTCTCCTTGTGCCCTCCATCTTTCCCAGCCTCAGGATCTTTTCCAGGGAGTCTTCTCTTCTCATGAGGTGGCCAAATTCTTGGAGCCTCAGCTTCAGGATCTGTCCTTCCAGTGAGCACTCAGGGCTGATTTCCTTCAGAATGGAGAGGTTTGATCTTCTTGCAGTCCATGGGACTCTCAAGAGTCTCCTCCAGCACCATAATTCAAAAGCACTGTACTGTGTTGTATTTTGCAGGATGGAATAAACTGTTTCCCCTAGTCACTGACAGCAAGCTGAAGCTGCTGAAATTAATTTAGACGCTAGTCTTCAACATCTCTCATTGTTGGAATGTGCAGAGTCAGACATTCTTTATGCTGTACTTTGTCTCTTGGTAGTAGTTGTACACACTTGTCCGTATTAAACCCGGCAGCAATGGCAAGGCTAATAGTGTTTTTCATGTGGGCTATGAGATGATATTACAACTCCCCAAAATGCAGAGGTTGGGTCCCCCCAGAAGAATAACAAAAAAACAACAACACATATTTTTAAAAAAGTTTGCAGCCCTAGGAATTGTTTATTTTGATGGTCTGTTTATGTAGGGCTTATGCTGAGCTGTCAGAGCAGATTGCATAAAATAGCTCAGTAATTCTTACAACATCCTGGTAATAATAATAATAATAATAATAATAATACCCTATACCCACAGGTCTCAGGGAGATTCCCAAGATAAAATCACAATATAAAAACACAAAACACTACTGTAATAAAAACAAAAACAAGAACAACCCAATAAACTGCCCCTTCCTTAACACATTTTAAAAGGGCATTGGATGTCAGTCAGCCAAAGGCCTGGTTAAAGAGGAATGTTTTCTCTTATCTCCTGAAGAGGTACAGTGGTACCTCGGGTTAAGAACTTAATTCATTCTAGAGGTCTGTTCTTAACCTGAAACTGTTCTTAACCTGAAGCACCACTTTAGCTAATGGGGCCTCCCACGGTCGCCGTGCTGCTGCCGTGAGATTTCTGTTCTCATCCTGAAGAAAATTTCTTAACCTGAGGTACTATTTCTGGGTTAGCAGAGTCTGTAACCTGAAGCGTCTGTAACTTGAGGTACCACTGTATAATGATTGCACCAGGTGAACCTACCTGGGGAGAACATTCCACAAACAGCGAGGCAGAAAAGACCTGTTCTCTTGTTGCCACCCTCTGGACGTCTTGTAGAGGAGGCCCAGAAAGAAGGGCCTCAGAAGATGATCTCAGGGTTTGGGTAGGTCCATTTGGAGAGAGGTGGTCACTGAGGTCCGTAAAGCCCACATCATTATTCCCATGTTACAAAAGGGGGAGAGAGAACGGAGTCTGAAAAACAGTAACTTGCTTAAGCCCACCTATTGAGTTTGTTGATAATACGAGATTTGAGCGAGGGACTTCCCAACTCATAACACTTATCCACTTGTAGCAGCAGGAATGATGAATGTGTGGCCCTCGATTGGTTGTTGAAGTCCCATCAACCGCAACCAGCTTAGCCAATGGTCAGGGATGACAGGAGTTGAAGTCTAGCAACATCTGGAAGGACATAGGTTCCCCATTCCTGCACCACAGCTTTGCTGTTGTTGTTTAGTCGTTTAGTCATGTCCGACTCTTTGTGACCCCATGGACCAGAGCACGCCAAGCATTTCTGTCTTCTACTGCCTCCCGCAGTTTGGTCAAACTCATGCTGGTAGCTTCAAGAACACTGTCCAACCGTCACCCCCTTCATAGATCACTGCCTTGCCGTGGCGAAGGGGCTTGAATAACTCAGAGGAGCTATGAACTATGCTGAGCAGGGCACCCAAGATGAACAGGTCATAGTGGAGAGTTTGACCAAACATGATCCACCTGGAGGAGGAACTGGCAAGCCACTCCAGTATCCCTGCCAAGAAAACTCCATGGACAAAGACAACAGGCACCACAGCTTTACTAGATACCAACAAGTCTTTAAGCTTAAAGGGATAAAGGAAGAAACTTGGGGGGGGGGAGGGAATAGTTAGACAATGTGTTCTGATCCTTTTCATTTGAGAACCCAAGACTTTTACAAACACATATTGTGACAAACAATATGAAATCAATGTTTCGGACTAGGGAAACACGACGTGGGCTACTCTAGGTGGTGCCCTTGTGGTGTTGTTGAACTTCAGCTTCCAATAGCCCAAGCCAGTATAGCTGAGAATCAAGGATGATCAAAGTTGTAGACTAACCATCTTATAGATACCCTGGATTAGGCCAACCTCTGAAAGGAATGTGCTATGGTTCAGATTTCTTTACTGGTAAGTTTAGAGAGTGGCAGTAAAGATGTGTTTAAAGACTGCAGTATGATTTATTGCATGGGATATTTTTTAATCTAATGCAAACCACTGTGGATTTAGAATGTAATCTGGTAATGCTTTGCAGAGGTTGCATTTAAATGTGGGTGCTCACTCATGTGACATGCAGGTGTGTGTGCGATAGGGCCTCCCACTGCTGCCGCGCCGCTGGAGCCCAATTTCTGTTCTCATCCTGAAGCAAAGTTCTTAACCTGAAGCACTATTTCTGGGTTAGCAGAGTCTGTAACCTGAAGCGTATGTGTCAGAGCTGCCCAAGGTCCCAGCTCACAAAGGACCAACGCCAGTTCTTGCTATATACAAAAGTCTTTATTAAGGTTCAGTTTCCATTTCAAAGCCGCGGCGTGCAGCTCTACGTCTCAACCCTAGACCGCTGAAGCTCCATCTGAATTTCCTCCCCCTCGACACCAGTTCAAGACCCTAGCCTTGCTCCACCTCCTCCTTTGCTCCTTTCTCCTCTGGGTCCTCCTGCCCGCTGGGGTGTCGCCCTTTCTGGACTCTTCTGATGCTGATTCCCCGGATTCTTCCCCCTGTTTCCGGCGTGCTTTAGGACCTGGCTCCCAATCCGACCTCCCTGCTGTCCCGCGCTCCTGTACATTTGAACTTGGCGCGCGCGCCCAGCCGGCAACCTTCCCCCTGACCGTTACACTGCTCCTGTCACTGCTTCCCCCTTCGGGGGGGGGGTTGGCTGGGTCTGACTTCCCCTCCGTTCCCTCACTCAGCGATAGGGGCGTGGTCAGCCCTGCCTCATCTTCTCTCCCCACTGGAGGGGAAGCCGGCCCTGACGCATGGGACTCTTCCCCCCCGCTACGCCCTGGTGGGGAAGCTGGTCCCGATCTCCAGCTGCTGCTTTGGGAGTCGCCGCTGGCCCCTTGCTTCTGGTGCGTCCTTCCCGGGACCCCCCTTGCCCTGGTCATCGGTGCCCCCTTCTGGGAATCTTCCGAATCGCTGGAGAAGCTCATGGAATCTCTCGGCCCACTGTCATACTCCCCTACGCTGCCCTCGGATTGTTCCCCTTCGCTCTCCGCTCTCTCTCTCCCCTGTGCCTCTGCTCCTGAACCCCTGACAGTATGTAACCTGAAGTGTATGTAACCTGAGGTACCACTGTACAGTAATAGTTTTGACTCCGTGCTAGCATTCGAGTGACAAATGAAGTAAAAGGAGGTGGATAACAATTAAGCATTTATTATGTTTTCTGAATGTATTGGAAAATTTATATAGAAAGGTCTATTATTTTGTGTACATTCGATTGTAAGATAAAATATATGCAAAGGGACTTGACAGGAAGTCAAGTTGAAGAAAAGATTTTGTAAGTTAAAAGAGGAAAAGATATTTAGTTTCATTATTATCATAATTTTTGTGTGTGTGTATGTATGTGTGCTTTGTATGGAACGTTTGGGAGGAAATAAGACGGCAAATAACAAGTAACAAACTAAATATTGATGTATGTAATTTTTATTTCTCAATTATATTTTGTGGCAGTATGGTTGTAATGTTTTTTTTGGTAACATAAAATCATTCAATAAAAAATATTTTAAACACACACACACACACACACACACACACAGAGCTTTCTAGTTTTTGTGATTGTGAAAGGTTTTTAGTATGCAGACAATACCCAGAGTCCAAAAAGATAGTTGAGTAAGAGCTCAACAACTTTGTCCGGATGTTCACTTGGCAACCTAGCTTCATCATTGTGCCCTTTCTCCACCGACTGCTGCCATCAGGGCCTTCTCTGCTGCAGCCCCTAAGTTGTGGAATTCCCTCCTGCAAGAAGGCAATTCTTGGCTTCTTCACTATGAAGCTTTCCAAGAATGCTGAAGACATACTTCTAACCTGCAGAAATCTTCACCCCATGTGGGGCTCGAACCCACAACCCAAAGATTAAGAGTCTACTGCTTTATATGTGTGTTCAGAGCCCACCCTATTCCTGTGATTGTAATCTGTTTTAACTGTTGTTGGTTTTCTTAACTGTTGTAACCTGCCCTGGGACCTGCTGTTGAAGGGCTGGGAATGAGTGTAATAAATAATAATAACATATCCTTCAAGGATAAGGAAAAGCAGGTCATTCTGGGATCAAGTCAGAAACCGGGGCGGCTTCTATAAATCTGGGGGCTGTCCTTGGAGAATAGGGACATTTGGAGGGTCTCTAACAACAACAACAAATTTATGTAACCTCCCCCATCTGGCTGGGTTTCCCCAGCCACTCTGGGCGGCTCCCAACAGATTATTAAACACAGGACAAAACATCAAACATTAAAAACTTCCCTAAACAGGTCTTCAGATGTCTTCGAAAAGCAAAACCAGAAACACAATAAGCAAAAACCTAAATAAATTATGCAAAATAGGTTTACAGTATACATAAAAAAAGAACACAGAATAATGGATGCAAAACAGTTTTCAAAAACGCAAGAGAAAAAAGCGATGCCAACCATCACGCTGGTTTCATTTGCGTAATTCGTACCGATTGCAGAATTGCGATCCGCGCAGAGCGCGCGCCCGGCTTAACCCTCCGGCGCCCGGGTTTCCCAAGGGAGCCGCCGCCTCTCTTCCCCGCAGGGACGGGATTTCGGGCTGCCTCCCGTCTCCACCCACCCGTCATCATCCACAATGCAACAACCGCCGCCTCGGCCGAGGTTTCTGATGCTGCTTTGCCGGACTCCGAGGGCGGCACACAAAGGAAGCGGGAGGTGGGGGGGGGGGGAATCTTGGCCTGTCCTTCTTTTCTCCTGGCTCCACCCACCACCCTTTCTCTCCAAGCGCGCGTGTGAACCCTGCAGTGACTTTGCAAGCGTGCGCTCTGCCCGGGGAGCGTGCATGCTGGAAGCAGGCAGATTTTGAGGGGTTTTTAATTTTAATTTTTATTTTAAGGGGTGTGTGGGTGACAGCAAGCAAAGGCTTTCCACCCCCCACCCATCCCCAAATATATATATTTATAAATTCACGATCAATGAATGAAGGTGATTCCATGATCCCGCAGCACCAGCACCTGTAAAAGGGATGTGCTAGGTGTGCTCTGATACAGGAGGAAAAACGGAGGAGGAAGAGGAAAAGTGTTGCGGTGCAAGAGCAGGCAGGATCTGAAATCTTTGCTGCGGAGAGAGACGGCTGTGAGCTGGGCGGGCTCGCCAGCCCTTGGACGCTGCACCAAAAACCCAGGCTGCATGACCATCACAAAGGTAGGAAGAGGGAGCGGTGCAAAAGAGGGACTAAAGCGACGCACCTGCTCTTGAAACCGCGTCGCAGGTGCCAGGCATTTTGCATGCATTTTGCAAGCGCCAGCCCAGATCCGGTAGTTCCACTGCTGCGTCGTGCTTCCGGCATTATAACGCACCGGGAACCGTCCGCTCGCAAAACCAAAACAAAATACGGGGAGAAGTCTTGCAGATGTCCCTGAGTGGCTTGGTGGATCATTCTTAGAAGGGTGGATCCTCCCGACCCTGCATCGTTCTGGATCTGAGGGGCGGGGCGAAATCACAACATCAGCAAAAAATGCTTGCATGAATTTGACAGCAACATATACTTAGCTATCAAATCGTCGCCGCCTTCCACCCCCTTTTTTAAAAAAAATACATCTGTCGGGTTGGGTGAGTTGCAACATTCACGTTTGCTCAGGGTAGAGGGGAGCCCTAGCTGATTCCCACCCCAGTCCTTGTGTGTAAAAATAAGAAGCATAATCCACCAGCAAGTTCTCCTGGGCAAGGAAACGCTTTTTCAGCCTGCAAACGAATTGGCACATTTCTTGTTAAGATCTGAGCATATTAGAGGAACGGATATCAACCCTATCTTGTTCTAGATATGCGGGGAGGGGAAAACATTAGCTCTTGAGAGAAAATAAAATCGTATTGATTTAGGGCTGCCAACTTTGATTCCAGGAACAGAAGGCCAAATGAGGCCAGAGCCTGGAGGGATCTGTTTCACTGGGGTAGATCTCCTGAGCACGCCTAAGCTGGCCTTGCAGTTTGCTTGCATTTCAGGTCACCTGCGGCGAGTAGAAAATCTACTCCAAGTGACGAGCCATCAAATTTATTTGCCAATTGGAAGAAAGTTGGTTCTGCTTTTCATTCAAGCTGTCGGTGTCAAGTCCTGTCCCCCCCCCCCCAGAATTCTTCCTATACAGTATGCATTTCCAAACGGTAGCCATTTAATTTAATTTAATCATTGCTTTCCTACCCACCTAATGCCAACTAACTGCTCCATTGTTCTTGCAACCAGGTGGTTAAACATGCCCCAAAGGGTGGGTTGCTTCAAGTCTTTCAGTGCATCCTTATTGGTGAAAACAGGCTTCCAATCTGCTCTACTGCTTGTTTGGGGCCAAAGGATGGTAGTTACTCTGGATAAGATAATTCATAGTCCAGGTTTGATATTGTCTGTGTGACCTCGGTGTGCCCTTCTGTGCCATAGGCTTGTTGCAGACGTAGATAAGGTGGTTGACTAACACAGTAGGATAGATTTATTGCCCTGACTTTGCCCTGGGGGCCAGGGAGTCTTATGGAGGATTTGCAACAAGAATATTGCTGTAACTTTGCCCTTGAGTTCAGGGGAACCTGATGAGTGTGCAAAAGGATTATGATGTTATTATTTTCAAAGGAGGTTTTGTCTGCAACTGAGAACCACATGAAGGATAATAATTGTACTCTAGTTCCATAGAAATTCTTTTGCTATGAGAATGGGTGGCTAGACTCAAAAGAGAAGACTCCTGCACTTTTAAGCAAAAGAAGCAGAGTGCATTCCAACAGGTGTAGCGTTTGTATCTGGCCATCCTAATGGGTGCTAGGTGATTTCTGAGAGATGTGGCTTAGTGTCAGTTGATCCAGCTATTAACTGTTGGGTACTAATTACCCAGTTCTGGAGATCATAAGAATTGCTTTGTTGGATGAGGTCAATACATTGAGCTCACTGTGGCCTTCTAAGTGCCTCTGGGAAGCTCATTTGCAGAGCATGAAGGCAGCAGCTATCCTTCCATGGTCTTTTCCTCCAGTGTCTATGACACCATCTGGAGTTTGAGAACCATACCTAGCAATGGTTTGCTTATTTAAATGCCTAACATTGCTTCCCCCCAGCCACATCCGATTCCCAATGACTGCCATGAAAGAGCCATGTAGTAAAACCAATAAACATTTTCTCCAATAATGAATAAAAGTTAGGAAGCCAACAGCCAAATACTTGGTTAGTTATTTAAAAGCGAAATGTGAACTTCCGCCTTCTTTGTGTCTTGAGCTCTTGGTCATGGGCACCATTCCTCTCCCCCCTCCCCACCATTTCTTTCCCCTAATTTTCCTTCTGCTCCATCCATTGGCAGCATTCCCTAGTTCCAAGCTTTCAAGCCTGGACTCCATTGCTTTGGCCTGCTTCCTTCACCACCCCAAGTTCTCGTTTGCTGGACCATAAAGAAGGCTGATCGCCAAAGAATTGATGCTTTTGAATTATGGTGCTGGAGGAGACTCTTGAGAGTCCCATGGACTGCAAGAAGATCAAACCTCTCCATTCTGAAGGAAATCAGCCCTGAGTGCTCACTGGAAGGACAGATCCTGAAGCTGAGGCTCCAAGAATTTGGCCACCTCATGAGAAGAGAAGACTCCCTGGAAAAGATCCTGAGGCTGGGAAAGATGGAGGGCACAAGGAGAAGGGGGCGACAGAGGACGAGATGGTTGGATAGTGTTTTCGAGGTTACCAGCATGAGTCTGACCAAGCTGCGGGGGGCAGTGGAGGACAGGAGTGCCTGGCGTTCTCTGGTCCATGGGGTCACGAAGAGTCGGACACGACTAAACGACTAAACAACAACAACCTCCTGTTCCTTTTTCATTAGTCCTGTTTCCCTGCCCGTCTATAGGATCTGAGCAGCTCTTCTTGAGAGATTTAGGGTTAGAACAATGCAGTTCTTCAGCCTGTCTTGCCTACCATAGTGGCTCACCTAGAGACTTCTCCTCTAAGCCACGGTATGTCAGGGCTAGGCTGTGAGCAGCAATCTGAGATGAGCCAGGAACCACAGAACAAGCTACAAGTCAGGACCAAAGAGTAAGTGGGGTGTAGTGGTTGAAATGCTGGACTAGGACCTGGGAGACCAGGGTTCAAATCCCCACTCAGCCAGGAAACTCACTGAGCGACCCTGGGCCAATTCCTGACTGTCAGCCTAACCTACCCCATCCATTCTGAAGGAAATCAGCCCTGAGTGCTCACTGGAAGGACAGATCCTGAAGCTCAGGCTCCAAGAATTTGGCCACCTCATGAGAAGAGAAGACTCCCTGGAAAAGATCCTGAGGCTGGGAAAGATGGAGGGCACAAGGAGAAGGGGACGACAGAGGACAAGGTGGTGGGACAGTGTTCTCGAAGCTACCAGCATGAGTTTGACCAAACTGCGGGAGGCAGTGGAAGACAGGAGTGCCTGGCGTGCTCTGGTCCATGGGGTCACGAAGAGTCGGACACGACTAAACAACAACAACACAGAGGTGCCACAGGTTACAGACGCTTCAGGTTACAGATGCTTCAGGTTACAGACTCTGCTAACCCAGAAATAGTACCTCGGATTAAGAACTTTGCTTCAGGATGAGAACAGAAATCGTGTGACGGCAGCATGGTGGCAGTGGGAGGCCCCATTAGTTAAAGTGGTACCTCAGATTAAGAACAGATTAAGAGAAGACTCCCTGGAAAAGACCCTGATGTTGGGAAAGATGGAGGGCACAAGGAGAAGGGGACGACAGAGGATGAGGCGGTTGGACAGTGTTCTCAAAGCTACCAGCATGAGTTTGACCAAACTGCGGGAGGCAGTGGAAGACAGGAGTGCCTGGCGTCCTCTGGTCCATGGGGTCACGAAGAGTCGGACACTACTAAACGACTAAACAACAACAAAGCTTTTGGCCTCTGGGGTATAGTGCTGGAACTTTCCTGTTCCACTCATTAGGCACCATGGTTTTGTGGGGTTTCCCCTTAGCTCAAATTACCAGGTGGTTAATTAACACCGAACTTTCCTTTAGGGAGTTGAAGTATGCTCACCAGGGAGAAGCACACTGGGGCATGGGAGCCCATAATAAATGTGACACACACCATAGAAATGGGTGTGACAATGTTAAGGGCTGCGCTTGAATCGAGGCAGAGGTGTGTGCAGATTCTCTAACCCGGGACTCTGAGATCAGTAGCTGCCTCCAGCAGGGCAACTAGCGGAAAAGTTTGTGCTCTGTTGTTGCCAAGTCAGTGGCAGAAGGTTTGGTGTCTTGTTCTCACATCAGACCTGGCCAATCTACAGGCTTCGTGTGCTCTGTTAGTTGGAGAGACACACAGTCCAGGGTCGTTCTCTGGGACCAGGAGGTTCCTGCTTCAAGCCTTGAGGCTAAGCAGAGACCTGTGCAAGCTTTTGCTTTGGGAAGTATATGATTGTGCATTAACTGTCAGATGCATGTGGTTCATTGAGAGGGGGATAATGAAGCCACATTGGCAAGCCCTGCCTCCACCGCTGACATTCACTGGGTCCACATCAGTTGGTGTGGAGCTCCCCACAAATACTGATGCGTGTGCATAGATCTCATGATGGGAGTTCCTGGTTGGACAGGACCTCCTTTTTACATCGAAGAAGTATACATGCTAGCCAAATGCACAGGTGGCATGGAACATGGCTGTTGCACATGTCAGCAGTGTTAGATAAATAAGCTAGGTGCCAAACCCTTCAGCCGGGGTTACAGTTGCCAAAGCATAATGTCTAGTTGCCATTTTGGGGGCCAAAGGGCTCGAAAGTCATATTTTCCAATAAAACTACAATTCCCATCATCCCTAGCTAACAGGACCAGTGGTCAGGGATGATGGAAATTGTAGTCCCAAACATCTGGAGGGCCGGAGTTTGCCTATGCCTGTTCTACAGGATTTGCTGCTAGTGTGTGAAAACCGTCAAGATCCAAGGATGCCCAGGCATGCACCCCCAGATGATGGAGACATCAGATACCATCCTAGTGCCTGGGCATCTTCACTTGGTTGCAAGTGGCCAATAAAGGTAAAGGGGCCCCTGACCATTAGGTCCAGTCGTGAGCGACTCTGGGGTTGTGGCGCTCATCTTGCTTTATTGGCCAAGGGATCTGGTGTACAGCTTCAGGGTCATGTGGCCAGCATGACTAAGCCACTTCTGGCAAACCAGAGCAGCACACGGAAACGCCGTTGACCTTCCCGCCAGAGCGGTACCTATTTATCTACTTGCACCTTGACGTGCTTTCGAACTGCTAAGTGGGCAGGAGCTGGGACTGAACAATGGGAGCTCACCCCATCGCAGGGATTCGAACCACCGACCTTCTGATCGGCAAGTCCTAGGCTCTGTGGTTTAACCCACAGCGCCACCCGCGTCCCCTAAGTGGCCAATAGCTGGGTACAAAATGTGCCTGGCAAATTTTGAATGCTGCATGTCAGCAGTGAGGCATGGCCGGCCCGCACAACCCCAGAGCTTCCTCCCACACGCTTTCAATGTGTGCGTATGTGTGCGCCTTCTGAACCCACCTCACGTTGAGAAGGCTAGCAAGCCACTGTCATTCGATTCCCCCACCCTGCATCTTCACCCACAAAGCACTCCACACATGGTACAGTACTTGTGGTGAGTGTAGGATCAAGCCCTTGATGAACAGCTGTAATGTGAAGTTAATGAAAGGTAAAAGGATACTCAAATAAGTTCATTTTCATTCCTCAGGGTGTAAAATGATCGTTGTGCTGGCGGCCAAAGAGAGGCTTTGTGCAACACGGCACACAGCTGATGTTGTTAGAGCTGGCCAGGAGCTTTCCTTCTTGTGGCTGTGATTAAGGCTGGAGAGTGAAAGAGACACTGTAATCCTATATTGATTTACTTAACGCTGGCTGGTGTGACATCTAACTGGTTTAGTATCACTGGCTATGCAGAGAGCTGGTTCTCTCTACAGCTTTCGCATCTCTGACATGCAATACTGATTTTATTTTCTGTTGCTGTCCTGTTAAATATGCAGCTCGGTTGGTTAGAGCGTGCTGCTGATAACGCCAAAGTTGCAGGTTCGATCCCCGTATGGGACAAGCTGCACATTCCTGCATTTCAGGGGGTTGGACGAGATGATCCTCAGAGTCCCTTCCAGCTCAAGAATTGTTTGTTTCTAAGTGTGATTATCACTGATGCTCTGTTGTCTTGGGATAGATACATGCCTCCTCCAGTGGCAGGCAACCTTCATTCTATTAGTGCAACAGAATGCCCCTTGGTTGACGCTAAGCTATCTAATCCAGCTTGTGTAAGTGGAGGAGAGGTGGGTCTGCCTTATGCTAGGACCTATATAGCTCAGTTGGTAGAACATGAGGCCCTTCATCTCAAGGTTGTGGGTTCGAGCCCCACATTGGGCAAAAAAGACTTCTGTATTTCAGGGAGTTGGAGTAGATGACCCTTTTGGTCCTGTCCAACTCTACAATTCTATGAGACAGATGGTCCACGGTCTCCAAAATCTCGGGGGCCTTCTTTCCTAAACCAAGTTAGCTAAGGAGCCAAGAACTGAGCTGATATTACTTACTGTTGCGCTGGGAGCTGTACAAGCGAATATACGAAAGTCATGCGGTTGTATCCATTGGTGGCTTTCTGCTATTGCAAAGCACTTCCACAAGCAGAAGGCATTTTTGACAATCTCCCTGCCCACTGCAACCGTCTGTGTGCAACTCCCCCCCCAAAGCTCCTGTGGGTTGTGGGGCTCTCTGGAACGTTATGGGATGTGGCATGGGTATGTCTGCAGCAGGCAGGGGTGAGGAATGAAAACTGAGGGGCCTTACCTCATGCAAGCAGTAGTTATTTCACTAGAGCAAACCTACTGTTAGGTACAACTCATCAATGGGGAATGGCCCCCCTCTGCAGCTGTGGATTATAGAGCCATGGAAGAGCAGAAGTTCAGGCTTTTGGTCAGCAGTGACATGCCGTCCATGCACTGGGAGGTCGGAGGCAGGTCAAGGCGATAAGGCCAGAAGAAGCAATAAACCATGAAAAAAAGCCAAGGCTCTTGAGCAGATTCTTTCTTGAAGAACCTTCTGGTCTATTTAATGCATTGTGCTTTCTGTTAATAAACCAATCCATTTGTGATTTTAAAGAATGTACTGTACTGCTGGTGACTCATTATCTCACTGCAAGCGAAACTGGGGACCTTTCCAAGGACTGCCTCGCCCTCGATAAAAGATTCCCTCCGCTACAGTCTAATGGTGGCCCATACCAAGGGAGCTGCGGTAGATAACAACTCCCATCTGGAGAAGAACGAAGTGAGGCAGGGCATTTGGGACATGGTCTGCATGATCAAGCTGATGTTCATTGTTGGGGTTTCTTGGGTAGCAGATGCAATGAAGGATGGGTTGTTGTTGTTGTTGTTGTTGTTGTTTAGTCGTTTAGTCGTGTCCAACTCTTCGTGACGCCATGGACCAGAGCACGCCAGGCACTCCTGTCTTCCACTGCCTCCCGCAGTTTGGACAAACTCATGCTGGTAGCTTCAAGAACACTGTCCAGCCATCTCGTCCTCTGTCGTCCCCTTCTCCTTGTGCCCTCCATCTTTCCCAACATCAGGGTCTTTTCCAGGGAGTCTTCTCTTCTCATGAGGTGGCCAGAGTATCGGAGCCTCAGCTTCAGGATCTGTCCTTCCAGTGAGCACTCAGGGCTGATTTCCTTAAGAATGGATAGGTTTGATCTTCTTGCAGTTCGTGGGACTCTCAAGAGTCTCCTCCAGCACCATAATTCAAAATCATCAATTAGGAAATAAAGCTGTTAGCATATCCTAGGCCAGATTTACTGCCAGAAGCGCCTCCCATCACTTGTGGTTGGTCTTTTTGTGGTTTCTATATGGAGGCGGAGCTACTTTTGTTGTGTTCACATATTGCTTCCTGAAGGTTGCCCACACCTTCTGGCTGGCAGAAGTTCCCCGTCCCTGCTGTATGGGATAAGAGGTGCAGTTACTTCATCCAGAATCGGAATGTGAGAGGTTCGCAGAGCTAGTAGGAGACTGAGAATAAGCCAGTGTCCTGCCCAGAGATGGCCTGCTCAAGGCTGGCACTCCCAACAGATTAGGATCAAGCTCTCCAGACAGCTTATATGGGCTAAACGGCAGCAAGCAGATTAAAAATCGTGCCTTGACAATAGCTTTCTTTATTGCTGAGGGAAGGTAATATAACTGTTGTAGTTTAGATATATTAAAAAAGAGAGATTAAAATCCACAGTAAAAACAAACATCAACAAATAAAGCCATCTAACAGGTGACCAAAGAGAGAGACTTTGTATTAGCCAACTGATACATCAAATTAATAGAAATCATTGTAATTAATAAAGAAGCCAACATCAGCAAAGGATTAGAGAGGTTCTGTACTTTGCATGGATATCGGCCCCATCCTTTAGTTTGTTGATTGTGGTTTCCTTCCAAATACTCTTGTTTCATATGGGTTATTTTGGCTGCACATGGGACTGGTTATAAAGAAGCTGACAGAGTAGTGTTACTTTGGGGCAAAGTTGAATCCAACAGCTGTCACCCACACAGGTTGTGCTTGCCCATGTCCAGCAATTATAAGTGATCCACCTTGAGAAATCCAGCTGTGGAGGTTGGTGCTTGATTGCTCTGGCCTTGCCTCGCACCCAGTCAGGAGATGCAGGGGGGGGGGAAGCTTCCTGCTGCTTTTCTGTATGCTCAGAACAGTGACTCATACAGAAACGCTGGACGATAATCCTTACTTTTGCATCCTCTGAAAATGGTGTTTAAGAGTGAAGCGTGGTTCCTGTTGAGTTCGGGGGGAGGAATCGGAGCACTGTTAGAATGTGAGGAAATATTGCATTAGAACTTTGGGATTTCTGCTGGATGAGATGCCCCAGAATTAAATGCACATTTCCATCCAGACAGCGAACTTGCATTTGGGATTCCTTCCACCATCCCTGCTAATAGTCAAGATGGGTGGTGGAATTCCTATCGGTATGGAAGTGAGACATTATAGGACCACCCTAAACAAGGGCCAGGGTTCTCCATACTTGTGGACTTACAGGACATACATAGAAGTGTAGATTTGTAAATGAAAACACCAAAGACTCCAAAACAACTCTGAATTTCCAAGATGTTGATGGGGCAGGGGTGGAAGTTGGATGGATGGCAATTGGTCTTCTCAAGCCTCTAACAGGCTACAGCAAGTATCCTAGAGTGAGGGATTGGTACTAGGGTGAAGAGAGAAATATCTGTTTGCATAGATAAACTCCCAGCTTCAGTCTCCTGGATCTCCAGGTATGACTGGAAGAGGTGCTGCTGGTCAGTATAGAATTATGGAAATGGATGGACCAGTGGTCTGGTTCAGGATAAGACAGCTTCCTCTGTTCCTCTTTCATTTCCCTTAAAGAATAAGTGCTGCTGAAGCAAAATGGCATGTTTTATTAAGAAAACAAGGCAAAAGCAAGTTCTTAAAATAGCGATCTGCAGTCGTATTGCTTTTCTGTAGTTGTATGGATTTTTTAAAATCTCTCATACAACGCAGAAACCAAATGTGTCAGAACTTAGCAAGTGCCTCAGAGCGGGAGGAGTAAATGAAATGCTACCCCTAAAGTTGTTTAAAAACAACAACACTCCACATCTCCTCTGAAGAACACAGGAAATTTCAGGAGGGGGAAAAGGGGAAATGACAACTATCCCCCTTCCCACTCTCCAGAAACCTCCCTATTCTGATACGTAAAAATCCTGGAAGGGTATTAGGGATGGAAGGATGTGTGTCATGAAGTTAAAAATATATATATATATCTTCATGTTATTTAGGGAGGCTTCAGGAGATACGAAAGGAAAAGAAAAACCTATTTTCTCATTCTCCAGAAAGTTCATCCAGCATATTACAGTGACTCTTTAGATATAACTGGACTACAATGCCCATCATCCCTGACTGTTGGCCATGCTGATGGGAGCTGTAGTCCAACAACATCTGTAAGGCCACAAGTTTCTCCATCCCTGCTACAAAGCAATAAAGTGCTCAAGTTTAGGTCTAGCAGTCAGCCTGAACCCATTTGTCTCTGTACAGCCCAGCGAACGAAAGCTTGAGGATGGGAAGACAAAGCAGACATCCTTTTCCCCTTTCTCTTGTCCTGAAACCTCACTTCCCTCTGTGAGCCCTGAAGAACACTGTGAAATTACTTGCTACTTCACTGATCAGGAGCGCTTCTTAGATGCTGGGGACACACTGTAATATTTTGATGCATCGTGACACAGATGCATTGCGCATCAACATTCAGTTTTGCTTCTGCAGCAATGTGGTGTTGATATCTTCATCTAGCACGTGTAGAAAGTACGTAGGTCTGCACGCACAATTCTTTTGTTGGATTGGACCACTCTACCCAGAGTGAACTGGGGAAAATGTGTTCAGTTGAGAAATGTATTATATCACACTCTCATTTTTCACTCTCTGATGTATTTCCAAAAATAGTTACCGGTACTTTCAAGTTTTGTTGACTAGTGGACTTGAATACATAGATCTCTTCTGTTGGACTCAGTTCACCTCTATCTTTAGAGTATCAGTTTGCTGTCTCCGGCTATATATCATGGCGGGTATATCATCTTCCTCTAATAATCAGGAAAACAACTGCCAAGGAGTAAAAGCTTTATAAGCTGGAATTTGCCCTATCGCTGAAACCAAAAGTACACGATTACTTGTGGAGAAAACTGATAAGGAGTAATATTTTCTTGGTGTCCAAGTTACAAAGAATGAAGTGAAACAGAGCATTGTTTCTAGAGAAAGTAGACCAGGGTGGACTTGGATTTTACTTTTTACTTTTTGTGTGTGTGTTGTGATCCTTTATATATTGGTTTGGAAGGCAGGAAGCCCACTAAGCAAGAAAGATGGACTTATTCAGAGAAGAATTTGGTGGAGACATTCAGACGCGCTTGATCTGAGATTTGGCTTTATTAGTATGCCCGCCTAACAAAGCAAAAGCATGAAACTTGGAATTTTAGGTAGCTTGACGATGTTCCCCTTTTTTACAAAAGTGTGGGGATCGTTTTCATCCTCTTGGATACAATGCTGCGCTGTGCTTTGGTTGTCTTCCGCTTTGGCTTAGTCCTTCACTGAGGTGGCAAGTCTGTGTCTGGAAGCTCAGTGAGCCTGGATAGTTCAGTTGGTTAGAGCGTGGTGCAGGTAACGTCAAGGTTGCAGGTTCGATCCCTGTATGGGACAGGTGCATATCCCTGCATTGCAGGAATAGACTGGTCCTCAGGGTCCCTTCCAATGCTACGATTCTATGATTCTATGAGTCAAGGAGTTTGAAAGGAGCATGGTCAGGGTGACAGCAAGACCGAGCAATCCAGTAACAAACCCCCCCAACTGAGCTGTTTAGATACAATAAATTCAATAACTGACCATTAACTGCCCTTTAATGGTGCCCTAAGTGGGACGCAGGTGGCGCTGTGGGTTAAAGCCTCAGCGCCTAGGGCTTGCCGATCGAAAGGTCGGCGGTTCGAATCCCTGCGGCGGAGTGCGCTCCCGCTGCTCGGTCCCAGCGCCTGCCAACCTAGCAGTTCGAAAGCACCTCCGGGTGCAAGTAGATAAATAGGGACCGCTTACCAGCGGGAAGGTAAACGGCGTTTCCATGTGCGGCTCTGGCTCGCCAGAGCAGCGATGTCACGCTGGCCACGTGACCCGGAAGTGTCTCCGGACAGCGCTGGCCCCTGGCCTCTTAAGTGAGATGGGCGCACAACCCCAGAGTCTGTCAAGACTGGCCCGTACGGGCAGGGGTACCTTTACCTTTACCTAATGGTGCCCTAAAGCAATTGCTTCACTCAGACCTCACAGAAGCAGAGCCTTGTATCAAAGGGCTTCCTGACTGATAAGTGCTATCTGGTCTGGGCAAAGGTGTAGCAATAGTTGTGTCAGCTGCTTAGCTTTTATTGCTCTTGTTCCCATGAAACCTCCTCATCTAATTATTCAATTTGCAGTGGAAAACCTTTGAGTTCTTCTTGGGGTAGGCTGATAGCAATTCTTCCTCTCCATCCCCCCACTCCACACCCCAAAAAGAAATTGGATTAAAGGCTATATTTGGCTTTAAGGTAAAGGTAAAGGTACCCCTGCCCTTACGGGCCAGTCATGTCCGACTCTAGGGTTGTGCGCCCATCTCACTTAAGAGGCCGGGGGCCAGCGCTGTCCGGAGACACTTCCGGGTCACGTGGCCAGTGTGACAAAGCTGCTCTGGCAAGCCGGCACCAGCGCAGCACACAGAAACGCCGTTTACCTTCCCGCTATAAAGCGGTACCTATTTATCTACTTGCACTTAAGGGTGCTTTCGAACTGCTAGGTGGGCAGGAGCTGGGACCGAAAGACGGGAGCGCACCCCGCCGCGGGGATTCGAACCGCCGGCCATGCGATCGGCAAGCCCTAGGCACTGAGGTTTTACCCACAGCGCCACCCGCGTCCCCTATATATTTGGCTTTTTATCAGCATCAATTCTCTGTTAGCTTTGTGGGGTAAAACTTGCTTTGCTCATAGATCTGGGAGGCCAATGAAGACTCTACTGCAGTTAACCTGTAAGAGGTAGAAGTCTTTACTTCCTGTTGTTTGAAAAGTTCAATTAGCAGGCTCTGCTTTTTTATGAATGGCAAGTTGTTTCTTTGCCGTGATGGGGGCTGGCACAGAATTCACAGGGTTGGCTTAAAATGACACCAAGAAATGCTTACAATTCATTTTGGGAACTTTTGATATTCATTGGGGGTTGCTAACTGATCCCCAGCAGCTATCAGCTAGGAGACACCTTGCAGTGGTTGCTAGCCCGACATGGCTGCTTGAATCAACAGAGCCACACAACACACCATTTTTGGACCTCTAGAAGCTCTCTCTAGTTCAGCACTGGGAGAGGGGAAGGAAAGCATTGAAGTGCTGGCTGGTCGAAGGCAGATAAACTTTCAGGTTTCCCTTCCGGTCCTAAAAGAAGGGAGTTTCCAGAGGGTTTTTAATTATTTATTATGGGTTTTTAATTTATGTTCACACAACATCATCCAAAGTGCAAGTGTATCCTGTACTTTGTTATGGGTTGTTTCTCAAACCAGCTTCACACCAGCTGGAGTCCTTAAGTCATTTATCTCGAGACAAGGTGTGAACACTTTTGCAAAAGGGTAGACACCTCTGCCTATTGGTGCCTCCTCGTGTGTACACAACAGATGCGAACTGCAGCTAGGCTGGTGTGAGCAGCTTGGGGAGGAAAGAGCCGTGAAATGAAGGTGGAGGAGGGACTTCAGAGTGCTCTAAAGTGGTGATGTGAGTACACTCCAAGTGGATTGAGATGTAATACCAAACTGGTAGATGAGTGATCCTTTTTTTATATATACAGTATAATAATTTTTATTAGCTTTTAATTACAATCCAAAGGTAGGTGAGTGAACGTTGGGCTCACCTGCTGCAAATTCTTCCTTTCTGCCTTACGGTTTGAGCCAGGAAACTTGGAAATTGGCATCAAACCGTGGCTCCCAGTCCTAATATACAGTGGTCAGCACAAGCCACAGTTTGCCAGTTTAGACAAAATGGTAAACTGTGGTTTGTCTCAAAAGTCAGAAAGGGATTAAGGGAATTGCAGTGTGCCATGGGAGAAGGGAGTGTGTTAGTCAAAGAGTCCTTCGAGTTTCATCTGTGGAGTTCCAAACCATGTTTTGACAAAATGTCTGAACCGAAGGATATGGTGCTCTACGGGCACAGAAATTTAACTTTGGCTTCTGCTACGGTGTTGGAAACCTGGCATGGCTAAGCTGACTTTGTTGAAACCACTCCACCTTTACACCAGAAAAGTTGGGTGTTGATGATGTGGGAAACTTTATTAAGCGTGCTCTCTGACTCTAGTTGATACAGATAATAACAGTAATTTTCACAGTGACAGACATTGCTTGGTTTATGGCGTAATGACTGTGGGAGTGTATAGTTCTTGTTTTTGAAAGTTTTGCTGGGAGAATTGAACTGTAAAGGTAAACAATATCAATTCACTGGTGAGAACTTGTGGAATCTGTCCACCTTGAATACGTCACCATGAACAACAAGCCGGGTTGAGAGCTCTGCGCTCCTTAGGGATGAGTGCCAAGCCCAGACTGTGGCTGACTCCTTAGCAACTCTCATAAACAGAGATGATTTCACACAACTTGTGGTCAATTTTGAGAGTCTCTATTTGCCTTTCCTCCCCTGGCTTTGCTTTTTGAGATAAAGCAGCCTATGACTAAATGATAAAGCCTTTATTAAAGATGGAGCAAAAACCTGTTAATACTACTATTTCTCTTTTTGAGAGAGAGAGAGAGAGAGAGAGAGAGAGAGAGAGAGAGAGGGAGAGAGGGGCAAGGCCCTGTCAAGGACCTTTAAGGTTAATGTCAATCATTGGTCACACCCAAACCATATATTTAAAGAATTCTTATGCCTTTTTAACAGTCATGGGAATCCTGGGAACTGTAGCTTGTTGCTTAGTGTTGTAACCCCCTCACAGAGCTACAGTTCTCAGCAGCGCCCTTAACAAACTACAGTTCCCAGAATCCTTTTGAGGAAGCCATGCCCACTGAAGTGGTATAAGACTGCTTTCAATATATGGTTCTTTTGTAAATTCCAGAGGCTTTATGTCTACCTGTGCAATACCTGATCACTCCTTGGTGTGAATACCTGTGGCTTCCTGTTTCCTAGCCAAACTAGACTTTTTAAATATTCTTTTTCCTTTGGTTATTGATTACGTGCATTTTTTAGCAGTTTTCCCGCATATGTGGAATGTGATTCGACCACTGTTTTTTTATATATAGAAAAAAGGCGCCGGTGCTTACCATGAAGTTGTGCAGTTTAAATGCCACACTTTTAACTTTTGGCGTGAAATGGTTCTGATATTGAGTACACCCAGAAAAAAAGCACTGGGTTCCACAGGATATCACACAAGCCCCATCCTTTGTGAGTTTCAGATGCTCTGAAGACTTACCTCTTCCCTACAACTTTTAGCAACTCGTATCATCTCAATTGCAGAATTGTTATGTGAACCTGATTTTCATAGTTTAGTCCTATGCTGCTGTTTTCATGTTGACACTCTTTGTTTGAGATACAGTGGTACCTCTGGTTACATACTTAATTCGTTCCAGAGGTCCGTTCTTAACCTGAAACTGTTCTTAACCTGAAACACCACTTTAGCTAATGGGGCCTTCCGCTGCTGCCACGCGATTTCTGTTCTCATCCTGAAGCAAAGTTCTTAACCCGAGGTACTATTTCTGGGTTAGCCGAGTCTCTAACCTGAAGCGATTGTAACCTGAAGCATATGTAACCCGAGGTACCACTGTACTGTTTTTGTGGTGTTTTTATATGGCTTTAAATGGTATTTTATTGTATGTCTGGCGCTGGGTTTCTAACCCACTTCATGAATCTGTGTGTGTGTCTTGGAAAGTGGTATACAAATTTGTTAAATGAAGAAACCGAAAATCAATGGGAGGGTGGGGGTTTTTTGAGTGGCGCAATGCCCAAAGAGCAGAGGAAGGTGTTAAAACAGCTCCATGTCCCTATATTTGTTTTGCCGAGGCTGAGGTGAACAAAACAAGTGTAGGAAAAGGAACATGCAACCGGCATGCAATGTCTAGTGTTCTCCTTGACTTCTTAAGGCCCCTGTCAAGCACAGTGAATGATTGCTTATCTTCAAATGGCTTTTCAGTGGGCAGCATGCCCAGGCTGGAGCCAGCCAGGATGATGGTTCATTTTAATTGAATGATGTGGTCATGTCCATTAAGGAGTTCTGCATCGGGGACAATTAAGCAGGAGGGAGGAGGGAGGCCAAACATTTGGTGCATATTTCTTTCTGTTCCGGGATGCAAATTGGTTTGCCATAATAGCTGTGCTCAAGAGTCTTCCGAATGAGGAGTACTAGATTCTTCTTCTTCTTCTTCTTCTTTAGACTTGCTTGTACGAACATGTTTATCACTTGGTGATTTGTGTGTGTGAAAGAATCATCACAGATTAATTGCTAGAGGTGAAGATTTCACTCGGCTTGCTTCAGGTCAAACTCGGGGCTTTCCATGGGAGTTAGTCACTGAAATATACTCAGAGTGGATTTCATGCTCTTTATTCAGCTCATAGTGGTGAGGAGGAATGGAAGTTCCCCCAGAATGTCTGCTTTATATACATTCTTTACACAATGGGCCCCACGTGATTGGCTAATTCTGGGATTCTCCTGTAGGCCAATCAGGTTGCGGATTCCATTCCACCTGGAGCTGGATTGGGTGGCTGCTGTGGACCAATCAGACTGCTGCATTCTGAATCCTATTGTTCTAGGACCAATCAGACTGCTGCATTCTGAATCCTATTGTTCTAGGACCAATCAGACTGCTGCCTTTTCAACTCAGAACATAACAGTCACTTATTCAGTGTTGTGCTAATGGGTAAATTGAGTGAGAGTTGTTAGGAAGACCCTTACTCTCCTCACAGACCTACAATTCTTTCAGAGTGGTTTAACAGTCAGGGAACTTTGAGAATTGTAGCTCCGGGGTGAAGGAACAGGGTTTTCCTAACTTGCAACAACTTTAACAAACTAGACTTCTTTCCCATCCTTCTCATTATACTGTAATATATCGATGAACACTTTTATTGTGTAAATAATGTTGTCTTGTCTTTTCTTCTTTTGATTTTTTTTTTTATTTCGTATCTTGGTTATTTCTTTATTTTTTCCTTTTCCTTTTTTATTACTTTATAAATTTTCTATTTACTACCTAATTTTCTTTTTCTTCATATGTAAAGAGATAGCACATAATGTTTGTATAGATATGTAAATTTTTAATCAATAAAGAATAAAGAATAATATTAAACAAACAAAAAACAAAACAAACAAACTAGACTTCTTGGGATTCTTTGCAGGAAGCCATGACAGTTTAAAGTGGAATAATACTGGTACAAGCCTTTCTCTTAATGTCCTCTTAGACCTAGAGAAAAGAATCTTGGAAGGAAAATGTCAGCTGAATCTCACCTGCCCCCAAGGAAGATTTTTATCTGAAACCTGCTGTTTTTAATGAATGATTTCTCTAATGGAATAACAGCCTCTCCTTAGTGCCAGCTTCAAGTTTGCCTTTTTATTGTTGTGTTGGTGCTGATCTCACCCCACCTTCACTCTCCCTTTGCAATGAGTGTTCAGTCTGCATGTTTGGAAAAAGGAGATCAGATAGTGGACCTCCCTATCAACATTGACTTGCAGTTCATTTTCCAAATACACAGCATGAAACTGGCCACAAGGAGCCTTTTCCTGACACAGCTTGATCAAGTGGGAGTTTGCCAGGCCTCCATCGCTTGTTGCAAAATAAGAAGGCTGGCCGTTATCATCTGCAAGATGGCTGATGTCAAGCAGTTACGCTCAGAAACGTCTCCAAATTTCAAAATGTTATCGACATGACTAATAAATTGGAACTGCTGCAGGTTTTCTCCCCAAGGAGGTGACTTTTGCAAAAGATATTCTCAGCTGCAGATGAACAAGGCCTCTTGCAACTGGGAAGAAATTCAGCTAGCCTTTTGATATCATTGCTTACATGCTCCTCACTTCGGAAAACAGCGACAAGTTCCACGGGCAATGATTCCGTTTCCTTTTGTGTGAGCGAGCACCAGAGGCTAATGGAGGAGCTTTGAAATACAGTAGTTGTCTAGTTTGCAAGAAAATCATCAGATTACAGTAGAGGCAAATGCACTTCTATAGTGCAGATGCTAATAATTCTGCTTCAGGCCCACCAAGGAGAGCTACCGTAGCATAAAGATGTCCCAGGGAATATGAATCTCTTAATTCTGTGTCTGGTTCTTTTCCCATTCAAATTATTTACACCCCACCAAAAGAAACAACAAGGACCCAAACCTCTGCAAGTAGATTACCTGTTGATTGGAGAGAGGGGGAAACCATGCTCTAACCATGAATTTCCATTGAACCATGAGTTTCTATCATACAATCATAATGAAGTGTTAGCAAGCCATCATTAACCTAGTAAAGGATGGTTTCCCAGCATCCTTAAGTAAGGTAAAGGTAAAGGGATCCCTGACCATTAGGTCCAGTCGTGACCAACTCTGGGGTTGCGGTGTTCATCTCGCTTTATTGGCTGAGGGAGCTGTGGTACAGCTTCTGGGTCATGTGGCCAGCATGACTAAGCCACTTCTGGCGGACCAGAGCAGCGCACGGAAATGCCATTTACCTTCCCGCCGGAGCGGTACCTATTTATCTACTATTACTTTGACGTGCTTTTGAACTGTTAAGTTGGCAGGAGCAATGACCGAGCAACGGGAGCTCACCCCGTCTCGGGGATTTGAACTGCTGACCTTCTGATCAGCAAGTCCTAGGCTCTGCTGTTTAACCCACAGCGCCACCCGCGTCCCGGCGCATCCTTAAGTACATAGTAGCTAAAGTCCCACAGATGTAAGAGGAGAGGACTGGAGGTTTCCAATCTTTTCCACAACTCTTCTTGCCCTCAGCACAACATACTGATGGTAGGTTAGGAGAGCTGAAAATAATATTTCACATCTAGCAACCAATGCGCCCCTTTGGTTTCAGATAGTACATGGGTAGATGAGTCTGAAAATCCCGGGACACGAGTTTTCACAGCCCTCCTGCGGCTGTGGTGGCTCATTTGGAGGCTTAGTTTGGTTAGTCAGTATCAAGCATAAACATCTAGAGTTAACACTAAATACGTTACTTCTGCTAAATGAGTCACCATAGCTGGCGGAGGGTCATGACTCATGACAATGGGTCAAATGAAGAGTGCACTCTCTGGCACCATTGGGGCTGGGGGCTAAACTGGTTCCTTGCTGTTGAACACCCAAGCCACTGGAAATCGAAGTGGCTAATGTGTATTGCCTGGCCTCTTCTTCTACATAGCCTTGTCCTAGGTTCTCTTTGTTAGGTTTGAGCAGTGATTCTGAAACTTCCGTTCCCGTGGATGACTTGAAAATTATACATACATATACATACATACATGCGCGCGCACGCACACACACACACATATGCAAATTGACTTCCCTTCCACTCCTTCCATGGTTCGTTTTTGTTTCCCACTATAATAATAATAATAATAATAATAATAATAATAATAGGTAAAGGTAAAGGTACCCCTGCCCGTACGGGCCAGTCTTGACAGACTCTGGGGTTGTGCGCCCATCTCACTTAAGAGGCCAGGGGCCAGCGCTGTCCGGAGACACTTCCGGGTCACGTGGCCAGCGTGACATCGCTGCTCTGGCGAGCCAGAGCCGCACACGGAAACGCCGTTTACCTTCCCGCTGGTAAGCGGTCCCTATTTATCTACTTGCACCCGGAGGTGCTTTCGAACTGCTAGGTTGGCAGGCGCTGGGACCGAGCAGCGGGAGCGCACCCCGCCGCAGGGATTCGAACCGCCGACCTTTCGATCGGCAAGCCCTAGGCGCTGAGGCTTTAACCCACAGCGCCACCTGCGTCCCTAATAATAATAATAATAATTTATTATTTATACCCCGCCCATCTGGCTGGGCCTCCCCAGCCACTCTGGGCGGCTTCCATAGAAACCAAAAATACAGTAAAATATCACACGTTAAAAACTTCCCTGAACAGGGCTGCCTTAAGATGTCTTCTGAATGTCAGGTAGTTGTTTATCGCTTTGACATCTGCTGGAAGGGCGTTCCACAGGGCGGGCGCCACTACCGAGAAGGCCCTCTGCCTGGTTCCCTGTAGCTTTGCTTCTCGCAAATTCTGATCGGACGACTTGAAACTTTAAAGGGTGTGTGTGAGTCTCTCCAGACCACTTAATAATATTTTTGTTTTGTTCTACAACTCAAAGCACATACATAACTCATATATTAATAACCTTAGCCTTGCCTTTCTAATATAATGGATGTGCTTCTGGATTAAAGGAAGGATTATATTCTGGATTATGTGAAGAAAACCAAACCATCAAAATGTTTTTTCTTCGGCACCAGTATCATAACAAAATTGTAGCACCATATCCCAGACCCTAGGCCAGGCCACTGAGAAGAGCCTTTTTACTAAATTCTCCAGGAGAATTTACAACTTTGACTGTACCAGCACTGTGTTATGTTAATCACAGGCCCACAGTCAGGGTTGTGGTTAGCCTATTTGATAATCTGGCACTGGTCAAAACAGCTTCTATCTCTATCAGGAAAAAATCAATATGTTCAAGGCCAAGTACAGAAATCCTTGAATGTTCCACTACCTTATTAGTTGTTTTGCTTCCCCAGTACTACCACATTACTGCTGTCTGGAGGGAGCTATAGCACACCAAAAGTGGGTAAAAAAAATCACACACCCCAAAACCCGCAGGACATTTGTGTGGAAAATTATGGGATTTCCGTTTGAGAACTTCTGGATCAGAAGTGTGATGGGATAGAGGGAAAGGGGACAAATTATCGGGAGCTGGAGAGGCAGAGCTGGAATGAACCATGTGTTGCCCCATAGTAGTTGCAGTTTTAACGCAGGCCAGAGCTGAGACAATGGCTGTTTATGTTGCTCTCATGGCTGCCAGCGTGAATAAACCCCTTTGTCATAAAGTGTCTGCGTGTTTTTCCTTGCAAGGCTGATGCTCTTAGCATTCGTTGCTAATTTACAAGCCCTGAAGATGCTCAAGGACGAGCTTTTGGCGGTTGCTGAATTCTGCATGTTCTTCAGATGAAATCTCTCCCACCCCAGAATTGGGACCCAGACTGGGACGCCTCTGTTGGCCTACCACTGACTCTGACAGAAAACAAGATGCTCTTGCGCACAGGGTGCAGATCTGCAACCTTGATGTTGTTGGGCTATGGCTTCCATCGGCTCCTGCCAGCACATTCATTTTTTTTAATGAATATTTATTAAGTTTTCAAAAAAAGGACAGAAAAAAAAGACATAGAAACAATACCAAAAATACAAAAATCCGAAACTTTTTTTAAAAAAGAAAAAAAAACACTTAAAAAAAAACACATAACATTTCAATTACTTATTTTCTTTAAACTTGTTTCTCAGACCTCCTCACACCTCCCCTTCTTGTATTCCAATTTAAATTGTTAACTCAGCAAATCCTTATACTTATTTCTCAGCTTTAACTTAATAATTTATTTTAACATGTTGTTATTATATTTTTCCTCCTCTTCCATTTTCTCAAATTATTTTTGCAAACCTTATTTTCATTTAATTTCATTTTGAAAACCGATTTTAACTTGTCTAATCTTAAACATAAATACTTATACATCGTTCCTCCTTCTTAAACATTTTCCTAAAGTCGACCAATATTTCCCTTCCATAGCTTTCCCCATTTCCATACAGATAATAAAACAAAATATAAAAGCAAAGCAAGTTAAAGTTATGTACCCTTTGGATTCCCAGACTCCACCCACCCTTTTCCCGGTTTCAGTCCCCAACAAATGTTCATCAGTCTAATGTACTGTTTAGCCTGGAGATCTCCCTGCCAGCACATTCATGTTCCCCGGGGATGATGGAAGTTGTTGTCCGAAAGCACCTTGAGGGCAGCTGGCTGGTCTGGGCTGTGGCTCAGTTCCCATGCAAATAAACTGTTCTCAGCTCACTTTGGATGACGACCTGGCCTGGATACTAATGCAGTAAATATATTCAAGCAAAAGGCCAAGCACACGAATGGTTTACGTAAGAAAGGGAGAGAGAGAGAGGTTTGATTAATCTAAAGAGGAAGACTCTGGCTGGGAAGTGAAAAGGATGGTGTTGCAAATATCGGCAAGGCAAGAGTGGGGGGGTCCCTTCTAAGATCATGGGAGCAACCCTCATCTTGTAGATTTTTGAGCAACTGGGAGTTTCCATCCTCAACCTCCAGACTCATCATTCCACTTGTAAATACAGTGGTACCTCGGGTTAAGTACTTACCGTATTTTTTGCTCTATAAGACGCACCAGACCACAAGACGCACCAAGTTTTTGGAGGAGGAAAACAAGAAAAAAAATATTCTGAATCTCAGAAGCCAGAACAGCAAGAGGGATCGCTGTACAGTGAAAGCAGCAATCCCTCTTGCTGTTCTGGCTTCTGGGATAGCTGCGCAGCCTGCATTCGCTCCATAAGACGCACACACATTTCCCCTTACTTTTTAGGAGGGAAAAAGTGAGTCTTATAGAGCAAAAAATACGGTAATTTGTTCCGGAGGTCTGTTCTTAACCTGAAACTGTTCTTAACCTGAAGCACCACTTTAGCTAATGGGGCCTCCTGCTGCCGCCATGCTGCCGGAGCACGATTTCTGTTCTCATCCTGAAGCAAAGTTCTTAACCCAAGGTAATATTTCTGGGTTAGCGGAGTCTGTAACCTGAAGCGTATGTAACCTGAGGTACTACTGTAATAATAAAAAAGCAATCAGCTGCAGCTATCACCTTCCATTCCTACCTGTGCCCCTCATTGAGCCATCAGTGCACTAGCCTTGCTGCTGACTCAGTCTGTGTTCCCTCGCTTCCTGTTTCCCACATACCTAAGAGCCTGTGTGTTTTGCCTAAGGATGGAGGCAGGCAGATTTTCGTAACAGCAATGAGAGATGACCTGGCATCTGTCTCTGGTGGCAGGATCACTTCCTGGTGGTATTAACCACACGCTGTGAAGTTGTTGTTGTTGTTGTTAAAGAGGTCTTTGTGCAAGAACCCATCAAAGCTTCAATCCCACTAAAAAACTTAAGCCGTATTCACATCGTACATAAGATTGGCATCTTGGCTGCCTCTTAGTGCAGACCCAGGTCATTGAGCCTGAGCTTTCATATCTGCCACCCACCATAAACCACCGTTGGCAGGATTGGCAGCAACAGCCTCAGATACGTTCTATGCTTGAGATAACATTTTACTCTCTGGTTATTTATGCTGTTTTAAATGTGCATTTTATATTTGACTTCTTTTAGGAATTGTTTCTTTTGAAGTGTTTAGGAGCATTGCATCTAGATCAAGGGAAGTAATAGTGCCACTGTATTCTGCTCTGGTCAGACCTCACCTGGAGTACTGTGTCCAGTTCTGGGCACCACAGTTCAAGAAGGACACTGACAAACTGGAACGTGTCCAGAGGAGGGCAACCAAAATGGTCAAAGGCCTGGAAACGATGCCTTATGAGGAACGGCTAAGGGAGCTGGGCATGTTTAGCCTGGAGAAGAGGAGGTTAAGGGGTGATATGATAGCCATGTTCAAATATATAAAAGGATGTCACATAGAGGAGGGAGAAAGGTTGTTTTCTGCTGCTCCAGAGAAGCAGACACGGAGCAATGGTTCCAAACTACAAGAAAAAAGATTCCACCTAAACATTAGGAAGAACTTCCTGACAGTAAGAGCTGTTCGACAGTGGAATTTGCTGCCAAGGAGTGTGGTGGAGTCTCCTTCTTTGGAGGTCTTTAAGCAGAGGCTTGACAACCATATGTCAGGAGTGCTCTGATGGTGTTTCCTGCTTGGCAGGGGGTTGGACTCGATGGCCCTTGTGGTCTCTTCCAACGCTATGATTCTATGATTCTATGATTCTATAATTTTTTTTTGTTAACTTTGATGTGTTAAATGTGCATTCTGTAGTTGAGCTCCTTTGTAATGCCTTATTTAGAAATCTTTAAGTTTCCTGTTGATTACGTTGCTTTGAATGTATATTATTATTATTATTATTATTATTATTATTATTAATATTATATTTATATACCGCCTTATACCCGGAGGTCTCAGGGCAGTTCACAGAACAAAAGCAAAATATAAAACCACAAAATATATAATCAAAATAAAAACAACAATTTGACTTTCAGCAGTAATGTTTTATCCTGGATTGTTTTATTCAATGTTTTAATTCATTGTCAACTGCTTTGAGATTGTTTTCTTAAAAATATAAAGTGGTATAGAAATGTGGTGGGGTTTTTTTTTTGGGGGGGGGGGAGTTTGAAACGCCCAGTCAAGTGATCCAACCCAAAGTGGCAGAATTTGACTTCCAGTCTTGCCTTCTGGGCTGACTTCCTGCCAAATGATGCTTCTTCCTTCCTATGTAATCCTTTCAGGGCAGAAATCCAAATGAAAGCACTTTTTTGCCATCTGGGGGTTTGGGAATGCTCTGGATTTCTGCCAGAGGGACCAGCTTGTCTGTTCCTAATAGCCATGCACTGAAGATCTACAAGTGACTTATTCTTTACCTCTGAGGAAAAGCTCTGTTAGATGCTGAAGTCCATTCCCCGCTGTTCGTGTATTCTCCTCTCCTTTTTATGAGAGATGCTGCCATAATGTAGAGTAAATGGTACACATGGGGGCCATTTGATGGTAAACCTTTTGCTCCAGCTGCACCAAACATTTAAAGCTGTACCATACCTGCCATGTTGTTGTTGTTGTTGTTTAGTTGTGTCCGACTCTTCGTGACCCCATGGACCAGAGCACGCCAGGCACTCCTGTCTTCCACTGCCTCCCACAATTTGGTCAAACTCATGCTGGTAGCTTCGAGAACACTGTCCAACCATCTTGTCCTCCGTCGTCCCCTTCTCCTTGTGCCCTCCATCTTTCCCAATATCAGGGTCTTTTCCAGGGAGTCTTCTCTTCTCATGAGGTGGCCAAAGTATTGGAGTCTCAGCTTCAGGATCTGTCCTTCCAGTGAGCACTCAGGGCTGATTTCCTGAAGAATGGAGATGTTTGATCTTCTTGCAGTCCGTGGGACTCTCAAGAGTCTCCCCCAGCACCGTAATTCAAAAGCATCCATTCTTCGGCGATCAGCCTTCTTTATGGTCCAGCTCTCACTTCCAGCCATCACTAATACCTGCCATAGCTTTCCTCAAAGAATTCTGGGAACTGCAGTTTGCTGCTGAGAGTTGTCAGGAAGTCCCTATTCCCCTCAGGGAGCTACAGTTCCCAGAGCACTTTAACAATCTCTTCCCAGGGAACTTTTGGAATTGTAGCTCTTGTGAGGGGAATTATAGCTCACAACACCCTTCACGAACTACAGTCCCCAGGATTCCTTGGAGGAAGCCATGACAGTTTAAAGTGGTGTGATACTGTGTAAGTCAGGGTTTCCCAGACTTGGCTTTCCAGTTGTTGTTGTTTTTGGACTACAACTCCCATCACGCCTAGTAACCAGACCAGTGGTCAAGGGTGATGGGAATTGTAGCCCCCCAAAAATAGCTGGAGACCCTAGGTTGGGAAACACTGGTTTAAATGTATAGGGCAAATGTAACCTAGAATCACATCTGTAGCTCCAACCGCTTCAGTTTCTGGCTCTGCCAACTTAAGTATTTGACAACCGGGCACAAGGAGTCAGATGAGCTTAGATTAATCCTTAGCTGTTAAGGGATTGATTGTTCAGAACCGCTTTCCTTCAGTTTTCCAGCCTGTTGAGAAAACATAGATCCCGGCCACTGAGACGGGATAGTTAGAAATTGCAACAGCACTCTGAAGCCTTGTATCCTTTCCGATAGCTATGATACAGTAGATTTTGGCTCACAATTGAAACAGTTTTGCAGTTGGAATGTGGTCGGTGGGGATATGAGGTTCGCCTGATTTTCCCTAATCTCCATCTTCTTTTAACATTGTTTTACAATCTCTCTGGTTTTCGAACACTAGATTTTTGTCTACCCAAAAGTTCCCAAGGAAAGCTCTGCAAGTTATCTTTTTGGAGCACAGAGCTATGTTCGCTTTTTGGAGCACAGAGCTCTGTTCGCTTTTCCTTGACGTGCTTTCGAACTGCTAGGTTGGCAGGAGCTGGGACCGAGCAACGGGAGCTCACCCCGTCACGGGGATTCGAACCACTGACCTTCTGATCTGCAAGCCCTAGGCTCTGTGGTTTAACTCACAGCGCCACCTGCGTCCCTACTACCCCTCCCCTAATACACTCCATGCTTAGGATAAGAGTTCACGTCTTAACTGCTTAGAAATAATAGTCACACAGCATGCATTGATCAGTTGGGCTTTGGTTTTATTGTTTGTGTTTTGAAGTTTGAAAGCAGTACCTCAGAGGTGATTTTTTGATATATATTTTTTTAATTTGTGGCAGAAGGAGATGTCCTCTCCTCTTTTCACACAATAGGAGCCTTCCTTTAGGCCCAGCCTCCAGTGTAGTGTGTCATGATGTGAATAGAAGGAGCAGATGGCAAGTGTCTGGCAATTTGTTAGGTAATGCAGCCCCTATAGGAGTAAAGCAGCAGGAGCCTGCGGTACCAAGCTGCTAGTGTCATGTTTATGCCGAAATGTGGGATGCTAAGCCAACGCTTCAGGTGCGGCACATGCGCATAATGGCATAGAGTTGTATTCAATTCTACTCCGATACCATCTTAGCGTACATGAAGGTATCTTATGTCCCACTGGTCCTCAAGTAACCAATCTAAGGGAGGGGAGTGACATCATTGTTTTGGTTTTTTGAATCAGAGAATGGTAGAGTCGGAAGGGACCCCAAGGGTCATCTAGTCCAACCCCCTAAAGGTAAAGGTAAAGGGACCCCTGACCATTAGGTCCAGTCGCGTATGACTCTGGGGTTGCGGCGCTCATCTCGCTTTATTGGCCAAGGGAGCTGGCGTATAGCTTCCGGGTCATGTGGCCAGCATGACTAAGCCGCTTCTGGCAAACCAGAGCAGCGCACGGAAACGCCGTTTACCTTCCCGCCGGAGTGGTACCTATTTATCTACTTTCACTTTGACGTGCTTTCGAACTGCTAGGTTGGCAGGAGCAGGGACCGAGCAACGGGAGTTCACCCCGTCGTGGGGATTCAAACCACTGACCTTCTGATCAACAAGTCCTAGGCTCTGTGGTTTAACCCACAGCGCCACCCGTGCCCAACCCCTACAATGTAGTAATCTCAGCTGAAGCATCCCTGACAGATGGCCACCCAACCTCTGCTTGAAAAACCTACCAGGAAGGAGAGTCCATGACCTTCTGAAGGAGTCTGTTCAACTGTCAAAACAGCTCTCACTGTCAGAAAGTTCTTCCTGATGTTTACTCAGAATCTCTTTTCTTGTAACTTGAAGCCTTTGGTTCAAGTCCTGTCTTCCAGAGCAGGAGAAAACAAGCTTGCTGCATCCTCCAAGTGACACCTGTTTAGATATTTGAAGATGGCTATCATATCTCCTCTCAGTCACCTTTTTCCCAGCCTAAACATACCTAGCTCCTTCAACTGTTCCTCATAAGGCTTGGTTTCCAGACTCTTGATCATGTTGGTCGTCTTCCTCTGCACACATTCCAGCTTGCCAGTATTCTTTTTAACTGGTGGCACTCAGAACTGGACATAGCATTCCAGGTGTGGTCTGACCAAGGCAGAATAGAGTGGTTCTATTACTTTTCCTTGGCCGACCTTCTCTTAAGTTTTATTATTATTTATTTTCTGTTGAAGATCCAGAATGCTGGGATGAGGAAAGCTGGGTTCTCAGCCCCTCTTGCCAGGAGCTGCTCTGCACAGATTCCAAATATCTCTTGGTCACTGTGTCCAGAGGCTTAAAAGTTAACCCTTGAAATGACTGGCTTGTTGTACCTCTGTGGTTACAAGTTCTGTGATCACAAGGAGTTGGTCTCTTGTTCTCTTACTTATCTTTTTACTAAAGCAAAACCTGTGAGAGCAATATTAACACAATGGGTATGATAGAAACAATTATACACAACAACAGAATAAATAAAATAGCTGATCTCAGATTTGTTGTCGTCAGTGGGCACTGCTCCCTGCTTTTCAAAATTAGATTTTTTTTGTGGTGTGAAGTTTGTTTGTTTGTTTGTTTGTTTGAAGTGTCTGCTGTTCTTTTAGCAAAACTGCTTCATAGTTTTATAATGTGTTACTTTTTGTTCTTTAACTAGGGTTCGTTCATCTCAGTTTGTGAGAAAATGCTGCTTCCTAAAAGTTTGTTCTCATGGTGCATGCCAAGTATGTTTTAGCTGATATTAGCTGATGGCCTTGTAGAGGTTGATAAAGTTGCAAGCACTGTGGTGAATCATAGATTGTAGAGTTGGAAGGGACCCTGAGGGTCATCTAGTCCAACCCCCTGCAGTGCAGGAATCTCAGCTAAAGCATCCATGACAGATGTCCACCCAACCTCTGCTTAAAAACCTCCAAGGAAGGAGAATTCACAACCTCCCGAGGGAGACCGTGGATAGAGATGAAATTTATTCCCTCTGCCATATAATACGAGGACTTCATGAAGCTGATTGGCAGCAGATTCCAGCCAGACCAAAGAAAGGGCTTCTTCATACAAGGCAGAATTGATTGATGGAATCTGCTCTCACAACTCGCAGTGATGGTCACTGGCTTAGATAGTTTAAAAGTGCATTAGACACATTCATAGAGGAGGATAACTTTATCTTTGACTACTGCCCCCAATAGTTCAGCTGAACCTCAATGTTCAGACAAACGCTACTGAATAAATGAAATACCGTGAAAATCCCTGAAATGAGAAGTAATTGACTAGAAATATTATCTTATAGAAATAAACTAATTAATAAAAATCAAAAAGTTTAAGGGGGAAAATTAGAAAAACCTAGAATTGAACAAAGCCTTAACGGGATGCCGGCTACAAACCTCATTTCACTGAACTATTCAGTTTCCTCAGAAGGAAATAGAGAAATCATAAATCTTAAATGACCAAATTCAAAGAAAGGGGATAAAACTCCCAAAAATTCTGAAGTATTATAATCCTAGCTCGACCTAGGTGAAGCAAAGCCCATAACATGTTTTTTCAGCCCATAACAGGTTTAGGAAATTTGTACTTATTTTCAGTTGCTTCCCATACAGATACAAAAACACAAATTGTGATAACGACCATGCTATTCTGTCATGCAGAACAGTCTCCATTCTCTGGGTATTTTATAGCATGGGTCACCAGTTGTTTTTGGACTATGACTCCCATCATCCCTAGCTAGCAGAACCAGTCGTCAGGGATGATGGGAACAGTAGTCCGAAAACAGGAAACACTGTCCTGGACTCATCATCTCTTACAAGACACCGGGGCTAACCTCCTTTGGCAGGAAGCATCGCAAGAGACAGCTTGACTTTGGGAAGATAAAGTAAGGGTAGAGTTAGACATTTTGGAGCTCTAGGGGTACAGTCTTTGTGTTGCTTCCAATAATGCTTTGTACTGCAGGCACCGTTTGTCGGTACATCTGTGCTTATTGCCTGTTCTGCCTTTGCACATAATGGCTTGGTTATAGGAGCCACTTTAAGGAATCAAACAAATAAGCAAATCCTGACCTTTGGAAAGCTCTCCTCGGGGTGCAGAAACTTGTAAAATATTACATTTTGAAGGGGATTATTTTTGTACACAGTGATATTGACCAGCAGGGGGCGTTTGTCAGCTAGTGGAATCAGTCTCTGTTAAGTAATGGTGAATCATGCAATTCTTTCAATGCATTTCCTCTAGAGCAGTGGTTGCAACAGCCGGCATTGTCATAGGGGAACTGTCCCCGTCCCCCCGTCCCCCCCCCCGCAAATTTGTACCCAAGAAGACACAAAGATGATTCATTTATTGGCGTTTCCTGCATGGTAGGAAGCAGTTAAAAGGACAAGATGAGGATTGATACAGATAGCCTGGATAGCTCAGTGGGATAAGCTCACGTGATGCTGATCATGCCAAGGTTGCAGGTTCGATCCCCGTATGGGAGAGCTGCATATTCCTGCACTGCAGGGGGTTGGACCAGATGATCCTCAGGGTCCCTTCCAGCTCTACAATTCTATGGTTAAACCACAAAATCGGCTGTATTTGGGTGTCAGATGAATTTTCTGGCAGCTTATATATATTTCTCATACATCATGCAGTGACAGTTCATATGCCCTGTCAAATGAAGGCAAGACACAGGGAAGAGGAAGTCCTGTTGGGAAGTAACTGAGAATAAGTACAGTGTCTGGGCTGGATGGCGGTTCGGCGAAACTCCCTGTGTGTTAGGGCCGGCTTGCTGACCGTGCGTAAAACGTCCTGTTCAGCAAAACCGCACTGACTACAAAGTCAGCATCTCTCTGCCAGCAGAGGCTTGCATCATCCTAGGTTAGTAAAAGGAAAATCTGTGTCTGTCTGTGAGAAGAGTCTAATGGCAATCGAACCTCAAGGTGAGATTAAGATGGTTCGGAAACTTCAGCGGCCAGGTTGCTCACCTGAGCAGGACGGTTTGAACACACAGTGGTACCTCGGGTTACAGATGCTTCAGGTTACAGACGCTTCAGGTTATAGACTCCACTAACCCAGAAATAGTACCTCGGGTTAAGAACTTTGCTTCAGGATGAGAACAGAAATTGTGCTCCGGCAGCAGCAGGAGGCTCCATTAGCTAAAGTGGTATCTCAGGTTAAGAACAGTTTCAAGTTCAGAACGGACCTCCGGAACGAATTAAGTTCTTAACCTGAAACTGAATTAAGTTCTTAACCTGCAATCCTGGTCTGACTGCACTGGCTACCAATTAGTTTCCGGGCCCAATTCAAAGTGCTGGTTTATAAAGCCTTAAACGGCTCAGGACCGCAATACCTCAAGGACTGCTTCTTTCCATATGAACCTGCCCAGACCCTGAGATCATCTTCTGAGGCCCTCCTTCCTCTGCCTCCTCCTTGAGAGGTCCGGAGGGTGGCAACACGAGAAGGGGTCTTCTCTGCAGTGGCCCCCTGCCTGTGGAATGCTCTCCCCAGGGAAGTTGGCCTGGCACCTTCATTATACACTTTTAGACACCAGGCAAAAATGTTCCTTTTAAACCAGGCCTTTGGTTGATCCGATTTACATCCTATGCCCTTTTAAAATGTGGGGGTTTTTTTGGGGGGGGGGGGCTATTGGGTTGTTGTTTCTATTTTTTAGGTATTTTGTGGTTTTATATCTTCATTATATTCTGTGAACCCCGCTGAGACCCCCGGGTATAGGGCAGTATATAAATTTAATAAATAATAATAATATGTTAGACCAAACATTCCAGCAGTGATCTATGAGGGAAGGCCTCATAGTAGCTCAGTGGTTCAATGCATTATTTGCACGCAAAAGGCGCCGGGTTCAAGTCCTAACCTCTCCAGGTAAGGCTTTCTGAAACCTTGGAGAGTTGGCTGCCACTCAGTCTATAGCATGGGTAGGCAAACTAAAGCCTGGGGGCTGGATCCGGCCCAATTGTCTTCTAAATCTGGCCTGCGGATGGTCCGGGAATCAGCATGTTTTTACATGAGTAGAATGTGTCCTTTTATTTAAAATGCATCTCTGGGTTATTTGTGGGGCCTGCCTGGTGTTTTTACATGAGTAGAATGTGTCCTTTTATTTAAAATACACCTCTGAGTTATTTGTGGGGCCTTCCTGGTGTTTTTACATGAGTAGAATGTGTCCTTTTATTTAAAATGCATCTCTGGGTTATTTGTGGGGCCTGCCTGGTGTTTTTACATGAGTAGAATGTGTCCTTTTATTTAAAATACACCTCTGAGTTATTTGTGGGGCCTTCCTGGTGTTTTTACATGAGTAGAATGTGTCCTTTTATTTAAAATACACCTCTGAGTTATTTGTGGGGCCTTCCTGGTGTTTTTACATGAGTAGAATGTGTCCTTTTATTTAAAATGCACCTCTGGGTTATTTGTGGGGCATAGGAATTCATTCATTTTTTTTCTTCTAAATATAGTCTGGCCCCCCACAAGGTCTGAGGGACAGTGGACTGGCCCCCTGCTGAAAAAGTTTGCTGATCCCTGGTCTATAGCAACCTTCCTGGATCTGCTGCCCTCTCCAACTCCCATCGTCCCTAATGGTCGGCCATGCTGGCTAGTGCTGATGGGAGTTGAAAACATTTGGAGGGCACCAAACTGGGGAGAGGCTGGTGTACGCGACACTGAGCTACATGGATCAATGGTTTGACTCGGTGTAAGGGCAACGACATCTGATCCTCCTGGAAATTTATAATATTCATGAGGAAAAAAGGAGCCATGGCTGTGGCAGCAGGTTAGAAAGTGCATGCACACCACAATAATGTTCACATGCTTCCCACCCCCTTGAAAGCAAGGCCTTATCTGCATCGCAGGATCTTACCATGGCTTCCTGCAAAGAATCCTGGGAGTTGTGGTTTGTTAAGGGTGCCGAGAGTTGTTTGGAGACTCCTAACCCCTTCACAGAGCTAGAGGGCTATTGGAAAATAAGGGTCAACTGTTTGTTTGTTGTTGTTTTTTAATAATATTTTATTGCTTTTCCAAAAAACAAAAACAAAACAAATTGACTTCCCTCTAGTCCCTTCCCTGGTTCCATTATTTGTCATGCATGCCCATTATTAAAATTATAACATATTTAAATCACTAGTATCCATTCATTGTAAAATTACAAGTACTTTTAAAACCCTGCTAATGTATTAACCTGTGTATAATGCTTCTGTATATAAGCAATAAACATCTTCCATTCTTCCTTAAATTCCATTCTTCCTTAAATTCACTGTCATCTCTGCTTCTTAATTTCATTGTCAGTTTTGCCATTTCAGCATATTCCATTAATTGAACTTGACAATCTTCTTTAGTTGGGGCACCTTCTTCTTTCTAGTGTTGTGCTAGTAGTCAAGACCTGCCAACCCCTGGCTTGGCTATTTATAAGAGAATATGGCCCCCAGGGTGAAATAAAGTTCCCCACTCCTGCATTAAGGGAGTATATCTTGCTTAAATTCTGCTTCTGCCTTGGCAGTATCGGAAAAGAGAAAATAAAGAAAATTGGAGCCTGCGACATTCAGGAAACTGGTTAGGCCAATGTGTGCCTCTGTCTTGAGAAATCTGTGTTAGTGGAAGCCCTGGAGCATTATACTTAAGCTTCGGCGGTTGCCCTCAAGCAGGTTAACCAAACAGACTGAGGGTAGGTAACTGATACCCTGAGGTCACAGGTAAACATGCAGAGACTGTACACAGAGCTGATTCACCTGACTGGCAGGGAGGCAACTATGGCCACGCCCAACCGGACAAGGTTTCAGGTTCCAATTTCATTGTTTTGTTTCCTCCATACACACACCTGACGGCGCAGGCTGAGGGCAGACGTGTGCAGTCAGCATGGGTTGCTGAAATTACCTCTTTTCCTGGTCCTTTTCCTTCGTTTCCTCGTCATTAACAGAAACAAACAAAAATCTGTCAGCCTTTTTTAAAATTTATTTTCACGCAAGCGACAGAACAATAACTTGCTGGATCTCCTCAAAACGCTTAATTTGTTGGAAACAGATTGCAAATAAATGAAAGGTAAGTGGTTTAAGGGGGGGAAAGTTTTCATTGTTTATGCATTTAGCGCCGTACAATGTAATTGCACAATTTGTGGTCCACCGGTCATATAGGCAGCCCTCTGGCGCAATGTTCAAGCTTCCTGGTTTTGCTTCCCGCCTGAGGCTGAAAGATCAGGGCAAGCTGTCAGCTCACAATATATGGCTGGAAAAAATCTTGCCCGGCCTGCTCTTGTGCCTTGAGGAACAACTTGATCTGCGGTCATTAGCAGGTGATATTGTTTATTCCCCATGCTACGAGGAGCTGCAGCCGGATGGTGAATTCTGCACATCATTTGGTTTAAAAAGCACTTGGGCAAGCCATACAGTTCCTGACTCTCGCTGCTAACCCTCTTAGCTATGTATTGTGACTTGCCAATAGCCTGATAACTTGCCCTCTAAGGTACACAGCAAAAGCAAACCCAGGAAGTTTATTGCTCTGGTTGTGGAGTGTTGTTTGGCTTGAGGGATCACACGTTGTACAGGCCTGGTGCAACACAAGCCAGAAAGACAGGCCTCTGCCCTGAGGAGCTTACGGCTTGTATTTTTTAAGTGTGAGGGAGCCAGTAAAGGGAGAGCGTTGAAGAAAGGAATGGAAAGGCAACCTTAGCATAACCTCTTGGCAATTTTGAAGACTAATCTACAATGTACTTGTCTCAAATTTCACTTGCCTGTGCAAAATAAATAGCATGCTGTGGATCTACTTTCCAAGGTGAAAAAAGAGAGAAATAATGAGCTGAAATGTTATCATTCAAAAACATTTTCACATGCTTAGAACACCAGTGACTAAAATGGGCAAAAAGGCTACCAAACGTAGAGAGTAGTGTAACCAGATCTTAACTTTACTTCTGTTTAACCCGTTATATAGGGACGCAGGTGGCGCTGTGGGTTAAAGCCTCAGCGCCTAGGGCTTGCCGATCGAAAGGTCGGCGGTTCGAATCCCTGCGGCGGGGTGCGCTCCCGCTGCTCGGTCCCAGCGCCTGCCAACCTAGCAGTTCGAAAGCACCTCTGGGTGCAAGTAGATAAATAGGGACCGCTTACCAGCGGGAAGGTAAACGGCGTTTCCGTGTGCGGCTCTGGCTCGCCAGAGCAGCGATGTCACGCTGGCCATGTGACCTGGAAGTGTCTCCGGACAGCGCTGGCCCCTGGCCTCTTAAGTGAGATGGGCGCACAACCCCAGAGTCTGTCAAGACTGGCCCGTACGGGCAGGGGTACCTTTACCTTTACCTTTTATCCATTTTCTGGTTGGTTGTTTTAAGAAAGGGGCCATAGTTCTGTAATCTTGCGGTGTTTTGATTTGGTTTTGCTTCCTTTTTGCCTACAGAAAACTAGCTCTTCAGGGAGCAGACCTCTTCCCTGAGATGCTAGTTTTCCACAGGCAGGGATCTCTTGATGTAATGGGACATTTGGACATGTGGTACCACCTGCCACGTTCCCAGGATGCTGGAAGGAAGAAGGGAGGTGGTTAGAGAGCCAGCAGCTCTTTAAGGCTAGGATGGAAAAAGATGGAGAGATATAAGCCTTCAGGGCATGATCAATGCCATATTTTGGAGTAAAGGTAAAGGTATGCCTGACCATTAGGTCCAGTTGTGACCGACTCTAAGGTTGCGGTGCTCATCTCACTTTATTGGCCAAGGGAGCCGGCGTACAGCTTCCGGGTCATGTGGCCAGCATGACTAAGCTGCTTCTGGTGAACCAGAGCAGCACACGGAAACGCCGTTTACCTTCCCGCCGGAGTGGTACCTATTTATCTACTTGCACTTTGACGTGCTTTGAAACTGCTAGGTTGGCAGGAGCAGGGACCGAGCAACGGGAGCTCACCCCGTTATTGCGGGGATTCGAACCACCGACCTTCTGATCGGCAAGTCCTAGGGTCTGTGGTTTAACCCACAGCACCACCCGTGTCCCTTATATTTTGGAGTAGGGAACTGCAGAATCATGGCATTCTTCTGGGAGGAATATTCTTCCTGTAAATCAGCAATGAGATAGTGGAAGGGGCTGGTGCAATTAACAGAGAAAGTGAGTGCTTTTAGAAACAGCAGCAAACAAACAAAAAGACCTTGGTAAGAGAGAGAGAGAGAGAGAGAGAGATGAGCAGTTTTTCTTCCTGCTGTGTTTTCATATACATTCCTCCCCTTTTTCTCTTTTCTTCCCCTCTTTCTCATACAGCTGTGCAAATAAGTCTACAAAAGTTCCTAGCCCACGAAACAACAACAACCAACAAACACTAGCCGGCTTGCCCACACATCCCTCCTCCTAGTTATTTGTGACATATTGCCGATGCCTGGAAACTTTCCCAACGTGCAGCGATGTAGCAACACCTCCTCACGTTTAATGGGCTTCTAGACTACACTGATATAAACAAACATATATGCAGATAATTCGGCAAAAACATGTCTACAGCGCTTAGGGGCAAACAGCCTCCTGCTTTCTGAAGGAGAGATAACCATCTCTTCTCTGTCTAGTGCCAGGAAATCTGATGGTTAAATTCCTTTTTGCTGTGTAAAGGATCACCTATTCACAGTCACACTGCGTTCAGCGGGATTAAGAGAGATGTTTGAGCTTAGCCTGCGGCTCTGCTTGGCAAAGTACTTGACCTCTTCAAGTCACAATATGCTTTTGATTTTTTTGATCTTTTTAAGCATCATGGTATGCATTTCTGCTTTGCCCTCGGAAGGACCTGGCAGCTGCCTTACATTCTCTGCTAGCTTCCTGGTTCGATTTTTTTTTTGCAATGCACTCTGTGTGTGGCTGCCTTTCAAGGCTGCCTTACTTGAACTGCTCAGTTGGTCCAGAAGTGCAGCTGCTTGACAAAGTTGGCTGAGTCAGCTGCATAGAGCATATGATACCTGTATCGTAAGATCTTAACTGGTTGCCTGTCAGTTTTCAAACACAGTTCAAGATGCTGGCCTTTTAAAAACCCTAGAATCATAGAATTCTAGAGTTGGAAGGGATCCTGAGGGTCACCTAGTCCAACCCCCTGCCAAGCAGGAATCTCAACTAAAGCATAATACGTAATAATAACAGCAACAACAATTTGTTTGTTTGTTTATACCCCACGCATGTGGCTGGGTTTCTCCAGCCACTCTGGGTGGCCTCCAACAGAATATTAAAAACACGATAAAACACCAAACATTAAAAACTTCCCTAAACAGGGCTGCCTTCAGACATCTTCTAAAATTCAGATAGTGGTTTATTTCCTTGACATCTGATGAGAGGGCGTTCCACAGGGTGGGCACCACCACTGAGAAGGCCCTCTGCTTGGTTCCCTGTAGCTTCACTTCTTGCAGTGAGGAAATTGGCAGAAGGCCCTCGGAGCTGGACCTCAGTGTTTGGGCTGAACGATGGGGATGGAGACATTTTATGACAGATGGCCATCCAGTAAAAACTGTTTTGGGAATTACCACGGTAAATTGCTTCTTATTCTGACTTCTCCCTTCTCCTTTCTCCTGTAGGAGTCCAAGGCAGCATGCAGTAGAAAACAGATACAACTGAAAACAAATCTAAATTAAGTTTGAACTAAAAGCAGTCAAATTGCCATTCTTGCAGGAAAGGAATAGAAGGCTCATGGCAACAATTGTCATCTGAAGGCCAAGATAAACAAAAGTGTCTTAAAGACAGGCCCAAACTACTGACCGTGCAAAGGAGAAGCTTAAATTGATAGTACGTAGAAGTAGAGCAGGCATAGGCAAACTCGGCCCTCCAGGTGTTTTGGGACTACAACTCCCATCATTCCTAGCTAACAGGACCAGTGGTCAGGGATGATGGGAGTTGTAGTCCCAAAACATCTGGAGGGCTGAGTTTGCCTATGCCTGAAGTAGGCTTGGGAGCAAAATATGACCCTCCAGGCAAGAACTAAAGCACAGCCACATATGGGCAAGTCCCTTGGGCCAAAGTGCAACAGTCAAGAAACACAGTCCAGAGTCAAACCCAAAGGGACTTTTTGGTCATGGCACCTTCTTCCAAAATTTCCTCCTGGAACGGGGATGCGACTGTTGACGAGGCCCATTCTGTTGGGTCTTTGAGAAGTCTAGTAAAAGCTTCCTGCTTTGCCAGGCTTTGGGGGCCGTTGGGCTAGCATTAAATGCAGTTCTTTCCTGGGTTATTTTATGCGCCAGTAATGTTGTTGTTTTAAGGTTTAATGTTGGGGCAAATCTTCATAGCTTGCTGTGAATGTATGGTGGCTCACCAGAAGCCTGATAAATCTGCTGTTTAGAATGAAAGCAGGAAGGAGTTGTCACACACACACCTGGCAGGCCATAATATGTGACTGGTGGGCTGCATATGGCTTGGTAGTTCATGGCTGTATTTTGGTTTTTTCTAGTCTCTTTTAATGTTTGCATTATTTGAGGGGGCGGGGGAGTGACGAAGAATACAGTTGACAGCAGCAGCCTCCCATTGTAGCAGCATCCCATGAAACTGTTCCTAAATGAGCTAAGCATGAAACTAGGGAAACCCAGCCAGGTGGGTGGGTATAAATAATAAAATTATTATTATTATTATTGGCATAAAAATTTAAGAATTGCGCTTCTGGATCAGGCCAGCTACCTGTAGCTTCCCACCTTCAATCTGACTCATCAGAAACTCAAAACGAAACAGACTGAAGGTGGAGATACTCATAACATTTCCCCCCCAAGTAGTGGCGTCAGTTTGGAAGTGCCCATGCTGCATTCAGCGCAAAAGGAACTTTTCTGTTCAAGGTCAAGTCCTGAAGGGTGATGGGCGGGAACCACAATTCTGCAAACTGACTGCAGAAGCTCTGATTGGCAGGCACCCATGATGTCATCGAGAAGCCTCTTCTCCAATCCCCAGAGCAGTTTTGAGCTTTTTAAAGTTTTGTTTTTTAAAAAATAAAGTCACTGCAATGACTGATGATAGGAGAATAAGGTCTGCTGGCATTTCTATCTTATTCTGATTGTGAAGCCGAAAGGAAGCTGGTGGGGGGGGCACTATTGAAAGAGTTTAATAGGATGCCTGTCTCCTCAACAGTGATGTGGGTTTTCTAAAAAAAAAAATAGAATTGGAAAAATTTAGGGTAATTTGCATTGGGAAATTATTTGATGTCCTGGAGAATGATCTAATTTAGCATGGTTGTTTTCCTTGTTTTAGCAACCAAAGCTAAAAGCTTTTAAACTGCCAAGCTGACCTAATACTTGATTTGTAATTGGAATTCATTGTTACTAATGAACTTATGAAATGGAAAATTTTCTGCCTCAGATCACTGCTCCCCTTTGCCCTGCTAATTTAGTTTGCCACATGTGCTCTAATTGTCTTTATTAACTAGGGAGAGTTGGCTAATCAGACTGTTTTCTGGTACCTGTCCTTAATCACTGCCCCTATTTTCAGTTACAGATAGGTAGCCGTGTTGGTCTGCCATAGTCAAAACAAAATAAAAAAAATTCCTTCCAGTAGCACCTTAAAGACCAACTAAGTTAGTTCTTGGTATGAGCTTTCGTGTGTATCTGAAGAAGTGTGCATGCACACGAAAGCTCATACCAAGAACTAACTAAGTTGGTCTTTAAGGTGCTACTGGAAGGAATTTTTTTATTTTGTTTTGCCCCTATTTTTCCCCTGCTTTCCTTTAGGGGGAATTTTTGAGGGGCGGTTTTGACATGCAATACATACATGTGCCCTGGTATTCATCAACTTCCCTTCTGCATCCCCCTCCCTTTAACTGCCTATCCAGAAAGCAAATGTTGCTGGTGCATCTGAGTTGCAGCTATTTTGTAATATTTAAAATCCAGAGCCATTGTGGGAATAAACGTTCTATCAAACATTTTCAATTTAAAAAATAAATAAACAGATAGGAAATCTAGCCTATGAAAGTTGGGGGAAAGTCCTTTGGAAGAATTCCCATTGTGTTCAGTTTGGCTTACACTCAAGTAAGCATGCATTGGATTGCAACCTCAGTTTAACACAACTGCTTAAAAAGCCAACTCACCTTGCCAGCAAAGGTCTGTATAGGTAAAGCTATGGTTTTCCCAGTAGTGATGTATGGAAGTGAGAGCTGGACCATAAAGAAGGCTGATCGCTGAAGAATTGATGCTTTTGAATTATGGTGCTGGAGGAGACTCTTGAGAGTCCCATGGACTGCAAGAAGATCCAACCTATCCATTCTGAAGGAAATCAGCCCTGAGTGCTCACTGGAAGGACAGATCCTGAAGCTGAGGCTCCAATACTTTGGCCACCTCATGAGAAGAGAAGACTCCCTGAAAAAGACCCTGATGTTGGGAAAGATGGAGGAGAAGGGGACAACAGAGGATGAGATGGTTGGATAGTGTTCTCAAAGCTACCGGCATGAGTTTGACCAAACTGCGGGAGGCAGTGGAAGACAGGAGTGCCTGGCATGCTCTGGTCCATGGGGTCACGAAGAGTCGGACACGACTAAACAACAACACAACAACAGGGTAGACAGGATAATCAGGGAAGAATGTTCAACAGTGTGTCAGAATGTGAGTGTGTGAGACAGACAGGCAGTGATAACTGATGTAAGAATAGGCATCCGTCTGTCTCGGGAGACAATGGAAGAGTCAAACCACTGGAAGTCAAACCACCGGACAGCTACAGTGCCTGCTGTGGCTGTAAAAACCAATACAGGAGAGACATGTTTTGTTGCAGGTGGGGCAGTTGTAGGTGTCCGGCTCTGCTTCTGCAGGTCTACCATGGCATTGCTTCCTCCTTGGGCATTGCTGTGGGTACACAACCTGACTTACTCTTTTCAGTCATCTACAAGGAATTCCCATGTATACATATTATATTGCTGGCATCCGTCTGTCTCAAGAGACAATGGAGTGAAGTCAAACCACTGTGTTAGCAGCACTGAAGTGACCTCCCTGGGGCGCAAGCCTTGGCAGTGTGTCTGGAAGTCCTGGGCCGCCAAGACGACAAGACCTCTCAGCCTCACTGATGTGGTCTAAAGGAAAGCAGAACATTACGCTTGGCACTGGCTTAGCTGCAGGAATTGCAAGAAGGAAGCCTACAAGGCGCCACCCAAGTGTCTTAGGGACTCCACTCTGGATTTGTGTAGGGTTTACTCCAGGGGTCAGCAAACCTTTTCAGCAGGGGGCCGGTCCACTGTCCCTCAGATCTTGTCGGGGGCCGGATTATATTTTGAAAAGAAAAATAAACGAATTCCTATGCCCCCCCACAAATAACCCAGAGGTGCATTTTAAATAAAAGCACACGTTCTACTCATGTAAAAACATGCTGATTCCCAGACCGTCTGCGGGCTGGATTTAGAAGGTGATTGGGCCAGATCCGGCCCCCAGGTCTTAGTTTGCCTACCCATGGTTTACTCCTTAGCCTTTTCTTTCCCTGACAGCCCACAAGGCAGCGGAGGTTTCGTATGAGAGTTTTCCTTCTCCTAGATGGGCTGCTTTCTCAGGTTGACCAAGCCCCACCTGCCCCTCACTTTCCTTTAGTCACATCTGTTCAATCCACCAGAGATTGTCTTTGCATGCAGGGGAAGCGCCCAATTCACCAAGGGTTTGCTGGGATGCATATAAATACATATACATACTAGCAGTTCGAAAGCACACCAGTGCAAGTAGATAAATAGGTACCGCTATGGCAGCAAGGTAAACGGCTTTTCCGTGCGCTCTGGTTTCCGTCACAGTGTCTCGTTGCGCCAGAAGCGCTTTAGTCATGCTGGCCACATGACCCGGAAAGCTGTGGACAAACGCCTGCTCTCTTGGCCTGAGAGTGAGATGAGCGCCTCAACCCCATAGTCGCCTTTGACTAGACTAAAACATCCAGGGGCCCTTTACCTTTTACCTTACAAATACAGTGGTACCTCGGGTTAAGTACTTAATTCGTTCCGGAGGTCTGTTCTTAACCTGAAACTGTTCTTAACCTGAAGCACCACTTTAGCTAATGGGGCCGCCTCCTGCTGCCGCCGCGCCGCCTGAGCCCAATTTATGTTCTTATCCTGAAGCAAAGTTCTTAACCTGAAGCACTATTTCTGGGTTAGCGGAGTGTGTGACCTGAAGCGTATGTAACCTGAAGTGTATGTAACCCGTGTATGTACGGGTATGTGTATGTACAAGTGTCCTCATTTGAATCTGAAATCTCGAACGGTCAGGTGGCTTCACGGTTCCGTTCTCTGTGTTCATTGCAGATGTCATGGTCCCCTCAGTACCGGAGTTCAAAATTCCGCCATGTTTACGGCAAGGCAGCCAGTAAGGAGAAGTGCTACGACTGTGTGCCTATCACCCGCAGTGTTCACGACAATCACTTCTGCGCTGTGAACCCGCATTTCGTTGCTGTTGTGACCGAATGTGCCGGTGGAGGAGCCTTTATTGTAATACCAGTAAATCAGGTAAGTACCACCTTACTGACAGGTGTAGCTGGTTTTGTGTGTTTTTACGTCTCGGTGGGCAATGGAACCTCCTAAAGCCCAAATGGCCCATTCATTTTAACAGAGGAGCATATTTTGAATGGAGTAAGGCAGAGGTTTTCAACCTCTTTGAGCCCACAGCTCTCTTGTGGCAACCCTGTGGGGCTCCGGAGCCCAGCTATGTCACCCCTTGTCTGTAGAGCTGGCAGCTTCTCATCCTTTTTCAAACACCCTCCCTTGTGAAGTGTTCCCTCAACCTCCTCTCCCCTCTCCTTGGGAGTCCTCTGGGCAGCCGTAGCTGCCGCCCCTGGTCTGTGAGCTGCCCCCCCCCCGCCCCAAAGAGAGGTGCTTCCTCACACTGCCCCACAGGGGCCTGGGAAGCACCCTCCGGCCATCCCCAGAGGCACCCTTCACCTGAGGAGCTTGTAGCCAGGGCTGCTGCAATAAACAGCTGTGTGAGCCTTTGGGAGGCAGAGATGTGAGAGGGCATCAGAAGAGGGAGGGAAGGAAAGAGGGACAGAGGCCAGTGTTGCCCACGGCACCCCTGACCATCCTTCAAGGCACCCCAGGGTGCCACACTGGTTGAAAACCAAAGGGATTGAAAAGACCAGCAGTATTGGATCTATCTACTGACTCTCTCTCTCATGAACTGGGAACTAGGGCAAAGGGCTCATTTACACACATGCACACAAACCCCATATAAACTCCTTTTGCACTGCATGAGTTCATTTTGCTTGCGGCTAACGCACTGCTGAGTTGCACAAGAATTGTCTGGGACCTCGTCCCTGCCCATACAAACACCAGGACTCTGAAAGAGCTGGCTGTTGCAGGTTGAAGGGGGCTTAAAGAGAGCCCTTTTGCCTTTCCCACTCATCCTGAGTTGCCTGGTGAGCCCTTTGCAGATGTATTGGTTTTCATAAGAGAAAGCCATATTTTTAGGCAAGGGTCCCTGGGATCTGAGGCTCTGCTGGGGGCCAGACTGAGGACTTAAACCTCTTGCCACCAATTCTTGTGCTAAAGATGGTGGTGATAGAGCTACAGGATGATCCAAAAGGTCGTCATCCAGGATAAAGTCACGAATGCTTCCTTTTGTAAATGTATGTAATTCTGGGGCTGGTTTTGGACAACACATTTACGGGGTGATTGGACTGAATGCCTATTCCAAAAAGCACTCTTTAAAAAAAGATGTACCGTATTTTTCGCTCTATAAGACGCACCAGACCACAAGACGTACCTAGTTTTTGGAGGAGGAAAACAAGGAAAAAAATATTCTGAATCTCAGAAGCCAGAACAGCAAGAGGGATCGCTGCACAGTGAAAGCAGCAATCCCTCTTTCTGTTCTGGCTTCTGGGATAGCTGTGCAGCCTGCATTCGCTTCATAAGACGCACACACATTTCCCCTTACTTTTTAGGAGGGAAAAAGTGAGTCTTATAGAGCAAAAAATACGGTATTTTGTTTTCAAAAGTGTTCATACTTTACCATCAATAATACCTTTAATTTATCCATTGACTTCCCATCCCCCTCTCCATGGGTTCTATGTTTATCCTTTAACATTGCATAATTTAACTTATAACACTCCATATGTACATCCTAAGTTCTTAGCCTTAATGTGTTTCTTCTCTTGCTCATATTTCAAACCCTCCTCACGTTTTTACGCAACTCTAATAGCTCTTTAGATGTTCTCCAAAAACACTCTTAATTGGTTATTGCCCCTTTAAGACAGGGTTTACTAACCATTTTTCACCCTGGGGAAAACCTTTTGAGGGCTGTATAACAGTGGCGGTGTGGCCGAAAGTGAGTGTATTATTATCTTGGTCCTCCAAACAGCCACACATCACCTGTGCTTCCTTTAAGTAATAGATATATGTTATAATCCAAAGGACCATGATCGGCAACAACAGAATCTTACTTATATATTTAGTATAATCCTCTCTAACCTTTACAGTGCCCCTCAAAACACCTGTCTGCTACAGACCCCTTGTGGTGAAAATATATACAATAAGAAAAATGTATTTTAGCTCAGCTCTCTGTAAGGTTAAGAGGCCATTTTAAGACTCATGTCCAGACAGAGGCACAGCAAAAACGTATACCCAGCCCACAACAGCGGTTGGAAATTTGCATTTCCTATCTACGTTGCAATGCAAATGGAAATATGCTTCCCATCTTCAGTGTGTGTTGCAAGCAGGGTTGCACATCACAACCACATTCATACTGCTTGAGATAAAGGAAACTCCTGTGCAAGAGCCTCTCTCCTTTGCTGTTTCTGGGTAGTATTTGAAAACACATGTAAGATGCAGTGAAGGAAATCAGCCCTGAGTGCTCACTGGAAGGACAGATTGTGAAGCTGAGGCTCCAGTACTTTGGCCACCTCATGAGAAGAGAAGACTCCCTGGAGAAGACCCTGATGTTGGGAAAGATGGAGGGCACAAGGAGAAGGGGGCGACAGAGGACGAGATGGTTGGATAGTGTTTTCGAGGTTACCAGCATGAGTCTGACCAAGCTGCGGGGGGCAGTGGAGGACAGGAGTGCCTGGCGTTCTCTGGTCCATGGGGTCACGAAGAGTCGGACACGACTAAACGACTAAACAACAACAACAACAAAAATCTGCATTGGGTGTCTAGCTTTGCAACCTACCCGTTGCAGAATATATTCCAGCTGGTTCCATGCTGAATTTGTCATCAGTTTTCCTCTTCCTTCATACATCAGGTCTGTCTTTTCCCCTAAGCCACACATACATGGTAATTCATTTAAATGTCCATCCTTCACCATCCAAAAGAAAAACCCAAGCAAACCTCAAATGTTCAAAAAACGTTGTGAAAGTAAATCAGGAATTTGGGGGGGTGGGGTGACATTTGTGGCGTCACAGAAACTAGCCAATAGGCACCATCCACAGCTCCATTTCAAATGCTGGAAACTGGCAGAAAGCTTGCCTTAGGAGAGAAAAATATAAGCGTTTGTATTAAACATATGGGCATTCTCAAACTGGCTTGGCTGCTCTAAAATATGTTTTTCTTCACCCTAAATTTGTATGTGTTTTGTTTTCAGTCCTTCCCTACTGGATTGCTTCCAGATTATCAGTATTTTGTGGGAGGGATTCAAGTGCATAGAAGAAATTTAGGATTGCAGAATCAACGTGGATCAGTGCACTCTGTCACCCTAGTACAAGAATCCACTTTTTTAAAAAAAAGCAGCAAACTTTTTGCAGTTAGGAAAGTGACAGAGAAATGGAATGAAAAGTGCGGGAAGACGTATAAACACCCCACACAAGCAAATCAGAATGAATGGTCAGTAAAGACTGGATGAGTCTAATTTCCACAGAACTTTGTGCAAGTGACTCAGGATGACTGCTCAATAAACACATCATCTTGAGGAGCCCCTAGTCTGTGTAGTTTGTATCCAAACCCTGCAAAAGGGAACACATTCAAGTTACGGCAACTGTTGATACTGGTGGTTTAATATGGGTAGGAAATGGCTCCAAGAGACAGATACATTAAGGGGTCAAGATAAAACCATGAAGGACAAGACACACTGGAGAGTTCTGTTTTGCTTTGTGTCGATTGACAGGCCTAATCAGAGACGTTGCAGTTTGGAAACTAAATCTTTCCGTTTGTTTCCAGACAGGAAAACTTGACCCGCATTACCCTCGCATCTGTGGGCACAAAGGGAATGTTTTAGACATTAAGTGGAACCCTTTCGATGACTTTGTAATAGCCTCGTGCTCTGAAGATGCCACTGTAAGTTTTGGGAACCTCTGGAGCGATATAACAAGATATAACAGAATGCTGCCCAGTTTCCTAACTATGGTTAGAAGATTGAGATTATCCCATAGGCTCACCCCCTTTCCTTTCATAGCTATAGTTAGTGTTAAGTCAGCACTGTTCTAACCATGGTTAAAGGTAAAGGGACCCCGATGATTAGGTCCAGTCGTGGCCGACCCTGGGGTTGCGGCGCTCATCTCGCTTTATTGGCCGAGGGAGCCGGCGTACAGCTTCCGGGTCATGTGGCCAGCATGATTAAGCTGCTTCTGGCGAACCAGAGCAGCACACGGAAACACCGTTTATCTTCCTGCCAGAGCAGTACCTATTTATCTACTTGCACTGGTGTGCTTTCGAACTACTAGGTTGGCAGGAACAGGGACCGAGCAATGGGAGCTCACCCCGTTGCGGGGATTCGAACTGCTGACCTTCTGATTGGCAAGTCCTAGGCTCTGTGGTTTAACCCACAGCGCCACCCACGTCCCCCTAACCATGGTTAGCTCAAACCAAAGCAGGCAAATATGTTTCGGGTTGTGGTTGCCTGCTGTACAGTGGATGTAACCACACTGAAAACGCTGGAGTGAGCTTAACACTGGTTAGTGATTCAGAATTCAAGAGAGAGGTAGGAGCACATAAGGCATCAAGGTGTTTTTGATGATGATGGAGACCGGGCCGCAACATGTTTACACTAGTTCTAAAGGCCTCATCATTTGCTAGGAAGGTTCCAAGGGACAGCTGATAAAGTAACAAGGAGATACTGTTGTTGGAGCAGTAGGTTTGGATGTTAGAGCCAGGTTTAACTTGACTGAGTTCATAAGGTTGTTGCGAGGCCAGAATGCCATTCTTTGGAAGCAGGGTGAGAAATGCAAATAAATACTTCAGTTGAGTGGGGCACTTCTTAAGGTCCTGGTTTGGCGTTTCCACCTTAAAGTGGTAATGCAGGAAGTGAGACAGATCAGATGCCTGCCCCCCTTTTGGGCAGGGGCAATGGAAAGCACAACTCTCACTGTGCAGATAGAACATCTCTCTTGACTTGATGTTACCTTTGTTTGTGCACAGACACTTGGTGGCCCACATGGTGGAAACAAGGGACAGGATGGATTCCTAGACTGTGAGGGTTGGATATGCACTGGGTGTGCATTGATCCTGCCCCTCTGCCACCCCCTGCAAACCATCTCTCCATCCCACATTCCTTTACCCTCAACTACTGATTAAGACTTATTAGTCCTGATTGCTGCTGCTAATGTCAGGTGTTGATTAATGGAGCCGGCTTATAGTCTCTGCACTACTGTGTCTCTTAGGTTAAAGTCTGGAACATTCCTAACCACTTACTCACAGCAAACATCACAGATGCACAGAAGGAGCTTCTTGGTCATTCGCGAAGGGTGGGACTCATCGAATGGCACCCAACTGCGAGCAACATTCTTTTCAGCACTGGCTATGATTACAAAGTGAGTCAGGGTCTTGTTAACCTTCATTTCAAGCATCAACATGCTGTTGTTCTATTCTGCTTCCATGGGGGGTCTTGGGCAGAGTATCTGAGGTGTGTGAAATGAATGAGAGGATATAACCCTCTGCCAAACTAGAGGATTTTGCCTCATAGTTACTTCCTGCCTTCCAAAACATGGTGGCCACAGTCTACTCCCAGCATGCATAGAGAACACAAAGCCAAGATCTACCCACCCGGGAAGAATGGCAGATGAAGGTGATGGACTACATGGAAATGGCGGAAATGACTGGCAGAATCCGAGACCAGGGAGAAGAGTCGGTGGAGGAAGATTGGAATAAATTTAAAGACTACTTACAGAAACATTGTAAAATTAATGAATGTTAGAAGGATGTTGGAATGAAGTTACATGGCCTTAGCAGAAATGTTATAAAGAATTAAGTATAATAGATTGTAATTGGATTAAAGGAAAAAATAATGTTAGAATTGGTTAAGTTAAATGATAGGACAGAAGTTTGAGGAAGAAGGAAAGGATTTGCTGAAACAATTAATCAAAGTGGAACACAACAAAAGGGAGGTGTGAGGAGGTCGCTGAAACAAGTAAAAGAAAGTTAATAATTGAAAGTATCGGTTGTGGTTTTTTTTAATTGTTTTTGTTTTATTTTTGTTATGCATATGTAATATTTTTGTTTCTATATTGTATTGTATGGTTTTGTTATGTTTAACTTTTTTTCTTTTTCCTTTCTGTAACTTTCAAAATTTTAATAATTATTATTTTTTTTTAAAAAAAAAAAAGAGAACACAAAGCAAGAGAGGGGTAAAAATGCGGGGGGGGGGGGGGAATGGATAAGCCGGCCCAGAATTGCCTAGCAGGATGTTCCCACAACTTGTTTCTTTAGATTATGTGTATGTATGTGTGTGTTTGTGTGTAGGGAGGTGGCATGTTGTTGTTATTTGTGCAAAACACCATATAAGCCTGAATTGCAAATAAATATGCCACAGTTCTGCAAGGCCACAGAATGTGGTGTTGGTTGCAGAATTCAGGTGCAGAATTGTAGAGTTGGAAGGGACCCTGAGGATCATCTAGTGATTCTAGTCCAATCCCTGCCATGCAGGAACATGCAGCTGTCCCATATAAAGATCAAACCTGCAACGTTGGCATTATCAGCACCACGCTCTAACCAGCTGAACTATCCATGTCAAATAAGAACCTCGATCTTCATCAAAGCCAGCAACAAATTGGGATTTTCTAGTCCTTAATGGTTGCAAAGGAATGAAGCAAAAGTGGGTGGTGATGTCTCCTGAAACTTCACAAGCCAGATTCATTGCTGGATATAGTTTTCAGTGTTCAGGGGCTGGAGCATTTGCACCCCATGCAGCCGCCTTTCCTTCCCCGTGGCTAGCAGAAGCTGCATAGATTTTGCCCAGTCAAGCTGAACAGGGAAAATCATGGAAATGTGCTGTGTGCAATTTGTCCAAGTTGCATAGCGTTGGGAGTAGTCATTGTTCTTTTTGTGCGTTGTCTGCACTGTGGGTGGGGAGCTCGGGAAACATTCATGAACGCACCTCTCTTTGCCTTCAGATCATGATCTGGAACCTTGACACCAAAGAGTCTGTAATTCAGATCCCGGTGAAGACAATCCACTTCCACACGGACGTCATTCTTTCCATGTCGTTCAACACAGACGGGAGCCTCTTGGCCACGGCCTGCAGGGACAGGAAAATAAGGGTCATTGACCCACGAGCAGGAACTCTCTTACAGGTATGCAGGGCTGGCGAGATTGATTAGCACCACACGGGAAGACCGCTTGCTGTTTGTTTTAGATGGCTAAAAGGATGTTCTCACCTGTGCACAGGAGACGGATAGGTCTGCAGGCCAGAAGGTGGGGTGCATCTTTCTCTGAAACAGCAGGGTCTAGAGCAGAAGATCTAGCTTAGATCCTACACCAGGTTTACATCTGGGGACATAAACCAGAGCTGCTGTCATTTACAGCCTTATTCGGTTCTGTAGCTGGGCAGCACTTTCAAAGTTAGCTTCTCCTTCTCCTGAATAATGATGAATTGATTCTGAATTGGAATCACAGCTCTCTCTCACATCTGATGGGCTGTCCGCCTAGCTTGATATAGGCAGTTTAGGAGTGGGAAGGTGACTCGGCTGCCGTCCATGACATTAAGATCGTCACTTGACTGCTTGCAGTTACCTTATCTTTCAGGTGAGGAGTGTCAATCTTAGATGGGTTGGTGGGCCCAATGTCCCTCCCTGAAGGCCACCTTGGGGCTACGCCCGTTATTTTGCACCATAACCGCCACATTTTGAGGGAGACAGTCATAGGCCATTCAGTTCATTTCTAAAGTACCGTATTTTTCGCTCCATAACACACACTTTTTCCCTCTTACAATCTAAGGGGAAATGTCTGTACGTCTTATGAAGCAAATGTGTCGTCCCTGGGGCTGAGGGGCAGGGAACCTGGGCTTCCCCTGCCAGCCCCAATCTGTTCTTTGGGGCTGGCGGTGGGAGAAAGCGCTTCTGGGGTAGCCCGCGAAGCCTCCGCAGGTGAGCCTTCATCCCGCTGCCCTGAGGAGGCTTTGCACGGCTATCCCTGGCTTTTGCGGGAGGTGGGGGAAGGGACAGAGCAAGGCTCTCTCACTTCCCCCACCTCCCGCAAAAGCCCCCTAGAGCCGCATTTTTTTTTCTTGAATTCCCCCCCCCCAAAAAAAAGTAGGTGCGCCTTATGGTCAGGTGTGCCTTATCGAGTGAAAAATATGGTACCCCCCTCATTATTCAGCGTCCAGCCTGATGCATTGTCCTGTACTGGTTGGACTCAGAGGAATAGTGGGAGGGAACTACACAGGGAAGAAGGCTGAGAGCTTAGGGAGTGGTGGGATGATGACGAGTAATCAGAGGGAGAAGATTGGGAAGAGCTGGTGTCAGAAGCTAAAGGCGTAACAGGGGCTTAGTGTGCTAAGACAGTCTGTGGCTGAGAGAAGTCCAGAATCAGAAATGAAAGCCGATAAGAGCAAGGATGTCTTCCCCTTGTGCTGCAACAAGCTAGCCTCCTCCCTAGTCTCCCAGAACCAGAAGAGGCATGAAGTGGGAAGAACAAGGCATGCAGGTGCAGTCTCCGATTGTTTGGGGGAGAGAAACCTGGAAAGGAGACTTAGATGGCTGTGGGGAGACAGGAACCTTTAGTCTGGGCAATTGATCCATGGGGCAAGAACTACTGGGGATGAGCTGCTGTGCTCATTAGACTTGACGCTCAGCCAAGTCTGTGCAGATCCTATTTTTGCTAATAAAGAGTTAACTTCAACAGGCAGGGTGTGATTTACTGCTGGCTTGCTCCTGTCACTTATCTACCTGGGATCCTGATTCCCAGTTACCCTCTTCATTGCTCCTGTGAAGTGTTTCTGTGTCCCAAGGCCTGTGCTACACACTGCTGATTTAAGTGGAATACGCAAGAGGGTCCTGCAAGAGGAGAGGACAGGTAGTTTGAAGCCTTTAAGAGGACAGTCCTCGTTTTCTAGCTCAGATGATTGATTCATCAGTTGGTGCATAATGTGCTCGTTCCCCAGGAGCACACTGGCGTTCCCCAAGAGGCCTGACAAGCCCTGCCTTGACAATCTACCTTAAATTAGTCTGGTATGGCTTCCAAATCATATACAGTGGTACCTCAGGTTAAGTAGTCAGTTCGTTCCGGAGGTCCGTTCTTAACCTGAAGCACCACTTTAGCTAATGGGGCCTCCTGCTGCTGCTGCGCCGCTGGAGCACGATTTCTGTTCTCATCCTGAAGCAAAATTCTTAACCCGAGGTAATATTTCTGGGTTAGCGGAGTCTGTAACCTGAAGCGTATGTAACCTGAGGTACCACTGTATTGCTGCATCAGCTGTACAGGGAGATAAGCGAATGCTGTGAATTTTGATGGTGGAGGGTTTTCAAGAAGCAGCATTTGGTGTGCTTGATTTCCTCTGAGTAACACGCCGTGTCTTCTTGCAGGAAGCAAACAACAAGTCTCACAGAGTGAATAAAGTTTTGTTTCTAGGAAACATGAAAAAGCTGCTCTCCACGGGGACATCGAGGTGGAACAACAGGCAAATTGCACTATGGGATCAGGTGAGTTGCTCAGCAAACCACTTCAGGCACTCGCCATGCTAATGGTTCCATCACAGATCAACACTTTAGCTCTGTCTCTCTCTGCTGTTTAGGCCGTGTGCACACACTAAATCTTTAAAGCTCATTCAAATATAATATCAATAAACAGCTATGTGCTTTTTAAAAGACATCTGAAGGCAGCCCTGTTCAGGGAAGCTTTTAGTGTGTGATGTTGTATTGTGCTTTTAGTATTTATTTATTTTTGTTGGGAGCCGCCCAGAGTGGCTGGGGCAACCCAGCCAGATGGACGGCAAGCAAGCAAGCAAACAAATCAAAGCAATTATGAACAGAGATGTGCAAAGAGCTTCTCTCTGTGAGAGAGCACAACAGTGGCTGATGTGGGGCATGGCATGCCTGCGCCATTTTGTGTCACTTTCCCTGCTCTTTTAGATGTGGCAGCCATTTTGTTTTATGCCAGGCCCCCACAGCAGCCATTTTGTGACTGGTGCAAACGCCCTATGTGCCCAGTGGCCCCAAAAAGGTTGGCGGCCCCTGCTCTAAATCCTTCTGGAACTGCATTTGTTGTTCTTGTTGTGTTTTGCCACTTTATAGCTGTAGTTTCTGGTTTCCTCACGCAGGGTGACCTTTCCGTGCCTTTAGTAGAGGAGGATATGGACGGTTCATCGGGTCTCTTGTTTCCTTTCTATGACTCGGACACACACATGCTGTATGTGCTGGGCAAGGTGAGTTCTTGCCCTTGCTACAGAGTCTTAAGTATGTGGGCAAGACTATAAATAAAACTTGTGCGATAACTAGATTCCCGTGCCTGGCCGTTGAAACCGCTCTCCACGTGGAACGGGCATTTGAGCGAGTTAAGAACGGTGGCTGGATTCTTTAGCTGGGGACCATGAAATGTCTTCCCCCAAATGGTGTGTCGGGAGCCAAGCACACCCTTCTCTTGGATACAACACTGCCCTCTTGTCTCTTCCATTATCTCTAGGGCGACGGGAACATCAGGTACTACGAGATAAGTTCGGAGAAGCCATACCTAAATTACCTGATGGAGTACCGCTCCCCTTTGCCCCAGAAAGGAATCGGTGAGCTTGCAGCCATTTTCATTGCTGGTGATGTGCGATAAAGGGGTGTCCGTGAACAACCGATAGGGCAAGAGGTAGCTGGTCATGGGAAGATAACGGGCCTCGGTCTGTTCCTCCTTCCCTTCAGTTTTGTCACAGCTGTGCAATGTGGCTGAGGTTCTTCCTTTCGCCGCTTCCTTTTCGCCACTGAGGGAATTTCATCAGAGAACTATTGCTTTTCTTCAGGCTGTTCAAAAATACCATTCTAAGAGGCCTTTCTTTTCTCTCCCCCCCCCCACTCTTTAGCTGTGTACACAGCATACTAAGCATACAAGGCTTCCCCCCCCCCAATAATCCTGGGAACTATAGTTTAGCTCTTCACAAAGCTACAATTCCCAGCCGAGTTCCCAGGGGGGAAGCAGTGTCTTTTAACTGGGCTTTAAACACATGGTGTGCATGAAGCTTCTATCTGAATATGAAACTGCACCATAGAGCAACCATTTTCTGTTCCAACTAACAGACCTTCTCTGGGGGTGCAAAGGGGAGGGATTGCTTGGCTATAGCCCAGCCGAATCCTCTTTAAACAGCCCCCCCAACTGCAGAGGAGGAGGTTGTAGCTGTTGGCATTTTCTAGTTAAAACGCTCCGCAGACGTTAATACTGAATCTCTGTTGGAAGAGCACACTTGGCCCTGGATATAATTACATGGAGACACTGAGTTTAGGAAAATAAGAAAGTTACTTTTATTACAGGAAATGCATGTCTGAGAGAAAAGATCCTGGTTCTGTGTGTCTGAGGTGGAGGTGCCCTGAGCCGTGCTTGCTCTTGCATTTGAGCAGGGGAGACACAAAGGATGTCTCTCCTCTCAAGGAGAAAAGCAGAGGAGGAGGAAATGAGTAGGGTGTGTCATTTTAGGGGGTGAATTTAATTTTTGCAAATTTCTTCAGTGAGAGGGTCTTAAAAATATGCTTTTGGGTGTGAGGAATTCAAACCCGCTATTCTTTTTGTGATCAGACAATGTTTAGCTTGGTCCGTCTATGTTTGGTGAAGAGGCACAAAAACTGCTTTTGGAAAACCAAAGAATTTTAATTTTACCTTCTGAAAATGTCAGTCAGTGCCCAATAATAATAATAATAACAGTAATAATAGCTACACGTACTTGGTCATTTTTAATGATTACTATGCAGTTTTACACAGTTTTACTTCCCAAGCAAAACTGAATAGCTCAGTAGATTAGAGCATGGTGCTGATAATGCCAAGGTTGCAGGTTCGATCCCCAAATGGGACAGCTGCATATTCCTGCAATACGGATGATCCTCTGAATCCCTTCCAACTCTACAGTTCTATCATTCTAAATTATATTAATGTAGCCAAAATATCTTTTGAATCCCCAAGTCATGCTGCAACTTGTCAGAACCCCTCATTTTGGAATTTGGAAGTTGAAAAATTCAACAAGCCCTAGGAAATGAGATCAGCAGCCCTGAGAGGTCTAACGCCTGAGAGAAGGTCAGCACCAATTACGTAGGTTGGAAAGGACAGTCTAAAACAGGATCTTCCACCCACGCTTTCCCAAGCAAACACATCAGCCTCCACTGCAAGCTGAGTTGCATCCCAACACTTCTCAACAGTAGCTCTGGGCTTTTTCTGATGCAAGTCACTTCCCACTTGCTACTGTAGATTTTGCCGCAAAGCAAACGAAGGGTGAGGCAGCGAGACCAGCAGAGAAAAATGGAGTGGCTGTTAAAGAGACAGGAGAATTTTCCAACTTGTTCCCTGGTGATCCCACATCAGGTTGGAGACAGAGGCAGCAATGTTTAAGAGGAGTTGGATGAGAGAGAAAAAATTGCACAGAGAGGGAAGCAGTGTATTCTGTGATGGTTGGAGAAAGACAGTGTTGTCAGTGCTGGATGGGAGGTAAAGACAAAGAGGCCAACCCCACTCCCTGCTCTCAGTTTCCCCCCTCTGCAAGTCTCCCTGCATGTTCGTAGAGGAAGAGGAGCAGCTGGAGTTTTAAGCCCCATGTTAAGGATCTCGTAAGTGCCTCCCTCAATCAGTGGCCCATCTATTCCAGCATTCTGCTTTTGCAGTGGCCAACTAGATGTTGTGGGAAACTTGTAACCAGAAATGGATCTCTGTACTTGTGCTTCCTCACAAGTGGTAAGTCATACCTCGGGTTACAGACACTTCAGGTTGTGTTTTTTCGGGTTATGGACCCGCCCAAACCCAGAAGTACCGGAACGGGTTACTTCCAGGTTTCGGTGGATGCGCAGAAGCACTAAATTGTGCTTTGCGCATGCACAGAAGTGCTGAATCGCAACCTGTGCATGCGCAGATGCGCTGCTGCGGGTTGCGAACGTGTATCCCACACAGATCAAGTTTGCAACCCGAGCGTCCACTGTATTCAGAAACTTACTGCCTCCAGCAGTAGAGACAGAACATGACCATCATGGCTAGTGGCCATTGTTAGTTTTATCAATGCCTCAATCATTTTAGCTGCACTTCCCTGAACCTTTTCCAGCTTTTGGAGGTCAGGCGGCGAGCTCTGTTCACAGTATTCCGAATGCAGTCACACCACAGATTTGCATAATGGGATTGTGGTAATTGCCAGTTTTATTAGCAGTGTTGGCCAGTGCATGTCTAGTTTCACATTGCCATAACACTTCTCCCCGCTTCCCCTGTCTTTAGGTTTCATGCCAAAGAGGGGTCTGGATGTCTCTTCCTGCGAGATCTTCCGATTCTACAAACTGATCCCAGCCAAGTACATGATAGAGCCAGTGTCTATGATAGTTCCGCGTCGGGTGAGTGAATCTCTCCTGGCTTTCTCCAGGTGGTTTCTAAACAGGGCTGGGGGGGGGGCGGCACTTGCTCAGATGTAAGCCAGTGTGCTCTGGTATCTCTCTGCAGTCTGAATCGTACCAGGAAGACATCTACCCGATGACAGCTGGAGCCCAGCCAGCCCTGACGGCACAAGAATGGCTAAGCGGCAGTAATAAAGGTCAGTGTGAGACCCAAAGGGCCTGAATCAAAATGATGTCCTCCTCTCTCTGGTCTGCATCATGTTAATGGCAGAACTAGAGGATCAGGTGAGCGACACACCTGTAGGAGCATTGCTAGGTTTGAGCGGGGACCCTGCGCAAGATGCCCTTCAAGCGCCAACCTCCCATATTTCTCACTCTCCTCCCCACCTCGTGCCTGGCTTTGCTGTTCCCATAGTGACAAGTGCTTTCTGTTGAAACCGCTTGGTGTTACTGGGAACTGCTCGGATAGCTCCGTCAGTCGAGCATGAGTCTCTTAACCTCAGGGTTGTGGTTTCGAGCCCCATGTCGGACAAAACATTCCTGTGTTGTAGGGGGTTGGACGACATGACCCTAGTGATCCCTTGCAATTCTACAAGCACACCTTGCTGCTGCTAAGGAGCTCATCATAAGCTCAGTCGTTCCTTTGTAGCCATGTTGGTACCTACCCAACACTGGACATCAGTGGATGACAGGTATCGGGCAGGCAGATGTGGTTTAGGGAAAACAACCTTGTGGGCCGAAGGAGGCCTAGCAAGCCAAATTTGGCTCATGGTCTGGAGATTCCCTGCCCCTGCTTTAAGCATGAGCAACGTTGAGACATGAAGCTGCAGAAATGTAGGCCCTGCACTGCTGCAGTGAACGTGTAACGGTCACCTGAGACAGTCTCTTAAGGCTTGAGTCTCTTAAGTCTCCAAGGCTTGAGTTCTTGGAGCTCTGGTGCGTGGAAGAAACATTCTCTTTTGGCCTAGCCAAAGAAATTGGGCAAAATGAGAGGGAAAAAAACTATGTATTGTCATCGCGAAGTATTGGAAGGCAAAAGATTTACCCACCCGGGAAGAATGGCAGATGAAAGTGATGGACTAAATGGAACTGGCGGAAATGACTGGCAGAATCCAAGACCAAGGTGAAGAGTCGGTGGAAGAAGATTGGAAAAAATTTAAAGTCTATTTACAGAAACATTGTAAAATTAAGGAATGTTAGAAGGTTGTTGGAATGAAGTAATGTGGTCTTAGCAGAAATGATATAAAGGATTAGGTTAAAATTGACTTTTTAATTTGTGAAAGACGTGAATAACAGTATATCAAGATAAATTATTAGGATAAAAACAAAGCTGGAAGGATTTGCTGAAACATCTAATTGAACTAGAATACAAAAAAGGGAGGTGTGAGGAGGTCAAGGAAATAAGTAGATGAAAAATAAGTTATGGGAAGGTTTGGTTTGTTTTTTGTTCGTATTTTTCTTTGCTGTTTTTCTTACTTTTTTCTATTTTTTTGTCTGTTTGTATTTAGTGTGAATGTAGTGTTTTCTTTTTGTAACCTTTAAAAGTGGAATAAATATTATTATTATTTTTTAAAAAGAAAAAAAACTATGTATTGATACATCACCCAGGACCTGTTTGAGGGCAAGAGCGCAATGGCACCTTCACCCACACTGTACCGGCACCGGTTGAGGGCCCCATTGCGCTTTGGTCCTCAAACTGAGGGAGGAGTGAGCTGCTGGGGCCGATGCAGCTTGTTCTTCCCTCAGTGTGCCAAGCGTTGGCGGCAGAGGGACTTTCTCTTACGCCTGTGGCCCAGTGTGTGGAAGAACGAGCTGCATCAGCTTTGGTCCTGTGAGGTGCTGGGGTGAAACAGCTGCTGCTCCGCTGACAGAGCTGAGGCAGATTCACTCTGGTGCCTCATGGGGCTAGGCCCAATGCAGCTTGTTCCTCCCTCCGCTTTTCAACATCGCAGTGTATCACTATATCACAATGTTTGGCTGGTGATACGTCACAATGTTGAAAATCTGAAAAGCCCTAGTCGTGTGTATTTTCTCTAGTGCAGAGTACAGTGGTACCTTGGGTTGCATACACTTCAGGCTACAGACTCTGCTAAAATAGAAATAGTACCTCGGCAACTTCCGGGTTGGCGCCATCGCCGAATGCCGGACTCCCTCCGAGCTCCGGAGGGAGCCTGCTCGGCAGGGGCTGGGTTCTACCGCGCCGGCGACGCGGGGACCCTCAAAAACCATGGGCGCTGAAACCCATGGGCATGGTGACTCGGCGGGCACCGTTTGCGTCCCCCCCGACCCGCGAAGGAGCCTTTTTAAAGGCTGCGGAGCGGGTGACAGGGAGGGGGTGGTGCTGTGAGTCCTCCGCTTCCCCTGCCGAGCGAAGCCGCATGCCATTCGACGGAGAGCGCTGACTTCTTCCATTGAAAATTTGGACTTTAAAAGAATAACCCGTGAGTAATTGGAACTTGGATTAAAAAAGGGGGGAAATTCTTTTTAAATTCGGAGCGAGCGGGGGAGGTGCAAAAAGGAAGTCAGCCTCCCCCCTGTTGTAGAGGAGCTAAAGCAAAGGATTTGACAACTAAGATCGAGTGCAACCTTTTTTTGATAAAATTATTAACTTCGCGATGGAAAATTATAAGACTGGGCTGGAGGAGAAAAGTGGAATGTGAATTAAAAGGCAACCCCCCCCCCCGGAAACCCCGGGAGTGATCCGTAAAAGCGCTGGGAGAGGAGAAATAGAGGTTTTGACAGCTGTCAAAGGAGCTGTCAAAGCGGAAGAACAAAAAGAGAACTTTGTTACGAGGACTTTGCTGGTCACATTTGTTACAAATTGGATATAAATTGTTTAAAACAAGGAATAATAAGTTACTTTGACTGTTGGGTGTGATCGGGAAGGAAACTGAGTTACTATAATCCCTCTAGAGGAGCTGTGGGACACTACAAGTATTGTTGGCATCAAATTTGAATAGGACTTTTTATCTCCTGGGAAACTGCAGAAGTGGAACACTATTTTGTCTACAGAGGTCTACACACTAAAGGAGACAATAGATTTATCTATTGAAGAATGGAAGGGACTTGACGTAATGTTTTGTTCCTGAATAACAAAGCCTCTGCAGAGGAATTAGAAGCTTTTTGGAATTAGAACATTTGTGCAGGAGAGCAGGAAAAAAAAAAAAAGAGGAGGAGAGAGAACAAGAAGAATAACAAAGTTGGAAGATAGACTCCTTCCAAGATTGGACATGTGAAATCAAAGATGACCAAAAGACGGCAAAGACTAATAAAAAGACGGCAAAGCGGACTGGTGAAGGACTGTGGTTTAGATGTGGGAGCTCCAGGATGACAGTAGATATTGACGGACATTGGGAACGCAACCGGGAAAGGGGGGAGGGAAATTTGGAATCCAAAGGGTGTTAAATTACATTTTATTCTTTTTTCTATTTTTCTGTTTATTTTAATCTGTATTGCATATTAAAGAGGGGAACTCGTGGAAGGGAACAGGTCGATTTTAGGGGATGGGAAAATATTTTTTAAATTGGGTCAATGATAAATAATTTTAAAATTTGGGGTAAGAATTTGTTGAATCTATTTGAAAGAATTGGAATACAAGAGGGGGAGGGGAGGGGAAGTCCTGGAAGGATGCCAATGAAAATTAGGTTTTAAATTTGGATGTTTTTCTTTTTCTGTTATATTTGAAAATCTTTAATAAATATTATTTAAAAAAAAAATAGAAATAGTACCTCGGGTTAAGAACTTTGCTTCAGGATGAGAACAGAAATTGTGCTCCGGTGGCAGTGGGAGGTCTCATTAGCTAAAGTGGTGCTTCAGGTTAAGAACAGTTTCAGGTTAAGAACGGACCTCCGGAACAAATTAAGTACTTAACCCGAGATACCACTGTATATCAGTCCTCACAGACTTCATTACTGGAATGAGTGAAATCTGCTTCTTTCTGTCATTCACTGGCTTGACTCTAAAAACCTCTGTGAGTCTTCAGAGTCTATTCTGAAATCCTCTGATCTTCCTGATCTTTGTGCCAAATGCTCCTTCCTGTTGCCCGCAGGCCCCGTCTTGATGTCTCTGAGACCAGGCTCCGTCATCTTGAACTCTTTGCCACCACTCTCTGCCAAGGAGGCAGTGCTGGAAGCCACAGAGCCTGCCCAGCTGCGGACCAGGGTGGCAGACATCATTGATAAGCCAAGCAGGGTGCAAGAGAGATGGGGGTACTGGAAGGCCGAGGAGAGGGGGCCAGAAGACAGGAAAATTGGGCTGTCAAACGGCTTTGATGTTTTTGAGTGTCCTCCACCCAAAACAGAAAACGAGGTATGACTGTCTGACAGAGAGAAGAAGCCTTGTTGGCAAGTCAAGATGAGCAGCTTAAAGTGGGTGCTACCGCTCCGGCGGGAAGCTAAATGGTGTTTCCATGCGCTGCTCTGGTTAAACCACAGAGCCTAGGACTTGCAGATCAGAAGGTCGGCGGTTCGAATCCCTGTGAGTGTCCCATTGCTCGGTCCCTGCTCCTGCCCACCTAGCAGTTCGAAAGCACGTCAAAGTGCAAGTAGATAAATAGGGGAAGGTAAACAGTGTTTCCGTGCGCTGCTCTGGTTCGCCAGAAGCGGCTTAGTCATGCTGGCCACAGGACCCAGAAGCTGTACGCCGGCTCCCTCGGCCAATAAAGCGAAATGAGCGCCGCAACCCGAGTCGGTCACGACTGGACCTAATGGTCAGGGGTCCCTTTACCTTTACCTAAGCTAGAAATTGGCTAGCTAGGAGTCCAGAGCAAGGAAAGTCCCCTTTCTCAGGGTGTGCAAAGCAGTACAAGGAGTGAGGGCTTGCCCAGTTGGGCAAGGTGCCAATACAGCTTGTTCCTTCCTCTGCATATTTAAACTGCTCAACTGAGGAGTGTGCAGCTGCCCTTGCCTCAGTTGAGCAGTTAAAGGAGACCCCAGCCCAGCGCTGGCTCCTGCAAGCCGACAGTGGGGTGGGAGCTCTGTGAAACTGCTCAGCTGAGGGGAGCACGGTTGCCACTCCCCGCAGCGAGCAGTTAAAGGAGCCCCAAAGTTTCTCCCGCTTGTGGGCAAGCTGCGAGAGCACCTGGGCTGTTTCAGCTGGGGAGGGGGAACCTTCCTGATTCCCCAGCTGAGCTGCGCAAACAAGCTGCATTGCCCCAGCCTGCAAGCCTGGGTGAAACCTCCTCAGCTCTCTAGGTGAGAGCTGGGGCGGTTTCACCTGGTGTCTCGTGGGCAGAGGCCAGTGCATCTTTTCTTCCAACATCGTGGCATATCACCAGACCGCGCTGTTTGGCTGGCGATACACCGTGATGTTGAAAAGCTGATATTGGCCAGCCCTACTGGGGTGGGTAGTAAAGGTAAAGGTAAAGGTACCCCTGCCCGTACAGGCCAGTCTTGACAGACTCTGGGGTTGTGCGCCCATCTCACTTAAGAGGCCAGCGCTGACCGGAGACACTTCCGGGTCACGTGGCCAGCGTGACATCGCTGCTCTGGCCAGAGCCAGAGCCAGAGCCGCACACGGAAACGCCGTTTACCTTCCCGCTGGTAAGCGGTCCCTATTTATCTACTTGCACCTGGAGGTGCTTTCTAACTGCTAGGTTGGCAGGCGCTGGGACCGAGCAGCGGGAGCGCACCCCGCCGCAGGGATTCGAACCGCCGACCTTTCGATCGGCAAGCCCTAGGCGCTGAGGCTTTAACCCACAGCGCCACCTGCGTCAGGTAAAGGGACCCCTGACCATTAGGTCCAGTTGTGGCCGACTCTGGGGTTGCTGCGCTCATCTCGCTTTATTGGCCGAGGGAGCCGGCGTACAGCTTCCGGGTCATGTGGCCAGCATGACTAAGCCGCTTCTGGCGAACCAGAGCAGCACACAGAAACGAAACACCGTTTACCTTCCCACCAGAATGGTACCTATTTATCTACTTGCACTTTGACATGCTTTCGAACTGCTAGGTTGGCAGGAGCAGGGACCGAGCAACGGGAGCTCACCCCGTCGCGGGGATTTGAACCGCCGACCTTCTGATCGGCAAGTCCTAGGCTCTGTGGTTTAACCCACAGCGCCACCCGTGGGGAGGGCACTAATATTTTTCAACCCAAGACCCACATTCGCAGTCTGCCTGCCCTCCAGTGGGGCTCATGCACACGCAGCCTCACATATCTCACACCCATTCCACCTCCCAGAACTGAGATAATTTCAGTACTCCAGAGCAGGGGCTTTCAAACTGCGGCTGAGCTTCATTCATGCGGTCTGTGTTGTGTCTGCTAAGGACGGCAGGCACAGCGCCTGATCCATCGTTCTTAGAAACCGATGGTCCATCCAGGTGAGTGGGACATGTCAGAAGTGATGGGGCGGGAGACCATTGAATATTGTGGAGAGGATTAGCAACACAAAAGAGTGAGCAGGAGGAAGCAGTGAGAAAAAAGTCAGTGTGGAATTCTAACTGTAATGCAACAAAATGCAATGCAAGAAATAAAATATGATTAAAGATCCTACAGCATCTAGCACAGGGTATTACAATTCCTACAGGAGGCAGAAAAATCATTTAGTGGTCCGCCATGACCCTCGCCAATTTTCAAGTGGTTCATGGGGCAGGGGGAGGTTTGGGCACCAGTCCTTTGGAGGAACTCACATATCTTAAAATTACTAATGAAGGCTCATTAACTTTGACATACTTAGGGAAACTTGTAAAATTCTCAAGCCTCTTATATACTGAGTTCTTTCCCCCTAGTCTTGAGAGATGAAACCTCTCCCATCATACCCTTGGGATCAGTTTTGGCACGGCTACAGCTAAACAACCCACCATCATTAGGAGCAGCTCAGGGTACCCTGGAAACAGAAAAGGTTGTTTCACCAGCACTTGGGAAATATCAGAGCGTTCCTTCCTGTTTCTGGAGCACTCAGTGTCTTGCTCTCAATGGCTGTGGCTTGCTCAGCACTGCACAAGCTGGGGCAACCCGGTCAGATGGGCAGGGTATAATTATTAATTAATTAATTAGCTGCACTCACCTTTGGGGCTGCCAGGGCCTCTTAAAATGTCTTACCAGAGTCATGAGTTTGGTCACCGCTGATCTATAGAGTTTCAAATAGATGTCGGATGGTTTAAAAAATCGTGGTGGATATAGATAGCATAGTGACTTGTGAAACCTTTGCTTTCCAGCTGCTGCAGATGTTTTACCGGCAGCAGGAAGAAATCCGGAGGCTCCGCGAACTGACGATTCAGCGGGACGTGCAGATCAAACAGCTGGAGCTGGAGATTAAAAACCTTCGCACGGATTCCGGCAGGTTCTGACGGGACGTCGCTTGGCAGCCTTTGGAAGGCGGTTCAGACTCCAGGACAATGGTTGCCTCCAAGTGCTACTGCGGGGAGATTTTGGATTAGGAGGACTTGAGATCTTATAGGCAACTCATTGCCTGCCTCAAGTGCCCATTTTCTGGAAGCCAGAGGCCGCTGGGATTCTTACGGGTGCTTTGTTTACTAGCCGCCTTCTTCGAACCAGAGAACGAACTGGTTTGAAAGTCGCCCAAGAGTCACTCTGGGAAGTCTCAGTGTGAAGGCAGAGGCTCCATCAGCTCCCTTGTGCCTGTGTGTGTGCCTGGTAGTTCATTGAGGATCAGCGAGGGCATCTTCCAAGTCCCCGGTGCCCATCTGAGCTTGGCCTTGTGGTGGTTTTGACTCATCCAGGCTGTCCAGCAATGAACCGTTGCAACATGAAGGCGAAGTGGCTCAGGACTCTTCTCTGTTCCTCCCCAGAGCTGAACAGAGCAGGCTGTTTCTACACTGAATTACTTTTGTCTCTCTTGTGGTCGATGATGGTTTTTTTGGGGGGGCATGTCTAAGTCATCCGCTTCCCTTAGTTTTATGGGTTTTCCTTTGCAAATATGGTTGCACTCAAGAGGTGAGGAGCAAAGAAATGGGAGTCTGTAATCAGTAAAGGCAAAATCAGGAATGTAGGTTTGTTTGGTTATAAAGGGGAACGAATTTCAAAAGCCAAGCTTTTGAAAGGGATGTTTCATTGTTGAGCCTTGTGAGGCAGACCAGGTCATAACCAGAGCATATCTGTAGCTCCTGTCTATACACAGTCATCTTCCAACTTCACCCATAATATTTTCCCCGAATTACTTCATGCCTTAAGCCAACAATAGACTGAGGACCAATTCTCTGAACTGGTTTCCTTCCAGTTGCCTCAAACCCAACCTTCCACTAGTTGCTCCTTTCCTCAGTCACTTTTCCACTGAATATTGTTGCCAGAATTAACATGGGACATTGCAGGGCAGTGTCCAGAAAGGAGTTCAGACATGCAATTTCCAGCTCATCTTATAGAATATTCCGTCCTTCCCCATTTCATCTGGTTCAGAGCCCGTTTCTAGGACTACGCTTTTGCAAAATCACAAGGCTCTTCTTTCAAACGGTTTCCCATCTTCTGCTCCGATACCTACGACCAATGCTTTGCCTGATCTTCCATTGCCTGCTGATTCGCACACAAGTCTATGCAAAGCACTGCCATCCGTGTAATTATCCTTCCTGGTCTCGGGGCTGACCACCTGAAATATCCAAAGACTGTGAAGCCCTGGGATAGCGAAGGGATGAGTCTTTGGGAGCAGGGGAGGATGAGTCTTCTGGCGGGATACCTTTACAGCACTTCTCCCTAAGTCCTGAAAGTTAAGACCTGTTGCTGAAAAACAAAAAAAATGGTTGGGCTCCTGCGATGTCAGGAGCTGGGGCTTGAAGAAACGCAAGCAGCCCTGCTCATAGAATCATAGAGTTGGAAGAGACCACAAGGGCCATCGAGTCCAACTCCCTGCCAAGCAGGAAACACCATCGGAGCACTCCTGACATATGGTTGTCAAGCCTCTGCTTAAAGACCTCCATAATAAAATCATAAAGACCCCATTGCCCTGGTTAGTTCGGGAAAACTCAAGAGTTGTTCAGGAGCGAGAGCAAGGGCAACACTGAGCAGCACACCCAAGTCCGGTCACTGTAACACCGGGCCTACAGTGCTCACATACTTCTATCTTCAGCTAGATTTCCCCCCCTTCATTCACTTTCCGCATAGCTTCTCAGAAAGACCAATAATTACCAGTTCAAAAATCACTCCAAAGGCCTGCTTTTAATTGCAGCAATCCCCAATGGCTTGATAAAACTGTGCCCAGGCATGCCTCTCCCCATCTTGCTTTTTATAATTTTTTTAACTTTAGCATTAGATCTGCCAGTGCTTGTTGCTGGGAGTAACGCCTCTCATATCCTACCTGTAGAAGCAACAGTGCAGTTTTGCCTGGATTGCACTATTCAGATTATTGGGAAGAGGGTTGGACAGTTCCTGTGTATACAGAGTTATCATATCAAGAATCTAGCCTAGCTTCCTCTTGGCCATAATGCCTTTTCTATGTGCATTTGCTTACGTAAGGAAAGCATTCAGGCGATTCCCCCACTTCAGTCTGAAGTGCTACAAGCCCAGAAAAGCTGTATTAATTGTGGCTTTGCTACTCCGGTGGTCAGAACAGTGCAAGAGGCATCATGAAACCTGTAGGAAACTCAACCTTACTTGGATACCAAGCTTTTACACTTTTAAACTGACCTCTGGATATTAAAGAGTATTTTATACCCATTGCTCGTGGACTTTTATCCAATCCTTTTAAAAAGTAGCATCTCCACACTTCATTCCAGAGGGCCGTGATCTATTAGGAACTTTTCATAGTCATGCTGACTGTCCATTGGACAGTCTAGATCATGTTGTCTCTCCCAAATGTGACTAGCCATTGTGTTCACAATCGGGACACAATGGTGATATCCACCCTCTACTGCTAATCTCAGAGATTTTCTTTCTCCTGCCCACTGCCCCTAAAAAAAGCCGAGTGATCAGTTTTATCTAGCTGTTGCTAACAGTTTATTGTTGCAGACCAACAGCATGAGACTGCTGTGTAGCCTTTTTGCTGGTTGACAAGGGGGACTGAATCCAGGTTCTTGTTCCCTTATCCCAAACAACTGACGAGCAGAGATCCAGCATTTATTTTTAACAGATTGTACACACACAGGGATGGGACTAGGGCACCATCCATGCAGAATCCGTTGGCACAGGCTCTAATACCTCCAGCTAAGGATACATGTGCAGATAGTCCCAATCAGGATGGAGAAAAATGATTGTTAGTCATACTTAGGGTAGACTCATTCATATCAATGGAGAAGTCAATTAATTCCAGTGGGTCTACCCTGCTTATGACTAATGCTGGCTACCACCCCCTGCAATTTGTGGGATTGCTCTCTTTCCTTGTTTACAATGCAGAATAAATTATTTAAAGTAGTAGTCAGCTAAGGCAAAGGGAAAGTTAAGTTTCAAAATGCATTTTTAAAGTGTACCTTTAAATGATTTTTTGCTTGTTTTTATGCATTTTATCTGATCAACAGACAGCAATGTTAGCCATTTATCAAGGGGATTCCTCAATCCTAAATCTACTTGAAAAAAATTACTACATTATGTTTACTGGTAACCTTTCAGAAAAATGAATAATTCAGCACTTGAAAGTTATTTTTTAACGTATCACTTCTCTGTTCTATGTAAACCTTGGAGATGGTACATTTTAAAGCAACGCTTTACTCATGTATGTTGGAGGGAAAGAAATGAAAAGAAAATATCTATACAGTAATAGCAAACTGGTTACACTTTATTAAACAGTGCCTAACTATATTTAATGATTGACAGAATTCTTCAGTTTTTTGTTATCTTCATTTAAAAGGAAGTAAATCATTCAGAATACAGTTGGGGGGGGCATACCTGAAAGATATTTGACTGGTCACAGTTGCTCAAGGAATGATCCAGCCAAAGTTAAACACTCTTAACAGCTGATTGGTTTCAGTAAGAAAGTGGATTCAATGGGATTCAATCCTTAAACCAAAACAAATATCCGAATGTATTACTCTGATCCAGTTAGATTCCATGCCAGCCATGCAACCAAGTCCACAAAAAGCTAGTAGCCTACTACAGTTTTTACTAGTGCTACCGACCATGCGTATCAGTGCAAGTAATCTGTGGCACATCAACAATATGAGAAACACACACTTTATTCTTAAATGACTGACAAGCTGCCTGTCCATTTAGGCACAGCAAGATGGGGAATCATATGCACAAATAGTTTTACATAGAAGGTTTCCCACCCACTTGGGCTGGAATCCCATCAAATACCTCTTTGAGAAAGAAGAGCAGGGAAGCTGGTTTCAGTCTCCTCCCACCCTGTCAAAACAGCCAATTAAAAAACACATTGTTTCAGGTTTTTCTCTTCTACACATACATGCAGCCCAGGAGCTATCAAACCAAGATATCCACATAACTTAAAAAGAAACTCAAAATGGAGCAGTAATTTTCTGTTCACAAGCACCTCTTTTCTTAAATTGGCTGGTACCCAACATATATACCATATTTTTTGCTCTATAAGACTCTCTTTTCCCCTCCTAAAAAGTAAGGGGAAATGTGTGTGCGTCTTCTGGAGCGAATGCAGGCTGCGCAGCTATCCCAGAAACCAGAACAGCAAGAGGGATTGCTGCTTTCACTGCGCAGCAATCCCTCTTGCTGTTCTGGCTTCTGAGATTCAGAATATTTTTTTTTCTTGTTTTCCTCCTCCAAAAACTAGGTGCGTCCTGTGGTCTGGTGCGTCTTATAGAGCAAAAAATATGGTATGTGCTCTAGTATATCACTAGCTCCTGTGATATACTAACCAAGGAGTCTCTACTGCAATTCCAGAGGAGCACAGAATGTGACACAGGGCACAGAATTCTGCTTCCTGAGAACCTCAGCTTTCAATTAAAAGCAAAAAGAGACCGGCTATTAGGCCTAGTGCCCGCAGATTATGTTTTGAAACTACAGGTGCCTACAGAATCTCATCTACCAGAGGTGTAGCTAAATAATTCCCATGGTCAGTAGGTGAAGTTTCAGTGCGCTACAGAAAGCTCCTTGCCCCTCCGTTACTTGCAAAACCAAAAATGTCTACACAAAACTGCATACATTTGCATAGTTTATACAGGTTACAAAATGCAGCTTTTTGATTTGGAATATGATTTTCAGGGCAAAAGAGTCTCACTCCTTTATTTATTGTTGCTGTATCTATCACTACCAACAGCATATCAATATGAACATTAGTTCCAAAGAGATGTATTTCCTGATTTATTTTTGTCCCTTGGCCACCGGATCCCTTTCAACTCTTTGATACAGTTAACTTCAGAACAGAATGAACACAAAGATTTCTACTCATCACACCCTTGCAGCCCCCGCCTCAACCTGTTGTGGGGGGTTGGGGAACTCTCTGGACACATTTGGAGAGGCTGGGGGAAATACAGGTGGATCCCACCCACTTTCTGCATTTAATTCAATCTGAAATTGGAGGCAAGGTCATGTTAAAATGCCTCACTACATGAGAAGTAAGGATATCAAAAGCTCCAATTAACAGCGTTCAGCCTTGTCAGTTTAAAGGTCAAGTTCACTTTCATTATATGCATTTTGTATGACTAGGCTGTAATTCTATGCCTACTTACCTGAGAGTAAGCCCCACTGAACTCAGTGGAACTTCTGCGTAGAAATGTACAGGATTAAGCTGTAAGAGTTCATTTCCATGTTGCATGTTCTGCAATCCTATATGCGTGTATACAGAGAAATAAACCCCACTGAGATTAATGGGATTTATTTCCATGTAAGTGTGTACAGTACTGCATCATTAATCATGTACACAAATCACTTTATTTTGTAATGCAAGAGTGGCCAGGCCATACCTCGTTTTTTTGTCCATGTAAAACATGCCAAGAAGTAAAAGATGGGGTGGCTTGCTGGTATATGCATTACAATCTGAGCATATGTGAGCACATGCACACAGTGTAAATCTTCTTTTAAAGATTTTGCACATGGATATGGACCTATGTGGACAAAAAATACCAAGATAAGAACCAATCCTATCTTTTAAAAAAATGTATTATTGTGGTTCAGAGATTTAGGGCAATATTATTTGCAAAGTGGGTGTAAAAGACAAAGTTCAATCACTGCATTTAAGAATAAAGGGTGTCTTCAGCACTGGGTGTATTCTACAGTTTACTACGAGCACACACACAAAAATCACAAAATTTGGTATTGACCATGGAAATCAGCAACCTGAAAATCTTAGTTTTCGTTTTTTAAAAAGTCCATCCTTAATGGGCAATAAGGTGGTTTTTTTTAATCTGTGGCTAAAATCCTTGTAAGGTCTGAAGATTTCTAGTGGTTATGGCTTCAATATCCCACGTAATTCATTGTTCATCTCCTTGACTAGCAGAAACAGAATAAATTATGTAAAACAAGGAATTTACATGGGTCAAGGAATCTAGCTTCTGCTGGTACAATTTTTTAAAAAAATTAATGCAGAGTATACACAACCCTGCCCATAATGTGGTTTTAGAGAAATGAGAAGGCCACAGAATTTCAGATTAAGTCTGAACATAACAACTTTGCAAGATTAGTTTACCAAATAACGTTTATTTCATTTCAAGTTCTTAAAAATACTTTTCTGTTGTTGCATAAAACATCCTAATGTAAAAAATATCCAACAGCTTAGAAAAGGAAAAGGAAGGCAGGGAAAGCAAAGCATGAAGAACAGTCCCCAAAACATTAGGACTCTATTTACAAAGCCTTTTTGCACAGAAAGTAAAAAAGGGACTACAGTCAGTGGGTAGTGTGTAGCCCCTGACAACCAGGACTGACCCATCACACTCGTTCTTCTTGCTATGGCAACAGTGGGAGATGAAGGCCTGGGAACCCCAAGGGGATAAGTGAAGGTGCTAGCCCAAGAGGGCTAGATCTGTAACCACCTGGAGGAGATCAGCTGCAGGGTATGTGGAATGTCACAGGAAAGGCCGACTCTTTGGCTCTTTGAGTGCTGCACCCGAGGGGGGAGGGGGCTTGTTTAGACAACTACAATGTGCCTCAAGTGCTCCTCAAGTCACAGATCATCCAAGGGGTGCCCCAAGCAATACTGAACAGTCCTTTGGGGAGACAGAAGGCCTTAGTCATCTTCTTCATCCCCTTCGTCATCTGCTTCTCTTTTTCTCTTTTCACCTTTCCCACTGTCTTCTTCATCTATACAACGACCAGAGGAAAAAAATACATTTCATCATCTGACAAAAGGGCAGCGATACAACTGTATTATCCCATAAACTTGTTCTGCACTCCGGCAAAGTCTCCAATTCTAGCATTTCAGTAATTTAATAGCACAGTGGCTCACTCACTCACTCAGTTGAAGGAAGTTCAACAAGGACCAAGTAGTTCCCACCTTTAAGGGTTTAGAGGCCACTGGTTGGCCACAGCCACCAAGGCTTGTACCCTAACAACCAAAGAAATAGGGGAAAAATCTAGAGCCACACATCCTTGCTGTCTTTACTTGCACTTCCCATCTAAAATGGAATGGCTTTACTTAGCACAATATTTTGGGTGGGCTGGGCTAAGCATCTAAAATATTTTCTGTCGCCTTCTATCCTTGTCCTCTTCATCCCACTTGCATCCATATCCTGTCACCCTGGAGATTCATATAATTAAGGAATTGGTTTGAAACTTGGAGCATACCTTCATCCTCCTCTTCTTCCTCGTCCTCCTCCTCCTCTTCCCCATCACGTCCAAACTCTTCCTCCTGAAAATATAAGCAGGTTTGCAACTGAAAGAGTAGCACTTTTCCTCCCATTTGCATTAACCTCCTGGAAGGAAGTATTCTCAATCTCTGCTGGGTAACGAAAGATACTGGATGACATGAGCAGAGAAGCAGTGATGCATGCTGCTGCAGCCAAGTCTCTTTACTGTCACCTCGGCTGAAGCTTGCAACCAAGCAACAGCCAGACAGTGTGCAACACGCAGAGGCAGACCAAGGACAGAACATAAATTGGGTAATCCAGAACAGAAGGTTTCATTATTTCAGTTATTCTGGTAGTGGGCAGCCGACTCACTATTCCAGCTGCCTTTGCCAGGTCATACATAAGGACACCGCTCAAAAATCACTCAACAATTTCACCTCCAAGCAAGCAGGCAGGCATATCCAGTTACTCTTTTTGCTACTTGGCAGATAAGCCTCTAAGGTTTCAACACAGAAAGCATAAAAGCAGGAAATACTTTCAACTAACCTCTCCGCTGATTTCGTCTTCTTCGTCTTCTCCTTCTTCTCCTTCTTCATCCTCATCTTCCTCATCAAACTCCTCCTCCTCACCATCTTCCTCCTCTTCTTCATCTTCTTCCTCACCTTCTGAGAAAGAAATGGTTTCTATAACTTTCCTTATAGTTAACTTACATTTTTATAAAAGTTAGAAAAGTTTATAACTGTCCTAACATACCTATTGTATTGTTTAAACTTTGTATTGTATGGTGGCTAAACACTGCAGTGAGCAACAAATTTCATTAGGAGACTAACAAATAACAAGAATACATGAACAAACAGAATGCTTATTCCCAACTACGTAAGTGGGTATACTCAATACACACTGGCCTCATTCACCACAGCAACACGAAGGCATGGTATATTTAAGAAACAATGAGCTGCCCCACAGATGACCAAACAAACCATAGCTGAAGCTTGGGTTTGTTCTATCCCCCACCTATTCCTCATTGCCTGCCTGATATACTGAACTTCTTTGTGGTGCCTTAACACCAACATTACCTCACCGCACCACCAACCCCTTTACCATGAACAGGATGAGATCTCCCCAGCTGCTCTCAGAATGGGCTGATCCATACCAGCTCCTCTCCCTTCAACTTCAACTTCAAAACACCAACACCTCCTGGTTTTTAGTCAAAAGTACTGAGACTTCAAAAGAGCAGCCTGCTTGATCAGACCAATGGCCCATCTAATCCTGTTCTCACAGTGGCCAACCAGATGCTGATGACAAGGCTGAAAGCAGGACCTAAGTGCACTGATGGCCTTAACCTCCATGAATCTGTCAAACTTCTTTAGAAGCCACTGTGGTACCATGAAGATTGTCCTCTGAAACATCTCTTCAGTGAGGATGTTGCCATAAAAGGTGCTAATTACTGTGAAGTTTTAAGCTGCATGAGGCTATTGCAAAGGGCAGGGCAGTGTTGTTTGAAAAGGTCATGCCTCCCCCCCCCCCCAAGTAGTGTCTTAGATGTTTTGCATGTCTTAAACTACTGTTCCCAGTTGCTCTTTTTTTAACCTTTTAGTTAAGAATCTTAAATATGTTGTGGTATACTGTTTGTTTTGCTGCTTTCCCGTTTATTCCTTTATATTTCACTTTAGCTAGGTGGACTGCAGTCCATTTAAATTTCCCTCTCCTGGAACAGCAGCAGCTGTGAAGTGAAGCCATCTGGCTCGCAAAAGAGGACTTCTTTGTGGAGTAGTGGGATCAGGAAAGGAATCTGTTGCCAGGCAAAGTTAGGAGGGAGGTCTTCTTCGGGAAAAGCGCCAGCAAAAACTGCCTAGCCTTGCACACAGTCTCATTTTTCAGCCGCTTGTGCCTTATGACTCTGCAGCTTGATGAGTATTTTGGGCAAAGTAGGCAAATAAGCCATGGCTAAGCAAAGCTACCATGTTTGTGTGCCAACACCAAGTCAAAGTTAAAACAGTCCACAATTGTAAGCCAACAACAAACCATGGCATCAGACTGTGGTCTGTTGTCAGAAACCCTGGGCAGGGTTCGGATATCTAAAAAAACCAGTTAGGCCAAACAAACTGATGGATTACTTTTAAGTGTGGGCCAGGACACTGCAGAAGTGCTCTGGTAAGCCCCTTTAATTTCTCAAAGAAGCTTTCAAGCACAAAACAAATCTGATGGGAAACGATCTGATAATGACTATAAATGAAAAAAGTAATGCCAGCAAGATCCAACATAACTGACTGCAACCAATTCAACACTGCATAGAAACAGTCAGAGCCTTCATGCCAGCCTTCCTGGGTTGCAAGCCCTCCAGTGCAAGTGACCGTATGGTCAAACTGCCTGAATTGCTACTGATAAACGATTGTAAATAACAGAGAAACAGAAAGGATCTTTCCCAGCTCCCTACCCCAAATTACTCATTAATCATTGGAAGTACAGTCATACCTCAGATTGCGAACACTGTGGGTTGCGCATTTTCACACAAACCCGGAAATACCAGGTTACTTCTGGGTTTCGGCACTCACAAGGCTGTGTTAATACCCACCAACACTTCAAATACATTAATCCTGCAGATTTTGTGAGTGCAAGGCTATTGCAGCAATTTGTGAACTATCACCAGACTCCTGAAGACATAACAAAGGAGTAACTTCTAAGTGTCCTATGATTGCAGAAATAATTTTACATCTGTAACATGAGAAGATTTAGTTACATTTCTGGAGTGGAAGTATCTATCTTTTAAAGATATACTCATACTAAAAACAACACACCATTTCCTTGCAATGTGACTTAAGGGAAGTCTTAAGAGGTGGCTATAGCATTTTTTGTCTGAGTTGTGGTGCCAGCACATTTCAGAAGGATATGAGTATAAAATGTGCCATCTTAACTCAGCACCAGTCCTTCTGCAATTAAAATTCTAGATGAAAATGAGCCAAGTGCAATTTTTAGGTTGGAGACCATAGCTAGGAATTGGACATTCTCCACCCAAAAGCAACAATGCCTGTCCTCACCTTCTTCACCTTCCTCGTCTTCCTCATCAACGCCATCTACTTCACAATCTGAGTCAGAGGCTTCTTTATCTTCCTGATCATATCCATCCAGGTAGGTGAGCTGAGGAAGAAGCTTGAAGACACTCTCTCGGTAGTCATTTAAGTTTGTTACCTCGCAGTTGAACAGGTCAAGGCTCTTCAGAGAGTCCAATTTTTTCTAAAATTGTAAACAAGCAAAGTTATTATTGCATGGACAAGAAGCAACCACTGGTTAATTGGGGGGGGGGACGGTATGTTTGTCAAGGCTCTGCCTAAAACTTGGTAACATGGAAGTTGATTTTCAGGTGCTTCATCCTAATACTTTTGTGAGGAAAATACTGAACAACTAGCTGAAGAAGTTATCTAGTTATCTTCGAAATGGGGGGATATTTTGGCCTAATCACATTGGATCTTACATGGAGGGAATCAACTCTTTCCTTGTTTGGTACACTATTTTGCCTCTACAGTGGTACCTTGGGTTACATACGCTTCAGGTTACAGACTCAGCTAATCCAAAAATATTACCTTAGGTTAAGAACTTTGCTTCAGGATGAGAACAGAAATCGTGCTCCGGCGGCATGGCAGCAGCAGGAGGCCCCATTAGCTAAGGTGGTGCTTTAGGTTAAGGACAGTTTCAGGTTAAGAACGCACCTCCGGAACGAATTAAGTACTTAACCCGAGGTACCACTGTACTGCAGGTGAACTCCACCTGCAGTATGGGTTTAATCTTGATCTACTTTATAAAAATCTTGTGAAGATACACAGTAACTGAGGAATATATGTGAAGCACTTTGAGCACTCTAAAGCTCCATATAATGTTATTAAGTATCATTATTACACTCTACATCTACAAGTTCCTCTCCGTACAATGAAGCAGAAACTCAGATGACTGGAAATTCACCTGGAGACAATTGTAACTCATGAATCACCTAATAAAAGGTGCTCCTTTGAAAACTTAATTTAAATCTTAGGGTTGTGGGTTCAAGCCCCATGTTGAGTGAAAGATTCTTGCATTGCATGGGTTAGACTAGATGAACACCGCAGTCCCTTCAAACTCTACAGTCTATGATTCTACCTAAGAAACAGTCTTTTAAAAAAATCAGTAAATAAATTGGTAAAACCTTTTGGACTTCCTTCATATAAAATAAACAATGTATCGGCAACATCATCTGCCACCTGCATGCTAAAGTAGTACAGTCTAAGTATTGCTGCTTGATTCTAGACACCATAAAAACTGCCTTTAAATATTCCATTTTTGCATGGAGAATTTAAGATGCTTGCTTGAGTTATTATATCATTAGCAAATAGGTACTAAGCAGCAAAATGAATCTACTATCTGGAATAAAAGCAAATCAACTTCTAATTTGACTTGATATTACTAACATAATTTAGTAATATCAAGTGACTAGTGATTTTAGGAAATTCTTGAAGAAACAAGGCACAACAAACAGAATATGAGTTTTTGTCATAATTTCCAGTCAATATGTTCCATGTTTGACAACAATGAAGTTATGCTGCACAACAGGCAACACATGATTCCTATTTTAACTCATTCTGCCAAACAGGATAGATGGCAAGTGGATTTGTAGCAACTGAGTTTAGAATTCTTGACTGCACAGCATCATGGCTGATGTATGGAATTAAATGTTCTGATAACATGCATTTTTATAGACAAATCGGATATAAAATCAAAATCTGCCAGACACAGAAAGGGGAGTCTAATTTGACTGAAACCAATAAACTAAAAAGGTTAACATGAAAACATATTCATTACTAAAAGTAATGGGATATGGGCTTAAGATATAAATGCTAACTTGGCTTCTGCCTATGTAGCTGATGTAGATTTGAATCTGGAAAATGCACACACATTGAAATGTTCATTTGGCCTCTGCTGACCTTGCTAGATACATCTTTTGAAGCAGATGGGGAAGCATATCCCCATCCAGGGGTTTACTTGTTGCTCATTACTAAAGCTGGATTAGGGTCAGTATGTTTGGGGCCAATATGTTTGAGAACTAGAGCATCAGCTATGAAATGTCGTAAGAGGTATATTTGCTTGCTTCAGGTGTCTTGATTTGGTCATACATTTACTTCGTGCCCACAAAAATGCACTAAGCAAGGCATCTATGTTGGCATCAAACTGCAGACTGCCTTTTTGGGGGAAAGGCCCTCTTTTGAATGATAATCTCTGCATTTAAACCCCAGAGAGGCATAAGATTTTTTTAACCCATTAAGAACATACCAATGGCTCCAAGGTACTGATATCCTTCAGCTTGTTTCCACTGAGGTTTAGATGTGTGAGGTTTGGAAGTTTTTCTGCTAATACATCAAGACCTCCAGAAATTCGGTTGTCACTGAGTTCAAGCTGCAACAGGAACCACAAAAGGCAAAACAGTGAACATATCAGCAACAGTGCAGTTAGAAGCAAAACATTCACAAGGCTGAGATTCAAATAATATTTATCCAGATCAATACTTAAATTTATGCTTGCCTGCCTGCCCCCACAAAAAGCATTCATAAAAATATCTGGCAATAGAAGCTAGAAATTTGTGCTCACTGAGTTGCAGTGCAATGCTGTAATAAATATTCCCAATTATACCATGTTGGCTTACATAAGGAAGAGGTTGCTACATCACTGCATGCACAGTGGGAAACCTCCCCTTGCCCCAAGGGCCAAATTTCCTTGGGGGGCAGGGAGGAAATGGTTGCATATCCAAAGAGGGTGAGGCCAAAACATATATATGTATTTTCCCTCGTTCAGTTTGACTTCAAGATCTCTTCCTGCATGACCTGTTCACTGTGGGATGGGGAGGGGGCATGGTTTGGAAAGAGCAAACTGGGGGGGGGGGCAGTTTACGAGGCCTAGTGGAGTATAAATTCCCCATGTCTGTCCTAATGGCTCCAGTCTTTCACAGAATGAAACATATACATTCAGCTATGGGTATAATATACATTACCAATCTGAACTGGTTTTCTACCAGTTTAGCTGTCATTGTTTCCAGTGAATCCCAGGAACTGAACTTTGATGAGGTGCTAGAAATTCTTTGTTAGAAGTTCCTTTGCCTTTCAAGGACTTCAGTTCCCAAGGTTGACTGCGAAGCGGGAAGGATTATGAACAGAGTTTTACCTGTGCAATCCTATGCAAGTCCTATTAAGTTCAATCATAATTACTCCCAGGTAAGTGTGCACATAGCATTCTAGTCTAAGTCTGTAGAGTAAGTGGGCCCTATGTTTTTCCAAGGCTAACAAAATTGCTGACCTAGGTTTTTGAAGATTACACCTATCACAAATACAGCTCTGCTGCTCAGCCATTTTCTTAAGAGAAGCCTCATGGTCAAACATGGTTACATAACAGCCTCTTCTTTTTATAAAAATCACTTTGCTCCAAAACATATATCAGATGAAAAAGCCTGAACAGATTGAAATGCTGAAATAAATGAAAGTTATTGGAGTTGGTGCAGCAAAATACATTCTATACAATTATTCTGTTCCTCCTGCAAATAAATAAAAGGCACCAACAATGTAATCATATGCATATCTACTGGGATGTCAGACCCACGGTTTAATGGGTCTTACTCATTACTATGTGTTTAGGATGGAAGCTAAATGTTTAGGTTGCTATAGCATGGTATTATTTATTTATAAAAGTACTTATATACCACCAATTCATAAAATACAATCTAGTGGTGTACACAGTATACGCAATAAAAAAAACATTTTAAAAGTAGAGGAATATTAAAATGACTGGCTGAGTAAAAAAAAAATACAATTCAATAGTTACATAAATAGATGTCTTCAAGAGACACTTGAAAATGAAAAGCAAGAATGCCTGCCAAATCTCTGCTTGAAGAATGTTTCAGAGCATGGGACCAGAAACTCTAAATACCTGACTTCTAGCAGAGGGAAATAAAGCCTCTGCAACACAGAGGACAACCAGCAGCACCACTTGCCATGTAATTTGGCATTTAGGCTCCAATCCTATACCCACTCTCCTGAGATTAAGTCCAATGGCTCTTAAATTTATTTTAATCCTCAGTCATCATTGAAATCAATAGGACTTACAGCTCCTTAACTTTTAGCTGGACCATACCCACAGTATTGATATGTTGTCATGAGAGAATCTGAACAAGGTGCTATTTAAGCGGGCAACAAGATTGCTGAATTAATGTCAAGCTGAATTAGGGAACTGCCATAACGAACAATCCTTGTACAGTACTTAATTCCATGAGGTCAATGAACTTGCCTTTGCCAAATCAGCGTTTCTACAGTTGACCACCTGGGGGGGCACTAAGTTTGAAATCGAAATGTACAATTTAGTTTTGGGGTGTCAAGATTTAAGATGATGGCCAACCATGCTAATTTTTAAAATTCACATTTTAACTTTATATGTGGTAGCCATTTAACACTATCAGTCTTGCACATATACACACAGACAACTTCCTTAACAAAATATTTTACTTGAGAAGCAACTGTGAAAGGCCCTATTCTCATTCTTTCTACTCTACGTGTATTTTGGTTAGCATGCCCATTTTGCTTGCATGTAAGCTCCAACAAGCAAACAAAAAATGTTGGCTTCCCTAGCAGCACATTCCTGAACTGGAATCCTGGTCTAGACTGAGATTATCGTCTCCCATCTTGACATTTTTCTTAAAAAAAACAACAGAGAGGATCCCAATTCAGCTACATTCCTTTATCAAAATGTTAGTTGTTCAATACCTCTCATTCTAAATATGCTCTATGAACAAGAGCAACTAACACACATGTGTGTGTGTTTCACACCACATACCATACCAAGAAAATGTAGTGTTTCCTTGCAAGAAATATATTTGCGTATAGTTTTAATATACACTATTTCCCCCTGCTTATTAGAGGTAGGTTGGTAGAAAAATTAGTTAAGTGTGTAAGAGGGATGTTGAGTAGCAGTCACGGAAGCAGCCCACATTTTAAATCCCCCCATACAATGTATTTTATGTATTTTTTTAATGCCAGGTCAGCTGGGATCCAGAGATGTCTTGCATGAGCAAAAAAGCACTTCTATTTGCCAAGGAAAGCTCACCAAATTCCTCCTGATTCCCATCCTGCTACTACTGTCCAATGCCCCCTCCCAGCGTATCCCAGATGGTTCTTGGACTCTCATGAGTAACTTTTCAGGGGCACAGGGAGCAAGAAAGCCAGAAAAACACTGTTTTGAGTTTGGAGCTCCACTCAATTTTCTCTGGATCCAACCCATTGAGCTTTGTGCTTGTATGGAATCCTTATGAAGGAAGTTCTGATTATAGTTAAGGTTCTTGGGTGCAACAAGATAACTTCAACATTTTATGGGATGGCTTCAGAAATCTTTGAAAATCTGCCATTTAGACATATGATCTGGAAGCTGACTATGTATTTCAGAGCTAGCTAAAATATTAGTTTCACCCAAATTACCTAAGAGATGAGGACTGAATAAAATTTAGGAGGGTAGGTGGAAATGATACAAATAAAACAAGCAGGTACAAATACCCAATGCAGATTTAAGTGGACTTTGATCTTTATTATGTATCAATCCATTATCTGATAAAAGAACCTAATGTACAACTTGCACCACCAGCATAATATGGGAATGCCTGTGAAACAAGCCTGCCCTCAGATCTCAGCCATTTATGAGCATGTCCTTAAATTGTTTCTCATGCTGACTACACTTTACATGCAAATACTCTTAAAAGTCAAATGACTGCATTCACTGAGGAAAAATAGTTTCAGGAGCAGAATTTGGTACCAAAAACCTACCTACCACTTTCCTGCTCCAAATCACTCTCCCCTTTGCAGAGTTCCACACACATATTAGCACCTCCAAATAGGTATTTTCAGCTCTGCTGAAGGGTGAACTATTTGAATAAATATTGGGCAGGGAAAGAACTAAGGACCAAATTCTATGCTACAGATACCTCTCCTGAAACTGAACTCTTCTAATGGAAAAACGGGTATCAAGGTTTTGCTACATACAACACCAAGTTCTAAAACTGATTTGATTTGTTCTCCCTTCTATACTTACTCTACCTTTTGTGACACACGTCTGTGGTAACGGTTTTCAGTGCCTTCATTCCCCGCTTAACATTTAAACATATAAGTGTATGCTGTTGAATTATGTCATAAAATATTTAGACTTATTATCATAAAAAGTAATTTTCAGGTAAGACTTGAAACATAACATTTAACCACATTGTGTATTTTACTGATTTTCTCCCTAATCAAAATATCTCAGTGCACGTACTTTTGGAAAAATGTTTTGAGATATTTATAGAGCACATAAAATGAATATGTCATATTTACGTTAAGAAACTAATAGAAGTCAAACATGCTAGATCAAATCCCAATTGCTTTGGGAGACTGGAAAAAATTATGGAAAGTCCACATCACTATTCCCAAACAACCCCTTTTCATAACATTCCTCTAAAAAATTACAATGCAAAGTAATTAATCTCTTAATAGTGGAGTAGCCAAGAAGCTTGGGAGGACAAGACAAAATTAAAGCCTTTCCCCATTTCTGGTATTTCAATGAGCTACAATATGCTATCTTCAGACCTCTGGCTCCTAATCATGATGCAGTATGTAGTTCTGCTCCTCTGACTTACAGGTTCCATTGCAACAAGTAGTTTGCAGGCAACTCATCCTGCCACAGCTCTGGGTCTTTTTTTTGGGGGGGGGGGCGAGAAAGGGAAGGGAAGGGAAGGGAAGGGGAGGGGAGGGGAGGGGAAGGGAAGGGAGGGGAAGGGAAGCCATCAAATACAAATATTTGATACCCACAGCAACACTGTGACCCATGAGTACCACCACAACTTGCCCAACCATACCTCCATAGACAGCCACCTTTCCAAAAGGCAGATTACAATTGCAATGTGCTTTTGCTACTGAACTCTCCAAATCTTAATCAAGATCCAAAACACCAGCAACAGGTACAGTAACAATTTCTGCTTCATCTCTCCCTCTTTGCTATCTTCCTCCAAAATGATTTTAAAAATGTGTTTGGATCCACTTCATTCATTTTCCAGTACTGCTCTCATTAGGACTCATTTTGCAATCTGCTCCTTTCCCACTCCCTGCCCAATTATGTATTTGTCTAGACTGAGCCCCAAAACAAGAGTTGGGTCTAGAAAAAACACCCAAGACAAAGGACCGTGACTGAAAGAGGTATGTGTCAGTGGCACAGGATCTCAGCATATATCTAAATCTATGATTACATTTTAGAAAGCAAAGGAGAAAAACAGCCATTTGATTTGTAGCCATATTAAGATCATTTATGGAAATGGGAATTAGCAACACTGTGCAGATATGAAAACCCAGTCATCTCCCACCCAGGTCTTACCTTTTTCAACTTTGGGAGTTTAGGGAGATTCAAGACAGATGTCAGTCCAACGTTTATTAAACTAAGAAACTCCAAGTTGATAAACTCTCCTGACAGCCCCTCAATTTTGCCTTCATTTGATCTGCAGTTGTCAAGAACAAGCTCTTGGACCTGAAGCGACAAACAAATAAGTACAATTTATTTAAAAACAACAGCAAGTAACAGTGCACAGAACTGCATCTGATAAAAATATGCCACATGTACATACAGGGAAGTCTGCTGCTATGCAATTATTTTGATTTACAAACTACGTAAACCTAACCATTTGTTGCAAGTTAACAATTCATCAGTTGCAAAACCCCATGTAACTGTGATTAAACATCACTTTCTATCCCTGGCTACTAGAACCCACTCCAAATTAAAAGAACTTTCATTTCTTCCAAATGACACCTAAGCATTGGAGGGTTTTCAGAATTTAAAGGAAGCCACCACAAGCAATGTACTTTGAACCACTCTGAAAATGTTGTCAGCATAGAATTCTCTACACCACTGACTATGTTTTGCAGAGAAGCTTCTCTTACGCTGCAAGAATAGCATTCCAGGACTGACTCAAAAGTATAGAAAATTTCAATGCAGACGTGTTTCAAGAATACCTCAATCAAATTCACTTGCTGGTGGATACCATAAGCTTTCCCCCAAATTAAGTGCAATGAAATGGGGTGTCTTCAGGGTGGGGGTGTCGTCACAATACAAAGGGAGCAATCAGATACTGCTGAGAAAAGAACACTAAGGGAGCAGGGAGAAGAGCTACAAAGGGATAATAGTCCCACTGTGCTATCACAATGCAAAGGAAAAAAAGATAACAGAAAAGAATAGGCAAAAGGTTTCATTTCTAAGTATGCTATCACACCAGGTTTGTGTGCCTCTCTGAAAAGTTAAATAGTATTTATTGTTAAAAAAGGTAAAGGTACCCCTGCCCGTACGGGCCAGTCTTGACAGACTCTGGGGTTGTGCGCCCATCTCACTTAAGAGGCCAGGGGCCAGCGCTGTCCGGAGACACTTCCGGGTCACGTGGCCAGCGTGACATCGCTGCTCTGGCGAGCCAGAGCCGCACACGGAAACGCCGTTTACCTTCCCGCTGGTAAGCGGTCCCTATTTATCTACTTGCACCCGGAGGTGCTTTCGAACTGCTAGGTTGGCAGGCGCTGGGACCGAGCAGCGGGAGCGCACCCCGCCGCAGGGATTCGAACCGCCGACCTTTCGATCGGTAAGCCCTAGGCGCTGAGGCTTTTACCCACAGCGCCACCTGCGTCATATTATCAATAGCACTTTTTAGAGCTGCACAGGGGTGAGAACCCTGTGGCCCTCCAAGTATTGCTGGGCTACTAATCCCATCACATCTGACTGATGGAGCTGGTGGAAGTTTTAAGTCTAACATCCCTGCCCAAACAACTTACAATCTAAACCAGAACTTTCCAAACTTTTCATGTTGGTGACACACTTTTTAGACACGTACCATTTCATGACATAGTAATCTAGTTTTCTTAGCAAACCGGAGGTTAACCCCTTTCCAGCCCCTGGAGGAGCGCAGAGAGGTTTCATGTGACACACCCACACACTGCAGCCAACACACTCATGTGCTACAACACACAATTCAGAAAGCTCTGGTCTAAATGTTAACACAGCAAGAGACAAAGTGTGGTAAGAGTAACAAACAGCTATCATATATCAATCATGTGAGAGGATCTTCAGCATTTGAAGTCTATGCAAAGTACAGGGTTTGTATTTTCAAACCTCAAGTGTTTCAGTACAATAGTCAAAGACCTAAATAGAATATCTGCATGAAACCAACCCAAAGAGGCTTCTCATTATGAAAACTGCCTTAACTTCATTGTGATAAAAATATATGAAAAGCAAAAATTAAGATAACTGCTGGTGTGAAATGTAAGCAGCTCTAGGAATCTGTTTTAGATTTCATATTGATACAGTTAAAATACACTGTAATTCAGGCAGATGAATGCCCCCATTCTAGCCTAGCAGAGGATTCGACCAGAAGCAAGACATACACCACTAACTACAGTCTCCAATCATTCACTACATGTGGAAAGTGAGCAAACATGCCCAAAACTAGAGGGTGTGCTAGGGAGTTTATCTGCTCATGGCAGACCTGGTCCCACCCAAAAGGAGAGGCCGAGGGGTAGAGGAAAAGAGACATATTTTTAAGGGCTGTCTGGTATCGGAGCAGAATACATGCATCAAGACAGATAATTCTACAATTCTATAAACCTAAGAATTCAAGCCATAAAAAATAATGCATATAAAGTTAGCTTGCTATTCTTACCACTATCATAATGCAAGCAAGTCATGACTTCCTTTCAATATAATTTCAAAATTAGCAGTACTTTTATCATCTGTTGTAACAGATAGCAAAGACCAGATTATCTTAAACTCCTTTTTCCAGCTGAAGAATTTTAATGAATCTAAAACAAGTTCCTCTTCTTGTTTGACAGTTTCACAAGCCTGATCAAGCACTGGATCCAGTGCTAATTATTTTCCTTAATATGACTGTATCAAATGCATACCAGCTCATTACAAACTGTTAAAGTCATTTACGAGATTTCACATCAGATGCTCATGATTAATTTCCTAAAAAGTGTTTTTTTAAAAAAGTTTATGGATAACATGGCATGTATTTTACCACAAAGGAAAAAGCCCTGATATACGCCAGCAGGAAGAGAGTGGTTTGCCCTTTACTAATGACCCTCAATAAACATATATTAATTTGAACTTTGTACTCAATGTCTACCAAAAATATATTCAGCTATGTATGTGACAATTTTATATGAGCAGTCACTTGTAAAGAATTTTAAATGTTGGTCTATTTCTCCAGTTTATAAATAATTAAAAGAGCAACACATGCATAGTAATACAGTGGCACCTTGGTTTTCGAACGTAATCTGTTCTGGAAGACTGTTCAACTTCCAAAATGTTTGAAAACCGAGGATCAATGGGTGGTCGGCAAAATCCACTGAAGAAATGGAGGAACGCGCCTTGGAAGCAATTACTTCTGGGTTTTTAGCATTTGGTTTCCCAATCATTCAGCTTCTGAGGCTCTCAAAAAATGATGTTCCACTGTAGCAATACAGATCATTCTCTTTCCATTGGGAGGAATATCTCACTTTTTGAAGTTCCAATAAAGTTATTTACGCAGCGTGAAGGACTTTTTGTTTATTTCTTCTCAAATCCGTTTGGCAGAATTCCATCATCTTAGCCAAGGTGGCGGCACTAGTTAGCCTTCTCTCCACTTCTCCCTCCGCTTCCAGACTGCCGTTACAATCACATTGATGTAACTTTCACCAAATATATTGTTCTAATACTAACTCTCTTATTACCAGTAGAGATAGAAACCTCTGGCCTCCCAGGTGCTGAGGGCCGCCAATTCCCACTAGCCCATGCCAGGTATGGCTAAAAGTCAAAGAAGGGCCACAGGTTCCCCACTCCTGGACTCTAAATAGGGCTGCAGAAGAGGTCAACTGACCAGTATGTTGATGAGGGAACACATAATATCAGTGCCCAATATCTATGTTGTTTCCTAGCTATTCCTAGGCATCTAATTAGACACCTGAACAATCAGGTGCATGAAGATCTTGTAGTTCGAACTATTACGGGGAAAAATCCTTCCTCAATCAGTGCAGCTATTCAACTGTTTTTAACCTTTCCTGGCTGATGCGCAACATCTAATACAGGGGTCAGGAAACTTTTTCAGCAGAGGGCTGGTCCACTGTCCCTCCTATCTTGTGGGGGGCCGGACTATATTTTGGAGAGAAAAAAGATGAACGAATTCCTATGCCCCACAAATAACCCAGAGATGCATTTTAAATAAAAGAACACATTCTGCTCATGTAGAAACACGCCGATTCCCGGACCATCTGCAAGCTGGATTTAGAAGGCGATTGGGGCGGATCCAGCCCCCGGGCCTTAGATTGCCTATCCATGATCTAATAACTGGACTGAGTTATTGGCAAAATATTGTTGGCACTACAAGATTAAGGCACTCCCAGGTGTCAGTTTCTGTAACAATAATGCTATACATCAGAAAGTGCAACAGGAAGTATCCATTGGCACTAAAACCATGTACGAGTTTGTTTTGATTCAGATCATCAACCACCTTGTAAAATTAAGTGTTCCAATTACTACCTGCTGAACTTGTGTACTTGCATGAATATTAATATGTATGCAAAACTCTCTTGTGACAAACTGCAACAGTTAATACAGAATGGAGGCCACAATAAACCAAGGGGTCCTTCACTGGCAAATCTTTTCACAATTCAAAACAGAGCATGTCATTAAGAACTTCACAGGCGGCACAGCAGCGTCTCATCAACATTCAGCTATGCAGAGTCCATACGTAACAGATACTCAAGAAATGACTCATGCAGCTTCACAAATCTAAGGACAAGCAAACATGCAAAATTGTAGAATTATAGAATTGTAGAGTTGGAAGGTATCCCAATGGTCATCTGGTCCAACCCCCCGCAATGCAGGAATCTTAACTAGAACGTACATGACAGATGGCCACCCATGTTAAATTACTGTTCACCAGGAAGGAGACAACTGCTTTCAAATGGCCTTGATGTGTGCCTAACTATAGTGTAACAAGCAATGGTTAAATTGTGCAGTATCTGCCAAGAAGCACCCTCCTGTTTTACAGCTCTGTTGGTTCAAACTACTTGCTTTTTTCAAAGTTGTAGCTTTCAAAGATCACCTTTTGTGAAATCCACTTATTTAGCCATGCCCACCCTCTACACAGAAGATGCAGTACTGTCCTTCTTCATTTTTCCTTAGGTACTGTATACATGTATGATGCTTTAAATATGCACAGGCTGTGATAATTAAACACATCGTGGCAAATGGAGCATCCTCCTGCAAAGCAAGGACAAGCAAAAAAACAAAAACCTTCCTTCCAACTGCAGAGGTGGATGGCGATCACCCCAGTACCATCATTGCGGTCCCTGAGCCATCCCCGGCTCCCAAGATCGGAAGGAAAACAAGGAAAGAGCTGGAAGCACACTCTTTGCCTCTCTTTCCCAAAGGAGACAGAAGTGAATAGACAGAGAGGTTGGTGCTTGGCAATGAGGCTCAGAGTCCCTCTGCAGCTGCTGCTGGGTAGAGAGACACTGGAATCTCTTTTCAGAGCACTGGCTGAAGCTGGAACGCTCCCATTCTGCCTTTCCCATAGGAAAGGTTGGGGGAGATTCCTTTGGTAATTTTTCTGGAGGTGCTTACCTCCCCTCCAGCTGGCAGGTGAGAAGAGCCCAGCAGCCATAGGAAGGCTAGGAAGGCCAGTGAAAAATTGTAGACCTCCCCACCACCCATAAAAAGACTACAAGAAATGCATTGCAACTCTCACTTTTTCTGGTCTTTCTGCTAGGCCTTTAGGGCGACCCTAGTGCCACAGAAATAAAGAAAATCAAGGTTTCCTCGGCATGAACTCTGCTACACCAAGCTTACTTTCTCCTTTTAAATCCTTCTTGCCCTGTGGCAAGTGGGAATATTAGCATACATGGGGAGCTCAGATCTCACAGAGAGCCATAACTCTGCAAGGTAGAAAACCTTGATTTACCACCAAAGAACGTGTGGTTGTGCCATTACAGTACTGTAACGCACAAATGTCTGCCACTCTAACCACAGTATTAATAATAAATAATAATAATTTTATTATTTACACTCTGCCCATCTGACTGGGTTACCCAGTACCATAAGGGCTTTCCAAGGAGACAGGCCCCATCACTCTTACATGGGGTGCAGGTGTGTTTTACAGGTGCTAGAAAAAGTGCTGCTCCTCCAGTTTTCAAGCGGTCACGGCATCCCCTATCACCCCTTTAAAGTTCATCCCACTCTTCCATTTTATTCTTCACCTTGGAAGATTTCCTAATGTGCTTCTTTGTTTGGAAGGCTTTTAAAACCCGGAACGCGATATAACTCTTTTTTTTTTAGACTAAAAACAAATCAGGGGATCCCGAAGAAGCGCTTCCCTTTGGATTTGTGGCGCCTCTAAGGTTATTATTACAGTATTATTCTTATTTGTGAGAGGAAAGTGCGGTGGTGGTGCTGCCGCGCGGGTGGGGGGGGGAGGGAAGGGAAGGAAGTTTTTGGCGGGAAGATGAGCGGCGGCTCCCATGAAGGGAGGCGGAAAAAGAAGCGCAAGCGCGCTCCCTCGCTAACCGCCCCCCCTCCCCGTCGCCCGTTTAAAGGGGGAAGGCGTGGGGTGGGGGGGGAGGGCGGGAGAGCGAACGAGCGAGCGAGCGACAAGGCCTCAGCGCGCGCGCGCGCGCCCGCCCGCGCACGTGAGCGCCAAAAGAAGCGAAGGCGGAGGAGCGCGCTCACTCACTCACTCGGCCTTCCGTTTTGTTTGGTTTTTCTTTTTTTTTTTATGCAGCTGTTGCCCGTTTAAGAGGGACGCTGTGGGGGGGATGGGGGGTGGGAGAAGTGGCGCGCGCCAAAACGCGCGCCCACTGGCTAAGAAGAAGACGACGACGGACGCGGCGGGGCCGTCGCGCGCACGCGAGAGAGAGAGAGAGAGAGAGAGCGCGAGGCACCAACCGCCTCCCCGCAGGCAGCGCCACGCTCTCTTCCCTCACACGGACGCAGCGGCGGAACAACATGGCGGCCGCGCGGAGGAGCCCTTCTCCTCAGCCAGCCGCCCGCCCGCCGCTCTCCCCCGACACACGCGCCCGCTTCTGCTCTTCCCGCCTCCCTCAGGCCGAGCGACCTCCGCTCTCTCTCCCTTTTATCCGCCATTCCCCTCACCTCACACCCGAACCGAGCTCCCCTCCCCCCCCAAAAAAACTGGTTGCTCCCTCTCTTTCCCCCCCACCCCCCCCCAGGAAAGTGGGTGGTTTCGGTGGTGGTCGCCGGCTTCCCGCCCATGCTTACATCCGGCGGAGTCCTGTTCCGTAGTTCCAAGTGGATCCGCTTCTTCATGTCCATGGCGGCGGCGGCGGCTGCGACGGCGTCGTAAGTGGGAGGAAATGAGCGGGACGGGCCTCTGCTCAGGCCCTTGCGCGGGCGCGGGGCTCCGACTTAACTCGCCGAAGGGCAGCGGCGGCGGCGGCCGAGCAGGAGTCGTCGTCGTCGTCGTCGGCAGCAACAAGGCAAGGCTTGGAGCGCTGGGCGCCGCTGCCCTCGTCGCGACTGCAGTTAAACTGGCGGCGGGGCCCTGAGCTGGGCTGGGCTGAGACGGAGCCGAATCAACGGACGGGCTTGGCCGCCAGGGGGCGCGCCGGGGAAGAGACTCCCCGGAACTCCGTCGTCATAGCCACACCCCGCCCGGACGGACGGACGGCGGAGGCGCGCTCCCGCCTCTGCGCCTGGAGCGCGGGAGGCCGGCGCGCTCCTGCTGCCGAAAGTTGCTTCCCCCCCACCTTTTAGGTCGACACGAGCGGCCCTCCCCCCCCCCGCCCCCCATTCCCGGAACAGCCGATCGTCGGTCCCATTGTAAAGTATTACTTGATCCAGGCCTGCAAAAACTTAAGTTGCTGTTGCTGCTTCTGCGATGTTTGCGGTCCCGGGGAGAAAGCAGAAGCATGGCTTCCTTCCCCTCCCATTGCCGGCTAAAAGCAGCATATCGATATTTTTTATAAATGCCTACACGATTATGGTTCCCCCTCCCCCCGCAACCATGCATATAACATTTCACTTACATTGAACATCATTTGGCATTTTGTTGCCCATTTGCCCACTTTTTAGGGATCCTTCTGGAGCCTGTTTGGGTTTTTACTGTCCTGAGTAGTCTGGTATCATCTGCTTTGCCCACTGATTTCAGTGAACTTTGGGACACAATATGGCAGCTGTAAAACCCCTGATTGGGATTTGGGCTACAGTGTTGGTGAAGGATACTTTAACGTTTTGCTGTTGCCATACTCCCAGTTCAGATCACCCCATGTTTGCATCTTGGAAGAAGCTTTTGTTTCTGCTAATGGTAGCTTCCAATGAAAATAGCTACTGGGCCTCTAATCCAGGATTAAAGCTCCCTCCCCCCAATTGTACTGACTTGGATCAGAGCCCCCGCCCTCCAATAGCTCTTAACAAAAGTGTATCATTACTAATGTCACATCTGTTTTGGCTCATAAAGGGTAAAGGGACCCCTGACCATTAGGTCCAGTCGTGACCGACTCTGGGGTTGCAGCGCTCATCTCGCTTTATTGGCCGAGGGAGCTGGCGTACAGCTTCCAGGCCCAACCTTATTCAAATTCAAAAAATCTGTGATAATATCTCCTGACATTTTCTTAAAGTTGCTGAAGGATGAGTGGGGAAAAACAAACTGGATCAGGACCTTTTCCCCTATTGCCCAGAATAAAATACCTCCCTAAGATACTACTCTTGCTGGGGAAAATACATGGGTAAACAGCTTGGAAATTGGGGGGGGGGGGAGGTGCACTGGTGAAAAAACGTTAAGCTTCTGTCCATTTGCCATGGCTCTGATCTACCCTTTAGGGGAGAAAGCAAGGTTGAGATCTGATGACAAATATCCTATGTGTAAATCTGCATAGGATTGAGCTGCACAGGAAATGACAGCAGGAAAGTTAAAGTGTAAAAACAAAACCTAATACCTGTAGGCTAGGAAGCTTTTCTGAAAGGATTTAAATTATTAGGAGGAGGTACCTGAAAGATAAAGAATAGGAAGCTATTGTAGATTGAAGGAGCTCCATTGTAAAAGGTGTAAAAGGCACAATGGTAGGCATGAAAAGGTAACAAAAGGCTGAAAGCAGAGGAGTTTGCATGCAAAAGAAAGAAATATGAATAAAGCAATCACAACTGATACAGTAGTGATGGCTCTTGCTTCATATCACCCACAGCTTCCAGCCAAGTAGTTATTTGATGCTATAGCCTTTCACATTAGGAGTTAACAAAATGTTACGGATCACCTGAAGGGCTGGCCCTACCATGGGGAATCTGCCTCAGGCTGCAGATGCCATGGGCAAAGAGCAGTAGGGAGCATTTGGAAAACTATGGTGTGTGTACCATGCCTGCCCTAAGCTATCTGCCACTGTGTGCACTGTCTCCATTTTCTGTGTTGAAGTAAAATTCAGCCGTCTGACTAGTCAGCTTTTGTTCATGGAATGGGGAGAGACATTGGCTTATCCTTCACTTCTTGCAAAGACCAGCCTGATCACCTGTAAGGCCGTTAAAGATTGTTGCAGGATGTTTCAAAAAGTGTAACATTAATTCTACAGAACCCCACTTTAGTGTTTCAAAACAACAAGGAACTGTTTCTCCCAGATCAATAATGGTCCGTTGCCCAGCTTCACCATGGCCGCCTTCCTCCCTTGGGAGCTAGCTCATTTATCATCACAATGGTTCTGTCTTCCTTGTGGCAACAACTAGGGGTGGGTATGCTGCCCTTGGCACCTCCATTTCTGTGTGCTGCTTCTGGGGCTGGGTTTTCTGGAGCAGCTGAGCCACTCACAAATGGAGAAATAGTTTCAATAAAAATGAGGAACCTGTGGCCCTACAGAAGTTGTTGGACTCCATCTCCCATCAGCTGTGATCATTGGCTATCCTTACTGGAACTGGCGGGAACTGGAGTCCAAGAGGGCCTCTCCAAACTAAATGAATGAGCGGCAAAATGGCAAGTTAAATCCATTGTGAACAAATGTAAAGTGAAGCATGTTAGCACAAGACATCTTCATTTCATATGTATGCTCATGGGTTCTAAGCTGGTGGTGACTGACCAGGAGTGAGATCTTGGGGACAACTCTGACACCAGGATGCTAGACCAGATGAGCCAGTGGCCTGATCCAGCAGATTCTTCATATGTTCTTAACTAACAGAGGGCCACGTGACCCGGAAGTGTCTCCGGACAGCGCTGGCCCCTGGCCTCTTAAGTGAGATGGGCGCACAACCCCAGAGTCTGTCAAGACTGGCCCGTACGGGCAGGGGTACCTTTACCTTTTTTAACAGAGGGCCACTGGTTCCCCTTTCCTGCTTTGGTGTTCTATGCATGCATGCTTATTGAAGGATGTGCCCTCTGGCCACATGACACAGGCCTTTGGTCCCAGTGGGGTTTTGGGTACAGTGTTAACTGCTGTCCTCCTAAGAACATGAGATGAGTGCTGCTGGATTAAAGGTCTGTGTAGCCCAGTGTGTTTCTCACACAGTCAACTAGTTGCATCCACAAGCAGGAGATGAAGACAATAGTCTTCCTGTTGTTGCTCCCCAGATATTTGGTAGGCAGCCTAATCCTTTATTTTTTCATTTGTGTTCACAGAGTTTAAAGCAGGGGGTACTTCTAGCTGTGAACAGAAGCAGGGTCAGCTCAATATCAGAGTGGTGTGTGTGTTTATTTTAAATAGATTAGGGCTCCTGTGATTTAAAAGTCAAATCGAAGAAGGGTTTGTGTGTTTTGGCAAGTGCAGCTTGTCATGCACGAGTTGAAACCCAAACCAAACGCAGCACCAGCTGAAATTCTAGTTTTGCACACCTACCAAAGGTGGTGCAGGTGTCTCTCCTCCCTTGCCCTGAATTCAGAACCACTGGGACCGATACTCACTGTCCTGCTCTCAAACATTGCTCTTACCCGCATTCTTGTTTTGCTTCTCCTCACCCTACCAGAGGAGCCTTGACTACCGTGCTGTGAAGGAGGAAGTTAGAGATGAAATAGAAAGATAAATTAGAGGTCAGCAACCCGGTCTCCCAAGTGTTGATTGCCATTTTTGGAGGAAGGGGGAATCCTTAGGAGGTCTGTTGCCAGCAGTAATTCTGCAAATAATATAAACTAGTCCATGACACACTCTGCAGTTCACAAGACCTTCCCTTACATTAGTGAGAGGGTTACTGCTCTTGTCCTTTATCTGCACACCCTGCTGGTTTCTTTCACCCCTCCTCACTGGTCCTTTTACATTCACTTCTTCCTCCAATAGCAGCTTTCTTCTCTTATCCCCTTCCTTTGTATTCCCAGTTCAACTAAATAATATTAACATATATTAAACTTTTATTTTACTGTACTGCACTAATATCCTTCAGCATCTCTATCCCTTTCCCCTCAGAGGCCTGCCTGCCTGCCTTCCCTGGATCTTCTCTGTCTCCCTGCCACCTTTACTCAGCATGCAAGGAGTTGCTGGTGCTGGCATTAACCCAGCCAAAAGGCATGACAAGCAAGGAAGGAGGCAGTGGGCAGGCCTAAGGCCCACAGATGGGTCCTGCCTACCTTAGCCGCCCCCCCCCCGCCCCCCGTTTGAGAAACCTTGCTCTATCACAGTACACCTGTTTCACCAGCAGGGGATGCTCATGCTACAGAATGATACGGCACACTATTCTGTTTAATGAAGGGGAAATAGCCAAGGCTGTTACAAGGATTTCTCTAGGTAGGTCTGCTGTTACTGATGTTGCAAGGGAGAAATAGCAAGTACTGGAAGGTGGCAGAGAAAGGGAGCTGTGCCATCCAATAGTTGAGCTCTCAAAATATCAAAAAATACACAATTTGTCTACTACATCATTAAACAATAAGGGCAGCAGTATTAAAAAGCTTTTTTAAAAAAAAATAATATCCCAGCAACTGTCCACCAATAGCCAGGGTGAAGGGGGATTTTGATGCTTCTTCTGGGGGAGAATTTCATAATTGGAGCTGAACAACAGAAAAATATCCTATCTTGGGTCACTGCCCACCTGATTACGTAGAAAAAAGCTTCCTCTCTTAAAAGTAAGAGTTGCATTTTCTATGTTCACCAAAGGCACAACCTAATGGAGTTAAGCAAACTGGGTTCTATTTTACAGCAATGAGAGATACTTGAGCACGTGCAGAGTTTAAGAACTAAAAATCTGATCATTTGTCAGGACGAAACAGGGCTTTATTTCAACCAGGTCAAAGACCCAGTTTGGCACACAGGCTGGAAGCCTCAGTGACACCCCTCTGGAGGCTTCACCCGGGGCAAAAAAAACAGCTACCCCCCCCTACGGCCATGCCCTTCCCGTCCCTGCCAGTTCTTCCCTGCCAGTATTGCCCTGCAAGCAGCTTTTTGGAAACTGCAAGTGACAGGAGTGGGGTTGTGAATAGGGTTCGGTGATAATTTCTGTCACTTTGTAGCAGGCAAAGTGCCCTTTTTTTGTTCCATAGGCTGGAAGGGGGGAAAGTTATCTAGTTTGACCTGTCATCTTTGACTATTTTGCTGAGTCACGGTCATAATGTATTATCAGCCTTCAGCAGACTGTAATGAGAATTTGGTCACTCTTGCTCTGAGTGCTTCCAAATATGTCAGGCAGGCCTTCATGTGAATATGAATAGCGACTGACACTTTTAATGGTGCTTCAAATGAATTGTACATCCTCCTAAGTTCCTAGGATGAACAACTGAACTTTTGACTCTCCTGTACAGGAGAGCGCTAGGCTATCACTCTTTTGTGAGAGGGGTTTAAGTACATACTGGGAAATGTAGGTTTGTACAATTAAAGTAGATTACAGTGCTCTGTGGGTTGTATGGGGTGTTAGGGGAGGGGTAGTACCTCTGTTGTGGGACACGCCATGCTCCTTCTGGGGTAGTTTGTCCACCTTTGGTCCCCACCCTACACTCAGCTCTCACCTGTGGCTCCTAGAAGCTGTCAGGATGTGATAGCAGCCACACCCCATGAATGGCTTCGACTGGCTGGCTAAACCAGGTGAGGGTAGCCAATGGGTCTCAAAACCTCGGTCAGTTAGGGATTTCCCCTGCATGCGAAGACAGGTTCCAGCAGATTGAGTGAATGAGACTAATAATGAGTCCAATAGCCAAGAAGGCAGTTTCTGCATATGCCATAGATGTAGAGGGAAGTGGTGGGCAGATGGGGCTTGTCAGCCTGGGAGAAGGAAAAAACTGATCCTAAACCTCCACTGTCTTCTGGGATATTTTCAGGAGAAAACAAGATTAAGGAGTAACCCCTACACCAATCCCAAGTAGAGTCCCTAAGATGCCACAGGGTTCTGTCTTGGGCCTGGTCTTATTCAACATCTTTATCAACGACTTGGATGATGGACTCAAGGGCATCCTGATCAAATTTGCAGATGACACCAAACTGGGAGGGGTGGCTAACACCCCAGAGGACAGGATCACACTTCAAAACGACCTTGGCAGATTAGAGAACTGGGCCAAAACAAACAAGATGAATTTTAACAGGGAGAAATGTAAAGTATTGCACTTGGGCAAAAAAAATGAGAGGCACAAATACAAGATGGGTGACACCTGGCCTGAGAGCAGTACATGTGAAAAGGATCTAGGAGTCTTGGTTGACCACAAACTTGACATGAGCCAACAGTGTGACGCGGCAGCTAAAAAAGCCAATGCAATTCTGGGCTGCATCAATAGGAGTATAGCATCTAGATCAAGGGAAGTAATAGTGCCACTGTATTCTGCTCTGGTCAGACCTCACCTGGAGTACTGTGTCCAGTTCTGGGCACCACAGTTCAAGAAGGACACTGACAAACTGGAACGTGTCCAGAGGAGGGCAACCAAAATGGTCCAAGGCCTGGAAACGATGTCTTATGAGGAACGGCTAAGGGAGCTGGGCATGTTTAGCCTGTAGAAGAGGAGGTTAAGGGGTGATAGGATAGCCATGTTCAAATATATAAAAGGATGTCACATAGAGGAGGGAGAAAGGTTGTTTTCTGCTGCTCCAGAGAAGCGGACACGGAGCAATGGTTCCAAACTACAAGAAAGAAGATTCCACCTAAACATTAGGAAGAACTTCCTGACAGTAAGAGCTGTTTGACAGTGGAATTTGCTGCCAAGGAGTGTGGTGGAGTCTCCTTCTTTGGAGGTCTTTAAGCAGAGGCTTGACAACCATATGTCAGGAGTGCTCTGATGGTGTTTCCTGCTTGGCAGAGGGTTGGACTCGATGGCCCTTGGGGTCTCTTCCAACTCTATGATTCTATGGTTGGATGGCACCTTGTACTACTGGCAATTCCTGCAGCCAAGCTAGTGCCAAACGTATTGCTCTGCTTTCCTTAGAACCACATCAGTGAGGGCAAGAGGAGGGTCTTGTTGCCTGGGCAGCCCAGCCCAGGATCTCCATATACACCGCTCAGTCTTGCACCCCAGGGAGCTCACTTTGGTGCTGCTAACACAGTGGTTTGACTTCACCCCTGCAGGCACACTCCATTGTGTCTTGAGACATTCTGTCCCTAAATGTGGAAAATACACTTTTGTCCTGGTGTCCAGCTTTTCTTTCTGGCCTCTCCTCACCCACTCTCCTCAATTACGTACCAGATCATGCCCCTCCCCAGTCTTGCTTGCCTGGATGAAAGCTAGAGAGAGATGTTCAAGCGTGTGCAGAAACTAGCCTACTGTACAAAGGTAAAATGTACATTCATTGCCCACTGCTTCTGTTCCTGGCCCCACTGTGGCTAGCATGTGGGCTAGCAGAAGACATTGCAGGGTGAAAAATGTCCTCCACCCACCACATAACAAATCCACATTAAAAAAGAATAAGGAGGTTTGGCAAGTGATGGGGAAATGTATTGAAAAGTGTGGGATGAACAAAAGAACAGGAAGACGCATAAGCACCCCACAATCAAATCAGGATAAAAGCAGGCTAGATGCTCGTCATATAAACACCCCCGCAAACAAATGGGAATGAATGTTCACTTAAAAACTGGATATGATCTAACTACTGTGTAAGCCTTGTGCAAGCAAGTCATAATAAATGTTAGGTTGTTTGGGGGAGCTTACAGAGAGGGAGAGTTTGCGTCTGGTGCAATAATGGGCTGTTTGGGATTCCTTTTTAACCCCTGACTTTTGCAGGCTTCCACTGTGAATGCTGTGCCTTCTGCATATCAGAGAAAGCAGGAGATGTACAGAACTCCCTTTGCAGCTGCCCCATCTACCACTGTGACTTGTAAAGTCTGCCCCACCTTTGCAGAAGAGCAGAATAATCTGTCTTGAGCACAAGGGAGGTGCCCAAGGGACGGGGGGGGGGGGGAGAGAGAATTCGAAATACTGATGTAGAAGGACCTTTGAAAGGTAGCTGCAAACATGTTCATTTTTTAAAAATGACCGGAAATTTGTGAATTGGGGAATGTCAGCATGGTGCCCTTGCACATACTTTTAGTCTGATGTGGCCCATTCATGTTTCAGATCTTTTTGTAACACAAAGGTCTACTTTATTATACTTTTCCTATGGTGAGATTCTTCCTTTTTTATGTAGTGAAGTTTGCTTGTGAATTTATGCTTTTAATGTACCGTATGCATTGTCAATTAAATATCTGAGGCACAGCCCTGCAGTACTTACATAGCAGGTTTTCTGTTTACCCTGTCCTAGAAAGTATTTCCTCCTTTCTGTTACAATCATTACTAAATATATACTGTATGTATCAATTTCCATCAAACATAATTTTTAAAATAAAAATTGGTGTCCTCTTTTGTTGTTGTTTTTTGGCGGGGGAGATGGGTAGGTTGATTCACTCCCAAACAACATCTCATCCATGAGTGGAGCAAAGGGGAGGCAGGGAGAGGCAGCTACCCCCCTAAATCAATAAAAATCAATAAAAATACATTGCAAACAGTATGTCTTTGAAAACGCAATATTTGTCAGGAGGGGCATGTTAATGTTTTTGGCAGAGCTATGCCATGAGCTGTGAGCATGAATTTAAACACCTTTGCAGCATGATAAGGAAAAGAAGTATTAACATACCAGTGTCCGGAGCAGATAAGATACTCTGGGCGTGTAGTTTTTCTTTTTTTCCTGAAACTCTTCATTTAGCACTAAAGCGGTACATGTGTCAGATGATTCTATGTTGGAATTAAGCTCTTTTTCATATATATTTATAAGTTAAGAAACTGCAAATGGAGAGCTTAGAAAAGGACCATTCCTATTCTGAAAATCCACAGCATCCAGTGGTCGCAGCGGAGGACTATGCAGTTCCAGGTAACAAATATTATTCTGGGAAAGGGGAATCTTCTAATGCAATTCTGTTAAAATTACATTCTCTCCAGTAGACCCTATTTAACAGGGGCTGCACCTGTTTTTCTGGCACGTGTCTCTGATAAAACTGTTCCTATTTTTTTACCTTTGGGGGAAAAGTTGGGGCTATGTCTTTCCCAAATTTTCTTAGGCTGCATTCCTATATTCATTTACCTGGGAGTAAGTCCCATGGAACTCAGTGGGGGCTTACTTTTGAGTAGGCATGCTTAGGGATTACATGCACAAGTGCAGCAGGATCATTCAGATTTCAGCCCCTTCTTCACAGTCTTTAAAAACCTGAGAATATAAATACCATGGTTTTTTTAAGGCTGCATTCATGGCGATACAGTTAAAGCACATTCAAAAGACATCTCCCCCCCCTCAAAGAATTCTGGGCATTGTAGTTTGTTGAGGGCTACTGGGAATTGTAACTCCATGAGGGGAAAACTAGAGTGACCGGGATTCTTTGAGTATTCTAAAGGTATAGTCCGTGTACACAACTGAAGTGTGATGTAAGGTTACTGAACACATACTCTACCCAGAAAACTTGTTTGTTCTGGTCAGTTCCACTCTTAATGACACATTTGTCTTCACTCAAAGTTGCATATCTGAATGGAGGGCAAATTCATCTCAGCAGCACAGAACCCCAGGAAACGGGTGTTTGAAAAACTGTGGGAGCAGGGACATCAGAAGAGGCATAGCTCCGTGGTCTCACTCTGCCTTATGGGCTATCTGCCTAATAACAACCTCATGGTAACTTTTATGACAGCCTGGGGTTTTAAAGTTTTGCTGCTGAATGCAAGGATAGTTAATGGTGCAAAATACGTTCTACAGAATTTGATCCTGGATGAACATGCTGACATGGTATGTATCATGGTGACCTAATTGGATGAGGTGTGTGTGTGTGTGTGAATTTGTTTCAGTTGTGTCCACCAGGTTTCACCATACAATAGGAAGTTAGACCCAAGGGACAGGAAGGTGAAGTGCAATTATCTATCATGACTGCCATCGCTTGAACCAGATGCCCTATTTAGCCTTTGCCAGGTTTTGAGTACGTATTTCTGAAGCTGGGTGCTCAGGATAGGACAAGGGCTCCATTGACTCCCAGTACGTTTCCGAGCACAATTCAAAGTGTTGGTGCTGACCTTTAAAGCTCTAAACATATACCTGAAGGAGCATCTCCACCCCTGCCCATTCAGCCAGGACCCAGAGATCCAGCACCGAGGGCCTTCTGTGAAAAGTGTAGCCACAGGGAGGCAGAGGGCCTTCTTGGTAGTGGCACCCACCCTGTGGAAAGCCCTCCCATCAGATGTCAAGGAGATAAGTAACTATACAACCTTTAGAAGACATCTGAAGGCAGCCCTGTATAGGGATTTTTAAAAATTTGTTTAATGTTGATGTTCTTATATATGTTGGAAGCTGCCCAGAGTGGCTGGGGCAAACAAGTCAGATAGGCAGTGGATTGATTGACTGACTGATTGATTGATTGATTGATTGATTGATTGAGCAACCCTATTTTCATCAAAGAAATGTTGGAGGGTATGCAAATGGTGCAAGGAGTCTCCTGAGGTTTCCTACTTTTTCCTCCAGTTCATGGATCTGAATGCTCAAATAAAGTTGTTGTGCATTCCTAATATCTATTCATGTGGCCAAGTGGGTGTAAGTAAAAGTAAAGGACCCCTGGATGGTTAAGTCCAGTCAAAGGTGACTATGCGGTACAGCACTCACTTTCAGGCTGAGGGAGCCAGCGTTTGTCCACAAACAGCTTTCCGGGTCATGTGGCCAGCATGACTAAGCCACTTCTGGCACAATGGAACACAGTGACAGAAGCCAAAGTGCACGGAAACGCCGTTTACCTTCCTGCCACAGCGGTACCTATTTATCTACTTGCACTGGTATGCTTTTGAACTGCTAGGTTGGCAGAAACTGGGATAGAGCAATGGGAGCTCACCCCGTCACGGGGATTCGAACCGCCGACCTTCTGATCGGCAAGCCAAGAGGCTCAGTGGTTTAGGCCACAGCGCCACCTGCGTGTTGGGGGTGGGGCCTGCTGCTGAAGTCCCACCCACCCCCAATGCACATTGACTGCAAACATCCGTTACATGAACAGGACTTTTCTGTTCATCTTCCTAACCCGACACGCAGGCTGAAAGGGTTCTCTTGGTGGTGGCACCATTCTCTAATCTTGCAACCATCTCATCGGATTCTATTTCCTCCTGGAGTCATCTTTTCCTCTACTTGCTTCTTTGCTCTTGCAGAGGTTGCTGTCACGCGCCATTTGAGAGACCGAGAGCTTCTCAGAAAAAGGAAAGCTGAGGCGGAAGAAAAAAACACTCACCAGTGGGTCCTGAGGTAAATTAGGAGGATGACAGTGGTGACATTGTCTGACCACTATGAATTTTATTCAACTGCCCCTTTAGTTTCTGAGATGTCACTATGCCAGGGTTTCTCAGACTTGGGTCTCCAGCTCTTTTTGGAATACAACAGGACCAGTGGTCAGGGATGATGGGAACTGTAGTCCAATAACAGCTTGAGACCCAAGTTTGGGAAGCCCTGCACTAAGCATTCCCTGTATGCTTTCAAGCATGTATTTGAAATTTAAGGCTAAAGGCTTGCTGGACTTAAAAACCATGCTATACCTCAGCTTTGTGTAATGTTAGTCCAGTGGTCTTGTCTGTACAGACTGCAGTTATTTGCACTATTATCCTAGACTTGTGTTTATCTTTCAGAAAATGGGTCCCTTGGGCTGGAGAGGGGAGTAGTTAAGGGGAAGTTTGGGGAGTGGGGGAATAGTTTGTAGGGGAGGAGATTAGCAACAAGGTTCAGCTGCCAACCACTCCCTCCTGCGGGCTAATACTTCCTTTTTATTATTAAATATATCTTTATTAATTTAAAATAAATACATTTATGAAAAACAGACATACATACAAGTAAACAAACATACAATCAAACAAACAACTGAAAAATCAAACAAACCACCACACTATAAAATATAAGAAGATTAATATAATTATCATCATATATAGGTAAAGGTAAAGGGGCCCCTGACCATTAGGTCCAGTCGTGGCCGACTCGGGTTGCGACGCTCATCTTGCTTTATTGGCTGAGGGAGCCGGCATACAGCTTCCGGGTCATGTGGCCAGCATGACTAAGCCGCTTCTGGCGAACCAGAGCAGTGCACGGAAACTCCATTTACCTTCCCTCTGGAGTGGTACCTATTTATCTACTTGCACTTTGACGTGCTTTCAAACTGCTAGGTTGGCAGGAGCAGGGACCGAGCAACAGGAGCTCACCCAGTCGCGGGGATTTGAACCGTCGACCTTCTGATCAGCAAGTGCTAGGCTCTGTGGTTTAACCCACAATGCCACCTGCATCCATCATCATATATACTCCTGGGCTAATGCTTCCTATTCAGCTGCAACTGAATGTGTATTTTGGTCCTGGGATACTCAGCGGCTGAATCCCTCACCCTAGATTAAATTCTGTCCTTTCCCCCCTGTGCTCTCACTGAATCACCATCACAGAAGCCAACCCATTGTTAAAAATGAAAGGCAGAATTTCAGAAGGAGCCCACCACTGATTCTCGTGAACATCCTTGCAAGCAGGGCCCTTCAAAGCAATCCATCAGATCCCTTTATACCAAAATGCCTTTCGTGTACTACAGGGAGAAGAAGAGGAGCAAGCCAACAGGAAGGGGAAGAGGGGCCCGGAGAGGCAGGGGCAGGGGCAGAGGCCAGCAGCAGGCTCCAGAGCTACAGGAAGAACCTCAGCCGGAAACAGTGGTGGAGGAAGAGAAGCCTGAGCTACAGGTGACTAAATTGGAGGAGGCCCAGAAGAGTCTAGATCTCCCAGCGAAGTCTTCCATCCCTTTTCTGGAAGCTGGAGAACTATATACTCAGAAGGAACTAGCGGAAGGAGTCCCCCTTGCGAGTGCTGCTGAGGAGCTGTGCACTCAGCAGGAAACAGCTGGTGCAACCCCAGCTGGAAGTGCTGTTTTCTCCATGGGTAAGGATCCCGCAGTCTGTAAGAATGAATGTGTGCTTCCTGATGACCTGTTTGTTGATCCTTCTCCCCATTTTGTTTGCAGAGCCGTTAGGCACCACTGGCTGTTTTGATGCATATTCATTCAGATTTATTCTTTTTTAAGGGACTTTGGACTGGTCCACGCTAGAACAAATGTGAACTCCGTCCTTTTGTCTGGGTGGCACAGCCCATTCTCACTTTAAATGCAGGATTTCTCTGATTCGGAAAAGCCCTGCATTTTTTTAATATTGGTTTTCACATATTACATTACAATACAGATGTACCAAAGCCAACACCATTTCTTCCCCATCCCCCCATACATTTACATTTTTATTTCCTCAATCCATCATACTATTCTTTTCTCCTTCCTCCCACTTCCCTCCGCCCCTACTCGATTTCCTCCACATTATACAATTTACAATAATCTCTGCATTCTACAATCTTCTCAAATCATCTATATATTCTTATCTTTCCTTACTAATTTTTCTTCCATCCAGTACTTCACATTTTAATCTAGGCATATTAGCATATCTTTTTTGAGCAATATTTTGCCATATATTCATCAAAACATTTCCACTCCTTTTTAAATTTTTGATTCGACTGATTTCTTATTATAGCAGTTGATTTTGCCAAAATTAAATATCCATTTAGTTTACAAATCCATTCCTCCTTTGTGGGTATAGTTTGTGACTTCCACCTAGCAGCAATCACTATTCTAGCAGCTGTACTTGCATATAGAAAAATTCTCCCTCCCCCCACCCCCGTGGTATCTCTTCATCTATCAATCCAAGGAGATATGTCTCTGGTTTCTTTGTTATTGATATTTTCATCATCTTCTTTAGTTCTTCATGTACTACTATCCAAGATTTCTTAATTTCCTCACACCTCCACCACATATGTATTGTTGTTCCTATTTCTCCACCACATCTCCAACAGAGGTTGGAGGAGAAGCCCTGCATTTAAAGGGATAATGATGTGTGACAACACTGGGATGGGCAGGAGTTGTGTGTACACCCCTACATGAATGGGAAGACACAGAGATGTGAATCCACATTTTGCTCCAGTTTGGACAAGCCCTAAGCATCAAAGCACTCTCCCCACCTGCAGTACCCAGAAATTGGTATTCAGAGACGTACTGTCTCCAACAGTGGAGGTAGAACCTAGTCCTTTGAAGCATTTTGTTACCTCTGCTTACCCCAGTAACTGTATCTCAGGGCTCACTAGTCAATTGGATCAAAAGGATTCAGTCGTTGCTCCAGCTTTACTGCTGGGACTGAATCGGCCCCAACACATAGCACAAATCCATTGCTTTGCCCCAACCTCCTGGATCATAAAGCTGCAGGAACACTGAATAAATATAACTATTCGCTGCTTTGGTTTAGAAACTGCCTGGGTTGCCCTAACAGAGGCAACCTAAAGCTAAGAAGTCATCTGAAACGACAACGTGATTTAATTATTGGAAGCCTCTTGGCCTCCGAATTGCTTTTTGTTATACGAATAGTTTTTGTTCTAGTTATTTTCCATATTCTTCCCCTTCATACCTGCTAATATGAATTGTTGATGATGTTACAGGTAATGAAAAATAATGAAGAAACCTTAATAACTTACAGGGAGAGTGTAAAATGTAGCTAGATTGGGGCCATAGGGATGAATGCAACATAGTGCTAAGGGGAGTGTTCTTGCAGCGCAAGCATTTTAGCTCGTCCATGCTACTGTTTGGGGTTTCCCCTGATTTCTGCCCCCTCAAGCAATGGGGAGGGCTTGCTGAGGGTGGGGGAGAGAAAGGGCAAAAGGCCCTGTTGTGCCAGCAGAAGCTCTTGTATTGGCTTCCGCTAACAGGGATCATTTGTAGAATCTGGCCCATATGTTTGATCAAGACAAATTGTTGTGTTAGCCATCGGCCTTTTGTTTTGTCGTATCTAGTACTTACTGTGAATACTAGATATTATTGTGTTGCAGTGGCATAGTGTGGGTTGCCAGTGCCCGGGGCTGCACTGAGGGGGTGGGTGGAAAGGAAATGGATGAATTACGCATGCAGATTCAACTGCCTAATGGCTTCCACGTCACCCAGGAGATTGCAGCCACAAAGATAAGAAGAGTCGTTCCATCATCTGGAGAGGTCACTTCCTGGTTTGCATGGAGAAGCCATTTTCAATAGCACCCAGAAGTATGCAGTTGTATTGAGGCAGCACCAGGTGTTGAATTTTTGCGCCCTCTAACAATTTTGCACCCGGGCAACCGTCCCTGTGGCCCCAACCCCCACACTGCGCCATTGTTGTGTTGATTATTGCTGGGACTGCCTCAACCAAACAGAAACATTTATACTTAATGTTTCCTTCCTTTTCAGAACCAGAGGAGACACCAAGATCAGAAGAACCAGGAGAAATTCCTCAGTCCGTGGAAAATGATCATTTGGAACAAAAGTTCTATGGCTTGCTTTAATTGGCAGTAATTTTTCACTGTTCAACTTGAAACACTGTTAGAATACATGATACCTGCTATTCTTGTGTGAGCAATAAAAGCCAGCCGCCTTTGCTGCTGTCACCTTTCTGCAATTTCCGTGGAAGTCATAATCCCTGAAACGCTCAGTAGTGCTGTTACATGCTTCCAAATTCCCCATGAGATTATAAGTTCCGGAGGCAGCACTACCCGAGTTTGGCTTCCTCAGTCAGGACAACAGACACTTAACTTTGTTTTTAGTATTTGGATTACTTACAAATATTAGAGTTCACCTCGCACCACATCTTCAGAAAGAGCCTTCCTGAACCTATAAGGTCCCGAGCTCACAACAGCTCTCCCTCTCATCCTCTCTTTCCACTGAGTTTATTTTTAGGCTGGAGTTTATTTGCTTTTCCTACATTTAATCCGGATTTCCTCATAATGCAGAAAATCTGATAATAAAAAACAACACATTATGTGTCTAGCATGGAAGCTTATTAGCACAATCTGCCCCGATGGCTGGTTTTGTCATGTGGGTACTACCACATCCCTATTTCTATTGGCTCCTTACCTGAGCACAACATCGCCATTTTGTTTGCAGTAGGGAAGGAAAGAAGCCTATTTCCACTTATGGCCACATGCCCCATTCAGAGGAGCCAGATCTCAGTATATAAACTGTGTTGGTGTGTTTTTAAAATAGTTAAATATAGAAGTTTTGCTCAGGACCTGTTCATCACTCTTTCACTTTTCACAATACTTCAGTTTATATATATATATAAGGTAAAGGGCCCCTGGACAGTTACGTCCTGTCAAAGGCGACTATGGGGTGCAACACTCATCTCATTTTCAGGCCAAGGAAGCCAGCATTTGTCCACTGACAGCTTTCTGGGTCATGTGGCCAGCATGACTAAACCACGTCTGGAACACCAGAATGGAAGCCAGAGCACACAGAAACACTGTTTACTTTCCCACCACAGCAGTACCTATTTATCTACTTGCACTGGTATGCTTTTGAAGTGCTAGGTTGGCAGAAACTGGGATAGAGCAATGGGAGCTCACCCTATCATGCAGATGGGGTGAGCAGCTGAACTTGTCAGTGGGAAACTGTATGAGTAGAGGAGGTGAAGAAAAAGGGCCCTTCAAATGGTCTGGTGGCAAGACTCCTCCAGGTCAGATTGAGTAAATGAAAAGCGATAAGGAAAAGGGAGTTGGAAAGAGACTGTCTTTGCATGCCCCTCGTTCATTCCCTAATAGTGGAAAGTGCCCAGTGCTGCCCAGGTATTTTTTAGAAACCAAAACATATTGTGATTTTAAAACATTGTGCAATTTGGACCTGTCAACACCAAAAATCAGGTGAAGTCAATCCAAAGTCATGTTTCAATCCACCACCTTGATGCAAAATGATAAGTGACAAGGACCCTGACCCTGCTTCAGGAACCCTTGTGCTAGGGGTGGTGACGATATCCTTGTTGGAATGTTCAAGGAGGCAGGAAAGGATATATTGTTTAATACTACCTTCCTAACTTGCGCTAGCAAGTTCTATAACTTAGCAGAGTTTTACATTCCCCTTCTAAATGCACAGCAGGTAGCTCTTGCAGGCTTGTTTAAGCCTCTATCAGATTCCTGGTAATTTCTCTTATACCCCCCTTAAAAGAATAAACACGCCACAATCTTGTGTGAAGTATATAAAAGAAAATTACTCACACATTCAGTTCACAGATGGAGCCCTGAAGGCAGACATAGTTACAAAGTATATACATGTGAGTCTATCCCATATGGCGATAGTCTGTGATGGCCTGGGAGTCTGATTCAGAGGCTGAACCAGAGGAATCCCAGCCTGCACAGGAGTCCCCGCCTCCAGGACCAGCTGAGCCGGGGCAGGGCCTTGAATCTGAAGCGCCTGCACCTGTGCTGGATCCTCAGGAGCAGACACCAGATGAATCCACTCTGGCTCTGGAGGCGATTGAGGACCCATTGCCTGCAGGTGCTCCTCTCCCAGCCCTGTCAGGGGAAGGTGAGGTTGCCTCTGGGTCCAGTAACCCTCCAGCCTCTCCTGAGCTGCAGAGGCTCAGGGCAGAGAGGCGGAGGGAACTGGGTTCTCTCAGGAGGAGTGATCGCCTAAGGCCAGGAGAGGCGGGTCACCTGTGGGCCGGGACCACCCCTGGCCTCAGAAAAGATAAAGGCCAGTCAGCCAGGTTGCGGGAGCAACGTCGTTGGAATCCTGTTTCTGCCAGCACCCAGACCTGTTCTTCCAGAGTTCCCGACCTTGCCCGGCTCCTCACTTTGGACCCTGCTTCGCCCTTGGTAGACAGTCTCCAGACCGTCGACCCAGGACCGGACTCTGACCACCCCTTGCGGTAACCTCCCCCCGGGACCAGCACATAGTCCCTTTGTTTGCTGAAAGCCAACAGAGCATCTCTAGCTAAAAAGCTGCTGGTCTTATGATGGAGGAAGCCGAAGAGAAAAGAGAGGGAGGGTCTGCATGCCTAGTGCTTTTGTACCTGCACAGGTACTGTAAGGTCATGCCCACCTCTAGTCACTGTCACGATCCAGTTCACAGGCGATCGAAGTCCCGGCTGGGGACGTTGGGACTGGGGGCAAGATGGCGGGGTGGGAGCAGTAATGGGATTCCAGAAGCCAGGAGTCAGAAAGCCAAGATTCCGAGGGTCAGAGAGCCAGGAGTCAAGAAGCCAAGGGACGTTGGGACTGGGGGCAAGATGGCGGGGTGGGAGCAGTAATGGGATTCCAGAAGCCAGGAGTCAGAAAGCCAAGAGTCTGAGGGTCAGAGAGCCAGGAGTCAAGAAGCCAAGGGTCCGACGATCAAGGAGCAAGAAGTCACAAAGTTGGGTCTGGGGATCAAGAAGCAAGGAGTCACGAAGTCAGGGGTCCGAGGATAAAGAAGCAAGGAGTCAAACACAGCAAGGCAGGGAACATGTTGCTGTGGCAAAGAGCTGAAGGGAAAATGCTGACCTTATATCACTTCCCGGCTCTTGCCACCAGGTGCTGTGAGTTACCAGCTGGCCTCACCTGTGTGGCCACGCCTTGCCACTTCAGAACAAACTTAGGAAGGCCCCAGTCCTGCAGAGTCCTATTGGTCTCAGTGCCTGGCTCCTGCATGCACACCTGACAGTCACATGCAAAGGAAGTTTGGCTGGACCAAACATCCCCTTGCATGTCCACTATAGGAAAACAAGGAATGTTGTACTTGACTGCTACTTAAGTATCACATCCCACAAACCCATCATGAAGCTTGGGTGTGGTCACATTTAAGTCTGCCATTTTGATTAAAAATGGCACCTGCCACCCAAACATCAACATAGATCCCCACCCCCACCTCAGGAACCTCTGCGCGGAGTTTGGTGGTGCTGTCACAAGAGGCAGATGAAACTATGTCAAAAAACAGGCAAAGTCATGCCAAAGTGATGTTTCGGTCTGCCATTTTGATTCAAAATGAGGGGGGGAGCAAACACAATGAACAGCATCACCTCCACCTCAGGAACCCTCATGCCAAATTTGGCGATACGTAGAGAGTTGTCTAAACTTACAGAAAACAAACGGGCAGAAAGACAAAACCACTTTCAAAAATATACAGTAGATTCCAATTTCCTTGTTTGTGAGTGTGCATAGTCCCATTTTCCACTATGAAACCTGTGCCAGAATGTAAGTGGGGACTCCCGTCAATGAATTAAAATGAAAATGAAAATGAAAATAGCCTGCTACATAGAAACTAGATGTCAGGGAGACTGAAGCTAGCCTAATCTTCTATTTGCTACTGTTTCGTATGCAGGATTTATTATTTTTTTATTTGTATTTGTGTGGAGGACCATTCCACCCTGTGGGGTCCCACCAGCAGCCCAAAGTGGTATATTATAACCCAAGGATAGATTACCACCTTAGTGAGAAATAAATGTGTGTCTGCATATACGTAGACAACACCCTTTGCTTGTACCATCTGCTTTCCAGTTAAAGAAAGATATAAAGGGGAAGACAAGAAACAGAAAAATATACATTACTTCCTCATTCAACTCTCTGCTGCACACAACCACCCTATTTGCCTTTCTGAGCTGAAGGGCAGTATGGGAAAGAAGAATGCTATTTAGTGTTTTCATCTCATTTACGTAAATGCACAATGGGACAAAACTGAGCGAGGTCTGGAACCCATGACACAGTTTATTGAACTGTACTGGCTCGGACTGTGACCAGTTCCAGATTTTTTAGAACAGTGGTCTTCAAACCTTGTTCCAGGGAATGTTGAGGTTCATCAGGAGATCAGTTATGGCACACAAACTTCCCAGAAAGAGCCCCTTGCCTGATACTACTGATCTTCAGTTGCAGTGTTCAGTGTGTCATGGGCTTTCCCCTGTTCTTGTGACACAAAAATCTGGTCCATCAGAACTGGACCGTGTGTCATGGCTGTGGGTGGCGCTGTGCTCTAAACCACTGAGCTTCTTGGGCTTGCCAATCAGAAGGTTGGCGGTTTGAATCCGTATGACGGAATGAGCTCCCGTTGCTCTGTCCCAGCTCCTGCCAACCTAGCAGTTCGAAAGTACACCAGTGCAAGTAGATAATTAGGTACCGCTGCAATGGGAAGGTAAATGGCATTTTCGTGCACTCTGGCACTCGCCATGGTCCTCCATGCACCAGTAGTGGTTTAGTCCTGCTGGCCAAATGACCCGGAAAGATGTCTGTGTTCAAACACCGGCTCCCTTGGCCTGAAAGCGAGATGAGCGCTTCAACCCCCTAGTCACCTTTGACTGGACTTAACCATCCAGGGGTCTTTTACCTTTACCATTTACCTGTGGCTTTGGATATAACAGGGGTGGAGATGGGTACCCTGTGGCCAGATTAAACACAAGGCCATTACTTTGCTTGCTTTGTGAATTTGAGCAGAAGGAGGTGCAAGCAGCTACCAATCTGGAGGGAAGAGAAACCTTCTTGGGCTTTTTACTGAAACTGGGTGGAATGAGCACCATCTGCTGTTTTTCCAGAGGTACAAATACAATTTTATATATTTTCATATATTTGAATGACAGTTGATCAATCATATGCCTTTCGTGGATCAATTCAGCTTAAATAAATGTGTATTTTGCCAAATCTCAGCATGTGTGTTTGCGTGATACTGAAGGAAGCACAGTACAATTTACCGTAATAAAGTAGAAACAGCTACTCACTTTTTGAAGGCCATCTTTAATCATTTTGTTTTCCTTTGCTATTACAGTAATACACTTGGAATAAAAATAAAAAAGACACAAGCATGCCTTTAACACACAGTTCCACCCATTAAAATTGGCCAGCTTGCCTCTTGAGGAAATCTTTCAGGAAGCAGAATTGGTCCTCAGCAGCCCACCTCCATGAATATCTTCATTACACCCTCTGAGCACACATCCTCCAGATAGTCTTTACTGCTTGGTGATGCCAACTATATTACAGGAGACACGTGGCGGGAGGGGATAAAATTGTTCAGCTCCCCAAAGATCTAGTCATCACCAACCATTTTGGACCTGGGCTCCATCTTTAACATGCAGGGTGGCGCTGTGGGTTAAACCACAGAGCCTAGGACTTGCTGATCAGAAGGTCGGTGGTTCGAATCCCCACGACGGGGTGAGCTCCTGTTGCCCGGTCCCAGCTCCTGCCAACCTAGCAGTTTGAAAGCACACCAGTGCAAGTAGATCAACAGGTACTGCTCCGGCAGGAAGGTAAACGGCATTTCTGTGCACTGCTCTGGTTGGCCAGAAGCGGCTTAGTCATGCTGGCCACATGACCCGGAAGCTGTACGCCGGCTCCCTCGGCCAATAAAGCGAGATGAGAGTCAGTAACGACTGGACCTAATGGTCAGGGGTCCCTTTACCTTTACCTTATGGAACTTTACTCTTTTTAACTCATTATGCTCATCTTTCCCTTGCTCACGGCTCCCCTGTTTTCTTTCATTCCTCTTTTTCCTTCTTGTGGGGGGGGGGAATCTCAGGCCTGTGGACTGGATGCAACCCTCCAAGGATTTTTAGCTGGCCCTTGAGAGTCTCCTCAGGCCACACAATCCCGCACGGCCCTACTTGGCACCCTCCTTTTAATGTTTTTTTTTGGGGGGGGGGCGTTGCCTAGATGGAATGTCCTTCTGCTCTGATAATGCTTCTTGCTTACCTGAACAGATGATGGCGATGGTGTGTAGACAGAACAGTTTCTACCCATGGGCCGTGAGGCTGCTGAATGGAAGACAGCAACATTGCAGCTGATATTTGGGGTTGGTGGTCGTAGGACAGCACACAGAGTGTAACAAGGACTGAGAGATTGTGGGGGTGAGGGGGGGCTCGTTTAATCTCACTGTAAACAAGTGGTACAGTGACAATAAAGTATTTCTATTTTCTAGTCTATTTCTATATAACTAGCCTACTGTACAAAGGTAAGAGTCATGGGCGTAGCCGGGGGGGGGGGCAGGGGCAGGTGTCTGCCCTAAATCAACACAAATCAATACAAATCTGAGGTTCTGTCCCTCCCTAACAAAAGCCTCCCCCCCCCCGAAAAATCCTGGCTATGACCAGTGGCGTAGCGTGGGGGGTGCAGGGGGTGCTGGCCGCACCAGGCGCAACATCTGGGGGGGCGCACTCACACTCGCAGCTCTCTGCCCCTGCTAAAATCCACGGGTTAGGGGGCGCAAATTACTTGCCTTGCCCCGGGTGCTGACAACCCACGCTACGCCACTGGCTATGACCATTGTAAGATATACCTTCTTTTGTCTATGGCTCCTGCCATGTGGCCTCTGGAAGATTCCCCACAAAGGAATGTGGCTCTCTAGCTGAGAAAGATTCCCTTCCCCTGCCTTGGTTGAAGATGAGCAATGGAGAGAAGGTAGATCTGCTTGATCTAGTGGGACTTGCTCCACACCGGAGCAAAATGTAGATCCCACATTTAAAGTGGGAAAGGTCCCGAGCAACACTGGGCTGGGACCTACGTTTTGTTCCCATATCCGCAAGCCACTGATAACCTGCAGAAGATGAGTAAGGATTTCTGACTCCCAATGGTTTAACAATAGCAATAAGAATACAACTCCCATTTTCTCGAAATTATGCTTTCGAAATAAAGAATGCAGTGTGTGAGAGTGGGGCAGGAGTAAGCAAGAAGAGATTTATTTTTTTTCTGGAAGGACTGTGAGCTCAGTTCCGTTCTGCAACTCAAAACAATTTCCTGCACTCAGAATTCATTCTAAATGTATGTCTTTTGCACCAGGCTTTATAGTTTATCGGGGTATCTAATAAAAAGCAAAAGGGAGGTCCTGGAAACCTGAAGTCTGCCCACCCTAGAGAATGGAGTGGTTTGTAGAAGTTAGCTAACCCTGTCTGTTGCCTGTAAACAGATAAAAGGTCCTCCCAGTGCTCCTATTGCTGCGTCCAGAAGTTTGTAACCTCTTGAGAGTCCTTACTACAAGGACTAAATGTGCTTCTGTTGCAAGCAGCCTACGCAATGGTGGCTTGGAAAAGCAAGAAAAGGAGGGGAAGAACAGTGGCGTAGCGTGGGTTGTCAGCACCCGGGCCAAGGCAAGTAATTTGCGCCCCCTAACCCGTGGATTTGCGTCCCCAACCCGTGGATTTGCGCCCCCTAACCCCCAGATGTTGCGCCCGGTGCGGCCAGCCCCCCCTGCACCCCCCACGCTACGCCACTGGGGAAGAATTGTGAAGCACCCAGTCACAAAACGTTTTGGATTTGTGGAAAGGAAATGAGACTATCCACCATGACTGTCACTTTTGTGCATGCAACCCAGAACACGATGCCAGCAAGTTCTGCCACTAACTTCAGTAGAATGTAGACGGCACTCTGTTCAAGCCTGGTTCAAAGATCACCTAGAATTCTTATTAATCATCTTGGAAGAGAACTAGAAAAATAATTTGCTGCACTGTAAATGATTGGATCTCCAGTGATTCAAAGGACTCAAAGTTATACAGCTACAAATAAAACATTTTAAATGTGTTGTGAAGTGCAATATACAAATGTGACACTAGATGGTGACAGTTAGCTATGCAAAATTCAATGAATTGTTCCAAACGTTTTTTTAAAAAGCATTTTCACAGAGTTTTTATATGTTTATAGATTCCACCGATGAGCTTTCCTTTTTCGAAAATAAAACAAAAGGCTTGATTATGTGCTTTATGGTTAGGGACAGAACATGTAGAGTGGTTTTGCTTGTTTTTTGACAGAAAGCTCAAAAACTTAAGAGGACTTGAAGGGAAGGTTCCACTATTCGGGGCTAGAGTTTCTTCAGTTAGAACATCCAATTCTTCCCCCTTTGTTCTGCGGCTCTTTTGTATGCCCCCCCCCCTTCCTTAGGTCCATGACAAAAAAAAAGAGCAAAACAAAAATTCCAAACATTCATTAAACGAAACCCAGACATATCACATAGCCAAGAGCATGTAAAAATTGTAAGAATATGCAAAATTGCCCAATGCGTGTTATTTATTCATATCAAAGAATCTACTAGCATTTTGGCACAAAGGTTTTCAGAATTTTGGTACACAGTAGAAATCTGGAACCGCAACCCATTCTTCACTATACACATGGACAAAAAAATAATCAGTGGTATATAATAACATAAAAAATTCCCCATTGAAATACTAGAACCCAATGAATCTGAATGGCCAGTAGGATCAAGCCAGACCAAAAAAAGCACTTATTCACACAGCACAATAATTAACTTATGGTGGGCACTCACGCTGCATAAGAGCTGGCAGTGGTCACTAGCTTTTGAAAAGGATTGTTGATGAAACACATACCCTGAGGACTCGCTTGCAAATGGTTATTTACCACCATAATTGAAGTTGTCATGTTCGCTGGCCGTATACCTCTGAACAGCAGGTGCCAGGAATGAAAGAAGGTCTTCACTTTTATCATGCCCTGCTTGACAAAACCCAGAGGTTTTGAGCCCGTCACTGTTTTAAGAATGGTTCTTGGTCTGATATGGAAACATGCGTAACCTAAGAAGCTGCCTTATCAGGGAAGAGATCCATCTAGCTCAGAATTGTCTACATTGGCTATAGCTCTCCAGGGTTTCTTACTCATACTGGGGATTGAACTTGGAACGTTTTACATGCAAGGTAGATGCTCCCCTACCAAGGCCCTTTCATATTCTGTAAGTATATTCTACAGCAGTGTTTCCCAACCTCTGGTCTCCAGCTGTTTTTGGACTACAATTCCCATCATCCCTGACCACTGGTCTTGCTAGCTAGGGATGATGAGAGTTGTAGTCCAAAAACAGCTGGAGACCAAAGGTTGGGAAACACTGTTCTACAGTATAACAACAAACCCAAGTGGCTCTTTCTATATAGAAACACAGGCAGCTGCTGTGAAGACAATCGGTCCACCTGCCTTAGGTAAAGGTAAAGGTACCCCTGCCCGTAGGGGCCAGTCTTGACAGACTCTGGGGTTGTGCGCCCATCTCACTTAAGAGGCCAGGGGCCAGCGCTGTCCGGAGACACTTCCGGGTCACGTGGCCAGCGTGACATCGCTGCTCTGGCGAGCCAGAGCCGCACACGGAAACGCCGTTTACCTTCCCGCTGGTAAGCGGTCCCTATTTATCTACTTGCACCCGGAGGTGCTTTCGAACTGCTAGGTTGGCAGGCGCTGGGACCGAGCAGCGGGAGCGCACCCCGCCGCAGGGATTCGAACCGCCGACCTTTTGATCGGCAAGCCCTAGGCGCTGAGGCTTTAACCCACAGCGCCACCTGCGTCCACCTGCCTTAGTACTGTTTAAGTAGAATGGGAGTCCTATTCCAGGGCTTCAGAGCGGTGTTCCCTGCCTGGGAATACCAAGGATCAAACCTGGGACCATCTTTATGCAAAGCCTCTGCACTACTATTGAATTATGGTCCTTCCACTGATCCAGCAAGGCAGTTCCTTTGCCCTTAAGGAGAAATACTGCCAAGGAATGCTTGCAGATCATACTCTCTTTGCATGCGAACCACGGTCCAGAATTCTCAGGATTCTACCGCTTCAAGCTGCAGGTGTATGTGTGCGTGTGGATTTTAAGTTTCAATGTTCCCTGTGTAAAGAACTCTCTATGTGCAGAAAAATAAGTTAGTTGAAACTCTTGTCTTTAACATACAACTCTCTCTCTCTCTCTCTCTCTCTCTCTCACACACACACACACACACACACACACACATACATGAGAGCACTCATATATTTCTGTACCCAATATATGAAATGGTACAGTGCATGGAAGCCTGTTAGTATTATTGACCTGCATGTGTGGATCTGTCCTTGTCCGGCATCTGAAAAGTGCTCAGTTCACTAAATCCATGACCACACCAGTTCTAATAATAATGTTAGCACATGTTTGAGCATATAAGGCTCCAAGGAGGCCTCGGGACATTGCTGCTGCCGCTTTGCTGTGAGTTTGTGGGGAGGGCTCTTCCCCCTGCAAGCCCACTTCACCAGGCCAGGGGGCGGGGCCCACGCTCACCACCGCCACAACTTTAAGGACACTGGTGCTGCTGCAGCAAATGTTTAAAAGTGTTTTTACTTTTTACTTTGTTGTACCACCATAAACGGTGGTTTTTATCCATGTATTTTTATTTTGTTTTGTTTTATTTTGGGTTGGGGTGGGATGGTTGTTGAGTGGGGTGGGGATAGGTTCTGTTTTGGTGTAATTGTTTTTTGTTTGTTTGCTTTTATATTTTGTAAATGGAGGCGAGTATGAGGCTTGGGATTCCTACCGTGGAGGGGCGAGGGAGGTATGGCGGTGGGGGCAGATGTCATAGGCGAAGGGGATCGAGATACGGATATGCTCATACCCCTTCCAATCTGCGCCCCATCCCGAGAGACGAGGGTAGGGTGAGCAAGGATTACTCCCCTCCGTCACTGGTGCTGTGCAATGCCAGGTCCATAGGCAACAAAACCACCACCCTGCGAGATTTCTTCATCTCGCAGGGGGTCGACCTGGCTTGTGTGACGGAGACCGGGGTGCGAGAATGGGATACTGTTACCTTACAAGAGATGGCGCCCCCGGGTTTCTCCGTCCTCCACCAGTCATGGACTGTGGGCCGGGGGGGAGGGGTGGCATTATTAATCCGGGAAGATTGTTCTTTCAGGGCTCTACCATCGCCATCGATCCCCGGCATTGAATGTGTTGGCCTAGTGTGGGGCTCTGAGGTGAGCTTGGCTGTCTGGCTGGTGTACTGGCCACCTAGCGCACCAGCAGCCACCCTGTCAGGCCTGCTGGAGGCGGTGGTCGGCTGGGCCTTGGAGTTCCCTAACCTTTTGGTATTGGGGGACTTCAACATCCATGCTGATGCCACTCCCTCCTCACAGGCTCTGGACTTGGTGTCTTCCATGGCGACACTAGGGCTCTCCCAGTTTGTTTCAGGCCCCACACATCAAGCAGGCCACACACTGGATTTGATCTTTGGTGTCGGTATAGATGTGATCATGTTTCCTTCGATGAAGGTGCCATGGTCTGATCACTACGCTCTGAAAGCCAGGATTGACGTTCCACCCCTACCCTGCTTAGGTGGCGAGCCGATTTGGGCTCGCCTGCAGAGGCTGATGGACCCTGATAGATTCCGTCAAGCCTTGCGGGACCTTTCTCCCCCTGGCGACTCATTGACTGAGCTTGTTGAGGGCTGGAATACCCAGCTCCTGACAGCCATCAATGAGATCGCACCTAAGCTCCCTCTGTGACCCCGCAGAAACCGGGCTCCCTGGTTTACCGAGGAGCTCCGGAAAATGAAGCGGCACCTCAGACGGCTAGAGCGAGTATGGCGGGGTGCCTGTGACGGAGCTTCAAGAACATCTTATAGGGTTTTTATGAAAACCTACGAGATGGCAGTGAAGGCCGCTAAGAAGTTCTACTTCTCGGCCTCCATTGCATCCGCTAGCTCTCACCCGGCGCAATTATTTAGTATAATTCGGTCTTTAACGTCCCTCGAAGGACAGCCAAATTTAAATAACAATTTGACACACAGCTGTGAGGCATTTGTGAGCTTTTTTGCGGAGAAGGTCCTGTTGCTCCGCCATGACCTCCCTGCCAATTTGGATACAATAAAGGAACTGGAGGCCCCTCGACTGTCCTCGGGTCCAGTATTGGACCACTTTGACCGGATATCCCCAGCCGATGTGGACAGACTCCTCCGAGCTGGAAAGCCCACCACTTGTCCTCTCGACCCATGCCCGTCCTGGCTGATTAGAGCGTGTCCAGACGAGGTGCGGGGCCCCCTGGGGGATATCACCAATTTGTCCCTTGGCACCAGGACATTCTCAGGGGAACTGAAGGAGGCAGTGGTGCGCCTGCTTTTAAAGAAAACATCATTAGATCCCTTAGATCTATCCAATTACCGCCCGGTTTCGAATCTTCCATTCCTGGGTAAGGTGATTGAGAGAGCGGTTGCTGAACAGCTTGGTAGGTTTCTGGATGAAACATCGGCTCTGGATCCATTCCAGTCCTGCTTCCGTGCTGGCATGGGACTGAGACGGCTCTGGTCGCCCTAACAGATGATCTCCGCAGGCAGCTGGATCGAGGCGGGTCGGGGCTGCTGATTCTTCTAGACCTGTCAGCAGCCTTCAACATGGTCGATCACGAACTCCTGGACCACCGCCTTGCCGACGTGGGGATCCAGGGCACAGTCCTTCAATGGCTGCGCTCATTTCTCTCTGGTCGGGGACAGAGGGTGGCGCTTGGGGGGGAATTGTCATCCCGCCACTCCTTGGTGTGTGGAGTGCCCCAGGGTGTGATACTCTCCCCGATGCTTTTTAACATCTTTATGCGCCCCCTCGCCCAGCTTGTCCGGAGTTTTGGGCTGGGCTGCCATCAGTATGCTGATGACACCCAACTCTATCTGTTGATGGATGGCCATCCTGACTCGGCCCCAGACACACTGATCAGATGCTTGGAAGCTGTGGCTAGATGGTTACGTTGGAGCCGGTTGAACTTAAACCCTTCAAAGACAGAGGTCCTCTGGCTGGGACAGGACGATATGGGATTGAGGGGGCAACTCCCATCTCTTGTGGGGGTGCAATTAGTGCCAGCACCGTCCGTTAAGAGTTTGGGTATAATCTTCGATACCTCACTCTCCATGGAGACGCAGATTGCAGCTATAACAAAGGCGGATTTTTTCATCTCCGCCAAGCTAAGCAGTTGGCTCCTTACCTCTCTCGCCCTGACCTAGCCACTGTGATCCACGCGACGGTCACCTCCAGACTGGATTATTGTAACTCGCTCTACGTGGGGCTGCCCTTGAGACTGACCCAGAAACTCCAGCGGGTGCAGAATGCCGTAGCGAGACTCCTTACGGGGTCTTCGCTGCGAGATCACATTCATCCGGTGCTATACCAGCTGCACTGGCTCCCAGTGGAGTACAGGATCAGGTTTAAGGTGCTGGTTTTAACCTTCAAAGCCCTATACGGCCTAGGACCCTCGTACCTATGGGACCGCCTCTCCTGGTATGCCCCACAGAGGAACTTACGGTCTTCAAACAAAAACATCCTGAAGGTCCCAGGCCACAGAGAAGTTAGGCTGGCCTCAACTAGAGCCAGGGCTTTTTCGGCTGTGGCTCCAATCTGGTGGAACGCTGTGTCATAAGAGACTAGGGCCCTGCGGGACTTGACATCTTTCCGCAGGGCCTGCAAGACAGAGCTGTTCCACCAGGCCTTTGGTCAGGGCGCAGCCTGACTCCCTCCTTTGGCAATCTTTACAAAACTTTAGTTTATGGTTGCCATCAATTTTGATTTTAATTAATTTTTATAATGTTTTTATAATGTTGCACTGTTTTAGTGTTGTTAGCCGCCCTGAGCCCGGCTTCGGCTGGGGAGGGCGGGATATAAATAAAATTTATTATTATTATTATTATTATTATTATTATTATTAGGATTGTCAGATAATTTACCTCTAGAACTCGACTTTACCTTTAGCATTAATGATGCAGTGGCCGACTGGGGAGTTCCTGCACTGCCCATCCCACTCCTTCAGTGATTTTTAGACTCATCTCTTCGCCAAATGAAGAAACAGGTGAGAGGGTGGGAACTGTATACCCTTCCACTGCATTTTCAATATTAAAGGTAAAGCCTAGTACTCCAGGTTGCAAACAGGTTGCAGACTGCAGGGTGCCTTTTCCAATAAACCCTTTGGTTTTTGTATTACAAAGAGAGAGGTTATAAAAACACGAGTACACTGGACTTGGACTAAGCATTTCTAGAAAGTAACAACCCCAGTTGGAAGGAGAGAAAAACTACCATAAGTATGTTGGATATGGGGAAAGAGCTGTCTTGTTTTACGGCGTTTGTTTCCTGGAATGAAGAATACATGGGAGTGGATTAAAACAAAAAATTCCTTCCAGTAGCACCTTAAAGACCAACTAAGTTAGTTCTAGGTATGAGCTTTCGTGTGCATGCACACTTCTTCAGATACGTGGATTGGAAGCTTTCCTACATCTAATCTTTAAGCAATTAACAAACATGTTCCCATCTAACTATACAGGATGTTAATTACAGATTTCTAAACCCTGAAAAACAGAAGAAATCTGACTCGAGGCTAAAGGGAGTCACTGAACAATTAGTGCACTGAGGTTTCCCTTGCCTGCCTAACTAAATTTCACCCAACTAAAAGTTATCAGTGGCAATCAGAACAACTGTCTGACAACATTTGTGGGGAAAGTTATTTATTGCATTCCTAAAACCACAAGAAAACTATATAGAGAACTATACAGAGCATTTGCCTTAAGTACCCAAAAGGAAGTATGATTCATTGACTGTGTATTTATTTGTCCAAATGTGCTTGTGAGTCACTGAAAACCTGGAATTGAGAATATGAAGCACACACCTAGTAGCTTTTCATAATTTCCTAGTAATCCGGCTAAACCAAAAGACTGGAAAGTGAGATTGGCTGAAATTACTGCTGCAGCGTTTAATTTTGGAAAGCTAAGGAGCCCACAAAAGTAAACAGGAAGACGAAAGCCCAGAGGTGGGGGAAACCCAAATATTTTACATTTCCTTTGGCTTGAAGAAGTTGTATTTTCACACTTCACAGTCTTGCCTACAAAGGTTTCCCTCTGCCTTCTCGATAAACACAACACAGGCCCCACCAATATCACTAGCTTCCTATCCTATCGTGCATAAGGTTCACAGATCCTAGGTCTCTCTGGCAGCCAAGAACTGTGGACCACGTCTCTCTCCATTGTCCGGATCCTCTGAGGCCCTTTACTCACTGGGTGCTGTCACACTGGGCAGATGCATGCCACAACAGCCCACCCCACAGCGCAAAGTAACACGCTCACGGCAATGAAGCATTAGGGTATGATAAGGCAGGCCACCAACAAGCGGGCACAGCCGCAGATCTCACCCGCTGCCCCACTGCCTTCCGCCAAACCAAGTCCCTTCTCGGATTCAGATGGCAGAAACAAACCTCTCCATGTTGCTGGAATAGGCCGCATGGCGCAGGTAGGCACCCGGACTACCAAGCTGCCCGCCGGCGTTGTAGCCATGAGCCAAAGAACCATAGGAGCTGGGAGACATCCTGCCATAGAAATCCATAGCGTCGTTCCCCAGGGTGGGCGAGGTGGGCATCCCTAGGCGGGCAGAGGCCCCAAACAGGTGGCTGCTGCCGCTGCTGCCGCTCTGGGAGTAGGTGCCTTGGTTCACCTGCAGCTGCTGGGTGCTGGGGAGCGGGTAGGAGTAAGGCATGGCATTGTGGGGCCTGTGCAGGCCAGGCCCTGCCGCGCAGCCCTGGCTGGGGTAGGCGGCGGTGCCCGCGAAGGAGCAGGCGTTGGCAGGGGAAGGGGTGAGGTCGGGGCTGTGCTGCTGGTGGGCCAACTCCGGGCTGGGCTGCGGCATGAGCGGGCCCAGGCTGAAGAGGGGCGGCTGCGACGGGTAGCAGAGGGCGGCGGGGGCCGCGTAGGGCGCGTTGAGGGCCGGCCCGACGGGCTGGGCCTGCGCCTCGTGCATGTAGGCCGGGTAAGTGGACAAGTCGCTGCGCTTGAAGCGCTTCCTGCGCCGCAAGAAGCTGCCGCTCTCGAACATGTCCCGGGCGTGCGGGTCGAGCGCCCAGTAGCTGCCTTTGCCCGGCCGCCCGGGCTCGCGGGGCACCTTGACGAAGCAGTCGTTGAGCGTCAGGTTGTGGCGGATGCTGTTCTGCCACTTGCGCGGCCCGTCGCGGTAGAAGGGGAAGCGCTCGGTGATGAAGCGGTAGATGCCGCCCAGCGTCAGGCGCCTCTCCGGGGCGTGCGCGATGGCCATGGCGATCAGCGCGATGTAGCTGTACGGCGGCTTGCCGCGCTGCACCGGGCGCTTCCTGCGACGGCCGCCGGGACGCGGGCCTTCTCCCCCTGCCGCCGCCGCCGCCGCCGCTTCTTCTTCCGACGGCTCCGGCTCCAAAGCCTCCCCGTGCGCCGACGGCTCCACCTTAACGAGAGCGGCGAGCCTGGACGCCGAGCCGCCTTCGGAGTCGGCCTGGCCCGCGGCGCACGTCGACGACTGGGGGCTCTCGGCTGTCATCCCAGGCTCTGGCCCAGCCACCGACGGCGGGGCAGCAGGTCCCAAGGAAGCGACGGGCAACCTTGGCGATGCGGACGCGCCAGCCTCGCTGCTCGCGGCTGCCTTCCGATGGAGGGTCTCCAAGGCTTCCTCGGTGGCTGCGGGCAATCAGGGGTCCAGGCGGCTTTGGAGTCCGAAGGGCGCAGGTGCCGACGCCGGGAAACTCGCGGGCAAGGCTGGAGAGCGATCCTTGGAGAGGTGGCTTTGGGTAGGTTGGATCGGCGGCGCCTGGCGCCCTTGGAACGGAGCGGGCCGCTGTTACCGCGGGTGGCGTCGGTGATCAGAGCTTGCCTTCGACGTGCGCTTGGAACCGAGCGGCGCTGCCTTGAAACAACGCGGCGCCGGCAGTCGGGAGACTGGGATCGAGGCCCCACCGCCCAGAGAGCCACCCAAGTTCGGGCAGAGTGGGACTTGGGCGCCGGAGAGGAGACAGCCGCGTAGAAGTCTGAGCTGCCCCGGAGCTGGTGCGCGCCTAGTGTCCTCCTGAGCAGCCGACGGGGTGCGCTTTCGGGTTTCATTTAATGCTCCCTCCCCCGGAGAGATGCAAGCGCCTTTTCCCTCCCAGCCCCCCCCCCCGAAGCAGAGGGTGACTCCCGGCCGGGATGATGCGCTTTTGTGCCTCCTCCTCCTGCCGCTCGCTGCGCACCTGGGCAGCCGGCACTCCCTTGTAGCTGCTGTGCCATAAAGGGACGGGCGGAGACGCAGCTTGCCCGAGCAGCCTCTCTTGAGAATGCCGGGGGCGCCGCAGCCCGACGGGGCTTTGCCGAGAGGGGTGGCCGAGGGAGGGGCCTGGCCCAGGGCAGGAGCCGGGAGGTGTCATCCGCGGGGAGGTGCGGAGCCAAGCCCGGATGCCAGGTCTTTCCCCGCCTCGGCAGAAGGAACGCAGCCGGGAGGCGCCCAAGGGACCCAAGGGAAGGCGGCCCGACGGCGCGCAAGGCAGACGGCTTTGCGCACTGCCCGAGGGTCGCGGCGGCCCTGTTCTCGCGGCGGGGTCGGTGCCTTGGAATTTGGCCATCTGGGCTTTTGCTCGACAGCAAATCCCACGGCCGGCAACAAACCCGGGTTTGCCTTCTTTTGCTCATTTAACAGGAAATCCTAATTCGCCCGCTGCGTTTCACCACGCTTGAGCACTGTTACACTTTTGTAAGACTACACGGATGCTATACGTTTAAAGCAAAAGTCGAGGCACATTCTTTGCCCTCGAAGAATTCTGAGCGCTGTCATTTGTTACTGGTTGCTGGGGGTTGTAACTCTCTGAGTCCAGGGGGAAACTGCAGCGCCCAGAATTCTTCGAGGGCAAAGAATGTGCGACGAAGGAATAATGTGTACGCGTACCAGTTATTTCATTCCCTCTAGCGGGTAGGAATCCTGCAATGGCTGTTCGCAGTTTGGAGGGCTCCTGCGCATCAGTACTCTCAGGAAAGTGAGGCAAGCGGGTTCATCCACACGTGCATTTACTTTGAAGTAAGTCTGCCTTTGTTCAGTGGGACTTTCATCTCATTGCAGGGGAGGGGGGTTGACATTTTTGGGCTCCAGGACCACATGTACCTTCGGCCAACCATCCAGGGGCCGCTGTTAGTGGCAGGTGTGCCTCCCCCAGGCTCTCTCATGCATGCAGGCAGACATGTATACACACACCTCTCCTCAAGGGATCCCTGCAGATCAGCTGCGGGGGAGGGGTTATGGGATCTTCTCTGCTGGTCAAATAATTGAACTGATGACCAGCAAGGGGGCAGGATGCATCCCCATCACAGCGTTCACTGTGTGAACTTTCATTTTACTTTCTTGCGACTGCCAAAAATCAGTGGGGCTTTATTTGGGGGAGGGGGAGGGGGAGGGATTTGATTGAGGTGGCTGGATCAGAGGCCCCGAATTGTGGGGTTAGCATTGCAGTATTTGGGCTGCAATCCTTTACCTGGGAATAAGCCTCATCCTACTCAATGGGAGGTACTTTTGAACAGACATATATTGTAGTATTGTACTGCTCGGCTGTATCCCCATTAATTCACCAGGTCTTTTGACAATGGCAGTGGACTGCTTTGCATATACAGCTGCAATTGCCGAGGACCAAAGAGGTGGGGGAGCGCTCACAATCAACTTGCAATAGCTATTCCTCCTCTTTTTCCCTCCAGGAGAGAAAGCATGGTAGAGGGAAGTAAGCAAGTATTTCTCACCTCTGCGCCCCCCCCCCCTTTGAGAATGCTGGTTAATAGGAGCCCGTCAAATCCCAGTCAGTCAACGGAGGACTCCTAGCCATTTAGGGAAGCTAATGTCTAGTGAAGCTGGGTGAAGATTCATTGAAACCTCTGGAGCCTTTCCTTGAAATGTAGATGATTAGTTTGAGTTTAAATAAAAGGGGTGGGAATAATAATAATAATAATAATAATAATAATAATAATTTATTTATACCCTGCCCTCCCCGGCCAGAGCCGGGCTCAGGGCAGCTAACACCAGTAAAATTACAGTAAAAATATAATAGGGAAAAAACCACACAATTTAAAATACAGGTTAAAATGCAATTTAAAATGCAGCCTCATTTTAAAAGTAGCCCATAGATTTCACTTTGCAAAATCATCCATGCTGTGGAGAGAGGTTATGGAATATTTTCTCTCTCACAGCACTCGAATTGTGTGTGTTGGAGAAGGGTTGTGACCCAGTGAACAGACAAAAAGAAAGTACGAACTGCACTTCTCTTGTGGGCAGAGTTGACTTTTGGTGGTGATGCTTCCTGTTAAGGTGGTTTTAAAAGGGGACGGGAAAATTCACACAGAAGAGACGTGTCAACAGGCTAACAGCCAGGATGGCTACCTTAAACCATTGCTGGTGGGGCAGGGGTGTCAAACGGGGTGGGTTGCGGGGTGTTGACACCACCTTTATGCTGTTTTTGCTTGTGGGCTTCCAGAGGTCCCTAGCCAGCCACTGTTAGAAATGAGCTGATCTGACCCAGCAGAGCCCTTGCTCGCTTATGTATTTATTTATTTATTGTGCTAATGTTTATGCTGCTTCCCAGCCGTAGCACCCAAAGCACCTTGCAGAAATAACAGCAATACAATATGCCCATGAAACATCAATCAGCCGCCACCACGGCCACGTACAACCGCAGCCATGAAACAATATGCTACATAAACTCGGGCAGAAATGTTAAAGGCACGAGTGTCTGAAATGAGGTGTTTATGTCTTGGAATGAATCCGTTTCATTCGGTGGCTCTGCTTGCTTAAAAGGGCAACAGTTTCTCTAGACTTTTGCATCCATTGAGTATCTAGGATCTAATTTGGCTAGAATCTGGATAAGTGTATCTCTTCTGCAGGTTAGGATGCTGGCCAAGTAAAATATGTTCTCGGTCAAAGTGAACAAGGTGGCCAAGAGAGCTAAAGTAGTGTGACGCCCAAGGGGAGGAGCCAAGAGCCAGAAATGTCCTTGGCTTACCTTACAAGGTTGTTAAGAAGGATTGCTTAGTTAATGAACGTAAAATTCATTGAACATTCTAAAAATGCTGTATAAATACTAAGGTGGCATTCCATACTCATTTACAAGGGAGTAAGTCCCATTAATTAAATTAATTAAAAGGGACGCAGGTGGCGCTGTGGGTTAAAGCCTCAGCGCCTAGGACTTGCCGATCGAAAGGTCGGCGGTTCGAATCCCTGCAGCGGGGTGCGCTCCCGCTGCTCGGTCCCAGCGCCTGCCAACCTAGCAGTTCGAAAGCACCTCCGGGTGCAAGTAGATAAATAGGGACCGCTTACCAGCGGGAAGGTAAACGGTGTTTCCGTGTGCGACTCTGGCTCGCCAGAGCAGCGATGTCACGCTGGCCACGTGACCCGGAAGTGTCTCCGGACAGCGCTGGCCCCTGGCCTCTTAAGTGAGATGGGCGCACAACCCCAGAGTCTGTCAAGACTGGCCCGTACGGGCAGGGGTACCTTTACCTTTACCTTTAAGTCCCATTAATGGGACGCGGGTGGCGCTGTGGGTTAAACCACAGAGCCTAGGACTTGCCGATCAGAAGGTTGGCAGTTCGAATCCCTGCGACGGGGTGAGCTCCCATTGCTCGGTCCCTGCTCCTGCCAACCTAGCAATTCGAAAGCATGTCAAAGTGCAAGTAGATAAATAAATTCTCTGTAAGTAGATAAATAAATTATCTGGCGGGAAGGTAAACGGTGTTTCCATGCGCTGCTCTGGTTCTCCAGAAGTGGCTTAGTCATGCTGGCCACATGACCCGGAAGCTGTACGCCGGCTCCCTTGGCCAATAAAGCGAGATGAGCGCCACAACCCCAGAGTCGGCCACGACTGGACCTAATGGTCAGGGGTCCCTTTACCTTTTTAAGTCCCATTAAACTCAATGGGGCTCGCTTTTGCATAGGCTGTACAGAATTCCACTGTAATCTTATCCAATTATGGATTCCCCCCCCCCAAAAAAAATCCATTTTGATGAGGAATTGAAATGGTGCTTAATTTTTAGAAAAAGTGTTGTTGGAGTGAAGTTGAACCAATATTCATTTGGAAATGCTGCGGTCTAATCTTGAAGGCTCACACACCTGCCACAGCAATTGAAGAGTATAGGCACTCTTTCCTTAGTGAATTCAGCACTTGCTCAGGGAGCCCTTTCATTCTATTCCTAGCTCACATCTCCAAGGTTGATGAACTCTGCAGCACAGGAAAGGAAACAGTTCCTCATCAAACAGCTATGTTGCATCCTACACATTTTCTGTTTTGTGAAGAGAAGTAACCATCTGCTTGAATCTCTCCCATTGAAATTTCTGGGACTTTTATTTTTATTTTATTTTAAATATTTATGTTCTATTTTCTTTGTGCAGTCCAATTGAATAATTAGCTACAATAAAACAACCCCTCACCAAAACCAACACCTCAGAACCACAAACCAGCATCCATACTACTGAGCTCCATACACTGGTTTCAGCAGGATCAAACCAACTGACTTTACCCTTGTGTAGATGTAAGTGGGTTGTGATTGCATTGAAAAGTTACTGTCAGAGATGTGGACCATGGAATGATCAATAAGCCATTGCTAGAGAGAGCGCCCCCCCCCGAAAAGGGCTCTCTTGAGCTGCATTTGCTCCAATGGGATGTCTGACTTTGTGTTTGGCTCAATTAAAACAAGTGAAAATGAGAATCAAGGAACCATAATTGAATATAAGGTCGGAGACATCCTGAAGCATACAGGTGACTTTTGACAATGCAAGCCTGTATGCATATTTATTCAGAAGCAGGTCACATTGACCTCAGTGCTGCTTAGTCCCTTGAAAGTATGGATAGGATCGGTGGTGCATAAATGGACCTTCCATGTTCAGATAAAGTATACCTCCCTGAATACCATGCAGAAGACAAGTAACAGGGAGTGGCTGCCTCTCTTAAGAACTGCTTGTAAGCTTCCCAAGGGCTGCTTGTGTCGCCTGATCCTATCAGTGCTTATTCAAAAGTAATATTTATTTCAATGGGACTTGCTCCTAGTGCGTAAGATTGCAGTCATACCCATCTGGCACGTCTTTGCTACGAAGTAAAGCCTCGCCTCATTCAACAGGGCCTTAGTTCCAGGGGGATGTGCGCAGGATCTCAGCCTGAGAGAATGCTGGCCTCCTGCCCCTTTGGTCAGATTTAGAAGGGCAAATATCACCTATTTCCTAATGGCCAGTAAGAAATTAGGAATAATTATATGAATCCAATGTTATTCCGTTGCGCAAACCTTTATAACTATAACTTAATCCGCTAAGTGGTTGAATTATTATAGAAATGCCAAGTAGAAACTAGAATTTGGATAGATCTGCTACATTTGGGGAAAAACACAAAAGGATATAGGACCGCTGTTGCAGAAGGCAGCTCAAGAGAAGAGATGACGCCGAAATGGGTGGCTAGAACAATCCAAATCAGAGGCAAGTCTTAACGACTAGATTAAATAGATTTTTCTTTCCCACCCAGACCATTTTACAAACTTGCCTTTTAAGCGGTGCTGTACATACATCTCTTTAAAAATGAGTTTAAAAACCTGTTTTGTTTTCAAAGGTAAGTCGCACGAATATACTTGGTTACTTTCTGTTTCAGGAACGTCTCTCTATTCTAACCAGTTTGCTCTGAACAAACCTCGCGAGGACGCTCTCCTTTAACCCTGCGTTTCCAAGTCCAGGGACGCAGCTCTGTTGATAAACCCCTTTAGAGTTGAGGTTATGATTTACCTAGTTTGCTCAGGGAGCCCCAAATAGGCTATTTGGAAATTAAGTTAGCAAATATTATTTTGCAGAATATTTTGCAAATACATTATTTTGCAATTTACACCTCCCCCCCAACACACTGAGGAGAATGAAGTGCAATTCACACCGTATTATTTTTGCAAGCACATCATGCTATTTTGCAGGTTGTTAAATCCCTCCCTGTCTCCAAATGCGCTGAAGATAATGAAATCCTTCCCATCGACTTCACTGTAAGAAATACGCTTTCTTCAATTTTTTTTAAAAAATTGGGGCGCTAGGAATAAACTGGGGCGGGGAACAAACCTCTGTAGCGATGCACTTCATGGGGATGGCAGACTGAATATTATAACTAAAATAAAATATCCACGAAGTTGTTGTTTTTTCCTGTTGGAGGAGGGTCCTTCAGAGAGCGCAAGTTCTCAGTGTTCTGCACTGCAGTCGCGGGGTGTCGGAAAAAAACGTTTGGGGTCGGTTTTTTTCCCCTTCCTGAAATACACTCAAGTCACTTTGAGATGAAAAGGAAAGCTGGTAAACGAAATTCGTGGTTTTCGTTCGTTTGCTCCCCAGTTTCCCAGAAAGCGACCGGCGAAACGCGCTCCGTTTCTAAGGCGCGCAAAAACAAACTTTCTGAACACATTCGGGGCGTTTCTTCGTCTGTTCTCCAGAGCTGACTGAACAGCAAATCTTTCGTCCCGAAAAGCTTCCAAGTCCCCCCCCCCCCCAAATAGTTTCGTTAATAAAATAGATCCTTTGCTGCTTTTTCCCTTCAATCACTTTTTGCTTTCGAAACGGCTGCAAATATTGAGGCTTACGGTGGGTAATCGTTCTTTTATCATTGTAATCGCGCGGCACTTCTTATTGCAACGATGGGAAGCCTTTTGCATTCGTACACTCACAAACATCCACCTGCACAGGACTTGCGGCAGCCAGAGCAGATTTATCAAGTCCTTTAAACCCCCAGAGCTTGGGCCGGGTAGCTCAGAAAACCAAAACTCTTTGCAACGGCAAGGAAGCGCCATGGATTGCAATGGGACTTACTTGGACAAATAGGGTGCCATAAGTGGTTTTTTTAAATGCTTTTTCTTTAAAATAAAAATATGGCCACCCTATTTTTAAGTTCTTTTATTTGGAAGCAATAACCGTAGGTCTCCCCCGCTCCCACCCCGTTTTGTGTAAAGTTTGGGCGATTGATTCCTGGATTGTACAACATTAAACGACGCAAGGCATTTGTTTGGATTGCTGAAAAAGACTCCTCCAAATGAAATCGCTCGGTTTGTGATGGGGTTCCTTCTGTGCCAAGTGAGAGCAGATCTCACCCATTTTACTTGGAAGTAAGTCCCACCTTACTCAAATGGGATGTGCGCAATCCTAGCTCCCTACTTAGAAGCAAATCTTACTGAATTCTATTCAGTTGTAAGGTGCCTTATTCTTGTGGTTGGTGCGTAAAAACGTTTTGTTATGTTTAGTTCCGCTACTATTAACGTCGTGTTCTGTGTTACCGGTTTTTATTCCGTTACATGTTCGTTTAAATAAAACATTGTTTATGTCGGGGTGGATAGACAAAAGCAGTAAATCCTGGCTGTGTTGTGCTGAATCTAATTTTCAAAGATGTGTGTTTAAGATCAAGGATCAGCAAACTATAAATCATACTGTGGACATTGTTGACTTCTGGGTTTGTATGTTTGTTTTTTACAAAAGATCTAGGGATTTTATCCAGGGTTAGGCCTCATCAGAGTAGCTCCACTGATATTAATAGACAGACTAATTTGGGCCTACTCTTTGATAGGTCTACTCTTTGTTGTATATAACTGCAATTTGTTCGTTTACTCACGATAAAGCCTAATTAAACTCATAGGCTGTTACTTCTGAGTAAATAGAGATAGGATCGGGCTGGGAAATATTTGATTGTGGGGTTTATTGGCCAGCTTTTTCAACGGGTGTTGATAGTTCGGTTAAGTTTTATTGTATTTTGTATTTCTTATTCTTATTTTGTATTTTTACGTTGTGAACTGCCCTGTGATCTTCGGAGGAAAAGCAGTATACAAATTTAATAAACAATAATATTAATAGTAACAACTCACTGAAAGTAATCAACAAGCTCGCTGGGCAAGAACTTTGCAGTCCCATTCATTAGATGGAAGAGACCGAAAGGCCCGCTTAGGGGTACAGCATTGAGTTCACATCTGTATTTCTGAGTGATCAATCCTGTGCCTACTTACTCTGGAGTAAGCTGCTTGTGAGACTTGCTTTGGAGTAATCAGGAATCGGGTAGGAATGCACGTCTCTCCAGAAGTGTCCTACGGTCCTAAGTCCACTTTTCCATTGATTTCCGGCTGGAACTGAAGCGGAGATCGGATCAAATGGAAAGTTGTTGTTTTTTTGCAAGGCGGAGGGAGGAGGAGGAATTAAGATTTAGGCGTGCGTGAGCCATATTTATCATTAAGATGGTTGCATTGTGTATGAATTGCAGAGCTGGACACGTTGCTCGTTAAATATAGACAACTATACAGTTATTTAAATCCCTTTTAGCCACGATGAGTGGGAGCTTCGTGTTTGCTTTTTAAAACAGCGGCAACAACAAACATTTATTTCAAAGCGGTGCTTGCAGCCTTGACTCTGGGAAGCAAAATATTCGTATAATCCTCTCCCCCACCCCTCTTTGTTAGTGTTCTCGACAGATTTCAATCCTGTCAGACCTACTTTGGTTTTCTAACAACGGGAACCCCAAGATTTACCAACCACAGCCCCGTGCAAAATACAGAACAGTTAGAATTAAAGGGCAAGGGTGCCTCTGAGCACATTCTGAGGTTCAGAATTTGATTTTCAGTACCAGAACTGAACTGAGCCGCAGACCAGTGGCGTAGCGTGGGTTGTCAGGACCCAGGACAAGGCAAGTAATTTGCACCCCCTAACCCGTGGATTTGCACCCCCTAACCCGTGGATTTGCGCCCCCTAACCCTAACCCCCCAGATGTTGCGCCCGGTGTGGCCAGCCCCCCCTGCACCCCCCACGCTATGCCACTGCCGCAGACCTTGCGCAGACAGTCTGTTCTGGCTTGGCTTTATTCATTTCATCATCAGTGTACTCTAAGGGGGGGGGGCATAATTTAATTATTTTATTTCCTGCTTTTGAACAATTGTGGGTGGGTCAGACACACTTGACAATCTACTGAAAATCAGTTGGAGATCCCTTGCCAGATCCTGTTGTAGCCTCCTAGCCTTACCTGCCCCCTCATCAATAAACATTTGAATTCTAATTTAAAATGTCAAACCAAAAAGATCTAATACCCATGAAATAATTAAGTCCTTTAACCTGGATTTGAATCTGAATTAACCTCAAATGCTTAATTTCGGTTGGAATCTTATTTACAGCATGCACGGTTGATGCTGTCCCACAGATGGCTGGCTCTGGGACCTAAATTATGCTCTCTAGAACAAGGGTCAGCAACCTTTTTCAGCCGTGGGCCGGTCCACCGTCCCTCAGACCATGCCGGATTATATTTTGAATTTTAAAAATGAACAAATTCCTGTGCCCCACAAATAACCCAGAGATGCATTTTAAATAAAAGGACACATTCTACTCATGTAAAAACATGCTGATTCCCGGACTGTCCGTGGGCTGGATTTAGAAGGTGATTGGGCCGCATCCGGCCCACGGGCCTTAGGTTGCCTACCCCTGCTCTAGAATCTTTCATCTCTAAATGGATTTATCTTTCAAATGTGTTTCTAAAAGAGAAAAAATGTAGTATAAACACCAACAATTGGGAAACACTAGCCTGTGAGCGCTGCAGTTGGAGTTACAGATAGGTAGCCGTGTTGGTCTGCCATAGTCAAAACAAAATAAAAAAATTCCTTCCAGTGGCACCTTAAAGACCAACTAAGTTAGTTCTTGGTATGAGCTTTCGTGTGCATGCACACTTCTTCAGATACACAGTGTCTTCTGGAAGGAATTTTTTTATTTTGTTTTGCAGTTGGAGAACAGCCTTTACCAAAGGTGTCATGGGCTTAGAAGACACTTGAACTCTGGACGCAAAGGAGAAATGTGCTAAGAGGAATTGGCAAATCCACACCGTGATCAACTCCTGCCCAGAAACCGAAGTCCCCACTGTGGAAGGACGTGTGGATCCAGAATTGGCTTCCACAGTCACTCATTGTTAAAACCGTGTTTATGGAAGACAATCTTACTCGGCTAAGAGTGATTGCCAAAGAAGAAGAAGACATTTTCATCTCATTTACATCACTCCTCCCTCCAAGAGTATTCAGCCAGTGGGATCAGAGCATTGGGACAGACTCTTTCTGAAACTTCATTAGAAACTAATTTCGAGAACACAATCCCACCACATGTGTCTGCAGTTGCCCAGACCATTGCACCCTCTCCAACACTCTGGAGACAGTGGGTTGTTAATACAATAAAGTTTGAGAGGTCTCAAATGCTAGTGACCTGAGACATTGGGCGATGCTAGTGACCTGAGACATTGGGGCTTGGAGGTTCAGTGGGGGGTGGGCACAGAATCACTAGCTAGGCTCAGGATCAGTTATGGGGCATTATAAACATCTTGTCTTTTCTCTTGTCAAACTGAATTGGGTGGGTGGGATTAGAGCTTTGGAAAAGAACTCGCCAGACAAATGCTTTTAGCTATGGCTCATCTGCATCAAGCCTGTTGACTTAACAAAGGTGTCGAACAATAACCAGGTTGATGAAAGAAAGAGATGGGGGGATTTTATGGGGCAGGGGAAGTGCCACGTGTGCTGAACTTGGACTGAAGAAATGCTGAGCACACAAAGCTTGCTATGTAGTTCGGGTCTGATGACAAATAAGGACTTGGAAATCTAATCTGGGTCAACACTGTCAGCTCAATTTCCTCACATGCACACTTATGCCAGAATTTGCAGTTGGTAAACAATAGAGAACTCCTGATAGCTCCAAGCCTACATTTGGCCAAGGGCGCAGAAGCAGCTAACTGCAAAGTCTCAATGGAGAATGTCCTGGTCAGTCATGCCTCAGATCTGTTCTTGAATGTTTGACGGTAATATTTTCAGTTCCATTGACGAGGTGATTTTCAGTTCCATCGACAAGGTGCTGAGTTGCCTGGAGACACCTTTGTGCAAAACTTTGGCTGAAAGCGACACAAATACTACTGTGAACACCAGGGCACAGGGCAGAATTGTTGTTGTTTAGTCATTTAGTCGTGTCTGATTCTTCGTGACCCCGTGGACCAGAGCACGCCAGGCACTCCTGTCTTCCACTGCCTCCCGCAGTTTGGTCAAACTCATGCTGGTAGCTTCGAGAACACTAGCCAACCATCTCGTCCTCTGTCGTCCCCTTCTCCTTGTGCCCTCCATCTTTCCCAACATCAGGGTCTTTTCCAGGCAGTCTTCTCTTCTCATGAGGTGGCCAAAGTATTGCAGCCTCAGCTTCAGGATATGTCCTTCCAGTGAGCACTCAGGGCTGATTTTCTTTAGAATGGATAGGTTTGATCTTCTTGCAGTCCATGGGACTCTCAAGAGTCTCCTCCAGCACCATAATTCAAAAGCATCAATTCTTTGGCGATCAGCCTTCTTTATGGTCCAGCTCTCACTTCCATACATCACTACTGGGAAAACCATAGCTTTAACTATACGGCTTTAACTATACAGACCACCCAGAGCAGGAACCGGCAAGCCACTCCAGTGTCCCTGCCAAGAAAACTCCATGGACAAAGACAACAGAGCAGAATTACTACAATGTTAATCTGAAGGGCCTTTACTTGAACCCTGTGGGTGAGTTAACTGTGAGGAGAAGGCCGGCTGCAGGCCTGGTTCTTCGGCTCCTTCTCACATTCATGGCAAGCTTTTCTTCTGAAAACCCCTAAGGCAAAAGAGTCCATATCTGAGAAAAAAGAGAAGCCTAGGTTTTTTTCATGATGGTTGCCAATTCACTCCTTTTCATAGCAAATCAGGAACAGATATGCAAATAACTGGGCTTGACTTCTTTTGGGCAGAGGCAAAATATTTTCCTAATCTGAAGCTGAAAGTTGCTCGGCTATGCTTGACTTGCCTCTTTGCAAGTCTTTAGGAGGCTCCAGAGGTCAGTGCCTGAATCACAGTTTAACCTCTTGCCTGCTGGCCTGAAGGGAGGATTTTCACACCCCCCCCCCGTGTTTTGAACGTGGAATAAAATAACGCGGTCTTTCTCTTTGCAAGCGTGTAAAATGTCGGTGCATATTTGCTAAGGGGGGGAGGAGTCAGTGTTTCTGTTCTAACCACTGAAATTTTTCCAGTTCACCAAGGATTGCAGCTCTAAACCAAGTGTGAAGAAGCTGTAGCCTTCTGGATATTGCTGAACTACAACTCCCCAAAGCCCCAGCAAGCATGGCCAATGGTTAGGATGATGGGAGTTGTAGTTCAGCAAACATTTGGAGGGCCAAATGTTTTTGGAGGGCCAAACCCTTTTTAAAGCCATTTATTAGGGTCTAAGTCCCATTTAACTCAACTGGACTGTTCTGAGTAAAAATGTATAGGACTGTACTGCAGTTGTGTTCTGGGCAATAAGGAGTATTTTACTCACACTAGTTGGGTGAACAAATGACAAATTCTCTCTCTCACACACACACACTCCTCAATCCATGTTTAACACACTCCTAAATTTGGAGTAAGGGGCGCGGGTGGTGCTGTGGGTTAATCCACTGAGCCTAGGACTTGCCGATCAGAAGGTCGGCGGTTTAAATCCCCATGATGGGGTGAGCTCCCGTTGCTCGGTCCCTGCTCCTGCCAACCTAGCAGTTTGAAGCACACCAGTGCAAGTAGATAAATAGGTACCGCTCCGGCAGGAAGGTAAACGGCGTTTCCGTGCGCTGCTCTGGTTCACCAGAAGCGGCTTAGTCATGCAGGCCACATGACCCGGAAACTACGCCAGCTCCCTCAGCCAATAAAGCGAGATGAGCGCCACAACCCCAGAGTCGGCCACGACTGGACCTAATGGTCAGGGGTCCCTTTACCTTTAAGTTTGGAGTAACAATTCTAATTCCATAGGTGAATGTGACAATAATTTAGACTAAGAGCAAGGGATAGACTTATATTTTATTTTTCGTTGTTTTGCTGCTCTGTAAAAGCACAATATACAGTGATGGCACCAAATACAGAATTCTTGTTGTTTTTATTGTTGCCTTTGTTAGTAGTGGCATATGTATTATCCCATAATCAATGTATGTTGTTTAGAGTAACTCTTCAGGAATATTATATGAAACACACTTCAAGAGAGGATGTTGGTGGAGGACCAGCCCATGTCTAAATTGCAAAGAAAGTCTTTCCATGAGAGCTAACTGATATCTATTCCTTGAGATTTCTAGGCTGTATCCATCTGTTAAGACAGACCATCAGAAACCTAACAATTTGGAGTTAAATATTCGAGTTCAGCCGCAGGAGAAATGTTGTAACGTCAAGTAAGATTGTGTGCTTTTTGCTGTTGGACAAGGAAAATTTATGTTACCTTGCATGTTTCTCTATTTGTGTTGGCTGCCAATAAATTGAGAGCCAAATTTGTGGTTCAACTCTGAACGTCTTTGTTGTTGTTATGGCTTATACCTAAACAAATAAATATGTTGCTACTACTGCTGACTCCTGTGGGGCATACATCATTCTGCAAAGCACATGCCATGCAGGGTTAAGCTACCAATTTGCAACTTTAGTTGCGTTAATTTATATCTTTCACTTCCCCCATGACTTTGGAGCTGGATTTTAGCTTCATCACAAACTTGGAAGGTAGGTTAGGGTGATAAATGGTTTCATAATTGTCACATAATGAATTCTGCAGGCAGTCAGGGCATTAAACCTGGGTTTCCTCATGTCCCAGCCTAGCATTTTGGCTGCTACACCATGCTGATTTCCTCTGATCTTTGCTTTTCCCCATTCCCAAGGTGTGTTCCATTTAATACACATTTGTTTAAGTGGTTACCATATGATTTCCAAGTGTGCGATTTCCTACCCTGCCATAGCAATAACAATAGGAAAATGATTTAAGAACGTACGCAAAATAAACCCCAGCTGCTGAGATCTGGTTTCTTTTCAACCGGTTTCGGACCTTTTGTTTATCTAGGCATGTCGTTTTCCATGCAAATTTTTGCCAGAGAACATCTTCACCATTGGCAAATGTTTATTTTTTAGAGGGGGGGGGGGAAACCCTTTATAAACCCCACAGTCTCTTTGCAGCTCTGGAACGACATGCAAAGACTTCCCTATTTATTGTAATGTTGGAAACAGGTCTCTGTCTCTGAGTGAGGGTCTCCATCTGAATGTGTGTGTACACACATTGTATGTGTGCAGCCATTCCCCGACACACTGGCCTACTCAGGTGTAATTCAAATCCAGAGATACAACAGCAAGCTGTTCCTGCCTATTGGTGTCCCTGCCGCTCACCATGAATTGGAGAGCAACTCTCTGAAGCAGGGAGCCTTGTGGATCTGAGAAAGTTCAGTACCCACAAGAAAACCCTGTGAAATCAGGGTTGCAGATTCCACAGAGAGCCTATGGGAGTAGAAGCCGATTCTCCACTTCAGAAACTTGCCTTCCAACCACTGAGGGCTACAGGAACAAAGGCCTCATCGGCACATTTAAAGCAGTATCATGCCACGTTAAACTGTCATGAATTCCCCATAGGCTCCCTGGAAGTGGATGTGTGGATCCAGAATTGGCATCCACGGTCACTTATGGACCCATTGTTAAAACCGTGTTTATGGAAGACAATCTTACTCGGCTACGAGTGATTGCCAAATAAGAAGAAGTAGTTTGTTAAGCGTGCTAGGAGAGTTGTTAGGAAACGATTCCTCTCACAAAGGCATGGTTCTCAGAGTTCCGAACCTTCCTCCTTTTTAGGGAATCCAAAGAAGGAATGTGAAGTATTTTGGAGGTGTGGAAGATTGTGGGCTACGCACCTTGGGTGAAGAAACCCTCATGATTCACAGACCCCTTTTGCCACATTAAACTTTTGCCACTAGGTGGTGTTTCCTCTGCACTTCCTGTGTAATCTAATTTACTCTATTGCTGTTGAAATGCCCCAGGCACTTAATGACAGTAAAAAATTAGCAACCACTATGATTATAAATAAGTCTTAAAAGCATCTCTATAATCATAATTAAGTACAATTATCCCTAAAAGCAACTATTAGCATAACAATAGATGCTAAAAGCAACAACCTACAGTCACAGAGTCAAAGCTTGTAAATTAAAAGCTAGGCAGAACAGTACTGTTTTCACTCTTGAAAGTATATCTTCTTATTTATCACACATACCGCATACCGTGACTTTCATCCAAAAAGTTCAGGACAGCATGCATGGTTCACCTCCCTACATGTTATTGTCACAACAACCCTGTAAGGTGGGTTAGGCTGAAAAATAGTGACTGGCCCAAGATTATCCAGTAAGTTTCATTACTAAGTCCCCACCTGCACTAAACAGTGGTACCTCGGGTTAAGTACTTAATTCGTTCTGGAGGTCTGTTCTTAATCTGAAACTGTTCTTAACCTGAAGCACCACTTTAGCTAATGGGCCTTCTGCTGCTGCTGCGCCTCCGTCACACGATTTCTGTTCTCATTCTGAAGTAAAGTTCTTATACCAAGGTAATATTTCTGGGTTAGCGGAGTCTGTAACCTGAAGCGTATGTAACCCGAGGTACCACGGTATGTTGAAGCAATATCATTCCGAAGGATCCTGGGATGTTAACCCTGTAGTTATGGGTTCTGAGAGTTGATAAAAGGTAAAGGTAAAGGTAAAGGTACCCCTGCCCATACGGGCCAGTCTTGACAGACTCTGGGGTTGTGCGCCCATCTCACTCAAGAGGCCAGGGGCCAGCGCTGTCCGGAGACACTTCCGGGTCACGTGGCCAGCGTGACATCGCTGCTCTGGCGAGCCAGAGCCGCACACGGAAACGCCGTTTACCTTCCCGCTGGTAAGCGGTCCCTATTTATCTACTTGCACCCGGAGGTGCTTTCGAACTGCTAGGTTGGCAGGCACTGGGACCGAGCAGCGGGAGCGCACCCCGCCGCAGGGATTCGAACCGCGACCTTTCGATCGGCAAGTCCTAGGCGCTGAGGCTTTAACCCACAGCGCCACCTGCGTCCCTCTGAGAGTTGATAGGAGATTCCTATTCCCCTCACAGACCTGCATTTCCTGGAGGAGTTTAACAATCAATCCCAGGTAACTCTGAGAACTACCTTGTGGAGGGGGGGGGAGAGGAGTTTCCTAACAACTCTCAACAATGTTAGCAAACTATAGTTCCCAGAATTCTTCGGGTGAAGCCAGGACTGTTTAAAGTGGGATGGAACTGTTTTGTGCAGATGGGGCTTATGTAGGTATTTGCACGTCTCCCCCACCCCCTTTCTTAGGCTTTATATACACTCTTGTTTATTTTGCAACCAGTGTTCTCCCACTGCTGGATTGAGAAGCCATGTACACATAATGTTAGCAACCATGCATATCTATCCTGTGTCTATCCTGTCATTCCTTACGAAATGCTGCATTTTGATAAGTTTTTGTCCAAACCAGCTTTGATCCGAATTGAGGAAAAGAGCAACCTAGCAGTGCTTGAAGCTGTGTACTCAGCCCCAGTCCAATACTCTTAACAGTTAAAGTGAGGAGATCTGGGTCTAACCACTACACCACATTGCCTGTTTGTATGTACTGTAAAGGCATCAGCAATTTGTGGACCTTGTTGTGTCCTCCCAGCTGACTCTGCTTGAGCTTCTAAAAGATGAGCCAGAGACTGAGTACACACCATACATTTAAACCACATCCAGCCCACATTTAAAGCATGTGGCTTCCTCACATGGACCCTGGGAAGGGTAGTTTGTTAAGGGTGCTGGGATTTGTAAATCTGTGAAGGGTTATACTACAGTTCCTAGGATTAAATGTATGGTGTGTCTACATAGCCAGAGATTCCTGCTTAGAACTTAAGGAATGAAAAGGGATTCCCTGGAATACAGGTGGGCCATTTACAAGTCATAACTAGGAAATGGATTCCCTGAAATTCCTGTTAAATCAGCTAATGGGATGGGAGGAGGGAGCAGATTCCAGGCTAACATGGCCAAGGAGGTACGTTTTTTGACCTTTCAGGAGCAGACACTCTGCATCTGGGATCCGCTTTGACTGCCATTGGTGAAATCTCTTCTGCAGAAACAATGCCATAAACACCATGCAAAAGAGACACTCAAGCCATGAAAATAAGATGCTGTCAGTCCGGCCAGGTAGGCGAGTGAGGGACGTAAAAGCAGAAGAAGTAGTAAGTCATTTGTAATAATCTCTTCAAGTCATTTGTAATAATCTTCCATTATACGTGGGGGAGTGTTGCTTTATGTCTTTTAAAGCGAAAAACTAGTCTGGGCAACACCAAAATAGAAGGACAGAGAAAGAAGAGTTAATCCCAATGGAATGAGTCACTTCGGCTCTGGGATTGGCAGAAAGAGGTGGTGGAGATGAGAAGTTCAGCTGCCACAATGCAGTAAGATGTTTTGCGGCTTGGCTTATGACAGTTTAACTACCGCACAGCCGAAAGAATGGGGGTGGGAGAAACAACAAATTGCTATATTCAAATGCTTGGCAGCCTATAGCTCCTGGTGTTCTGTGCAAAAAAGAGGAGAGAAAAAAACAGCAATAATCTCTTCCACCTGCCATTAGTAGGGTGAGTGCATTTTTCTCTTCTTTCTGGGCTGCCTTTATGGTGCACAATATAATGGCAGGCAGAGGAAATCTAAGCCCTGGCTGTGCAAGGCCGCAGTGCCTTCCAGATGGTGTTGGACTCCAATTCCCATCAGTCCCAGCCAGCATAGCCAATAGTCAGGGTTGGTGGGAGTTGGAGTCCCGCACCATTGGGAGGTCACCATATTGTTGGCTACCCTTGGTTTAAAATATTTATATGCTGCCTGTTTCGAGGCAACTCAAAACAGACATACAATAAAATACTGAGAGATAAACTACTGGGAGACACAGCAACTAATGAGGATGACCAAGATGATAAAGGGTCTGGAAACCAAGCTTTATGAGGAATCGTTGAGGGAGTTGGGTATGGTTAGCCTAGAGAAGAGATTGAGAGGAGCTATGAACCCAAATATCTAAAGGGTTGTTTTGTGGAAGATTGAGCAAGCTTCCTTTCTCCTGCTCTGGAGGCTAGGACCTGAATCAATGACTCCAAGTTACAAGAAAGGAGATACCAGCTAAACATCAGGAAGAACTTTCAGATGGCCGCCGAGACCACAGAACCCCAGTCCTGAAAGACCTACATTGGCTCCAAGTACATTTCGGAACACAATTCAAACTGTTGGTGCTGACCTTTAAAGCCCTAAAGTGACTCAGCCCAGTATACCTGAAGGAGGGTCTCCACCCACATTGTTCAGCCCAGACACTGAGGTCCAGCTCTGAGGGCCTTCTGGCGGTTCTGTCACTGTGAGAAGTGAGGTTACAGGGAACCAGGCAGAGGGCCTTCTCGGTAGTGGTGCCTGCCCTGTGAAACACCCTCCCATCAGATGTCAAGGAAATAAACAACTATCTGACTTTTAGAAGACATCTGAAGGCAGCCCTGTTTAGGGAAGTTTTTAATGTCTGAAGTTTTGTCGCTTTATTATTATTATTAATATTCTGTTGGGAGCCGCCCAGAGTGGCTGGGGAAACCCAGCCAGATGGGCAGGGTATAAATTATTATTATTATTATTATTATTATTATTATTATTATTATTATTATTATTGCTGTTCAACTGTGGAATGGACTCCCTCAGAAGGTGGTGGGCTGTCCTTCCTTGAAGGTGTTTAAGCAAAGGTTGGATGGCCATCTGTCATGGACTCTTTAGTTGAGATTCCTGCATCGCAGGGGGTTGGACTAGGTTACCCTTCCAGCTCTAGAATTCTGCGATATTTGAGCCCACTCATAATAGCTAAAATAGAATCAACAGCAAAAGCAGTCCAAAGAGGGGAAAGCTAATGGGGGAAAGGTCTGGTGGAGCTCAATGGATTCCAAAGCCAATTTGGTGCTGTGGAAAGTGACCTCTGCCTTGGACACACATATCACTGGCATGAGGCAAGCAAGATGAGCTTATGTTGCTGACCTTGTAGTGCTTGTAGGTTCGGAGTACTTGGCTAGAAGCTTGCAGCCAAATAATGGGCTGGTTAATCAATTTTGAACCCTGGCTCTCAGAACTCGTGTATGGTGTGTGTGTGTGTGTGTGTGTGTGTGTGTGTGTGTGGTCCAACCATAAGCACCTCCTGCACCCCTCTTTCTCTTGTAAAAGCCCCATAATCCTCTTGGCTTCCAGAAAGTGCCTTGAAAGGAGCGCAGCTGCCATCTCCCCCTCTCACCTGAGGGCTCACTCATGTTTAATGTGGGCAGTAAGCTTCCTGTGGGCTTCTTGTTATTCCAGTCTTAAATTCAGTTAGATGCATGTGCACATCAGTTTGTGACACACATTTCTTCAAAAGTCCTCACAAAATTGTATTGAACATTTCTTCCAAAATACATCTTTACATGCTACTTTAGATAACCTATGTGTTTTTAATGCACACTTTCTCTTTAAGTGCACATTTACAGTGGTACCTCAGGTTAAGTACTTAATTCGTTCCGAAGGTCTGTTCTTAACCTGAAACTGTTCTTAACCTGAAGCACCACTTTAGCTAATGGGGCCTCCTGCTGCCGCCGCGCCGCCGGAGCACAATTTCTGTTCTCATCCTGAAGCAAAGTTCTTAACCTGAAGCACTATTTCTGGGTTAGTGGAGTCTGTAACCTGAAGCGTATGTAACCTGAAGCGTATGTAACCCGAGGTACCACTGTATTTGGTTGGAGAATTGCATCGCAAAATTTGAGGCAATGCGGATTTCGAAGCTGCATTTTGGTTCCTGTCCTACAAAGAAGCAAGCCCAGAGCACTGATTCACGCAGAGATGCATTGAGAGCTTATTTTGAAGAGAGGCAACTCTGACCCCCCACACTAGCATGACCCAACATGCCCTTTGGAAATTAATGGAACCAGCCTTCTACCATTATCTATTTGGGCTGCAGTTTCTTGGGAGTAAGCCCCATTTAACTGAATCGAACTTACTTTTGAGTAGACTTGTACAGGCTTGTGCTGATTTTGTTTCAGCAAGCATAGAATATTTTAGCCTCTGCAATTGGAAACTAGTGATGTATTTAGCCAAGAAAAATTGTCTAGGTTATGGCAAATCAGGCTGCACGGCACCTCCATCACCTGGCACAGCGAAACACAACCGAATAGGGCTTACACAACCAGAAACAATGAGGGGTGACTTTTCTAGGTGATTATCCTAATGTCTGGGTGGTGCATGGAGGACACAATACCAGAGAACCACCCATGTATTACAATAATCACCGGGAACAAAAAACGAAAAAGATGCTTGCCATTGCTTACAAAATATAATTCACAGCTACAGTGAAGTAAAGAGGGCAAGCGTGTTTGACTGAGTCTGGATGGCCTGACAGGATGGCCAGTCAGATATCCTATATTCTTCTGCTACTGTGAAATTTTCTATACTCAGGGAGTTGTCAAAGTTAAATATAAAGACTGTGCATCGAATTGTAACTTCTTCAAAGGTATAGCGTGTAAAAAAAAAAAAAGCGCCCCAGATTCAAATCTGAACTCAGCCATGGTCTTAAACAAGTTAGGACTTCACACACAGTATCAGAATAATAATGCACACCTGATATGGTTTTTTTAATTTATTCTTTATTAAATTTGTATACTGCGGAATCTCAGTTTTCGAACATAATCTGTTCCGGAAGTCCATTTGACTTCTGAAACATTCGAAAACCAAGGATCGAAGGGCCGTCAGCAAGTTCAGCGTGGGAAATGGAGAAACAAGGCGTACAACTTCCGGGTTTTCAGCGTTCGGCTTCCGAAATGTTCGGCAGCCGAGACGTTCGAAAACCGAGGGTTGACTGTACCACCCTATACGCGTAGATCTCAGGGTGGTGCACAACATAAAACTGCAATACAAAAAAACCACAGATACACAATATAAACAAAAACAAAGACAACCCAATAACTCCCCTCTTCCACAACACATTTAAAAGGGCATTAGATGTGCCATATGCAGTCATACCTCGGGATACAGACACTTCAGGTTGTGTTTTTTCAGGTTACAGACCGCTGAAACCTGGAAGTACTGGAACGGGTTACTTTCGGGTTTTGGCGGTGGCGCATGCGCAGAAGCGCTAAATCGCACTTTGCGTATATGCGGAAGTGCTGAATCGCAGCCCACGTGTGTGCAGACGCGGGTTGCGAACGCTGCAAGTTGCGAACGTGCATCCCACACTGGTCATGTTCACAACCCAAGCGTCCACTGTGCAGTACATGCTATGTTGTTTTTTTAAATTATCAAAACAAAATAAAAAAAATCCTTCCAGTAGCACCTTAAAGACCAACTAAGTTGTACAACAACAACAACAGCTGGGTCCCCCCCCCAAAAAAACACCTGGTTCATGTGTACCAAGATACAGGTAGAGATGAGAAGCAACTATTGCCACAGTGATGGCGTTCATTCCCTATCCACAGCTACAGTGCTTGCAAAAACCATCCCAGCTCTTCCCACCTGCAGCTGGGCTAATTCTGCTGTTTCCTCTCCCCCCCCCCACCCCAATAGGATTGCTTGCAAATAGGCACTCGTATATCAGGTGAGCTTTGTGAACCGCCGTTCTATCAACGCCAAGGAAATAAAACTTACCAGTATTGGGGATTTCCAGGACCAACTAAGTTAGTTCTTGGTATGAGCTTTCGTGTGCATGCACACTTCTTCAGATATCTTCAGGTATCTGAAGAATATCTTCAGGTATCTGAAGAATATCTTCAGATACCTGAAGATATCTTCAGGTATCTGAAGAAGTGTGCATGCACACAAAAGCTCATACCAAGAACTACGGTAACTTAGTTGGTCTTTAAGGTGCTACTGGAAGGAATTTTTTTATTTTGTTTTGACTATGGCAGACCAACACGGCTACCTATCTGTAACTTTTAAATTATCGTTGTTGTGGTGGTGGTGGTTGCTATTATATTTAATACTCACTACCAAAAAATTTGTCTAAAAGCAAGCAGCTTACAATTTTAAAACCTAAACATTTCCATCTGGCTGCCTGGGGCCTCCCTTTGCCAGCTTTTTCTGCACTCAACGTCAGGATCTCCAAAGAGCTGTCAGTGTGGATATTAGAAACCAGCTCATGGCCTGTCATTGTTCTCTTCCATCAACGTGTTCCAGAGATGAGTGGGTGGAAACTGGAAGCCTCACTCAACTTTTCTTTTGTACCTGTACATGTCAAACACAAGCCCTGGCAACTGCACCTTCCTCGAAGTTCTGACTCCTCCAGCACAGGATTGTGTTCGTACAGGCTTCTAATTAGCGATAATGATCCGTCTGTCACTGACTGAAAAGCAAGATGCTGTCTGTCTGCTCTTTTAAAAACCAATTTTGGGCAATATAATAGTTTCATCAAGGTATATTAAAAAAAAGAGAGAGGAGAAAAATAGGACTTCAGATAAATAAGTAGGAAAATGCTAATCAAACAGTGAATGGTGACACTCTGGTTTCGTACCCTCGTTCATTATTGACCCTTTGCTTCCAGGCTTCTTAAGTCCAGCAGTCTTTGTCTTTTAGTTACAAGGCATGGGAGTCTGAGATGAGGACAACTGGGGTTGTAGCTGCTTCTTTTGATGGCTCACTGAAACAGGGGGAAGTAGTGAATGAGCATTTCAAGGTTTCCAGGTCTCTAAGTACAAGCTGCATACATATGACACTATACCATTCAAAGTACTTTTCCTTCCTGCAAAGAATTCTGGGCACTGCAGTTTGTTAGCGGCAGCTGGGAATTGTAACTCTGTAAGAGGTAGAGACATCATCTTGCCAACAAAAGTCCATATAGTTAAAGCTATGGTTTTCCCAGTAGTGATGTATGGAAGTGAGAGCTGGACCATAAAGAAGGCTGATCGCCAAAGAATTGATGCTTTTGAATTATGGTGCCGGAGGAGACTCTTGAGAGTACCATGGACTGCAAGAAGATCAAACCTCTCCATTCTGAAGGAAATCAGCCCTGAGTGCTCACTGGAAGGACAGATCCTGAAGCTGAGGCTCCAATACTCTGGCCACCTCATGAAAAGAGAAGACTCCCTGGAAAAGACCCTGATGTTGGGAAAGATGGAGGGCACAAGGAGAAGGGGACGACAGAGGACGAGATGGTTGGCTAGTGTTCTCGAAGCTACCAGCATGAGTTTGACCAAACTGTGGGAGGCAGTGAAAGACAGGAGTGCCTAGCGTGCTCTGGTCCATGGAGTCACGGAGGCGGACACAACTAAACGACTAAACAACAACAACCAAGGGGTAGACTACAGTGCCCAGAATTCTTTGAGGGAAAGACTGTGCTTCCAATCTCCACATAGTGTGTCCAGAGCCACAGTCGATTCCTTTGCCCTCTCTCTGAGCTATCTCCACCAGCAAAGCAAATTGTGAGAAGACAGACTCCCAGAGATATGCAACGTCATTATTTAAGATGCCTAGCATCCATCTACAGCTTTTTTTGAGAGTCAAAAGCATCCCATAAATCCTTAGAGCAACTACATAAGATAGGTTGGTGCTATTATTCCCGTACCACTGATGATGGAGTTAGGCTGAGGTTATGGCTTGCCTCCTAGTAAATTCCCAGCTGAGGTGAGATACGAAACAAGGACTTTCGAGTTGTTTTTAGCCACTACGCTATGTATATTCTCCAAGATAAACGCGTCTCATTTGCTAGTAGATTTCATAGGCTTCCTCAGCTTGAACTTTGTTTTCACAGACTACTTGGCCATTGACCTCTCATGGTGAAGAAAAGCTTATTTATTTCAATTAAAATATATTCCACCTTTCCTTCAAGAAGGTCATGGCAGAACACACATCAAGTTCCTCTCCACAAAATCCCTATTTTTGACAGCTTTGGCTGTAGATTTGCTAGGTCTGAGTTTGACGGAAGTTTCAAAGGTTTAGCCTTGTCTGCAGGGAAGAAGGAAAATCTCAGAGTGAGGAACCAGAATGAAGGAGACTCAAGCACTTTTGCTATTCACTCCCCCTACTTTCCATAAGTCTTCAACCTTCAGGTACGTTACCTGGATGTTAAATGCTTTGCTTTCGACCCCTAACAGGCAACACGGCTACCTATCTATATCTGAGATATATACATACAATATGACAACAATGAGCCAGTCACAGTTTTTCCCCCATTGCTAATTACAAGCTGTATAAAAATAAGAATTTGTGAATTCTTCATCCTTTAAAAATCATACAGATTATACATTATAGTCTTCGTAGTGGAAAGCTTAACTGAACATTCAGTAAGATACGCTGACAACGAATTAGGATTTGCCAGTTAAGCTAACCAGATAAAATGTTGGAAAATTCTGCACCAAGCAGTTTCCTGGTAGGTTTTCTGGCACTGGTTCTCCAGTGTATGTAAGAGTCACCTTTTCCCATCTGGGCAACAATGTGAAAGAAAGGATTAGGGATGGGATAGGATTCTAGTTCTCAGGAGGCTTTTATGGAATCATTCATGTTCCATACAGTTCATGACCAGGTCATATAAGACTACAGGCAATTGCTGCGTAAACCCTATTTGTGCCCACGCACCATTTAATTGCAAACTGTATTTTGCAACCAAGATGTCAACTTGTGAATAACCAAGCTCATACCTGACTTTTGTTCCTCCCAGTTACAGAGGCATCTTATAGACATATTTCATTACGTGGGCTAATAACACACTTGTCTATATGCATTCCATAGACAAACGTGTGGTCTCTGCAAATTAGAGACTGTGAGCAACAGTAATCCACATCATGGTGATGTATTTCTTGGCCAAAATGAACTCCATCACTTTATTAATTTTTACTTTTTATTTTCGCGCATTCATGTAAATGCAAATGTTTACATGAAGGATTAAACATCAGGCAGGTTCGTGACCTTATTAAAATCACTGATGTTATCTGATGCCACAATGAGGTTTTGTAATCAGCATTAGAACATGGAAGGGAAGACATAGGTTTGTAAAATAATAATAATAAATAATAACAATAATGATTTATTATTTATACCCCGCCCATCTGGCTGGGTTTCCCCAGCCACTCCAATGAAGTCATCCTGTTTGTGCTTTTCTATTGTTTGAGTATTTTTTAAAAATAAATAAATAAGAATGTTATGTTATAATACACACCCAACATTACATTATATGTAATATATGTAATGTAATGTAATGTAATGTAATGTAATGTAATGTAATGTAATGTATTGTATTGTATTTGTTAAGTTTTATGTAAATTGATTTACAGTGGTACCTCGGGTTAAGTACTTAATTCATTCTGGAGGTCCGTACTTAACCTGAAACTGTTCTTAACCTGAAGCACCACTTTAGCTAATAGGGCCTCCCGCTGCCGCCGCGCCGCAGGAGCACGATTTCTGTTCTCATCCTGAAGCAAAGTACTTGACCCGAGGTATTATTTCTGGGATAGCGGAGTCTGTAACCTGAAGCGTATGTAACCTGAAGCTTATGTAACCCGTGGTACCATAAATAAAAAAAGATTATTGAAAAAAGAATGTTATATGAAATATTAATGGATTAATGTATTATATGATTCCCCCCATTCTCTCCCCTCACCAGGTATTATGTATTGTATATCTTTTTGTTGTAAGTTGCCTGGAGACCTTTACGTCTAATAAATGAAAATGAAATGAATGTCAGAATCTTGGGCAACATTGGGATAAACATAGAAGCCATTCACTAAACAATATAAATCTGCTCACTTTCTCTTACTCAATATTGATGAAAAAATGAACGAAATGAATAGATGTGTCTTTCACGCAATTACAAAACCTCAGGGGGTTGGCTATTTCATGAACAGAATTTGTCAAACCCCATCAATTATAAGTGCCCTTCATGCAACGCTGGAAGGAAAGAAGAAGAAGAGGTTGAACTTACAAGGAGCATATACTTCCCATGACAACGCCTTCCACGAAGCAATGTCTCAGGTATGAAGCAAGACTTGTTTCCTGTAGTTAAAAGGGGAGATTCTATTGTGGGAGCATAATCCTTTCATAACAATACTTTTCAATACTCCTTTTGCAATTAGTGATTTGCAAGGCTCCAATTTAGTAGCTGAGGTCACGGAAATAATGAATCGGAACACATTTCATGAAATTCCATTAAACTCTGGATATGTATTTGAGGTTCCAGAGAGAGGAAAGGTCATTCTGGTGGCAGCGAACTGCTTAGTGGAGCCCTGCACAACTAATACAGCCCACCAGCTACATAGTGCGTTCTTCCTTCTGGTGCTTGTTTGCTTTCCTGTTTTTGCAGTCCCAGGCAGGCAGCAAAAAATATGTTCGTTTTGCTGCTGGTGGAACTTTCGATTTCAAAAATTCTGGTGTTTTTTTCTGTGGTGGCCGGGATTTTGAACCTTGGGCAAGTCAGGGGGTGCGGCTATACAAGGAAGTGGCTGTGCAAACCATCCCCTTGGCTACCCCTTGCCATGTGACTCCTGCCTCTGTTCAGCCAAATGTATAGAGATGCAGGAGCCCCACATGGGTACTCACCCCAGTGCCGGATTTATGTATAGTCTGAGCAGGCTGAAGCCTAGGGCCTCTAAATCTAGGGGGCCTCGCCAGTCCCTCCGCTCCCCAGCGGGCAGTCTCCCCTCTCCCAAAAATTGCAAACCCAAGACTTCATGCGAGGGCAGGACAACGTGGGCCTCTAAATCTAGGGGGCATCACCAGCCTGCCCGCTCCCCAGTGCCGCAGTCTCCCCTCTCCCAAAATTGTAAACCCAAGACTTCATGCAAGGGCAGGGCAACTCAGACCCAGCAACTATTAGACTCAGGGCTAGCCAGTGGGGCCCAATTTGAAGCAGTGGGGTGCAACCTGAACTTTTTTTTTGGTAGGGCTCCAGTTCACAGCCAAAGTCTGCAAAATCTTTTAGATATAAATAAAATCCATCTAGATTGCCCTGGTGCAGGGGGCCCCTTAGGAGCGGCCCCCAGGGCCCAATTTGGCCCAATTGCTCCAATTGCCTTAAGGTCAGCCCAGATGAGACTGTGCAGGGGTTGGACTGACAAGCCTTGCAGCTTCTAGGTCCCTGGTGTCGCCATTCAGACTCAAGGACTTGTAATGGAAATAAAGGGGGGCACTTATTGGAAATCAGTTTTGTCACCTCTTCCCCCCCCCCCAGACCCTGAGACAATGAGCCCAGCCACCTTTTATTCACAGTCGCATAAGCACTACACTACACTACACATTACCTAAGAGCCACCAATAGGGAGCTCTAGAATCTGACAGCTAAACAATTGGGTACTACCAAACAGTGATCCCTATTGCTGAAAGCAGGTAACCAGCAGGGAATGCTTCAGCTGAGCCTTTGCACCGTTGACCGAACACCCCCTGCGGTGCAGATAATGGAGAAAGCTCATAAATTGTATCCCTTCTGGCATCCTGGCCAACTCTATTATGCTGGTGTAAATCCTGGTGCACCAGAAGCTCAGAATAGCAGCAAATAAAATCCGCAAATACATCAGCAACTGATAAGACTTGTCAACCAGTTCTCCCAAAGTCTTCCTAAATTATAAAGCTCCAAAATACAGGCCAAAAGACCTGCAGGGGGAGGAGATCAAGATTGTGAGTGCATTTAGACTTGGAATAAGACAAAAAAAGAACAAACCAAGAGACTATTTGATTACTTTGGGATCGAAGGAAGAAAGAGATAAAGTTTTAAACCTGCACTATCAAAATACACTGCAAATTGAGGATTCTTTCGTGGAGATCTTCAAAGACATCCCAAAGCCCATTCTAGATGCAAGAGAGGACTACAAAGATCTGGTTGTACTACTGAAAAAAAGCAGAATCTTCTTCAGGTGGGAATTCCCCCAAGGCCTATCTTTCAAATACAGAGGAAAGAAAGTTAGAATAAAGACACCGAGTGATAAAGATAAATTTTTGAGAGATCACGAAGAAGATCTAGTGAAGGAAGCAGAACTTGGAGAAGAGCCAACAATATCAGGAAAAGGAATACTGGACTTGGCAAATTTATCGTTCGGACTACAGCCACCAACAGATGAAGAGCAGCAATTGGGAGCAGTAGGAGGAGTAAGTAAATAATCCCATCATGGCCCTGCATCACCAATGGAGGCAAAAGCTGTGAAAAAACTTAATATGGAATGTATATGGCCGAAATATTGGGAACTTTTAGAACAGGAGGGTAGTAATTTTAAATTGCAGAGCTTTGAGAAATTAAAGGATAAAGTGAGAGATTGGCTTCACTATTACCAAATAATGGAGGTCTATAAGATGGATAAGGAAATTGGTTTCCAGGTGGAGAAATCTAAATTGGAAACAGAATTGTTAGAACCCAATACTAAGAATTTATCAAAAATGTATAACTTGCTGCTGAAATGGAATACGCAGGATGAAACAGTCAAATCAGCTATGATCAAGTGGGCGCAAGATATTGGTCATAACATTATGTTTGCTGACTGGGAAAGGTTGTGGACCACCGGAATGAAATTTACGGCGTGTAACGCCTTGAGAGAAAATATTATGAAAATGATCTATAGGTGGTACATGACCCCAGTCAAGCTTGCAAAAATCTACCACTTGTCAGATAACAAATGTTGGAAGTGTAAAGAAAATGAAGGTTCATTTTTTCACCTCTGGTGGACGTGCCCAAGGATAAAGGCTTTCTGGGAAATGATATATAATGAAATGAAAAAGATGTTTAAATACACTTTCTTGAAGAAACCAGAGGCCTTTCTCCTAGGTATGGTCAGCCATGTGGTGTTAAAGGAGGACAGAACTTTGTTTTTATATGCAACAACAGCAGCAAGGATCCTTATTGCAAAGTATTGGAAGACATCAGACCTACCCACTCTGGAAGAATGGCAGATGAAGATGGCAGATTACATGGGACTCGCAGAGATGACGGGCAGAATCCGAGACCAGGAGAAAGAGACAGTGGAAGAAGATTGGAAGAAATTTAAGGACTATCTTAACAAATATTACAAGATTAAAGAATGTTAGATTGAAATGGATTCAAAAACATTGTGGTTTTCAGAGACATTAGAGTAAGAAAAGGAATAGAATTTGTAAAAAAATTTAGGGAAATAAGGGAATGGAATTGCTGATGGGATAATGAAACTAGAATACAAAACGGTGAGGTATGAGGAAGTCGGGGAAATTAGGTTGAGAAAATAAGTTTTAAAATTATACTTGTTGTTTTTTGTTTGTGTCTGTTTTTTATTGTAGTTGTTTTCTTTTTGTATGTTTTTATTGGAAATTTTAATAAATATTATTTAAAAAAAAAAAAATACAGGCCAAAAGAGAACAGGTCTGGGAAGAGCGAGGCAAGGAAGCAAGCAAGCACACAGGTCACCTTGGTCACAGTCAGGACAGAAAAGTTCCAGGGTGGAAACAGAAAGCAAACTAAACATGCTTTTGCAGTTCATGAAAACTATCCAGCAATATCAAGTTATAGGAAAACTGGTGATATTAACAGTAACCCTTCTAGTTGGTTAATTGGTTTGGCTAATCAGAGGCAGCTACAGGAGAGCTATGAGATTCAGGTGAGGGTCAGGGGCCTTGTCAATCCCACCAGGTATATAAGAGGACGACCCGGCCTGCCCACGCCTCCACATGAATAGGAGTTCGCTTTTTGAATAATAAGAATTGTATGTCATGGTGGGGGGGGGGTGCATCAGGATTTTAGAGATGCTTAGGTGGGCATGGCCAAAAAAAGCCTAGGACGTGCTGATCAGAAGGTCGGCGGTTCGAATCCCCGCGATGGGGTGAGCTCCCTTTGCTCGGTCCCTGCTCCTGCCAACCTAGCAGTTCGAAAGCACGTCAAAGTGCAAGTAGATAAGTAGGTACCGCTCTGGCGGGAAGGTAAACGGGGTTTCCATGCGCTGCTCCGGTTCACCAGAAGCGGCTTAGTCATGCTGGCCACATGACCCGGAAGCTGTACGCCGGCTCCCTCGGCCAGTAAAGCGAGATGAGCGCCGCAACCCCAGAGTCGGCCACGACTGGACCTAATGGTCAGGGGTCCCTTTACCTTTACCTTTATGGCAGGATGGCAGCAAGGACAGAATGGTGCGGACACACCAGCAGGAAAGGTAGCTTAGGTAACGCCGTGACCTATGACATCCCTGGCAATTTTCAGTGCTGCCGCTGCCGGGAGGCTGTTTTTGGGGTGGTACCGCACCCCGCCAGCTTCCCTAGAAAGGAGGGCAAATGACCATTCCATCTGGCCACAATGCTGGCCTAAAAGGGCCAGTAACTATTTGACTGATGTCCTTTCTTACATCCTTGCAATATTTCTCTTTTCTTGCGCTATATTTTTTGACTTAGAGAGTTCGTGTCCCTGAATGATCCCTGTGTCCCAGTGCAAAATCAGGCTAAGTGATGGGCTTGAGACCTCACGAGATTTCAGTCACTGCAGAGAGACAGAACTTCTCAAGCGTGTTTACAAATGTCTCTGTCGCAACCGAGCCCTCTGCTTTCTTAGCAGAGGCATTGCCTTCACCCTTTGAGGCTTACTGATTTTGCAAGAGACCAAAAGCTTCATTCTTTCCATTCACCATCTCACCCACTGGGAATTTAGAATTCTTTTCTGGATGCCTTGCCTTTTGGAGAATGGAGTGCTGAAGTGGATTTGTTGGAGACGACTCATTTATTTATTTTATTCACAGCCCATGGCAAGTTTGGAAATGCCATCGTTTCCCAAATGGCAGCTGGGTGGGGGTTGCTGGCCATTTCCTTCTCTTCAAAAACCTGGCTTTTGCCGCTTTGTCTTACGAAGGTTTGCCACGTGTACTTATATTGCACAGAACCTGCATATTCCAAAATACATTGATTTTGCTTCTGCGCAATGCTCATAAAGTTTGAAAATGGCTCACCCTATGGATTCCATAGGGCGTGTTCACTCTGATGGTGCACAGCTGTGATTCCTGCTGTCATTCCTGCTCCTGTTATTGCAGATGAGATCAGTGGGGGAGGAAGGGGGACGTGGGGCATGCGGTGCGCCCTGGGTGTCATCACTGGGGTGTGTGTGTGTGTGTGTGTGACAAAATGAGTTAAAAATAAAATAAAATTGGGCTCACGAAACTTTTTAGGAGTGACGCGGTGGCATAGGTGCCTGCAGGTTCCACGCTGCCTGAAACGGCAGCGTCTGCCTACTGCCTCTCCCTCAGCCGCCCTATAACTGAGGGGGAGGCAGCGGAGAGGCTCCAAACTTTGGAGAGGCTCGCCCCGCCCCCACAGGCAGCTCACCCCACCCCCACGGGTGGATCACCCCCCCCCTAGCTGCAGGACAAGCCCCCACACCAGGCACCCGAGCGGCTCGCTACACCGCTGGGTGAGATTAAGTCTTAAAATTGTAGAGCTACAAGGGACTCCAATGGTCTAGTCCAGGGCAGGCAAACTAAGGCCCGGAGGCCGGATCTGGCCCAATCGCCTTCTCAATCCGGCCCGTGGATGGTCCGGGAATCAGCATGTTTTTACACGAGTAGAATGTGTTCTTTTATTTAAAATGCATCTCTGGGTTATTTGTGGGGCATAGGAATTTGTTCATTTATATATTTTTTTCAAAATATAGTCTGGCCCCCGACAAAGTCTGAGGGACAGTGGACCGGCCCCCTGCTGAAAAAGTTTGCTGACCCCTGGTCTAGTCCAAACCCTTTGCAATGCAGGATTCTTTTGTAAACCCACAACCCAGAGATTAAGAGTTATATCTGGCTGCTTTTGCATTTCAGTTTTTGCAAAACAAACAAACAAGCGTCAACTTACGTAGTTTTCATTAAACGTGTTAGCCACATTGAACACCTGAAGAAAGTCTTCTAAGCATAGATTTTTATGCCTGCCGGCATCTATTCATAGAATTTGAAGTTGTTTTTATATATGGAACTGTTTTACATGTGTGTGTGTTTTTTTAAAAAAAAAATTGATGCTTTTAATTTTTTAATTTATAAAAATATTTGTCTATGCACTGTCGCACTGTGTCATAAAAATATATCAAAGCAGTTTACAACAGAGGTCAGCAACTATCCATGGCCGGTTCTGTGGGGATTCCATGGTGTTTTTTTCGCGGTGCAGGCACCATTTTGTCCCGCCGACATCTGCCCCCCCACTGGGGCGGAACCTCCTCCCTCCATCTTCCTCGTGCAGCAAATCACCGGCCAATCGCCTGCTAAGGTTTGAGGCCCTGGCCAATGGGCGAGCGGCGGCTGCACGTGGCCAAGAGGAGGAAGGGGGCTGGGCTGAACTGGTGAAGAACATTTCCAGCAGCATCCTAAGTAGGCAGGGTGATGGGATGGGCTGGGGGAGAGAGAAGCCCCCTCTACCGTGTGGGCATGTGCATGTGCATGCACATGCGCACACGCACACGCACTCCAGCCCACCAGGAGGTTTGTGGTGCAGTGAACTGGCCCACCCCCAAAAAAGCTTGCCGACCCCTGGTTGAAGAAGAAGAAGAAGAAGAGGAGGAGGAGGAGGAGGAGGAGGAGTTTGGACTTGATATCCCACCTTTCACTCCCCTTAAGGAGTCTCAAAGTGGCTAACAATCTCCTTTCCCCTCCTCCCCCTGTGTCCCCCCCCTCCTCTTGGGAGCAGGGGGAGAGGAGGGCGGGGACAGAGATTGTGATAAAACAAATACTTTTTTCTACTCTGCTGTCTAATAAGGCAAAGCAGATTGGTTACTGTTCTCTTACTTCAGGTAGTTTTCAACCTGGGACAAGATGCGGTCCATCTGGCAGAATAAAAAAGTTTTCAGCAGGCATTCAAAAGTTGGCACAGAAGGTGCCGGTGATTTCTTAGTAAATTGCTTTGAGGTGTTTCATAGGCATACATTTAATAAATGGAAATAAATAAATTAAATAACTTAAAATCGAGATAAATATGTAAAACATTACTGAAATCTGCAATGCAATCTACAGTGTTTCCTTATAATTGAATTTTTGATGCTGTAACATTGGGGGATACAGACAGCTGAACTTGGCGATCTGAGACATATTAAAATGCCCCATGGTTAAATGGCATTCTCCAGTATCTACAGAAGTTTTACAGAAAGGCTTTCCTTTTACAATAAATTGAAGCGAACATTCAAGACATTCTCTCCCCTTTTCCTCAAAGAGCAGTGATATTTTATATCTTACAAGATAAAATTGCTTTCTGATCAAAGAAAACAAAGGGTGGTTTACAAAATGGAACTGTGTGCATTATTAATGGCAAACGTCCTTGCTTCAGGGCTAATGCCGGAAATGGAATATTGAAACTGCATCTGAAGAGCGCCCCCTAATGGTACATAAAGTATAAACAATTGTGTGTGCTTTTAAAAATATATAGATCAGGGGTCAGCAACCTTTTCCAGCCGTGGGCTGAAATAATGGAGGGAAATAATGAACAAATTCCTGTGCCCCACAAATAACCCAGAGATACATTTTAAATAAAAGGGCACATTCTACTCATGTAAAAACATGCCGATTCCTGGACCATCCATGGGCCAGATTGAGAAGGCGATTGGGCCGCATCCGGCACCCCGCCTTAGGTTGACGACCCTTGATATAGATTATTCACTGGCTCCCAGTATGTTTCCAAGCACAATTCAAAGTGTTGGTGCTGACCTAACGGCCTCGGTCCTGTATACCTGAAGGAGCGTCTTCTCCCCCATTATTCAGCCCGGACACTGAGGTCCAGCTCCGAGACCCTTCTGGTGGTTCCCTCCTTGCAAGAAGTGAGGTTACAGGGAAGCAGGCAGAGGGCCTTCTTGGTAGTGGCACCTGCCCTGTGGAACGCCCTCCCATCAGATGTCAAGGAAATAAACAACTATCTGACTTTTAGAAGACATCTGAAGGCAGCCCTGTTTAGGGAAGTTTTTGCTGTTTGACATTTTATTATTTTTTATATTTTGTTGGAAGCTGCCCAGAGATGGACAGGGTATAAATACAACAACAACAACAACAACAACAACGTATTCTCATAAAGCAAAACATTTTATTAGTGGTGAGTGCATAAGAACAACACACCTTGAAAGTGTTTGCATAATCGGCTTGTCTGTCAGACTGTCAAGTTGTAGTGTAGCAATGATGAGAGAAAGCATGACATCAACTGTTCATAATCAATATGTTCATTTAAGTCAGTGAGGGAGTGGCCTATATATGCAATTGGATGGGGTGGCTATGAGGTGCCCGGTTCCTGAGGTGCTAAGGCTGTATCATTTTAAATTATGGAGGGGGTCATGACTGAATGGCCCCATACCCTCCAACAATTCTCCATTGAAAACAGGGACATTCTATTCAATAATAATAATAATACCCCACCCATCTGACTGGGTTGCCCCAGCCACTCTGGGTGGCATCCAACACATATAAACACATAACAAAACATTAAACATTTAAAAAAACCTTCCCTATGCAGGGCTGCCTTCAGATGTCTTCTAAAGGTTTTATAGATACAGTGGTTACTGTATACTGTTAAGAGCTTAATTCGTTCCGGAGGTCCGTTCTTAACCTGAAACTGTTCTTAACCTGAGGTACCACTTTAGCTAATGGGGCCTTCTGCCGCCGCCGCGCGATTTCTGTTCTTATCCTGAGGTAAAGTTCTTAACCCGAGGTACTATTTGTGGGTTAGCGGAGTCTGTAACCTGAAGCGTCTGTAACCTGAGGTACCACTGTACTTATCTCCTTGGCTTGGGGGGGGTCGCATAACTCCATACCCTCCAACATTTCTCAAATGAAAAGAGGGACGTCCTAAGGAAAAGTGGGATATTCCAGGGTCAAATCTGAAACTGGGACAGCAAGGGCATTCTCCTGTCATGCAGAGTGTAAAATTGCCTGAACAGCACCAGTGGGCTGGTAGGTGGCATGAGAGGATGGTTAATTTGTGTGCCTTGTCTCTTGCAGGTTCATGAGGGCTCACTGAGGATACATTGTTGGAGGACAGCCCCCCCAAAAAATTCTTAAATAGTTCCCACCCTGGTTCATTGTTTGGAGACAGCCTGGAGAGCTCAGTTGGTTAGAGCAGGCTTCCTCAGCCTTGGCCCTCCAGATATTTTTAGCCTACAACTCTCATGATTCCTAGCTAGCAGAACCAGTGGTCAGGGATGCTGGGAATTGTAGTCTCAAAACATCTGGAGGGCCGAGGTTGAGGAAGACTGGGTTAGAGCATGGTGCTGATAATGCCAAGGTTGCTGGTTCGATCCCAGTGTGGGACAACTGCATATTCCTGCATTGTAGGGGTTGGACGAGATGATCCTCAGAGTCCTTTCCAACACCACAATTCTATGGGTCTATGATTCCCTGAATTCTGGTGCTGGAGGAGACTCTTGAGAGTCCCATGGACTGCAAGAAGATCAACCCTATCCATTCTGAAGGAAATCAGCCCTGAGTGCTCACTGGAAGGACAGATCGTGAAGCTAAGGCTCCAATACTTTGGCCACCTCATGAGAAGAGAAGACTCCCTGGAAAAGACCCTGATGTTGGGAAAGATGGAGGGCAGAAGGAGAAGGGGACGACAGAGGACGAGATGGTTGGACAGTGTTCTTGAAGCTACCAGCATGAGTTTGACCAAACTGCGGGAGGCAGTGGAAGACAGGAGTGCCTGGCATGCTCTGGTCCATGGGGTCACAAAGAGTCAGACACGACTAAACAACTAAACAACAACAACATGATTCCCTGGGCTCTAATTTCCCACTTTCTATTGGCCCCAATGAGATTGGATGGATCTGGCTTCACACTAAGTTGCTGGCTACCTCACAACTGGGTCTTTCAAACACCTCAAACTTGTTTGTGAATCATCAAATTCACTGCAATGCACCTTGCTTTTTCATGGCTGCCCAACCTTGAATAGTCTGCCACATAATACTCATGCTGGTTACTTCCTCCTCCCAATGCGCCTGGTGTCAAAGGAATCAAGAAAATATTTTTTAGTTGTCAAGGCATTTTGGAAGAAAGTAAAAAAAGCTCTTGGTAAACTGTAAATTCATTGGAGGATTATCCCCTCATAGATCAGAATATCACCAGCGTTACTGAAAGATTCTTGGTAGGTTATGTGTAAAAAATGGATCGACATCTGAGAGTTGTTTGCTGTGTGTGAGTCACATGTCATCTCTTTGACATCAATGAACAATGGAAGGAAATGTAGAAGAAGGGAGCCATCCACAGAATAATGGCTCATTTGGTCCGCTGTAATATCTCAAAGCATTCAAACAACATATTGGGTTTCCTTTGCATTTTGTATTACCCATGCTTGAAGGCTAAGTGACTTTTCTGGTCTTCCATTTGCGTTATGAAGTCATTGGTATCAAAGGCGTTTATGTTGACAGCATATTTGGGAGCGATATTCCACACTTTAATTCTACCTTTTTTATTTTAGATTGTAGGCAGACCGTGTGCATTATATGAATCTCTCCATTTATTTGTATGTAATCTGGCTAAGCTAAAATGTGCACTCTCTGTTAAAAGAATGTTCCCCTCCCATCAGCTTTTCAGGCTGGTGGTGGCTACGGGCAGAGGCAAACAGATTTGCTGGGCACTTTTCTCCTCAGCGCCCATTCAAAGTGAAGGCAATGGTTGTTGCCCTCACTCTGAACTGGCTTCATGGTGTGAACATTGCTAAATGTGATTGGCCGTGTGGTGCCATCATGCTGGTTCTGTCATCCCTGACAGGCAGAGATCATGTTGCTAACAATGTTCTTCTCTCAGAGTGAAAAGCTGTGAGGAGAAAGGAAAAATACCAGACGAGAGGTGGGAGGGGCTGCTACCTTCTGTGTGTGGTAATGGGTTAAGAACTACCTTTAAGAGAGGACTCTGTATTTTACTTATTCGGTTCGTTGTGGTTTTGTTTTTGTTTTTTGTAGTTTTTGTTAATTTGCATTAGTTTTGCATATCTTATTGTAGCATGGAAAACCTTAATAAAAAGCTTACATGAACATTCTCCCAAGGCCTGCAGCCACGACAGTCAAAGGATGCGAACAGTTTGAAGAACCTGTCTCCTGAAATGAGAGACTGCTTGAGTTTGCTGGTTTCCTGCCTCTTCTTGTTATTCTTTGCATCCTCACCTGTCCTTCAAAGCCCTTACCTGTAACAACACTGCCATGGTCTGCCACACTCGGCACTCTGGGGCATTAAGTGCTTTTAAGTTGTAAGAAACGGTGGCATTGTACCTTCTACGTCTCTTCAGTCAATCTCTACATGGCTGGGCTGAGACCTTCGCAGCCCTTAGGCAGCTAAGTGCCTTTCGTCTGCCTAGTCTGAGCACTTCAGGAGCAAAAGGATGCCATTAGATACACTGAGTGGTGAAGCTATGAGAGTTCCCGGCTTTTTCAGCAGAGTTGCTTGTACAACAGAGCATGGAGTGTGCTTACTTTGGCTTTTGTCTCTACCTGTTTCTTAGGCCAAAGTTTATGCCGTCTACCCATTTTGCTTTGCTGCAGCAGTCAAGGAGTCAATTTCATGCATGGCTCCCCATTTTCCCAACTAGTAGGAAGATCTATCAGCAAGTGCTTATTATGTGTCTGTTTTGTTGGCTGCATGGACACCATATATTTAAAATACTCCCTCCCCCAAAATAAATAAATCCTGGGAGTTGATGATGATGATTTTGAGTTGTGGGAGGCAGACCCCCCCCCCATCTCTACATTCAGCAAAGGGTCAGATTTTGAACAAACTCATAAGTTCATGAATTTAGCAAGGGCTCAAAATAACTCCCTTCCTTGTGAGGCCAGCCTGGTGATACCTTCTGGGGGCAGGAGTCAATGAAGACACAAAAAGCTTATAATGGTTGGTTGTTGGTTTTCCCCAATAAATTTTATTGCTTTTCACGTAAATACAAGAACAATGGTTTGCTTGATAATGGGAGCCACCAACCAGGCAGAAGACCTGTGCATGGAGGGGGAGGTTGCCAGGGTAATGGAGGAGAGTGATGTCACCGCAGGAAAAAGGTGTCCCTTTGAATTGAGGGGCTTGGAGCGAGGGTTTTGGGGAAGGAGAAAAGAGGGGCCAGAACTTTGTGCATGCTGGCTAGGAGAGGCTGCACCAAGAGACCAGGGGAGATGGCTGGCTGCAGCTGCTCAGGACGCAAGCTTGCCGAAGCTATAGGAGGAAGCTATAGGGTGCTATAGGAGCTATAGGAGGAAGCTATAGGGTGCAATGTTCTGCACTCTCTATCAAAGCCCAGGTCGCAAATACGTGTAAGATAAACCATATTTCTTGAATACACTAATCTCCACTCTGCCTCCTTCCAAAGGAACACAAACCTGAGTTAAGTGTCAAGACCTGGAATCTTGTTACTGCTCAGCAAAGATGGGGGTGACCTGTAACAATATTTATTTGCGTTACAGAAACCTCCCCACTAAATAAATTCACACTTGACTCAAAATTTTGGTTTGGTTTTCGGCAGAATTTAGGCCACAACTTTATTGATTACAGAAAGTGAATGTTTGCATAGGCTCTGGTTCGACTAGCTCCCTGCCATGCAGGTAGCGCTGACCCAGGGTTACAGCATAGGTCAGCCAAGGGTGAACACCTGGATAAGTGGAAAGCCGGGAACGGGCTAATTCCTCCACCCAAATGTCCCCCTGGACTCAGGAATGGGCACAACCCCCTCACAGTGGTTGACCAAACCATCGAGTCCCTGGATTCCTTTAACGGAATACCCTTCACATAGGGATGGTGAGAGCGTTCTCTCATCCCTATCACCTGAACCAGAGCCTATCCGCAACCTTACAAGTTGTGACGATTTGCTACGCGGCAGGCAAAACCCAAATGGCATCAGCCAATCAGCCAAGTGGAGAAAATTCCTGCCGTGCCCCGTCCCAATGACAGACGACACACGACGGCATAGCAAGGTCAAGTGCAAAGCCTTAAAAGTAGGGAGAGGTTGGCGGGTGTTCCGAATGCACGCGCCGAAAGAGGAAGCTCTGGGTCACGTACATGGGCATAAATAGGTCCCTCAAACCATTTGGACTGCGTTCCATTGGCCAGATTGCACCCAGCTACAAGGGACCTACCAATCGGGTGTTGTGGCTGACCAACTGTACCCACCCACAACACAGGGTGTCGGTTTTCCAGGTCTCACCACAATATGTGCCCTCTTTAAGGGAGGACCCAGTATCCCGCCTTCTCCCCAGATCGGGACTGAAGGCAGCTTACAGATAAAATAGTGGAGACCTTTGTAAAAAACCTCCTCCAGATGACCTATTTATTGAGCATTCATGTGTTCTCATGTTTGTGAGGCATTTGTATGTTTTCCTGTTGGTCAATTTCTTGTCCCACACTTTTTAAAACCGCAAGGAAAGTTTCTTTTTAAAAGTGGATGTTTGGTGCTAAGGCCCTGGGATGCTTTAATCTCCTTTCATTGTGCAAACTTACATTTATGATATGCACTTGAATCCCAATAGGCCCAAGGAATTTGAGCTTTTCCTCTCTCCCTCTAGCCCTGAAGGAAAACCCCTTCTCTGAAGCTGGAGTTTGCACTGGGAGGAAATCCCCCATTGACCCACATTCTTGAGGCATCACAGCTTTCTCGCTGGCAAAGCATCTCTTCCTTGCACTGCCCGTACATGCCGGTCTGTGACTCCCCCTTCCCCTCTTTCGCTTACTTTCTCCCGGGTCTGTCGAAACAAGCACGGTGGGGAAGTAAATGTTGCTGATTTCTATGGGGAAAGCAATGGCTTCTCAGTTATGAGGAATTCGGCCGACGATTCATATTTGTTTTTGCAGGATTCTTCAAGCATTTTCTAGGAAAGAACGTCGACCTCAAAAAGCGACATTCTGCTCGTGTTCCAACCCAGAGTGTTTATTTACTTAGCTGAAGGCGGCTTTTCCCCTTAAAGGAAAGCAGTGCTTCAATGCCAGCTCTTTCAAACGTGCAAAAACCACCTGCAACCAGAGAGAAAGTGTGAGAGAGGAGGTTTTCCATTCAGACAAAACCTGGACCTTTTACTGGGGCAACTGTTGTTGATGTTAAGACTGGGAAGGGGGTTGTTGGATCTTAGAGCTTGTCTGATCTTCAGAAGCCGCATTCAAAGTGTAGGGCAAGTGGGTGCTTTAAGAGGAATGTCCGTTGACTGGCAGTGCCTGAAAACACTCTTTCAACCAAGCCCTGCCCTTCCCTGCCCCACACCAGACAACAGGTGTAGAACGGGTGGGTGTGGCTCAGCCAAAATGGCTCCACGGGCCAAATGGGAAAGTCTGGCTGACCTAATTAGCCGTGTGGGCCAGAGACTCCTCGCCCCTATTCTATATCTGTGGTGCATTCCTAGAATCATAGATCACAGAATTGTTGGAAGGGAACACGAGGGTCATCTAGTCCAGCCCTTCAATGCAGGAATCTTTTGCCCAAAGTGGGGCTCAAACCCATCACCATGAGATGACTAATAATAATAACAACAACAACAACAACAACAACAACAACAACAACAACAACATTTTTTAAATTTAAATCCCGTCCTTCCCAGCTGAAGCCGGGCTCAGAGCGGCTAACAACAATAAAAGTAACACAGCATTCTAAAATCAATTCATTCTAAAATCAATTCAAAATCAAATTAATGGCAACCATTGGGCTAGCGTTCTATGAGGATTACCGAAGGAGGGCGTCAGACTGTGCCTTGGCCAAAGGCCTGGTGAAACAGCTCTGTCTTGCAGGCCCTGCGGAAAGATGTCAAGTCCCGCAGGGCCCTAATCTCTTGTGACAGAGCGTTTCACCAGATCGGGGCCACAGCCAAAAAAGCCCTGGCTCTGGTTGAGGCCAGCCTAACCTCCCTGTAGCCCGAGACCTCCAAGATGTTTTTGTTTGAAGACCGTAAGGTCCTCTGTGGGACATACCAGGAGAGGCGGTCCCGTAGGTACGAGGGTCCTAAGAATCTCATGCTCTACCTACTGAACCATCCAGATTTTGTCGTACTAAAACTCCCATCATCCTTCGCCATTGGCTGTATTGTCATGATTCCCTCTGAGAACTCTGGCCAGCAGTTGGAGGGGATTGAATGAGAGGAAGGTGTGGGGAGATGAGACAACAGAGCAGCCAGATCTAGTGAGGCTGTGGGAGCCCCAAAGGCTGCTTTTTCTCTGTGGAAAACAAAGAGGGCTTTACCATTGAGCTCCAGCACTTCCCCTAAGTCAAGTTTCTTCGAGCCTTAAAAGCCTGGCTCCTCTGTTCCTGAACTTGTCCATGACATGCCCGGCGTGACACATGACAAGGAAAACCATGTGCTTCTTTCTCAAACCTCCCTTCCAAAGGAAGAAAAAGGTATGCGAGCTCTGCGGAGAAATCCACTCCATTGTATCCCTGGGAGTCAGAAAGTTCATGCATTGTGGATCAGAGAAAGGGTGGGTGCACCTTGCAGGAAATGCACTGACAATGGTTAGTAAACACGGCTCTGTCCGTCAGAAAAGGGGAGCTCTAATGCTCCCATTATGTCAGGACAAAGAGGAGATGGCACGGAGGACTGGTGCTCTCAGACTCCAAGAGTAAAACAATCTGACTCTCTCGGTTGCCTGGGTGTTCCTGTTCCATGACATCAGGACAAAGCGCTTCGGTGAATAATCCTTCTAAAATACCTGTGGCGGACGGCATAGCCAATGAAGCACCCTCCTTCCCATCACTCTGAATGGGCTGGATAGGTTTCAAGACCTTGCCTTAATCCCTTAGATACTGAACAGCCTCTCCTTGCCTGGCTGCTGCCAGGGAGATGAGAGTGAGGTGTGGCTCTGTTCACCGCCTACAGGTCCTCCTCATTGCCGTGGCTCGTGCAAAAGCCCCGTGGACACTTGGAGGGCACGCAGAGTTCACCCCACAGCAATCCAAGCAGTTCGAGGGATGGAAAATGTCTTCTCTCTCTTTTTCTCCTTCAAAATTGTTTATCGATTTTCCAAAAACAATTTAAACAAACAAATAAACAAACATAAATCTCAACCGTATTTAAACCAAACTTAGTAACATTGTTAAGTGACTTCTTCGTATCCCCCTGGTTGAATTTCAGTGTATATCATTTTAACGGTTTTCAAAACCAATATTCTTATAAAATTAACTTAATCACTTAACATCTTTTTTTTCCCTTTCCAGTTCAGCATTAAACATATTAATTCATCACATTACATATTTAAATCCTAAGCCTATCTGGTATTTGCAAGCTTCTCCAATTAATTTAACTTAACATATTTAACTAAGAAGTCTTTAAATTTTGTCCATTCTTTCTGGTAATCCTCCTTCTTCTGGTCACGGACTCTTCCAGTCAGGTCAGCTAGCTCCAAAAAAATCCATCATCTTTATCTGCCTATCTTCCATTGTTGGTACTTCTTGTGTTTTCCAATTCTTAGCTAATAAAATTCGAGCAGCAGTTGTGGCATACAAAAATAATTTAACATCTTTCTTGGGCAATTCCAAACCTATTATTCCAAGAAGAAAGGCTTCTGGTTTCTTGATAAAAGGGATGGAAAGTGTCTTCTCTACCATGCAAAAGTCCATCTAGGCCAGCCTTTGCCCAACCTGCCGCCCTCAAGATCTTTTGGACTACAATTCCCATCAGCGCCAGCACACCCTGCTCTCTGGGGCTGATGGGAGTTGTAGTCCAACATGTCTAGAGGGTACCAGGCTGATCTAGATATTTAATCCAGTGGCATTTTATCCTTCCCAACATCTCTGCAGATCCTGGCCAGGTTCACCCCTCTCAGGGCTTTTTTCCAGCCGGAACTATCCGGAACTCTCAGATGGGCACTATTGCCATTATAAGAGAACAAGGGAGGCATTCATGGTGAGTTCCAGCACCTCTTTTTCTAGAAAAATAGCACTGACCCCTCTCAGACGCCTTGTTTTGGGCTCTCTCTCTTCTCCTTATTTCTCTAAAGCAGTCTTCCTCAACCTGGGTACTTTTCAGACGTTTTGGACCACAACTCCCATTGCCCCAGTCAGCATGGCCCTGTTGCCTGGGGTTGTAGGAGTTATAGTCCAAAACACCTGGAAGGCCCCAGAATGGAGGAAACTTTCTTCCAGCCTCCCTTTCCTAGACCTCTGATTCTTCTGCTTTTATTTCCCTAGGACCTTCTGTCTGCCCTTTAGTTCTCTAAAGTCGGACCAGTTCATCCACTGGCAGCTGTTGAGATGACAAAAGTTTAGCCAATAGCAATCGGAGATCTAAAGAAAGAACTCAGCCAATTGGTGTCAAAGGCATTCCTGATTGTTATCCCCTTTGTGACAGCTAGGCAGCTCAGCCAATCACTGTTACATTGCCACCACAAAATCCGATAGTTAGTTATATTACGGCATTCCTCTTCCTTGAATCCTTTTGAAGTGATTTACACATTTTATTAATGCACAAAATTCATATAGGACCTACCTCTTCCTGCACAAACTTCCAATTAACCAGCAGCTGCTTAACTGAAAGAGTCCTTTATTGGTGACTATAGTGAACAACAACAACTTAGCACTTATTAAGTGCTCTTTCAATAGTCAGAGAGAACAACTTGCCTGGTGATTTCAGCTGTTAGGTTTGAGGCATGGACTATATAAGCTAAATTTTACTCTAAGTGCATATTTGAATTCCATACTTGGCAGGTGCTGGCTGGAGCTGATGGGAGTTATAGCGCAAAACACCTGGGCAACACCAGGTTGAGGAAAACAGCTCAAGGATCACAGGAGGTGGCAGCCAGAAGGATGGGGAAATCCAAGGGAGAAGGCTGCCCAGAGGCTTACAGATGGGGCATGGCAACTAGCCTTCTCCAAATGCATCAACACTATCCCCCTTAGTTACTAGGTAAGAGTCGGATTGGCTGTGCCCCAGGCGAATAAGCCATCAAGGGCATGGAAGTAAGAGGTACCATTATTCCCTGCCAGGCTCAGTCTTGGTGGAAAATGAAGTTTATTCACTTGGGACTACAGTGGCATCCTCTGTAAAGACTGTGCACACACACACACACACACACACACACACACACACACCACAACACACAGACACGGCTATACTCTTTAGATGCATTTATGCTGCAGATGTTATTTTGGAACTTTACTTGTTTCTTTTTGAAAAGAGGCTGCATCCACATCATACATTTAAAGTATCTCCCCCCCAACCCTTGGGAACTGTAGTTTCTTAAGGGTGCTGGGAATTGTAGCTCTGTGATGGGTAAACTATTGTCCCTAATATTCTTTTTTGCATGGAGTGCTTTAAATGTATCTTCTTCTTCTTCTTTGGCAATCACTCGTAGCTGTCTTCCATGAACACAGTCTTAACAGTGAATGCGTGGAGGCCAATTCTGGATCCACACATCCTTCCACAGTGGGGAAATCATAGGTTTCCAGGTGGGAGTTGATCATGCTGAAGGTTTGCCAAATGTGGCTTCCTCTAAGCACATTCCTCCCTTTTGTCCTGAGTTTTAGCATCTTCAAAATCCACGACACCTTTGGTAAAGGCTGTTCTCCAACTGGAACGCTTGCAGGCCAGTGTTTCCCAATTGTCGGTGTTTACGCTACATTTTTTAAGAGAGTCTTTAAACCTCTTTTGATGACCACCAGCATTACACTTTCGGAACAGAGTAGTTGCTTTGGAAGATAATAATCGGGCATCTGAGCAACATGACCAGTCCAACGAAGCTGATGTTGAAGAATCATGGCTTTGACACTGGTGATCTTTGCTTGTTCCAGTACACTGGTATTAGTTTGCCTGTCTTCCCAAGTGATGTGTCAATTTTTTCGGAGACATCGTTTATGGAATCTTTCAAGGAGTTGGAGATGGCGTTTATACGTGGTCCATGTTTCACAAGCATACAGTAAGGTTGGCAGTACAATAGCTTTGTAAACAAGCATTTTGGTTTCCCTGCAAATGTCCTGGTCCTCAAACACTCTGCACTTCAATCTGGAGAGAGCTGCGCTTGCAGAGCTCAGGCAATGCTGGATTTCGGCATCAATGTGTGGTGTGTGTATACAGCCTCTGTTACTCAGAGTCAAAACTGTAGTGACAGAATAACTTGAGAGTGACAACCCAAACTTCCAGTAAATTCTAAAAGGTGTACCGTATTTTTCGCCCTATAGAACGCACTTTCCCCCCTCCAAAAATGAAGGGGAAATGTGTGTGCGTCCTATGGGGCGAATGCAGGCTTTCGCTGAAGCCTGGAGAGCAAGAAGGGTCGGTGCGCACCGACCCCTCTCGCTCTCCAGGCTTCAGGAAGCTATCCGCAAGCCTTGCGAGCCCGGCGGGAGTTCCCGCGGGCTCGCAAGGCTTGCAGGCAGCAGCCTGCAGCCTGAAGCACGGGGTGCCCTCCGGAGGGCGCCCCGTGCTTCACGCAGGTGTCCGCAAGCCTTGAGAATAGCAGCCTGTTCTGGGGGCTGGGGTCGGGGGAAGCTCGGTCTTCCCCCGCCCCAGCCCCACGGCTGGGGGGGGGGGAATATATCTTTTTTATTCATTCCCCCCCCCCAAAAAAAAACGAGATGCGTCCTATGGGTCAGTGCGCCCAATAGGGTGAAAAATACGGTATTTTGCTATGATTCCTCATGGGTGTAAACTGACATCGCTCTAGACCTTTCTCTATAGGGAAAACCCTATATACTTTGCATTGGAAATTAGTTCAGCTTTAAACTGGAAGTGCTCAGTAAAGTCTGCAGTGGGTTTTGCCTCTATTTCTTTCTATATCTTTGTGCACAGCCTTTTTAGCGGGTGCCGTAACTCAGGATATATGAAATATACTCAGAGTCGAGAGTGGATTTCATGCTCTTCATTCAGCTCATAGTGGTGAGGAGGAATGGAAGTTCCCCCAGAATGTCTGCTTTATATACATTATTTACACAATGGGCCCCACGTGATTGGCTAATTCCGGGGTTCACCTGTAGGCCAATCAGGTTGCGGATTCACTTCCACCTGGAGCTGGATTGGGTGGCTCCTGTGGACCAATCAGACTGCTGCATTCTGGACCCTATTGTTCTAGGACCAATCAGACTGCTACATTCTGAATCCTATTGTTCTAGGACCAATCAGACTGCTGCCTTTTGGATCCTATTCAACTCAGTACATAACACCACAACATCTCTTTTAAACCAGCAACAAAACTTCAAACATCTTAAGTGAGCTATTAACAGTTTTGTGCATGAATCAAGGTCTGAAAAACTGACCTGAAAAACTAAGTAACCCAAAACATGTACTGATCGTGTGACTGTTGTCTGGGGAATACTCCCTCCCGCTTGCTCGAAGAGAGGTTTTTGCAGTGACGCAAGTTTGTTGTGATTTCTGACTTTCCGTGCTGTATAAGCTATTCTGAATAGAATGGAATAGTCCTTACAAATGCACATTAAGAACTGTGGATTTTTACAGCCTTAAATCGTATTAAGTACAAATACAGGTATAAAGAACACAGATAAGTATCAATACTCAACAAAGGCCACTGTAGTGAAATAGCGCACTTTCAAAGAATAGCACTATAAACACAGTGGCTGTCTAAGAGCCTAGCAGCATATTACCATACCCTCCAACATGTTCCCATTAAAAATAGGAATGTCCTGATCATTTATAATGAATTGAAAAAGGTATTTAAATATACCTTCCTGAAGAAACCAGAGGCCTTTCTCCTGGGCATGGTTGGCCAATTGGTGCTAAAGAAGGATAGAACTTTCTTTATGTATGCTACAGCAGCAGCAAGAATACTCATCGCAAAGCACTGGAAGACACAGGACCTACCCACCTTGGAAGAGTGGCAGATGCAAGTAATGGACTATATGGAAATGGCAGAAATGACGGGCAGAATCCGAGACCAGGGAGAAGAGTTGGTGAAAGAAGATTGGAAGAAATTTAAAATCTATTTACAAAAACATTGTAAAATTTTTGAATGTTGATGACATTGAATTAAAATGAAGAGGTTCTAGTAAAAAAGGTAAAATAAGAATATGAAAGAAGGGATAGATATTAGATAATAATCAGGAACAAATAATATGTGAAGAAAGATATTTAAGGATAAAATTAATAAGAAGGAATTTGCTAATTAATTTTAAACTGGAATACAAGAAAGGGGGGTGTGAGGAAGTCAAAGAAATAAGTTTATGGATGGTAAGAAATTAAAGAGAGGGATTTTTATTTTTAATTTTTTGAATCTTTTTAGTGTTTTACTCTTTTTCTTTTTTTTGCTTTTTCCTTTTTCTTTTATACATGTTAATTGTTTGGGGTTGTTTTGTATCATGTTTAAATGATTATTTGCTTGAGTGATTATTTGTTCTGTTTTTCTTTATGTAACTTTTCTCTTTGATAAAACTTAATAAAATATCATTTAAAAAAAAAGGAATGTCCTATTCAACAACAACAACAACAACAACAACTTTATTATTTATACCCCGCCCATCTGACTTGGTTGCCCCAGCCACTCTGGGCGACTTCCGACGTATATAAATAAATTAGAAAACATTAAGCATTAAACAACTTCCCTATACAGGGCTGCCTCCAGATGGCTTGGGGGTCAGATAACTCCATTTCTCTGATGAAAATAGGGACATTCTAAGGAAAAGCAGGACATTCCGTATCAAATCAGAAACTGGGGTGTCTTCTGTAAATCCAAGACTATCCCTGGAAAATAGGGACTGAAAATGGGGCTTGAAAACAAATTTCTTCCATCTGCTATGGAACAGCTGACTCCACTACCTAGTATTTTAGCTAGAATTTCCGATTGGCCAAAGTGATTTAAATTTACAAAGCAGGAGCGTGTGTTCTCAAGTTCCTTTAACTAGTGGCTAATGGTGCCGCAATTCGCAAACTTGCACCCACGTGCTTCATTTTAGGCCATGTTTGTGGCGCAGTTGCCTGGTGTGCTCTGCGAGCTGAAATTACATTCCAAGGATTTAAAAAAAATATAAAACCAGTTTGATCAAATGCTTGCGAGAGAAGGCACTGTTCCGAACCACTGCACTTATTTGGAGTCAGTCAGACTTCACTAAGTACACAGAAATGTGTATGCTACATTTCAACAGCTGAAACAAGAGGGCTACAGAAAAATGTAGGCGCAGCCATTTCCCCCACAGTCCTCTCTAATTAGATCCTTCTCTCCCCCCGCCCCCCCCCCCCCAGCCAAAAAAAGTCTCAGAGACAAGCCTATGTCTAATCTCTCTCCAACCAGTCAGTACATGCACTTATCAGGAACCTTGGATCTGGTGAGTTGCCACTTTCACACATTTCGTTCTCTGGGTGTGTGATTAAATTTAACCTGCATTTGAATTTAGCAGTGATAGTTTTTTTTATTAAACAACCCCATCACTTCAAGCTTTTGCACTTAAGAAGAAAGGCTTCATTAAAGGCATTAAAGGCAGCGGCAACTAAGGCCTTATGAAATAAAAAAATTAAGGTCTCATATAATAAATGTTCATAAATGTACCAGTCAAACACGTACATAAATATATAAACCACATGTTTGAAGCAGCACAGGAAAATAGCCCTGAAAACCATTTTGACTCTCAAACTCACCAAATGATTCCTCTGCAAAGTCAAGGAAAATTGAAAAGCCTCCCCATTGTCTTTTCATTCACAAATCCTTGTCTTAAGGGTATGTCTGTGTATGAATAGGGTGAGCCTGTAACCTGGCTCAGGAACTAAGTATTTATCATTACAAAAGACTGGCCAGGCTCCCCAGGGTATCCAATCAAGTAAGCATTAACAGGTAACCTGCCAGACAGGAGGTAAACAATGCACTCAGATTTCTGTTGTAGACCACCCTTTCTGTGATGTAGATATGATGTGTCTGGGTAGTCTTGGACTCCAGGGTGGGCAATTTAGAATGTCTATATAAGGGCGGGCACACCTTTGTTCAGGGTTCTCCTCCTTCTCCTGCGTGTGAAGGGGGCACCCTGTTGCAACAGTTCAATAAAGATCAAGCTTACTAGCTGCTTTGCTTCTCAATATTCTCTGGTTGGCCTCTGTTCTTTTCTCCGACCGATGGAGAACCTGCAAAGGACTCTATAAGGGGTCTTGTGTCCCCCATAAGGGAATAAGGGCAGATTTTCGTCTATTACACTTATGACAAAGTGTATATCAAATCATAACTGGAAGCAAGTTAGACGAACTTTGAGTGTCCAAAGCAAACTCTGTACCACCCTTACAACAACCCTGCAAGGTTGGTCAGTATTATTATCCCCACATCGTGGTTAGGGCTGGGGAGGTTAAGGATGAGAATGAATGACTTACTTAAGCCCCCTAGTGAGTTAATGGCAGAGACAAGCGTCAAAGGAAGGGGTCAGTGTCTTGCACTGTTTACTCAGACCTAAGTTCCATGGGTTAAACCACAGAGCCTAGGATTTGCCGATCAGAAGGTTGGCGGTTTGAATCCCCACGACGGGGTGAGCTCCCGTTGCTTGGTCCCTGCTCCTGCCAACCTAGCAATTCGAAAGCACGTCAAAGTGCAAGTAGATAAATAGGTACCACTCTGGCGGGCAGGTAAACGGCATTTCCGTTCGCTGCTCTGGTTTGCCAGAAGCGGCTTAGTCATGTGGCCACATGACCCGGAAGCTGTACACCGGCTCCCTCGGCCAATAAAGCGAGATCAGCGCTACAACCCCAGAGTCGGCCACGACTGGACCTAATGGTCAGGGGTCCCTTTACCTTTACCTGTAAGTTCCACTGAGGGAGCTTATCTCCAGGTAAGTGTGCATATGATCTGTAGACAAAATGGCATACCAGCTCTTTGCACCCCCTGGTTGCTAAGAAAATATTATTCTCTCTCATCCCTAAAGGCAGTGGCTTTCAAGCAGTGCGCCGTGGCACCCTGGGGTGCCTTGAATGATGGCCAGGGGTGCCGCGGGAGGACGGGAGAAGAGAGGCCAAGAAGAAGAGGCGAGCATAGGAGCCAAATCCAGGGGGCCATGGGTGCTTGGGCACCCACAATCCTGAGGGCAAGTTGGCACCCATGGAGATGAGTCTGGCTGGTGAAGCATCACAGGTGTCTCCCCCTCCCTGTTGTCTCCCACAACCAGAAGACATGTGAACAGGGCGGAGGAGAGATTAGCAACACCCAGGCGCAGTCTCCAATTGTTGGGGGGAAGAAACCCTGGAGAGGAGTGGACTTAGACAGCTGTGGGGAGGTGGAGATCTCCAGTCTCTTTTTATATACAGTGGTACGTCAGGTTAAGAACTTAATTCATTCTGGAGGTCTGTTCTTAACCTGAAACTGTTCTTGTTATTGTGTTTTAGTGTTTTGTTGGAAGCTGCCCAGAGTGGCTGGGGAAACCCAGCCAGATGGGCGGGGTATAAATAATAAATTATTATTATTATTATTATTATTATTATTATTATTTTCTTAAGCTTAAGCACCACTTTAGCTAATGGGGCCTCCTGCTGCCGCTGCGTCAATGTTGCACAATTTCTGTTCTCATCCTGAAGCAAAGTTCTTAACCCGACGTACTATTTCTGGGTTAGCGGAGTCTGTAACCTGGAGCGTCTGTAACCTGAAGCATATGTAACCCAAGGTACCACTGTATTCCCCATTGACTTTCTCTGCACCCATCACTGGCTTCCCCCCCTTCAAGGTGTAATAAACCAGGTGTGAACAGACCTCCTGCTTGCCAGATCTACTTTCTTCTGTTTTTTACTAGAACCCAACAGCAGAGTGTGCCTTCACAGCGATTGGGGTATGCACGGGTGTGCAGTGTGTTATGTACTGAAGTTCTCACCCTGGGCCAGCAGGGGGATACTGTAGATAGTTATGCAAATGAAGGATCGAAAGTGACGTTCAGTGATTGACTAGTTACAGAAAATGATTACTGTTGACGTACTATTTCTGGGTTAGCGGAGTCTGTAACCTGAAGCATATGTAACCTGAAGCATATGTAACCCGAGGTACCACTGTATATATATGTTTATTAGTTTTTTTAACATAACATTTTCAACATTAAACATACTTTTATACAATTTTTTTTATTTCCACCAATCACATCTGAAAATTTTCCAATCTTTTCACTTAATTTACATTTCTTACTTTCACTATTACATTTAAATATCATAACTAATGTCTCTCTTCTTTCTGTCCTTTGCAATATTCCATATATTTCTCCTTACAAAACTTCCTGTAGTCCTACTAGCGTAATTTGTTCATTACAGTTGCTCTTCAAATAGTTCGTATATTTCTTCCAATCTTCTGTAAATCTCTGGTCCCGCAGGTTTCGAATCCTTCCTGTCATTTTTACTTGGTATTATAAGTGAGGAGGTGGCGCTGTGGGTTAAAGCCTCAGCGCCTAGGACTTGCCGATCGAAAGGTCGGCGGTTCGAATCCCTGCGGCGGGGTGCGCTACCGCTGCTCGGTCCCAGCGCCTGCCAACCTAGCAGTTCGAAAGCACCTCCGGGTGCAAGTAGATAAATAGGGACCGCTTACCAGCGGGAAGGTAAACGGCGTTTCCGTGTGCGGCTCTGGCTCGCCAGAGCAGCGATGTCACGCTGGCCACGTGACCCGGAAGTGTCTCCGGACAGCGCTGGCCCCCGGCCTCTTGAGTGAGATGGGCGCACAACCCCAGAGTCTGTCAAGACTGGCCCGTATGGGCAGGGGTACCTTTACCTTTTTATAAGTGAGGATATTAATAGACAGAATGTTAAATTGTTTTTATACGCAACAACAGCAGCAAGAGTATTGTTGGCCCAGAAATGGAAGAAAGAAATACCGATGAAAGAAGAATGGCAGACAAAATGAATGGACTACACAGAAAAGGATAAAGTGACAGGGATATCTCCAGTCTCAGCATCCGCTTCATGGGGGCAAGACCTGCCAGAGATGAGCTACTGGGCTCATTAGGCCTAACACTCCTGTGCCGATTGTGTTTTGGCTAATAAAGAGTTAATTCCAACTTGCACCCTGGGATTTACTGCTGGCCATAGCTGTCAACTTACAGATTTGAAAATCAGGAACCAGCAGCCTCGAAAATAAGGGATCAGCAGCCAAAATAAGGGATTTTCCAAGAACAGGTATGTTCAACTTCTGAGCCCCTCCGAGCCAAAGGCAGAAAGCCTAGCCAGCAGCCAAACGAAACCTCAAGCGGTGGTTCCCTCAGCGCAGCAACCCAGCAAAGGGGATGCAGCAAGGGAAACCACCGTCACCTCTCCGCTGGGAAGCGCTGAGCAAAGGCGAGTCTCCAGGCAATGTGGCCGATTTGATCAGCACAAGGCATGCAAGCTCCCAGTCGTTCTGAGACTCCTTATTGGGTGAGCAACGCAGCCAAGCAACACAGTTGGAGCCTCCCTCCTCCCTGGCCGGCAGGGAGGGAGGGAGAGGAGCTGCTTCCTTTGAAACCCGGGAAATTTAAGGGACATCATCAATAAGGGACAGCAGCAGGACACGGCGCTGGGATAAGGGACTTTCCCACCAAATAAGGGACGGTTGACACTATGCTGCTGGCTCACTCCTGACACTGCAGCGTCAGGGGCTGGGGCTGGGTGCATGTGTAGTCTTCTTTTGCGGTTGCCAAGTTGCACACCCCACCCCACCCTTTTGTCACCTGCTTTGCCACAGTCACCAACCCAGTATCCTCCAGATGTTTCGGATAAACAGCTCCCATCAGTCTCCTGCCAGCCCTGGTTGACAAAGGCTGCTTTACAGACTGATCAGATGATGAAGAGATGAGAGGAGGCGATTGCATTCCCATCATTCGCCAGCCTTAAAGCCTCTCAGCTCACAAGCAGCAGAAGCCGTGGGCCCGATCAGCGCCACCTGCTGCTTTGCAACAACAACAACATTAAAATAAAAACGCCCCTTTGACTTTGCTTCCACTTGGGGGTTGCTTGTGACTTCTATGACCAATCTCATGGCTGGCACATTCCCACTAAATAGGAGTTTATTTGGCAACATTCCTGATTATCTGGTGCGTTTGGTACCGACATTAACCTTCCATTGCACTATGGAATGTATTTTGTACCGCTCATTCTTTTTAAGCTTTCTGTGATTAGGATGGCTATTATTTTTCTAGCATGCAATTTTATTCTTCCTGCCTTTGTGGCTGTGGTTGCTTCTAGCTTGATGTTTTGTTTGCTTGTGGGGGGGAATAGTGTGGGGGGGGGAATCAAAATAAAATAAAGATACCCAGACATAGCAACCAATTGTGTGTAAGGAATAGAGGCTTCTAAAAATGACTTTGGAGGCCAGATATGGAACATGTGCCACTCCTGCTTTAAAACTATAATTCAGTCACCTTTGGAATAGTGGGTCCAGATGTGGCTACCCATCTAAAAAAGCTGGAAAAGGCACCAGAAAGGTTAATTATAACGATAAAGGCACTGGAATGCATCTCTCTCTCTCTCTCTTCCTCTCTCTCTCTCTCTCTCTCTCTCTCTCTCACACACACACACACACACACACACACACACATGCCTAAAACACTTGGAACTTTTTAATTTAGAAAAACAGTTGACTAACGTGGCAATCCTATACCAGCCCCACTGAACTCAATGAAGTTTGCTTTTGATAAGATTTCTCTATCTATATCTATACAATGGCACCTTGGTTCTCAAACTTAATCCGTTCCAGAAGTCCATTCCAAAACCAAAGCGTTCCAAAACCAAGGCGCGCTTTCCCACAGAAAGTAATGCAAAATGGATTAAACCATTCCAGACTTTTAAAAACAACCCCCAAAACAGCATTTTAACATGAATTTTACTATCTAACGAGACCATTGATCCATAAATCGAAAGCAATAAACAATGTACTGCAGTCACACAATCAGTCAGTAGCTGAACTGGGTTCCACACAGTCACAAAAACAAAACAAAAAGAGCCATAAAAACAAAAACGCAAAATAAATAGCAAAAACAGACAGACCTCAGCGTAACACTCAAAACGGAGCATGTTCAGCTTCTGAAAAAAGTTCGCAAACCGGAACACTTACTTCTGGTTTTGCAGTGTTTGAGTTTCAAGTTGTTTGAGTACCAAGGTGTTTGAGAAGCAAGGTACCACTGTACCTAAGATTGCACAATAAGGGGGGAAAGGTAGGGCAGTGTTCAAAATCTTGAATGATGCAGAAAGAGCACCCATAGTACCCATAGTACACAGAGTTGGGATCACCTACTGTAATTAAATGTGCAGCACTAGGTTCAGACAAAAGAGTAAAAAGAAAGCACTTCTCCACACAACTCATAATTACAGATTTAATGGCCAGAAGTGATAATGGAAGCTATTAGATAGCATCAAAACTGAATCGGACCAATTCATGGAGGCTTGGAGAGCCAAATGGAGCTCCCATATTCACAGGCAGTATACCTTGAAGTAACAGCGGATGTTTCCATCCGGCCTGGTGTTTAAGCTTTGCAAAAATATCCAGCGGGCCCACAACTGGGGAAAGAATCGTGGATTTGATGGGTCTCTGGGCCAAGCCAACAGAGGGCTTGTTATGTCTCATTCACATCAATACATTTTCACCGTGTAACACAAAAGGAAACTTTTTTCTTTTTCTTTTGGCCAAAGGATGTGCACTTCACTTCGCCTAACGTCCTGGGTGGTATAACACTGGCTTCTAGAGTTATGACTCATTGTATTCTGGGCTCTGAAGATCAGGAAGGTTGCCTCCCTTTGCATGTTAAATTATGCTGGAGGATTCCCTGGTCCTGAATGGGGTAACTGTGCCTCTGAAGGACCAGGTGCACAGCCTGGGAGTCATTTTGGAGGCACAGGTCAATTCTGTGTCCAGGGCAGCTGTCTACCAGCTCCATCTGGTACGCAGGCTGAGATCCTACCTGCCCGCAGACTGTCTTGCCAGAGTGGTGCATGCTCTGGTTATCTCCCTCTTGGACTACTGCAATGCGCACTATATGGGACTACCTTTGAAGGTGACCTGGAAACTGCAATTAATCCAGAATGCAGCAGCTAGACTGGTGACTGGGAGTGGCTGCCGAGACCACATAACACCAATCTTGAAAGATCTATACTGGCTCCCAATATGTTTCCGAGCACAATTCAAAGTGTTGGTGCTGACCTTTCAAGCCCTAAACAGCCTCGGTCCAGTATACCTGAAGGAGCATCTCCACCCACATTGCTCTGCCCGGACACTGAGATCCAGTGCCGAGGGCCTTCTGGAGGTTCCCTCTCTGCAAGAAGCCAAGTTACAGGGAACCAGGCAGAGGGCCTTCTCGGTAGTGGCGCCCGCCCTGTGGAACGCCCTCCCGCCAGTTGTCAAAGAAATACCGTATTTTTCGCTCTATAACACGCACCAGACCATAACACGCACGTAGTTTTTAGAGGAGGAAAACAAGAAAAAAAATATTCTAAACGAAATAGTGGATATATGATTTTTGTGGTTCATGCTGTGGCCACAGACATGTGATCTGACAGTGAGTTTGGAGTAGCCCAATGCAAAAATCCTGAGGATCCATGTGGATCATGCTTTGTAACCACGGAGGAGGGAAGGAAGGGGAACCATGGATCCTCTGCTCACGACTGCAGCAGATCCCCCCTGCCACCCGCAGGCATTCACTCCATAACACGCACAGACATTTCCCCTTACTTTCTAGGAGGAAAAAAGTGAGTGTTATGGTGCAAAAAATACGGTAAACAACTATCGGACTTTTAGAAGACATCTGAAGGCAGCCCTGTTTAGGGAAGCTTTTAACATTTAATAAACTATTGTATTTTAATATTTTGTTGGAAGCTGCCCAGAGTGACTGGGGAAACCTAGCCAGATGGGTGGGGTATAAATAATAAATTAGTAGTAGTAGTAGTAGTAGTATGCTAATTTTTAATATATTTATTTTTATGTATTCTCTTCCATTGTAACCTGGAAAAATGAATGAAAACAATCCAACACAACCATTGTCGTTAGGATGCACAGCACCTGAGGCAAAGCCAAAATGGTACCCCTTCCTTTGTTATTGACCTTCAGTTCCCATAAGCCTCAGCTGGCATGGGAACATTGACCATCTCTTCTTCTTCTTCTTCTTCTTCTTCTTCTTCTTCTTCTTCTTCTTCTTGACATCCTTATTTTCAACAGAAAAATGTTGGAGGGAATGAGGTAGTGACTGAAACAGGAATGCCTCACAACAGTAACACAATAGTAATAGACCATATTTTCTATTCAAGTCCTCCATAAAAGGTTGACACTGAACTTCTAGGGTTGCTTTTCCTTTCCTCTGGTTTGAAAGCCACACAGAGGGGAACAGGAAAAGCTTCTGTTGTCATTAGCAGTCAATTCAGAATACATCATGTCCTCTGATCTGGCTTTAGTCAGCTCTATTGTTCTATTTGGTTATTAAGATAAAGCTCCGCATGACATAAATAGATAGACAGGTTCCTTTACTCCTCCTCCTGGTTGTTGGGTTTTTTTATTGTAGGTTCTAGCATTCCTTATTCTTTCACTGAAAGAGTCATGTTGGATCAGGGTCTGAGCCTTCTGAGATGGGTTAGGGATGCATTATCAAAATTAGGCTGGCTCCAAGCGCAGCTCTTGCTTTACAAGCGAGGCAAGCGGCTTATTATTTCTGGGCTTTCACTTGATCCAGCTGCAAAGACTCACAAATGACTTGAGACAGACAGGCAGATTAATGTCACACAGTGATTCCCAAACTTTGCTCTGGGGCACATTAGTCGACTGTGAGAAGCACTGAAGTGGGCCTTGAAAAACGGAATCCTTGTTTTGAATGCGACCACAGTGAACTTGCCCATCAGAATGGAGAGGCCTTGTGCAGCAGGTTTATTATTATTATTATTATTATTATTATTATTATTATTATTTCATTTTATAAGGTAGATAAAAAACAGAGATCACAATTATAACAATGGGAAAAATTTAAAAGATGAAAAACAAAACTATAAAATAGGCACGTAGAATGAGCAGTTGCACATGCATTAAAATAACAAAGTCCAAGTAAAGACTATCACAGACCCTCTAAGTGTCCTTATTTTCCAGGGACAGCCCCGGATTTACAGAAGCCATCCCAGTTTCTGATTTGATCCCAGAATGTCCTGGTTTTCCTTAGGACATCCCTATTTTTATCAGAAAAAAATGTTGGGGCTATGGAATTATGCGACCCCCAAGCCAAGGAGATAAGTAACTATGCAACCTTTAGAAGACATCTGAAGGCAGCCCTGTATAGGGATTTTTAAAATGTTTAATGTTTTATTATGTTTTTATAGATGTTGGAAGCTGCCCAGAGTGACGGGGGTATAAATGAGGTATAAATAATACATCGTTGTTGTTGTTAAAAAGGATGTCCCTGTTTTCACCAGAGAAATGTTGGAGGTTATGCCAACTTTTTCAGATCCTCAAGTGCAGCATCAATCTGTTTCCCTCTGTTAATAGGTAAAAAAAAAGGTAAAGGACCCCTGGACAGTTAAGTCCAGTCAAAGGTGACTATGGGGTTGCGACGCTCATCTCACTTTCAGGCCAAGGGAGCTGGTGTTTGCCCACAGACAGCTTTCTGGGTCATGTGGCCAGCATGACCAAACTGCTTCTGGCATGACAGAACACCATGGCGGAAATCAGAGCGCACGGAAACGCTGTTTACCTTCCCGCCACAGTGGCACCTACTTATCTCCTTGCACTGGTGTGCTTTCAAATTGCTAGGTTGGCAGGAGCTGGGACAAAGCAACAGGCTCTCACCCCATTGCAGGGGTTCGAACCGCCAACCTTCTGATTGCCAAGCCCAAAAGGCTCAGTGGTTTAGACCACAACGCCACCCACGCCCCTTTTCCTCTGCTAATACTGGGGCAGTGATGTCATTCCACAGGAGAGAGGGAAGAAGTGTAGCTCATGGTACAGCAGATGGACACTAAAAAAATCTCTGAGGCGACACTCACAAAAGCGGAGTCCCTAACCACGCTGTTTTGTTATCGATGGGAAGGCTTGAGGAAATTAAGATTGTTCACAAAGACTTGGTGTTGTATCTTCTCGTGGCAGCAGCATGCTCAAGTTTTCTTGGCATGGCTGGTTTGAGATACCGGTAATATGGGATGCAGACTCTGCAGCAATACAACAGAGTCCTAAAAGACAGGGCCGGATGCGATGGTTTTGCTGTTTTTGAAGCACCTGTATGTTAACAAGAACTGTTTCCAGCATCTCATGTCAAGCTATGGAGAGTACTGATTCAAAGTAACACCTAAAATGTCCTTCCTAAAGAGAAAGAAACCAAGAAAATGTAGCAAAATCTGTAATTTAAACAACTTCCTTTTGAATGATCCACAGTCATAATTGTACTCTGTGTTTTTAATTTGATTTTTTTTTATGTTACAGAAATATAAAAGCATGAGTGTTGTTGTTTTAAAAAAGAAAAGCACACTCCCATCTCTAATCCCCTTGACTATCAAGCAAAGGGAAGAGCAAGACACTGGGAGACTATAGGAATTGGACTACAATGGTACCTTGGCTTTCGAACGTCTCCATTAATGAACATTTTGGTTTTCGAACGCTATAAACCCAGAACTAAATGCTTTGGTATTCAAACACGCCTCGGAAGTCGAACAATGCCAGGCAGTTTCTGTTGAGTGCAAGCCTAGCTGTTGGCTATTGAGTTTTCAGTTTTTGAATGTTTCAGAACTTGAATGGTCTTCCGGAATGGATTACGGTCAAAAACCGAGGTCCCACTGTATTTCTGTTGCATAGAGGGTAGCATTTTGCTGTGAGATTTGGAGAATACACGCACGGATCTCTTTTGGTGTCAGAGTAAACTGAAGTGAATCCAGAAAAGAAGTGATGCTTCTGTCATTTTGGGGAAATGCTTTAAAATTGTTGTTGTTTACGGTATATTGTATCATAAGTAGTGTTTAAGGAAAAGGGAGGGAAATTATCTGTCCCCAGAAGCTTGCATTCTACATTTCAATAATGGAGGACAAAAAAGGGGTAGAGGAAGGAAGGAAAAGATAATAGTGACAAATTACTGAGCAGTATAGGATTGGAAGAGTTAAGTATAACAAGGGATGAGCAAATGCCAGGACGAACAGGGTAAAGTAAACACAGCCTGTCAAGTTATTAGTCACTTCACTGATATAATTATTGCGATCATGCTCTTTTGTTTTCCACATGTGCTGAATTGATTTTGTTTAAAATAAAAGTTCTGCAATCAAATGCATACAACTTGCAGACCAATCATGTAGTCAATAACCTAGCTTTTCAAAGTCATGTAATTAAATGTTTCTCCTTTTGTACACACATGCTGCACCCTCTTTTGTGATGAAGTGCGTTGAAATCATGGCAGTCTCTGAGAGGACCACCCAGAGTCAAATGGAGGAATGCTTTCACACAACTGACAGCTGTTTTTTCATGTTCCTTTCAATCTGTCATTCATAAAACAATAGATTCCCGTACTGGTGGCAAAGTTCAGTTTTCTGCTTATTCATGCTGTTGACAAAAAAAACCCCCACCAAAACCCTACATCAAGATTAGGGGAGGGGCATTTTTCCAAGAAGTACATGAATGGGGTAAGATTATCCAGCTACTAATTTATTTTCTGAAGTTAGGCCACAGCTGTACTCTTCAGAATTGCAAACAAAGGCCACACTTCAGCAAATCCACAAACTACTAGTCAGTGTTTTGCACATGACGGTGTTGATATGTTGGAGAGGCCCAAAAGATGTTAGCAGATAATATGGCCTGTCGCTTTTCTCAGCTTCTATAAGACCTCCCTCCTGGTCTTATTGGCTTAGCCAATACATTATCAGCGTGGTTCTGTTGATCCGCTGTTCTGTTGATACCACTGCATTGCTATCCCCTAATTTTATGTTTATATTAATTAAAGAAGTTAAGTGTATTCTTGTCTGCTAAGAGCAAGGGTGCAGAAATCTCTTTTTTTATATAATATTTTTTATTAATTTTGACATATAAATTATAAAATGTATCACAAAGCTTATCACTTATACAATCTTTTTGGACTTCCATCAGCACCTCTGATGATCCACCATTTTAACCACTTCTTATGCATTTCTTGGAGGGACGCAGGCGGCGCTGTGGGTTAAAGCCTCAGCGCCTAGGGCTTGCCAATTGAAAGGTCGGCGGTTCGAATCCCTGCGGCGGGGTGCGCTCCCGCTGCTCGGTCCCAGCGCCTGCCAACCTAGCAGTTCGAAAGCACCTCCGGGTGCAAGTAGATAAATAGGGACCGTGTGCGGCTCTGGCTCTGGCCAGAGCAGCGATGTCACGCTGGCCACGTGACCCGGAAGTGTCTCCGGACAGCGCTGGCCCCTGGCCTCTTAAGTGAGATGGGCGCACAACCCCAGAGTCTGTCAAGACTGGCCCGTACGGGCAGGGGTACCTTTACCTTTACCTTTTATGCATTTCTTAACTTTATATTGCCTTTACACCTCTTAACAAATCATCCTCCCCCTTATCCATTTTTACAATACTTCTAATAATACTCCTCACAAAACTTCTTGCAACCCTACAAACGTCATCTGTTCTTCACAATTACTTTTCAAATAGTCCATAAATTTACTCCAGTCTTCCGTGAATTTCTGGTCTCGCCGGTTTCGAATCCTTCCTGTTAGTTTATATAATTCTGCATAGTCCATTAACTTCATCCTCCATTCTTCAATCGACGGTAACTCTTCTTGCTTCCAAGGGGTGCGGAAATCTCTTGTCCTCCAGTTGTAGTACAGCAACATCTGGAGCAGCAGAAATTCCTCATCCCTTGCAAACAGCAGCAAGATAGTTCTGTGCTGATGGATAGCTGAGTTGGTTAGAACGTGGTGCTGATAATGCCAAGGCTATAGCTTCAATCCAACTGCATGTTCCTGCATTGCAGGGTTGTTGTTTTTTTTAATTTTTTATTAGTTTTCCAATTTTAAAACAAGTCAACAGCAACATGCAAACATCAACAAATACAAACAAACATACAAATGTCGATTCTTAACCTCATTTTCATAAACCTCCTTTCTCGGACTTCCCCATACCTCACCCTTTTTGCGTCCTTATTTTACAATTTTTCAGCAACCCTTTTTGCCAATTAAATTTAAACTTATTATCTTTCTCAATTTCACCTTAAATCATCAAACAATTTCAGCTGTAATTCTGCGTCTTCCTTCCCCTTGACATTTTAGCACTCCTCAATTTTGTAACAGTCCTTAAGATATACTTTATACTTCTTCCAATCTTCCTCCACCGTCTCTTTCTCTTGGTCACAGATTCTGCCAGTCATTTCTGCCAGTCCCATAAAGTCGATCACTTTCGTCTGCCATTCTTCCAGTGTGGGTAGTTCTTGTGTCTTCCAATACTTTGCTAGAAGAATCCTTGCTGCTGTAGTGGCGTACATAAAAAAAGTCTTGTCCTTCCTTGACACCAATTGGCCGACCATGCCCAAGAGAAATGCCTCTGGTTTCTTATGGAAAGTACATTTAAGTACCTTCTTAATTTCATTATAAATCATTTCCCAAAAGGCTTTGATCTTTGGGCAGGTCCACCAAAGGTGAAAGAAGGTGCCTTCAGTCTCATTACATTTCCAACATTTATTATTGGGCAGATGATAAATCTTCGCAAGCTTGACTGGGGTCATGTACCACCTGTAAATCATTTTCATAATATTTTCTCTTAGGGCATTACATGCCGTAAATTTAATACCGGTGGTCCATAACTGTTCCCAGTCAGCAAACATAATGTCATGACCTATGTCCTGTGCCCATTTAATCATAGCTGACTTGACTGTCTCATCTATTGTATTCCACCTCAGCAACAGGTTATACATTCTTGACAAATTCTTAGTATTGGGTTCTAACAATTCTGTTTCTAATTTCGATTTCTCCACCTGGAAGCCAATTTTCCTGTCTTGTTTAAAAGTCTCCATTATTTGGTAATAATGGAGCCAGTCTCGTACCTTGGACTTTATTTTCTCAAAGCTCTGTAATTTGAATTTGCCACTTTCTTGTTCGCATTGCAGGGGGTTTGGACGAGATGATGTTCAGGGTTCCTTCCACCCTTCCAACTATGATTCTATGAATAGTCTTTAACTTATTCAGACTTGGGGCCTGTCTTTTATCAAAACTTGTACATAGTACCCACTTTTAAGATTTTTTGCCACTGCATTTGCTTGTCTCTCCCCAACTTTTCTTTCTTTAAGAACACCCTAAAGAAAAGGAATGGGAGGTGATGCAGTTGACATGCTTCACTGTAGAGCACATCCCAACTCACAAACTGAAAACTTGTGTTCCAACTTGATCAGTTCCTCAGGAAAGGAGAAAGAAAGAAAGAAAGAAAGAAAGAAAAGCTTCTGCTACCTTCCAAAAGTTTCCTTTTGGGATGTGGGATGTAATCCACTGGGAGCAGTCAAGTACAACATTCCTTGTTTTGCTAGAGTGGACATGCAAGGGAATGTTTGGTCCAGCCAGTTAAAACTTCCTGTTTCTCCTGGCCTGGAGCATCTTTGTTTGCATGTGACTAGTGGGCGGGCCAGGAAAATATTAGAACCCATTTCAATCTGGACAAGCCAGATTGAATTGCATATTGTCTTAAGAAACTCACACGAATTTGCCACTAGTTTTCTGCTGTGTAAAGGGGAATGCACTCTGCTAAGTAAAGGAAGTTAGGAAGGATATTAATAAACAATATATCCTCTCCTGCCACCCTGAACATTCCCACATGGAACTGCCATTGTGGTATACATATATGATTTCCAAAAGAAATGAGCTTAAAGTATAAGCTCATTTGGAAATCTAAAGATTTCATTCATACAGAATACTCTGAGAAATAAAGCCTGGAATTGATTAGAAGCCGCATCATTCATTATGGTGTTTGATGCCACTAAAACCAGAGAGGAATGGCTTATGCCCTTGGTCCTGATCTTGCGAAGAGTTGCTGTGTTCCATCGGCCTGGGTGTCTCTGCTGGACTGTACCATGGCCAACTGCAAGAGGGGACCAAAGGTCTGAATGATCTCTCTTGCTAAAAATCAATAACACAAAACCTCCCACTGCGGATGTGTGCCTGGTCTACTCACACATCATGTTAGGGAGAAGGCCAAGATCCTGTGGATGTCAGCTCTTAGACCTTGGGGTATAGATAAAGCGTGGAGTGGAGTTGCTGTTTTTTTTTTAGCAGTTAAAATGCTGGAATGCCTGCATTTCAGTACCTGTGTGGCATTTTGTCACAATGCCCAAAGAGTTTTGGTCTAGGGAGACTGAAAGGCAATCTTTGGCAGCAGCGATTCGACTAGAAAATCACAGCTTTCTTACTTCCCGGATTACCAGACAACGAGAGCGTGCTGAGTACTTTGGCGGCAGAACAGCAATCACTGACGCGAGGGTTCATGTGTGTGATGGAGAGGGAGGGACCGGTACAAGTGAATCCCAGCTTTTACCTGACTCAACCTCCTGCCACTTTCTTGTCCAGAGATGTCGAAGCACCTCCCCTGATCTGCTGGAAAATGATTACGCTGGGATGTAAAACCCTGTTGAATAACAGTAATAATAATGACAAGCCACACAGTGGTGTTTTTTTCTTTAAAAAAAAAAGACACAAGGCATGCTCACATCCTGCCATGTCCTCCATCTCCTGTGATAATAACAAAAATAACAAACTTGCATTAAGGTTGCCTGTCAGGGAAGAGTGCCAGTTTTTTTGCCCTTGAATATTTACACTTCAGTTTTACTCGCATACCTCAGATTTTCAGTTCTGGGGCAGGAGCTTTCAACACTTGACGTGCTTCCTTAATTGCCCATCTATCAGCCAAGTTCACAGACAATAGGTGGGAGATGATAAATGAAGCAGAAAGACAGCAGAAAGACTACTCCAAAATGAGCCTTCCCACCAGGTGGCAAGCAAAGCCAAAATATATTGGAATAGGCACCGTTTATTTATCTTATTAATTCAATTTCTAAGCCATCCTTCGTCAACTGTGATCACAGGGCAGTTTGCTGCAGAGGCACCAGCCTTAAAACAATAACTTTCCATAAAATAACATGAAAGCAATAACTAAAAGTACCGGTAAGTCATCTTAGCAATACCAGAAAAAAGACCTCTATCAATCTATAGCTGGCCAGGTCAAATCGACTTTTTCCAAAATCCCAGGTGAAAAGGTACGGCTTCAACTGGCACCAAATTGACAGTGGTCCCGGTTGTACCTCCAAGGGAAAGGAGTTCAATAAATTAGGTGCCACCACAGAGAAAGCCCTATCTCATGTCTTCACACACTGGCAGGAAATCAAGAAGGGCTTCCCCTGCATATCTTTATATATGTGGGCAGGCTGCTATAGGAAGAGATGCTATTTCACTTAGGGCTTTGTAAGTTAACAATGAATTGGGCTCAAGAGCATACAAGGTGTGACCGGAATGTTCAGTGAATGGTCACAGAAATCGGACAGCGAGAAATATTTGAACACACATATCTTACAGGTCTTCAAAGTAGGCCCCCTCTGATACAATGCACCATTGACAACGTTTGTAGAACTGTTGAAAACTTCTGGAGAAGTCCTCTTTTCATACTGCTTTCAGTTCCCTCATCACAGCAGCAGCTTGGACGTGTGAAATGTTGGAAAATCTGCACCCTTTCAGTGCAGATTTCAGTTTTGGAAAAGAAAGAAATCTGGTGGGGCCAGATTGGGAGAATATGGAGGGTGGGACAACTCAGTAACCTCAGCAACAATTTCATGTGGAATATGCAATTCTTCCCTCATCCTTCAGATAGACAAACGCCGATCCCACATCAATAACTCACGAACTCTGTCGTCTTTTGCCGCCGTTCTGCTCGTCAACGGTCTGCCAGATCGAGGGTCATCTTCAGTGGTTTGCCCCCCTTCACAGAAATGCTTAAAGTACTCATACACTGTTTTTCAAGTTACAGCTTCATCTCTATACACAATTGTGAGCATTTCGTGGGTTTCCGATGTTGATTGCATGTTCGAATATTTCTCACTGTCCGATTTATGTGACCATTCACCAAACTTTCTGGTCATATCTTGTATAAACGATCAGAACAGATCCTGTAGAACTCATGCTGTATAACTCTGATGAGCAGAACCACTCAAAATTCTGCCAGTTGCCGGTTCTGAACTTCTGTTGTTATTAATTTAATTTTTTTTATCCCCCCCCCCACACACTTTCACAGAAATTTTTAAATGTTTTCTCTGTGCAAATGGCACATAAAATCTGACTAATAATTACTGAAACCCTGTTGGGATATCAAGCCCTTTATCAGGAGGAACTGGCAACACTCCTAGGCACCCGGCTTGATTCCCTGTTGACCTCCCTGGCTGCATTCCGCAGCAGGCGCAGGCAAGGTCTCGATCGGCGATTCTTCTCAAACGTGAGAAGAACACACCCCTCTTTCCTGCCCCCCCCGGGGCAGGGGAAAGAGATAGACAGAAACGTATTTACATGCCTTTATTTCTGTCTTTGCAGCATTACAAAAATGTGACTGCTCTCTTCAAGCTCCAGCAGTCTAGTGACAAACACTTCCTGGATAGGAATAAACGGAAGAGCTCATATTACACTCTGAGCTAATTCCGGTGCTTCGCACTGTGAATAGACTGTCCCTCTGATTCCCACGGGCAGTCGCATTCCCATCATGTTTACTTTTCAAGCTAGCACTTTGCAGCTGCATTGCATCCATATCGTAACATGGCAGGCCAAGTTATTATTATTATTAGTAGTAGTAGTACCCCGCCCATCTGACGAGGTTGCCCCAGCCACTCTGGGTGGCTTCCAATGTATATAAAAACATGACACATTATGTAATTACATAATTAATTCCAAAATAACTTAATCCACATATAGGTGCTGCTGGGACTTTTAAGGCAATTTGCACTCTGAACCCAAAAACTGTAGCTGAAAACATGTTCCACTGACATCAATTAGACTAATTTCCAAATTACCTTTCTGGAAGCCAGAAAGCAATGCCATTATGTTGAATGGGGATAAATGAGTTTTCATTAAAAATCTGGATTATTTTAGTTCACATTGAACTGCTGGTTAGTATATGATCACCATTAAGGTACATGAGTAACATTGTCTGATTACAAGCATTCATGTATTAAAATACTGTACTGATCTTATGACCCATTGCATTTGAATCCCTCTGTTTGGATCTTTTAAATTCAGTACTCTCAACTTCCAGTTTAATCAAACAGTGTGTTTCCTCTCCCCTCACGTCAGGTCAAACAGGAACAAACAATAAACCTCAATCCTAAATACAATTGCTGTCCAATCCAGCACCAATTTTGCTCCTGAACTCAGTGAAACTTACTCCCAACTAAATGGGCACAGGGTTGCAGTTTAAGGCTATTATACCATCAATTCTACATTTGTATGAAGACTGATGTACAAATCCACAATGCTTTTAGCGCACTCTGCTGTCTGTTGTCATGAGTGCCACACATTTGTTTTACCTTCCTTGCCCTAAGCTACTGAAGGTAATGGGACCCTTTATATGTCCAGCAACAAATTGTCACTGTTTTTTGTGTTGAATATATGCTATATAGTAATTTATGGACCTAATAGGTATCTAACACCATTTGCACACACAGAATGTAGGCATCCTATACAGTGGTATCTCAGGTTAAGAACCTAATTTGTTCTGGGGGGTCCATTCTTAACCTGAAACTGTTCTTAACCTGAGGTACCACTTTAGCTAATGGGGCCTCCTGCTGCCGCCATGCGATTTCTGTTCTCATCCTGAAGCAAAGTTCTTAACCCGAGGTACTATTTCTGGGTTAGCAGAGACTGTAACCTGAAGCGTCTGTAACCCGAGGTACCACTGTATATAGAAATGAGCAAACCAGTGATATTTTAGGGAGCGGGCTAGCAGGTGGGGCCCATTATTTACATCACGGGAGCCTAAACAACACACAACACCGTTGCTGTATGTAGGTTTTATTTTATTTGTTTTTTATCTTATACTTTGGAAATGTACATCCAGTTTTTTTCTTTAATTTTTTTTCCAGGGGCCCCCAAAAGAGTGGGGCCCTAAGCTATAGCTTCTTTAGCATATACGTAAATCTGGCACTGTAAGGTGGCCATCCAACCTATGGACCGTGTTGCATAGAATCATAGGATTGTTGACTTGGAAGGGATCCTGAGGGAAGGATCATCTAGTCCAGACATAGGCAAACTTGGCCCTCCAGATGTTTTGGGACTACAATTCCCATCATTCCTAGCTAACAGGACCAGTGGTCACGGATGATGGGAATTGTAGTCTCAAAACATCTGGAGGGCCGAGTTTGCCTATGCTTGATCTAGTCCGACCCCTCCATCCAATCTTGAAACCATGCTTTGCAAAAAGTGCTAGTAGTTTTTACTGCTGCACCACCTTTTCTTGGAGGCGGAGCCACAGTCTGCTCTTGATTGATACGGCTCTCATTTCTGCCTCAAAGTGTTGTTGTTGTTGTTGTTTAGTCGTGTCCGACTCTTCGTGACCCCTTGGACCAGAGCACGCCAGGCACTCCTGCCTTCCACTGTCTCCCGCAGTTTGGTCAAACTCATGCTGGTAGCTTCAAGAACATTGTCCAACCATCTCGTCCTCTGCCGTCCCCTTCTCCTTGTGCCCTCCATCTTTCCCAACATCAGGGTCTTTTCCAGGGAGTCTTCTCTTCTCATGAGGTGGCCAAGTATTGGAGCCTCAGCTTCAGGATCTGTCCTTCCAGTGAGCACTCAGGGCTGATTTCCTTCAGAATGGAGAGGTTTGATCTTCTTGCAGTCCATGGGACTCTCAAGAGTCTCCTCCAGCACCATAATTCAAAAGCATCCATTCTTTGGCGATCAGCCTTCTTGATGGTCCAGCTCTCACTTCCATACATCACTACTGGGAAAACCATAGCTTTTACTATATGGACCTTTGTCGGCAAGGTGATGTCTCTGCTTTTTAAGATGCTGTCTAGGTTTGTCATTGCTTTTCTCCCAAGAAGCAGGCGTCTTTTACACTTTTTTTAAAAAAACCACACACAAAACAAGCCTCTGAGTAGGAACGAGGAAGTGTCGTCTCTATGGACGGCCGCCTCTATACTTTCGTACTTCTATAGTCACGGAAGTAGCCGAGCGCTTCTAAAGGGACGGCTTCCTTCTTGGAGCATGCGCACACGGCTTCAAGAAGCCAAGCCTTGTGTGGGCAGGGAAGGTTCCTTTTTCCGGGTCCTGTTGATGTCTTGGTCGCCTCTCACTTTTGCAGAAGGGCTGAAAGCGGCTGGCAGAGGCAAGTCCGCCTTTCCCCTGTAGCTTGATCGGGGCTGGAGTATTGTTTGTTGGGTTTTGTGGTTGTTTCTGCTGCTATTCATATTTTGCATCTTTTTTTAAAAAAAATTTAAAAATCTCATGCTTTTATTTTATTTTATTTTATTTTATTTTAACTCATTATTTTATTTGATATTAATATTTTGTGCCTTTATTTCTTTTAACTAGTTATTACGTGGCAGTTGCTCCATTTTGTGGACTTTTCGATGCGTTCTGCTTATTGTTTGTGACTGCTTTGCTTTTGTAATTGCGTATTTTTTTTCCCGTGCCGTAAGCTGCTTTGAGCATGGCCTGAATTATACGAATAAAATGATGATCTACCGGTTTGGTAAGCGCAAAACAAGCATTTGCTTTCAGATCTGCCTGTTAGAACAAATGCTAGGAAAGGTCTCGTTTCAAGGTGCAATCTCACACCCACTTCTACCTGAAAGTCCCACTGAATCAAGGTGGATTTGATTTAAAGCAAATCGATTTAAATGATGATTTAAATCACTAGTCAGTAAGACTTGATTTGAAATCATTTTATTTTTTTACAGAAAGGCATTCCTGCCAGTATAATCTTAATATTTACAACCAGATGAAGGTTTCATTTTTGGAACAATAACTTTTCAGAGTAGTTTTTACAGTTATAACAAAAATGACTGATTTGGTTATACTATTAGAAATACATAGACAGATAATTATGAAATTATTGTGAGGTAAGTTAACTGTTTATATATGGACAACTTTTCTGCTGTACTTTATTGGAAGGAGAAAATTAATCATTTCCTTAATAGCAATTTAAACAATTTATTTCACTAATACAATAACGTTATAGCATATGTATCCATGTTTGTTAACTGATGTGGTTAAACATTTAAAAAAAAAAAACTTAGACTGATTTTCAGCACAAATGAAAAACTTACAACAAATCCTTATTTCCTGGACTGTAATGTAACTTAAATAGAAAGCTATCTTTAGAAAGATATTTTCCTCCAAAAGCATTTTATTTTAAAAATCCAATTTAAATTAAAAAAACTGATTTAATTTTTTTTAAAAAAAATCTGATTTTTTTTAAAAATCATTGATTTTTATCCACCCTGCACTGAATTCAGTTTCAGAAGTCATGCCTCTGAGTAGCTATGCATAGAACTGTATTGTTGGAGACTAGGAAATTTATTGGCGCACGAGGTGTTGAGGACTTTACCAGACACATGAAGGTGGCAGATGGAGATGCATGAAATCCCTAACTCACCGAACCAGAGGTCCGGAATGATGGGACCAACACCTGCTGCCTATTCCCCTGGTTGGTAGCTAGCAATCCTTTTGGCTACTTTTATGATTCTACCAGGGACGCAGGTGGCGCTGTGGGTTAAAGCCTCAGCGCCTAGGGCTTGCCGATCGAAAGGTCGGCGGTTCGAATCCCTGCGGCGGGGTGCGCTCCCGCTGCTCGGTCCCAGCGCCTGCCAACCTAGCAGTTCGAAAGCACCTCCGGGTGCAAGTAGATAAATAGGGACCACTTACTAGTGGGAAGGTAAACGGCGTTTCCATGTGCGGCTCTGGCTCGCCAGAGCAGCGATGTCACGCTGGCCACGTGACCCGGAAGTGTCTCCGGACAGCGCTGGCCCCCGGCCTCTTAAGTGAGATGGGCGCACAACCCCAGAGTCTGTCAAGACTGGCCCGTACGGGCAGGGGTACCTTTACCTTTACCTTTTATGATTCTACCACCTCCCTTATCATTATTATCATGGGGCCTTTTTCCAGCTGGAACTTGCTGCAACTCTGTTCCGGCACTGGGCACCACTGCCATTATAAGAGAAGAAGGGAATGGATACAAAAGCTTATGGGATATGCAGAAATGGCGAAACTTACTGAAAAAATAAGAAATCAAGATAATGAACTTTTTATAAAAGAATGGAAATAGTTTATTGAATATTTACAGATAAATTGTAAACACACAAAAATTAGCAGGATTAATATAATAACCTTCAGTTTTGTAAGAGTGTATATTTACTTTAGATTATTAAACGAGCAAGCTAAATGGATATGAAAAAGATATTAAAAAATGATTTTAAGGAACAGCAGAAAGAGGAGGAAGTCAAATTTTGAAACGTTAAATTGATTGTAAAACTAATGAAATGTATAAATTAAAAAATTTAAAAAATTAAAAAGAGAAGAAGGAACATGATGAGTTCCAGCACCACTTTTTATAAAAAAATCATTCTTATTTCAATTTAACCTTTCTAGATTTCTGTCTCTGAATCCGGCCATGGAATCTTCTGCTTCTGAAGGGGAGAAACCCGTACTCTCTGCCGCAATGAGGGCAAAAATAGAGCGGAATCGCCAGCGGGCACTGATGCTGAGGCAAGCAAGGCTGGCTACCAGGCCCTACCCTCCTACCGGCGAAGGTTCGCTTGGCACTGCAGTGTAATACACAATGGACAGGTCCAGGTAGCTTGTGCAGGTTAGCCTCCAGCTGGTAAGAGAGGCATGTGGATAGGGAAGAGGGAAATCTTAGAATTTTGGAATGGGAAGGGACCCCCAAAGCTCATCTAGTCAAACCCCACCCCACCCGCAGTGGAGGGTTGATGTTGTGACCAAAGAGCAAATTGTCATGCTTTTCGACGTTGGGCTTGCCTCTGAAGCTTCTGTAGTCTGAGCCAGTTGTGCAATTTAGGGCAGTTCATAAAAAAACTTTAAATAAAAAAAAAGCCTGCTCCAAAGGTCTTATCTTACTACACTAGGGATTATATAGCTGGATCTGAAATTTCATGCACATCAGTTAATATCTTGACCCTGCTCCACTGAACTGAAATTTCAGCCTTCACGACATAGGAAAACGGCCAAGTAAACAGCTATTTTCTTGAAATTTCAGACCTTTGGAGCAGGCATTTTCAAAAAAAAGTTTTTTATGAACCGCCCTATCGTGCATATGGCTAGCAAAAGTATACAGGAAAGTAAAAGGCACATTATGATGGGAAGTTGTGGGTTTCCTTTGTGGCTGTGTGATGCTGAAGTCTGTGAGCTCCTGAAGGAGGCTAATGTAGTGTTCCTTAAAAACATCCAGGCAAGAAGGGAAAGCCTTCAATCTGTAATGCTACAAAGCAGAAATCTTAGGTGGTTGCCACCAGCTTTGGAGTTATGGTCCAGGGATAGAAAATACCTGGGGTGATCCTTGATGTCGACGACCCAAATCCACTTAAAAGGAGACCTTTCAGAGACCTCTGGCCCATCTTCCTCATTAGTTCTAGCAATCTGATCCTCCGCCTTCTTAAAAGTGAATGGGGATCTCTTAAATGTATAGAGAGCCAGTGTGGTATAGTGGTTATTGTCAGACTAGGATCTAGGATAGGTCTTTGGACTACAATTCCCATCATCCCTGACTACTGGTCCTGCTAGCTATGGATGATGGGAGCTGTAGTCCAAAAAACTAACAAGCAGTTGGAGACCCAAGTTTGGGAAATCCTGATCTAGGAGACCAGAATTCAAACCCCAAATGGCCTTGAAGCTTGGCCTTGGGTCAGTGACCAACCCTCAGCCTGACCTACCACACAGGGTTGTTGTCAGGATAATATGGAGAGAGGGAGAACCAGGTATGCCACCTTGGATGAAATATAGGATATAATAGGATATTAAAGCAATGCAATAATAATGTATTGGATTTCAATAGATACTCCTTTGGGGGGGGATTGTGGGCTGTTTCTTAACATTTGAGCAAGGTTAGACATGGCTGCCTCACCTACCAATAGACTATTACATTAGTGTCAGGTACTGATTGCAAAGTTTATTTTTGTTGTTTGTCTCTGCAGGCAGTTCCAAAGTGAAAGCACCTCCAAAGATAATCGATACCGGGGGAGGATTCTTTCTTGAAGAGGAGGAGGAAGAGGAAAACAAAGCAGAGAAAGTTGTTCATCTCCCTGGTAAATATGGCAGTCAGGAAACAGCTGCTGTTGTAGTTAGTGGAAGGTGCCATGAGAGGGGAAAATGGGAACTGAACCAAAAGAGAAATTCCTTGCTTGCAGAGACATAAAAATATTTGTCTGAAAGGCTGGTACAAGCACACATTGCAATGTGTTCTTCTAAAAGACCTGATGAACATTACAGTGGTGCCTTGCAAGACGAAAATAATCCGTTCCGCGAGTCTCTTCGTCTAGCGGTTTTTTCGTCTTGCGAAGCATCCCTATTAGCGGCTTAGCGGCTTAGCGCTATTAGCGGCTTTGTGGCTTAGAAAAAGGGGGGGGGAAACTCGCAAGACGTTTTCGTCTTGCGAAGCAAGCCCATAGGGAAATTCGTCTTGCGAAGCACCTCGAAAAACGGAAAACCCTTTCGTCTAGCGGGTTTTTCGTCTTGCGAGACATTCGTCTTGCAGGGCACCACTGTACAGTGGTCCCTTGGGTTACAGACGCTTCAGGTTACAGACGCCTCAGGTTACAGACGCCTCAGGTTACAGACTCTGTTAACCCAGAAGTAGTAACTTGGGTTAAGATCTTTGCTTCAGGATGAGAACAGAAATCGTGCGGCGGCAGCGGGAGGCCCCATTAGCTAAAGTGGTACCTCGGGTTAAGAACAGTTTCAGTTTAAGAACGGACCTCCAGAACAAATTAAGCACTTAACCCGAGGTACCACTGTATTGTGCATCTGTTCATAATTATCTAACAGTCTGGTCTCACAGGGCTGGGAATGTAAAGAATGTTAAAAGGAATATGAAGGCTGCATGCATAAATACTATATTTTGCTGCAGGACAGAGAGTCAGAAGCCCTCTTATTCTTTTTCTTTCTTTCTTTCTTTCTTTCTTTCTTTCTTTCTTTCTTTCTTTCTTTCTTTCTTCAGGTTTTCCTTTTTCTTGTCTTTTATCCTTTCTGCCTTTGTTCTTTTTAGACTAAGTAGCTATTTTATATCAGTACATTATAAAAAGATACTTTGTAATGGGTATTTTTTGTGTAGCTCTGAATAAATATCAAGAAATAAATTTAAAATTAAAAAAATATTTTTGCTATCTTGAATGCACTTTAACAGCTTACGCCCTGTTGTTGTTTATTCTTTTTTTAAACAGGGCCTGTGTTAGAATTTGATTACATTATTTGTGAAGAATGTGGTAAAGAATTCATGGATTCCTACCTCATGAACCACTTTGATCTAGCAACATGCGATAATTGCAGGTATATAGCAAATAACGAAAGGGGGAAATAATGGTTTGTATGCAATGCTGTGGCCAGCAGGATTCTACTGACCTTTAGCACCCTGAATGGCTTTAGCCCTGTGTACCTGAAGGAGCATCTCCACCCCCATCATTCAGCCCGGACACTGAGATCCAGCACCAAGGGCCTTCCGGTGGTTCCCTCAATGCGAGAAGTGAAGCTACAGGGAACCAGGCAGAGGGCCTTCTTGGTAGTGGCACCTGCCCTTTGGAACGCCCTCCCATAAAATGTCAAGGAGATAAGTTACTATGCAACCTTTAGAAGACATCTGAAGGCAGCCTTGTATTGGAAAGCTTCTAATGTCTGATGTTTCACTGTGTTGTTTTGTATTCTGTTGTAAGCTACCCAGCGTGGCTGGGGAACCCGGTCAGATGGGCAGGGTGCAAGTAATTAAGTTATGATTATTATTACTGGGAAAGCGGCACTCACCATTTCTCTCATTCTCCCTGCAAAACTGCTCTAGAGCAGGTTTTCCCAAACTTGAGTCTCCAGCTGTCTTTGGACTACAACTCCCATCATCCCTAGCTTGCAGGGCCAGTGGTCAAGGATGATGGGAAGTGTAGTCCCCTAAAAGCTGGAGACCTGTTGGATCCTTCAACTCTCTGGAGCTGATTTGGAGAGTGCACAGAACAGCTAGAGGGGACAGAAAGTGGAAACTCCATTGCGGACATGGAAATATTTTGTGCCAGTGGAGCCACAGCTTGGGCTGTGGCTCAATGCCCTCAATATTTCATATTTTGTGTGCGTAGTTTTGTGTTGTAAAAATTATTCTTGTTTCAATATAAATTTCTTTGATAAACTTCATTTCAGCAAAGTATGATGAAGTTTGTTAAAGGTCGTATGTTTCAGCTGAGCAAAAAGGCACCTGAATTTTCACGCTAACATGACCTGCCCGTTGTAAAGGCATGTACAGGATAGCCCTGTATGTTTACTTGGATGGAATACACACTATGCCCAGTGAAGACAATAATAATAATAATAATAATAATAATAATAATAATAATTAATAATACAGTAGTACCTTGGTTTATAAACGTAATCTGTTCCAGAAGTCCGTTCTTAAACCAAAACGTTCTTAAACCAAGGCATGCTTTCCCATAGCAGCGGAGGAATCAATTTACAAATCGAACACACTCAACAGGAAGCAGAACGTGTTCTTATTCCAAGGCACCGTTCACAAACCAAAACACCTACTTCCGGATTTGCGGCGTTCTTAATCCAAGTTGCTCACAAACTAAGCTGTTCTTAAACCAAAGTACCACTGTAATTAATAATAATAATAATAATAATAATAATTTATTATACCCCGCCCATACCCTAATAAGTGGGATTAGGATTGTGTCCAAAATTGCTGAACTTTGCCTGGATCATTGCTGCTTCGGTGCAGTTACTGAGCAACTAGAACCGGGAATGCCTTTTAACCATGAGATGCAATTCATGGCTGGCTTAAGTTTTGTGGGCTGCAATTCTAGGCACACTTAGGACAGTGAGCCACATTAAAATACAGTGGTACCTCGGGTTAAGTACTTAATTCGTTCCGGAGGTCCGTACTTAACCTGAAACTGTTCTTAACCTGAAGCACCACTTTAGCTAATGGGGCCTCCTGCTGCTGCCGCACCGCCGGAGCACGATTTCTGTTCTCATCCTGAAGCAAAGTTCTTAACCTGAAGCAATATTTCTGGGTTAGTGGAGTCTGTAACCTGAAGCGTATGTAACCTGAAGCATATGTAACCTGAAGCGTATGTAACCCGAGGTACAGTGGTGCCTCGCAAGACGAAAAGAATCCGTTCCGCAATTCTCTTCGTCTAGCGGTTTTTTTGTCTTGCAAAGCAAGCCCATTGACGGCTTAGCGGATTAGCACTATTAGCGGCTTAGCGGATAAGCGGCTTAGAAAAAGGGGGGGGGAGGAAAAAAACCCGCAGGAACTCGCAATACATTTTCGTCTTGCGAAGCAAGCCCATAGGAAATTTGATTTGCGAAGAACCTCCAAAACGGAAAACCCTTTCGTCTAGCGGGTTTTTCGTCTTGCGAGGCATTCGTCTTGCGGGGCACCACTGTACCACTGTAGTAGGATTTACTTGTGTGTGTTTATGCATAGGACCGAAGGGAGAGGGCCATGGCTCAGTGAGAGAGAGACCACTCTTTGCTCTCAGAAGGTCTTGGGTTCCTGCCCGACCATCTCCTGGCTGAGCAGGGGAACCGCTTCTAGCCAATGTAAGCAATAAAGATCTCATGGACCGGGGGACTAACTCTGTGTAACGCACCTTCCCATATCAGATTGCTGACGGACCGCTTTACAGCTCAGAAAATAGCAACTCATACATAATAACGGTCTTAGTTTCACTGAATGGGACCTTGTTTCAGAGATGTTGAAGAAAAGCATAAACTCATAACAAGGAGTGAAGCCAAGCAAGAATATCTTCTGAAAGACTGTGATTTAGACAAGAGAGAACCGGTGCTAAGATTTATCCTGAAGAAAAACCCTCATAATCCGCGATGGGGTGACATGAAACTTTACTTAAAGCTACAGGTACTGAGCTTTCTTCAATGATGTGTGATCTCTCTATAAAAAAACACACCCAGTTTTTATTTGCAGTAGTGAAGACAAAAGGCAGAAAAGTTAATTGGGTACCTGGCAGTGAGAGAGCAGTGGTGGTTTCACCCACGACACACCACCAGGTGAGGCTGCCCTCGCGCTCTGGTCCTCAAACTGAGGGAAGAACAAGCTGCGAGGCGCTGGAGGTAATTCAGCTTGTTTTTCCCTTAGTGCCCGGGCACTGGGGGCAGAGGGAGTGTGGAGGAACAAAATGCATTGGCTCACTGGAGTGAAATTGCCAATTCTCCTGCCAAGGAGCTGAGGCAGTTTCACCCCAGCGCCTCGCGGGACAGGGTCCAACGCAGCTCGTCCCTCACTTCGCTTTTCAACATCACAGTGTTTGGCTGGTGATACATCACGATGTTGAAAAGCTGCTATTCCCAAGCCCTATTCTGAACACTTAGGGACGCGGGTGGCGCTGTGGGTTAAACCACAGAGCCTTGGGCTTGCCGATCAGAAGGTCGGTGGTTCGAATCCCCGTGACGGGGTGAGCTCCTGTTGTTCGGTCCCTGCTCCTGCCAACCTAGCAGTTTGAAAGCACACCAAAGTGCAAGTAGATAAATAGGTACCGCTCCGGCGGGAAGGTAAATGGCGTTTCCGTGCGCTGCTCTGGTTCACCAGAAGCGGCTTAGTCATGCTGGCCACAGGACCTGGAAGCTGTACGCTGGCTCCCTCGGCCAATAAAGTGAGATGAGCGCCGCAACCCCAGAGTCGTCCACGACTGGACCTAATGGTCAGGGGTCCCTTTACCTATTCTGAACACTTATGTACATTCCTCAACATCCCTCCCTTTACATGCAGGAATCCCTTCTACATGTTAATTCGAAAGGGCGGCATTGTTACAAATGCCTTTGCTGGATACAGGTTATGTATCTAGTTTTATTCGTGTTGGTACAGAAGTAGTGTGACATTTATTAAACGAATGAGGTGGGTATCTGCATAGTTGTGTGTCCCATTTTTATAGTGAACCAGAGGAATTCCCTTGGAACAGATCCATGCAGGCTTGAGGCCTACACAGATCAAGCCTCTGGGCGTAGACCACAGTGCGCTGCAAACGGAGATAAAACTCTGAGACCGGTTTTTTGTTCGTTCAAATGTCTTATTCTACAGGTGATCAAGCGCTCTCTTGAAATCTGGGGTAGCGAAGAAGCGTTAGAGGAAGCGAAGGAAAGCAGACAAGACAACAGAGAGAAGATGAAACAAAAGAAGTTTGATAAGAAAGTTAAAGGTGAGTGTGAATTGAGCTTGACTACCCCACCCCACAAACCTACCAGTTAAACAACAGGTGTCTTCATCTTCTAGCACACTGAATGGCTTACTGGGTACTTGTACAACGCGGGTGCCGCTGTCGTCTAATCCACTGAGCCTCTTGGGCTTGCTGATCAGGTCGGCAGTTTGAGTCCCCGCAACGGAGTGAGCTCCCATTGCCCTGTCCCAGCTCCTGCCAACCTAGCAGTTTGAAAGCACACCAGTGGAAGTAGATAAATAGGTACCACTGTGGCGGAAAGGTAAACAGCGTTTCCGTACGCTCTGGTTCCCATCACAGTGTCCCGTTGAGCCAGAAGCTGTTTAGTCCTGCTGGCCATATGATCCAGAAAGCTATCTGTGGACAAATGCCAGCTCCCTCGGCCTGAAAGCAAGATGAGTGCCATACCCCAGTCACCTTTAACTGGGCTTAACCATCCAGGGGTCCTTTACTTTTTTACCTATGGTGGGGGGGAGGGAGTTAGTCCCATCTATGGGATAGTTTCTCTGTAGTTTGGTCCTCTGAAATATTTCAGTTTGGTATAATTGTTTTGGAACTTCCAATGTTGGGAAGACTTCTGCAGTTTTTCTGCTCTTACAAATCCTGGACTACAATATACAAATCAGGGATCGTGGCTGAAAGCTGGAGCCCATCTCCAGGATATGAAAGAAAAACGTGGGGGCTTCTGGTCTGCCTTGAATAATTTTCTTCTTCATTTTGTATTAGAACTACGCCGAGCTGTAAGGAGTAGCGTATGGAAAAAAGATACAAGCGTTCATCAACATGACTACGGAGATGAAGAAATGATAGATGAAGACCTATACAAGAAAACCTGCACGACGTGTGGTCATGAATTAACATATGAAAAAATGTAGTATGTTCTTAGTGTGTTACATTAAAATGTACCTTTTGTAATTTTTTTTAATCCAATGCACTAAGTGCTCTGTGACTTTTTTTACACGCAGTCTTCCTCACCCACAATTGAAATGCAATGTTAAAAAACTGATTTCATGGGAGAGCTGTGCAGCCTGCTGAATCATGTAAGTATTGAAATGTATTGTGTATCACTGCTAATAAAATAAAATAAATGAAAACAATGGTATTCTCATCCCTTTTTTATCTTTCATTGCACCACATTATCTTCAGTAATTCCTGCTGGATATTCTAATAGTGTGATACAAAGTGTTAAGACTTCCACTGGGTGTACATCCCAATAGCATTTTGTTCACTTAGGACGAAAAATGCTACTGAAGTAATTTACTAGGGCTTGGTAATGCTCTACAAAAGTTGGAAGTACAGGAAGTGGCCCCCTTAAATTATGCACGTGTATGGTTTCTAGTTTTGCTGGATAGAGGAAAAGCCAGCAGACCCCTTCCCTTAACCACTTGAGATCTTATTTAGCCAGCAGTCCTTAGCACACTTAAGTACACGTAACTTTCATTAGTTAAAATGAAAGCTGAGAAGCAGCAGTTCAAGTGCTAATCCAGTGGCATCTCACATACGTACACAAAGCAGTGATTTTATGTCCACCACAGCAAGGACTTTTAAGCCAAGACAATCTCGGGCTTTTCAGTAAGAAACAACTTAAATGGTGAAGGCATTCAGTAACGAGGTGTGTAGAGAAACCGGATGCAAGTTAAGTGCTTGGGGAAATTAATCAGAGGGAAATGGTTCTGTGCAACGAGGAAAGGTAGGAACACCAAGCAACACTTGGACTGCAAATACTGATGTACACTCCTGTGAGAATGCCTCAGGAGGCAAACCTCAGAGACAAGTTACATAATTTTGTGAGAAGATCACAAATTCATTCTGAATCCTTGTAAGATACCATCCGGATCCAGCAATCTGTCAGTTTTTCAATGCAGCCTAATACTTGGTTTCTTGTCTTAATTTGTCCGACTCCGTTCCTGAGTTAGTCAAAGATTAGAGAAAAGCTAATTTAGACCCGTAATTTAGAACTGCTAAAATACTCTTTTCTAATATGAGACAGTAGCCTGTCCAGTCTTTACCATCACTCCCAAGTTTTGCCCATCCTTTATAGTTGTTCATGGCAAAGATGATATAGGTGAGAAATACAACAGTATCACTGAATTGCAGAATGTGAGGTCTTCGGGAAAAACCACCAAGTCTTCTTCACACAGTCCTTGGGCAGAGAAACAGGTTCATGGCATATGGGAATACAGTTAAGCCCTGTGGTGGATCTGGATAGGTTGTTTCTCCCAGAGCCAAGAGGGGTGTGACCAAGATGTCTTGCGAAGCCATTTCTAACTCGGCACTTCATCCTGGCCAAATTCCTGAGCAAGTATGAGCATTTAGGACGATGCACAACATGCATCAATGCTTTATTATTATTATTATTATTATTATTATTATTATTATTATTATTATTTCTTTTACAGCAGACCAGGCTGCTTTCTTCTTAACAAAGTGAGATGGTCTGGAGACAAGGTTCTTCCCTGTCCAGCTCACAGTCAATTTGCTTTTTTCAGAAAGTTACCCTGTAATGATGGCTGGAGCAGAACACATTCCGGAGCTTGAGCTACCAACTTCTTCTAAGTAGGTGAACGCCACACTTTCCACTGTTACGAAGTCATACGAGTCTCAACCCCCACCCCATCCTCCATCAAGAAGATATGCGAAACACTAAGAAATCATTATGTATTGTAGTTATTTCTTACAGGATGTTTGCAACCTAAATATATGTTTCACCTATTCGTTGAGATCCAAAATAAGCACAATAGGCAGATTTAAAAAACATATTCTGATTGTATTTCAACCATGTTTCATACAACCATGAAAATTAATTTTGATAACAAACATATACTCTAGGCTACTCTGGAGGCTTGACCTGTTTAGCATTTCATGTGTCCTATGCTCCTGTCCCTCAGAGAGTTTAATCTTACTCATTGGGAAGCTGCTCTTCAGATTCACAAGTCTTGATGCTTGCTTCACATTATTATAATGAGGGAATTCATTCGTATGTAAGGGCCAAGCAAAGGTAACCAATCCTATTTATTCCCTATTTTTATTTTTATACAAACAACAGAAGGGGACAAAACAAATGCCACGATGAAGCCAGCATTCAAACCATTTCAAAATTAGAAATCCACACATTATTCCATCCCAGTCACCTAGCAGTCGTAAAACAGAGTTAGGCCTCTACTGCTAAAAGAACTGCCCCGTTTGAGTGCCGAGTAGCTTATCTACGACAGCACGGCAAGCTTGTTTTCCCAATTAAAAGCTTCTTTCCTTCTCTTCCCTCATCAATTTTCCCATTTTTGTTTTAAAAAGGTGAAGTCAATTAAGTCCTGTACAAAAACGAAGTCTCTCAGGCCTGCAATGCACAGAACTGCTGAAATACAGCTAATATATGATGATCCAATTCTGCTGTGAAGAGAAGGTTTTCCAATGTCACCATGTACTGATGGATGATCTGGTGATGCTGCAGACAGAAAAGAGCCATCTCAGTTACTCATTACTGGTCTTGGCAGGACATAGGGAGAGAAATCACATCCCCCCCGCATTCACTCGGCAGCTGAGGAACACCAGAAACTTGTTATGAATGGATAAAATACACCGAGAATGTCGCCTGCAATTCTGGTCATTCCACTTAAAAAAAAGAGAACCTGAGAAGAGCAGCCAGAGAGAGGGAGAAGAATAGTACAGTGGTGCCTCACAAGACGAAATTAATCCGTTCCGTGAGGCTCTTCGTATAGCGGTTTTTTCGTCTTGCGAAGCAAGCCCATTGACGGCTTAGCGGATTAGCGCTATTAGGGGCTTTTAGCGGCTTAGCGGATCAGCTGATAAGCGGCTTATCGGCTTAGAAAAAGGGGGGGGTATAGGAAAAAAAAGTCGGAAAAACTCGCAAGACATTTCGTCTTGCGAAGCAAGCCCATAGGGAAATTCGTTTTGCGAAGCGCCTCCAAAACGGAAAACCCTTTCGTCTAGCGGGTTTTCCGTCTTGCGAGGCATTCGTCTTGCGGGGCATCACTGTATAAAAATGGTTGAAGGGCTGGACAGTCTTAATCATGGGTAGGCAAACTAAGACCCAGGCGCTGGATCTGGCCCAATTACCTTCTAAATCCGGCCCGCGGACAGCGTGTTTTTACATGAGTAGAACGTGTCCTTTTATTTAAAATACATCTCTGGGTTATTTGGTTTTTTTATAATATTTTTTATTAATTTTAACATATAAATTATAAAATGTACCACCAAACTTATCACTTATGCAATCTTTTTAGACTTCCATCAGCCCTTCTGATGATCCACCGTTTTAACCACTTCTTATGCATTTCTTAACTTTATATTGCCTTTACATCTCTTAACAAATCATCCCCCCCCCCTTGTCCATTTTTACAATACTTCTAATAATACTCCTCACAAAACTTCTTGCAACCCTACAAATCTCTGGGTTATTTGTGGGGCCTGCGTGGTGTTTTTACATGAGTAGAATGTGTGCTTTTATTTAAAATGCATCTCTGGGTTATTTGTGGGGCATAGGAATTTGTTCATCCCCCCCCCCTTCAAAATATAGTCCGGCCCCCAACCAAGGTCTGAGGGACAGTGTACCGGCCCCCTGCTGAAAAGGTTTGCTGACCCCTGGTCTTAATCATAAACGAAAGTGACAGGAACAATCAGTTGGTTTAAGACAAGCAAGATGTGCTTCTGTATAGTAAGTGGAACCTGCCTCAGCTTTATATTGGCCTCTAATATAAACAATTTTGAAATAGCCCATTTATATGGACTATCAGCCGAATATAGCTTCCTCCTGAAGATTTACATCAAGCAAGTCCTAGCGAATGCAGAATTATCATTTCTGTGCAATCACATTTCTATGCAATTTCTAGTTACCACATTCGTGACTTTGGAAAGGAATGAGAGTTACCTGTAAGAAGATCTGCTGCAGCCTCTCTATACAGTTCTTGTACCAAGGTGTAATCACATCAATACCTCCTGTTTCACATCGCACTAAGTGCTCCGTGAGGATCATAATGAAGCGCTGGAAAGGGCAATATTAGCAACATCTTTCAAATACAGGGAAGTCAACGTCCACAGACAAGACGAGAGAATGAGGACACATGAGAAATAGTATTTCTGGATTAAAGAATGGAAATTTCATGACAGAACAGCGCCACTTAGCACAGAATTCATTGCTAATTTCCGGAGATCTTTTCCCGGGTTCAGCGAGCGTGAGAACAGGCCAGCACAATAGTTTCACTTCTTGAAGCTGGTTGTGCAACAGCATCAGGGCTACAGCAATCTGTTGCTTAACCACAGCTATGAGACCATACTGCCTTTCAGAGCTTCTCCAGCACAAGCCATTCTGCTAGCACATGGGTAGGCAAACTAAGGTCCAGGGGCCGGATCCAGCCCAATCACCTTCTAAATCCAGCCCGCGGACAGTCCAGGAATCAGCGCATTTTTACATGAGTAGAATGTGCCCTTTTATTTAAAATGCATCTCTGGGTTATTTGTGGGCCATAGGAATTTGTTCATTTTTATTTTTTCCCCAAAATATAGTCTGGCCCCCCGCAAGGTCTGAGGGACAGTGGACTGGCCCCCTGCTGAAAAGGTTTGCTGACCCCTGTGCTAGTACAACTAGCAGTTCCCAAATACTTGGAATTGCTTCCTCTACTTGAAACTTTTCATATCATTTATTTGGTTCCATTTATGAATCACTTCCCATAAAATGCCTCAAGCAATTTCACACCAAAAACACCCACAGTAAAACTGGTTAACTTAAAGGGTTAAAATACACATTATAAAGTTTTGCAAAGATGAGGTTCATAGCTTCCCCAACACTCAACAGCCCATCTTCTATTACCGTACTTTTCCATCTATAAGACTAGGTTTTCTTTACTCTAAAATAATTTTTTTAAAATGGGGGTCGTCTTCCCACATTTTCATAAATTTCAGTCCCCCAAAATAGGGGTCATGTTATACACGGAAAAATAGGGTAACTCATTTTCTAAAAGCCAATGAATATTTCTGCATTTACCTGGAATATTACAAGGAAGAGGTTTTTTTGTTCACTTTGAGCCGATTCAACTTTTTCTTGCAGGCGTTCTATCTGCTCTTCGAGGGGTCCATCTTCCCTGTCGCTACTTCGATCGTCGTCATCGTCATCATCATCACTGTCTCGCTGGGGAGGAATAGTTAACATTTAACAGGGGGATCATAAGTGCTCCGAGACCAAAAGGTTAGCTAGGGCACACTCTGTTTCATTCCCTCTTTTAATTTATAGGGCCCTGTCTCACCAAAGTGCCGAAAGCTTCTTTCTTCCATCTTGAAGTGAGCTACAGTCATGATTTTAGCATGCATCTATAGCATTTACTAAAAGAATAAATGCAACGTGTAAGATATAACAAAATAAAAAGGTACTGCTGCATGTGTTGCCTGAAGCCATGAAATGTTGATCTACAGTAAAGATAAGCTGACCCAGCCCAGGAAACCATTTGGGATTCCCAATATAAGCTGTTCTGGGGTTCTCAGGGAAAGAAAGGGGGTTGTCACAGTGGCACACAATACAATGAGAAACTCAAGTCACTGCAAGAATTTCTGATCCCTGCATGTCCTATTAGATTTCTGGCATAATTTAGGCCAGTATTCACTGTACACTTTCTATCAGTGCAAGGACTTTTGGCTGGGCAACAGAACTTCCTCTCCCCTCGAGCCCCCTAACTCTGTTCTGGGGTTTCCCCCAGCCCCATGGAGCAGATCTAGGAGAATGCACAGAGTGTGTCAGAGGTGTATCTGTGTATTGTGCAAAAATAACTACTGCACTGATGGAACAAGTGGTTTGGCTACTGCCCAATGCTGCAGCTGCAGAGGTGGCCAATGTCATCAGGAACATCGTGTGCAAGGCAGGGGGGGGGGGGTCTGAGTCTTAACAAAAAACAAAAGCTTGCACTGGCATCAATGGGAACTTTTCATGTAAGCCTCATAGCTAGACTAGGGTGCAGCAATTTTAGTCAGGATCATTGCTGGGAAGGAATGGGGTAAACCTCTCCTCCTTGTATGTGTTCCTGATGACAATCAGTCAATTGTGCCTGGGATTAAATAAAGAAAAAGCTCAGATGTAGCTGCTTGCTACACAATGAAAGTACAGTGGTGCCTCGCAAGACGAAAAGAATCCGTTCCGCGATTCTCTTCGTATAGCGGTTTTTTCGTCTTGCGAAGCAAGCCCATTGACAGCTTAGCGGATTAGCGCTATTAGCAGTCTAGTGGCTTTTAGCGATCAGCTGAGAAGCGGCTTAGCGGCTTAGGAAAAGGGCGAAAAAAGCGGGGGGAAACCGCGGAAACTCGCAAGATTTTTTCGTCTTGCGAAGCAACCCCATAGAGAAATTCGTTTAGCGAAGCGCCTCCAAAACGGAAAACCCTTTTGTCTAGCGGGTTTTCCGTCTTGCGAGGCGTTCGTCTTGCGGGGCACCACTGTAACAGCCTAATTTGGTCCTTTGGTCTGCCAGAAATAACACTCATAATCAACATATTACCTCAAGATGTGGCGATTGCTATTTGCTCGATGGCTTTTTAAAAAAGGGAATGGGCACATCCATGAAAGATAGGTCTACCAAGGGCTATTTGCCAGGCTACCCCCCATTTTTCAGAGGCAATGTATCAGATGATGGAGACAAACACAGGATGACGTTTACAGAAGCCTCTGCTTGGCTGCTGCTGAAAACAGAGTGTTGGACTTTTACACAGTATAGCAATTCTTTCATTTTTATTGTTGGTGGAAAAGAGTTACAATACTGCTGTTTATACACATCTCTACGTCAAGTAACGTTTTTTTCACAGCCCTGGAAAATGGTTACCTACACGTTTGTGCTGTTTGGCTAATCTCGCTTTGGCCTCCTCTAGCTCCTTTTGGATCATCACCACATGCTTGTTCATCTTACGGATTGTTGAGTGTAAGATTTCCCAGATATAAAACCTAGCAGAGAATGAAACAGATGCTCTAGTTCATACAATATACTTTGGCTCGTTTCAGTCATAATGCTAATGTACACATTGTATATGCTCTCTTGTAAAGCTGGCTATTAACTGCAGGATACAGGAGGCTGTGGATTAGGAATAAACAACCTGTACCATCAATGGATCTTCCCTACAATTAATTTACGGGGCATTTCATAAATGATGTCTTAGATGTGCAGTAAAACCTCGGTTGTCGAACATAATCTGTTCCGGAAGCCCATTCGGCTTCCAAAATGTCCAATAACTGAGGTGTGGCTTCCGATTGGTTTCAGGAGCTTCCTACACTCAAGCGGAAGCCGTGTTGGACGTCCAGCTTCCGAAAAATGGTTGAAAACTGGAGCATTTACTTCCAGGTTTTCGGCGTTTGGAAACCGAATGATTCCAAAACAGAGGCGTTCGGGATGTGAGGTTTGACTGTACTGTAAACCACATCTCTTGAAGTATCAAGCATGAATGTAACAATTCTGTTTGCAACCTGGAGTGCATTGTAGATGTACATGAGAAAGAACCGGCACTGGCTGTGGCCTATTGTCATTCACACACCCTGGCAAATCCAGGTTTGTTGCAGCACAATGTGTGTGAATTGGGCCCAACGCACCAGGATTTTGCACTCTGCCATAAACAGAAATGGTTGAATTACAAAAAATTCTGTAATTTCTTTGTGTGAGTTTTGAAAAGCTGAGTGAAAGACTGTTTACCCAACGCAAATATTTTGAGAAAGTTAAAAGGTGATCTGCTGCCAGCATCATTCAAATCACAACCCAAACAATTAAAAAAAAGGGGGTGGAAGAGGGAGATTTACATCTAGTTACCTAATGAAATCATGAGCCAGCTCTGGAGAGAAAATCCAGTTTGCTACTGCAGCACAATCCACAATCTGTGTGCGAATCATCTTATCCACCAGCACAGCAATCATCTGCGTGAAAAGGGAAGCAAAGGGTTTCTGGATCAGCTTATCAAAAGCAGGTGCTCATTTGCTACTGAAACGAACAGATAAGGCAAAATAAAGGCACACCCCTGTCTCTCCTGCTCAACTATCTTATAGTGGTGACAACTCAGGAAGCATAATCTAAAGCTGCTTCCTAAATTTTTGAAAGCTATGGTACACTTTTTATTTCTGAAATTTAATTCAGAATAAAAAAGGTTGCAAAACCAAAACCATGAGATGAACTTACTCCCCTGTGCTTTGGTGCGAGTCACAAAAGAGAGTTCAAGGTGCGTCACGTAAGAGAGAATTCTCTGCATTGGGAGGCAGTATTAGCTGTGTTATCCATGCTGCCTGCAATTTAAACCTAAAGGAAACTACACTCCAAGTAACAAAATAGTACCTTGAATTGTTAAATCTGCATGCAGGGTTTATTCCAGCTTAATTGCTGTACAGAAACAGGTGTCTAGGGCTCTTTGTCTAATTATTCAAAGATTGGGAATCATTGCTTATGCAGTGATAATGAGCTATCATGAAGCTTACAGGGAAAATACATGTGGAATGTTGTTTAATACTACAAATAAGGTACAGTGGTATCTCTGGATGCGAATGGGATCCGTTCCAGAGTCCCGTTCACATCCTGAAGCGAACGCAACCCTCTTCCTCGCATGCGCATGATGTCATTTTGACCGTCTGCGCATGTGCGAGCGGCGAAACCCAGAAGTAACGTGCTCCGTTACTTCCGAGTCGCTGCAGAGCGCAACCCGAAAATACTCATCCCGAAGTTACTTCAACCCAAGGTATGACTGTATTACTGTATTGACCCGACTATAAGCCACATCTGCAAATAAGCAACAACTTTAAAATTCATGGCATATTTGCGGGTGCGGCCTGCCTCCTGGCACTACTGCACTGAATGGGGGACGGCCGGCGCTTTGTGCACTGCTCCCCAAGCCAGTGCTGGCGCTCGGCTCTGAATATAAGCCACACTAATTTTATACGTCATATATCTTATCTCAAATGCATCATCAATCCATTCTAATGTACAATCAGTGCAGAGCCTGCAAGAGAAAGTGAACTGCAAAATGGGCAGCGGAAAGCGAAAGGCAACACTGAAATAATCTCCCACGGATTTAGGGCAGGCTTTCTCAATCTCGGCCCTCCAGAAGTTTTGAGACTACAATTCCCAGCATCCCTGACCACTGGTCCTGCTAGCTAGGGATCATGGGAGTTGTAGGCCAAAAACATCTGGAGGGCAGTGGCGGAGCTTCATGCTCCAGCACCGGGGGCGGGGGCGGTGGAGAGAAGGCGGGGGCGGGGGGCGCTGCCTGCGGGGCAGCCGCTCACTCCTCTTCCTCCGTGAGTGCTGGAAGGCCGAGGTTGAGGAAGCCTGATTTAGGGCCTGGTGTGCAGCAGACAAAATTTACACCGAAATCAATCGATGGAACTTAAAGGTACTTTTTGGATGAGTGGAAAAAGAAGGAAACCTATAATTCCATTCACTCTCACCTGTGGATGATTCTTCCACACTTCATACGTAACTCTGAGCACATGCAGCTTCCCTTCATCGCTTTCCGCCAGCGCTTTGAAGACTTCGCGGAATCTTATCAGAACAGGGAAAGATAGCAATGAAAGGCCGTTAAGGGGTAAAGTATATTGCCTGCTCTTTCATTGGCTGTGACCTGACATTCAAAAGCTGATTGCTGAACAAGGGCTACAGCTCACTTTGGACCTACAGTTGTTGAGTGGCAAGGCTGAGAGGGTGAGAAGAAAGCTAGATGATTCTGTGCCCTCCTTTTCGAGTTATACAGAGCAGAGTCTCTTTCAGAAAGGGAGGAGGCAAGGACTCTGAGCTCTGACAGTCTCCCACAGGGATCCAACATGCGCTTGCTGTTGTCAACCAGCAAGGTGATTTGGGGGAACACTCCACCTCATCATCTCAAGCATCTCCTCCGCAGCCCACCTGCTGGTTACAAGTAAAATAAGATAGTGCAGGAGTGATAGCTTGTCTGTTACCAGGAGTACCACACAAGGGCAGATAGCCCTGCTAACCAAGGTGCCCATAGGTTCAGCTGACTGATAGTATGATAGAAAAAGCAATATGCATCTCATCTCTCCCTACAATTAAACAATAATGATAAATACTTTAATCGAAGGTTATTGCAAAACTGTCTTGCAGTTTCTGCCTTGTGAATCAATTCCAGGCAGGCTCTTCATAAAGTAGGAAACAATTAAAACTGGTTATATGAGCCAGTAGCAGTGTGTTATTGATAGCACTGGCAACTTTGTGGTTATACTTACCTTCCCAGAGCACTGAAGGAGTGACTGAATGACTTTGCGGCCAAATGCAGCAGTGTCTGCACAAACACCTCTATTTTTAAAGGATTAAAAGAGAAGCCTTCATCTGGGGAAAAAAGTTACATTTGAGTCAGTACTTCCAGTACAGCCTTTGATTCAGCACCCACATTTTTCTGCCTTAAAAAAAAAAAGTCTATGCCTATGTAACCAAAGGCAAGTATGATCTCTCTCTGTGTGTAACTAAGCCTAAGTGTGTGTACATGAAACCAAAGAGTAGCCATTTTCTTCCCCAATTTTTCTCCGCTTCTGTTTTCGTCTCTTGTGCCATTCTTTGTAAAGCACCCAATACAGATGTTGCTATATAAACAACAGCCATTGCGCAAAGCTAAACTGTTGTGTGTATGAGACAGAGAGCGGATGACTGGTGGGGTCAGCTGTCCAAAGAAAGTCAAAAATTCCATGGGAGGGTCATTCCATATCAAGTGATCCATCTTTTTTTACCTCATGTCATCCAGTTTCCTTAATATTTTGTACACTTGTTGAATGATGGAAACTAAGTTTAAATCTATGCATTCAGAGAAGACGACGTTGCAAAGTAGCACTTCTACAGAACAATGAAATAAGCTTAAATACAGAAAGAACTAGGAGCACTTGACTACAGCTATCAGAAGTTCTTACCATCATCATCATCCTGATTAGGGTTGGGTACATCCTTCAAAATGGTGAAAATCTCATCGTTGCTTGCTTTGTTTTTAATGGCGATGTTTAAGCAGAGCGCAACGTTGTATCCTGGAAGAGACTCTACAAATACACAAAGAAGCAAAGTTACCTTTAGTTTTTTTTAAAAAAGCCCTATTTCCTCATAAAAGCCAAGACAGCAGAAACGCCATTCTTTGGAAGTCATCATCTTGCAGACTTCCAGGTCATGTAATGAGTAGAATGAACAACCAAGTCAAACTTCACCCTCCTTCTTTCTCCCACCAGCCTAGATGTTAAGTTTTAAAACTTGTTAAGAATGAACACACTGTTCATTCCAGAGTTGCCTGCACACTAATAGGCTGGCCTGGTTTTCTGCACAGCAGTTTGCCAGGCTCCTTGAACTCTTTTGAGGAGCTCCAAATATAAAAACTGAACTGCCATGCAGGAAACTGACAAATACAGTAGCACCTTGGGTTCACGAACACCTTGGTAACTTGGATGTTTTGGCTCCCAAATGCCGAAAACCTGGAAGTGTTTTCCAAAGTTTTTCGGAAGCTGAACGTCCGACGCGGCTTCTGCTTGCGTGCAGGAAGCTCCTGCAGCCAATTGGAAGCTGCGCCTTGGTTTTTGAACATTTTGGAAGTTGAACGGTCTTCCGGAATGGATTACGTTTAAGGACCAAGGTACGACTGTACATCTTTAGGGGCACCTTCTGCTATCATATTGTTGAAGCAAAGCAGATGTGGACCCGGATTGTAGATTAGGAACTGCTTGTAGGCTGTTCTGGACCTTTTAGAGCAGCGGTTCTCAACCTGTGGGTGCCCAGATGTTGTTGGACTACAACTCCCATCATTCCTGAGATCTGGCTTTGCTAGCTAGGGGTGATGGGAGTTGTAGTTCAACATCTGGGGACCCACAGGTTGAGAAAGGCTGTTTTAGAGGAAGCTCATGCTATTAGTATAACAAAACAAACAGGGCTAAAAAATTTCCTAGTTCTCTTGTAATCCTTACAACATTCCATCCTTATTCTCATACTGCAGATGGAGGCTGTAGCTTTGCGAGAGTTGCTTGCTCGAGAATGACTGTTGAGTCTATGGCAGGGGCCAAATTTGAAGCAGGACCCCACCTCAATCCATAGCTCAGCCTCTCACCCACTAGACTACACCAGCTCCCCAAAGACAGATTCAAGAAAACTAGTCTAACTATTTAAAAATAGGAAGAAAACACTGCAGCAAGTGCATAACCCATATACATACTGTTGCTTTCATCTCCGTATTTATAAATACATGCTGGATTTGCAGGAGTTAGGACTGAAAACGTAGCAGGAACAATATCCACTATTCGTTGGTGGTAGGAAAGCCTAGAAAAAAAAAGATTTTGCATAAGATGAAGAAGTGATACTCCTATCATGATACAGGTCTATGGACAAAACCCAGCTAAGCATGAACCCTTACTCAGCCTCAGTGAATGCAGATTATAAATCTAGATATGGCAAAATCAAAGTCTATGCTTTACACTGAAACAGGAAAGGAATAGTCCAAAGTACGATTATGCCCCTTACACAGAAGTCAGCTCCACTGATCTGAATAGAAGTTACTTCCCAGTAACTATTTAGGATCATTTATTTGTATGCTCAATTGTTTTCCATTTAGTCAATTTTGTTTTTGTTGTTTGATCATTAGACATTACAAAACAAGGAATTAAACTGAGGAATCTAAACTTGGAGAGAGAATTTTAAAAATTAATTCAAAAGCACTATTTTTATTTACTGAATTTTCTCCCAGCAGAATACTTCCAACCATCCAGATGGTGTCTTAACTCATAATGAGTAAGTGCCCTATTCCTGGACAAACATACAAAGACTAAGCAAATACTATTGGTTTGAAGTGGGAGCTGATATTATTTCTTCCTCACTTTAGCAACTGCATTAAGTTGGAAAAATAGGCTATATCTATTAGAATACTACCCCTTCTGCAGTTCTGATGCCTCACTCACCTCATACATTTTTCCAAAACTTCTCTTACGAATTTAGGTCTGGGTTTGTCAAGGTCCTCAGAAAGACAATCTGACCTATCATTGGAACAAAATTGTGCAATTGCCATTACCCAGTGAAGCATATAAAGGCTTATTTGTCTAATATGCAATGATTTAGGAAGCTTCAATCTTGAATGTTGTGCTTCTTTCGCTCTCTGCATTGTCAGAGCCACTAGGAAGCAAATTCATACAGTACTGGGGGTTACAGTTTAAGGCAGCAAAGCTTACATAATTTCACATAATGACATTTTAAACCACAGATACCTGTGGGCTATCTAGTCTTGCACAGAAATCATTGAAAATATATCACGTTTGTAATTTGACATTTGCAGAATTTAGCACCATTTGGATATTTCAGGAGATAATAAGAATCACTGAAATAAACTTACCAGTCTTCCCAGCTCCAACGGAATTGAAAATTATTCAAATGGTGCGAAAACCAATTAATGAACCTTCATGAAAAAAGAAGGAAACTTTCACAAACTCCCAGAAGACCAAACCACAGCCATTCACAGTGACATTATTCACACTATATCCTAGCCATTACAAAGAATGTCACAACACATTTTGTTGAAATGGATTCTTGGAAATACTGGTTATGAAGAGCATGTAAATACAGAACTCTTAAAAAATTAACATTAAGGGGCAGAATGCCCAAAGCTGTCAGATAACTGGATCTTCTGCAAGTTCTAATTATCTTTGAAGTTAGTAAAACAAGCTAATTATATAGTCATACCTCTTGTTGTGTTTGCTTCACATTGCGGTTTTTCGGGTTGCGAATGCGGCAAACCCAGAAGTGTATACTTCCGGGTTTCCCCGTGCGCGCATGCGCACAAGCGTTCTGCACGTTTCACACATGTGCAGAAGCGCTCTATCGCACTCCACGCTTGTGCAGAAGAGCCACTCTAGTTGCAGACTTTTCGGGGTGCAAATAGCACCCCAGAATGGATTGTGTCTGCAACTAGAGGTACCACTGCAGTTCAGATATGGACACTTCAGATAATAGTTTTGTAAGTAATACTTGAAGCGTATTTTCAGGTCTTCCTGGCTCGTCTTCCAAGCTAAGATGTACTTGGCTACCCCCACTCTTTGATAATCACTGTGACCATAAAACAGGAAACAACATACATTTATTCAGTTCAAATAAGCTGATGCCACAGAAACCCACCTGTCAGTAATCACACAACTCAAAAATGGAGTTAACTTTTTATTAGTACAAAAACACGATCTGCACAGACTTTGTTGAGTTTCAGGCCTAGTGAGCATAGCGGCTTGTTCCCTGCGTCCTTCCTCCATGAAAATTGCCAAGACTGAAAGTCCCTGCCTTCTCACAGCTGTCTTAAGTCTCCTGCTCTCCAGTGCTTTCCCGAAGCAATCGGAGACGGCATCAGCATGCAGCTAATTTCTCCTCTGCCCTTTTCATGCCTCTTTTGGTTCTTGGAGTCAGGGAGAGGGCAGACACCTATAACTCTTCACCAGCCTCTTTCCACTCTCCTCCTCCTTCAGTTTCTGCCTGATTCTGGACTTCCCCCTGCCAGACTCTCCCAGCTCACTAAACCCTGTTACCTCTTGGAAGCCGGTCTTCGCCCTCTGACCACTCACCATTGTCCCCCCACCCCACCCCAGGTTCTGAGCCTTCTTCCCTTGCTTGATTCCTCCCACCATTCCTCTGCATCCAACCGCTCCATGACATCTGATGAAACCTGCTTCACAAACTTCTTAGAAATCTAAAGGTAAGTGCGCTTACTTACCTGTCTATGCAAGTAGTGTTCATTGTATCCAAGCGCATGTACAGCATTTCTGTGGCTTGTGCAAGCTGCAAGATTCCATTTAAGGAATAATATGGATGAACCTTTAACTCTCCCTTTGTTAAGAGAGAAACTGTGTGTGCCCAAACCTAGAGTTCTAGGCTACTGAATCAGACTCAAATCAAGTACAGTGGAACCTCAGTTCTCAAACGTCTCAGTTGACGAATATTTGGGAAGCCAAACGCCGAAAACCCGGAAGTAAACACTTCCGTTTTCGAACGCACCTTGGAAGTTGAATGACTTCCGCTACGTGTTTTTCAATTTTCTCAACTGAATCTGCTGACAGCCCTTTGCGCCTCGGTTGTTGAACGTTTTGGAAGTTGAACGCTCTGCTGGAACAGATTACGTTCGACAACCGAGATTCCACTGTATCTTGGATTTAGACACTTTAAGAGGCAGGGCAATATTTTATTAGCCATGCAGAATTATTATAAATGTTATTTTAATTCATTCCCTGCCCTTCACCCTAAGGCCTCAGGGCAGGCTACAACCATTACACTTCTGAGCAGCCTTCCTATTTTTGCCTGATGAATAAGATTGGCTACCAATGAAAACATTTTTAATCACAACTTTCATTTCAGCGATTACTCAAAATAACCTGCATCTGCAACCAACCGACTTCTAATACAACTGTGAACAGTAATACATAATGCATTAAAAAATTTTCCTACAAAAAATGTGCTAACTGATATCAGAGTTGTTGAGTAAAAAGGATACAACTTGGGGTAAGGAGCCGGGCTGAAGTTTGCAAAGTTCAATAAGGAGTGTTGTGTACATGACCTCAGTGTGTGGTGGAATAGGAAGCTGAAACAGCTCGGCAAAGATTACCTGGGGGGGGGGGGGAAACATGACACAGATACAATGAACTGTATACCTGTCTTATCTGAACTGATATCAGAAGGCATTATTAGTATTAAGTCTGGCAACTGTTGGGGTATAGTGGTGAAATGACCCTTCTTATGCTCTAAGAACAACAACAGCAGCAGAAATAACAATTCATTGATACGCTGCCCATCTGACTGGCTTGCCCCAGCCACTCGGGGTGGCTTCCAGCAAATTAAAACATCAAACACAGGAAAACACCAAACATTAAAAACTTCCCGACACAGGGCTGCCTTCTAAAATCCAGATAGTTGTTTATTTCCTTAACATCTGATGATAGGATGCCACTACCAAGAAGGCCCTCTGCCTGGTTCCCAGTAGCCTCACTTCTCGCAGTGAGGGACCTGCCAGAAGGCCCTCGGAGCTGGACCTCTGTGTGTGGGCTGAACAATGGGGGTGGAGACACTCCTTCAGGTATACTGGGCCGAGGCCGTTTAGGGCTTTAAAGGTCAGCACCAACACTTTGCACAAATAAGCACAAACTTGCATATTTATTAAATTTATTTCCTGCCTTTCCTCCAAGGTCTAATGCCCCCATTTTATCCTCACAACTGCCCTGTGAGGCAAGTTTGGCTGAGTGAGAGGGACTGACCCCAAGGGCACCCAATAAGCTGGAATGTTAAGTTGGGGCTTGAAATTAGCCTTAGGTCAATTGCTCTAACCACTATCCTCAGCATTTATATATTCTATAAATTGCCCAGTGTGGCTGGGGAAACCCAGCCAGATGGACAGGGTGTAAATAAAACCACAACAATTTAGCCACATATAGTTCATCAGTATTTAACATATTTATTTATATATGAGGTTTGACGCAGATTCAACCTCCTTTTCTGCATAGCTAGGGTTTGGGTTTTTTTTGCAAATGAGTCTGGGTAAATTATAATAGAGTTTACAGCGTAGCAAGTAAAGGCATTTTGAAAGAGGAAAAAGATAAATATGGTAAAGAGATGCATACCTCAACTATGTGGTAGTTCAGAGGGATCTTGTTATTCCCTGGGTAGCTCAGTAACTGAGCAGCACTAGAGGAAAAGGTAGACTCAGTGATTCAAAGAATGCAAATACAGAAAAAGGTCAGTTAGGAAGGAAACTGAAGCCTTGCTAAAGAACAGTCAGTTAAGTGCATGTGTATCAATTCACATGCAGCTGGCACTAAAGTGACAGTAAGACTCATAAGCATAGCAAATGGACTATGCAAACTGAAAATGACTCCAAGTATCTCCTCAAAACCCACCATAAGCTCTTGACTGACTAGAATGAGAGATCCATGTGCCATTATTACAGAAACTGCAAGAACAGAGGTCTGGATGTTGAAAGCATTATTTTGTGAACTTATTGTCAAGACACAATTTGATAAAGAGCATTTCGCACCCAAGTAGACAGCAGCAATTCTCTAGGATGCTAAGTGTGTTCCTTTGCAGCTACCCAACTCTAAAATCATATCCCTTCTGGATACATCAGTGACTCACGCCATTTTTACAGTTTCTCAATTCTACCTTTGCATTTGAAAGCAGTCAAAATTAGAGAGGCAGTTCTCCTTCCAGCCTAAATCTGAGGTGACTCAAAAAGGAGTAACCCCAGAAGTGTTTTGTCCTTTCAGGGGACTGTATCCCAGGAGGCCGTCTCTTCTCACTTTGTTTTCAACCACCCATCTGGCAACTGGAAATTTTATTTCAGGAGATATTTTACCCTGATCACTTTTCATGATGAAGAATTCCTTATAGGGTTTCATTTCAAAGTTTAAGCCATTTGGGGTTTTTGGTAGGTCATTGTCTGCAAGACAGGAAAGATACCTTGTTTCCCTTTATCAGACAATAGATCTTATTTTTATCAAAGGTTTGTAATATACTGCACTTGTGAAAGGGCTGGCTTAGGCAGTGGGAAGAGGTTGTGTGGAGACACTGTGAAATATAACTTTTCCAGATCAGTGCAATTTGCAGAAATTTGATGCACATGCAGCTGAAGAGTTTCTTTCAGGTTTTCACAGCAGAAATTGGAAGAAGAGGCAAGCTGCTTTTTAAATGAATTGGTGAATTGCAGCCATCCTCACCTCACGAGCAAATATGCTCTTTAGCCACACTCAGAAAACAGTGCTGTCGGGTAGGTAGAAAACAAAGGTCTTTTGATCTCCTAATGGTTGCCCTGCATGAAAAGTAACTCCTACCACGTCTTCCTTTCTTTCCAGTGTGATTTAATGATGCAGTGAAGATTTTCCTCTATCACAAATCTTTCAGCGGAATGACTGCCAGGCATAACAGGACCCTGTTGAAGGAATTAAGAAACGGCAGAAGTGATATAACATAAGAGTCCATTTTAAACAAAATAAATGACAAAGTTTGGCTGCATTACTGGCACTGTAGCTTTGACAATAGTTATAATACAATACAATTTATTCTTTCTAGAGGCTTTAACATTCGCAAGCAATTTCAAAATGCTAAAAACTATTTTTCCCCATAATAAATTTTGCTGCTGTTAAAAACAGGTCAGGATTCAAAGAACTGTGAAACAAGTTCCATGACCTCAAGGAAACTTTAGATCCTTTATTCTTTTTTGAGTAGCCCCCTATGGCCTACGAAAAGCAACTTTTGAAACAAAAGTTTCAAAAATATATTTGTTTGTCATGAGCAGGTTGGGTCAGGTTATGCCCTGAAGAAATCACTTGACTACCGCAAGCCTCTAGTGTTGGTCTACACAACTCGTTGCCTAAAACTGTCCAGGACCCAAAGAAACTGCAAAAACCAAATTTTTAGAAGGGAGAGAAGACAATACTTTGTACCCCCATTATAAAGTCTCTCTCTTATAGTCAGGGACTGCAATGAATTAAATGAACACCCCCACCCCCCAATTTAAACTGTAGCGACACTTCATGCTTGCAAATAATTAATAATAATTTACTTGTACCCTGTCCAACTGAATGGGTTGCTGCAACCACTCTAGTTGGCTTCCAGCAGATTATAAAAGAACACAACAAAACATCAGGCATTAAAAGCTCACCGTTACAGGGCTACCTTCAGATGTCTACGGAAAGTTGTTGATCTCTTTGACATCTGCTGGGCGGGAGGGCATCCCACAGGGAGGGCACAACTAACGAGAAGGCCCTCTGCCTGGTTCCCTGTAACTACACTTCTCGCAATGAGGGAACCGCTAGGCGGCCCTCAGGGGGCTGAATGATGGGGGTGGAGATGTTCCTTCAGATATTCAGGGCTGAAGCCACTTAGGGCTTTAAAGATCAACACCAACACTCTGAATTGTGCTGGCAAATGCACTGAGAGCCAATGTAGATCCTTTAAGACTGGTTTCATACGGTCTCAGCGGCCACTCCCAGTCGCCAGTCTAGTTGCCACATTCTGGATTAGTTGTAGTTTCCGAGTCACCTTCAAAGGTAGCCCCATGTAGAGCGCATTGCAGTAATCCAAGCAGGATTAATCTGGGGCGGATAGGATCTCCACTGGCATACCAGAGGGAGCTGGACACAGAATTGACCTGCGCCTCCATGGACAGCTGTGAGTCCAGAATGACCCCAAGGCTGTGCACCTGGTTCTTTAGTTACCCCATTCAGGACCAGGGAGCCCCCCCCCCCCACCTGTCTGCCCCATCCCTCAGAAACAGTGCTTCTGTCTTGTCGTGATTCAGCCTCAATCCGTTAACCACCATCCGTACATACACGCAACTCACCTCGGGATCATCAGTGTAGTCAAACATTCTGAAGATAACTCTCGGCATTGGGTAAATGGAGTCTTCGGTGTGAGGTGGCGGAGTGAAGGGAGGCAGATTGTGCTGCAGTGCCTCGCAGAGCACGTTGTCAAAAGCAAGGTAAGGCCTTGGGATGTGCCTTTCTTGCCAGCGGTCTTTCTTCAGCTTCTGAACCTGAGCCCACAGGCAATCCAAGTACTGAAAAACAAAAGTGCCCATCATGCAGGAAGACGCCCGTTGCCAACAGAATGGCATTTCTTCTTCCATCCACTCCACTGCCCGACTTGGAAGCCAACTCTCCATCCATCCCCGCAAACGTCCTTTTGCCCTCTGCTGCTGTTAGTGCCTCAGGAAGGAAAGCAGAGGTGGCTAGCCTGTGGGGCTTCAGAACTGGTTTGACTGTAACTCCCATCAGGCTCAGCCAACACAGTCAATGTTCAGGGGTGATGGGACTTGTAGTCTGGCAACATCTGGAGTGCCACAGTTTAGCCCCCACCCCCTTGATCTAAAGAACCACATAAGTAAGATGACTTGGATTTGAAAACAGCAGCCCACAGTGTCGCATGACAATTTTCTTTTTTAAAAAACCGAGGACTTTATTTGAGGCCTACTGGGTGCCAACATTTCTTCTCGTTGCCAGATAAAAACATCTTTTTTATTTTTCCGGGGTTTATAATGTATTGATTTTTAAAATGCGCTCAATTAGTATTTTATCTTGGACTTGTAAACCACACTGCAAGCTCTACAAAGGACGATATATTTTAAATAAAATTATTCAGATATATGTGGTGACATGTACTCAAGACTCCTTGCCACGTTTTACCTCTTCTTGTGGATGTGGTTTATCAGCAGACCAAACTTGCAGCATTGGTACGTGAATCTTTTGACGGCGTCTGAAATAGAGTGAGAGGAGATATAAAAGTTACTCAGATAAGCAAGCATGACCGATAGAGGGGTGGGCTTGTTGCCAGAGTATGGTTAGGTATGCATTTTCAATTATCCAATTCCCAGCTCAGTTTTTTTTTCCTTTTTTCTTTTTTGTGTGAGTTTATGGGGCTTTTGAAAAGAAAGTCAAGTCAAGACCTAAGAGCACACACTTTTAAAGCTACATGATAACCATGATGACTTCAGCACAATTCAAAAAACAAAATCTAATAAAGTTTGAGTCTATGACGTACAATCAAGCTAGATTGATTGCACTCAGTCTCCCGGAGACTGAGTGATATTGCCAGACAAGAGGACATAGCCCAGGTAAAACCTGGGATGTTCCTAGGGGACCAGATTTATTGGACCATACCAGCCCCCTACTTTGCAGAAATCCACTATGTGGAATACCGCAGACTTCTTACAGCGGCTAGATTAAATGTCCTTGACTCTGCGATATTGTGGGGAAGGTACAGGGGAGTACCATACGCCCAGAGAACCTGTCATTGTGCTATCGGTGTGGTTGAGTCCACCGAACACATTCTCTTGACTTGCCCTTCTTAGGCAGAGCTTAGACAAAACTTTATAGACCCATTCCTATGTCAACTTAGCTTCCTACCCGGAGAAAACCAGGTTTTATACTTGCTGAATAATGTCACTAGAGCTATACCTTTCTTGGTAGCCAAATTTCTTTTTTTAGCCTTTAAGCGTCGCAAGACCATAATTGATTGTATTGACATGGGGCTATCTGTTTAGCCCTTTTAGTGTTGGCTAGGCTCTAAAATCTTCTTGGATGTTTTAACTGTGTATTGGCAAATGTATTTGTATTCTTTTCTCTGACTGACGGTCGAATAAAAAGGCGGATTGATTGAATAAAGTTCTAGGGCCTGGGTTCCCAAAGTGTGGTCCGTGAGCTTCGTTCAGGTGGCCTATGACGCGTCTGTGGACTTGTATTTGAGGAGAAGGTGGCATGGTACTGAACCCAGTTCCTAACCATCTGGGTTGCTTGTTACTGTTTTAAGTGTTTTGTCTGGGATTCAGGAAGCAGAGAGCCTGCTTCTTAGCTCTTTCTTCCTCTGAATCTTGGTGCAGTCCGATAATCTTCTGTCCCAGACTGGTTGGACATAAGGAGTGATGACAGTTGTAGTACTTTGCACAGTAATGTGTCCTGTGTCCCCCCCCCTTAGGGGCAGGGGGAGAGGAGGGCGGGGACAGAGACTGTGATAAAACAAATACTTTTTTCTACTCTGCTATCTAATAAGGCAAAGCAGATTGGTTACTGTTCTCTTACTTCAGGTAGTTTTCAACCTGGGACAAGATGCGGTCCATCTCAGCATCCTTCTTCTCATACAACTCCTTCCCCACCCAAGGTAAGGATGAGAGAAAAGCATACACATACCAGTCACAGCGTACCTGTGGCAAACAGAAGTGATGATAATGTTCAGGCGCATAAAAGGAACAAGGGCAAGGGGCTTGTATTCCGATATAATACTTCAAGCACAAATCATCATCATCAAGAAGAAGAGGAGGAGGAGGAGGAGGAGGAGTTTGGACTTGATATCCCGCCTTTCACTCCCCTTAAGGAGTCTCAAAGCGGCTAACATTCTCCTTTCCCTTCCTCCCCCACAACAAACACTCTGTGAGGTGAGTGGGGCTGAGAGACTTCAGAGAAGTGTGACTAGCCCAAGGTCATCCAGCAGCTGCATGCGGAGGAGCGGGGAAGTGAACCCGGTTCACCAGATTATGAGTCCGACGCTCTTAACCGCTACACCACGCAGGCTCTCTCAAACACAACAGGCCAATTTCCATAAACAGCTGTCTAAACATCTGTAACTAGACTACTAAACAAAGAGGGCAAATTCTCAAAAGGTTGTTCATACATCATACTGGTTGCATAAGCATTTATTTAAGTTCTACTTTAATTGACCACATCTTTCCTTCAATTTTATTTAGGACGTACCCCCACTTTCCCTAGATCACCTGAGCCCTGGAAAATGCCAAATCTTGCCAGTAGTTGGCAGAAATCACCCCACAAATCTAGATATTTTAAACACTGATTCTAAAACTATAACAATATGAAAACAGCTGCAGAAAAAATGCAGAAGATGAACAAGCCAAAGAACGGAAAGGCCATATAGCTCAGTGACAGAGCACATACCATAATGCTGTAGAGATGTCAGTGGGTGTGCGCAAGATGATCTAGCCTAGAAGTAAGCAATTGGTGTTCCCCCAACCCAAATCCAGTTATTTGGTCTCCTAAGGCAAAGTTTAATAAGAATAAACAGAGTTTCTGCTAAAGGCACTAGCAGGATGTTCTGGTGATAAGTGATGGGTTCTTTGATCACGCGTTTGTGTCCAGGCCTCCTAAAGGGTAAATTCCTATCCCTGATAATTTGACATTTCAGTGTCTGTTTTATTCAAGGAGCTTCAAATCCCAAACCTGAATTAGGGTTGGCTCTAGCAGCTTAGAATTATAGATCCTTCAAGAATCCTGATGGAAAGTTTCTGACTGCGTTGCAGCATTCCTTTTCTCAGGCTTCCTCAACCTCGGCCCTCCAGGTGTTTTGAGACTACAATTCCCAGCATCCCTGACCACTGGTTCTGCTAGCTAGGGATCATGGGAGTTGTAGGCCAAAAAAACATCAGGAGGGCCGAGGTTGAGGAAGCCTGCTTTTTCTTCTTCCAAAGGCAGGTATCTTAAAAGCAAAATCATCAATGGAACAAAAGAATGTCTTTGCTTACCTGAGGTACATCCTCCTCCTGAGTCACAGCAACGAAATTTTCAAACATGGCCACCATTGATGGGGCAGCTATTACATGACAATTGACAAGATCAGACAGAAAACGGACCTAGAGAAAGAGAAGGGGGAGCTGGGAGTTTACTTGTGGTGAGAATGAAATCTGCTTTGGGATCCTCCCTCAGCCGATAGAGAAAAACAGGCTCTCCAAAAATCAGAGTCCCACTGTGACTGCACTACCATCTGCCCTTGGTGAGGGAGCAGGAGAGGAAGTACACGAGACCAAGGCCCAACCTTATCATCAGCTGGAATCCCTTAAAAAAGCAGCAGCAAGACAGAAAACGAAAAAGCTTCACCTGTGAGTTGTAAATTACAGTTATACCTTGGATCCCAAACACCTTGTGAGTCGAATGTTTTGGCTCCTGAACGCTGCAAACCCAGAAATGAGTGTTCCGGTTTGTGAACGTTCTTTGGAAGCCAAATGTCTGACATGGCTTCCGATTGGCTGCAGGAAGCTCCTGCAGCCAATCAGAAGCCACACCTTGGTTGCTGAACGTTTTCGGAAGTCGAACAGACTTCTGGAACAGATTCCATTCGACAACCAAGGTACGACTGTATTAAAAAGACGCAGTGAATAAGAAAAAAATCTACCTGCTGGATCTTAATCCTTTGTGTGCCATGAGCGTAATGAGGATGCTCTCTGAACAAGCACTAAAATCACACAACATGCCATGCCACTAGCACTGCAGTAAAGCTACAAATAGATGGGCAAGTGTGGGTTTGGATGGGTGCATTGGGGAGAAAATGAGACTGAATTTTCCACAACTGCACCCTGCAAGATGAAAGGTAAGCCCTTCAGATTCACTGGAAAGGAAACTAAATAAAGGCTGTAAGATGCAAAAGGAACTTACTAAAACCACAGCTTCATTATACATGTTGACTTTGAAACACTCTTTGAGTTGACGTATCATGGCTTCTACAAACTCTCCGCCAAAGTTGTAGTTCCTTGCGTTCAGCAGGCCGACTAAAGTAGTGTAAACCGTCAGCTTTATGGGTAACAAACGTGCACTGAATTTTTTTCCCATTAAGGAGGAGACACAAACAGCAGGCATTAATTCAGATTGCAAACATTGGGTTATCATTCTTCAACATGGCAAATTCAAACCGTTAGGTGGGATACAGATATTTTTTGAACTCAAGAATCTATATCCTAGAACAAAGTGAGAAAAGGCTCTGCTTGGATTTGACTTATTTTTCAAACTCTCCTTGGAAAACTAGAATAAAATACATATAAATTATGCAACATGATCTACTGTGTTTTTTCCTCTTAGGGTGAAATTCAACATAGAACTAAGGAGATCATACCACAGCGCAAGTATTTCTGCTTGCCCAATGGGATGATCTCCCCACTCCTCTCCCTGAATATTATTTTTTTTTTGGGGGGGAATCTCCCGACCCTCCAGAGCAGATTTTGGGGAGGAAGCTCCTTTGCAATGTCAGGAGTCCTCGTGCCGTCTTCCGCTAGCAGAATGGGGCAGCTGAGTCCGGCTTTTAGTTCAGCTCCACTGTAGAGTAGCAGTGTCTCTCCTTGTACTGCAGGGCACTGGTTGAAAAGAACAGAAGAAACAGGAGGAAGAGCAGGAGGCAGAAATGAGAAGTTCTTATACTTTCCTGGAGCGCCTTGAAATATCTCCCAGCAATCTGGAACTACAAAACATGCTTCAGTTGATTGCTGCAGTCAACAGACCAACTGTGGCATTTGAATTGTAGTGTATGTGGCTAAATGATCAGCAATAGCACTCCAGAAAGCACACACGCACAAGGCAATACAGTGAAAAAAACACATACCAACACACTACTGCTCACCTCATCATTGCCACCCATTGCCAACAACCACCTCAAAATATTTGGCAAGTGGTGCACTTTTAATAAAAACCTGAGGTCCTTTTTCCCCATTTCTGACCATGAACCATATGCACATTTACTCAGAAAGGCTAGTCAATGATTATCAGCTCAAAAACTTTCTGCCTAAGGTAAACAGACTATTGATTTTACTCAGTTTGTTCATTTCCTCTCAGTTTCAACATCTAAGACAGAAAACATCTAGGACAGAAAATGAATGACAAACACACACACACAAATATACAACGTAACCTTATGTTTAAAAGCGTTTAGTGTAGGTAATACATTATCACCTGGATCCATAAATCTTTTGCATACATACACTGTACAAAGGATTCTTAGTATCTTGCTTTTGTAGTTTGGTAAATCTGCCTCCAAGACCCCAGCCAGGCCTTCCAAGTTGCTCTCCAAAGAAGAAGTACTCTGAGAGGATTAGAAGAAGAAGAAGAACCCCCCTGTGTAAAGGTATTTGCACGGCAATACACAAGCTTTTGAAACCACACATGCAAAACAGTATAAAGCTGCAGCCCCTCATACCTTTTCTCCTACTCTGCATATTAAGGATTCCAGCCGCTCTTCAATTTCAGACGCCTCAGATGTTCTCCTCCTCTTGTGTGGCTGCCCTCCTGCATCAATGAGATAAAGCAGAGAAGAACTCAGCCCACAATATCGTCCATGCTGATGATTCACTCTCAGATTGGAAAATTTAAAGTCTATATATAGAAATATTGTAAAATTAATGAGTGATAGAAAAATGTTGGAATGAAATTTTACGGCTTTAGTAGAAATGCTATAAGGAGTTAAGCTTAAATAAGTATACTAATTTTAATGGAAATAAGATTAAAAATATGTTAAGACATTTATATTATAGGAAATAGAGAAAGATGGAAAGGAATTGCTGAAATAATTAATGGAAGTGGAATACAAAGAGGGAGGTGAGAGGAGGTCAATGATACAAGGGAATGAAAGATAGAATATGGAAAAGGTATGATGTATGTTTTTAAATTGTTTTTGTTTGGTTTGGTTTAGTTTATTGTGTTAGCTTAATGTGTTAAGGTTGTGTTTTGTATTGTTTATATATTGTATTGTATTGTTTTTTCTCTTTTTTGTTTTTTTTCTTTTGTTTTCTTTCTTCTTTTTCTTTTTGGTATGCTTTAAAAGTAATAAATATATATATATATTTTTAAAAAAAGATGATTCACTCTCAAAGGTGGCAACAGCCAGAGGCAATCAGTGAGGCGGTGAGCTGTTCATCTGGCCTTCCTCCATCTCTTGAGAAAGCCAGTCTTTTTGCACCTTTGGTCAGCAGAGAGAAGTCTGCTCAATCTACCAGGGCGGTGGCGGGGGGGGGGCTATATCAAGACCTGGGCCAATAGCGGTGGCACCCCCCCCCCAGAGGCGAGCAACCTCAGGGAAAGGCAAGGGCCATAACATCATTTTCTCTGGTGATAGCCTTGCTCAAATTGTTTCAATCCTGTTTTAACTGTTTTTTAACGTGTGTTTTTAAATTTGGGGTTCTTCTTGTTGTTTTTTAAATTAAAGGATGTAAAATCTGGCTGGGATGAGTGGAGCTGGGGGGAACCCAGTCATAGTGGTTCTGGACGAGGGGAGGTATGGTGTGGGGTGGGCTAGGCCTGGTAAGGAGCAAACGGACAGGCAGTTAGTGATTGTGCTGTGTGCCAACCCTCCCTCCAACCTGGGGAATTGTGATTGTCCTATCATCCAACCGTTGAGTCTGTGCCTGCTGCTGTTGAATGCCAGATTGGCTTTGAAGAAGGCCTCTCTCATCCATGATCTGATTGTGGATGAGGAGGCCGATTTCGTTTGCATCACTGAGACCTAAGTGAGCAGGGTGGAGTTGGTCTTATCCAGCTGTGCCCACCTGGGTATCAGGACACCATCAGGGCAGACTTGAGGGTCAGGGAGGGGGAGTTGCAATAGCCCAGATATTCCAACTCTCTGTTCAGACTCTCTGTCCAGTTGAGTGAGGGCCCAGAGTGCCTGTCCCTGATATTGACCAATTCTGGTTTACTGGCTGCCTTGATGCCCAACAGCCCCCCTGCCTGAGCTGACAGAGTTGGTCTTGGAGGCTGTGTTGAGGACTCCCAGACTGCTGTTGCTGGGGGTCATCCATGCCAGAACAGTTACCTCTGGGGTGGCTCAGGATTTCATGCCAGTCATGACAATCATGAAGCTGTCCCAATATGCCTTTGGATCAACACATTTGGTAGGTCACACTATGGACTTTGTTTTCTCAAATAAGAAGGGAAAGGGTGATCCGAGAGTGGGGAATATTGACACCAGTCCTTTGTCATGACCAGATCACTTCTTGTTGAGATTTAGGCTCTCAGTGTCTTTACAGCTTGGAGACCTATAAGGATGGATGGACCTATGAGGCTGATGGAGCCAACTGGGGGAAATCTGGATGGCTTGAGTCATTGAATTGACACACTCACCCGAGCTCTCTCTCCTGTTTTGTGGAGCCTACTTAGCTCCCCTGGTATACTCCAGAGCTTAGGGTGAGGAAACAAGCTGGGAGACAGCTAGAACGTGAGCGGGGAAAAACTCTGGTCAAATGCAATCAAACCTGGGTAAGGGCTTGTCCTTGAGCAGTGAAGGGAGCAAAGCGGTATACTTTGCTGCCTTCATTACAAAGCTTTTGCAGGCTGTGCAGGGCCTCTTACAGTCTGGCCTGAAGGAAGTGGCAAAACTGATGGTATCTCACTGTGACATGTTTGCTAAGCATTTGAGAATAAAATCGATTGCATCCACTGGAATACTGAATCCACTCAAGGAGTATCCAGAGCAGTGTTAGAAACTCAGATATGGAAGCTAGGCACCAAACTGCACCTTAAACCTAAGTTACTATCGCCTCAACAGAATGTCTATTCGCCAGGGGGTTGGACCAGATGGGGTCCTTTCCGGTGCTACAATTCTATGATCTCAGCTACATTGCTTTACTGCAGCTTGCTCTTACAACAATTCAATTGTCCCAGTATGCAAGAAAGAGAAACACACACAGTGGAAATGGAATCAACTATGGACCAAGCAGACGTTTTTAAACTGTGGCCTGTGAGATTCATTTGGGTGGCCTGTGGACAGGCTGCAGCACAGTCAAATATATCTGTACTCAGCCCTGCACTTACTTTCCTTGCTGTGATGATAGAGGACTGCGTGTGAGTCAGCTGGCTCAATGGAGATGTCAGCTGCCAACCTGGCACCCAAAAATCTCCACGTAGTCGCACTCACATCAGTAGCAAAAACACACCTGGCGAATTTCAAACTTGGTCCATAGCACTGTCTGGTCCTGTTGTGTTGGATGAGTTTCTGTCGGTATGGCTTGAGGGCATGGACAAGGTACTTGGATCAGTCAAGGCAACTACTTGAACTCTGGACCCTTGGCTGATAAAACTACCAAAGAGGGGACAGCTGGCTGGGCCAAGGAGGTGATTAATGCCTCCTCCACAATGCCACTGAAAAGTCGCTTTCCTCCCTCCCCACTGTTCTGAGTGTCCTATGAGTGGAACTCCACCCACATGATGTTCCTGCTGGCAGAAAGAAATTAAGGATCCAAGCCATTATTTATAGAGCACTTGGAATTTTCTAGTTGCTGTCCTAAGATGAAAAGCATCCAACACGCTGCCCACAGGCTTACAACTTAACAGACACGATACAAAAGGAGGAAGATCAAACAGAACAAGCCAGTTCAGACAAAAACTCTTTGCAGATATAAAATGTTTAATGCCTACGTGGAAAAGTTCTGGGAGAGGAGCAGCCAAAACAGCAGTTGTAGCTAAGCTGATGTGAGTGGGCCATGCTGCCTCTGACCCTGCCAGGAGGAAAGCAAGACCAAAAAAACCAACCCCCTATTGAGAATATAGCAGGGCTCATTTTAAAGACTTGAAGGAAAGGAGAGTAAGCAATCAACCTTTTATTTCCAAAGGTCAAGGAGCTAAACAAGGCATGCAAAACTGAAATGCATGTATATGAACCAATCATTTTCTATCGCCAATCGGAAGTGAAAATGTTAGCTGTCAACATAGTTTTAGACTACCCCTCATTGTACTTGCATGCTGTTGTTTAGTCGTTTAGTTGTGTCCGACTCTTTGTGACCCCATGGACCAGAGCACACCAGGCACTCCTGTCTTCCACTGCCTCCCGCAGTTTGGTCAAACTCATGTTCGTAGTTTCGAGAAGTACTATGTACTTGCATAGTAGTATTCAAATGACTTAATAGGTGGCACAGGTCTAAATTACAACACAATCCTAACCATGTCCTAATTAATTCAATGGCGCTTACTCCTAGGCAAGCAAGGTTTGGATTGCAGTCTAGGTTTAAGTGACTCTTAAAGTGAATAGCAACAATCTTAACGGGTGATGCCAAAGAACAGCAAGAAACTGTTCCAGGAACAAAGCTTACCAGCATCTTTTAACAAGAAGATTAGTTAAGGGAAGAAAAGCTATCCAACAGACAGAGAAACATAATATTCTTATTTTGCTAACAAATTCTGAATCTAAAGGAAAAAACACTGACCACCACCAGAATAACCCTACATTTGGATGAAAGCCTCTAGAGCAGTTTCCCACCCAGTTACCCTCCATAAATCCTTCCGCATTGACCTATCTATCATGGAGCCCCTGAGTATAGGAAAGGTCTCTGGAGCACCTTCTAGGGTAAAGTTCAGCTTGAACTGGCCCTGAGGGAGGCCTGTTCCATACAACTACTGCATCCGTGCAGACTAACTGGGCCCAACACTGCAAGCAGCTTTGCACTTAGAGGGAAAAATAATAATGTAAAAGTTTGTTTGCCCTAATATTTTTGTGCAGGAAATGACGATAGGCTGTCTCCACAGACCAGGTTGAAATAATTTGTTCTAGACCAGGGGTCAGCAACCTTTTTCAGCAGTGGGCCGGTCCACAGTCCCTCAGGCCATGTGGTAGGCCGGACTACATTTTGGGGAAAAAAATTAAAAAATGAATGAATTCCTATGCCCCACAAATAACCCAGAGATGCAAAATAAGAATATGGTGGAGTCTCCTTCTTTGGAGGTCTTTAAGCAGAGGCTTGACAACCATATGTCAGGAGTGCTCTGATGGTGTTTCCTGCTTGGCAGGGGGTTGGACTCGATGGCCCTTGTGGTCTCTTCCAACTCTATGATTCTATGATTTTAAATAAAAGCACATATTCTACTCATGTAAAAACACCAGGCAGGCCCCACAAATAACCCAGAGATGCATTTTAAACAAAAGGACACATTCTATTCATATAAAAACACGCTGATTCCCAGACCATCCGTGGGCCAGATTTAGAAGGCGATTGGGCTGGATCTGGCCCCCGGGCCTTAGTTTGCCTATCCATGAACTAAAGAATGCCTGACAAGTCTGACATATTGCAAAGGTGTTTTGAACACCTCAGTTATTTTGCCAAATGCCTTCTGCTTTCAGCTCTCAAAATTAAGAGTAAGACAAGAAAATCAGACACTCTCTTCAAAGCTCAACATTAAACTCCATTTCTTCCTTCTATGGAAACCCCACCACCAAATCCTATACTCATACAAAACTTCACAGCATTCCTTATACCACTCCTTCCTGCTCACACTGAATGAGGACAAGCCAAAGCTTATTGAACTGCTAATGGATTATCTTATTACTTAACAATGGTACCTTCTATGATATCTATGTTCCCACGACACAGAAGAGGAGGGAGCTGCTACTACACAATATGTGACATGGTGCTAGGACACCAATGAAACACAAATGGTAATTGCAGTTAGTTTTCCTTTCTTGATAATACAACTTGATTACTCTTTACTTGGCTGCCACTAAATTGTGCAAACTCTCTGCATAAAAAAGTACTTCGTTTAAGTCAGCAACAGATGGCATGGAAATCGTCTGTGAAGATAGTTTATTCATATTTGAAAATGGTCACTTTATTCTACAATCAGCAAACGATGAAAATGCACATGACCTGGGACAATGGGGTCTTGGACCAGGGCTGGTACTGGGCAGCCACAACACTCCCAGCAATAGCCTAAATAGCATTTCCACCCATTAAACAAACCACACATCTACTGCATTTCTTCCCTGTCCTCCGAATCCCTTTTCGTCAAATATATCCATTAGTCTTCTTTCTTTGGTTGGAATTGTTCATCTGACAGAGCACAAGGCTCTTAATCTCAGGGTCCTGGGTTTCGAGACCCATGTTGGGCAAAATATTGCAGGCGGTTGGATCAGAGACCCTAGCCGTCTCTTCCAACTCTATGATTCTATGCTGCAACTAAGGTATATTTAGGGCTAACAACACATACTCTAGCTTGGGTGGGGGGGCTCAGTCACAGTCTCCCCTAAATAAAATAAATCTACACCAGGGTTTCCCAAACTTGTGCTCTAGCTTGGGTGGGGGGGCTCAAGTCACAGTCTCCCCTAAATAAAATAAATCTACACCAGAGTTTCCCAAACTTGTGTCTCATGCTGTTTTTAGACTACAACTCCCATCATCCCTAACTAACAGGACCAGCGGCCAGGGATGATGAGAAGTGTGGTCCAAAAACAGTGGGACACCCAAGTTTGGGAAAACCCAGATCTCCACACCCCAGACATAACTGGGCTGGCCAAGTGCTGCCAAGCAGAGCAGACACAACTGGGCTGGCCAAGTGCTGCTAGCCAGAGCAGACATAACTGGCCTGGCCAAGTGCTGCTAACCAAAGCAGACATAATTGGGCTGATAAAGTGCTGCCAACCAGAGAAGACACAACTGGGCTGGCCAAGTGCTGCCAACCAGAGCAGACATAACTGGGCTGGCCAAGTGCTGCCAACCAGAGCAGACACAACTGGGCTGGCCAAGTGCTGCCAACCAGAGCAGACATAACTGGGCTGGCCAAGTGCTGCTAACCAGAGCAGACATAACTGGGCTGGCCAAGTGCTGCCAACCAGAGCAGACACAACTGGGCTGGCCAAGTGCTGCCAACCAGAGCAGACACAACTGGGCTGGCCAAGTGCTGCTAGCCAGAGCAGACATAACTGGGCTGGCCAAGTGCTGCCAACCAGAGCAGACACAACTGGGCTGGCCAAGTGCTGCCAACCAGAGCAGACACAACTGGGCTGGCCAAGTGCTGCTAGCCAGAGCAGACACAACTGGGCTGGCCAAGTGCTGCCAACCAGAGCAGACACAACTGGGCTGGCCAAGTGCTGCTAGCCAGAGCAGACATAACTGGGCTGGCCAAGTGCTGCCAACCAGAGCAGACACAACTGGGCTGGCCAAGTGCTGCCAACCAGAGCAGACACAACTGGGCTGGCCAAGTGCTGCCAGCCAGAGCAGACACAACTGGGCTGGCCAAGTGCTGCCAGCCAGAGCAGACACAACTGGGCTTGGCATTGAGTACTGACAGAACTCGGTCTGTGGCGCCTTCCTGTGCAAGTTCAATTTAATAAAATAAATAAATGTAATGCGCACGGTGTTGTTATTTTTTTAAAAAAAAGGTGGCGTGCAGGAAGGCGCGCGCCAAGGCTGCTGCCGTTGTTCCCCGAAGCACGTGCCCCGGGGAGGGGGGTGGGGTGGGTCGCTCTCTCCCCCGGCGGGTTCCCTGTGGGGCCAGGCGGAGGGAAGAAGCGGCCACCCCCGGACTCTCCCCGCCCTCCCGCCCGCCTTCTCACCATCGTTCTCGTCGCTGTGCCGCCTGCGCGACATGGCCCGCCTCCCGCCTCGCCAGCGGCGTCCAGGCGCGGGGAAGGCTCTGCCGAGGGCGTCCCACGAGCTCGAAGGCGCCGCTCTCTCCCCGGAGGCCTCGGCCGCCGCCGCCTCACAACGCCCGCCGAGAAACCGCGCGCGGAGAGCTCCGTCCTCCTCGCCTCCCTCCCTTCCGGTAGCCGCTCGCAGGCTTCTTCCGGTAGCCGCAGACTGTGGGCGAACCAGCTCAGCTCTGAGGTGAAGGGGCGGGACAGGAAGCGAGCAGGAGCTCTTCCGGGGCAGCCAGGAGTAAGGGAAGGTCTGCAAAGTGGCTTCCTCGGGAACGAACGAAACGCGCAGAACCGGGTTTTTTTTTTTATGTCAGCCTTCTTTGGACTCATGTTCCATGTTTTCATTCATATTGCAGTTTTCATTATTATTTTTTATTTGGAGTTGTGTTTCATTTTTTAATTCATATTGCAATTTTAATTATTTTTCTTTCGAATCGTTCAATTTTTTAATTCATATTGCAATTTAATTTTTCTTGGGAATCATGTTTGATTTTTTAATTCATATTGCAATTTTAATCATTATTTTTCTTCGGAATCGTGTTTCGTTTTTTAAATTCGTACTGCAATTTTAATTATTATCTTTCTTTGGAATAATGTTTCATTTTTTAAATGCATATTTCAATTTTAATTATTATCTTTCTTTGGAATCGTATTTCATTTCTTAATTCATATTGCAATTTGAATTATTATTTTCATGTGCAATCAGGTTTTATATTTTAATTCATATTACAAATTTAAGTATTATTTTTCTTGGAATCATGTTTCATTTTAAAAGTATTATTTATAAATAATCCTACCCTGTGATGCAGCGAGTGGCGTTTTGCTGCTATTTGCTTTTTAAAGAAGGCAAACATTTCGGTGTAGGCTGCAAAACCAGAGCATACCTGCAAGGTGGAAACAGGCTCTAAATTCAGCAGCAGCTGTCTCCAGGTTTGGTTTTGAACTCAGACCAAGGCTGCACTCTTATCATGGAATCATAGAATTGGAAAGGACCCCGAGGGTCATCTAGTGACTAGTCCAACCCGCTACAATGCAGAAATCTTTGGCCCAACATGGACCTCTAACCCACAACCCTGAGATGAAGAGCCTCATGCTTTACCAACCGAGGTATCTCTCACACAGTTACCTGGGAGCATCGCATTGAACTTTATAGGAAATGACACATTACTGTTCAAAAATTTTAAAAATCCCAGTGTGCTGTGGTCAAGGATCCGGGTCCAGGGTATGACTACGCAAATAAGAGTAGACTTGAGTGTCCCCATGTTTGTGCCACTACAAATCATATGCACACATCTCCAGGAAAATATCCTTTATGACGTGGCAACGTCGGCTTCCACTTGTTTAATTTTTCCTTACTTTGTCTAATACCCAGCCCAATGAAGCTCGCTCACTATATTGTGGACATTTTGTTTGGGTCTAATACTGGTATTACTCAAGTGTGGATTTCAGAATTTTCTTTGGATTATGCACATTCAGTTTATAAAAAAGTAGACATGGTTAAGATCGCGCTGTAATATTGTGTCTGCTCTTTGTGTATTTTTTCTCTTGATTTGACACCATGTTACATACACACACACACACACACACACACACTGCTTTTTTTCTATAAAAATAGGTGCCAGTATTCACCATGAAATTGTTACAGTAAGTGTCACACTTTTTAACAACAAAAAAGAGGTGCCAGTACTGCGTACCATTGAGTATCCCCTAAAAAAGGACTCTCTCTCTCTCACTCTCTCTCTCTCTCTCTCTGTGTGTATATAACAAATTACCGAATGTTGAGAGTTTTTTTTTTTTTTTTAAAGATAGGCTATATTTTCACTTGTCACCTTTCTTGGGTTTGGTGAACTATTTCAAATATATTTGCTAATTAAAGATTTTAAAATCAAAACAATTTTAAATATATATTTATTCTTAAAGAGACAAGCAGAGCAAAATTTAGTATTCAGGTGTTGACAAATGTAGCTTAAAATACACAGAAGATGACACCTGGAAAAAAAATCCATCAGGATTCTTTCATCCATTCATCTATACAAAATTTAAAGAAGATATATGTGAACTGATAACCTCAAAATAACAATTAATGAAGACTCCACAATTGGTTTTTAAAAAGTCATTTGAAATACACTTTCTTTCATTTTCTATTAAACCATAACATTACAAAATAAACCACTTATTACACATTGGAAGCATAATTTGTTATTTGAAGTATGTGGTTTGTTTCTCTAACATTTTGCTGCAGGTTCTGCTTAACGATATCAATATGGAAATACTCAGTAAAACTGACCAAATCTATTATCAAATCTATTATCAGGCAAAATCCATCTCATAGGAAACTGGGAAAATATTCTTTTGAGGTGGAGTTTGCCCGATAATGAGCAAACTGCATTTCTCTGACCGGCTTCACACTACTCTGCTGTTAATTGAAAGTTTTACTGAGTTTCTGCGCATTGCAAAATGTCTGCATCATTTTAACAAGTGAGACCTGCAGCGTTCCAAGTGTTCCTATCTAATGGACAATCCTGATGTGTTTCTGTATTGTCTGTGATTGAGTGGAGACTGGCCAGAATTACCCACTCCCAAGAGGCCAGCAGCTGCAGCTACATGAGTTTAGCCTCTGCTCTGGGATTCTCTCCTCCCAAGCAGACACCCCCAAGAACAGTAATTCATGCAGAATCATAGAATTGTAGAGCTGGAAGGAACCCAAAGATCATCTAGTCCAACCCCCCTGTGATGCAGGACTATGCAGCTCAGGGCCGTATTTAGGTGAGACCCTAAACTGGTGAAGGTAATAGGGCCCTTTATATGTCCAGCTGTCCTTAGTCAACAACAAATTGTCGCTGTTTTTTGTGTTGAATATATGCTGTATGGTCATTTATGGACCTAATAGGTATCTAAAGCCATTTGCACAAAACAAAATATGTATTTTATCAAAGTAATTGATATAGAAATGAGCAAACCAGTGAAATTTTAGGGAGCAGGCTAGCCAGCGGAGCCCATTATTTACATCATAGGAGCCTACACAAAACACAGTTGCTGTACGTAGGTTTTATTTTGGGTTTTTTTAGCTTTTGGAAATTTACATTCAGGTGTTTTCCCCCCTTTAAATTTTTTTGGGGCCCCCAAGAGAGTGGGGCCCTAAGCTATATAGCTTGTTTGGGCTTTTCTCGCCAATGTAGGACCAGTCTGGATAGTTGGCCTTGGTGAAGATTTGACGTTTTCTTTCCCCCCAAACAGTTTTTGATCTGGGCTTCCACTGAAATGAGGCTGCATTTTAAGTAGTATTTTAATTTTGTTTTGAAGTTGTATTTTAATCAATTGTTTTTATACCTGATGTTAGCTGCCCTGCACCCGGTCTTGGCCGGGGAGGGAGGGAGGGGTGTAAATAAAATTAAATAAATAAATAAAAATCTGGCACTGTCTGTCCCATACAGGGATCGAACCTGCAACCTTGGCATGATCAGCACCATGCTCTAACCAACTGACAAGCACAGAGAGTGGGCTCCTCTTACACATAAAACCTATTTTGGAGGAAGAGTGAAGGATGGCACTGCCTCCAATTTTCATTCAGTTTTGTTGTTGTTGTTTTAAAGGAAAGGCTGCTTCTGCTATCAGAAATTTTGGAAATACTGGTTTCAGGTTCCAGAGATTTGCCTGTTAGGATGTCCTTACAGGCTGCTAGCCTTTTCCCCTTGCAGAGAGAGCGCCACCCCCACCCAGCTTTTGTCTCCTTTCCTCTTGCCATTGCAGGCTTGTTGTTGTTGTTTAGTTGTGTCCGACTCTTTGTGACCCCCTGGACCAGAGCACGCCAGGCACTCCTGCCTTCCACTGCCTCCCGCAGTTTGGTCAAACTCATGCTGGTAGCTTCGAGAACACTGTCCAACCATCTCGTCCTCTGCCGTCCCCATCTCCTTGTGCCCTCCATCTTTCCCAACATCAGGGTCTTTTCCAGGGAGTCTTCTCTTCTCATGAGGTGGCCAAAGTATTGGAGTCTCAGCTTCAGGATCTGTCCTTCCAGTGAGCACTCAGGGCTGATTTCCTTACTCAGAAGGAATCCCCACTGATTTCTGTAGGGCTTATTCGCAGATAGGTCTTGAAAGACATTGTGTATTTTAGAGGGTGCAATTTGCTTACCAAGCCCCACAGTTGTTGTTGTTGTTTAGTTGTTTAGTCGTGTCTGACTCTTTGTGACCCCATGGACCAGAGCACGCCAGGCACTCCTGTCTTCCACTGCTTCCTGCAGTTTGTTTGTTTTTCCCCAAAAAGTTTTTATTGGTTTTCACAACATTATAAACAAACAAACACACAAAACAAACAAACATAAATCACAACCTTATTAAAAATCACACTTATTATCATTGTTAAGTGACTTCCTCGCTTCCCCTTGGTTGGATTTCATTGCATGTCCTTCTAACGGTTTTCCAAATCACAGTTCTTAAAGTAATTTAACTTAAACATTAACCTCCTTAGATCTTCACATTATGAAATTAAACATATTAATTCATCACTTAACTTAAATAAAATCCTAAGCCAATTAAGCATCTGCAAGCTGTTTTCAGTTAGTTTAACTTAACATATTTAACTAAGTAATCATTAAATTTGATCCAATCTTCCTGATATTCCTCCTCCTGGTCGAGGACTCTTCAGGTTAGGTCGGCTAGCTCCGAAAAATCTGTCCTTCCAGTGAGCACTCAGGGCTGATTTCCTTCAGAATGGATCGTTGGATCTTCTTGCAGTCCATGGGACTCTCAAGAGTCTCCTCCAGCACCAGAATTCAAAAGCATCCATTCTTCGGCGGTCAGCCTTCTTTATGGTCCAGCTCCCACTTCCATACATCACTACTGGGAAAACCAGAGCTTTAACTATACGAACCTTTGTTGCAAAAGCCTGTGAATTGCAAGGAGTCCCTCAAGTGCAGCTTTCCCAGGGAGGAGCCGGGGTGGAGTGTTGGGTGGGAGGGGGAAAAGACATGCTTTCCCTTAGCAGAGAGAGTCAGCAAATTCAGCTGCCTGCTCGGGAAGGGAAGGAGCCGCTTCAGAGAACAGCTGGATTAGAGATCTCCTGGGGACACAGGGAGCTTTGCAAGGTAAAAAGGGGCGATGGAGCAATAGCAGGAAGAAGGGAGAGGAGCGCTGGGATGCAGCAAACAGAACAAGGCAGAAAGAGAATCCGGAAAGGAGTGTTTGCTGCCTTGGCTCATGATCGCTCCCATTGAATTCTCTGGGACACCATGTCAATGGGTTGCAGCAGTCTGGAGAGGGGGCAAAGCCTATTTAGCCAAGAAACGTGAGTCCAGCATCTGGCACAGATGATTCCTTTGAACTACTCACTTTGGCTTCTTCTCATTCACACGACTGTGGAAAGAGCAAAGCACAACTTTTGGAAGCAGCCGAACTTTTGGGGGGGCAAATTCTGGCAGCCGACAAGCTCTCCCCCTTGCTTGCCGTAAACATGGGTATTTATCGCTCGCGGAATGATGCTTTAAAGCACTTCGATCTCGTGACACCTTTACAACAACCCTGTAAGGCAGTCTGGTATTTATTGCAGGCAGGGGGGAGGGCGGGATTCTGGGGTATAGTGTCCTGCCACAGAGGCCCTCTTGAGAGATGGGCAAGCTTTTTCACACAGCACTAACTGTGGAACTGGCTCCCAACAAGAGGCAGGGATGGCCAGCAATTGGGATAGTTTTAAAAAAAACCAGAGAAATCCATGGCAAATATAGCAATCAAAGTCTGCTTGCCACAATGGCTATTTTGTACCTCCACCGTCATTCGGAATCACACTCCACAGGTGAAGACAGAGCTTAATAAGAAAGAGAGATCAGCTGCAAGGTGAAGTTATCAGTCTTGCCCCCTTCTCCCACACCTCAGGTGGACTTTTTCTACCTTTTTATTTTATTTTTTTAAGTACCACATGTTGCTTCCATCGTGAGCAAGGAGGCTGTTTCAGACATTAGCCTGGAAAGGAATAGGAACGGGTTTGAAATGATTTGGACTGATCACAATGAGGATGCTTCCAGACTTAGACCCACTGGCCTAAAACATGCCTGCCTTTGCTCTTTGCTTTCCACATTTTCATATCTTGTGCTCCACCTCTGCATATATATATATATATATATATATGTGTGTGTGTGTGTGTGTGTGTGTGTGTGTGTGTGTATATAAAGTAAAGGTAAAGGGACCCCTGACCACTAGGTCCAGTCGTGGCCGGCTCTGGGGTTGTGGCGCTCATCTCGCTTTATTGGCCGAGGGTGCCAGCGTACAGCTTCCGGGTCATGTGGCCAGCATGACTAAGCCGCTTCTGGCAAACCAGAGCAGCGCACGGAAATGCCGTTTACCTTCCCGCCGGAGCGGTACCTATTTATCTACTTGCACTTTGACGTGCTTTTGAACTGCTAGGTTGGCAGGAGCAGGGACCGAGCGACGGGAGCTCACCCCGTCGCGGGGATTTGAACTGCCGACCTTCTGATCAGCAAGTCCTAGGCTCTGTGGTTTAACTATATATTCCTCTTTTGGAATGATCTCTCTTAGGTCCCAGAGAAGAACTTATGCCCAGCTGCTGTGACATAGCAATGACCTCTTCTTTGTCGCTACCTGATGGAGACAGTACCGCGGAATTTTGCATTTTAACATTTGCAGACCTGGAGCTGAAAGATCACGGTCCTTCCCCACCCGAGGGCCACCTGAAAGCCGAATTAGATGCCAGGGCCCGAAAGAAGTATGCGTCCGCAAAGAAAAAGGTATTTGGCATCTGGTTCACACAGTTAGAACGTACGCAACCACCTAGTGATGTGAACATTGTTGTGCAGATGGCAGCTTCTTGGTATTGGGCCTGAATAGGTTAACTGTGCCCCTGAAGGACCAGGTGTGCAGCCTGGGAGTCATTTTGGACTCACAGCTGTCCATGGAGGTGCAGGTCAGTTCTGTGTCCAGGGCAGCTGACTACCAGCTCCATCTGGTACGCAGGCTGAGACCCTACCTGCCTGCGGACTGTCTTGCCAGAGTGGTGCATGCTCTGGTTATCTCCCTCTTAGACTACTGCAATGCGCTCTATGCGGGCTACCTTTGAAAGTGACTCGGAAACTGCAATTAATCCAGAATGCGGCAGCTAGACTGGCGACTGGCCGCCAAGACAATATAACACCAGTTCTGAAAGACTTACATTGGCTCCCAGGACGTTTCCGATCACAATTCCAAGTGTTGGTGCTGACCTTTAAAGCCCTAAATGGCTTCAGCCCAGTATGCCTGAAGGAGTGTCTCCACCGTTCAGCCCGGACACTGAGGTCCAGCTTTGAGGGCCTTCTGGCGGTTCCCTTGCTGCGAGAAGCCAAGTTACAGGGAACCAGGCAGAGGGCCTTCTCAGTGGTGACGCCCACCCTATGGAATGCCCTCCCATCAGTTGTCAAGGAAATAAACAACTATCTGACCTTTAGAAGACATTTGAAGGCAGCCCTGTTTAGGGCAGTTTTTAATGTTTGATGTTTTATCGTGTTTTTAATATTCTGTTGAGAGCTGCCCAGTGTAGCTGGGGAAACCCAGCCAGATGGGCGGAGTATAAATAATAAATTCTTATTATTATTTAACCCCCCCAACTTTCCCCGTATCAAATCTATTCTGAAGAGCATTAGAGACCTAGGAGGAGGATTAAAGTAGGGTGCCAGCATGTTCAGAGAGTCAGTGCTGTTTGAGCGGGGGGGAAATGTGGTTCAAATGTGCATAGTGTGACCACAGTCTTTGCCTTCTCCAGTGGAAAGGTGGTGTGTGCCCAAAATTCTCCTTTTGTCGTTTCCGCAGGCCTTTGCTCTCTTCGTCAAAGCCAAGGAAGTGGTCGCTGACACTTGCTGCCCTATGTCAGCTTGCCAAAGGGCGATTTCCTGGAGATGCTGCCAAGAAACTTTCAAAGACCTGACTGGAATTCACAGGCATGTAGCGGCTCAGCATTCGGGCGATGTGGGGCAGCAGACATCCGTGATCCTGAAACAGATGGCAGGCAGTGTCAGTGTCACAAGTAGCCCTGTTTCGTCGGCAGATGAAACATCCAGGCCTAGCAGGCCCCTGTACAGAAGCCAAGAGATGTTCCAGAAACTTCCAGACACAAGCCATATCGATATCAATGAAATGACAAGGTAAGAGGTTTTTTAGGGTTTTGTTGTTGTTGTTTTTTAACAGACGCAAACACCACCTGGGAATGCACAGTTCAGTAAATTTCAGTTTATCCTCTCCCCCACATCTTAAATTCAAATCTCCACCTTTCTACATCAGTTTGCAGTTTTTTAAAAATAATAATCATATTAATATTTATACCCCGTTCAGCTGGCTGGGTTGCCCCAACCACTCCCCCAAATTTGTCAGCATTGTTAGTACGCATTTCTCCTAATATACTGTGCAATTTTGCCTACAAATAGATGGCCCTCTGTCATGTATGATCGAGCTGAGATTCCTGGATAGCAAGGGTTGCACTAATAATAAAAATAATAAAAATAATAAAAATTTATTATTTATACTCTGCCCATCTGACTGAGCTTCCCCAGCCACTCTGGGCGGCTCCCAACAAAATATTAAAATACATTAAAAGCTTCCCTAAACAGGGCTGCCTTCAGATGTCTGAAGACATATGGATATCTGAAGACACTAGACGACTCGCGGGTTCCCTTCCAACTCTACAATTCTATGATTCTACGGACACTTCTGCAAGCAATTTCCCCATATATAATCCATTTTTGCATGCTGTTTTCACTGACATTTGTGAGCGTTTCCCTCATTTTTGGTTGGCGAAATACACAGGAAAATTCAGTGAAATACAAAAGTCAAAGGACAGCTGCATGTTGGGCCATGTATTGGACGGAATTTAACGTTGAGCTGACGCAATTGTTCTGTCGGTGCAAGCGTTTCTTCTTCCTTCGGGGTGACTGATCTCCCTTCCTCCCCCTGGGTACTGTTCCACGGGTTCTCCTGACCCTCTAACATGGATTTGGGGGAGGCGTGGGGCGGGGGCGCACAGTGGGGAGGAGATGGGAGAAAGCCCCATCCCACTAGCAGGGGTCTGGCTCTCTATTTCGGGAAGTGCAAACGAAACTAGTTTTCTCCCCCAAGCCTTACTACTGACCCCGCACAGTTTCCATGTCTTTGTGCTGCAAAGCGGTCTATATATTTGGATAATAACTTTTCAGGTGTTATATGGCCATTGCGGAAGACGTAGTTTTTCTTACGTAAGCTTCTCCCTGCTCCCCCTTTGTTGTCAGTGACGGTGAGCCTGGTCAAGTTTTGCTGTACTATTGTTACTGTGAGGTGTCAGATCCCCAGGGACTCTGCGACTGGCAGAGGGCTTTGTGCCAACACCTGCATCTCACGGGCAAGGTAAGTAATTTAGCACACTACACAGCAGATTGGCTGTCCACAGCTATCCCCAGCAGCAGACCTGGCAGGCTAGGGGTGCCTCCCATATCAGGAATCTCCTCTCTGTTCAGACACCTTACAAGAGCCACTGTGGTATAGTGTAGGGGACGCAGGTGGCGCTGTGGTCTAAACCACTGAGCCTCTTGGGCTTGCCGATCAGAAGGTCGGCGGTTTGAATCCCCACGACAGGATGAGCTCCCGTTGCTCTACCCCACCTCCTGCCAACCTAGCGATTCGAAAGCACGCCAGTGCAAGTAGATAAATAGGTATCGCTGTGGCAGGAAGGTAAATGGTGTTTCCATGCACTCTGGCTTGTGTCACAGTGTTCCAGAAGCGGTTTGAGAGCCAGTGTGGTGTAGTGGTTAAGAGCGGTAGACTCGTAATCTGGTGAACCGGGTTCTATTCCCCGCTCCTCCACATGCAGCTGCTGGGTGACCTTAGGCTAGTCACACTTCTCTGAAGTCTCTCAGCCCCACTCACCTCACAGAGTGTTTGTTGTGGGGGAGGAAGGGAAAGGAGAATGTTAGCCACTTTGAGACTCCTTCGGGTAATGATAAAGCGGGATATCAAATCCAAACTCTTTAGTCATGCTGGCCACATGACCCAGAACTGTCTGTGGACAAACGTCGGCTTCCACGGCCTGAAAGCGAGATGAGCGCCGCAACCCCATAGTCGCCTTTGACTGGGTGTAACCATCCAGAGGTCCTTCACCTTTACCATTTACCTAGAGTAGGGCTGGGTGCAAATCATGATGCATTTGCAATGCAAAAAGGATTAAGCTATGTAGAGGCATTAGATGCCAGCTAATGCCTCTACATAGCTCAATCCTGATTTCAGACATTGTGATATATCAGTATATTGCGAGGTTTTGCGGGTGATACATCACAAAGTTGAAACCCAGATATCGCCCAGTCCTGCTGTTCCCTTCTACATACAAAAGTAAAGGGACCCCTGACCATTAGGTCTAGTTGTGACCGACTCTGGGGTTGTGGCGCTCATCTCGCTTTACTGGCCGTGGGAACCGGCGTACAGCTTCCAGGTCATGTGGCCAGCATGACTAAGCTGCTTCTGGTGAACCAGAGCAGCGCATGGAAATGCCGTTTACCTTCCTGCCGGAGTGGTACCTATTTATCTACTTCACTTTGACGTGCTTTCGAACTGCTAGGTTGGCAGGAGCTGGGACCGAGCAACGGGAGCTCACCCCGTCACGGGGATTCGAACCGCCAACCTTCTGATCGGCAAGTCCTAGGCTCTGTGGTTTAACCCACAGCGCCACCCGCGTCCCTCTTCCCTTCTACAGAGTTCCATCCTTATTTCAGATATAGTGATATATTGGTGCATTGCGACGTTTAGCTGATGATATGTCTCAACACTGAAAACCAGATATCGCCCAACCCTAGTATAGCGTCAGGCTTTGAGTACACTGTACCTTTAAAGCACCGTTGAAGCTCCTTCCCTTGCCCCTCAATGAATTCTGGGCACTGTAGTTTGTTAAGGGTTGCTGGGAATTGTATCTCTTTGAGGGGGGAACTGTAATGCCCATAATTCTTTGAGGGGAAATAATGTGCTTTGAATGCATAGCTTGTCAGACTTCATTCTTCTTTGGCGATCACTCATTGCTGAGTAAGATTGCCTTCCATGAATACAATTTTAACAGTGAGTCTGTAAGTGACTGGAGGCCAATTCTGGATCCTCACGTCCTTCCACAGTGGGTACATAGGTTTCCGGGCGGGAGTTGATCATGGTGTGGGTTTGCCAAGCGTGCCTTCCTCTTAGCATGTTTCTCCCTTTCGTCCTGAGTTTGAGCTTCTTCAAAGCCCACAACACCTTTGGTAAAGGCTGTTCTCCAATTGGAGCACTCGCAGCAGCCAGTGTTTCCCAGTTGTCGGTGTTTATACTACATTCTTAAAAGATTTGCCTTGAGAGAGTCTTTAAACCTCTTATGGGACTAGGACCTGGTAGGACCTAGGGTTCAAATCCCCACTCAGCCACAAAGCTCACTGGTCTCTTAGCCTAACCTACCTCACAGGGTGCTTGTGAGGATAAAATGGGGAGGGAGGAACCATGCATGCCACCTTGAGCTTCTTGGAGGGATTGTGGGCTATAGACGCAATAATAAATAAATCACATTAGTTCCAATGATGAACTAATTTTCCTGAAATTCAATCCTTTGGAGAGTAAGTCCACCAAAGGCATTATACATCCTGTGCTAGCTTTTTCCTTGGATTACTTACATGCAGCTGTGTGCAATGTGTCGTTGAGGCTGGAAGGCCAAAGCCCAATGCATCCTTTCTTGGATGTAAGCCAATCAGTTGCACTTTACTCCTGGGTAGGCCTGAGTTTCGCATCTCGTCTCCTTTCCTTTCCTCCTTGGTTGGTTCCCAGGTGCGAATAGCTTCTGAAGGAATCAACGGAACCGTTGGTGGGAGCAAGATGGCTACTAGCCTTTACGTGGAGGCGATGCTGTCTCATCCCCTCTTTAAAGGCATTTTGACAAGGGAGGATTTCAAGGTGAGAGACCTGATCTGGTTGGCATGATGCGGAAACGCCCATTCTTGGTCCTGCAGCGAGCATTTCTTGAAGTGCCCTTTCCTCTTCACTTCTAGGGTGGAAGGCAGAGAAGCCAGCAGTAGGCAGAGCTAGAGCTCCAAAAGAATGGATTTGCAGCGTGAGACTGTCAAATCCACTTTAAATGGGCAAACCTAAATTTGCTGCTGAACGACGGAAACGTATCTGCAAAATAGTAGTTGCTGGCATCTGCTTGTCTTGAGAGACAATGGAGTATGCCTCCGGGGGTGAAGTCAAACTGCTGCATTAGCAGCACCAAAGTGACCTCTCTGGGGCGCAAGCCTGGGCAGTGTGTATGGAGGCCTCAAGCTGCCCAGACGGCAAGACCCTCCTCTCGGCCTGCCTGATGGGGTCCAAAGGAAAGCAGGGCAAGATGTTTGGCCCCAGCTTGGCTACAGGAGTCACTGGAAGCAGACGTACAAGGCTCCACTCCAGATTTACTGTGCCTTTTATTTTCCCAAAGATATCCTGCAAGGCAGTGGAGGTTTAGGAGAGTTTTTCTTCTCCTGGATATAACAACAACAACAACAACAACAACAATAATTTGTACCTCACCCATCTGGCTGGGTTTCCCCAGCCACTCTGGGTGGCTTCCAAGAAAGATTAAAAATACCGTATTTTTTGCTCTATAAGACTCGCTTTTTCCCTCTTAAAAAGTAAATGGAAATGTATGTGCGTCTTATGGAGCGAATGCAGGCTACGCAGCTATCCAAGAAGCCAGAACAGCAAGAGGGATTGCTGTTTTCACTGCACAGCAATCCCTCTTGCTGTTCTGGCTTCTGAGATTCAGAATATTTTTTCCCTTGTTTTCATCCTCCCAAAACTAGGTGCATCTTGTGCGTCTTATAGAGCAAAAAATACGGTACATTAAAATAGCACACATTAAAAACTTCCCTGAAGATGTCTTCTGAATGTCAGGTACAGTAATACCCCGGCTTGAATGCACTTCGGGTTGAGCACGTTCGAGTTGCGCTCCGCAGCAACCAGGAAGTAACGGAGTGCGTTACTTCCGGGTTTTGCTGCTTGCGCATGCGCAGACGCTCAAAATGACGTCATGTGCAGAAGCGGCGAAAAGCGACGTGCGCAGACGTGCCATTGCTAGATACGTTTGCTTCTGGATATGAACGGGGCTCCGGAACGGATCCCATTTGTATCCAGAGGTACCACTGTAGTTGTTTATCTCTTTGACATCTGATGGGAGGGCATTCCACAGGGCGGGCGCCACTACCGAGAAGGCCCTCTGCCTGGTTCCCTGTAGCTTTGCTTCTCACAATGAGGGAACCACCAGCAGGCCCTCGGCGCTGGACCTCAATGTCCGGGCTGAACGATGATGCTACCTTCCCAGGTTGACGTCTCATTTCCTTCTTCAGCAAGTGTATAAACCACCTTATAGTAACAGTCTGGCAATAGCCTTCAGCTCCAGGGGTGAAAGGGAAACAATGCAGCCTCTTGTCTAGGGATAGGGAACTTCAGGTGCTGCTGGACTACAACTCCCATCATCCCTGACCATGGAGCACATTGGCTGGGTCTGATGAGAGTTGGAATCCAACAACGTCCCTGTCTCCACTTGACATGCCTCCAGCGTAGATCTCTTGGTACCTGTTTATTGTTGGTTTTCTCCCTGTTCCTCAGACCAGCGCAGGAGGAGCCCACTGTTTCACAGACCTTCGGGTTGGCGTCTTTGAAGAAATTGTGCCCATGGGAATCAACCCGCAGAAAGTCTCTTACAAAGAAACAGGTGTGGAGAATAATGATATAATAATAATTTATTATTTATACCCCACCCATCTGGCTGGGTTCCCACAGCTACACTGGGCAGCTACCAACAGAATATTAAAAACACAATAAAATAATCAAACATTGAAAACTTCCCTAATCTGGATTGCCTTCAGATGTCTTCTAAAAGTCAGATAGTTGTTTTATTTATTTGACATCTGATGGGAGGGTGTTTCACAGGGTGGGCGCCACTACCAAGAAGGCTCTCTGCCTGGTTCCCTGCAACCTCACTTCTTGCAAAGAGGGAACCATCAGAAGGCCCTCAGAGCTGGACCTCAGTGTCCGGGCTGAACGATGGGGGTGGAGACGCTCCTACAGGTACACTGGGCTGAGGCCAACATCTCTTGGCTTTTAGAAGGACTGGGAATTGATGGGTAGGGGGCACCAAACACGGTGGGAGGCTGGTGGGGCAGAGGACAGAGAGCCCAAATCAATGAAAGGCGGAGCAATAGCTAGGGATGGGAAGAGCCGACTGAGTCTAATTTTGCTTTTATCCTCCTTCCTGCTGAGTTCTACTGAGACTAAGGTGGAAGTAGCTGACACCCAGAGCTCTGCCCCGGACCGGTTGTAAAAACTAGAAGGCAGGTAGGGGTCAGGCTCAGGTTTGTGGAGCAGAGCCCCATTTTCCTTAATGGACAAGCTGCATTGACTGAACACTGTAAAAGGAAATGGCTGCTGAATTGATGCCACAGCCTCTGTTTGCTTCCCCTTGCTCTGCCCTTGAAGAACCTGGTTTTCAGGACCTCTTCACCCAATTGCTATTGCAAAAGGAGACTTCAGGCAGTCCCGGTTCACACACCCAAATTGTTGCTGCCGTATGGATTTGAAACACTTTAATGTTATACCGAAAGATGTTTCATCGGAAGGGGTTTTCTGTTTTGACGCAGGGTTCCCCACACCCTTGCAAAGGGCAGAGAGTAATGCTGTTTGAGTCCGAATTCAAGTTTGTTTTTTATACCTTTGTAAGCCATTTTCAATTGCTTGTAGGGATCCGTCTGACTCCGAAGGAGTTTCATCTAGAAGTGGAGAAATATCTCTCTCAGGGTAACAAAGGGCAAGCGGACACCATTTTGCTGGACTGCAGGAACTTCTACGAAAGTAAAATAGTAGGTGGCCTTTGAGTTGGCTTTTATTTTCTTTCTTGGGGATTCGAAAGTCTGAAGGAAGCAGATTTTGCCTTTCTTTAATTTATATCCCACCCAGGGCAGCAAACAAAATGTGATAAAACAGTAGAAAAGCATATTAAAAACGATTCCAAAACAGATGCAGCCTGGGGAAGGATTTCAGCTTAAAGATTTGTTGACAGAGGAAGGTCATCATCAGTAGTTGCCAAAAAGACAACACTTCCTCCTTTCTATTCCATCTGCTTTCTGCCATGTTTTAAAAATGCTTTCGTTTATAAGGTTTATAGCCTGCCTGTGGCACTTTCAGATGACCTGTTTATTGAGCCTTCTTCATGCTTGCTTTGTAGGGTGGTTAGGTGATATGGCGTCAATGCAAGTGCTATCCCACACTTCCCATTGCATTTCCCTGTCACTTTCCTTACCGCAAACATTCCGATCTTGGGGGGAAGCAGGTTTATTGTGCAGTCCTTCCCAACTGCGTACAGTGGTGCCTCGCAACACGAAATTAATCCGTTCCGCGAGTCTCTTCGTCTAGCGGTTTTTTCGTCTTGCGAAGCAAGCCCATTGACGGCTTAGCGGCTTAGCGCTATTAGCGGCTTTTAGCGGCTTAGCGGATAAGCAGATAAGCGGCTTAGCAGGAACTCGCAAGACATTTTCGTCTTGTGAAGCAAGCCCATAGGAAATTCGTTTTGCGAAGCACCTCCAAAACGGAAAACCCTTTCGTCTAGCGGGTTTTCCATCTTGCGAGGCGTTCGTCTTGCGGGGTACCACTGTAGCCTGAATTTGCCAGTCTGTGATTGAATCCTCACCCCGGAAATAGTGGCAGTCTGGAAGTGCCTCTTAATTCTCAATAGCAATAGGAGACTGATGCAGAAACCCCACACAAGACTTCCTACTCTCCAGAAGTGTTTCAGTGGCCCCACTTTGCAAAACACTCAAGTTAAGTGACATGCCTTTCTTGTGGCCCCCAGGGACATTTCCAAGGCTCTTTGGCTCCAGATATCAGGAAATTCAGCTACTTCCCCACCTATGTGGATGAGAACCTGGATCTTTTCCGGGGCAAGAGGATCCTGATGTATTGCACGGGAGGAATCCGTTGTGAGCGGGGCTCAGCCTACCTCAGGTCCAAGGTGAGCAGCTGCCTCAGGGGAAAGCACTCGGCCGAGAGAATTTGTGTGTTTCAGAGCACGACTGGAGCAGTCAAATGTTCATAGCTTTGCTGGTTTGACATATAGGTCCACAAATTTAAGAAGAAAAAATGATGACAGCAGAACGATGACAGCATTGGGTAAACTTGAGTTCAGCACTTGAAATAATTATTAAGAAGGAATGGAAAGGGCATAAAGTTCATCTATTCTAAATGCTCTGATTAGAGCTAGATCATCTGTAGCAGCACCCTTAGCTGATGAGCCAATACAGTGGTACCTCGGGTTACATATGCTTCAGGTTACAGACTCCCACTAACCCAGAAATATTACCTCGGGTTAAGAACTTTGCTTTGGGATGAGAACAGAAATTGTGCTCCAGCAGCACGGCAGCAGGAGGCCCCATTAGCTAAAGTGGTGCTTCAGGTTAAGAACAGTTTCAGGTTAAGAACAGACCCATAGCTGTCAAGCGTCCCTTATTTGGCGGGACAGTCCCTTATCCCAGCGCCATGTCCTGCTGCTGTCCCTTACTGATGAGGCTTCGTTTGGCTGCTGGCTGGGCTTCCTGCCTTTGGCTCGGAAGGGCTCAGAAGTTGAACATACCTGTGCCCGAAAAATCCCTTATTTTGGCTGCTGGTCCCTTATTTTCAAATCTGTAAGTTAACAGCTATGAACAGACCTCCAGAACAAATTAAGTTCTTAACCTGAGGTACCACTGTATAACTTAGAGGAGGCAAAGAATCTGCTGCAACATCTCTTCAAAACATTTAATTTCTTTCCTTATAGAAACAAAGCTCTTTCGAGTGCCACCAGAGGTAACTGCTCAAGCCATTAGCAGACAGGAGAAGCCATCCTGTTATTTCCTGTGCTGTCTGTGTTTTGGCAAACCTTCCGCTAGAGACAAGGTCCTTTAAGGTTCGGAGATTAACACTTGTCCTTTCAAGGCAGTTCACTGAGCTTAGAGGCAACAGATATTACACTTGAGGCCCTGCCCTGATAACCGAAGCAAATTGTCTCCTGTCATTTCACAGTTACCTGGCACAGAATCCCATCTTGCTTGGCTTTTGCTTTAAAGAAACGCAAAGCTGGTTTCTCGTCCTCCTGTTTGGTGGAAATGCATTTCAAAATGGGCAGGGGGTGCCTGTAAAAAGCTTTTTCAGTCAGGGAGCAGAGCTTCTGTGTTTTGGCTGGCAATTTCCTGGTTCCTCCCTCAGGAACATGGGTCATGTTTCCCTCAGTTTCCTATGTTGCAGCCCTGCTCCCTACATGATCAGCATTCTGAGTCGTGCAGGGCGTCTTCTTATGCATGTATAGAGCAGACTCCCCTGCACAGGGACACGGGTGGCGCTGTGGGTTAAACCACAGAGCCTAGGACTTGCTGATCAGAAGGTCGGCAGTTCGAATCCCTGCGGCGGGGCGAGCTCCCGTTGCTCGGTCCCTGCTCCTGCCAACCTAGCAGTTCGAAAGCATGTCAAAGTGCAAGTAGATAAATAGGTACCACTCCGGCAGGAAGGTAAACGGCGTTTCCGTGCGCTGCTCTGGTTCGCCAGAAGCGGCTTAGTCATGCTGGCCACATGACCTGGAAGCTCCCTCGGCCAATAAAGCGCCGCAACCCCAGAGTCAGTCACGACTGGACCTAATGGTGAGGGGTCCCTTTACCTTTTACCCCATGCACAAGTTGTGAATGCGACAGCAGCAACAGTGGGAGCAGACACAGCAGGGGCACTTTGCTTATTATATACTCAGCACCGAGCAACATGTGAAGAGGGCTTAGGTGGAGGGCAAGGTAAGGTAAGGAGAGGGTGGCTCTGCGGTCTAAACCACTGAGCCTCTTGGGCTTGCTGATTGGAAGGTCGGCGGTTCTAATCCCCACGACAGGGTGAGCTCCCGTTTCTCTGTCGCAGCTCCTGCCAACCTAGCAGTTCGAAAGTAGGCCAGTGCAAGTAGATAAATATGTACCGCTGTGGCAGAAGGTAAATGGTGTTTCCCTGCGTTCTGGTTTCCGTCACTGTGTTTCATTCTGCCAGAAGCGGCTTAGTCATGCTGGCCACATGACCCGGAAAGCTGTCTGTGGACAAACACCAGCTCCCTTGGACTGAAAGCGAGATGAGCGCCACAACCCCATAGTCGCCTTTGACTGGCCTTAACCGTCCAGGGGTCCTTTACCTTACCTACAAGGGAGGGCCAGGACATTCAGTACAAGGATGTTCCCTCCCACTTCAGAAAATAAGCAGGTAGTGCAGGTAACAATAACCAAGCCAATTGCAGACTGGAGAGAAGTCTTTGCCTCTGGGTCAGAAATTAATATGACTCTTGGTGGTTTGGGGCTGTTCTGAAACAGGGCGTGTGCAAAGGAGTATACCACCTCAAGGGTGGCATTCACAAGTACCTGGAAGAATTCCCAGATGGGTTCTACCGAGGGAAGCTCTTCGTCTTCGATGAACGTTATAGCATCTCCTCCAATGGTGATGTGATTTCAGGTAGGTGAGCCTCCTTTCCTGAGGGGCTTTTCTGACATTCGACCCTTTTTCCTTTCCTAGGCTTATTTGTAAACTTTAGTCCAGGGATGGGAGTGTATGGGGTGTTAGGGGAGGGGTAGTAGCTCTGGTGGGGGCCACGCCATGCTCCTTCTGGGGTAAGTTTGTCCACCTTTGGTCCCCACCCTGCACTCAGCTCTTATCTGTGGCTCCTGGAAGCGGTCAGAATGCAACAGCGTCCACACTCTGGGAATGGCTTTGACTGGGCACCTAAACCTGGCGAGGGTTGTCAATGGATCTCAAACCCTTGGTGAGTTAGGGACTTGTCCTACATGCGAAGACAGGCTGTGGCAGATTGAGCGGATGAAACCAATAGAGGTTACAATGGTCACGAAGGTAGTTTCTGCACATGCCGCAGAGGGAAGCAGAGAATTGGGCACAGTAGTTGTGGCTGGGGTTATTTTCATTGGGGTAAAACTGTAAATTATTATTATTATTATTATTATTATTATTATTATTGATTTATTGGTTTATTTGTAGTCTGTATAAGATACAGTGGTACCTTGGGTTACAGACGCTTCAGGTTACAGACTCTGCTAAACCAGAAATAGTACCTCAGGTTAAGAACTTTGCTTCAGGATGAGAACAGAAATCGCACAGCAGCGGGAGGCCCCATTAGCTAAAGTGGTGCTTCAGGTTAAGAACAGTTTCAGGTTAAGAACGGACCTCCAGAACGAATTAAGTTCTTAACCCGAGGTACCACTGTATTGTTTTTTAATGTTTGATGTTTTATTATGTTTATATATATCCTGTAAGCCTCCCACAGTGGCTGGGGAAATAATAATAATAATAATAATAATAATAATAATAATAATAATAATAATCCCTGTCTTGCTGCTTTCTTAGATCCCCTGCCTCATTCCCTTGGACCCCCATCTCACCTCCCATCTTCCCTGGGCCCTTTTGCCTTTATCTGTCAGGGACTGGCAGGGCTCTGAGGAGGGGTGGAAGGGGTAGCAGTGCCAGAGGCTGATCTAGGGGAAGGGGACAGTGATTTGTGGGGTTCTGTGCCCCCTGCAAGGCAGGAGCCAGAGCTGGAGGATGGGGAGGGGGTCTGAACAGTCAGAAACGGTGGAAGGAGGAGAGGACACACCAGGAGCTGAGGGAGAGATGGTGCCTGAAGCGAGGGGGCTGGCAGAATCCTCCCCTTTGCTGCTGCCCCCCAGGACCAGGAGGGGGCTTGAAAAAGCAGGCACAGTAACACCTTCCATGTAGGAGAAGTCACAGGTTGCTTGTGGTGTGCCGTCAGACAAGAGGACTTAATTTTGGGGGGGTAGGCGTGGCCACCCATTGCTTGGAACTCAGGCCCAGAGAGGGGAACCAGCTCGCTAAACACCAGAAGTGTATTGTGCGTGTTTGGTGCACCTCAAGAACTACTGTATGTTTGTGCTTTGTCAAACCACCTGCCATTCATCCTTGGGCCAGATGCGCTTAGGACTCCATCTTGGATCTGAGCACCTCAGCCAATGGCTGCCCGAGATCTTGCTTCTCTGCGATATTAGGCAAGCTTAACCATGAATTTTTGGGATGTGCTGTGGGTTAAACCACAGAGCCTAGGACTCATCTGTGATGACATTTGTGTGTGTGGAGTTTCTTGCCCTTTTGGGGGGCATGTTTCCCATTGTTCTGCTGTGGGGAGTGACAACGGCAATTGTTTGGGCATACCTTTATTCAGTAAGGGATGCGGGTGGCACTGTGGGTTAAACCACAGAGCCTAGGACTTGCCAATCTGAAGGTCAGCGGTTTGAATCCCCACGATGGGGTGAGCTCCTGTTGCTCGGTCCCTGCTCCTGCCAACCTAGCAGTTTGAAAGTATGTCAAAGTGCAAGTAGATAAATAGGTACCGCTCTGGCGGGAAGGTAAACGGTGTTTCCATGCGCTGCTCTGGTTCGCCAGAAGCGGCTTAGTCATGCTGGCCACATGACCCGGAAGCTGTACGCTGGCTCTCTCGGCCAATAAAGCGAGATGATCGCCGCAACCCCAGAGTTGACCACGACTGGACCTAATGGTCAGGGGTCCCTTTACCTAACCATGAATTTAATGGTGCGTAAGGTTTAAGTGGGATTAGGATGGCAGCCTTAAGTCATACCCCTAAACATTTTGTGAATTGAACGGGAGAAGAAACTGATTTTTTATGAATCGTCTGTTCCGTTGCTACCCCTAATAGCAGCCTCATTTCTTGTCACGGTGTTTCCTGAGTCTCAGACGGACGCAAGAGTACCCCTAAACATTTTTAAAGAAAAAAAAACATTGATTGAATGTGTCTTGAGCAGAAGCGACAATGAAGGCAGAATAGAAAATTAATCTGGAGCAGGCTTCCTCAACCTCGATCCTCCAGATGTTTTGAGACTACAATTCCCATCATCCCTGACCACTGGTCCTGCTCGCTAGGGATCATGGGAGTTGTAGTCCAAAAACATTGTAGGCCGAGGTTGAGGAAGCCTGATCTGAAGGGTCTGCCAGAGGACTTGGGGAGGGTGGGGTCAGCGGCAACCACAAATAACGGCTATTGGCCAGAGATTTAACCCCCTCTTCCCTCTCTTCCTCTAGCCTGCCGTTACTGCGGGATGCTCTGGGACCAGTATCGACTTTGCTCCACCCAGCCCTGCCGCCAGCTTGTCCTGGCATGCCCGCAGTGCCAGCTGAAAGGGTTCACAGCCTGCTGCCCCCTCTGCCAGAAGAAAGGCCTGGCGCTGGCTTCAGCTCCTTCCAGGCCCTCCTTCAAGGAGGAGTGTGAGTGCACTGGCACACGGCGGCAGGTGCCGGTGGAGCGCATCTAACCAAGGATCCCACGTCCTTGGACATCCACTTGGGGTGCCCGAATCCCAGCTCTCTTTTCAGGGGATTTGAGGCAAGCAGCTTTGCTGACCTCCGGTTTCAGGCAGTTAATCAGGGCTTCATGGCAACGCTATCGCAACTCTCCAAAGTAAGTTAATGGTGCAGGCATGTACACACAGCAGAACTCCCATGGTGCTACACAACCGTTTCCTTGTGTGAGATGATCGCCCCTTCCCTTCCAGCGGGATGCAGAGCGCTGACAGAAAGCATCACTGCTCTGCTTCTCTGAACCAGGGCAAGACAGAGCGACAAGGCACAATGAGGTGTAAAGAGGATTTCCATTAAAGGAAAAGCACGCCACCCACAGGTAGACTCTCATGTGTATGTGCATTGGGAGGCAACAATGTGCTCTGGCTTCCAGCAAATGTGGGCCACCTATACATGCAGTGAGTAATGCACTTGTAGGTATCGGCTGTGATCGGCCTGCAAGTTTCCCAGTCTTCCCTCCCAAAAGGTGAATTTTGGGTAGGAAACTGCGCTGGTTCCCGGTTTTTGTGGAATCCCCACCCCTGCCCAGGTAGGAGATCTGCATGGAGGATCTGAAGAATCAAAATAATCAGAATTGTAGAGTTTGAAGGGATCTTAAGAGCCATCTAGTTCAATCCCCTACAATGCAAGAATCTCAACTAAAGCATCCATGACAAGATGGCTGCCCATCCTCTTCTTAGAAACTTCCAAGAAAGGAGAGTCCACCGTCTTCTGAGGGACTCCCTCCCATTTTGAATGGCTCTCACTATCAGAAACTTTTTCCTGATGTTTAGTTGGAAACTCCTTTCTTGTAACTTGAAGCCATTGGTTCAAGAAGAAAAAAACTTGCTGCATCTACCCTGTGAAAGTCCTTTAGTTATTTGAATATGGCTACTGTACATCTCTCAAGTCTCCTCTTATCCTGGCTAAACATACCCAACTCCCTCCAACAGTTCCTTGGAAGGTCTGGTTTCCAGATCCTTGACCATCTTTTAGATCAGTGATGGCCAGACTTGGCCCTCCAACTGTTTTGTGACTACAATTCCCATCATCCCTAGCTCACAGGACCAGTGGCCAGGGATGATGGGAATTGTAGTCCCAAAACAACTGGAGGGCCAAGTTTGGCCATCACTGTTTTAGATAGTAAAAGACATCAGAGACCACAGGTTTGCAAGAGGACTCAGAAAGGCGACTTAAAAGTTCCTTAAAATGCACATATAGATGAGTAAAGGTGGTTAGCAGGTTCCAAAACAGGGGAGGCAAAACCTCTGTGAAGCAATTTGACATACTCCCCCAAATTCCGCCACTTCACTCTTATTTTCTGGGTTAATGGGTTGCAAACAGATTTTTTTTCTCAGTAAGCAATTTACATGGAAATGAGCATGGAACTTCCACTATACAGTCGTTCCTTGAAAGTCGAACAGCCTAGTTCTCAAACGTTTTGGCTCCCGAATGATCGAAACCCGGAAGTGACTGTTCAGGAAGTGAGCTTCCTGCAGCCAATAAGAAGCCACGCTTTGGTTTTCAAACGTTTTGGAAGTCGAACGGACTTCCAGAACTGATTCCGTTCGACTTCCAAGGTACGACTGTATTCCACTACGTTCTGGAGGTGGCTTTTACTTCATGTGAAAGCTCAAACATAATGTGGAAATTAACAGCTAAGGAAATAAGATAAACTCCTATGTGGATATAGCTTAGGAGACGCAGAATTATGCAAGGGAACAGAAGTTATTATATTTGCATAACATGCACAGGTTGTAGAAATCGGCCTTTCTTGGAGTTTTTATTTGTGGGTGGAGCAAAATTCACACAACCTTGGCTTAAAAGCGGAGGCTGTTCAGAAATGCAGCAAAACTGACCCGTAGTTTGGTGTCCAGTGGCTTCCAGGAAGGGCAGGCTTAATCAAGATGCATCTCTGGCAACTGCCCAAAGTATAGACAGAACTGGTGGGAATATTGCAAATATACGTTTCTGCACAGTGCCTGTGCATCTAGTTGCAATTAGCACCTTCTTGCAAAAGGAAGCAGACCCCTCTGGACTCCTGGATCTGCAAGCTGGAGGAAAGAATTGAGATTTGTGATGCAGGGTTTAAAGAGCCTAACAAGGCGCTAATCAGCATCTTGATTCTTCTAGCAGGAATGGTCCAGTATCTATTTTCAGCCGAGGTTGTTGTTATCATAGAATCATAGAGTTGGAAGAGACCACAAGGGCCATCGAGTCCAACCCCCTGCCAAGCAATGGTTTATTAAGGGGAAATTTACAAGCAGTGGAACATTACAAGGCTGGCTGCAACGGACCAGGCAGTGCTGCAATGAACCTGCCATTCATTTTATTAAGTTCCACAGAGGGTGCTGTGCCATGTTTGAAAGGGCCCTGAGCCAATCTCTGCTCCTCAGAGCCTGATAGTGCCCTGCACTTTTAAGGGCAGCATCAACCTCTGCCCCTCTTTCCTATTGATTTTTGGGGAGTTCTTTGATGGAGCATATTGTGACAACGCCAAGGAGATTTTGCACCCAGGCAGGCAGCACCCTTGTCCTTTGGCGGAAGACCCATTTGATCCAAGGCAACAAGAGTGAGGGCAGTTCTTGAAACAGAAGTGTGACAAATGAACAAAGCAGCCATTCAGAAGAATAAAGAGTCCAGACACTTCCTTGTGCTTATTAGAAGACATTTTTAAGAGAACAACATGTGCAAATTCACTGTTTTAAGGTCTTGGAGTCTTCAGCAAGAGAGAAACAACCGACACCCCAGTCGGCAGCTGTCTTCTTGTGACTATTGCTTAGGGGGGTAAAAGAGTGGCCTTACATTCTTTCTGTTGGGTGGGTGTGTAGAGACCTATTAACAGATGCTTTATAAACTTAGGTTGCAATGCAGGGCTGTGGATATTAGGCAACTGCAATTCACAAGTCCTTAAAAAAATAACAATGCAAACTGGGTTGATAGAAATGCTGTCAAACTAGTAGCTTCTTTCTAATTCTTGGAGATTGTCAAAATAAAAATAAAAGTATTTTTTTAACCTTTCTGCTACATTTGCAGAGTAGCATTGCATCCTTTTGTTGTTGTGAACTACTCATGCATATCACACCACACACAAAAATTCCATACCAAAATTAAGCTACGGTCTCTATCAGCTGAAGCCATCTTTGTGCTATGATGTTATTTTGTCAGAATCCAAAATTAGCACCTTACTGTAAACAGGCTCAAACTGGGATTACTCAAACAAACAAACAAGAAGATGTCATTCTCCACACAATGATAACACGGGTCTTTGCCTACAATCACTATTTCGTTTAAACCTTCAGTGCGCAAGGATGTCATATGAAGAAGAAGAAAAAAAGCAGGCACCACAAATTCTCTGCACTGTTTGCTCCACACCAAAGCGTTGCAATCCAGTGCGAGCACGAGACTTTGCAATCCAGTGCCATCGGCACAGCCAAGAGCTACACTCCAGTCCGGCACTTGGGAAAAATGGGCCCGTTCAGGTCCTCAAGCCGCCTCTTCCTCACTGGAAAAAAAGAAAGAAATACAGTTGAGGTAAAAGAGCTGCTATGTGCCTGTCCGGTTTGGGGGCAGGGCATTTGCAGAGATATTCTAAATCAGGCTTCCTCAACCTCAGCCCTCCAGATGTTTTGAGACCACAATTCCCATCATTCCTGACCAATGGTCCTGCTAGCTAGGGATCATGGGAGCTGTAGGCCAAAAACATCTGGAGGGCCAAGGTTGAGGAAGCCTGTTCTAAATTCTCAAATACTTCTTTCACACAGAAGAATGTTTTGTGTGTAAAATCTGTGGTAATAAGCCCGCTAATAATCTCTGGAAACAATCTAAACCAAGATGGCCATTTCGTAGTGACATCCATGCGAGGCCCTTTCTACACCACAAATTTATTTTGGCTCGAGACTGCCTTTCTCCATCGCTCAAGAATCCTAGGAATCTTAATTTGAGGAATTCTATTTGATACTCCAGGGACGCGGGTGGCGCTGTGGGTAAAAGCCTCAGCGCCTAGGGCTTGCCGATCAAAAGGTCAGCAGTTCGAATCCCCGCGGCGGGGTGCGCTCCCGCTGCTCGGTCCCAGCGCCTGCCAACCTAGCAGTTCAAAAGCACCCCCGGGTGCAAGTAGATAAATAGGGACCGCTTACTGGCGGGAAGGTAAACGGCGTTTCCGTGTGCGGCTCTGGCTCGCCAGAGCAGCGATGTCACGCTGGCCACGTGACCCGGAAGTGTCTCCGGACAGCGCTGGCCCTCGGCCTCTTGAGTGAGATGGGCGCACAACACCAGAGTCTGTCAAGACTGGCCCATACGGGCAGGGGTACCTTTACCTTTATTTGATACTCCACCACTGCCCCTTGTATTACAGTTCCAAGGAATGACTGCAAAGCTACATTCACTGTGCAATCCCATAAATCAGGGGTGGCCAGTTCCCAAGAGACTGCTCAGAGAGTTAAAAACAACCCCATTTTGGGGGGTTCAGGTCAAAGTTGTTCAGCTTTTTTTTAGGAAGGCTAGCCCTGTTGAACTTCTTTGGGGGGAGCCAGTGATCTGCCAGTGATCTACCACAGACATCCAGTGATCTACCGGTAGATCATGATCTACCTGTTGGACGTGCCTGCCATAAATGTTTACTCAGGAATCTCTATAATAAACTTCGATGGCGGTTGTTCCCAACTAAGTGTGGAGAAGATGGCAGCATAGTCTTTGGTGAGGATATGCCTCAATTGTTTTGCCTCCCAGCTGAGAAACCCTGGAAAGTTGTTCTATTCCGTGAAAGGACCAGGGGCTGGGGTCTCGGGTCCAACACAGAACAGGCCTTGGGAATCTTTGAGATGAAGTCTTGCTAGTTAAGCCACGTGCTATTACTGAATGCAAAAGGCACAGAAGACAGATATGTTGGTCTGAAAATGTAACGGGACAGCAGGAGTTTCTTTTGTTGCATTAAGGCCTAAATCTGCACATTTCCATTGTTGAGGGACATCTGAAGGAAGAACCAGTCTCATGTATATCGCAGAGGGGTCAAAGAAGGTCTCTGCGAATATCTGTTAGCAGTTTTGTGTGACATGACAAGAGTTGGGGACTGTCAGATGATACAGAACAAACGACAAAAATGAAGGCAGTCCTTTCTCAGGAACAGCCACAGAGGCCTCTTGTTCCCTAGGCTGGTGAACAAGCCTGACCTGGAAACTTTTTTGGCGGGTGCAGTGATCTGCTCTGGCCAACGACCAGTGTTGAGAGGCTTCCTTACTGGTTGGCCTAGTCTCCCCGCAGATCCACACTTTGGCCAGAGCTAGATGGTGCTGCACAAGAATGAATTCTCATGTCAGGTCTTCAGGACCTGCTGCAAGTCCTGACCCTCCAGGACTTGGTTTTCTAACCAACTCCGTGCTTGCAACAGGGCAGAACTGTATTGCCAGAATTGGCTCTAAGGTGCATGGGCTTGAAGAGCTAGCTTCGGTATATTGAAGGCTGTGTAAGGATGACTGATTTTCTGAGGTTTGAAAACTGTATGGTGAAGCTATTTGGTACATGCACACATTCTCTCCCCTCTTCTCTGTTCTGCTCTGGTTATTGGCCAAACAGGCCTTCCAGGTTTTTATTTCCTTTAAAAACACACCTCTCAAAGCTGTAAGAAAAGGGATGCTTGCAGGGTGAAAAATGCATGATGATGATGATTACTACCCTGCCCATCTATCTGGGTTTCCCTAGTCACTCTGGGTGGCTCCCAACAGAACTGATGATGATAATAATGATACTAATAAACTGATAAAGCATCAGACATTAAAAGCTTCCATAAACAGGGCAGTCTTCATATGTCTCTTAAAAGTCCGACGGTTTATTTCCTTGACATCTGATGGAAGGGCAGGCGCCACTACCGAGAAGGCCCTCTCTGCCTGGTTCCCTATAACCTCACTTCTTGCAGTGAGGGAACCGCCAGAAGAACTTTGGAGCTGGACCTCAATGATGGGGGTGGAGATGCTCCTTCAGGTATACTGAGCCAAAGCCGTTGAAGGCTTTAAAGGTCAGCACCAACACTTTGAATCATGCCCAGAAACATACTGGGAGCCAATGTAGGTCTTTCAGGACTGGTGTTATATGGTCTCGGCGGTCACTCCCAGTCACCAGTCTAGCTGTAGACGGTAATATCTCCTCCTATCGCTCTCAAGGCCCCTGAAAACATAATCTGTTCACCAGCAATCCAGTCCCCAGCAAATGTTGGCTCAATTGAATCTAGAACTGCTCTAAAGAAAGGAATCAGCCATACAGCCGCTTCTTAGTGGCTGAGATGGGTAGATCTTAATATAAGCACACTCATATGTGGTGACATTTGTGTGTGTGGAGTTACTTGCCCTTTTGGGCGGCATGTTTCCCATTGTCCTGCTGTGGGGAGTGCCAACAGCAATTGTATGGGCATACCTTTATTCAGTAAGGGACGCAGCTGGCGCTGTGGGTTAAACCACAGAGCCTAGGACTTGCCGATCAGAAGGTCGGCGATTTGAATCCCCACGATGGGGTGAGCTCCCGTTGCTCGGTCCCTGCTCCTGCCCACCTAGCAGTTTGAAAGCACGTCAAAGTGCAAGTAGATAAATAGGTACCGCTCCGGCAGGAAGGTAAACAGCGTTTCCGTGCGCTGCTCTGGTTTGCCAGAAGCGGCTTAGTCATGCTGGCCACATGACTCGGAAGCTGTACGCCGGCTCCCTCGGCCAATAAAGCGAGATGAGCGCCGCAACCCCAGAGTTGGCCACGACTGGACCTAATAGTCAGGGGTCCCTTTACCTTTATTCAATCCTTTGAACGTTTACTGCTTCTTTATATAAAAAGAGGAAGATATAAGCATCTCTCACCTCATAAATGAATCCCTGTAAAAACACACACACTAAAAGTTCTCCCCCCCCCCCCGAAATCACAGGCTACCCTTTGTTGATGTTCTACCTCTTAAACGTATTTGCTTCCAAAAGAGTTAGTTTTTAGTCATTCTGATAAACAAGACCGGGAAGAAGAAAAAGTTGAAAGAACAGGTCACATTCATGTTATAATGAAGGCAAGAGGCGGCTCTCTCCCCACACCCCACTCCCTGCAACAGGGCAGATGAAGGTATTTCGAAAGAATAAAACATATCCATAGCAAAGCCATGACAGAAGCTGAAAAGAGACAGTAAAATCCAAATGGAGTCGCAGGAAGGCACTGCGAGTTGAAGCCCACGAACAAAAAAGAGTGATTGCCAAGAGGAAAGTGGGTGAGGGAAGAATCTATACTTATACATCTTCCAGTTCCGGGGCTGAGGTGTTATGCCAGAGGCCATCACATCGATGTATACGAGCTGCAAATAAGAACTGAGTCAGATATCTTTTGCACAGCTCCTGCCACCACGGAAGCAAACTCTGAGCAGTTCCCAGCCAAACTGACAACTGCTCTTCCCACAAATACTGGACTACAAAGCTTAGATTAGTAACAACTTTGTCCCACGTGAAGTTGGACTAATCTGTGCAATTGCACCAACTCAGCCAATGGTAACCATCTACCTGAAGCGCAATATAAAATGAATATTGCAATAGACAAGCTAACTTTTGCACAGCAGCTGCTTAACAAGGTTTGATCACCCACAGTCACTGCTGAGGCCCTATGCTAGTCTTCAGGACCTCAAGACATCCCATTGTTCATAGAACAGAGATACGGAGAGCTTGTGCGCCCAGCATATGAAGTGTACATGCTTCGGGTGCAGATTCAGTTCCTGGCATCTTCATTTAAACGATCCCAGAGAACCAAGGAAGATTTCTGCTTGACGATCCGAAGAGCAGCTGTCACTCAAAGTAGACAATGCTGGGGCAGATGAATCAATGTTCTGCCTCAATATATGGCAGCTTGATATATGCATACAGGGCTGACCCCAATGTTTAGGGTGTGTTTTTCAATACTTTTGGCAACATCCCCCTCCCTCTTTCAAAATAATTCAGCAGTGCTTCAAGAGAGTCAGTTTATTCAGGATACGTGTTCCCCAATTGGCTGGGATCAACCATGAGCAAGGAAAGGGGGGAAGTGTTGGAAAAATGGCCCTGAAGCACCAGCAACTAGGGGAAATGAGGGCACCAAACAGAATTTGAAGCTCCCCTCTCCCCCACAGAGAAGTTTGGAGGAGGGCGATGTGGGAGATGGTAATTTTAGATATGGACTCCCCGGTGTTGACTTTGGTATATTCCTTTACTTCCAGGCATTCAACGGCATCTGAGGGGTTGATTATCAATTCTTGATCAGCACTTGTTGATTGTTATTGTGTTGGGATTACGTGTTTTAGTACTGCTACAGATACAAGGAAAGCAACCTCTTCTGTCTGCTAAAGGGACAAAATATCAGTGCTGCATTGGCCGGGGCAGAGGCCAGAATTTGTGCCACCTCTGGGCGCAACTGCTTTTACAGACCCAAGAAAATAAGACAAATGGAGCCCAATCACTTGGAGAAAGCAACTCACCAAGGTCATTGTTGTTCATCATGGCATTGGATGCGCGAAGCCTGGGGCCTTGCTGAGTGAAATGATACCCAAACTTCAAAAGAGACTCATTCTTTTCTAACATACTCGCAATCTCCATTTCTACCTTGTTGCCTAGGGGCTGGCTCTTTATTTTAAAAAGGGAAAGGGAAAAGAGTTAGTACAGGAACCCATTCAGTTTTTACTTCCCCATCCACTCGATCTTGACTTCAGCTCTTACTTCAGCTCCACAGGGGTGGCCAGTCCCATTTCTCTGCCTGAGGCAAAATGAGAAGGGGCCGCTTTTTGCAAAACACATCCCTCCCCCTGTCCCTCACCTCGCTCACCGGGGTTCAGCAGGTGTGGCTTCCAGGTTCTGGCAATCTCATGGGGCTCTTGTGAGATCTGGCCAGAACCCGGAAGATGCTGCCACTGCTTTTCCACCCCTTGGATTCTGCCAACTGAGTCAGGCTGCCTCAGTCTGCTTCTATTAAAGGTCACAGCCCATCACACTTTCACTGCGTGAGTATACTCATGTGTAGGCACCTTGTTAGAAGCTTTTATTCATTTAGCAGACAGGTCAGCCCTGCAGTTCTATGATTCTATCCTTGGAGGGGGGAACCTCTCATTGAAACCAGAACACTGAGCAAAACTGCTTTTTTTTTTTTTAAGACCTGCAGAACAGAGAAGGCTGTGTCAATAGTGTCAACTTGCCCAGTTTCCCTCATAATGTCATCATAGGATGTTTCTGACCATTTCTGAAGGTCAGTGCAGCCAAAATGGACTTTGAATATATGGAGAACCCCAAGCATACTGAAATTAAGCCCAGCTCATATTTCAAACTATGCCTGAAGAATAATTTCCTTAACAGGCCAACCAATTGCTATCTTTGTGGTTCAGAAGACAACGTGTGCTATATCCTGTATTGCCGTTTATACAGGTCACCTAGCAAATTCTTTTTAGAAGATCAGCCAGATGATTTCAAAATTAGGTGATTGGTGGTTGATATAGTGATGTTTTCCCCCTTATATCCACAAGCTGCAAGTCATGGGCTACTTGCTTTGACCCAAAACAAGGTTGACGGTCAAAAGGATTTTAAATGATTCGTGGAATTACAGAATTTTAAGTTTTAATGATTTGCAGTTCTGAAAATTGATAAATGTATTGACTCACTCATGGATTGCCTTGTTTGTTTTCTGTGATTTATACTGCAACGGCCACTGGCTACAAATAATAAACATTTAACTGGCTGAATGGATCTACGCTCTCAGGCTGCATTTTATAACAGTAATAATTCAAGAAGTAAACTGCTTTGGTGAAGCATGAGAGAAGGCACAAGACAGACAGCTAAGCCAGCGCTTCAGTTACTGGAATGAAATGAATGCAAGTCATTTCAGTTGTAAAGCTGGGAGTTATGCTGGGCTCTCATTTTACATTGGTGTGGCTTGCATTTATTGCCAAGTGATTCTTTAGCCTAACAATGGTATGTTTGAATCCAGCCTACCAGACTAACCATGGTTTGTTTCCTGCCAACAAACCAGAATGTGAAGCCATGGCTTATTGTTTGCTTACAAACCATGGTTTGTTCTAACCATGGTTTGGTGACATATTTGAAGCCAAAAACCTTGCTTAACCATGGTTTGCTCAGTCATACAACCCAGACACTTCAAAGGCACGAAGCAAGAGCATCTGAAAAGCAAACCAAGCTTAGGAGAAATAAAACATAGTTTCTTTGCCGAGATGTGAGATGGTTCATGGTTTGTTGAACCAACCATGGTTAAAACAAACCATGGCTCAGCATTAAGTGCAAATGCAGCCATTAGGTCTGCCTTCACTGGATGAATTTGCCTCATCCCTCACCTGTGCATACAATCTACAAAATATGTGTCACTTATTTAATTCTCCCCAGGCAACATTTCTGTTTCTCTTCTGAGCATAAAGCAGAACTTTTTATTTTGTGCTTCCTTGTATAACAGAATGGACACGGATTTTTATATTACCTGGTTGTCAATTTTGAGCTCAATTAGCGTCGTGTTTTCCTGCAGTGCTTCTGCGAGCGCCAAAATTCCTGATCCAGAAATGAAATTTGATTCCACATTTAAGCTCTTCAATACACCGTTGACTTTTAGCATTTCTGCCAATGCCTTCCATAAATAATAATAAACAAAAGAAGTAATAAGATCATCATCAATAACTAGAAAGCTTATTTTATTGTTGTAAGAACTTAAGATTCCTGCTGTTGTATCAGACCAAAGCAATAGCTTGTCAGGCCAGTGAAACAGGTATTCTGTGGTGCCTGGGACAGTTTCTGAGATTTTTCAATATATGACTGCAGACCCAAAAAGGCCAGGACCTTGTGCTTAACTCCATTTGCTGCCATAACCTTATTTCCAGTTTATGAAAGATCTTTGACACAGGACTTGCATGTTGACACTTCTTCATCCAGCAGGCCGTCTTTAAAGGAGACAGTCCCATTAAACACTTCCCCGAGAAGATTAGCTGAAAGTAATCTGCCTAATACTTACATAAGCGACAGGGTCATTGCTCCTTGTTCCTACTATGCTGAACTTTTTCACGTATGAGTTGTTCTTCAGAGCGTCAGCATAGGCTTTTAAAGTTGGTATGGGAATGTCCTTCAAAAGACCAACAAGCAGTCAATGGCAGTGTGCTCTATTTTGTTGGGGGGGGGCATCATAACTACATACACTGAGGAAAACACAACACGATCAATCCATTCTACTGTCTGTGTAGACCAGGCCTACGCCAGTGACATGATCTGTAGGTATTTCTCCTACACAGGCTTCACTTGCGGGTGGCACTGTGGTCTAAACCACTGAGCCTATTCAAATCCCTGCGACGGAGTGAGCTCCCATTGCTCTATCCCAGTTCCTGCCAACCTAGCAGTTCAAGAGCACACCAGTGCAATTAGATAAATAGGTACTGCTGCAGCGGGAAGGTAAACAGCATTTCCATACACTCTGGTTTCCGTCACAGTGTCCCATTGCACCAGAAGCGGTTTAGTAATGCTGGCCACATGACCCGGAAAGCTGTCTGTGGACAAACACCGGCTCCCTCGGCTTGAAAATGAGATGAGCGCCACAACCCCATAGTCGCCTTTGACTGGACTTAACTGACCAGGGGTCCTTTACCTTTTTACCTTTGCCATAATGCTCTTGCAGAGCTTACATTCATTCCGCTATTTGATGAATGGAAGGAATTCCTACCTTTATATTATTGAGATTAACTTCTTCAAGGTCCGGGTCGTTGTTTTTCACTCTTTGCAAGGTTTCTTCTACGTTGGTTGCATTGGGCTCATCAGGAACTGGTTTATATTGTGTGGGCTTGATTATGCCTGCATGGGAAGGCGTAGTGTGACAAGGATAACAAATAAACAAAGAAAAGGCCTACAATGTCTCTTCCTCTGACCAGTTCCCCTAGTGCGAGAAAGAAGCTAGTGCCCATCTCTCAGGACTCCAGATTTCAGCCCTGCGGCTTCTGATTCCTGGTAACCATACTGGTTTCACCAGCTTTCATTTCATTTGGGGAATAAAAGAGGAAATCTGATTCTCCGGTACTGGATCTACATAGAAATGGCAAGGGATAGTTTTAGCACATAACCAAACAGTGTAATGTGCTCACAACAAGCCTCACTAAATGACCACGAAAGCATACTAAGTGTGGTTGGAGAGAAATGATTTTCGATTCTGTCTTTGGTTATGCACAAGCAGGTATTTCTGAAAAGCTTTCAACTTTCCCTCTAAATCAGGGGTGGCTATCCTGCGCCGCTCCCAATGTTGCTGTCTGTACTAGAATTTCTGCCATTCATGACTGCTGGCTGAGTCCACCTCTGCCTTACATTACACTGCAGCACTAGCCTCAACCCATATTTAGTACCTCCTTCAGTACCTCTTAGGGACGCGGGTGGCGCTGTGGGTTAAACCACACAGCCTAGGACTTGCTGATCAGAAGGTCGGCGGTTCGAATCCCCGCAATGGGGTGAGCTCCCGTTGCTCGGTCCCTGCTCCTGCCAACCTAGCAGTTCGAAAGCATGTCAAAGTGCAAGTAGACAAATAGGTACCACTCCAGCGGGAAGGTAAACAGTGTTTCCGTGCGCTGCTCTGGTTCGCCAGAAGCAGCTTAGTCATGCTGGCCACATGACCTGGGAGCTGTACGCCGGCTCCCTCGGCCAATAAAGCGAGATGAGTGCTGCAACCCCAGAGTCGGTCACGACTGGACCTAATGGTCAGGGGTCCCTTTACCTTTACCTCAGTACCTCTTCCTGTGCATTTTCACCCTGATTCAAATTCCAGCTGGGTCCCATAGCCCCCAATACTAGTGAATGATGGTGCCACCTTTATACCACTTAAAAGACAAATGGAACTAAGCAGCAAAGAAAGAAAGAAAAATCAAAACCTCCTGAGAAGATGGGTCTTCCCTGAATGGAAAGAGGAGAATGTTTACTCAGCAGTGGACCTGCCGAAAGGGCAGGTGTGGGGAAACTTTGGCCCACCAGATTTTGCTGAGCTACAACTCCCATTATCCCCAACCATTCACATACTCAATGGGACTGATGGGAGTTGTAGTTCCTCAACATCTGGAGGGCCTAAAGGTCCCCACACTTGTGATACTAAGTCCTTCCCAGCCAGCAGACCTGATGATCCCTGGGCCACCCATTCTTTAGAGAGGAATTTGCTCTCTCATAAAAACACTAGACAACGAATCCTCGTAGAATACCACGGAGAAGAACTTCCAAGGACAATGCCAAGACAATACATTGGTGATGATTCACCTTAAGGATATACACTCATTCAACAAGTACAGTGGCGCCCCGCAAGACGAACGCCTCGCAAGACAGAAAACCCGCTAGACGAAAGGGTTTTCCGTTTTGGAGGCGCTTCGCAAAACGAATTTCCCTATGGGCTTGCTTCGCAAGACGAAAATGTCTTGCGAGTTCCTGCGGGTTTTTTCCCCTTTTCCCCCCCTTTTCCTAAGCCGCTAAGCCGCTTATCAGCTGATCCGCTGATAAGCTGCTTAACAGCTGATCGCTAAAAGCCGCTAAACTGCTAATGGCGCTAATCCGCTAAGCTGTCAATGGGCTTGCTTCGCAAGACGAAAAAACCGCTATACAAAGAGCCTCACGGAACGGATTAATTTCGTCTTGCGAGGCAACACTGTACCGGAAACATTATACCTATTGGCTCAGGTGTCCAGAATATGTCATGTGGCTGCAAATCTTACTTACTATCCAAACCTTCCTTGTTGACTATAGTCGTGCTTCCAAGTGCTTCGTAATATTGTTGGTTACTCATCAGGGTATGCATGCCAAGAATAGCTACATGAGAGAGGAGAGACATAAAACAAAACAAGTTAAGCAAAATAACTAAAATCCTTTCTTGGGAAAGTGAGAATCTGGCCAAGATACATAGAAGGCAAGGGGGAAAAGCACAAAACAGCAGAATTCAAATCAATTATGTTGTTCACATTTTGGGTGGACTCGGAGGACAATGCAAGAAGATCCAATGCGCTGGGTGGGACTCAACACAATTTACATAAAAATTGCGAGAGGATATGATTCCATGTTTCTCAATAGTCACTTTGGTTGACCACAGATGATCTTTTACCATGCAGCAACTTATGGTTCGCCTGTAATGCTAAGCTGTGGTTTAGCATGAGCTTGGTCGTGCCTTGGTTTTTGAACAGCTTAGTTCTCAAACATTTCGGCTCCCGAATGCCGCAAACCCGGAAGCGTGTGTTCCGACTTGCGAATTATTTTTGGAAGCCGAATATCTGATGGGGCTTCCGATTGGCTGCAGGGCCTTCCTGCAGCCAATCAGAAGCTGCACTTTTGTTTTCAAACATTTTGGAATCAAACGGACTTCCAGAAAGGATTCCGTTCGACTTCCAGGGTATGAGTGTACAAGCAAAGCCTCAGGCTTGTATGCTTCCCCGTCTAGTCCGCTTGCACAACTGGTTTCTGTAGAGTTTTAATCCTCTTTCCATGAATCCTGGTTTATCGCTTTCCATGAATCCTGGTTTATCCCCAGTGGCGTAGCGTGGGGGGTGCAGGGGGGGCTGGCCGCACCGGGCGCAACATCTCGGGGTTAGGGTTGGGGGCGCAAATCCACAGGTTAGGGGGTGTAAATTACTAGCCTTGTCCCGGGTGCTGACAACCCACGCTACGCCACTCTTTATCCCTACATACAAACCAGAAATTGTGATTTAAAACAAAATTCTGGTCAGTTATGTTTATCCTGTTTGTTTATCCAGTTTTGTTTTACGTAGGGATAAACCAGGATTCATGGAAAGTGAAACTAAACACTGCATTAGTCTTTTCCCCAGTCATGCAGAAGGTGGTGTGAGCCTGTGGCTTTGCTTGGGCTCATTCCAGCTTGTGCAAGTTGCACTAAACCGTAAGTGTTATACAAGTTGCTACTTGGTGAAAAGTCGATCCTGCCAAGTGTTAAGGAGAGTTTTACTGCAATGGTTCAGAAATCGAGGGGAATTCGGGGGGAATCTGGGGGAAGCAGCAAAGGAAGGAGCAAAATTACCCTTACCATTTGGCAAAATGTCATAAATGACTAGTCTGCCAAGTGGGTTGCATGCACATTGCAACAAATTACTGTTAGGGAAATGGTAGCCACCCTCTGACTCTAGTTTGTCTGGGATGTGTTCCACCTATAGAACTTGCAAAGGCCTGGGAAAAAAATTGTGTGAAATTTTCCTCTTACTGTCAGAACAAAGAAGACTTGGACTTGGCTTGATTTCAGAGTTTGTCCATGTAATTCACTCTCTGACATGCACTCAGCAGCAGGCAGAAATACATTCAGTAACAGCTGGATCTCTCCTCCGGCAAATGATCTGGCAACATGCAACATCCTGTGTAGCCTTAAACCTGAGAGCAGCTTAGAATTTATCGTTACCATGCCTGCAATCTGATCTCAACTGATTCATTCTATGAGTATTACATGTCAGTTAGTTGCATCTCCTCCTATACTGAAGCCTTTGCTTCAGTATAGGAGAAAAAGGGAAAGGCCTCTTCAAAAATAGGGCCTGCAACCATCTCTCTTTTTTAAAACATTCATTTTAATTAAAGGAAGTTTCAAATGGCTGAAATAATTTTAAATAAACTAATCTGATAAGCCTGACTAAGGATACAATCCTAATTAGGCTTCCTAGGGAAATAAGCCCACTTGGCCTTAACTTCCAGATAAACATGCGCTGGAAATGGATATCATGTTAAACTTTATTGTAAGACATCCAGTTAGTAAGGTTCAGCCAAATTCATTTTCTTACCCACAGCCATCATTATTCAAGTAGAGAAATTAAAAAGAAAGGAACACAGGCTTTAGCCCACAACCATACAATCTTATCCGTGATATATATGCTACTCAAAGGCAGGAGGAAGCCAGCGTTATTTGCCCCCAAATGGATCGTGTACACATTTGCAGACATGTGGGACTGCCTTTTAGCAGATGATTGCATAGGGCTTTTACAATGCACCATTCCCCTCCTGCTTGCCGAGGTGTCAGTCACGTGACAACAGGAGTGTCTTTGCCAAGTTTAAGCTGGTCCACCGACTGCGCCTGCTTCTGAGGAGGTGAGAACAGGCCACAGGGACACGCATCTGGATTATTACAAGGCGCCCTGAACCTCTCAAGTCTTTGCAAGCTTCAGTTGCTTAGCTTGTCAATCTGCACCTGTGATTAAGAAAGCACCTAAGCAAATGGTAACCTGTCTTATTATGGTGGTAGCCCTAACTGACAGTGTGGACAGGCAGTTTTTTGCAAATACAAAATGACCAAGCAGCAAAACCATTTTGGACGGCAGGGCAGAGCAGCAGGACCAAAGCATTCCTAAGCAGGGCCACCAGGCCACCAGCAAGGTTCTCTTACAGTCCCTCTGCGGCTTCTAGTGAGATGGATGATGTCATGGGAATATGGGAAGGAACAGACAGCAGGCTGGAAAAAACAAGACACAGTTTAAGGAGGAAGGAACGGGTTGGATTCAGTAAAAGAGCATGAAAATGAGATGAACAGAGGGGGAAAGAGGATTTTAGTTGAAACGAGCGAGTCGGGTGTTAATACGAACTCTAGGGAAATAAGCCAAGACAGTCTGCGCTAGGCAAGTGCTTTTCAGATACTGCTGGGCTCCAGTTCCCATGAGCTGCAGCTAGGAAGGGCAATGAGAAACTGGGTGTTGTAGTCCATCAACATTTGGAGAGCAAACAGGGTTAGAGGGTAAGACTGCATTAGCGCCTCAGCTTAGGTCCAAACTTGTCAAGGTTTCGGGAAAGCTATTCCTCCCCCGGCTGCAACAAGAGCAGAGAAAACAAGGTAGAGTCCTGTTTAATGAGTTTTATTCAATTCTAATAGCGAGAGACAAAAGAACGCAACAAGGCTTAACAATGGTGTTGCTCCTTCCTAGCAGCATTGTTTTCCCTTAGGGTGGCCACCCAGGGTCAAATGTCTCTGATTCCATTGTTCCTGAACGCCGAGTTCTGGGGTAAGGGGAATCAGAAATACTCTCCAGTGACAAAGTGTCAGCTGGCTGCCCTGCCACAGTCCCCCCCCCCCAACACTTCCCAATTCTTCTGTTCTCCTGTCTCTGAGCTGTGACTTCCCTCAAACCCCTGCTGTAAACCAATGGCCCCACCGGATTCCCACCCCCAAACTGAAATATGCACTGAAAGGGCACAGATTTTCCAACATTTCACACGTCCAAGCAGCTGCTGTGATGAGGGAACTGAAAGCAATACGAAAAAGGACTTCTCCAGGAGTTACCAACGTTTCTATGTACGTTGTCAATGGTCCATTGTATCAGAGGGGGCCTACTTTGAAGGCCTGTAAAGTATGTATGTTCGAATATTTCTCGCTGTCCGATTTCTGTGACCATTCACCGAACTTTCCGGTCACACCTTGTATTTAAAAAACAGGTTCAAAATTGCTCTGTGGATGGGAAGAGATGACCTGTGAGGTTGCATGAGTTAGTCATTCTGTGCTGTCCAGAGGCAGCTTTTGCTGTAAACTTACAGAACAGTCCCCCCAAAAAACTCAAAACTGGAGGATGAAGCAGCACATACAGACTGTATGTAGTGAGGTGGCTTCCAAACCGATAAGGATACAGTGGTGCCCCGCAAGACGAACGCCTCACAAGACGGAAAACCCGCTAGACGAAAGGGTTTTCCGTTTTGGAGGCACTTCGCAAAACGAATTTTCCTATGGGCTTGCTTCGCAAGATGAAAATGTCTTGCGAGTTCCTGTGGGATTTTTTCCCTTTTCCCCCCCTTTTCCTAAGCCCTAAGCCGCTTATCAGCTGATCCGCTAAAAGCCGCTAAACCACTAATAGTGCTAATCCGCTAAGCTGTCAATGGGCTTGCTTCACAAGACGTAAAAACCGCTATACGAAGAGCCTCACGGAACAGATTAATTTCGTCTTGCGAGGCACCACTGTAATTACAAAGAAAGTCAAATGTAGGCAGTCTCGTGTCTTACCAGCAATATCACAGAGCTCAGCATCTGAGGCGTTTGCTAGTGCTTCCTCCAGTTCTGGGTCCAGAGTTACGCTTTCCAAAACAGGATCTATAGCCTTCTGCTTGGGGACCCAAATTTTTCCTGTAAATACAAAAAGGGCCATCAGCCTCGTGGCAATTACTTTAACGACAGGGATTTAAGTTTCCTCGCCACAAACGGAATATGTAGCACCAAGAACAACAGCTACTGTGTCCCAACCCAAAGTTTAAAATTTGATCCTACTGACACGGATGCATGTATGTTTTGATTAAGCAAAAGTACATAAAACGACAGGATATATAATCAGTGGATAGCAAAGGGTAGCAAGCAGTGCAGTATTTTCAGAGGGTGCTGTGGTCTAAGCCACTGAGCCTCTTGGGCTTGCTGATCAGAAGGTTGGTGGTTCGAATCCCCATGACTGGGTGAGCTCCTGTTGCTCTGTCCCAGCTCCTGCCAACCAAGCACTTTGAAAGTACGCCAGTGCAAGTAGATAAATAAGTACCGCTGTGGCAGGAAGGTAAACGGCATTTCTGTGCGTTCTGGTTTCCATCACAGTGTTCTGTTGCGCCAGAAGCAGTTTAGTCGTGTTGGCCACATGACCCAAAAAGCTGTCTGTGGACAAACGCCGGCTCCCTCGGCCTGAAGCGAGATGAGTGCCGCAACCCCATAGTCACCTTTGACTGGTCTTAACCATCCAGGGGTCCTTGGCTTTTTACCTATTTTCAGAGCAGAAGGTCTACTCTGGAAACACCCTCCTTGCATTCAGCCCAATTCTCCAAAAATACCTTTCCTCAAGGCTGAAGCGGAAAAGTCTGTTGTGCATGACTGGCTGCCCACCTCCTAGGCATTAAGGAACCTCTCTTACCTTCTGGAGCAGTTTTGCGCTGAAAAATCTGTAAGCTGAACAAACTCACGAACTTTATGTAGTGCTTTAAAAAATTAAGGTACTCAACGCCACGAGGAGGCAAAGTCTGTCAGCTGTGCCAGCATTGGATTTGCTGGCATGCACATCTCTTATTTCAGTTGCAAAGATTAGAAGGAGCCAGGCTCATCCCCCAGGGATGTCTCAAGACATTTTGGTGCCTGAGGCAACGGACAGGACGGCGCTCCCTGGCTCCTGACCATTTCGTGTACGGAGCCTGACTAGGCTGACAGCTGAATCTTACTTCAAAACTGGCAACAGCCTCTTCCACCAGAGAGCAGGCTAGCTTATGGGGCGCAAGGCAGGCTTGTTAAGGGGGCTTCTGTTGTGTGAAGGCCGGCAGGGTAGGTACTGTTAGTGCCGCCCAACCGCCTTCATCTGCCAAATAATCTGAGCACATCACTCAGCCTTTCTCTCCCTGCTCACCCCACAAGCGAGGGACACTTTGTGTTTCGTCTGATCTTCACTCAAACTCCAGAACCCTGGTTTTATCCTTTTCCCGTTTTGCTTATTATGTTTTTTTTAAAATTTATTTAATCGTTTTTTTCAATACAAACAGCAACCACAAAAAACACAATAACACTAATAACACAATTTAACAATTCAGATGTGAGTACTGATATACCTATAACTACACCTTTTAAAAAAATATTTCCCCACCTCTCCTCCCCCTACTTCCCACCACTTTCCGCCTTATCGCTTAAGTGTTCCTTCCAGATCTCTTAATATTTATCCATTCTTAATTTGCGTCGAAATGCAATTCGTTCGTATGTAACTAGTCTGTCCATATTGTCAACCCACATGCTCAATGGGATCTTTTTGCGGCTCTTCCAATTCATCAAAACAAGTTTTTTTGCTTCTAATATGGCACGGTACATCCATTTTTTTTGACCCCTTGTAATCTCCCATGTTTCTGGTATATAATTTAGAATTAAATTCAAATCCCCTAAATAACAATTTCTTTTCATTACTCTTGATATGTATATCCTTACCTCGCACCAAAATGATCTTATTTTTGCTTATTATGTTAACAGCCCATGGCTTTTCTTGCCTCACTTTCAAAACTTTAAACCTCCTACACTTGTAAAAAGTATCTGAAACTGGGGACGACTAAATCCCAATTAAGTCATTTGGAAAAAAGGAAGAAAGAGATGTTTGATAACAACTCCAATTTAATGTTAAAGAAAGTGGGTTAGTCAATACAGCGGTACCTCAGTTTTCGAACATAATCCATTCCGGAAGAGCATTAGAGTTCCGAAATGTTCAAAAACCAAGGCGCAAAGGGCGTTCACAAATTTAATAGAGAAAATTGAGAAAGATAACATTTACACTCAGCGGAAGCCGTTCGACTTCCAAGGCATGTTTGAAAATGGAAGCATTTACTTTCGGGTTTATGACATTCAAGTTCTGAAATGTTCGTCAACAGAGGCGTTCAAAAACCGAGGTACCACTGTACTGTTTAGTAGGGCTTTTAGTAGTAACGATGGCATTCTGATATCAGATAGACAGGAGATATGTAATATTGTATATCTATTTTATTTATAAAAATAATTGTACACTGCAATTTTGTTGTTTTTTTTAAAAAAGAACAATACGATTTTAAAAATGACAAACCAATTATTAAAAAATTAAAAGGTCAGCAGCTGACTTTTACAAAGAATGTTTTTCTTAATTGTCTGCATAAGCCTGGCAGCACAGAATAGTTTTCAGCAAATGTTTGAAAGTTCGTTCAGAAGGCGCCTGCTTAATCTCTATCGGAAGAGCATTCCACAAGAGGGGGCCCATTATACCGAAGGCTCGGTTTCCTACTTATGTCAAATGAGCCTCACCAGCTCTGGGTCCAACCAGTGACCTCCTACAGATGTCCTTTCAGCAAAATCTTCAAAGTAAACACACACACAGGAGCAGGGACAAAGGATTGAAAATAGTATAGAACAATCAACCACTACCGTATTTTTTGCTCTATAAGACTCACTTTTTCCCTCCTAAAAAGTAAGGGGAAATGTGTGTGCGTCTTATGGAGCGAATGCAGGCTGCGCAGCTATCCCAGAAACAGTGAGAGGGATTGCTGCTTTCACTGCGCAGCGATCCCTCTTGCTGTTCTGGCTTCTGGGATTCAGAATATTTGTTTTTCTTGTTTTCCTCCTCCAAAAATTAGGTGTGTCTTGTGGTCTGGTGCGTCTTATAGAGCGAAAAATACAGTATATTGTAAGGAAAAATACATAGATTACAAGGTGGTGTTGGTTAGAGGGGGAAAGTTTATCTATTTTTAATACCCGTTTAGTTATTTTTCCACTAAAGAGGGGGGGGGGAGAAGTTCAATAAACGTTCTATAAAAGCTGGATTTTGAAAGATTCACACCAAAATTGAAATAGTGAAAACACGAGCAGCTTGAAGAAAGAAAGAAAAAGAGGCACTTTTAAAGAAAACAATCTGGGAGACGCCTTTAAATGAGATAGCATACTCTTTGCTCCAGGCATGGAATGTGACACTGGGGCTATTTTTGTCCTTGCTGCCCCTGCGACGCAGAATGGAGAGGAGAACAAAGACCACGCTATCCCGAAAGCCGCTCGAAGGCTGAGCGTGGCTAAATTTAGGCCTCACAAAAGAACCAACTGCTCCCTGGTTGCCTCTCAAGCAGAAAATAAATTTTGAAATCCTTTATGGCACTGCCCTCTCTAGACACTTTAGATTTTTAAAAGCATATACTGAAGAAGAGAAAGGGTGGACTTTTACAGAGGCAAAGATCTGCATGCTCACAAACGTCAGGGTGCAGAGAACATCAAATAGGAATTTTGACTTAAAATGTAACTTGGGGGGGGGGGGGGGGAAATGCCACCAGTATAATCACTCCACTCCACTCCCTGGTCTCTTATTGCTAAGAAAATTTCCAAAGGCTGATTTTGTGGTTTTGTGTTGTTCAGAGTGTGACCCCCCTTTTTTCTTTTGATATGTGTATTCCTGTTGTTTCATTGGTTATCGGATTTCCAACGTTTACCTGGGTTTAGTGCTCCCAAATGGCAGGTGACAGGATGGCTGGGCTTCCAAGGGGAAATGAAGGAGGGGAGGAGGGATTATGGAGCGGGTTTAAAATTGAGAAAATGCTGGGTTTCCAGTAACGTTCAATGTGTGTCACTATATATTCCAAAATAAAAGGGCTGATGGGACAAACAGTGTGTGTTTGGCAACCACATACAGTGGTACCTCGGGTTACAAACACTTCAGGTTACATACGCTTCAGGTTACAGACTCAGCTAACCCAGAAATAGTACCTCGGGTTAAGAACTTTGCTTCAGCATGAGAACAGAAATCATGCTCTGGCGGTGCGGCAGCAGCGGGAGGTCCCATTAGCTAAAGTGGTGCTTCAGGTTAAGAACAGTTTCAGGTTAAGAACGGACCTCTGGAACGAATTAAGTTCTTAACCCAGGGTACCACTGTAAAGGAAGAGTTGCCTTACTGGATCAAAACAAAAGCCCACCTAGTCCAGAGTTCAGGGAAGCTTGAAATATGGAATTTTGCTACCATGCATGTCTAATTAAAACATAAGAGCATTGCTGGATCAGACACAAGTTTCATCCTCTCCACCATCCCATTTACCACAATAGCCAAGGAGATGCCCTTGCGTGAAGGCAGCTGTGCCTTCCCTGGACTCAGCCGTAACATGGACGTGTAATTCAGCTTATCCTGGCTACTCAACATTTATGGGATGCTGCCTTTTCACAGGAGTAGGGACTCCAACTAAAGAAAAAAAAAGGTAAAGGACCCCTGGATGGTTAAGTCCAGTCAAAGGCAACTATGGAGTGTGGTGCTCATCTCGCTTTGCAGGCCGAGGGAGCTGGCGTTTGTCCACAGATTTCCGGGTCATGTGGCCAGTGTGACTAAACTGCTTCTGGCACAACAGGACAGAAACCAGAGCACACGGAAACACTGTTTCCCTTCCCGCCGCAGCGGTACCTATTTATCTACTTGCACTGGCGTGCTTTCGAACTGCTAGGTTGGCAGGAGCTGGGACAGAGCAACGGGAGCTCACCCTGTCGCTCGGATTCGAACCACCGACCTTCTGATCGGCAAGCCCAAGAGGCTCTGTGGTTTAGACCACAGCGCCACCTGCACCCCCATGAGTCCGACTACTGTGGGCCCATGTACATTTTATAATCCCTTCCTAGCAGCAGCGATCTGCAGCAAGTGCAGCAAGTGATTGGCCAATTGTTTGTGAAGTGGAAATGCCAGCGGTGGCGTTGCCAGCGATGTGCCAAACAGGGCAAGGCCCTTTGAAATGCGACTCGCCCCACACAGACCAACCTTGTAGGGAAGGGCTTTTTGACAGTCTCCACATGGAGAGCACAACATCTAAATCAGCCCTCTGTCTCATGGCTTTCTCTCTCTCTCTCTCTCTCTCTCCCTGAGTGCAAGCAGAAGAATGGCTACATTCAGTGCTTTTTTTCTTAAAAAATATTTAGAGGTACTCTCATTTTCCTACTCATATTGAAATCCTGCCCCCCAATGAGGCCAAACTTAGATTCACAAAAAGTTTAGGGGTATGCGTACCCCTGCGTCCCCCCAGAAAAAAAAGCACTGGCTACATTCAAATGAAGGAAATCTACTGCATATCAACCTAAGCAAGTTGTGCTTCCTTTTTCTGGTTATTTGGCTATAACTTTTAATAGAATGCAGATAATTGAACAAACTTTGTTGCGTTACATTCTCCATTAAATTATCTTCCCACTGATATATAATTTTATGGTATTACTCCAAAAAGAAAGAGTGTTATGAGCCATCAAACCTCGGAAATACATTTCCCTCAAAAGGTTTCCACAGTTTTGGCCACTAGTGGATATAATCTTGGAGACGGGTTATGAATTTTCTGCATTCCTATACCCAATACGAACGTCAATCTACATGCATCTCTCATGACACAGTGGCCTAAAACACACTTACGATTTAATGTGAGTGAGCAGCATGTGAGCAAGTCAAGAGTCTGGCTTGTCGTGCCGTTAGTGGCAACCAAGGTTTGTCCTTGGCTTAGCACTCAGGGTTCATTGGGTGGAAAGAAACCAGAAGCCAACATCTGGATAACATGGCATGCTGCACTCTGCTATATTTCGTCCACAGTATGGCAGGAGCAGGGGAGGAGCGCTGCGAGAACTTTTGAGTAGTGTGCCCCAGCAGGCTGCACACTCACATTAAACCATGGTTTGCTTTAAGAACTATGGTTTAATGTCATGTGCGAACTAGGCCAAGTCAGTGGGAAGTTGGCCTGAGCAACCATTACTGAAATGAATGGTATATGAAATAGGAGACTTAACCTTCAACATCACCTTGATTCATTCAGTGGGGCTAACTGAAAATCCAGAGAATACATACCCAAAACTTGAGAAACACCCGGGCATAGTTATTGTATTCTGCTCTGGTCAGACCTCACCTGGAGCACTGTGTCCAGTTCTGGGCACCACAGTTCAAGAAGGACACTGACAAACTGGAACGTGTCCAGAGGAGGGCAACCAAAATGGTCAAAGGCCTGGAAACGATGCCTTATGAGGAACGGCTAAGGGAGCTGGGCATGTTTAGCCTGGAGAAGAGGAGGTTAAGGGGTGATATGATAGCCATGTTCAAATATATAAAAGGATGTCACATAGAGGAGGGAGAAAGGTTGTTTTCTGCTGCTCCAGAGAAGCGGACACGGAGCAATGGCTCCAAACTACAAGAAAGAAGATTCCACCTAAACATTAGGAAGAACTTCCTGACAGTAAGAGCTGTTCGACAGTGGAATTTGCTACCAAGGAGTGTGGTGGAGTCTCCTTCTTTGGAGGTCTTTAAGCAGAGGCTTGACAACCATATGTCAGGAGTGCTCTGATGGTGTTTCCTGCTTGGCGGGGGTTGGACTCGATGGCCCTTGTGGTCTCTTCCAACTCTATGATTCTATGATTCTATGATTCTATGATTTGACTGTCTCATACCTCTTTTTTCCCCTGTAAAAGGAACCAGATCTTCTCGGTCTTTAATCTCATTTGCCTGCTTCTCCAGATGGGCGAGTAGGTCATCTCTTTTAAAGGGGCCAGTGGGTGTTTTCTTCGTTTGATCTCTCTGTCTCATTCCTGCAGGCAACAATGCATTCTAGATTTCGGAGAAGGGGAGGGAAAACGCATCATCACCATCACTTTTCAGCCCATATTCTTAAATATAAGATACCACTGAAACACTGCACACTGACTGTGCCCATCTGACTGTATCCACAGTGTGTAGGGAAGATGACCAGGTAAGTTCTTTTTAAAGAGGTGAGTGGAATCTGCAACAAAATGTCGCAGCGTGGAGTGATCCTCTCCAGGGTTCCAAACAGCCAGCCATGACCCTTTTCCAGAATATATCATTCCATTTCCCCCCATCTTTACTGGTTTTGCATCTCCCACCATGAATGCCAGGCAGTTTCAGCCAGGGAGCCACACCGTGGCTCCCAAAAACATAAAAATAAATATCTGTGAGTAAATCTGTTGCCACTGTTCTGACCTCTCAGTACAGAGGAACTGGAATAAATGTCTGCGTGGCAAATACACCTCTTTGCACCTGCTGACTGGAACAGGGGGAGCTGCTGGCAGGTTCACTTGTTAGGAAGCAGGTGGGTAGCATGCTGCCAACACACTTCCCCTTAATTCTCTAAGGGGAAGACTTCTAAGATCTCACACTGAGGGAAGGCTCCTGGAATACAGTGGTACCTCGCAAGACGAATGCCTCGCTAGACGAAAAACGCGCAAGACGAAAGGGTTTTTCGTTTCTTGAGTTGCTTCGCAAGACGATTTTCCCTATGGGCTTGCTTTGCAAGACGAAAACGTCTTGCGGGTTGGCTTCCTTTTTCTTAAAGCCGTTAATACCCAGGGAATCCGCGCTCCGCAAGACGAAAAAATCGCAAGACGAAGCAACTCGCGGAACGAATTAATTTCGTCTTGCGAGGCACCACTGTATCCCTGAAGGCACCTAGCCCTCACAGGACTTCTAGCTACATTGCATTGAGAACAGAAAACTTTATTGGATAAGACATGGTGTTGTATAAACATTTGGTTCTTTTTATTGCCGTTTCTCTTTTTTCTCGTTACTTTCAAACCCATCTTTGCCTTTTTTGATGTGACGAATCTTTTTTCTCTTTTTTTTTTACTTTGTGCTTAACTTTGTTATACTTACCTTTGTTGTATGATTGTATTTTAAAACATTAAAGATTTATTTTTTAAAAAAGAGAGAGAGAAGTAGTTTGGAAAATAAAACAAATCCACAATTCATTCCCCTCTCTGGCTGGGATTCAATTAATCGGTCCTGTCAGCCAGGGGCGCCCACTTGCCCCCCACACACACATTGAGGGGGCCTGGCATCACATGATGTCATATGCACATAATGGGCAATCTGGGGGTCGGCGGCGGGGAATGGGAAAAGTGGAAGGTTATCCTCCACGCATCCTGCCCCCTGCCCGGCAGGGAGGGCCTGTTTTGTTAGAATTCCCGCTCCATGATTGCAGTCATGGAATTTTTGTCTATCACATGACGGTATATGTTTCGACTCCACAGAGGTGGAAGCGACGGAGACAGGATGTTTGTGTTACTGTGTTCCATGAAGTGGGACTATTGTCCTTTGTTCTTTTCCCCGTTGCTGTCTGATGCTAGAGAGAGAGGGAGCCATGTTGCAGTGCTCCGTGTGTGTTTGTATGTAAATAAAGTAGATTAGCCAAAATGCTGAGTTGCTGAGGTCTGTTACGCAACTGCGCAAACTCTGTGGATCCCTAAATGTGCCAGTGTCTGTTGGCATTGGTCGCTGTGATGTTTGGGCTGAAGAAAGCTTTTGAAGCTCCTGAACGATCGACCAGGAGGGGGAGAACATGGCAGTTGGGCATGTGTCTCTGCCAGGGTCCTACTCGAGTGTAGGCTGAGCTCCTGACATGTTTGCAGGTGGAAGGCTGATCCATTTGGGGGCCCCTCAATATTGGAGGCGTTCAGCCACCTGCCCACAGATATTGAGGGGGCTGAAGCCCCTTCTGCCCCCTATAGACGGCGCTCCTGCTGTCATCAGAAGCCCTATAGAAGGGCTTCTGCAATGGGGCTCTGTCCCCCCTTTCATTCTGTCAGGTCCCCCAAACACTGGCTTGGGGGTGGGTGCAAGAACTCTCTGAAAAGTGTGCGAGGGGGAGGATCGTTCCATCTCACAAGCCAAAACGCTTACATCATTGGAATGCTGAATTCCACCCACTGTGCATAATTTTGGGTTATCCCATCACGAATGTAGGAGGTCTACATTTCAACCCTACCGGAGAAATGGCTGTCTCTGACACAAAAATCACTAATTCCTCTTCACAAATTTGGCTTCTGTGCGCGGCGAAAACAGCATGGAGACAATGGACATTTTTGTGGTATTTACATATTGGCAAATATTCTTACTGTACGTGGGGAAGAAGGCGAGTGGAAACACGTAAAAGTAGCAACAGCTTCCCCCTACCCAAAGAAAACAGCACATCTTTGCAGCTTAGTATGAAAAGGGTCTCTAAGAGAGAGTTTAGCAAATGGGTAGGCAAACTAAGGACCGGGGGCTGGATCTGGCCCAATCGCCTTCTAAATCCGGCCCTCGGACAGTCCGGGAATCAGCCTGTTTTTATATGAGTGGAAAGTGTCCTTTTATTTAAAGTGCATCTCTGGGTTATTTGTGGGGCCTGCCTGGTGTTTTTACATAAGTAGAATATGTGCTTTTATTTAAAATGAATCTCTGGGTTATTTGTGGGGCCTGCCTGGTGTTTTTACATGAATAGAATGTGTCCTTTTATTTAAAGTGCATCTCTGGGTTATTTGTGGGGCCTGCCTGGTGTTTTTACATAAGTAGAATATGTGCTTTTATTTAAAATGAATCTCTGGGTTATTTGTGGGGCATAGGAATTCGTTCATTTTTTCCCTTCAGAATATAGTCCAGCCCCCCACAAGGTCTGAGGGACAGTGGACTGGCCCCCTGCTGAAAAAGTTTGCTGACCCCTGGTTTAGCACAGTACAAAAGAACCTTAGAGCCCCTCCAGATGTTCTTTTTCTTGTGCATTTCTGATGTTTTGTGCCAACAATGGCATTGTGCCAATTATATGTGATCCCCCTTTCAATATTGTCTGCACCTCCAAATGTTTCAGAGTTGACATACAACTTTGCCCTGAAGCTTCTTGCTTAAATCCTGCAACTTTTTTATAGCACAAACGTTTCAGATAATTTTTTTGTGCAGTGCCTCTCCAGATGCCAATGACGTGGTCACATTGGGGAAGCATCACAGAACAAACTACAGCAGTACCTTGGTTGTTGAACGCTTTGGTACTCGTCTGTTTTGGCTCCTGAACGCAGCAAACCTGGAAGTGAGTGTTCCGGTTTGCGAAAGTTTTTGGGAAGCCAAATGTCCGACGCGGCTCATGCAGCCAATCAGAAGCCCCACCTTGGTTGTTGAACAGTTTCGGAAGTCGAAAGGACTTCTGGAACGGATTCTGTTTGACAATCAAGGTACGACTGTGCTGTACTTCCAATCTTCTCCTCGCAGGTGTACTGGAGGGGAAGAGGGAAAGGGGAGGCCAAGGCTCGTTCACATAACATTTAAACCATGTCTCAGTTTCCCAGTAACAACAGCAGATCATCAAAAGGAATTAAAGCAGCATCTTTTTACCAGGAGTGCCTGCCAAGGAAAAATCTAAACAAGATTCTATGACTCTATGATCTGAACCAAGGGGGCAATTCTAGTATTCCTGACACCACCAAACAGAGTGCGGCGCCGACATTTGCAGGCAAGAGTCTGCTTCAAATTAAGCAGACAGCGAAGGTGTAAGATTCCAAAATAGACTGTGTATCAAACCTGGCTCACGTCCAAGGAGAGTCGGGAGGGAAAGAGGGCGAAGGAAAGCCCAAGCAGATCCAAAGATGGTCTAACATCGCTAAGAGTAGCAGAAGGATCCCCTATTTATTTATATTTCATTGCTTAGCGTGCCCAACGTAGATGTTTTCACACAATTCAAGAAGTATCACATGACCTGTCCTTTAAAATCACTTACATCAGGGTCTAGGTCCACCAGTTCATCCTCTAACATCTTGATCTCTTCTTCTGTCAGCGCTCCAAGGATCTGATCTTCATCCAGATCTCGGTATTTCTCTAGTTCTTTTCGGTACGACATCCTGGAGAATTCTTGCTCTCAAGAGCTTCTCTCTAATATACAATCTGTATGTTTCTAATAAAGAAAGTACAAAATACAAAATGGAATTTAAACATTGTGCTTTCCAATGCAAGCCTTGAGTGGCCAATGGAACAATCTTTTACACACATACACACACACACACACACACACACACACACACACACCGCCCCGAACTGTTCTAGTGGTTTTCCTGACCCCCTTCCTCAGAGCCAATTTTGGGGGAAGTATGGGGAGAGAAGGACTCATTGCATTGACTCCTGCTAGCATAACTATTTAGCTGAATCCGGGCCATTTTTGGTTTCGCAGTTGGTTCAGTTGCCAGAGCTCAACTCTACTAAAGAATTGAATCAACAATAGATTGATGAACTTACAGTTACTACTCCTGCGCTGCTATTTTCAGTACAGTTTGTTGTCATTTGGCAATTTGTGGGGGAGGCAAAGATACCCCCAATGACTCTGGGATGGATGGGCAAAGTTTCCTGAAATTTAGGGGTGGGATGACTTTCTGTGCACTTAAATGAGAGAGTCTGAGAGTCTCCGTTGCTTTTCAGCTGCATCACACATCCTGGAATGCCCAGAGAAATTATGTCCTACAGTGTGGATTGCATGGGTACTCACAGAAAACATGGTGGTGTTGGTAAGACACAGGACTACAACACTTTTTTAAGTGCTGAGAAACAGGGGAACCCTCACACCCACCTTGTAAAATTCTTTTTGTGCAGGTATTTTATTTTCAGTATAAACAGGACTCTGTTTTTTGCACCTATCCACACACACCACTTTTAATTGTTCTCCAGGAGATGGAGGGGAGGAAAAAGGGAAACCGGGATATTGTGCTTTTATTTAAAATGCATCTCTGAGTTATTTGTGGGGCATCCCCCCCCTCCGAAACTATTTCTAATACTGGAACCAAATCAGTAATTTTTGATATAACTGTAAAAACTACTCTGATAATTTATTATTCCAAAAAGGAAACCTTCATCGGGTTGTAAATACTAAGATGATACCAGCAAGAATGAGTCTTTCTGTAAAAAAAATTAAAAAATAAATCAAGTATTACTGACTAGTGATTTAAATCAAGTGTTACTGACTAGTGATTTAAATCGTGATTTAAATCGATTTGATTTAAATCAAATCCACCCTGGCTGCATCAGCCCAGCTTGTTCCTCCCTCTGCTTTTCAACATCGTGATCTATCACTACATCATGATGTTTGGCTGCTGATACGTCACAATTTTGAAAGGTTGGTTAAGGCCGATATCTCCCAGCCTTAATCCTAAACCTCTGCTGCCTTGCAGGATATCTTCGGGAGAAGAAAAGGCTAACTTGGAATGGGGACCCTACAATGGTTGGATGGCGCCTTGAAGGCCTCCTTCCAGCAACTCCTGCAGCCAAGCTGGTGCCAAACGTACTGTTCTGCTTTCTTTTGGACCACACCAGCGAGGCTGAGATGGAGGTCTTGTAATCTAGGCAGCCCAGGATCTCTAGACACGCTGCCCAAGCTTGCGCCCCAGGAAGGTCTTAGTTGACCAAGACGCCTTATATGTAGAAATGTAACACTCCATTAGAATCATAGAATCATAGAGTTGGAAGAGACCACAAGGGCCATCGAGTCCAACCCCCTGCCAAGCAGGAAACACCATCAGAGCACTCCTGACATATGGTTGTCAAGCCTCTGCTTAAAGACCTCCAAAGAAGGAGACTCCACCACACTCCTTGGCAGCAAATTCCACTGTCAAACAGCTCTTACTGTCAGGAAGTTCTTCCTAATGTTTAGGTGGAATCTTCTTTCTTGTAGTTTGGAACCATTGCTCCGTGTCCGCTTCTCTGGAGCAGCAGAAAACAACCTTTCTCCCTCCTCTATTTGACATCCTTTTATATATTTGAACATGGCTATCATATCACCCCTTAACCTCCTCTTCTCCAGGCTAAACATGCCCAGCTCCCTTAGCCGTTCCTCATAAGGCATCGTTTCCAGGCCTTGGACCATTTTGGTTGCCCTCCTCTGGACACGTTCCAGTTTGTCAGTGTCCTTCTTGAACTGTGGTGCCCATTGATTGAGGGCAGCAGCTATCGAGCTTAAATGTGAAGAAAAGAAAAGCATCCCAACAGATCCAAGAGGGCTGCTTTTAAACTGCCAGAATGCATGAAAAAAGAAAAGAAAAAAGTCCTTCTACTACTCAATTGTCCAAACCCCAGCACTGCATTTCATAACGCTGTGTAGCAAGTTTGATTTACAGGGCACTACACCGGCACATAAGTTCAGCAAAAACAAGTAGTAAGTTACAGAGCAATGATTTTTAAATGGTGCAAATATCTCATAAATCATCTGAGTCGCAGCTGCTTCAAATGCTTCTCCCCTTTCTCCCGGCTGGAACAAAACTGTACGACAAGCCAAAGAAAGGCTGAAGACAAATAATGGCTTTGGAGAGAGCTGGAGGTGATTTGCCCAGAATATAAAAATAATAATAATAATAATTTATTATTTATACCCCGCCCATCTGGCTGAGTTTCCCCAGCCACTCTGGGCGGCTCCCAATCAAGTGTTAAAAACAATACAGCATTAAATATTAAAAACTTCCCTAAACAGGGCTGCCTTCAGATGCCTTTTAAAGATAAGATAGCTGCTTATTTCCTTGACATTTGATGGGAGGGTGTTCCACAGAGCGGGTGCCACTACCGAGAAGGCCCTCTGTCTGGTTTCCTGTAACCTCACTTCTTGCAATGAGGGAACTGCCAGAAGGCCCTCGGCGCTGGATCTCAGTGTCTGGGCTGAACGATGGGGGTGGAGACGCTCCTTCAGGTATACAGGACCGAGGCCGAACTAGAGACACTGCTGTTCCTTGGGCACACACATGCAGTTGTTTTGTCCCACCATTATCTCTGTGATCAAAGAGATTTTAAACCCTGCAAGACCTGATTGCCAGATGAGCACACAAATCAATGGTAACGATTGCGCCAAACCATTGTTCTGCATGTTCCAGTAACCTCCTATCAGGGCTACTGCAATGTGCTTTATATGGGGCTACTCTTGAAGTTGGTTCTAGACCAGGACCTTGTAAGTCTTGGTCAAAACGACCTCAATCTCCACCATCAGAATAGATAGATAGGTAGATAGGAAAGCTAGAAAACCATTTCACAACTTTTCTGCCAAATACCTGAATGGACCATCATTGGGCCGCAAACCAGTTTGAAAATCTCTGCTCCAGGAAGCTCAGTGTTATCCTAAAAGGATCTTTTGTCTCTTACCCTGAACACCTTTCTTTATTATTATTTATTAATAGATGAAGGGAACCAACCAACCAGGGGGAAGGGGAAGCTTAAGTCTTGCCTGAAGCAAAAAAGAAAAGAAAACAAACTCTATAGTATCACCCACCCACTCAAGCGGAGATGGGGCAACCTGTAGCTTTCCATATATTGCTGGGCTCCCAGCAGCATGGCTGAGACTCAAGGGGCTGGTGGGAGTTGTGGTCTAGCAACAATCGCGTGTCGAGTTCCCCAAGCCACCCTCAAATAAAACACAATTCAGACAGAATTTTTGTTTAAGGATTTTGGCATAATTTTTTGGCCACAACTTTCTTGATTACAGAATGTGAGTGGCTGCTTAGGCATTGGTTCGCGACTATCTGTTCCCACCTAGAGGTAGGAACAGAACTGACATCTGCAAGCCTGCGAAAGTGAGTAAGGGAAAACATTTTGGGGAGACAATAGAGCTGGGCGCCAGGCCCTCACCTCTCCCCAAATGCTCCCAGGGGCTCTTGCTTGGCCCTAGCCCCTGGACAGGGCTTCGGACAAGTGCATGGCAAGCCCCTGGATTCCTTTAACGGAATACCCTTGCAGCAGCAGCATTGGAGGGGCAGCCAACCATACCCCCTCCACCAACCAAATTTAACCAATGCCTAACCGCAACCAGGGGCACAGGTGGTGCTGTGGGTTAAACCACAGAGCCTAGGGCTTGCCGATCAGAAGGTCGGCTGTTCGAATCCCCGCGACAGGATGAGCTCCTGTTGCTCAGTCCCTGCTCCTGCCAACCTAGCAGTTCAAAAGCACCTCAAAGTGCAAGTAGATAAATAGGTACCATTCCGGTGGGAAGGTAAACGGTGTTTCGTGCGCTGCTCTGGTTCGCCAGAAGTGGCTTAGTCATGCTGGTCACATGACCCGGAAGCTGTCTGCAGACAAACAGCAGCTCCCTCGGCCTATAGAGCGAGATGAGCGCTCAACCCCAGAGTCGGTCACGACTGGACCTAATGGTCAGGGTTCCCTTTACCTTTACCTAACCGCAAGCATACAAGTTGTGACGATTTTGCCACCTCAAAAAACAAATGGTACTGGCCAATCAGCCAAATGGAAAAATTCCTGCCCCAAAGCAGACGACCCCATGACAGGCATAGCAAGGTCAACGCAAACAGCGTTGGCCATCAATCATAAATAGCAACATCAAATTTTCCCCAACGGCCAAGAGGTGCCCAATAAGATTCATGGCCACCCAAACTAACCCGCCCAGCAACAGAGGGATGTCTTGTTTGCCCCCACCGCAATACGTGCTCTCCATGAAGGAGAACACACTTTTCCTAAGCCTGCACTAGTCCTTTCCTTTCAGATCAATTTATCCTATCCAGTCCGCTGTCTGCCGCCAAGCGGATAGCTTAAGCATGGCAGAAGATGGCTGTGGAGCAGCCTGCTCCAAACAACTCCCACAACTAATCCAAGCCTAAAAAAGCATGAACTCAAGAATAGAATTGTAGAGTTGGAAGGCACCCTGAGGGTCATCTAGTCCAGTGTTTCCCAACCTTGTGCCTCCAGCTGTTTTTGAACTACAACTCCCATCATCCCTGACTAGCAAGACCAGTGGCAAGGGATGATGGGAATTGTAGTCCAAAAACAGCTGGAGGCACAAGTTTGGGAAACACTGATCTAGTCCAACCCCCTCCAATACAGTGGTACCTTGGTTCTCAAACGCTTTGGTTCTCAACCTCCGAAAACCCGGAAGTCCTTCAGTTTTCAAACGATTTTTGGAAGCCAAACGTCCAATGCAGTTCTCGGCTATTGTTTCCGAGGCGCCTGCACCAATCAGAAGCTGTGCCTTGGTTTTTGAACATTTCGGAAGTCAAATGGACTTCCGTAATGGATTAAGCTTGGTGCTTTTGTTTTCGCTATTATTTTGCGTTTTTGTTTTTGAGGCTTTTTCAGTTCATTTGTTTTTGTGACTATGTGGAACCCAGTCCGGCTACTGACAGATTGTGTGATTGCAGAAATGGATAAAAGCCCCCCATCCAAACAATGACAAACATCAGTGCAGGTAAGAAAAATAATAATCATTTTAATTTTTATCATCTACAATACTGTCTTATTTATTTCATAGTACAGTACATTGATTATTGCTTTCATTTCATGGATCAATGGTCTCATTAGATAGTAAAATTCATGTTAAATTGCTGTTTTAAGGGTTGTTTTTAAAAGTCTGGAATGGATTAATTCATTTTGCATTACTTTCTATGGGAAAGCACGCCTTGGTTTTGGAAAGCTTTAGTTTTGGAACGGACTTCCAGAACGGATTAAGTTTGAGAACCAAGGCATCACTGTACAGGAATCTCAATCAGATCATACATGACAGATGGCCATCCGATCCCTAGTTAAAAACCTCCGAGGAAGGTTTTCATGGGAAAACCTTTCATTCCACTGTTGAGCAGCTCTCACTGTCAGAAAGCTCTTCCTGGTGTTTAGTTGGAATCTCCTTTAACTTCCAAAGTCTAAACAAGATAGCCCAGTATTACTGTTCCTATATCAAAGCAAGATGGAATGGTTTGATTAAGGCCACCAATCGAGTTTTTGAAAGAGGAGAGAGGAATGCAGAGACCTCTCTGGTTTCCATCTCAGCCTTTCAGCCACAACATCACATGTTTTATATATAAAACCGTCTGCAAATGTCATAATGGTAGCATGTAGCTGCAGTCAAAATGGGGATTCCACCCCATTGTCAGTATGACTACAATCTGGAGTTTAGGTGGAAAGAACCATGTCCCTTTAAACATTTGTATAGAAGAGGAAGCTCTGGCAGGTGCACAAGGTGAATTTGATTTAAATCAAATCAATTTAAATCACCAGTCAGAAAGACTTGATTCAAATCATGCCCCCCCCCCGAAAGTCTCATTCTTCCTGGTATCATCTTAATATTTACAACCCGATGAAGGTTTCCTTTTTGGAATAATAAATTTTCAGAGTAGTTTTTACAGTTATATCAAAAATTACTGATTTGGTTCTAGTATTAGAAATACGTAGACTGATGATTATGAAATTATTGTGAGGTTTAATAAGTTAACTGTTTATATTTGGACAACTTTTCTGCTGTACTTTATTGGAAGGAGAAAAATAACCATTTCCTTAATAACAATTTATTTAACTAAAACAATGACATTATAGCATATGTATCCATGTTTGTTAACTGATGTGGTTAAACAGTTTTTTTAAAACAAAAACCTTTAGCACACATGAGTTTTAGCACACATGAAACAAATTTAAACAAATCCTTTTTCCTGATGAATAGCCTTTGGACTGTAATGTAACTTAAATAGAAAACTATCTTTAGAAAGATTTTTCCTCCAAAAGCATTTTATTTTAAAAATCTGATTTAAATAAAAAAAATCTTTTTTAAATTTTAAAAATCCAATTTTGATTTTTTAAAAATCATTGATTTTTATCCACCCTGTCCTACACAATATAGTTGCACCTCCTGGAACATCTCTTATTTACAGCAGATTAAAAGAGAGGTTCTGTTATCTGCTTGACATTTGATCACCTGTACCACTAGCCTCAGATGGCACAGTATACCCCTCCTCACTCAGTGAGCATCCTTCTAGTGAGAAGGTAAAGAAAGGTTCCTTCATCTCAAAGCCATCCCCCACCCCCCCCCCGAGATCCTTGTCTTTATTTAAGGCTCAAAGTGCTTCCTAGAGAGTTTGCTGCTTGCCGTCTTTTTATCAGTCCTGGTGCTGTTAAGAGCAGTTTGACACACACCCAATCAGCAAAGAAGTACCGTATTTTTTGCTCTATAAGACTCACTTTTTCCCTCCTAAAAAGTAAGGGGAAATGTGTGTGCGTCTTGTGGAGCAAATGGAGGGATCACTGCTTTCGCTGCGCAGCAATCCCTCTTGTTGTTCTGGCTTCTGAGATTCAGAATATTTTTTTTCTTGTTTTCCTCCTCCAAAAACTAGGTGTGTCTTGTGGTCTCGTGCGTCTTATAGAGCCAAAAAATATGGTATTTTCCTGCTGCTTGTCTACACACTAGGAAAAAACTCCACCTGGTTATAATTCCTGTGCACTAGATTAAGGTTGCCAACCATTCTTCCATCTATGCATTTAACAGCAACGTGATCTGCAGCCATTAGCAGGTGAGAATGTTTACGCTTATGCCCTAAAACAAAAGTTTGCTGATTTCTGCAAATGAAGCAAATGCTAAAAATAGAACGATGGCCCATCTAGTCCAGCATCCTGTGGTCAACCTATGGAAAACCCACAAGGAGGATCTGAGCACAGGAGCTTTCTCCCCTTCTGGGGCATCCAGAAACTGGAATAATAGAAAGGAATATGAGTAAGCAAGGCTGTTTTACTTTGGTCAGCTGGGAGACGTTAACTGGCGAGAATGCTTATGCCCTTGCTGTTCTCCTTTTTAAAGGAACACAGCGCTGGCCCCTGGCCTCTTAAGTGAGATGGGCGCACAACCCCAGAGTCTGTCAAGACTGGCCCGTACGGGCAGGGGTACCTTTACCTTTATCGCAAAAGTGTTTTTTGGGACGTGGGTGGCGCTGTGGGTTAAACCACAGAGCCTAGGACTTGCTGATCAGAAGGTCGGCAGTTCGAGTCCCCGCAACAGGGTGAGCTCCCGTTGCTCGGTCCCTGCTCCTGCCAACCTAGCAGTTCAAAAGCATGTCAAAGTGCAAGTAGATAAATAGGTACCGCTCTGGCGGGAAGGTAAACGGCATTTCCATGTGCTCCTCTGGTTTGCCAGAAGCGGCTTAGTCATGCTGGCCACATAACCCACAAGCTGTACGCCGGCTCCCTCGGCCAATAAAATGAGATGAGCGCCGCAACCCCAGAGTCGGTCACGACTGGACCTAATGGTCAGGGGTCCCTTTACCTTTACCTATTGCAAAAGTAACAAATTAGGCTGTTTTCTTCTGGTCAGCTGGCAGCTCTGGTTGTTACTGTCAACAAACAGGAGCACATCTGAGAAAACTGGCAACGCTGGCCTGCCAACCATTTCACTGCGTAACATTCCCTCTTGCAGCATGGCAACCCACCCACTTCATGACTCACTGTCTTAAGTTATTGGGGAGTGCATAAATTTTAAAAAAGGCAAAGAGAAACTGTCTCCAATCCTGGCATAAAGAACAGAAGGTTCTTCTCTTCTTGGGTCAGGAAAAATAAGATGAAAGTCCATCAAACAGCACAGTTTCCAAAACCAAGGATTTGCTGCCGCATCTAGAGGTGGTCAAAGCAACATATTTAACAGTACCAATGTAGCTGTATGGGCCACATGGTTTCTGGGCACAACTAGCCTACTGTGCATAAACAAGATTTAAAAGCCTGAAACATGCTTCAAGACAAGTTGCTGGAAACATACAATTCAGCATGGTCCGTTGCTCATTTTGGGATGCCAAGCAGTTACAGAGTCCCCTCGCCCAAGTTCTCAAGCATGTTGTTACTGTACATTAACAGACTATTATTGGCCAGCTTATTGTCAGGACGCTGAGATTTATTTAGAAGCGTCCCTTCTACACACACACACACAGAGAGAGAAACTTTGCACTGAGTTGGGCAGAGGCACCAAAAGGGTTGCCAACAACTTTCCTCCTGACCCTGCTTGCTCCTCTCTTGCAATGCCCAAAGCTTTTAAGGTGGCAAGGTCCACCGCCCGCCCACCCCACTTATCTCCCTGTCAGAAGAGGAATTGGGGAGGGGGAAAGAGAGTCACCTGCCTAGCTCTTTGGCGCCAGGTTGCTTCCTGAAGAGGTCCAGGAGGAGTTTGGATAAAATGTCTGAAAGGAGACCATTCCAGACCCTCCAAGTGTCCCTATTTTCCAGGGACAGCCCCGGATTTACAGAATCTGATCCCAGAACGTCCCTATTTTCATCAGAGAAATGTCAGAGGGTATGGGGTTATGGGACCCCCGGACCAAGGAGATAATAAATTATACTGACTAGGGCAACCTACTAAGATGGGCAGGCAATTATTATTATTATTATTATTATTATTATTATTATTATTATTTGCCTGCCCATCTTACTAGGTTGCCTTAATAAGTTTTTATAAGTGCTGTGAGCTGTCCAGAGTGGCTGGGGAAACCCTGCCAGATGGGTGGACATAAATAAAATAAGAATAATAATTAATTGAATAGGACGTTCCTATTTTTACCGGAGAAATGTTGAAGGGTATTGTCATTTCAGGGTCCCAATTTCAGGCAGGCTCCCTCTGGGTGCGCGTCTCGCCCTGCCACACTCCGACCAAACCTAGCCTACCCTGGTCTTGCCATTGCCATACACGCGTCAGGGGCCCCACTGCTTTCGCACGAGCCAAGGGGCTCCCGAATTCGACGCGTTGGGGGGGGGGGCGTCGCCTCCTCCCTCCCTCCCTCCCTCCTTCCCCGCAACAGCGGCAGGGAGGGAGGACGACGACTCGGCTATTTATAGGCGCTCTGCTGCTGCTGCGCCCAGCCGGTCCCCGGTGGTGACCGCGGGATGTTTTGGCCACATATGGCTTGGCGGGCTGCCGCCGGGTTTCTCGGACATCGGTGGGGTTCGGGGGGGTGTCCCAAGCCGGAGGGGCCCCCCCGGCCTCCCCACACCCTGCCCCGCCCGCTTCTGTACCTGCTGCCGCCTCCCAGGCCGTGGCCCTGCCGAGCGGTGCGCCAGGAAGACGCGCGCCGGGGACAGGCGCGCTCTTAAAGTTGCGCAGGAAAGGAGAGCCGGGGGGGGGGGGCTCCCTTCGCCTCTGTCAGTCATGCGGCCCAGAGGATGGCGGAAGGGGAAGGCCGCCCACCCCCACCGGCTGGCAGGCAGGCAGGCAGGCAGGCAGGATCCACCGAGGAAAGAAGGGTGGATCTTCTTCCCAGCCACCGGGGGTGGGAAGACGCAAGGAGAGCCTGGAGAGGGCGATTCCACTGTGGATCGCGGGCGGGGAGGCGAGACCCGCCTCTTATACTGTTACCTGGGAGCACGGGCGTAGCTAGGATTTATGTTGGGGGGGCAGGACACCCACCTGTCATCATCCTCTTCAATCCGAATCTGCTAGATTCGGAATGAAATGTGTCCACAAGTTCTTTTAAATGTTGTTTTGACTCCAACGGCGCAGAAAAATCTGTCCAAACCACTCTACGGTTTCTGCTTTTAGTTAAGTGTTTTTATTTATTTGCTTGATTTAGATTTGCCCCCCCCCACCTGTCACTATCCTCTGTCTAGCAGATTCGGAATGAAATGTCTCCACAAGTAGTTATTTTAAATGTTGTTTTGCCTCCAACGGCGCAGAAAAATCTGTCCAAACCACTCTACGATTTCTGTTTTTAGTTAAGTGCTTTGATTTATTTGCTTGATTTAGATTTGCCCCCCTGCCTACGCCCATGCCTGAGGAGCTCCTAGGGGCCGATGTCCCTTTGCCCCCCCCCCTAAATTATTTGAGGGAGCCACCCCCCCCCCAAGTTGATGGACATTAGCATTCAAAAAGTGTGTGTGTGCTGCGTCATGTGCTTAATTACGCGGGGATTACCTGCCCCACCCCCAAATGACACCCCAGCTGGGGAGGGTATACCCACCCATCGAAGCTACAAATCGCCCCGGGTGCAAGAGACCTCTATCTCTCTCTTCCCCGCCACTTTTAGGTGTGCACAGAATGGCAACCGCGTGGTCGAGCCTATCTATGCCGCAAATCGTAAGTGTGCAAAGGGGCGTTTAGAAAAACCGGGAGAAACGCACGTGGTTCCCGGAAGACAATAAAAACACCGAAGTGGCTATTTAACTCCTGGAAGGAAAAAAACAAACAGCCGCGGAGTTTGTCGTTATCCGTGTAACCTCTAGGGGCGCCATTTCCCCCTTTTCCCTTTCTGCTCCTGTGGCTTTTAACTACAGTTGAATAAAATACAATAAAGGGCTTCTGTAAAAGTGCAATCTGTTAGAACAACTCCTGTCGTTTGCAGACTGTCAGCACTTAGTCCCGATCTGCCACCCACCAAAACTTCACCAATTTTAATCAACTATTTGTTCTTCCTTACATCTGAGGTGTTGTTGATCCCATTGATCTGAGTGTATATATTTTTACTGGAAAAGGAAAATTATCAGTGAAGGCATGATTTTTAATCTGCAAATGAGTTATGCTTAATATCTGGTGGAAATATATAAGACTTTTTGTGGTGCAGTTGATCCCAGGTTTAGATTTATTTATTTATTCAACAGAGGGTTAAAGAAGTTTTGATAGTTACATTATATTCCTAACATAGGGGAGCGGGTGCTGCTGTGGTCTAAACCACCGAGCCTCTTGGGCTTGCTGATCGGAAGGTAGGCGGTTCGAATCCCTGTGATGGAGTGAGCTCCTGTTGCTCTGTCCCAGCTCCTGCCAACCTAGCAATTCGAAAGCACACCAGTGCAAGTAGATAAATAGATACCGCTGTGGTGGGAAGGTAAACGGCGTTTCCATGCGCTCTGGTTTCCATCACGGTGTCCCGTTGCACCAGTAGTGGTTTAGCCATGCTGGCCACATCACCTGGCAAGCTGTCTGTGGACAAACACCGGCTTCCTTAGTCTCATTAGACTTGAACGTCCAGGGGTCCTTTACCTTTTTTTAGACCTTATTCTTAACATACCCTCCAATGAATTATTTTCTCTAGTCTCCCATCTTGTCTTCACAATCAGCCTATAATGTAAACTAAGTTGAGAGCAATTAGCCTAAGGTTACCTAGTGAGCTTCATGATTGAGCAAGGATTGAAGATGGGTTCCTCCCAGATCTCATCGACTTTACCACACGGATTCTCAAGAACAAAAATTAAAAAGTAAGCCGTGTCTAATATTTGCAACTGTTATTTAAATGCTACCTGCTTTGCTTGCTCCATGCAATTAAAATGTTAGAATTTCCAGAAAGATTATGGTCACACTCTTCTTCTCCTTCTCCATCTCCTTCTCCTTCTCTTCTTCTCTGGTGATCACTCGTAGCTGAGTAAGATTGTCTTCCAATTAACAACACCATCTAATAATAAATCAGGTTTTAAAATCCTGAGTCCTAGTGTGATCTTCCCAGAGCATCCCTGTGATCCATCATTGGCTCCAGGCAGAGGACAATTGACCTTTCGAGAGACGAAGAGATGAGGCAATCAGGGATGACTATGACAGGAGCGCAGGAAACGGAATCTGAAGCAGAAAATTGCTCTCACCGTATTACTAACACATCTAATTTGAGGACATCCTGGCGCAATCAAATTCACACAGAGAGACATGCAGGAAGGGGATAGAAAACTGAGGAAGATCTGGTTGTTTGTGGGAAGACTTCATGGGGCTCTGTGTGTGTGTGTGTGTGAGAGAGAGAAATGGACCCACAGGTCTTGCGAGGGGCCAGACCTGGTGATTAAGGCTTTGGTATTTTATAGTGCCCCAAACTCCATCCTGGCACTGGTGGAGGAAGGGGGGTGTTGAGTGTGGCATGCCCCGGGTGTCAACCCTGGCGGGGTGCAATCACCACCCCACCCTCCTGGGACACTCGCCGCGGGTGACACCCCCTGAGCCGTGAGCCGCAGGCAGCTAACCCCACCCCTGGGTGCACAGCATGTGTGCCGCTCTGGGTGCTGGAGCAGCTAGCTCAGCTTCTGGACACTGGTCATCGAGAGAGAAGGATCCTTAGAGCGACAGAAACATGAGGCACATGATCCAGGAGTTTTTACTGGCTATGACGACTGGGGCTAGTGGGCTAGTGGGAGTCCAACAACATCTGGAGAGCCACAGGTTCCCTAGCTCTGCTATCACTGGTGGGGGAAACAGCATGGGTGGTCAAGGTGCTTAATCCAGACATGTATCTATGCTTCTTGTGCATGCAGGCTTTTCACAGCATCCACACAGCATTGCTGGAATCAAAATGGCAGCCACTATCCTTCCCCCACCCCCAGCCATATACTGTATTTTTCGCTCTATAAGATGCACCAGACCACAAGACACACCTAGTTTTGGAGGAGGGAAACAAGAAAAATAATAATCTGAATCTCAGAAGCCAAAACAGCAAGAGGGATCGCTGTGCAGTGAAAGCAGCAATCCCTCTTGCTGTTCTGGCTTCTGGGATAGCTGCGCAGTCTGCATTCGCTCCATAAGATGCACACACATTTCCCCTTACCTTTTAGGAGGGAAAAAGTGAGTCTTATAGAGCAAAAAAACGGTAATCCAGATTTACATTTTGGGTGGGAAATCCGAAAAGTTACCGAAAAATGTGTCACCTGCCAATGATCAGTTTGCAATATTCAGCCCCCACCTGGAAGAACCCCGAGACTGAGAGGTAGCAGAACCAGGTGCCTGCTCAGTGCCAACATGCTCATCATTAGCAAAGGGCAGTCTGCATTGGCATTAGGATGTGGTTTAGGCATGTGGCTGTGAGAAAGTGTTTGCTTAGGAAGTGGCAACCACCTATTCAGTTAGAAATGTGGAGCTGCAAAGGATTTCAGAGAAGTAAGAAGATATGATCTTCTGTTAGCCGAGGATAAGCCACAACTATTCATGCACTTAGTTCACTCTCTGTGCTGTTATTTAGCTTAGGGGTTATCCCCACTGTTTCCCCCCCCCCAGCGCTAAAACCCGCTTTTCAGCAAGAATGCAAAAAGCATTTCTAAATCAATTACATGCCACTGTGCTGTGTAACGTGCACTTGTAATTTCAAGGTTTTGGGTTTTGGGGTTATCCCATTTCCCCCTGACTCTTAACTCCTCCTCTGTGTCACTTCCATCCTCCACCAGGTCCCTGCATACTAGATGCAAGGTAGCAAGTTTTTATATATATACTTTTCAAATTTATACATTTCATTAATTTTACAGACATTTTAACATTTCAGAGTTTGACTTCCTTCTCCCTCTTACTGCAGTTCCTTAAATTAGTTTTTTTAATATCTTCTGCATATCCAAATTCACTTAATTAATTACTTATCTACTTTAAATCTAGGTAAAGGTAAAGGAACCATGGACGGTTAAATCCAGTCAAAAGTGACTGTGGGGTTGCGGCGCACATCTCGCTTTCAGGCTGAGGGAGCCGGCGTTTGTCCACAGACAGCTTTCCGGGTCATGTGGCCAGCATGACTGAACCGCTTCTGGCGCAACAGAACACTGTGATGGAAACTAGAGCGCACAGAAACAGTGTTTACCTTCTCGTCACAGCAGTACCTATTTATCTATTGGCACTGGCGTGCTTTTGAACTGCTAGGTTGGCAGGAGCTGGGACAGAGCAGCAGGAGCTCACCTCGTTGTGAGGATTCGAACTGACAACCTTCTGATCGGCAAGCCCAAGAAGCTCAGTGGTTTAGACCACAGCGCCACCTGCGTCTTAAATATATACTCTTATGAAACTGCAGGTTATTACAATAATCCTGCCAATGTTTTTATCTGTTTGCAATTTATCTGTAAATATTCAATAAACCATTTCCATTCTTTTATAAAAAGTTTGTTATCTTGATTTCTTATTCTTCTGGTAAGTTTTGCCATTCCTGCATATTCCATAAGTTTTTGTATCCATTCTCCGTTTGCTGGGATTTCTGCTTCTTTCCACTTTGGGGCAAGTAGCATTCTTGCTGCTGTAGTCGCATACATAAATAAATTTCTATACCATTTAGGTAGTTCTGTACCTATAATTCCCAAAAGAAAAGCTTCTGGGTTCCTCCCCCACAAAGGTTATTTTAAACACCCTTTTCAATTCATTATATATCATTTCCCAGTAAGCTTTAACCTTACTACATATGCAAGGTAGCAAGTGGTGCAGGCAGGAAGGAACACATTTACCTGAGAGGAAGTCCCTTTGACCTGCTTCTGAGTAGGCCGAGTTGTTGGCTGTGTTAGTCAGTAAGGACCACAGGGCAGATTTTCCTTTGCTCACCTGAGAGGGGAGGAATGTTGTAAGAGAATGACAGACCCACCAGAAAAGTCACATAAGGTGCAATTCTCCCTTCTGAGACCGGTTGTCACAATCTGACAAAAGCTTCACCACTAGAAAGCAACTGACATAGATCCACTGCTTCCCCAGAAGTGCATCTTACTCCTCCTTTAGAGCAGCAATGGACTAAGAGCGTGCCACCTGCATGGGTTACAGAGCTGAGGCAGGATTGATGATCGCTGAATCATAGTTAGCTAGACATGGAAATGAAGTCCAGTCCAAATAGCTGCAGTCTAACAATGCCCCCAAAATATAGGGAAGAGGGAAGCAAGCAGAGCCCAGGTGTTTTCCTTATTTCTTCTGGAAAGAGGGAGTGGGTTTTATGAAGGGTCCATGGGTGAGTTTTTTAAAATGAGCAACACGACTATCGATCTGAAATACAATGGAATGCAAGAACAGCAAACAACTCCCATAGGTATGGAACCATAGAGGGCCACAACGCACAAAACAGGTTTGGAATATGTGGCTTTTGGGGAGCGTTGCAGAAGAGCCCAGAGCAAGAGTCAAGGAAGGTCCTGAGCCAAGTTTCTTAGAAAGGGTAATAGTGCCCCCTGGTGAAAGGTGCTTGCCTCAACTGAGCATATAATGTTTTGGTTCACTTGTCCTGTAGGAGAGCCAGTATGGCTTCAGAAAAATTGCCTGTATTCTTTGTAGAGGAGAGAGAGAAGTGTAATACAGTGGTACCTCGGGTTAAGTACTTAATTCGTTCCGGAGGTCCATTCTTAACCTGAAACTGTTCTTAACCTGAAGCACCACTTTAGCTAATGGGGCCTCCTGCTGCTGTCGCACCACCGAAGCATGATTTCTGTTCTTATCCTGAAGCAAAGTTCTTAACCTGAAGCACTATTTCTAGGTTAGCAGAGTCTGTAACCTGAAGCATATGTAACCTGAAGTGTATGTAACCTGAGGTACCACTGTAATAAGAAAGATCATGGGAGTCACTCCACTCTTTTAAGATCAGCAAGAGAGCCTCTAGTAATATACTATATGCATTTTCATGCACAATTCACCATATTATTTGCATTTTTTGTACACATTACTTGGCTGGAGAATTTGGGGGGAAATGTGCACAGTAAAAGAAATTCACACAAAAATACTGATCATTTTTTTCAAGATAACTTTTTTTGGCGAGAGAAAAAACAATTTGCAAACTGATGTGGAAATGTGGAGAACTTAAGAACATGAAAATGAGAGAGTGAGAGAAACAGAAATTGGCAGATTTGCCCACCGCTAGTAGTGGTCTTATAGGTAAATTTACAATTGCCGAGTGGCATGTGATTATAATTCATGCTCAAAGCATGCGCGGCTACAATGCACCTATGCCTTTTCTGTATGTGCACATAATCCTTTCTTGGTGAGTGTCAAATCCCACAGCTTTTAGAAATCGACGCAGAGTGGGAGGAGCTCCTCAGGACTGGGATTTTGAGGAAAGAGGGATCTTGGGAGAGTTGAGTGTTACATACTGAAGTTCTCACCCTGAGCCAGCAGGGGGATACTATAAATAGTTTTCACTCAGGTCCGCATATGCAAATAAGGAATTGAAAGTGACGTTCAGTGATTGGATAGTTACAGAAAGTTGTTACTGTTGCTTTGTAGTGGAGCTCTATATAAGCAGGTTGGCTGAACCCTTGTCAGTTCTGTTCTGGCCTGTGAATAAACAAGAGGTATTTGAAGAATCGCTGTGTCGTCTGATATGCTCACCCACAACTTAACATTGAGAACTCATAATTCCTTTGTATCTCTTGTGGCTGCCTCTCATTACAGTGAGGAACCTAGACAGAAGACTTCTCTGTTTCGAAACTGCTTTAATAATTTTGTGCATTTGGGACACAAATATTTCACATCCATGTTGACTCCATTAAGGTCCATGTTATGAATGCCATCTTGGATATTTCTGGCTTCCCACCCTTATCGCAACACTACAGGACTGGAACCATGTTCTAGAACTATCTCCTTCGTTCTAGAAGCATTGGTGAATACCCGGGGAGGGTATTCTGCGGGGAGGGTCGTTGGCAGGGCGAAAGAGAAATGGGTATACTTGATCAGGGTCTGGGCTACACCCTTTTCTATTATCTAACACAGCACAACTTTTTGCATGACTTGAATGATTGAACTCCTCCTGATGTTCTTTCTGAATAGCCTCTTACTCCTTCTACCTGCTCATTTTGGATCTGACTTCCCTTTTAAAAACAGACAGACAAACAAACAAACCCTATTCTGCACTAAGTGCTAACATCACCCAGAGTTCTTCAAAAAGAAACTTGCTAATAGATTTTGCAAGGGCCAATGAGCGGGACAGGAGATAGTGATCGAGGCTTTTTTATACAGTATGCTCTTCTTGACCAATGAGAGTTCCTGAACAGACAGTGGAAACCCCACTTCCTCTGCTAGGTGCAAAAAAGCAAGTGTTCGAGTCAAGCAGCCTTCGTCTCTTTGCTGATTAATCTAGGAAGGTAGAAATGGTGTCCATTGGGTGGAGGAAAATGGCTCTTCTTTGCTGCCTTCTTCTCTGCGATGTGGCCAGGACTTCAGCTGGTAAGATCAGAAAATAGCTTTAGTATTCTCCCATGGCATTTGCATGTGTGTGTGTACAATATTGGGTGTTTACACTCAATTCACTTAAAGCACATTTAAAATGCTGTACATGGGTTTCCCCCAATAATCACGGGAACTGTAGTTTCTTAAGGGTGCTGGGAATTGCATCTCTGTGGTGGATAAGCTACAGTTCCTATGATTCCTTAGGGGAAGCCATGCACTTTAAATGTATGTTGTTACGCAGCCATTATCAGTTGAGACCACTACTTTTTAATTAAGTCTAAGAAACAGGGTTGCACTGGGTGGAGAGTGTGTGCGATTGAATCAAGGACTGTAACACCCTTGTGAAAGAGAGGCTGTTGCAAGGTTTCCTAGTAGCAGTTACTGGTAGGTCAACTTTAGATTTTCCAGTGTTTTATTTGAAAACGGGATTACAGACGCCACCTGATGCTCCTTTGCAAACCCTCTGAGACAGAGGTTCAGCACGCAGAACTCCCTTCCCAAGCCCATGACATCTCCATGCTTGGAAAACTTCTCTTGCTAAATAGCTGGATGCCAGGCTGCGCTTAAAGGTTCAAGATCTGAGCTGAAAACTTTAAGTGGGAGGGGGGCTATTGGTTTTTATTATGCATTTTGTGTTCTCTTTTTTTCATTTTTATGTTGTGAATTGCCCTGTGATCTTTGGATGAAGAGCAGTATACAAATTTTAATATTATTATTAATAATAATTAATGTTGAGGTTCTCTCTTTATTCAGACATGAATGCACAGAAAAAGCAGAGTCTCACAAAATGCCTGCTGTTAGATAAACCGAAATCTCTCTTTTTCCATTGTGGTTTACATTCTGAGTAGCGAAGAAGCTAAGGGTGTTTTTCCCCCTCCCGATATTTGATTAACACTGGTGTGTGTGTGTGTGTGTGTGTGTGTGTGTGTGTGTGGTGTTGTTTTAGGTGTTTCTCAAGGCTATTTACTGTAAAATGAATATGCAGCTGTTTTCAACATTTCTGGAAGGAGCGGCACTGATGTATATGGAGCTGTATTTTTAATACTAGCAGTGGGATGCCAGCCAAAGGGTGGGAATATTTGAGAATTTGCTCAGCTTGGCATTCAGAGTGAAAAAGAAAAGGGGGACAGAAAGAGAAGAGCATGAAAGAAGATGGACCTACTAACTAACTGCTGCTATCACAGTGACCACTGTGAATGAACACATCATTCATGAGCCATTCTCAGTTCCCCATAGGCATCCAGTTGGCTTCAGTATGTTGTGAATGTATGTGAAATTTCAAACCACTTCCTCTCTCGCTCTTTACAATGTGCAAATAGCCTCAGTGGAGCCGCACATACATTCTGCTGGGAATGTGCGTGGAATTCGGAACCACTTCCTTTATTGCTCTTCCTCTATTGCATTTATGTCTATCCCTAACAGAGCTATACACACATTCTGAAGTGCGGTAGATTATTTATTTCGTTCCATTTATGAAATGCTTTCTAAAAGCAAATCTCAAAACAACGCAACAATAAAAGCATCAAGAATTTAAAAAAATTCAAGTCCAATGCACATACAGACTGGGATAAACGTCTCCACTTGAGTGATTTGGACACACATTCACAGCGTGCAACATTCAGACACACTTGCTGAGTGAACAGCGCAACGTAATTCTTAAGGAAATCAGCCCTGAGTGCTCACTGGAAGGACAGATCGGGAAGCTGATCTTTGGCCACCTCATGAGAAGAGAAGACTCCCTGGAAAAGACCCTGATGTTGGGAAAGATGGAGGGCACAAGGAGAAGGTGACGACAGAGGACAAGATGGTTGGACAGTGTTCTCAAAGCTACCAACATGAGTCTGACCAAACTGCAGGAGGCAGTGGAAGACAGGAGTGCCTGGCGTGCTCTAGTTCATGGGGTCACGAAGAGTCGGACACGACTAAACGACACAACAACAACAAGAGTGTATATTCCCCCCCCATATACTGTGCATGCTAGGTGACCCCCCTCCTGGTATTCATGGACACACGGCAAATGTCTGGAGGAAGGGGCTTTGCACATACACCAGTACATTTGAAAAACCCCTCCCTACAAATGTTTGCATTGTGCACACAGATGCCAAGGGAGGCTGCTCAGCATGTGTGGTGTAATGTTTGAGGCTACTCAGTGTGTCCCTGCTTTTGTGTGCAGCTAGTTCACAGAGCCTAGGACTTGCTGATCAGAAGGTTGGCAGTTCGAATCCCCTCAACGGGGTGAGCTCCCTTTGCTCGGCCCCTGCTCCTGCCAACCTAGCAGTTCAAAAGCATGTCAAAGTGCAAGCAGATAAATAGGTACCACTCTGGCGGGAAGGTAAACGGTGTTTCCATGCACTGCTGTGGTTCGCCAGAAGCGGCTTAGTCATGCTGGCCACATGACCCGGAAGCTGTACGCCGGCTCCCTCAGCAATAAAGCGAGATGAGCACCGCAACCCCAGAGTCATCCACGACTAGACCTAACGGTCAGGGGTCCCTTTACCTTTACGTTTTAGTACACACATGCATGTATCACCTAAATTCTCTAGCCATGATAAATCTGTACTTGTAGTGATCACGTGGTTAATATGAACATATGAACCGGCCTGTACTGTTCAAGGGAGAGAAACTGCACAATTTTTACCATGCATTAATCCAGACAATTGCTTTTTTTTCATCACACAGTTGCAAAACCAGGACTTTGTGGGTTGCACCGTGTGTCCATAAGCTACACACAGTCCTGCCAGAAACTTGACCTATTGTTTAAATGCACTGCCGTATCAAGCTTTCCTCTGGAGAAAGTTTGCAGTTTTGACACTCTCTTGTCGTGTCCTGTGAGTCAACTGCTGATTGCAGAGTAACGATAAACCACAGAGTGGGTTTTAACTGTGAAAGAAAGGAAGAAGCTGCTGGTTCCCCTCCTCATACGACATCAGCTTTGAAAGCTGTCAGTTTTTCAGTCTGAGTTCGTCAAACAGCAAGCTTCTTCAGTGAAGTTGGAGGCACCAATAGGTAGATCTTGGTGTGTTGGTACTACAGGTGATGGTCATTTTGCAAGAGAGTTGCGTTGCTGACCCTCACGAGCATCAGCAGAGAGCACTCTACCCCTTTTCTGTCCACTTCTGGGGTCGGTGCAATGCACGTGCGCACGGTCGCACATCAAATCAGCCATTGCCTGTACAGAGGTACTTTGGGTTAATTTGTTCTGGAGGTCCGTTCTTAACCTGAAACTGTTCTTAACCTTTCTTTCCTCTGCCGTTCCATCAGCTGGGCTTAAGACCTTAGCTGATACGTCAACAAGGTTATTTCCATGTGTCCGCTGAACAAAATTTCTAAATAATTATTCATTTGTGAATTTTGCTTGTACAGGTAGCAAGAGGCATTTGCCTAATTCAGCCATAAAACCGGGATCTCCTATCGCTGTCAAGACCAACGACCCAGGAGTTCAGAGAGCTGCTAGGTTTGGTGTTTACAGATACAACAACAGTTCAAATGACATCTTTCTATTCAGAGAATTTCGCATAAACAAAGCCATGAGGCAGGTAAGGAAACTCCGGCTGTTATGGCAACAAATTCAGCAATGAAACAAAACCTGTCATTTTCTGGTGCCCATGCAAGATGAAATATTCCTGTAAGTCACTTCACACTCAAGTGGAAATATCACCGCAGTGCGTCTGAAAGTCACACTGTTGAAGTGAGCTATTATGACTTACATCTTGGTTCAGCTGCTGCTCTGCTGATGGCTAAATAAGCCCTTCTGGAAGGTCTACATTTCTCCTGCAACCACAAAGAAAGCCATCTTCTGGGCTGCCACCACCCTGAGCTTCTGCTGCCCCCCTTCTGTTGATCTTGACACCAGAAAAAGTTGATAGGGAAGGAGACGGTCTTTCAGGTATTTGTGGCCTGAGTTGTTAAGGCCTTTAATCACTAACATGAACATATTGAATTAGGCGCAGCAAAGAACTGGCTGCAACAAATGCAGCTGTTTTAAGAGGTTATATATGATCCAAATGGAACCCCAGCTAGTAACCTCACTGTTTCATCACCTTCTCCCAATGTTGTCTCTGGTCAAACAGGTTTAGCAGGTTGTCCCTCAAAACCAATAATCAGAGATAACAGTGGGATGAATATACAAACAACAGGCACCAACATGCCTTAGCAACATGCCTCCCTCTCAGGGGGGGGGGGGAATATAAGGCCTTTGAAAAACTATTACCTTCCCTTCCTGCTCCCCCCGTATATAAGAAGTTCCCTCTATCTCTCCAATTTGTCCTCACTATGTGTGGTTTAGTGAAAATTGTTCTCTCTAGGTTGTGAGAGGGGTGAAATACAAAATTGATGTGGATATCTGCCGGACAGTATGCAGCAAAAGGATACATCCAGAGCCCGACTTAGACAGATGTGATTTCCAGACAAAAAAGACACTGAGACAAGTAAGATGTGTTCAGATTTCTCATTGGTTTCCTAATGGACTAATGTGGAACTTTACGGGGGATTCAGCTACATTAGTAAAGAAAAAGCGTTTTAAATGCGTTAGAACACTGTGACACCAGATGGCGCTGTGGAGTTCTGCCTTTTGGCAACGTGATTTCACATTACGAGGTTTACAACACATTTTCCTGAATTTCGCTCCCCCCCCCCCATGTGTCTAGATTCATCCAGGATCTGCTGTGCTATCCATATTGCAGGGAGGCCAACTTGAATAAGATAGGGGGGCGGGAGGTTGGCCCTGCCCCACATAACTGAACACATGATGTGGCGCACCACATCATTTGAATGGCACTGCCCATCAACTTTGAGGAGCCTGGCCTCCTCAAATATTTTATTGGGGAGCCAAAGCGACCTTGGTCCCTAGGAATGGACTCCTATGCATATTGGTATCTCTTCACTGGTGACTTAGCTGGGCCCAGCTTTATCAATGTCCATGAGTCTAGAAGTGCAAACATTATATTTAGAACTTCAGTGTATGTAAAATAAGCATAGTGACCAATATAAAATGGAAAAAAACAAAACCCTGAAGGGCAGCAAGCTGGGGAAAGCCGGCTTATATCATAACCATGACTCCTCGCCGGGGACCAGTGGGGAGAGTAAGGGTCCTCCGCTGCCCACACCCTCCTTGCGCAGAAGGCTTCCGCGCAGGGAGAGTAGGCAGAGACTAGGCGTCAAAGAGCTTCTTTGCTGGAAGAAGTTCAAGAAACGCCCACTGACGGATTCTGCCAGCGATTGAGACAGCCACGGGCGAGTGGCTGTCCGGACAGAAAAGGTTCACTCAGGCAACCCAGCCAGGTGTGGCGCCGGTTTATGCATGAGCAACCCCTAGAACCATTACAGGTGCCCACCTGAGAGGTGCCAGAACTGAGTTCCAGCAAGTTCTGGCTTTAAAAAGCCCTGCGCCCAGGCCTGATTTCAGCACTAGACACCTTCTGGCACCTGCCCTGAGCTTCTACCCTCACCCACCAAGCAGTGAGTGGCTGCAAATGGCCATGATGAATTTCCCACAATGCTCTGGGGTGACTGTGTAGGAGAAAGTTGTACAGGGCACTGTGGAAAATTTGAAATGGTTACTGCTGGTGGTCGGTCGGGGCAGGCTCTACTGATGTAGGGGAACGAAGCCACAGAAGGCACTTTGTCAAAGGAGTGTGGCCTTCGTTGCCCCCCTGTGGCCTGGAACCTCTCCCTGTGCAACATGAGAAGTCGTGCAGTAGTGGCAACATCATAACATGAGAGCAGCGAGAGACTCTTCCTTTGCTGATCAGAATCAGAGGCCAGAGTAGGGAGTTGCGCATGAATGTTGCAGGAGCTGCGGCCACATCTCCTTGCCTTGGGGTTGTCAAAGAGGAAGGTGGAATAACTGTGAGTTCCTTTTTGAAATACCTGGTCAGGATATTGAACAAGCCATCGGATAATGACACAGGTCAGCTTTCTAGATTTTGGCACTGGGCTGATTTTAATATTCTTCTTTCTCCTTTTCCCCCTTCTCAGACATTCAGCTGCTATTTTGAAGTTTGGATCACCCCCTGGCTGCATCAAGTCGAAGTCCCAGTCTCCTTCTGTCAATAACCTCCCCCTAATACAGGCAATGGACTCTGTTTTTGTAAATCTTGTTCTGCGACAAAATCATCAGTAAAGATACTGGTCTGTAAAGAATTGTATGTGGTTTTATTGGGTTGTCACTGATTAATTCTGCACCCTAGAGGTGAAGTCGGGCAAATGTTGGGGTGGGGGAGATGCTGCAAAACGGGTGGCATAACTAGAGGAAGTAGGTTCAGTGCAGCTAAAAGCAAATACACCAAACAGGGCAGGGGTCAAGCAAAGGAATAAACAGGCAGCACACCAAGGAGATATAAGCAAGTGCTGTTAACCTTCCTGCCAGCGGCCTCTTCCTTTTACAAGGGCTAATAGAAGACTGAAGGTTACATCACACACAAAATCTATTATACATGTGACAGGAGATGACTTGTGTTTTTAAATGTGGTTCTGCATCATAACTCAATAAAACTACGGTAAATAAAAAAAGATTTATATAAAAAAATGAAAAGAAATGTTGCAGGCAGGGCCAGATTTAGGTTTGATGAGGCCCTAAGCTACTGGAGGTAATGGGGCTCTTTATATATCCTTTGTCAACAACAAATTGTCGCTGTTTTTTTGTGTTGAATATATGCATACACACGAAAGCTCCTACCAAGAACTAACTTAGTTGGTCTTTAAGGTGCTACTGGAAGGAATTTTTTTATTTTGTTTTGACTATGGCAGACCAACACGGCTACCTATCTGTAACTGGATATATGCTATATGGTCATTTATGGACCCAATAGGTATCTCAAGCCATTTGCACATGTTGCCGTGCAACCAGTCCATGCAGAATGTAGGTGCCCTATACAGAGAAATGAGCAAACCAGGGATATTTTAGGGAGGAGGTGGGGCCCATGACTTACATCACAGGAGCCTACAAAAAACAAAACACTGCTGCTGGGTGTAGGTTTTATTTTATTTGTTTTTTATCTTCTATTTTGGAAATGTACATCCAGGTCTTTCCCCTTTATATTTTTTTTTTGGGGGGGGGCCCAAGAGAGTGCGGCCCTAAGCTATAGCTTATACGTAAATCCGCCAGGGCCCGCTTTCTCCCTCAGGGGCTCCTTCCCTGGGCAAAAAAAATGAGAGGCACAAATACAAGATGGGTGACACCTGGCTTGAGAGCAGTACATGTGAAAAGGATCAAGGAGTCTTGGTTGACCACAAACTTGACATGAGCCAACAGTGTGACGCGGCAGCTAAAAAAGCCAATGCAATTCTGGGCTGCATCAATAGGAGTATAGCATCTAGATCAAGGGAAGTAATAGTGCCACTGTATTCTGCTCTGGTCAGACCTCAACTGTGTCCAGTTCTGGGCACCATAGTTCAAGAAGGACACTGACAAACTGGAACATGTCCAGAGGAGGGCAACCAAAATGGTCAAAGGCCTGGAAACGATGCCTTATGAGGAACGGCTAAGGGAGCTGGGCATGTTTAGCCTGGAGAAGAGGAGGTTAAGGGGTGATATGATAGCCATCAGGGGTCTGCAACCTTTAAGACAAAAAGAGCCACTTGGACCTGTTTCCGAAGGAAAAAAAACTGGGGGCCGCAAAACTCGTCATTATAAAAATAACTTTTTTGTCACTTTTTTATTATTTCTTTGTTTGACCCCTCAGAATTACTCCTCATAGAAATAAACGTTAAATTAACAAGTTACCTTTTTTTGTGTGTGTGTGTTCTTCACTCCCCTTCAAAACAGTGACCAGCATACATGCCAGTACAGCGCCTGCCACAGTGGGGAGTGTCGGGGCGCACAATGCGCCTCCCCTTGCTAGTATTCGCCCTGGAGCCACGGCAAAGGTGTAAAAGAGCCACATGCGGCTCCAGAGCCGCAGGTTGCAGACCCCTGATAGCCATGTTCAAATATATAAAAGGATGTCACATAGAGGAGGGAGAAAGGTTGTTTTCTGCTGCTCCAGAGAAGCGGACACGGAGCAATGGTTCCAAACTACAAGAAAGAAGATTCCACCTAAACATTAGGAAGAACCTCCTGACAGTACGAGCTGTTTGACAGTGGAATTTGCTGCCTAGGAGTGTGGTGGAGTCTCCTTCTTTGGAGGTCTTTAAGCAGAGGCTTGACAACCATATGTCAGGAGGGCTCTGATGGTGTTTCCTGCTTGGCAGGGGGTTGGACTCGATGGCCCTTGTGGTCTCTTCCAACTCTAGGATTCTAGGATTCGCTCGCTGAGGCGGCCTAACCGAGGCGCTGCGCCGCGTCTTGGCGCCTTCCAGCGCCGCGGCCTGGCCTGCCTGGCCCGCCTTCTTCCCCGCCCGCCCGCCTCGCCTGGCCCGCTGCGGGGGCAGGACAGGAGGCGGGATGCGGTGGCCGCGCCCGCGTTCTCCCCTGGCCGTGGCGGCCTTCCTCCTTCCTGCTAGTCGCGCCGCCGCCATGGCCCAGCTCCGCGCCTCCTCTCCGACGGCCTTCGACTACCTGGTGCTGGGAGGCGGCTCGGGCGGCCTGGCCAGCGCTCGGCGGGCGGCGGAGCTCGGCGCTCGGGTGGCCGTGGTGGAGAGAGGGCGGCTCGGCGGCACCTGCGTGAGTCCCGGAGCGGGAGGCGCTTAGGAAACTTGGCCGGGAGGAAACGCGGCACCCGGGAAGGTTGGGCGGCCCTCCGTGGCTTATGGTGGAGTTGGGGGGCCTGCCTTGCGGCGGGTTGGACTAGATGACCCTGGGGCCGGGGGGGGGGACCCTTCCAACTCTGTGATTCCGTGAAACGCAGTGCAAAGGGAGGCTGGACGGCCGCCTGTCGTGTATAATCCAGCTGAAATGCTTGCATTGAAGCGGGTCGGGCTAGATGACCCTTGGAGCCCCTTCCAACTCTTTTCTATGAACCACAGTGCAAAGGGAGGCTGGGTTTCCACCTGTTGTGCATGATCTAGCTGAAATGCTTGCATTGAAGCGGGTTGGACTAGATGAGCCTTGGAGCCCCTTCCAACTCTTTTCTATGAACCACAGTGCAAAGGGAGGCTGGGTTTCCACCTGTTGTGCATGATCTAGCTGAAATGCTTGCATTGAAGCGGGTTGGACTAGATGACCCTTGGAGCCCCTTCCAACTTTTCTATGAACCACAGTGCAAAGGGAGGCTGGGTTTCCACCTGTTGTGCATGATCTAGCTGAAATGCTTGCATTGAAGCGGGTTGGACTAGATGACCCTTGGAGCCCCTTCCAACTCTTTTCTATGAACCACAGTGCAAAGGGAGGCTGGGTTTCCACCTGTTGTGCATGATCTAGCTGAAATGCTTGCATTGAAGCGGGTTGGACTAGAATCCCAACCTTGTGCCTCCAGCTGTTTTTGAACTACAACTCCCATCATCCCTGACTAGCAAGACCAGTGGCAAGGGATGATGGGAATTGTAGTCCAAAAACAGCTGGAGGCACAAGGTTGGGAAACACTGGACTAGATGACCCTTGGAGCCCCTTCCAGTTTTATTATTCTGTAAAACACACAGCAAAGGGAGGTTGGACAGCCACCTGTTGTGCATGATCTAGCTGAGATGCTTGCATTGTAGGGGGTTGGGCTAGATGACCCTTGGAGCCCCTTCCAGCTCTACAAGCCTATGATTATATGAAGCTGAACAGTGGTCCCTCTAGCTCAGTGTTGTCAACACAGACTGACAACGGGCTGTACAGGGTGTCTCCCAGCCCCTGCCTGGGGATTGAACCCTGGGAACTCCCTGTGTGCAAGTCAGGAGGGCATCTCTCAGGTGTTAATTGCCCCACGCCCCGCACTTAAGGATGACCAGGAGCACAGGAAAGTTGTAATAAGAACATTAATCTGTTTTCTGCTTTTTATTTCCTTGTGCACACACACACACACATGCATGCAGACACACACACACTGAACTTGGAAAGAGGAACAGAGGAAATGTGTGCATGCATTTGACAGAGAGAGAAGGCCACTGTGTGTTATCTTTAGGTCTACTTCTTTAGGCAGAAATTATGACTTAGATTTTAGGATGTTCCATATGCTGCCCTCATGTGCCAGCCCTAGTAGCTTTACATTTCAAATGGCTCAGGGGAGAGGAAACAAAAAACCTGAAACTTTGAATTAATGAAAGAGTGCTTTCACCGTTTTCTGCATGCCAAGCGTTATTTCCGTGCCCCAAAATGTGGTACACTTCACAATGTTGTGTATCATCCTTGCAAAAGGACCACGTGTCCATGGTCTTAGCCATCAAGTAAAACAATAGAAATACTTAACTAACTGATCAATCACGTTGGTTCTGCCCCTGCCCCCAAGTCCTGCCCTACCTAACAAAAATCCTGGCTATGCCTGTGCGACATGTCAGTTATTATGGTAGTGGTTAAAAAGTCCTGGGAAGACCAGGATTTACCGTAAATCTCCCCCTCAGCTATAAAGCTCACGGGTGGACTGTGGACCAGTCTCTGTCTCTCAGGGTTGTTGTGAACATAAAATGGGGGGGGGGGAGAGTCATGTATCTTTTTAAAGCTTTGTTTTTATTAAATATTTTCTTGGGTTACAAAAGTACACACAGTGTATCTGCTTTCAGTTCACAGAGTCCTTTCTACAGATCAGTTTGATCTCCTTTTAGGAAAGACATGATATAAATGTAATTTTTAATCATGTGTTTGTTGCCATCCTTTCTGGGTTCTTGATTTGTGAGGGCCAGGTTACACAGTTGTCCGTGATGAAGGGTACATTTTAACCTTCTTGTAATATTCCCAAGTGTCACCATTTCTTTTTCCCAGTTGGAACGAATGGCTGCAACCATTTAATTATATGGAAGCAGAGCCTGTCGGGTGACGCCACAAAGCAGTGCGGTGCTAAACTTGCTCTCTTCCTCTGAGGTCCTCTTCTGTTGAAAATCAAGTAATTGAGAATCATGTCTTGTTTCTTTCTGCCCCATTCTGAGTTCTGTTTCTTGGTCACTCGACTGAATATAAAGAACCCATCATTGTACATCTGCTTCCAAGGAGCTTGCTACAGAATTTCAACAATGGAGGAGGCAACTGTTATATTTATAATTGTGATACCTCATATTTATTGTAGTCAAATCTTTGTTTCTTAAATGTGTAGGCAACATTGTAACCAAGGCTTTGGAAGCAATTAACTCATACAAAGATATGTATGTAACATGTTATACAAGACAACAATAAAATCCAAATCTAAAATAGTTTTGTTAGTCAGCAATGCAATTCCATCTCATGCCGGAATCCAGTACTTCACGTACATTATCTCAGTCACCCTTACAAGAGGGTAGGTCAAGTACCTTACAAGTAAGGTAGGTCACTTATAATCTCCATATTTATTGAATCCAGGTAAGGAAAATACTTCCTTCACACAGTCCATTGTTGAACTATGGGATTTGCTACCTCAAAATGTAAGGATGCCCACCAGCTTAAATGTTTTTAAGAGGGGATTTGACAAATTTATGGAGGATAAAGATAGCAGTGCCTACCACTCATGTTGGCTGTATATTAGGGCAATATGCCTCTGAACTACTGTAATAAAGAAATAATAAAAATCTATCCATAACAAATTATCTTGTAACCTGTTTGTGATGTTTGCTAAATACTTGCTTAGTATCGTTGGGGCTTGACACTGTTTATTATTCGTTTTCAGGTGAATGTTGGATGTGTTCCTAAAAAGGTAAAAACAAACCGTTTAATGTGTCACTATTAACTTGTTTTATTTTATTTTTAAATTGTGTGAAGTGAAAACTCAGCGGCAGTAACAGCTAGAAATGGTTTTAAAGTATATTCTTAGGCTCTCTGCATGTGTCAGATTGCTACCCAAGGAGACCATTGTCTTCTAAATGCAGATGAACACAAGAAAATGGCCAGATCACTCAAAAAGCATCTGCCTTTTTGCTTATGTGTGATTTTGTATGGGAGGGGCACTTGGCACAGTGTGGTCTGGCGTTCTGCTTCTATTCTAGAAAGAACTGTTATCAGAGTGCTATTCTAACTCTCTCCCTGATGTTGATGCTGTTGAAAGTGCTGGGATGCAACTCAGTTGCATTAAGGCTGCTGGGTTTCCATGGCCAGAAAGTAGGTGGACAGGAACCGCCAAGCCTCCTAGACTTGTCTTTCTGAATGAATCTGTGCTGACCTTTCCTCAGTTGCTACACTGATACTCTCAGGGTGTTTATACTTTTTCTTTGTCCCACCTTAGAGGAGTAGACATATTTCCTTTTGTCTGCCCTGTAGAAAGATAAAAGAGCAAGCATGGCTTTCTGCATTTCCATCCTAGATTTTTTGAAGTAGATTTCTTCCTATCCAACATGTATTTCCTATACAGTCAAACCTCAGTTCCTGAATGGGTCCGTTTTGGAACGTTTTGGCTCCCGAACGTCGAAAACCTGCAAGTAAATGCTCTGATTTTCAAACATTTTTTGGAAGCTGAACATCCGACACGGCTTCCGCTTGAGTGCAGGTAATCACTTCCAGTCGGAAGCTGCACTTCATTTGTCAAACGTTTCGGAAGCCAAATGGGCTTCCAGAACAGATTACATTCAACAATCGAGGTTTGACTGTAGTAAACTTAGCATTCTTATTTTCCATACTGAGTTTCAGTTTGATTGCATTGAGGGCAAAGCGTACTCTTCAAAGCAGAGATTTCAGTGCACAGTTCAACTTTTGCTGATACATATACATAAACCCAACGCTCGGGTTGTGAACGTGATCCGTGCGGGATGCACGTTCGCGTCTGCACATGCGCAGGTTGTGGCTCGGTGCTTCTGCGCACACGCAAAGCGCGATTTAGCACTTCTGCGCATGCGTGACTGCCGAAACCCGGAAGTAACCCGTTCCAATACTTACGGGTTTCAGCGGTCCGTAACCCGAAAAAACACAACATGAAGCATCTGTAACCCGAGGTATGACTGTATTATTTATTTAGTTTTTCGAATTAAAATTTTACAATCGCAAGCATACACCATATAACATACAACATAAAGACAAGATTCCAGATAATAAACTAAATGCTATCAGATGGCTGGGGGGATGTTAGATGGCATGTAAAAGACACCCTGGGCCTTTCCACTTCACTGGTTGTCCTACCAATGGCGGGGGTCCCAGAAGCTTGAGGTCTGCTAGACTTAAGCCTTGTAGATCGCTCCAGGGGCCCTTCCTTGGGGACTCCCCATCTATGTCAGGCGTGAGCTGTTAAAGAAAGAAAAAGACAACTGTCTTTATATCCTTGGCCATTGTGAGCTGGTGTGGTTTCGTATACACCGGGGGAGCCATCGCTTCGCTTCTCTGCTGTCTAATTTAGGATTGCTGTTACTCCTGCTAAGTGCCTAATTTCCCAAGGCTCTTCTGGCTGATCCGGTTCTGAGGGGTTGAGAAGCCAACATTGCAATGTATGAAGCAAGCGTCCTTTATTGTTAGAAAGAAAACGTTGCTGGTTTTTCTCTTGCCTTCTCCGTGAACAGGCTCAAATATGAACTTAAGAAATTGCATTGGCGTGTTTTGATGGGAAGACAATCAAAATAGCCTGATGCAATGATGCTCGTTTGGGGAAAATAAAATGAAAATGAAATCTTGGGATCATAATCGTTTAATAGAAAATTGATGGCTGGTGTCTCCATCCGCTGCAGACAGTGGATTTTTCCAAGTAGCCGCAGGGAGGCTGGCAAATTGGAGCGTGCCCTTTGCCTAGAAGCCATCCTTTTGGCAAAGCAGGTAGAGTTGTAAATGGCAGGTTATGGGCTGTTGACTGAAGATACAGGTCTCCTGTCCCACTGCCTCTGGGAGTGAGTGGGGATCTTTCAGACTATTCTTGATTAAAAAAAAAAGCTGGTAGTTACCAGAAGAACTGCTTTAGAGAAAGACTGAGTGAATTTAAAATTGAGCTTTTAAAGTATTTTGCAGACTACAGAACATGCCTAGTGGGTTATGTTTATCGTGGTGGGTTGCAAGTTGTGTGGGCCTGATATGTCTAAACTGCTGTCCCAATGTAAAATCCTTTATGCATTATACCTCCCCCCCCCATCAACATATCAAAATGTTTATTGACATTATCCTGCATTATACAATAAATAGTGGTGTTTGGTTTTTCATTTATTTTTAAATTAAACCCTGGATGTTCTCACTGCACCCTCCCCTCCCCAAACAGGTGATGTGGAACACTGCTGTCCACTCTGAATTCATCCATGATCATGCAGATTATGGTTTTGAAGTATCCGATGTGAAGTTTAACTGGCGGTAAGTCAGGTTAAAATTCCTTTCTGTGGAAATAAATGTGCACCATCAGACTATTGCGATGAGTGGGGTACAATTTGCTAAGAGGTTCTGATATGCTTGCCCCACTGAATTGAGTGGAAGATGGGCGAAATATTTGGAGCATCATTAATAGTAGCTGAATGTACCCCATTCATCAGATTTCCTACAATCTACTATAAGGTATTTATATTCTTGTCCCACTGAAATGCACAAGGCTGTCTTTTGACAGCAAAGCAGCTCAGTCAATGGAGAAAAAAGTTTGAAGCTTTTAAAAACTGGCTCATCTTCTGGTTTTATTATTTTGGCTTTATAAACAGTTGGCCACTGGCTTTATAAACAGTTCTGCCTACCCAATGTACCTGCTTTTTGATTTTTTTTTTGATGGGATGTAAATTCCTAAAGCAAATAATGAATAGGTATTTGAAGGAGGGATAAGGTTAGGTTGTGGTTTTTTTGAGCCATAGTTTTGCTAGTGCAAGAGAGAGATAATTTTGTCACACAAAACTTATTTTATTACAGAGTAATTAAGGAAAAGCGTGATGCTTATGTGAAACGACTGAATGATATCTATCAAAATAATTTGAACAAGGTTTGTAAATGTTCCTGTTTTGCACCTCAACCGATCGTTAAGCCTCTTTCCTCCAGCTGCAAGCGATGAGTTTCACAGTATAGAATCTAGAGGGCTCTGCTGGTTCATCTTACTCCTTTGAGACAACCATCCTTCGCTCTTGGAAATATATTCCTTTTAGTTTCAGAGCACAGCACTTTTGTAAAATCTCTTTCACCAATCCGGAAATGCTTTAGGATTTGCAGCCCCGCCTCTGATAATGTCTTAGCCCTATCCACATTGCTAATATATGTTGATTTTATATCAGTCTTTTTTTTCTATCTGTCATAGGTTCTCTAAGTAACCCTAGGAAGTATAGTTTGTATGCTGAGGGTACAAAGAATTATCTATTTGAGATCCTAATTCCCCTAGAGAAGTTTGGATAGAGGTAGTAATGAATTTAAGTCTGTATTGCCTTTAGTTCTACCTGCTCTATTAGTATAGAACAGGCTTCCTCAACCTCAGCCCTCCAGATGTTTTGAGACTACAATTCCCATCATCCCTGACCACTGGTCCTGCTAGCTATGGATCATGGGAGTTGTAGGCCAAAAACAGCTGGAGGGCCGAGGTTGAGGAAGCCTGGTATAGAGGTTTCTCTGAATTTATGACAAAATATATAGGAGAGCTTTGGATAACTCAGACTTGTTCAATTATTTAAATTCATGAGAGAATCAACAGATGAGAGAAATCGGCACACCAACCAGGTAGCACTGTGACAACATAGGGAATAGCTAAAATGTCTTGTGAAATTCTTTATCTGGTCTTTGAATTGACGTATAGATTGACAGCTCATTTTCAACCTAATTTCATTAGTCCAATGTAGAAACTATTCGTGGTGATGCTTCGTTCACACCTGATGGCAAAGGCACGATTGAAGTGGATGGTAAAAAATACACAGCACCCCATATCCTGATTGCAACTGGTGGGCAGCCTTCAGTCCCCAGTGAAAGTGAGGTACCGGGTAAGTCATTTACATGCCACATTTTTTGCAAACACAACGGTTTCTCAAAGCACTTAAACCTTCAAAGCGTAGTATCCCAATAATAACAATACATAATGAAAATTATAATATCACTACAATGTAACGCTAAAAATTCAGTGGTTGGAAGTTCATTTAACATACATCAAAGTTTAAATGCGCATATAGTTCAGAAATAGAAATATCCAGTAACTTCACATCCAAAATGACATCATCATTATTGCCCTGTTCCTAGGGCTGGGTGATGTATCGATACATTGTCCGAAACAAAGTCCATATTGTGATACTGGTTTCATAATTTTTGACCTGGCAATATATTGTGACTCATGGTGTGTGTGCATGCGCTATGCAAAAATCACAATGTGGGGAAAACCGTGAAGTCTGCCAATGCCTCTACGTAGCTCCATCCTTATTTCACAGATTTTGATATATTGATATGTCATGATATTTTGCAGGTGATATATCACAAGGTTGAAAAACAGATATCACCCAGCCCTACTGTTGACCTCTACATAGTTCCATCCTTATTTCTGACATTGTGATACATCATTATATTGCGATATTTAGCTGGTGATACATCGTGATGTTGAAAACCAGATATCACCCAGCCCTTCTTGTTACCTCCCCCCATTTTATTCTAAAAGGCAAGAATCTCATCAAGATTTTTCTTGGGAGCAGCTGGAGGGTGAGGTAAAGCAAATGGAAATAGCTCTCTTTGTCCTGTGATTAGGAAAGATCTAAAAAAGCTGATATGACAGTTGAGCTTCTTGCTTCAAAAGATTAAGCAATAACTTGCTGTACTTTGTAATATTAATCCTTGGCAAACGCAGTTGCCCTCATTGCCTGTGCTGCTCGTTGTGTTTTGCTGATCTTTGGGGAATACATGCATTTTTCAGGAATGTTCCTCCTCTCCCCCTCTCCATGTTAATTATTAAGGGCCATAAATGTACATGGAGTAATTTTTGAAAAGTCCGGCAAGCCCTGCCCCAAGGAACTTACAATTTCAGGATTGCTGCGGAGACAATTGTGGGAGTGCATTCGCCACATTTTTAAGATGTTTACCATCTTCGCCCCAGTTTAGGAGAAGCCTGTTTTTCCTGCTTGCAGTATTGAATTGTATTGTATGCAGCTGTTCTGCATTAGTGAATGAGCTGTAAGAAAAGTTGAATATTTGCATAGCTAAGATCTATTTATACATAAGTGGACTTTGATATTCAGGGTAGTGTCTCATTGCTTTGCAGGGGCCAGCTTGGGAATTACTAGTGATGGTTTTTTTGACCTTGAAGAGCTGCCCAAGTAAGTTGCCAATCTAGGGTGAACCTGTCCTCAGTTTCCACATCGTAATGGAGATTATTTGAGAAATAGAGCATGCTGGCTGTGGGTTACTGTGCGATAGGCGGGGTGAGGTGGGGCTCACGTACATCCCTCAAATGTCTATAAATATCTTAAGTGCAGGGAAAAGGCTAGTGAGGTCCCTCATAGTGCTGTATTTACTGTTGCAAGTTGCAGAAGTGCTAAAGATGCCCCATATAGCATCTGGTCAGTCCAGATGCATATCAGGTATTAGTCTAGAGCTAGATTAGAGCCTTTGTTCCTTTTGTTGCCTGAGAAAAATCTGCGGGCAAAATCCAGACAAATTTAAGCACTTGTAAACACAATTAATTTTAATGCAAGAGGGCTTAAGTATGTGCCTAACAGTGCATTATATGCATTGTAAGTCCTCTTGAATTAAGTGAGGCTTGCTTCCATTAGGGAAGTAGGTAGAAGTTTGCACCCAGTCTTCCATTGAAAGCAATGGGGTTTACAAATGTTTAACAGTTGCTGAATTGCACCTAAAGGAGATTTACCTTACTGGCTGGTTTTATGTAGTACTAAAATTGGAGGTTGTAGAGTTCAGGCTCCTTCATGCTGTTCTTTTCGATTGTCCCAATCCTACTTTCTGGGTTGCATCTCAGAATAGCAAGAATCAGCACAAAGTCTCATGTCTGGCTTGTAAATAGATGTTTTGACACATTGGTTTGGGGAGATACGTGAAACCTATAAAATTCTTGTTTAGGAGCAGTTGAATATCATTGCAAAACATTCCTCCTCATCACTTCTAATGACTTGTTCGTTCACACACACACACGGTTTGCTCTGTATTGGCATTGTTTGTGTTTTGAGAAAAGTTTAGCAGGCTTGTGGTGGTGTGGTTTGCAAATCAGTGCAGCAAAATGCTCAATTTGAGTCATTAAGTTAATTAAAATCAACCAAACTTTCATATAATTATTTGGTCATTTATAAAACGCACACATCATGTAGCCAAATGTTTGCTAGTGCTTCTGCACTCATTGGCCAGAACTCTGGAAGATGGGAGGAGGTTTACTTTCATCTGAACATGTGTAGTTGCCCAGATGTCTATAGGAAACCCACAGGTGGAACATGAGAGCGATAGCCCTCTCTTGCTGTTATTCCCCAGCGACAGGTACCAAGAGGTATGTCTCTGATCTTGGAAGTAGCATATAGATTTCATGACTAGAAGCTATTGATAGCATAGTCCTCCCTCCATGCATTTGTCCAATTCGCTTTTAGGACCATCTAGGGACACGGGTGATGCTGTGGGTTAAACCACAGAGCCTAGCACTTGCCGATCAGAAGGTCGGCAGTTTGAATCCCGCAACGGGGTGAGCTCCTGCCAACCTAGCAGTTCAAAAGCACACCAAAGTGCAAGTAGATAAATAGGTACTGCTCCGGTGGGAAGGTAAACGGTGTTTCCATGCGCTGCTCTGGTTCGCCAGAAGCGGCTTAGTCATGCTGGCCATATGACCTGGAAGCTGTACGCCTGCTCCCTCGGCCAGTAAAGCGAGATGAGCGCCGCAACCCCAGAGTCATCCGCAACTGGACCTAATGGTCGGGGGTCCCTTTACCTTTACTTAAGGATGACTATCACTACATTTTGAGCAGCAGCTTCCATAGTTTTAACTGTCTGCTGAGTGAAGATCCTGACTGCCTCAGTAGAAGAAGAAGAAGAGTTTGGATTTGATATCCCGCTTTATCACTACCCTAAGGAATCTCAAAGTGGCTAACAATTTCATTTCCCTTCCTCCCTCACAACAAACACTCTGTGAGGTAAGTGGGGCTGAGAGACTTCAGAGAAGTGTGACTAGCCCAAGGTCACCCAGCAGCTGCATGTGGAGGAGCCGAGATGCGAAGCCGGTTCACCAGATTACGAGTCTACCGCTCTTAACCACTCCACCACACTGGCTCTAAGTACGAGGCACTCAGGCAAAGCATAGCTAAGGGTGCAGTAGAATATGTTTCCAGCAGGAACTTCGTAGGGTGTGTGAGATACGGCTCAAAACCCGTTATTCTTTCAGGCGCAGTGTTGTCGTCGGTGCTGGATACATAGCTGTGGAGATAGCTGGCATTCTTTCAGCCCTGGGTTCAAAGACGTCCTTACTGATACGTTATGGTGAGGTAAGGCACACTCACTTTTTCATTGTACTGACTGCTCTGCTGTATATTGGCCAATGCAATAAAAAGCAAGGCTTGGGCTCTGTTGTGCACGCTTTTAATTCCTTGCACTGATTGGCTGGGCAAGGAAGCACTCATCTGGCAAGATGGACACGCAGGAAGACTGTGCCCAGAACTCTGAGTAAAAAGCCATTTAAAAATGAGCCAGAGAGTGATTTCTTTATACCTTCTTTTTTTAAAAAAGTAATATTTATTTTGCTTTAAACATATACAGATAAATATAAACAACCAAAATTACAAAAGAAAAATACTTAGTAATAATAATGGAAAAGGCTAAAAAAAGCTACAAAATATATCAAATACATGGCATAGAACATAAGCCATTATGGGAAAGAAAAAAGGAAAAGGAAAGGAGAAGGAGAAGGAAGGAAAAAAAGGGGAGGGGGAAAATGAGACAAAGCACAAGAAGGCTCGTCTATTGAACGCTTCCGTCAAGGTCACAACAGATAATTATTCTTATCAATTCTCTCTATTTGCATTCCATAGAATCCCTCATCTTCGTATCAGGGAACATTTCCCTATGCGGTATCATTCTAAACATAACCAGGTCTTTATTGATGAACCCTTATCCCCTAGATAATTATTTAAACATTCCCATTCTTCTTTCACCATCTTTTTAGGTTTATCTCTTATTGCATCTGTCAGCTTTGTGAGCTCCAAGTACTCGCACAATTCAACTACCCATTCATCTTTAGTGGGTGTATTTTTATCTTTCCAGTGTTTTGCCACTATAACCCTTGCTGCTGACATCACATACATAAATAACCTGGTTTTGTTTATACCTTCATTCCAATAAGCCAACACTGGCCTCTGTCCCTCTTCCCTCCCTCCTCTGATGCCCTCTCACATCTCTGCCTCCCAAAGGCTCACACAGCTGTTTATTGCAGCAGCCCTGGCTACAAGCTCCGCAGGTGAATGGTGCTTCTGGGGCTGGCCGGGGGGTGCTTCCCAGCCCCCTGTGGGGCAGTGTGAGGAAGCACCTCTCTTTGGGGCAGAGGGTGGTGCAGGGGCGGCAGACCAGGGGCGGCAGCTACGGCTGCCCAGAGGACTCCCAAGGAGAGGGGAGAGGAGGTTGAGGGAACACTCCACAAGGGAGGTTGTTTGAAAAAGGGCGAGAGACTGCCAGCTCTGCAGGCAAGGGGTGACATAGCTGAGCTCCTGAGCCCCATAGGGGTGCCGCACAAAGAATGCAGTTGGTCAAGTGAGCCGTGGACTCAAAATCTATGCAAGAAGAGAGACTCTGATTTGCCAGCTGAGTGGAACCTCTCTAGCTTTTCTCCTCTCCCAAGCAGCTCCCTTGGTTCTCCAAAACTGCAAGCAGGACCCTTCCTTAAATCCCCAGCAGCTGGCTGCATGCAAACCTTCTCTTGCAATTGCTATGAGACATCCAGGACCTGTCTGCTGCAAGACGTGATATCTCTTAGCACTGGCTAATCCAGACCCTGTTACTTGAGTTTTCCAGCTGTTGCTCTGTCCAAGGCCACAGGTGCAGCCTCTGTAGTCGACTCACTGGCTAGGATGCACTTTCCCATTGCGGTCAGGCTGCTATGCTCTTCCGGTGTCAGTGCTGTGTAAAGTGGAGAGCTGCAAGTGCTTTTAATTCACAGTTGTCTTAGGGGATGAGGAAGAGGAATTCCCAATAAACCAGATCCAGGCCAGAAACCATCTTGGCTGTGAGATCTGGAAGACCTGCTCCCTGCCTTGCAGGCCTTTTTCCACCTGGTCTGGAGCCCGGACTGACTCCAGCTACAAAAGCTAAGACTGCTGAACAGCCTCTTGGGCTGGGGCATTATTTAGTGTGTTTTGTTGAGGGGGCTTGTTGCTATCAGTATTAATCTTTGTATCTTTATTTTAGATCTTACTATGATTTATGTGGAAATTGTTTAATTTGGTTGTATATTTTTGATGTTTTAATTATTGTTTATTACTACTTTTGTTGTTCATAATTATGTAATTTTAGAATGTTGGAAGCAACCTTGAACATGGTTTGAACTATGGAAAGGTGGCATACAAAAATATATATGTATATATGCCTTATTTTAAGTGGGGGAAGAGGTTTTAACTGATATGGATTGATTGATTGATTGATTGATTGATTGATTGATTGATTGATTAATCAATTAATGCACCACCCCTTCTCATTTCTTGTGAAATTGACCTGCATTGTAATCTGAAAAGCAGCAAACCTTTGCCCAGGTTCCTTCTGGACAAAAGCCTGAGTGCAATAAAACAAGAGGAAAAAATAATGCCTAAGTGTTTGTATAATGTTGCTGAATGTTCAATTCCCATTATGTCTTCAATAATCTGTACAACACCTCTGTAAAGTAGGCCAGTATTATTATCCACATGTTGAGGGTTTGGGGTGGAGAGGCTTAGAGAATTATGGTTTAGTGAGTTGCCCTTGCTAGGTTTACAGACTGGTGTTAGCCACTACTATTTATTAAATGTATTTATATATTGTTTTTCACGTGAACCTCAAAGCGGTTTACAGGAATTTATTATAAAAATGCAGTGATATGGAAGTTACAAGCGTTCAGAAACAGCTATAACTGCTACACTAGCTCTCTTGAATGAGTTATGTGGATATGCTGTGTGTCCTCACAGTCTCATTTAATGTTCTTCCTGAACAGGTGCTGAGAAACTTTGATTCAATGATCAGCTCAAACTGTACTCAGGAGCTGGAGCATGGTGGTGTAGAAGTCTGGAAACATTCTCAGGTATTATCTATGTACTGTATCACTTTCATCATCTGCGTGCCTATATTTAGGGGAGGAATGTCTTGTTATTTTTGTTTTAACTATTTACTAGTGTTTTTCCTTTGTATTTTATCCTGTATAGAGCCCTGATTGTTTTTGTGGGGCTGAATGATCTTCTATCGGGGCAAAGTATGCAGAGATGTTCCCATCTTGTCTTGCTATGTTGTTTGTTTTAATGGATTAATACCTTTTATTAAGCACCAGTTTGAGGAACTGTGCTTTAATTCCTTCTATGAGTGGTATTATACTTAATGAAAGGAAGTAGCAAACATGTAAAAAAATACTCCTCCACCCTCCTTTTTCTTCAACTTATTGCCCATGCTGCTTCTCTTATTGGTCTATTTATAGCTGCTTTTAATAGGGCTAGTAGCCAGATCATAAGCAGAAAAACAGAGCTCCTATTTATTGCACCTTGGTTGGTACATTTTGGGAAAGCTGCAGCTGTCCTTAAATCAAGGGTGAGTAGCGATACCAGTCAGTCACACATTCTGTATGAAGAAAGGTTGAATTCTGCAACTTGTATTAATTACAGTGGTACCTCGGGATGCGAACGGGATCCGTTCTGGAGCCCCGTTCGCATCCCGAACGGAACACAAGCCGTGATGGCGCATCTGCGGGTCGTGTTTCGCCGCTTCTGCGCATGTGTGTGACGTCATTTTGAGCGTTTGCGCGAGCGGCGAAACCCAGAAGTAATGCGCTCCGTTACTTCTGGGTTGCCATAGAGCACAACTTGAACGCACTCAACCCGATGCACATTTAACTTGAGGTATGACTGTATATTATTTGAAGGTGGCATCTGTCTGTCTCGGGAGACAATGAAGAGCACCTCCTGGGGTGAAATCAAATTGCTGGAGAATCACAGCGCCTGCGGTGGCTGCAGAAACCAGAAACTCGTAACTGCTGCCTCTCGCATTGTTTCTGCTGCATTAGCAGCACCAAAGTGACCTCTCTGTGGCACAGGTGTCACGAGACACTGTTCTGAAGACACAGACAGGCCCTGTCCAATGGCCTTACATATTAAATTTGATATAAAACTGGAAAAGGCCAAGAACAATTAGGGCAGGTTTTTCCACATAACACTTTTTTTAAAAATCTATTTTGCATACTTTTTTCCATAGTACTTCTTTTGCATAATTTATTCTGCATGTTTGGAGCATAGGAGCAATGCATGACACTCCAACCCCATCCTCCGATCACTGGAAAACATAATTGGCCATTGCTGCGACTTCTCAAGATTCCAGCAGCCCTTGTTGTTTTTCTTCAAACGAAATTAAGAGATCCCAAGGAAGCTGGAATCTGTAATGGTGCAACAGAATTGTGTTTTTCTCTACAGAATTGTGGCAGGCACGTAGCCATGCCTATAACTTGACATGTCAAATCTAATAAAGGTTTTTTTAAAAAAGATATTATAACAAATTGTGAAATAAATATAGTGGTACTTACACGCACCTCTGGTTACGTGTCCTTTGGGATACGCATGCGGCAAACCCGGAAGTCTTTTTCTGGGTTTCGCCATGTGCACATGCGCAGAAATGCTCTACCGCACCACACACATGCGCAGAACAGGCACTTCCGGTTGCGAAAACCTTGGGATCCGACTAGAGCTCCAGAATGGATTCCGTCCGCAACCGGAGGTACCACTGTAGAACAAATTTGAAGCAGGAAATCGAGTTGAGCCCTAAAATCCACCTTCCTTGCAGCTAGTCTTTTTGGTCATTGTACATACTGTTTTGCTCTTTGTCCTCAAGTCTCCTGTTTCTCAACAGGTCAAGTCGGTCACAAAGTCACCTTCAGGACTGCTGTCGGTAACTGTAACATCCTCTCCTCCAAGTCAGAAACCCACCTTTAAAACTATTGAGGATGTTGATTGTCTGTTATGGGCCATTGGTAGAAAGCCAAACACAGAGGGGCTAAATCTTGACCAGCAGGTGAGCAGGAATTATTTTATTTCTTTGAGACAATGTGGGATTTTGATACATTGCATATAGAATCTGGATTATATGATAGTTGGCATCGTGTTGTGGTTATGAGTGGAGCTGCAGTGTTTAGTCAGTTAAAAACTCATTTTGTTCAGTTAGAAAGCTGTTCTGATTAGCCTATTAAAAAGAATGAATAGAAATACTTATAAAAAGAGCAGACCACCATAGTAGGTAACAATTCCTCCACCCACCAGCAAATATTTTATGCGAACCTGCATTTTTTCATAGGATTATTGAGATAATACATGCAAAGCTCTGAACATAGTAAATGTCATTTAAATGTTATGGGAAAAATATCCCACATAGCTCCTGACACTAAGCATACAGCTCATGCCTGACTCCTCTGAAATTGTTCCCTGTGTTTTGTGTGCTGAGGCTACGTGGGAAGAAAAAGGCCTGCCTTCCCTTGTTCACATAATTTTTCTGAAAAGTTACACAGCTTAGAAATAAGAGATGAATCAGTGCTGTTTGTCTTGGATACTCTTTCCCCAGAATGTCGTGTTTGACTTAAACTATCCTTTCCATTTTTAGAATATTAAGGTAGATTCTATGGGTCATATTATTGTTGATGAGTTCCAAAATACCAGCAGAAAGGGGATCTACGCTGTTGGAGATGTATGTGGGAAAGCTCTTCTTACACCAGGTAACATTAGTATGCTATTTTGCTTAAAAGGTTTCTATAATGTTATGTGGGAACCTGTGCGTGCTGCACCAAAAATAGCGTGGGAGAGAACTGGGAGGAAGACGGGGAAGTAATCAAGTGGTTGCCTGGGGATCTTTTTCTGCTCATCAACTTCTCTGGGTGCTATACAGAATACTACTCCTTTTGATCCTGGTAAATCTATTGCATCAATAAGGTCTGGGTATGACCTCTTAGTATCTCCCTTATCACTGATTTCTGAAACACTAGCAGAAAATTAAAGAATTGTGTGGCAGTGTGACTTGTTAGAAGTCTATCAGGTTTGCCTTTAGATCTGCCACACCAAGTAAACAATATATAAGCTTTTTAGTTCCCTGTCATATGGAGAATAATTGATGCAAATTCTGGAGATGAGATGAAGTTCTAGGCCAGGGACACGAAACGTTTGGCCCTCCAGATGTTGTTTAGACTCCAATGGGACTTGTAGTTCCGCAGTGTCTTGTAGTTCTGTAGTTCCACATCCCTGGCAAATTAAAAACTCACAAATCACTGGGTCTGGTTGTACAGGTATAAGAAGCATGGGGAATAGGGGTGATCAAGGAGACCGTTTGTTAAAGTTCTTCAAAAAAGGCTCTTGAGTAGACGTAGCAATTGTGGGATAAGGCGAGATGCCCTCTTACGGATCAGTAACTGATTAAAAATCAGGAAGCAAAGAGTAGGAATAAATGGGCAGTGCAATGGAGAGATGTAAATACAGGCAGCTCCCTGTTTACGCGTGTTCAATACACGTGCGACTGTGTATACGTGCATTGCGCTGAACCCAGGACTGACCTGGAAATGTCATAAAAACATCACTAGTAGGGCGGGGACAGAAATGGGTATCTGCAGGCTTTTTCAATGGGTTTCAATTATATGCAATTTCACTGACATTCGTGGTGCCTCGGGACGTAACCCCTGCGTAAATGGGGGGCTGTCTGTAGTTCCTGGGATGCAGGTGGCACTGTGGGTTAAACCATAGAGGCCTAGGACTTGCCAATCAGAAGGTTGGCAGTTTGAATCCCCGCTACAGGATGAGCTCCCGTTGCTCGGTCCCTGCTCCTGCCAACCTAGCAGTTCGAAAGCACGTCAAAGTGCAAGTAGATAAATAGGTACCGCTCCAGCGGGAAGGTAAACGGCATTTCCGTGCGCTGCTCTGGTTCTCCAGAAGTGGCTTAGTCATGCTGGCCACATGACCCGAAAGCTGTACGCCGGCTCCCTCGGCCAATAAAGCGAGATGAGCGCCGCAACCCCAGAGTCGGCCACAACTAGACCTAATGGTCAGGGGTTCCTTTACCTTTACTGTAGTTCCTCCATGCAGCTGCATCCACTGGATCACTTCATGTGTAAGCATGCCTGCACTGGGGCAGATACCACAGTTTATCATTAAACAGCGTTTCCGTGCGCTGCTCTGGTTTGCCAAAGCGGCTTAGTCATGATGGTCACATGACCCAGAAGCTGTACATAAAGCGAGATAAGCGCCGCAACCCCAGAGTTGTTCATGACTGGACCTAATGGTGAGGGGTTCCTTTACCTTTACCCTACGCCACGTAAATGGGGGGGGGGCTGCCTGTACTGCATGCATCCCTTGGAGGAGAGTGGCAATGGACACTGTTGCCTGTTACTATGCCAGGTGACATGCCTAAATTTCATCCTTAACAGTTGCAATAGCTGCTGGAAGGAAACTGGCACACAGGATTTTTGAGAGGAAAGAAGATTCTAAACTTGACTACACCAACATTCCTACCGTGGTCTTCAGTCACCCACCTATTGGAACGGTGGGACTAACAGAAGGTAGGATCTTAGGTCTTGTTGTCTTGCTTGTTCCTATGGCTCAGTGGGCAAAAGAAATGGCGCTGTAACCTTAAGCGTTTGTGACATGCAATACCATTTTATCCTTTACTCTAGGACATTTTCTGCCAGTGGCTTGGCAAGGCTATATAAAGAACAAAAGGTTGTGCCTACGTAAACACATTGCAGATGCTAACTAGAATTTAGAGACTAGCTGCAGAATTGCTTCATCCCCTCCCATTTCCCCTTGACTATTGTGGAGGATCCTCCTGAACTTCAGTGCAGAAGACATATTCTTAATTTGTTCAAAGCATAAAAAACTATATTAGTATGTAAAATCGGGACTTAAACTCTGAAAGTGAAAGGTTAAGGAGTTGTGAGTTGCAAAATTGGCAGCCCAGGCCCTCTAAACCAGGATGGGGAACCTGAGGCCCTTCAGATATTGCATGGCCAGTGGTTAGGGATTATGGGAGCTGTTTAATTACAGGAGGGGGTCACCAATCTTTTTTTGGGCCAGTGGGCATGCCCTGCACATGGAGGATGGGGTGGAACCTACACCAGCCACTGTGTATTTGCTGACAGAGAGGTGCTCTTTGCAGATCTCATCTGTTCAAAACTGGAGGCGTGTCCATCTTGACTTCCACTGAAATGTGGCCACGCTTGAGGTGGCTTCAATGTAGGAGATGCCAGCCAAGTGTGAATGGCAACTGAGTAGAAAAAAGTGTTGTGCATTGTGATATTTATGAATAACTATCGTAGGTGCTGTAGAAAGTATTGGTGGATGTCCTGACACACCCACCCACACCCACCCAGCCTACAACAGCTGGAGGGCTGCAGTTTCCCAATTCTTGCTTTATAACATCTGTATTTAGACACGTCAAATACTTTCGAAAACTTTAGCATAGCAATTCAGACACGTCTAGCCTGCCTTTTGGCTTTTAAAGCAAGGCAATTATTGCTGTGCTTTGTGGTTCCTCTTCCTTAGCTATGTAGGCTATATGCTTATTTTTGTCTTACTGTTTGTCTGTTTCAGCGGAAGCTAGAACTACATATGGAAGCGAGAATGTGAAAACCTATACAACTTCTTTTATCCCAATGTATCATGCTGTAACTAAAAGGAAAACAAAGTGTCTAATGAAACTGGTGTGTGCAACTAAACAGGAGAAGGTGAGCAAAACGGGGAAGAATAAAGATTCTATGAGCAACTAGTCTGTTTATACTTATCTAGACACCACGCACGGCTCTACTTGGTGCAGAACTGGCAAATGGAGCAGTATTGGAGAAGGAGAACACTGTAAATATAAGCCTATTTTTATTGATGAAGAAAGCTGGTTTGGGGAATCAATGAGATGTCTGATTATAGTATTAAATCACCAATGCAAAACCAAAGCCTTAATTAACATGTTTGTTTGTTTGTTTGTTTGTTTTTAAGGTGGTAGGCCTTCATATGCAAGGGTTAGGATGTGATGAAATGCTTCAAGGCTTTGCTGTGGCTGTCAAAATGGGAGCAACAAAAGCAGATTTTGACCAGACAGTGGCCATCCACCCAACATCTTCTGAAGAACTTGTTACACTTCGTTGATTTTTTTTTAATAAGGTGCCTAGATCTTCACAGAATCATGTTCTCTCCTCTAATTCAATACAAGATTAACTTGTCTTTTCTTACTGCAACTGAACTGTAAATGAAACGTTTGCCCTTCTATCGACAAGCCCCCGGAAAATGCAGCACTGGAATAATAATACTCAAAGAATAAAGTTGCCTTAAATCATCTTAACATTGTGGGATGGAATTGTCATTCAATTCTTACAGAAGCTTTTTAAGTGATTATTTTGCAGTAAACTAAGTTGTGGAGGGAGAGTAAATGTTAGGAGAAATTACAACTTGCAAAAGAACCAAGTTTATAAAAGGTACCAACTATAAGGAAAAATAGGCAGTGTCTTCACCCACATTTTGTTAAGTTAAATCTGTAATGTGAATTTGAGCTAATATAGTTTTACATAAATAGAACAAGTTAACATTTTACTTCATTATGAGAGATATAGCTACTGTCTTATGCAGCATATCAAAATGTGAGTTCTAAATATTTAGTTGCAGATACTAGTTAGCATGATATAAACTAGAAAACTATTAGCTATTACCTTTATACTACTATGAAAGGAAGAGTGAGTGCTAACAGTCTCATGCTGTGTTTGTGGCCCTGGTCCTACGTGTTTAGCTGCCAGATATTTAATGCCAAGAAGCAGTATTCCAACAACTGATAAATCCCCTATAACGAATGAGAAAGAGAAATTATTTCATTTCAGTGTACCCATCTGATTGGAGTAATGATCTGCAAGTTTATTTGCTCAAATACATCAAATAAGATGCAAGCACTTTGACAAATATACAGAAAAAAGGTAGGATCAACACAGAACAGTAATCTAGCTTAAATGGAGGGAAAGCTTATGACAACATACTCCCAAGAGGAACTTTCTTCTGCAGTTAAGTTACTTATGTCAATAAAATAGAGGGTGATAGGCGTAAGAAGGAAGTTAGTTTGTGCATTTTTCTTAAACTTCAAAATGTTAATACATGCCAGTTAAACACTACAACTAAAATTTACAAGTAAGCATGACAGGGAGATGAGTTTGTTAGTTACCTTTCCTCTTTGAATAGTCCAGAAGAAAACAATTACTATAGTTACAGCAGGCAAACTGGCTGTTGGACTGGCTGATAAAGGATTGATTAGTGCGTTGAAGTCCATCTGAAGTTGTGCTCAAAAGCTCATCATCCTCATTATGGCACAGTTTGGTCCATGAAGAGGCTTTACGCTGAGACAGACCTCAACTTATCACAAATTGTTGCTTTTCAAAAATTGCCAGGTGTACTACTACTGATCAAGGTCAGGCTGAGGAAGAGATGTTTATAGGAAGTAGTCTGGGGTACGCCGAGTAACATGAGGCTCTCCACGGCGAGGCGCTGGATCAAATTGAAGGCTGTTAAAAGGAAAAGGCTGATTAAGTGCTTTGTTGCATTAACTGCTGCATTTTTATTAATTAAATCCCACACCTGTCCTCTCCCCACTCTCATTTCCATGAGTTCCATTCTTAAGCTACCTTATTGCAGAATGTCAGGCCAATGTCATTCAGGTTTGCCAAAACTGAAAATAGTATTTCAGCCAAGGGTTTAGGATTTCAAGAGGACAATGTTTGTGCTTGCTTGACTACGGTAGACAATTACCCATTTTTCACTAAATGGTGTGCAACACTGAATCAAAAAAAGGGAAATTGTATTTTTATTAACTGCAACAAACGTTATCAATATTTCAGTCATCATTTCCCATACTTTCACCCTCTATTAGGGCTTGAGCGGGAGAAGTTCCGCTGAAATAAAAATGGACTCATTTAGCATAGTTTGAATCATGGTTTGTTTAAAATTCTGTCCCTGCATTGAAGGTGACTATTTTGTGGTGTAATTCCCAAATTAATGTGTCCTGTTCCTTGATTAGACGAGGTAGCAATTCAACTTGAGTGATGTTAAAAACAAAAGGCAGTATTCTTTAACATACAGTTTCAAAAATATTACTTATGTTTTAGCTATCATTTTCTGAACATTAAGGCCTAGTTTGCACATCACACTAAGCCTTGGAATGTGAGCAGTCCATCCCCTGCCCCGGCCTGCTACTGAACTAAGCCATAACTTCACGTCACCCAAACTCTGGCTTGTGGTTTAGATCTCTGCAGCCTGACCACAAGCTGTAACCAAAGTTTGTCCTATGGGTTAGGGCTTGTAGCTTGTCCAGATGAGCTAATCCCCGAGCCCAGATTTCAATATGCTGAGCCAAGCTTTGTCCCGCTCAGTGCAGCAGCAAAACAACTGGAAAGGAGCAAAATGGCTGCAATCTCCTCTCCACGAGTCCACACATTTGTGCTAAACCGTAACTAGGCTTCCAGCATATGTAAACTAGAGTTCATACTGCAAAAGTGGTGTACTCTATAGAATTCATCAACACTTAACACAAGCCAGAGAACTTTACCCCTTGTAACCCCACCCCCATTGTTAAAACAAGCTCATGTTTCTTACAAGGAATATTTTAAAGTGTCATCTAGTTCCATGATAGCAGCCTGGTTCCCACAACGATAACAGTAATTGGGTGCACTGAAAATGGTGACCACATTCCGATCATGACACCAGTTGTAACCCTGCAGTGGGGGGGGGGGGGGAGAAAATGCTTTCAGTTAAAATTATCAACCAATTTCTTCTTTAAAAGGTGTAACTAGATTAAAAGGTGTAAGGCCAGTAATCCCATGGAGGGAGATCCAGGGGACATAGGAAGCATCTAATTCCCTTCTCTGGCAGCAGAAAGCAAGCTCTGACGCTAAATTCCCCTTCCGCATAGCTGAAACTTCCACAACTCTTGCTCTACCCTGATCAGAGGTGACCAAGAGACATGCTGGGGATAGGCCAAAATACTTTGATCTAATGCCTTCCCAGTACCCTGACAAGTCCCACACCAGGGACTAAACTACAACCCTGGAGCTGAAAACTTTATTCCTTTCTATCTCCCTTGCATTGGTCCCAATGGGAGGGAAATAGTTTAAATAAAAAGAAAAGGACGGAGTAATGTATGACTGCTCCTTTGTCCTCCCTTTCACAGTGCTGGCACAAGCCCAGCAGGACCATCTTTGACTCGCCCTCCCCACCACCTTAGGAATGCATCCTACCTTGCTTTATATATTTTCACTGGTACAAAACAAACTATTTCAGAGTCAGAGCAAACATGCTTTGCACTATCTCAATGAATACTAATTATGTTCAAATGCAAACACCAATTTTTACATCTTTAAACATTCTCTGTAACTCGTGGCGAATTATCAAACCCTAGCCACTAGCAAATTGGAAAATGTAGGATGCTCACTTGAAATGTCCCCTTAAAATTAATTTAGTATGAACTAAAATCAGTCACAGAGACATTAATATTACAGGATTAACTGGCACACTGGCAAATAAAGTTAATTGAACCATATATCTGTGACACGTGTAAACATTTTTATTTACTCTGAATAGTGTTCTGATAATTCTTGACGAATACTATACTAATTTACACCTTCTAAGATACAGGACATTTTTGGTGCCTACTACATAGCATAAAAATTCAAGATGCTGAGACTATACAACCTTCTTTCCAAAAAAGACAGACTTTCATTTTTAAGCCTTAGGTGACTAGGTGCAACAGAGTAATTATACCTCCATTACAAGTTGGTGAGCACGAGACACCAATGTAAGCCCATTGGCATGGTTAAATGTTTCAGAGATATCTTGACCAAATGTATAGCCTGCACCACGTGGAGAAATCCCCCAGCCACCACGATCATCTGGATCTGACCATAACAGATCACACATTGGGCCCTGTTCAAAGAAAATGGTACAATATGTTACGTAAGGGGGGAAATATTGCAAAAGGTAATCTAAAAAGTGTTAAGCTCCTGGATCTCTTAAGTATATTGCATATTCTATATAATAAAAACATTTTACGGAGAAATAGGAAAAGTGGTTTGTTACAGTCTTCAGGAATTTGAAAATGAAACCTATCTAGAGAAAACAAGTGTGAAAATCAGAGAGGTGAACAGTATCAATAGAAAAAAATCACCCAACCCCCCTGTAAAAGTGATGAGAAACTTAGCAGATGAGTTTGGCAAACAAAGATGTGTATGAAGTAAAAGCATCAAAACAAAACACATACATTCCAAGCCAAAAAGAAAAGTTAATACCAGAAACAATCAAACACAGATGGAGCAGAAGAACTAAAAGCAGGATAAAAAAATAAGTCAATAAATAGAAAAAAGCATACTAGGAAAAAACAGGAAAATATAAATGAACATCACCAGTATGTGAACTATTGTGCGTGTATCTGGCAAAAGATCAAGTTGAACAGAAAAGCCACAGTGCTGTTTAGAGAGAAAATTGGTAAAGAAAAAGTGTAATTTCAGTTGAAATGAAAACTAGGTTGAAAGGACCAGAGGCAGTAAAGGCACTGAGAAAAACTAAGGCAATTCCCAAAAGGAAGAACGGAAACCAGATGACAGCTAAACAAAGAAGGAAAATCCAAAAGAACAGCTGAGGGATGCCAGGATCCTGCAAGATCAGCTTTTGCATGCAAAGTACCTAGGCATAATTCCAGCTTCAAGCACACAAATGAAATGTTTTAGTTAAAGGGTCTACACCCTTCCAATGTGAAAGCTATGCATAATCTCAGAACTGACTCATCTAGCAAACTTTGCATGACATCAGCATCAGTTTAAAATGTACCTTCTAACTATATAGCACTGTAGATGCACGTCCGTGTCTCTCTTAAACTACATAGTCATTGTGGTGCAAACAGAAGAAAGGAGCCATGATCTACCTTGCAGCTCAAACAAAACAGAGCTACAGAAATTTTATGCACTGATTATAGTAAAGCATTCTAAACCAAGAGTGTGCACCGGCATGTGGTAAACTTTCAAAGCCAGGTTACAGGCATAATCTCAACTTTCTAAAGTAATTAACACCACAATTTTCAACTCATGTATGGACATCCAAATTATTATTTACAAATGCCCAGAATAATTCAATTTATACAAGACAATAGCCCTATTCAGGCATCATGTCTACCAAGGTCCCTGCATGACTCTGTCTACTCCACCCACCCCCACTAAGGTCTGAATGAGCTTCTATCCTCACTTATTCAAGCACGTTTAGAATTCTCATTGAGATTTCCCTGCTTAACTTGGAAAAGCCGGGTGTGCCTGAGATGCTGGGGACTGGACCAGTCCACATATCCTTTTGCTTCCTACGTATGTTGGAATGCGGATGCTAAATCCTGATGCAAAGTGCTTTTAGGAAAGGGGGAGCCAACTATAAACTTCTAGAGAAGATCTCAACCAGAGCCAGGGCTTTTTCGGCTGTGGCTACGATCTGGTGGAACGCTCTGTCACAAGAGACTGGGGCCCTGCGGGATTTGACATCTTTCCGCAGGGCCTGCAAGACAGAGATGTTCCACCAGGCTTTTGGCCAAGCCACAGCCTGACCCCCCTCCTCTGGTAATCCTCACAGAACTCTAGCCCAATGGTTGCCATTAATTCGATTTAAACTGATTTTATAATGAATTGATTTTAGAATGTTGTATTATTTTACTGTTGTTAGCTGCTCTGAGCCCGGCTTCGGCTGGGGAGGGCGGGATATAAATAAAATTTTATTATTACTATTATTATTATTTACAAATTCTCAACCTCTTCAAAAAGCTAGTCTTCCTCTTTTAAAACATATTTCAGCTGTAGCAATGTACTAGCCACTTTGTAAAGTTACAGGAGAGCAACTCCAGTTGCTACAGAACTGTTGTTATCCAAGTGCATTCTGTGTTGACTAAAATCCAGTGCAAATGAATGAGTCATGTATCACTGCCATGAGTGCACATAATAAACCATTTGGGAAACATCTGTGTTAAGAAGTATTGCAGATATGTGGTCCATGGCCTTCTCTGTGGTGGCATCCTGACTATGAAATGCCTTCCTCCTGGAAATAAATCAGGCCCCAATGCTTTTGACATTCCAACACCAGGCTGGGCATTTATGAATATTAGCCCACTGCTACATTTCACACTGTGAAATGTAATTTCCCATTTTTTACCTGCTTTCATTTAAGTAACTAGATGTGTTATTATCCTTTTAAATATTGTCACCCACCCTGGGATATTTGAATTTAGGGAGAGTTGAAAAAATATTATTGGAACGAAGTATCTATACCACCAGTTCAGGGCTTGATATCACACCCAAGCTGTGCAGACATTTTGTTCTTACAGACCCTATTATGGTAAACTATGAAGTAGAAGTTCTGGTCTGTTCATTTTCTAGCCATTCAATTAAAGTCATACATAAAAAATGGTACCGTAGAAGAATAACACTTGGTTTTTAAGATTGATCAGAGCTTGCAAAATTTTAAAAGGCATTTCCACACACACATGCAACAGGGAATGCCTCATAATGTACAATTTTATACATGTCTACTCAGAAGTAAGGCCCACAAAGGTCAACAGAACTTACTCAGGTACATAACTAGGACTGCATCCCATTTTTATAAAGACTAGAATGAAAAATAATTTTAAAGGATAAAGATCTGCAAACTAATTAAGGCAACCGACACATTTTTTAATCAATTAACTGATCAACTGCATGTTGCAACCCTTTTGTCTAGCTATTATATTTGCCTGATTCAGTTCAAAGATATGATACCATACCCTATTCTATATTTAATGTATATATTTGCCATTCAATGTATACTCTGAGTCACAATGCATTTTCATTGATATTACCTCATGTGGAACTTCCTGCAGACGATCAAGAGCTCTAATATGATCCAGTGTATCTATAGATGGGGAAAGACCTCCATGGAGACAAAATATCTGTAGAAGAATAAGAACCAGAATAAATGTATTATGTGCACTGCCAAGGGGTTGTACTCTTCATTCGCTTGAGGTATTTGTTGATACCAAGAACCAATTCTTATGCTACTGTCGCAACATGCACTTGACAATGAGCCTTGTGTGTTGCTTTCTTTCTCAGTTTTTGCACAAGGGGGAGAACAGAAATTTCTACCCAAGATTAAAATCACCAGCTTGTGTGATCACCTGAAACAGGTTTTTCATCGGGCCACTTTAGATGCAACACTAAAACCATTGTTTAGGGTTACAATAATAAGCTGCAGTGAGCCTCAAACTTAAGGTTCCCCCCTCCCCTATCCTCTTCAGCTGCCAGGAGTTTAGAAGTTTTGCTTCTGCTCTAAACACAGCTTGCATTAAAGCTATAATTAATCTTAACAGTGGTTTGTTGAAACAAGTCAACAAAAAGGCAGTTTATGAAGCTGCCTTGATTCAATTTACTATGGCTAATAATAATCACAATATATCAGCACTCACATGATCACCATAAACCATAGTTTGTCAGTAAACCCAAACAAGTTTCACAAAAGCAATCAATTTAGTAGCACAATGCTAAAAATGTGGCAAAATGCATTAACATCTAAGCCCACATAATACAGAGCAAAGAGTAACAAAAACAATTTCTGCCTCTTCTGTGAAAATAGTTGATTTCATAGCATTTCAACAATCCCCTTCTATCTGCATCATCTAGAGGAGGGAAATAAAGGGTATCAAAATCCTAGGACTTTTTAAAGTTGCTCCTTTGTTCTAGAGTGAAGGGTCACTTCAACGAATAAAACTTTTGTTACATAAGCACTTCTATACGCAAGCCAAACTCATTTTAAATTCCAATTCAAATAGCACCAGAAAGCAATCAATTTTTTGCACAGTGAAAAGTTCTGTAGCTTACTTAATGGCTAATTTTTTATTTTTTTTTGTTCTAGGTCAACAAAAAGCATCAACATTTCTTAAACTAGAGTTTCTGAACTCCATACACAAGTATGTTTCACACTTCACAGTGTTATCTGCAAAATACAAACAATATGTATTTTACACCTAACAATTCAAATTAAGGACATGAAATTTAAAGACATTAGTACAGTACTATTACCACTGAATATGAAGGCAAAACCACATATGGGATGGAATGCTGGGCTGTCACGAGTTCCCTTTCCCCTCCACACATCTGCATCATTCTTGGTAATGGTTTCCAGGTTTACTGAAGCCAAACTTTTTTATGAGTATCACTAAAATAATAGTATCATACCTGTCCATCAACTAGAGCTGTAAGTGGAAGATAGTCAAACAGATCTGTGAAATACTTCCAAACATTGGCATTTCCGTATTTCCGTAGACATTCATCATAGAAGCCATATACTTGTGTAATTTGCCTGCTTTCATGATTGCCTCTCAGAATTGTAATGCGTTCTGGGTAGCGCACCTAGCCACAAAGAACAAACACATGTTGTAATGATCCATCAGCTGGTATCACCATTATACTCCAGGTGGCATGGAGTTTATCTCACTGCAAAATGTTTACTAAGTATATTTTAATCTAAAACCACAGGAGTCAGAACCTACAAACCTTACCTTTAATGCCACAAGAAGAGTCACAGTTTCCACTGAGTAGTAGCCTCTGTCAACATAATCTCCCATGAAGAGATAGTTTGTGTCTGGTGATTTCCCGCCAATTCTAAAGAGCTCCATAAGGTCATGAAATTGACCATGGACATCTCCACAAACTGTAACAGGACAACGTACTTCCTGAACATTTGATTCTTTTGTAAGTATCTCTTTAGCCTAATATGAGAAAAAACAACCAATCAGATTTGAAAACAAAATATAGTCAGTTTTTTATGCAAATGTAAAGAAAAACTGCTGCAACAGAAGATCTAGTGACTGTCCTTAATCTCAGTGTTGAACTGAGTTCCATGTTGAACTCAACAGGAAAGAGGATGGGGGCAAAATTAGAATCAATTGGCTCTGCCTGTAACTGGCTATGGCTCCACCCTACTGTTTGCCTCCCTGTAGTCTGCCCTACGAGTCCCAATGGGCACCAGTCACAACTGGCATAACGTTTAGGAATTTTCCAGGTGTTCAGGAACTACCTATTATCTCCAACCAAACCCCAAACCCCTACCCCTATTTCAACAAATGCAAGGTCCTACAATGTTCAAAAAGCACTTGCTTGACACTTCAGGATGTGTTTATCAACTCCAAGAAAAATTGTATTGATAAGCAAAATCAATATTCTTAAAACTATTATCCTATGTGCACTCCACTTCCAGACCTATCATTACTACCAGCAGCAAACATTATTAAGAAGTTAAAATATATAATCTACTATGGATGAAATAATATTCATCTCATTTCAATTCCATAAATCATGGAAATCCTTCATTTATGTATAAATTTTAGTGGTGAAAGTGCTAGAAATGTGGTCTTCTGGAAGCCATTGCTTCAATGTTTTTGCACTAATTTATGCATATTTCTGACTATATAAACATATTCAGCCCTGCATTTTTAAATATTCTGATTTCAAAAGACATACCAATAAACTAAGATATTATAAAGCTCAAGAAATAAGCACAAAACTATGGGATTCCTGTGGCTCCCTCTTGGCTGTAACTACATAGCTTTCAAAGTCACACTCCTGGTGGCTGGGCAACTACATCCATAATGCTAAGTGTAATGGATGTTGAATGTTTAGTTGAAAAGTGGGGGTAGTTCTGTATCCAATTATACAGAGCACTGCAAGAATTTACATTACTGAAATACGTGGAAAGCACGTACAGCTGTTTTCCTAACAAAAAGAAAAATGTAAACATTATTTGTACTGTTTAGGCTGCAATCCTATACACACCTGCCTGGGAGTAATTCCCATTGAGCAGGTAAGTATAGGATCACACCGTTAACTCTATATTCTCATAGGCTAGCTAGAGCCATGAAAGAAGCCTTCCCCGAGGGAAGCTGTCCAAAAGTTCTGAAAGAAGTCAAATTCACCCAGGCTTCTTTGTATTCAACCTTGTGAGGGGAAGGAAAAGCAAGTAACCTAGTTTGGATAAAGAAACTAGAATGTTCCAAAATTTTCTGGATCAGGGTGTGCAAAACAGTGAGGATAACGTCATCATTGGAGGTAAAGCATAGCTGTCAACTTTCCCCTTTTCTTGCGAGGAATCCTATTCGGAATAGGGGAATTTCCCTTAAAAAAAGGGAAACGTTGACAGCTATGGAGGTAAAGGAATATACAGAACTGTGTCATAAAGCCATTTTTTCCTCTTCAAAGTGACAAAGCACTTTAACCAAGTGGTGCTATTTTGCACAACGCTCTAAAAAATGTCTGACACATACATTCAAAATGTAGTGACCACATAAGCACTGCATCATCCACTGAGTACTTGGGGTGATACAGTACTGTGGCTCATACGTGGATTATAACAGAACCCGCTGCTGTGGACGCGTACTCTGTGGGTCAGCATGCGTAAGAGTGGCAAAAGCAACCTCTTGCTGCAGGAAATCCGGTGCTGAGAGCATCGTGGGTTTTTGTTTTGTTGTTGTTGGAAAAAACAACAATACAGTTGCGGTCATCTGTCTGTGGCCCCCACCCTTCGCAACGCTTCCATCTCCCCACCAGCGTGCAGGGAAGAGTAAATTGTAACGTTCCCTACAATCCCACAGTGCCCTTTGCCAGGAACACAGCAAGATTTCAAACCAGGCCCCAGGCACCAAGATCTTAACAGTGCTAAGAATGATGAGGATGGAGAGAAATTCGCAGGGAGCTGAGACAGCCACAGTCCAAGAAAGGCAAAGCCTGGGTTCAAAGTATGACACTGATATATACTCCACCGGCTTCATTCGTCGACTGTCATATTCGCTTTTAATCTAATTGCTCTATGCAAATGTGTGGTGTGTTTTTTTTTGGGGGGGGGTTTTACTTTTACACAGCCGTAAGCAGCCCTTCCCAGAGATCTCTCTCCACCTTTAGCCTTCTCAAAACTGTCTCCTTGGTTTCCCAGGACCCGTTTTGCTGGCAATGGGAGAAGCCCAAACCTTTTGCCCGAGTCATTTCCAGCTTCCCCCCCCCCCTTCCTCTTTCTCTAGTGATCCTCTCAGATCTATATACGGTTTTTATTTCGGGAGGATCTGGGCCGCCCGTCCCCCGTCCTCCCCCTTCCCCCTCGCCCGCCAGGCACCTTCTCGCAGAGGCTCCGCACTTGGCTCTCGCTCAGCTGCTTGCACTCGTTGAGCTGCTCGATCCATTGGTCCAGCTCCTTGGTGAAGCTCTTGTCCTCCATTCTGGCCAGCCGCCCGCTCAGTTGTGGGAGAAGGGAGCAGCGCCGGGCGGCGTGGCCAGGGCGGCGTGGTCCAGGCTGGACCGGCCCAAAGGGAGGGAAAGAAGAAGAAGGAAGGAAGGAAGGGAGGAAAGGGAAAAAGAAAGACAAGCCAACGGTACTGAGGGGGGCAGAGAGAGGGGGAGGGGAGGGGGAGGCCCGGACCAACGGTCACAAGCCCAACGGCCCGCCTAGAGAGCGCGCGCGCGCGACACACAGGCCCAAGCCTCACCCTCAAGTCCCTCACCCCCTCTCTCCCTCCGGCACCGTGTAATGGCGGCGGCGCTGGCGGCGCTGCGCACTTCCGCCTCACGTCGAGGCGCTTCCGGCGAAACGGGCCGGCCGCAGCGCCACCTATAGCCCGGAGGGCAGAACGTGCCCTCTTTACCTCGCCTCTGCTCCGTTCGCGAGTTGAGGGGAGAAAAGGGATCGAAACCTGAAGGCAGGGGCGGATCTACTATGAAACGAAGGAAACTTAAGCTTCACGGCCTCTAATCCCCGAGGGACCCCAGAAGATGCTTTAGTGCACTTTTTTCTTTTTTGGTGGGGGGGGGGGGCGTCGGGTTTGTTGTTGTATTTCAATAATCCTGAAGTTTGAGTCAGGCGCACATTTATTGTGAAGGTGGAGTGTGGCAGTACAGCAATTTTAAGCAAAATCTGAAATGTATTTTTTTAACTGTGGTGATCTGACATGGAAGAACCCCATTGAAGTTTCCCCCCACCCTGACCATTCAGGCTTTGGGGCCCCAAAATTGTAGGTCCGCCACAGCCTGAAGGGTGCAGTTTGGGGAAGGAGCCCACTACAAGCACCTTTTTTCTTTCATCGTCCAGGGAACTGACAAATACTGTCAAGCTTGATTTTAACAAGTTGGACTTTTTTATTTTTATGGTGATGCCTCATATTTGAAATTCTTCCAGTGTCCCGAGACTTACCTGAAACCAACTTTCTGGAACATTCAGTGAATTTATTATGTACTCCAGCCTTTTAAATGTCCTGAAATTTTTAGTAGTAGTACCACGGTTTCTAATAACGTTCTATGATTTTAACGTGTGCTTTTTTTTTTAAAGCAGTGCTTTTAACTGTTTTAGGAGCCCCTTCAGCACTGAATGAGGTATACAGCTCAGGAGCAATTGTGCTGGCTGTGGGGTCTGCAGCAAAGTTAAGCCCATGCAAATGCAAGTCAGCACATATCCCAGAAAAGGTGCAATCACTGCAGAAGACTGTTTGCTTGCTTGTTTTGTTTAATTTATATACCACCCTTCATCAAAAGATCTCGGGGCGGTTTGCAGAATTAAACATCAGGTCCCACAGTGCCAACAGCTATCTAATGTCATGCCCCAAAACATGAATACAGGCTGCAGTCTTCTGGACTTTAAAAAATACTTTCTGTGGAATTACCACAAGTCTCTGGATGAGATTTTAACAGCCCTAGTTTGGCTTTGTTACAGTGCTGAGTGCAGTTAACCTCTCTTTTCCACACAGATATGGCGGAACACTTTTCCTGAGGAATGAAGATGAACCCATGTCTCTTCCAAAAAGTGGCAGTAGTGCAGCGGAACTGCAGCAAGTCCAGTGTAGCTACCAGTCCCAATCTTATCTGGGTTAATGTTACGACACAGCTACATATGATACAGCTGTTCATCAAAGTCCATGCTCACCAAAAAACATGTCTACTACAGTAAGGAACTACTCTAGAGAAATTATACCTCTGCTCACCCAATTTACCTGCTGTTTTCACACAAGGATTGTGTCATCGTCAAAGTTCAGTGTGTATAAGAATGCATTGTGAAATCACTTGCGAGATGCTTCACAGGAACAGAATCACAAATGAAATATCCCACTGAAATAAAATGTGACTAGTAATGTATTTCTATTATGCTTTACTAATTTCACCTGTACTCCAATTTAGATTGTGTAAAACTGTGCAGAATTGTGTTCCAGATAAACTGCCCAGTATTAAGTTATAAAGATTCAGATTTGGCTTTTTCTTAAGTTTTAATTTTGGTTGAAAAGGCAAGGCAACAGCCTTTAAGTTATTAATATCAAATTTAAATAAGTATTTTAATCAAGTAAAAAAGAAGGGACAAAAAATTTCTGTGCAAATGATTCATGATTCAACCAAGAATAGAAAGAAGACTACTGTCAGGCAGCCGAAAACAAAGAAAAACCAGGTTTATACCTTTAACCATTATAATGAATGTATTTGCCTTTGTTCCATATGTAACATCACAATCATTTGCTCTGCTGTAAAGTGCAGCGATATCTGTAATTACTTGCATAACATCCAAAGGGCAGATTCAGCAGTTATGACTCCACAGTACTGGCAATAAATAGTATGAGGGGCATCTATGGGCGTTTCATTTCTGGATGCTATGCTTACTATAACAGCACAAGTTTCTGCCTGAATTATAAATGATGAACCAGTACAGGACCAGTCTGTTAACTTTCAAATAAAGTTTATTTCCTTCAGGGCTTTAAAAAAATTCTTAAACCACTCTCCTAGGATACATTAGTCCAAGGTCTAGTTCAGGACTGCTTTTAAAGGAATGAAAGCTAAAAGAATACAATAAAATAACAGCTATGGTGTTCAACATGCCTCCAAGGGCTGGTTCACATAGGAAATGCCCCCCTGAACCATGCATGCATTGCGCTGGCTCCATATTACTTGCTGGACATGGTTGTTGATTCACAAAAAGATATTTTAAGCATCTGACTCATGTCAAATGTATCATGTTGATTTTACTAGATTTTTACTAGACACATACTAATGGGCAACTAAATACCACTTTAAAAACACACACACGCTCATTTAAAAAATTGCTTTAGTTCCTACTGTATGTATGTAGTTCCTATTATGTAGTTCCTACATAATCTTCTGAGCCGTTATTGGAAGGATATGGAAAAGCAACTTGTGTCCAAGGCTGATTTTCTGTATACCATGATGGCTGTTGCCAATGGCTATATGGAAAGGCCACGGCAGAACTGAAATAACCATACATTGGATAGGTTTGGGCTAAGTTAAACCTTTGTGATTCTCCAACACTGAAATGACTAAAAGTCTGTGAACAAAACGTACTAGACTCTGTGTTATACACTATGCTTGTAGTTGTGGACATGCGATGTGTCAGGGGATTCATTTCACAGGAATTTAATTCCTGGTATGTCTGAGTTACTGAGTGAGTATTGCAATGATTTTGGTATAAGTACCAAGAGTAGTAAGGATAAACTTCACCATAAATATGCACCGGAGAACTCTGCAACTGAGAGGTTTCCTCAATATGTTCATTTTGATTTAAAGGTGAAAATTTAGTTTTGTTATTTTCACTGTACGATGGTTCCATCTGCAAATGCTCCAATTCCATGGCTTTATTTAGTTCTGTCATCACTGTGGAATCTAAATTATATGGGGTTGTGCAGTTGGGGGTCACATTTTTTTCCTGTCCACATTCCCCTTCATTTCGATCAGATTTTGGAGGTGAACTCAAAGCTGTGCTACATTCAGGCATTAAATGTGAAGCATCTCTCAGGACATCTGATTTTAAGTTATGGTGCTCATTTAGCGTACCCAACACAGAATTAGCATCATCTCTAGTAGGAGAGTTTTCAGGAGATTGTTGTAATAACTCAACTGTCACTGAAGGTAAAGAGAGACTTTCACCTCCCTCACTGTGGGATGCAATACGTTCTTGGTCATCGTCTTTTGCATTCCAGCCGCTCTTGTTGAAATCTTTTAGATCTGCTAGATTCTGCTGACCAGCTAATGTGTTTGAACAAATGAACTTTGGTTCTGAGGCATTTGGTGAAGATTGAATGCTTTCACAGGGATAAGCAACTTTTAACTGTGAAGGTGAGATTGGTGCTGTCTCTCTCAAATTGCCAGGTTTTTTATTCCACATACTGTCTGTTGAAATGCTTAACTGTAGTTCTTTCTCTTTGGGGAAATTATATTTTCCACTCACTCTGCAAAACAAAAATCAAACTTTTTTTTAAAGTGATTTTTGAAACACAAGAATATCGATGTTCTATTAGAATTCGGACCTGATCTGAATTTACTCGATGCACAAAAACATAAATTGTTTATGTATTTATTTCTAAACATTTGCTTGGTCCCTATTTTTATAATCTTGTAATATATTTTGTTTCAATACTAACATTTCAAGGTGGAAACACAGCATCACTATTCTCCAGCTGTCTTAAGTGTGAATAATGGAAAAGAAAAGGTGTGGGTAGCTAATCTTGTGGGTTACTAGATTCATCAAATGATCTGGGCATGGGTTATCATAATCAAATAAAAACGTGTGTTAGTTTGATAAAAACATGAGAAAAGCCAGCTGACTCAGACCAATAGCCAATCTAGTCCAGCATCCTATACACACAGTGGCCAATTAGACGTCTGTGGGAAACCAGCAAGTAAGATTTGAGCATAAAAGCACTCTCCCCTCCTGCAACTGGTATTCAGAAGGATTGCTGCCTCCAACTGTGGAGGCAAAGCTATCATGGCTAATAGCCTTTCATAGCCCTCTTCATGAATTTGTCTGATTCCCTTTTAAAACCAAACCATCTAGTAGCCATCACTGCCTCCTGTGGGAGTGAACATACTACATAGAGAATACATTTCTTTGATCTGTCCTGAATTTTCAAACACAGAGCTTCAATAGATATCCACGAATTCTAGTGTTGTGTACAAGACGGAAAAACTTGTCTCTATCCAATTTCTCCATGCCGTAATTTAAAAAACTTCCATCATATAACCTCTTACTCCCCTTTTCTCAAACTAAAAAGCCCCAATACTGAAGCCTTTCTTCATAGGGGAGTTGCTCCATCCCTTTGCTGATTTGGGTTGCACTTTTCTGAACCTTCCCCAACTCTACAATATGCTTTTTGAGGTGAGGTGGCCAGAATAGAACAGAACAGTACACAGTACTCCAAAAGTGATCACACCATAGATTTATATAATCAACATTATATCATATCATAATCATATTATCAGCAGTTTTAATTCCTTTCTTAATGATCCCTATCATAGAATTTAACTTTTTCACTGCTGCTACATACTGGGTCAACCTCAAATTCTTGTTCCTGATTTGTCATTGCCAGTGTAAATGTGAAATAATGTGTGTCCCCTGCCCAACATCTATCGCTTTACAATTGTTTACATTCAATTGCACTTGCAATTTTACTGATCTTTCACTCAGTTTGGAGGGGGCTTTTTGGAGCTCTTCACAATCTCTTTTTAATGACCCTGAACAATTTACTCAAGGTGTACGTGAGAGAAACTTATTGGCCTATGTGCACAGAATATTCAAATGTTATGACCACTGCCCAAATGAGCAATCTTAATCCCTCAAAGGGTGTAGGGAATGTCTACTTCCAAATAAGGGAAACATTTTAAAAGGCATTTAATAGATGGAATTTATAGAAGTAAAAAGCAAAAACAAGACAGGCTAAAGACCTCTCAAAAGTATGTTTCATCAACTTTAGATTTCGTGAAGATCTAATACTAGATTCAATACTGTTCAGCAGACCTTCCCACAGACAACACGGGTTTCTTCCATACAACAGCACGCAAATCATGTTAATAGGAGAACAGAAACAAAAATGTGAGTATTTTGCTTAAAATTCAAGTTATCTATCTGATTGTTCAAGAACGAAATTTCTTTCAAGAAAAACACATGAATCCTCAGAGATAAATAATGTTTTCTCAGGTTATATTTTATGAAGAGATGACTTTTAAAGAACAAGGGAGGCTGTTTCTTGACCAGGTCTATCTGATGATATTCAAATGAACAACTTGGCTGTATAAACGTGGATAACGGAGTTTATTTTAACCAAGGTCCACAAGGAATTTCACGTGAAAGGCTACTTTGGCAGCTGGTTAAAAAAAATATGGCACATCAAAAATGCAGGGAGAAATCAACCCGTTTGTTCTATCAATGCAAGACTTTTTACTGTGCAAAAGGAACTTTCTTTTCTCTCAGTGTGTACCCCCTAAATCTGTTCTGGCATTTCCCTCAACACTTTGAAACAAATCTGCGATGGCACAGGGTTCATGTGGGGAGACAGAACGTACATGTACTGTCTGTAAGGCATGCATTAATTGGCTTTCCAATGCCAGGATGTCATATCAGCAACACAATTATTTTTGTGAATTGCCACTGTTAATAATTTAATTACCACTGTCTATACTCATCTGCATTTCATGTCCACCTCTCTGCTTACATTCTGTTCTAAATGTGTATCAAATAACATCAATTAGAAGTCTTTTTAGATATGTGCACATTATATGCCAAATACTGTCTCCTCTCCTTCAACAGTCATCTAGAATCAGCCATTACAGTACCCTGCCACAGTAGGAGAGATGAGAAACAGGGACTTTCCCTCAACTCTGAAATACCTGTCCCTGAACTGTTTCCATCCCAGCTGCTTTTTATTTAAAAAAGTACTATTTAACTTTAAGGTGCAGTATCTGAGTTTGCTTCCCTTCACCCCCTCCCTCCTACCTATCCCATTTTCCTTTTGTGGTTGGTCTTTTAGATTTTAAGCCTGGGGACAAGAACTGTCTTAGTTTAATTGTTTCTATGTAAGACACCCTGGTTGCCTTTCCGGTGGCATTTTGTTTTTTAAAATCATTTTAAAATCCTATGCCCTTTTAAAAGGTGAGGTTTGGGAGGGCGCTTATTAGGTTGTTGCTTTTATTTTGATTATATATTTTGTGGTTTTATATTCTGGTTTTGTTCTGTGAACTGCCCTGAGACCTTCGGATATAGGGCGGTTTATAAATTCAATAAATAAGTAATTTTTTATTGGGTTTTCAAAATACAAGTACAAACCAAAACAGAATAAAAAATAAAATAATCTAAACATAAAAAGTATAACTCATAGAAATAAGGTAGACAGATGGAATTAAACGATCTAGCAATATATCTAAAGGATAATTTCCAGAGTTCCATATATTGATTGATGGCTTAGAAAGCTGTTGTTGGAAGTGGTGATTACAAACATACGTGATATAGTTCCAGCTGATAGCATGAAAGGCTTGGGAGTTGAACAGTGCAATAGAAATCCTCTAAATAAAGTTCTAACACTGAGAAGGGCCTGATCCACAAAATTTGTGTTATGGAAGTAACACATTTCAAATAGGTCCACTAGGCATTGGTATTTTGTTACTGTTTTACTATTTATACCTTAAATTCCTGCTAGTTTCTTCTTCGTTTATCTTTTCTGCGGTTGTCATCAGTGAATCAGCAATCTAATAAATTAAAATAGGAAAACAAACCGATATAAGTGTATTATGCACATTAATTTTTTTAACACTTTTCTGTAAGTTCTATAAAATGTAAAAACAATGGGAAAGTGTTTTGTGCTGTTGGACAAGACTTTAGATTGGATCGAGACTCTGTTCCCATCATTCCTTACCACTGGCCCTGCTAGCTAGGGATGATGGGATTTGTAGTCAAAAAACAGCTGGAGACCCAAGTCTGGGAAACACTGTTATTGATTTTACAAATCACTTTGAGGGTTGTTTTCTTCTTTCTACAAGTGGTGTATTATTTTTATGAAACAAACTAAGAAATGATTATATTCTCTATTTCAGTTCTGCAAAACAAAACTTCTTAACTAGAAGTAAGGGTACCACCGATGTAAATTTCCTTGCTAATTCCAGTTGTGCATGTATTTCCCTTAGCACTGCACATACACTATGTAAAAGAAGTAAAGTTTACTAACCCCCCCACCTTATACTATATACAACATCAATTTCTCACATTGAATATAACTGATCCGAAAAAGGACTTTATGATCTGAAAATAGAGAGGCATGTACTTTTATAACCCAAGAAAATCTTTAATAAAAGGGGGAGGAAAAACATTTCCCTTCTTAATAGTATCTTCAGATACAAGCGTTTAATTGTATATTAATCATACAATTAAAGGCAGGAGGATTATTATTGGGGGGAAACCTCTTCAAACCTCCATAACTGCAATAGTATGTGGGCTAGTTTGTAACACCAGATTATTTTCTTACTTGGTTTTACAAAACCGTAATAATGTTCCTTACGGTGGCCTTACACAACATTGATCCAATGCTCTACTATCCAGATAAAAAAATTCCTTCCAGTAGCACCTTAGAGACCAAGTTTGTTACTGGTATGAGCTTTCGTGTCCATGCACACTTCTACTATCCAGGTGAGCCTAGACCAAAACTCATTCACTATGTGATTACTTTTTCTTTTTATGGTTATTGCTGTTTTTCCTTTTGTTATTTTTCTGAATGATGCCATGGCCTATGGCTAGAGTAATAAAAGTCTGATGATGATTATGGTGTTTATGGATTACTTTTAGACAGATTCAGACTAAATGTTTACAAAGGCTTGACCTCTTTGAGACTGTTCTATTTAAATCCTCACAAAGACCTGGAATGCACTCAGAAAGATACAAAGGATGATTTGCATCACTCCAGGGGTCTAATAATATACCTTGGGTTGGGCAGAACATGGAAAGCAGTAGAGGGCACTTTTGATACCTTAGCATAACATCTTTTCTCATGAGGAATGAGACTGCAGTAGTCCCAGTCCTTTGTGGGAAAAGATAATCCTGCAGGACCTGAGGATTGTTTGCCACTTCCAACATCCTTTCCATGCCCCAGCAAGGAGTTTTGGTGTTGGGCAGTGGGGAAGGCTGGGACAGCCCTGCTCCCATCAATCCTACGTTTTTTGCAAGCTCTGTTTGAATATTTGCAACATCCCTATTTGAAATATTCGGTAATTTAATATGCCCTTAGTGTTCCTGGAATGCCACTAATACTACCCATCTTCCCATAAAAAGCTTAGTTAAGACATAAGCGGTCACTAGTCGCCACAATACAATTTCCAGTATCAGAGGCAGTGTTTCTAAGCAATATTGCAAATGCTGGGCAATACACATACATTGTGACTAGTAGCCATGTGTAATGCTTGCAGTATTTTTGAAGAATTCTATCACCACATTTGTGAACAAAAATAATACATTAAATATATTTATAACCAAATACAAGTATGTATCATTGTCACTATATCATTCTTTAAAAACAGAAGTGTTGAGCCAAGTGGTTTTACCTTTATCTTTTTTGTACGCGAGGGATCACTCATCTCCTCAGATGAACTGGAACAATCTTCTGAAGTGATACTGGCAGGTCTTTTGTGTTGAGACTGGGAATCTGAGGCCTGGGAAGCTGGTGGGCCACTGCTGCACATACTGTGTTTGGTGCTATGTCCCTCAGTGGTATCCAGTCCATGTCTTTTCAACTCGCAAGATTTTCTCCAGTTTTTAACCATTTGATATATAATGAGGGGCAAAGGTGACTTTTCCTGCTTAGAACAGATAAACTTCATATGCTCAATAGTCTTCATTATTTTCATAATGTGAGCCATTTTTCCTAAATCCTTCCTTTCACACATCATCAATTTGTCAAGAAGTGAAGAAAACTGATTGTAGTTATATTCTAGTTCAGACACAGTACTTCCATAGTTTAAACTTATAGTATACGGTACCAAGTTGACGCACATAGAACTGAAGGACTTCGATGTTTGCAGCAGGTTTTTAGTTTCTGAAAGTTCTTTGAGCTCCCTTGAGAAAAGATGAAGCGCATATGAGCAATTCAAATTTTTTGCGAAGCCATGAATAGCTTTCCACTCATTCTGAAGTTCAGAGATGGAAGAGTCTATAATTTCTATAAGGTTGCCTTTCCGGTAAGAGAAGGAAGCCATTTTTTCTTGACATCTTAAAAGTTCAGGTGTAAGTGATGTATCAAACCATAATAAACTTCGAAATCTTGGTTTATCTACTCTTCTTGCTATTGAATTTTGGAGAAAAAGAACTGTTTCATATACCATTGTCATTTCAGCATACACCTCAACAGCTTCTGGTTTCAAAATGACAGGATTTATGCCACCATTTTTCAAGAATCCCAGCACATTTTCTTTTGTGATCAAAACACTGTTACTCTCTTCCTGTAAAATCTGAAAATACTGTTTCAACATTTCCATATGCTCTGTACATCTGGACAAGAGCTGTTGTAATCTCTCAGTATCTGAAGACTGCGCTTCACCTAATATTTCACCAATACAACCAATATCCTGGCGTACAATGAGGGACTTTGTAATACAATAATTTGCCTCTTGTTGCTTGCTTGCCATTTCACAATTACTAGAGTCCACTGAAGATTTCTTGAAAGTCTGTTCTTCAACAGCACCGTTGAAGTTTCGTCTTCCAAACTCCTCTATCATAAGCTGGTAAGTCTCATAGAGCTTAGATAGGTCAGCTTCATTTATTTTGATTGCTTGTCTTTCCTCACCTTTAAAATCTCCATTTATAAACTTAACTTTTTCTGTCCAAGCAAGACTTTTAGCAGCATCAAAAAATATGTGCTCAAGTCCAAACAGTGATGCTTTTATATTCACATCTTCACAGGTTTTTATGAATTCTACCTTTGTAGCAATAATATCCATTATGACCCAAAGATGCTCTTCCTTTTCTGCCCTCAGATTAATGCCAGGAGTTTTAGATTTGCTTATTAAATCTACTGTATTTTTTCTTGCACATTCTAAGTCATCAAGAGTATCTCCAAAGTTAGCTCCACAAACATATGGGACAGAAAGGAAAAAATCAGAGAAATTGTAATTGCTTTTCATTGCTTGTTCACATTCCTCTATTTCTCGCCTCAACTTCAAGAAGGAATAGTAAGAATTATGTTCCCATCTTGTGTTATTAAAGGCATCCACTAATTGTTTGTGATGGGTTTGTAACTCATTAAGAGCATTGTATTCTAGTCTTCTCTGAAAAGCAGGATAGAAATTTGATTGTTGTTGGTAACCTGACTCCCCACCAAACAACTCACTACACAGTGAATCATCATACCAAAGCAAGCTTCGGAAGGTTGGTACACCTTCTATAAGTCTCTTCTTATTTTCAATGAATTCAATGGTTTCCATTATAATCTGTAGTTCAATCAGGGATTCTATAGCAGAAGGTTTCAATTTATTAATAGCCTGCATCTTTCTTTCAGTACTCTCAAGTATCTCCCTCGAAACCAAGACATGTTCAGAAGAGCATTCCTGCTTTTTTTCAAAAGCTCTAACAAAGGAGGGAAGAACGCTTCTGCAAAATATAAGTTGTTCAAGTAATACATTCAAAGATGTGGTTTCATCTGCCTTTCTCAAGATCTCTGATATTTTAATGATAAAATCAAGGGATTTTTGTTCAAATCCTACTTCTGGATGTTTGATGTCATGACTGAGGTCTCTGCAGTTATTAAAAGGTTCATTTGAAAAACAGTTGTTTTCCAAGGACACAGGAGACAGTTCGTAATCATTGGATGAAGCTTTGGCACTCAAACTTATCTTTATTTGCGGTGCTGGGGCTATTTCCAGAGCTTCGTTTTCATCAGAAAAAACATTTTCCAGCCTTATGGAAATATTATCTGGTTTTAAAATGTTCACTTTTGCAGAAGATTCTAATGCCGCTTGAACTGGCATGGCAAGTTTAATTGCACTTGCCTTGATATCAGAGTCACAAGTCCTTTCATCTTTTCTTTTGTCTTCTCGATTGACGCATGACTCCTTTTTCTCAACAGCTGTATTCAAATGTTTTGCACTATCTTTGCTTGTACATCTATTAACTTCAGAGCTGATGTCGTGCTCTGTGCTTACCATGCTGGTACTTACATTTTCTTGGGTATTATATACAGAGACGACATTTAAATGAATGTTCTGCTCATTGCTCATAATGTGTTTGTCACTGCTTGGCTTTGTACTTTTCAATTCCATGATATCTAAGCTAGTAGATTTCTCGGAGGCTGTTTGAAGTTTAGTTAGTTTTGCATTTCTCATGTTATCACAGCTACAAGGCATATCTGAAACGCAGCTAGATGAGGATCCACATTGTAGGACTTCACATGATTTTGATGATTCACTTGTTTTTTTCCTTCCAGCTTTTGCTAATATTTTTAAAGATTTCTGAACCCTTCGATGTGCTTTTCTTAAGTGAAACATTGCTCCATCTATTTTTTGAGAAAGATGTTTGTTTTTACATAACAATGCTTGAGTGTTAAGAGTATTCAAAACATTCTTAATATACTCTTCAGACTGCACAAATGTTTCAACTTGTCCCTTGGACGATGAAGAAAATATATACTTCTCTTCTGAATTGCTCTGTTCTTTCCTTCTGTGATGTTTGGTATTTTTCTCCTGCAACCATTTCATATCCTTTTTATGTCCTGAACATTTCCCCATATCTGTCTTCATTCTGAAAGAGCTATGAGGGGAATTCAGTTTTGGCTGAATTATGTTGGTGATTGTAATCTGCAGGTCAGGACATACAAACAATTCAGGTTTTTCTTCCGAATCATTTTTATTCTCTTCCACAGAGGGCTTTCCAGAAACCTTTGTACTCTGACTAGGTTTTTCTAAGAGACTATCCCAATCCATACGCTCTTGTAAATAATGATACACATCCTTTTTCTCCCAATAGTTTCCATTTTTACATGGCTTCTGTGATGTGGAGATACATTTTTTACACTCTCCTAATGTATTTTCAAAGTCACTAACAATGTTCAGGTTCTGGTCATTGCATTTTACCTCTAAATCCTGTTCAAATACTTCTAGACTATCATCTTCACAAGAGGAATTACTGTTCAACTCTTCAAAATTTGCATTTGAAAGACCTGAAATCTCAAACTGAGATTGAGGTTTTTTAAATTCTATATCCTTTATATTCTCCAAAGGTACAGGAACAGAGGTACTTATCACAGAGGCAGTGCAATGTTTTTCTTGATAAGTCACCATGTCTGCACCTTTAATTAGAAATGCTTGGTTATGTAGGTCTTCACATTTTTCTTTGCTATTGTTTATCAGCTTTCCTTCTGTTGTTGAGCCTCTACCTTGACCACTGAAGTTAAAGTCAGAACCTGAGCTTTCTGAATCCAAAATTTCAGGCTCCATTGAAGTCTCCATACAGCATTTTATATCACTTATGCAGTCCTCCTCGACAGAATCTTCTTTTTCTGATGTTTCCTCTGCTGAACTTTCTGATGAGGAAGGCATCTGTATTGTAGGGGTATCTCTTTTACCTTTTTCTTCCAACTCGCTTGTGTATATTTGATCAAAATCACTGGAATTTGCTGTGGTGTTTGTTTTACAGTTCCTTTGTTCATCAACAAATATTCCTGAGGAAAGAAGACATTCTTTGCTATCTCTAAAAATATTTTTATCCAATGAAACTGACTCAGGAAGACACACACTTTTCCCATTAAAATTTCTCATTACTGTGTCACTTCCACAGGAAGTTGGGGATTCATGCACGATTCTCTCTCCGATAGAATTATCTTTTACTTTCTCTATAGTACAGTAGTCTTTTTCACCTACTGAGCTGTTTGCTTCTTCACATGCTGTATATATTGGTTTATTAATGATTACAGGTGCTTCAATCTTAGTGAATTTTTCAAATTCTGTCACCGCATGGCACCCATTTTGTTCAAAATTCTCTGCATCCATTTGATTCTCTATAGACTGCTCACTGAGATCTTCATCCCAGACTTCTCCCATAACATTTTCAGAAATATGCAGTTTTTTACAAACTTCAGACTGTAATGTGTAATCTTGGAGACTACAACTGTTAGCACTATCATTCTGTTCTTCCTCTGATGAAGTAAAATTGTTTTGAGCACATTTTGTATCCAAATTGGTTGAGCAATGCATTTCAGAAATGTAAGCACCATCTTCTTGTAATTGGCTCTCCATTTCTCCTCCCATCTTATAATTGCCAAATGCTGCACTTTCTGGATTTTGGTCTGGAAATTTCCATTCATTAATCAATGTTTTAGAAGGATTTAGGTGTAATGAGGGCAATTTTGAATGTCTTGTTCCTTTTTCTCCTCTTACATCTTCCATAAGGGTTCTGTCTGAATTATTAGTTTTGCAGACCTTTGATTTTAAAGAACTATCACCTACATAGATACAGTGATCTGTATCAGTATTCTGAGAACCCAAAATGTTTTTGTTGACACTACTTAACTCTTGCTCACCATTCACTGGGGAATCTTTATTTCTGTTTAACACAGATGGCAATATAGTCCCTTCCAAATATGTTTTCTCCATATATTGCTTCTGACCAACTGCATTCTTGGAGTTAAGAAGAGAATTCTCAGTTACAGGATATGGCATGCTTAGAGTAGCAGATACTTTCATTTCCAAGTTATAGTCCAGCTCATTCTCACACTGCGAAATCCTATCCAAGATTGCTTCTCCATTTTGCTTCTCTAGGACTTGTTCCCTTTTTTTTAACCTTGGATCCTTAATCAGTTTTGAAGTAATTACAGTACTTGAACCGCTATCACAGGCAGGAGAAACTTCAGGATGAGTTTTCAAAGAAGAGTTTTCAATATGGGCACTTCTAACATTTCTGCTGACATCCAGATCAGGGGAACAATGAAGATTAATTTCATTTGTTTGTATATGTGGGGAATCCCACCTTCCAGTAGATTTGGGCTTCATTTGGGTTTCAACTATAGAGCTGTTCCAGTTCTGTAGCCCTCCAGAAAATGAAGGAGATGCATTATTTTCTGAGTTTACTGCACAACCTATCGTGGGCTTTCTGAAATGTTCATAGATGAGTTGGCTTTTGCCTATCCTTGTCACTCGTGTACAGTTTTCCAGTGGTAGTCTTCTTCCTCTTCCTGTAAATACAAGGAAACAGATTAAAGTATAGGGTTGTGAAAATATTTTTGACCAAACTGTGTGCAGTATCTTCAGGTTAAAATGTGGCAGTTCTGGGAGTGATGCTTCCTATGACATCAAAGAACAGTTGCGAAGTATTGGCTACTGAGCAACTGAAACTTAAGTAGACAAATTGATGTGCCTAACACTTCAACAAATCATTAATCTTCTTTTTAAAAAGAACAAACTGAACATTCACAACATTCTGTGAGGAAAAAGGTCAGTCTGGATGGAAAATAACTTTGCATTGACAGACTTTAAGGAAGGAACAGCTACACAGACAAGGAGAGAAGACGGAAAGAGAAGAAAGGGAGAAAAGCTAGAGCGCATCTGACATCAGGCATGGGAAAGGAACAACTGGAGTGCATTAAGAGTGCACTCACAATGATTCATCTGCAGCTATGGCTTGCATTCTGCCATTTTAATTTGGCACCATATGCAAGTCATGCTGCTTTCACCAGAGATTTAAATAACATCGAATTCAAGCTGTGGTTGCAAAGGCACAAATGGGAGCATTTGCTGCCATGGCTTTACCAGTGCCATGCGTGGCAACATACATCAGTTTAGCGACGGGTGGGTGTGGCCTGTCCAAAGCAGTGTTGCAAGCCAATTGGGGGGGCCTGACAAGCTTAATTATGCCAAAAGTTCCCCTCGGCTGGAATAGGCAGCAGGCTCATAAACAGGGAGGAATACCAGGAGGCAAAAATAAGGTGTATGTGGCGCTGTGGGGACGCGGGTGGCGCTGTGGGTTAAACCACAGAGCCTAGGACTTGCTGATCAGAAGGTCAGCGGTTCGAATCTCCACGACGCGGTGAGCTCCCGTTGCTCGGTCCCTGCTCCTGCCAACCTAGCAGTTCGAAAGCACGTCAAAGTGCAAGTAGCTAAATAGGTACCGCTCTGGCAGGAAGGTAAACGGCGTTTCTGTGCGCTGCTCTGGTTCGCCAGAAGCGGCTTAGTCACGCTGGCCACATGACCCGGAAGCTGTACGCTGGCTCCCTCAGCCAATAAAGCGAGGTGAGCGCCGCAACCCCAGAGTTGGTCACGACTGGACCTAATAGTCAGGGGTCCCTTTACCTTTACCTTATGTATGTATGTATGTATGTATGTATGTATGTTTACTCAGAAGTAAGTTCCAATGGCTCTAATAGGAATTCCTCCCAAATAAGTGTACTTAGGATTGCTGCCTAAAGGAAAGAAATGCAAGAGAAGGCAGGTGAAAGCAATAAAAGGGGATTTTTAATTTTATTTTGAAGACCACTCTAGATCTAAGGACAGAAAAAGCTAAACCTTGTTGCCAGAAAGAGAGGCGAGACGACAGACAAGAGTACTAAGAAGGCAGGGGGAATTGGTAGAGAAACAGAATAGCTGAAGGACACAAGGAAAAAAAGGCAATCTAAATAGACAAAGACTTGAGGAAACAGGTGCATTCACATTAACCCATGGTTTGTCAAAGACCCAGGGTAGGCCAGTAGAGGGCATTATCTGTAGTGGGCCCTAAGCTGTGGAACTCCCTCCCCACGGAAGTGCATCTGGTTTCGGAGAATTCAGAAGACCCTTGCTTTTGACACTTGAAATATGTATGTTTTCAGGGCCCATCTTATTTTTATGGCTATAAGCTGTTTTGAATTGTTTTCAATATTGTATTTTAATGCTGTAACCTGCCCAGGGACCTTAGGGCAATAACAAACAAACAAACAAACAAACAAACAAACAAACAAGAGATGTTTCACAGGTGAGCAAAGCACAGTGCCACTGTAGCATAGGGGAGCATCTAGAGTGACTGAACAAAGCATGGTTAGGGTTAGGGTCATACAAAATGGGAGGGGGCGGAAACAGGCATGTGTATTAATTTAAGAATAAGAAATACACATTTATAAAATCAGCTTACCCACATGCTTAGGCAATTTTTGAGGTCTGCACTGCAAAGGTGTTGAAGCAGAGACAGTTGCATTTTTCTGATTAATGCGCTTTACTTCTATTACTGCATATGGAAGGCATTGCCTAGGCTTGTCCACTGGTTTTGAATGTTCATTGTATTCATAAAAATATATCTGCAAATATGAAAAATATCACAAGAATATCACTTGCAGGATTAGTAAAAGTGCATCCTAGACAAAGACTGCTAAAATAACTTCAGGTTTTGGTCATTTTTCAGCAAAATTGACTTGTAAAACATCCACTAGTTTAAAATATATCTCACCTTCCATTTATAACATCATACAAAACTAAAATTAAAGAAAAAATCTAAAATCAAACACTACAGTATAGTTATTGTGGAAACATTCAAATATTTAATGTAAGAGCTTGAATTACTAGTTATTTTAGTTTATTGCAATTTCAATATTTGATTATAAGCTGCCTTAAACTCTGAAAAGGGTAGAATTTTTTTTTATTATTATTTATATATACCTGTTCCCTGTCTTACTGAGAGCAGTCTTTGCAGCTCAGCTGCACAGCCAACATTTCCGGCCTCTAACACAGAAGACATAACTCTGTCTTCCTGTGCCAAAATTCCCACAAGAACTCGGGAGCCTATCAGCAATAAAACTGGGCTTCCAGGCTCCCAAGTTGACCTGAGTGAAGGTTTGGCCCAGTCAGGTCCGCTCTGGGGTTATAAAGGTAGGGCTTGCAATGTGCTCAGCACCAGAGCCTTCAGTTAGCACATAGGTGAAGAGCTGATTCTTCAGATACCAAGTTCTCAAGCCTTGACAGGCTTAAATGGTCATAACCAGCACTTTGAATGGGTAAATGAAACAGACCAGTAGCCAGTAAAGATGATAACAGTACAGTGGTGCCCCGCAAGACGAATGCCTCGCAAGACGGAAAACCCGCTAGACAAAAGAGTTTTCCGTTTTGGAGGTGCTTCTCAAAACGAATTTCCTATGGGCTTGCTTCGCAAGACGAAAATGTCTTGCGAGTTCCTGCGGGTTTTTTTCCTCCCCCCCCCCCTTTTCTAAGCCGCTTATCTGCTTATCCGCTAAGCCGATAAAAGCCGCTAATAGCGCTAATCCGCTAAGCCGTCAATGGGCTTGCTTCGCAAGACGAAAAAACCGCTAGACGAAGAGACTCGCGGAATGGATTAATTTCGTCTTGCGAGGCACCACTGTACTGTCATGTGCTTGTAATGCCCTAATACTAAAAGGAACATATTCTGCAGCAACTGAAACTTCTGAACCTCCTTCAAAGGCAGTCTCACATACAATGCATTATAGTAATCAAAATAGTAAGCCATACTGCTTCCCGCAGCAGTTTCCTGACCTGCCCCCATCCCAGTTGTAAGTCCTGCCAGAAGCAAGAGGCCTGTGTGCACCTAGCACCATAAAGGAGTCCGACTAGATCAATTACAGAAGCATTATCCCTGTCCGTATGAACTCAAAACTATAAAGCAGGCATGTCCAACTCCCAAGAGACTGCAATCTACTCCCAGTATATATAAAAAAAACTGGCAGTGATCTACCCACTGTCATTGGAGGGAGGAGCGTGCATGGGGTGGGTGGATTGCCCAGAGTTGTTGAGCTTTTTGGGGGGAGGGTTGCACAGAGTTTATAAACTCCCCCCCCCCGTAACTTTTTGTACATGATAAGGATCCTGCGATCTACTGGTTGGACATCCCTGCTATAAAGCAATTGCTACCAAAATCATGAAAAGCTATTGTAAAAGCAAGTTGGTTAGAATGAAATCAACCCCCAAGCTGTTACAATCATCACACAAAACTCTTTAGCCATATGCAGACATCCACATCCCATGAGAGATGATGGACTGGCCCAAACTCATCCCCTTCCATTCTGGTATTTGCACATTGGATTTCAGTTACACAAACACAAACACACCCCTTTGTTATTCTTTTTACAACTTTTTAATTTCTGCTGTTTGGTTGTTTGGCAAGTTATTCACTGTTCAGGCTCATGTGCTCAGAGAAGGGTGACGATAAATGGGTGTCAATGCTCTGAGTCCCAGATTATGAACTGTTGAACTGGACAAGTTTCCATCCCTTTGTTATGTCTCCCACTTCTTCCGGCTATAGGTACTACTTGGTGAAAAGTCCCCAAATGGTCCTCCAAATCTCTTAGAAGGGTGTGTTTTTATGTAGCTTATAGAGCAGAATTTTCTCTCGTGTAGGTCTTGTATCCAGTTCTGTGTCTGGTGTGACTTGGGCTTTCAATGTTGGGAGGGTTATTCATTTTGCTGTGAGCATGGCTCAATGAAACCTGCCTTCCTGGCAGGTATGTAGCCAATTATTATGTTGGTGCCTCCTATTTAACACGGATTTGTCCAGAACCAAGTTAATTTTAATCTGTACTTCTGTCCCAAAGGGTTTGATTACAGGGCAGAGATGCATTTGAAATAAAAGGACAAATTCTACTCATGTAAAAACACGCTGATCATCTGTGGGCCAGATTTAGAATGTGATTGGGCCAGATCTGGCCCCCGGGCCTTAGTTTGCCTACACATGGTTTACATCAACAGCAATGATCTGTGGGTGTTAGGTCCATACATCCAAGGTGTGTTGGTGTCCTGTAAGCCTGGAGGAATATTTTCTAAGTCTAATGTCATGGGTACCTCGTTTGACACAACACAGGTCCTTTCCCCACTGTGCAGTTATCAGACAGGCTTCTAATTCTTGGTTTCACTTATGTCTAATTGGCCTTAGGGTATTACATACTAATGTGTATAGGGACCTACTGAGTTTTCCTGAGGTGATGGTATGTGCTGTTTGCAAGAGATCTGGTGTGTCTGCTGCACTAAGGACATTGGGGCCAAATTTTGTTAATATAATAAAGATAATAAAGTATATGATCTTTACTTTAGATCTTGTGATTTATGTGGAGGTTGTTCCACTTAGTTGTGCATTTTCTGATGTTAGCTCAATTGGTAGAATATGAGATGCTAAATCTCAGGGTTTTGAGTTAGAGTCCCCCATGGGCTTGAACTGTGAAAAGACGCCATACAAAAAAAATTATGTATGTTCTGTGAGAGATACTCACTCTGCCCATGCTTTTCTTAAGTCAAGATTTTTGGCTGTTATATGTAGATTGTGTCTGATGGCAAAGTAGGCAAATGGGTCAAAATGCATTTGGTTTGCTACTGCCACCCAGGCTTGTGCGATAGCAGCTATGATGGGGCTTTATGTTGCAGAGTTTCCCAGTTGCTTAGAGTCTAGTGCTGCCCAGCTGTTTAGCTGACTAAATATAGTTATATCTGCCTACTGTGAGATAATCTGCTTCCTGTTGCCATTATGGAACTTGTGCAATTAGATAATACCATTTTTTTGCTCTGTAAGACTCACTTTTTCCCTCCTAAAAAGTAAGGGGAAATGTGTGTGCGTCTTATGGAGCGATTGCAGGCTGCACAGCTATCCCAGAAGCCAGAACAGCCTAAAGGTGTATAATGAAGGTGCTAGGCAAACCTCCCTGGGGAGAGAATTCCACAGACAGGGAGCCACTGCAAAAAAAGGCCCGCTCTCATGTTGCCACCCTCTGGATCTCTTGTGGAGGCATATGAAGAAGGACCTCAAAAGATGATCTCAGGGTCTGGCTAGGTTCATATGGGAAGAGGCGGTCCTTGAAGTATTGCGGTCCTGGGCCATTTAAGGCTTTATAGGTCAAAACCAGCACTTTGAATAGGGCCCATAAACTAATTAGTAGCCAGCGCAGTTGGACCAGGATCGGTATAATATGCTTAAACCCTCTTGCTCAGGTGAGCAACCTGCTTTTGAATTCTGCACTAGCTAGTTTCCGAACTGTCTTCAGAGGCAAACCTACATGATTGTCATAAATTTGGGGAAAGAGTTCTGCGGGTCCACTGAAAAAAAGCAGTGTGCCACCTGCAAAAGGGCTATCTTATACTTAAATCTTCGAAGATGAGGGCGCTGTGGTTTGGGAGACATGCTATGGGTGGAAATGGGAAGTTGCACTCCCCCTAAAGCACCAAGTTTGCAGATTGGTAGTGTTTCTAGAGTTAACACTAGCAAGTGCAGACTGTGGTCAGGAGTGCTTTTTATCACCTTAAACTATGTGCTCTTTGTGGGTCTGCTTTGAAAATGGTTTCAAAACTTCCATGGCTGCAAAATGGTCAGGTCAGAGTCTGTGTTTTTTTCACATTTCAAATCCCATCACAACCCAATAGCAACAATAAATACCATTCCTTCCTTCTTCATCTGAAGACCTCCTCCAGAGAGGGGACCTTCCCTGTCATGGGGTCTCAGTTATGGAGTGCCCTTTTCAGAGAAGATAGTTTGGTGTCAACATGTCTTTTGGGTGTTGGGCAAAGACTTTATTAAGGTGGGCGTTCCAGCATGTTTTACAATTTTTACAAATCAGTTTTCTAGTTTTGCAGGAGCCCCTGATTGCACTGTTTTTAGGTTGTATTCTGCACTCATAATAATAAATTAATAATAGAATATAAAAATTAAAAATAAAAGAACAAAGTTTCAAGAATACAACAAGCATAATGAAATATGACATCTGATTAGGTCGCATGTGCAAAAGTTAAGGATTCCCTACCAAAGAACCAATGGCCTGGTCCTCCAATGAATCCTTAACTGAAGGATGACTTCTGGACATGTGGCAATCAAATTTTGGAGTTGGATCCAAAGCAACTTTCTTCTTGCCTTTAGGAGGCTGAATTTTTTTCACTTTTCCTAAGAGAACCTATCAGATTAAATCAAAGAAAACAGAGTTATTTTCAGTAAAATGCTCATATGATTGCATTCGGTTACCTAGCTGGACATCTTTTCCTATGAAGTAAGTATATGGAACAAAGTTTTTTTAAACACAGAAAAAAGTGCCACTCCCCTTAAGAGCATATAACTTAAAAAAAAGTCAATGTAAAATAATGAACTGTGAGTTAACAAACATGAAAATAAAATATACACCACAGACAGATATCAAGAATGTACTCCTATATTCTGATTTCAGATGGAGGGTTTCTTTAAAAAAACAGTATGTGATTTTATCACTCACCCATAGAGGCTTCAGTATAAAAACTTAATAGCTGGAGTAGACATAACACTAGTCTAAATGCAAGATATTTAAATCCTGCATAGGAAATGAAAATATAAATTCTTAAGATTTTAGTAAAAATGTATATGAATCTGAGGTATACTAACCACTATTATCTGATGGTATTTCTGTGTTAGATTATGAATGAGGACTGCCTTTTCGCTCAGTTTGAAGATGGCCTGTAATTACCTCTTTGTTGTGACTGGAACACACTCAGCGCTTAACAAATCCAAACTGCTCCTCCCAACACCATCGTCTGACCCACGCATTGAGACTATAAAGCTGCACCTGTCTAGCTGGCCTTGCGCATGGAGCCAGTAGCATTTCAGAGAACGGTCCCAACTTTCAGCATCCTACCTAGCAACCTAAATTTGGCTTCTGCATACAAAAATGCATTATAGTCAGAAAAAAAAAAAATCATTGGGATAAAAGATTCGGACATAAAACGACTCCTCATGCTACACACTTGCCTAGCATTTACCATTTCTGTATAAAACTTACCCTGAAAATAATGATATTTTCTATTGGGATTGAGTGTTCGGATGCATAATTCAGAGCAACATCAATGTGTCTGAATAAATATATGCCAAGTTGAGGATTTCCAAGTTCCTTCATAATTTTTAGTTGTTCTTTCTTGGAATGACCAGTGTGCAGGCCATTCTGACAAATGTTTGAGACTTCCTGGTTAGAGACAAGTAAAAAGCTAGATGTTTCTTTATCTTGCCTTCCTGCTTCACGCAACTTAGTCCTAGCAATAAAAAATAACACATTATACACATTTCCAAATAATTATATACATTTCAGATAAATGCTTCTTCACTTTCTTAGATTATAAGCAATTTCATAATACTGTTGTATTTGATTTTCTTTATACCCACTTGCAAGAAAAGGTAACAATCTGGCCCTGACCACATTGCAAATGGATGGTTGCTTAATAGTTGATGGTTTTCTTTAGTACATTGTAATTGGCTGTTTTAGTATGATGGCTCTTCTACATGCCATGGGTTGTTTTATATCCAAGAAAGAGAGTCTGGTCTGATGAGTAAAGCTGCTGCCTATCTCTAAAACTGAAAAAATGTAATACTGTTAATCTTGTTATTACAACCCATTGAACCATGTGAGTTTCAAGGAGGTGGATGATTCAGGATGAATGGGCATGTACAGTGGTGCCTCACAAGACGAAAAGAATCCGTTCCGCGATTCTCTTCGTCTAACAGTTTTTTCATCTTGCGAAGCAAGCCCATTGACGGCTTAGCGGATTAGCGCTATTAGCGGCTTAGTGGATAAGCGGCAAAGTGGCTTAGAAAAAGGGGGGGGGAGGGGAAAAAAACCCCGCAGGAACTTGCAAGACATTTTCGTCTTGCGAAGCAAGCCCATAGGAAATTCGTTTTGCGAAGCACCTCCAAAACGGAAAACTCTTTCGTCTAGCGAGTTTTCCGTCTTGCGAGGCGTTCGTCTTGCGGGGCACCACTGTATTTCCTGCAGAATGGAGCTTAGCATATGTGGTTCAGGATGTGGGGGGTGTAACAAAAGGGAAGGCAGGTGGCCTAGAGAGTCGCATCACGCAGTCCAATGTGTATGGCTCAGGACTGGAGAAGGAATTGCCTAAGCCCATGGGACTAGGAGAAACCAGAACTAAACTTCAGCATCTGTGTTCAATTATGACTATGGATAGCTAGTTGTGTGTGTGTTTGATTTTTCTGATAGGGCTCCTATAGCTTTTGCACATGTAATGGACAAGCGTGTTGGATCTGGAATGGAGAAGACATGGGTTCAAACCCCAGCCATGAAGGGGCTCACTATGTGGGTTTGGGCAAGTCAGTCTCTCTCTCTTTTTCATGTAATTGTTTCTAGAATACAGTGAGAAAACACCACATATAAACTTATTGCGAGTAAGGATGGAAGACAAATATGATAAAATAAAATGGATTAATTTCTCTTCATATAAGCACAATTCACCTCTTTGCAACAAATTCTTCTTCCAGATCTTTATTGTGAACCATTTTTATCTTATTGAACTGCCACAAAGACTCGAGGTTACATTCTTTGTCAAGGCAACTTTGAATCAGCCGTTGTTTAATCTCATTACTGTCTCTCTGATTATTGGAACACTCCGTTAGTAAACCTAAAAACAAATAAATAAAAAGTTTTAAGAAATCTATTAGAATTACAGTCATGGGGATTACTAAGCAACATTCTTGGCAACACAGTGATGGTCACAGGCAAAAGAATCTCCCAAAGAGATTACTGTCAAGTTACAAGGTTTAGTAAAAAATCTCAGGAGAGAAAATCTTGCTTAAATTAGGTCATGGAAATTAATTCATTGCCAGTTAAAGTAGTATCTATGTTATACAGGGGCACATGTGACACTGCTTGGTTGAACTGGTGTGGTGGCATGAAGCATCCTGCTGCTTAGGTACTAAGGAGTTTCCAATCCAGCTTCTGTAAGGAAAGGGAAGCTGCCAGTTTGGCTTGGATTAAAATTTGCACAGAGGCAGCGAAAGGACTGAGAAGTGGTCCTAGGATATAAAGAAACCACGGGGTTCCTATTTCCTCTCCTGGCCCCTCAATATACATCTGTGTTTCCACCAATCTGTGGGATACAAGATGGAGAGCGAGAACAAAACTTTAAAATAAAGAAATGAAGAAGGGGGGCAGCCAACCAGGAAAACACAGTGAAAAAACTTACTCAGATGATCTAGCAAACATGATGAAGGAAGGACTAGACAAAGGGACAATTTACACAAAACAACCACTCAAGCAAGCATTTCTCTCCACACACACAAAAACATGAAGACCTAACTGTCCCTCTGGAAATGACATTGCAAGTTGAAGATCCTGCCTTTCTCCAGTAGGGGGAGTCATCCCTATTAGGAATGGTGTCCCCCTCTATGTGGTAAAAATAAACAGAAAAGGAAGAGAAAGGAAATTCAGGCAAGAACGGTAATCAGAAAGCAAGCTTTGAAGAAAATTCACAGTGCATAAGAACAGGTGTTATGGAAGGGTGAGAGACAGACAGGAATTATAGGAAGGCTGGTCAACAGTTCAAAGAATATGGTTGCTTAGTCAGAGGAATTATGCCAGCTATGGCTTCTACTGTCATGGCAGCATTGTGACCTTGCAAAACTAAGGAAGCAAAAAGGTGCAAAAACAGGGATATGGGATGAAGTTCACATACTGATTTAAGTTAATTTGGCTGCAGGCTTCAAGTCAACCTTTATTTGAAAGAATACAAGTAGAGATTGAGAAAATTCAGATGGTTCATGTCTTTGTAAACCATTTTTCATGCATACCCCCCATTGTGGCAAGGAGTCTTCCTGTTAAAGCTTTCACCTTTGTTCTTGACAACTTTTTAACATGCACATGTTATAAATACGTAAGTCAATTGTTTTGCATCATACAGTTTTTGCATATTTATTGAGGTATACAAGAGCCTCTTTACTTTTCTTGCTACAACCAAGACTACAATCATGACCATGTTTACTCAGAAGTAAATCTCAGTGAACTTCAGTGAGGCTTACTGCCAGGTAAATGGGGTTAGGATTTAGCCTTAATCTGCTACATTTTATGAGTTTTCAAACTCATTTGAATGCATCATTTCATGCTGTTCTTTCCCTATGGAAAGAGGTCCCTTTGTCAAAGTAGAAAGAATCATCTGGTTCTGACTACCCATTACTGACCACCTTAACTTTCTGCTTTAAAAGTGACATTAAATTTAAAATTATCTTCCTTTCCCTCATCCTTCAGATTTTCTTGACTTTTAACTGAACTACTAAATGAAATGTAGCTGATGCCTGGGTGACGGAAAGGAGATAGGATGGCAAGTTTATAGTGGCTGGGCTGGCAAAATCAAGGTAGCAAGAGCAGCTGCAATCCTAACCCCATTTACCTGGAAGTAAGCCCCTCTGAATACAATGGGACTATTAGACATGATTAAGTTTGCAACCATAGATAGCATTATGATGGTCAATTAGGCACTTCATTAACTTTGATTTTTAAGCCCTTTGTTGTTTTGCTGAAAAAGACTAACAGGGCATTCCCTGTAGAAATTAATTAAAATTGAAAGGCAATACACAGAGGTAACAAATTTGTAAATATCTGTTGGTGGTTGAGTCATGCATGTCTACATGCTCTATAAAAGCTACATATGTTTCTGCGTTAGTAGATAAAATGGAACATAGACTTGTGCAAAATAAAGCAACTGCAGTGGAAGAGAAAATATCAGATGAAAGTGCAGATAAATATTGGAACAGATTGAAGCATGTTTGTGCATCCCTAACGGGAGCAGCCCTTTTTCTCCGTACAATTACTCAGGAAGTGGTGGCACATCATAGTGGAGGACAATATTTAAAGCAGAAGGTGGGAATCCTTGCAGGAAGAACTACAGTGGAACCTCTACTTACGGACGTAATCAGTTCCGGAGGTCCGTCTGTAAGTTGATCTGGGTCGCTGGTAGAAGCGCCATTGTGCGCAGGTACATTTGGCGGCAGCACACTTCTACGCATGTGCAGATGGCGGCAGCCGCTCCTGTGTGTGCACAAACGGCAGAAACCGCTTCCGCACGTGCATGAATCGCGGCAAACCCGGTATTTACTTCCGGGTTTGCTGCGGTCACAACTTGGATTGGGCCCAAGTAGAGCCGGTGGTAAGTAGAGGTTCTACTGTACTCAGAAGAATCTGACATCCTAGGCTCCTTGGGAGGAAGGGCAGGATTTAAATTTAATAATAATGATAATAGTATTAGCATCTGCCACTTCCCACAACTGGCAAGGATGCTTAAACACAAGTAAACCATTAAGATTCTCTTTGCAAATGTGACTTAATTTTGAATCTGATACAGAATAATTTACAAAAACAAATAATTCGATCAATCTTTATTGAAAGATTATGATGGATAACGAAGGTACATCTCTGTTGGAGTTCACAGAATAGTATTATTGAATAAAAAGGCTGAAGATGGGATGAACTAGAGTAAAAAAATGTTGAAAGCAAGGATAAATCCAGCACAGGTAAAAGCTAAACCTAAAATTTGAAGGCCTGGCACAATAAAAAGGTTTGGATTTGTTGACTAGAACTGTAGTGACAAGGTCAAGCAACTCATTTTAGGGATAACAATCCATAACGTTGGTGCTATGGCAGAAAGCTCTGTCCTGTGGAACCAATAACTTTACTTCCTCCTGACAGGGATGCTACCACAGCCAATCATATGGGGAAACTCTTCAGAAGAGAGGAGAGATGAAAAGGCACATGATGGGAAGTTTTGCTTCTGCACATGACTCTGGAAAAACCATTTTAAGCTGAGACATTCCTTCATCACCCTAGAATGTTCAGTTCACCATGAGTTCATGAGACATTGCATCCTGACCTGTTCTTAGTGCTTGGTTGACCACATCTACGGATGAATGCTATATATTAATCATTAGTAATTGTTTAAGTCTTGCTATATTTATCACTAAGTAATAATTTAATAAGGAGGTTTTCACGCCTGTCCAATTCTGTGTTCCCTTTCCCAGCCTTTAATCTATTGATGATTGATGCCTATATGCAACCTTTGCTTTGCACTTGTGTTGACCAATCAGCAACAAGCACATATGTGGCAATGCTGTAATATTCAATAAAAGAGACTCCCCGAGACATGCTCAGGAGATGCCTCCCATATGACATCCACCACTCATCTGTCGTTCATTTCAACCCAACAGGCACAGGTAGTGTCAATTCCTATTATAAACATCAGAAACTGTCAGGATACAACTGACCTGAGAAAGTATACATTTCTGAAGTACAATGACATGAACTGTTTGAAAATGACAATTTCTATCACATATCACATTGTTTCTTTGCTTATTAAATTATGGCAGATCTATAACACGTGATCAAAAATGAGTATTTTGTTATTTGTCTACTGTACCTTTATCAGGAGCTCTTTTAGGGATGGTAAATTTTTTCAAACGACTTTGATCTGGCAAAAATATACCCTTTGTATTTGACGTTCTGTTTTTCTGTATCACTTCCATCTTTGGTTCCTTTTCTATTTTGTCTTCAACCTGAATCAATAATGAATTGCAGAAACTGTTATTAAAACTGTAACTTGCTTTTTCTTACTCCCTCCCAGTCTCTTTTTCTTTTGTCCCATAAATCTTGAGCCTGAGAGCAGGGAATGTCCTCACTGAAATTTGTACACCACTCTGGGAACTCTTGTAGACTGAAAAGTGATAAAAATGCCAATAACTGTGGTAGTAGTAACATTTGCTTTCTACACAATTACTTTATTGTCTATAAATATCTTCCATCATTGCCCATTCCATTTCTATTTTTAATTCCTACTGCACCTGGATGTTCAAATTCCCTATTAACTCCACCCCAAAAGTTTAATAATAAAAGAATGCATTTCAGTGTGGGCAAGTTAAGGCTCCCCCCCATACCACTACGCTCAGTAACTGCCTACGGTAACTGCAATTAAATTGGGTTATCAGTTGTTACTTTTGTTTCGCACTGAAGAACATGCAGCAACATATTTAAATGAGAGACGCAAGTAGAAATTTAAAATACGTGTAAGCATATTAAATTTAAGTATATGAAAAATTGCAACTGCTTTTATTCTTGCACTTTTATCTGAAGTATCACATTTCACAACTATGGTTTGTATCCTAAGTTCTACAGAGTAGACCCACTGAACTAAATGAACCTAAAAAGGTAAAAGGTAAAGGACCCCTGACAGTTAAGTCCAGTAGCAGATGACTCTGGGGCTGCAGTGCTCATCTTGCTTTACAGGCCGAGGGAGCCGATGTTTGTCCACAGGCAGTTTTTCCGGGTCATGTGGTCAACATGACTAAACCGCTTCTGGCACAACGGAACACCAAAACCAGAGAAGTGCACGGAAACGCCATTTACCTTCCTGCCGGAGCGGTACCTATTTATCTACTTGCACTTTTCTTGGCGTGTGTTCAAACTGCTAGGTTGGCAGGAACTTAGGTTAGTCTTATCCATTGATTTCAATGGGTATACTTGGACTGGTGTTGAATGCAACTGTATAAGGTAAAATAATCAACCAAATACTGTTATTAGTATTTCAGAAGCAATTCTGAGTGGTTTTTACAGCAGTAACTTCTTGAGCTAAGGGAATGAATTATGGTAGGCTGTTATTTATGAACTAGGCACTAGAGGGAGATACAGTACATGTTTCCCAGCCAAAACAATGGCACAGAAGTCTCCAACATTATTATTTTCATTCTCTACAAAATTGTATTCCAAGGACCATAAACTATTCATGGAGATCTATTAGCACCAAAGGCATCTCCAGCAATATGTAACATTTTGAATATCAATACAACTGCAGACAATTTACACAACCAGTATTTATCACAGTGATATGCAGTCTATGGGGGTGAGGGTAAAGAAAAGTGTGTGGGCACACTGAATTACTGAAGTTGGTTACAAGTTTTTAGTTCTTTGTTTCTCTGGAAGATCAAAATACAAGTCAACCAGTCAAAGTCTGTCCTCGAACCTCTAAAACAAGCATATCCATGATTGGATGACTATAGCTTTCAAGATCAACACTAATTTTCTCCAATCAAAACAGTTATATGACCATTACAAAAAATAATATTTGGGCAACTCCAAACAGCCTCTATGAGATGACACTGATTGACATATGACCAAATACTTTTGGTGCAAGATACTGTAAAGGGCTTGGGTACATGCACTTATCAGTGCCTTCTGCTCAGTGTGGCACTGGCCAAGATTCAATGCCATCTTATAGATAAAGTTTTTCTGGAGGTGTGGGTGTATGATTTGTGGAGGCCCAGAGATTATTTGTGGGATGCATACTATCAGTGAGCATTCCCAAAAAACTAAGATCAAGAACACATGAAGAACCTTGTTGGATCATTTCACAGTACCAGTCCAGGAATCAATCATTCTGTTTCCAGAGTGGCCAATCTAATATCTATTCAGGCTGGCAGGATTGGGTGGGGAGAGATCTTCAGATGTGCTAAAGAAATAAATGGGACTCCTGCCTCCCCCAAACTATTGCTGTGCTGCATAGTGCTACAGGGCTTCTAGACCCAACCCCGAACATTCAATAGCTAATAGGATACAAGCAAAGAGAGAATTCCGGAATTTTTCAGCTTCTCAGCATGCACCCAGCCAAACCCTAATTCTCACCCTCCAGGACACTGCAGTTTTCTTGACATGCTATCTTCCTAAACTCTGATTCAAAACCATCATTGAGAGTATGCAGATTAAGATCACCTGTAAGCATGTTGCTATTTGATACTAAAAGGTCAGATTTAGCACACTGTACTGAGAAACTACTAATAAAGTTTTCTACTTTTTGAATAGCATTAAAAAAATTATAGATCTGTGACAAAGAAGGTTTGTTTGGGAGTTTCTCCTATAATGTATCCTTATGTTTAGAGGGCTATGAACTGTGCAATTAACTGGGCACAAGGATCCCAGAACAGCTGTCACTTAAAGAAGAGTTGTTTCCTTCCCTGAATATTAAACATACAGAAATATTTTTACAGTAATAAATTTCTGAAATCAAGCTTAGTTTATTTTTTATGTTTCTAGGAAGAATATGCATTTCAATACAGAATAAAAAAGACAGACTAGTTACACCATAAAGTATGGCACAATACTAAACCATTGCCTATGTACCGATCTTACCAGACCTGCTAGAGCAAACAAAATTCTGATTTCTCTTTAAGAACTGCCAATCACAGTGTTCAGACTTTTTATATTTTTGAGATGTCTGTTATGCTTTTGCTCTGTTCAATTATTTCCTCACGCTGAGTTCCCACAGTAGCAGCTGTCCTGACCTCCAATCTGCAGCTTACTGGGAGGAGAGGAACAAGGTGGTAATATGGTGCAAATGCACCAGTGGAGTTCATCCAGCGTTCCTGCTGGTGCATGTGCTCAATACCAACCTCAGCTCTCTTCTCAATAAGCCACAACAATGCTGAAGATGAGAATTCATAAGTACCACTCCTCCACCACATGCTACAACATTATAACGTTGAATACATTATAATATATAATACAGTAGAATATATAAAAATACTCTCTAGAATATACAATCTAATCAAAATCAGATTTAAAAACAGGATACACGTTTCATAGATCATGTATAAATATAGTCATATCCATGTAGCTTGAAAATAGAAACTAATTCAATTTTTGACCTATCTCCTAGTAAAGAGAATCATGTTTCTGAAAGCCATGCAGAAGTGAGCAAGTCTGCCTTATTATCTACACAACATATTCAATTGCTTGTGCTGCATTTTGCAAATCTATTAATCTAGTTTGATGTGGTGTTCACTTTGATGCAATTAAGGACAGTTGACATATTCTATGTTTTGGCCCTAATAACTTTTCAGAAGTTTAATATTAAACTGCCTAAACACTTACAATGCATTTCCTCCCGCAAAAGAATTCTCAGCACTATAGTTTACCCCTCACAGTTACAATTCCAAGCAACCATTAACAAACTACAATACCTAGAACTCTGAGAGGAAAAAAGTGTTTTGAATGTGATTTAAAGGTATAGCATGTAGACACAAGATTCCCTTATGATATTACCCTAACAAATCACACAATTTAAAAGCTAGAAATTCTATAAAAGTGTAGAATTCTTAAACATAATCTCATTTATGTACTTTAATTCTTTTCTGGGTGGCAAGATAAAACATCCAAACATCAGCACTTGAAAATGCTAGTAACAAAACTGGTGTATTTTGTGTCTGTTAACTTTATAACATTTTCTACAGAATATTTGAACCAAGGGTATATTATGGTAATTATTATTCCTCCATTTGCTACACTAATTCCCCACCCCCACCCCTTACTTTCAGGAGTGGCTGGACCGTTTTGAAATATCACAATTAAAATATGCAAGCTATGAAAACCAAAACCAAGCAGAGATATGTTGCTTAAAGATACCTTTCCAACCAATTATTTGGGAAGATTTTCGTTTCTTGGAAAAGATTTTCAATACTTCCTTTCATGGGAAGATTTTCTTTTTTAAAAAAATCTGGATTGGAAGTTACTTAACTCTACAGCAAATGAAACACTACATCAACAATGAATCAAACCAAACTGTCATAAGATAGTTGTTTTTTAACCTTTTGAGAATATATTTGTCTATTATGCAAACAAACACAGACCACAACACAATGCTAGTTTAAAGTAAAACTTTCTAAAAAGATCTAAAACTCAATCAAACTAACTTCAGAAACCCCACTGATTGTTAAAAAGGATTTTCTTCTTAACCTGTTCAGGGTTCATTTAAGTCTTGCATTTACTCTGTTTTAGCTATGAGATTCACCTTAATGAACAAGGAAAAAGAGTGGGAACTTTGCATTTCTTCATTGTAATTTTAGAAAACCCAATAAAGCAGTTTTTTTTTAAAAAAGCAAGTAAAAACAATATCAATCAGCAACAAATTTCTGAAAATGCTTTACACAGGTAAAGTAACTAGCTGGATATGAGAGAATAAACTATCATAGGCAGGAATAGGCTCACTTAGTGATCACTTTTACCTTATGAACTTCAGCGAGTATATGCATGCTCTCAAGTTAAATAATCATTTTCAAAGTGTTACCAGAGGGGACAGCATTACAGCAAATTAGGCTGCGATCTTCAACCTCTTGCACGGAACTTAATTTTCAGTAAATTATGATGGCCCTACATACTCTTCCAAACAGTAGTGGGAGCAGTTCAGCAATAAAACAAGAAACAAACGGGGGATGCACTGTGTAAATAACACATCACCAGTTAAGTTAGCCCTTAAAATCATTTAATCACCTTAAATATATTTATTAAGGTAAAAGGGTAATTCCTCCCACTAATTTCAACATATATGTATGGGCAACATGTAGGTTTTAATTTGAGTGAACTGAGGGCATGGTGTGATTGCTCAGAACCAAAGGCAAAGCATTTATTCTAGATTTAATAACATGGGTACCTAGATGGGTGTTTTTTAATTGTTACGATTGAAAAGGACCCAAAATGCAAACTGGACTAACTACTTTCACATCAAATAGACAGACAGACAGACAGACAGACAGACAGACCAACCAACCAACCAACCAACCACACACACAGGTTCCGACTTTCAATTTCAGAACTGTATTTCTGCTTTCTAGAGACAGATGGCTTAAGTTTCACAACTTGTAACTACGAACTCCCACAGTAATACTCAGGAGCACCGTCCTTTATTCTTCCTTCATCCCCAGCCCTACCACTGATAAGAGACACCAAATCCAAAACCTGCTGCGCACATTGAACCTTTTCCTCACCCCTATTCAAGAGTTGGAGCAAGAACCTAAATCTTACCACTACCAAACAAAAGTGAAGTGACAATAACAGCATTTACTTTTATAACCTCAGCGATGTCGAGAAACAAGAGGGCTTCGCGGGGATTGGGGAAATAAACAGGGTCCAGATCCACCCGGAAGGGGAACCACTCTCACACGGACGGAAGGCGCAAAGTTTAATGTGCACAATTCGGTTCCGCAGCAGGGCAGACAAGTAACCACTAACACAGACGGCACCCTTTTGTATGTATAAAAAGGGTGCCGTCTCTGTTAGTGGTCACGAATTTCGCAGCACCCTTTTACAGTGGTACCTCGGGTTAAGTACTTAATTCGTTCCGGAGGTCCGTTCTTAAGCTGAAACTGTTCTTAACCTGAAGCAGCACTTTAGCTAATGGGGCCTCCCCGCTGCCGCCGCGCCGCCGGAGCACGATTTCTGTTCTCATCCTGAAGCTAAGTTCTTAACCCGAGGTACTATTTCTGAACAAAATAAAAAAATTCCTTCCAGTAGCACCTTAAAGACCAACTAAGTTAGTTCTTGGTATGAGCTTTCGTGTGCATGCACACTTCTTCAGATACACACTATTTCTGAGTGTCTGTAACCTGAAGCGTATGTAACCTGAGGCGCTGCGAAATTCGTGGCCATGGGACTGGCGTCAACGGCTATTAGCCCGGGCAGGAAAATGGAACCTCCAGGTTCAGGAGCAGTTTGCAGGCGCCTCACCCCGTTGCTGAGCAACAAGGAACGTGAAGAGGGCTTGGGTGGTTTCCCCTCAAGCCCCTTCTTGTCCTCGGCTATTAGAAACGGGACTCCGGGCCAGACGGATCCAGAAGTGCGAGCGTCGACCCGCTGAGAACAACGCAAGTTGGCGAACCGTGAGCGACTTCGCCGTTGATTTCTACGGGTGCGAGGTTTCGCTCGGGCTGAGGGGCCAGCGGGAGAGAGAGAGAAGCCGCAGGCGGGCGCCGAAGTGGGGAAACCGCGCGAAGCCGTTAGCCGACCCTGTCGGGCCGGTCACTCACTTTCTCGTCTCCGCAGCCGCCGTCCCAAATTTTCCCCGCTCCTTCGTCGCGTCCCGTCGGCTTCAAGCATCCCTCCGGCCTGCGCTTCGAATGCGAGCTTTTCAGGGCGCCGGCAACGCCGCCTGTCGCCACAGCGTGCCCGGCCTCTGTCCGCTGCTGCCGCGCCACCGCCACCATCGCGGCGGCCGGTGGGCGAATGGAGAGCGCCCGCTCCCGCAGCGGGCTTTATAAACTCCGCCCCCCCCCGCCACGTGCAGCGCGCGGTGCGAGGGAGGGGAGGAGCCAAAGGTTCTCGCACTCCGAAATAACCGCTCTCCGACGCCCCGCCCCCCCCCCGAAGCCGGCTGCAAGCATATTTTATTTTATTTTATTTTTCGCCTCCGAGGCGTAGAGCGAACCCAAGGACGGTTGGTTTGCCCAGCCATAATAAACCCCAACCACACTGAATAATGGCATAAACAAGTGAGGAAACTTCACCACAAACACACACTGTTCAAGCAGATTGGAAATTCCCGAGATTAGTACAGTTCAAGGCAGCACCTCAGAAGCCGTCGGATATTCTAGGACCTAGACAACACTTTCTGTCTTGTTTCGTTTTCAGTTCCATTCTTTTAAAAGCTCCCCACACCCACCCACCCCCCACTCCATTCGTTCTTTCTCCCATTTCTTCCTCACAGATCTGTGGCTTGAAGGCTGTGCAATTGCAAAGTTCTTACGGAAGCTGAATTTCATGACCATTTGGAGACAGGTCAAAAAGAAGGGTAGAAAAAGAACACAACTAGACACACCGCTTTGCCCTGGTTTTGAGATGCGTGTTTCCAGGACCCACGCTGTGTTTTTTTATGTGCCTGATTGCATTTTGTAATCGCAAGTTGTTCCTAACGCTGTATTTTAAATGGTTGCAAACTTGGGGTCTGGGTTAAAGGCGGATCTACACGGATCCTCATGGATCCTCCGCTTTTTTAAAAAATAACTCCAACAAATCCGCAACCTTGCAACCCGCCCTGGGACCCTGGGTTATTTCTGCACCAGGTTTCCCATCCCTACAGGTTTTGTGGTAACAGCAGACAAAAGCTTACAAGTTCACTCCTTAACATCAGGTAAAGCTAGTGTAGACGCCTAGCTGAAACCCTGGAAAGTTGCTGGCAGTCAGTGCAGACAATACTGAGCTTAGTTGGACTAATGGTCTGACTTTGTCCTGTATAAAGTCATGAAGGGAAGTCTTCTCTCTTTCTATGCATAACTGTGGCACTCTGGGAAATCTTGCTATAAGAAGCACTGCTTCTTTTCTCTGGCATTCTGGGAAGCCTCGCTTATAATCCCCTCTCCTTGCTTATCATCTTTTCTCTCCTTGCTGCAAACTGTGCGAACCTGTTCCAGGCACCAAGACATTCCAGATACCAAAGATGTTCCCTCATGTGCTCAGTTCATCTGAAGTTCATGCTTACCTGTTCTCAATTATATTCCTTTATGTTATGATCAATCATTAGTAATTGCTTTAGTCATGCTATAATCAATCTTTAGTTATAATTTGATTAGGAGCTTTCATACCTGTCTAGCTCCAGCTCCTTTCTCAGCCTTTGATGTATTGGAGATTAATGTATTTATGTAATCCCGCCTTGTATTTATGCTACCCAATCAGCAATGAGTTTCTTTGTCTTTGTATCAACCAATCAGCCACTAGCACACCTGTGGCAATGCTTGTTAATACTCAATAAAAGAGAGACGCCTGGGGCTTGCCCGGGCAGAGACAGCTCTCATGACACTACTACTTGTCTGTCTGACTCTCATTCCTATGTAATGGGTTGCCATATTTTAAAAAAACTACAAACCAGGACACCTCAAAAGTTGTTGAGCTTTTTATAGTAGAAGCGACAAAATTTTTTGAATTTTGGAGTTGTTGTTTTTTGCATTTTTGGCACAATTTAACCCTCTTTGACGGAGATTTATCCGATAAATATTCCAGGATGCCATTTTCAGAGGCGAATTCCAGGACATGTCATGGAAAATCAGGACGTATGGCAGCCCTAGACTGTGTAAGGTCTATGCTGCCTCATTCTTGATGCAGGCTAGAATTTCAGAATGCTCTGGGAGAGGCAGAGACAAGTCGGGCCCAAGACTTCCAGAGAGTCCTGGAAGGAAGCACACCTGTAATAAACTTTTAAACAAATCTCTTCACTTACTCTAAGCCTCAGTCCAGGTTCTTCATTGAAAAAAGCCCCAGGTTTCGGAGTACAATAGTGATGTGCAGAAACCAGCCGATGAAGCTATTTGTGGTATGGAGAGTTTTCAATGGCACGGTAGAAATATCCGAGGCGTAAATAAATGCCAATTTATTTATTTCATTTTAATGGCTTTTTACTTAGGATTCTAGATGCAGTCTTGCTGAGGAAAAGAAAGTTCCAGCTAACTAGCCAAATTTGCCACCTTTACAGAAAGTGTGCTGCAAGTTTGGTCAGGGTCACAGTGACTCTGCAGAAAGAAACCCACTTAGCAGCTGCAGGATTTTCTAGCTTCCAGGCCCTCTATTGCTGGGGGAATAGGCTCTCTCAGCCCTGACTGGCTAAAGGGAAAATCTACTCTCCTGTATCCAGGCTTGCTCTGTTTAAAAACTGATCTTTGGGAAAACACTGTCAAAAATGTATAAGATACTATTGGAGTGGAATACAAAGGACGAGGAGGTTAAAGGTGTTATGATAAGATGGGCTCAGGATCTGGGACATAACATTGATTTTGAGAGATGGGAAAAATTATGGACAAAAACAATTAAATTTACAGCATGTGTGGCTCTTAAACAGAACGTAATGAAAGCGATGTACTGTTGGTACATCACACCAAACAAGCTTGCCAAAATGTATAAAAACCAGGATAAAACTTGCTGGAAATGTAGGGAGAAGGAGGGGAATTTCTTGCATATGTGGTGGACTTGCTCCAAGATTAAAGCCTTTTGGGATACTATATATAATGAATTGAAAAAGGTATTTAAGTATAATTTCAGCAAAAAACCAGAGGTTTTCCTGTTGGGGTTAATTGAGGAAATTCAAGTGAAAGATGTAAATTTGTTCATGTATGCAACAACGGCTGCAAGAATACTCCTGGCCCAGAAATGGAAGCAACAAGAACTCCCCACATTGGAAAATTGGCAAGTACAGATGGTCGAATATGTGGAGCTGGCGAAGCTGACAGGGAAGATTCGAAATCGCCGTGATGATTTGTTTCAAAAGGACTGGGGCAAATTTATACTCTATATGAAAGAAAATTGTAAACAGTTGAATATGTTTGTGGGTTTAAGTTGAAATGTTTGGTAATGGGAAATCAAGGAGCTGATTTACTTATAAGAAGATGATTGTTAAAAGATTGATTTAAGGTAAAAAAGTGAATTTAGGAATGTGGAGAAATTGGTAATGAGATATGGAAGTCTGTTAGAGGGAAGGAAGGAGGTCAATGCTTTATTTAAGCAATGTTTTAAGTCATGAATTACTATTATTTTTTCTTATTCTTTGATACTGAAATGTAATAAAATATGGAAAAGTTATATAATAAACTATAATAAAAGTTATATTAAAAAACAACTGATCTTTGACCTGGGTCTGAGGTCTTCACTGGATGAAGGATCATGTTTCTGCCACCATGTGTTGGATGCAATTTGGTGGTGGGCTCTGTGGTGAATGCCGTTTGGTGGTTGCCCAGTTTTTTAAAAAACTCTGCACATTTATGTTTCACAGGGTGTGAAAGAAGGGCTTGGCACCTTTATACAATATGCATGTGTGTTTGGGCCCAGGGTCTTTTGCCTCACCATCCCCACTACTGACTCCCTGTTGCTACTCAGCTTCAAAATTTTTTTTTAAAAAATGTCCCCCGATTCATTGAAAAAAATCTGACGACCATAGGTTAATGACTTTTTGTCATTCTTCACAACTTCTATCCCAGGTGAGGCCCTGGCCTGGCATCTTCCCTTCAACACTCAAAATATTATCCAAATTCTACCATTTATTAATTCACCAACACTTGCCATGACGGGTGCCCTTGCACACCCAAACATGTAACTGGCCTGAACAAAAGCGAGAGCATAACATGTGTTGGGAAAGCAATGCTGGAAGTGTGTCCGCATGGGGATCCCTGCATGGGGAGCTGCTTATACAACACTGGTCCAAATTGCTCATTCCCCACACACACCCCCCCCCCCGATGGATTATGGTAATTCATTTTATGTGGGTCCACACATACAAGCAGTAAAACTGGTAGAAAATTTTTATGGAAAGGCCGTATCCCCTGGGCCCACTGCTGATTATTATAAAAGGCATACTAATTTTTTAAAATAGTTATTCTATTACTTTTTTTGGGGGGGTGATGTGTTTGTTTCCTTACTTACTGCTATTAGCCTTGCTTCACGTGCTTTGCCTATGCTTAGGACAGGATCTGGTCCCATTGCCCTACATTTGATAGCTGAATTTTTATTGCTCTTATACACTGGAAACTTAGAATTATTTCACAACTTGATGGGCTGTAGGCAAATAGGAGTTATGGCACATACTTTGATTAGGAGCTTCTGAGAACTGAGGCAGCCTGTATCTGCAAACGTCTTGGCTACAGAAAAAAAATGGCATAATGTTGGGAGCTAACTTTGAAGGAGTGATTTATTACCAGCATTTCTAAAATTTTGTTCTGAGGTTGGGAAAAACATCCCAAGAGTTATGAAAGGGAGTCACCAGTTCCCAAGTGTTTCCATAGTTTCTGCTATTTTTATTTAATTAAATTTATATTACATTTTGTTTGCATACATCCATATACATTTTCCATCCATAATTCAGGCTTAGCCTAAGAATAAGCAAATACATAAGAGGGAAAAAAATTACATAACCACTTAATATATTTCCCACCACCCGCAACCCATATTTGTTGTGTTTAATTATCAAACCTTAAAAATTCTAACATTTTATTTGACTTCAATTTGAGTCAATTTTTCCTTTCCTTAACTGCCTTCTTTAAATGTTTCCACTTTCTTGGTATTAACTTTCTTGGTTATAATACCTGTTTTGTCTTTTGCAAAAATTAATCAAAGCGTAATAAAGGTTTAATTTGCAAACAATGTTTTTCTAGATAGTTTTTATAACACTCCCATTCCTTAAGAAACTTTTGGCTTGTTCTATTCCTAATTGTTTCTGTCTTTTTAGCTAGCTGTATACAGGTATATTCAAATAACTTTACTTGCCATTCCTCCTTTTCCTTCTGCTGTAACTAGCCCACACTCAGCAGCCACTTTTTACCTCCTGCAAGTCACCTGACATCAGAAGATTAAACTTCAAAAGAAGGGTTATTGATTAAGTGCTGGCTAATTGAAAGCAGCTGGGGTGGGGAGTGTGCTCCAGGACCTGCCTTAATATAAAAGCCCTGCTGCCCTTTTCCTCCTAGAGCACAGTAAAGAGCTGATTTTGCAGCAGCTTGGCCCTTGCCTACTCTGCTGTCTCAGCCAGCAGGTGTTTGTGTATTTTGTGCTACAATAGTTTGACCTGTGAAATATCTGGTTGCAGGCAAGAGTGTTTGTGCTGCTTATAAAAAGGTAAAGGGACCCCTAACCATTAGGTCCAGTTGTGACCGACTCTGGGGTTGCGGTGCTCATCTCGCTTTATTGGCCGAGGGAGCCGGCGTACAGCTTCCGGGTCATGTGGCCAGCATGACTAAGCCGCTTCTGGCGGACCAGAGCAGCGCACGGAAACACCGTTTACCTCCCCGCTGGAGCGGTACCTATTTATCTACTTGCACTTTGAGGTGCTTTCGAACTGCTAGGTTGGCAGGAGCAAGGACCGAACAACAGGAGCTCACCCCGTTGCGGGGATTCGAACTGCCAACCTTCTGATCGGCAAGTCCTAGGCTCTGGGTTTAACCCACAGCACCACCTGTGTCCTGTGCTGCTTATAGCTGGTGCTAAACATTTTGTGAATCTTTGTACTTTTGTCCATTTACTGTATTTATTTCCCCTGATTTGAACTATAAAATGGTGGTTTTCTTGAGTCAAAAGGAGGGTACCCCTAAACATTTTTTTTTAAAGCACTGCTTATAGCTATTATTTATTGAGAACTTAAAAATAGAAAGCGTAATGCTGGTGGTCAACAAAATAGGTTTAAAGACTGTCTCAAGGGCAAACCTATCTGCTTATGGTGTGAATGGTGGTGCATGAATGCTCCTGGGTAGGCAGGTAGCAGGGAGTGATTGAGATGCTGCCCCAATTCCAGTGGTGTTAGGCAGGGGAAGGCACAGCAGGAAGGCAGGGCTGACAACCATCTGGGGCAGAGACCTAGGTGTTTGACCTCTGTTCCTTGTTCTAGTCCTCTCACTTGACTGGATGTCACTGGTAGCATATCTACTAAGCCCTCTGGTCTGGTGGTGCTGTTGCTGAATGCCAGATCAGTCTGTAAAAAAACAATGTTCACCCACAACTTGATTGTGGATAAGATGATTTGGCTTGCATTACCAATATGTTCTTACCCAGCTGTGCCCACCTGGGTTTTCTGTACTGCACCAGATTAGACTGGGAGGCTGAGGTAGGGGTGCTGATATTGCCTATAAGAGCACCATCTCCTTGACTAGGAATTTTCTTGATCTTGGGATGGGCTTAGAGGGTCTGTACCTGGTCAGAGAGAATGAGGATGCTGTTGGTCTACCAACTGCCCTGTTGCCTGGCAGCATCTCTGATCTGGCTGGCCATGGTAATCTCTGTGGTATTGTTGGAGGACCCTAAAACAAGAATTCCGGGTGACTTAAATATCCATGGGGAGGCTGCTGTCAGGCCAGCTTGAGACTTCATTGTCTCTATGACAACTGTAGGTCATTCTCAGATGGTCATTGGTCCAGAACCCCAGCATGGCACACCCTTGATGTAATATTTGCTTCAGGTGATATGAGAGAGTGCAATGCATTCCGTTGTTAGGTCAGACCAGTATCTGGTCAAGTTTGGACCAACAGGGACACCCGCCCCCCTGTAAGGGTGAGGCCCCCGTTTGGGTGGTTCACAATCAGAGACTGATGGAACTTGATGTGTTTTTAAATGCCATAGGGGACTTGGCAGTGGAGAAAGCTGATGACCCCAGCAAAGCTCTGGTCTCACTATCGAATGGCAAGGTGAAATGGGTGGCCGACACAATTGTTCCTGGGCATCCTCTCTGGCATTTTGAAGCCAGAGACTTGAGATACAAGTCTTGCTCTGAAGCTCACCAACTGGCAAGAACACATATTTTCTGGGAATTGTAGTTTTGTTAAAGATCCTGGGGGGACGACTACAGTTTCCAGCATTATTTTTCATGTGTGTGCATTTGACATATGGTGTATACAGAGTCCTCCCCAGTGAGGAACCCCCAAAACAATCTCCAGCAGACATGGTTCTCCTCTGACTGTAGTTAGTTGCAAATGAAGATGCAGAATAGATTCAAAGAGCCAAGGAAAACCCACCTGTATTTTTGTATATAGTTTTGGCCATATATTGGTCCGCAGCTTCTAATGTCCTTTCGATATCAGTCATTCTTGAAAGAAAGCCTTCATATTATGTTTGGGTATGTAATGGTGGGTTTGGAAAGCATACTGACCTTGGCTTACCTTATCCATTTAATTTGCAGTTTCTTTCTGTAGCAGAATTTGGATTCTGTACTTGGGAGTTGTTGTTTTTTGTTTCTAAGAACATTTCAGCTCCTTTTCCCTGGCTTATTATGTAGTTGCAGTAGATGCATGATAGAATGAGGCCAAAAGGGGAAGGGAAAAAAAGCAGTAGAAGCCAGAATCAGGATAAATGTTTCTTTCCTGACATTGAAAACAGACTAGTTATTTTCTGAAATCAGATTAAGTCTGTTAGTTATCGAAAGTAGATGCTTTTTGCATACCTGTACTGTTTTTCTCTCCCTGCTGTAATGCTAGGGATTATGAATACAATAGAAGGCACCACTTTATCTGAATGCTTAGCCTCTACGTGTTAACCAAACATGTGCATAGTAGTATATGCAAGTTGGCTCAGATCATGTGGTCCGTCATGACTGTACATAATGTTACGCACACATTCAAAGCATGGAGGTGGGCCAATTTCCCCCCTTACATCACTGGGTCAAGCTGTGACGTGTCAGTCTGTGGGTGGGTACGCTTTTTATCAGCCCAGATTCTGGGCCGTCCATCTCTTTTGTTACATGATCAACAATATTGTTTGGTAAAGTTCTAGCTGGACTGCAGATTGGAGACTGTGTGTTTGAAAGTATCCCACATATAATTTCTATGCAGCTTATATTAGGCAGAAGAACAAACAGAATTTCCTTTAGGTTTCAGGTAAAATGGCAGGAGGGTGTATGCATTTCAAGTGATGGAGAAGCAGACTAAGTAAAGTGCCAAATGTTTCCAAGGCTTTCTGCCATTCCTCTCAGCAGCCTCCTCCTGGCTGGTCCTTGTTTCCTAGCCAGGCTTCAAAACTGGAAATGGAGCTCAGCTATGAGAAAAATAGTCTGGGGGAAGGGGAGCTGAGGAGAAATAAGGACAGATCTATGTAATAATGGGTGAATGCAATTTCTGTCTACTTCTCCCAGGAGGCTGCTGTGACATTAATATGAGAAGGAACCACTAACTTTCCCAACCAATATGAATCTTTTTCCATATCCAACCAGTGTAACTTGGGATCACCCCACATGAAAGCCGTTCCATGCTGCAGTAGTAATGTCTGAATTAGGCCTGTTACCCCTCCTTCCATAGAAGCTGGAGCATTTGACATCACAACTCAAAGGCTACAGATGGGCTACGGGTTAACTTAAACCTATGAATGTTGCATGAAGCCCTTCATTAATACTAGAAGATCAGTCTTGGAGATTTTTTTGCTCATCAACAATTAACAATTGTTAACAACAATTTGGTATGACAAACAATTAACAATTATGAGTTTATAACCCCTTACGGTCAGTTACTTCCATCTTCTGCTGCAGTTCAGCATTGTTGACTTACATGACATTTACCAGTATGGTTTTGGATCGTGAATAGCAGGTTCTAATGTGACTGTACAGTGGTACCTTGGTTTACAACCATAATCCGTTCCGGAGGTCCATTTGTAAACCAAAACAGGTTGTAACCCAAGGAGTGCTTTCGCCAATGGGGCCTCCGAAAAAAATTGGGTTGTAATCCCCCAAATTTGGGTTGTAATCCCAAAAAAAGGTTGCAAACCGGGACACACACTTCCGGGTTTGACGTGTTTGTAATCCAAAACATATGCAAACCAAGACGTATGCAAACCAAGGTACCACTGTACTTATGATTTCCTGAGAGCCAGTGTGGTGTAGTGGTTAAGAGCAGTAGACTCATAATCTGGTGAACCGGGTTCGCGTCTCCGCTCCTCCACATGCAGCTGCTGGGTGACCTTGGGCTAGTCACACTTCTTTGAAGTCTCTCAGCCCCACTTACCTCACAGAGTATTTGTTGTGGGGGAGGAAGGGAAAGGAGAATGTTAGCCGCTTTGAGACTCCTTAGGGTAGTGATAAAGCAGGATATCAAATCCAAACTCTTCTTCTTCTTCGTTTTCCTACTCAGTTAAAAATCACTAGTTTAGAAGATCAACTGCACTTTTTTCTTCATAAGCCACTAAGCTTCTGAGGAGTGGTGCTTCCAGTTTACTGGGGTATTATCGCTAAAATAAAACATTCTGGCAGCTCTTTGGAATAATCAAATGGATACAAAGAAGCAGGCTTTTAGGCTGAGATCCTCTCTTCTCATAGTTAAGGTACACGTTTGTGCAAGCATTTGAGCTAAATATATAGCAACATCAGGGATATGTATACTTCTGCAAAATTCAGTGAAGCTCATATATTCAATATTAGCTTAAAAACAGAATAAATGTGTAAGACTACACAAGTAAGCAATTTATTGTAAGACAGAACAAACAGTGGCAAACAACATGTAAATTCAGTTGATAATGGGGCAAATAGACTTGTCAAACTGACAAATATATATATATCTATATATCTATGTATGAATATTCCTCCAAAAAGCAGCTCAGTGTTTTTTAAAAAATTATTCTAGCAAAAAATTTAGGAAATCCGGTATGACAAAGATGTTTGGAAGGAAGAGCAGTGGCAATGGAGGCTTGACACACTTTGCCTTTTTTTTTTTAGTGATGAGTTTTCTTCCTTTGGGTACGTATCCAGGCACCTCATGAGGAGACATCACCTTTCATAGAGTAAGGAATGTGGTGTTTTTTTTACATACGATGCAGAATGTGTGCTTTATTTTTTGGACGGTACTAGTTGAAGACAACAGGTGGAGAGAAATGTATCTTTGAATGCTCCCCTGTATTAGTAAATAAAAAATATATATTTTTTACAAAGGTAACTTCCTACATGTAGCATACAGCATGCCTTTCTCCTTGGCAAGACAAGTTACCAGGGAGTTTTTTTTTTACATGAGGTAGCATTAAAAAAAAAAGCAATTTACCTTTTACCTCCTGTCTGAAATGGTACAGTGCAGAATTTAGTCTACATTACGGATGGCATATACTACTGTACTTTTAGAGGTGTTTTAAGTATTTCTGAAATTAACTTGATGCCATTATATTTGCACCAGGGTTTGGACATTACCTCCTCTCTTTCCCCCTCACACAATTTAGGGATATTACTTCTCTGCCTCTTTGCTGAATCCACATTCACAATGCTTTGTGCATACTGACCTTGGCTTACCTTGTTTGGTTTTTAACATGTTGCGATCTCCCTTATAGTATTTGAGATTTGAGTATTTGAGCAATTCTATTCATTTTATTTAAAAAGTAGTAAGTACACTGCTGGCAGACAAGGAATATTCCCATCTCTTCAAAGTGTAGGTGAACTGTAAAAGAACAGAACTACAGTATTTTGATTTGCCAGGATTCTATAAATTGTAGAGCCTATATAACGATCACCAACAGGCCAATTCATGTCATCAGGCAATTCCCATAATTGTGTAAAAAAAGATCATGTGGGAAACAGAATTATGCTCCCCCCTTCATAGATGTTTGAACACCACTACAGGTATGTGCAGCTTTTCACATAAATGGATATAGAGCAGCATTAAAGCACGTTGTTTGATGTGAAAATTAAGCTTTGCTCCATTTTTGCCTTCATTAAACCTCTAGAGACATGATTTTATTATTCATTAAACTCTCAACCTCTGAAAACTTTGGTTTGATTCACTTTTATCATCATTCCGCTTCTACTTGCAGGCACATTTTAAGATGTACACTTTATATGTACATCTAAAAACGTTACACGTGATTGCAGCAAATAAATTTGTTATACAGGTACACTAGGCAAAGAGCCATGGTTGGTTTCAACTTCCTTTTAAGCGTTTATTCAGTCATATTTGACTATAATGTATGAAACAGCTTTATGGTTCATAATAAGCAGGATGATCAGAGCCAAAGGTTAGTGTTCTAGAATATATATGATCCGGCCTCAGTATAAGTGTTTTTTCAGAAGAAACTGTCTTACTCTTCTGGAATGATTGTGTGAATAAGAACATCTAATGTGACTTCCCCTGCCCACCCCCCTGAAAACACATAAGCAGGCTGAATATTCACCGGATTCAAACAGAGATGCAGGGATAAGCAGTCAACATGAAAAGGCTATTGCAAATCCATTTATAGGAGAAATGGGAGAGCTGCTTTTTGAAGAATCATCTGAAAACCCAATAAAAAGTACACACATATAAAACACCGGATTGTCAATGGTACTGTGAAACAATTCAAGTTTAAATCATGGTTGTTTTTTACTTTTACGAACAGATGAGACACTTTTCAACTTCAAGCTATTTTTTCTCCCCAGCATGTCAGCAGTTAGCATCCACAAAAGCACCATTAGATATGGAAGAGTTAGCACCACATAGTTTCAGGACCTAACTGCCCACATGCATTGCTGACAAACTTGGAACATGGAAATCTGTGTGGTACTTAGTACAGTCTTATTATAAACAATACAAGGCAATTTATGATTATTCATACAGTACAATACAGTCACTGATCAATGAACCTTTGAGTACAGTACATGACAAGTCACATCTGAACACCCCGTTAATACTAGAGTATGCTGAAGATTTTAGAAGCAAATCTTGAGTGTAACACAGGGAGTTTGCTGATAGGCTTACTTAGTCTGAATTTCAGGGTCGGGTATTTACATGGCCTCAAAAACCAAACTAATAAAGCATTGTACGGGTAGCTGGAATCAATGGCAAATGATTCAACTTTTAAGAAAATTCAAAGTGATATAAACTATTAAGTAGTTTAAACTTAGAGCTCTAGGTACTCATTTTTAATCTAAGCTTCACTTCATCTTGTGTGTTTACCTTTAACAGTCAGATGTGAAGAAATGCTATAGAATAATTAGAGAAATGCCTGGAAGCAGTAATCAGTCTATGAATAAACTTACAGCAGACCACGGGATAGTTTAAGATTTGGGTGCTACCACGCTTTTAGCCCTGTACCCTGACAGAGCTAAAAACTGCTAACAGGGTGGAAATCTTTAGAATACTCCCTTTTTACAAATCTTCTCCCTGCACATAGCAGTGGCCTTGGAATGTAACAAGAGCCATAATGATTCTACCTCACTGACTATCATCATTAAGCCTCCTAGTTACATATTCTCCATACAAAGTTTTGACTCCATGCTCCCTTTGATCCCAGGAACAAAACCTGTCTTCTGATCTTGGACATTTTTTTTAACTCTGTGCCTGCCATTGGTTTTGTACACATCTCTGCCATCCATTATGGCCATTTATATCTCATTTGATATGCCTGTTTTTCACTGCTAAAACCCTGACACCACCTAAACACCCTTATCTCCTGTCTTCCCTTTAACATGGATTTTGAAGCCTATCTCCTCTGTAAGATTTAAAGCAACTTGATTACTATTTCAATCTTACCTTGCCTTTTTGAACCCCTCTTCCTCTGAAGAGAGCCCCACAGTATCCATGTACATTTGGTTGTGATCTTTGTTTTCTGACGCCTGGCTGCTTAGTTTTGAGCTTGATGCTTTACAGCACATATTGCTCTACAGATAAGCCTTACTTTCCCGCTTCACATCTGATCCTGGTTTGCTGACATCTCTCAGCAAAAATTCAGTGTCTTCTCAATCCCAGCCTAGTTAAGAACTTCATGAAGAACTTGAAGAACTTCATGAAGAACTTGAAGAACTTCATGCATTAATGTTTATCACATTGATTAAAATGATGACCATATATATGGATTTGAATAGGTAATCGGAGCTCTCTCACCCTACATAATCCTTCAGTGGAAGTGGATCACACATTCAAGCTGTGTGTCGTCATGTGCTGACTAGCTGAGAGTTCACCCACATATTCAGAAAATGCATGCAGTATAGTCCTGCTAGGACTGTGCTACTTCAGAAGACAAGGGACCACACGACTTAAAGCTTCTCCATATTACAAACTCCTGTTCAGAAAAATCAGCATATCAGAAAAAGGCTGTGTTAGAACCATTTTTCTCTGTCATGCTAGCTTTCTAGAGCCACGCAGATTTTCTTTAAATGTGAGAGAATATTCAGCCTTGCTCTGAAATGTGTCATTCAGTGCATGTGTGTGTGTGTTTATCTATCCTAAGGCTTGTTTTGATTGCAGCACAGCCAAAATAATTTGTATTCCTTCCTCTTCAAGCATCTCTCACTAAGACTCTTTACCTGTCCGTACTCAACACTTTGCTCTGGGAAAAATATACCCTCCTTCGATAAGCAGTGGCTCATATTCAATATATCCATGTACTTGAATGCCTCCCTTTTCATTTTTGTAAGTACCTCAAGTGAATGGGACCCCGAGTCTTAATTCTTTCACGCAAACAAGAAGCGATAGCAAAATACGGAATTTAATTGTTAGCCTGTTACTGTGTCCTGCTTGAGAGGTCTCTTCACAAGAGTACATTCTTCCTCATTTTCTGATGTTCTGCAATGCTTGTAATGAAATTAAGCAAATTTACTGTGACACCTATATGTGGTGCTGTCTCAGGATAGATTTGCATATGCCCTTAATACTCAATTCCACTTTTCTTTTCTTTGCTCCCCACTCCATGCATATAGACATGCAAGCAAAGTGGTCATTTCTGGCCATTTCTTGTTGGCATGATCTCTCTCTGGGTTTTGCAGTATACAGTACATCCCTTTCAAATCTGTACTTGCTTGATGGCAAGTGTGGGAATGCCACATTCAAAATCTTTAAATGTTATCCTGTTAAAGGCATATGTGATTGCATCCTCAGCTAGGTGTTTAGGAGCTCAAACGAATTATCCCCAAGGTCTACTCTTTAATGGCCAACACTTATCTTTTAGAAAAGAGATCATGTAAAGAGACCCTGAACTTACCGTATTTTTTGCACCATAACACTCACTTTTTTCCTCCTAGAAAGTAAGGGGAAATGTCTGTGAGTGTTATGGAGGGAATGCCTACGGGTGGCATGCCTACGGATTTTCCTCCTCTAAAAACTACTTGCGTGTTATGGTCGGGTGCGTGTTATAGAGCGAAAAATACGGGTAAGTTGCTTTAAAAACATTTCTGGAACTGTGTAAGGTAACAGTATAAGTCAGTAGATAGAGAGGGTTTCGCACTTAAGATGATGTCTGCAGAGACCAGTCTTGTACATCAAGAAAAGCAAAAACCCTGAAATATACATGCAGGCATGATTACATGTTCCACACCTATGCCATTTTGTACCTCTAGTATAGTGAGAACAGGGCACATAGGAAAAAAAGTGCTAAGTTACAGTACATTTGCTTTTTAAATATATGTTAACAATAGAACAGCAAAACAGATTGTTCGAAAACAGAGTCGGTATCGTACAGTAAGTTCACATTTAATTCTTTACCATGTCTACAATTGTAACACATGCATTTTATTTCCATTATTTTTATTCCATTAGGACCAACATCCTTCAGAACAGTGATCTACCTTTAAAACAAATTTTCTAAGGAAATATTAAGCATCACATAAATTTAAGAAAATTCTTTTAAATTAGCATTACATGTACTCGTTTACATTTACAATTTTTCATGCCATGACTTTAACACACCTTTTGGTTAAGAATATCCTACTGAAGAATAGTACCATTGGGGAAGAATACACACACAGAGTAAACCGCTACCTGCTATGCACATGATTTTGAGTAACTTGACTGTTGTAATGCCATATTCTGATTATAGGTGCAGCTGCAAAATTACCGTTACACTTACGGAGGAATACTAAGATGATAATTAAAATGACTACACATGCTGTTGAAAAGAAAAACAAACCCACCACCCACTAAGGTTAAACACTGCCTGTGTGCCGTTACAATGTTTTTATCTTTTTTAAAAAAGCAGCTCATTATTCCTTAGAAATATTTTTACATGAACATTTTATCTTCAGGCTAAGAAAAGAACATTGGGAAAATAGATGTCTAGTTGAAGCGGACCACCAATTTTATAGTTTCTCTTCCCCTAAATCTGTATAAGTAAATATATATATATATATATATATATATATATATATGTATATGTATATATATACATATACACACCTTGCAAACTGTTTAGCCTACTGTAGACACGATCCACAAAACTAGCCTGGCAAATTTGTCTGGATTGAAACTACAATGGATGGGATCCAAAGAGGTCCATACATGCACCTTTCTAGATGCAACCCCAGGCACAATATTGAGTGCAGCTCTGCATAGGCCCCGCCCCCAACTCTGGGAATAACTTTGTAAGGGAGCTGTAGCAGGCTGGCGGGACCGGGGGTTAGGGGAGCAATACCATGCTTTGGTTCTTTGAATCCTACCCTTTATATCTAATGCTTCAGCTATCTGTGGATCATATTGTAATATTTTATTGTATATTAGCTTAGAAAGGGGGACATTGCTAGAGTTTTAGTACATTTTACACAATTTTCCATTTGACTATAGAAGCTCTTTCACATAATTTTAATCACAACTAGCAAAGGGACTAAATATACTGACTATTCTAGTTAAATATATTTAGATTAGGTCAGTGTAAAGAGTGACATTCTTATAATATAATGCTCTGAATTTGGAATAGATCATTACATTTTAAGAGTTGATTAGACAGATATCACTGATGTGGCAGAATCAACATGACTGATATAGTCACTATATTGTAATAAAATCACATGGGTTCCTAAAACTCATTCAGGATTATTACTGATATGAAAGTGGACTGTGCAAAATTCAATTAATTTATTAGTCGAGACTGGTAACACATCGCAGGGCACTTTAAGAATAAGGTCCCAATCAAGCTCTGTGTGTTCCTAATCAATATGCCTTGTGTTTGGACCTTCCTCATCCTTGAACAAACAATGGGTTCTGCTGACACTAATCATTTTATTAGGGCTGCATTTCTGGTTCTTCATGAGGAGAGAGTAGCGGGAACTGTACATGCAGTCTCAACATCTGGACTCCACCATAAATAGTGCACTTAACAACTGTTTGTGTATAGTTTCTAATCCTCAGAGGCTAGCTTCAGTAATTGCATTGTGCCAGCTGAGAACATTAGAACATGAGAACATTAAAGAGTATGAATATTTTGGGCTCTTTAGAAAGAATCCCCCTAGCATTTATCGAGTGATATCTAGAAAACAGAAGAAAAAAATATCTGCACAAAATGGTTCAATTTTTTGTAAGCTGCCCAGGCCTTAAAAGTTAATTTATTTCCAAGTTCTTAAGGTATTTAGCAACATGAAGTAAACCTGGAACAGCACATTTAAGAGTTTCATATAATGTAGAGCTAGCACGTTTGTTGATGGTAAGGATATAAATTAGACAATGCATTTTTTTTTTTAGGTCAGTTTCTTCTATAATTAGAACAAAGACCCTGCTGTTTTTATTTGTAACCAACAGAAATTTAATGATTGTATAGAAGCTTCCACAACCTTAGTAAACTTTCTGTAAGCTAAGAGCATTCCACAAATGCAACAGCATAACTAGTGACAGTTTCTTCTAATGCACTGTAGTTCTACCTTGCTGGGGGGAAAATTGTTTTACGGTCGAAAATACAATACAGTATAAGTCAAACTAATTTACAGAAACAGTACATAATTTTTTCCTAACTGCTTAAGCAATGCTTATGCACACAGGGAACTATAGCTGTGAGTGACTCTTGCCTATCCAAGGTAATTCCCCATGCTAAAAACTTCCATTACCAAACGTTATGTCTACAGAACTCTACATTTAAAACCACATTAATTACTTCATACTCTGTCAATATAATGCAAAGTTTAAAACACAAGCTCTTGTGCTGTTCTTACTTACGGTATTTAAAAAGTTTTGATGTTTTTGAAAGCCTTTGCTCCTTTGGGTGTACATATGCACATTTTTTGGGTTGGCTTTTTAAATCAGTTTTGTCTAGATGTCAGCAATTTGGGACGGTTCCATTTATAGTTACAACATATAGTCTGGATCTCATCCCCCTTTTCAGCAGTTTATAATTTTTTAAAACATAAAATAAAATAAAAGTTAGGCACCAGGCAGTGGCCACATTCATGAAAATCTATTTTCATACAGCCATTACCTTTTGTTAAACATACACCCTGTAAAGACTACACAAATATGGGGGCAAAAAAAGTTTGAAACTCAGTGCTACTAGTATTTATAAAAGTGCAGTGCTCCATATAGTAAGAAGAAAAGTGACTACAAGTACTTAAAGTGCTAGCTTTGATCATGGTTTGGGTTAGTATCCCAAACCTAATTATACTGTCACATTACTTAAGAGAGTAAAGTAAGAGTGGAGAGCACAGGTGCTGCACATGCCATGGCAAATGTGCTCCACATTACAATTTGCTATGTTTAAAGAAATATGCAGTGCTATTGTCCAGGCTGCAACTATGTACAAACAACTTACATTGTATAATAGCTTTACATTATAATACAAGTCCATAGACTTAATCGGCAGAAGACAATTTGAAAAGCAAAAGTACCAATACTTCTTACGCGTCTTCCAGAACAAGTAATTCTGAAGTGTCTGCTACCTGAAACCAGAAGTCTATTTGAAGTCTCCCTGAAGAGCCTGCCAAACATTAGCATGAGGCAAAGCTTGGCTAACCATGTGTACTCAGACATAAGTCCTACATAATTCAGTGGGTCCTACTGCCTGGTAACTGGGGTAAGGATTGCAGCCTTAGGTTAGGAATGCATTGTTAGTGAACTTGATGTTATTTTCATTCATACATTTTCTGTCTCCCATGCCACAAAGGCATGAGACTCTAAAATGCACAGAAAAAAACCCATGAAGCTATTTGAAGGCATCAGGGAGCCAAGCAAGCTCTGGCAATGAAATATTCTAAATATATCATGCTGTTAGCTTGAAGCTCCATGGTCTTATCGTCACATCTTTTGGGACGCTGAAAACAGCATCCCACTCCACCATGGTACAACAGAGACAGGATAAGAAAAAGGAGAGCTGCTACTGGATCCATCACATTGAAGTCCACTAGAAACTATTTTCTTGGTGTGCTGAAAACATGCAGAATGGATCAGCCCTGCTCTTGAAGTCCAGGTGAGCGGGCATCCTTGAGAACCTTTCTAGCATTGCCTGGGATGCTAAATTTATTGTTTTTGTGACTGAGTATAGTATGCCTATTACACATCTCAGTTATATTACACAAATCAAGGTATATTCAGATCAAAGAGTGAAATGTGTAGTATGTAACATCTTGACTATAAAATGCCCAACCCTGAACATTCAATAAACTAACTCAGGAAGATAAATTTAATTCACCTATATAAGCCTTTAAAAACGAGAAAACTGCATCCTAAGAAAGGAACCTCCTGAACTTTTGGGTGAAACGTAACAATACTCAGCTTTGCATTTTAAAAATGCAGAAACTAACAGTTTCAGCTATCTGCACTTCTGGTGATTATTAATGCAGAAATACATATCTTGCCTGTGTACGTTCATCCCGTTAATGGGAGATTTGCTCATAAGATGATGTGTGAATGGGTCATCTGACATATAACATCTTAGATGGAAGTTTCGTATCTCTTCCCATCACTTTAGCAGTGCTTTTCAATGGCGTTAATTTACATGTTGAGCTGCCAGTCAAAAATAATTTGAATAATGAAGGTGCATATGTGAACTAGTAGTAGTATAGCCTGAACATGCACCATTGGCTCACTACAGCTCTTCTAACTGTGGAGAGGGCCATAATTCTCTATACAACAGGATTGTAATTTTGGTACTTCAGAAAAGTACAAAGTGCTAACTTTGGCAGTTGTTGCTCTAACTAACCTGTTTTCTTTTAAAATTAAAAGTTTATATGCAAACAGCACCCTGCTCCTTAGCCAGCCAGTTCAATAGAAAACCAGAGGGGAGACTGTTCCATTTTTGTCTATCTCTGGGGCTTAAAGGGATAAATGTCAAGCAAACTGGGTTCAATGAAAGTAATTCTAAGGCAATACTCACTAGGGTCAAAAATATTCTGTCCACAGACATTACTTGATGAGGTCTGAACTGGCAGTACCTAATTGGGGAAGAGACTGTGTGATTGTGAAAAAAGCAAATTAAATTTCAGGGATTAGGAAAAGGAATGAAAATAAAATTGCTGGTATTGTAATACTTTCATACAACTCCATGGTAAAGCCATATTTGGAATCTTGTACAGTTCATTTTGCCCCACCTTAAAATCAATACCATAAACCTGGGGAACATATAGAAAAGGACAACCCAGATAATCAGGGGTTTATCCCCAAGGCTAAACGATTTGAAGCTTATTATTTTAAAAAATGTAAGCTATGTTTTGCTACAACAAATTGGTTAGCCTTTCAAGGTGTCACATGTCTGTTGGTTGTACTGTAGTGCTATCCTAAACATGTCTACTCCTAAGTGGAGCTTACGTTCAGGTAAGTAGGGCTAGGAGTGATTGTAGCCTGATGAAGCAACCACTCTGGAACTAATTCTACAATTAGGATTATGTATTTGGTCAAAATAAAATTAGAAATGGCAAAATGTTTGCTTCTGATGTCCGTTAGTATATGGGGGGGGGGGGGACACAGAAAGTCCCTCCACCTACTTATACTTTACTATATAAAAATGACAATGCCATGCAAGATCTTGATAAGAAGAGCTATTTGTTCTATTATCTTGTGGGAAAAGAAAACACACAACTTGAAGTAGGATTAAAAATAAATAAATTGGGAAAGATTAAATATTTAGAAATGAGATTAGCTAGTCAGCACTTGAAGGGAAATCTTTATTTGGCGGCTAGATATTAAGCTTGTTAGAATATCTTTGTAGGATAGCTGGACTCAGTCACAAATCATTAGGTAGATAATGTTTTCTATTATAGCATAAAAGCTTAATATTTTAAAATGTGTAATGACATTGCCCCATTACCTGCATGATACATCATTATTCTTTACTAATTGCCTAACAACTCATCACAGAATTTCTCCAGTATCAAAGTGCTCTTCAAACACAAAGTGCTGCCATGAAAAGACAATAGGGATAGGCCAACACGATTTTTTTATTAGAAGATTACCGTTTGCTTATCATTCATGTGAGCATAAGATATGCAAATCTAGAGTTTAAAAATCTAGAGTTTAAAATATGAAAATTCTTGACTAAACACACACACACACACACACACACACACTTGACTGAAACAAAAACAAAATAAACTTCAAATTTTATATTTAAGTCCAAGCATATTTCGGGTTTCTTCTGTTATAAAAGCTAGTTATTATACCCTATGCAGATAAAACCTACCACCTAGGATTAAAGGATGGAGCTACAGCATCACCTCTACTTCCTGACTACCTTATGTGAGAATTACTACCTTATTCTATGCTGGTTCATTTTTGAATCTGATTGTTGCCAATCCTGGTAAATATGAAACGGGGGGTGGTCCTTCTCAGGCGATTTCTGAAAAATTGGGAAAACGGTGGATTGCCTAAACGCCACTTACCTACTAATAGGTGAACTATACTTTCTAGACCACAGCCAGCAGTCCTAAAACATGGGGGTTCTCTGAAATGGCCCAAGGAAATGAACATTGGGGAAGCCCTGACACATATGTGAATATTAATGGCATTTTAACCTAAGAGCCCAATTGAATTCAAAATATTTTATTGCATTTGGCTCAGTGCTAGATTAATGATATTAGCACTGTTTTCAGATATTTTTCCCTAGTAATCAGTGTGCACTGATGTGTATATAAATTTCAGCTATGTGTTGTAGAAGTATCTTAACGCTTTGAATACATAATACTGAGTGAATAACCAAAGCTCAAGCATCTTTTAATGTAGATTATTTCCATCAATCTAGCTCTAAATTAGAGACCCAAGGCCACAGCTGTGGTCAATCACTCATCAGACTTTTCCTTTAGAAAATCTCTACTTCCTTATGTTCCTGTGCTCCATTCTGGCTTCCATTTCTCTTTTCATAAAGCCATTGCTTCCCCTGTGCTTATAAGAGCCTTCCCTCTTCTTTCCCTACTCCCTGTGCAGAACTCCACCAAGCCCTTTTCTTTTGTCCTGCAGACATCTGCTCTAAAGGGTTCTCAGTGTGGCACCTTGCTGACATCTTCTCTCCTATTCGCTGCTGCTTATCATTTTTCCTTAAAATAGCCTGTCTCAATATGCCTGCCTTCTCCTTTACCCAGCCTCCTCTTTATCATTCCCTCCCTTTCTTCAGCAACCCCGACTCAAAGCTCCCTCTTTCTAAGGCCTCCTCTGCTGCTCAGTGTGCAATATGATCGCTGCTCAGCCTCTGCAACATCAGCACAGCTCAGCAAATTAGTGCCAGAGGCTTCATTGCTGCCACAAAAACATTAGTACATTATAGTATTGATAGATTTATTCTGACCCAGAACCCTGTCTGCTCTAATGAGTATATGGGAAAAACTGAGGAAGCAGAAACCTGCATTCACTTCACAGCTCTACAGTTTTTTAAACTTTTGAAGCAGAGGGAAAGATGGGCAGAAAACTAATTAAGGGTTAGTATTTTTGCTTCCCAGTGAAGCTTCAGTTATCTTGCAATTGTGGGTTAGTATGAATTTACCATTTTAAATATCTTAAGTACATTTATTAAATTTTCAAGTGTTACAATAATAGAACAGTAACCCCCCCACTCACATCTGGCAGAGCAGTATCTTAACTCCATATTCTGCTCTTGCTTTCTAAATCAAGGAATCCAGAATCACAGATAACATGTACTGCAGAGATGGCACTAAATAAAGACCTGTTTGTTGTCCTGCCTTCTCCTGTGCAAGTGCCTCCCTCTCCATGATGTGTTAACCAAAGTGGTGCTCTGTGAAACCAGGGTTTGAAGTGCTTTTGCAAACCTTAGTTAGCACAGTGTAGGCTTCATCCTACAGCATGACTAGCAGCAATGCAGATTGAAATGACAACATAGTTAATGTAAACTATGAAAAGACGGGACGATTCATGCAAGGAGGGAGTACACAATGCGACAGCACACTCCTGATCTCAATACGGTCAGATCAGTAAAGTTATGGCTGCGGTGAGATTTTGATTGCTATCAATCATGTTACATTTGAAACATATGAATGCTATCTCAAGAGCTATATTTATTTGTGTTTAAGCAAATCATTTAAAGTATGAGAAATATAATAAATGAATCTATCAGATCTACAGACTTAAGTGGCCCTGGAAGTAGCGTTAGCGTAAAAACCTACATGTAGGATTGCTCTCAAAATTAACCTTGTTTTGCAAAACCACAGCAAAAACCCACTCGCATAAAAATCCTCAATGGCGGTAATGAAATAATTTCAAAAATAGTGAAAGGATTGCAATTTTCATATACATACAGTATTAAGAAAATCTCCTGCACTTCCTTTACATGCAGATTCAAATGATGACTTGCGGATATTCACTAAAAAATGTCTGTTACCATGTCATCAAACTTTACTGAACCACTTGACGATTACCATACTACATGTCAGTGGAAATTCCAAAACTGTTAAACTAGCTTGAATTAGTTTGTATATAATTCTCACGGAAAGTTCAGCTGTAATAGATCTATTCTAAATTATGTTTTGGATGACTGGGAATAAGTCCTCTGCTTATGCACTCTCTTATCTCCCTAGTTAAGTCAAGAGTACAAAGAGAAACAACTACCTGATTTGGGCAAGCTACATCATGCTGGAGCATCCAAACCAGAGAGCTATACTATGCACAAACCCACAATTAATGATAAAACCTCCAGCTGAAAACCAGAATTTTACTCTTCAAACTGATCTAGCTTAAAAAAACAGAAAATACCTAGGTATGGCATGTCACATGTTTTCATTCCACTTCAACCAAATAAAATATTTACTCCAGTTCTTTACTATTACAAAATGTGTTTAGGAAATAAAAGTGATTCTGAAAACAATGAAATGGAAAAAGCAAATTTCATTTTGGACATTGCAACAAAGATGATGATGAAAATGTTTTACATGCACATACAAATGAATTTGAACCAGTAGGTTGCGATTATAAAGAGCTTAATTTAATCAAACTGCAGCTAATCTACAGCAAGAGCTAAATAATAAACTAAATATATTGCTACTACACAAATTGCTATAGTTTCAATTAAAAGGTTATCAATAAATGATCATCAGTCCCTCCTGCACATTGCTGGTTCTCTTCCCTATGGAGTTTTTAAGCCACTTTATTAAACAATTTAAAAAATGCAGAAAATTTCACTAACAAGCATATAACATTAAAAGCTCCAACCAATCTGCATCCCAATAAAATATCATGGGTGAGAACAGGAATCCACTCATGAGGTGGGGTCCCCCCTTCCTCCATTAGCCCCTCTGTGTGCCCCTAAAACTTGTTCCATATGGTTGAGGGATCCTCTGTAACAGATTTAGGGGGCAGGCTGTGGATGGAGAGGGGAGAAGAAAAACCAAAAGTCCTACTGCATGAGCAGCTTTCCATTGTGCAAATGGGTGTATATCACTGATGTTGCCCCATGCGGATACAGTATTTTGGATCATTCTTAAATATCAGCACTATTTTGAGACTTGCAGTTCAACTATTACATGAAACACTATGGTATTCTTCCCTAAAGCTTCGGTCTGCAGCTCCCATCAGTTCTAAGCAGCTAGGCCAGTGGTCAAGGATGACAGAAGCTGTAGTTCAAAAACACCTGGAGGGCATCAGGTTGAGGAAGGCTACACTATAGCATCCAATATTACACCTTCACTCTGCACTTTACAACCTCATCTTATATTTTAAGAAGCATTTTTGCTGCTATTTTTCTTTCAACTCAACTGAGAGGCCTGCCTCTCTGTGTTGCATACCAAAATCCAATGTTTTTTTTAAAAAATGTTTTATTTTGAAAATATGGGGTAACTCATAAATTAAACAGTTTGGTGAGCTAAACATTTACCTGAAATTTCTGTTTGTACAACAGTTGATTTTTGGATCCTATTTTTAAATTCAGAAATTCAAAAACAGAGATTTCAGGGTCAAAGGCTTAATATATAATAATGGGCGATACGCAACCATAATTCTGAGACCAGACCAACTGAAATCAATAGGTCTACTTTGAGTTTGATTAACATTGGATATCAGCCAACATGCATATGGTAAAGATGTAATCACTGCAAATATCTTATTAGATATATTAAGGGTGATATTCCAATTGTGTCTGACCGCTAGCAGAACAGAATTTCCTTTTCTCTCATACCTGGCAGACCCCCAGATATCCACCAAATCCGTTTCCAAGCGTTGGGAGAGGCTTTGGAGCAGATCTGAAGTGGGACCTGAGGGGGTGCAGTAGGGAGGATGGGGGAAATTCTGCTAGTGTAACACTGGGTACCACCCTAAATCTTAGAACTGATTCACACTGTCCTTTTTTCCCTTTATGCAAGAGCTTACAAACTGCTCTGGGGTATACACTTATGTGGGGAAATGTGCTGTAAACAAGTGTTCCAGATATAGTCAAGAGTGATTCATGTTGTTGTGTTTGCTTGGGGAGAAAAGGTTTTGTTATCTCCAAAATAACCTAGCCATGTTGGTTTATTATCTGAACATATATGTTACTTTTCCTCTTGTGAGTTTGGGCAGGCATCTAGATAATGAGGGGTAAGCTGCTACTATCATCAGCCTGTTCAGAGAAATCTAAACCTAGGTTTAGCAATGTTAAAGAAAAGACTTTGTTCGTTTTGACTTGGAAGGGCGTGCTGCTGATGAATGGAAGATGGAATGTGCTATAATTTGTGTGCAAACACAAAGCATGTGATTCTCATATTTTAACGATATGGTCCCCTTAAACAGGGCTTTTTTTCAGCCAGAACTCAGTCCTGGCACCTCTTAGGTGGGCTTCATTGGCATTATAAGAGAACAAGGGAAGCGTTCATGGTTAGTTCCGGCACCATTTTTTTCTAGAAAAATAACACTGCCCATAACATATTAATTGCAAATTTAACTAAATTGAAAACGTTAAGAAAATTTCCTTGGAATACGATTGGAGAATTACCGTAGTCTATTTACCCGATACTTTTAAGCTACTACAACAGTAACACTACTCATGTGTGAGAGAAATGGACAGGGAGAAACTGGTCCTTAGAACAGCAGATTCTTAAGAAAAAATAAGTTTTAATATTGAGATACACATATGATGTCACTATGAAATAGTATCTCCATCTTCATTTCTAGTTTTTAAATCTATCTGGTTTTGACACATTAGATATCTTTTATCCCACTCTTTTAAGTATAGGAATAAGGATGGTTTTTCTGCATCTTTTTTCATCAAACTTACTTGCTTTTCAGTTAGTGTAATGTGCTACAGATTTTCACAGAATTGGTGCAAAGTACAGCCATTTTAACTGTCCTGCAGAACTCACTTGTACAACTGTTTTGTGATAACAACTTTCTAGGTTTGTACTTCAGCAAAAGAGAGGCTACATTATATGAGATATAGCCAGCACACGTCACCTACTACCAACCTGGTGTAAACCACATAACATTTAGTCTCCAAAAAGGACTCTTGATGGAAGGAAGAGGAATTATGTGACAACACTGCAAAACTACAGATAGGACAAAGTTATTTAACCCACATCTGCAGCAGCTGCAGTAATAAGTTACTTAAAAATCTATTGAAGTATCTGAGTTTCAGAAATGTTGATTATTCAAATCCAGTGAGAAATGTACTCAATATTTCTGAAAAAAACAGGCCACTAATATTTTGAAATTAATTTCAAAGTGGTGCCTGTTCTACTCAATCATGCCAGTGTAATTTGATCTAATCCATAAAATAGATCACTGACAGACATATATGCAGAAAGCCATTTTTATACTGATTTAGAGTATAATATTGAAACACACTGTACCAGACCTGTAGCAGAAATGTGCTTCTATTATTTATAAAATATAAAGTGCATTATTATCAAAATCACAAAACTGACAGACTTTCTGTCTGGACCATAGTTTTAAAAGAGAGGTCAGGGCTTTACTGTAAAATTCTCTCATGAGAACAGATAATTCAAGAGGTACAAATTGATTTTATCCACCCGGCCCTCCTAGATTTGTTTTTGGCCACGCTTTTTAGTGCAAATAAGCTTGTGTTTTTCTCAAGTTTAAGGGACATGGCATTTTTGGGGTGCAAAGAATAGTTCTTTACATTATAACAGACCCTTCTGCAAACACTACATGTTATTGCCACTCTCCAAAGATGGGGATGTACTGCCAGGTGTAAAAAGTATCTATTTCCCAAATTACCATTTAAGCTCCGAGCTTTGTAAATTGACTATATAACCCTTGTATATGACAATATGAAAGAAGCAGTTGCTTCCAATGGATAAGCCAAAATCACTGTACACTGTATATAGTAGATGGCCACTTTACAGCTCATGTGTAGTCAGTCTCAGATGCTCACACCATCACACCATCAGTGCTTTTTTTCCTTTAAAAATGTTTAGGGGTACTCTCATTTTGACTCAAGAAAATCACCATTTTATAGTTTAAATTGGGGAAAATAAATACAGTAAATAGATGAAAGTACAAAGATTCACAAAATGTTTAGGGTTATGAGTCCCCCTGTGTTCCCCAAGAAAAAAAGCACTGCATTTAATTAAGGGCATAGTTGATCTGAAGAAGACAACAACCTGCACCTGTAAACAGATGAAAACTGATTCTTGTTTAGTGGAATGGGGATACAGAAATTTGGAGTGGGGTTGAGTACAGAATCCATGGCAAAATCCAGAAAACAGGATTTAGATACAATGATGAAAAATTGCACATGCCAGTGTATAAACAAATATAAATTCTGACTGAAGCGTAAAGATACCACTTCACAGCTATTTCCTTTTTAAAAACAGGGAAAATGCCTTTTTTTTTTACAACTAGTTAGACAATTTGTATACTTTTATCAATTAAAAGTTTATATGAAGAATGCAGGATATTTCAGTGAACCATATTTAACAGGATAGGATAAAGTTCCCATAAAATTCCAATAAAAACGTATTGACTGATACAAGAATTAAACATGTTGCATACTGAGGGGGGAGGGGAAGTTCCTCATAGTGAGATGAGAGTTGTGAGAATGTGAGCATCAGGAGTTTCTACATTCATGGATCCTGTATTTTGGAATCCAACAATAGTACCATTACTATAGGCATTGGGACGTGCAGCACCAAATCAGCAATATGGTAATTTAGGCTTAGACAACTCACTATAATTTTAAAACATCACAAACAGTACATAGAACTCTTTCATTCAGATGTCTAATTTCCACCCCCAGAACATCTCTTAGTATACTTTTATACTAAGATGAATGTATAACCTTTCAATGATATCATGGCCCAGTAGGCCACTACTAATTAAAATAACCAAATTGGAAATCTTAGTTTTAGGTTTGACATTACTCATTAATTGTTATTTCTGAAACTAGACCAAACACTGAATAGGTCCACTTTTTATATATTGGGAAACTCACCTAAAACAGTGAAATTAAAGTCCATACATCTTTTCCCCCTTCTCTGTCACAACTGTAACACACATTTCTAAAGTTCCTTTGGTGATTTTGGTGCAAGTTCACTTTTTTCTTTTCTTTATCAATAATCAACACAGAATTCTCCATTCATCATCTTGGTATTTTTAAAAAATCTTCTCATGATTGGAAGTCTTGTCTCTAGATATCACTCTACAGATCAAGATGTAACTCTACAGCATTAAGCTGGAGGATCATGGGTTAATGATTTAACAAAAGAAGAAGTGCAGATTGTGGCCTGCAATAATAATATCGATTTGAAATGTAAGATTTAAGGGAAGTGCTGATAGCTGTTACTGAATGCTTCAACTGCACCAGTGTGAAATCGGAGATCTGTTTTGTACCAGTTAAGTGATGCACCAAAATCTCTCAAAGCATTTTCATAAAGTATAAAGATAAAAACAACATTATTCTACTACTTTTCCACATCACATATTTAACCTCCTTATTTTGAATTTTAATTCCAACTGTAACCACCTACTAAATTCCCACATCACAGCAACTTGCTGGAGCCCCTTAACACCACAAATACAAAAATAGCTTTTGAAATGTTGCAACATTATTTAAATAAAACTCTCCTCACATGATGTAAGCAGTCCATACAAATGGATGATTCATGATAAACATTACTCTCAAACAATCAAACATGGATTTATATTGTTGGGACACTTAAAATTAATAGGTTATCATAAAATTAGGTAACCATGAAATTACTGGCCAATACACTATTAGAGGTTTGATCCCCCCTCCCCCACGCTTCCAAGATTTTTACCATAAAGTGACCAGCAGATAGTTATTCAAAGATACCTTTCCCAATACAAGTATTTAAAATTTAAAGATCAGTTTTGGTCATAAATGCTCTATGGTTAGTATTAGAAGACATTAATTAGATCTGCCTTACTTGTATCATGTTACACTGCAACACAAACCTGATACAGATTCTTTTAAAGGTCGTAATAAGAGATTTAGCGCTATTATACACAAGTAGTCTTTGAAGACCATGAAATTATTGGAATTTTCAGAATCGTTGGATGGTTAACTACTCTGATGGAAATCACAGAGATATTACTGGGTATAATTTAATATGACAACCAAACCCTTGTAATATTTTATATATTGATGTTATCTAACAACAGGGAAGAACTTACAAAAAGAAAGGCATCTTCTTCCAACAACTACGTATCAGTATCTGTAGCCAATTTTCTATTTTGTTTCTTGGCCAGTTGAAATACATTCTAATCAAGACCCTCTTGTTCTTCACCACTGTCCCCTCTTGTATCCATTCTTTTCTCTTTATGGCCATTGTAAATTCTCCTCATCTCCTCTTCATACTTGATAAAGTTTTCCCCAAATCTTGTCCATGCTTTGTATGGGACAGTGATGGTGTTACGGTAAGGAGGCCTCACTTCACTTACCTTCAAAAAAATACCGTACCTGTTGGACCCCACATCAAAGTAGAACCTCTTGTTGTCTACCCTGAAGGAGGTCCCTTCTGGGAGTTCAGGAGGCTCATCACCTCCGCTCCTCCTTTCTTCTATGTCTCCTTCACCATACTCTTCAATGAGCTGGACCAAAGCATCCCTGAACTCAATCATCCCCTGCGCTGGAAGGACAATAGTTTGTTCCTGTCCCAAACTGTGACCAAAATATCCTATCATGCCTGGTCCTCTAATCAAGGTTTGTCTAATCCGTAAGAAACGTCCACGTTGGTTCTCCTTCAGGTCTAGGTAATACTTCCTATTGTCTCTTTCAATATACTCAGTTTTTAAGACGCTGTGAAGATGCTCTTCTGAGCCAACTGATGCTGGAGGTGATGGTGGGTGATGGTGTTGCCGTCTTCTTGAATCTTGTTCTTTGCCATTACTGTGATCATTCCGATGACTCTGGCTGCCTTTTAGGCCCAAATGGGCATAGTGCTCTATGAAATCTCCCAGACAATCCTTTAGCTCAGAAGCTACTGACAAGGAGAGAGTCAGCTTGCTTTTCCTGATATTGTCCTGCCTGCCTCTTCCTATCCAGACTTCTGCTATCTTCAGAAAGCGGCCTCGGGAACTCTGTTTCACATCCAAATAAAACCTCTTTTTTTGGATGTCCACTCTTTTGGAGGCCAGCTCCTGGATCTCCATGCAGCCCGCCTGAGAAGAGGAGGCAGGATAATGATACTGCTGCTGGGACTGGGAGTAAATGCTCCTGTGTAGGCCAGAGCCCCCCACACTCCTTCCTCCTCCTCCTCCTCTGCCTCTCTCCATCTTTAACAATCAACTGAAAACAACAAATATATGACAAAGATGCATAACACCATAGACATCCAGCATGCCTATTCTGCTTTCCCGGCAATAGCCTCTCTGTACATAATTAATTTCACTAGAAAGTTGCTCCAGTAACACTTCTCTCTTGCCTTTTATTCCAACCCACAGTACTGTGGGAGCGAGGGAGAGAGAAACAGAGCCTGTTCAACCCATAAGAGCTATGGATGTTCCAAGGGGCAGGGAGGGATTTGGAGCCTTTCCTGACAGGGATACATTGTGGTAAAAGCTTCACATGCAAAATTTCTGAAGGTTGTTAATAATTTTAGAGAGAGCATAAATCTTAAAAGAGAAAAGCGGTGATGTAGGGCTGCCACCCCCCTGCCCACCTTCACTGGCCCTGCTTGTGCCTTAAATAGCTTCCCTGCATATAGAAACTTTCGCCAGCTTTTTCCTGGCGAAGGGACTATTATTTAGAAGACATCTGTTAGCAGCCCTGTATTGGGAAGTTTTTAATGTTTGACATTTTACTATGTTTTTTACATGTTTTGTAAGCCGTCCAGAGTGGCTGGGGGAAGCCCAGCCAGATGGGACAGGTAATAATAATAATAATAATAATAATAATAATAAATGATACAAAATCCTTCATTTGCTGAATTTCAGCATGTCAGGACTGGGATAGCTCAGTTGGCACAGCACGAGGCTCTGAATCTCAGGGTCAAGAGTTTCAGCGTGGTGGGTTTGAGCCCCACGTTGGGCAAAATATTCCTGCATCGCAGGGCGGCGGGACTAGATAATCCTCGTTGTCCCTTCCAGCTCTATGATTCTAGGATACAGGATCAGGGCCAGCAAGCAAGAAAGAAAAAGGTAACCCAATACCAGCGCCCCTCTTCTGAAATTTCTGCATGTGCTGCTGCTGCCGCCGTCGTTCAAGGCACAAGGTAGCATGCATGCCCTTTGTTGGGGGTGCAGGATAAGGGGAAACCCCTGGAATAAAGGCCTGCAAAAGGCAAAAATTAAAAATCTTGCCACCCTTCCCGATTACGGGCCTTCCCGCCACCACAAGCCTCTCTAACTGCTCGGCTGTCTCCCCCCCCCTCCCCGCCGCCCTCGCTCCACAGCCTCCCAGGGTCAAAGCCAACCCCGCTTTTTTCTACCTGCGGGAGCAACCCCCCACCCCTCCACCTGGCACAGCAGGTGACTGTTCCCACGGACACCCCCTCATCTCCTCAGGCCGACAGACACGGCGCTCTCCGTGCTGAGGGGGGGGGGCGGGGGAGGGAAGGCTCACCCGCCGCCATGACACGCAGGCGAGGCGGGCGAGGAGGGAGCCGGGCGAGGGGATACTTACTCCATCTCTTCAGCCGCTCCTCGCCTCCTTCCTTCCTTCCTCGCTCGCTCGCCAGCTAGCCAGTCAGCCGCCGCTGGCCCCCGCAGCGCTCGCCTTCCCCGCGCTGCCGCCCGCAGGGAGCCGGAGAGGAGCATCCCCGGCCGGGCAGGTCCTACCGCCCGCCCGCCCAGCTGGCCTCCGCCTCAGGTCCGTTTCCTCCGCCGCCGGGAAGCCCGGACGGAGCCCTCTCTCCGCGCCAGTGGACGGAAGGAGCAGGGCGACGAGCGGGGAGAGGGGCCCGGGGGTTCGTTTCCCGTCGCCAAAGCCTACCGGCCTCCTCTCCCGCCTCCCCTCACAGAACCGCAAAACTACAAGCCCCAGAATGCCGCGCGGGCGCCAGAGGCCGGCGGGCGCGGAAAGCGCTACGCGCATGCGTCTCACCTCATTTCACCTTCTAGAGTTGACAGCTGCGGAAAAGGGAGGGAGGGCGAAGGGATGGGCTGGGGAGGCGCGGGAGCGACGTCATTCTGTTGCGACAATAGCGTCGGCGGCTCGTGACGGCTATTTAGCGGGTCTGGCGGGAAAGGTTGTTAGGATGAGGGTGAGGATCCCCAGGGAAAGCTTAGGTCAGGTGAGTTTTCCAACGCCGAGCCTCATTCGGACTGGCAGTGTCTGTGACTGGGTTGAATAAGGTTGTATGTACACTCAGAAATTGATTGTGTAACTTCTGGGTCCTCTGCACTGGTTCTCGCATAGTTACTTCAGTTTGCAATGTTGTTAGGCTGCACACCTAGGCACTTACCTGGCAGCAAGTTATAGTTTATAAAACGGGAGGAGGGCTTACTTCTGGGGAAACGTGTATAATATTAAATAATAATAATAATAATTTATTTATACCCCGCCCATTTGGCTGGGCTTCCCCAGCCACTCTGGGCGGCTTTCAACAAAATACTAAAATACAGTAATGCAGCAAACATTAAAAGCTTCCCTAAACAGGGCTGTCTTCTGACTGTATTAGGCTGTAACATTACAAATATTCCTAAGCACACTTTCTGTGGAATAAGTCCTTATTACCTTTGGAAACCTGTGGAATGCCCTCCCTTCAGATGTGAAGGAAATAAGCAGCTATCTTCTCTTAAAAGACATCTGAAGGCAGCCCTGTTTAGGGAAGTTTTTAATATTTAATGCTGTATTGTTTTTAACACTTGATTGGGAGCCGCCCAGAGTGGCTGGGGAAACTCAGCCAGATGGCGGGGTATAAATAATAAATTATTATTATATTATTATTATAACCTAACCGTGTCTGGGACGCGGGTGGCGCTGTGGGTTAAACCACAGAGCCTAGGACTTGCCGATCAGAAGGTCGGCGGTTCGAATCCCCTCGATGGGGTGAGCTCCCATTCCTTGGTCCCTGCTCCTGCCCACCTAGCAGTTCGAAAGCACGTCAAAGTGCAAGTAGATAAATAGGTACTGCTCTGGCGGGAAGGTAAACGGCATTTCCGTGTGCTGCTCTGGTTCGCCAGAAGCGTCTTAGTTATGCTGGCCACATGACCCAGGAGCTGTACGCCGGCTCCCTTGGCCGATAAAGCAAGATGAGCACCGCAGCCCCAGAGTCAGCCATGACTGGACCTAATGGTCAGGGGTCCCTTTACCTTAACCGTGTCTACTTAGGAGTAAGTGTTATTAAATTTAATGGGGCTTATTCCCACATAAATGGGATTATGATTGCAATTTAATAGTTCCTCCTTTGAATATTTTACGGTTAAGCAATATCTTTTCTTTATATTATTTACTTATGTGGAAAACTTATATTCTGACTTTCCCCCAAATAACTGATTGGAATGGATTGACTTAGGCCACACAAATCATTTCAGATTATACTGAGCCAAGTAGCATACTTGTTATTTCTTCTATTCCAGTTAACGTACAAATCCAAACAAATTTGATAGGAATATGGATTCTTCATCAAATAAACTACCTCAGTGGATGACTGAACAGGCCAAAGGGGACAAAAAGGTAAGGAATGGGAATAGGCTTGATTCACACAAGAGAACAAGAACGAAAAAAGCAGTAAAAAGTGGCAGACTCTGAAATGCAGCACTGATTGTACTTCTGTGTGCAGTTTCTAATTAGCAAATCACATAGAATATTTCCATTTCATGGAAAAATGTAAAACTACTGCATTTCTTAGATTTATTACGTCCCAAATAGTGTTGATGTTAGCTTGATACCATTGCTCATGAAGACTGGGTGTTGTGATTGCATGACTTGAAAAGTATTCCAAAAGAACAGTCATCAGTGACTCTCCTCAAGGTTTGCAGGTTGAGTAGTGGAGATTGAGTTGATGACATGGCATGTGGTGACATAGCAAATAATCTCTGTGTTGGAAGATGTATATGTTTTATATATGCGTGGGGCAAAGCATTTTCTTGGTATGCATTGGATGCATTAACTTCTCTAATTACCTATCGACAGAAATTGTTGTGATGCTTTTGTAACCTGGACAAGAAGGCAAGTGCACTGTGACCTTTGCCAGTATGATTGATCTGAAAAACCATTTCTTAGACATCCTTTACAACAAGCTCTCCTTTGCATTTTTATGAACCAGAATAATCCAGTCCATCGGAGTGCCCTGGAAGACAACTTTCCCTTCTTAGAATTCCATGGTTCCATTGTTTACAGCTATAATGCAAACGATTGTTCCTTACTCTCAGAGGATATTGCGTAAGAGACTGAAAGTTTAATTTAAACAGCTAACCCTATGGCACCTCATTTTTGTAAGCTAATAAATAAATAAATTTATGTTCATTAGGCTGTTATAGACAAATCTGATCCAAATGTGGGAGCCACCTCCAAAATCTAGGAATAAGGGCCATTAATTGAAAGAGGTATGATGTCCTCAATATTTCTCTCTCTCTCTCTCTCTCTCTCTCTCTCTCTCTCACACACACACACACACACACACACACACACAATCAATCAATTAAAAAAATGAAGGACACCCCCCCTTGCAAAGATTTATACAGTCTTTCATGTCAAGTTAGTACTAATGATCCTTGCAAGTACTAGGTCTGGCACAGAACTGATAAAATAGTCATGCAGTATTTCTTGAAAGAAGAAAAGACACTAACAAATATTACCTGTGCAAATCTATGCCCTCTAGGTTTAGGAAGGCTCGCTTCTGAATAATCCTGCACAGGATTGCACTGTACTAATCCTGTTAATGCCTTTTATCTTCTAGTACAACCTTATCCTATGGAGCTGCATTAGGATTTGACATTGAATGGCCGCCATGCTACACTAAAGGGAAGGAGGGCAAAGTTGCTTTAATCCAACTCTGTGGATCTGAACAAAAGTGCTATTTGTTTCACATCTCTTCTATGTCAAGTCAGTACTGTGTAGTTAATCTCTCAACAAAACGTACTTGTTAAGTTGTCCTTTCATCTAAGCTGTAGCTCAGTTTGTTTGCTTTGTTGAACACTATTTTGTAAAGCAGCAAAACGCCTGCTCTCACAATAGTAGGACGTTTTGTACCCTGGCAATCCAAACTCTGTAACCAAGAAAAGCTGGACTTGCTTAACTTATGCAATGTGAGAACCATCTTGGTGGATTTCAGTGTTCAGGGAGGTTCTGTAATCCTTCCCACAGTGGAATACCGGTTAAATATATAACTCTATATAACTGTACCATGCGGTTCTACTGCATATGTATAGTACAGACTCATGCTGAGTATTTTGCAGTTGTGGAGGGAGAGAAGTCCTCACTATGTCAAGTGTGATATCTACCTGAAGGGATCCTGATCTCCATGATGCCTAGTGTGATAATCTTTTCCGTTGTAGCAAATCTGATCAGATTTCTTTTCAGACAAAATGTTGCTTTTATTGATGTGTAAACTGGAAAGTTCAGAGGTGTCAGTTTAGCACAACAATTTAAATTGCTTCATTCTGTTGAGGGAGGAGAGAGTAGGATTCATGGTGCAGAAGGAAGTACAGTTGGAATTTATCATTTCACAGCATATCTCTGCCTGTAAAGTTCCACTACTTTTATCTCTCAGATCAAAAAGAAGCAATATCTAGAAACGGGCATTCAGTATTTTTCTGCTGTGTAGGAAAGACATGCTCAAATTTCCTGCTACTGCTTTTCTTGGTTTCCAGGGCCTTCCAGGTCCAAAGTGGTGGCAGAAAGAGAATATTATAGCAGCTACTTGTTGAGATTGCTTTAAAAATCAATCCTTCCCAGGGACATCTGGGAATTGTAGCTCTCTGAGGGAAATATGGGTATTCTAACGCCTGTCTGAGGGACACGGGTGGCGCTGTGGGTTAAACCACAGAGCCTAGGACTTGCCGATCAGAAGGTCGGCAGTTTGAATCCCCGCGACGGGGTGAGCTCCCATTGCTCGGTCCCTGCTCCTGCCAATCTAGCAGTTTGAAAGCACGTCAAAGTGCAAGTAGATAAATAGGTACCACTCCGGCGGGAAGGTTTCCGTGCGCTGCTCTGGTTCGTCAGAAGCGGCTTAGTCCTGCTGGCCACATGACCCGGAAGCTGTACGCTGGCTCCCTCGGCCAATAAAGCGAGATGAGCGCCGCAACCCCAGATTCGGTCACGACTGGACCTAACGGTCAGGGGTCCTTTTACCTTTTTAACTCCTCTCTGCACTCTTGATAAACTATATTTCCCATGTTTCTTTGGGTGACTGCCATGTTCAAATATATAAAAGGATGTCACATAGAGGAGGGAGAAAGGTTGTTTTCTTCTGCTCCAGAGAAGCGGACACGGAGCAATGGTTCCAAACTACAAGAAAGAAGATTCCACCTAAACATTAGGAAGAACTTCCTGACAGTAAGAGCTGTTTGACAGTGGAATTTGCTGCCAAGGAGTGTGGTGGAGTCTCCTTCTTTGGAGGTCTTTAAGCAGAGGCTTGACAACCATATGTCAGGAGTGCTCTGATGGTGTTTCCTGCTTGGCAGGGGGTTGGACTCGATGGCCCTTGTGGTCTCTTCCAACTCTATGATTCTATGAATGTATAAAGTGTTATCGTAGTGCTTTAAATGCGGGTGCTCGTGGGACCAAAGACTGTGTGGCTGTTCCTGAACCGGAAAAAAAATTGTTTTGGCTGCAGTTTTCTGTTCCTAGCAAGGGATTTTTGGGGACACCAATTCCTCAGCTGCTGGTGTTTCTTCTTCTCCTCACTTAGGTCAGGTTGTTTGGGGAGGTGACACTGGTTTCTTCATGCTCGTTTCTTTTGCTCCCACAGAGCCTGTGAACCAAAGCTCAGTGCTTCAGATTCAGTGCTATCCTTTATGTATCAATGCATATACAGTACTTCAACTCTGTAGCTAATATTCATGTCTCCTATCTGTTTCTGGGCTGAACCTAAGTTCTTTTGAATTTGTGAGCTGTATCTCTAGATCAGCTGGTGAATATGGTCAGAATTCTCTTGGGAGGAAGGGTGGGGTAAAAAAAAATGTAATGAAATATTCTGTTGTTTATCCAGCACTTCTAGCTGAAAATATCTGTTTTTTGGTGGGTAGGTAATTTAATGTATAGCTGAGGTGGTGCAGCTGTGATAGAGACCAGAATAACATACAATTTACTTCTTTATTTTTTTAAAAAAAAGCATTGTGAGAAGCCTAAGGTTACATTAAATAGATAGGATATACATTCCTTAAGTGGTTATTTTAAAAATGTGCATACTTGATCTTTTCAGACTTTCCTTTGGCACTAAAAAAATTGCTTGAAAGTAACACTATTAAAAAAGTTGGGGTTGGTATCGAAGGGGATAAATGGAAGCTGATGCGTGATTTTGAAATCAAGTTGGAGAGCCTTGTGGACCTGGGTGACCTTGCTAATGAAAAGGTAATAATAACTTGCTCTTTGTTATTAGAGTGGATACTCAGCAGAGAAGTTATAGAAAATCAGCTATGTAGGTGAGAAACCATATGCTGTGTATTTAGACTAACATTGCTGGATGAATCTCCTGCATCTAGTGATATCTTAAATTTTAAATGTAAAACACGGTAAAATGAAAATGGATATCCCATGAGATCCTTTTAGGATCAATGTTCATATTGTGCCAAATACTTTCTTCTCCTTCGCTTTTGCTTGTTGGGCTGTATTTCCATTCTGCATTATATGAAACTTTGTGATTTTTTAAAATAATAATAATAATACTGAGGAGCTACTATGGTTGCTGGCCTCTGATCAGCCTAGTGCAAAGAATTCATTTCCCAGACTATGAATCTATAGGAATTTAGAGAGGCTGAGGATGGACCATCTCAGTAGCTAGAAATATCACTTTCCATAAATCTGGGATGAGCCTTCTTGCTTGTCACTTGAGTATTGTTTGGCCAGGGTTCATTGAATTCTCATGTAATGTGTTGGGTTTCTGGGACTCCCTGCTCGAAAGACACAAAACACAGGAACATAGGAAGCTGCCTTAAACTGAGTCAGACCAATGGCCCATTTAGCTTAGTATTGTCTACACTGACCGGCAGTAGTTCTCCAGGGCTTCCAGCAGGGATCTCTCCCAGCCCTACCTGGAAATGCCAGGGATTGGGCCTTCGGCATGCAAGGCAGAAGCTCTGTCACTGAGTTATGGCACACCGAGCCTTATGCGATGAATATTTTCAGCTAATGATACAGAACTTTACTCTTTACTCTTACCTTTCCCGCCCCGCCCTGGCCACAGTGACCCATGCAACGGTCACCTCCAGGCTTGACTACTGTAATTCGCTCTACGTGGGGCTGCCCTTGAAGCTGTCCCAGGAACTCCAACGGGTGCAGAATGCTGCAGCGAGGCTCCTCACGGGGTCTCTGCCATGGGAGCATATTCACCCAGTGCTTTTCAAGCTGCACTGGCTCCTGGTGGTGTACAGGGTCAGATTTAAGGTGCTGCTTTTGATCTTTAAAGCCCTTGACGGCCTAGGACCCTCGTACCTACGGGACCGCCTCTCCCGGTATGCCCCACGGAGAGCCTCAAGGTCCATAAATAGCAACACCCTAGTGGTCCCAGGCCCTAAGGAAGTTAGATTAGCCTCAACCAGAGCCCAGGGCCTTTTCAACACTGGCTCCGGCCTGGTGGAACGCTCTGCCTCATGAGACCAGGGCCCTGCAGGATCTGATTTCTTTCTGCAGGGCCTGTAAGACAGAGCTGTTCCACCTGGCCTTTGGCTTGGAGCCAATTTGATTCCCTCCCCCTCTTTCTTTTTTTTTTTTCCTTTCTCCTCCTGTGATGAGGCTGCATTTTAATATTTTAATGTTTCAGTATTTTAATTGTTGTATTTTAATCGTGTTTTTAAGTTGTGTTCATTCAACTTGTTTTTATTATTGCTTGTTAGCCGCCCTGAGCCCGGCCTTGGGTGGGGAGGGCGGGGTATAAATAAAAATTATTATTATTATTATTATTATTATTATTATTCAACTGATACATCTATTCATTGTGGCACACTGTCTTGCCAAATGCAAGGTGGTTCTTTTAAAAGAGATTCAGAAGCAGTACAAAACACGAGTGAGAAGAAGGTTTTATTCCTAAAAAAACAAGCAATATATACATACCAAGCATGCACGACTTCTATCTGCAACTTGGAAGCCCTCAAGATGTGGTGAAGTCACTCCCCCAGGTAGCCTCAGCTTGCACGGCCCTGCAGCCAATCAGCCCATGCACAAACTTCTGAAAAACTCTGCCCAAGCCATCTGATGTTATAGATAGCCGTCTCCTCCCAATGCCCCGCTTTCCAATAACAATTTCCAACATCACAGAAGGTTCCCAGCACTATCCTCCCAGACTGATTAAGGCGTATGTGGGGATTCACCTCCTCACCACTGATTAGGACATCCAAAACTGTTCTCACACCATCAAAAACTTAACAGCTGTGAGAGAGGACATCAAAAACTGTTCTCACACCATCAAAAACTTAACAGCTGCGAGGGAGGGGGAAGGAACAGAGGCAGGAAGGGTAACCATGTTAGAATCACTAACTCCTTGATAAACATTTTGTCTTCTGGATGGATTTCCCATACACACACTTAATTGCAGCATGGCTCATCTTAAAGGTAGTTGATTTAAGGTTTCGTATCATGAAATTATTTCACAGCCTATTGGTCCACTTAACCTCTGTTTTAAAATTTAGCTCCGAACGCATTTTAAACCTGCGATTTAGATTTATTCCATCTCTATCTGAAATATATCACTCTGCGCTTATTATCTGATGTAGCCTCAAAAATAGCTCGCGCTTAATGCTTGCCATTTATTTTGTTTAGCTCAAATGTAAAGAGATATGGAGCCTGAACAACCTTCTGAAGCATCTATTCCACAAACAGCTTTTGAAAGACAAATTGGTCCGTTGTGGTAATTGGAAGCAGTTTCCCCTTACAGAAGAGCAAAAGCTGTATGCCGCCACCGATGCTTATGTATGTACTAAGAAGCTTATATTTTTCTAGGTGACGTCTGGCAGTATGCAATTTGCAAGCTTACTATGGCCTGGTTTGGATAATCAGCTTAATATGCCAAGATGTGGATGAGCCTTGTGTCTGAGTCCACAGCCCCTACCCTCTTACTTTCTCAGCGTCCCGTGAATTAACCCAGAACTCTACTGCCAGGCATAGTTTCCTGTTTGATCCTACCAAAGACACTTTCCCTTTGTAGCGCTGAAGTGATCTTATGTAGAGAGAGCAGCATCCTCTGTCTTCTATAAACCATATCCCAGAATTGCAAAGTCACCTAGGGGATATGGAGCTGAGTGTTGTTCCTTGATATTTGTTGGCACTGTAACATTTTGCTTTTAAAAAGTAGAAGCCACTGATATGGGTGAGAATCAGTGGTTTTGGCCAATGTTACAGGCTCCCTCAATTCTCTGATTAAAAGAAGTGTTAAGCCACACAGAAGGTAGAGAGAGAGTGTGAGTATTTCTTGGAGGATATCCCAGCTACATAGGACTGGGCTGCCAAAAGGAAACAGAAATGGCTTCTGATCCAATCTGGAAGCTTCTCGTCATAATTAACTTCATAGAATTCTGTATTAACCACGCATCGTTAATTTTGCATGAAGCTGCCTGCCAGTTAAGGGCATCATTCTCTCAGTATCCCTGTTGTCAGAGATCAGGCAGGTGGCATCTGTGGAAGGGGTTTTCTCCATGGGGGTGCTTTGACTTTGAATTGACCCCCCCAGGGCTCCTTGCCTAATGTTTATACTAATGAATTCTAAGTGCCAGGCCAAGACCTTATTTCCATGGGCTTTTAATGACTACAGTGGTACCTCAGGTTACATATGCTTCAGGTTACAGACTCTGCTAACCCAGAAATAGTGCTTCAGGTTAAGAACTTTGCTTCAGGATGAGAACAGAAATCGTGCAACGGCGGCGCGGTAGCAGCAGGAGGCCCCATTAGCTAAAGTGGTGCTTCAGGTTAAGAACAGTTTCAGGTTAAGAATGGACTTCCAGAACGAATTAAGTACTTAACCCGAGGCACCGCTGTAGTTACCTTTTTGCTGTCCGCTGAGATTCCCACCCAGTCCCACCTTTTATTTAAACTGTATTAAGCTGTTTCCCTGTTGTTTTATGGTTTTATAATTTTTAAAATTGTTCATTATTGTTATTTTAAATGGTATGCATCCTTGAAAATTCTTGTTATGAGTTGGAACAGATTTTTTTTTTATTAAATAGTTGAGCACAGTATTAAAAGAATGTTCACTGTTAAGATGCTAATCAAAAAAAAATTGAGAGAGAGATAGGTAGTTTTAAATTATATGGACTGAGAAAAAATATTAAGCATTACCTTTTGCATTAAAAAGTTTTCTTTGCTCTTATGTTGCAGGCTAGCCTTCTCATTTACGAAAAACTGGTGAACATGAGTACTTCTAAGCAGATGCAAATTATTGCAGAAAAAGGTGAGCTTCAACGTAAACCATAATGAGGTTCCACCCATCCCCACATTCATCTTCTGTTGTCTTTCCTCTTTTCCTAAAATTCATTGGGCAATGTGATAGACACAGTTCATACTGTGTATATTATCAGAGTTGTGGGAAAATAGAGTGGGTATGGTCATATACTTGAATGAAAGCGCAAACTATTTGGTATATATAGCAATACAGTGGTACCTCAGGTTAAGTACTTAATTCGTTCCGGCGGTCCGTACTTAACCTGAAACTGTTCTTAACCTGAACAACCTGCTGCTGCCGGGCCACCGGAGCACGATTTCTGTTCTCATCCTGAAGCAAAGTCCTTAACCTGAAGCACTATTTCTGGGTTAGCGGAGTCTGTAACCTGAAGTTATGTAACCTGAAGCGTATGTAACCCGAGGTACCACTGTACCTTGCACACCTCAAATGGTGTCCCTTTTAGATTGGAAAGATTGCTAGCATGACTTTCCCATGACTGTATTTTACAAAAAGCATGGGGGATGGGGAGTCTTTTAAAAGGCACTGCATTTTTCTATACAATTGGAAGACTAGGGCGTACACTATGATCCTGTACATGGATGCATTCTACACACGTTTCCTTCAGATACCACAAATTCAGGCCATTTATAGCTTTACTGGTTAATTTCAGTGCTTTTATTTGGTTCCTCTGCCCCGTGGATCCACAGATAATGAGGCGACGCTGATCAGAGTTTGCAGCACCACGGATAGTTCCGAGCGAGCAACTCTGTTTCCAACTAGCTGCTCTAGTTGACTAGCTTTGGTTAACTAGAAGCAGAAGTGAAAGCTTCTAAGCACCTCCTCATTTGCTAACCTGGAAGGACGCTTGGATTGTCCACATTGCACTAAACCATGAGTTACTGTTTCAAACTTGGATCCCCAGCTGCTGTTGGACTACAAGTCCCATCATCCCTAGCTAGCAGAGAGGGCTTTTCCAATTAATGCTTTAAAACTGGGGTGTCCAACCTGTTGACCGTGATCGAATGGTCGATCCCCGGATGATCGTGGTCAATCACGGGATCCCTCTTGATCGGTGGTAATGAAAAGCAATGGAGTGAAAGTCCCTGGCCGCCGTCGCTCTTTTCCACTGTTGTGTCAAATGGGTGTTTTGCCGACGAATTAGAAAACAAAAGCAGTCACTACTGCTGCATTGTTGTTTTAGGTGAGCGATCTCACCCCCCCAATATAAAGCTAAACATGCTTTGCTTCCCCCCTAAAAAAAGGTAAACAACTTTTTCTTCGCCCCCCAAAGGTCAAAGGTCAACAACTCAACAACTTTGGGTCCCGCCCCAAAAGGGGGAGTAGATTGTATTCTCTTGGGAGTTGGACGTGCCTGCTGTAAAACATGTTGTGCTACCTCCCTCTCCCTGTTAAAATCCCTCTTAAATACTGTATTTTTCGCTCTATAACACGCACCCGACCATAACACGCACATAGTTTTTAGAGGAGGAAAATCCGTAGGCATGCCACCCATAGGCATTCCCTCCATAACACGCACAGACATTTCCCTTTACTTTCTGGGAGGAAAAAAGTGAGTGTTATGGTGCAAAAAATACGGTATATATATATATATATATATATATATATGTGTGTGTGTGTGTGTGTGTGTGTGTGTGTGTGTGAACCAATTGGTTTCTGTCGATACATCATTGATGTTCTTTTGGTTGTTATCCTATTTTTATGTTCATATGATGCACACCACATTGTTATATATTCTGGTAAGTGCAGTTTGCAAATATTTAAATAAGTAAATATATATATGAGAATTTGGTTGCAAACTTGTGTACTTACCGGGGAATGCACTGCTGAAATCAGCAGAGCTTGTTTCTTAAAAAAAAAGTATACAGTGGTACCTCGGGTTAAGAACTTAATTCATTCCAGAGGTCCATTCTTAACCTGAAACTGTTCTTAACCTGAAGCACCTCGGGTTACATATGCTTCAGGTTACAGACTCTGCTAACCCAGAAATAGTACCTCAGGTTAAGAACTTTGCTTCAGGATGAGAACTGAAATTGCATGGCGGCGGCAGGAGGCCCCATTAGCTAAAGTGGTACCTCAGGTTAAGAACAGTTTCAGGTTAAGAACGGACTTCCGGAATGAATTAAGTACTTAAACCGAGGTACCACTGTACTTCGCCTTCATCTTCCATCTTTAATGAAAAAAATTGCAGGGCACCAACACATTGAATTGGGTCCATGAAACAGGCTGGCAAGTAATGGACCCGCAACTGCATGTTGGATGAGTTGCAGTTTCTGAGCATTCTTTGGAAGCGGCTACATGTAGGCAACATTGTAGTAACTCAACATAAAGGTTAACACTGCATTATTATTATTATTTATTAATAATTAGGACTTAGGTGGTAGACTCACTTCATAGCAAGGATATGGTGATTTAAGAATGACCAGAAAGATTTAAGCATGCATATGAAACATGTTAGGAGAATTCTGTGCCTCTCTGAAAAAGGCCAGTGGAAGCCCATTTAAAAGTAATCATTGCAATATCCCTTATTTTGTGAGCAGGCCTGAAATTTTAAGAGAAGTAAATCGCTATTAAAACAATGAATTTTACATTGTTGTTGTTGTTTCAAAGCCAGGTAACTGGAAAAGAGCACATAGTGGTTGGTAAAAATAATGTTCACATTGACTTTTCCTCCCCTAAAAACAAACAAACAAACAGATGGGGCCCCATTGGCAAGTGAAATGAAGAAGGAATTCGCATCTTTATTAGAGGAGATGATGGATTTAGAAAATAATTTTCCTGGCACTTTTGGACAATCTACAAACGTTCAAAGGTTAGGTGTTGTTTGCTTTATCAGTTCAAATTAATGGTATTGTGTTATTTCTCAGAACATTAATGAGACAAAACCATAGACAGGCCTTCTTTACTTGCGCCAGGACGTCTGTACTTGCACCGTAGCTTTTTGGGCCTTATTTCTTACTGCATTTCCGTTTACTCCTTAAAAAATCTTTTTAAGAATGTCGGGAGACCCCCTGAATGTATTTTATAGAGCATCAATAAATATTTCATGTGTTGTTGCCTTTTAAGGTGTGCTTGCCTGGATTGCAGGGCAAGTGTTTTTTAATTGTGGTTCCCAGATTATAAGAGTTGTACCCCTGCCTCTTCTGAACTGTGAAAACATCTTAATTTTGTCTGACTTAGTCTGAGCTAAATTTCCATTCTCCTTTAGCTTGTTGATTACTTTTAGTGATCCCTTTTCCTTCTTGGTTTTAACTGTGTCTTTTAAGATCTATTTTTTAAATGTAATTGAATAACCTTTGTTTTCAAATTGAAAGGTTCTTTGGAATATGTTTTTAAGGGTTAAAATGTGGGCAATAGATAACTGGATTGTACGTATGGTTTTCTGGATCCTACTAAGAAAGGGGAGTGCATTTAGATCAGACCAAGAATGCATCCAGGTTTGCTTTAACCCTCTTTGGATAAATCCATCAAGCCCATTTTGAAGCTTGCTCTGCCATTTTGACATTCTTTAACAGAGCTGCAGAAATTTTGGCTGCCATGTCAGAAAACTTCAAGGCTTTCAGAAGAGAGCTGCTTATTGAGCCTACCTTCCCGATGGAGCTGGGAGATACTACAGATTCAGAAATGATCTGCGGTAATGAAGAAAAAACTGAAATGTCAGAATTGACTTCCAAGGTCACGTCTGAGTCAATCAATCGTGTGGGTCACAAACTAGTCCAAAAGGAAGCCCTAATGGAAGGTGAATCAGAAATTTATAAGAAAAAACATGTAGATGATGCTTCAGACAGTGGACCTACAGCTGTGGTGCAAGAATGCTTAATGTCGCTAGATATAACTGAATATGAACTTCAAATGTTGGAGCGTCAGGCTGAGGAGGAGCTGCTAAGTGAAATGGCTTGTATGTCTAAGGTGAGTCTATCTGTATAATGGTCTAAGAAAAGTAGTACAGTGGTGCCCCGCAAGACGAATGCCTCGCAAGACGGAAAACCCGCTAGACAAAAGGGTTTTCCGTTTTGGAGGTGCTTCGCAAAACGAATTTCCTATGGGCTTGCTTCGCAAGACGAAAATGTATTGCGAGTTCCTGCGGGTTTTTTTCCCTCCCCCCCTTTTTCTAAGCCGCTAAGCCGCTTATCAGCTGATCCGCTAAGCCGCTAAGCCGCTTAACAGCTGATCCGCTAAGCCGCTTATCAGCTGATCCGCTTATCAGCTGATCCGCTAAGCTGCTTATCAGCTGATCCGCTAAGCCGCTAATGGGCTTGCTTCGCAAGACGAAAAAACCGCAAGACGAAGAGACTCGCGGAACGGATTCTTTTCGTCTTGCGAGGCACCACTGTACAGTGGAACCTTGGTTGTCGAACGCTTCAGAAGCCAAACAATTCAGAACCCGAATGTCAACAACCCGGAAGTGAATGCTTCTGTTTTTGAACGATTTTTGGAAGTCAAACGGCTTTTCTCCATTTTTTTCAATGGATTTTGCTGACCGCAGTTGCACCTCGGTTGTCGAACGGTCTTCCAGAACAGATTGCGTTCGACCACCGAGGTTCCACTGTAATGTTTAATCTATTAACAACCAGATATTTCTCCCAGATTTCAGTAGGGCTGCAACAACTGTAGCAGTATTGTATGAGAGGTGGGCGGGGTCTGCTTGCTTCTAGAAATCTGAGAAACCTATGTTTTCTCCTGTGACAAAATATCGGACTTTTAAACCCTTCTCCTAACTCAGTAATAAGGCTTTGCATAACCCTTCTTGTGTTACAAGGGTCTCCAGCATTTTGGGGAGAAAGTGCTTTGAGCATGAGCCACACATGACTACTATGGGGCGTGGTATAACACAAAGTGGCTGCTTTGGGGGATGGCATAATGGCCGTCACATCTAAATGAACAGAAAGAGACAGAACTACAAAAGAACTCAGAGTCTGTCACAACTGGACCTAATGGTCAGGGGTCCCTTTACCTTTACCTTACTGGTGGAGGTTAGTTGGAAAACCAGTGCAGTTATCTTCCGCTTGGACTACTGCAATGCACTCTACGTGGGGCTACCTTTGAAGGTGACCCGGAAACTACAACTAATCCAGAATGCGGCAGCTAGACTGGTGACTGGGGGCGGCTGCCGAGACCACATAACACCGGTCTTGAGAGACTTACATTGGCTCCCAGTACGTTTCCGAGCACAATTCAAAGTGTTGGTGTTGACCTTTAAAGCCCTAAACAGCCTCGGCCCAGTATACCTGAAGGAGCATCTCCACCCTCATTGTTCTGCCCGGATGCTGTGATCCAGCACCTTCTTCCCTCATTGCGAGAAGCAAAGCTACAGGGAACCAGGCAGAGGGCCTTCTCGGTAGTGGCGCCCGCCCTGTGGAATGCCCTCCCATCAGATGTCAAAGAGATAAACAACTACCTGACATTCAGAAGACATCTGAAGGCAGCCCTGTTCAGGGAAGTTTTTAATGTGAGACATCTTAGTGTATTTTTGGTCTTTGTGGAAGCCGCCCAGAGTGGCTGGGAAACCCAGCCAGATGGGTGGGGTACAAATAAATAATAATAATAATAATAATAATAATAATAATAATAATAATAATAATTATAAAATGGTACGGACATGCCCCTTGCCCCCCCCCCCACCTCAGTTGCCCTATCAATGGGGGGAAAGGCACAAACACCAGCCGCTGTCATGTTTGCTCACAGAGAGAAGCAACAGCAAAATAGAAACTGCGCTCACTTTGAAATGTTCCTTTTAGGAATCAAGCCATCTAGAGGATGAAGAGGATTCTCTTTGCACCATTGAAGATGATGATGAACTTGAAATGGAGATGCTTAAAGTAGGTGTTTGAAAATCTGCTTATCAGTTTTTAAAGTGCTTTCAGAAAACATTTGATAATCTTTCTGTTAAATATCAGGTATAAGTACAGTGGTACCTCAGAAGTCGAACGGAATCTGTTCCGGAAGTCCGTTCAACTGACGAAACGTTCAGAAACCAAGGTACAGCTTCCGATTGGCTGCAGGAAGCTGTGGAAGCCGCATCGGACGTTCGGGTTCCAATGAACGTTTGCAAACCGGAAAACTCACTGGCTGGGAACAGTATTTTACTGTGTGCACATTTTTGCTGCTTTTAATAAAGGCCCACGGAGGCATTGGCATTCTGATTAGAGAGGCAGAAAAGCAGCTATGTCGCCTAAATGAAAGTGAGATCGTAGCATGTTTTGGGGAACCGGCGCTGGAAGTGTGTCAAAGGTCCCTGCATGGGGAACCACTTATACAACAACGTCTCAGCTGCTTGTGCTGCCCCCTGCCAGAGAGATTATTGTAATTCAGGGTTTACACGAACAGTAAAATACTGTTTATGAACAGTAAAATTCATGGAAAACTATAAGGGAAAGGTCCAACCCCACCCTGGTCCTGTTGTTGATGGATAAAAATTGTGTATTTTTTCTAGAGGGTTCTTCTACATTATTTTTTTGTGTGGATGGGGTGGGAATTGCATTGCTGGGTTTTAACTTTCTGGCTGCTGGCTGCCTCACCTTGCATTCTTGGAATCATTGGATCCCAGTCAAGGCTCGATTTTGCTGAGTATCAATTACCGGAGTATCTAGGGGTTCTCCTGATCCTTCCTGAGCCAATTAGTTTCTTTCTGGCTAGTTACCGTATTTTTCGCTCAATAAGACACACCAGACCACAAGACGCACCTAGTATTTGGAGGAGCGATCCCTCTTGCTGTTCTGGCTTCTGGGATAGCTGCGCAGCCTGCATTCGCTCCATAAGATGCACACACATTTCCCCTTACTTTTTAGGAGGGAAAAAGTGAGTCTTATAGAGCAAAAAATACGTTAGATTTTAATTTTCAATTATTTATTTAAATACCCACCATAGAGAGATGCTCTGAAGCTTGGTTATATTGAGATAAGGAAGCAAGGGTTGGAATGGGTTGTTAAGCATCCCTGTCTTGTATTTGGGTTTTTTGTCCGTTCATGGCATAACAGTCATAATTGTCTTGAATTTGGCTGGGACAAGTTAGAAATCCCAGGGATGAGTCTGGAGCCTCTTCCATTTTCTCACGACGTCTGTTACAAAATAATGGCTGCTGACTTTTAAAAATAATAATTTACTTTTCTTTCAGATGTCTGTTTTTCCCTGTATATGAGCATGTTTTTGTAAATGTGTTGCTTTTTGGAATAAATAAGTTGTTTTTGAGAAAGAGGTTTTTTAAATAGAGAGAGCGTGCTAGTTCTTGGTCATGTACTTTGCCAGGTTGTATTTCCTCCACTGAAGAAGTTTGTATTTGGTATAGTATGTTTGACCGGAGCCATTGAGAAAATGTTTGACAAGCAAGAATAGACTTTTAATAACAGTAAATACTGGTGCAGTTTAGCGAAATGAAGTGCTGCATCTTCTCCTGTGCCTTAAAAGCAACTTGATATGAAGAAATCAAGGAGCTGGAGCTTTTTCTTGATGGGCAGATAAAGTGATAGAACTAATTTCAACTTTTCCCACCAGCCAAGTTTCTTTGTACTGGAATATTATTTTTACAGCCTAGAGTCATTCTATTGATAGGGTTTATGAGCTCATTAACTAAATTAAAGAACAAACAAAACAGGTGCGATCAAATGTAACTTCACTCCAGCATCTTAGCTACCTCTGATTTATTTGCATCTTTTGATCTAAGAGTCTGTTAACTTGTCCAATCTCTTCTCCAGTCCTTAGAAGAAATAGACAAGCACAATAAAGATTTCACTGATTCGACCCTGGATAACTCCAAGAGGCAAAATGAACTCACTGTTGTTGATGATAATGATGAAGATGAAGGCATTGAAGAAGAGGAGGAAAGTTGGGGTAAATAGTTGTTTTTTTTTTAAAAAAAACACACTTTAAAAGTTTGTTAAAATATATCCAAAGAACCACCTATCTAGTTCTGCACTTCAAAGGGAACTTGTATTTCTCCAAAGAGAAGCTAAGATAAACCTCCACGTTTCAAGAGAAATTTATAATCAAGCATGAGGAATCTGCTGTTTAGGGGTGGCGAGGAAACCAGAATTCTCACTGAGGGATGCCTACAATAGTTAGTTAGACCCCAGTCACTATAATAAGTTAAAATGGAGACCTAGCTACAAGAACTTCTTCTCATGCCTTCTCTAGATTTTGTACATTCTTTAGCTCTGAATCTTGTGTTTTCTGTGTTTTCAAAGATTCCTACTTGCCTAGACCCAACGATAAACAAATTGCTTGCCTAAAGATGTATTTTGGACATGCAAATTTTAAACCGTAAGTTTTGTTGTTTTCCTTTCCTATACACAACAATAGGAAGGGATCTGTGCTTTGTATTTACCAAATAAACATATATCCCTGTGACAGGTCCCTTGCCCCAGCTGTACTGCTGAATAGGGGTTGCAACCAGCATGCATAGTGCAGTGGTCTTTAAGCTGTGTTGCTTGCAATATATGGTGGGCTCTGCAATGATGAGATCAGTTCTGGCGGAGTGGGCTCCCTGAAAACAGTGGGCAGCTTATCAATCCCCCTGTGCAGTGCACAGGGCCAGGGGAGTGTTGTGTTAGGTGTCTTCTAGGGCAGTGTTTCCCAACCGGTGTTCCGCGGCACACTAGTGTGCCGCGAGACGTTGCCTGGTGTGCCGTGGGAGGAAGGCGGTCGGGGGGGGAGGGGGCGCCGCACGCACCCGCGTCAGGAGCCAGCACTTACCTCCCACGGTGCAGGGAAAGACTGGAAGAGCGTCGCAGCAACGCGCACGCGCAGAGCAGCCGTAAAGGGAGGCGTGTGGGTGGAGAAAAGGAGGGAGGGAGAGAGAGAGAGCAGGAAGGGGAGGGGGGAATCCCCCTAGGGGTGAAGGGAGCGCGCCGTAAAGGGAGGCGTGTGGGTGGAGAAAAGGAGGGAGGGAGAGAGAGAGAGCAGGAAGGGGAGGGGGGAATCCCCCTAGGGGTGAAGGGAGCGCGCCGTAAAGGGAGGCGTGTGGGTGGAGAAAAGGAGGGAGGGAGAGAGAGAGAGCAGGAAGGGGAGGGGGGAATCCCCCTAGGGGTGAAGGGAGCGCGCCGTAAAGGGAGGCGTGTGGGTGGAGAAAAGGAGGGAGGGAGAGAGAGAGAGAGCAGGAAGGGGAGGGGGGAATCCCCCTAGGGGTGAAGGGAGCGCGCCGTAAAGGGAGGCGTGTGGGTGGAGAAAAGGAGGGAGGGAGAAAATCCCCTCAGCCACATCGGGTACAGGTTATCCTCCTTCGCCATTGGCCGCTTTATCGCCCCACCCACGCAAGGCTACGCGCCGGTCTCTACGCCACGTGACGGCTTTTGCCTCCAGGACGGCATCTGCCTGCGCCAACTCGCGGCTGAGCCAGGACTTTTCCTACACGTGTGGGCGCTTCGTAGCATGTGCTCGGCTTTGCCCAGAAGCGCTACGGAAAGCGGTTTGGATCAGAAAGCCTGGGCTCTTGCCGCGCGCGGCATTGTGTTGAAGCGTGCTGGTAGTTAGTGGGTTGGGAGAGCCGCAGCACCCCATCTTTTTTTCATACGAACATGGTTAAGAAGCTTTGTGGAGTGTCAGTAGGTTGGCACAAACCATGACGTTTGGGGACATTAATCTAGCTCAGGGTTCTTAATACCCTGAGACGTTGCCTGATGTCCTCTTTGAATAAGCGGGGCCTGAGCGTTCCACCAATTTAGGCCTCCTGCCCGGATGTGATATGGCTCCACCTTCCTCAAGGTGGTTCTGCTTTTAAATATTTTCCACCCTGTCACCATGAGGACTAGCGGCTTCTTTTCGTAAAATATAAAATCGCTGCTCCTTGCTCTCGTGAGACTGTGTGTTTTAATTCGAAAAGGGTGTTCCGTGTACATTTGTGCGAGCTGTGCTGTAAAAAAAAGGGGTCTGTATCCGTTTGTCAGTGGCAATTGGATGGCCGGATACTGCAGTGATGGAAAAGTTTTTGAAAAGAAAAGAACTGGACTCTGAACAAAATTTGGAGCCAGATGAGAGCCCAAGTATGAGTGGGCATGAAAAGAAAGCAAAGATGGTTAACTCAAGCAAATTCTCTGGCACAAGGCAATATAACGAAAGCTATATTTCATTTGGATTTACTTTCACCGGAGATGCAAACCAACCAACTCCACTGTGCGTGGTGTGTGGTGAAAAGCTAGCTAACAGTGCTATGGTCCCAAGCAAACTTAAACGCCATCTCCAAACGAAACACCCTTTGCTTCAAAACAAGAATGCGGACTATTTTGTTCGCCTGCGTGAAAACACGGAGAAACAGGCAACTTTCATGAGACAAACCTCAAAGGTAAATGAAAGAGGTCTTAAAGCTAGCTATCACGTTGCTGAACTTATAGCCAAGTCAAAAAAGTCGCACACTGTGGCAGAGACATTAATACTTCCCGCCTGCAAAGCTATTGTAGAGGAGATGCTCGGACCTGAAGCAGCTAAGGAAATAGCCAAAGTCCCTCTCTCAAACAACACAATTTCCAGACGTATTAATGACATGTCTGCAGACATTGAAAGTGTGGTTTTGGAAAAGATCCATAGCAGTGAGAAATTTGCATTACAACTTGACGAGTCTACTGATATCAGTGGACATGCTCAACTCTTGGCCAATGTGCGTTTTGTTGATGGTGATGCAATTAGAGAAAACTTCTTTTTCTGCAAGGCATTGCCAGAAAAAGCAACAGGAGAAGAAATTTTTCGGGTCACATCAGAATACCTTGAACAAGGAGGACTTAAGTGGGAAAACTGCACAAGTGTCTGCACCGATGGAGCTGCAGCCATGGTCGGGCACACCAAAGGCTTTGTAAGCAGAGTGAAGGAAAGAAATCCAGATGTGATTGTTACGCATTGTTTTTTGCACCGTGAGGCCCTCGTAGCCAAGACTTTACCAGCAGACCTAGTTCATGTGTTGGATGATGTTGTGCGCATGGTAAACTTTGTAAAGTCACGACCCGTGAAAAGTCGCATATTTGCAGCTTTGTGTGAGGAGATGGGAGCGAAGCATAAAACCTTGCTGTTTCATACGGAGGTCCGGTGGTTGTCGCGTGGCAAGGTCTTGGTTCGTGTGTATGAGCTGCGGGAGGAACTTAAAGTGTTTCTGACAAATGAGAGGTCAGATTACGCAAAGCTGCTTGCAAGTGATGAGTGGTGTGCAAGGCTGGCATACCTGGCAGATATATTTCATCATCTGAATGAACTGAACACACGAATGCAAGGCCGAAATGAAAACCTGCTTACAAGTACAGATAAAATAAATGGATTCCGTTCAAAGGTGCAACTCTGGCATCAACACGTGGAAAGTGGCAATCTTGAAATGTTCACACTCACCAAGCAATGGCAAGGTGTTCACACTGCTGCACTGTGTGAGATAATAGGTAAACATTTAAAAACTCTCGAGGGGAAGTTGTCATTTTATTTCTCTTCAGTCTCCACTGAATGCCTTGACTGGGTTAGGGACCCTTATAGCTCAGCATCAGTTGGTGGAAAGGACATGACTTTACAGGAGCAGGAGGAACTAACTGAACTGAGACAAAATCGTGGTTTCAAGCTAAGATTTGCTGATCTACCTTTGGACAGTTTTTGGTTGGAAACTGCCAAGGAGTTCCCCCTTCTGGCAAATAAAGCTATTTTGACATTGCTCCCATTTTCCACTACATATCTCTGTGAGTTGAGCTTTTCAAGCATGATTGCTATAAAAACTAAATACAGAGAGAGACTGAGAGCTGTTGACGAAGAGCTACGTGTGTGTCTTTCTTCGATTCCAGCCAGAATATCAGCTTTGTGTTCAGCCAAAAAGGCCCAGGTTGCGCACTGAATAAAGTATTTTATAATTTTTCATATTTCTGTTTACTTACTATTTCATAATAAAGTAATTATAAAATACTTTCTTTGTGTTTATTTGATTCCTATTAAAGAGAGTTACTTTATATATAGTCAATATAGGCACAGAGTTAATTTTTTAAACATTTTCTAATGGTGGTGTGCCTCGAGATTTTTTTCATGAAACAAGTGTGCCTTTGCCCAAAAAAGGTTGGGAAACACTGTTCTAGGGCACACTCATGGTGCAAATGAGATGATAGTGGCTTGGCCAGTGGAACAGGAACCAATGGGATCATTTGGAGGTGGACATCTGGACTAGCTGCATGCATAGGCAGGCAGAGACAATGAGGAATTGACTTGTTGCAAAGGTGACATGGCTGGCTGTTTTCGTGATAGAAGGCAGAGGAAGGGGGACACCAAGGAGAACAATTCCTGCAGCTCTGCTCTATTCCAAATTCCTTAGCTGGAATAGCTCAGTCAGTAGAGCATAGAAGACTCGGCTTTCTGTAAAAAGAAACCTATATGTTTCACATGGGGACGTGGGTGGCGCTATGGGTTAAACCACAGAGCCTAGGACTTGCCAATCAGAAGGCCGGCGGTTCAAATCCCCGCGACGGGGTGAGCTCCCGTTGCTCGGTCCCTGCTGCTGCCAACCTAGCAGTTCGAAAGCACCTCAAAGTGCAAGTAGATAAATAGGTACCGCTCTGGCGGGAAGGTAAACGGTGTTTCCATGTGCTGCTCTGGTTCGCCACAAGCAGCTTAGTCCTGCTGGCCACATGACCCAGAAGCCGTACACCGGCTCCCTCTGCCAGTAAAGCGAGATGAGTGCCGCAACCCCAGAGTCGGTCAGGACTGGACCTAATAGTCAGGGGTCTCTTTATCCATATGTTGCACATGAGAAAGTGAATGCTAAGTTGCTGAATAAGACTCAAATGAGAGTTGAACGTTTTGTGTCATATTTTTCCTTAACTTCAAGGGTCCAGTGGAAAGTGATCTCTTCGGTTTTGCAAGACAGAAGAGACAACCTTGTTGTCATGGCAACTGGTGAGCTGCATATATTTTTTCCACAGGGTGTCGTATGAGGGATAAACCCATGAAGATGACTTCCTGAGAGTGTTAGGGTGTAGTGATATGAGCGGTTGTTGCCCCATTGGGGGGATAAAATGCCAAGGATATCTTTGGGTTCGTAGTCTGTAAGCTTTTTGGATGCAATGGTTTGGAGTTTTAAGAACTGCAACTTTAAGGAAGCTCATGAACTTTGATGTCCTCTCTTACACCTGTTCCTCACTGCTCCATCTTTGAAAGGTCAGGAAGCCTTTGGTATGGCATGGTGGAAGTTCAAAGTACCTGTTTCGGGTCAATTACCCCTTCTTTCTACAGCCTCCACATTTTCACACCCCCCCCTTTAGGACAGTATCATACTTCCAGTATTTAGACCAGAGCTTTCCAAACTGTGTGTTGCGACACGTTGGTGTGTCGGCTGCACTGTGTAGGTGTGTCACGCGAATGCTGCCTGTGCTCCTCCGAGGGCTGGAAAGGGTTTAGTTTAACCTCCAGTTTGCTAGTAAAACTGAATTACCATATTTTTTCCTCTATAGCACATACTTTTTCCCCTCCAAAAATTAAGGGGAAATGTGTGTGCGTCCTATGGGGCGAATGCAGGCTCCTTGGCTCCAGCGATATCAACGCAAAGCCTCCGAAGCGCAGAGGGAGCGTTCCCTCCGCGCTCCGGAGGCTTCGTGTTGCTTTCGCTGAAGCCTGGAGAGCGAGAGGGGTCAGTGCGCACCAACCCCTCTCGCTCTCCAGGCTTCAGGGATAGCCGCCTGAAGCCTGCGGAGCGCAGCGGGAACTCGCGCTGCGCTCCGAAGGCTTCGGGTGCCTTTTGCTGAAGCCAGGAGAGCAAGACTCTCCTGGCTTCAGCAGAGAGGGAGAGCTGCGCAGTGCCCCTTCAGCGAAGCGGGAGGAGAAATGGAAGGGGCTCTGTTTCTCCTGCCGCTTCGCTGAAGGGGCGCTGAGCAGAGAGGGGGAGGATTTTTTTCCCTTGTTCTCCCCCTCTAAAACAAGGTGCGTCCTATGGTTGGGTGCATCCTATAGAGCGAAAAATACGGTACTGTGTTGCGAAATGATGCATGTCTGAAAATTGTGTCACCAACATGAAAAGTTTGGAAAGCTCTGATTTAGAGAAGATTAAGTTATTAGCTAACTAGGCAACATAGTGCCAGAATTGGTGTTAATATGCTCAGACCACTTTGTTCCTATCGGTATTCTTGCTGCCACATTGTGCACCAGCTGTGTAGCCGCATGTACATCTTATTCTATTATTCTGATCTAGAGGTCGCTGGAACATAGAGGACTGAAAGCTGGTTCATTAAATTCCGTGCCAGTTTTAGCCTTGCTGTGATTTTCTCTACATCTGTAAAATTTTAATTTGAAGTGTTGTAGAAGGTCCTTATTAGTACTGACATAGACATGAGGATAAACCCACTAATACGCTAATGTCATTATATACATCTGTGTCTCTATAAAGACTGATAACAAACTAGGGAGGTTGAGGAAAGGAAATGTTGTTTTCCAATGAGATTCCCTTATCATTCAAGATGTGTTCATTCAATATATATTATTTCAGGATACGGGAAAAGTTTGTGCTTTCAGTTTCCACCAGTATATACAAGAGGAATTGGAATAGTAATCTCTCCCCTTATTTCTTTGATGGAAGACCAAGTACTACAACTTGAGTAAGTCTAGGCCTGCCGTGAAGAAATGGGCTTGTCTTCATTTTATAGATTGTGATTCTGTGTCTATATGATGAAAGCAGCCCTAAAAGGTGGCCTAAAACATATTTTAAACCAATAAATCGGAGGACCTGTTGTCTTTTCCCAGCCGCATCAAACTTTGAGGATATGTTTGTCTCTGGTTTTTTTAACTGTAATCCACAAAATGTCCAAACCTATCAAAAAAGTGTAGCGTAAAACAAATGTAGCACCTTTTCTCTCTTAGAGGTGCTGTCTTCTTTCTTTCCTTCATTGCAAAAGAGCTGTTCCTGGGTCTATTTTTTTTAAAAAAGCTTCTTTAATAAAAAGAAATGAACTAAAAGATTTTATATTTCTGTAGCGGAGAAATTTCATTTTCTAAGACATACAATGTCACAACCATGCATCGGATGTCCCAGAGAAGCATACCCTTAATGTAGTGTTGAACTGGAAATGTGCATGAGGAAATGTGCCATCTTTATCTCCCACCCCACTGCACCAAAATCCCTTTTTGGATGTGACGTTGGAAGTTCAATTGTTCCTCTACATATACAGTGGTACCTTGGGTTACAGACCCTTCAAGTTACAGACTCCGCTAACCCAGAAATAGTACCCTGGGTTAAGAACTTTACCTCAGGATAAGAACAGAAATCGTGCGTCGGCAGTGGGAGGCCCCATTAGCTAAAGTGGTACCTCGGGTTAAGAACAGTTTCAGGTTAAGAACGGATGTGGCGTTTGCCCTCCTGGGTTAGGTGACATCATACTGGGTCATAAGGAAAGGGTTAAATAAGTGTGAAGTGATTGGCAAGTGGGAACCCAAGGGGGGAGGAGTTAGAGTTGGAGTTGGGTGTTAGAGTAGAGAGAGGGAGGATAAGTCTGTGGGTTGGAATAGTTTGATGTGAGAGAGTGAGAGAATCTGTTAAGAGGAGTCAGATAGACAGTTGGGATAATCAGTTAGAAGTTATTAGGAAGGTATAGGCCGGTAAAGAAACTAAGATTAAGAAACTGACAAGAAAAATTATCTGAAACCATAAACTTGTTAACGCTTATAAAATAAACTTGTTTATTTGGTTTGATGTTAACAACTGTCTGGACTCCGTGTGTACCCGAGAGAAATGGGTTGGTGGCAGTGGGGAAGCAATCACAGTGGTGGCACAGGGATCAATAGACCGTCAAACGTCCGGGGACCCTGTGTGATCGCCACAACAGACTTCCAGAACAAATTAAGTTCTTAACCTGAGGTACCACTGTAATACTACTTTAGAGGGCAAAGTGATAGATGGGAAGTGAAAATGTAAAATGTATCTTATTTTTTATGGTGAATTAGTGAAAGCCCTGCTTAGAGAACAGCCACTGTGCAGTCAGACAGATTTTAACTGTTTATAGCCGATGGGTATTACAATCTGAATCATAAAAAACTGTGGTGTTTTCTTGTAGGATGTCAGGAATTCAAGCTTGCCTACTAGGATCAGCACAGTCAAGGAATGTCAGAGGGGAAATCAAAGCGTAAGCCTTGCCTTGTCTCATTTTTTTGGGGTGGTCAGGCAAATAAAGTGCCTCTTCTTAGGTAGAGTACTAAAGTTGCTTTTAAAGAACTTTATAAGGTACAGTAAACATGAAAGAGCAATTTCAAACATACGAAGGCTGAACTTGAGCTCACTGCTGTTTCCCCCTCTTTTTGCTAGGGGCCACTATAGAGTTGTCTACATTACCCCAGAGTTCTGTTCGGGGAACTTGCCATGGCTTGAGGAACTTGACAGAACAAATGGTAAGTGGGAATAGTTGATAGTGTATTAAAAAAATTCAGAAGAGATTGCTGCTCTTGGAATTGCTAGGAGTTTTATCTACAGTGGTACCTCAGGTTACATACGCTTCAGGTTACAGACTCCACTAACGCAGAAATAGTACCTCGGGTTAAGAATTTTGCTTCAGGATGAGAACAGAAATCGCGCGGCGGCACAGCAGCAGCGGGAGACCCCATTAGCTAAAGTGGTGCTTTAGGTTAAGAACAGTTTCAGGTTAAGAAGGGACCTCCGGAACAAATTAAGTACGTAACCATAGGTACCACCATATTGGAGTCTAGTTTCTTATAATACACCTATGAGTTTTCACAGAAATAACAACAAAAAACACGTGGTATCAAAAGAATGCATTTTAGAATGCACATGGGCTCTGTAGGCTGAGTCAATTTTTCTGAAAAGGTGAATTATTATTATTATTTTATTATTACCCTGCCCATCTGGCTGGGTTTAAAAACTTCCCTAAACAGGGCTGCCTTCAGATGTCTTCTAAAAGTCAGATAGTTGTTTATTTCCTTGACATTTGATAGGAGGGTGTTCCACAGGGTGGGCACCACTACCAATAAGGCCCTCTTCCTGGTTCCCTGTAACCTCACTTCTCGCAGTGAGGGAACTGCCAGAAGGTCCTTGGAGGAGAACCTCAGTGTCTGAGCTGAATGATGGGGGTGGAGACACTCCTTCAAGTATACTGGGTCAAAGCCATTTAGGACTTTAAAGGTCAGCACCGTCACTTCGAATTGTGCTTGAAAACATACTGAGGGCCAATGTAGGTCTTTCAGGACCGGTGCTATATGGTCTTGGCCATATAACTCAAATGTCCAAATATGGCTGGTGACATCCGAAGAGGTCTTCCAGCTTCCAGCAATCATCATTCTAGTTCCCATCAAGAGGAAGGCCCATATGGAGCAGCTTCTTGCCCAGTTGTAAGGATAAGTAGGTTATATATGAAGATTTAGCGACTGGTTGTTTTGTGATTTTCGAGAGGTGGTCAAATACTGGGCCCCAAAAGCTTTCAATGTAAGGACACGGCCACCACATCTGGTGGACAAAGCACTACAGTGGTGCCTCGCAAGACGAAATTAATCCGTTCCGTGAGGCTCTTCGTCTAGCGGTTTTTTCGTCTTGCGAAGCAAGCCCATTGACAGCTTAGCGGATTAGCGCTATTAGCGGTTTAGCGGCTTTTAGCGGATCAGCTGATAAGCGGCTTATCAGCGGATCAGCTGATAAGCAGTTTAGGGCTTAGGAAAAGGGGGGGGGGGAAGGAAAAAACCCTGCAGGAACTCGCAAGACATTTTCGTCTTGCAAAGCAAGCCCATAGGGAAATTCGTTTTGCGAAGTGCCTCCAAAACGGAAAACCCTTTCGTCTAGCGGGTTTTCCGTCTTGCAAGGCGTTCGTCTTGCGGGGCACCACTGTACAGCCTCTCCACCTCAATGGCATAGTCATGTTCTTGTAGCTCAGCTGAACCGATGTCAAGTTCCAGCCATGAATGATTTTCGAAGCAGTTGCACAAACCTAAGACTGAGATGGTTTTAAATGGCGGCTGCCTCAGAATCATAGTGCAGTAATCCCCCTATATTCCCCTCCCAGACCTGTTTCAATCCTACCAAATTCCCATAGCATGTCATAGAGCAGTAAATTAATTCCCTGTGGCTGAACCAATGGAAGTGTTAGGTTTCAAAGGCTGTTAAAGACCCATCCACACTTTCCCTTTCGGCAATTGCCCTTGCAAAACTATGTAAATGAGCCAAAGATCCCTCTCGGCAGGGAAGGATGTGATCAGGTTTTCACATGACAGTGGTTTCCCATTTTGAAACAAGCCTCTTAGTCTTTTAATGCTCACCCACTTCCAACTTTAGAAATGAGCATATCTTTTCAGACACATGCAGTCTTGATGATTTAGAACTGTATAAAGGAATGGGAACAGATGTTTGCACCAGCAGCTCCTAATCCTAAAGGCTGATAAAGGATTTTCCAGGGAGGGCGTACCAGACAAGAGTGTCTGCCATCGAGGAAATTGCTGGCTATTCTTCAGTGTATCATTTCAGCGTTATTAACAATTAAGGCACTGGTGTTGCCAGCAAACCGCACAGTATGACCTGAGACTGGGAATCCCCAGCCTCTCTACCTTTGATTTACAGTGGTGCCTCGCAAGACGAAATTAATTCGTTCCGCGAGTTTTTTCGTCTTGCGATTTTTTTGTCTTGCGAAGCACGGACTTTGGGAAAGCTTCAAAAATCACCAAAGTCTTCAAAAACCTCAAAAAAGGCTACCACACTATGAGTTGCTCCTCGAAGTGAATGCACGGTTTTAAGAAAAAGGAAACAAACTTGCAAGACAAAGGAAACAAACTTGCAAGACGTTTTCGTCTTGCGAAGCAAGCCCATAGGGAAATCCGTCTTGCGAAGCAACTCAAAAAACGAAAAACCTTTTCGTTTTGTGAGTTTTTCGTCTTCCGAGGCATTCGTCTTGCGAGGTACCACTGTACTGTGTGTTACTCGTTGCCACCCCCCACCCCCAGCCGTACTTTCTTATTCCAGTGACAGAAATCTACCAAATATTTCTGCCATTGCCACAGAGAAGAGGAAGGATTGTCTATAGCCAAAGTCTGGAACAGAAAAAAAGATCTTTGGGAGAACCATTACTATGAAAGCTTAATACCCTTCTTCAAGTCCTAAAAGGAGGGTCAATTTTTCTTCTTCTCATTTGGGGCTACACTTGTTGATTGTAAATACTCCAAAATACCTTGGGAAGAGAGCAAGGCCTTAGCTGATAAGGATATTTGGTCTTTCCAGCTGGTGTTGAGACTTGGTTAATTGCAGCTTTGCATAGTTAACTTCAAGGCCAGCTACTGTATGGAATCTGCGATGCCCCTGCTAGCATTCCTGCCTCAGGGTCAGATAAAAAGAGTAAGCTGTTTATCAGAGAAATGACTTATGGCATGTTCTTGGTTGTCCACCTGGGCTCCCCCAGTGTTTACATTGGCTCTGGTCCAGTCAGCCAAGGTTTCTGTTAATTGAAGTCCCTCTTGTCTGTGCTCTGTACTTCTTCGCTTCTGAGAATTGCCAGAAACTTAGTATGGGAAAGGATGTAGGAGTGCAAGGATAAGATAACTTTTCGTAGACCTTGACTTATGGGAGCATTGGGAAGGTTCAGTGGAGGGCACATTTTTCTTTTTCCCTTTCTCTTCTGCAAAATACCAACATGAGTTTGCAATTAGGTTGTAGGGTTTTATTTCTGCCAAGTGACAGCTGCTTCTTTTTTTAAACTTTAGTAAAGAGTTGGCTAACCTGTTGGGAGTGGTTGGAGTGCAATGACATTTGGAGGTCCACAGGTTAATTTGAGGTTCCAATCAGCATTAAAGCTTACTAGAATAATTTCTGGCATAAATGTTAACTGGGTCGTCTAATCAGGGTTCAAGTTTGCTCATTAGCAGCCCAGTTGCCCTACTGCAGACAAGCAGAAATCTAGGCAGGAGTTTAAAGGCAGACACAGAGGTTTTATTATACTAATTCAACCAGATCCATGCCTTTCTGAACATCAGCTGGGCTACAAGTGCAGCTTTCTTCTGAGTAGACATCGGATCTGGAAGCCTCCTTGCAGCAGGGCAAGCACTTCTCTACTGGTTCATTGTCTTTCACTGGGTCCACATTTGTCTTAGCTGTACAATGGTACCTCGGGTTACAAACACTTCGGGTTACAGACTCCGCTAACCTGGAAGTAGTGCCTTGGGTTAAGAACTTTGCCCCAGGATGAGAACAGAAACCATGCGCCGGCAGTGTGGCAGCAGCAGGAGGCCCCAATAGCTAAAGTGGTTGTTGTTTAGTCGTTTAGTCGTGTCCGACTCTTCGTGACCCCCTGGACCAGAGCACGCCAGGCACTTCTGTCTTCCACCACCTCCTGCAGTTTGGTCAGGCTCATGTTTGTAGCTTCGAGAACACTGTCCAACCATCTCGTCCTCTGTCGTCCCCTTCTCCTTGTGCCCTCAACCTTTCCCAACATCAGGGTCTTTTCCAGGGAGTCTTCTCTTCTCATGAGGTGGCCAAAGTATTGGAGCCTCAGCTTCAGGATCTGTCCTTCCAGTGAGCACTCAGGGCTGATTTCCTTCAGAATGGAGAGGTTTGATCTTCTTGCAGTCCATGGGACTCTCAAGCGTCTCCTCCAGCACCATAATTCAAAAGCATTAATTCTTTGGCGATCAGCCTTCTTGATGGTCCAGCTCTCACTTCCATACATCACTACTGGGAAAACCATGGCTTTAACTATACGGACCTTTGTTGGCAAGGTGATCTCTCTGCTTTTTAAGATGCTGTCTAGGTTTGCCATTGCCTTTCTCCCAAGTAGCAGGCGTCTTTTAATTTCGTGACGGCTGTCACCACCTGCAGTGATCATGGAGCCCAAGAAAGTAAAATCTCTTACTGCCTCCATTTCTTTCCCTTCTATTTGCCAGGAGGTGATGGGACCAGTGGCCATGATCTTCGTTTTTTTGATGTTGAGCTTCAGACCATATTTTGCGCTCTCCTCTTTCACCCTCATTAAAAGGTTCTTTAATTCATCCTCACTTTCTGCCATCAAGGTTGTGTCATCCGCATATCTGAGGTTGTTGATATTTCTTCCGGTGATCTTAATTCCGGCTTGGGATTCATCCAGCCCAGCCTTTCGCATGATGAATTCTGCATATAAGTTAAATAACCAGGGAGACAATATACAGCCTTGTCGTACTCCTTTCCCAATTTTGAACCAATCAGTTGTTCCATATCCAGTTCTAACTGTAGCTTCTTGTCCCACATAGAGATTTCTTAGGAGACAGATGAGGTGATCAGGCACTCCCATTTCTTTAAGAACTTGCCATAGTTTGCTGTGGTCAACACAGTCAAAGTCTTTTGCATAGACAATGAAGCAGAAGTAGATGTCTTTCTGGAACTCTCTAGCTTTCTCCATAATCCAGTGCATGTTTGCAATTTGGTCTCTGGTTCCTCTGCCTCTTCTAAATCCAGCTTGCACTTCTGGGAGTTCTCGGTCCACATACTGCTTAAGCCTGCCTTGTAGAATTTTAAGCATAACCTTGCTAGCGTGTGAAATGAGGGCAATTGTGCGGTAGTTGGAGCACTCTTTGGCACTGCCCTTCTTTGGGATTGGGATGTAGACTGATCGTCTCCAATCTTCTGGCCACTGCTGAGGATTGCTGGCATATTGAATGTAGCACCTTGACAGCATCATCGTTTAAAATTTTAAATAGTTCAGCTGGAATATCATCACTTCCACTGGCCTTGTTATTAGCAGTGCTTTCTAAGGCCCATTTGACTTCACTCTCCAGGATGTCTGGCTCAAGGTCAGCAACCACACTACCTGGGGTGTACGAGACCTCCATTTCTTTCTGGTACCTCAGGTTAAGAACTGTTTCAGGTTAAGAATGGACCTCTGGAACAAATTAAGTTCGTAACCAGAGGTACCACTGCAGAGGTTCAGGAAAGAATCTGATCCATGGTGCATGTAGAGGTTTGCTCCAGATGAGGTGTCTGTAAGACTGGATTAGTTGGGCTGCTTTAATGGGTTCTTTAGGTGTGTCAGGGCTTACTGTAGCATCCTAGGCCTCTTCCTCAGATGAGGTATACCCAGAGGTCTGGGTCACTCTGGCTTCTGACATCTGCTAATTCAAAGTAGACTACTTGCATAAGTGATTAAATTTGCAAAACATATATACAGTGGTACCTCACAAGACAAAATTAATTCATTCTGCGAGTTTTTTCGTCTTGCGATTTTTTCGTCTTGCGAAGCATGGATTTTGGAAAAGCTTCAAAAATCACCAAAGTCTTCAAAAACCTCAAAAAAGGCTACCACACCGCGTGCTATGAGTTGCTCCTTGAAGTCAAGTCGCAACTGCACCCCCTGAATGCACGGTTTTAAGAAAAAGGAAACAAACTTGCAAGACAAAGGAAACAAACTTGCAAGACGTTTTCGTCTTGCGAAGCAAGCCCATAGGGAAATCCGTCTTGCGAAGCAACTAAAAAAAGAAAAACTCTTTCGTCTTGCGAGTTTTTCGTCTTACGAGGCATTCGTCTTGCGAGGTACCACTGTACCAATTGGCTCTGCAATCTATACTGTCGTAAGTGCTCTGTAACCACATGATCGGGCCTGTCTTAACTCATCTTAGGCATCACCCTGATAGCTGTTGATGAAGCTCACTGTATTTCTGAATGGGGACATGACTTCAGGAATTCTTTCAGGTCTTTGGGGTTGTTGAAGAAACATCTTCCTAAGGTACAGTATAGTCATTGCAAGAAATTTTTGTGATTTAATTTTTTTGAACATAGATCAACTTTAACAAAACAAATGTTTGATCTCTGTGCGCTATGTATAGTTGTTGATCATTCCTTGTGTTTCCATTTCGGATGGGCAACTTGCTACATTAGACATAGGCAATCTCGGCCCTCCAGATGTTTTGGGACTACAATTCCCATCATCCCTGACCACTTGTCCTGTTAGCTAGGGATGATGGGAGTTGTAGGCCCAAAACATCTGGAGGGCTGAGGTTGCCTATGCCTGCGCTACATACTCTTCCCTCTGTGAATACACATGAATGTTTATACTAGCATAGGCACAATTCAGAATCATGCCAACCATAAATTATGCTAAAGATGATTTGAACTTCCAGGTATATTAGCTGTGGTTATCTGCTCTTGTTTTCCAGCTACTCGGCAATTCCAGAGGCCGAAGCACTATAAAAATGGAAGAGCAGTAACAGCCACAATCCCCTTTTGCCAATCTGTACATCATGCTGTAGTGTAATAGGCACATGCAAACTGGTTTCAAACCTTGGCTTCTGATTCTGGTGTGCTGGCTGCCAGCAAACCATGGTTTGCCAAAACAGACACCAGACTAAATCATAAGTAACCCTGGTTTGGCAAGATGGCTGAATTGTGCTATTGAACTTCGGGGCTATAAGAAAAAATTAATGGTCTGCGGAAAGGGGAGTGTTTGATCCTGCAGCTCACTCCCAGTCTGGAGAGCATTACATGCACATGAACTCTTAAAGGTTGCCTCATAACCTTTGGGAGGGAGGGAGGGAGGGAGGCCAGAGTATGGATCATGATAACCTGTGTGAATGTTCACTGTAACTGCAAATGTTGACATTGAAGGAGAAGGTGATGATGGAGATTTCCTAGATTCCTCCTAGAATTCTTCTGGGAAACTTAATCTGACCCTACTGAAAACAATGTGCTTTATTCATGCATACATTTACCACACCATTTAGAGTAAATCAAATCAAAGAGTGCCCACTTATTCTTTATTCCTTAAATTTTGGATTATGGTATAAAAAGAGTTTAATGCTTTGGTTTCTTTTTATCCATCACCTTTACATTTTCCAGATTTCTGCTTCTTTTTTCTTTCCAGGTTCCCATTGTTGCATTAACTGCAACAGCAAGCCCTTCTGTCAGAGAGGACATCATAAACTGTCTGAACCTTAAGACTCCCCAGGTCACATGTACCAGCTTTGACCGGCCTAATTTATACTTAGAAGTAGTACGGAAAACTGGAAATATCATCGTGGACATACAGCAGTTCCTTGTTAAAAAAGACAAGTTAGTGTGTTTTGTCCCTCCTTTGCCCGCAAATTTTGTGTTCCAAGGTTACCGCTGGAAAGAAACGTTTATAAATATTTATTTAAATTTATTATTTTTTAAATAAAGGCTCTTCTACTCCAATAACACTTTCAACTTCTGAAATGTGTTGATAGTCCACAACAGTAGATCAGTATTTTCCCCCCAAGTTTATTATGAGATTAATAGAGCCAGTATTCGAGGAGAAAATCTACAAGAAAGATTTGTCACAAGGCTAGCGTATTTTCTTTGTTCGTTCCTTGGATATCTTAATGACCTATGTCACACGCAGATGCTTTCTTCTTCTTTAAATTCTTAGATTTAGTTATGAATTTGAAGGCCCCACTATTGTTTACTGCCCATCAAGGAAGACAACTGAACAGGTAGCTGCAGAGCTGACAAAATTAAACATTGTTTGTGGAACATACCATGCTGGCATGGGAGTCACAGCAAGGCGAGACATCCACCACAAATTCATGAGAGATGAAATTCAGGTATGAAGGAAATGCTGTTTGCTTGTCATAAGATGCTCTGTGGTTGTATTTTGTGGGATATACAGGGGGAAATTAGGAGGAAGCATCATAGTCGCTAAATATGTCCCAAGCTCCCACCTCCCACTTTCCTTCCAAGCTCAGCAGCCACAATCCAGCATAAGTTAGCTCTGACTGTGTCCCAGTGACACCAATAAAATTTAAACTGGTTGCAACTAAGGTTGTGATTCCGTGCACACTTAACCTGGGAGTAAATCCCATTGAATTCAACAACAACAACAATCTTTATTACGGTCCAGGGACTCAACAAATCGTTAGAAAGCAAGACACAATTCATACAGCCTACCTCCAGGTTAAACAAACATTTTGTTCAGAATATAGGGATCATTGGTTCTTGCAACCAGCGATAAAAACTTTGCTACTGCTAATGTTCTAGCATTTGTCCGGTCTTCCAATAGGAACCTGACATAGTGAGCCTCTGGTTTTCCCGGGAAAGGTACCAGCAAGGGTAGTATCAGTTGAGCCCTGGCTTGCTCATATTTTGCACAGTGCAACAAAATATGTTTTATGGAATCGATGTCTTGAGAACACGAGCAAAGTCTGTCCTGGTAGGGAACTCCTCTCAACCTGCCATCCAGCACTGCAGAAGGAAAGACTTTTAGTCTGGCTTTGGTGAAAAGCCTTCAATAGTTTGGTACTGTCAGGTTTTTAATGTAAGATGTTAACTTAAAGACATGCCCATATTGTACTCCCACTGTCAGCGGACTACAGACTGCGTGTGATCGAGATCGCAAGTCACTGTGTGTATTATCCCATAATCTTTGCTTTTAACATCTTTTGGGCGCCTTCATAACCCAGGTAATACAGTTGGGGGGGGGGTGACAGACCAATAGAGGTGGCTTTCTGAGTCATGGTTTTCTGCCATTTGCTGACAAATTCCTCATTGTTTAGGTGTTGGTACAAACCCTTCCCTAGATCAAACACTGAACCATTGAATTCAGCAATACCTCTGACCAGTGGCGGAGGAACCCTTTCCGGCATCTGGGGCGGGACACCCCGCCCGGTGACGCACACGCGACATCCGTACGGAGGCCGCCCTGGGTGCCACTCGGGGGGGGGGGGTTGACAAGATGGCCCCTGCCTCAGTATGGGCGGCCATATGGGCTGCCGCTCGTGCGCGGTGGCCTGTATGGTCGCTGTGTGAGCGGCGCCCATACTGACTGCGTGCACCCTCGACTGCTCTACAGCTGGGGGGAGGCAGGGGCCATCTTGTCACACCCACACCAGAGTGGCACCCGGGGCGGCCCGCCCCCCACTTTGTAAGCCCCTGCCTCTGACTATATGTTCATAGGATTTGGCTGCATGGCTTGTTCTATTGCTTTAAACTGGACTTTCAGGTACAGTGGTACCTCGGGTTAAGTACTTAATTCGTTCTGGAGGTCCGTACTTAACCTGAAACTGTTCTTAACCTGAAGCACCACTTTAGCTAATGGGGTCTCCTGCTGCCGCCGCGCCGCCACAGCATGATTTCTGTTCCCATCCTGAAGCAAAGTTCTTAACCTGAAGCACTATTTCTGGGTTAGCGGAGTCTGTAACCTGAAGCATATGTAACCCAAGGTACCACTGTAGTACCTTTTACTGGGCTGTGCCCAATATAGCTCCATTTTGGCTACTTTGATTTCATTGCCTTTAATGAGTGCTTTGCAACTGGAGACATAGCCATAGTATACTTTATGTAGGTGGACACATTAAACTGTTGTTAAGCACATTGAATTTTTTCCATGCATCAATATTAAAGTGGAGTTAAAAACTGATATGGTGGTTATTTTTCAGTGTATAGTAGCGACTGTAGCTTTTGGAATGGGCATCAATAAAGCCGACATCCGGACAATTATTCATTATGGAGCGCCAAAGGAAATGGAATCGTACTACCAGGAAATTGGAAGGGCTGGTCGTGATGGGCTTCCTGCCTCTTGCTATGTATTATGGACGCCAGCTGACATGAGTTTCAACAGGTAACCAATACTACTGGCCTACTATATAGGCACAGTAGCATGGTAAAAGTGAGCCAGAGTGGGTTTGGGGAACATGCTTTCCTCTCTCCTCATGTGCTTACAAGGAGGAGTTCGGGAGCTTTTGCTTCTGATTCCAGGGAACCACATTTTAACTTGCCAGCCCAGTCTTAAACTGTTATTGTTTAAAATGTTATTAATGTTAGCTGGAGGAGACTCTTGAGAGTCCCATAGACTGCAAGAAGATCAAACCTCTCAATTCTGATGAGCCTGGATAGCTCTGGATGAGCTCTGATGAGCCTGGATAGCTCAGTTGGTTAGACCATGGTGCTGATAACGCCAAGGTTGCAGGTTCGATCCCTGTATGGACCAGCTGCATATTCCTGCATTGCAGGGGGTTGGACTAGATGATCCTCAGGGTCCCTTCGAACTCTACAGGGCTATGCTATGATTCTTAAGGAAATCAGCCCTGAGTGCTCACTGGAAGGACAGATCCTGAAGCTGAGGCTCCAATACTTTGGCCACCTCATGAGAAGAGAAGACTCCCTGGAAAAGACCCTGATGTTGGGAAAGGTGGAGGGCACAGGGAGAAGGGGGCGACAGAGGACAAGATGGTTGGATAGTGTTATCGAAGCTACCAGCATGAGTTTGACCAAACTGTGGGAGGCAGTGGAAGACAGGAGTGCCAGGCGTGATCTGGTCCATGGGGTCACGAAGAGTCGGACACGACTAAACGACTAAACAACAACAACTACATTTACCCATGGTTTGTCTTAACAAGCCAGTTTCATAACCCAGTGTTTGAATGTAACCTTTTTCAAACAAACCATAGTTAAGATCAACCACAGTTTGTTGGGTTTGGTCAACGCAAAAAGCTACTGTTGGTTCAAACAATCTTTTATTGTAAATCTTTTTGGGATGCCTCTGAGAGTGTGAAACGATATATAAATATAACAAACAAACAAAAAAAGGTAAAGGATCCCTGACAGTTAAGTCCAGTCGCAGACGACGGGTTGTGGCGCTCATCTCGCTTTATTGGCCGAGGGAGCCAGCGTACAGCTTCCGGGTCATGTGGCCAGCATGACTAAGCCGCTTTTGGTAAAACCAGAGCAGCGCACAGAAACGCCGTTTACCTTCCCGCCAGAGCGGTACCTATTTATCTACTTGCACTTTTTTGGCATGCTTTCGAACTGCTAGGTTGGCAGGAGCTGGGACCGAGCAACGGGAGCTCACCCCGTTGCGGGGATTCGAACCGCCGACCTTCTGATCGGCAAACCCAAGAGGCTCAGTGGTTTAGACCACAGCGCCACCCATGCTAACTAACTTTCAAGCAAAAGCTTCTGAACTCCTTCTGATGGGCACAGAAGAACATGGAGTATGCAAGAGCCCAAGGCTCACTGCATCTTGTTCTTGTTACTCTAAACTCTGGTTTAGTGTGATGTCTGAACATGACCACTGAGGTAGTCTGTGGAATTCTATGTAGCATTAAGTGGGATATGCACATGAGGAATGAGGTCTGCTGATCCCCTCCCATTCATCCCTCACATGTCCCCTAAACCTGTTCTGGGATTCACTCCCAACCCCCAGAGCATATTTAGAGAGTGTGTGGGAGGAGGAGAGAGAGGGGGGAGTCCTGTTGGGCAAGTGGGCCTAGTTCCACACACATACCACATAGTTGAATCCCACCCAGTGTATGTGAAACACTTTATATGCTTGAGATGTGTTATAAAATTGTGATACCATTGTATTTAATGTTACTTTGCCCAGTCAGACTGCAGTTTCTGTCTATGGTGTCAGTCTGTTTTATATAGACATAATACAGTGGTACCTTGGGTTAAGTACTTAATTCGTTCTGGAGGTCCATACTTAACCTGAAACTGTTCTTAACCTGAAACACCACTTTAGCTAATGGGGCCTCCTGCTGCTGCCGCACCCTAGAGCATGATTTCTGTTCTCATCCTGAAGCAAAGTTCTTAATCTGAAGCACTATTTCTGGGTTAGCAGAGTCCGTAACCTGAAGCGTATGTAACCTGAAGCGTAAATAACCCGAGGTACCACTGTATCTGCATATACCGTATTTTTTGCCCTATAAGACTCATTTTTTCCCTCCTAAAAAGTAAGGGGAAATGTGTGTGCATCTTATGGAGCAAATGCAGGCTGCGCAGCTATCACAGAAGCCAGAACAGCAAGAGGGTTCGCTGCTTTCACTGCGCAGCGATCCCTCTTGCTGTTCTGGCTTCTGAGATTCAAAGTATTTTTTTCTTCTTGTTTTCCTCCTCACAAAACTAGGTGCGTCTTGTGGTCTGATGCATCTTATAGAGCGAAAAATACGGTAACTAGAGAAATCGTGACAACATGGCAATATATGGACGATGACAATATGAAATTTCGGTGTGCGTTTCCTTGTTCTTCATTTCTTGCTCCGTTTATAGCTATGACTGATTTATATTGCATGAAAAGTATGTGTGTAGGATGTTTGCAAATTTTATATTTTCTTGGAAGGTGACAGGGAAATAATGAACGTTTCATCTTTAATTTTCTTCCTCTCTCTCCCACTTTCTTTTTAAGACACCTACTCAGTGAGATACGTAATGATAAATTTCGCCTGTACAAACTGAAGATGATGGCAAAGATTGAGAAATACCTCAGCTTAAATAGCTGCAGAAGAAAGTACGTGTTATACTTTATATTTTAGCAAGTAACAATCAGGAGCTGTCAACACACCTCAATGAAAATCTTTCAAAGTTTTGAAAAGTGCCACTCACATTCTGCTACATTTTTGTATTTGCACCTTGAAGCTCATAATTTGAAAAAAAATATATATGTCCGTCTCAGGATGATTCAAGCAAGATAAATTAGCTCCCAGGTGAACCAATTAATGATGGTGATTTCTGCTCATTGTTTTCTTCAATGAATTTAACATGTAAATTCTTGTTCTTTTATTTAATTCCCAATGTTCTCTTGGGTAGAATCATTTTGTCACATTTCGAAGACAAACAACTCCGAAAGGCCTCATCGGGTATCATGGGAACAGAAAAATGTTGCGATAATTGCAGATTCAGGTAAATGTTCCTCCCAAAAGATTAAAGGTTTGGAACTGTCTTCCCACAGCTTATATGACAAGCAGCAATAAGTCTCTAATGGCTCTCTGTTAATGAAGTTTTCTTCAAATGTTGTTACTTTTAGGGTAAACGGTACAAGCTGCCATCCAGCAATTCCCAATCAAAAGCTGACTCGCAGGAATATGGCTTTAGTTCCAAATTTAAAATCCATCCTTAAAAAGCCAAGTAATAAAAATGAAAAGTTCTTCTTTGAATTTATGTCAGAGAACGACTGTGGGCGCTGAGCTCAAGTTGTGAAGGCAAATATTAAATCTTATATCCTAAATTCCTTGACCTAACTAGCGCCTCTTCCATAGTTCATGGTTGACCAGCCTGCACTGGCAAAGGCCACATCTGGACACTAGTCCAGATGTGGTGGGCCTGAAGGCCTGGTAATATGACACAAAGACAGGCTTATACTGCTTCTTGTCCGTCCCCCCACACCCCGGCCTTCTGCCGCATGGCCTTAGACTAGAGGCACAACTGCCAGGGATCTTAAGAGAAGGAGCTATGTACTGTACTGTTGTGCACACCCAAGCATCACTAGCTCATACTTCGGACTTGATTTATGGCTGATGTACAATAAAGGTTGGGACGCGTGTGGCGCTGTGGGTTAAACCACAGAGCCTAGGACTTGCCGATCAGAAGGTCGGCAATTCGAATCCCCGTGACAGGGTGAGCTCCCGTCGCTCGGTCCCTGCTCCTGCCAACCTAGCAGTTCGAAAGCACGTCAAAGTGCAAGTAGATAAATAGGTACCATTCTGGCGGGAAGGTAAACGGTGTTTCCGTGCGCTGCTCTGGTTTTGCCAGAAGCGGCTTAGTCATGCTGGCCACATGACCCGGAAGCTGTACGCCAGCTCCCTTGGCCAATAAAGCGAGATGAACGCCGCAACCCCAGAGTCGGCCATGACTGGACCTAACTGCCAGGGGTCCCTTTACCTTTACCTTTACAATAAAAGGTTGGTCTCCCCTGCCTTGCTTCATGCCTGCGTTTTAATTGCTGTTCTTTCCCCACCCTCCCCAGCCATCCGTATTTACAGTGGAATCTCGGGTTGCGAACGTGATCCATGCCGGAGGCACGTTCGCAACCCGCAGCGTTCGCAACCTGTTGTGCCGCGTCTGCCGTGCTTCTGCGCATGCGCAAAGTGCGATTTAGTGGTTCTGTGCGAGCGCCGAAACCCGGAAGTAACCCGTTCCAGTACTTCCGGGTTCGGCGTGGTCCGTAACCCAAAAACGCGCAACCCGCAGCGTTCGCAACCTGAGCTATGACTGTATAAATAAAATTGTATAGAGTGGTACCTCGGGTTAAGTACCTAATTCATTCCGGAGGTCCGTTCTTAACCTGAAACTGTTCTTAACCTGAAGCACCACTTTAGCTAATGGGGCCTCCTGCTGCTGCCGTGCCACCAGAGCACGATTTTTGTTCTCATCCTGAAGCAAAGTTCTTAACCTGAAGCACTATTTCTGGCTTAGTGGAGTGTGTAACCTGAAGCGTATGTAACCCAAGGTACCACTGTAGTGGTGGAGAAGCTACACAGAGAGCTGAACCTCTTTGTTTTGCTTTATTTGCTCGGTCATTTAGCTTGAACGGTAGGAATATTATAGTTTTAAGACACAATGCAAACGCTCTAAGGATTCGCATCATGGCAACAGATTGCCCGACCGTATGATATTCTGTATCGTACCTTTTCTCACACAAGATCCAGTTCTTGCATGCGCCATTTTGGCAAGTACTTTCCCCATCCCTAAAAATCTATGGACTTTACCCCCACCCAGCCCTGTTCGGAAGCAGAATCTGAAGCTTGCCTGACCATGTGTTCTAAGGCGAGTTGTGGAGAAGGGATGGAAGTTCCTTGTGGAGAAGGGATGACAACGCCTCTGCTCACATCTCCATTGCTGTAGCGATTCCTCTTTTCAAACCCTGTTGGTTCACACCTGAGCCACAGACCTGAGCACTCGTGGCATGCGGGATGTGACGCTGATCATTCCTATGGGGTGATTGGCATTATGATTGGGGGGGGCCTTACATTTCAGGAACACAGCTTTATGTACAGAGGTGCTGCATCCATTCCGCTGAGTGCCAGTTAGCGGAGACATGGGAGATTGGGGAAAGCGAGGGCAAACCAGCAGTCAGGGATGATGGGAGTTGTAGTCCAGCAACAGCTGGGCACCCAAGTTTGAGAAACACTGCCTAGAGCAGGCTTCCTCAAACTTGGTCCTCCAGATGTTTTGAGACTACAGTTTCCATCATGCCTGACCACTGGTCCTGTTAACTAGGGATGATGGGAGTTGTAGGCCAAAAACATCTGGAGGGCCGAGTTTGAGGAAGCCTGGCCTAGAGCAAGAAGAAGAAGAAGAGTTTGGACTTGATATCCCGCCTTTCACTCCCTTCAAGGAGTCTCAAAGCGACTAACATTCTCCTTTCCTTTCCTCCCCCACAACAAACACTCTGTGAGGTGAATGGGGCTGAGAGACTTCAAAGAAGTGTGACTGGACCAAGGTCACCCAGCAGCTGCATGTGGAGGAGCGGAGACGCGAACCCGGTTCCCCAGATTACGAGTCTACCGCTCTTAACCACTACACCACACTGGCAAGGGTGGTTAATTGGTGACTGGCCCAATATTGCTGGACTACAGTTCCCATCATGCCTCACCATTGGCTGTCCTGGCTGTACTGATGGGAGTTGCAGACCAGTGACATCTGGAGGGCCACAGGTTCCCCACCAGAATTTGCTCTCTCTGTGTGCTCTCATGGCACACACACACACACACTTTTTGACCTCTGTTGTTGTTTTATACATATTACACAAACCTTATTTTTGTTCCTGTAGTTTTAGGAACATTCAACATACTCCTGTGGTCAATACAGAAGACAGTTTGCAGGATTTTGGCCGGCAAGCATACCAGTTGATGTCTGCAGTATGTGCCTTAAACGAGAGGTTTGGCATGGGTGTCCCAGTCCTGTTTCTCAGAGGATCTGTAAGTGTTACAGCTTATGGGGTGGTTTGTTAACAGCTCTTTCTTTAATCCTCTTGGCTGTCTGTATGTGTAGGAGGGAAGGAGGGAGAGGGTCTTTTTCCTGTGTCTTCTGGTTCTCATTGAAGACCGTCCCAAACTTGAAGAAAAGGAAGCTCTGTTCTTTTGCATAGAAACTGAAAGGCTATGAATTTGTTTTTAAGAGACAGTGTGTAGACTTCTAATTGTTTGCTTTTTACATCTGGATATCACTTCAAACCTTTTGTTTTTAAGGAGCACTTAATGGAACAGGAGTTGGAAACAAATCTGTTAGAAACACATTCCTTGAAAGAAATCTATAGGAAGAAAGGTCTGAATCTTAACTGGCTGATGTGCAGCACTTTGGGAGGAAAGACTTACCGTATTTTTCCATGTATAAGACTAGGGTTTTTTCCCTTAAAAAACAATGTCCAAAATTTGGGGGTGTCTTAAACATGGATAGATCTTCCCCCATTTTTAAAAATCAGAGTCTCCAAAAATAGGGGGCGTCTTATACATGGGGTGCATCTTATAGATGAAAAAATTTGGTAATTTCTCGCTTTAAAGGTGATGCATTTGTGAAGCGCTCAACAATCCCTTATATGTGCTTTGCTGGGGACCGTGTTTCATGTAGGAGAGCTGCAGTGGTTAGAGCGTGAGCTGGGGGCCAAGAATTCCCTGGTTTAAATCTCAGCTGTAGGTGCCTAAAAGCAAGCCACGCTTTCTGCCTCAGCTTGCCCACCTGTAACTTCAATATAATAAGGGCCAGTTTATTTACAGCAGAATGAAGTGGTAAAGCTTTTCCTGGACTGAACTAGTTCAGGATGATAAATCCCTTCTGCGGAGGGAAATACACCCTGCAGGCAAAAAACCCCAAACCAATAATAACATGTCAATATAGGCAGGTTTAGGGACGCGGGTGGCGCTGTGGGTTTAACCTCAGTGCCTAGGACTTGCCGATCGCATGGTCGGTGGTTCGAATCCCCGCTACGGGATGAGCTCCCGTCTTTCGGTCCCAGCTCCTGCCCACCTAGCAGTTCGAAAGCACCCCTAAGTGCAAGTAGATAAATAGGTACCGCTTTATAGCGGGAAGGTAAATGGCATTTCTGTGTGCTGCACTGGTGCTGGCTCGCCAGATGCAGCCTCTCCACACTGGCCACGTGACCCGGAAGTGGCTCCGGACAGCGCTGGCCCCTGGCCTCTTAAGTGAGATGGGCGCACAACCCTAGAGTTGGACACGACTGGCCCGTACGGGCAGGGGTCCCTTTATCTATAGGCAGGTTTGGTATGTTTTAGGGGAAATATTACCATAGGAGGGATAATGTAGTTACCCTAGGTCCCAGGAGCTGTTTGAAAAAGTCTTTTAAACTGTTATTCAGCACTTCTCAACACTTTTTAGAGTCTGCTCGTTTGACTTACTAATCTATCAGGGTTTCGAAATACTGCTACAGTCATACCTCAGGTTGAATATGCTTCATGTTGAGCGTGTTCGAGTTGTGCTCCGCAGCAACACTGCTTGCGCATGCGCAGACGCTCAAAATGACACCACGCACATGCGCAGAAGTAGCGAAAAGCGACGCGCACGTGCACAGACATGCCGTCACTAGTTACATTTGCTTCTGGATGCGAACGGGACTCCGGAATGGATCCTGTTCGTTTCCAGAGGTACCACTGTATTGAAATGGATGAGAAAGTAAAACTGTTAGTTGCCTAAACTATATGGCAGGGATGTCAAACTCCCAAGAGTCTGCGATCTACTCCCAGAATAAAAAATTGGTAGTGGTCTACCCATTGGGGGGGGGGAGTTCAGAGTTGTTGAGCTTTTTTTTAGGGGGGGGGTACGCCTAAGCTGTTTTATGGGGGCCAGGTCATAAATCACTTAGCAACAAATCAAACGAGCAGCAATAACTCCGTCTTCTGTTTTACCTATCCTGCATGAATGAAGGACAGAGCGAGGGGGCTACAGTTCTACAGTTATTTTTCCACTGTGGACAAAAATGAGCCCGCGACTGACAGCTATCACCCGGGGGTCGACCTGTCAATCGCGGTCGACCGGTTGGACATCCCTGCTGTATGGGGTCCATTCTATCCCCACAGTTTTTCGAAATAGGAAAACATTAGCATTTACCTGACAGTAAGAGCTGTTCGACAGTGGAATTTGCTGCCAAGGAGTGTGGTGGAGTCTCCTTCTTTGGAGGTCTTTAAGCAGAGGCTTGACAACCATATGTCAGGAGTGCTCTGATGGTGTTTCCTGCTTGGCAGGGGGTTGGACTCGATGGCCCTTGTGGTCTCTTCCAACTCTATGATTCTATGATTCTATTATAAATTCTGTTTTTACTTGGTTACACCAGTTCAAGAGGACTGGAGTGGATTTTAACTGTGTGATTTTTTTCTAAAAAGCATTTAATTGCTGAGAGTGGAGGTTTGGACACTAATTACAAACGACTGCAAGGGTGCTTTGGAGCTTAGGTACATTTTATGTGGCCGGGGTGAGAGGAGTTGTGCTTCCAGTTGGGTTTATCTTGACACGAGAGTTAAGAGCATAAGTGGAGCCTGCTGGATCAGGCCAATGGTCCATAAAGTCCAGCATCTTGTTCTTCCAGTGGCCAACAAGATGCCTGCGGGAAACTTGGAAGCAGACCCATGTACAGCAACCTTCTCGCCCCTTGCAGTTTCCAGTGCTTAAATGTCTCTCCTTCTGCAACCTACTCAATCTGGAAGACCAGTCTTTCCCTCTGTAAGCTGCTGTTTTAGTTTTCTGTGGACTGCAGAAAGATCAGCAGCAAACCAGAAAATGCCTTAGGAGGGGCCCTCAAAAAATTATATGCAGTTAACATTTGTACACTGGGTTTAGAATGCATCAGAAAATTTCCCATCACTTGCACTAAGGGGCTTCTTTTATTGACTTCTTGCAACAGGTGTCTGTGTTCTCTAATTGTTCTTGATTATTTTCAGAGCTTGTTGTGAAAGCTGAATGTTAATTCTAATCAAGTTTTGTTCTGGTTGTAAAACTTTACTCAGCAGCTTTTTGAGTTTAAAAGTGTTTACGGTTGGAAATACCTTTTACCAATCGCGCCTTATGAATATGCATTGTTTACCTTCTACAACATTCACCCATAGTTTATGAAGAGTTGTGTTATCCTCAGTTTTGTTCAGCCTAGTAGACTCTTTTGGTAACAATATGCACAGGTGTGCTCCTAGACAGGTTTCAGGTGGGTCACAAGAGAGATCAGATTTCACCTGTTGTTTGAAATTTGAGTCAGTCTTCCGTGGTGAACAAGTCCTCCTGGGAATCTTCAAATTAAGAAGTTGCCTTGAATGAAATCTTATACTACCCCTGTTAAAACAAAGAAAAGTACGGAACTTTAAAATATAGTGGCTGATGCTATTTTGATGCTTGCTAGACTTCAGCAATATTTTTTTCTTGCATTTTAATCTCAAGATTGATTGTTTATTTAAGGGATCTATGGTTGACCCTTTTAAGGTCTCACAAAAAAGTTAGTTTAAAACATGGTAAAGATTAAAATATGAAATAAGGTCATGGGGAACAGCTTAATAGAAAAAAACAGCAACTAAAAACCACTAGACGCCTAAACAAACACGACAGACTTGAGCTGGCACTTAAAAATAATCCCTGCTGCTATCTCCTAACCAAGGCTGAAAATAAGAGTCTTAGACCCTGTGCTAAACAGCATTGAGCACCAATGTCAATGCAACAACACTGTATTCCTGTAATTACGTTTGCAGTGTGGGTGAGATTTCATGCTCCAAAAGTGAGGAGCTGTGGGGAAGCATGTCTAATCTCATGCCGGTTTTGCATTTGTACCAGCCTCCCGAACACCATGAGATAATCTCCAGCGAAAGTGCCTTACTGAAAAGTGTGACTTAGGTTTTTCAGAAGAAGCCTATATACTTGTATTTGTTGAACATTCATCCTGATTCATTTGCACAACGGCAGGCTATGCAGCATCCCGCTGCTTATTGATCATTGATTCTGATATGTTTACAGGGAGGTTATACAACAAGGTGTTAAGCAATGGTTATCCTGCTCTTTCCAGTGCATTTTCTTATTCCTTTACTTTCCTTACTGCAGAAAGTTCATTTTTCAGAAGTTATTCTGTTCAACAAGAACATTAAATCCACTTAAATTGCACTATCTGAATTTGCTGGCATGCGATTGAACCCCACCCACAAGATAGCAACAGTCTGGAAGTAGACATAGTAATCCTATAGTGAATTACCTGTTTATCAATAAAAAAAAATGATATGTGTGGATGGAAATAAGCTTGCAGTCACATACAGTCTGATCAGGTGTTACTAGGTGTTTTTCCCACCCCAATACAATCCCAGGAGAATGGTTTCCTCCTGCACAATGCAGCCATGCTGAAAAGAGCGGTCTTTACATAAGCAGAGCTGGGCAATATATCAATATATTGTCCCAAACCCGTTTGGAGTTCCATATCGTGATGTTGGTTTCATAATTTTTGACCTGGCAATATATTGCAAATCAAGGTGTGTGCACGCACACATTATGCAGAAATCACAATGCAGGGAAAACCGTGAAGCAAGCCAACGCTCCTCTCATTTCCTGCAGCCCTTGTTAACTCTGCTGGCTCAGCTTTCTTCTGCCTCCTGCAGGGGCAGCAAATCACAAGAGCAGGTGCTGGGAAAAATCACGATACAGGAAAAACCATGAAGCCATCCAATTCTCTATCCTTATTTCGGACATTGCGATATATTGGTATAGCGCTATGTTTAGCTGGTGAGATATCTCAGTGTTGAAAACCAGATATCGGCCAGCCATTTACCGTATTTTTCGCTCTATTGGACGCAGTTTTCCCCCCAAAAAATTGAGGGGAAATGTGTGTGCATCCTATGGAGCGAATGCAGGCTTCTGCCATAGCCGCGCGCAACCCCTCCGGCAAGGAGAGGCTGCACGGGGCTATGGATTCTTTAGCCCTGCGCAGCGTCTCCCGGCAAGGAGAGGCTGCACGGGGCTAAAGGGGAAGCCAAAGCAGCGAGCGGAATCCATCCCGCCCCCTGCCTTGGCTTGCTCCATAGCTGCGCGCAACCCCTCCGGCAGTGAGAGGTTGTGTGCAGCCTGTACGCTGCTCTTTGGGGCTGGGTGGAAAATATTTTTTTCCTTGATTTCCCCCCCTAAAAACTGTGTGCGCCCTATGGTCCGGTGCGCCCTTTGGTGCGAAAAATATGGTATATGTGAGCATCTTCTACTTGAGAACGATGTGAAGGTACCGTATTTTTCGCTCTATAAGATGCACCAGACCATAAGACGCACCTAGTTTTTGGAGGAGGAAAACAAGATAAAAAATATTCTGAATCTCAGAAGCCAGAACAAGAAGAGGGATTGCTGCGCAGCAAAATCAGCGATCCCTCTTGCTGTTCTGGCTTCTGGGATAGCTGCGCAGCCTGCATTCGCTCCATATGACACACACACATTTCCCCTTACTTTTTAGAAGGGAAAAAGTGAGTCTTATAGAGCAAAAAATACAGTACTTCTGAAGTAGTGGGTCTCTGCAGGAATGGGAAGTTCAGGGAACATCTGAAACAGTTCTTCAAATTTTAGTTGTATTTCTGGCTTCTTCCTTTTTTAATTTCAGTATTCTGAACGCCTCCCAGAACAATACCGAAGTCATCCTCTCTTCGGAAGTGGGAAGGACTGGCCAGAGAACTGGTGGAAGTCACTAGGCCGGCAACTGATCTTAGAGGGCTTTCTTATAGAGGTTTCTGGCCAACGCAAATTTACAACCAAGTGCAAGGTGACGCAGACGGTAAGTTTGCAACTAAAGAAGGTGCTCTATTACCGTATTTTTCGCCCTATAGGACGCACTTTTCCCCCTCCAAAAATGAAGGGGAAATCTGGGTGCGTCCTATGGGGCGAATGCAGGCTTTCGCTGAAGCTTGGAGAGCGAGAGGGGTCGGTGCGCACTGACCCCTCTCACTCTCCAGGCTTCAGGAAGACATCCGCAGCCTAGGCAGCCCTGCGGGAGTTCCCACAGGGCTGTCTAGGCTGCGGATAGTAGCCTGCTTCCGGGAACGCTGGGTGCACTGAAAGCAGAGCGCCCGGCGCTTTGGGAACACATCCGCAGCCTAGGCAGCCCTGCGGGAGGTCCTGCAGTGATGTCTAGGCTGCGGATAGCAGCCTGCTTCCCGGAGCGTCGGGCGCCCTGAAAGCAGAGCACCCGGCGCTTCAGGAACACATCCGCGGCCTAGGCAGCCCTGCGGGATTTCTCCACAGGGCTCCCCACGCTGCGGATAGCAGCCTCCCGCCCGGCAGGCGGGGCGCCCTGAAGCAGAGCGCCCCGCGCGCCGGGCAGACATCCGCAGCGTGGGGAGCCCTGCAGGAGTTCCCTGCAGGGCTCCTCACGCTGCGGATAGGAGCCTGCCGCCTGGCGCGCAGGGCGCCCTGAAGCAGAGCGCCCCGAGCGCCGGACAGACATCCGCAGCATGGGGAGCCCTGCAGAAGTTCCCTGCAGGGCTCCCCACGCTGCGGATAGCAGCCTGCCGCCTGAGGCAGACATCGGCCAGCCCCACAAGCTCGGGGGACAGCAGGGAGGCGCAGCGCCGTTCCTCGACCTGGTTTGGTTTCCCCGACCTGCTTTTGGGGGGGAAATAAAGGAAAAAAAATTCCCCTTTATTTCCCCCCAAAAAAACTAGGTGCGTCCTATGGGACGGAGCATCCTATGGGACGAAAAATAAGGTAATTGATTGCCTTGGCAGCACCATATTGAGCCATAATTTGTTTCGTCTGTCTCAGGGTAAAGCCTGGCTCTGTAAAGCAAGAAAGGAGTCAGGACAGAAGCTTCTGCTTCAGCCTAATGAGGAACTGAGCTTAAGGAAGTCTCCTTTAAGGTAACCATGGCCTGTCTAAGTACTGAAATTAACAATGCTTATTTGTGTAAGTGCTTCCAGGCTGCCAAACATTAGGTCTGGATCATTTTGAAAGCTCACCTGTTGAAATGGTACATTGTGTTGTTTTGTTTTTTTTTTCATTAAAAAAATGAAAGCTTTTTCATAATACAATAAAAAAACTAATCTGAATGAAATTAGAAAGAAAGAAAGAAAGAAAGAAAGAAAGAAAGAAAGAAAATACAAAGTTTCTCTGGCTTTCAAATGTCACCACGATTTAAGGTTGCCATCTCCCACTTTAAACCTTTCTGTGCTGATTGTTCAAATTGAGGGGAAAGGTATTGCAATTGTCTTCTAGAATGTAGGGATTAACCTTACTATTAGACCAAAGCGGTGAAGAAAAAATATGGCAGATTGGTGGCAGACAGGGAAAAGTGGTTAGATTTCATGGGATATGGTGATATACTACAGGAGTGCCTCAGTTTTCAGAGAGCTGAACTCCACTGCCTTAGAGATTGGCCTGAAAGTAAATAGAAGCTGCACTTTGAAATCATACGCATTTGTGACTTTGCATTCTGCAAAAGTAATTTTTGAAGACTTGGCTGTGCATCTTGCTCTTGGAATGGTTTTTGCTATCAGGAAGGCTGAGATAATTTTCCTTCTCTTTCCAGCTATCAGTCGACCTCTTCAAACACCAGACATTCCTCCTATAGAACGTCACCTCAGTTGACAACAGGAAAGCAGGTCTGTATGGTAGAAGCCAGCACTTTTTCATCGCTTCTTGCCTTCTAATCAAAGGCAGTGATCTGGTCAGGCTATCTGTCAGGCATAGCCAAACTGTTGCCTTCCAGTTGTTAATGGAACACAACTCCCATCATTCCTGATTACTGGCTATCTTGGCTGTGGCTAATGAGAGCTGGAGTCTAACAACATTTGGAAAACTACAGGATCAGCACACCTGCTATAGATGATAGGGTGGCAGGATCAAGCCTAGCTGCCCGGTTCCTGGGCACATATTTCCTTGCTCTGGAGTTGCTGTACACGTGATGATTGCACAGCGATGGGTGTTAGCTTGGCTAAAAGTGAGCTTGCATACCACTGTTAATTTTTCCTACTGACATGGAGCCCCATGAAATGTTGGGCATATTCTATGGTGACTTCTCAAGTTAGTGCAGCAGCTCTACAAAGCATGGTTCTCTGGCAGACAAAACACAGCTTTGTTGTTGTTGTTGAGTCGTTTAGTCGTGTCCGACTCTTCGTGACCCCCTGGACCAGAGCACGCCAGGCACTCCTGTCTTCCACTGCCTCCCGCAGTTTGGTCAAACTCATGCTGGTAGCTTCGAGAACACTGTCCAACCATCTCGTCCTCTATCATCCCCTTCTCCTTGTGCCCTCCATCTTTCCCAACATCAGGGTCTTTTCCAGGGAGTCTTCTCTTCTCATGAGGTGGCCAGAGTATTGGAGCCTCAGCTTCACGATCTGTCCTTCCAGTGAGCACTCAGGGCTGATTTCCTTCAGAATGGAGAGGTTTGATCTTCTTGCAGTCCATGGGACTCTCAAGAGTCTCCTCCAGCACCATAATTCAAAAGCATCAATTCTTTGGCGATCAGCCTTCTTTATGGTCCAGCTCTCACTTCCCTAACACATTCCATTCTCACTTCCAAAACACAGCTTAGGTAACTCTATGGTTTCGCTTAGCATGTTGTCTGAATCTGGGTGTGTAGTTTAACTCTTTCAGATAAGCCATGAGCTGCCACCAAGGTTTGTCCTTTGGTTTTTCAGCTTGTGGTTTGTGTGAGAGAGAAATGGGCTCGAAGGACATGCTAAGCTGCTGTGGCCTCTCTGAATGTTTGCACCAAATCATGGTTTCCCTTAGCAATATGCACAAATGAGATCTGTGTCTGTATTCCTTCTCTCATGAAAGGTGTTTCAAAAGGGACTTGGAAATGAAGCCTTAGAATTCTATATTGTTTTAAAGATTTATTGGATACTGCAAAATTAAAAAGATTTATTGATTGAATGAATAATGTTTATTCCGTTAGTCCATAGACTATAACAGAATAAAGTAAGATACTAAGACTTTAATAAAAGTGTATTAGTCACAACTGAAATAAATACATAAGATATATACATAATAGACTTTAGGCAGGTGAAGTCAAGTAATCATGTCAGGATACATTTTATATTCTCCTGTCTTCAGATCTCCATGAGAGTTTACAGGAGTGGAATCTAAAATGTTTTTCTGAAACGAGATGCATTCCGTTAACACATTATCAAATTACTGATATTATTCTGAGTATTTTACTATAAATATTCATTCCAAGTAAATTTTTGCATTTGTATTCATTTTCTGCTTTGGGATTTTGTATTCCTGAAGATGTCTTTGCATGAAAAGTTTTCGTATCGAGAACCGAGTAAAGTCTCTAGAGAAAGTTCAACCTCGGCTAAAAGGTAATACTTCCAAAGGTTATCTACCTTCTACCCACCCCCCGTATCTTTTCAGATCTCCTTTTTCCATCTAGTCTTCCTATGGTCTCTTTAGAGAATGTTGGTCGGGTCAGCCGCTGTAAGTGGGACAATACAGTTACAAAAGCGCCTTTCTTTGTTGCTGCAATTAGTAATGTCAATCATTTCAAGAGTTTTTGGTTCTTTAATCATCCACCCTTTAAATGATTAACTGATGACTAAATTACCACACTAGCCAAAGCACAATACAGATGCATTGGCGAAAGACTGAAGGGTGTGTAAGACAACATACAGTGGAATAAGCAAAAACCCAATCGTCGTTAGATGGAAAATCAATATTTTTCTAGTTCCTATTACAGCAGCCTAACAGAACCAACTTGGCCTAAAAACTCATCAACATGCAGGTCTACAGGCAGTCATCATCACTGATTAAATAACTAAAACTTGATCAAATCTTCAGTTCTAATGAAAATACAGCCTTTTGTGCAATAGTTGTTTTAATCTAAGTGTGGGCACGCTTTAGATTAGTGAGAGATTGTGTGTGTGTGAACTACAAAATCCACCAACTGCAGCCAGGTGCAAAATATGGGTAAAGAGGCCAATTGCATACTGTACCACATGAACTGGGATTATCTGCATATACAAAATATTGGTTTTTTAACCATATCTGAGTTACCACGTAGCAGGGATTCTGACAGACTATTTTGAGGGTCGGGGACCCTTTTGGTTGTTGCTGTTGGTAAATGATTGGGAATCAGAAACATGCAATCCACTGCAATTCATCCGGCGACCTGCCTTTTGCCTGCGCTTGCATGTAGACTGCTGGGTGGGGAAATAGTTGCATAACCATGAAATACATAGATAGGCATGCAGGCCTGAACTGACACCCAAGTCAGGCTTATGGACATTCCTGCTCCTGTCCACATGTTCCACAAACACCCCCTCCCTTTGCTGCTAGTGGCAGCTGTGCTGGAGCTTTGTCGTCCATGGATGACACAGTACAGTGGGTTCTGGATTCACTCACTGGTAAAACTTTCAAAGTAAGGCTGGCAATATCTGGTTTTCAACATCACGATATATCGCCAGCTAAACATTGCAACAGATTGATATATCACGATGTGTGAAATAAAGATGGAGCTGTGCAAAGGCATTGGCTGGCTTCACGGTTTCTCCTGCATCGTGATTTTTGACAGCGCCTGCTCTTGTGATTCTCTGCCCCCTGCATCAGGCGGGGGGAGCTGAGCTGGAAGAGTTAACAGGAGCTGCAGGAATCGAGAGAAGCATTACCTGGCTTCACGGTTTCCCCCACATTGTGATTTTTGCATAACACACACACGCACGCGCACACACACACACACACACACACACCCTGTTTTGCAGTATATTGCCACGTCAGAAGTTATGAAACCGAGATCATCATATGGACTTCAAACCAGTTTGGGGCAATATATCAATATATCGCCTATCTCCAAGGATATTTCCCAGATATTTCAAGGAAAAGGTGCAGGGATTTTTGTGGCAGTTGCTGGATAGACGGGCTGAATTGAAGTTAGAACACTTGCCTCCTTTCTTTTGATAGTGCCACAGCGCAGTTGCCGCTGCTTCTGACCCCTTCAGATTCTGCTGCATCTCTAAGAGAGAAGGAATTGCAGGTGAGTACGCCAAGTGATTCCTTATTTGAAGGTATGTTTACTGGGGCTGTCACCTGATTAAAGAAATCTTAGTGGATTAGTTTTATGAGTTGCAGATAATGATCAAGTTTCCTGAAGTGAAGAATGCCCTCTCGTCTGATGTGCATCTGTCTTCAGCATTATATACATTTTGATGCTGGGTCGAGATGCAGCTTTTTGCACACGCATTTAGGGGTGGAGAATGAGATCAGAATGCCCTTCCCATTGTAGTGTTGCCTTTTCTATTAATGTTTATGTATTACGCGGCTAACTTGTACTGAGAACCCAAAGTAATGGTGAAGGGCATTCTATAAATGTCAGTCAATAAATACATCTCAGTATGTTTTGCATAGGAGAAAATTATCAGAAGAACGTGCAATTTCTTCATATTTAGATCGGGCACATGTTATGGTACATGCCATCATCAAAGAGACATTTGCTCGTGTGTGAGAAAGAAGGCTCAGTGTTCCATTTTAGATGCTGCCTTGTACCTGTGGATTTTTGAAGTATTTGTATTAAAATACTGAAACATTAAAAAAGAAAGAAAGGAAAACATCAGTGGTCCTGTTAACAGTTAGGCAAAACATTGTTAATCAACAATTACTTCAATATCCATCAGTAATCTTTAAATGTATGTCTGCTTCCATGTAAACATGTTTATCAAACGTACTGTCACAAAACTTGTGACAGCAGATTCTTCAAGATTAGAGTGATTTTGAGAAAGACAAAATGGCACGATTTTTCCCAAATTATAACCTTTTATTTATAAACAGATGATAATTAATGACTCATTCACTCCTCTCATTCATACCTACTAGATGGGTGGACCCACTAAAATACCGTATTTTTCTCTCTATAGGATGCACCCTTGTTTTAGAGGGGGAGAACAAGGAAAAAAATTCTCCCCCCTCTCTGCTCAGCGCCCCTTCAGCGAAGGGGCGGGAGAAACGGAGCAAAAGGAACCCGAAGCCTGCGGAGCGCAGCGGGAACTTGCGCTGCGATCCGAAGGCTTCAGGGATGGCCGCCTGAAGCCATCGGAGCATAGCGCCAGTTCCCGCTGTGCTCCGCAGGCTTCGGGTTCAGCTGGGAGAGCAAGACTCTCCTGGCTTCAGCGAAAGGAACCTGAAGCTTCCGGAACGCAGTGGGAACTCGCGCTGCGCTCCGAAGACTTCAGACTTCAGTGCACACCGACCCCTCTCGCTCTCCAGGCTTCAGCGAAAGCAACGCGAAGCCTCCGGAGCGCGGAGGGAGCACTCCCTCTACGCTTTGGAGGCTTTGCGTTGCTATCGCTGAAGCCAAGGAGCCTGCATTCGCTCCATAGGACCCACACACATTTCCCCTTAATTTTTGGGTTCTTTTGATCAGGTTCTTTTAAGAGTCTTTGGGCAGCTCCTGCAGCAGGACAGCAACGCAACTGTGCTAGGGACTTTCCAACCTTTATATAGTTTCAGGTTCAATCCCCGCATTGTCTTGTATTGCGGGGGGTTGGACTAGATGATAGCTGTCGTCATGCTGATTCTCCAAATAGTTATGAATATTTATTTGTCCCAACCTGTCTTTTGAGAATAGTGGCTGCTGTCTGCTGGGCCAGGCGTGCACATAAAAAACCCCCACAGCCCATCTCTTCCTCTGGGTCAACCCAGAGATGACTTGTCTCAGCATGTCCTCTGCATGTCCTGTAACTCATCCAAGCATCTGGCACATCCTGCTTGTCCATCCTATTTTGTACATACTGTTTGCTAGTTCAACAATCCATCTTTCCTGTTTCCTTCAGAATCAAACAATCCATTAAACCACAGAACCTAGGACTTGCTGATCAGAAGGTCGGCGGTTCAAATCCCCGCGATGGGGTGAGCTCCTGTTGCTCGGTCCCTGCTCCTGCCAACCTAGCAGTTCGAAAGCACATCAAAGTGCAAGTAGATAAATAGGTACTGCTCCAGCGGGAAGGTAAACGGCGTTTCCGTGCGCTGCTCTGGTTCGCCAGAAGCGGCTTAGTCATGCTGGCCACATGACCCGGAAGCTGTACGCCGGCTCCCTCAGCCAATAAAGTGAGATGAGCGCCGCAACCCCAGAGTCGGTCACGACTGGACCTAATGGTCAGGGGTCCCTTTACCTTTCTTCATCTTCATGTTTATCTTCAGAGTCACATACCTTTTGGGTTTACTTACTCAAGACATACACATCCCCATTCGTCCTCTGAGACCCTCATATGCATCACAGTACAGCCTTCACATGTTGTCTTTTGCCTTTAATAGACAATGCTATATGGCAAGCTAGTGACAGCCCGTCAGAAACTGGCAAATGAGAAGGACATTCCTCCAGCCGTACTAGCAACAAATAAAGTGCTGGTTGATATGAGTGTGATAAGGTAAGCCTTTATTTTGGTTTGAGTAAGAAGATAAACCTTGTCTGATGACTTAATACCGTATTTTTCGCTCTATAGGACGCACCTGACCATAGGACGCACCTTGTTTTAAAGGGGGAGAACAAGAAAAAATTTTCTCCCCCTCTCTGCTCAGCGCCCCTTCAGCAAAGTGGCAGGAGAAACGGAGCCCCTTCCATTTCTCCTCCCGCTTCGCTGAAGGGGCGCTGCGCAGCTCTCCCTCTTTGCTGAAGCCAGGAGAGTCTTGCTCTCCTGGCTTCAGCAAATGGAACCCGAAGCCTTCGGAGCACAGCACGAGCTCCCGCTGCGCTTCAGAGGCGTCAGGGATAGCCACCTGAAGCCTTTGGAGCGCAGCGGGAACTTGCTCTGCACTCCAAAGGCTTCAGGCAGCTATCCCTGAAGCCTGGAGAGCAAGAGGGGTCAGTGTGCACCGACCCCTCTCGCTCTCCAGGCTTCGCATTGCTATCGCTGAAGCCAAGGAGCCTGCATTCGCTCCATAGGACACACACACATTTCCCTTTAATTTTTGGAGGGGAAAAAGTGCGTCCTATAGAACGAAATATACGGTAATTTATGCCAGCAAGACGAGTCTTTTCCAGGGAGGATGATATGATGGGCTGTCATTGCCCACTTTACAGTAGTCAGAGCTGAAGTGCTACAAAAACCAGCAGAATCTATTTGACCAGAGACCATAATAGGCTAGGACACAGGGAGCAGGGAATGTGTGCACAAACCACACCAGCCACACTTAAGATAATCTTTATGTAATATGCAAACAAAGTATTTACACATTCAGTTGAGAGTTGTAAAGTGTTCCAGAGTCATCAAATGATGAACATGCATGTGCAAATCAACACAGAATATTCTTAATGACTTAGAAATGGCACTGGTCTAGAAGATTTCATTACCTGTTTTAAAACCTGTCACCTGCTTACACGTTCTTACTCTCTTGAGGAAAACAGTCTTCAGAAATTTTTCAAGGTCTCTTACAGAGGCGAAATTATTAGCAGCGATGGTAGTAGCTTGTAGGGTTTTATTTGTTAAAATCCAGACTTACCTGCATACACCTTATGTATCGAAGCTCACGGCGTTAAATTACAGAACGTCTCCAATATTTCCTTCAGGCCTACAACTGTGGAAAACATTAAGAGAGTTGATGGCGTTTCCGAAGCGAAATCTACCATGCTGGCTCCTCTCCTGGTCACAATCAAGGAGTTCTGCCAGGCAAATGATTTACAGGTCAGATGTAATTGAATTAATGTTTCCCTCCCCTGCATTTATTTCCTTAGGGTTCAAAAGGGCTTTAAAAAGGATTGTTTTTACTTGTCAGCAGAAACCCACTGATGTCTCTGCCATGCAAATTTCTAGGGCAAGGGTAGCCCCATTGCAATGAATGGATTTGCGCCTCCCACGGCTGGCTGACATTGGACTCTCATCACCACACAATCAAGCGATGGGTGGGAGTTGGTGCTGCTTCTGTGGCCTCTGCAGCCCTGAGAGTCATCATGGCACTAATCTCTGCTTTTCAAAGTAGTGTATTTCCTCCCTTTTGTCCTGTCCTAGATGAATATAGAATGTGGAACAAGTTTATGCAGGCATTGCAGAGGCATATAGGTAGCCATCAGCATTGCAGGATTATAGAACTGCTTAGCTCAAGGAGTCTCAAAAGTGACACTAAAAGTACCCTTTTCGTGATTATTATTTTTAAAATGTGAAGATAGCCAATCCAGAGTGTAATATGGAAGATAGCTTCATAAAATTCTTTGAATCCTAGTCACTGCGTTGGGTTATCTGTAAAACATTGTCTAATCTGGAAAAATATAGTTAACTTTTCCGACAGTGTTCAGCCATCAACATCATTTTCTTAGTTAGTGGCTTTCCTTGAGGTTTTAGGATTTTTTTAAATAATAAAAGCTTGCTTATTGTTGTATAGATTGATGTCTTCAAGAGTTCTGGATCCAGAGATCAGCCAGAAATAGATCTTCAGAAGGATGGTGGATGCAGCACTCTAACAGAATCGGAACGCACAACTTACACATTGTTTCAGGAAAAGAGCATGTCGTTGGTAAGCTCTTGAACCTCCAGCTGTGTTTCATAGCTGCTCTGCTCTAGAGGATTATGATCTATTTCGGTTAATTTTTGTGAAATTGAAAGGTGTAAGACCGGCTGCTGCTGATGCATAGTGCAAGCCACAAGTGAGCTCTGTGGCTTGGGGAGAACACTTACAGTGGTACCTCTGGTTACGTACTTAATTCGTTCCGGAGGTCCGTTCTTAAGCTGAAACTGTTCTTAACCTGAAGCACCACTTTAGCTAATGGGGCCTCCCGCTGCTGCCGTGCCGCCGGAGCACGATTTCTGTTCTCATCCTGAAGCAAAGTTCTTAACCCGAGGTACTATTTCTGGGTTAGTGGAGTTTGTAACCTGAAGCGTATGTAACCTGAGGTACCACTGTATTTGGAACAGACTGGCAGAATGTTAGGATTCAACAAGGTTTTAATTCTAAGCACTGCTTATCTGGATGTTTAAGGCCTCTATATGCATGCCCTTAAACTGGAACTGTTTTCTTGATAGCATGTCAGCTGTATGTGGGAGACCCATGCAACCTGCCCCACCAACATGGTTGTGATAAGTGCACATGTACCACAGCTACATAGGATCTAGATATAGGGAATTGGCTTCCACACATGGAGGGAGGGGCTGTCCCACCAAAGTCAGTGGAATGTAACTTTCTAAAAAAACAGGCTTATAATAGGATAGTCCTAGAATTGCCACATTTTTTTTTATGTGGGCAAAATATCTGTGCCTTTCATCACTTCCTAACAGGCAGAAATTAACTAGTGAAGCACTTCATCACACTAAAAGTGTGAAGCTTCACCAATTAATACTTTGCTCAACTTAAAGAAAGGCACAGAGCCATAACAAACCCTAGGTTGTATGGCCAAAGTGCACCATTTAATGTTTGGCAAGTCTTGTTCAATGGTTGTAGCAGAAACAATAAAGTAGACTTAAAGGCTAACACGTTTATTGTGGCATAAGCTTTTCTGGTTTGGGGCAGCCTACAAAGTGGATTATGGCCTACGAAAGCTCATTTTATTCAACAATTTCTATGCTACTTAACTAAAATTGTCTCTAAGGGGTGTCAAAATACATTTGGTAGTGTGCTACTCTTGTTGTGTTTAATGTTCACTGCTGTTTCTTAAATGGGTTTGAAACCTATATTCTGTTAAAGCCACACCAAATGTTTATCTGCTTTGTTTTCGAATATGAGAAATATGTAAAATAACTAAGCAAGTATTAGACACCACCCCAGAATTGGCCCTACTAAGCATCTTCCAAGACAACAATGCCCGTTTACACCACAAAGAACTCATAACCCACCTACTTTCAGCAGCCAGAAACACCATAACCAGACACTGGAGAGACCTGTCAGGAGTAAGCATGGACCAATGGTACCAAATAGTATGGGAAACAGCCCTACTAGAAAAATTAACCAATAAACTGAAACTGACACGGGGACAAACAGAAGAATACGCCTTTACCCCAGTATGGCTCCCCTTTATCACATACACAGCCCAACAAGACAATGACAATAATCCACCAACAGCATATAAATCAATATGGGATGCATTTTTCACCACTGCCGAAAATTGTCATTGAGCATGACCTTCCCTCTACTTAGTCCTATACCTTATTTTGTTACACTTATTTGTCACAGAGTGCTGCTGTGCAATGATGCTGGGGGCTTGCTGCCTGCTCAACTCCCTCCTCCCAGGAGTGTTTCTTGTTAGATAGCCAACCAATTTAAAATGCCCAAGGACTAATTAACAAGGAGCAATAATACAATTAGTACTAGGTAATTTGATGCCTTGTATCAAATAACCATTGATTACAGGGTGCACCCTGGTGTCTCCTGTCTGGGAGAAAGTCAGCAAACATAACATACAGCCGTCCTCTTTATGGGAAGAATATAATTGTCAAAGTGTAGATAGTTGGTGCATAAGCGGCTGCTTAGGATGTTCAGTACTGAAAAGTAGTGTTGTTTTTTTAACCTGAATCTAAATATATTCAATAGTACTATTACTAGTGTATAGTTTCACTTATAGCCCAAATAATTTTTCAACAGGCATCTACCCTCTAGAACAGTGATGGCCAAACTTGGCCCTCTAGTTGTTTTGGGACAACAACTCCCATTATCCCTAGCTAACAGGACATCTGGTCAGGGATGATGGGAATTGTAGTCCCCAAACAGCTGGAGGGCCAAGTTTGGCCATCACTGCTCTAGAATTACACAATTAAGTTCAACATTCAGCCTTTTTTTTTTTTTTTAATATTCCAGCATTATTAGGTGCAAGCAACTTGTAATCTGCAGCCATCACTGGTAGCTAAGCAAACCTGGGGTTTTTCACATCCTGCCTGAATCTGTAAAAACACAAGCACAAAACATATCTGTATGGAGAGACCACAATACAGTCATACCTCGGGTTACAGACGCTTCGGGTTGCGCACTATGCCGAACCCGGAAGTACCGGAACAGGTAACTTCCGGGTTTCAGCGCTTGTGCATGCGCAAAGGCACTAAATCACGCTTTGCACATGCTCAGAAGTGCCAAATCGCAACCCATGCGTGTGCAGACGCGGCGCTGCGGGTTGCGAACGTGCCTCCCACACAGATCACGTTCGCAACCCAAGCGTCCACTGTATATATCTGGGTGTGGTGTGTTTGGCTTGGTGGGTCATTGGCCTGATATATTCAGTAGTGGTTAAAATCGTCATTGCGTTTTATAGCCCCCAAGAGCCTCGTACACTTTCTCTGTTGCCAGATATTATAAACAGACTTTTAAGGGTGCTAAGATGGCAGCCCTGTGTCAAGTTATCTTCCCTTTCCTACTCCCAAGCAAAGTATAGTGAAGCAAACCAGAAATTGCCAAAATACTATTTCTATTGATAAAGAACTATTTCTCTTTCTGGGGAAATGTATTTTCAGCTATAAAGTTTTGATGGCCAGACTTAATGTAGCTCTTCTGATTGCTGTCTTTCTTGTATCCTCAGAGGAGTGTAAGTGACCAACGGTCTTTGTCTCTTACTGTGGTTGGCACCCATCTATCCCAAGCCTTGAAAGCTGGCTACCCAGTCAATTTACAACGTGCCGGTCTCACTCCTGAGATACAACAGATGATCATGGAAGTCATCCAGAACCCTCCCATCAACTCAGGTGAAAAGTTCAGCCAAGCACTGCAGCCTCTAATAAATGATATTCTTGAGATACGGACAAAATATGAGAGCTTCAGTACCTTTGAAAATGGCCCATTCCTGGGCAAAGATGAGCCTAATTAATTGTGATATGAATAGGGCACCTCATAATGAAACTGCCAGTGTTTTATCAAAACACGTAGAGTTTAAACTGGAAAAAAGAAAATGGTCCCATCTGCACAACTTTGCAAATTCAGAGAGAAGTAGAGAAGATAATAGCTTTTGTTTTCATTGGTGTTTCTGAGATGAATTTGTGAATGCTTATTAAGATAACCTACGTTTATGAGGTTCTGGCTTTACAGAATTGGGGTTGGCATGTGCAAAAATGATTGGAAATCCCCATTACAGTGGTGCCCCGCAAGACGAATGCCTCACAAGATGAAAAACTCACTAGACGAAAGGGTTTTCCGTTTTTCGAGGCGCTTCGCAAGACGAATTTCCCTATGGGCTTGCTTCGCAAGACGAAAACGTCTTGCGAGTTTTTTCCCTTCCCCCCCCTTTTTCTAAGCCGCTAATAGCCGCTAAGCCGCTAATAGGGGTGCTTCGCAAGACGAAAAAACCGCAAGACGAAGAGACTCGCGGAACGAATTAATTTTGTCTTGCGAGGCACCACTGTATTCTATATTGTTTTATCCAAAGTTCAACTTTCCCTGGACCTTAAAAAAAAAGTAATTTGCCTGCTCTGTATATAGAGGGTTCTTTTGGTTGTATCCAACTAAATTTTACCATTGACATTGGTGGACCTAAGTTGTTGTTGTTTAGTAGTTTAGTCGTGTCTGACTCTTCGTGACCCCCTGGACTCCTGTCTTCCACTGCCTCCCGCAGTTTGGTCAAACTCATGCTGGTAGCTTCGAGAACACTGTCCAACCATCTCATCCTCCCTCGTCCCCTTCTCCTTGTGCCCTCCATCTTTCCCAACATCAGGGTCTTTTCCAGGGAGTCTTCTCTTCTCATGAGGTGGCCAAAGTATTGGAGCCTCAGCTTCACAATCTGTCCTTCCAGTGAGCACTCAGGGCTGATTTCCTTAAGAATGGATAGGTTTGATCTTCTTGCAGTCCATGGGACTCTCAAGAGTCTCCTCCAGCACCATAATTCAAAAGCATCAATTCTTCGGCGATCAGCCTTCTTGATGGTCCAGCTCTCACTTCCATACATCACTACTGGGAAAACCATAGCTTTAACTGTATGGACCTTTCTTGGCAAGGTGATGTCTCTGCTTTTTAAGATGCTGTCTAGGTTTGTCATTGGACCTAAGTTAGTCACGTCCATTAATTTTCATGGGAGGAATGGGACTCGATAGTTGAAACCCGCTGATGGGATTCATTCATTGCATCCCATCCAACAGATCTTTTCTGAGTATGACAGGCTTTGGATGCAAACCTAAATATGATTTTGTGGAAATTAAAGCAGTTCTTCACAGTGAGTTTTTTTTTCTCTTACCAAATAATAATTATTGCATGGATGTTTTTCCCCTTTCCAAGATGTAACACAAATGAAAGCCATTAGAACACTAGTCCCTGCAGATATTGAACTGTATCTTATAAGAATGACCATTGCACTGCTGAAGAAAGGGTACAGAAGTCGGCAGCTGGGACAGCAGGACAATTCAGAAAAGCAAGGACCAGCTGGAGAACCTTCATGCCTACAGACGATGACAGTATCCTCACAGAAGGATGGGGAGAAAATTATGTGGATTAAAACAAAGGTTTGTAAACAAAGTTATACAAAGAAAGAGAGAATGACACTGTCAAACTAATTATGCAAGAAAGAAAGAAAAAGTGGTTTTGGGTCATAGAATCATAGAAACATAGAGTTGGAAGAGACCACAAGGGCCATCGAGTCCAACCCCCTGCCAAGCAGGAAACACCATCAGAGCACTCCTGACATATGGTTGTCAAGCCTCTGCTTAAAGACCTCCAAAGAAGGAGACTCCACCACACTCCTTGGCAGCAAATTCCACTGTCGAACAGCTCTTACTGTCAGGAAGTTCTTCCTAATGTTTAGGTGGAATCTTTTTTCTTGTAGTTTGGAACCATTGCTCCGTGTCCGCTTCTCTGGGTCAGTAGTCTTTTGATTTATTTCCATTGTTCCTTTGCACCCTACTGCACTTGCAGTTGTTTCATTGCCTAGCAATGGACAAATCTGTTAATTTCACTTCTGTTTCCCCATATTTTTGCAGCAATATGGGATGCTGCATGGTCTGGTGGGATGTTGCCCCTGGCTGCGGGGCATCTTTATAGCCTGGCAGGAAGTCACCCTGGGCCATGTGGCATTTCCTGATGCTGCATGGACCAATATTCCCTTGCGGGTGAATGTCACAATGAGAGGAGGTCTGGTTGGCCTCCCTCAATGCAACAGTCATGCACGCAATGCGCGATGCATGTGTTGTCACACACACTGCATGGGTTACGTCAGGCCCCACCCCCCAGTGTCGGGCACAACTCTGTGCTTGTGTCAGTCACAGTAGCCTTTGCAGGACACGGTAAGCCAAACCATGGCTTACCAAAACCTCCCCCCAAAAAAACTTGTAGTTAGCAGGGAGAAAGCTTAAACACAAGCCTGGGTTTGGACAACACGCTAAGCCAAACTTAAAACCATGTACAGCTTTGAAAGCCAAACCAGCTCCTTGAAGCTCCCTTAGTTACTGGATAATATGTTCACAGCAGTCAGTCCCAGTTGTCTGGCTCCTGCATGTTGGAGGAAAAGTAGTTTCTGGGCACTTTATACAGACAGTCCCATGTACATTCATTGCAAGAGTCTGGATGTAACTAGAAGATGAGCACTTGTGGCCAGGTCCAGGGGCATAGCATGGGGGGGCGTTAGGGGGGCTGTGGCGCTGGGCGCCCAGTTTTTGAAGGGGCACGAACTAGGTGCCTCCACGCAGGTGATGGTTCGATCCAGTGCTCCTCTGCCCGCCAAGGACTGTGTTGGCCGGCCAGGCTGCTCCTTGCACAGGTGGGCAGGCAGCTCAGCACATTGCTCTGGTGGGGGTGGGGCCACTCTGGTGGCATTGGCTGGGCTGGCACCCCCACACCTGGGACACATGCCACCCCGTCCAGTGCACATGTGTGCCCCCTTCCCGGCGTGCGCCTGGGACGTCATCAACTGCCCTGATGTCACTGGCTAGGTCATCTCACTCCAAGAAGGGGCATAGAGGCCACCCTGAGCTGAAGCTAGTACAGGTATAGGCAAACTCGGCCCTCCAGATGTTTTGGGACTACAACTCCCATCATCCCTAGCTAACAGGGCCAGTGGTCAGGGATGATGGGAGTTGTAGTCTGAAAAAAATATGGAGGACCAAGTTTGCCTGTGCTTGAGCTAGTACGAGGCATTGTGAGCTACTGATGCCCTCAAGCTGTGTGGTGGCCCTGCCGCTACCAGGTTCTTAAAGGGGAGCACCACCTGCTCTGGAAGGAGTTGAAACACTACATCCTTGGTTTGCCAGACTTGTTCACCAGCAGCTCTGGTGGTTCAGTTTGTTAGCCCTCACCCAAGCCCATCACTCACTTCCAAGTACAGTGGTACCTTGGGTTACAGAGGCTTCAGGTTACAGACGCTTCAGGTTACAGACTCCGCTAATCCAGAAATAGTACCTCAGGTTAAGAACTTTGCTTCAAGATGAGAACAGAAATTGTGCGGTGGTGGCGCGGTAGCAGTGGGAGGCCCCATTAGCTAAAGTGGTACCTCAGGTTAACAGTTTCAGGTTAAGAACGGACCTCCAGAACAAATTAAGTTCTTAAACTGAGGTACTACTGTACTTATTCAGGGTATCCACTGCTTCACAAGGGTCTGAAGTAAAGAGAGGGGGGGGGGACTAATTGCCACCTGAGTTCTTAGAAAGGAAAATGTAATAATACTGTTTTCTTTTAGAAGCCTGGCTCCACAGCAGCACCTAGTGGGAGCAAGCGAGAACTCCAGACGAAAAGGGTACTTTGTACCATGGGGTGGGACAGAAGGGTTCATGCATGCAAGCCAGGGTTGCATGAGCTTGGATAGTTCAGTTGGTTAGAGCGTGGTGCTGATAACACCAAGGTTGCAGGTTCAATTCCCGTATGGGACAGCAGCATATTCCTGCTTTCCAGACTAGATGATTCTCAGAGTCCTTCCCTATTTGATGATTCTATGATGGGAGGACATGGAGGTTGGTGGTAAAATCAGTGCAAAGCAGAGCTGCCGGATGGGATAGAGAAGTTGCTTTGGAAATGTGAAAATAGGGTTGAGATGGTGAATGCATTGCATTGAGCAACCAATTTGGGTCAAAATTACGACGCAAAGGGACTGGAATGATCAGTTTTAAGGATTTCCTCTTCCTTTTGATGAGACCCTATTTTGCACTTTTTATCTAGTACATTTTAACAACAATTAAATTATACCAGTGTATTGATACACTTCTTGCTTTTCTTCAAGGAACTTACAGATTCTTCATTTTGGGTAATCACCACTGACATTATAATTTTGTATGGGATAGAATTCCAGGAAACCTAAGTATCCATAAAAAACACACCATGTAATAAAATCCTATTATTCTTTATGTGTCTGTTAACTGTTTTGGAATCCAACTGGGGTACAGCGCACACCCCCTCCGCCCCGGGTTGATTTAATTTTATTTTTGTATTTTCTTTCCTCTCTCTTTTGGTTTCCCCTTTGATTCTTGTGTTCCATCCATGAATATATTTTCCTTGCGTAGAACAGCTTTCCCACAGGATTTGGTTGTCGGCTTTCTTTTCGGCAACTAATTGTTTTAGCATAGTTGAAGAAAGTGGAAAGCATTGCAGTGTACATGGGGCTCATTGTTTAATGATAAGATGAAGCACCTGCGATGCAGGTTTTTTTTCCTTAAAAGCAATATCCAATCTTTCAGTAAACTATGAGTGTTTGGTCATACAAACTACCAAATGAACCGTAGGAAGTGTTATGTGCACAACATTATACTTTGACTGATTTTCATGTTAAATCATTTTCTATTTCGGTCTTCTTGTTCAGTAGCCAATGGAATGTTTGTCATGGTTTCTTTTTCCTTTCAAAGGCAAAAAGCAATAATGAAGAGCAAATTCTTGGCGCTAAACCAAATGTCCAGAGCCATCAGAGTGCTATCAAACTGGCCTCATGGAATCAGACATCACTCAATGCTGAGGAAGAAGATCTCTTTACTGATTCCCAGTCACAGGTAATGTGGTCAATATATCATATTTACATTTGTAACTATTGTGGTAAGAATTTACTTCTGCACCACATGTTCTTACCCAGGTGAGGGAACACCTTTAAATAAATTACAGAACCAAGAGAGTAGCAGCAATCTCAGTGTCCTGTAGAGACCTGGTTTATTAAAACCGCACAAGGAATTGCTTTTCATCTCTCCTCCTTCCCTGTGTAGCCCCTGTAGCTTAGCATCTTGTCCCCCACCCTGTTGAATGGATTTGTGGGTATAGCCTACAGAAATCTAGGAAGGCAGTATTTCCCAAATTCTCTTTTAGCCAAATTCCTGGCTTTCCCCTGCCCTCAGGAGCTCAGAATTCCACCATTCCCTCTCACACAAAGGTGGAAGTGAGGAACCCAAACAAGTGCAAATCCCAAACCATAGCTGAAATCATCTTCATCTTTATTAATTAATTATATTTGTATATCACCTTTCACCCAAAGATCCCAGGGCAGTTCTCAACAGAAAAATACAAAATGCCAATACAGAAAAAACAAACCAATAATCCCTCTCCCACAAACACATTTAAAAAGCCATAGAATGTTTATCAGCTGAACACCTGGTTGAAGAGAAATGTTTTCGCCTGGTGCCTAAAGATATGTAATGAAGGCGCCAGGCAAGCCTCCCTGGGGAGAGCATTCCACAAATATGGAGCCATTGCAGAAAAGGCCTATTCTTGTGTTGCCACCCTCCAGACCTCTCACAGAGGACGCACGCAAAGAAGGGCCTCAGATGTTGATTGCAGGGCCCTGGTCAACGCATATGGGGAGAGGCAGCCCTTAATCATGCATAGATTTGATTAGGTTTCTGGAGAAAGTAGTGATGTAAAAATTGTGATATTTAATTGAAAATTAGATATTAAATATATAGATTTTGTTCTAACTGTCCCAAAATTATTTGCATTTAACCTTTTAGATCAGGGGTCGGCAACCTAAGGCCCATGGGCCACAAGCAGCCCTTGGGGGTCGTTTAACCGGCCCATGGATCCCCGCCGCCCGATTGGTTGGCTCATATGCGCCACGCTAAACTGGCACAGAGCAGAGTGAGGATCACCTTCCACGACACTGGCTGGCTTCCCATTGGTTGCAGGAAGCTCCTGCAGCCAATGGGAAGCTGCGCACGCCTCCTCTGCGCCGGAAGGAGCGTTTGCACATGCGTGCATGTGTGTGTGCGCGCGCGCACTCCGGCCAACCGTGGCGTCTGCAGGACCGTGAACCGGCCCAAGCCACAAAAACTTTGCCGACCCGTTTTAGATAGAAAGCATTAGGCATGATTTTTGTGTGCCTGTATTTTGTGACCCGCATAGGCTGCATTCCATCTCCTTATCTGACCTCAGAGAGGCACAAATGACATGGCCAGCCAGAATATTTTGATTTAGCACTGGGATGTTAATCCAGCATCTGTCCTTGAAGCTCTTTGACATGTTTTGGGAACTGGAAAGTAAGATAGGAGATTGAAATGTCAGCAGCCCCTAATGAAGGGCTGCCTGTCAAGGTAACAGAGGTTAAAGTGCAAAACCAAAAGTTGTGGGACACTCCAAGGAACTTGATAGAAGTGTGAGGCAACATATCTTTATATCCACTTTAGCAGGCAGGCTGGTAGGAACACAGGCAGTTGACAGTATGTGTAAATAGCGGTATGCAATAATGGGGGGAGATGTGTTTGATTTCTTTTTCTCTTTTCTAGACATTGTCTCAGCCTTCAAAGAGGAAGTTACCAGGATGGATTGGGACTTCAGGAGAAACTGTTCCTCGTAAAACTCCCAAGAAATCTAAGGCTGGAGGAAGCAAAGGGCTCTTTGGTTGAACATGGAGATATCATAAAACTATGTTTAGATATAAAAACTGGATCAAAATTTTATACTTCATTCACTTTTCTTCATTCAATCTGACTCAGTGAGGCATTTATGAACATCTCTTTTTCAAAATACAGAACACTGAGAGGACAAACTCTGTTCATTTTTTACCACACAAACCTATGACTGGATGGGCTTAAAATTAGCTCCAATTCTTGAGTTGGTTCATATGCCGGGCTTACCAGGTTCTAAACCTTGAGGTGAAGAAAACAGCAGTGGATTAAATCAGATTATACAGCGTTGCAAGGCTTGCATCTCTTTGTACCACTGAATATTGGCATGCGAAAGAGTTTCAGTAACTTTGGGGGAAAGAACACAGAGTACACTTCGAAGAACAGTTGAAGCCCGTCTTCTCCAGCTGCCCTGTTAGTAATATCAGTAGGATTATTGCTGCATAAAATGGGCAATCCCACGTTTTTTACTTTGGTGACCATTTCTTTAAGGAAGGCAAAAAATGTAACCTAACAGCAGGATATTGTGGTGCATAATTAAGTGGTTGTCAGATTACTTTACCATTATGAATATTGTTAAATTTTTAATATATTATTTTCTATAATTGCCACTATTTTTGGCACTTTCTTATAAATAAATCTTGTTTTGTATTAAAAGTTATTCTGTTTTGTCCAGTTATGAAGGCTGATGGTGAGAAATAGACAGAAGTTTAAAAATTATTTTTAAAATCCATGCTGAAGAATTACAGTGGTACCTCGGGTTACAGATGCTTCAGGTTACATACGCTTCAGGTTACAGACTCCGCTAACCTAGAAATAGTGCTTCAGGTTAAGAACTTTGCTTCAGGATAAGAACAGAAATCTGGCTCTGGAGGCGCGGCAGCAGCAGGAGGCCCCATTAGCTAAAGTGGTGCTTTTGGTTAAGAAACAGTTTCAGGTTAAGTACGGACCTCCGGAACGAATTAAGTACTTAACCTGAGGTACCACTGTATAGGTATTTTTCTAATGAATTGCCACCTAAAATAATTTAACCCTTACTCATTAAGTACCAAAATCCACCCCCCCTTTCTCTATGCACACACACACACACACACACACACACACCAAATTTGACTTTTTATCTCATTATTCACCAGAATTCATGGATACTTAATGTATTTGAAGTATTTAAATCTTAAGAGCCCACAAAAACAGAATTTCTTTTCGTCTGAGACCTAAGTGACAATAAAAGGGTCTCCAAGCAATAAAGGGGTCTTTCTTTGGGGAGGAAGTTCCAAAATTTAGGAGCCACCAAAAGCTCTTTTTCCAGTTTATGTGCTTCATCAAACGTAGCCTTCCCAAGCCAGACGTTCTCCAAACACAAAAAATGATAGCAGATTTGAATTCCTCACGCCCCCAAAACGTACTTTTAAGACCTCTGCAAAAATTAAGTCTCACCCCCCCCCCCAAGACCCGCCTTAATCCCACCCCCCACCTTGCATGCCAACCAATATGCTTTCTCTACTTTATCACCCAGTAATAGGAGTGGGCGGGGGGTTAGAGGAACCCTTTTGCTCCGCGCATGCGCCTTTCAAACAATCCTCCCCGTTGCCGCAGCAACGTAGGGATGTACTTCCGGGTTCATATTTTTTTTAAAAAACCCGCATCGCTGCGGTGACGTCACGTCGCGCCTAGCGAGCAGGATGGGAAATGTCGGCGGAAGACCTGCGCGCTAGGAAGCTGAGCCAATAGGGAAGCAGCACGAGCCGCAGGGCTCAAGTTGGTTTCCCAAACCCGCCCCGCCCCCCCCACACAAACACTCTACCCGTCTCCCGCCCACCCCACTTCCCGCCGTTGGGGTAGTCTCGTGCGCGAGGTGAGTGGTTTGGCGCGCGGGGGCGCGCTCGCGCTCAGCGGCACCCCGGGATGGGATTGGCGGCTGCGACTCTGGTTTGCCTCGTGGGGGGGGGGGCGGGCTCGGGAGAAGGTGAGGGGGCAGCCCGGCAGCCCACCTCCCCGGGCGGAGTCAGCAGGGCATCCCCCTTTTCCCTCCAACCCCCTTGTGGAAGCGGGAATATTCCGGGCATGGGGAAGCGTGAGGCGAGAGAAATTTCCCTCAAAAGCGGGGCGGGGGTGCACTTTTTCCTCAGCTTCCGCACGGCAACCGTATGTCGGGTTCGTCTATCCAGGTTTCCCTCAAAGGGACTCCGCTGAGGAACTGGCAGTTTGAAGAAGGCGCTCCGAGCTCCCTCAGTTAAGAGGTCAAGCCGCCCTGCGCGCGACCCTCCTCACAACAGTTGAAGCAACGACAACAACAACACTGTGCTTTTGAATTGAGGGGCGGTTGTGAGGAGGGTCGCGCGCAGGGGGGGGGGGCTGACCTCTTAACTGAGGGAGCTCGGAGCGCCTTCTTCAAACTGCCATGTCCTCTTTGGAGTCCCTTTGGGGGAAGCCTGGGTAGTCGAACCCGACATACGGTTGCCGTGCGGAAGCTGAGGAAAAGTGGTCCCTGCTTTTGAGGGAAATTTCTCTCGCGGTCGCCATTCGCTTCAGAGGCACCGTCATCCGCCCCACAGGACTGTCGTTCCCTTCATAGAATCCTAGAGTTGGAAGAGACCCCAAGGGCCACCGAGTCCAACCCCCTGCCAAGCAGGAAACACCATCAGAGCACTCCTGACATATGGTTGTCAAGCCTCTGCTTAAAGACCTCCAAAGAAGGAGACTCCACCACACTCCTAGGCAGCAAATTCCACTGTCAAACAGCTCTTACTGTCAGGAAGTTCTTCCTAATATTTAGGTGGAATCTTCTTTCTTGTAGTTTGGAGCCATTGGTCCGTGTCCGCTTCTCTGGAGCAGCAGAAAACAACCTTTCTCCCTCCTCTATGTGACATCCTTTTATATATTTGAACATGGCTATCATATCACCCCTTAACCTCCTCTTCTCCAGGCTAAACATGCCCAGCTCCCTTAGCCGTTCCTCATAAGACATCGTTTCCAGGCCTTTGACCATTTTGGTTGCCCTCCTCCGGACACGTTCCAGTTTGTCAGTGTCCTTCTTGAACTGTGGTGCCCAGAACTGGACACAGTACTCCAGGTGAGGTCTGACCAGAGCAGAATACAGTGGCACTATTACTTCCCTTGATCTAGATGCAACACTCCTATTGATGCAGCCCAGAATTGCATTGGCTTGAACCCTCGGGGAACCCTCAGAAACCTTGTTCTGTGGTCGCGCACAAGGGCTCCCTGACGATTTCCAGGGTTCCTCACAGATAAATACCGCCAACAGTTCCGTAGGCACTCCATAGAGTAGGTGTGTTCCCCATGTGTTTTCAAAACTCTTCGCAGAAATAGGACCTGGGTAATGCTTAATGGGACGCAGGTGGCGCTGTGGGTAAAAGCCTCAGCACCTAGGGCTTGCCGATCGAAAGGTCAGCGGTTCGAATCCCTGCGGCAGGGTGCGCTCCCGTTGCTCGGTCCCAGCGCCTGCCAACCTAGCAGTTCGAAAGCACCCCCGGGTGCAAGTAGATAAATAGGGACCGCTTCCAGCGGGAAGGTAAACGGCGTTTCCGTGTGCGGCTCTGGCTCGCCAGAGCAGTGATGTCACGCTGGCCACGTGACCCGGAAGTGTCTCCGGACAGCGCTGGCCCCCGGCCTCTTGAGTGAGATGGGCGCACAACCCCAGAGTCTGTCAAGACTGGCCCGTACGGGCAGGGGTACCTTTACCTTTACCTTTAATGCTTAATACCCCTGTAACGTGGGACGCAGGTGGCGCTGTGGGTTAAAGCCTCAGCGCCTAGGGCTTGCCGATCGAAAGGTCGGCGGTTCGAATCCCTGCGGCGGGGTGCGCTCCCGCTGCTCGATCCCAGCGCCTGCCAACCTAGCAGTTCGAAAGCACCTCCGGGTGCAAGTAGATAAATAGGGACCGCTTACCAGCGGGAAGGTAAACGGCGTTTCCGTGTGCGGCTCTGGCTCGCCAGAGCAGCGATGTCACGCTGGCCACGTGACCCGGAAGTGTCTCCGGACAGCGCTGGCCCCTGGCCTCTTAAGTGAGATGGGCGCACAACCCCAGAGTCTGTCAAGACTGGCCCGTACGGGCAGGGGTACCTTTACCTTTACCTTTACCCCTGTAACGTAGGCGGTGCTATTGCCTCACATTGCAAGAGGTCTCAGGCTGAGAGAATAATGGTCTGCAAGTCCTTTACCTCAGTTTCGGAGGCAACTGCTGCCTATGTAAATATTCCAGCGTGTTTCACTTGCTCACCTTAACTTTCTGGTGAAGTCCTCTGTATTTCCCAAGTGTAACTGTGGACTCCTGCCAGAGATGCTGCTCTGAATATTTTATTTTATCTTGGGATGAGGGGAAAGCTGACGTACAATTCTTCAGCTGCCCATTTCCCTTTTGAACATAGAATAAAAACAGGATGTTGCCTTGGAGCAGTCTTGGAAGGCTCCTAGTGATCCTTCAGGGCTGAGCAAGACATAGTCAGTAAAAAGTTTTGTGCTTATAAGCACACACTTGCCAGTTACCTAAAACTGTGGAACCCTCGTGACCAGGAAAGTTAGTGTATTATAATGGCTAAATATGTGATACAGGAAATCCACAATTCACATACTGCCTCTGCTGAAAACCTACTAGATGGTCTTGGGCAAGATGCTTTCTTCAGCCTTACATCTGCTGTTTGAAGATAATGCTTATGAGCTTTATGGCATGGATTTAAGCCACGAAGTAGTGAAATAGTGCTTTGAGCAGCTGCTTTGAGCTGAGCATTCACCTTCCTGTGGTTCGTGAGGAAAACATAAGATTTGGTTCCATTTTCAAGTAATTGTGATTACATGCTATATCTGAACCAAGAACTATTGTTAGGGTTTCATATGGTTTAGGAGACTGAGCCAGGATCATGAAGCTTGGCTCCTAAAACATGCTTAACACAACCACAATTTATCTGTGTTCACACATAATAAGTAACCAAGATTAGTTGAAAATAGGAGCTAATGCTTTTAGAGGGAGAAGTGAACACACAGGCTGGAAGTTCACCAAGACGCTTTCCTGTAGTGTTAAACTATAATTTAGTTTTCTTTATTTACAGTACTTCTATCCTGCTTTATAACTCATAGAAACTTTCAAAGTGGCATACAAAATATTCCAACAATAAAAATCAAATTCAAGTGTGGTATTAGGAACAGAAATAATGTGGCAATCCCGTGGTACTATGATTATTCATTTTCTGCCCTCATTCTTAGTCTTCCATGGTGTTGCCCTTCAGCTAACCCTAACCCTACTAGGCTACAGTTCCCACTGATGTCCTCTGAGGGAAATAGAGTGGGACTGACTAGCTAGATCTTGTTCAACCCATGGCGAAGACAACTCTTCCCATGTTAGCGGCTGACAATGTCTGAACGCCACTATTATGTATGATGTAAAGCTCTGTATAAATACAACACATTTTCACTAGTATTTCACTTTTTTTGACAGAATTATGGATCCAAGCTTGCTAAGAGAACGAGAACTTTTCAAAAAACGAGCACTCTGTACTCCAGCTGTAGAAAAACGTCCAGCACCCTCTTCTGATTCCTCATCTTCTAAGAAGAAGAAGACAAAGGTAGAGCAGGGTGGATCATCAAGCTCAAAACAGAATGCAGGTTCGTGGGTTCTGCTTTGGAGTTTAAACAGAAACTCTTCTTCTTATGTCCTATCCTTCCAGGTCATTGAGCTTTATGTATACATAACAATTTGATTAACGTGTCACAATAAATCACAGCTAAAATAAATGTGAATGTGCAGTGTGCTGGTATATGCTACTGAAATCTTGCATGTTTTATGCCTCACTACTGCTGTCGCACTGCCACACCCAGGTTTGTGGCTGATTTCTCTCCAAGCAAACCACAAGTGACAAGCCAGGAATAAACTTTGGCCTCCATTGGTTTCTCAGTTCATGGAGAAAAACAAACCATAAGCCCTAGGTTTGGACAAGCCAGACTATGGTTTGTTTCCTGACAGGAGTAGGGGAGGAGTGAAATGCCTGCCGTTTTAGTAGCATTCACAAGCTCACTGTTCTTTTACATTAAACCATAGTTTAATTGTGGCTTAATGTTTTTAAGATGTTTTACCACTTGTTTTTTGCTGCTCTGGGCTTCTTTGGAAGAAAGAACAGGATATAAATTTAATTAATTAATAAATAAGCAAACAAACAAACAAACAAATAGATAATGTGCAAACCAGGGCACCTTGTATGTTTCTTCTAATAGTAGTTCTGTGGTGTGGGGGGGTCAGGAACAATTTAGGTCAGTTAATAACTTGGGGATGGAGAAGTTGGACTATACCCCTTTTGTCAAAAAATACTACTAATAATAATGACATAACAGAAATTGAACCAAGGGACTGTTTTTCTTGGTTTGTGGTGCTCCTTCAAGAGAGAAGTAATATTATCTGAACTTTCATACAGCAGAGCTGTGTTGCTAAAGTGGTTCTATCTCTCATGATAGTATTTTGTTAGTGTTTATAGTTTTTTTAATACAGGTTCCAGTCACATGTGTAAGGCTACTGTGTATTTCTACTCTTAAAAGAAAAAATTAAATCATTAGTTAAGACCCAGTATCCCATTTCTGGGCCTTTATGCTGTTAATTATGTTATATCATAGCCTGGAAATGTGAGAGATGGAATTAACCCTGGCTTATATTGAGATTTCTGTTTGAGTGGCAGGTTTTTTGCAGCTGGTGATAGGAGCCCATGCAGGCAAGATAGGAGCAGTGAGGTAAGGAGATTTGCTGAGCACTAGCAGCTGGACAAAGGAATAGAGTAACACTATGCTCTAATAAAGCAAGCCTCATCATTTGGCCAGCTCCTGTTACATGATTGCCATTCCTTCTTTCCTCCAGACTTCCTTCCTCAAGTCAATGATCATACATTTTCAGGGCCAATACTAAGAATTGCAAAGTTGGTGCTGCTATTGATGTAGAGTTCTATCAGCCAGCTAAGCATTTGTAACTTGCAGTGTTGAGTATTGCTTAGAATTCACTGAGGCTTGCTTGTGTTTAGGAAAAGACTGCTGTACCACTCACCCCATGGCAGAATCAGTTCAGTCGTTTCCTCCCCCCACCTCATTAAACCAAATTGCAGAACTAAATGTTACATGAGCCTGCTGCCAAGAATTGCTTGTCCTGTCATCACCATGCTGTGTTTCCGTGCTCTGCATAATTGGATGGCAGCAATGGAACCTCATAGTGTAATGATGTCATGGCATCAAGTTGTACTGTGTGTTGTACAGATTTTGGTGGAGGTGGGAACCCAACACAGGGCTACTTAGATTTGGTGCCAGACTACCTTTACTTGGAAGGCTTAAATCCTCTCAAAGTCAAGAGCAGGAAACAGTTCTGTTTTCATATTAACAGAGTTCCTTCCTTGCCTGACATCACATACTGTTGGGTTTTTCATGTTTTTTAACCAAGTTGTCAGCCCTATTGTGTAGATGCAGGGTTGACAAATATGCAATACAGTCGATAGTCGCGCTGGTATGCTTTCAAACTCATGTATTGGCATAAGGCTAGCTTTCATGGCATAATGCTTTCATCAGATGTATGGAATGTTACCCTGGATTGCCAGAATATATATATATATATAGCAGTGAGGTCAGAGGAGATGGAATACAAAAAATGCCAACAGTAACTGCAGTAATGTTGATAAATGTTATTGAGTTGGTAAGTTACAGATCGTAATTAATTTACCAATGTAAGAATGACTTCTTGAATGGTCTCTATTATTTTACATACAGCTAAAATCTCATGTATTTTTCACTGTCAGTACTTAATGCATTTCATTTTTTACCTCCCTGCTAACATAATTTTCTCTCTCTGCACCAGGGACAGCTAACCAGCGGTTCTCCAGTTGTTGTTGTGCTTTCAACTCCCATCAGCCCCAGCCAACAAGGCCAATGGTCAGGGATGAGATGAGTTGTAGGACAGCAACATCTGGACTCCCAAATGTTAGCCACTCCTATACACATTCTCTGATGGAATGCTTATACCATAATGAATATGTGAAGAACTTTAAATACTTGAAATGTACTACATAAATGATAATAAAATTGTTGTTTGCTCATCTAATACCTTCAGATGTGCAGAATTCTAAAATGGTTCTGTGTTGCTATACTTCTTTTGGTTTGATAAGCTTTCAGACTATGACAAATACTTTAAAAACAGAATCAGTCTTACTGCTATTTTTTACTGTCTTCTGTTTTTATACACTTTACTTTGTCTTTTTATATGTTATTACTTGTTGCCTGCCTTGGGAAAGAAATATTGAATGACAATAATATTTATTTTTAAAATAAATAAATTAAGCAGTAGACATAATTGGTCAGATGAACAAAATTTTACTCCAATCTAGTCAACAGGTTTTCATTGTAAAACAACAAAGAAACCATTTTTACATAAAATCCATTTTCACATAACACTGTGATTGATCATCCCAGTATTAAGCATTTTGTGAATTCTTCAAGTTTCTATCCACCAGTGAACAAAAAATGGTGCTAATGATATTTAAGGCTAAGCAGAATCTGACTTGCTTGGTCAAAAGTTGCAAGCAGCTTTATTATAATATTGAACATAGGTTTTGCTGCAGGCGCTAGCAAAACAGTCCATTGCTACACCACTTCTGTCTCACGTTTCCTGAAGCTGTCCATCATAGATCTTACAGGGTTTGGTTCATTCTCCAAGTCTTTCATAGTTTTGTTTTTCACACAGCAGCAGCAGTCAAGCAGCTCATATAAGAAAGCTAGCACCACCAAACATATTACAGTAAATATAAATATGACCAAAATTACAAAGCAGGCAGTGTTCCAGTTGTCATGGAAAGGATAAATCTTCTGCACTTGAAAACCAAGATATTGGTAGAGGGATGTAGTTTCATTCCAACGACTATTGTTGAATGTTGCCATGTTGAGAGAGTCTTCCAAGTTCTGTCTCTGCACCAGCTCTGTGTGTTGAAATATACAAACAGGAAAGTTGGTGATTTTCCTTTGTTGTTAAATTTTTATGCTTTTTCCTGTCACCAACAAAATAGAACTGTTTCTTTCTATGTAAATAGTTTGAGAAAGGTTGTGTTGTTTAATTGGCTAATTGTTTGTTCATGTTTCTTGCTATAGTTTTATATAATGGTGTTGACCTGCAGGTACATTAATTCAGTTTTATTTCAAATAAAGCAAAGTTTTGGATCATAGTGCTTACTTTATGTTTCTTACTGTATTGCAAGACTGCATCAGTCATGCGTAGGACTAGACATTTGACTGGACAGATATTGTCAAATAATGGTCATGTATTTTGAAATCAACTTTATTAGAACAAAAAACAGGTTTGACATTTTTCAAATTGTAAAAACAAGTTAACTTCTTTTTTTTCCACCAGCCCAATTAATTTACAAAATGGTAATTGCTATCATTTTTAATGTTTTTAATGTTTTAATGTTGGAAGAAATATCAACAACCTCAGATATGCAGATGACACAACCTTGATGGCAGAAAGTGAGGAGGAATTAAAGAACCTTTTATTGAGGGTGAAAGAGGAGAACGCAAAATATGGTCTGAAGCTCAACATCAAAAAAACGAAGATCATGGCCACTGGTCCCATCACCTCCTGGCAAATAGAAGGAGAAGAAATGGAGGCAGTGAGAGATTTTACTTTCTTGGGCTCCATGATCACTGCAGATGGTGACAGCAGCCACGAAATTAAGAGACGCCTGCTTCTTGGGAGGAAAGCAATGACAAACCTAGACAGCATCTTAAAAAGCTGAGACATCACCTTGCCAACAAAGGTCCGTATAGTAAAAGCTATGGTTTTCCCTGTAGTGATTATGGAAGTGAGAGCTGGACCATAAAGAGGGCTGATCGCCAAAGAATTGATGCTTTTGAATTATGGTGCTGGAGGAGACTCTTGAGAGTCCCATGGACTGCAAGAAGATCAAACCTATCCATTCTGAAGGAAATCAGCCCTGAGTGCTCACTGGAAGGACAGATCGTGAAGCTGAGGCTCCAATACTTTGGCCACCTCATGAGAAGAGAAGACTCCCTGGAAAAGACCCTGATGTTGGGAAAGATGGAGGGCACAAGGAGAAGGGGACGGCAGAGGACGAGATGGTTGGACAGTGTTCTCGAAGCTACCAACATGAGTTTGACCAAACTGCGGGAGGCAGTGGAAGACAGAAGTGCCTGGCGTGCTCTGGTCCAGGGGGTCACGAAGAGTCGGACACGACTAAGCGACTAAACAACAACAAAGTTTGTGTAAATGTAAACAATTTACTGATCAGTTCTCTCAGTTTCATCCTGAAACATGGTCAGCCTACAGTTGTTGTTTTTTTAAAGGTAAAGTAAAACAGAAAGATAAGCCAAGTAACAGCAACTATTGAAAAACAAAAAATTAATTTTTAAAAGCACTTGTGCAGGTCATAAATTATTTGGTTCCTTCAGTAAACAAGATGAAGTAATGAGCAGTCCTAGGCAGTGACCGTTGCTACTATTGTAGTTGCCTGTGGATAAGCAGCAGTAGAAGCTTTCTCTGTGACTGCTATAGGGCTAGGGAGCAAGCAGACTTCACTCTTGATCTTGCTAATGAATGACACCATGATGAAATAAAAAGGTAAATTGCCAGCTGTACAATGGCTAGTTTATACATAATGCTAAACCATGGTTCATTTAGCCAAAGTGTGGTTTGTTTGAATATCCAAACCTAGATCAGCAGACTGACTATGGTTTGTTTTCTCGCAACAAAGTGTGATGTAAAACCATGGTTTATTGTTGGCTAACAAGTTGACTTACTAACTTTGCTTGGATGTTATGTCTGCATCCTTGCTTAGCCTTCGTTTATACGATCACCCCACTCACTAAGCCATGGGTTGGCAAACTAAGGCCCGGGGACCAGATCTGGCCCAATCACCTTCTAAATCCAGCCCGCGGATGGTCCGGGAATCAGTGTGTTTTTACATGAGTAGAATGTGTGCTTTTATTTAAAATGCATCTCTGGGTTATTTGTGGGGGGGCATAGGAATTCATTATTTTTTTCAAAATACAGTCCGGCCCCCCACAAGATCTGACAGTGGACTGGCCCCCTACTGAAAATGTTTGCTGATCCCTGTAAGCTATAGAGGCAAGAGACAAGAACAGTTGGAAAACAAACCAAACATTGGAGAAACAAAACATGATTGCCAGTTTGTGGTTTGTTGGACATACAGTGGCTTAAACAAATCATGAATTAGCATTACATGCTAACACAGCCAATGACAATCTTGACTTCATGGAATATTTGGCCATATTTGACAGCTTGGCTGACTGGCATGCCAACCTTAGTCATTTTGTTTGAATTAAGTTCTAGTGTTTAGAATATAATTCTTAGGTCATAATTCACATCACAGTGTATTTCTATGCAGAAGTAAGTCCCACTAAGTTCAGTGGGGCTTCATCCCAAGTAAATTAGCATAGGTTTGCAGCTTTAAAGAACTTTTTAAAGGTCACCAGGATTTGTGTCTAGATTAATGTCTACTCATATAATGGAAATGCCCTTTACTCCCCTCTGCTCCCCGCATACCCTTCCAAATCTGCACTAATAGTATCTCAGACCTTTGGAGCAGATTTGGGGCTGTATCAATAAGTCCATTCTGGTTGCATTTAGGCATTGTTGATTTTAGCCCTGATTCCCAGGTTCAGAACAAATCAAGGTGTTAAATCAGTTTACCATGGCTTCTTCAAAAACTCCAAAACAACAGTTTCTCAATTTAGAACTATGGTCACTGAGAGACTTCTGGGTTTAATTACTGTGCACTGCACAGAGGAAAAGGAAGGAGCAGCATGTGCAGGGGAAAGGCTAGCACATATTTCTGCCATATAAGCTAAGATCTGATCATTTGAACAAGGCCTGTATGTCTTCTGGGTCATAGTAATCCCAAGTAGTACAGGTTAATGTTGGTCACTTCATATAATTCTCTGAAATGGCAGCTTTTGGTACAAATAACAGCCAAACATCAAAATCAGAAGGATATCTTGCTGTTTAAAGGGCTCTGAGCATCAATGAAGGCCTTGCTTTTATGAATGTATAACATTTATTGGAAGTTTAACAAAAATTGTAATTGCCACGACAGTCATACTCTCAAGGTCAAAACAAATGGTAGAATCCTTTTCTAGTCCATTTTTTACCTAAAGAGTAAAATGTAGGCTAGTGCTATTAATCACAGTTCTATTTTTAAATGAGTCTGATTAACACAATAAGGTCCAAATAACTTTGCATTGTGTGCTATTTGTTTGGTACTCTCACATTTATAATGGTGCCTCTCTCTTTATTTGCTTGGATTGTTGAACTCTTTATGGTCTAATTGTAGGAGCTAATGAGATAAGAGTTAAACCAGTGGCTCTCAACGTGAAATACAACTTTTAAAAAATGAGATCTCAGTTTTCTCTTAAAATCTCTAGCGAAAGACAGTAATTGGCACAGGGAAAGTCTCCATCTCTGGGCATTGGAAGACAGAATTCTGGATTGACTTGGTTGAGGAGAGGCTTCCCCAGTCAAATCGAGAGAGAGAGAAATCCTGTCTCCTTGTGGGAAGCAAGCTCTCGTTGGACTCCTCACCTGCAAGCATACACCACCACAACCCAGTGAGAGAGCTCAAAATGGGGGTGGGGAATTGGATGGAGCTGGCAAACCCCCACTCACACCCCTTTGGCTGTGAGACATCCTCCACACACAGCCTACAGCTACCATCGCCAAAAGAGAAGACCTAATAGAGGCCATTGGGGTCGCCATCTCAATATTAGGACTACTCCCAAAACTGTTCTAGCTCTGCTTTATTATCTGTGCCCCCAACAGGCAGGGAATGCCATGGATCCCAAGCCTCTAGGCTCCTTCTGCTCAACATTGATCAGAAAAGTAATATTGAAATGTCTTGGCCAACATGGTCTCTTCAGCTGCATGACAGCCCCACTCCCCACTCACATGAAGCCTCAGTAGCAAATGCAAGAGAGCTTTGGACTACAGCTTTGAGCTACACACCCAGAGCTTAAGGAACTTGATCATCTTGTTTGGGAGGGGCCTAATGTTCTCCATTCCCCATCCCTGTTGTAGAATGGGAGAGCATTGATACTGCCTTTGTGTCTTCGATGAAAGCAGTTCTAGACTACAGTTCACCCACCAGTCTAGTCATCTATCTGCTGGATTTTTCTGCCTTGCAGGGGGTGGATTTGGGAAAATTGCCCCATCAGAAAAATCAACATAGAGAAAAGAGCCTGCTTGTTAGTGCATGATGGAAGAACAGTCTTGGAAGTAAGAGCCACAGCTAGGCTCTTCTGTTTTAGAGGTGGCTAGACCTCACATGGCAGCATTGAGGAGCAGGCAGTGTTAGAAACCTGGATAGAAAAGCTAGGAGCTAAATGGCTTCTGGGACATGGGTTGTGGGCTCCAACACAGAACGTCTAGCTGTCACTGAGGGGGTGGGGTGGCAACACTTTTTATTTATTATTTTGATAAGCATGAACTAATACGCAATTCACACAAGTGACACATTGTTAAGATCGCATTTTTAGCATAATCTGTTAATACATGCTTAGACTGGTGGTTAGAATAAAAATATTGGTACCATACTTCAGTTTTCAAAACATTCTACTCTTTATTGTTAAACTCCTTAACTTATTGTCTGTCCTTATCATATACTTTGAGGCTTTAAAGCACATACATTTCAGTGATCCTTGAGTGTCAGCCAGGCACGAAAAATGGCACCCAGACTTTTTGAGGTGCTCACAAATAGAGAATTTTAGGCACAAAATGCGCCTAGTAACCTGCTAATTTTGAACCCTGGCAGCTGGTAAAACTTGTCACAGAAAGATGGCTAGACTTGGCTATGGAGAGCTTCTGTCATTTCTTCCAAAGGCAGTTTTAGTGGAGACAAAAAGACAAAGCCCTTCTGGTAACACACTACATAGACAAAGGCAAGAGTCTTAACTAGTGAGAACAGCTTTCCTTTCCAGCTCTACACTGGCACATAGACTGCCCAGCTGTGTGTTGAAAATATGAACATGAAAAGCTAAAAGTGTTGGGATTTCTTGAATTTCCTGGAAAGAACTGCCATGAGCTTAATTTGATCAAGTTAATTTTGAAGCAGGACCTACAATGTGCTCCAAATTATCAAGAGCAGGGGAGAAGAGGAAGCAAAACACCCACACTAAAAAGAGCATTTGGATTCCTGTTGTACTTTGATCCTGTCAAATAACACAAGATACAGGAAAGAAAACAAAACAAAACACCTAATTGCCCACGGTGCCTCTAGCAGGTGCTTGTGCCCAATGATGGTAGTAGAGTTCAGTGAAAGAGATTGGGCCATGTTTTGAAGGTTCCTGTTTAGCCACAACTGACACATAGCTCCATAAGATCCAACACTTTACTGCTGTAAATAGAAGCAACAGCTTGGGAAGTACATAAAATTATGAGCAAAGTGCATGGCCTAAATTATTAGAAAAGCCTGATGAGTCCATAGGTCATAAAGGTATTGTTGCCTACTGATTGCTTTTCTGTGAAAGGAATCCTATATATCTATTTAGCCTAAATGTAAACAACCTGACGTATTTTGGGGGGGGGGTGATTAATGTATGAGGCTGTGTTTCATTTTAGTTGAAAAAGCAGAGTGCAGTGGTTAAAAAAACTCTGTAATCAGATTAATGGTTGCTACTGGTGGTATTATGTTGTTTTAAATTTGTACAAAGATTTAAAAACAACACATTTCAATAATATTTAGGGGAAGGGTGAAATATAAACGTAACTATTTAAGAGAGCTTCAGACATGGCTATCAAGGGAGTAACTGCCTTTTATTTTTAAATATTACTTGTGCCAGGAGGATTAGCCCTGATAGAATGTGGTATAAATACATGATGGTGCTTAGTAAACCAGTAAATGTATTATTGTCCAATACTGATTGTTTTAAGAATGGGCATTTGTATTTACATATTGACAATTATGCTTTGGAAGGGTTCGTTCTTTTACTACCTTGAGATTTTGAAACAAAATGTTTGGTTTTACATTGTGTGCCCACACAATCAAATGACAGTTAAATATTTCATGATTATTTGTATGTACTTCCTGCTTGACTTATTTTTAATTAGCCATATGGAAAGCAGTAAAAGCACATGACTTGCAAAGTAGGTTCTCTAGGTCATGTTAAAGAAGTTCCGTAAGGAAACATACGACAACATGTTTTTAAGGACGATCTTCTCTGCAGTCTTATACCCACTTATCTGAGAGTAAGACCCATTGAACTCAGTGGGGCTTACATCTGAATAGACATGCATGGAATTGTAATGTTAAATGAACCAGTACAACATAAAACTTAACAGCTCATGTTTACTCTGAAGTCCCTCTGGTTTCAGTGGGGCTTACTCCCAAATTAGAGGATATAGGATTTCAGCCCAAAACAATAATCACTTCACACTTGAACTGGCAGAATCCCATTGAATATGTCAGTGATCCATCTCGGAAGAGGTACAATAGCTAAGCAGGGGTACCTTTACCTTTACCTTTAAGGGTTAAGGCTAGTCTAAGATTCCAGCTTAGTGGGTTTGGTTAATAGCATTTTTTGTGTGCAGTTTAGTGATAGTTTAAATTTGAGGACAAAAGAATCTTACTAGCACAGCCTTATTTCATATTTATTAACAGTAGCTTTTAGCAGGCAAAATTAGATTAATTAGTAGATCACACGTCGCCTCAAAGGGATTTTGATCACAGAATATTATCTGGGTGTGTTGGGCTCTCTCTGTAAGATGGATGGTCATCAATTCTTCATGAATGCACAGATGGTAAGATTCTCTATTAGCACAAGAGAAGCGTCTCTGCATTTAAGCAGCACATAATCCAGCTTTAGATGCAAGAGAAAGTAAACAGTTTGTATTTTTTTAAAAAAAAATGTAGATAGGGGTCTTGCATGCTTTGATTTATTTAAAAAAATCTGTTTTGCCGTCAGATAATAATTGTACAACAGTTTAAAAAAGGTATAAACCTACCTCTTTTTAGAAAGGATGCTGGAACAGTGCTCATCTGCTGTTTAATACAGCCTCGGGTACAGCTAAAATGGAGCTCTGCTGCTATTGGTTGAAGCAGAATGCAGCTGACAACTTCCTTTATGCTCATTTGCATCAGACCCCTACTCGAGGAGGAAATCATTCATAAATCTGAAATGTAGAGGGTATCAGTCTAGATCTTCTTCCCCTGCCTTGCCATTCCCCCAGAAGCTCCTTTAACCATTAAATATATTTATAAATAATGTGGCCTTTTGTGCTTTTGCTTTGATCCGAGCAAGGCACTTACTGTGTTAATGCCTTCAGGTTTCTTTGCTCTTTTAATGACATACCAAGCTGGTGCGAACCATCCATAACTAGTCAGGATCTTAATAGAAGAGAATTACTGACTGATCTAAATTTTCATATATTATATGTACACTCACACAGACACACCTTTTGTCTTTTCTGCTTTGTCAACCATTTATGGTAAAAGGCATTGAAATATTTGAAACTACATCAGTAGTTTGTGAATTGCATCCGTAATATTTACGTTTTTCTTTTGTTGTTTTCTGACCCGTTTCTATAGCTGAAGTAGACAGGGAAGACCAAGTGATAGTTATGAGAATTACAATATGTTTTGAATTCTTCAAAATGTGTCCAAATTTGTTATGCTGTCTTTCTTTAAAATATTGTAGGCTGTTTTTCTAGCACCTTAAGGCAGCTAGCAAAATACCAGAGGTGATTATTAACAACAAAAAAGAAATAAGCCAAAAACAGAATAACCTCTGGAAAATTAGAAATTTAGGTTTTTGTTTTCCACAAAATATATCTGAAAATAATGCCAATGTTCTGTTTCAGTGGATTCATATTACAATTTAGGAAAGAAAACTGAATTTGTTATCACTTTGACTGCTTGTATAAAAGTGATTAAAAAACCATCATGCTAAGTAGTTTGGGGTGTACATTTTCCTTTACCTTTTCAGAAGGAAGTACACCAAGGAAGAGAAGCTATCAATTCCAGTAACTGACTCTATGAATATAAAGGACTCTATGAATTGAAAACAGAGACGTTGTTAACTATGAAAATCCTTTAATAAATCAATTTTTTTAATTAAAAAAAATAGCAAAGCTAGGCCAATCTGAAATAAAGCAAAACAACAGCAGGTTAATGGCTTGGGAATGGGGTTACTAAATTTGCTTTCAACTATACAAATACGTTCAAGAACTCTGTACCATCAGATGTATGGTGAGGGGGCATGAGAAAATAGAATCTTCTTGGCTGTGGGAAGAGATTATGGAACCGTCTCCTTATGGAGGTATTCCTGACCCAATCACTGATTGCCTTTCCATAAGAACAGAAGACTGTTCAACTGTAGCATTCTTTTAATTAACTACTGCCTTAGTTATAGTCTGTTCACATTATTTTAATAATTTACTGATGGTTTTGCTTGTAGTTTTGTTTTATTGTATTTTTCTATTATGAGATTCCTTGGGTACAGTTTGTAGAGAAAATCAGCCTGTGAATTGTTATACAGCATAATAACTGAGATAAATCTCAAATTTTCATTCATTGCCAGGAGTCTGATTTTTACCCTAAGTCAGTCTAAAATACATTTATCCAGTTCACTCAACCACTTTGTTTGATACAGTAATTGCAGAGACTTTCCACTGGATCAGATGTGGTAAAATTATTTTTAGTTAATGGTCTTTTCTGGCACATGAATCCAGATAAGATTGCCACATGTTCAAAATTTCCCGGACACAGCTGGGATTTTGCCATCTGTAACAGCGCTTGGGCAGAAAACTCTTGAGTGTCCAGGAAAATCTGGACGTATGCCAACCCATGTCAGAAGTGTTGTTTTTTTTTGCAAATTTCCTTTAAAATAATTCCAAAACTAAATTTTTGTTTTATTTTACTTTTGTGTCCGGATTTTCACTTTTTGAAATATGGCAACTCTAGTTCAGCAAATGGGTTTGCTGTTGGAAACCCAGGCCCATGGACTTGTGGTACTAGAATGAATGTTAGTGGGAAGGATTTGAGAGAGCTGGCAACTTTTCAGAGCCTAAAGAATTCAGTGGCCTTTTCTTGCATGTGGGATCTAAAATATATGCTTATTTGGCTTGGTTAGTGCTACAGAAATTGGGAGGCAGTTTAATTTCTATTTACTGTCTGTAAGACATGGGACAATTAGGGAGATTTTATTTATTACTGTATGTCATCTCATATCCTGCTATTTCTGGGTCTGGTGGACCCTCAGCTACCTTCTGGACAGATAAAAAGTAAAGGGACCCCTGACCATTAGGTCCAGTCGTGACCGACTCTGGGGTTGCGGTGCTCATCTCGCTTTATTGGCTGAGGGAGCCGACGTACAGCTTCCGGATCATGTGGCCAGCATGACTAATCTAGACAGATGGTTGCACCTAATAAAGTTGTTTGGTTAGTGTAAGGATTTCTGCTTGCGCAACAGGACTTCTTCTCTCGTCCTCCTGTCTCTCCCACCATCTGATCCAGGGGGTTGGGGAAATGAATTTCCCCTCCAAAAAGATGCAATAAACAATATATGAATCCAATCACATAAGGTAAAAAAGTAGCAGAAAAATACATTAAAAAGCAGTACAGTGGTACCTCGGGTTAAGTACTTAATTCGTTCCGGAGGTCCGTTCTTAAGCTGAAACTGTTCTTAACCTGAAGCACCACTTTAGCTAATGGGGCCTCCCGCTGCTGCCGCGCCGCCGGAGCACGATTTCTGCTCTCATCCTGAAGCAAAGTTCTTAACCCGAGGTACTATTTCTGGGTTAGCGGAGTCTGTAACCTGAAGCGTATGTAACCTGAGGTATCAGTGTATCAGAATAAAAGCATCAGTATTCAAAAGCTATCCAGAATAGGTTTTCATTGCTTGTGGAGGCTATACATTGGAAGACAATTCCTTAAGTGTGCTGTTGTGCTTGAAAAGGCCTGGTTTCTCATGCTCTTCTGCTTCATTTCTGAAGGCATGAGGACTCAGAAGAGGAATTGCCTGGGCAGGCACATGTGAGATAGGTAATGCTAATGAACACAACCAGATAGTACAGTTTCAGCTCTTGTGCTTTTAACTGTTATTAATTATCTTTCATGTGCTTCACCTAGAGATGGTTGTTTAGAAGGCTATCAATAAAATATGGTAATAATTATTTACTAGTTGGTTGAAGCATTTATTGTCTCCAGTCCCCTTCACATGCAGTCACCATGCCACTGAAGTTTCTGATAAATAACCATTTGGCCCTACCTGTGTTACTGCTTTACCTTACATGCTTTTTATCATTGTGGGATCACTCCATGGGAATATGTCTTCTGCAGAGCTTCATGTGCATGGAACCTCATTCATGCTGTGTGGAAGGCTTGAGGCTCATTGCTGGTAATCTGTAAATATCGTTAACACCAAGGCTGCCAAGTTTTGCAAAACTCCCAGTGTAACACAATTTGTAAAGAGATACTCCGCTTTAAAAATGTCACAAACAGTTTATTGATAAAGATTACTCCTATGATAATGAAATGTGCTTTGAAAATCTTTGTTTCTCCAAACATGTAATAAGTGCTGTTTCTGAAAACACTGTAACGCATATGAAAACTGCTAGGTATTGCTCGTAGCTTTTTCTTTGTGGTTATGGTAACAGAAGGGTATATTTAGCCTAAATGAGAACATGTTTTTCCTTTGCAGATCACAGCAATGGATCTTTTAACTTGAAAGCCCTTTCTGGTGGATCTGGCTACAAGTTTGGAGTCCTTGCAAAAATAGTGAATTATATGAAGGTATAATCATTTGTTTCCAATTATTTAGAACAATAAAGTGTGCACCTTCTAGTATAATTTCCTTAATCTCAGCAGCAATATTAAATGTATGTGATAAGGAAAATGGCTAGATGCAAAAAAATGGCATATATCTTGCAGGCATAACTCTGCTGCTTTTGGGGAGGATATTATTCTGTCTGCCAACTGAGGTCTATCGTTTCCTGCTTAATCCTTAAGAGTGGGAAATGGGAGTAGGGTATCAGCTAAGCTCTACCTTGAAGGTTTCTGATTTAAGCACAAATATGACCATACCTAGCAGCACACAACAACCACAAGCTGATTGATTTCCTCTGACAGTTGGTATCCTGGAAACCTTGTTCCCTGTGCAGAAATGACTATAGAAGTTAAGAGGTGCAATTTTGTTTATAGGCCTCTCACAGACTATTTAAACCTCGGGTTAAAAGTGCTAGTTTTAATAGGGAATAAGTAGGCATAAGGGAAATGTGAGACACTGAAGTAAGGATTTAGTCTTTTCTTCATTTGCATAGCAGTACACGACATCTGTGACTAACCAAGAAGTAACTATATTTTTATGTAACCACAGACATTAATATATAAACTCTTGTGATTTCATTGTTTGCAGCAATGAGATAAAAGTATAAAAAGTATTATTGTGGCTAGCACCTGGCTTGGAATAATAATTTTGTACAAGTTAATTTTCACTGTAGTTACAGTAAGGACATTATTCATCTGAATTAATATATATACCTTAGTTCATACAATAAAAAAATGGGTGAGCGGCTGTAGTCCAATGGTTTATTAGACCTGCTGGTCCAGTTGTAATTTTGTGGACAGAGTAAGATTACATTTATTTCCTTTGGATCTGCTGGTGAAAGTGAATAGAGCTATGTCAAACTCTGCAGTTCTGTTCTCATTTGGTAGAAGGTCTAACTACATTGTGCAGTATGATATTATTACAACTTACATTGATTGGAGCTTCTTTCCCCAATGTGCATTTTGATAAGAGTTAACCAAACTCAGTTTTGACAGCCCCGCCCATGTTGCAAAGCAGGAGAGCTGCTTGGTATAGGCTGGTTGGGGTAAGAGCCAAGCTGTAGATCAATGTGCCCTTGATCTTGAGATTTCACCCACCTGTTTACCTAGATGCTGGTTTCCTTTCCTATGAGCATAGGTACCATTTCAAATTTTAGAAGGGCTATCAATAAAGATCCAAAACCTAGCAGCTGAATTCCTGTAATGCAGTGTTGCTGAAACGCTGTTGTAACACATTTGTGATACAACACTGGCCTATTTGTTGGTACACAGCATTCTGAGCATTTATATGTTGATATTTAAAAAAATTAATGGATTTGATTGTAACACATGCAGGATAAGAATAAATACAGAGAGGTAAATTACTGGAGCTGAATCTGTGAATAGTGTCTCAGTTCTTTAACTAAAAGAAATTGCATTTCATTGCTACCCAACTTCAGCACATAGTTTATGTACTCTTAATGTTTTACTTAAAAAAATTAATAGCAACTCAAAGTAGTTATGATTTATTTCCCTAGACGCGGCACCAGCGTGGTGATACACACCCATTAACTTTGGAAGAAATATTGGATGAAACACAGCACCTAGATATTGGACTGAAGCAGAAACAATGGTTAATGAGTGAGGTAACGAAAGCAACTATTCAGACTTCTAAGATAAGGCCAGTTCAAATAAGCATTTTTATCAAATGTTAACTCATATTGTTCAGTGATCGTATGGCTGTAAGAAGCTGTCATACAGAGCTTTAATGAGCTATCAAAAGAGGCAAACTTACCAAGTTGTTAAATTACTATTTGGTAAATATTGGTTCAAGTTATTGTGAATATATTTTCTGTAATGTTTAATATTACATTTCCCCTAAAAACTTGATGTTTAAATGCTATCTAATGTGAATGCGTCACGTTAAAAAAGCTCTGGCACTCTTCAAAGCATATACATTTGTTCATATTGTGTGTATGCTAATTGTGGAATAGTTTTAATGCTGAGTGCTTTATAGTAATAAAAGCTTAAAAGATCTGCATTTATTTATTTAAATGTGGATTCTCAAATGTTACAATTGCAGGCATATTTTACTTTCACATACTCTAATAATATTTCCCTTTGGCTGTACAAGATGCCATCACTTTTAAACAGTAATTAAATGTTTAGCAAAGTCTAAACATAATCTGTTCCTGGGGAAAAGAGCACCCTGAAGACCCCAGTGTTCATAGAATCCATGACTAGACATGTGCTAGCAAAATAAAACTGCGGCTTGTTGCCATATAACACACCTCCACCCACCTACTCTGAAACACCTGCCTTGCCCTATTGGTTCCAACAGAGTATGCAAGCTGTTCATCTTCATGCTCTTCTTTTAGCAGGGACATTCTGAGTGAACCAGGGTCTTCAGGGCACCATCAGTACTATTCAGTAGCAACTTGACTTGGCCAGAGTGGGCCTTGCTTTGGGCAGGGAAAATAGCTGGTGCTTGGAGGGGAGCTCCCACAGTCAGGCAAGAGAGGTCAATGTCTCCTGGGACAATCGCCAAGCACCTTCATCCCCCAGGCACTTCAGCCATCCCTACCTGTGAGTGAGTTACCAAGAGGCAGTTTTCTGAGAGACTCAACCATTTCAGCTTGACATGAAACAAGGTGTGAAACGAACTGTTCTGGGGGTTCTCTCAACCCCCCCAGAGCCAATTTCATTGGGGTAGTGGTGAGAGGAGGAGGAAACCCTGTGTACATGCTGAAGCCTTCACCCTGTGTGTGTTTTCCTAGTATATTTTAGAGTTTACAAGCAGACACAGTCCTCCTCACCTCAAATTCATATTGTACAACACCCATGCTGAGAAGCAGAGATGCTGCAGAATAGCTTTCCTTCAAGAGGTCCTGGAAAGAGGCAAGGCCAGAGTGATGGCTCATTCAGAGACACACCAGGCAGCCTCCTGGGCAGGCACATAATTCTGCTTGATCTCTGCACCGACAGTGACTGAATATTCCAGTTGCTCGTGATGCCAAGACATCATGCAATTTACATAATCATTGGGTGGAAAGAGGCTGATCAGGTGAGTAAAACAGGCATGCAACACGAAGTTCCTACTTTGGGCCTTTAATTTATTGTGGCTCTAATTTATTGTAGGCAGTATTTCCTGGTACATAATTTAGGAATTACTGTTTTAACGAAATGTATACAAAGCAAATACATGGCATCTTCTGTAAAAAGCTGAAAACATGTATTTATGTTACAGGCCCTTGTCAACAATCCCAAAATAGATGTTATAGATGGAAAATATGCTTTCAAGCCTAAGTACAATTTGAAAGACAAAAAGGCCCTGCTTCGGCTTTTGGATAAACATGACCAGCGAGGGCTAGGAGGAATACTTCTAGAAGATATTGAAGAAGGACTGCCTAATGCACAGAAAGCCATAAAGGTAAGCAACACTCCCTAGTTTCATGTTAGGAATTTGTTTTTCTTAAAAACTTGTTAATTGCTTTTACTTTTCAATAATATGCTACAGTTCAGAACAACTTGTGTGCACTATCTGGGCAAGGATCAATTTTTTTTCTGAGAAATGCTCAGAAGCTGCCTTGACAATCCCCCCCCCCCCACTTGTTCTTTCAGCTCCCCTGAGTTCTTAAAAACACTGCTTAAAGGAGAAGATGGAAGAAAGTAGTGTACACAGCACCATTTTTTCTTTTTAACCAAACTGGTGCAAAACATCCACCCTTCTTTTTGAACTGCAGAGTTCAAAGAACAGTTTGGCAATTCAATGTGGACAGCTTCTGGTAGAATTTAAAATAAAAATAAAAATCAGGGGTCAACCCTCTGAATCATAGCCATTGTATTACTCATGCTAGCAAATCAGTATAAAAGGGCCTTTGCAGTATTGGTTTCGGGGGGGGGGGGGTTCAATGAGACTTACTCCCAGGTAAGTCTGTATAGGATTCCAACCTAAATATACCAGTTTTACAAATGAGGAACTGATGCTGACAGAGAGTGAGTTCCTTAGGGTCCTCATCAGTTCAACTTGTGGTTGAGAATGCTTTTGAATTCTGGACTTCCTTTTTAAGAACCATGTTAGTACTTTTAATGCTAAGCCAAAAGCTTAATACACACTCTTTTATTCACAAAACTACATTAAGTAACTGAATCACGGCAAAAGATTTTGGTATTTGTTTACATCACTGATTTAGACCATCTGCCATCTTAAAGACTCCGAACATCTTACAACACAACACCTAGAGGACCACCTAATAAATCACTTTTTCTGAAAATTCCATTAATATTAACACATTTAATTATTAATAAATTTGTATACCACCCTATCTCCAAAGATCACAGGGTGGTTCACAGCAAAAAAAATGAGAACACAAAATACATAAAAAACTAACAAACCAATAACTGTCTCCCCCAACCCATTTAAAAGGCCATAGATCCGCCAGAGGCCTGTTCTTTGAGAAATATTTTCGCCTGGCTCCTGAAGATATGCAATGAAGGTGCCAAGTGAGCCTTCTTGGGGAGAGCATTCCACCAATGGGGAGCCACTGCAGAAAAGGCCGGTTCTTGTGTTTCTACCCTCTGGACCTCTCATGGAGGGAGCATACCTTCAAACAGCTCTTACCCTAATGACAGGTGTTTTGAGAGCTGCTTGCAGTTATGTGTTCTCATGTGATCATTGGTGCTAGATTTTCACCTAGCAGTGACATTCAGAGTGAAAAGCTGGCTTCCAGCAGCTTTCCAGAATATATTTGATAGAGATGGGCTAACTCCCCTTCATAATTCATTGAATTAGTGACAGTTAGTTATTCCTCTTGCTTCTACAATCATAAGTCAACAAACCATAAGACACATTAGACTTTAGGATTAGTCACCTTTCCCTTGTTTATAAAAGTGAACACTGTAGGGATAAATAATTTGTATCTTTCAAAAATCTGTTTTTATGTGAGTTACAAGATGTTTTGCCCATTCACAAAATGCTTGCAAATTTTGTTAATTGTTTATGTCATAGGCGAAATTAATGCAAGGATCCGTCCCATATTTATTCTAAATGAGTTCCAGTGTTGAGCATCCACCCATATCTCTTAACAGATTCAGTTGTTGAGGATCTCAAAAGTACTGGAATTATCAGTGCTTAAGTACACTTATGTTTCTGTGTTTACATTTGAGGCTTTAGGGGACCAGATCATCTTTGTTACACGTCCTGATAAGAAGAAAATTCTTTTCTACAATGATAAGAGCTGTCAGTTTACAGTGGATGAAGGTTGGTTTTCTAATTACAGCTGTAAAATATATGTATGTCTAGGGAAAGCATATTCTAGATATGGGTTTAGAATATTTATTACTGGGCTGTGAGACATTTGGTCAAGCAGATGTTGCTAGACTATAACTTTCATTATCACGGACAAGTGGCCATGTTGTCTGGGGTTGATGAGAGAGTTCACCAAACCTGATGCCACATGGTGTCAAATGTTAAAATGTCACTCGCGTCTTTTACTTCATCTGATGTTGTACAACTTGAACCTGAATGCTAATACACCTAATATTTAAATTCCAGAGCCTAAAATACTGAGCACACTCATCTTAGCAGTGTACTGAATGTTGGAGACCCTTGAAAGCAGGTATCATGGTCTAGGGCAGGGTTTCCCAACCTTGGGTCTCCAGCTGTTTCTGAACTACAATTCCTATCATCCCTGACCACTGATCCTGCTAGTTAGGGATGGTGGGAGTTGTAGTCCAAAAACAGCTGGAGAGCCAGGGTTTGGAACCACTGTTCTAGGGCCTTTTAGGCTCCCTTGCATTACAGCCACATAGTCCCCCTGTCCTCTTATGAAAGGCAAACATGCAGGCAGAGATTCAGCTGGTACAGGTAAACTTGTTAGTTTATTCATAGGAAATAACGAATTGAGATTGAGAGGAGGCAAGTATGAGCCATTACTTAAAAACTCTATATCCCAGGAAAAAAACAACCATAATCAAGAGATTCGAGCACCTTCTATGAGGAAAGCTAAAAATGGTTGGGATTTTTTGTTAAGGCAATTTTAAGGGAGGAATATGGGAACAGGATTGCGCAGCCAGTGTGGAATTAAACCCTGTCCTCCTGTCCATCAGCTGACATCACCAGTGACGCCACCTGGTGTGTGTGTGGATTGGGGGAAATGGCCTTGCAGGCCAGATTGGACCTCCTGGGAGAGGGGCAAGTTTTCAGATACCTGCTGTGAATATGCAGATGATAAGACTGTTCCCTAAATATAGGAGTGGTTGGTAGGCTTTTCATAAAGCCTCTTTGTCTCCTTCAAAAATTTATTTTAGAAGAATATGAGGGGGGGGGGAGAGAAGAATATGAGAGAAAATAATTTTAAATATGGCTAAGCTATGAATAAAGTGGGATTGTTCTGTTTTCTGAATGCTTTAGAGAAAGCATAGAAGCCATCCGGCATATGTAGTAATGTGCTATTTTTATGTACTATTTGATGATGATGTCATTTTTGTCCATTATGTGCTGCATTGCCATCACCATTATCATGTTTTATTTATGAATTATATAAATATAGTCGGTGTTGCACTTCTACCTGATGTTCAGTCTATTTAATCCCAATTCCTTTGCAATATGGGGTGTCAGTAATTTGAAACATGATTTTTAAGGCTTTATGTTTATTTTCAGATAACAAAATTGTAATTATTAGCTTAATGTTTAAATTTAATATCACATGATAGGATGCATGCATAGCTGTGTAAAATGTTTGTGAAAGGTTAGAGTCTTCATAATTTGATCTGTAGATGGCAGCATAATCTCACATTTGTAGTTTGCTTGCTCTGTTATGGAAATAATTGTGTATAAATTTTGTTTTGGAATCTGTCATGGTACATTAACGGTGTGTTTTTGTGACCTGTGATTTTATCATTTATCTGATTTTTTAAAGCTTAAACTCTGCTAAAAAGATACTGTACTTAATTCTTTCTTTCAGATATGAATAGTCAGCAACGGCTATCATAGGATAACATATTACAGGCTTTATTTTAAAATAGTGGTTCCCAATTAGCTCAGTACTGTGGACCCCCTGTTTTTCAAAAGCCAAGCCATGAACCCCCTACTTTTGAAAATATTTATATCTGTATAGTAGTTTTTGTTATGTGAGTGGTGTTGCGAACCCGCTGGGTGGGTTACACAGACCCCTTGGGTTCATGGACCACCAATTGGGAACCACTGTTTTAGACCATTACAAAATATATATCAAGTTGGCATACTCAATTCTTAAATACTAGAGCTTCCTTGATATAATGCCACATGTGAATGATAACTTTGTAGTGAGCTGTTCTCTCGTTATAGATAGGAGGGCGTATGGTTCTGGGAATCAGAAAATCAGGGCTGATAAGCATTTTCTGAACAGCTCGGACTTTTCTCTAGATCTGCATGCATCTTCCTGGCTTTTTTAGGGAATGCAGGGCTTTCTCACAATTCCTTTTTATTATTTCTGTTATTATTAGGGTTTTCATGTTACTACAATAAAGCAGAACAATCCCTTATCCCTGCCCCCTCTACCCCCAGTTCTCCTTTGTTCCTCCCTCTGCTCTTGTGCTTTTCCAGTTACAGCATTTTCATTTCTGATGTTCAGTTGTTTGGTGTTCGGGTTTACATTTTCAGATAAGGATATGGGCCAATAAATGTCAGTGAAGTTTGGGGTCCCAGATTAACAGTTGTTCAGTTAGAGAAGTTTCCATCCCTATGTTGTGCTCCCACTTCTTCAGGTTGTGAGTATTTTTCTGTGAAAGGTTCCAAAGCTGTGTTCCCAATTCTCTTGGAAACTAGACTTTTTATGTAGTTTATAGAGCAGCATTTTCTCATAGGCAGCTAGCTGTAGGAGAGGAGGTCTTGTATTCAGTTTTCCATATTTGGTGTGATCCAGCCTTTTCAGTGTTGGAGGGTTATGCATTTTGCTGCCTGTGTGACTTAGTGGAACCATCTATTCTGTATTTTCAATAATCCCCAGGTATGTAGCCAAATAGGATGTTGGTACCTCCAATTATCAGGAATTTGTCCAGGACCAAATGAATTCCATTCCCAGAAGGTTTTGATTATTGGGTAGCTCCATAGTTGGTGGGTTAGGTGGGCTGCTTACTTCTCCAGCAGTCATCCATGGGTGTAATGCTCAAGCGTTTAAGACATGCCAGTGTTCAGTGGGCCTGGAGGAGTGTTTGTTGTTGTTGGATTAATCTCAGTCCAATGTCATGGGTGAATAGTTTAATGCCACTGTACATAGGACTTTTTCCCACTGTGCAGGTGTTAGGTGGGCTTCTATTTCTTTGTTCCGCTTGTGTCTAATTGGGTTAAGATTGAGGCTCAATGCGTTACATATTAATGTGTATAAGCACTTAATTGAGTTTTCTCAAATGTGAAGGTATTCTGTTTGCAGAAGATATGGTTGCACTCAGTGCATCTGGGACAGACTTTGCTTGAATTCTCAGAATTGCTAGGCGGCTGCAGGAGGAAGGTTAGATTTTTGCAGAAGTGTCCCAAAGGTTTTTAATTCATTATTCCATGTTATGATCTGTGATCTGTCCTCTCCCAGATCAAGTTCATATGTTTTATGGAAGTGCTTCTTTTTTTAGGCAAAGTTATTCAAGTGTTTTCAAGAGTGCTGTATTTCTGAGTTGTAAGAGTTCTGTATTCTGGTAGGCTTGTTCCCTGTTTCTTTTTCAATGCCAAAAATACCAGTATTTCACTCCCTATATTACAAATGTCTCAGCAAACACAAGAATTGCATTTACTGTCTTAGCAGCTTGTGAGACCTTATACAGTGCATTGTTGAATTTCATTTTTATTATGCCAGCTCATGAAGTCATCCATCTCATCCACATAATGCCCGGATTAGCATCACACCAAAAACATGAATGCTTGGTATATGTGGGAATACCTGAAATGGTTTCTGACTCGTGTTTTAGGGTTTTATTGATGGGTTGTGCACTGGGTCTGTTGACAGGCACTATCGAAGTTAATTACCATGGAATGAAGGGAAGTGGAATTGTACCAGTCACAGCCTTGATAAAGGCATTCCAGGAAAGCACTTAAAACGATATATGGAGGCAGGTTATCAGACCATTGCTGCTCTTTGAAGCTTTGGGCCTCTTCTTCATTTTCTGTGACCCATAGGTGAAGATAGCTTTTTGGTTTTAAAAGTGTGTTAAAAAAACAACACTAATGAGACTTGGATAGAAGCATGATGTATCTTTTGATTTGTTAATCGTTTCCTTTATGCTCAAACTAGTTGTTATAGGAAACGTGTGTCTGTTGCCAATCCATCTCTCCCCAGCTGTACCTACGGAAGGAAAACACATGAGAACAATGCGTTCTGTCTCCACTCCACCTCATTGTGGGAGATGTGGAGGCACCAAATGCAATGACTTCACATCACTTATCTTTCACTTGAAGTTACTGGGATGTCAGTGGGAGGAGATGCTGGTGCAGCAGCTGTCTAGTTTTAAGGTCACGTACATTAAAGAAAAATGTATGGTACCAATCATTAGAATGTACTGAACTGATACTCACTAAGCATAAGTGCATATGCATTTCTTATAAAGAAAAAGAAATTCTGAAAAGGTTGGGAGACTTTTCTGAAAGCAGATGTTCTGAAGTGACCCTTTAACCAGCTTCCAGGAGTGTTCATCATTGACCTTTCAATTCACTACTGTAATTTAAAACCTTATGGTTTGTCTGCCGTGTCATTGACAGTCTGGCAAAGCAGTTTTTCCCACTGCTTAAAACTCTGCAACTTTTGAATTGTGAATGCAATGAGAAACATTTCCTGTTTGTTTATCCAGTGCTGTGTCTAATTAAGTATTCTTATTTTGGCATTTTAGAATTTCAGAAACTGTGGAGGAGTGTTCCTGTGGATTCCATGGATGAAGAGAAGATAGAAGAGTATCTGAAACGCCAGGGAATTTCTTCCATGCAGGAGGCTGGACCAAAGAAAATAGTAAGAAAATTGCCACTTTTCCATGCTTCGCTCTAGTGTTGAGTCAGTTAAGGAGAACTTAATCTGGACAGAATTAATGCTTTGTTACCCTTAAAACAATCAGGTTACAGGACAACAATCAGTATTTGTCTTGCAACTAATAAATGAGGTAGTTGTCTTCCGCTTCTTCTCCCCAGGGCTCTTTGCCCTTCTCCTACCATTAGGTATGCTTGCCTGAGATCTGGCAAATGGTTACAGCAATTTGATCCCTTTATGGACTCAGTAAAATCCATTCTTTTTGCATGGTGCCATGACATTAGGGTTAGGCTTGATTATAATATTAGTGCTGGGAACTTTTAAAGGTTATTCCTTATTTCACTATACCCGGGTCAAAATGTAACATTTCTTTCATCCATGTACAGTCCTCATTTTGTTCAAAATCATTTATTATGACTATGTTACCATGTACATACATAGAGGTTTAAAGGAGAAATAATGAAGGGAGTGTGTTCAAAAGCTTTGAGCAAAGCACACACTTGTACTACCCATCAGCACACCTTTATGCATCCCCTCCCCTTTGCACTTTCCTTTCAAATCATGGAGGTCTGAAGAAGTGCGGGGAATTTGAAGGTGTGGTCCCACCCACCCACTAGCTGATGTATGACATCAGGGGTGGTGTGGGTGTGACTCCCCCAAAATGGCATCCATGGCCAAATAGGGGGTAGCCTGGAGGGCCACGATTGGTCTGCAGTCCAGAAGTTCCTCATTCCTGCACTAAGTCATGGTTTAGTGTTGGTGTGTTTCTCAGGCAATCAAATTCATGGAGAATTGATATTTCAACTTCCATTAGCCATGATAGGTAAAAATAAATTGTCATGTTCAGTGATATTGTGTTTCTGGTTATCAGGAGCCAGGGCATCCATCAGAGATAAGTATTACTGTCATGCCCTGTTTGTGAGCTTCTTGTTGTTGTTTAGTCGTTTAGTCGTGTCCGACTCTTCGTGACCCCATGGACCAGAGCACGCCAGGCACTCCTGTCTTCCATGGAGTTTTCTTGGCAGGGATACTAGAGTGGCTTGCCGGTTCCTGCTCCATGTGAGCTTCTTAGAGGTCCCCATCTGGTCACTGCTGGCAAGAGAGGATGCTGGGTTAGATAGGCCTTTGGTCTGATCCTGCAAGGCTGTTTGCAGAAAATGTTTTAACAGGATTATGATTATTCCTTATTTTTCCTTTTAGGCTCCAATTCAAAGGAGAAAGAAGCCTGCTTCTCAGAAGAAACGGAGGTTCAAGACTCACAATGACCATTTGGCTGGAGTTTTGAAGGATTACTCTGATGTGGTTCCAGGCAAGTAGAGGACCTTCTGGAAGAAACAGTCGTGAGCTTTGATGCAGATGCTTAGTAGCTCTGAGGGACAAGTGTCCTGTGTATAATGTTAAGTGGTTCTACTCCCTCCCAGTCCTGCAGCAGCCGAGAAGAACCAGCTCTTGAGATAAAGGATGAACTGTTCATCTAGATTTATCTTATTGGCTAATATGAACTTGGATCAGAGCTGTTCACTGTCAATAGACCTCTGGTATTGGAGTTAAATATATTCAGCATGTAGTGCCAAGGTTCGTATTCACCATTTAAGTCTTCTTTGAATAATTTTTGGGGGGTTCTGTGGGTATTTTCTTTTATTCATCGGGGTTGACTTAGAGATAAAATGGAGTGTTTGTTTTATCTCTCAAGGAAACATGTTTATAATAAAATACTAGAAAGACAAGGCATTTCTTTTGGGGTATATTTCCTTGCCTGTTAACTGAACTACAATAAAAGCTGATGCTTTCTATCTTGTGGAAATAAAAATGAGTGGGGGTGGAAGTGTTAGGATACAATTTAAAATGGTCCTCCATGTTCACAACGTATATTTTCATGGGTCATTCTCCTTATTTATTATTTCACAAAGACCCTGGAAACCTCCATTAATTTTTAGTACAGAGTTTCAATTGGTCACCTGTGCCAGCAGCTCCACTCAGATTATGGAGGGCAAGCAGTTTACTGGACTGAGTCATTTATACAGTTCAGCCTATGTTGGAAAGCTGCATCTCATATGCCAGGCAAAACCAATCCCCAAAATCATTTTGTCTAGAGCTTTTCCTGGTATATCCATGCTAATAGGTTTTTACATATTTTTATTTGTTTCCTACATTTATATCTTACATTTCCTCCAAGGAGCTCAGGGTGATTAATTACGGTTCTCCTTATCCTCATTATATCCACATAACAACCCTGCGAGGTAGGCTAGGCTAAGAGACTGGCTGGGCGAAAATCACCTGGAGAGCTTCATGACTCAAGCTCCAGCCTCCTCCTTCCATCTTAACTGTACTGCAAAAAGAATGGGACATGGTGGCATTCTTTTTCTTTTTCTAAAAAAATCATTGATCCACCTCAGGACTCAAATAAAAACTGTGTGTACGGAAGGTGAGGAATCAGGTATTCTTGCCTTCTCTAGCAATTTTTTACACTCTTCAGAGAGCAGGCATCCTCCTGTTTTGACAACCAATATACTAATTTAATGAAAGTCTGTTCCTTAGCTCTGTATTATTTGCAGTTTAAAACTGAATTATTTCAGCGTAGTATTTTAAGACTTAGGATATTGTGTGTGACTTTCTCAGAAGAGCTTGGTCTCTTCTCTACCTAATCATCTGACCTACAGCAGTTATGATCAGGAACATCTTGCCTGTTCTGCCTGTCGGCTGAGTGGGAAACAGAAATAAATGAAGGTAAGAGCATTTTGCTTAATCCTCCGCCCTAATTTACATAATTAAAATGAATAAAGTGTGTGTGTCCCAATCTAGAAAACCTGCAAGACAGTGTGGCAAAGCCTGTCTGTTCTTGCAGTTAAGATTGAGGATAGTGCCACTACCAGTTCTGACCTTAGATAAGGAATTGTCACGGGCAGTAATGCCACTTCAAATGAACTTACGGTAAAGGAGAGGCTTGTATCAGGCATGTATTCTTCGAGGTACAAAGGACCCAATCCATTTAGCTTTGAATGTTAAAAACTGGGCCTAGCGGTCTACAGCCAATCATAGATTCAACTTGCTGTCTGTCCCTAGCCACCCTTAAAAGCTTGGGCATCACAAATTGAGAGTGTAATTTTGGGAGTTTATTGGGTCGGCAATACAAATACTGATCTGTTTGATGCTGCTCTACAAATTGGTGTAACAGAAGGGTAATTTTATTTCCTCCCCTGATATTTATAACTATAGGCAAGGGAAGAGGGGGGAAAGGGAAAACAGAATAAAAAGGAAGTAGCAGCAGGATTTTGCATGGTTGCCTGAGAGAACTGACATGAAGTAGTTTGTAATGCATTTGATCTATAATTCATCACAATCCTTCCAGGCTTTTAGAGAACGGAGGAGAAAAAGGCAAGTGAGCTTAGACAAATTGTGTAAAGAATGCCCATTTGGCTTTCCCTGTCACTTTCTATAAGTGCAGGCAGATGGTGGTATGACACAGGGGAGTGGCAAGCTCTTGCTGCCTGCTGATGGAAAGGGATTCGAGGTTAGGGATAACCATGGAGATAGTGATGGCAGTGACATCCAATTACTTACAGCTGCATGGCTCACACGGAGATAGCTGCTAATATGCTGGATCGGATTCCTTGGTGTGCTGTTGCCTAGAGACTAGCAGCAGGCATATCCTTGGCTTGATTAAAAATAGGTGTTTTTCACTAACGGATGCCTTCAGTCAAGTTAGAATTCTTCTTTCTACTATTAGCAGTGCCTGGTACAACAGGTTACCTCTTGGTTTCAGAAGCTAGAAATTGGAAGTTTCATTAACAGTAACTAATATTAAGATGGGAAGAGAAAATTCACTCCTGAGAGAAGGAAGTGGCGTATGTGTAAGGAATGCTCATTCCTCAGCTAGCTTCCAGCCCCTTAAACTTCTTTAGGAGGGGAGCCTATGTAACATCTGGAACACATCAAGGGAGTGAAATAGGTGTGTTGGGAGGTGGGAGATGAGGTGGTTGACTTCAGCTATGCCAGCACAGCACCACTATTGACGTGTTCCAAGTTCCATTGGGCTGGCTTCCTGTATTTGTGACCCACCTAACTAAATGTGGCCTCCATTAAGTCTCACAGTTGAGAGATGTAAAATCAGACTAGTTCATGAGAGATTCAGGCACTGATTCCTATTGATGATTCTGCAGTATAGTTTGACAATGATACTTAGGCAGAAAGCTGTTGAGAGCGTTGAGTTAATAAGATCATGCTGGTGCCCACCATGAATGAAAGGGGGTGAAAAGAAATTGTAGAGGTGAGCGATTTTTCTGCATAGGGGAGATAACTTACTACTTCATATATATACATATACACATATATTCAAGGAAATAAGAGTTTAGCATTCCGTTCTCAGTTGCCAGATGACTATAGGAAACTCGTAAACAGGGCCTGAGTGCAACAACACCCTCCCCACCTGCAATTCCCAGTAATTGGTATCCAAGAGGCATACTGTCTCCGACACAGGATGTAGAACTCCACTATCGAGGGCATTATTCAATTTAAAAATGCAACAAAAAAGCATAAAAGTAAAATATGAAGTAAAAATAAAGCAGGCACTTAACTGCTTATTGAGAGAAATTTATGACAACAGACAAGTATCACTTGCTAAGATGAAGTGCTGGTGACAACTTGTGATGCCAGTTTTGATATCTCATGGCACAGAACACTGTAACTGTACATGGAGATTAATAATGGAGACTCAAGCATTGCACGTGTGCATTGCAGCTCATTTCATCCAAAGTGGTGGTTCATAGAGCCCTGACAGGGTGTTTTCAGATATTAGGATACTGCCCTGTGATGATTCCTGCTTATTTAGCAGGTTTCGTGTGGCTTCACATATCTATTAGATGCCTATTCTGCACCCATTTGTTTCCATGAGACCAGTTATCAATAGAATTTTCCATTTACTGTAAGTTATTCATTTCCCCCTGTACTATGAGACATGCTCACTTCCCCCTTGTCTGTGGTGAACATTTCACCAATTTATTAACATGCAATGCAGTCCTGACATTTTTGCTGGAAATAATGTTTTCCTCAAACAGGTAACCAGATAAGGAGACACTGTAACAGAGGCCACTGTTATTTAAGCATAAGTTATAATCATTGTTTCTTTATTTTTAGAAAATTACAATAGAAAAGTACCTTTAACAACATTTTTTTTAAAAAAACAAAACCATAAATTGGAAGCATCTTCTGTTTCTGCTATTGCCAATAGGAGGAGATATGGAAAAATCAAGTTTTTTGCTGACAAAGTCCAACACAATTCTGTTATTCAGCCACCCGCTGTCACATTTTAATTCTGTTCTCAAGTCTTCCATTTAGTTTTAAGAATAGGTTTTTACCTACCCCCTTTCCCCTGCAATTTTAAAGCCTCTGACTGCTTGACATTTGTCACTTGTATTCCCTGCAAAATACTGCATTCTCTTTAAGACAATGAAGTCATTTGTTCTCAGGAGAATTAACAATACTTGGGGAAGCCCATTTGGAAAGATTTAACCATATTAAAACAGTTTCCTTGTTTAGTCAGAACTACCAGTATTGTTATGGAAGTAACCGTATAGCTGTATCATGACTAGATTGCAAAGGAGGATAGGAAGCAAGAATCTGGCATGTGGAGCATATCATTCAGGAAAGAAGGAAGCTCATCTGTTGGAAGTTTTGTCTTCTACACCAATAAATGATCCAGGGGCCCTGGCCTTCTCTCCACATCATCATGGTACTCAGAGGGACTGGTTCACATAATCATCTTTTGACAACAAGGTCAATTCTAATTTTTATTTTTTTTTACTTCTCTGCCTTTTGTGAAGCAACTGTTTTTGTTACATCACTATAGACAGATATCCTGATTGACTGATTTACAGGCAGGTTGTCCAATGGTGCCTAAGTCATGTAACCAACTTCATTAGCAGGTCAGAGGACAGCATACAAGCTGCATTTACTCAACCCACATTTCACACCTGAAAATGGTGGCATGAATCAGGCTTGAGAAGGCAGATGACTAATCGAATCCATTGTGTCCACACCCCAGTTGACTGCACAAGAAATCCAAGTAGTTGCTCAGTAAGAGAGAGATGATCACATGCAAAATCAAGCTGGTACTCTCTCCCAATACCTCAAGGCATCCTGGCATTCATCTTGGCACTGGTGGAACAACACTTTATACAAAAGTAGGTACGCAGGGGCTGCTGAATTCCTCTATCCCAGAAATGTCTGTGTATAGACAGAGGGCAGACATCAAACTAATAGAACAATGGCGCTGAGTTGGCTCTTTTTATGTGAGTTTCACACAACCTGGCAGCCTTGCACACACATGGAAGATGTTAGTGGCGACATTGGAAGGTCAACTGTTGTATCCAAGTTTGGCACTTCCTAGAAAATCTGTACAGAAGAAGAGCCTTAGATCTGGATCCAGTGACAGAGAAGGCCTTTGGTTTTCTGCATGCATATGGGATAATGGCATGAAATGAACTGAAGCTTTACTGCTCAATGTTTCAGTCAGCTTCACAGACAGCAGCATTACCGGCTAACAACCACCACCACCTTAGCAGAACCAATCCTTCCTGTACATGGAGCAAAGGCATGCAAATGTACCCTTATTTCTTTTAAAACAAGTAGACTAGGAATGCTATGAACCTACTTTACAGAAGACATTTCCTCCGTGGCTCTGCCATTCAAGACTGGTTCCCATAGCCCAACTAGATGCTTTTCCTTCTGTCTTACCAAGGAATCCTACTGGTTACACAACGGCATGTTGGGAACTATGTGTCTGAATGAATACAGTATGCAGAGGTAGCTGCAGTCATTTTATTGTGATGACTGCACTTTTTCTAGCTGTTATAATTATGAAAATGGTCTTAGTGCACAGTAGAAAGCCGTAGAAAAAAAGCACATCTCCCCCATATAGTTTTATATCAAAATATGTGACCACAGATAAAATACAGCATAAACCAGCTGTCAGAACTGCCAGTATACTGCTCAGCACACGGTAATATATCCCAAAGTTACAAAGACATTTGCATATCTGATTGTCTTGCTTGATATAATTTGGCACAACTGGGAGAAGCACGTACCACAGGAATACTTCATATGTTCAACACACATCCTCTCAGGCTTCCTATCAGGATAGCCAAAGAGTCTATACAATTTAACAATACACTTTTTAAAAATCTGAACAAGATTTAAAAACATGCCTTGAACATGCAGCTTAAAAGGACAGGGAAAGAGAAATTTCAATTACACGCATTCAAACAGCCAAGAACGTAATCAGTGATCCAACCCAGCGTAAGATCTTTCTACTTAAAATGCTTAGTATAAAAATACTTGGTTCTCTTTGTTGCTTTGTTTGAAAATAACTTTTTCAAACCAGATGTTCAGCCATGCTTTTTAGAATTCGCACTCTTCCTTACAATTTTATACAGCATAGAAGAGGAAAACATTATTATTACTCAGTATTTTTACTTTACTTCTAAAAGAGCAGATGTGTGATAGAGGCTGTGGCAAAGTCTTGAAGGAATCCAACCTTGTGTGAGGTTTTTTCAAGCCTGTAAGAAAGGCAAGATGCATCAGTTAGAAAAAGGCAATCACAATCTTGGAACGATGAGAAAGTGGAAGAGTCTGTGGTTGCGCATGTACATATAAACACTTAGACCTCTAGGCGAGGGGGTTTCAGGCACAAGGCACAGGGCCCCTCAATAAGAACATAGGGATCACCTTGCTGAAACAGATGCAGTGCTGACAAGTAGGATACCCCTCCCCTCTATGGAATCTGCTAGTGGAGAAATTGACAGTTCTGCTCAAGAGCAGAACAGAACATTTAGCACTCAAAGAATAATGTGTGAGCACAGGGCACAACAGAATAGAAAGAAGGCGAGGGTGGATTAAATTATGTACAGGAATTATTAAACTTTCTTGTGTCGTAAGACCCTCTGTTTGGATTTGCACACTGCTTTCACTGTCAGAACAACCACTGTATGCATGGGCTCTGGTGGTGCCTCTTCCTGTGAATGCATTTCTCACTCCTTGGCGGTGAGAGAGGCATGCTTCTGACCGATTCCAAAGGGAAGAGCAACACCAAGTGTTACTGCTGAGCTCAAGCCAATTGAATTAGCAAGCTGCTATCTCAAAGCAAGCTTCAGTGCGGCAAAGTGTTTGTGGCTTGGGCCAGTTCATGGTCCCGCAGACGCTACGGCATAGCTGTCAACCATCCCTTATTTGGCAGGAAAGTCCCTTATCCCAGCACCGTGTCCCACTGCTGTCCCTTATTGATGATGTCCCTTAAATTTCCCGGGTTTCAAAGGAAGCAGCTCCTCTCCCTCCCTCCCTCCCTGCCGGCCAGGGAGGAGGGAGGCTCCAACTGTGTTGCTTGGCTGCGTTGCTCACCCAATAAGGAGTCTTAAGAATGACTGGGGGGTGGAGCTTGCATGCCTTGTGGCGATCAAATCGGCCGCGTTGCCTGGGGACTTGCCTTTGCTCAGCGCTTCCCAGCGGAGAGGGGACGGTGGTTTTCCTTGCTGCATCCCCTTTGCCGGGTTGCTGCGCTGTGGGAACCACCGCTTGAGGCTTCGTTTGGCTGCTGGCTGGGCTTTCTGCCCTTGGCTTGGATGGGCTCAGAAGTTGAACATACCCGTGCTTATTTTAGCTGCTGATCCCTTATTTTGGCTGCTGATCCCTTATTTTTCAGGCTGCTGGTCCCTTATTTTCAAATCTGTAAGTTGACAGCTATGCGCTATGGTGGGCCGGAGTGTGCACGCACACATGCGCAAACGCTATTTCCAACGTTCCTTCTGGCACAGAGGAGGCGTGCGCAGCTTCCCATTGGCTGCAGTGGGAATCTGGCCAGCGTTGCAGAAGGCGGTCCCCACTCTGCTCTGTGCTGGTTTAGTGCAGTGCGTGAGAGCTGACCGAGCGGGCAGCGGGGGTCCATGGAACAGTTAAACAACCCCTATGGGCCGCTTGTGGCCCATGGGCCTTTGGTTGCGAATCCCTGCTATATACTGATCACCCAGCAGCAGCCAACTGGTGGTTTTTCAGGGCAAGGTTATTTCCAGCTAGCACTGCCAGCTTGGTTATACACCAGGGAAGATGCATATAAACAGCATTTATTCAGCAGAGTCTCTTGGCTCAAAGTCAAGATGATCCAAGATGAAAATGGAGGGTCTAAGGCTTTTGGCTGCACTGCTTAAACTGTTTGGCCCATCAAATTAAAGTGTATTTTCACAACCAGGTCTTCACTTACCCACCACACTGCAAATTTGAAGATGGAGGTAAGATACCAGTAGCGACTTAGGAAGAACACATTAATACCCACAAGACAGATTGTAGCCGCCATCACACACCTGGTACCTGCACAACAGAAAGGTACATGCGCTGTCAGAAACATCAATGCTTCTTTAGAATGAAATAGGTAATATGACAAGGACCATCTCTAAAGATGTTAAAAGGAGATATGAAATCATGTCTTCAAATTGCAAGAGAGTAGATGCACAACTGCGTGAGGCAGTGGATGACAGAAGTGCCTGGCGTGCTCTGGTCCATAGGGGCATGAAGAGTCGGACACAACTAAACGACTAAACAACAACAAGATGCACAACACACAAAGAGTTACGTTACCAGAAATACTGCCACAATCATCATCTTAAAACTTTAGCATTGTATTCATCTGTGGGACAGTTGGTATTATTCCCCATAATGGATACAAAGATTCTTAATATGAATATCTCCTTATTGAAAAAAGTTGGTACATTATAGGATTGTTTGTTTGTTTGTTTGTTTGTTTATTAAACTTAATAGCTGCTTGTCACCCAAAGCTCTCCAAGCAATTTACAATAAAGAAAAATACACAATACATAGCCAGTGCTTTTTTTTCAGGGGGAACTCACCAGAAATCAGTTCTGGCACCTCTCAGGTGGGCACCATTGCCATTCTAAGAGAATGAGTTCCAGAACCTCTTTTTCTAGAAAAACAGCACTGCATAGGCCCTTGGATATAATTATATAAAATACATAGGGCCTTATTTCCCAGTGAGTACACTGACTGGACAAATGACAGAGATTGGATACCTTAGCTTCTGTGTTTAATAGTGAAATCTGAAGATTGCCTCTATCTAGGAAAATCCATTTATAATAGTGCAGGAGATTGGAGAGAGTTCTCAGCACAACCGCAACATACAAATCTGCTAAACCACAACAGTTGTAGCCGAACTAATTAGACATCAAAAATATAAGCAGCGGTTTGCCCTGGATCCACTGTGCTATGTGCATGAGGAATTATAATTTCAGGGTGAAAACCTACTGAGCCTTTACTCTTGATGACTTTCAAACAATGCTGACTGTACACTAGCAATACCACATTTGTCCCTTTGCTTCTTTTCCCTCCCTTGTTTTTTCTTTTCTATGACAACCTCAGCAGTGTTCAATTTTTTTCTAGCTTGAAAAGCCCCACTTTTGCAAATGACACAATAACAACAGTCCAGCTTAGGGACAGGGTTAGAATGCTCCTATGCAGCCAAAGCCACAACTAAGCTGGACTCCCATCGAATCCTTCCTCCATCCAGTGTTCCCAGTTGCACAGTAGCTTTATTAACAATGTTTTCTTAAAATGCCCCATTTTTGCTGAAGTTTGACCTGTTTTTCAAAGGCCATGAGAAGCCTCCCTTCACCCAATCTGACCAGCACCCCAGCTCCAACACCCAAAACATTGTTTTAAATAAAAAGGATAGCTCGATACTTCTGAGAAGGTCACAAGCAACACACCATGGCTATTCCTCCTTTCTTCCCTCAGTATATGGATTTTGGAAGTCTACCTCTGCACATCAAGGGACGGTCATTATATTTGGCTAGTATAGCCAATAAATTAACCAAAGGACAGGCCGTTCAATAGCTACTCTTTCCACTGAATGCCTTTTGGGTGAGATTATGGTGATTTATTTATTTGCCAGTCACCTTTTGTATTTGTCTAAATGGTGTTTCCATGCGCTGCTCTGGTTCGCCAGAAGCGGCTTCGTCATGCTAGCCACATGAACCAGAAGCTGTCTGCGGACAAAACTCCGTCTCCCTTGGCCTATAGAGTGAGATGAGCACACAACCCCAGAGTCATCTGAGACTGGACCTAATGGTCAGGGGTACATTTACCTTTTTAAAGACAATTTACGAACATGCCGTAAAACACGGCTAAAAATAGTTTTAACAACAGTACAAAAACAACAGCTAAAGGCAGATGTCCATTTTGCATGGTTTTTAAATCTAAAGCAGAGACCTTTTCATCCAAATGGATAAGCTTGTCAAAACAAAACAAGGTCTTCTACTGTTTCTGTAAAGTACAGGTTAAGTGTGCTCCTGTCACAAAACAAGGGCAGCCCCACTGAAAGCCTTCCTTTCAGTTACTGTGCAGAAAGTTTCTGATATTTGGGGGACTTTGAGGAAAAACTCCCCTGCAGAACACAGTGACCTACTTGGTATGTAAGAGAAAAGGTAGTCTCAATCTTGAACTTGGTTCAGTAGCCGGATTGGCTGCTGGCAGTAGGTTTGCTCCCATAAGCAGCCTAACTGAAACTGCAGTCTCAAGGGTAGCCTCCCGCCCCCCAAGAGCACTGCAGTAACCCAACTTTGAGGTTTCCAATAACAGACAACTATGGTCCAGCTGTCCTCCAGGAATGGCTGTATCTGCCTTACCAGGTGAAGCTGGTAAAAGACACCCGTAGCCGCTGAGGACACCTGCGTCTCTAGTGTACTAATGCTACATGCAAGGGAACAAATTCTTATGGCCAGTGCATCATGTATACATGTTGAAACGTGTTAATAATGCTTAGAGAGGCAGGTGCTTGACTTGTTACATCAGTCTCAGCACTTCTTAAAATAGAACCCTTTTGTCTTCTCTTATTGTTCACATAACATGCAAAATCATTGGAGGTGAACTCTTTCTTTCTTTCTTTCTTTCTTTCTTTCTTTCTTTCTTTCTTTCTTTCTTCACTGAGGCTTTCCTATTGCAGCAGCCAGCTTGCAGCTGAGGGAACTGTTCCCAAATATGGCTCTGCGTGCATCTGGAAGGGGGAGAACAATCCACAAGGACTCAAGCCTCATTTTTGCATGCCACTCTTGCTCACTCTGATACGCTGGTATGAAAACAACTCATTGGCTCCCTCTCTCTAGGGGGAAAAAAAACAACCACCACAATCCAATAATCCTAGATAAATTTGGGCTTTGGAAGATAAAATCACTATATTAGGGAAAGGCCATTTGCTGAGTTTATTCTTAAAGGAAAACAGCGGCACATTGTACTGCTAACCACACACAATGAGGTTTGGGTTTTCAGATGTCAGAAGATTAAATGGATTTGTGAGTGCAGATATGAGACGAAATTTTGAAATTATTCAGCATCACAGTACAATAGTTGGTATCTAAAGCAGGCACCTATTGTCCTGTGATGCTGAACAATGTCAAAACTTTCTGGGGTGGCAGTTGGGTATGTATTTCTTGAGCTAATAAATCAGAATATAAGACAAGAAGTTTCACTGAACACTGCTTGCCATCATCATCAAACCTTTATTGGCATCACATACTGCTTGCCCTTCACTGCTCATATTCCCTTGAATGAACAGATTAACGAGTGTGTTGGGAGAGATGTATATTCTGCTGACAATGTGTGACAATGAAGCCCAATAGGTATATAGCTAGTACTCTGGCTGAATGGACGGTGTACTTAGGACATGCCCCAAAGTCCTCTGCAACACACAGTAAGACCCAGCTGATATGGAAAGTGTTCTCTGCCAATAGAAGGCGTGAAGAACACTGTTCTAGAGCAACCAGAACTTTGGCGTATGAAGTGCTTCCTGAGATTCTGGGACCAGCATTCTGTAAGGAAACAAATTTTGCAGTTCTCTCCCATCAGTTCGGCCTCACTACTTTCTGTCTTTGCTGGTTTAGTTTTTAAGTCATCCCAACTCGTTTCCAGCATGCAGCTCCGCATGCATTTTTCACCCTCAAAACTCATGTCCTTTAATAACCCCACTGATTTACAGCTTTCCAACTTTGATGTGCAGCCAGTGAAGTTTTCATTAATTTTTAAGAACAGCAGATTTGTTTTCTTTGGCTGAAATGGGACGAAAAACAGGGAGGGAAGATTATTGGTCTATTGCTCTCTGCTGCTTTACAGAAAAGCAGGAGGAGACAGAGAGGCTGCATGTTGGTTGCTTTTATCTTCAGAGGGTCAAAGGAGTTTTTTGTGTTTTGGAAACAAACCCCATGGAGTGTATTTTTACCGCTCACTCAGCTATCCAATCAGACTCTGGGGTCAGTCCCAGAGTCTCGAGGATCCCTCCCACATATCGCAGGAGGAAAGTAACAAATAAATGCAGTGTGGTGTAGTGGTTAAGAGCGGTAGACTCGTAATCTGGTGAACTGGGTTCGCGTCTCCACTCCTCCACATGCAGCTGCTGGGTGACCTTGGGCTAGTCACACTTCTTTGAAGTCTCTCAGCCCCACTCACCTCACAGAGTGTTTGTTGTGGGGGAGGAAGGGAAAGGAGAATGTTAGCTGCTTTGAGACTCCTTAGGGTAGTGATAAAACGGGGTATCAAATCCAAACGCTTCTTCATCTACACTTAAGGTATTATTTATGCCCCTGAAAGAAATGGTAGAGGTGGGTGATGTGTGACTATGCAGACACTAATCGCTGCCACCCAAGGCAAGGGGAACATCAATTCAAAGTGCTGGATTTGAACCTTAAATGGCTCAGGACCACAATACGTCAAGGACCGCCTCTCTCCATGTGAACCTACCCAGCCCCTGATAGCATCTTCTGAGACCCTTCTTCATGCGCCTCCTCCTTGAGTGGTCTGGAGGGTGGCAATTCGAGAACGGGGCCTTCTCTGCAGTGGCTCCGTGTTTGTGGAATGCTCTCCCCAGGGAGGTTCAGCTGGCACCTTCACTAGGAGCCAGGCAAAAATGTTCCTCTTCAAACAGGCCTTGGGCTGACTGACATCCTATACTCTCTTAAATGTGTTTGTGGGAGAAAGGGGTACAGAAAACGATAAAAGAGTTTGGTCAACAGCATGAACCAGCTCCCTTTCATCCTAAAAAAGTTGAATATTTTTTCTCAGAAAGGAGATTGCGGGGAGTAGGGTGGCGGCGGCATGGAGGGAGACTACCTGCAACCAGTACAGAAGGACTAATTTCAGGCCGAAGGCTGCATGACAAGCAGAGAATGAAAGTAGCCACAAGCCTCCCACCGATCCATATGAGACAGAGGAAGTGAAGAAAACAAAAACAACACAGCGCTCGTGCTCCCTCTTGTGCTAATCTGGAGCATTTTCACAAGGTCTTTCTCGTCCACTTACACAGTATTCAGCAGAACTGACGGGACTTCCAGCCCTGAGAAGTAGCCTCTGAGGGAGGGAGCCAGCGCATCTGGAGAGAGAGAAAAAATCAAAACAAAAGTGAGAGACAAGACTTGGAAGGCATTTATAAGAGCGGCCCTCAGCCTCCTCGGATGCAGGACTCACCTTTGAATCTCAAGCAATGCATTCTTTCATCTAAATTAATTTGAAATTTACATCCCACCTTCTTGCAGTTGCCCCAAGGCAGCTAAGCAAAGCTGGAAGATTAACAAAAGAATGCCATAACAACACTGGCCTTATGGATAAACTGACAGACCTAGTAAGGAGGAGGGAAGGATGAAGGAGCAGACGAGCTAGTAGAGAGATGGAATTGTTTTATTAACTACTGGACTCTCCACTATGATAAAGAGAGATTAGAATGGCACCTGTTCATACAGAATACATGAATTCTGTAAGTTTTATACATCGTAAATCTGGAGACGGAAGAAGCACTGTACAGGGCTGTTCTGTAATATATATTTTTTCACCCTTGTAATTATGTAAAGTCTATTTTATCATTTCTCCTTTTTTTAAGCATTTATTTTGTCTACAATTTTTGGTGTTATTCAATTGTGTCCCAGTGTCCTGAGGATGACTTTATAATTACATTTATTTATGTATACATACATACATACCCCACCCATCTGGCTTTGTTTTCCAGGCTACTCAAAAGTTCATTTTGATGTCTCCATTGTTTGCTTTTGGCACTGTTACTTTGTGTGTGTGTGTGTGTGTGTGTGTGTGTGTGTGTGTGTGTGTTTCCTTTTTATCTCTTATAATAAAAATAAGCACACACACAGTATTGTAGCTTTAAAACTGAACAGATGCCATCAAGAGCAACCCAATACCAATAGAAGCTCTGTCCTAACATGACCCACTTTCGTACTCTCCCTCTTACCTTGAGCAGCTTCCCCACAACCTGGTGGCCTCCAATGTTTTTGGGCAACAGCTCCCATCGTTCCTGACCATTGGCCATGCAGGCTGAGGCTGATGGGAGCTGGAGTCAAGCAACAACTGGAAGACACCAGGTTGGGGAAGTCTGCTCTAGTGGGACCAGATGGAAGATCACTGGGCACACACAAGAACATTCCCTCTCGATATTTTCTAGAATGGAGACAAAGATCACAGGTCCCAAAGTGCCACAGGAGAGTTCCTAATAAGTTTTCAAATCAAGAGAGGGAACAACAGGCACCCACAGTTTCACTCATAGAGCAAAATAGCTTTAAATTATTATAGGAGATTTTTCCCCCCTACATTTTATATACAAAACCCCAAAATGAAAGATACAAAATTAATATAAATTGAAATAAGACGACACCAACTCTATTCCCAAGCCACACCACCCGTGGAAAGTTGTCAGGTTTTGCAGCAAAACACCTCTAGTCCCTGGGTCACTATCGGGAAATCGGAGCGGATTTGAGAGCTGAACTAGACCAAACATTCTTCGGATGCTATACCCGGCCCATCCAGACCCCAACAATACTTATAAATTTAGACATTTCCTGGCAATTGACACCAGCCATCCCATCAAAACAGATGCAAGTGTTGCATTAAGTGAGAGAGCAGCCAAAATGAATCAAAGCCTTCAAGTTGTGCTGGTGGTTTCAGTAGGGCTATGCTAATTTCAAAGTGTGATATATACAGTGGTGCCTCGCAAGACGAAATTAATCCGTTCTGTGAGGCTCTTCGTATAGCGGTTTTTTCGTCTTGCGAAGCAAGTCCATTGACAGCTTAGCGGATTAGCGCTATTAGCGGTTTAGCGGCTTTTAGAAGATCAGCTGATAAGCGGCTTAGGGCTTAGGAAAAGGGGGGGAGGGGAAAAACCCCGCAGGAACTCGCAAGACATTTTCGTCTTGCAAAGCAAGCCCATAGGGAAATTCGTTTTGCGAAGCGCCTCCAAAACGGAAAACCCTTTCGTCTAGCGGGTTTTCCGTCTTGCGAGGCGTTCGTCTTGCGGGGCACCAATGTATATTCTCTATTACATGTGTACACACAAACATTTCCCGAAGCAAGGATTTTTAAGAAAACAAATGTTCATCATAAAATTTGTGGGCCTGCAATATGCCTCGCCTCCTGATTTAAACGAAACAGGCACGCTCATTTTTATTTGTAGGAGTCAATTTACTGAGAGTTTCACCGAAATATAGTGGAAGGGCTGCCAAACTGGCCCACGGACCACCAGTTGTCCGCAAGCATCATTCAGGTGGTCCACGACAAGTCTGTGGATTTGTGGCTGAAGGCAGGAGATGGCACATCAACTATCACATTAATTCGCACTGGTTTTTCGTTGTATTTTACCACTTGTCTCTTATTTTATTACACTTGGGAAGCTATGGAATTCAAATTGTAATGCAGTAAGATACAAAATATAAGGAGCAATAGAAATAAAATTAAAAACCATACAGCATCTAGCACAGTGTATTGCAATTGCTACAAAAGGAAGTGGTCTAGCAAGACCCTTAGCAATTCTCATGTGTAATTTTTTTGGGGGGTGGGGGGTGATAGCTGTTACATATACTTAAACATCCAGTCTGACTACCACTAACTTTTCAATAGCATACTCTGAAGATTCTCAACTACCAGACAAAAAGGTTGGTGGGAGAAGAAGAGTCATAAGGACTCTGGGAAAGGGGGTGCATTACCGGAAGCAAACCCTAGTAAAGAGACCCCTCACCATTAGGTCCAGTCGTGGCCGACTCTGGGGTTGCGACACTCATCTCGCTTTATTGGCCGAGGGAGCCGGCGTACAGCTTCCGAGTCATGTGGCCAGCATGACTAAGCCGCTTCTGGCGAACCAAAGCAGCGCACGGAAACGCCGTTTACCTTCCCGCTGGAGCAGTACCTATTTATCTACTTGCACTTTGATGTGCGTTTGAACTGCTAGGTTGGCAGGAGCAGGGACCGAGCAACGGGAACTCACCCCGTCGCGGGGATTCGAACCGCTGACCTTCTGATCAGCAAGTCCTAGGCTCTGTGGTTTAACCCACAGCGCCACCCGCGTCCCTTAAGCAAACCCTACAAGACCCCTAAACAGGACCAAGAAAGAGCTCCTGCCCTACAAGACAATGCCTAGATGACAAGTCCGATTACCTCCTTGCACCATCTTTTTCCAAGCTGCACAAAGCCTGCCCTCCCATTTAGAGCAGCTGGCCTCTTCTGAGTTCAGTGCACAAATGAATAAATCAGACAAGAGGGCAGGGGTAAAGCAAAGCCAGAGACTGCTGCTAAGATTATCTTTTATCACGTAGCAATTAGAAGTGTGGGGGGAACATACAGCAAGTTCCAAAGAGCCAAGTTCAGTTGGTTTGGGAAAGAGCGCTATAATCCCAAACCTTCATCATTATGGCCGCAGAATCAATCAGGGGGCAGAATTCAGTTCACCACAAGAGGGAGCTCTCTCAATCATACCCCTCCACCCGCTTCTCCTTGCTCTGAAACTGCAGCAAAAGACATTAATGAATTCTTCACCAGGCAATGGTGTTTCCATCTGCCCTGCCCCACACTCCAGCCTTGGAAGCCTTTCCCAGACCATGAGTTTGAGAACAGTAGCAGAAGCTGGGAGGAGAGGAGTTCAGATATACAGTCATACCTCGGGTTAAATGTGCTTCAGGTTGAGCGTTTTCAGGTTACGCTCCACGGCAACCCGGAAGTAATGGAGCGCTCTACTTCTGGGTTTCACCGCTCGTGCATACGTTCAAAATGACGTCATGCGCGGAAGCGGCAAATCGCGACACGCAGACACGGGTTGCGTTCGCTTCAGGATACGAACGGGGCTCCGGAACAGATCCCGTTTGCATCCTGAGGTACCACTGTATTTTTTTTAAAAAAATTTTTTTTTAAGTTGTCTGTCCTTGTCACTCAATTTTACCATTTTATAAGTTGTCTGTCCTTGTCACTCAATTTTACCATTTTACATGGTTTTGTATGTTTAGCGGTATTTTATGCATTGCGATTTGCTGTTATTTTTATTGATTATAGATTGGCAATTCTTTATTGTAGTTGATAAGTGTAAACTGATTATTATGTGCTGATGTTTAACTTTACGGTTTTACTATTAGATTCCTGTGGATTGTTGAATGTTGCTTTGTTTGATATAAGCTGTTTAAAGTTATTGTGACTTTTTATATTGGATTAGATTGTTAGCATTAATGTTTTGCATTTTATTATGCTTTTATATGTGTTGGAATCCACACCGAGTGGCTGAGGCAACCCAGCCAGATGGGCAGGGTATAAATAAAAATAAATAAAATTAAAATATTATTATTAATGAATTCAAAGCCATACTATGGTTTGGGTGCCTAATTCCAAACACACCCACGGTGAAATCTTAGGTGCGCCTTCTATTCAGATGAATGTCCCACTGGCTTCAACACTGGAATTCAATCTCAGGAGCATATAGGATTGCAACCTAAGACTTGTGCAGATGATTCTTTTCTTAAAGATATGGAGATATGGGTCATGTACAAATGCAGTGGTGAAAGACAAGTGAACATTTAAACTATCTCTGTCTCTCATTTCAAACAAACAAACAAACAAACAAACAAACAAAAGACTTCTGAGACAAAAGCATTACTTAACTGCAACAGCAATGCAATGTAACAAGCAAATGGAGCGGTCCTAGTTGGCGCTACAACACAAAAATAGCAAAAGTCCACAAGGATCTGAAATGCTGTCAAAAATTCACACGACAAAGAGGGATTCATCTGGGCCCTAAACATTGTAATGACAGTGCCATGCAAACATGCCTAGGGAAAGAGTTCTGAACATGGTACCCCTTCTGTTCTGCTCCCACCCAACATACTTTTTTCTCTGGCAGCTACACCTCAGAGAAAGAACGCAAGGTAGTTTCCTCCACCAGCACCTACAGCCCCCTCTCTCACACCTTTGTAACTACCATGAGTAAGTTCCATGATTTTTCTGCTTGGTATGACAAGGCAAGCGGCAGGCTAGTTTAGAAGAAAAGCCACCTATTTAACTGAACAGTAGTGTTGGCGTGGGAGGTCATGTACGCAAGTGAAATGGCAGGGAAAGAGGGCTTCTTTACACCTTGACGCAAGCCGTATCCCTGAAGTCTCTGACCAAGAGGTTGTACAGAACCCAAGTAACTCCCATAATTCCTTGGGGCTATTCCCCACTACACCCAGGAACAGACCCACATGTAGATTTGACAGGGAAGTGGGCCAGTCCTGCGTGACACACAAGTCTTTTCAAAACATTTGCTTGTCTCGTTCATGCTTCAGAAGTCTTAAAGGCTATGCTTAATGGTGCAGCGTGCAAAGCAGTCCTGGCAGAAACTGCTAGTGTCATGAACCACCAGCCGACCCTTTTCCAACTCAGTTTCACTGAAGAAATGCAAAGGGAGGAAGAAAAAAACATTATGAGGAGGCCTTTACTTACAGAGTTTTCTGCCTCTAGGTCTGTTGGGCCAGTCAATACTGTACAATCTGTACATCTGACAGGGCTTGTCACCAACTTAAAGGAATCCAATGAGAATTAAATGTGCTCACATGAACGAAGGGATAAAAATAGTTTTGAGGGGCAATGCATGCTTTTAGATGAAGCAGCAAGCACCATCCTTAATTAATCAAAGAGGCATCTCCTCGTGTGTACAAGAAAACGGTGAACAACTTTCCTAAAATGGTGTGTGGCTTTTTTAAAAAATTAAATACACTTACATTTGCCTAGTTAATCAGGGAGCCTTGTTACTTGATCAAAAGTTTTAAAAATAGATTAATCTGCCTGATTAACAATATTACAAACCCAGAACTTGAGAGGCAGGGAGAGTGGGAGGAAAGGAGACAGAAGACATGGAACAAGTGTGAAGTTGAATGCTCACTTTTCCTTAAACGGCACCATTTGAATCCAACCATGCAGTACAACTGGGGGGAAGCATCCCCTAGCTTGTTTTAAAACCTCAAGCAAGGAAGAGGTCTGCCCCCCTGACTTCTAAGAAGTTTCGATTTTTAGCTGCTCTTACCATCAGCAAGTTTCTCCTAATATTCAAGCCAAATTTACACCCTTGTAAGTTAGGGGACCGCTGACCATTAGATCCAGTCGTGACCAACTGTGGGGATGTGACGCTCATCTCGCTTTTCTGGCCGAGGGAGCCCGGCGTACAGCTTCCGGGTCACGTGGCCAGCATGACTAAGCCGCTTCTGGCGAACCAGAGCAGCGCATGAAAACAGCGTTTACCTTCCCGCCAGAGCAGCACCTATTTATCTACTTGCACTTTGACGTGCGTTTGAACTGCTAGGTTGGCAGGAGCAGGGACCGAGCAATCTGTTGCGGAGATTCGAACCGCCAACCTTCTGATCGGCAAGTCCTAGGCTCTGTGGTTTAACCCACAGCGCCACCCGCGCCCCATCCCTTGTAAGTTAAGCAACATTAAATCTAGTCTTGAATGAGTCTTTCTTCTATATGTAAGAGCCATTCAAGTATTTTGAAGAGTGCTATGACATCTCTCCTCAAGGCTTCTGTCCTTCAATCTTTCTGCACAGGACTGCTTTCCCACCAGCCATCTTCACTGCCCCCTTTGAAGTAACTCCAGTTTGTCTCCAAGTTTCATGCCAGGAATCGGATGCAGCAGTCCAGATAAGATTTGACTAGCGCACAATCAAATTGAACTATTACCTCTCATCACATGGGTAGGGAAGCTTTTGGCTTTATCTCTTCCTCCCTTTCCCCTTGGGCAAATTTTGACAAGAGGGCAGAACCACTCACCAGTCAATCATCTGACATCATAATGACATCAGGGGATGGGTGTGGTGTGTGAGTGGTACCATCCATCTGTCAGTGATGGCCCATAGGAGTTGGGTAACGGCAAACAGCAACCAAGCAGGATTCAACTCCTCACACACTGGTTGATTTGCAGGGAGTTCAATACTGCTTCTTGCAGCATTTGGGTACTTGGGGAAACCTCTTTCATGTGCAAACTGAGGAGGATTGAATGAATTTTATTATTATGGTCACAGACTAGTTCCGGCTTACTCAGAATATCAGGAAAATCATAAAACACAACAGGAATACGTTGAATTGCAATTGGGTATAATAGAGACGATACAGATATAGCAGCTGTTAAAAATATATATTAAATCTTGATCACTAAAATATAACCTAAAATGGTCATTTAAAACCTTAACCATTTTGAGGAGGATTGAACTTCCCACACATAAAAAATGGCAGTTTACCATTCTATCAAGGCCATTTTGAATTTTATTTCGGTTTTCTGACATCCACCTCTCCAACGTTAGCTGTTCGCATCCTTCTGTAATGGAAGATAACGGGGGGGCACCTCCAGGGAGGATGTTAATCCGCTGGAGAATCCGAGAGCCTGCTGTGGCTGCAAAGACCGGGAACTTGTAACTGATGCCTTCCACACTGCTTTTGTTGTGTTTTCAGCCCCAAAGTACCCTTCCCCAGGGCACAATCCTGGACAGAGTGTATGGAGGTTCTGGGCTGCCCAAACAACAAGAAAACAGGCAGCAACCTTTTTACATGCATCTGACTGACGCATGGTCATCACTGTGGACCTGGAAGCAGCCCAAAAATTGGGCAGAAAGGGGTGGGGACTTACGCACAGTCTGCCAAAGCGTGGGATGATCTCAAACGCAATCCCTGCGCAAACGGTGAGCTGCCTGCAGATTTGCTCAACTATTATGGCACAAAAAAGGCCTGTCTTGCAAGAAAGACCCACATGGCACTGTGCAAGCTTGCCCTTACTCCCCTCTCAATTCCACCCACCCATCGATGGTACAGCCTGGTTTGTAGTGAACTATTCTTGTTCATATCTCACCACTCACCACAGTAATAACTAGCTGTGGCATCACTTGGTTTGTCAACAGATTCTATGGCAGAGGACCACATGGGTTTTGGGGGTTACCTGGTGCTCTGGTTGTGGGCTGCCAGTGCCTGCAACATTCAGGATACCAACCACTGCTAATCCAGGCACTCTGGAAGGATCGGCACAACCAACGCAGCCATTGCTGTGCCCAAATTTCTCAATAGAAAGCACCTCTTCTTTGAGTTTGTTGCTTCCATCTTACACCAGATGTGCTTTCAAAGCAGATTAAGACATAGTGGCTTGCAGTGCCAGGAGGCCAGCACAAAATACCTTTCTGGCACTTGGACTAACAACAGCACATGGCCTGCCCAATCTAACACCTACAAGCCATCTATCGCAGCCCAATTGCTCTTGAATGGGAACTTTGATGATCCTTGGGGTCCCTTCCAACACTACAATTTATGAATTGCATGACGCTCAGGGAGTCATTTTGGACAGAACAGCGAATACCTACATGTGATGACAATGTATGAAATGACAGCTGAAATGACATCATGTGAAATGAGGTAGGTAGGGCTAAAAACAGGAAGAAAACAAAGCAGGAACATATCCAGTGTGAAATGCACTTTGGATAGTACTATTCCAGTTTTCCTGCCAACCTAGCAGTTCGAAAGCATGTCAAAGTGCAAGTAGATAAATAGGTACCGCTCCAGTGGGAAGGTAAACGGCATTTCCGTGTGCTGCTCTGGTTCGCCAGAAGCAGCTTAGTCATTCTGGCCACATGACCCGGAAGCTGTACGCCGGCTCCCTCGCCCAGTAAAGCGAGATGAGCACTGCAACCCCAGAGTCAGCCACAACTGGACCTAATGGTCAGGGGTCCCTTTACCTTTACTATTTTAACTTGTGCTGTGTCGACCTCTCTGAATTGCTGTCCTGTGCCCCTGCACTCACAGTGCCTAGTTTAACATGTTCCCCATTTAATTTTTCTTCAATTTTATCATCTTCATCCAAGGAGGGGGGAGTTTTGTTCTGAACCGGATTCTCCTCAGCTCCTGCCAGTGTTCTTCCCACCCCCAGCTCAGCTTAAATGGGGTCCCTTTACCTTTACCTTTACCTTTATTCCAGTTTTACATCTATGAAGAAATCTCAGCAACTCCACAATATGTACATTTAGATCTACCAGCAACATGCAAATGACACGATTACATATTTCTGATTTGGACTTCACTGTGGATTCAATTTCATATCCAGACCTGGTCTGAGCACTAAGGCAGCACAGGCTGTCAATACATCTTGTACTTGATGGATTAACAGCCCACCTTGGGTGGAAGACTGACAGCTGTGATGCTAAGCCTCACCATTGCTACAGGGTAAAGGTAAAATGTAAATGACACACAGCTACCTGCAAAAATCCCAAGTGTTGGGGTAAGTGCATTAGGTGCTAAAACTGCTATCTACCCAGGAAGTCAGAAGTGTTCTCTTCCCAAGCAATCCCAAGCTCCCATTCTCAGGACAGGCAGGAAACCACCCAGCTAGAATCTTTGTCGTCAGTGTGGGCCTGTTGTGGAGGGAGATCACAGTTCAAAGTACCCTAATATGGCCTGGCGTGTGGAAATCAGAAGCACTACAAACTGTACGCCTTGTCCCCTGTATGTTCAGAGCTCTTAGAAAGTGCAAGTTACGGATTACAGTGGTGCCCCGCAAGACGAATGCCTCGCAAGACGGAAAACCCGCTAGATGAAAGGGTTTTCCGTTTTGGAGGCGCTTCGCAAAACGAATTTCCCTATGGGCTTGCTTCGCAAGACGAAATGTCTTGCGAGTTTTTCCGACTTTTTTTCCTCCCCCCCCCTTTTCTAAGCCGCTAAGCCGCTTATCTGCTTATCCGCTAAGCTGATAGGCCGTTAAAAGCCGCTAAAAGCCGCTAAGCCGCTAATAGCGCTAATCCGCTAAGCCGTCAATGGGCTTGCTTCGCAAGACGAAAAAACCGCTAGACGAAGAGAATCGCGGAACAGATTCTTTTCATCTTGCGAGGCACCACTGTAGTTTGTTTTGCTGCCTAGAGCAGTTCAACAGTTGTGCATTTAGGGATGGCGTGGGGTAGAGGAAGTTCACGCATGTAAAAAAATTAAGTGTGGAGTGGAGAAGGCAGAAGGGAAAGAGTAAAAAGAGAGATTGGAAAGTGGTGGGCTTGAGAAGAGACAAATCCTTCAGTAATGGAATACTTCCAGGAGGAGGAAGAACAAACCAAACCTGAAAAAGACAAGATGTTTGCAGCAAGGCGATCCACAGTAAACACTCACACACCCAGCTTTGCAATGCATGTTGACTCTGCAGCCCTTACAATGCAATGCAAGGGATCGGCAACACCTTACGGAAAGCCTTTTATTTTGAGGAAAGATGATGCCAAGAAGGACCTGCCCTTTTAAATTCCTCCCTGGCCGCCATTCCATCACTCCTCAGCTTGTGCCACAGGTCTCCCATTGTGTCCACCTGAAAGTCTTGCGCTCTCACCCATCCCCTCCTAGCGCAGCTGCCCCTCCCCGAAGATTTAATGGGCAAATCTTCCCGGGAAGCTCACCGCAGGGTTCTTCTAAACTTGCAGGATGTGGCGAGCTGCACGGGAGCGCTCAAGCGTGCAGCAGTTCGGGCCAGACATGCTCCTCAGCGATTACCGCCATCCATATTTAATTACTTTTCCCTCCCTTTGTTTGTTAATTTTTAACTAGAGTGCGCCAGCTCTCAGGGGCCATTAGCAGTCCCAGGCAGCAAGGTTCAGCGAGCAGAAAAAGTCCTTGTGACAGAACATACATTACTTGGCATTCTTGCCTCCCACTTTGCCAGAGAGGTGTGGAGCTTGGGGGGGTTATTTTCAGTCGTGCGCTCGCAGTCCGCCCCACTGCAGGTCGTGAATAAAAGATAGTGTTCCATTTGAAGCTTATTTCCCCTTTCCCTCCATGTCAGAAACTGTTTTCCTCAAGCTCTGGTTACGTTCTCATTTATTCTTTCCCCAAGTTTTCAGGCTGTAACTTTTATTCCCTTTTAAAAGGAGGAAGGCTGTGGCTTGGGCAAAGGTTTCATTTCCTCCAGAATGCCATCATACTCCCGTCTTCATGTTCAGTTTTGTATATTACGTTAGCACAACCCGGCTGGAAAATTGCAGAGGAGAATACACACCATCCCCGCCTCCGCAAAGCTGGGGCCATCCCTGAAAATGAGGGTTGCAAGACTTGCCCTGTGACTTCCAGCCCTTGCAACTGACACAAGAACCTGACCTATCTAATGTGCTAGAAAAGAATAAGATATCTGCTTCTTGGTGTGTATATTGCAGGTTCGGGACCTGCCCTTTTGCACTCTTGTAGGATGAACTGGTTTAGCTACAGACTGTACCACTCAGAGAACCACTCAGGGAACCCTAATGGCCTCCTAGGTGGCTGCCTCTCCAGCAACGAAAGTGCCTCTCAAAAAATAAAAAGGGTGCTTGCTACTTTTAACCAAGAAGAGAGAATCAGGCTTCAGAGTGGGGAAATTTTAGGAAAGGGACATTTTCAAGCATCTTGTCTTCCACTAGATTTTCAATTAAGGTAAGAAAATGTAGTGTTCTATGACAGGGATGTCCAACAGGTCGATTGTGATCTACTGGTAAAAAAGGCTCAACAACTTTGACCTGAACCCCCCAAAAGGGGGTAGATCACTGTCAGTTTCTAATTCTGTGAGTAGATCACAGTCTCTTGGGAGTTGACCACCCCTGTTCTAGGAGAAACAAGCAAAGCAGAATGATGGTGCCTAACTTCAAATAAGTTTGACTTCTGCTGTAAGATTCTTTTTTAACCACACACACACACACAAACTAGTTAGCAATAGCTTCGTGTGCCATCAAAGCTAAGCCCTTGCCTAAATGCCCTGGTTCAGGACTACTGTTCCAGAGAAAGCTCCAGAAAACCCCTGGTCCCCACATGCCACTGTAACTAAGCCCAAGGCTTCGCCATTGGAATAAGACGCATTCTTCCCCTTGTTAAGTCCTGCCTCCACTTTCCTCCCCTTCCTCTGTGGTTTCCTCATGACAAATTACAGATTGTCAACTATCTGGGTAGGGACCTGCCCTTTTGCACTCGTGTAGGATGAACTGGTTTAGCCACAGACAATATTCATGGGAGACAAAAAAAACTGCCAGAAGGCATTCCATTCGAAAGATTTAAAGTTGTATTATCTCCTTGTAATCTTTACAGGTAAGGCCAGAAATTATGCACATTGCAACATCAGTCAATCAATCATGGCATAAGCTAGCCTGGCCAAACCTTTATTCCTGTCTTTTAATAATGCACACTGCATACTTCTTTTCAAGAGCACTGAACAGCTTGCGCTGGCCTCCCAAGTCAGGCCACTTAAGTTTCAACAATGCTATACAGCACTGGGTGCATTCAGGCTGATTACCAGTGATGGACTTTAAGAAGAGATATGGCCTGGATTAAAGAAGCATCAGATGATATTATCATGCTTCACCATACAGAATGAGGTCAGGCTATCTTAACTATGGTCCATGTGGCCACAGAATTTACCAAGGTCCATGAATCCAGGCACTAAAGAAGATTAAGAGCTCTCATCAAGCTGTAAACACTAGGACTTGATCATAATTCCTGAGGCTGGAATAAACACAACACCTAGTCGGGATTTAGGGGATGAGATATTTACTTGAGGTTTCCTAAAGTTCTCTGTTTTAGAACCGTATTTGATCTCTATGTGAAAACCTGCTCCATGCCCCCCCCAACCTAACCTAGTGGTTATGTTGTGTTCAGTCCTCACTAAAGTGTCCTAACATCCTCCTACTAGAATTTAAAACTACAGTCGTACCTTGGTTGTCAACCGCCTTGCGACTCGAACGTTTTGGCTCCCAAATGCCGCAAACCCGGAAGTGAGTGTTCTGGTTTGCGAACGTTCTTTGGAACCCAAACGTTGAACGTTGCTTCTGCAGCTTCTGATTGAGTGCAGGAAGCCTTGGTTTGCGAACGTTTACAGAACTGGAATGGACTTCCAGAACAAGAACCAAGGTGGTACTGAGTTACAGGCAGGAAAATGGATCTCCTTACCGAGAAATGTTCAATTGATCCATATACCGACTCTAAAATATGTCTGATCTTTGTGTTAATGAATCATGTGCTACATTATCCCACAGTCAGGTAGGTAGCCGTGCTGGTCTGACGTAGTGAAAATGAATTAAAAAATTGTCCAGTAGCACCTTAGAGACCAACTAAGTTTGTTCTGGGTATAAGCTTCCGGGTGCATGCACTTCTTCAGAATTTTCAGTTTACTTCTTAACATGTTTATTTCAGCATTTGCCTAAAGGGGGGAGGGGGGGTTATGAGCTGCCCCCCAATTGCTTGAAAGCCATTCACCAGGTGGGAATTTAACAAAGTGTACATAAGATCCCTCAAAAGAATGTTACAAAGACTAGCTTGCCAAGAGGCAAGGGGGTTTTCCTTCCTAGATTTCTGACTGGGTGAAACCATGCAATAAAATTCAAAGCTCTTGGCACAGAGATATATTTAAAAATGTATACTCTGCTTAATCAGCCCTGTCGGCCTCTTGAAGTGGCAATGAAATCATCACTTCAGTGAACACAGAACACCACATAGCAACAACAGAGCCTGAAACCAACCAAGCAGAACGGCAGAGAAACAAAAGCAACTTCTTCCTCCAACTCCAGAGAACCAAAAAGGGCCACCCAAACAGGAAGACCTTAACATGTTTCCTAAAAGCTGGGAAAGGGCAGTGTCAGCCGTGCAGGCCTCCCAAGGCAGACTCTAAATCTCACTGCCATCGCCCACGCCTCCACTAACTAGGTTCACAAAGCAGTATCTCAGTTGCACATCTGTATGTTTCCCCATCATGTCTTAAGATATACAGGCTGTGCAAACCTCTGAAAATCCAGGCTCTTTAAGGCATTAGAAGGTCAGTACCGGCACTCTGAAATGGGCCAGATACTGAGAACCAATGCAGCTCTTTAATGGGTGTAATAATCTCCACTCCTGGACAAGAGCCTATTTTCTGCAGCTGTAACTTTCAGACATTTATCAAAAGGTTGCCCCCATAGAGCACACTGCAATATCCAAGCCTGCAAGAACGCCCCATGACTTATTTCTTTAGCCACTAGGAAAGAGAACAGCTAGCCAACATGGAGCTGGAAAAAAGGCACTCCTTGCTGCCAATGACCTCTGAGTATCAAGTAACAAAAGCAGGATCAAAGGGAATAAGCTGTAAACCTGCTTTTCCTGACGGAGTGTGACCCGCATCGAAAAACAGCCTGAACGCTCCTTCCCAGCTCAACAGGCCTATTGTCAGCATCTCATATTATCTGGGTTAAGTGCTGCTTCATTAGCTCTTCTGTAGCCCAACATCATGTCCAAGCAACAATTCAGGATTTTCTCTGACTCGCTGGGAACGGACAACAATTCAGGCAACTGGATTACAAGTGGTCATACGCACATCGCAGTTAAGTTTTTGCTCGGTAACTTCGTTTTGCTACAGCTCAGAACGTGTATGAAGTACCGTATTTTTCGCTCTATAAGATGCACCAGACCACAAGACGCACCTAGTTTTTGGAGGAGGAATACAAGAAAAAAAATATTCTGAATCTCAGAAGCCAGAACAGCAAGAGGGATCGCTGCGCAGTGAAAGCAGCAATCCCTCTTGCTGTTCTGGCTTCTGGGATAGCTGCGCAGCCTGCATTCACTCCATAAGACGCACACACATTTCCCCTTACTTTTTAGGAGGGAAAAAGTGAGTCTTATAGAGCAAAAAATACAGTAACTGCTCACAATGCAAATTCCCCCATGTGACTTAAGAGGCCATGTGCATGTCCTCTGACAGACTTTTGTTCCATCTACCTCCCTTCTCTCTGGCTTTAGAAACACACGTGTACATAAACACGCTCTTGCACACCTCCCCCTTATCCGTTGTAAAGACAATTTAGCCTTGGAACTTTGAAGCAAACTGTGGCAAAGGCAAGCCTGGGAAGCAGAGTCCATATATACAAGGGGGTATATATGTGTGCAAAGACCCGGCAGGTATTTCTCGCTGCCTTGTGTGAACGGAAGTGAAATTACTCGAGGAGAGAAAGGTGTTCACGGTTCTATCAGGCAGTGGGGTGTTGTAAATTTTTCCTAACTCCGTCCCCAGTTGTCCCAAGGAGAATGTGTCAGCTTGATCGAGATGTGATCATTAATATCTCTCTGGGGTGGCTGTTAGCCAGACAGGTGTTAGTCGTTCGGGGTGCACTGGAGAGGATCAGGTGGTATAATGTGGGTGAAGGTGTGACTGATTGGTATAAATTACCTGGGCATGCAGTGAAGCAGGGTAGGTGAAAGCAGGCGGGGGTAGAGCAGGTGCTAACTCCGCTGGGTAGAGAGGGTACGGCGCCCACACTTCAGGGCTACTGGGGTAAAGTGCAGGCACTGTGAGCTCATCTGCAAGAGAAGAATAAGGAGAGTTCATGGTTATAAAAACAGCAAATGCAGGAAACAAAACGGCAAACACAAGCAGAGCTCAAGGAGGACCCTCCGACTCCCTCTGCCTTCTCCTTAGGAAATGGAATCAGAAGAGCAGGTACAAAAATTCTGCTCTGAGTTAGGGCGCCAAAGTTTGCAACTTACGTTAAGGAAAAGGGTTATTGTCCGAAAGGAAACTGAGTGTTTTGTTGGCTGGAGAAAGAAATGCAAGGCAGTCTACAGCTGCTGTTAAGAGGCGGAAAGTGAGCCACTCAAAAGTATTCTGATGAAAGAATACAGACTCTGGGCGAATGAACTCTTATGGCTGTGGCACTTTGCATCCTGATCTAGATACACATCATAGTAAGCCATAGTTAACTGTTTACCGTGGTTGCCTTGGTGGCTCCTGCTTCGCTCTTCCCCTGGTGTGAGCCTAGGCAACAAACCACAGTAGCCTGTTACATCTAAACCAGGGATCATAGCTTGCTTCAAACCACAATGTGAAGCCAAGGTTGTTCTTGGCCTGCCAATCATAGTCAAGATTTGAACTCAGGACTTCCTAACTCAGAGGTTAGTCTCAGCTACCCCACTACATTTGTCTCCCCAATTAAAAACAATCCAGTCATCTTAAGAATGGGAGGGAGAGGGGGCACACAGAATGCCATTCTGCACAGAACAAAATCAAGAGTCTATATGATAATGAAGGTTTTCTTCTACCCTTTCACAGCAGTACAACAACATATCAGTGGTTCAGGTACCTTATTTAAGTTACAATACCAGCACATTCCTTCTCTTTCCTTTGCCCCCACTCATGAAGGCCTCCTACCCAGTGCTTCCCCCTATCTCCACTAGTCACCCGTCCCTGAAGAGTTTAGACGAATCTAGGGCAGCCAGGATAACTACTCATAATTTCAGCTCCATCCTTGCTTTGCAAAAAGAAAGGTGCAATTATCCATTGCAGTTTCCTGTGCCTTTTCCAGATCACCTTTTGGGATAGGTCACCTGAAAAGTACACACTTCAAATGCAATCCTACTAAAATAGCAATTATCACACAGGCAGTTTTTTATTTTCAGTCTTTTCCCTAACAATGCCTTGCACCGAACTTGAATTTTTCATAAGCACCACCATGCCAGAGCTGAAATATCCACTGAGCCAACCACCGGGCGCCAAATACCTCTTTCCCGGTTGCCAGCTTAGACCTCACCATTCTGTATATGAAACATCCAAGAACCAAACGTTTCCATAACAGCAGAATCCGCATGCCATGCTGGGCTGCATGAGTGCAGCTCCCTGTCTTCTCTGAGAGCTTGTGAACAAGCTACCACTTTACTTAATCTAGTGGGTAGTGAGGAAAGATGCATCTCAACCTTAATCGGCTTCATTTCAGAATGATTTATGTGTGCCTCCTCCATGAGAGGTTTGGAGGGCGGCAACATGAGGTAGGGCCATTTCTGCAGTGGCTCCCCGTTTGTGGAATGCTCTCCCCTGGAAGGCTCACCTGGTGCCTTCATTATACACCTTTAGGCATCAGGCAAATACATTTCTCTTCTCCCGGGCCTTTGTCTAATTAAACAATCTATGGCCTGGGGTAAAAAGGTAAAGGGACCTCTGACCATTAGGTCCAGTCATGACCGACTCTGGGGTTGCAGCGCTCATCTCGTTTTATTAGCCGAGGGAGTCGGCGTACAGCTTCCAGGTCATGTGACCAGCATGACTAAGCCGCTTCTGGCGAACCAGAGCAGCGCACGGAAACGCCGTTTACCTTCCCACCAGAGCGGTACCTATTTATCTACTTGCACTTTGGCGTGCTTTCAAACTGCTAGGTTGGCAGGAGCAGGGACCGAGCAACAGGAGCTCACCCTGTCACGGGATTCGAACTGCCGACGTTCTGATCGGCAAGTCCTAGGCTCTGTGGTTTAACCCACAGCGCCACCTGCATCTCCCATGGCCTGGGGTATGTGCATGTTATTATGGGTGGCATGGAAATTTAATAAATAATAATAATTATTTCTGAGGTTAGAAGAGGCTTGATCCATTTCTTCCAATACAGTGGAACTGGTCTTTGTTACAAGCCCAGCATCAACTCAACCTCTCTTTTTTTGCCCCCCTCCCACCACCAAACAAAGCCCCCTAAAACCAACTGCTGGTGCCACAACAGTCAGGGAGAAGTGGGTGGCTTGTTGTCCCCTCACTCCCACTCAGGGACAGAAGAAGAGGATGTGATCCTCTGCTAGGACTGCTCCCCTCCCCAGCTGTTTTGACTGCCCAAGGGTAGAGTTGGCAACTATCAACCTGTTACTTCTCCTCCTATCACGATTTGCTTTGCCCAAGTGCCCCTGAGCTTCCTTCCAGGTATGAGAGAAGGTGGGCAATGGCGGTTCCCTCATTGCGAGAAGCAAAGCTACAGGGAACCAGGCAGAGGGCCTTCTCGGTAGTGGCGCCCGCCCTGTGGAACGCCCTCCCATCAGATGTCAAAGCAATAAACAACTACCTGACATTCAGAAGACATCTTAAGGCAGCCCTGTTTAGGGAAGTTTTTAACGTGTGATATTTTACTGTATTTTTTGTTTTTATGGAAGCCGCCCAGAGTGGCTGGGGAGGCCCAGCCAGATGGGCGGGGTATAAATAATAAATTATTATTATTATTATTATTATTATTATTATTATTATTATCAGGGAAGGTTGGAATCTCACTGAAGGAGTCTTGAGCCATCTGCACTACCCTCAGATTTAAAGAAATCCTCTTTTTCCACCCGCAAGACACCATGGCAGAGAACATCCAAGCAAAGCCCCAGTGGGAGCTGACAGGGATGCACTTTAATTACAGCAGAGATTAAGTGTTTGTCCTGTTGGTTTTAAAAGCAAGATAAACAGTGAAAAGTTGGCAAGGGCTAATGCTAACAACGTTCCCTTCCGCCATTCATTCCTAAGCTTTGTGGTCATTCTCGAGCAGAGAGCAACAAGCCTATAAATACATGCAAGAGCTCCAGAACCTTCCCCGAAATATGTGAGCCAGGAGGAGTTTAGCAAGAATGCAACACTAAGGGACGCTGCCATGTAACCTGGGCCCCACTTTTCGGAAGCTGCTCTGCTGGAACTTGCAGAAAGGGCACTTGCAGCCACACATACTCCCTTTTCGCCTCTGGAATTTCATCCTCTCCCTGTTCTCTTCTCTCTGTTGACATTTCGGTTGCAAGCTCCTTGGGGTCAGGGACTATGAAGTGTCACGTGTTCAGATGGAATGCTATCATCGTTGGGCGTCCCAGGGGCCATTTCCCAATATGTGAAATGTATAATGGGAAACAAAGGGTTGAGCCAGGCAAAACAACAAAAAGTCGCACTGGCTCAGCTACAAAACTACCCCTCTATGAGCAATATGACACATCCGGTGTAATAATGTCACACCACATGAATACTCTGGGAGACTGACAACTATTCTAAAGAGAGTTGAAGACAATCATTATTGGTAGTGGTGTCTACATGTGTGTGCTGTTGTTGTTGTTTTTCTTCATCCTACCATTGTCTCCAGTAAAACTGATTTTGCAGGTTCTTCAAGTATTAAAATGTACTGCAAACCTCTGTTGAACCAGGAACAATACTGGGGCCAAAAATGAACAAGCATCCAAGCATACACAACATGAGCCAAAGTGTTACAGTGATGACCATTTGCTCAATCTTTGAGATATACAGGGGTGAACTGCATATCACATCAAACCATAGCCTAAAACAACCCAAGGTTTAATGCATGGGTAGGCAAACTAAGGCCCAGGGGCCGGATCTGGCCCAATTGCCTTCTAAATCCAGCCCACAGACAGTTCAGGAATCAGTGTATTTTTATGTGAGTAGAATGTGTCCTTTTATTTAAAATGCATCTCTGGGTTATTTGTGGGGCATAGGAATTCGTTCATTATTATTTTTTCAAAATATAGTCCGGCCCCCCACAAGGCCTGAGGGACAGTGGACCGGCCCCCTGCTGAAAAAGTCTGCTGACCCCTGTAACCAAGCAGCTTCCCAGTGCATGCTCCACACAGGGCACAAAACAAGCCTGTCTGGAAGACATGTTGTCCAAGCCTGGGCTCATAGTTTGCCTCCTTGAAACATGCCACAAGCAGTAACCAGTTTGCTTTGGGTTGTTCACATAATGCTCGTTCACATTAAACCATGGTTTGCTGTAAACTACAGTTTAATGTGACAAATGAACTGGACCAGTCTTTTCCAAAATTGGGAATCCCAAACGTGTTCCGTTTCCTATGCTTATTCAAGCTACTTTTTCATGATTCTAGCAAACGTATAGAGAAAATAAAATACAAAATTATGTTACACATTTATGTTGCTTTTCCCTCTCAGGCAGTTTTACCTTGCGCTCTCGAAAATGAGGACATCAGGTCTGTCACGTAGTCGTGACAGTCGTATTCCAGCAAAGAGCAAGCCAAGGCACAAATGGGATGACACACGTGATACGCACCGTGAGTTTATCTAATAGCAAATTTGGCTATTAGATGTTAGATGGTTAGATGTTTCTGAATAGATGGAGTGCTCCCAAGATATTCAGGAAATGACTCATGTGTAAATAAGGAGAAACAGCAGAATAGCCCAAACCTTTTGACGCAAAATGGCTCAATGGGAGCAACAGTATTCCATTCTCCTGGGGCCATTTTGTGGAAAACGGGAATGACACTGGCCTGCACTGAGTGCAACTCTGCTGCCGGTTGAAGTGGAAAAGTAGAAATAATAGGTTTCAGACAGAAAAGTTTCTTTGTATTTTGTTTTTTTGCAATATGCATCACTTATTACTTTCACTAAATTCTCATTTGACATTTGGTTACCCATTTGCCTAATTTTAAGACACACTCAGGCTTTGCCAGATGTTCAATAATTTGGTGTCCATCTGCCAACTTCACTGCTGCCCCAACTCCAGATCATTCATGAACAAGTTAAATAGTGCCAGTTAACATGCTTGGGGGGGATCTCACTGCTTATTCCCCCCCCCACACACACACTAAGACAACTGTACATAAAATTCTGCCCTCTGCTTCCTATTATCAATGACTTTGCCTTATGTGGATCTGCTCTCTTATTCCATGACTGCCAAATGTCTTCAGGAGTCCATGGCAAGGCACTTTTATCAAAAGCGTTTTGGAAGTTCAAATACGTTCCACCTTCCAGATCATCCCTATGGAGTCCTGATTTCAAAGCCTTCGGGTCTGGCATGGGGGGAAAGCAACTTGGGAGAAGGGGAGGGGGAGCATTCTTTGGGGAGAAGGGGCTCAAAACTCACACACCTGCACACTCCTTTTGCTTTGCTTGAAATTTCCCCTGTCTCCACTTTATAGCCAACATTCTAAGACAGAGACTGTTGCCACAGTACCCTAAAAAATGCTCCCTAAATATTGTAGCTAAATTTGCCAAAAATTCAGAGAAGTGCAGGGCCAGAACAGCCTTTAGGCAGGGTGAGGCCGCTGCCTTGGGTGGCGGAAGTTCCCAAGAGTATCCTGCCTGCTGCCAGAATTGGCACCAATTTGGGGCAAGATCTCACTCAAAGTTGATTCCAATACCAGAGGTGGGCAGCACAGGCACTTCCTGTTTCGCCACAGGGGAAAACTGCAAAATCCAAAGAACTGCTACGCTCCAATCCACACATTAGTCCAGGAGGTGGAGATCAGGACAGGTCATATAGGAATTTGCAGACAAGTCGAGCATTCCTATCCAAGGCACGTACCACTGCTTGCTCTTTTATGGTGAAGCACAGACACACACACTCACATACTTACACGGCTCCCTGGTAATGAACTGAGGTAAAGTGTTGGGGGTGGCAGGAGTGCTTGGATTTGGTGTCCCCACTAATTTGCTCTTGGCCATCTTCGTGTTGGCCTTGGCGAACTCTAGCCGGAGCGTCTGGGGAATTTCTGGGTCAAAGCGGATTCCCTTTTTGCAGAAAGAGAAAGAACGAGAGTTAGTTCTTCCTGCAGCGATATCCCGGTGGGCAAGTTGCACTGAAAGTAACGGAGAAGACTTATCTGTAATAGAGAAACCTTTTGTAATAGATAAAAGACATAATGCGGCGGAAAAGGTGTGAGTAAAAACAATGTAGAGTGGAGGGAAGAAAGCCAGCTTATGAAACAATGCAGTTGCCGTATTTTTCCAGCTATAAGACGCCCCCATGTATAAGACGCCCCCTATTTTGGGGGCCTCTGATTTAAGAAAATGGGGAGAGATGGCCCCCATGTATAAGACGCCCCCAAATTTTGGACATTATTTTTTTAGGGGGGAAACCTAGTCTTATACACGGAAAAATACGGTATTTGATTTGAATGTTATTGTGAAAATGTTTGAATAAAATATTATACGCAAAAAAAATTGAAAAGTAACAGACAAGACTGCATACGGCATGAGAATACAATAGAAGCAGCATCATACAAAGCAAATAAATCCAGAAAGAGGAGCGTGGCATCAGGTCTGAGATCAGCACCAGGCATGACATAGCAGGACCCAGAAGTATTCCGGGAAAGTGGAAGCGGTGGGCAGCTTCAGCCAGCACGCCACTTCGCAGTCTGCCCTAGTAAAAGAAGCTTTTTATATAAAAAAAGAACAAAATGTTCCTGGCCCACCACCTGATAAGTTTTACTGGGGTGTGTGTGTACCAGGGCACTTTGCCCAGGGCACCCTCAAACATGGTGCCAAGTCTGCATAACATCCTCCTGAGAAATGCAAACCCAAAGCCACTGCCTTAAATAGGCATACGACAGAATGGGGTGGGATGATGCATTCAAAAGGCTCCGTAAGAGAAACTTCACCAGCGAAAATGATTCGGTTAAGAAGCAGCATTTCTTCAGTTTAACCCGCCACAATTCCAAGGAGAATTGTGACAAAATGATTCACGAGAAATTTACGGGCGTAGATGGCCTAGGAACAAGTCCATTACAAAAAGGCTGAAGAAATTAAGACGTGTCAGCCTATCAGAGATCAAGACCAACTTTTCTCCCTGTCTAAAAGGGTATACAAATGCAGAGAGACAATCATTTATGCTACCCATCAGGAAAATATATAAAGATCCATAATGAAGATGTACAATATTTTCCTATGGAGCCTTTCAATAAAATATTGGGGAAAGACACTTCTAGTCTTTTGAGGAAGTAGGTTTCAACAGAACAATGATAATGATAATATTTATACTCCATTCATCTGGCTGAGTTTCCCCAGCCACTCTGAGCGGGGGATGACAACAATAATTCAATAATCATTTCATAAGTCTGTCCAATACCCTATAAGCACTGCTATCCTATACAGGCAACTCCACATTTGGCGTGTTAAAGGCACACATGTCCATTGATGCATGCACCATTTTTCGCTCCAGAAGGGTGCAGGGCAGAACAGGGCATGCTTATGCATGTCCCACCAATATGCACAGTGCCTCGGAACGCAACCCCTGTGTAAATGGGGACTTGCCTGCACTGCAGGTGTCAAAAACAAGAGTTCGTGATCAGTATGATTTGAACCAGGGAGTTATTTGCTCACAGCTCAGGTGCTTATAATCATAGCCAAACTTCAATCATGGCTATAACTGTTAAGGCTTCCTCCCATTAGGTAACCTGGAATTTGCAGTCCACGTCACAAAACTAGGTTCTAGGAAATTTACGTAAGTGTTAAACCTCTTTCAGCAATGCACTTTTGAGTTCTAAGATGCCACTTCTTAAATTTCCCATATGGAAAACGTATCTGCATATGCACACATGCATGGAGACTCATGTGAACATTCCACGGCAAGTCCAATTAAACTCTTAAGTTCTGAATGTTTATTAAAACTGGAGATGAACTAATTGTTTGTTTAGTGCATTGACAAAAAAAATAAAAATAAGTGCACCTCCATATGGTGTGCTGCCCAGGATAGAATCAGAGCTGCAAGCTGTTCTCTGTATGACTGCCCCAAACATAAGACTCAGAAGGAAATGACACACCCTATGCTTTCCAAATTTTATTTTTGTTGGTCCTAGAAACAGGACACTACTGTTTGAACCTAATTTTTCTATGCATCACTACAGCATTGCCAACAGAACACTGCAACTTGGTGTGGGTGGATAAGACTGATTTCATGAATTCAATTAACAACAAGAGAAGTGGGAGAAGATAAACAAGGCCTATGAAAATGTGAATCTTTAGGGAGACAGACTCTGGGAAATTAAATATTGAGAGAAAACTTATGGGATGAGGCAATAAATAAAGCTTGACATCTTCACTCTCATTTTTAATTAAAAGCACACACAATTATGTTAGCTGGGCTTGCAAATTCTTGAAATAAGCTACAGACAGAAATAAAGAGTCCATTAAGGTTGTGGAAAAAAAGAAGCAGCTGTAAGCTTTGGTGTTCCATTAGGCTGAACGGAGGAAAAGAGGCAGGAACAGTTCAGCCACCAAAGCTCAGTATGGAAATCCCATGTATCAGTACCCCAGATTCTGGAAACCTCTGAACCCAATCTGCCCATTGTAGTAATAGATAGTGAAGGGTCCCTAATGAATAAATCATAACTACAACAGTGAGGCAGACGCTTAGTGTGATTTAAAATACAACCCCACACCCAACTCCCACCAAAGGCATTTTTTAAATAGCGTACAGAATTCAATCATGTGATTTCACCACTTGCAGGCATACAGGTCAGATACAGGTTTACCCACCTGAAAGAGAACTATCCCTACAATAATAGATTTGCAGAGCTGACTGTCCCAGCAAGAGATGCTTCCAAAGTCTTGTGCCAAGGAGGGCAACATAGGGAGGGGCCATATCTCCATGGTAAAGCAATGCTTTGCATGCCAAGTTTGCAGGTCCATTCCCAGGCATCTCCAAGACCTCTACCACAGACAGATGCTCCCAGTCAGGACTAAGCAATGCTGTGGCTGTATGGACAAACAGTGACTCAATTCTGAGATTATGGCTGCATGTGACAATGCATGTGAGGACCATGGGATGTCCAAGGACAGAGCTCCTCCTTGCATGTGTACTGCTAAATGAGATTTTATGTTGGGTCTAAAACCCAATAACCCATTAAAAAGACTACCCTGTTTTGTTGTTGTTTAGTCGTTTAGTCGTGTCCGACTCTTCGTGACCCCATGGACCAGAACACACCAGGCACTCTTGTCTTCCACTGCCTCCCGCAGTTTGGTCAGACTCATGCTGGTAGCTTTGAGAACACTATCCAACCATCTCGTCCTCTGTCGTCCCCTTCTCCTTGTGCCCTCCATCTTTCCCAACATCAGGGTCTTTTCCAGGGAGTCTTCTCTTCTCATGAGGTGGCCAAAGTATTGGAGCCTCAGCTTCAGGATCTGTCCTTCCAGTGAGCACTCAGGGCTGATTTCCTTAAGAATGGAGAGGTTTGATCTTCTTGCAGACTACCCTGTTGGTACCCTCTAATTAGCTATAATGAGGCAACATCTAGCAACATATTGCTCAACTCTCTCTTGGCATTCAGCAAGGGGCAAAACTAGGCTTTATTTCACCTGGATCAAAGACCCAGTTTGGCGCACACCCACCCATGCGCATTTGAGTACAAACACACATAGGCCAGAAGCCTCAATGGCGCCCCTCTGGAGACGTCACCCGGGGCACTAGCTAATTAATTCTACAATACAGATTAACATCAGCTTCAGCCTTTAAAAGTATTGAAAAGCAACACCAGGAGGGCAGAAATTGCGAATGAGAGAAGGCGACAACACTTTCCCCCTGGAACTGTCTCTCCACAGCTGCTTCCTCTCCTGAAGACAGAGTTCCAGACAATGTTTACAACAGAAACGTGGGCTTGAAATGTGTCCCATGTGGCAGTTTGGGATTAAAAGGTGGTCCTACTGTGCGCTGTTTAAGGAGGACCCTGGGTCCTGCTTCTGAAAAGGTTCAAGGTGACAGATGCCACAGAAAGAAGATGGCAACAAGTACAATCAAATTACATACATTAACACATGGAATGGTCACCAATGGAGATCTGGGAGGGAGGAGTCCAGGGGCAATAGATCCCAAAGCAGGCTGGAGAAGTGGGCGTCACTGCCTCACCTCTCAATCCAGTGGCTATCAGCCCAGAGAGATGTGCTGATTTTCTAGAGAGCTCACCACCACCACAAGGAAGCATTCATACATAACAATGTGAAATGGTACAGTCCAAGGAAAAGCGTGGTTGCTTCTTGATTTGGCTGAATGTGGCAACCCTTCCGTCATGGAAAATATGCCTGAGCCAACTATGATGGAACATTAACTTTTCACAGTACAACTTCACCTTACCTCAAGATGCATTGTTCATGCCCAGTGAAGTGTGAGGCTCACATGTGTTGCATTCTAGGACCAGTATTATTTTAATGCAAACTGAAGTACGTACCATATTTTTTGCTCTATAAGACTCACTTTTTCCCTCCTAAAAAGTAAGGGGAAATGTGTGTGTGTCTTATGGAGCGAATGCAGGCTGCGCAGCTATCCCAGAAGCCAGAACAGCAAGAGGGATTGCTGCTTTCACTGCACAGCAATCCCTCTTGCTGTTCTGGCTTCTGAGATTCAGAATATTTTTTTTCTTGTTTTCCTTCTCCAAAAACTAGGTGCGTCTTGTGGTCTGGTGCGTCTTATAGAGCGAAAAATACGTTATCTGTTTTTTAGCAGGCCTTAAAACATGGGTGGGCAAACTAAGGCCCGGGGGCTGGATTCGGCCTAATCGCCTTCTAAATCCGGCCCGCAGACAGTGTGGGAATCTGTGTTTTTACATGAGTAGAATCTGTCCTTTTATTTAAAATGCATCTCTGGGTTATTTGTGGGGCATAGGAATTCGTTCATTATTATTTTTTCAAAATACAGTCCAGCTCCCCCACAAGGTCTGAGGGACAGTGGACCTGCCCCCTGCTGAAAAGGTTTGCTGACCCCTGCCTTAAAAGTTTCCCTGTTCACTTTAAACCAGGGGAAAAAAACCTTGCACCAGCAAGTAAGAGTCAAGAAGCTTGACAAAAAATTACAAACCTAGACTCCCTGGGAGTCTGAGCCATTCAACAAAAAAAAACATCAGTTTCTTGTTCCAAATTAAAGTTCCAACGTCCTTTTAAAACCTCAGAAGTTTAAATGACCTAATTTGTTTGGCAGCAAAAACTGGGGCCATAGGCTTTAGAACAAGTCACATTCCTAAAACATCTTTAGTATCAGCACCATATAAGGCAGTTTGTATCCTGCTCTGCTTCACTCTTATCCCCGAAGATTAGCAGAGCCAAGAAGACATTGTACATAAAAAATGAAGACAGGAAAACAGACTAGGGAACCAGAGTACTTGCTGCATGCTTTTTCTCCTAGTCTGAAAAATTGTTCCCTGCACTCAAGATATTTTTGCTCTTGAGGGTCATCAATAATGAGGTTAACTCTGTACACACAGAACATATTTCCCGGCAGCTAACTCCCCTCCCACCCCACACAAGACAAAGAATCAGTACTTTAAAATGAACAAAAATCAGTGTCGGAGAGAAGGCATTCTACTCTTCAGGAATGCTTCTCCCCAGTAACAAGGTGTTGCTGGGGGTGATCAGTTTTGAGGGAAACTCATTCCTCATATGCCTGGAGACACACTTCTTTATTACTGCTTTCCTGAGTACTGGGTACAACTTAAAGGATTGCCAATGTGTAGAGAGAACTCACATATGACTTGTCATCACTTGACAGCAACGACACCAAGAGATTATCTTCACATCTGACACATCGGGCATGGATGGGTTTTCCTCCCCAACACAGGGCAGCTACATTTTAGGTATCTGTCTGCGTTCATCCATAACCTGAGGCTGACAAGATCAATGAGCTGCATTGTTTCAACTCCATTATCAGGCAAAATTCCTACAAGGTAGCCTACGCAGGAACATTTAAACGAATAACTTGGAGCAGTTTCACAAAACTAAAGCCATTTGCGCTTCTCACTCAGTGACCCTGAGCCGCAGAAAGCTTAGTCATGTATAAGATTTACTAAAATCAATGGGTCTGAAGTCAGTCACGTAGCAAAGACATCCCCCATCTTCTACTGAATGTATTTATTTATACTAGCATTGGCATCCTATCCACCTAGTCCATGGGTAGGCAAACTAAGGCCCGGGGGCTGGATCCGGCCCAATCACCTTCTAAATCCGGCCCGCGGACGGTCCGGGAATCAGCATGTTTTTACATGAGTACAGTGGTGCCTCGCAAGACGAAAAGAATCCGTTCCGCGATTCTCTTCGTCTAGCGGTTTTTTCGTCTTGCGAAGCAAGCCCATTGACGGCTTAGCGGATTAGCGCTATTAGCGGCTTAGCGGCTTTTAGCGTCTTAGCGGATAAGCAGATAAGCGGCTTAGCGGCTTAAAAAAAGGGGGGGAAGGGGGAAAAAGTCGGAAAAACTCGCAAGACATTTTCGTCTTGCGAAGCAAGCCCATAGGAAATTTGTTTTGCGAAGCACCTCCAAAACGGAAAACCCTTTCGTCTAGCGGGTTTTTCGTCTTGCGAGGCATTCATTCGTCTTGCGGGCCACCACTGTAGAATGTGTCCTTTTATTTAAAATGCATCTCTGGGGTATTTGTGGGGCATAGGAATTTGTTCATTTTTTCTTCAAAATGTAGTCCAGCCCCCCACAAGGTCTGAGGGACAGTGAACTGGGCCGCTGCTGAAAAAGTTTGCTGACCCCTGTCCTAGTCCTTTGCCCTCGTGAGAGGCAGTGATGGCCACCAACTTGGAAGGCTTAAAGGAGGATTACACAAGTTCATGAAGCCAACAATGGCTACAAACTCCAATGGCTATATATAACTAGTCCACCAGTTGCAAGAGACTGCAGGAGGGGAGTGCTGCTGCGCTTGGGTCCAGCTTGCAGTTCCCCATGGACATCTGGCCAGTGGCCCCTGGTTGCTGGACTAGATGGGACCACTGGCCTGATTCAGCAGCCTTTCCTTATCATCATCCACCTTTATTACGGTCCAGAGACCCAACAAATCGTTACAAAGAAATACACAATTCATACAGCCTACCTCCAGGTTAAACAAGCATTTTGTTCAGAATTTAGGGATCATTGGTTCTTGCAACCACCGATAAAAACTTTGCCACTGCTAATGTTCTAGCATTTGTCCGGTCTTCCAATAGGAACCTTACATAGTGAGCCTCTGATTTTCCCGGGAAAGGTACCAGGAAGGTTAGTATCAGTTCAGCCCTGGCTTGTTCGTATTTCGCACAGTGCAGCAAAATATGTTTTATAGAATCAGTGTCTTGAGTAGGGAACTCCTCTCAACCTGCTATCCAACACTGCAGAAGGAAAGATGTTTAGTCTGGCTTTGGTGAAAAGCCTTTGAAAGTTGGGTATTGTCGGGTCTTTAATGTAAGATGTTAACTTAAAGACATGCCCATATTGTACTCCTACTGCCAGCGGACTACAGTGTGATCGAGATCACAAGTCACTATGTGAATTATCCCATAATCTTTGCTTTAACATCTTTTGGGCGCCTTCATAACCCAGGTAATACAGTTGGTGGGGGGTTGACAGACCAATAGAGGTGGCTTTTTTAGCCATGGTTTTCTGCCATTTGCTGACAAATTCCTCATTGGTCAGGTGTTGCTACAAACCCTTCCCTAGATCAAACACTGAAATCCTGAGCCAATGTTTTAGGGCAGCCCACCATGCTTTAGTTGAAATTGGGCATTCACCAGCTTCTAACAGAAGTATGGAGTTGGGGACACAGTTGGGTACCTGCAGCAGAGATCGTAGAATTTTTTGCCGCCTTTCCTTATAATAAGGGAAGGAAGGCCTTTCCTTATAATTTCAGCGCTCATGGCACCACTCAATGCAACTAACAACTATTAAATTCAGCTATAAAACAATATAATATGCTTAAGACAGAGACAGGTACATCAGTTAAACAAAACCAAGAAATAAAAATCTGACCTATCAGAAAAAAGCTAGCCTAAACAAGCACAAAAATAACAGAGGGCCTGACAAACCTCACCAAGCAGAGTTCCACAATGTAGGTGTGGACACAGAGCAAGTTCCCTTCTCTCAATGCTTTTTTTCTGGGGGTACTCAAGGATACACAGTACCAGCAGCTTCTTTTCTAGAACAAAAGCACAGCTTTCTCTAGTCTCCATCAACTGAGCTTCCACTACAGTTGGGAGGCCGAGAAGGGCTCCTCTATCAAACTCAAGAGCATGGGCAAGCTAGTAGTATACTTGCGTTGGTGAGTCCTCACCAGTGCTATTTTTCCAGAAAAAGAGGTGCCAGAACACCTCCCTTGTTCTCTTATAATGGCAATGGTGCCACCTGAGAGGTGCCAGAACAGAGTTCCTGTGAGTTCCAGCTGAAAAAAATCCCTGGTCATCACCATGAATAACCTGAGTGTCAGCCTGGGAGGAGGTGAGGTAGAAAAGAGAGAGACAGGAAAGAGTGCATTGGACGAAGGGCCAGAGAGGCTGCAGAGAGACAGACATGGAGAGCCGTCATCAGAGGGAGTTGGTTGTACTAAAGAAAACAAGGCTCTCTCCTGTCACATTTTATCCTCACAAAGCCCTGTGAGGTAGGTTACGCTAAGAGAAGGTGACAGCTCAAGATCACCTAGTGAGCTTCATGGCTGAGCAGGAAGCTGAACCCATGTCTAGGACCCAGGTCCTAGTCCAACACTCTTAACCGCTATAGCAGACTTGCAATGGAGATGGGCTTGGGGTTCTTCTGCTTTGCAGAATGGTTTGCAACTATTTCACAAATAGCAGATGTAGAATTACGTAATAAAATAAAAGGAAACGCATGGAAGCTTACTTAGTTTGCATGACGTATGCAGACTGAAAGGTTCGTGTTGCTTTTAAAGATATTTGTTTCTGTTCAATGCACGATGCATGCACCTTTAGTTATGCAAACCTGCAGACAGACTAATTCAGAGCCATCTGAAATCAAGATCGACATATCCCTGCCTGCTTACTCAGGTGAAGAATTCACTGTACAGGACTGCATGTACAGTCAAAAGACTGTAAATTTCAGGCAAAATACCTCCAGGCAGTGTTTTTTTCCCCCAGGGGGTACTCAAGGGTACACCTTTTTGTTGTTGTTGTTGTTGTTGTTAAAAAGTGTGACACTTACTGTGATAACTTCATGGTGAATATTGGCACCTATTTTTCTAGGGGAAAAAGCACTGCCAGCAGGGATTAGAGATATGGTTTAACATTTTGCATATGGACTGGCAAACAGAACCCCAAAATTGTTTATTAGGATTCTGTACTTAAGGTGTGAACGTAAGATATCCAGTCAAATCTCCTATAAAGAGAGATAACTCCTCACTACAGATATAACAAATTGGGTTCTTAAGCTATGTTAGTCCTCTTCTGAACTAATTTCCATCCTCCTGCACTGAGAACTTTAAAAAAAACCCTGTGTCTTTCCAACACATTTTAAAGGTACATTAAACTTGGCTGAACTTTGTTTGCACTCAACAATATCTGAGCTGGCAGAACACAAAAGGGAACATCTGCTCCACCTAATGCCACCTGAAGGAAGACTAAGGCGTTCAGAAAAATCACACAATAGGGTAATATTCCTGCTCCTCAACCCTAGTATAGAAGGGCTATTTTCTGCCCTGTATAATCCATGACTAATAATAGGAAAATTCCCCTTTACTATGATGGATAGAGGATGGTAACACAAAATGCAGGAAAGTTTCTACTTTCTTGCAAAATTAAGCTATTAACTGAAAAACAGGAGGGAGCAGTATCTACCGCATTTTTCGCTCTATAAGACGCACCAGACCACAAGACGCACCTAGTTTTTGGAGGAGGAAAACAAGAAAAAAAATATTCTGAATCTCAGAAGGCAGAACAGCAAGAGGGATCGCTGCGCAGTGAAAGCAGCAATCCCTCTTGCTGTTCTGGCTTCTGGGATAGCTGTGCAGCCTGCATTCGCTCCATAAGACGCACACACATTTCCCCTTACTTTTTAGGAGGGAAAAAGTGAGTCTTATAGAGCAAAAAATACGGTATTTCTCCCCATCTACACAGGTGAAAGTAAAACGCAAACACTCAGGGATACTGCTCCCTCCTGTTTTTGGCAACGTAGTGTCTGAGGTGATGCTTCATCCCTTCTCAACTGTGGCTCACACTTGCAGCCTGCTTGCTTCATTCCACACAACACAATGAGGCCTCTGAAAACTGAGGTGGCCCCTGTATGTACAGCACTTCCTCATTCTCTCGACCCTTTTCCGGTTAAGGCCTGGTTTCAGCACTAAGACAGCTTTGGTCCTGTTGGTGGGTGGTTCTCAGTTATGGGAACCAGGCATTCAGCCTGTCCTAGGTGGAGCAGCAGTCTCCCTGAAAGAACAGATATGTAGTCAGGGTGCCACTGAAAACCCCGGTGGCATCAATGGCAAGGATTGTCTATTTCCAGCTACAGGCAATTCGCCAGCTACAGCCAACTCTGCCATCTCAGCTAAGTCCAATCATTCTAACAACTGTGGTACAGATGTCCACATCCTTGATGGGCTTCCATCACCTAATTAAAACACATCGTTTCCTCCCAGTATTTGGAGGTCTTGGGTTAAGCTTGCTCTGGGTTTAAGGATTGCCTGCACTATAGTTGCTGCTGCTGTTAAATTTTGGACGATTCAAGTTTTAAAACGTGGTGCGATTTTATTATGTCGGGAACTGCTTCGTAACAATACTCTGCACAGCTTTGCCTCGTGTTTTGTTTGTTGTCGTCCCCGTCTCTTAAATTCCTATGCTCTGTTCTTCATATGAGTGAGCATTTAAGGATCCCCATCTGCAGTCTCAAGTGCTACACGGCCGGGAGAAGTTCCACCAGCAGACTGTTCTGTTGCTACTGCAGCTCTGCTGTAACACAACCCAGAAGCTTTTCATATGGCACCAATACTCACATTCAAAGCATTCTTAGCAGCTTCTGCTTCTGAGCGACTGTCGAAACTAACGAAGCCCACAGGCTGGAAGAAAATGAGAAAATCAAAGGTTGGGGTGGGGAATTATTGTTGAAGGATGAATAAAGAACCCAGGGATAGGAATATTCACACTTCAGTGATAAAAAAGTTACATACTGCTGCAGCTACTGTAATCCACTGAATTAAAAGATTAATCAAACAGAACATTGGTGATTATCAGTTTTAAGTGGTGAGCTTGGAAGTACAAGGTATACTTGCCTGTTTTTTATAGCTATTTTGTGTTAAAAGGAAATGAACACATTAAGGTTTAGTTTTCCTTCGGTTAAAAGGCAGACACTTTATTATCTTTAACCTGTTGGCAGTTCTATAACATTTCTGTATGATGCTTTTGAAAATGTTTGCTGAACTCCACATAAACCCAAATAATGTTTAATAGCCCACAAGACAGCCAAGGTGAATCTAGACTGAATACAATCTGGAGATTTATGGTGCTTGAAACTTTGTGCCAAAATTTCATACCATCTCCTTAGTTTAGAATTTCTCACGTTAACCATACACTGCTGACATTTATGTTAACGATTTCACTGTGTATTCGGCTTACCTGCTTAGATGTGAGTTTAATAAGAGAGCCTTCATAACCCTGCAGGAAGAAATAAAAATTACAATCTGGCCAAGATAAAATTTAAGATCAATGCTAGATAAATAAATGTGAATACCGGTATATAAAAACAGGATACAGTACATTTTTCCCTGAGTGACTTGTTATTTGGCTATACTTAGAAACAGCAAACTTTAAGAGGAAGGTTTGTGGGAAAGATGCAAGAGATTTCATTTGGCTCAGAGGCAGAAGTCTTATTAACAGTAGGAGCTGAACTCTCCTTCTCTATCCCAACTCCTAAAGGTGGGCTTAACAGCATGGTTTTTAAGGGTGCTTATTCTTGCTGGAAATACATGTTGCCTACTGTTCTTGTTTGAGAGGGAAGAATTAAACAAAAATAGCAGGCCTGAAAACCTTTGCACACTTACTTAGAAGTAATCCCTTTTGAGAGACCATCTTGGCTGCAAGTCGTGGAAGACCTGCTTCTTGCCTTGCAGGCATTTTTTCATCTGGGAGGGCAGGGCCCGGACTGACTCCAGCTACAAAAGCTGAGGCTGCTGAACAGACTCTTTGGAGTCTATTTGGAGTTTTTTGCTGTTATTGATATTAATTTTTGTAACTTTTGTTACAAGTTATATGGAAATTGTTCAATTTGGTTGTGTACTTTTTGATGTTTTATTCTTTATGACTACTTTGGTTATGTTTGTAGTTATGTAACTTTTTTATGTCGTAAGCTGCCTTAAGCATGGTTTTAACTTTGGAAAGGGAGCATGCAAATAAAATGATTGATCGATTCTAAGCACAGTAGGGCTTCCTTCTGAGTAAACATGTGAAGCTTTGCATTGTAAAACCCATCCAAACTGTGAATATCTAGAATTTCACAGTAGTACTTCAGTATGGCTGTGGTTTTGTTGCTTGGGTACAAGCTTTTCCACTGCAACTGGGATCACCACACATCTGAATGCCCCCCTCGTCATATAAACACAGTGACCAATCAGATGCCTGAGGGAACAAATGAATATGGCAAATTTGCACAAAAGGCAGAAGACAAGAACCTAGAACTCTTTGCCCCAACATCACATGTGCAAGGAGGGTGGTTTAAAAATATATACACAGTTGGTGGAACATTCAAACATAACATATCTGCATTCTTAAATCCAGGCTTACTATATGACTACACCGGATGTTTAGAGAAGTTCTTTGATATTTTTTTTTTTAAACTCCTTAAAAGAGAATCAACATTCAAGTCTAGTGTCTACTTGCAGATGTAAATAAAGGATGATACAGATTCTGGGATGGTATAAAATAGGAGTGATCAAATAGGGGTTTGTGTGTCGTGGGTGTAAGAGGCAGAGAAAAGACCAAAAAAGGTTAGCTACCCCAGGTCTAAGAGGTGTCCACTCTGCCCAATTAAATACGGGTGTCTGAGGATTTCATGTAGAAGATGAGGAAAATTTATATCCCTGCTCTGCTGGCAATAAAAGGAACATAGATGATAATTTGCAAAAGCAGGTCAAAGGGAATGCTTGTGGAAGAGAATCTTCAAATAGCTTTACTAGGAAAGCTAATGATGCAAATCTTAAGCAGCTAGTGAGATGCACACCAAAGTGTAAGTCAAAACAAAATAAAAAAATTCCTTCCAGTAGCACCTTAAAGACCAACTAAGTTAGTTCTTGGTATAAGCTTTTGTGTGCATGCACACTTCTTCAGATACACTGAAACAGAAGTCACCAGACCCTTCTATATAGTGAGAAGGTGGGGAGGGGTATTACTCAGAAGGGTGGTGGGATTGGGTGATTGGCAGATAGCTGTGATGAGCCTGTTGACGACTCTTAACGACTGCATTAAATTTCTGCATTATCAGAAATAGACTGGAAAGAGAAGCTGCTGAATTGCAACTTATTACCAAACTTAAAACCATGGAGAGACCTGGTCTGAACAAAGACATTGGATTCTTATCTCATTATACATGACAAAGCCATTTTTCACCTTCTCACCCCTTGCTTTTTCCTGTAAGACCTATTGCAGTCGTTAAGAGTCGTCAACAGGCTCATCACAGCTATCTGCCAATCACCCAATCCCACCACCCTTCTGAGTAATACCCCTCCCCACCTTCTCACTATATAGAAGGGTCTGGTGACTTCTGTTTCAGTGTATCTGAAGAAGTGTGCATGCACACAAAAGCTCATACCAAGAACTAACTTAGTTGGTCATTAAGGTGCTACTGGAAGGAATTTTTTTATTTTGTTTTGACTATGGCAGACCAACACGGCTACCTATCTGTAACTCAAAGTGTAAGTGTGTGTGTGTGTGTGTGTGTGTGTGTGTGTGTGTGTGAAGTAACCATGAGGATAGGCAGAAGCTGAGAAAGGTGGAGCAAGTTCCTGTCCCAGATTCCCTATCCAGGTGGCTTTCTTCTTCTCATGGGGGTCGACCTCCTCTCTTGCCCTTGGGATGCCTTCCCCTCCATCTCTGCTTCCAAAAATCCTATGCTGCCTCTCCATTTTCAATTTCAGCCACTAGTTATGGTAGTTCCTGCTCAAATTCGTTCTTGACCTGTTCGCTTCCAGGCCTGTTGAGCATGGCAGGCTTCAGGCATTCCCTCTTTTCTAAATGTGAGGTACGCTTCTTAGGCATGCAAACAGGTCTGACGGAAGGGTGGGGATAAGAGTAACAGGTCACAAAGCCACTGGTGGTTTTCTTAAAGCAGTGGGAATCAGGGCTATACTTCCATGCAAATTCTGCAGTGATGGGACATTTGCGGTGCTCCCTGGAAGCAAAAATAATACTTATGGGATGTTAAAATCATTACAGATTATGTCTGTAAGACCCAGAAACTCAAATTCAGTGAATCTATAAAGGTAAAGGTAAAGGGACCCCTGACCACTAGGTCCAGTCGTGACCGACTCTGGGGTTGCGGCACTCATCTCACTTTATTGGCCGAGGGAACCGGTGTACAGCTTCCGGGTCATGTGGCCAGCATGACTAAGCCGCTTCTGGTGAACCAGAGCAGCACACAGAAAAGCCGTTTACCTTCCCGCCGGAGCGGTACCTGTTTATCTACTTGCCCTCTGATGTGCTTTCGAACTGCTAGGTTGGCAGGAGCAGGGACCGAACAATGGGAGCTCACCCCGTCGCAGAGATTCGAACCGCCGACCTTCTGATCAGCAAGTCCTAGGCTCTGTGGTTTAACCCACAGCGCCACCTGCGTCCCTTCTAGTGAATCTATAGTCCAATTCATTTTCTGTCTGAAAATGGGACATGTGCACATCTTGACTTTGATACAGAGGGAAACATAAAAGTAGTTGTACCCCAAGACACGCCAACTGCTGGGAAGCAGAAGGTACTTCAGCAGTAGCTAGTCAGATTCAGTTTGCTACACACATAATGCCAAGACACTAATGTGTACTAAGGAAGTCTGGAGTTGGGACATTTTTACATCTAGTAGTTAAAACTTGGAAGATGGGGTTTATTTTCTAAGAGAAACCAGCACTGCAACAGAAAATAAACCAGGCTGGGCAGCAGGAATTCTGTTGCCTGGACTGGGAGCTGGGAGACTTCCAAGGAGCAACCAGGAATACGCACGTATGCTTGCAGGAAGCATACATAAGTGTGTTCATATTATTACATGTTGCTCAGCCTTCTTATGAGTCCTTACTCCAAATCCCTATCATCATTAGAGGTTAGCATTCACAACTTTAAACCCTGATCACACCAGTATGCTATTTATAATTACTCTACTCATGGGCTCTTGGCCAACTTTCACTTCATGGGAAAGTCACTGTAGCCAAGTTTTTATTTGAAATAAGATATCATGATAGACTGCATCCCAACCTTTTTCAAAATCCAGATACTGAGGAGCATCGTCTGAATTTCTGTCTGCTACTCCAGAAGAGGCAATTACCGTATTTTTCGCTCTATAACACGCACCCGACCATAACACGCACGTAGTTTTTAGAGGAGGAAAATCCGTAGGCATGCCACCCCTAGGTAGGCATTCCCTCCATAACACGCACAGACATTTCCCCTTACTTTTTAGGAGGAAAAAAGTGAGTGTTATGGTGCAAAAAATACGGTACATATTATTGCGCCGATTTACCATTTATGACAAACAGGAAACGAACCACAAGTATTTACGTAAACAAGGACACTGGCACTTCAGTTCCAAGTTCAATAGCAGGGTACCTTGAATGGTCTGAACAACAAATAGAGTTCCCGGGGCTTGATGTCCAGAGGCAGGCCACTGACAAATAGCGTTCGTACCTTTAACAAAAACAAAAGCAAAAAGGGCACACGTCAAGAATATTAAGGCAACTTAACCTTCGTTTTTTTTTAAAAAATGAAGAAGTTCCAAATAGCAGTTTCTTCAACCTTTAAAGTCTGTTCACAAAAATTCATAGCCTACCTGCCCAAACATATCTTGTTACCTGTATATGACAAATCAACAGGAAGTGTGTGTAGAGTGACCTAAACTCTTTATTTACAAAAGCTTCCATCTCTGAGCACAAGGGATTCTTTCTTACTACAGGTGACCTGGAAGGTCTAAGCCTTCCTTATAAACACAAATATGAAAATGGCTTCAAAGTCATCAGATGGCAATGTTTCATTTCCCCAGCCCTGTTTGTTAATTTCAAATAATAACTCCTGCACATCCTGCAAGATTTTAAAAAAAACAACCCAACATAATTACACTGATACTAAAGCAGTTTCTTCTGCACTGGAAAGAGAGTGCTGGTGGATCACAGCCATATTCTGCTGCAGTCGTGACTTCAAGCTTCTCTCAACAATTATTTAGCCAGAAATAAATAAATGTTTACCCATTAAAGCAGCATTAACCCCCCACCCAGCTTTAAGCAGATGACGTAAAAACGATCGCCAAGTGTTGGCATCCTTGCAGATACATATGAAGTAACGCAGACTTCTGCAAATCCGGAAAATTTATACCCATAGTAAATGGTAAATTGCTCTACCAATGTCTATATCCGCATGCAAAGTTACTTAATAATGCTTTGCAAGAAGAAAATGTATGCTGCAATCATGTACTCTGTTTCAGAAATGGCCTTAGCTCAGAGTATCTTTGAGAACATCTCCCACAGAAACCTCCCTCTAGCCAAAGAACATCTGGGAGACCCTGTTCTGCATACAGCTTTTTATGATAGTTTATGGGCTCCTGAGATAGGACTCTTATTTGTGGTGCCAAGAACTGCTTCATGTCCTCTCCAGGGAGGCTTGCCAGGTTATCCTTCTTAGCACTCAGAGGTCTGGTGAAAATCTACCTATTCTATCAGGCTTTAAACATCTAAGTAACTTTGGGTCCATAAGCTTGTTAAATAATGCATAAGCTGCTCCTTTCAAAATACGTTTTTCAGGCACAACTGAGCCAGAATCTCTTCATTCATGTCAGGCCCCTAATGAACAGATTCCCATAACCAGTGTGGTCTCACATTTTCATTTCTCTCTCTCTCCCCCTACCGCATCTAACCTTGTTAAGTTCTTTTGGACTTACTTGCATTGGAGTTACCACATTTCCTCTGGCTTTGGAAATATCAAGAAAGCATTTTAAACTAGAATTTAATACGATGTTCCTTTTTTGGCTGCACACAGGGCTTTTTTTCAGCGGGACCTCACCAGAGCTTAGCTCCGGCACCTCTCAGGTTGGTGCCATTCTAAGAGAACAAGGGAGAAGAAGAAGAAGAGTTTGGATTTGATATCCCGCTTTATCACTACCCTAGGGAGTCTCAAAGCGGCTAACAATCTCCTTTCCCTTCCTCCCCCACAACAAACACTCTGTGAGGTGAGTGAGGCTGAGAGACTTCAAGGAAGTGTGACTAGTCCAAGGTCACCCAGCAGCTGCATGTGGAGGAACGGGGAATCAAACCCGGTTCACCAGATTACGAGCCCATCGCTCTTAACCACTACACCACACTGGCTCGTGGTGAGCTCCAGCACCTCTTAGAAAAATAGCAGCGGCTGCAAATCACCTTGAGTTCTACTTTTCTTTGCAAGGCTCTCATACGTTTTTATAGATAAATAATGAAAGCTTCCTATGCCAAGTCACAGTGTTTTGCAATGTTTCTACCCTATCACTTGCACAAAGGACCTGCTGTTGTTTAAGAAAAAAGCCGGCTGTCAAACGAGTCCTCTGTTTAGGGCTCTGTCATCAAAAAGTACTCCCAGCCTGTTTCCTGGTGTTATAATTTCCACGGGTTGCAACCAATGTTTTGAATCTACTGTACAATCTCCCTTAAGTTAGGAATACAAGTTTATTCCAGACTCATAAAGGGCTGCTCAAATCTGACTATGCAAGATAAAAGTGCCCAACTGTTGTTTGTCCACCCCTATGCTTCACCAAACCAAACATTAATTTTCTGAAGCGTGCCAGAGGTCCTGAAGGATTAGGAAGGCACTGATCGGCACATTAGGCAGAATGTTTCGGCCTGGCTGGTACTGTTTCCCATTAAGAGATATGTGCTTGCTTCAGCTTCGTGAGGAAATCAGTACGAGTTTGCCCCAAAGCAATGTGCTGCTTTTGATTCAGCAAATATGAAATGAGTGCCCACTCAACAGCCTTCCACCCTATTTTTTTCACCTCTCATAGTAGGAAGAGGAGGAGAAGTTAACAGCTACTCTTTTTCTAATATGTTCCGGGGCAGAAAGAGACTCTACCGTCTACCCCAACCAATCAAAAGTTGGCCAAAGAAAGTTTCCTGACCAGGATAACGTAAAGGTAAAGGACCCCTGGACAGTTAAGTCCAGTCAAAGGTGATTATAGGGTGCGGCACTGATCTCGCTTTTCAGGCCGAGGGAGCCAGTGTTTGTCCACAGACAGCTTTCCGGGTCATGTGGCCAGCATAACTAAACCACTTCTGGCGCAATGAGACACCATGATTTGTGCCAGAGCACATGGAAACAGTTTATCTTCCCACCACAACGGTACCTATTTATCTACTTGCACTGGTATGCTTTCGAACTGCTAGGTTGGCAGAAACTGGGACAGAGCAATGGGAGCTCATCCCATCGCTGATTTGAAACGGCCAACCTTCAAATCGGCAAGCCCAAGAGGCTCAGTGGTTTAGACCACAGCACCACCCATGTCCCTCTGACCAGGATAACATAGACTCTGACTCCAACATCCCTCTCTCTCTCTCTCTCCAACATACACATAGCTCTCTAAACAGACATCACCAGCTGTCCTGAGACTCTGCCTTTTGCCAACTGTAAAGATAATCATTGAGGATTCAGTAGTACATAAAAGAGACCTCACTGAAAGGCACTTTGATGGCTAGAGGCAAAGGATTTTGTCATCCCAGACGTCTGAAGGCAGTTTGCTAGAGCGAATGCTGCTTGTGGTGTGTATACTGTTACAAAAGTTGGGTGCCTCCCCCTCTCTCCGACAAGCGGTGGCAAGTGTCCAGTGGGTTCCAGGCACTCACCCAGGGTCTGTGTTCCTTTGCAGAATTGAGACATGGCAGAGACTGTTGTAGCTTTAAGAAACATGGTTTGTTCACCTATTTACACCTTCATTCTGCATGAAGGAAGTCCAGATCTTACAGCGTTTCAAGAGGGGATTGTACCCCACAGCACTGCAGTCACAGAGTCCAAGGCATCTCTCCCAGTCAGCTTTCAGCCAGCCTGCCCGAGATGGATCCCAGTCCTTCTTCTCCCCCCTTCTTCTTCCCAGAACACCTTGCTAAAAAAAACTTCTCTTTTCCTGTCACCTCACACCCAGCTACCCTGGCAACCTTCCCAAACCCCAGCCTCTGTTCACACCTCAGGGCAAAGGGGGAGGACAGTTCTCTGGCAATGCCAATGGCCCTGTATTGTTTCTTAATGGCCCTAGCTTGGCCAGGTCTTTTTGGCTAGCTCAGAAATTCCTCTGCAGCTCTTATTTCTCCCTTCACAACCCAAATAATCAAAATTATGCCTAATTTATATGACTTAGGGGGTCCCCCCAATCTATAACAATACTGTTTCCACTTTTGCCTCTGTGAAGATAGGTTTGGTAAGTATTTGTACATTCAGTCCTCCCCCCTTTAACACCTTGTTTGATCATCAGCAAGAGAAGATTGTCCCCCATCTCCTGCCTTATACAATTCCTTCATCAGGGTGATATGCAAACAACAGACCAAAACAGGTTTGCTCAACAGAGGGGAGGCTCCTGACAGAAGGTGAGGACTTTTGTTTTCAGTTGGGTGCCTTTGTCTTCTCTCTTTTCTGTGCTAGTTAAGTGGGGTATTTACATTTAACTTGAGCCTACAGTTTCAGTCAGCGAACATACAGAGCACTTAAAACGAGCAACAAAGGGTCTCTTCTGGCTTGATGTAATCATGGTCCAAATAGTAAGTGACCCAAGTTCTCTTCTCTGTAAATAAATTATACAGTGCAAAGGTGAAATTCAAGCTCCATTGCTCTTTAGAAGCAAAAGTCTAGCAGCGTGTTCAATGGAAGAACACCAAAGAGAGATGAGATCAGCAATTAATAGCCTTTTAGTCAAGGGGGTAGGGATATACTCCCACACAGCTATACTTGTGTAAGCATTCTTATGTGCAGTAAGGATCCAGCCCTGCTGGCTCAAGTCAAGGAGCCGTGTCATCCGGCATTCCATAGCCAACAAGAGCCACCCACGTGCTATCACAAAGTTTAAAATTAGGGCCCTCCATTACTGGCTCCCAGAACCTGGTCTTCAGGACTATGCCGTCTCCCTACACTGAGGCTCCATTAGTTATCATGAAGGATAATTTTCATTGACAGACCTTTCCTCCATAAATTTGCCTTAAAATTACCCACCACTAAGCCCATCTCAAGGGACACAGGTGGCGCTGCGGTCTAAACCACAGAGCCTAGGGCTTGCCGATCAGAAGGTTGGCGGTTCGAATCCGTGCGACGGGGTGAGCTCCCATTGCTCAGTCCCTGCTCCTGCCAACCTAGCAATTTGAAAGTACCTCAAAGTGCAAGTAGATAAATAGGTACCACTCCGGCGGGAAGGTAAACGCCGTTTCCGTGCACGGCTCTGGTTCGCCAGAAGCGGTTTAGTCATGCTTGCCACATGACTCAGAAGCTGTCTGCGGACAAACGCCAGCTATAGAGCAAGATGAGCTTACAACCCCAGGGGTACCTTTACCTTTAACTTTTTAAGCCCATCTCAGACTGTGGTTATCATGTCCGTAAGTTAATTACCCATCGTGTGAAGGAGCACATCACAGATAGGGCTATGCGATATATCGTCCAAAACCAGTTCGAAGTCCATATCACAGTATCTATCGGTTTCATAATTTTTGACCTGGCAATATACTGTGAATCATGATGCCTAGGTGTGTGCTATTCAAAAATCACGATGCGGTAAAAACCGTGAAACCAGCCAATGCCTCTATATAGCTCCACCTTTATATAGCTGTATACCGTGATGTTTAGCTGGCAATATATCATGATGTTGAAAACCAGATATCGCCCTGCCCTAGTCACAGGTATGGTTCTACAAGATCCATTTCTCCCACACTACAGACTGAATCAAGACACATGGTTCAGAAGTCTCCTTCTACATCCTAAAGTGTCCCTCACTTGAATTGGCCTATCTTTGCTATCCCAGAAACACACATTTCAAACTACAGCCAGAGGCAGGCCAGCAACTGAAACCCACCACATGAACTGTTTTCCCCCCTTTCCCCAACTCATTCCTGAGTGTTAAACACAGCAACGTTCCACTACTTGAGCCTGTCAGGATTCCTCAGTTTTGTGAAGGAGTACACAAGGAATTTCAAAGCCTTCTAAAAATAATACATTTTTTTCCCTACGAGTGCATTTTTTCGTCCTTCACCCTCTACCCTCCCTCATCTCTTATTATTCTTTCTGGTATTAATGAGGTATTCTGGCCAAGGGCAAAGCTGCCCCCTAAATCTAGCTTTTCCAGACATGTGTTATTTTCTAGAAAGCAAAGTATAATGTTCCCTTGTCCTTAGATATCTGCCAGAAGTACAACAGAGACAGAAACAAAGACTTCAAATGCCTTTGGCTGTTTGCAATGACTTTTTTGTTATTATTATTTTTAAATAAAAAGACGAGTTCTTGTTTCCCAATAGATTTTCACTGAGAAACCAAGAATTTGCCTTTTGTCTGGCCTATTTTGTATAAAGTATGAGTTCAGACGTTGCCTAGGACCTTGTTCACTACAGCATCAAGCGGCCTCATATTCCACTTATTCAACTTTTTGACTCCACCAAATGTAATGTATTATACCAAAGAATAAAATTAAAATGAAGAACACATACAACTTGGCAGAGTAAGTTAATGTTAGTAAATAACATTGGTTTTGGAAGTTTATTAAGAGATTCTCTTCAGTTCAATGATTTACTCCAATTCAAAACAAGGCAGCTAATCTCTAAACCCTTGTCAATAATTAACAGCTGTCAGCAAGTCTAAATAACCCTACATGAGCAAATGGCTCAATGGCTTCCTCTTAGTTTGGTCCTCTTCAGAGGTATCTGATATACCCTTATCGCAATGGAGTCAAACATCTTAAGAGGTTATGTTCTGCTGAAGTCCACACAAGAGTCAAATGAAAGCCAGCAAGTAGCTAGTTCCAATTATATAACTTTCCACATGCACAAGCCCCAGTACAGTGGGACCTTGGTTGTCGAACGGCTTGGCTTCTGAACAATTGGCTCCTAAATGCCACAACCCCAGAAGCAAGTGTTCCAGTTTGCGAACATTATATAGAACCAACGTATTTGTAGTCTAGATATGCATTGCATTTTTTTGCTTCTCCAGAATTACTGGGTACTGTTCTCTTCGTAAAGTCTAGTCAAAGGCATTACATGAGTATAACAGTAAGCTACAAAACTGCTTGAACTAGCTCCAGAGCAATCTTGGATAGCCACTACAACAGAGTCCTATACACAGAAGACTTTGTATTTGTGGTCAAGCTCAGGTGAAGACATGACTCATTGGCCTGCCCCTTATATAGAGACTCAAGAGATTGCTTTCTGAAGTCTTTGTTCGCACAAGCAAGCAGGTACTAAGTTTGTCATGGCCTTTGGCTAGAACAATAAACTTCTGAGCAAAAAAGGAGAAAGGGCGCAAGAAAACTTGCACTAGCACATGGCAGAATCTGTAACGCACACTGCCGGAATGAGCTGGTTGCAAAGATCTCCATTAAAGTTCACCAGGGGACAGTGGAAACAAACCCCTAGCATAGAGATTCCTGGGACTAAGAGAAGCTGGAGCCATGTAATCTCTTATAATTTCTTTGGCCAGGGACCAGAACTTTAGGACAAGATGTCAAAATCCCCATAAATGGAGAAAGGAGCCGATGCCAGCGCATCTGTATATCAGCACTAATCTGAGATGTTGAGTTTCCAAGGGTTATGAGCACAGGGCCAAGTCATTTTAACCTGCATTCCAAATCCACATGCAGATACCCGACACTGTGACATGCAATGCCTGGGGCCTCTGTTTATTTGCAATATTTAGATGTGGCTTCTATTTCCACTGGTGCTCTATGGACATGAAAAGTTTTGTTTGCAAACATTTCCCTTAATGGCCTCTGCACAGTATTTGACAGAAAGCTTTGCGTTGCGAACTTCCCAAACTGAAAAGCAGCCAACTTTCTATATAAAAATAGAGAAAAAGCCTACTATAGACTCGGCATACTAGACACAGTTTGACACACCTGAAATCAGTGTGCAAGCAAAACATTAACCCTCCCTTCTGTTTAATGAATGCTTGCAGGACTGTCTTATAAAGAAAAGACCACAAAAATATTTCGTAGCCTGGCTGCCTATACATACCCATTTGTGACTCCAAAGTTATCTTTTCCCAGTTGCCTGCAGGTAATGTGCTAACATTCACATCACAGATAAACTGCACAAGTGACTATTCACAAGCCATTTTTAAAAGACTCTTTGCCACTCTGCAAACATGCTCAAGCCATATGGCAGGGGCAACTGACATATATTTGTAGACTAAAACTTCCATCATTCTTGACCACTGGCCATGAAGGCAGGGGCTGATGGGAGCTGCGTTCCAACAACACCCCAAGGGCACTGTGTTGGGTACCTCAGGAACACAGCAACTCCAATGGTGCTTGAAACATGGGCAAAAACATCTGCAGAAGAAAGGGAATGGAGGTTAAGCCAGAGGTCTCACTCTGCCCATTTAAAGCTCTACAAAATGTGTTTGGGTGGGATGGGGAAGAGTAGACAACTTACAACAACCCTATAAAGTGAGCCAGGACTATCATACAAAAGTGCAACATTGACCAGTTGAACAGCCTTGGAGTCATTTTGGACTCACAGCTGTCTGTGGAGGCACAGGTAAACTCTGTGTCCAGGGTGGCTGCCGACCAGCTCCATCTGGTTCATCAGCTGAGACCTTACCTGCCTGCGCCCTGTCTCACCAGAGTGGTACATGTTCTAGTTATCTCCTGCAGGAATAAAAGGCAGAAGAGAAGAGGCATATACACCACCTTGAGCACTTTGGACGAAAGGGTGGCATGTAGATGTAAGAAAGAAAGTGTTCATTGAGCCAAGTGAGGCTGTGAATGCGGCGAACTGGTATCTGAATCAGAAATAAGGAATGGAATGGAAAAGCAAATCCACACAAGGCAGATAAAGTGTTGGTAGGTGATTTAGTGGACTGGAAAGGTGGTGTTCAACCTGTTCTGAAAGGACTTACACTCCCCCTAAAAGAATTAAGTTTGCAACTTGGATACCAAATGGGCATCAATGGCACAAAGATCCTTGTACCAAGTGAGGTGCCCTCCAGATGAATATTGGACTACAATATCCACCACCTTTGGCCATTGATCATGCTGTTGCGGATCCAGGAACACCTGGAGGACCTGGCTACTCCTGATCTCCCCAGGATGATTTATGCTCTGGAAAAATCCATACTGGACTACTATAACATGTCCTCTTTTTACAACTGTGTTCTCTTTTCTTGCAGCTCTTCCCTGCACCCCTTTAGACATGCTCAAATGCTCTCCTTTATATTATAAGAACTCTGCACAGAGAGACCTGCAGCTAAACTACATCAGTTGCAATTGCCTGACAAATCTTTTAAAAACCATGAGCAGACTATGGAGAGCCTGATCGGAACCAAGGGTGTGACAAGAGTGGGATTAAGTCTTCATTCCCAGGCCATAGTGCCAGGGGAGGGGGGAATATCAAATACACACCCAAGTTGCTATTAGCTCTGAAAGGAAAAGTGCCACTGGGATGATTGGGAACTTTCCTGACAGGTTTCTCCCCTACACACACGGTCTTGGATAAGCCCTCCAGTGGCTGCTATTTATAGTTTTTAAAACAGAGTCACACAACTGACCCATTTAATGTCATATGCAGTTTGGCCCCTAGACTGTTGGCAGGAGGGTGTTAGGAGGAAGCAGCTCTGCTGCTGCTGTGAATGTGTGAAGTCTTTGCAGGAAGCCCTGCGAGCGAGCGATAAATCAGGTCAGGATGGAAGTCACGCCTCTCCTCACAGGGTGCAGAGATAAAACAGAACCGCTGAGGCAAGGGCTTGAGGAGGAATCAGAAAGAGGAAAGCTGAGAAAAGCAGGAGGGGAATCATCAATATGCATTCCATCCCATGCTCAGAGTGAGGAGTTCAAGGGAACAGAGGCTAGAGTCTGCGAAAACAGTGTCCAAAGAAAGGTCAGAGGTGGAAAGGATGCCGATGGAGCCTTCACACTCTGAGCACATAAGAAGGCAACAAGAAACACAGGTATTTGAGTCAGAGTCTATTAGGAGAAATTGGTGTAAACTAGGGCTGGGCGATACCTGGTTTTCAACAACACGATATATCACCAGCTAAATAAAGGTCAGGAGTCCCTTTACCTTTACCTAAATATCACGGCATCTTGTTATATGACGGAATATATATGTGTCAGAGCTGCCCCTTGGTCCCAGCTCACAGAGGACCAACGCGAGGCTGTCGTTATGTACAAAAGTCTTTATTGAGGTTCAGTTTCCATTTCAAAGCCGCAGCGCGCAGCTCTACGTCTTAAACCCTAGACCGGTGAAGTCCCGTCTGAATCTCCTCCCCTCTGACACCAGTTTAAGATCCTAGCCCTGCTCCACCTTTTCCGCTGCTTTCTCCTCCTCTGGGTCCTCCTGCCCGCTGGGGCATCCCCCTTTCTGGACTCTTCTGACGCTGAGTCGCTTAACTCCTCCCCCTGCCTCCGGCGGGCTTTAGGACCCGGTTCCCAATCCTCATTCTCTGCTGTCCCACGCTCCTGTACATTTGAACTTGCCTCTCGCGCCAACCCAGTGACCTTCCTCCTGACCGTTACACTACTTCTGTCACTGCTTCCCTCTTCCGGGATACTGGCCGGATCTGACCTCCCCTCCGTTGTCTGACTCTCCGATGGAGGTGTGGTCAGCCCTGCCTTATCTTCTCTCCCTGGTGGGGAATGAACTGGCCCCGATCCTTGGGACTCTTCCCCCCCCCCCACTCTGCTCTGGTGGGGAAGCTGGTCCTGATTTCCAACTACTGCTCTGGGAGTCCCTGCTGCCCCCTTGCTCCTGGGGCGTTCCCCTTGGGAACCCCCTACCCCTGGCCACTGGCGCCCCCTTCTGTGAATCTTCCGATTCGCTGGAGAGGCTCATGGAATCCCTCGGTCCACTGTCCTCTTCTCCTACGCTCTCCTCGGATTCTTCCCCTTCGCTCTCCATCTCCTCTCTTCCCTGTGCCTCTGCTCCTGAGCCCCTGACAATATGCGGTGGTGGAGGGCCTTGCTGGGCCTCCCCTGCAGTGGCATAGGATTCTGCCATACCTCCGTACAGCAGCAAAGGGTGAACCGTGCTTCCCCACAGGAGCAAAGGGCCTTCATGCACCGCCCTCCCCCCCGGCAGAGGGTCCCACCGCACGTCCCTGCAGCAGCAGAGGGCCTTTGACAAGGTTCCCTGCAGCAGTGGAGGGCTTTAAAATGTAAGGACGTACAGTGGTACCTCGGGTTACAGACGCTTCAGGTTACAGATGCTTCAGGTTACAGACTCCGCTAACCCAGAAATAGTACCTCGGGTTAAGAACTTTGCTTCAGGATGAGAACAGAAATCATGTGGCGGCGGTGCGGTGGCAGCGGGAGGCCCCATTAGCTAAAGTGCTAACTCCTGTGAAGCTGTCAAGTCTCCACCTTTTGTTCACAGGTATATTGCCTTGTTGAAACACTTATCACGATGTTATTTCAATACCGGTATGCAACGGTGTGGCGATTTATTGCACAGCTCTAATGGAAGCCCAGAGGAAGGGTCCAGTGATGAAAAGGGGCTCAGAGACCTTGTAGCAATAGCCATGCTATACTTTGAAATATCTATTGCTGCTCTGAGAAGCCTCTGGGTGAGGGGTGATGGATAAATATAGAGTGAATATAACAGGAGGGCTCTTAAGCTTAGCCTTCTGTCTGACATGCTGGTTCCCCATGAGTAGGAAGATGTGTTTAGAGGCAGAAGTTGTTCAGACATACAAATTGTGTGCTGCCTGCAGTCTGAAGCGATGAACCACACCATTGTGCTGACCATGCAGCTCGGCTCTAGAACATCTGTACCCTATTTCCAAACTTCAAAACATTGTCATGGTTTTCGATTAACATTTCCAAGTGTCAAGACGAAAAGCCCTACAAGTGTATACTTTATTATGAAACTCAATAACCAAATTTAAATAATAACAATTAATAATGGGGAGAGGGGGAGAGATGAGCATGTCTGACCGTGAGATCACAGGTACCGAACGTAAGTGCTCTGAGAAGTGAGCTGAAAACAAGCCTCAAAGAGAACTGTCATCTCCTTAGCAATTATTCTTGTTTTCTTAAAAGTTGAATCTCAGGTCAGCCAACTTTCAAACCATAAAACATTATTGCTCTTTTCGTCAAGTCAATGGTGAGCTGGGGCATGAGATGGAAGAGGGCATTCTACTCTTTTCTTCCCCAAGGATCTTCTTATTTGGCTTCTATATTGAAAGAAAAGTTCTATTTTTAGTTCCTGAGATCAGGAGTATGGCACAAAAGGGGATACGGACGAACTATATAACTCCTCATTTAATAAAGGTCTCAATGCTTATTCTGGCGAAGCCACAGGCTGAAGCGAGCCTGTCTGTATTTTCTGAAGCCCTCAAGATACAGAAACACAACAATGGGAATCAGAGACATGCAAGGAGCTCTTGCTAGCCGTGAACAGATGAACGGTGGCCAAGGAGTACAGTGGTACCTCGGGTTACATACACTTCAGGTTACATACGCTTCAGGTTACACACTCCACTAACCCAGAAATAGCGCTTCAGGTTAAGAACTTTGCTTCAGGATAAGAACAGACGCAGGTGGCGCTGTGGGTAAAAGCCTCAGCGCCTAGGGCTTGCCGATTGAAAGGTCGGCGGTTCGAATCCCTGCGGCGGGGTGCGCTCCCGCTGCTCGGTCCCAGTGCCTGCCAACCTAGCAGTTCGAAAGCACCTCCGGGTGCAAGTAGATAAATAGGGACCGCTTACCAGCAGGAAGGTAAACGGCGTTTCCGTGTGCGGCTCTGGCTCGCCAGAGCAGCGATGTCACGCTGGCCACGTGACCCGGAAGTGTCTCCGGACAGCGCTGGCCCCTGGCCTCTTAAGTGAGATGGGCGCACAACCCCAGAGTCTGTCAAGACTGGCCCATACGGGCAGGGGTACCTTTACCTTTAAGGAGCTCTTGCTAGCCGTGAACAGATGAACAGTGGCCAAGGAGTACAGTGGTACCTCGGGTTACATACGCTTCAGGTTACATACGCTTCAGGTTACACACTCCACTAACCCAGAAATAGTGCTTCAGGTTAAGAACTTTGCTTCAGGATAAGAACAGAAATCGGGCTCCGGCGGCACGGCGGCAGCTGGAGGCCCCATTAGCTAAAGTGGTGCTTCAGGTTAAGAACAGTTTCAGGTTAAGAATGGACCTCCGGAACGAATTAAGTACTTAACCTTAGGTACCACTGTATTGTTCTACATATTAAAATGAGGAAATACAGCACAGTGATCGTGAACCAATAAGCATTTTAAAAGATAATAAAGAGATAAATAAGCGTTGTAATGATAACTTTTTCTCCAACTCAGATTCTAGCAAACCAGAAGTAAACACAAAAACCACAGCCTCTAGCCTAGAAGCCAGTTTCTGCTTTCCCACACTGGTGCAGACCTTTGCAGGGATTCAGCAGCAGAGAGAACATGGACGAAAGCTCCACAAGTCTATACCTATGCTTCTGCTTTTTCCAAAGAGATGCTGCAGCCATTTTAGTAAGAAACCATGGAGGGAGAGGAAGAGATCACGGAATAGCAATGTTCCCATAGGAAATAATGGAAATCATCAACTCGTTATGCAAACGTTTGCCTAATGAACAGTTTCCTGGGATCACATTGTGTTTGGAAAGTGGGACACATGTGTGTCTCCATATATAGGGGATGCGGATATGTGCACTGAGAATACAAATACATTAATAATAATATTAATAATTTGCCATCCTTCAGCCTAAGTTCCCAGGGCAGGTTGCAACACTTAAAACACAATGTTAAAAGCAGAAACAACTTACAATCACAAAAAACATACACCGTCCTACTCCATAATCAGTCACAAAGATATACTCTGCAGGGTATATTCGGCCTCAGTGCTAACTTTGTTTTGCTCTCCCACATGCCAGGCAGATAAACCTGTTAAGTTGTGGGTGAACATATCAGACGACACAGCAATTCTTCAAACAGCTCTTGTTTATTCACAGGCCAGAACAGAACTGAACTGAAGGGTTCAGCTAGCCTGCTTATATAGAGCTCAACTACAAAGCAACAGTAACAACTTTCTGTAACTATCCAATCAGTGAAAGTCACTTTCAATCCCTTATTTGCATATCTGGACCTGAACTATCTACAGTATCCCCCTGCTGGCCCAGGGTGAGAACTTCAGTACATAACAAAACCAATGTCTCGTAGCAAATGCGAAAACAGCGAAGAAAAAAAGGTGCATATGCATATTTTTTTCAAAACAAGGTGCTTCAAACTCTTAAAAAGAGCACCCTTCGTGTAAAAGGATTATTGAAAGTGCAAGAAATATATGGATAGTGTAATGGTTGTAAGGGGGTTACTTGTGCGTAAGTTGCCTTCAGTTTTAGTTATATTGCCTGGCCAACCATGCTTTGGCTGACAGCTCACACTCCGTGACCGGTCAGTCACTTGCAGAATCCGTCAGTGGGCGTTTCTTGAACCTCTTCCAGCATAAGAGCTGTTTGACGCCTAGTCTCCTCCTACTTTCCCTACACGGAACTCGTCTGCGCAAGTACAGGGAAGGCAGGGGCGTGTCAGCGCTCTCTCCACTAGTCTCTGGTGAAGGGTCTTGGAGAGCTGTCTCCACTTCCTCCATCTCCCTCTCTTATCTACTGGTGTTGCGCTGAATTCCTTCCCCCCTGCTGGTCCCCTCTCCGGCATCGCTCTGGAGCCCTGCCTCCGCCTCTCGCTCTGATGTCAGTTCCCTGACAGATAGCTTCTTGAACAGCAAAATTCAAAGCTTATTTTAAAGTAAACAAAGAACTTTCCATTTTTTTTAAAAAAAAAGAATTCTAGTTTGAAATGAGTTGGCATCTTGTTTTGAAAACACTGGGAAGAATTCAACCTCGTGTTACATCAGCACAAACATTTCAGCTCTCCAGAAGGGGTTCTCCTGATCCCCAATCCAATTTTGAGGGAGTGCAGGGAAAGGAGCAGGTGGAGAACAGGTTCCATCACACAAGGGGAAATTCTTCTGTCGAATCCCACCCATTTTGTTTACATACAGTCAGGGTTTTTTTGCTCTTTTCTTTTTTTTAATGCAGCCTGAGCCCAAATCTCCCCTTGCCATCTCACAAGAAGTGCAGCATCTATGGCAGGGGTCTGCAACCTTTAAGACAAAAAGAGCCACTTGGACCGAAGAAAAAAAAACTGGGAGCCGCAAAACCATTGCGACGTTTAAAACAGTGGGGAGTGTCGGGGCACACAATGCGCCTCCTCCCCTCGCTAGTATCTGCCCCAGAGCCGCGGCAAAGGTGTAAAAGAGCCACATGCGGCTCCGGAGCTGCGGGTTGCTGACCCCTGATCTATGGGGTCAAGGCAGGAAGGAGACAGAAGAAACACAGGACTCCAGATTCCAGTCACTCAACAGAAAAGGAAGCAACATTTTCATGATGGGAAGGAACTCTACGTAGGGTCAGAGGGAGGTGGCCCTAGAGACAAAAACATTTGTAAGCAAAATGGGGCAGCACTAACTGGGTCACAGGTGCATATGACTCAAGGTTAGCAAGAAACCCACTGATGTGGGGAGTAAAAAACAGTTCTTGGCTATTCCGTTTTCCTTGAAATATTTGCCCAGTCCTTCTATGGGCAGCAGCTTACGTCAGGTAGATAATTGTAATATTTTTTGCTAGACACACACTGAAGCTTCTGCTAGTAATCTGCCATTTATTTGCAAATCAGGACAGAATGTCATCAGTGCTCAGAAATATGAGTCTCCTGAGGATCGTAATGCTCACCTCAAATACAAGGCTAGGCATTACCGCCCTCGAAATACAGTCATACCTCTTGTTATGTTTGCTTCAGGTTGTGTCCCGCGGCGACCCGGAAGTAATGGAACAGGTTACTTCCGGGTTTTGCCGCTCGCGCATGCACAGACGCTCAAAATGACGTCACGCGCATGCGCAGAAGTGGTAAATCACAACCCGCACATGCGCAGACGCAGGTTGCGTTCTGCTCAGGTTGCGAACGGGGCTCCGGAACGGATCACGTTCGCAACCAGAGGTACCACTGTACTTTCCTGGTTCAGATTTTAACCCAAGCAACAGAACAGTTATCTACCAAGCCCTCTCTCACCCAGGCAGCCCATAAAACCATACCTCACACCCACCCCTGAATCCCCTCCACTGACCTGGTTGGTGTTCCACTAGCATGGGCATAAAGGAGGAAAGAAGGGTCAATCACTTTCTCTCTCTTCTCCTTCCTCCGCTTCTGGTCACCAGTTCACTAGGCTACAAAGAGCTGCTGGGAAATATCGTTTTCTCAAGGGCGCTAGATCAACGTGAATCATTGGAGCCAGTTCCCAGAAGCTGAGGTCCCTTTGGCTGGTGTTAGAAACTCAGATACAGTAGTACCTCGGGTTACATACGCTTCAGGTTACTTACGCTCCAGGTTACAGACTCTGCTAACCCAGAAATATTACCTCAGGTTAAGAACTTTGCTTCAGGATGAGAACATAAAATCGTGCAGCAGCGGCGTGGCAGCAGCAGGAGGCTCCATTAGCTAAAGTGGTGCTTCAGGTTAAGAACAGTTTCAGGTTAAGAACGGACCTCTGGAACGAATTAAGTTCTTAACCTGAGGTACCACTGTATATAAGGTAATCACCTAATGGTACCTTAACCCTAGCTTACAGTCTCCACAACGGAATGTCTAGGCACCATTTTTATTTTTATTATTATTTATTAAAGAAAAAGCCTCAGAGTGGTTTGCAACACATTAAAACATCAAATAAAACAATCCAAAATAAAACATACAAGTTCCCTCACTGATTAGTCCAATGTGTGAACTGACTCCACAGAAGAACATTCTGGTCTGAGGCAATACAGAAGTTCTGCAATAGCTGATTTACACATGAAACTTATCACTTGATATTGCTATCACCACACGATGAATGTGCAAGCATTAATCATAGTTGCATTGGAACATAGTCAGATTTACACCTCAGGCTTCAGGAAGGTTCTGCGGCTGCAAGCACCCAGTCTCCTTGCTATCAGAGCTTTCCTCAGCACATTCCAAGTCAAAAATAAGCAACTATACTAGTGTCCTTGGCAAACATTTGACACCTGATTGACCCAACGAAAATTCCCTTCTCCCTAGCTACTCTGCAGTTTTCAAAAACCCAAGAGAATACCTGTTTTCAGTTTGCTGTACACATTCTTGTCAAGGATTTGAGAGTTCATCACTTTTAGAAGACTTGCAACACAAGGAGGAAGATATGGTTAAGAGGCCTCACTTACTCAACATTCCCTAACGAAACTACTAAACTTAAAATATTCAGACGCATTGTGTGAGAGATTGCAATTCACCAAGTGCTTTTTATTAAAAAAAATAACTCAGGGCCCACACATAAACAGAACTCTTCCTCACACACATGCTCAACAGAGTTTTCTTAATTTTCTATTAGTAGGTTAAAAGGGTGACTGCAAGGTACCACTAATTTGGGCTCTTGCTTCTTGATCCATAAAAGGAAACATGCTCCATTTTTTTTGTATCTACTGCCCAGCAAGGAGGCTTTATATGGGAGAAGAGGCAGATAGTTGGTGTGGGGGCAGCTACCACTCCCCTCCAACCTATGGCAGTGACACCGTGTTCCTGCAGAAGCAACAAGCCTGGCGCTATTTTGAAAGAGGGGCTCTCTTAATGTGTCCCTGCTTCTGTGCCACAGTACACTAGAGGCTTTGGGTTCTGGACGCCAGAATTAAACGCAAGCACTCTAGTGAAAGTATTTGTGGATCTCTGGGGACTTCCATGGCTATAGCCTAAAAATAGTCACCATGTCACATTGGAATAGCGTTTCCAGAACACAGAACTTTAGAAATGGAATTTACTTGGCTTGTCACTTCAGCAATATTAACCGTACCTGGTTTATTTCCTCTAAAGTGAATGACACAAGTTCTTATCTTCAAATAAAACGACACCTAGCTATGTTTTCTTTCACTCATCCTACATCACCTTTACCTCTCCCCTCCCATTTTTCTCTCTTCCTTACAGCACCAGAGCTTTCCAAACAAGCATTGCAAAGGCAGTAACCACCTGGGACGCACAAATAGCGGTCCTGTAGACACGCCACTAAAACAAACTTATAAACACAAGCAGGAGGAAGTATTATGTCTAGAACATGACAGAAAATGTATGCTTGGGGTTTAAGGGAGTGAAAGATAAAAGTCTCCAAAATTTTAAAAGGAAATGTTGGCAAGCAACATGGGTTTGCAATAATTTAAGACTGCAGTCTTCCTTCTCCTTGAGGAAAATGCAATTTTACCACAACAGCTAAACAACATACAACATACCAAAACAACAGAGGCAAATAGCTCTCTGTGTGTCACTGCTTTTTTCAAGTAGGGTACATTCTGTCTCTCTTGGAACAAGTCCACATAAAAACGAACTCCATTAATGGAGGGCTTGTACCCCCCCCCATTCTTGGTTTAGATTATCAGGCTCTGTTTATGGTTGCTGGAATCCCACAAGCCCACTTGAAGCAAACAAAAACTTTCAGCCAAGGACCTTAACAGGCCCTCCAACATAATGTCATCATCACAAGCCTCGTTTCTGGGTCTCTACCATATAGTCACCAAGGCTACAGATGTCTGGTACCCAAACAATCATCCAAGTTTTAAAAACAGTTATTCCCAGTTCCTGCCTTTGTAGGGTTTGGAAAAATTTAAAGGGGGTGGGTGAGCGGGGAAATGTATTCTTAGCTTATTCAAGGACCGGGAAAGGGACAGGAAAAGGTCAAAAATCAGTTTCCATTTCCAACATATTAATTTCAATTTATAGAATTCAAAGGAGGTATCTTTTTTTTTTTTTAATGATATGGATATTCTGACATGTATTGATATGATTAGGCTGCTCTGAAGTTGAGTTTTACGGAACTATTTTATTGGTATGAGCTTTAAAACACATTTTTCTTAATTGTCTGTTTAGTAATTATTGGATCCCTCTACAGCACATGCTGAAACCGTCTTCTTGACCATCTGACCCACTATTTGTCTCGTCCCCTCAATCCACTGGAGACTGCCTTCACACACAGGGGAAATCCCTAGCGCATTGAGCGGTTGAGACCCATCGACTACCCTCACCCAGTTTAGCCAGTCGGTAACACTCCATTGTCTCTCAAGACAGATGGGTACCAAAAAAATGAAAAAGAGAAACCTCCACAGTCTTGGTAGATTTTTAAGAAGTCATCATGACACAACTGAAATACTACCACAAGGGGCCAGATTTCAGACTACATTTAAGTCTCTTTTTCAATACATGCACATGCCCCTCTACAAATTTAACTAGCCGCCATTCTATTTACAGTATTTGTCCACAAACCAAGGGTTGGGGGAGAAAGTGGTAGATTAATAGCACAGTTCTATGCATGTCTAAGGGACGCGGGTGGCGCTGTGGGTTAAACCACAGAGCCTAGGACTTGTCGATCAGAAGGTCGGCGGTTCAAATCCCCGTGACAGGGTGAGCTCCCGTTGCTCGGTCCCAGCTCCTGGCAACCTAGCAGTTCGAAAGCATGCCAGTGCAAGTAGATAAATAGGTACTGCTCTGGCAGGAAGATAAACGGCGTTTCCGTGTGCTGTTCTGGTTCGCCAGAAGCGCCTTGTCATGCTGGCCACATGACCCGGAAGCTGTATGCCAGCTCCCTCAGCCAATAAAGCGAGATGAGCGCCGCAACCCCAGAGTTGGCCACGACTGGACCTAATGGACAGGGGTCCCTTTATGCATGTCTACTTAACAGTCAGTCAGTCCCAAGGAGTTCAATGCGGCCACTCTGCAATGTGGTATAGGTTTATAGACTTCCCCACCTGCCATTCTAGTTATCTATGATCAATTAAGCCAAAAGAAAGGCACTAGAAGGGCACTGCATGTCAGGAGCTAAGTCCCAGGATGATAATCTTGGGTTTTTCCAGTTCTGGTCTAGCAGTGAAGTCTTGAGTGGCTGCATTAACAACAGCCAGAAACCAAGACACACGTCTGTCCAGAAATAAGCACCTCTGTGCTCAGGTGTACACAGGATTGCACAGGGGCTGTATTAAGAACAAATCAAGAGAGGAAATATCCAAAAAGCAAAGAAGGAGGCAAGGGTTTTTGCCTGCTGCACTCGAGTTGCTTCTGCATAATATTTTCAGAATTTCCAGGATTTTTTTCTGTTCACTTTCTGTTTTTCTGTTCACTCTAAACAGGTTCAAGACATTTGGGGGGGGGGTTAATCTCCCATCTTCTGAACTTCCCCCTTCATGTTTTCCCTCTTGTTTTTGCTGTGGATTAGCATACCTTCTTAGAACGTACGACAAGCCTTTGGCAACTTGGAGCTGTTTCAAGTGATAAATTTACTTTAGAAACAAGAGATAAACTTATGTTACAAATACTTTTCCTAGCTGCTTTTGTTTTAAAAATTAAAATACACGGAGTGAATGAACTTCCACTTAGAGAACACACAGCCACCTATATTTTATTCATGGTGGTGGAGCGCCGTGGGATAAAATCCTATACATATCTGTTCAGAAGTAAGCTCTGTTGAGTTCATTGCCCCGATGATGTAAATGGGACTTACTCACGGGAAAGTGTAGGATTGCTGCCAAAGGGTGTGAGCCAGAAATCCTCCAGTTCAAATCTCACCTCAGCCATATCTCACTAGGCACTCTTAAGAGGCAAGCTACAGTTCATTTAGGCTCAGCTCCTCCTTCTCCAATACAGAGATTATACTCATTTTATACAGCATCATAACCTATTTATATCTATCACTAACCCAAAAGTTAAATGCTCAATGGCGAAACAGCCCCGTTTTAGAGCAGAAAAAGGATGAGGAGGTCTGACAGATACCCCTACTGGTCACCTTCCGTTAGGAACATCCTGTCGGAGTCTATTTCATATACAGCACTATCACTGAAGTAGTCATGGATCTTTTAACTGGTTTTTGATTATCAAAGACACTGGGTAGAATGAAACTGATTTAGATTAGATTATTTCAACAATGAAGTTTTCTTTTACTCTCTTTTGTAACTCTGAATAGTATTGCGTGGCAAAAAAAGATACAAGTCCTTACTAAAGTACTATCTGAAGACATCTGAAGGCAGCCCTGTTTAGGGAAGCTTTTAATGTTTAGCAGACTATTATATTTATTATTTTGTTGGAAGCCACCCAGAGTGGCTGGGGAAACCCAGCCAGATGGGCGGGGTATAAATAAATAAATAAATAAATAAATAAATAAATTATTATTATTATTATTATTATTATTATTATTATTATTACTACTACTACTACTACTTCTACTACTTCTACTACTACTATCTGCTGTTTTGCAGCTTGAAAATGTCACCCTGTGTAAACCATTAAATGTCTCTGATTTGGAATTCCTGGCCAATGGCTCTTTCCTCTACAACCATCCAAAGTAAATGAAAGCTTCAATACACATGGCAAGTGCAAAGCAAACTTTCAGATTTCTTTTGTTCAGAGGGGAAGCTTACCTCTTATCTCTGGAATTTTGTTAACCTGCAGCATTAGCCTATCATTCAACAGCAATACATACCAACTACAGAAGTAATCTAATGCCATCTAGAGCCCAGATTACTACCAACCAAGCCAGTTCATTTTTTTAATGAACTGAATAATAAACTTTTTTTATTTTAAATTTTTATTTATATCCCACCCTCCCCGGCTGAGACCAGGCTCAGGGCAGCTAACATCAAATATAAACATTGATATAAAATCAAACAATAATTAAATCACCTCTTAAAAACAAGTCAGGATAAAAATAAAATCTGAATTAGATGGCCTTCTGCAGTATTTGGGTTGGGAACAGTAAATGCTCATCAGACCCAACTGTGTACACTGATCTTATATGGGCCTTCCATTATATGAACTCCTTCCATCTGCAGGTTTGGCCAAGAAAAGCATCAACTCTTTGGAACATGGATGCAGAAGAAAAGCACACATGTGGAATCGTGTTTCCATAGCACCCCATAAGGTTTAAATATAAAGTGCATGGCCCATCAAAGTAATTTTAAGGCATTAAAATAATTACAAACATAATAAATATGTTTTTCCGAAGAGTTAGCTGGGTATAAAGGTAAAGGGACCCCTGACCATTAGGTCCAGTCGTGACTGACTCTGGGGTTGCAGCGCTCATCTCGCTTTATTGGCCGAGGGAGCCGGCGTACAGATTCCGGGTCTTGTGGCCAGCATGACTAAGCCACTTCTGGTGAACCAGAGCAGTGCACGGAAATGCCATTTACCTTCCCGCAGGAGCGGTACCTATTTATCTACTTGCACTTTGACGTGCTTTCGAACTGCTAGGTTGGCAGGAGCAGGGACCGAGCAACGGGAGTTCACCCCGTTGCGGGGATTCAAATTGCCGACCTTCCAATCGGCAAGTCCTAGGCTCTGCGGTTTAACTCACAGTGCCACCCGCATCCCTTAGCTGGGTATAGAGTTCCACAAAAATGAAAGCGTACAGTTTCCCAACTACACAGAAATTATCTCTTAAAGACCTAGAATTCACCAATTTGTCTAGGGTTGCCATATTTCAAAAAGTGAAAATCCAGACATTGTTTCTTATGGCCAAATCCCAGCTATGTCCAGGAAATTCCGGACGCATGGCAACCCTAGATCTGTCATTAAAAATCCAGTCACAGGATTAACACATTACCATTGCAATAAAACATACGTTTCTGTATGATTTATTGGTTCCACGAGCAGAAGATTCTTACAGAGTTTTAAGTCACTGACATTACTTCCTAGCTCTGAACATTCAGATCTGTAGCTCTGCCAAAACCAAAAAGTCATTAAGAACCATATTTAAAAATTATAGCTCTATTATGTAATAAAAAATAAAGCAGTCTGTTGGGTCTTTTAAGCTGGAGCTTTCAGCACTGCATATACACACCAAGCTATATCTTGCAGCGAATAGCATTCTTGCTAGATTTTGAGCTGCTCCCATTCATTTCAATGTGCCTTGAGGAGCATATCTCACGAGACAGGTGCGTCAATTTTCCACCCTGTCTTCTCTGTAAGAGTATCCAAGACCTGAAACCCAAGGCAACCACTTCACTTTACGCGGAGGTACAATGACACCCTTCATAGCCAATTCAAATGTACCTACGAAGCTGCCTCATTCACATGTCACAGCAGCCCATCTTAACCATGGTGCCATCATGAAAATGCCTCTCTCCTGCTCCCTGAACAGCTCAGACAAGCCGTTCTGCAGTTTGTCATATTGTCACTTCCTCGGGAGTACAGTGGTACCTCGGGTTAAGTACTTAATTCGTTCCAGAGGTCCGTTCTTAACCTGAAACTGTTCTTAACCTGAAGCACCCCTTTAGCTAATGGGGCCTCCTGCTGCTGCTGCGCCGCCGGAGCCCGATTTATGTTCTTATCCTGAAGCAAAGTTCTTAACCTGAAGCACTATTTCTGGGTTAGCGCAGTCTGTAACCTGAAGCGTATGTAACCTGAAGCGTATGTAAACCCGAGGTACCACTGTAAAAGTCCGCTGAACTAAGTGGGGCTTGCTTCCCAACAGACATATACAGAATCATGAAAACATCACTAAAGTGAAGCATTTTGGGTCTGAAAGTCTTAACTCCAAAGATCTCCACGCTATTTTCCTTACCAAAAAGTGGGCTCAACCAATGTTTATCTCAGCTAAAGGTCTTACAAAAAATAATAACACTACTGACCTCCAGACGTACTACTACGGGGGGAAAAACACTAAAATCCACAATGCCAACAATGAACAATTAAGTCTGGTGGAGTAGGAATGCAATTTTCCCTCCTTTTACTATCCTTGTGCCCTATAATCCATATCTGGAACATATTTCAGATTGGTGCAACACTGCAAAAAAAAGAAGCAGCATACAATATTTCTAGGCTTTGAAAAAAGAAAAGACTTCCCCAAATTGCCCACGCCTGATCTACGTTGGCAATTTGGGGCATTGTTAATTGATGGGGTAGTGAAGACTGGTACTTGTCTAACTTATCAAACTTTCTCCCATTCAGAGAGGCTTGTAACTTGGCAGGGGCACGCAGCAATTTTACAGGCCTGTGCTGAAGTTATAAGAGGTTGTTGTTGTTTTTAGTGTTCAAACTCAGATGGATGAATTTCCATACATAATTTCTCAGCTTCAAGAATATAGGAATCATGCAGGTCACGTTTACGCATAACCACCATTGAAGAAATGAACTGATTTATATACATATAGTTTCAAAATTGTACAGGCACCATAACACAAACATATACCTCAGTTAAACAGATGACCAGTACGCTGATATAATGTTGCCTGCTCCTTCATCTTTGTAACAGCCCCTGTAACAGAACATAACTCAACCCATCCCCCTGCTTTGCATATTATTATTATTAAAATTATTAAAATTATTATCGACTCTTAACTTTCAAACCCAACAGTCATTCCAATGAATTATAACAACTTATTTCAATGTCCCAAAACCAGAGCAGGTAAGATTCTGAGATGACTGGGTTTTTTTATTTAAAATATCACCTATCTAGCACTCAACAGCAGATCCTTCAATGGAGTAGAAACCATTATCTGGTTTCGGAGATGTTCCATTTTGTTTCCAAGTTGATAGGCACTGTTATAGGGAATGATGGCATCTGATGGAAATGTGTTCCGCAGAGCGGGCACAACTACCAAGAAGGCCCTTTTCCTGGTTCTCTGTAACTTTATTTCTCACAGTGAGCAAACCGCCAGAAGGCCCTCAGAACTGGACCTCTGTGTCTGGGCTGAACAATGTGGGTGGAGACGCTCCTTCAGGTACACAGGGCCTCAGCTGATGTGAAGGGAAAGTGAATTTGCTTGGTCCAGGTGAATGTGAGAGTTCTCTCACACAACCAAACCCAACACTAAGCAGGATCGTCCCTCCCCACACACGCCTGTCAAATTTGGCCCACAAGGCAGACCCTGATAACGATTTGGCCTATGGAGTCAAAAAGGCCCCTTAATCCTTCTATAACAGTATCCTAGAAGTTGAACATTAAGAGTCAGCGGAATGGTGTGCACCAAAATAAAAATAAAAACACCTCTCTTCCCCATACTATACTTCTCCTGCTACTGAAAATTGCTGATGGTCTTAATGATTCTTGAGCCTGCTGCAGCGATTATAATGTGCTGTGCTAGAAGCTGTGTGACTTTCAATCGCATTTTTACTGCTTCCTTGATTTCTTACATTGTATGTATTTTATTGTACTGCAGTTTGAAATCCACAGAAGTCAAATGGTAAGTATTTTCACAGACATGCTGCAAGCCACCTGTGTGAAGCACTGATCCTTCAGACCACAGTTTGGGAAGTCCTGCCTTACTGTTCAAAAATAAAGCGCTCGGATTCAGGGGCTGTGAGCCAGCACCAATCCTGAGCTGTTTAGCACCAAGCAGCGCAGTTGTGGAAGATTTCAGGAGAGTAGGAAAGGGGGAAAAGGTGTCCCTTGCCAGAATCAAGGCTTCTGGAGCCTTGAACAAGACCACTAATGATGCAGATGGAACCTATTTCCATCTGTCAGCTTAGTCAAGTGAAGCTATGCGGTTTCTGAACTAGGGTTTGTATTTGGTGATGGGCTGGATGAAAGCCAATAAACTGACAATGAATCACGAGTAGGAGTAAGTGGTTCTCATGTCTGTGGAATCAGGCAGGCAGCTTTTTCCAGATAGGGTTGTACTCACCTTAAAGGAAAAGGTACACTGTGTGCAGGTATTCCTGGATCCAGCATTGTCACCATTAACACAGGTGGCCTCAGTGGCACAGAGCCGGCCGCTTTGCCAGCTGCAGTTGCTCCTTGACAGTGAACAGTTTGTTCACAGTGACCCAAATTCTAGTAACCTCCCAAAGGGAATTGCTGCAATGCACTGTACATGGGGCTGCCACTGAAGACCACCTGGAAGTGTTCAAATGGTGCAGCTGGGTGGAATCTTATCCCACTGATTCTATTCTCTTTCAAATCCAATTCAAAGTGCTGGCACCTGCATCTAAAGCCCGAAAAGGCTTGGGATGAAAATACCCAAAGGAACACCTTTCCCTTATGCTAAGCTGACTGTAACTATGATGTCTTAAAAGGCTTTTCTCTGCATTTGACTGCTGCGGGTGAGCCCATGGTGAGGAATACAGCCTTTTTGGTGGTGGCACCGGGAATGTGGAATGCCCTTCACTCACAGGTGCAATTAGTGCTGACATCATTCTAGCACCAGGTTTAAACTCAATTATTTGCCTAGGCATTTTAATGGCTCTTTAGCCTGACCTGTTGCTTTTAACTGCTTTTGTGTACTTTGAATGGTGGGTTTTTATTGTTGTGTGTTTTTTAAATTTATGTTTTGTATCCCATCTGGTATGTGAATAGATGAATGGAAGACTGTAAATATTTTTTAATAACTACAGCAGTTAAATAAATATGAAAATGTATGTTCACGAAGATACTGTTGTTGAGCAATGAGCTGAAAAGAAGAAAAAGGCATCTAAAAGGGGAGGAAGAGTCTGGGAACAAGCTCTCGTGAACAGAGTTTATTTCATCTGATGCATGAAAGATTATCCTCCTATGGCCCAGGGGAGAGAGTGTATACGTACATACATGCATATATTACAGAGGTATAAACAGAAAAACAGGGAGGTCAAACAGCTATGAAATGTGAATAGTACAGCTTGCAATAATTCTACGTAATATACTGTAAATACAGAAGGTAAATACCGTGACCTTTCACAACAGCATTAATTGGTGATAAACACAAATCATCCAGAACTTATCAAGAGGTTTGATTCTTTTTGTTTATGCTTGATTCAAGAAAACGGTTTCACGTCCCATGCACAGGTGTTAATTAACACAGCAGAGATAGGATTGTTGCATTATCATCACCATTTTAGCTTGCTATGAAACTCTGGAACTCTGTAGGTCGTTGACTTTTTTAAAAAAGTGGATTGCCTACTTTGAAAAAAAAGTCAGCAAGACCTACAGAGAATGTGAAGGTCCAGAACGCAAATCCTACATTGACCTAGACTAGCTGTCTGAAATGTGCACCTACTTCATGCCAAAGCTTTCTGATCCAGCCAAGAAGATATGCATATGGGTCTCCATAGCTAGATTCCTTACTGCACTGTGTAATCATACATTACAGTGGTACCTTGGTTCTCGAACTTCGATAATCCATTCCCGAAACCATTCGGAAAACAAGGCACGGCTTCCGATTGGCTGCAGGAGCTTCCTGCACTCAACCGTAAGCAGTGGAAGCCACGTCGGATATTCAGCTTCCAAAAAACATTCACAAACTGGAACACTCACTTCCGGGTTTGTGGCGTTGGGGAGCCGATTTGTTCGGGAGCCAAGCTGACCGAGTACCAAGGTACCACTGCATTCACGATTTGGATTCAATTAGATTGCTCATGCCTATGTGTAAACTATCTCCATAGCAGAGTTTTTCAAAGCCAAATCAAATACTGAAAACTACCACTGTTTATGAAACAATATAAATAGTAAGATGAAATATGAGCACACAATATTTTTAAAGCACATCAAATGCACATTTAAGGCACATGACTCCCCCCCCCCAATAATCCTGGGAACTGTAGTCCCCCCCCCCCCGATCTACAATTCTAAGCACTATGTGTACTGGGTGTGCTTACAATGTATAGTAAAGATCTGTCCTATGACACTCATATCTACACTTGCTAAAATTACAACTTCAGACACACTGAGACTGATATCTGGGGGGAGGGGTTACTTAAGCACAAAAATCTTCTAAATTGCAGCTCAGAAAGGTAAAGTCACTTCAAACAGCAACAGAACTTGGAAATAACAAAAACTGATATGCCACTAAGAAAAGATACGGAAGATTAGCAGTACCTGAAGAAGAATATACTTGAACGTTTGCCACCCAGCTCAGGGGAATGCCACTGTCATTTTTGCTCTATATCCAGCAACAACCAACTCACCATGCAGAGAGTCTTGCCATCTGGCAGACAACCGCACAGCAGTAAAAACCTATACCAGTAATTCAGAGGGTAACTCGTTTTTAATAAACAAAAAGACCATACTAGGTGGTAAATTACTATTGTATTGGCTCAGCATACGTAGATATCATCACAACAAGACCTGGTCCTTCCATCAGAAGGGAGTTCCGTTTGCACCGACATGAGAAACAGTCCTTAACAGTGATGTTTCAGGCACCAACTATATACTACACAGTGGTTAGAAAACATCATTTCAGGCAATTTCTCCCTTTCTTAGAACAGTTATTAGAAATGACTAGTCTCTTTTTCAGCTGCTAGAATAACTACAGGTCTCGGCCTTCTGCTCTATTGTAAATCGTAAGTTTTGATGAAAGGTTCTTATGGCGCCAATCCCCTATTCTCTCCTCAACATGCACTGTTCTGATTGCACATCTGTTCTGGCAACTCTACACACAGTTTATCAGCCTAACTTCAAGACATGAACAAGACAGGTGCCAACTGTTAAGTTGTGGGTGAACATATCAGACGACACAGCGGTTCTTCAGACAGCTCTTGTTTATTCACAGGCCAGAACTGAACTGAACTGAAGGGTTCAGCCAGCCTGCTTATATAGAGCTCAACTACATGGCAACAGTAACAACTTTCTGTAACTATCCAATCACTGAACGTCACTTTCAATTCCTTATTTGCATATGCGGACCTGAGTGAAAACTATCTACAGTATCCCCCTGCTGGCCCAGGGTGAGAACTTCAGTACATAACACCAACTACAGCCCTGAAGGTTCCTCAATTTGTTAGGCGATGCTGCAGGTTATGAGGGACATTTGGCTGGGCAAAGAGAGGTAGGATCTGGAGTTCGAAACCTGGGCTCACATCTTAGCCATGAACTTACTGAGTTGTCCTTGGGGGGAAATATGCACCTCAGAGCCAAAGTAGAAGAGATGAGGAAGATTTGCTAAACTTTTTGTTTACTTCAAAGCAGCCACTCCTTATTGAGGAGGGTTCTTCATTTCATCAGGGCAATAGCTCCAGGGCAGTGGTTCCCGACGTGGGGCACATGCCCCACAGGGCATGTTGATTTTTAGAGGGCGGATTTGGAAGCTTGTGTAGACCAAATTAATGGCCTTTTAGGCTTCCTCCACGTGAATAGGAGTTCACTTTTTGAGTAATAAGAATTATATGTCATGGGGGGGGGGGCATCAGGATTTTAGAGATGCTTAGATGGGGCTTAGCCAAAAAAAAAGGTTGGGAACCACTAGGGAAGATGTGTTTAACCCTTCAGCTTAACCACACAGAGATGCTATTATGGGGGGAACAGGCAGTCACAAATGGTCTTCCCCCACAATTTGGCTAATAGTTTGAGCGATGGGGTTTACATTGACAAAATGGTACTAAGAAAGCATTAAATACTACCAGTACCATTTCCCGGATCACACTAGGAACACATGCACCCTGGAAGTTTCTAAGTAAAGAAAAATAAATTGGGATATCCAATCACAGACCTCCCATGTAACATGTACTCTGGTCCTCCACTTCCATTCCCTGTATTTAGTGGAAGCAGCAATCCACCTCACAGACTTTTACATTTCTCTAGCCCAAGGAAATAAACGAACTAAACTCTGCATAAAATATATATCAATAAATTAATGGTAGCAAATGTGTGCACCTTATTGCGCAGAAACTGTGGGATAATGGAAGAATGCAAACATATGAATGAAACAAGCTGGTGTGTACAAGTGAAGGATGAGATAATTAATGGAAATATGGTCCTTCATCAGCGCTACGTCCGATTTTCGCTTTCACCCACTTCCTTTTCCCACACTGCCCATTTACCACAGTCTCTACATACAAAGTTAAGTACAAGTGAATTTAAAACACTGAAGTATAAAATCCACGACTGATACACTACACTGAACAGTTATCTGTTTCAGAAGCACTGCTAACCTGCTGCACAGTTGCCATCAAACTTTAGGCTGAAAGCTCTTTGAGACAGAGACTTGTTCTTTGTTTGAGGCTTCTGCTGTAAAGTGGCACTGATGTCAGCACTACCTCCAAATGGTTTATCTATGGTAGCACAGATCTCTAGGAGATGTGAGGTTGCCAAGATTTAAGTCACATTTATATAAACGAACCATAAACTGTAAGGTTGGAATAGGGTCAGAAGTTAATGTAATCCTCTGCCCATGCCCAACACTACTAGAAGGTCCTTAGAAAACTAATACCACCAAACAAATGGCAGACAGGTGGTAGGTGAAGCAACAGAAGTGCCTTGGGACTCCCATATTCTCCTTCCATCCTTAGCTTCCCATTCATTACTTATTTGCTGCCAATGGTGAAATGATAGGGACCAGGAAAACACTTGGGTAGTGCAGCACCAATAACTTCTTTCCCCCAAAACCCACTGAAAATGCTCTCCATTGGGACTTCAGGAGCCAAGCACGTCCCAAGGCTGACACCAGAGGCCAAAAGGACACACACAGCATCAAAGCCGTGTATGAATGCATTGTTACAATACCTCGTTGCACATCATCACAGGACAACAGGTTGCACCATAAATATTTTCCGAGCCACCACCAGATTTCGCCGCTAACAAGATTATTAAATCATTAAAAATTCTTCCTTCAACTAAGGTGATAGGGCAATGAAGAGTCTCAACCACCAACCCCATTAACAAATATCACGGCTGTTATACAAGGCAAGCTTATGCCGAATTTAAGCACATTGCAGGAGTTCCCAAAAGGGAACTTCTACTAATACAAAATTTTCAAAGTTTGTCCAAACCATGCCTAAAATTAATTAATCAGTATAGTAACTAATGTTCATACATATACGTATTTCATAGCGGTTTATGTTGCTGATCGCAAGCACTATCTGGTTAGTACTTGGCGGCAACCTGAAAAACAATGCAAACATTAGAATTTTCATTCTTACCTATATGGGCAAGTTACCACGTTAAAACAAACTGAACCAATGCTTAGAAGCCTATATATAGTAATAGATGAAGAAACCTACATATTCGTGTTCCTATAAATATACGGTAATTCCCACAGATAGGCAGAATGAATACATGATACAAGGAAATGTTTTTCTATTAAGAAAATGTGTTTTGTTCCATGCAACCACCATTCATCCTTCTAGGATCTGTGAATCAGCAGCACTTCATAATAGGCTTGAAGTGTTAATCTGGGTAGTTTACTGCCTTAATTATTTCCCAAACAGGTTCCCAGCCTCAAGAGCATGGGTAGGATCTGGCCCAATCGCCTTCTAAATCTGGCTCACGGATGGTCCGGGAATCAGCATGTTTTTACATTAGTAGAATGTGTCCTTTTATTTAAAATGCATCTCTGGGTTATTTGTGGGGCAGAGGAATTCATTCTCCCCCCCACCCCCCACCCCAAAAAAATATAGTCCGGCCCTTCACAAGGTTTGAGGGAGAGTGGACCCCTGATGAAAAAGTTTGCTGACCCCTGCTCAAGAGTAACCATCTTTCTTTATTTCAGAGCTGTGTAGCAAAACAACAACAGCACCGAAGAGTCTTATGGCACTTTAAAGACTAACAATATCATCCCAGCACTAAGGTTTTGTGGATTAGTCTACTTCAAGGAAAAGCAAAGTTTCCTCCAACAAAATACCTAAGGTCCTACTACACTGAGTTTTGACTGTTTATCACCCTGCAAAAAGAGACTGTGAACAGAAATGCTGTAGGCGTTATAAATTCACAGGCTACCTATCCCATTCTAAGGTTGTAATATTCAAAACACACACAGGGAGGTTTAAATTGAGTAGACAGTGTATAAGTGGGATGTGGTGGTTAAGACATAAAGCCTGGCTTAGTACCTCAAACTTACAAGAACTCACAAGTATTTCAAGGAAATTACTTATGTTATGAGATATACAATCCTATGAGATACGCGACCCTACCTAGGAGTGTTTTCCACTGAACAGTATGGGCTTGCTTCTGAGTAAGCATATAGGATTGAACCATAAACGGGCAACACAATGCGGTACAACAATCTCGAACGATGGAAACCACTCGCACTGCTTTATTACTGAGTTAAACCATTTACCGATATTGCCAAACCGCATCGCCAACTTCATTTGCGTGTTTTGCCACGCTTTGCTTTTTTTGACTACGACCTTTCCCCAAGGTGGCTCTGAATTAAGATTTGCCCAAGTGCAAGTTCTCTGCATCTTAACTCATCGGGAAAGAATGCGCTCGATACGTTATCTATTAATCAGAGCGCCTGGCTTGCTTTTTTTTTTTAAAAGGAGTACTCTGCTTTGAATGTGGGGAGTCGGGGGGGGGGGGACAACTCGGTTACAGGGAGAAAGCGCACGAACACAAGAGAGAAAAGGAAGGGGGAAACACAGTGTTCGCCTCCCATGCCCCCCCCCACCCAACCATCCCACTTTCACCGTTCAAACTAAGGTCAACCTTAGTTGCTTCGGGCAAGCTTCGGCGCGCCTTTCCTTTTCCAAGCGTTGCGCAACCTCTCCAAAGCGGACGGAGCGAGCAGCTTCGGTGTCAATGCGTTTTAAGGGACGGGCTAGTGGTTGGGTGGCAGGGATGGGGGGGGGGTGTCCGAAAAGCTCTACGACTGCCCTGCTTGGAAGCGCTCCCCCCCCTCTTCCCCCAAAACTTTTTCCAGGGCTCCCCGGACAAGCCCATGGCGCACGCCGCCCCTGCGCTCCGAAGCGAAAGCCCGGGAGGCAGCGCCTTTGGCCCGCCCGCCCGCCTCCCCTCCGGCAGGTACCTCTTCCTCCTGCAGGTTCGGCTCGGCGGGGCTGTGCTCCTGCTCGCCTTTGGCGCTGTTCATGGTTCCCTCCGCCGGTCCGGAGCGCCCTGGCCCGCCGCCGCCTCCTCCTCCTCGCCTCTGCCGTCCGCGGCGCGTCTGGGCTGAGGTGAGGCTGCTGCTGCTGCTGCTGCTGGGCAGGCGAGCGCGCCAAGGCAAGGCGAAGAAGCAGCGGGGCTCTCGCCCTGGCCACCAGCAGCGGCAGCTGCTTCAGCAGCATGCAGGGCTTCCCGGACGGCGAGAGAGACCCCGAGCGAGCCGCGTGAGGGGCGGGAAAGAGGCGGCGGCGGCGGCTTCTTTTCCGTGGAAGGAAGTCGTGAGGGGAAGAGCCGCGAGCTCCTCGCCTGCGCGCCTGGCTCTGGTTGGCGGGGAAGGTGGCTCGCGCGCCTGGCGCCCGCTCCCTGGGACGACGTGGGAGGGAGCGGCGGCGGCGGAGGAGGAGGGGGGTGTTGGGGGGTGTCGACTAATCGCGAGGGAGAGGAGAGGGAGCCCCCTCAGCAACCCTCCGGCCCGAGCACGTGAAGAGAGGCGGGTCAGAAAGCGAGGCGTCGAGGCTTGGGGAAGGAGGAGCTTCGCAGGGTGATGGACTCCCAAACCCAACGGCAAATGACAAGTGGTCGTGTGAACTTGCTTCGCCGTAGACTTGAAGGGGGACCCACGAGGGGCATCTAGTCCAGCCCCCTGCGACGCAGGAATCTTTCACCCCTACTGGGGCTCGAACCCAGGTTGTTGGCGTCTGTCTGTCTCTGGCGACAATGGAAGAGCCTGCGCCTTTGGGGGTTGAAGTCAGACAGTTGGAAGGAGCCAACGCCTTGGGGTCGGGATCCCTTCAAACCACCACCCCCCATAAAATGTTTGAAGGGGCCACAGTTGGGATACAGTGGAATATAAAGTTGCGATTGTGATCCGTGCGGGAGGCACATTCGCAACCTGCAGCGCTGCGTCTGCAGGTTGCGATTTGGCGCTTCTGCGCATGCGCAAAACGTGATTTAGTGTTTCTGCGCATGCGCGAGCACCGAAACCCAGAAGTAACCCATACCGGTATTTCCAGGTTTGGCGCAGTGCGCAACCCGAAATCGCATGACCTGAAGCGTCTGTAACCTGAGGTACCACTGTACTGAATACAGTTCTGGTTGCCTCACCTCCAAAACGTACACTTGGGAAAAGGGCAGCCAAAATGATCAATGGGGTGGAGCACCCCCCCCCCCAATGAGAAAAGGCGGCAGCCTTTGGGACTTCCTGGTTTATAGAAAAAGCAAGTGAGAGTTGACATGATAGAAGTTTATAAAATCATGCATGTGAGGGTGAAAGTGGATAGAAAATGGTTTTCACCCTCAAAACACTGAAACTTGTGGAAGGTGAATTTTGGAAGACTTAGGACAGATAAAATTAAAGTACTTCACGCAGCACATCGTTAAAACTATGGAAGTTTCTTCCACAGGAGGCAGTGATGGATGACTTTTAAGAGTATTACACGAATTCATGGAGAAAAATGCTATTGATGGCTACCAGCCACGTATAGTAAAAGCTATGGTTTTCCCAGTAGTGATGTATGGAAGTGAGAGCTGGACCATAAAGAAAGCTGATCGCCAAAGAATGGATGCTTTTGAATTCTGGTGCTGGAGGAGACTCTTGAGAGTCCCATGGACTGCAAGAAGATCAAACCTCTCCATTCTTAAGGAAATCAGCCCTGAGTGCTCACTGGAAGGACAGATCCTGAAGCTGAGGCTCCAAGACTTTGGCCCCCTCATGAGAAGAGAAGACTCCCTGGAAAAGACCCTGATGTTGGGAAAGATGGAGGGCAGAAGGAGAAGGGGACGACAGAGGACGAGATGGTGGGACAGTGTTCTCGAAGCTACCAGCATGAGTCTAACCAAACTGCGGGAGGCAGTGGAAGACAGGAGTGCCTGGCGTGCTCTGGTCCATGGGGTCACGAAGAGTCGGACACGACTAAACGACTAAACAACAACAACAATCAGTCCCTGGAAACTGCCGGAGGGACGAGGGCTCTTGTGCATGGATCCTGCTTGTACATTTCCCACAGGCATCCGGGTGGCCACTGTGAGAACAGGATGCTGGACTCAATGGGCCACTGGCCTGATCCTGCAGGTTCTTCTTACGCAGATGATTTTCCCTATTAATTATCATTATCATTTCTACAAGCACAGATAAATAAATCAGCCCACCAATTTGCATCAAATCCAAAAGTCATTAGATCTAGGAAGGCTTCACGCTGAGGCTGATCAACATGATACCTGCTTCATGTCACTAAAAATAAGTCTGAAGATCAGAAAGGATTTATAATGGTTCTAACATTTCTAAAGGCACAGCTCACTGCTGACAGTACAGCACAGCACACAAGTGGCTCCTTTGAAGCCGTTTCAATCTGTTGATTCAGTGTGTGAAGGAGGCTGCATCTTCATATTCTTTGACTTTGACTTTTATTTTTATGACAGTAGTTGAAAGAACCACATGCCAGAAAATCACTAGAATATCTATGTTAATTTCAAACACACATACATGCCCCACAATATTTTGACATTATGGACCCAAAAGAGTGCTAAAATAATATATTTTAGGGTCAAACTAGAAGTGATATAAAATGAATTTCCAGTGTTTTTTTTTCTTTTGCAAAACGCAGCCGAGGGGAAGGGCACAATCCAGACCTGGGCCTATGCAGTGAGGAGAGTTCTTAACCTTTCCTTCCATACTGTTTTCCCACTGAAACCCCAAGCTGTTCTTTTTTCCCTTATTTGAAAAATAAACATGGGCAACACAAGTTTTCTCAGTAAGGGCAAAATAGCACTGCGTAGGGTTTGAGGGTGAGGAGAGACGCAAGGAAATTATGCAGAGGAGGGGAATCTTAGAGGCCTGCCGCCCTGTGCTTTGTACATATTTCAGATAAGGGTCCTTTATGGCAGACTTTTCAGAAAGGAAAAACAATGTGGGCATTCCAGTCACGGAACTTTTGCATCACATCCAGCTTGGTGTTTAGACTCTGTTTCAGAGCAGGGGGCGGGTTCCTAGTTGTGGCAATGTAAGATAGCAGGAACAGGGAGACACACTTAGCAAATAACACACCACAGACTGTTTCTGCTAGGCATTAGGAGGCCAACCAAGTAAGAAGACAGCATCGTGTCTCTTTTTACAAATGAGTGGCTCTTGGGTACTAGAGGTAACACAGTACGTATCACCTATGCTTCATTTTCTAGTACAGTGGTACCTCAGGTTAAGTACAGTGGTACCTCGGGTTACATACGCTTCAGGTTACATATGCTTCAGGTTACAGACTCTGCTAACCCAGAAATAGTACCTCGGGTTAAGAACTTTGTTTCAGGATGAGAACAGAAATCTTGTGGCGGCAGCGGGAGGCCCCATTAGCTAAAGTGGTACCTCAGGTTAAGAACAGTTTCAGGTTAAGAACAGACCTCCAGAACGAATTAAGTTCTTAACCTGAGGTACCACTGTACTTAATTCGTTCCGGAGGTCTGTTCTTAACCTGAAATTGTTCTTAACCTGAAGCACCACTTTAACTAATGGGGCCTCCTGCTGCTGCCGTGCTGCCGGAGCACGATTTATGTTCTCATCTTGAAGCAAAGTTCTTAACCTGAGGTGATATTTCTGGGTTAGCGGAGTCTGTAACCTAAAGCATATGTAACCTGAAGTGTATGTAACACGATGTAGCACTGTACTATCAATTAGGAATATTTGGTACCTTAGACCCAGGATGTGCAGCTTTTACTCTGCCAGTGGCCACAGTGAAAGGAGGGCATAACTTCTTGCTTTCTGCCACCCTCTTTTCTCTCTCTTTCTGCAACCCCTCCCCTGCCGTTACCCATCAGACAGCCAAGGGTGGGACAGATTGCCAGAGGTCATTAGGAAACAGCCTGCAAAAAGGGGTTTGACATTAGGCCGAAAGCCTCATGCAACCTAGTGCCACAGGTTATCCACCTCTGTCCTATACGGTGTGGTTTCCAATCTGTGTTCCAGTGAACTCTGGGTTTCTTTAGAGAACTTAATAATGTCTTTGTCGCTTAGGCCACTTCTGGCAGATGAATTTTGCTGAAAGACAGCTTGCCCACCGCCGCCACCCATCTTTCCCCGAATATGCTGGTTTGTTTTTTTTTTTCTTTCTTTTTTTAACTTAAAAAGGTAAAGGGACCCCTGACCATTAGGTCCAGTTGTGACCGACTCTGGGTTACGGTACCCATCTCGCTTTTATTGGCCGAGGGAGCTGGCGTACAGCTTCCAGGTCATGTGGCCAGCATGACTAAGCCACTTCTGGCGAACCAGAGCAGTGCACGGAAACGCCGTTTACCTTCCCGCCGGAGCAGTACTTATTTATCTACTTGCACTTTGACGTGCTTTCGAACTGCTAGGTTGGCAGGAGCAGGGACCGAGCAACAGGAGCTCACCCCATCACGGGGATTTGAACCGCCAACCTTCTGATCGGCAAGTCCTAGGCTCTGTGGTTTAACCCACAGCGCTACCCGTGTCCCTCTTTTTTTTTAACTTAGGTCCCACTTTTTCCCCCTGGAGAAGAAAATTCCAAAACAGCTTACATCAATGAACTTGTACATGCAAAATCCACAAAGACACATTAAGCCGCCGAAAAATGCCAACATCATAAAAACCAAAATATTTCCAAATCAACAAAAACAGTGACTCATCAAACCCCCCAAAACCAAGTGAAGATGTAGAGAGAGACAAGGAACCAATTTGTTCATAATTAGAAGAGGGCAGCAATCTTTGAACGTATTGGGATTACGTATTGGGAAGAGCCTTTTACCTCAAAGAACACTGTCAGTGCAGAACACACAGGGACAGTGATTTTTTCCCAGAATAAGATGGAAGTGGGCGGTGTTTGTTTGCTCCCTGTCCCCTGAAACACTAAGATTGAAGGAGTCATCTGTCTATCAGTTTGTGCTTGATGGCTTTATGGGCGTGCTGTTCCTATTTTTCTGGCTATCCTTGGAGCACCGTGCATAAAGGGACAAGGTGCCAGACAGCATGAAGGGGGAGGGAAGGCATCTGATTCTACCTTTCTTTAGGAGAAACACCTGTCAACCTGCACACAAATTTCTCTTCAGGGATGAGATGTGCCACACTGCAAAGCATTACAGAAATGTCATGGAATAGCCCATATATGGCAGTCAAGAACAAGAAAACGACTTGGAGTTTTCCTTAGCAGCTGTAAGGCAGCGCCTCTTTTTAGCTTTGCTTGACTTTTGCCAGTATTTATATAATTGCCAAACACTTGTCCAGTAAGTTATGGTATTTACCTTAAAAGAGCTGGGATGCTTCCCAGGCTCTGTCAGAACAAATCTCCTTGCAATCTACTTTCCTTCTCTCTCCCAGATAGCTGCTTGAGTAGGTTCACCGTCCAGGTCTCCCCGAAATCACAGCTGTACAGAGAGCAACATACTGTTACAGTGGTACCTCGGGTTAAGTACTTAATTCGTTCCGGAGGTCCGTTCTTAACCAGAAACTGTTCTTAACCTGAAGCACCACTTTAGCTAATGGGGCCTCCTCCTGCTGCTGTGCCGCCGGAGCCCAATTTCTGTTCTTATCCTGAAGCAAAGTTCTTAACCTGAAGCACTATTTCTGGGTTAGCGGAGTCTGTAACCTGAAGCGTATGTAACCCGAGGTACCACTGTATTAGGGTTGAAACTTAGAAAATATGTGAAACCACAGATATTTTAAAAGAAAACTCAATAAAAGTTGACAGCATGGTGGGACTTTATATATTTATGAGTTTGTGGGGGGGGGAGGGAGTTCCTTCTAACCCCTGGTTCCAGCAAATGTTAAAACATAAGCCCAATGAGGTGATCACCTGGGTGATGGGGCATTAAGAGAACAAAGGAAAGGGAGCTCTGTGCCAGACGGTAAATGGGTGGGGCACCTCCCTGAACTCAGAGATTGTCAGAAGGAAAGAACCTGAGTTGGGAGCTGAAATGCAGTGATGTGGGCCAGAAGCAAAACAGCAAGCGGAAAGTGAGACGTGCAGGATCTCTCCTTGACTCCAAGGATGTGGCTGTGGGAGAAATAAGAGCCTTTGGGGGTGTTAATGCTACTCAGTTGGTATAACTGTAGCTGGCCTCCCAAAACATATGAAAATGGACTTTGGAACTCTCTTCTTGGGAAAGTTAGACTGATTCTTTAGGTCTTTAGGAACTGACTGTTTTTAAGGAAAGGGCTGGTGCTGCGATATTTCTGTTGTTGCTGCTCCCTGTATTTTTAATAGAATTATAAGATACATAGTTTTAATGCTAATACAGTGGTACCTCAGGTTACATACGCTTCAGGTTACATATGCGTCAGGTTACAGACTCCGCTAACCCAGAAATAGTGCTTCAGGTTAAGAACTTTGCTTCAGGATGAGAACAGAAATCGTGCTCCGGTGGCGCAGCGGCCCCATTAGCTAAGGAGGTGCTTCAGGTTAAGAACAGTTTCAGGTTAAGTATGGACCTCCGAGCGAATTAAGTACTTAACCTGAGGTACCACTGTAGAATTAAAACTAGCAAACGCTAAAAAATAAAAAAGATAATTCCTTTTAAATTATCACTCTGGGCGGCTTAAAAAAAAAAAAATTAAAATACTGTAATACATCAAACATTAAAAGCTTCCCTAAACAGGGCTGCCTTCAGATTTCTTCTGAAAGTCTGGTAGTTGTTGTTCTCTTTGACATCTGGTGGGAGGGCATTCCACAGGGCGGGTGCCACTACTGAGAAGGCCCTCTGCCTGGTTCCCTGTAACTTGGCTTCTCACAGTGAGGGAACTGCCAGAAGGCCCTCGATGCTGGACCTCAGTGTCCGGGTAGAACAATGGGGGTGGAGACGCTCCTTCAGGTATACTGGACCGAGGCCGTTTAGGGCTTTCAAGGTCAGCACCAACACTTTGAATTGTGCTCGGAAACGTACTGGGAGTCAATGTAGGTCTTTCAAGACCGGTGTTATATGGTCTCCTGGAAGTACAGGAGACAGGAACTCTTTCCCCCTTCGTCAGTGGCAGGAACGAGGGCCACAAAGAGCAGAACAGCCTAGCCTTAGCTATTGGACAGATAAAGAACTGCCACTTCCTCTCACTTTGCTAGAAACCATTCCTGCTCCAACTAACAGTTGCTCTGGGATTTCTGCTGTTGCCATCTGTCCGTCTCAAAAGAAAACGGGGCGTGACTCTGGAGGTGAAGTGAAACTGCTAAAGAATCACAGCACCTGCTGTGGCTGCAGAGAACAGTAACTCGTAACCGCTGCCTCCTGCATTGTTTTTGCTGCATTAGCAGCAACAAAGTGACCTCTCTAGGGTGCAAGTCTGGGCAGTGTGTATGGAGGTCCTGGACTGCTCAGACCCTGGGGTGCCGATAGTCAGGAGTGTTGCGGCCTGCGGGCAACACTGGCCTCTGTCCCTCTTTCCTTCCCTCCGTCCTCTGATGCCCTCTCCCATCTCTGCCTCCCAAAGGCTCACACAGCTGTTTATTGCAGCAGCCCTGGCTACAAGCTCCACAGGCGAATGGTGCCTCTGGGAAACACCTCTTTTGGGGGCGGGGTGGGCAGCGCAGAGACCAGGGATGGAAGCTGCTGACCAAAGGACTCCCAAGGAGAGGGGAGAAGAGGCTGAGGGAACACTCCACAAGGAAGGGTGTTCAAAAAAGGCGTAAGAGGCTGCCTGCTCTGCAGGCAAGGGGTGACATAACTGGGCTCCTGAGCCCCACAGGATGCTGCAGAAAGAATGTAGTTGGTTAAGGGAGCCGTGGACTCAAAAAGGTTGAAAACCTCTGGTTTTAGGGACTCACCTCCAGATTTGTGTAGGTTTTACCCCTTAGCCTTTTCTTCTTCTGAAGATGTCCCACAAGGCCATGGGTACAGATTTTCCCCTAGGGTTTACTCCCAATTTAGCCTGGGATAGTACACACTTACTTAGAAGTGGTACAGTCAAACCTCGGTTGTCGAACATAATCCATTCCGGAAGCCCATTCAGCTTCCGAAATGTTAAACAACTGAGGCGCAGCTTCTGATTGGTCGCAGGAGTTTCCTGCACTCAGGCGGAAGCTGCGTTGGACGTTCAGCCTCTGAAAAACTTTCAGAAACCAGACCATTTAGTTCCAGGTTTTTAGCGTTCAGAAGCCGAAACGTTAAAAAACGGAGGTGTTTGGGAGCCAAGGTTTGAGTGTATAGAAATACATAACTTCTATAACATGTACAGTGGTACCTCGGGTTAAGTACTTAATTCATTCCGGAGGTCCGTTCTTAACCTGAAACTGTTCTTAACCTGAAGCACCACTTTAGCCAATGGGGCCTCCTGCTGCCGCTGTGCCGCCGGAGCACGATTTATTTTCTTATCCTGAAGCAAAGTTCTTAACCTGAGGTACTATTTCTGGGTTAGTGGAGTCTATAACCTGAAGTGTATGTAACCTGAAGCGTATGTAACCCGAGGTACCGCTGTATTTCTGGGTTAGCGGAGTCTGTAACCTGAAGCGTCTGTAACCCGAAGAGTCTGTAACCCGAGGTACCACTGTATTCCAAATCAGGGCAGTACAGATGTTTGAAGAGGAAACTAATTCAGCATGGGAGAGGAACATAATAATAGCCTGCAGGATCAGGCCAACGTCCCATTTGGTCCAGCATCTTGTTCTCACAGTAGCCAACCACATGACTGTGGGAAACCAGTAAACAGAACATGAGCACAAGAGCACTCTATCCACGCCCGTGGTTTGTAGCAACTGGTGTTTGGAAGGAAAAGGCCCGCAAGATGAACATGTCTGTGTCAGGGATGCACACATTTCCCCAGGCTGTGGTCCTGCATTGGAAAATAGGGGTTTCATAAGTGCCCAAGAATGTCTCTACTTCCATCTTCTAAACCAAGGGTAGGCAACCTAAGGCCCGGGGGCCAGATGCGGCCCAATCGCCTTCTAAATCTGGCCCACAGACGGTCCGGGAATCAGCGTGTTTTTACATGAGCAGAATGTGTCCTTTTATTTAACATGCATCTCTGGGTCATTTGTGGGGCATAGGAATTTCTTCATTTTTTTTTCTTTTTCAAAATATAGTCCGGCCCCCCACAAGGTCTGAGGGACGGTGGACCGGCCCACGGCTGAAAAAGGTTGCTGACCCCTGTTCTAAACGCTTGAGAGTCTGCATTAATCCAACCAAACAAAAGCCAGGAAGCAAATATAATCAAATGGATGGCCAAATTACTTGTTCTGTGTGTGTGTGTCACGCCCTCCCCCCACCCCAACCCTGGATGGTTGTTTTTCATTGTATTGTGACTGTGTGTGTGTGTGTGTGTGTGTGTGTGCATGCGTGCATAGGAACTTGGATTGTGACATACAGAAACCTGAACTATTGCACCCCACCCCCCACCGCAACACTGTGTAGAAAAACATTAATTTGGCAGAACGGTCCATTTCCTTGAGAGAACGGCCAGTGGCCCGACAGCAATTTCCCCCCCCCCTTGTTATTCTAGCTACTGTAGTACTGTTCTCTTTCCAGTGGAGAATGGGCCTCCCGCTGGTATGTATAGAAGATAAACAATTGAGAAATTGAGCAGTTAATCAAAGCAGTTCTGAGACACAGAGACCTTGGGGTGAGAACTTGGAGTATTGGAATCTGAAGAGCAAAGCTGCAAAGAACTGGGGGGTAAACTTAAGGGTTTGCTCAGTTCCTGAACCCTGGGGGTAGAATGCGGGCTTAGGGGTGGTGCCAGAACAAATATGGGCTGAATCTGGCAGAATTTGCCAGTCATAATGGATGGGCATAGCCAGAGGGTGCAGCTTCCCCTTCCCCAAAAATCAAGTAAATAAATAAAAATGCTTAAGTAACTGACCAATTGCATCGCTGATAACTCGGTTCTGACCCTCCCTAACATAAAGCCTGCCCCCCACTCAATAAATCCTGGCTACTACGCCCAATGGAGCCTGGCGGAATCTGAAGTTTATTATCTTTTCAGACACCTATATTGGCTTACTGTACAAGGAATCACTTTGGGCCCTTGGAAAGCAATTCAGTAACTGAAGGGGGGGGGACACACACGTCCCAAAAAACACAGAGAGATTTGGAGGGAGGGGGAAGCAGAGAGAGAGAACGGGGGGGGGGGTGATAAATCGGGTCCTCCCTTAAAGAGGGCACGTATTGTGGTGAGAGCTGGAAACCGACACCCTGTGTTGTGGGTGGGTACAGTTGGTCAGCCACAACACCCGATTGGTAGGTCCCTCGTAGCTGGGTGCAATCTGGCCAATGGGATGCAGTCCAAACGGTTCGAGGAACCTATTTATACCCATGCATGTGACCCAGAGCTTCCTCTTTCGGCACGTGCATTCGGAACACCCGCCCACCTCTCCCTACTTTTAGGGCTTTGCGCTTGACCTTGCTATGCCATCGTGTGTCGTCTGTCGTTGGGACAGGGGCACGGCAGGAATTTTCCCCACTTGGCTGACTGGCTGTCGCCATTTGGGTTTCGCCTGCCGCGTAGCAAATTGTCACAACTTGTAAGGTTGCGGATAGGCTCTGGTTCAGGTGATAGGGATGGGAGAACGCTCTTGCCATCCCTATGTGAAGGGTATTCCATTAAAGGAATCCAGGGACTCAATGGTTTGGTCAACCCCTGAGATGGGGTTGTGCCCATGCCTGAGTCCAGGGGGACATTTGGGTGGTGGAGATAACCTGTTCCCGGCTTTCCGCTTATCCAGGTGTTCACCCTTGACTGACCTATGCTGGAACCCTGAGTCAGCGCTACCTGCATGGCAGGGAGCTAGTGGAACCAGAGCCTATGCAAACATTCACTTTCTGTAATCAATAAAGTTGTGGCCTAAATTCTGTGAAAAACCAAAATCTGAGTCGTGTGAATTTATTTAGTGGGGAGGTTTCTGGGTCTGAACATGCAAAGATGCAATCCTGCAAACTCCTCACACATTTCATTCTGGCTATAGTCACCATTGTATCTAGTTCCACCCACTCTAACAGTACACCACAATGACTTTAAGCGTGAAACCAGGTAAATAAATACACTATCAAATTACATACGGTAGTCATCAAGGCATAAATACAAATGCAATAATAAAATAAAGAAAAATTGTCAGTTATCCTTGTAACCCTTCACTGCGCTGGTTTCCATATAAGACTGATGTTGTTTTGTTACTGCAAAAGCAAATGAAGTCCTTTTTTCCCTGTTGTTGTTTTCCTATTACTATTGCCAAGCAAAAGCTCCATTTTCTGACTTGAGTGCTGAAGTCCAGTTAACTAGTGAGCCTTGATATACAGTAAGCTTGCAACTTATGTGGGGGGTTAAGTTCCAGGGATCGTGCCTAAAGCAAATATCGCCTATCGGCAAAACACACTGGGTTCAATGGTGCATGGGGTTGTGAAAGTCATTTTTCCCAGAACTCTGCCCTTTTATTTATTTATTTGCCATGCGTGTAAAAGCTGAATACACACAAGTTAAATGAGCGCAAGTTGCGATCTTACTGTATTGCAATGAAATAATAATAATTATGAATGAATGAATCGTTTTCGGTCACTGACCAGAGTGATAATAACAATTACCGGTATAATGAGAGAAGTATCCAGTTTCAGCTCACCACATCTTTAAAAAAAATAATAATCATGTAGCTAGAAGAAGTTTAGCAACAATCAGCTAAAATTATGACATGGTTGGGACATCCCGCAAAAAAATATTCATCCTATCAATGTTTCATTGTATTTTAATAGTTGCTTTTTCTATGTTTTTAGTGGTTCTTCTTTTTATCTGTAAACCACCTTGGGTTCCATCAGCGTAAAAGGTGGGATTTTAGTTAGCTAGTTAGTTCAAGTCTTTGGAATCGTTTGGAGTAGGAAAAAATGCTAAAATTTGTGGACATGATAGAACTTTATTGAACTATGGCTAGTATGGGGAATGTAGACAATGTCACCCCATTTCTACTAGAACTGAAGATTAGCAATACATTTGGACTTGACATGAGAAAATATGTCTTTGTACAATCCATATTTCATTTAATAAAGCGTGTGCGCATGCGCGCGCGCGCGCGCACACACACACACAGGAAGTTGTGTCATTCCATAAGGAGAAAAAGCAAAAATCAATAGCTTTAAGACAAATCAAAATGTGACAAAATAGTGAGCAAGCTTTCTCCAACAATGCTGTGAAACACTGCAGCTACTAAATAAATAACTTACTACCTTTTTTCACTTGGTTTTTTAAATTTTATGTGGGCAGGGAAAGAGCACTGGGGCTCTGCAAGATATCCAAGCGACACCAGATCAAGATGGTTTTTCCAATGTTATTAACCTGTATCTTATATGACGCATCAGAAACAGTGCCTCGAAAATCCCCTGATGCTCTCTAACGAAAATAGATAAACAGGTTTCTCTTCCTCTGTGGTTGGAGAACAGCCCCTCTATTGTTTGAGGATTCCTGAGGAGTTTTGATGCTTCTGCTGAACAAATTCCTTTCTCAAAAGTGAGGGGCCCTGGGGACTCCTCCGTTTAAGGCCGAAGGGACACCCTTAAAAAGTGCTCCAACTAGCAGAAGCTGCGTTGAGGCTCAAGGTGTCATTTTACTTTGTCCCCTGGGACTTTTGTCTCTACAGGCCTCTTGTTCAAGAGCAACCCTTCTCCTTTTGAATGGCCCTGCTCTCTTGGCCGTCCTCACGCTCCCTGGATTTAAGCCCAGTGTTGCCTTAATCCACAATTTCACAAATTGGCAGGCATAAGCGAGCATATTCACGTCTGTTGACAGAAGCATTTGCTTCCTCTGCTCCAGCAGACAGTAGCCACTCCACCACAGCCCTTTGGGGACCAGTTTCAGCATAACCTCTGGATTTTCAGGCCCATTTACAACCTAACATTATATATATCCTGGGAATGATATATAAGTGAGAAGTTGAGTATTCTCTGTGTGAGAATACTCCTATTAAACCTAGTTATATTAATAGGAACTCCTATTAAGCCTGGTTATATTTGCAGTGTGTGCACAGGGGCTTCCTTGAGATGGCTGAAAATTACTGAGGCTCATCCGTTACAAAATGGTGGAGCCAGCTATAAAATGGAGGCAGAGCTTGGCACAATCAGATGGCCATTAACAATATCACTTTCTACCAATATCTATTTTTTATTATAATTTTTTATTATTTCACATGAAAATTATACACCATAAACATAACAGGGGACTGACAAAACCACCCAGAAACTCCAGCAGGTGCAGAATGCCGCGGTGAGACTCCTTATGGGGTCTTCACTGCGAGATCACATTCACCCGGTGCTATACCAGCTGCACTGGCTCCCGGTGGAGTATAGGATCAGGTTTAAGGTGCTGGTTTTTTATGAAAATGATTTACAGGTGGTACATGACTCCAGTCAAGCTTGCGAAGATTTACCATTTGCCCAATAACAATTGTTGGAAATGTAAAGAGACTGAAGGTACCTTCTTCCACCTTTGGTGGACCTGCCCAAAGATTAAGGCCTTCTGGGAAATGATTTATAATGAGATTAAGAAAGTACTTAAATGCACCTTTCATAAGAAACCAGAGGCATTTCTCTTGGGTATGGTCGGCCAGCTGGTGCCGAGGAAGGATAAAAACTTCTTTTTGTACGCTACTACGGCAGCAAGGATTCTTCTAGCAAAGTATTGGAAGACACAAGAGCTACCCACACTGGAGGAATGGCAGGCGAAAGTGATCGATTTTATGGGACTGGCAGAAATGACCGGCAGAATCTGCGACCAAGAGAAAGAGACTGTGGAAGAAGACTGGAAGAAGTTTAAAATATATCTTAAGAGCTACTTTGTTGTGTTTGTTAAAAACTGGAAAATTAATAAAAAAAATTATTTTTTTAAAAAAATAAGGTGCTGGTTTTAACCTTCAAAGCCCTATACGGCCTAGGACCCTCGTACCTACGGGACCGCCTCTCCTGGTATGTCCCACAGAGGAACTTATGGTCTGTAAATAAAAACATCCTGAAGGTTCCAGGCCACAGAGAGGTTAGGCTGGCCTCAACTAGAGCCAGGGCTTTTTCGGCTGTGGCTCCAATCTGGTGGAACGCTCTGTCCCAAGAGACTAGGGCCCTGCGGGACCTGACATCTTTCCGCAGGGGCTGCAAGACAGAGCTGTTCCACCAGGCCTTTGGCCAAAGCAGTCTGACCCCCTCCTTCGGTAATCCTCATAGAACTCTAGCCCAATGGTTGCCATCAATTTGATTGGAATTAATTTTATAATGAAATGATTTTAGAATGTTTTATCATTTTACTGTTGTTAGCTGCTCTGAGCCCAGCTTCGGCTGGGGAGGGCGGGATATAAATAAATTTTTATTTATTTATTTATTTATTTATTTATTTTTATTATTATTATTATTATTATTATTATTATTATTATATAAATTTTTATTTATTTATTTATTATTATTATTATTATTATTATTATGTGACTTCCTTGCTTCCCCTTGGTTGAATTTCATCGCATATCCTTTTAACGGTTTTCCAAATCACAGTTCTTATAAAATTTAACTTAAACATTAACATCCTTAGATCTTCACATTATGAAATTAAACATATTAATTCATCACTTAACTGAAATAAAATCCTAAGCCAATTAAGTACCTGCAAGCTGTTTTCAGTTACCGTAATTTAACTTAACATATTAAATTTAATGAGTATCAAGAAGATTGGATTAAATTTAATGATTACTTGAAGTTAAATTAACTGAAAACAGCATGGAGCCACCCCCTTTAAAGGAGAGGGAGGCGCTCCATCCAGCTGTGCGCGAAGCGTCTCCTCGCTCTGCGCCAGCGCGCGCCTTGCTGCAAGCGGCGCATCCCGGCAGCTCCGTCGGAAGTGCAAAGCGTGCCGGCATTTTGCATTTCTCCGTATATATCCGAGAAGGAGGGGCTTCCTTCCTTCCTTCCTTCCTTCCTGGCCGGCTTGCCCCTCTTTCCGCCCGCCATGCCCAAGGTGGTGTCCCGCTCCTTGGCTTGCTCGGATACGCGCGACCGCGAGGAGTACGGCGAGGGCGAGAAGCCCCTGCACGTCTATTACTGTCTGTGCGGGCAGATGGTGCTGGTGTTGGACTGCGCGCTGGAGAAGCTGCCCCTGAGGCCCCGGGACCGGGCGCGGGTGATCGACGCCGCCAAGCACGTCTACAAGCTCTGCAACGCCGAGGACGAGCCCGAGGGCGCCTATCTCCGCCGGGACGGAGGCGGCGTCGAGCGGCAGTGCCGGAAGAAGTGCGCGCGGTGCGGGCTGCTCCTCTTCTACCGGCACCAGCCCGACGGCGCGCCCGCCACCTTCGTGCTCGACGGCGCCCTGGTCCAGTTCGGGCAGGGCTGGGCCCAGAAGCAGCTGCAGCTGCTGCAGCAGCCGCCTCCTCCTCCCGAGAAAGTGATGGTGACCCGTCGGACGAAGGACATGGGCAAGTGCGGCTCGGTCACCGTCTCCACCGTCGACGAGGAGGAGGAGGAGATCGAAGCCAAGGAAGTGGCCCAGTCGTACGCGCAGAACGCGCGCCTGATCCAGAAGCAGCTGCGCAGGGAGGGCGCTTGCAAGAGGCGGCTGCAGGAAGAGGCCGAGCTGGGAGGCAAGAAGGGCAGAGGGAAAGGCACTCTGATCGACAAGCAGTTCAAATAAGAAACGTCCAGAGAGAGGGATGCGTCGTTTCTTAGAGGGGAAAGGGTGGGGGGCACACACCACCATGGGCGTAGCCAAGGGGGCCGTAAATCAATACAAATCTGAGGTTCTGCCCCCCCCCAACCAAAATCATGGACCCCACCCCTGTGTCCTTATTATTCAAATCCTCTTAGGGAGGCTTGTGTGCACCATGTGCCTTCTGAAACATTTCCCAAAATAATAATAATAATAATAATAATAATAATAATTTTGCATTTCTAGGAAGCACCGCAGCCTTAATTTCCTAGCAAAAGCAAAGCAACCTTCTCCCAAGAGCGAGCAGAGAGGCGTTAGTCTGCCTCTGTTGTGCTGAGTTACGTTTTTGTATCTTCAGGTGTATATAGAAATTACCGTGTTACTGGCAATATGTCAAGTTTGTATTGATGGAGTTAGAAGCAAAATGTACAAAAAAATAGATCTTTAATAAGTTATTTTCATGTGGTATGTCATTTCCAACCCATCCCCGTCACCTTTGGCAAGAAGTTAAATTTCTTTGTTAAAGAAGTTAAATTTGCTTTGGAAGATGGGAGAGGGTTATTCTGGGGCTCCAAAGCAGTATTCCATGGAGATACTAAAAGCCTAACTACAGGTGGCGTTAAATGTGACTCAGCATCTTACATACAGGTTTGAAAAAATTCATGGTGAGGGGATCTAACCTTTTCCTCATGTGGTATTTGCTGGGGGGCGGGGCAATCCCTCTTCATCCAAGGAGTAGAATATAAAAGTAAGTTGCATCTCATTCATAGAGTATTCGGAAAAAGGATCCATCAAGACAACTGGATTTCTCCCTCAATAGAGAATATTGTACAGCAGTTCCAAAGGTCCAAAAAGTACACAAATTGCACACATAACCGCCCCAGAGATTTAACAAAGTTTGGGTGGGTCATTACAATATCACTTTTACGTATGTTAGGGATCTTCCCCATAAGATCGGTGTTGTTTCAGAATTCTCCACTGCTGTGCAATGCTATATAGGTGCAATTTTTAATAAGCATTCCCTTATACATGTGGATACTAGTTTATTTTTTAAGTGGATACTAGTTTATAAGGTTTAGATAGCCGTTAATCATTCTACTTATTTGCCTATGTTTTTTCCAGTGACATTTTTGAAAAAGTGCATGATCATTACGAAAAGTTCGTGTATGTTGCTGCCACACTGAATACATGAATGTTGGAAATTCGTAAGATTGCTGTAATTCACCTCCATATAATTTCCTGCGTGGAAAGATGGATTTTCTGGTTTAGAAAATCGTTCTTTAAAAAAGCTTTACAGGTTGTAAAGTAAACCCAGTGTAAAATCTGTGTTTGAGCCAATGCATATTGACATCTCAAGTCTATGGATGCACCAGGAATCTTCTGAGTTTTGCCCCCTCCCTGCCCTACCCCCCCAAGAAATGATGAGAGTAGCTACCTTCCCCCCCCCTTTAATAGTAAGGTAAAGGGACCACTGACCATTAGGTCCAGTCGTGGCCGACTCTGGGGTTGCGGCGCTCATCTCGCTCTATAGGCCTAGGGAACCGGCATGCAGCTTCCGGGTCACGTGGCCAGCATGACTAAGCCGCTTCTGGCGAACCAGAGCAGCACACGGAAACACCGTTTACCTTCCCACCAGAGCGGTACCTATTTATCTATGTGCACTTTGATGTGCTTTCGAACTGCTAGGTTGGCAGGAGCAGGGACCGAGCAATGGGAGCTCACGCCGTCGCAGGGATTCGAACCGCCGACTTTCTGATCTGCAAGTCCTAGGCTCTGTGATTTAACCCACAGCGCCACCCGCGTCCCTTCCCCTTTAATAGTACATAGAGCTAAAGGAAGAAGTTGGAAGAGTAATGTTCTTTCCCATTTCTCCTTTCACTTCTGTGTGCTTTCCAAGAGATTAATACAACTGAATTTTACACAGATCCCTTGGAAAAAAAGGAAATCTCTGTGCTGCAGTTTTTCCCTCTCTCTATTGGGAGGGGAAGGAGCCATAAATGACCAGAGGTGGTTGCATCCACATAGCACTCTCTTAAAAACCCCAAAAACCCACAGGCCTAAAAGGTGAGCAATCCCTGAACTCTGAGATTGCAGCCTCAAGTTTTCTCTTCCACATTCTACCTGGTCAAGCAGATTTTGTAGGTCTGAACAGCAGCCATGGGGGGGTGGGGACTACAATGTGTGCAAGGCAGGCAACCCTGGAACTACCACCGTACCACCTTAAAAGAGTATTGTGTATACACAAGCTCAGCGGCTGCCTAAATATTTTGGTTCCCCTTCAAAGAAACATCTCTGGGGTGTTGCCACTGGTCTGTAGCTGTGTCCAGCTGCCTATTTGCTGATATCACTTGCTGTTCCCCCATCAGTTATCTTGACTTTTACCAGCCGGCCGCCAGAGCTCTGGTGTGTTTCGCATCACATGGACGGCTTGTCTGCCTGCCAATTAGGCTTTTCATCCCTGTACTGTCTGGTGAGTTCCCCCCACTTTGATTTAGGACATCTAGGACTTCTACTTATGGGATTGCTTTCCTTTACAAAAGAAAATTGGGCAGCTTTTAGGAGTCCCTGCACCCGGTGCTACAGAGCAATAATCAGGGAGTGTTTGGGGTCAAATCAGGCCTACTGTCTGTCTCTCCTTCTTAAACTGCTGGACGGAACAGGAAACTGCCGGCCATCCAAACCAGGATACTAAGCTGTGTATAGATCAGGGGTCAGCAAACTTTTTCATCAGGGGGCTGGTCCACTGCCCCTCAGACCTTGCGGGGAGCCGGACTATATTCTGAAAAATATACCGTATTTTTTGCTCTATAAGACTCACTTTTTCCCTCCTAAAAAGTAAGGGGAAATGTGTGTGCGTCTTACGGAGCGAATGCAGGCTGCGCAGCTATCCCAGAAGCCAGAACAGCAAGAGGAATTGCTGCTTTCACTGTGCAGCGATCCCTCTTGCTGTTCTGGCTTCTGAGATTCAGAATATTTTTTTTCTTGTTTTCCTCCAAAAACTAGGTGCGTCTTGTGGTCTGGTGCGTCTTATAGAGCGAAAAATACAGTAGATACCCTGCAAGCCGGTCCCACAGCTGCCTCCAGACCTGGAGGAGGAACGCACTCTGCACGCGCTCAGCAGTGTCCACTCACCGGCATTGTTGACAAGAAGCAGCCGCTCCATCGGCCCGTCCCCACGGAGCTCCCAGGTGGCATGCACCACGCACTGCAGCCCGTCGCCCGAGGCCAGGTTGGCGGGCAGGCCGCGCATGCGGAGTGCTGGGCAGGTGGTGCGCAGCTCGCCCTCCAGCTGCTCCAGTGCGGCCACTGAGCACACCAGCAGCAGCAGCGCCGAGCTGGGTGCCAGGTGCGGGGCCAGCAGGTGTGCCAAGCTCTGGCTGAAGCCCTGCGACGCGCCCGTCACAATGCCCATGGCGCGGCCCAGACCCACCTCCTGGCCTCTCCGTCCATGGCTGTGCTGGGTTTACCTCAGCGCGCAGGTGGCGAGGCTTCAGATTGGCTTCAGCAACTTCCTGCAGCCAATCCGAAGCTGCGCCAGCGTCGCCGCCCGCCCAGAAGCCGTGCCAGCGTCGCGGAAGTCAGTCCCTGGGCGGCAAGGCATCTGCAGCATGTGGGGACTGACCGAGTGGGCGGCAGCATCTGCGGGCCAGCTTTACGACCCTGGGGGGCTGCATCCAACCCCCAGGCCTTAGTTTGCCGACCCCTGGTATAGATGATTTAAAGCACACGCGACGCACATTCTTTCCCTCAAAAGGAATTCTGTTTAGGTTTGCTGGAAATTAAACTATCATATCCAGAATTCTTTGAGGGAAAGTGTGCTTTGAACTTGAATCAAGTGATCCTGGAGAGCCAATCCCATGTTTGTTCCTGCCTGCTGGTGATAAGATACTTTGAGAGCTTCAAAACTGGAATAGACATTTAAATGGAGGATAGGTCTCTCAGTGGCTATTTGCCATGAGAGATGAATGGGTCTTCCATGTACCGAGGAAGTTTACTCAGTGCCAGGGACAAACGAGAAGAATACACAGTGTGCCTCATTTATGAAAACCTTTGGGCTTCCAGATTTTGCTGAACTCCTGTCAGACCTAGAAAGCATGGGCAATGGCCATGGATTATGGGAGCTGTGGTTCAGCAACTCTGTGCCCGTTTTCTACACATTTTCTCTCACATGCACACAAACATACATGAAGTGTTCCCTTCTCTCTTCACCATATACTGCACCACTGATGTAAATGCCCTGGGGTTTGATGCAGACACACAAAAACATTTTAGTCTCAGAGTCAGGCAGAATTAGAACAACATAAGAGACTTTTAGTTCCTCTGGACCATTCGTACTGTTTGGTTTAACAGGCCTACTCCCTGGCAGTCCAGTTTCCTGTGCTTTCCTCAGCATTGTTTAGAATATTTACCCATTTTCCCCTCAGCTCTGGGGCCTCTTGGAGGTCAAGCTATTCCAGCTCCCTTATCACAGCCACGTTAACTCATTAGCCTTTCCTCTAATGACTTTTCACCATTGGAATGTGGGGAGGGAGACGTTGCTCTGCATTCATCTGATATCTTTGAAGCATCAAGCTTTAACATCTCCTTAAGAAATCCTCATGATTAGCAGGCGTGTGTGTTATGAGAAAGATATGGAAACAACACAGAGGAGGGAATGGCTGGCTATTGCTGTTTTGGTTAGATATATTTGGCTATGTCCTCAAAGAAAGTGGACACAAAGTACCACACAACTTGTTCTGTACATACAAGCACACAATGGGCATGTGTGTTTCAGATTGTATTGCTCCACCAACAGCCTTCTGCATCACCGAAGAACGCTAAGAGTACTACTGAATCACATTCACACCAAGGCCTGGGGGCAGCAAGCCCTGCTTTGGGCAGGGATCAAAGGGCAGCCGATCCCACCAGGGATTGAACCTGCAAAACCTTGGCATTATCAGCACCATGCTTTTACGAACTGAGCTATCTGGGAAGCACTATAAGCTTTAAGTCAAAGGAAGCATGAGATAGTACAATATGCTGCTTTTTTATGCTGGATCGCTGGATGGTTTCTTTGGGGAACCAAAATGATGTCCTCTTGCACCAGCTCCATGGCAGACATTTATCCTGAAACATTGTTTTCCACTCATGGAACTCAGGTTACAGCACACATGGCATGATTGATCACATCTTCCTCACAGCAACACTAGGCAGAGAGAAACTTGCCTTGCTCAATGTCACCCAGTGTGTGTTACGGAACTCTTCACCCCAAATCCATCAAGTCTACCCACTAGGTCACACTCTCCAGCAATCACCCTTGCGTAAGAATAATATATACTTTTGGAACTCCCCAAGGGCAGAGTGCATATGTTCAAAAGTCCTAACGTTTGTGGAGCCATGTCAAGGTTGTTTCTAAGGGAGAATTAATCACAGGGGCAAGAGAGATTTGGATTAGAAAATAGTAAGGGAAGTCTGGATTAGAAGGGAAATAGTATAGGGACACGGGTGGCGCTGTGGGTTAAAGCCTCAGCGCCTGGGACTTGCCGATCGTATGGTCGGCGGTTCGAATCCCCGCGACGGGGTGCGCTCCCGTTGTTCGGTCCCAGCGCCTGCCAACCTAGCAGTTCAAAAGCACCCCTAAGTGCAAGTAGATAAATAGGGACCGCTTACCAGGGGAAAGGTAAACGGTGTTCCGTGTGCTGTGCTGGCTCACCAAATGCAGCTTGTCACGCTGGCCACGTGACCCGGAAGTGTCTGCGGACAGCGCTGGCTCCCGGCCTATAGAGTGAGATGAGCGCACAACCCCAGAGTCTGGCAAGACTGGCCCGAACGGGCAGGGGTACCTTTACCTTTTACCTAAGGGAAGTCAAGGCTTCAGCCCCTTGTGTATACAGAGAAACATGTTCTCAATTTGCAACTCTATTTAATGAGCCTTAGGAGCAGCATGAGGATGGCAGAAGTTCACACACTTGAGGTGTTCTTGAGATCTTGGTTCCCAGTCCAGCTCTCTGTGCATGCAACTGCTAGCCACCCTAGATGCAGTCGTGTATCGTATCACAGAACTGCCAAAAAGCACATCTAGGGAATTCCATGGAGCCAGAACAAGCAGCCAGCGTGGTGTAGTGGTTAAGAGCGGTAGTCTCGTAATCTGGGGAACCGGGTTCGCGTCTCCGCTCCTCCACATGCAGCTGCTGGGTGACCTTGGGCCAGTCACACTTCTTTGAAGTCTCTCAGCCCCACTCACCTCACAGAGTGTTTGTTGTGGGGGAGGAAGGGAAAGGAGAATGTGAGCCGCTTTGAGACTCCTTAAAGGGAGTGAAAGGCGGGATATCAAATCCAAACTACTCCTCCTCCTCCTCCTCCTCCTCCTCTTCTTCTTCTTCTTCTTCTTCTTCTTCTCGCACCCAGCATTGGAAGCAGGCCTTTGCATAGATTGGGACAGCTATGTTTAGAGGATGCTAATGAAGTTACCATCAGTCGCAGAATATTTTTGTTTACAAAGCATTTTCAATCTGAGAGTCTATCTACTCATTGAGATCTTCAGCAAACGGTTCTCCGTGAGGAGCTTCCATTCCGGAGGGAGAAACAGCTCAGGAATATTGCAGGGTTTTTGTTGTTTTGCCGGGCCTCATATATGCCTGCGTGCATCTTTTCCATAATCGGAAAACCCATCTTCTTCCTGGCACCCTAATTATGGCAGAACCTGGCAACTTCTGGGATTATTAGTTTGTGTTACACTGATGGCCTCTGGACTAATAGAGTAGCCCCAGAGCATTGTAAAGTTGGAAGGGATCCCAGAGGGTAATCTAGCCCAACTCCCTGCAATGCAGGCATCACAGCTAAATAATCCCTGACAGGTGGCCATCCAACATCTGTTTAAAAACCTCCAGTGAATACAGAAATTAGGTATGGCTGTATTGGACAACTCTCACCCTAGGAAAAAAAACCAAAGGGAAGGTACAATCCAGATAAATTTAAGAATACTTAAGTACAGTTGAAATCAGAGGGCCTTGCCCAAACACAATTAAGGGCTTAGTTCCTTTACAAGTTCCTTTACAGGTTTTAAGGATGCTTAACTTTCCCTGGATTACACGTTTTGAGCAACTGGGAAAAAAGATAACAGATTTATTGGGGGCTATGACTTAAGCTGATTAGGGTCACAGAGCACACCTGAACAGGTTAGTCATAATAAAGTCCCACTCTTTTCAAGGAACCTTACTCCTAAGGGTGTTTAGAATTTCACACTTAGGTGTAGGATTGCTCAGTAAGGTACAGATACTCTCTCACACTGTCTAGAGTGCACACAAATGGCTCTGTGGATGGAGTGTGAGAGCGTATTATAAAGCCAAGGGGAGGCGATAACCAGTCACAGCTGGATTACTCAGGGCAGCTTTTGCCAATCTGGTGTCCGTCAGATGTTCTGGATTCCCAACTCCCATTAGTTCCTGCCAGCACAGCACTTAGGGACTCACTCTTGCACCATTTTCGTCTGAAAAGAGACACATCTTAGAGAAATGATGAGGAGCTCTAATACACTTGAGGTGCAATCCAGGCCAGGAGTGAGGAACCTGTGGCTTCCCTCCAGACATTGTTGAACTCCAGTTACCTTCAGCCACAGATTGGCCAATAGTTAGGGATGTTGGGAGTTAAAATCCAGCAACATCTGAGGAGAGGCCACAGGTTCCCCACCTCTGAGCAGGTAGTTATGAATTTGTAAGTTTCAGTGTGAGCATTAAGCATCTCCCACCGACTGCAGTGGGACTTTTAAAAAGTGCATCGTTTTGCCTGAATTGCGCCTATGGCATTTAACGTGCCCCAATTCCACTGAAAATTATACCTCCTGTAATGCTAAAACATTTCACTCCTCCACTGAAACGCAAGTTTTTATCAGCTAAGAAGAAGACAACCGATTGAGGGGAATACACACACATTTCATTTTTCAACATTTTAATAAATAACATGTTGCACAATGGAATGAACGAGCATGTAAGTTAAGTGAGTTAGTTCTTGCGGACACAAGAGTCCTGAAAGCACTGCAGTTCTGGTAAGCATGCTGGGAGAGGGGGTCTTCAGCTCTTCACAGGTGTAGAAGTTGGTTTCATGGCTTTTTTAAGATGGTGATAGTTTGGCAGGATTTTCATTAGGAAGTCCAGCTGCAATGTTTGTGGCTAAAAAGAACAGCAGAGTGAAAAAATGGGGGGGGGGGAGCACCAGATAGGTGATAATACTGACAGTCTGAATTCATTTGCTTATGTTCTGATCTACCAGGGGAAATAATTCATGGGATAAAGAACCAAAGCATCTTTAAAGACAGCATAGGGGAAAGCAAATGGTCAATTAACCAGAAACTTCATTTCTATTTCCTATCCGCCCCCCTCCTGGGAGTCTCTCCTACTCCCCAGCCAAGCTGAGAAAGACAACAGGCTTTTTAATCCTGAGTGGGTCACTTGTAAGAGTCCATGATGCCTGGACCTTGGTAAGTCAGTTTGCAATCGGCTAGAAAACCAGAATTAGAAACTGATTGCAAACTGTGGCTTTTCAAGGTCCAGGCATCATGGAATCTTACAAGTGACCCACTCAGAGAGGATTAAAAAGTGTGTTTAGGGGAAGACACAAGATCTACCCACCCTGGAAGAATGGCAGATGAATGTGATGGACTACATGGAACTGGCGGAAATGACTGGCAGAATCCGAGACCAGGGAGAAGAGTCGGTGGAGGAAGATTGGAAGAAATTTAAAGACTATCTACAGAAACATTGTAAAATTAATGAATGTTAGAAGGATGTTGGAATGAAGTTATGTGGTTTTAGCAGAAATGGTATAAAGGTTTAGGAAAAAAACTGACTGTAAATTGGTGAAAGGAGGGAAAGTTAAGTTACATTATATTAAGATAAATTACAGGACAAAAATTGGAAAAGATGGAAAAGATTTGCTGAAATAGTTAACCAAACTAGAATACAAAAAAGGGAGGTGTGAGGAGGTCAAAGAAACAAGCAAATGAAAAATAAGTTATGGGAAGATTTGCTGTGTTTTTTAATGGATTTTATTTTTCTGTTTTTTCTTCGTTCTTTTTCTTTTGCTTTTTTCCTTATTGTGATGTGATGTGTTGTTTTGTTTTTGTTTAATATGGTGTTTTTCTTTTTTCTTTTTGTAACCTTTAAAACTTTAATAATTTCTTTTTTTTTAAAAAAAGTGTGTTTAGGTTTGTGCCTGGTATCGTATGACATTCTCATTGACAAACCAGTTGCTCCACCGCCATTGGCCTTTGCACCATAGACACGGGAGTGGTGAGTTGATGGGAAAGGAAAGGAAACAAGTGGCTCTCCGTACTGATAGACCAGACTGGGTTGGCAAAGTCATGCTGTTGGAAAGGGAGGAACAACTGGCGACATATCAGCAAAGGTTGAACTCCTGTCATGCACCTACCTGGGGCCGCTCAGTCTGCACTCGCCGAAGACAGTCAGCTCCATAGATGACAGTGTTTTCAGGGATGACTTCGTAGGTATTGACATTGCAACAGGCTCCAATGATGCAGCCACTCGTCAAGATCACGTTCCTACCCACAAATGCTGCAGAGACAAAAAAGCGCACATTATGAAATGGCAAACAACCCACCTGGAATGAGCAACGTCATGAAGTCTAATCAGTGGTCAGTTCTTTGGCCCAGCATCTCACCTCTAGAAACGGAGGATATCATCGACATAAGTCTATTCTCTGCTACTCCTCTGTGGCATCCCAAAATTTTTGTCTTGTTTCTAAACTCAACTTGGCTGCAATCATGTGCAGTCTCACTTCTGAGTACCACCAGTTCCACTGCTTATCTCCAAGTGTACACAACCCAGGGATGTGCAACTACACTCTGGTCTTAAATTGCCGCAGTCTGTACCATCAAGCATAGGGATGAGGAACCAGTGACCTTGCAGGTGATGCTGGACTACATCTCCCATCATCCCTGACCATGCTGGCTAGGGCTCATGGGAGTTTTAATCCAGCAACATCTAGAGGGCCTTTGGTTACCCATGACTGCTCTAAGACAACATGGGGAAACTCAAAATTAAGAAAGTTTGCAAATGGATGAGGTGTGTGTGTGTGTGTGCGCGTGCTGTTTCCAAAACTACTGTCTTGGTCAAACTTTTTTTTTTTTTTTAAAAAAAAGCAAAGCTGCAATTTTAAGCATGCTACTATGGACTTACAATATATTTATCAAAATTGGTTTTTCACATAAACCATTCCACTATTTTCAGATGTCAGAGTGGTCCTCAGAAGCATAGAGAATACGTAATACAATGCAAAAACTGGAAACAAAAAATAACCCCCACTTAAAATAATTTCCCACTTAATCAACATACATACCTTTGGACTCAATTACATTGTTGTCTCCTATTTTCATTGCCTGGGAATCTGTAAGTTCACAGTTAAGAAGAGTACTTAGATATTTAGTTTGCATGCTCCCTTATCCTGGATTCCTCCTAATACAGTCCTCTTTGGAGAATCCCCATGTTTTGAAAAGGCGTTCAGGACAAGTGGCCTGCTTCAGTAAAGTGTGGTTTGAAAGCTCCTGGACCAGTGGCCTTTAGTTCAATCAAAAGCTGCCTATGGACCTTTGAGTGTGTGCTCAAAGGCTTTCCTCAATGCTCAGAGCAGCCAGCTCTGTGGTCCTGGGTTCTTCTGCTAGGCTCTTACAAACTGCCACAGAGAAGGAATGCACAGTGAGTGGAATTCTCTCAGCAGAGCAAGTAAAAGATCAGTGGGAAGTTCTTTGTGAGCAACCAATTAGCTGTTATGACTGTGAACGACCCTCTTGTTACAGCAAAGGTACTCCTACCACTGTTCTGTGGCTTCAACGGTTATAAGCTGTGTTAAAATTAGGCAGAAAAGGAAGGCGAAGATAGACAGGAGATTAAACAAAACTCACAGCTTGTTGAACCAGAAGGCTGTCAACTAAGTTTAAAACACAGCCAATATGGGGAATATTACAAGTAAGGAAAGAACAAGGGAAATTGTAATGATATTAAATGTGATGTTTTGCATTGCTTTGCTTTGCTGGCCTTGTAGGAGAGTTGCTTTCGTTACCTGGTCCTCTGGATTGCATTTATTTAAGATTGCTCATTTGAGTTTGGAACACCAGCTACAATGGTTGATCCCTTTAGACAAAAGAAAACAGAACTTTGAGGCCTTTTGTCCCAAGAGAGAGGTCACTGCTCACAATGTGGGTTGTTGTTTTTCACATTATGGAAACTAGCATGTGTTTACCATGTTTGTTGTGAATGCTGCAACGTGTTGAGCAGACACATCTATTTTGCCACACGTTCCCCATGCAGCACGTATGTGTAGTGAAATAAATGCACGCAGCTCTTGTATTAAAATATCATTGAGGTTTACTACAAACACACCCACACCCCATCGTTATTAGGAACAAAATGCCCATGGGTGGAAGTTGCTGGGAGCAAAAGAGATATAAGTGACTAACAACACCTGTGGAATCTGAGATAAGTCATTAAACTCAGACAATTCTCCCTTGTGAAAAGGGGTGTGTGTGTGTGTGTGTGTAAGTAATAAATCACTCCATCACAGAACTGGTGTTTTCATTGCTAAAGCAGCACTGTCCTGTGCAAACATACACTCTCTCACTTTAAAAAACACTGCTCTTTTGAAGGATACAACAGCCAACTTCAAAGACGTTGTTGGTGCCAATGATCATTGGTTTGGCTCCCACCTCCTCTGTATCAGGGGTAATGTTTTCAGGATAGCTGTAAAAGGATTGAAGCATGCATTAACATTTCTACATCACAAAAAACCCCATGTCTTTGTTGAAAGATTGAGAACTGCCTTTATCTTTGGAAGCTATAGGGTTTGGACAGCTAAAACTTTGGCAATGGCATTGGGCTGCTGCTTTTGATTCCCCACTCTACCCTATGCCCCAAAGGCAAGTCTGTTTCTTCTGGAATACCAGAACAGGTGTGAATTTGAAAGGAGGTTGCTGGGCGAAACATCCACCTTTGCATCTACATAGCAATTTAAATGTATCTGGTGGAAAAACTAAATTGTGGGCAGTTTCCCAAAACATTTAGCTTTGAAAAATGGATACAGATGAGGAAAAGTCCTTCAGTATAGAAAGTACCTTGGATTCACCCTTTTCTAGGAGTTAGAAAGCTGATTGTTCAGACTGCAGAGCCAATGAGGACAGATGACTGTTGGCACAGTAGAGCAATATGCTCTGCCAGGCTAAAGAAGGCACCAGTAGTGCTGTGCAACTGGAGAATTCAGGAGATCAAACTATTTCCCATTTAATTTCTCTGCACTAAGAGAACACCACAAAATGCATATCAAAGTAGTGGGGTAAGGGGAATTTAAAAATCACGTAAAATACTGTGTGATCAAATTAAATGTGTACAACAGTGAACTACTGAAGGCATGCAAGGATTATAGGAAGCTTTGTTCTTTATCTTGGATGTCTTACACGTGCTTTCTTTAGTGGCATATCCCCTCCACAGTGGAACATAAAATAAAGCAAAAGGATTCGACATGGAGATTTACTACCCTTCTGCAACAGTGCATTCATGAAGAAGCTTTGCATTTCTTTCCATTTTAACACTGACCTTACACTGTCCCTGCAAAACTGAGCCAGTGAGAAGAGGCTATTTAGGAAGAGGCCAAGAAAACAAGAGCAAGGCAGGTGGCCTGGGAGATTAAAGTTTTAGTGGCTTTGGGTACTACAGTGCAGCTTTCTATGTTGAGTAAGACCAATGGTCCATCTAGCTCAGTACTATCTGCTCAGTCTGACAGCAGCTTTCCAAGAACTCAAGCAAGGAGGTGCCAAGACCTTTTTCACTGGCACAACCAAGGTGATAAGGGTAGGATCTTCTGCGCACATAACATGTGGTCCACCACTGAGAGAAGCTGCAGGGGACAGAAAGCTATGATATGTATGCTCCGTAAGATGCCCAGAGTGGCTGGGAAAACCCAGCCAGGTGAGCGGCATATAAATAATAAAATTATATTATTATTATTATTATTATTAGGTAGACTGCATAACATTATGCTTGCATTTACATTTTCAAAATTAAGCTGGCTTTTGGCTGCATCCGCTAAGGCCTTCCCAAGGTACACCATTTTGGCCCAAGAAAGTTCAACATTTCATACATACCCATTTATGATAATTGCCTGTTCTTCTATGAGGTTACCTTCCCCAATTACTATTGGTCCAGCTTCTGCAATGATCCGTGCTTTGGGGTGAATCACGGTCCTAGGCCCTGTAGGAAATACTCAAAAGTTTACTCCTGGTATAGCGGTTAGATATTTCTCCAACTACTTCATGAAAACAGAGGGTATGGGGCAGCAGTATCAATTTGTCTCAATACACAGTTACCATGGATGTACATGGAACCAATAAGAAATCTCAACCACCAGCTATATTCTCAAACAGTGGAAGGGACTATTGGAACACCACTGTGCTGGTCCCGTGGGCTAACCGAGAGGCGAGGTCTGAGTCCAAAGGTGCAGTATGCAGGCAGTCCGTAAAAGTTGAAGCTGGATGCAGGGCAGGGAGTCGGGTGAGGTCAGGAGTTCCGGCAGGATAGCAGGACAGGGTTCAGGCAGAAACTGACAACCAACAAAGTTGCTCCTGCAACTTCGGATCGAGGCTGGCTGGCTTTTATCTGCCCCGAGGCACCGGGCGGCCCCGATCCTCAGGTGACTCGCCTCTTCTGGCTTGGAGGCAAGCACTCCTCCTGCGGGAACTTAGTTCCCTCCGCCTCTCTGCCCTGAGCCTCTGCAGCTCAGGAGAGGCTGGAGGGTTACCGGACCCAGAGGCAACCTCAGCTTCCCCTGACGGGGCTGAGAGTGGAGCACCTGCAGGCAATGGGTCCTCCATCACCTCAGGAGCCAGAGCAGACTCAGCTGGTGCCTGCACCTGAGGAGCCAGCACAGGTGAGGACCCTTCCGGCTCAGGCCCCAGCCCCGGCTCAGCTGGTTCTGGAGGCGGGGAATCCTGTGCAGGCTGGGATTCCTCAGGTTCAGCATCCAAATCTGAATCCCAGGCCATCACAACCACAAGCTTTTTACATTCTCAGCAAGAACACGACATAAATATGGAAGGTGTCTTTCAGATCACAAACTATTTGCCCTCGTGACCACCTGTACTTCTGATTGGCTCACTGGTTGTACTCACTGTTCATCATTGCAAACTATGAGTGGAAAACCTGTGGCCCTCCACATATTATTTGACTACAACTCCCAGCATCCCTCAAATTTGGCCATGTTGGTTGGGGCTGATGGTAGTTGGGAGTCCAACAATTTCCACAGCAGGTTCCCCACCCACACTGTAAACAAACATTGATCTTGTTTGGATTATCTTCCCCTGCACAATCAAGGGATTGTCTTGTACTGAAGGCAATGTGTTTTACATCATTAAGTAATATGTGAGAATTAAGAGACTATTTCTAGACTAGTATCTTTAATCTGACAATAATTCAAATTAACTCTGGAGATTCTGGAAACTACAGTAACCACACAAATTACTTTCTCTTACCAATTGTCACATCACCCTTGATTTCACTCTCAACACAGACAACAGCTCCAGGAGCAATCTTTACACTGGAAAAGAGAACATCAACAAAAAACAACAACAGTGTTTTGCATCTCCCTTGAAAGCACATGTATATGAAAATATATCCAGAATATTTCAAGCAAGCTGAGACTCACTCAGTGGCTTTTAATTCCAGATTAGGAGAGCTGGGTGCTGTTACCCAGATGTAACGGGGTCAGTTACAGTGGCTCAAAATTTTCCTTGATGGGCAATTCAAGAAAGGGGTGCTAAGAGAATTTAGGCCTGACAGTTCATCTCAGGGTTCCACTGTGTCCCTCATGGAGGGGGCTACAAAAATTAAGAAACCTAACCAGGGTTCTAGTAAAAAAACAAAATGTTTCACAAGTCTGAAGTCTGGGACACAAACATTGAGACTGCTCCACCCCCCCCCCCAAAGGAGGAAAGCATTTTTAAACAATGGAATTCTTATACATGTCTACTAAAAATACACCCAGTTGAGCTCAGTGGGGCTGACTTCTAAGGCAAGGGCACAGGACAGCAGCCCATGTGTAACTTTCATGTCTTACTTTCTTTTCTCTGCAAGGCAAAGCAACAGGAGAGTGGGGTTGTTTTTGTTTTTATTAAAAAGATTCTCTCCCCCTGGTATAAAAAAGCAGCAGCCTGAATAAGCGGTAAAGCAAATGAATAAAAACTATGGAGAAAGAAGTTTTAAGCTGTAAAATTATCAGGCTAAGGCCCCCTTTTTCCCCCCTCACGGTCTTGATCTTTCATATCAGATGCGTGGAGTCTTAGCCTCACTTCACTGGTACGGGATCCGGTGGAGAGAAAAATGGATCTAGTGGCGCCAAAAGGCCATGAAACATATCGGGCAGCAGCAGCAGCTGCGAGACATTTCTACGCAGAGCAAAAATGCATACAAGGTAAAAAGAGACTAATAAACGGGCAGCCGTGGCAAATGGCGAGAATAATGCTAAATTTAATTCTGCACCGGGCAAAAGAGAACTGGGAAGAAGACCGGGGCTCCCGCCCACCTTCTTAGCCAAGTTGCAGACCTGCCATCCACCAGGCCGCCGCTAAGCCCACCACCAAAGAGACCCGACCAGCTCGAATCTGCTCACCTCTTCTGCGCCTTCTCCGCCATCTTGTCCGCCCTCTCATCCATTACTCGGCCGGCGACGACGCAGCCCGCTGATACCAACGAGAAGGAAAGGAGTGTCGATCGTGGCCCTCGGGAATCGATTCCCCGCGCCTTGCGCTCGGGCCGGATGGGAGCGACGTAGCCAATGAGAACCCGTCCTGGAGCGTGTAACTCCTCCCCTCGTTCTGGGTTACCATTGATGCGCTTAATAGCGTGCGACGGCGTATTAACCTCTTAATACCCGCCACACAATGTTATGTATCTTGAATTTTTTCGTGTAGACAAACATGGGAGCCAGCATTTGTGTTAGTGCAGTACATTTATATCATGCTCAAGTGGTGTGCTTGCTTCTCCCACAATGTTTCATGGAAGAACAACAACAACAACAACAACAACAACAACAATTTATTACTTATTTTACTTACTTATAGTTTAATTTTTTACTTATATTACTTCTAGTACTTGCTTATAGTACAGTACTTATTACCTGCCCATTTGGCTGGGCCTCCCCAGCCACTCTGGGCAGTTCCCAACAGAATATTAAAAACACAATAAACATCAAACATAAAAACTTCCTGAAACAGGGCTGCCTTCGGATGTCTTCTAAACATCAGATAGTTGTTTATTTCCTTGACATCTGATGGGAGGGTGTTCCAAAGGGTTGGAGCCACCACTGAGAAGGCCCTCTGCCTGGTTTCCTGCAACCTTATTTCTCACAGTGAGGGAACCGCCAGAAGGCCCTCGGAGCTGGACCTCAGCGTCCGGGATGAACAATGGGAGTGGAGACGCTCCAGATATACTGGTCAGAGGTTGTTTAGGGCTTTAAAGGTCAGCATCAACACTTTGAATTGTGCTCGGAAACGCACAATCATAGAATTGTGGAGTTGGAAGGGATCACGAGGATCGGCTCGTGTGCAAACAAACCCACTGCAATGCAGGACTCGTGCCCAGTGCGGGGCTCCAACCCATAAACCTGAGATTAAGGTTATCCTCACAGTAACAGTGTGGGGTAGTTGAGGCAAGAGACAGCTTGAGGTCACGCAATGGGTTTCATGGCCAAGGGGAGATTTCACCCTTAGCTGCCCTAGTTGGACTCAGACCCACACTTCTAACTGCTACAAGCCTCCCCAGTGTTGTGGTGGGATGAGGGGAGCAGCATGGGTTTGATTCCCGAGTCAACTATGCCCAAATGACATAGATTGAGTTGGTAAAGTATTCTTTTACAAAGTGATCTGCTGTCATGTATAGACAGTGGGGGAGGTAGGAGGAACCCTGCATAAACTGTAGATTTCTTGCTGCCTCCCATGCATTGTACTTTGCGCATTGCCACTTGCTCGGAGAGAAGGAACTCTCAAGCATGTAGCAGTAACATTGGGTTCTGCTGCCACCTGGTGACATTCTTAGAAGGTACAGCCAGCCTGGTTTCAAAGGAAGAATTCTTTGGCAGCTAGCCTGCGCCACAGCCCGGAGAGTTTGGGGCATATCTAGGGAGCAGCAAGAGGACTGATGGGCTTTAACAAAGGCATACAGGCATGCCTGTTCTTCTGCTCAATGTCACTGTCTGCTCAAAAGACCAGAGGCAAAACTGCACAAGGTACTGGGGACATGTATCTAAGTGTGCCATTGGGAATTTCCCAACAGGTGGCTCTGGGCAGGGGTGGCACATCCCATTTTGCCACCCGAAGTACGTCAGGAAGGTGCTGCCCCACAACAGCCTCCCCTACCTGGGGAGTGCCCACGAAGCAGCAACAGTGACCATGAGATCTCGCAGAGTTCTCACAAGATTTTGTGAAGTGCGTAAGATCTCTTAAGATGTTGGTGCCATCTTGCTGCTTCTCGCCCAGTGGTGGTAGGGTGACCAAGGGCACTTGTGGAGGCACTGCCTCTTGGGCTTCTGCCACCCAAGGTGGCTGCCTCAGCCTGCCTTATGGGTGGGCTGGGGATGGATGGGAGTACCAGGACTGCAGCACACAGAGAAGGGATGTTCAGTTTCCCTTCTACTTTTTCATTTCTAGTGAAACTCACCACATGCCTCCTTTTAGCCATGGACCATCTGTGAGAAATATGGGAGCTTGGAAACCTAACTATTGTACTGACCCTTATATCCACTACAATCCAATGTATCAAAATAATTTTCCATTCATGCCTACCACAGTTGCCATTTTTAATATTGACTTACTGTGTATTCTTCTGGTAATGTTTATGATGGATATTATAAGGGAAGGATAAGAACAACCATTTATGCGTCTCTGATTCTTTGAAAGTATGGCAATTTTGTGTGTCATGGAGATGTTATCAGTTTGGTATGAGGCTCTTATCTTTGCTTCTACCTCATAATCAGTATTCAACAGGGCCTCATCGGGCGACAATCCGACTTCCGTGGCACAGCAGCTCAGTGAAAGTGGCATTTGCACAAATAATATACCTCAATGGTATATTTTAGGCAGAATGTCCCGTCTCCATAGTTATAAACTCTGATATGCTGACCTTCATTATCTGGGTGATTTCCATTATTAGCCTACTCCAATATAGGGAAAAGACAACAAAGTTTGTTGAGACACTTCATGTAGGTGAGAAAGGACTGGAAGACAACCAGCAAAATAGCATTTTGAGAATGAGGGTCTTCATGAACTGGGAAACCCCATTTTTCTTTCAAGCCACAGCTTTATACCAGCTAGGTGCTTTTCCATTTGCTATTTTGTTCCATTATCTCTGTGCCTCTGGGAATCTTTCTATAAATGCAAGGTAGGTATCATTATCTAATTTTTTTTTACTATTATTACTTTTTTAAAAAAATGTTATATTTTTCTTGACTAATAAGCAGCAAACAAAGCAAGGTCTAAAACGAGAATTTAAAAGCCTACAATAGAAACAATAACTAAGAAATCTTTTTATAAAATATACCGTATTTTTTGCTCTGTAAGACTCACTTTTTCCCTCCTAAAAAGGGGAAATGTGTGTGCGTCTTATGGAGCGAATGCAGGCTGCGCAGCTATCCCAGAAGCCAGAACAGCAAGAGGGATTGCTACTTTCACTGCGCAGCAATCCCTCTTGCTGTTCTGGCTTCTGAGATTCAGAATATTTTTTTTCTTGTTTTCCTCCTCCAAAAACTAGGTGCGTCTTGTGGTCTGGTACGTCTTATAGAGCAAAAAATACGGTACTTAAAAAGAAAGCCAATAAAAAAACAGCAGCTTCTAGAAAATAATAAGCTCAATGTATCAGGAACTAGGAAACACTTGAGAAAGAAAAAGTTTTGCATCTGTGGATAAGGAGGAGATTTGAAAAGTGGATTGGTAAGGAAAGGGCCAGTCCAATTGTTTCCCAGAAAGTGAGATGCAAAAGAAAGTGCCACCAGCCATAATGTTAGTGGGGGGCTGAGTCTCATGTCATTTGTAGCGTGCCCTGGATTTCCTGCCCCTTTCCTCTTAAAAAAATAAAAATAAAAAAAATTTCTGAAAAAAATAAAATCTGAGGAAGCTTGGCACATAGCAAAACTGTGTAGGTGAGCTCCAACCATTTGCTACTGTAATTTCTCAGGAACATCTATACCTGTAAAGTATCACATGCTAATTTTATAGACATTTGTGTCATCTGTTGGTCTCCCAGGTCTTGTAAGTACCTAGCAACCACCTCTGGGTACCAAAATGGGAAGATATATTCTCCATGCCTGAATGGTTCTGTCCTTAGGAAAAGGGAACATACAAAAGAGGCCTTATCTGTGTAGTTGTTGTTGTTTAGTCGTTTAGTCAATTCTTCAGTGATCAGCCTTCTTTATGGTCCAGCTGTGTGGACAGGAGGCTATTGTATTTGCCAGAGGATGGGGAACCTGTGGCCTTCCAGATGTTGTTGGACTCCAACTCCCATCGGTCACAATTAGCACGGCCAAAGGTCGGGGATGTTGGGAGCTGTAGTCCAGCAACATCTGGAGGACACAACTTTCCTATCTTTCTTATAGGAACAGTGTTATTTTTCTAGAAAAAGAGGTGCCGGAACTCACCATGAACACCTTCCTTTTTTCTCTTATAATGGCAATGGCACCCACCTGAGAGGTGCTGGAACAGAGTTATGGCAAGTTCCAGCTGGAAAAAAGCCCTGTATAGGAATGTGTAGCACTTTAAAAGCAACAACTAGCTGGGAAGAAAATCAGTTATGACTGGAGCTCCCTGCCATCTTTCTTCCAATAGCATGCCACAGAATTCTCCACCAGTTGAAGCATTTGTACTGTCTTAAGAGGCAGTCCCCAGTAGTGATGTATGGAAGTGAGAGCTGAACCATAAAGAAGGCTGATCGCCGAAGAATTGATGCTTTGGAATTATAGTGCTGGAGGAGACTCTTGAGAGTCCCATGGACTGCAAGAATCAAACCTATCCATTCTGAAGGAAATCAGCCCTGAGTGCTCACTGGAAGGACAGATCCTGAAGCTGAGGCTCCACTACTTTGGCTATATCATGAGAAGAGAAGACTCCCTGGAAAAGACCCTGATGTTGGGAAAGATGGAGGAAACAAGAAGAAGGGGACGACAGAGGACGAGATGGTTGGATAGAGTTCTCGAAGCTACCAGCATGAGTTTGACCAAACTGCGGGAAGCAGTGGAAGACAGAAGTGCCTGGCGTGCTCTGGTCCAGGGGGTCACGAAGAGGCGGACACGACTAAACGACTAAACAACAAGAGGCAGTCCTATGTGAACTGGATGTGCGCTAATAATTTATGCTTATTTCTAACAGTGAACCAAATGGCATCTTTGGGTATCAATGCAGGTTGAACTAGTGTGATAACCTGGCTGATTTTTTGTTTGTTACCAAAGTGGTTGGTTGGGAACTAGATGTTACACAAGGAGCACAGATTCCCAGATCTTCCCAACACTGCCTTGCCACACTTGGTATTCCTGCCTCCCCGTCTGTTCACTTTCCTGCCAGGTGGGAAACTTCTTACCCTGAAAATTGCCATCATGACTCTGAAAACACGTGTGTTTATTTTTAGGTACACTTTCCTCCTGGTGGGTGGTTTCCTCCTGGCCTGGTCTGCTATGGGGTGCTATGCCCTGCTGCTGCTTATATCTGCCTTCTCCTCTCTTGCCGTAATCCATTCCACTGGCCCACAGCAGGTCCACACATGGGCATTCTTCGTTCAGATGGCCTGGCAAACACTGTGCCATCTTGGGCTGCATTACAAAGAATATTATCTACAAGAAGCTGCATGTATCAGGTAAATATGTGCTCGCTCTAGTCTAGTGTATCGGTTGGTTGGCAGAGTCAGTCTCGGAGCAGTTTACTTTGCATTATTTCAGTACACATAGAAACAGTAGACAGACCAATTGGATTCAGAGTGTCCTTTCCTGGGTGTTATAACTGTTTTTCTTACTAATTTTATTGTCATTGAACTTTATGGGAATTATACCCAGTATAAACAGGAGCAGTAGTGTAATACCTTTATTAAAGGTAAAGGTAAAGGGACCCCTGACCATTAGGTCCAGTCGTGACTGACTCTGGGGTTGCAGCGCTCATCTCTCTTTATTGGCCGAGGGAGCCTGCGTTCAGCTCCCGGGTCATGTGGCCAGCATGACTAAGCCGCTTCTGGCGAACCAGAGCAGTGCACGGAAACGCCGTTTACCTTCCCGCCGGAGCAGTACCTATTTATCTACTTGCACTTTGAGGTGCTTTCGAACTGCTAGGTTGGCAGGAGCAGGAACCAAACAACGGGAGGTCACCCCGTCGCGGGGATTCGAACCGCCAACCTTCTGATCGACAAGTTCTAGGCTCTGTGGTTTAACCTACAGTGCCACCCTAATAAAATACATTTATTAGGACAAACTAAACTATCACTAAGCAGTGAGCTTCTTTTTGAGGAGGGATAGTCAACCTTTTTTATTTCCATGAGCACATTTGGACTTTTGAGTAAGTGATGTGTTGCCACTTCCCGGTTCAGGCTCCCCTGCAAAAAGAGACCCAAGGTGAGCAAGAATACACATACAAATTTTGCTCTTAAAAGGATCTGCGTAAAAGTCAGATCCTGAGCCATGAAAAGTATATAGGACTTAAAAGACACGCTGGTAGCTTCAGCTCTATTTACTTTTGAAGGGAGAAAATATAAACCGGACAGCCTGGTTTATTAGCCATTTCCTGTTGCCCATGGGATCCAGGGAATTGTAGTTCTGTGAGGCGGTTTGAGATATCTAACAAAGAATGTTCAGCACCCCCACCAAACTACAACTCCTGGCATTTTTTCGGATGCTTAAAATGGGATGTGACATAAGCTCTCTAACAGAATTGCTGAGACCTAAAACTGGGCAGCTCTTAAATGCAAATTGTGTGCTTTTCTGTCACTGAGCTGGGCTATGCGGGTGGCGCTATGGGTTAAGCCACAGAACCTAGGGCTTGCCGATCAGAAGGTCGGCGGTTCGAATCCCCGTGACGGGGTGAGCTCCCGTTGCTCGGTCCCTGCTCCTGCCAACCTAGCAGTTCGAAAGCACATCAAAGTGCGAGCGGATAAATAGGTACCGCTCCGGCGGGAAGGTAAATGGTGTTTCCGTGCGCTGCTCTGGTTGGCCAGAAGCGGCTTAGTCATGCTGGCCACATGGCCCGGAAGCTGTACGCCGGCTCCCTCGGCCTATAGAGAGAGATGAGCGCCGCAACCCCAGAGTCGGCCGCGACTGGACCTAAGGGTCAGGGGTCCCTTTACCTTTTACCTGTCACTGAGCTAACCTTTTGCTCTGTTTCAGATTGCCCATTGCCCTTTCCGCCCTCATGCTGATGACCCAGAAAGTCACCTCACTGGCTTTGGATATCCATGAAAACAAAGTGAGGGTGGGCTTGCCATCTGAAGAGAGGAGATCGTTTTGCTGGCACCTGCTCCAGGCACTTCCACTGTGTACTTATCTACTGTGTTTCCCAACCCTGCTGGGAGGCCCTCTGTGTTCTTTCCGCAGATTTCAGGCATGGGTAAGGTATTCCAAGGCTCCGTTTTCTTCACGTCTCCTCTGGGCTGCCACTCAAAAAGGCCTAGGGGCTCTGACTCTGGGCCTGTTGAACAATATCATGAGGGGATACATTTCCGCTCTGGACGACCTAATCGACTGCACCCACTTTGACTGCGTTTACGTCGTGTGGACCTCAGCCCTGTCCTTCAGGCTAACATACTACTCGCACTGGCTGCTTGACGAGTCCCTCTTCCTTGCTGCTGGTTTGGGGCTGGATCTTGGCCACCACCAATATTCAGCAGCTGCCGATAGAGTCGTCATGGACACAGACATTTGGACCCTGGAAACAACCAACACAATTGCTGGCTTTACCCGAACATGGAACAAGAGCACAGCCCAGTGGCTGAGGCGGCTCATATTCCAGCAGAGCAGTTCATATCCTCTCCTGGCCACCTTTGCCTTCTCAGCCTGGTGGCATGGCCTCCGCCCTGGCCAGGTCTTTGGGTTTCTGTGCTGGGCCGTTATGGTGGAAGCAGACTACCGCTTCCATCGCTTTTTGGGTTCAGTGGCAAAATCTCGGCTTCAGAGGCTGCTGTACCAAACCGTGACCTGGTGTCATACACAACTGGTGGTGGCGTACATTATGATTGCTGTTGAGATGAGGAGTGTCTCCAGGCTTTGGCGGCTGTTGTCTTCGTACAATAGCTTCTTTCCATTAGTCTCTGTCACTGTGCTCCTCCTGTTAGTAAAGAAATGAGTGAGCAGCCCCACTGATCCTCACTAGCTCATTTCGCATCCTTAGATGGAGGTGTGTAGACAGAAGCAGGATTTTAAAAAAAGTTGCAGCAGCTTTTTCATCCAAGGTTCAAGGCCACCTTGTAAGGTGACTTGCATTGTTAACATACAGTACATACAAACTAGGAGAAGTCTTTCATCTTGCTCCTCCCATCGTGGTTGTCTTTCCCCTCCCCTTTTAATAAAGCCTGCACTTGTTTTTATTCACACCCCTCAGTCAATCTTTTTCCCTTACCTGCAAAAAAAGAGCAACAACACACAATGCCTTTTCAAAAACAGTTAAAACCACTCAGAAAACATAGATGATGATGATGATGATGATGATGATGATAATTATTATTATTATTATTATTATTATTATTATTATTATTATTATTTTATTTATTTATACCCTGCCCATCTGGCTGGGTTTCCCCAGCCACTCTGGGCAGCTTCCAACAGAATATTAAAATACAATAGTCTATTAAACATTAAAAGCTTCCCTAAACAGGGCTGCCTTCAAATGTCTTCTAAAAGTCTGGTAGTTGTTTTTCTCTCCGACATCTGGTGGGAGGGCGTTCCACAGGGCGGGTGCCACTACCGAGAAGGCCCTCTGCCTGGTTCCCTGACAATAAAGTATTTATGTTTACAAAGCAGCAACAGTACAGTCAAGCACTCTTGACCAGTTTTAAAATCTTGTATCTGTCTTCTCCCTGAGCATGCCCACCTAAGGACAGAGAATTTGTAGAGCTGGAAGGGACCACAAGAGTCATCTAGTCCATCCCAGTGCAATGCAGGAATATTTTGCCCATCGTGGGGCTTGAACCCACAACCCTTAGATTAAGAGTCTCATGCTCTAACCAACCGAGCTTTGTCTCCAATTGCCTTGTTTTTGGTATGTGCTTTTGCCTGTTTTAGGGATTGCATCTGCCACAGGGAACATGCCTTTAAATCCCCCAATATCGCAGGAGATAAAGCAGCTATTGCTTCCTCTCCCAAGTCCTGTGGTTGCTACATAATTGGACTCAGCGCGATGGTTCTGCAATGAAGCGCATGCTTTGGATCTTACAAAATGAATGCAGTCCACAAAGACACTGCCTTGTGCTGTAACTGTGCTTGGCATCCTATTCCAGTACTAGCCCATCTTTCTGGCAGTCCGCAGTACCTTGTGCAGTTTTGCCTCTGGTCTTTTGAGCAGACAGTGACATTGAGCAGAAGAACAGGCATGCCTGTATGCCTTTGTTAAAGCCCATCAGTCCTCTTGCTGCTCCCTAGATATGCCCCAAACTCTCCGGGCTGTGGCACAGGCTAGCTGCCAAAGAATTCTTCCTTTGAAACCAGGCTGGCTGTACCTTCTAAGAATGTCACCAGGTGGCAGCAGAACCCAATGTTACTGCTACATGCTTGAGAGTTCCTTCTCTCCGAGCAAGTGGCAATGCGCCAAGTACGATGCATGGGAGGCAGCAAGAAATCTACAATTTATGTAGGGTTCCTCCTACCTCCCCCACTGTCTATACATGACAGCAGATCGCTTTGTAAAAGAATACTTTATCAACTCAATCTATGGCTGTGGGTACATTGCAGTTTATTCCAGCTCCAATGCTCTCCCCACACTGGTGTTTGAAGCCAGTTAGCCACAATTTTTTTTTATGCATCCTGCAGTTTCTTGAGGAATACGCCTGTTTGATGCATTTCCCGTCAGAGCAGTTTCCATACGATTTGAAAACATAAGCTGCAGTTAAACTGAGATGTGTACAGTTCAGGCAGCCACATGCTCATTGAATAGGAGTTTGTGAGGGGTGGGAGAACAAATCACATCACGGGCATTGGGTGAAATGCAGCAGAGGGAAAGTTTAAGCCACTAATGGGCTTATAGCCTAGACTGGACTCTTGATCTGATAAAGGAGGGCAGCTCTGATTAGCCATGATAGCAAAATAGAGATTTCACATTCAGAGAAGTTTACCTTTGAGTACCAGTTGCCAGGGAGCAAACAATGGGATGGTGTGTTTGTTTATTTGTGTGTTTCTTCATGGCTTGTTTGTGAGCTTCCAGAGGCATCTGACTAGCCACTGCTGAAAGAGAATTCCAGCATAGATGGACCCTTAATCTCAACAAGCAACTGGCCAGAGGGGCACATTCAGAGAAGCTCCTATTATTGGTTATGCTGGGGCTATCTTTCACCAATGGGTACATTGTCAAATCTAAGACTACAGATTACAATCACACCTCGGATTACAGCAGCTTCAGGTCACGGCTTTTCAGGTTGCGGACCGCCGAAACCTGGAAGTACCGGAACTGGTTACTTCTGGGTTTTGGCGGGGACGCATGCGCAGAAGCGCTAAATCACGCTTTGCGCATGCGCAGAAGTGCCGAATCGCAACCCATGCGTGTGCAGTCGTGGGTTGCAAACGCTGCGTGTTGTGAACGTGCATACTGCACGGATCACGTTCGCAACCCGAGCGTCCACTGTACCTGGTTCGTCCCAAGGCACAGGTAGTGTCCTGGTTCTCTGAAGCCAATCAGAATGCTGGCCTAGCTCTGGTCCATGTGTGGACTGGTTGGGACTAGATAGCAGAGCATCCTCACAGAGGTTCTATAGCAGCCTTCCCCAACTCTGCATAGTTTTGAATCACGGCTCCCATCACTCTTAGCCATGCTGCCTGGGATTGATGGGAGTTATAGTCCCAAGAACATCTGGAGGACAACAAGTTGTGGAAGGCTGTTCTGCAGACTTAAGTCAACAGGTAAACCAGATAATGCCCAGCTGAGTTGAGTGGGAGATGTTCAGGAGCACCAGAGTGCCCAAATTTGGACTTAGCAACTACAGGTCAGAGGGCCAAATCCCGCTCTCTATGGAATTGCCATTCTGTGCAGAGAGGTCACAGGATCATAGAGTTGGAAGGGACACCAAGAGTTATCTAGTCCACCCCACTGCTAGGCAGGAATCCCAAATAAACCATCCATGACCATCGAACCTCTGCTCAAAAGCCTCCAGTGAAGGTGTATTGAGGAGGCGGCAACAGGATTTGGAGGCAGCCAGTGGTGGGTGAGGGAGGGAGGGCCTCAGAACACTACCCTTCCTCCCTTCCTACTAGGCCCTCTTCACACATTTCACATTTTAGGTGTCTTAACTAAAAATGCAAAGCACAGATGCAACAAAAGGTGGTTGCTGTATGCACATGTATCATACAAGCAAGCACATGTCAGGCAGCAGTGTACACTTGTTGGCCGATCTGCATTTGCGGCTGTGCAATTTGTGGAACAGGACCAAAGTCACCCACCAGAAAGAGTACTTACTAGCCAGCCAGGGTCTCTACAATGGATGGATGATGAACTCCCAGAAAGGGTTGTTTCCTACCATCCATCCGCCCATCCCTTCACGGGTAGATGGAGGAGGAGTGGGGAAAGCAGGTTAGCGGTGGTCAGGGCACATCCGAACTATCAGCTGTCGTGGGACCTGTTCCTTGAAGTTCATAATTGGCATGGTTTGCCTCTAGCAAGTTCTGCCACCACACAAATCTCATTTCTGCAGTCAGGCAGTTTGGTCCATTTCAGTTCGCCTTTTAGCCTACAGGGCAAAGGCCTTGAGGGAAGATGTTGTGCAACTGCACAAACTTTGCCCAACTGGTCTGAGTGAGCACAATTTCCGTCTTTTTGTGTTGGATACAACTATTTTTCTTTGAGAACAATACAACCCACCTGTTGCTAATTCCCTCTTGTCCAAAGTTATAAGAGCAAACACAGCTTGGCTGCCGGGCTCCCAGCTGTCACCAGGCTCAGTAAACTGTAACCCCTTTGATTTCTTAACAGGGGTCTATTACATATTAATGCTCACCAGTTCTCACCATATGTTGCTGGTGGCCAAACAGGAAGCCTTTCAGTTCTCTCTTGGTTGCATGTGGCCTGATTGCTCTGCAAGTCCATTGTGGGCAGGATCCTGGCTCGGGAGGGTAAAACAAACCTGTTCTTACGGCGTTTAACAGCAGCCCAACATTAATAAAGGTGTGATGAAGTTTTTCCCATCACTATTTCTGGTGCTAAGTCAGAACAAACCGTTGCCTGCTTAGTACATTAGGCTTAAAAAGGTAAAGGGACCCCTGACCGTTAGGTCCAGTCGTGGCCGACTCTGGGGTTGCGGCGCTCATCTCGCTTTATTGGCCGAGGGAGCCGGCGTACAGCTTCCAGGTCATGTGGCCAGCATGACCAAGCCACTTCTGGTGAACCAGAGCAGCGCATGGAAATGCCGTTTACCTTCCCGCCGGAGCGGTACCTATTTATCTACTTGCACTTTGACATGCTTTCGAACTGCTAGGTTGGCAGGAGCAGGGACCGAGCAACGGGAGTTCACCCCGTCGTGGGGATTCGAACCGCCGACCTCCTGATCGGCAAGTCCTAGGCTCTGTGGTTTAACCCACAGCACCGTCGTGCAAAGACGGCAAAGACTATTAAAAAGACGGCAAAGTGGACTTGGCAAGGATTTCGGCCTAGATGTGGGATCTCCAGGACGACAACAGGCATTGATGGACATTGGGGAACGCAACCGGAAAAGGGGGGAGGGAAATTTGAAATCCAAAGGGTGTTAAATTATACTTTATTCTTTTTTCTATTTTTTTTTTAATTTAATCTGTTCTGCATATTTAAAAGGGGAACTCGTGGAAGGGAGCGAGGTCGATTTTAGGGGAGGGAAAAACATTTTTAACATTGCGTTAATTGCAATAAGTTTAAAATTTGGGGTAAGAACTTGTTGAATTTATTTGAAGGAATTGGAATACAAGAGGGGGTGGGGAGGGGAAGTCCTGGAAGGATGTTAATGAAAATAAGGTTATAAATTTTTCTTTCTTTTGTCTTCTTTTCATTTTTGTTATATTTGAAAATGTTCAATAAATATTATTTTAAAAAAAACAAACAAACCCACAGCACCACTAGCATAAAAGCACAGGATCTGGGTCAGTAAGTAACTGTCAAACTGACTTGCATAGAGCCACTGATCGCCCCTTCCAACCTACTCCAAACTGGTTGGTAAAAAAAACACCATACCTTGAGTATGAAATTCATGCTGCCTCCTCCAACACGAATCATTGTTGAACGCACTGTAGATACAGTGGTACCTCGGGTTAAGAACTTAATTCGTTCTGGAGGTCCATTCTTAACCTGAAACTGTTCTTAATCTGAGGTACCACTTTAGCTAATGGGGCCTCCTGCCGCTGCACGATTTCTGTTCTCATCCTGAAGCAAAGTTCTTAACCTGAGGTACTATTTCTGGGTTAGCAGAGTCTGTAACCTGAAGCGTCTGTAACCCCAGGTACCACTGTACATGAAGAAATTCTGGAGCTGAAACTCTCCCTCACACACCTGATTTCTACATCAATAAAAGCTGCACCTGTTTAACTTCTGAGTGCCAAGCTGCTGTTAAGCATTCAGAAGCAAGACTAGAAAAACAGTAAGGAAAGTTCTATTGAGAGGTATTGTTTATTTCAGGTTCTCAGTTCTCTCAGCTCATTGCGCCTCTTTGTTAATTTAATCAAATAGAAAGATGGATTGCTGAATGGTTACGGTGATGGTATAATTTATAATATAACCTGGGGTCAGCTATGGCTGCCCATGACCCAAATCTAGCCTCTGAAGTACTATTTGGGCTTCTCAACTTCAACCCTCTAGGCAGAAGAGTTACAGATAAGTGGTGTTATGGTGATGGGACCTTATAGCAAGCCTGTTGGGGAAGGGAATATCAGGATGTAGTCCAACAGGAAGGCTAGTGATCAGCCAGGGGTGAAAAGTCTCCTCTGCAAACCCTTCCAGTCCACTTATCTTGCTTGATCCCAGTGCTAAGTCCATCAAAAAACCACCTTGTTTTGGCTGCCGGATCCATATTCTATGGGAAATTGGGAAGGTGTCCAAACCAGTCCCGATATGACTAATACGCCAGATGTGGCTGTTCTTATGCATGGCACAAAGCCTGTAATGTAAACTCTCAATTGTTCCTCTCCTTCCTCTGTAGACCATTTGGCTGGTAGGGTTTTAATGCTTCCTTGACTGCCTCAATGCAGGTTTCTTGAAGGAAAGGATGTTTACCAGATCGCAGGCCTTTACCCTAGAAAGTAAAACCTGCCACACTGTTCACAATCCTCACAGTGGGGAAAACACATACTCGCCTGACCTTTTGCCCATGATCAGATACAGGCAGTTTCCAAAATGGAAAATAATCCCCATGAGAGGACAAGTTGCCTTATGAAGCAGCACTTATGAGCAGGCATAGGCAAACTCCGGCCCTCCAGATGTTTGGGACTACAATTCCCATCACCCTTAGCTAACAGGACCAGTGGTCAGGGATGATGGGAATTGTAGTCCCAAACTTCTGGAGGGCCGGAGTTGGCCTATGCCTGCTTATGAGTTTCCTGTAAATATTACATGAGAGTAGTGCATCTGGAGCAAGACAGCTGCTGGAGCCACTAAACCTTGCTGGGGACCCTATACACTACCAAAGTTTATCAGCTTCTCCCCCACTTTTCCTGATAGCAATTTCAGTGTGTGAGTATGCTGCTGCTCATTGCAAAGGTATCAAAATTCTTTTACGTTCTAGGATTTTGATCTGGACTACTCAGTGATTGGATGTGGGTGGCGCTGTGGGTTAAGCCTAGGACTTGCCGATCAGAAGGTCGGCGGTTCGAATCCCCGCAATGGGGTGAGCTCCCGTTGCTCGGTCTCAGCTCCTGCCAACCTAGCAGTTCAAAAGCACATCAAAGTGCAAGTAGATAAATAGGTACCACTCCGGCGGGGAGATAAACGGTGTTTCCGTGCGCTGCTCTGGTTCGCCAGAAGCGGCTTAGTCATGCTGGCCACATGACCCGGAAGCTGCATGCCGGTTCCCTAGGCCTATAGAGCGAGATGAGCGCCGCAACCCCAGAGTCATCCACAACTGGACCTAATGGTCAGGGGTCCCTTTACCTTTACCTTTAATAAAGGTATTACACTACTGCTCCTGTTTATACTGGGTATAATACCCATAAAGTTCAATGACAATAAAATTAGTAAGAAAAACAGTTATAACACTGCACCGAGGCAACTTTTGTTTCCTTTTTTTCTTTCAAGTTTTCTTATAAACAGTGCTTTTTTCCAGCCGGAACTCGCCGGACCTCAGTTCCAGCACCTCTCAGGTGGGTGCCATTGCCATTAGAAGAGAACAAGGGGGGGGGGGCATTCATGCTCTGGCACCTCTTTCCCTAGAAAAATATTTAAAAATGGGTCCATCTGAATGTGAGAGATGAATGGACCCATTTCCTCTCTCCCCTTTAAGAAAATGCTTCACATTTTTCTGTATATGATATAGAGTATGGGACAGAGCACCAATTCCATCAGTGGAATGTGGTACAGAGCATGGTCTTTGCTAAGACTGTTCAGGGCAGCTAACCAATTACAGGTCCATGCATACTGCAGCTATCATCCTTACGCCGTTTATCCATACAGTTCTTTAATGTAGACAGTAAGCTTCCTTTAAGGGACGCAGGTGGCGCTGTGGGTTAAACCACAGAGCCTAGGACTTGCCGATCAGAAGGTCAGCAGTTCGAATCACTGCAACGCGGTGAGCTCCAGTTCCTTGGTCCCTGCTCCTGCCAACCTAGCAGTTCGAAAGCATGTCAAAGTGCAAGTAGATAAATAGGTACTGCTCCGGTGGGAAGGTAAACGGCATTTCCGTGCGCTGCTCTGGTTCGCTAGAAGCAGCTTAGTCATGCTGGCCACATGACCCGGAAGCTGTACGCTGGCTCCCTCGGCCAATAAAGCGAGATGAGCACCACAACCCCAAAGTCAGTCACGACTGGACCTAATGGTCAGGGGTCCCTTTACCTTTTAAGCTTCCTTTATCTCCATTAACACTTTGCTGCCCAAATGACTTTCACCTCCAAATCAATGCTTTCCCACACTTTCCCCTTCCTCAATCTGGATTTTCTCTTTTGAAGTACAGTGGTACCTCGGGCTACATACGCTCCAGGTTACATACCCTTCAGGTTACAGACTCCACTAACCCAGGAGTAGTACCTCGGGTTAAGAACTTTGCTTCAGGATGAGAACAGAAATCAGGCTCCGGCGGCGCGGCAGCAGCGCGAGGCCCCATTAGCTAAAGTGGTGCTTCAGGTTAAGAACAGTTTCAGGTTAAGAACGGACCTCCGGAACGAATTAAGTACTTAACCCGAGGTACCACTGTATATATTTTATGAGAAAATCCAGATTGAGGGAGGGGGAAGTGTGGGAAGGCAGTGATTTGAAGGGGAAAGTCATAAGGACAATTAAGAACTAACCAAGGTACAAGTAAACTCACCCCTCTCCACATTACATGGCAGTATGGATAAGCTCACAGAGAGGGTTGAAGAGGAAAGGATTTGCTTTTGTTTTTAATGGGTGCAGGAAGAGATGCAGGAAATGCTCAGTTCCCTGAAAATGAGAGAGCACACTTCAGACTCCAGAATCTCTTCCTTTTTGCTCAATTTATTTTCTCTTCTTCAAGTTACCTTCCTTCCCTGTTTCTACATCTATGAGGCTGGTGATCCCTCTGGGCACGGTAAAGTTGGGGCAGGGCTGCCAGGAAGGCTTGAGTGGGCAAAGCTGGATGGGTTTGGTGAGACATAAAATACTTCCAGGCAGTCAAATATTATGGGATAGGTGCTCTTCATGTGTGCATCCACACAGCACTGCTGCCATCAAAACACTGTACTCTTTTTCTCTGTTGCCAATGGCCTCTTTGCAGTATCTGAACAACCTGTGTATAAAATTAAGCCGCCATCCGGAATCACACAGAATGTTGCTGGGTTTTTTTTAATACAAAATATATTAGGATATTTCACAGCGAATAAGCCTCTGCCCCAAGATTGAGCACATTCACTAGGAAAGCAAAACAACAAAATCTCACAAGAACGAAACCCTCCTCCCATTGAGGAAATACACATACCTTCTTTTTTTTTCTTTTTTAAATTTACCTCCAAGAGTAACCCAGGAAGCAATACACTTGGTGGTGGAATCCAGCAGTATTGTCTGTTTACAACACTCATAATGGTATTTATCCTGAAATGTACATAGGTTTTGATCTTTGCGTTGTGTTTGTGCATGAAATACGGTCTGTTTCACACAATTATCATTCCACAGAGGGGATGGGAGGTGTGTGACATTTTCTGTTTAAGGAAGCGCTTAGTCCATTGCCCTTAGAACGAACGACGCCCTTTTCACACACTATGGAGAATCAAAGGAGCTGAAGATGTTTCAGCGACTTGCAGAGAGAAGGTGGATCTGCGGCTGCTAAATACTGGCAGCACAGCCAGTCCTCCAGTTCGACGCCCCGCTCAGCGTCCACCGCCCTCTCGGCAAACTTCATCATGAGCAACGCCCGCTTCATGTCGATCCAGTTGTGAAGCGCTTCCTCGTGGTTAAGGGCCTGATCCGTCAAGTCTTTCCGGGGACCCCACAGCAGGCACTGCAGGATCTGCTTGGCCTCCACGATGCGGATGCGTTTGATGGGGTCTGCTTCCAGCAGCAAGTGAGCCAGTTGCTGGAGCCCCCGGGAATAAATGGAGAGGTGCGGCAGTGGCGGAAGGTCATCCTGGCTGTACTCCTGCTCCCGGAGGTGAGCTTTCACTTCGAAGGGGTTGGGCTGGTGTAGAAGCTCGTAGATGAGGATGCCGGTTTGGAACTCGTCAAATTTTTTGTACTGGGAGGCGGAGACGATCTCCGGGGCCAAGCGAGCCTGGTTCTTCTTCGCTTTGGACTCGGCGGCGCCCGGCTTCTGCTTGGCTTTCAAAAAGTTGCTGATGATGAGCCGTGGCAGATGTTTGTCCTCTCTGCTTTTGCTGCAGCTGGAGGGAGGTCTGCAGTGGACCAGCAGCAAGTTCTCAAGGCAAAGGTCTCTGTGGATGACGCTGTACTCCTTGAGGTGTTCCAGCCCGTTGCAGAGTTGCAGGAGAAGGAAACACACCCGCCGCTCGTACAGCTCCGGCTTCGCTTTGTGGAAGGGGCCGGAACCCCTCACGAAGTCGGCGGCAGTCTGGTGCGGGACCTCGCGGGTGATGACGACCACGCAGTCTTGCTCGTTGGTGGCGCGGGAGGGGCCCTGGCCGTCCGCGGAAGCGTTTTTCAACATGCTGGAGGGCACCGTGGCAACAAAATGCCCACAGTCCTGCTGGATGTTGAAGTGGACCGGGACGGAAGGGCTGCAGCAGGACGTTGCGGCTTTCGTGTCTTGAGTTTTACATATCTGTGAATGGAAAGCAGGAAAGGGACAGAAGTGAAGTCAAAGGTCAGTTCCGTTTGGGATAGGGAAGGAGGTAAGGGAATGGAAAAACTTGATTTAGGGAAATGTGAACCCACAAAAGCATCAGGGTCTGAATGTAAGTAGGTACTGATCAGGCCACTATTGTTATTCGGATGGTGAGGATGATGATGATGATGATAATAATAATAATACAGTGGTACCTCGGGTTACATACGCTTCAGGTTACAGACTCCACTAACCCAGAAATAGCGCTTCAGGTTAAGAACTTTGCTTCAGGATAAGGACAGAAATCGGGCTCCGGCGGCACAGCGGCAGCAGGAGGCCCCATTAGCTAAAGTGGTGCTTCAGGTTAAGAACAGTTTCAGGTTAAGAATGGACCTCTGGAATGAATTAAGTACTTAACCTGAGATACCACTGTAATAATAATTCTGTTCTTCCTCCCCAAAGGAGCCCATGGCCAATTATTATTGGTTCGCATCCAACTAAGGTTTCCTCAGCGCATGGGTGGAATTCAATGTGGCGTTAAGGAGATTGTGGGGTTCTCCTAACCCTCCAAAATGGACCTGGAAGAGGCACAGCAGGCAAATCTGGAGAGGAGATGGGGGAAAGTTGTGTTGCACTAGGTACAAGTCCTTGCACTGACTTCAGGTAATGGAAGCAGGTAGTTCAATGTGGGCCACTGACAGAAATTTCCATTTGTCCACTCTGAGTTTGATGACTGTTGGATACAACCTAATAATATCAATATTATCCTTTCGTTCCTCCCTAAAGGAGACCAGGGTAGCAAACAACTGCAACAACAAAATACAAACATTTAAAAATAAACCACAACATCTAGAAAGCACCATGTTGGCTAGCTCATCCTAAAGTCTTACCAAAGTCTCACTTCACCATAACTGATATAATTTTCTCAAAAAATTACCTCTGCCAAAACTTGGATAAAAATTAAAAATAAAACATACTCGCGCACAAAAAACATATGAAGATGATTAGTAGCAGCCGAGTAAGCAGCAATGGGGGTTCTGGAAACCTGTGAGTTTAAAAGTTCAAAAACACCCAGATCTATAATAAAGGTAAAAATAACTTTAACAACTAGGGAAACTCCCCAAAGGAAGTCTTTATCTTGGTGTCTACAATTGAGTAATCAGACCTGAGGGTGCATCTACACCTGTAGACCGTTGCACTGTTGTCATTTCAATTTTGCCTTCATGTGGCTGTTGCTAAAAGCTTAGTAATGGGGGATGGCTAAGGCACACCAAAGATGGGGACGAGGGCCATTGTAACTCAGTGGAAAACAGCCAAACCCAAAATAAAAGCTAGCTGATACAGTTTCCTTAATTCTTCTAAAATTACTCTCCCCCCCCCCCCTACTTTCCAAGGGGTAAAGTCAAATGTCTTGCATCAAATCCTGGGCCACTTTTAAAACTAACCAATTTATTATGCCATATATGAAGCAGAATCCAGGTCCACTTTTCGTTGCTCCTATTTTCTTAAGTTTAAATAAAACGAAGCAGCATGGTCCGAAACCTTCCCCCAAAACTTTATTTATTCAATTTATTCATTTTGTGCCCTTCACTCCAGATGGGTCAAGGGCAGGTTGTAAAAATGTCGCCAGCGAAACTGGTATGATTTGCAACACAATAATAAAATGAAAGCCTCAAAGCACAGGTTTGGACGATCTCCAGGTGGAGCCTATTCAGCAAACCGTTGGCATACTCCTGAGCTGCATCTGTGTCATGATGGGCACACAGCAACATGCCTGGCACATTGCAGCAAGTCCAGACATTATTCAGGGGCCTTCCTACTTCTCACTTGGAAGTATCCAGCTGTCAGGGAACTGACATCGGAGCCAGAAGTGGAGGCAGGGCTCCCAAGCGATGCCGGAGAAGGGCCAAGCAGGAAGAGAGGGAACTCATCGGCTGGGGAAGGAAATCAGCGTAACACCAGGGATAAAGGGGGGCGGTTGGGGGAATCGGAGAGGGGTCTCCAGGACTCTTCGCTGAAGACCAGCGGGGAAAGCACAGGTCCTCCTCTGCCCACACCCACCCTGCGCAGAAGACTTCCACGCAGGGAAAGTAGGCGTAGACTTGGCGTCAAAGAGCTTTTGTGCTGGAAGAAGTTTAAGAAACGCCCACTGACGGATTCTGCTAGCGACTGAACAGCCATGGAGTGAAGGGGCTGTCAGCCAAGACAGGTTTAACCAGGCAACCTAGCCAGTAGTGGCGGTAACTTACGCATGAGCAACCCCTTATAACCATTACACCAGCAGAGGCAGCCTAAATAGAAATACCGTATTTTTCGCTCCATAAGACGCTCCAGACCATAAGACGCACCTAGTTTTTGGAGAAGGAAAACAAGAAAAAAAAATATTCCAAATCTCAAAAGCCAGAACAGCAAGAGGGATAGTTGTGCAGTGAAAGCAGTGAACCCTCTTGCTGTTCTGGCTTCTGGGATAGCTGTGCAGCCTGCATTCGCTCCATAAGACGCACACACATTTCCCCTTACTTTTTAGAAGGGAAAAAGTGAGTCTTATAGAGCAAAAAATACGGTACTTTATTGTCACTGTACCACTTGTTTACAGTGAGATTGAATGGGGCCCCCCTCCCCTCCCACAATCTCTCAGTCCTTGTTACACTCTGTGTGTACAACCACCAACCCTGAAGATCAGCTGCAATGTTGCTGTCTTCCATTCAGCAGCCTCATGGCCCATGGGTAGAAACTGGTCTTTAACCTGCTGGTGCAGCTTATCATGCTTCTCTATCTCCTGGGCAGGAGATTAAAAAGGTGCTGGCCAGGGTGTGAGTCATCCCCAAGAATGTTCCTCGCTCTTCTGAGGCAACGGTCTCCTGCGATAACATCTAGCGGACTCAGGGGACAGCCCATGATATCCTGTGCTGTCTTCATCACCCTCTGTAGGGACTTTCTGTCCATGGCTGTCAAACCAGCGTACCACACCGTAATACAGTATGAGAGAACACTTTCTATTGTGGACCGATAGAAGGAAATCATCAGTTGCTGTCTAACATTGTTCTTTCACAAGACCCTAAGGAAATGAAGTCTGTTGGGCCTTCCTAACCACCTGGGCTGTATTGACCTTCCAAGTAAGATCTTCACTAAGAGGGATTCCCAGGAATTTAAAGGAGAAGCCACTATTGGAAGCACAGATGGGCCAGAATAGCTCCGTCAGTAGAGCATGAGACTCTTAATCTCTCAGGGTTGTGGGTTCAAGACCCACACTGGGCAAAAAGATTCCTGGTCCCTTCAATTCTATGATTCATGTTGAACCCTCCATGAAAATATTATTTGTTTAGATGAGTAATAATATTTGTTTAGATTTGTTCGGTTAAGTATGTTTAGAAAATAATATTTGTTTAAATAAAACAAGCTATTGAGTCCAAAAGAGGTACAGAAGGATCCACAAATAATAACAGCAATTGATTTAAAGCACCTTCTGTTTAGGGACTAAGTTGTTTCTCTTGCTTCTTAATAGCATCAGTGGCTGGGAATGAGTCTAATAAAATCTCTGGACAGCAAATTCATTTTAAGTGGATTCCACATGGTAATATTATTCATTATTGGTTGTGAGATGCTCTTGCCTGCTCTGAGACATTGATGGGCTCCTTTAGGCTATGGAGCACATTTTCCTGCTGCTATTGTTCTCCAGAGCTGCGCTGCTGTGTACAATCAGACTGTGTAGAATCCCGTTGGTGGTAATAGGATGGAAGCAGCCCAAAGGAGCCCAGGGACTGCAGCCTCACTTTCCTACCTTTGCCAAATGCACTGTGCAGAAGTAATAATCAAGTAACAAACAAACAAGCAAACAAACAAACTGAAGAGTCTGATCACGTGACTGAATTACAAGCATGTTTATAGGGCCAGCACAGAGGAATACAGTGGTGCCCCGCAAGACGAACGCCTCGCAAGACGGAAAACCCGCTAGACAAAAGGGTTTTCCGTTTTGGAGGCGCTTCGCTAAACGAATTTCTCTATGGGGTTGCTTCGCAAGACGAAAAAATCTTGCGAGTTCCCGCGGGTTTTTTCCCCGCTTTCCCCCCCCTTTCCTAAGCCGCTAAGCCGCTTATCAGCTGTTCCGCTGATAAGCCGCCTCTCAGCTGATCGCTAAAAGCCGCTAAGCCGCTAATAGCGCTAATCCGCTAAGCCGTCAATGGGCTTGCATTGCAAGATGAAAAAACCGCTAGACGAAGAGAATCGCAGAACGGATTAATTTCGTCTTGCGAGGCACCACTGTATATTTTGAGAGCCAAACTAGACAATTGGCAGAAGAATGGGATTTGGAAACCTGAGTCTCTGCGGAGCATCTATAAAAGCTTTGGTTGGGGTGAGCAGAGGGAAAGGAGGGGGAAATTTGGAGGGTGAAAGTAGCAAGCGCTGCCATCCATTTCTCCCCCTTCGTTTTCTCTTCCAGGCCTTCCCACCCTCACCCACCCCCAACTACAGCACACATGTCTGTAGACCCTGGCTGGGAAAGGAAAAAGGGAGAAGTAGAGATGCTTTGGAATTATGGCGCTGGAGGAGACTCTTGAGAGTCCCATGGACTGCAAGAAGATCAAACCTCTCCAATCTGAAGGAAATCAGCCCTGAGTGCTCACTGGAAGGACAAATCGTGAAGCTGAGACTCCAATACTTTGGCCACCTCATGAGAAGAGAAGACCCCCTGGAAAAGACCCTGATGTTGGGAAAGATGGAGGGCACAAGGAGAAGGGGACGACAGAGGACGAGATGGTTGGACAGTGTTCTCGAAGCTACCAGCATGAGTTTGACCAAGCTGTGGGAGGCAGTGGAAGACAGGGGTGCCTGGCGTGCTCTGGTCCAGGGGGTCACGAAGAGGCGGACACGACTAAACGACTAAACAACAACAAGTGGATGGGAGAAGAGTTAAGCATCCCTCCCCCTTGCTACTGTGCACCTTGAAATTGAGCTCCCTGCACCTCTTTTTACATCTTTGGTAGAGAGCCATATTCTTAAGTCCCTGGTCTTCTGTCGAAGATAAAAGGAAGATTTTTTTTTTTTTGGAAAAGAGAATATTTTGGCTCCATTTCCCCCACAATTCATGCATAAGAGTTGAAGCACTAGCAGGGTCTAGGATTCTAAGGCATGACAGGAAGCTCATCTTAGCTCAAACTTTGAAACAGGCTTGTCGAAGCCTGACTTGAGGCAACAATCAGATCTGTAGCTTCTTTCATGTCTGCAGTCAGTGCAACAATATCACATTCACAGGGAAAGAAAAAGGAAAGGCACAAAAGCCCTGAAACCACTGTCTGTCAGAAATATTCCAGCGACGAAAATGAAAGCATTCCAAAAAGTTGCCTAGCTACATTTCCCCACTTAGAACTCGCACACACAGCAGCGGAGCTTGTATCTCAGTTCTTTGGCTCAGCTTTAGCATGCTACCGTCTGCCAGAGTCAGACAATAAAGGCGCATTTTGTAATGCGGGGGACACACACGTGTGGTCTGCAACAAACACAAAACAAGGTTTGTCTCCTTCCCTTGCCATCACGCTCCCTCTGTAGCGTGGATCCACTGGGAGCCCAAACTGAGTGAAGTAAGCCGAGTGGCAGAAAGGCAGGCCTTTTTTCCCCTTTGTGAAATGGGCATCAACGCAGACGCCCCTGCGTGCGATGCATTGAAAATGAGCCCCGCAATTCACACAGGGGGGAGGAAAAGATGTTGGGACTAGAAATTATGCAGTTTCAGGCCCTCTTAAGGTCTAAGCCTCTAAGCCAAAATTAGACAGGCACATAACGTCATGATGCTTAGACACACACTCAAGACAATTTTATTCAAGGAGGCTTTACCACGCAGTGTGTGTGTTGCTAATGGAATTTAACGAAGATCATGGCCACTGGGCCCATCACCTCCTGGCAAATAGAAGGGGAAGAAATGGAGGCAGTGAGAGATTTTACTTTCTTGGGCTCCATGATCACTGCAGATGGTGACAGCAGTCACAAAATTAAAAGACTCCTGCTACTTCGGAGAAAAGCAGTGACAAACCTAGACAGCATCTTAAAAAGCAGAGACAACACCTTGCCAACAAAGGCCTGTATAGTTAAAGCTATGGTTTTCCCAGTAGTGATGTATGGAAATGAGAGCTGGACCATAAAGAAGGCTGATTGCTGAAGAACTGATGCTTTTGAATTATGGTGCTGGAGGAGACTCTTGAGAGTCCCATGGAAGAAGATCAAACCTATCCATTCTTAAGGAAATCAGCCCTGAGTGCTCACTGGAAGGACAGATCGTGAAGCTGAGGCTCCAATACTTTGGCCACCTCATGAGAAGAGAAGACTCCCTGGAAAAGACCCTGATGTTGGGAAAGATGGAGGGCACAAGGAGAAGGGGACGACAGAGGACGAGATGGTTGGACAGTGTTCTCGAAGCTACCAGCATGAGTTTGACCAAACTGCGGAAGGCAGTGGAAGACAGGAGTGCCTGGCGTGCTCTGGTCCATGGGGTCACGAAGAGTCGGACACGACTAAACAACTAAACAACAACAATTTGTAAATGGGGTTCTATGGTTTTCTAGACTTTATAATATATAGTTTTATCATTTTTAGAGCTTTGTAGAAATATTTTATTGCTTTTAGAAAGTGCTTTTTGCGTGTTAAGAAGTAAAACCTACACAAATTCAGAATGCAGTCCCTAAGACAGTTGGGTGGCGCCTTGTATGCCTCATCCTGACAAAACCTGCAGCCAAGTTGGTGCCAAATGTATTTTTTTCCCTGCTTTTCTTTTCACACGCTGGGCAGAATATTAGTTTGAGTTCCTCACCTGAAGCTTTATGAATTTATATATTGTAACATCACGAATGGAAATCATTAATTATGTAGCTGTTGACTAAGGGATTATTATTATAACTGAAATGCAACTGACATTAATTAAGATTACAGAACGCAGTGATGTAAGATCAGAAGTGCACCCAAACCATCATGTGGGGAGCCACTTTAATTAAAACGTATTAATTGGAAGTTGATTGGTATTTTGATAATTGTATAATTTGGGAAGTAATTGTTATTGTTATAATTTGGCTTTTATTGGGGTATATTGGGAAACTAATTTAAAGATTTTATTAAGAAAGAAGAAGAATCCACCACATTATGAAAAAAATGACTTGCAAAACTGTATACTAGTCGGAACAGCAAATTAAAAATTAGGAGAAATTTCCACTAAAATGCCAGCTGACGTATTTTCATGAGGATTTAAAAACAAACAAACAAAACTACAGATTGCTGCAGAAACATGGAGAACTTAATTTAAGATTGGGGGAAATGAGAAACCGAGGGAACTGAAATTGGCAGATCCTTCTGTCCCCACTCACAGAAAAGAAGGCCAGAGCCTGTTCATTCTGCTGGGGTTCATGCAAGAGAGAGTAAAAACAATCCTGGGAATCATGACCTGTGCCTCTTTCTTCCGCAAGCAACATTAAGCAATTTAGAGCCCCTTGGATTGCAGAGATATATGACTTGCCCGCTCTTGGCAGTACATCAGTTGGAAATTTAGGTATGAAGACTTGCTCCCAGCCCTGCTCTGTTATACCTGCGCTGTGAGGGTTGCCATGGCAACCAGGCCCAGCTGTGCCCTACTGGCTTTATTGCAGCCTCTCATCAGTCTGCTGCCGGCAGGCTAATCATCGGATTGTGTGTAAACTCTGTGCTCCCTCTGGTTCTTATTGGGCAACTCTTGGAGCTAGACTCTCGAGTGTTTGCTTGTTCTGACCAGAAACTTTGGACTCTGTTCTTTGATCTCTGGTATTTTTAGGCAATTCACCTGCCCTGTACCTGGGGTTTTGCTAGGTGCTATTTGCCACTGAATTTTTGCGTGAAAGAAATTTTGAAGCGAACCTGGCGGTTCCTTCTTAGACAAAACATCCTATGAATTCCAGCAGAATACAATAATAATATCACAGAACTATAGAGTTGGAAGGACCCCATTGGATCATCTAGTCCAACCCCCTGCAATATATATATATTTTTAAGCAGACCAGCAAAATCCTTGGCACGTGTGTTCCTAATTAGAACCAGTTTGACAGCAGATTCCCCTCTAAAGCAAAATTCAAGCATATTTCAAGGTTCCTTATCAGGCAACACACCTGAAAAATTCTGAAAGAACCCAGTGGTACCTTGGGTTATGAATTTAATTCATTCTGGAGGTCCATTCTTAACCTGAAAACAGTACTTAAACTGAGGCATGCTTTCGCTAATGGGGCCTCCCGCCACCACACGATTTCCGTTCTCATCCTGGGGCAAAGTTCTCAATCCGAGGTACTACTTCTGGAGTTTGTAACCTGAAGTGTTTGTAACCCGAAGTATTTGTAACCCGAGGTAAAAGTCCAGTCACGGACGACTCTGGGGTTGCGGCGTTCATCTCGCTTTATTGGCCGAGGGAGCCGGTGTACAGCTCCCGGGTCATGTGGCCAGCATGACTAAGCCGCTTCTGGTGAACCAGAGCAGCGCACGGAAACGCCGTTTACCTTCCCGCTGGAGTGGTACCTATTTATCTACTTGCACTTTGACGTGCTTTCGAACTGCTAGCTTGGCAGGAGCAGGGACCGAGCAACGGGAGCTCACCCCGTCGTGGGGACTCAAACCGCCAACCTTCTGATCGGCAACCTGAGGTACCACTGTATGTATAGGGTGTGTGTGTGTTCCCATCCTTGTGAAGGTCATCAGATCATTCGAGTTCATGGCAGCCAGAGACCAGTGAAAATGAAAATAATAATAATAATAATAATAATAATAATAATAATAATAATAATAATAATTTATTTATACCCTGCCCATCCGGCTGGGTCCCCGCAGCCACTCTGGGCAGTTTCCAACAAAACACTAAAATACAATAACCTATTAAACATTAAAAGCTTCCCTAAACAGGGCGGTCTTGAGATGTCTTCTACAAGTTTGGTAGTTATTTTTCTCTTTGACATCTGGTGGGAGGGCGTTCCACAGGGCGGGTGCTACTACCGAGAAGGCCCTCTGCCTGGTTCCCTGTAACTTGGCTTCTCCTAGTGAGGGAACCGCCAGAAAAGGCCAAAAGCACAAAGCAAGTCATGACAAAATAAGCATTTTGCAACGACATACCTTCACCGCATAGGTGCTTGACGGATCCTTGGAGCAGGTGGCACAATAATATATGGCGTCCCCTGAATCACAGCAAGGCTTGTTGCACGTCAGCTTGAAGAGGGACCAGTTGTTCTCGCTGAAATGCAGCTCGCTCTTCTGGTCGCGCATGAAACAGTCCTCGCACTTAGAAACGAGGCGGCGCAAGGATTCTGCATACAGCCCGCCTAGCTTGGCGTACACCCCCTCTTTGTTGTCAATATTGCTGAGGAGGTTGTGGAGCTGAAAGCTAGAACCTGAGGAAACCGTGGTGGACATGCTGTTCTGGGAGGAGGAACGAGGCGGCAAGTTTTTGCTCTGGCTACAACAGGCGCCGCCGTTCTTAGCAGAACAGGGATATGGGGAATGGGACCCTCTGAAGGCTTTCTCCAGTGACTCAGAAGAAGAAAATGTCTGGCGGTTGATTCCCAAGGTGGAGCCAAACGGAGGCTCCTCGCGGATGCAGACGTTACTTTCCGACTGACTGAAGTTCAGTTTGGGGCTTGCGGGACCTGAAGCTCTAGCTGGGGAAGCCGGGCCCCAGTAAAAACCATCCGGCGAAGAAACAGCTCTGCTGACGGTTTTCTTTTGCGGCAGAGGAGGCGGCTGTAAAGGTTTGCAGTGCGGCCTTTCTTTGCTGGGACATGCAGGGAAATGAGTTGAAGGAAAGGTCGGCTTCCCGGTACGGGTGGGTGAACGAAGGCTCGTTTTGCACGACTGTCCTGAAACACATGCAGACAATAAAGCAATTATAAGCCGGGGACTCCTACCAGCACGGATAAAAAAAAGATGTTTTACAATGTGAGGCCTAGATCAAGTTCCATCTAAAAAGGTAAGCATGCCAGCCTAGGGTAATGAAACTTTGCACCCAGATTAGCCTAGGATCATTTGTAGCAGCCAAAACAAGAATGGCCTTTGTACATGGGGTCAAAGTCACGCCAGAGCATGATAAAATTATGAGACATTATATGTGTGTCTGTATGGCGGCATCCCAGCCCCTTGGGTCCTGTGCTGTGATGAGGAGGGAGAGGAGCCTGTGTGAGTGAATCTCCCTCCCCATGGCAGCCCAGGACCAGGGGGGGATGGGGGGCTGCCGTAGTGTGTATGACTGGCGATACAGAAATCAGCATGAAATTATCCGGCTGACTGTTTGAGCTTCTGCCTTCATTAGTAACGCAAAGCGATTAGGTTCCAAAAAGGGCACAATGAATAAAAATGATGGTTTGTAGAGAGAATTCTGAGAAAGGTGGCATTTATTGCCAGGAAAGGTGTTAGGTGCGTGCAAGAAAAATTAAAAGCCAATTTAAAAGCACATGTTTTAATCTTAACTATGAAGAAAAAAGCCACAGGGATTTAAGCGTTTATAATATATGGGTGTACCTGGGCCGAGTGTAGACTTGTGGAAATCAACAGGACTAAATTAGTTGATTAAATTAAGTCACATTGATTACAGTGGGTTACTCCTAGCATGTCTACACCTCTCTATATATCGAGAAGTTCTCTCTTGCTTTAGCATTTCATCATTTTCTGTATTTCTGTATTTCATCATTTTCTGTATCTTGCCCACAAATCCTGCCAGACATGTTCCCTATATACTAGGGATGAACAGGCAAACAACCCTATCTGATTTCTACAAGCAAAATCGGGGCAGGAAGTGCAGTTCCCCTTAAGCCTCCCCTTCTTTGTAGAACAGGGTGGAATAAGATGACCTGCCTAACGGGAGCTTTCTTTCTTTTCTGGGCAGAGTGCCTTTATTTCTCCTGCTTTGCATGGAGCAGAGTCTTCCAGGCTGTGCAGGGGAAAGCAAGGCACTTTGCCCAAGAAGCAATGTTGCTAGCCATGTTGGTTCCTGGCAAAGCTATCTTGTTTCCACCCACCCCCCAACCCCCTTCTGCAGGGTAGGGATGGGCAAATTTGTCCATTTCTTACTTTTCCAATCTTACGTTTAGCTCTCCACGTTTTGGCACCTCTTTGCCAATTTTCTTTTTAAGTCCTCATGAGAATATGTCAGCATTTCAGTGTGCGATTTTGCCTAATACACCTCAATTTCTCCTAACGTAATATGTTTTTCCTATACATTATTTAGTTGGAGAATTTCATCAGGAAATTCAGAGAAGTGTGGGTTTTGAAGGACGGCTTGGCTGCAGTGCAAGTTTGGGAGATTTGCCATGAAATCTGAATTGAATCCAATTTCTTCCCCACCCACAGAACACACTGTGTCTCAATGCTAACCAATGCCATGGGCTGGCTGGGTGCAGAGGAATGGTGGGAGATATCAGCTGGGGAAGCCCCAAGGAAACCCCCAGGGGAAGAAGGCTCAGGGCCAGGGGATTGGTGGTGGGATGACAATGAGTGGTCAGAGGGAGAAAAGAGAGCAGACTGGGAGGAGGAGGTGTTGGAAGCTGAAGAAGTAATAGGGTTGTCAGGGAACTGCCATTGGCTTAGAGGTGAGAGTGGGAAGGGCAGATCTTGGGGAGCAGGACTTCCTCAGCGGAGGAAGGAAGCCCCGCCTCTAGTGGGGAAGAGTTGCAGGGCTCGGGGGATGCAAGGCAGCGCCAGGACACCTTGCCTGAGCAAAGCGGGGAAGAGGGAGGTCCCCCGTTATCCAAGCCTTCCTTGCGCAGTCGGCTTTCGCGCAGAGAGGGGAGGCGTCGGCTGGGGGTCAAGAGACTACTCTGCTGGGGAAAGTTTAAGGACTGCCCACGCTCGGATTCTGCTAGTGAGTGAGCAAGACATGGAATAGAGGCGTTCTGCATTGTAAAGGTTTTTGCACCAATAATAAAGCTTTTGAAAAGACCAGTGAGGGATCTTGCCTGATCGCTCTCGAGCAACTACACCGATAGCCGTAACAAGGGTTTACATGGTCTCCCAGAACATGTAGAGGAATGAAGAGAGCAGAGCAATGAGAGACTAGATGGAGCCCAAGTTTGCTTGGGAAGGACCTGGCAGAGGAGGAGTCTTAGGGAGCGGAGAGATCATGAGAACCTTCAATCCTCACTGGGGCAAGACCTACTGAGAAGAGTTGCTGTGATCACTAGGCCTGCACTGTTTTGGTTTCTTGGAATAAAGAGTTAACTTCGCTGAACCGGGTGTTTTATTTCTAGTTTACTCCTGACACCACGGAGAAAGGGAAGCTCCCTCTTCTTCAGCCAGCAAATAAATGCTGTAGAAGAGAAGTCCTTTCTCTGCTAGCATGTTGGGAACCAGGCTTCCCTGGGTGTTTTTACGATCATCAAACCCACCCCAAATCGCTTGAGGGGTTTTGTGGTTTGAATGGAAAGGGGGAGGCAATTCATGTTTGGGTCGGAGAGTGGGATGTTTGTGCATCCCTAATTCTTCATTTTAAAAGCCATCAAGTTCTGGTACTGGCAACCTTAGCACTGAAGTGGGAAGTCCAAAGTGACTTTTATTACAATTACCTAAGCTCTGCAAGCTAAGCACAATGCAACCTGTATATCCCCGCTGTGAATGAACCTATCCAACTGAGTAAAGGAATGTTATTGGAAGGTGGAGTTAACATTGCATAGCGTTTCTGAAGACAACCTGGCTCTCTGTCACAGAACTGGCCACTGGCTGCCAAAGAGCAGTGAAGCTGGAACAGGGTAAATATTTAAGCAACATGGTAAGCTATGTGAGGACTCAGAGAATTTTTTTTACTTGCTATTTTTTTCTTTACTTTGTAGCACCTTATTGTAGGCCAAGCCCAAGATATTTGAAAAGTTAGGACAATTCACATGCAGTGCATTATTATTATTATTATTATTATTATTATTATTATTATTATTATTATTATCCCTTTCCCAACAAAGTCATACTCTTCTTCACTACTATGCAGCACTCAGGCAAAAAGAAAGCGCAAGGGATGGCTACTGGCTTTCCTGTTGATTCTATGATTGATAGCTGGCCACCATGGCTAGCCCTTGCAGCGCAGCTCGTTGCCTGTAGAGGGCACAAGTCCTGCTCCTAATTTCGGTGGCATCACAGGAAGTATGGTCCTCCAACTGCTCTGATACTTCATCGTAAGAAATGCCAGACACCTTGAATTTAAGCTACATTCAGCCCACATATTTTCAAGTTCTACGACTGCTTTTGTAGTAATGACTTGTGCTGCCCTGTCATTCATTCAAAGGTTCCATTTGGTTTTGGGATAGTTTGGCACATTAGCAACAAAGCTGAATAAATGGGCATTCAAAACAGCAAAGTATCATGGATACTAAGGACCGCTTACACCCACCTGAAGGGTGAAAGGAAGAGACCATGTAAAGCTTCCCTGGGGAAGTGAAATTCTAAATGCAGCTTTACAGGGCCTGTTTATTGCCCACATTCACACAACACAGTAAACCATAGTTAATGGCTTGCTGCAAACTCACTTATATTATTAATCATGGTTTGTTTGAGTGAAATAAAGCATAGTCTCTCAGTCAGATATAACACAAAGACAGGGATTATAGCTTGTTGCTCCAGTTAGGGCAGCAAGGCAGGAGCCACCTCCATATTCACAATAGGCCATTAATTATGGTTTCCTGTGATGTGCAAACTGGGTCACTATGTCACAATTTACAGAACGTGTTTCGTACATTAACCCCACAGCCCCACACTAACACACAACTTTTAGCTACCTCCATTGCCGAATGCATTTGTGTCCAAATTCAAACTGTCCGTGGAGCCAGCAGTGAAAGTGACGTGGATTCCCTGGAAAGCAGGACTGAGGTTTTCTGTAGAATCACTGCTCAGCTTCTCCAACTCAGAATTGCTTCTGTTCATTTTTAGAAAATGCCTAGAGATTAAATGTGGGAAATACATAATGAGAAAACAGCAATTTATACAAGAGTCACGTTGCATCAGATTTTGAAGAATGTGGCTATGTCTACACAATAACGCCTGTGATCCTGTTTCGATTTGTTCCTCTCTTATTTCTTTTGTTATATATATATTGTTTTGAGGGTTTTGTTGTTCGCTTTTGTTTGTTTTTTGCATACATGCATTGGCATTGCTACTTCTTACTGGGAGAGGTGGTAGAGAGATCAGTGCTGTGTGGACACAGGCAGGAGCACTGGATCAGCTCCCCGGTTTGCTCACACAGTGCAGACCCTCCATCCACCTCACCACCAGTGTTAGAAACTCAGATATAGAAGCTAGGTTCCAAACGTCACCTTAAACCTAGGTTACGATTGCTGAAACAGAATGTCTATTCACCAGGGGGTTGGGTCATATGACCCTACAATTCTATGATCTCAACTACATTGCTTGACTGTGACTTGCTCTTGCAACAATTCACTTGTCCCAACATGCAAGAAGGAGAAACACACACAGTGGAAATGGTATTTACTATGAACTAAGGCAGAGGCTGTTAAACTGTGGTTGCCAAACTGTGTTAAACTGTGGGGATGTGGGTGGCGCTGTGGTCTAAACCACAGAACCTAGGACTTGCAGATCAGAAGGTCGGCGGTTCGAATCCCCACGACAGGGTGAGCTCCCGTTGTTCGGTCCCTGCTCTTGCCAACCTAGCAGTTCGAAAGCACGTCAAAGTGCAAGTAGATAAATAGGTACCGCTCTGGCGGGAAGGTAAATGGCGTTTCCATGCGCTGCTCTGGTTCACCAGAAGCGGCTTAGTCATGCTGGCCACATGACCCGGAAGCTGTATGCCGGCTCCCTCGGCAATAAAGCGAGATGAGCGCCGCAACCCCAGAGTCGGCCATGACTGGACCTAATGGTCAGGGGTCCCTTTACCTTTAAGGCAGAGGTTGTTAAACTGTGGTTGCCAAACTTGAGCCTAGAAATCTCCATATACTCAGCACTGGACCCAGGCCAGCAGTAAAACGCACCTGGTTAATTTCTAGCATTGCTAGGTTGGAGCTTCCCCGAGATCTGCTCTTCAGTATCAAAGGAAGGAAAATAAGAACAAGATCAGTAGAAGACAAAGTAAAGTGCATGTATAAATATGAAGAAGACCTGCAGAAGGGACTTGGAAAAGAGTTAAGAGCCTCGGACAGAAGATCACCAGGTTGATGGACTATATGGACTATATGGAATTGACGAATGACTGGCAGTATCCGAGACCAAGGAGAAGAGATGGTGGAAGAAGATTGGAAAAAGTTTGAAGTTTATTTTTAGAAATAGAAATATTGTAAAATTACTGAGTGTTAGAAAAATGTTGGAATGAAATCTTATGGCTTTAGTAGAAATGTTATAAGGAGTTAAGCATAAATAAGCATTATAGTATTAATGGAAAATAAGGGTAAAAATAAGTTAAGATATTTATATGACAGAAAATAGAGAAAGATGGAAAGGAATTGCTGAAACAATTAATAGAATTGGAATACAAAAAGGGAGGTGAGAGGAGGTCGATGAAACAAGGGTATGAAAAATAGAGTACTGAAATGGTATGATGTATGTTTTTAAATTGTTTCTGTTTTGTTTTGTTTAGGTCAATGTGTCAATGTTGTGTTTTGTATTGTTTATATATTGTATTGTACTGTTTTTTCCCTTTCTTGTTTTTTTTCTTTTTTTCTTTTTTCTTCTCTTTCTTTTTTGTAAGTTTTAAAAGTAATAAATATTATTTTTTTTTAAAAAAAATCTAACACTGCTTGCCGCTACCAGTTATTGGTGAAGATGTTGCTGTTGGGAGACCAGGAGCATGCCACCCTACCCACCCACCCCACTTCAGCCGCACCTGCATGCATGAACAACACGAGGTAAGAGAGAGAGAGAAGGCTAAGCAAATCAGAGAATGGTCTCAGCACACTGCTTGGTCAACTCGTTGGTATGTGATGGCTTGGGAGAAGTAAAACAGTTCATTTCTGAGCAGGCATACCAAGATACAATTTCTGGTGACACGCTGGTGCTCTTCCTTCTAAATAAGCCTTTCCACAAGTCAATAAAAGCTGTCACTTCAAAGCAGCGGCATAGCGTGGGTTGTCAGCACCCGGGGCAAGGCAACTAATTTGCGCCCGTAACCCCTAACCTGCCGCCGCTGCCAGCTTCTTCTTGCTGCTGCCTGGGCTGGGGTATTTACGGCAAGGTAGCCACGGCGGCGGGGGGGGGGGGGGTCCGTGTCAGGTGATCTGAGGCGAGTTGCCGCTGGCGCTGCCGCCCAAATGACGCCGCTTGCCCGTTGGAGGAGGAGGGCAGAGAGGCGAGGAAAATGCAACATGGCCCAGCAGCTGCAGCAGCAGCGGCGGGGCTGTGAGGAGGGGCTGCCTGGCGTGCCCTCCGCGGCCCTGATGCGTGGGGACCGCGGTGAGCGCTGAGAGCCGCTGCCTGCCGGACGCCTTCAGCCCGGACGCGCGCACAGCTCATCGGTTCCGCGAGACATGGGGCTCTGCTACAGCCCGCGCCCGAGGCTCTTCGGCGACTCTGGAGGCGGCGAGCGCCCCCCCCCAGATGTTGCGCCCGCCCCCCCTGCACCCCCCACGCTACGCCACTGCTTCAAAGGCAACTACACAGGCTGCCTCAATGGCTGGGGACACTGTTCTTAGTGACGTCTGTCCAGCATTACCAGGCATTCACCTTTGCATCCCTGACTATCGGCAGTGTATTGCCGCAGTAGCACGTTTCTATACAGGCAACCTTTATTAATTTTATTCCATTTTTATATCCTGCCCTTTCCCCCAAAGGACTCAAATTGATCTACAGAGCTAATCTTCCATCTGCAAAGGATTCCTCCATTTCTAGCTCAGGGGGTTTCTACATGCATGTAGAAGGCAAAACAATAGATTTGCTTTTGTTTTCTACACACAGTATATCTGCAAGAAAGCAAGCGAAGCACTGCATTGAAAGCTCCTTTCCAAGGTACAATGTCTTTTTGATTAAAAAGGAACTAACAAATGCCTACCGACCCAACATGTCTTTATCTGTAGCTAAAGATCACAACAGAAGCTCACAAGGCTTATTTTCTTACCACGATTTACAATTTCATTTCCCCATTACGCCAACAATACAATGTTATTTTTCTGCATTATCTCTTTTCAGTTATTTAATGTTCTTTATAAAACAGCTTAGCCCCCAATCCCCAAGCACAATTTTGTAATTCCCTGTCATTTCAGTCAAACTTAACTTCCAAGCCGATATGCAGCCTTAAACTTGTCTGATATCCCTATAATAATATATATTACTAAACTGACTGTATAATTTTTACATTTCATTTCTATCTGACCCAATTTGTTTCCTTGGAAAAAAAACCCTCATGCAATATATACACATGCATACGTATATACATATGTCCAATCATGTTTTGTGGATTGCTGGGTTTTTTGTGTGGTTTTTTTTTGGAATGGCAGAAACCTGAAGGTTTCATTCTAATGCAGAGATGGAGAACCTTTGTCCCTCCAGGTGTTAGGAATCCAACTTCCATCAGCCCCCCCGCCAGTGTGGTTAATGATGGGGGGTGCAGGCTAGAAACATCTGGAGGGTCCCCCAGTTCTAATGGTGTTAAGGTGAGCCAGACTACTCAGGATACTTCAGAGACCCTGCTCCATGTCCCTCCATCTTACAATGTCTGATGAGTGGATTATACAGAGCCTTCTGGGTCATGGCACCACAATTGTGGAACACCCTCCACTGACCTATCATTACTGGTCTTTGAGCAAGTTGGCTATTTTGGATGGCATTCGAAGGACAATGCAAGTGACTTCAGTACTACGTAGACTGTTGCGTTTTACTGATGCTTTCCTTCTGCTTGGCTGTTTGCTTTTTTATATTTTTAGCAAGCTTGCTGTGGTTTTATATTTGTTTATATTGGATTTTGTTAGCTATCTTGGCTGTTGGTTAGGCAGGGAAGCATATTTAAGTAAATAGTTTTTTGTTTAAAGCAGACAACAGAAAACAAAAAATGTCTAATAGACAAACACAGAGAAATTTTGCCACTTTTTTATATTCTATAATGAAACAGCCCCTTCATGTTGATATAATAGGCAAGAGACAGATAATTTAAACTTTCATATTTTTAATTCTTATCTCCAACATAGTCAGAGCTTAAGAAAAATATACAAAAAGACCCTGCAGAAATTAACATTACAGAAGCCTCCTTTTATAGTTGCACCTCATATTATAAGCAATGATCCTTAATACAATTTCCTATTTTCCTCTAAATTGGCCTCATTATCAAGCACATCTTAAGCTTCATTTAAGGGTTAGGATTAGAATCATAGAAACAGGGAATTTCAGAGTTGGATGTACCCCAAGGATCATCTAGTCCAACCCTCTGCAATGCCGGAATGCCAAATAAATCATAAATGACAAGGCACACATTTTCCCTATCGAATAACCTTTTCCATATCCAAGAGTCATTTAGGGCTTCTCTTTCTCTTTGTCTCTGACACACAATCTACACACAACATATTATCAATTCTGTAAGAAATTATTAGTTCCTGATTTTTCAGAAACGAATATATTAATGGATCAATCCAATGCAAGTTTTTCTTGGATGCCATTCCCAACCAGCTCAACAGGGCTTACTTCCAGGTAAGCAGGTCTAAGTTGTCTCTTTCAAAATCCATGTTATCTATCCACGCTAATGTATATTTATTAAAATATGTGCATTGTGACTTTGCAATCTAATGATCTACAAAGCAACTAGCAAAATTATTTAAAATCATGATACCGATTTTTTAAAAAATACTTAAGAAAGCAAAAAACAACAACAACACAAAAATAGTTGGAACACGCTAACCATAGGTAACACACCACCCCAGCAAATGGTTTAAAACCAGATCAGACTAACTTACCATCCCAGTAAACGGTGCAATACCAGATCGAACTTTTGTTCAGGAGGGTTTGACATCCTAACATCAACACTGGCAGAGAAACATAAGCATTCAGTGGCGCAATTTCGGGACTGGAGATCTTTTCAGAAGCTAGCTAGCTGCATTTGCAAAGTACAGCCCTGATTGTTGTGAAGTCATATATGCGAGGAGAGCTCTCTTTATTCCCTGCCCTGGTGCCTTATACAAAATGCACTTTCTGAATAGGGGATAAAACAGAAAAAGAAATCATCGCTGCTTGGGGAACAGCCGCTCTTGGCCTTGCCTATTACTGCCACACCAGATAATAACCTCCAGCACTCTCCGTAAAGTATTGTTTATTTCTGATCTAACATATAAATATACATGGCACTTTTCAGGGACACACACGCACACACACACAGAGGCAATCCCTGCTCAGGAGAGCTTTCCATCTGAAATTCCAACAGCAGAGATGAAAGTCAGGGAAGTAGGGAAGGGGGGGAGGAAGGAAGGAGAGGTACAGTATCTGTAATGCTAAATTACAAAATGAGGATAACTTTAAGAAAATGTGGCAATTGAGATTCATGCCATGAGCCCCACAGAGCTGTTGGGATCTGTGTTTGGGCTGGCAGTCTCTGATGCAGCAGGAGGAGAAAGGAATAGGTGGTTGGGGAATGAGACTAAATGATGAGCAACTGGGTCAGAGGGAGAGGGATCTGCCCCAACTTCAGCTGCTTTGGAGAGGGGAGCAGGGATGGTGGTTGTCATCCCTGACCTGAGGGGGGCTTTGAGCAGATGAAGGAGGAAGGTAGAAGTGACTGAACAGGAGGGTGCAGTCTTGTCACCTAAAACCAGAAGCCACCGTCATAGGAGCAGGCCCACCTACCCCAGGGGAGCACACAATCCTGCAAGGCAAGCAAGACTTGCAAGTGAGCACACCATGCCTCGTCTTTAAAAGCTTGGCGAGCAGGGTATGTAAACCTTGTTGGGACATCTTCATTGCTTCTGTCTGAATCTGAGCTTCCTGCCCTGTTCTTGAACTCCTGCTGAGCCTGTACCATTTTTTGGTCAAATATGAGAGTCTCAGTGGGTAGGACAGGGAAATACCACCCAAAGTGTCCTCAAAAGGTGAGAACAGAATTCATGACAGATACAGAAGGTGACGGGAAGCTAAAGCAGGGACTGAAGGAGGTGCATCACCCGATCAGAGCAATGATAAGTAATGGGTTTTTTTGGGAGGGGGGAGTTTTGGACAGAGGTGAGAAGACTGAGAGATGATAAAGGACAGCCAGAGAAAAGAAGGTTACAGGAGTTCAAGGGTAAGACTGGAGGTAACAAGACGATGGATCAGTGTGTTCACCAGGTGGGCAGAGAGGGGGTGAAAACACAGGGTTCATCTATTCTTTTTTTTCATACTGGAACTGAAAACGAGCAAAACATAATGATACTTCATGGGGATTTTTGCTAATAAACAGAGCGGATTTGCCAGCCAAGTCCAAAACTCCCAACTGTGTCTTGCCCAAATAAGAATCACAGGAATTCTTATCCAGTTTCCCAGGGTGTTACCCTTCCCTTTTCTTGTCTAAGAAATGAGTTGCTGAAAGACTCACCATTTTTTGTACTGGAAACCAAGTGGTGTAATTTTACTGGTATTGTTTTGCTTTAATGTACGGTTCTCAAACTGACCTTTTCTTTTCCATTTGTGATACAATTAAACAACCTGAACTTCTTTCCAGGAGTCTTGCAAAGTCGTGGACGCAGAAGTGCTTCTTTAGTGTTTGACATCAAGGTGGCATTTCCATTGCCTACTCTGTGCTCCTAGGCTTTAGCTTAGAGCAAAGTGGCAGCAAGCATGGGAAGGCCAACCAGCAGGCCAAATTTCAAATTTTGTGCAAGATTATATTCTGCATGTTAGCATTACAGAAACACAAGGGAGGTGGCAGTGTGGCAAAATGCTTACCGTGATTCCAATAGTATGACTACTCTCTGGAAAACAGCAAACCAAGAGTACTTCTGACACCTTAATACTAATTGAGCCATTTATCAAGTTACCTTTTAAAGATGTGAGTGTGCTCTTGAGGGGGATAATTGACACAGGCTTGGCTGTTTGGCCATTGATTTGACAGTGGTTGAATGGTTGTCCAAGCTCTACAACATGGACGCAGTGGCCTGCTTCAGTTCATCATCCTAAACTGTGGTTTCCTTAACCACAAGTTGTTGCACAGATGATGACACAAGCCATAGCTTGTTTTTTTTGTTGTTGTTGCTCTAAGTGCTGTTCATTCTCCAACTGCTCATGGCTCTTGTCTTTGAAGTTTGGTGAGCTTTTGAGGTGTGGTGGTGAAGCAAACCATGATTAAGGGTGCTGGGTTCACATGTAACACCAAGCCATGTCTTCAGATTGAGGTTTGTTGGTGGTAAGGTGCTGGGCAGGGTATCACTAGTAAGCCATGGTTTAATAAACCATGGTTTATTGTTATGTGTGAACCAAGCCAGTATGTGCACAAGAGAGCAGGCATCAAGGACTGGGTGAAGGGGCTGAAGAAACAGTTTTCCATGGTCCTCCTCCAACTGAGCGGGGTTAATATGTGTTGAAATTTACCAGCCAAAATTTGGCTGCACACCTCTAACCTACTCTTAACACCAATTCATACAAAGAAGTTGGCATCCCTTTTCATTTATAGACAACATTTCCCTTTCTATACCTGGAAAAGAGGTTTGTGAAATGAAAAAGCTTGTACTTTTGTAACAACCAGTCCAATAAATATTGTATTACCAAGCTTGTAAAGTCAGAAGAATGCAATGAAACTTAACAGCACACTCCAGCCTTGGTCACACACTTGACTATAAAATCTCTTTCACCTCAAAAATGATCAAATCCTCTTCTCTGATGTCACATTCGGTTCAAGTGTGTAACATATTTAATGTACAGAAACCTAAATAAAAGATAGGGAGAAACTGATTTCTTCCCTTCCTGTATTTCACTATCCCCCAAACCATTTGATCATTAGAAAAAACTGGAACAACATGCATTTTGTTTGCACAGCTTGAGACAAAAGTTCCAGTCAAGTGTGGTTCTTGAAATAAGTGCAGTTCTTGGCACCTTTGAGGTGAGCCAAGTGTACATTACCAAACGCTCCAAAGGTGCGATTCTATACCAGCCTACTCCTAAGTCCCAATGAATTCAATTAAGCTTATTCTCAAGTAGGTCAGCAGCCCTCATTTGGATTCATAACCTCCTCCACTCCCCACATTTCAGTATCAACAAATGAAAGAAGTACATTTCCCCAGAAAATATGGAAAGTGTGCTAAATTTTTCCTTCTTCTGTTATAGTTTACAGTCACGAGCAATGCCAAATGCACAGCAGTGCCTGAGGGTGTGCAGGAAAATTTGGAGGAGATGGGGTGCCAGGTTTGACACTTTTGCAGAACTTAGGTGGGGGAACTGGCATAATTATATTACTGTGCTTTCCAAAGTATATATGGCACTGCTTCTTCTCTGCTAACCAAGGCCAATGAATTAACACAAATATGGACATTACTAGACCAAGGTATTTCTACATGTGAATAAAGCAAAGATCCTTTTCAAAACTATAGAGCCTCATCTAAACTTCGGGACGCAGGTGGCGCTGTGGGTTAAACCACAGAGCCTAGGGCTTGCTGATCAGAAGGTCGGCGGTTCGAATCACCGCAACGGGGTGAGCTCCCGTTGCCCAGTCCCGGCTCCTGCCAACCTAGCAGTTTGAAAGCATGCCGTGCAAGTAGATAAATAGGTACCGCTCCAGCAGGAAGGTAAACGGCGTTTCCGTGCTCTGCTCTGGTTCACCAGAAGTGGCTTAGTCATGCTGGCTACATGACCCGGAAGCTGTACGCTGACTCCCTCGGCAAATAAAGCGAGATGAGCGCCGCAACCCCAGAGTCGTCCACAACTGGACCTAATGGTCAGGGGTCCCTTTACCCTTTACCTTTAATCTAAACTTCTGTTGCTAATGACAGGGCATTTTCCATTGGGGTGGGGATCCCTCTTTCCTTCTAAGATTTTATCTTGTGTGATTTCCCCAAGAGAACTGAATAATTTATAAATTTTGTTTCTACACATAATTTGCTCGGTATTAACAAAGCAAACCAGATAGCAAAGCAAAAATGAAAGACATATACATGTAATAAGACATCCCCAACACAGGGAGCTGTTATGTATGTGCACAATTCTACCACCTCTATTGAAGGAACTCTGAATTTTACCTTTGTACAGTAGGCTTAGTGTGATGGACTGACAGGACACTGACGGGAAAGCGGGCTGGAGTCTGATTCGGGAGAGGGGGTCAGTGATTTGCGGGGAACTGTACCAGCCAGGAGGCTAGAGTCAGAGGGAGGAGAAGCTTCAGAAGAGCCAGGTGCTTCCCCACCCTCTCCTGCACCACTGTCTCCCAGAACCAGGAGGGGACTGAAAAGCGAAGAGCAGAGGAAGTTTCTATGCAGGTGTAGTCTCCGGCTGCATGTGTGCAGCCCTTCGGGGGAAGGTACATAAACTGGTGGAGGGTGAGAGGTCCCTGGTTGCTGCAACAGTGCCAGAGAGCATGGATCCGGGAATAGATGCTTAGAATCTAGATTAGTGTGCATAGGGGTCCAGAACTGTGTTATCTTTGACAATAGAGAGTTAACTATGTGCCATGTGCATTCTTTGGGTGGGAAACACCCTTGACAGCTAGCTTCTACACACACTCTCTCACACGCCTCTTCATCCACCGTTCAGGCAAGCAGGAGGCATTATCAGAGTTCAAGGATACATTACAGCCATGGTCATCTAAGGAGGGTGCAAAGCAGGGCTGCTAAGTTCCAGATGACTCACAGGAAGGCCTGGACAGCCATATTTGGCATCTGGGCCTGAGGTTCCCCATCCATGAATTTGGGAGAACTGAATCTTGGGAGCTACCCTGGAGTTACTGCTCACTCTTCAGAATTGTGAGCAGGAGACCGACTGGAAGAGAACTTGGGCTTATATGATGTTTCCCCTGCCTCACCCTCACCATAAAATTCCATGTTTACCTGGACAAAGGCTGGGATCACCTTGAATCTGCAAGACTAAAACCTCTTTAAAGAGGGAAGAGCACAAGTTCAAGGCTGACCCATAGTTTAGGTAAACTGGTGGGGGAGAGAACATCTGAAAAAGCCATTTGAAGTTGAAAGAAACAAAGGACTTACAACACACAAGGAAATAAATGTACGCAGCCCAAACAAACCTATACCTGCACACATATATTTAGAGGTCCTACTGACTTGCTCCCAAATTAAGTGCACACTTATCTATAACCATATTCCTTAATTTAAGTTATAAACCTAATCTGAGTATGAATTAGGATCTAGAAGGTAGAAAGGCTGAAGATGTACATATTGCCAATTATTATTTTTTATTGTTGTTCTACAGTTCCCTTTCCAAAGGGGTCGTGGCTTTAAGTGCTAAAAATAACTAAATGGTGGTCAATTACTTTCCATCTCTCACAGTGGACCTTTTCCTTCTTTAAGTGTTGCCTGCGGCATATTTCAGGGTAACGCACAAAGGCGGACCCTCCCTTTCCACTTGCTCGTGGACCATTCATCGAGACAAAGGTTCTCTCACAACATCCCTTCTCCCCCTCCATCGCAACCTAACAGTTTAGAAATTCAGAACGGTCATATCTAGAAATACAGGGCATAATTTAAATTTAATTTATTCATTCAACTGTTCACGGACTTCAGTTTGGAGACAGAAGATGCAACCTAGGAGCTTAAAAAATAAAAATATAGCTCTCATGCAGGGGTTTTGGTTTGTGACTGGATACAGAAGCAGCTCCCCAAATGTTGTTGGACTATAACTCCCAGCAGCCCTACTTAGCATCATGGCCAACGGTCAGGGATCATGGGAGTTGTAGTCCAACAACACCTGCAAGGTACCACATTGGCTACCCTTCCGTAGTTTCTTATTTCTGTGGAAGTGAGTCGGTGCACAAGTGATGGGGCTGCCACAGCGCAATTGGGCACTGTGGCTCTGCCCCACCAGGAAAACCACTTCTGTCCACCCCACCCCCCGCCCCACAATCTATTGAAAAGCAGAGATGGGAATTATTTACAAACCTAAGTCCTTACGTGACACAACACCATTATCATCATCATGTGGAGCAAGGCTCTACCCTAAGACCAAAATGAAGGGGAAATGTCCTAGGTCCAGACCTTGTAGGGCAGGACTTGAAGCTTGTGAGATCCTCTCTTTTTTTGTTCCTTTTATACTAGAACTTCAAGGCGCAAATTCCACTGAAATTGATGGTCTGACTCCTGAGTAGATGTGGCTTAGGGCTGTTGGTCTCCTTAGAAGCACTGAGAACTGAGCTGGTTCAATAAAAAGCCAAAAGCAGCCAGGTTTTTAACGGGTGTGAAGATCACAGCCCAATTTGAGATGCAAATTAGACTCAAACGGTTGCGGATGAGTAGATGGCTGGTAAAATGGTTATATCTTTCATTATGACGGTTTGGGAGTAAGCCTCTCACAAAAACTAGTCTTGTCCAGGTGTGGAACGGAAGGGCATTTACAGATAAAAACCAATGCTCCTAACTCTCCTTGCATCAAGGCTTGTTCCAAAACAATTCAGAAGGTAAAAAAGGAATGGGTGACATGAGAGGCAAGAGACCATTGTGAATAATGGATCAGGGAGACCCTTGTTTCAGTATTTGTGCTTCCCTGCTCATGACACCAGCACCGCACTGTGCCATGTATGGCCCTTCCTTCCTTGTAGGTCTCCATTTTTAAAATCACACTGAAGTTGTAACCATAGCTGTCAACTTACAGATTTGAAAATAAGGGACCAGCAGCCTCAAAAATAAGGGATCAGCAGCCAAAATAAGGAATTTTGCTATTCCTCCTCCCTCAGGCCACCTCCTCAGCTGCCACCACCGCTGCTGCCTCCGGGCTCACAGGCGAGAGTCTCTCTCCCTCCCCCTCCTCTCTCGGGCAGGGCCAATGGAACTCCTCGCGCCAGGACGATGGCGCCAGCGCACGCTCTCTCGCGCGGCAGAGGACCCCGAGCCGCTGCTTCCCTCCCGAGCCGGGCGAGCATGAAACCCAGGAAATTTAAGGGACATCATCAATAAGGGACAGCAGCGGGACACAGCGCTGGGATAAGGGAGTTTCCCGCCAAATAAGGGACGGTTGACAGCTATGGTTGTAACAGCACAATGCTCCAAAAGGAGATCTGCAGGAGTGGAGGAGGAGGAGGCCAGGGGATGAGAAGGCAGCAGTAGACGGATCCGCCACCTCTCCCAGGGGAGTCCAGATCTCACACCAAAGCAGTTTGCTCCACCCCGCTTTACCAAAAGGCTGGCTGCGCCGAGCTCACACAAAACCCACTCCTGGTTTCCTTCTAAACTTTCCTCATACCAGCAACCCAGGTGGAGAGGAGGAAGGAGAGCCTTTCCATTGCTGTTACTGTTAAATAGTTGCGAGTCGGAAACTCTGCAAAACCTACTGTAAATCACTCAAGAGATCTACCAGCAGATCCCAATATACCGTATTTTTCGCTCTATAGGACGCACCCGACCATAGGATGCACCTTGTTTTAGAGGGGGAGAACAAGAAAAAAAATTCTCTCCCTCTCTGCACAGCACCCCTTCAGCGAAGTGGCCGGAGAAACGGAGCCCCTTCCATTTCTCCCCCCGCTTCGCTGACCCAGCGCTGCGCAGAGAGGGAAAGCTATGCAGCACCTCTCCAGCGAAGCAAAGCCAGGAGAGCAAGAGGGGTCGGTGCGCACTGACCCCTTTCGCTCTCCAGGCTTCAGCGAAAGAAACGCGAAGCCTCCGGAGTGCGGCGGGAGCGCTCCCACTGCGCTTCGGAGGCTTCACGTTGCTATCGCTGAAGTCATGGAGCCTGCATTCGCTCCATAAGACGCAAACACATTTCTCCTTAATTTTCGGAAGGAAAAAAGTGCGTCTTATAGAGCGAAAAATACGGTGCTTTCTTGACTTCCACTAGCGTAGAGTATGAAAGTTTAACACTAGCATTCAACATGTAAACGAACTGGGAAGCCGGTGCAGAAAGAGCAAAGGCCTAGTCCTTGTGAGAAGCCTAATTCTGGACTGGATGAACTTTCTGGATGCTATTCAAAATCAAACTCATGCAGAGTGTATGGCAGTAACCCAGCCCAGATCTTACCACCGCATGTGTCACAGTGGCCAGATACTTGATCCCTACAAACCCACAAGGGGAAGTTGAAATACAGATAGAAATCTGTACACATTAATGCGTCTGTCTTGGGTGTATGTACCGATGGACAGGGGAACTCCACTACGTGAACTCTACTATTATTCTCTCTCATGAGAATGGAGCCTCTGACCAAAAGGTGGTGCAGACACCCAGAGAAATTCCCCACGGAAAACAAAGGGCAAGCCCCATACAATCTCTGTGCAAGAGAGCCATATTTCTCCAATTAATTGTTTCCAGTGGTTCCCATTTCTCTCTCCTAAGAACATTACCCCTTAACCACAGTCAGTCTTTGACCTTCCAACTAGTCAAAGTCCTTTTGTTATGACCTCCTCTTTGCCGCTGAAGATAAAATAACCCAGCAGGGCAAGTGTTTAAAACAGATTCACGTAGAGAAATACAATGAAGATCTTTCCAGAGCAAGTGAAGCTTTTTTCGACACACATCTGCTTTCACTGCCCCACCCCCGTCCTGCGTTTTTGCTTTCGTTGGAGGGAAAGAATCCCAGAGAAGTTACTGATTCATTGCTGAATCATTAGAAGCATCCGTTTTATCTATCAGCAATACAGTAAAAAAAAACAACAAAAAACCAAGATTCAGAGCCCAGACAAAACTGAGGCCTAACTCAAATACTACATTTGCAGAGCATCAGCCACCGAAGACCGGAAAACAGAAAAATGCTCTTAATAGTTTTCCATATGGTGCCTAAGAGAAGGGCTGCAATGGTCTGGGTAAAATTGGTAGAGGAAATTGGAAAGGTGCTAGGAGACAGATTACTATAAAGAAAGGTTATGGCCCAGTGTGTATGGGAAACCCTTCCTCAGGGGCAACCCAGTTTTATTCTATGATTCTATTTATTTTATGTTGGGCTACTGCATCTCCTTAAAGGTAAAGGTAAAGGGTCCATTAGGTCCAGTCGTGGCCGACTCTGGGGTTGCGGCGCTCATCTCGCTTTATTGGCCGAGGGAGCCGGCGTACAGCTTCCGAGTCATGTGGCCAGCATGACTAAGCCGCTTCTGGCGAACCAGAGCAGCGCACGGAAACGCCGTTTACCTTCCTGCCGGAGCGGTACCCATTTATCTACTTGCACTTTGGCGTGCTTTCGAACTGCTAGGTTGGCAGGAGCAGGGACCTAGCAACAGGAGCTCATCCCGTCGCGGGGATTCGAACCACCGACCTTCTGATCGGCAAGCCCTAGGCTCTGTGGTTTAATCCACAGCGCCACCCGCATCTCCTTATTTCCTCCTATTTCCTAGCTCATGTGAAGTCCTTGTTCTTCTGCTTATTGGTGTTACCCTCCATTTCCCCCTCTCAGATAAAATGGACCACGCCGGGATTCCCAAACTGAGGTGCTGCACATTCATGGCATTAAATATTCATACTGATATTTAATTGTATTTTTATTGCTTTTATTTCTTACATTACAATTTGAGTTCTGTGAAATGCAATATAGAAGAAATAAAAGCAGCAATAAAAATATTTTCAAACTAATCCAGTACCCACCAGCACAGTGCTTTTTGAGAACTAAAGGTAAAGGTAAAGGTACCCCTGCCCGTACGGGCCAGTCTTGACAGACTCTGGGGTTGTGCGCCCATCTCACTTAAGAGGCCAGGGGCCAGCGCTGTCCGGAGACACTTCCGGGTCACGTGGCCAGCGTGACATCGCTGCTCTGGCCAGAGCCAGAGCCGCACACGGAAACGCCGTTTACCTTCCCACTGGTAAGCGGTCCCTATTTATCTACTTGCACCCGGAGGTGCTTTCGAACTGCTAGGTTGGCAGGCGCTGGGACCGAGCAGCGGGAGCGCACCCCGCCGCAGGGATTCGAACCGCCGACCTTTCGATCGGCAAGCCCTAGGCGCTGAGGCTTTAACCCACAGCGCCACCTGCAGAACTACAACAGGTAAAAAAAAAAAGCAATATGACTAACCTGACCCAACAATGTCCCCCCCCCCATACAAATAAGCCACACTGCAACCAACTGAATGCAACCAACCAAACTCTGGATCCTCCAACCCCTCACAATGCCAATAAAGATAAATAAATATATAAATAAAGGACCTACTCATACCCCCATATCTCTCCCCCCCCATTTCTTTTCCCCTTCTCTCCCCCTAGCTGTAAGATGTCTATGGCATTAGTGTCCCATACTGAACATTAATGAACTGTGAAAAAGACCCTATGAATCGAAAGTGGAGATGCTATACAGTATGTACTTTCCCTTGTTTATTTCTTTACACAAGAAAATATTCAATAAAAACTTTTTTTTAAAAAAGGCAAAAATCATTAAGTGGTCTCCCAAAACCCTCAACAATTTTCAGCTGATCCGTTGGGCAGGGGTTAGTTAGGGAACTGCTAGACGACACCATGTGCGAAATCACTTTACGCAAACATGAATTCACACAAACGTGAAACGGCACTCAGGCTGTTCCCTACAACTGCATAAAAATTAAAATACAGAAACTGACCTCCTGGGGTTTCTTGCTGTGTTAAAGACTCTTTGGGAGACAGAGTACAGCCTTCTTATCAGGAGTTCTGCACATGTGAAGTAAGAAGTTCGTCTGAACTTTCCACAAGCAGCACTTGGAACTATTCTACATGTTACACCACAAAAGGCAGGAGACTGAGCAGGCAGAAATTCTCTTTTGGCAGCCCCTTACATAACTAGGATTGTCAGGGTACTTAGGCTGTGACAATGGAACAGATTTAAGCCTGTTATATAGATAAGCCCTGTGTTAATCAGTAATTGTGGTGGTAGCACTTTGCTACACCCCCCCCAAGTGATAAAGTAGCACATACAGTCGTACCTTGGAAGTCGAATGGAATCTGTTCCGGAAGTCCATTCGACTTCCAAAACATTCGGAAACCAAAGCACGGCTTCTGATTGAACGGTTTCTGACTGAACGTTCCTCATCGGACGTTCGGCTTCCAAAAATAGTTCGCAAACCGGAACAGTCACTTCTGGGTTTGCGACGCCAAAACATTCGAGAACTAAGCTGTTCGAAAACCAAGATACAACTGTATAGATACCACGGCTCATTTATGTAATTTTTCCGTTTAAAGAATATTTCATCAGCTAGACAAATCCATATATATGAAATCCCACATATATGAAACATTCATATATATGGAATTTCTGCTAAAGGACACATCTATGTTAGTTTTACCAGAAGACAGGATTTGTGGGGAGGAGGAGGAAGGACAGAGAATTATCTCCTGGATTTTGTCACTTATCTTAACCTTATTGATCTTTGGCTACTGTCCGGGAACTGTCATCGGAACAGGGGCGGGAAACAGAGGGGCAGTTGTGTTACAAGGAGCCTCCGAAAATCTTGCCAAGCAGTTCCTCTTCCAGTGATGAGGAAAGCCCCACCTCCAGTGGGGAAGGGGTGAAAGGACCAGAGGATGCTGGTGGGAGCCTCAGCACCACCTTCTGGCCAAGCCGGCCAGGAGGGAAGCATGCCCCTTCGGTTGCCCACCCTGCGCAGAAGTCTAAAGCGCAAAGAGGGAAGGAAAAGGATGGGCATAACGAGACTTTTATGTTAGGGGAGGTCCAGGAAACAAGCACTCCCGGATTCTGCTAGCGATTGAGGCAGACATGAACTTCGGGGTTCTGCACTGTAAATACCGTATTTTTTGCTCTATAAGACTCACTTTTTCCCTCCTAAAAAGTAAGGGGAAATGTGTGTGCGTCTTATGGAGCGAATGCAGGCTGCGCAGCTATCCCAGAAGCCAGAACAGCAAGAGGGATCGCTGCTTTCACTGGGCAGCGATCCCTCTTATTGTTCTGGCTTCTGAGATTCAGAATATTTTTTTTCTTGTTTTCCTCCTCCAAAAACTAGGTGCGTCTTATGGTCTGGTGCGTCTTATAGAGCGAAAAATACGGTAGTTCTGCACCTAAATAAAACCTGTAAAAGACAGGTCGGAGTCCTGCCTGGTTACTCGTGAGCAACCACCCTTGCCATCTGACAGCTACCAACAAGAATGCACACAAAACATTTTTTTTCTGTACCTGGATTGTTTCTTTGGAGGTGGCGGTGGTGGTGCAAATTCCTCAATTCCATTCTTGTCTTTAGGGAACTCGAAGGCAAAAGATGCTGATTTGCTCATTCCTGCAATCTTGTTCTCCTGGACAGAGCGTTTCCCCCCCTGATGGCAATTAGAAATACTTGAGGGACTGCTTGCCCCGTTCTCCGTTTCTGTCTCTGGTGTGCTTTTCAAGAACCCCTGCTCTTCTTCCTCTTCTTCCTCTATCCTGCACTGCCTGCTCCAGGAGAGATTGTAGTATTTCTGCCTCCTCTCAGAGCTCAAGGTCGCCGGACCTTTGTTCGACTCCTCTGGAGAGATTTTGTTCGTATAAGGGCATATGGACGATGCGGGATCAAAGATTGTGCTATCTGCGCCGTTCTTCGGAAGGTCAAGACCCCGATGGCCGTCGCCATCACAAGTTTCTGCCACAAAAGAACTTACAGACTGTGTGAAAGGCCTCTCTCCTCTAGGCGGGCTCCCTTTGGACAATTTTGGGGGAATAGCAGGAGTCTCACCTATCCCATTTCTGCTAGTTGTTTGGGACGGAAGACCTGGATCATTTTCCACCGGGCTCATCTCGCTGCTTGCTTGAGGCATTTCTCTGTATTCGAAGAAAGGGGATGTTTTCCTAACTTCTGAATTAGAAGTGGGGCTAGGACTTGGCCACTGGACCCCTACAGCTGAGTCTGGACTGCTAAGAAAAATAGTCCGGTTGTCATCTTCTGTGTGGGCCGCCACAATGGTAATAGTCGCTGGTACCTGCGTGACAGATTCTTGGAACTCTCTTTCGCAGTCCAAGTGGAGAGCCTTGCCTCTCCAGAGGCCATCTTGTTTATCTTTACAGGGGCTATAAGCCAAGGCATCACACCTTGCATGCGTGTTGGTATTATTTAGCTGCGTCTTTTTCCTCTTCGTGCTCTCAGCATAGATAGGCTCATTTTGAGAGGCTACTTCACAGGAAAGCTGTTGCTCTGCGGAATTGCTTGCATTTTCTATACGCCTGCCTACGGTCTGATCTGATTCTCTAACCGAAGGACAGTAATAATTTCCCTTGGGTGAACCACAGGGGCCACTGCCAGTATCTGAGGGAAATACTAATGTGTCCGTTTCGGAACATAAGTGGTTGTATACATAACTGTGTGGCAGATGCTTCTCCCCACTTTGAAAGTCTGAATTCAAGGTTCTGCTGTCCCCTTCACTGAAACTCACCTCTACGGACTCAGTTCTTGCATTTGTCACAGCCTCTGGCGCCTGGAGTTTTGAAATAGGTTTTTCATGCCACACCTCTTTGGTTTTGGTATTGTCAAACCCCTGGTGGACAGGAGCCTCTTTGCAATAGTCTGTGATGGAGCAATACTCCCCGCCTTCACTTTCTAAATCAGAAGAATTGAACATACCAGCTCTTTCTGAAAGTGATGCTTCCTCTCTTTGATGGATGGGAGAGTATCCCACGGAGTCCATGGCAGAGCCAACACATCTGTCACTCAAAAAGGATGAATTGTGGCAGAAGCCCAGATAGGGCAAGGATAACTTCTCCTTGCTGACCACTTCATTTCCATTCTCCTGTGCACCCATATCATTCAGAAATGCCACATTACTGAAGGCGACATTTCTCTCTGCGCTGCTTTCAAGACTCAAGGGACCGGCCAAAGAAGGGCCTGGAGGACTGTGCAAAGTACGATCACTTGGAGTATTCTGAATGACAGGCTTCCTTATGATGTTGTTGCTGAATTTGTCAATACACAGTCTTTGTTCTTCTCCAGATTTCATCAAGGCAAGATTTCTGGGTGGTATTCTCTTGTTGACCTGCATTGATAAACAAAAATAATATATATATGTCTGTAGAAGAAGAAGAAGAGTTTGGATTTGATATCTCGCCTTTCACTCCCCTTAAGGAGTCTCAAAGTGGCTAACAATCTCCTTTCTCTTCCTCCCCCACAACAAACACTCTGTGAGGTGAGTGGGGCTGAGAGACTTCACAGAAGTGTGACTGGCCCAAGGTCACCCAGCAGCTTCAGGTGGAGGAGTGGGGAAGCGAACCCGGTTCCCCAGATTACAAGTCCACCGCTCTTCACCACTACACCACACTGGCTCTGTAATTTCTAACTTGAGATTTATAAAATTAGATCTATTAACAGAACAAATTAGAGCTACTGACTTGGGTGGTCCTGCTGTAATACTAAACACTGAAGAGCAGAAAGCCAAAGCCCTCTGTCCAGGTATTCTAAAATCAAAAAATTATCCTCATCTTGAAGCAAACAAGCCATGCACAGGTTTTCCATACTTTACTGTGCAAGCAGGTATAAGCAATTTGACGCAGGCCTAATTCAGGGGCGGAAAACCTCAGGCTCTGGGGCTTATTGTGGCCCCTTCTCTGGCCCATGGAACTCTTGGAAGTCCATGCTCTTCTCCCTAAGTTGCACCTCTCACTAGTTCTGCTCTGCACACTTCTCAACGGCTTTTGCCCAGCTGGAACGTATCCTTGAACTAGGATATATTGTTTGGCTGGGTGGAAATATATGTGTGTCTGTGTGCGTTGTAAACCTCTGACTTTTGTGTGGCTGGAATACAGCATTTTGCCTCTCTGGCTCCTACGCCCCACCTGCATGCAGCCCCCAAAAGGATGAGCAAGATAGAAGGTGGACTCAAAACTTTCCCCCACCCCTGGCCTAAAATGTTCATTTGGAAAAATGAAACCAAGGGAGGCCTAAAGAGCCATGAGATCGACAGATAAATGGCAGTACAGAAATTTTAATAATAATAATAATACACATGACACTGACCAAGGTGGTAGACAAGGCAATATAATTCTGTTTTGCATCACTTTGTATGTGTGGATGACATATTATTGATGTAAAACAAAAACACAACACTCACACCCTGTCCATGCATGTCAGAGATCCTTTCTCTCTGGTGGAATGGTTCACTACACGCTGGGAGGTGTTGCTGTTTTAAATGTGGGTGCACATTCAAAAATATGTCCCTCTCTCGTCTATTCTCAGTCTATAATCTTATTCTGAATAATATAGGTGGAACTGTTCTGAGTCCAGTAAGGCCTGGTTCTTGCTAGGGTAGAAAACCCTCGCTTCAACTGATTAAATGCTGCTCTATACCAAAACAAGGGGCGCGGGTGGCGCTGTGGGTTAAACCACAGAGCCTAGGATTTGCCGATCAGAAGGTCAGCGGTTCGAATCCCCGTGACGGGGTGAGCTCCCATTGCTCGGTCCCTGCTCCTGCCAACCTAGCAGTTTGAAAGCACATCAAAGCGCAAGTAGATAAATAGGTACTGCTCCGGCAGGAAGGTAAACGGCGTTTCCGTGCGCTGCTCTGGTTCGCCAGAAGCGGCTCAGTCATGCTGGCCACATGAACCGGAAGCTGTACGCCGGCTCCCTCGGCCAATAAAGCGAGATGAGCACTGCAACCCCAGAGTTGGTCACGACTGGACCTAATGGTCTGGGGTCCCTTTACCTTTATACCAAAACAAAAAAACAAAACAAAACAAAACACCTTCTAAGAGATGAGGTCCAGCCTTCTCCCTGAAAGGCCAGTTTCCAATATGCAGGGAATTTATTTATTTATTTAGTAAGTAAGTAAGTAAGCAAGCAGCACAGTTGACTCATGTGAACCCCTCCCACTTGCAATCTGCACTGTGCAGCCCACACGCAGTTTTATCATCTCAGTGAGAACTCAGCCTAAAGTGCATGTACTTAAATGGGAAAATAAGAGTGGAGAAGAGAGGGAAATGTTCATTAACGTTAGCGATCAAACAAAAGCCACTCTGGCAAGGACATCCCCCCCCACCCCCCCAGTTCAGGGCAACTGATAATTTCCTCTCCCACTTCATGCTATAAAATGGAGCCGCTTTCTTGCTGCCCATATCTGTTATAAGCATTACAAAGGAGGAGGCGTTGTCCTCTGTGAACTGGCATCTGGTTTATTGAGAAGCAAAGTCACGGCAGTTCAAAAGCCGTGAGAGGATCCCTCCACATTAAGGGAAACCTGTGCGTTAGGAAGAACATCAAAGAGCCGTGTGGCGACTCTCTTCCCAAGAACGGCAGAAACAACAAGGGCTTGTGTCTGGAAAATAATTTTAACTGGTCACTTCTGAGTAGAAAAACGAGACATCCATTGTGCATCAACACACCCAGCCACCTTTACAGACTGATCCAGAATGATGGTATGGCTGCAGTTCTGTGCACACTTGTCTGAAAGCAAGTCCCATTGACTCAACAGGACTTAATTCTGGGTAAACACGCACAGTGTCAACTTTTCAAAGTTATGGGCTTCTTTCTTTACTTTTTCTTTCTGGGCAAATATTGCAGTAAAGGCTTAACTACACATTGAGTTAAATGTGTAATGCACAGCATTGTCAACAGGATTGTGGGTCAATGGGAGTTTTTTGCCCACAAGGGACGTGAGTGGCGCAGTGGGTTTAACCACAGAGCTTAGGGCTTGCCGATCAGAAGGTCGGTGGTTCGAATCTCCATGACAGAGTGAGCTCCCGTTGCTCGGTCCCTGCTCCCACCAACCTAGCAGTTTGAAAGCACGTCAAAATGCAAGTAGATAAATAGGTACCACTCCGGCGGGAAGGTAAACAGCGTTTCCGTGCGCTGCTCTGGTTCGCCAGAAGTGGCTTAGTCATGCTGGCCACATGAACCAGAAGCTGTACTCCGGCTCCCTCGGCCAGTAAAGCGAGATGAGCACCGCAAACCCCAGAGTCGTCCACGACTGGACCTAATGGTCAGGGGTCCCTTTACCTTTACTAATCGCCACATGGAGGAATATTCATGGGGATCGCTTCTGGGGAGGGAATAGTTAAAACTCTTCTCTCCACATTCGTCAGTTCCAAGTGCTACTTGATTAATCTACTGATTAAAGCTGGAAGCTTCATTTTTAATCTGAATTTAACAGTGAAAAAAGTGGTGCACAGCTTTGAAGAGAGTAAAAGGGTGGCAAGTATTAACAGGCAACAATTTCATATCAGATATGATGAGTCCCTGCTTCCTGGAAAGGTGAATTTTCCAATCAGATGCTCTGACAAAGAATGCCTGAGCTACTCATCCCAGAAGTTCAAAATTACAAAGTACGCCTTCGAAAACTTCAAATAGACTTTGTAATCACGGGATCTGAAAGCATAATACATGTAGGCTCCTGAATATATTTTTCTTTCCCCTTTCAAATGTGCAGCTTTGAGGCACATTCCATTTTCTCCTGGACAAAGAGCGCTAGAGTACTGCTTTTTAAAAATGAATATAAAAAAAGATACCCAGAATCTCAGCAGCAGAAGCTCTTGAGCACAAAAGCCTTTCTTCTATCCTCTCCACACTAACTGACATGATTCATTCATTCATTCACTGCCTGAAAAGGCTTTCAGTGACACATGTAGGTAACTGAACGCTGAACTCTGCTTTAACTGATTTTGATGAAATTTTGCTCATTAAAAACCAAGCCCAATTAGAAACACCAGTACTTTCAAGTCAGTGCATGAAATAAATTGCTCATTCTGCCAACCTTTCTGGTCTTTTCTTTGCCTAATAAGTCTTATCTACAGTTAAGAGTTGCTGGCAAATTTTGCCTAGAGCAAAATATCAAGGCTAATGCGGAAATGTCTGCTTGGGGAAAAGATCCAAGGCATTAAATAGGCAGCAAAAAAGGATATTTTTTTTTAAATACCAGTGACAATTCTTGAGGCGTTGTGGTGGCTGTGTTCACACATCTCTGCCTGAAATTCTTCTTACAACACACTGTAGTTTAAGAAATGACAGAAAACTCTGTAGCATTATTTACAACCTTCCCTTCAGCAGGAGAAGAGGCAGAACAGTTCAAGGCAAATCCCAGGTGGAAGTACTGATTCATGTTCCACTTCAATGTCTGTTTGCGGGAGATCAAGTTTGCTGAGATATCCTGCATCCTCCGTGTAGAGGACTGAGTTTAACAGAATCCCCTAGGTGGGATCCCCTAGGAACTAGCGGTGTACAAATGAGTCTATTTTCAGCCCATGCCACTTGTGCATGTGTTCACTCATAAATCTGCCCTGTTTCTGTTTTTCAGTTCTTGTTACCACTTCTAAATACATTTAATTAATTAATTTCTCTCTCTCTCAAAATACACATTTCAAAATACTTTACTCTTTTTTTTAGCCAAAAACTACATCTGAAAGTCCGTATAGTTAAAGCCATGGTTTTCACAGTAGTGATGTATGAAAGTGAGAGCTGGACCATCAAGAAGGCTGATCGCCGAAGAATGGATGCTTTTGAATTATGGTACTGGAGGAGACTCTTGAGAGTCCCATGGACTGCAAGATCAAACCTCTCCATTCTGAAGGAAATCAGCCCTGAGTGCTCACTGGAAGGACAGATCATGAAGCTGAGGCTCCAATACTTTGGCCACCTCATGAGAAGAGAAGACTCCCTGGAAAAGACCCTGATGTTGGGAAAGATGGAGGGCACAAGGAGAAGGGGAAGACAGAGGACGAGATGGTTGGATAGTGTTCTCGAAGCTACCAGCATGAGTTTGACCAAACTGTGGGATGCAGTGGAAGACAGGAGTGCATGGCGTGCTCTGGTCCACGGGGTCACAAAGAGTCGGACACGACTAAACGACTAAACAACAACAACAACAAACATCTGAATATTGGGGAAGTATGGAAGTTGGTGCTTATTGAAGCTTTGCTACAAATCAGTTCATATTGGAATGTGTAAAGCGCAAATTCCTCAAGTATTCACACCTGGGACGGCTTGAGAGCTCCCTATAGTGTAGCTGTCAAACTCCAAAAGCCCACTTACCAAGGAAAGTACTTCCTACCATTCTGGCAAGCATAGCGTCCTGTGGGTTAGGATCCCTAGAAGTCACAAGAAGCAGTAGATCCTCTGACCACCTGATGTTTGGATTGTTGTGTAGTTAAGGGGTGAAGATATGAGGAGGGCTGGTCGATTCTTGAGTGCCCCACTCTCTACAGCGAGGCTGTTCCTATTCACCTATCACCTATCTCAAGGAATGCTGGATTTGGGAGGCAGGCACTGCTGCATTTCCTGAGGGAATAAAGTCCAGGCTGAAGATGCCTGAGAGAAGTTGAATGACTCTCACGCGCACCTAGGGTCAGAAGGTTCTGATGCCTAGAAGAGGAAATGAAAACTTGCTCGTGTCAGTCTGGGTAGCAGTGGGGCTCACCTGGATCCAAAGGATAACATGACAGCTGGCAAGGGTTTTGCATGAAAGTAAGTCAGGGGGGGCTAACCTGTGGCCGTTCAGATGTTGCAGGACTCCAACTCCAGCAGCCCCAGACAGCAAGGCCAGAGACGGGACTGGGATTTGTAGAACAATAACATTTGGAGGTTCACAGGTGAGCTCACCCTGGAGGAAGCATGCAAAGCTTTCCGGCTTTCTCTGAAACCCAAGAGGATGTTGCCCACTAAGAACCTAGGAACACACCCAGAAATTCTGCAAGGGTTTCCTATCTTACTGACAAGCAGTGGAATCTCAAGCCATTGACAACAGAACCTTCCTTTGCTAAATGAAGAAAAATTACAGGAATTGTGTCATAACAAATACCAGTACTGTTCTACGTCAAATACATTTTTTTTTTTACAACGGAAGAACCTTGTAAAACACACCATGCCCCTTGTTAATCATTACCTGTGGGATATCGGCACTCAGGTTCCCATCTGCCCACACATCGGCAACATCCGAGTTTATCATCGTCGGTTTCACGGCAATTGTTGGCTTGGAGTAAGGCAAGGAAACTACTCCGTCATCTTCCAGAGCCGTAGGCTCAGCTTTGGCTCTGGTTCCATTCAGATCCTGCGAGAGGCCACAGCTACCTCCCAGGTCCAGGGGCGGAGCCTGCAGCTGGTGGAAGTGTCTGGGGCAGAAGCAGTTTTTGCAGGAGCCCGGCTTCCAGATGTGTTCCACAAAATCACTACACGCAGACATTTTCAATCCCACTCGCTTCACTTGGAGTGCCCTCTGCATCTTGTATGTTGAGCTTCGCTGCTCATTTTGCACTCCGTGTAGCGGCTCTTAGCAATTTGTCCTGTCGTGCAACTGAGCTATCTGGAAAGAAAGAACACATCGCTGCTATTAATTTTATACATGGAAATTTGAGGAAGCTCTTTCCACCATGCCACGCCTCTAAAACTTTCTGAATTTCTGCCCCTCCCCACCTTCACAAACTTAATTGTACTTTCTGGTGTGCCCCACCCCCTCAAAGAAAGCCCCATAAGCAACAGAGGAGAGTTTGCAAGTGCCTATTTGAATATGCCAGGCATCCTCCCCAACGTGAACGTTCAAAGATGCCTGAGCGCCTGTCATTAACACTACATGGGATTGAGGAAATGACAGCACCCACAGATGAAGTGTGGAGATGCCCTGAGGATATGGGGACATTTTTATACATCCTGCAGTTACACACAGGTTCGTGGATCTGGTTGGCCACTGTGAAAACAGGAAGCTGGACTAGAAGGGCCTTTGGTCTGTTTCAGTAGGGCTCATCTTGCAATGTGCAGATATTAAAAATAACTGTAGCATGAATGCTTCCCCGTTGGGTATTGTCACACACCCTCCCAGACGTGTCTAGAGGAGGGCAACCAAAATGGTCAAAGGCCTGGAAACGATGCCTTATGAGGAACGGCTAAGGGAGCTGGGCATGTTTAGCCTGGAGAAGAGGAGGTTAAGGGGTGATATGATAGCCATGTTCAAATATATAAAAGGATGTCACATAGAGGAGGGAGAAAGGTTGTTTTCTGCTGCTCCAGAGAAGCGGACACGGAGCAATGGATCCAAACTACAAGATAGAAGATTCCACCTAAACATTAGGAAGAACTTCCTGACAGTAAGAGCTGTTTGACAGTGGAATTTGCTGCCAAGGAGTGTGGTGGAGTCTCCTTCTTTGGAGGTCTTTAAGCAGAGGCTTGACAACCATATGTCAGGAGGGCTCTGATGGTGTTTCCTGCTTGGCAGGGGGTTGGACTCGATGGCCCTTGTGGTCTCTTCCAACTCTATGATTCTATGATTCTCCCTTGTCTGGCAACAGGACTCATCTGGCTGCTCTGGCCCTAATACAGGAACTGAGCAATTCTTTCTTTTTGCTGCTGCTTGCAGAGTTCCCATACAAATAGCTCAGTTGGTAGAGCATGAGACTCATAATCTCAGGTCAAGGGTTCAAGCCCCATGTTGGGTGAAAGATTCCTGAACTGCAGGGGTTGGACTTGATCCCCGTAGTCCCTTCCAAATCTAGAATTCTGTAGGGCTCTTAACTGCTTCTTCTCTTGATACAGTGTCAGATAGTTCACTAAATTCCAGTAATAAGCCCTGCCCCACTGTCCCCCATGCAGATACCTGCACAGGTGTCTCAGCCTATGACATGAAAAACTGCATTATGCCTTAACTAGAATGGTTGTTTGCTTACATTGCTTTTTCACAACGTATTATTTACGTGGCACAATCCATTCACGTTAATCACTTTTAAGTCCTATTGAGTTCAGTGGGAGAACCATTAAGCACACACAGCAAAGGGTCGTGCGGCACCTTAAAGACTAACAAGTCCTTGGCATAAGCTTTCATGGACCACAGTCCATCAGATGCATGAAACCTAAACCTAAATTGGCATTCTTAACTATGTGTATGTGTCTAACCAGTTTCCCACATTCCATCACACTCTACCATACAGGAGTATGTCCTTTATTCATAATGGAAAACCCATTACTCAAAATTCTCAAAGGCAAACCCAGGAACGGCACCCAGAGCTCTGCATGCATGGGAAATCCACTTTCCCTATGAAGCCTTTGGCCTAACCTTAGGCCAAAAAAGTACACATTACAGAGAACATAAGGCTGCCACTAAAAATGGCAGCATTTTGTTGAGGTGTCCCACCCCCTCCCCCAATCACAAGCTGTAACTAGGTAAGAAATTATAGATACTAAGGAGAGAATTTACATAACATATGGCTCCTTTTTCTTGTAACACATAGTCGGGGCTGCCCCAAGACATGTTGCTACCTGAATCAAAAAGCAAGGTAGTACATATCTTGTTCTACGTACAAAAGCCAACCAGACTAGCAAGTGACTCTGACTACAACACCGGTGATGGGGCAGAGAGTGCACTTGAGGGCAGCAGGTGAGCTTAGGGGATACAGGGCAGACTGCACGGCACTTACAGCTTTGTCCATTCTCTGCCCCTCAGCATCTTCTGCCTGAAGTGGCCACCTCACTCTGCCTAACAGTAGAGCTGGCCCTGCATAGCAGTTCCCTCAGTTTTCATGCCTGTTGCATCTTCTTTGCTTCTCACCTCTCCCAACGACAAATCTCAAGCTGGAAGACCCTTAGGGAATATTCCCAAAAAACAAGGAAAACTAAAACAGGTGTTTTGCTTCTCCACTGAGATCACTGGGACCTCAAATCGCTTGACTTTTTCTGGACTGTGTTCAAGGTGTTCAGGCTGGGTTTTTTTTTTTTTTTACACATTCCACAGCTATGACCTTAACAATAAGTATCTAGAAATATACAATGCCTATTGTCCATCTGGAGATAAGTTTCATATATCTGGGGTATGAGATTCATTCTATGACCTGGTCACACCGCCTTTGCAAATATAGTGGAAAAGTAAAGAGCACATAGGAATGGGTTGGGCAGCGGAAGAAATAGTTTCAGCATGAATCAAACAGGAACTTGACAAACATACGTATCACTGTCTGCCACAAAAAGAAGCCAATTTCTCTATGGCTTAAAAAACATTGAGCAGTAACCAGATATATCACTAATGAGCACTATGACTGCTCACAAAGAGACACTGTGTGTTAATCTCAACCCAGGCCCTTCAAGTGTCCCTATTTTCCAAGAACAGTCCTGGATTGCAGAAGCTTTCCTGGTTTCTGATTTGATCCTGGAATGTCCCGTTTTCCCTTAGGACGTCCCTATTTTCATTGGAGAAATGTTGAAGGGTAATGGAATAGGCCATCTCCAGGGCATTTTTTCCAGCCAGAACTCACTGGAACTCAGTCCCTGCACCTCTCAGGTGGGTACCGTTGCCATTCTAAGAAAACAAGAGAGGTGTTCATGGTGTGTTTCTGCGCATCTTTTTCTACAAAAATAGCACTGGATGTGTTAAGTTGTGGGTGAACATATCATACAACACAGCAATTCTTCAAACAGCTCTTGTTTATTCACAGGCCAGAACTGAACTGAACTGAAGGGTTCAGCCAGCCTGCTTATATAGAGCTCCACTAGAATGCAACAGTAACCATTTTCTGTAACTATCCAATCACTGAACGTTACTTTCAATCCCTTATTTGCATATGTGGACCTGAGTGAAAACTATCTACAGTATCCCCCTGCAGGCCCAGGGTGAGAACTTCAGTACTTAACAAGATGTCCCTATTTTCATCAGAGGAATATTGGAGGGTATGTGAGCCCTGCTAGGCCTGGAAAACCTCCATCACACCCAGCAGTTATGGTATGTTTTACGCAGACAGTAGAGCAGCCATGTTGGATCAAAATGGCGACACTTTGCCATGTCTGTGTCCCTGCCGTAGCTCCTACTTGGACCTTTGTGCATGTATTTTCTACTTTACATAAGGTTCACAAAGACTCTGGCATTATGATTAGAGTAATAGGAACAGCAGGGATGAAACCAAAAGGATCACCTATTTGGTCAAACCAGTGCAGGAAGTGTGCCAAAGTTCCCTGTGTGGCAAATAACTGATACACAAAGTGTTCCCAGTTGCCCATTCCTCTCCAAAAAAGATTATGGTCATTCATAGTCTATGTGAATCTACCCACACAAATAGTAAAATTCATGGAAAACTCGGTGGAAAGATCCAGCCCCCTGTTGCCATTGATGATCAATATAAAAGGTGCATTTGGTTTTTAAAAGTGGTTTCTTTCTTCTTTTTGTGAAGGGGGACAGGTAGCAAGGATGTGTGTGTTGTATGGCTATTTTTCCTGCTTCTTTCTTTCTGCCCGCTATCGGCCTTGCTCCGTGTGCTTTGCCCAAGCAAAGGACCTCACTACAAAGCTAGCCTACAGCCCTAAGTTCAGTACGTATGAATTTATATTGATCTAACATGCTAAGGGGTGGCGCTGTGGGTTAAAGCCTCAGCGCCTAGGGCTTGCCGATCGAAAGGTCGGCGGTTCGAATCCCTGCGGCGGGGTGCGCTCCCGCTGCTCGGTCCCAGCGCCTGCCAACCTAGCAGTTCGAAAGCACCTCTGGGTGCAAGTAGATAAATAGGGACCGCTTACCAGCGGGAAGGTAAACGGCGTTTCCGTGTGCGGCTCTGGCTCGCCAGAGCAGCGATGTCACGCTGGCCACGTGACCCGGAAGTGTCTCCGGACAGCGCTGGCCCCTGGCCTCTTAAGTGAGATGGGCGCACAACCCCAGAGTCTGTCAAGACTGGCCCGTACGGGCAGGGGTACCTTTACCTTTACCTTTTTAACATGCTAAGGAACAAGCCTCCAGGAAATAATATGAATTACAAAATCAGTAAATTGATTTAACTCTGCTTCCAGTCTCCCCAAAGGGAGGAGAAAGTGGGATATGATATACATAGTAATAAATATGAGGGCAGCATAAGAAACAATTATTTTAAGATTTCATTTCACCATACAAATCCTTAAACTAGGTAACAGCTACAGCAGCCCAGTGGCCAGGTCCACATGTCACTTTTAAACCATAGTTAAATTAAACTATGGTGTAAATGTAAATGCAAGCTGGTGTCCACCGCCCCTGTTGCTGCCGATGGAAGGGACCTCTGAAAACAGAGTTGTGGTTTCCTTCTACCTAAATGAGTCATGTGCTGTAACCAAGATTTATTCTTCGCTTACGGTTTGTGGTTTGGTTGGAGGTAACAAATCAAAAGCCAAGCCATGGTTTACGTCCTGGCAGCACAAGAGGAATGAAGATCAGCTGCACATTCAGATTTACACCACTGTTGTTGTTGTTGTTGAGTCGTTTAGTCGTGTCCGACTCTTCGTGACCCCATGGACCAGAGCACACCAGGCACTCCTGTCTTCCACTGCCTCCCACAGTTTGGTCAAACTCATGCTGGTAACTTCAAGAACACTGTCCAAGCATCTCGTCCTCTGCCGTCCCCTTCTCCTTGTGCCCTCCATCTTCTCATGAGGTGGCCAAAGTATTGGAGTCTCAGCTTCAGGATCTGTCCTTCCAGTGAGCACTCAGGGCTGATGTCTTTAAGAATGGATAGGTTGGATCTTCTTGCAGTCCATGGGACTTTCAAGAGTCTCCTCCAGCACCATAATTCAAAAGCATCAGTTCTTCGGCCATCAGCCTTCTTTATGGTCCAGCTCTCACTTCCATACATCACTACTGGGAAAACCATAGCTTTAACTATATGGACCTTTGTTGGCAAGGTGGTGTCTCTGCTTTTTAAGATTTACACCATAGTTTAGTTTAACTATGGTTTAAAATGACATGAAAACATTTTATTATTTCCTTCCTATCCATCATTCTCAATTCAAGAAATCATTGCTTTATTTACCGTACACTGTGTGGAAAATGCTTATGTTACTTAAGCTGATTATCCAATTTACCATATGTTGGGTGTGTCACTAAGAAAGAAAAACCTGCAATCCAGCAAATGGGAGGTAAAATCATTTGGTTGCGATTATTTTATGAGGAGCTCTAAAAATGTTCCATGTTTGCTTTTTCCAGAACCCCTCCCCCAAATTATGGCTTTTAGTTCACGGTACAGCAGTTAATTGTTTTAGATCCCTGAATGCCGCCACCCCTAGAAGGATCAAAATTCTCTTTTCATTCTAGTAATTGGATCAGAAAGAAGACGACAAAAGGATTATAATGGAAAATGTTAATTGCCCTCATTTTAAAAACTAGCCACACTGCTAATCAAAAAATCTGATGATGATTAATTGAAAAATGTATTGTTACTGAATGCACAAAGAAAGAGAAGGGGCAAGAAAGAAAAGAAAGGGTAATTAACATCTGTTTCAACTGAGCAATCAAACGACACAAGACAACTAAAGGATGGAGAGACAGGCAGACAGATAATTATCTATTTGGAATTAGTTCCACTCATTAGTACAATTATTCTGAAGTTAAGTGGCCTGAAGCTTGACGTCTCCAATATCTATTTGGAAATAGTTTTAAAACGTAGGCCCATCTTCTAATAATACTGCATAATTAGTAGCCAACTAGGGACCTGAAGTCCTTCCCAAGTCTTTGCCTTACGGGATACACAATATTTCCTTCTATATTAAGAAAATAACATACTGTATGAGTACCGCTGGATCAGTTGAAAGGCTCATCAAGTCTAGCACCACAATGGCCAACAAGATGCCCATGGGAAGAAATCTCATCAAGGTAACACAGCACAGAAAAAACTGGTTCCATGTGACCAAAGGAAAAGCTTGATATGCACAGCACTAATTGGCTGGAACTTGTGACGTCATGGAAAACCAAATCTCAAACAAAGATGTGCTCTTCCAGGCCCACATTCCCAGACACTTGTGTCTCAGCAACATCTATGCTGCCTTGGTCATGTACGCAGAAAGGAGGATGGCGGGATCCCCAAGGACATGAAATGTGACATGAAGGCTGGCAATATTACATTAACCCAGCCGTATGGGAATCCACTGCAGACAATTGTGGTGCTTGGAGACAAGACAGTCAGGTCGTGGACTACTGCAGTGTGCTCTACGTGGGGCTACCTTTGAATTAATCCAGAATGCGGCAGCTAGACTGGTGGCTGGGGGCGGCCGCCGGGACCACCTAACACCGGTCCTGAGAGATCTGCATTGGCTCCCAGTACGTTTCCGAGCACAATTCAAAGTGTTGGTGCTGACCTTTAAAGCCCTAAACGGCCTCGGCCCAGTATACCTGAAGGAGTGTCTCCACTCCCATCGTTCAGCCCGACACTGAGATCCAGCGCCAAGGGCCTTCTGGCAGTCCCCTCATTGCGAGAAGTGAGGTTACAGGGAACCAGACAGAGGGCCTTCTCAGTAGTGGCACCCACCCTGTGGAACACCCTCCCTTCAGATGTGAAGGAAATAAGCAGCTATCCTATCTTTAAAAGACATCTGAAGGCAGCCCTGTTCAGGGAAGTTTTTAATATTTAATGCTGTACTGTTTTTAACACTTGATTGGGAGCCGCCTAGAGTGGCTGGGGAAACTCAGCCAGATGGGCGGGGTATAAATAATAAACTATTATTATTATTATTATTATTATTATTATTATTATTTATTATCCACAGCCATGACCAGAGGAGGAATGGTCCCTGGGAAGACCACAGAGAGAAGCACCATAGTTCACCTTTAGCAGCAAAACCAGATGCCTTCATCTGCCCCAGCTACAATGAAACATGTCTCTCCTGTACTGGTCTCCACCAGGGGTAGGCAGCCTAAGGCCCGTGGGCCGGATGCGGCCCAATCACCTTCTCAATCTGGCCCGCAGATGGTCCAGGAATCAGCTTTTTTTTACATGAGTAGAATGTGTCCTTTTATTTAAAATGCATCTCTGGGTTATTTGTGGGGCCTGCCTGGTGTTTTAACATGAGTAAAATGTGTGCTGTTATTTAAAATATCTGGGTTATTTGTGGGGCACAGGAATTCGTTCATTTTTTTCTTTTCAAAATATAGTCCAGCCCACACATGATCTGAGGGCCAGTGGACCGGCCCATGGCTGAAAAAGTTTGCTGACCCCTGGTCTCTACAGTCATAAAGGTAAAGGTAAAGGGACCCCTGACCATTAGGTCCAGTCGTGACCGACTCTGGGGTTGCGGCGCTCATCTCGTTTTATTGGCCGAGGGAGCCGGCGTACAGCTTCCGGGTCATGTGGCCAGCAGGACTAAGCCGCTTCTGGCAAACCAGAGCAGTGCACGGAAACACCGTTTACCTTCCCGCTGGAGTGGTACCTATTTATCTACTTGCACTTTGACGTGCTTTCAGGAGCAGGAGCTGGGACCGAGCAACGGGAGCTCACCCTGTCGCGGGGATTCAAACCGCCAACCTTCTGATCAGCAAGTCCTAGGCTCTGTGGTTTAACCCACTGCGCCACCTGCGTCCCTCTCTACAGTCATAGCAGGCGCTATAACTCTCCAACGGTTTTACTCTACCCCTGAAGGCGTGCTCTTTCATTGTCTCCCTGACAGACAGATGCCAACAACACAACGTTTTTTCAACTTTTACAAAACAGATTGCTCTGTGTGTGTGTTAAACGTGATGAATAAATGGTGCAAATGTATGAGTGGAAGCATACAACCAATGACTACATCAGCGTTTGATACAAATGACGTGTGTACGTATTATATTATGAAGGCAAATGGAAGCTGGGGGACGAAGACACAGCAACTCCTGAGTTTTAGTTAACTTCATACGCTGTAAGACAACTTTGTAAGACAATATCATTAAAGTGAGTGTATCTGAAATTACAGCAAGTTAACAAATGGAAGATCAAAACAGAATGTAAACAAATGATTGTTATCAACCCATCAAGTTTTGAACATCAGCTGTCTTTGCCATAACTTCTATATTGTCCACTTCTACAACAATGGAAACAGGCAGCTGACTTTGCAAGGACCCCACGAGAAACACACCCATTTAAGGAAAAATTCCCCTTCTAATCCTATTTCTCTAGCTCTATCGCGTCCGACAGTTAAAAAAAATCATTTAATACAGGATTTACTGCAGCCTTGGAAATAAATCCTCAAAAGGACATGCCAGCGAAAGTTGTTACCAGCCCACTCACACCCACTCCATGTTAGTCATTTGTGCCTCAAACAGAAAAAGGAACCAACTTTTGTAAAGCTTCCCTGCCTATTTGCCTGGGGGCAATTGTTACTCACCACAGGTGACCAGTTGAATAGCAAGTTACTAAGCCAGATTTATTGCTACTCGGACCATGAATGCTGTATATCCAGTCAAATGTATTCAACTTGTCAGAAGTTGTTTCTTTTTGTTTTCGAATGTATTTCTTATCAATAAAAAAAAAAACCCCCAGCGTGCTGAGAGCAAAATTTTTTATTCTGAAAGTGTGGGCTAGAGAAAAAACTTTCAGAACCTGGATAGCTCAGTTGGTTAGAGTGTGGTGTTGATTAACGCCAAGGTTGCAGGTTCAATCCCCACATGGGACCACTGCATATTCCTGCATATTTCAATTAATTGATTGTGATTTTATGTAACTATGGCGGTAAATAACTACTCAGCACTTCAGCCTTCTATGCCAGTGTTTCCCAACCTTGGGTCTCCAGCTGTTTTTGGACTACAACTCCCATCATCCCTAGCTAGCAAGACCAGTAGTGGTCAGGGATGATGGCAACTGTAGTCCAAAAACAGCTGGAGACCCAAGGTTGGGAAACACTGTTCTATGCAACATTCACTATTGTATCACTTCTGGAGCAGCCACCCTGTTCAAAGTGCCATTTCATTACAATTTTCACTTTTCGTATCATTCCTAATCCCATCAGCGATGAATCACTCTTGCAGGCCCAGTAAAAATATATACACTGATTTTCTATACTGACAGCTCAGATACTGATTGCTCCCTACCCCTATCAGTGTTAATGTAACTTTTCCTGGCCGACTTACATTTTAACTGGTATCATCTTTGTGCCAAATCTGCATAATCAGGCTATTTTGGAGCTGGGAATATAATCAAATCCATGCTTTAAATGTAAATTTATGCTGAGCTTTAAAATATGGCTCATACAATGGGTAATATGCAAGGGAGATGCAAGTTACATTTTTGTTTCTTGTTTCATTAAAGCTTTCCTCCTTCAGAAATCCTCCAAACTGAGAGTCTATTCTAAGCCACCTACAAAACATACCATATTTTTCGCTCTATAAGACGCACCTGACCATAGCACGCACATAGTTTTGAGGAGGAAAACAAGAAAAAAAAAATTCTGAATGAAACAGTGGATGTATCATTTTTGTGCTTCATGCTGCGGCCACAGACATGTGATTTGACAGTGAGTTTGGGGTAGCCCAATGCAAAAATCCTGAGAATCCATGTGGATCTGTGCTTTGTAATCATGTTTTTGCACCATTGCAGCCCCAGGCAACAGTGGGTGCGTGATTTTTTTGGTGCAGGCTGTAGCCATGGACATGCTATGTGATCTGATGGTGAATTTGGGGTGACCCAATGCAAAGATCCCGAGGATCCATGTGGATCTGTGCTTTGTAACCACGTTTTAAGTGGGGGGGGGGGAGGAAAAACACAGAAGGGACAAAGAGCACGAGAGGGGTGTGCAACTGGCTAACAATGCAGGAGAGGGTTTTAACGGGAGGGAGGAAAGGAAGGCAAAAGTTTTTTTCCCCCCCACCCAAGCCAGCCCCCCCCACCTGCATGTTTTCCGGCTGCCTGCGAGTCCCTAGAATGCTGGACGCAGCAGCAGCACGGGGAGGAGGAGGCGGTGGCTGTCGGCTGCGCTCCGACGGAACCTGAGCCGGGTGGGCTGGAGCCTGTGCACAGTGTGACTAGGAAGGAATTAGAAGGAAGGACGCGATCTTTTCCTTTCCCTCTGCTTGCCAGGAGGGCAGGGGATTTCCCTGCTCTTTGTTGCGTGTGAGCAAACACAGCAACCGAAAACAGAAGAGGGTGGGCAGTAAGACCCTGAGGCAGAATGCAGGTTCCTCTCTACAGCTTCCCCTCCTCTGCGCGATCTGATTTTTGCCTGATTTTTGCCCCTGCACTCGGGCCAGTTGGCTCTAGGGACCACACATTCGCTCAATAACACGCACAGACATTTCCCCTTACTTTTTAGGAGAAAAAAATGTGAGTGTTATAGACAGAAAAATACGGTATATTTATTAATAGCTATTATTCAAATACTGAAAAGTTGGCATGAAAACGAATGAAGTTCTGCAAAGTAAATGATCAGTCAATACCACAGGTTTGGACCTATATTAGTGTGAGCACAATTCCCCCAGAAGTTTTTTTGAACAAGACCCATTGAAATCAATGAGAGCTGCACAGATGTTCATGGTTACTCTTGTGCAACTCCATAGATTTCAATGGGCCCAGTACAGGAAAACTTCCTAAAGGATGCTCCTCAAGTTTTCTCGCCCATGGTGAGAAAGTCACACAGTTCTACCACTGCATACAATGGAAGACATTGTATGAAGCAACAACAGCTACATAAATCCTAAGAATCCTATGAATATCAAGCCAACACATTATATTTCCAGGTATGTTACCAGAATGCACCTTCAAGGAATGTCAGTCAAGTTGGACGCATTTTTGTCACTGTAAATAATTTACAATTAGTGATCCCATGTATTATATTTTCAGCAATTATTATCATCATCATCATCATCATCATCATCATTAATTTATACCCCACCCATCTGGCTGGGTTTCCCCAGCCACTCTGGGTGGCTTCCAACAAAATATTAAAATACAACAGTCCATCAAACATTAAAAGCTTCCCCAAACAGGGCTGCCTTCAGATGTCTTCTAAAAGTCTGGTAGTTGTTTTTCTCTTTGACATCTGGTGGGAGGGCGTTCCACAGGGCGGGTGCCACTACCGAGAAGGCCCTCTGCCTGCAGCAACATTTAAATTATTATTTATCACTGCAAGTAATAACTGTAATTATGTCCCACTGAAATCAACTAAGTCCCACTGATTTCAAAGAGGCTGAAGCAGGACCAACTTTATTTGGACCAGTTCCACAATGCAGGAAATTAGGAGTGCAGTTCTCTGTATGTCTTATCCCGAAATAAGTCCCCCTGTGTTCAGTGAGGATTGCCGTCTAAAGTCCAGAAGCAAGCTGCAGTCAATTATCCAGGTATCATCTGAATCCTAACACATTGGGGTAAAATCCATCTTAAGCAAATATTCATGGGGGATTTAAGAACCTGCTGAGCTCTCCGTATCTTCCGGCATCTTTAGCTCAGTTGGTAAGAGCATGGTGCTAATAACGCCAAGGTTGCAGGTTCAACTCCCATTTGGGACAGCTGTATATTCCTGCATTGAAGGGGGTTGGACAAGACAATCCTTAGGGTTCCTTCCAACCCTATGATTCTATGATATGGAATCAATGAAATCCAAGTGTACTTAAGCTTCACTTGGATCATGCCCAATGATCACAATCACAGGCTTGGGGGGGGGAGGGTATTCCCTGGGATCACTGCACTGACTTCAAAACACTCTGGTGGAATCTAGTAAAGGTAAAGGGACCCCTGACCATTAGGTCCAGTCATGACCAACTCTGGGGTTGCGCGCTCATCACGCTCTATAGGCCGAGGGAGCCGGCGTTTGTCCGCAGACAGCTTCCAGGTCATGTGGCCAGCATGACTAAGCCGCTTCTGGCGAACCAGAGCAGCACATGGAAATGCCGTTTACCTTCCCGCTGGAATGGTACCTATTTATCTACTTGCATCTTGATGCGCTTTCCAACTGCTAGGTGGGCAGGAGCAGGGACCGAGCAACGGGAGCTCACCCCGTCGTGGGGATTCGAACCACCGACCTTCTGATCGGCAAGTCCTAGGCTCTGTGGTTTAACCCAAAGCAAAAAAATAACGTTGTGAAAATGCTTTTTTTTAAAAAAAAAAAGTTTTGAAAAATATATTGAATTTGTCATAGCTCACCAGCGCCATCTAATGTCACATTTGTATAACGCACTTTACAACACACTTAAAATGTTTCATTTGCAGCTGTATAGCTGAGTCCTCTGTATAAGATCAGTAACACCAGATTTGCAGCTTGTGATTCCCTAGCCTAAATGCAGCCCGCTAGGCGTGACCTGGGGCCTGTCAAGTATTTCACCCTCCTCTCCCTTATTGCAGTCTCAGACAGGTAGCAATAACAGGTGCATCATGCCCCTACAGGAAATCCACCCACGGTGGACTCTATTTGCCTTTCTGGGGCACACACTTAGTAAAGGTCTGACAAAACATTAATAATATGGTTCTTTGGTAATTAATAAACACTAACAATGTTTGTACTCGCAGTTGTAAAATGTTAGGCTGACAAGCAGCAGTAGTTGAAGAGTCAAGGAAATTGGCAACTTTTAAAAGGGAACAGTGATCCAGCAACATGTACACCCAGAAATAAAACCCATTGGGTTCAATGGGACTTCCTTCCAGGGCACCGCGAGTCGGGTTGCAGTCTAAAAACACCAAGGGAAAGAAACCAACTTGTATATTCTGCAATCCTGCAACAGGCATATGGGAAAGGATCAGGAACACTGCCAAGTTGAAAGAAATGTGGAATACGGTTATTGCACCATATCTAATTACAGTCTGGACTTTCACAGCTTTTCCGTAAAACCCTCTCTCGTCTTTTATACAGCTTATGAGGAATCTGGTTTTTAAAGCACAGGATATTGGAAAGATCAAGGTCCAGTCAGACGTCTGGGCAGCGCTACTAGAGCTTTTTTTTTTTCTTTGCTTTTTAGCAAGCCATGTGCTTCGGAGGAAATACGATTGCCCCGCTCACCCAAGGGAAACCTCGCCCCTGGAACAGCCGAACCACGCCAACCTCGTAACGTTGCAGGGAACTTACTGGCAAGAAATGCCCGGCGACTTCCATCGGCCAAGCATCTGCTCTGCCGGGCACATTTCACGATACGAAACGCAGCGCACTGCATTCAGTTCAATGCAACCCCCTGGAAGCCTTTAACAAAAGGCTCCCTTGCTTACTGTTGTTCGGCGCTCGCCACGTGAACCTCGGAAGAGAGTGGAACAGCTGCGGGGGTGGGGAACACGCAACACGTGTGTATAAGCGTCGCGGAGCAAAGCACCCACGCCAAATGCACGGAGAGGAAAGCTCGAAGTCCTGCAAGACTCTTCCAGGAAAGCGGCGCGTCCAGGAGCAAGGAAGCGAGGGGCGCATGGCCGTTTCTGCTGGGCGAAGCGAGTCCCCGCTTCCCATGAGCTCTCTCGGCCTCGGATGGGAGCCCCCCCGAGGCCGATCACACACACACACAACACACAAACACACACACACACCCCAGGTTGCAGGGGAAAGTTTCTCGCGCTGCAAGCTCTCACGCGGCGCAAAAGGAAGCAAGCGCGCCTACCTGCTTGCGAATCAATGAACAAACGTCACTTTGGGGAGCAGCGGCGCAGAGGAAACTCCGCTTCCCCCTTTTGCGGCGCCGCAACCCGGACCCCGCAGCTGCTGGGGCTGCAAACCCAGCAATGAATGGAAGAGGCGAGGAGGAGGAGGAGGAGGATGGCGGCGGCGAGGAAGGAAACTCTTACCTCCCAGGCTCCCGGCTGCAGCGCCATCAAACCAAGCCTTCCTAGCGTGCCAAAGGGGGACCTCCCTTCTCCACCGGCTGAGCAAGGATCGCCGCCCGGGCAAAGCCGAGGGTGTGTGTGTGTGTGTTTTGTGCAAGCGAAGGAGGATTTCCCGGCTGCAGGGAGCAGCGGCAGCTCCTCTTCCTGCCGCAAAATCGCCCCTCCTCTCGCAGCCCGCCTCCCTCCCCCCTCCCCAAACATCCCGCTGCCCGGAGCAGGGAGAGATTTTTACATGCAATGCTATACATGCCGAGGGCCGCCTTTGCATTTCAGGAACTCGGACGGAGGCGCCTCGCTGCATTTCTGTTGCCATCTGAGCGTTTCCTTTTTTTTTTCCCTGCCAGGGTCTCGGTTAATCCCCTCCTCGCCTTTCTCGGCCTCGCCACAGGTGCTTCCGACCTCTCTTCACACCCAATTGGCTTTTTTTGAGTGTCACCCCGCAGGTGCACCACAGCAAGGTACAACACCCCCCCCCCACTATCATTCATTTTCTCCACCACACACACTTTCTGCAGCCCCTCTTTTCCCTTGCCCCCTTTTCTCTCTGCACCCCCTTTTTAGATTCCTTTCCCCAGCGCACCCTGTAACCCCATAACTCATCTTCCTCTGCACCCTCCTTCCCCAGTTTCCCCTCTTGAGCACCCCCCCCCCGTTTCCTCCTTGCTCAGTTTGCAAGCAACAGAACACAAGGGTTTCATTCACCCAACAACTCTTAAATAGCACTGTGAGGAGGTCTCAGGACCAAAGGAGACCTCTCCTTTTCTTTAAAATAACAGAACCATAGAATTGTAGAGTTGAAAGGGACCCTGAGGGTCATCCAATCCAATCCCCTGCGATGCAGGAATGTCAACAAAAGCATCTCTGACAGACAAGGAAGGAGAAGCCACAACCACCTGAGAGAAACAGTTCCACTGTTGAGAACAGTTCTTCCTAATGTTAAGTCCAGATCTCCTTTCTTGTAATTTCAAGAAAATTGTAGCATCCTTAATCTAGATTGGGGTTATTGAATTGGCTCCTATGCTCAGTGGTTTTCACTTTCTGAATCCTGTCCCCCAGTTTTCAGAAACGGGGAAGATACCTGCCTTCACTGGTACTGCTAAGTACTTAAAAATCCAGTAAAAAAGCTCATAAGGTGCAAATCTGCATATACCAATTTACAGACATATATACACAAATCTAAGGGCTTCCTTCTGTCATTTCTACTTTACGGTTTTCTGGCTTTCTCCCTCTGACTGAAGGGGCTTTTGAAAATCAGTAATCTCCCAGGGAGCGGTTTTCTCCAGGCGGCAGTGGAATCTTTAACATGCCCTTTGCTTTTTTAAAAATAGTTATTCATATCTGTATCCCAGGAAAGGAGGAGGAAGTGGGGAATTGGCAAAGGGGGGGGGGGGGGAGACAGCACACCTGTTCCTTCCTGAAAAAGTGGTGACTCAGGAAAAACATTCCTCACAGGGAAGGAGCAGAGGGCAGGTGGGTGAGACAGAAGCAGAAATGGACCACTTAGCCATTTTCTGTTCTGCCTCTCTACTGTACGCGTTGTAGGGCAGAGGCATGCTCAGGGGTCCAACTCTGCTCATCTGCTGCTACTGCCACTGGAGCCAGCAAGGCCTAGAGCTCAGGCTGGGGCTGAGGTGTCTTCGCTTCCCTTGCCTGGGCAACAGCTAGTGAGTCCTAGCCTCTAGCCCCTGTTGTTCCTGGTTGGGTGGCTGCCCTGCAGGCGGTAATATGAAATCTGTCTCTGCCCTCCTGGCCAATTTCTCATTGCCATTTCTGGGGCACTGGCTTTGTAGGCGGCCCATAAAGGCGGTCCAGTCGTGACCGACTCTGGGGTTGTGGCACTCATCTCACTCTATAGGCCGAAGGAGCTGGCGTTTGTCCGCAGACAGCTTCCGGGTCATGTGGCCAGCATCACTAAGCCGCTTCTGTCGAACCAGAGCAGTGCACGGAAACACCATTTACCTTCCCACCAGAGCGATACCTATTTATCTACTTGCACTTTGACGTGCTTTCGAACTGCTAGGTTGGCAGGAGCAGGGACCGAGCAACGGGAGCTCACCCCGTTGCGGGGATTCGAACCGCCGACCTTCTGATCGGCAAGTCCTAGGCTCTGTGGTTTAACCAACAGCGCCACCCACATCCCATAAGGTGGCCCATAGCAGCAGCCATTTCACCCCCATAAAAATTCAGTGCTCTGAAAAAGACTTGCTCAGGGACGAAGACTGCAAAACGGCAGGGCAGTATCCGCACACAATGGATGCTGTTCTTCTCTCACACTTGACACCCACCGTTCCTGTGGGCATATCCAAGATATGACACAAAGCCCTGCCTTCCTCCCCATTCTCCATGGGAAATCAAATCATAAAATACAAAAGCACACAAACAGCCGACCCAAACACCATTTGAATCCAAAGTTGTGAAGGACAACCTGGCATGCTGTTTTTTTCAGCATCCCTTTGTCAACTCTCCCTCTTTGTCTACCTCCACCAATGCAATAAGCACACAATGTTTCTCAAACTTGGGTCGCCAGATGTTGTTGTACTACAACCCCCATCATCCCTGACTGCTGGTCCTGTTAGCTAGGGATGATGGGAGTTGTAGTCCTACAACAGCTGGAGGGACCTAACATTTCTTTCAAGAGTCCCCCCTCACACATACATCTTTTTTTACACCACTGATGCAAAGATAGCACTTTATTAAATGGAGGAATCTTTGTAGCCTTATATGAAAACATGCAGTTGCAAGGAAATCTATGTTTTGTCATTATTATTTAAAATTTCAATTGCAGCTGTAACTATGAACACCCTATAAACCTATGTTGTTGTTTAGTCATTTAGTCGTGTCCAACTCTTCGTAGAGGACAGGAGTGCCTGGCGTGCTCTGGTCCATGGGGTCACAAAGAGTCGGACACGACTAAACGACTCAACAACAACAACAACAACAACAACAACTCTTTGTGACCCCATGGACCAGAGCACACCAGGCACCCTTGTCCTCCACTGCCTCCCGCAGTTTGGTCAAACTCATGCTGATAGCTTTGAGAACACTGTCCAACTATCCTGTCCTCTGTCGTCCCCTTCTCCTTGTGCCCTCCATCTTTCCCAACATCAGGGTCTTTTCCAGGAAGTCTTCTCTTCTCATGAGGTGACCAAAGTATTGGAGTCTCAGCTTCAGGATCTGTCCTTCCAGTGAGCACTCAGGGCTGATTTCCTTCAGAATGGAGAGGTTTGATCTTCTTGCAGTCCATGGGACTCTCAAGAGTCTCCTCCAGCACCATAATTCAAAAACATCGATTCTTCGGCGATCAGCCTTCTTTATGGTCCAGCTCTCACTTCCATACATCACTACTGGGAAAACCATGGCTTTAACTATACAGACCTTTGTTGGTAAGGCGATGTTTCTGCTTTTTAAGATGCTGTCTAGGTATAAACCCATACCTTCTCCCTTCGGAGCAGTATCCTTCATTAGTTATCCTTGAAAACAGGCAGTACTGTAGTTTTCACAGTTAGAAATCTATGTCATTGTATGTATGTACTCACCCAGTATTTCCTTAGAAATTTAGCAGGAAGGAAAGGGGCACGTCAGCAGCAAGAGGAGAGAGTCTGCTTGTTTTAGCAAAACCTAAAAATAAAATATTCTGATTCATATGCCGTTTTTCAGGGAGACGCAACAACCCCATGGGATCAGAGAACAGAATACCTTGTTTTTGTACTTTGTTATCTGGAAGGGCAAATTTTGGAAGCAATTGCAAATGAGTAAGATGAAAGAACAAGGTGGGGGGAAAGTAAATGTGAATGTAGCTGCCAGCTGCCTCTTCAGACTACAGATTTAAATGAGTTTTGAGTGAGTTCAACAGGCTTTGCTTCAAACCAAGTACTCCTGGGTGGAGATGGGGGAGGGATTTGATTTTGTTTGTATTTTAAAGACTACCTATTTTGTACTCATCAAACCAATACGCGAATGGAACACAGCTATCCTATGAAATTCACGCTTCTCTGAATGTTGCGTTGCACTTCTTCAACCAATGTGTACACAGGGGAAATTTGTCTTAGGGGGAATTGTGCATTAAAATGCATACATTAGTTCAAATAACATGAAAAAATTATATTAGAGAGAAGAGCTTGCAAAAATCTGCATGGGAGCCCAAACTGCATACAACATGTTAGGAAAAAGTTGCAATAAATTGCTGATGAATTTTCATGACATTTTCTTTTTAAGTGCTGCAGAAAAATGGAGAACTGAATTTAAGACAGGAAAATTGAGAAACTGAAATGAACCGATTCATCCATGCCTTCTTCTAGGAACTGCTAGTGCATCATTACAAATAAAGTCGGTTAATGAAGTAATTAAAAGCTCTGTGAGCTCACAGTACCTGCCCTTAGAGAAGGCAGCCCCCTGTTTCTTTGCATTTGCTGATCTGAGCTTGCCTCATTCCTGATACAGAAGTGTAGCAGAATTACCTGCCCTCCAAGGTGTCTCCCTTTGAGATGATGCATGAATCACTTCTGTGAGCTTCCTTCCTTCTAGTTAGGGGGAATTGCACAAAATGGGGGCTTGCCCTAGAGTAATTCTCACTTTTGGAAGCTGTGGCTGGATGGTTACATGGGAGTCGGTTGAAGTTAAATCTTTTGAAGACAGAGGTCCTTTGGCTGGGTCACGATGATATGGGATTGGGGGGCCAACTCCCATCTCTTGCGGGGGCGCAATTAGTGGCAGCGCTGTCCATTAAGAGTTTGGGTGTAATCTTCGACACCTCCCTTTCTGTGGAGGCGCAGGTTGCAGCTATAACAAAGGCGGCATTTTTTCATCTTCGCCAAGCTAAGCAGTTGGCTGCTTACCTCTCTCGCCCTGACCAAGCCACTGTGATCCACATGATGGTCACCTCCAAGCTTGATTATTGTAACTCACTTTACGTGGGACTGCCCTTGAGACTGACCCAGAAACTCCAGCGGGTGCAGAATACCGCGGCGAGACTCCTTACAGGGTCCTTGGCACAGGATCACATTCACCCAGTGCTATACCAGCTGCACTGGCTCCCGGTGGAGTACAGGATCAGGTTTAAGGTGCTGGTTTTAACCTTTAAAGCCCTAAATGGCCTAGGACGCTCGTACCTATGGGACCACCTTTCCTGGTATGTCCCATGGAGGACCTTACGGTCTTCGAATAAAAACATCTTGGAGATCCTGGGCCACAGGGAGGTTAGGCTGGCCTCAACCAGAGCCAGGACTTTTTTGGCCATGGCCCCGATCTGGTGGAATGTACTGTCACAAGAGACTAGGGCCCTGCGGGACTTGACACCTTTCCACAGGACCTGCAAGACAGAGCTGTTCTACCATGCCTTTGGCCAAAGCACAGTCTGACCCCACCCCCTCCTTCTGTAATCCTCACAGAACTCTAACCCAATGGTTGCCATTAATTTGATTCTGATTTGATTTTAGAATGTATTTTAATTAACTGACTGTGTGATTTTATGTACGCTGTGCTATTTTTACTTGTTGTTAGCCACTCTGAGCCCAGCTTTGGCCGGGGAGGGCGGGATACAAATATTATTATTATTATTATTATTATTATTATTATTATGCACACTCTAAAAATGTAAAGCCTTTGTGGGAGGTAGGAACAAAGTGTGCCTTCAATTTCACTCAAGGAAAATAAAAAGAATGTGACTCAGCTCTCGAAACTTTGGGAAACAGTCTTTTAGGGATATGTATCATCATGACACAGTTACAATTCCCGGAAATTTTTTGGGAGTGAGCCAAGAGTGTCAAGTGGTTCCAACCTGTTTATTTGTTGTGTAGGAGCTGGGACCTCTGGCAGAGTTCTCTGCCTCTTAACAAAGCTACCATTCCCCTGGCACTCTGGGTGAAGCCATGACAATTAAACCCCACTAACTTCGAGAATCAATATTTGAAGTCTCTTTAATGCCTACCTCCCCACACCACCCTTTATTATTTGGTTTTTGTGGCTGCCACTGTGATGGTGTAACAACGACGGCAAATCTTCCCCATCTCTCTCACTGAAAGGATGCTGAAATAGAAATATCACATCTTGCCTTTTTGCCTTTAGTTCTCCAGATAAATTGTTGAACCACTGGGCACAATAACACTACTGTGTCATTAAGACATGGGAATCTTTTATTTACTAGATTCCTGACAAAACCTTCCAATGGCTTCTGAATCTACTCCAACAAAGGTAATTCTCCAGTTACACGCTAGCTCAACAGTGGCCAATCAATTAATCACTCTAGCCTTTCTTTAACATCTGTGTGCAGAAAGCTTTATGAATATTAAATAGCTCATCTCCATGGAACCCTTTATCAAGACAGGGCAAAATAAATTGTATGGATTGAATCCCAGCGTTGTTGTTGCTGAAGTACTTTCGTGACTTATACTATTAATATGAATAACAAATGGATTTTATGTCCTTCTTGGTGTATGTTGTTGTTAAGATATTACTCATGGCTTTTAACAAGTGTCTCAAAGCGACCTGCAGAGATTTCTTTATATATAAAAAAATAGGAACCAAAAGCTTGCTAAACAATTGAAAATTCTGAGGAAAAGCTGAGCTTCACAAACACCCCTTGTCCTCCGCCTAACCCTCAGTTCACTAAGCCATCAATCAGAAGCGGTGGGGTTTAATAAGCGTGTTGAACTTGTTTTTGAGTCCAAGCCGCTACCCAGTCATTGGAGTTCACTGGGTGATCTTGGTCAGCCTCACAGGTACTTCACAGGATTATTGTGACAATAAAAGGGATTGTTGGAATTCTGGGTTGCTGGAATTTGGGCAGGCCTTCAGCATGGGACAGGGACGTGGGTGGTGCTGTGGTCTAAACCACAGAGCCTCTTGGGCTTACCGATCAGAAGGTCGGCGGTTCGAATCTCCACAACGGGGTGAGGTCCCATTGCTCAGTCCCAGCTCCTGCCAACCTAGCAGTTCGAAAGCACATCAAAGTGCAAGTAGATAAATAGGTACCGCTCCGGCGGGAAGGTAAAGGGTGTTTCCGTGCGCTGCTCTGGTATCGGTGTTCCGTTGCGGCAGAAGCAGCTTAGTCATGCTGGCCACATGACCCGGAAAAACTGTGGACAAACGCCGGCTCCCTTGGCCTGTAAAGCAAGATGAGTGCCGCAACCCCAGAGTCGTCTGCAACTGGACTTAACTGTCAGCGGTCCTTTACCTTTATCTTCACCTTTCAGCATTGGACAGTCAGTGGAAATGGGCACATGTGTATTGTTTGGACTGGCAGAAAGCTAGGCTGTCTTTGGGTGGTAAGGAATAAGATAAGACATTATTACGTACATGACATACCACTTGCCAAAACTGAGGAAAGGCCACAGCTCAGTGACCGAGCATTTGAGTTGCATGCAGAAGGTCCCAGGATATTACTAGCCCAAAAATGGAAAGACAACAATATACCAACTAAAGAAGAATGGCAAGAAAAACTGATGGACTATGCGGAAATAGTGAAGCTAACTGGGGAAATTTAGAGAAAAGACAATAGAGAATTCAAAAAAGACTGGGAACCATTTATGTTGTACTTACAGAAAAAATGTAAAGTAGTGAACTCACTAGTAGGGTTTGAGTACACACAATTAACAAAACGAACATAGAGATTAAGATGTAAAAATTGGGAAATAATAACGTGTAAGAGGCAATTTGAAAACAATTATGGTTCAAAAAGAATAAGAATAGAACAATATTTAATCTAAAGAATGTAATAAAGGTAAAGGGACCCCTGACCATCAGGTCCAGTCGTTAGTCATTAGGCCGACTCTGGGGTTGCGGCGCTCATCTCGCTTTATTGGCCGAGGGAGCCGGCGTTTGTCTGCAGACAGCTTCCAGGTCATGTGGTCAGCATGACTAAGCCGCTTCTGGCAAACCAGAGTAGCGCACGGAAACGCCGTTTACCTTCTTGCTGATCAGAAGGTTGGCGGTTCGAATCCCCGCGATGGGGTGAGCTCCCGTTGCTCGGTCCCAGCTCCTGCCAACCTAGCAGTTCGAAAGCACCTCAAAGTGCAAGTAGATAAACAGGTACCGCTCTGGCGGGAAAGTAAACAGCGTTTCCGTGCGCTGCTCTGGTTCGCCAGAAGCGGCTTAGTCATGCTGGCCACATGACCCGGAAGCTGTACGCCGGCTCCCTCGGCCAATAAAGCGAGATGAGCGCTGCAACCCCAGAGTCGGCCACGACTGGACCTAATGGTCAGGCGTCCCTTTACCTTTAATAAAGGTATTACCCAAGTGTGGACTTTGGGGAGCTTTTCTAGAGACACTTCCATTTCCTGAGATCACGGATTTAGGCAGCTGTGGTCCAGCAGACCTCTTTCTCCATCCTCACCCCAACATTGATTCTTTGCTATTTATTTGGGAAGTGGCTGGTTGCAGCAGGGGCTTGTCCACAGTGGAGGGCTGGCCATGGAACTCTCTCTATCCAAGGTTTAGGTTGAGGGAGGAAGTTAAAGCCTTCTTATTTTGCCAAACCCATGGCACTGTTAAAATCACTGACTCAAAGCCACTTTTCTGCTGACTCTGCTGTGTTGGGTTTTAAATGATTCAGCTGCATTGTTATGACAATGTTCTCATGATTTTTTCTGTAAACCACCTTAAGTAAAATGCTTTCTGTCTAGTGTGGTGCAGTGGTTATAGTGTCAGATTTAGACGGGGGAAACCTGGGTTCAAATCCAGCCACAACAACTCTGTCTCTCAGCCTAGCCTACTTTTCAAGAACAATTGTGGCACCTTAATGACGAACAATGTCAATATGGCATGTAAGATTCCATGGACCAAAGTCTCCTTCATCAGGAGCATGATGTGAAGTCCTAAACTATCAGCAGTTTGTACCCAAGTGGTTGAGGGAATGAAGAAGATTGAGGTCGGAGGGAAAGATAATGTAAAAAATGAGCAGACAGCTATAGATACTTAAAATCAAAATGGTTACAGTGACAAGTGACTAACCAGTGCTGACAATAATACAAATATTGATAAGATCATGAACAAACCTGAGATCACACAAGACCAGGGTCTTTTTCCCAGCCGGAACTCAGATGGGCGCTAAGACTATTTTATTCTGAAGATAAAAGTGGGGCATGTATGCCACATTGATTTTGTTAGAGAAAATGCAAGGTGTTGTTTGCTGTTGTTATTTACAGTGGTACCTCGGGTTACAGACGCTTCAGGTTACAGACGCTTCAGGTTACAGACTCCGCTAACCCAGAAATAGTACCTTGGGTTAAGAACTTTGCTTCAGAATGAGAACAGAAATTGGGCAGTGGCGGCGCGGCGGCAGCGGGAGGCCCCATTAGCTAAAGTGGTACCTCAGGTTAAGAACAATTTCAGGTTAAGAACAGACCTCCAGAATGAATTATGTTCTTAACCCAAGATACCACTGTATTTGACTTGTTACCCAAAAGTCTTGAAGCAACCTACGATTAAGTGTGTGCGCACACGCACAAAAATGACACTTTTTATAATGTTACTATTACTGAATATATAACATTACTGAGTATTACTGAATGAATATAATATAAATGTAGTATTACTGAATGAATAACGTCAACTTGGTGTAACCCATCCATTCTAGGAATCAAAAGAGTTTTGATGGTGGCTTCTTTATCTTGAAAGGGGCTAAAAGGAAGCCATCCCCCTTCTTCTTAATGCCTCAACAGTCTCCACACAGATTCTTTCAAAGAATCGCCAAGCTGACCAGGAGCCAGATCTGGGCACTGGGGCACAGACAGACCCCTGCTTTTACATACACATACCCCAGGGACAGTACTTGCTAAGAAATCCTTGGAGAATAGGTCTTTTGACCGAATGTGTAGATTTTGTTTTTGAAGGCTGTGGCGATGCCTGGAGAAGGGGACCACGGGCCTTGTGACACGGCTGATTAACAAATGGGCTTTGTCCTGTGTCGCTACCAGGACACCTGCAGCTGCGCCATCATGCCTCTCACAATAGGAGGGCTTTGTTAGAAGGCCGGCCTCCAAAGGATGGAGCAAAGGAGCGTAAAAAGGGAAAGTATTCCCCCCATTAAGTCACTGAGTCTCCCCCAAATAGAGCTGTGTCATATAAAAACGCTTGTCTTCGTGTGTTAACTTGGAAGGGCCTGGAGGGCTGGATCATAAACAGATGAGCCTTTTTGTGCCGCATTTTCCCTTTTTGAAAAGAACTGGCCATTTTGCAAATCCCAATTATTGTCATTTGCTTCAGACAGCATTCCTGATCACAGCTGGCAAAAAGCCCACAAACAGAATGGCACGGGACTGGTGCCTAGGATAAAATATGTCTTCAAAAATGAGGGGACAATGCTGCTTTTGTCTAGTGCTCAGCGACAATGGCAACTGGCTGCTTTCTGCTGCTGTTATTGGGTGTGTGTGATGCTCTGTGTAAATGTGCTTAGGTTGTAATGTATTTTTACTTACATGTGTGTTTTAAATTTGTTGCTAGTGACTTGGAGCAATGGACAAGTTTGATACTAATTTTTAATCGCCGTGGTTTAGAAACCAAGATTCCAGAGTCCTCTAACAGAATTTAGCATAACATTTAATTATGTACCATTTAATATTTAATCATATTAAAGAAATTAATGTTGCAGTCCTGTGCCATTTTCTTGCAGGGGAGGCAAGAAGCTGCACTGAGTTCAGTAGGACTTCCTTCCAGGTAAACATCAGATTGTCTTAATACAGTGTCTTGTCTGGGAGGGGGCACCCCATGGCTTCACAATCTAGATTAACCTTCCTCAATGTGCTGGGCCTGGGGGTAAACCCGAGCAACGTGGTCCAGGTCCGGTCCCGAATCCAAGGATTCCGTGAGGTGTCAATCCGACAGGGCCAAGGCAGGTCACAAGGCAGAAACCAGGCTAGGTCAGGCACAGGGTCACAGGCAGGTTCTAGCAAACAGCAATGTTGCTCCCGCAACCTGGAGCGGGTGTCCGACAGCCCCCGGTCCTGATCCCCTGGTGACTCACCTCCCTGTCTCGCCCGAAGGAGAGCACTCCTCCTGCAAGTACTCAGGTCTCTCCTTCTCTCAGACCTTAGCCTCTGCAGCTCAGGAGACGTTGGTGGGTTACTAGACCCAGAGGCTGCCTCAGCTTCTCCTGGCCCAACTAGCAGTGGAGCAGCTGTAAGTGATTGCCCAGCCGAAGGCAACGAGGTAATCCCCGCATCTGGAGCCAGGGCAGGCTTAGGCCCCTGACTCGGCCCAGCTGGTCCTTGTTGCAGGGGAACCTGTGCAGACTGGGGCTCTTCAGAATCAGTCCCCAGACTTGGTTCCGATGCCGCCTGAGGCAGAGGATCCGGTGCGGACTGAGACTCCTCTGGTTCCGAGTCCGAGTCCCAGGTCATCACACGCAACCTGGTGCCCACCAGACAGAGGCGCCAGCTTGCAAGGGCGATGGGTGTGTGTGACATCACGCACATGATGTCAGGATGTTGGGAGGAGCTGGGGACGGAGCCGAACATGGAGGCCACGTGGTTTCAATGGCCGGCAGCTCCTCTTCCATCTCCTCCTGACTTCGCCACAGGTGGGAGGCTGGTTTGACTCTCCTTCCCTCTGCGGCAGCAGGAGGAGCCGAAGGAGCCAGCAACTGGAGCTGCGCCATGTTTGGCTCCGTGCTTCGCCTCTGAGCTTTTGGGGCATTGGGGACTCAGCCCCCACCCCAAAAATATTGGGCTTGACCCCCAGGAGCTGGAGTTTCTGCCACCAGATGTTTTGGACAACACGTATCATCAGCCCCAAGCAGCACGGCTGTGCTTAGTGGGGCCGATAGGAGTTTTAGTCTAAAATATCTGGAGATCACTAGTGTGCTGGTCCCGGGGGGGTTACCGTGCGGCGAGGGCCGAGTCCAGTCCGAGGTCGAGGGTGGGGTATGGAGGCCGTCCATCAAGGCTGAAGAGGGGTTCCAAGGCAGGGAGTAGGGTGAGGTCAGGAACACTGGCAGAGGAGCAGGACAGGGTGCTGGCCAGAACAGGTTACCAACAATGTTGCTCCCGCAACCTGGGACTGGGGCTGGCTGGCTTTTATCTGCCCCCAGGCATAGGGCGGCCCCGGTGCACAGGTGACTTGCCTCTCCTGGCCTGGAGGCGAGCACTCCTCCTGCGGGAACTTAGTTCCCTCCGCCTCTCTGCCCTGAGCCTCTGCAGCTCAGGAGAGGCTGGAGGGTTACCGGACCCAGAGGCAACCTCAGCTTCCCCTGACGGGGCTGAGAGTGGAGCACCTGCAGGCAATGGGTCCTCCATCACCTCAGGGGTCAGAGCAGCTTCAGCTGATGCCTGCACCTGAGGATCCAGCACAGGTGAGGACCCTTCAGGCTCAGGCTCCAGCCCCGGCTCAGCTGGTTCTGGAGGCGGGGACTCCTGTGCAGGCTGGGATTCCTCAGGTTCAGCCTCTGAGTCCGAATCCCAGGCCATCACAACTAGGTTGGGAAAGATTGGCCTTGGGCTGCATCCAAGTTACTATAGAGGCTGCTGGATTTCCTCCTGTGTTCTGGCTTCGCAAAGAGAGGAATCCTACCTTCTCGACTAGTAATCATTACACAGTAGGCCTGTTGAATAAATGGTTACTTAGGATGTGTGCACAATTTACTTTTAAAGCGCATTAGAAGCACATTTCCCCCCTCAAAGAATTCTGGCCACTGCAATTTCCCCCTCACAGAGTTTCAATTCCAGGCAACCCTCAACAAACCATAGTGCCCAGAATTCTTTGAGGAAAATGGTGTGCTCTGAATACGCGCTAAAGGCATAGTGTGTAGGCAGCTATATGAGTTCAGACAATATTTTTGTCAGTACATGAAGGTAACTGAAGTTACAGGATCCAATTCTGGCATCATTGGCTGGTTTTATTTACTTTTGCGGATTAAGCATTATTCCATTTATCCAGAACAAAGAACCATCAAGCACTTTTGTTGACGACAGAGATGCAGATGCAGTAGAAATGTTTTTTGGGGGTTTTTTGTTCTTGGCCATCAACACCAAGACCAAGGGACAAGTATGTGTACCTACCTGGGTGGTGCTGATTATTTCAACAAAGATCTCTTTATTCGAGCCAGATTACTATAACCTGCCAGCAACAGAGGTTTGGGTTGTCAGATAAGCACTTCTGTGCCTCTTTGTGACATTGGTGCCACATTCTGGATCCTAATTACTTCCACTGCAAAGGCAAAGTACTAGACAACAATTTACTCTCCGGTAGTCAATTTAGGATTTTCAGTGAACATATAATTTTAGAAAAATACTTACTTGCATATAAAATCGGATATTCAACATGAGGATTTTGTGGACCTCTCAAAAAGCAGAATTTAAATTGTGGGGTAGTAGCAGTGGATGAGATTGTTGATCATAGCTGGGTGCTTAACTCTGTGAAAATTTGCTGTAAGATAATCAGATTTCTCTGGTCCTCCTAAGGTCAGATTAATACACACAGTTTCCAAAGGCGAAGCAGAACAGAACATTTTAAACTACCAGGACATACAATATCTAAAACTAATACTGTATAATAATTCAAGATAATCCTTGTAAGATCATACCAAGAATTCATCTAGTCCATCATTTTCAGTTTCTAGCTGTGCTCTGGCAGATATCTTGGGCAGTTTGTAACAAGGATATGAAGGCAAAGGTTATCCTCTGCTTGCCCCATGTGATTTTTAGAAGTACAGGGCTTTTGAACTTGGGATGTACAGATCAGTCTGTTTTCAGTCTGTGCCACATAAGTCCATTTGGTGATATTTTTGCATTAAGAACAAATGGCAGATTAATGGACCATATGGGAAACTGTATTTAACTACATGCTTTAATAAGGGACACGGGTGGTGCTGTGGGTTAAACCACAGAGCCTAGGACTTGCCGATCAGAAGGTCGGCAATTCAAATCCCCATGACAGGGTGAGCTCCCATTGCTCGGTCCCTGCTCCTGCCAACCTAGCAGTTCCAAAGCACACAGGCAAAGCTCCCTCAGGCAATAAAGCGAGATGAGCGCCGCAACCCCAGTGTCGGTCACGACTGGACCTAATGGTCAGGGGTCCCCTTTACCCTTTACCCTTACATGCTTAAATATGTATTTTATCACAAAATATGTACTTAAATACTATTTTATGTTTCGGTGTATGCATTTCTAAATCTATTTTATCCTAAAATGCACATTTTAGTGCATTTTGGTACATCTTTTAGCTGAGAACTGTATTGCAAAATTTGCAGAAGAGCAAAATTCTAAGCCTAATTGCATTCCAGCCCATGTATAAATCTGGAAGGTGCTATATCAGGTCGCTTCTCTTTAAAATGTGGACCTCAGAAAATTCTTCTCAATCTGTATTCTGAACACAGATGTTCCCTTCAGCTCTCAAGGCTAATAACTGCAGATACATTTATCCCCCATTAATTTGCCTAATCCTTTTAAAACGGCGTCTAAACTAGAAGCCGTCACCAACTTACTAATGAATTTTACTAAGTTCATTACGCATTGCATGAACCAATGCTTACAGTGCAGCCTCCTAATTAGATGTTGTAAATATTTCCACAAAATAGGGTGGTATCTCCTCCTCACATCTGCCATCGCATCCTTGTGTGGCTGGACTTGTCCTTAGGGGGCGAACATGCAGGGCACTGTGGCTCAACGTTGCAGTGGAAGATTTTGTACTGAAAGCTGTCTTTCCAGTAAGCTTATCTTGCTGTTCCTTCTTTTTGGGGAACTCCCTGTTAAGCTTTGAAGGAACCTCAGGATTCCCCAAACTGCCTGCAGACTGTCTCGCCGGAGTGGTACATGCTCTGGTTATCTCCCGCTCGGACTACTGCAATGCGCTCTACGTGGGGCTACCTTTGAAGGTGACCCGGAAACTACAACTAATCCAGAATGCGGCAGCTAGACTGGTGACTGGGAGCGGCCGCCGAGACCATATAACACCGGTCTTGAAAGACCTACATTGGCTCCCAGTACGTTTCCGAGCACAATTCAAAGTGTTGGTGCTGACCTTTAAAGCCCTAAATGGCCTCGGTCCAGTATACCTGAAGGAGCGTCTCCTCCCCCATCGGTCTGCCCGGACACTGAGGTCCAGCTCCGAGGGCCTTCTGGCGGTTCCCTCACTGCGAGAGGCCAAGTTGCAGGGAACCAGGCAGAGGGCCTTCTCGGTGGTGGCGCCCGCCCTGTGGAATGCCCTCCCATCGGATGTCAAGGCGATGGACAACTACCTGACATTCAGAAAACATCTGAAGGCAGCCCTGTTCAGGGAAGTTTTTAATATGTGACATTTTAGTGTATTTTTCATCTCTGTTGGAAGCCGCCCAGAGTGGCTGGGGAAACCCAGCCAGATGGGCGGGGTACAAATAATAAATTATTATTATTATTATTATTATTATTATTATTATTATTATTATTATTATTATTAAATTATTAAACTCATTTTAAAGACCACCGTTGCTGAGGTAGAACTGTATATTTGTTTCCAGGGCAAAGCCGTATGTTACTTGTATATTGTTATTGATTTTTTTTGGGGGGGGGACTCCCCTAAACCCTACAAATTAATAAATGGTAGGATTTTGATTGTTTGGGGTGTGAAGGGAGAAATACAGACTGCAGAGGAATTCCTGGACTAGCCTATGTAAAATGACCTGGCCAAACTAGGACCATTAAGAAACAAGACAAGGTGAGCCATTGGCAATGCAAGAGAACTGTCCTTCCTCCTTGCCCAGAGGTGTGAACAGAGACAGGGGTATTGGAAGGTTACCCAGGGTAATTGGGTGTGGACAGGAAAATATAGTTTTTGAGCAATTTGTTCTGGGAAGAGGAAGAAAGACTGGGAGCCATCTTGGTCAGGTTGGCTGAAGGCAGGCTGGGAGACTTCATGGCTGCACTGCTGTGGGGGAGAAAGCCCCTCTTGATATTACCATGCTGTAAGATCTGGACTCCCTCCATGCAGACTGAAGGTGTAAATGGGTGAATAAACCACATTTCTTAAAGCTACAACAGTCTCCGCTGTGTCTCAGTTCTCCAAAGGAACACAAACCTGGGGTGAGTGCCTGGAACCCCATGGGCTCTTGTTACCGCTCAGCAGAGCGAGGGGGAGACACCTTTTGTAACAATATTAATATATGGATGATGTTGAGACTATGAACAGACCTCACTGCTAGTATAAATACTGTGGCAGCAGCTGTATGGAAGCAGGAACTATGTCAATATTGAGTCATCTCATGCCACGCTGCTCCTAATTTAAGGAGACATCAACTGCTCTTGGCCTCTTCCTTCTGTATTAGAGCTTTGGAAATAGGAGGCACATCTCTCAGTATATAAATTAAGGGATGCTGGAGCCTTGAAAAGAGAGGCACAGCTTTTCAAAGGGAAACCTATTATTTTTCTCTGCTCCATCCTTCTTCTGTGTCATCTGGGACCTTTCGCGCAAGGGCACCGTTCTGTTTATTTACATTTATGTTTAGATTTGCATCCTGCCTTTCCACAAAAGAGTCCTGTGGGTGGCTCACAACATAATACTATACAGTAATGCAATCAACATCAATCAAAATCAGAAACAGAAACAGACGTGGCGAAGCAGAAGGCCTGTATGCAAGAGCATTGTTCTAGTAGCCTGGGAAAATAAACAAAATGTTTTTCCAGCTAATATAAATGGATCGGTTTTGTAGCTCTTGTATATCCTACTCATGTCATGGGGACCAACTCCACCAAGAAAAACTCAGTGGGTGGTGGCACCCAAAGAAGGGCCTCATCTCTCAATATCTGCAGTCATTCCCTCCTTGTTCCTGATATAGATCTCCACTCAACTCTTCTTCCCTGCTGGGGAAGCGGGGTGCCATTTTGAGATTCACCTCAGGTGCCAAAATGTTTTGGGCCAGCCCTGTGTGAGTTATCTCTGAAACTACTGCCACCCTTTGAGGTTTGTGGCCTGATAGGCCAATCCTCAGAAGCAAGCTTTGTTCAGGGAAGTTTTTAATGTGTGACATTTTAGTGTATTTTTGGTCTCTGTGGAAGCCGCCCAGAGTGGCTGGGGAAACCCAGCCAGATGGGCGGGGTACAAATAATAAATTATTATTATTATTATTATTAATTTCAAAGAGACTTGCTCCCAAGAAAGTTGCAGAGCCTCACTGTGCACTAACGCCTAGTTTTGCAAAGCTGAAATTTTCGGCATTCTTGCATTTATTTTTAAATGAATATCATCAAAGAAGGGAAGAAAACTGGTGCGGACGAGGCATGGAATGTAACCTCTTTCTTACTTGCGTGAGAAAGAAAGGTAGCTGGGCAGATGAAGGAGATTCACAGGCAGAATCTTAATTCTCCCAAGTGAAAATGAATGGGTAAGGACTTGTTCAGTCTCTTGAAGAACTGAATCCATTTTGATTGCTTCAAATGAAGCTACAGGCCACATCAAAGTATTTTTGTATACTCTGCCCCCCCGCCACCTGTGTTACATCAAGTCCCAGGTAGTAAAGCACTACTTGCCAAAAGGAACATTTGCAAGATGAGCGAATGACAAACAGGAGCTGTTAATCCAATTATATAAACAGTATTTATCACTCAAGCAACTGGCAATTTGAAACTTGCAGTGGATAGAAATATGCTGAGCTGGGAATCGTGACCTTGAAAACACACACACACACACACACACACACACACACACACATCCTGGAGAGAAGATGGTCCTTTGGAGACCTGTAACTTCACTCAAAAGGTACAGACCTCAACTACACACAACGCCAATGCCCAGTACAATGTTTTAAATTTTACACTTAGGCCTCAGAGAACTCTCAAATGACTACAGTGGTATCTCAGGTTACATACGCTTCAGGTTACAGACTCCGCTAACCCAGAAATAGTGCTTCAGGTTAAGAACTTTGCTTCAGGATCAGAACAGAAATTGTGCTCCGGCGGCGTGGCAGCAGGAGGCCCCATTAGCTAAAGTGGTGCTTCAGGTTAAGAACAGTTTCAGGTTAAGTACGGATCTCCGGAATGAATTAAGTACTTAACCTGAGGTACCGCTGTATTCTGTATTGGGAGGTTTGTGAGACTGTTATATAAAGCAACTTGAATATACTCCCCCCTTTTTTTCTGCTTAATATGCACATCCAAAATACAGATTCCTCACTTCCTGTGGCCTCTGTATCATCTCAACACCAAAGGATGAAGGAAATGTAATGAGTGGGTTGGAATGATCAGACAGGATCCTCCTGGTGAGAAAATGTATTTAGGAAATTCCACAGGCTGGGACCAGCTTGACATTCAGTAGGAATGGCAGCTAGCGCTATGTAACCACTATTCCTTCTGAAGATATGCTAACAACCTCAGCAACTCCGCACAGCAGGGCTGCTCATTAGCTACTTGAGCAAAAGGAGAGATTTGTAAATGGCTAAACAAAGAAGTAAACACAAGGTGGTGGTAGCTCTCAGCTGTAACAACAACAAAGAGGCTTTTCCCTGTATAAACAAACAAAGCAACCCCCTTCCCCGTTGTGTGAGAGAAGCCTTAATTCATAGGTATAACACTGGGGTAACCACTGAAAAATAAGTAACCATTTGAGTACTGTCTGAGGTAACCGTGGCACGATTATGTATGCTTCACCCACAGTGGCCAATCTGTCATGAAAGAGCGTGTAAAATTCTATTTAGCACCTATGGTTCACATCATGAACCCACAAGCATGCGGGTTTCCAGAGAGGCGATGGTCACAACTTTGTTCCCCTCCCTGACCATTTTGCTGCACTGCAGTGGCGAAGCTGCATGCTCTGCTACCAGGGGCGGAGAGCAGGCGGGGGCATGGCTCGTGCCCCCAGTGGGCGTGGTGTGCGCTCCCAGGGGCGTGGCCTGCCACCCGAGGGCATGGCGCATGTTCTGGGGGCATGGTGCACTGCCTGTGGGTGTGGCACCCTACTGGAATAGTGGTGCCAGGAGCGGTCCACTCCCTCCGCATTCCTGTTCCTCCGCCAGTGCTGTGAGAAACCATGGTTTGGTTTAGTGTGTCATCTAGATCCAGGCTCGTGCTTCAGCTGGCTCCAAAATAACCAAAATCTGTAACCAAGATTTAAGATCCGTATAGTTAAAGCTATGGTTTTCCCAGTAGTGATGTATGGAAGTGAGAGCTGGACCATAAAGAAGGCTGATTGCCGAAGAATTCATGCTTTTGAATTATGATGCTGGAGGAGACTCTTGAGAGTCCCACGGACTGCAAGAAGATCAAACCGATCCATTCTTAAGGAAATCAGCCCTGAGTGCTCACTGGAAGGACGGATCCTGAAGCTGAAGCTCCAGTACTTTGGCCACCTCATGAGAAGAGAAGACTCCCTGGAAAAGACTCTGATGTTGGGAAAGATGTAGGGCACAAGGAGAAGGGGACGACAGAGGACGAGATGGTTGGACAGTGTTCTCAAAGCTACCAGCATGAGTTTGACCAAACTGCGGGAGGCAGTGGAAGACAGGAGTGCCTGGCGTGCTCTGGTCCATGGGGTCACGAAAAGTTGGACACGACTAAACAACTAAACAACAACAAACCAAAGTTTCCCCCTGTGAGCAGACCTGGGGTAATCTGAGTTATTCATGATCTATCATTTCACCCTCAATGTGCATTTACAAGGGAGATACAAAGTGAATTGTTATGGATTACTTCACTCTGGCTCCCACTTTTCCACATAAATGCGCTCAAAGAAGCGTGCAATACAGTAAAAATGCAAAAGAGGGGCTAAAATTTTCAAAAGCGTACAGAGCAGCTCTATTTGATCAGAACCCCAAGGAAGTACCTGTAATTCAAAATTATTACTCCTCTCCACTAACTACATTGCAATGGAATTTTGTGGTGGGGAAGGAACACTCTCACCCCATGCATTGAAAGCGCTGTGATACAACTGTAAACAGCAATGAATTCTGGGAGATGTGTGTGTTTTTTAAGGGTGCTACAATTTCCAGATAAGTTTAACAATCAATCCCTTTGCATGGGGAACTCTGAGAATTGTAGCCCTGTGAGGGCAATGGGGGATCTCCTAACAGCTTTAAGAGCAAAAGAGGGACCAAGAAAAGGACCCAAGATGCTCCTCTCTACATGGTTCTCCATGATGGGAGTGGTGGTGGGAATAGGCTTCTGAAGAGAGCTAAGGAGGAAGCAGAACGGGACGGAAGGAACGTGGCACACGGCCAGGAGCAGTAGTAGGCTGAAGTTCACATATTGATTTCAAATAACTAACCAGATCTTAGACTACAGTCCTCTGTTTTGTCTTTCTGAGGACAGAGGAATTAGCACAGAGATGCTATTCAGGACATGGCTTCAAGATTACCCAGCCGGCATTTCTATACACTGGAATTTCTGTTCAAGAGACATTTCCTTCCCTCCCCGACACACATTCCATTCCATGTGATGCTCCTTAGAAGCACTTTTTGATTAGACTTTGCTGGTAAAAAATTCATGTGGTCTGCTGCACAGGTGGGTATAGGAGAACATGGGTGCTTTTTATATCCAGTTGGCTTGTCTTCTTTGAAGAACACATCGCTGCTGCCTTAAGACTTTTTTTTTTTTTTAAAAGCACACAGCACAAAGACTTCAAAGAGAATATTTCCTCTTGATTCTCTTTGCTGTGGGGCAGTCAGATGCAAGAAACACACTCACACAAATTCTCTCTCTCTCTGATTGTGGGCAGCCGACAGGAAGGACAAAAGCAGTTGTTTTCATCAAAATTCTTAGTCACACCATCCACATCATAACCCTAAGCTGGTCTGAAAGAGAGAAGCAAACAACCCTTTCATATAGTGAATAGGCCTTCTGAAATAACCTCACCTACATCTAAGGAATATCTTGAAGCTGGTAGGAGTGGGTATCTATCTATCTATCTATCTATCTATCTATCTATCTATCTAACTATCATCTATCTATCTATCTATCTATCTATCTATCTATATCTATCTATCTATATCTATCTATCTATCTATCTATCTATCTATCTATCTATCTATCTATCTATCTATTTATCTATCTGTCTATCTATCTATCATCTATCTATCATCTATCTATCTGTCATCTATCTATCTATCTATCTATCTATCTATCTATCTATCTATCTATCTATCTCTCTCTCTCTCTCTCTCTATATCCATCACTGGCTTTTCCTTTAAACATAGAATAAAAAATGAAGTATGTTTGTTCTTATATAATTGAGATAGTCTTCTTCTTTGGTGATCACTCGTGGCCAAGTAAGATTGTCTTCCATGAACACAGTCTTCACAGTGGGTCCATAAGTGACTGTGGAGGTCAATTCTGGATCCACATGTCCTTCCACAGTGGGGACATGGGTTTCCAGGTGGGAGTTGATCATGGTGATGGTTTGCCAAACGTGCCTTTCTCTTAGCACATTTCTCCTTTTCGTCCTGCGTTCTAGTGTCTTCAAAGCCCATGCTTCAAAGCCCATGCTGGCCTTATTTGGTAGATGTGGTGGGCAACAGCAGTACTCTGATCAGTGAGCTGTTATTTTAATTTCCCAGACCCTACTGGGGGGCTGTCACTTTAACTTTTCACAATACAAAGTTCAACAAGGGCACTGTAGGAACCTCAAGATGTCACAGGTACTAGCCAATCAGGTGCTCATAACTCCTTCATGGCCACCTTGTGCATAGCCAAGGAGGAGTGGTGGAGACTGCCTCCTCATTCTGAGCCTTCCAGGGAGGAAAAAGAGGAAGACAGTATAGACTTACAACAGTGGTTTTCAGGAGGTGACAGCTCACAGGCAGATGAGGGGAAAAGTTGGGAAATAATGGGAGAGGAGGAGCAGGCAGAGCTGGAGCAGCAGCTGGCTGCCACGTTGTCACTAGAAAGCATTCCAGACCCATCTCCCAGAATCTGGCAAGCCTTAAAAGTAGGAGAGCAAATGGCCACTCCATACACTCACCTGCACACACACACACAGAACACACAGACACACACACACACAGAGGCAGGCAACCTCCCTCAGCCTTAGTTGATCTGTGCAAATCAGCCAAGGTAGGGAGTTATCGCTCTCAATCTCCGCTCATTAAGTGATCAATCTGATGAAGAAGTCATCTGCCTCTCTCCATCAGGGTGCTGTCCTCTGCCTATACAGTGGTACTGTACCTCGGGTTAAGAACTTAATTTGTTCTGGAGGTCCATTCTTAACCTGAAACTGTTTTTAACCTGAGGTACCACTTTAGCTAATGGGGCCTCCCACTGCTGCCGCGTGATTTCTGTTCTCATTCTGAGGTAAGGTTCTTAACCCGAAGTACTATTTCTGGGTTAGCGGAGTCTGTAACCTGAAGCGTCTGTAACCCGAGGTACCACTGTATCAGCATTCTGTCATTTTTCTTTCTTTCTTGACCCACCACCAAAGTGATTAGGGTCTTGGAGGGCCAGATAAATATGTTTGGGGAACAGATCCAGGGGTCAGCAAACTTTTTCAGCAGGGGGCCAGTCCACTGTCCCTCAGACCTTGTGGGGGGCCGGACTATATTTTGAAAAAGAAAAAGAAAAAAAGAACACATTTCTATGCCCCACAAATAACCCAGAGATGCATTTTAAATAAAAGCACACATTCTACTCATGTAAAAACACGCTGATTCCCAGACCATCCGCAGGCCGGATTGAGAAGGCGATTGGGCTGGATCTGGCCCCCGGGCCTTAGTTTACCTACCCATGGATGACACCCAAGGGGTTAGCCTTGGACAAAGCATTATGTACCCATAATAAAATGCAATGCAATGCAATGCAATGCAATGCAATGCAATGCAATAAAATAAAATAAAATAAAATAAAATAATAAAATAAAATAAAATAAAATAAAATAAAATAAAATAAAATAAAATAAAATAAAATACACACTCTCTCTCATCTCTGTGTTCCGGGACATAAAGAATATAACCAAGACAGTCCTTACCAAGACTCCAAAGACTGCACAATAAATGTTAGCTTCCCTTTTCCTTTGTAAAAGATTGCAGATAACAACTTCCCCCAGAGAAAAATGTTGGCATAGCCTGTCTAGGTTTGAAATAAAATGGTTCCCTCTGCTCACATCAAAATACACTGATTGCTGTGAGTGTTGTGGGCTGAAGGCTGTGCGGGGAGATATCTGATGGCTGAAGTGTTCTGATTTAGGGCAGCACATTTGTCCAATTTGGAAATGCATTCCACATTAAAGCAATCTGCACTGCCCGCCATGGATTTAGGCTGCCTACACACACAGCATTTTATTTTAGAATCAATGGAGACTGAGTATTTTCCTACACAGTCCATATACAGTGGTACCTCGGGTTAAGAACTTAATTCGTTCTGGAGGTCTGTTCTTAACCTGAAACTGTTCTTAACTTGAGGTACCACTTTAGCTAATGGGGCCTCCTGCCGCGGCTGTGCAATTTCTGTTCTCATCCTGAAGCAAAGTTCTTAAACCAATATACTATTTCTGGGTTAGTGGAATCTGTAACCTGAAGCGTCTGTAACCTGAGGTACCACTGCACAATCTAGATCTATCACATACATATATATATGACCCTGAAAAGTACTTCTTGAGAAACTGATTTCATTCAAGAAATAAAAGCTTGTGGGAGGAGGTTGAATCTGCAGTGTGTCCATTTGAAAACGGATGGAAGCAGGCATAGGCAGTCCTGGCAGTGGTGTGTGTGTGTGTGTGTGTGTGTGTGACACTACACACCATCAGGCAGAATGGAAAAAGGTGCCATAAGATGCGTTAGATCTACCTCTCCAAAGGTGGAGAGAGAGCTCTGACCTGAGACACACACACACACACAGAAGACTGGATCCTCCTGCAACACCAGCATGGAAATTATATAGTGCCTGGAGTGTTGAGCTTAGATCAAGACACAGCGGGTTCGAATTCCACAAAGCCCACTATGCAACCTTGGGCTTCTCAAAGCCTAACTTACCGTATTTTTTGCTCTATAAGACTTGTACTTGAATTGTGCTCAGAAACGTACTGGGAGCATTGCCTCCATTTTTTTCCTGTAGCACATTAAGAAGAAAGCACCACACCTGAGTACAATCGTGGCTCTTTCATTTGCTTACAAGCTGGCTTGGGGGGGGGGAGATTTCTGTTTTCACAGCAAACAAAGAATAGGAGCCAGCTGATTGCCAAAACAGATAAAGGGTTAGTGTCGTAAACTTTATGAATGCTGACCCTCAGGGTTCTGTGGCTTCAGTGGCAAATGGTGGGGGTTGGATAACACAACACCCACACACCCAAACACCCTAGGAACGTTAACAGGCACACTTTAACGAGGCGTGTTCTTCCTATTACAAATGACCCCATTTGTTCCGAGAAGATTGCCTCTCTGGTTCTTGTAACCCAGTGGGCCCAGCAGACTTTTGGGCAAGAATGCCACAGGAGGAGACATAGCCGGCCGTGGGGAGGCAGGGATCTTAATCTCAGCAATTGTTTCATGGGGGCAAGGCCTGACACTCCTGTGCCGATCCTGTTTTGCTAATACAGTGGTACCTCTGGATGCGAACGGGATCCGTTCTGGAGCCCCGTTCGCATCCTGAGTAAAACGTAAGACACCACTGCGCATCTGCGCTTGTGTGGGTCGCATTTTGCCGCTTCCGCACATGACATCATTGTGAGTGTCTGCGCATGCGCGAGTGGCGAAACCCGGAAGTTACGAGCTCTGTTACTTCCGGGTCGCCGCAGAGCCTAACTTGAAAATGCTCAACCTGAAGCACATCTAACCTGAGTTATGACTGTAAAGAGTTAACTTCAGCTTGCTAAGTGTGATTTACTGCTGGCTCGGTCAGTGCACAGAGGGAGGCGAGGGTGGAAAGTCCAGCTGCCCAAGTGGAAGCCCTTTTGCATACCCTCCAACATTTCTCCAATGAAAACAGGGACATCCTATTCCATACCCTCCAACATTTCTCTGATGGAAATTTTGTTGTTTAGTCGTTTAGTCGTGTCCAACTCTTCGTGACCCCATGGACCAGAGCACACCAGGCACTCCTGTCTTCCTGATGGAAATAGGGATGTCCTAAGAAAAAGTGGGACATTCCGGGATCAAATCAGAAACTGGAATGGCTTCTGTATATCCGGGACTGTCCCTGGAAAATAGGTACCCTTGAAGAGTCTGCTTTGCACGGCTTCTGCTGAGGGGACTCACTACTTGAGTCCTTCCCATAGTAATTATTTCTATATTTGCATCTATACAGATAAATTAGCATGTGTGCATTTTACACAAACCTGTGTCTTCTTTTGCTTTCTCTTCTGGCAATGCATAAAACGATATCATGTTAATTATTCTGACCCACCAAGCCCTTCACCTGCCTGAGGCGGCCCGTATTTCAAAACAGAGGCTGCAGTCTTAAACAGTCCCTTACTTGGGAGTAAGCTCCAGTGAACATGGTGGGACTTCCTTCGGCATGAAAACACACCTAGGATTGGGCTGCAAACATTGTCTGACTACTACACACAAACATACCACAGGCTGAAGCTGCTACAAGCCGGCAAGAGCAGATTAAAAGGAAGAGGGCAGGAACTTCAAGAATGAGAAAAATTTAACTGGGAGCCAGCCTTGATGGAAATAGCCTTCATGGATATTGATAATAATAGCTAGAAAGTGACAAGTCACATTCTGCCCATTAATCACTTTCAAACTGCAGCATTTGCCCCTCACCAAGGCTTTTCTTAAGGCATCGACTGTGGGAGAATTGTTGTTTGCGTAAGGCACAGAATAGTCTACTCACTACTTTATCAGAAACATTCTTAAGAGCTTTAATTAAATACGATAAGGCCAGAGGAAAAGCAAACACTTCCAGCCTACGTGTTTCCTAACAAAGGGGGGGAAATAAAGATAATGTGAGACCTCATGAGGGGAAATTCTCTCTGTGTTATTATTCACTGGAGGCAATACAGAGAAGAAATAAATATCCCCGTTGTTTGGTTGCTCAAATTAGTGTTGGGGTGTGTGTGTGTGTGTGTGTGTGTGTGTGTGTGTGTATGTAAAATTGTCACCATAATCTCCAGGTGTGCTGTTAATAATTATTGTTTATAATTCTTATAGCTCCTTTAAAGGGGTGATACCCTCAATACCGGGACACAGGTGGCACTGTGGGTTAAACCACAGAGCCTAGGACATGCCGATCAGAAGGTCAGCGGTTCGAATCCCCGCAATGGGGTGAGCTCCTGTTGCTTGGTCCCTGCTCCTGCCAACCTAGCAGTTCGAAAGCACCTCAAAGTGCAAGTAGATAAATAGGTACCGCTCCGGCGGGAAGGTAAACGGCGTTTCTGTGTGCTGCTCTGGTTCGCCAGAAGCGGCTTAGTCATGCTGGCCACATGACCCGGAAGCTGTTTGCCGGCTCCCTCGGCCAATAAAGCGAGATGAGCGCCGCAACCCCAGAGTTGGTCACGACTGGACCTAATGGTCAGGGGTCCCTTTACCTTTACCCTCAATACCACATGGCAGGAATTCTATATTTGCTGTGTTGATGCAGTGCGAAGACTTGGGATTCCTTTCATGAATTTCCTCACCAAGTATGACGGCTGCTGCAGTCACCTTTGTCATTCCCACATAAGCCTGGAAACGTGTACAGCAGCCTTGGTTAACCAGGTGTCCTTCAAATGTTTTGGACTACAACTCCCATCATTCTCAGCCAGCACTGCAACTCCCATCAGCCACAGCCAACACACAGGTAGTATGAAAATGCCTGAAGCCAAGAGACATCCCTGAGCTGGATGTACATGCGCCTGCGTATTTTATAATGCACATACAGTGGTGCCTCGCAAGACGAAATCAATCCGTTCCGTGAGTCTCTTCGTATAGCGGTTTTTTCGTCTTGCGAAGCAAGCCCATTGACAGCTTAGCGGATTAGCGCTATTAGCGGTTTAGCGGCTTTTAGCGGCTTTTAGCGGCTTATCAGCTTAGCGGATCAGCTGATAAGCGGCTTAGCTGCTTAGAAAAAGGGGGGGAAGGGGGAAAAACACGCAGGAACTTGCAAGACATTTTCGTCTTGCGAAGCAAGCCCATAGGGAAATTCGTCTTGCGAAGCGCCTCCAAAACGGAAAACCCTTTCGTCTAGCGGGTTTTCCGTCTTGCGAGGCGTTCGTCTTGCGGGGCACCACTGTATCACAGAGAGGTGATAAAAATGGTACCTCAGATTGGCTTCTCCTCCCCACCTCCATTACTGTTGTTGGAATGTGCACCCAGCAACACAGAAAATTTATCTTATTAATGTTCTCACTTCATGCCACTGGCTGCTAATGGCCACTTACCCAGTCTTAGGGTGCAATCTGAGGTTGCAGCCCATCTTGACAGAACCCGAACTCAGGGAAGCAACGTTAGGCTAGGCACCAGTCATTGGTAAATCCTCAGGCCAGATGTCTGGAATGGTGGGGAGACCCTCATGCCTCTTCATAAGCCTGCCGAACTTTGCCTCTCGGCCCCCTTCCAACTCTCTGTTTCTATGATTCTTCTCCTGCTTCAGTTTCTGATTCTGGGCTGCTCTCTGCCACAGAGTCTCCCCGCTCACTAAGCCCTGTTACCCCTTCAGCTTCTGACTCCTCCTCCTGCCAGTCTTCTCCCTCTGACCACTCCCCTCTGACCGTTTTGCAAAGGGGAGCTGAAGAACCTTGAAACTGACAAGGGGAGGCATCTGGAAATACAAGAATCCTCATAGACTCTAGAGCTGGAAGGCTGATAAGGGATCTTTTGCAACCTGTCACTCCCCCACACCCAACATTTAGATTAATATAAACGCACTGCTGTGAAACATTAACCCAAATTACCTTAATAAATCACAGAACAATGTCTGAAGCTTGACTCAGCCAGGCAGTCTTCAGCTCCGGGTATTTGACTTGAACTTTGCAGGGTTACATTCCTATTGCTGGTTGTGTAGAAGCGTTAGTGGTGCTATTTGCAAGGTGCGGAGGAGGATAAATGCAGCTTTTAATACTTTCCAATAGGCGCATCTGACTAGATATACAGGGGTAAAAAAACCCCCACACCAGCTGAAATGTCTCCTACCAAATAATTAAAATAGTATTTGTCATACTACTTTAGTATTTTTTTAGTACTCTAGTAGTATTTTTTCAGTGACGCGGGTGGTGCTGTGGGTTAAACCACAGAGCCTAGGGCTTGCCGATCAGAAGGTCGGCAGTTTGAATCCCTGCGACGGGGTGAGCTCCCGTTGTTCGGTCCCTGCTCCTGCCCACCTAGCAGTTCAAAAGCACGTCAAAGTGCAAGTAGATAAATAGGTACCGCTCTGGCGGGAAGGTAAACGGCGTTTCCGTGTGCTGCTCTGGTTCGCCAGAAGTGGCTTCGTCATGCTGGCCACATGACCCGGAAGTTGTACGCCGGCTCCCTAGGCCAATAAAGCGAGATGAGCGCCGCAGCCCCAGAGTCGGTCACTACTGGACCTAGTGGTCAGGGGTCCCTTTACCTTTTAGTATTTTTTCATCATACTTTGGATAGCAGAAGCACATTTTTCTGAAATAAAATTGGAAGCACACTTAGCTTTTACACTCCAAAGGTTTACTCCATGTCATTCTCTGAGTGGAGCCCATCTGATATATTTCTCCATGAGTCACTATGGACATGCATCCTGAATGAAAGGAGAGAATCCGTGGAATATTGTGACTCACTTGCTTTCTGTTGCTTGTTTTTCTTCTTCTGTAATTGCAGTGATTCCTGCTGCCTATTAGCACTGGCGGAGGAAGGGGTGAATGGTGGGTGCAGCACCGCCCCCCTGGTATGCTAGCCCCGCCCCATAGGTGGCTAGCCCCACCCTCATGTGCACAACATATGCACCAGTCTGGGCTGGCTAGCTCCGCCTCTGCCTATTAGGACTGGTAGTACAGAAGACATGGAGACCAACAGTAGGTGGCGCTAGAGCCCCAAACAGGCAAAGCCAAACAAGGACTTCTTGCACCTTCCTGATCATTTGTGCTCCTGATGCTATTGGGGAAGTCAGTTGGATCCCACATTCAATACCGTTCGCACCTGCAAACATTTTCGGGTGGTCCCACGGATTCACTTCCATGTCCTCCAGAAAAGTGCAGGGAGTCCGTGGAGAGATAGGATGCTAGGAGCATGCAGTTATATAGATTCTGCTCCCAATTAACTTGTGGAATTGGGCTTTTGTCATTGTAGATGAAAGCAGCAGCCTCCTGAACTAGCAGAAGAATTTATCCCTTTGCCACCTCTATAGCTTCTTCTCTAGTTATTCCCTTGGTGCACGAATCAGAGGCAAATTTAGGGCAGCGCAACTGTGACATAGAGCACATACTGAACAGAAGACAAGAGGTGTGGGAAGCACTGAATTTTGGCCTTGCGGGGGGCACCGCTGAAATCTGAAAGACCCAAGTCCACCCTGCATGAACTGACGAAGCTAGCAACCAGAAAATTGCAATTGTACGAGCCTGATCCTCTCTCTGACTCCCTTGAGGACATCTTGTGAACCAGACAATGCTATTGTGACTAATTCCTGCCTGAAGTGATGCATACCTTTTCGAATCCCAGCTGGTGACAGCTATGCTTGCAAAACTGAATACCAACTAATCGCTTTGTAAATCACCGAGGATAACGATAAAATATTTTTCAAAGCTGGATTTGTCTAGCAGAGGTCTTGTTTTGTTCTAGCCTTTCTTATCTAATTCTCCAGGGCAGTCTGCTACAAGTATGTGCTTTGCTCCTCGTTTCATCAAACGGCACGGTTCTTTCAGAATTTGCCTCAGTTGCTAATTTTGTTGACTGCATGTTGCAGCTTGGTGGGACTTTCTTGTAATGCCACTGAGGCAAGTCCTGACCAGCTTAGTATCAGTGATATTAACATGCCTCAGACGCCAGTCTCTCACAATGGGCAAGATCCAGCCAGCATTAAACAATTATAAGATTGCTGCCCAATGATATTTCAGCACAGCACACCATGGTGTTGTGGTTAAAGCGTCGGACTAGAAGCAAGGAGATTTAGGTTCAAATCACTGAGTGATCTTGGTCCAATCTCTCAATATAATTTTCCTCACAGGCAGGAAAAATTGTGAGGAAACATTGCGTGCTTGAAGAATTGCATATGCCACCTTGAGTTATTTGGAGGAAAGGCAGTGTAATTAATAACTAAATAAGTGTAATAGTTGGGAATACAGTGGTACCTCAGGTTACAGACGCTTCAGTTTACAGACGCTTCAGGTTACAGACTCAGCTAACCCAGAAATAGTACCTCGGGTTAAGAACTTTGCTTCAGGATGAGAACAGAAATTGTGCAGTGGCGGTGCGGCGGCAGCAGAAGGCCCCAGAAGTGGTGCTTCAGGTTAAGAATAGTTTCAGGTTAAGAACGAACCTCCAGAACGAATTAAGTTCTTAACCCAAGGTACTCCTGTAAGCCCTACTGAATTACGTACAGTATACAAATGAATTGTGCAAAATAAGATAACACCTAAAATGTTCATAATTGGTACAAGCTGCAGAAATGTAGCTTTTCTTGTAGCAAAGTGATGGCTCTACAACTACAACTCCCATCCTCCATAACCATTGGCTGTGCTGTCTGGCGTTGATGGGAACTGGAGTCCAACAATCACTGGAGGCCCACACATTGACCATCCCTGTTGTAGCAGAATATGGGATACATTGGGGCAGGATTTAGCACACCCAGAACTGCTTTGGAGATTTAACTTGGCTGGATCGTGCCTTGGGTACGTTCACATTCATGCCTGTGCATGGAATCTGTGGAAATATTCACATCCATTTCAGCTAAGTGTCTGTAAGGAGTGGCAGACATCTGTAATGTATTGAGTGAGCTTCTTTTTGTATAGTTCCTTCTGCAAAAGTCTGTTGCCCTGTATTCCCTGTATTATCAAGGAGGCATTTGATTCTGGCCAAACATATTGTTACAAAAGTTCCCCTCACCTCAAGAGACTATGGGGTTCCAAACACTCACCCAGGGTCTGTGGTCCCTTGGATTATTGAGACACGGTGGAGACTGTCGTAGCTTTAAGAAGTAAGGTTTATTCACCTATTTACACCTTCTGTCTGTATGGAGGGAGTCTAGCATGGTCATTTCAAGAGGGGCTTGTCCGCCACAGCAGTGCAGCCAGCCTTCAGCCAGCCTGCCCAAGATGGATCCTAATCTTCTTCTACCTTCTTCCCAGCAATCCTTGCTCAAGACTCCCTTTTCCTGTCATCTCAAACACACACACCCATCACCTTGGCAACATCTGTCTCCCCAGGCCAAAGGACTAGATGGCCCATCAACCTTTTTTGTTGTGTTAACAGATTTGCTCTTTGCTAGGCCAGCCAGGCTGGTAACCAACCCAGGGATTGTACTGCAGATTGTACTTTCATCCATATCCCAATTAATCAAAATCCTACCATTTATTAAATTCTAGGGGTTTTTTGGGGGGTGTTTCCCCACAAATCTATCATACCATGTAACTGGATTAGAATATAAAGTTTTTAAAAGGATTTCTTTAAGAACAGCAAGAACTCTGTATAATGGAGACAGGTAACCTTTCTTGTTTGTATGGCCTGCAGGCTAATTCTTCTTCTGGCGAGATATCAGTAGAAGGTGGAGCCCAAAATGGGTGTATGAAAGACACTATATATACTAGGCAAGAAGCCAGAATACATAGTCATAAGAGGTAAAGCTGTGCTTTCAGAAAAGAACACCATTAAAAAACTGAGCACAAAGGAATGTATTTGAACAGCCTGACCTACATTTGATGGAGGTGATGTCAGTTGGCAATTCCAGAACTGCTGCCCTTCTGCGCAGGTCTCTCGCACATTAAGGTAGAGCCTGGTATACGCCCTTTGCGCAATAAGAGTGCATGCTCCTGAACCACTGCAAAGAAAGCGGGTACATTGGGATAAACAGCTAAGTAGTGAGGGATTTTACTTTCTTGGGCTCCATGATCAATGCAGATGGTGACAGCAGCCACGAAATTAAAAGACGCCTGCTTCTTGGGAGAAAAGCAATGACAAACCTAGACAGCATCTTAAAAAGCAGAGACATCACCTTGCCAACAAAGATCCGTATAGTTAAATCTATGGTTTTCCCAGTAGTGATGTATGGAAGTGAAAGCTGGACCATAAAGAAGGTTGATCGTCGAAGAATTGATGCTTTTGAATTATGGTGCTGGAGGAGACTCTTGAGAGTCCCATGGACTGCAAGAAGATCAAACCTCTCCATTCTGAAGGAAATCAGCCCTGAGTGCTCACTGGAAGGACAAATCCTGAAGTTGAGGCTCCAATACTTTGGCCACCTCATGAGAAGAGAAGACTCCCTGGAAAAGACCCTGATGTTGGGAAGGATGGAGGGCACAAGGAGAAGGGGACGACAGAGGATGAGATGGTTGGACAGTGTTCTTGAAGCTACCAGCATGAGTTTGACCAAACTGCAGGAAGCAGTGGAGAACAGAAGTGCCTGGCGTGCTCTGGTCCATGGGGTCACGAAGAGTCGGACACGACTAAACGACTGAACAACAACAAAGTACTCTTGCACAATACATCGGCTTCCAAAAAATAAATGGAAAACTACAGGGGAAAGTGCAGGAGAACCACCACTTAACAACATAATATAAACCACACCAATTTTGCAAAAATCAGTCAGGGTGACCACTCATTTGGAAGCAATCAATGTCTTTTTTATCTGCTGGATTTTCAGAAATCACTCTATTTCATGGGCATGAATCCAGTGCTGGCCTTACATTGCAGTAGTTACTAACAAAATTGTCATTATAGTGGTTGGGGGCAGAGGCAGGGCCAGGATACAGTTAAAAGCTTTCATGGGAGCAGTCAAGCTCTGTATATATAGCCATCACATGTCATACCCTCCAACATTCCTCAGATGAAAATAGGGACGTTTCTGTCACTCCTCCCCCTGAACTGGCCCTCCTCGACACCCCATTCTTTGTGCCCCCCCCGGCTGCAGATCATTTCCTATCAGAAGAACAGCGAGTGCCAGCACCATTTTGCCAATGGGACAAACCACACATACCCCTCCATTGTTCTGCCCTGACACTGAGGTCCAGTGCCGAGGGCCTTCTGGTGGTTCCCTCATTGCAAGAAGCCAAGTTACAGGGAACCAGGCAGAGGGCCTTCTCGGTAGTGGCACCCGCCCTGTGGAACGCCCTCCCACCAGATGTCAAAGAGAACAACAACTACCAGACTTTTAGAAGACACCTGAAGGCATCCCTGTTTAGGGAAGCTTTTAATGTTTGATGCATTACTGTATTTTAATATTGTGTTGGAAGCCTGTATTTTAATATTGTGTTGGAAGCCGGCCAGAGTGGCTGGGGAAGCCCAGTCAGATGGGTGGGGTATTAATAATAATAATAATAATAATAATAATAATAATAATAATAATAATAATTCCCTCCACCGTCTGAGAAAACCCCTTGATCCCGATTTCATTCTTGGTAAATTTACAAAAAGAGAAACACACAGCAATAAATAACTTTTAGAAAAGGGCAAGATTAGATGCAGACACACAAAGCATTTTTGTTTTAAATTTTAAAAAATCAATACTCCTCGCGCTCCGCACCACTCCCCCTTCCTTCTCACCCGGGGCAGCGGCCCTGCCTGCACCTCAAATCTGGCGCGTCACATGGGCCAGGCCTTGTCAGAGGCAGCCTTTCCTCCTCGCTCGGGCTGTACCCGCCACTACTAGCTGCCCAAGGCAGGAGGCTGGCAGCAGCGGCCTACAGGATGCTCTCTCACAGCTGCCACTGTTGTCGCTCGAGGCAAGGGCTGGCTCATCCTCCTCCCTGAGCTCAGCAGTGGCAGCACCAGTGGGGGAAATAGGGACATTCCAGGATCAAGTCAGAAGCTAGGATGGTAATTCTGAGACTGTCCCTGCAAAACAGGGACACTTAGAGGGTTTGAAGTGTGTGCACATACATACTGTTAGAATTCCTGCTCTATGATCACAGTCATGGTGCTGTTGTCTTTCACATGACGGTGTATGTTTTGACTCCACGGAGTGGGAAGTGCCGAGGACAGGATGTTTGTGTTACTGTGTTCCGTGAAGTGGGACTATTGTCCTTTTTTTTCCCCCTCTTTGCTGTCTGATGCTAGAGAAAGAGGGAGCCATCTTGCAGTGTTCCATGTCTGTTTATATGTAAATAAAGTAGATTAGCCAAAATGCTGAGTTGCTGAGGTCTGTCACGTGCATGGTGCACAAACTCTGCAGATCCCTAAGTGTGTCGGTTGGCATTGGTCGCTGTGATGTTCGGGCTGAAGAAAGCTTTTGAAGCTCCCAAACGATCAACCAGGAGGGAGGGAACATGCCAGTCGGGCATGTGTCTCTGCCAGGGTCCTACTCGAGTGTAGGCTGAACTCCTGACACATACTGTATGTCATTCCATCAGAAGCATTCACTTATATTGGAGAGGGGAAATAAAAGCACGTGAACTCCCTATGCCAGATGATCTCAGTTTCTTGATGAGAAAGAGCAAGTCTTAAATCTTAGCCTACTTTGCAACTGGGCTTCAGGTTTCTTGTTTGACTCTCAGTTCAGTAAAAAAAGAATTTTACCATGGCTCCTGTGTCCCTGTGAGTCGCTTCTTTCCGGCTACATGAATCACAATGCTTTAGTGTGATAGAGAGATGAAATGTTGAGAACTGGCTATTATCGTGGGGACCTGCTGCCACACAATAGCTCCTTTCAGTCTTTGCTTGCACAGAGAGGGAAAGCGAGTACAAAAGGGCTGTGGGGTTTGTGGTTTAAGCCCCACCGCCATCGCTGCGGCTGCTCAGAGTTAGGGAATAGGCTGTAGCTCAGGGGAAGAGTAGGGACGGGGGTGGCGCTGTGGGTTAAACCACAGAGCCTAGGACTTGCCGATCAGAAGGTAGGCAGGTTCGAATCCCCGCGACAGGGTGAGCTCCCGTTGCTCGGTCCCTGCTCCTGCCAACCTAGCAGTTTGAAAGCACGTCAAAGTGCAAGTAGATAAATAGGTACCCCTCTGGCCGGAAGGTAAACGGTGTTTCTGTGCACTGCTCTGGTTCGCCAAAAGCGGCTTAGTCATGCTGGCCACATGACCCGGAAGATGTACGTAGGCTCCCTCAGCCAATAAAGCAAGATGAGCGCCGCAACCCCAGAGTTAGCCATGACTGGACCTAATGGTCAGGGGTCCCTTTACCTTTTACAGGGGAAGAGTGTATATTTTGTATGCAGGAGGTCCCGAGTTCAAGCCCCACATCGCCCCAAAAATCCTTGGAGAGCTGTACCTGTCAGCACAGACAATGAGCCCTTCCAGACTGCGGTTTTTTTTGAAGCTACATTTTGCAACATATCCTTGGCCCAACGTTAGTGGATCCATGGTGGAAGGATCCTGGCCCATCCACACGTCCTTTTGCAGCGAAGGAGCACTATTGCACGACAGCGCAACAAAAGAGGGACCAAAACAACGTTTGTGGTACAAGATTTCAGCAGGAGGCAATGTGACACACACGGATTAGAAAAGAAATATTATGCCCACCCTGAAACGTCTGCTGGCGCAAACGGTATTGAAAGTGGGATTGCGTACAGCTGTCCTGATACTATCATGAACACAAACATCATGGATGCGCAATAAAAAGGATGCCTGGAGGCAGTACTTTTTTCTGGGGGGACACAGGGGGACGCATACTCCTAAACATTTTGTGAATCTAACCGGAGAAGAAACTAATTTTTTTTTTTTAAAAAAAAATAGTTTATTCTCTAGCACGGTGAATCATCAGTTCTGTTGCTACCCTCAATGGCGGCCTCAATTCTTGTCACGGTGTTTCCTAAGTCTCAAACAGAAGCGAGCGTTTAATGTGTGAAGTAGGAATTGGACTCGAGCACTGTGATTGGTCAGTTTCGTTGTTACCACCTCTGATGGTGGCTTCCTTTTCCTTTCCCAGTGTTTCCTGAGTCTCAGACGGAAGTGAGCGTTTAATGTGTGAAGCAGTGTGGAATGTGGATGCGTGATAATATGATGTAATGCATGTTCTTTGTACTTTTGTCCATTTACTGTTCCCGGTTTGAACTATAAAATGGTGATTTTCTTGAGTCAAAATGAGAGTACCCCTAAACATTATTTTTTTTAGAAAAACAAAACAAAACACTGCTTGGAGGTGCTCAGTATTGAGTTAGATGGACCAGTGGTCTTTCTAATATTAGAATCAGAGAGAATGCTACCAGCATTCCCCCAGAAGCGTGGGAGAAAAGGCATTCACAGTATGTCTGCCTGTGAGAGGAAGAGGGCAATGGTCATACCAGGAGATGGAACTGCAGCGACCTTGTGCTGTAGCTAGAAAGGTGCGGGACTTCTCAGCCCCAAAGCACTGCAATTCTGGCTTGTACAATGGACTGATAAAAGCTCCATAAATCATCCCGCCCCATCTCTAACAGGCACATTCATAACCCTTCTCTTTTTTTCTCAAGTAACTATTTCAACTATTTCAAAACCGAACTGGTGTCTGAATCACAGGTCAAAGGGTCATCTGGCCATTCTGGAGGGATACTTTCATTTTTCAACTATACAAAAGGGGATTTGGATAGGTTTCATTTTCCGGTAGGAAGGGATTGACTAAAGGAAAAGTTAATAATAATAAAAAGACCAACCCCAACCCCAATCTGCAGTGTAAAGTCCCAGAAGGTGAAAACACCCAAATTATTACATTATTTTTGAAGGGAAGGGTTGTTTTTGGACACCACACAAGTTGAGGAAGTTTGGGTTAGAAGTTTAGAGACTGTTTCCAAGATTAACACTCCAATGCCATTCTTGTTTGAAAAGGGAGAGCCTGGTAAACTATGACCATTTCTGCCAGGCCTCAGTTTAGGTTGGGAGAACTGGCCATGTGTGGGTCTACTGTAGGGAAAGGGCTCACAGATTTGGCTAATGATTGCAAAGTGTCACTCCTCTGCTGATTTGAGTCATACAGTCTCTGCATTTTAAGGTCCTCTGCCAGCAATAACATTGGGATTAGGAAATGATCAGAAAAGAGTGTGGGTTTCACAATTACTACCAAAGCAGTTTTTGAAATATCACTTTTCCCGTCTGAGGATTAACGGTGGTTTATCGTGGCAATCCTTTAAAATGCCTATTTGTAAAGACGGTAACACACGTCTCTACCAGCTTGCTGCTGGTACTGGGACGGTTTTAAAGCAGTATCTTTCGAATGACTGAGGTCACAAGAGTTACAAAGCAGCATAATTGAAAAGTCAAAGTTCTGAAGCACCCAAACATTACGAGCCACTTTTTCTAAAGCAGTCCCTCCTAAATTGTGATCTGAGGACACACTAGTATACCATGTGAGGAGCTGAAGAGTACCTTGCAATGCTGGATGGCTCAGTTGGTTAGACTCTAACCATCAGCACATGGTGTTGATAATGCCAAGGCTGCAAGTTTGATGCTTGTATGTATATTCCTGCACTGCAGGGGGTTGGACTACTAGATGAACTTCAGGGTCCCTTCCAACTCTACAGTTCTAAGACAGAAGCATAGCTAGGCTTCCTTGTGCCCTTGGCAAGGAGCTGTATCTGCAACTCCAAAGCCGGAAGAGACCATGGACCATGAAGTGCAGGTGGGTTCCCCACAAGGCAAGACACAATGATAACAGCAAAAACCTTTATTGAACTAACAGAACTGAACAACAGGGGCGAAGCAACTGCTTATATACACTTCTGAAGGTCTGGGCCACTCCCACTTCCAACATGATTGGTTGTCTAACCTTCCAAGCTCCAAATCATAGCTCAGAGTTTAAGGGCCAATGGCAGAGCCCCAAATCCTGAAATGTTCTGTGATTGGATATCATGTATCGAATCAGAACACAGGGCTCAGAATCCTTAGTCCAGACTCAAGCTCAGGCAAACACAGACCACTGAATACATAACAGACCAGAAGCTCAAAAAGATTCCCCTCTTTGCCACTGCCACTGAGGTCAGGTCTGCTCTGCTCTGCCTGCCCTCTTCCTCCTCCTTCATAGGTCCACCTGCCCATCTGCCTCCTTCCACTTGTTGCTTTCCCTTCTGCCACCTTCCTCCTTCCCTTCCCTTCCTTTTCCCTGCCCCTGCAACGCTCACCTGCTCCCTCCATCTTTCATCCCTCAGAAACAGAAAGAAGATTCTGTCCCAACCAAGGAGGAGTGGCAAATCAAATTGATGGACTATGCCGAAATGGAACCACAAGAAACCAAGGAGAAATGCACTTTATTAAAGGATGGGGAAGATTTGTGGAATATCTGAAATGTTTTTGTACACATATAAATTCATTAGCAGGATTAACCTAAAACAAGCAGTCAAATGTAATATTAAAGAAAAATCAGGGAGTATTTAATATTTGGAATAACAGGGGAAATGCAATATTAAGAATTAATAATATAAGAATCTGCAAAAGGGGTGGGGGGTGGGAGTCAAAATATATGTGTATTGGGAAAGTATTGGATCTGTACGTTTGAAAGTAAATTAAAACTGAATTATTATTTTTTTTAAAAAAAGTCAGGAAACCTTTGGTAGTACGTTGTTGTTGAAAAAATTATCAACTTCAGCCCCAAAGCTCAATTGCGATGCTTAGTTTAAATATACTGGGTTAGGGAGCTGTCAATCTTCATGCGGTGACATCAACACCCTGCTCCTTTTGCATCACTTTTGATATCTCTGCCATCGTCACAGCTGATGATGATAGCACAGTCATCTTGGCACCAGTAAGGAAAGGAAGAAACAAACCTCCACTCCTCATGTTCTGCCTTTGCTTCGAGAACTGGGCTTCTCCTCTGCGCCTGCAATTAGTTAAGGAAAAGCAAGGTGCATAGTCGCTAGACGCGCATTAAGCGCACATCTAGTTTGGCCCCTGCCAGCGGAGAATGAGCCCTGCGGAACACGGCTTCACTTCCTATGGAGCAGGCATGTATAGGATTGCGCTGAGAGTCGCTCGGCTGCACCGTGCGGCTGCGGACTTGCACAGAAGGATCTTGCCAATGGCCTTATGCGCAAAACAAGATGCTTCCCTCCCTCTGTGAAAGGTAAATCGCTCCTCCCTCCTCCCACCCCATTGTTCCCTTTGTTTCTTGCCTATATATATATTCATTCTTAAACATTTCTCAGACTTAGCTCAGGAATGATCAGATGTTGGAAAGTGATTGAATTACCAGTTCACAGTCACTGCTCGGGCGGCTGACCCAGTTGCATTCCTCCCCCTGCCATGGCTACAGCCTCCAGTAGTAGCATTTCCTCTTTTGTGCTTTTGTCTTTAAATAAGGCAGGAGCCAGTTTCTTCAGATACCGAAAACTTCAGCCCACTGATCAAAGTAGGAGCCAGAACATTCCTTGCATGTTCGGCAAGGGTGTTGTTGTGGGACGGCCCAGGAGACCCAAGCCTTTTGCACTGGGCCCTGGGTCTCCCGCCCCTTCCGTTTTCTAAACCTCCTTTGTTTTAACTTTGCGGTGCTCCCAGCTGCCCTGTAAGCCAAGTGTAGTGTTGCTGAGCCCACGGCCCTTCTTATATTTACAGAGGGCCCAATTCACATACAGCGGACGAAGCGTGGAAAATTCGGTTGGCATCCCTATAGCTCAGAGAAAGTCCTGAGAACAAAGGCCAGGGCTTCTTTGTCCCCCCTGCCCTCTGAAATTCCCCCTTTGAAATATAGAACTGTACAGCTGGAAGGGACCCCAAGAGTCATCTAGTCTAACCCCTTGCAATGTCGGAATCTGAACTAGATCATACTGCAGCTCTTTCTATACAGTGGTGCCTCGGGTTACATATGCTTCAGGCTACATACGCTTCAGGTTACATATGCTTCAGGTTACAGATTCCACTAACCCAGAAATATTACCTCAGGTTAAGAACTTTGCTTCAGGATGAGAACAGAAATCGTGCTCCAGTGGCGCGGCAGCAGTGGGAGGCCCCATTAGCTAAAGTGGTGCTTCAGGTTAAGAACAGTTTCAGGTTAAGAATGGACCTCTGGAACGAATTAAGTATGTAACCCGAGGTACCACTGCATTTGGGTGCCCTTCAAATTGAAAAACTGTCCCGGAATATAAAAGAAATGTGAGAGGCATTTCTGGACCCAGTTAGTGCCAGTGTTAAAAGCCCAGAATTAATTGGGATTCAAGTAGAGTCATACAGTGGTACCTCTGGTTGCGAACGGGATCCGTTCCGGAGACTCATTCGCAATATGAAAAGAGCGCAACCCGCAGCAGCGCATCTGCACACGCGCGAGTTGCGATTCATCGCTTCTGCGCATGCGCGTGACGTCATTTTGCGCTTCTGCACATGCGCGAGCGGGAAACCTGGAAGTAACCCTTTCCAGTACTTCCGGGTCACTGCGGGACGTAACCTGAAAGAACATAACATGAAGCGGACGTAACATGAGGTATGACTATACCTTGAGTTACAAACGCCTCAGGTTACAAACACTTCAGGTTACAAACTCCGCTAACCTGGAAGAGTTACCTCGAGTTGAGAACTTTGCCCCAGGATGAAAACGGAAATTGTGTGCCGGTGGCGCAACAGCCCCATTAGCGAAAGCACGCCTCTAGTTAAGAACAGTTTCAGGTTAAGAACGGACCTCCGGAACGAATTAGGCTCGTAACTAGAGGTACCACTGTATTTGTGTCAGAGGGTTGCTTCACTCAGGATCAAACCAATTCTTTCTTGCCTTGCATGTGGTGCCAAATTAAAAAGCCACTGGACACAATCCCCTCATGTAGAGGAACAATCTGGGGCAGCCCAAAACTCACCTTTGCAGACACAAAGTACCTGCCCCCCAAACCTATCATCATTTGGTGTCTGGCGTGGGGCAGTTGAGTTCCAACTGAGAACAAGGGTTTGTGGGCCAAATTAGGGCCCTTAGTGGGCCTGATTAGGCCTGCAGGCTGGAAGTTCCCCACCCCATGGTCCAAACAATCATGTTGTTGTTGTTGTTTAGTCGTTTAGTCGTGTCCGACTCTTCGTGACCCCCTGGACCAGAGCACACCAGACACTCCTGTCTTCCACTGCCTCCTGCAGTTTGGTCAAACTCATGCTGGTAGCTTCGAGAACACTGTCCAACCATCTCGTCCTCTGCCGTCCCCTTCTCCTTGTGCCCTCCATCTTTCCCAACGTCAGGGTCTTTTCCAGGGAGTCTTCAATTCTCATGAGGTGGCCAAAGTATTGGAGCCTCAGCTTCAGGATCTGTCCTTCCAGTGAGCACTCAGGGCTGATTTCCTTAAGAATGGATCGGTTTGAACTTCTTGCAGTCCATGGGACTCTCAAGAGTCTCCTCCAGCACCATAATTCAAAAGCATCAATTCTTCGGCGATCAGCCTTCTTTATGGTCCAGCTCTCACTTCCATACATCACTACTGGCCAAACAATCATAGACTCATAGAATTGCAAAGTTGGAAGGGGCTAAAGCGGTCATCTAGTACAATCCCCCAGCAATGCAGAAATCCTTTGCCCAATGTGGGGCTCCAACCCAGAACCCTGAGAGAGAGCCCTGTTTGTATCTGCGACTGGAGAGCCTGCCTTTCCTGGAACAGGTCCTGGAGAGCTAATTCTGCATGTGGTTTGTACACCTGTCAAGTTCCATTCAGAGTGAGCATGTGTAGAGGTTGAGGGAAGAGGAATTTGGGGGCTCTCCCTCTTCCCCACTGTACACATTCAGCCTTCATGCCCTGACTCTGGATGGCCCCCCGTGAGAAACAAAATATTGGATTAAATGCAGCGTGACAGTGCTCACGCTGTATGTTGTCTCCCCCCACTTAGATTGGATGCTTAGATTGGAAATTCTTTGGGGCAGAGTTCTCCCTTTGCTGCTTCCGTTTCCCTGCAAGACACCATGCACATTGATCGCACTGTGTGATTAATAGGAACTAACTCTAGAGATGGTATATAATCTTAAGGGTCTGGCAGGATTAATTGAGCCATAGGGGATGATTCTCTCTCGCTAAAGACACCTGCCAATTATACGTATTACCATTCTAAACAAGGGAGGCCTGCGCATTCCTGTAGGCATGCTGTGAACAGTGTGATATTTGCTTAAGATCTGGATCAGGTGTGGCCATGTAATCTGCCCCGTGATTTGATCATGCTGCTTTTGGGGTCTTAGGTTCATTCTCCTTCATGACTGGGATGCCAGAGTCATGTACTGTTAATAATCTGCTGATCCAAATGAAGGGAAATTTAATGAGAGAGCACTATAAGAAATGGTAGCTAAGGAAAAGGCGGAACAATTGGCACGAGATCTACAAATGTTCTCTGAAGTGCTCCCCATTCCCCAAATACATTATGCTCCTGTCCTTTTGACATTCCTAGGCCATTTCCTCCCAACAGTTTTTCTCTGGCAAAGAGCAAGACTACTCACTGTTATGTATTGAAGTTCTCACCCTGGCCACCAGGAGTATCGTGTATATAGTTTTTTTAAAAATACGGGCTACTGGCCTTGCGGATTTCCTGGGCGGAGAGTTCAGCAGCTTCTGAGGCCACGGCCTCCTCAATGGCTTTCTGCAGCGTGAGATCTGGCTTGGCGAGGAGACGCCGTTGCAGATGGATGTCCCGGACCCTGCAGACGATTCGATCCATCAGGGCATTGTCTAAGTCTCGGAACTCGCAGTGCATTGCAGCCTGTCGGAGGGCAGCAGTGTAGTTGTTAATTGACTCCCCCTCTGCCTGGTTCTGGTGGTGGAACGCATGGCGGGCAGCAATCTTGGACGGCTTTGCTGCGTAGTGGTTGTGGAGCTTCTCTTGAATTGTGTCCCATGGCTCTGTCTGGACTGCTAGAGGCACAACTATTGCTCGGGCCATCGCAAACACTTCGGGGCCACAAAGGCTGAAGGAAGAGGCCCCGCTTCTGCTCTACAGACCCTCTTGTCAGCTCATTTGCTTGGAGGTAGCAGTCGAACCGAGCGAGGAGTCCCATGATTCAGAGGTTGGGGCAAACGGCGGTAGAGGCACGAGTGAAGCCATGGTTTTGATGTGGACATGGAGGCGATCGGTGGAACACAGTGCTCTAGCCAGAACGGTCAGCTCTGAATTGGTTCTGCCCTGTGATTTCGCTCAGTGTTTCAACTCCGTGATTCAGCTCAGCTCAGATGGTGGCTGCATCTGGCTGTGCTCTGATGTCCATCCTCTGATGACCCATCCTCGTCGCCAGTGTTAAATAGTGGGTAGACATAGCAGACGACACAGCGATTTCTCCAAAGCAGCTCTTTATTTGTAAGTTGGAACAGAACTGAACAGCAAACAGCTCAGCTGGCCTGCTTTTACAGGCAGCCAGCTGTCAACATTGTAGCAACAACAACCCAGGGTTTCCCGCTTAAAGTAACTGACGTGGACCTGAGTGAAAACTATATACACGATACTCCTGGTGGCCAGGGTGAGAACTTTAATACATAACACTCACAAACAGGGGTAGGATGCTCTAAGCAGGGAGGTGCCACAGCTTGGACCACAGCAAGAGGTCCCCACTTTCAGAGTCCGGCATCTCAAAGAGACATTACTGCCACACCTTCCTGGAGCAACAGGGGAAATCTTCTGTTGGGACTTCCCAACAATCCCTAAACCCTTGGCCAGTATGCTAGGGTTGCCATATTCCCAAAAGTGAAAATCCGGACAGAGTTGTTGAGCTGCTTGCCATACATCTGGTTTTTCATGGACATTTTGCCGATTCTGCAAAAATCCACCCGGACACCATTTTGGGAGCGTTTGGCAGCCCTACAGTAAAAAGGTAAAAGGTAAAGGACCCCTGGATGGTTAAGTCCAGTCAAAGGCGACTATGGGGTTGTGGAGTTCATCTTGCTTTCAGACCAAGGGAGCCGCCGTTTGTCCGTAGACAGCTTTTCAGGTCATGTGGCCAGCATGACTAAACCGCTTCTGGTGCAATGGAATACCGTGACGGAAACCAGAGCGCGCAGAAACACCATTTACCTTCCTGTCGCAGCAGTACCTATTTATCTACTTGCACTGGCGTGCTTTCGAATTGCTAGGTTGGCAGGAGCTGGGACAGAGCAACGGGAGCTCACTCTGTCACCGGGATTCGAACCGCCAACCTTCTGATCGGCAAGCCCAAAGAGGCTCAGTGGTTTAGACCACAGCGCCATGCTGTAACTGACTGCACCTGACTGCTCGACTGCACTCCAGCTCACAAATGACAAAGCAGAAAGCACCAACATTTCCTTTGCACAGCTTTGATTTTCTTAAGCACCATCCACTCCAGTTTTCGCCAACCTGTTGCCCACCAGTTGCTTTGGACTACAACTCCCATCAGCTCCGATTAGCATAGCCAATGGGAATGGTATTCCAGAGCCTCTGGAATGCACCAGGATGGCAAAGGCTGATCTACTCCCATATAGGCCTGCCTAGATTTAAGGCTTAGCCTTGGAGGCCTTATAATAATAATAATTTATTATTTATACCCCGCCCATCTGGCTGGGTTTCCCCAGCCACTCTGGCCGGCTTCCAACAGAACACTAAAATACAATAACCTATTAAACATTAAAAGCTTCCCTAAACAGGGCTGCCTTCAGATGTCTTCTAAAAGCCTGGTAGTTGTTGTTCTCTTTGACATCTGGTGGGAGGGCGTTCCACAGGGCGGGTGCCACTGCCGAGAAGGCCCTCTGCCTGGTTCCCTGTAACTTGGCTTCTCGCAGTGAGGGAACCGCCAGAAGGCCCTTGGCGCTGGACCTCAGTATCTGGGCAGAACAATGGAAGTGGAGATGCTCCTTTAGGCATACTGGACCGAGGCTTGATCATTGGCCTGGGTCATTAGGAACCAGAGACAGTGCCTTCTCAGTGGTGGTGCCGCCACCGTGGAATACTCTCCAAGTACGGATCTATCAGGCCCTCTCATCCTTCCTCCCCTACCCTTATTAATCCAAACCCTCCGAGTGTCCCTATTTTCCAGGGTCAATCCCAGATTTACAGAATCCATCCTGGTTTCTGATTTGATCCCAGAATGTCCCGCTTTTCCTTAGGACATCCCTATTTTCATCGAAAAAATGCTGGAGGGTATGTTAATACTTTTAAGTGGTTTTAAGCCTTTTTTCTCCTTTAGAAAAATTCAAAAAGTAACAACAGATAAATGAAAAAACAAGCATTGGAGAGGAAGTGGGGAAGGTTAGGAGAGGACATCAAGCACTCTCTTTGGCTTATTAAATGTCAAAACTTAATTTGTTTTAAGAGGCTTTGAATATCAGGTTTTACTGCTGCCTTAGAACTGAATTACATCCTAAATGGCTGCTTTCGTTTATAACTGTCCTCTTTAATGTATCTTTTGTTATTGATATGGGATCTCATTTCACCTTTATTTATATGCTGTGAAGTCAACTGGAGTGTTCTGTTGGGATAAAAATAATGGAATTGGTTGAGCGGCTGCTGATTAGCAAGTTTCGCAAGGTGCACCTGCAGGACTGGTGGCGAGATAGGTGCAAAACAATGAGTGGTTTTGCACGGTGAACAGCAAATCGGAAGCGGCAAGCTTCGGCAGAAATCCCCCAGCAAACCTGCTACACGCCCCGCCTCTATGTGCTCGACAAATATGCCAGCTGCCTTTTTAGTATCGGTAGAACCTGTTTTATTTTTGGAGCCCAAAAATTCAGCAGTCAGAAATATAACCCGCGGCTTCCTCATTAAATAAAGGCAGTGTGACTATATAAGGCTCCTATACTGAGTTACACCAGCCCAATATTATCTATTCTGAGTCTGAACTCGGGTAGCGAGGCAAAAAAGCAGGCAAGGCTGCTTTGCCTTTTAAAAGAAGTAGTCCGGGCTCCCACTTGAACTCCTTTCTGCTCAGATTGGTAAGCAAAGTAGGATTCATTGTTCCAACAAGCGACTTGACCCTGGGATGCCATGACAGTGGTATCTCGGAAGTCGAATGGAATCTGTTCCTGAAGTCCGCTCAACTTCAAAAATGTTTGGAAACCAATGGGCAGCTTCTGATTGGCTGCAGGAAACTCCTGCAACCAATTGGAAGCCGCGTCGGACATTTGGGTTCCAAAGAACGTCCACAAACTGGAACACTCACTTCTGGGTTTGCGGCGTTTGGGAGCCAAAACGTTCGACTTGCAAGGCGTTTGGGATCCAAGGAACGACTGTATATAAGGCAATGAGGCAGACACAACTTAGCACAGCAAACAGGGCTGTTCGCTAGACTGGGCAAGCAAACAGGCTGTCCTCATGGGAGACTGGGTGGCCTGTGCTGATGTCTTTATGACCTGGATGATGGAAGAGGCATTGACGACTCCTCTGGAGATGATGGGATGGACAGAGCAGCAGCCTCCAATTGTGGAAATGAGATGGGCGCCATCTCCAGCAACTCTGGAGACGAAGCTGGCGTGACAGGCAGGGTATCTAACTCAGAGGTGGAGCCTAGTGACTCCAGAGACGGAAGCAGCACAAATGGCACAGCAGCTCGTCCCGGTAGCTCTTGCCCCTATGAGGCAGTTGTGAGGACTGAAGGTCCCCGCCTTCCCACAGCTCTTCCTCCCATGGTTCCTTCTCAAGCAATCTGAGGCTCCTTCATCTTGCCTGTCTTTCCTCCGCCCTCTTCATACCTCTCCAGGTTCTGGGAGACCAGGGGGAGGGGAGCAGGTCGCCACAGGAAGGGGAGACAGCCCAGCTTCCTCAACAGCCTGATTCCTCTCTGTGGTCACAGGTTTCCCTTTCACATTATTAAGAGTCCTTGCTGCTGGGTCTTAGTAAATGCTTCCACATATGGAGAATCTCAGTCTTCTCAAGTGCTACTGACAGGGGATGGATCTAAACACTGGTGGGACACACACACACACACACACACACACACACACACAATAAATAGGTCAGAAGTTAGATCGTTGTAACAAAAGAAAAAAATCCCTATGAACATCACATTTTGAAAATTTCCTGCTCTCTTGCGCCTTCTGGTGTTGCATGTTTATAGTGCATTCAAATCGTTGTTTCTTTATCAATGTAGCGGAGTCCAGGGAGTGTCTAAGTTTTAAGGCACCCAAAACCCTGTCACATTAATTTGTTCCCATCTTCACTGAGGGATTTTGACACAGACCCCTCTGCCCTTTCTAACTGGCCCTGCCTCTTCTCAGGAATCAAGGACAGTAGTACGACATAAAACTCTTTCAGAGGATGTTAAGAGACATTGCGCATGCAAGTAGGAGAATAAACCGTAATGACCGCTCCCCGCTTAAAACGGGGGGCGCCCTTTGCGTGGACGCATGCAGCCCCTAGATCTGGAGCGGCCCCAACAGCATAGGCTTGGCTTTGCCTTCCCCCAGGTGGGATACCTGGAGGTCTCCGCCTACCTCAGTCAGTTGTCCAATCCCACCTGGGGGAAATGTTGCCAAGGAGACCAGGCCAGGTAGGGGAGGGATTACCTGCCCACACAATAGAGGGAGGATCTTACCTGGGAATCCTCACTTGGCTCCAGAGCTTCTCCCACCCTACCCACCCTCAGTTAATGTCTTATTTTGCAGGTTAATTTTTCTTCACAGGTATGCGGGCGCTGCTACGTTAAGTTTGCTGTTAAAGGGCCGGAAAGGAATTTCCCTGCATTGGCAGGTTTCGCCTTTCCCGTAGCAAAACATCACAACTTTGGCGGTATCAGGCCTTGGGCGGAATCCTTTAGTCCATCTTCCTCTTTGCGGCGGCGATACCAGGGTTCCCCGTTAAAGGGGTTTTTGAAGGGAGGCTTTGGCCGTACACCGAAAGGTCGTCATTGCTCTCCCCTGCGGCGGCGTAACGGGGGCGGCTATCTCTGCTTGAACATATGTTCTCCAGAGCCGGCCCATCCCCCCCCACACACTGGATAACTCTGATGCTCCCTAGGTCCCCGGCTGGGGACTGGGGAGGGAGAACGCCCAATGCCTGAGCCAAGGTCTACCCACATTTGAAATGTAATAAAGTTGTGGCCAATTTAATCCCATAGCACGTTGTCTTGAGTCGTTATTCCACATGACGGGGGGGACCGCGCGGGATCTGGGGACTCCGCCTGTCCACGCAAATGTGATTTTTATTTTTATTTTTTTAAGGGCACCTGGCTTTTAAATTCCCAGACTGGCTTTTAATTCAACAGCCTTGGGGAGTTGGCTGCATACCCGAGCGCAACCTTATTATCTATAGGAAGCCAGCTTGGGGGTGCTTTATCTGTCTGTTCTGTGAGAAGAACTGCCAGGCAAGAAGCTAATAAATAACACTTGTTTGTGGTCTTAATGCGCCCCATTCAAAACCATGTACAAAAGGAACACTATGTAACGGAAGGAAGTTTGCGTGTGAAGGCAACAGACAGGCAAGGCGATATAGTCCAACAATGCGTTTGGTTTCCTGTTTGTATTTTTCAGGAGGCCTGGGTCTTAGAGGAAAGCAAAGCAAAGAAAGAAGCAACAGAGGACAAGGTGACAATTAAAATGTGCTCCATATGCTCCAGCTGTCCCTTTTCAGCAGGGACATTAGTACCAGTAGCTGTCTCAGCCAATATTTTACCACCTGGTTCCTCCCACCATTCCTCTTCTGTATCCAAGCAGTCCTTCATAGTTAAGAGATGGAACTTTCACCAAGTATTTTGGTGCTCTGTGTCGTCTTCTGGGGGGGAAAAGTCATTCCAGATACCTCTAATTGCATTGCTCACGGCTCGATTACTTATTTCGTCCAAAAGATAGCATTTAGGAAAGGGCATTAACTAGGCCTGATGGCTTCTGTTTACATGTCATGCCACTGGAAAGCTCAGGTTCATTTATCATCTTTCTCAACGGCTACGTCAACATGGGAGATTGGATGCTCAGGGTGGATTCATTAGGCTAATGATTACAGCAAACAAGTTCTGAAGCGTCTCTTTAAGACACTCATCCCAGTCCTCCTTGGAGGAACTGTGGGGTATATATGTTGTAATAAATAATATAACAGAAGTCAGAGGCACAGCGAAACACACATCAGAACTTGCTTCTGAATGTGAACGCCATTTCTCTGTGTTACCTTGCTTTCATTAGGCTATACATTGAAATGCATATCGAAACATCTCTCTCCACCTACATTCTAGTTGCAGCACAGAGATGCTTAAAAAAACACAACTAGAGATGGATTAGGGCTCCTAAGTTTATCACTTACATACTGCAATGCAGCCTCTATGTGTCTACCTATGTTAGTGTGCCTATACCAGTCAAAGTACCAGGTGGTGGCATTTATATGTGAATGAGCTGTCACAGGTAGAGTGCCTATAAAAAGGTAAAGGGACCCCTGACCATTAGGTCCAGTCGTGGCCGACTCTGGGGTTGCGGTGCTCATCTCGCTTTACTGGCCGAGGGAGCCGGCGTACAGCTTCCGGGTCATGTGACCAGCATGACCAAGCCGCTTCTGGTGAACCAGAGCAGTGCACAGAAACGCCATTTACCTTCACGCCGGAATGGTACCTATTTATCTACTTGCTCTTTGACGTGCTTTTGAACTGCTAGGTTGGCAGGAGCAATGGGAGCTCACCCCGTCACGGGGATTCGAACCGCCAACCTTCTGATCGGCAAGTCCTAGGCTCTGTGGTTTAACTCACAGCGCCACCCCCGGTGTAGTGCTTTTCATTGGGGTCAGTTCAATCATCAGCTGAAAATCATTATGTGGCAAAGATAAAAGTGATATCTGAGTGGTCTTCGGTGGGAAGGAGCCCTTGCAAAGGCTGCCTCTTGCTGTATTGGTTGATATTAATAAAACATTTTTTTTAATTTGAGCTAGATTTTTAAAACTAGATTGACTAGATGAACCTTCTGGGTAGCTTCCAACTTTGCTATTATTGCAAGAGTGCGCCAAGTATCCATGAGACAGATTGGTTCATTGCTGAAGCCCATTCTGATTACTGCTATCTAAATGGACCAGAAGGGATGTGGGTGACGCTGTGGGTTAAACCACAGAGCCTAGGACTTGCCGATCAGAAGGTCGGTGGTTTGAATCCCCGCGACGGGGTGAGCTCCTGTTGCTCGGTCCCTGTTCCTGCCAACCTAGCAGTTTGAAAGCATGTCAAAGTGCAAGTAGATAAATAGGTATCGTTCTGACGGGAAGGTAAACGGCGTTTCCATGCGCTGCTCTGGTTTGCCAGAAGCGGCTTAGTCATGCTGGCCACATGACCCAGAAGCTGTACGCCAGCTCCCTCGCCCAGTAAAGTGAGATGAGCGCCGCAACCCCAGAGCCGGCCACGACTGGACCTAATGGTCAGGGGTCCCTTTACCTTTAAATGGACCGGAAGGTTAGCCTAGATGGCAGAGCAGGGGTACTGTGTCACGCTAACTCTTGCATCAAGCACCTGCAGTGGCAACAAGACCGGTCCATAATATTTTGCTGCCTGAGGTGAATTATAAGATGCTACCTTTCCCCATTCCATGTACAAGGTCTGACTGGGCTGGCTGTTGCGTCTTACTTCAACACTGTAAATAGAGCCCATCACCTCCCACTGCACCTGAAGAGAGCAGGTTATCTTAAGGCAGCCCACATAGCTTAAGGCAGCTCTGCCGTCCAGCACCTATCCACTGCCCCCCAGCTATCTGCCGCCTGAAGCAGTTGCCTCATTCTGTCTAATGGTAGGGCCAGCTCTGAGTTTAACATCATGTTGCAAAGCAACTTCTGTCTGGGAAACTTTTTGTAGACTTCGCATAACTGCCGAGACAAGTGTTTTATTATGCCTGCGCCATCTGCAACAGGCGTCTGAACAGAAGAATCCGACGGGTGGTGGTATTCATTTCAGAACAGAAGCACAGCCCTGATTTGAAGTTTACAGGGAGTGCTGCGAGCCATTTAATTAGGATAACATAGTCAGGCATCGCATTACCGCCTGCAGGATATAATTTTAAAATAAGGTATTTACTTGACATGCTGGAAAATTGACCCCTGGAAGGAAGCAGCATGTATGTGTCTACTATTAGAAAAAACGGCATTTGATTTCTTTTCATTCAGTTGATATGAGACTATGGTCATTCACCATAGTCTCATATGTGGCAGATGAGTTAATTTTCAGACAGCTCCATTAATGCGTGGACAGTTTTAGTACAGAGTTGGTTGCTGGACTGTCACTGAGATGGTCTTATGTAGCATTTCCAAAAGTTCTGGCAGTGAGAAGAGTGTGCCATTGTCACACAATGCTTTGTTGTTGTTTAGTCGTTTAGTCGTGTCCAACTCTTTGTGACCCCATGGACCAGAGCACGCCATGCACTCCTGTCTTCCACTGCCTCCCGCAGTTTGGTCAAACTCATGCTGGTAGCTTCGAGAACACTATCCAACCATCTCGTCCTCTGTCGTCCCCTTCTCCTTGTGCCCTCCATCTTTCCCAACATCAGGGTCTTTTCCAGGGAGTCTTCTCTTCTCATGTGGTGGCCAGAGTATTGGAGCCTCAGCTTCAGGATCTGTCCTTCCAGTGAGCACTCAGGGCTGATTTCCTTCAGAATGGAGAGGTTTGATCTTCTTGCAGTCCATGGGACTCTCAAGCGTCTCCTCCAGCACCATAATTCAAAAGCATCAATTCTTCAGCGATCAGCCTTCTTTATGGTCCAGCTCTCACTTCCATACATCACTACTGGGAAAACCATAGCTTTAACTATACGGACCTTTGTTGGCAAGGTGATGTCTCTGCTTTTTGAGATGCTGTCTAGGTTTGTCATCGCTTTTCTCCCAAGAAGCAGGCGTCTTTTAATTTTGTGGTTAATGCTAAGAATGGGCAAATTGGTTAGTGTTGTTTCCTCTCAGTTTCTCAGTTTCCTACTCTTGATTTTTGGACCATGACACTATAAGGCCAGGCTATAGTTTGAGACACTTTCCAATTCCAGATTCCCCATAACACGTAGGGCCACAGTCTACCCTACCAAATGTGATCCTGTGGCATAACTTGGTGCCCTGTCTGCAAAATGTCTAATGGTGTTCTTTTGTGAACTGCTTTGAGAGAGCCTTGAAAAGTAGTACCATTTAAAGAAAAGAAAAGAAACCAAGTAAATATTCTTCTTGACAAAGGGAGAGACTTGACTCTAGGTTGGTGGATTTCAAAACAAAGCTCACACAAGAACCTGGGGTTCTCAGTGGACAACTGGTAAGTGACACAGTAACAAACCTGTCAACATTTATCCAATGAAAATAGTGGTGTCCTATTTAGTAATTTAGGGACACGGGTGGCGCTGTGGGTTAAACCACAGAGCCTAGGACTTGCCAATCAGAAGGTCGGCGGTTCGAATCCCCATGACGGGGTGAGCTCCCGTTGCTCGGTCCCTGCTCCTGCCAACCTAGCAGTTCGAAAGCACTTCAAAGTGCAAGTAGATAAATAGGTACCGCTCTGGCGGGAAGGTAAACGCCGTTTCCGTGCGCTGCTCTGGTTCGCCAGAGGCGGCTTAGTCATGCTGGCCACATGACCCGGAAGCTGTATGCCAGCTTCCTTGGCCAATAAAGTGAGATGAGAGCCGCAATCCCAGAGTCGGTCACGACTGGACCTAATGGTCAGGGGTCCCTTTACCTTTACTATTTAATAATAATAATAATTTATTATTATTATTATTATTTATACCCCGCTGATCTGATTGGGTTGCTCCAGCCACCCAGAGCAGCTGGGATTAGGTTTTCAGTCTGTGTCTGCCTAGGAACCTAAATCACAGGGCTCTTGAATTTAAGTGGCCATCTCAGCTTTTGAGCTAGTGATTCTCACTCGACATCACAGATACATCAATGAGCTCCTGATCCACAGCAAGTGGCCAGTTTCCAGCTTGTCAGGCAAAATGAATGAAACTTGTCTTCCTACAACTGCTGAAACCCAAGCTTTCACATTCCTAACTGGATGCCAGTGTTTTGTTACCTCCCGTCCCCCCGTCCCAATAACTTCCTTTTTATTTTAGGATTATAAATAGCAGGAATTCCTCTGTGTATTTTGGAGCAGCACAGTTCTCAGCATGCATTTCCATAAATCCATAAAGCACGAATGCTGCAGAAATGCTGTTGTGGGGCGTGATTCCCCCCCCCCTTTATTAGACATACTTTTGAGCCCGTAGGCTCCGTGCTCTACTCAGAAAAGCTGCATTTAGCTTGTGCAATGATGGAATATTTCTCTTCTTATCAAGGAAACAATTCCCCATATCTTTGGTGGAATGGCAGGAAGAAAAAAACCACAGCTTCCAATGTTTCACAGAGGGAAACGGACGAACCTCTGTTCTCACCACAAGGATTACTGCCTGTGGTCATCTCCTATCCCACGATATGCTATGATGATGTTGTTGTTGATGATGATGATAATGATAATAATAATAATAATAATAATAATAATAATAATAATAATAATATGTTGCCAGCCCATCTCACTGGGTGGCTCTGTGCAGCTTCCAACAAATTATAAAACCACAGCAAAACATCAAACATTAAAACTTCCCTACGCAGGGCTGCCTTCAGGTGTCTTCTAAAGTCAGATACAGTGGTATCTCAGGTTACAAACACCTCGGGTTACAAGCACTTCGGGTTACAGGCTCCGCTAACCCAGAAGTAGTACCTCAGGTGAAGAACTTTACCTCAGGATGAGAACAGAAATTGCACAGCAGCAGTGGGAGGCCCCATTAGTTAAAGTGGTACCTCAGGTTAAGAACGGTTTCAGGTTAAGAACGGACCTCCAGAATGAACTACCGTATTTTTCGCTCTATAAGATGCACTTTTCCCCTCCTAAAAAGTAAGGGGGAATGTGTGTGCGTCTTATGGAGCGAATGCAGGCTGCGCAGCTATCACAGAAGCCAGAACAGAAAGAGGAATCGGTGTGCACCAATCCCTCTTGCTCACCTGGCTTCAGCGAAAGCAGTGCAAAGGCTCTTGAGGGCGATGGAAGGAACGCTCCCCCTGCGCTGAAAAGGCTTGGCACGGCTACCCCAGAAACCAAAACAGCAAGAGGGATCGTTGCTTTCGCTGCGCAGCGATCCCTCTTGCTGTTCTGACTTTGCTTTGCTGGAGAGGCGCTGCGCAGAGAGGGAGAGAATATTTTTTTTCTTGTTCTCCTCTAAAACTAGGTGCATCTTATGGTCGGGTGTGTCTTATAGAGCGTAAAACACAGTAAGTTCATAACCAGAGGTACCACTGTAGTTGTTTATTTCCTTGACATCTGTAAGGAGGGTGTTCCTGCTATCAAACATTGCTGAAGATTATCCATAACCACCTCTTAAAAGTTATATTTGTTTACTCTTCTATTAAGGGCATAACTAGATGTGGTGGTGGGTGATCTCTTCTCCTGAGGATTTTCTTCCCCAAAGGGCAAGTGCAGCTACAGGAAGCTCTCATTGGCCCACCATAGGAAACGAGGCAGGGAGGCCATTTCAGATGAGGATACAGCTAATTCAGATGAATCAACTGGTAAAGAAAGAATCCAGTTAGTGTGAAATCTCCAAATGTGGCCACCAAGCCACTAACCTATTTTTGCGAGGAGGCAGTGTGTGGGTATAGAGACCTCCTGGCCCACTGCCTTAGAGAGGTCCTTTCGTAAAAATATGTGCACACACACATTTCCCCTTACTTTTTAGGAGGGGAAAAGATGCTGATCACAATTCTAGACTAAAAGTACGTTTCTGAACACAATTCAAAGTGTTGTTGCTGACCTTTAAAGCCTAATCGGCCTCTGCCCAGTATACCAGATGGAGCATTTGCACCCCCATCATTCAGCCTGGACACTGAGGTCCAGCTCTGAGGGCCTTCTGGCGGTTCCCTCACTGCGAGAAGTGAAGTTACAGGTAAACAGGCAGAGGGCCTTCTTGGTAGTGGCACCTGCCCTCCCATCAGATGTCAAGGAAATAAACAACTATCTGACTTTCTGAAGACATCTGAAGGCAGCCCTGTTTAGGGAAGCTTTTACTGTTTGATGTTTTATCACTTCCTTATTATTAATATTCTGTTGGGAGCTGCCCAGAGTGGCTGGGGAAACCCAGCCAGATGAGCAGGGTATAAATAATACAACAACAACAACAACAACAACAACAACAACAACAATAATAATAATATAGCACTAAGATTACCCACAACTTGCTTCAGACAACAACTTGAGGTCCCCCACCACTTGCTTCAGATCAAATGATTTTAGTGCTAATGCCACAAATCTCTTAACTGCCACCACTGCACTGTGACAAAAGGCATTCCCTGTGAATCCCTGCACTTGATGTGTGCCTGTTCCCAGGGACAACAAGAGATGCATAAACAGGAACTGCAAGGTACAAATTGCTCAACAATCTCCACTGCCACAACACACAGCCAATCTTTCGAGGCAGGGAAACAGGAAGCCTGTGAAGAGGTTGCCTGCAGGATACGGACTTGATATTATGAATTATGAGATGAGACGGAGGTGGGAACCCAGGTCATCTACAGAAGCTTGAGCTTTGCTGGCTCAGGTGCATTTAAAGCACATCCAATGCACATTTAAGGCACATGACACCCCCTAAAGAACCCCGGGAACTGTAGTTCCGCCACCACAAGGCTTTAATTCCCAGTGCCTTTAACAAACTGCTGTTGCCAGGTTTTTTGGGGGGGTTGGAGGGGAGTATGTCCTTTAAATATGGATTGAGTGTGCTTTAAATTAAATGTATGGTGTGGACCTGCACTGTTAAAGAAGCCCAGCGGTTTTCTTCAGACAGCAGCCAACACAATGCCTCTGGAAAGTCACAAGTGAAGCAGCCTGCTCACATTTACCTCAGAGTATGATACTCAGAGGCATAGCTGCTTCTGAAAACAGAGGCTCCATTTGACTGTAGTGGCTATTGAAGACCTATCTTCCATATCTACAGTGGTGCCTCGCAAGACGAAAAGAATCTGTTCCGCGAGTCTCTTCGTCTTGCGGTTTTTTCGTCTTGCGAAGCAAGCCCATTGACAGCTTAGCAGATTAGCGCTATTAGCGGCTTAGGGGCTTAGTGGATCAGCTGTTAAGCGTCTTAGCGGATCAGCTGATAAGCAGCTTAGCGGATCAGCTGTTAAGCGGCTTAGCGGATCAGCTGTTAAGCGGCTTAGCGGCTTAGCGGATCAGCTGGTAAGCGGCTTAGCGGCTTAGAAAAAGGGGGGTGAAGGAAAAAAAACCCGCAGGAACTCGCAAGACATTTTCGTCTTGCGAAGCAAGCCCATAGGAAATTCGTTTTGCGAAGCACCTCCAAAACGGAAAACCCTTTCGTCTAGCAGGTTTTCCGTCTTGCGAGGCATTCGTCTTGCGGGGCACCACTGTAATCCTCTTTAAAAAGCCACCTGAGCTTGTGTTTGTCACCACATTTAATTCTCTAAGTTGGTAATCCCCTGTTCAAAGAACTTCCTATTGGCTCAACCTACTGCCCATTCATTTTACTGGGTGTCTTGCTACCTGACTAATTAGCATTATTAAATAGGGAGAATATTTTCCTTTGGTCACAATCCATTTAAAGCACAGTCATAGCTTCCCTCAAAGAATCCTGGAAGCTGTTGTTTGTTGAGGATGCTGAGAACTGTAGCTCTGCAATCGGGTTGCCTAAAAACTCTCAGCACCCTAACAAACTACAGTTCCCAGGATCCTTTGAGGGAAGTAATATCTGTTAAAGTGGTATAGGACTGCTTTAAATGTTTACTGTGGATGTGACCTCTGTCTACTTCCTTCACATGGATCTATCCTGCCCTTGACCTGAAATTGGCCAGGGAAGTCCTATTAGTTGTATCATCAACAAGAGTGATCCAGTTAACAGGAACCTGGAATAGGGCCTTCTCAGTTGTGGCCTCCTCACTTTTGAATCTGTTTCTCCCTCAAACAGGCTGCTGTGCTGAGTGGGTTGCAGTGACACCTGAAAACTTCCTTACTTCATCAATCCTTTGAGCATCAGTAGCAGATATTTGTGATTTACACTTAAACATTTACAAACTGCACTTTCTTAAGAAATATAACAAGGCAGTGTACAACATAAGGACACATGCTACAGTGCTACGATAACATCAGTAAAGATATCAATAACACGTCAATAAATTGGTCAGTTAAAAAAAATCAAATGACAATGTTAATTTGTGTTGTTCTTCAGATAAGTACTACGAGAGAAATGGCTACATACTGGTTTTAGTGATTTAATATTGAGTTAATTGACTCTATTTATTCTTTATGGCATGTGATGTTGTATCACCACCCTGTGACCTTAGGGCGAAGGGTGGGATATAAATTTTAATAATAAACAACGTTTATCAGATTTCTCCTTATCTGTTTCCCCCTCAAACTAGAAAGCCCATGGAGCACAGACCTGCAGATATTCTGCTTTAAGAACAACACACCACAACATTGCTGTAACCCAGAGTAACCTGCACTCAGAATCACTGATGAAATCCTGCCAGCCATGGATTTCTGCTAGCCATGAGGAAGCACAAGAATTAGGGAAGGACTGCCAGCCAGCGATATCGAAGCACATGCACCATTTCTTAACCTTAGTCATGACCTTTGGCTCCCACATATGGTAGATGTAGAAAGGAAAGGGCGGGTATCTTATGTCGATTAATCACACGCTAATTGTCCAAGAGAGTGCTGAACCTGAACTTGAAGAAAACCACATTAAAGAGGGAAAAGGTGAAAGGGCCAAGAAAGGCAGCCAGCTTAATCCCAAATAATGTGGTTTCTGTCCTCTTGATTACGTCAAGGGCTTCAAGGCCAGCTGTGGTGGCAACTGAAATACAATCGAGAGTCGAGAGTGGATTTCATGCTCTTTATTCAGCTCGTAGTGGTGAGGAGGAATGGAAGTTCCCCCAGAATGTCTGCTTTATATACATTATTTACACAATGGGCCCCACGTGATTGGCTAATTCCGGGATTCGCCTGTAGCAGTGGCGTAGCGTGGAGGGTGCAGGGGGGGCCGGCCGCACCGGGCGCAACATCTGGGGGTTAGGGTTAGGGGTAGGGTTAGGGGGCGCAAATCCATGGGTTAGGGGGCGCAAATTACTTGCCTTGCCCCGGGTGCTGACAACCCACGCTACGCCACTGGCCTGTAGGCCAATCAGGTTGCGGATTCACTTCCACCTGAAGCTGGATTGGATGGCTCCTGTGGCCCAATCAGGCTGCTGCATTCTGGATCCTATTCAACTCAGTACATAACAGCAGCCATTTTGGAGAACCCCCTTCCAATTGAGTTTGATTATTCACCAGTATCATGGAAAGATGCCTTCTGTAGGAAGGTGAGTCAGGCCACTGGTTTCTCTAGGCTGGTACTGTAGACACTGACCAGCAAAGGCCCTTCAGGAATTCAGACAGGAAATCTCTCCCAGCCCTATGTGGAAATGCCTGGGATTGAACATTGCAACCTGCAACCTGCACCATGCTAGACTGGTAGCGGCGGCAGCTGAGGAGGAGCACCGACGAGAGGGAAGGAAGGAGGGAGGGAGAGAAAGTCGCTCCTTCTTTCTGTTGTCGCTCACACCAGGCCAGGCTCCTCGTCATCTGCACCAACAGTGATACTGTCTTTGGGGGACAGGAGGCGGGCAGGTGTGGAGGATTCCCTGGTCCTGAATGGGGTAACTGTGCCCCGGAAGGACTAGGCGCGCAGCCTGGGAGTCATTCTGGACTCACAGCTGTCCATGGAGGCACAGGTCAATTCTGTGTCCAGGGCAGCTGTTTATCAACTCCATCTGGTACACAGGATGAGACCTTACCCGCCCGCAGACTGCCTTGCCAGAGTGGTGCATGCTCTGGTTATCTCTCGCTTGGACTACTGCAATGTGCTCTATGTGGGGCTACCTTTGAAGGTGACCCGGAAACTACAATTAATCCAGAATGTGGCAGCTAGACTGGGGACTGGGAGCGGCCGCCGAGACCATATAACACCTGTCTTGAAAGACCTACACTGGCTCCCAGTACGTTTCTGAGCACAATTCAAAGTGTTGGTGCTGACCTTTAAAGCCCTAAACGGCCTTGGTCCAGTATACCTGAAGGAGCGTCTCCACCTCCATCATTCTGCCCAGACACTGAGGTCCAGCGCCGAGGGCCTTCTGGCGGTTCCCTCGCTGTGAGAAGCCAAGTTACAGGGAACCAGGCAGAGGGCCTTCTCGGTAGTGGCGCCCGCCCTGTGGAACGCCCTCCCACCAGATGTCAAAGAGAGAAATAACTACCAAACTTTTAGAAGACATCTAAAGGCAGCCGTGTTTAGGGAAGCTTTTAATGTTTAATAGGTTATTGTATTTTAGTGTTTTGTTGGAAGCCACCCAGAGTGGCTGGGGAAACCCAGCCAGATGGGTGGGGTATAAATAATAATAATAAATTTATTATTATTATTATTATTATTATTATTATTATTATTATTATTATTACAACCACCATTTTGGGCCTTCCAAGCTCAAATATTGGAGAAAAGCTTTCTCCGTTTCAAGTCCAAATGGGATAGGGGGGACTTTTGTCCAAAAACGGAGCGATCCGGGGGGCCACTAGGGGGCGCATCAGAAGATGGCTGACAATAACATCTCGCCGACCCACACGAGGTAATTTGGAGGCTGTGATGGGAGTAAATAGCCTCCCTACCCCCCCCCCCCGGATTGTGGGGTGGGACTGCCCTTGCTTGCTGTGCCCTATACCACCCCCGAATTTGTGGGGATGGGGGCACTAGGCACAATGCCCTCCTGTGGGATTTCGGCACTCCTGGACGCCGTCTCTGATCCACGCCACTAGCTGCAAGAACTTCAAAAGAAACAATTTGGATGAAGCGAATGCACATACTTCAAGGAAGAAGGGGGAGTAAAGACTGCTAACAGAAGAGATCTCTGATAAAACAAGAAGAGTCGAAAGAGCAAGTATAAATCACGAGAAGATACGCCAAGACTCGGTATGGCAAAGGGACTGATGGGGGAGGGGAAAAAACCTTACTTTCTTTCTTATATGTGATTAAACAAGAACCACCCCCCACAAGTCAGAAATGTCGTTTTAAGGACTTAAGCTGTGGATTTAAGGCTGTGTGGAGATAAACTTTCGAACCAAAGCATGTTTTGAGAAGAGCGTGGAATGTATAAGGGCTTTGGAATGACGCAGTTAAAAGTGCCGTCGCCATATTGGGAAGTTCTGTCGGAGGGCTTAAGTCTGAGAGGAGAAATAGAGAAATAGAGCTGTTTTTATACTGTGGGTGAAACTCCTCAGTGGGACTTAAGAACGACAGTTCTGTAATTAATGATGGAAAGAGCGCTGTTATCTATGAAGGCGATGATATATGGAAACCATCTCGATTTGAGAATTGGAAGAACGGAAAAATTCACACAGGATTATTATTGGTGTTTATCGGCTTAAGGAGACTATCAGAAGAGGGGATGTGGAAACAGCAAGATAAGACTGGATAGAATTATGAACTTTGTTTGGACTGATTTGGACATTAACGCAGTAGCAAGAAGATGATCAGAATCCCCCTTCAGATCTTGAAATATGGGTACCCTCAACAAAATTTAAAATTCAGCTTTGTAATTCGGAATTTATGTGATGTGATTTGATTTGATTTGATTGGCTGGTTAATAAAAATTATTTTAAAAAAACAAAGAAAAACGGAGCGATCCAATTTTCCTAGGGATGGGTGGCAATCTTACATGGTGCACAACACGTGGGAAAAGAGGAGGTGGTTAACCTCTGATCCTGTGCCTTCACCTGGGGATGCTACGTTGAAAGTTTTTTTTTCTTTTTTAAAGTAAAATTGTATGCCTTGTGGGGGCTGTAGGCTTGGCACAAAGACTGCCAGTTGCTGGCCTCTCCTCCTCTGACTGGTCTACCCCATAGCTGTTAACCTTTCCTTTTTTTGTGGGAAATTCCCTTATTCCAGCGCCGTTTCCCGCTGCTATCCCGGATTGTTAGATATCCCGTAGACTGTCCCCGGGACAGGTGAGGCTGCTGGTCCCTTATTTTCGAGGCTAAAAAAGGTAAAGGGACCCCTGACCATTAGGTCCAGTCGTGACCAACTCTGGGGGTGCGGCGCTCATCTCGCTTTATTGGCCGAGGGAGCCGGCGTACAGCTTCCGGGTCATGTGGCCAGCAGGACTAAGCCGCTTCTGGTGAACCAGAGCAGCGCACGGAAACGCCATTTACCTTCCCTCCAGAGCAGTACCTATTTATCTACTTGCACTTTGAAGTGCTTTCGAACTGCTAGGTTGGCAGGAGCAGGGACCGAGCAACGGGAGCTCACCCCGTCGCGGAGATTTGAACCGCCTACCTTCTGTGGTTTAACCCACAGCGCCACCCGCGTCCCTTTTCGAGGCTGCTGATCCCTTATTTTCAAATCTGAAAGTTGACAGCTATGGTCTAGCCCGTTCAGCACCCCAGATTTCCTAAGCCCTCCTTAGGAGAACCAAGCCGTCCAAAGGTTCATTCCCTTGCCTGCTATCCATCCACAAATATAATCCCACGGCCACAAATGTAGTTTATCTTGGCTTGAGCCAAAGCACTGAACTTTCCCGTCTGCTCCCTCTGCTCCTTTTGATTCTCCAGAGTTGGCAGGGCACCAGAAACAAATTGTTTGATTAGTATCGCTAGTAGTTCACTGAACAATTAATTTAACCAATACAAGCCACAAGGCTTTTGCTGCAGGGCCACCAAGAAGTATTCACTGACTGGAAGAAATACGGCACCGTTCCAAAACGAGATCTCCGTCAGATCGTGTTTGGGCAGCCTCGTTGCTCTCCTGGGTTTGCCCTTGATCTATGTGCCTATTAAATTTAATTTCCGTTTTCAATTCACCGTTGCTTTCCTTTCAAGAGCCACAGAGGAATGCTGCATTTCCAGAACCAGAGGTCTGACAACTCCTCGCTTTTGTGAAAATCAAAAACGTGCAGGAATATACATGAGTCTGAGGACTAATCTGTGCTATACATTTGAAGTAGTATTATGCCAGTTGAAATAGCTATGGCTCCCCCCCCCCCAAGAATCATGGGAACTGTAGTTTGTTAAAGGTGCTGCAAGTTGTTGTTGTTGTTTAGTCGTTTAGTCGTGTCCGACTCTTTGTGACCCCCTGGACCAGAGCACGCCAGGCACTCCTGTCTTCCACTGCCTCCCGCAGTCTGGTCAAACTCATGCTGGTAGCTTCGAGAACACTGTCCAACCATCTGCTCCTCTGTCGTCCCCTTCTCCTTCTGCCCTCCATCTTTCCCAACATCAGGGTCTTTTCCAGGGAGGCTTCTCTTCTCATGAGGTGGCCAAAGTCTGTCCTTCCAGTGAGCACTCAGGGCTGATTTCCTTCAGAATGGAGAGGTTTGATCTTCTTGCAGTCCATGGGACTCTCAAGAGTCTCCTCCAGCACCAGAATTCAAAAGCATCAATTCTTCGGCGATCAGCCTTCTTGATGGTCCAGCTCTCACTTCCATACATCACTACTGGGAAAACCATAGCTTTTACTATACGGACCTTTATTGGCAAGGTGATGCCTCTACTTTTTAAGATGCTGTCTAGGTTTGTCATTGCTTTTCTCCCAAGAAGCAGGAGTCTTTTAATTTCGTGGCTGCTGTCACCATCTGGAGTGATCATGGAGCCCAAGAAAGTAAAATCTCTCACTGCCTCCATTTCTTCCCCTGCTATTTGCCAGGAGGTGATGGGACCAGTGGCCATGATCTTCGTTTTTTTGATGTTGAGTTTCAGACCATATTTTGCGCTCTCCTCTTTCACCCTCATTAAAAGGTTCTTTAATTCCTCCTCACTTTCTGCCATCAAGGTTGTGTCATCTGCATATCTGAGGTTGTTGATATTTCTTCCGACAAATCTGCTAGTCGTTAGGAGATGCCAATTCCCTCACACAGGTGCAATTCTCAAAGTAGCTTAACAATCAAACCCTCTTCCCAGGGAATTATGGGAAATGTAGCTCTCTGAGTGGAATTGGGGTCTTCTCTGAGCAGCCTTAATAGACTACGGGGTCCTTTGTGGGAAGCCATTACTGTAAAAATGACATGATACTGCTTTAGAAGTACTGTGCAGATGGGGCCTGAAACACGTATGTGAAGAAATACTTTGGAAAAAGGAACAGAGGAAGATACTCTATAGTGATTTTCTTTAGCTTAGGGTGTTGTTGTTTTTTTAAGGGTAGACAAAGTAATGCAGGATAAAGTCTCTCAATTTCTATTAGAGATTAAATGGAACTTTCCTATTTAAAAGCAGTCTATCAGGCTGTGTGCACCTCAAAACAGTAAAATAATAATAATCATCTGCAGATCCCATGACAAGAAAAAACTGAAGCTGTGCCCTGAATAAATTATACAAACTAGCATTGTTTTTATAATATGGCATAATTCATGCAACTTCTGCTGGACACAGGAATGGCAAGGAGTTGCAGAGGGCAGTGAAGCATGCAGCCAGGGCCGGATTTAGGTTTGATGAGGCCTTAAGCTACTGAAGGTAATGGGGCCCTTTATATGCCCTTTGTCAGCAACAAATTGTTGCTGTTTTTTGTGTTGAATTTATCCTCTACGGTAATTTATGGACCTAACAGGTATCTAAAGCCATTTGCACATAACAAAATATGTATTTTATCAAAGTAATTGTTGAACTGAAATACAATTAAGAAGAAGTATATTAATAGTGAGATTGGGAGAGGGGGCAAGAGAGTAGAGCTCTAAGCTATAGCTTGTTTAGCTTATACAGTGGGCGCTCGGGTTGTGAACGTGATCCGTGCGGGAGGCACGTTCGCAACCCGCAGCGTCCGCAACCTGCAGTGCTGCGTTTGCGCACGCACGGGTTGTGTTAAGTTGTGGGTTGACATAGCAGACGACACAGCGATTTCTCCAAAGCAGCTCTTTATTTTGTAAGCTGGAATAGAACTAACAGCAAACAGCTCAGCCGGCCTGCTTTTATAGGCAGCCGGCTGTCAACATTGTAGCAACAACAACCCAGAGTTTCCCGCCTAAAATAACTGATGTGGACCTGAGTGAAAACTATCTACAGACCTGAGTGAAAACTATCTACAGTATCCCCCTGCTGGCCCAGGGTGAAACTTCACTACATAACAGGTTGCGATTTGGTGATTCTGCACATGCGAAATGTAGTGTTTCTGCGCATGCGCCGAAACCCCGAAATAACCTGTTCCGGTACATCTGGGTTTCGGCACGTCCGTAATCCGAAAACGCGCAGCCTGCAGCGTCTGTAACCCGAGGTATGATTATGTAAATCTGGCACTGCGCACAGATGTTCCCATCAGCCATGACTGTTGGCCATGATGGTTGGGCTGAGCTTTGCCTTGGCAGCTCAGTGAGTACAGCATGAGACTCTTAGGGTTGTAGGTGAAAGCCCCATGTTGGGCAAAAGATTCCTGCATGGCAGGGGGTTGGACTAGATGCCCCTTGTTGTCCCTTTTAACTCTACAATTCTCTGATTCTATGATGGGAGCTGGAGTACCGCCATGTTTAGAGGATGACAGCCGCACTCCCTTTAGGGGCATTTGTGTCCTTGCTCAGACTGCATGCTTCCTTAGCTATGAGTGTTTGCCGAAGAAGTTCCTGCATTGCGGGGGGCTAGACTATAAGACCTTTAGGAGTCCCTTCTGTGTATTTTAAAAATGGGGTATCAGAGTTTTTAGGGGGCAAACCAGGTTGGGATAGCTGGGATAGCAGGCTTGTTGGTTTTGAATGTCTTATGTAGATTCCCCCCCCCCCAATTTTGTTGTTCTGTATGGGACAATGGCAATAAAGATAATCATATCATATTGTATCGTATCGGAGCACGAAGAAGGGGCTGGCGTTTCCCAAGCAGGGAAACTGCTGGTGTTTTCCCCTAGGAAAGTTTGGCAGCAACCAAGTACTTTCCTCCAGAAAGTTGAGTTGATCTCCCACCATAATAAAGGAACTTCACATCTGAAGTCTGAAAATACCCTCATTTGGGAAACCCCAGGGGAATACAATACTATTACTTGAGGAGGGAGAGGACAGAACAGCTTTTGTTCTCTGCCTGCTCATTTGCCTTGTTTCTAACTCCCTCCCAGCTCTCGACCTGATCTGTTCACCAGTAGTTGCTGCCCCTTGCTGGACAGTGTGGAAACTTTAGTGAAAGTGTTAGATCTGGAAGGCTGGTACATACCCACTGTTCATCTTTGAACATGTGCCCCAAATACAGTGTATGATGCGTGTAATTTCTCATATTGTACCCTGTTGGGTCAATAAGGATTCTAATCCCCAGGTTGCGGGGGGTGTAGAGGCCTGAGATATTGTCGTTCCACGTTCTTTTGACTATCCCAAGGCAGAGGAAAGATTCAGAGGAGGGAATTTCTTGATGCATCAGTTCATTCTGTGAGCCAGAAGGTCATGCCAGCTGCCCAAAATTCAGAGGGCTTGGATAAAAGGAAGCTGGATTGGCTTTGAAAGAGGGAGGTGTGATTAAGCCCTCTCTGAGGCCTTCTTTTTCTCCACCAGATAAACTACCGTATTTTTTGCTCTATAAGACTCACTTTTTCCCTCCTAAAAAGTAAGGGGAAATGTGTGTGCGTCTTATGGAGCGAATGCAGTCTGTGCAGCTATCCCAGAAGCCAGAACAGCAAGAGGGATTGCTGCTTTCACTGCGTAGCGATCCCTCTTGCTGTTCTGCCTTCTGAGATTCAGAATATTTTTTTTCTTGTTTTCCTCCTCCAAAAACTAGGTGCGTCTTCTGGTCTGGTGCATCTTATAGAGCGAAAAATACAGTAGATACAAGGTGCTCAAGACACCTCCTGTAAGGATTAATGAATGGGGGAAACGGAACAAAAATGGACTGTGGAACGAGGGGTGAGGGAGACATTCAATTCAGTTCATGTTTGAAGGTGAACGTACAAAACCTGCACTTTCTGAAACAGTGTACAAAACTGAAGACAGCTATCCTTTGGACTTTGCACGTGTGTGTGTGTGTGTGTGTGTGTGTGTGTGTGTGTGTGAACTTCTACCAGGGAAAATTGTGCATAGAAATTAATATATTAGTGGAAATAACAGAAATTTAGGGGAAATTGCTTGCAAGAAATGTGTACATGAATAACATTAATTTATTTATATGTAAAAGCTGCATATGTAATATGTGGTAGTAAAAACTGCATGTGCACATTTGTTTATCTGGATAAATTTGAAAAATGTTGATGACTTTTCACGAATATTTAAACTAAATAAATCACAAACCGCCCTGGAACGAAGAGAACTGAAACTGACAGGTCTTCCCATCCCAATTTAGAATAAGGTTTGGGGAATTGATTACTGTATTGGTAATGGATCATCTAATTTAAGAACTGATTCGGGTGGTCTGTGTTGGAGGTGAAAAACTTTTGTTTCATGTGATGCGGTTGGGAAATTAATCGACCTGCTCTCTGTGAAATGTAAACTCTAGTCATTACTTCTAGATGCGCAAAATTTAGTTACGTGCAAATTTTGTACAAATGTGTGCTTATGAACATGGGAATAGGGGAAACCCTAAGCAGAATGGAGGAACCTTAACTGACAGCTGTTAAAGGGGGGTTGATTTGTTTTTGCCTTGTCTTTGCCTACCCTCTAGTGGCCTCCGATGGGAGTGCAGCCATTCCAAGCCCTCAACAAGGCTCATCCTCACATTGTGTTTCTTCCCCCACCTTGACTGCCTCATACCCTCCAACATTTCTCCGATGAAAACAGGGACATCCTAAGGAAAAGCAGGACATTCTGGGCTCAAATCAGAAACCAGGACAGCTTCTGTAAATCCAGGACTGCCCCTGGAAAATAGGGAAACTTGGAGGGTCTGTTACCCCAGGTTGGCAAAAGAGGAAGAAGCACCCCTTTTCAGTTGTTGCCATTAAAATCTGGACATCACTAGATTTACACGCCCCCCCCCCAAAGGGCTATATCACTCCCCTCTGAAGTTGGGATGCAAGAAATGTCCCGCAGTGTTAGCTGCACCAGCAAGCGACAGGTGGCTTCTGTTTCCATGCTCTGGGTCTTTTAGTGACCTGGGAAAGTTCTGTCCCAATGGCTATGCATGCTCTGAATTTTTGAAATGCTCCTGGGATACCCTGAACTTAATGTAACTAATTGCTTCTGCAACAGATTTTAGGGACTGCCACTGGGTGAATTTGGATGGGTGGTAGTGGCGCTGTGGGTTAAAACCACTGAGCCTAGGGCTTGCCGATCAGAAGGTCGGCAGTTCAAATCCCTGTGACGGGGTGAGCTCCCGTTGCTCGGTCCCTGCTCCTGCCAACGTAGCAGTTTGAAAGCACATCAAGTGCAAGTAGATAAATAGGTACCACTCTCGCGGGAAGCTAAACGGCGTTTCCGTGCACTGCTCTGGTTCGTCAGTGGCTTAGTCATGCTGGCCACATGACTCGGAAGCTGTATGCCGGCTCCCTCGGCCAATAAAGCGAGATGAGCGCCGCAACCCCAGAGTCAGCCACGACTGGACCTAATGGTCAGGGGTCCCTTTACCTTAGTATCTTACACACTCTGACTCAAGAGAGGTCACAGTAAAGAGAAATATGAACAGGTCTACTTCCACCCTCGAGGGAGTTCCAGAATCTGCACAACATGCAGCGGCTTGACTGCTCAGTGGAGCAGGATATTGCCAACACGTCACTCCACAGTTGAAATGATTGCACTGGCTACCAGTTAGCTGCTGGGATAAGTTCAAGGTACTGATTTTGGCATATAAAGGCCAATACAGATTGGGACCGTGACACCTGAAATAACTTTAATGATCATTTTATTATTTGTTACCCCAGCCACTCTGCGTGGCTTCCAGCATATACAGAAACATAATAAAACTTCAAACATAAAAAACTCCCCTAAACAGGGCTGCCTTCAGATGTCTTCTAAAAGTCAGACAGTTGTTTATTTCCTTCACATCTGACGTGCCATGGGGCAGGCACCATGAAGGTCCTCTGCCTGGTTTTTACCGAGAAGGTCCTCTGCCTGGTTCCCTATAGCTTTACTTCTCACAGAGAGGGAACCACCAGAAGGCCCTCGGAGGTGAACCTCAGTGTCCTGGCTGGACGATGGGGATGGAGACGCTCCTTTGGGTATACTGGGATGAGGCTGTTTAGGGCTTTAAAGGTCAGCACCAACACTTTGAATTGTGCTCAGAAATGTCCTCGGAGTCAATGTAGGTCTTTCAGAACCGGTATTATATGGTCCCGGCAGCCGCTCCCAGTCACCAGTCTAGCTGCCGCATTCTGGATTAGTTGCGGTTTCTGAGTCACTTTCAAAGTGACACAGAGCATTTTGCAGTGGTCCAAGCGGGAAATAAGCGCCCCTTATATACCCAGAGGACTATTGTGCTCTGCAGGTGAAGGCTTCTTGTGGATATCATGTTAGGGGCCTTGTCTAAAGGTCTGCAGCCATCTAGAGTTACCCACTCACCGGGGGGGGGGGGGGGGAGAACTTGGCCTGTTCTTGTGACTGCAATGGCAAAGAATGTGCAGAAACAGGAAGCAAGTAAATCTATTGCTACTGACTTCAGATCCAGCTGCTCTTAAAGGCACAGCTACATTGGCTAGTTGAAAACCAAATACAGTGGTGCCTCGCAAGACGAAAATAATTCGTTCCGCGAGTTGCTTCGTCTTGCGATTTTTTCGTCTTGCGGAGCGCGGATTCCCCAGGTATTAACGGTTTTACGAAAAAGGAAGCAAACCCGCAAGACGTTTTCGTCTTGCGAAGCAAGCCCATAGGGAAATTCGTCTTGCGAAGCACCTCGAAAAACGGAAAACTCTTTCGTCTAGTGAGTTTTTCGTCTTGCGAGGCATTCGTCTTGCGGGGCACCACTGTAAAACCTGTGAGAGAAACTGGTGGGATGAAGAAATTAAAGCACCTTAAAGGAATCTTATTCTTTGGCAATCACTCAGATGAGTAAGATTGGGTAGGACCCTGCTATCTATCTATCTATCTATCTATCTATCTATCTCCATTACTGGCTTTTCCTTTAAAAATAGAATAAAAAATGAACCTAGAAGCATGTTTGTTCTTATATAATTGAGATAGTCTTCTTCTTTGGCAATCACTCGTAGCCAAGTAAGATTGTCTTCCATGAACACGGTCTTAACAGTGAGTCCGTAAGTGACTGTGGGGGCCAATTCTGGATCCACACATCCTTCCACAGTGGGGACATAGGTTTCCAGGCGGGAGTTGATCACGGTGAGGGTTTGCCAAGCATGCCTTCCTCTTAGCACGTTTCTCCCTTTCATCCTGAGTTCGGGTGTCTTCAAAGTCCACGACACCTTTGGTAAAGGCTGTTCTCCAACTGGAACACTCACAGAGCAGTGTTTCCCAGTTGTCAGTGTTTATACTACATTTTTATACTACCTACACCAAAGCACAAAGGACTTTGGTTTCTAACATGGCCACTGAGTTGTTTATGCAGCTCTTTTCAATGTATTTGTCCTGCCCCAGGGCACTTCACATTCCCCCCTCCCTTTCTCTCAAAGGTAATTAATTAAGAGCATCCAGATTGCTCCGTGTACACAGCCTCACCTGTGCCTCTCCGTGTTTTGCCATCCAGTTCCTAGAACCACCTTTCAAAAGATCTGCAGTGTCGATTTGTATGTGTTTATTGCTTTGGTGTGCTGTTACCTAAGCAATAAGAGCCAACCTTTATTCAGGACAATAAAAGTCACTGCCTTCATCCTTAAGCACGATCATCACACGGAAACAGGTGCGGCTCCAAAGTTGCTCAGAGCCAGCCCCACCTTCCTGAAGTCACTGACTTGGCATCACCTGTAACGGCAACCCTTTCCTGATTCCGCGGTTCCACTTCTGTTTCCTCTCCCCTCCCTTTCTTCCCCATAAAATACTACCCAGAACAAGCTCAGCTGCAGCGCTAGCCTGGTTTCTCTGTACACACAGAAGTTTCGGTCATACTAGCCAGTTTCTTTTAACCGGGCACACGGCAGGGAGAGAGCGAGCAACAGTTGCGGCAGGCGTTGTCTGCAGCAGAACAGGTAAACAGCTGCTTCTCCCTTGATATCTGTATCCAAGCCAGGGCTAAATGCAGGATTTTTGCAGGTGGGTGGGGAGAGGGCGGGACAGTTCTCCTAAGGCATCAGCTTAAACCTGGAATAAGGATAGATCCCACAAACCAGGAATCGTCTCCCACTGCCTGTGACCTTTTTGAGTGCTGTATGACAACAGTATCACTGCTTAGGCGATTAATAATTTGCTGGTTGAGTGGAGGGAGGACCAGGTGAGAGCGTGGACTTGAGGTCCTCTGGAGGCTGACCTGAGCAGAGGGATAAAAAGCCCACTCCCTCTAGCCAAGGCAGGAAAAGTCTGAAGTTATTTTTTAAAGGACAGGATGTTCCTTTAAAACACTGGAATCCTGGGCTACAAAACAGCTCTTGGAAGGAACAGCAGGTCGCTTGGGACTTCTGCCTCTGCGGATCTGGGCCGCAGCTTCTCCAGCTGCGCTCTTCATGGGTTTCCTTGCAAGCTTAGTCGGGTCTCCCCCAAATGTAACTACTTTCCCGCTGTGAATCTTTCCTTTATTCTGTGTCCTGGGCAGCTGTCTACCAGCTGCATCGGGTACACTAGCTGTGAGTGTACCTGCCTGCACGCTGCCTTGCCAGAGTGGTACATGCTCTGGTTGTCTCCTGCTTAGACTACCGCAATGCGTTCTATGTGGGGCTACCTTTGAAGGTGACCCAGAAACTACAGTTAATCCAGAATGCAATAGTTAGACTGGTTACTGGGAGTGGCCGCCGAGACCATATAAATGACACCGGTCCTGAAAGACACTGGCTCCCAGTACAATTCCGAGCACAATTCAAAGTGTTGGTGCTGACTTTTAGAGCCCTAAATGGCCTCGGCCCAGTATACCTGAAGGAGTGTCTCTACCCCCATCGTTCAGCCCAGACACTAAGGTCCAGCACTGAGGCCCTTCTGGTGGTTCCCTCACGCTGAGAAGTAAGGTTCCAGGCAGAGGGCCTTCTTGGTAGTGGCGCCTGCCCTCCCATCAGATATGAAGGAAATAAACAACTATCCGACTTTTAGAAGACATCTGAAGGCAGCCCTGTTTAGGGAAGTTTTTAATGTTTGATGTTTTATCATGTTTTTAATATTCTGTTGGGAGCCACCCAGAGTGGCTGGGGAAACCCAGCCAGATGGGCAGGGTAAAAATAAATTTATTATTATTATTATTATTATTATTATTATTATTATTATTATACGGCTGTAGATGCGTTCTGCTGCAGACTTTGTATGGTGTAAATGATACGATGCCTGGCTGGCACCACACAGCCAAGCAAAACGTGTACTAGCTTTCTTCTCAGGACGGAGCAATCCCACAGCAGGTATATAAGGACCTGAGCAAGTAAACCAAGGTTGTTTTCTGAGAGCAAGTGGTTTTTCAGTCACCTGTCTGTACCCATAACAGCTTGTCTGTCTGTCTGTCGCCTGGCGCAGAATGCGGACGCCGACCGCCATGATCGTGGGCATCGTCCTGGGCCCCTGCGGCCTCGTCCTGAACCTGACCAGCACTCTGGCTCCCGCCTGGAGGGATGTGAGCCGTATCCCTGACCAAGCCTACGACATGATCCAGCACCAAGGCATCTGGGACATCTGCAACGAGTTTCAAGGTACCCAGAAGACTCAGTGCAACATCAAGGACACACTGGGGTACTTCTCCCACCAGACTGTGCAAGTCGCCAAAGGGCTGATGCCATCCTCTGTGGCCGTCACGGTCCTGGGGTTGGTTGTGGCTTCGCTGGGCGTTCGCTGCTGGCAGGATGTGCCCCAGTACCTGCTGGCTGGGCTGGGCGGCCTGCTGCTCTTTGTTTCCGGGCTGCTTAGCCTGATCGCCGTCTCCTGGTACAATCACGACATCCAAAACCTTCCCATCACGGCTGGCAGTAGCCTAGGGGTGGGCTACTGCCTGGTGCTAGGCTACTTAGGGAGCTGCCTGGAGATAATTGGGGGCTTCTCCCTATCGCTCAGCTTTGCTCAGTGCTGCAAGGAGCGCAAGCTGAAGAAAGCAGCTATGGATTACAGCTACCCACCCAGCAGTCAGAGGGTCCCAGCGACCACGGCTGCCATTTCCCCCTCCTTTGGCAACACAGAGCTCCAAATGGACTATTACAGGACTCCAACCCCCAGGTCTTACACCAACCCCCAGGACGTACTGGAAAGTGAACACCCCAGTAACTGGAGCAGGTTTCCCTGCGATTCCGATTTATAGCCCTAAGCTGGGAAACTCTTGCAAGGAACGAGCTGCAGAAAGATTCCTTCTGGAACTCTGCTCGGACAACAAAGATACCCAGTGCGGAAAGTTTGCCTACAATTTTAATTCCGGCAAAGACCTTTTCCTACCTCTTTCGCTCGTGGATTAAGCAGGTGCCATAGCCCTAAACTGCTACAGATTCTGGTTCTACGCTTTTCTTTTCGCTTTCTCTCAGGTTAAACATTATATTAAGACAGTAATTAAATCACTCTTGCATGAGGAAGCGATAGGGAGTTTGAGCAGTCCTCTTCACTGTGCAATTTCGGGGATTGGGGAGGGGCTTGCAGGGCAGCAAGCATAATTGTTTATTTTGCTTTTGCACACATTTACTTGAAGAGTGCCCCAGAGCTTTGTTGAGCAAATGGACAAGATGGTTTTTTGCACACTGGGTGAAAGCTGAAAATTCAGGACCCTGGAATATCTCGGAGTGGGGGCAGCAGGGCTCCTCTGCAGCAACAGATCTCCTTTCATCCCCCTGCGCCACCACCTTCTGTTTACTAAATTGGTAAGAGACCAGGAATCTATCATCCCTCAGGGTTTGACTGTACTCTCAAAGAGATGCCTTGTTTTCCTATTTACAGATGGATACATAAAAATGCAATATGCACGGAATAAAAGTTATATTTTGTATGGTGATTTATATGGCGTCACTAGCTGAATCTTGCCTTCGGAAAACGCACCTTACCCCTCAAGTGTTTACTTCAAAAGGATCGCTTGATTCGCAGCACATTTAAAGCATCTCTTTACCCGCCCCTCCACCAAATAATGCTGGGAACTAACTTAAGGGTGCCGATAATTGTAATTCTGTGAGGGATAAAGTACAATTCCCAGGATTCTTTGAGTGGGTGTGGAATGTGCTCTAAATTCATAGTGTGTAAATAGCCCAAGTCCTTCATTTCTACATGCACTCATTTTCTTAAAACGGCCGCCTATCAGAATAAGCAACAGGTATTTGGTTGGACTATGTGGAATGTTTTCCTAGGAGAGAGAAAACATGTTAGGAATGCATGATAGGGGAATGAGTTAATGCATGGTGGTTTAGCACATCTGAGCTATGTGTCTTAGAGTGTATTAGAGATGTGGGTGGCACTGTGGTCTAAACCACTGAGCCTCTTGGGCTTGCCGATCAGAAGGTTGGTGGTTCAAAACCCCGCGACGGGGTGAGCTCCCGTTGCTCTTTCCCAGCTCGTGCCAACCTAGCAGTTCGAAAGCACACAAGTGCAAGTAAATAAATAGGTACCGCTCTGGCGGGAAGGTAAATGGTGTTTCCGTGTGCTCTGGTTTCCGTCACAATGTCCCGTTGCGCCAGAAGCGGTTTAGTCATGCTGGCCACATGACCCGGAAAGCTGTCTGTGGACAAACACTGGCTCCCTTGGCCTGAAAGCAAGATGAGCACCGCAATCCCATAGTAGCCTTTGACTGGACTTAAACACCCAGGGGTCCTTTACCTTTTCACCTTTTAGAGTGCACATGTTAATTGCCACGTCACTCCCCCCCAAAAAAAAAAAAATCAAGGAAATCTTCATTAAGCGTGGTATTGAGAGTTTGTTACAGAACCTCTACAAATGGTACAACAATACGGCTGTTCCTGAACCAGAAGAGCTTGATTACATTAGCTCAGGCACTGGTGCATTCAAGGCTGGATTACTGCAATGCATGCTGTGGGGGGCTTCCCTTACACTAGGATCGGGAAACTGCAACTGGAGCAGAATGAGGCCCAGTCAGTATACAACATCTCTACACTGGTGGCCTATTTCCTACCATCCAAGTTCAAGGTATTACATATATTATATTAGTATATAAGGCTCTTAGTTATATATTAACAGACCTTCCAAGTGTCTCTATTTTCCAGGGGCAGTTCTGAATTTACAGAAGTTTTGTCAGTGCTTCAACAACAGATGGCAACGATTTTAGAAGCAGACCTGCTGGTGCCTTTAGGTCCGTGTTTCCTAAACTTGGGTCTCCAACTGTTTTTGGACTACAACTCTCATCGTGCCTAGCTAGCAGGAATTGTAGGTGCATGTTTGGAGACTTAGAGCAGGGATCGCCTTAATTTATTCAGAGTTCATTTTCTGCAAGTGAGAAGAATCCCTGTTTTCCCCCCTTCTCCTTTTTCCTGTGACTGCCATGCAATGTGTTAATATTTTACCAGTTTATACACTATTTGCACAGCTGGCATAATACATTCACAAGGAAGAAGCAGACTGTGCCCTGTTTCGTTTTTAAAGCATTTGGAAAAAAAGCATTTAACTCACTGTTTGTACTTTCCCTCCAACTAGCAGGAAGAATGCTGGCTTAACAGTGCTTCCCAAAGACTGCCGATCTGTTTTTAGTTGCAAGTGAAGTGGAATCTCTGCTTTGACTTCTGGAACTCAAATAATGTCCTAGGGAAATGGGCAGTTCCCCTCCCCCTCCCCCAAATTTTCATTGGGGCAATTTTAATTTGGCTGGAGCATAGGGGAAAATATCTCCTCCTCTTGCTGCACTTCCAGACATGATCCTACCCCCAACCCCCCCCAGACAACAATTTATTAGGGAGGGAATAAATGTCTAAAAAGGCAGTGCTCATGTGCAAAGGGAAGGATTATATCTATTGTAGAAATTAACACTAAGGAGAAATGAAGCATAGAGAGGGGGATTTCTGGAGCAATAACAGAGCCAAAACCCACAGAAGATAATGGATATGGATCCACCTACATCTGGGGAAACTGTGCAACTGTTCCTCTGTGTCAAAAGCAGTCTGCTTTTTCCCTGAGCTCTGAAAAAAGTGGAAAGCTCAATAGGAAAACTTGGGACGTCTCAGAATGCCTCCAGGTAACCCATTCATCCCAAGTCTTGTGCAACTATGAGGTTAGATTATATCTGATCTTCATTGACCATTTGGTCAGATTTGTTTGTGCTCAGGTTATACAATCATGAACATCCATTCCGATTTGGTTTTTTTTTAAAAAAAATCAATTCCAGAATATTCAATGCACTGGCACTTTCCTAATGTCAGTAAGAAATTTTTAAAAGGATATGTGTTGGGCTAAGGCAGGGTTTCCCCAAATTTGGGTCCCCAACTGGTTTTTTTTTTAGACTACAACTCCCATCATCCCTAGCTAGCAGGACCAGTGGTCGGGGTGATGGGAACTGTAGTCCCAACACAACTGGAGACCCAAGTTTGGGAAACCCTGGGCTAAGGTGATAAAGGTAAAGGGACCCCTGACCATTAGGTCCAGTCGTGACCGACTCTGGGGTTGCGGCGCTCATCTTGCTTTACTGGCCGAGGGAGCCGGCGTACAGCTTCCGGGTCATGTGGTCAGCATGACTAAGCCGCTTCTGGCAAACCAGAGCAGCGCACGGAAACGCCGTTTACCTTCCCGCCGGAGCGGTACCTACTTGCACTTTGAAGTGCTTTCAAACTGCTAGGTTGGCAGGAGCAGGGACCGAGCAACGGGAGCTCACCCTGTCGCGGGGATTCGAACTGCCGACCTTCTGATTGGCAAGTCCTAGGCTCTGTGGTTTAACCCACAGCGCCACCCGCGTCCCTTGGAAACAGACATAGCATATGCCAAATTCCCACTATCATCCGGGCGATGCATTTGGGGGGGAAAGAGATTGCAAGACACTGATCTACTGTGAATCATTTATTTGTTTGCTTTACGAGTCTGTGCCCGTGCCTGTCTTCATTGGAGTCGACAATTCCTGCGGAGGATTGTAAAGCCACATTTTAGGACTCTCAGCATTTTCACCTGGACTATCAAAAGCAATGGTATTACAACCAGTTAAGTTCTTCAGGCAAGGAAGAACTGCAGGCAGATTGCTAGAAGCTTTGCCAAGTAGGGGGTGCGCTTATTTCAGCCAACGTCCCTCCCTCTGTCCTGCCAGCATCTTAACCACTCACAAGTGCAGCTTCTCTAGGCAGCGAAGTTTTTCTGACCCTGCTGCTGGCTTTGCCAGGCCAGGTTTAAAATCCCAAAGTAGGAACAACACTGGTTCCAAGAACACAGGAAGCATATACCAGTGCTCGGAATTGGAAGCTTAGGACAGGAATCTTAAGAAGCCCTCACCTGCTCAGGATCATAAGCTGCATTGATACAGGTTTCATCTTCAACGAAATTGTCTTCTTTGTCGCTGTCCTTCTGGTAGCTGGCCAGTGGTCCAGTTGATGATACACTTGAAGTCCTGTGGGAGGAAGAGATAACACACACATATTGACTGTGATGCAAATCCTAGGCTGGAACCCTTGTGCTAAGCTGTTAAGAGGTACAGTGATCTTGTAGAACCACATGCACCACTAATTTGGAACCCAAACTACATGCATTAATGCAAATTGCAGTTGCAGCACATGCATGCCAGAATCTTTCGTGATTCTGCAAACAGGACTGCAACAGGCACAAGCAAGCCATTCAAAGCAGGCTGTCTCTGCACAAGCAAATTACCGCTGCCCATATTTTGGGCCCAGCCAAAGTGAGCATCAGGGACGCAGGTGGCGCTGTGGGTTAAACCACAGAGCCTAGAACTTGCCAATCAGAAGGTCAGCAGTTCAAATCCCCATGACGGGGTGAGCTCCCGTTGCTCGGTCCCTGCTCCTGCAAACCTAGCAGATCGCAAGCACGTCAAAGTGCAAGTAGATAAATAGGTACCGCTCCGGCGGGAAGGTAAACGGCGTTTCCGTGCGCTGCTCTGGTTTGCCAGAAGTGGCTTAGTCATGCTGGCCACATGACCCGGAAGCTGTACGCTGGCTCCCTCGGCCAATAAAGTGAGATGAGTGCCGCAATCCCAGAGTCGGCCACGATTATTATTATCTAGCAGCGTAGGTAAAGGTAAAGGGACTCCTGACCATTAGGTCCAGTCGTGGCCGACTCAGGGGTTGCGGTGCTCATCTCGCTTTATTGGCCGAGGGAGCCAGCGTACAGCTTCCGGGTCATGTGGCCAGCATGACTAAGCCGCTTCTGGAGAACCAGAGCAGCACACGGAAACACCGTTTACCTTCCTGCCGGAGCAGTACCTATTTATCTATTTGCACTCTGACGTGCTTTCGAACTGCTAGGTTGGCAGGAGCAGGGACCGAGCAACGGGAGCTCACCCCGTCACGGGGATTTGAACTGCCAACCTTCTGATCGGCAAGTCCTAGACTCTGTGGTTTGACCCACAGCGCCACCCGCGTAGAGAACGGCAAATAGCCTTACCTTTGCCGCGTTCTTTGCTTCCTGAAGTAGACAAAGGCTCCTGCTGCTGCCATGGCCATTAGTAGGATGGAAATGATGCCCAGAATGAGACCCGCCCTAGACTTCTCCTCCTCCTCTTCACAGTAGTCTCCACTATAGCCCAGTGTGCAGATGCATTTCACTGTATCACCCTCCATAGTGCAGTCCCCTCTCCTGTTACAAGTTTCCCTGCTGCAAGGCTGCGACTCCAGGCCACTTTTCACGATTCCCTGCACCAGAGAAGATTCTTTCCATTTCTTTTTGGGAGGTAATGTGGTCTTCTGGCTTCTGCTTGGCTCGAGTGCCCATCCTGCTGTTGCAGTAGTACTCCTTCTCGTGTATTTTTTTACTTGTGCAGTTCCATCAGTAGGCTTCTTGGTGATGGTTTTGGTGGGTGCCACTGTGTTTTTCTTCACAAGAAAGGGTTTTGTTTTCAGCAGTGTGGAAGGTCGGTGTGTGGGCTGGGGTTTCTTGTTTGGAGTGTTGTTGCCTGCCGGCAGAAAAGCCATCAACACATTGCTTTTGGGACAAAGTGAGATCAGCCTAATACCATATGACTGATCTGGCGGTTTAAGGATAGAAAATGTAGCTGCCATCAAAGCTTACTTTTCAGAGGTTATGCTATGTACTTGATTAAGGAGGTAGCTCACCTTTCCTTTTCTAGCAAAGTCATAAAACACAGATTCTCAAAGGTTTATCTTAAATTGTTTGAATTATCTGTTGACCAACTTAGCTGCTTTGGCCAACAGTTTGGTTGTGGGTATATTCCTGTCTAGAATCTACGTATTTTATAAATAGCACCATCATTGCTTCCCCGATTGAATACTGAAAATGCATTTTTAGTAAAGCGTTGAGAATATGAAGCACTTCCTACCTCCTGCTCACAGAATAATTCCTAGAAGCCCTCATTGGAAGACAGCATGGCAAACTAGTTTTAAGTATGTAGCTTGGATTTTCCTTATGTTTTGCATAATCTTATGTTAGCTACGGGACACGGGTGGCACTGTGGGTTAAACCTAGAGCCTAGGACTTGCCGATCAGAAGGTCGGCGGTTCGAATCCCCACGACGGGGTGAGCTCCGTTGCTCAGTCCCTGCTCCTGCCAGTTTGAAAGCACGTCAAAGTGCAAGTAGATAAATAGGTACCGCTTCGGTGAGAAGGTAAATGTCGTTTCTGTGCGCTGCTCTGGTTTGCCAGAAGCGGCTTAGTCATGCTGGCCACATGACCCGGAAGCTGTACGCCAGCTCCCTCGGCCAATAAAGCGAGATGAACGCCGCAACCCCAGAGTCGGTCATGATTGGACCTAATGGTCAGGGGTCCCTTTACCTTTACCTTATGTTAGCTATAATTGTGCCTTGGATAGTCTCATGGGCTATGGTGCAACTTTTCTGTACTAGCAAAGCCATAGGAGCTCACCCCCGTTGTGCAGATTCGAACTGCCGACCTTCCAATCGGCAGGCCCAAGAGGCTCAGTGGCTTAGACCACAGCTGGCCACATGACCCAGAAAGCTGACTGTGGACAAATGCCGGCTCCCTCGGCCTGAAGCGAGATGAGCGCCACACCACATAGTCGCCTTTGACTGGACCTAACTGTCCAGGGGTCATTTACCTTTAACTTACTAGGAAAGAACAGTATTTCATTACATTTAAAGCTGTAGTTGTTGGGGTCTATGAAAAGGGAATGATTTTCTTGTAAGGCAGAAGAGTTTGGATTTGGATTTGATATCCCGCTTTATCACTACCCGAAGGAGTCTCAAAGCAGCTAACATTCTCCTTTCCCTTCCTCCCCCACAACAAACACTCTGTGAGGTGAGTGGGGCTGGGAGACTTCAGAGAAGTGTGACTAGCCCAGGGTCACCCAGCAGCTGTATGTGGAGGAGTGGGGAATCGGAACCTGGTTCACCAGATTACGAGTCTACCGCTCTTAACCACTATGAATCTAGCTGTCCAACCATTAGGAGTTCAGGCATTTTTAAGGGCCATTTAGCAAAGGAGAATTCCCCAAGGATCCATTTACACACAACACAACACAACACAACACAACACAACACATGCAAAACAAAAGAAAAGAAAAAAAATTCCTTCCAGTAGCACCTTAAAGACCAACTAAGTTAGTTCTAGGTATGAGCTTTCGTGTGCATGCACACTTCTTCAGATACACTGAAACAGAAGTCACCAGACCCTTCTACAACACATGCAGTTTCTCAGCTTGGTTACTCACAGTCTCTCTCATCTGATCCATCAGAGCAATCAATGCTGCCATCACAAACTTGCTCTTTTGCAATACATTTGCTGTTATCCTTGCAGGCTTGGAGCGGCTCTGAGCATCGTGGTTCGGTGCATCTAGTACCATGCTCTAGAACGTACCCTGCGATGCACCTGCAACTTCTCCCTTGCGGAATTGGCAAGCAAATGTGGCTGCATCCACCATTCTTTTCCGAACAGCCATTGTGACCTAGAAGTAGCAAAAGAAAGATTTTTAACCGCTTTGGCTTCCCTGCTACTCTGCAAAATGTGGTGTGTTAAAAGGAAGCACCCTCCTGTCAGCTTGGTTGCTGGTGCAATAAACCCACGGTTGGTTGGTTTTTTTGGGGGGGGGGGTTATAAACAGGAATAATTTTATACAAGGAAGTATACCAAGTTCTCTCATGTCATATGTATATCACAAAAATAGCATAATAAATGTGGGAAGATATCTGCAACATCTGTTTCATTATTAGTGGTCAATGTATGAGTTCTTGGTTTGTGAATTGGTTTAAACAGTTAGGAGGAAGGAGGAGGAGGGAAGAAAGGGGGAAGAGGGGGAGTGGCGGGTGGGGTGGGCTGGTTATGCTTCTATTACTCTACTTAGTGGGTGGGGTGTCAGCGTTACTTGTATGGGTTCTTACTACTCACTTGTTATATTTCCTTCATGGTGAGAGGTTGCAGGTGGCTTAAGGTGTGGTTGGTTGTCTTTGGTTGGCTGTAGTGTGAATTGTTTTTGTGTGTGAGCAGGGTGTGAGTGTGTATTTTTGAATCAGGTTAGCCAGATTGATCTGCATGCTTTTGGGGGATTCTTGATGTTGTCTTGTTGGGCTCTGTATGTGATAAAGGGGAACCAAACCGGGGTGAAGGCGTCTTCTTCTATTTGTCCCCGTGTCGGTTTATTGGTTAGTTTTTCTAAAACAAACCTGTGTTGAACCCTTCTGTTACCTGGTCCCCAGTTTAAGCAATCTAAAAAGGTAAAGGGACCCAGCGTACAGCTTCCGGGTCATGTGGCCAGCATGACTAAGCTGCTTCTGGCGAACCAGAGCAGCGCACGGAAACACTGTTTACCTTCCCTCCAGAGTGGTACCTATTTATCTACTTGCACTTTGACGTGCTTTCGAACTGCTAGGTGGGCAGGAGCTGGGACTGAGCAACGGGAGCTCACCCCGTCGTGGGGATTTGAACCGCCGACCTTCTGATCGGCAAGTCCTAGGCTCTGTGGTTTAACCCACAGCGCCACCCGCATCCCATTAAGCAATCTAGAGCAAGTCTTAAAGATAGTGGGAGTTCTTCCAGAAGGCAAGCAGCTTGACAGATTCTGGTAAGGAAGAACTGGTGCCCCTATTTTTGTGTTAGGTTAAGAAGCCACCATTTTGAGTTATACCCCCCCCAAAGGGCCCCAGTTGACCAAGTAATTGCTCAGAAGAGACCCTGGTCACCCTTTTAAAACTTTAAAAATGTTTACCTTGTTGGTTGAGTTTGCTGTAGATCTTTATATCCACAAGTTTCTGCTCTTCTTTAAACCACCAGTTTTCCGAATCATCCAGTCTGCTGTGCCACACCTTTGTTGCACCTATTAAGACATAAAATAAGAGAAAAAAATTGGAGACACATTCTTTACAGTGACCTAGGGCATTACTGGGGTGTGTGTGTGTGTGTATGTGAAACTATATGGCATTTGAATTTCCCACCCCAATTCTCAACTAGCTAGAATCTGTTTATTTCTGAGCTAATTAGGTAAGTTATCTTCATGCACAGTGCACTGCATCAAGCCTCCCAAAGAATACCAGCTGAATGTGTCCTATAAGCTTAGGAATAATGCTAAACACTCATCTCAACCCCCTAGAATACCGATCATTTAAGACTTCTAGCTAGGATCAGTTCCTTGGCATCTGCCCCACTTAATTTTGTTGGCATGCCATGGACTTCTCAAGTCCAGGCAGGTGATCAAGCATCGCCATGTGCTACCATCTGCCACATCTACCCAGTGGCGTAAGGATGGGGGGGGGACAGGGGGCTGTGGCTCTGGGCACACAACCAGGCGCCCCTCACAACAGGCACCCTCATCGAGGCTGTAGCTGTGGGGAGACAAGCTGCACCCATGCCTAGCCTTTAGGGCTGGGGCACCGGCAGTACCTCCTCCTCCTCGTGGCCAGCGAAATGACCCCCGTGTGCCCCGCCACTGGGCTGGCCGAGAGGGAGGAGGAAGAGGAAGGTAGGACAGCACTGATGGAGCCACGTGCATTGCCCAGAGTGCCTTGCTGCAGTGATAGGTAGCATGAGGTGACACGGTGGTGCCCTCAGCTTCACTTTTTGTTTGCCTTATCTCTGCTACCAGGTTGGGACTAGTTCGCAAGGAGAGATTCCCTTGATTAGACGCTGGCCAGCAAAGGGACTGACCATTGCTCAGTCCATAGAATCATAGAATCATAGAGTTAGAAGAGACCACAAGGGCCACCGAGTCCAACCCCCTGCCAAGCAGGAAACACCATCAGAGCACTCCTGACATATGGTTGTCAAGCCTCTGCTTAAAGACCTCCAAAGAAGGAGACTCCACCACACTCCTTGGCAGCAAATTCCACTGTCGAACTCTGGACACGTTCCAGTTTGTCAGTGTCCTTCTTGAACTGTGGTGCCCAGAACTGGACACAGTACTCCAGGTGAGGTCTGACCAGAGCAGAATACAGTGGCACTATTACTTCCCTTGATCTAGATGCTATACTCCTATTGATGCAGCCCAGAATTGCTCAGTCCACCAGAGGGGCACAACACTTGCCCCACCCTGGAGACCAGCAACCCATGCTACGCCCCTGCATCGACTCACACTTTATTTAAATATAATGTTTGCTGGAATTCTGCAATTGTTGGAGCCTGCTTACCATTGCGCGCCGTTGTTGTCCAGACCATTATCCCCTCCCCAGCCGTGAAGAGTGTAAGGCCACGCAGCCCAGAACGAATGAGCCTGTGCTGAGTGCCGTCCATCCGAATGCTTTCCACAGTGCCTTTTGCTGGAAGAAAGGAAGTTAGAGGCTGAGCTGTGTAAGAGGAATATGCATGGGAACTACTCCTGTTGGTTCTTAGGAGCAAAAATATCATTGAGTTTCAAGCCACATTACATTAAAGACTGGCATCTGCAGAGAAGCATCTCATTCACTGACTTCCATTCTCTAAACTTTCCATGATCTTGAAATATTTCGTCTTGAAGGCATTCCTAGCAGGAAGTCGCCAACACTTGTTACATTGATTAGATCTTGCTGGCCATGCCTATCTTGGACTTTTGCTTCTCTGCAGGATACAGATACAGCTTAAACACTAACACCATATCCGAACTGGATTTGAAAGCCAGCCCATTATAATAAATAAAAATAAACGCAATAAAGTTAACAAAGGATCCATTTCCAGATCCAAAGTTGGGTTATTTTGCAAGTTAGTTAGTGGTTCAGCCAGTCCAGGAAGCTGGCCAAGCCTTTCAACATGCCCCAAAGGAGGCTAAAGGTAAAGGGACCCCTGACCGTTAGGCCCAATCGTGGCCGACTCTGGGGTTGTGGTGCTCATCTCGCTTTATTGGCCAAGGAAGCCGGCGTACAGCTTCCAGGTCATGTGGCCAGCATGGCTAAGCCGCTTCTGGTGAACCAGAGCAGCGCACGGAAATGCTGTTTACCTTCCCACTGGAGCGGTACCTATTTATCTACTTGCACTTTGACGTGCTTTTGAACTGCTAGGTTGGCAGGAGCAGGGACCGAGCAACGGGAGCTCACCCCGTTGTGGGGATTCGAACCACCAACCTTCTGATCGGCAAGTCCTAGGCTCTGTGGTTTAACCCACAGCGCCACCTGCATCCCTTAAAGGAGGCTAGCTGCGCCCAAATAATTGTACCATTGTGGATGTTAGACTACTTACCTTGGTCAGCCCAGTAGACCTGGGTGCCATAATCTACTATTGTTAAACCCACTGGAGACTGTGATGTCGCCCAGAGAACGTTCCTCCTGCTCCCATCCATGGAAGAACATTCTATTACGGGACCAAGGGCGCTGTGTTCGTTACCGGAGTCGACAAAGCACATAGCCACGGTTGGGGGATGCAGAACTACAGAAGTTGGATGGGACAGCCCATCGCTGATCAGAACAAGTGTGTATCTCCCATCTGAAGTCGCCACTTGGATTGATGGGTGCTTGCTGTCAATCCAGTAGATGTTGCCACTCAGCCAGTCAAGAGCTAGTGAGATCACGGTGCCCTTGACCGGCAGGACTTCCTTCAGTGCAACTCTCCCAGCGTCCTTCATAGCTAGGACCTTTATGACGCCACCTTCAGACTCCGAGTAGTAAAGTGCATTGTCACGTACAGAGTAGTCTACTGCTGCCAAGTGGTTGACGCTTGTCATGGGGAGGGTGCTGTGGACAGGAGTCAGCTGGCCCGAAATGGAGCGCAGTTTCTTTAGGTAGACCTAGGATTTTAGGACAGCATTAGATACATTTATGTGGTTTCGGGAGGCAACAAGAGGGTGTTCCATTTGCAGCTTCAGTGGAGAAATTCTGCCAAGGAAACTGTAATGGTTCTAAGGGGTTGCTCATGCGTAAGCAGGTGCCTATCTCCCTGGCTGGGTGCAAACACCTGGCTGGGCTGCCAAAGTGAACCTTTTCTGTCCGGACAGCCACTCACCCGTGGCTGACTCGGTCGCTGGCAGAATCTGCCAGTGGGCGTTTCTTAAACTTCTTCCAGCAAAGAAGCTCTTTGACGCCTAGTCTCCGCCTAACCTCTCTGCGCGAAAGCCTTCTGCGCAAGGAGGGCGTGGGCAACGGAGGACCCCTACTCTCCCCGCTGGTCCCAGGCAAGGAGTTATGGGACCGCCTCGCTACTTCCCCCACCTGCCCCCGTTCTCCACTGGTGCTACACTGATTCTCTTCCCCAGAAGATGGGCTGCTCCTCCCGATCCCTGGATGATCTCTGGAATCCCTCTGGCTCTTGCACCCCCTCTCCAGTACTGATGGCAGTTCCCTGACAGAAACCCTTCTCATATGACCTAAATCTACAGTGGTACCTTGGGTTAAGAACTTAATTCGTTCTGAAGGTCCATTCTTAACCTGAAACTGTTCTTAACCTGAGGTACCACTTTAGCTAATGGGGCCTCCCGATGCCGCCACGCGATTTCTGTTCTCATCCTGAAGCAAAGTTCTTAACCCAAGGTACTATTTCTGGGTTAGCGGAGTCTGTAACCTGAAGCGTCTGTAACTTGAAGCATCTGTAACCTGAGGTACCACTGTACTGGTCTTTAGGGCCTTTTTGCCACAACTGGCAAAGATGAGCCTTCATGCAAGTCTAAAACAACTGTGTCTCTGCAACACAGTGAAGTTTGGTAAAAGTGTACAAGGGGTCTGACTGAGGCATCACAGTCTTCTTCACTTGCGAGAGAAGAGACAATGGACATTTCACAACCGCAAGCGCTGCAGGGAAAGAGCTTCAGTAATGTGTGACCCTGAAGTTTTGGATCCCCTTCAAACTGGTGCCAAAGTTTTGTGCTATTTTTGTGCCACCCCCCAAACTGAGTAATTGATACTCCAAACAGGAGACAAAGGCATTCTCGCCCCCACACAAGCCAACATAGTGTGATTCACTCCAAACCGGTGCCAAATTTTGCAACCGTTTCAAACCTTTCTGCACTGCAAACCCTGCTCCCAAAATGAGGAATTGATACTAAAATTGGGTTCCTAGTTAATGCCGCTGAAGTGAAATGCACTCAAGATCCCACATGGTCTGATTGGCTCCAAGCAGTGTCAAATTCTCACAGTTGTTTTGCACCATTTCAGAGCACAAACCCCATGTTTTGCATTGCCCCCTAAAAAGCAGCACAGTAAATGCATTAAATTTGAGAAATATCTCTGCCCAGAGGGTGACAATGGCAGTTTGAGCGTTTCCACTGCACCAAACAGCACAAAACTATTGCATAATGACTGCTCTCCACATCAAATGGAGGGCACCCTTTGCATGCCAGCGCACAGCACCCCCAATCCTACGTGACTCCCGGCAAAGCGCTCCTGGACCACCTCCCCAAGTACGGACCAGGTGAGCGTAGGGTCCGCTCTTTAAGCATAAAAGAGCCTACCTGGGAGCTCTCAGTCGGCTCCAGAGCTTCATCCTCTGAGAAGGTAAGACTGGGGCCACAGTCTGCTCTGGGGCCGGGTGGGAGCCATGTCTTTAACTCACTCCACCTGGCGGTGATCCCAGGGTTCCCCGTTAAAGGGGTTGTGTTGAGGGGAGTCACTGGCCATACGTTGAAAGGTTGTCAGTGCACTCCTCTGTGTTGCGGTGAAATAGTGGGCAGGCTCTCTGCTTAAACATACCGTATTTTTCGCTCTATAAGACGCACCCAATCATAAGACACACCTAGTTTTAGAGGAGGAGAACAGGGGGGGGGGGAATTCTCTCTCTCTGCGCAGCACCCCTTCAACAAAGTGGCAGGGGAAACGGAGCCCCTTCCATTTATCCTCCAGCTTCGCTGAAGGGGCACTGCACAGAGAGGGAAAGCTGTGCAGCGCCTCTCCAGCGAAGTGAAGCCAGGAGAGCGAGAGGGATTATTGGTGCGCACTGACCCCTCTTGCTCTCCTGGCTTCAACGAAAGCAACGCAAAGCCTCCGGACTTTGTGGCACAGAACATCACAAAGCTAACACTTTGGTATCAGTCGAGAGGGGATCCAAAATTTTGAGGTCATGCTTTAATGCAACTCACGGAAAGGGAGATGAGATACACAACATTTTTTGTCGAGCAGCCTTGTAAGAGCTCAATCTAGTCATGTTTACCCAGCAGGGAAAAAATCCTTTCCTTTCCAGCTTACCACAAAGGGGGAAAGGACCCCTTGGACTGGAAAACTACAACAAAATTCCCTGTTATTATGCAAGAGGTCATTTGCAGCAATACCTGAGTAACAGAGGCTTGTGCAACCAGAAACATGAACGCCGTCTCCTTCAGAGGAACACAGGTCTTTTCATCGTTTGAAAGCACAAGTCCAGCTGGGCAGCGGCAGCTCCCTCTTTTGTTTGGGTTCAACAGGCACAAGTGGGAACAGCCATTTCCCGCACACGGGTTGGGGGCTCCCGGCTGAAGAACTTCATGCAGGATCTGCAAGCCAATTTCCCCAGATGTTAAAAGATTTGACCGAGATTGGTGTTTTCAGGGCATCTCTGTCTGTAGCCTGAATCAAGACCATGCACTGCAATATACACTGTGCTGGGGGAAATCTGCAGTAAAGCCCGTCTGCATTGTGTGGGTGAGTTGAGGAAAGGAAAAGCATTTCCCATTTAATCTCAAGTTTGTGGGAGTTGTCATGAAGTGGGGGAAAAGGTACCTTCCGTCCTCCATTTGACAAAGGATGAGGCCCATGAGCCAGGTGTGCAACAGGTCAGTTTCCCTGGCAGTCTGGATTTAGTCTAAACCACAGAGCCTAGGGCTTGCTGATCAGAAGGCTGGCAGTTCGAATCCCCGCGACGGGGTGAGCTCCCGTTGCTCGGTCCCTGCTCCTGCCAACCTAGCAGTTCGAAAGCATGTCAAAGTGCAAGTAGATAAATAGGTACCACTCTGGTGGGAAGGTAAACGGCGTTTCCGTGCACTGCTCTGGTTCGCCAGAAGTGGCTTAGTCATGCTGGCCACATGACCCGGAAGCTGTGTGCCCCTCGGCCAGTAAAGCGAGATGAGCGCCTCAACCCAAGAGTCGTCCGAGACAGGGCCTAATGGTCAGGAGTCCCTTTACCTTTACTCTGAATTTTTGAAGCAGAAGAGCTTGTGTTGCTCCCCAGCTACTGAATAACTCTTTTAAAAAGCTGGGTCCTTCAGGCCTGCATTATTATTATTATTTCCAATAGACTGTAAGGGCTTTGCCAAGCTAAGTGGAATGCATACCACTTCTTTACACAAGTGTGATTCACTTCAGCAGGCAAGTTTGATACAGCTTTTACTGATGGTTGGCAGTCTGAACCATACTCACACATGGGACTTCCCAAAATGAGTTAACACTAATTAGTGCAGCAACTATACTCACAAGAATAGCGGCATTTGGCCTATACCTTGTTCCTAACCATGTTTTCCATTCTCCCAGCTTGCCTTGCAGCAAAGCTGTTTTACTTGCTCAATATGATAGCGCGAGAGTTTTGTTCAGAGGGATGCTATGCAAACAAAGTCCCAGCCGAACCCAGTTTCAGTTATTCTTCAGTGCTTGGCAAGGAGATACACTCTTGGCTCAACCGACTGGTCCCCTACAAAGAGTTAAAGGCAGTACCTTAAGTCCATATGGTTGCCCATGACGCTTGATAAGGACGGATCTATTCTTTCCAGTCCTTTTGTGTAGTCTCTGTACTGTCCTTGTTTTCAGCTCAGACCAATAAACGTAATCTTCAAATACAGTCACTGCGAAGGGACTATGAATTTCAGTCAGCTCAAACACCTAGCAGAGGGGAAATGAAGTGTTGATGTCAAGATACTTTTATCCCTGTTTGACCTAGATCTTATGTTCAACAAAGATTTGGAAGTTTTTAAATGAGCATTGTTCCCTCAACATTTGTCTTTCACTTCTGGGTCAAATGCAAGATTTTGTATCCATATAGAATTCTATCAAGATTTACTGAGAGAAAAGATGGATTGTTACACTGAAAGCAGCAGCAGTTACCACTTTCAAAGGAAAAAAGAAGCCTCAGCTCTTAAATATATGAGCTTACGAGAGCTTGGTCCACAGCTGGAAGCAGGAATTTATTTGATATTAATTTAACTTGCGTACTGCTTTATATTTCAAGAAATCTATAAAGTAGGCTACGTCAACTGTACTACCGACACTTCTAAAGTACCACATTTAAGTAACGTAAGAAATAAATCTCTAAATACGCCTGAGTAAAATAAAAAACAAAGGTAAATCTTACACAAAACGAAAATACATCAATGTACAGTATAATTATATACAGTTGAATCAATGAAATTTATCACAACAGATTATATGCATACATATAGCTGATCCAGAACCAAGTGGCAGTTAGATTTCAGGCTGGAAGTTGGAAAGAATAGTGGAGTCAGATAAAATGATGGTTTTTCTTTACTGATATTGTGAATGAACTTGAGTCAAGAACAAAAAAAGTGGATTTTAAAGCAGTATACCTACTTTGGGGTCGCCATATATATATATATATATATATATATATATATATATGAATGACACGGGTGGTGCTGTGGGTTAAACCACAGAGCCTAGGGCTTGCCGATCAGAAGCTCAGCAGTTCGAATCCCCAAGACAGGGTGAGCTCCCGTTGCTCGGTCCCTGCTCCTGCCAACCTAGCAGTTCGAAAGCACGTCGAAAAAGTGCAAGGAGATAAATAAGTACCGCTCTGGCAGGAAGGTCAACGGCGTTTCCGTGCGCTGCTCTGGTTCACCAGAAGCGGCTTAGTCATGCTGGCCACATGACCCAGAAGCTGTACTCTGGCTCCCTTGGCCAATAAAGCAAGATGAGCACCACAACCCCAGAGTCGGCCATGACTGGACCTAATGGTCAGGGGTCCCTTTACCTTTACTTTATATATATGTGTGTGTGCGTGTGTGTGTGTGTGTGTGTGTGTGTGTGTGTGAGAGAGAGAGAGAAAGAGAGAGAGAGAGAGAGAGAAAGAAAGAAAGAAAGAGAAAGAGAAAGAGAAAGAGAAAGAGAAAGAGAAAGAGAAAAAGAGAAGAGATCACATGAATATTATAAAAAAGCATTCTCGTATGCAATAACACATTTGGCAATCACTCCATCCACACTCCAGGTATGCTTATAAGGTATGCGTTACCTTCATACCACTGCCATCCAAGTAGGCCGACCCAATATAGTGAAACTTGTCATCAGACCAGAAGATTTTCCAGCTCAAGAGGTCAAGGGTTATGCTGGTGGGCCAGCCAAGCCCATCAAGTAGTACCGATCTGCTGCTTCCATCCATACCAGCTTGCTCTATTTTGGAGTCATCCCCTATTGCAGACCAATACATTAACCTAAGGAAGAGAAGGTGAATGTTAAGATACTTCTGCGGGGCAGAGAAATTGAATGGACTTCAGTTTTCACACACTACCCATATAATGCTTGTTGGAAAGAAAAGGTTCACAAGCCTAAATTCCATTTTAGTCTGCAGATTTTAATTGCCATTTTTCCAGTTGTCCCCTTTTGAGAATTGCACATCTCTCATGGTAGCCAGAGCCTACTTTGAGCCAGGTCATGAATCGCTATGACCAAAGCAGGAGCTCAGATCAAAAATCCTGCAAATGGTAAGTGTGCATTGTCCTTTGCACATGAGTTGACCCCTAGCACACGAGGATGAAAAGCTGGTCTTCCGTGGAGTTTAGAGTTCCAGTTCAGACTCTTTCTTTTTAACCTGCATGGCTTATATGTATGGATCATCCCCAATAAGGTCAGCAGACAAGTTGCCATCAGTCCCATTTTGTGGCAATCTTTTTTTTACGTTTTGATTGGTCAAGCTTGCCAAGCCTATTTGAAAAGTTTTTGTATGTCGTGGGCAGGCACAGCGATATAATGTGCACCTTTGCTCTTTTTTATTTTAAAGCTTAGGCTAGACACAGGTGGCGCTGTGGGTTAAACCACAGAGCCTAGGACTTGCCTATCAGAAGGTCGGCAGTTCGAATCCCCGTGACGGGGTGAGCTCTCGTTGCTCAGTCCCTGCTCCTGCCAACCTAGCAGTTTGAAAGCACGTCAGAGTGCAAGTAGATAAATAGGTACTGCTCTGGTGGGAAGGTAAACAGTGTTTCCATGCGCTGCTCTGGTTCGCCAGAAGTGGCTTAGTCATGCTGGCCACGAGTGGACCTAATGGTCAGGGGTCCCTTTACCTTTAGTGTTGAAAAGAAGCTAAGATCAAGAGCCAAGACTAGAATGGCAGACCAGCAACGCTTCTCACAGTAATTAGAATGGCATGTGTGGCTTTTGGGCGGCCTGTATCTGGCACATGCAGCAGACTACATAGTACCTTGGTTCGCAAATGCCTTGGTAGTCAAACGCCTTGGTTCTCAAACGCTGAAAACCCAGAAGTAAATGTTCCAGTTTTTGAACGTTTTTCAGAAGCCAGAATTCCGATGAGAGTGTCTGCTATTGTTTCCGGGGCGCCTGCACCAATCAGAAGCTGCGCCTTGGTTTTCAAACATTTCAGAAGTCAAACAGACTTCCGGATTGAATTAAGTTTGGCGCTTTTGTTTTTGCGATTTGTGTTTTTGAGGCTTTTTCGGTTAACTTGTTTTTGTGACTGTGTGGAACCCAGTTCAGCTACTGATTGATTGATTGTGTTGCTGCACAAATGGCTAAAAGCCCCCCATCCAAACAATGATCGGTGCAGGTAAGAAAAAATAATAATTTTTATCATCTACAATATTGTCTTATTTATTTTATAGTACAGTACGTTGATTTTTGCTTTCATTTTGTGGATCAATGGTCTCATTAGATAGTAAAATTCATGATAAATTGCTGTTTTAGGGGTTGTTTTTAAAAGTCTGGAACGGATTACAGTGGTGCCCCGCAAGACGAATGCCTCGCAAGACGAAAAACCCGCTAGACGAAAGGGTTTTCCATTTTGGAGGCGCTTCGCAAAATGAATTTCCCTATGGGCTTGCTTCGCAAGACGAAAATGTCTTGCGAGTTTTTCCGACTTTTTCCGACTTTCCCCCCCTTTTTCTAAGCCGCTTATCCGCTTATCCGCTTATCCGACTTTCCCCCCTTTTTCTAAGCCGCTTATCCGCTTATCCGCTAAGCCGCTAATAGCGCTAATCCGCTAAGCCGTCAATGGGCTTGCTTCGCAAGACGAAAAAACCGCTAGACGAAGAGACTCGCGGAACGGATTCTTTTCGTCTTGCGAGGCACCACTGTAATCCGTTTTGCATTACTTTCTATGGGAAAGTGCGCCTTGGTTTTGGAACGGACTTCCAGAACGGATTGAGTTTGAGAACCAAGGTACCACTGTATTCCAATTAGAAGCCCAACACTGGAAGCAATGCTCATAAAACACAGAGACTCTTAAAGCCTTACCCATCCAGCGGGTGGAGTGCGAGTGACCGAGGCTGGTCCAGGTAATCAAGAACCACCGTGTGCTCAGGAATTCCTCTCCATTTGCCATTTAGCTGCGTAGCCAAGATCTGTCCTGCCATCCCATCTGTCCAGTAAAGATTTCTTCCTACCCAGTCTACTGCTATGCAATCCGATTTGATTCCTGGAGTCATGGGGGGGGGGATAAGATGAGTGCACTCCACCGACACACAGGAACGTAACTCCCCATGCAAATCGGTCATTGCCTGTATTTACTCTAGCAGGTGCCAAACTTGATGTGTTAAAATCACCTAGGCTATTAGAAAAGACAGGTGTAGCTACCTGCAATGACTTTCTGCAGCATTTCATGGATTGCACAATTTTCATTTGTGCTCCAAACCGCCTTGCAAATACTAGTGGCCTGGACAAGTGGTTGCTCTTGAATTAGCCCAGGAGGCTTCTTCTGGAGCAGGGGATTTGTGCCAGATTCAGTTTATTATTACAGTGGTACCTCGGGTTACATACGCTTCAGGTTGCAGACTCTGCTAACCCAGAAATTGTTATGTATTGAAGTTCTCACCCTGGCCACCAGGAGTATCATGTATGTAGTTTTCACTCAGGTCCAGGTCAGTTACTTTAGGCGGGAAACCCTGGGTTGTTGTTGCTACAATGTTGATAGCCGGCTGCCTATAAAAGCAGGCCGGCTGAGCTGTTTGCTGTTCAGTTCTGTTCCAGCTGACAAATAAAGAGCTGCTTTGGAGAAATCGCTGCGTTGTCTGCAATGTCTACCCACTATTTAACAGAAATAGTGCTTTAGGTTAAGAACTTTGCTTCAGGATGAGAACGGAAATCGTGCTCTGGCGGCGCGGCAGCAGCAGGAGGCCCCCATTAGCTAAAGTGGTGCTTCAGGTTAAGAACAGTTTCAGGTTAAGAACGGACCTCCGGAACGAATTAAGTACTTAACCCGAGGTACCACTGTATTTTACATTCAACAAGTAGGAAGTTTCATCAGAGACTTTCAGCATAGTTCAAACTAAGTAGTTTGCTCCCAAGTCAGATGCCCGAACCTAAACCAAAAGACCCACCTTTAACTAGAGTCCCCCTTTCCTTGTTTCTCATGTTCATCCACTTAATACTTTCTGCATTGAGGTCCATCCAGAAGATTTTCTGCTCCGCCAAGTCATAGTCGATAGAAAAGATAATAAAGTCCTTCTCAGTGGTCAATATAACATCTTCTTTCAGGCTTCTTAATCCATATAGGATCAAATTGAACTGAACTGCAACAAGCAACTTCGGCTCAGAGCCTGCAGGAAAGAGAAGGGGTTACACATTGCAGTTTTGACCCCTGCTGCTGCCACCACCTGCAGCACAATACTGGCAGGGCATTGCACAGACTCCTAGAAGCATAGACATTCTCAGCCCCAGCATTCAGTAAACTGAATCTGCCAAGTTGGTGCTTCGGACAAGTTGCCAACGCAAATGAAAGCTTGCAAGCCAATCACCTGCCAGACAGTTTTCTTTTCTTTTTAAAGTTACTGCTGCACTTAACATTACTCCCCACACTTGTATTTGGGTGAAAAGCAATGCTTGGCAAGTTACGCCAGCTTTCTTTTCATTTGTTTGCAGCTTCAGTCTTTGCAAAGCAATGCTGCTTTTCGAAACCTGTGTTGAACCCTTCTGTTACCTGGTCCCCAGTTTAAGCAGTCTAAAAAGGTAAAGGGAACCCTAACCGTTAGGTCCAGTCGTGACCGACTCTGGGGTTATGGCGCTCATCTCACTTTATTGGCCGAGGGAGCTGGCAAACAGCTTCCAGGTCATGTGGCCAGCATGACTAAGCTGCTTCTGGCAAACCAGAGCAGCGCACGGAAACGCCGTTTAGCTTCCCGCCGGAGTGGTACCTATTTATCTACTTGTACTTTGATGTGCTTTCGAACTGCTAGGTTGGCAGGAGCAGGGACCGAGCAATGGGAGCTTACCCCGTCGCGGGGATTCGAACCGCTGACCTTTTGATCGGCAGGTCCTAGGCTCTGTGGTTTAACCCACAGTGCCACCCGCACGGTGCATGTACCTGAAGCCAAATTCTTTTATTCCACTTCAGGCAAGCTCAGCTCAAGCCACTGAACCAGGCAGACAGATGCCTACCAGAAGAGGCAAGCTAGACATTTACAGGGCCTTACCAAGTACTTTGCAGGTGTGGCCATCTGGTTCCAGCAAGTAGCCAGGGTGGCAAGTACACATATAGCTTCCCTCCGTGTTGACGCAAGTCTGGCTGCATTTCTCCTCCGACAGCTCTTTACATTCATTGATATCTTTGCAGGAGCGCCTGTCGCTCCTTAGCCGGAATCCCTCGTAGCAAGCACATTTCTGTAAGGAGAATGTTACGTTAAAAGAAACTTGGGTCTTCATGTTGCAGGCAAGCAGGTCGCTTTTATCATCTTCGTTCAGAGCTTTCATGCAGGAACGCTCATGTATGAAAAGTTGCTGCTGGAGAAAAGTGAAATGATCGTTGCTGCTCAAGACTGATTGGTTGCTTTGTGCGTTCCATCAAGACGAAAGATTCCCAGCAGGACAGAATGGAAGCCTGACCTACCCATTCACAGAGCAGGCAGACAAGGGAGCCTGGATTTGAAGGAAGATGTTCCCTTTAACAGAACTGGGAAATGAAGAGCTACAGCTTTCTTTCTTTTTTTTTTATAATAATTTTTATTAATTTTCCAATTTTAAAACGAAACAATAACAACGACATAAAAACATCCACCAATACAAACAAACACACAAATATAAATTCTTAACCTCATTTTCATAAGCCTCCTTTCTCAGACTTCCCCATACCTCACCTTTTTTGCATCCTTGTTTTACAATTTTTCAGCAACCCTTTTAGCCAATTAAATTTAAATTTGTTATCTTTCTCAATTTCACCTTAAATAACATTTTCAGCTGCAATTCTGCATCTTCCTTCCCCTTGACATTTTAGCACTCATCAATATTATAACAGTTCTTAAGATAAGCTTTGAATTTCTTCCAGTCTTCCTCCACCGTCTCCTTCTCTTGGTCACGGATTCTGCCAGTCATCTCCGCCAATCCCATAAAGTCAATCACTGCCATTCTTCCAGTGTGGGGAGTTCCTGTGTCTTCCAATACTTTGCTAGAAGGATCCTTGCTGCTGTAGTGGCGTACATAAAAAAAGTCCTATCCTTCCTTGACACCAATTGGCCGACCGAAGAGCTACAGCTTTCTAGGCTGGTGGCTGCAGCTTGTGAAGTGTGAGGCAATTTGAAGGGTCCTCTAAGCACGAATGATAGGTGATTCATGCAATCTTCTCTTTAAAAGACATCTGAAGGCAGCCCTGTTCAGGGAAGTTTTTAATATTTAATGCTGTTTTGGTTTTAACACTTGATTGGAAGCCGCCCAAAGTGGCTGGGGAAACTCAGCCAGATGGGCGGGGTATAAATAATAAATTATTATTATTATTATTATGAGGTAGGGGACAGAAACAAAGAGGAAAATGTGCTCAATGCAGCTTTTTCTTAACATATAGCTATTAAGAGAACAGTCTCAGTCTGCTCTGACAGCTAATGTACTGGTTAACAATCATGCACACACACAGAGTGAGAGACTGCAAGAGGCCCACAGTTTTAACCAGGACTGCAATGAATATTCCTTCCCTCCCCACCTGTGATCACAAATGAAAATTCTCCACTGTTGCAATTCGACTTGCAAAATCCCTACTGGTACAGTGAGCTTTCCCCACCTCCTATTAAGGCTGGGGGCAGGGAACTAGTTTCCTAATGAAACCCCATCCCCCACACCTAATATTAACTTTAAAATGAAACCAAACATGGTTGCCAAGCAAGCAGACGCATTAAAGTTTGGCTTCAGCTGGAAGCCTTGCTGGAAAAAGTTGACCAATATGCCATCCGCTGAATGCCCATCTTCCGACTCAGAACTGGAATGGTGGGAATGCATTCAGACCTCTAAGTGAGCAGACATTCCGTTTTAAATGGCATCTGGGCCAACACAAGTTAAAACTGAGTTACGAAGCCGACGTGCATCTTATAAGAGAAGAAGAAGAGAAGAGTTTGGATTTGATATCCCGCTTTATCACTACCCAAAGGAGTCTCAAAGCGGCTAACATTCTCCTTTCCCTTCCTCCCCCACAACAAACACTCTGTGAGGTAAGTGGGGCTGAGAGACTTCAGAGAAGTGTGACTGGCCCAAGGTCACCCAGCAGCTGCAGGTGGAGGAGCAGGGAAGCGAACCCGGTTCACCAGATTACGAGACTACCGCTCTTAACCACTACACCACACTGGACAATATAGCTATCTGCCACTTTCCTGCACCAAGAGGAATTTGGCTTTCATGGAAAGAGCCTTAGCAAGCTTTGTCCTGGCAGAAGCAGCAGTCAGTTTAGAAGTCACTCAATGTAGAGCCCTATGGAATGGGTTCTGATGGGCAGGAGAGGATATATGAATTGCAATTCATCCCTCCAGACTCCCAACGTGTGTGAGCTGAAAAGGGTTTCAAAACCCCATCCTTGGCAGCAAAATTAAAAGGAGCTCTGAAGCAAGGAGGCTCGCCCTTTTGTACATCGCTTAATGAAGGAGCAGGCAACAGCTTGGGTTCAGAAATATAATTTACTTACTTATATTCTTGCATTGGTTCACAGCAATTGCAGCAGTAAAAACTATGCAGGTGAAATGCTTATGTTTACAATATAACCAGCTTCAGGCAAGTGCCTAAAGGTGAAGCAAATGGAGGCATAGCTGCATCTAACGCTGGGCAAAGGATGAGAGCGAGGGGGGGGACGGACAAGAAGTAATATATGCTCCTCCCTCTCGAGGATACGAGGGTAAATGACATCATACAGTGCCCTGTCTACCAACTGTATTTCTATGGCCTGTGTATTTGCCTAGCAGCAATACAACTCTGAGCATCTTAAAAAGCAGAGACATCACCTTGCCAACAAAGGTCCGTATAGTTAAAGCTATGGTTTCCCAGTAGTGATGTATGGAAGTGAGAGCTGGACCATAAAGAAGGCTGATCGCTGAAGAATGGACGCTTTTGAATTCTGGTGCTGGAGGAGACTCTTGAGAGTCCCATGGACTGCAAGAAGATCAAACCTATCCATTCTGAAGGAAATCAGCCCTGAGTGCTCACTGGAAGGACAGATCCTGAAGCTGAGGCTCCAAGACTTTGGCCACCTCATGAGAAGAGAAGACTCCCTAGAAAAGACCTTGATGTTAGGAAAGATGGAGGGCACAAGGAGAAAGGGACGACAGAGGACGAGATGGTTGGACAGTGTTCTCGAAGCTACCAGCATGAGTTTGACCAAACTGCGGGAGGCAGTGGAAGACAGGAGTGCATGGCGTGCTCTGGTCCATGGGGTCACGAAGAGTCGGACACGACTAAACGACTAAATAACAACAACAATACAACTCTGTGGACTTAGCCCCTTCTCATGCTAACTAGCAAGAATATGCATTGGTTAGTTTTGGGCTGCTAATCTCCCACAAGCCCAAAGTGGTAGTATAGTCAACATCCAAGAAAAAGCAAACTTACAGGCCCGCTAGGAGACTTGTAGCAGATCTGGGAGCACGACCGCCGGCATGCAAGAGCACAATCCCTGCCTTCATCCGTCCCACCCTGACAGTCTGGTCTCCCATTGCACACCAGAGTGTAATTAATGCAGGTTTCGCCACACTGGAATTCATAGCCCAGGCACTTCCTCGGCTTGCCTGTATAACAACAAGAAAAAAACCCTCAAAGACTGTACCAGCATTAAAACCTAGAGCAGAAATAAGTGGATCTTCAGAATTCTTAAGGGGCCAGGCTGTTATAGCAGTAAAACCTGCACGCCTTTTTACCAGCGGATTTCAAAGGCAGTGAAGAAGGAGGGCATGCAACTGAGAGTTGAAGAGTTTGGTTTTCCAGTTCCTCATGAGTCTGGTGATAATGGGAGGAACTCCAGGGGAGAGGGCGGTGAGGATTCAACAGCATTCCCCCATCCCTTTTACACTTTAAAACTGCACCTTCAACCCCACTGGGGCAGGTGTGGACCTTTTTTTTTTTTTTTTTTTAAGTCTGCTGCTATTGCATGTACTTTGGCTTTCATTTTGCTCATCTGCTAAGGGAATACCACACAGCAGGGTCAAATCCTGCTCATGTTCTTAAGAGCGAAATGGGTGGCAGTGAAGATTATTGCACTTGCATTGCTGATGAAATTACTGCAGGCTCATTAACAAGCTTGCAGGGATGCCTATTAGAGCAGGTTTGGGGACCCAAATGTTGTACTATAAATGCTATCGTCCTGGGCCATGTTTGTTTTGGGCTGACAGGGGTTGTAGTTCAGCCACAACTGGAGAGCCAATGGTTCCTCACTCTTGTATTAGAGGTTCTGATCAACTCTAGACCTTGCGCTGGGTGTTGCCATTTCTCCAGAAAGTGGAGAAGCTTTCTATGGAAAGTGCAGGTTGCTCCCTAACACAATGAAGCTGCAAGGCTGTCAAATCCACTCTTCCTTCTGCTATTCTAGACTAGCCTCAAGGTGTTCACTTGAGGATTTCCCCCTCCGTACTCATTTCAATTTCTCCTTTGCAGAATGTGATTTCTCTGCGGCTGAAGAGCACAAGTAATTTCACCACCTAAGACTTTTAAAGGCAAGATATTTTTCTCGTGGCTCTTGAATGGGAGTGCCACATAAGTCCAAAGGGGAGAGAGCTGATCAACGGTAAAGACTTTAAGCACCAGCAAAAGCTCTTGCAAGGGAAACGCGAATAGTACTTACAGGAAGTCTCATCACTCCTGTCTCTGCAGTCTGCCTGCCCATCACAGTACCATAGGTCCGGGATACACTCAGAACTTCTGCATTGCCACTGGTTGTCACCGCACTTGTGCTCTGGCAAACTGCAGTCCTGCAAGGAGAAGGCATTCAAGCAAAAGGGAACACACACACACACACACACACACACACACACACAATTTCTCCTTTGCAGTTTTCTTGTGCTGCAGGGATAACTACACAACCTAGAAATGGAGTTTGGAGCACTCAAAGGTACTTCATTTTGCAGCTGGCTGCTAAGAATTTGTGCTTGCTTAAAAAGCAACCTCTTTGTTGTCCATGCCCATCACAAATACTGTAACTTTTGGACTACCCAGGTCCTGTAGGAAACGCATGCGCATGCTTGCTTGCATGTAATTGTTACCGCTTTAAAAGAAACGGAATAGCTGTCTTCTGCCCTTAATATATGTTTGTAACTGATCAGATCTTTATAAATAGCCGATTTGATGGCACTCTGCATTCGTTGCCAGTTTACACACACACACACCTGTTCATCAGATTCATCTTTGCAGTCCTTATCGCCATCACAGAGCCATTCCTTGAGAATGCACTCTCCACTTTTAGGGCAATTGACTTCATCCGAATGGCAGAAATGTAGTTTTGGGGCTACTGGGCAGCCTACTTCATCTGAGCCATCCTTACAGTCACGGTCTCCATCGCAGTGCAGGGAGTACGACACGCACTGGCCACTTCTGCATTGGAATTCCTGTTCAGTGCACTTTGCATGAACTGCAGGGACAGACAGCAGTGTTTATTGTTTCTAGAAAGCACCCAAGAGATTTCACTCATATAGGACTCATGAACAGTTGAATGCATTCTCCCTGCAAGGATCAATGTAAAATATATTTAACACAGGCTACACAGAAATGCATCTGGGTCCACAAACCCTTTAAGAATTGACATATGATTCAGCAGTTTAAATTGTGTGAAGATATAATGACCCACTATCATATGAATTAGTCCTTCGACTGTCATAGCTCCAGGAGATGCGGATATTTACATATCCCTTTGGCAAATAAGCCACGAGGCTACATATGGGTTCAGGTTTGATGCCGACTGCATGTTAATGAATGGAACATCCTGATATTTCACACAACCAGGAACAGGAAAGTGCTGTCCTTGGTTGCAAATTGGCTGCTGTACCAACAGCTGTAACTGCACAGGCAAATGCAGAATGGGCTTTTGGGATGAAGAGATGCTACAAGCCTCAGGACATCTACTGGATTCAAGACCTAGCCCTCCAGCCCATTCTGAATTCATCACCCCATTATCCAAAACAGTTAGTAGTCCAAAGCCATTGGCTCCTGGTTCAAGAGTTAAGCATCATTTGAATTAAAAAGTTTCTAGCAAGTTCAGACAGTGCCACCAAAACTTTTGTTGCAAGCGACGATGCCACGCTGCAGGTTCAGGAACAAGGTTAAGATACCTTCCCAAAGGCAGCCTGTTAAGACACAGCAGGTGGCAGTGTTAGCTCAGGGCATGTGTCTTACGCTACGCTTTACTCAAGCTATAGTCAGGAACTTTTGTAGAAAGCTGGCGATTTGGAAGCCGAATGTACCCATTCGGGCACCGCTCTGCCAACTGGGTATTTGCTCACCGCAGCCCTGTTCATCAGCGCTATCGTGGCAGTCAGGGCTCCCATCGCATAACCAACTCTCAGGCACACAGCGCATGTTGTTATCGCAGCGCAAGGCACATTCTGGAGTTGGCACCCAGCAGTTGGCTTCATCTGAGCCATCGGGACAATGTGGAATCCCATCGCAAAGGAACCTCTCGCGAATGCATTTGTTTCCACTTCGACACTGGAAGCTTCCTTTTAGAAAGAAAGAGACAAGAACACGTTAAGTTCAATAGCCAGGCCTTTCTGTAGGACTGGAGAAAGCAAGCGCATACTTCCTAGATTTAAAAAAAAAAGTTGACAAAATGATAGAGTAAGGTAAGGTGGTCTATCATGAGGCCATTTTTGGCGGCTCTCAGCAACATCTGATGCCTTCCCAAAGCCAGGTAAACAACACTGGGCTTTGGAAAGGAGGCCTAAGTGCTCTGACAGGGTCCTTGAGTCCTTTCTTCCTTCTTCCCAAAGGCTAGTAAGTGTTTTCCCAGCTACGGGAAGAAGGCTTTTGGCAGACAGTGAGAGGGCTGGAGAAGGCCCTCAAATTCTGCCCTTGCTCCCTTCCTTCCCCCCTAGTCAGCATGTCTAACAAGAGCCAATTTTTTAATAATTTAGGCAACTGTGTAGGCCTGCAAAACTTTGACCTTAGCCCAATCAGCCACATTTGTCATGCTAGGTTCTTTGTCTCGATGGGGTAGGAGATGGAGAAATTTAATAATGGAGGGACCATGTGCAGGATGCAGTATTAAGCTATTCACACACAGCATGGAAGAACTTAGTACCTGGTTCACCACAAATGAGGGAACAGAAGTCTTCATCGGACCCATCCATACAGTCCTCTTCTCCATCACAGACATATTCAAAGGGCACACACCCCTGCCCATCTAGGCAAGGAAGTTCAGCCCACCTACAGGGAATAGTTGTTAAGACAGTGGTATTGGTTGCATTTGGTACTGTTGTGGCCTTGGTGGTCTTGGGCATTGTCGCCCTTGTGGTGGTCTTGGGTGTTGTCGCCCTTGTGGTGGTCTTGGGTGTTGTCGCCCTTGTGGTGGTCTTGGGTGTTGTCGCCCTTGTGGTGGTCTTGGGTGTTGTCGCCCTTGTGGTGGTCTTGGGTATTGTCGCCCTTGTGGTGGTCTTGGGTGTTGTCGCCCTTGTGGTGGTCTTGGGTGTTGTCGCCCTTGTGGTGGTCTTGGGTGTTGTCACCCTTGTGGTGGTCTTGGGTGTTGTTGTGGGTGTAGTAGTCAGCACTGTTGTCCTTGACGCTGTAGTCTGCGCTGTTGGTCTTGCTGCTCCAGTTGAAGTAGTACGGTTAGTAGTTGGTGCAGCAGTGCTTATGACAGCAGGCTTTGTAACAGGAACAGAACGCACTGCAATTAGAAAGTTAGCAATCAGTTCCAGTTTCTTCATACTCCTGTTCACATTGCACTGACAGTTTGTGTGTTTGATGGCCAACCCTTAATCTTTATAGGAAAACAGAGCACTTGAGAATAAGCGTTGCGGTCATCTTGTAGCTGCCAGACTGGTGACTGGGAGTGGCCCCTGGGACCATTTAACACCGGTCTTAAAGGATCTACATTGGCTCCCAGTACGTTTCAGAGCACAATTCAAAGTGTTGCTGCTGACCTTTAAAGCCCTAAACGGCCTTGGTCCAGTATACCTGAAGGAGCGTCTCCACCCCTATCGTTCTGCCCGGGCACTGAGGTCCAGCTCCGAGGGCCTTCTGGCGGTTCCCTCCCTGCGAGAAGCCAAGTTACAGGGAACCAGGCAGAGGGCCTTCTTGGAAGCAGCGCCCGCCCTGTGGAACACCCTCCCATCAGATGTCAAGGAAATAAACAACTACCTGACTTTTAGAAGACAGCTGAAGGCAGCCTTGTATAGGGAAGTTTTTAATTTTTGGTGTCTTACTGTGTTTTAATTTGTTGGAAGCTGCCCAGAGTGGCTGGGGTAACCCAGTCAGATAGGCATTATATAAATAATTATCATCTCATTTTTTTTGCAAGTGTGCCCCATCATCTAAAAGACAGTTGGCGCTCCTGGTTACTTTGTTAGATAGGCAGTCCTGTAGCCGTTAGAATTGTTTTGCCTCTAGTCTGTTGGATCTGTGTTGTGCTTCTGCCTGATCCCTTGCAGGTGAGAAGCAGGAGCATAGGCCTAGTACATGTCATGGCAAGTTTCTGGACCTATTCAGGGATGGGGAACGTTTTTGGCCCAGCAAATCAGATCCTTACTTCCTCACCTGTCTAACTATGATAGGTGGTCAGGGATGATGGGAATTGTAGTGCAAAAACAGCTGGAGATCCTAGTTTGGGAAACACTGTGCTTGTGTATGTGTATGTGTGAATCACCTTGCAAAAGTGGACCAAAGGTTTATCAGATAAGAATTTCTCTAGACTAGCAGTGCCTGGTCCTGTGTTGAATGAACCTCGCAAGCACAGCATGTAGCAGCATGCCCAAGACCAGAGGTGATGGTCATGAATTAAGCAAGTTGAATTCCCAACTGTTTAAAAAGCAAACAGTAGGTTTCAACAGCTGTTATAAGACCCCTCCTCCCCTGCACAATCACATGGCCTTAATGATCAACAGCTGCAAGGCACTATGGGAGATAGGAACTCTCATTCCCACGCAACAATTGCAGTGAACAATGGTCCAAAACATTCAGCAACTGAACTTCCTACCGTAGCTTTAGTGGGCACTAACAGTAAGCCAAGAACTCATGCACTGAAAAGATGATGTAAACATGTAGACCAGCAAGCATTTTTCTGCAGCACATATTTCATAGGGACGACTGAACCACACCCTTTGGTAAGGCCCTCTGGCTGTTTAAGTGCCCAGAATAGGAATTCACAGTGGTGACAAGTCAGTTTACCTGTTCTCAAATTTGTGTCAAAGATCATCATTGCTTTCTGTACATTGGCTACTTGCACAGCAGAGGGCATCCCTGATCTTCTGTTCCAGACCACAATGGTTGTTTTGTTGAATGTCACCAGGTAAGGTCCATACACAGCTGCCACGCCATGGGTCCAATTCTCTCTTGTACTGTATGTCTTGCGTGTGATGAGGTTCAGCGCCTTCAGCCCTACGAACAAGGAAACGCTTATTATTCCATCACAACAAGCAACCAAAGTGTGTTGTATATTTACACAAGTCACAGCACAACTAGTTTCTAGAAAGCTGAATGGGACAGCCCAGTAACCTTAGCAAATAAGGGCTCAAGCAAATATTGTTTTTAAAAGCTTTTTTTAAAAAAAAGAAAACACACACCCATACCCTCAAAGCAGTTAGCAAGGAAATACAGTGGTACCTTGGGTTAAGTACTTAATTCATTCCGGAGGTCCGTTCTTAACTTGAAACTGTTCTTAACCTGAAGCACCACTTTAGCTAATGGGGCCTCCTGCTGCCACCGCCCCGCCGGAACATGATTTCTGTTCTCATCCCGAAGCAAAGTTCTTAACCCTAGGTACTATTTCTGGGTTAGCAGAGTCTGTAATCTGAAGCGTATGTAACCTGAAGTACCACTGTATTGCCTGTTCTCAGACTAGAGAGTGGGAACTGCTATCAAAAGTGGGCTTTGCAGTGGCAATGTTTGTTTACTGCTGCACAGCTAGCATGAGAACCATCAACATGTAATTTACCATAGTCTTTGGAAGCCCAGAGGAGGCTACCCGAGCTTATGTCCAAGGCAACTGGAAGATCTTCTGTCCAGGCTTCCTTCCCCACTTCTTGGATACTGCTTCCATCAAGGTTCAGCCTCTGAATTGGTTTCCCACTTTCTAGCCAGTACAAGGATGCTCTCTTCCAGTCTAGGAACAGGTGCCAGATAGCAGCCTTCGCATGATAGAGAACCTTCGTCGTCATGCCAGCATAACTAGTAACCTTAATTTCAGTTCTGCTACAGGTTAGCCAATATAGGTCCCCAGAAGTTATATCAACAGCCGCTTCACAGACTAGGGGGGGAAAGCAAATGTAAAAAATTAAGCTTCTCCTTCCAGTCTCAATGGAAGCCCAGCTCATCAAGGACGTCCACTTGCAAAACCAATTTCCATTTCCCCTCCCTCTTTCTCCCTGCACATCCTGAAATTGGCTCGGGGTGGGGGGGACCTTGGTTAGAGAAGTGCCCCAAAACATTAAGTGGTTTGTCCCACACACCTTCTTGACCTTTCCCTGGCCATTTGCCTATAGGCTTGTCCACACTTCCCCTGGTTCTGTGCCTAGAAAGCACAGGGGTCTAAGCATTTTTGCCTTTGCGCTGCTGCTTTCCTCCCCCACAAAACCTGCTCTTTAGTGCTAAATCGGTGCAAACATCAAACCAGATGACTTGATTGACATTTGCTCAGGTTCAGTGGTAAACAGTGAGCCTTCTCAGGGGAAAGCGAAAGCATGAATGAGCCTTATGATGGGTCATTTTTTATTGTCCCAATCTGCTAACACAGCCTGGGGTAGTAATCACACCAATGGTAAAATTCCGTGCATTTCTGGGACACATTATGTTGCAGGTGTTTCCTTCGTTTCTGGAAGGAAAATGGTAAGTGGTACCTGGCTGAAATTTGGGGGCACTGCACAGGTGTCAAATGTCCTGGGAGGATTACCTGGAGGTCGTCTTCTGTGTGAACTGCACAATGAAAAGTGCACCGGGGGGGGGGGGTGAGTTACTTGCCGCACAAAATAGGATGAGGGGTAATCTTTAGGGCTAAGCTACCAGCTGCAGAGGAGGATAAGTTCCTCCATCGGTTTTGCTTTTATCCTTTGCATATTGCCACAGCTTTAATCCACTGTCCTTGCTGCATCTGCCAAAGCTGCCATTGCTCTTTCGCGGCTCTTAGCTGAAACACTCCTTGTAGAGGGAAGGGTTGGGTTAAGGGCTAAGGGCCTTTCAAGTTACAGGAACATGGAAGCGAGCCCTGTGCTGCTGGGAAACTACCGTATTTTTCGCTCTATAAGACTCACTTTTTCCCTCCTAAAAAGTAAGGGGAAATGTGTGTGTGTGTTATGGAGCGAATGCAGGCTGCGCAGCTATCACAGAAGCCAGAACAGAAAGAGGAATCACTGCTTTCGCTGTGCAGCGATCCCTCTTGCTGTTCTGGCTTCTGGGATTCAGAATATTTTTTTTCTTGTTTCCCTCCTCCAAAAACTAGGTGCATCTTGTGGTCTGGTGCGTCTTATAGAGTGAAAAATACAGTATTTCCCAGACCTCTTGTACTCCCTCTTCCCACAGCTAAAGCAGAGGTGCTGAACAGGTAAGGAAGCTTCCTTACTTCAGACTTCAGAAGGCGTATCTTTCTCCTGAAACATTAGTCATCATTGGTACTGCGAGCACTAAGATGCCCCTCTGGAGGTAGCTGTAAGGTTTCAGTCAGATGTGCACATATTTTCTGGCCTGTCTACAAATCCTTTTAAACGGATGCAAAGCATGAGCTCTTCCATAGACAAAAGAGTCTTCTCCAACGGGCGAAGATTCCAAAGCTAGTCGAAGGTAGAAGTACTGCTTTCTACCCCATCCCTTTCCTCTTTGTGCAACGCACTCCTAAGAAGCAGCAGAATAGTGACCTTGCTTGTTCTGCTATGGCACTATCTGTCAGATCTGTGTTTGAAGACTTACTGTACAAGGCCTCACTCACTTCTACAGCCTATTGCTTCGTCTCTTCCCTGTCCAGAGCACAGACCGTAGACTAGAAATCCTTGTTAGGTTGAGTCAAGTAAGAAATTAGGGGTTACGGCACTGTGGCAGCTGGACCACATTGTGCCAAACACTGAACTGGTTACAGGAAGTGTATCCATAAGATAATTATGCCATTAACCCTAGCTGCAAGAACTGAATCATGAAACGGGTGAAGAGGTAAACTGCTGTTCCCTTAGCATCCCGCACTGTCTGCATGTTGATGCTTTAGGGAGTAAATATAGTCTGGAGCAGACTGAAAACCAACCAAGTAAATTCTCTTCCAAACCCATTTCTTGTCTTGACATCAGCATTAGGAGTTTGTTTTAGAAGTCCATGCTTCATTTGCATAGAAGCTCTACAGCAATGCACAGGAGCTCACCTGGCGAACCTGTAGGAATTATTAGTTTCGCTTTGGTCTCTTTAGTGAAGCGCATCAGTTCTCCTTTGTCATCAGTCCAGTAGATGAATCCCCTGCTCCAGTCCATGTCCTGGAAGTAGACGTTCTCTGGCCACTCCTGAATCACTTCATGCTGCTGCAACACTGTCCCCTTTGGGTCAACTTCCAGTAGGTAGATTTGCTTGTTAGTAGAATACAAGACATTCAGCACTGCAGGAAGAGTACAGGAATTGAGGAACAGGTCTTGCACAACTTGCTAGCCATCCCAGCTCAGTGTCACTCTATTATTCAACCCAAATACTGCTCTTGCTATGACAAATAGAACAGGTTATGACTTCAGTAGTCACCTAGGCATATTATAGGCTTGAGACCTTCACCGTCTGATTTTGGTGCTGCCTTGACTGGAGTAACAAGTTGATGCTCAAGTAGTCATGTTAGTTGCTCAGAGGCAGTTTTAAGCTATAGACGAGATGCTGGGAAAGCATTTATTACCACAAGCATTCTGGCCAATTGGATTTTGCATTTATATTAAAGCCAACTGACGACAGACCTGCTTTAACTTTCTATGACAGGAAGGCTGAAGTAGTCACCCAACCTTCCCACAGCTCCACAATGCAATGTTTTGTTTTCTTAAGTGTGTCAAAACACGGTGACGGACCAAAACAGGAGATTCAAAACAATCCTGTCTGAAACTGAGCTTCTGGGACTGCGTGACAGGTTTCTATCCAAATCATGGACACATCTCCATTCTAATCAACAGCTAGATAAAATTTAGCACCAGCAGTTTCTCATAAAAACCCCAGAATGCAATGTAGCATAAGCTTATCTGAACACTGGTGTTTAACCCACCCCACAAAGAGGGATTCTCAAAGTTGTTTGTGGAAGGATTTTCACCCCAGATTTAAAAGCGCAAGCCTACCTGCACATTGGTTTGAAGGCAGGAGGAAAGTGCCATCTGGACAGGCACACCTGTAGCCCTTGGGATGAACAGGTGACAAAAGGCAGATATGGCTACACAATCCAGGTGAACAGGCAGCTGTGTTACCTAGTGACCAAGATGACAAATTAGACCAAGAATGGGTCCATCCCTTCCTAGGTTGAATCCAGTAATTAAGCTTAAGTTCCCATGTATGCACAGACCACATGTATTGCACACAAATGCTAAAGTTGATGCCAGCCACAGAATTCAGCAGTATGAGAAGATGGTTCTCATTTTCAGGCTCACCCCATCTACAGACCTTAGAACATGTATAAGACACCAAGGCAGCTATTTAGATAGCAAGAGCAAGCAGTTGTCTAAACCAGAGTTTTTCAAACTTGGGTCTCCAGCTGTTTTGGGACTACAGTTCCCATCATCCCTGACCACTGGTCCTGCTAGCTAGGGATGGTGGGAGTTGTAGTCCAAAAAACAGCTGGAGACCCAAGTTGGGGAAAGCCTGTTCTAAATCATACTTGGGGCCATTTTGATATCAAGCAGGTTGCACGCTGACAGAAGGAAGCAGGCTCCCCCAGGAAGATGCTGTCCAAATTAGGATTTGCCTACCCAAGCCTACCCTGAACATGTAGCACCAGCCAAATCCCGGACCACCTCACATTTACAGTACAAGTGTCATTGCAACAAATGAATGTTTGAAAAGTGCCAGAACTCAAATAGCTAGAGGGCCAAATTGTCTATGCGGCAGGTACATAGAAACCACGTCCACCATTTCACCAAGTCAACGCTCCTTGAGCCTGGGACAAGATCAACTGGACTTCAGTTTGTAGTTAGGTTTCAAATTAAAATGTGAAGTGCTAGATTTCTAAAGCTTTCAGAGAGAAGAGTTAACATTTAAAGGATGAAAAGCTACTGAAGACAATATGTTTTGTCTTAGATTTCCTTAATAAGCACATTTCTTTCCCTTTCAAGGTGCAAGGATTCTTGACCAGAGGACAGACATCTATGTAGAGAGCAAGGGGGGGGGGCTATACGTCTATACTCCATGGGCCTTCTAGCTCTAAAGAGATCTTAATATTTTGTGAAGAGTTGTTCAAGGCTGCATTGGGGACGCACTCCCTACACAGGGATAGGTAAAGGTAAAGGTACCCCTGCCCGTACGGGCCAGTCTTGACAGACTCTGGGGTTGTGCGCCCATCTCACTTAAGAGGCCAGGGGCCAGCACTGTCCGGAGACACTTCCGGGTCACGTGGCCAGCGTGACATCGCTGCTCTGGCAAGCCAGAGCCGCACACGGAAATGCCGTTTACCTTCCCGCTGGTAAGCGGTCCCTATTTATCTACTTGCACCCGGAGGTGCTTTCGAACTGCTAGGTTGGCAGGCGCTGGGACCGAGCAGCGGGAGCGCACCCCGCCGCAGGGATTCGAACCGCCGACCTTTCGATCGGCAAGTCCTAGGCGCTGAGGCTTTAACCCACAGCGCCACCTGCACAGGGATAGGACTCCTTTATATTGGACACTTCTGCTTTCGTGTTAGGCACATAGAGGACCTTGTATGTGGAGGCTTAAGCATGTGCATGCTTACCTAGCTGCATGTTCTGCCAAACAGAGCTCTTGGAATGCTCCCAACTGGGAGATACAAGTCCAACTGGTGGCCATTACAGTAGTTATGGCTGTCAAGTTTCAGATTCTTGAGGAAGCAAAACTGAAGGTTGTAACAGGACAACTCTATGGTAGAATAGTACCATTGGGGTTTATAGCCTTTGGGTCACCTTAAGCACCCTTGGCCCAAGACAGCCCGCTTGCCTGCTCCTCCAACCAGACATGTACCCAGCCCTCTACCAAGACAACAGTTGGTTTGTTAATATTAACTCTGCCTGGTCCTGGGTATAGGTATTTACAGTGGTGCCTCGCAAGACGAAAAGAATCCGTTCTGCGAATCTCTTCGTCTTGCGGTTTTTTCATCTTGCGAAGCAAGCCCATTAGCGGCTTAGCAGATTAGCGCTATTAGCGGCTTTTAGCGGCTTAGCGGATAAGCGGCTTAGAAAAAGGGGGGGAAGGGGAAAAAACTCGGAAAAACTCGCAAGACATTTTCGTCTTGCGAAGCAAGCCCATAGGGAAATTCGTCTTGCGAAGCACCTCCAAAACGGAAAACCCTTTCGTCTAGCGGGTTTTTCGTCTTGCGAGGCATTCGTCTTGCGGGGCACCACTGTAAAGGCAACACACATGAAAGTGAGGAAATGAAATAGCCATTCCTGCTACCAGACATGTCTTGCTCATAGCTACATAGCTAGAGAGATTTAAAATTTGTTTTGTTTTTTTTAAATGCTTCCAATCCACCGTTCATCAAAAAAAAATTGTTCTCGGGCATTTTACTCACTTTGAGGCTGCAGTAGCTCATTCAGTACTGTGAACGAAGACACTGAAGAGTTCAGCAACACACCGACACCTGGGGAGGTGAGGGATGCAGACAGCAATTGCTCTTTGCCTGCCCAAATGATGGAATTCTCAAACACAGCAATTCCTAGAGGGGCCTGTGCTTTCAGCAGCTTCTCTGGGAAAGTGTACCTGCCAGTGCCGTCGGCCTTGATAGTCTCTATGGACTGAAGAGCAGAAAAGCCAAGTCAGAATTCCCAAACCAGACTGAGGGGACTAGCACTCAAGCGCTTCAAGTGACAATTTCTATGGCCTTCACCAGCTAATGAGCAGTTCACCTGAAGGTCTGGGGAGTACTGCTGCCCGTCCACCAGAACACCAAGGCAATTCAGCTGGCATGGAACACACAAACACTCCTGTTGTTTACTGTGCTATTACCTTCCCATCGCTGCCACCGTGGGCTACATTATAGTGCAGACAGCTCAACTAGAGTCAAGGCAACCAAACAAGGTTCATGTCCCAGGTGTACACTAAAACCACTGTTCGGTTTTACTGAGCAAAGCCTTCCTCCAGAGGTTATGTGCAGACACATGCCATATGTAATTGCACCACTGTGCATTTGCCCCCTCAAACCAAGGTTTTGTATTTTTCTTTGTGGACAGTCCTAAAACTACACTTCATTAAGAGATTCCTAGAGGGCTAAAGGCTCAAGGGGCTTCAGGGGCACCAAGTGGCTTCTGTCAACGTCAGCTGGTGGCCCAGCTGTGCCCCTATCTGGACAGGGAACACCTAGCAGTGGTTCTCAACCTGTGGGTCCCCAGATGTTGTTGGACTACAATTCCCATCATCCCTGAGCTCTGGCCTTGCTAGCTAGATTACTGCAATGTGGGACTGCCTTTGAAGATCTGAACCTGGGGAAAAGTTGGACAGCTGGTTTGCTAACCAATGCAAGACTATCTGAACATATAAACACCAATTCTGGCATAACTGCACTAGTTTTGGATCCTGCTTGCAACTTCATTTGGCTATAGTGCTTCCTCAGATAGTCCAAAAGGGACTACCTTCTCACATTTTAACAGGCTTGCTCTACGTTTCAAGGCTGCCTGCTCACTTAGAGCCACATTAGACATGACATGCATTGTATAGCTTTGCTTTTTTTTTAAGTAAGTGGGTGGGTGGGGGTTAGTACTGTGAGTTGTGAGTGCAGGGAAAGGGGACTTTCAAACCCTTGCCCTTGCCCTGCTGTGATTGGAACAGCACCAAACCCACCAGACTTTCCAGCATGGAAAGAAGTTTCTGTTGGTACCAGATCACAATGAAATGTTACACATCAAGATGCTACAGACTTGACATGGGCTTCTTTGTGAATTTCCGGTGCATCGAGTTTCATACCTTTTTATACGCACTGATCCAGTACAATCTACTAGTTATATGATCAAGAGTCAATCCAACAGGGTCTTCAGCGGTTACGATTGCAAGTATGTGTCTGTCTGAACCATCCATCCCCGCGGCTTCGATCACAGTCCTGCCTTGTTCACGATTCACCCAATACATGTAGCTGCAATAAAGAGAGGTGATCGGAGGACTGCGCCATGTTACTGGGCTCCTCAGCACTGCAGGAGCAGCATCCAGTCTGATTGTTTTGGGACCAGCTACTCTTTGGCACACTTAAGAGCAGAGCATGTCACACATCTCACTATTTTCACCCACAAGGAACATTTTCTTCCAAGTTAACACCTGAACAGATCCTGAAGGGCCTTGATACATCAGTGCTGTGGCTAAGCTTTCCAAGTTCCAGAATTCCCTTCTGCCACAGACTTATTCTGGCTACAGCCAGCTCATATGCAGGACCTCAAGCTGAACTATGTTGTGTGTTTTTAGCGGGCAGTCACGCAAGGCCTGCCTTTCATCACAGAAATTGCAACACAAGGGACGCAGGCTTGGGTGAGTGGGGATTACATGCAAGTACTCCTAGGAATTCAACTGGTAATTGTGTTGAGAGGGCAAGGGAGATCTTTATGCATACTCAGTAAAGGTAAAGGGACCCCTGACCATTAGGTCCAGTCATGACCGACTCTGGGGTTGCGGCGCTCATCTCGCTTTATTGGCCGAGGGAGCCGGCAGACAGCTTCTGGGTCATGTGGCCAGCATGACTAAGCCGCTTCTGGCGAACCAGAGCAGCACACGGAAACGCCGTTTACCTTCCCACCGGTGTGGTACCTATTTATCTACTTGGACTTTGACGTGCTTTCAAACTGCTAGGTTGGCAGGAGCAGGGACCAAGCAACGGGAGCTCACCCCGTCACGGGGATTCGAACTGCCAACCTTCTGATCGGCAAGTCCTAGGCTCTGTGGTTTAACCCACAGCGCCACCTGCGTCCCACATGCATGCTCAGAGGCATCTTTAAATAGAGGCTCCAAAATATTCCAGTTGAAGAACACCTTCATTCTCCATACCTTGCATATAAATCCACTCTAGCCCTTAAACAAGTGTTTTCCCATCTTGCGCTTCCAATAGCTTTTGGACTACCATTCCCATCATCCCTGACCAGCTAGGGATGATGGGAGATGTAGTCCAAGAACAGCTGGAGACCCAAGTTGGGGAAACACTGTCCTAAATGCTCTGATCCTATAAAATTATCTAGTGGTGATTCTGCTACACTCCTGGAAGTGTCACTATAAAAGCATTACTCAGTATTCAAAATGCCTTGGATACAAGCAAAACGTATTTGGGATCCACATAATCAACAGATGCTTCATTGCATATCCAAACTAAGGATGGAACAGGTATAGCTACGGACAGGGCATTAATTTGCTACCAGATTTTCTAGTAACCTCCACCACCACCCACCTCCAGGTTTCTTCTACAGACACTCACTTTCCTACCCACAACATCCATTTGGGAAATCCGCTTCCTGGAGCTCTGTTGCTGACTTGGCTATGATATGCCTACGGTAGAATAGGAAACTGAAGTATTGTACCTTAAGAGCTGCAGTGGGTCATCTAAAAGGAAGCAGCCTTTCAGATTTCACCCTTAACATGCGCCCATCCCTAGTAAAGCAATAGAGACTTAAAGCCAGGCTATTCCAGACAGATTCCAAGTCACGCCAGTGAAGCAAGGAATGTTTACCTTTTTTCTGGAAACGTAGTGAGTTGTTCTGGCAACACATTCTTCTCTAGGATCTTAACGTAGCCTCTGCCATCACTCAAGCCAACAAAGATGGCGCCAGGGGCACTGCTGGCCCAATATAACTGCCCAGTGAACCAGTCTACAGATATACTGTTGACACTGCCAGCATCTAGGAGAGAAACATTTATAGAAGCTCAGTAGTTTCATAACCCTTACAGCGAGAGATCTTAGGACTCGGCTACATTGGTCAAAGGGACGCAGGTGGCGCTGTGGGTTAAAGCCTCAGCGCCTAGGACTTGCCGATCAAAAGGTCGGCGGTTCGAATCCCTGCGGCGGGGTGCGCTCCCGCTGCTCGGTCCCAGCGCCTGCCAACCTAGCAGTTCGAAAGCACCTCCGGGTGCAAGTAGATAAATAGGGACCGCTTACCAGCGGGAAGGTAAACGGCGTTTCCGTGTGCGGCTCTGGCTCACCAGAGCAGCGATGTCACGCTGGCCACGTGACCCGGAAGTGTCTCCGGACAGCGCTGGCCCCTGGCCTCTTAAGTGAGATGGGCGCACAACCCCAGAGTCTGTCAAGACTGGCCCGTATGGGCAGGGGTACCTTTACCTTTACCTTTACCAACCCCAGAGTCTGTCAAGACTGGCCCGTACGGGCAGGGGTACCTTTACCTTTACCTTACATTGGTCAAAAAACCACGCTTTGAATGCATTTAGCATACAACACCAGATGGCGCTGGAGAGCAAAAAAAATAATTTGCCATTTTACATAGCTTTTTTTTTGTTTTGTTATAAGGTTTTAATTTTAAATATTGTGCTTTTTCCCCATGTGTAGATCCACCACTGGAAAGCAACTTGTGAACTATCCAGCCAGCAGTGGCAGCCAGCAGAGATGCACGTCTACTGTGGCTGCTGCTGCTGCTTTCCTGCTGACTGAGAAAAGCTGCTCCACCTCAGTGCCAGGGAAGATAGTGCCAGTGTGCCTTGAAGTGAGGGCAATCAGCTGCCCTGTTCTCCTTTAGCATGAGGGAAGGCAGATCAGATCAGCAGCGTTATCAGCAGAGATCATTGTGCGATATCCACAGTGCCTTGAAATCGGCTGTCCTCTCCCTCGAGCGAGAAGTATTAGATTGCTGTATATTGGCGGGTCAAAATCGTTATTGCTGTGTCATTTCAAAACTGATTTTGGCCAATAAAATCATACCTTGGTTCTTGAACAGAATGCGTTGTGGGAGTCCATTTGACCAAACTTAACAAATCCCTGTGCTGCTTTTGTGCTGTATTTTAATTTGCCATGCCACTCCACTTAGGATTCCCATTTAACCCACTAATAGCTGAATATATTGCTTTCACAGCCAATCCTGGTTTGGATTTACAAAAAATGTTGGGAGCTCAAACAGGAGTAAGCAACGATGATGCAAGGGTTTGTCTTGTCCACAAAAGCCAAACCCACCTAGATTGGTACTCCAAAAGTAGAATGTAGCGTCCAATCAAGGAAGAATAGGGTCTACGCCACCATGTTTTCAGCTCAGAATATCTAGTCTTTTTACTTATGAGAAAACATGCAAGGAATATTCTGTCCAGCTGCCAAGAAAATAAGCACCTGCTTTCAGGATTTAGGCCACTTATTAAAATTATGCTGTTATTTGTTACATTTACATTTAAACAGCAATTACTACTTATGCGCCTACGGCATGTGTTGCATGTTGTTCTGTCCTTCCGCATCTACTTTAAACCTCAGGCCAGTTGAGCAGCTGGTCAATGAAAACACGAACTACACGCCTTCTGAATAGTTTCTATCCAAGAGCTCTGATTGCACTAAACAATGATCTCAGGGCCAGTTGTAAGAAATAGTAAGCAGTGAGTAGTAAGGAATGAGATAGGTTTTAGGTTATGCTATGCTTCTAATAGGTTGTGTTATATTCTGGATTATGTATGTTTTAATAGATTATGTCTGAATAGGATGAGAGTGTTGGAGATACGTGCAAATGTGTATGTGAATCCGGTCTTGGGTGTTTGATTTTCGTTGTTGTGTATACTGTGTATATACGGACAATGACAATAAATTTATCTAATCAAAAGCTCACCCTTTTTGCAGTCCAGCACCATCCACTATATTACACCAGCTCTCGGTGTACTTTTAAAGTTCACCTCTGCTGAGCAGCCTTGGTACAGGCTTCCAAGGATACAATGGGGTGCTGTAGTATTTGGCCAATGACTTAAGAGCTTTCTCTAGATATGCCTACGATTGAAGAATGGAGATTGGAATTAATGGATTACGCGGAACTGGACAGATTGATAGGGAGGATTCGCAACTGACGAGACCAAAGATTCACTGAGGACTGGAGTAAATTTGCAGAATGTATTAAAAATATTTGTGATAATGATATAATGTTTGTAAGTTTTCAAGAAGCTCTGTAAGAAGATTTGGTAGAAATATTGTTTAAACAACATGGTAAGGTAAGATATATATAATGAAATATAAATTAAGAAATGTGAAGATCTGTGATAATTACGGAAAATTATCAGACATGTTGATGGAAGTCTAAAAGAAAATAAGATATGTGATGAGTTTTTGATGTTTAATGATGCTATAAATTTGTTTTTATTGGAAAATAAATAAAAATCATATTAAAAAAAAGAGCTTTCTCTAGATAAGGATGCAGTTACTGCAAATATATCAACAGCTTTACCTGGATACAGAAGCATCTCATTTTTTCCTGGCACATAGATATGAAGCTTTCTTCCTTCATCAACCCAATAATAGGCTTTCCTTAACGAGTCGTAGTCAACAGTGCTGGGCGATGTCCTTATAGACATTAGAGTTTTCAGATCATGAGTTTTTACATCCAGGACAACAAGATCACGACCAACAGCCAGAAGTATTTTTGTAGCACCATCTGGAGGAGATTTTTCATTATTAGGCCTTGTCCCAGCATGCAATCCTGTTCCTTATTAGCTGTTGAGCTATAGAAAATCTAGCCAGTAAGAAGATATTCAAGCTACATCCAATACCCTTACTTACTAGAGTTGTCCTTTATGGGAGACATGTGTTAAATATCTCTGCTTAGTAGCACAGCATGTACCCAAACTAAGACATGCAATCCTAACTTTTTGTATTCTAACCTCACAGATTGTCTGTTGAGAACATGCGGTTAACTTGCCCACAAGAGCTCAATTCCCCTCCATTTGCCAGAAACCTGAGCATTACCCTCTACAAAAGAAATTACAAGTGTACCAACTTTTGCCAAGCTAGGCAGTCTTGTTATTCCCATGTCTCCACCTGCCCGCAAATCAGCATTGAGAGCTGAAATTCATGCTCCATGTAACTGAGGGCCTACCTGCAGTCCTACAAGTAGTTCCATTGGAGAGCCAGTACCCATGGACACAATCACAGGTAAAAGAACCGACTGTGTTCTTGCACAACTGGCTACAAGGACCGTAAGCCATTGCACACTCATCAACATCTGCAAAGAACAAGCAGAGTCAGGGTAATGTACATAAGTTCCTGTAGTCTGGGAAGGGCTGCTATAGCCATGAAGTACTACTAGCTTCTTAGAGCCTTGTAATTTATTATTATGATCAATGCAATTTATTATATGATTACTATAGATTTATTTAAACCACTTGCATTTATTTAAACCACTTTTTTCCACTTGCAGGACTCAAGGTGGCCTACAGATATGAACAAGTATCGCTAAAAACAGAAAAGCAGCCATTAAAAGCAATTTAACTACACACACACACACACACACACACGCATACATAGAATCTGTTTGAAACATACAAATAATTACAATAGAAACAGCATGGTACCAGTCAATTCATTAATTCTTATTTTATTGTTGTTAGCCACCCTGAGCCCGGCTTTGGCTGGGGAGGGCGGGATATAAATATTATTATTATTATTATTATTATTATTATTATTATTATTATTACTACTACTACTATTATTATAGCCAATTCCCAAAAGCCTGTTGGAAAAAGTAGGTCTTCATCTGCCGGCAGAAGGACAACAAGGAGCCAGCCAGTCTGGCTTCTCTAGGGAGGGAGTCCAGAGTCTGGGAGCAGCCACCGAGAAGGCCCTGCCCCTCATCCCCAACCAAGCACGCCTATGATGATGGCGGGACCAAGAGAAGGGCCTCTCCTGAACATCTCAAAACCTGGGCAGGTTCGTATGTGGGATTTTGGTCTTTCAGACCCCAGACATGTAGGACTTTATAGGTCAGAACTTTGAATCTGTGGCAACATCAAGGTCTATTTTGATGATGATCATCGATTTCCTTACCTGGACAGCTTGAGTGTCTTGGCATCCCAAGACCTCCTTGTAAAAAGCAGTATTCAAGCCAACTAGGAAGGCTCTTCTAGCCAACTGGTATTCAAGCTAGTGGGTTAGGACCAACTACTGAGAGTCACAGTCTGCTCTATGGCGTATTTCAAAAGCAGCACTATCACCATACAAAAAATGGTTTTAAAAATCAGGTCCTCAAATGCGTATCTGGGATAAAAATGGGTCTTTGGTCAGAAAAGGTTGAAGACTGTTATAGTGTCCCAGGATATATGAATGGTCACAACTTGCAGTTTAGAGAACTTTCTCCAGTTCTAAATAGTGAGCGCCTGTTTTATTTTACATATACCTGTACAGTCTTGACCATTGGCCTGAAGATTCCAACCAGGACCACACAAACACCTCACACCCCAATGAGTCTCGGTGCATGTCTGCATGCAGCCTCCATTGCTCAGAGTGCAGTTCTTACCTAGATGCATAAAACAAGAGTTAAACAGAGCTGACACCCTCCAACAGTTGACTAGAAGACTGTTAATTATTTACTACACGAGTGTAAACAGTTAATTACCGCAGGTGCTAGGTTCATCGGTGCCATCTAAACAGTCTTTCACTTCGTTGCACATTAGAGATTCCATAATGCATTTCCCTTTATCACAATGGATCATTCCTTCTGGGCAGTAAGCTGTAAATCAGTTAGATTTATGCACAAGGTTAAATGTGTCAGCAACCAGTTCAAGACATCTAATGTATTGTGCGCCCAATTCCATTTCCTAGAGTATTTACACATTGCCTGAGTGTATCTACTACCATTGTAGTCCAGTTTGTTACACAGCCAATGGAAATAATATTATAATAATTTATTATTTATACCCCGCCCATCTGGCTGGGTTTCCCCAACCACTCTGGGCGGCTTCCAACAAATATTAAAATACAATAGTCTATTAAACATTAAAAGCTTCCCTAAACAGGGCTGCCTTCAGATGTCTTCTAAAAGTCTGGTAGTTGTTCTTCTCTTTGACATCTGGTGGGAGGGCGTTCCACAGGGCGGGTGCCACTACCGAGAAGGCCCTCTGCCTGGTTCCCTGTAACTTGGCTTCTCACAGTGAGGGAACCGCCAGAAGGCCCTTGGCACTGGACCTGAGTTTCCGGGCAGAACGATGGGGGTGGAGATGCTCCTTCAGGTATGGTTTATAAGAAATGCTTTATAAGACAGGTTCAAGATACTGATTCAGCCTCTGAACAGTTTCAGCACTGGATATGTGAAGAGTGATGTTTTAATTTGGCCTTTTCTAAGACAAATCTGTCTGATACCAGCTCCAGATATTGGTATTGAAGACATGGTGTAATCAACTTTGCTAGAATATTAGGGTAGCACCCAATAAAATGCATCTTAAGTTAGCACCATACAAGTTTATGCATCTGAAAAAGTCTAATTCTGAAGAAAACAGCATCCTTAGTTTTCAAACACATGTTCACAGCAGCCAAAGTCAGTTTGGACAAGATGCAACCAGTTTTTAAAAATTAAAATATGGGCATAGCCAAGGTGAGTCGGGGGGCAGCTGCCCCACCCCCATCAAAATAAAATAGAAATACTTAACTGAGCAATCACATTGGTTCTGCCCCCAACAGAAGTCCTGCCCTCCTTAACAAAAATCCTGGCTACACCCATATATACCAGCAGTGTGCTATGCAGCATCTTGTTAAACTGGGTTCCCTCATCTTCAACATACAGTAGCAGAAGACCTTAAACCAGCTCTGTCAAATACTTCCCAGCAAGTTTTTAAACCCCTAACAAAACTGAATCCTTTGTGGGGGGGAAGGGGAAGTTACTTGAAAACTTGCAGGTTCCAAATCTTGGGAAGCAGTTTTAGAAAAACTACTGACCAAATAGTTTTAAACAAACTTTATCCAAACCATCTACTGAAAGTTGCAGCCTGATAATCTCTTCCTGATACGTCTTCAGAGGGCAACTACATGAAGTCTCAAGCGCAACTTTTTAAGATGCATTTTCACAACTGCATAGCTGTCAACTTACAGATTTGAAAATAAGGGACCAGCAGCCAAAATAAGGACCTGCACCCTCACCTGTTCCAGGCACTCCAGTCTTCCTGTCCTCCTGCAGTCTGGTCAAAATCATGCTGGTAGCTTCGAGAACACTGTCCAACCAACTTTGTAACCAGAGGTTCAACTGAATAGAATCTGAATCACATGCACCACAAGGCCTATGCAGCCTCAACTTAAGATGGCTCCCCAGCCTGGCTTTGCACTGCAAAGTTTGCAGCAGCACGTGCAACAAAATGGCGTCCAGCATTCAAAAAACCCCTCAGCTTGCATTAACTAGCCACACACAAGGCATGCAAGCTCCACCCCCCAGTCGTTCTTAGACTTCTTATTGGGGGAGCAACACAGCCAAGCAACACAGTTGGAGCCTCCCTCCTCCCTGGCCAGCAGGGAGGGAGGGAGAGGAGCTGCTTCCTTTGAAATTTAAGGGACATAATTTAAGGGACATAATTTAAGGGACATAATTTAAGGGACAGCAGCGGGACATGGCGCTGGAATAAGGGAATGTCCCTTCAAATAAGGGACACTTGACAGCTATGCAACTGGATGGACACCTATATGCCTCTGAAAGGAGGCCAAGCGGCTTACCACAACCATCTTCATCCGAGCGGTCGCCGCAGTTGTCTATGCCATTGCACTTCCAGTCCTCCATAACGCACACCTTGTTCTTGCACTGCCACTGTCCAGCCAAGCAGTTTTTCGGGGGACAGTTTGCTTCATCAGAACCATCTTCACAATCTTTATGCTGATCACATACTTTCCAGGGATCAATGCATTGCTTATTTCCTCGACATGGAACTTTGTCTCCACAAACTGCAATGATATTGGAGAAACAGAATGAATGATTCACCCTTCTAATCCTTCATTCATGTGGTCAACACTTTGAGGTGCTCCAAGCTCAATCCACTAGGAGGAAGCCTATGTGAAGGTCTAGGTTGGAAACTAACCCATCCTTCAACAGCAGACAAATGTTGTCTGGAATACCATGCTTAGGTAATATGCATTGTGAGTGCATAAGGACTTGTGTTCAGTTCCCAGAACCTCCAGTTGAAGTCTACAGACTAAGAAAAAATCTCTCCACAAGACCTTGAGAGCAAGGGGGAACTGGGTTAGGTGGACCAAAGGACTTGCTGCACCACATGTTCAAAGTTCAGGTAAGAAGAGTTTCTCAGAGACATGTGGAATTTAAGGCTGCTGAACTGTTCATAGGAAAGTTTTAGAGATGAGGACTTATTTTCTTGCTAAAGGACTCCTTGTCCCTCACATGCAGGCAGCTTAACCCACCCTAAGTGCCAATGCTGCCCTTTTGGATAAAAAGGATTCTCTGTATTTACCTTCACCTTGCCCCAGAGTTATAACATAATACACCTCATGTAGTTTCCAAAGGGCTTACCAGCTGCAATGAAGGGACAAAATATTCAACTGCCTTGAGATTCAGAAGCTGGTATTATTAGTAACTGGGAAAATAATTAGTAACTGGGAAAATAAGGCAGCCACCTCTTACTGCAGGAGAATCTAGGCTGAACACTGCAGAAAGTGCAGTGGTACCTTGACTTTCAAACTTAATCCGTTCTGAAAGTCCGTTCCAAAAATAAAGCGTTCCAAAACCAAGTTGCGCTTTCCAATAGAAAGTAATGCAAAATGGATTAATCCATTCCAGACTTTTAAAAACAACCCCTAAAACAGAAATTTAACATGAATTTTACTAGTTACAGGTAGGTAGCCGTGTTGGTCTGCCATAGTAAAAATAAAAAATAAAAAAATCCATCCAGTAGCACCTTAGAGACCAACTAAGTTTGTTATTGGTATGAGCTTTCGTGTGCATGCACACTTCTTTAGAATTTTACTATCTAACGAGACCATTGATCCATAAAATGAAAGCAATAAATGTACTGCAGTCACACAATCAATCAATCAAACAGTAGCTGAATTGGGTTCCACACAGTCACACAAAAAAAGCCACAAAGACGCAAAATAGCAAAAACAGACAGACCTCAGCGTAACACTCAAAATGGAAGTGTGGCACTCAAATCAGAAGTGTAACACTCAAAATGAAGCATGTTTGGCTTCCGAAAAAAGTTAGCAAACCGGAACACTTACTTCCGGGTTTGCAATGTTTGGGTTCCAAGTTGTTTGAGTACCAAGGTGTTTGAGAACCAAGGTACCACTGTACCAGCAGAAGCCCAGATGATAGTACTTCCTTCAGCATTTTGCCTTCCTACTAGAGATGAGGTTATTCCTTCCCTCATCTGTCAGCAGCTAAGAAGCAGGGCTTGGCTGAAAGACCAGCTCCATCCGTGTTGAGAACAATGATTGCCCAGCCTCTCTTAGTGTAAGGGAAAATTTATATTGGACTTTAAGCTGGCCTCCACTTCAACAACTTCTGCACTGGGGGTTGCCTACAGAAAACTATTCATTCAGTCAAGAGATGAAGGAGATAAATGAAAGGGGCATCAGTTGCACTGCACCACAGAGAAAGCCGGAGAAGCAAAATACCAGGGAAATGTTGAAAAATGGTTTTGAACGTACCACAATTCTCTTCATCTGAGCCATCCATGCAATCACTGATGCCATCGCAAAGCCAAGTAGCAGAAACGCAGCTTCCATCTTTGCACTGCCAGGCATTTGGATCACCACGACATCCTTCGTCTGAACGATAAAAGTTATTTAGCTTGATTTAACACTGCACTTAGCTGGAGTGGTTAGGTACTCTCCCTTTTTAAAAGAATGTTGCCTATAGGATAGTTGCCAAGGAGGACTTTAGTAGCCTGGGAAGTTGCTTTGAAATCAACATCCACCGCAAATATGCTACAGTAAGAATTTAAAGGACTTGGCATGCGTAATAAAATTATTTCATGAAATTTATACACCGTTTGATTAATGTTTTCAGAAAGCAGTTTACAAAAAAAACATGGATACACAAGTTATCTTGGAAAGACATTAGCTTAACCTTTGCAAGAAACCCATATTGCCAGGATACACAGGAAATTATTAATAAATAAGAGACTCGGTCAAGAATTCATCTCATCAGACAAAGTAAAGAAAAGAGGTGTGGTGATCTATGCAAAGGAAAAGCTGGCTCCAAAATTAATATTTAAAGATGAACAAGGAAGATACCTGGCAATTGAAATACAAATTCAAGGAGAAAAGATATTAATTGTGGGAGTTTATGCCCCAAATGAAGGGAAGGCCGAATTCTTTAGGAAGTTGCATGAGACATTAGTTGACTTTTTAGACTATAAAATCCTAATGATGGGAGACATGAACGGAGTTGTTTCAACAAACATGGATAAAGCACAGAGACAAGTGATTTCAAAAGAAGGGAGACTACCAAAGATCTTTTTCGAAATGACTGAAACTATGGACTTGATTGATATTTGGAGAATAAAGAATCCTCTAGAGAGAGAGGGAACCTTCTTCTCTGAAGCAAAAATGACATGGACAAGAATAGACCAAATTTGGATTTCTAGTAGTCTGGCGTCAAGAACAAAAAAAGTAGAAATCTGCCCAAAAACGTGCTCCGACCACAATGCGGTCAAGATGGAGATGAAACTAACAACAACTGGTTCCTTTAGATGGAGAATGAATGACACCCTATTCAAGGATGAAGAGATCCATAAGAAGGCCCTTAAAACATTAAAAGATTATTTTGAGATCAACAGGAAAACAGATGTGGAAAAAAGAATAATCTGGGACGCAAGCAAAGCCGTGATGCGAGGTTTCCTAATTCAACAAAATTCTATTAAGAGGAAGCAACAAAATGAAAAGAAGGAAAAAATTTTAGAAAAAATAAAAGAAGGAGAGAAGAAGTTGAGGTCCAAACCAAAGTCTCATGAGATTTTGAGAGAAATAAAGTTTCATCAGATGCAATACATGGAACTTATGAACCAACAAATAGAATGGAAGATAAAGCAAATGAGACAAAAAACTTTTGAGTCAGCGGATAAATGTGGGAAACTTCTGTCATGGCAATTGAAAAAAAGGCAGAAAATGAACACGGTAACAAGTTTAGAAATGGATGGAAAGATTATCCACAAACCCAACGAGATCAACAATTGTTTTCAAAGCTTTTTTAAGAAATTGTACGCACAAGGGCCAACCAACGAGCAAGAAATAGAAGAATTCATTAGAAAATACGGTTTACCAAAAATCTCAGAACAAAGTAAAAGGATCTTAAATGAGGAAATAACAGAACAAGAAATAGAGGGTGCCATTCAAAATATGAAATTGGGAAAATCACCAGGACCAGATGGCCTGACGGCCAAATACTACAAAATGCTGAAAGAATGGCTGATACAACCATTGAAGGAAGTTTGCAATGAAATTTTAAAGGGGAAAAAGGCACCTGAATCGTGGAAAGAGGCTTTCATCTCACTTATACCGAAAACAGAGACTGAGAAGAACCAAGTTAAAAACTACCGCCCTATATCTTTACTCAATGTGGATTACAAAATTTTTGCAGACATTTTGGCAAAAAGATTGAAAAGAGTGTTGGCAGATGAGATTCATAAGGACCAAACAGGCTTTCTCCCAGGTAGACATATGTCAGACAATGTGAGGAACATTATAGACATTTTGGAGCTGCTGGACGTTGACATTAATAGGAAAGCAGTTTTGATTTTTGTGGACGCGGAGAAAGCCTTTGACAACATTTGTTGGACTTTTATGAAAAAGAATCTCCAAGGGATGGGGGTAGGACAAGGTTTTGAAAACGGTATAGGTGCAATATACTCTCAACAAAAGGCCAAATTAATTGTAAATAACGTGGTAACAGAAGAAATACCTATAGAAAAAGGTACACGACAGGGCTGCCCAATATCCCCTTTGCTTTTTATATCGGTCCTGGAGGTTTTGTTAAACATGATTAGAAAGGACCAGTTGGTTAAAGGAGTTCAGGTCGGAGTTAGACATTATAAATTAAGAGCATTTGCAGATGACCTAGTATTGACTTTGCAACAGCCAGACACTAGTACTAAAAGAGTATTAGAATTAATTGAAACATTTGGTCGAGTAGCAGGTTTTAAATTGAACAGACAAAAAACGAAAGTGTTGGAAAAAAATTTAACAATGGAAGAAAGAGAGAGTTTTCAGAATGAAACAGGTTTGGAAATTACAAAAAGGGTAAAATACCTGGGGGTAAACTTAACATCCAAGAATGTGAATTTATTTAAGGATAATTATGAAAAATGTTGGTCAGAAGTTAAAAAGGATTTGGAAATATGGTCAAGGCTGAAACTTTCCTTGTTAGGCCGAATTGCTACCATTAAGATGAATGTATTGCCTAGAATGCTGTTTTTATTCCAGACGTTGCAGATTGTGGACAAGATGGATTGTTTCAAGAAGTGGCAGAAAGACATATCAAAATTTGTCTGGCAGGGCAAAAAGCCCAGAATTAAATTTAAGATTTTAACTGATGCAAAGGATAGAGGGGGGTTTGCCCTGCCGGACTTAAGACTTTACTATGAATCAGCAGCTTTCTGCTGGTTGAAACACTGGCTACTTCTTGAGAATACTGACATTTTGGATCTGGAAGGGTATGACAATAGTTTTGGTTGGCATGCATATTTATGGTATGACAAGGTAAAGGTGTATAAAAGTTTTAAAAACCATATTGTAAGGAAAGCATTGTATAACGTTTGGATTAGATACAAAGACTTGTTGGAAAGTAAAACCCCTAGGTGGGTGTCACCAATGGAAGCTAGGGAAGTAAAAAAGCTTAATATGGATTCTAAATGGCCAAAATATCATGAGATCATAGATTATGATGGGGAAAGGGTGAAACTTCAGAGTTATGAGAAACTAAAACCTAAGGTTCGAGATTGGTTGCATTACCATCAGATAAATGAGACGTTTAAACAGGACAGGAAAATAGGATTTCAGAAAGAGAAGTCAAAATTAGAAACAGAATTGTTGGAACCCAATACTAAGAATTTATCAAGAATGTATAACTTGCTGTTAAAATGGAATACACAGGATGAAACGGTGAAATCTGCTATGATTAAATGGGCACAAGATATCGGTCATGATATTATGTTTGCTGACTGGGAACAGTTATGGACCACCGGTATTAAATTTACTGCATGTAATGCTTTAAAAGAAAATATTATGAAAATGATCTACCGGTGGTACATGACCCCAGTCAAGCTAGCAAAAATTTATCATTTGCCTAATAATAAGTGTTGGAAATGTAATGAGACTGAAGGCACTTTCTACCACCTTTGGTGGACCTGCCCAAAGGTTAAAGCTTTCTGGGAAATGATCTATAATGAAATTAAGAAGGTCCTTAAGTGGACTTTTCCTAAGAAACCAGAGGCATTCCTCTTGGGTATGGTGGGCCAAGTGGTGTTAAGGAAGGATAGGACTTTCTTTATGTATGCCACTACAGCAGCAAGAATTCTACTGGCAAAGTATTGGAAGACGCAAGAACTACCTACTCTGGAAGAATGGCAAACAAAGGTGATTGACTTTATGGGACTGGCTGAGATGACGGGCAGAATCCGGGACCAGGGGAAAGAGACAGTGGAAGAGGACTGGAAGAATTTCAAAATATATCTTAAAAATAACTGTAAAATTGAGGAATGTTAAGATGTCAGGGGGTAAGAAGTAAAGAATTGCAGCAGTAAACAAAAAAAAAACTTAAGAAATATTTACGAAAAGGAACTAAGATAATGGACTTAAGGGTTGCTAAAGAATTTTTAAACAAGGATGCAGGGATGGGGAGGTATGGGGAAGTCAAAGAAAAAAGGTTATGAACCGATGAGTATGAAGTTATATTGTGTTACACTGTTCTTTATTTTATGTGTGGAAAATTAATAAAAATTATTAAAAAAAAAAAAAGGAAAGACATTAGCTTAACCATTGAAGTGACTAAGGAAAACACACAGTTTCAGCTGTAAGGCTACACAATGGCCTGTCCCAGGAAACAACATGAGCTATTAAGAGTCCATCTCAAAATGTATCCAACCTTGGCAGCCTTGGATTTAGGTTTGATGAGGCCCAAAGCTACTGAAGGTAATGGGGCTCTTTATATGTCCAGCTGTCCTTTGTCAACAACAAATTGTCGCTGTTTTTTGTGTTGAATTTATGCTATATGGTAATTAATGAACCTAAAGGGACCACAGACCGTTAGGTCCAGTCGTGGCCAACTCTGGGGTTGCGGCGCTCATCTCACTTTATTGGCTGAAGAAGCCGGCAGACAGCTTCCGGGTCATGTGGCCAGCATGACTAAGCCGCTTCTAGCGAACCAGAGCAGCGCACGGAAACGCTGTTTACCTTCCCGCCGGAGCGGTACCTATTTATCTACTTGCACTTTGATGTGCTTTCGAACTGCTAGGTTGGCAGAAGCAGGGACCGAGCAACGGGAGCTCACCTCGTTACGGGGATTTGAACCGCCGACCTTCTGATCGGCAAGTCCTAGGCTCTGTGCTTTAACCCACAGTGCCACCCGCGTCCCATTAATGGACCTAATAGGTATCTAAAGCCACTTGCACATAACAAATAGGAGCCTACACAACACAAAACACTGTTGCTGTATGTAGGTTTTATTTTATTTGTTATTTATCTTATATTTTGGAAATGTACATCCAGGTTTTTTCCCCTTTAATTTTTTTTGGGGGCCCCCAAGAGAGTAGGGCTATAGCTTGTTTAGTTTATACGTAAACCCGGCACTGAACCTTGGTCTCCCAAATGGACTCTCAGCCATTTGAAGGCTCTGAAAGGCTTACCACAATGCTCATCCGAACCATCAGGGCAGTCTTGCTCTCCATTACAAAGCCAGGTCAAAGGAATGCACTTATCTCCACAGACAGCTTGCTGGGAGATACTGCAAACGTTTCCATCTGTACTAGGCAAATAGCATATAGTCACATTCTGTCCTCTCCACCCTAACTCCCCCCGCCCCAAAAAAACTGCTAGATTGAAGGGGGGGGAACCTCCAAAATGGGTTCATGGGGGAGGGGGCAGCACAGAGGAAGGAAACCCTATTGCACAGGAAAAAGCCCTTGTAGCAGCTGAACTCAATTTGACACCACCCATAATTATTTTATTTACAAGACTCTTTAAAAAGCCAACTTGTTTTTTTAAAAAGCATGATAGTGTACAATAAAGTCATTCAAACATCACAAAATAAATGATACAAAGCAAAATTCTGTTTATACACATGCTTTACTCATTTCATTTAGCCTCATTTCCCCTGTAAGTATCCCTTGAACTACCATGTGGTTTCATTTGTTTATTAAATTTATATCCCACTGGTCCTTCCAGAGAAGCCTAGAGTTGCAAACTAGAGAGATTAGTGTAAAAAACCAAAAACCCAAAAGCAATGCCAGCTTGAGAGATAAGAGGCACATCATCCCCCCCAAAAAACCAGAGTCCTTTCTGTTGGGGATAATTCAGACTGAAATTCCACTACCACACGGTGACAAAAAAAGGTTATTTATGTATGCTACTACTGTGCCAGTGTTTTGTTAGCATCAAAATGGAAAACGAGGTCCCAACCAAAGAATGGCAACTTAAGTTGACAGAATATGCACAACTTGCAGAGGCAACACAGAATAAGAGAACTATAAGAACATATGTTTAAAGAAGACTGGAAAACGTTTATTGAATATATGGGAAATCATTGTGTACAGCTGAAAACGCTGGCAGCATCAAGATAAATTCAACAATGTAAACGAGTTTTGATGGCTGCAACAATGGAATACTGAATGGAACAGTTTTTTGTAAAATATGCAGGGCTTTGTGGTGCGTAAAATGAACCGTGGAAAGAGAAAATGGGAAGTCATTGGTATTTTAAGGATGTCAAATGAGTTTTTTAAACTGCAAAACAGAAAATTTATACATATCTATCTAGCCCACGACCCCACTCCACCTGACCCACTCTCACCTTTGTTGGGGAGCAAACCCCACCCAGTCGCAGTAGCGAAGAGCAGCAGCAGCAGCAGCGCAGCCTGGAGCGTAGCGCGCCCCATTACGCGCGGAAAAGGCGCGCAGGAGCAGCGCGAGAAACAAAGGCGAGCACAGAAAGAATAAAAGAGCGCGCGGGGGGCGGGGGGAAGCAGTAACGGAGTAGAAGCGCGGAGAAGCTTTTATCCCCCGCGCAAGAGTCCCACTGGGTGGGGGAGCGGCTGGGCGCGGCTCCGCATTTAGAAGTCCCCTTGCGAGGATCAGGCCCTTTACTCCTCAGCCAAGCGCGGATGGAGTCGCGAGGCCCTAATCCTGACGCTCCTTCAAGCCCCGGCACCACGTAGCTTGCTTGCAGCAAGACCCGATGACTGCATCCCTTAAGGTAAAGGTAAAGGTACCCCTGCCCGTATGGGCCAGTCGTGTCCGACTCTAGGGTTGCGCGCTCATCTCACTCAAGAGGCCGGGAGCCGGCGCCGTCCGGAGACACTTCCAGGTCAGTGGCCAACATGACTAAGCGGCATCTGGCGAGCCAGCACCAGCGCCGCACACGGAAACGCCGTTTACCTTCCCGCTAGAAAGCGGTCCCTATTTATCTACTTGCACTTAGGGGTGCTTTCGAACTGCTAGGTTGGCAGAAGCAGGGACCGAACGACGGGAGCTCACCCCGCCACGGGGATTCGAACCGCCGACCTTGCGATCAGCAAGTCCTAGGCACTGAGGTTTTACCCACAGCGCCACCCGCGTCCGTCAACTGCATCCCTTACTAGGGAGTAAACCGCCTACGTCGCAACAGGGCTTGCTCCCGAGTAAACGCAGATGGAGTGGGTCTTCTTTGTGGTGGCTCCTCCTTTGTGGGAATTCCCTCCTCAGGAAGGCTCGCCTGAGACCAGCTTAGTGGGTCTTTAGGCGCCAGGCAAATTCCCCCCCCCCCCCCATTCTTTGGCCTTTAACTTTCTGTGGCCATTTTAGAAGTAGGCAGGATATTTTTCATTCTTTTCCTCTTGATGTCAATGTATCTGTGTTGTCTGTTTGGCTGGTTGTAAAAAAACGAAGATCATGGCCCCTGGTCCCATCACCTCCTGGCAAATAGAAGGGGAAGAAATGGAGGCAGTGAGAGATTTTACTTTCTTGGGCTCCATGATCACTGCAGATGGTGACAGCAGCCACGAAATTAAAAGACGCCTGCTTCTTGGGAGAAGGGCAATGACAGGCCTAGACAGCATCTTGAGAAGTAGAGACATCACCTTGCCAACAAAGGTCCGTATAGTTAAAGCTATGGTTTTCCCAGTAGTGATGTATGGAAGTGAGAGCTGGACCATAAAGAAGGCTGATCGCCGAAGAATTGATGCTTTTGAATTATGGTGCTGGAGGAGACTCTTGAGAGTCCCATGGACTGCAAGAAGATCAAACCTATCCATTCTTCAGGAAATCAGACCTGAGTGCTCACTGGAAGGACAGATCCTGAAGCTGAGGCTCCAGTACTTTGGCCACCTCATGAGAAGAGAAGACTCCCTGGAAAAGACCCTGATGTTGGGAAAGATGGAGGGCACAAGGAGAAGGGGGCGACAGAGGACGAGATGGTTGGATAGTGTTTTCGAGGTTACCAGCATGAGTCTGACCAAGCTGCGGGGGGCAGTGGAGGACAGGACTGCCTGGCGTTCTCTGGTCCATGGGGTCACGAAGAGTCGGACACGACTAAACGACTAAACAACAACAACAAAGTCAATTTGGGTTTGCCTTGGGCAAGATAAAGTGACTAACTAGAAAAAGTTGTGCTAAAAGCCCCATCCGACTCAATCGCTTCTCTCTATCTGTAATAAAAGTGTGTTATTACTGAAACCGAATTTGCTTTAGTTTAAATCTGGTTTTGCTGAAGCGATTTGTTAATCTATCAATGAAATGGTTAGTTTATTTAGTTTTGAGTTGTAATTAAGTACTGAATTTATTGGCTCCTGGGTTCATACAGAGGTAATTTTACTGAGGAAATGCTTATAAGGTTACATTCACAGGCGGGGAGGGGAGAGGGATTATAATTGCTGGTAATAGGCAGACATTTTTAACTGCCAAACCTCCTTCCGGGCATAGAGCTGTAATATAGTGCTAAGCTTCACCAGCTGAATTTCTGCCTGTTATTGCTGCTGCTAAATGCATACAGACCTTTGTTAGAAAAACAAATCTCTCATCCCCAATCATGTTGTGAAACTGGTAAACTGCAAGGGACATATTCCAGCCGCTTTGAAGAAGGCTTATGCTACGTTTTGATTGATAAATATATGCTAATGTTTCAGGTGCTGAAAATATCATTTATAGCCTTATCTTCAGAAGATGAAAGACTCCCGCTGAAAAGGCAGTTTTGAATGCCAGTGTACCAAAGATCCACAGCTAATTTAGTGGTATGTTACGTAACTTTTGCTAAAAACAATACTATATTCGTTCTTATGAAACCACCATGAGCAAGACAGAAAAGAAAATTCGGTTCCAAGATAACTGTGGTGTCAGGAGCAAGGTTATCCTTCATTCCAGCAGTGGGAAAGAGTATTAACAGAATCCTGTCATCAGGAGTAAGTCCCACCAGGTAAATTGAAATTTTGCTCTTTAGGAAGTACAAAGTACACCCACCTGTCTGTGATTAACTCAACAAGGCTGGCTTCTAATTTGGCATGTACAGAATTGCACTATTAATCTTTATTTTGAGGCAAAAGCTGCTAGCAGTTATGGATGCAGCTATAACTATTATGAAACCCGCAAAACAGGTATGAGCTGCTGACTGTATTCACAATCTTGGACCCTGCTGTTTTAAAAAGCAGATCAAGCTTTTCCCTGAAGACTTAAACATATTAAGTGGCAAAGTACAATGTTGAGGGGGGGGTCCCTTCAGCAATATTTAATTGTATTGAAAATCTCAATAGGATTCAGCTGTTGCTCACCAGTTGCTTACTGTGATAACGTGCAACGGCTTTATTTTCAAAAGAAATTTGAGGTCATGTGGCATTTAAACTTAAAGACACTGCTTCTGTTTAAAAATGATTTCCATTTGATTTTACATGAACACATTTGTATTATGAAAATTAAAAATCATATTATAATAAAAGATTAATGATATTTCGCTAGGCTGCGTAGAATGGCGTTTGTTGGAGTCTAGTCGTTTTGCCAGTTTTAGAAGGCTGGTCTTTCTGGCTGACAGATGGCACAAAAGTTCCAAAACAAAGGAGAATTAAGCTTATGGTAACCCATCTCCGCCTCTGAATTCTCTTTCCTGGGTCCTGTCCTTTAACAATAATAATAATAATTTTTATTTATACCCCGCCCTCCCCAGCCAAGGCCAGGCTCAAGGCGGCTAACAAGCAATAATAAAAACAAGTTGAATAAATACAACTTAAAAACAAGATTAAAACACAACAATAAAATATTGAAACATTAAAATATTAAAATGCAGCCTCATCACAGGAGGAGAAAGGAAAAAGAAAGAGGGGGAGGGAATCAAATTGGCTCCAAGCCAAAGGCCAGGTGGAACAACTCTGTCTTACAGGCCCTGCAGAAAGAAATCAGATCCTGCAGGGCCCTGGTCTCATGAGGCAGAGCGTTCCACCAGGCCGGAGCCAGTGTTGAAAAGGCCCTGGCTCTGGTTGAAGCTAATCTAACTTCCTTAGGGCCCGGGACCACTAGGGTGTTGCTATTTATGGACCCTGAGGCTCTCCGTGGGGCATACTGGGAGAGGCGGTCCTGTGGGTACGAGGGTCCTAGGCCGTGAAGGGCTTTAAAGGTCAAAACCAGCACCTTAAATCTGACCCTGTACTCTGTGCTAAGAGGTGTCTGGGCTAGAACTAGAACATCATGTATCAGTACTGCTGCCCCACATGCAGGGCCAGCCCGAAGATGGAACCAAAGGATAAAATGGCACCCTCTCTCCATTCTATGAACAGGAGCCCGCTTGATTGGCAGCTGAATCTTAGTACGCTGCTGGTGATGTCATAGCATTCTCTGCTGCACCAATGGCTTTGGACGCATTACACCTTTAAAGCACATTCATTCTTGCAAAGAATTGTGGGTACTGTGGCTTGTTAAGCATTCCTTGGAATTGTGAGTCTGTGAGGGGTAAACCACAGTGCCCAGAATTCTTTGAGGGAAAGAATGCACTTCTTATGCACTTCCCTTCAGGGTCATCACTTGAGGGCAGCAGCATGGAGTGATTTTGCATGTGTGGACAGGTTTTGCATGGATAGAATTTTGCATGGATAGGATATAACAGAATGCTTTCAGTATTTTAATATTTTTTTTTGGAAGCCGCCCAGAGTGGCTGGGGAAGCCCAGCCAGATGGGCGGGGTATAAATAATAATTAATCATCATCATCATCATCATCATCATCCAGCTGCCAGCCTGCCAATCAAGTGTATGGTGGGGTCCAGGCAGCTCTCCTACAAGTACATCCTGCAGACCCTTATCTTCCTGCTTTCATAAAGCATGTTTCCCACTAGGTGGCATCTTGGAACGAAAAAGCCCAACATCCGCTGGGGAAGGGATTGGAAGTTCAGTTGAAGCCATCGTAAAGGCTTAGCTGTATTTAAAATTAGCCACACTTCCTACTCTAGTTAATATTTGTGATGAAAGTGGAGTAAGAGTTTGTCCTTAAGGTCTCCTCCTCCATCTTCTTTCAGAGGTGTGGTTGCAAGACCTACCACCTGTGTCTCGGCCTACCTTTCTTGTTACCATTCAGGTTGGTGCCATTTTAGCCATGTGGTTTTTTTAATTGATATTTAGCTTGCAAGTTTCCACCTGTTTCCCCACCCCATCTCCTTAAGAATTATTAAAATACCAGCATCATAGTGCCTTAGTACAAAATTTAAAAGTGATTAAGGGGGGAAAATCACTATCACTGCCTTCCAGTTTTCTAGTCAGTGCCATTTTGTCACCGGATATTCTTTTTTCCCCATCTTAAAACATTTTCTCTTACCTGTTTAAAGTTCAACCATAGTGCTTTAGCACAAATTTTTGAACGATTTTTAAATCGGATTTTAATAATGGTTCAAGTCAATTTTCTATTTCCTGCCTAGGTGACTATGTCACCAAGTCACTCCCACAGTTAGTTTGAATAAGCAGCAGAGAAATTTCACTGGGACCACATTCCCTGCCTAGTCTTTCCAAGGCAGCAGGTAATTTTAAAAAGACAGCAATCACAAAAAGCCTCTGCCTGCTCTTTAAAAGGCAGCAGAGTCTTATCTCCAACCTTAGTGCTGTGGGAATACAGTGCTAAGATGAGAAATAAGCCTGTTAGAATTCTGAATTCACTGATGATGGGTGACATCCACAGTCATAATAATAATAATAATTTTTATTTATACCAGAAGCAATATGCCTCTGACCAGTTGCTAGAATCTCAGGTAGGGAGAGTGCTGTTACGCTTGTTACGCTTGCAGGCTTCCAGTGGGCATCCGGCTGACCATAGAACCATAGAATTATAGAGTTGGAAGGGACAACGAGGGTCATCTAATCCAGTCCCTTGCAATGCAGGAATCTTTTGGCCCAATGCGGTGCTCAAACCCACAGCCCTGAGATTAAGAGTCTTCCTGCTTTACTGACTGAACTACCCCAAGATGCTAGACTAGATGGGCCTTTGGCCTGATCCTGCAGTCTCTTCTTAAGTTTTTAGGTGAATGACAGGTGATTGGCCCTGCTCACCTGTCGAAAACGACTCATGGAAGGTGGGCTAGATCTGGATGCAACCCTCAGGCCAGATCCAGTTCCCCACCCATTGAGTGAATGGAACATAGTTGGGTGAACACACGCAAAAAGCATTCTGCTTCCCAAAGTGTGGAAAGTCAACTGAAATGACTTAAGTAGCTTACAGTGGAAGAACAAGAGCAGCACCCCCCCTGTTGCTGTGTTTGATTTGTCCTTAAATGCACTTATTGAACGGAGGCGGGACATAGACTAATTTGTGCAGGCGCAAGCTACTGGCATTGCTAAACTCCCGGGCTGCCTGCTGTATATGTAGCCTGAAACGTCGCAGCAGATCAACATAAACAAAGATTTGGTAGGCATCCAAAGAACATCAATTAAATCTGAATGCGTGCCAGTTACCAAGAAGCGAAGCCTTAAAGTGCTCTCCAAAAACACAAGCCAGTATTTATGGAAGGAACAGAGCAAATCCAAACCACCAGATCTGCCAGCTGGGAGGAGTTAGGGGGAGAAAGTTCCTTGCTGCAGCAGGCAGCTGTGCCCCTACATGAACATAGCATTTCCCCTCTTGACAGAGTATGCGCATTACTGCCTGCTCCCATTCGGCTGTGTCTTCAGGCCCTGGCATGCTGGACAGCTCCCTGCCCTGGCTTGATACTGGGATCTGCCCAGGTGCTTTGGTGAAGCTGCCAACCATGGATGAGCATGAAAGGGATATGTCTTCTTCCCACCCCCTTTGCTCCACTGTTTGTCTGTGGGGCAAGCAGTCTTCCTGCCAAGTGGATATTCAAAGCATCTCAGTGGACCCATTGGTCCCCTCTAGGGCTGAGAAGTCGCATTCCTGAGTGGGCATCTGCAATACCTGGGCTCCTGGACCTTGACACTCTTGTTGGGTTGTGACCTATGCATGGGAAGGAATGGTATGGAAAACAGTCACCCTAGTTCCCAATAGTGATGGTGGTATGACGGGACAGTGGTGGTTTGAAGGGGAAACCATGTAGCTGGGGGCAGAAGCTGTCACAACCCCTGCAGGGCCCTCCCCTTGGCATCTTCCATGCCCAAACGTCATACCAGCAGGTGTGGTGTTGCCTGCTTTCTTCATGCCTGGTGTATCTTTGCTCATTGGCACCTCGCCTCTTACTTTGCGTCCCCTATCCTGACTGCTCGGCCGCTCCTTACCATATCTCTGTAGGTGCTTGCAAGTGCTTTATGGAGCATACAGTGAGAGATAGGAGCATCTTTGGGGCTGTGGTCTTCTCCTCTCCCTGTTGTGGCTGTGTAATCGGTTCCGCCATGGCCATGAAATTTCATTTTCTTCTGTTTGCATTGACCTCTCTGATGTTGTGGGACGTGGGTGGCGCTGTAGGTTACACCACAGAGCCTAGGACTTGCCAATCAGAAGGTTGGCAGTTCGAATCCCTGTGATGGGGTGAGCTCTCATTGCTCGGTCCCTGCTCCTGCCAACCTAGCAGTTTGAAAGCACGTCAAAGTGCAAGTAGATAAATAGGTACCGCTCCAGCGGGAAAGTAAACAGCGATTCCGTGCGCTGCTCTGGTTCGCCAGAAGTGGCTTAGTCATCCTGGCCACATGGCCCGGAAGCTGTACGCTGGCTCCCTCGGCCAATAAAGCGAGATGAGCGTCGCAACCCCAGAGTTGGTCACGACTGGACCTAATGGTCAGGGGCCCCTTTACCTCTGATGTTGTGCGTTAAGTGAGGGCAGATGCCTACAGCCATGGTAAATTTTAATGATTTCTCTGCAGTCGAGGTGCTGCTGCCACGTGTGTTTGTGGTGCTGTTTGGGTGCCTGGCAGGTGTGTGTATTGTAGATGGCATGGCTATACATGCTGGGACCTGCATCTGGAGTGGCTGCCAGGGGCAGGGCTGCTATGGGGATGTGTTTCTTCTGTATGTCTTTGCTTGTTTTCTTTTCTCCAGCAACGGTTTCTCCCACCCCTTGCCATACAGGGTTTGGATGTGGTGGGATTTGCATGGGCATCTTGCCAACGCATTGATCTACTCCCTGGCAGATTTCCCCACTTGGGATTGCTCAGGCAGATACTAACTTGAAAATGGGAAGCTGAGCAGAAGAAAGTTCTTGTGTGGAACACTCCTAGAGTGCCGCTGTGAAAGGGTGCCTCTGAACGCTGACCTCCGTACAGTTATTCAGTGACTGTTCCAAGCAAGCTTGTTCGTGTTATACTGATGAAAAACCCACGCTTCAGTGACTTACACTAAGATGAGGTTGATGTAACAGAATTCCTGACTGAGATTTCTCGAGAAGCACATTGATGTCATCTGGTTCTGGGAAGCTGCCCTGTCGTCATTCCTCCATCAGGGTTAACTGAGGTTGTGTAACATGAACTTTTGTATAACACAAGCGACTAGGGGGGTATTTTAGGTTTAAGGGAAAGGTGGGAAAGATATTTCAGCATGTTGAAAGGTCTGTGATTGTATTTATTCAACTTATCAGTCCTCAAGCCCAGGCATTTCTACTCGGGTCACATTGATTTCCATGGGACTTTGTTGTTGTTTAGTCGTTTAGTCGTGTCCGACTCTTCGTGACCCCATGGACCAGAGAACGCCAGGCACTCCTGTCCTCCACTGCCCCCCACAGCTTGGTCAGACTTATGCTGGTAACCTCGAAAACACTATCCAACCATCTCGTCCTCTGTCGCTCCCTTCTCCTTGTGCCCTCCATCTTTCCCAACATCAGGGTCTTCTCCAGGGAGTCTTCTCTTCTCATGAGGTGGCCAAAGTACTGGAGCCTCAGCTTCACAATCTGTCCTTCCAGTGAGCACTCAGGGCTGATTTCCTTCCATGGGACTTAGTAAAGGTAAAGGGACCCCTGACCATTAGGTCCAGTCATGTCCGACTCTGGGGTTGCGGCGCTCATCTCGCTTTACTGGCCGAGGGAGCTGGCGTACAGCTTCCGGGTCATGTGGCCAGCGTGACTAAGCCGCTTCTGGCGAACCAGAGCAGCACACGGAAACGCCGTTTACCTTCCCGCCAGAGTGGTACCTATTTATCTACTTGCACTTTGACGTGCTTTTGAACTGCTAGGTTGGCAGGAGCAGGGACCGAGCAACGGGAGCTCACTCCATCGCAGAGATTCAAACCGCCAACCTTCTGATCGGCAAGTCCTAGGATCTGTGGTTTAACCCACAGTGCCACCCGCATCCATGGGACTTACTCCCAGCTAAATGGGTCAGATTGCAGCCCTAATCTCCATCTGATGGGGAAGAGAAGGCAGCTGTTTATCCTCCACAGTTTTCTCTGTTCTTCCCTACTCTCTTGTTTTGCCACTGTGGGTTAGATTGAAAAGCAGAGAGACACAAACATCCACTCATGCTCTTGCCACGCTTCTTGAGTTTTGTGATGTAGTCAGTGAAACCTAGTGGGTACACAGAGAACTGCTCAGTATTTTGCATTCTTAACTCCTCCAGAGATTCACCACTACTTCCTCCTTTCCGTGTTGGGCATCCTGGAAGGTAAAGGAAATGCTAATGTACAGGTAGTGCAGAGTGCATTGGGCACTTTTTCCTTTCTAGACTGGCTCAGGAAACATTGCATATTCGCTTCCAAGGGGAATGTTCCTGGCCAGAGATGGAAGCAGCTTTCCCTGCCAGAACAGGTGGACTTGGATTACAGAGTCTTCCCCAAAGGGGATTTCTAAGAGAAGCATTTTTGCAAGAGAAGCATTGGCTGTGCTACCAAAAAGCGAGCCCCATACAATCAGTGATGTCTGTGGTCACATAAAATCAAAAAAGAGTAGGACTCCTACCACTTTAACAATGGTATAGAAGGGGGAGTTGCAGCAGGTGTAGTTTGTCAAGCAAGCAACACCTGCTGAAAAATCCTGTTTTTGTGTTTTTTTAAAAATCTAGCCCCTCTACTAGGAGATGGCCCATGGGCGAGACTTCCACTGAGCTTCAACAGCATCCAGAAATGTCATCTGTTGCTTGCAATGCATGCAGGAGAGAGCAAGTTCTTAACTAGGAAACTGCAGCTGTGCTGCTGCTGTTACAAGAAGAGAACTAAGGCAATGAGGAAGGAGGAGCTGCCTGAAGGCTGACTATTCTGTGATTCCACACAAGTTGATATAGTACTGAGTGCAGAATTGTAGCAAGCTGTGAATCTCAGCTTCGTCTCCCTCTACCCACCCTACAAAAATAATTAAGGAAAAGTAAGCATTATTTCCTATCCATTGTAGCTGTGCAAGTAGGCATCTCTGACATGCTTTGAAGCCTATCAAAGCATCAGAAGCCGAAACTGTGGCTGAGTATCTTGCACGTTGCCCTAGGGTGGAGTTCTGGGTGCTGTACTCCCCCCCCCCTTTGCTCTCCTCCTTGAGTAGGAGTAGAAGAACGCATCTGTAAATATACAGGCTAAAAATTTAACAATGCAGATCTTTTCCCTTTGCATAATTTATACACATCGCTAAGTTTTGGTTTGCATGGGAATTTGTTTTGTCATGGGGCAGAATTTTAATGGGGAGTGGAACCCTTGGGGCTACTCAAAAACTGAGTTTGCAAGTGAAGGAAATAGAGCAGTAGCAAGAGCTCACTCCAGCTGCAGGCCTATACACACACTTACCTGGGGGTAAGTTCCATTGACTACAACTACCAACATCAGACTATAAACCATGTTGATTGGTGCTGATGGGAGTTGATCAACAGGTTGCCCATCTCTGCCCTAAACCATGCAAGTGTTTGATAACCCTCTTGATTTATTTTGTTTTATAATCTCAAGCAGACTGCAAAAATAGATTTATTGTGTCGCTGATGGCCTGCCATATTAGAAGTGTGTTAGTTAGGTGGGTCACAAATTCTGCAGGGATCTGACCGTCTTTTTCTCTTGTGCATAGGATGACACTAGAAGTCTGGGAATGAAATAGTAACCCAGTTTGTACTCATTCCATCGGCCGAGCGATGACTTTGTTACCGTAATCCCTTGATTAAACTTGGCTCTGCACGCTACTCTTACGCCACAAACTTGGCTGGCTTCAGCTTTCTACATTTCTTTTGCATTTGGAGCCAGCTTAGTTCCTGGTACAGGCCTGCAATGATCTACAGTAATACTGGAGAGTTATATAATCATCTCAGAAATCTATATTGCATTTCCTTTGTGCCAGGGAAACTTTGGATGCTGATTGGTTGAGTCAGAGAGATGCTGAGGAATGTCCATTAACATTCCAAGTTCCGGCTTGATCAAGGAACAAAGCTTGACAGCAACAAAATGTTCCCAGCCTGGCTTCTGTGAGAAGGAATATATCAGTCTGAGTTGGATTAAAACTTAACACATAGGCTCTGTAGATGGAGGATCTGCGGGGGTGGGTAGCTAAGCCCACTTCAGAGCTGAATAGGAGATGACCAGAAGTACAAAACCTGGTGGGCTAAAAGCACAGAGGTAGATGTATACGTTGAAATATACATTTTTTAAAAAACCAGAAGCATTTTTACTTGGTATTATAGGTCAGGACATTAATAGGCAAGATGTTAAATTGTTTTTATATGCAGCAACTGCAGCAAGAGTATTGTTAGCCCAGAAATGGAAACATGAAGAAATTCCGACGAAAGAAGAATGGCAGACAAAATTAATGGACTATGCAGAATTGGACAAAATGACAGGAAGGATTCGAAACCTGCAGGACCAGAGATTTACAGAAGACTAGAAGAAGTATATGTATTATTTTAAGAGCAACTGTAATCAACAAATGACGCTAGTAGGACTACAAGAAGTTTTGTAAGGAGAAATATACGAAGTGTTACAAAGTAGAAAAAGATAGAGATATTGGTTATGAGTTTGAAATGTAATAGAGAAGATAAGAAATGCATACTGAGAGATTAGATTGGAAAATTTTCAGACAGGATTGATGGAAGTCAAAAATTTGAATAAGATGTAAAAGTATGTTTAATTACTGTTGAAAATGATATGTTAAAAAAAACCTAATAAAAATTATATTTAAAAAAAAGCACAGAGGTAAAGCAGTGGAAGGATAGGAAGAGCAAGTGGTGTATATAAGAATTCTGAGGGAAGACCCTGAGTTTGAAACCTCCCAATACCCACTGTATTACTTGAGAATGGCTTCTCTCTTGTTTTCTTCACATTCTGAAAATAGGAGTGTAATAATGCTAAGTTTAGTAAGCTACCGATTGTGCAGGCACTTGCAACATGTAAGGTAAAGGTAAAGGGACCCCTGACCACTAGGTCCAGTTGTGACCGACTCTGGGATTGTGGCACCCATCTCATTTTATTGGCCGAGGGAGCCGGTGTACAGCTTCCGGGTCATGTGGCCAGCATGACTGAGCCACTTCTGGCGAACCAGAGCAGCGCACGGAAACGCCGTTTACCTTCCCGCCGGAGCGGTACCTATTTATCTACTTGCACTGCGTGCTTTTGAACTGCTAGGTTGGCAGGAGCAGGGACTGAACAACGGGAGCTCACCCCATTGCGGGGATTCGAACCGCTGACCTTCTGATCAGCAAGTCCTAGGCTCTGTGGTTTAACCCACAGCGCCACCCACGTCCCCATGTAGTGCAAATAATTTTATTCATAGAAATCATTGGCTTAGTTCACGCGTGTGAACTGCCCTGTGAGTCCCCCCTGCACACACAAAAATCTGGGTGCTATAGTTTAGCTTTCACAGAGCTACAATTTCTATCACCCTTAACAAATCGCAGTTCCCTGGACTTAGTGGGATGTGTGTGTCTGTGTGCTTTAAATGTTTGGTGTGTACACCACCATTAAACCAGAGCGTCCTGTAACTCTCCAACTCAAAAGAAATTATCTTGCCACCTTTCCACTCAGCTGCTGAACTGAACACAGCTAAGTTTTGCCTAACAATTTCAAACTGTATTATTTTAATTAGAAAGTCATTGTTACTTGGCCTGACCTCAGTAGTTATGGTCAACATTTCCCCCCTCTTATTTCAGGCTTCTAATATTGTTCAACTGCAACGTGTTCCCTAACCTCAGTGTGCCGTTCGTTTTACCAAAGGCAAATTACACCCGATTCCTTCACTCGATTCTCCAGCTGGCTTCCCTTCTAGACTTTGCATTGTCCTTTTATTTCTCTCCAAATTCTTTCCAATTTGTCAATGTCTGCCTTGAATTGAGGCATCACTGGAATTATGTTCAATAGTACAATGAAGCATTTATTACAGATATTGTTCTGTGCTTGGCTCGCTTCATCACTGTGAATGGGTGGTCAGGGCCTTTGACAAAAGAAATTTGATGCTTATTTAATGGGTCTAGATGCCCACCCGCCCAGTGGACAATTAACCTGATGGGTGGAGTCATGGATGTGTGCACTGCTGGGCATGTGTGTGAGAAGCAGCGATTTTGCAAATTTAAATGGACAGAGAGGGAAAAGGAAAGAGGAGGAGGAAGGAGAAGAGGTATGGGGACGTAGGAGGGAGGAAGAAGGGCTTCTAGCTGACTTACTGTAGCTGAAACTGCTAGTGTTGCATTTCTGAAGAACTGTCTTTAGACCTTCAGCTCTGGGGAAATGGGGAATCCACAAGTTACAACATTAAACAATATTTGGGATTTGGCCTATGCATCATCCGAAACCACTTAGAGTTCCCTGCATGGTTCCCTGCACGTTTCCAAGCACAATTCAAAGTGTTGGTGCTGACCTTTAAAGCCCTAAATGGCCTCGGTCCAGTATACCTGAAGGAGCGTCTCCACCCCCATCGTTCTACCTGGACACTGAGGTCCAGCACCGAGGGCCTTCTGGCAGTTCCCACACTGTGAGAAGCCAAGTTACAGGGAACCAGGCAGAGGGCCTTCTCGGTAGTGGCGCCCTCCCTGTGGAACGCCCTCCCACCAGATGTCAAAGAGATAAACAACTACCAGACTTTTAGAAGACATCTGAAGGCAGCCCTGTTTAGGGTAGCTTTTAATATTTGATGTATTACAGTATTTTAATATTTTTTGGGAAGCCGCCCAGAGTGGCTGGGGAACCCCAGCCAGATGGGCCGGTTATACATAATAAATTATTATTATTGTTTTGTACTTTCACAAAGGCCTTGGTACAAGCTGGTCAGCAGGTTTAGTCTTCGTAAAACCCTTCGATTTCTCTTTGGTCTCCCGTCTGGCAGTGGACCAGAGGCTCCAAACTCACACTCCAGTGCCAAATCAGTCTCCGAAGCTGCACAAAGGGCCTCAAGACACAATTCCAGCATCAAATCTGATTTGCCACTGGCACACCACGGATCTCCTTCATCTTTTTTTACTCTTGCTGTCCCTGGGCCAGCCTCCTTCCTCCCCTGCCCCAAACTGCAAATTCAAGTCCTGCCACAAGTCTTTGTTTGGGGGCACTTTCTTCAGGAACAGCTGGCCCACAATATCCCCTGGGTTCAGGAAATCTGACTGTGCAGGGAGGGTTGGAAGTGTGTCCAGCCAAGCATGCTCAGAATCCCCCTTCAGACTTTCCTGCCCAATGCAGGAAGGTCAGGGTGGAGGAGGCAGGGGTGGCAAGTGACATATGATCCCATAGGCCCTCCACAGATGTGAATTTAAAATGCTTAAAGAAGGCTAAAACCTCCCATTGAATTAGAATCATAGAATAAAATCTGTGTCCAGGGCAGCTGTTTACCAGCTCCATCTGGTACGTAGGCTGAGACCCAATCTGCCTGCGGACTGTCTCGCCAGACTACTGCAATGCACTCTACGTGGGGCTCTCTTTGAAGGTCACCCGGAAACTGCAATTAATCCAGAATGCGGCAGCTAGACTGGTGACTGGGAGCAGCTGCCGAGACCACTTAACACCGGTCCTGAGAGATCTGCATTGGCTCCCAGTACGTTTCCGAGCACAATTCAAAGTGTTGGTGCTGACATTGAAAGCCCTAAATGGCCTCGGTCCAGTATATCTGAAGGAGCCTCTCCACCCCCATCGTTCTACCCGGACACTGGGGTCCAGCTCCGAGGGCCTTCTGGCGGTTCCCTCACTGCCAAGTTACAGGGAACCAGGCAGAGGGCCTTCTCGGTAGTGGCGCCCTCCCTGTGGAACGCCCTCCCACCAGATGTCAAAGAGAACAACAACTACCAGACTTTTAGAAGACATCTGAAGGCAGCCCTGTTTAGGGAAGCTTTTTAATGTTTGATGTATTACAGTATTTTAATATATTTTTTGGAAGCTGCCCAGAGTGGCTGGGGAAGCCCAGCCAGATGGGCAGGGTATAAATAATAAATTATTATTATTATTATTATTATTATTATTATTGAACCATAGAATTGTAGAGTTGGAAGGGATCCCAAGGGTCATCTAGTCCAACCCCCTAAAATGCAGGAATCTAAACTAAAGCATCCATGAAAGGTGGCCCTCCAAACTCTGCTTTGCAGGCAAGTATTTCTCCACTTGAGATTCTTATTGTTCTGCCTGAGGTACAGGCCTCTGAAATGTAGAGAGAATGGTGGAAGTGGTGAAGAAGTTTGGGAATGAGTCAGGGTACAGAAAGGAATGTGTCTCGCCCACCTCTCTCTTTCCTTTGCTCCTCGTTGAATAACACCCCACTCCGCTCCGCTCTGTGTTGTCACGGACACCATCTGGAGCTGAAAACCCACCCAGTTTGCAACAGGATTAAATAAATGCTTTAATTTTTATCTCTTTATTAAGTGTGCAGTGTTTTTAGCTTGCACTTATAAATGTTCCCTTCTCCCTTTGGCAATGGCGAAATACAAAACAGAGTGGGTCAACCGTGGATAGGGATGAATAAAGTAATCTCAAAGCTGTTTAATCTCATCTATAGACATCAGTCAAAACAGCTGGGCTCCCCTACCCCTCCAAACCTGGTGCTTTGGTTTTATTATGCCATGCTGTGTTTGTTTGTTTGTTGCAAAGGATCAACACAACAGCCCTGAGGTCATTTTACTGGTGGATCTGCAATTTCAGTGGCAAAACACATCACCAATTTTAGCAGTCCTTTGAAAGCCCGGGACAAAGTATAGATGGGAATAGCTTGGCTGAGCTCCATAATAATGAGATACTGCAAGAAATGAGATCACCAGTCCCAGTTTAGAAGACAGTGAGCACACACCACAACTCTTATTGTCGCCCTTGGCATGTCGTGGGCTGGAAAAAAAAGAGAAGTAGTTTGGTGGGTGGGTTGTTGTTGTTGTTCTGGTTTTTTGAATAGGCCAAATGAGGTGGTTGAATTCAGGCAGCAGCTGCTGGAGGGCAGGGGGTAGCACAGCAGCTGGCACCGGCCCTGCTTGCTTGTTATTGGCCTTGGCTGTCTTACCTAGTTATAGTCTCCGAGTGCATCACAGACATTTCATTAGGAAAAGCCCCTCCCCAAACAAGCAGGCAGAGTTGCAGGCAGCCCAGGCCATGAACTCCAGCAGCCACCGCATGGGCACATGCATTGGTCATGTGACTTGCCCTGGTGCTGCCCAGCCACTGCTGCATTACAGCGTTTGTTCAAGCAAGCAGCAAGCATGTAGCATTAGTAACTGCCCACATGACACTGGATTTGTGCACTGGAAAAGGCTGACTTCTGAAAGCCTGCATATGCTGCGCAAAGTGAGCACATCTCTGTAAATTATTTTGCCTAGTTGATTCTGACAGAGGAAGGAGTGAGGTAGCCCCACACACTAATAATTTTCTGCAGCTTCTCCTTTGGCTGCTGCGGTTTTAGCAGATGTCACAAAGACACATCCTTCCAAGCATGGGTTTGCAACCTCGAGAGCCAGAAACTCTCTCTTTTTAAAAAGGAAAACAGCTTTCTAAGGTTGTCAGGTTCTAAAATCTGCTCTTTGTGTGAGAGAGGGAGAGAAGGAAGGGAGAAAGTGTGCACTTAGAATTTTAGTGTGACACCCAGTTTGTTACTCAAATTGACTGAAACTGTGTTTCTGGAACTGGTACAGTGTGCATACATTCTTAAATCTCTGCAAATCTGATGCAGGATTAGCAGCTGTGCTATCCATTCGTAAGAGAGTACTTTTCCTCCACACACTATCCTCTGATTGCATATTTGCAAATTAAACAAAGCAAAAGAAACCCTCCATGAATCTCTCGCTACTTGGGAAACTAAGGCGTGGCTAATGTTTAATTGGAAATAACTTACTCTGCTTTCAATGAAGCTGACTCTCAGTGAAGCATGCATGGGATTTCAGGTTAGCACTTTGCCCTTCAGCTTGTTATGTGCTTGATTCTTCATTCATTGATTTCTGTGCAACTTATTTCCAAGTATGCTTAGGACTGCAGCCTGAGAAGGGTAAAGAAGGGTAAGCATCCTGTAGATGCTTGTTGTTGTTTAGTCGTTTAGTCGTGTCCGACTCTTCGTGACCCCATAGACCAGAGCACGCCAGGCACTCCTGTCTTCCACTGCCTCCCACAGTTTGGTCAAACTCATGCTGGTAGCTTCGAGAACACTGTCCAGCCATCTTGTCCTCTGTCGTCCCCTTCTCCTTGTGCCCTCCATCTTTCCCAACATCAGGGTCTTTTCCAGGGAGTCTTCTCTTCTCATGAGGTGGCCAAAGTCTTGGAGCCTCAGCTTCAGGATCTGTCCTTCCAGTGAGCACGCAGGGCTGATTTCCTTAAGAATGGATAGATTTGATCTTCTTGCAGTCCATGGAACTCTCAAGCGTCTCCTCCAGCACCATAATTCAAAAGCATCAATTCTTCGGCGATCAGCCTTCTTGATGGTCCAGCTCTCACTTCCATACATCACTACTGGGAAAACTACTGTGGATGCTAACATGGGTTTAATCCCAATGAACACAGTGAAACTTACTTCCAAGTAAACATACAGTATATTGACTCGGATTGTTAAGCGAGGGCTTCTTCCATGTTGGTGCAGAATCCGTCCAGGTTAAAGAGAACCACACAACGATATTGGCACACAAAAGGGGTGTGTGTTTGTGTGTTAGACTTTCAAACCTCAATAGCAGCCCCCTCTCTTGCACACACACATGCATATAGCCATGGGGTGCATGGGGGCAGTTGCGTGTCAAGACCCTGCAGCCACCCCCTCATCAGAAATAACTCACACAAGGACACAGATATTAGGTTTATGTTATTGGGCAAATTTTTGGCCACAACTTTATTGAATTACAGAATGTGAGCGGTATTGGCTTAGGCATTGATTGGACCTGACTATATCTGACTCCTGCCCATTGTGCAGGAAGTCCAGTAAGGGTAAGCCACCGGTAGGGGGAGCCCTGTCGATGCGAACCAACTCAAGCTCCCCCTGGTGTTCCCATCGGGGTCGTGTCAAGGCCCTAGCCCCCAGCTGGGCTTGAGACTAGATCAACATCCCCGGATTCCTTTAACGGAATACCCTTAAGCATGGAGGGGCAGGTGATGGCCGCACCTCCCCTCCCCCACGCAAGGTCAAACAATGCCTAACCGCAACCCTAACAAAGTTGTGACGATTGCTATGAGGTAGGTGAAAACCAAGTGGTCAGTGCCAATTTGCCAAGTGGAAAAATTCCTACCAGGCCCCTTGGACAACCAAGACGACCAAGTCCATAGCAAGGGCATTGCCTAACCTGCAAAATAGGGAGGGAGGGCGGGTGATTGAGGAAGCGAGCCAAAGAGGATGTCCTCTGGCTCTCTCCATTTAAACGGGCCCCGGCCACACACACACCCCAGCCAGCGGATTGGCTGGCCGGGCTCTGACGTGGCCGGGATCCCCCAGGCAACGGGGGACAAAGTCCCCTGCCCCCAATGGAGAGTGGGTGGCCACGCGGTCCACCACAACTCCTCCCCACTGGGAAGTGGAACAGATCTGTCCCCCAAATCAAGTAAATAAATAAAAATACTTCACTAACTGACAAATCATGTCTCAGATAGCTTGGTTCTGCCCCCCCCCCCAAACAAAAGTCCTGCCTGCCCCACATAAATCTTGGCTACGCCCATGCACGCACACATATAATACCGCATGACACTCTGCTTTGAGTGAACTGGTGGGATTTTTCAAGGGCATTTTGTGGTGTGGCATGTGGATCAGCTGTTTAAAGGGGAAAGAAAATTTCAAAAAAGTCTCTCCAGGCATATCTCATCCAATACACCCTGCGTAGCTGAAACAAAACAGCTGGTTTCAAGGTAGGAGAAGCTGCTGACAAACGGTCTTTGTCAATTCGATTGACCGCCCTAGTGTGAAGTGAGCAACATCACTGGTTTTTTATGGATGCTGCCCAGAAATTTGACCTGCTCTTACCTGATTTCTTTTCAAACATGCAAATGTGATTTTGTGGCAAGGTTGCTCACATCAACCATATAGTAATCTATGGCTGCATAGGCACTGTGCCTTTAAAGCACTTTCAAAGCCCTCCTCAAAGAATTCTGGGTACTGTAGTTTCTGGTAATTGTCACTCTGCCCATTCTTTGAGGTGGGGGGAAGTACTTTGAAGGGATAGCATGTGCACAGCCTAAGTCCCATATGTTTATTGTAGTTGGCTAAATGCGTTTGTGCAATCTGTGTGGTGAAATGTGCTGTTGAGATGGAATCCTTAATTGGAAGCTCTTCATTAAGCAAGCTGGAAGTAGAGCTGAAGCATATCTACATGACAAATCTACATGAAAATTTGTCCACCCAAAAACTTGCAGGTGGAAACAATATTGAAAATCAGATCCCTCGTAACCATCCTGATACCATCTTGAGGACAAATAATCATGAATGTGCAATGAAAAAGACATCTGCCAATAAAACCTCTGACAGTTTAATTTTATTCTTCTTTGAGAAGAATTCTCATTTCAGGATATGGGATCCCATCACTGAAACTTTCCTCAAACCACACAGTTTGTAGTTCTCACTTGAACGTGCCATTTGCAAAGCATGATGCTGCACTTATGAGTTGTTTTGGCTTTCGGCTTTCATTTCAATATTTTATGGAATCAATTTGATGTGATGCCAAATTCATTCTTGCTATAGGCTCATTAATGTCATATTGACCCTGGAAAGAGTCTTCCAGTGTCTTCAAGTGCCAGAGATTGAGATTGCCCTGGAACAATTTGGAACTGGTTTGGCAAAGACCAGTAATGAGCACAGGGTAAAACTTGCCATTCATGGCGGTCTTGTGAAATACCTTGCACCTCACTTGGTTCAGTGCAGTGGATTGTACTGCCCGTGTCTGAATCTCCAAGTAAAGAACTCTAAAGAGAAAGAATGCAAGAAGTTTGGTAGACATGGGCTTTTTCACATGAACTCGGGTACACTTGCTCAAGTGCTCTCTTCCACGCAAATATTTATTAATACAGGAATCTCCACTGCTACATTCCGGCCATGATGGTTGTGATATATTTCTGAAGTTATTTTTACATTTCCATTCATTATAGTATGCTTGGGAAATTGTGTGCTTGTGTGTTTTAAGGGCACATCACAAAATTAAGGCTCAGTAGTGGCTGGTGTGGTTGGGTGAGTGAGTGAACCGGTTTGCGAACGTTCTTTGGAACCAGAACATTTGACGGGGTTTCCACGGCTTCCAATTGGCTGCAGGAGTTCCTGCAGCCAATCGGGAGCTGCACTTCGGTTTCCAAACATTTTGTAAGTCAAACAGACTTCCGGAATGGATTCCATTTGACTCCAAGGTACGAATGTACTTGTTTTATATAGCCTAGGACTTGCTGATCAGAAGGGCGGCGGTTTGAATCCCCGCAACGGGGTGAGCTCCCATTGCTCGGTTCCTGCTCCTGCCAACCTAGCAGTTCAAAAGCACCTCAAAGTGCAAGTAGATAAATAGGTACCACTCTGGTGGGAAGGTAAACGGTGTTTCCGTGCACTGCTCTGGTTCGCCAGAAGCGGCTTAGTCATGCTGGCCACATGACCCAGAAGCTGTTCGCCAGCTCCCTTGGCCAATAAAGCGAATGAGCGCCGCAACCCCAGAGTCGGCCACGACTGGACCTAATGGTCAGGGGTCCCTTTACCTTTTACATATATATATATATATATATATATATATATATATATGGAAACATTCACACACACACCCTCCTTGCTCTGAGATTTTCATATGCTCCCCTGGTGGAGATACACTGCTGTAGGTGCCTGCCTGATCGGCTTGTACAGTATATGCAAAAAGCACTATGAGGATACTGCCATTACATAGCTCAGTTTCTACATAACACTGGAGGCTTCTGTTGCTGTTCTTTATTTTTTAAAAGAGGCAATAAAGTTCTTGTGTAGTGTCCTCTAAGGCTTCCTTCCCTGGCAGGTACCATAACGCTCCTGTGCTTTCTTCCTTACTAGGGGAACTGTCCCTATGAATTGCTGCTTCCTGACCATTTTCCTGATTCAGGAAATGGGAGCATAAAATAATATTTAATGGGTCCCCCCATATGTTTAGTCCAAATGTGTCTGTGCTCTCTGGAGAGCCGCTTCAGTTTTGTCCAGCAAGGGTTTGGCCAAACTGACAGAGGAAGTCATTTATTGCTGCAGATATCTGTAGGCTGCAATTACAGAACTGCTTTCCGTTTTGCTTTTGCCGTGGCCAAAGTTTTTTTTTCTTCCTCCAAGTTCCAAGAGCCAGTCACGGAATCCGGTTTAAACTCACCACCCAAGTGACCGATTAATCATATCTCAGCAGCAAGCAAAGTTATAACAGAATGCTTTTCAGGCAACACCCAGCTGAACTAGACTAAAACGGAGGAACTGTTTAAATATTAGCCATCAGTGGTGTTGCAAGCGGCAACATGCCCAGAAATGCGTAGCGACTGCCTCTGGGCCAAAAGTATATAGGAGTCAAGATTTATCTATCTGGAACACAGGTCTCAGCTGGCCACCCACTATGCTTCATATGCAGAATGTCACTTTAATTTTAGTCTGAAAACTGATCTCAAGAGTGGCTAAAGCTATGGGAGGTGCTATAGCTACAACTGTGGCATCAGTCAATCTTGGAGAGCATTTGACATCTAAGGCTGATGGCAGTTGTAGCAACTTAAGTACACTATTGAGTCTGAACCAGTGGCACAGTGTGGGGGGACCCACGGGGAGTTGCTCCTGGTGCAAAATTGTTAGGGGTGCAATATTTCAATACCCGGTGCTGCCTCAACGCAGCTGCATGCTGGGCTCCGTTGAAAACGGCTTCTCCATGCAAACCAGGAAGTGACCTCTCCAGACAACAAAATTACTCTTCTTTTCTTATCTCTGCAGCTGCCATCTCCTGGGTGATCCAGACGCCGTTAGGCAGTTGAATGTGCATTCATATTCTGTTTCCCTCACTCCTGCTCCCCTCCCCTGTGCAGCCCCACACGGTGGCAACCCATGCTACACCACTGGTCTAAACACATGTTCAGCGCTCTGGAAAGATATTTCGGAATGTGTGTACCGCTTCGAGCACACTTAAAATGTAATGCCTTCCTTTGCTCTTAGTTCAAAGGGGCAGTCAGGTCACTCAGTAAGCCAAATGTAATGTCTTTGCATTCTGATTCTTTACATAAAAAGGGTAAAGGGACCCCTGACCATTAGGTCCAGTCACAGACGACTCTGGGGTTGTGGCGCTCATCTTGCTTTATTGGCCGAGGGAGCTGGCGTACAGCTTCTGGGACATGTGGCCAGCATGACTAAGCCGCTTCTGGCGAACCAGAGCAGCGCACGGAAACGCCGTTTACCTTCCCGCTGGAGCGGTACCTATTTATCTACTTGCACTTGACATGCTTTCGAACTGCTAGGTTGGCAGGAGCAGGGACCGAGGAACGGGAGCTTACCCCGTCGTGGGGATTCGAACCGCCGACTTTCTGATCGATAAGTCCTAGGCTCTGTGGCTTAGACCACAGCACCACCCGCGTCCCTATTCTTTACGTAGGACTCTTTACATAGGATTCTTTACATAGGACCCCAAATATCTCCCCGCACACAATTTTTTTCTCCTTTTAACAGGTCTTTGTTGGGAACTGAGCCCACCTTAACCTGGCCTCTGAGGTCGAGTTCCGCTCTGAGCTGCAGTATCAAAGAAGCTCAGTGATGTCTCTGCTTGACATGAAGAAACTGAAACTGAGTTCCTTGAGGGAAGAGTTGGATAGAAATGTAATGAATACCTAATACCAGGGGGTCAGCAACCTAAGGCCCATGGGCCGGAAGTGGCCCACAGAGGTTGTTTGACTGGCCCACGAACCGCCCCCTGAACCAAGCCGCCTGCTTGCATGCTGTGCTAAATCAGCTCAGTGCAGGGACTCACTTCTGCGGTGCCGGAAATCGCATCTGCGCACAGATGCTGAAAATCATGGGCCCCGATCTGGCCCAGACAAGATAAACCTTGCTGACCCTTGCCTAAGACCATAATCCTGTGCACACTCACTTGGGAAAAATGTCCCACTGAAATGAATAAACATTCATAGGATTGGCTGTAAGTCAACCTGGCTGTGAGAATCAACTTCTGCCTTTAGTCTCCAGGGCTGGATTCACATGCAATAATCCTTTTTCAGTTGGCGTGGAATGTTTCTCAGCGTGCCCTGGCCCTGGGCTACATCACTTCCCTCGCTTGGGCTTTAACGGTTATTTCCCAACTCAATGCATACTTGCAGCACTTAAAATAACTGCCAACTGAAACTCTTGCCTTAACTACACCTTAGTGTGTTTGAGAGAAAAGGCTCACTGTGCTACCACTACATCCCCACTACAAGGAAATTATGGTGTTAATTGGTTGAATGAAGAAACAGTACTGCTAAATATGCTGAAGGGGCAGGGAATAAATAGCCGCAAATCTAGACTTACTGTTCTGATTATAGTTGACTTTCTCATAGTACAGTGGTAAAAGGTAAAGGTAAAGGTACCCCTGCCCGTACGGGCCAATCTTGACAGACTCTGGGGTTGTGCGCCCATCTCACTTAAGAGGCCAGGGGCCAGCGCTGTCTGGAGACACTTCCGGGTCACGTGGCCAGCGTGACATCGCTGCTCTGGCCAGAGCCAGAGCCACACACGGAAACGCCGTTTACCTTCCCGCTGGTAAGCGGTCCCTATTTATCTACTTGCACCCGGAGGTGCTTTCGAACTGCTAGGTTGGCAGGCGCTGGGACCGAGCAGCGGGAGCGCACCCCGCCGCAGGGATTCGAACCGCCGACCTTTCGATCGGCAAGTCCTAGGCGCTGAGGCTTTAACCCACAGCGCCACCTGCGTCCCCTGAGGTACAGTGATACCTCAGGTTAAGTACTTAATTCGTTCCGGAGTTCCATTCTTAACCTGAAACTGTTCTTAACCTGAAGCACCACTTTAGCTAATGGGGCCTCCCACTGCCGCCGCATGATTTCTGTTCTTATTCTGAGGTAAAGTTCTTAACCCAAGGTACTATTACTGGGTTAGCGGAGTCTGTAACCTGAAGCGTATGTAACCCGAGGTACCACTGTATTGATTTGTAGAGGAGGCCCTCTCGTGAGATAACTACCTCAAGTGGTGGAGTTTGGGCACCATAACAGGCATTGTTGGCCGATGACGACATATGTTGTACTGGAAGACACACAGATGAATTAACCTTTGATATTGTGTTTTTGTGTGAATGTCTACTGCTCGTTACAATCTCCCTTGTGTGTGTATTTGTACCTGCAACTCAGGGTAATAATTCATGCAGTTTGTTGCAATAGTAGTCACTAACCACCATTTATCAATGAATTGTGTTAAAATTATTATTTAAATAATGAACAAGCTAATAAATCTACCGGTTGACTCAGCGCCTTCCATGCATATGGTGCTTTATTGAGAGGTGAAGCTGAGACTCCAATACTTTGGCCACCTCATGAGAAGAGACGACTCCCTGGAAAAGACCCTGATGTTGGGAAAGATGGAGGGCACAAGGAGAAGGGGACGGCAGAGGGCGAGATGGTTGGACAGTGTTCTCGAAGCTACCAGCATGAGTTTGACCAAACTGTGGGAGGCAGTGGAAGACAGAAGTGCCTGGCGTGCTCTGGTCCATGGGGTCACGAAGAGTCGGGCACGACTAAACAACAACAACAACAACAAGGTGAGTGTGTTTGTGTGTCCTGAGGAACTTCTGAGCTGAATTGCCACAGTGGGTGAAAACAGTAGGAAAGGAAATGGGGTGGGGGGAATGAGACAGGATGAACAGGAAAAAATACAATTCAATCTGTACTTAAGGTGGGCATGAGGACGAAAGGTTTTTTCTTATGGGCTTTGCTTTTGCTGCAGACAGCAAGAGAATAATGTGCTGCCCAGGCATTTCCCCAAGAATCTCTTCCATTCCTGTCTTCACGAAAAGGGGAACGCTTTGTGGTATTTATGTGTTCTGTGCAAGCGCTCACCTACTTTTGCGTTTCAGAGAGGCATGAATAATATATACACAACTGCCTCAGTTCAGCAGCACTCAGCAGACTCCCAAGGGGAAGGGGAGAAGAGAGGAAATCCTGCCGGTGTACTGCAGCAAACTGTTTGCTCATTAGGCAGGGAAAGAGAGGAGGGAGAGAGGAGGAGGGATAAAGAGATCCGTTTATATCAGTGTGTGAGCCATTCATCGTAACAACTCTTGGGTGCATTTGCAAGCTCAGATCACACTGATGATTATTTGCGTTGGAGTTGTTACTGAGGCAGCCGTTCCCATGCCCCCCTGCCAAATCCGTCCTCACTCAGGATTGAGAGAGCTGTGCTAATTAAAACCAATCCCAGCCTAGGGACCGAGGTCTGTTTGGCCCACCTCCCAATGAAATATTTGAGGGGGCTGTCGCATCTTCCCAGGTTGATGGGCGTTGCCAGTCAAACGGTGTGCATGTGCCGTGTCATGTGATCAGTTACCTGGGCTCCCCAATATTTTATTCAAGTTGGCACCCCTGCTCCCAGCTGTTGTTTAGTTGTTTAGTCGTGTCCGACTCTTCGTGACCCCCTGGACAAGAGCACGCCAGGCACTCTGTCTTCCACTGCCTCCCGCAGTTTGGTCAGACTCATGTCCAACCATCTCGTCCTCTGTCGTCCCCTTCTCCTTGTGCCCTCCATCTTTCCCAACATCAGGGTCTTTTCCAGGGAGTCTTCTCTTCTCATGAGGTGGCCAAAGTATTGGCGCCTCAGCTTCATGATCTGTCCTTCCAGTGAGCACTCAGGGCTGATTTCCTTAAGAATGGATACGTTTGATCTTCTTGCAGTCCGTCTCAAGCTGATGCTTGAATAGGAAATAGGAAAAAAATAGGAATTGTTTCTTTGTAGCCAGCCACAGCTTTCTTTCTTTCCTTCTTTCTCTCCCCCCCCCCCAACTGAAAGCAGATGGACACCATACCAAATCGGGCAGAAGAGTTGCGTAGATGCATCAAATGCATTTGTTTTCATCTTGAAAGTACCACAAGGTTCTTTGCTGTTTTTCTTCAACACAACTATGCCTCTGCATTTTGACTTCAAGACTACAGACAGAAAATATGTTGCTCTTTAGGGCTTGTTAAGGGTTGCCCCAGTGGAGCGCCAGCCTTGCAGTGCAAATGAGTTGGCATAAGTGACCGGCCTACCATCTTGGTGATTTAAATATGCCGCATAAATGTCATGTGAGCAAACCAAATGAATAAACTCAAGAGTTGTATCCAACTGAAGCCCCACCTGCACTGTACACTTAAAGCAGTATCATACCATTATAGTCAAGGGACACAGGTGGCGCTGTGGGTTAAACCACAGAGCCTAGGGCTTGCCGATCGGAAGGGCGGCGGTTCGAATCCCCGTGACGGGGTGAGCTCCCGTTGCTCGGTCCCTGCTCCTGCCAACCTAGCAGTTCGAAAGCACGTCAAAGTGCAAGTAGATAAATAGGTACCGCTCCAGCGGGAAGGTAAACGGCGTTTCCCTGTGCTACTCTGGTTCGCCAGAAGCGGCTTAGTCCTGCTGCCCACATGACCCGGAAGCTGTACGCCGGCTCCCTCGGCCAATAAAGCGAGATGAGCGCCGCAACCCCAGAGTCGATCACGACTGGACCTAATGGTCAGGGGTCCCTTTACCATTATAGTCATGGCTTCCCTCAAGGAATCCTGGGAACTGTAATTTGTCAAGGCTTCTGGGAGTTGTTGGCATCCTCCTGTCTCAAGAGACAATGGAGTGCACCTCCAGGGGTGAAGTCACACAGCTGCACTAGTGGGACCGAAGTGATGCCCTCTCTATCATCTAGGTCATGGGAATGCCAGGGCAAATAGCTCAGTCAGCAGAGCATGAGACTCTTAATCTCTGAGTTGTGGTTTTGAGCCTCACCTTGGGCAAAAGATTCCTGACTTGCAGGGGGTTGGACTAGATGACCCTCAGGGTCCCTTCCAACTCTGCAATCCTAAAATTCTATTAATGAAGCCATTGTGGCTACTCCTAGTGCAGGTCTTCTGCTGATGGGACTCATTAAGTGATACCTGCCCTGTGCCTTCAAAGCACATTATTTCCCTCAAGGAATTCTGGGCACTGTACAGTGCTACCTCGGGTTACATATGCTTCAGGTTACATACGCTTCAGGTTACAGACTCCGCTAACCCAGAAATATTACCTCGGGTTAAGAACTTTGCCACAGGATGGGAACAGAAATCGTGCTCTGGCGGCGCAGCAGCAGCAGGAGGCCCCATTAGCTAAAGTGGTGCTTCAGGTTAAGAACAGTTTCAGGTTAAGAACGGACCTCCGGAATGAATTAAGTACTTAACCCGAGGTACCACTGTAGTTTGTTAAGGATTATAATCATAGAGTTGGAAGGGACCATAAAGGTCATCTAGTCCAACCGCTTGCAATGCTGGAATATTTTGCCCAACGTGGGGCTCGAACCCCCCCCCCCAAGATTAAGAGTGGTGGGAATTGTTTTTGGAGGAATGTGTTTTGAACACCTTTAAATGTATAGTACAGTGGTGCCCCTCAAGACGAACGCCTCGCAAGACGGAAAACCCGCTAGACGAAAGGGTTTTCCGTTTTGGAGGCGCTTCGCAAAACGAATTTCGCTATGGGCTTGTTTTGCAAGACGAAAATGTCTTGCGAGTTCCTGCGGGTTTCCCCCCCTTTCCCCCCCTTTTTCTAAGCCGCTAAGCCGCTTAACAGCTGATCGCTAAAAGCCGCTAAACCGCTAATAGCGCTAATCCGCTAAGCTGTCAATGGGCTTGCTTCGCAAGACGAAAAAACCGCTATATGAAGAGCCTCACAGAACGGATTAATTTCGTCTTGCGAGGCACCACTGTACAGTGAAAATACTCATTTCATTCCAAAATTGAAAGCTCATGGAAATCTCATTGCAGATTGATTTTTTACTCCCCTGCAGTGTGTCCATTTGAAAACAGTTGTCGGCAGTCCTCTCAATTTGAGTGTGGGTGTGCATATCCACATCTGACCAATGATGTTGTGAATTGGTGTACCGTATTTTTCGCTCTATAGGACGCACCCAACCATAGGACGCACCTTGTTTTAGAGGGGGAGAACAAGAAAAAAACATTCTCCCCCTCTCTGCTCTGCGCCTCTTCAGCAAAGCAGCTGGAGAAACGGAGCCCCTTCCATTTCTCCTCCCGCTTGGCTGAAGGGGCGCTGCGCAGCTCTCCCTCTCTGCTGAAGCCAGTAGAGTCTTGCTCTCCCGGCTTCAGCGAAAGGAACCTGAAGCCTGCAGAGCGCAGCGGGAACTCGCACTGGGCTCCGCAGGCTTCAGGCGGCTATCCCTGAAGCCTGGAGGGCAAGAGGGGTCGGTGCACACCGACCCCTATCGCTCTCCAGGCTTCAGCGAAAGCAACACGAAGCCTCCAGAGCGCGGAGGGAGTGCTCCCTCTGCACTTTGGAGGCTTCGTGTTACTATTGCTGAAGCCAAGGAGCCTGCATTCGCTCCATAGGATGCACACACATTTCCCCTTAATTTTTGGAGGGGGAAAAGTGCGTCCTATAGAGCGAAAAATACGGTATATCAAGATTACAAGCACCACTTCCTTCTTCGTTCACTTGGACCATGTGCAGGGAGGGAAATATGTGGATATCCTAAAGAAGAGGAGGGCTTTCAAACACATAACAAGTAGGCACATCCAACCTCATGAACAGTAGGATCTAGAAACACTCTAAATTGAAAGCAGCATGTTGAGGATGAGCATGAATGATTCCGGTTTGGGAAAATCTACATCTTTTGTGCTACAGATGGGTTAGGCTGCATACCCACCGAGTCTGAATGGAAAAGCTGGGCTGTTGAAGGCCGTATGTCGACAATGCTATATTTTACATTTTAAACCAATGCGCTAGGATGAAATGCAGAGGACTGTGTTCCTTAATAGTAGAACGGAAGAAGGCATTCTGATTGGTAAGGCTTGCTATGTAGGGGAGAGAGAATCTGTCCAACTATTAAAAGGCACAGGAGTCAAGACAACTTTTTCTTGAGGTAACTCCTACCAAACAAGCAGGAGGCACCGTCTCGTGGCTTTAAAATGCATTCACTGGTCGAGTTCAAACCTTTTCCCAGTCAGCATAACCTGAACTGCAGTGATCTCTGAAAGCAAACAGAATGTCCATATAGGGCTTTGCTTTCAATCATCACTGCTAATTATGTTGAGGCCTTCAGTTCCAAGAAGGGGGACTAGCTTAAATTATATCTTCCTTTTCATCACTTCTAAATCTGTTCCTTGAACCACTCAGGCATATTCTCTGAGAATATTGCTTGCTTGACTAAAATAAGGAGAGACGGTTGGTCAATGGCGTCCTCCAAACCTTTCCCATCCACCAACCAGGTATTATATTTCAACAAAGCAATTTTCAAGGGAAAGACGGCCAGTATGCTACAAACAGGAGCAATGATTTAAAATTAACCACCACTTTCTTTCTTTTTAAGCCAACTTTTTTAAAAACAAGCACCCAGGCTTCATTCATTCTATCATAGAATGTTCTCTATACATAGGAGTGAGAAGCAACTGCTGTCCTTTCCAACTGTACCCCAGATTACTTTTCCAACTGTACAGCCCATTTACTTTGCTCGACAGAATTCAATGGGGGCCACTGAGATCCAAGCCAGCTCCTCTTCCCATAGTCTTTCCCTTATTCTCCTGTGCAGGTCATGTTCCTGTAGTTTGTACTCCATGAGATTTGGGTGTGTTTTAAATTCAGTTCCCTTGTATTTCCAGAATGTTTTAATTTGGGATGAAAATACTCATTTCCCATCAAAGCCCTGAAGTGACCCCCTGTCAAAAATAAAGATATTTACACCCACTGTATTAATGCTGTAAGGGACTTTTTTATGTGTCATTATGACAGATGGTGGAGGAAGCGAGCCGCATTCCAGTGAGTGAGCCTGTCCCTGGCTATAGTACTGGTGTTGGCCCTCTCACTGGTCAGAGCTGAAGGAGTTAAGGGGCAGAGGGGTTAGGAGAGGGAGGCTCGGAAGATGAAACAGGTTTGAAAAGGCAACTGAGACCAGATTAGGTTAGATGCTTTTCAAAACTATTTGGAATTTTTTTTAGAGTAAATGAAGGGATTTCACTCTGCTGAAATTCATCATTTGCCACTTTAAAAGGGGGCACAGGTAATTTTTACCTGTGATCTCTGCAGTGGTTGATTTAAAACACTGTGCACATATATCTTAATCAGGTATCTGTCCCTAAAAAGTGTTAAGAGAGGCATTGAATTTTAAATTAAAAGGAAACTGAAGGAAAATAGAAGATCAAAGAAGACTTAATCCTAATAACACAAGGACAGTAAATTGTAGACAGATGATGGACCTTGAGAAAGTCCCCCCAAAAAGAGTTTAGCCAAGCAAAGTTTAAATTGAAAACTCAGAAAAATACCAAGATGGAGATTTTAAAGAGAATCAAGAAAATCAAATGGAAAAGCCAAGAGAAAATGAAGATAAATGAAGGATGAAAAGTGGAAGCACATGAAAGGGTACATGGATATGAAGTCTGCTTAAAGAAGAGGGAAGATGAGTAGGGAAAATAGAAGGCTTTTCTTTTAAAAGGCAACTAGAGAAGTCATTTCATGAAGGGAAAGTTGGGGTTTTTGTTGCTGAAGCTGGAAATGTGCATGTGGAGGGGGGGGGGAAGCATAGAAGACAAGGAGAGGACAAAGCCATTCCTTCTAATTTCATATGGGCTCAGGTTGCCTTGGAAGGAGAGAAAGACAGGTAAGTTTAAAAATTGCTGAAAAGGCAAGTAAAGCATTTTGAGGATGAACCTGCTGATGGCGACTGGAGAGTGACTGCTCAGGGACATGGCAAGTCCAGGATCAATGAAAAACGATGAATAGTCAGTCTAGTGAGGAGTGTGGCCTGGGAAGAACTGTGCATGAGGGCAGGGTGTCACCTGAAAAGAGTCCCGAGGGCCAGAAAAGAGATTCTGGAGAGCCACATTTAAGCCCTTCACCTGAGGCTCCCATACCTGGACTAAAGGAGCACCTACATGATCAATATGGACTTCAAGGGCAGTCTAGGAGTAGCCACAGTGGCATCATCCATAGAATCATAGAATTGCAGAGTTGGAAGGGACCCCGAGGGTCATCTAGTCCAACCCTCCTGTGATGCAGGAATCTCAGCTAAAACATCCATGACAGGTGGCCATCCAACTTCTGCTTCAAAACCTCCAAGGAAGGAGTGTCCACCACCCTTCGAGAGAATCTGTTCCACAGTCTAACAGCTCTTACTCTCAGAAAGTTCTTCCTAGACTTAGTCGGAAAGGCCTCTATGACTGCTTGGGAGAGGAGGAGCCTTAGAAGGCAGGGACCATCAGTCCTGACAACTGCTCCACAGGGGCAAGACATACTGGGAAGTGTCACTGAGCTGTATGTTTATTTCCTTGAATAAAAAGTTGAGCACTGCCAACTGGCCTTGCTTCTTTGTGCTGACCTGCATCCCTGACAACCCTGGCCCTTTGTTTTTCCCCTGGTCGTGGGAACTGCAGTTTGACTCTAACTTTACTTAGGCAGGAGAGATTATTGGTCAGGTCCCCGGGTGTCCTGGTAGTTGTCCACCATAAAGGAAAGCTGTAGCTCAGTGGGCAGAGCACATGCTTAGCATTTAGAAGGACCTGGGTTCAATTTCTGGCATCTCCAGGTACGGGTGGGTCACAATATCCTTTGATAAGATCACCTGATGAAAATCTTGGCATATTGCAGAGATGGCTGTTAAAACATAAAAATTTAGAATATTTTAAGGAAGACTGGGAACCCTTTCCAGTCTAAATAAAAGGTTATTATTTCCCCTATTGAAGGATCACAGCAGATCATCAGTGGATGATCACAGACATATCTCAGTCTGAACTATGGGTAACCTCACAAGGCTGCTGGGGTGAGGTAGAATGTGAGCTCCTTGGAGGAAGGGTTAGCGAAAACGAAAGCATAAAGTAAATAGACACCTGTGTGAACCTTGATCTCTAATAGTTAACTGCTATCTTTTCTCCCTCCACAAGGAAGTGGGAATAGAACCAAGAGAACTCAAGAAGCTTGGGTTGGGCAGTGTAGAGAGGGACAAGGAGGTGAGGCCATTGTCTTAACTGCAGTACTGAGCCCATGTTGCTCTCATTTATTTCAGTAGTGCTGGTGTCGGGGACCTTTGGGCTGCCAGATGTTGCTGAACTTCAGTTCCCATCATCACTGGTCACTGCACATACTGGGGCTGATGGGAGCTGTACTTCAGCAACACTAAGCAAGCCAAAGGTCCCCGCACATTGGCAGTTAAGTAATTGAGAATTGCCCCCATGGATTGAACCAGTTCACAAGCACACACAGACAGAGGTATGGAGCGCTCCCCGAAATGAATTTAAAAGCTCTCAACTTCTACTAAATGGTTGGCTCTGCCTTGCATGTGTTGTGAATGGGTGGCACTGTGGGTTAAACCACAGAGCCTAGGACTTGCCGATCAGAAGGTCGGCAGTTTGAATCCCCACGACGAGGTGAGCTCCCATTGCTCGGTCCCTGCTCCTGCCAACCTAGCAGTTCAAAAGCACGTCAAAGTGCAAGTAGATAAATAGGTACCGCTCCGGCGGGAAGGTAAACGGCGTTTCCGTGTGCTGCTCTGGTTCACCAGAAGCGGCTTAGTCCTGCTGGCCACATGACCCAGAAGCTGTACGCCGGCTCCCTCGGCCAGTAAAGCGAGATGAGCACCGCAACTCCAGAGTCGGCCACGACTGGACCTAATGGGCAGGGGTCCCTTTACCTTTACCTTAATTATCATTATCTTCTTTACACAGATGGAACTTTCACATTGCAGCACACCAGTCCCCGGAACACGCTGGCTTCCTGCAGGTCTGAACCTTAGGTCAGGAATGCCAACTTGAATAAAATATGGGGGGGGGGGGCAGGTAAGCCCCACCCCACCTAATCAATCATAGGACACGCATGGGCATAGCCAGGGGAGAAGGGGGGCAGCTGCCCCTTAAATCAATAAAAATACTTAACTGAGGTTCTGCCCCCCACATAAAGCCTGCCCCCCCAACATAAATCCTGATACACCATTTGAATGGCAGTGAGCATCAGCTGGGGGGCTGGCACACCCCCCCCCAATATTTTATGGGGGGGCTAAGGGACCTTGGCCCCTCGGAGTTGCCTCCTTTGGGAGAGGACGGCGTGCCTCGTTCATGGAGGCGAGCCGGCAGCAAAGGGAAGCGAGGAAAAGCTTGCGCTCCCGGCTGGCGCGCCCTTTCCTCCTGCAAGGGCGGCTCCGACCAGGCGAGCACTGACGTGCCGAGGGGCGGCGCTGCTGTTGCCGCCGCCGCCGCCGCCGCCACGGGCACCTCCTCCAGTTTCCTCCCCTCAGTCCCGGTTCGGGAATCCGCCGGCGCCGCCTTGCTGGGAGCGGCCGCCCAGGAGAAAGGATGCTCCTCCGGGCGCGGCGGCGGAGGAAGAGGCGCGGCGGACGGGACATCCCTGCGGTCGCCAGCCTTGCCTAGCGCAAGACGCGCGCAGCCTCCTCCATGGCGAAGCCCCGCGCTCCGTTGCAGCGGCGAGGCCCGGCTTGCGGCGGGGAGCCCGGCGGCGGGGGCGGCGCTGGTGCCCGGGCCCATCTCTCCTCTCGCCTCGGGGCGCCCTGAGGACTGCGGCGGCGGCGGCGGCGCTATGGCCGAGACGGAGCGGCCGGAGGAAGCGGCCCGGCTGTGGCGAGACGCCGCCCTGCGCGCCGGCAAGCTGCGGAGCGACCTCGGGCAGCTGGAGCTGGGCTCCCGGGAGGAGAGCGGCCCGCAGGCCGAGCCGGAGCCCAAGTCCGCGCTGCTGCAGCAGCAGCAGCAGGAGCAGCAGCCGGAGCAGGAGCCGCCGTCGCCGCTGGAGACGCTGAACCTGAGCGGGCGCGGCCTGGAGGAGCTGCCCGAGGGCTTGTGCGCCGCCGTGGGCAGCAGCCTGAGCGCGCTCTCGATGCGCAGGAACCGGCTGGCGAGGCTGCCCTCGGCCGCCGCCCTGGGGCACCTGGGCCGCCTGGCCGAGCTCGACCTGAGCCACAACCGCCTGCGCTCCCTGCGCGACGACGGCCCGGCGCTGGCGCTCCTGCGCGGGCTGCGCAAGCTCAGCCTCAGCCACAACCAGCTGGGCGCCGGCGGCGACGGAGCTCTGCCCGACGCCTTGGGCGAGCTGCGGCAGCTGGAGGAGCTGGACTTGAGCTTCAACCGCCTCAGCCGCCTGCCCGGCGAGGCCCTGGCCCGCCTGCAGCAGCTGCGCGCCCTGGACGTGGACCACAACCAGCTTCCCGCCTTCCCGGCGGCGCTGCTGGCGCTGGGCTCCCTGGAGGAGCTGGACTGCTCCGGCAACCGGCACCTGCGGGCCCTGCCCGAGGGCATCGCCGCCCTGCGGCGCCTGAAGATCTTGTGGCTCAGCGGCACAGGCTTGGCTGCCCTGCCCGAAGGCTTGTGCCAGCTAGGGGCCCTGGAGAGCCTCATGCTGGACGGGAACCGCTTGAGAGGCCTGCCCCCCGGGTTTGGCGGCCTGCAGCGCCTCAAGATGCTGAACCTCTCCTCCAACCTGCTGGCCGACTTCCCCGCAGCTGTGCTGGCCTTGCCTGGCTTGGAAGAGCTGTACCTGAGTCGCAACCAGCTCACCCTGCTGCCCGCTGGGCTGTGCCAGTTGGGCCAGCTGCGGACCCTGTGGCTGGACAACAACCGCATCCGCTACCTGCCCGACTCCATCGTCCAGCTGCATCACCTGGAGGAGCTGGTCCTGCAGGGCAACCAGATTGCCATCCTGCCCGAGGGATTTGGCCAGCTCAACCGCATCAGCCTCTGGAAGATCAAAGACAACCCTCTGATTCAGCCACCCTACGAGGTCTGCATGAAGGGCATCCCTTACATCGCGGCCTACCAGCAGGAGCTGGCCCACTCCCAGCCTGCCCTCAAGCCCCGGCTCAAGCTGGTCCTGATGGGCCTGAAAAACGCAGGCAAGACACTCCTGAGGAAGTGTCTCGTGGAGGACGAGAACGAGGGACAAGGGCATGGAGAGCTGTCCTTCGCTGCCACCTGCAAGGACGCTGGGAGAGCGCGGACCAAGGGGTGCTTCATGCAGACCCTAAGAGACCTGCCCCCTCAGCCTCTTTCCCCCAAAGCACAGCCACACCGTCGCCCCATTGTCGAGCAGCCAGAGGCTTCCCCTTTGCCAGCCTCGACCCTGAAATGTTCCCATTTGGGATGTATCTCCAGTGAGCAGTGGGACATGCTCTTTTACCCTTCCCCGAAAGCTGCTGGGCAGACCCAGGTGGGATGTTTTGCTGCTGAGCGGCAGGACGATGCTCCGCTGGCCCCATCGCCAAAAATAAATGGGGAGGCGCACTTAGGATATTACCCTCCCCTATGGCCCATTATGCCCCCAGCTCCCTACGCAGCAGGGTTGCCAGGCAGCAGCAAAGGCATAGAGGTGACCGACTGGACTGCCGATGTGGAAAGGGGCCTGACTTTCATTGTGTACGAGCTGGCGGGAGACCCAAGTTACGACGTGATCCAGCCCTTCTTCCTCTCTCCGGGAGCCCTCTATGTGCTGGTGGTGAACCTGAGCACTTATGTGCCGCAGTGTTTTTATCCCTCCGTGGGGCACTTCCTTCACTGGCTGGGGGCAAAGGTGCCACATGCCGTGGTGTGCATGGTCGGCACCCACGCTGACCTGTGCGCTGAACGGGAGGTGGAAGAGAAGTGCTTAGACATCCACCGCCAGATTTCCCGGCAGGAGAAGTGCGACTACGAGGGCCTCCAGAGTCTGGCCCAGCAGGTAGACGAAGCCCTGGGCCAGGATTTCGACCTGCGCTGCTCCAGCCCCCACGTCGCCTTCTATGGGGTGTCGGACAAGAACCTGCGGCGCAAGAAAGCTCAGTTCCAGTATTTGCTCAACCACCGGCCGCAAATCCTTTCCCCGGTGCTGCCTATCAGCTGCTGGGATTGCTGCCAGGTACGCCGCTTGCGAGAGAAGCTCCTTTCGGTAGCCGAGCATAGAGACATCTTTCCCAATTTGCACCGGGTGCTGCCAAGGTCCTGGCAGGTGCTGGAGGAGCTGCACTTCCAACCGCAGGCTCAGCAGCTGTGGCTCAGCTGGTGGGACTCGGCTCGGCTTGGCCTGCAGGCAGGGCTGACTGAGGACCGTCTCCAGAGCGCTCTTTCCTACTTGCACGAGAGCGGCAAGCTGCTCTACTTTGAGGAGCACCTCACCCTTCGGGAATACGTTTTCCACAACTTGCCCAGGCTCATTGACATCCTCAACGTCTTCTGCCAACGGGATGCCACGGTCTTGCTCCAGAAACTGCTTGGCAATGCCCACGTGGACGAGCTGAAGGCCACGCAGCTCCACCACTATGTGGAAGGCTTTTTGCTCCACGGGCTTCTCCCCGCCCATGTCATTCGCCTGCTCCTCAAACCCCACATCCAGAGCAGAGAGGACCTGCAGCTGATCCTGGAGCTGTTGGAGAAGATGGGTCTCTGCTACTGCGTCAACAAGCCCAAGTCCAAGCCCTTGAACGGGGCGACGGCATGGTACAAGTTCCCTTGCTATGTGAAGAACGAGATGCCCCACGCAGAGGCCTGGATCAATGGCTCCAACCTGGGTGGGCAGTCCTTTGTCGCTGAACAGCTGCAGATTGAGTACAGCTTCCCCTTCATCTTCCCACCGGGGCTCTTCGCCCGCTACAGCGTCCAGATCAACAGCCACGTGGTTCAGCGGTCTGATGGGAAATACCAGATCTATGCCTACAGGGGGAAGGTACCTGTCGTAGTAAGTTACAGACCTGCCAAAGGCACCCAGCAGCCAGATACTTTGTCTATCGCTAGTCATGCATCCTTACCAAATATATGGACAGCCTGGCAAGCCATAACCCCACTAGTGGAAGAACTGAATGTCTTGCTTCAAGAATGGCCAGGCCTGTACTATACTGTGCATGTCCTCTGTTCCAAGTGCCTTAAAAGAGGGTCGCCCCACCCGCATACTTTCCCAGGTAAGAATATTTTAATGCTCAGGTGTTTCTTTTGTGTGTGTGTGCATGTGTGCGCTACTGGGTTACTATCGAGTGTGCGCATGTAATTGCCTCGTAAGCGGGTGGATAGATAGGTGCAAGCTGTCTTTCTTTAGCCGCTTGCCGCTTTGCAAGATGATGCAGGTAATCTCACCTGGAAACCTGACTACTGCCAGGTGAGAGAGGTTACCCCAGGATAAGTTTGCTTACCTATTTGTGCTCCGTGTTCCATTCTGCCAAGCAGTGAGGAATCTTTGCACTTCTCTGTTCCCCCCAGATTTCTGGCCAGGGTTGAAAATGTCAAATTCTCCCTCGGCGCTTGGCAAAACAATACAGGATTCACTTGCGCTTCGACGTAGGCGGTGAAATTCTTACTACTGTATGATGGTGCAAATAAGTCCATACAGACGATCAGAATACACCCCCAGTGAACTCTGTTGCCATGAAGCATATTAGTCATCCGTATTTTCCAGTCAAGTGATAAGTTGGTGTTTTGTGAACATATGTGGTTAAAATGGCTGTCTGCATCTTGGCCGAATAACAGTGATACCTGGCGTATTTTTATAGCCTCACTTTGTCAGCAGCATGCACCCTTGTCACAATTATGTCACTTGGCCAAAGGATCATCTGTTCCCACCCATTGCTGTGTTTAGCATTGTGAAAAAAAATCCCCTCTGCCTCCCTTTGTGCGGCTTTTGCATATGCTGATGTACAAAACAGCCAAAGGAACTGATTTACTTCTGCTGGCTCCTGTACGTGTTTTCATAGAGAGTTCATGTTTGTTTCTTCATTAGATTCCGTATTCTGTTCTTCCTTCAGTCAGGTTGGCAACTTCCTATGTGTGCGGCATGTGTGTGCTCACTCACATATGTTGAGGCTTTGAATCTTAACAAGCCTCCAGAAGCAACCATAGATTGCGGCCAGCCAAGTGTTTGCTATTCTCCCTGCCCGCCCACCACTCCCACCCCTGCCTGCGACTAAATGCTGAGTATTTAAAAAAGCGGGGTGGGGGTGGGGGGAGGACTTGGGAAAGCCACAATAGGTGGTTGGTGGGCCTGTGCGTTGTGCAGACCTGATGAATAGTATGTGGATGTATTCTTAATACTTTGGAATACTTGCAAAGCAAATTGATTTAGGGGATGTGTTTCAATCGTTGGCTTTTAAGATAAAAAAAAACCCCCAAATAATATCTGATGTTAGAATTTTCGTCAAAATTGGCTATAAGTGGAGAAAACGTTAGGTGGAGGTGATTGCTTTTTTGGTTTCTTAATGTTGACAGTGGCCAACAAGAAGGATTACTGCATATGGCATGTACAGTGGTGCCCCGCAAGACGAACGCCTCGCAAGACAGAAAACCCGCTAGACGATGATCCGCTGATAAGCCGCTTAACAGCTGATCGCTAAAAGCCGCTAAACCGCTAATAGCGCTAATCCGCTAAGCTGTCAATGGGCTTGCTTCGCAAGACGAAAAAACCGCTATACGAAGAGCCTCACGGAAGGGATTAATTTCGTCTTGCGAGGCACCACTGTATATTCATCCCCCTTTCCCCACAAGTCTGGTAGGTTTCTGTGTTGTTTAAATACAAATGTTGACCAGAGGCAATATTGGGGGCGCCCTCTATGGGAAGCTGTGCCTCTCTCAAACCGCATCAGTTATCTTAAAGATAATGGGCCGGATCCAGCTATGTAGGTGTGCTCGTGGGAGCCAGGACAACACATTCTGCTAGTGCAGGGTGGTCCAACTTTTCATCCCAAGTGGGCCGCAAGAGTATGGAACCAACGGGCTACACTTTGCCATCTCATGCTCCCCCCAACAAGGCCAGCTTCCCAAAGCCCAGCATATCTCTTACCCGGCTTTGGGAAGGTGGTACAAGGGGCATCAAATGTTGCCAAGGGCCGCCCAAAAGGCCTCGAAGGTTAAGTGTTGGATCACCTTGCCCTAGTGAAACAGAGCTCCCTCCAGCCCCTTGATGCCATCCCAGATCGGCTCTGGGGGTGTCTGGAGAACTCCTAGAACACCATGGAGGACAGAGAGGGGAGATTGTTCTGTTGGGCAAGCTGAAATGTCTGCACTGGTGGAGCCATTAGAGGAGTACAACAACATGGAATTCCTCCTAAGCTATTGTGCAGTCGTACACCGGCAATCCTGAAAACTGTTCAGGTTTAGTCTCCTTTTAACTGTGTCCTAGCTTGCTTTATCCCCATAGAATTCAGAGGGAGCCACTGAAAAGACATTCAGGCCCTGTTTGGATAAACTTGTCCAGGGTTCTTTTTCCCCCGCTATGACACTAGCCAGTGATGTGGAGCAGAAAATAACCCCAGCAGACTTCCATGGAAAAAATTCTATTTCATAAGTCAGTTAGCAACAGTGAATGGATGTCAGCTGATAATAGAATATTTGAAAATACAATATGTGAAACTTGACCGTTTCAAAGTTTTCAGCTTTGTTTACTAAATGCAGGAAAAATAACAAAAATAATAAATTAGTAGCAATGAATGGATGTCAAATGAAAACACAATATTTGAAAATACAGTAATTGAAACTTGACAGTTTCTTAGTTTTCAGTTTTGTTTCCTAAATGCAGGAAAAATAAACATGAACACACTATCTAGGGACATCTGAATTTTTTGGAGTGAAAACTGAAAATTTTATAGTGCACTTTGCCCTAGGAAAAGTCTCCCGATTCAAGCTTTTTTCCGGAAAGTTTGCATCACTGCAAATGACCTTTATGCAGAGAGGCAATTAAGGAAAAAAACGATGCACTGGTTTGCTGGAATGATTTCTTCCTTAATTATGAAAACTACTTCCACTGTTGTGGTCCCCTCTGAGCCCCAGCAAACAGTGACTCGTGAGTCACTCACTGCAAGAGAGAGTTGCAAAATGACGGCCTCGCTCTCCTCCCCTAGTCTAGGTTTCAATTGTGGGCGCAGGCGAGGGGACAGCCAACACAAAGAGATTGTGCTTGCGGTGGTGACTCACAGCTTCTCTTCAGTGTGATAGCTGGAGACTTTCTGATGATGGTTTGTTTTGAATTCATTACTTGTGTGTAACCAGTTGATACTTTCCTGCTTTAGTAATGCAGACTTGAGTCAGAACGCCGGAAGAGTATTTTTGGCAGGAGGAGCGTATGTTGGCATAAAATCAAGTCAAACTTCTGACCTTAATAAGCAATGTGTTTATGGGACTTTTCTTTCAAGAAAGTACTTGGGAATGTACTTCATAAAGATGGAGGGAGGGGGGATGAGTTAATTTCACTCTTATTCAAATGTGTGTTTTGGCTCGTTTGCGTTTTTCTTAGACTGTGGTTAGTTTTTGCTGCTTGCTGCTGCTGCTTCTACATACCTGGAAATAAGCGCCTGTAGAAGTCATTTCAGAGGATGCAGTGGTCAGATTCATGACATAAAGCTTGCTCTTTCCTGCATCTGTTAATGCACTAGGCCCCTGTTAATTTGCAGGGTAAAGCTCGTAGGTTAGAGTTTCTGCTGTCAGCATAACAGGGTCAGTCAGGGTTGCCCATAGCAAATCTGATGCAGCAAGTTCTTTTATATTGTCTCCAAAAGGTGGGACTTCACAGTTTCCTCCATAGCAGTCTTGTGATTCTGCGAGAGAGAGAGAGAGCAGCCAATGTCTGGTAGATTTTCTGTGCTTCTCAGTGCTTTTTTTCCCTGGCGGTACACGCCGATACACAATACTGGCACCTTTTTTCAACAGCTTAAAGTAGGAGAGCAATGACTAGTAAAGCTAAAGGGACTCCTGACCATTAGGTCCAGTCGTGACCGACTCTGGGGTTGCGGTGCTCATCTCGCTTTATTAGCCGAGGGAGCTGGCGTACAGCTTCCAGGTCATGTGGCCAGCATGACTAAGCCGCTTCTGGCAAACCAGAGCAGCGCACGGAAACGCCATTTACCTTCCCGCCGGAGTGGTACCTATTTATCTACTTGCACTTTGACGTACTTTCAAACTGCTAGGTTGGCAGGAGCAGGGACTGAGCAACAGGAGCTCACCCCGTCGTGGGGATTCGAACCGCCGACCTTCTGATCGGCAAGTCCTAGGCTCTGTGGTTTAACCCACAGCGCCACACGCGTCCCAGAGCAATGACTAGCGGCTGCAAAATCAGATTCACCTTGGAAGTGCTTCCAGGATCCCCTTTCCCTCCTTCCCACCTTCTCCAGTTTCTTAGCATTGCTGGTCATGAACACCACACTCCACCCAGTTGTCGCTCAACCAATCCTATCGCCCCGGCCCTGGCCTCAGCTGCCTCCCCAGACCACTCAAATTTGGCCAATGTGAGAGATTGTTATAGGTGACTAACGACTGGTTTCTTGGTGGATGGGTGAGCAGGTGAGAAGCAGTGACTGGCAACTCTGCAAGCCTATGGAGGCATGATTTGCAAAGGCCAGCAGCCAATGAGCTTTGAGAACAGAGCGGAGGGGGTTGAGGGAAATAGGCTATGTGAGAAAGGCACTTCCTGTGCCTCGTCCCACCACACACATAGTCCCCCCCCCCTTTTCCTGTCCTCTTGCGCGGCCATGTCACAAACGGAGACTGCGGCTGCTGCATGCACAGGACCTCGCCTCAGCTGGCTAGTGGGAGCGCTTCTTTTGGGAGTGAGGTGGGTGTGCCTTTGAGTGGTACACTAAGTATCGGCACCTTTTTTTCTGGGGGAAAAAAAAGCATTGGAGCTTGTGTTCTTGCCTGTCATTATTTAACATAGGGCAATCAATGTACTGGGTGCTTTAGTGAGCAATACAGTGGTACCTCTGGTTGCGCTGTGGGTTAAACCACAGAGCCTAGGACTTGCTGATCAGAAGGTTGGCGGTTCAAATCCCCGCGACAGGGTGAGCTTCCGTTGCTTGGTCCCTGCTCCTGCCAACCTAGCAGTTCGAAAGCACGTGAAAGTGCAAGTAGATAAATAGGTACTGGTCCAGCGGGAAGGTAAACGGCATTTCCGTGCGCTGCTCTGGTTCGCCAGAAGCGGCTTAGTCATGCTGGCCACATGACCCAGAAGCTGTACGCCGGCTCCCTCGGCCAATAAAGCGAGATGAGCACCGCAACCCCAGAGTCGGTCACGACTGGACCTAATGGTCAGGGGTCACTTTACCTTTACCTTTAATCAGTGTACTGGGTGCTTTAGAGAGCAATACAGTGGCACCTCTGGTTATGAACGGGATCCATTCCAGAGGCCCGTTCGCAACATGAAAAGAGCGCAACCTGAAGCGCCATATCTGCGCAGGTGCGCGGTGCGATTTGACACTCGTGTTCATGCGTGAAGCGCGATTTAGCACTTCTGCGCAAGCGGCGAAACCCGGAAGTAACCCTTTCCAGTACTTCCGGGTAGCCGTGGGACGTAACCTGAAAGAACGTAACATGGAGCAAACGTAACATGAGGTCTGACACTGATGACAGTTCTTTGCCCTCAGGGTGGTCACAATCTGAGTACACTGGTACCTCGGGTTACATACGCTTCAGGTTACAGACTCTGCTAACCCAGAAATATTACCTCAGGTTAAGAACTTTGCTTCAGGATGAGAACAGAAATCGTGCTCTGGCGGCGCGGCAGCAGTGGGAAAGCCCCATTAGCTAAAATGGTGCTTCAGGTTAAGAACAGTTTCAGGTTAAGAACGGACCTCCGGAACGAATTAAGAACTTAACCCGAGGTCCCACTGTATTGACTGTGACAGAAACATCAATGATAACAAGGGGCAATAACTGAGAAAACACAGTTAAGAATCCCTTCAGCCCAATTCTATTTTCCTGCCATTCTTAAATTTATAGTATCTTGTTAACCAAGCCAATCATCCCATAAAGAAAATGAGCATCTGTTTGTGAGCAAGGTTCATTATCCCTCTCTAAAGCGCTTTTTGGAAATGGGTACCCCCTCCAATTTGGCTTTCTGTTGATAGATACAAAAATTGCATCCAGGCACTAATAATTCTGCAGATAACTGCTAAACAAGATTTTAGTTTTAAGTATATGCGAACTACTGAAAATGTGAACCACACTGCAATCATTCAAGGACAAGATGAGCCCTCTGAGCCCAGAGGATACTGATTAAAGGCTCTGCTATTTTCAGGTCACCTTCATCATTGGATTAAAAACATACAGATGAAGCCATCTTATGCCAAGTCAAACCACTGGACATCTAGCTCAGTGCTGTCGACATAGACGGGAACAACTTCCCTGGGTTTCAGGCAGGAAACATTTCCTACCTTACCTGGAAATGCTGGCGATTGAATCCTGGGGCTTTTAAAATGCAAAGTGCGTGTTCTGCCAGTGAGCTAAAGCCCTTCCTCAAGGGTTACAGATTGCAGGGTCAGAGGAACTCCTTCCTGGGAAGAGATTGGTGAATTTCATATACCGTATTTTTCTCTCTATAGGACGCACTTTTTCCCCTCCAAAAATTAAGGGGAAATGTGTGTGCGTCCTATGGAGCGAATGCAGGCTCCTTGGCTTCAGCGATAGCAACGCGAAGCCTCCGAAGTGCAGAGGGAGAGCTCCCCCTGCGCTCCGGGGGCTTTGGGCAGCTATCCGCAAGCCTTCGGAGTGCAGCAGGAGTTCCCCCTGCGCTCCGAAGGCTTGCGGAAAGCCGCCTGGAGAGCGAGAGGGGTCGGTGCACACCGATCGTTCTTGCTCTCCAGGCTTCGCTTCGCTGGAGAGGTGCTGCATAGTTTTCCCTCTCTGCGCAGTGCTGCTTCAGCGAAGCGGGGGGAGAAATGGAAGGGGCTCCGTTTCTCCTGCAGCTTCACTGAAGGGGCGCTGAGCAGAGAGGGGGAGAATCCCCCCCCCGTTCTCCCCCTCCTATTGTCCGGTGCGTCCTATAGAGCGAAAAATACGGTATGTTAGGTTTATGGTAGAACCATGGTTTATATTAAGGGTTGTGCTTGGATTGGTGACTTTAAACCTAGGTTAAGTCTGACAAGGAAAAGAGGCAAGGGAAATCACTTGGAGAAGAGCCTTGCATTTTCAAAGCTGGTGCTGCATTTAAAAACTGTTTTCTGGGGAGCCATTATTACGTGGCATTGGAGTGTTGCAGTATAGAAAACCCTAGAGCAGGGAGTGGCTAACAGTGCTAGAAACTCAGGTATAAAAGTTAGGCACCAAATGGCTCGTTAAACCAGGGTTACAGCCGCCAAAAAGGAATGCCTGGTTGCCCTTTTTGGGCCAGACAGCTCAAAAGACACATTTTTCAATATGACTTATTGGTTCCTGAAATTTACTCTGTGCAGATAAAATATAATTTTTCAGGATGCGTTGCTAGTATGTGAAAACAGTCAAGATCCAAGGATCCCCAGGCATGCACCTCCAGATGGTGATGTCATGTGCCATCCTGGTGAACGGGCATCTTCGCTTGGTCACAAGGGGCCAATAGCCAGCTGCAAAATGAATTTTGAACACTGGTGGCCCTCTAGTGTTGTTGAACTCTCTTTCCCACTATCCTTGATGTGTTAGCCATACTGGCTGGGGTTTATGGGAGATGGAGTCCAACAACCACAGGAGAGCCACAGGTTAGTTAGCACTGCCCTGTAGGAACAGTGTTACGTGATAGGGTCACTGTGGGGAAAGCATATTAGCAAACTGGAATATTCGCCAATGGGACCAGGGGCAGGGTGTGTGTGTGTGTGTGTGTGTGTGTAGATTTTAGGAAATGGTCAGAAAAATTATTTTGAGCACCCTGATTAAGAACGATCTTCTATGTTAAAAAGACCACCTAACTTAGCGTTTATTTAAGGCCTGAGCTTTTTATGCTGAACTTGGGGTTCTGGTTTTAGGTATGCCTTGTGAATTTAAGAACACCAGACAGCGTGATGTGACAATAAAGGAGCATGCAGAAGATTACCGATGAGATAAGCACATTTCAGAGACTCTCTTGCATACCCCATTGAGTATTTGCATTGCTGTCTTTTTACAATTGTCTCATTGTGCATCTGAATATATTCTAGACTAAAGAATCTAATGCATGCTGTCTGAGTCACAAATGATGCAAAGAGTGCGGCTTCCAGGATCTCCCCAGTCACCCGGATTATGGGAAGAGGAGTGGGTTAAGGAGTTAACTGATTGGTTAAGTGGTTTTTGAGAAAGTTCTGTAAAGTGTGGAATGGTTATTATAGTCCTAATCCCATTTAGTGACTAAAAGGGTAGGATTTAGGGTTTATGTTTCTTCCAGATTAATTAATTTGTGCTAAAGTCATGGAATCTTGTGAACACCCCTCTTGAAATAGGCAGATCGTTTTCTAGTGTATGCTTATGTGGTTTGGCTCTGTTGAGACTCTAATAAAATTTTCTGTAAACAATTCCCTGAATTTGTGTTGCTGTCCTATGCATGCTTGTTTGATGATAAATCCTTCTGAAATCAGTGAAGTTATTTCTTGAGTAAACGTGAATGAGATCTGATTGTTAGGAAACTAGCTCATAAGGGAGAAAGGTTCTAGCCTAGCCTTCAACCTGAATTGTTTTTCTACATGCAAAAAAGGTTCCTGGGCAGGTATCAAAACAACATGCAGAGGTATCAAATGTGCAGGTTTGATGTGCAAAGTTACAGGATTGTTGAGAGATAGAGACATTATTGTCAACCGTTGTGATCGTTTCTGAATTAGAGCATTGTGCTCACAATTTGTTCAGATACAACAGCAATGGAGGGGTGGGGAGACAGCATTGGCCTTTATGAAGCTACTTTGTTTGTTCAATTTATGAGGAACTGCATCTTTAGGAGAAGCTACGTCTGTTTTCTCCCAAATGAAAGCAATCAATGAAGTTGTTCATACTATATAGCTCATCTCAATCTTTAGAACTCGAGAATCCAGCCATTGCATCAGAGAGCTGACTATGAAATACAAGACACATATTCTTCGAAAGTGTTTTGCTGCCTGTCATGGAAGAGGCATGGAAGAGCCTCCATAATAGGCAAACACCACTATGAGTGAAAGGAGAAGAGGTCCAGTGGTACGAAGTGCCATGCAGATGGATGCTGAGGACTAAAAATATCTAGGAGAATGCTGGTCCTGTAATGTTAAAGATGCTGCTTTGAGGTCTAAAGCTGACACTGAGCTATACTGATAAGAAAATCTCTTAGTTTTCAAGAGTCTAATCTACATTCCAAATATCACATGGTACAGGGCTCTCAGAAACAGGTATGTCAAAATAATTGATCCTACACAAACTACAGTGTCACGAAGAAGACTAGATTAAAAGGTATTATAGCTTTTTAAAATGTTAAATTCAGTATTATTGTAGAGTTAAAAATATTTTAGCATAATTTTCCCCAATTTGGAACATCAACTTCCATGTTTACTTTAAAGTGATAAACACAACACAATCCTGGAAGTCAGTCCAGTAGTGTTTAATCCCAAGTAAATGTGTTTAGGAATGCAGCCATCACAGTGTTTTTTAAACCCAAGTTTTGATCTTTGAAAAAGTGTTTGGTTTACATTTGTAAGGTTGCACACCACTCACTACCTGCCTCAAGTACTCTTGTAAGATTAATTCTTTGCAACTCAAAATCCCTGGTGGCCTTACTAGTAATGTTTGAGCCACTGGAAGATTTCCCCCGGGAGCAATTCCAGACCCCTGTGTTCCCCCTGCTCTTAGGACTTTCTCAAGTGTTTTGCTTGTAGTATGGTATCAGTTAGAAGGAAATCATACTCCAGTCTTCCACTTTAAAACAAAAGACCCTAAAGAAATTTGCAAATGCAATACATATTTGCAATACTTAATGAGCTCGCGTTTACATTTGTGCTCCCAAACATGTTTAGTGGGGAGAGTGTAACCAGCCTTGTGTGACAGAATAGCGTCTGTTCACGGTTGCTGGGTCAAGCAGTTGCATTGTTGATCATTTGTAAGTTTCAGCAGGAAGCTGGGAGACAGCATTTCCCCTGTTAATCCCTTCCCAACCAAAACTGCACTGGCTAGCTGTTACAGCTTAACTCTAGTGCACCTACCCCATCTTCAGTTGTTAAAAACATCCCATTTTCCAATAACGTGAATGAGTCTGCACAAGTATCAGGCATGTATGCTTCTCTTCATTTGCATGCCACTGGAAGAGATCAGGAAGATGTCCTTTTGATTTCAAACTAACCACAGTTTCCTGTGACATCCACACTCAGAGATAATCTGGTTTGACTGTAGTTAGTGAAATAAACCAGGAGCAAGCATGATTTTATGTCCTGTTTTTGTTGTTCTCAAATCAACTTACTTAGAGTAGGTGACCAGGGTAATGCCATGCTGTGTGGCATTGATTGCCAACAATGCTCATATATGCCCATAGAGGCCTTTCCGACTAAGTGTAGGAAGAACCTTCTGACAGTAAGAGCTGTTAGGCAGTGGAACAGATTCTCTTGAAGGGCGGTGGACTCTCCTTCCTTGGAGGTTTGAAGAAGAGGTTGGATGTCCACCTATCATGGATGTTTTAGCTGAGATTCCTGCATTGCAGGGGTTTTGGACTAGATGACTCTAGGGGTCCCTTCCAACTCTGCAATTCTATGAATGATGCCACTGTGGCTACTCCTAGACTGCAAGCCTAAAGCTGCCATCTTGTGTATGCTTCCTTGGGAGGAAGCCCACCAAATTCATCCGTGGAATTGAACTTCATGGCTGCAACCCTAAGCATAGGAACAAAGGAAGCTGCCTTATAACTGAATTAGGTCAGTGCTCCCATCTGGCTTTGTATCAATGACTGACAGTGTCTCTCTAAGGATTTCCTCCAGCAGCCATATCTGGAAATCTGTGACCTCCTCCATACAACACACACACTCCACCACTGTGTTATAGCTGTGCCCCCAAAGCACACTGGCCGGATCACGGGGACTTCCTTCTAAGCAGAGTTAGGGTCAAACTGCACTTCCCATGATCAGGGGGGAAACAAAGGGCCAGGCTGCCAGGGCTGGAGTCAGATGCAGGTCAGCACAAAGAAGCCAGTTGTCAGTGCTCAGTCAACTTTTTATTTGAGGAAATGAACATACAATTCAGTGACACTTCCCAGTAGGTCCTGCCCCTGTGGAGCAGTTGTCAGGACTGAGGTCCCTGCCTTCTGAGGCTCCTCCTCTCCCAACCAGTCTCAAACAGCACCTGAGCTTCTCTGGCCTCTGCTCCACTCTCCTCATTATTCTGTGCCTTCTTGGAGACAAGGCTGGAGGGGAGCTTGTCGCAGCAGGAGAGGGAGACTCCCTGGATTCCTCATCAGTCTCTTGACGCCCCTCCTCTGCTTCAGCCTTGGAGTCTGAACTGCTTCCTTCCACAGGTTCTTCCTGCTCACTAAACTTTGTTGCCCCTTCAGCCTCCAGCTAGATTCTCTGAATTGCAGAAATTGGCCTCTTGGCTTGTAGTAGCCACTGACACATGGCTTAAAAAAAAAGAGGAGACTGATTTGCAAATGCTGTATACAGATGCATATTTAAAAATGACTACTACCCTACTGAGTCATACAAAGTAGACCCATTGGTTTCAGTGAATCTGAGTATGAATTAGCAGGATGCATGATTTTACTCTTGAGTATGACTAATGTTAGATATCACCCTACAATTTTTATAGAGGAATACAATACATCTCACTGTAGTGGGGAGAACCAGGGCCTGTGTGCAAGTCTTCTGCCAAGGTGCTGGCTGCTGATGGGCAGTTCCAGGCCCCCTGCTTTCCTTTACTTTTAACCCAGATTTGGAATGGACAGCCATTCAAATAAAGGTCATCAGACAGAGAACGGCCACCTGTCTTTATCCTAACCTTGTGATAGCCCTTCAAATGGACACAAGTCTTCTCCAAAGGAGGACACTGACCTGCTTGTTCTGCTAATGTGTGCATGTGGTACCAGTTGCTCTGTTATTGAGACCTTGTCCATTTTCCACATAATTTAAATAGGCTGCATTTTGTGTGTGTGTGCATGTTGCTTCCTAAACAAACAAAGATGTCAAATTAGACTCTCTTTAAAAAAGTACTAGGGGAGTAGTAGTCCTTAGTACCTGGGAACGCTAGGATAGGAAGCACCCACATGATCCAGCCTATCTAGACACACCTGGTGATGCATCAGGGGAGCATCATTAGAGCAGCAGGCACAGTGCACAGGTTGCTTGAACTGGTCCTTAGGTGCCATGGCGGAGTTCAGAACCAAGCTTATTCACTGAAATCCCCACCCAAAAACACTCCCATGCTAATACTTTGGGAAGTGAGGGATATAGGGGGAAATAGAGGGGCACGATGGTTGCATTAGAAGTTAGCAAGGACACCACAGGGACTTGAACCCTTTCCTGGAAACCTTGAAGGTGGTGCTTGAAATGGTCGTTTGGTGCAACGGTGGAGTTAAAAATCAAGCTCAGTCACTGAAGTCACCACCCTCCCATGCTAATACTTTAGCTTAAGAAAAAAGGAGCCAATTGTTATTTCGGCAGTGTGGGATAGAGAGGGATAGAGAGACAGAGAGGGATAGAGCGATAGAGAGGGATAGAGAGACAGAGAGAGATAGAGAGGGATAGAGTGAGTTAGCAGTTGCATTGGAAGTAAGCATGGACACCGCAGGGATTTGAACCCCGTCCTGGGAACCAGGAGCGCCAACCACCAGTGTCTTTTGCTTTTTTTTTGAGCAATGCAACAAGGGGAAAAGCAAAACCTGAGAGAACATTCTGTGAATGTTCTCTCAGGAAAAAGAAAAACCTTAAGAGTTATGAAGAAATCTGCTGCAAAGGGCTTCCACTTCTGACAAGTCAGGGACTGCAACCTGAAAGAGTCTTAGCAGAAAACAATGTTAGTGCAAAAAGTTGCAGATGGAACACGATAAGAGATTTCTTCCCTAGTCAAGCAAGGGGTACTGACCTAAATATCCTTGAACAATGGAATACCATTTTGACTGCGATTTTTGTCTGAAGCTGGATGAGCCATTGATCTTTGTTGTTGTTGTTTAGTCGTTTAGTTGTGTCCGACTCTTCGTGACCCCATGGACCAGAGCACGCGAGGCACTCCTGTCTTCCACTGCCTCCCGCAGTTTGGTCAAACTCATGCTGGTAGCTTCGCGAACACTATCCAGCCATCTCGTCCTCTGTCGTCCCCTTCTCCTTGTGCCCTCCATCTTTCCCAACATCAGGGTCTTTTCCAGGGAGTCTTCTCTTCTCATGAGGTGGCCAAAGTATTAGAGCCTCAGCTTCAGGCCATTGATCTAGAGGGGCACAAAAGAGAGATAAAATTCAGACTTCAATCTCTGCCATTAAGCTTGGTATGTGGAAAGAGGAAAGATTGCTCAATGCTCACCCTTTTGTTTGTCCATTTGACTTCATGTGTCTGGCAGCTCCTTCTGTTGGTCTGCGATCTAAAGTCACTAGTTTATCCTACCAGCAGGTGAGCCTCAATGTGGTGACACAGAATAGGGCCTCTTCTGACATATACAGAAGAATCCTTTGCCGAAAAAAGTCGCAAACCGTCTTGCCGCAACCTTAAAACGAATGAGGAATCACAGAGTACCATTTTGACTAGATATTGCCTCCCTAGTCAAGCAAGGGATACTCACCTTGATGTGGTTCAGTCAAAGAGTGCCATTTTGACAGTCATTTTTTCAAGAAGCGGATGAAGAGATTAAAAAGGAGAGCCCAGTACAAAAGCATTGCACTGAAAAAGATCACTGAGTTGTCTTCATCCAAAGACTAGTTAGTTTGTAAGGTAAACAAAACTTTAAGACTTTAAAGTGTCTTAGCACAAGAATTGCAGGTGGAAAAGAGATTTTCTCTCCAGCAAAACACGAGATACTCACCTAGAAGCCGCCACCTTTTGAAAAGTCAAAAGTATTTAATAGTTACCTTCCTTCAACTGCAGAACTAATTTCCAGGTGTGAAGTTACTGGCAAAGGAAGCTGACTGCTAGACCTGGTTTTAAAATTGGCATTTTAAATGCATTACCTTCAGTGCTGGAGGAACCAAGTTTTTTGTGTAGAGTCAACACTTTGTATTGTCTGAGCTATGCAGCAATAAAATAAAATAAAATAAAATCCGAAAACCTTGGTTATTATCACCAGAGAGCAACGTTATGCATCAGGGGTAATCTTGCCTGGCCTGTTTCATAGTTGCCTTTTGAGCTCCATTTCCCATTTCTTTTCAAAATCTTGCCTTTTCTGCTGGAAAGGCTTAGTGGAGTTGATGTTCTAGTCTGCTTCCTCATTTGATCCAGGTTAGGCTGAGAGATAGAGCGCTTCATGGCAGAGTGAGAATTTGAACTCAAGTCTCCCAGGTCCTAATCTAGCACTCTAGCCGCTCTCAGGAACTTCCTTTGGAGAAAGCACTTTTCCTCAGGATCCTGGACTTGCCATGTCCCTGAGCAGTCACTCTCCAGTCGCCATCAGCAGGTTCATCCTCAAAATGCTTTATTTGCCTTTTCAGCAAGTTTTAAACTTACCTGTCTTTCTCTCCTTCCAAGGCAACCTGAGCCCACATGAAATCAGAAGAAACGGTTTTGTCCTCGCCCGGTCTTCTTTTTTTCCCACCTGCACATTTCTAGCTTCAGCAATAAAACCACCAAATTTTCCCTTCGTGAAATGACTTCTCTAGTTGCCTTTTAAAAGAAAAGCCTTCTATTTTTCCTACTCATTTTCCCTCTTCTTTAAGCGGACTTCATCTCCATGTACCCTTTCATGTGCTCCTTCTTTTCATCCAAAGTCTCCTTAGTTTGAAGTTTCCTTCATCTTCATTTTCTCTTGGCTTTTCCAGTTAAGTATTTCCATTTTTCTTGATTCTCTTTAAAATCTCCATCTTGGTATTTTTCTCAGTTTTTGTTTGTTTGTTTGTAAAATACGTCCACCATGACTTCTGTGACTCTGCAGGAAGAGGTGGCTTCATCTGAGTGTTGTGGGTTCTTCAGACACAACTGTAAAGAGAGGATGTCAATGAGATGCACCTGGAAGAGACTGGGGTCTTCAGCACCTTTTCTCTCTCCTACAGAAACAGAGGAACAAAAACAGCAGGTTACCTAAAGTTACACAATCAAAATGCAAGTTTCTCTCAGTAATACACTGCTGGTTTTTACTTGATGTATCAAGAGCTCTTACTCACTTTGCATCTTGGGAGTTAACAAAACAGCTCTGCCTCAGACACAGTGAACTCTGCGACGTCTGTAAAACAGAAGATTTGGAACAAAAGAAAGAGTGTTGTCCCACCCACAAGTGTACCTCATTGTGGACTGACACAGGAAAAGGCCTTCTCTGCAGTGACATCTTGACAGTAGAAGTTCCCTTGGAAACAGGAATGGCGGCCACCTGGCGTCTTCAGTTCCCAGCTCATCTGAAAAGAATGACTGAATGACCAATGTTGCTAAGTGCAAGCTCCTTAGGAACTTGTGTATTTTATGCATTATTACATCAGTAACCTACCTTTTCTCCAGTGAGTTCATGGCGGTGTGATCGTCCTTCTCCTGTGACCTGAAAAAGTCTTTACACAAAGAGTTGCAGAAGGAAGACAATATACCGTATTTTTCGCTCAATAAGACGCACCCGACCATAGGACGCACCTAGTTCTAGAGGAGAAGAACAAGAAAAAAAATGTTCTCTCCTTCTCTGCGCAGCACCTCTCCACCAAAGTGGCAGGAAATGGAAGGGGCTCCGTTTCTCCTGCCGCTTCGCTGAAGGGCCCTGCGCAGCTTTCCCTCTCTGCGCAGCTCCCCTTCAGTAAAAACCTTGGTTATTATCACCAGAGAGCCATGTTACACATCACGGGTAATCTTGCCCGGCCTGTTCCATAGTTACCTTTTGAGCTCCATTTCCCATATTGTTTCGTAATCTTGCTGGTTCTGCTGGAAAGGCTAAGTGGAGTTGATGTTCTAGTCTGCTTCCTCATTTGATCCTCACAACAGCCCTGTGAGGTAGGTAAGGCTGAGAGATAGAGCGCTTCATGGCACAGTGAGGATTTGAACTCGAGTCTCCCAGGTCCTAATCCAGCACTCTAACCTCTCTCAGGAACTTCCTTCGGAGAAAGCACTTTCCCACAGGATCCTGGACTTGCCATGTCCCTGAGCAGTCACTCTCCAGTCGCCACCAGCAGGTTCATCCTCAAAATGCTTTATTTGCCTTTTCAGCAAGTTTTAAACTTACCTGTCTTTCTCTCCTTCCAAGGCAACCTGAGCCCACATGAAATCAGAAGAAACGGTTTTGTCCTCTCCTTGTCTTCTTTGCTTTTTCTCTCTCGACATGCACATTTCTAGCTTCAGCAATAAAACCACCAAATTTTCCCTTCGTGAAATGACTTCTCTAGTTGCCTTTTAAAAGAAAAGTCTTCTATTTCCCCCACTCATCTTCCCTCTTCTTTAAGCAGACTTCATATCCATGTACCCTTTGATGTGCTTCCTCTTTTCATCCAAAGACTAATTAGTTTGAAAGGTAAATGAAACTTGATTTCCCCTCCTTCACATTCCTTCATTTATCTTCATTTTCTCTTGGTTTTTCCATTTTTAATTTTCTTGATGGATTTCTTGATCCATCTTGGCATTTTTCTGAGTTTTCAGTTTAAATTTTGCTTGGCTAAACTCGTTTTGGGGGGACTTCCTCAAGATCCATCATCTGTCTACAATTTACAGTCCGTGTGTTATTAGGATTAAGTCTTCTTTGATCTTCTATTTTCCTTGTTTCCTTTTAGTTTAAAATTGAATGTCTCTCTTAACACTTTTTAGGGACAAACACCTGATTAAGATATATGCACACAGTATTTATAATCAACCACGAAAGAGATCACAGGTTAAAATTACCCGTGTCCCTTTTGAAGTTGTAAATGATGAATTTCAGCAGAGTGAAATCCCTTCATTTACTCTATAAAAAATTCCCAATAGTTTTCAAAAGCAATCTAACTTGAGCTGGTTTCAGTTGCCTTTTCAAACCTGTTTCATCTTCCCAGCAGGGTCTCTCTCCTAATCCCTCTGCCCCTTAACTCCTTCAGCTCTGACCAGTGAGAGGGCTAACACCAGTACTATAGCCAGGGACAGGCTCACTCACTAGAATGTGGCTCGCTCCCTCCACCACCTGTCATAATGACACATAAATAAGTCCCTTGCAGCATTTATACAGTGGGTGCAAATGTCTTTATTTTCAACATGGCGTCACTTTGATGGGAAATGAGTATTTTCTTCCCAAATTAATACATTCTGGAAATACAAGGGAACTGAATTTATAATCCACCCAAATCTCATGGAGTACAAACTACAGGAACATGACCTGCACAGGAGAATAAGGGAAAGACTATGGGAAGAGGGGCTGGCTTGGATCTCAGTGGCCCCCATTGAATTCTGTGGAGCAAAGCAAATGGGCTGTACAGCTGGAAAAGTAATCTGGGGTACAGTTGGAAAGGACAGCAGTTGCTTCTCACTCCTATGTATAGAGAACATTCTATGATAGAATGAATGAAGCCTAGGTGCTTGTTTTTTAAAAAGTTGGCTTAAAAAGAAAGAACATGGTGGTTAATTTTAAATCATTGCTCCTGTTTGTAGCATACTGGCCGTCTTTCCCTTGAAAATTGCTTTGTTGAAATATAATACCTGGTTGGTGGAGGGGAAGGGTTTGGAGTGACTGAAATAGATGTACAGCTCCACTAATTACAGAAGAAATTTCATTTCACTCTGAAGATTAAAAACCTCAGTGTTTGATGCGTAAGAATGCCTTGTGTGGTTTAAAGTTAAGTCCTCTTTTCTCTGTTCTATCTCTGTCTTAACTTTAACCGCCATGACATGATTGCATAATTATTGTAACCTGCAAAACCGGATGAATCTTAGCACAATGTGTAAAGTTACTTTCCAGATAAACATCTCTGAAGTTGGACTGTTATTTTACAGGAAAGCAGTTAGAGGTGAAAGACCGTGTGAAATTGCTTTGGATATGGTTTTTATCCTGCTGTAACCACAGTTGTGTAATGCATGACATCATTAATCTGGTTGCCATTGCCAATAGATTTAAAATTCTCCTAATCAAATGCATTGATTTTAAAGGAATTTGCCTTGTTTGGTGCACTTCTTTCTTGCGTTGGGCAAGGAAAACAGTGCCACTGAGAGAGAGAAGAAGGCTGATCTATAAGATGGTAAAGTGGTATTTTCCTTTAACATTTTAGCAGCCACTGGCCCATTTGAAAACGGGGGCTGACTGGTAGTATTCCAGATAAGACCACACTTGACTTGTCTAGCTTGATATCCTAACTACATATAATGTGACTGCAATGAAAGGGTTTTGCTTGAGATGATAGCTTCTTTGCATGACTTTTTAGTATTTCCTCTATTAATACCTGACAGGAAAATATCAGTGACGTGACAGATGATTTCTCACTGGGAGAAATGTTTCATTAGGGGTCCATCTGGTTCAGTGTTTATATTAGTGCACTCTGGGAGACTGCTAAGATTTGGAATACGGTGTTATTTTGCTCCGTTGTATGTGTAATTTTTATTTATTTATTTTTTTGCATGTGCAACAAATGTGTATCTTTCAAGGCCATGAACAAACATGCCTGAATCCAGATTCTTGTAGTCAGTTCTTGAAGCCTGAAGTGCAGAAGGCAAGAAGGTTCCGCTCAGTTGATCAGGCAAAGGTTGAGATGTGAAAGCCTGGAGGTAAAAATAAAATAAAATAAAGTACAAAGGTGCAGTTGCTTATTTCCCATTTTTTCTGATTTCCCCCCCAGGCCTTCACATCTCTAAGCAACGGTAAGAGGCAGAATCACTTAAAATTTTAATTCTAGACTACCGCAATGTGCTGTATGCAGTACTGCCCTTGAAGTCCATATTGATCATGTAGGTGCTCCTTTAGTCCAGGTATGGGAGCCTCAGGTGAAGGGCTTAAATGTGGCTCTCCAGAATCTCTTTTCTGGCCCTCGGGACTCTTTTCAGGTGACACCTTGCCCTCATGCACAGTTCTTCCCAGGCCACACTCCTCACTAGACTGACTATTCATCCTTTTTCAATGGCTTTGCCTAGCTGGGACGTGGTCCTTGAATCACTGTCATCATTGTCGTCAATTGTATAGGCTACTCAGAGCATAAAGCCGTCGAAAGAGTAAAACAGGATAAAACAAGCTCTAAGAACAATAACATTGATTCGGGAACAATAAAACCATCCATCCAAACTCTAGAAAAAACACCCACTGATATTATAAACCGGCCAATAACTTGGAGAGGAAGTCCTAGGTGAGCTTTTTTGGAGTGGATGTGCCGCCACCAATTTCAAAACAGTGGGAACTACCACTGTAATGATGCGTTCACCACACCCCAAACCCACCCAAACATGCCCTGCTGGGTAGATTTTATTAACCATGAAGGACAGGGATCAAGGGAGCAACATGGTTAGATGCATCACTGCAAACACTTTCTTATAATGCTACAGTGGTACCCAGCGGCATAGCGTGGGTTGTCAGCACCCGGGGCAAGGCAAGTAATTTGCGCCCCCTAACCCGGGGCAAGGCAAGTAATTTGTGCCCCCTAACCCGGGGCAAGGCAAGTAATTTGCGCCCCTAACCCCTAACCTGCCGCCGCTGCCAGCTTCTTCTTGCTGCTGCCTGGGCTGGGGTATTTACGGTAAGGTAGCCACAGCGGCGGCGGCGGGCCCGTGTCAGGTGATCTGAGGCGAGTTGCCGCTGGCGCTGCCGCCCAAACGACGCCGCTTGCCCGGAGGAGGAGGGCAGAGAGGCGAGGAAAATGCAACATGGCCCAGCAGCTGCGGCGGCGGGGCTGTGAGGAGGGGCTGCCTGGCGCGCCCTCCGCGGCGAGCGCTGAGAGCCGCTGCCTGCCGGACGCCTTCAGCCCGGACGCGCGCACAGCTTGTCGATTCCATGAGACATGGGGCTCTGCTACAGCCTGCGCCCGAGGCTCTTCGGCGACTCCGGAGGCGGTGAGCGCGCCCCCCCAGATGTTGCGCCCGGTGTGGACGGCCCCCCCTGCACCCCCCACGCTACGCCACTGGTGGTACCTCAGGTTAAGTACTTAATTCGTTCCAGAGGTCCGTTCTTAACCTGAAACTGTTCTTAACCTGAAGCACCACTTTAGCTAATGGGGCCTCCTGCTGCCGCTGCGCCGCCGGAGCACAATTTCTGTTCTTATCCTGAAGCAAAGTTCTTAACCCGAGGTACTATTTCTGGGTTAGCGGAGTCTGTAACCTGAAGCGTATGTAACCTGAAGCGTATGTAACCCGAGGCACCACTGTACTTGCTTGCCTGGATGGAATATAAGAGAGGGGTGTGTGAGTCTGTGTAGAAAGTAGACTTGTACAAATGTACAGTTTTCCATTTGGTGCTCTGCTAACTTTTGCCCCTGGCCTTGCCCCCATGTTGACATGTAGTCCCCCGACATTTCACAGATGAGAGGACAGCCCTCAGTCTGAAAGATGGTCTCCTGCCACTGCTTCAGTAGATTATAGGGTCTGATCTGGCTATGATTTAAGACCGCAGGTTTTGACCTTGCAAGGACTTGAAGTAACTTGAATCTTTATAGCAAAGAAACCTCTCCTCTCCTTTTGTAGGCAGTATAAGGGCACCTCTTATACAGCGAATAAGAATCATGAGGCATATAAGTGTCCCTAGTGGCTGTTGCTCAGCTCTCAGTTCATTGTCTCTGGAAGTTAGCCAATATCTGAGCTTGGTATTTTCTGGAAATGATGCAAGATGTTTTAATTATAGCATTGTAATATATAAACAGGGAAAAAAAACAGTTTTTAATTTCTTTTTTGTATTTCTTGTAGGTTAGTTCTTTTAACTGTATTGTGAAAACTTCAATTATTATTATTTTTTAATTCTACGCACAGAAACATATATATGAATGAAAAGACTGAAGACACTGGGATATATAAATAATAGAATATGTATTTTAAATGTCATGATTTTTGTATTCCAAAATGGTTGTTGCTGACACTGTCTCAGAGAGAGGAGAGAGAGAGACAAGGTAATAAATCTGAATAAATAGATCAAAATAGGTTAAAATAGTAGTCAGCGGTCATAATACTTTTAAAGCTTCACATTAGAGGCGATGCTTGGCATTTATATTGCATTTTTTTGCTGCTCAAAGCATTTCATATTGTACAGTATCTCAGTACTTCCTACAAAACCTTGAATTAGCTCCTAACTGGGCTTTGGCTGAGACCGAGAGGCAATGGTTTGTTTAGGACTAACTTGCGAGTTAATACCGACCAAAGATTTGCATTCTCACTCTTGACCACTAGGCTGTCTCAGATCTTGGCGCTTGTATTAAAGTACATTAGCGCATCGTCAGCTCACTTTTCATCCTTGGTCCAGCATGATAACATTGGTGGTCCTGGCACCCTAGTCCTGCGCATTGAGGTCTCCAGGGTGAGTGAACACATATGCAGAGAGCATGAATCACAGCGGCAGGCATTCACCCCAATCTGCAACTGTATATGCATAGGCATGGGGGTCTGTGTATGATTTAGAAACCTGATTTCCCACCTGCAGAAAGACAGGGCTATACAGTGGGATACACTTAGTCAGCTTTGCCAGTATGCACCCAACTGCACATTCATCTCCTCCATTCACCCTCAGTATGTCATGAGCTCTGACTTTACATGGTGTTGCTAAGTATGCTATGGGAATAGCTGGCCTCCCTCTGCTCCTCAATAAACATAAATGAAGCTTCACTCATAATGTTGGGTTCTGCTTCAGAATTAGCTAGTTTCTCAAGCCTCCAGTTTTCAGCAATTTTAGTGTTGTTGACTTTCATATAGATTACTTTCATTTTTACGGGGCTCCGTGGGGCAGGCTCTTAAATGCTTATTCAGATATAAAGGAATGAGGTTACCCTTACCAATAATACCACAATGATGGTAGTCATTTAAAAAATAAACAAAAAACCTTTGTATTACTATGCTCGGTTTTGTTCTCTCTAATGCCATTTTCTGAAATGCCTCCTATTACTTGCCACTTTTTCGTTGTAAACTTCTAAATCACTTTTAAATCTCAGTGCCCCTTTTAGACCTACCCCAGTGCCTGTTGGTTTTATTTGGTGGGGAGACGAGAGCATTGACTGAAACTAAATGTGCAGGCCAGTGGCATCCAGCTTCATGTGGGATGTTCATGTCTACTGTGCTGTGTTACCTTTAAATTTTATGGTCTCATCTGAACCTGCATTATGCTCATCCGTACTAGATTATGCACATAAAAAGGTAAAGGGACCCCTAACCATTAGGTCCAGTCGTGCCCGACTCTGGGGTTGCAGCATTCATCTCGCTTTATTGGCCGAGGGAGCTGGCGTACAGCTTCCGGGTCATGTGGCCAGCATGACTAAGCCGCTTCTGGCGAACCAGAGCAGCGCACGGAAACGCCGTTTACCTTCCCCCCAGAGCAGTACCTATTTATCTACTTGCACTTTGACGTGCTTTCGAACTGCTAGGTTGGCAGGAGCAGGGACCGAGCAACGGGAGCTCACTCCGTTGTGGGGATTCAAACTGCCAACCTTCTGATCAGCAACTCTGTGGTTTAACCCACAGCACCACCCGTGTCCCTTTTAGATTATGCACATACTCCTCCCTATTTTAAGATTCACTGATTTCTTGCTTGCTAGCATTTCTCTAAAAGCCCATCTGTGAAAGCCCAGGCAACACACGACATTTTCCGTCAACAGATGGAGGTGGAAATGTAATGACAAAAGTAATGTTGATCTCATTCCAATAAGTATCACTTTGGAAGACTTCCTACACAATTATTTTGGTTCTGTATACTTAGAACTGCCTTTATTTATGCCACTTCTCAAACCCTGCTCATGTTTGAACAGCTCAGAAAGTGCCTTGCATGCATGCAGCACCCCAGGTGGTCTCCCATCCGGGCAGCATATGGGACAAGTCCTGCTTAGCTTCAGCAATAGATTTTCATCATGTGCCTTCTAAGCATTCTCTGGGAAGAAACACTCCCTTGCTGCTTACAAAAGGGGGGGGGGGGTCAAAGCTCTTCCCCAACCATCAACATTCATTAGGAAGTCACAATGTTTTTTTAAAAAAGCAAAACATCCATTGCAGGCATATGGCATTATCTACTACCACAATGTTTTGCTCGGTGCATGGGAAGAACCTCCATTCATCAAAGGAGAGTTACATTCAGAGATAAGGTCCTGTGAACAGGAGCTCCTTAAACACATGGAGAAAAACACTGGGTCCCACCCATGGAATCTGTCGTCTTTGCAATTGCCTTAATTAATGTTAAGCTGCTCTTTATGATGAAACTGAAATGCCGTAGGAGGTGACAAGTGCTACCACTTTGCCTGCTCCGTCCCCAGAATACATTCCTTTACAAAAACCATTCAAACATATGTAATGAGAAGCAGATTTCTTCTGTTGGGACTGCTATTAGCACTGTTGCTGTTTCAGAGAGCTAGGGCAGTTTGGGGGCTGAGAGACTGAGTTGGGAGCCAGGAAATATCTGGTTCAGATTTCATCGAATTGACCCTAGACAAGCTCCTCTCTCTCAGTCACAGCCCCCCTTCCGTGGTCTAGAGATCAGACTTGTAACCCGTTGTAATGTTTACTAAAATACATGAAGGAGAACTTGTAGCCGTGCAAAAGCACTGTTATAAATGTTTGATTTGGTTTGTTATATTTCTATGCCACTTTCGTTCAAATGAATAAATAACAGTAATGTGATAAAGCATAATAGAACAATGCCAAGCGTCATTAATTAAGATTGGACACCATCTGTGAGCTAAGCTGATCTTGATTCCATATGAGAACGATGAAGAGGTTAAGAATGCAGCATGAATGTCACATTTTGTAAATAAGATGGCTTGAGTTTTGTGTCTCTTGTTACTTGGGAGGCAGTGTGTGTCGCTAACATGTGGTGGGTTGAATACCCACAATAAGCAGCTGGTGTTTCTCTTCTCTAATAATTATTCAAGATCATATTCCATAGTTGGAGATTTTGTTGTTGTTTAGTCGTTTAGTCGTGTCTGACTCTTTGTGACCCCCTGGACCAGAGCACGCCAGGCACTCCTGTCTTCCACTGCTTCCTGCAGTTTGGTCAGACTCATGTTTGTAGCTTCGAGAACACTGTCCAACCATCTCGTCCTCTGTCGTCCCCTTCTCCTTGTGCCCTCCATCTTTTCCAACATCAGGGTCTTTTCCAGGGAGTATTCTCTTCTCATGATGTGGCCAAAGTATTGGAGCCTCAGCTTCAGGATCAGTTGGAGATTAGGCTGTTGGAATTAGTGCTCCCAGCATATTGAATACATTGAGAGCAAGAATCTGAAAATGGTGATCTGATAAGTTGTCCGAGCATCTTTTTAGATTCTTGCCTTCTCCTTCCTCACAGTATTATATTGTCAAAATAGACCTGTAACTTGATTCCACCATGAACATCTCACCTTATGTTTATTACTAGAGACAGTTGAGTAGTTTTTTAAAGAGAATTCAAAGTAATTTGAGAGAGGCATTGTTTCTCGTGGTGTCTATCACAGGCAACATGAAACGTTTGTATCGAAACAGTTCAAAAACTTGCCAAACCTGATTACCAGAGGCAAAAGCAAGAGGAATATACATGCCATAAGCAGAACTCTTTCCTTGAAACTGTCTGGAGAAAAATGATTCCAGTTACAGATAGGTAGCCGTGTTGGTCTGCCATAGTCAAAACAAAATAAAAAAATTCCTTCCAGTAGCACCTTAAAGACCAACTAAGTTAGTTCTTGGTATGAGCTTTCGTGTGCATGCACACTTCTTCAGATTCAGATGTGTATCTGAAGAAGTGTGCATGCACACGAAAGCTCATACCAAGAACTAACTTAGTTGGTCTTTAAGGTGCTACTGGAAGGAATTTTTTTATTTTGTTTTGAGAAAAATGATGTTTGTCTTCAAAGCTGAGTAATCATAACCAAATGTGGATAAAATGAGCAGGTTTTGGTGTTCCTTTCTCAAAGGAAGGTTAGTCCATGCCCTTCATGCAAACTGGGAAATCTTCCATAAACTTCCTGTTTTTCCCCAAACAGGTTAATGGTTTCAGAAGTTGGTTGGGCAACTTGTGGCTTGCTTGTATTAAGGGAGAAGTGAAGGGACAGTTTGTGTGGCAAAAGCACTCATACATATCTTGGCTTATTCAGATGAGATACCGTCAGGGGTTCAGGAGCAGAGACACAGGGGAGAGAGGAAACGGAGAGCGAAGGGGAAGAATCTGAGGGCAGCGTAGGGGAGTATGACAGTGGCCCAAGAGATTCCATGAGCTTCTCCAGCGATTCAGAAGATTCCCAGAGGGGGGCACCGATGGCCAGGGCAAGGGGGGTCCCAGGGGGGAGACACCAGAAGCAAGGGGCCAGCGGGGACTCCCAAAGCAACAGCGGGAGATCAGGACCAGTTCCCCCACCAGAGCGGAGTGGGGGGGAAGAGTCCCATGAATCAGGGCCAGCGTCTCCTCCAGTAGGGAGAGAAGATGAGTCAGAGCTGGCCACGCCTCCATCGGAGAGTGAGGGAACGGGGGGGAAGTCAGGTCCAGCTACCCCCCCCCCCCGAGAGGGGAAGCAGTGACAGGAGCAGTGAAACGGTCAGAAGGAAGGTTGCCGGCTGGGCGCGCGCGCCAAGTTCAAATGTACAGGCGCGCGGGACAGCAGGGAGCCCGGATTGGGAGCCAGGTCCTAAAGCACGCCGGAGGCAGGGGGAAGAATCCGGGGACTCAGCATCAGAAGAGTCCAGAAAGGGCGACACCCCAGCGGGCAGGCGGACCCAGAGGAGGAAAGAGCAGAGGAGGAGGTGGAGCAAGGCTAGAGTCTTAAACTGGTGTCTGGGGGGAGGAGATTCAGACGGAACTTCAGCGGTCTAGAGTTAAGACGTAGAGCTGCGCGCCACGGCTTTGAAATCGAAACTGAACCTTAATAAAGACTTTTGTATATAACAAGAACTGGCGTTGGTCCTTTGTGAGCTGGGATCTTGGGCAGCTCTGACAGATACGTTCATCTGAATGCAACCGGTGTTTAATGCAGATCTTTTCTGAGGCAAGCGCAATGCCAAAACCTGCCTCCCATCCCTGGAAAGGCGGGGTCAAGGTTCATCCCTGTATTTGTAATTTGTGATTTATTTATTTATTTGTGATATTTATGTAGGCTGCCCAGTAGCATGATTCTCTGGGCACTTTGTGAACGTCAAATAATAAAATACAATATTAAAAATCCCAGTCGTAAAACAGTAATTGTAGCGTGAAAAACTACCAGCACGTCCTGAGTTATGCCCACATCCTTCCCTTCCATGCTCTTGTATTTCTTCTCATTTACAGGAAATATTACAGAGTTCTTATTATCCATTAGCTTCCTGAAGAAAGTGAAATGTAACCGCTAAGGCAGGTGTATGTTACCTGTGCTTAAGTAACCGTACTATTAAAGTTTAAAGATCTGTGTGTGAACTTTCAAGGCCTATTAGGAGTATCACTTGCTACCCCACAGGTGACTGAAGAGCAAGCTTTTTTCTGCACTCCCTCTCTCCCTTTCCATTCCCACAATAGAGAGAGGTGGAAATAGTTGTGTACTTCACCCATAATTAATGAATGGTGCACAATGTTTTTCATTATTGTGTATGTAGAGCGTTGCCGGTAATTGGAAGATTCAGGGCTCAGTTATTTTATTTGCTTCTCGTTTTGCTTCAGGTGGCTAGAGATGGCCAGGAAGGGATTCAGATGTAGCCACTCTCAAACAGCGTACCAGACATTAATTCCTAGTTTCCAGTTGGGAGTGGGGTTTAGAATCATTCTGAATGAGCCTCCATACAAAACAATTTTAGCTTTCTGTGCAGGGGTTTGCGTGGGGGAGAGCAGGTCTCTGCAAGTGGTACAGAACAGAGCAGTCATACCTTGGCTCGCGAACGCCTTGGGAGTCGAATGTTCCAGCTCCCAAATGATTGAAAACCGGAAGCGAGTGTTCCAGTTGTCAAACGTTTTTTGGGAAGCTGAACATCCGGCACAGGTTCCCCTATTGTCCCTGTTGCACCTGTGCAATTGGAAACCAATTGGAAGCCGCTCTTTGGTTTCCAAACATTTTGGAAGTCAAACGGACTTCTGGAACGGATTCCGTTCGACTTCCGAAGTACAGTTGTACTGGTCTTAGCTCCTCAGTGGAAACTATGCCGACTTTTCAGAGTACGATAGAACAGTGGCTCTTCAAACTCTGTTCTAGGGAATCCACGGATCCTTGGAGAGTTACAAAAGAGTTACCACATTCAATGATAATTCCATCATCCAACTTGTAGTCTTTGAATTCAGTGCAGAGTACAAAACGACACAGAGATGGGACGGAGAGAGAATATACAGAGCTGCTCAATTAACTTGACTGTACAGAGAAAAGGGGGAGAGAGCACTTAACTCAATGAGAAATGTGAAAGGCCTTTAAGTGGCAATATTATTGCATGCATTTGGCCAGTCCTCTAACACTAATGCAGAAGCATAGTGGTGCTTATTTCTGCAGCAGCATTGATTGCATTATGTATAGAGCAATCTTCCTTGTCGTAGTGCCTTCCATTTGTTTTGGATCACAGATCCCATCATCACTGACCATTAGCCATTCTGGCTAGGGCTGATGAGAGTTGTAGTCCAAAATATCTGATGGGCACCAGGTTGGTGTAGGCTGTTATAGAAAGGGCATGTGAGATAATTTTGAAAAACACTCCTGCCTATCATAATGTCTCTCTTCCCGGCCTCCCTAAGAATGCATCATCCATGTGCATTGCAAAATACTGCAACTGTCAGGGCCATGGCAGTCCTGAAATTTCATTTATCTGTCTAGAAAATGATTTATGAGCTGCCCTTTGTTCTGAAATCACAGGCTGGAATTTGGGTTTGTGTGGGGGTTGGGCAATGACTTGCTAGTTTTCCAAGGTGGCTTTCAGATCCAGCCATCCCCCATCTGCAGTCTGAAGCAGTTGTTGTTTAGTCGTGTCTGACTCTTTGTGACCCCCTGGACCAGAGCACGCCAGGCACTCCTGTCTTCTACTGCCTCCTGCAGTTTGGTCAAATTCATGTTAGTAGCTTCGAGAGCACTGTCCAACCATCTTGTCTTCTGTCACCTGAAGCAGTACTGTCTCATAAAAGTTGTGTAGCATGTTTGTGCTGCAGGTTAGATTGTGTCTCGTGTTATGAAAGGGTAGTTGGAGGAGAAAGCTGATCTACCATTCATATTCAGGGCTTCTGCTTCCGCTACCTTTAAAGACATGGGTGTGTTCATGCAAGTCCTCCCTTATGTCTGGAGAACTCATGAAAATGTCATCTGGGGCCTGCAATGCCAGTGTCACTCTCCGAGATAATGAGCTTTAGAACAATTTCTGGAGTCTTGGTGAGCACAGATCTTGTCTCTTGGTAACTGTGTGGCGTAGTCATGGATCCAGTGCTAATCATCACCTTGGTGATGGTTTTCACCTTGGATAACAGAGGTTGAAAGATTAGGAAGCAGAACTCAATTCCTACTGTAGTTGTGTCCTCCTTGATTGAACTGCGGTGACATCTAAGAGAAGAAAGGGAGACTTTGGAATGAATTCCTGGTTTAGTTTGTGGATAAGAGCCCCAGGTATGATGAATCTGTCTCACTCTTCTCCCCCACCCCACCCCTTTCCCAGCACTGAACATCCCCTCTGTTCTTTTTTTTAAAATATAATTTTTATTAAGTTTTCCATATTTCATTACATTTCAGTATTTAAAATTTCAGTATTAAAAAATCAAAAAATTCATAGCTTAAAGCATTACTTAAATAAAGCATTGACCTCCTTCCCTCCCTCTAACAGACTTCCATATCACTTTACCAATTTCTTCAAATTCCTATATTCACTTTTTTACCTTATATAAATCTTTTAGCAATCACCTTCTTATAAGTAAATCAGCTCCTTAATTTCCCATTACCAAACATTTCAACTTAAACCTACAAATGTTTTCAACTGTTTACAATTTTCTTTCATATAAAGTATAAATTTGCCCCAGTCCTTTTGAAGCAATGAACATCCCCTCTGCCCAATGCCCAAACATCCCCTGCCACATCCCTGTTCTTAGGTCACCTATAGTCTTGACTAAGATGCATAAATCCTTTAAAGGCTGAAAGTTCTTAGTACTACTTCAAGGAAAGCAAAATTAGCTCTTATAAAAGGGGGGCATAAAATGGCCTCTTTTCCCAAGGACATTAAATGATAAAAACAATTTTTAAATAGCTTCAAAACGGACTCTTCTGTTTATACTGCCTTTTTATGTGAGTGTTCGTTAGATAGATGTTTTACTGGCTGCATACAGGCAAGCAGCAGTGGTCAAAGTGGTGTGTTTGACGATGAGCAACCCATCCTTGATTTCTCTCAGAACCTATTTTCTCCCTTTGAGGTCCAGTGGGTCCTTCCACTTTTATTTTGCTTGGTCTCAGTCTCTCTCTCCTATTGCACCTTTCCAGTTCATCTTCAGTGATAACATTACAGCTGGTGATGCAGTATGAAAGCGACTTTGGTCATAAGTGATGAATGTCTGACGATAACTTGCCATGACTTGCTGAAACTGGAAGGGGCAGCTGTGCCCCTGGACATAAACAGGTTCCCTGACACATTGATTTAGTTTCCAGATGTTACTTGTTTCAGTGATGCTGTAGCTAGATATAGCAAAGACAATCTGTGAGATTTGGCGGGGAGGAAGAGCTGCCTCTTTTCCTACAGTTCCTTTCAATGTTTTGCTCTACGCTGTACCAATCATATCTTTAGGCACAGTGAGGAGGGACCTGCTGCAGACAGATATTTTGGGGTACCCTTTAAATGCCAACAAAACATTTAATTAGATTTTATTTTTTACCACTGTGGCAAAATGGTGCTTTGGAATTTCTGCCCGGGGTGCCAGAATGTCTTCTTGTTGCAGTGTAGCAAAGATTCCTTCTGGCCCGTGCATTCTCTGTAATTTACATATATATGTGTTAATTAGGGCAAGGCGGAAAGCTGACTTCTGAATAAATTACACGAAGTATGCATGCTTTTAGCATGTTGTTGTTCAGTCATTTAGTCGTGCCCGACTCTTCGTGACCCCATGGATCAGAGCACGCCAGGCACTCCTGTCTTCTACTTCCTCCCGCAGTTTGGTCAAACTCATGCTGGTAGCTTTGAGAACAATGTCCCACCATCTCGTCCTCTGTCGTCCCCTTCTCCTTGTGCCCTCCATCTTTCCCAACATCAGGGTCTTTTCCAGGGAGTCTTCTCTTCTCATGAGGTGGCCAAAGTAGTGGAGCCTCAGCTTCAGGATCTGTCCTTCCAGTGAGCACTCAGGGCTGATTTCCTTCAGAATGGATAGGTTGGATCTTCTTGCAGTCCATGGGACTCTCAAGAGTCTCTTCCAGCACCATAATTCAAAAGCACCAATTCTTCGGCGATCAGTCTTCTTAACTTATGCAAAATGGTAAAAGTTGAAGAATAATTTTGCTGCTGCTAGACATGAGGATGAGTAAGTAGTTTTGCAGGAGCAGTGAAGCTCCTGTTGCCCAAACTCACTTGAAATTTTCGTCAGCTGTAGTCTGGTTTCACCTGGAGGCATATCTGTGCAGCCATAAAAGATAACTTTCAAAACAAATGAAAACCGAGATGCTCAAGGAGATGAGTTCTACTGGACCCTAGACTATGTTCTTGAATGGGCCCATGCACATTCCTGAAATGGTAATTGCTTTAACCACATACTCTTCATCTGTAGCTTTGGGAACTTAAATTTGTGGAAACAAGGTGCATCTGAGGATTGAAAAGGGTGAGGCCAAGACTACAGAGGTCCCAAGGCAGGAAGAGGAGACCTAAACCTGGGACTGCAGATAGAGTAGGAGGAGAGAAGAAACTGGAGCATTTTTTGTCTGCATTTCGGTAACGTTGGACAGCCTTTTGAGTCAAGATGGCAACCCAATCTGTTCCAGATGTCACTGATTTGGACAGTGGAACCGGCCCTGATCGCCTCGGTTTGACCCACCTGGAGAAATCCAGGATTGTCATGAGGCAAGGTGTCTGACACTGAGCAGTAATTGATCATACACTGAGGTACTGAGGTAATATTCATGATGTAAAACAGTATACCCCCCCACCCCTGGTTTTCATCTGTCAGCGTAATTCCTTCAAACTGCATGGGGAGGTCAGCACCATCTCGAACTAATAAAAATAAAAATAAATAATTATTTGTACCCTGCCCATCTGACTGGGTTGCTTGCCCCAGACACTGGGCAGCTTCCAGCATATCTAAAAACATATATTTAAATAGGTACACAATTATTTATAGCTTATGGTCTTAGCAAAATTATTGACTGTGATTATGGTAGTTAATGAGCACCTTTTGCTTTGGGCACCTCTGAAGCAGGTTTTTTTTATTTTGGTTCACTTTTTTGGCCAGGGGAGGGTGGAGGAGAGAAACCAAAGTCTCATTGCACTTGTGGAGTTCCTGTTGTATAAGTGGGTGGGTAATATAATTGCATCTCTATCCTCTTTGCATTAATTTTATATTCCCCATAATTCATTTCTATCTTGTTTTCGACTCTCTGTACGGACATTCTTGCAGGACAGAAGCAGCTCAGCTGAAGAGTCTGATGACCTTGCTCAGTCATCAGCAATAAGTGCTTTCTAAATCAGTTACATAATACATTATCAACATTGGCAAAATTGCGTGGCCTGGCAATTACCTTAAGTCCAGCCTAGAGCTTTTCAAACAGCATTTTCCCTTGGGATAAGGCATTTTCGCATGCTGGGTTAAGTGGGTACAAGCAGTACGGTTTGAGGCAGCCTGATTGCCCTGCTTCTGTTTACTAGTTGTAAAATGTAATAATTTTGCAGTGCAATGTGTGTGTGGTGGAAAGGAGGGTCATAGTGGACTTTGTGCTTATGTGTCTAAGTTATAATTCCTGTACAGACACTTTTCTGCTCTATTATAACCAGCAACAGGCCCTTTCCATTCCATACGCTGAATCTCCACAAGTTAGTTGAAACAGCCCTCAGTATTGGCTACAGCCATGCAGTTCAGACACTCATTTTCTCAGTGCTCCATATAATGTGGTTGGCCTTAGTGCAGATATTCTGACCCACACCCAGAAAAGTCGATAGGGACTGAAATGCCTTTGAGCATATCATTGAGAAAGTACTGTGTCTGTGATGCTACGGAAGTCCTGTTTATGGCGATGGATTTGCGATGAGCTCATTCATGCTGGTAAGACAGGTATTGAATATGGATGCATGAACTAGCTCCCAAGAGGTCAGTCACTGAAGTGGCTCACCCGTTTTGTTTGTTTATAACTGGGTTTCCCAAAATTTTGAGTTCATGGACCCCTTGATAAAGTCATCCTTTACCCAGAATCTTAGGGGTGCAAATGGAATAAAGTCAAGGAATATCAGCATATACCGTATTTTTCCATGGTATAACACGCCCCCGTGTATAAGACACCCTCTATTTTTTGGGACTCCAAATTAAGAAAATGGGGGGAAATCGCCCCATGTATGAGACGTCCCCCTTTTCTTAACATAATTTTTAAAGAAAAACTCCTAGTCTTATACTCAGAAAAATACGGTAATCAACATTTACTAATCTCCAGTTGACATCACTAGGAATCATAAAATGTTAAAAAAGTGAGATAGGATAATAAAAAGTAAAAGTGAACCTGTGTAAACAATTTTTAGCAGCAAATCAGAATGGTCTGATGCGGTTGTTTTGTGGAATCATCTTATGAAATACAGAAGTTCGTTGAGAAGGAACTCTGTACATGCCTGAGGCTCATAATCTCTGGTTAATTTTTTTGCAGTATACCTCGTAAACTTCTTTCCCACCCCTCAGCCTTTGTCAGCCCCAGATCTTTAATCATCCCCTGCACAGTCCCACCAACCCCAGGGGATCAGTATTGACCGCTTTTAGGAAACCCTGGCTTACTGTAATACTTCTTTCTGTCCCCCCTTTCTTACGAGGGGCACAGCAGTTTAAAAGGTCAGTACAATTCCACATGCAAAAATAAAAGCAGTAAAACAATTTGGCATCCCAGTGTTGAAAGAGCAAAAATAAAATTTCAGTCTGTACCTCTGGGTTCTTGGGCTGTTTTTGTGGGTGGGTTAGAAGGAGGCTATTTCTTGGCAATAGAAGAGTTCCTTCACTTTCTGTATTATCTCTCATTTTTATGAAACGGCTTGCCGTCAGGAGCTGGGGTTTACAATTGTGTGTGACATGCCTCAGAAAGAATGTACTATCCAAACACAGACGGGTTGCAAAAGGTCTAGTCGATGAAAAAAGCTGGAGGGAATTGTGTGTGTGTGTGTTTGTGTGTGTGTGTGTGCTACCTTCTCTCTTTCCTGCCCTGTCCCCCTGCTTTCCCTTAATGCAATGAGAGGAAAGGGAGCCAAGAGTTCCTTCTGGCAATGTGACCTTTCTTGACTTTGATCTGCAGAACATTTCTAATTCCTCTTGGACTCCACTGGGGCTTAATTTAGCAGAACAGGAAAATTGTTATTTCCCCCCCCCCCTTAAAGGACGAGTTTATATAATGCTTGGCACTGATTACTCGGGCATGTGGTAGGCTTGATAATGTGATTGGGGGAATGGTCCACAGAGAAACAAATAAGGGTGCTGCATGCTACTCAGAAATGTAATCATTGTGGTCGTCATCCCAGACGCCACTGCTGCTGCGGCTGTTATTAAACTGGTCTTAAATTGTATGTGGCGTCCGCCACCAGAACATAACATCATCTTCAGCATATAGGTCACTGACATGTCCGGATTCCCAGTTGAGAGGAGCGGCGGTATGAAAATCAAATAAGCAAACAAACTCTGGCCAAGGTGCCAAGTTTACTTTTCAGAATTGCAAGGGAAATAGAAGAAAAAATAATGCAAAAACATGGCAGAAGGAGAAGAATCTGCACCCGTGTTCTCTTCATACCACAGATTATATGTAACACTAATAGGTATAAACTACATTATGCCCAGGGACGCGGGTGGCGCTGTGGTCCAAACCACTGAGCCTCTTGGGCTTGCCGATCGGAAGGTTGGCGGTTCAAATCCCCACGACGGGGTGAGCTCCCGTTGCTCGGTCTCTGCTCCTGCCAAGCTAGCAGTTTGAAAGCGTGTCAAAGTGCAAGTAGATAAATAGATACTGCTCTGGTGGGAATGTAAACAGCGTTTCCGTGCGCTGCTATGGTTTCGCCAGAAGCAGTTTAGTCATGCTGGAAAAACTGTCTGCTGACAAATGTCGGCTCCCTTGGCCAGTAAAGTGAGATGAGCGCCACAACCCCAGAGTCGTTTGCAACTGGACTTAACTGTCAGGGGTCGTTTATTAGGCATAATATAAAGGTAGGCAGGGTTATGAGTATTCCGTGCTGCAAATATAAAAATCCTGCAAATTAGAAATGGATATCTGTGGTCTGTGCGAATTGGGAGTGGGAAAGCTATACCCCTCCAAATGTTGAGCTGCAACTCCCATCAGCCTCAGCCAGCATGAGGCAACATCTGGAGTGCCACAGGTTCCTCACCCCCAGTATAAATGATGCAGATTGGGCAGATTCGCACTATTGATTTTGCTTAATTTATTATGCATTTTAAAACTTGTTTGCGGAAATGAATCAATATATTATTCTGCTTCTGCAAGTAGGGATGAGGGTGAGTCTACTACATTAATTACGGGAAATCTTGCTCAGAGAAATGGGGGATAATCACAAACAACCCGCCCCCCCCCCTTTCATAGGACCATTTGTTATTCTCCAAGCTGTTAGTGGAGGAGTGTAGGGATATCGCGGAGTGGACAGTGAGGTCCGGAGGGAGCACACTCTCCACCAGCAGGCAGCCACAGTCTGCCTGCACGCGTGACCTTGGGGTGCAGGGAACCCCCCCCCCCTCAGACAAGCCACGGCTGTCGGAACATCGTCCCCTATGTCTGACCTTTTGCAGTCTCAGCAGTCAGCGGTGCCCTGTCTGTAACCTTTTGTCCCTGAGACCTTTGTCTCCTTCATCATACACTGTGCAAGGGGAAAATGACGCTGTGGAAAACAGGTGCCAAAATAGCTTTGTACCACCCCACAATCTCGGGACGGAAGATGTGTAAAGGTCACAGCCCAAAATGTATCTGCCTAGCTTGCATATTTGTCTCAATAAAAGGAGGCTCCACAGGAATGGTGGTAGCTCGCTCGCTCGCTTCAGACCACCTGTGCGCAGCTCACATCATGATCAACACCTGTCTTGGGCCTTCACTTCAGAGGAGAATATCAGAGACTTGGGAGAGTGGGCTGGAAAATTAAATTTCACTTTTGGGAGGGGAGACATACCTTTCGACAAAGTGGCCAGGGGGTGGGGCAGCCATCCCCCCCCCACAAATGCAATATCCTCACCTACCATTGTTCCCATTGTCCCACATTTTCAAAAGAAAGGCAGCCAAGTTGCTGAGTACAGTCAATCAGCTGCTTGAAGCTGCAGTTTATTTTTCTTTTAATTAAGAGGGAGACAGAGCTCAGAGGACCCTTGATCATCTTGTCAAAACACAAGCCTCGCCCCACCCAAAGTGATGTGACCTTCCCAACCCTGAGATTAATATGACCTTTGGAAAGGTTGTGTGTGTGCATGCGTGCGCAATTACAGAATTGTAGAGTTGGAAGCGACCACTTTCAAGCATATCTTTACATTTGCAAGGACTGGGAATTTGGGGTGTTGTTTTTAATGAAAGCTGAGTGTCGCGAGAAGCCAAGTTGTGCACCCAATACTATTTTTTGTGCTCCCCCCCCCTTTTCATTCCTGTGGGATCTTACCATCACACACACACACACACATAGCCCTGAACTCAGGCCACGTAGAGACTTCAGTGGTTTTTAAAATTTCTCTCGGCTTGTAGCTTCTCTGGGCTTCTTTGCAAAGCCAGCTTAAGTTAGTAACATAAGCAAAAACAAAAGAGAGACTGCAATGCAGAAGGGGGAGAGCAAGCCAGAGCTCCCCAGTAGGAAAGACAGATAATAAGTTCCAGTAGTGACTGTTGCATGTGGGGAAAGTTGTGGCCACATACCATGTTAATATCTATGATGTGCCACAACTGTCTCCACCCGCTTCAAGTTTTCTTTTGAGCTTTAGTCTCAACTAGGGCCAGGGCCTTTTCAGTACTGGCCCCGACTTGGTGGAACGCTCTGTCACAAGAGACTAGGGCCTTGCGGGACTTGACATCTTTCCACAGGGCCTATTCCGCCTGGCCTTTGGTTTGGACTAAGTCTGACCCTTATGTTTCTCTCCCCTTATGGTTTTGATCTATGGGCTACTTTTAAAATGAGGCTGCATTTTAAATTGTATTTTAACCTGTATTTTAAATTGTCCGTCCCCCCATTATGTTTTTATTGTAATTTTACTGGTGTTAGCCGCCCTGAGCCCGGCTCTGGCCGGGGACGGCGGGGTATAAATAACATTATTATTATTATTATTATTATTATTATTATTATTATTAAGTGTGACAGGCTCCTTTAGGATTGCATGTACTTGCCATTTTAAGGACAAATGCTCCTCACTGAACTCTTTATTCTCGCCTATTCATGGGGACGCCAAAGTGCAGGCTGTGTCTACAACCTGTTAACGTTCATATTGCCTTGGGTAAAGCATGTCCATTTTACGAGGTGGGGGGGTGGGAATTATTCAGAAGTGGCGAAATGCCATAACAAACCCTACATAAAGCTAGTTATTGCTTCATGAAACAAAATGTCACAGCAGTCTTGACAAATTAGTAATTAACTACTGGAGGGAAAATTAGGTGGAAGGATTTTCCATCCTTTGAAATCTTTAAATTGTTGTTTGCGTTCTTCAATTAAAAAAAAAAAGTTTCCACAGCCTGGAAGTTGTGGGGCTGGACGCAGGAATTGCTGAGGATGTTGTTCTGCCCTGTTTAGCACAGAACATCAGATGAAATTGTATGAACGGCAACTTCCATCCTTTAAACTAAAGAATCTTCAAACTCTGAATATTGCTGTCTTTATTGTTTTGTTCCCCCCCCCCCCTCATAACAGTGCTATTTAATGCTATTGTGTCCCACCCTTCCTCTAACAAACGCAACACAGTGTACACTGGTACCTCAGGTTAAGTACTTAATTCGTTCCGGAGGTCCGTTCTTAACCTGAAACTGTTCTTAACCTGAAGCACCACTTTAGCTAATGGGGCCTCCTGCTGCCGCCGTGCCGCCGGAGCACGATTTCTGTTCTCATCCTGAAGCAAAGTTCTTAACCTGAGGTAATATTTCTGGGTTAGCGGAGTCTGTAACCTGAAGCGTATGTAACCTGAAGTGTATGTAACCCGAGGTACCACTGTATGGCATGTTCTCCCCACCCCCACCCAACATCCCACTCCTCACTTACACCCATGACACTCTGTGATGTAAGTTAGCCAGAGAGACATTGACTGGCCCAGAAGACATCAAGTGAGATTCATGGTCAAAGCTGGGATTTGAACTCGAGTCTCCCCCACTTGACGCCTGACACATTAATTTGTATTCCCTTCTCCCTTCATTGTATTCACCAATATGGTACTTCAGGTAGTGAGCTCCATAGGTCATAGAATCATGGAACTGTAGAATTGGAAAGAGAGCACAAGGGTCATCTTGTCCAGTGCCCTACAATGCAGGAAATGTTTCCCCAACATGGGATTCAATCCCATGACTCTGAGCTATTGGGTCATTATCCCTCTTTTTCTTTGCAGGTATTATTCTGTAAGGGACGCAGGTGGCGCTGTGGGTTAAACCACAGAGCCTAGGACTTGCCGATCAGAAGGTCGGTGGTTCGAATCCCTGCAACGGGGTGAGCTCCCGTTGCTCAGTCCCTGCTCCTGCCAACCTAGCAGTTCAAAAGCACGTCAAAGTGCAAGTAGATAAATAGGTACCGCTCCGGCGGGAAGGTAAACGGCGTTTCCGTGCGCTGCTCTGGTTTGCCAGAAGCGGCTTAGTCATGCTGGCCACATGACCCCGGAAGCTGTACAGCGGCTCCCTCAGTCAATAAAGCGAGATGAGCGCCACAACCCCAGAGTCGGTCACGACTGGACCTAATGGTCAGGGGTCCCTTTACCTTTTATTATTCTATAAAGTGCCATGTACACTTGGAAGCATTGTACGCATACTGTATTCTGTTGTTATTATTAGCTGATCTAAATGTTGACTCATTATCAGCTAATAAGTCTGATTGGCTACTGTATTTTTTATATAACATTGTTTGAAATACATTTGAAAGACTTGAAGAGTTGTGTGTTAATTCTCTCCTCTTCCTGTGCCCTCTGGAGCAGATTTTGAGGGTGTACAGGTAACAACAGTGTTGGACGCAACCCAAAGAAACTAAAGAGACTCCAGAGGAGAACTGATACAACAAAAGATTTGGAATGCATTGGTGGCGCTGTGGGTAAAAGCCTCAGCGCCTAGGCCTTGCCGATCGAAAGGTCGGCGGTTCGAATCCCTGCGGCGGGGTGCGCTCCCGTCGTTCGGTCCCAGCGCCTGCCAACCTAGCAGTTCGAAAGCACCCCTGGGTGCAAGTAGATAAATAGGGACCGCTTACTAGCGGGAAGGTAAACGGCGTTTCCGTGTGCGGCTCTGGCTCTGGCTCTGGCTCTGGCCAGAGCAGCGATGTCACGCTGGCCACGTGACCCGGAAGTGTCTCCGGACAGCTCTGGCCCCCGGCCTCTTGAGTGAGATGGGCGCACCAACCCCAGAGTCTGGCAAGACTGGCCCGTACGGGCAGGGGTACCTTTACCTTTACCTTTAATGAGAGCCTACAGTTATTGGGGGTATTTAGATCAAGACCTTGAATTATTAAATATCTAAAGGAGGGAAATGTCAGGATCTGGATACCAGGCCTACCTGGGAAAACCTCCTCATCAACAATCACCTCTTCCGTCTGCATTTACTCACCTATCCCGTTACCATAGTCTCTCTCATTTATTTCCCCCTCTTGTTATCTTCCCACACCATTGAAAGGTGTTCAACAGCTCCTTAGAAACAGGCAACTGCCTTTTTTTATTTACTCTGTGTTTGCACTGAACAAACAATAATTAGAGGAGGAGAAATGGTTGCAAGCCATTAGCACAGAAAGGTCTGGGCTGAAAATAGATAATTTCCTAGGGGAAATTACAAATGTCTGATCCCTAGAAGAATTTAGGGAAAGTGCTCGCATCCAAAGGCATGTGCAATTGCAGAGGGTCTATGGAGGGCCTCTCTCGCTTTCCATGGCTCTCTTCTGACGCTGTTGAGAAGGAAGACTGAATTCAATGCACCCCTGCACTGGAACATACCTACCGGTAGGCAGGGGTTTAAAGTGTGACTGCGTGTCTGGCTCTTACCAATTCTGCTCAGGGCAGGTACAGTTTAATTCATTTATTAAAGCCTTCATTGAGTCAGAGCCCATCTACTCCTAAATCCTAATGGCAATCTCTCTTTTTCTCTGTAGCCTTTCTTTCATTAGACGCTGGGAGTGCACGCATTAAATGTTCAGATTCTAGATAAAGATCTCTAGAGTCCGTCAGTCTGGTGGTGCAGGTGATTGGAGAGGGGAAGCGATGACAGCTGCTTGCTTCTGTCTCGCTTATAATCCTTTGTCAATACAATAATTGTGCCGGGTGACATTTTTGCATTACGCTACGTCTCTTCAAGCAGTTAATGATCTCTTGAGTTGTGTTTTCCTTATCCATGCTTGGGAACTTACCTTTCTTGTGACTCGAGACCTGAAGCAAGATGTGTCGTGGCTGTCTTAACACCCTCTACCTTGTTTTCCGCAGGAGAATTGTTGAGTCAGCCCAGGCCAGAGGGAGTGACTGAGATCATCTGTCCGAAGAACGGTAACGAGCGAGTGAATGTGGCTCTGGTTTACCCCCCTACGCCGACAGTGATCAGCCCTTGTTCCAAGTAACTTCTGGAAGACACCTGCCTTTGCCCCCATATAAGGACACACCAAACACCCCTTAATCGAACAAGCCCTTCCTAAGCATTTTTGGAAATGTACAGCCCAGAGATGTTTCTGATTACTGGTGGGACCTGGACAACACAGCTTGGGAAATCAAGGTACAGCTATGTGGTTTTCCTTTAGTGAATGGGAAAGTATTTGCAAGTGTTGGGTTTTTTGTTTTTTTTAGGCTAGATCACTACAGCAAAGCTGAATTTTGGTGGAGGGTGCGTATTTTACGAGGGTTCCTTGTTTTGTTTATTTATTTATGTTGCAGAATTTACACCTTAAAAGCTTCTGTTTGTCTGTGCTTTTGAAATCCGCTTGCAACTCCTGTTCTAGGCAAACATCAACCACGGCAGAAAAAAAGCCTCACTAAGGAGCATCTCGCAGTTAGCGGCACATGGTTTATTTTTGCATGAGAACCAGCGCCCACACTGCTCTGGTGATGTGTGCATGAAAGAACTATGTCAGTAATACACAGAGCGGGCAAGTAGTGTCCAGTTTAGATTTGGGATTAAGAAATTTGCAGTTCTGCAAACTGTTTCAAAATACCCTCCAAAGCAAACGTAGGTTTGTTTGCTTCAGCTGCTCATTTCTAATAAATGTTTGTTCATTCCCATAATGTACCAGGACTTATTAAGCTGTTATTCTACAGACAACCTCCGCTGAGATTCACGGTAGATTTGCCTGTCAAATACATTTTGACACTAGCAACCTTGTACCTGGAATAGTGCAGGAATTTTAAGAAAGCAAAAAATCAGTGAAGTTTTGAAAGGTCCAGTCCACAATCTTTATTCAAAATGGTGTCCAATTATATCCAAACAGGCAGAAATGTGCTCCTTGAGCTCAGGAACCATGATGCAAAATTTGGTTGGCAGTATCTTAAGACATGTCCAGATGCATAGCAAACAAACAGCTTTCCTAAATACTTTCCTAAAAACCTTCTTGTATAACCAGGCCTCTGTCCTTTAACTGTCTGTGGCCTTCTAGAAGTGGGCGGGATGTTTTCAATGTATTTCTTTTTCCTCTTGGTTTTTTAATGAATCTATGTAGCGTCTATTATCTGTCTGTCTGGTTGTAAGTCGCTTTGGGTTGCCCCGGGCTAGATAAAGCCACAAACAAACAAACAAAGTAGTAGATGAAGATGATAGACATGTACAGATGCAGTATAAGTATATTATGGTACAGAGAAGGTGGATCCTTAGCACCATGAACCTTGAGACTTTCTGTTTTGTCTTCTTAAAACACGCAGATTAATGGGAGCAGGTGTGCTGAGAGGCTGTGCGCTGGGGTGGACACAAATCTGTAGCCTGCCTGAATTGATCCTTACCATCGACTGGGGTTGGAGTGGTGTGTTTCCAAGAACTTTGTCCAGAGGCTTATTGAAGCAAAGCATCCTCATCCCATGCTGCTCTTGGAACTTCTATACACAACAGTCTGAAAACTCTGGGTGGTTTTAATTGCTTCGTAAGCACGGAAACGAGAGCATTGTTGACTGACGGCGATGCGCTGGGATTGAGAACTCTGTGGACCTGTATTGTGCACTTGTTTGGACCCATTGGTGAATGTAAGGTTGTTCTCGGTGTGGTCGCTCTTCAGCTGTAGCTGAAAGATATATCTGCTGAAAAGGCACTGTTGGTAACTCGGGTAAGTTTTGACTTTGTCATTGTGTTCTTCAGGGCTTACTCTGGGTTTGCAAGGGCAAGGCACCTGCAGTTGGCCTTTTCTGCAGGGAAGAGACCTGCCATTCTTGCAATGAAAATATCCTTAGTTTCTCTGCTAATCTCTTGATTGCCATTAAAGCAATATGAAAGATGACTTAAGCAGTGGTGGTGTAGCATGGGTTTCCAGTGCCCGGGGCCACACAGAGTGGGGGGGGGGAGGGAAGTGGACAGAGTATGCATGCATATTCAACTGCCTAATAGCGCCACCCAGGAGATTACAGCCACAGAGATAAGAAAAGAAGAGTCATTCTGTTGTCTGGAGAGGTCACTTCCTGGTTCACACGGAGAAGCTGTTTTCAACACAGCCCAGGAATGGAAGCACACAGCTGTATGGAGTTAGCACTGGGTGTCGAAATTTTGCACCCCTAACAATTTTGCGCCTGGGACAACTGTCCCTCTCCCCCCCCCCCACTATGCCACTGGGTTTAAGGGTTGCACTTTGTTTCCAGGGCAAGTTTACATACAACATAGAAAGATCACGTGTTTATTTGCGTGTGTGAACTCTTGGAAATAATAATTGCAGGTAGAAATTGTCATGTTACCATTGTCAACTCTAAACAGTACTTTTCAGTGGAAATAGCCCATTCATGATATTAACTAAAGAGTCACGTAAGAGTCCAGGTGATAATATATGGATTTGTGAACGAGCCTGAGATAAAATATTCTGTCGGATAATGACTGGGGTCCAAAATAACCACAATTTAACTGGCTCTGGCTTTTCAGTTAATTTTTCTCTCTAGTAATGTTGGTGATTGCTTTCCTTGTTTTGCTCACAAGCTCTTGGTATTTCCTCGAGGAATACCTTTGGCTGGTCATAACATGTAAAAGGTAAAGGTAAAGGGACCCCTGACCATTAGGTCCAGTCGTGACCGATTCTGGGGTTGTGGCGCTCATCTCGCTTTATTGGCCGAGGGAGCCGGCGTACAGCTTCCGGGTCATGTGGCCAGCATGACTATGCCGCTTCTGGCGAACCAGAGCAGCGCACGGAAACACCGTTTACCTTCCCACCGGAGCGGTACCTATTTATCTACTTGCACTTTGATGTGCTTTCGAACTGCTAGGTTGGCAGGAGCTGGGACTGAGCAATGGGAGCTCACCCCGTCGCGGGGATTCGAACCGCCGACCTTCTGATCAGCAAGTCCTAGGTTCTGTGGTTTAACCCACAGCGCCACCCATTCCTTGGCAAATTCTACAGTTAGGGATAACATTGATTATTATAGTAACTCTTTAAGTAGCAACAGAACAAAAAATCTGTTCCCAAATTAACCTTCCTTAGCAAAATTAAACAACTGTCTTTTGTTTTGATACTGTCATGGCTTGCTGCTTATTACAAATATATTACTGGTTGAGTTAAAAGGGAGAAATGCATAACCATTTCATTCATTTTATTTCAAAATAGACAGAAAACCAACATATTGTTGAATGCCACATCCTCCATCTCACAGATTCCAGTATTTTAGTTAATTGTCTACCTACTAATGACTGGCTGCTTAGGTCATCAATTTAATAATAATACTATGTACAAAGGTAGGGTACAAAAATTAAAAATGAAAGGCAAGCCCTGCCCACAAACTTACAATCTAGTAAAAAGCGCACGGAAACGCCGTTTACCTTCCCACAGGAGTGGTACCTATTTATCTACTTGCACTTTGACGTGCTTTCAAACTGTTAGGTTGGCAGGAGTAGGGAATGAGCAATGGGAGCTCACCCCGTCGCGGGGATTCGAACCGCCGACCTTCTGATCGGCAAGTCCTAGGCTCTGTGGTTTAACCCACAGTGCCACCAACGTCCCTACAATCTAGTACATTTAACTAATTTTGTATACTACTGAAACTTCACTAAGCGCTTTTTGAGATAATGAAGTAAAAAAAAAAAGTAGAATTAAAGAAGCAAAAGCTATTAAGTGTTGAGAAGAAAGAGCATCCGTATGACAGCAATGCCCAAAGGAAAATGACCTCTGCACAATGCTCCTTATAGGCAGCCCCATCCATTTAAAATGTGCCACCCCTTTTGCTTAAAATTGTCACCTACTAATTAAAGCATTTGTTGATTAAGTGGGTTGGATACAACTTTACAACCCTACATATAATAATTCCTAATTATTATCTGAAACTTAGACGCTTGCTTTATAGCCAGTACAATTGAGGGCGGTGAAATGAATGCGGTGGAGAAAAATTCATTACTGTGTAATGAAATTGCTCACATGAAAGGAAAGCAAAAATGTCAGCTAAGTCTACTCAGCCTTTTTGTTCTGCGCTTGTGTGCTGATACTTATCTGGCTAGTTTAAAAAGGTAAAGGTACCCCTGCCCGTACGGGCCAGTCTTGACAGACTCTGGGGTTGTGCGCCCATCTCACTTAAGAGGCCAGGGGCCAGCGCTGTCCGGAGACACTTCCGGGTCACATGGCCAGCGTGACATCGCTGCTCTGGCCAGAGCCAGAGCCAGAGCCGCACACGGAAACGCCGTTTACCTTCCCGCTGGTAAGCGGTCCCTATTTATCTACTTGCACCCGGAGGTGCTTTCGAACTGCTAGGTTGGCAGGCGCTGCGACCGAGCAGCGGGAGCGCACCCCGCCGCAGGGATTCGAACCGCCGACCTTTCGATCGGCAAGCCCTAGGCGCTGATCTGGCTAGTTTAGCTGCAAGCTTAGTTTGTCTTGTTAGCCTGGTATAGGTCTGGGGATCAGAAACCTTTGTTGTCTGCAGACAGAAGTGGACCTCTTTTGTCCTCGAGCATAATTTAAATGCTTCGTATATCCTGGCTTCGTTTGTGGGGAGGGCGGTGGAGCTGGCAGGTGAGTTGGGGAGAAAATTCTCACTAATAAATGCTTGACATCAATTCACCGAAATGCAACAAATGCAGATTTCGCTGCTTAGTTTTGCTTGTTGAAGAATAACCGTGCCCTTTCTCTAAGCATGTACTTGCACATACTGATGAATCATGTGGTTCTCGCCCATAACAATGGTAAAATTGCACCCTGCCCTTCTGCCTTTAAAAAGATTCTACGGTAGATTAAAGTGCATATAAAGTCACACGAACATAATCTGCTAAATCCAATCAAATATAAAACCAACACACTAATATCACATAGCATCAAGAAGAAGAAGTAATATTTGTATATAAATTGCATCCCTCCCTCCTTCATAAATTATTTGGAACAGAAATACTTACTGTATTTTTTGCTCTCTGAGACTCACTTTTCCCCTCCTAAAAAGTAAGGGGAAATGTGTGTGCGTCTTATGGAGCGAATGCAGGCTGCGCAGCTATCCCAGAAGCCAGAACAGCAAGAGGGATTGCTGCTTTCACTGCACAGAGATCCCTCTTGCTGTTCTGGCTTTTTGAGATTCAGAATATATTTTTTCTTGTTTTCCTCCTCCAAAAACTAGGTGCATCTTGTGGTCTGGTGCATCTTATAGAGCGAAAAATACGGTAAATTGATTTCCTGAAGCAGAGGGAAATGGGTGACAGGAGAGCAGGGCTGGGGGATCTTTGGCCCACCAGATATTTGCTGAACTGCAACTCCCATTAGTTCAGAAAGCATGGCAAATGGACGGGGAAGATGGGAGTTGCAGTTCAGCAACATTTGGAGCACCACAGGCTCACCATATCTGCCGATACATGACGGTTGGGTGGTCATCTGTCATGTGTGATCTAGTTGAGATTCCTTCATTGCAGGGGTTTGGACTAGATTACCCTTGGGATCCCTTCCAACTCTACGATCTGGTGAGCAGGAGTGGGGACAAATCTGTATCCCAGTTTGTGAGCTTCAGCTAGCCACAAACTACATGCTTCTTATTCAAGTATCTTCAACTGTATGAACAGTCTTTCCCCTATTAAAAAACAAGCTCTTGTCTTCAGTTTAATCTGAAGGGAACAATCTCTTCCTGCACAAATTATGTTTGCTTTGGAGGCGAATTTGAAGGCTGGCTTCCATCTGCTTGCTGTCTTCAATGTGTTGGAGGCAGCAGGGAGGGAGGGAGTTGAGTAAATCTCAGCAAGGCAGAGTTATAACACCACAAAATCTGGATAAGAAGGTCTGGATCAGGGATCAGCTGGATATTGATTATAAGCTCCTAAAAGCCCCTTGAGCTTCTTTGGAGAAAGGAAAATGCTTGCTATGGAATGTAGGCTAGTTGCTCTTCAGACAAGAAGCGTTCTTCCTTCCTCCTGTTGGTTGGGTTCTGTTTGGCCGTCCTTTAGAGGCCTGGGGAGAAAACGATGACTTCTTCTCTTTTTGCTGCTTCGCTGAGAATAGTCTTTATTGGGCCCTCTGTCAGTTTTGGTCGGAACTTCCTTGAGTCAGCAGCTCAGCACTAACAAGACTGCTGAGCTATGTGGAAATCCAGGAAACACTGGTTACCAAGATACTAGAAACTAGATATGTGAGTGGTTTACTAAAGGACTTGGGTCATCCCAGGCCTGGCAGAGAATGCATCACTATCTACCAGCAGCAAGTGAGTTGCACTCCAGCTACTGATAACCAGCCACAAACAGGCGGAAGAGTATTACAGGGCTTATTTTAAAACTCAAGATGGACAACCCTACGCACCCTTAGCTGAGATGCAAGTGGGATCTGTGAGCATTATCTGAGAATGCTGAAAACAAAAAAGTGGTTTTGGAGAGGTGTGTGTGTGTGTGTTTTGAATTGGTTTTACATCTCCTTAACACTGTTTTATAGGAACTGTAGTAGGGTTTTTTTCCCCAAGTCTTCCTGGTAACTTCCCAAGTTTGAACAAATGGGGACATTAGCCTTGTCTGCTGGATAGACCCCCTAATTTCTTTGAGAAGTATAATGTGAGAAGTTTTGCTCTTAAAAGGCAATGCTCTGCTTATCACAATCAGAGCCGTCTTTCCCATAGGGCTTAGTGGTGCGTTGCGCCAGGGTGTCGGCCTCTCAGGGGCGCCCCAGCAAGTGGGGGAGCTGTGCGGCTTTCCTGGCGGCCTCCCCTTTCCCTGCACGCCTGCCAGCTGCGCCCCGCCAACCATAAGGCTGGCGGGCGCGCAGTTTCCCTCCCAAGCCTCTGCAAGGATCGCTCTTCTCCCGAGGAGGCTTGGGAAGGGCGCCACTTCACTCCCAAGCCTCTGTGGGGATCACTCTCCCACAGCGGCATGGGGGAGAGTTGCGCCCCCCCCCCATGGCTGGCAGTGCGCAGCTACGGCCACCCCAACACTATCTGTGGTAATTTGGGGGCTCTGGGCACCCCAGCCCCACATCTGCTAAAGACAGCCCTAATGACAATTATGAATATGTGGAATATTTATGACTTGCTTCTTGTATATAAACCTCCTCTTGTTCTTTCTTTTAGTTTCCCCATAGGAAGAAATTAATAAATCTGTGGCTGTAATGTGCTGTGGAAAAGGACGCAAAATCAAAACTGGAAAATACCTCTTCAGATGGATGCTTTCCCAGGGACTGAGCATATAACTTAACCCCAGAAGTGAAATGGTTTTTGAAGTAATATATTAAGTTGCAGATGAATGGTGGACTAAAGGATTCATCACTCGACCCTCAGCCTCAGGATCATTCTCTAGCGATGAGCTGCTTGCCAACAGAGTAGGATGAAAAACTTCTCAGGGATTATGTTCAATGTGCAGTTTAAAAGCCGCAGCTGCCGTTGATGACAGCAGTATCGGGGGCACTCTGTTTCCAAGTCTGTCAAATGTGAAAGAAAATCACTGCTGAAGTTCACTGCTGTTCAGCAATTTGTGTGTTGTTTTTTTAAGTGTTAATCTTTATTTTTCTAAGTTTTTAATTATCTATGCAGTTTAGAATTAATTTGACACTGGGTACAAAGGTCAGCGTGGAGATTGTGCTAAATCAGTTGCTGGGTTCTGGATGTGATGTCAAAACAATGCATGTAGGTCTCTATTGTTTAAACACCTGGTTTGTGCACACACACACACACATCACGCACACACACAGACACACAAAGACACAATCTTCAATTTCACCGCAGTTTCATGGTAAAATCCACCTAAATAAACACTAGCACGGATTCTTCTGGGAATGCCTCTGCCTCCACACAACAGAAGCTGTACTTGAAAGAAGCAAATGTGGTTTTGAGTTTTCTCCCTCTTGTGAGTGGAACATGTCAACGTGGTGGAGAGGGGGAAGACAGCTTGAGTTAAACTTTATTTGTGGAGTATCCAGTTGAGTGGACAGCCATGTAGTAAGCCAGGAATCCTTCATCCCTAAACAATGCCAAGAATAATTGAATTGAGGCAGAAATGATTGACAAGGAGCAAAGAGCAGCGTGGAGATGGACAACACACCTCAGTCCTCCAGCCACTTGGGAGCCTAGAGAAAGCAATTCAACTCTTGGTGACAATGTGCCACAAAGATTGGGCTTTATTGCTAGACCCTGTTTGCCTCCGGTGTATTGAAATTAAGCACTTGGAATACCAGCAGCTAAAATGCAGCTCATGTTGCAATGAAGTTGACCACCTCAGTTCCAGAATTTTCTTTTCTCGACTATGGATCACGCTGGCTTTTTTCATAATGTCCATCATGCTGGGGTGAGGATTGGTGGTAGTGTCCTACGAAACGTGGTTTGTTTTCAAAAGAATGTATTAGTCTGGGGCCCACTCTAAACATTGCCTGAGTTATGTATAGTTATGGCACTACACTTTAAGCCATTCTGATAATGGTAGCGCCTCCTGCCCATATGGTTAGAGCAGCATTTGTGCCACATTTGCTACATTAGGAAACTGAATTATGACACCACCACCCAAACCTACAGCACAGTCTACCTTCAGCGCATCGATGGAAGCTTTTGGTGTTACTGGAATGGTTCAGGAAAGCCACAGAGCAGAGGAAACCACACTACTCAGACCTCAAGATTATTCCCTTGTTTGAAGAATGCAGCCAACAATCTGTAATATCCACTCTTTACAAGTAAACATCACATTTTAAAAAATGTAGGGGCATTTTAACATGTAACTTTGAGGTGGATTTCCATGGGGAAATCATAAAAACAGCTGTTGAATTTTAAGTTTAGCTGAGGGAAAGATATACCTCGTTTGAAAAGTGGTTGAAAAGGAGACATTAATCAACAAATGTGTCTGGTGTTACGAGTGAGCTTTTGAATCCCAGTGGCTAATTTTTGTCGGTGTGTGTTGAAAGATGTCCCCCCCCCCCCCCCCGCTTCAGAGTCACTCCATTCAACAACTGTTGGGTACAAGAAGGTTAACTGGGGGATTAACTGCAGTTTTCTGTTGTATTTTGGGTTTTGTGGGCCATTTCAGGTCTAGTGTGAATTCAAGTGGAACATTCCCAGATCTTAATTACCTTAGCGCATCAGGGGCATGTGCTAAGGAGATGTTCACAAGCAGATTTCGGTGCCACATCACCTAGTAAAATAGTTTGGGCTTCAGAAATGTATTGTTTCGGTTTGCCTTAAGTAGGCTTGAGCCAAACTTGGTCATTCTGTGGGAAAGTGCCAAAACAGCAGTGCTTAACCAGGCTTCAGCACCACTGAATTTCTGGCAAATACTAGTTGAGATGAGTTTTCTAAGTGTACCTTCATTCTTCAGTGCAACTTTCTAGGTAGCTCTGACTTCTGTAAGGAGGAGCACAACTTGACATGAGTTTTCCCTCTCAAGGCCAAAATGAAGGGGTTTTTTGCACCTGTTAAAGTAGATCTTTGCCAGCAATGGGAGATTGACTCTTTCCTGATGTCAGCCTAAACATGAGTGGTGTTTAGTCAGTCTTGTTTTTCAGGCTATTTGCTAAAAATGCTCAGCAACATTGCACTGGAGCGGCTGAGGCGAAACACTTGCTGCGGTTGTCTGAGAACTTTTAAGAGCAAATATAATTTTTTAAAAATCATTTTTTGCTATGCAGGACATTTCAATACAGACACTGCAGCCAGACAAAAGATATTTTGGCTGGCAGAGTGTCTTGACAAGATCCTGTTGTGGTAGTATCGGCGGAAGACTTTTCTGGGAAGAGAGTGAGGTTTTGCTCTGTGAGGCACAAAAAAATCAATCAAGCTATTCCTCTTAAAACTGCTGGAGAATTGCCCTTGGAATCAGTCACGTTTTCTATTCCTAGGTTCCATGACAGGAAAAGCTGTTTCCTGGATATGCACCGCAGTGCTGCCAAAGAAAACGTGTGCTGTTTTTAATTCCTCAAAAGATTCTCTTCTCTTTGACCCATCTTTGATTCACTTCTGGAAGGCCAAAAAAAAGGGGTGTTTGGTGTAACATGGGTGGTGATTGTTCAGCAAGGGGCATGGGGGGGCGGCTATACTTATAGCTTATCTGTTAATTCTCCATATTACAGCACAGACTTCTTCTTTTTTACAAGAAAAAAGAAAAAAAAGAAGAAAAAATATTCTCACCAAGACGAAAACCTGAGAATAAAAGTAATATTACAACTTGAGTTTTCTCTGACTATTTATTGACAGAACTGTAATTTGTATTTTTGCCTGTGCAGGCCACTAATAAATAAGTTGAAGCAGGCTTCTTTTTCCCCGCTTTCCAAATTTGCATTGCCAAATGTGAACAGCAGTACTTTTTATTAATTAAGGAAGGTTTACAGATGGCTTAATTGTAAAACTCTTAGGCAGTGTGCACAATAAAATTAGAATAAAATGACCAGTACCATCATACCTTTAAAAGGTAAAGGTACCCCTGCCCGTACGGGCCAGTCTTGCCAGACTCTAGGGTTGTGCGCTCATCTCACTCTATAGGCCGGGAGCCAGCGCTGTCCGCAGACACTTCCGGGTCACGTGGCCAGCGTGACAAGCTGCATCTGGCGAGCCAGCGCAGCACATGGAACGCCGTTTACCTTCCCACTGGTAAGCGGTCCCTATAATATACTTGCACCCAGGGGTGCTTTCAAACTGCTAGGTTGGCAGGCGCTGGGACCGAACGACGGGAGCGCACCCCGCCGCGGGGATTTGAACCGCCGACCATGCGATCGGCAGGTCCTAGGTACTGAGGTTTTACCCACAGCACCACCTGCGTCCCCCTTTACTGGGGAATAATACCTTTACTGGGGGATTAATTTAAAAGCCACAGTAGTAAGCAAGCTTTTGACTTCAAGCTGGACTCTTGTTTTGGCCGCACGTTAACCAAAAGAAATGATGGCCATGATGCAAAGTATGCTGTTGGAATGCCTGAGGCGTTGTGGAGATTTGCACTAGTTTAGGTTGTACTCTGTGCAGAAAGATCGCAGATTGCAGCAAAAGTCCTGCCAGGGCAAAGAAGCAGTGGCTGAAATTCCCTTTGAAAATACAAAAACCAGCAATGATTCAGATGTCTCTCTAGGAAGACACATATGGAAAATGTAATTTTGTAGGAAGTGGTCGCTACTGAACTTTAGAGTAGATAGCTGCCCTTTAATTGCATTCTAGATATCAAGGTTTTCCTTGTTGCCTACAGGAAGTGATGGGACAAATCCAGAACGGAAAAATTAATTTTGTGGAGGCAAACATCCACATTACAAAACGTGGTGTTCAAGAGACTTCCACAAGTAAATCTGAGGCGAAGGCCTCCACTGAATAATGAGAGACAGTTTGGATCTTCCTAATGTTGGAGAAATGCCCTGCTACTACTGTTTTTGGCTTGCATAAATGTGAATCCAAATCGCAGTGCTGTTGCATGCATCCCTTCCACGAGATTCCCAAATACCATCATATGCCCTCCAGATTTTTTGTGATCAGAGCCTTATGCAGACAACCCTGTCGGTTTGGACAGGAAAGATGGAATTAAATTCCCTACAATGCAGATCTTCTACAAACTGATGAAAAACATGACCCCAAGCAATACTAACGTACATTTTTTAAAGAAGCATCTAGTGGGAAGGCTATTATATTTATGGGTTATAAATTGACGGTGATATAAAAAAAAAAACAAGCAGGGTTTTTCTGCATTATACAGCAAAGTGTATAAAGTCGCTACACTCTTAACCTTTCTAAAATACAAGCTTTTTGTGTTTTATGAACTGATTATACCTTTGCACCTCAAGAGAAAATCTCTGATTCCACACCAGCCAATAACTGCTAAAATCTCTTCAGCTATTTGAGGTCATTTTAGCAAATGACATTGGCAATCATGGTTGCCTTGGCAAAGTAAAAACCTGTTGCTAGAGAAACCAGACATGTCATTGTTCACCTGGTTTTATCTCTTTGTAAACTAGACTCCTGTCCGTCAATGGCATTTTTATCACTGTTTATATTTCTCTTTCTCACTGCTGAAGTTGGCGGTTCGAATCCCCGCGACGGGGTGAGCTCCCGTTGCTCGGTCCCTGCTCCTGCCAACCTAGCAGTTCGAAAGCACGTCAAAGTGCAAGTAGATAAATAGGTACCACTCCGGCGGGAAGGTAAACGGCATTTCCGTGTGCTGCTCTGGTTCGCCAGAAGCGGCTTAGTCATGCTGGCCACATGACCCGGAAGCTGTCTGCCGGCTCCCTCGGCCAATAAAGCGAGATGAGCGCCGCAACCCCAGAGTCACTCACGACTGGACCTAATGGTCAGGGGTCCCTTTACCTTTTAATCTAGGCTCCTGTCCGTCAATGGCATTTTTATCACTGTTTATATTTCTCTTTCTCACTGCTGAAGAGGTTACCAGCTAGAATTGATGTTTCAAGAGAACAGACAAGTTCATGGATGAGAAGGCTAAGAATGGTTACCAGCCATGATGGCTATGTTCTGCCCCCACCGTTAAATGCTGTTGCACTCAGGTCCTGACTTGCCAGAGGCATTTGGTTGACCCCATAAGAACAGAGTGCTGTACAATATAGGTCCATTTGTTGTTGTTTAGTCGTTTAGTCGTGCCCGACTCTTCAAGACCCCGTGGACCAGAGCACGCCAGGCACTCCTGTCTTCCACTGCCTCCCGCAGTTTGGTCAAACTCATGCTGGTAGCTTCGAGAACACTGTCCAACCATCTCGTCCTCTGTCGTCCCCTTCTCCTTGTGATCTCCATCTTTCCCAACATCAGGGTCTTTTCCAGGGAGTCTTCCCTTCTCATGAGGTGGCCAAAGTATTGGAGTCTCAGCTTCACGATCTGTCCTTCCAGTGAGCACTCAGGGCTGATTTCCTTCAGAATGGATAGGTTTGATCTTCTTGCAGTCCATGGGACTCTCAAGAGTCTCCTCCAGCACCATAATTCAAAAGCATCAATTCTTCGGTGATCAGCCTTTATGGTCCAGCTCTCACTTCCATACATCACTACTGGGAAAACCATAGCTTTTACTATATGGACCTTTGTTGGCAAGGTGATGTATCTGCTTTTTAAGATGCTGTCTAGGTTTGTCATAGGCCCATTACCTTGACCCAACTGCAAGGCTCTCTCCATGTTCTTATAAGAGTTCTGGGGCCCAATCAACAAATTTCTTGCTGAGCAGCAATTTCCCCTCCCCACAGCAAACCCACCCAGAAAAAATTCTGGCATTTTCCAGAAGGCCTGGAGGAGCAGTTAAGACTGAGAGATGCTGCAGGCAGAGGAGGACGACAGCCTGAGCCACAAACCATGAATCAGAAAGTTCCCATTTCTTCCATGACCTCCCTAGGTGACTTTAGGCAAACCATTCCCCCTCAGCCCAACCCCGCTTGCAAAAACACACAGTCACTCGGCTTTTTGCTCAGATACTGGAAGGGAGTCAAGTTATGAGGCAGGTGGTGCTTTTCTCAAAAGGAAAATAATTGGATTGCTCCAGTAAGCTTGCACATTAAGCACTGAAATAATTCTGCTCCTGAAGGAAAGGAGCACAGGGCAGTGCATGTAAATACCCCGCTGGGAATGTTTTGAGGAGGTTCTTAATACGTTTTACAAGGAAAAGAAAACATGAGAAGACATTCATTCGCAGCATTTTTCTAACATTTCTGTCAGCCAAAACAGTTCTTGCCTTACTATTTGCAGCAGGTATGCATATTCCAAGTTTGGCAGGACACTGGTGTTAAGTTGTGGGTGGACTTATCAGACGACACAGCGATTCTTCAAGCAGCTCTTGTTTATTCTCAGGCTAGAACAGAACTGAACTGAAGGGTTCAGTCAGCCTGCTTATATAGAGCTCCACTAGAACGCAACAGTAACCATTTTCTGTAACTAGCCAATCACTGAATGTCACTTTCAATCCCTTATTTGCATATGTGGACCTGAACTATCTACAGTATCCCCCCGCTGGCCCAGGGTGAGAACTTCAGTACATAACACCTGGCAACTAGACAGTGGCGGTAGTGGAGAAACAAATGGTTATTTCCCCTTGTCTTTTCAGGACAACTGACAGTTGTAGCAGTGTTGTTCCTAGAAGGGTGGGGAAAGCTGGTTCCCAGCAGCTGTGGGTTTTCCAAAGCCAGCATACATTCACATGCATATAGGTTACCTAAAGCCTTCCATTCACCTACTGCTGTAAAAGTGGGTGGTGTAGTAAACATTTTCCAGCAGAAGCTTAATATCTTATCAGGTGATGGATTATTAGCCTTCTCCCTTTCCCACTGGCAAGTTTGGTTAAGGGGTTTATTCCAACACACAATTCCCCTCGTGGGCACATCTTCCGCCTACATGCTACACAGAACAGGATTTGATTCTGCTTGTGTAAACTGGCTCTAATAACTACTTGTGAAGGGAGATACGATCTTCTACACAATGCCTGCAAGGGATCGAAGTGTTTAAAGAAATAAAATAAGGGCTGCGGGGAGAGGAGGGGAGATGAGTTTGCCTATACTTGTTGCCATGGGCACCATTATCACTGGATTCCATTCCTTGTGTAATGTCAAGAATGTGCTTTATTTCTTAACTCGCGCTCCACAATTACAAGCAGATGCAGAGACAGATTAGCCAATCGAAGAAGTGCTACTATCTTCTTGATTTGCCACTGCCATGAACTGTTTTAGGAACGCACATGAGCAAATGTAACGAGGATTCCCATAGGACATTATCTCTTGAGAACGAAAAATAAAACGCAGGGTTTCCTTCTGTGCAGTGAAGTTTAGAAGAGTTAAAATAACGGATTTAGCTTCCTTGGTAGCTGAAGATTTTTGGACTGAAAAATGCTTGCTCTCTCTCTCTGTGTGTGTGTGTGTGTTGCTTGCAAGCGAGTCACTGTTTCCTTGGCTACCACAACAAACAAGGCCACAAGCAGGCACTGGAGCCAGAAGAAAGATAAACTCTAAACTCTACTTGGCAATTCCAAAGAGTGCGGAAAGAGCACCAGGAAGAAAAATTAGAAAACATCAAGGTATTTGGTATGGACAGATCTAGCTGAGACATTTCTGTTTCTTTACCATCTCCAATGAGGAAACCATGCCTATTTCTTCAGGGGCTCAGGGACAGGTTGGATTTGGAGTCGACACATCCATTCAATGGCATCCCAAAGGAGATCAAACACTCTGTATGCCACTATCTTTCAAGGTCGACTCCTATCGCCAGAGGTAAGCGTCCGCTTGTTGTGCCTGGGAAATATTTCGCCCCAGACTAAAATGGCACTTGATTAAAAAGTGCTTTGAAATGAGTGTCTTAATGAATAAGTTGCTGTCATTTGTCACTTACGAAGCTCCTAAATATTTATAGGTGCTGTACGGAAATTAAAGGACAGGACAGTCCCTGCCTGCAGGCACTCAATCTAAAAGTCAAGGAGAGACTAGAGGAGACAAGAATAGGGAGGGAAGAGTGAAGTAAACGAGTCCAGGCACTAATTATTGAAGTTACATCATCTCAGCAGTATCATCTGTCCTGGACATGTGGGCCTCCCTCTCTTTTAAGCACACACACAATCCAGCAGTCCTTACAAGTTTCCTGACGGATGGCTTCTCTTCAGTTTTGCAGTCTCAGAAAAACTGGCAGCTGGAACCCAGTGTACTTTCTGACAGGGAAGGAAGAAGGGCTTTTATTGCATATGCTCCTTTTCTAGCCTACGGATGGGGGCCGTGTTGGTCTCCATATTGCCACAATGTTCTCCTTTGAGAGCCAGGGTGCCGTCTCTTGGTCCTCAGGTTGGTGGCAGAGCCTATGGTGCCCTTGCCTTCAGTTCAGAGTGGTGCCACACCAAGTTACCACTAGAACGTACAGAGCAAAACTAGAACGAGGCATTAAATGACATTGCAGGCTAAATGCAAAATCTGTGCTCCGTGTTCACGTTTTCTGCAGATACTTACGCTGCCACCCTGAAGCCAAAACCAGATGTTTCACTCAGGACTCAGAAGTAAGTGGCACTCTTTGAGAAGAAAAATGATTGGTTTAACATTTCCTTTGAAAACCTTTTATTATAAATGTTAAGAAGTACAGTAATGCATGAGCAATTCTCCATACCCGGAATGTGCTGCATTGCTTGCCCTCTGGTGGCAAGAAGGGGGGAAATATTAAGAGCAGGAAGTGGCCTGAATATGCTCATTTTAAAACGTACATAAATTGTTTCAGACTCTCTTTGCAGTTCACAGCCATTTCATCTATGTTTATACTTTCTCTGTTTAATATTTCATACACACAATAGCCAACTGAGGAAAACACTTAATAAATCTGATGAAGCAAAGTGAAAACACACATACACACACACACACACAGAGGCCAGTTTCTGATTTAAGATTACTGCTCTTCCTACCCATTGCTAGATTGTTATCTAGTTAATGCACTACAAAGTGGGGATCCTCAGGCCCAGGAGCCAAAAGTGACCCTCAAGATTATCCCTGGGCCATGCCCCATTTCCCCATATCTTAATACCTTTTCTCCCCATAAGCCCCAGTCACCCACTACTGTACTTGTTAACCTGATTCTACGTCCTCCTTGGGTGCTTTTACCTGGCTAGAATGCATCTTGTATGCATCCTGTTAGCCTGGAGGATTTTTTTGGTGTGTGTGTTCATGCAAATATGCATAAAAACCTCTGGCTTTTGCATGGCTAGAATTTATCTTACTTCTCAGTTCTGTTGCCTCTGACCCCAGCCACCACTGGCAGAAGGTAACCCACAAGGGAATGTGACCTACTGAGCTAAAAAACACTCCCCACCGTGTTCTAGCTCCGCCTTACAATTCCTATTCTTTGCCCACTTTATCTTTTATTTACTATTTTATTATTATGTTGTACATTACTTTTGGGGGACAAATTGGCCCATGGTGACCTCACTGAAGGCTGCATCTCAAAGTTGATGTGGCAAAAACTTTCTTTTTATAGGACACATTTTGATGAGACAAGGTGGTGACACAAAAACCTTTTGTCATAGCACCCGCAGGAGCAGCCAGTAATGCATATTTAAATCTAAAAATGGGAGGATGTGTGGAACCTTGAGTAATCAGAGAAAGCACCTCTTGAAATCACAGCAAAAAAAATCTACATATTATTTTTAAAATTACAACATTTTGGAAGGGCCCTTGGGGTATCACAAAAAACTGTCCCCATGGTATTACAGCAGGGGACCTATAGAATAAATCAATATCTTCAACCAACCAACCAACCAACCAACCTGAAAGATCCTTTCAAATTAGGAAAAAGGACTTGCAGGCCACAAAACACTCCAAGGGTGTCAGATACGGCTCACATGCTGTGGCTTAGCCATTAAGTTTTAAAACACTCATTTTCCTTAAGGTTTTTTCCAACGCAGGCACAAAGCCACAGCCTGCCTGCGGGAAACCACTTTCTCCAAAGCAGGGGTCAGCAAACTTTTCTAGCAGGGGGCCGGTTCACTGTCCCTCAGACCTTGCGGGAGGCCGGACCATATTTGGGGTGGGGGGTGGGGTGGGGAATGAACAAATTCCTTTGCCCCACAAATAACCCAGAGATTCATTCTAAATAAAAGCACACATTCTATTCTTGTAAAAACACCAGGCAGGCCCCACAAATAACCCAGAGATGCATTTTAAATAAAAGGACACATTCTACTAAAAACACACTGATTCCCGGACCGTCCGCAGGCCGGATTTAGAAGGTGATTGGGCCAGATCCGGCCCCTGGGCCTTAGTTTGCCTACTCATGCTCCAAAGGGACTATCAAAAGGAGCATCATTGATATATTAGGAAAAATACCTACATTCACCCACTTATTCGAAGAAGCCTTCCAACTGCTAGAGGATGTTAATGTCCAGCAATGCAAAAATTCTTGGTTGATAAATATCAACATGGTAACATGCATTCATTTAAATTTTATGGATCTGTTAAAGAGCAGATCAGTAGACACACTTATTTTCAAGGAAGTCATAACAAATTATGTAACTTCTCAACAGGTGAAGAGACAGGGCGAAAAAAATCATCCAGGATATGCAGCACTCCAAAGTGGAAACAGTTTAACCACTACAGCTACCAAAAGTACATTGCTTACCAGTGCAAAAACTGAAGAGACAAGCTACAGAAGGAAAGATGACATTTCCAGATTCTCGCTTTGTACCCTACTATAATTATGAGAATATAATGAAACAGAACTATATTTGATATTACCATTTATTAAAAATGGAGATAAAAAAGAAGCAGTGCCATACGTGGAAAGCTCTCCTAGGTAGCTATAGGTTTTCTGAATTTGTACACAAAAGATCAGCAATCCTCTTGTGTGGACAGCATGACAGTACTAAAGGAGTATTGGCATGATGTAAGAAATGTAAACAAACAGTTCTGCTTGGTCTTCATACAGTGGACGCTCAGGTTGCGAACGTGATCCGTGCAGGAAGCACATTCACAACCCACAGCGTTTTCAACCCGCAGCACCGCATCTGCGCACACACGGGTCACAAGTTGGCGTTTCTGTGCATGTGCAAAGCACAATTTAGTGCTTCTGCGCATGCACCAAACCCAAAAGTAACCCGTTCTGGTACTTCCGGGTTCGGTGCAGTGCGCAACATGAAAACACGCAACCTGAAGTGTCTGTAACTGTGATGTACTGAGTCGAATAGGATCCAAAATGCAGCAGTCTGATTGGTCGTAGAACAATAGAATTCAGAATGCAGCAGTCTAATTGGCCCAATAACAATAGGATTCAGAATGCAGCAGTCTGATTGGTCCTAGAACAATGCAGCAGTATGATTGGTCCGCAGGAGCCACCCAATCCAGCCACGGATGAAAGTGAATTCACAACCTGATTGGCCTACAGGAGAATCCCGGAATTAGCCAATCACGTGCAGCACATTGTGTAAATAATGTATATAAAGCAGACATTCTGGGGGAACATTCATTCCTCCTCACTACTATGAGCTGAATAAAGAGCATGACTCTGAGTATTGTTGTTGTTTAGTCGTTTAGTCGTGTCCGACTCTTCGTGACCCCATGGACCAGAGAACGCCAGGCACTCCTGTCCTCCACTGCCCCATGCAGCTTGGTCAGACTCATGCTGGTAACCTCGAAAACACTATCCAACCATCTCGTCCTCTGTCGCCCCCTTCTCCTTGTGCCCTCCATCTTTCCCAGCATCAGGGTCTTCTCCAGGGAGTCTTCTCTTCTCATGAGGTGGCCAAAGTACTGGAGCCTCAGCTTCACAATCTGTCCTTCCAGTGAGCACTCAGGGCTGATTTCCTTCAGAATGGAGAGGTTTGATCTTCTTGCAGTCCATGGGACTCTCAAGAGTCTCCTCCAGCACCATAATTCAAAAGCATCAATTCTTCGGCGATCAGCCTTCTTTATGGTCCAGCTCTCACTTCCATACATCACTACTGGGAAAACCATAGCTTTAACTATACGGACCTTTGTTGGCAAGGTGATGTCTCTACTTCTCAAGATGCTGTCTAGGCCTGTCATTGCCCTTCTCCCAAGAAGCAGGCGTCTTTTAATTTTGTGGCTGCTGTCACCATCTGCAGTGATCATGGAGCCCAAGAAAGTAAAATCTCTCACTGCCTCCATTTCTTCCCCTTCTATTTGCCAGGAGGTGATGGGACCAGTAGCCATGATCTTCGTTTTTTTGATGTTGAGCTTCAGACCATATTTTGCACTCTCCTCTTTCACCCTCAACAAAAGGTTCTTTAATTGCTCCTCACTTTCTGCCATCAAGGTTGTGTCATCTGCATATCTGAGGTTGTTGATATTTCTTCCGGCAATCTTAATTCCAGCTTGGGATTCATCCAGCCCAGCCTTTCGCATGATGCATTCTGCATATAAATTAAATAAGCAGGGAGACAAAATACAGCCTTGTCGTACTCCTTTTCCAATTTTGAACCAATCAGTTGTTCCATATCCAGTTCTAACTGTAGCTTCTTGTCCCACATAGAGATTTCTCAGGAGACAGATGAGGTGATCAGGCACTCCCATTTCTTTAAGAACTTGCCATAGTTTGCCATGGTCGACACAGTCAAAGGCTTTTGCATAGTCAGGAAGCAGAGGTATGACTGTACTGGCTGTTATTAAGGATTTTGGGCACCAAGTTTTGGAGAGGAAGTAAAATTAATAAAGATATATTCGATGTATATATTTTAATTGGTATTTTCGTATAAATATTGGTTTTATTGATATTGTCCTTGATACATTATTATTTTGCGCCCTGTGCGGGGGAACTGCCTGCAACCACCCTAAACCCGAGCCCGGGCAGGGGGCGGGGCAAAGCGGGAGTCTGGGAGGAAGGCCACGCCCCCTGACGTCGAGGCGCATTGCCTAAATAAACACTGAGAGCGGGAGTTCTCCACGTGACACTAGACGGGCCGCGGATTGGAGGAGGAGATGCCAAACGGGCGCTTTCCGTTCTGAAATGGGCGGGAGGAAAAGAGAGGCCGGGCGCCGGACAAAGACGCGCGGCAGAGGCGGCGCGCACGCGCACTTCCTCCTCCAGGCTCCCTCAGTCTTAAGATCAGGGGAGGGGTGTTCCTATCCTAAGTCCCGCCTACGCGTCAATCGTCAGGTTCAGGTGGGCGGAGCCGTGCCAGCAGAGGCTCTCCGGCCTGCTTGCGTCACTTATCCCGCCCCCTTGTGTGACGCTGCTGCTGCTTTTGATCTTCTGGCGCCCGCCCGCGCGCGGGGACTGCCGCGCCAGAGCGGCAGAGAAGGGAGCGGCGGAACGCGAACGTGCCGACGTCGCAGCAGCAGCAGCAGCCGCTAGCGCTAGAAGAGAACGGAGGAGTGACAGAAGCCGGCTTGCGGGTGAGCGTTGCCGCGGAGAGGCTTCAGAATGGGAATCGCCCTCCCTCCTCCTCCCCCCTGTGGCGTCATTGGTCCAGCTCGCGCGCGGCGCCCGGCGAAAGTCACGTGAGGCGGCATTAGCCGTTTGAAGGAGGAATGGCGCTCGCGCGCGAGGGGGGAGGGGAGGAGAACGGTCCTCTTTAACGGTCTCGAATCACCACCAGACTTGTGGTGCTTCACATTATTATTATTATTATTATTATTATTATTATTATTATCAGAGCAGTTCACAACATAAAAATGCCGTAGGAAAACTCCCCATACAAAATAGATAATATTTTTTAAAAATAAATATTTATTAAAGTTTTTAACAAAATACAACAAAAAGTGAAAAAAACACAGAAAAATACACAAAACACAAAAAAGTAGATAAAAATAAAAAAGAAAGAAAAAATCCATTATTCTTTTTCTAACTTTCTAACTCATATCCTTATTTTCTTGACCTCCTCACACCTCCCCTTTTTGTAATTCCATTTACACAATCAAGTCAGCAAATCCTTACCCTCTTTCCATTTATCATCTTTAACTTAGTACCTTAACATACCACAACTCCAATATTTTCATCCATGAATTCATTTTTGCATACTCTTTCTAACTTTGTCACTAATACCACTTATTTTTAATCCAACATCATTTTAACATTCATAAATTTTACAGTGTTTCTGTAAATAGTCTTTAAATTTCTTCCAGTCCTCTTCCACCAGCTCTTCTCCCAGGTCTCAGATTCTGCCAGTCATTTCCGCCAGTTCCATGTATTCAATTACTTTCTTTCTTTCTTTTTTTAAATGATATTTATTAGGATTTTCCATAAAATCTTTTTCCCAATAACATCTTTTCAGGACTTCCCCTCCCCTCCCCCTCCTGTATTCCAATTCTTACAAATAAACAAAAAAGAATTTCAACAAGTTCTTATCCCAAATTTAAACTTGTTATCATTGACTCAATTTTAAAAATATTTTCCCATCCCCTAAAATCGACCTGTTCCCTTCCGCGAGTTCCCCCCTTTAATATGCAATACAGATTACAATAGAAGAAAAATGGAAAAAAATAATTTTACGCCCTTTGGATTCCAAATTTCCCTCCCCCCTTTCCCGGTTGCGTTCCCAATGTTCCTCGACGTCTGATGTCTTCCTGGTGTTCCCACATCTCTCTAAACCATAGTCCTTTCCCAGTCATCTTTAGTTTCGAATGTCCAATCTTGGAAGGAGTCTGTCTCAAAAAAGGCCCATTTCTTCCATCCAGATTTTTATATCTAGGGGTGAAAGCTCCAATTTTATTCCTTTAAACCTGTCAAATCTGGATGTCCCAAATGTTCCCACTTCCAACTTTATCCAGTTCTTATTATTTTTGTTGTTCTTGTTGATCTCACTCCTCCTTTTTTTTTTCTTTTTCCCTGCTCTCCTGCACAAATGTTCCAATTCCAAAAGCTTCTAATTCCTCTACAGAGGCTTCTTATTCAAGAACAAAACATTACGTCAAGTCCTTTTCATTCTTCAATAGATAAATCTATTGTCTCCTTTAGTGCGTAGACCTCTGTAGACAAAATAGTGTTCCATTTCTGCAGTTTCCCAGGAGATAGAAAGTTCTGGTCAAATTCCACGCCAACAATACTTGTAATGTCCCTCGGCTCCTCTAGGTGGATTGCAATAACTAAATTCCCTTCCAGATCACGTCCACCAGTCAAAATAACTTGTTATTCCTTGTTTGTAACAATTTGTATCCAATTTATAACAAATGTAACCGGCAAAGTCCTCGTAACAAAGATCTCTATTTTATTCTTCCGCTTTGACAGCTCATGTATTCAATTACTTTCATCTGCCATTCTTCCAGGGTGGGTAGATCTTGTGTCTTCCAATACTTTGCGATGGGTATTCTTGCTGCTGCTGTAGCGTACATAAAGTTGTATCCTTCTTTGGCACCAATTGGCCGACCATGCCCAAGAGAAAGGCCTCTGGTTTCTTCAGGAAGGTGTACTTAAACACCTTTTTCATTTACAAAATAGATAATAAAAACAAACCAATAACCGCCTCCAACCACTCCCACAACACATTTGAAAGGGTTGTGCTTCCATTAATACTCGTGAGAGCAGCACCGTTATGAAGTCCGCCAAATTCCCACAGCATATCACGCAAGGTTTCGGGTTCTCCAGAGCTCCTCGTCAGGCTGGAGGGTAAACGAATATGGGGTGAAGTGGGCGGAGCAGCGTGCATCTTTATTGTAGACTCTGGTCTGCTTGTGTGTGGCAAAGTTGTTGGGTTTTTTGGTAGCACACACACATCATTTTGTTGAATGGTCTCTTTATTATTATTTTCCCCCAATTTTTTAAAATTAATTTTCCAAAATATTTTTTAAACATAAATCTCAGCCATATTTTTTTAAAATAATATTTATTACTTTTAAAGGTTACAAAAATAGAAAAAAAAGAGACAAGAAAAAAAAACCAGAAAAAACACCACAATACAATACAATACAATACAATATACAAACAATATAAAACCCAACCTAAACCCATTAAACTAGACACATAAATAAATCAAAACAAAAACAGTTTAAAATGCATCTCTCTTTTTCCGTATTCTATCCTTCATTACCTCGTTTCCTCGACTTCCTCACGCCTCCCTTTTTGTATTCCAATTCTACTAATTGTTTCAGCAAATCCTTTCCATCTTTCTGTTTTTTATCATCTTATACATAACATATTTTTTAACCTTATTTCCCTTTAAGACTAAATTACTTATCTATACTTAACTTCTTATAACATTTCTGCTAAATCCATATAATATCATTCCACCATTTTTCTAACAGTCATTAATTTTACCAAATTAATTTAATTAATTAATTTAATTTCCCAATCTTCTTCCACCCTCTCCTCTCCCTGGTTTCGGATTCTGCCAGTCCTTTCCGTCAGTTCCATATAGCCTCAGCCATATTTAAACCAATCTTAGTACAGTGGTATCTCAGGTTACAGACTCCGCTAACCCAGAAATAGTACCTCGGGTTAAGAACTTTGCTTCAGGATGAGAACAGAAATCGTGCTCCGGCGGCGCAGCAGCAGCAGGAGGCCCCATTAGCTAAAGTGGTGCTTCAGGTTAAGAACAGTTTCAGGTTAAGAACGGACCTCCGGAACGAATTAAGTACTTAACCTGAGGTACCAGTGTAACATTGTTAAGTGACTTCCTCGTATCCCCCCGGTTGAATTTCAGTGTATATCATTTTAGTTTTCCAAAACCAATATTCTTCTAAGATTAACTTAATCACTTAACATCTTTCTTTCTTTATTTCAAATTTGGCATTAAACATATTAATTCATCACATTGCATATTTAAATCCTAAGCCTATCTGATATTTGCAAGTTTTTCCAGTAACATAACATATTTAACTAAATGGTCTTTAAATTTCGTCCATTCCTCCTGGTGATTCTCCTCCTTCCGGTCACAGACTCTTCCAGTCAGGTCAGCTAGCGCTGAAAAATCCATCATCTTCGTCTGCCAATCTTCCACCGTTGGTACTTCTTGTGTTTTCCAATTCTTCGCTAATTCTTGCTGTGTGGTCTCTTTACATTTGAAGGTTCATTATTGTTCCACAAGATGTGTATCTCTTTAAGGGCCAGAGCAAATAGTGACCTAGTTTTACAGCTGTGAAGCGGTATAGCAGGTGATGTTAAGTTATGTTAATTAAGCTGTTGGGTATAGTATATAAAGAGCAGTACCTAGTTCTCGCAGTACCCTGGTGGTTGGGTTGGTGGATGGGTCATGCTTATGGATATATTATAATTAATGTAAAAGGAGTTTTTGTTATTAAGACCTAGCTAAAGTTATTTTGCATTCCTTGTATTGTGTGGTCTCTCCAGCACGCCCTCTGCAGCACAACTAATCTGCAAATAGCCAACATCTTTAATCCGTATCTGCTGTTTCCAAGTTTTTTTTTTTTTAATGAATGGATTTTCCATGAAACTAATCCTGATTAAATGGGGAAATAATGTGGGATTTTGGTGACTTGGATCTTGCAAGAGTCCCAAAAAATTTGTGGCACAGAGCGATAGATTTGACATTTGACTGTCTATTGCTTTGTGCCACACAAAAACCTACTATGTAGGTTTCACATTGCATCAAAGCCTTTTATTTATTACTATTTATTTATTTCATAAAATCTATACCACACTAGATAATAAAAACCAACAACTCAAAGCTGTTTGCAGAATGGGTTGTCTCAGGATGTTGCTGTACCGCTAAGCATTTTTAATGATAAGGGGTAAAGCCTTGCAGTCCTTGGACAAAGATCAGAGTAGAAATGGGGGAGCGGAAAGGTCTAAATAAGATGTATGACACAGGTACAAAGTAAAGGAATACAGCAATATTATTCATATAGGAAATGGATATTTCATCATGAACCTAAAGCACTTAATGCATTATCTGTCTCAACAGTAACACTAATTCTGTGTAGAGTGAAATAGATTTGAGACCAGAAGATGAATATAAAGGGCATTTGACTTATTTATCATATACCTAGACCACCCTTCAGTCAAAGTTCCCAGGACGGCATTCAGTTTATACTAAAATACATAATAAAATATTAATACAATCTAAAAATTATGATACAGAAATAGCCAGCAGCAGGACAACATAACTTACAGTATTGTGTTTAAATCGCTTCAGGATGCCTCATGGGAAGCTATTCATAAGTAAAATAATGACGATTGATTCCTCAAAAGCCAGCTGGAACAGGTTCAGCCAGTGGTGAAAATATATTGATGGGATAAGAGGTATCCACTAGAAAGAAATTCAACAGTTTGGGTACTGTGACCAAGAAGATTCTGCTAGGATACTGTGGCACCAGCCACAGTGGAATTATCAGCAAGAGCTCCCCAGCAGATCTCAGACCATTGACTGGCAAACTAAATCCGACCCACAAAGCAATATTGACCATCATTTCATTCATAAAAGAAAAATGATTTCAAAAGTTACATATGTATGAGGGGGAGAGAGAGGTTCCAGACTATTACAACTCTGGGGTTTTCTTTATATAATGCCCTGGATCAGGTAAAAAGTGTTATTAGTTTATATATGGATCAGCAAATCAGCAGGAATGTGTTGAATAAAATACTTATTTTAAGCTTTGGAAGTTGAGGTTGATTGATATAAACTTGATTGTTTTGTATCATTATAACATAGCCTTCCAGAGTAAGCGGCATTATATATTTTATTGTCAAGAAAAGAAAACCATGTCTGGTTCAAGTGACTTCAGCGACCCAGTTTACAAAGAGATTTCTCTGACGAATGGCCATATCAACAGAATGAGCAGAGATGAACTTAGAGCTAAACTTGCTGAATTCAAGCTTGACACCAGGTAAGCATTTGTCAGGTGTTTGTCTTTTTTGAGGATACATATGCATTTCTGATTTTATATGTAAATAATAATAATTTTATTATTCATATGACGTTCATCTGACTGAGTTGCCCTAGGCCTAGCTAATGTGGGTGGCTTCTAACAAAATACAGTCGGACCTCTGCTCCCGAATGCCTTGGGAGTCGAACGTTCTGGCTCCCAAACAATCAAAAACCGGAAGTGAGTGTTCCGGTTTTCAAACGTTCTTTTGGAAGCTGAACATCTGACAGGGCTTCCTATTGGCTGTATGAGCTTCCTGCAGTCAATCAGAGGCCACGCTTTGGTGTCCGAACATTTCAGAAGTTGAATGGACTTCCAGAACAGATTCCATTAGACTTCGAGGTACGACTGTATTTAAAAACGAAACGAAACATCAACCATTAAAAACTTCCCTGAGCTGGGCTGGAATGAGACCGGCATGGTCACCTATTATGCATCCCTATTCTTAGAAGCCGAAGAATTGATGCTTTTGAATTATGGTGCTGGAGGAGACTCTTGAGATCCCATGGACTGCAAGAAGATCAAACACATCCATTCTTAAGGAAATCAGCCCTGAGTGCTCACTAGAAGGACAGATCCTGAAGCTGAGGCTCCAATACTTTGGCCATGTCATGAGAAGAGAAGACTCCCTGGAAAAGACCCTGATGTTGGGAAAGATGGAGGGCACAAGGAGAAGGGGACGACAGAGGACGAGATGGTTGGACAGTGTTCTCAAAGCTACCAGCATGAGTTTGACCAAACTGCAGGAGGCAGTGGAAGACAGGAGTGTCTGGCGTGCTCTGGTCCAGGGGGACAGGAGTGCCTGGTGTGCTCTGGTCCAGGGGGTCACGAAGAGTCGGACACGACTAAACGACTAAACAACAACAACATTAAATAACAAGAAGAAGAGGAGAAGAAGAAGAAATTTTATTCTTTATACCCTGCCCCAGCTGCTCTGGGCAGCTTCCAACATATATAAAAACATAATAAAACATTAAACATTTAAAAAAAACCCTCAAGGACAACGTTTTTACAAGCTTTTTACAGCCTGAAGAGTAAGTGAAATTAGAGGGAAAGTTTGTCATTTGTTAGTTATTTAGAGTACATTATAAATGGAATGGAACTGAAGACTTGTGGAGAAACTGAGGATTTGATAGTTACATCTGCTACCGGTAATGTAATTTCTGAACACATGACTTGTTGCATAATTTGTAATTCCAAAGTTTGCAATATAAGTTACAAGTCTGTATATTCTTCAGTTATACAGCAAAAGGAACATGTAAGAGAAGTTCCATATAGCCTTCCTGAAAGGTTAACCTGGTAAGAAAAGGGAATTGAAGGGAGAATGACAGCTAGGAAGAAACTCAATAGGATGGTTTGGATGTAATGATAAACAGTTTGCCGTTGTGTGCACAAGTCTCAGAATTACACGCTCCTCCGCTATACTACCCATGCTAGCTGGAGCTGATGGGAGCTGTAGTCCAAAGGATCTGGAGGGCACTAGGATGGGATTGGTAGTTTAGCATTATAGCCAAACCCTAAATTGGTTAACGAGCTATGATTAGCTGAAATAAACTTCTTAGCTGTGTACATAATTCGTACTATTTCTGTTTTGAGATTAATTCCTTTCCTATCTATCACTGCAGCTTGCCTGGATATGCTTAAGCTTATATGAATCATGAATCAAATGATTTTTTTTTTAAGTGTTTCCATTTCACTGCTGACTTCCTATGTAAAGAACTGGGGTAACTCTGAATAAGGTGGTCTTTCCATTTTCTAAGACTTGTGATTTTTCTGATTCTTCTAGAGAGATTTTTGGACTTGCTTTAAGGTGGTTATTCCTTTCTCAAGAGAAGACTGTGCTGTAGGAGCAACTGCTTTGTGTGGCCTGTGGATCAGAACAGCTCATTGTAATTCCTTTTAGGCATTGGCATTTACAAGAGGCAGGGCTAAAGTTTGCAGAGGGAGCCAACCAGCAAATACACCATGAGATTCCTACACTTTGTATTCTACAAATACCATGGCATTTCTACACTCAGCACTTTGCTGAATAAACCTTAGGTGATGGTCAAGCACTGATATATTTTTTTCCTTTGGCAGAGGAGTGAAGGATGTTTTGAAAAAGAGACTGAAAAACTACTATAAGAAAGAAAAGTTAATGCAAAACCAGACTATGAATGCAGATAATTACTACGATTACATCTGTGTTATTGACTTTGAAGCAACTTGTGAAGAAGGAAATCCTCCTGAATCTACACATGAAATCATTGAATTTCCTATTGTCTTGTTAAACACTCGGACATTAGAAATTGTAAGTGACCCCGTTTCTTCTTTTTTATGGGTAGCAAACATTAGATACAGTGTGTTTTGTAAAAGAGAATTTAGGCAATACAGTGGTACCTCTGGTTACAGACGGGATCTGTTCCGGAGGCCCGGCCGTATCCCGAAAAGTCCTGCGTGTGGTGCAATTGAGCATTTCAGCACACACACAAGACGTGCAGATCACTTCTGCGTGTAGATCACTTCTGCGCATGCTCGTGCAGCAAAACCTAGAAGTATACACTTCCGGGTTTGCCACATTTGCAACCCGAAGATTACGTATCCAGAGGGATAACCTGAGGTACCACTGTATATCCTTTTCTTACAGATATTGTTTAACCTCTTAAAAAGAACTTTTAGTTTGTGTTCAGCTTTCAGTTTAAAAGATTTTTTACAGGAATTTAAAAGTAATCACATGTTTGTTCCTGCAACAAAGGTAACTAGAACCTTCAGAAGGAAAAGCAGTTTGGATAGGGGAAGAAGGTTTTTTTAGTGGAAAAGCAGCCAGCAAGAAAAACGTTATTACACTGCCACTCCTATATTAAAAACTGCAGCATCCCTGGACTGCTTTTCATTTTTCAAAGATCTGTTGAGCTTCATTACACATATGTAACGTAAGTTTGCCCTCGATAGTGCAAAAAATCACATCTGTACAAGTGTTCAGTGGCTCTGAAGGTGTGTCCATAGTTCTTTAACAGCTACTGTATGTTAAAAAGGTCTCAGCACTACATATCAGCCTGCAAAGATACCCAAAGTCATAGCTGTCAAGCGTCCCTTATTTGGCGGGACAGTCCCTTATCCCAGCGCCATGTCCCGCTGCTGTCCCTTATTGATGATGTCCCTTAAATTTCCCGGGTTTCAAAGGAAGCAGCTCCTCTCCCTCCCTCCCTGCCGGCCAGGGAGGAGGGAGGCTCCAACTGTGTTGCTTGGCTGCGTTGCTCACCCAATAAGGAGTCTAAGAACGACTGGGGGGGTGGAGCTTGCATGCCTTGTGCCAATCAAATCGGCCACGTTGCCTGGGGACTCGCCTTTGCTCAGCACTTCCCAGCGGAGAGGTGACAGTGGTTTTCCTTGAGGTTTGAGGCTTCGTTTGGCTACTGGCTGGGCTTTTTGCCTTTGGCTCGGAGGGGCTCAGAAGTTGAACATACCTGTGCTTGGAAAAATCCCTTATTTTGGCTGCTGATCCCTTATTTTCGAGGCTGCTGGTCCCTTATTTTCAAATCTGTAAGTTGACAGCTGTGCCCAAAGTGGAGGCTGTGAGAATGTCCCTGTCCATAAGAAAATGAGTGTCAGCTTTTCTCTTTCATACAATTTTTGCCATTTCACTGCTTGTGTTCAAATATAAAAAAGCTTGGATGTTGACTGTTTGCATGCTAATTAATACCTTTATTATTACTCTTTTCTTCTAAAACATTATACATTTTCTGTGATTCTTTTGCATTGTTGCCAAGTGAACTATGTTTTAATATTATAGGAGGACACATTTCAACAGTATGTGAAACCAGAGATTAATCCTCAGCTTTCAGAATTCTGCATTAATTTGACAGGAATCTCTCAGGTAACATTCTCTGCAGCTGACCACAGTTATGAATGTAAATGAAGCAAGTGCTTGTTAAAGAATAATAGTCTTGGCTCCTGGTTCCAAGCATATTTATTGGGTATGTTGATGATTAATTAAGTGGGCTTAGGACAGCAATGTCCCCCTTCCTTTCCTCTTTCCAGATTAACATTTCCAAAATCAATATTCCAAGTATATTAATTATGTGTCCATGATTTTCAGCCTGTGTTCTTGGGATTCCTAAAGCTCCTTCAGGTGCTTATCAGGGTATTCTCAATAAGATCGTTGATGGAAGATAGGATTCCCTAAAAGGTAGCTTGAATGATACTGTATCATTCTGAATTTTCCCACACAATGCGCTGGAAACTGTCCCTGGATGGTGTTCAGAATATTCTAGACTGTGCTCCCAGTTTGAGTAGAGCAATTTAAACCATAGAGTGCAGCCTAGAATATGCCTTAAAGTAAGAGTTAATCAGCAGGTGTATAATGGTTTCTAAGCAGACAAACAGAGATTTAAAAGAAAGTTAAAGAGCATTGTTCTGGGAGATAAAAAGGGAAATGTATTGCTCTAGCTATAAGCAGGTGTATTCAGATTGTGCTACTATTTTAAATTTTATGGGGATTATGTTGATGGATTGATTTAAAGTTTGTTTTTCCAGTATAAGTGTTAGGAATGCAGCTCCATCTAATGTTGTCTGTTGTGCAGGGAGTGGTTGAAAATAGTTACTATCCACTGAATGCAATAGAAAACAATATCGTTTTTAGTTACGTTTGTTTTTTGGAAATCTGTTGTAGACTTTCTAGCAAGCTTTTAAAGATTTGTCTTATCCAAATCCCAATTTGTGTTAATCTTGCTTTTCACAGTTTCTTGCACAATGTTTTTTTAGATCATATCTTGTACAATATTTTTATTTTTGCTCATTGCTGGTGTTACATATTTTCAGGACCTTGTAGATAAAGCAGATGAATTTCCAAAGGTTCTGCAACATGCTGTGGACTGGATGAAACAGAAAGAACTGGGAAGCAAATATAGCTATTCCATATTAACTGATGGGTATGTATTCAGTTGCTTAAAAATAATATTTTTAACATTGCAAAACCAGTAATTTCCAATCAAGAAACATATATTGTAAAAATTAAGCCAAATTGATAATCTTAACTCTGTACTATTTTTTATGTTGCATCTTTGGAATTGTTCAGGTAACTGAAGCTATTTCTGCATTTTTATCTGAATAGCATGTCATGATGAATAGTTCTATAAAAGGACTCCCAAACAAAGTTGAATTCAGTGGGGATAATATGTGTAACTATTTCAAGCATGTTAGTATTCATATGTAAGTATTTAATCCAAGTGGTTCTTACAGCTAGTGAGCTGGTCGCAACCATGTTCCATTATGTTCCTATCCATATCCAGAATTATGTTTCTACCCATAATTAGTATAGCAAAAAAACAAAAAACTCTTCTGCATAAAAGTTGCAATTTTGCTATTTGAGTCCTACCTCTTTAATTCTAACAAGACAGATTCTATATAAAGTAATGTAAAACACCACTGCAGCTACAAAAACAAAGTTAATTAATACAGTGACAGAAATTTTAAAAATCCAGCAGAGTCACATAAAACATCAGCGCATAAATGCATTTTTTATCTCACTGTTAAATTAAAAGATCAGGCAAATAGAACTGTTTTTACCTGGCCTCAAAACTCATTGGTTAAAAGGAGTTTTGCCAGTGCAAGGATTTATCCTTGTGCAGTGGAATACGCTCCCCCCCCCCCCCCCGCATACCCACTAAATCTGTTTTAGGGGTTTCCCCAACCTTCTATAAAAGGAAAGGGGAGAAGACCGGTTGCCACCTGTCCAGCCTCTGAAGGTGGGGGTGCCCAGAAGATGACCTCCAAAGTTCATGTAATCAGTGACACAAGGGAGATTCTCATGTGTTGGTCCTATTAGCATGAAAGGGACACCTAACTTACTCTTAAGATACTATGCATATTTTTTCTTTTTTTAAGATCTTGGGATATGAGTAAATTTTTGAATATCCAGTGTCGCATTAGCCGTCTGAAATATCCTTCTTTTGCTAAGAAGTGGATCAATATTCGCAAATCCTATGGGAACTTCTACAAGGTTTGTGTCTCTGTCACTTACTTTGCCTGAAACTCAGTGCTAGGTATTTAAAATTTAAGTATACTGTAGACTTATATCATTTCTTGTTTAGAGAATTGAAGTTTGTTGAAAAGAGGGAGCATTCCTTGCAGGTTTTTTTGTTTTTCTTTTATCTGTTTCTGGATAATGCAGCCTGCAGGGATAACTTTCCTGTAATGATGATGATTTGTGTTTTCAATATTTATTTTTTTCCTCTCTGCAAAAACAAAAATATGCCTTTTCTAGTATTATAGCTAGGAAGCATTTTATGTTCTTAAGCTCTAAATGTAAGTTTATTACTTTCTCAGAAAATAAGTATTGCATATATTTCAAATCCCCCCCCCCAAAAAAAATACCCCCCACATTTCTATCTCCATGCTTCAAAATTTGTGGAAATGTACACATCAAGTCCTAGCTGGCTAGAACTTAATTTAGTCAAAGCTCTGTTCCAGAGTTCCAGATGAGGTATACCTCTGGCCAAACCGTTAGCAAACAGCAACCCAGCCTGTAACTGTTGACTACTGTGCCTTTAGCTCTTCTAAATTGGTTGAGAAGGGTATAATCTTCGTTATTGTGGGTTGTATCGATATTTGTCGTACCCAGAGTAGACCCATTGAAATGAATGCATATGTCTGATTTAGGCCTATTATCTTCAGTTGGTCTACTGTCAATAGAATTTAGTTGCATATAACCCTTTGTTTGCTGTGCCACTATGACTGGGCTAAACTTGGGTTGCTTAAGAGCAGTGTTTGACAGGAGCATTCCCAGGCTGCAGCAGAGATGAGGCATGAGGTGTTCCAACTTGGCTACAGACGGTGTAGGGTAGATGATTAAGAGGCTGGCAAGAACTGACTGATTCCACATCTGGCATAGTTGGGGTGGGGGTAAAGGTAAAGGGACCCCTAACCATTAGGTCCAGTCGTGGCCGACTCTGGGGTTGCGGCGCTCATCTCGCTTTATTGGCCGAGGGAGCTGGCATACAGCTTCCAGGTCATGTGGCCAGCATGACTAAGCCGCTTCTGGCGAACCAGAGCAGAGCACGGAAACACTGTTTACCTTCCTGCCGGAGCGGTACCTATTTATCTACTTGCACTTGACATGCTTTCGAACTGCTAGGTTGGCAGGAGCAGGGATCGAGCAACGGGAGCTCACCCCGTCGCAGGGATTCGAACTGCCGACCTTCTGATCGGCAAGTCCTAGGCTATGTGGTTTAACCCACAGCGCCACCCGCGTCCCGGGGTGGGGGTAGCCATCCTTTAATGCCCATCAGCCCCAGCCAGCATGACCCTGTAGTCTTAATAACTGAAAGGGTACAGGTTCCCCATTCCTGTGCTAGTGCTTTCATCCCTTCTTGAAGTTTCATCAGTGTGGCTCAGGATCGTGAAGAGAGAAGTATGAGGAATGAAGAGGCCTCTGAAACAGTACACCCAGAATGGCTGGGGAAACTCAGCCAGATGGGCGGGGTGTAAATAATAAATTATTATTATTATTACCTATGATCCAGTCTGGTGAAGGGACAAGCTAGAAATGAGAAATACTGTATTGTTCATCTTGCTATTTAAGATGGCGAGTTCTTACTTGTGCACCATCTGGTGTTATCTTCTGTCCAGTGAGGAGACTGGTCCCCTTATCCTTTCTTTCTTTCTTTTTTTAATTTTCAAAAATATACATTTATACAACACTCTGTTTTTGTTTGTAACAAAAAAGAAAATGATAGCAACTGAAGCAAAGATACTTTGTATACCTCACAGTACACATGACACTATAATTTATGAAAAAATAAAATAAAGAAGGAAAAGTAGTTGAGGTTTTAAAAAGACTTCCAAACATTATTATTGTACGTTATCTATTAAATACACTTTTACCTCACAGTTACTTATTTCTTCTATTTTTTATCGTATTTCTATGTAAATTGTCAATTACCTTTATATACTACAAGGCTCAGTCTAAGTCTGCCAGGAGACTACCCTTTATACCATGGTTCTTCAAATATTCTTTAAATATTCTCCATTCCTTGTGGACTTTATGTTTTGTTTTGCCTCTAACTCTTCCCGTCACCTTTGCTAGCTGCAAGTATTCTACCATTAATGTTTGCCAGTCTGCTATATTAGGTGTTTTAGTATTTTTCCAATTTCTTGCCACTAAAATTCTTGCCGCCATTACCCCAATATACTTTTAAGTATATTGCCAACCCTAATAGAAAAATCAAAAAGACCATTGTTCATGTACCGATGCCCTTATTCTTGTTGCATGTGGCAATGGAACTGCTCAGTAGCATGAAGATTTCCCTTTTCTCCCATAAATTTTAAGGAAGTTAAAAACTTTTGACATCTTTTTATTACTTGCTCCCTGTAAATTGATGTTCACCTTGTGTGTTCATTTACAGGTTTTTTTCTGTTACATTGTTTTGGATTGTTTTAACATTGTATGTCACATGTAGCTTGTGGCATTAGGCAACTGAACAATTTAATAACAGCAGCAACAACAACAACAACAACAACAACAATAATAATAATAATAATAATGTAGGTGGGTGTGTATATTGGTTCTCTTTCCTACCTCCTCCTACTTTAGTATCTTTTATTTCTTTTATCAGGTTCCCAGAAGCCAAATTAGACTTTCAACCATGCTTGAAAAGCTGGGAATGGACTATGATGGACGGCCTCACAGTGGGCTTGATGACTCTAAGAACATTGCGCGCATAGCAATTCGTATGCTTCAAGATGGTTGTGAGCTTCGGGTGAATGAAAGATTGCATGGTGGGCTGTTACTGACTGTCTCCTCCACTGTCCCAATAGAGGGAGCTCCAGTACCACTAATGCCGAGTTTACGATAAAAATTAAACATTGAGTTACATTGCGTTGAGGACCATACCCAAGAACGCTAGGACTTCAAAAGACTTCCAAGGAGCTTAAAAACTGGTATCTGTTTCCCAGTTTAACAACTCACTGGGATATAAAATTTTTCACAAAACCACTGGTGTTAATGTTGGGTTGTTTTTATGGCCGCCTCGGTAGGTTGTGCTAGGTTTGGTATAAAATATCCAGGTAGTTAAGATGGCTTTCTGTAAAATGTAAAGTCAAAACTAGAAGCATAGAATTGAGTCCACAGGTGTAACACCGTTCTTTCCTCCTTCAGTATGAAATAGGTAATTGCAACACTGTTGAACAACACCATTGAATGTGCTGTATCTCTTTTCTTTTGTAGCATACAAGGGTCTGCTTGACATTGTGAAACAGTGGCCAAATCGACTTTACCTTCTGCTCATATTTCATAACTTACCTGTTACTTTTTGCAAGTCTTGCTCCAGGAGAGGGAGATTCAGTTTTTAAGTTTGCCCGGCTTTGGCCCAACTAATAGCAATTTCATACAGTAATAACAAACGTTTTTCTTTTTCGTATTCAGAAATGTTTAGGCCTTTAATTGGCCAAAATTAAGCACTTTTTAGACACCTTAAATTGCTGACTTTAGCATGTGCTTTATGCTCTCCCATTTAAATAAGTGGAACTAGAAAGGGCTTGATTTTGGCTGGAATATGTTTCTGTTTACTTTTCTTCCTTCCATTATGAATCATATAGTTTGGTTTGATTATTCGACCACTCTACCTCTGTTGTAAAAGGATCAGTGGAGAAGCTTATTTCCACAATATTTTAATAAGATCTGGATTTGATGTGATTATTGCATAAGTTTATTTCTATGACCAAAGACAAACTCTTACATATATAACTATGCCAAACAGCCTGCAAAGTGTATAAAGCTTTGTTTTGATGTTGACATAATAAATGCAAGTCAAGTTTCTATTGGTACATAAAATATTACATAAAAGTGCACATCTTTTTTATCTTGTGTTGATGAGTGGATGCTTGTCTTTTGAACTATCCTCCCCTTCTCAAGTAGCTCTGATTTACTTATATGCACGTTATTCTATTTTATCTTCAAAACAACCCAGAAAGAGTGTTTGAGTAGCTCAGATTTCATAAGGCTCTTCAGGGTTGAGCATGAATTCAAACCCAGATCCCAGATCTTCAGTTTCCAACACTTAGCCATTCCCCTGCACTGGGTTTTTGGTTCTACATGTAGATAAACTCACAATAATGATTGATTGATTGATTGATTGATTACCAAACACATAAAGCTGAATGTGCCCAAGTTAAACGTGCATAAGTTGCAGGATTACTGTACGCCAAAACAAAAGATAATGCATATCCTGTACAAAATATAACTGGGCTGTAACTGGGCTGTAACTATCTCATTGTGCAAAATACATAAAAGTTCTCAAATAAACTCTAAGCTAAATCATAGTCACAGTAATACCATAAATACTGTATTTTTCCGTGTATAAGATGCCCCCGTACATAAGATGCCCCATATCTTGGGGGACTAAATTTAAAGAAAATGAGGGAAGCTGGCCCAAAGTTGTTGAGCTTTTTAGGGGTAATTGCATGCACGTCATCGCACCAGCAGGGCCGTTGCTGAGGGTTGGCAAAGTGAGCAGCCGTTCCCTCCCATGCCACTGTGGGCGGGAAACGGGGTGTGGGCTGCCAACCAGCTGCCTGGCTGTGCACAGATTCCCTTCCACACTGCTGCGGGAAACGCTCCCTAGAGTGCGCACCTCCCGCAGCGGCATGGGGTGGAGTTGCGCACCCCCCAACCTGCTGCCTGGCGGCGTGCAGCTCCCTGCCCCCACTATCTGTGTATAGGATGACCCCAGTTTTTTGACATGATTTTTGAGTAAAAAAACCCTCATCTAATACATGGAAAAATATGGTACTCATCATCTGCTATGAATTCATAGACAACAGAGTCTTGTGGCACCTTAAAGACTAACCCATTTTATTATGGCATAAGCTGTCCTGGTTTGCAGTCCATGAGAGGCATATGTTACCCTGAATTGCAGATCAAATATGATAGCTAACACTGACATTGGTAAGCCGATGAAATAAAAACCCATCTCAAGCCATAAAATAACTAAAGATGCATCACACTACCAGCTATTGACTTTTGATGTTGATAAATTGATTCAAAGAAGCTTGTCTGCTATTGCTGCAGCAAATATTTCTTTTCACATTACAGTGGTACCTCTGGAGGTCCATTCTTAACCTAAAACTGTTCTTAACCTGAGAGGTACCACTTTAGCTAATGGGGCCTCCTGCTGCCGCCGCCATGCAATTTCTATTCTCATCCTGAAACAAAGTTCTTAACCTGAAGTATGGACTGCAAGAAGATCAAACCTATCCATTCTTAAGGAAATCAGCCCTGAGTGCTTACTGGAAGGACAGATCCTGAAGCTGAGGCTCTAGTACTCTGGCCATCTCATGAAAAGAGAAGACTCCCTGGAAAAGACCCTGATGTTGGGAAAGATGGAGGGCACAAGGAGAAAGGGATGACAGAGGACGAGATGGTTGGACAGTGTTCTCAAAGCTACCAGCATGAGTCTGACCAAACTGCGGGAGGCACTGGAAGACAGGAGTGCCTGGTGTGCTCTGGTCCATGGGGTCACGACTAAACGACTAAACAACAACAGCAACAACAACTATTTCTGGGTTAGCGGAGTCTGTAACCTGAAGCGTCTGTAACCCGAGGTACCACAGTACATTTCATGCCACAAAATGTGGTGATTCCCTCTAGGTTAAATGGCTTTTAATGGGAGAGATAGACAAATTGGCTATTAGGCATGAAAAGGGGGACCAGCAACAAAATATAGTGCAGTGTTCCTGTTTAGTGCCCCAGGCAGCCATTGCCCTCTTCCTGGCTTTCTGATTTCCCCTATCCCATCATTAGCCTCCCATTCCCACTAAGCAATGCACAGTCCTCATTAGGCTGTTCCTGGGATTTTCCCCACCAGGGTTTCTCCACCATTTCTTAAATACTTGATGCCTCCTTCCTGTGCATGAATGGCATTGTTTTAGCTAGGATCAAACTCAGATAGTGAATTCATTAATATAGAGGATAGCTATTGCTTTTATGCACTGTTTGTGGTCTTAGAAGCATCTAGTTGGCCACTGTGGAATGCTAGACTAGACTTTTGAACTGCTCTAGCAAGAGCCTTCTTATGTCCTTGTGTTCTTAAGTTTACAGTGTAGAGCCCCTGATGTTCCCTTGAACGTTCTTGCATGAAGGGGACTTATTTTTTTTCAAGTGAAGCATGGCAACATACAGCGTTAAGGCAGGAGGAACAAGAGAACGGGACTGCCAACTGGGAATTATCAGACATTCCCAATAAATTATGTTCAGGGTAAGCACAGAGTTCTCAAACTTCGGTAAACAAGGTAATAGACTGCCAATGTGGACACCTGCCTGCGGAAGGTTTATGGGAAAAAGGCTAAAAAAAGAACTCTTGCCACAGGGTAGTCTTTATGTAATCTGTTGCAAAATTCTTATCTTTTGGCTTCTGATCCAGCCAAAGTTAAGCATTGAAGTCCCACTGGCTTCAGTGAATGAGGGCATCTAGAAGGATATAAAAATGCCTAACTTTGTTGGGACTGTATCCTAAATTTTCAATAGAGTCTACAATCATGAGGCAATGGTCTCGTTCACACTTCACTTAAAACCATGGTTTCAACTTAACTGTGGTTTCAAGGTGAATGCCCAGTGTGATAGCAGTGCATGCTGCTGAAATTGCAGTCACTTTGTCCCCCCTCCACTCCTGCTGCTGCACTACAAGGAGCTGGTTTGGTTTGGTTTAGTATTATGTCTGAGCCCAGGCTCATGGTTTGTCAAGAACAAACCATGGTTACTGGTTGTGGTTTATTACAAGCCCCATTTGGATGTAAAGCTAAGCCAACCCATGGCTTAGCTCACACTAGCGCGGTAGCACCAGGAGGGGCCACAGTTTTCTTCCTGTTCAGCAGCACAATACACAGTCACAATTAAGTCATAGTTGAACTTAACTGGTTGAAAGTGATAAGCAAACCAGGCCATTGAGTCATATCTCCAGGTCCAAGCACCAATCAACTGAATGCACATCCCCATTGAAATGGCAGTAGCCATGTCCGCTGATCTGATGCATGTGTGGATGCAAATGGAGATGTGTAACTGGCACCATTACCAGTGGCCCATGACTGTAGCTTGAGCACGGCTTCTATTTCACTCTATTTTCTTTTAGTGGGACTGTTTAAAACACACTCCCTTTAAAGCTCTTTAAGAAGTGTGGTTGCTTTTATGCTTATTTTGTCTCTTACCTGATTTATTTACTTTACCACTGCAGTAGCAAAGTCCTAGCCAGGTTACTCAATAGCCAATGCAACGCAAACAATTCCACTGAATACCATGTTCTGACCTCTATTACAAAATTAATAAAGTATGATTCACCACTGCTAATTTTAACTGTGCTGCTTATTTGTTTTAAAGCATTCTAAACCACTTAATATTTTTAAAAACCTTGAAGCAGTATACAAAAATACAACATAAAAACAGTATAATAAAAACAGAGATACATCATAATAACCAGTACAATGGCATTAGAAAAAAACAGATAAAAGTCAAGAATTCAATAATAATATGGTCCAGTCTGATAGGCTGGGGAAGAATATGTCATTACAAGATGTCTGACACAATGCGTTGCAAAAAGAAGGGCATTCCACAGTGCAATGAAACTGCCTGTTTTGGGTCACTGATATTCTGTAAGGTACAGTGCCACAAATAAAAAAATGTATGTTACCCAGATCTAAATTGACTTTAACCAATCCAGGGAAGAGAGCCTTAAATTACAGGAGCAAAACTGAAACCATTTCAGTGTTAGAAATTATTAGGAAAAGGGCTGAATATAAAACAGAAAGTATAATAAAGTTACTAAATTAGTTATGGTGCATATACATGGAGGGGCTAATTAATACATGGCTAATTAATCAGAAGCAATGAGAGACAGATTATGATTATTGTTGATTTCCATATTTTCACACTCTGTATCTTCAGTGCTTCATTCTAGCCCAACCTGCTATCTGTCTGAGATCTGCACAATCTGTCTGCACAGGAAACCCTCCCAGGAAAACACCTTCTTAAGATCTACACTGTAGCCACACGCACCGCACGTATATTTTTCTCACCATGTTTGAGGAAAAATGCTGCGGAACTCATAAACTTGCCTAATATATCATAAATCACTTGCTTACATGAAACAGTATTTGCGGTGTTAACGCCCATTTGCCCAACTGAGAGACGTAACAAATTAAAACGATGGCTGCAGCAGTACAATGGCATTAAAAACATTGGAAAGCAATAAACACATTGATATCTGCATCAGCTTGGCAATTAAATGGCCATGCCACTTTGTCTAGGAAGTTTTCCTCCATGTCAATTTGGAAGACTTTTTGTCTAGTGTCGAAGGATAATATCCTAATATCCTAGTCCTAGAAGGGGGATGCCATTTAACTGAGTACTGGTAGCCTGCTAGGGGCTGCATGTCGCAGAACAGCCAGATGTCACACAATCCCAACCTTCCAGTGTTTAGTAAACAGACATGGCTACTGTAAGATTGTAGATTAATAGTAATGAGGAGAAAGGAGGGAGGCAGGCAGTTGCCCAATGAATCCATAACTTAAATCTGGATTTGATTGCAGGTTGCCATCAGCCTTTTTCCATCCTTCCCTCAGCTAAAGGTCATTCACATGCATGCAAATGAGCTGACAAGCTGAAATCTGAGCTTGCTCTTGCCCTGCCAGTTTGGTGATCTGAAGGATGGCATGACCGGAAAGGGAAGAGTTAGGATACCCCTGTCTTTCCCCCCCTTTTTAATGGGCTCCACTGAGAGGCTAGAGCTCACATGCTATGACTGTGGAAACCTTGGCTTGGCATCGCCAATATCTTCTGGTCGAGTTGCAGCTGTAAGTAAAATTTAATGAAGAAACAGACTCCCCTGAGAGAAATGAATGGCTAGAGAAATATATTGGCAATGAAGTGATGGATATCAGACCAGCACTCCATGCATCTGCAGAGTGGCCACACTAAAACACAATCCTTGGCAGTAGCACGTGTGAAAAGGATCTAGTGGTCTTGGTGGACCACAAGCTTAACATGAGTCCACCGTGTGATGCAGCAGAAAAAGAAGCTAATACTATTCTGGGCTGCATCAACAGAAGTACAGTGGTGCCTCGCAAGACGAAAAGAATCCGTTCCGTGATTCTCTTCATCTAGCGGTTTTTTCGTCTTGCGAAGCAAGCCCATTGACGGCTTAGCGGATAAGCGGATAAGCGGCTTAGCAAAAGGGGGGTAGGGGGGAAAAGTCGGAAAAACTCGCAAGACATTTCGTCTTGCGAAGCAAGCCCATAGGGAAATTTGTTTTGCGAAGCGCCTCCAAAACGGAAAACCCTTTCATCTAGCGGGTTTTTCGTCTTGCGAGGCATTTGTCTTGCGGGGCACCACTGTGTAGTTTCCAGATAAAGGGCAGTAATAGTACCACTCTATTCTACTTCAGTCAGACCATACCTGGAATACTGTGTCCAGTTCTGGGCAGCACAATTTAAGAAGGATATTGACAAGCTGGAGTGTGTTCAGAGGAGGGCGACCAAGATGACCAAGGGTCTGGAAACCAAGCCTTATGAGGAACAGTTGAGAGAGCTGGGTATGTTTCGCCTGGAAAAGAGGAGGCTGAGAGGAAATACGATATCCACCTTCAAATATCTAAAGAGCTGTCACACTGAAGATGGAGCAAGCTCGTTTTCTCCTGCTCTGGACGACCTTACTGTGAGGGCTAAGCTCCCATTGACCCCTGCTGGCACAACTCCCACTGGCCAGAGATCCTGCAGAGGATAAGATGTATTTCTTCACCCCACCAGGCAGGGCTCTGTGTGATATAAAGACCTTCCTTCCACATGCTTCTTTCCTATCATTTTGATGGACTAGTTAATAAATAAATAATCCCTTATTTTTTGTAGTTACGAGTTGCTTCTATCTGAAGTACAACAGGTGACCCCAGCAATAACTCTGCTTCTTGAGAACTGTGCTGTATTCATATATCTCTCTTCACGTGAGTTGTTGTTGTTGTTGTTGTTATACCACACCCATCTGGCTAGGTTTCCTTTTTTTTAAAATGATATTTATTCAAAGTTTAAAAGTTACAAAAAGGAAAAAAGAACAATACAAAATACAAAAAAAGAATACAACAACAACAAAGAAAGAAAAAAAAATAAAAATAAAAATAAAAATGAAGAATACATTCACTTAAAAATATAAAAAGAACTGATTAGACCTTTACATAACTTTCTTCCTTTACTTATTTCCTTGACCTCCCCTCACCTCCCAATTTTGTATTCTAGTTCAAATCGTTATTTCAGCAAATCCTTCCCACCTTATTTTCATTTAAGTAATTTAATTTATTATATTATAATTTAACGTCCTCTCTTTCATCAAGTTCATCAACTCATTTTTACTTAATCCTTTATATTATTTCTACCAAAACCACCTAATTTTCTTTTTCCAACATCTTTCTAACATTCCTTAATTTTACAATGTTTTTGAAGATATGCTTTAAATTTTTTCCAATCTTCTTCCACCGACTCTTCTCCTTGGTCCCGGATTCTGCCAGTCATCTCAGCCATCTGGCTAGGTTTCCCCAGCCACTCTGGCTGGCCTACAGCACATATAAAAACATAGTAAAACATCAGTCATTAAAAACTTCCTGATACGGGGCTGCCTTCAGATGTCTTCTAAAAGTTATGTACCGTATTTTTCAATCTATAGGACACACTTTTCCCCCTCCAAAAATTAAGGGAAAATGTGTGTGTGTCCTATAGAGCAAATGCAGGCTGCACGGCTAAGCCCAAAGCCAGAACAGGGAGACGGAGCGCTGCGCAGCGCTCCGTCTCCCTGTTCTAGCTTGGGGTTAGCTGCTCAAAGCCTCCGCAGGGCAGCAGGGTGCCTTAACCCCACTGCTCTGCGGAGGCTTTGAAGGCTGCGCTCCGGGGGCTTCAGGCAGCTATCCGCAAGCCTTCGGAGCGCAGCAGGAGTTCCCGCTGCGCTCCGAAGGCTTGCGGATAGCCGTCTGAAGCCAGGAGAGCAAGAGGGATTGGTGCGCACCGATCATTCTTGCTCTCCAGGCTTTGTTTTGCTGGAGAGGTGCTGCACAGTTTTCCCTCTCTGTGCAGCGACCCTTCAGCGAAGCAAGAGGAGAAATGGAAGGGGCTCTGTTTCTCCTGCCGCTTCACTGAAGGGGCGCTGAGCAGAGAGGGGGAGAATTATTTTTTCCCTGTTCTCCGCCTCCTATGGTCCAGTGCGTCCTATAGAGCGAAAAATACGGTAGTTCTTTACCTTAAAGGCGGTGGGACGCAATTCAGTTTTGAAGAAGCCTCTGATTTGTGCACTTGAGTGACCTGCTTGCCTTCCTGAAATACTGTTGATTAACTTATTATTTGCCACCCTGGTCATGTTCTGGGTACTTTGCAACCTTGCAATACAAACATGCTGTTGTTGTACTTGGTGCCTGTTCCCAGCCAGGACAGCCGTTCCCTTAGCAGGTGCCACCATTAACATTGGCCGCATTACCACTGCCTTTTTATTTACTGTCTCCCAAGTGTTGCCAAAGAGGCCTGCCGTGGCTCTAATAGGTTGACCAGGAAGCCGTGGTGGCAAGCTTCCAGTTGGAATCTGACAAATGCCTTAAGAAATTTTTCAGATACCAGGCTGTCAATCTGTCATACTTCAGCATCTCAGTCCACACATTATTTTATCTATAGAATGGTGTTATCAAGGAACATGCCGTCCTTAAAGAGGCCTACTTTTCACAGAGGCGTCAAAGCTGTAAACAGGGTTGCTCTGCCTCAGATCAGAGATGGGAGGCTTCACAATTTAAATATTGTGCATATATAATAAATCAAATGAAATAAATCCCCTGCATATAATAAGAAACTGGCATAACAGGTTGCCAGATTCCTGTTTGCAGTTCTTTCATATAAAAGACTTCATGGAATGCTGCATGACTATTAAAAATCTAGTAAACTCTATGCACCATCTTTATCTTCAAGGCCATAATACGGTACATCTAGAGATTGTAAGTAATGTGAAGGAGATTATGCGTTGAAATATTTTAGTTGACATTCTAGAATGTAAAATGCTATTATATTTATTGATTTGTTACCTTGTGGGCTTATAGCCGAATAAAGTATCTGTTGTTGTTGTTGGCATAACAGGGAGAAAGCTGGGCTCAAACCTTCCTCCTTTACCCTTGTTTTCTGTGTGAATGGTTTTTATTTTATTTTATGTCTGGAGAAGCATTCAACTATTTATTTATTTTATTAATGCATTTTAAACCCTAGCTTTCTTTCAGAGAATACAAGGTGACATACATGGTTCTCCCCCTCTTCATATTTTCCTCACAACAACCCTGTGGGGTCGGTTAGGCTGAGTGTTGGTGAGATTCGCCACCTCAGGGAAAAGTAATTTTGGACAAAAGAAGACCATAATCGGGCAACACAGGATGCAAAACAAAACCATACCATGCCCACTTGGCTTACAAGAGAATAATAAATTATGCTATTCATTTAATGTTGCTGGAAAAAGAGCAGCAGGTCAAACGCATCTAAGCGAATGTGTATTTCGATTATTTTTTGCACAAGCATATTGGTCTGTATTGGTTCAAAATTGGGAAAGGAGTACGACAAGGCTGTATATTGTCTCCCTGCTTATTTAACTTATATGCAGAATTCATCATGCAAAAGGCTGGGCTGGATGAATCCCAAGCCAGAATTAAGATTGCCGGAAGAAATATCAACAACCTCAGATATGCAGATGACACAACCTTGATGGCAGAAAGTGAGGAGGAATTAAAGAACCTTTTAATGAGGGTGAAAGAGGAGAGTGCAAAATATGGTCTGAAGCTCAACATCAAAAAAACGAAGATCATGGCCACTGGTCCCATCACTTCCTGGCAAATAGAAGGGGAAGAAATGGAGGCAGTGAGAAATTTTACTTTCTTGGGCTCCATGATCACTGCAGATGGTGACAGGAGTCACAAAATTAAAAGACGCCTGCTTCTTGGGAGAAAGGCGATGACAAACCTAGACAGCATCTTAAAAAGCAAAGGTCCGTATAGTTAAAGCCATGGTTTTCCCAGTAGTGATGTATGGAAGTGAGAGCTGGACCATAAAGAAGGCTGATCGCCGAAGAATTGATGCTTTTGAATTATGGTGCTGGAGGAGACTCTTGAGAGTCCCATGGACTGCAAGAAGATCAAACACATCCATTCTTAAGAAAATCAGCCCTGAGTGCTCACTGGAAGGACAGATCGTGAAGCTGAGGCTCCAATATTTTGGCCACCTCATGAGAAGAGAAGACTCCCTGGAAAAGACCCTGATGTTGGGAAAGATGGAGGGCACAAGGAGAAGAGGACGACAGAGGACGAGATGGTTGGACAGTGTTCTCAAAGATACAAACATGAGTTTGACCAAACTGTGGGAGGGAGTGAAAGACAGGAGGGCCTGGCGTGCTCTGGTCCAGGGGGTCACGAAGAGGCGGACACGACTAAACAACAACATTGGTCTGTAAACTCGTATATGATCCAACAGGAATTCCATACCACCTATTTCATCAGTATTAACTAGTCAAGTTTTTTTTTACTGTATTATTATTTCATGAATGTATATACTGCTTATTACCAAGGCAGGTGCTACCAAATACTATCTATATCAGAGGTCAGCAAACTTTTTCAGCAGTGGCCCAGTTCACTGTCCCTCAGACCTTGGCGGGGGGGGGGGGGAAGGCTATATTTTTTTGGGGGGGAGAACGAATTCCTATGCCCCACAAATAACCCAGAGATGCATTTTAAATAAAAGGACACATTCTACACATGTAAAAACATGCTGATTCCCAGAACCATCCGCAGACCAGATTTAGAAGGCGATTGGGCCAGATCTGGCCCCCAGGCCTTAGTTTGCCTACCCATGATCTATATCCACATATTCAAGCCACAAAGCGGCAAAACTACAATAGCAAATCAAATCCCCCCAAAGCTAAACATAGCACATTTTAAAACCATTTTATCCTGTCTGATATAGTTTTCCACCAGGTATGCAGCTCCAGGAGGGACACACAAAGAGGGAGAGTGCGCCCACCTAGCCAGCCAGCGCAGCCAAATCAACCTGGCGATCAATAGGTTGACCAATGTCATGGCCCAATTGCCCTCACAACAACCTTGGTTGCATAAGCAAAATATCTATGGTTGGTAAATCCATGTTTGATCTAGCAGGAGTTTCATACAAAAAGTTGCATCACTTTATTTCGTAAAAGTTTTAAGCGATTCCTTTTTTAGCATGATTATAATGAGTAATTTTAGGATGTGATTCAGCCATTCCTACACATGCGGGCTACACCTGTGGAGGCAACAGACTGTTGCACCTTCCTATTTCACAACTAGGCAGGGCAGTGTTGAGCCTTAGACACTGTCTTGTTCCCAGCCACCATGGACAACGCTTCCTCTTAAATCTTAGTGTACAAGCTACTGCCAGGAGGAATGTGATTAAGGCTGCATGCCTACATGAAGAGGAGCAGGCCTTTCGATAGCTGTATGGGAAACCTCCCGTTATGGGGCGTAGCTGAGCATATTGCAGTCTGCCCAGGACAGCAGCAGCTAAGGATTAAGGAAAGGGAATCGGAGAGATCCCTAATATGGGAACATAGGAGACTGTCTTATACAGTGTCAGACCAATGGTCCATCTAGTGCATGGGTAGTGTCAGGGAACTGCCATCGGAGCCAGAGGCGGAGAGGGTCCCAGCAGGGAGAGAGGCAGCCCATCTGGTGGGGAAGGAAATCAGCGTAGCACCAGTGGAGAAGGGGGGCAGATGGGGGAATCGGAGAGAAGGCTCCTGGACTCTTCACCAGAGACCAGCGGGGAGAGCACGGGTCCTCCGCTGCCCACACCCTCCCTGCGCAGAAGACATCCGCGCAGGGAGAGTAGGAGGCGACTGGGCGTCAAAGAACTTCTTTGCTGGAAGAAGTTCAAGAAACGCCCACTGACGGATTCTGCCAGCGATTGAGACAGCCACGGATGGGTGGCTGTCCGGACAGAAAGGGTTCACCCAGGTGACTCAGCCAGGTGTGGCGACGACTTACGCACAAGCAACCCCTAGAACCATTACAGGTAGTCAACCTTTTTATACCTACTGCCCACTAATGCATCTTTCTTGATGGTAAAATTTCCTTACCGCCCACCAGTGCTAGATGGAAGGAGGATTCAGCTTGTGCCATAGAGCCCCCTACCGCCCACCTAGAATCCTGAAATGCACACTAGTGGGCAGTAGGGACCAGGTTGACAACCCCTGATCTAGTGCAGCATTGTCTATATGCCATGGGTAGGCAACCTAAGGCCCAGGGGCCGGATCTGGCCCAGTCGCCTTCGAAATCCGGCCCACAGACGGTTCCGGGAATCAGTGTGTTTTTACATGAATAGAATGTGTCCTTTTATTTAAAATGCATCTCTGGGTTATTTGTGGGGCATACTAATTTGTTCATTATTATTTTTCAAAATATAGTCTGGCTCCCCACAAGGTCTGAGGGACAGTGGACTGGCCCCCTGCTGAAAAAGTTTGCTGACCCCGGTCTATGCTAACTTCAGGCTTTGATGGAGATTTGTCAGTTACTCTCTGTTGTGTCAGCAGTTGGGATGCAGAAATAAGGGATGACTCTGCCAGAGCCTCTGCTGCTGTTCATAGCTTGGAAACAATCCACTGAGCTGCATGATGGGGAGATGAAGGCCAGTAGCCAGATTAGAAGTTACCAGGGACCAGACATAGACCCTCGACTGCTGGCAGCCTCTCCTGGTGTGTTTGTTTGTTCCTGGGCTCCACAAGCACAATGCAGAACTATTTTATTACTGTAGAATATTTTTTAGGGGGGAGGGTTCAGTATTGGTTAACTTTTATGCCCCCTATCTTGTTTCTAGGGATTTTTTTCCGGCCTTCTCTGCTTCAATTCGCTTCCTACTCTTCCATGACCTCCACTGCCCAGAGAGGGATTTAGGGGAGCACGTCTGGTTCGGTTGCACTGGTGCAGACCCTTGGGGGTGACCCTGGGGGCTCTGCAACTATTACCGTATTTAGAATGGGGCGTGAGAGGCGGAGGGTACCACATTCTAACGTTGCACATGGTGCCACTGAAATATGACACCGCAAGATCCGCCACTCATGCCCCATTCTAAATCATAGTTTCCAGTATGGTGTAGTGGTTAAGAGCGGTAGACTCATAATCTGGTGAACTGGGTTCGCGCCTCCGCTCCTCCAGATGCAGCTGATGGGGGACCTTGGGCCAGTCATACTTCTTTGAAGTCTCTCAGCCCCACTCATCTCACAGAGTGTTTGTTGTTGGGGAGGAAGGGAAAGGAGAATGTTAGCTGCTTTGAGACTCCTTAAAGGTAAAAGGACCCCTGACCACTATGCCCAGTCGTGACCAACTCTGGGGTTGCAGCGCTCATCTCGCTTTATTGGCCAAGGGAGCCAGCGTACAGCTTCCGGGTCATGTGGCCAGCATGACTAAGCCGCTTCTGGCGAACCAGAGCAGCGCACGGAAACACCGTTTACCTTCCCGCTGGAGCGTTACCTATTTATCTACTTGCACATGACGTCCTTTCGAACTGCTAGGTTGGCAGGAGCTGGGACCGAAAGACGGGAGCTCACCCCGCCGTGGGGATTTGAACTGCTGACCTTCTGATCGGCAAGTCCTAGGCTCTGTGGTTTAACCCACAGCGCCACCTGTGTCCCTTGAGACGCCTTAGGGTAGGGATATCAAATCCAAACTCTTCTTCTACACTGTCATCTCATCTTCTTCCTCCTCCATCATTTAGAATAACTTTCCCAGATGTTTTGGACAACAACTCGCAACAGCCCCAGCCAGCATGGCTGTGCTGGGAGTTGTAGTACACAACATCTGGAAGACACCAGGTTGTAGAAGGCTGACTTAAAACAGCCCACATGGTTCCATGGAGGGCAGCCCGCCCATGGCATAGACATTATCATGCTTTGTCACACTTCCTTCTTCGAAAAGCACGGCGTCTAGACTTCATTCTAGACATCATTGTGATGCGAGTTTATTTAGGCCTCTCTCTGGATGAGAGGCTACAAAAGTGCAGATGAGAACTTTGCCAAATGAAAAGAGTTCCAGAGCTGCTGTTTGCTGTGCAGCAACAAGCCAAACGGGTTGCACGGTCCGCCTGCCTACGGTTTAGTTCTCTTCTGTTTGTTTTACAAAGCAGTGCCTGAGAATAGCTTTTGCTTCCAGGCCCTCCTTTTGTGTGCACACTTCTGAATGTTTGCTTTTTGCCCTTGCAAAGATTAACTAAAATATGGTTTTTGCTTCTCATTGACAGTAGTGGCTCAACTTAACAGTGCATATACAAGCATGTCTGCTAAGAGGTCAGCCCAAACAAACGGAGCTTACATCCAGGTAAATGGATATATATAGGTTTGCCGCCACAGTGCAGCAATAGATTTGGGGCATCGTTAGGTGGAGAGAGATCTGATCTACAAGCTCAGTTTAAATGAGACCTGTTGCCTCCCTTGTTCGCAGCCCTTTCAATTACAGCAGTGGGTTTATAAAACAGTAACAGAAATCCTTCAAGAGAGCTGGCTAATTCTGAGGAATTAATTGGCAATTCTAAATTATACAAGATGCTATATAAAATAAATAAACTGCGCAAAGAAGGCTTTGCACTAGATGGGGAGAAAGGCTTGGGGGGAAATTATTTCAGAAAATATATGACAATATTTATGAACATACAGAATTAAATTATTAACCTGAATTTTTTTTTTTCCTTTCCCCCCCTTTTTCTAAGCCGCTAAGCCGCTTATCTGCTTATCTGCTAAGCCGCTAAAAGCCGCTAAAAGCCGCTAAACCGCTAATAGCGCTAATCCGCTAAGCCGTCAATGGGCTTGCTTCGCAAGACGAAAAAACCGCTAGATGAAGAGACTCGCAGAACAGATTAATTTCGTCTTGCGAGGCACCACTGTATATGGTAATACAGACTTGTTGAAATGATTACTTCATGGTAAATTTTTATATTGCATATAATTGATTTTCTGCAAGGACGTGGTTGGGGCCATATTTTCAAATGAGCAAAGGCTCAAGAGCATGCAGCATTACCACAAAAATTGTACTGTCTGTTCTGGCCAAACAGAACTGACATGAACATTAAATTGTAGGGCTAAACCACAGCTACTTAGCTTTTTTTCAGGAACGTTTTTCTGCAATCTGGAGGGGGAAAATATTCTCTCTTTGCAATGCTAACACACCACTCTTGTGTTTGTTTGTTTGTTTGTTTGTTTGTTTGTTTGTTTGTTTATATTGCCCTTTCTCTTGTTTGACTTCATTTGCCCTCAGTGATGCAATCGTATTGCCAAATCTTACTGGCTAAATAATGCAAGCCACTCTTCTTGCTAACTGCATGTTACCTAATCACCTTAGGGCAGGAGAAGTCAATATGGTTCTTTCTAGATGTTCCTAGGAGTCCATCGCCCTCAGCCAAACGTAGCCAATGGACAAGGTAGGTGGAAGTTGTAGACCAACAATACTTGGAGCACATCTGCTAAGGTAACCTGTGTGACTTACTGAAGCAGAGAAAGAAGCTGCAACCAAGGATAAAAAGTCCACCAAAGCAATTAAAAAAGATGTTCAAAGTGATTACCGTATTTTTCGCTCTATAAGACGCACCAGACCATAAGATGCACCTAGTTTTTGGAGGAGGAAAACAAGAAAAAAAATATTCTGAATCTCAGAAGCCAGAACAGCAAGAGGGATCGCTGTGCAGTGAAAGCAGCAATCCCTCTTGCTGTCTGGTTTCTGGGATAGCTGTGCAGCCTGCATTCGCTCCATAAGACGCACACACATTTCCCCTTACTTTTTAGGAGGGAAAAAGTGAGTCTTATAGAGCAAAAAATACAGTATACTAAAAACAAAACACCTCTGAAGCTCTTATCTTAGGGAATATAGTGACAGAAGTTTTTTTTAAAAAAAATAATAATGATTGAGCTGTTTTATGTATGTAACAACATAACTCCCGCCGGGCTCCCAAGGCTTGCGGATAGCTTCCTGAAGCCTGGAGAGTGAGAGGGGTCGGTGTGCACCGACCCCTCTGGCTCTCCAGGCTTCAGCGAAAGCCTGCATTCACCCCATAGGACACACACACATTTCCCCTTCATTTTTGGAGGGGAAAAGGTGCGTCCTATAGGGCGAAAAATACGGTATATAAAGATAAAACACTGTGGACTTTATTTTCAGATAAATCTTACTTTTTGAATGCCCTTCTTCAGCTTTATAATGGAACATATTCAGGGCAGATCCTGTTAAATTCTTAACCATTCATTTCATTTACCCGCCCCACCCCCCAATGTTTTATACTTCCCAATATTTTAGCAGGGCCGGCGTGTTATGATGACTAAGTTGCTGGGTTGTGGCCACTGAGGTCAAAGACACTGTCTTGCTGGCCTATTATTAGAAGCCAGGTTCAGTAACTCTGCGGCCCCAGAGCACTGCAGAGGCCTGCTGACCTACCCTTTTAGAGATCCTGGATTCTTGAGGCAAAGCTTGCCAGCGTTCCGGAGGAAAGCAATGCTGTTTAATTATCCAAGCTGCAGAGTCATTAAACAGCGGTATAATAAGCGAGTCTGAGCTCTGCTTCTTTCGCAGTTTGTGAAGGCCCATTGTTGTTGCTGCCAAGTAAATACTTCTCTGGGGCATCCCCACAGGGTGACATTCAGCAGCGAGCCAGGTTACACGTGCTCTTGCATGTATTCTTCCTCTTCCTATTGGGAAGTGTGCAAGCACCAGGAGACTCAGAAGAGTGCCAGATCTTCCAAACTCATGGGAACTGCCACTGTCCCTTTTGTCATTTGGGGCTCAGCATTCATGGAATCATAGAATTTCCATTCATTAATGCAGGCGCTGAAGATAAGCCAAAGAGGGGTGGCATGAGCATGTGCCTAATCCTTTCAGGCCACCAAGCCAAATCTGTCCTCCTGAGAAGTACTCAACCCACAGAAAAGTGGGGCACATGGTAAGTGTGATGACTATGGCAACAGGACAGGCTAGTAGTTGACTTCAGAAGAATTTCCCATTCTCCCCTGAAAGTAGCCTTTCCTCCTAAACCTCTTGCTGTCCAGGGATACTTTACTCTGGTTGGGAAATAATTTTATGAGTTCTGACCTCAGCCTTTTTCCTATAAGATGGTAAGGAATCTTTTTCAAATTAGGACCACATTACCTTCTGCCACAAAGGAACACAGGTGGCGCTGTGGGTTAAACCACAGAGCCTAGGACTTGCTGATCAGAAGGTCAGCTGATCAGAAGGTCAGGTGAGCTCCTGTTGCTCGGCCCCTGCTCCTGCCCACCTAGCAGTTCAAAAGCACCTCAAAGTGCAAGTAGATAAATAGGTACCGCTCCGGCAGGAAGGTAAACGGCATTTCCATGCATTGCTCTGGTTCACCAGAAGTGGCTTAGTCATGATGGCCACATGAACTGGAAGCTGTATGCCGGCTCCCTCGGCCAATAAAGCAAGATGAGCGCCACAACCCCAGAGTCGTCCGCGACTGGACCTAATGGTCAGGGGTCCCTTTACCTTTACCTTCTGCCACATGCTGATAGTGGGCTGGGCCAGAGGCAAAGATAGACAGGGCCACAAAGGTAAGTTTTACCTTTGTCCAGTAGGCCAGTTTCTACACAGATCCACACATGCCACTCTAATCTTCAGGCATGCAAGAGTCATGATCAAGGACACATTTTGGCCCAGTAAAGGTACTCAAGGAGCGGGGCAGAGCAGAGCAGAGCAGGCACATGGTGTAGCAGAAGAGGGGATGTAGGCTTGGGAAAGGCCAACAAGGGCCAGATAGAGAGCTATCTGGGAGCTGAAGTTTCCCATCCTGACTAAACAACTAAGGCTACACTCCTCTACCCAGTGAGGAGGAATTCCCAGTGTCTGGAAGTAAGTCCCACTGAACTGAACAGGCCAATAGGTTTGCACCCTAAAGCTGCATTCTGATGTTCACGTGGGATTCTATTAAAGTCAGTGGGACTAACTTCTGAGGAAAAACACAAGGGATTGAGCTGCAGCTGCCAGGATGGTTGCCGCAGTGAAGATGCTGGAAATAAGACATTCACATGCAATGCTAAGCCGAACAATGGCTTAGCACAAATCAGCCAATGTGTGGATTCCCAGAGAGTAAATTGTGGCTGCTATAAATACTCCTCTCCCAGCACTACTCTTGCTGCACTTCTCCAAGCAAACCCATGGTTTGGCTTAGTGTGACATGCACACCTGGTTTTGTGCTTTGTCTCACTCCAGAGAAACCTCAAATTGTAACCAAGGTTTGTTCTTGGTTTATGGCTTGTGGGAATTTGGGGGAGACAAACCATGAGCCCAGATTTTGATGGATTGGAATCATAATGTCTCTGTTTGTACTTTTTAAAGCAAAGTACAAAATTAGAAAACAACTGGCCTGTTTAGGAGGTTTGTAGCAATCCTACCTTCTCTTCTGCCATTTTGTCATTTGTAATCTTCTTTCTCTGCCTATTGGCTATGGAGGCATTTCCTCATTCACACTCTTTTTCTTTTTACTCCTTTTAAGACTTAATAATGCATAAGAACGTTTACTGTCTTTAAATCTTAATAATTCCCGGGACCTGTCACATTCACTTTTGTTTGTGCTGGATGCAGAAGTGAAGAGGAAATCAATGAAGGGAATTAAGAAAAAGGATTACATGTATGGACAATGGGAGAAGTGAACGAGTTTGAGAACAGGAAGTCCTGTGCAATGGTGAGAGGAATGAGATGTGCCAGAAGAAAGCCAGAGACAAGATATTAGATACATTAAAACTTATCACCTTTCTCCTTGCTGTGGGTAGTGATTAAGGGTGTGCTTCAAATTACAGCCAAAAGCACAAGCAACTGTCACTCAGGGTCCTTTAATCCATGGGTCACCTGCTAAAATGAAAGGGCTGCTGAGTGGCGCCAAGCGCTGCCCTTTGTGAAGGGACTTGGTTTCCTCGGCAGCTGAGCTATGTTGTCAAATAACAGACCGGCCGATGGCTGCTAATTTTCAATAGACCAAGTCTAAAATTGGTTTGTGACTTATTTGACGGCCCCTTGGCTGCACGAGGCGAAGGCCTCCTCTGACACGCTGCAAACCTGATGCAGTAGCAATAGAGCAAGATGGTTCATGAGTGCCAAACATCACATTTGGGATCCACGTGCTCACTGGATCAAGTGACCACATCGGAGTTAGACACGGTGGCCTCGGCTGCCTTCAGTGGGCTAGCCCTTCCAAACATGACAGGTCGAATTCTTGTCGTTACTGTACTATGAAATGATTTAGAACTGTGTGTGTCGCCTGAGGTAATAACGAAATAATGCTGAGTAATATAAAGATCATGTGCTGTGTTTTACTTCTGCTCATGGCAATGAAGAGAAAGAGAAAGGGAATAAAATATAAAGTATTCCCATGGGGCTTTTTGGCTACAACAAAGAGATTGCATTAGCAGAAGCAGAATAGACTTCCAGATATGGTCTGGTTTTTCTGTTCACTGCTGAAACAGATCAAGTCAGCTGCTCTTTCTTACCAAAGTGGTTCAGGGTGACTGGATGCCAGAGGACCAGTGCCAAATATTATTTTTCTGGCCTGATACAAACACTCCCCCTGTGCCACCAAAAAGCTTTTCCGGTTTTGAAAAATTAGAGGGTTGATTTGTTTTCTAATGTTGCCAGCTGTCTGGTTTGTATTTATTACCAGACATGGCAATAGGACATGTACACATATTAAATGTGCACAAGAGACAGATGCCCTTCAACTATTGTTTTTTCTCCCTGGGATTTAGTGTTAGGGGTTTTTTTACGCATTCTGGAGCCCAGAACTAATGTATTCATTTCCAGCAGGGTCTATAAATTCTGTTAGAAACATTTGTTCCCACTTTCTGTGGGATTTGTTGTTGTTGTTGTTTTTCCTCCCTCTGCTCAGTGTCACATCCTGTTGGCTTCTTCTGCCTACAAAATGCTGTTATGCTGGACACTGGACTCGTGGCCTATCTAGCAGGCTCTAGTGTTCTTAATTTGGTTTCGGTGTTTTCCTCATGGTTATGGGCTTCTAGCCCAGAGCAGGCCAGGCCCACCCTGGAACTCAGGGCTAGAATAACGTATCCTCTCCCATGTTTTGGCCAGACAGGGGTGGAGTTGTTGCTTCCCCTACCCTGACACATTTTCTTCACCATAAAAGTTTCTGAGTCAGTCGCAAGTTAATATCTCATGACGCCAGCTGGAAAGCCTATACACTGAACAGCAGAGACAATGGGAGGAGTATAAAAACAGCTGAGAGGAAAAAGTCGTGACTCACAAAAATTATAGTGAGGAACAACATTTACGTAACTTATTGTATACCTATATGCGCATTGGCATTACTGCAAGAAAAGCCCTTCTGGATCCGACCACAGCAGTGCTGCGCAACACAGACGGGGGAGATTTTGAAAAGGCTCTTGATATGAGGAACCTAATTCTATTTGTACCATGGAAGCTGAAGAACGTTCTGGCTAATGTAGATGCATCTTACTGCCTATGAAGTCATGCAGGGAAAGACATAATAACACATCCTTTCCCTGCCTAACGTCTCCCAGATGTTTTGAATCACAACTCCTATGATCCCCAGCCACTGACCTTGCTGGCTGGAGCTGATGGGAGTTGTATTCCATAATAATAATAATAATAATAATAATAATAATAATAAATTTTATTTATATCCCGCCCTCCCCAGCCGAAACTGGGCTCAGGGCGGCTAACAACAATCAAAATAATCCGATTCTAAAAACATTTCATTATAAAAATTAATTAAAATCAAATTGATGGCAACCAATAAGCAAAATTCTGTGCAGATTGCCAGAGGAGGGGGGGGTCAGGCTGCACCCTGACCAAAGGCCTGGTGGAACAGCTCTGAAGGATATCAAGCTGGAAAAACTGATGATAGAACATATGATGGCAATGTCCAAAAATACTAAGAATGTGTTTCAGAGACATATTATTGGTAAAATAAATGAAGGAAGCAGAATTACAGCCCCATTAAAGAAGTAATTCTGGCCTAGCTAAAAGAGCACAGTGAGAGAATGAAACAACATTCCACGTTATCAAAGCAGCAAGTTGTCAAAAGCTCAACAGTACTTTAAAAAGTAGTACTATTTGTAATTACCGGTATATGTTTCAAATAATATGTTCTTTTCAAAAAGGTGAAGAAAGTCATTGGTGCTTTTGGTGGCGAATAAAGAATTATTGAAGATGGCCTGAATTTCATAATGTCAACCAATGAGGATGGATAAAATACTAAATATGCTAAATTAAGCTTAAACACAGTAATTAAATATTTGATCCAAACTACAAATCCTGTTATCAGCCAGAGTCCTGTTTCAAATGTCAGAGTGGTAAAAAAAAAAAAAAAAGGTACAGTTTTCAAACCTATTTGCACATGCTTCTGAAAAAGCAGCTTGACCCCCAAGAATATTAGCATGGGAATCAGGTTTAAGAGAAGCCTGGCAGAGATCCAGTCTTGCTTTCTGGTCCAGCAGTTAAAACCGGCCTCCACCGCCACCCCTGTTCTGGAGTCACCGTAGGGGCAGCGCAGCAGTCATTTGGCTGCTGGATCAACAATGAATCTTTTCATCGGGAGTCCCAGAGCGGTGAGCCACCTCCACATTCAAGTTAATGAGAGTCTTTCAAGCCACATTTGGAATTACAATAAATAATGTCCCAAATTATGCTGACTAAGAGATACCATCACCAAGAATGTGCTCTCCACAGAGTGCAACAGCAAAAGAAGGTCATCTACTCTGGAAGGCGTCCATACCTCCAATTATAAATCTGGTCGACAATGAATATCGCCCTAATGTATTGACTATGTTAATGAACCCAGAGAGCTACAGACTGTATGGCTGTTCCTCTACAATGTTATTTGCACTAGGCACCAATATATATATATTTAATGGTGCACTTGGCATATGAAGCCAGGAAGAGGCAACATCAAATTGGTGATGATAGAAAAGAATGAAGGCATGGGAAGAGAAGAGAAGATCTGCCAAAAAAGCTGAAAAACATCTTCATGTATGCGACAACAACCGCAAGAGTTTTAATAGCACAAGGATGGAAGACTGAAGAAACCCCAACTAAAGAATCATGGCAAGAAAAATTGATGGACCATGCAGAACTGGCAAAACTGACATACAAGCTACGGAACAAGGATAACTGTGACTTTAAAGATGAATGGGAAACCTTTACAAAGTATTTGAAGACACAACAAAGCGAACTGGACTCCTTGGCTGGCTTTGAATAAACATTCACAAACTTTTTATTGATAATTATCAGCTAAATAGTTTGAGGATCTATACAACTGTGTAACATGCAGAAAACAGCATTTTTAGAGAAATCAAAGACTGGAACTGAGGGAAGTCGGTGGGGGGAGTGGGAGGGAGGAAAAATGGGGGGGAACAAGGATGATATGTTTTTGGATAATATGTCTTGTTATAATTTTGAATAAAAAAGTAATTAAAAAAGGAAAGGAAAGGAAAGGAAAGGAAAGAGGAAAGGAAAGAGGAAAGGAATCTACTGAGTAAGAGAATGAGAGAAGAATCTTCGCTTTGGAAGCCACTAAGATAAATAATCCATTCTGAGGGGAAGCATGAAGGAGGAAATGTATGGCAAATGTCTGTGTGTGGCTAGTAAGGTAATAACCGTAGCCCTCATCAGAATGGTGTATCAAGGTCACCCAAAAGTGCAGCAGGAACTATAGCTCAACGCAATCTGTACTGCAAGAAGAAACCAGTTAATGCAGTCTTAGCTTGTCTCTCGGGACTGACGGCTGCCAACAACGGCTTGTGACGGCACACCACTCAGTAGCACTGCCATTGTTGAGTCCGTGCGTATCACAGAAGTGATCTTCGTTGGATTACTGTGGTGAGGGAGGCCACAATCAATGCCTGGAGAAGTGCCACAGGTTCATTTGTACCTAACTAAGCATGTCAGAATGATACCTGTGAGGGGGCAGGTGTGGGAAAAACTGGGTCGCAGCAGCATTTCTGTCCCTGGGAACTTTGGTGGAGGGGGGGATGAGGCAAGAGCATGACTCTTTTTTAAAATAATAATATATTTTTATTGGTTTTCTAATGCAAAAACAAATTTATACATTCCATACATCTTAATTACATCTTACTTCTCTTTTTTGACTTCCCTCAATTTGTCTGAAATTCCTTCCCTTTATTACTTTTTACACATTTCTGCCGTTTTAACCATTTCCCCTCACAGAGCTTCCTTAAAACTTACAAACGTAATTTGATTATCACTCAGGACAGTATGACTCTCTGTTTAGACACCACTCTGTGCTCATCTCTCTGATGACTCCTATTACTTGTAACCTAGCTAGGCATAAACACTTTCTGAAAACTTAAAAAAGAAGATTTCTGTTAATAATGAACATTTATATTATGCAGGTTTGAGGCGTGTGTGTGTGTCCCCTGTCCCCGCCCCCCATGCATGCTACTGAGGCAAGCAAAATGGCTCAAATTGCTTTCGTTTTCTCAGACAGCCTTACCACAGCCCTGTAAAGTAGGCCAGTACTCTTATTGGTATGTTGCCAGAGTGGGGACATTTCTGAGGCATAGAAATGGCAAGCATAGCTAAAGCCTGCTAGTGAATTCATGGTCAAGGTAGAATTTAAAGCAAGGCCTTCCCAGCCCATATCTTAATCTTCACTTATACACCAGTGTTTGCAGGCCCCTCCCCCCCCCCACAAAGGAAGAGACCAGACAACAAGGTATGTGTTAAGTTGTAGGTGAACATATCAGACGACACAGCGATTCTTCAAACAGCTCTTGTTTATTCACAGGCCAGGACAGAACTGAACTGAAGGGTTCAGTCAGCCTGCTTATATAGAGCTCCAGTACAACGTTACTGTAACAACTTTCTAAAACTATGCAATCACTGGACGTCACTTTCGATCCCTTATTTGCATAACTATCTACAGTATCCCCCTGCTGGCCCAGTGTGAGAACTTCAGTACATAACAGTATGGGTTTGAATTGGCCACAACTTTATTGAATTCAGATTTCAGATGTAGGCAACATGGCCTTGGCCTTGGAAGGTATCCTTCTCAACCCCACGGGGGCTGAGGATGTGCAGGGAGACAGGTGCAGTGTGAGGGGGCTGCAAAGCGTGAACTTACACAGTGTGCCCACGCACAGCACCGGATTGGGAGTTTGACCTACTTGCCACCACTCTAGGGCCAGGGACTCCCACAACCACCCTTTAACAGGCCCTGCAAAAACGCCTTCGCATGGGGGTGCATGAGATGCCACCCCCTTTCACTCAAAGATAGACTAAAGGATACCTAACAAGGCCCAAAACTGCCACCCGAGGTGCAGGGGCCTTGCCTACAACTGAACACAACCCTCCACAGCACAAACTCCCTTTGGCCTGATCCTAGAAGAGAAGAAAGATGAGTGAGTCTTGGCCGGGGATCGGCCCCTAAAGGTATTCCCAGGCCACACCCCCATTGGCAGCCCATTGGCCTGCCATGTGGGGGTGGGCCAAGTCCGCAGTTACCTGGTGGGTGCCACATGGCCAGGTGGCTCAGCCCGAGGCCACAAACTCCGCCCACCTGTTGGGAAGTGGTGAGTGGGCATTGTGTTTTCGCAGGGTATTGACACTTGAGGCATCCAACGTTTTCTGAATTAAAATTAGAGGCACATTTCACCAATGGGATTTACTTTTAGAGAGGCCCAATGGTCAAGAATATGAACAGGACCATACCAGCTGGGTCACAGATTCCAGAGCTAGCAGCCACCCATTCTAGAACCAGGTCTAATTCCAGAACCAGATCGAAACAAGCAGCCAACACTTAACCAGCAATTTAGTCATACAAAAGATGGTGCCATTTATTCACTTGCATGACACCACAACATCCCCATTGCAATGGTTTTTATTTTATGGTTGAAAAGCTCAAGCTTTGTTGCCTGAAAGACAAAATCCATCCCATTAAATTTAAGACACTGTTGAGGCTTGGTTGGGGATGAACACTTGCCTCCGTATTCCAAGTCGTTCATTTCCTTGGCCTTTGGTGTTTTGTAGCTTTCAATACACCTCAAGGAAATGAGAGCAATAAAGGAACGCCATGAACCTTCCAACAAGCTGCTAAGAATCAGGTGCTGATGGGCTTCCTCCCCTCCCCTGAGGTGACCTTTTGGTGGCCAGAGCACAGTTGCCTCCCAGGAAGGACATCTTTTTCACCCTCCCCCTTCCAAACCCAGCATGCTCCAACCACCATCAACACACCATTGCAAAGGGAAATTTGCTTCTGCTGGGCAGTGGGGATGAATGGGCACCTGTACAAAGAAGGAGATCATGTGCTCATTCATGCATCAGCTGATGCTTTGATTTCCCTACCTGAGGACAAAAGGCTACATAACTCGTAGGTTATGGAATGGACCCTGAAACTGACCCCAGAAACCCTTTACAAACTGCAGTGTCCAGAATCGATTGAGGGAAATAATATGTTTGAATGTCCTGTAAAGGTATAGGGTAAAGGTAAAGGTAAAGGGACCCCTGGCCATTAGGTCCAGTCGTGACCAACTCTGGGGTTGTATTAATGCTGCAAGGGACTTTTTTATGTGTCATTATGACAGGTGGTGGAGGGAGCGAGCCGCATTCCAGTGAGTGAGCCTGTCCCTGGCTCTGCTACTGGTGTTGGCCCTCTCACTGGTCAAAGCTGAAGGAGTTAAGGGGCAGAGGGATGAGGAGGGAGACCCGGCTGGGGAAGAGGAAACAGGTTTGTAAACACGACTGAAACTTTAGGTTAATTTTTTTAAGTAAACAAAGGGATTTTACTCTATTGAAACATTACTGTTTACAACTTCAGAAAGAGGTACACGTAATTTTCACCTGTGAGCTTATATATATATATATATATATATATATATATATATATATATAATGCATCTGTCTAAAAAGTGTTAGGAGAGACAATAATTTTGAAATCAAACGGAAACAGAAAGAAACTAGAAGACCAAAGAAGAATTAATCCTAATCAAAGAGGGACAGTCAATTGTGGACAAAATATGGACTTTGAGAAAGTCCCCAAAAGAAAGCTCAGCCAAGCAAAATCTAAACTTAAAAATTCAGAAAAATACCAAGATGAAGATTTTAAGGATAATCACCAAAACAAAAAACACCACATGACAACTAGAGAAGCCAAGAGAAAATGAAGGAATATGAAGGGTATAAATCAAGTTTTACTTACTTTTCAAACTAACTGTGAAAAGGAGCACATGAAAGCACATAGATGGGTATGAAGTTTGCTTAAAGCACAGTGAAAAATGGGTAGGGGAAATGGAAAGTTTTTCTTTTAAAAGGCAACTAGAGAAGCCATCTGATGTTAGGGAAAGTGTGAGGTTTTCATTGCTGAAGCTAGAAAAGCCAAGATTGGGAAGACTTTAGCACAGGAAAGACTTAGAAGCAAGAAGTGTTGGTGGATCCAGGCTGATGAAGTGTAGCTGGTAACACAATAACTGAAAGCCCTCTGCAATGTTCTTAGTATATGTAATACTTTGATAATAAGTTTTTTACTGAAGCCAGAAATAGGAGAGATGAGAAGGGAGGGATTTTGAGAGCATACTGACTTCTTGTCTCTTGCTAGAAAGTCTGGAAAGTCCTTGTGTGTACCACCTTCCTGAGGTTATAATAACAATATTATAATAATTTATTATTTATACCCCGCCCATCTGGCTTTTTTTTTTTTTAAAAAAATACTATAAGTTCTTTGTTTTTCATCTAGCCCTGAGAGTGGCACCTAGCATCTGTAACTCACCCTTAGAATGAGTGTGCCAAGATTTCGGTGGATAGCAAGTGCCACAGGTAGCAGCAGCAGAAGCAGCAGCAAAATGCACTCGTCACGGATCAGAATATTTTACCTAATTGGAATCTATGGGGTGACATGTCGATTCCAGTGTGGAAAAGCAAAGAAGGCATTTTGAGGATAAAGCTGCTGGGGAGGGGGGAGATAAGGTAGAAAAGGCATTTATCCTGCAATATTCTTTCTCATACAGTTTAGTGGCCTTAATTTCATGGGTAAGTAACCCTCTAGGACTATATTGAAAGTTGCCCAGGTTTTCTGCAACATTAGCACATTGAAACACATTATATACTCGCAAAATGACTCACCCCCTACTTTCTTGGCCCAACCTGCTATGACTCTTTCAGGTTGCGGTGACAGAGTTGTCAGAAGAGGCCCTATTCCATGTCATCACATTTCTGTAGGATTGGTGGAAGGTTATTGGGGACAAACTAGTGATTCTAGATCTCTCTCTTCTGCCCCTCTAGATTAATGGCTCCTCCAGCTTCAAATAAAATGGCGGTCAAAATGATATTCTGTGACTGAAGGACATTTAGGTGAGTATCCCTTGCTTGGCTAGGGAGGAAATTTCTATTGTGTTCCGTCTGCAACTCATTGTTGTGGTGATTGAGATGTCGGAAGAGGCCCTATTCCGTGTCACCACAATGAGGCTCACCTGCAGGTAGGAGAAGACTTCTTCTTTTCTTCCAGCTCTTCTTTCCTTCACATTCCACCACTCAGTTGTCTTTTTTCAAGACAATGTTTTTTCTATTGGGCTCTCCTTTTTCCCATTTTCTTTTCTGCTGGTGTCTTCACAGTACTCTCCAAAGATCCTGCAACACTCAAATGAAGCCAGCTCTTCCAGCAGAGTCCCGGAAGTCATGGTGGTAAGAAAGCTTTAAAAAAATATATCTCATTTTCTGTTCCATCTGCAACTCATTGTGCTAAGATTCTTTCAGGTTGCAGTGACAGAATTGTCAGAGGAGGCCCTATTCTGTGTCACCACAATGAGGCTCACCTGCAGGTAGGAGAAGACTTCTTCTTTTCTTCCAGCTCTTCTTTCCTTCAGACTTCCCAGAGTTCAGCGTATCTGAAGTGAGAGTCGCCTGCATTTGGACTGTGCTGCTTTAGGTAAGTTCACATTGCACCACTCAGTTGTCTGTTTTCAAAACAATGTCTTTTGTATTGGTCTCTCCTTTTCCTCCTTTTCTTTTCTGCTGGACACTTCTCAGGTCTCCCCAAAGAGCTCTTCTTAACCTCTTAAGGTTTTCTTTTTCCTGAGAGAACATTCACAGAATGTTCTCTCAGGTTTTGCTTTTCCCCTTGTTGCATTGCTCAAAAAAAGCAAAAGACACTGGTGGTTGGCGCTCCTGGTTCCCAGGACGGGGTTCAAATCCCTGTGGTGTCCATGCTTACTTCCAATGCAACTGCTATCTCTCTCTATTCCTCTCTATCTCTCTCTGTCTCTCTATCCCTCCCTCCCTCCCTCCCTCCCTCCCTCCCTCTCTCTCTCTCTCTCTCTCTCCCTCTCTGTCTCTCTATCCCTCCCTCTCCCCCCCTCTCTCTATGTCTCTCTATTCCTCTCTATCTCTCTCTGTCTCTCTATCCCTCCCTCCCTCCCTCCCTCCCTCCCTCCCTCCCTCTCTCTCTCTCTCCCTCTCTGTCTCTCTATCCCTCCCTCTCCCCCCCTCTCTCTATGTCTCTCTATCCCTCTCTATCTCTCTCTGTCTCTCTATCCCCCCCTCTCTCTCTCCCTCTTTCTCTCTCTCTCTCTCCCTCTCTATCTCTCTCTCTCCCTCTCTGTCTCTCTATCCCTCTCCATGTCTCTCTCCCCCTCTCTATCCCACACTGCCCAAATAACAACTGGCTCCCTTTTTCTTAGGCCAAAGTATTAGCATGGGAGGGTGGTGACTTCAGTGGCTGAGCTTGATTCTTAACTCCACCATTGCACCAAAGGACCATTTCCAGCACCACCTTCCTGGCAATGTGCTGTTGCTGGGAAGATGCTCACTTGATGCATCGCTGGTTGTGTGTCTAGGTCGGCTGGATCAGGTGGCTGCTTCCCCTCCTAGCGTTCCCAGTCACTGGTGTGAGAAGTCTCTCTATGGATCTGGTCTGCATTCCAGATACTACTGGAGGAGCAATTCTCCCTGCAAATATAACAGACAAGGTGGCCTTATGGGGGAAACATGCTGTGGAGCTTGCTATGTAGGGTGGTTTTGTTTTTTAACAATTCATGATCAATAGCTTCCCAATCTTCTGTCAGTAAATGGTGGATCATGAAGCAAGGAGAACTGGGAGGAGACCTGGGCAAGGTGTGAAGCAGGTGCAGATGCTACTTTGATTACAGGTGTTCTGGCAACTTAGAAAGCTCTGTGTCTGTGTTTGCTTGCTTTCAAATTGGCAGATGCAACAAAACCATTGTCCAAGGCAGCCTCTGTTTCAAGGCCAGAATTGATTTGCATTCCCATAACAGTTACTCTCCTTCTATTTTTGCAGATCATGGTGCAAGACTGTAGGTTTTTCCCCTTGCAGAGTTAAGCAACAGTGACACAATTATTTAAGGTAGGCAAATCTGATAGATAAAAATGGAGCAGCCAGAAATACTTTTGAAATCTGAAGGCTTGTTTGTTCAGTTGTTAAAAATAGTTCCTAACTGTTTCTTGTTCAGGAAATCAGGGGGGGGGGTTGGGGGGGCAAGACTGCTATTGTACAGAGCATGGTGTGACATAAAACCAGCACATTTTCCGTGCTTTGCTTCTCTTCTGGAAGCTCAACAACTTCACAACCTTTTCTAGATGAAAAGGACTGCATAAAACCATTGTGGAGATGTGGGAGTAGGCCTCCCATAATCGTTGCTATCTGCTTCAAATACAGTAAATGTCTAAGCACAGTCAGTGGAACTAGGAATGGATGGGAAAGCATTAGAAATCAAGAAAAAGTATTTTACTGTGAGCAGCAAAGGATGGAGGGAAAATAAGCATCTTGAAAGACGGGTGTAAAGTCAACTTTTAAATTTGTGTTAAATTTGAATTAATTTGTTGTTATTTTGTGTTAAATTTGGAAAACTAATAAAAAAACTAATAAAAACTGTTGGGGGTTGTAGGGAAAGACCTGCCAAAAAAGCTGAAAAACATCTTCATGTATGCGACAACGTCCGTGAGAGTTCTAATAGCACAAGGATGGAAGTCTGAAGAAACCCCAACTAAAGAATCATGGCAAGAAAAATTGATGGACTATGCAGAACTGGCAAAACTGACATACAAGCTATGGAACAAGGATAACTGTGACTTTAAGGATGAATGGGAACCCTTTACAAAGTATCTGAAGACCCAACAAAGCGAACTGGACTCCTTGGCTGGTTTTGAATAAACATTCACAAACTTTTTATTGATAATAATCAGCTAAATAGTTTGAGGATCTATACACCTGTGTAACATGCAGAAAACAGCATTTTTAGAGAAACCAAAGACTGGAACTGAGGGAGGAAAAATGGGGGGGAAAACAAGGATTATATGTTTTTGGATAATATGTCTTGTTATAATTTTGAATAATAACAATAAAAACCCTAATAAAACCTAATAAATATTAATTGGCAAAAAAGGAGGTAGTAATGGTTACCAACCTAAAAGAGTACACAGATTCGTGGAGGAGAGGGCATTGGATAGCTACTGGCCACGATGCCTCCACTCTGTCTTCACAGTTGGCAATGCCGCCTCGTTGTTGGCAGTTACTGTACAAAACTGTCAAAGCGGCATGGAGCTTTACAAAGCAATAACACATTTCCCCCCCTTTTTTTTAATTAAATATTTTCTTGATTTACAGAAGTATGTGTAATGTCTCTCGCATTTTTTCCATGTAACATTTTTACAAATCAGTTTCATTTGTTGAGACATTAGGAAGAAAAGGGGTGGAGGGGGGAAGATGGGTGGGGGTCGGGGGGCAATGTTTCTATTTTTCTTAATGTACTTAGGGTTTGGTGTCAGCATTACTCGTGCCGGTTCTCTGCTGTTCACTTGTGTTCCTTTGGTGGTGAGAGAGGTTGGGGGTGGCCTACTGTGGATGTTTGTGGTGGGCTGTGGTGATCTTTGTTTTCGTGTGTGAGTAGGGTGGGTGGGTGTTTTGGATCAGGTTAGCCATATTGATTTGTATGCTGTTGGTGGATTATTGTCATTGTCTTGTTGGGCTGTGTACGCGATAAAGGGGAGCCATACCGGAGTGAAGGTGTCTTCTTCTGTTTGTCCCCATGTCAGTTTCAGTTTATTGGTTAATTTTTCTAGTAGGGCTGTTTCCCATACAATTTGATACCATTGGTCCATGCTTACTCCTGACAGGTCTCTCCAGTGTCTGGCTATGGTGTTTCTGGCTGATGAGAGTAGGTGGGTTATGAGTTCTTTGTGGTGTAAGTGGGCATTGTTGTCTTGGAATAAACGATGACACGTGTAAAAAGAAAATCTCCTGATTTCCCACCGTTGTTTGCTTATAAGGAGCAAAGCATACAAGCAAGCGACTCTTATTTAAATTATGTGGAAAGTGAAAACGCCATGAATGCAAAAGGGCAAAGATCATGTACTGTTTACAAAAGAAAACAGTAAAAGGAAGCTTCCTAGCTGCCATTTCACAGTGTATATAGACTCCTCTCCTTCCTTCTCTTAGTTTACATAATCTGCAAGGAAGGAGCCTTGCAGTGCTGCCAAGATGTCCATGGAAAAAGTTACATTGGTCACTCCCAGAGCAGCACGGGGTCCTGATAGTTCTCACCCGCCTCTACAGCCGCAAGACACATGGCAGCGTTTGCAAATGTTTGTCCTCATCTGACCCAGAAACCAAAACACAAGTGCATGGACAGGGAAGTGCCCCCTGGAGAGTAGGAAGGGGGTAGTTCTCTGTCAAGTCCAAGGACTCTGGAATGTCGCTGCTGCTTTAAACATACAGACATGCAATTAAAGTTTGAGTGAATGTTCAGAAATAGGACTATGTCTCCCTGGGAGAATTTCAACTCCCTGCCCACCCCCCCATTCATGTTTCTGAAATGTGAGGAGGAAAGTTGGCCGGGGTGGTGTGGGAATAACCAAAGGCACTAGTAATGTGTATAGATTCATAAGGTATAGGCAACTCCCAATTTACGTTCCAAAGTGCCGTGTGTTTAAGTGAAGTACCGTATTTGTTGCTCTATAAGACTCACTTTTTCCCTCCTAAAAAGTAAGGGGAAATGTGTGTGCGTCTTATGGAGCGAATGCAGGCTGCGCAGCTATCCCAGAAGCCAGAACAGCAAGAGGGATTGCTGCTTTCACTGCGCAGTGATCCCTCTTGCTGTTCTGGCTTCTGAGATTCAGAATATTTTTTTTTCTTGTTTTCCTCCTCCAAAAACTAGGTGCGTCTTGTGGGCTGGTACGTCTTATAGAGCGAAAAATACGGTAATCAATATTTGAAACACAGTTGAAAAAGCCTGTAAGCGCCCCACACCTTTCCTTGACATTTTTGTTACACTTCTTGGTTCGGCGCGATGCCTGTGTGTGTGGTTGCACACATATCAGTCGTGCCTGAAACGGATGCTGCCTGCATCTTGGAGGTGATCCAGACCAAACCCAGTTTAATCCAGGGTGTACTATACAAGATGCAACACCAGCATCCCTAACAGGTGGTCATCCAGCCTCTGTTTAAATGCATCCTGAGAACATAAGAATTTGCAGAGGTGTTAGATGCTGACAGGGTTTCCCTCAGCAACCGCACTGCAGCATTCTGCAGCTTCTGGATCAATCCCAAGGGATGCCCCACTGCTGTGATACCAGTTTTGAAGTCACCAGTGTCTGAACTACTGGAGAAACACAGTAGTGGATAGAAATTGCAAAAGAGAGAGAGTAAAATGCTAATATAGCCCATCTAATTTGTGTCACTATCTTGCTGGTCATGTGCAGCATGCAAATTACATTGTCTCATTTTGAAGGCTTTGATCTGTCCATCCTATTGAGAAGGCCCAGATGGAGACCACAGCCCATTGGCTGCATCCAAACTATATTTCACTGGACCCTTCAGTCTGAAGCATGAGTGCTATGTCCTGCTAGACATGTGAGACGCTGACCCTGTGCATTTGGTGGAGTCAGAGTTTCCAGGGCAGCTGTGGACATGCAAATCTATTTTTTTCTCTTTCTATAGAATGCCATAAACATGCTCCTTCGCAGGTTCCTTTACATGCAAAATGGAAATGTGTGGACTACTGGGAAAGCTCAGATGAGGGCAGACTTAACCTGAGTACGTGACACTAAGATACTGCACTGCAGTCCTTCTGGCGGTTGCATAATGGAAATGTCAAGATTCATATCTGGTAGCTGATGACTGGGCAGCAGCAGTCTATTTGGATTTCGTGCCATTGTGACTTTAATACACAGGGATGAAAGCACTCTTAGAAAATGAGGTGCTGGGACACAAGATCCCCTGACCTTTCTCCTAATCTTTGGTGTATGATGGTGCAGGGACCTTCTGCTCTGAAGCTGCCTCAGACCATTAACTCCTCTAGTCCTGGGCCAGCATCCAGGGTTAGTGGTCACTGGGTACCTGCTGAGGCCCCACTGACCATACCTAGAATCTTCTGGCCTTGTTACCATTGCCATGCCCTCCAACCTTTTTCCGATGAAAATAGGGACGTCCTATTAAATAACATGGTGTTGGAGGAGACTCTTGAGAGTCCCATGGACTGCAAGAAGATCAAACCTATCCATACTTAAGGTAATCAGCCCTGAGTGCTCACTGGAAGGACAGATCGTGAAGCTGAGGCTCCAATACTTTGGCCACCTCATGAGAAGAGAAGACTCCCTGGAAAAGACCCTGATGTTGGGAAAGATGGAGGGCACAAGGAGAAGGGGACGACAGAGGACGAGATGGTTGGACAATGTTATCGAAGCTACCAGCATGAGTTTGACCAAAGTGTGGGAGGCAGTGGAAGACAGGAGTGCCTGGCGTGCTCTGGTCCACGGGGTCACGAAGAGGCGGACACGACTAAACGACTAAACAACAAAGAAGAAGAAGAAGAAGAAGAAGAAGAAGAAGAAGAAGAAGAAGAAATTTTATTCTTTATACCCCACCCATCTGACTGGGTTGCCCCAGCTCCTCTGAGCAGCTTCCAACATATATAAAAACATAATAAAACATTAAACATTTTAAAGAAACCCCTCAAGGACAACGTAGAGAAATCAACTTTGATCTCAATCTCATTACTGCAAGTTACTTTTAGTCCTGGCTTCCTGCCACCATCATGTGAGGCTCAGCAATGCTGGCTGGCTCTCAATGAGATATTAATGGTTCCCAAAAGATGGGTGGGGAAGTACAACATCCTTTGCCAGATTTGGATTGTCAGTGAAGTGATAAAAGACGCCATCAAACATGTCAAGACATTGTTCACCTCACCCCGGAGCAGGAATTATGGGCTTGTTCTGCGATTATAGGCCACTGCAGGTTAGGTTTCTGTGCCGTGGTCTGGAGGGGAAGCTTCTCCTTCTTTGTGACCAGGGAGCACATAGCTGTTAACCTTCCCTTTTTTTGCGGGAAATTCCCTTATTCCAGCACCGTTTCCCGCTGCTTCCCACTGCTATCCCGGATTGTTAGATATCCCGTAGACTGTCCCGGGACAGGTGAGGCTGCTGATCCCTTCTTTTCAAATCTGAAAGTTGACAGCTATGCGGGAGCAGGCTCTGTGGCCTTTGCCGCACACACAGTTCTATGATGCTAGGCTTTTGATTTCTAATCACAATTGTAATCTACCCTTGAGCTCAGACAGCATATGGGGGTTTTCGTCTCCCCTGTCGCATCTTCACAACAGCCTTGCAAGGTAAAAATCCTCCAGTGTCCCTATTTTCCAGGGACGTCCCTGATTTATAGAAGCCGTCCCAGTTTCTGATTTGAATGTCCCACTTTTCCTTAGCATGTCCCTATTTTCATTGGAGAAACGCTGGAGCTGTCTGAAGGCAATCCTGCATAGGGAAGCTTTTTTAAATATTTAATGTTTTATTACATTTTTATGTATGTTGGAAGCTGCCCAGAGTGGCTGCGGCAACCCAGTAAAACGTGTGGGGTATAAATAGTAAAATTATCATTATGAAATGAGACGTCTCTATTTTCATTGGAGAAATGTTGGAGGGTATGGAAGTAGCTTTCACTGAAAGTCAATCACCGGAGCAAGGATCACCAAGCAAGCTTCATGTGTGGACTGGTATTTCACCCTGTGTTTTCTTTGTATAAATCTTAACACTTCCAGCATTTTATCATTCTTATCGCAATATGTTTTAGATGTTTTAAGACACTCACCATCTGCACTCACTTATCTCTATTTTTCTTTGCACTTTGATGTAGTTCAGCCTGTCCCTTCGGGCAACAAACATTTCTTTACCACAGACCATTTACTCCTATTATATAAATTGTTAGCGGAAACAAAGCACTTGTGAGACAGGTGACTCCTGCGGCCAGGGTGGGAGTACAGACCAAACACAAGTGTAGGTTAAAAAAAACCACAACTTTGTTGCCTACGGTGAAGTAAGCAGGCTTGGCATAACATTGGGGCCTGGATCTGTTTGCCCCCAAAGACTTTGATACACATTCCAGCACACCTAGGTCTTCAGTTCTGTAGAGGGGCCAATCTGCACCATACATCTAAAACACATCCCAAAGCATACTTAAAGCACATGACTAACCCCCCCCCCCGGATTCTGGGAATTGTAATTTGTTGTGGGTACTGGGAATCATAGGATGTGGGTGACGCTGTGGTCTAAACCACTGAGCCTTGGGCTTGCCGATCAGAAGGTCGGCGGTTCGGATCCCTGCGATGGGGTGAGCTCCCGTTGCTCGGTCCCTGCTCCTGCCAACCTAGCAGTTCGAAAGCACGTCAAAGTGCAAGTAGATCAATAGGCACCGCTCCGGAGGGAAGGTAAACGGCATTTCCGGGCGCTGCTCTGGTTCGCCAGAAGTGGCTTAGTCATGCTGGCCACATGATCTGGAAGCTGTACGCCGGCTCCCTCGGCCAATAAAGCGAGATGAGCGCCGCAACCCCAGAGTCGTCCACGACTGGACTTAACGGTCAGGGGTCCCTTTACTGGGAATCATAGGACTGTGAGAAGGAAACCTTAGTTTCCAGAATTCTTTGGGGGAAGTTGTGTGATTTAAATATCTATTGAATGCACTTTAAATGTATGCTGCCTCTCTTCATATTTGTGACTGGTGGGATGCGAAGGGTCCTTCTTGCTTTAGGGTTTCTACTATCTAGGGGTTTACAAAAATCCCAGTAGCTGTGTTTTCCCTTCCTTCCTTTGAAATTTAAATGGAGAAAAACATTGCAGCCCCACAGAATACCAATAGGACAGCTAAGGCTGCAATCCTAACCCCACCTGCTTGGAAGTAAGCACCATTGATTTTAATATGCTTATTTCTGAGTAGACTTTATTAGAATTGCACTGTAATTCCGGTATGACTACTTTCCCTGATCTGGGCAGAAATAATGATACTGGGTGCATTTGCAAGTATTACACCATTTAGTGCATAAGGAATTTTTACAGCTGTGCCACAGATCTGCTATATTCATTTATGTTTATATCTGACCTTTCTTACGAGGAGATATGGCGGCATGCCTGATCCTCTCCTGTTTTATCCTTGCAACAGCCCTGGCGCAAAGTCACCCAGTAAGCTTCATGGCTGAGTTCCAATTTGAACCAGGATATATTGTGAAACTTAGCAATCCCCTCCCTTTTGCCAGCCATGACAATAGCAACCTAGCCAGTTCTGTTCCTTCAGAGTAAATCTGTTGCACCGGGACTTCTTTTCTCAAAAATTATATGCACATAAATCACAAAGCGTAGCTTTTTAATACAAAATTTCACCAGGGGGCTGTTACAGTCTGTGAATTCAGGACATATATATATGCTACATTTCAAATGTTTAATGTATACTGCCTTTTTTCATACGTGGAGGGAAATTTGTGACATTTAAAGAGAATCTCCTCCCAGTGCAAATCTCAGTGTTCTAAGCTGCTAATGTAGCTTATGCAATATGTTGACAGCAGACATGGCACATGGAAAGGCAGATACCAGTGCCTTAGTGAGGGAAGCAGAGGGTCTCAGCTTGGCGCTGGTTCTATGCCTCACAGAGTGAAAAAAGCACATTTAGCTTCCACATTCCATTGGGGGAGGGGGGGAACCAGAGGCCTGTGACACATATCGCTGTGGGCTGGGGCGTGTGAGGATGTCCACAACAATTTTTGAGCAGATCTGTCATGATCACTTGCTTCCCTTCAGGGGCAGGAGGATGGACTTGGAGATCCCCTCCCTCTTAGTTCCTTTCAGCTGGGGGAGGGAGGGTGTGCCCCCTAGGGGAGCAGGTGTATTGTGGTCAAAGGATGTGTGCCTGCAGGCAAGGGTTCTTAGAATATCAACTCTCACTCATGGGAGAATTTAAACTGAAGGAAAAGTGCCCCTTCATGGTTTACTGTATTTTTCGCTCTATAAGACGCACCAGACCACAAGACGCACCTAGTTTTTGGAGGAGGAAAACAAGAAAAAAAATATTCTGAATCTCAGAAGCCAGAACAGCAAGAGGGATCGCTGCGCAGTGAAAGCAGCAATCCCTCTTGCTGTTCTGGCTTCTGGGATAGCTGTGCAGCCTGCATTCGCTCCATAAGACGCACACACATTTCCCCTTACTTTTTAGGAGGGAAAAAGTGAGTCTTATAGAGCAAAAAATATGGTAAATATGTGTTTGTGTGTGAATTGGCCAGGGAGGACACCCTTCCTCTGAAGACATGTTTCACCCTTCCCGCTTCATCCGTGTGTTTTTTTAATGTATCTTTACATGTAGCATGTAAATTCTGATACCATTTTTTAAAGCTGTGTGATCCATGTTTGGTGGAGAGGGTTTTTTTCTGTGGAAAAGAAAACCTGTCTTGGGCATAAAAATGATTGGTTATAATACTTAACATTCCAAACTATCTATCTTGACAGTTTTATGCTGCTTTGACTGTCACGGCTCCCCAAAGAATCCTGGGATTTCCAGTTCTGGGAGCGTACTCAGAGCTCTCTGTTATGGAGTCCTCGCTGAACTATGTTCCCATTTAATAGACACTCTTTTTGTCTCCTAACGATTGGCTGTCCTTCAGAGCCTCTCATGGAGGGTTTAAAGGACACACCGACCAGGAAGTTGAACAAGTACTATGCGCAAGAAGTCTCGTGAAATTTCACATTACAGGGAAATGAACTGCTAACTAGAATTTTTTTACACCAAAATTTTGAAAGAAAAATTGTTCCATGCTATGTTGACTGATTAGCTAGTATCCAATATGTTGTGACCCCACGCTCCCATTTCACATTTGGGCAAAGCAACTTACTAAGTGTTGGTGGTTGATTACTCACCTACTTTAAAGGATGTTATTCTTAGAAAAAGGAACTTCACTGGGGGAAGAAGAGAAAGTGGGTGGGTGAATGCTGGAGAAGGATGACATATCTTTTGAAGAAGTTCAGATATAGTGGAGGCTGGTTCATTAGGTCATATGGGGCACTGCCCACTAAGCACTGTCTGATCTCTTGCTTAAAACCAGTGCTCTGACTCGACTTACTGTTGTCCTCCCTGCCTTCTTCTCTACTCATCCCAGTGGGTGCAAGGCACCATTGGCCACCTTAGGCTGCATCTCAACTATACATTTTACCAGTATCATATTACTTTAAACAGTCGTTCCCCCAAAGGATCCTGGGAAATGTAACTGGTTAAGGGTTCTGTGTGTTGTCAGCAGACTGCTTCTGAGAGTGGCTTAATCAACCCTTTTCCCAGGGAGCTTTGGGGATTATAGCTGGTGTGCATGTGTGTGTGTCTCCTAACAACTCTCGGCACCTTTTTTATAGTCTCTATGCATTTTCAGTTGTAAATACAGATAAACTGTCTATTTCAAAAGAACCCCCTATTCCCCCCTCCATCCTTCCTCCATCCATCCCATGTATAGATATCATTCACACAGAGGTAAGTTATTTAACAAATCATGTGTCCATACAGTGGTACCTCGGGTTACAGACTCCGCTAACCCAGAAATGGTGCTTCAGGTTAAGAACTTTGCTTCAGGATAAGAACAGAAATTGGGCTCCGGTGGCACGGTAGCAGCAAGAGGCCCCCATTAGCTAAAGTGGTGCTTCAGGTTAAGAACAGTTTCAGGTTAAGAACGGACCTCCAGAATGAATTAAGTACTTAACCTGAGGTACCACTGTACTGAGAACAATTGTAGGTATTAGGTAATACCTAGTTCATTATTTCAGCAGGTTACTCAAGAAATTGCTAGGGGTCAATGGTGGCATCTTTGCCCCCCACAATGTTTCCTCAAAATCATCTTTGGTGTATTTTAAGAATCTGAAGCTGCTTAGATAGTTCTTCCATGAGCACTATGTTCCAGATCTTCTCACACCACTCCTCCAGTGTCAAATTAGCAAATGCCCTCCAATTTTGATCTACAACTTGTCTGGTGGCTATCATAAAAACCTTAAACAAAAAGTTTCTCAAAAAGGTTTAATAATACTAGCCTTTGATCACAGGGAACCATTTGACCTGTAATAAGAGTTACTTTATGTATTTTTAAGCTCTAAAAACCTTCTTGTAGTTCCACCACAAACGGTAATAAGATCCTAGTCAGGGCTAACCTGCCTGTGAGGTAACAATAAAATAAAAATAAAAATGCTAACTTTATTAACAATAAATAATATTATAAATATTATTAATAATAAACATTATTATTATTATCCAAAGACAGGAGAGCAAGAGTGGGATCAGGAGTAAGTGTCTGTACTCGAATAGCTGTAACTATGGAGAATATATTAAACCAAAAATACTATTAGCAACAGACATTCCCACCACATGTGCAGGAACATACCGTAGTTTTCGCCCTATAGGACGCACTGTCCCATAAGGCGCACCTAGTTTTTTTGGGGGGAAATAAAGGGGGAAATTTTATTTTTCCCCCAGACACGGGGCTGGGGCGGGGAAAGCCCGAGCTTCCCCCGACCCCAGCCCCGAGAACAGGCAACTCTCCGCAAGCCGTGGGAGCCCGGCGCCAGGCTCCCGCGCCTTGCGGAGAGCTGCGCGAAGCCTGGAGAGCGAGAGGGGTCAGTGCGCACCGACCCCTCTCGCTCTCCAGGCTTCAGTGAAAGCCTGCATTCGCCCCATAGGATGCACACACATTTCCCCTTCATTTTTGGAGGGTGAAAAGTGCGTCCTATAGGGCGAAAAATACGGTACCTATTAAATAACAGCCCCTCCAGTGAGTGTATAGTTAACCCTAGAAAGATGACGAGAAGTCCAATGCCACATACAAATGACTTTCAGTGAGGATTCTGGCAGCCTAGCTCAAATTGTCCACAGACGGGAGTTTGGAACAGACTTTGTCCCAGTCATACTCTTCAGTCTGGTGACCTAGGTCCTCTTCCCATACCACTGAGATCGTGGGAGTTACTCATAAGATCATCTATTAGTATTTTATCTATGGATGAGGCTACCCCCTTAGATTCCATATTTGGATGTGTGCAGAGTGTCTCAAATGCTGACAAGGATCTCAGTCTTTCACCATTACAGACTAGCATCCTAGCAGACGAGTGTAATTGAAGCAATTGAATTCAATTAGTTCGGACATTGTTTAATTGTTTTACCAGATTATCCATAGCAATCACATGGGATGTGGGTGGCGCTGTGGGTAAAACTTCAGCGCCTACGACTTGCCGATCGCATGGTCGGCGGTTCGAATCCCCGCGGCGGGGTGCGCTTCTGTCGTTTGGTCCCAGCGCCTGCCAACCTAGCAGTTCGAAAGCACCTCCGAGTGCAAGTAGATAAATAGGGACCGCTTACCAGCAGTAAGGTAAACGGCGTTCCGTGTGCTGCGCTGGCTCGCCAGATGCAGCTTGTCACGCTGGCCACGTGACCTGGAAGTGTCTGCGGACAGCGCTGGCTCCCGGCCTATAGAGTGAGATGAGCGCACAACCCTAGAGTCTGGCAAGACTGGCCCGTACGGGCAGGGGTACCTTTACCTTTACCATAGCAATCAGTTGTCCTCCTGGGAAAATACCTTTCAGTTTTATTATACCAGCCTTTGCCCATTGTGGGAATTATTTATACTTGTCAGTAAAGTAAAACTGTGGGTGGTCTAGAATAGGAATGAGTGGCAAAAATGGAGGCCAGTTATGTATGATTGTGTTTGCTTACCATTCATCCTTTGTTATGTGCTCCTTTCTTTCCTTTCCTTTTTTTGCCCTCCTCAATAGGAACATTTAGATTGTAAATGCCCTGGTCCAATACTTTGGCTTTTGTTGTTGTTGTTGCTTATAATATTCTGTAAAGTGCCATGTAAATTGATAGGATGTGCAAGCAGTAAAACTAAACGTGTTGAGAAGGGGTGGGGCAGTGAAGACTTACTCATTCTAGCTCTGAAATTCTAATCCTTTATCCTGGAGCAGAATCAAGCAATTATGCCTGAACACATTTATAAAAAGGTCCTTTTCAGTTCAGTTGTTTGCAGACCATCACTTTGAACAACTCCCTTTTAATCTTCCATACATGGAAAACTTACGTTTTGTTTCTTTTTCTTTTTTAATGATATTTATTAAAGTTTCCAATTAATATTTTTAAGTTTCCAATTAATAAAAAAAAACTTACATTTTGTTTCACAGCATTACCCTTTATCAGTTGAAGGCTGAATGTTACGTACTTGCTTACAAAATATGGTTTATTTCATTCATATTATCACTAAAGCATATGAAAAAAGGAGAACGCGTTGCCCATCGTGCGCTAGAATGCATGTCTAAAGAGGTGCACATTGTTCTTAACAGACTGGACCTCTGCATCCCCTCCCAAAAACCTGTTTCTTAGACAGACACAGAAACACCTCTTTTTGGTAGGAAATGAACCTACTGTGTTTAGAACGTCACTGTGTTTAGAAATGTTTGGGCAAATATAATTTTATATCAGAACCAGTTAATTTCCACTGCACATTTCTACCAGTATCAAAAACTGTTCCATCAAATCACTTTTGTAGCATTAAATGCCCCTTGCTATATAAATATCTGTTGTTGTTTAGTCATGTCCGACTCTTCGTGACCCCATGGACCAGAGCACGCCAGGCACTCCTGTCTTCCACTGCCTTCTGCAGTTTGGTGAAACTCGTGTTGGTAGCTTCGAGAACACTGTCCAACCATCTCATCCTCTGTTGTCCCCTTCTCCTTGCGCCCTCCATCTTTCCCAACATCAGGGTCTTTTCCAGGGAGTTTTCTCTTCTCATGAGGTGGCCAAAGTATTGGAGCCTCAGCTTCATGATCTGTCCTTCCAATGAGCACTCAGGGCTGATTTCCTTACTCAGAAGGAATCCCCACTGATTTCTGTAGGGCTTATTCGCAGATAGGTCTTGAAAGACTTCAGAGACCAAGAATTGAATTATCCGGTAAATTGCTGAATTTGGGTTGAGCAAATACTGTCAAGTTTTTCTGGGCAGTCTCTCATTCATCATGTGCATTTTATAATGTCCACAAGTAACTTGTTCTGTCTAGCTGCTTTTAAATTTAGCGTTAGTTTCTCTTTCATATAAATGATCAGTCACAGACACCTGCAGCCTTTTAAAGTGGATTCTGATTTCCTTGAACAAAATATTCCTACTGACACCAGTTACTCTTAAATCCTGTGCCCCAATCTAGTTAAAATTGCTCATTTAAGTGCTATTTAATGCCCTCAGAACAACTGGCTGCCTATAATTGCTGTTGCTTTCAATGGACTGAGGCTGCCATTCTAATGCATAGGTATGGGTGGGAAAGGAATTTTAGTTTGCATTTTAATGTAAAGCTGCTTAGCCTGTACTTCCGGAACCAATATGCAAACCAAAGCACAGCTATTCTTGCCGAACAAAAGATGCTAAAAAAATGCTTATTAGGGAAAATGCACACAGAAAAGTGTGTTATTGTGAGTAACATATTGAAAATGCATTGCATTGAGGAAATTGCTTTCAAAGTATTAGGAGAAACATGCACAAAAGTGTGTACTAATTTTCACCTGGGTATGTTTTTGCAAGGTAGGGACGCAGGTGGCGCTTAGGACTTGCTGATCAGAAGGTCGGTGGTTCGAATCCCTGCAACGGAGTGAGCTCCCATTGTTCGGTCCCAGCTCCTGCCCACCTAGCAGTTTGAAAGCACCTCAAAGTGCAAGTAGATAAATAGGTACCGCTCCGGTGGGAAGGTAAACGGCGTTTCCGTGCGCTGTTCTGGTTTGCCAGAAGTGGCTTAGTCATGCTGGCCACATGACCCGGAAGCTGTAGGCCGGCTCCCTCGGCCAATAAAGCAAGATGAGCGCCACAACCCCAGAGTCGGTCACAACTGGACCTAATGGTCAGGGATCCCTTTACCTTCACTATGTTTTTGCAAACAGATGCAGAAATGGCATCAGCTTAAATACTGGGAAAGTGAGAAACAGATATTCATCCATGCCTACTAGAGGGTAAGATTAATTAAACCAGGAGTGCCCAAACGTTTTTCAAAGAGGGCCAGATTTGATGAAGTGAACATGCCTGAAGGCTGACCAAAATTGTTTCAGGATTGAAGTTTTTGAGCTGTTTTTATGATTTTACCCCAAAGTTGTTGAGTTTCTTGTAGGATTTTACCCCGAGATATTGCCACAGGGGCTGGATTAAACTGATGGGCGGGCCTGATTAGACCCCAGAAATGATCTTTGGGACATGCCTGATTTAAACACAGTGGGACTTACTTCTGAGTAAACAGGCATTGGATTGGAGCTACACAGTGCAATGTTGTGCATGTTGACTCAGAAGTCAGTCCTGCTGTCCCATGAAGTATGCACCCGAGCAATTGGGATTGCAGCTTAATTTTTTTAAGGTGAGAGAGCGCAATTGTTTCTTAAAATTGTGGCCTCCAAAATTGGATACCCCAGGAGAGGCCAAGCAGTCCCTTCTCCACATTTCTTTGATACATTACTTTTTATCAATGTGAAATCATGGTCCAGGTGTGCATTTTCTAGCGCAACCCAAATCCTTAACAATTCTCAACCTCTGTAATAAAGAGGGCAGCACTTAGCACGAAGGTTGTGCAGCCATGAAGCAAGTGTTCTTAGACAAGGCTGTGTCACTTCAAATAAAATCCAATGAAAGATCAACCATGGCTGTGATCCTATGTACTTAGAAGCAAGGCCCATTGCATAGAAGGCCCAGATCTAGCCAAGAGGCCAGGAGTTACCTATCCCTTCTCTAGGTACAGCACACTCGTTTTACAACAGTGTGACCTTAAAAGGTAAAGGGAACCCTGACCATTAGGTCCAGTCATGGCCGACTCTGGGGTTGCGACGCTCATCTCGCTTTATTGGCCGAGGGAGCCAGCGTACAGCTTCCGGATCATGTGGCCAGCATGACTAAGCTGCTTCTGGCAAACCAGAGCAGCACATGGAAACGCCATTTACCTTCCCGCCGGAGCGCTACCTATTTATCTACTTGCACTTTGATGTGCTTTCGAACTGCTAGGTTGGCAGGAGCAGGGACCGAGCAATGGGAGCTCACCCCGTCGCGGGGATTCGAACCGCCGACCTTCTGATTGGCAAGTCCTAGGCTCTGTGGTTTAACCCACAGCACCACCCGCGTCCCAAGTGTGACTTCGCTCATCCTTAATTTGCCCTCCTTTTTTCTCTTCTTCCCAGGAAATTTTTTAGCCTCCAGATTTAATTCTTAGGTATGTTTTACCACCGAGCTCTCACTTCACAAAATGCAAAGTCTCCTTGTAACATTTTCTTTTATTCAAGATAAAAACAAAAGCACTGTGATATTACAGACAATACTACAGAAAACAAATCCATTGTGATTGTAAAGTGCATTTTTTTCAGTTGTGTACAAAATATTTAAAAACATGCAAGGCACTGAAGCATAAAACCGAGGATGACAATTCCTCAGTTACATTCATATTGGCAATTGGAACCAGGAAGCCAGGAAGATGACTTTAAAAACAAAATGGCGGGGGAAGAGTTGAAAGGAAAGGGGTTGTTTGGGAGAACCATTCCTAGTTTCCATTTCACAGTCTTGTCTCCAGCTGCTTGCCTGGCAAGTTACTTACAGACACCTTTAGCAGAGTCAGTAAAGTCCCCACCCATCTAGCTACACATATATAATATTATATACAAGAATGTACTGTCCTGAAGTAGCTCCAAAGGAAGTAATTTAAGCCCTTGGGAGTTCAGCTTTATGGAAGAAGTTGGATCCTAACTTTTCCAACAGTCTGATGGATTTATGTAGTGATCTTGCTAGAGCTCCTCAGTTCCAATACTTCTTCCTCATTTACTTGAGTCCTTGGTCCAGTTCCTACACATGGTCCCAGTATGTAGGTTTTACATGTAGTGGGTCAAACAAGCAGGGCTTTAATCTGTAAACTTAGCTCATGACTAGAGGCCTGTAAGATTAAGCCTCACTCTTATACCACAGCCTCATATAAAATCCAAATACTGGGGCAATGTGCGACTCAGACCTCTGGGTAAAGTAGCCTTCAATCAAAGACTGGTGGATCTTCACAACTCAACTTTTCCACTTTATTCAAAACTGAACATCTAGGGACAGTTCTGGAAAAAAAACCTGTTTGTGATTTTGCTGGTTTTTCCATGGATGACATCTACTCAGAAGTAAAGTGCAAAAATAGCATTGTTTTCCCATGAGGAATTTAAGTATCTGGTAGAAACTGTTCCGTAAAAGATGAAACCATTTAATACAGGCTCTTGTAATCTTACCAGTTGCAATCCTAAGGTTGTATTTTAACTATATTTCACTCATTCATTACGGTTTTCATCGCTGGGAAATAAATCCTTTCCTTCTATCACTCTGTTAAAGCTATCGCAACCATAGCAGTGAGCTGCATCGCTTTTTCCGTAACCGAAGAGAATAAATGAAGACATTGGAGCAGATTCAGCCACTCTCACTTCGCCCCAGAACATCCCAGTGCTATGGAAGCAGCTCCTTCAATTCTAGGTTAGTAATGGAGGAGGTGGGTTGGTGGCTAGATAAGCATCAACCCTTAGTTAGGAAGCCAGATTCAGACCAAGTTACCCTAGCAGATTATTTTCTACTCTTTGTGGGGGAGCAGATTTTGGGTTTTAAAAGCGCTAGCATCTGAGACCACCTGGGTACTTAATGCTGACATTTTCAACATGAAGATGCTTACAAGCACAGTTCCAAGTAGGAATTCAGGTTCTGGCTATTAGTGGCACATTAATTAGGATCCTTTTCCATATTTAACAGCAAGCGGACATTCCAAGACAAAGTTCTTCTATTGTGTGCCAACCTAAAGCACACAGCATTGTATGGATGCATGTACTTTACAATTCAAGATGATCTGAGCAGTTTCATGCAACAGAATGCAAGAGGAACCAGTAGGGTTGGGTAGCCGGGCGCTTAGAAATCTGACCCACGAGTCTTGCAATATTTCATCAGCAGATTATGGAGCTATAGCTCACGTAACAAAATTAACTTTCAGTCTGCCTTACTGTAACCCCATACTTGCGTAGAGCTGGCATAGCTCACGTTTGCTTCACGAATGAGCCGCAATACTCCACAGATTCGTTTGTCTCATGTGTTTGGGTTGAGAATTCACTTGCAGCAGTCAAAAGCTCTTGTGAGCTGGGCTTGCACAGTACAAAGAGTGGAGGGAAGCTAAATGGCTTTCTTTAGTGTTCAAGTCACAACGTAGGGGCTTGGATCTAACAGTCCCCAATGGACCAGGAAACATGGCTGTCTGCTGTAGCTATGTACTGTGAAGCTAGTGTGGAAATTAACAACCCAATCTTTCTTTCTTTCTTTCTTTGGCTTATAGAGAAGGCTCCACAGCCCTTGCTTCCTCCACTCTCCTTTCCTAGCCTACAGGAACATGCAAAACTGCCTCCTACTAGGTCAGGCCATTAGCTGCCTAACTCTGTATGGTCAACACTGCCCAAAAGTGGCCCTCCAGGGTTTCAATCATAGTCTCTTCATGTCCTACCCAGGGTTTAAACCTGGGATTTTCTGAACGCAGAGAATGCATGCTGTATCACTGATGTACAGTCCTTCCTGTGAGGGGGCAGGGATGTTGCACTGAACATAAACGAATATTCCTCATACGAGTCGATAACCTTTATTTGATTTTGTCAGTAATACTCAATTTTATAAAATTAATGGGGATGGGGAAGTAGTAAAACAAAACAGTTATTTAACCAGACAACTATACCGGGCTCAAAAGAAATACATTTAAATAAAACGGTCATATGAAAAGTTATGTGTTTATAAAAAAATAGATATTTTTACTCTTTGCAGCCAACCCAAAGTAGTTGTTCAAGGCACATTAATAAGATCGCAGCCCCTCAACCTACGCTAACACACACATTTTGTTCAGGGGCTATGAGATTATAACATGAATGACCTCCCAGAGACTCTCCAGCCTCAGCCATTGTTGCGAAGAACTTAAAACATACTGTTCTCGTCAAAAAAAAAAGGCAGAACAGTGAGTAAGCACCCTGGTATCTTCCCACAAATGAAGGCATTTCCTAAAATGGAAGGGAGCAGAGTCATAATACAAGCTAAAATTACAGCCACTTCTATTTGAACGCCTTGGTCGCTTCCAGATCGGACAAAGTAGATAAGGGAAGATGCTAGCATAGCTCCCTCACAAGGCTGGATATTGTCTCCATAGTTCTTTGTCAAACATGGAATAGCTTTTTGGAGATGTATACCCCAGCAGGGTTCCATAGCTCAACAGGTGAAGCATAGGCAAACATTTCTCTGTACGGCTTGCAATACTGTGGTGAACCTCAAAACATGTCAGCAGAACCGCTTGGACTGAAGCAGCGAAAGCTGAACTGGACTTGGGAGACTTGGCAACGTTAGTCTTAAGACAGCAAAGAGATCTCCCCTTTTCTAGCTGTTTAAATTCATTACATCCAGGATGATGCAAAGAGCACCTGTTTTTAAAAACCATCTGCAGTCAGGAGTTTCGCAAGTCCTTCAGTTTCAGTTTCTGCCAACTCATGCGAGCCTCCTTTCTCAACTGTGCCCTTGCAGCAAACTCCCAGACGTTTGCTGAGCAGGATGTTTGCAAATACAGAGCCCAGATCTTTCATTCAGTAATAAGGCCCCCGTTTCTCATACCCTGAGTAGCTGGGCCATTCAGGAAACAGGCCGTAGGAACACCGGGGGCTTCCAAACTGGTCAAAGGCAATCCCAAAGCCAGGTCCACCCTGCGGCTGAGAAATCTCCCGGGCAGATTTGAGTTCAGAGCGGATGATCCTGTAGTTGAGGCCTTTGTTGCTGTCCCAGTATATCTTGCCATCACACTCATAACACACAGCAAACTCTATTCTTTCATGGGGTTGAACTCTTTCTGGCAAGCTTACCTCAAAGGAGAACGTGTCCTTATCTGAACCTGCGTACGTGTCCTTAACATACTGGCATGGGTAGTCTGTGAAGGTTTTCCAGGTGTCAAATGTCACCCGGATCTTCACAGCCTTCTCAAATGCAAGATTCCTGACTTTCACGGTGCCGATGATGGCTTTATCTTTCAGCATGCAGTTTTCAAGGCAGACGTACTCGGCTTGGAGGCGATTCCGGAAGTCCAAATAATCTGCAGAAGGCTGTACGAAATCCAAGACAAAGTCGTCTCTGTCCACAGTCGTCAGGCCCACAATGTTGTCTATTAGTTCCGTGATATTAAATGGGATCTCCAATGGCTCGTCAAACTGGGAGAACACTTTAACGACCGTGAGAGACAAGCCCCTGCTGTCCGCAAAGGAAACCCTCTTTTTCACCCGGTTACTCTGCAGCGCTTTGACTTCCTCCCCCAGTTCGTTTAGCTCGGTGTTGCTGTTCAAATGGATGCAAGGCCGCAAAGGCGTCTTCGGCTTCGGAGCAATTTTGCAGGCAAAACTCTCCCTTCGCAAGTAGGGTGTGCGAAGGTAGACCTGCATGGCTACATCCACTGCCATTGTGGGCTTGTGAGGAAAGGAGTCCAATATTCTGAAGAAGAAGGAAGAAAACAAAGACTGATCAATAATCAGAGGGCCATTGCACATCTCATGCAGCTACAAAACCCAGGTTTTATATGCAAGGACTCTCCTATTGGATCTGACTAAGCCTATTTAGTCCAGCATTATCATCAACCTTTATTACGGTCCAGAGACCCAACAAATCGTTACAAAGCGATACACAATTCATACAGCCTACCTCCAGGTTAAACAAGCATTTTGTTCGGAATTAAAGATAGGGATCATTGGTTCTTGCAACCACCGATAAAAAGTTTGCCACTGCTAATGTTCTAGTGTTTGTCCGGTCTTCCAATAGGAACCTGACATAGTGAGCCTCTGATTTTCCCGAGAAAGGTACCAGCAAGGGTAATATTAGTTGAGCCCTGGCTTGCTCATATTTTGCAGAGTGCAACAAAATATGTTTTATGGAATCGATGTCTTGAGCACACGAGCAAAGTCTGTCCTTGTAGGGAACTCCTCTCAACCTGCCATCCAGCACTGCAGAAGGAAAGGCTTTTAGTCTGGCTTTGGTGAAAAGCCTTCGATAATTTGCTACTGTCAGTTTTTTAATGCAAGATGTTAACTTAAAGACATGCCCATATTGTACTCCTACTGCCAGCGGACTACAGACTGCGTGTGATCGAGATCGCAAGTCACTGTGTGCATTATCCCATAATCTTTGCTTTAACGTCTTTAGGGCGCCTTCATAACCCAGGTAAAACAGTTGGTGGGGGGGGGGGGGTGACAGACCAATAGAGGTGGCTTTTCTAGCCATGGTTTTCTGACATTTGCTAAAAAAGCCACCTCTATTGGTCTGTCACCCCCCCCCCTACTGTATTACCTGGGTTATGAAGGTGCCTAAAGACGTTGAAGCAAATATTATGGGATAATGCAGCATTCTGCTCCCACAGTGGCCAACCAAGTGCTTATGGGATAGCCACGAACGGGATGTGACCACAATGACATTCTCCCACATCAATACATTATATGGTACTGTACTCCATCGTTTAACTATGAGCTGTTTAAAGCGATACTTTCTCTTAGGTGTCCTTAATCTCCCAAAATTCAGCTTCGTTGGGTGACCCTAGGTTCTAGTTTTCAACAGCATTCCAGAACCAATCCCAGTTCTCCATGATACAAACATCTTTGCAAAATGTGTTTGCCACATTCACAATTTATATCTTTAGCATCGGCATTGCTTTGGGGTTGTGTATTTCGTTTTGATGGGAGATTTAGCCTAAAAAGTTCAAAAACCTTAAATAGAGTTTTAAAATGCCTGAATCCACAGCCCTCACATGTAGAGCAATCCAAAGCATGCTTATTCAGAAGAAAGTCCTACAAATTTCAATCAGTTTGCTCCAAGGTACGTGCGCATAGGATGGTAGCCTTAGTCACCAAGTAAGTGATCTTGGCCAACATCCTTGGTACAGAGAAACAGAAATTCCACAACTGCCTCATGCAGATTTAAATTATGCAACAGAAGAGGTATATGGGTTGCATAATGAAAAGCATTCCACTCTGAATACCTGCAAACCAACAGATTTTGACTGTTTTTGCAATCAGCTGGCTCGGATATATGTTCAGAAGAATGCAAATTATCAAACAGAGAAAACTGGTTTCAAAACACATTTCCTACATCACCCCCTGTGACAATTTAGAACCTTGTTTAAATTACAGTGGTACCTCGGTTTCCGAACCGGTTTTCAAACACCGAAAACCTGGAAGTAAATGCTTCCATTTCCGAATGCACCTCGGAAGTCGAACGGTTTCCACTGAGTGTTCCTCAATTTTCTCAATTAAATTTGCACACCGCCCTTTGTGCCTCGGTTTTTGAACGTTTCAGAACTCGAACGGTCTTCCGAAACAGATTATGTTCGAAAACAGAGGTACCACTGTAATCAATTTGAATATTCTTTTTAAAATTTCAACCAAACCATGTTGATGAAAAGTGTACTAATTTAACAACGATGCTCCTCCCATCATGTAGAAATATGCAGCATTTTCAGATGCAGTGATTCCAATACAAAATTTCAACAGAGAAGATCCACAGTTCAGATTCCTGCTCCATCCTAACAGTCTTCTACTTCACATGAACACAATTATCAGCCCTCGTCCTTCTCTGCACCAGACAATCCCAGAAATATAAAAGTTTATATTTATTTTAAGCAGTCTAATGGAGGAACAACTCTTCCTCTAAACAGTGTTTCCCAAACTTGGGTCTCCAGCTGTTTTTGGACTACAACTCCCATCATCCCTAGCTAGCAGGACCAGTGGTCAGGGGTGATGGGAACTGTAGTCCAAAACCAGCTGGAGACCAAGTTTGAGAAACACCAAGTCTCACTTGAAAGCATTCTCAAAAAGCAAACGCAGGGACACATTCATCACCATGCTCACCCAGGAACCCAGAAGTTGCTGGACGGAAACCACATTGCAATCTGAAATGCTGGTATCCCAACAAGGGCACAGATTGGTTCAGGCAGCTGAATGAAGTGCAACTTGTACACTGTCTCTAATAAGGCTTCTTTATGCAGCAAATTTGCGCTGCCCACAAGTACTGGAAACTTTCCTTGGAAGTGTAGAAACAGGAAGTGGCACGTTGATTAAGCAGCAGTGACAGACTCTATTTGATTCATTGCTGGAAAGGAAGCCGCAGCAGACATGCGACCGGAACTAGCATTAGCAAGTTCGGTCAGCGGCCAAACCAGTATTGAGACATTTCAAGAATCTGAACTTCTTGTAACAGTTTGAAGAAATGGCCCAAATCCAAGAATGAGTGACAAAAAACCCAGAGTCTGTCAAGACTGGCCCGTACGGGCAGGGGTACCTTTACCTTTATACCCAACACAAACAGCATGCTCTTCTCCAGAACATGATCCAGAATCCTCTGCAACATACAACAGATGCTCAAAGGTCCCTCGGCAGACATGCCAATGTGGAAACGGTTCTCTAAAGATTACCAAGTTTGACAGCCATCATGTTCTGAAATTCCTCTTGGCTATATGAAAATCCACTTGTCTGCACTTAACCCAAAGCATATCAAAATGGGATGAACTACTCCAAGGAACTTCAACAGAGGGGGGCTGTAATATGAAACTACTGAACTGCAATACATCAAACCATCTGAATGGGAAGAACTACTCAAGATAAAGGAATCGGATGACGCCATGGCCTTTGGCTTGTGCAATAAAAGTTTACGATGGTGATGATAAAGGAACTTTGCAAGGAGATTGCATCAAGAAGTTCAATCATTTGTACTACCATTATTTATGGACTGAACATGATTTTTAGGACATTATTTATGTTAACTGGCTGTGCCAGCATGCCTGTGTAACCAGCAGCTGTTTTTTATGAATTACCAGCATTAAGTACATAATTATCAGTGTGTGTCCTTTGCTGCATTTCATTCCCCACCCAAAAACTGCTCTGTACCCACTTCATGCATCTGATGAAGTGGACCACAATCCAGGGAAGCTTATGCAGGAATAAATGTGTTAAGTCTTTAAAGTGCCAAAAGACTCTTTGTTTGAGAGACAATGTGCCAGACCTGTTTCAGATACCTGTTATCAGCATGCCAGGTATTGGCAGTTCTATTGTCATGCAGATAGCCCCTGACAAAACACAAGTCAACCTTTATGGGACAATTCCTTCCTCACAACATTCCTTCCTCACAACACAACAGCATTTCCTGGTAGGATTGAGCATGTCCTCTGCCTGAGAGTCTGCAAACCTGCTTCCACTTCCATATTCACCCAGTGCTTTTCCAGTACAGGGTCAGATTTAAGGTGCTGGTTTTGACCTTTAAAGCCCTTCACGGCCTAGGACCCTCGTACCTACGGGATCGCCTCTCCTGGTATGCCCCACGGAGAGCCTCAAGGTCCATAAATAGCAACACCCTAGTGGTCCCGGGCCCTAAGGAAGTTAGATTGGCTTCGACCAGAGCCAGGGCCTTTTCAACACTGGCTCTGGCCTGGTGGAACGCTCTGCCTCATGAGACCAGGGCCCTGCAGGATCTGATTTCTTTCCACAGGGCCTGTAAGACAGAGTTGTTCCGCCTGGCCTTTGGCTTGGAGTCAATTTGATTCCCTCCCCCTCTTTCTTTTTCCTTTCTCCTCCTGTGATGAGGCTGCATTTTAATATTTTAATGTTTCAATATTTTAATGTTGTATTTTAATCTTGTTTTTAAGTTGTATTCATTCAACTTGTTTTTATAATTGCTTGTTAGCCGCCCTGAGCCCGGCCTTGGCTGGGGAGGGCGGGGTATAAATAATTTTTTTTATTATTATTAAATACTTAGCTAGATGGATCCAGCTTCCTAAGAACTCATTACAGTTCTGACCAATTAGAAATCCTAAAAGACAGATTTTTTTTTGTTCAAAAAGTCACATGCTGCATGATTTCAGGAACCATGTGTCAAAACGAAACCCTCATTTAATGAATAAGATTGATGTCTAACGAGGAAGAAACACAACATCAGAAATTCCCTGTTTGGAATCTAGTTTGGCAGATGTTGGGGAAAGAGGTCAGTTTTGGCCTCTTGCCTATTTGCAAATTGATAATTATTTTTTTTTGCTGGAATTCATGTGTCATGCCCCAACTGCAGTTGCAAAGTTGGCTACTTTAAGAACAGGGTGCTGGCCAAGATAGGCCTGATTTTCTTAAATACTCTCTCCAAACTAAGTCGGAGCTAGCATGCTAGTTTTGCATCTATTTCCCAATATGCCCAGTTTCCCATCCTACTCATTAATAAGGCTAAGCAAATTGCTTTGTTACAAGTAACTCGCAGATGGAAGCGTGAAGGTTTTGCTGCGATTCAAGCTTTGGAAGGATAAAGCCCTTGAGAGATTTCTGTGGAGAATCACAAGTACAAAGCTTCCTATGGGACCGTATTAGAGCTGAGTTTGCTGAGGTTTTCACACCTAAAGGATTTCAAAATCTGAAACCAAACATATTAGTCTGGGGTTCACTGTACATCCAGGTTTCTAAACACAGGCACTTAAATATTTAAATATGGATTTTTATGTATACTGCCCTTAACTCCATTGAAGGAAAGGATATAAATGTATATAAAAAGAGAGGGTAGCACATTAGCATGGTCAGGTTTGTTTTTTTTTAATGACACTGAAATTAAGGCCATTTCTAGCAGTCCAAGTTTAGCAAAAATAATTGAGGATAGCACTTAAGAGGACTTTCAAAATGGACTTCACAAATTCAGTAAAAATAGATTAACCAATAGCTATCATCATATGGAATCAAAGAATTGTAGAATTGGAAGGGATACAGGGGGCCATCTAGCCCAACCACCTGCAACAGCTACATGAAACTGCTACATTCAGAGGCAGTATATATCTGAATAACAGATATTGCATAAAAAGACCAACAGGGAAAGTAGTTAACTGACTGAGAGTTTCCTAAGGCTGGCCACTGTTTAAAACACGAAACTAAACTAGATGGATCTTTGGCCTATCCAAGGAAGGCCATTTTTATATAATCTTATCACTGCTTCAAGCCATTAAAAAAATACAAACAGTATTAGCAGCTACAATGGAGCTTTGAACAATATTGGGAGAGCCAAAATCAGGTTCATTTGTTTTCATTCCTTTTTTGCCATTAATGAAATGACCTTAATCTGACCCGGCCACCAGACTTCTGCTTATTCTCACCTTCACCACTTACTGCAAATCCATTTGTCCATGTCCTTTATGATGCAGAAGCAACTGCTCGTTTTTCTATAACCTTAAAGACAAGGGAACTGCAGGTTGCACAACAACTCCACACCTGATGAAATTCCCTGTTCTACACAGCTATTGAAACTACAGGAGCCCTGTTCCCTTTTTCATCTAGCTATCTTAGGTAGGATGTGGGTTTTGCTCCAGTCTCCTGGTGCACTCTTTTTATGTATGGGCATGATGAAGTCTTAGGGTCTATCTGTGCTCCATCAGAAACCCTCCAACACAGAGAACAAAAGCCACCCTCCTAGATATCTGAAACAAGAGCTTCTGAAACTGTAAAAGGTAAAGGGACCCCTGACCATTAGGTCCAGTCATGACCGACTCTGGGGTTGTGGCGCTCATCTCGCTTTATTGGCCGAGGGAGCCGGTGTACAGCTTCCAGGTCATGTGGCCAGCATGACTAAGCCGCTTCTGGCGAACCAGAGCAGCGCACGGAAACGCCGTTTACCTTCCTGCTGGAGCGATACCTATTTGTCTACTTGCACTCTGACATGCTTTCGAACTGCTAGGTTGGCAGGAGCAGGGACTGAGCAACGGGAGCTCACCCCGTCGCGGGGATTCGAACCGCCGACCTTCTGATCGGCAAGTCCTAGGCTCTGTGGTTTAACCCACAGCGCCACCCACGTCCCATCATCCAAATGAGACATAAGCATACGACAGATGTGCAGCCTGATCCGATGTATGGTTAGAAGGTAGAAATGTCCCACCATGCATAGGCTATCAATGGCTACTAAACACGATTGATTGCTATGTTCTACCTCCACTGTATAACAGTTGTTTATTGAGGAGATTACTATTGCACTCATGTCGTGTTTGAAATCTTCTATCTACCTTTGGTTGCACAGCTTGAGAAGTTGCTGGTCTATGCTGGCCCTCTGATCTGATCCAGCAGGATTCTTCTAATGCTTTTAGGATCTTGAGCCTCAAATTGGTACAATAATTGCTGCTTCTTCCCAGGGTACTGTACTTCTAGAAGCAGGGATTATCAAAGTTCTCAGCAGAGTATAACCCTCAAAATTATTTGGGGGCAATTTATGACACATCCAAAACTGCTACCAATATTGTTCAATTCTATCCCTGACCCTGCAATGGGTTTTACAGCCTCCAATCCTAAACCCATTCAACCTGGAAGCATACCTGATTGAATTCAACAGGAGCCTGCTTACAGTAGACGCTACAAAATTGTGCTGTTAAGTGAGCTTAGAAAAGCAGGAAAATGGATACTGAAAAGGTTCCTCCTGTGTGCAAATAAATTAATATAATGTAGTATTATGTTTTACATACCTCATAAGGACGAAGGTGGTTAGCTGTAAAGATGCTGCAAGATTATCTGGGCTGGAGGTGTACCCAGATTTCACAAGGCACAGCAGCTATAGATTCATTGCCTGGAAACAGAAGGGCAAGGCGGGATTAGCAAAGCTCCAAAACTAATGCCAGGCCCCACCCCTTCCTCCTCCTTTACATTCATGCCAACAAGGCAACCACCTTCCAAGTTCTTACAGAGATCAAAGATATAGGCAAAGGCACCTCTATTCATATTCACACACACCCTTGAACACCTTCTTCACACAGGAGTGGATTCAGAGAGGAAACGTGTCTAGAGATTGCAGGCTAAATTCCTAAGCAAACTTGAAAGCCCTGCTGAATTCAATAGGCCTTCTGAGCATTAAGTGTTGGAGGGCTTTCAATAATCTCAAAGCAGGGGACAAACGCCACCTTCTCGTCTAGTCGCAGTGGATTCAGGCAAAAGCAGGCACTATAAAATATTGCAATCCAATCTGCACCATTTAAAAAAAGAAAAGCAACCTTTGCTCCAGAAATTATCTCCGGCAGGTGCGCTTCTTCGAAGAGAAACCCTTCACAGCCCCGGTTTAAATTGTCAAGGTCCTCTCCGGCATGACTCCGGCGTCCTGATTGTCAGGCCGGGTCATCTCTACCCTATAAGGGGAATCCGAAGAGGGGAGTCGAAAGAGACTCCGGGTTCGCGCCTTGGAAGGCCGCTTTTGTTCGACGACGGCTCACCTTTAGCTCCACTGTGAAAGCAAGTTCGGCGCGCTCATTTCCCCTTTGTTATTCTAAAAAAGGACTGACTCCAAAGCGGAAAACCAAAAGAGCGCGCAACGAAGCCGAGTCCCACTCCCCGCTTTCAAAGCTGCCTCGCCAGGTGCGCAGCGCCTTCGCCTCGGGGGAATCTCTCTCTCTTCGCGGCTCAGGGAGCTGCAAGGCTGGATCCGGCTGGGGCTGAAGGAAGAGATGCTTCCTTGTGGCCCCGATTTCAACCGGACTTGCTCTCTTCCTCCCAGTTGCGCGCAAGCCTATTGCGCTTGCTCGGAATCCACACCGTGGCAACTCCCTCCCTCGCGCACCCACCCACCGCTCAGCCAGCGCGCACAGGATCGCCGCAGCCAATTCCTGCGCGCGGTTACGCGGAAACCAAGTCCCTTCTCTGCATAGGATTACGCTACTTAGGCAATATATTTTGTTTAATGCATTCCTGACCTGGCTCGCTCGGGGGCCGACCTCGGAAGCAAACGCTGGGGAAAGAGAGAAAGAGATCCCTCCCTGCGTACCTGGGTCGCCCCATTGCCCCGCCCCATACCTGGAGCCGCAGGGCCGCGCACCAGCTTCCCGGGCTTGCAGCAGCTTCACAAGCCGTCCCAGTTCGGCTCCGCTGCCCTCCCGCCTCGGCCCAGGCCATTCGGTCCCTGCGCGCACGCGAAGCGAGCGCCCCCTCCGCTCCCTTAAGAGCCGCCCGTGCGGCGGCGAGCAGCCCCGGCAGGGGAGGAAGCAGCGGCGCGGCCAATGGCCGGCCTCTTCACCCGCCCTCCGCCAGCCAATGGCGGCGCAGCTTCCCCGTGAGAGACCAGGAGGATGGCGCGTGGACGCCGGGCTGGCTGGCTGGCTGGCTGGCTGGCGGGGAGGGGGCAAGGGATAGAGCGCATCTGGAGCGCACGGGGGCTGGGAATGGGATGGCGCGTGGAAGGAGGCCTGGGACAAGCGGCCCACTTCCACCCCAGGCCCGCGCGCATTTGAAGGCCTTCTCTCAGGCGGAGGTGTCGCTCTTGGCGCCCAAGGCCTCCTTTTCCTAATAAGAGCAACATACTTTTAAGAGCGCATTTCCTTTCCCCAACTGGACGCACAACAATAATCCTGGGAACTGTGGTTTGCTCTGGGTGCCTGGAACCTGCAGCTCTGGGTGGGACAAGTTCACCTTCCCGAAAATGTGGGGCGCTGGATGCGGCCTTGAGTTGTGCGACCCTGTTGGAAGTTAAAAAGACCCCTCAGGATTCTCTGAAGGGAAGTTGTTGTTGTTTAGAAAGTACCTGTGTCAAATATATAGTGCCTTTGCAGACAGTGTTTCCCAAACTTGGGTCTCCAGTTGGTTGTGGTTGGTGTTTTTTTTTTGGACTACAATTCCCATCATCCCTGACCATTGGTCATGGTAAAGGTAAAGGGACCCCTGACCATTAGGTCTAGTCGTGACCGACTCTGGGGTTGCAGCGCTCATCTCGCTTTATTGGCCGAGAGAGCTGGTGTACAGCTTCCAGGTCATGTGGCCAGCATGACTAAGCTGCTTCTGGCGAACCAGAGCAGCGCACCGCCAGAGTGGTACCTATTTATCTACTTGCACTTTGAAGTGCTTTCGAACTGCTAGGTTGGCAGGAGCAGGGACCGAGCAATGGGAGCTCACCCCGTCGCAGGGATTCGAACCGCCGACCTTCTGATTGGCAAGTCCTAGGCTCTGTCGTTTAACCCACAGTGCCACCCGTGTCCCTAGGAATTAATGGGAGGTGTAGTCCAAAAACAGCGGGAGACTCAAGTTTGGAACACAGCAAGTACTTGTTTTTCGTTGTAAAGGTAAAAAAAGGTAAAGGACCCCTGGATGGTTGATATCCCAGCACACATAGGGTCTCTTTCCAGGACAGCTTTTATTCTCCCAGTAATCCTGTGAGGTCGGTTTCTCTGGGAGTGGATCAAGGTCACCCTGTGAGCTTTTCCCCCACCCCAGTGTTTTTAGCTGTTCCTGTTTTATCTGTAAACTGCCTTGAGTCTCTGTATAATAGTAATGTATAGGTGGGGAAGGATTCAAACCTAGGTGTTACCAATCCTAGTCTTGACATTCTAGTTTAAGTATGGGCAAAGGGCTATAATAGAGATAATAAAGCGTGGAATCGGCCACATCTGCCTCTGCCTTTTCTCCACATGCCACAATTTAGGAGGGAGGGATAATATTAATCTTTGTCACAAGCAGTAAAGTATTTTGAGCTAGCCCTGAGGATTATTTTCACATCCCAGCTGGAACAGCTCAGTCGATCGAGCATGAGACTCGCAATCTCAAAGTAGCAGGTTCATGTGCCACGTGGGGCAAAATATTACCGGTATTTCATTGCCCAGGGGGCTGGCAGGTCTAGATAGCCCTGGTGGTCTCTTCCCACTCTACAATTCTATGATTCTGTATACCCAGAAAGCATTGTAAATAACTGCCCAGGGGCCAGATGTCTGATAAGATAGTGGTCACAATACTTGCCAAGAGGAAAGACAATTGAGTGCTGGATAAATTTCGTGTAGCTGACTGTAAATGTTTAGGGGTTTGTGTGAATTCCAGCCTCAATCACCTAATGCCAACCTATATAAGTGCCATCAGTTTGTTATGTTATGAGGAGCGTACAATGATTTGGTGTAAAAACATCTGAAAACGACCAATAGTCTACGAAGTTTTCAGGCAAGGATTGCACCAGAGTGGAAGGCAAATAGAAGCTGATCTTGTCAACAAAGTGTAGGGTGGATGGGTCAAGAAGCATGCCAAGATCAGAAGCTAGGAGACAACCTTTGGAGTAAGCGGGGAGGCGGGGAGAGAGAGAGCGGGGGAGAGCTGCAGACAGGAAAAACAGGACAAATTTCTGGAAACAGGGCTCGCCTGGCCCTACCATTTGGCAGAGTAAGGTGGCTTCTTCAGGCGGCAGGTGCTGGTTGGTGGCAAGTTGTTGCAGGACAGAGCTGTGTGTGCTGTGCAACCTGTCCTGTATCCCCTAAGGTAACCTACTGCCCTCATGTGGTATAGGATTCTGCCCCATCACTAGTGTTGAAATAAGATTACAGTATTATTATTATTATTATCTATTACATTTGTATACCGCCCTTCATCCAAAGATCTCAGGGCGGTTCACAGCATAAAATACAAAAGAAAACCACAAAATAATTAATAGAAACGAAAACAAAGCAATAACACACTCCAAAAATAAACACATTTAAAGGGCTGGGTTGAAGAGGAACATTTTTGCGTGGCGCTGCGGGTTAAACCACAGAGCCTAGGACTTGCCGATCGGAAGGTCGGCGGTTTGAATCCCCGCGATGGGGTGAGCTCCCGTTGTGCGGTCCCTGCTCCTGCCAACCTAGCAGTTTGAAATCACCTCAAAGTGCAAGTAGATAAATAGGTACCGCTCCGGCGGGAAGGTAAACGACGTTTCTGTGCGCTGCTCTGGTTCGCCAGAAGCGGCTTAGTCATGCCTTTGTTCATTTTGTTGAACTAGGAGTGGAGAGACCCAGGTTCAGTCTTCACATGTCAGCTGTGAAGCTCTCACTGGGTGACACTTGATCCGGTATCTATTTATCTATACAGTAATACCTCAGGTTAAGTACTTAATTCGTTCCGGAGGTCTGTTCTTAACCTGAAACTGTTCTTAACCTGAAGCACCACTGTAATGGTTCTAGGGGTTGCTCGTGCGTAAGTCGTCGCCACACCTGGCTGAGTTACCTGGATGAACCGTATTCTGTCCGGACAGCCACTCACCCGTGGCTGTCTCAGTCGCTGGCAGAATCCGTCAGTGGGCGTTTCTTGAACTTCCAGCAAAGAATCTCTTTGACGCCTAGTCTCCGCCTCCTCTCCCTGCGCGGAAGCCTTCTGTGCAGGTAGGGTGTGGGCAGCGGAGGACCCGTGCTCTCCCCGCTGGTCTCCGGCGAGGAGTCATGGAGCCACCTCGCCGATTCCCCCATCTGCCCCCCTTCTCCACTGGTGCTACGCTGATTTCCTTCCCCAAAAGATGGGCTGCTTCTCTCCCTCCTGGGACACTCTCCATAATCCCTCTGGAACCCTCCCTCTCCCTCTGGCTCCAATGGCAGTTCCCTGACAACCACTTTAGCTAATGGGGCCTCCTGCTGCCACTGCACCGCCGGAGCACGATTTCTGTTCTCATCCTGAAGCAAAGTTCTTAACCTGAAGCACTATTTCTGGGTTAGCGGAGTCTGTAAGCTGAAGCATATGTAACCCGAGGTACCACTGTACCTGATGTTTCACAAGGTTATTGTTTGTATAAAAGTGGGTGGATGTCAGGACTGGACTGAAGGGGACGAGATGGGGGGGGGGGAAATGGTGGAGACCACTCCCCTCTTCTCCTGAGAAGAGGAAGGCAGTATTGATTTACAGCTGGGGTTTGAGGAAGGTCACAGTGCAGAGACTGGTGAACAGAAGAGCTGGGAGGTGTTAGAAGGGGGAAAGGGAGACAGAGGCAGAGCAGCCAGCTGACACGTCACTGGAGAGTATTTCTGACCTCCCTTCTCCCAGAACTTGGCCTTCGTTAAGAGTGCAAGAGCAAAGAACCCAGAGACAGTTGGCCATGGGCAGCCACCGTAAGGGAAAATGGTGTTGCTGGAAAGAGAGGAAGGAGGAGCTCAGTTGGAGCAATGCCATTATCGATAGGCAGACTGCATTCTTTTGTCTCTTGCCATGATGAATGAATAAACTCATTAGAAAAGACTCTGCCTTGCTTTTCTCTGCTTCTTCCCAAAGCCTGACAGTGGGTGGGAAGCACGTTTGTCCCTTTGGCGCTCGTTGGAGAAAAGGGGTGAATGTACAGTACTTAGTCATAGACTAGATCAGGGGTCAGCAAACCTTTTCAGTTGGGGGCTGGTCCACTGTCCCTCAGACCTTGTGGGGGGCTGGACTATATATTTTTTGGGGGGAGGGGGCAAATGAATGAATTCTTATGCCCCACAAATAGCCCAGAGATGCATTTTAAATAAAAGGACACATTCTACTCATGTAAAAACACACTGATTCCTGGACCGTCCGTGGATCAGATTTAGAAGGCGATTGGGCCAGATCCGGCCTCAGGGCCTTAGGTTGCCTACCCATGGACTAGATGGACTCTGAGTTTCTGGAGCTTCCTGGGATACAAATGGGATCTGAAAGAAGGAATCTCTTTGCCCCCTCCACCTAGATGGATCTGATGCACCGGCGTAGCAACCCCTGCTAGCGCCCCATCAATACCCAAGATCACCCAAAGGTGTTGAGCATTTTTTGGAGATTGCTGCTGCTTCCTGCTTCAAACCCTTCCAAAATCATGAGAGGACCTAATGTCCTTCATGTCTGACCATGACCAGCCGGTATATTTACCTATTTCATCACCACTAATCAATGATCATTTTAGATGGATGAGATAATAATTTATTCTTGAAATGTAGAAGAAGATACGCTGCTCTAAAGCTTTTAAAGTTCAAACTCATGTGCTATCAGAGTTGTCTTCCCCTTCCTCCTCTCATTGCTTTGTCAGAATTTTCATTCTGCTGGGCATATTCTGTATCATAATTATTTGGCCTAATTCTCTGGGTCGGTGCAAGGAGATTTCTGCATTGCATCATAATGAACAAGTGCCAGCTTTCTGAAATCTGGCAGCTATTTAAAGAGTGACCAAGATCAAACAGGGCATAAAACTGCCTCAAAGTCACTGGATGTGACTGGGGAATAAATTGACAAGGTTTCATTCCCCAACACAGAGGTTGTACTAAATTGATATCTACGTGGAGGTCAATGGGTCAGTTCTAAACAGGGGTTGCATAACATGAGCATGTCTTTTAAACAAACATTATTTGGTTCTGATGATGAACTGACTTGTTAATAAAAGGTGGGGGTGGGAAGAGGCTGTTCTTCCTCTGCGCCGTAAAACGACAGAGATCCTAGCATGCCTTTTCAAGTCAGTAGCTGGAAAACTTGTTCAGAGTCTTAGTGAAGGCAGAAGGCCAGGCAGAGTGGCTCTCCTGCACCTTCTCATTGGTGGCCCTGTGTCTGCAGCAGTTTAGCACAGAAAAACACGTTCCTGCCACTGACTACTGCTAGTGGAAAGGATAAAAGCAGAACTTGTGACATTGGAGGCAGAAGGTTTATTTCCTGGTATCTAGATGCACCAATGATTTGATTTGGTAGAAGGCACCTTCCTTTGTTCCTATGGACAGCAGAAGCCAGTTCCTCAGCAGAAATAGACTCCCTGACCCATGAAAACTAGGCCTTGAACTTTCATCAGCAAGCACCCTTAAACGTAGTTGGTTCCAATGGAGGATATTGAAGTGGAAACATAGGAGAAATGCTACCAACGACTTTCTGGACTCATTACTCCTGTGAGCCGTTCTGATCCTACTGGATTTGCCTCATGCTTCAATTATGAACTGTAAGAAGGTCATGTTGAAGCTACTATACTGCAGGACATAAGGTGAAGCTGCTCTGCCTCAGTAATAGAGAACCGGCAATTTTCGACCCCAGGAAGAGCAATTGACTATTAAACGACTCTGAGAACTGCAGGTTTGTGAGAGCAATAGGTGTCTTCTAATAACACAGAGATGCGGGTGGCGCTGTGGGTTAAACCACAGAGCCTAGGACTTGCCGATCAGAAGGTCGGCGGTTTGAATCCCCGCGACGGGGTGAGCTCCCGTTGCTCGGTCCCTGCTCCTGCCAACCTAGCAGTTTGAAAGCACGTCAAAGTGCAAGTAGATAAATAGGTACCGCTCCAGCGGAAAGGTAAACGGTGTTTCCGTGCGCTGCTCTGGTTCGCCAGAAGTGGCTTAGTCATACTGGCCACATGACCCAGAAGCTGTACGCCGGCTCCCTTGGGCAATAAAGTGAGATGAACCCCAGAGTCTGTCACGACTGGACCTAATGGTCAGGGGTCCCTTCACCCCTTTACCTTTTTAACAGCACAGGACTGCAATACCTCAAGGACCGCCTCTCTCCATATGAACCGACCTGCGATCATCTTCTGAGGCCCTTCTTTGTGGGCCTCCCCCATGAGAGGTCTGGAGGGTGGCAACAAGAGAACAGGCCTTTTCTGTGGTGACTCCCTGTTTGTGGAGTGCCCTCCCCAGGGAGGTTCAGCTGGCACCCTCATTATACACCTCTAGGTGCCAAGCAAAAGCAACAACATCCAGAAATCACCGTATTTCTCGCTCTATAAGATGCACCACACCATAAGACACACCTAGTTTTTGGAAGAGGAAAACAAGAAAAAAAAATATTCTGAATCCCAGAAGCCAGGACAGCCAAACGGGATTATAGCGCAGCGATCCTACTGGCTGTCCTGGCTTATGGAATACCCACACGCAGCCTCTCCCAGGCTGGGGAGGCTGCGCACGGCTAAGCAAGAAGCCAGGAAGCACAGTGATCCCGCTGGCTGTTCTGGCCTCTTGCTTGTCAGCACGCAGCCTCTCCCAGGCAAGGGGAGCCTTCATCCCCTGCCCGGGAGAGGCTGCACGGCTAAGGCTCCCCCAAGAGCTGCGCTCCCTTTAAAGAGCGTGCAGAGTGTGTGTGGGGCTTTTCCCCCCTTCTCCCTCGGGGAAAAGCCCCGAAGAGCCGCACACATGCTCCACACGGCTCTTTAAAGGGAGTGCTGAGCCGAGCTTCCCGCCTGCATTTGCTCCATAAGATGCACACACATTTCCCCTTACTTTTTAGGAGGGGAAAAGTGCATCTTATAGAGCGAAAAATACGGTACATTCATTCAGGAGCAAGGTTTCTCTCTCCTCACTCATGCTACCCTAATTGCCATTCTGTGCTCAACCGGGGATACCATAGGCATTGTTGCACTCGAAGTTACTTCTCACCTGCATCTGTGAGCCTGCATGACTCTGCACACCACATAAAATAGATTGTGTAATATGTACTCTGATGAGAGAAAGGCAATGTGGGAATTTGCGAGATGTTACTGCAGTTGAGTTCCACTTGAATATGTTTGAGGATGAAACTGGACTTGGTTCCAGGTTCATATACCTCCTGCAATGCTTATCTAGTTGGCAGGAAGCCTGTGAGTTTGCCTGCTAGTTATCACAGAGTTCCCTTGGCATTGCCAAGTCTTATTGACCAATGAAGCTCTCAGTCATGCCACCTGGTTAAAGGTATCTTCTGTCTTTTTAAAAAAACAAAAAACCCAGCTGTTACAAATTACTTATACTTGAATAAAAGTCACATGATTTGATGAGACTGCTAATTTTTTTTAAAGAGAATAATTTAAGTCAGTGGTGATTTTTTGGCACAATATTCTTTAAAAGAATGTAACCCCAGTTATGCAAGAAAGCTGAATGCAGGATTTTCTGCTTCTGTAGCTGATATTTTTAAGTCATCCTGGCCTTCAGGGGGGAAAATGGGCTGGTCAAAATGCAAGCAATACTAAATAGGCATTTTTCTTAGCTTCCTATGTCCCATACCTCAGCCAGGGACATTTACTTTAACTAAAAGTAGAAATAATCAGAGTATTTGAAATTGAAATGCTCTCTGAGGTAGCTTGGATGATGTCGTGCGTTCTAGCGATGCAACTGACAACCTGACTGAGCGATAGGCGTGGCTTCCATGAGCTGACCAATCGTGTCACAGGTAGCTCGGTTCTGGAAGCTTCTCATAGTTTCTGGCATTTTCTCCTGAGAGCCTGCACCTGCAGGGCCTGTCTAGAAATGAATTAGAAGTTTCCCACAAACTATTTATACTGCAGAAAGCCCTCAGGGCTCAATCTATGATATAGTTCATTGGAGGGAAAAGGAGAAATTTGAGAAGAAAGTGCTGAAATGGTTTTCCGCAAAGATTTTGTTTTAAAAAATGAAAAAGGCGTGTGCTTTACAATTTTGCAAACCATACTCGTTAACCGCATGAAAGGTTAATTTTTTTAAATTTAACTTCCTAGTTTTCAAATACTGAAGATTTTGACAGATTTTCCTGAGCACTTGGGGTCGAAAGAAAAATTAAAATAACTGTTGTTGAGACATTTCATTCCGAATCTGCTGGATGGAGGCAGACAGAGGATGATGACAGGTGGGTGTCCTGCTCCCCCATAACATAATTCCTGGCTACGCTCATGACCTCAGCGGTGAAGCACATACAGAAGGTTCCAAGTTCAATCCCAAGCATCTCTGGAAAAGATCTCTCTCTCTCAGATCCTGGAGAGCCACTGCTGGACTAGGTGGAGCCAATGTTCTGATTTCTTAGAAGGCACTTTCCTGCTTTATCTTATTCCTAAACCCTAGGAAAAGAAGTATCACGTGACCTTGCTTCCTGCACCGCTTCATTGGCTGCCATGGCCAGGAAATTGATTGTGGTGACATTAATTCACACATCTTCCTTTCCTGGACATTGCTGGGGAGGTGAAGCAAGGAGACCTGGGGCTGCTGTTCTTGGCAACAGACATGCATTCCTTATGTTGTCTCATCTTGCCTTGGGCTATGTATGAAAATTCCAAGGGTCAGTAATGTGAAGACTTCTGCAGCAGCATCCCTGTGGGGCAGGGATGATAAACCTCTAGCCTTTGGGTGCGGTTGGACTCCATCTCCCCTGACCATTAGCCATGCTGGCTGGGGGAGAGAGCAGTTGAGCCCCATTGGTGGTTGTCCCTTCCTCCCCAGCTGATGCCAGGGCTGGCCTGCCCATGAAGTGAGTTGAAGCAACAAGCTCTAGGCAAGTGGGAGGAGGTGGCACCATTTGCCCCTCACTGCCACTGCCACCGCTGCACCACTACCTGGACCCGCCTCCTCCTCTGCATGCTGCCTGCCTGCTGCTGCTGGGCGCACAGGCGGTTGCAGAGTGGAAGAGGAGGAGATGGGCACTGGCAACCCGTACCACTGTTGACATTTCCATTCCACCTTAAGGAACAGACATGGGATTGTTACGTGTCACATGTCTGTTTACATTCCAGCACAGCTTGCTGGGAACTTCCATTGTGTGTAACGCCCTTCCAGCAGATGTCAAAGCGATAAACAACTACCTGACATTCAGAAGACATCTTAAGGCAGCCCTGTTCAGGGAAGTTTTTAACGTGTGATATTTTACTGTATTTTTGGTTTTTATGGAAGCTGCCCAGAGTGGCTGGGGAGGCCCAGCCAGATGGGCGGGGTATAAATAATAAATTATTATTATTATTATTATTATTATTATTATTATTAGCTTTTGCTTTTACTGTTCTCTCTGAGACGACATGAGAGAGAGACAACATGTTTCTTTGTCCTGGTTTATGATTAATAAATCTGTAGTTGTAGTATGCTTCCACAAGCCTCATGCCTATTCTGTGTGCTCAGTTCGATCTGCTGATAGTGTGCCCTGGCTTTGAAGCCCGGCTCGCTGATTTACATCAGAGCAGTGGTGATGGTCTTCACAGCGGGATGGCTGGAAGGGAATGGCCCAGCTGGAGCTAGCCAGCTGGCCTCCTGGCCCTCTGCATGCCGACAACAGCCACACCACACCACACCACGCCACTGCTCCTGAATCTTCCATATAATGTGTAATTTGGCCCAGAGTTGGTTTTGCTCTGAATTGCCTGCTGGATGCCTCTCCTTTCTGCCAATAAAAATACTGGTTTAACAGCTTTGCCGTCAAATTTATTGCGCCCATTAAAATGCTGGTATCAAATTGCAGCTCAGCAATAATCCCATGTGACTATGATGCTCGGCAGTGTGACTGATCTGGATAAGAATAGATGCTTGGAAAGTTGGAGATGTAAGAGACCTGCTCCTACTGGAGTCCCTCTTGAATCATCTTCTCCCAAAGGACACATCTACCTGGTGACAGGGTCCTCCTGAGGCACAGCCGAAGGCGGTTTTTAGCAGCACTTGTATGACGTTGATGGCACGGATACACATAAATGAATATGTGTCATTGTGGGTTAAACCACAGAGTCTAGGACTTGCCGATCAGATGGTCGGCGGTTCGAATCCCTGCAACGGGGTGAGCTCCTGTTGCTTGGTCGCTGCTCCTGCCAATGTAGCAGTTCGAAAGCACACCAGTGCAAGTAGATAAATAGGTACCACTCCGGCAGGAAGGTAAATGGCATTTCCGTGCGCTGCTCTGGTTCGCCAGAAGCGGCTTAGTCATGCTGGCCACATGATCTGGAAGCTGTACACCGGCTCCCTCGGCCAATAAAGTGAGATGAGCGCTGCAACCCCAGAGTCGGTCACGACTGGACCTAATGGTCAGGGGTCCCTTTACTAATTATTGATACTATTATTTAAAAAGTTGGACAGCCCACCCAATGCAAAGGAGCAAGAATGTGGGCTGATGCACCTTCTTGGCAACTTATGGGCCAGGTGTTGGATTTGCAATGGAATAAACCACTGCCAGGTTGTAGTGCCACACATGTACAGTATGATAGCATCCACTTCTCTGTAGTCACTAGGAGGCTTAGATCAACGTCACTTTGCCAGATCACACATTCATTGGGTGCTATTTGTAGATATATCGTTTGCTTGTATTTAACAGAAGCAGAAGTACATAAGTAGCATGGGCTGAGGTGCATCACACCAGGCTTTTTGTAAATATGGTACTGTTTTCCAATGTGGAATTTGTTAGGAGCTCTAAATAGCTCGGGATAGTTCTGCAGAATTTTATGAGCAGGCTATTTATGGAAAGGCATTTTGGTCAGCCAAGGGAAGGGTTCTTAAGAGCAAAACCCAGTCAGAAGAATACCAGTGATAACAGCTGGGAATGGCATATGCTTTCTTTTGAAGCCTCTAAACTTTTTCATGGTTTCTCCTTCTTGTTCCTGTCTCAGAACCAACCTATGCAGTCAGCTAAATCACATGATGCAGAGTTGGTTGGATGACGCCATTTCAGATTTCAAGGGGTTGAATGGCTGCTTATTTGTTTCTGGGCTAAATTTAAGATACTGGTTCTTAACCCTACATGACCTGAGCCTGGAATATCTGATGGAGAGTGCCTTCTCGCATATATATCTCCCCATTTGTCAAGGTCTGTGAGTGAAACTTTTTAGTAGGCTCTGGTGCTACAAAGCCATGATTTTCCTCAATGATAAATAGGTCTTTCTCAGTAGTGAGAAACTCCTGTAGAGGGGCTCCTCTTTTGCCAAAGCCTAGACAGCCAAATGTTGGTGAGGGAGGGCTCCATCAAGGGTTCTGCCATCAAATCAGTTCAGATACCTTTGGCACGATCTGTTCTCTCTCTCTTTTTTTTATTGAAGAATAACAGGATATTTTAATGCCACCATCACAGAGGTGTCTGCAGAGGTGATATATTGATTGAAAACATATTGCATTGTAACTGCATTGTACCTTTTGAATAAATGTTTTTTTGGCAGGGAAAAAACCCTCAGTTCTTCCCCCGGTGTGGCAGGAGCAGTTCTGATCTCTTGACGCAGACAGGAGTATAAATTCATTGTTGGAGGCAGTATGCCTCTGAATACTAATTGCTGTGAATCGCAGGGAGGTAGAATGCTGTTACACTCAGCTCTTGCTTCCGAGCTTCCCATAAGCTTCTTTTTAAAACCGCTTTGGGTTTTTTTCTTCTTTACAATCAAGCAGTAGATAAATTTTATGGGAGGGAAAAAAGGCAGCTGACTGCTCGCTCTGAGGATAGGATAGTGGAGAAGATGGGCCTTTAAAAGGTAAAGGTAAAGGTAAAGGTACCCCTGCCCATACGGGCCAGTCTTGACAGACTCAGGGGTTGTGCGCCCATCTCACTTAAGAGGCCAGGGGCCAGCGCTGTCCGGAGACACTTCCGGGTCACATGGCCAGCGTGACATCGCTGCTCTGGCGAGCCAGAGCCGCACACAGAAACGCTGTTTACCTTCCCGCTAGTAAGCGGTCCCTATTTATCTACTTGCACCCGGGGGTGCTTTCGAACTGCTAGGTTGGCAGGTGCTGGGACCAAATGACGGGAGCGCACCCCACCACGGGGATTCGAACCACCGACCTTTCGATCAGCAAGCCCTAGGCACTGAGGCTTTTACCCACAGCGCCACCTGCTGGTTCTTCTTATGATCTTTGTTCCACCTCAGTGACCATTCATGAGCCATGGGCTTGGTTCTGCAACAAGGATGATCGCTTAAGCATACCTCAAAAGATGACTGATTTGCATTAAAGATTGCATATGCTAATGTATGAATATAGATGCAAATTTGGAATTAATTACAGTGGTACCTCGGGTTAAGTACTTAATTCGTTCTGGAGGTCCGTACTTATCCTGAAACTGTTCTTAACCTGAAGTGCCACTTTAGCTAATGGGGCCTCCCGCTGCTCCTGCGCTGCCGGAGCACGATTTCTGTTCTCATCCTGAAGCAAAGTTCTTAACCTGAAGCACTATTTCTGGGTTAGCAGAGTCTGTAACCTGAAGTGTATGTAACCTGAAGTGTATGTAAACGAAGGTACCACTGTAGTTCAGTTTAAATATAAATGTAATACAGTTTCACTATTTTGGGAAATACCAGGACAATTGACAACAGTTAGACAGCTGTCCTGTGTAAACTAGGACATGTTGCCACCCTGCTAACAGCACTGTGCAGAAATGACAAAAGCAATGACTGTTCAGATTAGATATAAAAACAAACAACATAAAAGCAATACGTCAGCAGGATCTGAGCAAAACAGAAAAACCCGACCGGACATAAAGGCCAACATCAGCTCATGGCTGAATGTCCATTTCCCATATATATATATATATGTGTATATATATATATATATATATATATATATAACTTCCTTGAGGCTCAGGGACTGTGTTACCACATGGTTTGCCTGTCTGTGCAGATGGGTTTTCCAAGATTGTGGGAAAAGGTTATTGTACGATTATAACACACATTGCCTCATGATTGGCTTAAACTGCAATAAGCCCCTTATTTATTTTGGAGCTGTAGCAATCAAACATTGTGGTCCCAGGCATCCTGAAAGTTCCCACTCCTGAAAAAGTCCACCCTGGATCCTTTGTTGCTTTGTGACAACTACTGCCCCAATGCAAATACGCCCCGTCCCCCCTTTATAGGGAAGTCAATTTCAAGGGTTGTGGCGCACCAACTGCAGGTGCTGTTTTGGTGAAACATATTATCTTGGCCCATTTCAATCTGGGTTCAGGCCTTGTTATTTATTTTATGGCATAAAATTTACACACCACTTGATTATAAAAGACCCCCCCCAAGCGGTTTGTGAAAAGATAAAAACAAGGAAATCAAGGAAAAAATTGCACCAATCCTTTAAAAGACACAGAGGACCTGATGGACCTTTATCTAGAGAAGGACAAGGAGAATGTTGCCCTGTTATTCTTACTTGAATCTCTCAGCAGCTTTTGGTACCTTTAGCCATGGTATCCTTCTCAGCTATCTTAGTAAGATGGATATTGGAGGCCCTGTGTTACAGAATAGTTAAGGGGCTGCAAGCCTATGCACATCTTTGAAGGTGAGTTCCATCGAGCTTAATACTTTGGATTGTGCAGTAATTTTCTCAGCCATTGTGCAACAAATTATACATGTCTTGTAATGCCAAAAATTAATTTCTAAGGGTGGAATTCAACATCACATTATGGTGAGCGTTCTGTCAGCGCTGCGTTCTGGCCCCCCCCCCCACTTCTGCCCCCCAGCCCGTGTGCTGTTCTGGGATTTTCCAGAGCCCCCAAGCCAATTTGTGGGGTGGGGGGCTAAAGGCGGGGAGAGGAAAGCCCTATTGCTCCAGCAACAGCCCTTGCACAGGACTTGCACTGACAGGATTGATTAGATGAATCCTGCCCAATCATTCCATTCCAGAAGATCAAGACTGTAGCCAAGAGTGTGACAGATTCTTAGGCTTAGTGCAGGATGATGGAAAAGAATGACATACCTTGGGGGCAAACTTGAAATCTTAAATCGTTTTAGACTGGCAGGTGTGAAATGCCTCACAGGAAGCTACACGTTAAGGCTGCAATCTTATGCCCACCTACCCAGGAGTAAGCCCCACTGAACTGAGCATCACATACTTCTGGGTAAAAGAAGGTAAAAGGTAAAGGACTCCTGGATGGTTACGTCCAGTCAAACTTGACTATGGGGGGCGGTGCTCATTTTGCTTTCAGGCCAAAGGAGCTGGCGTTTGTCCACAGACAACTTTCCAGGTCATGTGGCCAGCATGGCTGAACCGCTTCTGGCACACAGAACACCGCGACGAGTGCCAGCGCGCACGGAAACAGCGTTTACCTTCCTGCTGCAGCGGTACCTATTCATCTACTCGCGCTGGTGTGCTTTCGAACTGCTAGGTTGGCAGGAGCTGGGACAGAGCAATGGGAGCTCATCCCGTCCCGCGGACTCGAACTGCTGACCTTCCGATCGCTAAGCCCAAGAGGCTCAGTGGTTTCGACCACAGCGCCACCTGTTCCCTCCTTCTTACATGTGTAAGAACCACACTGTAAAAGCGACGTTGCCATTCTCCATCATTTCTTGGCTGGTGGCAGAGGGTGAGGGTTGTAAATGCTTGAGAAGGGTGGGTTTAAGGTGGAGGAAAAGGTCGTTGAATGAAAAGCCCAGAGAGTGCACCAAAAGACAGACACCCAGACAAAGCTGGGCCATTGTTTACAAATGTAGCAGGGATTCTGACATGCGGCATAAATGAAGGGAAGGGCTTGCCTGGTCTCTCACCATGCCTACACTTATGGAATGTCTCAAATTGCCAGTTCCAATATTTACCTTACTGTAATAGCCACAGGCCTCATTGTGCTACACCCTGTGTAAACACCTAGCAGGAACCAGCCCCTGTTGAGAAGCACACCCCTCTGCAGGTTGGAGTTGCTTGGCATATAATGTGGCTCCTGTTATGAAAAGCCAGAGAGTGTTCTCCACCCGCTACAAAGGAGGTGGGGAGGGAATGTGTCAGGTCAGGAGGAGATCAAAAGTACAATTGCTGTGCAAAACTTGGGGGGGAAACAATTAGGGGTTAAAAACGGCATAGACGTCCGCTGATAAAAGTACCTCAGAAAATGCACGGGAAGTGACAACCCTGTGCTTAAATTCAGAATGTTGTGTATTGAGTCAAAGGATTTTATATCTGTATTATTATTGTCTGTATTTGCATTAGGGTAAAGTAACTGCCTTTTGGTTCCAGAGGGTACAGCTACTATTGGTTCATTTAAGCTGCTGTATTTGGATCCTCTGTCTTATTGGTTTCCTCCAAAGGCAGGACTGTGATTGCCTGATATTGTTCCCTCCAAAATGTATCCTTTCTAGCTAGTTCCCTGTCCCTATAAATGTAGCTCTCCCCTCCCCAGGTCTCAGTCTTGTTGCTTTAATAAAGAAGCGTTACTAGAGAACTGTCTCCAGCATATTATGTCAAGAGAACTGAAATCACAAACCCCACGTCACAACATCTCTCGGCTTTTGTTTTATTGCTTATTTACACAGCAAGGCGACCCTGCGTATCAGTGGATATTGTGCGCTGTGAATTAGAAGTTGGAAAAGCAGCTCATTGCTCATGAGTGGTCGCTGGAGATTTGGAGTTCATGGGAAAGGGAAGCCCCCTCCCCACCATGTTGAAATGCAGAGGAAACCCAATGCGTTGAACAAAGGGCCACTAAGCTAAGGAAACAACCGTGGGCTGTGTATCATTTTCTAGTAGGTGTGGTAAATTAAATTTATCTATTTTATCTATCCTCCAGGATAAATTACGGTAGATTATATGGAAACAGAGATGTAGTGGATTTCCCTGTCCTCAAAAGAGGCAGCCTGTTGCATTACTATGAGCCTGCTCTAGACCTAGTCTTGACCTTTCTGGAGCATACTCAAAACAGTGCAAAAACAGAGGGGTAAGTCTCTCTCTCTCTCTCTCTCTCTCTACTCAAAACAGTGCAAAAACACAGGGGTAAGTCTCTCTCTCTCTCTCTCTCTCTCTCTCTCTCTCACACACACACACACACACAAACAAACACCCCCCCCCCTTCACCCAAAGGTCTTGGTGAGGTACACACACATATTTGAAGCCAAACTGACAATATATGAGCTAAAACCAAAATACATAAATCATGCTATGACCTCTGAGAACAATGTCCTTCAGATGGCAGCAGGAACCAGACACTGCATTAAAGAATTTTGTGGTGCATCTGCCCCATGCTGTGGCTTCATGGAAGAGAACACATTCTGCATGTCGAAAGTTCAAGTTCTTCTCTTGATATCTCCAGCCAAAAGGCTCTCAGGTAGCAGAATTGAGGAAGTTCTCTGCTGACGACCTTGAAGAGCTGTTATGGACAGCTTAGGCTAGAGAGACGAATGGACTGATGGCATAGGAGGCAACTATATGCTTCTGCCTGGGTCTCTCCCTCAGCGGTGGCTGCCTGGGTGCAGGAGACAGGACGCCATGTTGGTGCAAGGTAGGGAGTGATTCCCTTGCACTTGGGCTGGGATAAGTGACCCTTATTCCAGGTTCAGCTGCTGCAGCACAGCTAGACATAAAGACTGGACGCTTGACAGGTTTTGCATTGGTCTGCATTAAAGGTGAGATCAAATGCTGTTTTAAAAAATTGCCAAAAAATCAGATGTTATAATTATCAATCACTAAATGCCAACCTAGCAGTTCGAAAGCATGTCAAAGTGCAAGTAGATAAACAGGTACCGCTCCGGCGGGAAGGTAAACGGCATTTGCATGCGCTGCCCTGGTTCGCCAGAAGCGGCTTAGTTATGCTGGCCACATGACCCAGAAGCTGTACGCTGGCTCCCTCGGCCAATAAAGCGAGATGAGCGCCGCAACCCCAGAGTCATCCGCGACTGGACCTAATGGTCAGGGGTCCCTTTACCCTTTACCTTAAATGCCACCCCACCGGTTAAGTCAGATAATGTACTTAATTGCATTGCAACTATGAAAACAGTCAAATATTGGTCCACATATCTACTTGGGCAGGACCTCAGATGGTTATCCACAACACCAAGGTCTCATTTATTTGCTCATTTTCCAATGCCAGCAATGCCCTTCATCAAAGGGCAAACACGCTAGTTTGTGCAAAAGAGTAATTGAATCCAGTGGCGTAGCGTGGGGGGTGCAGGGGGGGCCGGCCGCACCGGGCGCAACATCTGGGGGTTAGGGAAATCCACGGGTTAGGGGGCGCAAATCCACGGGTTAGGGGCTGCAAATCCGTGGGTTAGGGGGCGCAAATTACTTGCCTTGCCCCGGGTGCTGATAACCCACGCTACGCCACTGATTGAATCTGAAATTTAATAAAGTTGTGGCCAATTTTAATCCCATAGCACATTGTCTTGAGTCATTATTCTGCTCAGGGGTTGCCTGGGGGTTGCGGGGACTCCGCCTGTCCACGCAAATGGAAATACTCAAAAACTAGTGGGGGAACATTTCATTCTTCTGGGCACTCAGTAAATGACCATCCTGGAGTAGTCATCCTGGAGCAATTTCAAAGGGAGACAGCAGCATGGAGTCACTGAATTACCATTCAGCAAGAGTTTTATTGATATCACTTATGGGCTGAACAAGACAAAGGATCATTGCTCTCTGACCTCATTGTTTACAACCTCCTCCCGCCCCTTGCTGCCATGTATATATGTGCCTGCAACTTGGGAAAACGCTTCATGTATCTCATACCCTCCAACATTTCTCTGGTTTCATAATGATAATTTTACTATTTATACCCCACACATCTTACTGAGTTGCCCCAGCCACTGTGGGCAGCTTCCAACATATACAAAAATATAAGAAAACACTAAACATTAAAAAAAGCTTCCCTATACAGGATTGCCTTCAGATGGCTTGGGGGTCGGATAACTCCATACCCTCCAACATTTCTCCAATAAAAAAGGGACATCCTAAGGAAAAGTGGGACATTCCAGGATCAAATAAGAAACTGGGATGGCTTCTCTAAATCAGAGACGTCCCTGGAAAATAGGGACACGTGGAGGGTTGGGAGGTGGACTGTAGTCCAAGAGAACTTATGCTGTATAAATGTGTCACTCTTTAAGGTGTCATAAGACTCTTTGTTATTTTTATCCAACAGCGACAGAAGCAAAATGTCAGATACTGAAATACAGTAATGTTTTATGGGGTGTCTGTATTCCAGAACAAAACGGAACACCAAATTATTTTGAGAGTATCTGATGAATTTTTCGCATCAAGCTTCATACTGGAGAATTTTGGGGAGCAAATTCATATACTGTACAGGGAGAGGGAGAGAGAGAGGACCGTTTTGCCTCAAATGACTTTTGTAATTTTGGAATAATGAATCTGTATGAAGGATGGAATTAATGCAAACTTCAGAGAAACCCGTTGGTTTTTTTTCCTCAGGAGAGGATAATAGTTGGGTGTTGTGTTTAGATGGTCTTTTGGGTGGGGGTCTTTCAACAGATGTGCTACTCTGAGTGCTGCCGTGTTTTCTGGATAATTCAACTTAATGTATCATTTCTTTTCCTTCCTGGTTTAATGCAGCAGAGATGACTGCTGGTTTTACAAGGTATCCCAGGACCTTTCGTGCTAGGAAGGTCACTTGGAATTAAAAAGGGGCCTCTGAAACCGAATTCCAGCTCCAACACTGCTAGGCAGGAGGAGAAAAGCAGCCTGTGAGCATTTGAATTCTGAAGTCTCACATCTTGACTTTCTGTTATTATCCCTGCCTGTGTATATTAGCCTGACCAGAGTGGCGCTAACGTTTTGTTTTCAGAGAGAGCTATCCAATTCTCTTTTGTTGTTGGATGGCATGAGATGCTAACCCCTTGGAAATTTTCCAGACTACCCATTTCTGGGGTACATTTGACCAGTCCAAGAATGTTTCATGAGGGCACTTTAAAGTGTCTCTTATTTTCAGTTTTCTATAAATATGCCCTCTTGCAAAGCAAAATCCTCTTGCAGTTACCGTATTTTTTGCTCTATAAGACTCACTTTTTCCCCTCCTAAAAAGTAAGGGAAAATGTGTGTGCGTCTTATGGAGCGAATGCAGGCTGCACAGCTATCCCAGAAGCCAGAACAGCAAGAGGGTTCGCTGCTTTCACTGCACAACTATCCCTCTTGCTGTTCTGGCTTCTGAGATTCAGAGTATTTTTTTTCTTGTTTTCCTCCTCCAAAAACTAGGTGGTCTTGTGGTCTGGTGCGTCTTATAGAGCAAAAAATATGGTAGTTCCCTTGGCTTGGCCAAGCTATGTGCAACACAGGGCATTGCGGGAGAAGGAAATACATACACTCTTGAACAAGGAGCCTGACCAGGGAGCTCTTCTAAAAATCATCACTGGCATCTTGACCGCAGATCTGTTATCACCAACTGTACCAAGGAAGTATTCAAAAACAGTTTTCTTTGGTTTTTCTCTTTCTGTTTGGGTTGCCTGTTTTTCCAGTGGTTTCTGTAGCCATTAGTGAGAGCTTGCACTGCAGAGGTTGGTTGGTGATAATGCTCAAGGGGTGAGAAAGCATGTCTGAGAAATATGGGCCCTTTCAGGCTCCCAAGCTTCCTTAATAATAATAATAATAATAATAATAATAATAATAATTTATTATTTTTACCCCACCCATCTGGCTGGGTTTCCCCAGCCACTCTAGGCAGCTTTCAACAGAATATTAAAATTGTTGTTGTTGCCGTTTAGTCGTGTCCGCCTCTTCGTGACTCCATGGATCAGAGCACACCAGGCACTCCTGTCTTCCACTGCCTCCCGCAGTTTGGTCAAACTCATGCTGGTAGCTTCCAGAACACTATCAAACTATCTCGTCCTCTGTCGTCCCCTTCTCCTTGTGCCCTCCATCTTTTCCAACATCAGGGTCTTTTCCAGGGAGTTTTCTCTTCTCATGAAGTGGCCAAAGTCTTGGAGTCTCAGCTTCAGGATCTGTCCTTCCAGTGAGAACTCAGGGCTGATTTCCTTCAGAATGGATACGTTTGATCTTCTTGCAGTCCATGGGACTCTCAAGAGTCTCCTCCAGCACCATAATTCAAAAGCATCAATTCTTTGGCGATCAGCCTTCTTTATGGTCCAGCTCTCACTTCCATACATCACTACTGGGAAAACCATAGCTTTAACTATATGGACCTTTGTTGGCAAGTGATGTCTCGGCTTTTTAAGATGCTGTCTGGGTTTGTCATTGCTTTTGCACCCCAATATTCCACTTCCCCAGGATCTGTACGAGGTTGAACATGGTTGCAGAAGAGGGAGAAAGGCTCTTTAATTTCTAAATAATAATAATAATTTATTTATACCCCGCCCAATTAAAAGCTTCCCTAAACAGGGCTGCCTTCAGATGTCTTCTTCTTTCTCATTGTACATCCCCTTCCATCAGCCTGAGGGCCTCATTCCTTATTGCACAACCCTTTGGGAGCCACATACAGATAGTGGGTGGGGCCAGAGGCAAATGTAGACAGAGCAAGGGAGGCAACTCTTAAACACATGCGCACACACCTCCATCACAGCATGCAAGAGGCATTATCAGGAGGAGGACACAATCCACTCAAGGAAGATGTGGAGTGAGACTGGTGATGGGTGTAGGCTGGGAGGGCCATGTTTGTTCCCGGAATCTGAGCTTCCTGACCCCAGCCCTACTCCCTCAAAGTTACAAGAGCAAATAAGGCTGTTTTTTCTCTGGCCAGTGCCAGACCCTCCAAGTGTCCCTATTTTCCAGGGACAATCCTGGATATACAGAAGCCGTCTTGGTTTCTGATTTGATCCCAGAAGGTCCCACTTTCCCTTGGGACATCCTATTTTCATCGGAGAAAGGTTGGAGGGTATGCAGTTCTGCGACCCCTGAGCCATGTTCTCCATACAACCTTTAAAGGTAAAGATAAAGGGACCCCTGACCATTAGGTCCAGTCATGACCGACTCTGGGGTTGCGGTGCTCATCTCGCTTTATTGGCCGAGGGAGCCGGCGTACAGCTTCCAGGTCATGTGGCCAGCATGACTAAGCCGCTTCTGGCGAACCAGAGCAGCGCACAGAAACGCCGTTAACCTTCCCGCTGGAGCAGTACCTATTTATCTACTTGCACTTTGAGGTGCTTTCGAACTGCTAGGTTGGCAGGAGCAGGAACCAAACAACGGGAGGTCACCCGTCGCGGGGATTCGAACTGCCGACCTTCTGATCGGCAAGTCCTAGTCTCTGTGGTTTAGCCCACAGCGCCACCCGCGTCCCTTATACAACCTTTAGAAGACATATAAAGGCAGCCCCACATAGGAAAATTTTAAATGTTTAATTATGTTTTTATATATGTTGGAAGCCGCCCAGAGTGTCTGGGGCAACCCAGTCAAATGAGTGGGGTATAAATAACAAAATTATTATTACAATTGTAATAAACAAAAATCTGCCCTTATTCCCTTATGGGGGACACAAGAGCCCTTATAGAGTTCTTTGTAGGTTCTCCATTGGTAGGAGAAAATAACAGAGGCCAACCAGAGAATATTGAGAAGCAAAGCAGCTAGTAAGCCTGATCTTTATTGAAACTGTTGCAACAGGTTGCTCCCCTCAGACACAGGAAAGGAGGAGGACCCAGAACAAAGGTGTGCCCACCCTTATAAAGACATTTTAAAATGACCGCCTTGGAGTCCAAGACCACCCCCAGAAACATCATACATACGTCACAGAAAGGGCGGTCTACAACAGAAATCTGAGTGCGTTGTTTACCTCCTGTCTGGCAGGTTACCTGTTAATGGTCACTCGACTGGATTACCTGGGGAGCCTGGCCAATCTTTTGTAATGATAAATACTTAGTTCCTGAGCCAGGTCACAGGCTCACCCTATTCATACACAGACATACCCTTAAGACAGGATTTGTGAAGGAAAAGACAATGGGGAAGCTTTTCCATTTTCCTTCAACCTTGCTGAGAAATATTTGAGGTCAATTTGGGAAGGACAAAATGGTTTCAGGGCCTTTTCTGTGGGGTTTCAGACATGTGGTTTATATATTATGCAGTTATGAACATTTATATTTTATATATATATATATATATATATATATATATATATAACACCTTAATTTTTTTTTTATTTCACAATTATTATGGAATAGGACATCGCTATTTTCATCAGATAAATGTTAGAGTACGCAGTTGACAACCCTGCCACCTCTTTAATTTCTGCAGGTGCTGCCCTATCAGTTGAGTTGGTGTTATTATTCCAATGCAAGGTTGCCACTTGTCTTATTGGCCCGGTGGCTCCTGAGTCTTTCATGACAGCCTGCAGTAAGGGAATCTAGCAGATGGTGCTTTTTCCAGGAATGGAGAGAGAGAACGTGGGGGCGGGGAGATTCTTTTGTTAAATCTCTGCACCTAAGACTACTGTTGAAGCACAAAGGGAAGGCTGGGGGGGGGGAGGTGGGCCCCACATTCCATAACACAATTGTGGAGGTGGGAGGGCGGGGCGGAGGACAGAGGCTTGCCAAAGGCCTCCTAGTACTTTCCACTGGCCAAGGTGGCCTTTGAACTAGGATCAGATGTGATGTGGATGCACGCTTCTGCTGGAGGCAAATAGTGCTTATTCCAGAGAATTGGGGGAAACCTTGAAAGCAAGACTGACACCTGCGATAAGTGCAGACACCCCCTCCCCTGAATTTTGCAACTGCGCTGGGAAAACAAGCCTGGCAACTTTCCATAGCATCTCAAAAGCTGCAAAACGTGTTCCACCAGAAGCTGACTGTGGGACAGAATAAATGCCCTTGTGTCCAAGCGATGCCTGTCTTTCATCACCTTTCATCACCTCTCCTATAAGCTACAGTCTTATTGCTTTCCATTGAATGGTGGTCCGTGCTGCCAGCTAGGCGAGATGAGCTCTGGTGATGCAGATACTGGGCTGCAGATCCAGAGGGGCATAGCACTGTGAAGAAGAACTGCTGGGTGAGGCGGCTGCAGTCGCCTTCCTTATCCACAAACAGTCCAGCCTCCCCACTAGTACAAAAATCCATTCGGAGCAGGAGAGTGGAACCTGTCAGCTGTGAAACTCGCAGGGTGACTTTAGGCCAGGCACAGTTTCTCAGCCTTAACGTAGCTCACAGGGTCATTGTGAGGATAAAATGGGGGAAAACAGAACCATGTGTGCTGCCTTGAGCTCCTTGGGAGACGAGATGGGATATAAATATGGTAAATAAGTAATAAATACAAATATTCAAGCTTAGGCCCACATCGGCTCTGGATGGTCTTCTAAGTGTAAGCGAGTACAGTGGTACCTCGGGTTAAGAACTTAATTCGTCCTGGAGGTCCGTTCTTAACCTGAAACTGTTCTTAACCTGGTGCACCACGTTAGCTAATGGGGCCTCCAGCTGCGCGATTTCTGTTCTTATCCTGAGGTAAAGTTCTTAACCCAAGGTACTATTTCTGGGTTAGCGGCGTCTGTAACCTGAAGCGTGTGTAACCCGAGGTACCACTGTATTTGACTAGATTTCCAGGGAGAGGGTACTTGAGTAGAGAGCTGCTAGGTGCCACACTTTGGGAAATCCCATTGAACTCTGCTCTGTTCCCTCTTTCTTCCCATCCGGGGCAGCCCTGCCCTCTGCCTACCCCCCAGAGCTATTGAGTCAAGAGGGGCTGAGCCTTGGCAGTGACAGACTCTCATCCTCCTCACCTGCACTCCAGTGGCTGCTTTGAACTGCCCAAGGGAGGGAGGCAAGGAGCAGTGGCCATGGAGAGGCAATGGGATGCTCCCTTTTAGCCGACACTGCCACTGCCGCTTGAGACGAGCGCCAGCCCATCTTCCCTGGGCCCACTGCTGGCGGGGGAAATGGGGACATTCCAGGATCAAATCAGAAGTCGGGGTGGGTTTCGTAATTCTGGGACTGTCCCTGGAAAATAGGGACACTTAGAGGGTATGAGAGTACTGTTTTCCAGTACAGTGGAACCTCAGGTTACCGATGCTTCAGGTTACACATTCTGCTAAGCCAGAAATAGTGCTTCATGTTAACAACTTTGCTTCAGGATGAGAACAGAAATTGTGCTCCGGCGGCGCTGCAGCAGCGGGAGGCCCCATTAGCTAAAGTGGTGCTTCAGGTTAAGAACAGTTTCAGGTTAAGAACGGACCACCGGAACGAATTAAGTACTTAACCCGAGGTATCACTGTCCAGTGGTACCTCAGGTTACAGACGCTTCAGGTTACAGATGCTTCAGGTTACAGACTCCACTAACCCAAAAATAGTACCACGGGTTGTTGTAAACAAAAGTTGCCCTTTTCCCTTATGGGGTATCCAAGAGCCCATATAGAGTCCTTACATTAGGTTCCCTATTGGTGGGAGAAAATAACAGAGGCCAACCAGAGAATATTGAGAAGCAAAGCAGCTAGTAAGCCTGATATTTATTGATCTGTTGCAACAGGGTGCTCCCCTCACTCACAGGAAAGGAGGAGGAACCCAGAACAATGGTGTGCAAGGCCTTATAAAGATTTTTGAGATTGCTACCCTGTAGATCCATGGGGTCATGAAGAGTCGGACACGACTAAACAACTAAACAACAACAACAAAGATCAAGACCACCCCCAGAAACATCATGCATACATCACAGAAGGGGTGTAACCTAAGACCACCCCCCAGATACATCATACCTACATCACAGAAAAGGCAGTCTAAAACAGAAATTGTTGTATTTCCTTTTCTCCCCAGGTTATCTGATTGCCTTTCCTGATTGCCTTTCCTGATAGTCTGTCACCCATTAAAATGCTGATTACTCAATTCCTGAGACAGTGGGAAGGCTCCCTGACCCCCCCCCTCCTTGCAGGGAGAACATTTGGTCAGTTTGGGAATCAAAATGGTTTCAGGTCGGTATTCCTGTGCTGATCTATGTATGTGCTTGGTTGGTACACTTATGAACATTAAAGGTAAAGGTACCCCTGCCCGTACGGGCCAGTCGTGACCGACTCTGAGGTTGCGCGCCCATCTCGCTTAAGAGGCCGGGGGCCAGCGCTGTCCGGAGACACTTCCGGGTCACGTGGCCAGCGTGACAAGCTGCATCTGGTGAGCCAGCGCAGCACACGGAACGCCGTTTACCTTCCCGCTATAAAGCGGTACCTATTTATCTACTTGCACTTAGGGGTGCTTTCGAACTGCTAGGTGGGCAGGAGCTGGGACCGAACGACGGGAGCTCACCCCGCCGCAGGGATTCGAACCGCCGACCATACAATCGGCAAGTCCTAGGCGCTGAGGTTTTACCCACAGCGCCACCCGCGTCCCTTATAAACATTACCATGTATCTAAGACCTCAAAATTCCTATCACAGGGTTAAAAACTTTGCTTCAGGATGAGAACAGAAGTCATGCGGCAGCAGTGGGAGGCCCCATTAACTAAAGTGGTTCCTCAGGTTAAGAACAGTTTCAGGTTAAGAACGGACCTTCGGAACGAATTAAGTTCTTAACCCGAGGTGCCATTGTAATGTGCCGGGGAACCTTGCAAGGCTTATTAGATGATATTCAAAGAGAAGATCACTATTGACAGGCATGCTTTCTTGAAGGATAACACGCCTGCTTCCACTGAACTTCTGCAATGTTTGGCGTGTCAGGGGGTCGCTTTTGGTTCATCGTGTTGATACGGAAGGGGGGGCATGTCTTCTTTACCTTCTTCTTCACTACAATATATCCATTTATTTCCAATTGTCAATGTCAAAAGGGTCTAAAATCTATAAAATTCATAGAAACTCAACGTGCCAATTTGCTCAATTTCTCTAGGACTCCATGACACCTCCCCTGTCCTCCATAATCCCTCAAGCAAGGTGTCAAGACCCTAATCCTGTCAAATCACTCTGCCAAGCCTTTCCTCCGGGCAATGCCAGGTGGCAGACTATACATATTTGGACCATTGTCTTCTCATCACCGGTACTCAGGAAGTGTTTATCTGCGCATATCTCCAACTCTGCATATTCCCCCTCCCTCCTCCATATGTTAATCCGTGTAACCCAACCTCTTAATGTATTCATGATGTAATCTGTGTAACCCAACCTCTTCTTAATGTATTCATGATGTAACTGGGATGTATTTTGCACTGTATTCTGGGACATGGAGGGAAGTTTCAAAAGTTCATGTCACCCCTTTCTCACTGTTCAATCTCGCCTTGAACCTGTTGCGCAATAAACTTGGATCTTCTGCAGCTTGCTCCTGTCTCTGGCTGAGCTCATTTTCCTCCGCAGGGACCCGCGGACTTAGTCCGACAAGCTGGGTGGCAGAGTAGCCTCGCACCCAGATTTTACCGTAACAGTGTGTTCCAAGAATCCTGGCCGGTGCCCTGCATGGGCAGAGCATGCTTTTTCCTCCCTCCCTCCCAAATATGCCCTAGGACAATCTGTAACGCACTGACAGATGTGCTCAGCAGACAAGCTAATGTGGAAAGAGTTCCCCGGAGGTAGAAAGTCTGAAAACCTCTCCCTTAACAAAGTTTTAACAGTACAGTGGTACCTTGGGTTAAGTACTTAATTCGTTCCGGAGGCCCGTTCTTAATCTGAAACTGTTCTTAACCTGAAGCACCACTTTAGCTAATGGGGCCTCCTGCTGCTGCCACGCCGGCGGAGCCCGATTTCTGTTCTCATCCTGAAGCAAAGTTCTTAACCCGAGGTACTATTTCTGGGTTAGTGGAGTCTGTAATCTGAAGCATATGTAACCTGAAGCGTATGTAACCTGAGGTACCACTGTATTGGGTAAGGGTTGCTGCTGGGAATTGCAAGTCTGTGGGAAGTCAGCGACAGTGCTCAGAATTCTTTGAGAGGGGGAATGTGCTTTGAAGGTGGTTGTGGGTGTACGCAGCTGTAGCTCAAAAAAAGTTACTGTTGGAAAAGGTTTGGCTGAGTAAGGTGGAATAAACTTAACTAGTAAATGAAGTAAGACTGCCTCCATGTGGTTATCTGAGTAACGTGATTAACTTTTGGCCTTGGCTGTTGACAGCAAGATAAAAGGAAGATTTGTATCATCAGAGATCGCTGCAGTTGGTTTCAACTTTGCATTTCGACCCAAATTGAAGGCCTGAAATCTGTGAGGCTGAAATGTATCTTGTGATTTCCCCCCTCCCCTTTTGGGTACATTTTGGATGTTGAACCTTTATCGTTGTTGTTGGCATATGTCTGTCTCCAGAGACAATGGAGTGTGCCTCAGGAGGTGAAGTCAAATCGCTGCATTAGCAGGACCAAAGTGACCTACCCAGGGTGCAAGCCTGGGCAGTGTGTATGGAGGTCCTGGGCTGTCCAGAAGACAAATTTGGCAGGGGGCAGTTTGGGGAGAGAATTATACCCTATGCTCCTGAAAACAACCCCCCGCTTCTCTACATTTTGCAATGTATTTCTGTGCACTAGCATTTTTTTTGAATGTAAAAAGTTGCATACAAATTTCTTTCTGGTGTATGCATTGAAAAGCATGTATTTCACATAAAGAGTGCACACAGCAGGATGGAAGAGGGTGCAAGGAACCTCTGAGTTCCAGTGAGACCAAAAGCACATTGGAATTCTCTGATCATCCCATCCCTAGTAGAGAACACCCCCTGGTGACCATATTTTATATCTCACAAAATTCCCCTTGCAAACGATGTGTCGGATTCCTCTGTTGGGCAACATTAATGCTCATCTGAAAGAGAATGCTGGCTACAGCCCAACATAAGAAATACAACACAAATTCCACATGTAAAACCAAACACCATCCCTAATATGAATAACAATGCCACATTTTAAGTAACATAATCAAATGAAACTCTTGATTCAACTTTGGATGAAGTTGCCTCTGTTGTTTCCAAGGCTTTTGGCTGCTCATCTGGTAGTTCTAGAATCCATCTTGCCTCAGCTACCAAGGGCTTAAAGAATTCTGATTGAAAGAGTCTCCCCTTAGGTGGAGATTCCTCCAGTTATTATTCCGAAATGTGGAAATGGTGCATCCAAAATAATATGCAAAGGGTTAATGCTGTAGCACAGAATCCTGCTATGTCATATGCCTGAGGCATTTCCCACCCCCAGTTAGTTGAATTATCAACTGTTGTTAAGTTTTAACTGTTAGAGCAGCAAGTATATTGTGTTATGCTGCTGTCTGCCTCAGAGTGAGTCTGTAAATGTCAGTCAGTCTCAGATAATTTTGTTTTATATAGACGCAGGCGTTGGTAAACGGACAACTGAGGCATGAGGAATTTGCTTTAAAGAAATGGATGTTAATTAGAGATAAATCTGTAAAATAAGCAGAATGAAAAAGGGGAAGAAATGGATATATCTGGGAAAGAGACTGGGAAGCCAGTTTTTTGGGGGGGGAAATGTATTAAATTAGCTTTAATTTGGTGCTGATGTGTTATAAATTTTAAAAATGAATAAAAATTAATTGGCAAAAGAAGAAAGTGAGGTTTGCGGCATAAACCAGCACCAAACCAGCACACCACTTTGGCACCAGTTTGCAGTCAATCAGACGAGGTTGGGTTTTGGGGTATACTGACGGCCCCCGGTTTGAATGTCAATTACTCAGTTTTGGGGCAGTGCAAAAAGTGGGGTTTACAGCTCAAAATGGCACCAAACCAGCACACTACTTTGGCATCAGTTTGCAATCAGTTGGAGGTTTAGCCATTTCCTTGTGACCCCTGTTTGAGTGTGTTATAGGAATTTTAAGGTCTCAAATATAGAATATTCATAAATGCGACGTGGGTGGCGCTGTGGTCTAAACCACTGAGCCTCTTGGGCTTGCCGATCAGAAGGTCGGTGGTTTGAATCCCCGTGATGGAGTGAGCTCCTGTTGCTCTGTTGCAGCTCCTGCCAACCTAGTAATTCGAAAGCACACCAGTGCAAGAAGATAAATAGGTACCGCTGCAGCGGGAAGGTAAACAGCGTTTCCATGCGCTCTGGTTTCCATCATGGTATTCCACTGTGCCAGAAGCAGTTTAGTCATCCTGGCCACATGACCCGGAAAGCTGTCTATGGACAAACGCTGACCCCCCCTGGCTTGAAAGCAAAATGAGCGCTGCAACCCCATAGTCGCATTTGACTGGACTAAACCATCCAGGGGTCCTTTATTTTTACCTTTATTCATTCATTAATGCACACATATCTAAATATATGAACCATGAGTCTGAAATAGTATGGGAGAGTAATCCTGAAGCCATTTTGACTCTCCCAATGACCTCAAATATTCCTCTACAATGGGGGAAGCCTTCCCATTGTCTTTTTGATTGTAAATCCTGTCTTAAGGGCATATTTGTGTATGAATAGGTTGAGCCTGTGACCTGGAGTCAGGAACAAAAGTGTTAAGCATCACAAAAGAATGGCCAAACTGCCCAGGTAATGCAACCAGTGACAATTATCAGGTATCCTGGCAGACAGGATTTTTGCTGTATACCACCTCCTTCTGTGATGTATGTATGATTTTTTTTGGGGGGGGATGGTTTTGGGCTACATGGTGGTCAACTTCAAGTCTATGTAAGGGCTTGCGCCCCATTATTCAGGGTTCCCCTCCCTCCTGCTTTTGGTGAGTGGGGACCCTGCTGCAACAGTTTATTTTCCTTCAGTAAAGATCAGGCTTACTAGCCGCTTTACTTCTGGTTGGCCTTTGTTATTTTTCTCGTACAGATAGGGAACCCACTTAAGGACTCTATTTGGGCTCTGGAATAGCCCAAAAGGGAAAGGGAGCAGTTTTTTCTTATAACAAGTGTAAATTACTCATTTCGGAGAGCAGCACAAAAATGAGGTTTGCAGCAAAAACTGCACAAAACTAGCACAAAACTTTGGCATCCAGAATTTCTGGGTCACAAACTAATGAAGCTTGGGATAGTAAACATCCACAGGAACAAAGAGAAGCCTAGCTTTAAAAGCAGAAGAATTCCAGCAGGCAGGAAGACTCTCAAGATTGCATGTGCCTAAGCTGAGATTGCAGTTATCTTGTTGTAAATTAATTAAGTTTGGAATTGGGACTGTAAATAGGTTTCCGGCATCCCCTCCAGGCCTCTGATTTTATAGCCCTTCCTATAGAAGTGGCTGATAAAAAGAGGGCAAACCAGCTGGGTGACCTTAATCTAGCAGATAACCCCTTTTTGATGAGAAGGAGACTTTGCATAACTAAAGAATTGGCTAAGTACAGGTGAAATAGATAGCGGCAGTCATCAAAGTGTGTAGGAAAGTAATTTATTATTATTATTATTATTATTATTATTATTATTATTATTGATACCCCGCCCATCTGGCTGGGTTCCCCCAGCCACTCTGGGCGGCTTCCAACAAAACACTAAAATACAAAGAAGAGAGTCTTAAGCCCTATCTGTCTGTTCCCTTGGAAGTAAGCTCCCCCGTTCTGCAGGGCTTACTCCCAAGTCAGCAGGCAAGAAAGAGCTGGCTGACTTTTAGGCCCCGCGCAGGGAACCAGTTCCCTACGCGCTTCCGTAGCCATCTCGGCCCGTGACGTCACGTCCCCCCAGCCTGGGCGCTGATTGGCTGCGAGGAGGCGGAAGCGAGGGCGGGCGCTCCGTCGCCGTTGCCGCAGTGACAGGACCGGGCCGCTCTTAAGAGCTGGGAAATGGCGGCGGCATCGTCGTCGCGTCGCTCCCAGCAGCAGCAGCATCACCACCCCCCCACGGGCGCGACTCCCGCGTCACCGCCGCCGCCGCCGAGCTCCAGCCTTTCCCCCCTCGGAGCTTCCCCTCAGCAGAGGCCCAGCCTAGCCGGACCTGAGGGGGAGGCTCGCGGGAGCAGCGGCCGGGAGGCGGCGGCGGCGGAGAGGCCTTTCTCCCCGGAGAGCGTCTGCGAGGCCGCCGGGCCTCCTCCCCCTCCGGGCTCGGGCGCCAGCAGCGCCGCCAACAGCAGCACAAGCAGCAGCAGCAGCAGCTCCGGCTCGTCGCCGTCGTCGTCGTCCTCGGCCGCTTCCAGCCCGGCCGCCGCCGCCGCCGAGAGCCCCGAGCCGCCCGCCCCGCCTCTGCAGCCGCCCCCCGCGCCCCTGGGAAGCGGCACTTTCCGGGAGCTGCTGGAGGCCTGTCGCAATGGGGACGTGACCCGCGTCCGGCGCCTGGTGGATGCCACCAACGTCAACGCCAAGGATATGGCGGGGAGGAAATCCACCCCCTTGCACTTCGCGGCAGGTGAGGGGCCGCCGGGGGGGGCGGGGGCGGGCCGAGCCGAGCCGAGCCGGGCAGCTGCCTGGGGCGCGTTGCCCCGAGAGGCTCCTCTGGTGCTTGCGGGGAACGGCCCCCTTGCAATGCTTAAGTGTGCTTAATCGGGGAAGGGAATGTCGTTGTTGTTGTTTAGTCGTGTCCGACTCTTCAAGACCCCGTGGACCAGAGCACGCCAGGCACTCCTGTCTTCCACTGCCTCCCGCAGTTTGGTCAAACTCATGCTGGTAGCTTCGAGAACACTGTCCCACCATCTCGTCCTCTGTCGTCCCCTTCTCCTTGTGCCCTCCATCTTTCCCAACATCAGGGTCTTTTCCAGGGAGTCTTCTCTTCTCATGAGGTGGCCAAAGTATTGGAGCCTCAGCTTCACGATCTGTCCTTCCAGTGAGCACTCAGGCCTGATTTCCTTCAGAATGGAGAGGTTTGGTCTTCTTGCAGTCCATGGGACTCACAAGAGTCTCCTCCAGCACCATAATTCAAAAGCATCCATTCTTCAGCGATCAGCCTTCTTTATGATCCAGCTTTCACTTCCATACATCACTACTGGGAAAACCATAGCTTTAGCTATACAGACCTTTGTTGGCAAGGTGATGTTTCTGCTTTTTAAGATGCTGTCTAGGTTTGTTATTGCTTTTGCACCCCAATATTCCACTTCCCCAGGATCTGTACGAGGTTGAACATGGTTGCAGAAGAGGCAGAAAGGCTCTTTACTTTTTTAAATAATAATAATAATAATAATAATAATAATTTATGTATACCCCACCCATCTGGCTGGGCTTCCCCAGCCACTCTGGGTGGCTTCCAGCCAAATATTAAAATACAGTAGGGATGCTCCTTCTGCACAGATCAGAGGCGGAGAGGGCAGAAAACTTGTCTGTTTATAATTTGACACCCTGGCAGCTGGCTTCCTGCTGCTGGGTGGGTGGGCCTCCACCCTGCTTGTTGTGGTCCACTCTGCCTGTAGTGGCTGGATCAACAACTCCTCTGGCCCAGAGTCCGAGGGCTGCGCCGAAATCACACACCTATCCTGTATGTGTGTGTGTCCCACACAGGGCAGCAAGGGAAGGGGCATGGAGCGGTAGTTGCCCTTTCCAGGAGCAGCCTCTGCCTACTTGGCCCTTTCTCTCTGGGCTGCCCGATTGGGAGGATCGGGCCCTCTGACAGATTCCCACTTCCCTACTGGGGGGAAATGTGCAACTGAACCAAGGGGTAGGAGGTGGTGGTTGCTGCCTCCCTGGGGCAGCCATCCACCCCCCTGCTCTTTTTCACTCACTTTCCCCTTTTCTGTGGGTGGCAGTCTCTGGAGGATGGGGCCTAGGATATCAGTAAGTAAGCAAGCTGAGGAGTTGCTGCTGCCTCCTCTTGCTCTGTTTGGGCAGTCCAGCGGGGAGGAACAAATCCTTTCAGGTAAGAGCTTCTCTGTCCAGACCCCCCCCCCAAAAGAATAGCAAGCAGAATTGGTGATTACTTAGCTGCCCAGAAGGAATGCCCATCTGTTCTCTCTCTCTCTCTGCTAATATTGGACTCACAGCAGGGGTGATGAGGGAAGACAAGAAGGCCTTGAAAGTTCTCTGACTGTGGGCCTGCTATAACTAAGCCACCCTGGAGAGGTGAATGGTCATGAGCTTTTTAAGTTCTTCATTCGCCACCTCTTAAAGGACAAGGGTGTAGACTAGAGGCCCATAGGCCCTTGATGTCAATTTAAGGTGAAGCATCAGTTGCTTCTAAGGACCACTTCACATATTGCAACATTACTGCTATTAATATTTCAGGTGTATACCGTAAAATGTTGATGAGGCAAGCACTTGTATCCTGTTGGTACAGGTTTTAGCAGAGGAGTAGTGAATGTGTTATCCTCAAGATATTGCTGGACTCCAGTTCCCATCAGCCCCAGCCCGCTTTGCCATTGGTCAGGGATGATGGAGGTTGTAGTCCCAAAACATCTGGAGGGCCCCACGTTGGCTACCACTGCATTCTGTGGTTGAGGTTTTTATGATACCTTAGACTGGTATAAGTTGTTGTGAATTGGAATTTGCTATTTTTCTCTGCAGATAACTGCTACCATGAGTTACCCACTCTGTGTGGCCAGTTTAGTGTTGGCGTGATAAACTTGTGTGAGATTGCTGCTCTTGTCTACAAAAGTACAGTGTGGTTTATTGAGTTTGCGGAATATGGAGGGAGAGTTTGCATGTTACTTTATTTGTAGCAAAAAAGTCTCAAAGTGACTTAACAAGATAAACTAAGAAATAAATAAATTTAAAGCCAAAAATCTAGCAAATGATGTGCAACACAAAATTCCTAAAACGCTTATCCTACAACACAATAGGAACAATAAGTCCCACCTCGCCCCCACTAAATGAGCATTACATTTTAGAATGCAGTGAGGAGAGGATTCTACAAATGAAAAGGCCACCACTGAAAAACAGATTTGTTCACATGAGCAGTTAATTGTGGAAGGGGGGATTATTGGGTTGTTGTTTTTATTATGATTATCTACTTTGTGGTTTTATATTCTGATTTTATCCTGTGAATCTCCCTGAGACCTGCGGGTATAGGGCGGTATGGAAATTCAATAAATAGGCTAGTTGTGAGAACTGTCTGAGAACCAGCAGCGTCTGCACCTCCTAATTTAGTGTGTTCTTGTTGGCAAACTTCAGCTTTTGTTGCCATGTAATGAGTGAAGAGGCCCTAATAAGTATAGAACTAATGCTTCTCTTTTCTCAAAAGTATTGTGTATGTTAGTTAGAGCTGAGGACTTTAGGATTTTTCCTGAAAGTCACACTAAAAGGACAAGTCCACATCTGTACTGCAATTGGAAGGGGCTCTGAGGGTTATCTAGTCCAACCCCTGCAACGCAGGAATCTCAGGAAGATCATACATGGCAGGTGTATACAACTCAGTGGTACCCAGAGTAGATCCACTGAGATGAATGGACCTAAATTGGTTGTGTACATTAATTTCAAAGGGTCTAGCCTGAATATGACTTAACATTAGATACAATCCATATTTATGTAGCTTTTAGATTCAAGAGGACATCAGACCAGTATCTGGTGTTTACTTCATATAAAATGTTTACTTTAATACCCACGGTTTTAAAGGATTTATGTCAACTGAAGAAAGTGTTCAGAAAGTTGGTTTAAAAGGGTTACATGAAAAAATTGATGCAAATCCCATTGGTATTTATTAGATTTGTTGAGCTGACAAATAGGATGTGTCTGACCTTAAGGAGCTCAGCTTGGGATTTCCTAGGGTGTTTTTCTGTGCCAAGTTCATGGAGCCTTTTTTAGTATCAAGGGCAACTGACCCACAGAAAAACATCAATTTGGGGGCTGCACACAACTATTAGTCAGGTAATTAACTGTATTCTATTCTCTTATAACTATCATAGGTTCATATATTGTAATGGCTGGAAGATGATGCTGGGGTTTTGCTTAGGTTCTCAGGTGGGGATCAAGTGAATGGCCTAAACCAGGCATAGCCAAACCAGATGTTTTCGGACTACAATTCCCATCATCCCTGATCACTGGTCCTGTTAGCTAGGGATGATGTGAGTTGTAGTCCCAAAATATCTGGAGGGCCAAGTTTGGCCATGCCTGGCCTAAACAATCTAACTACCACTCCTAGAGAGAGGCGGGAGTGAAGACACTATGAATTAATACTTCTGTTAGAGCAGGAAAGACAGGTGAGGGGGGAATCTTGGAGCCCTTTCCAGTAGCAGCACTCAATTGGTTGCTTTATACGCTGGCCCTTTCTGGAAGGAAGTGGCTCCCTAGAAATGCTTAGAGGCTGGTTGAGATTAAACATGTGACTGCATCCACCTCATAGATTAGAAGTTCCCCATCCCTGGTACAGACATATGTTCAAATCTCTACTTAGCCATGAGGCTCACTGGCTGGCCTTCTCAGCTTATTCTACCTCATGGGGGTGGCTGTGAGATAGAATGGGGGGAGGGAAGCATGCCCTGAGCAATTGGAAGAAGAGTTTGGGGGGGGTGTAGTGTCTCCCGCACTACACAGATGACTGTCTTCTGGTGGGCCAATTTTTCTTTTTCCTTTTCTCTGAACAAAACTTCTTGTAGCTCACTCTAGCAGCTGAACAATATGAGGAGTAAGCAAGTTTTTCTTTTCCAAAAATAGATATTCCTTCTTTCAAGTAGGTTTCTCCCAAACATAGGTGGCCCTAATCCCACACTAGTTATGAAATTTAAGAATTCCTGAAAGGCATCCTTGTTGTCACCTTCTGTCTTGCAACTCACAGACAATCTTGACAAGAATTGGAAACTGCTGTTTATTAGGTTATATGTGATAATGTGTTTTTCCCAAATCAAATTCATATTTTTGCTTGCATTACTTATTTTTTCTATATAGGTACAATTTTACTCACTATTTGCAGTTATTATTTAAAAATTATTTTGTTTACACCTTTGTCTAGGACAGCAGTTTTCAAACTTGCCATGGACCCTTTGAAAATGAGTGGGGGCCTCGGTGGATGACTTAAACATTTTTTTTCAGTGCACCATCAAAACCAGTGCAGTATTATGAAAAACATGATAGTTGGGTACCAAAGGAATAAAACTGGAAATTTGTTTGTCTCCTTTATATGCCGGTGCCAAAACCAGACAATCCCAATCAGTAACTTTTGGGCAGTTTGAAATATATGGCTTCATTGACCAATAACTAAGAAAGTTGAACATGTCTGATACACTAAAATTACAGGTTGACTCAAAATACAGCATTGGGCACCCAGACTATGAACCCTAGGCCTTGTTACCCTATGCAAAAAAATCATTATTGGCTCTAGGAAGCTTGATTTTAATCAAATGCAACACCAAGTACAAATATTCTTACCAATCTGCATTCTTTCCACAGTCTACATAAATGGCATCGTAAGCCACCAAGAGCTTCTGGACTAGGACAATTAGCAAATAAAAATCTTAGTCAAATCCAGTACTAGTACTGTAATCCTGTGCTCTTGGCAGTTAAAAGTTTGTTTGGTATATGTTCTGGGGTTTCAACCCTGAAGGCAGAGAAATGTGGAGCTCATAACTACAGAGTAGGCACATTTCATTTTGGGATGTTGTAGAAATAGAGACAAGTAAAAGTGCCATTATTAAAGCCGTTAGCGCTGTCTCGTTTGGGTTACAATACCCATCCTTAGTCAATTGTGTTCAGAAATGATGAAGTCAGATTACAAGTGCACATAATAGCAACTGGAGCTATTGCTGAATGAAAAACCTTCAAGAGATGAGACTGGAAATAAAGGGGTCTCTTTATCCACTTTTTTTTTAAGTGGTGAACTGTGAGAAGAGAACACTAGTACTCCACATATCTCATAGGTTTTTTTTGGGTTAAATATTCTAGTGTAAGAACTATTGATTTAAAATTATGGTTTTGTACTCAGGCTGAGATTATGCAGTAAGTGGTGCTGCTTGCTCATAATCTCAGATACAAAGAGTCCTCAGCCTCAGAAAAAAAACACTGGGCATACTCAAAGTAAAAAAGAAGGTGCAAGTCTCATCATGAAGTTCGGTTGGGTATGGCAGGCTGACGCAATTTACCAGCGCCGTGGTCAATAAGTCACCTGGATCCCATTGGAGAATACCAAAAGAACTGTGCCATCTGCAGAAGAGTTTTGCTATAGAAATAGAGAAGCAAATATATTAAGCATTTTACTGGGCTCTTAAGCAGGGATTTTGTGTTTGCTGCCTCATTTTCTTGAGCATTGTTAGCCTTATGGCACGGCCTAGGACCCTCGTACCTATGGGACCGCCTCTCCCGGTATGCCCCACGGAGAGCCTCAAGGTCCATAAATAGCAACACCCTAGTGGTCCTGGGCCCTAAGGAAGTTAGATTAGCTTCAACCAGAGCCAGGGCCTTTTCAACACTGGCTCTGGCCTGGTGGAACGCTCTGCCTCATGAGACCAGGGCCCTGCAGGATCTGCTTTCTTTCCACAGGGCCTGTAAGACAGAGTTGTTCCGCCTGGCCTTTGGCTTGGAGCCAATTTGATTCCGTCCCCCTCTTTCTTTTTTCTTCTCCTTTCTCCTGCGATGAGGCTACATTTTAATATTTTAATTTTTCAATATTTTAATGTTGCATTTTAATTTTGTTTTTAAGTTGTATTCATTCAACTTGTTTTTATTATTGCTTGTTAGCCGCCCTGAGCCCGGCCTTGGCTGGGGAGGGCGGGGTATAAATAAAAAATATTATTATTATTTCAAGCTGTTCAGTTCTGTGCTTGTCCTCACCTGCACTAAAATAATTACCGTATTTTTCCTTCTATAACACGCAGATTTTTTCTCCTAAAAAGGAAGGGGAAATGTCTGTGCGTGTTATTGAGCGAATGTGTGGTCCCTGGAGCCAAATAGTGCAAGGGGAGGCAAAAAAAGCAGACAAAAATCAAATCTCGAGTCTCCTAGAAGGGAAACTTGAAAAGAGGAAGCGGCTGCTTTCCGGCATTCTGCCTCAGGGTCTTACTGCCCACCCATCTCTGTTTCCTTGCTGTGTTTGCTCAAACGGAACAAAGAGCAGGGAAAGCCCCTCCCCTCCAGGCAAGCAGAGGGGAAAGCTGAAAACATGCAGGAGAGAGAGAGAGAGAGAGAGAGAGCGAGAGCGAGCTGGCTGGCTTGGGTGGGTAGGTGAGGGAAAACTTTTGCCTTCCTTTCCTCCCTACCCCTCTCCTGCATTCTTAGCCAGCTGCTTCTCTGCACACCCCTCTCCTGCTCCTTGTCCCTTCTGTGTTTTTCCTTCCCTCCCCACTTAAAATGTGGTTGAAAAGCATGGATCCACATGGATCCTCAGGATCTTTGCATTGGGTCAGCCCAAATTCACCATAAGAGCACATAGCATGTCCATGGCTACAGCCTGCCCCCCCAAAATCACGCACCCGCTGTTGCCTGGGGCTGCAATGGTGCAAAAACGTGGTTACAAAACATGGATCCACATGGATCCTCAGGATCTTTGCATTGGGTCAGCCCAAATTCACCATCAGAGCACATAGCATGTCCATGGCTACAGCCTGCCCCCCCAAACTCACACACCCACTGTTGCCTGGGGCTGCAATGGTGCAAAAACGTGGTTACAAAACATGGTTCCACAGGGATTCTCAGGATTTTTGCATTGGGTCACCCCAAATTCACCATCAGATCACATGTCTGTGGCCACAGCATGAAGCATAAAAATGATTCATCCACTGTTTCATTCAGAATGTTTTTTCCCTTGTTTTCCTCCTCTAAAAACGATGTGCGTGTTATGGTCAGGTGCGTGTTATAGAGCGAAAAATACGGTACTCATATGACCCAAAGGTGTGCCTTAGAACAGGACTTTTTCAGTGCTCTTATACCATTGATAACTTTTTTGTTGTTTAGACTGATAGGAAGGAGAACTTGCTAAAATGGCAGTTTCATCAGGGATTTCATTGGGGCTGTTTCAATAGAGGAAAGGCTTGAATCTGCATCCACATGTTGTGTGATCCTAGTCCAGATTGGGACTCCCTGTGGTTACTTCTTGAAAACCACCACCAAATACACAGATGCCAATGCAAAAATGTATTTACTGTTGTGATTTGGTCCTCTGTTGGTACAAACAGGTAGGAAGGAGCTACCCTAAACTACATGAAATTAGCAAGAAAATAGTATGCCGGTGGCGCTGTGGGTAAAAGCCTCAGCGCCTAGGGCTTACCGATCGAAAGGTCGGTGGTTCGAATCCCTGCGGCGGGGTGGGCTCCCGTCGTTCGGTCCCAGCGCCTGCCAACCTAGCAGTTCGAAAGCACCTCCGGGTGCAAGTAGATAAATAGGGACTGCTTACTAGCGGGAAGGTAAATGGCGTTTCCGTGTGCGGCTCTGGCTCTGGCTCTGGCTCTGGCCAGAGCAGTGATGTCACGCTGGCCACGTGACCCGGAAGTGTCTCCGGACAGCGCTGGCCCCTGGCCTCTTAAGTGAGATGGGCGCACAACCCCAGAGTCTGTCAAGACTGGCCCGTACGGGCAGGGGTACCTTTACCTTTACCTTTTTAGTATGCCATATTCATGAATGCAATCTAAGTCTTAGTTTGCACAATGTACTAGGTGGACTATATGTATATTTGTTTGTTCTAAATTCCGTATATTTCAGCATTTTAATGGTTTTTCTTAAATTACATATTTTTGCAGGTTTTGGAAGAAAGGATGTAGTGGAACACTTATTGCAGACAGGAGCCAATGTCCATGCTCGTGACGATGGCGGATTGATACCTCTTCATAATGCCTGTTCATTCGGTCATGCTGAGGTAGTCAGCCTGCTGCTGTGTCAGGGTGCAGATCCAAATGCCAGAGACAACTGGAACTATACTCCTCTGCATGAAGCTGCTATCAAAGGCAAGATAGACGTGTGTATTGGTAAGTGCATCTTTCCAAAAATATGTCTTTTCCCCCCAGTGGTTTTAAATAGCGTCATATCTTATGGGCCTATAGTTACTATTGTATTTACTCAAGTCTAATGCGCCATCGAATCTAATGCACACCTCAGTTTTCAGAACCTTGAAACCAAAAAAAGTATTTGCTGGCGAATGTAAATGTGTCATCAATTCTAATGCGCACATCAATTTTTGCAACTTAATTTGGCCCAAAAAGTTGAGCATTAGAGTCGAGTAAATACAGTATTTTGTAACAATAATGTTGATACCAAAGCAAAAATATTCAGGTGCTACAGAATGTCTGAAAAGGCCTCTTTACATCAGTTTCTCTATATTTTTCAGCAAACTATTATGAAATATACAGAGAACTGAACTGATACAATCTTTGCTTTGGCTGTTCATCAACTTCCTTGGTTCTTTGTTTTTTGATGAAGGATTCTGATTCTATCTCCATTATCAGCTCACAGGTATTATCCCCAGACCAACTTGCCCATCGAGCATAAACCTCTTGTGTTTATTCTGCAGCTAGATTGTTAGTGGCCTCCTGTTGGAAGTCCAAATCATCTCCTTCCTGAGAGGAGTGGATAGCGAAAGATCAGAATATCTGACACATAAATGGAGAGTCCTTAAGTGTTCATTAAAAACATATTTTTTTTATTTGACATGGTATAAGTTTTTTTCTATGTTAACTCTATTGAACAGTTACAGATAGGTAGCCGTGTCGGTCTGCCATAGTCAAAACAAAATAAAAAAATTCCTTCCAGTAGCACCTTAAAGACCAACTAAGTTAGTTTGAACAGTTAGTTTAACTCTATTGAACAGCCCACTAAACCCCCTGCAGGTAAACTTGTGGAGAGGCTTTCTTGAGAGCTGAATTGACTCTCTCTCACACACCCTTTTTAAATATGTGATAGTTGAATGCGGTATTGAATTCTCAATTGTTTTCAGGTTTTCCTTCCCATTGTATTTTTCCTTTTATTTTTTCTATTTCTGCATGCATTTGTATTCAGGTCTCTTTTCACTTTTAAGGTATTTTTGTATTGGTTTATATCAACAAGTTTCTTTTTTCTTTTTTAATGAAGGATTTTGGTCAGATAAATTATATTATTTGTTCACCCTAAAGAATAAGGGAGAAAAAAAGGAAAAGTGAGCATGATCCTTGATTATCTGGAATCCCTTTTGAAAGAAAAAGAAATTTACATGGCTGCCTGCTAGTGTAAAACACTGCATAATACTTCAGTTTATTGCTTTAGTTTCATGCTTTCATCTGTATAGGAATGTAATAGCTAATATATGAAAAACTGAGCTGAACAAAAGTCAGCATTATTAGTAATCCAGAGTCAGACCACTTGCTGTTACTGCTATGCTACCACCTCACTATTCTATGTACTGTATAGCCTGTGCAGATTTACAGTCTAATAATTGTCTGGTAAGTCTTTGTAGCTTGCTAGCCTTCTGGAAAAAATATAACTAGGGATGCAATTCTGTGGGCTCTTTTCTGGTAGCTGGGCCTGTTTAACTCAATGAGACTTGCATCTGAGTAGACATGTATAAGATGGCACTGCAAATCTATGTAAGACAATTATACTTGATGTTCAGGAACTGCAGGGCTAACTCCCTGGGCCAAATGAGACTGCTTTTTTTCTTTGAGCAACAACTGCCCCCTCCTCTCCCTGGATAAGATACTTTTGAAACATGTTTCGAAGTCATTTGAAATGCAAAAATGGAGGGGGAGATGCTCTCTTGATTGTGGCCTTGTGTTTGTGTGTGTGTAATATATTATATGGTTACTGGGACTATTTATGGCCAATGTATTCATTCTGCAAGTCGGTTTTCAGAGCTTTCCTCCTTCTTTGCACAGTGCTACTGCAGCATGGAGCTGATCCAAATATTCGAAACACAGATGGGAAGTCGGCCTTGGATCTTGCAGATCCCTCTGCAAAAGCTGTACTTACAGGTGAGAAGTATTTGGGTTCTTGTTACCTTACTGTGTGTAATCAGTCTCTTAAACTACTCCTTAGTTTTTCTACTATAAAACAGCACAAATGTACACAGCATGTTTACAGATTTCATTGTAGTACTTAGCGAGGACCAAATGTTATAAATATTATTTATTTCATAAAATTTCATAAAGTTGCTTGTTGTACTTCCTTCCTTACGGCACTCTACAACTAACTTGCAGTTAATGTATTTTGATTGAACTGTAGTGCTACCGATATCATTTTTCTATATATTTACATCATTTACTATAAACCATTTCAATCCTTTACAACTTATATACAGAAAGGAACTGATGATCATTTGTAGAATTAAAGAGAAAGTAGCATGTCTAAAAGTTTACATGACCAAATATGCTGATGGAAATTAAATGAAGTCTGCAGTTTTCCATATCTGTTTAAAGGGGCTCAGGAGTTATAGCAAGGGATGAAAAGCTAAAATCTATATTTCTATTTTGGTGGTTGATCATGATGTCACTGTCTTTCCTGAGAGAGTCTCACATTTTGAGGCTGTAAAAGACAGAGTACTGAATGAAATGTTAGGAATATAGTTAATTTTCTCATCTCTCTTTATTCACTTGCAAGCAAAAAAGGAAGTCATTTGAGACTCATGGGGAATAGAAATGAGGGGTGGTTTTTTATTTACGTGAGAATGACACAGTAGCTTGCTAGAATTATTATGGAAAGAAGAGTTTTGAGTCTGCAAATTATGTGAATCCCTGATGACTTTTCTCATCAGAATAATTTTTTTTAAAAAAATAATTATTTACAATACTTATATCCCACTTTACCGCTCTGAAAGACTTTCATAAGCAGCTTACAAAAGGTTCTCAAGCTCAAATCATGCTCAAATCGAGTACAGGAACAGAAATTACATGGAGTCCATATGGAACCAAGATTATTTAAGGCAGCATTTCTTTCCCTTGCCCTTTAGGGTGTTACTCCAGCTCCCACCAAAATCCTCTACAGCAAGGGTGTGGAGCTGAGCACCTGGGACCCATGCAATTAGAGCAGATGAAATGATAAAATACAGTGGTGCCTCGCAAGACGAAATTAATCCGTTCCGCGATTCTCTTCGTCTAGCGGTTTTTTCGTCTTGCGAAGCAAGCCCATTGACGGATTAGCGGATTAGCGCTATTAGCGCTATTAACGGCTTTTAGCAATCAGCTGAGAGGCGGCTTATCAGCGGAACAGCTGATAAGCGGCTTAGCGGCTTAGGAAAGGGGGGGGGAAAGCGAAAAAAAACCGCGGGAACTCGCAAGATTTTTTCGTCTTGCGAAGCAACCCCATAGAGAAATTCGTTTAGCGAAGCGCCTCCAAAATGGAAAACCCTTTCATCTAGCGGGTTTTCCGTCTTGCGAGGCGTTCGTCTTGCGGGGCACCACTGTAAATGTTTTTTAATGACACCATTAAATTAGTCAGTTTTGGCCATTCCTTAGAGAAAATTTTCTAGTTCTGTCCTGCTAGACTTGATAACCTTGGTTAGTGCTTTAAGCCATGTCTTTGTTATTTGTCAGCAGCTTGTGGCTTCTGAAAAAATTTCTCTGCACTTTGGATCTGACAGTTTAACTCTGTAGCCTGTAGTTTAAGACTGTGCTTAACCAGAGTGCTCTTTTTGGCACCACATCTTCATTATCTTGATATGGTACAAATACATCAGGCCAACAATTTGGGTTGCAACTAGAAACATATCAGTTACAGTACTTTTGTTAGCATTTACTGTTTGTTAAAAGAAAGGTGCTATTGTTGATTCCTGGAGTAACAACGTTGCTTGGTCAGGAATATGGCTGAATTGCTCCATATGTATATTGCAAATTGTTTACATCCCTTTTCTCCACAAGGTACCTAGAAATGCATTCTGAAAAACAGAGGGTAAAAGATCACAGATAGGAAGATGAAGGACCACCTTTCATTGCTTTCCAAGACCCCAGTGTTTTTTCCTGCCTTCTATGTTCCTGAGTAGGCAGTGAGGGTTGACTTTTGTTTCACACAAGCCAACATTCCAACACAGTTTAGGCCACTGTGTCAATTTCATAGGCAAAGTTCTATAAATGCATAATCAGATCCTATGTCTTCAATTGCAGCTAGTGAGTTCTTCAGTCTGATGCTGCTCATCTGCCAGGAAGGTAGAGAGATTGCTGATTTTAGGCTCAGCTAGTGCTGTAGCATGTAAGACAAGTCATCAGCCTATGTCAGTTCTTAGGGAAATTCCAGAAGTTAAAACAATTTCCTATTATTTATTTAAATAGACTGCAATAGTGAATTCTGTATGTTTTGTTAAGAAATCAAATTATTTAAAGTACAATTGATAAGATCTGATCAAAAGGGACTATGAACAGCCTCCTATAGCATCTCAGTTCGCATCCTTGCTTTGACCTTTTAGCTAAGCTATGGTAGAGTCGTACAGTACTAAATTCAGCAGATAGTGGCAGCTAACAATCCATTGGGCTATTATTTTTATCCTTACGATTAGGTGAGGCATTTAGATGTCCAGTTAAATTGGCCTTCCAAGTGACCCCTACAATGTGCTGGGGTACAGAGAGGGCTAAGTACTCACTCATAAAGACCACTGGGCACATCACACATCCAGGTGAAAGAATACATGGAACTCAAGCCACTGAGGCCTCTGATACTACGTTTGGAAGACTCAAGATTCATATAAACCCTGAAGCGTTGCATAGAAGTTAAGTCAATACTTCACCTTGCCTTGTACAGTCGAGTCTCTACCTGGGGACCTCAGACAGATCTTTCCCAGTCATTTATTCTGAGAGTAATACCTGGAGATGTACTCCAAATCTCAATTAAGCAGCGTGCCACGAACCGACTATTCCTAGTTTTTGTGATGCTGGTGTGTGAGAGAATCTGCTGTGAAAGGTATAGACCTGCACTATTTTCAGTTTTAAGTGTTTTTGTGCTGTTAATTATATCACCCTTCAGTTTAATTTCCCTGTCAGTCTTTTATCTGTTTTTAATGGAGTTTATGTTTTGGCAAAGAAATGAAAATCCTGATAATGTGAATTTTTAATACTACATCTGTTCACAGGAGAAAGAAAACGTGCATTCACCAGCTTATAACAAAGGGAAAAGAAAAGCAAATGTTCCCAAGCAAGCACATTGCTGGGTACTTAAAAAGATTGAGGGCACTGGTCCATAGGCACACATTAGCATATGCTAAATTATTTGTATAGACGCAAATTGCAATTTAAATGCCGCAGAAGGCAAGCCAACTAATTTCCCATCCAAATCACCCCATATAAATTATTTAATTAACATGCACCCCAGCCCAGATGATCCCAAATCATTCCTCTTCAGTGTATTTACCCCCAATTAATTTCCCAACTGATTTCATTCCAAATGATTTTGGTTTCCCTACATATACCCCATCATCTATAGTTAATCTTAATTTATTCCTCAAATTTATACATTACCCAGTAACAAAGATCACCCTGCTCAATTCAGTTTCTTCAGCTCCATTACCCACCCAGAAAAACTCTGAAAAAGATTTGAGGCTGTGGACTAATTTCTAGCAATGCCGCTGTTCCCAAGGAATAACTGCTGGGGAAAGGGAGAAAGCCCTCCTCAAAAACTGCCCCAGTGTTCCCTAGCTTACTTATTTCATACAAAAAGGGTGGGTGTAGTTTTTGCCACTTTCGTTAACCTTAAAATACAACCTTTAAAATGTGTCACAGAAGCAACTAGTTTTATTATAGGTTGGTATTTTGTTGATGTAGCAGACTAAAATACCTACTTTTTGACATTTGTGTTACATTGGTTGTGCTTGGGGATCTTGGAAATGTATCCCTGCCCCAACAGAGGCTACACAAAGTAGGAGCATCCATTTGGAGGGGTAGAGGGAGGGAGATTCAGGGAGGGGAGATAGCATCACTTCTGGAAGCTGTACATCCCAAGGGACCCTCTGCTCACCTGTGCTCAGATGCTGCGGGTCTGCCCTTGCCAGCCCGGTGAACCTTCTGGAGGGCACCAGGATGGCAAAAGCTGTTATAGGCTAATCTATATTCTTCCAAAGGGACGCAGGTGGTGCTGTGGGTTAAACCACAGAGCCTAGGACTTGCCGATCAGAAGGTCGGTGGTTCGAATCCCCGCAACGGGGTGAGCTCCCGTTGTTCGGTCCCAGCTCCTGCCCACCTAGCATGTCAAAGTGCAAGTAGATAAATAAGGTACCGCTCGGGCAGGAAGGTAAACAGCGTTTCTGTGTGCTGCTCTGGTTCGCCAGAAGCGGCTTAGTCATGCTGGCCACATGACCCGGAAGCTGTATGCTGGCTCCCTCGGCCAATAAAGCGAGATGAGCGCCGCAACCCCAGAGTCGGCCACGGCTGGACCTAATGGTCAGGGGTCCTTTTACCTTTACTATATTCCTACAAGGGACAAATAACTGCTAACAGTCTTCTGCTGTCCAATTAAATACATGTTGATTTATTAATTATCAGAGTTTTAATCTACAGACCTTTGACAAAGCATTCAGTCCCGTAGAACTTGGCAAACATGCAGTGGATTTAGTTGTGAGGAACTCAGGCTGATAGGTCATGGGTAAAAGTTACACTTCTGAATTCTAGCAAAGAAGCTGTTTGTAACTTGATGAACACAGCAAACCTTCTGTGCCAAGGGTAGGGAACCTTTGATCTTCAGATGTTGTTGGAATCTTAACATCCATCAGCTCTAGCCAGTGTGACTAAGGATGACAAATGATGAGTGCTGCACTCCAACAGGGTCACAGGTTCTTCACTCCTCTTCTCTGCCCTCAGGAACATCCTCCCCGCCAATACCCATCAAATACATGTATGTATGCATAATTCCTCATGATCTTGTTCTGAAATAATGAAGTAGAAGTTTTGCTAAGAGGTATTGGCAGTATTGTAACTTGGGTAAAAATAAGTGAGGAATCACAGGTAAGGGTTTTTATATTTGCCAAGGTGCGACTTATGGTTCTTGGTTTATTTTCAGCTTCCTTGGAGTAGTATTTTAAATTTGCCAAAGTGTTCTATATTCTTTTATTCTCACAACAGCCCTTTAAAGTAAGGCCATAGTGCAATTTTATCAAAATATGGTTTATTCATATGCAGCCGTTCCACAGCTAAGCCATGCTCAAGGTGACTGCGATTCCCCCAAAAAATTACATAGTTCAGTCTGTTACAAAAATATAAGAAAATTTTAAACAGTCATAGACGATAAAGGGCAGGTGGAAATAGGCCGGCAAAACAGGGAGCAGGTCTTGTAGGTAAGATGAAAAGAACAGTCCTACCACCTTAAGGGCTATCCTGTAGATTATTGCATAAGCTTTCTTGGGCTAGAATAGTCTTCATCAGATGTATCATTCTTGGTATTCCTTGACGTTTATATGCAATATTACTGTTATACACTTAAAACCAATTCATCTTGGTATAGCTACCTAGGTGGTGAAAAAAAAAAAAGAGAGCTAGTCTCATCTGGAGGTGGGAAGACATGCAGACTTGACTTGCTCTATGTGTTGTGTTCAAAGCTATGGCTTTCAGGGGTTCCCTGGAAACCTAATGGGTAATGGGGGAACAAGATCTGTTTGACTGTTAATGCTGCGAGTCCTTCCCCCTTATGCTCAGCCTCTCTCTCTCTGTAAATAAAATCATATATCCACAAAGACACTGCATTCTCTTGTGACATTCATTCTAAGAAATCAAAACCCAAGGTAAGCACTGGCACTCCCTAGTGTCTCACATTGGTTGGAGATTGCATTACACTGGCACCCTCACTCCTAAAGCAGTGGGAGAGAAATGTATTTCCTCCTTCTGAAAGCATCACTAGCTAGTTGTTTCTGTGTCAACATACATGTACTTGTGCAGATCTTTAGACATGTGCAAAGGGTGCTTAACAAAATAAACTGGTTTGACTGCTTTAGCAGTACCTTCTGCTGCAGAATCTCATTTGACAGATATAAAACCAGAAGCCTGGAGGGACCCAGGATATCATTCAACCCAACCCAACCCAACCCAACCCAACCCTCCAATCCTTTATTAATACATTTGCTATAGGCTTAAAATGCCACTGGGCTATTTTTTTCATTTCTATTGTAAGCAGTGGCTAGTAGGATATCCCTTTGAAAATGTACCACATCATTTTAAGTAATGGTACCCCACAGCAACACCATGCAATGGGTCTATGGCAAAGAGGAGGAATGTTAAATTATGGCTCCAAATCAACACCCCCTCCTGGGCTGAATTTTCTGAGTGGGTGGTTGGGTTGTAATTCTATATAATGAAATTAATAGTGGACTATAAATGGTGGGGGCAACATTTTATTGGATATCAAATCATTATTTTGGTAGACTTGGTCTGCCTTTACAGCCTGACAAGTTGGCTATCCCCCTTTGAAGAGAAAATGTTCTATGAACATGCTAGCGGCTGCTATTCAGACAGTGGAATGTGCTACAGTTACCTAGCAAATTGAATTAAAATGTTAGATGTTATCATCTGCAAAGAATTGTAGCAATAAATGGTCAATCATCCTGACTCCAACATCTTCAGCAGTAAAAGCAGTGATGTTAGGAGTGTCTTACAACCGTGAACCAGAGAACTGCTGCTGATTTGCATGTAATTGCAGAAAATTGTAGCAGCTTGCATTTTTTTTAATGAGGTGATTGCGAGGACATAGCTGATGGAGAGCTTGTACTCTTTCCTGTGATATATTTATAATTCACTGTGTGAGTCTAGACGTAACAAATTTTTTAGAGACAGTAATAAGATATGGATTTACATTTAGATATCAAAATGACAGTTTGCACACTAACAAATTTTCAGCATAAATATTTGCAAAGAAGTTAAAGTGGACATCTTAATGGAAATGCATAACGTAATCTGCTGAAAGACCAATGTTTCATATCAATGTTAATACTTAACCTTTTTTAGCTATATGACCAGTTGAGATGAATGGGAATGAGTTTAGAAATCATGGTAGTTGGCATGATTCAGAACTTATTAACACATATGTTTGAAGGGTGCTGATGAACATGTGAATGTGAATTTTGGACTTTGTAGTGCTGTTGCTTGATCTGTCAGCACTCCGTAAAAGCCTTTGCTATTTCTGTTCCTCCTCCCATGGCCCTTGTTCAACTGTCTGTTTTCAGCTGTCTTTTACTTCCTTGCAATTTCTGTATTGTTGTCTCTGGTTATAGCATATCTCTTTATATACAGGTATATTTCCCGCCACGACTTGGGGCAAGTTGTTTTTGCCTGCTTTCTTCTAACAACTCAAGGACCTCTGGCAATCTTGATCGTGATGACATCTATCACATATTCCCCCTCTTTTCTCTATAGAGTAATGAGCTGTGGATACAGGAACTGCTTGTTTATATACAATCACAATACAGTGGTGTCTCGCAAGATGAAATTAATCCGTTCCGTGAGGCTCTTTGTATAGCAGTTTTTTCATCTTGTGAAGCAAGCCCATTGACAGCTTAGCGGATTAGCGCTATTAGCGGTTTAGCGGCTTTTAGCGGATCAGCTGATAAGCGGCTTATCAGCGGATCAGCTGATAAGCGGCTTAGGGCTTAGGAAAAGGGGGGGAAAAGGGGAAAAACCCCGCAGGAACTCACAAGACATTTTCGTCTTGCGAAGCAAGTCCATAGGGAAATTCGTTTTGCGAAGCACCTCCAAAACGGAAAACCCTTTCGTCTAGCGGGTTTTCCGTCTTGTGAGGCGTTCGTCTTGCGGGGCACCACTGTAGTGACATCTTACAGTTGTGTTAAAAATCTCCTGGTAGCTCTAATCCACCCAACCCCAGTTGTTGGTTAACTTACTGTGGTTATAGCATATCTCTTTATATACAGGTATATTTCCCGCCACGACTTGGGGCAAGTTGTTTTTGCCTGCTTTCTTCTAACAACTCAAGGACCTCTGGCAATCTTGATCGTGCGAAAATCTATCACATATTCCCCCTCTTTTCTCTATAGAGTAATGAGCTGTGGATACAGGAACTGCTTGTTTATATACAGTTACAATAGTGACATCTTACAGTTGTGTTAAAAATCTCCTGGTAGCTCTAATCCACCCAACCCCAGTTGTTGGTTAACTTACTGTGATACCATGGAATGTTTACATACACAAATATTACCAAAAAAAGCCTTGGGATTTTTAAAAATGCAACTGTGTGCCCTTCCTCTGTTCTGTCTCCATTGTGCTGCACTAACCCAGATGTCTAGCATCACCTGTTGACTATAGGAGAAGCAGTTGGCATAGTGTTATAACAATTTACTGTCACAAATAGCACAGCACAAAAGGCTTTAAAAAGTCACTGTGTTGCATTAGATTTATGGCATCACTGTCTGTTTTTCTTGTTAGATTAAGACAGAACATAAAAACTTTTCATCTTGTAATAATATGCTGTTTCAGATTTTTTTATAGGAAATAGATCTCTGAGAGGCATTATTGAGTTTATATCTGGCCAAGTTTGATTTTTATGGTAGTTTGTTTGGTGCAGCCACAGTTTATCCACAACTTCATTGTAATGAGCTGCAGAAGGTGTGGATATAACTGATAGAGCAGTTTTGATATGATTCTTGTGCGTTGTACAAAATGCATGTGGATCTAGGCTTTGTACATTGTACAAAATGTATACGTGACAAGGCTCTCTGGGCCAGCTCAACTCCATGACAACCATAGGACTGTCCCACGTTGTCGCTGGCTGAACACATGGTTAGGACATACCCTTGATTTTAGTCTGGATTATTTTGTTGGTGGTGGTGTGTGATTTAACGCTGTTGGAATGGTCAGACCATCATCTGTAGCTTGGTATTGCAGCGCAGATCCCCACTGCATAGTTGAGGGACCCATGAGGATGGCCTGCCCTTGGATACTTACAGAATCTGACAGCTGCATGAAAGCTTTGGCAGATTTTCCAGAAGTCATATTTGACAATCATGTTGAGGTCTTGGTCTTGCTATAGAATGGCGAGTTGCGCTGGGCTGTTGACACGATTGCTCCCAAGTGCTCTATCCAGCACTGTGGATTTCCAGTGGGTCCCTGCTTGTCCAAGGATATTTTTAATATATTAAGCAGTTTATAAAGGCTAATTAATTAATTAACAACACTCCCAGGTTACTTACCTCTTTGCTCCCCTGCCCCCAAGACCCACAGACTTTGGCAGCAATGACAAAAACAAAAATAATTAAATACAGCCCTGCGGTGGATGGAGAGGTTTAAGACTCTGTTCAACCGGTGCTCTGATGGAGATGCAGTTTTCCCCTTCTCCTGCCGCAATACTAATAATCTGATGAGTGGAGAGAGGACTGCAGATGTCTTAACTGCATAGGGGTGGCACATGAAAAAGTGCCTATCACAATGATATTAAATGCTGATATAGGTAAAGGAGGTGGTCTCTGAGGTATGGGATAAATGACAAAATACCATCTACCTCAATGCTTAGATAATGTTTCCAAAGTCTAATAAGGGGTAAGTGCTCATCTACCTTACTGTGAATCTTCATGGAGGCTTTTAGACTATGCCCTGGTCATGTTTGTTTTTAAAGGCACATGGCTTAGCCACCTTACTGAAGCCAAGCAGGACTGCATCTAGGAAACAGATGTAATCAGCTTTGAGTTGTATGGTGGAGAAAGGCAAGATATATACACACTAAATAAAATACAGGTACCCCATAGCAGTGCTCTTACTTTAAGATTGTTTTCCTTCAGCACTCTCATTTTCAAAAGATAAAATGCCAAACAGGTTGTTTCCCTGCAGCAAAGCCATCACTGCTGCAGGTCTCTCCTTCATTATGTTGCTGCAATTCTGACACTACTGTAGTAGCATTGGCTATCCCCAGCATTGAGCTAAGGTTGGTTTCTGCTCTCTTTCACTGTGCAGCGAAGTGCTTGTCACGAGACAGGTGTTTACATTCCACAGTCAGTTGCTGTTGGGTTTTCCCACGGGAAGAGGAGACTGGATGTGACGTACACTGGTTTCCTGTTTTTCTCAGTTGTTCTCTCCGTGCTTTTGAGGGAGAGGATGCTTTCTCTGCTCCGGCAGAGGCAAGATGTTTTTCTGTAATCTACCAGCTTTGAAGTGTAAATAAAGTAATATAGAGTATGTGGCACGTACTCCTCATCATTCCGCTGTGCACGGGCTACTGCAATTTCAACATTCCTGGTTATCGGGCCCAGAAAGACGCAGTCATCTGAATGCCGGCAAAAGGATCGGAATGCAGAGGGACGAATCGGACGGTATCTGCTCTGTGCGTCAAGATGATTGATGAGGTATGTGCTCATGCTCCGGGCAGCCTGCCAGCTTCTAATTAATGGCTTTATGGCTGGACTCTGAACTTTTATGGCCATTTTGCCGGGCACAGGCAAAGGCTCAAAGGAACAAGCTCCTATGCTGGGGGAAACCGAAAGTAACTTTTAAAAGTGCTTTTGGAATAAAGCAGCTGCAGAAAACAGTGACGCAGCTTGATTTAAGGCAGCAGAGAGAAAGCACTTTTGAACTTGCCTTTGGAATGAGGCTTGAAGCAGCAAAGACGCAGCTTGTATAAAGCAGCTTGATTTAAAGCAGCAGAGATGACGCAGAAGGCTAATGCCAGAGTCATGATGGCTAGCTGCAGAAGGCTGGCTGATGCAAGTGGGGAATCTGATGCCAATCAGCCACATGCTCAGCTCAGAGTAGCCTGTGATATTGCCATGATTCAGAATGAAGCAGACTGCCAGGGTGATAGCTGCATGGGTAAGGGGGAGTCTTCACAGACGTCATCCCAGAGTGCAGTGGAACCACCAGATGGCGCCAAAGCTTTGAAGGCAGTGAAATGCTACTCGTGTGGACGTCTAGGCCATATGAAGAGGGAATGCAGATATCCCAGGGCCAAGACAGAGCAGCGCAGCGAAAGCTCATTGCGTGGAAAAGGCAAAGGCAAAGGTCCGGTGTCCAGGACAACGCAGCACAAGGCATTGGTCTCACACTTCACTCCAGAGGTTGCAAAGGTCCAGAAGACGTCTAGATCTTTCTTCGTTGTTGATTCAGCAGCGACCCACCACATGTGCAACGATAAGCGACTGTTCGTGTCTTTTACACCGCAGGAAGGTGCGATTCACCAGGCGGATGACCACACAATCCCCAGTAAAGGCTACGGAACTGTTGTTCTTCACAGTTTGGACTTATCGATAAAAGATGTGCTTTACGTACCGGATGCCAAACATAATCTGCTCAGCGTTGGACAGCTGAATGAGCGGAAAATTGATGTTTCCTTTAAGAACAAAAGGTGCATCATCACAAAGAAAAATGATTATGTATTGCATGCTGAATATGTTGATCGTTTGTATGTTTTGTATTATGATGATGTTGTGCAGGATGACACTTGTTGCATTGCAGGTTCTAACAAAAGTTTGCATGCAGAATGTATTCATGATTTTCATCGAAAACTTGGTCATTTGAATTTTGAGGCAGTATCTAAAATGCCTGCCTTGGTTGAAGGTATGACTATTAAACCCTGCAGGTACCACATGAAGTGCAAGGCATGCGCAGCAAACAAGGTGAAAATGGCTGCGAAAGGTAAGGTGTCTAGTAGGCAAGCTACAGAACCATACCAGGTTGTTCATGCTGATTTGGTTGGACCACTAGCGCCCTCTTTGGGTGGAAATAGGTACTTCATGGTTCTCATTGATGCATTTTCCAGGTATATTTATGTGTACAATCTCAAGCAGAAATCAGAGGCTTTTCCAAGGTTCAAGGAATTCTGTGCTTGGTTGGAAAATGTGCATGGTAAGAAGATAAAAATTCTTTTCACTGATCGTGGGGGGAAATTCACTTCTCAGCAGTTTGAAGCTTTTCTGTCTGAGAAAGGAATTCAACACGATTTGTCTAGTCCTCGCTCGCCATGGCAGAATGGACTTTGCGAGAGGGCAAATCAAACATTGCTTCAAGGGTTAAAAACCTTGCTGCATGATGCCAATCTTCCAGAGAGTTATTGGGCCGAATCTCTCTCGTGTTTTGTTTACAGTTATAATCGCAGGCTATCTTCAGCGATTGGTTGTACCCCCTATGAGAAGATGTTTGGCAAGAAGCCATACATCAAACACATGAAAATTTTTGGTTCTGACATGTGGGTTCACTCACCACAAAACTCCAAGTTAGAAGAAGAAGAAGAAGAAGAGTTTGGATTTGATATCCCACCTTTCACTCCCTTTAAGGAGTCTCAAAGCGGCTAACATTCTCCTTTCCCTTCCTCCCCCACAACAAACACTCTGTGAGGTGAGTGGGGCTGAGAGACTTCAAAGAAGTGTGACTAGCCCAAGGTCACCCAGCAGCTGCATGTGGAGGAGCGGAGACGCGAACCCGGTTCCCCAGATTACGAGACTACCGCTCTTAACCACTACACCACACTGGCTCTCAAGCGTGGTTTGCATGGTATCTTTCTAGGTTATCAGAAAGGTTCTTACAGAATAATGATGACTGACTCTAAGACAATTAAGCTCACAAGAAGTGTTGAGTACAATGCCAAGTGGGGGGAGAATGTGGGAATTTTCCAATGTTATCCTGATGACAGTGATGAGACTGAGGATAGTCAAAAGCAGCCACAGCAACCCACACCCACTGATGAAGGTTCTGATTCTGAGTCTGAAACTGAATCGGGCGATTCAGAGGATTTCAAGAGTGCGAAAGCCTCTATGCGACCCTCTGAAAGCTCTGATCAAGAATTGGAAGAACCATTGTTCACAATAGGTCATTTTTCTCCTAAAAAGGAAGAGGAGAGTGTTGAAGACTTAAGGCTAATTCGTAGGTCACAAAGAGCCACAAAAGGTAGACCTCCAAAGAGATTTGCTGATGAGTTTGCCAAGATAGCAGTAACAGCTGTTAAAAGCTCCAAGAAGGTATTTAAACCTTCAAGTTTCCAAGAAATCCAGGATTTGGATTCAAAGGAAGCTGAGCCATGGTTAAATGCCATGAAGGCTGAGCTTGATTCCTTAGAAAGGAACAAAACATGGGACCTTGTTCCAGTAGTTCCAGGAATGAAACTGCTTGGAAGCAAATGGGTCTTCAAAGCGAAGACTGATCAAAATGGCAAGGTAGTCAGACACAAAGCCAGATTGGTAGCCAAAGGTTTTGCACAAGTTCCAGGTGAAGACTATCACGAGACCTACTCACCCACAGTGAGGTATGAGAGCATTAGGCTTATGCTCAAGCTAGCTGCAGAGGAGAATCTACACATTAGTCACCATGATGTGAATACAGCTTTTCTGTACGGATCTCTAGATGAATCACTTTATATGCTTCCACCTGATGGCGTACAGGTAAAACAGGGATTTGTTTGTGCTCTGAAGAAGTCCCTTTATGGTCTCAAACAAAGTGCGCGATGTTGGCACACAAAACTCACTGAAGTATTGTTTTCTCTAGGTTTTAAGCAAGGGAAAGCTGATCCATGTGTATTTGTCAAAGAGGAGGGGCAAAAGAAACTGTATTGTTTGTTTTATGTTGATGATCTTTTATTCTTTTGGAAGGATGTCACAATGTACAATAACGCCCTAGCTCAACTGAAAGAGCACTTTGACATGAAAGATCTTGGTGAGGTAAACAACTACCTATCTCTTGAAATAGAGAGAGATCAAGATGGTAACATTCTAGTACACCAGTCACGGAAAATTGCTGATGTGTTAAGCAAACTAAACCTGATGGATGCTAACCCTGTAGACACACCGATGATAACAGGTTATAATAATAATAATAATAATAATAATAATTTATTATTTATACCCCGCCCATCTGGCTGAGTTTCCCCAGCCACTCTGGGCGGCTCCCAATCAGAGTTAAAAACAATACAGTTATCAGGTAGATGACACTGAAGAAGCATTTTCTGACACTACACTGTACAGAAGTGTGCTAGGCAAGCTAAACTTCATTGCCAGATGTTCAAGACCAGACATTGCTGTTAGCTGTAATTTGCTAAGCAGACAAGTCAACAATCCTACTGTTAAGGATTGGAAAGCTCTGAAACGCATAGCGCGGTATTTGAAAGGCACTATGCATTACAGACTGAGATTTAACAATCAGAAGTCTGGTGGTCTTGAGATATTTGCAGATGCAAGTTTTGGAAGTGACACTACAGACAGGAAAAGTACGTCTGGAGTTTGCTATATGTACAATCAGGGTCTATTTGATTGGTCATGCAAGAAGCAAACAACAGTTAGCTTAAGTACTTGTGAAGCTGAACTGAATGCACTGTCTTATTCACTTAAAGATTGTGAATGGTTGTTACAATTGTGCAAAGACATGAAAATTCCTGTCAAATGTCCAATCCAGGTTTACCAGGACAACAAAGCATGTTTGGCTTTGCTGAATTCTGAAGGTTGTAAGCAAAGCACGAAGCACTTGCAATTGAAGTTGCAACATGCTAGGGAACGTATTCAGAAGGGACTCGTAACGGTGTCCTATATGCCAGGTAATGAAATTCCTGCTGATGTATTGTCCAAGATTGTATCAAGGGATCAACACTGTACCTATGTGCAGAAGTTGGGTTTGTACTGATATTGTACGAACACGCTGCCCAGTGATGTTCACAGAAAGGGGGAGGATGTTGGTTTCTGCTCTCTTTCACTGTGCAGCGAAGTGCTTGTCACGAGACAGGTGTTTACATTCCACAGTCAGTTGCTGTTGGGTTTTCCCACGGGAAGAGGAGACTGGATGCGACGTACACTGGTTTCCTGTTTTTCTCAGTTGTTCTCTCCATGCTTTTGAGGGAGAGGATGCTTTCTCTGCTCCGGCAGAGGCAAGATGTTTTTCTGTAATCTACCAGCTTTGAAGTGTAAATAAAGTAATATAGAGTATGTGGCACGTACTCCTCATCATTCCGCTGTGCACGGGCTACTGCAATTTCAACAGAAATCCCTCCCCATCCAGGAGCATGGTCATGTGTCCTCCTTTGTTTGAAGGGCTGTCCAATCATCTTGTTTAAAGAAGGGAGGCAAGGGCCTTGACGTTGCCCATCAACAGTTAACATCTTGATTGCTTAGGCCACCTGGTCTCAGCCTTCCTTGTAAGGTTGAGATTCATTGGATTTAAAAAAAAATTCTAGTAATTGCTTCTAAATGTGCATTTATACATACATATTAGCACATGCACATTTTAGTGTGTGTGTGTGTGTGTGTGTGTGTGTGAATGGCCATTCTACTCCCCCTGATGGTTGTTGGTACAAGCCCTAAAGCCAGCAACCCTGTTCTTCATTTGCCCTTCTGTGGAGTGATATAGCTTACAATTTTTGGGTGCATCTTCCCTTAATTCCTCAGTTCTGTTGGCATGCTGCCAACTCATGAGCCTGGGAGACACTCCACTCCGGTACTTCCTATATGCCTCTATAGTTTTAAGAATGGCTTCAGTGATTCACTTTGCAAGAGAAGACAAGGAGGCTGCTGGAGGCCTGCCTGAGGGGGAAAGTAGCTGAAGAAGTTAAGTTGGTCATCTCAAGGGAGTGTATATTGCAAGTCATATGTGCAGGACATGACCCTGGGCAGTACAACAAGTGCCCCTTCAGGCCCATTATTCCGGTTTAAAATCCAATCATGCTAATCAAGGAGTCGCCGTGTCAGCTAAAGCAACAAAAGAAAACTCGAGTAGTAGTGGGTTAGGAGAACTGAAAATAATGCCAATATATTTCACATCTGGCAACCAATGTGTCTCTGGTTTCAGATAGTACATGGGTAGATGAGTTTTAAAAGCCTGGGGCACAATTTTTCAGGGCACCCTAGAGGCTACGGTGGCTCATCTACCAGAAAGTAATGTACTGTATTTTTTGCTCTATAAGACTCACTTTTTCCCTCCTAAAAAGTAAGGGGAAATGTGTGTGCATCTTATGGAGTGAATGCAGGCTGCGCAGCTATCCCAGAAGCCAGAACAGCAAGAGGGATTGCGGCTTTCACTGCGCAGCGATCCCTCTTGCTGTTCTGGCTTCTGAGATTCAGAATATTTTTTTCTTGTTTTCCTCCTCCAAAAACTAGGTGCGTCTTGTGGTCTGGTGCGTCTTATAGAACGAAAAATACGGTATTTAGTTTTAACTCTGGAAGTCTATACTCGATTCTGACCAAACTAAGCATCCTAGAGCAAAAGATACACCAGGAGACAGGTATTGGAAAACATGACTGTCCAGGAATTATGCATTTCTTGTATCAAATCAGTTTTGGAATTTGCTCTAAAGCCTTCGTTTACAAGGGACTATAAACTCCAGGTTTCCCAGTAAAAAATGTTATGGTTGCCTAGATCCACTCTACCTACCTAGATCCACTCTATCTACCTAGATCCACTCTACTGTAATCACTTACTGAATCACTCAAACTGCCAGGCCAGTACCTGTTGTCCTCCTTTGCTTTTCCTCCACTACATCTGGTTTCTGCTCCTTTGGGCATGTTTGCTGTATGTCAGGCTTCCTCAACCTTGGCCCTCCAGATGTTTTGAGACTACAATTCCCATCATCCCTGACCACTGGTCCTGCTAGCTAGGGATCATGGGAATTGTAGGCCAAAAACATCTGAAGGGCCGAGGTTGAGGTAGCCTGCTGTATATAGTCCTTTTAAGGACTCCATACAGTCTCCTGCCTCCTGATGGCTGAAGGAGAGTTCTCTTTTCCAGTTGCCAAGAAGCCTTTTTAAAGGGCTCCCTCTTGCTTACTGTTCTTGCTCTTGGCTTCAACATGCCCAGGTTCTCTTTCCCATTGCCCAATGGTGCTTTGATTGGTGATTCACACTCTCTATTCTGCCTTCTGGAGAACCTTTCCTTACAAATTATCTGCTCCTTCTGTCCCCCGTGTGTGTGTGTGTGTGTGTGTGTGTGTGTGAGAGAGAGAGAGGTTTTTGTATGTCACCCTCTGGTCCTCCCTTCCCAGCTGCTCATAACTGCCCTATTTTGTAAAATGAGTCCACAGAGAAATGAGTCCTCTACTGTTCTTCCTTAAGCAGCACTAACCTCCACCTCACCCTTCCTTCTCTTGCACCTGTGTGCTTGCTCTTTCTTGTATGCATGTTGTTAGGTTAGTTGTGGTTAGAATCAATTGGCTAATTCCCTCACACTAAAGAACTGTGTATTGTTACTGAGTGATCACCATTGCCATAAAAGAGATGCATTGTTGCTGAGCCATTCCTCACTGAAGTGTTAAATATGTATATTTTGATTCTCTCCATTTTAAGACCTGTGTGAGTGTAAGTTGCTGGGTAAATCTGCCAATGCACTTTGTTGCCATTGTCTACATATCCTAATTCATGACTCTTCTAGAACATGCATATGTAAAACAAGTGTCTCCTGAAAGCCTAAGTATACAAATAATTCTGCCATTCGTAGCTGTAACCATCTTTATGCTGCCCTTTCATATATTAATATATTAATTCATGGATCCGGTTTTCTTGGCTGGCCAGGAAGAGAGTGATCTGAGACTGGAGGATATCACCATCAGTCCCTTGTCATGACTATATCACTTGATGCTGAGATTTTGACTTTCAGCAGCTTACCTTCTCCGCAGAGGCAGGGGCCCTATTTGGATGGTCTGCTTTTGGAGGCTGATGGAGCAAATTGGTTTTCAGATGACTCGGAGCCAGCGGGGCAGGGGTGGGATTTTCTGATGGGTACAGTTGACGCTTTGTTGAAGCCCTGGCTGATCTGTGGAATATGCAGAAGGATTCTTGGTCTGTTAACGTTATCAGCCCTAAATATCCTCTCTTGCTTCATAAAGCTCTTCTAACTTCTTGGTATACACCAGAGCTTAGGGCAATGAAGCAAGGTGGGAGATGGCTTCTTCGAAGGCAAGTGGAGCAAAACTTCAGGTGAATACAATCAAACACCCATGAGTGCTCTTTATCGAGCCTAATCTTTGCTAGTGAAGAAGACATACATTGCTGCTTCTATTGCATCCTCACTGTGTTGTCTGGCGGAGCTTTTCCAGGTAGTATGGGGCCTTTTACATTGCCCAAAGGAGGCAATAGAATGGACAATGGCTTGGTGTGTCTTGTTTGCCAAGCATTTTGAGGATAAAGTCTTGTGCATCTGCCAGGATCTTGGCTCTGCTATTACAGTGCTTGGTTTGCTTTGGTCATCCACTTGTGCTCTTGCTGATAGCAACTAATGGATCACCAGCTGGGCCAGGGGGTGGTTAATGCCTCATTGCAAATAGGGGGTAGTCCATACATACCTACCTAAAGAAGGTGATTGTAAGACCACTCCTTAAGAAATCCTCAGTGGATTCAAAAACATTAATTATGTAATGTCCCCTTTGAGGGGAAGGTTCTTGAGTGTTTGGTCATGGGCCAGAGCCAAGCTCTTTTGGATGAAACCAATTTTCTAGAACCATATCAATGGGGGTTTAGGCCTGGTTTTCACACAGAAAGTGCTTTGGTCACCCTGTATAATGACCTTTGTCAGGAGAAAGTCAAGGGGGGGTGTATGCCTGTTAATTCTCTTTGATCTCTCAAGATGTGTTATGGTACAGTATGTTGTTATTCCGGAGTGAATGCCCTAGTTGGGGTGGGAAGCACCACTCACATCTACATGAAACCACTGAGTGAGGTCATCGGGAGTTTGGGAGTGGTTGTCGGCAATATGTTGATAATAGGCAGACCTGTTTCTCTTTTAGATGTGGCAATGGACTAGGTGAGAACCAATAAACTGAAGCTTAATCCAAATAAGTATTGGTGGGTTCTCTAGATTGGCTGGGTGGGCCATTGCCTGTTCAGGATGGGGGTTGCACTCCCTTGGAATGAATAGTTGCACAGCTCGTGGGTACTTTTGGAACCACTACTCTTGTCTGAGACTGACATGGCCTTAGTGGTCAAAGTGCTTTCCATCAGCTTTGGTTGCTGACCCAGCTAGACCCCTATGAGGATAAGGATAGCCTAACTTCTGTGTCCTGGCAATAGGTTAGATTACTGCAATGTGTCATATGTGGGGTTACGTTTGGAGACTGTTTGGAAACTGCAGCTGGTGTAGAATTCAGTAGACTGGTGGCTGACCAGAGCAAGATAGACTAATCAATCTTGGCACAAGTGCATTGTGTACTAGTAGGTTTGTGGACTCAATTCAGAATGCTGTTTGTTGATCTATAAAGCTTTATGTGGTTCAGGGCCTCAGTATACCAAGAGCTACCTCTTCCACATGAATCAGTCTGAACCCAACATTCATCATCTGAGGTTCATCTCTGTGTGCCCCCTCTGAGGGCCTTCTCGGTGGAATGCTTTTTACTTTTAATTTGTAGGAGAAAGGCTCTTATGCTCATTTTTTGAGTGGTGTGGGTTGATTTGGATCCACCCATTTGTGTACCGTGTAAAGTATTATGGATGAACATTTTAGGTGTTTATTTTATTCCTGTTCTTATACTTGGCTTTAATGTTTTGTTTTTATATTGCAAGTTGCTTTGTGTCACTTTTGTGAAAAAGCAACCAGCAAATAATCATGTAGTTCTTTGGAATCATTCTGCAGATTGAACAAAGAAGCTTGTGCACTTTCCAATTTATTCATGCTTCAGCAGGATATGGTAAAGTCTGAAACATGCTTGTAACCTCGTTTTGTGTTGTGGTACTAGCAAGGTTGTTGAATGTAAAGCAGGAATGCCAATGATCCTCAAAATGCGTAAGTGTATTACACCTAGAGATAATGGGTTATCTGCTTTGAATAAAAAATTATATCTCTCTAGCATTGTTAGCAGTTTGTATTTGCATGTGAATAGTAATGTTTAGTGTTTCCACTTAGGTGCTGCATACAAGGTTGTAACTGATGGCCAGGATCCAAAGTAACAGCTGGACTAGTTCCACGTGCCTAAGGGGAATTTATTGAACAGCAGAACCCTGTCTAGTTTATGATATGGTATTATCCATTATTCAGAAGAATAAAAAATCCTACTCGTTGCACAGAAGTCCTTGGACACACCCAAGAATCCCTCTAGCACTCAGGCAGCATGTTTTGAATTTCTTTTTTCTTTGTGAAAGACCAAGGAGCAAAAATACATTGTGGGGGGGAGTGAATAAAACTGTATCTCCCTCTAGTCCTTATGGTGATATTACAGTATGAGAAGGATTAGACATACATTGGATGCACAAGGTCTCTGGTACTTCCAGCTAAAGCAGGCATGTCCAAAGTCTGTTTTGGGGGCCTAATCCGGCCCACCGGTCAATTTAATCCGGCCCCTGTGGCAGTATATGTCCTGGGGTAAAATTGTAAAAAAAGCTCAATAAACTTTGGTCGGCCCTCACATATGTTCACCTCATCAAATCTGGCCCTCTTTGAAAAAAGTTTGGGCACCCCTGAGCTAAAGGATCAAGGGTCTGGTGACTTCTGTTTCAGTGTATCTGAAGAAGTGTGCATGCACACAAAAGCTCATACCAAGAACTAACTTAGTTGGTCTTTAAGGTGCTACTGGAAGGAATTTTTTTATTTTGTTTTGACTATGGCAGACCAACACGGCTACCTATCTGTAATTGGCTCGCAGGGTTGGCAAACATCTCTGCCTGAGGCCTTGAAAAACCATTGATAGTCAATGTAGACGATGATAGGTTAGCTAGGCCAATAGTCTGACACTGTAAGGCCACTTCATAGGTTGAATCCTATGAAGGCAAGTCTGTATTTATTCTTCAGATATAGGTTGTATTTGCATGTAACACTGAGCCCAAACTGCATGGTTTCTTTTAACTATAATATGTATGAGGTGTATTGCCAGTGAATACTCCTGTTTCCTCCTCCGTTGAGCTGGGAAACAAACCATAGAGTTACTTCTGAGCAAGAATTTGTGCTCTGTTTCTCTCAAACTGCAACAAAGGAGCCCATGTTTTGTTTTTGGTTTGTTTGAGAGAAACAAATCATGAATGCTGATTAAGACGTGATGTTAAGCCAGCCACTTCATGGCTTGTTTGCCCACCAACTAAGGAAGGAGTAAAATGGGATCTCTTGACAAATTACACAGTGTGGCTTAGTGTTGTGTATCTGTGGCCATTGAATAGAAATTATGAGTGTGCTCTCCAAGTATCCCCACATTGATTTAACACTCATTCAGTAGTTGTGTCCTTGAGTGTGGATTTGTGCAATTGTCCCTGTCAGGTGATTTTCATGGACGTGTTGCTAGCCATAATTGTAAACTGCAATGGTTTTTAATTGCAATATTGCTGTGAGTGACCTGCAGAGTGAAAGGGCAATGTTTAGATGGCCTGGATACCGTAGCTGCTATTGTGAGGATTATTTTAGTTGTAATTTCCTGACTTTATGGCTCTTAAATTGAGGTGTACTCAGCATTTCCCAGTTCAGGTTTTTGCAACTTTTAAAATTTGAAGACCTGAGGGTTCAAATAATACTCTTCAAATCAAAAATGCTTCAGATATTCCACGGAACCCTTGGCACTGGGAGTTTAGCTAGAGTTCAGGACGTGCATTTAGAATTTTGCCCTAAGATACGAAAACAGCCAAATAACCTTTCAATGGTAGGTTTTAAGTGCAGCTTTCTGAATGCTTTTGCCCTTCCCCATCTCTTTTGATGCATTGCTTTCCTTAAGGCCAGAAGCATGCTCTTATGAGGCAGAGGCTCAAGAAGTTCTGACGTAGAAAATAATTGTTTTGCAAGATACTGTCAAGCTAGAAACGGATTCAGGGGGTTGTGGCTTTACTTTTTTTCTTACCTTTTCACGCAATGCTAGTAAGCCGTGATACAGTGAATAGGAAAAGTGGGGGAGGAGACATTGTATTCAGCTGCCATGCTGTTATCGGAGGGATTGTTTCTAGATACAGGTTTAGCATTCATTGGTTGTCTGAAGAAAGCCATTTCATCCGAGGATTGGACAAGAAGCTGCGTCAGTTTGCTGCCCGTCTCCAAGGCACTGGTGATGCTGCCTCCACAAGCTGGCTAACGTCACAGCTCCATCACCCAGCGGGGTGTGGGCTCACTCTCCCCCCCCTCCCCCGTTCTGTTTAATTCTGTATTTGCTTCCTGCTGCATTTCTTAATCTGTCTTCTGCCAAATGCTAACAGCATGATATTTTGCAATCATTTAGGTGAATACAAGAAAGACGAACTCCTGGAAGCTGCTAGGTAAGTGCTGCTCAGAATACAAATGGTTTTTGAAGGCAGGATGTAGGAAGCCGGGATGAAAAATGGGCTCTTATGATCGCTGTCATTCTGTCATTACCCTATTATGAAATTATGCAGATAAACAAGGCTTGTTAGCATGGGTTACTTTGGATTTTAGCCACTTGCCAAAAGCAAAAGAATGTGTTTATTTGTAATCATGCAGTATGATGGGGGTGCTTGCATTTTGACATAATGTACTCCAAATTTCATTTATGTTTAGAGTGATCATTTTAGAAAGAAACAGTATATTAGGACATTTTCTCTTTATTTTATACCTGAAAGGCATATTTTGTGTTTTCTTATTAAAGCCCATCATAAGAAACCTTGAGCAAGAGCTCTGAAGCTATTTATAGTGTCTTGAGGAATGTAACAAAAATAGGTGTTTGGGAAACGTCTTTTCGGCAGATACATAAAACCAAGTAAAATATAAATTAAACATTAAATTGATGTTAATCTTTTACATGGTGTATTCTTAAAGGAAATGTTTCAAGTGTCTGTTTTTTGCAATTTGAAATGCATATTAGGTGGTTCTTTGAACATGCCAGTATATAGAACAGTATATAATGTGAAACTCCATTTCAAATATTTTATAAGGGGCTCTCCCTCTTTCTTACTTCTCTATCATGCAGGAGTGGTAATGAAGAAAAACTAATGGCTTTGTTGACACCTTTAAATGTGAACTGCCATGCAAGTGATGGGCGAAAAGTAAGTCTGTGCATATTTAACACATTTTGTCATTTTTACCCCTGACAGCTAACCTGCATGCCTTGTCAATTTGAAAATATTTTTAACCCATCACTTATGTTGGAAGTGTTGTAATTCGTGTCTGTTAACTATGAAATTAAATGATGCTATGCCTAATATTGATGGTTTGTGACAGATTGACAGAGGCAGTGGAGCGTGCACTTGAAATCATGCTATTTGTTTCAAATGTCAACTATTGGGCTATGCTTCAGATAGTTCGGCTATAAAAATAAACTGCATGTTTGGTCTGTTAATAGCTGTAAAATAACAGTCTGTCTAGTATTTTCTTTTTCGTGGTATTGTTCAGTTAAGAAAGGTAGGAGTCCAAGCCCCTACTACTATGCTTAGCATAGCTAATTCCATATCGGTATGATTTGTGCCTATTGAATTCTCTTAACTTTTGATATTTTTATGCTTTTGATGTCTGGCTGCAGCTTTATATAACGGGGATGCTGAATGAAATAGATTGGGTTAGAAGGGAAAGGGAAGAACCTACAATGACAGGCTACCAGCCAGACTTCATGACATGTTCTCTTAAATTACATAATGTGCATTTGACCATTTAATTTCGCTGCTTAGCTTTGAAATTTTGTAATTGGTATACTAGAATTTGCTCTTGGGACTGACCCAGGTCCACACAGATTAGGAATCTTATCCTTCGGTGGCTATTTTTAGGGTTTGCCAAAATCTTCACAGCCTAGTCTCAAACAGGGATAACCAGCTGCTTTGGCCTGCAAGGCTGGATCATTCCTGCCTAAGCTGAGCTGGAGAGGGTAGACTCATAAAAACTGGGGCAGGTTGTGGCCCTTGGTCTCCCAGTTGTCTATTTTGGAGCTAAATCTTTTAAAAATAAGTGTATTCATTTGCAATGCAAAAAGGGCCAGTTCAAACATTTTTTGACACAAACACTACAGAGCAAGGTTCATGTAAGTGCCATTTATTTCAATGTTTATAACTGCTTATATTTTATGGGACCATGCCCTTTCTTTTTAATAATGTTGTCTGTATAATCTGTAACTGAGCTAAAATTATACCCACTAGATTCTTGATTGGTTGTACTGATTTAAAACTTGATGGTATGCATTGCTTGTGTGTGTGTGTGTGTGTGTGTGTGTGTGTGTGATTATATATATTGTTTTGTTTTTACTTATATGTTAGAATGACCATCAGTTGGTTTTACTGTCACAATGAACTGTATACACTATCCCCACCCCCATTTGAACTGTCTGTGCAAGCAACTTATATTTAGGAATTATTCAGATGATTTGTAGTACTGTATTCTTAGTCTGATAGCATGGGGAAGTCTTTTAAGTGATGATATGCAGCTGTGTGTGTTTATTTAAAGAGTTTTCTTTTATAATCAGTATTCTTAATATAGAAGTCCTGTGCAGAACTTTTTTGTGTAGCTAAATCCCCACAGATAGTTAAATGAGGCCCAAAACAATATGCCATCAAGTATAGTATTAATTGTTCAGGAATATAATGTATCTGAGTGTTCTGAAAGGAAATACAAAGGAAAGAAGTTCAGTGTATTTAAAACAATTGAGATGCAGTAGCAGATAAATTGATCAAAACCAACAGATTTCTATTCAAAACAAAAATAAAATTATTATTAATAACAACAAAACATTTATATAATGAGTATATTTGGTACCTACTGTTGAGAGCTCCTCTGTTGAGAACTGTTCCTACCATGTGATGGATCTTGGGGTATCCCTACAGGTCAGCAAATGCTTAGTTCTTTTTAATCTATTGCTGTAACTGTGAAGGGACCATTCAGTTCTCTCCCCTATCAAAATGGCTCACGTCTTCTCTGTTGAAAGCATACTCTCCAAGATTCAAAACTCTGCAGGACTCTGACCTGTTCACAGATATCCACCTGTGCAGCGATTGCCCTTGCTTCTGTCAGGGAACAAGTCACATATCGCATAGGGAACAGTGCATACGTAATGCTTTTGAACCTTGAACCTTGATTGGGGCTGGGGAATGCTGCTGGCTTCTGCATTGACCAAAGGAATGCGATTTTGAGACTCTTGCTGTTCAATATGTTTCATTCTGTGCTACTGCTTAAGCCTTTTGCTCCTTTCCTTTATCTGGCATCCCCAAGGTTCAGTAGTGTACCAAATTGGATAAGTGTCTCGTTGCTCTGGTTTCACCATTAGTATTAAATGCACCCTAAAAGCCACCAAAATCAACAGCTGGCTTCAGGTAGAATTCAGCATGGCACTATTGCAAATGTTCCGTCTATGCAAGCATATCAGCTTGCCAGATGACACTCCATATGCTGTTCTGGGGGGGGGGTGTTTTCCCCCCCCTGCCATTGGGGGGCACATCGGGGGGGGGTGATACAGAGAGGAAAGCCTCATTGTGCAAGTTGAAGTCCTTGTGCAAGACTTCGTTGGGTGAATCCCACCCTTCATCTATGGGTTTCATGACTACAATATATTAGGCAGGAAATACCTAAGTTGAGTACCAGGTTACATTCTGCCATCTTTCCATGTCTAAGCATCCAATGAGGCCAAAAGGACAGGCGTTGACCAGTGGTGTGACCTTTTAGTTGGCCTAGTAAAGATTGCCCTCATGTGGATCTGGAATTTATCTGGGAAATTCCCTTTATTTTTTCTCTTTCTCTCTCTCTCTCTCTCTTTCTCTCTCTCTCTCTCTCTCTCTCTCTCACACACACACACACACACACACACACACACGTGTACTCCCTTTACCTCTCTCTATTATGTTCAGATAAATGAGTAAAATGGTTTGAGCTTCAAATACTTGACATCGTTGATATAGGAAGATAGGCTATGCATGCCTAAATAAGAGACCTAGGAGCAAGCCTTAATTTTGGGTCAGGAAATCCCAGCAGTCAGAGTAATGATTGCTGGCTGTGAAAGATTCATGTGCACAGCAGTCATTACTTAAAACACTAGTGTTTGCGCAACACAAGCTGGCTCTAGGCACCAACATTAATCGCTTAGCTGAAATATGAGGATGCACTTTTTTCTTTACAGTTATAAGAGGCTGTAATTCTTCAATAAAATCTTCAACACTGAATATTGTATAGAATTTTGAAAAAACATATTCTGTTGAATTCCATCATTCAAGCTCGCATTCTACTGAAGTTGTAGTACCTAATAGTCTCTGCTTATTAATAACAGCTAGAGGTTAGGGTTTTGCGTGGGGAAAAATAACTCCAAGATACTATAAATAATCCTATCAGTCATCCTGTATATTTTTAGAATCCATTTGTGCAGTTTTTTGTTTTATTTCTAATGAACCCATGACCCTATTATCTGTCAATGAATTGAATTGTAAATGAAGAATTGGCTAGTATCTGTGTTTGAATTCAGAATGCCAAGTGATGATACATATTGGCAGGAAATCAATGGCAAATATGCTCATCAAAGATTAAAAAATTAAACAGTAACACCAGGAAAAATAAATTCAGTTAGCTAATTCAGTTAAACAAATTATGTACTGTATATTGTGTTGACACAATACAGAAGAAAATGATACAAACTCAATTTTACATTACCAAACAACTTTTACAATATTGCATTAAAATAAATTGCCTCTGCGTTACTCTCCAAAAAGATCTTGCAAAGCCTTAGCTCTGCATAAATGCTTCTGCATGACATAAGGGAAGTGTTTTCATAGTGGGCAGCAATGGAACTGCAGTTATCCCTTTGGAAGCAGTCATATACAGCAAGGCTAGGAAACAAAAAGTTACTGAACTTCTCCCACCAGTCAAAGCCTGCAAGGCCAATGGACTGGGATAATGTTGTTGTAGTCTGACAGCATCTGGAGGGCTGCAGGTTCCATATCATTGCAGTGATGTCCAGAGTCCTTTTACCTCAGCAGCCCTAGTGGTTACTGATACAGTGGTACCTCAGGTTAAGTACTTAATTCGTTCCGGAGGTCTGTTCTCAACCTGAAACTGTTCTTAACCTGAAGCACCACTTTAGCTAATGGGGCCTCCTGCTGCTGCTGTGCCGCCGGAGCACGATTTCTGTTCTCATCCTGAAGCAAAGTTCTTAACCCGAGGTAATATTTCTGGGTTAACGGAGTCTGTAACCTGAAGCGTGTGTAACCCGAGGTACCACTGTACACTATTTAAAATGGTAGTTATTCCAGCTTTACTGCTGGTGCTCAAACCATCATAAAACACATTATAACAATATCTGCTAATTTATTTACTTCAAATTGAGATTCTGAGGGTTGTCATCAGTGTTTGTTTACACTGGATGAGAATTTAGACCAGAAAAGGTTTCAATGTGCGATCTGTTTGTGTAGATTGGCCCTTAGTGAGTTGCAGTTCTCCAGACTTCTAATTCTTTTAAAACTTCTGCCCCCTCACCCCATTAAACCTTTATAGTGCAAGTTTGGATCTCTGAGCTTGCTTAACTGTTTGCTTTCTGTCATGTTAAAGTATGTTTCTGGAACTTTCTGCAGTGTTGTTTCATGGTACTGGAAACTGGAGAAGCAGCTTGATAGAGAAATTAACTTCCTTTTCATGCTGTGCATACTTAACAACAAAGCCCCTAAACATAAATGGAGGCCCATAGGGAGATGCAAGACCAATGCAGAGCCAAAAAATAACTCCTCATGCTTTCTGCAGATACAAATGAGCCAACTGAGTGCATCTTATTTCAGAAGGCAGAGCCTTTATAGTATTTCACTACTTTCCTTAACTATCACCTAGAGAGAGGGAGCCATTTCATCTTCTTGCCGTTGCCTTGTATGCAATGTGGGAAAATGACTAGCACGGGAAGTCTTAAAAGCCCTTTCAATTCTGCATGTGAGAGGAAATAGGGCAAGTGTTTCCTTTCTCTCTTTGCTGTTATAAATCCATATAATTACAATGATGTATCATACCCAGGCAATCTTTTGTATGAACTTGAAAAGAAAACTAGGCACATCTGTATTTGGAGTGGTTTTGGACACTTCATGTGGGGGGAAAAAGGAAGTTCTTACCTTCTGTTCTTGCTTTATTCATATAATCTACCCTACTTGGGTATCATATATTATTCTTCGTCGAAACCCTGTACCCCTTTTATCCTTCAGCAGCCCTGTAATGGTACATGTAGTTTGAGAGACATCAACTGGCCCAAGGTCACCCAGTGAGCTTCAGGACTGATACAGCGACTGCACCATACTAGTTAGTTCAAGTTCAAATTCAGATATATTAGAAGTCACTTGTTTTTCCTATTCACCATTTTATATACTGTACAAAGCCATTCTTTGTTTACAGCCTGTAAGTCTTAATTCTTGAGGGAAACAAACTCAAGTCCCCATTTTGGATTAGTTTCCCATTGTGTTTACATTTAAGTACCACAAACAGGATTCTGGAAGACAATGTTTGCTTTTGTTTGGCTTTTAAAGGATGATGCAATTGGAAAAGTTAATGGGTTTTCACAAGAAGATTTTCTGTTTTCCAAGCATTGTGTGTTTCTTACCCTTAAATACAAAGTAATTTGAGAAAGTTCACTCTTACTGGTTACCTACTGAAATGCAAACTGGAAGATTTTCGTCAAAACCCAGCAATCACATTCTGTATAACCACCCCAAATAACTTGCGCTAAGACTGCTTCCATTAGTCTCCAGATGACACCAATACACTATTTTACAGTCAGGAAGGAATCTTCATTTGTTTACACAAAGATCTTAAAGGGGATCATTCACAATGCTGGAATACCTGTGGAAGTGATAGGCTCATTGTGGTATGAGCGGAGGTGACATAATAGTTAGACTGAGCGTTCAACTAATAGAAGGAAGATGCCACTGAGCCATTCAGCTTACTGAGTGATCTTAGCCAGTCACCATCACACTGACTCTATATATATATATATATATATATATATATATATATATATATGCACTGTTTACCATCCTCCTTCAGTTCCATGAAAGAAAGATGGCATATAAATGTAAGACATACTAATACAAAAACAAAAAACAGCCTTTCAGTTTGAGCAAGGAAAAAGGTTTCTTTTGTCATTCTTGTGATGTTTAAGCCCTTCATTGTTTTTCTCATCTGTAAAGTAAAAAAACCTGCTAATGTACACATTCTTACAAAAGAGTGCCAATTTCTTACACTTTTCTTCAAAAGAGGAACCGTGATGCCAGTAAAACTCTAATCATTAAAGTTTCTTAAGTAACCAAAAAAATAGTTAAATGTCTTCAAAGTCACCCTTTTTTCTTTTGGGGGGATATGTTAACAGGATTGTAAAGTGGGATGGTCCATTTTCCTTTTGAAAATGCAGGGTGGGAAAGCTGTTTTGCAAGGCTAATTATGAAGATTTTTCACCACTAGGTGAAATTATTTTACTAAATTATTTACTACTAAATTATTTTAGACATAAGAATTTGAAAAATCAAGTAATGCAGTGTTTCACTTTGGAATGTTTTAGGTGTTCAATATTTGGAAGGAAGAGTTATAGGATTCCATAGATGGAAAGAAAGCAGTTTGTTTTCAGCTTCAACAATTCAGACTATAGTCCTGTTTCTTTACCGTTTACCTATGGCCAGTCACCTCATGTTTACCCTCAAATGAAATAATGCTTAAGGCATTATATTTATCATTTTAAAAGGACTGTGTTTAGGACAAAAACACTGTCCTTTTGCATTACATTGGTACTAGTTTCTTTGTACTGCAGGGGTCACCAACCTTTTTGAGCCCCTGGGTAGGCACACTGAGGTTGATGAGCAATGTGTGTTCTTGAATGTAGGTGTAATATATTTGGTTATTTCTCTTATGGAGCTCCTGCCGGAATGTTGTTGGTCTTTTTGCATCTGATTCTGATATAGATTAGATGTGCTAGGATACCCAGTTTGCATCTATTGGAAACTGACTGGTGGTGTTGTGGTATAAACTCTTTACAATCAAAATACTTTCTCCCTTCTGCAGTTCTCTTTCCATAGGCAGAGCACTGTTTTCAACACCAAAGCTAAAAAGGCTACGATCGCCATATTTCCCTCCACAGAAGATGTCCACTCCAGGTTTTCTGGTGACCTGCTATTCCCTAAGAGCACCTCAGTTTTCCTGCATGAAACCGGCAGGGAATCTTCATCCTCCCTGGTGTTTATCTTTAAACAATTTGCTTAAAACTGTTTCCCCCTTTCTGGAGTGAGAAGTGAGGTAGAGTCCTGCTCTGAGTGTACCTCTGCTGTAAATGCTGCCAAAGAGACTGGAGAAAAATTATGCTGAGATGAAGTCACAGGGAAGAGTGGCGGATGAAGGCAAATACAGAAATGGGAAATAAAAAAAATTGAGGGAAGTAAAAGAAGAGGTTTTAAAATGCTGCTCCCAGAAGCAGGAGCTGGCGTGGAAATGTAACACAGCTGCCGGCAGGGAGAATGCTGACAATTTAAAGAAAAATAAATACCGTATTTTGTGCTCTATAAGACTCACTTTTTCCCTCCTAAAAAGTAAGGGGAAATGTGTGTGCGTCTTATGGAGTGAATGCAGGCTGCGCAATGATCCCTCTTGTTGTTCTGGCTTCTGAGATTCAGAATATTTTTTTTTCTTGTTTTCCTCCTCCAAAAATTAGGTGCGTCTTGTGGTCTGGTGCGTCTTATAGAGCGAAAAATACGGTAAATGCCAAAGGCTAGCACTGGACACACTACAGAGCTTGCCCCAAGCATGCATGTGTTAGGGGGCACAGAAGGAGCTTACACATGGCAGCTGCTCATTTTTAATTTCTTCAGTGCAGACATGCTAATCACATGATGCACCTTCAGTGTGTGAAGAAGACTCCTGGGACTTAAGCTGGCCAGAAACTACACCCTAATTCTGTTCACCAGATATAAACTCTGGCTTGCCATGGCAACTGCAATTGTACTTCCTGGTTGCTGAGCAGGTTTTAAGTGTATCCAGTTGTGAGAGGACCATGGTGGGACAGCAGGGTCACTTAAACAGTCTGGGCTAATTGCCCTCAAGCTGGAATGCAAGAAGCATTTTTCATTAATTTTGGGGAAGCTAGACTGATTTAACCTAGAGAATGCTAATTAAGTTGAGACTTGGATTTGGTATTTGCAGTCAGTGAGAGAAGTTGAAAGTAGGGCAACCACTTTTAATCAATTGATCTGTTCAACAGATTAAATACCTTTGACATCAGTTTAAAAAAACTTGATCTCTTGGGTAGTGGTAGCTAGATATGTCATTGGAAATATTCAGTCTGTTGATAAAATGCATATAATGTTATCTATAATGATTTTATAACAGAATCTGTGATGTAGCCTTTTAAACTAAACTTATAAACTTATTGAACATTAGTAAATGTTTTTTTCTGTCTGTATAAGATGAAAGTAGCCAGTTTCTCTTTTGTTGTGAAAGAAAGCAAATGAACACACTCAAAATGGAGACGGTATTTTAATGGTTAAATAGTGGGTAGAGGATGCACTTTTGATAGATTAATAGGGAGCTACAGAGAAGGCAGTAACCAGAAGAATTTTTTTAATCGACTGGGAAGAGAAAACAGAGGAGAGGAGTATATTATTGATGATACGTTTATCTCTCTATGCCCACCTCAAGTAGCTTATGCATGCAAGCTGTTCTGGTGTTTTGAGGCTGCTGCTCATGTGAGGTGGTTCCCATAGGAAATCTGTGCAGAACATAGAAGGTGCTTTGTAATTGCTCCCCAGCCAGAGTTGCCATTTCTGCCTGCGGTATCTGTCTGTGTAGAAACTTGCCTTACCCAAAGAAAGAGTCTTAATTTCATTCTTTTTGTTTCTGCCTTTTCTTACAGTCTACTCCGTTACATTTGGCTGCAGGATACAACAGAGTCCGGATTGTCCAGCTTTTGCTTCAGCATGGTGCTGATGTCCATGCGAAGGATAAGGGGTATGTAAGACAGTATAATGAACTCACTGGCTTTTTTAGCGCTCATAAAGCAGGTGGATACTAGTGAAAGGGCCTCTTAAATAGTGGTACCTAACAAAGGCTTGGAGGGACGCGGGTGGCGCTGTGGGTTAAACCACTGAGCCTAGGACTTGCCGATCAGAAGGTTGGCGGTTCGAATCCCCGTGACGGGGTGAGCTCCCGTTGCTTGGTCCCTGCTCCTGCCAACCTAGCAGAAAGCACCTGCAAGTAGATAAATAGGTACCACTCCGGCGGGAAGGTAAACGGCATTTCCGTGTGCTGCTCTGGTTCGCCAGAAGCGGCTTAGTCATGCTGGCCACAAGACCCGGAAGCTGTACGCCGGCTCCCTCGGCCAATAAAGCGAGATGAGCCCCGCAACCCCAGAGTCGGCCGCGACTGGACCTAATGGTCAGGGGTCCCTTTACCTTTTTAACAAAGGCTTATCCTTTGGGCAACAGTAAAACCTTGATTATTCTCCCAAGCATTTCAAATCTTGTAGATGTTACAATGATGTACATTTGGAGTAAAGCTTTGAGATCACAGAACTGAATAAGTATCACACGCTGCAGCTCCCCCCCCCCCCCCATGGCTTAGAGCAGTGGTTTTCAAACTGCATTCTGGGGGAGGTATAGTGGTTCCTTGACAGATATGTCTGTGTGGAAAGTGAAGGGAGATAAACAACAGTTCTGTAGAGTAATTCAAAAATATCTTAAGACTTTTTTATATTTCCTACTGCATTTTTTTCTAGTGTGGTCGGGGTGTTTCCATGCCATATTTTTATTTGTCACACCTTTACAAATTAGTCTGTTAGATTATTGTAGCAATTTTCTGTTCTTCTAAAGCTTTCCTTTGTGCTCTGACCTCATTTTTGCATTCAGGAATTGTATTTTTTAAAGCTCCTCTTCCCTTGCTTGTGAAGTAGTTGGAACCTTTGTACGAAGGGAAGGAAGAGGCGCATTTCAAATGCTGGAATAAGATATAGCAAAGTGCTTTAAAAAGTGGCTTCACCTAGGGCTCAGAAAGGATTTTAAAAGTTGGTCGTGTGGAACAGCTGCTGTGCTGCCTCTCTGGATGAGTTCAAGCAATCTTCTCATCTGTGCATCAGAATTCCCATTTGTGCAGGCCTGAATCATGTGACTGATACCCTGCATGAAACTGGGCAGTGCAGTGTTGCTTTTGTTACATGCCCAGATTTTCATAAAATCCTGCACCTGGCTAGAATCGATGACCAAGCATCTGTTTGAATAATAATGTTATTGAGGTTAAATTACATTTTACATCTTTAAATGTCTCTTGCTGCAGCCAGTTTGGTTCTAAGTTACCTAATTATTAGCTTTTTAGGTAATGTAATTTTAATGCTTTATTTATTGCAGTGGACTTGTGCCCCTCCACAATGCATGTTCCTATGGACATTATGAAGTTACAGAACTGCTGTTGAAGGTAACATTAAAGAGAAGTAATTCTTTAATGTTATGTAATTAATTGAAGGAAATAATTAACATGTAGTGTGCTGTCGTGTTTACTATTTGTGTGTTGTCCTTTATTGTATGGCTATTTGTATTTTTAAGTTAAATTGTGTAAGCAGCCTTGCAGATCCTGTGAACTAAACATAGCAATAGCAATATAAATGTCCTTAGCTGCTGTGTACAGCATATGTATGGAAATACGGTATGGCTTGTGGGGGTCTTTCTGTGTGGTCAAACAAACGAAAGAACAATGTTTGAGGGACACACATTTCTCATCAATGAGGCTATTTTTCAAACAATAGCATATGATTAACTGAATTTGTGTGTGCTTGTGACATATTTGTGATTGAAATGTTACACCTCTGAAGAATACGCTGTAAAAATTAGGTGTTACGCCATCCATAACACGTAAATTTTAGCGGTAGTCCATAATATTTTCTATTATGCCATCTTATTAAAAACTAAGGGAAAATAACAGACCTGGTCCACATTCCACACATAGGAGAGTATTTCCACCATATTACAGAAACTGGGTTACGTCTAGCTAAATTATTACGTGATTGCAGTGACTCCTGCTCACACAATGGAACTTCTCCTTCTATGCAGCGCCCTCACAGCCCCATATATATCTGCTCCAGAAGGTTTGGGAGAGACACCCCAAGCAGATTTGGAGAGTTGGAGGAGGAAGTTCTGTTGTGGAAGTGGAAATAAGGCAATAATCTTAAATTAGATACAACCTGTTACTTGCCCCAAGCCAACCACTGTTTATGGCTAGTCGAGATTCAACATAGGATGTTTTTTACCTGCTATGCTACACCAAGTCTTACTGAAACTGACATTTATTTATTTTTTAAACTACATAATCTCATCATATTCTGAGAGAGATTCTGGGCTTTCAATAAACATTTGCAAGCAGCAAACCTGGAGCACATTCTTTCTATCAAGTGCATATTATTTGAACATGTATTAAAATATCAATTCATTATAATCAAAGGTTTCATTAGATAACACCTATTCTGTTTAGCACTGAAAGTTAACTGTGGTACTGACACTACATAGAAGGACCTGTACAGTTTAACTTTTATTCTTTCCTTACTTAGCACGGTGCCTGTGTTAATGCGATGGATCTTTGGCAGTTTACCCCATTACATGAAGCTGCTTCTAAGAATCGTGTGGAAGTTTGTTCTTTGTTACTCAGCCATGGTGCAGATCCAACGTTGGTCAACTGTCATGGAAAGAGTGCTGTTGACATGGCCCCAACACCTGAGCTGAAAGAGAGGCTTACCTGTAGGTATCACTAGGGTGCAAAATACTGTATTTCACATCTAGAAAGGGCTCTTTGTGCTCTACTGAGTGTGATATTGATCGCAGAATTCAGCTCCCTGTAAACTTCAACTTTTCTTTTTATCTTTGCAAAGATAGTTGCAAAGATCATTTTGATGTGGGCATTTCTGGTGAAATCCCTCTGATTGCTGTGTAACATTTTGGGGTTCCTTCGCATCCTTCATCATGACCAGCAGAAGCAGAATACATTGTTCAAAATAATGAAAATTATGTAATAAATCATGCAAACAGAATAATCATGCTAGTTGTTGTGTAATATTTACTTAATTACTGCCCTTATAATATCTGCTTCATATGTGTTAATAGATTTCGCTATTGTCACAAAATTTGGGTCACTTTGGGACAACATTCTAATTTATTTCAGGCATTAAAAGTCAGTTCAGAAGCCTTTCCCTGCAACCTTTTTTCTTGTTAATCTTCTCTTATCAACATATTTGGCAGATCAGAAGTGTGGTTGTGTGTGTGTGTGTGTGTGTGTGTCCCCTTTAGGCAGCATTTATACAAGTCACTGAGCATCTAAACTAATTTTGCATTTAGGCTGAGTAGCATTGAAATAGAAGCCCCCCTTTTTACCTCTCAGCCCAAGAATGTTATTTTGTCTTCACAATCTTCACTTGAGAGAACGCAATAGGACAGTTCTTGGTGAACTATATGTGGAATTATATTGTCCCTCTTAACTGTTGTTTGGCTTTCCTAAGCTAATGCTGTATAATTCTGACAGTCATGAATATTGTTTATTCCCCTGCAGATGAATTCAAAGGACATTCCTTACTACAAGCAGCAAGAGAAGCTGACTTAGCCAAAGTAAAGAAGACACTTGCCTTGGAGGTCATTAATTTCAAGCAGCCACAGTCCCATGAGACAGCACTGGTGAGATCATACGAGTCACTCTGCTTGCTTTAGGCAGCATGTAAGGTTTTGTATACATAATTGTGGCTGAAGTTATCCCATAGTTAAGACTGGCGTTTTCAAGGTAAATCTAGTTCAGCCCATCACATGGCTAATGATGCTTGACCTGCCAGTGACTTAATGCTGAGCTAAGGAAGAACCTGTAGTAAGCATCTTCTTTCATGTTTACACCATTTTAGCAGGGATCTGAGAATTCTGCCGTTCAGAATTAAATGTTTTTTCAGTTGTCTGCTTTGAAATGAATAGTTTGATCCCTCAGTACATCGTGTATTTTTACAACTGTAATTGCTTCAGCAGCTTTCAAAATCTGCTAGAGTAAAAAAAAGGTTGCTTATCTGTAGGCACGATGGCACAAGCTGTAGCCTGTGCTGTGAGAGGCAAGGGAGGCAAGCAAACCAACTAATTTAGCTCCTCCCTTTATCCTCACTGCTGCCACCAAGTGTGGATAATCTGCCTGCCTCCACTAAAACAGTCCTTAACGCCTGGAATTTATTTAGTGGCCCAGTGAACTTTCTATATCAAGTAGTGTGGTAAGGCAATTAGTGTAGTGTGTACTACAAAGCCTCTTACACATTTAACCCAAATTTAGATTTTGTAAGGCGGCAATGTAAAAAATAATCATGAAGGTCTTTATTCAACAGTAATGATTTGAAACATTTTGAACAAAGAAGATAAAATGAAAATAAATAGGAAAACATGTTCATCTAGTCCAGATTATTTCCCTACCCAAGTTGATACTTTTATCAGGCAGTGTCCATCTCCCACATTGTTCAGCATCTTCTGTTCCTGGATTCTGGATGTGTAGCTGTCCTTTAGCTTCCTTCTTTTGATTCCAGCTCTTTCCTATTTCACCAGCACTGTGTCTTTCTAAACTCCATTTGCTAGCTTTACTTACACGCATTATTTCAGGTGACCAGTCAGAAGGGCAGTAAAATTCTGCTTGAGATTCTCTTTCCCATAATTTCGTCTTATTCATGTTTAGGTTTCATTTGCACCTCACGTGTTTGCTTCATGCAGTGAACTTCTGACCTGCCTGGTTATAGAACAGAGAGTGAAAAGCAGCCATTTTATAACCCAAAAACAATAGACAAAATGGTTGAAGCAGTTTCATACTTCCACAGTTGGAAAGACACAACCGTGGAGCGCCCGTTCAAATATATCATAGTACATCCTCTAGCAGTGACCATGGTGAGGTTAAGATGAGGGATCATACTGCCCTTCTCACCAGCCCCTCCTCATTGGTGCTCAAATTCCCTTGCCACTGTTTGCTATGATTAAGGGCTATGTTTGCATCACCCAAGAAGTGTGTGATCTTGTAACCTAGGGGTAATGAACCTGTAGCCCTCCTGATAAAGTTAGACTTCCACCAGCCACAGCCAGCATGGCCAGTGGTCAGGAATGATGGAGTTGCAATTCAGTAACATCTGCAGGGCCACAAGTTCTCCTTCTCCCATGCCTCAGGTGGTAGAACTCAAGGTGCACCCTCCCTCAATATTGGAGAAGTACCTTTGAAGGCTTCCACGTTCTGATAAGACCTTGCAAGAGCTCCACAAAGTCCCCCTGGGCTCTTGCAAGATCTTGCTGGAAGCCACAGCCACACAACCCTAATAAGTGAGGCTTTGGTGTGGGGACGCATGGCACCTTCCTGTTTTGGCTCAGGTGGCAAAGCACGGTGGGCCGTCCCTGCCAATCTCTGGGATACGTAAAACCTATCCCAGAACATCTTGTGCTTTCTATTATAATTTTGTACTAAATGCATATGGAGTAGAAGCAACAGTTCATGTTTACTCCAGGGAAATGGAAACCGATTGATGCCCCCAAATTATTGCATTACACCTCAGCTCCCCCCCCCCCAAAAAGCTGTTAGAGGTTCTAAGTGCACTTTTTGCATTTGTACTAAGATTTTCACATGAGAACAAGTTCAAAATATGATAGTACAGTATGTGCACTATATTTTATATATTACATGGTGTCCACAGAAAGGATACATGCATATGGAACTATGGACATTGCTGGAGCTCTGCTTGTCAATTTGTTGTGGCGGTTCCTACAGAAGAAGCAAGCCGTGATTCCATTTAAGTAGCAGATTGCATCTTTGGCACAGGGAATTACTCTGGCGCATGAAGGGCTACTTGAACTTCAATCACTTGCATACAGTTCCATTTTGAATCCCTGAACCAGTCCTGCATCCTAAGAAGCAAATTCCTTGTTGTACGCTATTACGATTTATACAGGTTAACTGCAGCCTTCTCATCTTGTATTTCCAGCATGTCCTTCAGTTTTCCATGTTCTAACCCTTGGCTTAAGTTTTCCTACATTGCCTTTTTTGCAGCACTGTGCTGTGGCTTCCCTTCACCCCAAACGGAAACAAGTCACTGAGTTACTGCTTCGGAAAGGAGCGAATGTCAATGAGAAGAATAAAGAGTATGTTTTCTTCTTTAAAACAGCAACATTTGTGTTTAGATGAAATGGACGCATTCTGAAACTTATTTATCTTGTATCTTTCTTTTCCAAACTAGTTTCATGACACCTTTGCATTTTGCTGCTGAACGAGCTCACAACGATGTTATGGAAGTTCTTCATAAACATGGAGCAAAGGTAAATACTGGATTGTGCCTAATTTTCCACACACTGTTTTATACCTGTGGTCTTGTGTGCTAGTCCTACAGGTGTGAAAAATTAGGAAAACATTTGCTCTGATATTTATTTGTGGCTCTATGGAAACAGTGGGGGTTCAACTCTTTGCCTCTTTTCACACAAACAAATGTAGTTGTTACATTTTCATTGATACCAACTTTGATAGTTGGAAGTAATTATTTGCACACATTTCCTTTCCAGACATCTGAACAGAAGTCTGGGTCTGCTAGCATGAGGTTTTTGGAAGAAGCTTGTTTGTCATAAGTTCTTTGACTTTGTAATCTCTGCTTGATATGATCCTGGTAAAAGTCTGCCTTGCCTTTGAAGAATTTACCGGGATAAAATGTTCTCCTTGTATAATTTCCTGCCAAGCTTTTAAAGATTCAATTTGGATGAGAGCTTTGATATTAGACAGGAAATCATAGGGTGCTTTCACATCTGAAGTCTGCAGCTCAGGCCATGATAATACTGCAATATGCCTTTTTTCAGCACACCTGTTAACTATCTCTGCACTGAACCATCACAGCTACATTTCGCCCATTTAATTGTTTGGCACTAATGCCCTAGCTGCAGCTGGGCCACAAAACTCGTAATCTACCCACTTTTGTCTGGTCTAAATTTACATCTTTTTGTTCCAACCAACCAGTGTATAATCAAATAAAAATGCTAATTCAAATTGCTCCTGATATCCAGAGTGCTTGGGCGCATGTAATGTTTACATATTTTTCAAAGATAAAATGTTTTTCAAAGCCTGTTGGGTAAATTATTGTCATTGAGGCTCTTTCATTAGCTGTCCTTTTCAAGTTCCTTTTTTCTGTTTCTTTAAAACACAGAGGTGCAATTTCATAAATTAATGTATAAATGTTGTTACATATACTTCTTTCTTACTTGAGTATAGACTTGTTAGATTCTTGTTAGTTTAACTTGTTTTATGTCTTCTTTAAAGTGCAAGTTTCAAGACTGCTTATAAAGTGAGGATTTCATATATGTTGCCAGGGGTCCCCAACCCATGAGATTCGTTCAACTGGCATGCTGCATGTCCACATTCATATTGATTTTTAATTGTCTTCTATTGCTTCTTTTTTTTTCTTGTATTGTACCACATTTTGAATTTCTGTGGCATTCAGAATGTAATACAATATAAAAAATAAAAGAAGCCATAAAAATACAAATAAAGATCTAGCATTGTGCATTACAATTTCTATAACAGGTTAAAAAAAAACCTTTAAGTTGCCCACCAAGACAATCAGTAATTTTCAAGTGGTCCATGGGCAGGAAAATCCTGGGAATCACTGAACTCCTGAATGGTGAATTATACTTCTGATTCTGTGTGTTTGGGGTTCTTCAGAGTCTTTTCTGGAAATATGGTGACATACTTTTGGCTGAGGTATGGTCAGTTTATTATTTGAGAGTATTAAATAGAGAAGTTCAGATAAAGAGATCTTGGTTGCAGTTCACAAGTGGTTGCCTTGTTGGCACAGGCGAATGAAGTCGCTAAGGCCCAAGGGTACCAAGGCTTCAGGAAACTGGAAAGTCCATAGCTTTGCAATAAGTACGGGGCCTTGCAATAGTAGCAATGGTGACTCCTGTTCTTAAATGAGTTGGGTCCAGATTTGCAGTTCTTAAGTGCAACCTTTGAGGCTTCTTGGCGGCTGTTGTATGGCCTCGATTGAGGGGACCTTGAGTGTGGAGGAGGGGAAGAGAGAGAGTTTGTGGTTTCCATTCAAACCCCCAAACAGTTAAGTATATCTTTATTATATCTTATTAGAGAGATATAACATATATCAACAATTCTTCAATTATGTCAGACAGATGCGTTTTAATTTAGGAATCTATTATATAGAAGTGCTATTCTCCAGACCTCTGTTTCTGTATTTGTTCCAAGCAGGTTTAATAGGATCATAAAATACAGTGATATACAGAATCGTGAATGTGTAGTGTGTTATGTTCCAGAATTTTGAACCAGCTGTTACCTTTTTTCTGTGGGGAAACATTTTAGAGAAGAGCCTTTGCGCTCACTGAAATGGCAAAATTGTTTACTCAGGCTGCTAATTAAATGACTTCCCCAAATTGCCATCTAATAAAATTTCAGAAGTGGGGATCCTGTTTGTTGATTAAAATAATGTATCTGGCCAATGGGTTACAGGAAAATGAGATTATTTGAGTAACAGTGTCTTTTGAACCCAGTAAAGAAGCCTTCACCCACAGCTCCTAACCATACACTGGAGAGAATAGATGAGAAATGTACGTCCAAATGTTCTACCTTTCTATCCTCTACCTCTAGAAAGTAAGGATTTAGGAAACACTGAGAATTCGAAACAGGAAGGAAATCAGTAATAAGAGGCCCTGTCAAAATAGTCTTCAGTGCTGAGCTATTACAGATGATTGGCAGAACATAGGACAGTTATAGGTGCGAGTGCTGCATTGCCACACAGGAGCAGTAAAAAGTGCTGAAGTAAAAAATAATTGCTCGTTGAACAATGACATACATCCATTTTGACTTTCAGTAACATTTCACATAGGGAAGGGACTTGGATGTAGTGAAAATAATTCATTCCAATGGCAAACTCTTGCTTGATAGACCTGGGCAACATGACTTTGAAAGTGATGTTAGCGTTGCTTATTTTAGCAGGTTTAAAACGTGTGACTATCAGGTCTGCGCTGATGTCTGTCTGGTGGAGCTGATAGACCTGTCACTTTGTAAGCTGAAAGAGCTCTTCACAGTCTGCAGCGCAATGCATCACTGCATCAACATAACATGCACAACAACAATCAATGTGATTGCCACAGTTTTTTGGGGAGGGGTTGGTGTAGCTTTAGCGAGCAGTGTAACTTTTAAGTGTATACATCGTTGGGAAGCCAGCAGTGGGCTGATGAATGAAGCTTTCATTCCATACCAGGCAAATTGTCGTTTTGGTATGTTAGCTCTCATCCAGTTCTACTTAGGTCAGTTGGAATTTTGGTGAACTACAGATTTTGAAATTTGCAGGGTGCTGAATTGATATGTTTGAAGGGTTTTTTTGTTTTGATTGATATAAATTTAATATGGAGGAACCAGATACTTCAGGCAAGAAATTTGGGTCTGCATGGTGAGGGCCTTCTGGCCAGGGTCCCTAAGAAGCCACCTCTACCTACACTTGGGGAACTTGGAGCTATCAATTTAGCTCTCGTTTTCCATAAATGAGGAATGCAGTGTGTGCTGGTTAGGACAGACAGTATGGCAGCTAAAATGCATATGTCACAGACAGAGAGGTAGTTGATCAAAATCAGCCCTGAAGGAAGGAAACTATTCTCTTATGTAAACACCCATCTGCCCACAAGGGCAAAAACACTGGGAAAGGTTCATTTTTAACCTTCATCCAGATTGGCTTGGTTAACCCCAGTGGAGTAAGCCTTTAACCCAAAGATATTTGATCAGATCTGATTCAGTTCTGAGGGCTGATCATGTGTCTTTTTACCTCTTCTTCCAACAAGAAGTTGTTGAGGTTCAGCATAAGTTTTCAGGTAGGAGGAGAACCAGTTGATGCCCTAAAGGCAGATTAGCCATGCTGTTAACTTTGTACTTCCCTGCCATAACCTCTTCTTCCAAGAGTAATCTGGAAAATCAGGTATAAGTGTTAACTGGCCCAAGATTGCTAGCTATAATGGCTCTGATACCATGAGAGAGCTTGACAACTCAAAGGCAGCTTTGCAGGATGTGTCCTTTTTCACATAGCTGGAATGATGTCAAATGGTTCATGGCTGTTGGATTTCTGACCCTGGATGCACTGCAATTTCACATTCTTGTGCTTGTTGCCCTCCCCTTGAAAAATTCTGAATTTACCTGTGAAGTTCTGCTCTTCTCAAGGGAAGCCGGGTAGCCAAACCCAGCCTTAGTGAATCTGCTCCTACATACAGAGGTCCGTATATTATAGCCAGATGTATATGCCTAGAGGGGAGAATCAGTTATCTACAGGGATCCCCTTTCTGACCCTGTGCTTAAGTTCCCTTGATATCTGGGCAAATTGTTCATCCTAAGTGGTAGGAGAGCTGGAAGTTGGGTTATGTGTGTTGTTTGAAGAATATTCAGCAACTCGAGTTAGTGTTTTGCTACGTACAACTGTATGTACTAGGGATGTGGGTGGCGTTGTGGGTTAAACCACAGAGCCTAGGACTTGCCAATCAGAAGGTCGGCAGTTCGAATCCCCGCAATGGGGTGAGCGCCCGTTGCTCGGCCCCTGCTCCTGCCAACCTAGCAGTTTGAAATCCTGTCAAAGTTCAAGTAGATAAATAGGTACCGCTCCGGCGGGAAGGTAAATGGCATTTCCGTGTGCTGCTCTGGTTCGCCAGAAGTGGCTTAGTCATGCTGGCCACATGACCCGGAAGCTGTACGCCAGCTCCCTCTGCCAATAAAGCGAGATGAGCGCCACAACCCCAGAGTCAGTCACGACTGGACCTAATGGTCAGGGGTCCCTTTACCTTTACCTTACTGTATGTACTATGCTTTGATCTGCTCTTCAGTCCCGTCCCCCCCCCCCCCCCGCTTTTCTTAGCCAGACAAGTTCTTGTACTCTCAGATTGATTATTTTGACTACAGGGGAGAGTCCTTCCTCTAGGCACAAAAATGGAGACTGCTCTGTCAGAGCAAAACCCTATTTAAATGCTCGCTGCCCCCTTTCTCTCCCCAAACATATTTTCACATATAAATCCAGCATTTATGTTTCCATTTGTTACAGTAACTGGATATTATTTAATTTGTCAGCAGAATTGAAAAGCATGCATTTATTTTACAGTTAAATAAATGTGCTTATTGTACATTTAAATTTATGGTAGCCCCATTAATTTTTTTTACCTTTGTAACAATTTCCGTTAATCACCTACTTCATATGAAATAAATGTGCCTTCAAAGTAATGTGGAAGGACTTAATTGATCCTTTATTGTCCTGCTGTGTTACTGTTTAAACACAGCAGGAGGGGTAATGAAATTAGTGTCTTGTAGTCTTGGTTAACTTTTTCCCTTCCATCCACAGATTGTGAGGTAAGGTAGATTGTAAAGCATTTATAAGCTCTGTTTGGGTTAAGCACACACATATATATTTTCCCCCTCAGATGAATGCACTAGACACACTTGGACAAACAGCTTTGCATAGGGCTGCTATGGCAGGTCACCTGCAGACATGTCGCCTCCTGCTGAATTATGGTTCGGACCCCTCCATCATCTCCTTACAAGGTTTCACAGCAGCGCAGATGGGCAACGAAGCAGTGCAGCAGATACTGAATGGTGGGTGTTCTTTCAGACGATAATGATAACCAATGATGTGCATTTGTAATTTGCAGGAAAGGCTGATTGGTTCTTATTTTAATTAAAATAAAATTGCTTTGCAAATAAGGCTCAAGGCAGCGACTGAAAAGGATAAACAAAATGACACACTGAAACAATGTGACTCTGTTTACAATGACTGTTAAAAAGTCACTGTAAACAGGATGACAAGCTCTACATGAGCTAATTTCAGACCTGGGAACTCTTTCCAGTGTTTAATTATGTCAATTCTCTTGATACTTTAGTCACCCACTCCCTCTCCCCCTCCTCCCTCCCAGACTCTTTTTTATGATTTCCTTTACTGAGCTTGTTTTGAATCTTTTACATGCATTGTGTACCTATTTGCCCTTGGGCTAGGCAAATGGGAAACTTCCCAGTTAGTTAACTCATTAGGTGAATTTTTGAGAGCTGCTTTTGATGTTCCAAAGCCAAAGTGATTCTAAGACCACAGATCATATGGAACTGGGATTATTTAACAGCTAGAAATATGAATGGCCAATCTTGGGGTTTTAGCTTTTATAACAACAAAGAATCTTCATGTGCACAGTTCTGGCTGGGGGATCAGAGAGAGGAATGGTAAATGCAGCAACCCTGTCCTGTGGCGTAGCGTGGGTTGTCAGCACCCGGGGCAAGGCAAGTAATTTGCGCCCCCTAGAGTGAGTGAGCCAGGTAGGGGCAGAGAGCTGTGAGTGCGAGCGCGCCCCCCCAGATGTTGCGGCCGGGGCCCCCTGCACCCCCCACGCTACGCCACTGACCCTGTCCAGCTGTTCAGATGAGGACATAAATGCTTTAAAATCATAGCTTCTAATAATAAAAGCTGCAGCTCCACTTGAATACTTTATTATCCTTTTCAGAGAAACATATTCCTTTAAGAAAATAAGTATGTTATAAGAAATATCCAGTTTACCACACCAAAAGCCAATTAACCTTTTATATCCATATATTTAAAATTCCAGCCAGCACATTATTTTGTGCAATGTCCACAATCATGCAATCAGACTTAAGATCATATAGTGGAACTTTCTTTCCTCTTCCTTCCCCTTCATCCCCCTGAAATCTGTGGAAGGGGAATCTATATGTGCCAGTAGTGTCCAGCCTGCCAGAAGACAAAACACCATTAGATTTCTTGGGTTTTCTTTTGTTTTTGTTCTTGTTTTTATGTCTTTTGTGTTTTTCTATGTAGTATATTTATTATGTGAACCGTTCTGAGATCTACAGATTGAAGGTGGTAAACAAAACAAACATCTCCCTTTGTCACTTCCATGAAATAATTAGTATTAGTTACCCGAACTTCACCAGCAGATGCAATGATGGGTTGCAACAATCTGAAATTCAATACAGTGGTACCCCGCAAGACGAATGCCTCGCAAGACGAAAAACCCGCTAGACGAAAGGGTTTTCCATTTTTCGAGGTGCTTCGCAAGACGAATTTCCCTATGGGCTTGCTTTGCAAGACGAAAACGTCTTGCGAGTCTTGCGCTTCTTTTCGCTCCCCCCCCTTTTTCTAAGCCACTAATAGCTGCTTTGCCGCTAATAGCCTCTAAGCCGCTAATAGCGCTAATCCGCTAATAGGGTTGCTTCGCAAGACGAAAAAACTGCAAGACGAAGAGACTCGCGGAACGGATTCTTTTCATCTTGCGAGGCACCACTGTATCAGAAACAGTGAACACATTAGACGTTACAAAGTGCTTTACTGTTGCTAATTCTTACAGCTCCATAAGATCAGCTAGGCTGGATCAGACCCTGGGCCCATCTGGTTGAGCATCCTGTTTTCACAGTGGCCAACTAGATGCCTACAAGAAGCCCTCAGGCCAGACTTGAGCACAACTGTGCTCTGCCAGTAGCTGGGAAGCATAAATGAGGCATGGAGAGTCCATGAACTCAACAGTGCTTAGCTGATTTTGTTGTTATTGCTATTTTGTTAATGCTTTATAGATTATAAATGCCATATTGATTGATTATTCATACAATATTATGCTGTAATTGGGTGATGTTCGGCTTCTTTTTTAGTTGCTGTTTTGTTAATAGTGTTTTATATATTATAATTGTTTTATTGATTAACTGTTGATGATTTGTGGATTATTTTATATATTTTATGTTGTATTTGCGGTGTTCTGTTATTGTTCTGTATTGTTTGTAAGCCGCTTTGAGATTCATGTGAATGAAAAGCAACATAGAAATCCAATCCATCAGTCAGTCATTGCTCACTTTCCCCCCTAAGCTAGAAATCCTCAAATGGAGTTGCTCCAGCCCCATGGTATGCCCCAGTATGTTCCTCACATGGGGACTGCAGCTGACATGTAATTACTTGTCTAGGTTGATCCATTGAACTCATGGGGAAGGTGGGATTTATAGAATTGTAAAGTTGGAATGTACTTCGGGGGTCATTTAGTGCAACCCCCTGCAATGCCCAATGTGGGGTTTGAACCCACTGAGATCAAGAGTCTCGTGCTCTACCAACTGAACTGGAACGTCCTGGTTTGTGGTTCATATTTTTGCTTAAAAGTTGTTTCTATAAATTCAACCTGTTTATAATTTTTTTGTCTCTTGTGTAGAGAGCACTCCTGTACATACATCTGATGTGGATTACAGACTGTTGGAAGCCTCTAAAGCCGGAGACTTGGAAACTGTGAAGGTAGGTAGGAGCAAATAACATCCAGTGTGTTCCTGTATAAAATGGTACCTTGGTTTAAGAACAGTCCTGTTTACGAACGATTCGGTTTATGAACTGTGCAAAACCGGAAGTAGTGTCCCGGTTTGCGAACTTTACCTTGGTCTAAGAACGGAATCTCAAATGTGGAAGGGGCGGCGGGAGGCCTCATTAGGGAAGGCTTAAGAATGGACTTCCAGAACGGATTAAGTTCGTAAACCGAGGTACCACTGTATTACTGTCATTGCTTGTGTGACCTGCCTAAAAAGATAGTAGGAAGTATTTGGCACCATCAAAATCAGCCCTACCTTTTGTGTGTGATGATTCCCTTTTGGGTGCATTATAATGCAGCTTGCTGGTGGGCAGGTGCGTTTGACTGCTTTAGAATCAGGGGGATTAAATCACAATTGCAAATAGAGCACAGTATGACAGTTATGACTCACAGACCAGCTTGGATGTCACGATAAACCCATGGCTTATTGTGAGTAGACTTAAAAATCCTGTCTTACTCAAAAATATTTTGAATTGGTGTTCTTTATTGCAAGAGAGTCACTTCATGGTTTAAAATTTAAATAAGCAATTCAAGAATTTGCATCTGTAAGGCAGGACATGGCAGTAGCCACTGAGGCAAAAAAAGAAAAGGAAAAGATAAGCAGCAGCAATGAAACCTCCTCTCATTTTTACACTTTGAGAAGGTGGTAACTGCTTGAAAAGGTCTCTTTCACGAGTTTCTTTATGGCTGTTTTTCCTTTTCAATTTTCATTTCACAGCAACTTTGCAGTCCTCAGAATGTGAACTGCAGGGATTTGGAGGGGCGTCATTCAACCCCATTGCACTTCGCTGCAGGTTATAACCGAGTGTCAGTCGTGGAGTACTTGCTTCATCATGGAGCGGATGTGCATGCAAAGGATAAAGGGTAACCTGGGATTCAATTTACGGTTTTGTGTCTGAATAGAATAGCTTCTTGCTTTCCAAGTCCTTTTGCTTCTGTGCTTTTCAGTACCTTATTCTTCAGCTGTATGGCCACAGTCCAGGGGTTCTATTTATATGCTCCAGTTTTGCAGCCAACAAAGGCAAACTCTTGATTAAATTTCAACCTGTTGGCCCCATCCACTACTGCCAGATGCTGGGTTTTTTGGAAGAAGATTTCTGCTTCTGGATCTCATGAGGAAAAGGGGTTGCGTTTACCTATTTTACCTTTACCTTTTTACTAAATGTACCGTATTTTTTGCTCTATAAGACTCACTTTTCCCCTCCTAAAAAGTAAGGGGAAATGTGTGTGCGTCTTATGGAGCGAATGCAGGCTGCGCAGCTATCCCAGAAGCCAGAACAGCAAGAGGGATTGCTGCTTTCACTGTGCAGAGATCCCTCTTGCTGTTCTGGCTTCTGAGATTCAGAATATTTTTTTTCTTGTTTTCCTCCTCCAAAAACTAGGTGCGTCTTGTGGTCTGGTGCGTCTTATAGAGCGAAAAATACGGTATATAATTTTAAAGGTTTGGAGGTCCATCACTTGTAAGAGACAGTTGATGTCATCATTTGGAATGCTGATTTATCTTGAAGGATAACTACAATTTTTACTTACTTCTAGATCCTGACATGTTAAAAGCTGACATGTTTCTTTCTTTGATTAGTGGCTTAGTGCCCCTCCACAATGCCTGTTCATATGGACACTACGAAGTGGCAGAGTTATTGGTGAGACACGGGGCATCTGTCAACGTCGCAGATCTGTGGAAGTTCACACCGCTACATGAAGCAGCAGCAAAGGGGAAATATGAAATCTGCAAGCTCCTTTTAAAAGTATGCAACTTACAATTTCTTTAGACTTTTGGAGACGTGAGAAAGAGCTGAGTAACAGCAGGGCTTTATTTTTTAAGAAATGGGGATCAGCTTCAACATCTAGCCTGACGATGAGTACTAGAGAACGCGCTTACCAGTTGTGACATTTTGTCTGTTCTAATCAAATTTCAAAACTGGATTTTGAAATTTTCCAACTATTGAATTTTCCTCTACTAAAGAGCCTTCATTTAATGAAACCTGTGGCACGTTGGGACGCAGGTGGCGCTGTGGGTTAAAGCCTCAGCGCCTAGGACTTGCCGATCGGAAGGTCGGCGGTTTGAATCCCTGCGGCGGGGTGCGCTCCCGCTGCTCGGTCCCAGCGCCTGCCAACCTAGCAGTTCGAAAGCACCTCCGGGTGCAAGTAGATAAATAGGGACCGCTTACCAGCGGGAAGGTAAACGGCGTTTCCGTGTGCGGCTCTGGCTCTGGCTCTGGCCAGAGCAGCGATGTCACGCTGGCCACGTGACCCGGAAGTGTCTCCGGACAGCGCTGGCCCCTGGCCTCTTAAAGTGAGATGGGCGCACAACCCCAGAGTCTGTCAAGACTGGCCCGTACGGGCAGGGGTACCTTTACCTTTTACCTTTAAAGAGCCTTCATTTAATGAAACCTGTGGCACGTGGTACCGCATGCAACGTTTCTGAGCTAGACAATAGTTCAGTTGGTAGAACATGAGCCTCTTAATCTGAGGGTTGCCCACATGTTGGGCAACAGATTCCTGCATTGCATGCACCAGCTTTGCAACGTCGTGGTGTGTCGCCAGCCAAACATTGTGGTTTGACGATATACCGTAACCTTGAAAAAACAAGATGCATTGGCCTCTGCCCGCGAGACACCGGGTGAAACTGCCCCAGCTCTCACCTTGAAAGCTGAGGCAGTTTCATCCAGGCTCATGGGCTGGGACAATGTAGCTTGTTTGTGCAGCTAAGCTGGGAGGAGGGAACATTCCCCACCCCAGCTGAGACAGCCCCAGTGCTCTCCCCGCTTGCCCGTGAGTGGGCAGAGCACCAGAGCTCCTTTAACTGCTTGCTGCGGGGAGTAGCCACCGTGTTCCTCTCAGCCAAGCAGTTTCACAGAGCCCCCACCCCACCGTCGACTTCCGGGAGCCAGCGCAGGACTGAGGGCTCCTTTAACTGCTCGACTGAGGCAAGGGCAGCTCCACACTCTTCAGTAGAGCAGTTTAAAGATGCAGAAGGAGGAACAAGGTGTATCGACACCTCACCGATACAGCTTCTTTCTCCCTCTCCATCATATGAGGTCTGCCACTCCTGAGTCCCTCTGCTAGCAGTGCCCATTGGAGGAAGGAATTCTTGACTCCCTCCAGTGGATGTTGCTAGCAGAGGGACTCAGGAGCAGTGGCGGTTTCACCAGCGATATACCACTGAGTGAAAACAACATCATGGTCTGTTCCTCATACTGCTGCTCCTGGGTGATACACTGATAAATCACTCAGGGCTAGCAGGGGGTTGGACTAGATGACCTTGTGGTCCCTTCCAACTCTAGGATTTTATGATTTCATGATTCTATGAAAATAAGATCAGAAAGGATAATTAAAATTAAAATTACATAATGAATACAATTGTATTTTTACTTATAGGTTAGACATGGTACTCTTTTTCAGATTTACAGGCAGACACCCCCCCCCCCCCCGTTTATGCGGGGGTTACATTCCAAGGCCCTGTGCGCATTGATGAAATCAAACATAATTCATACCCATTGAAAAAGCCTGCAAACACCCTGATTCACCTTGGTCCTCTACCATTTCACTCATTTAGTGATGGTTCAGTGGCGTCTTTATGACGTTTCCAGGTCACTTCTGGGTTCAGTGCAATGCGTGTATACACAGTCGCGCACACATGGGGCTGCCTGTATAGTATCTCTGCAAACTGGCATACCTTTGCAAATAAAATCAGTAGTTTGTATGTGCAGCATGCCATGGAAAAATCTGAACTCATAATTTCTGGTTTCTAGTTCATTGAATGTTAGCTGCAATAATTAGGACAAATTTTTGAAGTAAATCTGTTGGGGTCGGAGAGGCAGCGTATTAAATTTCTAAATGTAGTATTTGTGTTTACGCTCTTAACAGAAGTGGTTCCTTCTACAACTTAGTTGCATTTTTCTCCCTTTCTTCCCCCTCACCCTCCTTTATCCGATAAAGGTCATGTATCACTCAAATTGCCACCATTGTGAAAACAATTTGAGTCCCTAACTGGTGTTTCATAGGTTTGACTCTGGACTTAAAAGGAAATTGCTCTTTATGTCTGCAGAAAGATATGCATTGCATCAAAGCCTTCCCTCCAGACTGTTAAAATTTCCTTTTGGTAAACTTACTGTCACAACTTTGGCTTCACTGTATTAAAGTGAGCATGTGCAAGTCCACCATTTTGCTTCAAATGGTTTCTTCCACTTGTCTCTTGTGGGAAGCCATTTGACTCTTGTCTAAGCATTTTTAAAATGTTCAAAGCATAGACTCTCTATTTGCTGGATTCTCTGCCTTGAGAACAATTGGAACAATTGTTTAATCCAGACCACCATTTTGATTCCAATAGTGATCATCCATATTATACTGGGGAGCTTAAAGGAGGGCACTAATACCCCTTCTCTAGTTTTTTTCTCAGCAAAGAAAGGGGTGTCACCCACCCTGCACCCGTTATATAGTATTGCTGGATTGCTGACCATGTGAATGGGCTCTACATCTTTCTGTTACCCCCACAGCCTTTGGAAGAGCAGACTTAGGTGCTTGTAATGAACATCTGTTTGGGGCTATTTTTGCAGGAGGAACCAGCTTAGTGGGGGAAGGAGTGTCTCTTCCTGGTCCTCCTCCATCAAATTATCAAGATAATTATTTACAATGTGAAGTTGTGCCTGCAGCTGTCAACATCTTCTTCTGCACTGCTGTGAAGCAATTTCAGGGCAAGGGCAGGATTTTCTCTTTGAAAAATCACAACACCTGTAGTCAGACTTGTGGCTAACTGATTAATATTCTTTCATGGGCTTCTCACAGTTTCCATGGTATCAGCATTTCTGTTCTGGAAAGTCTCTACCCACAAGCCTTTTTTATTTTTTTTATTTTTAAAGGAACGTCTTCAGGAAGGCCGTATGAAAATTATAAAATCTGCTTTTACTACTGGGCCTATTTGAGGAGAATTGATAATTTTAAAGAAGCAGCAATCAAAATAATTACAAAACCTTTTCTTCTTTTCTCTTTCCTCCTTCCTTTTCTTTGAGTTATATGTGGAACAAACCATTTAGTGAAGATATTCATCTTGTAAGGACTCATAGCATAATGCTATTTTCCTGAAATGGTGGGGGGATATCCGTGTTTGGGTTGCACCTCCCACTCCAGAAGGGAGGGCTATGTAATTTACCTTGCACGAGAGAGAGAGCACCCCTCCCAGTTTTCAGTCCTGCCTACTCCTGGAGACAGGCTCAGGCAATGTTTGTACCTTCCACCATTTTCTATTCCTGATTTTATTCTGTTTGCCGTGCCTTCCTCCCAGCTAGTCTGACTTGCCCTGAGAAGAGGGATTTGGGGGGGGGGGTCCTTGGCTTGGAGATCTCCCTGAGAGGCAATATAGAAAGACATCAGGGCATCTTATCACCAGAAAGATGATAAAAGGTAAAGGGACCCCTGACCATTAGGTCCAGTCGTGACCGACTCTGGGGTTGCGGCACTCATCTCGCTTTATTAGCCGAGGGAGCCGGCGTACAGCTTCCAGGTCATGTGGCCAGCATGACTAAGCCACTTCTGGCAAACCAGAGCAGCGCACGGAAACACCGTTTACCTTCCTGCTGGAGTGGTACCTATTTATCTACTTGCACTTTGACGTGCTTTCGAACTGCTAGGTGGGCAGGAGCAGGGACTGAGTAACGGGAGCTCACCCCGTTGCGGGGATTCGAACTGCCGACCTTCTGATCAGCAAGTTCTAGGCTCTGTGGTTTAACCCACAGCGCCACCCACGTCCCTGTAGAAAGATGATAGACCAGTGCTATTGTTAGACTTGTCCAAAGATCGATTTGAAAGAGCATTATCAAGCTGCTGCCAGAGCTTTGGCTTGTCATCAACTGCTCAGGTGACAATGTTCTCCCAACTGGACATTTTGCTTGGTTCTTGATGCCCACCTTCATTTGGGGGTGACTAGTCACATGCAATGAAGTGTGACTAGAGCTGCAGCCTGGGCCAATTCATTTTCATCCTAATGAGCTATTTAATCTGGTTAAAAGATGTAAAATAAGTAAATGGATTAAAGAAGAGAAAGCAGATTTAGTTCTGTTGCAGTGGACACATTTCAAGCCACCAGAATCTCACGGTTTAAGTAGGTTTAAAGGAGATTCTCTTCGCTGGTGCTGCAATACAACACAAGGAAGTGAATACTTAGATCTTCCAACAAAGGGTATTTGGGTGTTTATAAGGATAATATGTGTTTGTAAGAGGGAATATTGAGAAGATAAAAAGAACAGTAGTGGATTGAGTTTTGGATTTTAAGATTTTCCTATGGTACTTCTGAAAAAGAGAGCGGTGTGTTGGATAATTATTGATTGGAGATTTCACAGAGTTTATGAGCTTCAAGGCAGAATAACGTAACACTCAAACACAGTGCTAATCTTAGGCTTAAGAAATGAATAACAGAATAATTTATTGAGTAGTGAGGGAAAATGCATCTCTTTATCTTGAATGTGTGGTATATGTTAAAATACTTTTGCCCACATATTCTCTACTGGCATATACTATTAAATACATTAGGGTCTGTTTTAAGTAACACCTGCTGGTATTTATATATTCTTTCTTTGAGTACTGCATTACTTTAATATAGTATTAGAGGGGTATACACTGCGTTGCACTCTTGAGTAGACCCGTTTTAGTTTTACTTATCTAGAAATATTAAACTGTAAACAGTATATACTATTCTGTTTTGGGGTCCTGTGGGGAGGGTGAAGGAATTTGAATCGTAGCCACCCTACATTTTATTTCTGTTAGTAAACAGTAGAAATGTTGTTTATAGCATGGAGCAGATCCAACAAAAAAGAACAGAGATGGCAACACACCTCTAGACCTCGTGAAGGAGGGAGACACAGATATACAGGACCTGCTGCGAGGTGACGCAGCTTTGTTAGATGCCGCCAAGAAGGGCTGCCTGGCACGAGTTCAGAAATTGTGTTCTCCAGAAAACATCAATTGCCGAGATACCCAGGGACGAAACTCAACTCCGCTGCATCTTGCTGGTAAGTGGTTTGTCAAGCTTTCTTTATCACAGCCACATAATTTATTCACCCAAAAATTGTCTTGGAAACAGTCCCAGCTATTTAAAGAATCATACATGAATGCAGCAGGAAGTGAGAGGTTCTCCATTAAAAATACAAGCGATTTTTCTATTAACCGCTGGATGTTCCGTTGATGCTTTGTTTTTCTTCATAAAGCTGGTTACAATAATTTGGAAGTTGCTGAGTATCTTCTGGAGCACGGTGCTGATGTCAACGCTCAAGATAAAGGAGGATTAATTCCACTACATAATGCAGCATCCTATGGGGTAAGCATTATTCATTAATGTATAGATTTTCAAGACTCGTATTCCCCCTTTCTGTAGAATTATCAAGGCACCTTACAATGCAAAACAAAGAAAAAACAAAAAAAAAACCATCAAGTAATAATAACAGCAATAAATAATGAAGAAAACAATCTATACCCCCAAATAAGGTGCAGCAGCAATATACTATAAAAGCTTGCTAAAACTGGTATAGGTGTAGAGTATATCGGTAGCTTCTAATTACTGCAGTTTCCCCTTTAAGTGGAAAGCCTGTCAGATTGGAAACAGAAACGTCTTTCCAGGACTTTTAATTAAAATAGGGTGAATAGATCATTTTTACCGAAACTGTTCCTTGCATGCATATAACTGTTTGATAAGCTGGGGGTGAGAATTTTGCACCTGGCCAAAAATCTGATCAGCAGGGGAATGATGATTCTTTGCACGACGTGGCAGAAAAATGCACATGACTGTTTTCTAGTGATCACATGACTACCATGCTAAGTTACCCCTTGATAAATAGTCATCAGTATTTACCAGTGGACTGGTGAAATCCAGATCAAAGTATTAGGGGAGGACAAGTTCCTAGGTTCCACCTTATCCTGCTCCCTTTGTTTCATATATGCAATCAATAAGCAAGCCTTTTTCAATTTCTTCTGTTCCCATCTTCCTATGTAGAAATGGAAAAAGGCTTGCTTATTGATTGCAACTAAGAAAAGCCCACTTTAGGGAAACTCCAGGTAACTGAAGAACTGCAGGAGCCTCAGTATACTGCAAGTATGTTAAGGAGCTTCCAGCACTTAATACGTCCATCCATCCAAGACTTATAAATGCATAACCCATCATTTAAGAATGCTTTCTTTTGCACTTCCTTTATGGGTAATGCCTGCTTGCTATTCTACTCTCTTTTTTAATCTCTCTCTCTCTCTCGCCCCGGTGGCAGCATGTGGATATAGCTGCTTTGCTGATTAAGTACAATACCTGTGTAAATGCCACAGATAAATGGGCATTTACACCATTGCATGAAGCAGCACAAAAAGGAAGGACGCAGCTGTGTGCCCTACTTCTAGCTCACGGAGCAGATCCAACGATGAAGAACCAAGAAGGCCAGACACCTTTGGATTTAGCTACAGTAAGTCCGTTTTGAAAAAGAAACAGCAGTTATTTCTAAGCTGCAGATCACTAACTAGTACAGTAGCATGCTTTTTACTCACCGTATTTTTCGCTCTATAAGACGCACCATGTTTTTGGAAGAGGCAAACAAGAAAAAAAATATTCTGAATCCCAGAAGCCAGGACAGCAAGCGGGATCGCATCCCCTGCCCGGGAGAGGCTGTGCACGGCTAAGTCTCCCCAAGAGCCGCGCTCCCTTTAAAGAGCGCATGGAGTGGGTGTCTTGGGGGCTTTTCCCCGAGGAGGGAGAAGGGCAGCTCTTTAAAGGGTGCACGGTTCCTGCGGGCTTTGCTACGAGGTGGGGGAATTTCCCCAACTCCCGCAAAAGCCGCATGGAGCGTGTGTGTGGCTCTTGTGGGCTTTCCCCTCCTGCCTCCCACCTGCATTCTCTCCATAAAGGTAAAGGTAAAGGTAAAGGTACCCCTGCCCGTACGGGCCAGTCTTGACAGACTCTGGGGTTGGTGCGCCCATCTCACTCAAGAGGCCGGGGGCCAGCGCTGTCCGGAGACACTTCCGGGTCACGTGGCCAGCGTGACATCGCTGCTCTGGCCAGAGCCAGAGCCGCACACGGAAACGCCGTTTACCTTCCCGCTGGTAAGCGGTCCCTATTTATCTACTTGCACCCGGGGGTGCTTTCGAACTGCTAGGTTGGCAGGCGCTGGGACCGAGCAGCGGGAGCGCACCCCGCCGCAGGGATTCGATTCTCTCCATAAGACGCACACAAAATTTCCTCTTACTTTTTAGGAGGGAAAAAGTGCGTCTTATGAAGCGAAAAATACGGTAATCAGCCACATTTATATCCTGACCTTTCTGTGAAGGAGCTCAGGGTGGCATATGTAAAGTTGGCCCAATTTTATCCCCTCAAACAACCTTGCGAGGTCAGGTGACTTTCAAGACTAAGTAGGGACATGAGCCTACCTCTCTCCAGCCCAAATCCAGCACATGATTCATTATACTACAGTTCTCGTGTTTTACATCAAGAACAGACAGAACTATGAATCTTATACAGATTGTGCATCTTTGTTTGTAAATCCATCATTTCGTCCAGGCAAATTCATGATGTGTTCATTCATTTGGTTACTATTGAACAATTGCTTTCCACCTTAAATTAGATTTTAACCCTGCTCCTTGAACTTTTATATTCAACTTTAAAAACCAAGTGATGGCACCTGAAATGTGAACATGCGTAAAAATAATCTCTGTTTCGAAACAGCAGAACTTAATGCTTCCAAATTTGGTGTCCAAGGCTGATGGTATTTACCATTCACAAGCGATGCCAGTTTAAAGAACAGCTCGAAAATTGAAATAAAAATTATCTAAACACGGTACATCTTCAAGAAACAATTGAACACTGGTTCTAATTATTATTATTTTTGTATATGTGATTTCTTGTTTTCAGGCTGATGATATTCGAGCCTTGCTGATAGATGCGATGCCTCCAGAGGCCTTGCCAACCTGCTTTAAACCTCAGGCTACTGTTGTTAGTGCCTCTATCATTTCGCCAGCATCAACTCCATCCTGTCTCTCTGCTGCCAGCAGCATAGACAACCTTGCAGGACCTCTGGCAGAAATAGCGGTGGGAGGGGCATCTAATGCTGGTGATGGAGCAGCAGGAACAGAAAGAAAAGAAGGAGAAGGTAAGTTTTTGTTGACAGTGCGAAACACTCAGGCTACAATCCTGTGCACACTGACTAGGGAGTGAGTCCCCTGGTACCTAGTGGGACTTACTTATATTTATTCATAAAAATATTTATATATCGCTGTATCACAAAAATGTAGCAAAGCGGTTTACAACAGTAAAAACAAATATATGTAGGATTGCACTGTGACTACTGTAATCTCTCACATTATCCTAATAAGTTTGCTTTATTATTTGGTCCAGCTGTAAAAAAATTACAGAGTCCTGAGATTTGCTTTAATCAAATGAAATTTCATTTTGAATCAATAATCTTCCTGACTTTTTGTTAGCAATTGATTCCTGGGGTTTTTTTATATTTTTAATTAGTGAAAGATGTATTTTGTTTGTTTGTTTGTTTCTGCCTATAGTGGAAGTTTGACTTGTAGAAAGGAATTCATGAAAATATAACTGAAGTTGTAAGGCTTTAGAAATAGTGGTGATCGTTAAGAGGGGATTCATAGGTTTGTGTAATTTAACTACTGACCGTTATGAGTCGCCTCCTCATGCAAGTGATGCAATATCATAGGGTGATAAATGTCACAAACTGTGAAACAAAGTTTCTGAACCCGCTTTTGGAATCCACTTTGTAGAAAAAAACACCTCAGCAGAAATACACCTAGTCTTCATCTGAATTCCTTAATAATTCTTCATATTTAGATTCCTCCCCCTCAATCTACTTTCAGTGAAAGTTTTCTCAAAAATGGATTAGTTTTTGCATTTAAAAATTGCATTTTGCAATTGATGTTTGGTAGATTGTTCAGAATATGTTTGCATCCTTCTGTGAAAAACACACTGCTTTGTCTCTTATTGTAGTTGTTGGACTTGACATGAACATCAGTCAGTTCCTGAAGAGTCTTGGTCTGGAACATCTTCGGGATATCTTTGAAACAGAACAGGTAAGATGCTGCTCCCTCCAAAGTAGTGTCCCACTATTTTTTAGTCTTATAATACACCTAGAATAGTAGGAGATATTGTCTAAGATTGGAGGAACTGTGCAGCTAGTTTTGTGTGTGCAGCGGCCTTTGGACTTTAGTTTCCAATCAGCATAGGCATTGGTAGTTTTACTTTCCCATTCATTTCAGTAGGGGTAAATCAGTAAAAAAGATAGATCCCTGTCCTGACGTAAAATACTTATTTTTGTTCTTTTCTGTGCTTCTCAGATTACCTTGGATGTACTGGCAGACATGGGACATGAGGAGCTGAAAGAAATTGGCATCAATGCCTATGGGCATCGTCATAAGTTGATAAAAGGTGTAGAGAGACTTCTAGGTGGGCAGCAAGGTGAGTCTGCTAAAGCATCCTTCATCGAAATCAATTGGAGCTTTGTCTACAAACAGTAAGCTCCAACCTTCGTACACTATAGAAATCTTTCAGGAAGGTCCTTAGGTAATGAGCGATCTAGGCAACTCTGTCTATTCATTTTTGTAGCCTAATCTGTTAGAGAACCTCAGACTTGATCACAGCAGTTTTGCCTGATGGACTTGAAGACAACAAAGAAAAGAGCACCAGAATAAAATATAAACCTCTTTTTAAAAATGCAAATGAAATGAGATGGTTTTATCTTCATGCCTAAGTCATGACCCCAATCTCACACAAAATCAACCCTTCCCATACGCCTTCCAAACAGCCATTCCTCTTATGCTCCTGTCCCAAAGGAACCACCCTGCCAACCTATTTCCAAAGCCCTTTCTCTTAACGGTGGTCAGGGAGCCAGCATGTTACATGCACTTGGCTAAGGTCTTGTGCAGTATGCATTATCAAGAGAATTGAGGGCTGTGGAATATAAATTACTTGTAGAATGGATGCAGTATTTCAATGTGCATGTTCTGTATTTCAGGCACCAATCCTTATTTGACTTTTCACTGTGTCAGCCAGGGAACTATCCTGATAGACCTTGCTCCTGACGACAAAGAGTATCAATCTGTGGAAGAAGAGGTAATTACATCTGTAAAGACATTTGGGACTGACTCATTCGTGAATGTATTAAACTTCTTAAGGGTGCTTCCACACCAGATAGAGAACTGAAAGTTGGCGATCACCTGATCCTTCAATAGAGGGACTAGTAATTTAATTTACTAATTACCTAAACCTTCTGAAATTGGTGCTTTATACCTGCCTGCTGCAATGTGGGACGCAAAATAATTTCCTGAAAGACGCAAGTAGTCTAACACAGAGCAACACATGGGGGTGGAAGGTTGTGGCGTGAAATTTTGTTTCTGCCTTTATACACTTGAATCCATCTTTTCCTGGAGGAAAATTCCATTGGCAGACAGGAGCCTATCTGTGTTTGTAAATACAGTTTGTATTGTGCTGATAGAGTTGCAAAATATCCTAGGGTTAATTTTGTACCTCTTGTTTCCAAAACCTGTGTAGTTGTACTTTAAACATGCTGTGGCTTAGGGCTATGTTGAATGCTTCGTGTTTCTCACCCTCTAGAGATAAAATGAGCATTCCTAATTGCTATGTCTTATGTTTTAAATGCTCCAAATGCTAAGGCTGCTGGATAACTTCTTGTTGTTAATACATTTGTAGCTGGAGTTATTCAGGGCTCTGCCCTCCTAGGCCAGGTAGAAAAAGCCCTGCCAGGCAGGAAGCAGGTCTTCCAGGACTCACAGCCAAGATGGTCTCTAGATATGAAAAAGAAAGAATTCCTTCAGTGAATAAAAGTTTATCTACCCGCTCTCAACAAGGTTACAGGGCAGCAAGCAGTGGTAAGCCTGATAGGTTTCTCAGTGCCCATAACTCAGTTCAAGTTCTCATTCACTAAAGGGAAACAGTATTCAACCCTTTATCTGCTGTGCTCATCTGGTTAGATGCCCTTACAGCCCCACGAGGGGTTGAACCTTGTTGGGAGCAGATAGGAGCTTATATTAATTGAAGGAGGTGCATGAAATGAGGATGGGAGCAACTCAGAAACATGCCTCCTTTCCAGATTATACTGGGCATGGAGCAGGTGAATGGGAAAGTTCCTTCTCTGTAACAAACAAGACTGCGGGCATCACTATCTCTTATTCATTCTTTTACTGAAGAAAGGAAAAAAAATTGCAGAAATACCTACCTTTCTCTTTTCCATTTCTGCCTCCTTCCTCAGAAGGATAGGAAGAATGGTTTATTCACAGCTTGCCTCTCTCGGCTGCTTCTGTATTTGTTTCAAACACTGCTTCTGTATTTGTTTCCCCTCCACACAGTCACAGAACGTAAAAGGCAATAGATGTAAACACCAGATTAAGATGCGGGCAGTATTTCTGAGATGTCCCCTTCTGAGTGTCTTACTGTATACCACTTGACTGTTTTACAGATGCAGAGTACCATCAGGGAACACAGAGATGGTGGCAACGCTGGGGGGATCTTCAACAGGTATAATGTCATCAGGGTAAGTGTCAATGACTTTGAAAGCCTTCGTATGAAACAGCTACCAATTTTGCTGATAAAGAAATCCTTGCCTAGCAGGGTAGAGGACCCTTAGGTCCTCTAAATAAAGCGATTGTAGGAATGGATGGAGTACTGTTGAGAATTTGAGCAGCAGCTTTGAACAGAAAGCCTTTACATTACTGTTTATACTGACCTTTTAGACTGGGGGCCATAATTAAGGAAGCAGGTGAAAAGGGAGCACAAGCAGGTGGTTTAGTTTAGCCATATATTCACGAGGCTAATATATTTCCAGTTCAGGATCTTCATAAGTAATCACACCCAGTGCTCCTCCTGACCTTATTTCAGTTGTGTCTTATGACCAGGCACCCCCAACCTTCGGCCCTCCAGATATTTTGAACTACAATTCCCATCATCCCTGACTACTGGTCCTGTTAGCTAGGGATCATGGGAGTTGTAGGCCAAAACTTTTGGAGGGCCGCAGTTTGGGGATGCCTGCTTACGACTCTTCAAGGTTGGGAGAAACCAGCTCAATGGTGCTCATTTTCCATATCAGAGTGCTTGTTGCCCCTGCCTTTATCTGCTTTAAAGGTAAGAGACCTGCAGCAGCACCCACTGCTTTTCCAGTTTAGAAAGAGTGCCACAGCAGCCTTTGAAACCTGGTGGAATAATGTTGCCATGTGCCTTTTCTCCTTGGGGCCAAATGTGTTTTGGTCCAAGCCATTTCTTCTCTGAATTACCGTATTTTTCGCCCTATAGGACGCACTTTTTCCCCTCCAAAAATGAAGGGGAAATGTGTGTGCATCCTATGGGGTGAATGCAGGCTTTCCCGGGCTTCCTGCAGCTCTGCGCCACCCTCTGGATCCCGGTGCGAAGCCGCGCGGGGCTCCGGAGGGTGGCGCAGAGTTGCCTGCGCTCCCGGGCTTCCTGCAGCTCTGTGCCACCCTCCGGATCCCGGCGCGAAGCCACGTGGGGCTCCGGAGGGTGGCGCAGAGCTGCCTGCGCTCCCGGGCTTCCTGCATTCCGAAGCCTGGTGCGCGCTGAAGAGCGCGTCCGGGCTTCGCACACCTCTCCGCAAGCCTGGGGAGACCGGCGTGGCTCCCTAGGCTTGCGGATAGCAGGCTGCTTCCCCCGCGCCTGCCCCGTGCCTGGGGGGGGGGAATAATTTTTTTTCTTTATTTCCCCCCCAAAAAAATTAGGTGCGTCCTATGGGGCGAAAAATACGGTATACTACATTGTACTTAATCTACTAACATATATTCTCCAGAGAGTGTTAAGTATATCTATTCTGGAGGAATCGTGGGTGAAGCTGCAGCTTGTTATACAAGGCTACAAAAGGGGATAATTATTATAATGCCTCCCATTGTTTGTGCACATGACCCAAATTCAACAGAGGCTCCCATTGGAGGAAGGGGGTGCAGTTTTCACCAGTTCCTGCTGCAGCTCTGAGTACCTCTTCCTTTTCTGAAGGATCCCCCAATTCTTTGGAGCACCTTTTCAATGGGATTGCAGGAAAAATTACCTCTCCTCTCTTTCATTCAGTGGAGTGTCATACAAAGAGAGCTAGCCCTAAGATCTCCCTTACATTTAGTAATACTGTTTTCTTTTATTTAAGGTAATCCCACATATTTTTAAAATGTTAGTTTATATGGAAATAGTTTATCTTGGAGTTCTGTTTCTCTGGTCCAGTTATTGCTTATCTTTTATCCTTTTAAAGATTCAAAAGGTGGTGAATAAGAAGCTGAGGGAGAGATTCTGTCATAGACAGAAAGAAGTCTCAGAAGAAAACCATAACCACCACAATGAACGCATGTTATTTCATGGTGAGTAGCCTTGCCTCATCTAGTCATCTAGTCCAGGCTTCCTCCAGATGTTTTTGGCCTACAACTCCCATGATCCCTAGCTAGCAGGACTAGTGGTCAGGGATGATGGGAATTGTAGTCTGAAAACATCTGGCCGGCTGAGTTTGAGGAAGCCTGATCTAGTCCAACCCCCTGAAATGCAGGAATCTGAGCTGCTTCATATATGACAGGTGGTCATCCAACCTCTGCTTAAAACCCTCCAAGGAAGGAGAGTTGGCCACGTCTCGCGGGAGTCTGTTCCGCTGTCAAACAGCTCTTATTGCAGAAAGTTCTTCCTGATGTTTCATCAGAATTTCCTTTCTTGTAACTTCAATCCATAAATTGTGTTTTTTGTTCCTTTTGGGTTGTATCCAGTGTTAGTCACACACACAGCAGGCCCATTGAAATTAATGGACATTAGTTTTCTGTTTCGACATCATTTCTTCACCCACCCCCGTTCTTCCTCTGTTAGTTAAAAGTAGGGTGCCAGGAAAAACGATGGAAGAGGCACCTTACCACTGGAGTCAAAGGAGCTTGCCAAAGATGCTGGAGAGTTTAACAAATGTTATTGCTCATTGGTGGCAGATGTTGAAAAGGATCAGAAGTCCATGTTGGTGCTGGTGGTGTTCATAGATTTCCTATATGCCCCTGGCAGTCTCTATGAGAGAAAGGGATTGGTTGAGCCTTAGTATTAGCCATGCAGTATGAATGACTATATTTCTATTGTACAGGTGGGGGGGGGGAGAAGAGTCTTCCTTCTTTCTATGCAAACAAGCCCGAACTCTTTCCAACACTGGTGGTTTGTCCAACAACTTAATCAGTAGAAATTCAGAACTCTGACTGTAAGTGACAGTGCTATCTAATCCCAGAGAATGGCTTACAAAGCAAAATTTGAAGTAGGGAGCTTTCCGTTTCCTCATATATATGGAAATCATAAATATGTACTTGAAAATCTCCAGTGCAGTTTCTTACCCGTTTGTACATTGCTTCCGAATTTGATTTAATTAATTTGCATTTGAACATGGAGGCTGTATACCACATGCATAAGCAACGTGTTTTACGTTCTGTTCCAGGGTCCCCTTTTATTAATGCTATTATTCACAAAGGATTTGATGAAAGGCACGCATACATTGGAGGCATGTTTGGAGCTGGGATTTACTTTGCAGAAAATTCCTCTAAAAGTAACCAATACGTATATGGAATTGGGGGAGGCACAGGTTGCCCCACGCATAAAGACAGATCGTGCTACATCTGCCACAGGTGGGTTTCTGGTGACCTGTATCACCCCGTCAGCCAAATGTAATGTTTCTTTCTCTTTAAGAGTTATTGGGAGGAAAAGTGCTGGTTGAGCATCAAACTGGAAATAGGAGGAAATGCTTTAAACTTGTCAGGTCTTTCAACCGGAGAAATGTTTCTGTTGTGCACACTGACAAATTCTGTGTACTAAATAAAACCGCTGATAACAAAGTTTTGGCTTCACTGCCACTTTGGCCGTAGTCCAACATGCAAGTAGACAGGGCTTGAGGAGCTAGTTATTGACAGAGGACTTTCATCAGATCTGCTCCTTAGCCATGCCTGCTTTCCTAGGTTAGCCATCTTATTTCTACCTTCATTCATGAATCCTGAAACAGGGGAAACCTGAATTCTTTTTCACTGCAGTAAAAATTTAGTCATGATGTGTCGTTGGCTAACCACTCTGAAGCCATGGATTTTTGTTAGCTTTCTAGTTGTGGCTTTTCACACAAAGCAATTGGGCAGCATGTGAGAGCATGTTGCCATTTCTAGATAACCTATAGTAAGCCAGAAAGCCTGTACAAATGCAGCCTAAAATACAACTTTTGACTGCTCTAAGAACTTTGGGCATTCAAAGTAAATAGCTTAAGAAGTTTCAGGTAGCTGCACACTGGAGCCAGTGTGGTGTAGTGGTTAAGAGCGGTAGACTCATAATCTGGGGAACCGGGTTTGCGTCTCCGCTCCTCCACATGCAGCTGCTGGGTGACCTTGGGCCAGTCACACTTCTCTGAAGTCTCTCAGCCCCACTCACCTCACAGAGTGTTTGTTGTGGGGGAGGAAGGGAAAGGAGAATGTTAGCCGCTTTGAGACTCCTTAAAGGAAGTGAAAGGCGGGATATCAATTCCAAACTCCTCCTCCTCCTCCTCTTCTTCTTCTTCTCATCCCAAGCATTCCTTCTTTCCTGCTAGTGACATTGCTTTGTTCATCTTGTTTTCCTCCCCCTTTCAGGCAAATGCTCTTTTGTCGTGTGACGCTGGGGAAATCCTTCTTGCAGTTTAGCACCATGAAAATGGCCCATGCCCCGCCTGGGCATCATTCAGTCATTGGCCGGCCAAGCGTCAATGGACTTGCGTATGCTGAGTATGTTATCTATAGAGGAGAACAGGTAAGCAGTGTACGTGGTGCTTCTGTACAGCTGGATGATTGATGTGCTAATTGACTGTACCAGTCAACTGATGCGCACTGCCTATGTGTCACTAAAGTCCATCTGGGCTGCCTCTTGCTTTGCGCAGCAAGCTCACCCACTGAGTGTACTGTCAGAGTGACAGTGCTGTTTCCTGCAGCACATTTATCATTTATAGTTTGCTGTCTTGGTTGGCCAGGATATATATATATATATATATATATATATATATATATATATATATGGATGTTTAAAGACACTTGTGCCTTTCATGCTTCACAAAGCAGACGTGATTGCTACATGTTTCCTGCCACAAATGCATAAAGCATGGGTAGGCAGACTAAGGCCCGGGGGCCAGATACGGCCCAATCGCCTTCTCAGTCTGGCCCGCCAACTGTTCGGGAATCAGCCTGTTTTTACATGAGTAGACTGTGCCCTTTTATTTAAAATGCACCTCTGTGGTATTTGTGGGGCATAGGAATTTGTTCAATTCCCACCCCCCCCAAAAAATATAGTCAACCCTGCCTGGTAACCCTAAAGGTTCCTAAAAGATCCAAATTGTTTTATAATACATGCAACAAGTATATTTGAGCATTTGCCTGTGGTAAAACAAAAATATTTCATTGGGTATCATTCCATCCATTTCACTGATTCATATTCAGTGGCATTTTTAAAAGCCTCCCTCCCCCCCGAAAACCCTGTCTGTGTTAGTCCTTTTTCCAGACAGTCCCCTTCTGTGTTATGATGCAATGTTGAAATTGGGTAACTTCCCTGTATTACCACCCTGAGCTCCTCAGAGGAAGGCTGAGATATGAATGTGATAAATAAGTCCCAGCGTGCTGCTTGCAGGAGGCAAAATAGTGTCGCTCGTCTACCAGCTCTGAACACTGGACAGAAAAAAGACTCCAAGCGACTTCCTGGACCAGCAGCTGCCATTGTGGTGGATGCTTTAGAAAGCCTAACGTCTAAAACGTAGCTTTCAACCTCCCATGCCCTTTTGACATTCAGTTCTTAATGCTCTGCCCTTTCTCTTTAGTAGCACTTGTTCAGATGGTAGTTTCTATCTGAAGAAAAGGAAGAGCTTAGGAATTGGCTGTGGGTGAGAGGGCTCTTTCTGCCTTTTGCAGGACGGGGAAATGAGCATCTGATAACTATGCTGGGCAGCATGGAGGGAACATCTTCCAGATAGAGGATGCAGTGTCTGGAGGGGTGATGGATGCCTTATGAACGTGGACATAGTGTTGCAGTACACTGGAAAAGGGTTGTATTCTGTTGGATGCCACCTAGAGTGGCTGAGGCAACCCAGCCAGATGTGCAGGTTAAAAGTAATACATCTTCATCATCATCATCATCATCATAGGGAGGGGTGGAATAAGTGGGCTGAAATGTGATTTCTTTCTGAACCTCTGAAATGCATAATTTATTTGTATTTATCTTCTTGTTCTTAGGCTTACCCCGAGTATCTGATTACATACCAAATTGTAAAGCCAGATACTCCCTCACAGACAGCAACGGCTGCAGAGCAGAAGACCTAGTAAATGCTGTTTTGGTGAAACAAATCAGATGACTTTAATAACTTACGGACTGGATGGATGACATTAGTTTCAAAACATCAACGTTTTATGAAATGCTTGTCACCCTGGAACTAAGCTGTATGTGTTTTATAAAGCATTGCTCTATAAACAGATGTGAGTAACGGATACGTACTCAATTGCTACTATTCCTTTTGAGGAAATGTTTACAAAGGTTTGCCTTTTAACAACATATCTCAGGCTCACTTTCCCTGCAGTTGCCATGTGTGTGACGACATCATTGCTTCAATCTGGGTGTTTGGGAACATTATTTAACAAGCAGGGCTAGGTCAAGACCATATTTTTAAAAATAAATTCTGACGCCACTGCTCTGGTTGTGTGATGTGTGCATAGCTTGTATTGAACCCATGCCGCCTTTTCAGAGTTGGTTGTCTTTTCGAAAAGTCCTTAGTTGGCTATTTATTTTACTCCCCCCACCCCCCCTGCCCACTGTGTTACGAAAATGAGCCAGGCCCTTCTTGAGGATATTTTTTGCACAAAGTCAAATTGACTAAAATCAATGAACAATGCAATAGGAATTTCTTGTCCAAGAAGGTGTTAGAGATCTAGTTCTTTGGTTTGGGATTCTTTTTGCACTTTTTATGAACTCTTCTTTTTTTATGTTACTAGAAGCGTAGTTTCAGGGTAGAAACCTCTCCTTTTGACCTTCTTGAGTTCCTCTTTCGATAAGAGGAGTTCATACTAGTATTCATGTAGCAACCTCATTTTTAAAACACCCCTGTCCTTGAAATGTATGAGTTACTTTGCTAGGATGAACACAAACGGATAAATCTGCCAGAGGAACCTGTGTTTAATGGCATGTTTCAGTCATCGCTTTCTCTCTGGAAAGAGATCAAGCAATGGGCCTTGATACTGCTCCTTCTGCCCATCCCAGCGCTTAACAACACAGGGAGAAATGAGCAAGTGAACAAAAGCCCCAGTGGTTGTTTGAACTGGACATCTCATGTAGTTCTCTCCATGAAAACAAGCCAGTAAGGGGGGGGGGGAAGGGGTGAGTCAGGAGCCCGCCATTGGTACAATCCAAGAGAGAAAAATCTTTCCCACACAGGGGCTGTGAGAAAGTGAAAATTGTCCTTAAGCTTACAACCAGAATACATTCTAAACTGTTACATTGCCGACAGTCTCAGTCATGTGCTGTATCAGCAACTGTCTTCTGACGTGCAAATTGTGCGGTTTTTTTTTTTAAAAAAGCACCAATTGATCAAGTAGCGTATTTACATTTATCTAATCCCAGAAGCCTGACAGTTATTTTCCCTCCATTAAATTTGTCCCCATAAATCTTGTTTGTATGTGAAGAAGCCTCTTTGTGACCCACCTGTCTATTTTCAGAGGTCTAGCCACAAAAAAATTTTTTTTTCCCAAGAGAAGCAACTTTTTTTAAAAAAACAACAATGCAAAATAGCTTTAGGGGAGAAAGGAAGAAGTTGAAAATTAAGTAGCAATAGAGGTTTATAAGTAGGATATGTAACAGAGAGATTGCAGTGTTTGTTGTAGAAATATAACCTTGTAAAATCTTTAGTCTGAGGAGGTCAACAGCCAAAGAAGGTTGAATTGCTCAAATTACAGTTCTTCCATTAAAGGTTTTATTATGATTATTTCTTTAGAGTAACAACAGCAGACTGTGGCAATTATTTTACAACATATACTGGCATCTGCTTGGAAATGGTGGCAAAAAATCTTACCTGCTGACACAGCAAGCACAAGAACAAAACCCAAAAAACCTTTTGGAAAAAATGTCTTTGCCAATAATAATCATGTAGACTTTGACATTGGTCAAGATCAGTACTTGATTCAAGCTGACGAAATGACTTCTAATATTAAGAGAGACCAGATGAAACAAGCTTTGACAACTGTGAACCTTTCCCTTTGCTTCTGTTGTCCATGGCCACTTAAGTCTCGTTGGGTTTGTTGGTTTACAGTGTAGGACTTTGAAGGCCAAAGCTGACCAAAATAGTTTTTCTTTTAATTAAGAAGGCATGTTGGGGCTTCACTGTTAGCATTCTGATTACCATTCATGTTGGGATTTATGTTTTTAAGCATAGCTGGGGGGATATGGCAACTGCATTGCAAGCTGAAAGACTTTTCCGCCAGCTTCACGTAGTTGTTAGTCGTAACCCAGCCGTACTTCATAGTTAAGTTAAATGGTTAACTTGGATGTGGAAGTTCAGTGTTCCTTTCTCTCGGGAGAGAGAAGTCCCAGTTCTGTGGTTGTCTTTCTCCTCCAGTGTGCGAGTTCGCCTAATGGATCTTTTAGATTTCACCTTCAGTCCTAACAGCCAGATTCTCAAACTATGGCCCTGATCTTTTAAACTGCCCGTGTTTTGTAACTGATGTTTTGTGCAGAGTAAAAGGTGCTGTACGAGGAATTCCATTTGCAGTGGCTTTTGTCTTGTAGTTACGTGATTCTGTTAACTCTTTCTTGGTCGGACCTTGAAAAATACGCATTGCATGTTTGCTCCAAGTCTTCAGAGATCTCAAAGCCTAACATGGATAGTCTTAGAAAAATGAAATGCACACCTGGTGTTTACTGTCCTTCAGAATAAAATGATAGCCACCTTTCTCTCATACAGGAGCTGGTATTGCCCCAAAGAACTCACAGACTGGATTCCTAAACCCTCTTATTTCAGAATAAATTCCATAGTAATTATTTCAGTACAACTTCTTACTTGCTCTGGGGAGAAGGCCTGGTAAGAGCTTTGTGCATAAGCACACTCCTTCCTTCCAACTGTGAAGTCGAAGTAACAAGAATTGTGTTATATTTAAATAAATGCAGTATCTCCTTGGCCATTGGGTAAAAAAACCCAAAAACCACTCCTTACAGGATGGATCAAGAAGATGCTATAAACATTGCACAATTTATTAGCTTCATCCTGCCCTGGGAACGAGGGCTACTAGTTCACGAGAGTGAGGGCTGACTCACTGGGTTGAGAAACCTCAGAATTTAGTTAACAGACCTCAGTCACAACATTATAGAGACACAACATTATATAATGCCATTGCATTATCTGCAGATCCCTGACAGATGTACTTGTATGATGCATGTCTTGGCGAACGAGACATTTATCACATTGCATTCTACATTTTTTAGTATATAGCTGCAGATGTAAATGTGTGACAAAGCCCATGGTGATTATTTTTGGATGCTCCAAGTCACACCATTTCAGTGACTGGTATGTTGCTGCTACAGCAGCAAGGTTAATTTGTTTGCCGAAAATGGGGTTTGCAAGAAACAAAACGTCATTTGCAGAATTTGCCTTTTTTTAATGTCACGTTGAATATTTGGTAGAAAAGAGATCTGCACCATAAAAAAATGTTTTCAATGAACTCTCTAAGAATAGCTGTTTCCTCTTTCCAGGGAACCCTGACAAATTGTAGCAGGTTTTTGTTTTTTTTGAAGAGGGTGAGATAATAAAAGATGGCAAATCCCTCTTTTCTGGCTAAATTATCTGTGCCTCATTATCTTGGGGCAAAACATGAATATTCCACGAGCTATGATTTGAACTCCTGAAGTGGTGAGGATGTGTATGCATTTTTTGTTTGCTTTAAACCAGGCATAGGAGACTCTGATTTTGATAGAAGCAACGGTGCTGCCTGGAACTGTGCTGTGCTGTCTCCAACTCTAAATTGTGCCTCTCCCCAGCAGCTGTAAGTCCAGCAGCAGGAATAAAGCAACATGTGCCTCTGTTGTAGGGGTTGTGTTTTTTATTGTGGGTCCACAGGACAGTTTAGAGCAATGGAATGACCCCCAAAGAAGGATGGAATAAAATCCTACTTTAAAGCAAAAGAAGGAGAGTAGATCAGGTACTGGATCTTCCTTATACAGGCAACTTCCCACTTACACATGGGTTACATTCCGGGGCCCAATGTGCATAAGTGAAATTGCGTGAAGTGGGCAGCGCCCTCTAAACACCCTTTAAATGCCCTCTTTGCTACTGTCTCTTCAATCCATGCCAAAAATACTGTATCCAAAAATATCCACAACTAGAATTGAACCTCTGGCACTGGCAAGAGGCCCGAGGACGCAAGGGAAAGCTGCTGCTGCTGCTGTGCTAACCTGCACGGCTGAGCAGCGTAAACAAAGCCCCACTGGGTCTCCAGTCTCTTCAGGGCTTCCTCTGCTTTCACTGACGTCCTCTTCAGGCTCCGGGGAGAGTCTCTCCTACTCCCTCCCATCATTCCCAGGTTTGAATTGAATTATTTAATTAATTGACTTATTTAAAGAGCCTGGGCAGCTCAGTTGGTTCGATTGTGGTGCTGATAACACCAAGGTTGCAGGTTCGGTCACCCTTTTGGGACAGCTGAATATTCTTGCATTCCAGGGGGTTGGAATAGATGATCCTCAGGCTCCCTTCCATCTCTAGAATTCTACGATTGTATTTAATTATTACCCAGCGCTGCACGTATACATGGCCACTTGCAAGGAGGACATCCATTCAGTAGTGGGATGCCTGTATATGTTCCAGTTCTTAAGAGATTGGCAGGAGGATCTGCTCGCAGGGCTACCATTAGGCGGAGGAGATTTTGGCGTACCACTTAAAGGATAGCGAATCACCAGCTAGTCAATATTTTTACCACCGTGGATGGGGAGGGTGTTGAATTTTCGGCCTTGCACATCAAAGCGTCTGCCAGGATACTGAATTACAGCCCGTCACGGGGGGAACTTTGGATGCTGTTTTCAGTGCTGTTAATCTGCTTCATTTAGTAGTATACTTGGCAGCATTTTAATAACGTATTAAATAACGACTGGAAAAATTAAAATGCCATTTTTGTGTGGCTGATGGATAAAATGGAGCTGGTTTGTTCCCTTAGTTCACATTTACAGTAGCCTTCTCAGCATGGGCAGAGGCTGCAGTCAGGTTCTGTCACATGGAAGCCTTAGTATTTGAATGTGAGAGCTGTATCCATGGCCGCTGAAGTTCGCATTGCAAACAAAATTGCTGCGAGAGAAGCCTAGCCTTCCCTGCTCCCCAGGCGATGGTGTGTGGGCTGCTGTGAATGTGAATAGATCCCGTGAAATTGGTGGCTGAAGACTGCTGCATTTTATGCTGCGTTTGCTGGCAGCAATCCTGGTCTCAAATGTTAAAATGTCCATATGAATATGAGCTCTAATGTTTCCACCCACCATACATCTGATTATTGTGCATACTAATATCAATACCACTTCTGGTTGCTTTCTGACACTCCCAAGTATAAATCTCCCATTCCCAGCTGGTTTCATGCATGCAAGTGGAACTAGATTCGTAGTTATTGCTGCAACAGCCAATGTCAGTGACAGAAGCCTTCCAACTGTTCTCAAAGGAATTCTCCTAAAGTTGGGTTCCTCGCATATGTAGAAATGGCTCCCCAGGATTGTACCCAGTAGGAGCAAAGCTACATGTATTCTGTGATTCTTCAGTAGCACTGAAAAAAAGTTGCAGGATAGTATTAGGTGTAGGACTCCTGCTAACCTCACCTGCACCAAAACACAGTTTTCTGGTGCTTTATACTGGGTGGGCAATTAGTCTGCTGAAGTCAGAGGGCTGGTTGAATAAAATGTCCATAAATTGAGGCTAGGACTTCAGTATCCTTCATAGCTCCTTGCTATTCCCTAATACAAAGGTAGAACAAATAATGGAAAATTGTAGAATTACATGAAATAGTTAACACATGGGAAATAAGATCATGCATATTTGCTTAATACATACCGTATATACTAGAGTATAAGCCGACCCAAATATAAGACGAGGCACCTAATTTTACCACAAAAAACTGGGAAAACTTAATGACTCGAGTATAAGGCGGTTCACCGCACCACAAACCTGGTGGTGGTGGCAGCGGTGGAGGAAGAACAAGCAGCCCGAAAGGACCCTCACTTGAGTATAAGCCGTGGGGGGCTTTTTCAGCATTAAAAAATGTGCTGAAAAAGTCAGCTTATACTCGAGTATATACAGTAATTTAGGCAAACTGCAGAAACTGGATGCAGAATTTTAATTTTTTTAGAATGGAATCTCACCCAGGTTACCACCATGTCTGCTTAGAGGTTTTGTGAAGCACAGAGTTGGGTTTTCTTCATATTAATAAAAAGAACGTTTTTATTGGAGGAAAATATGGCTGTGATCACAGAGGACGGTAATATTTTCACTTTCACTTCCTATCATGGTCCTTGTGGTTTGTTGCTGTGAAGGTGGAGAAAGAAGACTAATTATGCATCGAAGTTGAAATGTGTCTATGGCGGTGAATACTCATTCGTGTTTGTAGCTTACTGATCGACCAGAAGGTAGATTTGTGTGTGTGCTGCTTCAGTTCAAAGTATTACTGGTTAAAGGGTTTAAAAGCTTGTCTGTTACAATGCAATCTCAACTTTCTTTTCCTTTTTTTTTTTTTGCAATTGGCAACTTTGCAGTAGCCATCAACCTGTGTATACAACCCTCCTAACATTTTTAACACCTAGTTATTTCCATAGGCACTACCAACTACTAGCTTTGCATTGAAAAACAAAACAAAACAAAAAAAACCCTTGTATAACTTGCTTGCATAGCTAGCCTTGCGTTCTTGATACCTGTTGGCCATAGAAGAACATATGAAATCCCAAAATGGCCTTTCATTGTTTGTGACCTGGAACTGGGATGTTTATTTCCCCCCTCTTGCTAAAAGAGGATATTAGAGTCTCTTAACTTAACCAATGTGATGGAATTTTGCATAAAGCCAATGTAACAACTTAGATCTTACTGTGCTTTAACTTAATGTCTGACCTATAAGTACTTGTGACAGATTAAGATTCAATAAACACACTTTTTAAAAACGTTTTTGGCGGTTTTTATCATGTGTTAGGAGGCACCAAAGGTTGTACCACTTTCTTCGATTGCTTACTCCAAAGGCTGGTTGTTGCCAGAGCTGTGTGTACCTCACTATTATTTCCACATTGCCGCAATGTGTGGCACGGGATGCAGAAGCTCACTTCATTTCTTTTAAACTTTCTGGTTCTTACAACTTATTCTACAGCGCGAGCAACGCTTTCTGAAATCTCAGAAGACAGGAAGAGATAAATCTGTAAGAAGCTAGTGGGAGGGTTTGTCCTGTGTGGCTCCTTGACTCTCCCTAGGACTAGCCAAAAACAAAAAAAACAGAATAAAGTAGTAAAATATTGCAGGGGTAATTGCTGATATAATAATGCAGTCATCCAACTTCAAGGATCTTTAATCTGCAATAGTGACTGTGAGGGAATTATGACAGGTGCAGCTATTTTTAGCGAAAATTACATATGCAGTAAAGCAGTTATCTAAAAGGTACAGGAGTTCTAAAGCTGATAGGGTTGATCCACCTCATTGTAGTTTAGTCAATGCCTGGTTTTCCTGACACTCAAATGGCATTCTGCAGCATAGCTCAGCTTTGTACTATCTGGGTAAATGGTCTTTCTATAATGTAAGGGCCTTTTGTTTTATACACCTCTCCACTTTAGTCTCATTCCATCCCCCTTAAACTGTGTTCCAGTGTCGGCTAGGGTTCATTGATAAAATGAGGAATAGCAAATTCCTTTCAAATAAACCAGCTTGTTCACTATTGCCATTTTTCCTCTCCAAGACCATACCCAAGCAGGACCAAAGAGCCTCTTATTACTTTGTATGAAAGGAGACCATTACTGGAAATTTATTTCGAATGATCATTGTCAGACAATAAATTAAACACTTGAAAACCTAAAACACACACATGCATTTGAGACAGCCTATACATAAAAATATAGAGGTGGGAGTTTGGGCTATTGCACTGGTGGGAGGTGTATCAAAAGCTCATTCATAAAGGTGAGTGGACTAAGCCACTTGCTTTCAAGGAGGTATCTTTGCTTCCTATCCTTTGGCCACGGAGAGAACAAGCTAGGCAGTGCCTGTGCAAGTAGCATAGCTAGGAGGCATGGGTGTAAGTCTGATTTAAAGCGTTGGGACTGAAAATTGAAGACTTCAGTGTAATTATTCCATACTTAGATGAGCTGAGAAGAGAGGGCACAGACCAATTTGCTTTCTCACTTAAGGCTTGCTTGCAGGGGGGGACACGTGGTTGGGGGCTGTAAATTGGCTTTTGCACTTGGGGTGAAGCATTTGTAGCAGCAGAATGTACGGATGTGGGGAACCAAGGGAAGCCCAGCAGGTTTTATATGAGCCATCACACAATCTGCAGGGGAGCATTTTCACCGCTTTCTAACATGCCTAAATCCCATTGGGGGGAAAAAAGCCTTTCCCCTCAACCCACCCCATTTTAAGCAACAGGTTGGAGTTGTACATGGTGTAGTATTGTGAAGAGAATGGACACCTAGCAGAAAACATGCACCACAGTAGCTTCTTCCTATACGTCCATTTCTTCCGGTGACAGCACAAGAGGGTCTGCTATCACCTCCTCCTCTGACTGGACTTTTGTCTTATGAACAACACAGTCACACATTTCCAGAGTCCTGTGCACTGGGACTGATGTTAACTTTGTCTCTCTCCTCTTTGGTCTGCTATAGCAGTGTTTCCCAACCTTGGGCCTCCAGCTGTTTTTGGACTACAACTCCCATCATCCCTAGCTAGCAAGACCAGTGGTCAGGGATGATGGGAATTGTAGTTCAAAAACAGCTGGAGGCCCAAGGTTGGGAAACACTGTGCTATACGATATAGAAAGTGAGCTTTCTGCCAGGCTTGTGCAAAAGGGAAGCAGCAGCAGCAGTTTCTTTCAGAGCACCCCCAGGGAGGGGGAGTTTCTTGTTTGATGGCCTAGACACTCAAGTGATCAAGGGCAGCCCGACAATGACTTCTAGAGAACTTGCTTACCAGCTGTGACATTTTGTTCATTCCAATAAAATTTCAAAATCCAACTGGATTTTGAAATTTTCGACTACTGAATTTTCTTCTACCAAATAGCCTCGAACCCGGTAGAGCATGAGACTCTTAATTTGAGGGTTGTGGATTCGAGCCCCACATTGAGCCAGGTTCCTGCACCGCCGGGGGCTGAACGATTCCATGCCCTAGGAGTTTTCACTACAGGATATTCCTTCACAGCACAGCTTCTACCTACACTACCATGTGGTCAGATATAGAAGAAAGTTCCTTGCTATTTTATCCAATTGAACCAACACACCCACACTGTCCTTCTGCCCCACATCTGAAACAACAAAACAGCTACGGATCTGGCCTACTTCCGGTTGCCTCCTCTCTGGAATACAGAGGAGGCTGCTTTTTAGGTGATGTGGTAGAACAACAAACGCCCCACAGTGTGCTAGATTTCTGCACGAAAGTCCCATTGAAAGAAAAAACAATCGGTGGAATTGAAGTATAAAATTTTCTTCGAGTTGTGACAAGGAAAGTAAGCGGTTCGGGAAATGAAATCAGGAATAGGATATTTAAGGGGGGGGGAGGGAGAAGTAGGCCGATGTTTATCAACTCGCAGAAATAAATGACTTAATTGCAAGTATTACTGAAAGCCTTTGTGCAGTTGAAATTGATCAGGAGCAGGTTCCGGACTGATGAAAAGAAGCACTCCTGAACACAATGCTGGGTGAAACTGAGTCCCCATGTTTAGGGAGCGGATATATTGAGGGCAAAGAAGGGCCGGTCTGAATCCTTATGACCCACTTCAGAGCATCCCAGTGACGCCCCAACTGACCCCTGATCAAGCCATGCTTCCTGCCTTTTACACCCTGCAGTATACAAGTTTGGTGAAGTTCAGCCTTAGGGTAATAAATTGACATATTTGACATGTTTCTTTGTTTGATTAGTAGCTTAGTGCCCCTCCACCATGCCTGTTGATATGAACACTATGAAGTGGCAGAGTTATTGGTGAGACACAGGGCATCTATCAGCGTCGCAGATCCTTTGTCCTATGCCCTTTTAAAATGTGGGTTTTTTTGGGGGGGCGTTGTTGGATTGTTTTTATTTTGATGGTGGATTTTGTGGCTTTATATTTTGATTCTATTCTGTAAACCACCTGAGACCTGCAGGTATGGGGCGGTATATAAAATCAATAAATAAATCATCATCATCTGTGGATGTTCCCACCACTACATGAAGCAGCAGCAATGGAAAAATATGTAATCTGCAAGCTCCTTTTAAAAGTATGCAACATATTTTTTTTAGAATTTTGAAGACACAAGAAAGAGCTGAGTAACAGCAGGGGGGATCAGCTTCAGCATGCAGCTCGACAATGACTTCTAGAGAACTTGCTTACCAGCTGTGACATTTTGTTCATTCCAATAAAATTTCAAAATCCAACTGGATTTTGAAATTTTCGACTACTGAATTTTCTTCTACCAAATAGCCTCGAACCCGGTAGAGCATGAGACTCTTAATTTGAGGGTTGTGGATTCGAGCCCCACATTGAGCCAGGTTCCTGCACCGCCGGGGGCTGAACGATTCCATGCCCTAGGAGTTTTCACTACAGGATATTCCTTCACAGCACAGCTTCTACCTACACTACCATGTGGTCAGATATAGAAGAAAGTTCCTTGCTATTTTATCCAATTGAACCAACACTGTCCTTCTGCCCCACATAAGAAAATAGTGCCTCAATATTTGAAGTTGCAACATGCAAACCTCAGAGACAAATCTGGGGCTCTCCAGATGCTGGATTCCCACTGGCCCCAGCCAGCATGCCTAATGGTCAGGGGTGATGGGAGCCACAAAGTCCCCCCCCCCTTTACTCTACCTGATGCATGCCAGTGGATGCACCGTGTTTGTGAATAAAGCTTTGTCCATGTTTTGGGGGGTGAGGGAAGCATTCACCGTTAGGCTAGACACCCCAACGAAAGAAAGGTTAGGAGAAAAACCATCCTAAGAGTATGGAGGCTAAACCCATCAAACTTAAAAAACACATCTTGCTTGAGAAAGGCCCTGATTTGTGAAATTTTCTTCCACATGTCAGTAGTAGAAAGGACAAGGCTTAAAGTTGATGGAGATCTTGGTGCAACTCTCCCCTCTCTGGACAGAAGGTAACTAAACGGTACAGCACAATACTCTGTCCATCTGTACCAAGTGTGGAAACGTTGGTCTTTGGACATTAAAGGTAAAGGTAAAGGTACCCCTGCCCGTACGGGCCAATCTTGACAGACTCTGGGATTGTGCGCCCATCTCACTCAAGAGGCCAGGGGCCAGCGCTGTCCGGAGACACTTCTGGGTCACGTGGCCAGCGTGACAAAGCTGCATCTGGCGAGCCAGAGCCGCACACGGAAACGCCGTTTACCTTCCCGCTGGTAAGCGGTCCCTATTTATCTACTTGCACCCGGAGGTGCTTTCGAACTGCTAGGTTGGCAGGCGCTGGGACCGAGCAGCGGGAGCGCACCCCGCCACAGGGATTCGAACCGCCGACCTTTTGATCGGCAAGTCCTAGGCGCTGAGGCTTTAGCCCACAGCGCCACCTTTGGACATTGCTGAACCACAATTTCCAACATCCCTTCCCGATGCAGCAACATCTGTGCCAAGGTTCTCTGAATCTGCTCTTCCCTGCTCCTCTTGTAAAGGGGTGGTTCCATATTTGTCTGCACCTCACAGAAGGTAAACATCAAGAAATCGGAGAGCCAAAGAATCAATGTGAAGTTGCCTTTTTATTGTCAGGCATTTTACTCTACCTACCCTTCCAAGAAGTGGTCTTCCTCTCCATCTCTACTGGAGGGCTACTCTGATGCACACAGGTATTGCTCAATTTTGCTGCTGCTTACGTGTAGCAGATCACAATATAGCTGATTAGAATGTTTCGCTTCTAGACCAACTGCTTTTTTAAAAAACCATTAGGAATGTTTTAAAGGGCACAGATTTCAGGTTTGGGGAGACCCTAGATGCTGGTGAAACCAATATTGGATTGGGTTGTGCAGTACCCAAGGAGAAGAGGCTACATAAGCTAGCTGAGCCTTCACCAAGTTGGCACTCTCCAAGTGTTGCTGAACTACAACTCCCATCATCCCCAACTTGGCCACATTGGCTGGGGATAATGGGGAGTGCAGTCGCAACATCTGGAGGGACCAGGTTTGCCAAGGCCGGTAGCTTATTCCCCTCTGTGGTTCTAGAGAGCGGTCCACATAAACAGGACACCCAAAATCCAAACCAGGGGTTAAGTCATTTTCCTTCCAATGCATGCAGGAAGGGCACTGCTTAGGCAAGTAACCGAAAGTGCCAACCATGAGGAAATTCCACACTGAATATGGCGGGTGGGGATGTCCTGATTCCAGCTCCACACCAACATTTCCTTAACAAGTGTGTTTGTTACTCTTGACCAAAACAGAAGGCATTTTCGATCCGATTATTTTTACACAGAGCTGCTTCGGTGGAATCCAAGAACGGCTTTGTGAGGTAATAGCCACCCCTTTCTCCTACTTCAAAACCACCCTGGGCCTCTTAATAAATAATAATAAGAAGAAGAAATAATAATAGCAGCAACCAAAAACCAGGCACTTTGAGAAGCTGTGGCCTCAAACCCCATGCTGTAGGCCTCCTATACACATCAGGAACCAGCTGGGGAAATACACCAAGAGGAACATTGGCAACACAGTGAAGTCCCTCCTCCTGTCTCAGGGCGTGCGTCTCCCTCACTCTTCCCCACACACCAGAACGTGACGATTTCACAATTTCAAATGTTTTTATATATTATATATATACTTTAAAAAATGAGGTAAGTCATCTTGCCACAAAAAGACATGCTGCAGCCGCCTCCCTCTCCCCACCCGAAAATTCCAGCTGCGAGGATAGCTATTATTGCTCTGTCTCTGGGTGGACTCTGATTGGCTGCTGGGTGGGCAGAGTACGTTATTGCCATTATCGGTGGCCAATGGGGCTGCCCGGCTTTCTGTCCTTGGGTCACCCCCGGGCGCAACCCACAGAGGCCGCCTCTAGCAAGTGGGAGAAGTGGTGATGGGGCTGTGCAGGTACGGGAGGCTGCCGGCAGTGGAGTGCACAGCCACCGAGACCGGGAAACTGAAGACGAACTGGGAGGTGGGCGTGGAGGAGCTCTTCCCCCTTTCCCTCAGCGTCCCCGACGGGCTGGCGGCCTCGGCGGCGCACGACGTAGCCAGAACCTGGGACTCGAACTGGAGGAGCTGTCCCATGAAGCTGAAGTTGGGGGAGATGATACTCCGGCGCTGCTTGACAAACTCAAAGGCTTCCTCGAGCTTCACCCGCTTCTTCATGATCAGGTAGGCCAGGCAGATGGTCGCTGATCGGGAAATGCCAGCTTGGCAGTGCACTAGGACGCGGCCGTGACAGGCCTTCACGGAGTCTGGGGGAAGCAGAGCAGAAGGGTCAGAACACAGAGGAAGCAATCTCAACAGGCAAGAATCCTTCGACAGCCAGGACTGCAAGGATATACAGTGGTACCTCGGGTTACATACGCTTCAGGTTACATACGCTTCAGGTTACAGACTCCGCTAACCCAGAAATATTATCTCAGGTTAAGAACTTTGCTTCAGGATGAGAACAGAAATTGTGCTCTGGCGGTGCGGCAGCAGCAGGAGGCCCCATTAGCTAAAGTGGTGCTTCAGGTTAAGAACAGTTTCAGATTAAGAACAGACCTCCAGAACGAATTAAGTACTTAACCCGAGGTACCACTGTATTAATTATCATTCATACAACAAAACTTCTCATCTTATACAATGTTTTCTTTGGACTTCCGTCAACACCTCTGATGATTTTCCGTTCTTATCACTTCTTATGCATTTCTTAATTTCATATTACCTTTAATTATCTTTAACTAATAATTCTCCTCATTGTCTTTTTTTTTTTGCAATATTTCAAATAATTCACCTTACTAAACTTCTTGCAAACCTACTAGCATAATCTGTTCATCACAATTACTTTTCAAATAGTTCGTAAATTTACTCTAGTTTACTCCAGTAACTAGACACCTGAACATTTGCTCCACTGTTTGGAGCTGGGCCCACAAGCTTCAGTTTTGAAGCCTGTGTTCCACTATCTCTGCCTCAGCCACCCAACTTGCCAAGATGAACGTACCTATGTATTCAATCGCTTCCATGAACCAGGAGCTGATGTCGGTTTTGTGGTTGTCTTCCACCGGGATGCATTTGTATTGAAAATGTCCTTCAAAGTGGTTTGGGCAGTCCGAGGAAACATTCAACAAGGCGGTGATCCTCAGGGCGTCCAGCATGTCTCTCCGGGCGGCGTGATGAGCGCTGCCAAGGAAGAGGAACGGAAGGATTTCCACAGGGCCACCCTGCTCTCCGGAAGGGGAAGCGAGAAAGGAGAAAAGAGAGGGATCACTATGACTGAGAGAGGGAGAAGAGGAGTTCCAACAGGAAAAGGAACCGGCAGAGATGTGTGATGCTCACAGAATTCATGAGCTCCACAAAACACATCTGGCGAATGCCAGTGACATTGCTGGACTCACAACAGGGACAAATAAGCAGCTGTCCCCATTCACAATTCTCTAGTGATTCTCAATCGTTGCCAGAGAATCACAGTAGCATTATGTTCGATGCTTTCTGATCTTAAAGCTGTGGGATCCCAGCTTTTCCCCTCAAACCTGTGGAGGGCATGGTGTGAAATGGAATTGGCTATACCATGTGGTGTTATATATTCTGTAGGCTTACGGTGACTGAGCAAAAACACAAAACAAAAAGGGCGCAGCAGGAATATCACTCTGAATTGCATTTAGTGATGCAATTTAGCTTGCTGAGTAATGGTGAGCACACAATTTCTAATCAGGTCTTGGGCATCTGTCTCTCTTGAGAGCATTATGCCGCTATCCCAAACAAGACTCTGTATCACTTGCCGACAGCATGCCTGCAGCAAGGTTAACTGGCTTTAGAGTCACTTAATAATAGTTTGCCAAGATGTCCATTCTGAAACTTCGCTCTTCATTGAAAATCTGAACTCTCCTAATAAAACCTAGCCCTTTTGATTCATGCAACTACAGTTGTGGGTTCTTTGTTCATTTCCACAAAATTTTAGTCCTGGAAGGCCTGGGAGATTCTACTCCAAAGATCTCCAGATGTTGTGAACTGCATTTTCCATCATCTGTCCTTGACGACTGGGGATGCTGGCTGGAGATGATGGGAGGTGTAACTCACAATATCTGGAGGGTGTTGGCTAGACTATCCCTGATCTACTCCTAAGCAAAGGCCACCAAGTTCAAATCCCCACACAATTCACTCTTCAATTACGACTGCGTGTCAGCCAGCATGACAGTAACACCCACACAAGAAATAACAATCGCTATTGAGTGTCTCCCACATTAGTCACCCTCGGGAGCTAGAAATTAATCAACATGACTAACTTAGGCTCCCTAATTATAGGAGGTCTACGCCAAGTATAACTTGGTTGGTTGGATGCAACCTTTTGGTTCCATAGTCTGCTAGACTAGAAGCCACTGCATCCAAACAGTGTACCAAAACATCTTCATTGTTCAGCAGACAACAACAGGTGTACACCTTCTCCCAGCAAGGAAGATCTATATAGAGAAGCAGGTTCCTGGACATTCTCCTTGTTGGATTGAAAGACACATGGCCAGGTGCACATCTGCATTACTTTGACACCACCACATTAGAGTGGCATCTTTTTACAAAGTAAGAATGGGGAGAACTAGTCCGGCCACACACAACGTATAGTCAGATCTTGCTCACTGGTTTCTCAATGGCATCCAACTGGCCACTGTGAGAACCAGGGGCTGGCTGGACTGCATGGGCCTGATCCATGTTCTTATACTACCCAAATTAGGCCAGGCCATTTCCCCACTTCTAAAATATTCTGATGGAGAACGTATTTCTCCAGGGCTCGGAGATCCCGTTTAAAGTGCAAAAACAGACCTCTGTTGTTTTAAGGACAGACAGGTTGTCTTTGATTCTTACGGATAATACACCAACCCAGGAGACTGAATTCATATTGACAATTCAGACAGAACGAGGGTTTAAACGGCAATAAGCTCCGGAAGGCCAACCTGATCATGTTGCGGTGTCCCACAGGAGCTGCAGCTGTGCTCAAGGTACTCTGCAGTCGCCACAACGGACGCAGCAGTCGGAGATTTTGTCTTTGCACAGAATTCTGGATATTCCGAGTGAAATCTCTCATAGCCGCCTGAAAGATAAGCAACATCACAGTGTTAAGAGTGTTGGACCTGAGAGATCAGGGTTCAAACCCACAACTGGTCATGAAGCTCACTGGGCGACCTTGCGCCAATTGCAGCGTCTTAAGCTAACGCGCCTGGCTAATTTCTAACACTGAATCCAACGTTGCATTTTCAAATATTGTCCAAGCTCTATTTACTACGGATGACTTCATAGTTTCCTACCAACCAGGCCGCTTATCGCTGAGGTCTCCAATGCTATCCATCTTTTAACAAAAAGTGCTGTTTTCTCCACATCCACAGGTAACCTGCTGAGAGGCCCACAAATCCAGCTGCCAGGTGGCCAACAGCTCCTCTCTCCCCTCTAGGGACTGATCCTGCTGCATTCAAAGGGCTTGGCTGCAGAGGCAAAGCAACGTGCTTTGGTACCTGGAGCAGCACTCGTCCCAGGGGGCATTGCGCGCATCCCAGGGGACGTGGTGCGCTGCCCAGGGGGGTTCACGGTGAACGGCACGTGCCCCGGGGGTGCCGCTGATCGGAGGTCAGCATTTTGCCCCTCCCCCTTTTGGAATGGCACCTGGAGTGGCCCGCCCACCACCCTGCCGCCTTGGAACGCCCCTGCTTGGCCCAACATGTGGCGTTTTACTGCAAACGGGAAGTTAACTTGGGGCGGGAGGAATTTGTGTGCTGGGCGTCTTCTCCATCACATGCAGAGAGCACAGGAAGACCTTGTTTTGGATTTGAAGAAGAGAAAAAAGCAGTGATAGCCCCTCGTGTCACTTGTGCTTATTCCCAAATGAACTGACTATAGAATGATCTGATCCACTGGGTCTTCTGCTTTGTTCATTGGTTGAACTTTATGAGTTACAGCGGTACCTCGGGTTAAGAACTTAATTCGTTCTGGAGGTCTGTTCTTAACCTGAAGCACCACTTTAGCTAATGGGGCCTCCTGCTGCCACTGTGCCGCCGGAGCACGATTTCTGTTCTTAGCCTGAAGCAAAGTTCTTAACCCGATATAATATTTCTGGGTTAGCAGAGTCTGTAACCTGAAGCGTATGTAACCCGAGGTACCACTGTACTTCTGTTGAAATTTACAATTTGATACTGTGAATCGTATATCTTATCTATCCAAGAACACAGCCGGTTACGTCTCATGTGTTTATTGAGTATGCTTTACGTGACCATAGGTTTGGTGGTTGTTGCTTTGTCCCCAAAGCCCTGCATGAATTTGGCCTCAATTCTATGGTGCATGCAAGATCTTAATAGATGGAACATATTATGGAATATGGAACATATTAATCTGTTCAGCAGTCATTGGCACTCATAATAGCTCTGGTAAGGACCACATCACAGTAATCTTTAGCTTGGACAATGACATAGTCTAAAAGGTGGCAGTGGTTTGACCGGGGGTGCTTCCATTATGTTATATTTTATTTTTTGTCTAAAGAGTGTGTTGGTAATACAGTGGTACCTCGGGTTACAGACGCTTCAGGTTACAGACGCTTCAGGTTACAGACTCAGAAATAGTACCTAGGGTTAAGAACTTTACCTCAGGATGAGAACAGAAATTGCATGGCGGTAGCGGGAGGCCCCATTAGCTAAAGTGGTGCTTCAGGTTAAGAACAGTTTCAGGTGAAGAACGGACCTCCGGAACGAATTAAGTTCTTAACCAGAGATACCACTGTAACAAGGTTGTGCGCTGCATGTACAGTGGTAACTCAGGTTACATACGCTTCAGGTTACATATGCTTCAGGTTACAGACTCTGCTAACCCAGAAATAGTGCTTCAGGTTAAGAACTTTGCTTCAGGATGAGAACAGAACAAGTCATGCTCTGGCAGCGCGGCGGCAGCAGCAGGAGGCCCCATTAGCTAAAGGGGTGCTTCAGATTAAGAACAGTTTCAGGTTAAGAACGGACCTCCGGAACAAATTAAGTACTTAACCTGAGGTACCACTCTATAGTCAAAAGTAAAATTCTGTTCTGGTTGCTGTTGCTAATTCCTTCTTTCCCAATCGGCTCCGTGTGATTGCCAAAGAAGAAGAAGCAGCATGCAAGAGAACTTGGGAAGAGGGAGGCCATTGTCTCACTCACCCATTTTCAGAGTTCTCTGCAGCTGCCAGGGGACTTGAGGAAGGCGATGGGGCTCAGTGACAAGCACAAAGGCTGGCTGGCTAGCATGCCAACTCGCAATCTGTCAATCCAAACCTTTTTAGCACACTCACAAACCTAGCCCTGGGGCAAAAATGCTCACATTCCTTGATTAGTATCACCGCTGGATATTTTTGGAGCAGGGGCAGAAGTCCCACTTCGATCACAGTGCAAGACAGTCACGATATGTGACTTCATAAGCTCATCAGCCCAGTATCACAAGAGCTGCGTAGCCTGATTGATGGAGTGCTGAGAAATCTCTCTATTCTTGCCATTTCAAACAGGTACAAACACTGCACTTATCAGGGTCCTATCTGGCTGGTATTCTGCATTCAGCTGACTCACAAACCACACGAGGCCCTTTCAAGTATCTACACTTTTTCCTTCAGGGACTTCCCTTTTGCTCGTTTGTTTTTCTATGTTCTGAAGTTTTATTTATTTTTAATAGGCATTTTAAATTTTCATTCTGTAAACTGCTTTAAGCTTCGTTGTTGAAAAGCGGTATACAAATATTGCATGCACACACACACACAAGTTCCCTATCCAAATTTGGGGGTTCCCAAATCATTGTTTGAAGTCCCCCGCCCTTTTTAAAATGTTGAGGTCTCCCTTGCTCCAACACACCTTGTGGAGGGTTGGGGAACTGGATCCGACCAACACACTCCAAAGAATCCTGCAAATTCCATTCAACACTTCCACCTTTCTTGCAGCCCTTGACCCTCAATACACTGGTACCTCGGGTTAAGTACTTAATTCGTTCCGGAGGTCCGTTCTTAACCTGAAGCACCACTTTAGCTAATGGGGCCTCCTGCTGCCGCTGCACTGCCGGAGCACGGTTTTTGTTCTCATCCTGAAGCAAAGTTCCACTGAGGTACCACTGTACTTCTACCATAGAAATGTCTTCTTGCAGTCTGCCTCCACTCTTCACGCATTCCTCATTTACCAAGCCCTCAACATCCTTCATTCCCACAAAGATCAGAAACTTTGTTCTGGGAAAACCGCTCACCTTCCCAAGGGGCCGGAGTTGCAAGCTGGCCACAAGCCCTCCCCATGTACAGCGGGGGATGTGGCGATGCTGCCCACATCACGCCCCATGGCTGACCGATCGGATAGACCATGGGGCGTGGCTTACCGGATTTAAACCACCACAAGGCTCCTGCATCGGATCTCACACCCTCACACCCTATTTTCATGCATTCGCCATCTTGGCCTTGCTATGGACTACGGTTGGTCGCCGGTTGAGGGGGCCCAGTAGGAATTTTCCCACTTGGCAAATTGGCACCAGCCATGTGGTTTTCGCCTGCCTTGTAGCGATCGTCACAACTTTGTAAGGTTTGGCAGTTAAAGGTAAAGGGACCCCTGACCATTAGGTCCAGTTGTGGCTGACTCTGGGTTTGCAGCGCTCATCTCGCTTTATTGGCCGAGGGAGCCGGCGTACAGCTTCCGAGTCATGTGGCCAGCATGACTGAGCCGCTTCTGGTGAACCAGAGAAGGGCACGGAAACGCCGTTTACCTTCCCGCCAGAGTGGTACCTATTTATCTACTTGTACCTGATGTGCTTTCGAACTGCTAGGTTGGCAGGAGCAGGGACCGAGCGATGGGAGCTCACCCCGTCACGGGGATTCGAACCGCCGACCTTCTGATCGGCAAGTCCTAGGCTCTGTGGTTTAACCCACAGTGCCACCCGCGTCAACTGCGTTTGGCGGTTAGGCATTGGTAAACCTGGTTGATGGGAGGGGAGGTTGTGTCCTTCATCTGTCCCTCCTCTTTAAGGGATTCCCTTAAAGGCATTCAGGGGTGTGGATCCTGTCTGAAGCCCGGGTATGGGCTAGGGCCATGGCACGACCCCATCAGGGACCCTGGGGGAGCTCTCAGTTGATGTACATCAACAGGGCTCCCCCTACTAATGGTTGACCCTTCGGAGACTATCTGCCTGATGGGCAGGAGTCAGATACAGCCGATTCAGTCCCAGTGCCTAAGCCAATACCACTCACATCTGTAACCAATAAAGTTGTGGCCTTATTTATCCCATTAACCCAAAATATTGGGTTTCATTATCAAATACATGGGGTGGTGTTCGGGGTCTCGCCATGAAAAACCTAACCATCAATTTCTTGCTTGACATTCTGCATTCAAATGAGCGCACTCAGTACTTGGGTTACACGAACCTTTCTGTGTAGAGAACAGCAATCCAATGGTCTCATGACTCTCATGAACACATGATTCTCCAAAGGTAGTGTTATCCTAAACCACAAACCAACAAAGTGAGGTTTGACAGCAGCCAAAAGACTGATATCGATTCATTGGAGATAATACTATGGCCTCCTTTGATCAATGGACAGAAGATACGATAACTCTCTCAACATACAAACAAGATTGCTTTTAGATGCAGATTGTGTATGGATAAATATAATGATATTTGGAATGCATTTATAAAAATTAGAATGACTTGTTAATAATTTTACATTCCTTGGAATAGTCCTACTACTAATCTACCCATTTATTGTATTGTTATCAGCTGCAACGAAGGGTTTTCCCCCTTCGTTTTATTTCTCCACTGAATTTTAAAATTAAATACAAATTTGGGGGCGGAGAGGGATGATTCTCCAAGGGTGATCTAACTAGGTACCAAACATACAAAGGATTGGATGACTGGAAACAGAAGTACTTTGTGTGACTGTTGAACTGGCCAACCAACTAACAAACAAGCCTGAGTAAGGAAGATTTATTCAGTAAGATGTTCAAGAGACTCTAAAGGTAAAGGGACCCCTGACCATTAGGTCCAGTAGTGACCGACTCTGGGGTTGCGGTGCTCATCTTGCTTTACTGGCCGAGGGAGCCGGCGTACAGCTTTCGAGTCATGTGGCCAGCATGACTAAGCCGCTTCTGGCAAACCAGAGCAGCGCATGGAAACACCAATTACCTTCCCGCCGGAGCGGTACCTATTTATCTATTTATGTACTTGCACTTTGACATGCTTTCGAACTGCTAGGTTGGCAGGAGCAGGGACCGAGCAATGGGAGCTCACCCAGTCGCAGGGATTCGAACCGCCGACCTTCTGATCGGCAAGTCCTAGGCTCTGTGCTTTAACCCACAGCGCCACCCGCGTCCCTTAACAAGAGACTCTATTTGCTCCATTTACTACTGTCCAATTTAATTTTAAAAAGCCCTTTAACTTGGGCAGATATAAACAGGGTTGTGTGTACTGTTGCATACTTAAAGATCAAATTCTGTACCCAGGCAAGCTAAATCAATTTAAGTGTCCTGAATAAATTATGTGAACTGTGGAAATTTGAACATTACTGTATTTCCAATGCTGTTAGTCCCAGCCCACAAGATGCAAAGTTTCTGAAGAAACCACTCAAACTCTTATTCATGCACCTCTCTAGTTTCCAAGATTTTAAACTGGGTGGCAACCATATATTTTTTAGAAAAATAATCTCCGTTGATTCTTGGTTTATTCTTAGCTTCAAAATGTACGACAGCATTTAAGATTGGGACCTGTCACTAGAGCATCATTGCCAAACTACAGATAATGATAGCTGAACAAGCTAAAATACATTCCTTGTGATGTGTATCAAATTGTTTAAGACTCATTTAATTATCTGCTTCGGTTGAGAGAACACTCAGTTTAAACTTTATACTGCTGTGAAGCATGAATAGTGCGGAGGCAGGCCTCTGTGTGCTGCTGTTAATATAAATTACTCTGAAATATTTGGGGATTTTCAAACCACTCTGCACTTGATCTATCCCAGATCTGGCCTTATCAACACCCAAAACGTTTTAATTGCACTTGCGTACGATTGTTGCAATCACAAGCTTTTCCATTACTTTTCACCCATTCATGCTGGTGTCACAATTTCCCAGCAATCGCCGGCACATGGTGCACTCTGTAAGACTTTGTTTCCTACTGAGTCAAAGGAAAGACAGGAATTCCATGGAGCTTCAGAGCCACAGCCCCTCAGCTGATTCACGGGTTAAGTGACAAATCCATCGCCCTAAGACACCAAAACGTAAACAGCGATCTGGATGATCACCCGAGATTTGCACACAAATCACTTGGCTGATCAAATATTGTCTGTTGATTATTTATTGACGGTCAAATATCCAAAGGAGCCATCACGCTTGAAAAATTAATCTGCGGCCTCCTCCGCACAAATGCCTTTCAAAGCTGACTTTTGTTTGCCTCTGTATAATACAACTTATTTCTATTTTTACCTCTTTCCCTACTTTTGTAACTCTAGTTTGACCGCAATTTTTAAGGATAAAAGCAAAAGGCGAACTGAATAAGAGAATCATTCACAGAAACAGCCCCTAACACCGCTAAAAATTGTGATAATTCATTGTATTTGTTGGAATATGGTTTATTGTTTCGCCGTAACAGGCAAGTTTGTTTTTGCACTTAAATATATACGATATCTTTATTGACATTGTCCCATGCAGAACAACGAAACTGAAAAACTACATAAAACATTCAAAAACCCCTAAAAACTCTGAAACCCCATTTTAAAATACACTATACTATAGAGACCCCTTATGCTGTGTTTAGAACCAGAATTGCATTTGCATAGAAACTGTTTCTCAGGCGGCTAGTACTGGCCTTTATATCCCTATACCTTTTTCCAGAAGGCAGAAGCTGAAAGAGATAATTTCCAGGGTCCGTACTATCCTGCATAGGCTATCTCTGCCGCTTTCTTATGGCACCTGATAGCATAGATTTGATCTAAGGTGGGAAGAGTGCACCCAATTATTCTCCCTGCAGTCTTTACAACCCTGGACAAACCAATCTTTACAAACCAATTGGGGTTGCCAATGGGGAATCTGTGAACACAACGGCAGCTTTAAAGTCTCCCACCAGCAAAGGAAAAGGATCTAGGAGTCTTGGTTGACCACAAACTTGACATGAGCCAACAGTGTGACGCGGCAGCTAAAAAAGCCAATGCAATTCTGGGCTGCATCAATAGGAGTATAGCATCTAGATCAAGGGAAGTAATAGTGCCACTGTATTCTGCTCTGGTCAGACCTCACCTGGAGTACTGTGTCCAGTTCTGGGCACCACAGTTCAAGAAGGACACTGACAAACTGGAACGTGTCCAGAGGAGGGCAACCAAAATGGTCCAAGGCCTGGAAACGATGCCTTATGAAGAACGGCTGAGGGAGCTGGGCATGTTTAGCCTGGAGAAGAGGAGGTTAAGGGGTGATATGATAGCCATGTTCAAATATATAAAAGGATGTCACATAGAGGAGGGAGAAAGGTTGTTTTCTGCTGCTCCAGAGAAGCGGACACGGAGCAATGGTTCCAAACTACAAGAAAGAAGATTCCACCTAAACATTAGGAAGAACTTCCTGACAGTAAGAGCTGTTTGACAGTGGAATTTGCTGCCAAGGAGTGTGGTGGAGTCTCCTTCTTTGGAGGTCTTTAAGCAGAGGCTTGACAACCATATGTCAGGAGTGCTCTGATGGTGTTTCCTGCTTGGCAGGGGGTTGGACTCGGTGGCCCTTGTGGTCTCTTCCAACTCTAGGATTCTATGATTCTAAGTCTCAGAGCCCCCCCTCCCCACTTGGTGATAGGTGGTTATCTCTTTCTCCTCTGAAAAGTACATAGAGCTGAAAGAGGAAGTCAGAAGAGTGGTGTTCTTTCCCACTTCCTCTCTCTGTTCTTCCTGCTTTTCAAGACTCAGATTAAGCTACTAGATCTGACATTTACCAAGATCGCTTGGAATTGCAAAGAGAGAAAAGTTATGTGTGTGAGCATGAGTTTTCCGGGAGAGGAGGGGAGGTGATAACAGAGGGAAGGAGAGTGTGGTGCCCACAGCACTCACTCAAAATCCAAATGTGTCCTTGAGCCCAATTGAAATTGCAAAGGATCTTTTGTTATTTTGTTTGACCCAATCTTTAGGAGCAGTCAATTACCCAATCTAGGACCACCACTAGCTCCCAGTATACACTGAGGCAGTCCCCAACACAGCAATTAAAACAACTGGAGAAAAACGCTAGACATCTAGGTTTGTTTGGTTTTAGCATGTGCTGAAGCAGGAAGCCCGCTGTTCATTTTTAAATGCTAAAATATAAAACAGGAAAGCAGCTTGCCTCTTCAGCAGTAAAAGTCGATGCAGTGAAAGCCCCAAAAGAAACCAATAATCTGGATATATGGCATCACAGTTTTATATCGGAATCTTCTTTTTCATGTATTTTTATTCATTTTCAAATTATTATGGAACCACAGAGACAGGTAAACAAGAGCAAAAGTTCAATAACGTCTCCAACTAAAAGCACTGCCTACCAAACCTTAACATATTAAATAGCAAAACTCAATCGAAAATCATGACAACCGTATTTCTCTAGATGTCACGTGACGAGACACATGTAAATCTAAAACGAAACTATATGAAATAAAGTCCCACCATACTGAATAGAAATTATGTGGATCTCCCTGTCCCATAGACCTGTAACTTACGTGCTATGTTTTCTGCAACAACTAAATTCCAGAAATATTTAGACCAGGCATAGGCAAACTCCGGCCCTCCAGATGTTTTGAGACTACAATTCCCATCATCGCTGACTACTGGTCCTGTTAGCTAGGGATCATGGGAGTTGTAGTTCCAAAACATCTGGATGGCTGGAGTTTGCCTATGCCTGATTTAGACCTTAAGGATATAGTCAGAATTTTTTCAAGCATCATGGGGTAGGCAGAAAGGAAGAAGATATGTACTGTTTGTTCTTCGCAGACTCAGCAACGTTCAGCACAACCTTTGCAAACCACTGGCTTAAGATCACACCCAAGTATTTCTTTATTTTTGAGCCAACCTCACTCTCAAAAGTGACTTGAAACACAGAGAGAGACCATAGCTCATACCTTTCCAGGAAATACCTGGGCCCAAGGCCTGGCCAAAAGGCAACAATATTCAGCTGAATGGACCACACTGTATCTGACAGAACAGATCAGGGATAGGCACAAGGAGGCCAAATCACCAGCCCTCCAGCATAGCTCCTGCCTGCAAATCCATCTTAGTCCCAAGCCATGCCGCATGTGAGTGAGCAGCAGAGGTCCCCAAGGCACACGCAACTGGGAGCAACTGGGAGGGAGCAGCTGAGATGCCCCACGGGGAGAAGATGAGCTGGTCCCTCTGCCTCTGCTGTAGGAAGAGGAGGCAAAAGACTCATCAGCCATAGACAACCTAGGCTATCTATGGATGCTTCTCAGCCCTTGCGGAATTCAAAACACGGCCTCCATTAAAAGGTTAGGCCCTGACCAGGGTTATAAACGCAGCTTCACACGTTTGCAAAATAAGAAAAATCCTCCACTAGCTTGCAATGCTTCCTCTACATCGTTCTCAGGAGCTGGTGCGATTTTTCTACAGAAACTGGTGCAAATATCCTTCCAGGGCACATGAAGACATATACCCAGGCATGGCATCAAGGCTGTGTGTTGCTTTGTTCCTTTTTTTTATCCTTGAGGATGCATTCCTAAGTCCCGAGAAGGGAGAGGCCGTTCCTGGGACAATAAAGCAGGATCTTTCCACTCACCCAGAGCTTTTGCAGTTCAAAAGGTCACCAGCAGCCTTCACTCACACACACACACACACACACACACAGCCCAGATGACAGGTCAGATGGGCAGGAAACAATCTCCGGATACAATTCTGTCTACTATTTCCAAAGACCACACCAGGAGGGACCGTGAAGGAGACTCCCGCTACCCGGAATCCCTGGCTGCGGCGGATGTGAAGGAGGTTGCAAGAGGGTGATAAAAACTCCCTCTTTTTTTTCCTGAGTATTGCATAGTATTTAAGAAGCACATCTGAAGGAGGGAGAAATGGGTGCGAAACCTCACGGTGACGGAGCCTGCGCCACTAATGCATGGCACACGCAGAGTGCCCGGCGCTGCACAAAGGACAGAATCAAGGCTGTCTCTTGCCGAAAGAAATCTCTTCCTACTAGGTGGAGCTGCCTGCATGGGGAAGGGATCGCCCACGCAGTTTGGCGGCGAGGGAAGGGAGCAGGCGAGGGTTGGGGAGCCAATCTGAGCCCTACCTCCAATAACTTAACGAAAGAGTGTTGTTCCCGGGGTTCAAGTCAGGTCGGGAAGCTCCCACTCTCAGGGCTTGGAAATGGGAGTCGCAAGTGTTGGGAGACACACATTGCCCTAAGAGGCACTCCCGTCTGAACGCTACACGACCGGGCAACACGGAAGTGCGCAGGCACGATTCACGGAATCGTAGCGTTGGAAGGGACCCTGAGGGTCATCTAGTCCGACCCCCTGCAATGCAGAAATCCTGCTCACAGCCACCCCTGGGTAGTCTCGAACCACCAACCTTCTGGTTAACAGCCGTGACCCTCGGCTGGGTCCGCGCAACTCCTTCTCCCCAGAGGTCTTGGGCACCCCCACTCACCTTTCTATTTTTCAATTTTTTTTATTGGTTTTCACAACATTATAAACAAAGAAACACATAAGACAAACATAAATCATAGCCTTATTAAAAGAAATTACACTTATTAACATTGTTAAGTGACTTCCTCGCTTCCCCTTGGTTGGATTTTAACGGTTTTCCAAATCACAGTTCTTATAAAATTTAACTTAAAGATTAGCATCCTTAGATCTTCCCATTATGAAATTAAACCTATTAACTCACCACTTAACATCAATAAAATCCTGAGCCAATTAAGGAAGGGGCCCGCTCACCTTTCAGCAGGGAGATGTCGGCGTGCTGCGCGTCCCGGCGCAGCGCCCGCACCACCAGCGCCACGGTGCTCTCCTCCCGCAGCGCGTCCGCCCGCCCGCTGCGCTCGTCGTACACCACCACGGCCGAGTAGAGCCCCGAGCGGAGGCGGGCGCGCGCCTCGTCGTCGGCCGGCAGGATCTGCTCCAGGCTGACGGAGCCCTTGGCCCTGCGCCGGACGATGGTGTTGCAGCGCACGTTGAGCGCGCCGCGGATGTGGCCCGCGCTGTGCGCCAGGAAAGGCCTGCAGTCCAAGAGGAGGCACTTGCCGCCCTGGCCGGAGCCCCCGCCGTGCAGGAGGCGCTGCAGCCCCGCGCACTCCAGCTCGCGCAGCTCCGCCATGGCCGCCACCGCCGCCGCGCAGCCTCCCTCCCTCTCCCTCCTGCTGCTGGGGGACACGGGCCTTAGCGCGCTCCTCTTGCGCGCAGCCCTAGCGCGGCCGCGGAGAAGGAAGCGCAGCTGCTGCTGCTGCTGCTGCTGCTGCCGCTGGTGGCGACGGCGGTGCTGGCCGCGCGCCCTCCGGAGCGCGTGGGAGGGTCGCTTTTACTACCTCGCCCCGCCCTCCCGGCTCGGCTTTCCCTCTCCCCGCCGCCGGGCCCCTTTCTTGCCTCCGCTCGCCTTGAATGGAACGCGCGACGTCACAATGGGAGGAATCGAACGCGGCCCCGGCGCTTGTGCGCGCGTTCCATTCATAATAATAATAAAGGAGGAGGGGAGGGAGGGAGGGAAAGGAAGGAGGCGCGTTCTACTGGCGGCGGCCCCAGGCTTTGTGAATGGGAAGCCGAGCGCGGAGGGGCGGCGGCGATAGGGAACCACCCAAGCAACTCAAGGGGCCGCTTCCTGGCTTTCTCTGTCATCCTGGCGCGATCCGAGAAACACTTGGTTCGTTTGTTTGCTGCTGCGTCAGGTTTCTTAGGAAAGCCCTTCTGTTTTCCGTGGAAAGCAGCGCCTCAGCTGCGCGCACATCCTGGCGCCGGGTTTGGGGTTATTTTTGGCTTTCTAATGGGCGCGCGCACTTGGCGGGGCTGCTTCTCCGGTAGAAATGAGAGGCCCGAATTGGTACATCGTCACCCTTTTTAAACAGGAAAAAGCCGCTTCCAGTGAAGTGGGAAGCGGGTGGGGCGGGGAGGACCTGGCCCTTTCATCTGTCGAGGAACTTCCGCCCTGACATCAGTCATGTGTCGCCAATCTTTACTTTTCGATGCACGTTTCTAAAATTCTCAGCATTCCTGGGTTAGATACTACAGTCCAAACGCCACTTACCTGGGATTAAAAGCAACTGAATTCCATGGGGCATGGTTAGGATAGTAGCTCGACTTTTCCCAGTCTATTCTAGTCGTATTAAATAGTATTTATAATACTTTACTGAATGGCAGGGTGGTGTGTGTTCTTCAGCCGGAACTGAGTTCCGCCACCTCTTTGTAGCTGTAGTGTCAGGCTTCGGGCAGCACGACGGAGGCAACGTTGTAATGGGGCCGCAGCCATGCCGGAGGCGGGGCAATTGGGCGGAGAAGCGTCCCCCCCCTCAAAAAAAGTTTTTGTTTCTCCCCTAAAATCTTTGGCTCCCCCCTAAAAAAAGCGCAACAACTTAGGGTTGTCCATAAAAAAAAACCCCACTGCTGACTGGTTATATTTGTTGGTCTTGCATTTTATTGTACACCACTTAATCATTAATATTTTAAAGTACTGTCCTATAAAATAATAATAAGATTTGAACCTGAGACTGAATAAATCTTATTATTGTTTATTTCATTGATGCCTTATGATGCCAATTTTGCCTAGTCCACATCCAGCCAAATTTAGTAGATTGCTTCCCAATTTCTTGCCAGTATTGGGGCCAATGACAACTCACTCCTGGAGGAGACAGGCTTTCACCAGGACCACCACACTCTAGGATAGAGTTGCCCACCACCATCCGTTTCCCCCGCTCAATTGTTCTGATTTGCTGCTATTTAACCAAGAAAAAATATATACACAAAATACGCACATTTCCTGTTACAGTATCTTTAATTTGGACCTAAGCTGAGACACAGTAATCGTTCAAAACAAAACAAAACACCCCAGAGGTCTCTGCGCTTTCAGAGTTTGTCAGAAGAGAGACTTGAAAAGATTTGAATGTGGGACTGAAAAATCTGCACTCCTGGCTTCTCACCAAAAGCTCCCTGGATAAGATGATCTTCCTATTGCATAATTTAATTAAGATGTCATGTTGCCCAATACATTTTTAATACCTTAATTTCACTTTAAAGGCACACTCGGTCCTAGGCGGCACTTCGTTCATGAATGAGGAGACTGAATCACATGAGCACACGAAAGTCCATGTGAACAGACCTTCCAAAGGATTTTGACATCTTGAAAGGGCATGGCTTCCTGGCAGGCTTCTGAAGTGGCACATCTTTTTGTAGAAAGTAACGATGGATAGAGGCCAAACAGGGACACATTCCAAATACTTAGATGTCTCCCCGTAAAATCACTGGTCCTTAAAAATACTTAATGTTGGCTGCATTCAAGCCTTCTGTGTTGAGCTTCACAACCCTTGTTTCTGCAGCTGCTACAAACTGAGATATTTCTCAGATGTCTGGCTAGAGACTATAGTGAAGACACCAGTAAAAGAATACTTCCTGGTACTTATTTGGGGAGCTGCCTGGCTAGGTGCGTGTAAGCCAAACATCAAGAGCTAAATAACTCTTTGCCTTTGGCTCAAAGCCTGAAACACTGAAAAAACAGAATTAGGCGTGTGCGGATGAAGACATAATTTAGTAAATATTTTCACAGAAATGAAGCAGTCAGGATTTCTGAGGAGCAGAGAATCTATGCTTATCTGGCAGTATAGATAATATTACATTACTTAACATTTAATTGCCAGGTTAGATTTAAGTGAAACCTGAAATTGCTGGGTGTCTGTGCATTTTTTATCGTCCTTGCTATTCCTGACCTAAACCCACAATATATATGTCTTCGTTTGGAGAGCAGAACAAACACATAAACAAACAAACCTTACAGAAATGCCAGCTATCGCTTTGAAGAAAGCCTGCTCTCATGCCGAGGCCTTGTCTTATTAACCTCGGAGTGCGTGAGAATGTTTTCAGCACCTGTTCTGCAACTTCTGTCATAAGCTAGCTTGCGTTCTTTTCCCCCGAGGGAGCGACTTTGACTCTACTGAGGCGATGGGAAAGTTCAGGTCGATTCATAGCAGTTACGTTTTAGGAAGTCACGTGGTTTGCCACAGTGATGTGTTACTCTCTCGTACACCATAATAGTAATTACCTCGGGGATTCGTACTGAAATTTCACAAAGCGAGGAGGTTCCTTTCCGCACCTAGTAATTATAGTGTGCACAGAGTTCTCGTCAGTCTCTCAGGGAAAGTAAAGAAAGGGGCTTATGAGAAGGGAGAGCCACATCGCTCACAAATCTATAATGAAGAGGAACCTGTTGAACTTCCAGTCTGAAGCGAAAGCATATAAATGTATATAGATTTAATATGTACCCGATAGCTTTTATATACAGTGGTACCTTGGTTCTCAAACTTAATCCATTTCAGAAGTCCATTCCAAAACCAAAATGTTCCAAAAGCAAGGCATGCTTTCCCATAGAAAGTAATACAAAATGGTTTAATCTGTTCCAGACTTTTAAAAACAACCCCTAAAACAGCAATTTAACTTGAATTTTACTATCTAACAAGACCATTGATCCATAAAACGAAAGCAATAAGCAATGTACTGCAGTCACACAATCAATCAATAGCTGAACTGGGTTCCACACAGTCACAAAAGAAAAAGCCACAAAAACAAAAATGCAAAATAAATAGCAAAAACAGACAGACCTCAGCGTAACACTCAGATCATCAGTGTAACACTCAAAACCGAGCACATTCAACTTCCAGAATAGTTCGCAAACTGGAACACTTCCAGGTTTGCAGTGTTTGGGTTCCAAGTTTTTGAGTATCAAGGCGTTTGAGAACCAAGGTACCACTGTGTGTGTGTGTGTGTGTAATTGTTATGATATAAATGCATGCATCTTATGTGAGCACTTTTAAATTCTGAAGGGTAGTATTCAACTAATGCTGTGTACATACTACTACCCTTTTAAAGCACTTTTGAAGTACATTTCCCCCCCTCAAAGAATTATGAGTACTGGAGTTTGTTAAGGATTGCTGGGAATTGTAACTCCATGAAGGGTAAACTACATTGCCCAGAATTCTTTGAAAGAAAGCATGTGCTCCAAAGGTATTATGGGTACACAGCCTAAATTTCACTCAGAGTGGACCTATTGAAATAAAGAACTCTTAGTCATATTCATTAACTTTTGTGTGTCTGCTCTGAGCAAAACTTAATTGAATACCACCCATTGGTTTCAACCAGGGAAAGTTACAAAATGTGTGTTTAATTCCCCCCGCTGAAATCAAAGAGATATAGAAGTCTTCAAGGACAGCTAGAAACAGCTTGGAATAGAATAGCATACAGTGGTACCTCGGGTTACATACGCTTCAGGTTACATGCGCTTCAGGTTACAGACTCCGCTAACCCAGAAATAGTACCTTGGGTTAAGAACTTTGCTTCAGGATGAGAACAGAAATCGTGCTCCGGTGGCATGGCGGCAGCAGGAGGCCCCATTAGCTAAAGTGGTGCTTCAGGTTAAGCACAGTTTCAGGTTAAGAACGGACCTCCGGAAGGAATTAAGTTTGTAACCAGAGGTACCACTGTATTTAAAATCAAGCTCTTGAATGTCTGTTACTTTCCACAATCCATTTCAGGAAAGGGCCTTCTGTGCCCCATGCAACACAAAATCCAACAATGTGGAAGAGCCCACAGTCTTGAGAGCCAACCAGGAAGATATATTCTGTCACTGAGTTCACTTTTGGAGCTACCGATTCATGATCCTCAGCTGTGATCTGCCCAGATTCTGCCCGCTTCTGTTCTTGAGTGGGCCAAATACAACCTAATCTAACCTGTCCTCTGCCTTTGGCCAACATTTGATCTAAAAAAACCTCTGTAGCTGTGATAGCTACTGCAGCAGCACCCAGAGCGGATGGGAGGCGATCACACCCTCCAGCGGTTTCTATTTTCCAGGGACAAGTCTCAGATTTACAGAAGACGTCCCGGTTTCAGATTTGATCCCGGAATGCCCTGGTTTTCCTTAGGACGTCCCTATTGTCACTGGAGAAATGTTGGAGGGTTTGGAGTTATCCAATACCCAAGGCATCTGAAGGCTGAAGTTTTTAAATGTTTTATTATGTTTTTGTATATGTTGGAAGCTGCCCAGAGTGGCTGAGCCAACCCTGTCTGATGGGCGGGATATGAAGAAGAAGAAGAAGAAGAAGGAGGAGGAGGAGGTCCTTATTTTCATCACATAAATGGTGGAGGGTATGGGAAATGTTAGTGGTAGAACAAGGAGCTTTTTGCCAGTTCCTAGAAGCCACATCACTCTGACATTAACCAAAATTTAATAATAAATAAACAAGGGAGTCGCTGCACTCCGGGAGTGCATTGCCCCACTTTCAACAGACATACCTAATTCTGTTCAGACTTGAGCTCTGGGAAAACTGGTTCTGCTTGTCTGCTGCAGAAGCTGACTCTGAGCCATAGTGACCAGCTAAGTTCTCACATCTCACCACCAGCTCATATCACTTTTCAATTTCATTTCAATTTTTTAAAAAAGAATGATCCCAATATTGTTGTTTTCAGATATAAGGCAACAAGGGACATGGTTGCAGAAACCTACCAAATTCCTTTAAAGATACATTTGTGAAAAGGTGGAGGAATGTGGGTCATGAGAAGCATGGGGCATGTGGAGAAAGACCAGATTGTCCGTCAAACATTGCAGCTCAAGCTGCAAATGTGGGGCAGGAGCTCTGATCTCTAGGTATGCACTCCTACCTTCACTTTGGCAGATCCTTGGAGTAGATTTAGTTTTGCCGTAGGAGTAGGGGGGAGAAAAGATATTCCTGGTGCATTTTCCCAAAACAGATATCACAAGAACAACGAAGGAGCTGGCAGCAAAGTTCATCGCTCTTTTCTTTTCTTCTTACAAAGCGAACCTGATCACCTCTGCCATCATCTTGCCATGTGCTTGGTGAATATGGACCTTGCGAAATTGTCCTGCTGCCTGCTGTTTATCCCAGGGCAGTTTGATGACACCCAAAAGCATCCTGCCTCAATCAATATTACATAGTCATGCAAATACTTGCATTTTTCTCATCCCAAACTTGACTCCACTGAGGTTGGACCAGCAGTTATTGCCTGGACTTGACCCTTTCGGGCCTTTGACATGGAGATAGTGAAACCCCCACAGGAGGGAATAAATGGGGTTGTGCCTGTTGTGGGCAGCAAGAGGTAAAAGAAGGCAGAGTAACCAATGCAGATCTTAACTTTGGGTGCTGGGATAGTTTGTGTGTATACACACACACACACACACACACACACACACACACACCCCTTTCATCCAGGCAAGGAGGAGGCATGAACAAAGTTCAGCAACACACTCCAGCCAGGCAAAAACGCTGGATACAAAGCAGGGACAATGATTGGTGTGGCCTGAGGACAGTTCTAAGGGCCAGACAGAAAGGCCTCGAGGGCCACATTGAGCTCCCTGACCTGAGGTTCCCCACCCCTAGGTTAACATAAACTTGGTTACTGAAGAAGGCTTCCTTGCCAAGGCTGCAAGGCTAACTGTATCTACTCAGCAGCAAATCCTACTGAATTCAATGGGGCTTACTCCCAGGTAAGTGGGGTTAGGATTGCAGGCTAGGTTGCGCAAGGCAGATCATGCTTGCTTCTCACTCCCTGTCAGAACTCTGCTCCAAATGGCCACACGCCCCAGGAATGTGGAAACAAGCGAAAGGGCACGATGGCATCTGCCAGCTAACAGAGCCACCAAGGAATCGCACCATTTCTTTATTGTTATTATTTTAATGAAATATCCCACCCTAAGGAATTGCACAGTTTCTGTCTGAGCAAGAATCTTAGCCAGGGGAGATCAGCCTCACCACATTATTCTAGCACTGTCATATTGGATCTCCCTCCAGTCCACACTTTCACTCACATGATTTGTGTGGTTTTTAAAAATTTTAAAGGCCTTTGTATTATTTTTTTAGCCACTCTGGCATATGGTCCTTTGTCTGTACAATAAAAATATAATACAAAAAATAAAAGAACAGCACAATTCTGAAATTGCTTCCTCCTCCTTCTTGCCCACCATAACTTTTTATAAAGTAGGGCTGCCATATGTCCATATTTTCCTGGACATTACCAGGATTTCAAAGGTGGAATTGACATCCAGGGATAGGCGGCACGTTGTCCTGGATCTTTCGCAAGTCAAAGCTCAACAACTTTCGGGGTGTCCTGGTTTTTACTTTTTGAAATCTGGCAACCCTATGTAAGGTAAAGGGACCCCTGACCATTAGGTCCAGTCATGATCGACTCTGGGGTTGTGGCGCTCATCTCGCTTTATTGGCCGAGGGAGCCAGCGTACAGCTTCCGGGTCATGTGGCCAGCATGACTAAGCCGCTTCTGGCGAACCAGAGCAGTGCACGGAAACGCCGTTTATCTTCCCGCTGGAGTGATACCTATTTATCTACCGGTACTTGCACTTAAACATGCTTTTGAACTGCTAGGTTGGCAGGAGCAGGGACCGAGAACCGGGAGCTCACCCCGTCGCGGGGATTCGAACCGCCGACCTTCTGATCAGCAAGTCCTAGGCTCTGTGGTTTAACCCACAGCGCCACCCGCGTCCCTATATAAAGCTTCTATTAAAAGTTTGACTGTACATTTTTGCCCATGGAAACCCTAATATGTTATAATTCAAATCTTTAATAAGATTATGTATTGCCAGAATGTATCCAGGACTCACAGATATCCTGCCACTGAACTTGGGGGCTCCATTTAATTATTGGAAAACAATAATGGATGGACCTTGCCTCCATGAATATGTCTAAAACTAGACATTCTCTTGTCTTGTTATCTCAGCTCATTCACATGTTTTAAATTACTTTTCCACTAAAACTCTTTTGTGCTGCACTTGAAATGTACTCATGCATCTGCTTGCCGCATGATGATTCAGGGATTCCATATTTTGAATACTACAGATCACACAATACAGTATGCCATTGTTGCAAAACTGCATGCGTATCTTTCACTGCATCATAGAATTGCAGAGCTGGAAGGGAACAGGAGAATCATCTCGTCCAACCCTCTGCAATACAGGAATCTTTTGCCCAACATGGGACTTGAACCCACAGCCCTGAGATTAAGAGACCCATGCTCTACTGACTGATCTATTGGGATGTCAATGACTGGTAGTGCTTGCATGCACTACACAAGAGTCGCTGGATTTTTACGCAGCGCTCAGCATTCCTGAGAAACATTTCTGTGTGTTGGGTTGAAATAAACGACAGACAAATGGCAAGTGTCATATGGGAGGCATCTCCCGAGGATGTCTCGGGGAGTCCCTTTTATTGAATATTACAGCATTGCCACATACGTGCTTGTTGCTGATTGGTTAACACAAATACAATGCGAGGATTGCATATAGGCATTAATCATCAATAGATTAAAAGTTGGGAAAGGGAACACAGAATTGGACAGGCGTGAAAACCTCCTTGTTAAACAATTACTAGTGATTGATATAGCATTCATCCGTAGATGTGGTCAACCAAGCACTAAGAACAGGTCAGAATGCAATGTCTCATGAACTCAATGTGGACTGAACATTCTAGGGTGATGAAGGAATATCTCAGCTTAAAATGGTTTAGCCAGAGTCATGTGTAGAAGCAAAACTTCCCATCATCTATGACTCCAGCAGAACACAGCAAATTTCTCCGAAAGGATCGGAAGCAGAACTAATCTAATTTTGGCAGCAGATAACTTTGATGGAGTATGTGATAGAAGGAATATATATATCAGATACTGCTTAAGGCAGTTGCCCAACTGTGCTTTTACCATGGCAGAATAATATGGGGTTGGGGACATTTGCGGTGTGTGTGTGTATGTGGAATGGCAGATAGGAGCAGGGTCACCTGCTCATTCGTCCTTGTTTAAAGCTCCCCCAATGGCGCTGTAATCTCTTTTCCCTCAACTAGGCCTAGACTGGAAACAAGCCCAGATATTTGTGAACTTATCACTTTGCACCTCTTCATTCAAAATCCATGGGCACATTGTTATAAGAATTTTAAGGCCTTATATATATAAAATAAAGGGTAAAGGGACCCCTGACCATTAGGTTCAGTCGTGACCGCCTCTGGGGTTGCAGCGCTCATCTCGCTTTATCGGCCGAGGGAGCCGGCGTACAGCTTCCGGGTCATGTGGCCAGCATGACTAAGCTGCTTATGGCAAACCAGAGCAGCGCACGGAAACACCGTTTACCTTCCCACCAGAGCGGTACCTATTTATCTACTTGCACTTTGACGTGCTTCCGAACTGCTAGGTTGGCAGGAGCAGGGACCGAGCAACGGGAGCTCACCCAGTCACGGGGATTCGAACCGCCGACCTTCTGATCGGCAAGTCTTAGGCTCTGTGGTTTAACCCACAGCGCCACCTGCGTCCCTATATAGATGTTCATAAATGTACCAAGCAAACACATACAAATATGTGAACCGCATGTCTGAAACCCACAGAAAAGTCCTGAAACCATTTTCTCTCTCCCAGAATGACCTCAAATATTTCTCTGCAAGGTTGAAGGAAATGGGACATCTCCCCATTGTCTATTTCACAAATCCTCTCTTAAGGGCACATTTAATAGGGCGTGCCTGTGACCTGGACCCAGGAACTGAGTATTTACCATTACAAAGGAATCGCCAGGCTGCCCAAATAATGTAATCAGTTATCTTTCTCAGGTAACAGTAACAAATTCCAAGTAACCACCCAATCGGTGAAAGCAACTCTCAATCCTTCATTTGCATACTGGTGGCCCAGAGTGAGAACTGCAGCCAGTCTGAATACATAACAACAACAACAACAAAAAATCCCTGCTTCTTTCTTTCTTTTTACTTTTCCAGGGGCTTCTTCCTGACGTGCTCACCTGTGACATGCAAGGAGTTCTCTGGAGGAGTGGTGGTGATACATGCACTCTGCTGCCCAGCCAGAAGTCTGAAGGTGGAGTCCATAATTCTACCACCTCCTCCTGCCTCAGGTGCAGAAAGGCTCCGAGAGTGGGACCGCTGGGAGACACACTCTCTACAGCTGCCCCCCCCTACTCCACCAACAGGATTTTGTGAGGAATTCCCTTGGATACCAAAGGCTGAGAAAAAGGCTTTTGAAAGGTCATCCTGCTCAAAAGGCTGTAAAACCCTGAGCAGCAAAGGAAGCAGAAGGTTAGCAGTCTTTGGAGTTCAGGCGGTGACTTGTGCAAAGGAAATGCCTTTTTTTACTTTGTCTGCAAAAGTGCTGAAGTGCCACAAAAAAGGTCCAGCTACAGAGATCAGGGGGCAGCAGCTTCCATCAATAAAAGGGGCTTTAACTACCACAGACCCTAAAGTGTCCCTATTTTCCAGGGATGTCCCTGATTCAGAGAAGTCATCCCTGTTTCCGATTTGATCCCAGAATGTCCCTCTTTTCCTTAGGATGTCCCTATTTTCATTGGCCTGTTGTCTTTGTCCATGGAGTTTTCTTGGCAGGGATACTGGAGTGGCTTGCCGGTTATGGTGCTGGAGGAGACTCTTGAGAGTCCCATGGACTGCAAGATCAAACCTCTCCATTCTTAAGGAAATCAGCCCTGAGTGCTCACTGGAAGGACAGATCCTGAAGCTGAGGCTCCAATACTTTGGCCCCCTCATGAGAAGAGAAGACTCCCTGGAAAAGACCCTGATGTTGGGAAAGATGGAGGGCACAAGGAGAAGGGGACGACAGAGGACAAGATGGTTGGACAGTGTTCTCAAAGCTACCAGCATGAGTTTGACCAAACTGCGTGAGGCAGTGGAAGACAGGAGTGCCTGGCGTGCTCTGGTCCATGGGGTCACGAAGAGTCGGACACGACTAAACGACTAAACAACAACAACATTTTCATTGCATAAATGTTGGAGGGTATGGAGTTATCCAACCCCCGAGCTGTCCGAAGGCAATCCTGTACAGGGAAGGGTTTTTTTAAATGTTTAATTTTTTTATTATGTTTTTATTTATGTTGGAAGCTGCCCAGAGTGGCTTGGGCAACCCATTAAGATGTATGGGGTTTAAATATTGTGGAATGGGACATCCCTATTTTCATCAGAGAAATGTTTCAGGTTATGCTACCCTAAGCGTATGTCCCTAAATACTCTTCCTGGCTTTGCCCAAAGTCTTAAAAAAGCAGGAAGAGGGGTTTTTATTTGCCCTGAAGGAACCCTCTATAAGGGATGGAAAGCTACTCTTAAGGGCAATTCATTTCCTTCGCAGCTAATCCAAAGAGCTGCCTATTATATCGCTGCCGCCAGGGAGGCAATCAAGGAAGGGATTCCGGGGGAAATGAATTGTCAAGGCTGGCAAAGATTTGTATGATGAAATGTCAATAGATCCCTTGAATTAAGGCAGAGAAATGTATGCCGTTTGTAATTGTCAACCTGATTCACAGTCAAGGGCTCGGATCTCGGCTGACTGGCAGCTCAGCCCAAATGCATTTACTTGGGCACCATCCTGCTCCCCCCCCCCCCAATTCAGTAGAATTTATTTCTGAGCACTGGAAGTGCAGCTCCAATTTTACAGCTTCAGCTCCAGTCAAATTAGAGGCTGGTTGTAAATTCCAGAGCCACTCTAGAATTGATAGACGTGGTTCTTTTGCCCTCAGCATACATTTTGAAATGTGATCTGAATTAATATCTGCACGCCAAAAGAAGTGCTGTAGCATTGCCAAGTATGCTGGGGGGGGGAGCCCCCATTCATTCAAATCTCGCTTTAACCTTGAACTCACTCGATGGCCTAAGACCAGCTTCCATCCTATCTCAGCCTCAGTGCCTGTGCACCATTTGAAATGTGATGGTGCTTCTATTGCAGCTGTTGAAAGATGGCTGAGTTTGCAAATGTGAAGGGGCTGTCAACTCCTAAACTGTGTTAGATCCTCTACACACATTACAGTTGGGTTGGCAACCTCAGTCCCCTCTCTCCACCTGGGGCCTGCTCCCTGGCCTCTGCACACAGGAAGTAGTAGTACTTGTTGTTGTCATGACTATGCCCTCTGGATTTCATCTGCCTGAATTATTTGAGACTCGCATTATCACAACCACCAGCAAAGCCCTCTAAGACATTGAGCAGCCTAGCGAAATTCTCCTGTGACTACGGAAGCAACTGTTAAATAAAACTCAAGTCCCCAAGCAAAGCGGGGATGTTAATAGCATCTCTGCAGGGTACACCGATAGTAATTGAGGGAGATGCTAATGAAGTCTGTCTGGGAAAGCAAAGGGGGAAATTATGCAAGGAAGAGAATTAAAAAGAGGGCGGGGGTGTGTTGTGGGGGGATAAATTGCAGCCCTTCTGTTTTACAATTTCTTCACAAGTCACGTTAAATTTAAATCATGCTCACAAGTCGCTCTTAAATTGGTTTTTGCCTTTTCCATGCAGATTATTTGTGCAGAAACTCTACATCACTTTGTCAATAAGACTTGGAATGGTTGGTCGTGTTTTGGAGCGTTAAAACCTCTTTAAAACATATTTTTCCATCTGTAATGGAATTATGACAGGGAGGAAAGATATGGAGGGAGGGCTTGCACTGCAAGGACCTGTGTGTGTGTGTGTGTGTGTGTGTGTGTGTGCGCACTCTTTACCAGAGACACATCACATAAGCATGCTCACACACTGGGGACCCCGCAATGAGGGGCAGGTCGCCAGGGGTCATAAGAAACTGCCTCATGCCAGCTTAGACTATATATCCATCCAGCTCAGAATATTGTCTCCTCTTACTGACTACGACACTGTTGCGATCAGATCCACGCCACATACTGTATTTACTCGAATGTAATATGCACATTTTATGGGCAAATTACGTCACGAAAATTAGGATGCACATTATATTCTATGGTGCATTAGATGCGATTGCAAGCTTGAAAAACATAGGAAATACATTTTTGGTTTCAAGGCTTTGAAAATTGAGGTGCACATAAGATTTGATGGCACATTAGATTCGTGTAAATACGGTGTTTAAAGCACATCCAACGCACACATGATTTCCCTCAAAGAATCCTGGGAGCTGTAGTTTTTATCTCTGTGAAGGGAAGACTACAGCTCTCAGAACTCTTTGGGGAAGGTATGTGTACAGGAAGTACTTCAAATGTATGGTGTGGATCTGCGTCTCAGGCACAGCATATTGTCGTTGTCCCCATCATCTACTCCAGGGGTAGCCTAGGTGTTGTTGGACTCTGCCTCCCATCAGCCCTAGCAAGCACAGCCAATGATCAGGGACGATGGTCCTTGTAGTCAAACAACATCTGGAGGAAACCAGACCGATCTCCTAAGGAAGTGTATTCTGAAGTTCCAGCATCTTGACTGGAAAAGCCCTGCTCTCTAAGGAGATATTAACCACTGAAAATGATGGAAGCCAGAGCAGCACATTGGGTTATAAAATGTCTCGCTTCTGCTTCATTGTCTAATCTATCAAAAGCAATGAAGGCCAGAACGAAAAGTGCTTCCGCCGTCATTTGTACGGGGGTGGGTGAGTGACTGGAACCTTTCCTCAACAGAAATCTGGACGTGCAAATAATTTGATTGTCAATGAGCTCAGGCAACAATTGTGGGCCATCTGCAGTCGATGCCCAAGACTGTGGCTGCTAATTATATATAGCAGCTTATATGATCTAAACTGATAATTGGGTTACTCACGGAAATGCCTCTTTGCATCTCTAAAGCTGATGGATGTACCGCCATCATGAGCTTCAGTCCTTCATTTTTATGGCTTCTCACAGCATGAGGAATAAAGCTGTTCAGATCCAATGACAAGCATACATTACAACAGAAGAACAGAGTCTACGGACTTGGCTCCAAGGCCGGCCCTCCGTCTAAGATCACAGAATCATAGAGTTGGAAGGGATCCCATGGGTCACCTAGTCCAACCCCCTCCACTGCAGGAATCTCAGCGAAAGCATCCATGACTAGGTACGAACTGGGCCAAAACAAACAAGATGAACTTTAACAGGGAGAAATGTAAAGTATTGCACTTGGGCAAAAAAAATGAGAGGCACAAATACAAGATGGGTGACACCTGGCTTGAGAGCAGTACATGAGAAAAGGATCTAGGAGTCTTGGTTGACCACAAACTTGACATGAGCCAACAGTGTGACGCGGCAGCTAAAAAAGCCAATGCAATTCTGGGCTGCATCAGTAGGAGTATAGCATCTAGATCAAGGGAAGTAATAGTGCCACTGTATTCTGCTCTGGTCAGACCTCACCTGGAGTACTGTGTCCAGTTCTGGCACCACAGTTCAAGAAGGACAGTGACAAACTGGAACGTGTCCAGAGGAGGGCAACCAAAATGGTCAAAGGCCTGGAAACGATGCCTTATAAGGAACGGCTAAGGGAGCTGGGCATGTTTAGCCTGGAGAAGAGGAGGTTAAGGGGTGATATGATAGCCATGTTCAAATATATAAAAGGATGTCACATAGAGGAGGGAGAAAGGTTGTTTTCTGCTGCTCCAGAGAAGCGGACACGGAGCAATGGATCCAAACTACAAGAAAGAAGATTCCACCTAAACATTAGGAAGAACTTCCTGACAGTAAGAGCTGTTTAACAGTGGAATTTGCTGCCAAGGAGTGTGGTGGAGTCTCCTTCTTTGGAGGTCTTTAAGCAGAGGCTTGACAACCATATGTCAGGAGTGCTCTGATGGTGTTTCCTGCTTGGCAGGGGGTTGGACTCGATGGCCCTTGTGGTCTCTTCCAACTCTAGGATTCTATGATTCTATGATTCTAGTCTAGTTCTTCAGTTTGCTCCCAAGTAGTGATATCCATTACACAATGCTCTTATATGGCGGCCTTCAAAGACCAGGCACACAGGTGCAGGTGATGTTTTGATCACAAGGCAGAGACTCCCATTTGGTACCCAGAGGCCCAATTCAAAATCCTAGTGTGGATTGTTTACTTCCTGGTCCAGAATAACCAGAGGAATGCATTATACCTCAGGCTAAATGTAGGAAGGTACCTTGGAAGGGGGAAGGGGGGAAGTGGGGATAAAAGCACGAGGTGACCTCCCTCAGCAACTGGCTGATCAGAGGAAAGAACGTCCATGAGAATGGTCCTCCAGCATCACCGGACCAGGTAGGGCATGGACAGCTACAGCACACAGGAAATGCCTGTTATTTCCCTATTATGGTTAGCAGCCCAACAAGAAGCTTAGCCAATGCCTGTTTCCCAGACCAAGTCTCGGAATCCCTGAGATAAGAGTCCCTTTGTACCCTAAGCCCTACTTTTTCCAGCAGTGGTAAATCTGTATCTGGACTATAATGTTGTTGTGGACTAGGTGTCCACAGGGCACCAGAGAGAGGGAATTCTCATTAGTCGTGCCCACCCTGTGGAACATCTTCCCGTCAGATGTAAGGGAAATAACAACTATCTGACTTTTAGAAGACATCTGAAGACAACCCTTTATAGGGAAGTTTATTAATGTTTGGTGTCTTACTGTGTTTTAATTTGTTGGGAGTCACCTAGACTGGTTGGGGAAACCCAGTCAGGTGGGCAGCATATCAATCAATCAATCATCAATCAATCAATCAATCAATCAATCAATCAATCAATCAATCATCTGGCTGGGCTGAAGTGGACATAGCCACTTCAGAATGCATGTTGTAGCTTATGTGACTGGATTTCACCACATAGAAAACTCAGTATCAGCTGAATGATTCTTACCACCCATCTCCCTGACACTATTGTCTTCTATGCATAAGAATATTTTTTTTTCCTCGTGAGGGAGGGTACACCCAACTGCAGTCGAAAAAGTACAGTCCAAACACTGGTTTTCTACCTTATTAACTACTAGGCCTGTGATATGCTGGGGAGACTCTGTGCTCCCTACTGTTATCTTACGAAAAGACAAATGACTGCGAGAGCCAATACTTTTTCTGCTGTGGAATTCCTTCAGGTGAAATCCCACTTGGATAGTTACCTAACTTGGGGACTTTCCTGTTAATTTGGGGACTTCTGGACCACTGGGTGATTTTTTGGGAGTAAAGGAAGGTTATAAACGTAATAATAAATAAATAATTGTGCGATCAGCTGCTGTGTATGTTCATTAAGGATTGTCTAGGTTTTGCATTTATGTCTACTCATTTGGGAGAAGACATTAAATATAGGAGACAGGACAGAGACGTTAAGGCAGCACAAAAATAAATGGTCATGTGTTGACACCAGTGAGACTGATTTTCAGGGATTTGCCTATCACAATGTTTTATTACTGTCTGTTTGTAGCTGGGTTTTCAAAAAGGAAAAGAAAGGGTTAGAGAGAAAAGATGGTGTGTGGTCCCCTTTAACTGTCTGTCCTCCTGACCTTAACATTCATGCGCTTTTAGGATTTCTCTGGGCACCCGCAGAGAGAAGAAAAACAACCTAGAAAAATAAACAAACCTGAGCATCCGAAACAGCCTGCAAGCCAACAACTGGTAAGGCCATAAAAAACAATCACTTTCAAAACAAAAAAAATTCCTTCCAGTAGCACCTTAAAGACCAACTAAGTTAGTTCTTGGTATGAGCTTTCGTGTGCATGCACACTTCTTCAGATATCTGTAGAAGAATCTGTATCTGAAGAAGTGTGCATGCACACGAAAGCTCATACCAAGAACTAACTTAGTTGGTCTTTAAGGTGCTACTGGAAGGAATTTTTTTTGTTTTGACTATGGCAGACCAACACGGCTACCTATCTGTAACAACAATCACTTTCAAATTAGCCAGATGGCAACTCTGACTTCCTGAGCAATATAAAAGGAAAACGGGGGCGGAGGGATGCCAAGAATGGAAATATTTGTAACGGTTCAAGAAAAGGCCACAAGAATGATTCAGAATAAATGTTACAATGTTACAATGTGAAAAGTAAGATCTTCACACTATATATATATAGAGAGAGAGGGAGTACACCCACAATTGCACGATATGATTACGACAAATCAAGGTTATCACACAGGTAACAGTCACCAGAGAGGGACGCGGGTGGCGCTGTGGGTAAAACCTCAGTGCCTAGGACTTGCCGATCGTATGGTCGGCAGTTTGAATCCCCGCGGCGGGCTGAGCTCCCGCCGTTTGGTCCCAGCTCCTGCCCACCTAGCAGTTCGAAAGCACCCCTAAGTGCAAGTAGATAAATAGGTACCACTTTATAGCAGGAAGGTAAACGGCGTTTCCGTGCGCTGCGCTGATGCAGGCTCGCCAGAGCAGCTTCGTCACGCTGGCCACGTGACCCGGAAGTGGCTCCGGACAGCGCTGGCTCCCGGTCTCTTAAGCGAGATGAGCACGCAACCCCAGAGTCGGTCACGACTGGCCCGTATGGGCAGGGGTCCCTTTACCTTTATCTTTAACAGTCACCAGGGAGCCAGAACTGCTTGGGAGAGATGAAAGTTGAAGGTGGCTTGGAAGGCGTACCTGTGTTTGTGGTGTGAATACTAATCACACGCTCACCTTTCAGAAACAGAATGGGTAAGACCTTTTGAGAAATCCGAAAACAGTGAGGATGAGGCAACTTAATTGTGTGTGCACCATGATGACAGATGCCTCTGTAGTTTGTTAATGATGCTCCGAACTGTAGCACTCTCTCTCTCTCTCTCTCTCTCTCTCTCTCTTAACTATGATCAGTCTCCAGCCTCTGTGGCAGATCTGGGGTTCCCTGTGCAGGTTGTGAATCAGCTCCAGCGCTTCTCTATAAAATATGCCACACTTTTAAAAGCAAGTCTCAGGCCATCAAAGGTCACTGGGGAACCACAATTCCAATCTTAACATGCCTAACAGTGTATTACATCTCCTCACCTGCAGCAGAATACTACAGTGGTAAAAGGTAAAGGTAAAGGTACCCCTGCCCGTACGGGCCAGTCTTGACAGACTCTGGGGTTGTGCGCCCATCTCACTTAAGAGGCCAGGGGCCAGCGCTGTCCGGAGACACTTCCGGGTCACGTGGCCAGCGTGACATCGCTGCTCTGGCGAGCCAGAGCCGCACACGGAAACGCCGTTTACTTTCCCGCTGGTAAGCGGTCCCTATTTATCTACTTGCACCCGGAGGTGCTTTCGAACTGCTAGGTTGGCAGGCGCTGGGACCGAGCAGCGGGAGCGCACCCCGCCGCAGGGATTCGAACCGCCGACCTTTCGATCGGCAAGCCCTAGGCTCAGGTTAAAAGCTTAATTCATTCTGGAGGTCCGTTCTTAACCTGAAACTGTTCTTAACCTTGAGGTACCACTTTAGCTAATAGGGCCTCCCGCTGCCGCCACTATGTGATTTCTGTTCTCATCCTGAAGCAAAGTTCTTAACCCGAGGTAATATTTCTGGCTTAGCGGAGTCTGTAACCTGAAGCGTCCATAACCCGAGGTACCACTGTAGTTCACATGCAACTTCTGGGGCCAAGCAGTGTTGGTTTGTTTTATCAACCTGGTCTCATAATTATGCTCCCAGCTTGTTCCTTGGTTAGTATTTCTCCCACACACCTGATACCCAGCTCTGTGTTTCAATTCACTCTGTATTCCATGCTTTACCTGTACAGTACCATTGTTTTGTAATTTGTTACCAGTTTGTGGTTTGTGTTTCGTTTTCTTTCCCATCACCAAAAAAACCAACAACAATAAAGCTGCCCAGAGTGGCTGGGGCAACGCAACACAATGGGCGGGGTATAAAATAACAACAACAACAACAACAACAACAACAACAACAACAACAATCTTTTTTATAAACTTTATTAGGTTTGTATTCAACACAATCAATGTAAGCACAATAGAAAATTCATAAATCCAGATTCCGCCCCCCTCCCTTGACTTCCCCCAACCTCCTCTTCCAGTTCTTTAAATATTTGCTACTTCTGCTTGTTTTGTTTCCCTTGATTTTAAAATCTTTCAACAAAATATTCTTACCATTTTGTACCATGTCTTTCCAAATTACATATTACAGTTTATTATTTCCTCAATTATCGCTCCTTAACTTATACACTTTCCCCCTTAATTGTGTTTACTCAAACCCTGCTAGTGAGTCCAGTTCTTTACAATAACGGTTCCCAGTCTTTTTAAAAGTCTTAATTGTCCTTGTCTCTGAGTTTTCCCATAAGCTTCGCCATTTTGGCATAGTCCATTAATTTTGCCTGCCGTTCTTCTTTCGTTGGTACTATATCTTGTTGTCCTTCCATTTTGGGGCTTGTAAACTCCTAGCTGCTGTTGTAGCATACGTGAATAGCTTCTTCCACTCTTTTGGCAAGTTCTGTCCTGTAATGCCAAACAAAAAAATTTCTAGGTTTTTTAAACAAACGTTATTTTAAACACCTTTTTCATTTCATTATAAATCATTTCCCAGTATGTAGTTTTTGATTACTTTACAATTCCACCACATACGGTAAAAAGTGCCTTCTTTCTCTTTGCACTTCCAGCACTTATTAGAACTTCTTCTATACATTTTAGCAATTTTCACAGGAGTTATATACCATCGATACATCATTTTCATATAATTCTCTTTCAGAATTATACAATTAGTAAATTTTAAATTTACTTCCCATAGTTTTTCCCAGTCTTCCATTTGTATAAAGGTAAAGGTAGAGGGACCCTGACCATTAGGTCCAGTCGCGGACGACTCTGGGGTTGCGGCGCTCATCTTGCTTTACTGGCCGAGGGAGCCGCCGTCCAGCTTCCGGGTCATGTGGCCAGCATGATTAAGCCGCTTCTGGCGAACCAGAGCAGTGCACGGAAACGCCATTTACCTTCCCGCTGGAGCGGTACCTATTTATCTACTTGCACTTTGATGTGCTTTCGAACTGCTAGCTTGTGCCCAAATAATTGTTCTTGACTAGGGTTCCATTCTCTTTGCTAATGAAGGTTTGCTTAAAATAGTGCTAAACCACTAGTCAGGCCTAGAAGGATAAAATTATACACCTACATTCCTGGAGTAATCTGACTAGTTCCCTCCAAAATATTTATGGGTACTTAAGTTTGATTGAATAGCTATCAGCTAGGCAGGCAGGAGAGGGGAAAAGGTTAGAGCTAGGCCTCGTTGCCAGGGTGACAGACAAGGAGATACACATAACCAACAGGACCGCTGCCTTGCTGGCTCCCAGGGTGGAGTTTGGGGTACTATAAAGTATGAAAGCCTTAATCACCAGGTCTGGCCCCTCGCAAGACCTCTGGGTCCATTTCTCTCTCTCTCACACACACACACAGAGCCCCAGGAAGTCTTCCCACAAACAACCAGGTCTTCCTCAGTTTTCTATCCCCTTCCTGCATGTCTCTCTGTGTGAATTTGATTGCGCCAGGATGTCCTCAAATTAGATGTGTTAGTAATACGGTGAGAGCAATTTTCTGCTTCAGATTCCGTTTCCTGCGCTCCTGTCATAGTCATCCCTGATTGCCTCATCTCTTCGTCTCTCGAAAGGTCAATTGTCCTCTGCCTGGAGCCAATGATGGATCACAGGGATGCTCTGGGAAGATCACACTAGGACTCAGGATTTTAAAACCTGATTTATTATTAGATGGTGTTGTTAATTAGTTTTATGGCAAGGGCTATAAGTGAACATTTGCTGTAACGCTTACAGTTAACCTCCCTTTACCCTGCTTTTTAAAAAGCCAATCATTCTCCATCGTGACTAAATGGCACCATTCTTGGGGACTTCCTGGGCTTGTCAGTAATTATTTGAAAAATGCAAGGGCATAATCCAGACCGATGTAAGCAGTGTGTGTCCATGGAAGAATTAAACACCTTCTTGACTTTCTCCCACTGAAGTGAATGAGATGCAAAAGTGCTTACTTACCTTTGGACGGCTCATGCCTCAAGTTTATTAAAAATATATGCATCCTATATTTACTCAAGTATTTTAAAGTCCCCTTAAAAGCAGATGTAGACCAAGTCTGATGCACCATAAAGGCTACAATCCTACACACACTTAGCTGGGAATAAGTCCCTTTGAACCCAGGTGGGTTTACTCCTGAGTAGACATGCATAGGGTTGACACTTTTTATTTCAAAAATATATTTTTAATTTACAGGCTTGCCATGTGACCTCCAAAAACAGACTCACCGTTATGAGAAAGCACATCACATCTGGCCTTGAAACAGAGGCCTCCTTGCACCATAGTTTGGTTGTCCTTGCCAATCTGAAAGCAAGCAAACCTAGACACTGAGCTTTCTAAGTTGCCAGAACACCTGTAATCAAAGATGCACCTGCACCTGCATCACACCTTGCCCAGGTCTCTTCCCAGTTCTCCTTGCTTCATGATCCACCATTTACTGACAGAAGATTGGGAAGCTATTGATCATGAATTGTTAAAAAACAAAACCACCCTACGTAGCAAGCTCCACAGCATGTTTCCCCCATAAGGCCACCTTGTCTGTTATATTTGCAGGGAGAATTGCTCCTCCAGTAGTGTCTGGAATGCAGGCAGACCAGATCCATAGAGAGACTTTTCACACCAGTGACTGGGAACGCTAGGAGGGGAAGCAGCCACCTGATCCAGCCGACCTAGACACACAACCAGCGATGCATCAAGTGAGCATCTTCCCAGCAACAGCACATTGCCAGGAAGGTGGTGCTGGAAATGGTCCTTTGGTGCAATGGTGGAGTTAAGAATCAAGCTCAGCCACTGAAGTCACCACCCTCCCATGCTAATACTTTGGCCTAAGAAAAAGGGAGCCAATTGTTATTTGGGCAGTGTGGAAGAGAGAGAGAGAGAGAGACATGGAGAGGGATAGAGAGACAGAGAGGGAGAGAGAGAGATAGAGAGGGAGAGAGAGGGAGAGAGAAAGAGAAAGAGAGAGAGAGAGAGAGGGATAGAGAAACAGAGATAGATAGATAGATAGATAGATAGATGATAGATAGAGAGAGACATAGAGAGATAGAGAGGGATAGAGAGAGGGGGGGATAGAGAGAGAGAGAGGGATAGAGAGAGAGAGAGGGATAGAGAGACAGAGAGAGATAGAGAGGAATAGAGAGAGATAGCAGTTGCATTGGAAGTAAGCATGGACACCGCAGGGATTTGAACCCCGTCCTGGGAACCAGGAGCGCCAACCACCAGTGTCTTTTGCTTTTTTTTGAGCAATGCAACAAGGGGAAAAGCAAAACCTGAGAGAACATTCTGTGAATGTTCTCTCAGGAAAAAGAAAACCTTAAGATATTAAGAAGAGCTCTTTGGAGAGACCTGTGGAGAGAGCAGAAAAGAAAATGAGAAAAAGGAGAGACCAATACAAAAGACATTGTTTTGAAAACAGACGACTGAGTGGTAGAATGTGAACTTACCTAAAGCAGCACAGTACAAATGCAGGTGACTCTCTGGGAAGCCTGAAGAAAAGAGGAGCTGGAACAAAAGAAGAAGTCTTCTCCTACCTGCAGGTGAGCCTCACTGCATCCTAAATGTCCTTCTGTCATGGAATACCATTTTGACTGCCATTTTATTTGAATCTGGATGAGCCATTAATCTAGAGGGGCAGAACAGAGACAACTAGAATCACTAGTTTGTCCCCAGTCACCTTCCACCAATCTTTCAGAAAATGAGATTTAAAAACAAACAAACAAAAAAACCCAGCTTTCTTACCACCATGACTTCTGGGACTCTGCTGGAAGAGCTGGCTTTATTTGAGTGTTGCAGGATCTTTGGAGAGACCTGTGAAGAGACCAGCAGAAAAGAAAATGGGAAAAAAGAGAGACCAACAGAAAAAAACATTTTCTTGAAAAAAGACAACTGAGTGGTGGAATGTGAACTTACCTAAAGCAGCACAGTCCAAGTGTAGGCGACTCTCACTTCAGGTACACGGAACTCTGCAAAGCCTGAAGGAAAGAAGAGCTGGAAGAAAAGAAGTCTTCTCCTACCTGCAGGTGAGCCTCATCGGGATGACATGGAATAGGGCCTCTTCTGACGACTCAGTCACCCCAACCTGAAAGAGTCTTAAGCCCAATGAGTTGCAGACGGAACACAATAGAGATTTCCCCCTAGCCATGCAAGGGATACTCTGAGAAACCTGAAGGAAAGACGAGCTGGAACAAAAGGAGAGAAGGGCTGGAACAAAAGAAGAAGTGTTCTCCTACCTGCAGGTGAACCTCATTGTGGTGACACAGAATAGGCCCTCTTCTGACAACTCAGTCACTGCAACCTGGAAGAGTCTTAGCACAATGAGTTGCAGACGGAACACAACAGAGATTTTCTCCCTGACCAACCAAGGGATACTCACCTAAATGTCCTTCAGTCATGAAATACCATTTTGACCGCCATTTTATTTGAAGTTGGATGAGCCATTAATCTAGAGGGGCAGAACAGAGACATCTAGAATCACTAGTTTGTCCCCAGTCACCTTCCACCAATCTTACAGAAAATGAGATTAAACAAACAAACAAACAAAACAGCTGAGGGTGTACCACCTTATGCTGAAGTACTGTTAACAGCAAGAATGGTAGAGGAAATTAACCTCAAATTAGAAAAGGTAGTGTCCCTCCTGGCTGAGTTGGCGTTGTTGGCGACCCGGAACAGTCCTATTGCCACCCAAGAGTCTGGCCACAGCGCTCTTTCTCAACAAGATCTTCAAACTCATGGGTGTAGCTGTTCTTGTGCAAGAACCGTAAAACCTCTTACAGAAAGAATAACAAACATGAAAACAGCAAACTAATCCTGCAAAGCTCTCAAGTAGTTCTCGGTGTTTACCCTTTTAATGGTCTGCTCCCTTTCTGGAATTCAATTGCAAGTGCAAAGCGAAATTTCAAACTGTCCTAAACATCCAGCGTGACAATCTTACCACGGTAAACTGCTTTCATCGGACTCTCAGCATTCTAGACTTTTATTATCATTCAGTTACTCCAAAACTACTTCTGAAATACAAGACCTGCCTACAGGATTATATAATTATCTTGAGGCATGTTTTTGAAGACACAGAATTAAAGCCTTTGCTGCCGAATTGTCTGTGCAGTCGGAGTGACTCCAATCAATCCAAGCCCTCATCATCAGCGGGCATCGAGAACTACTTGAGATACAGTAAGTCTTTACCTTACGATTGTAAATGGGGTGTTTCCTTTGGGCAGCGAAGGAGAGTTTACATTCATAAATATTAATGGAGCCAGCACAGTAGACTATTGTCTCACAAACAGAAAGACCTTAAAATCAATCAAAAACTTTAGTATTGATAACAGAACCGAGAGTGATCATCTCCCTCTGATTCTCTCCATCTTAGGCCAACACTCAGATCGGAGGTCACACATAGAACAAGAGATAAACGGTCAAGCTAAAGGGTCAGTAAAGCGTAGGAAAAAATGGACCCCTGAGCTGGCTATCTTAGCCGAGACCAGACTGAATTCGCAAACTGCAATTAGTTTAAGATCTACTATAATTAATGCTCCTTCAACAGATTCTTCCTTGGCGGCTTACGGAAATCTCATTGAGTACTTGCAGGATGTTGTCTCAGTGAACACAAATCTAGCCAGTAAGCCCAACATTGTTAAAGGGGGAGCAACTGGTTTGACCAAGAGTGCCACATGAAGAAGAAAGCCTTAAGGGACTCTTATTTGGCTTACATAAACACTGGTTTAAATTATCTACCTCCAACTTATTTAAATATCAGAAAAGATTACAAAACCCTTTTGGCCACAAAAAAGGCAGTTTGAACAAAATTCCTTGTCTCTGTTTCTCAATGCTTCGCCAAATAATGAAGTCAAACTCTTCTGGCAATGGGAAAACAATTTCAGAAAAATATTTACAATTTGAACTCCTCCCCTGCTTTTATGATGAAGATTCTGCAGAAATGTCATTGCTCCCATGATGGAACCTGGTTACAGCAGAAGAGGCCTGCACATTAATTAGGAACCTGAAGACCCTGGGAAAGGACTTTATTCCAGCTGAGTTGATTACATCAAACCAGCACTGGTGGGCCCCTTTTCTTGCTGCACTTTTTACAGCAGTTAACAATTCAGGCAAAGTACGGATCAGTTGGAAACATGCAATAGTTGTCCCAATTTTTAAGAAAGGTCAGTCAAACATGCCTTCTAATTATAGGTTTGCTCTCTATAATAGGAAAGCTGTATGCCTGCTTTCTCTGTATCAAACTGACAACTTTCCTGAATGACAATAACATAATATCTGAAGCTCGGGCCGCCTTTTACGAGAATCGCTCAACATCAGACCATTGTCTAGTGCTGTCCCTCCTAGCTGAGAAGTATACTAGACCTCTTCAGGGAAAACTATTTGTGGCCTTTATGGACCTGAAATTGGCCTTTGACTCCATTTCCAGATCCAAATTATGGTCCAAATTACACCTGATATTGCAGGATAAATGCCTTTTCTACCTTATCTTTTTTTTTCTCCCAGCAGCTTCATCCTCAAAATGCCTTCTTTGCTTTTCCACACTGGAATCGACAGTATTATAGTATTATTATTTAAAAAAAAAAAAAATTAAATATTTGGGAGCAGCCCAGAGTGGCTGGGGAAACCCAGCCAGATGGGCGGGGTATAAATAATAAATTATTATAATATTGTTATTAGAACCTCAGGAAGGTGGCACACACAAGGACTTTCCAGACTTTCTAGCAAGAGACAAGAAGCCAGTATGCTCCTGTAATGGTTCTAGGGGTTGCTTGTGTGTAAGCCGGTGCCAAAACCTGGCTGGGTTGCCTGAGTGAACCTTTTCTGTCCGGACAGCCACTCACCCGTGGCTGTCTCAATCGCTGGCAGAATCCGTCAGTGGGCGTTTCTTGAACTTCTTCCAGCAAAGAAGCTCTTTGACGCCTAGTCTCCTCCTACTCTCCCTGCGCGGAAGCCTTCTGCGCAAGGAGGGCGTAGGCAGCGGAGGACCCTTACTCTCCCCGCTGGTCCCCGGCAAGGAGTCAAGGGACCGCCTCGCCGATTCCCCCATCTGCCCCCCTTCTCCACTGGTGCTACGCTGATTCTCTTCCCCAGAAGATGGGCTGCCTCTCCCCATCCCGGGACGCTCTCTGGAATCCCTCTGGAGCTTGCTCTCTCCCTCCGGCACTGATGGCAGTTCCCTGACAGCTCCCAAAATCCCTCCCTTCTCATCTCTCCTATTTCTGGCTTCAGTAAAAACTTATTATCAAAGTATTACTTAGGGACATTGCAGAGGGCTTTCAGTTATTGTGTTACCAGCTACACTTCATCAGCCTGGATCCACCAACACTTCTTGCTTCTAAGTCTTTCCTGTGCTAAAGTCTTCCCAATCTTGGCTTTTCTAGCTTCAGCAATGAAAACCCCACACTTTTCCTAACATCAGATGGCTTCTCTAGTTGCCTTTTAAAAGAAAAACTTTCATTTCCGCTACCTATTTTTCACGGTGCTTCAAGCAAACTTCATACCCATCTATGTGCTTTCATGTGCTCCTTTTTACATCCAAAAAAACCTAGTTAGTTTGAAAAGTAAGCAAAACTTGATTTATCCCCCTCATATTCCTTCATTTTCTCTTGGCTTCTCTAGTTGTCATGTGGTGTTTTTTGTTTTGGTGATTATCCTTAAAATCTTCATCTTGGTATTTTTCTGAGTTTTCAGTTTAGATTTTGCTTGGCTAAGCTTTCTTTTGGGGACTTTCACAAAGTCCATCTTTTGTCCACAATTGACTGTCCCTCTTTGATTAGGATTATTTCTTCTTTGGTCTTCTAGTTTCTTTCTGTTTCCATTTGATTTCAAAATTATTGCCTCTCCTAACACGTTTTAGACAGATACCTAATTAATACATATATATCAGCTCACAGGTGAAAATTACTTGTACCTCTTTTTGAAGTTGTAAACAGTAATGTTTCAGTAGAGTAAAATCCCTTTGTTTACTTAAAAAATTTAACCTAAACTGTTTTCAGTTTTGTTTACAAACCTGTTTCCTCTTCCCCAGCCGGGTCTCTCTCCTCATCCCTCTGCCCCTTAACTCCTTCAGCTTTGACCAGTGAGAGGGCCAACACCAGTAGCAGAGCCAGGGACAGGCTCACTCAATGGAATGTGGCTCGCTCCCTCCACCACCTGTCATAATGACACATTAAAAAGTCCCTTGCAGCATTAATAAAGTGGGTGTAAATGTCTTCATTTTCAGCACGCAATCATTGCAGGGCTTTGGTGAGAAATTAGTATTTTCTTCCCACATTCATACATTCTGGAAATAAATAAGTGTGTTTCACATTGTTCCTTTCATCATCTTATTATTAAGGTGTCTCCTTCGCCATTTCATCTTGACCTACACTTGAATAAACCTGTAAACAGATGTGTGTTTACTCAGAAATTAGTCCTGGTATATTCTATGGGCCTTACCCCTTCATGTTTTTAGGATTGCTGCTGAAGATGTTGGATTAAGGAGACATGCTCATCACTTCTTGGCATTTATTAACCCATTGCACTCTCGAGTGACCACCGTGGTGAAAAGCTGAGGGAAAAGCTATGGGGAGAGGGGCTGGCTTGGGACCATGGGCCTAGCCAAGGGGGCAGGGGGCAGGTGCCCCCCTAAATCAATAAAAATACTTAACTGAGATTCTGCCCTCCCTAACAAAAGCCTGCCCCCCAACATAAATCTTGGCTACGCCCATGCCTGGGACTCAGTGGCCCCCATTGAATTCTATGGAACAAAATAAACAGGCTGCAATCTGGGGCACAGCTGAAAAGGACAGCAGTTGCTTCTCACTCCAGACACTTGGTTCTGCATACACACATTTTAGTCTAGAATCAATGGAGTCTGAGTACTGGTGTGTGTTTTTAAATGTACAGGCAGCGACTATTTTACATGCATCCGATTGAGTTGTGACCGTCAGACACTCATCTCTGTGGACCTGGAAGTGGCCCAAAAAGGGGGTGGAACGAGATGGGGGCAGGGCGGGGCGGGGGTGGGGGGAACAGGGTCCGCCAACAGGCGTGAAGACCCAGAACGCAACCCCCATGCAAATGGGCAGTTGCCTGTAATCCACACGGTCTAGAGCTATTGCACATCTTTTGTCTGAAAAGTGCTTCTTGAGATTGTGTACACCCTATGGGAGCCATTCAGTGTTGTGTTATTATTGAAGTGGTTCAACTTGCCAGATGGAATAGTCCCTCCTCTCTGAGACTCCATCCCAGCATGCTTTTCCAGGGGTTCTCCTGACCCTCCCAGAGCCATTTTGGGGGAACACACAGGCAGGGGGGAAGCGGGGAAGAGAAGGGAGGACACTCCATTTCACAAGCAAATCTCCATATGCAGGGTTTCTGCTGAAAGGACTCATTACATCACTCCCACCCTATACCTTTACAGGACATTCAAACATATTATTTCCCTCCATTGATTCTGGACATGGCAATTTGTTAAGGGTTTCTGGGGTCAGTTTCAGGGTCCATTCCATAACCTACGAGCTATGTAGCCTTTTGTCCTCAGGTAGGGAAATCAAAGCATCAGCTGATGCATGAAGGAGCATATGGTTTCCTTCTTTGTACTGGTGCCCATTCATCACCACTGCCCAGCAGAAGCAAATTTCCATATGCAATGGTGTGTTGATGGTGGTTGGAGCATGCTGGGTTTGGAAGGGGGAGGGTGAAAAAGATGTCCTTCCTGGGAGGCATCTGTGCTCTGGCCACCAAAAGGTCACCTCAGGGGAGGGGAGGAAGCCCACCAGCACCTGATTCTTAGCAGCTTGTTGGAAGGTTCATGGCGTTCCTTTATTACTCTCATTTCCTTGAGGTGTATTGAAAGCTACAAAACACCAAAGGCCAAGGAAATGAACGACTTGGAATACAGAGGCAAGTGTTCATCCCCAACCAAGCCTCAACAGTGTCTTAAGTTTAATGGGATGGATTTTGTCTTTGAGGCAACAAAGCATCTTTTCAACCATAAAATAAAAACCATTGCAATGGGGATGTTGTGGGGTCATGCAAGTGAATAAATGGCACCATCTTTTGTATGACTAGATTGCTGGTTAAGTGTTGGCTGCTTGTTTTTCGATCTGGTTCTGGAATTAGAATGAGTGGCTGCTAGCTCTGGAATCTGTGACCCAGCTGGTATGGTCCTGTTCATATTCTTGACCATTGGGCCTCTCTAAAAGTAAATCCCATTGGTGAAATGTGCCTCTAATTTTAATTCAGAAAACATTGGATGCCTCAGGTGTCAATACCCTGCAAAACAGAAACACTGGTGTATAAGTGAAGATTAAGATATGCGCTGGGAAGGCTTTGCTTTAAATTTTACCTCGGCCATGAATTCTCTAGCGGGCTTTAGCTATGCTTGCTGTTTCTATGCCTCAGAAATGTCCCCACTCTGGCAACATACCAATAAGAGTACAGTGGTATCTCGGGTTAAGAACTTAATTCATTCTGGAAGTCTGTTCTTAACCTGAAGCACCACTTTAGCTAATGGGGCCTCCTGCTGCTGCCGTGCCGCCGGAGCACGATTTCTGTTCTTATCCTGAAGCAAAGTTCTTAACCTGAAGCACTATTTCTGTGTTAGCAGAGTGTGTAACCTGAAGCATATGTAACCCAAGGTACCACTGTACTGGCCTATTTTACAGGGCTGTGGTAAGGCTGTCTGAGAAAACGAAAGCAATTTGAGCCATTTTGCTTGCCTCAGCAGCATGCACGGGGGGGGGGGGGGGGAGGGACACACATACACCTCAAACCTGAATAATATAAATGTTCATTATTAACATAAATCTTATTTTTTTAAGTTTTCAGAAAGTGTTTATGCCTAGCTAGGTTACAAGTAATAGGAGTCATCAGAGAGATGAGCACAGAGTGGTGTCTAAACAGAGAGTCATGGTCTCCTGAGTGATAATCAAATTACGTTTGTAAGTTTTAAGGAAGCTCTGTGAGGGGAAATGGTTAAAACGGAAGAAATGTGTAAAAAGTAATAAAGGGAAGGAATTTCAGACAAATTGAGGGAAGTCAAAAAAGAGAAGTAAGATGTAATTAAGATGTATGGAATGTATAAATTTGTTTTTGCATTAGAAAACCAATAAAAATATATTATTTTTTTTTAAAAGAGTCATGCTCTTGCCTCATCCCCCCCCCATCAAAGTTCCCAGGGATAGAAATGCTGCTGTGACCCAGTTTTTCCCACACCTGCCCCCTCACAGGTATCATTCTGACATGCTTAGGTAGGTACAAATGAACCTGTGGCACTTCTCCAGGCATTGATTGTGGCCTCCCTCACCACAGTAATCCAACGAAGATCACTTCTGTGATACGCACGGACTCAACAATGGCAGTGCTATTGAGTGGTGTGCCGTCACAAGCCGTTGTTGGCAGCCGTCAGTCCCGAGAGACAAGCTAAGACTGCATTAACTGGTTTCTTCTTGCAGTACAGATTGCGTTGAGCTATAGTTCCTGCTGCAGTTTTGGGTGACCTTTTAAGCAGGGGAAAGAAAGGTTACTTAGGAGAAAAATTGAACAGGCAGCAGCATATTTCAAAAAAATAAATCAGTTTCAGGATAGCTATATTTCCTGTTTCCTTTTCGTCATAGATGTAATGACAGTATGACTCATTGTTTTGGGGTTTTTAGTACGTAATACTTGTAACTTTAACATAACTTTGGAAGCAAATTCTATTCCAGAAAGGGAAAACGGGATGCACATATATGGAAATTGTATCAGAAACATTAAAACATGCTCCCAAACTGTCTGTTGGAGTGGGGTTTACCATTTGTGGTGGCCCCCACAGCTACTGTTTTCTGTGTGCAGGTGTGTTTGTCAGTGAGGTTTTCAGCCTGAGAATACCAGAAAGGCAGCATTGGGGACATCTGCTGCCTCAGCTAGGCATGCAGCAGCTGCTGGGGCAGCGCTACCCGCAAAGGACAACACCAAAGGGTGGAGGCACTTCAGGAGAGGAACAAGGGCATGGGCCAACCCCCTTGTGTTAAAATTATTGTCTTAAAGGAGATGGGTTTTTTTAAACTTGGGTGGGTGCTGTTTTATTTGGAGGGTTAGGTTGTTTAAAATTGTTGTTAAATGTTACATGTTAATTTGGATTTTTGGATTTGGATTTGTGGACTGGAGAACTGTTCAGGGGCTTTCATTGGGGAGTGTTTATGAGTGTCTATACATTTATATTGTTAATAGTTTTGACAATGCAGAAAAATCAAAACAAAGATGATGCAACATGTGGGTTGTCAGTTTTAAGCAACCTTTGTCCTCCTCCCTCATCCTTCGCAACTTGCTGCCTTCCAGATGTTTCCAACTACTACTCCCATCAGGCTGTGTTATGGATAAAGTAAAACATAGGAGTGTGTTCCATATTTCTTAAAGCTACGGTAGTCTCCAACATGTCTCAATTCTCCAAAGGAACACAGAGCCTGGGAACCCCTCGGGGATCTTGCAGAGAGTGTGAGTGACACACAACCTTTGTAACAAAACATTATACCAAAGGTTTTCAACCTTTTTGAGTCCATGGCTCCCTTGACCAACTACATTCTTTCTGCGGCACCCCTGTGGGGCTCAGGAGCCCAGTTATGTCACCCCTTGCCTGCAAAGCCGGCAGCCTCTCACCCTTTTTCAAACACCCACCCTTGTGGAGTGTTCCCTCAGCCTCCTCTCCTCTCCCCTCTCCTTGGGGTCATCTGGGCAGCCGCCGCTGCTGCCCTTGGTCTCTGAGCTGCCCCTCCCCACCTCAAAGAGAGGTGTCTCCTCACACTGCCCCACAGGGGCCTGGGACTTGTCTGTCTGTACTCCATTCCCAACAGCAAGGACTGGCTGAGTGGGCTCCCTCAACCACTTGCTAGCTTACTCTGAGGCCACCTCAGCTCCTGGCAACCAGCACCCCCTGGCCAGCCCCAGAGGCACCATTCACCTGGGGAGCTTGTAGCCAGGGCTGATGCAACAAACATCTGGGCAAGCCTGGGCAGAGATGTGAGAGGGCATCAGAGGAGGGAAGGAAGGAAGGAAAGAGGAACAGAGGCCAGTGTTGCCCATGGCACCCCTGACCCTCATTCAAGGCACCCCAGGGTGCCACAGCACCCTGGTTGAAAACCCCTGCATTATACCATAAAAAAAACAGAACAAAACAACCCCCATAACTCTATCATTTGAGCATGACTTTTGCTCTGGTAGCAGTGTCTGCTTCCGTCCATAATCTTTGCCAATGCAAGTGATTAGGTAATGCCTGGAGTCTTCTTAACTAGGGCACAGTTTTCATACAGTCACCTTGCTTAACACTGAAACTATAATCCTCGAATTGATCTGCTTCTGTAAGCTCCTCTGGCTTATGTTGGACTTGCCCCAACAGCATGCTTTGAAAGAAAATAAAGAAATGTCAGGCAACGTCTTGGCCTCTAAGAACAGCAAAACAAAGAAACCATTAGGTTTCAGGACTGTTTAGACATCACAAGAGGGCTAGGGCGCATCCTGGCAACAGTAGACTGTGATCTTCCAAGCTCCAGGCCAGCTCCCTGTTCAGACTGAGACATTGCAAACTTCCAACTGCTGACGGAATTGTTCATCCTTATATTGGGAAACCTACTTTCATGAATAGCCAGTGAGACAGTGAACTAGAAGAGAAAGAACTCCCCTCATTGTCCCTTTTCACTCCAGGGCTGTTTTCTTTTGCAAGGCCCAATACAGAAAAACCTGCAAAATAAGGGATTTGGTGGTAGTGGGGGAGGAGGGGGGAAAACCAAAACTCTCTGTCAGGGATTATTCACACTTACTTTCTCCCTGTGCTTTCCAGGTATGTTCCGTGCTTTAACTTTCTCACTAGAGTGGTACATGCTCTGGTTATCTCCCACTTGGACTACGGCAATGCACTCTATGTGAGGCTACTGTCAGGGAACTGACATCGGAGCGAGAGGTGGAGGCAAGGCTCCCGAGCGATGCAGGAGAGGGGACCAGCAGAGGGGAAGGAATTCAGCGCAACACCAGCAGAGAAGGGAGGGAGATGGAGGATTCGGAGAGGGGTCTCCAAGACTCTTCGCCCGAAACTAGTGGAGAGAGCGCAGGCACACCTCTGCCCAGTCCTTCCTTGCGCAGAAGAGTTCCGCGCAGGGAGAGTAGGCGGAGATTTGGCGTCAAACAACTTCTATGCTGGAAGAGGTTCAAGAAACGCCCACTGACAGATTCTGCAAGCGACTGAACGGCCACGGCATGGTTAGCCAGGCAATCTAGCCGAAAGTAACGGCAACGTACGCACAAGTAACCCCTTATAACCATTACAGCTACCTTTGAAGGTGACTCAGAAACTACAACTAATCCAGAATGTGGCTGCCAGACTGGTGACTGGGAGCAGCCACTGGGACCATATAACAGTGGTTCTGAAAGGCCTACATTGGCTCCTAGTACGTTTCTGAGCACAATTCAAAGTGTTGGTGCTGACCTTTAAAGCCCTAAATGGCCTCAGCCCTGGATACCTGAAAGAACGTCCCCACCCCTATTGTCCATCCTGGACACTGAGGTCCAGCTTCGAGGGCCTTCTGGTGGTTCCCTCACTGAGAGAAGTAAAGCTACAGGGAACCAGGCAGAGGGCCTTCTTGGTAGTGGTGCCCACCCCGTGGAACGTCCTCCCGTCAGATGTGAAGGAAATAAACAACTATATGACTTTTAGATGACAGCAGAAGGCAGCCCTGTAGAGGGAAGTTATTAAAGTTTGATGTTTTATTATGCTTTTCGATTTGTTGAAAGTCTCCCAGAGTGGCTGGGGAAACCCAGTTAGATGGACGGGCCCTTCTTCTTCTTCTTCTTCTTCTTCTTCTTCTTCTTCTTCATCATCATCTCCTCCTCCTCCTCCTCCTTCTCCATGTCTGAGTGCTCCCAGGGTCAGTTGTGGGGGAGGAGTGATAAATGTCCCTATTTGCACCTGAGGAATGTTGGAGGGTATCACCCTCATAAGGAAGCATCCTCTGTTGCTATCTTCTCCTTGTAAAATAAGACAATTTCTACTTGTAGTTCTGAAATCAGCCTTGTTAGGTGTGTATATGTAACAACTGGATTCCCTGTGGAGTCCCAGAGAACCATTTATTATCATCTCTCAGTGAAGAATGGCTAATTGAGCTTTCAGAACAATTCATTTAGCTATATTAATTACCCAGCAAGCAATAGGAACGGCTAATGGTACTCACAGGACCATATCTAAAGACATAATGTCTCAACCACGCACAGGCGAGTCATCGAATTAGCTACTGATATTTATTTAAACGGATGCATAAGGAATGCAGAATTTTGACACAGATAGACTATAATTCTGATATCTGGTGGTGCTTAGCACTCCAGAATCTTGATCCTGTTTTTGACCCAAAACAGGGGTGACCCCGTTTTTATAGGGACGGGTGACAACTCCAACTCTTGTTTCCCTGTAAGTGTAGTAAAGCCATTTAGAGATGTTCCTCTTATCACCGACCAGCAGGGATAATCACATTTGATTACTTGATCATGTTAGAAAAGGCAAATGAAGTATTTTGTCCTCTGAACTGGCGGGAATAAGGGGGAGATACATCCCAAGAGTCGAGGCAAGAGGGCCAGTGCTATTGCCTTCTCATGCTGTGGTCATTTCACTGTCCACTCTCAACTATGCAGCATGAAAAAGTAGGGTATGTTGGCCTATTCATTCCAGAGACATGAACGTAACAGTGATACAAGGACAAGCGTGAAACTGCCACAGCACAGGGCAGCAAGACAGGTAGCGTTAACCTGGTTACCTCAGCAACTGAACCTCCCAAAGGAACATAATAATACTCTTCTAAGCCCTTTCCTGCACCCTCTTTCTTGAGGAGTGCAAATTCACGTTGGCATTTTCATTTGCCTCTGTCTGAGGGATCAGTAAGCCTTTTTTGGAGGCTGCATTATTAAAAAAAAAACCCAACCTGCTCCCTGATTGATTGGGGTAATCAAAACAAAATTAAATGGCAGTATTTGCAGTATTGTTGACTTTTCCCTGGACTAACTGTCTAAATTACGGAATAAAATATATGCAATGGCCCTTGGGTATATACAATAAACCCTGTCTAGTTGACTAGACATTTCAGAAATGGTAAGTTGGTTTTTTTTAAAAAAAGCCGAAAGTATTGCTGTGAATTTGGGGGGTGGTCAGTCTGTATGATGCCTGAATCATAGAATCATAGAGTTGGAAGAGACCACAAGGGCCATCGAGTCCAACCCCCTGCCAAGCAGAAAACACCATTAGAGCACTGAGTCCCTTCTAATTCCTGGGATCCTAGCAAGGGCTAAAATCGAATGGAGGATTCCATTGTCGAACTAGTCGGGCAAGTTTCTTTGTGAGAGAATGACTGTAGTTGCCACCTGACCACCAAACGTTTGTATAACAACAACAACAACAAAAGCTCTGTGCCAGAGGGCAAATGAATGGGCCTTCCTGACCCCTCCTCACCTGACCACAGTGGTGTAGCGTGAAATTTTTCATGGGGGAATAGTTAGCACCAGAAGCACTAGCTGTGAGGCTGATAGTTTTTTTCAGGCGGGAGACACGTGTGTGTGATGTCAAAACGTCCTGACATCACATTTGTGTGTATCACATGTCCCTCCCTAAGCTGGGCAGATGCTTCCCAGGCTTTCGGAAGGAGGCTCCAGGCCTATGACAGGATGCTGAAGCCCTCCTTTGTCCTTCCCAAAGCCAGCTGGGCTTTGGGAAGGTGGCGGAAGGGCTCCTGGACCCATTGGAGCCACCGCACCTTCTCCCTCAGCCGGGTAGAAGCATCCTGGGCTTTGGGAAGGAGACACCAAGTTTTAATACTTTAATACTCTAATTTACCAGGAACAATTAGGGGACTAGCCTAGTCCCCCTAGTTCACTGACCGCATACCATTGCCTGACTGGTGGTTAGAAATACAAAAGTCAGGGCAGTGTGAGGTAAGGCTGAGCACAGGGGGCAGGCAGCAGAAGAGAAGCAGAATCAGGCCCATGCTTGATGCCAAGGCTATGACTATGCAAGAAGCAAGACCTTTTCGGGTGTTAATGCTGTGAGCCCCTCCATCTTAGGCTCAGGCTGTGTATATGTGTAAATAAACCATAAATCATAAAGACACCACAGTCTCTGCTGTGCCTCCTTCCCAAAAGGAAACACAAACCCTGGGTAAGTGCCTGGAACCCCAGGAATCTTGCACCCCTCAGAGATTGGGGTGGCATGCAACAATATTTTTCTAGTTTTGCATGCACAATAGTTGGGTCTGCAGATTATTCTACACTTTGCAAAAAACAACAAAAAACCTTTGGACGTTGGTTTAAGGAAAAGAGCCCAAACCATCCAATCAGGATAGTTATTACAAATTCTAGGAAATTTTAGTCAGGATTTTGAAATCGCAGAAGAGTTTTACCAGCGTCGGAGCAAATATCACTACAGTATTTTAACATGAATGACAATGACGTTTCCTTTCACCTTAATTATGCTGAGTCAATGGGCTTCCAGCAAACATTGCTCATCCTCATTAAAACAGATCTCTGGAGATTTGCCTTAATTTTACTCCTTCCTGCGCTGTGTGGATTTGCTTTGGAAATCTTATTCAGCTTCCACCCAGGCCCGACACTGCTGAGCTGATGGGTTCTGACACGCCTGTGTAGTCCCAGGGGCCATGCTGACAAGCCGTGGTTTCTTTCTTCCATATAGAAGGAACCCTATGAATTGCCTGGCTATGGGAATGGTTTGCTGTTATCTTTATATTGCTTGAGAGATAAAACTCCATGGATTCTTTAGCTGTTGATTCCTGCATTGCAGATTGCTGGACAAGACGACCCTCTGGGTGTCTTCCAACTCTATGATTCTGTGATTCTCCAGCACCCATCCACCGCAGCAAGCAGGCTCAATGGTCAGGGATGGTGGAAGTTGTAGTCTGGTAACATCTGCAGACCCACAGGCTCCTCATTTTTTATCTAGAGCTGACAGGGACTGGGTACAACCAAACAAGATTCAAGGAGACTTCAACTTAGTTATGATTAATCCTTCTTTCACTGTTATCCATAGGGCTTTGTCGTGAGTAACTTTTGCTGGAATTGGGTTGTGTCATTAGAATCTATGGAAACACTTGGTTGCAGGGAGGGGAGGTGGTTCATAAACATTTGGGTCCCCCCCCCCATCGTGGTAAAGTAGTAGTTGCCTTATTTGGAATGGGGGAAGGTATTTCATAGGGGCAGGGAGGAAGGAATGAAGCAAGCTCAAAAGTCTTGGTCTTAGATCCTGAGTTGGGGGACAGGCCCCTGCCAAGAGATGGAGTCAGGCATGCAATAGGTCAGCAATAACACAATAAAGCATCTGATGTTAACTCTTTATTCAAAGAAACAAAAAAAGCTCAGCCTTGTGGTCACAGCAACCCTTCCCAGTAGGCCTTGCCCCAATGAGGCAGTTGCAAGGACTGAAGGTCCCTTGCCTTCTCTCTGCTTTCTAAGGCTCCTCTCCTGGTTCTTTCCCCAGCAGCCTAAGGCTCCATTGTCTTGTCTCTCATTGCTCAAATTGACGTGTCAGTGAAACCACCACATTTTCAAAAAGCAACCGCATGCCAAGACAACAGTGTAGAGCAGTAAACCCCTTTATATTAGATAGGGTAGGGATACAGATGTTCTTAGATCTGTATATACTGTATTGTTGGACCCCGGTTAGCTTCACCCCAGCCAGCGTAATCAACAGTCAGGGATTTTGGAAGTGAGAGTCTATGGATGACCCTGCCCTGCATTAGAACCCACAGGGTATGAAATGGGGCAGATTATGGAGGATATTTTTGACGATCCTTTGCAATCAGTTTTGAACCCAAACTTGCACCTCGTAACCTCTGACACGCTCACCTCCTGACACCTTATTACTCCTTTTTACTAACTTCTCTAAAATTTCCTGTGGTTGCCAGCACAGATTTCTACTTACTGTGGCTCTGGTCTATAAATGGATCTGGCAATGAGCAGGCATTGAATCATGTACCCAGGGGCATGGAAGTCCTCCAAGTTATAACCAAAGCTGGGCTCACATTTTGCTGTGCCTTCATACCAAACAGGTTACTCAGGGGTTGATCACCCACCACATTCCCTCCTGCTGACTTTCTACTGAGTTCCTGTCAATCTTTGTTGTCAGGTTTGCCTTGATCTTTGAGTGCCTAAGGCTGGGTATTGTCAACCTGGGCAACTTGTGGCAAGGAAGTGGGGGAGAGGTTGGAAACACATCCTTCCAATTCTCTTAAGATTTACAGTACATGTCATTCCAAATTGGCTCTTCCAAGATTTGGGGGAACATCTACAGCCCACAAGGAAAACACCTGAGAGGGTAGCATGCTAAGGGGAGAATGGTCACCTAGAAAGAGAGCAGAAACAAATGAGGGATCTCAGAAAGAATCAAAGGTAGAGATATCAAATTCTGGTGTGGATAGTCTCTCTTTGCATTGTCTGTAAGCTTCAGAACAGAAGAAGGTAGGAATGCAAAAAAGCAGGAAATGTATTTGGTTGTTTCTTAAAGTTATCAGACACAGCATTCAGACTGTGCTTGTGAACTGGATCAGTAGACAGTCTAGTATAAAAACTGGTAAGGCAAATAAATGCTCAGAGGCAATTCTCAATTCCATCTAGCCACTGTCAGTGCAGAGAAGAGGGATGGAATATTATTTATAATACTGTACTTGAAATTCAAGCACAACATTGTACTGAGTAGAAATATAGGTATCTGTCAGGGGTTCAGGAGCAGAGGCACAGGGAAGAGAGGAGATGGAGAGCGAAGGGGAAGAATCCGAGGGGAGCGTAGGAGAAGAGGACAGTGGACCGAGGGATTCCATGAGCCTCTCCAGTGAATCGGAAGATTCACAGAAGGGGGCGCCAGTGGCCAGGGGTAGGGGGTTCCCAAGGGGAACGCCCCAGGAGCAAGGGGGCAGCAGGGACTCCCAGAGCAGTAGCTGGAAATCAGGACCAGCTTCCCCACCAGAGCAGAGTGGGGGGGAAGAGTCCCAAGGATCGGGGCCAGTGCATTCCCACCAGGGAGAGAAGATAAGGCAGGGCTGACCACGCCTCCATCAGAAAGTCGGACAACGGAGGAGAGGTCAGATCCGGCCAGTGTCCCGGAAGAGGGAAGCAGTGACCGAAGTAGTGTAACGGTTAGGAGAAAGGTCACTGGACTGGCGCGAGAGGCAAGTTCAAATGTACAGGAGCGCGGGACAGCAGAGAATGAGGATTGGGAACCTGGTCCTAAAGCCCGCAGGAGGCAGGGGGAGGAGCTAAGCGACTCAGCGTCGGAAGAGTCCAGAAAGGGCAATGCCCCAGCGGGCAGGAGGACCCAGAGGAGGAGAGAGCAGCGTAAAAGGTGGAGCAGGGCTAGGATCTTAAACTGGTGTCATAGGGGAGGAGACTCAGACGGGACTTTGCCGATCTAGGGTTTAAGACGTAGGGCTGCACGCTGTGGCTTTGAAATGGAAACTGAACTTCAATAAAGACTTTTGTACATTACTACAGCCTAGCGTTGGTCCTCTGTGAGCTGGGACCTAGAGGCAGCTCTGACAGTATCTATTAGGCACTTTCAAAGGTGAAAAAACAACAAGAGTAGGCAAACATTTCTTGTAATAGAACAAACAGTAAGGCATTGAGCAGATGTGGTCGGATTCAAAGTACGCTAGAAGGCTTCTGGATCAACAGGGCTTTACATAAAGAAAATCTCTTCATATCCCAGTCCACAAACTGCAATAGAAAAGCACATCGGTTAAGGCCAGTGGTACTTTAGATATGTAATTACTTCACTTTTTAACTGTGGTCCGAAGAGAGGGTTCAGCTGAGCCAGGATTGCAATCAGTCAGAAGAGGTAGCAGCAGACAGCACATGTCACCAACATTGTGTTAATAACACCCCGGTTAGGCCGCTTGGGCACAAACCACAGCACGATGATGCCGACCACTGCCCAGAACACGCTCATGACGCTGATGGGCACCGTGAGGCCACTGTACACCATGGCCGGGCTTTTGCTCGCTTGGTAGTGGTTACTCTTGGTTCTTTTTCTGCATGACGTGATATCTGCATAGCATGACTAGCCTGACCCCATGATAGGACCTGATTACATTCCTTTTCCCCACCTGCAAGACGTCCCACCAGGGAAGGTTGTGGAATGAAAGGATAAAATTTACAGCCTGTAATGCTTTGAAAGAGAATATGATGAAAATGATGTATAGATGGTATATTACACCAGTGAAATTAGCTAAAATGTATAAAACAGACAATAAATGTTGGAAATGTAAAGAAAAAGAAGGAACATTTTATCATATGTGGTGGGAATGTAAAAAAAGTAAAGAACTTCTGGGAAATGATATATAATGAGATGAAAAAGATGTTGAAATATACATTTTTTTAAAAAACAGAAGCATTTTTACTTGGTATTATAGGTCACGACATTACTAGGCAAGATGTTAAATTGTTTTTATATGCAACAATTGCGGCAAGAGTATTGTTAGCACAGAAATGGAAACAAGAAAAAATTCTGACGAAAGAAGAATGGCAGACGAAATGAATGGACTATGCAGAATTGGACAAAATGACAGCAAGGATTCGAAACCTGCGGGACCAGAGATTTACAGAAGATTGGAAGAAGTATATGAATTATTTGAAGAGCAACTGTAATCAACAAATTCCGCTAGTAGGACTACAAGAAGTTTTGTAAGGAGAAATATACGAAGTGTTACAAAGTAGAAAAAGACAGAGATATTGGTTATGAGTTTGAAATGTAATAGGGAAGATAAGAAATGCATACTGAGAGATTAGATTGGAAATTTTTCAGACAGGATTGATGGAAGTTAAAAAAAATTGAATAAGATGTAAAAGTATGTTTAATTACTATTGAAAATGATATGTTAAAAAACTAATTAAAAAATTATATATATAAAAAGACGTCCCACCAGGGATCACTTGGAAATACTAATGCAACTGGTCTGCATACCCTCCAGGTGTCCTGATTTCTAAGGGTCAGTCAAAAGCCACCTAGTTTCTGATTTGATTCTAAAGGTAAAGGGACTCCTGACCATTAGGTCCAGTCGTGACCGACTCTGGGGTTGCGGCGCTCATCTCGCTTTATTGGCCGAGGGAGCCGGCGTACAGCTTCCAGGACATGTAGCCAGCATGACTAAGCCGCTTCTGGTGAACCAGAGCAGCGCACAGAAACGCCGTTTACCTTCCCGCTGGAGTGGTACCTATTTATCTACTTGCACTGTGTGCTTTCGAACTGCTAGGTTGGCAGGAGCAGGGACCGAGCAACGGGAGCTCACCCCGTTGCGGGGATTCGAACCGCCGACCTTCTGATCGGCAAGTCCTAGGCTCTGTGGTTTAACCCACAGCGCCACCCGCGTCCTGATTTGATTCTAGAATGTCCCTATTTCCCCTGCCAGTGGTGCCGACAAGCAAGCTGGGAGTCGCCACCCCTCTGACACTGGGTAGCAGGCTACTAGCTGAAGGCCTTGGACTTGTACGCTTAAGGAAGAGAGGGAATCAATAAGGAAAATCAGAATGCAGGAGGAACAATGGTAGACAAAGTGACCCACTTCCAGATAATGCTTATGCGCTGCAGAAACATAATGTTCTTCCCCAACACTATAGAATCTCGCTAATATCTTACTAAATGTGCGTATGAACCAATTACTGGTGAACAAAGGGATCATTATTCTTAATTACGCCTCCAGTCACTTTCTTAACAAAAAGGAGATAACGTTGCATATAAAGTAGGAAAGGCCTGCACAGAGATGGGGTTTTAAGCAGCATTGTTCCCTGAGTCATCATTTAAACCTCAACAAAGTATGCGTTAAAGTGGATAGAAATTTGGCAAGGCTCGTGAGAGAGAGATGGATACAGAAATTGAGCAAAATGGTACAGTTCACTGGTTCACCTCAGACAATTAAAAGTATTCCCCGGGTGAACAGAAGTGAGAAGCGCGGCTTTCTCAGCTTTTGCTTTCTATCTGTGACTAAGCTTTGCTGTGCCAGGGTGCTCTGCTCCTAGGTGCACAATTTTTGAGGGGTGCGAACCAGGCACCCCCAAACAGGTGACCCCAGCATGGCCCGGCCTGGTGTTCCTCTCCACCCGCCAAGGGCCGTGTCAGCCAGCTGGGCTGCCCCACTAGGCACCGACGCTACACCGCTGGCCCTGAGTGTTGAGGTTTGGGACCTAGATGGGTACAAAATTGCTCCCTAGCCCCAAAATTGATACAGTGGTACCTTGGGTTAAGTACTTAATTCGTTCCGGAGGTCCGTTCTTAACCTGAAACTGTTCTTAACCTGAAGCACCACTTTAGCTAATGGGGCCTCCTGCTGCTGCCACACCGCCGCAGGATGGATGGGCAGGAGACAAATTCAATAAATAAATGAATATATATTTTGGCAGTGAATGCCATGAGTCCACTGTTAACTTTATGGAGTACCTCCTCTTCCCATAATAGCTTTGAGTGGGTGGTCCAAAGTTCGTATTGTGAGGCATTATTATTATTATTCATTTAACATAATGGGAAATAAGCCCTTAAAGAGGTGACAAAATAACCTGAACTTCTTGAATTCAGTCACTATGTTGTTTCTGTAAAAGAAAATTAAAAGAAAGGAAGCTGCAAGCGGCACTGTCCAGAACTGACTTGAGTAAAAGACGTAACTAATGGAGAATGGGAGGCATTATGGTGGAAGTCCGTCCTCCTTAAAGCCATTTTGGCTGCCATGAAGGAGCTAATTCTGAAGCTGGTGTATCACGGACACTTCACACCAACGAAGCTGGATTACTGCAATCAGGGCCAGATTTAGGTTTGATGAGGCCCTAAGCTACTGAAGGTAATAAAGGTAAAGGTACCTCTGCCCGTACGGGCCAGTCTTGACAGACTCTGGGGTTGTGTGCCCATCTCACTTAAGAGGCCAGGGGCCAGCGCTGTCCGGAGACACTTCCGGGTCACGTGGCCAGCGTGACATCGCTGCTCTGGCGAGCCAGAGCCGCACACGGAAACGCCGTTTACCTTCCCGCCGGTAAGCGGTCCCTATTTATCTACTTGCACCCGGAGGTGTTTTCGAACTGCTAGGTTGGCAGGCGCTGGGACCGAGCAGCGGGAGCGCACCCCGCCACAGGGATTCGAACCGCCGACCTTTCGATCGGCAAGTCCTAGGCGCTGAGGCTTTAACCCACAGCGCCACCTGCGTCCCACTGAAGGTAATAGGGCCCTTTATATGTCCACCTGTCCTTTGTCAACGACAAATTGTCGCTGTATTCTGTGTTGAATATATGCTACATGGTAATTTATGGACCCAAAGTAATTGTTGAACTGAAATACAATTAAGAAGAAGTTGTTTTTTTATCTTATATTTTGGAAATGTACATACAGGGTTTTTTCCTTTAATTTCTTTGGGGGGCCCCCAAGAGACTGGGGCCCTAAGGTATCGCTTGTTTAGCTAATATGTATAATACGTATAGGTGTGATCAGCTCTGTAAGGTAAGTGCCATATGTAATGGTTATAGGGGTTGCTCGTGCGTAAGTTGCCGCCACTCCTGGCTAGGTTGCCTGGTTAAACCTTTCCTGTCTGGACAGCCCTTCACCCCGTGGCTGTTCAGTCGCTAGCAGAATCCGTCAGTGGGCGTTTTTGAACCTCTTCCAGCATAGAAGCTCTTTGACGCCAAGTCTCCGCCTACTCTCCCTGCGCGGAAGTCTTCTGCGCAGGGTGGGTGTGGGCAGCAGAGGACCCGTGCTCTCCCCGCTCGTCTCCGGCGAGGAGTCCTGGAGCCCGCTCGCCGATTCCCCCATCTGCCCCCCTTTATCCCTGGTGTTACGCTGATTTCCTTCCCCAGCCAATGAGCTGCCCCTCTCCCTGCTGGGCCCTTCTCCTGCATCGCTTTGGAGCCTTGCCTCTGCCTCTGGCTCCGATGGCAGTTCCCTGACACCATACATTAACTATTTAATGTTGTCTTGTATGTCCCCGAAACTGTCTATACATTTCAAGTTATTAGAACACATAAAGGCAATTTCCATGTTGGAGATATAATTGTTGCACAGAACACACACACACATAAACACACTTATCCTGCCCTATTTGTAGTTGGAGCACCCTATCCTTAGTCTGATTTTTGCCTAGGTATAATGGTGATTAAGATCAAGCCTTAGCAATTTTATTCCAAGATTATCTCTACTGAAAGGAGAAGGTGTTGAATTTAAAGTTACACCACTTTAAAAAAAAGTTTTTGTTTTTTAAAAAGGGATGCGGGTGGCGCTGTTGGTAAAACCACAGTGCCTAGGACTTGCAGATCGCATGGTCGGCGGTTCGAATCCCCGCGGTGGGATGAGCTCCCGTCGTTCGGTCCCAGCTCCTGCCCACCTAGCAGTTCGAAAGCACCCCTAAGTGCAAGTAGATAAATAGGTACCGCTGTATAGCGGGAAGGTAAATGGCGTTTCCATATGCTGTGCTGGTGCCGGCTCGCCAGAGCAGCTTCGTCACGCTGACCACGTGACCCGGAAGTGTCTCCGGACAGCGCTGGCCCCCGGCCTCTTAAGTGAGATGGGCGCACAACCCTAGAGTCGGACACGACTGGCCCGTAAGGGCAGGGGTACCTTTTACCTTTACTTTAAAAAAAGAGAAAAAGCAAATTCCATGTTTATGTGAATACTAGCAAACTACCAGTGAACTAAATGTGAAAAGAGCACAAAGCAATTACCAGTAGTGGAACATCTCCTAAAACCAGCCAGTTCCTCAGCAAAAAATGTTATTGATTTCAGGCTAGACTTTTTGTTTCCCTAATAGATATTGATTGCTCTAATAGATTTTACCAGCCACGTGTAAAAAAGATTGATTAGGCCATAATGAGAGCTACAGTAGCATAAATTAAGCAGTCATCCAGGAAGTCCCAGCTTCAACCTTTGGGTCTGCATTAACTTGGTTGGTGGTCTGAGTCAAGGCACTACCAGGCTCCTCTGCGATAACATCAGGAAGCTAGATAATAATTTCCTTTCTACTCTGGTGTGCCCTCTGTTGGAGTTCATAGGGAGGGAAGAGTCTTCAAGAGGCAACATAACTGCAGGTTCCAGTTGCTTACCTGAGCGGCTTGTAACATTTTAAAAGAAAGGAAGTCAGAACCCTCAGGGCCAAAGTCCATACCCTCCAACATTTCTTTGATGAAAATCCTATATAATAATAGGGACGCGGGTGGCGCTGTGGGTTAAACCACAGAGCCTTGGACTCGCCGATCAGAAGGTCGGCGGTTTGAATCCCCGCAACAGGGTGAGTTCCCGTTACTCGGTCCCTGCTCCTGCCAACCTAGCAATTTGAAAGCACATCAAAGTGCAAGTAGATAAATAGGTACTGCTCCGGTGGGAAGGTAAACGGTGTTTCCGTGCGCTGCTCTGGTTCGCCAGAAGCGGCTTAGTCATGCTGGCCACATGACCCGGAAGCTGTACGCCGGCTCCCTCCGCCAGTAAAGCGAGATGAGCGCTGCAACCCCAGAGTCGTCTGCAACTGGACCTAATGGTCAGGGGTCCCTTTACCTTTACCTATATAATAATAATAATAATAATAATAATAATAATAATATGCTTTTATTATTTATACCCCACGCACCTGACTGTGTTGCCTACGCAGTAGGTCAGGATCAGGACCTTAATCCCCAACTCCCCAACAAATCTTCTATCTGTTCTTGCACCTGAACTGTACGTATTACCACCAAAACAGACACATTCTAATCAAAATACTTAAGCGTCATATTGTTATGCCCCTTAGTTGCTGCTTAACCAAACTGAAGCTGGCCAGAAAGCCTGGATCTTTTAAAAAAAGTGATGTGATCCTGTACCAAAACATAGACAGCCCCAAGCAAAATGACATTTAAGAGTTTGCTAAGAAATGCTGTCCTTTATACTACAGGGCTCCTAGGAGGAAATGCAAATTTGTTCCTACATTTTGAAAAGTTCCTCCTTCCCAATAGGTTTGAGAGATTTACTTCTACAATGTATGTAAGCAGCTCTAAGGCTGAGCTCCACTGCAGAGAAACAGATTCGAGGAAAGCTGTGACAGTTGCCTAGCTACTGTTCTTATCAACATCAGATAGAAAAATATGAGCTGTAGGCTGGAATACTCAATGTAGGCAGAATATTATTTTCTGCTCCCCACTCCCTGCAATGGATGAGCAACTTGGAAGAGTCTGTTTCTTGTGATATAAAAAAACCCCAGCACAGTATATCTTTTTATTTTGCAGAATGCGCAAGTTGAGTAGATGGAAAACAAACATGCCCAGAGGCAGCACTTGTCCCAAAACAACATCACTCAAGTAACACCCAGTATCCACATAGTTCGTCTTTATAATGGGATGGCTGAACCATGGGGAAGCAACTTCTATGCCACAGCTGTAAATGTATGAATTGGTCCTTACCTTCAATTTCCACTGTTTTAATTCTTTTCAAAAGGGATATTGAAAGGCTTTAATATTGGATCCAAATAGATTTCAGGCAAAGGTACTCTTGTTCAGGATATAGAGAACTAATCAGTTTCTCCACATTCTGTGTTTTTGTTGTTTTTACATTAAAGGGATCCCTGACCATTAGGTCCAGTCGTGGCCGACTCTGGGGTTGCAGCGCTCATCTCACTTTATTAGCCGAGGGAGCAGGCATACAGCTTCCGGGTCATGTGGCCAGCATGACTAAGCTGCTTCTGGCAAACCAGAGCAGCGCATGGAAATGGCGTTTACCTGCCGGAGAGGTACCTATTTATCTACTTGCACTTTGACGTGCTTTCGAACTGCTAGGTTGGCAGGAGCAGGGACCGAGCAATGGGAGCTCACCCCGTTGTGGGGATTCGAACCGCCGACCTTCTGATCAGCAAGCCCTAGGCTCTGTGGTTTAACCCACAGCGCCACCCGCAACCCTATTTTTACATTACCGCCTCACTTTTTCTCCAAGGAGAAGAAGAAGAAGAAGAGTTTGGATTTGATATCCCACTTTATCACTACCCGAAGGAGTCTCAAAGTGGCTAACAATCTCCTTTCCCTTCCTCCCCCACAACAAACACTCTGTGAGGTGAGTGGGGCTGAGAGACTTCAAAGAAGTGCGACTAGCCCAAGGTCACCCAGCAGCTGCAAGTGGAGGAGTGGAGATGCGAACCCGGTTCACCAGATTACGAGTCCACTGCTCTTAACCACTACACCACACTGGTTCTCCCAGAGCTCAAGATCTGGACTTCCTGGAAGCATCTCCATTTAGACAGGTGTGTAGGCAGAGGAGAAATGGATTCTTTTTATGTTTTGCAAGAGGCACAGTCTGTTCACAAGCCTTTCAGTGCTCTCAGAGAAACTCTTGAGTAACAGCCGCCTATGGTAACATTTGTGAGGCTGAATCCAATGGGGACAGGGCCAGCCTTGCTGTATAGCACAGAGAAGCGACTTGCTTTCTTCAAGTGACATCACAGTTGAGTTGGTGAGTCTACGGCCATACTACCCTGAACACGTCTGATCTCGTCTGATCTCGGAAGCTAAGCAGGGTCAGGCCTGGTTAGTACTTGGATGGGAGACCACAGTTGAGGTGGGAGAATGGGATAGACCAAGTCAGGAATCATGCCTGAAATGGCATAACACAGGAGGGAGGACCCTCAAATCTGAAGCCTAAATGTGGCCCTCCACACCTTTCAGTCTGGCCCTTAGGACTATCTCCTGAATACGAGGCTTGCAGATGTAGACGTTTTGCATTCAGTGCCAATCTTATGGGATACATATGATGTTAGGCGTTAAAAGGGACACTCTCTCTCTTCCCCCCCTCCAGTTTACTTATGTCATGGTTACCATAGCAGCTGCCTTATGAGTCATCTTACCTCAAAAGGGCACAACAGAGGAAGTTAGGCCTTAACTCTTTGTAAACTATTAAAGGGTCTTCGCTATATAGAGGCATTTTTCCCCTCTGGCCTTCCAAACACAGCAAGGGGTTGTCCTCATTTCTCTTATCAGGTTACGGCATACGAATGCCCCAGATCTCAATTTATTATTTTGGGTAAGACTGGCTTTATTGCAGGATGAGCTTGTCAAGACATCCTGCTTAGCTAGGGGATCTCCTCGCTGAGGTTCATTGTTAAGCTTTCTGGATCCACTTCAGACGTGGCTGTAAAGAGGGAAATCTCTGCGGCCAAACAGGTGCAAGTAGCATGTTGACTTCTCGATAAGCAGCCACGGCAAAATTAGTCAGCATTTCCAAATGTCATAGGCCCAAAGGAACAGAAGGCTTATTCACACTGTAGATGACATGGGAGAGAAACATCAGGCGATGTTTGCTTAAGTCCTCTTTCTGGCAGGGTGGGAGCGGAAGAGAACTGGGATCAGCAGCAAGGAGCAAGAAGGAGAGAGCCAGGACATGCTGTTGCAGGTCAGAATAAAACTCTGCAGGACCTGGGAGAGCTCCAAAGGTCAACTGCTGACTAGGACTGTGTATATAACATACCGTATTTTTCGCTCCATAAGATGCACCTAGTTTTTAGAGGGGGAATGCAAGGAAAAAAAAATTCTTTAAAGGGAGCGCTGAGCAGAGCCTGTATGCATCCCAGGCTCTGCTCAGCGCTCCCTTTCACGAGCTGCGTGGAGCGTGTGTGTGGAGCTCTTGCTGGCTTTTCCGGGAGGTAGGGGAAGGGACCGAGCCGTGCGCTCTGTCCCTTCCCGCAAAAGCCAGCAAGAGCTGTGCGCTCTTTAAAGGGAGCATGTCTCTTGAGGGCTTTTCTGGGAGGTGGGGAAAGGGACAGAGGGGCTAAGCCAGAAGCTAGAACAGCAAGAGAGGGCGCTGCGTAGCGATTCCTCTCACTGTTCTGGCTTCTGGGATAGCCACACAACCTGCATTCGCTCCATAAGACGCACACACATTTCCCCTTACTTTTTAGGAGGGAAAAAGTGTGTCTTATAGAGCAAAAAATACATTTAATGCACATTTAAAGAACAAGACTCCCCCCTCGAAAGGTAATGGGAACTGTAGTTTATTAAGGGCGTTTTGGAATTGTAGTTTTGAAAGGGGTAAACTACAGCTCCCATGATGATTGGGTTGTGGGTGAATGTGCTTTAAACGTACGGCATATACACAGCGAAAGTGCAAAGGTCAGCCCCATCCTTATTTTCTCAAGCAAAGACTGCGGACTGTTCTGCCCCTCAAGTGATGCTGCAGGGAAGTTAAAGGGGCCACGCTCTGGCTTTGGCCTGTATCCTGTGGCAACACTGAATGGTGCTTGATGGTTCTAGTAGCTCAAAATACAGGCTTCAGTTGGTACAAGCAGGCCGTAACAGATGTTACAGGGCCCGGGGAAGTCGCCCATGAGAGCTTTCCAGGTAAATATGACTCTAATAATAGACTGCACAGGTGAAGGGGAGCCCTTATATCCCCCAATCAGTGGTGTAGCATGGGGGATGCAGGGGGGGCCAGCCGCACCGGGCGCAACATCTGGGGATTAGGGTTAGGGGGAGCAAATCCACGGGTTAGGGGGCGCAAAATACTTGCCTTGCCCCGGGTGCTGACAACCCACGCTACACCACTGCCCCCAATAGAGCTTGAGGACTTCCAGGACCCCACTCCTCAACTGGAGTTGTGCCGTGGGTCACCTAATTCATATTCTGGAAGAAATTCTCTGCTCCTTCCATATTCATAACCTGTTCTCCTCAGAGTGTGGGGGTGTCAGGAAATCAGAATTTCACATATTGATACGAAACAAGTGTGGCTTTAGGGGTCACTGTTTTTCCATTCACCCATGGGGGTTAGAAAGCTTGTGGGTTTTCTTTTTCTTTTCAGTGACACTAAGAGAATCCTGAGATGAGGGAAGGACAGCTGATTCTGCATATTTCACAGATTACATGGCTAGTTGTATATTTCCCAGCTTGCCATCTTTTCGACTATTCTGTTTTCCCACAATAAATACTACGCAGAAAACTGTCCGTGCCAGAGGGTGGCCCAAGAGGAAATATTTTGAATCGTTTTAGCCACAATTGGTATGGGGAATGCCCAAAACAAGTAAATAAATCGTGGTATTACATTAATTTTTAACGGAAGACGTTTTCCCTAACCATGAAATATTCAGCTTGCTCCAGCTTTTGCAAATCTATTCTTAATAAAAGGCTTATCCCAAGAGGAAATGTTCAGATTTGATGTTACCTTACGAAACAAGTAGATGCAAAACCACTGACATGGGTTTTTTTGTTTGAATTTTCACATTCTAGGGATGTGCTTCAGTTTCCTGGGTGACAAATTGGGCTTGATGTATAGCTGAGCATCCATGACTCAGACCAGATGGGACATTGGAGACCCATGAGCCATCTCTAGACAGGATATTCCTTGCTCTCGCCCCATTGAAACACAGCCATGGGAGTGGGATCTAAAGGTTTCATCAGAGCAGCTGGGTGTGGGCACTGCTTTATCCCATCCAAGCTGCTTTTCCATCTGCTGGGCAGGGAAAGATGCAGAGATATACTGAGGTAGTGCCAGGGAAGCAGCCTGGGGTACGTATGTATGCGAGTTTGAAAACTTCCGGGGGGGGGGGGGGGGGAGAGAGAATGGTTAAGCATTTCTTTCCCCTTCTTGTTTAAATAAAATCTGGATGCACCCACTCTCTGCAGATACCTTTCAGTAGTTAGGAGGTTTTTTTATGTCGGGAAGCTGCTTCCATCTTGACAGATTCTGACCTTTAACACTCCAGGAAGAAAGGGCTGTGTTATGTACTGAGTTGAATAGGATCCAAAATGCAGCAGTCTGATTGGTCCTAGAACAATAGGATCCAAAATGCAGCAGTCTGATTGGTCCTAGAACAATGCAGCAGTATGATTGGTCTGCAGGAGCCACCCAATCCGGCTCCAGATGGAAGTGAATCCACAACCTGATTGGCCTACAGGAGAATTCCGGAATTAGCCAATCACGTGCAGCCCATTGTGTAAATAATGTATACAAAGCAGATACTTTGGGGGGACTTTCATTCCTCCTCACCACTATGAGCTGAATAAAGAGCATGAAATCCACTCTCGACTCTGAGTATATTTCAGGCTGTATGAAGATTGTGCTGGCTCAGAAAGGCTTCTCCTCCTCTGTATAATAAACTGCTCTCCCTATTGGAATTTCCACCCCCCTAGTCCAACGTACCAGCTAGGGCTGCCATACGTCCAGAATTTCCCAAACATAGTCTGGATTAGGCCATCGGAAACAGCACCCGGGCAGGAAAGGCTTTCATGTCCGGGAAAATCCAGATGTATCGCAACCCATGTTGGAAGTGTAGATTTTGGAAAAAGTTCCTTTTTTTAAAAAAAAGAAACTCAACTTTTGTGTCCTTATTTTCACTTTTTGAAAATATGGCAACCCCAGTTATATTTTAGGCCTCCCCCCTCCCCAATAAAAGGTGCGAATTTTCCTGTTTTGGTTTATTAGTCCAGTCCAGTTTGGGACTGTCCATCTAAGCATGAAAGATGCCTGTCTTGAAATTGATGGGTCCTTTCATTTCCTCTCCGGGTGATTTCACCCAGCATGTTCAACTCATCCTGGGATAATCTGTGTGCCCCTTGCCAGCTGCCCTTCTGCCTCCCCTGTGGCTGGAAGGAGAACATTGCATCGTATCATTGGAATTGTTTTCTCACAAGCAACACCTGCCTTCATTAATCAGTTGCTTGGGATAGCTCAAAGGTTTCCCCAAATCTCTTCATGTGTGTGTGTTTTGTTTTTTATTTGAATTCAGTTCTTGTATCGCTGACTTCTTTGGTTGTGCTCTCCATCCTTTTCAAAACAAAGACTCATCCATAACTCCAGCCTGCAACATGAAGTACCGTATTTTTTGCTCTATAAGACTCACTTTTTCCCTCCTAAAAAGTAAGGGGAAATGTGTGTGTGTGTCTTATGGAGCGAATGCAGGCTGCGCATCTATCCCAGAAGCTAGAACAGCAAGAGGGATCCCTATTGCTGTTCTGGCTTCTGGGATTTAGAATATTTTTTTTTCTTGTTTTCCTTCTCCAAAAACTAGGTGCTTCTTATGGTCTGGTGTGTCTTATAGTGCGAAAAATACGGTAATTTAGATATTTATTCTCTTGCATTCCTATCATGCCTTTCTTCCAACATACAATCCAGTGTATACATCAGGCATAGGCAAACTTGGCCCTCCAGATGTTTTGGGACTACAAATCCCATCACCCCTTACCACTGCTCCTGTTAGCTAGGGATGATGGGAGTTGTAGTCCCCAGACATCTGGAGGGCTGAGTTTGCCTATGCCTGGTATACATTATCCCATCTGGAATAAACCAAACCAAAACTCCCTAGCTTCAGAAAGCCAGTGGCCTCATGTGCACTCAAATACCCTCCACCATTCCTCAGGTGAAAATAGAGATATTTCTCAATCCCACTCCAATGGACCCTCCTCAACCCCCCATTTTCTTGCCCCTCCCCAAAGCACACACCCTCCACCATCCTGAGAAAACCCCGTAATCCCGATTTTATGTTATTTTATTCTTTGGTAGATTTACAAAAAGAAAGACACGCACCCATAAATAAATTTTAGAAAGGGGCAAGATTAGACGTGGATGCAGAAAGCATTAAAAATAAATAAATCTGGACTCTTTGAACTCTGCTCTGTTCTCGCTTTCTTCCAGGGCAGCCCTGCCCTCTTCCTGCCCCTCAGTGCCAGAGCGTCAAACAGGATTGGGCCTCGGTAGTGTCAGCCTCTCCCCTTCCTCATCTGCTCTCCACCAACTGCTACAAGCTACTAAAGGGAGGAGGCCAGCAGAACCAGTGGCGTAGCGTGGGTTGTCAGCACCCGGGGCAAGGCAAGTAATTTGCGCCCCTAACCCCTAACCTGCCGCCGCTGCCAGCTTCTTCTTGCTGCTGCCTGGGCTGGGGTATTTACGGTAAGGTAGCCACGGTGGCGGCGGCGGGTCCGTGTCAGGTGATCTGAGGCAAGTTGCTGCTGGCGCTGCCGCCCAAACGACGCCGCTTGCCCGGAGGAGGAGGAGGGCAGCGAGGCGAGGAAAATGCAACATGGCCCAGCAGCTGCAGCGGCGGTGGCGGGGCTGTGAGGAGGGGCTGCCTGGCGCGTCCTCCGTGGCCCTGATGCACGGGGACCGCGGCGAGCGCTGAGAGCCGCTGCCTGCCGGACGCCTTCAGCCCGGATGCGCGCACAGCTCGTCGGTTCCGCGAGACATGGGGCTCTGCTACAGCCTGCGCCCGAGGCTCTTCGGCGACTCCGGAGGCGGCGAGCGCGCCCCCCCAGATGTTGCGCCCGGTGCGGCCGGCCCCCCCTGCACCCCCCACGCTACGCCACTGAGCAGAACTTGAGGCAATGGGGTGCTCCCTTGCCATTGCTGCCACTTGGGACAGGTGCTGGCTCATCGTCCTCCCTGAGCTTGGTGGTGGCGATGGCGAGGAAAATAGGGACATTCTGGGATCCAATCAGAAGCTGGGATGGCTTTTATAATTCCAGAACCGTTCCTGGAAAATGAGGACTCTTGGAGGGTATGCGCTCAGACCTCACAACATGTTCATCTCTCTCTTTCTTGCCTCTCTCTTAGTTCCCAACCTGCACTCTGCATTTGTATTGCACCATTTGTGTTATGTACTGAAGTTCTCACCCTGGGCCAGCAGAGGGATACTGTAGATAGTTATGCAAATAAGGGATCAAAAGTGATGTTCAGTGATTGGATAGTTTTAGAAAATTGTTACAGTTACATTGTACTGGAGCTCTATATAAGCAGGCTGACTGAATCCTTCAGTTCAGTTCTGTCCTGGCCTGTGAATAAACAAGAGCTGTTTGAAGAATCGCTGTGTCGTCTGATATGTTCACCCACAACTTAACAACTTGAAACAAAAGTATTGCACCGCTTGAAACAGTCTCAGCTTCCTTCAAAGAATCATGGGAGCTGTCATTGGTTAAGAGTCCTGAGATTTGTTAGGAGACACCCCCCCCCCAATTCTCCTCTCAGTGCTATAATTGCCAGAGTTCCCTGAGTTGAACCACTCTGTGAGGGAGGTAAGTGTCTCACAGCAACTTACAATTTTTTAAAAAAGCATACACAAAATGGAAAACTCTGTGTGTGTGTGTAACATGGGTAGGCAAACTAAAGCCTGGGGGCCAGATCCGGCCCAATCGCCTTCTAAATCTGGCCCGCAGACGGTCCAGTAATCAGTGTGTTTTTACATGAGTAGAAGGTGTGCTTTTATTTAAAATGCATCTCTGGGTTATTTGTGGGACCTGCCTGGTGTTTTTACATGAGTAGAAGGTGTGCTTTTATTTAAAATGCATCTCTGGGTTATTTGTGGGACCTGCCTGGTGTTTTTACATAAGTAGAATGTGTGCTTTTATTTAAAATGCATCTCTGGGTTATTTGTGGGGCATAGGAATTTGGTCATTCCCCCCAAAAAAATATAGTCCGGCCCCCCACAAGGTCTGAGGGACAGTGGACCGGCCCCCTGCTGAAAGGTTTGCTGACCCCTGGTGTATAACTAAAGAAGGGGACAATAAGTCTTTGCGAGAAGAGATCTTGGCTCACAATGCTGTGGAAGATAAACAAACACAATGGCAAAATGATGCCAACAGAAAGCATCCATTAGAAAGGGCGGCTTAAAAGCCATGTACCGCCTAACCTTTCCGAGTGACTCAAGGTCACTTTAATCCTGCAGCTGCACAGGGTTGATTTGTAACAAGGGGGATGGTCAGCCAGTGATAATGGATTCAGCCCCTGAGCTCTTAATGACTTCCTGGGTGATCATCAATGGAATGGATTTTGTCCCTTTACACAAATATGAGTGTTAATTCACTAAGTGGAAATTACTCAGTAGCATAGAAAGATTCAAGAAGGGGCACAGCAAAGAAAAGAAATTTCAGAAGCCTTTGATTAGTCCATGGATAGGCATGATGGCAAAATCTCCATCATCATAAGCAATATGGTCCTCCCAATTAAGAGATCCCTGGAATCGCTGGATACGACTGGCTGGCTGGCTGGAGCACCTTCCAGCTGGGGAGAGCTTGAAGATGGTGTTTAGTTTAGAACAAAGATGGCGGGAGAGATGGGCACGACGACATTACGAACAGGATATTACAAACTTGAAGATGGTGTTTAGTTTAGAACAAAGATGGCGGGAGACAAACAGGATATTACAAACTTGAAGATGGTGTTTAGTTTAGAACAAAGATGGCGGGAGACGAACAGGATATTACAAACTTGAAGATGGTGTTTAGTTTAGAACAAAGATGGCGGGAGACGAACAGGATATTACAAACTTGAAGATGGTGTTTAGTTTAGAACAAAGATGGCGGGAGAGATGGGCACGATGACATTACGAACAGGATATTACAAACTTGAAGATGGTGTTTAGTTTAGAACAAAGATGGCGGGAGAGATGGGCACGATGACATTACGAACAGAGATATTTTCTCTCTCTTTCCCGCCTTTTGCTAGAACTCATTGTGTCCATAATGAAATTGAAAAGAAGTATGGAAATCCCTCACATAATGCACAATGAAACCTATGGAATGCATTGCCACAAGATTAACTTAAGCTGGATCTAGGCATGCAGCAGAATGAGGAGATAAGTGTCATGAAATGGCAGAGTGGATTGTACTGCAGGTTGGAGGTTGGGGACACCATTTATGAATGTCCCCTGTGTGTGTTTTGCTTTTTTAAAAAAATCCCTGCAAAGAAAAAGATAACACTCCAGGCTGCCTGCTGTATTAGCCTTCTACTTGCATAGATAGATATAGATAGATGATAGATAGATAGATAGATAGATAGATAGATAGATAGATAGATACATAGATACATAGATACATCGATAGATGATAGATAGCTTTTTCTGGGGGTATGCAGGGGTACGCATACCCCTAAACATTTTGTGAATCTAAGTTTGGCCTCATTGAGGGGCAGTATTTCAATATGAGTAGGAAAATGAGAGTTCTCCTAAACATTATTTTAGGGGAAAAAAGCACTGGATAGATAGATAGATAGATAGATAGATAGATAGATAGATAGATAGAGATACCCACCCTGAGTTTGGGAGTGGCAGTCCTAGTGGCAGACATAGTGACATTCTGGGATCAAATCAGAAACTGTAATGGCTTTCGTAATTCTGGAACTGTCCCTGGAAAATAGGGACGCTTGGAGGGTATGGCAAGTGGCTATTTCTGTCAGGCCCATGCAGATGGATTAAGCTAACTGCATTATCCCCTGATGACATAGGAGCTGCTTGAATGGCTTCAGATTTATATTAATTGAGGTATTTTTCCTGGACCTTCCTTTAGCACCTTTGCAGCCTTCATCCACAGACCTCACTTGACAAATAAGAGGCCAGGCTCTTCTCTCTCCATGGTGTCACCAGTATGATTTCTGCTCCACAACGACCCCTTAACAGTTCCCCAGGTTTGCCCTGGAAAGAGCTTTCTTTTGACACAGATAAAAGGCTAATGGTCTTTCAGAGTTACCCTGTCAGCAATGTTCATACCCGGCAGAAAAAGTAAGGGCAGAAAACAGTGTAACAGAGAAAATGGGGTAAATGATTCCATTGCCATAACCAGGGCAGGCAATCATTTACCTTGCACATTCATTTAATCAATTTCTCCATTAAAAAGCTGAGACTCTTAACAGCAAAACTAATTGAGCTCAAGGTCCCCGTGGGTAGAAGGTTAACACAAGGGCAGCAAGCAGCACTTTGCCTGGCTGAATGTCACTGGCGATAAATTACACACATGCGCAGGTGTTCATAAGCGCATCCATCATGAGACGGCCGTCCTCTTAACTATACTAGACAAAGGAAGAGCATTTGGTACAGCAAACTCTGAGCATTTCGGTGCTTCACATACCTGAAATATTGTGTCCTAAAAGAACAAGCCCATGTGTTCCTAGATAAAGGTTTACTGCTTCTGCTTCTTATTACTACTACTACTAGAAGTATACAAAAAAAAATATGATTTTGTGGGACTCACACCCATTGCCAGACTTCTCTCATTAACATATACTGTTATTTTTATTTCAGAGTTCTTAACATCTAGGACACAACTCGCCCACCTAGAAATATATATTGTGCCTCTTCTTTAGCGAAACATGATCTCCACAGATTTGGCTGAGTGTCACAGTAGCTCATGCCCTGTAGGTCTTACTCCATGAAATCAGTTGCCGAGATTAAAGGTCCCCCATCTCACCGCAGCCGACGATGTCTTCTCCTTGCCAGGGCTTTCCCCAAGCAATTGGAGACTGCGCCCATGCGCAGCCTACCTTTGCTCCTCCCTTTTCATACCTCTCTTGGTTCTGGGAGTCAGGGGGAGAGAAGCTTGACACAGCAGGAGGGGGAGACGCCGGTGACTATTCACCAGCCTGGTTAATCTCTGCTTCTTGGCTTCCCTCCTCTCCTGCTTCTGCCTCTGCTTCTAGACTTCTCTCTGACACTGACTCTCCCAGCTCACTAAGTCCATCCATCATCGCCCCATCACCACTGGGCTCTGAGTCTTCTTCCCTTCCCCAACTGGTTCCTCCCACCATTCCTCTGTGTCCAACCAGTCCATGACAGAAGAAGGCCTCTCACAACACTCCTGTTCTCAGGAGTCTGGTGCGGTGGGGGAGCCATAACAGTTAAACCGAAAGGAAACTGATATAGGTTTGTAGCATAGTTTGAGTCAGCATGTGGCATAAAATAAATTCTCCTTTTCACATTGGTCTTCTCTTTCCCATGTTTCGGAGACAGTAACTCGCACCATCTTTGGTGCCACTGAATGTGTTTCATTGAAGAGGAATAAAGTCACTGTGCCCCTTCATGGATCACTGCCTTGCCGTGGCGAAGGGGCTTGAATAACTCAGAGAAGCTATGAACTATGCCATGCAGGGCACCCAAGATGGACAGGTCATAGTGGAGAGTTTTGACCAAATGTGATCCACCGGGAGCAGGAACTGGCAAGCCACTCCAGTATCCCTGCCAAGAAAGCTCCATGGACAAAGACAACAGGCATATAAAAGTTATGACGCTGGAAGATGAGCCCCTCAGGTCGGAAGGCGTCCAACATGCTACTGAGAAAGAGCGGAGGACATTAAAAAGCAGAGATATCACCTTGCCAACAAAGTGATGTATGGAAGCGAGAGCTGGACCATAAAGAAGGCTGATCGCCGAAGAATTGATGCTTTTGAATTATGGTGCTGGAGGAGACTCTTGAGAGTCCCATGGACTGCAAGAAGACCAAACCTAGCCATTCTGAAGGAAATCAGCCCTGAGTGCTCACTGGAAGGACAGATCCTGAAGCTGAGGCTCCAATACTTTGGCCACCTCATGAGAAGAGAAGACTCCCTGGAAAAGACTCTGATGTTGGGAAAGATGACAGGCACAAGGAGAAGGGGACGGCAGAGGACGAGATCGTTGGATACTGTTCTCGAAGCTACCAGCATGAGTTTGACCAAACTGTGGGAGGCAACAGAAGACAGAAGTGCCTGGCGTGCTCTGGTCCATGGGGTCACGAAGAGTCGGACACAACTAAACGACTAAACAACAACAAAGTCACTGTGATTGCCACTAACCTTCCCAGCATACTTCAGGGGGACAATTTTTGTACGCCTGGAGAAATAAGGTATGTGAATATACAGTGTCTGTGCAATTACGTAATTCGAAATCATGCACTTAGAATGTAGTAAGGCGGAGGGAGCCAGTGTGGTGTTGTGTAAATCTTCCCTGGCCACTGACCTTGTCAGCTGATGGCTGAGTGCAGTTGTAGCCCACTCGCACTCAGAAGGCATCATGATGGCTTCCCCTGCTTTAAGATATTATGTAAAATTTATATAAGTGTTCAATATTATTATTAGACATGCAAAGACCTTGTCTGTTTATAGGAGGCGGGAGCAATCTGTACATGCTCAGAGGTTCTCTTCTTATATAATAGTGCTGAATTAGATGGACCAATGGTCTTGTTCCATTTAGAAGTGATGTGGGTGGTGCTGTGGTCTAAACCACTGAGGCTCTTGGACTTGCTGATCAGAAGGTCAGTGGTTCGAATCCCCGTGACGGGGTGAGCTCCCATTGCTCTGTCCCATCTCCTGCCAACCTAGCAGTTCGAAAGCATGCCAGTGCAAGTAGATAAATAGGTACCACTGTGACGGGAAGGTAAACGGCGTTTCCATGGGCTCAGGTTTTTGTCACGGTGTTCCATTGCCCCAGAAGTGGTTTAGTCTTGCTGGCCACATGACCCGGAAAACTGTCTGTGGACAAACGCCAGCTCCCTCAGTCTGAAAGTGAGATGAGTGCTGCAGCCCCATAGTCGCCTTTGCCTGGATTTAACCGTCCAGGGGTCCTTAACCTTTTTTACCTTTACCTTGTTCTGTTTAAGGCTGCTCCTATGTGCATTTGTTTCTTTCAGGGAGAAAGTGGGAGATGGCACAGGAAGGCCATAGTTGAAGGGTGGCAGTGAAACAACAAGGCCAGCTGTTCCTGCAAGAGATCTTTGTTTCTGCTTCCACCGCTGTTAAAAATGTCACCGTGTTTTGCCACCAGAACGTGCACACGGTGGCCCTGAGACAAACAGCACATTCTGTTCCCTCTCTGAGCCTCAGCGGCTGCCGCTCACACAAATATCCTTGGGGTTTATGATGTCACCAGGCTTTCTCAAATGAATCACAACCTCATACTCTCTTTGGGGCCACAATTCCCCCCCACACCCAATGTCTCCATGCGCTGCAGAGAGCAACCTTGTCAAATGACGTCTTTAAAACTTGCCCTTGGAAGAGAGTGGCTTTTAACAGTTATCCATTAAAGTCCTAAAATAGGAAGTAAAAAAAAAACACACCAGTAAAGGAGGAGGGGGGGGGAACTAAGTTCAACAGAAAGGTGGGATCGGTTAGCCAAATATTGAAATATCTGGGCAGTGCTGAGGAGGAGGAGGAGGATGACATGCATTGGAGAGTTTCCAATTTCCACGTAACACAGTTGTTTCATCGTGACAAGTAACTGTGGAGGTTGGCAGGGTTCATTTTGCCTGCACCACGTGGTTCTGGACTTAGCACCTTCTTCTAATGAGAGAGGCAGGGAGATGGCCAAAATCCTGAGAGATGGGAGGACAGATGTCCCATTGAGACTCATCGCTTTAACTTCTTTCCTAATGCAAAGTGTGTGTGTGTGTGTGTGTGTGTGTGTGTATTTGGTCAAATCTATACCACACATTAAGGGGTGCGGGTGATGCTGTGGGTTAAACCACAGAGCCTAGGACTTGCCGATCAAAAGGTCGGCGGTTCGAATCCCCGTGACGGAGTGTCAGGGAACTGCCATCAGAGCCAGAGGGAGAGGGAGGGCTCTAGAGGGATTACGGAGAGCGTCCCAGGAGGGAGAGAAGCAGCCCATCTTTTGGGGAAGGAAATCAGCGTAGCACCAGTGGAGAAGGGGGGCAGATGGGGGAATCGGCGAGGTGGCTCCATGACTCCTCGCCGGAGACCAGCGGGGAGAGCACGGGTCCTCCGCTGCCCACACCCTCCCTGCGCAGAAGGCTTCCGCGCAGGGAGAGTAGGCGGAGACTAGGCGTCAAAGAGCTTCTTTGCTGGAAGAAGTTCAAGAAACGCCCACTGATGGATTCTGCCAGCGACTGAGACAGCCACGGGTGAGTGGCTGTCCGGACAGAATAGGGTTCACCCAGGTAACTCAGCCAGGTGTGGCGACGACTTACGCACGAGCAACTCCTAGAACAATTACACGGAGTGAGCTCCCGTTGCTCGATCCCTGCTCCTGCCAACCTAGCAGTTCGAAAGCATGTCAAAGTGCAAGTAGATAAATAGGTACCGCTCCGGCGGGAAGGTAAACGGCGTTTCCGTGTGCTGCTCTGGTTCGCCAGAAGCGGCTTACTCATGCTGGCCACTTGACCCGGAAGCTGTACGCCGGCTCCCTCGGCCAACAAAGCGAGATGAGCGCCGCAACCCGAGAGTCGGCCACGACTGGACCTAATGGTCAGGGGTCCCTTTACCTTTACCTTTTATACCACACATTTAAAGCATGTAGCTTTCCCTCAAAGAATCCTGGGAACTATAGTTTCCTTGGGAATTGTAGCTCTTTGAGAAGCATCCTACAGTTCCCAGGAGTCTTTGAGGGTGTTGCTGTGTCCTTTAAGTGTATGGTGTGGGTTGCTATTTTGTCCTCTCCCCCACTCCAGCCATTGTAATTTCATACATTACTGTTGTAGCTACTGGACTCATTTTCATGTCGGGACATGCAAGATGTTTGCCCCCAAACTTTGCCACTCCCCGCAACATTCTCTGAAGTCTCCTTAGCTTGCCCCTTGCTCTGTCCTATGCCATTTCCTTTAGCACTTCTAAAACAACAACAACCCAAATAATTACATGATCCCTGCAAATTGAGGACCACTTTCATGATGTGACGCAGCCAACCCTCTCTGGCCACGTGACAAAATTATATATAGATGCAGATATAGTTTCATTAACACTTTTCGCAGTACGATAAAAGACAAGCTAGTTAAACAAAATAATAATAATTTTTTTTTTAGAAAAAGAAAATAAAAGAAGAAAGCAAAGGATAGAAGAAAAATACAGGATCCTCTCTCATAAATGTATCTTAACTTTTGTCCCATACAGAAAATGGTATGTCTCACCTGGGGGGTGCCCTTCCCTTCTCCCAGGCTCTCATCCTGAGAGATTTCCCCTTCCCTGTCTCTCACACAGGGACCTTCAAACTGTACATCACCTTCATCAGCATCACAAAATAACGAAGATAATTAAAAGTGAGGACAAGGTTTCCTGCCCTTACTCTTAATAGGAAAATGCTTTTTACTGTCTGCAGGGTCTCCCTAAAAAAATCACTGACAAAGGGGTGTTTTTTACACCCCCTGAAAGCTAATAATAATAATAATAATAATAATAATAATAATAATAATTTTTTATTTATACCCCACCCTCCCCAGCCAAGGCCGGGCTCAGAGCAGCTTACAAGCAATAATTAAAACAAGATGAATGATTACAACTTAAAAACAAAAATAAAATACAACATTAAAATAATGGAACATTAAAGTATTAAAACGTAGCCTCATCGCAGGAGGAGAAGGAAAAGAAAAAAAAAAGAGAGAGGGAGGGAGGGAATAATGTTGGAGCTTAGTGATAAGCACTCCTAACCTTTGGCTCAATCACATTGTCAGATGCCACACTGGACTGGAAATATCTGTATGTAAGTACCCCATGGGGGATAATTTGGTTATTTCCTTATTTCACTTTCATGAGACACATTGGATGGACCCCTTGGCTCAGCCACCAGTGGTCATATAGAAACTGCTTCGGTTTGTTTAGATCCCATGTTACACCCGGGAACCACTGGGCTGGTATGGCTGACTGACACTTATTTATCATTATTAATTGCATAAAATTTATGCACTACTTGGCTGTTTTTTTGTTTTTAAATCCTCCAAGCAGTTTACAAAAGATTAAACAGTGAAATTAAGGGGGGGGGGATACAACTATACTTTAAAACATACAAAAGTTAAAATACTCCAAGAGTTTAAAATTAACTCAGTTCTCTAAGCATCCAGGTAGGTAGCCTCAGCCAGCATAGCCAGTGGTCAGAGATTATGGGTGTTGTAGTTCAAGAGCCATGTTGGAGTACACAGCACAAAGAGGAGTCATATTGTCCCTACTGAGTCACCTCATAACTGCTGAACCAGAAGCTACAGAGAAGCTAAGATAAGCTACAGTAACACCCTCTGCCTTTTGTGGCAAGCCAAAGGTGGCCCAAAGGGTGAGATGTCTGGGTCAGGCAGCCAGAATTCTTGCTTCAAGACCTCCTTCTGTCTTACAGTTATGAACAGATATCTCAGAACGGGCAGTACAGTGGTACCTCGGGTTACATATGCTTCAGGTTACAGACTCCACTAACCCAGAAATAGTACCTCAGGTTAAGAACTTTGCTTCAGGATAAGAACAGAAATCGTACTCCGGCGGTCCGGCAGCAGCGGGAGGCCCCATTAGCTAAAGTGGTGCTTCAGGTTAAGAACAGTTTCAGGCTAAGAATGGACCTCCGGAATGAATTAAGTACGTAACCAGAGGTACCACTGTATATTCCTCCAATACCATGGACCAGAATTCACCATGAAATTGTTACAGTAAGTCACCAGGCGATTCTGGGCAGCCCTGAACAGATGTTGGTTTGACAACAGCCCATGGAGGTGCTAAAAACTATGGCAAGCTGCCTCACTAGCTGTTTTGGGGGTCGCCCTAGTTCTGCTGCAGCTCAAATAAATGTGTCCCTGCCTCCCTCATTCTCTTAGCTTCAGGCAGATGACTAGGGCACCTTGGAAGGGTCCTCACACAAATGGTAGAGACCTGGCTGGAAAGCCTAAAGCAGGCATGGCCAAACTCGGCCCTCCAGCTGTTTTGAGACTACAATTCCCATCATCCCTGACCAGTGGTCCTGTTAGCTAGGGATGATAGGAGTTGTAGTCCCAAAACAGCTGAAGGGCCAAGTTTGGCCATGCCTGGCTTAAAGCCTGCCTCCGCTACATGAGAGACAGATTGAAGAAAAGGAAATATGAATTGGCCGCACCCTGTGGCTTGACCAGTCACGGCTAGGAGCGGCTAGGTGGAGTCATAGATCTAAAAAACGTGTTCATTTGGGGCTTCTCAGAAGGACGTCAAGGAGGAGGAGGAGTTTGGATTTGATATCCTGCTTTATCACTACCCTAAGGAGTCTCAAAGCGGCTAACATTCTCCTTTCCCTTCCTCCCCCACAACAAACACTCTGTGAAGTGAGTGGGGCTGAGAGACTTCAGAGAAGTGTGACTGGCCCAAGGTCACCCAGCAGCTGCATGTGGAGGAGCAGAGACACGAACCCAGTTCACCAGATTACGAGTCTACAGCTCTTAACCACTACACCACACTGGCTCTCACAAAGGCAAGAAGTGGGGGGGGGGGAGTGATGGCCCACAATGGCACCCACCTGAGAGGTGCTTGAACTTTTCTCCAGCTGGGGAAAAAAGCACTGGGTATGTCTGTCTACATCTGCCTGGAAAATGACATATCATAATAAGCGCAATGTTTATTTTTCTGAACAATGGCACCAGCCCTCTTAAGTGGTATTCACTTGTAGGTCCTTTCCTGAAGGCCTTGTTTTTGATGGGGAATCTTAGTGGACAGGATAATTATGAAAAGCCAGTCATGCCCCCTTGTGGTTGGGAGAGAGAGCTCTTCCCTGCAAGCAAGCTATGCAGGAAAACACTAGCTCAGACGTGCATGCTTGATGTGAGAATGCTAAACAATCTGATTAAAGATGGATAAAGTTAGGGCTGCCACCAACCTTTAAGCATCAGTGTCAATTTTTCTGAAAGATGCCGAACCACAGGTAGAAACGGATAGAGTGACTCATGGAGTTCTGAGGACGGAAAAGGCTGCACTTGTTAAATATCTCTTCACCTGTTGCAAAGCTGTTGAACTTTAACTGTGTCCTTTTCCAGGAAGAAAAGGATCAGTCTTAGATAAGCTTAAAGGGGAGTTCTGTACCTTCTGGAATCTTTGGGGGAAGAAGAGAAAACAAAAAAGGCAGCACAGGATATGAAGAAAAGAGAAGGAAGGAAGAATAATAATATGATTTATTACAGGAAGGAAGGACTTGAGATTGCCTGGAAGTTGCACACTTCAGCATAATAACAGCAAACTGAACAGTCCTCTCGCAACAGCATTACCCAGATACTTGAAGCCAGAGAGGGAATGATTTGGTCTGCTCATTTCCATGAATTCTAGCAACCGGTCAGCACCAGGGATAGCTCCAGGAAGGCAAAAGGGTATGCCAGGAATGCATAGTTCATTTTGTCAAAGGAGAGTTGACAGTAAAGCAGAAAAGTTTGGTTCTTTATTTTAATTTTAAATACATTTTATCTGTTGCATAATTTAATCTGAAGAGAATGGTTCTTTTTCAGGGTCAACAAAAGTCTAGAGTTCAGTTTTTGCCAAGTCAAGTGGCAAGGTGGTTGGAGCGAGGCTAGGTTAGGTAAGACGATGCCGTCGCAAGGTGGAGGGAAAGTGAAGAAATACATATATATATATATATATATATATATATATATGATATTTATTAAAGTTTCAAGAAAATTACAAAAATGAAAAAAGGAAGAAAAAAGCAAAAAATACCAAATACAGAAAAAATAAAAAAACAATTAAAAACATTTCAATCTTTCCATGTCTTATCTTTCATTTACTTATTTCCCTGACCTCCTCACACCTCCCTCTTTTGTATTCTAGTTCAATAGTTGTTTCAGCAAGTCCTTACCCTTTTTGCAATTATCTTAATACTTTATCGTAATATTTTATAACTTTACATTTTTTACATGTTAACGATCCGTTTTTACATATCTCTTAATAAGATTATTGCTAAAACCACTTTGCTTCATTCCAACCTCCCTCTAACATTCCTTAATTTTACAATGTTTCTGTAAATAGACTTTAAATTTCTTCCAATCTTCTTCTACCGACTCTTCTCCCTGGTCTCAGATTCTGCCAGTCATTTCCGCCAGTTTCATGTACTCCATCACCTTCATCTGCCATTCTTCCAGGGTGGGTAGATCTTGTGTCTTCCAATACTTCGCGATGAGTATTCTTGCTGCTGTTGTTGCATACTGAAGAAATACATTCTGTGCCTGAGAAGCTTAATAAGTAAAGTTGGCTGGATTTGGGAGGGGTGGAGGAGCCACCTAGTTTTCTTTGCAGGAAATTCAGCGGGAAAGCAAGCTACCCATCACATCGTTAACTACTCTGCAGGACTGGAACATTCACCACAGAAAGAGAGCTCCACTAATTACTCTCTGAAATGAGTGCTGCTTCCTTGCTATTTGTGAAACATTCAAAGGATGGTACCCTCTTCCTGTCTCAACTGGGTGGGGGGTTTGCCTCACACAATAATGGGATTCCTTTGTGCAGAAACTTGTGTTGCTTTGGCACCGCGAGGTTTTCTTTCATGTCTGACGGAGCCACCAGACTCTTCGGTGGGATGCGCGTATCTCTGGCCTGCCACACAGGCTCGGCAAAAGAAATTCCTGTAATTACTGCATCATGCTTTTCACTGAAACCAGATTTCATATCTGTGCTCCTTTGGCAGGCAATTCATTAATGGTTGCTATAGCGACGGTTGCCATGGCACCATAAATCTCTTCTCTGCAAGGCTGATCATTCATATTCTAATAATATCTACATGAATGAACTTCGAAATGTAAGAACCTAAAACCTGCCTTGCTGGGTTAGATAAAATATCCCTCTGGTCCTGCATTCTGATTTCAGTACCCAGCCAAATGTCTCCAGGAAGTCCCTAGCTGGAGCAAAATGAAAATAGGCACCCCCCCTCTCTCTCTTTTTTTAAAAAACCTCTTCATCTGTACCCAGAGATATCTATCCTCTGAATATGGAAGGTCTATTAGCTTTCATGCTTACCAGCCATCGATACACTCATCCTTTGTGATTTTGGCTAATCCTTTTTTAAGGCAGCCTAAACTCTAGTTTTTAGGGACACGGGTGGTGCTATAGGTTAAACCACAGAGCCTAGGACTTGCCAATCAGAAGGTCGGCGGTTCGAATCCCCGCTCCCGTTGCTCGGTCCCATTGCTCAGTCCCTGCTCCTGCCAACCTAGCAGTTCGAAAGCATGTCAAAGTGCAAGTAGATAAATAGGTACTGCTCCGGCAGGAAGGTAAACGTCATTTCTGTGTGCTGCTCTGGTTCACCAGAAGCAGCTTAGTCACGCTGGCCACATGACCCGGAAGCTGTACGCCGGCTCCCTTGGCCAATAAAGCGAGATGAGTGCCGCAACCTCAGAGTTGGCCACGACTGGACCTAATGGTCCCTTTACCTTTACCTTTAAACTCTAGTTTAGAGTTCATAACCACACCGCTTTAGTATTTGATTCCATGCCTTAAAAAGGTGATGAACTGGGCTTGCATTGGCCAACCTGTTTTGACTAGCTGCCATTTTTTAAATGATAAAACTTTACTTTGGGGTGTCAGCAGTAATGCTAGCCTATATATGAATTCTGTATATAGCCTATATATGAATTCTGTATATAGCCTATATATGAATTCTATATATAGCCTGTATATGAATTCTGTATATGGATTTGCCTGTTGTCAGGATCTTCCTCTGTACTATCCCAAGCTTTCCATCTGCTGCCTAATCCAGGGGTAGCAAAAAGTTGCCGGACTACAATTCCCATCACGCCATGCTGTTTGGGGCTGATGGGAGTGAGGATCCAACAACATCTGGAGGGCATTGCACCGGCTACCTCTGCCCTGATCCATATTCAGCAACTGGTATTCTGGAGAAGTTTTCTTTTTTCCAGGATCCTGGTCAGAGGAATTTCCTGAATAATCTGTATTTCATGAATACTCTGTGGGAAAAGTCAGTGAGTCAAGCTATGAAAATTCTTCAGAAAGTATAAAAGTTAAGACGGATCCCAGTCAGAAGAAACTTCTCGATCCTAGTGACGTACTTCAGTGTGGTGAATAATCCAACTCAGCAGAGGAGGGGGGTAGAAATAATTTCTTTCCTCAGGGAAGCTCCAGTTCTTTCCTCTGAGTCATTCAGAAAATTGTTTTCAAAAGAGGTTCTGTAACTGGGTTACATATTTCTTCTTTCACATGGAACTTTCAGGAGTTGTTTCCATGCATTAGGAGTATTTTGGGAAAATATTTTTGTTTGTCTCCAGTAATGTTCCAAAAGAGTAGAGAAGTCAAACTTGTATATTGATTTCTGCACACACACCCAAGTTTGTTGTTCACATACTTCTGGTCCAGCAGTGCTTGCTGATGTGTAAACATGGTCTAGAGATTTAATCCATCTAGCCTAGGGGGTGAGACCCATACTTGCCTGAACAGCCAAAAGGCTCCAGGAGGCGATTTGGACACTGCTGCTGCTGCTGTGAGTGTAGAGGGAAGATTGCAGCAATCAAAAATGTTTTTAAATGTTTTAAAATAGTTTTAATCTCTGGTGTCTGAAATGTTGGTTGTTTTTTGTTTTTTTGTTTTTTGCTTTTTGCTATATTGGGGTGGGATAAATGTTTGGTTGGGGCTGGAGATTAGTTTCATTTTAGTTTTCTGTTTAGTTTATACTGTTTTATTGGTGTATTGTATACTTTATACTTTGTTCTTAAGGGAAGAGGATCGGGGCTGCCTGGGAGTGGGCCCGCAACAGAATGGTTGGGGCAGATTCCACATTATTTAGACTCCATTAAAGGTAGAGGGACCCCTGACCATTAGGTCCAGTCGTGGCCGACTCTGGGGTTGCAGCGCTCATCTCGCTTTATTGGCCAAGGGAGCCGGTGTACAGCTTCCGGGTCATATGGCCAGCATGACTAAGCTGCTTCTGGCGAACCAGAGCAGCGCATGGAAATGCCGTTTAGCTTCCCGCCGGAGTGGTACCTATTTATCTACTTGCACTTTGACGTGCTTTCGAACTGCTAGGTTGGCAGGAGCAGGGACCGAGCATCGGGAGCTCACCCCGTCACGGGGATTTGAACCACCAACCTTCTGATCAGCAAGTCCTAGGCTCGGTGGTTTAACCCACAGCGCCACCCGTGTCCCTCTTGGACTCCATTAGTGGTTGTTAAAGGGCCTGGGAGAGATGGGCTGAAGTTGCCCAGCAGAACATTTGAAATTCAGCCAGCTATTTCCCAACTCATGGAGTGACCATCCTAAGGCAATGGGGATTCCTATGCCCCAAGTGACAAATAAGTGGGTGGTGGCAGCAAAGAGAGAGAAACCAGGTGGGGCATCCTTTGCTACCAGGCTACCCTACAGGGTTGGCATCAGAGCAGTTGGAGCCCTTCTGCTACACCTTGTACTCATATAATTATGAAAGCCTCTAAAATCCACTCAGTTGTGCAGCAGTAAGTTTTTAACTACTGTATATAGTTCAGTGAGGTGTTGGTGGGGGGAATGTTTGCTTTCAATCTGTGCATGTAAACACAAACTTGAGCCTCCATTTGTGCACAGAGGGATTTTGTTGCTGTTCAAACTGCTAATTGATTTCCCCTAATAATAGAATTCTAATCTGGTACCTAGGAAGCAAATGGCGATGCTTCAGTAGCTTTTAATAGAAAATGTTTGGCTATCGCTGTGCATATATACACATGAGATTGGAGTGAGGGTGATCCAACCATATTAAAATCTAATCCTCTCTTCTTATTTATTCTAGCATGCCTGTAATTAATTGCCTCTGAAGTACGTTACCGTGCTTGCTTGGGTCAAACACATCTACAAACGACATCTCATGGTCAGGGGATAAAAAATGCTTCCAGAACACAAATGACTTGGGGGCAGGAGAGGATCTAGCTCAAATGTACTTGGCAATGTGCTCCCCCATTCCAACCCTGACTCTACCCTGCCAGAGGAAAGGACAGGCTGCTATCTGTCTGGTAGAGCTGGGTAAGAAACTAGCCCGTTTTCTAATTACAAAGGAGCTCATCTTTGCTTCATTTGACTAAGGCAGCAGAATGTCCAAGGGACTTAGGGCACAACTGCATGGTACATGAACAATGTGAATCCCCTAGAGTAGAGTTCATTGAGGCAGGGTCTGGAACAAAGGGCAGAGCCACGCCATTCAACACACCTTTCAAGTGTGTGTGTGATGGCCTGGGAATCCGATTCAGAGGCTGAACCAGAGGAATCCCAGCCTGCACAGGAGTCCCCGCCTCCAGGGCCGGCTGAGCCAGGGCAGGGCCTTGATTCTGAAGCGCCTGCACCTGTGCCGGATCCTCAGGAGCAGGCACCAGGTGAATCCACTCTGGCTCCAAAGGTGGTTGAGGACTCAGTGCCTACAGGTGAGTCTCCCCCTGGGCCCAGTAACCCTTTAGCCTCTCCTGAACTGCAGAGGCTCAGGGCAGAGAGGCGAAGGGAACTGGTTTCTCCCAGGAGGAGTGCTCGCCTTAAGGCCAGGAGAGGCGGGTCTCCTGGGGGCCGGGACCGCTCCTGGCCTCAGAGAAGATAAAAGCCAGTCAGCCCGGTCCCAGGTTGCGGGAGCAACGTCGTTGGTGAGCTGTTTCGGCCAGCATCCAGTCCTGTTTCCCCCAGAGTTCCTGTCCTTGCCCGGCTTCCCACTGTGGACCCCGCTTCGCCCGAGGAGGACTGTCTGCCGACCCTCAACTCAGGTCCTGGACCTCGCCCCACGGTAACCTCCCCCCTGGACCAGCACAGTGTGGCTTCTCCTGAATAACCCTGGGACCTGTAGTTTGTTAAGGGTGCTTTAAACTGTAGCTCTGTGAGGGTGAAATGGCATTTCCCAGTTTGGGCAGCATTATGTGTTTTAAATGTGCATTGAGTATGCTTTAAGTGTCACTACAGAAGACAAGAGCCATTCAAGAAGGTCAGGTGCCAGGTAATCCATCAAAAGGGAAAGCAAAGGGAACCATAGGCTGGAACCAAAGTCTAGCACAGGGTTTCCAAAGCTTGGGTCTCCAGCTGTTTTTAGACTACAAGTCCCATCATCCCTAGCTAGCAGGACCAGTGGTCAGGAATGATGGGAATTGTAGTCCAAAAACAGCTGGAGACCCAAGTGTGGGAAACCCTGGTCTAGCAAGAGGTGGCCCATAATGCCGCATGAATTGCTGCTCAAGCGATGGCCCAAGCCTGGCCTGAAACTATTTATATATGGGCCATGACTGTCGGAACCAATAGTGTGTACAGAGGCAAAATGCTTTTGCAGCTTTAGTAGCTGTGCATAGGTGTGTCTTGCATTACAGCACAACTGTTCGTGATGCTGGAGTTGTGCCTTCTTTTTCATCTGGTTGCCCTAGGAACCAATAGGCTCTCTGCAGGGTGGGGAGCTATGCTAGAACTTAAGAAGGTGTTTTCCCACATGGTACAGCTGCTGCTCAACAACTAGAAGCAGCAGAACAGAGATACAGAATCACCCGGTTTGAAATGCATTGGAGCCTGGTACCCGCCTATATGATGTTGTCTTTGCTTGCTAAAGTTAACAATACATCCTATGCAGGGTGGTTTGGTTTCATTGTCGCTCTCTCCTTGAAGCCCATCTCCCCTGTGCTGAAGTCAGACCCTGGTATTCATTCATGCTGTTAAAGCATGCTTAAATCTCTTTATGCATTTCTATTTTTAATGTCTCACAAAAGACCAAAGTCAGCACCGAAAGCTGGGAATGAGAAATTTCAGAAAAAGAGCCGCTGTGTTTTTTCCCTCTCTCTCATGCCTAGAAGGCTCCACAGATTAATAATGAGATAAATTAAGTGTCAGTAAGAGGGGGAAATGTGTGTCTGCAGTGAATAAGATACTGCTCTCTAACTTATTCCCAGTCATCTGGATAATGTGACTCACGGCCAGTGCTGTGGGAGGAAAGAGGACAGTGTATATCCTATGACTGATGGGCTTTGCAAAGCTGATTAGCTGTTGCCCTAAATAAGTACAGTATGTACAGAAACACCAAAGGGGCCATCAGCTAGGATCTTCCCCTGCACAAGCTAGTGCCAGGTGCTGCAAGGCTTAAATTGGTATCCTGAGAAGCAAACGCTTCCTCTCTCTTTGTAGGAATCAATGGGTTGTGTATGGTAACCTGAGCTCAATTGAAAACACAGGATTTATGTATCTGAAACATGCAAAGATTGGTTGAAGCCTTGGAGCTGTACTAATTTGTGTGGTGAGAGGTGAGGAAAAACATGTCCCTGTATTACAAAGAAGCATCCTTTGGATACCTAAGATATAAACATTAAGTCTCCTTTCGCAGCCATGTCATATCCAACATTCATGTGAGGTAGGTTTGGTTGAGAGTTTGATGACTGGCCCAAGACAGGTAATGAGCAATTTTTTATTTCATACCCTCCAAGTGTCCCTATTTTCCAGGGACAGTCTGGGATTTACAAGAAGCCGTCCATTTCTGATTTGATCCTGGAATGTCCCACTTTTCTTTAGGACGTCCCAATTTTCATCAGAGAAATGTCAAAGGGTATGGAGTTATCCAATCCCCAAGCCATCTGAAGGCAGCCCTGGAGAGTGAAGTTTTAAAAAAATATTTAATGTTTTATTATGTTCTTTTAAATATACTGGAACCTGCCCAGAGTGGCTGGGGCAACCCAGTCTGATGGGCGGGGTATAAATAGTAAAATTGTTATTGTTGTTGTTATTTAATAGGACCTCCCTATTTTCACAGGGAAATGTTGGAGGGTATGTTATTTTAAGGGACGCAGGTGGCGCTGTGGTCTAAACCACAGAGCCTAGGGCTTGCTGATCAGAAGGTCGGTGGTTCGAATCCCCACGATGGGGTGAACTCCCGTTGTTTGATCCCAGCTCCTGCCCACCTAGCAGTTTGAAAGCACATCAAAGTGCAAGTAGATAAACAGGTACCGCTCCAGTGGGAAGGTAAACGGCGTTTCTGTGCACTGCTCTGGTTCGCCAGAAGCGGCTTAGTCATGCTGGCCACATGACCCGGAAGCTGTCTGTGGACAAACGCCGGCTCCCTCGACCTATAGAGCGAGATGAGCGCGCAACCCCAGAGTCGTCCGCGACTGGACCTAATGGTTAGGGGTACCTTTACGTTATTTTAAAGATGAACAGAGTATATTCTCTTTGTTTATCAAGGGTGGTAAAATGTCCCTGGACAGAGCTGTGTGAGCCATGTGGCCTGGACTGCCCTCACTAGCCTAGCCTGCTGCCCTCAGAAGCTCACCTTTCTATCACCAATGCTGATGAAAAATTCAGTTGTCAGTCTGTACTATATGTGGAATTGGAGGGCACCATCCTGTTCATGCTCTAGTTATCTCCCGCTTGGACTACTGCAATGCGCTCTACGTGGGGCTACCTTTGAAGGTGACTCGGAAACTACAACTAATCCAGTATGCGGCAGCTAGACTGGTGACTGGGGGCGGCCGCCGAGACCACATAACACCGGTCTTGAAAGACCTACATTGGCTCCCAGTACGTTTCCGAGCACAATTCAAAGTGCTGGTGTTGACCTTTAAAGCCCTAAACGGCCTCGGCCCAGTATACCTGAAGGAGCGTCTCCACCCCCATCGTTCTGCCCGGACGCTGAGGTCCAGCGCCGAGGGCCTTCTGGCGGTTCCTTCATTGCGAGAAGCAAAGCTACAAGGAACCAGGCAGAGGGCCTTCTCGGTCATGGCGCCTGCCCTGTGGAACGCCCTCCCATCAGATGTCAAAGCGATAAATAACTACCTGACATTCAGAAGACATCTTAAGGCAGCCCTGTTCAGGGAAGTTTTTAATCTGTGATATTTTAGTGTATTTTTGGTTTTTATGGAAGCCGCCCAGAGTGGCTGGGGAAACCCAGCCAGATGGGCGAGGTACAAATAATAAATTATTATTATTATTATTATATTCATTGCCACAGACAGCAAAATGCTTTGGGCCAGTCCTGCGATGGGGATTTTCATTTTGTCCCCTGTTAATCATTCCTTGCTCCACACTAGCAGTTCTTTCACATTACACTAATATGCTCTAGTATCTAGTCTGGGAGTTACTGAGCCTACAGCTAAGGGAATGATATTTCTAGTTTGAGAATTCCCTGGCTGAATAATCTTAAGGAAAGCAGCACTGTATCTAAAGGATCCCTTGCTCCACCCACCATGCAAAATCAGTCTGGCCAAAGTGATGCAGGCTGCATGTCTCCTTTCTTTTAACAACAACAACAACCTGTCCCTTTGCTTCATCTAGTTTGTTCCAGGTTAGAATATGATTCTCATACCAGCATATATATTTTTTAACGCTGAAGTGCCCTCTAGTGGCTAACATTATCAAAACTATTTTGGCGTTTGAAGCTGGTGGTTTAAAATAAAACGATAAACAATCAACAGTGCTTTAACTGTATCCCAAAATGTCATGATCAGGTATCACATTTTGGGATACTGTTAAAGCGTTGTTGGTCTGCCTCTCCATGCCTAGAGTAAAATATATGTTTGACAGTGAAGCTTATGCTTTTCCATAATCTCACTGGGGTGGAACAACATGTTATGATGTGAACACAAGGCTCATTCACATGTTCATCTTCCAATGTGATATATTGGAATGTGATATATTCCAGCATATATAAGTGATATATTCCAACAATGCTTGCTTTGCACTCCATGCAGAAGAATCAGGTGCACAAAAGAATACAGAATAAAAACCAGAAATTGCAACATCCAGAAACTAGGGCAAGAACATTTCATTCTCCTTGGACACTTTGCTGCTGCCCTGAAAGTTGCTATTCTTCAACAAAGGAATTTCAAGGGGAAATTGCAACATGAAATTGCTGAAGAAGAACTTGACAGGAAGCCTATTTCGCTTATTTAGGCAAAGATGGAGACAATGGTGTCCTGCATCACTCTGCAGTGCCAAATCCTATGGTTGTGAATAGTAACTTTGCTTATCTTAGGGTCAAACTGGTATTTAAGATAAGCGTGACTTTGTAAAAATGTGCTTAAATGGGCCATACAGACTCTATTCTGAAAGCTGTCATTTTCTTGCCAAAAAACAGCTCCTATTCCCACCCCTGTGCCAGTTACTGCAAATAAGCCCCTTTAGGATCAAAGAAATTTGGGATCAAAAAGAGCTGACAAGGGGATTTCCAGCAGAAAACTGATGTGGGATCCCAGTCCACATAGGCAGCCCCATGTAGACCAGACCCTCGGGGTCGTATTTTCTTCAAGATTAAAAGAGACCCATTTAAATACACTCTTTATGAAACATATTTATCCTGGCATGTAGATTGGCCCTTAAGTTTTACACAGAATTGTTGCAAACAGTACTTTTTGAATTACCGTGTCATTTGGTCAAGCTGTTTAAAAAAGCTTTTCCAAATGCCAGCCAGGATAATACTTCGTGCATCTGATGAACAGGACTCTAGTTTGTGAAAGCTCACATCACAGTAAATCCTTTAGCTGTTGCTGCTGCTGTTATTGTTGTTATCATTATATCAATATCATTATATTTGTACCTCGCCCCCAACATCTGACTGGGTTGCCCCAGCCACTCTGGGCGGCATTTTGATAAATGATTTGGATTCTCTTTACGTTTAAACAGAAACAAAACTGCCTTTATGTAGGACAGGAAGTTTACGTTTGCTGAGATTAAAGGCCCAAAGTATATTGCGACAGAGCTAAACCGTCCCTTCCTTCACCCTGATGACTTTTTACAAAGAGACTTTGTTGGACTCTGGGATGAATGGCTTATTGGAAGGTGGACAGTGAGCATCCTGGACCATTTTAGCACATAGGTAAGAGCTGGAACACAATACAAGTTAACTTTCTAGCTAGTGATGTAAAGCTACAGGATATATCAGACTTATCAGGAATCGTATTTCTATCTCCTTTTTTCTGCAGACAATGTGTTTAAATAAGAAACGAATCTTACATGGACACAGACTGTAAGATTCTCAGGACTGGAAATTCCAAATAAGTTCATTTTCTGCTAGAAGTACTTGTACCAATAAGCATGTGCCATAATTAAGTCAACCAGTTCTTCTATGCTCTTTTAATATATTTTGCATATATTTTAATAAAGTTGTATCTGAATAAATCCTCAGATAGGGAGGAGATAACAACAGGCACACCTGAGGTTCAATTCATGCACATTCCTAACAGCTTTTACAGGATTTATATAGTAAGGAACCTGCCCCTTCAGTCCAGTGCAATTTTCAGCACAGCAAAACTGCACAAGCGCTAGTAATCCGAATGGTTTCAGTGAACAAGAGCAACATCGGCATCAGCTTGGCACTGTCCCTTGTTCCGCTAAACTCCTTTCTATGCAGTTCCAAACAAGTGCTGCTACACAATTCCCATGCCCCAATAAAGCCCAAAATAGTGTCAGTTGAGGCAAAACTACTTTGCATGGCGGTTACAGGATCTAATTTTTCAGATGGAAATTCCACTGAGACCAATATGCTCCTTGCCTATATTGGCTCATGTGGAAGCAAGCATGTGACCAGAGCCAATATTGAGGACCCTTTTAGTCTGGTGAAAAATGTGTTACCAGCCATAGAGAGATACAGCTGTCAAATAGCTGAGACAGGATTCCCCTCTGGTGTTATTCTTCCCTCAAATGCTTCACAGTTTTGTGCGAACTTACTCAATTGGTGCTAGGAAGTTTTATTTTTTTTAACGTTCTTATGTTACATGTGTATACATTGTCATATTACATTACATGGCATATTATAATATAAATTTCAACATGTATACAAAGTTTATATACAAACTTTATATACCTAAAGAAAAAAGACAAAAAGACAAAAAAACTATTCCAAAATCATATATGTACCAACACTACAAACTTTCTGTCAATCACGTTGTATATTCCTTTTTTACAAATGAATGTACTCTTATTATTGTATATTTCTTTTCATTTTATCTAATACATTCCTATACCAATATGTACCCTTAATCTTATTTCTCAACTCAATTTCTCTCCAATGTCAATCGAATGCTAGCATAGATAGTGAACCTTTATTGTATTTCTGAACATATATCTTATATCTATCCCTGGTGCTAGGAAGTTAACGGAGCCAGCTGGCCTATCAAAGGGATTCATAGAATAATAGAATTGTAGCGTTGGAAAGGGATCCGAGGGTCATCTAGTCCAGCCCCCTGCAGTGCAGTAATTTCAACTAGAGCATCCATGACAGATGGCCATCCAACCTCCGCTGCAAACCTCCAAGGAAGGAGAAGAGTCCATCACCTCCAAGAGAGCACTTCTTACTGTCAGAAAATTCCTCCTGGTGTAACTTGTAACTTGAATCTATTACAGTGGTACCTCTGGATGCGAACAGGGATCCGTTCCAGAGCCCTGCTTGCATCCTGAAGCGAACAGAACCCACATCTGTGTGTCCGCGTGTGCCGCAATTCACCACTTCCGTGCATGCGTGTGACGTCGTTTTGAGCGTCTGCGCATGCGCGAGCGGCGAAACCCAGAAGTAACGCGCTCCGTTGCCGCAGAGTGCAACCCGAAAATGCTTAACCTGAAGCTACTTCAACCCGAGATATGAGTGTAGTTCCAGTCCAGTCCTACACTCCAGACCAGGAGAAGACAACCTAGCTCCATCTTCCATGTGACAGCCCTTGAGATATTTGAAGACGGCTAGCTTATCTCTTCTCAGTCTCTTCCAGAAAAAATATACCCAGCCCTAATATGTACTTCCCTAACATGGGTCTCTGAACATCATCTGTGTTACTGCCATGGATTCTGTTATGTAAGGCTGTGTACGCATTAAACCGCTTTGAGCTGTTTTGCAATAGGAAATAAAATTAGTAATTTTTTGGAGTTTATTCCAGTTCTGGTGCGCTCCCAATTGCTAGTGTTCGAAGCCACAATCCAAACGTATCCTGCAGTTTTTGATAAATATTGCTGATACTGATCCACTGGGAAGATAAATCTACTGTATATAGTTACAGATAGGTAGCCATGTTGGTCTGCCATAGTCAGATATCTGAAGAAGTGTGCATGCACACGAAAGCTCATACCAAGAACTAACTTAGTTGGTCTTTAAGGTGCTACTGGAAGGAATTTTTTTATTTTGTTTCTACTGTATATAGTCACCTTTATTCAACGAGTAGAAGTCGTGACAACTATTGAAACATAGGAACGGGTAGCTTATAGATTGTGTGTAGGCATATTTAAAAAGCATTTATATATTTAAAAGGTTATAAATAAATGTATATGTGTTAGAATAATATTTTCATTTATATTTGTATTAGTCAAATATGTATATAATTATAGGGGGGGGTGTGGTTTTTAAAAAAATGCACGTTTTACTTCATTATTATTTTTTCCTTGATCTTGTTTAACTGAAATATTTTCATTTTTTTAAAAAAGGTAACAGGTAACTTATAGATTGTGTGTAGGCATATTTGAAAAGCATTTATATATTTAAAAGGTTATAAATAAATGTATAGGTCTTAGAATAATAATTTCATTTATATTTGTATTAGACAAGTATGTATACAATTATAACGGAGGGGTGTTGTGGGGTTGTTGTTTTTTAAATGCACGTTTTACTTCATTATTATTTTTCCCTTGATCTTGTTTAACTGAAATATTTTCTTCATTTAAAAAAAAAAAAAAGGCGGGAGAGAAACACCTCAGTCCAGCAGCGATCCCGCCGCCGCCGCGCCGCCGCCGCCCTCTCCCCTCACGGCCCTTTTGCCAACTGGCCGCCTCAGCGCTCGGGGAGGTCACGTGGGCAGGGCAGTCAGTTGCTCGAGCGAGCCGAGGGGGGCGCGAAGCGAAGGGGGCGGGGCGGGGGGCGGGGCCTCCCCCTCTCTTTCTCTCGCGGGCGCTATAGGCGGAGCCGCGAAAGCCCTTGAGGGGGAGGAGCTCCGTGGTCCCTCAGGTCCGTCCGCCGCCGCCGCCGCCGCCGCCGCCACCGGGATGCGACGGTCGGGCTTCCCGCCGCCGCCGGCGCTGCTGCTGCTGTGGTGGTTCGTGGCAGGTACCCCCGCCGCGAGTGTCCCTCGCCCTCTGCCCCCTTCCCTCCTTCACCTCACACAAACACACTTGAGGAGTGAGGCCGCGTTGCCACGGTAACCAGGGGAGGGTTGGGTTGCCACCTTCTTCAAGCAGCCCCTGCTCCTCTGCACCTTCTGGGAAAGGTCGGGCTTCGGCGCACGTGAGCGAATGGCAACGCTCGCCTCGGCTCGTGCCCCTTCTTGAGAATGGGGGGGGAGGGGAGGTTGCATCCAGAACTGGGGGGGGGGGGGGTGTGGATTAGTTTTCTAGATCAGTTGGCAACAGGGCAGGGTCGGATTTAGGTTTGATGAGGTCCTAAGCTGCTGGAGGTAATGTGACTGGTGACTGGGGGCGGCCACCGGGACCACATAACACCTGTCCTGAGAGATCTGCATTGGCTCCCAGTACGTTTCTGAGCAAAATTCAAAGTGTTGGTGCTGACCTTTAAAGCAATAAATGGCCTCGGTCCAGTATATCTGAAGGAGCATCTCCACCCCCATCATTCAGCCCGGACACTGAGGTCCAGCACCGAGGGCCTTCTGGCGGTTCCCTCACTGCGAGAAGTGAGGTTACAGGGAACCAGGCACGGGGCCTTCTCGGTAGTGGCCCCCGCCCTGTGGAACGCCCTCCCACCAGATGTGAAGGAAATAAGCAGCTATCTTCTCTTTAAAAGACATCCGAAGGCAGCCGTGTTTAGGGAAGTTTTTAATATTTAATGCTGTATTGTTTTTAACACTTGATTGGAAGCCGCCCAGGGTGGCTGGGGAAACGCAGCCAGATGGGCGGGGTATAAATATTATTATTATTATTATTATTATTATTATTGGGCCCTTTATATGTCCAGCTGTCCTTTGTCAACAACAAATTGCCGCTGTTTTTTGTGTTGAAGATATGCTATATAGTAATTTATGGACATCATATGTATCTAAAATGGGACACGGGTGGCACTGTGGGTTAAACTACAGAGCCTAGGACTTGCTGATCAGAAGGTCAGCAGTTCGAATCCCCGTGATGGGGTGAGCTCCCGTTGCTCGGTCCCTGCTCCTGCCAACCTAGCAGTTTGAAAGCACGTCAAAGTGCAAGTAAATAAATAGGTACCGCTCTGGCAGGAAGGTAAATGGCGTTTCTGTGGTTCGTCAGAACCATATAAAATCATTAATTTTATAATGAATGATTTTAGAGTGTTGTTTGTGCTGTACTTTTGTACTTTTTTATTGTTGTTAGCCGCCCTGAGCCCTGCTTCGGCTGGGGAGGGCGGGATATAAATAAAATTTATATATAAATAAAATTTATTATTATTATTATTATTATTGGGGTAGAAGTGGAAGGATCATTAGGCGCGAGTGATCATGCTCTTCTGAAGTTTACTATACAGCGGAAAGGAGCAGCTAAGCATACTAGGACTCAATTTCTTGACTTTAAGAAAGCCGACTTCATAAAACTTAGGGAAGTGCTGCGTGAGATCCCATGGACAGTAATACTAAAAGGAAAGGGAGTTCATGATGGCTGGGAGTTTGTTAAGAGGGAGATAGTAAAAGCACAACTTCAGGCAATACCAATGAGACGGAAACATGGAAGGTGCCTAAAGAAGCCAGGGTGGCTATCTAAAGAACTTTTAACTGAGTTAAGATTAAAAAAGGATGTGTACAAAAAATGGAAAAGGGGGGAAACCACCAAAGAGGAATTCAAACAAATAGCCAGCACGTGTAGACACAAAGTCAGAAAAGCTAAAGCACAGAATGAACTCAGGCTTGCTAGAGAGGTTAAAAGCAACAAAAAAGGCTTTTATGGGTATGTTCGTAGCAAAAGGAAGAACAAAGAAACCGTGGGGTCACTCAGAGGAGAAGATGGTGAAATGCAAACAGGGGACACAGAAAGGGCTGAACTCCTCAATGCCTTCTTTGCCTCAGTCTTCTCCGATAAAGAAAACAATGCCCGACCTGAAGAATTTGGAGCAAATGATTCAGCAGAGGAAACACAGCCCAGAATAACTAAGGAGATAGTACAAGAATACTTGGCTAGTTTAGATGTATTCAAGTCTCCAGGGCCAGATGAACTGCATCCAAGAGTATTAAAAGAACTGGCAGATGTGATCTCAGAACCACTGGCAGTCATCTTTGAGAATTCCTGGAGAACAGGCGAAGTCCCGGCAGACTGGAGGAGGGCAAATGTTGTCCCTATTTTCAAAAAGGGGAAAAGAGAGGACCCAAATAATTACCGCCCAGTCAGTCTGACATCAATACCAGGGAAGATTCTGGAGCAGATCATTAAGCAAACAGTTTGTGAGCACCTAGAAAGGAATACTGTGATCACCAATAGTCAGCATGGATTTCTGAAAAATAAGTCGTGTCAGACTAACCTGATCTCGTTTTTTGGCAGAATTACAAGCCTGGTAGATGAAGGGAACGCAGTGGATGTAGCCTACCTTGATTTCAGCAAGGCATTTGACAAGGTGCCGCATGATATTCTTGTAAAGAAGCTGGTAAAATGTGGTCTTGACTATGCTACCACTCAGTGGATTTGTAACTGGCTGACTGACCGAACCCAAAGGGTGCTCATCAATGGTTCCTCTTCATCCTGGAGAAGAGTGACTAGTGGGGTGCCACAGGGTTCTGTCTTGGGCCCGGTCTTATTCAACATCTTTATCAACGACTTGGATGATGGACTCAAGGGCATCCTGATCAAATTTGCAGATGACACCAAACTGGGAGGGGTGGCTAACACCCCAGAGGACAGGATCACACTTCAAAACGACCTTGACAGATTAGAGAACTGGACCAAAACAAACAAGATGAATTTTAATAGGGAGAAATGTAAAGTATTGCACTTGGGCAAAAAAAATGAGAGGCACATATACAAGATGGGTGACACCTGGCTTGAGAGCAGTACATGTGAAAAGGATCTAGGAGTCTTGGTTGACCACAAACTTGACATGAGCCAACAGTGTGACGCGGCAGCTAAAAAAGCCAATGCAATTCTGGGCTGCATCAATAGGAGTATTGCATCTAGATCAAGGGAAGTAATAGTGCCACTGTATTCTGCTCTGGTCAGACCTCACCTGGAGTACTGTGTCCAGTTCTGGGCACCACAGTTCAAGAAGGACACTGACAAACTGGAACGTGTCCAGAGGAGGGCAACCAAAATGGTCAAAGGCCTGGAAATGATGCCTTATGAAGAATGGCTAAGGGAGCTGGGCATGTTTAGCCTGGAGAAGAGGAGGTTAAGGGGTGATATGATAGCCATGTTCAAATATATAAAAGGATGTCACATAGAGGAGGGAGAAAGGTTGTTTTCTGCCGCTCCAGAGAAGCGGACACGGAGCAATGGTTCCAAACTACAAGAAAGAAGATTCCACCTAAACATTAGGAAGAATTTCCTGACAGTAAGAGCTGTTCGACAGTGGAATTTGCTGCCAAGGTGTGTGGTGGAGTCTCCTTCTTTGGAGGTCTTTAAGCAGAGGCTTGACAACCATATGTCAGGAGTGCTCTGATGGTGTTTCCTGCTTGGCAGGGGGTTGGACTCGATGGCCCTTGTGGTCTCTTCCAACTCTATGATTCTATGATTCTATTATTATTAGTCCTGCTGGTCATATGACCCGGAAGCTGTACGCCGGCTCCCTTGGCCAGTAAAGCGAGATGAGTGCCGCAACCCCAGAGGCGGCCACGACTGAACCTAATCATCAGGGTCCCTTTACCTTTATGTATCTAAAGCCATTTGCACATAACAAAATATGTATTTTATGAAAGTAATTGTTACAACCAGTCCATGCAGAATGTAGGCACCCTGTATATAGAAATGAGCAAACCAGTGATATTTTAGGGAGCAGGCTAGCAGGCTTACTAGCCTTACATCATAGGAGCCTACACAACACAAAACACCGTTGCTGTATGTAGGTTTTATTTTATTTGTTTTTTTATCTTATATTTTGGAAATGTACATCCAGGTGTTTTTTTCCTTTGAATTTTTTGGGGGGCCCCAAGAGAGTGGGGCCCTAAGCTATAGCTTGTTTAGCTTATACGTAAATCCAGCACTGGCTGCGATGCATGTGAGCAAATGGCTCGTGTTACTTCTTGCAAATGGTGGGGTAGTGGATCCAGAATTTGGGGGGGGGGGGTGTTGGATCAGTTTTCTGGATCAGTTGGCAACAGGGTTTAGGGAAGGGGAGAAGGAGGAGAGAGGTGTGTTCATGGCAGGTGTAGGAATGGCGTGCTGCTCTCATAACCCGTGGCTGCTCTTTTCCCTCAGGACTCCTGTTGATGCCTCCTTCTGGGGAAGGCCTCTCGGAGGTAAGTTTAGGGATAGCGGGGAAAGTGGGGAGTAACAAGAAGGACTCCCATCGGTGTCCCACCATCCCCATCTTCTTGTGTCATCTTCCCCAACCTGCTGCCCTCCAAGATGATTTTTGGACAACTCTCATCGACTGATGGATGTTATCGTCCGGAACATCTGGAGGGCAGCAGACTGAGGAAGGTTATTCTAGTCTCTCTCTCTCTCTCTTTCTCTCTCTCTCTCTCTCACACACACACACATATGGTGCAGTGGATTTTGTTCAGTCTGCATTCATAAGTGGAACTAATTCACATCCCTCGGCTAAAACATGGATAGGAACATAAATTATCCTCTGCATTTCACGCTTGCTAATTTTTCAGTACAGTCGCTGGCTCAAAAAACACCCCCAAGTGGGTTTCTTAAAAGGTGTTTTAGGATAAAATATATTTAGAAGTTGAACTATGCACATTGAGAGAAAAATAATGTTTAATGTGCTTAAATACAGATAACTTAAAACTTGTGCAGGAGTTAAGTTCTGGGGATGGCACATATACGTCAAACCACCTCCTTGGAAGTGCCTCTGTGTGAGCAGTCTTTCCTTCTGGACCCAGCATGCTGAACAGGTTGTACCCCTGTGTGAGAGCCAGTGCGGTGTAGTGGTTAAGAGCGGTAGTCTCGTAATCTGGGGAACCGGGTTCGCATCTCCGCTCCTCCACATGCAGCTGCTGGGTGACCTTGGGCCAGTCATGAAGTCTCTCAGCCCCACTCACCTCACAGAGTGTTTGTTGTGGGGGAGGAAGGGAAAGGAGAATGTTAGCCGCTTTGAGACTCCTCAAAGGGAGTGAAAGGCGGGATATCAAATCCAAACTCTTCTTCTTCTACCCCACCCCCCAAAGCTCTGGAAGGCTTGTGGGATCTTGCAGGGCCGTACAAGATTTTGCTAGAACCTCCCAGTGCCCAGTAAGCAAGTTTTCTGCACCAGGAAAACCCTGTGCAAAAAGAGCTTTTAAGCTCTCCACTTTCTGCACATTTAATTTGCGTGATTTGAACCACATAAAGTTGAAATTGCGCAAGCTAAATGCATGTAAATTGTAAGTTACCTGTATATCAGTATATATGAATTTTTGTATAGCTTTTAAAAACACATTAATGAAGAAACAGAAGGGAACAGATATATGAATTAACACGTACAAAACTGATGCAAATTAGAAAACTGATGCAAGTGATTCAACCACACCGAAGCTCAGCATGCAGTTATGGGTAACCACCTAGCTTGTCAGATAGCCCCTTGCCTGCCCCTGCCCCCAGCTGCATGCATGGTGTGGAGTTAGGTTTGCAATAATTGCATTCCTACAAAGTTGTCAAATGTGAATTTAATGGAACTCATGCAATATGTGGATGCAGTTGTGAACTCAACTTTCACCATACCTATCACTCCTCACAGCCACACGTTTTTATCATGCTACTTTATCTGTGTAAACTGATCCTGTGTGTAGGCTTGCTTCATGAAAATTGGGATTTTTGAGACTTGAAGAAATGCTACTCTGAATAAATATTTCAAAAAATACAATTTGAGTAAACATCAGTATACTGTAAATCTGTTCATTCTCAGCCCAGATGCGACTTATATTCTCTACCTGGATGCCCAAGGAACTTTAATCCTGTTTGTGGGACTGATGGAGAAACTTACGCAAATGAGTGTATGCTTTGTGCTGCAAACAGGTAACTAGAAACTGATTCTGGCTGCAGAAGTCTTAGGTTTACAGATAGTCAACCCGGGCTTTTAGCTAATTCATACTTTTGAAGCTATTGGTAAGAAGCCTTCAAAACTTTCATACTTGATTAAATGGACCATCTCTTTACGTCAGTATCCTCTCTCCAGAGTTAACCATTCTCTGAGAAGTAGATGGGAAGCTTCAGAAAATCTGAAAGAGACAAAAGACCACTTGGTACATTCCCCTGTGTACATTCCCAGTTCAAAATACACAATTCAAATTATAGTGTTTCAGAAATGGTGTACATGCACTACAGAAGAGATTCGGAGGTCCATGGGAATCTTAACCATCAAGTCAATCCCCACACTGCAGGTGGAAGGAAAGCTTGAAAAACAAACAAGGTGCTTCCAGGTCATTTTAATAGCAAACTTGGTGGCCCTGTGCCAACTAACAGGCAGGGGAGGGGTTTCTGCATACTTGGAAGAATGAATAAGAAGAGCTGCATACATATAACACCATCGTATAGGAATGGAACATGAGAAAAAATTAAGTCCTACAGCAGTGAAAAGAGGGATGGGTGATTGGACCTGGAGGATCTCCACTGATTTACAGCACTGCAGTGCTTAGGTTCATGAAAGACTGTTCGTCTTGCAGAACATCAGTTGCAAATTCTCAGCTACCCAGATGGTGAGCGAGGTTAAACTACACTGTACCACTTCACCTGAACACTTTGCTGCACAACCCCATGATACACAGTTATAGTGATCAGGTTTCGAGTGATACAAAGTGGAGGGAGGTGACACTCCTCACCTTGAACCTTAGGATGGTGACTTGGTAACAATACAATAAAATACAAATACCTTCATTGGCATTACGAGTTAAAACATTTCAAAACACTAGGATAAATTTAAAAGGGACAGGAGTGAGGCTGTTGAGGATCACAAGGTACTTGATTGTTCTGCTTCACCCTGTCTGTTCCCTAGAGGGATGATTCATTAAGAACCCTTTCAGGTAAGATGGAGATTAAAAAGGAAACCACTGGGGCATTAACGTCCTTGTCCCTATCCGCTAGGAAGAACCTCATTTGGCTTTCTCTCAGACCCTTGGGTTGCAGATCCAATATCTTGCTCAGCATCTGTTTGAGGAGTCTGCTGTGCCAAGGGCTGTCCAAAAGAATATGGTCCAGTGAATCTGGTACTCCCTGATTACAGACACACAGGCGGACTTGATAAGGAATTTGCAAGTATCTACCTGTGGTCACTGCGGAGGGGAAAGCGTTTCGTCTTGCTAGCATAAAAGCTCTTCGTTGGGAAAGAAGTAGTAGGTCTTTGAACTCCCAAGTCATTAATTTTCTATTCCAAATATGTCAGCCAGTGGATCCAGATGTGGAGTCATCCCAGAGGAAACTTAATTGTGTTCACCTCCATGCCTTGGCTTCTAGCTGCAGCATAAGTATGTCTCTGGCCAGAGCAGGCCCACCCATGAAGTGGTACAGAGGGGGGGGGTGGCAGAGGGGAGCAACAAGAGGCTGCAATTCCCGTTTCACTTCACCCTTGTCTCTGGTCCTAATGTCAGAGCAGAGTGTGAGGCTTATAGAACTTAACTTCAGCTACACATTAGCAGAATGGGCTCTGTAGGAAAACAGGTGCTTTTCTGCCACCTTCGCTGCACTTAAAATGTTCCATCATCTTTCTACTGTTTCATTTCCTCGAGGTTAGTTGGGTAAGTGAGTTTTTATCCCTCAACATTCCCTTGTTTCCTTATGAAGCCTATAACACTACCACAATAATACCTGGATGAGGATCCTTGCAAAAATGTTTTTTTCTCTTGAGATGGGAATCTGGCTGTTTCCACACTGGGTACATTCCTTGGAATAGCTAGGGTTTTATTCAATCCCTGTTTATGAAGCATCTACATAATGTTGTAATCAAACAATTATTCTTTTGTGTCTCTCCAACCCACCCCCGGTTCTTGGGTCTCTTTTCAGACTTTAGAAAATTGGGTTTGGTTTTGGAAAAATGGAAAAGAAGCACTGTCTCCAAGAGGTTTAGATCTCTTTAAGGCTGCTTTCCTTTTTGAAAAAAGACATGCCATTTGATGACTGCAGTGACACATTGGGTCACTGAGCTTATTGCTATGCATTTGCTTTTGTAAACCTTCATTATTATTTATTTATTCAATATACGTATTTACTATTTCTCATTAAAATAATACCAACACAGTATACAACGGAACAACTACTTTTTCTGTTAGTGCCATTTTGTCATTGTGGTTGTTAAAAATATATTTTTTTCATTTGCTCTAAAATGCTTTTTCACACATTTTTTATTTAAATATTAATAGCACTTTAAATTTACTTTTTAAAAAATACACTGCCTTTCCAGTCACCAGATTAGCACACCAAATTGATTTATTTTATTTTTTTGTAAACGAATTGCTTAGTTATAAAACACTTTGTAGCAATTATTGGGTAAAATCTCCTAAGTACAAAGCACTTTACATGCTGATAACTGATTTACAAAATTGGAGAAATTACATGCTCAAAATTGTCCCTTTCCAGCCCAAATGTCTATCATGCACTCTAGTGCAGATGAAAATGTAGCAGGAGAAATACACTAAGTGCTGTTCTCCGCCCCCCCCCCCCCCCCGTACACAAACACACAACAAGTCAATTATGATTCTATAGGTAGCTTAGTGCAGATGACTAATGCTTTGCCATTCCCTTTATTTGCATTCTCTTACAGAGAACATGAAAAAAGTGTACAAATTGCCTATAAGACATCGTGCTCATGAGCTAAGCTTCAAGAAAGAGACCTCTGTAGCCTGCTTAGTAATTGAAACCGTATTTTAAAAGTGCCTTCCAACTGCTGCAACAGAAACAAACTCGTTTGCTCTACCCAACTTTTGAATTTGCTTAATACAGGTGTTCTGTTGAACAAACAGGTGTGTGGCTTTGTGTGTGTGCGTGCTGCGATGCAGCCATAAATTACAATCTTTGGAGATTCCACATCTTCTCTTTATTGTATTCCATGTCCCGGTGATTTTAGCTTCTACATATAAACATGGGGTGAGTTGCAAGCTGAACACCCAGGAATCACATGGTTACTTCAAGCTGTTGTAGAACATGCAGGTAGGTGGCCGCAGTGGGAAGAGCCCACTTGGGACTGCCAACATCATTTGCTGGTTAAGGGGTTGTTCCTTCTTGAGCAAAGAATGCATGAACTCACAGGGCTTCAGGGAGAGGGAAAGAATGTGTGCTGCTAGCATGGCTTCCTCAGCTGCCAAAGGAAGCGAGGAAGGCCAAGAAGGAATCTTGGGAGGGACTAGCTGTGTCTTGAAAGACAGTCTGAAGGGCAAGTAGTGGTAGTTCTGTAACCCTCTGGTCTGAAGCATTTTTTCCACCCCACTCCCAAGCGTACCCAAACTCTGTAAACACATACTGAACATAAATCAATTTACTTGACTTCCATTGTGCCAGCTTAAGTGCAATTCAACATGGGAAGTCTGTGACTTTTTATTTTTATTTTTTAACCTCCTAAGGGGTGGGGAGGAGCCATGTCAAATCTGGCTCTCAGTGGGATTAATTGTTATTCTCTTCCTATTTTGGGCCACCATAAAAGGTTAAGTTGTATCTTTTCTAAAAACACAACTTTATGCAAAAGTCACACTGGACTTTGCATTTTCATATTTAAAGCTGTTCCCAATTTGATAGTCTCTGGGTGTTTTCACTTGTTTCAGTTCAAATGAAAACATAAAACATACATTCAAATTCCAAATGGCTTTCTTCCCGTTCTTGTTCTGCTGCAATAATTACACATTTGAATAAAACAGGGGATGCACAAAACAGTAAGAATTTATTAGCAAACTTGCAAACAAACTTTTGTTTATGATTATGGAGTAAGCCCATAGTTTGTTATTATTGGTCTTGTGGCTATGTCTCCAGCTTATTACTGGTCCTATAAGGCTGCAATTCTATCACATGCAATGGGGTTTACAGCCCATTTTTGGGCATGTCTATTCAGCAGAAAGCATATTGTACAGTAGAATAGAATAAATGAGAGGGAGAGCTGCTGATAATACTGTTGAGTTGTAACTCATGTATATTGCATTTTGCAAGTTGTCTCGTTTCTGTAGCCCAACTTGCTTACAACCCTAATTTATCGAGAGTGCTTTACATATACAGATAGCACTTACTGCATTCTAGGCTGGTGCGGTCCATCTTCACTAGACTATTTAATTTTCAGAGAAGCCAGTTTTTAGAGACAATAAATTTCGGTGGAGATAAAAACATGCTCTGAAACACCCAGCGTAACGGGTCAAAGTGAAATGAGCCCCTTGTCCTGTTCAGTATTACTTACAGAGCTTAATCACAAGGGGGCGCTCGCCCCTTCTAAAAGTCAAGAAGAGGGTAGCTATTGCAGAAGCAACTTACACCCAAATGCAAGCAGCGTGGCTCTTTCAAAGCCCCCTGTCCAGACACAGCCATGTCATTCCCTAGATAGAACTATTACTGAAAGATTCCACAGCGCAATATACATGCAGGGCACTAGTGTGGCCATGAAAGAAAGATGGACCTGACGCTGAACAGGCAAAATGGGAAGCAATTTGCATAGGGTTGCTAACCCTTGTTTTTTAAAAGATATATGCATAGTTTCAAGGGTTTATCCACATTTACCTTACCTCCGTTCTTTCCAGGTACACTCTGCAGTTTAAAGCTCCATGTCCAATCACAGTTTTTTGTGCTTTTTTGCTCCAGAGCTTTCACTGCGAAAACCTCTTTAACACTCAGTCGGAACAAACGTCAATCTGCAGGAAACCCATATTGACGTGGGCTTCGATTGAGCATTAAAGAGTGGGTTTGGCTCCGAAGCGCCCTCTCTGACAAGACAGAAGTACTGTTTTTGGGGGACAGGAGGCAGGCAGGTGTGGAAGATTCCCTGGTCCTGAATGGGGTAACTGCCCCTGAAGGACCAGGTGAGCAGACTGGGAGTCATTTTGGAGGCACAGGTCAAATCTGTGTCTAGGGCAGCTGTTTACCAGCTCCATCTGGTACATAGGCTGAGACCCTATCTGCCTGCGGACTGTCTCGCCAGAGTGGTGCATGCTCTGGTTATCTCCCGCTTGGACTACTGCAATGCACTCTATGTGGGGTTACCTTTGAAGGTGACTCGGAAACTACAACTAATCCAGTATGCGGCAGCTAGACTGGTGACTGAGGGTGGCCGCCGAGACCATATAACACCGGTCTTGAAAGACCTACATTGGCTCCCAGTACGTTTCCGAGCACAATTCAAAGTGTTGGTGCTTACCTTTAAAGCCCTAAACGGCCTCGGTCCAGTATACCTGAAGGAGCGTCTCCACCCCCATCATTCTGCCCGGACGCTGAGGTCCAGCGCCGAGGGCCTTCTGGTGGTTCCCTCATTACGAGAAGCAAAGCTACGGGGAACCAGACAGAGGGCCTTCTCGGTAGTGGCGCCCGCCCTGTGGAACGCCCTCCCACGAGATGTCAAAGTGATAAACAACTACCTGACATTCAGAAGACATCTTAAGGCAGCCCTGTTCAGGGAAGTTTTTAACGTGTGATTTTACTGTATTTTTTGTTTCTATGGAAGCCACCCAGAGTGGCTGGGGAGGCCCAGCCAGATGGGCGGGGTATAAATAATAAATTATTATTATTATTATTATTATTATTATTATTAAAGCTCAGGGCAACAACTAGGGATGGGCGATATATCAATGTATCATCCAAAATGGGTTTGATGTCCATACTGTGATAGCGGTTTCTTACTTTTTGACATGGCAATTTATTATGAATCATGGTGTATGTGTGCTATGCAAAGATCACAATGCAAGGAAAACTATGAAACCAGCCAGTACTTCTCCCAATTCTTGCAGCCCCTGTTAACTCTGCCGGCTCAGCTGTTCCTTACCTCCTTATTTCAGACATCATGATATATCAGTATATCACAATGTTTAGCTGGTGATACAACATGATGTTGAAAACCAGATATTGCCCAGCCCCAGAAGCAGCAGCAACAAAGCTCAGACATAAATTGTGGGCCTCTGCCTGGAAAGAGTGAGGCAAAAGGCAAGAAGTAAATCTGGATAACTTCCAAGAGGCAGGAGCAATTGCATGTGGTTGTAAGTCCTTTGCCACCAAACAATCCCAATTGCACGATATCAGGCTACCATAGATGAACCAAGCACCAAACAGGTTTCTATAGTGCTAAAAGGCTCATAGGGAAAAAATGGAATCGATAGTCCCATAAAACATAATACAAAAATTAAAGTTATAAGCCTCAGCGCCTAGGGCTTGCCGATCGAAAGGTCGGCGGTTCGAATCCCTGCGGCGGGGTGCGCTCCCGCTGCTCGGTCCCAGCGCCTGCCAACCTAGCAGTTCGAAAGCACCTCCGGGTGCAAGTAGATAAATAGGGACCGCTTACCAGCGGGAAGGTAAACGGCGTTTCCGTGTGCGGCTCTGGCTCTGGCTCTGGCTCTGGCCAGAGCAGCGATGTCACGCTGGCCACGTGACCCGGAAGTGTCTCCGGACAGCGCTGGCCCCTGGCCTCTTAAGTGAGATGGGCGCACAACCCCAGAGTCTGTCAAGACTGGCCCGTACGGGCAGGGGTACCTTTACCTTTACCTTTAATGTGATGCTTCTCTATGTCATTAAAGAAAAAAGAGCTGGAAAAACATTTCAGATATAATTAAAATTTTGTGCCTTTTTATAGAGTCATAAAATGGCGCCTGCCACAAACGTTGGAATGATAGTGTGCTGGGTTCATCTCCTCTCACGTCACAGTTCATATCAAAACCTTAGCAAGTGTTATAATGAATGTGTGCTGAGGTTGATACGGCCCACCCACAGCAGTTGTATCATAGAATCATAGAATCATAGAGTTGGAAGAGACCACAAGGGCCATTGAGTCCAACCCCCTGCCATGCAGGAAACACCATCAGAGCACTCCTGACATATGGTTGTCAAGCCTCTGCTTAAAGACCTCCAAAGAAGGAGACTCCACCACACTCCTTGGCAGCAAATTCCACTGTCGAACAGCTCTTACTGTCAGGAAGTTCTTCCTAATGTTTAGGTGGAATCTTCTTTCTTGTAGTTTGGATCCATTGCTCCACGTCCGCTTCTCTGGAGCAGCAGAAAACAACCTTTCTCCCTCCTCTGTGTGACATCCTTTTATATATTTGAACATGGCTATCATATCACCCCTTAACCTCCTCTTCTCCAGGCTAAACATGCCCAGCTCCCTTAGCCGTTCCTCATAAGGCATCGTTTCCAGGCCTTTGACCATTTTGGTTGCCCTCCTCTGGACACGTTCCAGTTTGTCAGTGTCCTTCTTGAACTGTGGTGCCCAGAACTGGACACAGTATCACGTCCACTAGTATTGGTGGAGCATAATGGAATATATGCATAGGGAAAGAGCTGTATGCCTAATAGTGTGGGAAGTCAATTGCGATTCTGCTTGTTGCTTACAGCCAAAGAGCAATGATTGGGTAGCACCCTTCTGAAATCACCCTGTCATATCAGGAAAACTGGCTGTGTCCTGTTTATAGTTTGACAAGGACCAGGTACTACTTGTCTTCCATCTTGCTATGTGGGAAGAGGCCCACGCAATCAGTCTTTCAGAACTGTAGCACTGTCCTCGTTTTTGCTCAGAAAGGAAGTTCTTCTGATGCCACCTGCTGTATTTACAACAGGTCATTATTAAAATGTGTTACACACTGGGCTGTTCAAAGCAAAATATCTACAGCAGTGTTATATTACAGCCTCCACAGACCATATTTATTTACCTCGTTCATTGCATTGTGACAGTGCCTGCCGGCCTCTCAAACAGGTCTGACAGAAACCATCAATATCAGAACTTGTTGGATGTTCACAAAACCCACAGCAAAACATTTATTGTGTACACCCATGGAAAGGTGCCAGGGAGCCCTGCCCCAGACCCTAGAGCAGGCAGCGCCACAAAGCTGACAGCAGCGGGATATGCTAAGCCACCCTCCTTCACCGCAATTTGGAAGCTGTTTCTTGAGCTGCGCGAGGAAAGTTGCTTTGCGACATTCCGCGAGGAAGTGAACTCCCACTTGACAACTGTGCAGCACGGAGCCCAAGCCTTGCCTCCAGGAGACAAAGGAAATGCGCAGGGCAGATAAGATCTTGGTGAGCCTTCCTACACTTGGCTCAGTGGCTCCAAAACTTTGCTCCGTCATTGATTTAGGATGCAAAGTGTACACACTTACCTTGGAAGCAAGTGCCACCAAACTTGGTGAACCTTATTTCCAAGGGCAGGATTGCACTAAAGATCTTACCTTTGTTTTGGGACCCAGCTGCCAAAAATCTCACCTACTGACTGCCTTGTCTGTCTTCTTCCAGCACTTCTGTCTAGCTAGCAAAATGCTCCTTATTGTGGTATGTGGGGAGGGCCTTCATTGCAAGGACACTTGAGTGCGTAGGGCATTCGAGGGTGTAGAACATCTCTTTGCAATTTGCATAACAGGATCTTCTTCCCATGGAGATCTGTGTCATCCTGGGAATCACTGATAACATAAAGATAAAGGGACCCCTGACCATTAGGTCCAGTCATGACCGACTCTGGGGTTGTGGCGCTCATCTCGCTTTATTGGCCGAGGAAGCCAGCGTACGGCTTCTGGGTCATGTGGCCAGCATGACTAAGCCGCTTCTGGCAAACCAGAGCAGCGCACGGAAATGCCGTTTACCTTCCCGCTGGAGTGGTACCTATTTATCTACTTGCACTTTGACGTGCTTTCAAACTGCTAGGTTGGCAGGAGCAGGGACCGAGCAATGGGAGCTCACCCCGTCACGGGGATTCAAACCACCGACCTTCTGATTGGCAAGTCCTAGGCTCTGTGGTTTAACCCACAGTGCCACCCACGTCCCTACTGATAACATGTGAGAGTGTAAAAGGGGAGCACTCAACAACACCATTAGGTTAGGGGGCATAAATCTGTCCCATGCACCAAATGACCCCATTTTTGGATGGCAGCTTTTGCAGCTTTTGCATCCTCTCACTGTCTCAGATGTAAGTTCCTTTACTGATCTATAAACTCAGTGGACTGCACCGGGTAGAATGGAATGGTAGCTGGCTCCATTCTGCCTAAGGGGAAAGTTCTGAAAACCCAGATTTTGCTTTTTCATTCCTCTGTAGATTACCTCCCCTCCTGTATATGCTTCTGAATCTTTCCTTGCATGCTAAATAGTTCTGCTACGGCACTGTGGATAAGATTAATTCCCTACTTAATCTGGCCATCAATATTTCCAAGCTAAACCAGGATGTGCTGGCCCACCAGTACTTTCCCAGTGTGCTATGTCGATAACAAATCTTCCTCTTGAACTAACTGCAAACTTTGCTTTCTGCTTGCCTCTCACAGCGACCAACAAAGATTGTGTTAAGAGCACCAGGGGGCAGAGTGGGAGCTGCAATTATGGGTGCCAGCTTAGGTTTGCAAGGGCAGTAAAGAATGGACAGAAATCAACTGGTCAGCTATGCATCCACAGTAACCCGCCCTCAGACCTTAGGGTGAAGTGTAGGCAATAAAATACAGTATAAATATAATAAATAAATATTATAGCAGCTGCAACAACAATAAATAATACATATTCAGTATATAAGCATACAGCTGCTATGTGAATTAGGACAAATGCATACTTGAAAACGTGTCATGCAGGTATAGGAATCAGATATCTCTGATTAGCTACAGTTCCTTGTTGGGTGTGCTCTTGTGAGCACCCTGAAATATGCTCCACTGAGAAATACAACATGTCCCTCCCAGAGAACTGGTATTTTTTTAAAAACAAACGAGGCTATGAAAATAAAGCTTGCTTCAGGTTGTGTCCTTACTAAAGACGGAGCTGTTTTTTGGGGGCTGACTGGGTTTGGCACCTGAATGCATTTTTGTCAGACTGCTTTGGCTTGTGGGCACATGCCCTTCTAGGAAAAGATGGGCAGAATCTCGCTCAGGAATTCCCTTCAGCACCATAACCCGTCACTTCTACCCATAGGGCAAGCTCTCAGCCCTGCATCCCCTTCTGCAGGATAGCTCAGTCGGTAGTGCAAGAGACTCTCAGTCTCTAGGTTGTGGGTTTGAGCTCCGTGTTGGGCAAAAAGATTCCTGGATTGCAAAGGGTTGGACTAGATGACTGCTGTGGTCCCTTCCAACTCTACAATTCTAAGGTTCTAAGAAGTGCCACTGAGGTGAGTGAATAGTTAAAAATCTTTGTGAATCTGTCAGGATTATGGCTGCTGAAATCTCAAGTCTTCACTGCTTAGGTGGACAGCTCCTGCCCAGAAGCTATTGCACAAAAACACTGCTGGATGCTACTCTCTGATATAGCTGGATAGGCTTTGCTGTGTTAGGCTACAGGCACAAAGCCAATGAGAAGCTGCTGCAACAGTCCAAGGGCCCGCAAGCAGAGTTCCCTTTGTGCAAAGGGCTTCCCCCCTCTCTCTCCTGTCTCCACTTACCGCACAATCTGCTCTGCAAGTGGAGCAGCAGCCAGACTTTGGACATCCCTGCCCTAAATATTCCTTCCTTTCTCTGCAACAGTATGTGCACTCAGTAAAAAAACAACAATGGTGCTCATCTACTTTTCAGTGCTTAACAATTCATTTTTGTACGAATTTATGAGTCACTTTGTATGAATTGTACGACAAATTGTACGAATTTATGAGAAGGCTGATCGCCGAAGAATTGATGCTTTTGAATTATGGTGCTGGAGGAGACTCTTGAGAGTCCCATGGACTGCAAGAAGATCAAATGTATCCATTCTGAAGGAAATCAGCCCTGAGTGCTCACTGGAAGGACAGATCCTGAAGCTGAGGCTCCAATACTTTGGCCACCTCATGAGAAGAGAAGACTCCCTGGAAAAGACCCTGATGTTGGGAAAGATAGAGGGCACAAGGAGAAGGGGACAACAGAGGACGAGATGGTTGGACAGTGTTCTCGAAGCTACGAACATTAATTTGACCAAACTGTGGGAGGCAGTGGAAGACAGGAGTGCCTGGCGTGCTCTGGTCCAGGGGGTCACGAAGAGTCAGACACGACTAAACGACTCAACAACAACAAATGAGTCACTTTTACAAGGAATTCGGTGAACGGTAATCCAAAATAAAATCAGTTACCCAAGGAAAAGGGAAAGGGAAAAAACCCTCACACCAGAATAGAAAAAATAAAATAAAAATCAGAAGCCACAACCCATCCCTGAATGGATATCCTTTTCCACACACACTTAGGTTCATACTGCACCAGGAATGCTAGGAATGGGAGTATTCTCTTTCTCTGCCCTCTGCACAGACGTCATGTGTAGACTGAGTACACACCAGACACTTGAAAGCACATCACAATATCCTGGGAATTGAGTTTGTTAAGGGAGCTGGGAATATTGCTCTGCCATGAGGAATTCTTTGGGTGAAGTCATGTGTGCTGTATGGTGTGTGGCTCTTCCACTATTTTAATATCAGTGATGTAATCTTCAAAGTCCACTTGACATGCTGGTCTTCATTGCCCCAGGGCAGCTCCGGTGGGGCAGCTCTGAAGCCAACTTCTGAAGCCTGATGGAAATACTTCACTGTTCTAAAATTGCTGAGCAGGCTGGCAAAGAAGTCAGCTCCATGTTTTATGTAGCAACGAGACAGAACGGCTCAGTTGTTGCTCATCAAGGCATTATTCAGATTGTTGTGAAAAGGCCTCTTGTCCCTTTTCCATGCTTACTGCAAGACCCAATTCCTATGTTATGAGAATGACGTGGGAAGGAACCAGGCTAACCTTCCTGGCCTCTGATATTAGTGTCCTAGCTTGCAATTCCACCCTTCCTCTTGTGGTTTGTATCTTTCATGACTGTGAGTGGCTTGCGCTGGAGACCAGCAGCTATACTGACCCTACATCTAAGATGCAGGTGACAAAGTAGATGGGAATGTCGCCACACGCCCATATCTTGTTCATCTCGGATAAGATGCTAACAGACCTGCTTCTTGTTTTGGAGATGAACAGATTCTGGAAGGCCCATTGAGATAGCCGTGTATATTTTCATTTTAAACTGAGTGTTCAGGTGAGGGGAGCAAGGTCTCCACTCATGATACCTGGCTGCCTTCCATTACCTCAATAATTTTTCTGCTACCCACCCCAATTGGCTTGTTCTCAGGTGATGACATCATCAACAAGGAGTGTCTGGGTTGGCACAAGACTTCCATTGGTAGCAGAGCGTGTTTGGTTTGTGGTTTTGCGAAGGCTTGTTTGCTCTGCTCTGTTTGGTGTGCTGCTAAGAGAGAGGATTAGAGAGATGTCAGAGTTCTGGCGCTCTGAACGGAAGGCCGAGGTCAGCGCTGGTGCACTGTCCTTTTGGAGGGGTTGGCTCTCAGCTCTGAACTGCTTCCTGGGGGAGGCTGTGTATTTCAGCACAAAGAATGCCAGTCTTGGTTTGCTAGTGTTATTGTTTGCCAGAAGTGTACAGTGGACACGGGTTGCGAACGTGATCTGTGCAGGAAGCATGTTCACAACCCGCAGCGTTCACAAAACCTGCAGCACCGCGAGTGCACACGCGAGGGTTGAGATTCGGCACTTCTGCGCATGCACGACTGCCAAAACCTGGAAGTAACTCATTCCAGTACAGTGGTACCTCGGGTTACATACGCTTCAGGTTACATACGCTTCAGGTTACAGACTCCGCTAACCCAGAAATAGTGCTTCAGGTTAAGAACTTTGCTTCAGGATGAGAACAGAAATTGTGCTTTGGCGGCGTGGCGGCAGCAGGAGGCCCCATTAGCTAAAGTGGTGCTTCAGGTTAAGAACAGTTTCAGGTTAAGTATGGACCTCCAGAACGAATTAAGTACTTAACCTGAGGTACCACTGTACTTCCGGGTTTTGCCGCGTCCGTAACCCAAAAAAAGCAACCTGAAACATCTGTAATTTGAGGTATGACTGTACAGATGTCTGTTGCTCTCAGCTCTTTTGCATGCCCTGGAAATCAGGATGGCAACTTTAAAGCCTCGAGGGATTGTGAGGTGGGGAGGAGGCTGTAGGTGTGGGGATCCCAGCATTTCAAAGAAGGACAAGATTGTCCTACTGGAGGGGAAAGAACCAGTAAAGAAATTGAGCTTTGAGCTAGGTCACCTGGCTTCAAATCTCAGGATGGTCAGTGTCAGCCATGATGATGCTCGCTGTGCCCCCTTGTACCAGCCACTATCTCTCAGCTCGACCTACTGCACGGCCCACCCATGAGGGAAGGTGAGGCAACTGCCTCAGGCAGTAGGATCCAGAGGCAGCAGTCCCAAAGAAGATCTTTATTTCTCCCTTGTTCCTGATGTAGATTTTCACTCACACCTTCTTCCCTGGTGGGGAGAGGGGGCGCCATTTTGTGGTTCACTTCAGGGGCCAAAATGTCTTGGGCCTGCCCCTGGCATGGGGATATGGTGAGGATAAAACTATGCATATTACAGTTCCATAAAAGAAGGGCAGGATAGCAATGTAATAGTTGGGAAAGATCTCTCACCCCAAGATTCTCTGTCCCTTTCTGCAATACAGGAATGAGATGTGTGTTTGCAGGTTTGTGTCTTCCTTTGAGGCCGAAAAGACTCCCACAGCAGCTGACATAAGATCAATGGAAAACTAAGCACCTCCCCTCAAGCTTCCAATGTAAAAGACACAGCACAAAAAGAAAAAGGGATGAGAATGGAGAAGAAAACCAGCTGCAAGCAGCAACCCTAACCTAACTTGCCTTACTTGAATTCATTAGGACTTACCATATTTTTTGCTCTATAAGACTCACTTTTTCCCTCCTAAAAAGTAAGGGGAAATGTGTGTGCGTCTTATGGAGCGAATGCAGGCTGCGCAGCTATCCCAGAAGCCAGAACAGCAAGAGGGATTGCTGCTTTCACTGCGCAGCGATCCCTCTTGTTGTTCTGGCTTCTGAGATTCAGAATATTTTTTTTCTTGTTTTCCTCCTCCAAAAACTAGGTGAGTCTTATGTTCTGGTGCGTCTTATAGAGCGAAAAATACGGTACTTCCTCTCAGACAAATTTAAGGTGCTGGAGGTGGGGGAACCACACCCTCATGGGAAGATACCCCTCCAGACAGAAAGGTAGCAAAATGAAGCCATTTTCTCTCTGAGATGCTAAAAAATGACGTTTCATCCAGTGTTGGGTGAGGGAAAATATTCAAATATATAACTTCAGCTGGTAGCTGAAGTGATAGAAACTCACAAAGTTTTACTACTTAAAGTATTTCTGCTGATTTTATCTACTACTGTGACTGCTACACAGTCATTGTTGTTGTTGTTCCTTGTGGCAGCTGCTTGTACACAAGGTACAAACATCCATATCTGCCACTACAGTGAAGAGTTTTGGTTCCCTCGTAAGGAATTTCCTTGTTGCAGAAGGTTCCTTCTTGTTACCATAGAAGGTAGTGAAGAGGTCGAGGGAGAACTGCATCCCTCTCACAGTGGCCAGAGGCAAAGGCAGGAGGCTTTTGCGAGCCTTTGATGTGCGCATAAAGCTGTAACCTTGCCTTTTTACAGCTGTGGCAGGGAGTCGCTGCAAAAACACACACACCACCACACAAAAAATTGTATTTTAAAAGGATGGTATGAAGAGCATTGCTGCTGGATCAGGCCTAAGCAAGCTTCATCCAGCCCAGAGTTTCGTTCTCACCAATGAAACGCATGAGCTGGGCAGCTTGGCTAATGCTCTGGAAAATGTTGCTGTCTCCACCCACCTGCTTGGGTTTTCTCACCTGTGTGCATCTGGGTTGTTGCTGGCCAGTTCTCTAAGATGGGCCACTTCTGCCATGTTTCACGGCACATATTCTACTCATGTGTACCTGAAGCAAAACTGAAGGAGCGTCTCCACCCCCATTGTTCTGCCCGGACGCTAAGGTCCAGCGCCGAGGGCCTTCTGGCGGTTCCCTCATTGCGAGAAGCAAAGCTACAGGGAACCAGGCAGAGGGCCTTCTCGGTAGTGGCACCCGCCCTGTGGAACGCTCTCCCATCAGATGTCAAAGAGATAAACAACTACCTGACATTCAGAAGATATTAGTGTATTTTTGGTCTTTGTGGAAGCCGCCCAGAGTGGCTGGGGAAACCCAGCCAGATGGGTGGGGTACAAATAATAAATTATTATTATTATTATTATTATTATTATTATTATTATTATTATCATCATCATCATGGCAAGGTGGGTAGCAGGATATATGTGGTCAGGACGATACATCTATATATTGTCCAAACCGGTTTGAAGTCTATATTGTGATATCAGTTCCATAATTTTTGACCTGGCAATATATCACAAATCATGATGTGTGTGTGTGTGTATGTGTGTGTGTGTGCTATGCAAAAATCACAACATGGGGAAAACCATTAAGCTAGCCAATGCTTTTCTTGATTCCTGCAGCCCCTATTAACTCTGCTGTCTCAACATCCCCCTGCCTCATTCAGAAGGCAGCGAATCACAAGAGCGGGCGCTGGCAAAAATCACGATGCAAGGAAAACCGTGAAGCTAGCCAATGCGTCGACATAGCTCCATCCTTATTTTAAACATCATGGTCCACTGTGTTTTTTCTGGGGGGATGCAGGGGTACGCATACCCCTAAACATTTTGTGACTCTAACGGGAGAAGAAATTAAAATTTTTAACATTTTTAGTTTCTTCTCTAGCATGGTGAATCGTCAAAATGAGAGTACCCCTAAACATTTTTTAGATAAAAGCACTGTTGTGACCTAACAGTATATCACAATGTGTAAGTAAAGTAAAGGTACCCCAGACCATTAGGTCCAGTCATGACCGACTCTGGGGTTGTGCGCTCATCTCACTCTATAGGCCGAGGGAGCCAGTGTTTGTCCGCAGACAGCTTCCGGTCATGTGGCCAGCGTGATAAAGCCGCTTCTGGCGAACCAGAGCAGCGCATGGAAACGCTGTTTACCTTCCCGCCGGAGCGGTACCTATTTATCTACTTGCACTTTGACATGCTTTCGAACTGCTAGGTTGGCAGGAGCAGGGACCGAGCAATGGGAGCTCATCCCGTCACAGGGATTCGAACCGCCGACCTTCTGATCAGCAAGTCCTAGGCTCTGTGGTTTAACCCACAGCGCCACCCGCGTCCCTTAATATCACAATGTGATAAATTGCGGTGTTGAAAACCAGATTTTGCCCAACCCTAATCAGGGCACCTGCCAACCTCCACTGCCATGGCAGGCCCAAGGCTGATGCTGAAGGGGTATATTACAGGTCCTTCAATGCCAGTGTGGTGTAGTGGTTAAGAGCGGTAGACTTGTAATCTGGTGAACTGGGTTCACGTCTCTGCTCCTCCACATGCAGCTGCTGGGTGACCTTGGGCCAGTCACACTTCTCTGAAGTCTCCCACCCTCACTCACCTCACAGAGTGTTTGTTATGGGGGAGGAAGGGAAAGGAGAATGTTAGCTGCTTTGAGACTCCTTCGGGTAGTGATAAAGTGGGATATCAAATCCAAACTCTTCTTCTCTTCTTATTTGCCTTTAATGCTCTTACTGTTTCCTGGCAGCTACCTACTTTGTTCCTACCAATGCACCTAAAAGACTGGTCACTGAGGTTTTAAAGAAGAAAACTCTAATAGGTTTGCCTGGAACAAAGAGGTATGGTAGATGGATCTAGAGCAATGATCTTCAAATTTGGTCCTCAGATGTCGTTGGACTACAACTCCCATTTTGCCATTGACCGTTGGCTAAACTGGCTGTGGATTATGGCCTACATTCCCTCCCAGATCATCTTCCAAGGGCTGCAGGATGCCAGCAGAGTTCAAGGCCAGAGGCAGTTGTGGAAAAAGGCTAAAGCATACCCTCCAAGCATCCCTAATTCCCCGGGGCGCTCACGGAATTACAGAAGCAATCCTGGCTTCTGATTTCATCCAGGAATGTCCCGTTTTCCCTCTCCAGCTCTGAAATGGGAGGAGAAGGAGCCACTGCTTGCAACTGGCGCTTGCACTTAGCAGCAGAAACTTTTTTTAAAAAAGTTTTTATTTTATTTATACTTTTCAAGTTTATACATTTCATTAGTTTTACCATCAATTTAACATTTCAGAGTTTTGACTTCCTCTCCCTCTTTCTGTGGTTCCTTAAATTTCTTCTTTAATTATCTTCGGCATATCCAGATTCATTTAATTTGCTCATCTAATTATCTACATCAAATATATACTCTTAGGAAACTGCAGGTTATTACATAGCAGCGGAACATTCGTGGAGCGGAACCCTTGTGCGTGGGGGAGGCATTTCACTGCTGGACCAGAGGTGGTGGGTGGGCGCGATGCTCTTGTCAACCCCTCTCTGCTGCTGCCAAAGCCGCCGCCACTGTCATGGTGGTGGGAGGTGTGGTGTGGGTGGTGGAAGTGAGCACGGAGAGAAGGTGGGTGTTATGTACTGAGTTGAATAGGATCCAAAATGCAGCAATCTGATTGGCCCTAGAACAATAGGATCCAGAATGCAGCAGTCTGATTGGCCCTAGAACCATAGGATTCAGAATTCAGCAGCCTGATTGGTCCGCAGGAGCCACCCAATCCAGCTCCAGATGGAAGTGAATCCAGAACCTGATTGGTCTACAGGAGAATCCTGGAATTAGCCAATCACGTGGGGCCCATTGTGTAAATAATGTATATAAAGCAGACATTCTGGTGGAGCTACCATTCCTCCTCACCACTATGAGCTGAATAAAGAGCATGAGATCCACTCTCGACTCCGAGTATATTTCAGACTACATACAGGAAGCCCTATTCCTGCCATGCAGAAATCAGAAGCTTCTCCGCACTCGCAACGTAAATCCAGACCCTCTCCATCATCCAGCCAGAGAAGCAAGAGGCCTTAGCACAATTCCCGGACACATTTTGGCCAGACCAAAATATTTGGAGCAGAGCCAATGTAGGACATGGCCTGGAAAGAGTGCTGAGGGCCAGATCGAGGCCTGGAGAAGCACATTTGGCCTCCAGGTCTAGGGCTCCCACCCTCCCCTTTAAGAGTCGAAAGCAGCCAAACGAAAACACCTGGATCATTTGAATTTTCTTTCCACAGAATTAAACCATAGGAACAGATCTTACCTCAGGCACCCTTGCCTGCGTTGTGATGCTTCTTGTAGCAATTGGGTAGCTTTGCCATAAAATGTCAGTACAGGGAGGAGACATTTGCCCCAGTTGTTTATCATTTCTTTCTAAATGGGAGTCAGGGGTTCGAATTTTGCCATGGGACTGCACCCCATGTTCCCTACCAAGGCATGGAGGCACATGCCCCTGTCATCAGCGGCTTGCCAAATGTAATACTAGGAAGGACGGCACCCGTGTTTGTCGTACAGAGTAGATGCTTGCAAAGCGTTTAAATTTGTGGAGAACAGAAAACTTCTGCAGCTTTCAGCCAAATTAGCTAAATGGAACCTCCATGTACAGAGGCAGGATAGCTCAGGGAACAAACTACAGCTGGGGGGGGGTCATTACATTTGTGTCCCCTTTGTGCCTTGCGGTCCCGTTGGACCGATCTCATCCATAAAGGTGATTCTCAGGGTTGTTGTTGTTGTTGTTTTTAAAAAAAGTAATTAAATAATTTATTTTTTTGTGAGGGGGGGTTGGAATGGATATACATCCAAAGCCTGAGCCAAAAATTCACCTGTATCTGTAATCAATAAAGTTGTGGCCATTTCTAAGCCAAGTCATTGTCTGCTTGAGTTTATTACTCACATTTAGCCACTGCCAGGGGTGGGGGTGGCACTACGATTGGGCCTGCAATAAACTAACTAACTAACTAACTAACTGGGATGCGGGTGGCACAGTGGGTTAAACCACAGAGCCTAGGACTTGCCGATCAGAAGGTCAGCGGTTCGAATCCCCACCACGGGGTGAGCTCCCATCGCTCGGTCCCTGCTCCTGCCAACCTAGCAGTTCGAAAGCACGTCAAAGTGCAAGTAGATAAATAGGTACCACTCTGGCGGGAAGGTAACCAGCTTTTCCGTGCGCTGCTCTGGTTTGCCAGAAGCGGCTTAGTCATGCTGGCCACGTGACCCAGAAACTGTACGCCAGCTCCCTCGGCCAATAAAGAGCGCCGCAACCCCAGAGTCAGCCACGGCTGGACCTAACGGTCAGAGGTCCCTTTACCCCTTTACCTTAACTAACTAACTAACTAACTAACTAACTAACTAACTAACTTTGTAGTGAGTTCCCCCAGAAAAAAACAACTGGTGATTCTTAAGGTCTTTTGCAGACCCAGAAAGCAAGTCCCTTCGCAAGGAAACAGATGAATGCAAGACATTTCTGGCATTATCTCTCTTTTTACATTACTGAGTTATGTAGAATTTTCTAACAGTCCAGACTTTAAAAATGCACTCTCCTTAGGCATGGAGAAAGCTAGCATTGCATATTAGGGTCTTAATGAGGGGGACAGAATGAAAGATGCTTCTGTAAGGAACCCTATAAACAGAAGTGGTGAGATTTGCTTGTTTCCTTTCCCTACCAAGAAGACGCAAGCCCCTGCCTCAGGTCTCTGCTCCCAGGTACAGTTCCCTGGAAATTCTGCTGCAAAACATTGCCCAGCAGTGACACAGTTCTTGGGACCACGTGAAATGTTCAGTAATCAAAACCAGATGCAAGTCTAGTCCAGCCTGTTAAATCCGTCTCCAAATCGCTTCGTTCCCAAGGGTCAGATCTCAATCAGGAAGGAATCGGGGGAGGCTGGGAAAAGAGACTTTAGCATTTCCCTGACATTCACTGCACACTTTTTCTCTCGCTGCTAAAAGACCCTGAATCCATTTGGCTGCCAGGGACCGGCTAAAATAGCACGGCAGCTGGCCCCAGATCAGCTGCAACGGCAAATCTGAGCTATGCCTTGACAGGAGGGTTTTTGCTTCGTATCTGCAGAACGTCCACCCAAATTGCTGTTTTTCACACTACTTGGAGAGTGTATGTGGGCGTTTATAAGAATCTAGAACTACAGCACAGAAAGACCAGAGAAAACCTCATCCATCAGAACTCTGCACAAAGAGCAAAAGTCTTCCTGTATCTTAAACCCGCCTCCCCCATCCTAGGACCTCCTGATCTGTTTGGACTATAATTCTGATGGGAGTTGCTGTCTAAAGCATTTGGAGGGCACCAGGTTGGGCACAGCTGCCCTAAACCATTCTTAAACGAAAGATTTTAACGCATGCACAGCTGAACTTAAAAGCATCTCCTGATTTTCGGCCAAGCTTCCTCAACTTCGCTTCTTGAGCAAATGCAAAAGTGGCCAGGGTGTTGATCCCAAAAACAGATAGACAAGGTTCAGGATTAAAATGCTACATTTGATCAAACCAGCTGTGTCAGTAGGGGAGTGTAGCAAACATTTATTTGCTACATTTAAGACATCTAAATTTAAGACATCTGAAGGTAGCCCTCATTAGGGAAGTTTTTAATAACTGATGTTTTAATGTATTTTTAACCTTCAGTTGGAAACTGCCCAGAGTGGCTGGGGAGACCCAGCCAGATGGGCAGGGTAGAAATAATAAATTTAAATTTAAAAAATTTAAATTAAATTTAAAAAATTAAATTTAAAACATCTCTGTTGCGGATAAGATCCTGATGCTTTTGGAGAAAGCTGACCTTCTAGATCCATTTCAATCAGGGTTTAGGCCCAGATCTGGCACAGAAACTGCTTTGGTTGCCCTTTACATAGCTAGGGGCTACTTCTGGATCCATTGCTATAGCTTGGGGGGAGGAGAGAAAGACCCCTTGGCTCCCAGGAGTTGACTCCTATGACAGCAGCTCATTTCCGGTGGTCTTGCCCCATGAAATCAGTTGGCAAGACTGAAAGCCCCTGCCTCTCCACAGCTATCTATGTCCCTTCCTCCTTTTCCCAAGCAATCGGAGCCTATGTCTTCAAGCAGTTTGCCTTTGCTCCGCCTGTTTCACCCCTCTTCTGCTTCTGGGAGTCAAAAGTGGAGAGGAGGGGAACTTGTGACTCAACACTAGCCTGGCTCATTTCTGCCTCTTGGCCTCCCTTTCCCTGCTCTTCTGCTTCATCTTCTGTCCTGATTCTGGACTTCTCTCTGCCTCAGACTCTCCCAGCTCACTAAACCTTGCTGCCTCCTCAGCTTCCAACACCAACTCTTCCTCGTCTTCTCCCTCTGGCCACTCATTGTTGTTCCCCACCACCACCACCACCACTAATCCCTGGGCTCTGAGCCTCCTTCTCTTGGTGGTTCCCCAGCTGGTTGCTCCCACCGTTTCTCTGCATCCATGGCACTCTGCTTTTCGCAGCCACCATAACGTCATGCTCTCAAGCTCTAAACCAGCCAGTCGGCCCAAAAGGATGCCAAGGCTGATGACATTGAAAGCTGCTGAGAGGTCTAGGAGGGTCAACGGAGTTGCACATACGTTCCATGACTTAAGTCGTCCACGAGGGTGTCTGGGTGTGTCAGAGCTGCCTCCAGGTCCCAGCTCACAGAGGACCAACGCTAGGCTGTAGTTATGTACAAAAGTCTTTATTGAGGTTCAGTTTCCATTTTTAAAGCCGCAGCGTGCAGCTCTACGTCTCGACCTTAGACCGGCGAAGTCCCGTCTGAGTCTCCGCCCCTTCCACACCAGTTTAAGACTCTCGCCTTGCTCCACCTCTTCCTAAGTTCCTTTCTCCTCTGGGCCCTCCTGCCCGCTAGGGTCTCATCCTTCCTGGACTCCTCTGACGCTGACCCTGACAATTCTTGCCCCTCCTTCCGGCGGGCTTTAGGACCTGGTTCCCTATCCGGGCTACCTTCTGTGCTGCTCGCCTGTACCTTTGAACTTGGCGCGCGCGCCCAGCCTGCAACTTTCCTCTTGACCGTTAACTCGCTCTCCGATGGAGGCGTGGTCAACCCTGACTCATCTTCTCTCGCTGGTGGTGCATATGTGGGCTCTGACACCTGGGACTCCTCCCCCCCACTACGCTCTGGTGGGGAAGCTGGTCCTGATTTCCAACTGCTGCTCTGGGAGTCCCCGCTGGCCCCTTGCTTCTGGGGTGTCCCCCTTGGGTCGCCCCTTGCCCTGCCCATCGGCGCCCCCTTCTGTGAATCTTCCGATTCGCTGGAGAGGCTCATGGAATCTATCGGGCTGCTGTCATATTCTCCTACGCTGCCCTCGGATTGCTCCCCCTCGCTTTCCATCTCCTCTCCTCCCTGCGCTCCCGCTGAGTCCCTGACAGGGTGCAACAGCCCTTGCAGCTTGACTCACGGTGATGACAGCTTCTGTGTGCTTGCTTTCTGCTTCCTCCTGAAGCCTCTTGTGTTCCTCTTCAGGTCTGTCAGCAGTGGTGATGGCACCTTCTGCTTCGCTATGGGCCATGATGCAGCTTAACTGGGAAGGCAGAGAAGTGAGAGACAAGGCAGAGGGCAGCTGCTTCCCAAACTGGTGAATGTGGGTGGGTTGGCGTGACTCTCACTTCTGCAGAACTGGGGAGGAAGGGACCCATACTCTCCTTATCACTGCTGGAGAGCGTCAGGGTGAACTGAGAACATTGTTCACTTACACAAGGGCATTATGGACTTTGTGCCATTGACAGTGGTCCATGGATCAGCCTATTATAAATATTCAGCCCAACCTTAACTGAGCTGTAGTTCAGTGGCAGAGAGGCACATACATTGCCTATGAAAGGTCTTAGGTTCAATCCCCAGGTGCAGATGGGGGAAGATTTGGATCAGGAATCCTGGACAGATGCTACCAGTAAGTGATTGTGAGGTACAGATGGCATAAGGCAGCTTCCTATGACCCTGCTGAAAATGTAAGGTAAAGGTAAAGGGACCCCTGACAATTAGGTCCAGTCGTGACCGACTCTGGGGTTGCGGTGCTCATCTCGTTTTATTGGCCGAGGGAGCCGGCGTACAGCTTCCGGGTCATGTGGCCAGCATGACTAAGCCGCTTCTGGCGAACCAGAGCAGTGCACGGAAACGCCGTTTACCTTCCCGCTGGAGTGGTACCTATTTATCTACTTGCACTTTGACGTGCTTTTGAACTGCTAGGTGGGCAGGAGCAGGGACCGAGCAACGGGAGCTCACCCCGTCGCGGTGATTTGAACCACCAACCTTCTGATCGGCAAGCCCTAGGCTCTGTGGTTTAACCCACAGCGCCACCCGCGTCCCTTACTGGAAATATAATCTGGAGAAAATAGATTCATTTTCCAGATTCCCAGACTCCAGATTTCAATGGCTCTTTGAAAAGCATTATGCTACCTTTAAAGCACACTTGAAGCACATTCCCCACCCCCTCAAAGAGTTGTGGGCACTATAGTTTGTTAAGGGTTTCTGGGAATGATTACTCTGTGAGGGGCAAACTACAGTACCCATAATCCTTTGAGCAGGAGGATATGCTTTCATAGAATCATAGTTGGAAGGGACCCTGTGGATCATCTAGTCCCACCCCCTGCAATGCAGTAAAATATCCCATACAGAAATTGAACCTGCAAGCTTGACATTAGCAGCCGCACGCTCTAACCAAGTGAGCTATCCGGGATTTGACTGTGCTTTAAAGGTATAGTGCATGGGTAGGCAAACTAAGGTCCAGGGGCTGGATCAGGCCCAATCGCCTTCTCAATCTGGCCCGCAGACGGTCCGGGAATCAGCATGTTTTTACATGAGTAGAATGTGTCCTTTTATTTAAAATGCATCTCTGGGTTATTTGTGGGGCTTGCCTGGTGTTTTTACATGAATAGAATGTGTGCTTTTATTTAAAATGCATCTCTGGGTTATTTGTGGGGCATAGGAATTCATTCATTAAATTTCCCCCCCCAAAATATAGTTCTGCTCCCTCTCACCACAGCTCCCTAAAGTGAAATATTTAGGAATTCAAATAACAATGAAAATTATAAATTTGTTTGAAGATAAGTATTTTAAAAAATGGGAAGAAATAGAAAGAGAAATGGAAATTTGGACAGGATTGAATTAAACACTCTGGGGTACAGCTTCATGCCTCTTCCATGGCGATGTGGAGGGAGTGGTCCTTTCCTCCCACATATAGCTACATTTCCAGAGTCCCAAGCAGGTAAGTCATCCTCGCACATGTTTTCCCTTGCGCAACATGTGACGGCATTCATGCGCTGGGCACATGCACACAGCATATTCTCTCTCTCTCTCTCTCTCTCTCTCTGCTCAGATGCCAGGGTGTGCCCACACCAAACTGAGCACACGGCTTTTGTGGAGGAGCTGGAAGTTGCAACAGAGTCCTGCCTCCCTTTTCTGTTTGGTCTATATGTACATTCCATCCCCCAAAGGGAAACAACTGGAGGTTAATTAGGCAACTGGCAGGATGACACTCGCAGTGGCAGAAGTCCAGCAGAACTCATGAAAACGACTTCCTCGGAGGGGGCGAGGGCTCTTCGAAGGCCTGCAGCATCTTGGACTCCATAACCCGCCGCACTCCGCAGAAACAAGCCAAGAACCCGCACCCTTCTGTTCTCGCTCCTGCTTTCGTCTGCTCCTAAGGAATCCTGCTTTTGTTATATGGGAAGAGGGGGGTGGAATTGCAACCCAGAAGAGTTTAGCAGATATATTTGGAGAGGGGACACACACACACACACACACAATCCTACATAAGCAAGCTGACTGCCAAACCTGAATTGCAGCAGCGAGAGCGGCTGAACAGCTAAGGCAGCTGCTGTTGAGTTTCAGTCTGCCTGTGGTGCAGGTTTTTCAAGTCACACACACACACACACACACACACACAAACACACACACACCCTCTCTGCCTGTCACACACTCCTTTTCTCATTCATACACACACACACATGCAGAAAGGAGCTGTTTGAGGTTACCGCCTGCACAGGTACTTAAACATTCTTGGAGGATCTCGGCTGCTTAAAGAAGATCCGGTCCTTGCCCAGGTAAGTGCAAAACTGAGCAGAACGCATTGATCTGACCTGAGAGCCCAGGCTGAAGTTAATGATTCGTTGATGCTTCTTCTCTGATGGAAAGCAAAAAGGGGTCAGGAATTTGCAACGAAGCCGGGGCAGCTTTAGGAAAGAAGATCCAGGAGGCGAGGAATGTCATTTGCTTCCAAACTACATGCTGCAGACAGAGAGCGTTCTTCCTGCATCTTTGCTGCTGCTGCTGCTTGTAGGTTTTTTGGATGCTGTTTTATAAAGCACTGCCACACTCGCAGAGCAACAGCAGAAGAGGAAAAAGAAAGATGCATTTACAACCTACATTTTGATGGTATAGGGAAGGAAGAGTCAAAAGGAACAAATAACAGAGGTGGGGGAGAGGTGATGGCCAGCTCCCTTTTGTGGACATTTTCAAAGGTGTACTGATATGAGCATGTTGCCTTGATAAAGATTACCTTAATATTTCTACGGTACCTCTTGACATGTCGTTGGTTTTAGCATCTAATAGCGTTAGACAGTTGGCGTGAAACAGTGTTTTATGATGTGACAGCGACAGAACACCCAAACGATGCCGACAAGTCCAAAGTACTCCGATTTGGAGAGGCAAATGTTACATTTCAAAAAGACAATTTGAATGCTGAATTGAAAATGTAACTTCCCACATGTGTACCAGACTCCAAATATTTGCAAGTATTCGCTTCGGCTTCACGATCTTGCCTTGTGCAAAAGTGCATTGGACATTTATGGTACCTTATGTAGGAAACTGCTCATTTACAATGTACCAGCTCAGCCAGGGGGAGCAGGCAATGAGGATCTTTTTGCGTTTGGCGTGTCTTCAAAGGCAAAATTTCCCCTTCGTATCCGCAAAGCAGCTTCTTTCAAATCAGCCGCGAAAGTCAGACTTGTTTTCTCCAACTGACGAGATTCTAATTTTTTTAATGGATGAAAATTTTACCAGCTAGTAACCACCAGCCATCAAAAGTCAACAAACTATGCAAAATCCTCCAGAGGCGGTCATATTGTATATAGAAAAATCATGTGTGAAATAATGCTTTGTGTCTGTTGAGTTTTGTTATCGTTTGCCAAACTCCAGGTTGTATACATGTCATACATTTAAAGCACATCTAAAGTGCATGAGGTCCTCCAGAGAATCCTGGGAACTGTAGTTTGTTAAGGCTGCTGAGAGTTGAAGCTCTGTGAGGGGGAAAACTACACTTCCCATAATTCTTTGGGAGAAACCATGTGCTTTAAATGCACGGGGTATACGCAGCCCCTGTTCGCCTTGTTCATTCTGCTGTGGTCCCTTGTAAGCTCAGCAGACTGAGAAAACCAGAGTTTGGTAGAAAAACCATGGAATGTATGTGCTTCCCTATAAAGATAGCCTATGGCACTTTCCATGAGGATAGCGTTTGCCAACAGTTTGTTCTGAGGAGGATGGAAGGAGTGAGAAATAAACAGAGGCTAAGAATAGCAACTTGAGCAATTGCTTTCAGCATGATCCAGGGACCATTGAAAGGCTGTGCTGAGCGCTGCAGGGCTCCAGAAGCATGCATTATTCAGGTGTACACTTGTCAAATTATGACAGAGCTAGGAAGAAAAGAGCATGTTAACAGAGTGGTTTCTCTTTCCAGCGGAATGAGAAGCCTGCTGTTTGTTCTTGGAAGACAACCGCCAGCCAAATACCTGCTATTCAAACAAGCTGTTTGATAAGCAATATTTGTTTGACGCTCTTGCACCTGTTTCCTAGGTTCCTCAGCAAAAATAATTCCAGGGACAGGTCACTGAGGCAGGTGGCCAGGGTGACATTTGAGGACTCAGCTGAATGCAACAGGTGCCCAGTTTCAGAAGTGCCAATCTCTGTCATATTAACGCTCCTGGAAGCTTTTTTACCTTTCAGTTGGGGTGGGGCAAGGTTCTTGGCAAGGTTCGAAGGCCTCCTGCTGAAGATTGTTAAGATTAAATTGCAAAAAAGCACACACAAACAAACCAAATAGTGTTTTGGAAGAGCATTCGTTGTGGTTGCTTGGTGCTAGCTTGTCATTGCAACATTATCAAGTGGGGTCAAAGAACCATCTTTTTTCAAAAAGAGTTGTGTGCTTCTGACATGTGTACCTGTAACATCAATCCATTCCCTTGTTAATAGTACTATTGTGGCTCAGGACAGATGTGGATGTTGGTGGAAAGTTAAACCCATTTGTTTCCCTACCTTTTTTTTTTTTTTTTGGGGGGTAATGCTAACGTGGAGGTTGAGGGTGCAGTTGAAGGACTGACACAATGGGTAAGAGAAGGCTGCTTCAACATTTCCCTACAGGCCAGTTCTCCCCTGCTGCAGCTTGTTGTTGTTTAGTCGTTTAGTCGTGTCCGACTCTTCGTGACCCCATGGACCAGAGCACACCAGGCACTCCTGTCTTCCACTGCCTCCCGCAGTTTGGTCAAACTCATGCTGGTAGCTTCAAGAACACTGTCCAACCATCTCGTCCTCTGTCATCCCCTTCTCCTTGTGCCTTCCATCTTTCCCAACCTCAGGGTCTTTTCCAGGGAGTCTTCTCTTCTTATGAGGTGGCCAAAGTATTGGAGTCTCAGCTTCAGGATCTGTCCTTCCAGGGAGCACTCAGGGCTGATTTCCTTCAGAATGGATAGGTTTGATCTTCTTGCAGTTCATGGGACTCTCAAGAGTGTCCTCCAGCACCATAATTCAAAAGCATCAATTCTTTGGTGATCTGCCTTCTTTATGGTTCAGCTCTCACTTCCATACATCATTCCTTGGAAGACCATAGCTTTAACTAGATGGACAGTTATCTTCCTTCAAACATCTACCCCAACTAGACTCCAAACATGGACGTGATCCACCTGGAGAGAGGGGTGGACAACCACAGGCAATGGCATTTGCAGAAGAGGATTGGCAGACATCCCAGTTGCCAGATCTCCCTTCCTCCCACTTTTCCAACCTTCTTGCAGCCTCCACCCCTGCAATATCTTAGGAAACCTGGGATGGAGACACGTTTGCCAAGGTATCACCTGAGCAACATCTCAAAGCATTAGTTGCTCTCTGCCCACAGATGACTGTCTCCAGCTCACCTATACTCAGAGTTTAGCTACTGAAAATGATGGAGCTAAGAAAGCCTTATCTATTAATTTCAGTGGGTCTGGTCTGAGTAGGACTTACATTGGAAACAACCCAGGCCTGATGGGAATGGCTTCCTGCTAAGATCAGGGCTAGCTCAGGCTGTGTTGGCAACTCAACTGCCAATTAAGAAGTGCCACTTGCTTAGGGATTTTACTGGCCTGACCAGAATTTTACTGTTTGGGCCAGCAGCCAGCTGTGGAAGATGCACAGCCAGACTAAAAATCCAGCTGGGGTGTGTGGGTGTGGGTGTGTGTTGGAGTTGGTGCACACACATGCACCATACCCTTCAACATTTCTCTGATAAAAAAAGGTATGTCCTATTCCATAATATCGGGACGCGGGTGGCGCTTTGGGTTAAACCACAGAGCCTAGGACTTGCTGATCAGAAGGTCGGCAGTTCGAATCCCCACGACAGGGTGAGCTCCCATTGCTTGGTCGCAGCTCCTGCCAACCTAGCAGTTCGAAAGTACATCAAAGTGCAAGTAGATAAATAGGTACCACTCCAGCGGGAAGGCAAACGGCGTTTCCGTGCACTGCTCTGGTTCGCCAGAAGCGGCTCAGTCATGCTGGCCACATGACCCGGAAGCAGTACGCCAGCTCCCTCGGCCAATAAAGCGAGATGAGTGCCGCAACCCCAGAGTCGGTCACAACTGGACCTAATGGTCAGGGGTCCCTTTACCTTTATTCCATAATAATAATGATAATAATTTTACTATTTATACCCCGCCCATCTGACTGGGTTGCCCAGCCACTCTGGGCGACTTCTAACATGCATAAAAACATAATAAAACATCAAACATTAAAAAAAACCCTTCCCTATACAGGGCTGCCTTCAGATGTCTTCTGAAGGTTGTATAGTTACTTATCTCCCTGGCTCTGGTGTCTCATGACTCCATCATACCTGCCAACATTTCGTCTGGGGTGACGTGGGCGCTGCTAGGCAATTGAATACGCATGTGTACTCTGTCCATCTCCCACACCCAACCGCACGGCCCCGGGCCCTGGCAATCCATGTTAGGCCACGGAGCTGCCTTTCAAAAGGGCACAGGAACCTGTGTTTGTCCAAAATAGCGCCACCACGTTGTTCATTGGGACTGGCCAATATAGATTATGCTGGCACTATGCTGTCAGAACTGGCTACCAGTCTGTTTCCAGGAGACTCAGTTCAAAATTCTCATGTTCACTTTTAAAGCTAGAAGTGGCTTGAGGCCAAGCGACCTGGAGGATACACACATCCACACCTTTCTGGACTGTAAGGTCATCTTCAGAGGCCCTTCTCCAGCTATACCTATGAAATGAGGGGTGACAGATGACTAATGGGAATAGGGCATTTTCTGGGGTGGTGCCTCAGTTGTGGAATACCATCTTCAGGGAGGCTCTCCTAAGGCCCACATTGTAGTATTGTCAGCGCCAGGTGAAGCCCTATTGTATTGTCCTTTCAGGCCTTTCAGAAAGTGCATTTGAGATCATTTGCACAGCTGTCTCTTCTGTTGTACGTTTTGACTCTATACTGTGCTGTTTTTCTAACTCAGATGTCATGTGCATTGTGCATCATGATTTAAATATTTTTAGTTTAAACCGTCCAGAAAACTTTGGTTATTGGGTAGTATAGAAATGCAGTAAATTAAATAAAAATAAAGAGAGAGGAGGAGTCAGCCAGACCATAACCCCAACACCCCGCCAACCCTCTGCCAATTGAAACGCCACATAAATCTCTATATTAGTTTCATCCCCCTTCAGCTATTATAAATTTATTTATGTATTTATTTAAAATATGTATAGCTCACACTTTTTCTAAAAATGCAACAAGGCAGTATGCAGTGCTCAAAATGCCAACAAAGTCAATAAAAAGATCCGTATAAATTATTTATTTAAATGTTTACAGACCACACTTCCCCTAAAAATACAGCAAGGCAATAGACCACACACAAGCCAATGTAAGACCATTAAAAACCAATAAATGGCCAATAAATGATGGTGCACTGAACTCTTGGGTTGGAAATGACTCATTATGTTGAAACGGACATTGAAAGTGTGATCATGTATAACCGCCCCAATAATACCATCATGAGCACTAATAGCACACCCTCCAACATGTTGATGCCCCAAACCAGGACTCGTGTCTTCCCGGTCCCACTCCCGTGCGAGTCACATGATTCACGACTTCACGTGTTTTTGTGCACCGTGCTGGGAGCATGACGCCCCAAACCAGGATGTCCCGATTTAATTGGGGCAGTTGGGGGGTATGAAATAATCATTAATGCACGATAAACAGAATTGTCCAGAAGAGCCCTAACTCTCCAACCTATTCTTGCTGATTTGGTTTCACTGGAAGAAGACACTGTGGCACTTGACACATTGCCACGGCTCTTTGCTGGCACCGCTTGGCGAATTAATATGCAGAGCCAACCTTGGCCTACTCAAGCTTTTAGCAGGGGGGCTGAGCTCAGCTATTCTCTCCTCGGGACCCGAGAGCTGCCAAAGGGTTGCTGAGTGAGCCCAGTGTTGACAAGGGCAGGGAAGAGAGAGCAACAAAGCTGTGCTTCCTGGAAGACAGGCTGGTCTGGGATTAAGTTTCTATTCAAATTGGGGACAGAACAATCCCAAAACAACCTTTGGTGAATGAGCCCAGTGTGCTCTAATGCTCCATCCTTGGAAGTGCCAGCTCAGCCAGTTGCTGTTAGCAGGTAGCTAATGATTGTTGGGGCGAATGCAGGAGTTATATAAAGCTGTATTTCAGTAAAGGTTATTCAGACAGAAATGAAGGGGGCATCACCAAGCTTGCATGTGTTTCCTACAGTCCTCAACATTCCCGTTCACATTTGTTAGGCAAAACACGGATTTCATATTTTAAAATGCGAGTTTGCTAAGCACTCTGTCAGCATGGTAGCTTACGGCTTGAGGGGAAAACAAAATTAGGCATTAAGTAGCTCTTTGCATGTAAGGTGCAGTTGTGTGTGGCTTAAAAAAAATGCAAATAGGATCAGCTGTGGTGCTAATCATTATCTGGACTGCAGCAGGCATGGGCTGGAAAATTAATCCTGCCGCAGACCTGAGGAAGATCCCTCTGCTGAAGCTGGTATTTGCTTTGAAAATCCCCAGAAGGGATTAATGGGGGGTTTCTTCTTAATGCAAGTAGCAGCTCAGAGGAGGGCAGCCCCTTGGGACCACAAGATGGGGAGTGTTATGTAGTGAAAACTATCTACAACGATGGACATCAGAGCACAGCCAGATGCAGCCACCTCTGAGCAGAGCTGAATCACTGTGCTGAATCACTGAGCGAAATCACTGAACAGAACCAATTCAGAGCTGACTGTTCTGGCTAGTGCACAGTGTTCCATCCATCGCCCTTCACGCCGGCATTGGAATCATGGCTTCACTTGTGCCTCTACCGCCATTTGCGCCAGCCTCTGAATCATGGGACTCCTACCTCGCTTGGTTCGACTGCTACCTCCAAGCCAACGAGCTGACGGAAGTATCACAGGAGCGTAAGCGGGGCCTATTCCTCAGCCTCTGTGGGCCTGAGGTGTTTGAGACGGCCCGAGCATTGGTTGCGCCTGAAGCAGTCCAAGCAACACCATGGGACACGATCCAAGAGAAGCTCCGCAACCACTACGCACCAAAGCCGTCCAAGATTGCTGCCCGCCATGCATTCTACCACCGGAACCAGGCAGAGGGGGAGTCAATCAACAACTACACCACCGCCCTGCGACAGGCTGCAATGCACTGCGAGTTCCGAGACTTAGACGATGCCCTGATGGATCGAATCGTCTGCGGGGTCTGGGACATCCATCTGCAACGGCGTCTCCTCGCCAAGCCAGACCTCACGCTACAGAAAGCCATTGAGGAGGCTGTGGCCTCAGAAGCTGCTGAACAGCCCACAACCTAACAGGGAGGAAAGGGTTAAATGTCCCTACCAACTCCTACTATGCTCCTGATAATTATCAGACCCACACAGATAATGCCATCTTCATAAAAAAACAACAACCTGCAGTTTAAGCGTAAACCCCTTAGTAGCATGAAGGATGTCTAAGATATTCCTCTTTCAATAGGCTTCCTGCCTACAGAGTTGTTTGCTTCATTGACTTCCGAATTGGTTCTTGCAGGTTCTATTTATGGAACGCGTTGTGGTGGGGGTGTCACAATTTACTGACATGAGCTTTTGCTGCCAGCCAAACTGGATGTGCCAATCTGCTCGTGTGCAGGATTAAGTCTTCAACCCTAGAAACACAGGGCTGGTCCACCTTGGAGCATTAGTTAGCATTATCCAATTTCCTCTGCTCCACATTAGACCAGAGTTGTCCACACCCACAAGGACTTGAATTTGGATATGAGGAGCAACTTCAGTCTTTCCCCATGAGCACAGATCAGCTGACTGTGCATTTTGTTTTGTTTCGGTTTGCATTCTTTAAGAAGGGGAGAACGAAACTCTGCAGGAACCATCAGTTTCAGGTAAAAAAGTAAGTCATCTTCTCCAACCCACCCAACCATGCTGCACTTTAAAAATGGGACGTGGGTGGTGTGGTCTAAACCACTCAGCCTCTTGGGCTTGCCAATCAGAAGGTCAGCGGTTCGAATCCCCACAACGAGGTGAGCTCCCGTTGCTCTGTCCTGGCTCCTGCCAACCTAGCAGTTCGAAAGCACACTAGTGCAAGTAAATAAATAGGCACCGCTCTGGCGGGAAGGTAAATGGCATTTCCGTGCGCTCTGGTTTCTGTCACGGTGTCCCGTTGCGCCAGAAGCAGTTTAGTCATGCTGGCCACACGACCCGGAAAGCTGTCTGTGGACAAACGGTGGCTCCCTTGGCCTGAAAGCGAGATGAGCGCCGCAACCCCGTAGTCGCATTTGACTGGACTTAACCACCCAGGGGTCCTTTACCTTTTTTTTTTACCTTACTTTAAATCCCTGATTTCAATCCCCAGTTCACTTTTAAACCTGGGAGAATCAGCAGGATGGGAGCTGCCATGTTCAGGGTATTTAATTAACTAATTACAATTGATTATTAATTCATTAATTAATACACCACCTTTATCTCCCAGGGACCCTGAGGTGGTGTACATAATTCTCTCCCCCCCCCCCCCATTTCATCCTCACAGGAACGCTGTGAAGTAGGTTAGACTACGAGATTGCGACTGGCCCAAGGACGCCCAGTGAGTTGGAGATTCAAACCCTTCTCTCCCAGGTTTGAGTCCAACGCTCTAACCATTAAGCCACACTGGCTCTCCAGGGGAGTGAAATAGGCAAGTCGCTTCAAGGAACAGTCACTGCCTAGTGGATTTTTATCACTAAATTACTTGTGTTAGTTGGCTTATCGGGTTGTCTGCACTATCTGTTACAAAAGGCTCTTTTGTGAACAATCACGGTTAATAAGGTAACAATCATTGGGCCTCTCCAGACTGATGTTTATCGCAGGTGTATTCTGCAATATATAGTACCTGTCCATAGTGCATTTGTGGTAAATTTGTTTTGTTTTGTTTTGTTTCAAGTCAGGAGGCTTAGTGTGCAAGTATTGCTGGTTTTATCGCTATCAGTTTTTGCCATCCCTTTTACAGTCTGATACTTTGCTGCTTAGTCCCTTTTGTTCAACTAGCAGGATGGGCAGTTGACAGAACATGGGCAGGACTTGAGCTGTAGCATTTCCCATCTCCCTGGAAACCTTTCTCTGCACCCTCTTTTATACACATGCTTCTCCATTGTTACCACATTATTGCTATCTGGAAGGCCTGTGGTGCAAAAAAGAAGTGAGACGCACAGACATTTGTGGCATGAAAAGCTATAGGATTTTGAATAAAGGTGCACAATATGCACTGAATGGAAATGAAGCGGTATGAGCTCCCCAAAACTTTTGCAGGTGCAAATAATATTAAAAGCAGGATCACGGATGATTGCCCCAATACCATTGTGAGTGCAAATCCTGATTAATGTGCAATAAGGAGGACGTCTGAAAGAGCTGACTGCAGTGGCGTAGCGTGGGTTGTCAGCACCCGGGGCAAGGCAAGTAATTTGTGCCCCCTAACCCGTGGATTTGCGCCCCCTAACCCTAACCCCCAGATGTTGCGCCCGGTGCGGCCGGCCCCTCTGCACCCCCCACGCTATGCCACTGGCTGACTGTCTGTACTTTTGGGATTCCAGTGCCTTCTGAACATGTGTTTTGTGTACATGCATGCTCAGGATTAACCTTCACGCATCTGATGAAGTGGACATTAGTCCACCAAAGTTTGTGCAACAGTTCATTCATCTTCAAGGCTCTTTGTTGTGTTTACTTCAAAGAAGATCCATCAACAGCATCAAAGTCATATACAGTAATGGTAAAAAAAAAAATCACTTTCAAAGGATACAAAGGATATCTTGGTGGTATTTTTGTATCTCTCTGCAGAGGCTTAAATATTGCCAAAGAGCATCACGTCCGCTGGTTTAGGTAGATTTGGAGAGAGGAGATGTAATCAATTTCCTTCTGTGGCTTGTGCTTCTCTCTTAACCTTGATGAAGTTTCTTTGCCATTCTGCGTCGCAGTTTTGCTGCTTCTGAAATGCTGATATCAGAGTCTGCATCAACATCCACAAAACTGCTTTCCTGATTTTTTTCAAAACTTTCAAGGGTTGTGGTTGAAACCTCTGAAGGTGGGAAGGAACAGCTGAAAAGCCTGGGGAGGATGAGTGAGAGCCAGTACTAGTTTTACCACATTTTAGCAATTTTACTGTGTTTCCAAATAATGCCAGCTTGCCACATTTTAGAAATTTTACTGTGTTTCCAAATAATGCCAGCACAGAGCAGTTTGATATTGAAAAAATGGTACTAGGGACTGAGTAAACCAGAACTCTAAGGATGTTCTAGGCAGGCAAGAACAACATGCTGCCTCTGATCCTGGAGTCACAGATCCCATTTTTCCTCCATGAATTTGTGTATTTCTGTGGGCACATCCAACATACATTTAAAGCACACGGCTTCTCCCAAGGAATCCTGGGAACTGTGGCTTGTTAAGGTTGCTGGAATTGTAGCTCTGTGAGGGAAAAACCAGAGTTCTTATGATTCTTTGGGGGAAGTTATGTGTTTTAAATGTGTGTTGGATGTGCTTTAAATGCATGGTATAGATCTCAGTCATCCCTGGTAGTCATCCCTGAAGAAGCAGTGGCAAAAGTAGGCTTTATTTCAGACAGGTCAAAGACCCAATTTGGTGCCCCCATGCACATTCATTCACTCACTCACACACACACACACACACACCCTTAATGACACCCCTCTGGAGGCTTCACCTGGGGCAAAAACCCTGGCTAGACCCCCATCCCACCCCATAGCTACAACTCTGGAAGAAGCCCTATGTGAAAGGCCAAAGCTTGCCTACTAGATTCTCCCTCCCAGTTACCTCCAGTGATTTTTTTCCCTTCCAGTTGTTGAAGTCAAAATAAGGTCAAATGTCAGTTCTGAACAGCAGCTAGGAAGGTGATTTGTGGGTGGCAAAGCTGTAGGTTAAACATCACCCCCCCCTAAACTTTTGGAGCTGCTTCTCAGCTCCAAATTTCCCCCTGCTGAGGCTGTACTTCTGCTCTTTCTTTTTTCTTTTTTAAAGATGGTGTTGAAAGTTCTTGCGAATAATATGCAGTTAAGTACTACACATTTAAATTTCTAAAATGGGGGAAAACCACACCCGCCACCAAGCAGGAGAAATTGCAGTCCATTAGGGAATCATGAGCCACAGCAACCCTAACAATATAATTCTTCCCTTGTCTGCTGAATTATTTACTGAGTTACCCATTCCTAATTCAGGAGAGTCTTTTTTTGAGAAATGAGGAAATGGGTTCGGTTTCAGATGCATAAAACCAACACGCTATTTATAAACAGAACAGCCAATTCCGGGTATTCCGTCTTGCTTTAGCACCATCCCAAAAAGTGGGTGACCTTGACAGGGACAGAACGGGATGTCCAAGGGCTTGTGCGTGGGCTCGCGAGACGTCTCTCTGCACAAATGCACACAATATATGAAGGAGCAGGCCCATGGGTGCATTGATGTCATGGTGATGTCTGGTCGTTGCCACATGTTGCTTTGCACTATGCATTGGGCATGTTGTGTGGGTGGCGAGTGACTTGAAGGAACTTCCAGAGATTCTGCAGGAATAGTTGTCGGTGTGGCTGCACTGCATCAACACCACAACTCTTCCCGTGCTTTGTATTTTGCTGTCAAGGTGTACAGAGGATGGTGACTTAAACTGCAGCTTGCAGAGGCTGGTGTGGCAGAAGCATAGCTGTCAACTTTTCCCTTTTCTTGCGAGGAATCCTATTCGGTATAAGGGAATTTCCCTTAAAGAAAGGGAAACGTTGACAGCTATGAGCAGAAACCATCGGATTGGCCTGCCCAGGTCATCTCAGAAAGGAGTTTGATCTCTTCATTCATTCTAAACACAAAGTGGGAAATGCCAAATAAAATGGTCTTGCGAATTGTGAGCAGAATCCAACCTTCAGAGCTACTTGTTTCTCAGTTGATAGTTTCACCACAAATGAGCTGAAGTTGTCATTAACGGTGAAGCACCTGTGCTTTGGATTTTACGAAGGGGGATCGTACATGCAGATTACAAATTTGGCATTTCACATTTAAATGATGAATGGCAAGATTGGACAATTTTTGAGAAGGGTCTTAGCTCAGCAGTAGACCGTCTGCTTGGCATGTAGAAGGCCCCAGATTCCCTGTCTGGCATTGGCAGGCAAGACTCATATCTGAACCCATGAAGAATCACTGGCAGTCAGTGTAGACCAGTGCTCTCCAACATTGGGTCCCCAGGTGTTGTTGGACTACATCTCCCATCATCCTCAGACATCTTAGCCAATGATCAAGGATGATGGTAGTTGTAGTCCAACAAAGTCTGGGGGGGCCAAAGATTGAAGAACACTAGTGTAGACAAATGCGAACTAGATGGACCAACAGTAGAAGTCAGTAAGGCAGCATCCCCCCCAAAAAATTGCCCCCCCCCAAAATTGTTTCAGTTGCACCAAAGAGGGTGATCGAGTGATTAACTACATGCAAGGTCTGACTCTGCTGTCCCTATGCTTTTCTCCACAGCTCACTGTTGCAGGCAAACTTGTGCCAAGAGAAGATGTCCACCGAAACGGCGGCCAGCCCCACAGAGGAACAGATAGAGATTCTGGAGTATAACTTCAACAAAGTCAACAAGCACCCGGACCCAGCCACCCTTTGCCTCATAGCTGCTGAGGCAGGACTGTCTGAGGAAGAGACTCTGGTGAGTGACTGAGCTGCAGAACGCAAAGGCCAGCTCTGACCCCAGGATCCAGGCCTGTAGGGACCATAGCCTCTCCCTTGGTCTCAGTGCTTTCAAAGTGTCTTCCTAACCAGAGCCTCCTGCTGGCTGGAGATAGCTCAGTTGGTTAGAGTGTGGTGCTGATAACGCTAAGGTTGCAGGTTTGATCTCCATATAAGAATCATCATCATCATCATCATCACAATAATTTTATTACAGTATTTATACCTTGCCCATTCTGGCTGGGTTGCCCCAGCCACTCTGGCAGGCAGCTTCCAATTCATATAAACACATAATAAAACATTAAACTTCAAAAAATACCCATTAAAAATGGGACAGCTGTATATTCCTGCATTGCAGGGGGTTGAACTAAATCAAAGTTTTCCAAACTGTGTGTGGTGACACATTAGCGTGTCGGTTGCAGCGTGTAGGTGTTTTGTGTGAATGCTTCCGGGGCTGGAAAGGGGTTAGTTTAACCTCCAGTTTGTTATTAAAACTGAATTAATGTGTCATGAAATGATATGTGTCCAAAAAGTGTGTCACCAACATGAAATGTTTAAAAAGCTCTGGACTAGATGATCCTCAGGGAAGCGGGTGGCACTGTGGGTTAAACCACAGAGCCTAGGGCTTGCAGATCAGGTCAGTGGTTCGAATCCCTGCGACGGGGTGAGCTCCCGTTGCTCGGTCCCTGCTCCTGCCAACCTAGCAGTTCGAAAGCACGTCAAAGTGCAAGTAGATCAATAGGTACCGCTCCGGCGGGAAGGTAAACGGCGTTTCCGTGCGTTGCTCTGGTTCGCCAGAAGCGGCTTAGTCATACTGGCCACGTGACCCGGAAGCTGTACGCCAGCTCCCTCGGCCAGTAAAGCGAAATGAGCGCCGGAACCCCAGAGTCGTCCGCGACTGGACCTAACGGTCAGGCGTCCCTTTACCCTTTACCTTTACCTAGATGATCCTCAGGGTCCCTCCCAACTCTACAATTCTATTATTCTCTCCCAAAAAAGATGTTTGTCTTTCTCAACGTTTGCAACAGCAAGTGGGTGACTTGGACATGTGAACTGGTCAGCAGAACCACAGACAGGACCTCTGTGTCCCCACCTCACATTACCTCAGGGCCAAACTAGAAGTGGTGAATGGGGGTGGGGGGGTGGGCGTGTGACAAGGCCAGCCATGGTTGCTGAATCACAATAAATAGAAAAGGCTTCTCCTTACTTCCCTGATTGTGCATTTCCTCCCAGCATGATGTGTTTGTAGTGATGGAACAAAAGAAGGAAAAGCAGGTTCGGCGGGAAGATCCAGCCCTGTCTCTAATTAAAATTAGACTTCCACCCCAACAACTCTATTAACGAACAAGATAGGCATGTGATTTTTTATTTATTTTTAAGGTGGATCTAATCTGGCCCTGGATCTAATAGGGACGTGGGTGGCGCTGTGGGTTAAACTACAGAGCCTAGGACTTGCCAATCAGAAGGTTGGCGGTTCGAATCCCCGCAACGGGGTGAGCTCCTGTTGCTCGGTCCCTGCTCCTGCCAACCTAGCAGTTCGAAAGCATGTCAAAAAAGTGCAAGGAGATAAATAAGTACCGCTCTGGTGGGAAGGTAAACGGAGTTTCCGTGCGCTGCTCTGGTTCGCCAGAAGCAGCTTAGTCATGCTTGCCACATAACCCGGAAGCTGTATGCTGGCTCCCTCGGCCAATAAAATGAGATGAGCGCCACAACCCCAGTGTTAGTCACGACTGGACCTAATGGTCAGGGGTCCCTTTTCCTTTTTAATCTGGCCCTCAGTGGTTTTCATTCCATTAGGGACCATTCACACATTCAGCTATGAATCCTCAACTTTTTGAGCAATCAAGTGACACAGCACTGGCCTAACAGGGTTTCAGTACCTCTCTGGGGTACCTCCAGCCATGTTGCTAGTGGTTTATCCTGCCCACCATGTGGTGAATTTCGTACTTCTAATGTAGTGGTTAAGAGTGGTAGACACGTAATCTGGGGAACCGGGTTCGCATCTCCGCTCCTCCACATGCAGCTGCTGGGTGACCTTGGGCCAGTCATGAAGTCTCTCAGCCCCACTCACCTCACAGAGTGTTTGTTGTGGGGAGGAAGGGAAAGGAGAATGTTAGCCGCTTTGAGACTCCTTAAAGGGAGTGAAAGGCGGGATATCAAATCCAAACTCTTCTTCTTCTTCTTCAACGGCACCCGCCATTAACAAGGGGTTGGGGTTACTTCATCACTGTCATGATTCCAAGCAAAAAGATGGCCAGGATTGTGAGTGGGAAACTTGATACAAACATGAGATCCCGTTGTGATGAGCAGAAACTCTAGGTCTCTCGCTGGCTCAAGTCAGGCCTGAGGTGAGACTGCCTTCCCTTGAGTCACATATTTCAGATCTACGTCAGTCAGCTGAAGCCCAAATTAGGCTTTTCAGCACTGAAACTCAAGATTTTGTTTTTTTCCAAACCATTGCAGTATAAAATGTATGACAATCTAAAGTATACACAATATGGGTTTTGAGATAGCAGCCCCTAGTTTGCTTTTCTGGTTCTGCTCTTTTTCCTTTCCTGAGAATGTCTTGTTTCCTCCATGTTCTAAATAAGTCACTGCTTCCTATTTAGTCTGATTATATTTATTGTCCAAAAACAACAGCCTGCAGCCGTACGGGACAGAAGTTCATAACTATTGAGCAATGTTCCCTTCTACCTTTGGCAGCCCGATTTGCAGCAAATAACAGAAAAGAGGAAAATAGCACAGAGAGGAAGGATTAAACTCTCTCGCTAACGCATTGTAGTCCCAATCTAGATTATCCCGCTCCCATAACAGCTTTTGCTGAGGAGCGAGAATTGCAATTTGTAAGTGTAATTTTTAAGGCACAGGTGCAATGTAGATTAGGTTTGGCTCCTAATCTACAGCAGAAGGAAGTAGAAATGGAGTGGTGGAGTCTTGCGGTTCTAGAATGGACTGTACCACTTCAAGCTGCAAGTGGAGGACCATATTTTTAAAACGTCTCTTGTCCTGGGATGAGGACCCTCTCTGCATGTAGAAAGCTAGCAGGAAGTGGATTGTGTGGCAACCTTTCTCCCTGATGTGTGAATTTGCTCAGCTGCAGGACCTCCCCCCCCCTAAAAAATAGGACATTCTAAAATATATAATACCCCCCTGCAGTATGAAGTGGAAGTGGTACAGTCCACTCAATGTCCCATTCCCCCCCCCCCCCGGATCTGCCATCACATTCTGCTGTGTATCAAGACCAGTGTTTCCCAAAGTTGGGTCTCCAGCTGTTTTTGGACTACAATTCCCATCATCCCTGACCACTGGTCCTCATAGCTAAGGATGATGGGAACTGTAGTTGAAGAACAGTTTGGGAAACCTTGAACTAGACCATACCTGACTCCGCATTCTTCTTCCTGTGCATCCTGAACTCCCAGCAGCTCACCCTCAGTGAAATTACTATATGCTATGTCTACATTTATTGTGCCAGCTCAGTTTCTCTGTTTTCATCTTGCCATGTCTCTTTTGTTTCCCCAGAAATGGTTCAAGAAGCGCCTTGCGGAGTGGAGAAGGTCAGAAGGGCTGCCTTCGGAATGTGGGTCTGTCCGAGACTGACTTTAACTCTCCTTCCAGAGACAATCCTAGAAAGCTGATGGGGTCCATCGATGAATTCATGCTGCGGAACATGTTGCTATCAAAACTAATTGTGTCTGTTATTTAACCTGCTGCCTTATTTAAAATGTACATAACCTGAGGGGGGGGGGGGGTAAATAATTATATAAAACCATATAGATATATATATATATATGCAAGTTGTAATGTATTCTTGTATAGAAATTATAAAGGAAGAGCTGCAACTGCTGCTGGCTGCAGCTACTTTTAAAGTGGCATGGAGTAGTTTAGGATTAATGTAAGAACATTCCCCTTGATTCGTGGCAAAGCTAATAATATAAACGAGAAGACTTAGCAGGGGGAAATGGTCTGCCCGTCGCCTGCCACTGGATCTCAAAAAATGAGCTCACTTGCGGAGTGCAGGGAAGCAGCATTGAGAAAACCAACTGCATTGGCAAAAAGTTGGGGTGTGATTTCAGTGTGTAGGCAATGATGAATGCAGAGAGGTAGCTTCCAGTAAACCAAACTGAACATTGGGCGTTACGTCGGCAGCAAGGGTTGGGCCATGCCCACATGCCCTGGGCACCATGAAGATACCCTCCACCACAGCACACTAGGGAAAATCCCTGCAGCGGGACATCTAGCCTCACTAGCCCCAGACAGCTGCAAACTGATAACTGATCAAGGCATCTGGACCCACTATTGGTCAGTGCAGCCAGATTCTTCCGCCCCACTCCCCAGATCCCTGGCCTTAATTTGTTCGACGTTAGTCCACTAACCTTGGATGGTTTGGTGTAAAGTGCCTAGCATGCAGGTATGAGCGCCCATGCTGCCCGGTATCAGGATTGGATCGTGCCCACAGTTGACTTGATGCCAGCGTTACTGAATGAAAATCTCTGCATGCTTACGCCGTTGCCGCATTTATTTTATTGTCTTCCGAAAGGCGTGCCCTCTAAGTTAAAAGGAGTATTTCCCTCCAGATGTGCGAATAAAAATGGAAGTTAAATCAGACTGGATATGCATGTTTCTGGTTGATTTGGTCAGCCTGTCAGTTTATCATCGAAAAGTCCACCCCTGGTGTTCTTGTATGACCAAGAAACAGATGCCAAGAAGGGCCAGCAGCAGTGTTTCTCAGAGTAGGCAATACTGCTCCCTGTGGAACGATCCAGGGGGGTGGTAGTAGCCTCGGGTGCAAGTGGGGAGCACTGAGTAAAAATAAAGAGTGTGTGGAAACATAATGAAAGAAGAAAATGTTGGAAAACCATTTGTACATGTCATGTAAGGTAAAGGGACCCCTGACCATTAGGTCCGGTCGTGGCCGACTCTGGGGTGGTGGCGCTCATCTCGCTTTATTGGCCGAGGGAGCCGGCGTACAGCTTCCAGGTCATGTGGCCAGCATGACTAAGCCGCTTCTGGCGAACCAGAGCAGCGCACGGAAACGCCGTTTACCTTTCCGCCGGAGCGGTACCTATTTTTCTACTTGCACTTTGACATGCTTTCGAACTGCTAGGTGGGCAGGAGCAGGGACCGAGCAACGGGAGCTCACCCCGTTGCAGGGATTTGAACTGCCGACCTTCTGATTGGCAAGTCCTAGGCTCTGTGGTTTAACCCACAGCGCCACCCGCGTAGAGTAAAAGTTGCTGTGATTATTTTCCAAATCAACACACAAAATGTTGTAGGTAATAATAATAATAATAATAATAATAATAATAATAATTTTATTTATACCCCGCCCTCCCCAGCCAAGACTGGACTCAGGGTGGCTAACAACCAATATAAAAACAAATTGATTGAAATACAACTTAAAAAACAAGATTAAAATACAACATTAAAACATTAAAATGCAGCCTCATTTCAATGGAAACTCAAATCAAAAACGTTTTTTGGGGGATGAAAACGTTAAGTCTTCACCAAGGCTAACTATCCAGACCGGTCCTACATTGGCCAGAAAAAAACCCAGGGAAGTCGCCAAATAGAAGTTCCATCACAGGAGGAGAAAGGAAAAAAGAAAGAGGGGAAGGGAATCAAATTGATTCCAAGCCAAAGGCCAGGCGGAACAACTCTGTCTTACAGAGAAATATAGGTAGAATATAGGGACACGGGTGGCGCTGTGGGTAAAATCTCAGTGCCTAGGACTTGCCAACCGTATGGTCGGCGGTTCGAATCCCCGCAGCAAGGTGAGCCCCCGTCTTTCGGTCCCAGCTCCTGCCCACCTAACAGTTCGAAAGCACCCCTAAGTGCAAGTAGATAAATAGGTACCGCTTTATAGCGGGAAGGTAAACGGCGTTTCCGTGTGCTGCTCTGGTGCTGGCTCACCAGAGCAGCTTCGTCACACTGGCCACGTGACCCGGAAGTGTCTCTGGACAGCGCTGGCCTCTGGCCTCTTAAGTGAGATGGGCGCACAACCCTAGAGTCGGACACGACTGGCCCGTACGGGCAGGGGTACCTTTACCTTTACCTTTATAGATACAAAAAATAATGCAAATTTGTCACTGCATCTTTCTGTTTGTTCTGTTTGTTCCCTTAAAGGAGGTAGATTTCCAAGGGAGTGCTGAGTAATTCCCAACCCCCACCCCCTACACAGATAAGAAAAGCTGTGAGCCAGTGTGGTGTAGTGGTTAAGAGCGGTAGACTCGTAATGTGGTGAACCGGGTTCGCGTCTCCGCTCCTCCACATGCAGCTGCTGGGTGACCTTGGGCTAGTCACACTTCTCTGAAGTCTCTCAGCCCCACTCACCTCACAGAGTGTTTGTTGTTTTGGAAGAAGGGAAAGGAGATTGTTAGCCGCTTGAGACTCCTTCGGGTAGTGATAAAGCGGGATATCAAATCCAAACTCCTCCTCCTCTTCTGCTGCTGCTGCTTCTTCTTCTTCTTCTTCTTCTTCTTCTTCTTCTTCTTCTTCTTCTTCCCCTCTTCACTTCAGTTTCACAGTTCTATAATATTATGCATAGCCAGAACCAAGTCCATTCAACCACTACAAAGTCCACATTTATATCTCTAGTTGGAGAAGGGGACGGGATTAAGCATTTACTGATGTTTAAACCAATACTGTGAATTTTGATAGAAATCTGAAGAAGAGCGTTTTGAAATGTTTGGTGGTGACTTGACCCCCCTCAGAGCCAGCTGAAGTGAAGTAATAGTATGCTTAAAAAATTATTCCCATGAGTGAGTTGGATACATGCCATTGAAATTTCGCTGTCTGAGGCAGTATGGCGCTACCATTTGCTGGGAATCACAAGTGGGAACAGAGCTGTGGCACTCAGGTCTTTCTTACACGTTTTCCATGACTGTCTGGTTGGCCATCATGAGAACAGGATGTTAACAGGATCTTTGTCCTGACCCAGCAGGGTTCTTATTAAATCAATGTGCTTGTATGTAACTAGGGCTTGGGACTGGAATTTAGGAAAGAGTTTCCTTAAAATCAGTCGCTGAAATCAGAAATAGAACCTGCGTTTCAAAACGAATATTTTTGGTTGCAAATATGTTGGGGTTTTCTAAGTTCTGGAAGCCAGTATTGCCACATCCATTAACTATGGAAAACAAAAGTGAAGCCACAAGACGGTGAAAGCAAACCATGCCAATTAATTGCATGCTAATATGTGTAACAGGAAAGATGTTGTAAAATGGAATGTTAACATCACTATTTCACAAATGGGCATTTGTATACGCATTTCACCAAAATGAAGCAAACAGTATGGAAATTAGAAAATCCAGAATGATGGGGGATGGATGGATGGACAGTACTTTCTCCATTATCCTTGAGTTACACTCATGGGAGCAAAAATATCCCATGGTGTTGTCTCACTGGATTGATTCGAGGACGTCAGAAATGATGAGCAACCACCACGCTTGCACTACAAATGGAGTTGTTGCAGTACTCTGTTGCTGTTTGCTGAGGTCCATGAACGGCCATTTTGTGCAGCACTTGCTCCCAGGAGCTCCTGAGGCTGTTGTGTAGTTGTGTAGTTGTCCTTGCAGGTCTCCAGGTCTGCCCCAAAACACCCTGGCCGCTGCAGCCAGTGGGAGCATTGGTGGAAACTTCTGCCATTTCCTTCCTCAATCCATGGGAACAGCAAAAGGCAAAAGGTATGACCACAAGCTCAGTTTGCTGGAAGCAAAAATGTATGCTGGCCGCAACATCAACCATAGTAAAGGACTTAGGGAAGAATCACTTTTGGTGACATCCAACAGGAACATCGCCATGATGTACCAAACTGGTAGTAGTAGTGTAGTAGTGGTAGCAGGGGTGTAGGAAGGGGGGGGGGTGCAGGGGGTGCGGTCCGCCGCAGGTGTCATCCATGAGGGGGTGACAAAATGACACACTTACCACAGGGCCTGGCCTGCAGCACGCCCGAGCCACGCATATCTCCTGGGAGTGACACGTGTCTTGGGGCCCTGTACTGCCCAAAATGGCAGCGTGGGGTTTGAGTCCTCTAGGTGGACTCCATGAGCAGCTCACCGTGGCGCCCCCCCTGGGCGGATCACTGTGGCACACCCATGTGCAAATCACCCCACCCCCGTGGGCGGATTGCCCCGTCCCCACTGCTCCTGGTGCTGGAGCAGCTAGCTATGCCCCTGAGTAATAGTAGTAGTAGTAGTAGTAGTAATAATAATAATAATAATAATAATAATAATAATAATAATAATTTATTTATACCCTGCCCATCTGGCTGGGTTTTTCCAGCCACTCTGGGTGGCTCCCAACAATAATAATAATAATAATAATAATAATAATAATAATAATAATATACTGATAAAACATCTAACATTAAAAACTTTTCCACCTACAAAACAGATCCTCTCTGGATGTACTCCTTGTCATTCTCACAAGGGAGCAATGCAAAAGTATACAGCATTACACTTTTGCACCAAAATGAGAGCAAGAAAAAACACATTTAGTTGAAAAGGGTGGGATTTGTCTGGGATAAGGATGATGCGTCAAGATCAGCAGGTACAGTAAGCAGAATGCGCTTTAAAATGCAGTGTGTGCACAAACTGAATAAATAGTGGAAGAAAACACACATTTAACAGAATTATTGTGTGCTGTTAAATAGTTCAGCACCATTTCAGACTCTTGAAGTGTCCCTATTTTCCAGGGACAGTCCCGGATTTACAGAAGCGGTTTCAGTTTCTGATTTGCTCCCAAAATGTACCACTTTTCCTTAGGACATCCCTCTTTTCACTGGAGAAATGTTGGAAGGTTTGGAAATAGGATGTTGCTATTTTCATTGGAGAAATGCTGGAGGGAATATCTCTCCTTTTTCATCGGAGAAATGTGGGAGTGTATGCCAGTGTGCCCAAGATAGTGGCGGAAAGAAAGATAGGAAGGCAATCAGAGTTATTCTCCTAATTTATTTAAAATTAGGTCCTGGGAGGTAGAGAGAGGTAGGTACATTTGATGAATTAGCTCAGCGCTGGGTGGGCTTTGCTAGCTCCTTGACCCTTTCTGAGCAGTAGGCCTTTTTAGCAGTCTCCTTCACAACAAAGGCTTCTGGGTTAAACTGGACAATTTGGGTCGCGGCCCTGCGGGGGGAAGGTAGTCGTCAGTCTAAACAGTGATCTGTGATACAAAATGGATCTGAAGTAGTAACAGAACAATCCCACCCTGAAGTTATACCTGCTGGGTGGGGATAGGTAAAGGTAAAGGGACCCCAGTCCAGACTCTGGGGTTGCGGCGCTCATCTCGCTTTACTGGCCGAGGGAGCCGGCATACAGCTTCCGGGTCATGTGGTCAGCATGACTAAACCGCTTCTGGTGAACCAGAGCAGCGCACGGAAACGCCGTTTACCTTCCCACCGGAGCGGTACCTATTTATCTACTTGCACTTTGACGTGCTTTCGAACTGCTAGGTTGGCAGGAGCAGGGCTCCCTCTAGCTGTTTTAGCTTCTGCCTTAGCGGCTATCCCTGGCTTTTGCGGGAGGTGGGGGAAGGGACAGAGCACGGCTCTGTCCCTTCCCCCACCTCCCGCAAAAGCCCCCAAGAGCCATGCTCCCTTTAAAGAGCACGTGGCTCTTGCGGGAGGTGGGGGAAGTGACAGAGCACGGTTCTCTCACTTCCCCAACCTCCCGCAAAAGCCCCCAAGAGCCGCACTCCCTTTAAAGAGCCGTGCGGAGTGTGTGTGTGGCTCTTGGGGGCTTTTCCCTGAGCCACAGACTTGGGGAGCCACACACACACTCCACGCGGCTTGTGAAAGAGAGCGCCGAGCAGAGCCTGGGATGCATACAGGGTCTGCTCAGCGCTCCCTTTAAATAATTTTTTTTTCTTGAATCCCCCCCTCTAAAAACTAGGTGCGCCTTATGGAGCGAAAGATACGGTAATTCAGGCAAGTTAAAATCTGGGCAGGTGGCAATTATCAGGTTGGAACTGAGAGTGGTTAATACTTGTCAGGACCAACTGTTTCCACTGATCATACAAGGACCTGTGAGCCAGTTGGGGGCCTCCTTCGGGCTTATTTTTATACAAAGGATAGTAAGTCAAACTGCATCCTGCCCAAAGCCCTGTTGGAACAGCTCCGTCTTGCAGGCCCTGCAGAAAGTTGTCAAATCCCGCAGGACCCTGGTCTCTTGTGGGAGCGCGTTCCACCAGGCCGGGGCCACAGCCGAAAAAGCCCTGGCTCTGGTCGAGGCCAGTCTAATTTCCTTGGGGCCTGGGATCTTCAGGGTGTTGTTATTTGCAGACCGTAAGGTCCTCTGTGGGGCATACCAGAAGAGGTGGTCCCGTAGGTACAAGGGTCCTAGGCCGTAAGGTAAAGGTAAAGGTAAAGGTACCCCTGCCCGTACGGGCCAGTCTTGACAGACTCTGGGGTTGTGCGCCCATCTCACTTAAGAGGCCAGGGGCCAGCGCTGTCCGGAGACACTTCCGGGTCACGTGGCCAGCGTGACATCGCTGCTCTGGTGAGCCAGAGCCGCACACGGAAACGCCGTTTACCTTCCCGCTGGTAAGCGGTCCCTATTTATCTACTTGCACCCAGAGGTGCTTTCGAACTGCTAGGTTGGCAGGCGCTGGGACCGAGCAGCGGGAGCGCACCCCGCCGCAGGGATTCGAACCGCCGACCTTTCGATCGGCAAGCCCTAGGCGCTGAGGCTTTAACCCACAGCGCCACCTGCTTTAAAGGTTAAAACCAGCACCTTAAACCTGATCCTGTACTCCACTGGGAGTCAGTGCAGCTGGAAATGCACTGGGTGAATGTGATCCCACGGTGGGGACCCTGTAAGGAGTCTCGCTGCGGCATTCTGCACCCGCTGGAGTTTCTGGGTGAAGCCATGCACCTCAGAGGAAGATGGTAACAGATCCCTTCTTTCCTGCCCCCCCACCTCAAATCTGAGAATCAACCAGACTCTGAGCGCAAGCGAAACATATTCATCTCAGGAAGTCCCACCTTGCGACAGGCTGAGCAAGTTCACCAAGTCTAGGCGAAGCCACAGCATGTTTTGCCGCTGCTGAGACAGGCCACTCAGGGGGACGGTCAGGGGCACTCCCCGGAGCCAGCGTTTTCGCTCTCGCAAGCTCTATTAACCTAGGACTTGCCACCGCATTCAAGGCAGCCTGGGTCACCTGTGGAACAAAGCAGGAGCGTATGTTGCTGAACAGCACACAACTGATTATATTCAGTGCAGTGGTACCTTGGTTCTCAAACACCTTGGTAATCAAACAACTTGGAACCCAAACACTGCAAACTCGGAAGTAAGTGTTCCGGTTTGCGAACTTTTTTTGGAAGCCGAACGTGCTCCGTTTTGAGAGTTACACTTCTGTTTTGAGTGCCACACTTCCGTTTTGAGTGTTACGCTGAGGTCTGTCTGTTTTTGCTATTTATTTTGCGTTTTTGTTTTCGCAGCTCTTTTTGTTTTGTTTTTGTGACTTGGTGGAACCCAGTTCAGCTACCGATTGATTGATTGATTGTGTGACTGCAGTACATTGTTTATTGCTTTCATTTTATGGATCAATGGTCTCGTTGGATGGTAAAATTCATGTTTAATTGCTGTTCTATGGATTGTTTTTAAAAGTCTGGAACAGATTAATCCGTTCTGCATTACTTTCTATGCAAAAGCACGCCTTGGTTTTGGAACGCTTTGTTTTTGGAACAGACTTCCGGAACAGATTAAGTTTTAGAACCAAAGTACCACTGTATATTCCTAACAAAACTAGGAGAATATACAGGTGCTTCATCAAAGATTTAGGGTGTCTTTACTCCTCCCCACCCCCGCTCTCCCCTTCTCCCAAAAGCAATCCTGAAAAACAAGGCAGGGGCTGAAGTTCAAATCCCAAAGAACCAAAGTAACAGAATTACGTGTCGGATCGGAGCCTCTTTGTATCTGCTGTCATAGCACAAGGTTTCTCTCTTCTGTACCGGTCGGGAAATGCTTATGATTCTTGCGGATGCCGAAGCATGCATTGCAGACCTGCTAACACGCGTTTCAGGCTACACAGAGCAAACAAAGCAGAAAACAGGAGTCTTTTAATTTTAAAACAGATGTTACAAACAAGAGCAAAGACAAAACACCTCTGTTACGGAAATTACCGGGGGGACACACATCTTTAAATTAAATATTACAAATATTATGCCTAAATGTATCCTTTCAACTTGACAGCTCAGGGAAGTTACCTAGCTTTAAAAATAATATAAAATCATCTCCTTTCCCAGTTTCCTCCATTCCAAAGCTATTTTCCCCTTGAAAAAGGACTCCAGGAAGTTCCCAGAGGTGATAATTGCTGGGCTCATTGTTAGCCAAGAGAAGCCAAATCTCATCACCTGACTTGCCTCAGGCTCCAGACATGCAAAGGAACTTCTATTGTACTTTTGGGTGGTGGGTACTTAAGACATATTTGTCTATGCTCATCTTATACCTGAGTCTTGCCCTGCCATGTCCGCTTATGCTAATCTTGTACCAAGGACTTGTCTGGATATGTTTGCCAAGGTTAGCCCCTCCCCTTTTGTGACATATCAGTGATGTAGCAATGATGTAGCAATGATGCTGTACGAACTGTATTCTGGGATATGGTGGGAAAGTTTTAAAAGTCTTTGTCGCCCCATCCTCGGGGGTTCAAATTTGCTCTTTGAACCTATTGCGCAATAAACTTTGGTCTACAGCTATTTGCTCCGGTTGGCTGGAATCCTTCCTTTATTCCGCAGGGACCCGCAGGCTCTGCCCGACGAGCTAGGTGACTGAGCAGCCTCGCACCTAGATTCTTCCGTAACAACCTCAAACACATTACCGTATTTTTTGCTCTATAAGACTCACTTTTCCCTCCTAAAAAGTAAGGGGAAATGTGTGTGCGTCTTATGGAGCGAATGCAGGCTGCGCAGCTATCCCAGAAGCCAGAACAGCAAGAGGGATTGCTGCTTTCCCTGCGCAACTATCCCTCTTGCTGTTCTGGCTTCTGAGATTCAGAATATTTTTTTTCTTGTTTTCCTCCACCAAAAACTAGATGCGTCTTGTGGTCTGGTGCATCTTATAGAGCAAAAAATACGGTATGTTTAGGGGTAATTTCATTTTGACTCAAGAAAAGCACCATTTTATAGTTCAAATCGGGGGAAATAAATACAGTAAATGGACAAAAGTACAAAGATTCACAAAATGTTTAGGGGTATGCGTACCCCTGCGTCCCCACAGAAAAAAAACTAGGTGCGTCTTGTGGTCTGGTGCGTCTTATAGAGTGAAAAATACGGTATTTCATACACCGTAATACACAAACAACCTCTCAGGTCAGGGGCTTGCAGAACACGGTCGAATGTGCACCAGGAGAAGTGGAGCTGGAGTCTGGTTTGGGAGAGGGGGTCAGTGATTTGTGGGGAACTGTACCAGCCAGGAGGCAAGAGTCAAGAGGCATGGGAAGCTTCAGAGCTGGAGGGTGGAGAACAGGATGGGTCGGAGGAAGAGGAGGAAGAGGCAGATCAGGCAAGTGAAGGGCCAAGTGCTTCCCCACCCTCTCCTGCACCACTGTCTCCCAGAACCAGGAGGGGACTGAAAAGCGAAGAGCAGAGGAAGTTGCCATGCAGGCACAGTCTCCGGCTGCTGTTCACAGCCCATCGGGGGAAGGTACATAAACTGGTAAAGAGTGAGTGCTCCCCTGTTGCTGCAACTGCCCCATAAAGTGCGGACCTGGGGATAGCTGCCTAGACGCTAGCTTGGGTGTGTAGGTTTCCAGAGTTATCTTTGACAATAAAGTGTTAACTATCTTCTGGGTAGGGACGCGGGTGGCGCTGTGGGTTAAACCACAGAGCCTAGGACTTGCTGATCAGAAGGTCGGCGGTTCGAATCCCCGCGACGGGGTGAGCTCCCATTGCTCGGTCCCTGCTCCTGCCCACCTAGCAGTTCGAAAGCACGTCAAAGTGCAAGTAGATAAATAGGTACCGCTCTGGCGGGAAGGTAAACGGCGTTTCCATGCGCTGCTCTGGTTTGCCAGAAGCGGCTTAGTCATGCTGGCCACATGACCCAGAAGCTGTACGCCGGCTCCCTCGACCAATAAAGCGATATGAGCGCCACAACCCCTGAGTTGGCCACAACTGGACCTAATGGTCAGGGGTCCCTTTACCTTTTTATCTTCTGGGTACCTTCCTTTGGTGGGGAGTACCCTTGACAGCTCAGGACTGTGCTCCATTGTTGTTATTCAGCTGTGCCTTTAAAATGCAGTTCTGTTTTTTTTTTTAAATCACATATTGTCCATGTGGGGAACCCAATTTGGATCAGGGCTTTTGCCCTTTTAGCCCCACTATGATACAGTCCAGATATTCCTCTTCCTCTCTGGAAATGTAATTTGCATTCAGGGGAGTCTTTTGATTGCTTCATGACTAGCCTTTTATTTTTATTTGGGGGGCCTGTTAAAGCCACATGGAGGCTGGGCCAACCAATCTGCCTTCTTAGCTTGTTTCTTCCCCACATGGGACAAGAGAGAGAAGGGATGTCTGTCCACCCGTTTGAAATAAGGGCTGGCATATTCAGCCTCATGACATGTGAGGAGAGGGAGAGAAGCCATTTTGACAGTTGGCTTGTACCTTGCCCAGCCATGGGGCGGTGGGGGGGGGATGTGCAGAGGAAGCATCAATGGCAGGTGGCTTGTTCTCTGTCGTGGAAGAGAGAATAGCTGGTTGGGCAACAGGTTTGTGTCTCAGAAACTGTCCCTTTTACGTACACACACACAAAAACACATATTGAGAAAATGGCTTCTTCCACATTCTCTTCAGCTTTTTTGCCCTTTATGGGTGGAAACAGCTATAACCAAGAACTGATTCTGCCCACATCTGCAAAAAAAGGGAAGAGCCTTGGCAGTCCGCTCTGTAGTATTTTTTATCCCATTTTACGCATTACTAAAAGGAATAGTCTATGTGTGGCTGTGTAATGTCACCCTGGCGTAAGAAATCTTACGTAACAGGAAGGCTGGCCACCCATTTTAGCTGCACAGAGTGGGAATGTGTTGCATCAAGAATGGAAGAGGAAAGAAGGATGAGTCGGAGAATGAAATGAGGTGTTTGGGTGCGTGCTGCTTACATAGAAAGGCCCTGAATCATTTCAGTTCTGCAATCAGCTTGCTGGATATGGAATAAAGGCCATACTATACCAGTAGAGAAGCAAACTCCTAGGGGCCATGGGAGATTTGGCACCCGCACTAAAACATCTAAAAGGGCCGGGCACCACAAAGTTGATGGGCATTTCCATTCAAATGGTGTGCGTGCATCATGCCATGTGATTGATTATGGGGGTGGGGCTTACCTGGGGCCCTGCAATATTTCAGCACTCAAGACTGCCACCATTTTCAGCCTCCTCCTCCTTCATTCCTCTTGCATGGGCTGAAAGTTCAGCCAACATCAGCCTCCATATTTCCATATTACCTAACAACAGAGGCCTCCCATTATCCTGGGCCACTTTATCAGAGGGCATGGAGCCCCAAACCAGAAGTGATTTTTTTTTGTAGCTGGTTGGTTATAGTTCGCTGTTCGCAAAGGCACCAACTCTAGGGGGCCCTGGGTGCCAGGGCGCCCACACTGCAGGGCTCCGACACGACTTCCGGATTTGACCAGAAGTCACGTCGGAGTCCTGACACAACCTCCTTGGCAACATTCAAGGACATGCCAGGCTTCTGAACGCGATTCCGGTATAAACTGAAAGTTGCGTCGGAGGTCTCGCGAGCTCTCGGAAGCGCTGCAGCGGTGCCACCGACATAACGTGAGATCACAACATCACGATGACACGTTACGTCGGGGCGCCATTGGGCACCCATAACCTGGGACCCAAGTCAGTACTCCTGACTGTTTGGATTAAGCTGGTTTTACAAACTCAGAGGAATGGGAGCAGCCAAAAGCATCAAGGCCACTTGCTGGGCTCAGCTCTTTTAAAACAGTTCAGCTGCAGCGAAGAGGGCAAGCTGCGGGCAACTTTCCCCCAAAGCAGTGGCAGAACCCTGGGGCCTCCTCTGTAGGGTGGAGAGAAGCACAGAAGACTTCACAGGACAGGCAGAGCCTGTGTATGGAAACGCTTGTTGAAATTGTCATTGTTGATGGTGTTCTCTGGTTCAGCATCATCATTGATTACCTCTTTTGGAAAGGAGAAGGATGAGGGCAGGCTTCGCGGATGCGAGAGGTTCAAAATCCTTGGGGAAGCTTCCCAGCAAAGAGCTGCGCTACTGACAGGCCACTGCGGGGAACTGCGGGGCCTGCAAGCAAACACAAACAGGGGACCATTAGCAACTACTCCTCACTGCCCCCACAACCCACCCCCCACCAGCGTGTAGCTAGATGCGAGTTCTATTTTATTTTTTAAAAGATATTTATTAAAGTTTTCAAAAATGATACAAAAAAGAAAAACAACAAAAATATAAAAATACAAAAACATAAGAATAGAGAAATAAAACAATTTAAAAACACGTACAATTTCCATTCACTTATTTTCTTTTAACTTATTTTCCCAACCTCCTCACACATCCCTTTCTTATATTCCAATTCATATTATTTATTCAGCAAATCCTCACCATTAATTCTTTAACTTATTTCAAAACCTTATTTTCCATATCTCTTAGCATTACAGCTGGAAACCATTTACTTTCTTGCTAGATGCGAGTTCTATAGCTACCTGACACAACTGCAACTCATAGATGCGAGTGGCAAGCGTAATATTTATATAATGTCTATAGTGATGTGTGTATTGAAAATGCTCTTTTATATGCGACACCCAGGGCTTTTTCTAGCAGGAACTTGCCGGAACTGAGTTCCAGCACCTCTCAGGTGGGCGCCATTGGCATTATAAGAGAACAATAATAATAATAATAATAATAGCACTGGCTACACCTAATATAGGGGCCCGGGTGGCGCTGTGGGTTAAACCACTGAGCCTAGGACTTGCCGATTAAAAAGTTGGTGGTTCGAATCCCTGCGACGGGGTGAGCTCCCGTTGCTCGGTCCCTGCTCCTGCCAACCTAGCAGTTCAAAAGCACATCAAAGTGCAAGTAGATAAATAGGTACCGCTCTGGCGGGAAGGTAAACGGCATTTCCATGTGCTGCTCTGGTTCACCAGAAGCGGCTTAGTCATGCTGGCCGCATGACCCGGAAGCTGTACGCCGGCTCCCTCAGCCAATAAAGCCAGTTGAGCGCCGCATCCCCAGAGTTGGGGGGTCCCTTTACCTTTACCTTTACACCTAATATAAAATCAGGGGTGTATTGGGGTGTTGGTACTTCAAGTGTGTGATCCTTTATGACAGGGATGTCCAACAGGTCGATCGCAATCTACTGGTATATCCCTGGGAGGTTTTGGTAGATCACAGTCAATCGCCGGTTCCCTTTCCTCAGTGGTGGTAAAATAGAATCGGGCCCCGCCCCCTCGCCCTGCCCTCCATGATCTCCCCGAAAGGGGTACATCACTGCCAGTTTTTTATTCTGCGAGTGGATCGCAGTCTCTTAGAAATTGGTTGTCCCTGCTTTATGAGATAGTTTGTCCACCTTTGGTCCCAGCCCTGCACTCAGCTGTCAACATGCGAAGCGGCCACACCCCAGGAACGACTTTGACTGGCTGGCTGTACCAGGTGAGGAAAGCTGGTGGGTCTCACACCCTGGGTGAGTTAAGGGCTTCCCCTGCACGCGAAGACAGGCTCCGGTGGATGGAGCAGATAAGACCATAGAGTAAGGTTTCTGCGTGTGTAGAGGGAAGGGTGGGGCAGATGGGGCTCATCAACCTGGGAAGATAGCCCATCTAGGAAAAATAAAACTCTGATCCTAAACCTCCGCTGCCTTGCAGGATATCTTCGGGAGAAGAAAAGGCTAAGGAGTAAACCCTTCACAAATCTAGAGCAGAGTCCCTAAGACAGTTGGGTGACACCTTGTACACCGCTTTCCATCAACTCCTACAGCCAAGCTGGTGCCAAATGTATTGCTCTGCTTTCCTCTGGATCACATCAGTGAAGCTGAGAGGGGGGTCTTGATATCTAGGCAGCCCAGGATCCACATACACACTGCCCAGGCTTGCAACCCAGGGAGGTGCTAATGCAGTGCTTTGATTTCACCCTCGGAGGCACACTCCATTATCTCTTGAGACAGACAGTTATAACAATAATAATAACAGACAGATATAACAGACGGATGATATTCTAGGGTGCATCAACAGAAGTATTGTATGCCAATCAAGAGGAGCAATAGTCCTACTCTATTCTGCCTTGGTCAGGCCACACTGGAATACTGTGTCCAGTACTAGACACCACAATTAAAGAAGGAAATTGACAAGCTGGAACATGTGCAGAGGAGGGCAACCAAGATGATCAAGGGTCTGTAAACAAAGCCTTATGAGGAACGGTTGAGGGATCTGAGTATGTTAAGCCTGTTAAAGAGGAGACGGAGAGGAGATATGACAGCCATCTTCAAATATCTAAAGGGCTTCCACATGGAGGATGGAGCAAGCTTCTTTCCTCCTGCTCTGGAAGCTAAGACCTGAACCAATTTCTTCAAGTTACAAGAAAGGAGATTCTGAACATCAGGAAGAACTGTAATAGCTGTTAAATGGTGGAACGGTCTCTCTTGGAGGGTGGAGGGCTCTCCTTCCTCGGAGGTTAGATGTCCTGGATGCTTTAGTTAAGATTCCTGTATTGCAGGGGGTGTCGACATGCAGGGGGGCAGGGAGGCCAGCTGGCAAGCCCAGCTCAGAAGTCTACTTCCATCGGCCCGTGCTCCAACGTAAATCAGCGACCCAAACTTCAAAAGCCAGGGCACGCAATCAGCAGAGTGTACTGCGCACACAGAAGTAGGCGTGAGGCGTAAGTCATGCTACAGCGACAGATTTATTAAACATAAATCAGAACAAAGAAACATGTTGTCTCTCTCTCATGTCATCTCGGAGAGAACAGCAAAAGCAAAAGCTATACACAAATGGAAGTTCCCAGCAAGCTGTGCTGGAATGTAAACAGACATGTGACACGCAACAATTCCACATGCCTGTTCCTTAAGGTGGAAAGGAATTCTCAACTTCCATGCACATGACGTGTGATGCTAATTATTTCCCCCTAGAGTTAAATGATAACTAATCAGAGGCAGCGACAGGAGAGCTATGAGATTCAGGTGAGGGTCAGGGGCCTTGTCAATCCCAGCAGGTATATAAGAGGACGACCCGGCTTGCCCAGGCCTCCGGGGTCCCTTCCAATTCTATGATTCTACGACTGCCAACCACAATATAAACTCACCACTACACAACATTGTCCCCTACCCCACAGAATAGGATAACTTCATGCTCAGGTGTCACATGAAGCCTGAGTCACACGCCTTCACTGTCCCAGCCATGCACCCTCTTTGGGCGTTTTTGCCTGACTGGAATGTGCCCATTAACTCTGCCCATGCTTCGTGCTTGCCTGGCTGAAGGAGGATAGAGAGAGCCTTGTGCGAGCATGGAGAAAGCCGCCCCGGGTGCAGAGCTAAAACTCGCATTCGGCACTCCACCCTCTCTTGCCTTCAGCACGTTGGCCCTGGAAGGCTGCCCAGAAGGGAGGGCGGCTTTTGGGCTGGAAAATGTTCCCCACCCCTGCCATGGGGTGACTGGAAGGACACACAGGCAAGAAAAATCATACAAGTCTCAACCGCATGTTAAAGTTTCTGAAAATGTTTTTGATTTACCGTTGCTTCATCTGCCTCTGTGGCTTTTTCTGCCCCACTGTTCAAGTGAGCATTCACTGTGTAATGCTTGACAGAGCAGTGTTGCCTTCTGGTCCTTGTAAATATGGCTGCTTGCACACTATGCCTTAAAAGCAGATTTGAAACACATCCCGCCTGCCCCAAGGCTAGCAGGGAACTGCAACTGTGAGGCATAAACTACAGGGCCCAGAATCCTTGAGGGGAATCATGCGCTCCAAATGTGCTTTAAAAGGTACAGTGCGCACACAGGCATTATGCTGAGTTCTACGTTCCTCTCTAGGATTGAAAATCCATTTGGTGTTCCTCCTCAAAACCCCGACTGTTTACTGTCATTGTGCAATGACTTAGGCCGTACATTAAACAACATATAATATATAAATCTGCTTCTGATCTTCATCACTTAATGCTGCTATTTTGGACCATCCAAGTACAGCGGTACCTCTGGTTACGTACTTAATCCGTTCCGGAGGTTCGTTCTTAACCTGAAACTGTTCTTAATCTGAGGTACCACTTTAGCTAATGGCCTCTTGCCGCGGCCGCACAATTTCTGTTCTCATCCTGAAGCAAAGTTCTTAACCTAAGGTACTATTTCTGGGTTAGCGGAGTCTGTAACCTGAAGCATATGTAACCTGAAGCGTACGTAACCTGAAGCATATGTAACCCGAGGTACCACTGTACCCCTATTTTCTAGGAACAGTCTAGGATTTACAGAAGCCATCCCAGTTTCTGATTTGATCCCAGAATGTCCTTCTTTCCCTTAGGATGGCCCTATTTTCATCGGAGAAGTGTTGGAGGGTATGGAGTTATGCGACTCCCGAGCCAAGGAGATAAGTAACTATACAACCTTTAGAAGTCATCTGAAGGCAGCTCCGTATAGGGAAGTTTAAATGTTTTATTATGTTTTTATATATGTTAGAAGATGCCGAGTCAGATGTGTGGGGTATAAATATAAATATAACAACAACAACAACAACAACGGGTGGTACTGTATCCTAAACCACTGAGCCTCTTGGGCTTGCCGATCGGAAGGTTGGTGGTTCAAATCCACATGACGGTGTGAGCTCCCATTGTTCGGTCCCAGCTCCTGCCAACCTAGCAGTTCGAAAGCACACCGGTGCAAGTAGATAAATAGGTACCACTGCGGCAGGAAGGTAAATGGCATTTCCGTGCACTCTGGCTTCCATCAGTGTCCCATTGCACCAGAAGTGGTTTAGTCATACTGGCCATATGGCCCAGAAAGCTGTTTGCGGACAAATGCCAGCTCCCTTGGCCTGAAGTGAGATGAGCGCCACACCCCATAGTTGACTTTGACTGGACTTAACCACCCAGGGATCCTTTACCACCACAACCTCCTCCTCCTTTAGGACCTTCCTATTTTTATTGGAGAAACACTGGTGGGTATGGTATTTGGGGCCCATGTAAATGAATGCTCCTCCATACAAAATTCCTTGCACACATAAAGCCAGATGCTAAAGAAAATGGATGTATCCACCCTGACATGCTTGTTTTCTATGTGCAGGGATTTCTCTCTCCATTATCACCCATTCAGTCATGTGAGCCCCTTGCAATTCATACAGTCCAGGGACGGGTTACCCCCTCACCAAAGCGTTGCCCTCTTTCTTCCAAAGAGGAAGACCAAGAGGCCGAGATCTCTGTGTATGAAGAGAGTTTAGCAGCAGTTCTCTTCCCATAATGGCCTCTTCTCTGATCTTTCCAATTTCCCCACTGCTTCTGCTAAGCTGCTTTCTTTTTCATGCCTCACCCTCAAGTTTTATAGCTGGTGGGAACAGGGGAGCAGACAACCGTCTCGTTCAACTGGCAGCAGATCAGCAAAAAAAGGTCCAAACACTTGAGGAGGGAGTACTATTGTGTATATGATGAACGACTGAAGCGTTTGTACAGAGAAATGATGGCAAAAAATTATGGAAGCCTGTGATTCTGGCCAAAAAGCAAGCCGACAAAATGGACAGGGTCCAGATGTTATTGAGTTGCTTATCAAGTGAAGAAGTGAACATAATTAGGCTTCTGTATCACATGATACAAACAGTTAGTGGGTGCTGATAATCAGCTGCTGTTCCTGCAGCTAGAAATGCAGATCACAACTAATGTTCTGCTTGTGCGCATGTGCGATAGAAAATGAAGTAAGTTTGGCAGCCTGACTGGTGTCAACTTCCTGAGGGGTCCAATATAAATGGCATTCTTTCATGAGACCACCCCTCCTATCTTAATCATGGGCATTTTACTAGTTTCAAATGAAAAGTGCACCCCTCCAAAGTATCAGTTGCTTCTTGCTATTGTAAAGATGGCATAGAGATTCTGAAAGGGATTTGGGCCAGTTCAGGATTTAGGCCATAGTGGTGTGTGTGGGTGTGTGGGTGTGTGTGCACACGCGCTGAAGAAGGAACTGCAGGTTTCCATTTATAGATTTTCATATTTCCATCTGCTCGGATTCTTTTCCCCTTTCAGTTTTTCTCCATGACATCACCTCTTTCTACGCTTATACTTCTCCCTCGATTTTTACTTGCAATTGTGGGAAAGTGCAGTTGAAAAATGGGAGAAGATTGCATACCCTCCAACTTTCCTCTGATGAAAATAGGGACACCCCATTCCATAATAATAATTTTATTATTTTATACCCTGCCCATCTGACTGGGTTGCCCCAAACACTCTGGGCAACTTCCAACATATATAAAAACATAATAAAACGTTTTAAAAACTTCCCTATACAAGGGCTGCCTTCAGACGGCTCAGGGGATCGGAAAACTCCATACCCTCCAACATATCTCTGATGAAAATAGGGACATCCGAAGGAAAAGAGACATTCCGGTATCAAATAAAAAACCAGGATGGCTTCTCTAAATCAGGAACTGCCCCTGGAAAACAGGGACACTTGGATGGTCTGAGATTGTCAAGACCGTATGATCTAAAGCTCTACCCTCTCAGGCCCAGGGACCACCTTTAACTAAAACTCACTTTTAATTTTTTAACTGCACATGTCCATATGACTGCTTTCTCCACAGAGAAGTTACTGGGTTCCGCTCAGTCTCTGCCCAGTTTCTGCCACCAGGGGTTTAGTAATTTGAAAGTAAGATATAATGTTGTTAATATTTTATTTCCTGAGGAATGTGACACCCAAAGCAGGCCATGGTCTCTGAGGATTTGTCTATAATTATGTTTGCATTATCCGTACTCTATATCTAGCGGGTTCCCACTGCTGCCTTTTGAAGCTGCATTCATACAATGTCAGCCCCAATCCCTATTGATCCTTTTTTTAAAAAAAAAAAATTGGAAGTTTTATTTACAACATAACATAAACCCCCCACCCCCCAATACAGAACTCCACCCTCATTAAACGTGAACATAACATACAATAAGCATAACATACAACAATACAAACAACCAAATAAAAGACTTCCTTTATCCTTTATCTGGCCTCCTTATTTACTTCTTACAAACTGTTTCCTTTATGAATAATTATTAAGATTTTTCTAATTGTATCTTAAATACCCACAAAGTCTCCTGCAGACATTAATCGAAACAAGTCCAGGTATGTATTTTAGGGCACTGTTTTGTGAAGTATTCTCTGCATTTACCCCCGTGTTTTTGAAATTCTTGTCTAGTGCGGTCTCTATTGATCCTGTTGCTTCTTGACAAATACTGCTGTTTGATGCTCCCCCCCCCCCACTTCAAACCATCTTCGATCTCATTAGAAAATGCACAGATGAGAGCTTCACAAGTAGGAATTCCGAGCGGTGATTTGCTGTTTGCAGGGGTAGGGAAACAAAAAATGTCTGTGTGCATGACGGGGACAACATCACTACAGGGGCGGAGAAAGGGGGGCGGGGGGGGCAGTACATCCTGGGTGTCACCACTGAGGGGGGTGACAAAATCCCAGGAGGCACTCACCGCGGGGCCTGCAACGCGCCCGAGCCACATGTCTCTCCTGGGAGTGACGCAGTGGCTTGGGCACCGCAGGCTCTGCGCTGCCCCAAACAGTCCGCCCACCACCTCCCCCTTAGCTGTAGGGCAGCGAAGTGGGAGGAGGTAGGCAGACTCCTCGGAGACCCCGCGGAGCGTCCTGTCCCGGCTCACCCCACCCCACGGGCAGCTGGCTCTGCCCTTGGGTGCAAGGCATGCGCGCTGCCCCAGCTGCCCAACCGGCTTGTTCTGCCGCTGCATCCTTGCCCTTTCTCTGATGTGAACAACACTGAACGACTGCAGTTTGAAGTGCAGCAGAGAGAGATGAGCAGCTAATGTCAACATATCGTGAGTCGGATTAGTGCATATACCTGTTTTCAGACACACGTTGTTTTCTTTGAGAGCTGCAGCTCTTGAGGTGCTACGAAGGCTGTGCATATGGGCTTCTGATGCCTGGGAACTGATGGCAAGTTAGAACAGCTAGGAAGACTAGCTCTCCAAGCACAGATCAATCTTCCACGGACATTATGGCAGCTACTACTGTGGTGTAAATGGGACATTTACCATATTTTTCGCTCTATAGGACGCATTTTTTCCCCTCCCAAAATTAAGGGGAAATGTGTGTGTGTTCTATAAAGCGAATGCAGGCTCCTTGACTTCAGCAATAGCAACGTGAAGCCTCCGAAGTGCAGAGGGAGCGCTCCTTTCGCGTTGCTTTCGTTGAAGCCTGGAGAGTGAGAGGGGTCAGTGCGCACCAACCCCTCTCACTCTCCAGGCTTCAGGGATAGCCGCCTGAAGCCTTCGGAGCGCAGCGCGAGTTCCCACTGTGTTCCGGAGGCTTCAGGTTCCTTTTGCTGAAGCCGGGAGAGCAAGACTCTCCCGGCTTCAGCAAAAGGAACCCGAAGCCTGCGGAGTGCAGTGGGAACTTACGCTGTGCTCCGAAGACTTCAGGGATCTTTGAGGCTGGCGGCGCTTCCCCCCAGCACCAGCCCCACAAGCTCAGTGGGGCAGTGGGAAGGCTGCGCACAGCCTTTGCGCTGCTCCCCGACCTGGTCTTTGAGGCTGGCGCTTTCCCCCACCGCCAGCCCCACAAGCTCAGGGAGCGCTGAGCAGAGAGGGGGAGAATTTTTTTTCTTGTTCTCCCCCTCTAAAACAAGGTGCATCCGGTGGTCGGGTGCGTCCTATAGAGCGAAAAATACGGTATATAGTTTCCTCCCATGTAAACACTGTCTGCCTGGGAAGAAGTCTGCAATTCAGGTGAGGAGGAACCAGATCAATGGCCTCTCCAACATGGTTCCCTCCCAAACACTCTGCAGGTGTGTTGTGGGACCACACCATCCTGAAGGCAACTCCCACATTTCTGTGGTGGGGAGTGCGAATAGGCTTTGTTTTTGAATCTCAGCACACACTTCAAGGAAAACCGTTCACCCTTCCTTGGAAAGCTGATCCTCAACGAGTTCTGTGTTGGAAACCTACACGCAGCCCAGCAATCAACACACTTGGCAGCACGAGTCTCTCACCTTTGTTTCAGGTACATTTCTGCGCATCTTCTAGGTTCTGCTAGGTGTAATATCCGTTGGCTCGGGATTATAGAATATAATCCAGGAGGGCGGTGCCAGATCTCAGACGAACGGCCACAACTATACAAATGGATGGACCTTGAAGAAACCGCAAGGCGTCAGTGGAGGTGAGGCAGAGCTTGGCATTAATTCAAACAGCAGGTCAAAAGTGTGAGTTCCACCTTATTTTATTCATCCTGGTTCTACGTCGTGGTTTCTTTATTTTATTTATTATATCTATATCCCACTCCCCTCCCCCCAAAGGAGCCCAGGGCTTCTTCTTATGATTAATATGAACAACTGCACCCTCCAGAAAGAGAAGGGTTCTAGGCTAGCCTTCTCCATTCTACCATTGTGGATTTTTTAAAAAATCATTTGGGGGAACAGGGAGTGTAAATGGTTATTTTAACCAAAAAAAAAAAAAAAAATCCCACTTTTTAAAAAGTGTATTGATTTAAAAGAATATCCAAGTTTAATACAGATGTATTAAAGACACACAACCTCTTAAAAGGGAATCGTGGCAATTTATTAAAGGCTGCTTTTCTAGGAATCTCTGCTCAGATATAGTGCCAAACTGGCTGGCGCTGTATTAAGAAGCCACAACGGACCTTGGACTTCTGTGTTCCCTCATTCTCCTTCCTCCTCTCACTGCATGCAGTGATTTCTCCAGTTCTGGTTTGCAGCAACCTATTATTTGTCATTTCATCCAAACAGGTATTGTATGGTCTGTGCCTGCCTGCAAACTCCCCAAAACCCTTATTTTGCAACCTTTGGAGTGGAACAGGTTCCCCATCACTGTCCTACGCATTGAAAAAACATATAGCCATCTTGGCTAGAAATTTTCGGGGGGGGGGGGGAGTGAGATAATTAGGAGGCTGAATTCTGTGCCATCAGCGTATTCTGCACTACTTCTGTATCCTTCTGAAAGGCAACACACACACACACACTGCCACTGATATAACAACACTTGTTCTATATGCACACATTCATTTGTAGTTGATATTTATTGCCCCAAACAGGAATCTAGGGGGCAAGACAAAGGCATGGAATATGCACTATATACAGGTAAAGGTAAAGGGACCCCTGACCATTAGGTCCAGTCGTGACTGACTCTGGGGTTGCGGCACTCATCTCGCTTTACTGGCCGAGGGAGCTGGCGTACAGCTTCCGGGTCATGTGGCCAGCATGACTAAGCCGCTTCTGGCGAACCAGAGCAGCGCACGGAAACGCCGTTTACCTTCCCACCGGAGCGGTACCTATTTATCTACTTGCACTTTGCCGTGCTTTCGAACTGCTAGGTTGGCAGGAGCAGGGACCAAGCAAGGGGAGCTCACCCTGTCTCGGGGATTCGAACCGCCAACCTTCTGATCAGCAAGTCCTAGGCTCTGTGGTTCAACCCACAGCACTATAAAGACTGTGCTTAAATCATTCCCTGAATTGTTCCACTGTGCCTGAGGAGCTGGCAGTCAAAAGTGCCCCAATGTTGGTCCTGGAATTCAAATTAAAACATCCTGCAATTCCAGCACAAACAGCTGCTTGCTTGGTGAGTCAGATCTCTTGGCAACCGAGAATAATGGCGACACCCTTTTCACAATCTCTCCCTTCTGCCTGCCAGTTGTTGACGGAGAACCAAAATTAATATTGAATGCCCTTATTATTATTTACGCTGTGAATAATAATTCACGCTGGACTTTCTTCACTTCACCTAGAGAGGCACCTTTGCAGCGCCGGAAGGTGATATTAATAGGAGGCCAACACTTGGGGAAAGCAGTGGCCAATTTTGGGCAAGTCTTCATTGCAAAATATATATTGGGAGGGTTATATCACTGTTAGGACTTCCCCCAAAGAATCCTGGGAATTCTAAGACACTGGCAAGAGGACATTGCCATGAAGACAGTTTTAATAATAATAATAATAATAATAATAATAATAATAATAATAATAATTTATTATTTATACCCCACCCATCTGGCTTAGTTTCCCCAGCCACTCTGGGCAGCTTCCAATCTAGTGTTAAAAACAATACAGCATTAAATATTAAAAACTTCCCTAAGATGTCTTTTAAAGATAAGATAGCTGCTTATTTCCTTCACATCTGAAGGGAGGGCGTTCCACAGGGCTGGCGCCACTACTGAGAAGGCCCCGTGTCTGGATCCCTGTAACCTCACTTCTCTGATACAGGTACGCAGGGGCGGAGGAAGGGGGTTGCGGTGGGTGCGGGCCGTCCTGGGTGTCACCACTGAGGGGGGGGGACACAAAATGTCGGGTGACACTCGCCACGTGGCCTGCAGCGTGCCTGAGCCACGCATCTTTCCTGGGAGAGAGGCAGTGGCTTGGGCACATGCAGGCTCCGCGCTGCCCAAACAGTCTGCCCGCTGCCTCCCCCCCCCCCCCCCGCTGTAGGGCCGCTGAGTGAGAGGAGGCAGGCAGACTCCGGAGGCCCCATGGTGCACCCCACCCTCGCCTCGCCCCTATGGGGGGTTCGCCCCAGGTGCCTGAGCGGCTTCCTTCGCCACTGCAGGTATGGTCTTGGAGCAGCGCATAATAATCCAATCTCAGAAGCAACACCAAAAACAGCAGCACCACTTATGGCCAGCGGTGTGATGTGGGTTGCCAGCTGCTGTAGCTTTATGCTACCCATCTCCCCAGTGTTGATATCTTCACCCCCTCCCATTGCAAGAATCTCCTGATGTTTTCAGAAAGGAGGGGGCAGAAACCGCTCCTCACTTCTTCCGCTCCTGTGGGTAGTTTGTGTGTTATCTATGTAGAGATTAGATGGCTGAGTGAGAGCTGTAACACTCATGCAAGCCAGTAGCTCTTTAGTTTTTAGTTTGCAGTAGCTATTAGAAATAAAAGAAGTTATGCCTCACAGCTTTCTTCCGTGCTGTTCATACTCTGCTGAGTTTGGTGCTCACAATGGACAGTTGTGGGTCCAGGGCACTTAGACCTGATTTCCAGGAGTGGAAGGTCTCTGGAAGTCCTCCAGTCGCCTAGCCCAGTCGGGAAAGATCCAGATATTGAGCCCAGTTGTCGACATCGGCTCAAAGGCATATTGACACCCACAGCGTATTGTCTGTCTCCCACTCCATCTGCCATGTGGCACACCTGGAGTCCCGCTTGTCACAGTGGGTGCTGGAGAGGGGAGAAGGCCTCAGTGCAGGGAATAAGCAGGAGACGATACAGCAGCCTTCTTGCATTTCAAAGTATGCACTGTCCCAAATGGAAGCCATTAAATTGTGGGTTGACATAGCAGACGACACAGCGATTTCTCCAAGTAGCTCTTTAATCTTGTAAACTGGAATAGAACTGCCTGCAAACAGCTCAGCCGGCCTGCTTTTATAGGCAGCTGGCTGTCAACATTGTAACAACAACAGCCCAGAGTTCCCGCCTAAAATAACTGACGTGGACCTGAGGGAAAACTATCTACAGACCTGAGTGAAAACTATATACAGTATCCCCCTGCTGGCCCAGGGTGAAACTTCACTACATAACAATACAGCAGCCTTCTTGCATTTCAAAGTATGCACTGTCCCAAATGGAAGCCATTAGATTGTGTGTGGGGAACCTTTGGTGCTCCAGATGGTGCTGAACTACAATTCCCATCATCCCTGGATTGACTATGTTTGCTGGGGCAGATGGGACTTGTAGTTCAGCTGTGGTCCCAAGTTTCCCCACATCTGCCTTAAATGTATAGCTTTGCTTCTTTGCTGAGCAGTCTAACACGCCATATAGCAAGGAATCATCATCATCATATCCCACCCTTCCACTGAGGTCCAGCTCTGAGGGCCTTCTGGTGATTCCCTCACTGTGAGAAGTGAGGTTACAGGGAACCAGGCACAGGGCCTTCTTGGTAGTGGCTCCCACCCTGTGGCATGCCCTCCCATCAGATGTCAAGGCAATAAGCAACTATCTTACTTTCAAAAGACATCAGAAGGCAGAAGTAAGATAGTTGCTGTTTAGGGAAGCTTTTAATGTTTAATTCTGTATTGTGTTTTTAATATTCGGTTGGGAGCCGCCCAGAGTGGCTGAGGAAACCCAGCCAGGTGGGCGGGGTATAAATAATAAATTATTATGATTATGATTATGATATATTATTCCTCCCAAACCTTTCCGCTTGGTGTCAAAAGAGGCTTGCCATGAAGCTGCTGTTCAGGAAGCACAAATCCAAATCTCCGCAGGGAATGAGAAGCACAATCCTTGATTTTGGCCTGAACCCACTCAGCTCCCGTATGCTTTTAAATGAAGGAAAGTAAGAATGACAAACCTGCGCGGGAGATTTGCATCTAGTTTCTTGGGTTTTGCCAGGCCTAAGACTCTTGAAGTTGGCCGACACATCAGAGCACGTGAGGAAAGGGGCCATATCGTATCTTGGTTTCCCCAGACTAACTTACTGTTGTGAATAAAAACAAAAGTGCCACTCAAACCATGGTTAGAAACTCCTGCACACAGCCATAGGTTATCACATTAAGCATCTATTCTTATATTACGCAAATCACTCACACACACGTATGCTGTTATAGTTGTTCTCACCCGAAATCAAGATCTTTGACTTTCTAGGAGCAAACTGATTAACGGTGATTTTACAATGGGAGGTCATTCATTTGATGGCTGTGGTTCACCGATTTGGCTGGCTACCATTAATTTATACATATATCCCACACTTTCTGTCCACCTTACAAGATCTTTGAGACAGCTAAGAGCAGGAAATAAAAGCAATACAGTGGTACCCCGGGTTAAGAACTTAATTCATTCCGGAGGTCCGTTCTTAACCTGAAACTGTTCTTAACCTGAAGCACCACTTTAGCTAATGGGGCCTCCCGCTGCCGCCGCGCCGCCAGAGCACAATTTCTGTTCTCATCCTGAAGCAAAGTTCTTAACCTGAAGCACTATTTCTGGGTTAACGGAGTGTGTAACCTGAAGCGTCTGTAACCTGAGGTACCACTGTACTTAAAGGTAAAGGTAAAGGGACCCCTGACCGTTAGGTCCAGTTGTGGCCAACTCTGGGGTTGCAGCACTCATCTTGCTTTATTGGCCGAGGGAGCTGGTATACAGCTTCCGGGTCATGTGGCTAGCATGACTAAGCCGCTTCTGGTGAACCAGAGCAGCGCACGGAAATACCGTTTACCTTCCCACCAGAGTGGTACCTATTTATCTACTTGCACTTTGACGTGCTTTCGAACTGCCAGGAGCAGGGACCGAGCAACGGGAGCTCACCCCATTGCGGGGATTCGAACTGAAGACCTTCTGATCAGCAAGTCCTAGGCTCTGTGGTTTAACCCACAGCGCCACCCGTGTCCCTACACCACTGTATTTACTTTGGAGCAATCCAACCGAAGTGAGCTTGAAATGCACCAAAGCAAAATGCCGAAATGCTGAAACCATGGTGACCAGCACTTTCAAATATAGTCAAAAGGACCACTAAATATCTTTTCAAATAGCCCGTGATCCATCTTCTGATGTTTTTGAGCTACCCATAATACACCAGGCTACATAACTGTTAAAAATTTGAGTCAAGGGCACAGTTTGAAGGTCCATGGGGCAGCATCCTTGCACTTTCAGTTCCATGAAGGAGAAAGGCGGGATATTGATGTAATAAATAAATAAGTATAAATGCAGATTTAGGTTTTAAGTGTCACAGGAGGCAGGCTATTGTGCCTTTCAAATCAGCCCATATATTCAATTAATTTACACCCTACTCCAAACCACCCAATCAGTTCATTTATCTCCAATTCAATTCTCAGCATATCCTGGTCCAGATCAGTTTGATTCTCCTTCAATTAAAGGTAAAGGTAAAGGTAAAGGTACCCCTGCCCGTACGGGCCAGTCTTGACAGACTCTGGGGTTGTGCGCCCATCTCACTTAAGAGGCCGGGGGCCAGCGCTGTCCGGAGACACTTCCGGGTCACGTGGCCAGCGTGACATCGCTGCTCTGGCGAGCCAGAGCCACCCACGGAAACGCCGTTTACCTTCCCGCTGGTAAGCGGTCCCTATTTATCTACTTGCACCCGGAGGTGCTTTCGAACTGCTAGCTTGGCAGGCGCTGGGACCGAGCAGCGGGAGCGCACCCCGCCGCAGGGATTCGAACCGCCGGCCTTTCGATCGGCAAGTCCTAGGCGCTGAGGCTTTAACCCACAGCGCCACCTGCGTCTCCTTCAATTGCCTCCCCCAAAATTATCTCTAGATCATGTAATAATAATAATATTCTACCCAATCAACAAGACCACCTCCTCCCATCTAATTTTCTCCAAAATTCATTACCCATCCAGAATATACAGAAAGAAAAATATTTGGGACCTCTACTCCACAAGCCTCTAATAATGCTTTCAACCTCTAATAATGTAAAATATGGAACTGATAATATGGGTCTTTAGTACAAGTCTGTCATAAGATAATGCGGCAGCTAAGGCTCCATCTGCACTATACCTTTAAAGAACTATCATACCACTTTCAACCATCATGGCTTCCCCCAAAGAATCCTGGGAACTTTGTTTGTTAAGAGTGCTGAGAGAAGTTAGGAGACCCATATTCTCCTCACATTCCCCTCACTTTGAAGAACAAGTCTTAATGCTCAATCCCTCTTCCCAGGGGACTCTGTGAGGCCAAACCACAGTTCCCAGAATTCTTTGAGGGAATAAAAGTGGTATGAAACCACTTTAAATGTATAATGCGGATGAGGCCTATGATAATGAGCACGTTAAGGTGCCAAATGCGAATAATTCTTATTGTGATTCACATCCTTTATGAAGCCACACAATCTTACCGGAAAAAGTTCCACACGTCTTTGATCTCCTTTGGTTTTGCAAGCTCTTCCAACCTGGAACTGAAAACTTGTACAGTTGCAAAACAAACAAGAAACACATAGGTGGATAAAAACACCATGCATAAAGTGTAAGTTCCCTGCCAGGGATAAGAAACCTTTCTTTTCCGCATTCCCTTTCTGGGACACCACATGGCGAATGTGGCCAGAAACCAAAGTCGGTGTGGTGAACGATGTGACTCTTACCTTTGTACAATTTCCCACATTCTAACTAGGCAAAAACCAGGCATTTCCACACACAGAGACCTCCACCCAGGCAAGCAAGACTGCAAGCATATTGAAAAAAGGTAAAGGACTCCTGACAGTTAAGTCCAGTTGCAGATGACTCTGGGGTTGCAGTGCTCATCTCGCGAGGGAGCAGGCATTTGTCTGCAGACAGTTTTTCTGGGTCATGTGGCCAGCATGACTAAGCCGCTTCTGCCACAACGGAACACCGAAGCCAGAGCAGTGCACAGAAACACCGTTTACCTTCCCGCCGGAGTGGTACCTATTTATCTACTTGCACTTTTTGGTGTGCTTTCAAACTGCTAAGTTGAAAGGAGCTGGGACCGAGCAACGGGAGCTCACCCCGTCATGGGGATTCAAACCGCCGACCTTCTGATCAGCAAGCCCAAGAGGCTCAGTGGTTTAGACCACAGCGCCACCTGCATCCCTTGCAAGCATATTATACCAGTGCAAAGGTTTGGGATCAGAACACCAGATAGTCTATGCAAAATGTTCTTATTAGAATTCCAGTCAAAGAGCTTATTCTATTTTATTTTTATTATTTGCATTTTCAGAAGCAGGCTGGAGTCTTGGGGTTCGTGTATTCCTATTTCCCTGTTCCTACTGCTCTGCCTTGAGAACGTTTACAGAAAACTGACAAGAAGATGACAGGTTATTATGTTCATTTGATGCAAAAAACACACCAAAAAACCTGATAATGGACTTAGCTAATTACATTTGAACTCCAAAGTCATTCCGTCATGTACAAAACTTGCTCCTAGGCAAAGGCTTCATTGAGAGACACCTTTGCACCTGAGGCAATAGGCCTTTTCTTCAAGCCAGGACAAGCCAAGGCACTTTTTATAAGCAAAACAGCCTCCCAACCAAGCAGGGCTTATGATGATGTTTTCTTGACAGACAGGGGCAGGAGAGTAAATACCAAGAGAGGAAGAGAGAATGAGAGAGCTCTGCGTTCCCTCCCTTTTCAGCAGTTTGTTAAAAAGGCAGGGAAGTTAAGTACAGCGCAGAACACCCACAGTCTTGCTGAGAGTAGCTGTTGACCTGGCAAGGTGAGGAAATCAAGTATCTAGGATTTCCTTGTAATTGAGACCATCTATCAATCACAGAGGCTGATATTGCACATCTGTAGCACACAAGGCAGGCTGATTGCCAAACAATTGATGCTTTTGAATTCTGGTGCTGGAGGAGACTCTTGAGAGTCCCATGGACTGCAAGAAGATCAAACCTCTCCATTCTTAAGGAAATCAGCCCTGAGTGCTCACTGGAAGGACAGATCCTGAAGCTGAGACTCCAATACTTTGGCCACCTCATAAGAAGAGAAGACTCCCTGGAAAAGACCCTGATGTTGGGAAAGATGGAGGGCACAAGGAGAAGGGGACGACAGAGGATGAGATGGTTGGACAGTGTTCTCGAAGCTACCAGCATGAGTTTGACCAAACTGCGGGAGGCAGTGGAAGACAGGAGTGCCTGGCATGCTCTGGTCCAGGGGGTCACGAAGAGTCGGACACGACTAAACGACTAAACACCAACAAGCACACAAGGCAAAAGTACAGGCAGTCCCAACTAGAGACTAAGACCCAGCTATGGTTGAGTTTTGTGGTTCTATCTCCCACAGATCCCGGCATGTTTTTTTTTATTTATAAAAAAAAAACCCTTCCTACAGTCAACTTTCTCCAAAGGATTTGCAGGTGACCAGGCTCCTATTTTGCTGGCCGCCCTCTAGCCAGATATTTGGCTGTACATAGCCCAGTCAGGCAGAAACTGTGTGGCGATCCCAGCACAGATTGTTGACGTGCTAGTAATGACAGACTGGGGTAATCTAGAACCACAAAACTGGCCAAGGTAGCTCCAAAACTCTGTATGTAAACAGATACCTTTTTCCAATTCCTTCCTGATTTGCTTCCAGGTTTGCTTCCATCATTGTTGTAAAATCCAACACCTAGACGTTGAAAGATATAAAGCAGTTTTTGTGACTGGGCTCAGGTGCACAGGCGGTCCTAGAATGTTACTAAGGAGTATAGAATCCTAGAATTATAGGGTTGTGGGTTCGAGGCCCAACACCCTGCAAGGTGGGGCTCGAACACACAACCCTCAGACGAAGAGTCTTAAACTGTTCCGACCATAGCTGTCAGCTTTTCCCTTTTTTTAAGGGAAATTCCCTTATTCCGAATAGGATTCCTCACAAGAAACGGGAAAAGTTGACAGCTATGGTTCCGACTGAGCTATCAGCCTGACATACATAATAGAGAAAGTAAAGCTGCAATACGCCTACTAAACCCCACGCCTACTAAGCCCCGCTGAATTTATCTGCAGACGTTCTTGTTTTCTTATGCGGGTCAGTGTAAATGGGGAGGGAGTGCATTAGAAAAGAGCCAAACCTAAACATACTGCCAAATAATTACTTTGACAGGAGAATTCCGACACACCCTTTCTTGCTTGATACAGGAAGCCCTCCCGGGTTTATTTGCTATTTGTCATATGCATTCTTCCCCAGGACTACACCCCAATGAAAATCTAGTATCATAGCCAGTATCATCACCTGCCTTTGTCCCTCCTCCCACCTCCATGGACAATCAGCTGCTACAGGAGAGATAAACACAGATTAGCGCAGAATAATAGGTGGAGAGAGGCGTACAGAGACTTTACAGTCCCCTTCAGTTTCCTCTGCCTGTCTGCAGGTTAGCTTTCAGAACTCTGAACAGTCAAAGCCTGGCTTATGTAGAAACACAGAATTGTAGAGTTGGGACCTCGAGGGGCGTCTAGTCCAACCCCTTGCAGGGCCGGATTTAGATTTGATGAGGCCCTAAGCTACTGAAGGTAACAGGGCCTTTTATACGTCCAGCTGTCCTTTGTCAACAACAAATTGTCGCTGCTTTTTGTGTTGAACATATGCTATATGATAATTTATGGACCTAACAGGTATCTAAAGCCATTTGCACATAAGAAAATATGTATTTTATCAAAGTAATTTTTGATCTGAAATACAATTAAGAAGAAGTACATTAATAGTGAAATAATTATTAAGCTCTAACTTAAAATGATTTTTTATTCATAACAAACTGAATAATGCAAACACATTGGCATTTGGCAATAACAAAAGTTCCTTTACAAGCACAATTTACAAAGACTCATAACCTAGTCTCTAGAAACTTGCTATAACATGAAATAATAATTGTAGGTTTTATTTTATTTGTTTTTTTATCTTATACTGTATTTTGGAGATGTACATCCAGTTTGCTTTTTCCTTTTTGGGGGGGGGCGGGCCAAGAGAGTGGGACCCTAAGCTATAGCTCGTTTAGCTTATACGCAAATCCGGCGGCAACCTCCTGCAATGCAGGAATCTCAGCTAAAGCATCCATAACAGATGGCCATCCTCTGCTTAAAAACCTCCAGGGAAAACTTGGCGCTGCTTTTCACTGGAAAAGTACGACACTGTATAGTCGGGCTCAGAGCTGGTTCCTATGAGACCTGCCAATTCACGGGTCATTCCATCACTGTACCTATCAGCCACCCCCGCACCATCCCAATTTCCTCCCAAGAATATTGAGTTCAAGCCCCACATTGGGGGCGGGGGGGGGGGAGATTCCTGCATTGCAAGGCGTTGGACTAATGGTCCCTTATAACTCTGAAATTCTGCGAAATAAACCTGTAGCACCTTAACATTGTAGCACGAGCCTCTACAAGCAAGAGCTTGCAACTCCAGTTCACAAAAACTCGTGTTTTAATGCCAACCTCCAAGGACCACAGATAGGCACATATTGTCCCAACCCACATTTGATCTTCAAAACAATCCTGAGAGGTAAGTTGGGAGCCAGTTTCTTGGCCATGCAGGATTTTGAACTCAGGTCTCCTCCCTGTCCAAAAATTTACAGTGTCTCTCTCCTTTATGCAGGGACCAGCTCTTAACAGATCGAAAAATAAATTTCTTACTTTGATAATGGTACAGTGGTTAGAGCAGGGGTTCCCAAACCTGGGTCTGCAGCTATTTTTTTGGACTACAACTCCCATCACCCCTAGCTAGCACAACCAGTAGGCAGGGATGATGGGAAATGTAGTCTAGAAACAGCTGGAGACCCAAGTTTGGGAAACTCTGGATTAGAGCATCCGAATAGGACTGGGAAGACCCCCTCAGCCATGAAGAGAGTTGAGTGACTGTGTCTACTCAGCCTAATCTTCCCTTCAGATGAGAATAAAATGGGAAAAGAGAACCACATAACTCTGCTTTCAGCTCTATGGAGGAGAGATGGGATACAAATGTAAATAAAGGCTTTAAAACTCTTTAAGGTGCCACGAGTTTTGTGGTTGGTGCAACAGTGGATTGGGAGGGCTCAACTTGAAAAACAATATATTCCTAATAACAGGCATCGAGTAAGATTTTGTTGGGAAAGAAAAAAAGTGAAATCATTATTCATATACTTTGCCCAACGTCATTAATATGTAGAAGTTACAGGTGGGGTTATCATGCGTGACTTCTGCTCTCCTCTCATTTTTGTTTTCTAGGGTTGCTGAAATATCTTGCAGGCCGGATATTGTAAAATGCATGTCACAAGCAACAATTAAAATCACACTCAGCAGAAAGCTTGTCTAAGAAGCTGCAGTCAAGGAGAAAGTGAGCGATGGTTACAGAATTTGGAGCAAATAACCACAGAGGCCCTGAAATTTCTCTCTTACCTTTCACCTGATTGAAAACCAGGGAGAGAAACTGCAAAGGAAGCAGAAAGAGCAGGTGGGTTTTAATGTTTGCAACCTGTGCACTCAAACCTCAAATTACCGGCAATTACATACAGAACAAATGCTCCCTGTGCACTGACTTTTAACTAACAAGGAGTTTTTCCACCTAATTAAAGGTTACTTTGTTCCAGCAAAGTGATGGCTTTGGCATTTTGTGTGTTGCGACTGCTGGCAACCCAGCCTCTCCCTTGAATATCAGGGTATCGGAATGAGAACCAGGGTACACTGTCAGAATGCAATTCTACCTTTTGAATTCACACACTGCCCCAGATACACCTACACCAGCTGAAATCAGGAGGGTTTTAATGTTTGATGCTTTATTGTGTTTTTAATATTCTGTTGGGAGCTGTCCAGAGTGGCTGGGGGAACCCAGTCAGATAAGGAGCATATAAATAAAATAATAATAATAATTTTATTACTTATACCCTGCACATCTGGCTGGGTTTCTCCAGCCGCTCTGGGCGACTTACAGCATATATATTATTACTATTTATTATTTATTTATTGAATTTATATACCACCCTATACCCGGACGTCTCAGGGCGGCTCACAGAACAAAACCAGAACACAAAACCACAAAATATATAATCAAAATGAAAACAACAACCCAATAACCTATAATAAATATAATAAAACATCACACATTAAAAACTTCACAACACAGGGTTGTTCTCAGATGTCTTTTAAAAGTTATGTAGTTCTTCATCTCCTTGACATCTGAAGGGAGGGCATTCCACAGGGTGGGAGCCACTACCGAGAAGGCCCTCTGCCTGGTTCCCTGTAACTTCACATTTTGCAGTGAGGGAACTGCCAGAAGACCATCGAAGGTACACCTCAGTGTCTGGGCTAAGTGATGGGGTGGAGGTGCTCCTTCAGGTATACTGGGATGAGGCTGCTGTTTTTATTTTAGAAATTCTATACAATGAGAAGTGACAACTTTCATGGGACAGGATTTGGATTGCCTGACTTGCACCTTAAAGGTACAGTGGTGCCTCGCAAGACGAAATTAATTCGTTCCACGAGTTTTTTCGTCTTGCAATTTTTTCGTCTTGCGAAGCATGGACTTTGGAAAAGCTTCAAAAATCACCCAAGTCTTCAAAAACCTAAAAAAAAGGCTACCACACCGCGTGCTATGAGTTGCTCCTCGAAGTGAATGCACGGTTTTAAGAAAAAGGAAACAAACTTGCAAGACATTTTCGTCTTGCGAAGCAAGCCCAAAGGGAAATCCATCTTGCGAAGCAACTCAAAAAACAAAGAACTCTTTCGTTTTGCGAGTTTTTCGTCTTATGAGGCATTCGTCTTGCGAGGTACCACTGTAAATGTAAAGGTAAAGGGACCCCTGACCATTAGGTCCAGTCATGACCGACTCTGGGGTTGCGGCGCTCATCTCGCTTATTGGCCAAGGGAGCCGGCGTACGGCTTCCGGGTCATGTGGTCAGCATGACTAAGCCGCTTCTGTCGAACCAGAGCAGCGCACGGAAACACCGTTTACCTTCCCACCGGAGCGGTACCTATTTATCTACTTGCACTTTGACATGCTTTCGAACTGCTAGGTTGGCAGGAGCAGGGACCGAGCAACAGGAGCTCACCCCATTGCGGGGATTCGAACCGCCGACCTTCTGATCGGCAAGTCCTAGGCTCTGTGGTTTAACCCACAGCGCCACCTGCGTCCCTGACTTGCACCTTATTATTATTATTATTATTATTATTATTACTTCTGCACAAGTATTACAAGGACATTGTCTTCTTTTGTATCTGGCCACTCCCTGGCGCTCGCTCTCAGTAGCATCCTGGACAGAAGTGGAAACAAAGTGAAAGGTATCTCATTCCCTCCTCTACAAACCCCAGCCTGCTAGCGCCAAGCTGCCCCACTTTCCCCCTATAACTTCAGGTTTACAGAAGCCAGGTTTGCTGAACAGCAGATGGCTTTCTGCGGGGAAGACCACTTTTCAGTAGGGGTGGTCTCTTTCTCTCCCACATTGTTTCCGTTGTACTCTTCTTTCCTTCCGATAAAACGGAAATATTTCCAAAAAGAGAAGAGAACTTTCTGCTCCTGCTCTCAGCGTTTGGCTGAGAAAGCTGCTTCCCGTCGGAAACAGAGGGCGCTCTGCACATGCTCACAAATCACACACCCTTTAAGCCTTTTTTTTTTTCAAACAACGTTGCTTTCTTATGAGAGGATATGCACTCTGCATATGCGCAGAGGCAAACTCCTACAGGTGCCAGAATTTTCTCCCGGAAGGAACTGTGGCTCTGCAGAGTCTTCTTTTCACGCACCTTCCTCTGCCTGCACCATCCTGCACTGAAGGCGCCTCTTCTAGATCTCCGCGCTGCAAAAAAAGAGAAAAGACACGCACGCGCTCTGCCGGCGCGCCCCTGTTTGTTTCGGTTGCCCGGGTAACCAGCGACTCACGCGCTTCTAGCCCTCGCTCCCGCGGGGCCTTCTGCACTGGCCGCCATGCGCTTAGCCAGCCCCCAGAGGGCGCTCCGACTGCTTTATCTTCTCTGATTACCTTACAAATGTTGTAGTTTGGTTGTTTAGTCGTGTCCGACTCTCCATGACCCCCTGGACCAGAGCACGCCAGGCACTCCTGTCTTCCACTGCCTCCCGCAGTTTGGTCAAACTCATGCTGGTAGCTTCAAGAACACTTGTCCTCTGCTGTCCCCTTCTCCTTGTGCCCTCCATCTTTCCCAACATCAGGGTCTTTTCCAGGGAGTCTTCTCTTCTCATGAGGTGGCCAAAGTATTGGAGCCTCAGCTTCAGGATCTGTCCTTCCAGTGAGCACTCAGGGCTGATTTCCTTCAGAATGGAGAGGTTTGATCTTCTCAGTGGCGTAGCGTGGGTTGTCAGCACCCGGGGCAAGGCAAGTAATTTGCGCCCCCTAACCCGTGGATTTGCGCCCCCCAACCCTAACCCCCAGATGTTGCACCCGGTGCGGCCAGCCCCCCTGCACCCCCCACGCTACGCCACTGGATCTTCTTGCAGTCCGTGGGACTCTCAAGAGTCTCCTCCAGCACCATAATTCAAAAGCATCAATTCTTCGGCGATCAGCCTTCTTGATGGTCCAGCTCTCACTTCCATACCGGCAAGCCACTCCAGTATCCCTGCCAAGAAAACTCCATGGACAAAGACAACAGGCATATAAAAGTTATGACCTTACACATAGAATCAGAAAAAGAGTTGGAAAGGGACCCTGATGATCATCTTGTCCCACCCCCTGCAATACAGGAATCTCAGCTAAAGCATCCATGACAGATAGCCATCCGAGCTCTCCTTAAAAACCTCCCAAGGAAGCCTCACTGAACTGAGGAGGACTTGCCTTCAACTTAAAATACGTACTGTAACCAGTGCCCGGATTTACTATAAGCTAAACAAGGGACGCAGGTGGCGCTGTGGGTTAAAGCCTCAGCGCCTAGGACTTGCCGATCGAAAGGTCGGCGGTTCGAATCCCTGCGGCGGGGTGCGCTCCCGCTGCTCGGTCCCAGCGCCTGCCAACCTAGCAGTTCGAAAGCACCTCCGGGTGCAAGTAGATAAATAGGGACCGCTTACCAGCGGGAAGGTAAACGGCGTTTCCGTGTGCGACTCTGGCTCGCCAGAGCAGCGATGTCACGCTGGCCACGTGACCCGGAAGTGTCTCCGGACAGCGCTGGCCCCTGGCCTCTTAAGTGAGATGGGCGCACAACCCCAGAGTGTCAAGACTGGCCCGTATGGGCAGGGGTACCTTTACCTTTAAACAAGCGATAGCTTAGGGCCCCACTCTCTTGGGGGCCCCCAAAAAATTTAAAGGGGGGAAAAACTGGATGTACATTTCCTAAATATAAGATAAAAAACAAATAAAACCTACACACAGCAACAGTGTTTTGTGTTGTGTAGGCTCCTGTGATGGAAGTAATGGGCCCCACCTGCTAGCCTGCTCCCTAAAATATCACTGGTTTGCTCATTTCTATAGGGTGCCTACATTCTGCATGGACAAATGGCTTTAGATACCTATTCAGTCCATAAATGACCATATAGCATATATTCAATACAAAAAACAGCGACAATTTGTTGTTGACAAAGGACAGCTGGACACATAAAGGGCCCCTTTACCTTCAGTAGTGGGATGCGGGTGGCGCTGTGGGTTAAACCACAGAGCCTAGGACTTGCCAATCAGAAGGGTGGCGGTTCGAATCCCCACCATGGGGTGAGCTCCCGTTGCTCGGTCCCTGCTTCCAACCTAGCAGTTTGAAAGCATGTCAAAGTGCAAGTAGATAAATAGGTACCGCTCCGGCAGGAAGGTAAACGGTGTTTCCGTGCGCTGCTCTGGTTCGCCAGAAGCGGCTTAGTCATGCTGGCCACATGACCTGGAAGCTGTACACTGGCTCCCTCGGCCAATAAAGCGAGATGAGTGCCGCAACCCCAGAGTCGGCCACGACTGGACCTAACGGTCAGGGGTCCCTTTACCTTTACCTTCAGTAGCTTAGGGTCTCATCAAACCTAAATCCGGCCAACTGTAACCATATTGGGAGGGCAAGTTTCTTGCACAGCATGTCAGCACCTATTAACTTTTGAGTGAATATGATGCTTGCTTCAAGTGTCAGCATCAGACATGGTAGACCACCAGGGTCTCCTGACCTTGCCCCTCCTCCTTGCTCCCACTCCCTGTTCACGTGTTCTTCGAAGGAGAGATGTTGCAATGGAAACTGACCCCTTGGCAGCTGGGGGTTGGGCCCAGGGCGAAAGGGCAAGCACGCAGGAAGAGCCCCCCCTTCACCAACTAAAGTCATCTTGCTGAATGCCCCCCCCCCAAAAAAACCTAGAGCCATTACTGCTCTACCCTCCCACCAGTAGCAACTTTGCTCAGCCTGGTCCAACTGGGGACCAATGTTGACCTTGTGCATAGCATAGCATTTGGCTAGCTGGATTTGCATGCTATGTTGAAGGTTTGAGCACAAGCAGGATACTGGGTGGAAGATGCTCTTGATTTTATATCGACCAAATTATTGTCAACTGTAGTGTTGCTTGCGTGTATGTTAATATGAAGGTGCATGTGGGAATGCTTCCTTCCTCACAGATAAACCTTCCTGCACATAAAATGGTATGAGAGGAGAATCACTAGGCTGGACCCTTTTCCCTGACATTACAGTGGTACCTCGGGTTACATACACTTCAGGTTACATACACTTCAGGTTACAGACTCCACTAACCCAGAAATAGTACCTTGGGTTAAGAACTTTGCTTCAGGATGAGAACAGAAATCGTGCTCCAGCGGCGCGGCGGCAGCAGGAGGCCCCATTAGCTAAAATGGTGCTTCAGGTTAAGAACAGTTTCAGGTTAAGAATGGACATCCGGAATGAATTAAGTACTTAACCCAAGGCACCACTGTATAGCTTTTGGGCTTTATTAAATAAGAGATTTTTCTCCACACCGTGCAGGCTTTCAATTCAGTTTCAATGACCCCTACGCCTTGATTTTGCTCCCATGTTCTGGGAGGGAACAATCGGTACAATCCACAAGGGCAGCCCTTCCCAACTCGAGTGCCCACCAGATGTTTTGGGCTACATCTGGTACTGCTTTGGCAAAGGCCGCACCAGCATTGTCTCCGTCACGTGTTTCATTGAAATAAATGCAAGCTGCTCAAGAACAGAAAAGGTGCTGGTGGGCTGCGCCCAAGGAGACAGGAACCGGTTCAAATGAGTCAGGAGAGACGGGTGGATTGGATTGATCTTTATTACGGCCATTGGCCCGTTACACGACAGTTTCCCATACCAACATATTATACTTAGACCTCCAGATTTAAAATTGCCTAAACTTACAAAAGACAAACAGGAACCGAAGCAAAACAAAAACAAGGACGACCATCATACATTACAATAAATTTGTAACCTATACATCGCCCTCTGCTCATAAATTAATCACGGATATCAATGGTGATATCGCTTAAAACATAGATCATGGTTTAAAACAATGGAGAGACGGGTGAATCAGCTGGCTAAGTAACGTTGCCATCTTTGTCCTCCAATGGTATCTCTATAAAGCCCTCCCCATTTCCTATTTCGTCTGCAACTGTGTGCTGCTGCTATTACATGACTTTGTGTTGAATATTATAAAGGGGTTGATGGATGTTTTCTGATCCTTCCCGAAACAGTGGGGGGGGGCACACTGGATGCTGAGTAAATGAGTGTATAAATAGCCATATAAATAGGCTCCGTATGCACTACACATTTAAAGCACTTTCATACCACTTAAACTGCCATGGCTTCCCTTCCAAAGAGTTCTGGGAAGTACTGTGTGCGAAGTCAGCTGAGCGTTGCTTGTTGTTGTTGTTTAGTCGTGTCCAACTCTCCGTGACCCCCTGGACCAGAGCACGCCAGGCACTCCTGTCTTCCACTGCCTCCCGCAGTTTGGTCAGACTCATGCTGGTAGCTTCGAGAACACTGTCCAATCATCTCGTCCTCTGTCATCCTTTTCTCCTTGTGCCCTCCATCTTTCCCAAACATCAGGGTCTTTTCCAGGGAGTCTTCTCTTCTCATGAGGTGGCCAAAGTATTGGAGTCTCAGCTTCAGGATCTGTCCTTCCAGTGAGCACTCAGGGCTGATTTCCTTCAGAATGGATAGGTTTGATCTTCTTGCAGTCCATGGGACTCTCAAGAGTCTCCTCCAGCACCATAATTCAAAAGCATCAATTCTTTGGCGATCAGCCTTCTTTATGGTCCAGCTTTCACTTCCATACATCACTACTGGGAAAACCATAGCTTTTACTATACGGAACTTTGTTGGCAAGGTGATGTCTCTACTTTTTAAGAGTTGCTAGGAGGCCCCTGTTCCTCGCAAAGAGTTACAATTCCCAGTTTCCTAGGAAGAGAGATTGACTGCTAAACTGCTCCGGAAACTGTAGCTCTCTGAGGGAAATGGGAGTCTCCTAACAAACTCTCAGCACCCTTAACAACCCACACTGCCCAGGATTTTGTCGGGGAAGCCACAACAGTTTAAAGTGATAGGATATAGTACAGATGGGGTCATAGGGGATGAGAAATGATATTGGAGACAAGAACAATAAATGGTCTTGTGATACCTTGAAGGCTATGGAATTTATTACGGCATAAGATGTTGTGGAATGGAGTCTCAAACATCAGATGCATGAAATGTAATCCTAAATTGACAGGCATATATACACACACATAGTTGTGAAGGGGTTGGGCAAAAAATAAGCAGGTCAGAGGGAAACAAAATGCAAAAAAGAGAGGTAGTGGTAATTACATAAAAATATATAATTGCAGTGGGGATTAATATGCTGACACAGCACTGATAAGATAATTAACACATGTAGTGATACAAATCTGTCATCTCCATTCCATCAAAAGCTGATGAAACTTGACAGCAAACACAGGTGATGAATGTTGACAGGACTGGAGTCAACAAGGAGGCAGAGAGAAACAAGAGGGAGGTATCGGCATATTTAGGGTAACCTCGAAGTTTGCAGGAACAGCAAACGTATTTTAATAAAACAAAAAAACACCTAAGGGTAGCGGTTAACCAAAAATACTGATTTAGGGTAGTTGTAGAATGTGCAGTAACAGCTGGGAAAGGGAGAAATGATGTGTGCATGTAGGAATGCTCTTGGGGAAATGGCCTGGAACCCTAAATAGGGACACCTTGTAGGAGGGAGGGTACACTATAACATTTTGTTTGACGGTTCAACAACACCGTCTAACTCGGGTGGCTGGGTGCCTATCAGTTTGGAAGCAAAATGGGGCTACCCAAAAATAAGGCAAAGGTTTCTACATACTGCAGGGGATACCTTGGCAAGTGTACGTTTTGTTGAGTTCAAAGAATACAACACTGGTCACCACCACTAAAAAAACCAAAAACCACCCTGTCTTACAGAGACCTGTGAGCTCACAAACTTTTGATGGCAGTTATGTTTACAGAAGGAACATGGGTGGCGCTGTGGGTTAAACCACAGAGCCTAGGACTTGCCGATCAGAAGGTTGGCAGTTCGAATCCCTGCAGCGGGGCGAGCTCCCGTGGCTCAGTCCATGCTCCTGCCAACCTAGCAGTCTGAAAGCATGTCAAAGTGCAAGTAGATAAATAGGTACCGCTCCAGCGGGAAGGTAAACGGTGTTTCCGTGGGCTGCTCTGGTTCGCCAGAAGCAGCTTAGTCATGCTGGCCACATGACCCGGAAGCTGTACGCCGGCTCCCTCGGCCAATAAAGCGAGATGAGCACCGCAACCCCAGTCGGTCACAACTGGACCTAATGGTCAGGGGTCCCTTTACCTTTACCTATGTTTACAGAGAAATGTGGCACTGAAGAATCTGGACCAGTGTTTTCTGCTTGTGATTCAATAAGAACAATCCTGTTGGTTACCAGTAAAAGTAGCGTAATGATCATATATTGGCACTCCATGAATGGGCAGACTTCAGGTTTGTGGAATTTCCCCCCTCAATTAGAACTCCGAGATCCACCAACTGGTGCAAAAGTCATACCAATAATTTCCTCTTCCCCTAACTTTTGAGGGCACACCTCTCTCTCTCATCTTAGTGGGGAAGGGGAACTACAGGTAATCAGAAGGGGCATCGCAAACACCACGACAATGTTAATTAAGCCAAGACAGCAAAGTAGAATAAAAATATTCTGTCTTTATATAACGGAAGTGCTTCAGCATACAACTGGAGGAGAGACATTGCTAGAAAACATCTGTACAATTTCTACTGTTAACAAAAACATTGAAAGGCATCTATAGCAATAGGGATATATGTACACACAGTATTTCCTTCAGTGTAATAGAGGTGCAGTATTTAAGTAGTTTTCCTTATCTTGTCACTGTCAATACAGGTTGGTCTGCATTAACATCACCTGAGAAATGTATTAAGCAGGGGGAGGGGGAGGGAGACATGAATTTTGTTTTACTAAATTCCCCTATGAGGGGGAAGCTACCATTTTCAGGGTGAAAATATATGTGATGGCAGCAGATCCAAGATTTCAAACAAAAGTTCATTGAGCCCTGATTAGTAAATAAAAGTGGCATGATGTCCCCTGCGCAATGCAGCCCAGAATAAATGGAGAGGTCAAGCAAGCTGGGCTGGCAATTCTGCTTCCTCCATTCTCATCCCCTGGAGCTCTCAACAGAGGAAAGAGTATCCCTTTGCCACTGTCTCTGCTCTCTCTCCCTGAAATGGCTCTTCCTGTCCTCTTGCCACAGAGCTGGCAAAGAATTAGAAATCCTTGTAAAAAGTCCTCCCCTGAGTCTCAATCAAAAAGCAAGAATGCCCTCCCTTCTGTTTATCAGTGCAGAGAAAAATGGCCAGTTAGCTAATTAACTGACTCGCCAGCTCCACTCAGATCAACTGGCCAAAAGGGCCACACTAAAGTATGTAGACTACAAAAAAAGTCCAACAATTCATTCTGTCTTTGTCTAGATTTCCCCAGTACTACTAGTTAACAAAAGCAGGAAAATACCAAGGGTTAAGGACAGTGGTTCTGTCAGATAGTGTTCCTCCCTGGGATTATTCTGCAGAGACCATGAAGGGGTTGTGGTATCTCCCTCTCTCTCTCACTCCCTTCATCATGGCAAAGAAAACAGGTGAGTGAACTGGGAACGCTCATGGTTCTCTGAATGAACAATTTTATGTCAAAACCCTCTTTAAAAAGAGGCTATAATACTCTCAATCTACATATCAGAAAGAAGAAAAAGAATAGTGAAAGTGTTGCAGAATCAAAAGAATAGGAAAATCTCTTACACTGATTTTTAAAAAATCCTTCTGATTAAGAAAGTGAGCCTAAGAGAAAACATACAAGAAGTTCTTCAGAAACATGAAACTCAGTGCCTCCCTGTGTCAGGGTACACACAACTAGTTCTTTGGATTGTAGATCTACGTTCTGAGCAAAATCACCTTCCTATGTAAATTTGTGCTGCTTTTCCATAAGTCAGCCTCTCATTCAGTATAAACCACCACACAACAGAGCCTCAACTGATGGCAACAGCAGTTGTCTATACAGTATTTGGCGTCTTAACTTGGGAGTGTCCAATAATCCCATTTTCTTTCCACGTGTTTAAAACAGGGTGGCTTTTCAAAGACACACATACTCTACTTTTACAACTTAAACCATAAGGTTCCTCACAACTTTGAAATCATCTTCACTGCAATTCCATACCCAAGGAATCACCACCATAAAATCTGAATTTAAAATAGCTCTATTTATGGCTGCAAGCTGGCAAGACAGGAATGCTCTAGGTGCTAACATGCTACCCTATTCCAGTTTCCATCACACAACTTCTGACACCAGCTGTGCAATCAGTTCCCGTGTGTCTTTCAAGCTGGAAGAGATCTCGAAGCCATCTTCTGCCACATGAGTCCCGATCAGGAACATCTTTCTCTCATCTCCAATTTCAGATAATGCCAAAGCATCATGAATGTCTGTGATACAGTATGCACCTTCAATATCCTGTCCAAGAGAAATGGAAAAGGTTATACCTTAATCTACCTATCCGTGTTTTCTTCAAAGTAACACCTGCTACCTGGAGAACTGCAGAACAAAGAGCACATTGTGACCCCATTAGAAAATGGCACATTTGGAATGCTAGCAATATCAGTCATCTTAGACCCTGCAATTGGCAAGTGAGACCTTGTTAGTGATGCTTCCACTAACCAGCTGGCCGTGACCCATGACAGGGCCTTTTCAATGGTGGTTCCCTGTTTGTAGGATGCTCTCTCTGACAAGGTGTGCCTATCTCCCTCATTATTAACTTTTACAAATAATTTGAAAATATGCCGAGGCATACCCAGGCATTTGATGGCTGAAAGACACTAATGCTAGCAACCCTGAGATGACTGAATGAGAGAATGTTTTAAACTGATTTTAGAATGCTATTTTTTATTGTAACTGCTTTCAGAATTTTTTAAAAACGTTTTTTAAAAAATGGATGTGGTTTGCCACCTTGAACTTTGGGAGGAAGGGCAGGATTTAAATTGATTACAACAAAAACAACCTATCCTAAAAAGGTAAAGGGATCCCTGACCATTACGTCAAGTCGTGACCGACTCTGGGGTTGTGGCGTTCATCTCGCTTTATTGGCTGAGGGAGCCAGTGTACAGCTTCCAGGTCATGTGGCCAGCATGACTAAGCCACTTCTGGCAAACCAGAGCAGCGCATGGAAACGCCGTTTACATTCCCGCCAGAGCGGTACCTATTTATCTACTTGCGCTTTGACGTGGTTTCAAACTGCTAGGTGGGCAGGAGCAGGGACCGAGCAACAGGAGCTCACCCCGTCGCGGGGATTCGAACTGCCGACCTTCTGATCGGCAAGTCCTAGGCTCTGTGGCTTAACCCACAGTGCCACCTATCCTAGTAAGGTATTAAAGCAAGGAGCACAAACCACCAACAAAATAAAAGAGGAAGCAGGGATAGAAAGAAAGGTGAAGCTTGCTAAACAAGAGAGTCTCAGTCTCTGTGTGCAAGACACCAGAGAGAAACTCTGTTATTATCAAAAACTGAGATGCACAACTCACAATGGATCAGCTTAAAAATTGTCCCCCAGGGGAGCCATATACATTCTACAATGACACACTTTCAAAAGACAAAACTACAAATTATACTCCAAGTTCTAGAGTTCACATTTACCTGCTTATTGGCTAGAATCATGAGAGGTAAGGTGGAGTTACTCTGGACCAACTGATGCAGAAGCTTCTTTGCAACAGGCAAGCGTTTATGATCTGCTGAGTCCACAACATAGATTAGTAGCAGGATTCTTGGCAAGTACTTCTTCCAATAGTCCCGTAAAGACTCACTACCTCCAACTGCAAGTCAACAGAGAAGGAAGACAATGAATCAGCAAACTTGCAAACTAAAGCCCCCAATTGTTCATCAAAACCTGGTCTGTATTCCTGGAACATCTGCTTTCAAATTGGTTTTTTGGTTTTTTTTTGAAACTCGGGAATTCATAAAAAACTTAAGGGAGAACGCAGCCATGGCAGTCAAATTCCCTGAACAGTTTCCCACCACCACAGTCATCTCTTACAATACATATAGCTGCAGGAAAATACTGAATGCAGTATGCATTCATTCAAAACATTAGGCCATGGCTGTTGTTTATCAAACCATGCTTTCTTTGATAAGCCTGATCTTCTGCCTAGCAGCTTTAAGTATGGTTAATTTACTGCCAGATAACCACCATATGAAGTCAGGGGTTGCTGTTAGCGTTTGAATTTTGATTTGTCTTCACTATGGCTTGGCATTGTTTGTGAACCCAGCATTCTTCCTTAATTATGATTTGTTTGACCACCCCATTCCAGATGCTTATTAAGCTACAAAGGGATGAGACTAAAAAACAAAACAAGCTTTCATTATTCGTTTGATTGGCTGGGGGGAAACTTGCGGTTAGCTCATGATCTGATAAACAAAGCATGTCTTAGTGTCATGTGCAAACCAGGGCACTCAATTAATTTGGGACTTCTTTTTAGTGGACAGTTTTGGGGTCTTGTATCTCATATTAGTCTTTAGACAGATCATATCCATTCCCTTTGTCATTCACTTATTAACCATTCAGTTACTATACCAAACAGACATTTTCTGATAAGTTCTTCATTCTTGTATTCCTGACCCAGCACCTATCTTTATAAACATAAAACATTTACACTCTGCTCTTCCGCAGCAAAAGCACCACTCAGGCTGGCTTACAATGTTTAAAATTTCATAAACACTTAAATAGTATTGTAAGATTTTATTTTTTTTTAAAAAAAAGCATAAAATAGTGGAGAAAAACACCCAGCAACAAAATAGTGATTTAACGGTGATAAAGGTCTGGGATTTGTTTTTATAAAGTGCTATTTTTGCTAACTACTTCCCTGGGGAGAGAGTTCCACAAACAAATGCCATAAATGTGAAAAAATAAACACTTCTGTTTCTGTTCTGCTTCATTTTGCCGAGCACAGTCTTTTAATAACTAGTGGACAGGCTGTCCAACCAACATGTAGAAACTGACTAGGGGGTCAACAGACGACAGTGTTTCATGTTACCATTGCAAGCCTCAAAGGCAAAACCACAGTCAGTGGAGACATAATCATTGATAGTGTTTTATGTATATTTGCCATGCAAAAAAGAGTTGAGATGAAAGAGTCAAGGGTTATTTACTATATCAATTCCAGAGGCACTTAACCGTCAGAGTGTTTTTTGGGCCAACAGAGGACACGATTTGCATGGAGACACTCTGAGGTTCAATATCTAACATTCTAAAATAACCAAAAGGATCTCAGGGGGCAGCAATGTAAAAGGCTCTTCCTCAAGATCTTAGAAAGCTGCTACCAGGAGGAGGCGTCTCCTTAAGCAAAATGTTGTAATAAAGGATGCAAAAAAATGTTTCTCATGAGATACCTATGCTTACTTTCTAGGAATTCCATCTTCATTTCTTCTGTGCTGACACACACGGCATTGAAGCCCTCCGTGGGAGCTGTGCTGCGCTTCACTTGGTTAGTTGCTAGTGAGTGCAGCACACTGGTTTTTCCAGCTCCATCCAAACCCAAAACCAGGATTTGCTTACTTGGTGGTACATCCTACAAGGCAAAACAACCAACAGATCATGCCAGAGATACATACCAGCCAGATGGACATACACACTGTATGTTTCCGGGGGGGGGGGTGCCATCAAGGGTGTGGCAGAAAAGAGGGGGAAATGAGAAGGAAATTTCACATTAGGCAACAGTAAAATGCCTTCTGGCTCCATAACTGTCAGTAACAACAGAAAGCAACAGAGCTTCCTTAAGCACCCTGATTTCTTCAACCAAACTGCCTAACAGTAAGATTTTACTTTCATAAAAAAGAGAAACTGTTAATAAGTCAATAAGGGAAAGTCACTACAGTACAGTGGTACCTCGGGTTACATACGCTTCAGGTTACATACGCTTCAGGTTACAGACTCTGCTAACCCAGAAATAGTACCTCGGGTTAAGAACTTTGCTTCAGGATGAGAACAGAAATCGTGCTCTGGTGGTGCGGCAGCAGCAGGAGGTCCCATTAGCTAAAGTAGTGCTTCAGGTTAAGAACAGTTTCAGGTTAAGAACGGACCTCCAGAACGAATTAAGTACTTAACCCGAGGTACCACTGTATATGATTTAGTAAAATATAGCTGGGGGGGGGGGAATATCTGGAAGGGCAGTAATGTGGAATGGAAACTTTTTGAGGGTTTTTGTTTTTTAAAAAATTGTAACACAACAGCAGTGGTAACCTGACCCCCCAAGTTACTAAACTAAATTTAATCTTCGGGAGCTTCATTTCATTGGGGCAGATCTTTAATCCGGTGGTAAGAAGATTAGCTGACAGAGGAAGAAAAGGGAAGGAGGGAAGACGCAATCTGCAAAGAACAAAACCCAACCGCTGAACATGAATCATCACCAAGTCGGCTCTGCCTGCCTTAACTGATTCCTGCCAAGGTGGAAGAGCCACCCTCAGGGGGGTTTCTATTCTAATCTCTTTCCTCTCTACGACATTAATAGGATTCCACCTTGCTGGTTTTAGTGTAATCCAACCCTGGCCTCAAAGCATTGCTGAAGTCCACAGAGCGCAATGTTTATGCCTCAGTATCAGAGTGAACATGAAGAGAACTATAAAAGCTACCAAATGTTTCCAGAAATTGAAGTTAGCCCCTTATTTTATGCTAGGTTCTTCCCCTCTTCCCACCAAACCAATCAACAGGTATTTTTTTACCACCTCACCTGCCCTCACTCCCTCTAATAGGAAACTGATGCAGTGTGTGCCAAAAGCTATCAGTATATAACTGGAATAGCAATGCAGAGAATCAGGTGGGAGGTTGATTGGGGAAATACAGAGGTTTGCAAAAGTTGCTGTTTTACAAACAAAACAACCTTAGGTAGACAAAAGCCCCAGATAGTCATTGAAGACTGAGCATGCTCAGTAGTCATGGAATGCTGAGCATCAGAAAAATAAGCAGAAAACTGGAATGGGAATTGAATGTTCTGCTTCAGCTATTTTCTGCTCATAGCATTCTGGAAAAGGGCTTGGCTGGCATGCTGAAAAGGAGCAATTTAGGAAGGGAGGAGGATGCACTGCAACATTTTGTTGCAGGTCTCACCTGTGTAGCTATGCTAAGACGTTTGTGTAACTTTGCTAGCCAGAAATCAACAATCTTTCTTTCAGTTTACAAAAGCTCCTAAGTTTGGTCACTGCAAATGTGGTTTTTTTGTGGCTCAGGCCAGGGACTGCTGACAAACTGAATTTATAAAATGAGCTTCTGTGCTTCCACAATACCCCTCTTTATGACCTCATTTCATCTGATACCACTGGATCTTTGCTTGGGTTGAATCTGCATGTAGGAAACCACAGAAAAACTGCAGGGGGAGAGGCATAACAATCTCCACATAGGATTTGCACATTTGTGTAGTCATTTTGTTACAAAAGCTCTCATGCAGATACAGAAACACAGGTCTTTTTTTTTATTAGCAGAAGTTGCAAGAGAGCCAATCTGGTGTAGTCGTTAAGAGTGCTGGACCTAGGAGGTAAAGGTAAAGGTAAAGGTACCCCTGCCCGTACGGGCCAGTCTTGACAGACTCTGGGGTTGTGCGCCCATCTCACTTAAGAGGCCAGGGGCCAGCGCTGTCCGGAGACACTTCCGGGTCACGTGGCCAGCGTGACATCGCTGCTCTGGCGAGCCAGAGCCGCACACGGAAACGCCGTTTACCTTCCCGCTGGTAAGCGGTCCCTATTTATCTACTTGCACCCGGAGGTGCTTTCGAACTGCTAGGTTGGCAGGCGCTGGGACCGAGCAGCGGGAGCGCACCCCGCCGCAGGGATTCGAACCGCCGACCTTTCGATCGGCAAGCCCTAGGCGCTGAGGGCTGATCGGCAAGCCCTAGGCGCTGAGGCTTTAACCCACAGCGCCACCTGCGTCCCTAGGAGACCAGTGTTCAAATCCCCACTCAGCCAAGAAGCCCATAGGGTGACCTTGGGCCTGCCACAGTCTTTCAACCTAACGTACCCCATAGGGTTGCTGGAAGAATAAAGGCGAGAGAGGCAGAACGATGCAAAATTTTAGCTACTTGGAGAAAAAGTGGGATATAAACGTAGCTGGATCAGATTCACATTCATTCAGAAATATATCTCACTGAATTAAAGAAGGTTTGTGACAATCTGTGCATTCAACTTCAGCAGATAAAGCGATCTTCGGTTCCTGCAACTTTTGCCACTCCTTCTAAAAAACAGGCACGCTGCCTGGCATTTCCTCTTTCCCAGCTAGGTGAAGCAGGCAATGTAGCGGAATTAAACCCTCCAAAGTACAATATTAGCAGCAGCAGCAGCAGCAGCAGCAGATCTTCCCAAACTATGACCTGACACTGCTCTTCCCCGCCCCCAAAACAGCAGTTTAGTTTTACGGTGGGGACGGGGAGCGACAACCCTGAAAGGAAATTTGTGGGTGTGCGTAAAACCTTCCAAGTGTCTAGACTGCATTTGGTGCAACGATGGCAAATGTAATTCTCGCACACGGGAGGCGACCAACCCGCGTCTGGCTTCTTCCAAAATATAGGATGGAGAGTCTCACAGGACAGAAACCGAAGCAGAAGTCTATATAGAGTAAGAGCTGCCTTTCCCTTTCTGCGCGCTGGGCCAGACACGCGTTCTAACTTCCGTGCTAGCTGCACGTGTGAACCGGGCCGAGATATATCGGGGAAACGCAGTGGGTTAGCTATATATATATATATATATATATATATAGCTAACCCACTGCGTTTCCCCGATATATCTCGGCCCGGTTCTCACATATATATATATATATATATATATATATATATATATATATATATATATAGCTAACCCACTGCGTTTCCCCGATATATCCGATATATCTCGGCCCGGTTCTCACGTGCAGCTAGCACGGAAGTTGGAACGCGTGTCTGGCCCAGCGCGCAGAAATATATATATGTGCTTACCTGGCTCTCGGGGGCCCTTGCGCAGCCCAGGGCGGCCCTTTCTTGAGAGCTGAGTAAGGGCTGCTGCTCTTGCTCCTCGGGCCCCTGAGCAACTTCTGAGGGGAAATGGCTCCTCCACACCGCGTAGGCGACCCCGCCGGCGACAGCAACCGCCGCCCCCACCAGAGCGACCTGCCGCAGGCTGCCCGCCATAGTCAGCAGGAGGAGGAGGAGGAAGGAGGCGGCGACGGCGGCGGCTCAGGGCGCCGCCCCTGCCGCCAGGCGGGAGGCATCGTCGCCCAGGCCCAGGAAGGGAGCGAAGGGGCGCCGGCCGGCGGAGGGCGCGCACCCGCCGCGCGCGTTCTCGCGCTCCCTCAGAGGCCGCTAGGCCGGCCTTGCCCCCGGAGTCGGAGTCCCGAGTCGGAGTCCCTCTCTCTCTTCCCGCCCCGCTCGGCATTGCTCCCCTCTCACCCCAGTGGCGCCCTCTCTAGCAGGAGGGCCAAGTTGAATAAAATATTTGGGGGGTGGGGGGCAGGTGAGATTTACGTATGAGGTAAATAAGCTCCACTCTCTTGGAGGCCCCCAAGAAATTTAAAGGAGAAAAAACTGGATGTACATTTCCAAAATATAAGATACAAAATAAAACCTACATACAGCAAGTGTTTTGTGTTGTGTAGGCTCTTATTTGTTATGTGCAAATGGCTTGAGATACCTATTAGGTCCATACATGACCATATTCAACACAAAAAGGGTGGCAGTTTGTTGTTGACAAGGGACAGCTTGACATATAAAGGGCCCCGTTACCTTCAGTAGCTTAGGGCCTCATCAAACCTAAATCTGGCCCTGGGGGGGGGGGGCGGCAGGATGTAAGCCCCGCTTCGCATAACCGATTGCATGCCACCCACCCACCCCATTTGAATGGGAGTCTCCCTCAATATTGAGGGGGTGCGGAGGAGGGGAGCTGCACTCCTCAAATATTTTATAGCAGTTGGTGCCTAGTTTAGTCCGTCAGAGCATAGGAGCCAACTCCGATGCCGAGGACCAATTGCCCCCCATCCAATAAAATATTTGAGGGGGTCTCCCCCTCCAAAGGGGACGTGGGCTGCGCTGTGGGTTAAACCACTGAGCCTAGGGCTTGCCGATCAGAAGGTCGGCGGTTCAAATCCCCGCGACGGGGTGAGCTCCCGTTGCTCGGTCCCTGCTCCTGCCAACCTAGCAGTTTGAAAGCACGTCAAAGTGCAAGTAGATAAATAGGTACCGCTCTGGCGGGAAGGTAAATGGCATTTCTGTGCGCTGCTCTGGTTCGCCAGAAGCGGCTTAGTCATGCTGGCTACAGGACCCGGAAGCTGTACGCCTTGGCCAATAAAGCAAGATGAGTGCCGCAACCCCAGAGTCGGTCACGACTGGACCTAATGGTCAGGGGTCCCTTTACCTTTACCCCCTCCAAAGTTGATGGGCAATGCCATTCAAATAGTGTGCGTGTGCCATGTCATGTGATCAGTTGTGTGGGGTGGCCCTTATCTCTCTCCCCCCCCCCCCAGTATTCAAGTGGGCACCCCTGCGCCAGAGGGAAGGCTCACTTCCTTCCAAGTTAATATGGGCTAGCCCACCCATGAGGCAAGGTGAGGTGACTGTCTCAGGTGGAAGGATCTACAAGGGCAGCGGAACCCGATGTCACAGAATCATAGCGTTGGAAGGGACCCTGAGGCTCTAGGCCAGCGTTTCCCAAACTTAGGTCTCCAGCTATTTTGGGGCTACAACTCCCATCGTATCTAGCTAGCAGGATCAGTGGTCAGGGATGATGGGATTAGTAGTCCAAAAACAGCGAGAGACCCGAATTTGGGAAATCCTGATGTAGCCCAATGCCCTGCAATGCAAGAATTGAGCTATCCAGCTAAATTTTTTGCACCTATCATGGGATCCAAGGTGGCATACAGGGGTGCCAATTTGAATAACATATTGGGAAAAGTTCTTCTTGATGTTCACCTGGACTCTTGTAACTTGACTCCACTGGTTCAGGAGAAAACAGGCTTGCTCCATCTTCCATGTGACCCCTTTCCAGGCTAAACATGCCAAACTCCATCAAATCTTGATTTCCAGACCCTTGATCATCTTTGTCACCCTCCTCTGCACACATTCCAGCCTGCCAATATCCTTCTGAAATTGTGGCACCCAGAATTGGACACAGTACCCCCAAGAGTTGTCAGACCAATGTAGAATAAGAGCAGGATGATTACTTTCATTGAGCAGCACACTATATTCCTGTTGATGCAGTCAATGATAGCATTAGCTTTTTTTGCTGCAGCATCACACTACTCTGGCCTACTAGGATCCTGAGATCCTTTTCACATATACTAATGGCAATCCAGGTAAACCCCATCTTATATCTGTGCAGCTGGCTATTTCTGCCCAAGTGTAGAACCTTACATTTGTCCCTATTGAAATTCACTGTTAGTTTTGCATGAAAAGGAACACAAATGTGGTGGCATAGAAATTGATAAAAAAATTCACAGAAGGCAAAGATACACACTGAGGAAGACAGAGTTAGGACATACTTCTTTAAAGTATTGTTCCTGTGCGAAGATGGATATGGTAAAGACTGAAGCTAAAAGAGGTTTGTTCCTCACGTTCTTTGAATTTTGGTGTCAAATATTCTTGTGACATCCAACAAGTTTCCAACTCAATTTAACACTGACAGTATGAGAAGTAGTATGTGGCAGAATTTATTATCTGACAATTGAGAAAATGACATTTATATGTGGAATCTGGAGTTTTCTGGATAGCTTACAGTGGGGGAAGATGCAAATAATTATAAAAGAGTATTACTGGCACACATGTTTGGAGGCGCTTATAAACCCAAACCTAAAAATTTAACAGTTAAAATTATGGGTGTCAAAATATAAAATGGAGCATATGTGAAAATTCGGTTCAACTGTACCTTCCACATATCCAATATTGATTATTAGGTACCAGAGATGTTTGCACTATTTAAGTATCAGGGTCACTAAAGCAGTCCAGAAAGCTAAACTAAGAGAAATGTGCTACATTGCTAAGCAAAGGCTGTTTTTCTCTCCTAGCAAAAGTCTAGCAACGATAAATTACTAGCAGATCCTGCAGATGGAGACCTTGAGCATGACATTTCTATGCACCGAGACAGTAAGCAAACTGTTCGCTTTGTCTGCAGATTAATGGATACAACAACCCTTGGTCTCCAAGAGAAAAATCTTAGTTGTTATTATTTATTAAAAGTATTTATGCATTGCTTTTCTGCCCACAAGGGTCTCCAAGGCAACATAGAGCAAGTACAAACAATATATATCAAAAACACCAATTAAAAGCAGCAGAGGACTATCATTAAAACAAAACCACAAAACTATAAATGCATCAAAAAGCCAGGCAAACCAAAACAAGTTTATACAGCTCACCTTAAAAAATAGGCAAGACTGGGCCAAGCTGACCTCCCAGGGGAGGAATTCCACAATGCTACAGAAAAGACCCCACCCAAGATATCCACCAAACTAGCATCTCTCCAATGGTGGTACATAAAACAGGGCTTCTGATGAGGGTAATAATTTTTGGGCCTGCTCATACAGGAGGAAGAGATATCCTGGCCACAAAGCATTTAGAGCTTTATAGGTAAGAACCAGCACCCTGAATTGTTCTTGAAAACAAACAAGTGTAGTTGATGTAAGACTAATGTTGTGGTTCCATAACTTGATGACAGTTTTGCACCAGCTGCAATTTCTGATCACCCTTCAGTGATGGCCTCATGTAGGACAACCCATGCAAGATGAGAAAACCGTTTCCTTAAAGCCTGGAATGAACAGACGATGACAATGCCTCCATGCATAGATATTGGTATGAGGAGTAATAATATCTCCAATATCACTACAGAGATCAAATATATATATATATAATTCAAAAGGAGAATAAAAGGACACATATCCACCCTGCTTTTTGTTTGACCTTTATTCTGCTCTTGGCATTCGCAATTGGAAAAAAAGAAAATAAAAGGAAGACAGGCAATTTCAATTTAAACAGCCTGCTTGCCATGATCACCAGCCTCCTTTCCCTCCTTTCTTTTTCTTCTGCTGCTGTTTCTTCTTTGTGGCAGCTGCGCCAACAGGCTTTTGATGCCTTGGCGGTATCATGTTGCTTGTTGATCCAGATGGAACTGCCGTTACGGTGCCAGGCCTTGGGGATGTAGGTGGACTACTTGCAGTCTTGCTAGCATCCCTGTAGACAAGGAAAAGACAACAAATGGGATTATTATCACACAGAGCTTAGATGTACGGTTATCTTCTGTCCTCCTGTCAGCAGCAAAAACAAAACAAGCAGGTTAAACCTCACGTACATGTCATATATTACTGCTTGCAGTGAAGAATTAATTCCTTTACATAAGAGAAGAACACTGCTTAGAAATTCTAGCTCCCCCCCTTCTTTTTTTACAATAAGCTGTGGGCAGAATTGAGCCACTGCTAGCTAGTACAGTTGTACCTTGGATCCCGAATGCCTTGGTACTCGGACATTTTGGCTCACAAATGCTGCAAACCTGGAAGTGAGTGCTCTGGTTTGCAAACGTTCTTTGGAACCCAAACGTTTGTCAGGGCTTCTGATTGGCTGCAGGAGCTTCCTGCAGCCAATCAGAAGCCATGCTTTGGTTTCCGAAAGTTTTGGAAGTCGAATGGCCTTCCAGAACGGATTCTGTTCAACTTCCAAGGTACGACTGTATACTGCAGGTGCTACAATATATACATCAGCATGCCATTCATATATAATGGTTTGGAATAATTTGTTTATTCTTGGAGAACATGTGGCTGGGGGGGGGTCACTCTTTTCTAGGAGCTGGATACTTTCCCTCTAGGATGCCTGCATACAGACACATTCAAGTAAAATCCTGATTCCTGTAGGACTGCCAAGAGAGATTGAGATATTCAGTCACCAAATGAGTTTGGAACGTGTCCAGAGGAGGGCAACCAAAATGGTCAAAGGCCTGGAAACGATGCCTTATGAGGAACGGCTAAGGGAGCTGGGCATGTTTAGCCTGGAGAAGAGGAGGTTAAGGGGTGATATGATAGCCATGTTCAAATATATAAAAGGATGTCACATAGAGGAGGGAGAAAGGTTGTTTTCTGCTGCTTCAGAGAAGCGGACACGGAGCAGTGGTTCCAAACTACAAGAAAAAAGATTCCACCTAAACATTAGGAAGAACTTCCTGACAGTAAGAGCTGTTTGACAGTGGAATTTGCTGCCAAGGAGTGTGGTGGAGTCTCCTTCTTTGGAGGTCTTTAAGCAGAGGCTTGACAACCATATGTCAGGAGTGCTCTGATGGTGTTTCCTGCTTGGCAGGGGGTTGGACTCGGTGGCCCTTGTGGTCTCTTCCAACTCTATGATTCTATGATTCTATGAGTTCCTAAGTTCCAGCCCTTCAGATGACTTGAGCCAGTGGTTCTCAACCTTGGGTCCCCAGATGCTTTTGGCCTACAACTCCCATGATCCCTAGCTCACAGGACCAGTGGTCAGGGATGATGGGAGTTATAGGCCAAAAACATCTGGGGAACCAAGGCTGAAAAAGGCTGCAGACAACTCTATTGCCTTCGTCTCTTCATCCTTCCCAGGCCCCCAAAACCCACTCATCTTCCTGTACTCTCCTCCTATAGAATGACTGCCTCTCTCCATATGAACCGACCCAGATACAGTGGTACCTTGGGTTATGAACTCGATTTGTTCCACAGGTCTGTTCTTAACCTGAAACCGTTCTTAACTTGAGGTACCACTTTAGCTAATGGGGCCTCCCGCTGCCGCACGATTTCTGTTCTCGTCCTGGGGCAAAGTTCTTAACCCAAAGTACTACTTCCAAGTTAGCGGAGCTTGTAACCTGAAGTGTTTGAAACCCGAGGTGTTTGTAACCCGAGGTACCACTGTACAGCGATCATTTGAGGCCCTTCTTTGTGTGCCTCCTCCATGAGGTCTGGAGGGTGGCAACATGAGAACAGGCCTTTTCAGCAGTGCCTCTCTGTTTGTGGAGTGCTCTACCCAAGGAGGTTCACCTGGTGCCCTCATTACAGTGGTACCTCGGGTTAAGTACTTAATTTGTTCCGGAGGTCTGTTCTTAACCTGAAACTGTTCTTAACCCAAAGCACCAATTTAGCTAATGGGGCCTCCTGCTGCCGCCGTGCCACTGGAGTACGATTTCTGTTCTCATCCTGAAGCAAAGTTCTTAACCCGAAGTACTATTTCTCGGTTAGCAGAGTCTGTAACCGGAAGCGTATGTAACCCAAGGTACCACTGTATACACATTTAGGCACCAGGTGAAAACGTTCCTCTTCAACCAGGCCTTTGGCTGCCTATCATCCTATATCCTTTTAAATGTGTTTGTGTGTGGGGGGGTGTTGTTTTGTTCTATTCTTGATTTTATTATGAATTTTGTGGTTTTATCTTGTGTTTTTATGCTGGGAACCACCCTGAGAGCTACAAAATTTAAAAACAATAATTTTGACACACACACACCCCGCATTAAGTATCAGTGCCAGTTCCCAAAAGCCAGTTCTTTAAGCCTTTTCTGAATGGCAACTGCAGAAAGAGGGCAGGGATGTCCCCTTCTCCACTCCCTTACTGTAACTCTCTTTCTCTACCTACTCTTGGAGATTGTGTGCAATAGTGATCTTCCTTTCAAGGGGAGTAGCTCTCTTTGATTACCTGATTACCTTGCCCTGGGACACTGAGAGGACTCTAGAATCAAGGCTCGCAAGGCTGGGTCCTGTTACTCACAATTCAGAAGAAGCTGCTGTTGTTGCTCCTTGGGTTCCTTTCCCAATCTGGTCCTTCTTCTTGCCCTTCTTCCGCCCGCGATAGTAGGATCGCTCCCGCATTGGAAGCCAGCGCTCAGGGTCAGGAGCAACTTTAGGGTCATAGTTCTTTGGCAGTTTTCCTAAGGAGTAGGTTAAAAAAAAAAGAATATTCCTTTTCTGAATACTAAGGAGTATTCAGCATGGGAGACTCATCATGATTTAAAAACAGCCGCACTGCAGGTAAATGCCTTATCAGCCAAAGCTGTATAGCACTTCCATGGTCGGAGACAGACAACGCTCTCACTGTGCGCAAACCACAAATACCTTTATGCTGACATGTTTTAGCTTTTCATTGCAACAACAAAAATTGGGTTGTTGCAATTAGCTAGCTATACCTAGACTTTAAATACTGTGGAGAACCGACTTCATGTAAGAGCATGGAGACCTACCGTAGATTCCGGTGTATAAGACGACTTTTTAACCCCGATAAAGAGGTTTAAAAGTCGGGGGTCATCTTACACGCCGGGTATGGGCGGCGCGGAGCGGAGCCCGCCCCCCACTACAGTGGCTCCGAAACAGCAGCAGCAGCGGGCTCCGCTACAGCGGCTTTCTCCTGGCATGGAGCTGCTCAGCGTATTAGGCGACTGGGCTTATAAGACAAACCCCCAAATTGCAGCTGCCAATTTGGAAGGGTCGTCTAATACGCCGGAATCTACAGTACTCAAAACGCTCATGTTAGAAAAGCACTCCTAGATCAGTCCCCAAAATATCCATCTATTTTTCTCTCTGACAGTGGCCTGCAAAATGCTTTAGGGAAGTTTGTGTGCAGAAAATGAAGGCAACAGCCCATCCCTGCTTTTAATCCCTGCAACTGGTATTGAGAAGTATGGTGCCTTGAAACAAGAAGTCCAGGACGCTACCATTAATGTCGCACAATTGCTGCAATTTCCTGACTTTGGCTGAAAGTCAACTTAATTTGAAGTTAGCTTCTTGAGTCGTTTTTTAAAAATTCCACCCTAATACAGTGGTGTTTAGATGAGGAACATGTACCTCTGCAGATGCTGTTGCACTCCCAACTCCTATCTGCCCTATGCAGCACTGCTAATGGGCAGAGATACCTAACAAGTGATAAATATTTAACTTCAATAAATAAAGTATGTATTGACATCCTTCTTTGGTATCCCTGCACCCAACCACTCACTCCCACAAGTCCTCCTTTGGGCCTGCGGTTCAAAACAATTGGTCCATCTAGTTCATTGCTGCCTACATTGACTAGCATCTGCTTTTAAGGTCTCCAAAAGAAGTCTTTCCCAGACCTACTTGGGAGACACTGGGGATTGAACTTTCTGGGAGACGAAGTCCAACAACATCTGGAAGGTCATAGGTTCTCAACTCCTGGCTTAGATAGTTTTAGCCAACTTCTCCAGAAGCACTTTTGAACTCCAAACAGCTATATAGTCATTGCTAACAAGACACTCACCCTTCTTTTTCTTCTTCTTCTTCTTGACGTCACCTTGGCTGGAAAAAAAACACAGCACATGAACACACATGAGCCTGCTTGAGATGCAGCAGAAAGAACAGAGCTAATGGATGCCAAGGGGAGCGTATCTAATGGCTTTGTATAGGGAAAGAAATAAGGCAAGTTGTAGCTAGAAGACAGAAAACTTATTTTGGTCGCTGAGCTGGACTTCTTCATATTAACACTGACTCAGGATGTCAAGGATTACTTAAAAAGCTTCTTTACCCTTGTTCTTTCTGCTGGTTCTCAACTGCGGGTTTCCCTCCTTTCTTCCGAATGTATGTAGCCCCATGCGAGTTTTCAAGAGCATCCACATCTACTTTCAGAGACATAGTGTCCGAAGAAGGCAAGTGTTTGCTAAGTCTATTGTGAAGGAGGGGTTAAGGAATAACAATATGAACACATTAAGCAAATAAGAGAGAGAGAAAATCATTCTCAGGATCTCAAAAGCAGTTTAGTGGGTAGAATAACGACAGAGAGAAACTAAGTTAGGAGACTGGGAAGAATTCTCTGTTGTATAGGAATGGAATGTTATATAATGGGGTAACAAATTTGTTTTTTACTTTCTGGATGGGCAGAGTGACCATGAGAGCCTGAGCTTCTAAAAGAAACAGAGGCGTTTGGCATTTGGGGATCAAAACAGTAGAATAGTGTTTTTGTACTTCTGCTTGATGAAAACATGGAGTTAAAAGGAAAGACTACCAACCCAGCTGTACCTGAACTTCCTAGTTGGATGTGTGTGTTGTATGCACCCTATGAGACAACAGTGAGGTTCAAAGGCCAGTGAGATGTGAAAGTCTTAGAACATGCACGGAGGAATTCCAGAAGACACAGGATTTCTTTGGCAGAGAACACGGCATCATACTCCAAAACCTGGAAACTTTGAAAAGCATCACTGCAGCAATTACTCCGATATGAGGAAGTGGTCAAAGAATGCCTCCTTGTCTCACCTCCCTCAGCCACACAAGGAAGGATACACTTTAGCTTTCTCACCATCAACCAGGGAGTATGCAGAAATGAGCTGAGCCAGGGTATGGACATCATCTGGATTTTGCCTACAAAAGTAAAGAAGTGTGAGAGTTATAGCCTGTTCTAAAGAGAGCAGTCAGCCCAGTGTCGCACACCACACGAAGGACACCTCATATAAGCAGGCAAATGAAGCACCCTGCCTCCACCTTCCATAGGAGCCACAAACAATATTTTCAAGATGCGTGCTGGCTCAGGTAAAGCTGCAGCTTAGAGATGGGTGGCAGGAGCAGCTCTATCAAGGGAAAGGGACCAAAAGAGAATCTAATGGTTGAGGAGGTTGCTCACTCTGTGGATGTTCCAGCAACTCATTGGGGCAACACCCATTCGCTTCAATAGCTTGCCAAAAACCAGGTGTGCCCACAAATATAGGGGATTATAGGGTGAAAAAAGTGTGTTCAAAGCACAGGTAAAAACACAATTTTCCCCTCTTCTCTCACACAGCCCCTACTGCACACTCTCCAGAGGGACCCACTGAAGCAGATTTTGGGGGCACGCGGGGAGAGGAGAGGAATAATAATAATAATAATAATTTATTACTTATACCCCACCCATCTGGCTGGGTTTCCCCAGCCACTCTAGGCTGCTTCCAACAGGAGATTAAAAATACATTAAAACCCCACTCATTAAAAAACTTCCCTAAACAGGGCTGCCTTCAGATGTCTTCTAAACCTCAGATAGTTGTTTATTCCTTTGACAACTGATGGGAGGGCATGCCACAGGGTGGGAGCCACTACCGAGAAGGCCTTCTGCCTGGTTCCCTGTAACTTTGCTTCTTGCAGTGAGGGAACCGTCAGAAGGCCCTCGGCATTGGACCTCAGTGTCCAGGCAGAACGATGGGGGTGGAGACGCTCCTTCAGGTATACTGGAAAGGTAAGTCCCACTGCATAAGTGGGATGCTGTTCATGTAACACTGGGCACAACCCATTTTTAATATGCCTTATCTCATTTGCTGCATAAACATATTTTTAACACTACTGAAGTAATTGTCATCTTCTGTTTCAAAAGTTAGTGGGGCCACTGAGTCTTTTGCAGTAAAACTCACTTATTAGCTCTCAGGAAGGGACTTACTTCCACAGCTCCTCTAGATCGCTGATTGCTTCCTTCTTCCGTCCGTGTTTTAGCTTGAAGTTGACAGCTTCCCTAATTAACGACAAATGAACTGGAGACTTTGGCTGGGGGTGAAAAAAGGTTTGCTTAAAGTTAAGTTTGAAAACAACTAAAATAATGACATGAGTGATCACTCTCTTTTTTAACCTGCTGAAGAGACACTTGGAGCCATGAGAGTTTAGGGGACTCTTAAGAGCAGCGGTTGTAGGTAACAAAGGTGTATCATTTGTACAAGAAATTCCCCCTGTGCACCCTCAAATCTGTTCTGGGTTCCTCCTCCACCCTCCATATCAGATGGGGACATGCAGAAGGGCAAGAAGTTCCACTGAGCCATTGAAAGTCCTTGCATGAACAGGACAACTTTGATGGGATACAACTGCAATGGTGTATTTGTCTGTTACGAGTTGCAAGATTGCAATCACACTACCAAGCTCAGAATACTGACTTTCAACAGCTGTGGGATCATAACTACTCCAGTGCATAACCGAGTCTTCCCTCAAAATATGAATAAAATCAGGAAAATTCTGGACTACAGAACAATTTTTTTGCAGACTTCCGACCAGCTGAGGCACAGCACACTTCCCCTCAATTAAACCTGAAGGCACATTTCACCTTGTGCACACAAAGAGGTCTACACTTAGAGCAGGAGCTGCTGACCTTTTGGAGCCTTGAGCGTATTTTCAAACCGAGAAGCTGTCACAGGCACCATATGTACAATGCACCTATTCTAATGGCTGCAACAGACTTCCTCTTTCAATTCTGATTTCAGAGGAGGGGTGGGCACTGCAGGTGCCAGGGAAGGCCACTGCTGGTATATGTGCACCCAGCATGTTAGCAAATCTTGACTTAAGTATGTGTAAATGTGAGAGCTACCCCACACTAGGGGATCTCTCCTGAATTTTTGTATCCATCTCTTTCAGGCCAGTTAATTCCATGGACTCTGCACCAGAAGTTGTTGGGTGATCCAAATGACATCTACTGACAGATAAATTGGAGAACTGCTCCAGTGAAGGATGACTGGAAGGAGACACGGCCAGAACAGGCAATCATGCAGAGAGGCAACAGGCAGCCTCTCCATTGCCATGGAGATTTGGGGCTCATGGGAAACTTGAATTATTTATTTCTTGCAGCACAGTAGCAGTTACAAACCATTTATGAATACAATTGGCCGGCAAATTCAGATTATAAATGTCCTTTTACATTATAAAGAGCTATGATGTACTGAACATATTTCTACTATTTTGTTTTGTCTGAAATGTAAAGCAAGTTGAACACAAAATACTGGGCAGCTTATCTGTTGGCATCTCATCGGACTATTACTTGCCTGAAATTCTTGATACCATTCAATCGCTTGAGCCAAGACCTCTATAGCACTATCAATATCTTCTTCATGGCTATACATTGTCACTAATGCAGATACCTATAACACAACATTAAAGTGAGAAATATTTTTAGCGAGCAGTAAGTACTGGAATGTATGACAGGGCCACATTTTTTAAAAATTATAAATGTAACTTTATTACTTATTACTACTTTATTACTTATTATTACTAAGTAGAATACTGTCACCACATGAAAGTGCGCACACACTGAAGCAATAGTTACTTCTCTTTTACTACATTTCTTCAAAAGCAATGGAGTCAAGTGGCAGCACTCAAGGGATAAAGCAGCCTTGACTTAATATGACAAGAAAGAGTGCAAGTTTTCTCAAATAAGAATCAACCTTGCTGTAATGTGCTTTGCTCTCTCCAACACATGGCATCTATACAGCACTTTTTCAAAGCATCCAAGCATTTCACTTACATTTTGTTAATATTCCTTATAGCCACCATGTAAGGTAAGCCATATCAAAACTCTGTGCACTGCTTGTTCCCGTATTGCGAGAATCTTGATTAAGATGCATGTTGGAGGCATTGCTTTGCAGTGCCATCTTAGAAAATTTAGTGAGCAAACAGGAGACAGGGCCTTTTTGGTGGTAGTGCTGCAGCTCTGAAATACTCTCCCAAATGAAATTATTTCACCCAAAACTGAATGAACCTTTATTCTGGCAGGCTTTTAATGTGTAACACCCTAATTTACTACCATCAGTTTAAGTATCTTTTACCCTTGCTGCTGTTAGGTTTTTATTTTATTTTTAATTATTTGCTGTATGAGTTGCTATTTGTTACTGCTTTTAGAAATTGGCTATTAGTTGTACTTTTGCTCAATTGCATTGAAAAGTTTTGTGTTGTATGCTTCTTTTAGCAGAAAGCAAGATATAAATATTGTCATTCCCATATTGGAGGAGCAGGAAAAGCCTGAAATATTCACGCAACTTAGAAATTAAGCAAGTCATGGAAACTATTTATAAAAGACCATAACATATGGGATATCTTGGCGCAAAATTTTGGTTATTTACAACCTTGCTTCAGGGCCAAGTTCACAATTGCTGCTAGATTAGCAGCCAAAGATTCATGTTGTTGAGTTACACACCTCTAGCAACAGGAGGCAGAAGAGATCAAGATGTCTGTTATTGCTAAGTCCTGTGGACCAAACACATTACTGATCAAGAGTCCAAACAGAACTTACGCATACACAATAAAGAGGCAAATGAGCAACTTGTAGTCCAGCCATGATGGGACTTGTCAACCTGGGAAGGCAGCCCATCTAGGAGAACGAAAGCTCTAATCCTAAACCTCCACTGCCTTGTGGGATGTCTTCAGGAGAAAAAAAGGCCAAGGAGTAAACCCTACACAAATCCAGCGTGGAGTCCCTAAAATGGTTGGATGGTGCCTTGCATACCTCCTTCCAGCAACTCCTGCAGCCAAGATGGTGCCAAACATATTGCTCTGCTTTCCTTTGGACCACATCAGCGAGGCCGAGAGGGGGCGTCTTGTAATCTGGACAGTCCAGGACCTCCAAAAACACTGCCTTGGCTTGTGCCCTGGGGAGGTCACTTCAGTGCTGCTAACAAAGTGGTTTGACTCCCCCTCTCCCCCAAAGCTCCATTGTCTCTTGTGACAGACAGATGTCAAAAAGAAAAAGTAGTCTAACCACCCAAGCTAAGGTCAGAATGGCATGCTAGGAGAAGAATATGACATTGGGGGTGGTGTCAATAGGATGCATAAAACTCTGTGTGTGTTTAGATTTAGCTGCAACCTACCATGCCTGGTTTGTGCCTTAACTCTTCTATAGACCTCAGGATGATACATGCTTTCGTGACACTGCCTTTGAGAGAGAGAGAGAGAGAGAGGAAGGGAGGGAGAACAAAAAGTGTGGTTATTGGCAATTGGCTCCAGTCCTCTGTACTAGGACATCTGTTCTACCATCAAGCAACTCTCTTTTTATTAGACAGATGAAAAAGGAGCGATTATAGAAACCATCAATCAGGGCTGCATGCTTGCCACGATTCTGCAGAAGCCCGCTTCATGAGAAATTCAGCCTTTTATTTAAAGAGCGAAAGTTGCTAGCCCTTATGACTGCAAAAAAATATGCATGAAAGCGTGTGGGAAATAACTGAAGTATCAAAAGCTAAAGGGATGTTTAAATAAGAATTTCACTGGTCACAGCTGAGAGGGTTCAGGGCTCCATATTTTTCCTTATCCCTCCCCATAATTAGTAAAACTTGAATTATTAAAAAATGCTATCATCATCATTGCTCTGTAAGAAAATCATACAAATTTGTTCAGGTTGCAAGCTTTCTAGATGGTGAAGACTTCAGGTATTGCCCCTTCCTGCCTTTAACCTAAGCTCCCTCAGAAGGCAGCCTCCCTCTGAGAAAAAAGTGAGTTAAGAATGAGAGTGCTCATTTGGAAACAGTATGAAACTGTAGCTGAATGCTCAGGAAGCTTCTTTCCAAAGGAAGCAAGGCTACTGTACCTTGAGCAACTTTCAACTGTGCCATCGTCAGCTTAATCTCTGCTGCTTTCTCGGGGTGCTGATCAGCAAACTCCTACAGGTCAGAAATGGAAACACAAATCAAGAGGCTTTCAGACAGAATCAGCTTCAGAATTTCCAGAACAGGCACCTTGCAATGCATAGTAATTGCACTGTGGAGTCTTAAGTCTCTTGACTCTCCTGTAACAAACTCAAAGTCCCTAATAATAATAATAATAATAATAATAATAATAATAAAAACAACTTTATTTATATCCCGCCCTCCCCAGCCGAAGCCGGGCTCAGGGCGGCTAACAACAATCAAATAATCCAACATTCTAAAAACATTTCATTATAAAAATTAATTAAAATCAAACTGATGGCAACCGTTAAGCAAAATTCTGTGCAGATTGCCAGAGGAGGGAGTCAGGCTGCGCCCTGACCAAAGGCCTGGTGGAACAGCTCTGTCTTGAACAGAAGCGACAGGGATACACAGCAATATGTTAAGGAAGGGTCCCATTTGCTATGCCATTACCTAAAATATGCTTAAGTCTAAACCATGATTTGCAGAACACCTCAGAACTATAGTTTTCAGCCAGGCACATTTATGTAGTGCACCTATACCAAGCCACACTTAAGGCAGTTCTCTTGTCTCTCTAAATCTCTCACTGCTTGCAGATCTCAGACAAGCAGATCTCACTATTGTATTCCCATACCTAACTTCTTGGGAAAAGGCTTAGCTCAACAAGCTAATCCATAGTTTCACTGAATGCTTGGGCTGGTGCAAAAATAACGCTGTTGAATCTAACTATGACTCCAAGTGCCCAGCAGGTTCATGAATCCCCTTCCTCCTCAACCTCATCTAGATGAACAATGATACAGAGCTTTGTCATCTCCTGCATATTTCCTCAAGCAGCAAACCACAGCCTACCTGTAGCAGCTCTATTGCCTTGGTATGCTGTTTCTCTCGACACAACTGTGCTGCCTGGATTAGCACAGGGAGGAGATGTTCGGGACTCTGTGACTGTAAACTTGATGCCAGTTTGCGACACTGATCTGCCTAAGGAACAAGAGAAAAAGAGTGGCTGGTTAGGAATGCCGATTCTACAGAGAGAAGGCAGGATTTAGAAGTGTAAGCCAACAAACCAAGGCGCTCCCTGCCCTCCTTGGTAACAGACCATAAAAAGTAAAGAGGCCCCTGACCATTAGGTCCAGTTGTGTCCAACTCTGGGGTTGTGGCGCTCATCTCGCTTTATTGGCCGAGGGAGCCGGCGTACAGCTTCCGGGTCATGTGGCCAGCATGACTAAGCTGCTTCTGGCGAACCAGAGCAGCGCACGGAAACGCTGTTTACCTTCCCACCGGAGCGGTACCTATTTATCTACTTGCACTTTGACATGCTTTTGAACTGCTAGGTTGGCAGGAGCAGGGACTGAACAACAGGAGCTCACCCCGTTGCAGGGATTCGAACCACCGACCTCCTGATCAGCAAGCCCTAGGCTCTGTGGTTTAGACCATGCATCAAAGCAATTGAAGTGGCACAACATTACCTGGTTGGTGTACATGGCCAGCAGAGCTTTATTGAATTCTATTGCTTGGAGCTGTTTCTTCGAGAGTTTATGCTCAACACCCTCAGCGTTGGTCAGTTTCACCTTTTTCTTTGAGTCAAAGACATTTTGGTCCTGTGAAAGACAGCATTCCAAGATGCATCACTCAATCAACAGGAACATGATGTTTCCCAGGTTGCTTGCTGCAATTAAGACACGCCACGCTCCTTTTGTGTGATTTCTTCTGCAAAACATGCTTGAGGAATTACTAGGATAATGCCATACCTTGTTAATGGTAATGATGTTGTTGGCGATGACAGCAAGCAACCCGACATCTGTTGGCCTGCAGAGAACAGGGCATACATGTGCATTTGTAAACATGTCTTCTTTTTTAAAAAGATGCCAAGACCACCAATGCCACCATTTTACAGAAGTCACTTACTTCAGTTTGATTATCTGATTGTAAAGTTGCAGGGCTTCCTCTGTGTGACCTTGCAGCTGCAAGATATAAGCCATCTGACCGTGAATAATAGCCAGTTCAGCCTCAATGTCTTCTTCGGTAACATCCTAAAAGGAAACAGTAAAAAAAAGTTAACACACAACCTTGAAACCTTGCACCAGTTATATAATATCCACAGATCAATGGATGGAATCCAATGTCAAGTCAGTGGACCCCAACCCCCCAGAGCAGATTTTGGGGGGCGGTATTCATGGGGTTGCCAGGGAGGGGAAGGGGAGAGAAAGGGTAAATCCAATTTATGCAAGCTGGAATTTAGTATCACCCAAACCTGCAAATATATCTATTGGTAACTAGCAAACTTACTAGTAACACAGCTAGAGAGCAAGCCTCATTGAATAGAGAAAATATGCATTGGATTGCACTCCTGGTACCATTTCTCTCATTGGGTGAGTCACGCAAGCATGCAAATCTCATCCACTGATATCACCGGGAGATAAAACTGCCTCACTTTGCCATTATTGTGTTCACTAAGAATACTTTTTTAAATGGCTTCAGCGGATAATGGAAGCTCTGGATATTTAAATTGTTAGTATCAGCAATGGCCCTTGCTACAGAATTCACAAAGTTTAATTCTACTCTGTTAACACTTCTCAGTGAAGCTGTTCATGTGAAAGAGGCACACTGCTATTTAAAGGCGCAGAAGTAAAAAGAAAAGCGCTGATGGAGAACACTTTAAATCCAGTGTTATGAAGGAAAGCAGGCAGATAGCACATAACCAAGCAGATTTATGCAATTAGCTTACATGCACACATACTGAGAATATTAAAACCTGCCGAGCGGAAAAAGTATTCTCGGTGTAACACTAGTGACTCACCGAATCTTCTGAGAGAGACTGGCGACACAGATCTACAAGGAAAGTGTGACAAATTAATTTTGGACATAAGAAGAGCCCTACTGGATCTGACCGAAGGCCCATCCATTCCAGCCCCTTGTTCTCACAGTGGTGAACCAGATGCATACAGGAAGCCTATAGGTAGGAGTGCAGCAGCACTCTTCCCACTCATGCTGCCCAAAAACTGGTATTTAGAGTCATATTGCCTCTGACAGTGGAGGTAGCACACATTTTGCCATAGATATGAGCCACCAATCAAGGTTCCACCACTGATTAACACCTGCCTATAGAAACTTCATTTGCATCACAGAAGTGCAAGGATGCTGATATTTCTCTATACAGTGGTATCTCTACTTATGAACGCGATGCGTTTCGGGGTGCCGTTCGCACCCTGAAAAGTCCATAAGTAGAGTGCCGCTACTGCGAGTGCGCGAAAGAGCGCTTCTGCGCATGTGCGGAGTGCACAGATGGCTTCTGTGCATGCAGCGAGCCCGGAAGTAAACACTTCCGGGTTTGCCGCGTTCATAACCTGGAAAGCCGCAACGTGAAGCAAACGTAACACGAGGCATGACTGTATTTGACAGCATCCTATAATCATTCTCCACATATCTTAATTCCTAATCTGCCCTTATTATACTAGATCCTAAGTTTCCAACTGTGTGTCGATACATGATACAATTATGGATTTCTTAGTAGTACTATCAATTTAACCATCTTGAGTTCTCCCCACATCTCCCTTCAGTTCTATTTTGCTTGGTCTTTGCTTGTTTTTCCAAGTTGCTGGGGGGGGGATCTAGCTATTTGAAATTTGATTTTGCTTACCAAAATGAATGCAAATTAGTGCAGGGAGGAAATCCTGTGCAGTCTATAGGATCAACAGGTTACTGGGGGCTGTAAATGAATTCTTGAAATACATTTGCAGATGCAGAGAATAAATTTAGGGACACAATAATCCCCATGTCTATTTTCTCAATTTAATTTATTAAAGGATATAGATCTTGTGACGTTTTTCCACAAAAGCAGCACAACGGGTTACAAGGAAAGGACAAATTAATCTTCTCATTCATTACCTTCTGCTCTTTGTAGGCTTTTCATTGCCTCGTTCAGCCTGGCCTGCCCAACCAAAGAACAAGCAGCATTGTAACTCAGCTCATATGTGGCTTCTTGAAGGCCAAGATCCTCCTGGACAGAGCAAAAATAACGAAGTAAATAAAGGGATACCTCGTTCTGAATTACAGTGTGAACCAGTTTGCATGAACACTTTGGGTCAGATGGCTAGACGCAGATCAAAACAATACTTCCAAAGCATGAAGGGTTCTTAAATTAACATGCAGTAAATTCAAAAGCCATAAGCAGGTGATACATACTAACAGGAAGCTGTATGAACACCCTTCTTTCTAATTATATATGAGGCACAAAAGAACAATATGCAAGCAAATCACACGATTCTAGAAGCCCAAGCTCCTTTCATCAAGTGTTTCTTTCATTCCTTAGCACACACTGGAGGTAAGATGTTGTAGTAGCATAAAGATTCTTTTGCTTATAAACAGATGTTAAGTAAATTACTAAACAAAGGATTGTGCATACATTTACGGCAACCAACAATAACTACATTAAAAACGCAAAAGTAACCACCAGTATATCAATATAAAAAGGCAACCAGAATTTGAAAAACTGTATCTAAGGGAGATTGTAGGAAAATGCAAGTTGTTTGTTTTTAAACTGCCCACTTAAATATATGCAACCCTGGGTTCAAGCAAGCTTCCTTGGGTGGGGCACTGCATGGTCTTAAAGCTACCACAGATGAGGCCATCCTGTGTTTCCACCTGCTGTATTGTCTCATGGGGTGTGTGTGTGTGTGTGTGTGTGTGTAGCAGGGCCAGTCTCTGATGGCGCGATGGGGCTGTGGCATGAATCTGACCTCTGATCAGTCATGTTACTGCTTGCTAGGGAGTGCGAGAGGCGGAAGCAGCAGTTAAGTCAATATGGTACAAATGCACTGCCAGAGCTAATCTGGTACTCCTGCTGGTGTATTTGCACTGTGCTGACCTTGTACCTTGCCCTCTACCTCCCAGTAAGCAGGAGTGGTAGAACCAACCTGGAGTCAAGTGAGCAGCAGCCAGGTGTTTATCCTTCCAGCCTTGAAATAATAATAATAATTTATTATGTATACCCTGCCCATCTGGCTGGGTTTCCCCAGCCACTACGGCTGGCTTCCAACAGAATATTAGAATACAATAGTCTATTAAACATTAACAGCTTCCCTAAACAGGGAATGTCTTCTAAAAGTCAGATGTCTTTTAAAATATTGCAGAATTCACTTTTGTTGTCTATCAGTCCCCACGTTACAGGAATTTAAAAGTGTATGAATGTCCTCAAGTGCCAAGTTCCAATTATCCTCATCTGTGATTGGGAGAAAAGGCATAAGATCCTAATCCAATCCATAACTTCCTGAGGAAATCCTTCCCCCCCCCCCCCAAAATAACAGAAATAAACTGTCTATGTAGTTTGACAAAAGCCTTTTCGGCATCTAGAGAAATAACTGCAGCCACATCAGCTCTTTTACTGTTTGAAGAATCCCCTTTTCCTACCAACCTTAAATTATCTGCTCCCCCTCTTTGGCAAATAATATTAATGTACTACTATAGCCATCACAGTCTGGTTAGCAATGACTCCTATTATCCTGCTGACTACAATAATTAAGGTGATTGGCCTATAATTTGGACTAGTTTGGTCCTTACCAGACTTGGGAATAACAGAGATATCAGCTTCATACGTCAATGTTCCTATAAGACACTTCCCTGTATTTTATGGCGTTTATGCAGTTCACCTGCAGTTCACTTACAGCAAGAATAGATGAAGGAGGAAGTCTCTCTCTCTCTCTCTCTCTCTCTCTCATATGTGCACATACACACTGCCACAAACTTACTTACTGGTACGACTTTCTCCCATGTGCTCTGTGCAGCAATAACTGCAGAGAGGTTTGTTTTCCGTTCCTCTTCATAATCATCTTGTGAGTTGCGTATGAGGTCCCGGTACACAGCTAAACAGTCGTCGTAACGTTCTAATCTGTACAACTGGAAGGAAAAATCTGGATTAGCAGCTCAACAGACCAGAAAACGGTCAAAACTAGGTCTGCAAAATAAAATAGCAACCATAATATCTCAGTAATGTTTATAACTATACCTATAATCCAGGCAGGTATTGGACGGGATTCAACTAAGTTGCTGCATGCACAGAATGTAGTCAGGTCGCAAAATGGGATTTCCTCCTCTTCTTCCTTGCGTCCCCTAAATCTTCATTGGAGTGTTGGGGAACCCCCAGAACACGTTTAGGGGGCACACAGGGGAAATCCCATTGTGTGAGTGGGCCTTGTTCTGCACATGCATACCCCACTTTACACTACAGTGAAATCTAACCCCAGTTCTTCTTCTTTTTTTGAAAAAAACTTTATTGAAAAAGAATAACCACAAACATGCACAGTTATCTCCCACTTGGACTACTGCAATGCGCTCTACGTGGGGCTACCTTTGAAGGTGACCTGGAAACTACAATTAATCCAGAATATGGCAGCTAGACTGGTGACTGGGACCATATCACCTGTCTTGAAAGACCTACATTGGCTCCCAGTATGTTTCTGAGCACAATTCAAAGTGCTGGTGCTGACCTTTAAAGCCCTAAACGGCCTCGGCCCAGTATACCTGAAGGAGCGTCTCCACCCCCATCATTCTGCCCAGACGCTGAGGTCCAGCGCCAAGGGCCTTCTGGCGGTTCCCTCATTGCGAGAAGCAAAGCTACAGGGAACCAGACAGAGGGCCTTCTTGGTAGTGGCGCCCGCCCTGTGGAACGCCCTCCCATCAGATGTCAAAGCGATAAACAACTACCTGACATTCAGAAGACATCTTAAAGCAGCCCTGGTCAGGGAAGTTTTTAACATGTGATATTTTAGTGTATTTTTGGTTTCTATGGAAGCCGCCCAGAGTGGCTGGGGAAATCCAGCCAGATGGGCGGGGTACAAATAAATTATTATTATTATTATTATTATTATTATTATTATTATTATTATTATTATTATATAATTATTATGGATGAAACATTGAACAAAGACCAAGCCCCATCCGTGTCACTAAGCAACAATTTTCTTCAAGAAGAGTGAATGTATAATAGTTACCAAGGTCATCAATTCTAAACTGTCACCTCTGGTTGTTGAGAAAATCAATGCCAAAAGTTCTAGGCTGAAGAGCAACAACATAGCATGTGCCTATAGACCCAGAGTTGTCATGGGAAACACACTGTTCCTCCAATGCATTTTGTCCATCACAAAATATCCCTCTTGGTAATTCCCAGAACACTGAGAGGCACTTCACAATTGCTGGAATAAGTTTCCATGCTAAGCCCAGGCAATTCTAGTTTCTACAAGATGTTTCTCTAAAGCATTTTATCACCCCTTAATCCTCAACCAGGAAGATATTGAAAAGCAAGTAGAAGATCAAAATTTTATACTTGGCTTTATTATTAATTAACTATTATTATTATTATCCAATAAATTCATACATACCAATAAATTTACACATATGCAGAATACCCCCATAAATGAAAAAATATTATCACTTGCTTATATTGACATTTCCAGCATTATAACCAGTTGATTTTAAAGATCAGTTATCTTTAGGTGAAGTGAAATACCAGTGGAGTATCATATTAAATTATGGTCTCATAATGTTGTGCACAATGATAAATACGTGACTAAGCTGCATTTTCAATTTTGAAATGTTCTCATTTCATAGGACCATCCATGAGGACAAGAAAGATGGCAAAAATTAAGGACAGGTCTGCTTAATTAACAAGAACCATTACAATCAGTCTTCACCATTCAGCAGTCTTGGTAGACTGTCAGCATCCATTGCTGCAGGACTGTACTGTGGCTGACCCATTTAAGGGATTGCTAGGTAAAGGTAAAGGTAAAGGTACCCCTGCCCGTACGGGCCAGTCTTGACAGACTCTGGGGTTGTGCGCCCATCTCACTCAAGAGGCCGGGGGCCAGCGCTGTCCGGAGACACTTCCGGGTCACGTGGCCAGTGTGACATCGCTGCTCTGGCCAGAGCCAGAGCCAGAGCCAGAGCCGCACACGGAAACGCCGTTTACCTTCCCGCTGGTAAGTGGTCCCTATTTATCTACTTGCACCCGGAGGTGCTTTCGAACTGCTAGGTTGGCAGGCGCTGGGACCGAGCAGCGGGAGCGCACCCCGCCGCAGGGATTCGAACCGCCGACCTTTCGATTGGCAAGTCCTAGGCGCTGAGGCTTTAACCCACAGCGCCACCTGCGTCCCTGGAAAGGGATTGCTAACCTGCCGTAAAAGAGCACACATTTAGATTGAGAAAACTCCTCCACCACAGCACCTGAAGCCTTATATCCAGCAGTAAGAGTTTGCAAAGCAGTAGTTACCACTTGTCCATACAGCTCCTTTAGCTTGTCTGTCTGCTGACTGGCTCCCTGAATGGTCTTCAGAGCATTTTCAATCCTGTTCAGCCTGTATTCACAGTAAGCCTTCTCAAAAGCTATCACATCACTGTAACATATAAGCCGGAAGTCGGATGTGATTTCTCATTAACAACTCTTCAAAAAGCAGTTGTGTTTGCTAAGACTCATTCCTGAAGATTGAATCCTATATACACTGACATCATATTGAACCAAACAACACGAGATAAGGGAACTAATACTTTAGAAACCATAGACATATTTTTGGACATGTGTCAAGTTTGTAATTATGTAAAATAATATGATAGGCTTCAAGAAAGGAGCTAATATTCATGAATATCTCATTGTCTCAGACTAATATGGCAACAATATTCTAACAGATATATTGCAACACAGAAAAAGCAAAGATAGAACGGCTTCACAATAATAATTTTTATTTGCTTAACAAGACAAAGAAGTGTGTCTATATTTTGTGCATTGAACACACATTCCTTTTGCACGCCACACTGTTTTTGAAAGTGCTGGCTTACTGACTGATACAATCCTTACTGGATTGATATTTTTCTTGATATCCCATAAACTGCTTTTTATTAACACTATATTAACATTCTTGCATTGCAGGGGTTGGACCAGAGGGCTCTCAGGTTCCCTTCCAACTCTACAATTCTATGATTCTATGTCTTGTAGCTTCTTTTCCCACAATGCAACTAGGAAACCTTTTTTGATACATACAGACACACAGGATTTAGGTCAGCAATTATGCAGCTGCATGCTGGGACATATTAGTGTGTGCCTCCAGCTGTTTTTGGACTACAATTCCCATCATCCCTTGCCACTGGTCTTGCTAGTCAGGGATGATGGGAGTTGTAGTTCAAAAACAGCTGGAGGCACAAGGTTGGGAAACACTGCTCTAGTACACCTGAAAGCATACATTCACACTGGAGACTGCCTGTTGCATCTCTGCATGGTCTTGCCTCCTCCCAATTAGCTTTCACTGGCGGCAGCTAATTCTGTTGTCTCTATGTATGGGTGTGATATGGTTATTTTAATACAGAGACTCACCATTGTTACCCACCCTTAGCAGAGGCTGAAACATGAATTTGTTGGGGAATTACCGGCCTTCCAATTAGGAAGAATGCTCATTACAGTAAGGCACATAGAAACCCAACTGGATAACTCCTGTAACATCCGGGAATTTTACCACCCCACACTCAAAGTGTAAACTTTTTTAGCCTACACTTTGAGAATTAATTGACTAAGAAGAAAGAAGATTTTCTTGAAACTGTATTTTTCTTTATTTTGTAAATGCTTCCATTTGCATATTTTGAAAAACTGAAAAAAAAAACTCTTGCACTGTCTGAAAGCCATGTTTTTTGATAAGCAGCTAATATTCAGCACTCACCTGGTTAATACTTTGGTATGGGTGTTAATCACACTGAGAGCTTCCTTAAAACTTCCATTTTGGATAAGGCATACCACTTTGCAGTGAAGAGCAGTTGCATCATCCTTGCTGATCTGCAGTACTAGGAAAAGCAAAAGCAAGGAATTAAACAATGAGAACCCAGGCACTGTTATTTGTATCTTGAAAACAAGCAGTTTAGGTTATCACAGCACTTTTCCAACTGTGGTCCAGGGAACCAAATTATACCAGTTGGAAGCTTATTAAAGGCTCCTTAGTGAGAAGTCCTTGGGAGGTTTTTAAGCAGAGTGTGGATGACCATCTGTCATGGATGCTTTAGCTGAGATCCTTGCCCTGCAGGGGGTTGGAATAGATCACCCTTGGGATCCTTTCCAACTCTACAAGTCTGTGATACAATGGTAGAAAGACAGATTGCTAGGGAAGATCAACAGTGAGAGGGCAATGTGTAGCTGCAGGAGGGAATACTTTGCTGCAAGTCTAAACACACATTAAGTCCCACTGAACATAGCAGTACTTATTTCAAAGTGATATGACAGTTTCATAGATTAGCGTCCTAACTCAATTCAATATAGCAATTCAATTCTTTTACAGATGCATAACTGCACAACCCACTTCCTCTTTACATACGTGGCAGGTTTTTCCCTAGCACATCCCCTGTACAACCAAATAACAATTCAGCAAGCAAGAATTTCCCAAGCATGCAAGTACAGTGACATGAATGACCACATCGAGTATTTCTGCCTGTCACACAACTGTTAAAGCCACAGAGCAGTTCAAGGAATAAGTGGCTGCAATCCTAACCTCACTTGTTGTTGTTTAGCTGTTTAGTCGCGTCCAACTCTTCGTGATCTCATGGACCAAAGCACGCCACTTACCTGGGAGTAAATCCACTGAATTGAACTGCACTGTTACTAATACTCAAGTTACAGCATGCTTTAAAATATTAAAAACACTTCACCTGCATTACCTCACTGCGGTCTTTACAAACACCCTAGAAACCAGGCCGATATTGTCGTTAACCATTTTTAATGTTTGACATTTCATTATGTTTTTAAGATGTGATGGAAGCTGCCCAGAGTGGCTGGGGAAACCCAGCCAGATGGACGCAGTATAAATAATAAAATTATCATCATCATCATTCTCCTACTGAAGTAGGGCAACAGTGCTAAAGTTGAAGGACTAGGGGCTTGCCTGGTGCCACCCACAAAAAAGAGTGAAGCAAGCCTTGTCACTCATGAAGATCCAAACATGAAGAGAGACATTCTTAACGAGGGATCAGCACGAAAGGGGCACCGGAGAGGTTATATTTTCTGAGAATCCTCCGGAAAAACCATCTCTCAAAGGACCTGTTGATGGCATTTTACCATTGCACTGTGGAGAGTGTATTAACTTATGGTCTGTGTGTGTGGTTTGGGAGCTGCACGGCCAGAGAAAAAACAATGCTGTCCAGGGTTGTAAAGACTGCAGAGAGAATAATTGGGTGCACTCTTCCCACTTTAGATCAAACTATGCTGTTAGGTGCCATAAGAAAGCGGCAGAGATAGCGCAGGATAGTAGGCACCCCGGAAATGATCTCTTTCAGCTTCTGCCTTCTGGAAGAAGGTATAGGGTTATAAAAGCCAGGACTAGCCGTCTGAGAAACAGTTTCTACGCAAATGCAATTCTGGTTCTAAACACAGCATAAGGGGTCTCTATAGTATACAGTGGTACCTCGGGTTAAGTACTTAATTCGTTCCGGAGGTCTGTACTTAACCTGAAACTGTTCTTAACCTGAAGCACCACTTAACCTGCTGCCGCTGCGCCGCCAGAGCCCGATTTCTGTTCTTATCCTGAAGCAAAGTTCTTAACCTGAAGCACTATTTCTAGGTTAGTGGAGTATGTAACCTGAAGCGTATGTAACCCGAGATACCACTGTAGTGTATTTTAAAACGGGGTTTCAGAGTTTTTAGGGGTTTTTGAATGTTTTATGTAGTTTTTCAATTTCATTGTTCTGCATGGGACAATGACAACAAAGATATCGTATATCGTGAACACCGCCTGCCGCCGGGTCACCGCTGAGTATTACTGGAGTGGCTAAGCGAATGAGCCACCCCTCAGCCACGAGCAAATCGGAGGCCAGCCGTTCTTCCCGCTCTGCAGGGTTGTTGTGAAGGTTCCAGCGAAGCTAATGCACGCGAAGCGCTTGGGGACGGGTTTCGAAGCTACTTCCCGCGCAAAGGGAAGGGGGATTCACTAAGAAAAAGTGGCAGGCTGCCCCCCCCCACCCCAGAGAGAGAGAATAAAGGCGACGCCAGGCGCAAAGCCCCGTCCCTCGCCCTGGGCCACTTCCGCCGCCCTCCACTCACTTTTATTGACCGACTTGAGGGCGCGCCCGAAGTCGCCGTTCTGGCCGCAGCGGTTCACTTCGCTCCACAGCGAGGCCACCGAGGCAGCCCCGGCCGCGCCGGCACCACTTCCGCCACCCGCGCCCGCCGCCATCTTGGCAGAGGGAGAGAAGCAGCGGAGGGCGGGGGGGGGCAGGATAGGCCAGGGAAAGCGGGGCGCCGACGATGGCCTTTCGACCCGGAAGTGCATCCACGTAGCACTCTAAGCCTTCGTCGTGTACAAAAAAAAAAAGCGCGCCTCTCTAGGAAAACGGCGAGCCCAATGCGCATGCGTCTCCAGGGCCCACGCGCTCGGGCCTCCCAAGCAGGCGTAAGGCGAAGGCGCATGCGCGCGTTGTTTAAACTGCTTTGGCTCAGAATCATAGAGTTGGCGGGTGTCCCGAGGGTCATCTATTCCAACCCCCTGCCCACTTATTCCCTACTCGTTTCCTGTCACCTAAATCTGGGAGCCTCTGGGCATAGGAAGAATTCCTTTACCTCAACCAGCCTTTCTCAACCTGTGGGTCCCCAGATGTTTGTTGAACTACAACTCCCATCATCCCTAGCTAGCAAGGCCAAAGCTCAGGGATGATGGGAGTTGTAGTCCAACAACATCTGGGGATCCAGAGTGTTGCTCAGACTTGGGTTTCCAGCAGTTGTTGAACTACAACCCTGACTACCTAGCTAGGGATGATGCTAGCTAGGGATGATGGGACTTGTTGTCCAACAACAGCTGGGGACCTAAGTTCATACCCTCCCAACATTTCTCCGATGAAAATAGGGACATCCTATTCCATTATCATTAATTTTATTATACCCTGCCCATCCGACTGGGATACCCCAGCCATTCTGGGCAGGTTCCAACATATATAAAAACATAATAAAACATTACTCTTTTATTAAAACAAACAAACAAAAACCCCTTCCCTATACATGGCTGCTTTCAGATGGCTCCAGGGTCAGACAACTCCATACCCTCTGATTAAAATAAGGATGTCCTAAGGAAATCAAATCAGAAACCGGGGTGGCCTTTGTAAATCCGGGACTGTCCCTGGGACATATGGAGGGTCTGTAAAGTTTGAAAAACACTGTGAAGGATCAAGAAAACTCCAGCCTCATCCCCTTTTCCTCTCTCAAACTGAAACTTCAAAGCTGGCCTAATCTTGGCCCTAAACTGCTGCATTTTTCCCTCGGTTCGTTGTTATATAGCAATAAGCAAGAAAGGCCAAGATCCTTTTGCCTGCGGCATGGTGCCCTCCAATCTAGTTTTTCCTGTAATCCACAGCCTCCCAACAATGTGCAGGTAAGTAATACCGTCTTGTGAATTTGTGATGAAAAACACAGGAGGGGTCCCCAATGGTAGGCAACAAAGATACCAAGTCACAGGAACGAAAATAAAAGTGGCATTGATGTAAACCATTTTTACCCCTTTTCTATGAATGGAAAATCTTGTTCCTCTATTTTTGGTTTACATAGTGGCACTAGCTTGTATACATTCAGTGACCTTGGATTGTATTATTTTTAGCTTACTGTATTATGTGTAGTTCATTGGACTATTTTGTACACGTTTACATCAATATCACTTTTGCTAAACTGGGTTCCTGCAACTTGTGAATTTGTGGAGGAGACAGAATTTGGAGTGATTTTTTATTTTTTAGATGGGGAGTACACACAGCTCTGTCTATATGCTCAGCTGATGGAACAAAACTTAAAGAGAGCCAAGCCATAGATCTATTTGACTGTCTGAGCCAATTTAATCAGACCAACTAACATCTATATATCAGGACTAGATAATTGGCTTGCTGCTCTCCAAGCATGAAAAACTACTTCACACATTATTGTGAAGCTGGTTTTCTATCCTGTTATTAAGAGAAGATGCTCATTAAAAAGCCAAAACATTCTGATATTTAAATTTTTTATTGTTTTCTCATCAAAATTTCTCTTTGTAGAAGGATGGCAATGCTGCTCAGTGCATATTACATGAAGAAAGACATACCTCTCAAATGTCTAACCTGATAATAGGAGACAGCACTATGTCTAAAAATAAGCAAGATCACCATCACAATGCTGTCCACACAATTAATACACAGAAAATACACTACTATTAAATATAATAGAGTTGGCGCCCAACTGAAGAGTAGCCAGTAATTTCACAAAGAAAAGTAACAGTACAACAGGGGAGAAGAGAACTCATTTGCTATAATACATGATTGGAAGGATCACTAAATGAGTCATCTATTTGACAGCTACAACTGTTCCACTGTCAATGTAAAGAATTTCCAAAGGAATTTCAAGGATCTGAGAGCATAAATATCTGTGTCATGCAGAAGTCATGCTTCAACATCCTTGAAAGACCTGGAAAAAAATGTTCAGACATTTAAAACTTGGACCAGGATTCAAATAACTGGGCACAAGTACTTCACAATCACTTTGTACATGTCCCTCTTCTCCTCTTGAATCTCAGGACAAAAATGTTTTTTGAAGTTACAACAGGGATGTAACCGTCAAGATCACCCCTCAGACTTAGTTTTAAATTTTAAGTCGGTATCACATTATTTTTAAGAAACAGAACCCATTCATCGCCTATGCTTCTGTAGACTGATGCCCTGATAACTGTTCATCAACTCCTTTGTTTTATGATGCCACCACATGAAGGAGGACATGATGCAGCTTCTCTACCATGGACAGAGTTCTCTCGGTAGAAGGATGCAGCAAAGAGCTTCCATTCAACTCTCTTGCTTGCAGTGGGAGACCAATACATACTCACTGCCTTTATCTCTATCCAGATGCCTCTCACCCTCCCAAGATGCTGGGGAGGTGAGCGATGCCTAGATGTGTACGCAGGGGTTCACTGTGGAGCATGCATGTCTATGAACCAGTTATGGAAGAAAGAAGAAAGCTCCACTGAGTATAATATAGCAGAAAGCTATATTAAGAGTGGAATGAATGTGTTCAGGTGACTCTATCACTTGGCTAGACTTGGCTAGTTTGCATGACTGCACAGTGTGAGAGCACAGACAGAGACATCTGAGTATCTTACTAACGAGTCACCAGCAAAGCACCACTCCAAAAGAATTGGATCTACAAAATACGGTTATTTATGGTTAATGGAAAAGACAATTAAGAGATATGCAACAAATATAAATATTGTATGGTACGTGTAATATACTCTAACAGAACTACAATTATGATTAACATTTATTAATGCATAAACCGGAACATTGACAGGACCACTATAAAACCTTCATAGTCAAAGATCTGCAAGGTAGCCAAGCTTTGACTGTATATCAATACAATTATTGATCTGTCAGGTAAGTTATTACCTACAGTGAAAAGTTTCAATCTACATTTGAAAAGCCTTTTTATACCATGTATAAAATAAATTAAAAAGGGAAGCAGAAATTCTCCTTTTATACTTTGCAAACATAGTGGGTGCAATCCACTGAGTAGTTCTCCTGTACATGTCACGGTGACAATAAAAGGGAGCTGGACAAGAGCACTACCATTCATTTCTACGTGGCCTGTGCAGGAGATCTTCTGGCTGAGTTGTGCCCATAATCAGTAGTTACATGGGTGTTCCTTTTACCTCCCCTTTGGTAAAACATATAAAGAGTTGACTTCATAGATTTTCAAAGTGTATAATACATATAAACAGAAAGATTTCAAAATGGGATTTTTTTAAAAGTGGATTTTAAATGTCAGACGTCTTCTACTTCCCATTGAGAAATTAGGTTTCCCCCTCCTCATTTGGAGTGTCAATAATAAAAACTTGCAAAATATTTGTACAATGAGCATAAACTTCCAAAATAATAAAAAAATTCCCCTTATTAAAAGCTATCCCCATACTATTGGCATTATCACATTTTCAGCTGTCTATGGAAACAAGCAACCCATTAATCAGCTGCTAAGTGCTTCTCCCTTCAGCTCTTTACACTTCACTTCCAAAATCCCATAACCATGTTCACATTTGCTAATAAACAGCACATGCCAGCTATATCTAAGCACTTTCTATTTATTTCAAAAGGGGTTGAGTGTTGAGCACATGCTTCACTACTACTAAGTTCAATAGGATATGTGAACAATCCTATGCACACTTGCTCGGGAGTAAGCCCTATTGAACTCAGTGGAACTTACTTCAAAAAATACCTGTGCAGGATAGGGCTTCAAAAACACTTCCATATGACTGGACTGTGACCTCCATTTGCTGCCAGTTTGGTTACACGATTGTACATTGTAGCTTAAAAATAATTCATGGTCAAAAGATCAATTTCATATTTAAACGCAGTTATGTTCGTCAAAAAAACAGAAAAAAAGAAAAACACAGATTTAAACATCACATTTAAGCATTCTGATCCCCACATTAAAGTAAAGCATTAAACTAAAACAGCATCAACAATTAATAACATTTAAATCAAGCAAGACGTTAGAAGTTGAACGTGAAAGGAGAGGAAAAGTGACTACAGAGTATCCTACACCTAGAGTCCCTCTGTGGAAAGAGTACATTCGCTTTATTGCCCGTTCTTGCTGTTGGATGGATGGCCACTGAATGACACAAGATGCCGATAGTTCTCTTCCCAACTCTTTTCACCACTGTTGCCAGCTGAAGTCGTCGTTGCTGCCAAATACCAAGAAAAACCCTAGGATGGTAGCAAAGATGACTGTGTTTCCTGTGAGGACAAGCGCACAGGCTCCCCAACGAATCTATGGTCAAGGGGGAAAGGAGAGTTACATGGCATATAGAAAGAAGCAAGCAAACACATACACATTATGCTACCTATTGAGCTGCAACCAACGTAATTGCTCTGTGAATGGAAGAAGCTCCTTCCGTTCACAGAGTGATTACATTGCATGCAAGCCACTTCTTACATTTATAATATTTGCTTATATGTGGAACCCATTGTTCTTAGGAGCTCGGAGGGTTCCCAGGTGGCTTCCCAAATAGATCCTGTTTAGGGCCAAATCCTATTTGTTTCAACAGTTTTATGTGCCTGATACCATAATCTGGGCTCTATATCTGCTGGATGCTCTGACAAATAATCTAGAGTGCTGTCTACAAGCTTTATACCCAACATCATTTGACCTGTTCTATGCTTCTCACTTTTTAAACAAACAGAACACCACAGTGAAACACATGCTCAAAAGGAGGAATTACTAACCAGTAGTGCTCTGGCAAACACAATTGGGAGCCCAAATGCTGAGACAACAATGCCCGTCGTAAGAAATATGGCAAGTTCCTTGCAGGCATTACTTGTAGCATCTGTGTCTTCGACGACTCTTCTTGCTATGCAGTATGGAATTGGAGAAAGGGTGTAGAAGAACAGGACAAAGAGAGGCCAATATTCGCTAGAAGAAAAGAAAGCAAATCACATTTGACAGGTATTCTTCCTCTTGTCCTCAGAGTATCTTTAGATAATAAAGTCTGCCTTTACAATACACAGCAATACACAATAAAACAGCCACACCCATATATAAGCAATGTAATAATTCATGATAATGCAAATAAAAGTCATGTGCAAAGACAGCTGGGGAAAATACAAGTCCAACAAAACATCTAACCCAAGGCTTGGTGCCCTTTGGAATAGGAGAGAACATTTTTTTAGGGCCAGATGAGATACATGGTAAGAAAGCTTAGGCACTACCAATTTACATCAGCCCAGGTGAGTTTGATGCTCAGACCTAATATGACAGTTTTTGAAATAATCTCTTAACACTGGTATCTCCACCTTAAGGAGAACAAATTTATTAAGCATATAAGCAACTTTTCAACCGGAGTAACAAAATAGATGCATTGAAGAGAGTGGAATAGAAAGTCATATGATTTGTTTCAATTTATAGTTCAGGCTGTTAAAGGTAAAGGTAAAGGGACCCCTGACCATTAGGTCCAGTCGTGACCGACTCTGGGATTGCGGCGCTCATCTCACTTTGCTGGCCAAAGGAGCCGGCGTACAACTTCCGGGTCATGTGGCCAGCATGACTAAGCCGCTTCTGGCGAACCAGAGCAGCGCACGGAAACACTGTTTACCTTCCCGCCGGAGCGGTACCTATTTATCTACTTGCACTTTGATGTGCTTTCAAACTGCTAGGTTGGCAGGAGCAGGGACCGAGCAATGGGAGCTCACCCCGTCACGGGGATTCGAACCGCCAACCTTCTGATCGGCAAATCCTAGGCTCTGTGGTTTAACCCACAGCGCCACCCGCGTCCCTTCTTATATATATAAACCTTTATATATAAAATGGTAAAGGTAAAGGGACCCCTGACCATTAGGTCCAGTCGTGACCGACTCTGGGGTTGCGGCACTCATTTTGCTTTATTGGCCGAGGGAGCCGGCGTACAGCTTCCAGGTCATGTGGCCAGCATGACTAAGCCGCTTCTGGCAAACCAGAGCAGCGCACGGAAACGCCGTTTACCTTCCCGCCGGAGTGGTACCTATTTCTCTACTTGCATTTTGACATGCTTTCGAACCCAAAGCTATATTGTAGGGCAGATTGAAGCTGTGAAGTCACTCTGTTTATTGCTTTAGGATTCTTCAGAAGAATAAACTTTTTGGATTACAACCTGAGAGGCTTTCTATCTCCAGGTCTATTCACGATTCCGAGATAAGTCAATGTGGTGCTCCTCAGATATTGTTGGACTCCAACTCCCATAAACTCCAGCCAGTACGGCAAAAAGGCAGAAATAATGGGATAGTCCAGCAGCGCCTGGATGTCAAATTGGCTAACCCTGAACTATCCAATATGGATTATAATGAACAGAGCACCTTTGTAGCTGCAAATTACAACTAGAATTTCATCACATAGCTAGAGTCTATGCTCAGTTGGCAGATGTTGGGAAGTGCTATGGCAGAAGACCCTGGTTTCAGTCTCTGGCATTGACAGACAGGTCTGGAAAACAGTCTGAAACACTAAAGAGTCTGCAGTTAATGCTGATGTTACTGACTTTGCAGACTAATTGTCTGATTTAACATAAGACCACTCAAAAGCATCAACAAAGGGGTGCTAGTGATTTGCCAGAATTGGTGTTGGTTTTGTTTGCTTATTTAAACCCAATAGCTACGAAGTAAGAAAAGAGAGTTAGAAATTAAAAAGGAAACTAAGACAACAGCAAACAAGAATATGCTTTTGAAAATGCATTACTTGTACTGCGGAAGGGCACAACCAAGCATCAGGAACATTAGTCCAACAGCTCCCCCAAAGGACAGGCTAATCAAAGCTGTAAAGACAGACATAAAACTGTATCAGTCCTCCAAAATATTTGATCAGTTTTCCCCCTCTACTAACAAGAACTGCAGGCAGAAGGGAGACCAGAGTACTGCTTCTATTCCTCTCATCAATAGCCTTCTCATTCAGTCACTTTGAATACACCATACAATAGCAAAGATGCAACTCCAGCTTGGAAAAAAAATAAGAGGGGGCAATACAAAATAGTGTAAATGGCCCCCTTTCCAAAAATTACATCTATATAAGCTGTGAACTGCTTTGACAGCTCCTGGTAGAATGTTCTTTATGAAAATAATACAAGTAATGCATTATGTGAGATGAAAAACAGTTATATTTACACTTTATAAATTTGATGCTGATAATTGGGGATCTCATGACTGTTCTGTTGTATTTAAGTACTGCTGGTGAGAACCCAATTTTATGCTGGGTTGCTGCTGATTTCATGGAAAGGAAGGACATCAGTAAATAAATTACTAAATGATATTGACTTAACTGTCAAGACTGCAAAAGTGTTAGCATTTATATAGCCTTTTCCGGCTGTTCATAGTACTACGCAAAAATTACATCTCTCATTCCTACAACATCTCTGTAAGGTAGATGAATATTATTTTCTCCATATTTCAGAATGGGACTGACGTGGAGACAAAGTAGCTTACCTAAGTATACCCAGCAAGTTCATGACAAAAGCAAAATCCTGTGTACTTACATAAGATGAAGTCTCATTTTTGAACTCAAAAAGGCTTACTTTTGTGTTTATTTATATAAGTTTGTGTATTAAGGTATCAGCACTTCCCTGTTGTCTGCCCCAGTAAAGGTAAAGGTAAAGGGACCCCTGACCATTAGGTCCAGTCGTGACCGACTCTGGGGTTGCGGCGCTCATCTCGCTCTATAGGCCGAGGGAGTCCGCGTACAACTTCTGGGTCATGTGGCCAGCATGACTAAGCCGCTTCTGGCGAACCAGAGCAGCGCATGGAAGCGCCGTTTACCTTCCCGCTGGAACGGTACCTATTTATCTACTTGCACTTTGATGTGCTTTCAAACTGCTAGGTTGGCAGGAGCAGGGACCGAGCAATGGGAGCTCACCCCGTCACGGGGATTCGAACCGCCAACCTTCTGATCGGCAAGTCCTAGGCTCTGTGGTTTAACCCACAGTGCCACCCGTGTCCCTTCTGCCCCAGTATCACTGACCAAATCAGTGACATTTCTCATAAAGCCACTCCACTTTCTTTTATTCTTGCTTGCAATGTACCAAATCTCCTTCCTATTTACGAAACTTAGCCCAGCCTCCCTCCAAGTATGTATGTATACTGCTATTTAAAGGTGTAAGATTAACATTGTGAACCACTTCAAGATGAGAGACAAATAAGAAATGTGTCAAATAAACAATTATTTAAATGCACAGGAGCCTCATCTTCCTCCTTTGCATCTGGTAACTTTTACTGTAGACTCAATAGGTTGCAAGATCAAGTTTACTGGAATGGATTCAGAGCTTCTCAAACCAGCTGTTGTTGTATACAACTCCTATCATCCCTAGCTATCACATCTAGCTAGCAGGTCCGGGATGATGGGAGCTGTAGCCCAACCACAGCTAGGGGTCCAAGTCTGAGAAACACTGGCAAACCTATGTGTGTTTCTTAATCAGCAAATTCTTCCAAGCTAAATGGTGCTGAATTCCAGAAGAAGCTGCATAGTCTAATGCAACAAAACCATCAAAAAGTCCTTTCCCAGCTCAGACTAACCAATTCATTGTGACAGGATCTTTTGTGGAATAGATCAGGTTCATCGTTTATCCCGCAATATATGTGTAGCTGCAATGTTACACACACTTATTTGGCAGCCGCACTGCATTCAGCAGGGTGTTGCGTCTGCCTGGAAAGGCACAGGATCACAATGTTTCTTGCATTTTAAGGTATTGCAAAGCTTGGCTGACAGAGTTTAGCCATGCCCATTCCCACGAGTGTGCATTGGGTTGCAGCCCAAAGGTTTGCAGAGCCCAAGATTTCATTTTGCATAACAATTGGGATACCTTCAGAGACCTGACAAGAAGGGCAATACAGTGGTACCTCGGGTTAAGTACTTAATTCGTTCTGGAGGTCCATTCTTAACCTGAAACTGTTATTAACCTGAAGCACGACTTTAGCTAATGGGGTTTCCTGCTGCCACCGTGTGCCGCTGGAGCATGATTTCTGTTCTTATCCTGAAGCAAAGTACTTAACCTGAGGTACTATTTCTGGGTTAGCGGAGTCTGTAACCTGAAGCGCATGTAACCCGAGGTACCACTGTAATAATATTAATAATTTTGTGGTTTTTTAATATTGCATCTTTATGTTGTGAACCGTACTGAGATCTACGCGTGAGAAGGGCAGTATACAACTAAATAACATTAAGATGTCATCCCTTCCCTGTTCTTCCCCAGTACCTGGCTCTGGGGGAAGAGGAGGGATACTATCTCTGCACATGCTCTGGAGCTGCATCGCTTACACCCGCTAACTAGGAAAGTTAAAACTCCTATGAGACGGGCCTTGCTTCCGGTAACAACACTGGGCTCGCCTTGCGACCCGGCCCATGCCTAGGGATGTCGGAAACGGACGTGAGGGGTGGGGAGCGTCAACGCCACACAGGCCTCGAAATGTGGGTCCAGGTATTGGGGGCAGCAGAAGAAAGAGACCAACGAGACACTCTCTCCGTTTGCGCGCTTTTCTAGCCAAGCGGCGCATCCTCACCGGCAGGGAAGGCGCACGTTGCCATGGAAACAACGCGGTCCCTCTTCTCCCCCCCCCTCGCCAGAAGACGTCACCGCCAGGGCTGAGGGGCGACGTCCTTTCCCGGACCTGGCACGGAAGACCCCCCCCCCCCCCGCCTTGCTCCCGGGCCCTTTCCATTGCCACCCCTCGGAACCGCCACAGCGGCGCTACCTTTGATGCCGGCCATGATGCTGCTGTTATTGTCGCGCACAGGCCGCTCCCAGCCAACCACAGAGCGGGAGGAAGACGGCCAGACAGAACCCGGAAGTGAGCGCTCTTTCAGAACAGAGGAGGACTTCGGGCGGGCAGAAGTAGGATGGCACCTTAGACTTAAAAATGTGTAGATGGACACGCAGGGCGCAACTTGCAGGTTCTGTAGGGCGTTTCGCCTGCTCCTTCCTCCAGGGCGAAAATAAGACGCGTCTATAGGAACAGGGTCCGTATAGTTAAAGCTATGGATTTCCCAGTAGTGATGTATGGAAGTGAGAGCTAGACCATAAAGAAGGCTGATCGCCGAAGAATTGATGCTTTTGAATTATGGTGCTGGAGGAGACTCTTGAGAGTCCCATGGACTGCAAGAAGATCCAACCTCTCCATTCTGAAGGAAATCAGCCCTGAGTGCTCACTGGAAGGACAGACTTTGGCCACCTCATGAGAAGAGAAGACTCCCTGGAAAAGACCCTGATGTTGGGAAAGATGGAGGGCACAAGGAGAAGGGGACGACAGAGGACGAGATGGTTGGACAGTGTTCTCGAAGCTGCCAGCATGAGTTTGACCAAACTGCGGGAGGCAGTGGAAGACAGGAGTGCCTGGTGTGCTCTGGTCCAGGGGGTCACGAAGAGGTGGACACGACTAAATGACGAAACAACAACAACATGGGAACAGGGAAGGGACGCTGGTGGCGCTGTGGGTTAAACCACTGAGCCTAGGATTTGCCCATCAGAAGGTCGGCGGTTCGAATCCCCCAGCTCCTGTCAACCTAGCAGTTCGAAAGCATGTCAAAGTGCAAGTAGATAAATAGGTACCGCTCCGGTGGGAAGGTAAACAGCGTTTCCGTGCGCTGCTCTGGTTTGCCAGAAGCGGCTTAGTCATGCTGGCCACATGACCCGGAAGCTGTACGCCGGCTCCCTCAGCCAATAAAGTGAGATGAGCGCCACAACCCCAGAGTCGGTCACGACTGGACCTAATGGTCAGGGGTCTCTTTATGGGAACCGGGATTTTTAGTGCAAGATGCGATTGGATGGCACCTTGGCTCATCCAACGAAAGCCAGAATGAAAGAGAGAAGGGGAAGGAACTTTTGATTGCAAATCTAAACCAGCTTCAGCTCTGTCTCCTTCTTAAAATATTAATGGAGGACAGTCACTCTCTCCCAACTGCAGCCCCATCCATCTTGTAATATAGAGATAAGAGAATTGAAGTAGCGTTAATTTTCACGTAAAGTAAGAACTGAGCTGGAAACAGTGAACTCCTGTTTTTGCAGCTGCCTTTTGTTGGTGGTGGTGTTTGGCGGGGAGGAGCTTTGTGCCTAATAATATCTACTACACTTTAATATTCTAGATTCGTCTATTGCTTAGGCAGCTTTCACTTCTTTCCTGGGGTAATGTTTTTAAAAATGGCTTCGACCATGAACCTGGAAGTCCCGTCCCCACCACTGATAATGAAATATGTTATCAACCTGCTTATATTCCAATCCTATGCACAGGCCTCCTTTTTATACCTTTCCCCTCCAACCTCATTACTTCCCTTCATCACCATTCAACATGCATAGGCTGGTTCTTCTTACTAATTTGATAGTTTAAGCAGATTTCTGAGAGACCAAGTTAAAACTGTTTGTATAACACTTAACTTTGCAATTTCATAGTTGCGTGTGCAACAAGATGCAAATGATAAAATCATTTAAATTGTACCAGTGTCTGAGCTTATTTTTGGAAACCGCACCATGATTCAAGGTAAATGATCAATCCACCAAATGCAGAAGGCATACAGAGATTCCCTGGCCTAGGACATTCACAACAGCTCTCAACAAATATATGTGTATAATGTGGTGTTTTTTTAAAAGGTGGCATTGTGTATGCTCTATAAAGCAATTGGAAGGCACGTTGTAAATCTGCACAGATTAATTAATACAAAGTGCCATAAACCACTGAACCTTTTCGACTTGCTGATCAGAAGGTCAGTGGTTCAAATCTGCATGATGGGGTGACGGTCCCAGCTCCTGCCAACCTAGCAGTTCGAAAACACACCAGTGCAAGTAGATAAATAGGTACCGCTGTGGCAGGAAGGTAAATGGCGTTTCCATGCGCTCTGGTTTCCGTCACAGTGTCCCATTGCGCCAGAAGCAGTTTAGTCATGCTGGCCACATGACCCGGAAAGCTGTATGTGGAGAAACGTTGGCCTGAAGTGAGATGAGTGCCACACCCCATAGTCACCTTTGACTGGACTTAACCATCCAGGGTCCTTTACCTTTTACTATAATGTCACTACCCATAGATCAAGCTGCTGCTAAAAGGCCAGGTTCTTTTTAAAAAACCTCCACTGTTCACAACCTTAACTGAATCATACAGTGCATTGCACAGCTGAGTAATAGATTGCATCATATATGTCTGTTGTGCTTCCTTCATGGATTTGCGCAAGTATAGCCCTGCCTACAAGATCTCAAGCCACAGTGTGCTGAATGTGTGTAAAGTGCCACAAAACTCCAGCTTGCTTGCCACCAAACAACCACAATAATAATCCATTATTACTGGGGAACTTTTCCCGTGTTCCTCAAACTTGGGTCGCCGGCTGTCGATGGACTACAACGCCCATCACCCGTGACGATTGGTCTTGCTAGAAAGGGGTCATGGGAGTTGTAGTCCATCAAGAGTTGGGGACCCTGTAAGCGGCCTTTGTTTACTGACACTGACTCACCGGAAGAGACGATACACTCTAATGTACACCCTGCACAAGCCCATTGGTTCCCGGCTGCTGCTTGCTTTGCCCCGCCTCCCAAGGCCAGCAGAGCCAGTGAGAGGAGAGGAGCTTCTCCAGCCAGCGAATAGCATTGCCGGGCGACGGGCGGAATGGCCAATCATCCCATCGCCTTGTCGGACGACCCTCCAGTGGCGAAAGGCGGGCGACAAAATCCCGCCCCCCTCCAACTGCGAGGCGGTTAAAACACCGTTGCGCCGTCGAGAAGGTTCGACCCTTGAAGAAAGCAGCAGCCGCGAGCCGGCGAGGGAGCCAATCAGAGAGGCGGAGAGCGCCGACGCCACAGCCGCTGAGAGAGAAGACTCGTCGGCGGACGCGGCGCGATGGTGGCGCCGCTGAGGCTGCCGCTGCTCCTGCCGCTGTTGGTGGTGCTGACGGGGAGCGGGCTGGCGTGGGGCTGGGCCCAGCAAGGTAAGGCCAGGCCGGAGCGGCGGACGGGTGGCGAAGGGGGAAGGGCCACAGTATCCTGTCAGAGGCTACTGTCGTCAGTCTTGACAGGGAAATGAGGCCTCCAGGTTCAGGAGCAGTTTACCTCAGAAACGCTTTCGGTGCGGGAGGGCGGCTCTCTCGGCGCCCTGCTTCTTGGCAGCTTTCCTGGTTTGGGCGTTGGTGGCAGGCAGAAGTGGGACCGCCGAAGGTGTCTTTTCTTGGCATGTCGGGGCGTCCAAAGGTGACAGCCCTTTCCGCCCAAGCGGGCATTTGTAAGCTTTTAAAGAATTTGAAAGTCGTTTCCCACTTGCCTCCACACCCCCCTTTTCCCTCCTGTGACTGGTGGTGGGTGTGGTTGTAAGCCTGAGGCATATGGGCTGCGTGGCTTTTGTTGACAAATGCATTGGATTGCAGAGGGCTGGGACCAGATGCCGTTTTACAATGTGTTGGATTAGGGCGTTATTGGGTTGTTTGCGTTTTATTTTTATTATGTATTTCATGTTTTTATATTGCAATTTTATCTTGTGAAATATCTGAGTCCTACAGGTATGGGGCAGTAAAACAACAACAAACCTCTGGTTACCTGAAACATATTCAATAAACACACAAGACGTATGGGGCAGTATACAAATTTAGTACTACTAGTAGTAATTTGTTGTTATTTAGTCATGTCCGACTCTTCATGACCCCCTGGACCAGAGCACGCCAGGCACTCCTGTCTTCCACTGCCTCCCGCAGTTTGGTCAAACTCATGCTGGTAGCTTCGAAAACACTGTCCAACCATCTCGTCCTCCGTCGTCCCCTTCTCCTTGTGCCCTCCATCTTTCCCAACATCAGGGTCTTTTCCAGGGAGTCTTCTCTTCTCATGAGGTGGCCAAAGTATTGGAGCCTCAGCTTCAGGATCTGTCCTTCCAGTGAGCACTCAGGGCTGATTTCCTTCAGAATGGAGAGGTTTGATCTTCTTGCAGTCCATGGGACTCTCAAGAGTCTCCTCCAGCACCATAATTCAAAAGCATCAATTCTTTGGCGATCAGCCTTCTTTATGGTCCAGCTCTCACTTCCATACATCAGTAGTAATAGTAATAAATGGCCCACAGAGCCCCTTCAACTCAACAGTACTATGATTCTATGAATTACTGAATTAACAAATGAAGATGCAGGCTCCGAGGCAGTTTGTCTCTGAATATGACTGGGGTTTTTGGGGTGCCGGTGGGGGAAAGAAATAAACAGGAGAGCAGTTGCCTTTTTGTAGGAGTTCCAGAATCATCTGACTGGTCACTAAGTGAATATTTGGTGTGATCCAACAAGTGTCTTTTCATATTCTCAGTAACCGTGGTGACAACATGGAAAGCTTCCTATTCAGCAGCAGTATCTCTCTGCATACTAATCACTAGTCAGGCCAGGGGAAAGTTGTAGCTTTCAAAGGCATCTTATGAATAAGGTAGTGGGCTAATTGGACCTCAGTGTAACAGCCCAATGCTGTGAATTTCATGGACTTTGGAATTCGATCAGATCCAATGTGCTGCAGTGTGGTGGGCTTTATTCGCATGTAATTGTAGATAGGATTGTAAATTACATGGAAGCTCCATGTCCAAACACTATATATATTTGATTATTATTATGCTGGGCAAATAGAAAATAAGAGACCTTGCTTACTGAGATTTCAGGAGCACCTGGCTGACAGATATACTTGACAATATGGAACAGCCTTTCTCAAACTTGGTTCCCCAGATGTTGTTGGACTACAACTCCCATCACCCCTAGTTACCAGGAAGAGTGGTCCAGGATGGTGGGTATTGGCAGTCCAACAACAATTGGGGACCCAAGTTTGAGAAAGGCAGATATGGGGTATTGGCCTGATCCAGCAAGGCAGTGCTTTCCTGTCCTCCAGTAATTGTGCATCAGCATATATGTAGAGCATAAGAAAAGAAAATCATTTTTTCTGTGCTTAGTTTTCAGACACTAGAGAGCTTTGTAATATTATTTGTTAACTCAGTGTTTGGGATTGTCATAGGCAGCTGGGAAATATTGGGAAAATGGTAATAGGAATTATTCTACTGGGAAGTTATCTGTTGGCTTTTAGTGATTATCCTGGATTATTTTTTTTAAAAAAGAAAAGCCTGCATTCCTATTTTTGCCTAGTGTTTCTCAATCTATTTTTGTACTCACACATTCTTCCAGATAAAATTTTGTTGCGAGAAATCCAAGCCCTGACACTCTACCCAGGCAGGTTTACAAATTATCGACGGACATCTGCAGTTCCCCAGTTGCATTGTACTGGCGGCTCAGCTGGATGTGCAGCATACACACCTGAGGTTGTCCAGTGTTACAACAAAGGCTGGGATGGCTACGATGTACAGGTATAGTTACTTGGGAATCTATATAAATTAATTAATCCTGGTGTTGGGGTGAGAAAATGCTGTATGTTCCCTTGATAAGGCATACAAATGAATGTTCCCTTGATAGGGCAAAATGGCCAGGACTTAGGGAGGATGAGCCATTGATGCTTCCATTTGCAGCCAGATCTACATCTGGTAAAAAACAGATTGAGAGAAGCTAGCTCCTCTACAAAGTGGATCCATATTACTTTCAAGAGAAATTTGGAGACCCAGTGTTCTGGGTCCCCTCATTAATGGGACTCTGAAAATACCAGCTTTTAGAAAAACTGAATTGTAATAAAAATTCCTCGAACAAGATTGTTGACCAACCTGCTTCCTCACAAGAATGAATTAGTAGAATATTTTGAAGTCTTCAACAACAAGTAGACTGACGATTCTGATCTGAATGTTATATGAGTAAACTCCATAAGGATAATTCTTTATTGCATTGTATTCTTTAAAGTAATTATATTTTTAATCCCGGAAGATTGAACTCTTTAGGCCAAAAATACAGTAGTTACTGCATATAATAAAGTCAAGTACTGGTTTTGTTTTCTTTTTTGTAATTGGACAATGCATTGTGCCAAATCATTAGGAAATAGAGACGTACTGTAGTTCCTTACCAAAGGGATGTGACTTCTAAAGGGCATATTCATTTCTGGCTCGCTGTTTTTATCTTAGACAGTGAAGAAGCTGACACAGAATGTTTGAGATGCATGCTACTTCACTCTGAACAAAAGTTTTGACACTCCCTCTGCCAACTTTTGTTTAAAACTTTAAACATTAAAAATAATAAAAATGACATGCTGTTTTAATCTTTTGAGGATACATGCATCCTATTAAATTAAAAAATCCCTAGGGATAAACAAAAAGTACTATGTATATGCAGTCAAACAGTTGGTGTTGACTGCTACAGAACTCAGGGAATACATGTTTAAAGTCTTATTACAAGGAATGTGGTCCAAATTTATTATTTAGTGTTACTTTCTTGTGAAATTCCTTTTGAGAACTTGCTCCCAATCTGCAGGAAACAGAAATGCTGTGTAGGTTACATTGTTTTTAAATAACATTATTGGTGAGATCCACGGTCATGTGAGCAGAAGTCCTCTCATATGACAGGACTTCTCCTTCTCTCCCTGTATGCTCAGTCAGATCTCCATAAGGTCATCTAGCATACATTTAAGGGGCAGGGAGGGGGAGTCCATGGATATCTAGTTCACTTGTGGACAGACACAATTTGGTATCTGTAGTTTATTTTATTCTACTTAAAAGGAAGCAAAAATAACAAATGATGTTTCCTTTTTCAGTGGGAGTGTAAAGCACACATGGATATTTCATATCGCTTTGGAAAAATCGAAGTAAGCTGTGAAGGCTACGATTATCCAGATGACCCTTACATATTAAAAGGATCATGTGGCTTGGAGTACACATTAGAATTAACCAAGGAAGGACAGCAGAAAGCGAATTCCTTTGGTGGGAGTTACTATTCCACAACATCTCATGATTCATTAGGCTCAGGTGCTGGAGTGATCCTCTTAATATTATTTGTGGGCCTTGTTTACGGCGTCTACAAGCTATTCCTCTGTGATAACCGGCCACAACATGGTTTCTCTCACGGTGATGATTATCCAGGAACCAGTGGGCAGGATAATCGAAGTCCCCCTCCACCAGGATTTAAATCAGACTTCACACCTCCTCCAGGATTTAAATCCCACTTCACAGGTAAAGTTCTCTCTTGTATATGACAATAGGAACACAGGCATTGAGAGATCTTGTCCAAAGCTGGACAGTAAGTAGTACTGCATTGTAGAATTTTGTTCATTTCTTGTTCTCAGTCCTCAGGTCTGTAAAAGACATTATTATATTCTGTAGAACTTCATTCTTATGACAGTTCCTTCTACTCTTGATTTGACATTTTATTCTAAACCAAAAGGGTGGGAAACAGTAATCCCATGAGAGGGTAAGAGGATATGAAATAGAGTATGCCACTCATGTGGGCCTGAGCTCTCATCTTCTACCAGTCTGCAATGCAGAAGGAGATCAGCATGGATGCTTCATTGCTTGTAGGTGTGGCTTGCTTTCTGTAGATAATCTTTTCTATACCCTCTTAGTTACTACCTCTATATTTATAACTATTTGTGGCAAGATGTGTGGCTGGTAGTGATGCAGGTATATTATGTTGTCACTGTACTGTCTTTCAAATCTCAAGTCAATGAAATGGAGTAGAGTAACCTCAGAAGGTCAAAGAATGATTAAGAATGACTACATTGCATCTTGGAAATAATAAACACAAGGTTTTATTAGCAGATCCTGAGTCAATAAAAAGAAGGCATCAAACAAACTGGAAAGCTTGTTGGTAGTACCTGTTCTGCTAATATTGCAGGTCCCATTGTACTACAGTAGTAGTAGTAGTAGTAGTAGTAGTAGTAATACACTGTCCACCTGGCTGGGTCGCCCCAAAACATCAAACATTAAGAGCAGCTTATTAGGAAGTAACCCCCAGTGGCATCTCCGGATCTACTTTTAAATAAACATATTTGAGATCAGGCTGTTAGAAATTTTAAAAGACCCTTCAGTTTCTAGCAATGGAGACCCAGTGTTGGCTGACATAGCAGTGATGCTTTTTAAAATAAATAAATAAATTTGGAGTCTCTTGTTAACTGTAGCATCATGATGATTTGCATGTATAATTAACATCAGATGAATTGCCTTCATATTACCCATTGTGAATCTGGAAGCATTACATAACAGTATTTATGAGTGTGCATGTGTGAACTGTTAGTGTAGTTCCCCTTCATTCCTTCAGAGTTTTTAAGCTGACCTTGATTCAACGTCTGAAATAATTCGAAAGCCTTGATCTTGAGTGACATTCCAAAGCAAATAGCCCTCTGGTAACTTCTTCAACATAACAGCACTGCTTCTGTTTCAAAGATTGTTTAATCTAAATCTATATAATTTTATTTGGATTAAGGTGATGCTGGTGGCTCGTATTCTGGTTCAAATTCAAACTCAAACTCAGGGCCAGGATTTTGGACTGGGTTAGGTGCTGGAGGGCTACTGGGATACCTGGCAGGCAACCAAAGGTAAGCTCTAAGACTTATCTACCTTGTTTTCTCTTGGCAACAATACTTTCTGGGCCTGGTGGGTGATATATTTACATAAAATGTGTGAGAGGTGAAAGGAATGGCGTTCCCAAGGACAAGGAACCAAAGGGAGAGATTGTCTTCTATATGCAACATCCGATAATTTATCTATTCAATTTTTAAAGTTTTGATTAACCATTCTTTAATTAGGGGAATAACTGGAATTTTCTGATGTATAGCTAAAACAATCATCAGTATATTCAAAATCAATCACGAGCCCTAACATCTATAGTAAAATTAATCCCTAACGTAAGGCCAAAAACTTCAAGAATCTGTTTTTATTCCATTTGGAATATATATTTTCCAGAGATGCATAAAATCTGCAGTATTTATATTGCATTTCCAGCATTTGATATGATATGATTTGTAATATTTGTAATATTTTATTAAGCATGCTACAGCTTCAAAAGGAAAAAATGCTTTAAAGTTCTGAGAAATATTTATCTCGTACTTGAAGTGCTGCTTCTCTGTACATAGTGATCCAGCCTGTAGTCACTTGGAGACTTTATTATAGAAGCCATGAAGGAGTTAGGTTGTGTGCAAAGTATTCTTCAGGGCCACAGTCTGGAAACTAGATTGGCCACCAGAGAATACAGAAATCGGCTATCCTTGATACAGTGCTCTTTTAATTAGGCTCCTTGCTTTGCAGTTGCTAACATTGCATCATTCAGTGAAGAAATTCCTGCTACCCTGTTTATAGTAAAGCAGCAGCTTCAAGAGAACTGAGGTGTTAAATGGTGGTCTTTGCTTTCAAATAACAGAATATTTCAAATACTAAAAATTCTTAAATTGTGTTTTGCTTGTTGCATATTATCTTTTGTTTTGGGGAGTTCTAAAAAACAAAAAGGAGAGGGGTACATTTGAAAATAAATATAAAATAATTCAAAGGTCAAGTTACTATAAATCGTATTTAAGCTGGTCTTCCTTCTTTCTAACATAAGCGTCTAATATTTGTCTTGCATTCCTATGGCCTGCCTATTCCAATATTCAACTACTGTACAGTAATGTTTCTTCAGTTTCGTTTGTTATGAACTAGGATTCGTTTGTTATGAACTAGCTACTTTCCATTACCAGATCCAGGTATAATTCTGTTAATTACCGGTACTTATTTGATCTCCAGCTCCTCTTAGCTCATCTTACATTCCAGGTTATTCCTTCCCAGACTCTGGTTTCTTTGGCTCCTTTTGCTTATCAAGCCTCCCTTTTCTCTCCATTTCCCTTTGTGCTTCCCCCCACATAATTGTTTTGTAGTATAGTTGATTAACTGCTGCTTCAAAAGGAATGAAATTTAAGTAACAGCTTATCAGTGCTCAGTTATCAGTGTAAAACACAGCCAAGATCCCAGCCCATGTAAATCAGAGGAAAAAGGAAGTTGATGACAACTCAGTAACCATGTTAAGTCTCTTCCGTTAAAAAAAGAAAAAAGGCTTAAGATTCTTATTTAAGTGAGTTTGCAACAATTTGTTTTGGCATTTTCCTGCAATGTTTAGTTATTTTTAGTATTTGCCAAGAACTCACTGAGCACAGCCTTCTAGTTTGCTTTTGTACAGACACTTCATTTCTTAGGTTCTTAGGTAATACTATTATTTACATTGGCTGTGTGACCTTGGTTTTGCACTGAATCTAAAAGACTTCTGAGTATTTGATGCTGTTGTTTATATCTCTGCAAACTATTGTGGTGGTTCTGCCTTGATTAACATGTTAAGAGACTAGATAAAATCCCAAAGCTACTCATGGGAATAAGGGACGCAGGTGGCGCTGTGGGTTAATGCCTCAGCGCCTAGGGCTTGCCGATCGAAAGGTCGGCGGTTCGAATCCCTGCGGCGGGGTGCGCTCCCGCTGCTCGGTCCCAGCGCCTGCCAACCTAGCAGTTCGAAAGCACCTCCGGGTGCAAGTAGATAAATAGAGACCGCTTACCAGCGGGAAGGTAAACGGCGTTTCCGTGTGCGGCTCTGGCTCTGGCTCTGGCCAGAGCAGCGATGTCACGCTGGCCACATGACCCAGAAGTGTCTCTGGACAGCGCTGGCCCCTGGCCTCTTAAGTGAGATGGGCGCACAACCCCAGAGTCTGTCAAGACTGGCCCGTACGGGCAGGGGTACCTTTACCTTTTAACCTTACAGTGGATGTTTGGAATAATTTTCTATATATAGTTAACAGACAAAGAATCAGCAGTTCTTATTTCTTTTATTAATTTTGAATTGTTTTTATTTAGATTAGTTTTGTTTTTGCTTTTTTGATACAAAGGTTCATATAAAACGTCCAATATCTTTTTAATTTTCTTTCAAACTTTAATAAAATCTATAGGGGGGAAATATTTTACCTCCCCACTTCTATACTAGCTTATCTGTTTCTTTAAACATTTATATTACTACTGCTATTGCATGTGGTGGGGAAATGACATTTGTCACTAAAATAGTTTAAATAGTTTAATCGATTTCTCCCCACCACAGGTCATCTACGTATAACCGATATTCACCTTACCATAATACGTGGGCTGGTCCAACTGCTCCACCTCCTACATTTGGTGCTTCAAACAGCTCTTCAACGTCTTATTCAGGGACAAAGTCCACCTCAGGTGAGTTATAAGCCATGTTATCTTAATTTTCCTGGTGAACCTCAGGGGCGGTGACTTTAATCACTTCACTGCAGTCCAGAGAAATTGATTGCATTTAATTCCTGTTTAATTTTAATTTTGTTTCTTCATGATTTTTTTTTATTACATTCAGTTACACATTTTAACATTCTTAGCAATACATTCCAAATTATTGTTTTCAATTCTATATGTGTAAATCTCTTATGTTTATATATTTTCCTTATTCCTATCCGTGACTTCCCTCCACCATTTTACAGCTTCTTTTGTTTTTGTTTCTTTTTGTATTGTGTTGTGTATATTGCTTCTGTTTCCCCCATAAGACGTCTGTCAATATTTTAGCTTTACAAAATTTAGGCAATGCATATCAATAAATTTGTTTTGGAACAATGTTTTGTCATATATTCTTCCACACATTCCCATTCTGTAATGTAATTCCTGTTTAAATCTTCGGGGGTAGATAAGTGACAAGTCATCTGCCTCACTTTTCATAGGATTTAGGCTTAGTTTTCACCAAGCTGATAAACTTGTATGGACTGTACAACATAATGTAGGAGAAGGCACACATAATTTAATAGTCTCCCATATTACTGCCTCACATCTGGCATATAGAAAATTTGTGTATTAAAATATGCGAGTAGAACGGCTTTCCACCTATTTTCAAAAGGTCTTGTCTTACGTGGACAATATTTACTCAAATGGAGTTCTATTAAACATTGTAATAGATGAGAGGATACACCCACACACCACACACCACACACCACATTTGTAGTAATGTTTAATTGTTTATTGGTTGTGGTTGATATATATATTGATATATATATATATATCTTCCTTGCCTTTTTCTCTGACAGTGACTTAAGGCCACTTACAGATAAAATAAGAACAGTTGAAAACAAGGGGGGGGGGGATAATTTAAAAAACAAGTAAACATTAATAGAATTTATGTATATAATATAAAATTATATCTTCAATCTGTTCTCAAAAGAATTACCCATTGACTGATCATCTTTCTCTTTCTCTCTTAGGTTTTGGAGGCACAAAAAGGAGATAAAGTTCCTGATCTGCTTGCGTGTGTGAATAAAAACAACTTTCCAGCAATTCTTTAAAATTCTTTCCAACATTTTTGAAACCTGTTTTAGGCTTGGCTTTGTAAAAGTTCATCTTTGGATTCAGTTATACATATGTGTATTTGAGTTTGAACTTTAATATATAGTTTTAGGAGTTGTTTTGGATAATTGCTTAGAATAGAAAAACAAGAAGCGGACACAAATTCTTTCTGAAACCATTAAGTCCCAGTGAAAACAATGGTAAATTTCTGAGTAAACCATAATTTACAATGGGCAACATTTAAAAAAAAAAACCAAAAAAACAAAAATAAAGAGCATGAAGAAATACTATTACAGCAGGTTGAAAGCAGCATGAAGGCGAGTCTTCTCATTAAACTTGTTCCAAAATGTTACAAAAAATACCCATTTCCCCATAAACCATAATCATAGTAACTATCGTACCAAATTTTCTCTATCCATTCAGATATAGTGAGAGATATGCTTTTCCCCCTCCCCAATTTTTAGCTGTTATAATCTTAGTAGCAGTTATAGTATAAGGTTAAATTCTATTTCTTGATCATTTTATGGAAAAACATCTTTTAGATTCGTTCCTTCCAAATAAAAAGGTATAGTGGGACCAAAAGTTCTTAGTTGCAGAAGCATCTGAACTTCTTGACGAGCTTGTAACAGAACCCCCCATCAGTCAACCTTGAAACAAGGGACAGATTTCAAAGTAGCCCCCACTGTAGGGGGGGGAGGATAGAGAAGGGTGGGTGAGAGAGAAGGACCTTTCTGGATAGTTACCTTTATGCCTGATAAGTAAAAAACGGAAGTGAAAGTTTGAGAATTCGAGTTTGCTTTCTGGGGATAATAACATGGAAATAATGGGGATAATAACTAGGAAATGGCATATCTACATCTTTGAAAAAACTGCTTGTAACTTGATTTTATTTGGTTTTGGGGTGAAAACACAAGAATAGACATGCATGGGGTTTTAAAAGTATGTAAGTCTTATTTGGTTTGCATTCAACTTAGTCATAGTTTGAGTAGACCCATTGAAATCAGTGGATTCAATTGGCTACAACCCATTGAGTTCAGTGGAGCTTGTTTTCAGGTATACATATAATTGTAGACCTTGACCCTAACCAGTTCTGGTCATAGGCCATTACTACATAGAATCACAGAACTGTAGAGTTGGAAGGGGTCCCAAGGGTCATCTAGCCCAACCCCCTGCAATGCAAGAATCACATAAGTTCAAATGACATATCCAGCCAATTCACCTAGATGAGCACCATAATGTGGATTTCATCAACATCAGGTCCTTGTCCTACCCACATGATGCTGACACAAAGCCCTACACTAGGACTAGACAACAGAACAAAAGAACAATCTCTACCCAACTCCCTTTTCTCCTCAACTGCAAGATGTCCATGACAAAAATGTATTTCACTAAAGGCAAACGAACTGTGAAAAAGACTTATGAATGCAAAGTGGAGACAATAGGTGTACCTTTCCCTGTTTTTCTGTTTGTTTTGTAACAAAAAAAAACTTTAATAAAAACTAGTTTTTAAAAATCATGTCCTTGTGCAGAATACAACTTCCCTGTAAGTTGCTTCCCTTGCTGCATCAGAGGGCTATCTTTTCATATGATAGAATTTGGGTGCGATAATAGACTTTGTACATGTGTTCATTGATATCTTTCTTCATGCCCTTCATTCTGCTGAATATACCGTATTTTTTTGCTCTATAAGACGCACCAGACCACAAGACGCACCTAGTTTTTGGAGGAGAAAAACAAGAAAAAAAATATTCTGAATCTCAGAAGGCAGAACAGCAAGAGGGATCGCTGCGCAGTGAAAGCAGCAATCCCTCTTGCTGTTCTGGCTTCTGGGATAGCTGCGCAGCCTGCATTCGCTCCATAAGACGCACACACATTTCCCCTTACTTTTTAGGAGGGGAAAAGTGAGTCTTGTAGAGCAAAAAATATGGTAATTATATGTTACTAGTTCCTTGTACACAACTTTTTACTCTTACTGAGAGTACAGTTGTGACTGTTGTCTTGTTGTCTCATTTTGGGAGAAAAACCCAAAATGTTTGCATTGTAAAAAATCTTCATACTTTGGATTTAAGACTGTCAAAGTAACTGATTTCTTCATTTAATAACTCCTTTAACACTAGAAACAATGGCTAATGGAATAGGTATATGAAATCATAAGAACTGGATTAATTTAATTGAAAAATCCAGTGTCCTGCATTAAATTGACAGCCATTCTTTAAAAAAACACTACTTTATAGATTTGATAGTTGTGATCTTCTGGATGGTTGTTTATAAACTGCTTTCCTATGTGGAAAAGAATAGTGTATTGAATGGAGATAGTGGAACTGGCTTGGTTTGCACATAATGTTAAGTCAAAGGTTGGCTTAGTGTGAATGAACAAACATGCAGGTACACAGCAAAAAATGCAGCTGATTTGCTTCTCCCCTGGTCCTGCTGTTGCTGTACTACCCAGAACTGAGCCATGGTTGGGTTTAGCATTACTAATGATCTAGTCCACTCTGCATTTTTTCCATTGATCAGACATCTAACATGTAACAGTAAAGAGAATGGGTTTGGAACTGTGCATCTGTATTGTTGCCTTTTATTCAGCAGTTTCCATGCTCTCTTTTTGCTGTATGTTTAACTCAGTAAATAAGCACAGTTGACAAATAATAAGCAGCAAACGTTGAAATAAAATGCAGAACTAATGTTAATATGTGCAAAGCGAAAACTGAGTAAAGGAAATAATTCTTTTTTCACTATAGAATCTTGAACATATTGGGAGAGGGCCTGGAGCTTTATTGAGGAAGCCCGGCTCTCATAGGCTCTCCTTTTGCGTCAGTCCTGTGTATCTTCACATACTCATGGGGTCCAGACTGGTGGTTACTGACATGGAATGAGACCTTGGGGTTTTAGCAGATACCTCTGTTAAGATGTTGACCCAGGGTGTGGCAGATGTGCAAAAGGTGAATTCCATGCTAGGGTTCATTAGGAAAGGGATTGAAAACTACCACTATTCTAATGTCTCAGCTGCAAGAAATCATGTCTTTCCCCTATCGGTCTCTACAGCAGGTGCTGTAACTCTCCAAAGGTTTGACTTCTCCCCAGAAGGTGCACTCTTCCATTATCTCACGAGACAGACGAATGCCAGCCAAACACAATTCTATGAGACCATGCTTGAATTACCTTGTACAGTTCTGGTCTGTCTCCATGAAAGGCAACTTCACAGATATATTCATATTTACCATGATGAGGCCACTCAAGTTTCTCTTTGCAGTGGCTATGATTTACCTTAGTACCAAAATAGCTGCATCGTTCTACAGTTAGCATTTGAGCTCCTTTGGAAGGGGTGATTTGTTGTTGTTGTTGTTGTTGTTTAGTCGTTTAGTCGTGTCCGACTCTTTGTGACCCCATGGACCAGAGCACGCCAGGCACTTCTGTCTTCCACTGCCTCCCGCAGTTTGATCAAACTCATGCTGGTAGCTTCAAGAACACCATCCAACCATCTCATCCTCTGTTGTCCCCTTCTCCTTGTGCCCTCCATCTTTCCCAACATCAGGGTCTTTTCCAGGGAGCCTTCTCTTCTCATGAGGTGGCCAAAGTATTGGAGCCTCAGCTTCACGATCTGTCCTTCCAGTGAGCACTCAGGGCTGATTTCCTTCAGAATGGATACGTTTGATCTTCTTGCAGTCCATGGGACTCTCAAGAGTCTCCTCCAGCACCATAATTCAAAAGCATCAATTCTTCGGCGATCAGTCTTCTTTATGGTCCAGCTCTCACTTCCATACATCACTACTGGGAAAGCCATAGCTTTTACTATACAGACCTTTGTTGACAAGGTGATGTCTCTACTTTTAAAGATGCTGTCTAGGTTTATCATTGCTTTTCTCCCAAGAAGCAGGCGTCTTTTAATTTCGTGACTGCTATCACCATCTGCAGTGATCATGGAGCCCAAGAAAGTAAAATCTCTTACTGCCTCCCATTTCTTTCCCTTCTATTTGCCAGGAGGTGATGGGACCAGGGGCCATGATCTTGGTTTTTTTGATGTTGAGCTTCAGACCATATTTTGCGCTCTCCTCTTTCACCCTCAATAAAAGGTTCTTTAATTCCTCCTCACTTTCTGCCATCAAGGTTGTGTCATCTGCATATCTGAGGTTGTTGATATTTCTTCCGGCAATCTTAATTCTGGCTTCGGATTCATCCAGCCCAGCCTTTCGCATGATGAATTCTGCATATAAGTTAAATAAGCAGGGAGACAATATACACCCTTGTCGTACTCCTTTCCCAATTTTGAACCAATCAGTTGTTCCATATCCAGTTCTAACTGTAGCTTCTTGTCCCACATAGAGATTTCTCAGGAGACAGATGAGGTGATCAGGCACTCCCATTTCTTTAAGAACTTGCCATAGTTTGCTGTGGTCGACACAGTCAAAGGCTTTTGCATAGTCAATGAAGCAGAAGTAGATGTCTTTCTGGAACTCTCTAGCTTTCTCCATAATCCAGCGCATGTTTGCAATTTGGTCTCTGGTTCCTCTGCCTCTTCTAAATCCAGCTTGCACTTCTGGGAGTTCTCGGTCCACATACTGCTTGAGCCTTCCTTGTAGAATTTTAAGCATAACCTTGCTAGCGTGTGAAATGAGTGAAATTGTGCGGTAGTTGGAGCATTCTTTGGCACTGCCCTTCTTTGGGATTGGGATGTAGACTGATTTTCTCCAATCCTCTGGCCACTGCTGAGTTTTCCAAACTTGCTGGCATATTGAGTGTGGCACCTTAACAGCATCATCTTTTAAAATTTTAAATAGTTCAGCTGGAATACCATCACTTCCACTGGCCTTGTTATTTGCAGTGCTTTCTAAGGCCCATTTGACTTCACTCTCCAGGATGTCTGGCTCAAGGTCAGCAACCACACTACCTGGGGTGTACGAGACATCCATATCTTTCTGGTATAATTCCTCTGTGTATTCTTGCCACCTCTTCTTGATGTCTTCTGCTTCTGTTAGGTCCTTACCACTTTTGTCCTTTATTATGGTAATCTTTGTACGAAATTTTCCTTTCATATTTCCGATTTTCTTGAACAGATCTCTGGTTCTTCCCATTCTGTTGTTTTCCTCTATTTCTTTGCATTGCTCGTTTAAGAAGGCCTTCTTGTCTCTCCTTGCTATTCTTTGGAAATCTGCATTCAATTTCCTGTATCTTTCACTATCTCCCTTGCATTTTGCTTGCCTTCTCTCCCCCGCTATTTGTAAGGCCTCGTTGGACAGCCACTTTGCTTTCTTGCATTTCTTTTTCATTGGGATGGTTTTAGTTGCTGCCTCCTGTATAATGTTGTGAGCCTCCACCCATAGTTCTTCAGGCACTCTGTCCAGCAAATCTAAATCCTTAAACCTGTTCCTCACTTCCACTGTGTATTCATAAGGGATTTGGTTTAGATTGTATCTTACCGGCCCAGTGGTTTTTCCTACTTTCTTCAGTTTAAGCTTGAATTTTGCTATAAGAAGCTGATGATCTAAATTGAATAAATAGCACTAAGAGTGATGAGAGCTCACTAGCATTATTTCTAACATATAGAAAAGAGGAAGAGAATGCAAGGACTGCCTTCTTTCTCCACTTCTTCCTTGGTCTGGTTTACCTTTAAGCCCTATTCTGATAAACCAATCTAGCTGAAACATGCAATGGTTTAGATCCTAAGATACTTGAATGGAAGGAAGTTCATTGGGGGGAGTTTCTTGTTCCCTTCCTGGAGTCACCCACACATCTAAAGTGTGAAATTGTCCCCAATTTGAGCTATTTATTTAAATAGGGATTGTGCAAGAGAACTTTCTTGTGAATTGGGTCTTGTGTTAATTCATATATGGGATACTTTGTTGATTCTGTGCCTAGGGCACCAGTGTATTGCCAACCAGCCCTGCCTGTTGCACAATCAAAGTCCCAAGAAATGACAGAGTGTGCCTTCAGGGGTGAAGCCAAACTGCTGTGTTAGCGGTGACCTCTCTGGGGCAGTGTGTATGGAGGTCCTGGGCTGCCCAAGCCGCAAGACCTCACTGATGTGGTCCAGAGGAAAGCAGAGCACAAGGTTGGCTGCAAGAGTTACCAGAAGGAGGCATACAAGACACCATCCAACCATCTGAGGGACTCCATGCTGGATTTGTGTAGGGTTTACTCCTTAGCCTTTTCTTCTGAAGACAGTGAAGGGTTAGGATAAGAGTTTGCCTTCTCCTAGATGGGCTACTTTCCTAGGTTGATGAGCCCTATCTGTTCCTCACTTCTCTGTACAGCACATGCAGAAACTCTTATTGACCACTGGACCCACTTGGTTTTGCCTGCTCAATCCACCGGAGCCTGTCTTCACATGCATCATCGAAATGGTAATTGCCATCCATATAGCACCCACACTGATGCAAATCAGTTGCTTCCTTCAAGCAAGTACAGCTCAGCTGGAAACCTGCCTGACAGGATCTCCTGCCTTCCTGAGGCAATGGCCTAAGGGTTGCTTTCATGTGCTATTGTCCCTGGTTCAAATCCTCTTCTTGCCATGAACTCACTACTAGGTGGCCTTGGGAGAGCCAATTTTCTCCCAGCAGCTGCCCCTCATCCACAATATGAGGATCATGGTATTAGACAAGCTTCAAAGGCAGTAAGGAATACTGAAATCTATATTTTTGAAAGTGGATGTTTTCTGTCCCACCACTTCCACCTCAGGAACAAGTTTGGAGATGATCTCTTGAGAGGTCAAACTTGGCATAAGGGTTCCCCAGATGGGAGTAGTGGTCTTTATCCATGTTTGGATGCCAGGTACAATTTTCAATCAATATGGCATACCAAAACATGACTTTGGATTGATTTTACCCAATATTGGGCTTGATGGGTCCAAATTCTCAAATTGCACTATTCATTTAAAAATCACATTTTTTGTTTCAAAAAAATACCCAGGCAGCATTGGGCACTCCTCACTAGTAACATATATGAAGCTCTGTGACAATCTTTTTAAACAAAATAATAAATTTGCAACGTACATTTCTAGTATTTGATGTCAGTATGCAAGGAATAGCTTGGGAGTGTAAAAGTGAAGTGTGTGTCGCAATTTTAAATTCGTAAAATGCCAGAAGCAAATAATAATCTATGCACCTGATTATCAAAACTCATCAAATCTCTCACGAGCTGACAAGTTCCATACAGTGAGACACTTAATATCAGAATCGACATACACTTTGTAAGTCCTAGCACTCTAATAGGCTTAAGATGAAACTATTATACATCCTACGAAGGAACTGGGGGCAAGACACATAGCTCTCCCCTCCCCCTCTATTTTAGCTTCACAACAACCTTGCAACACAGTTTAGGCTAAGAGACAATGATTGGCCCAAGGCCATCTAGTATCATCCATACCTGAAAGGAGAGGGGAATCCGGATCTGCTGCTCCAAGACCAAAACTATAACATTTTAGCAGCTCCAGCACCTGTTTTCCTGTTGCCACTGAAGATATCACACACACTCTTTGGGCATATGCAATTTTAAACACACACCTTGTAAAATTTAAACATCACCACAAAGAATTTTCTTTCTTTTCCCCCAGCAGGGCTTTGAAATGCTAATCTTTTCTGAGTCATTCCTTACTTACTCCACTTAAAGCCAAACCAGTCAAACCAGGATTCAATCAACCAGATTTTGAAAATCAGCAAACTCTTCCAAATTCTCAGGCATGAAATCATGCAAATTCCAACACACCCCTAAGTCTACCCTATTCTATATAATCTATATAAATAAGTCACAGCATTCTGTCATATTCTAGGCTAGGGAGTTTATTTATTATCATTTATGTTCCACTTTCTTTCCAAGGTTCCCAAGCTGGTATGCATGGTTCTCTTCCTATTTTCTCTGGCAGGAGGAAAACCTGTCATCCCTTTTGAGGGGAAAACATAGGTAGGAGCAGTGCCCTTCCTGTCCCTTTTTGAAGGCTGAAGTGGGGCAACTACCTCTGTGTTTTGATGCTTTCATATGTGTGTTGCTTCCTGGTCACTCCAAGACCTGGGGAGCAAATATGGGGTAAGGCAGGCTTCCTCAACCTCAGCCCTCCAGATGTTTTGAGACTACAATTCCCAGCATCCCTGACCACTGGTCCTGCTAGCTAGGGATCATTGGAGTTGTAGGCCAAAAACATCTGGAGGGCCGAGGCTGAGAAAGCCTGGGGTAAGGGCTGTTGCCATGTGGGGTTTCCAGAAGCTTCTGGCAGGCCACCTTTCATTCGATCTAGCATCAGGGCTACGTACTTGTCTTGGGATTAGCACAATGAGAGCCTCAACTCAGTGCTGGTGAAAATGACAAATGCAATGTTTGGAATTGTTAGGAAGAAGACTGAAAATACAACAGCCATTATCTTAACACCTTTCCCTTTGCAGAAACTGATAATACTGACACTTCTGGAATAGCAATTACAGTGGCTTCAAGTTTCTGCTTGCGAGGAGGCCCTGACCTTAATATTATTATCTACTCCCAGATTGGCAGGTGCTTTGGGGGAGGACTAGCTGTTTATCTTCCTACAGGCAGCGCCTGAGGGTACTGGCCCTCCACAGCAGACATCACATGCCAAGTGAGGAATTCTGTTGGCTTGCACTAAGGCGGAAGAACTACATGTGCAAAACAAATGTATGCAAAGCTGCTTGTGAGCCACCTTGCAGATCTACAGGGTGGAAAGGCAGGATAGGATCTGTCGACTGGCTGGCTGGCTGATTCTGCTTGGCTCGCCTTGAAAGGATTTCAGAGTTGGGAAATGTGCAAAGTAAGTAAGATAGGAAAGAACCAAGGCTGCAAAGCAGGGAATGGACCAGTGGGCACATGTTTAATTTTGAGAGAGTACAGTGGGTGCTGCTGCAGGAAGGTAAACGGCATTTCCATGCACTCTGGCACTCATCACGGTGCTCAGTGCGCCAGAAGCAGTTTAATCATGCTGGCCACAATTCAGGCCATGAAATATCAGTAACGATTTACAAATAAGCCGGTAGGAAGACGTATTTCTTTAGGGCCTTCCAAGCTTACCTTACCAGTGTCCTACTTGGTTGAAGTATTTACCTACTATTGTACTTTCAGATGGCACTATTTTGAAAACAGTCTGAGACCATTTCTCTCTACCAGGATATTTTGTTGCCGATCTGCTACTGGTCCTAAAACAAAGGAATCTCAAAGGGGAAATCCTGGATAGTCATAAGTTTTATTCTGTTCATTTGAGTCTGAATACAGGCAATGGTTTCCTGTCCCACTACAGAAGTTAACTAACTCAGCATTGCTGAGTTTCTAACATTATCATTTGTGTTATCGTTTGTGAAAGGACACTATGCTTGTTTTACATATATTCCAAGCCCCGAATGAATTGCCACTGCTTGCAGTTGTTGCATTTCATCTCCCTCTGAGTTCATGGCTTACAACTGCTCACCATGTGTAGATGTGAATGAATAACCCTGCAAACTGATAATGCTTCATGCATCTGAAGAATGGAACTTGAACTTATGTCATAATAATTTGTTTGTCTTTTAAGGTGCCACAAGACTCTTTGTTGTTAATTAGATTAGTTGCTGTTCAGGGCAAAATGATTTCAGGAGGAAGCTGCTGGGACAAAGAAACAACACTGGACATTCTCCCATGTTTTGAAATGATCAAATGTTGCCAAGTAATTCTTCTTTTATGTAAATTTTGACCTGTCTGTCTATTGGAAAACTCTTAAGCATAATTTCCCAGCACAGATCTATTTATGAGTTTTTCAAAGAAGGATATAACCACTGTTTGAATCAAGATAGAACAGTTTTTCTGCTGATTAGCATGTCAGAGCAGGGTGTGTCATTTTAGGAGGTAAAACTTAATTTTTGCAAATTTCTTCAGTGAAATATATATTTTTGGGTGTGAGAAATTTTATTTTTTGTGAATGGCAGCATTTCGCTTAGTAATTATGCATTTGATGAAGAAGCATGTAAACTGCTCTTGGAAAACCAAAGAATTTAAATTTTACTTTCTGAAAATGTCAGATAATGCTAAATAATACATAAATACATAAAAATAATATTAATATATAACTGCAAGTATTTGGCAAATTTTAAAATTACTCCTATGCAATTTTACACACATTTTACTTACCAAGCAAAACAAAATTACACTAATTTAATTTAATCAAAATAATTTAATCAAAAATATTTTGCATTCCCAAGTCATGCTACAAATTTTTAGCACAACTTTTTTGGAATTTGAAAGTATTCCAAAAAAGTGCTAAAAAGTTGTAACATGACTTCATGCTTTATTTCCCAAAGCTGTGTTTGCCAAGGTATTTTAAGTTTACCGCAGTTTACTGCACTGGCTATGGTGGAAGAGGATCTTAAACCTTCCTATGCCTGTTGATTATGTCCTGGAAATACCCCCCCCAGGCCAATTCTCTAGGTTTACATCTTATTTCAGACCTTGGCGGGGGTGGGGGGTGGAAACCCAGAGGAACACCAGGCTGGGGGTATATTCAGGAGAACATTTATGGATGAGAGAAGGCAAGGAGGGATGTGATATGGGGGCCTGAACTCTGGGTGTTTTGTGTTGGGTCTTGGAACACTTGTGTCTCCTCTACTGAAAAATCCTCATGGGACCCTATAGCCACTGACACACAGAATAAGGCCTAACAGTCTGAGTTGGTTCCCTCAGCAAAAGTAAGCATATTTATTTATTTACACAGAACTGTGGTTGGTGGGTGGGTAAATCGTCTCTCATTTGCCTATACAATGGCATACAGTGGTGCCTCGCAAGACGAAATTAATCCGTTCCGCGAGTCTCTTCGTCTTGCGGTTTTTTCGTCTTGTGAAGCACGGCTATTAGCGGCTTAGCGGCTTAGCGCTATTAGCAGTTTAGCGGCTATTAGCGGCTTAGCAAAAGGGGGGGGGAAGGGGGAAAAACTCGCAAGACGTTTCGTCTTGCGAAGCAAGCCCATAGGGAAATTCGTCTTGCGAAGCACCTCAAAAGACGGAAAACTCTTTCGTCTAGCAAGTTTTTCGTCTTGCGAGGCATTCGTCTTGCGGGGCACCACTGTATACACCTTCTCCTGTCCCTGGCCAATTACCCCATACAAGTGCCCAAACTATCAGAGTTTTTGCTGTGCCATGACAACCTCCCAAAAAAGGAAGGGATAAAACATTGTGAAAGCCTGCAGGTCATTCCCAATCTTCTAAACACAGGTAAGAGATACGTTGGAGAACATTATATTTGTCTTAGGCCTTAGTCACAGTTAACTTGTGCAGGATTGTGTACAATGTCTTTTGTGTTCCTTACCAGGAATTATGCTGTTTGTATGCTGTCTCTGAACGACTTTCCACCAAAATACCTTCTACAAACATGTAACTTTAATCTCTGTAAAATGTTGCATTTTGCACAAGCAGTATACAGTATTGTTGTAGAAAAATTGGGGGTTGGCTTTTGCTGCCCAACTTCCCAAGGAATTCTGAGTCCCCTAAGTCCATGATCAGTCAGAGAAGAAGGGATGGAGGACAGGATCCAGTGAAAGAGAGGCAGATTTTGCTTTGCTTTTCTGTTGCAACAGAGTCCTCTCCCACCCCCCCACCCCCGCCTTCTTGCAATGAGGTGAGAGACCCAGAACAAAGTGTGCAGGAACCTTTAAAGACTTTAGTCATTGCCCAACCCCTTAGCCAAACACCTCCCTAAGAGCATCATACATACATCACAAAAAGGGGGGACTTCCATGGAAATTTGGAAGCGTGGCTTCTTTCCCCAATGTATGATTATGTTTTTACTGATTGCAATACCTGGGCAGTCTGGCCATTCTTTTGAGATGATAAATAGTCTTGAATCCAAGTCGCAGGCATACCCTTTTCATACAGAAAATATTAAGGCAGGATTTGAAAGATTTGTAAGTGAAATAACTATTGGGAAAGGTTCTTCTTTTGCAGAGGAAATAGAGTCCTTAGGAGAGCCAAGAAGGTTTTTGGGATTGTTCTAAGTGTATTTTTTCTCAGGGAATATTACCTGAATTTTGAAGGGTGAAGGATTGTTTTTCTGTGAAGTGGGTGTCTGCTATGTGTTTGCACCCTAAAATTTTATAATAAGACTGTGCTGTGCATAATTTATAATGCTAATTTATCTATAATCACACATATTATTATAGATTATTCTGCACACCTTATCTTTCTCATAACATCTCAACAGACTACTGGAATGAGAAGCTAATGAACATAGAAGCCCATAATTCTCATTCCCATAACTATCATTAACCATTAATATTATTTCTAGCTCCTCTTTACCTAGCTGGCTTTGTAATATTTGATATGAGCTGGAGCACATAAAATAAAATTTAAATACCGTAACTACAGCTTTCCCCATCCCCATTTCATACCAAGATACATGGAAGAGAGGCTTAGGAAGAAGCATTTGGGAGGATTCTTAGAAATGGATTTGGGGCATCGTAATAAATATTATTATTAATCTTACAAACTCATATTAAGATGACATTTGACACCCAAAAATAGTATTCGAGGTGGAAGATATGAACTGGAGGTATAAAAGTGTAACGGAGTATTAGTATTGCTCAAATATTGTGATTCTCTGGGAGATGATTGATTAGAATATCAGGAGATGAAAGTGTACTTGTAAGATTGCCTTACTCCATATGTACCCACTTAACTGCGTCAATCTTCAGAACTAGCACTGTTACAGGTGCCACATAATACTTGTTCAACACATTTAAGAAATCTGTCTTTTAGTGCGGCAGCACCTAAACTTTGAAACCCCCTGCCTAATGACATCAGGCAGGAGCTTTGCTGTACTCTTTTCGGCACTGGCACCTGCTTAAAACACTTTTGCTTGGGCAAGTTCATTCAGACACATAAAGTTGATGTGTTTTAATTTATTTTTAGTCTAATGTTAACAAACTTTTAACTGTTTTTAATTACTTGTTTTTTTTGCTTTCTTTGCCAATTATTTAAATATTTATTGTAAACCACTTAGAGGTTTATTACAATGATGCAGTTTATGTATAAATATTGTTAAATAAATAACTAAAACTTAACATTCTACCTATTTGTTATGCTTTGAAATAACAAGGTACAGAAGGTGCAGCTACATAACTGATTATGGATTATATAAAAAATTTTAGCTGAAATATTATTAGAAAGAAAACACTGTTGACTTTGTGTAACTTGGAATACCTGAGTGAGATATGTGAAATCAGGCTGTAGGACTGTAAACAATGTCTTGCTAATCTTGATATAATTTTGATATTCTCGTGGATTGTATGCATGTGATTTAGCTGGATTGTGAAAGAATGGTTGAGATCAAGAAAAACAATAAAATTCTGTAATTTCTACTGCCTAAAAGGTTTGGATATTTTAAAAATGCAAAAGATATACAGACTAGGTTGCATGTTTTTGTGGCCATTCAAGTAAATTGAAAACCTACATCTCAAACTATAGCAAACAGTCTGGGATCCAAAGAGCTATTATAGATAAGCCTAATGGCTTGGCGTGGGAGTGCCTGGTGGAATTTTTTACTTTCTTTTTCTAAAGCAGAATCCCTCCCCAGGCCACATAACACACTTTTTGAAGGTACCCTGTTACTTTAATAAAAACACCCAAGCTTTTGCACTGTCAAGGAAAGCTAGCTATGCACAAACCATTCAGTACCTGCAAAAATATTAGAAAATGTACTCACAGTACTCACAGCCTAATGAAGTGGTGAAATTATATCCAGCTGCAGAACCCAGCAACTATGCCCCCACCTGCCTCTTCCCATTACAGAAACAATTCCTTGCTCCAAAACAACAGCCTGCAAAACAACCTTTAATTTGCAGGGTGGGAGAAAAGTGCCTGAGGGTGTCAACTTCAGGTGGGGGTCACAATTTAGCATCTCATCAGATAGCACTTTTGTTCTAAAAATGGGATCTCCAGCTCACATAAATGATTGGGCAACAAGTTCAACAGACCCATACTTCAGTGGATGAAAACAAACCACACTCATTTAAATGTAACTCCCTCACACATGCCAAATTTCTCTGAGCTTCCTTTTAGCATTTCTCAAAAGTATTTACAGAATCCTTGATATACTTTGGCCCACAGCCAAAAACATGCCTGGTTAGTTCAAATAGGTAGATGATTTCTCAACTCAACAGTTCCTGACTGTGTACGCCTCTCCTTTCTCTACTAATTCTTTCTAATTTTTCTTTTCCCTCTTAATCCTGACTCTTTGGTCCGGACCTCTTGCCTCCTTATACCTTTTCTTAACTGAATGGTTGCCGGATCTCAGGATTGGAACTGGTTAGGATTTTAGCCACCTCCTTAGGCTAGGGAAGGGTTCAGTTTAGGGAAAAAGTTAATCCCAAGGAGAAAGGGGCCCAGAGGTTTTCCTTGGGGGCCATTTCCAGCATTCATTCCTCAACCACATTCTTTTCAGAGCTTAACCTCCCATCCTCCCCCACCCCCATCATTTTGTATTTATATCTTTCCCTTTCTGTGCTAGGACAGTGACATGGGTGATCTATTAGCTGTGCCCATACTTGGATGGATAGCTGGCCAGTTATGCTCCTATATTACAATGTGTTGTATCAAAATTGTCCAAAAGCTGTAGTTGGTTCAAAATAGTGTGATGAGATTATTGACTGGGATTGGGGTTTTGGCCATATTGCATCAGTGCTTTGTCATATGCACTGGCCCCTAGCCCATTAGTGGGTCCAATTTTTGGGTCCATTAGTGCTGGTCCTAATCTTTAACAGCTTGGAGCCTGGCTACCTGACAGATAGTCTTTTCTAGCATGTTGTTGTTGTTTAGTCGTGTCCGACTCTTCGTGACCCCATGGACCAGAGCACGCCAGGCACTCCTGTCTTCCACTGCCTCCCGCAGTTCGGTCAAACTCATGCTAGTAGCTTCGAGAACACTATCCAACCATCTCATCCTCTGTCGTCCCCTTCTCCTTGTGCCCTCCATCTTTCCCAACATCAGGGTCCTTTCTAGGGAGTCTTCTCTTCTCATGAGGTGGCCAAAGTATTGGAGCCTCAGCTTCATGATCTGTCCTTCCAATGAACACTCAGGGCTGATTTCCTTAAGAGTGGATAGGTTTGATCTTCTTGCAGTCCATGGGACTCTCAAGAGTCTCCTCCAGCACCAACTTTTCTAGCATACATCTATCTAAATCTTGAGATCCTCTTAAAAGACCCTAGGTGTCTACTAGTGAGAATGGTGGCATTCCAGATGTGGACTAGCATCCCAAGAGAAGCTCACCTCATGTCTTCTCTATGGCTTTTTCACTGCCAGATGTAGTCCTTTTATTCCACCTGGGCTTTTTAAACAACTTGTGGTTTTAAAATCTGAGGGTGGTATTCAACTAAATTTTACTCAGAGCAGATCCACTGAAATTAATGGACCTAACATGTGGTACTAATGTGTGGTACTAATAACACCAAGGTTGCAGGTTTGATCCTCATATGGGACAGCTGTGTCATTCTGCATTGCTGCATATTCCTGCATTGCAGGGGGTTGGACTAGATGATCCTCAGGGTTCCTTCCAACTCTACTTTTCTATGATTCTCTGATTATCATGTTAAATAATATAATTGGGACTAACTAAGAGTAAAACCTAGCTGAATGCTACCCCCTGTTCTCAGTATTTGATTTATGGCTGTGCTGCCAACTGGTATTATTTCTTCCTCTGCTGGAAATAAACAAGGATAATGTTTTTTTATTATTATGTTGCATTTTATTTTTAGTGAAACTTCCAGGGAATGTTATTTTATAGGACAGCCTTTATAAATATAGTAAAGAAAGGCAAGTATAATATATATCATATAAGTATGACCATGAGATCCTGATCTGGAAATCAGATGAGAATTAATAACTTAAAAACATACAAATACTTCCAAGTCTCACTCCAGAAGTCTGTCCTCGAGTCTAGGCCTTGAGACATCTGGCAATCATATCTAAACCCCAACTTTCATTTCCCCAGTCCGCTGTGTTGCTTCCCACACTGTTTCTTTCCCTCGTTCCCTCAGCATTTTTGCTTGCCTTGCTCTCCTCTAGGATTTAAGAAGCTGACTCAATGGCATCCAAAAACTCTTGGCTTCAGAAAAAGTTGGTCAAAATAATTTATATCACTTAGCATTTTATCTAGTTCTTTAGAATGTTCTAGGTGATTTGGACATATTTTCTCCATGTATCTTACAACAACCCTATAAGGTAAACCTGTATTATTCCTAAGAGAGTATGATGGTTGAAATCAGCCTGGATTGCATATGTTCTTCCAGGGTAGTAATGAAGGGCAGACTTCCTGACTCAGACTTGAGATGCAAAATTATGCACATTTAATCCGCAGTAAGCCATATTAAGCTCAGTGTGATTTCTCAGGTTTACATTGGCTGTCTCACTTGAAGTTGATGAATGAAGTGCCCATCAACCACGCTCAAGGGAAAGCTCCAGAGGCAAATATAGAGATGACACTAATTATGCATTGTTATTAAAAAAATTAAAAAGCTGAGGGGGGGGGCAATTTGTTTGAGGACAGGTATGGAGGGAAGAGTACTTTAACTGTCTATCCCCACCATGGTCCCACCATTGCTATTTACATGGGACGGAAGATCCCATTGGTGCGAAGGAGCTGTAGCCTTAACATTTGTGCAGCACAATCTTAAATACATTTCCTTACATTTCTTAAATACATTTCCTTAAATACATTTCCTTTCAGGGCTGAAAAAGCCCTGCTTAGATCCATATTAAACGGAGCTCTCTCCCAGCTCTGCCTGCAAAGAAGATTGCAAGAACAGTCTGTGTGAGTATTATTTTAACAGAAAGCGAACAGGTTGAATCTTTGGTGGGGAAAGTGCCTTCCATATTGTTGAGGAACAGGCTGCTTGAATAATTAGTGATTTATGGCACAGGGTCAGTTTTAGCATGCGCTGAGGTTGGGCATTTCTAAGAATCCCCAAACCAGCCTAAACCTCATCACCTCAACACCACTCCTTATTTTACAAGCTGGTCATGATGAGAGAAATTTCCATTTGCAGTTTTCCAAGTCTGAGGGGCTCAGTGAGTGCTCCTGTGCGCGAGAGTCTCTTGAGTCAACAGTGTGTGTTTTTTGTATGTCTTTATTAAGTAGGTTCTTCTGAGGTGGTAGATAACGAACCAACGGAGGCCCAAAAAGCAGGGGCTGTGCAACATCTGTGGTAAATCTTGGGTGAGGAGAGGAGGAAGTTCCTTAACTCAGGGCCTACACCGCCCCCCCGCCCCACCTCGATAAACCTCTTCCAGCTGCTTGTCTGGGACTAACAAAAAACGAGGCAAGTTATCGAAACAACCTGGCAAAGTCAGAAGCGACGGCTGGCTGGTGCTCTTATAACACAGCCGCCGCCGCCACCAGCACTTCGCCAGGCCTTGCTGGTGAGGCAGCCTAAGCGTGACCTGGCCTAACGAGGCGCTGTGAGGAGGGGGAGGGAGGGAGGGAGAAGAGGGGACGCGCCATGAGGAAAGGGGCGGGACCGGGGCAATAACTGCCTCGGCTTGGGCGGGCCTCCTCGCTCGCTCGCCGTGGCCGCCGTTGCCACGCGCGTGGTGAGTGCTGGAATGCGCGCCGCCGCCGCCCGCTCGCCTCGGCGCTGAGGGGAAGCTCGTTGCCGTTGTCGCCCCCTCGACTCCCTTTGGCCTCGGAGGAGAGGCGGTGAGTTGCCCCGCCGCCGCCGCCGCCGCGGCCGCGTTGGTGGTGCTGGCGTTGGGAGGGAGGAAGGGGAGCGGGAGCGAGCCTGTGGCGCTGTCCAGGGCTGATCTGAGGGCGGCTGCTTGCTGCTGCGCATGGGACGGCGTCGCCGGAGTGGGTGGAGTGAGGGCGGCCAGGCAGGCAGGCAGGCAGGCAGGCTGGCTGGCTGGCTGAGGGGCCTCTCAGGAAGGAAGCCCCCCCCCCCCGAGGAACAGCCTCTCCTCCGCCGCCAAGACCAACGGCCGTTAGTCCCCGGTGGCCGGAAGGAAGGCTCGGCGGGGAGGATCCGCCTTCGTCGTCTCCCGGGCCGACGAGGCCTCCGCAGCTTCAGCCGCCGCCCTGCGTGGTGGAGCTGGACAGCGATTTCTCGCCCTCCCCCGCCGCTGGGCCTCTTGGCCGTGAGTTGCCGCTTTTGTGCGCCGCGCGGTGACCGAGGGATGGAGGGGGCAAGGGGGAGGCTGGCGCGTTCCCCACCCTCAGCAAAAGCGGGGCGGGGGTGGGGGGGTGGAAATCGGGTGGGCCTCGGGTCACGTTCCCCACCTCCAACCACGTTTTCCTTGGAGGAGGAAAGTACGGAACTTAACTCTCTCAACTCCCTTCCCCCCCCCATCGCCAACCTATTACCACCCTCCTTCCCCCAGCTTCCTTCTCCGCCCCCACCACCCTCGAAGGGAACGAGTTGAGAGGGAGACTCGTGGCGTGTCTCCGTGGGAAGTTGCATGTGTATGTATTGGAGGGGGGGGGTCGGCGGTGGGGGGAGGGAGGCGTTGCAGAACAACCTGGCAACACAATCTCCCCGCACACACTAAGCTGCATTGCTTAGGTTTCGGGGGAGAAAGGAAAAGGCCCCAGCCCTCCTTCTCTTGGGGTGGGGGGGGGCGGGGTGAGAGGAAGTTGGGCAAATCTTCGCCCTCGTTCACTCCCCCCCTTCTTTATAAAGTTGCTGGAGAGTTGTAACTTTTTGGGGGACGGGTGTGGTAGTTGGGGGGGGTAAGGTTGAAGGAAAGGGGGGCGAAGTGGGTTGACGAGGCGAAGGCAACCCCCTCCTCCCCCCCCCCCGCTTCCCGAGCAGCAGCAGCAGCAGCACCGACTTCGGTGAGTTTGTGCGTTGTGCGCTGCAGGCAAGAGTTTTGCAAAGAGAAGCTGCTTTGTGCTTCTACTTGGTATTTGAGAAAATGGCCGAATGCCTATTTCTGGAATGCAACAGCAGCAGCGGCAGTCGATGGTGGTTGGGGCTGATGGTACACACAATTTGGTAACGGGCTTCTCCCATTGTGAGCTTTTTTTTTCGGCGAATATCTGCGGCCTCACATTCCTTTACTTGGGAGTAAAAACTTGGAATTTAATTTCTCAGCAAACGTGCAGGAGGCTGAAGAAAAGACCATCGGCATTTGAAAGCTTCCAGACTTTAAAACACTGCTAGTTCTTTTTACTTTCTGCCTTGATAACATTGTGTATGTAGGTCATTGAGCTCGTTTGCGTTTAGGCCAAAAACGAGACCAGCATTTTATTTAAATACAATCCCCACCCTGCTGTTGGTTGACTAATTTCAAGACCAAGTAACTTGCCAAACACACTTTGTTGAGGAATGTGTGTGTGTTTGAGCTTTTCTTCAGTACCTTGGTAGAAGAGAAGGGAGCTGAGAAAGCCATGGTGTCTGCATTTTCAGTTTTGAAAACAAATCCTGAATTGCACAAAAATACACATCACCGACAGCCATTCCTGTTTTGCTGTGAATCCCTCCATAGTGTGGGGATATATCTGGTCTGTAGGTATTTACTTTGAAATAATTTAAAGAACATGTATGGTTACATGATACCTTACTCCAGGTAGCTTCACTGTTTTATTTTTTACTTGTGCAGTGTAGGTAATTGTATCAGTAGAACAACAACTCTGAGTAGGTTTTAAGAAGTCTGGCCTGTGGAAAGGTTTCTGAAATGATTTAACTGTAGTAGTACAACGGGAAGTAAGGCCCAAGCCAGGTCTTGTAATCCAAGTTCTGTGTTTGAGGACTTGTCTGTGTGTATGCTGCTGTGATGGTTCTGCAATAATGGAACTGTCTTCCAGTTAGCATTTGTTTGAACTTTGGTTCTGGCTTTCAAGAAGGCCATAACAAAATATATTTTTAACATGGCCTTTCCCATTGTGGTAAGAGCTCCTTGCTTGGTAGGGACTTTTGCAGTATTGCTTTACAACTAACTCTGGTGCTGTGGCCTAGAGGATTTTGGTGTTTAGAAATAAAATGCATTGGATTAAAGCATATTTAATCTAGACCATCATTGTTTAATTGCTCTTGTTATTCAAATTTGGTGTTGAAAGTTGGTTTTCCAAAGCAAAGGAGCAATGACAACTATTTACCCACTCTCACCCTTTATACCAGGCTTTCTCAACCTCAGCCCTCCAGATGTTTTGAGACTATAATTCCCATCATCCCTGACCACTGGTCCTGCTAGCTAGGGATCATGGGAGTTGTAGGCCAAAAACATCTGGAGGGCCGAGGTTGAGGAAGCCTGCTTTATACAGAATTATTGGACCACATGCTAGCTTCTAAAGAATTAATAATAGTTAATCAACAATTATCTTCCCATGAGACATCTCAAAACAATTAGCACTTTAAATCTATTTTTCCTTGTAATGTTCTGAAAAAGACAAAGCATTGTTTGACTACAACTGTTATCAGTATTCATCAAACCCTGCACATTTAACTAAAATATGCCTAGTTTCAGCTTTTCATTTCAAGATGAATAGTGTGGCCTTCAGATTTAATGCTTTGGATCCTAGACATGTTTTTAAAGTGATAACCAATTATTTATAATTAATAACCTTATTCACACTTGGCTAGGTTACAAGGCTCTCGGTGTTTGCTGTTAAATGAAGCATGCTTGGGTGTAGGTGTGCTTATAGTTGGAGTTTATTGTGGAATCAGTGCATTCAGATAATTTTTTTGCAGCATGCACATGTCATAAAAATTTTAGTTGTGCCTTTTAAGCATATAATCCTGATTTCATCATACTGAAGGAACTCTGATAAGAAAAAATAAATACTGTATATCCTGCTGCATATCTTGTCACCACTGGCATAAAAGCTCATTTAGCACACTTTTTGGTAGGTGGTTTGTCAAAAAGTTTCTCATGTGTGGTGACATTTCATTGGATGGCCACTATCCACATTTGCTACTCACCTGAGCCAAATCTAGCTATTTTCCCTCTGTGGTCCACAATACCAAATGAAAAAGACCCATTACTACCAATTGCTGCATGCTGAAAATGTGCTTGAATTTAAGCAACCCAGTTCAAAGGAGCTGTTCTCTGAAGATCTCCACACATTAAAATACATAGGCTTTGCGCAATAACTCTTTATCATAATTTAAATATTTCATTGCTGCTGCGATTTTTTTGCAGTCTGGGGAAAGTGTGCTTGTGCTTTTAAGAGTAAAAGGGGACTGTAGGACATTCCAAATTGTTTTGGATACAGCCACCTGCCCCCGCCAAATATAATTATTGTGCAAGACATTAGTATTAAATAAATCCCCAGCTACTTCCAGTGGATCTATTTTAATGCAGTGCGTGTGCAGGTACAGAAATAGGTAGTGAAGGACACTGGTGTGGACAGCAAGCAGAAGAATAACAGTGTAACTGGAACAAATACAATTGTGGAATTTAGCATGGCAATTGTCCACACAGAAAGATTAAATGTGAACAACTTGTTTGAAATATAAAGTCCTTGCCTGGGAGCATGCTAGGAGGGAAGGACGCTGACACTTTGCTATAAAATGAAATCATGATGCAATTAAAAGTTTGACTTCGTGGAAAATGTGGCCATATTTGACCACAATTTCTCTTAATCAATATAAGTATCATAATTAAATTGTCACTGTTATTGGAAGTGTTCTCAGTTTTTGATTATTACATAATAATTTCTAGACAGACACTTAAACAATCTTTCCCTCCCTTTTTAACAGAACTGTTAATATGGCAATGCAAGTGCTGGGGCAGTCTGGTGGCAGTGGCCTGTTCCCTGGAAATACTAACCTTGGCATGGCTTTGCCAAATGACATGTATGACTTTTCGGAACTTTCCAAAGCTGAGCTAGCAGCTCCACAGCTTATTATGCTGGCAAATGTGGCCCTGACAGGAGAAGTTAATGGCAACTGTTGTGATTACATGGTTGGTGAAGAGAGGCAAATGGCTGAACTGACAACCGTCGGCAATGCCAACTTTTCAGACAGCGATGGAGAAGGAATAGATGAAGCACAGGGCATGGAGAACAACCATAGACGCCTGGAAGATATGGATCTGGGATCCCTTGAAGCTCCTGAGGTTCGTAATGTGGAAATGGCAGAACTGACGGAGCCTTCTGTTCCTCATACTTGCAGCCAAGACAAGGGCTACCCGTTGGAGGTGCCAGATACTCCAGAGAGTGCAGATGACAAATGTAAGAGCTTGAAGAACAAACCGTTTCGTTGTAAGCCGTGTCAGTATGAGGCAGAGTCAGAGAAGGAGTTTGTCCATCACATTCGGGTTCACAGTGCCAAGAGATTCATTGTAGAAGAAAAAGCTGAGAAGCATGGCCAAGTTAAAGAAGCTGCCTCCAGTGCTACAGATGAAGTTGATTTCTCCAAGGGGCCCATTAGATGTGATCGCTGTGGCTACAACACTAACAGGTATGATCACTATCTGGCTCATTTGAAGCACCACAACAAAGCTGGAGAAAATGAGAGGGTCTACAAATGCACCATCTGCACATACACAACTGTCAGTGAATATCACTGGAAGAAGCATTTAAGAAACCATTTCCCACGGAAAGTGTACACATGCTCACAATGCTCCTACTTCTCGGACCGGAAGAACAACTATGTGCAACATATTCGAACTCATACAGGTGAGTGTTGTATCTGTTTCTTAGGTTTGGCTGTTTGCAATGGACTTGGGTGTGCTGGATTTGAGTGCGTTTGCACTTGTTTGCTGTCATGTTATAAATTGTGCTATAAACTAGCACTTTCTGATTTAAAATGATTGGCTTATGTGTACCAGGATTGTTGTGTTATACATTAGAGCTAATGGGTAAAACAATAAAACTAAACACAATTCATTACATCTTTGTGTGGCAGGGGAGGTGATATTTGCTGATTCTCACTGATAGGTTTTAAGGAGAATGAGTGTATTTTGAGAATTACAGTTTTCTCCAATCAAATTTTAAATAATCACCAATAATATAGATGTTTATATACTGGATGTTTATATACTGAAAATTAGCTCTAGTAAGGGAACAATGGTGGTTTTTGCTTTTGAAAATACTTTGCCACAGTCAGCTAATTTGTTTTTCTCTGCTCAACCTTTTTGTTTTGTTTGTATAAAACACTCACAAAACATTTGTGTCCAAGTTATTTTTTTGAAGAAATGCAGAACAGGAAAATAACAAAATTGCCAGAAATCACTAAAAGTAGACTTGGCTTTTGAAGCTATTTTTAAAATGAAATCAGAAACAATTTGTTTGAGTTAAAAGTGACAGTGGTAGTTGAGCTATTTAAGCTTGTAGCTGCTCTTAGGGCTGAGCTTAAGGGACCTAGTGGTAGTGGAAGATTAGTGCAGTTCCAAAATGACGAGCATCCCTCAAACCTCGTATTTTTCAATGAATTCTTTGGCCTAATCCTCATCCCAAGCCAATCATTGGGACCAGATACTAGTTGGGGCAGGCCGAGTTTTGCTCACAGAAGTGGCATCCAAATGGCTGTTGAATCCTTCCAGCTGCCTCAATATTTTTGCAACTCTGTGCTCCACCCCCCTTCCCCCGGGTTCGGAAAGTTCTGTTTGGCAAGTAAGGAAGCTTTGTGGCTGTGCTTCTCCTGCCAAGCAGAGCATTGTGCTTTAGTAACTATGAGACTTGATGTGACACAGCAATCTAAGTGCACTTCTAGAATCAGGATATAACAGTTGAATATATAAAAAAATTGTGGATAGGGATTTCAATCCAGTATTGGATGTAATTATGTTCTACGGATGAAGAGAATTCAAGCCAGCACAAGTAGCCAGTAATTTCAGCTTCATTATATATAGTATGCAGTGGTGGCCTGCATTCTTTTGCCACTTTTGCTCAGATTTTGCATTAATAGAGCAGAAACAACTGTCATGATTCAGGCTTGGATTCTTTTCAAGGTGGCAGACTTTTTTCTTTCTTCTTTTACAGAAGGAGTTGTGAGGCTGTAGTGGATTACTTAATATGTTCAGAAACTGAGACCATCTTGCTGTTCCTTTGCAATGTTGCAGATTCATTGGGTGCTGCAGGAAAGCATTCTTCCTCCCCTAACTGTACTCTGCTTGGAATGGAGAGTGTAGTTGATCACTTTTGAATCCTATCCTTGCCCCTTTATTGCAGAAATTGCCAGGTGATACTGTTGTCGTGAATATCTTCACCTATGGATTTCTGCATATAAAACCATTGTTAAAGGGTAGAAAAACAGACTAGTCATAATTAGTGGAGACAAAACCTGCAGCGGTGCCAGGAGTGAAAGCCAGGCATGTGCATGCTTGAATTATTAGGCAAAAGGAAGTGCTTGAGGTTCAGTAGCATATTCTAGTGATCTTAGACTCAAGTGGTGTATAGCCCCTGTTCTCCTATCTAAATAGATACATATCCGCTCCAGTAATGCTATGTAGAATGTAACCTTGTACCTGACATAATAGGATAAATAGTTGAGTTATGGATATATGTGCAGAATTCTGTTCCTCATTGTGATCTCTTTTCCTTGTGCTGGCCAGTTTCTACTAAATGAAAAAAAAGTAAGTTGTATTTTTTAAATCATTTGATGCTGACCCCAAATAAATGGTAATACTAGATTTGTGAAGGGGAGAAGAAAGTTACCCCAATACAACTTTGTATACTTAAGAGTGTGGCACTCACAGGCACTATGGTGCCCTCAGGCACTCCCCTTTGTGCCCATACAGTTCCCCTTTCCCTCCTACATGATTTTTGATTTTTTAAATTTGAGTTTTGTCTGTTTGTTGTGCTTTTTGGGGGGGTTGTTTCATTTTGACTTGCCTGCTATTGTTTCTGGTCATACTTGTTTTGTGTATGTGTACGTGTTTTTTATGGGGAGAAATCTGAACATCAATCCCTTTCCTCTGCCATCCACCCATGAAATCAGTATTTTGTGTTGGACTCAACAGTTTCTTTAGGTTTACAGCTTGTGACTCCATGTCCTAAAATGTTAGAGACCCCTAGTATAAACAATAGGGACAGTCAGTCAGTTTAATTGCTGCTGTTATGAAACGTGCAGACTGTGTCGAAAAACGTATGTTAGCAAAAGTCTGATCGAAACTGAGTTTTTAGGAGAAATTTTATTAGGCTACCACCTGGTAGTGGGTCCCATAACACCTTTTAGAGGTCATTGAGTTAGAGCATAATCGAGCCAAACTTCAGCACAGTACATTTTAATGTGAAGTACTTGTTTAAGTGTCTCCCATTGAAAATGAGATGTACAGGTATTTGGCCAAGGTGCCTGGATAGCCTTGGTCAAGAAGGGCCAAACTACTGGCCTCTGACACAGGAAAGACAAATGGGGAGGAGGGTTGCATGGCTCTGCCAGAAGGTGATTGACGCTCCTTGAAGCAGTTGTGCCCAAGGGAAAACATTTGGGGAAATGGGGGTGGGGTTACCTGAAGATGAGAGAATGTTGTAGCTACAGTTTTTGATTTCTTCACCAAGGTCAGACAGTTTCCCTCAAAAAATTGTTCATCCCTATCATTTACCTTTTCTCGGACCTCAGGACAAGTCTGAGAGAAGACAGTCTCTCTCCCATCCCCTCTGACCTTGCAAAAGGAGTTGAGGGAGAACTGGAATTTTCTGTAATTTGAGCGGCAGTGCTGGAAATGGTGGGAGAGAATTTTGCTGCTGCTTATTTTCTGTAAGAGTATGTGGGAGGTTGCAGAGTGTCCTTGTGAGTTCAGGGGCGCTTGCACTTGTTGATGATTGCATTTATGGATGTTTAGCTAAGAATGGGAGGCAGGAATTCCCTGGTTTAAATCTTGCTTCAGCCAAGAATTACAAGGCAGGTTTAGACAAGCAGCTATTTTTCAGCAACAATATCTGCAATATGGGAATAAAAAAAACCCTAGATTGTTTCTAGAGTTGTTGTAAAATTTACAAATATCATGGATAGAAATCACTTCAACCCAAATGCAAACTATAAAATAGTCTCTCTCTCACACACCTCTGTAAGAGAGGTTTAAAAAAATAATTAACCTTGGTTTCATTTAGTGTTTGTCATATTTATAGAGCAGGTGAATTACTTTGTAGGTGAAAGTTGCTAGTTATTTTAGAGATAATTTATATTTGAGGTATTTGCCAGGTATATTAGACTGGGAAGGAAGATGTTTAAACCAAAATCTTAGTCCGGTTTTAAGATGAAACAACATTTTTATGCCACTTTCCTCTCACCAAATCATCCAGCTCAGTTATTTTGTGTTCGTGTGTGTTTTTGTGTGTGTGTGTTTGTTCAGTTCAATCCTCTGAGCAATTTAAGGATTTTAAGTTTGTGTTTATTTTATCTGTTTTAATAGGAGAGCGTCCCTATCGGTGTTCCATGTGTCCGTATTCAAGTTCTCAGAAGACTCATTTAACCAGGCACATGCGCACACATTCAGGTTGGTAAAAAGGCAATTCAAGAGAGCCGTGGTGGTTAAGGTTGTGGCTATATTCGTTAAATGTCTGATATGTCAGTGCAGGGATTGGCAGAATGAAATTCGTAGTCTGTTTATGACCGCCAAAGGTTTAAGCCTAAAACAGCCTGTAGGTGAGTTGTAAATTGTGTGCTTACATTGGCTGTGGAAACAGCCATGGCTAGCTGGATGCTTTGCACTTGTAATCCCTGCTATTTATTTTTTTACTCTGGGCAGTCTCCTGTCTGATAAGAAAGAGCTTTGAAAGCCCCCCTCCCCAATATACAGAGTGAACTGCCTTCACCACTTGTTACCTATGTTTCCAGTATTCATCAAAGCATCATCCATGCAGAAGAGGAAAATAAATCAGCAGTTCTCGGGGAAATGCAAAGCTTTGCAGTACTATAAAAAAACTTTGATACTCCCCCAAAGGTGGGGAACCCAAATGCATGCCATTGAGAACTGAACAATGCTCATTGAATCCCAGAATGCTGATGTTCTGGGAGTGTTAAACAAAAAAAGTGGGGGTTGGGGCAGAATAGAAGAGGGCATTGCTGAACTGGAGCATTCCCATTGCAAAACTTTCTTGTGATTGTCACTTATCTACATGACTTTTAATGTGATTCCTGCATTCGTGACAACTTTTGAAACAGCCGTTGAATTTTAACCCCTCCATGCATGTAATTTGTGAAGTTGATTGCTGCTGTACATATTAATGACTGACTTCTGTTTTTATTGTTAGTATACACTCACATTTAATGTTCAAGTAAGAGTTGCTGATCACCCAGTCAGTTTGTATTTTTTTCCTGGAACTATGTATTATGTCTGGGTTGGGAGGTTGAGTGGTAGCACTGCAGAAACATTTTGCCTTTTTGAGGAAATAATTGCTTCTGGGTTATATGGGTGTGGTGTAATATTTGTGTAAGCCTACTATTCATCTATAATTTCCATTTTTCTACACTGCCTTCAGTGGACCAGTTTGGTTTGGATTCCAATTGCTAGTATTACTGTAGACTGATCTTTCCTGGTATGTATTTATCATAGATGGAATATGTGGATTAGTTGTTGCTTGCATGTTTGTTTTTGTTTCTTTCTTTTGGTTTGTTGTTGTCTTTTGTGAATGTGTTAACTGTAAAATCTTTTTTTTTTTTTAAGTTGAGAAATGCAAAAGCATGCACAACTGTATAAATCTGTAGCTGTGCAAATAAGTTGCTGTTTGTAATTTAATCACTGGTAATTTCCCTCTTGATTGTTTCAGGTGAGAAGCCGTTTAAATGTGAGCAGTGCAGCTATGTGGCATCAAACCAGCATGAAGTGACTCGGCATGCAAGGCAGGTTCATGATGGGCCCAAACCACTGGCCTGCCCGCATTGTGACTACAAAACTGCTGACCGAAGCAACTTCAAGAAGCATGTTGAACTCCATGTTAGCCCACGGCAGTTCCTTTGCCCAGTCTGCGAGTATGCTGCATCCAAGAAGTGTAATTTGCAGTATCACATCAAATCCAGGCACCCTGACTGTTGTGACATCACAATGGATGTCTCAAAAGTAAGACTACGAACTAAAAAGAATGAAGTGAATACTTCTGAAAACACGGGTGGTGATAATAAGGGCGTGGAACAAGAACAGGCAAAGAAAGAGATGACTGAAAAGAAAAGTGAGAGAACTGTAAAAGAAGAGAACCTGTCAAAAGAAAAGAAACCAACTAGCAGTGTTGGTATAGGCCACGTAACAACTCGAAGTCGCAAAACCGTTGCTGAAAGCAAAGAGGCAAATGTGAAAACTGAGAAAATGACAGAGAAATCTGGTAAAACAAAGAAAGCAAAGAGAAAAGCAGATGCCACCCCTGTTCCTTTGACAAAAGATTTTGCAGCAGATACTGATGTTATAGTGAAGAAGAAAAAGAAAACTGAAAAAATGTCCCCTAAATGTCAGGACTCTCAAAAGACTGAAAACAAGTTAGAAGTCACCAAAAAGCAAAATTCTTGCCTGAAGAAAAACAAGAAAAAGAAATATCTGAGGAGTAAGCCTGGTAAGAACAACAGAAAGCTTGATTGTGAGAAGGTCACAGATGAGGAGTTCTCTAAAGAATCTGTTGCTATACAAGAGGAGGAAAGTAAGGTAACTGATAATGCTTGCAGTGAACTCCAGCCTACTGTTATCCTTGATGTTAGAGAGAGCCAGTGCATTCCTGTGGAGAACACGCAAGATCATGAGTCACTGGCTGCGCAGCAGAAGGTTATGGATATAGAACTAGAGGTGAAAGAGCAAGAAATGCCCATGGCAGAAGAGGAGACAATTAAAGCAGTTTCTCAGAATGAAATTGAGCCGACAGTCATTCCTTGTATCAGGTCTGAGGACTCAAATACCACCTTTGAAAAAGAGACAGGTGTACTAAAAGATGCTTTACTTGATTTGTCCCAAAATACGGAAACCACAGAAACTTGTGAGATGCAGATTGTGACTGATCCTGATCCAATACAAGAAACTGAAGAGGTACAACAAATATGTGAGATAGAAACGGTGAGTAACCCACATCCAGAAGATGTCAGTTCTACAAAAGAATTGCAGGCTGAAGAGTCAGCAGAAGCTCCTCCACCGCCGTCGCCAGAAAAACTGGAGAAGAGCACTAAAGCAGACCTGGTTTCAGCATCGTCTAGTGGCACAGTAGTAAATGAAAATCAGGAAATGGAAGAGGATGAAGGCATCCACAGTCACGAGGGCAGTGATATAAGTGACAACATATCAGAAGGCAGTGATGATTCTGGGTTAAATGGTGCTCGGACAGCACAGGAGAAAGATCAGAAACCATCCCAAGAAGTGGCAGAAGCCAAGGCCACAAAGGAGAACTATGTGTGCATATTCTGCGATCGTTCATTTAAAAAGGAAGGTGAATACAGTAAGCACCTGAATCGCCATTTAGTAAATGTGTACTATCTTGAGAAAGCAACAAAGGGGCAAGATTAACCAAACTGCAGTTTCATGACAGTTTATTCTAGAGCTTAGGTACCAGTTCTTGTAGAATCTTTGCTTAAGCTCAGTTTGCTTATACTTTTTTAAGTTGGTTGTGTTTTTCTGACCTTTGATGAAATGTTGAACTAATTAATTACTTGTATCTCTTTGATTAGAGAGGGCAAATAGGGTATGCATGCTGTGGCTTGTTAAATTGGCAGAACTCCTTGGGATTGAGCCCTGGAATCTCTTGAGTATTTCTGTTGACTTGAAGCAGAACTATTCACAAGTTAGTAGGTTTAGAAATGTAGCCTTGGGGAACAATCCACCAAGAGTGTCTCCTGCACAGCCTCTAAAAAAATAATAGAAGTGTGCAAGAGCACTGTTGTGCTGTTGCAGAGTCCTGCTTGTTTCCATAGGACTTGAGCAGGAGATATTAACAGTTGACTGAGCCCACAGTCTGGGCCTGTCCAGTCATTACATTCCAGGAAGGTATTTCAGCCTGGTATGAGACATGTGCTCCTTCTCTCTTTCCCCTTTACTGCTAGGAGAAAGTCAAAGGTGAATTAGCATTTATTTGAACGTGGTATCTTCCTGATCACCCATTCAAAAACCCCTTATTTGATCCTGTTTTATATACACTTGCTACAATGTGGAACTGCTTCCCCATATTCCATTTCTACACCATTGCAGTGTAGGTAAGGCCAAGTGTGTGAGTTTTCCCACCCCCTAATGGGAAGAAAACAGTAACTGGTCCTGTCCCTGTGGTTCTGATATTCAGAATACTTAGTTGTATGTGAATGGGGTTTTTCTGAAGACAGACTGGGTGGTTAGGGAGATAATGTCTTCAGTAAACAGCACAGCCTGGTTCACTCTTGTCCTTCTCCTTGTTCGGAAGGATGAGAGTCTTGGGTGTGAGACCATCAGGCTCATCCCTGGTTAATAATTTCTTGCAATGTGACAAGTGCACAGGCCATCTGTGCTTGTTGAACAAAGTGTTATAGAAATAAACTCCTAGAAATTGAAATATTGCTCCAATTGTTTCTAGAAAAATCTGCCTTTTTTATTTTCACCTGTTGGTATGATGAATGCTTAAAGAACTCACTGTGGCAGATTATTTGTAAAAAGAGCACTTTCAGAAAAATGTTGAGGTTGGCTAACGGAAAACATAATTGCATGATCATATATTTAATTTGCATATACATTTCAGGTCCCCCAATCATGATCAGCAAGCCAAAATCTTGGGAGTTCTTTCTACCTTTCTGTTGATTAGTGAATCCATTATTTGTTAAATACTACTTTTCGACAAGGTTCTTATTTCTTCTTGTGCTTTAAGAGATGAAAAAATGTTGCACATAATTGTTTTTATTTTTACCTATGCAGTTTAAGCCTTTAGGAGTTTAGTTATTTCTGTGTATATGAACACTTTATATATGCATGTTTGGTTTTTGTTAATGGGTTTCCTTCCCGTAATGTTGATTTTCAGGTTTGTTGCTTATTGTGGCCAGTGTTGTTTATCTTGACCACATTTTCTGGTTCTGAGTTTGTGCAGTGTTGTAGCTTTAATTATTTGATTTTGGAACAAATGATACTAAAGGAATGTCATCCCACAGACCACACTAAGAACCAATTACTGCTCATGGATAGCTCCCGTTGTGAAAGGGGAACTTCTCAGTAGATTGTGCCCCCAAGAAGGTTGTTCATACATATCTCTGTATATAAGGTTGGATAATATATTCATATAGTATGCATTTTTATGCAGACAGTACTTTCTGCTGTTTTAGTGCATTTATTATTGCTGGGATAAACTTTTCACTGCCCTCCATTAAAATGAATAGGGGCATGCATGTGAAATTTCATGGGAAACTTAATTTGTTAATGGATGGTGCTTGTCAAGTTCTAAACATGGAATAGTCAAATGAGAGCAAAAAATCCATTAAAAGTACACGTGAATTTTAAAATTTGTAAGTACTCTTGCTCAGCTCATACTCATTTCAGAGGGTCCTGTGCAGGAGAATTTCCAGGTGGATTGTGCTCCTTATCTGCTCGTCAAAGACAAATGTTGGCAATTACATAATACATGGAATTTGAAGTGATCAACAACACTATCAGGAAGATCTTGGAAAGCAACAAATAAGGGAAGATGTAGAAATTCCTGATCCTTATTCCATCAAGTTCTAACTTAAATTAATTACCCTGGTACTTTTATACTTGACATAAAAAGGAGTTGAAATGATTGGATATATTATGAATTTGCAAACACTGGGAGAAAAGTCACAAGTAAAGCAAGTCTGTTATCAGTAATGTTTGAGGCATTTGGAATGTGTGAGCAGTGAGAAAAATGCAGGTCTTTTGCATCTATCCCCTTTTCCTAAATTTGTAGATATAAATGCCACCTGCAGTCCTGCAAAGCAACATCTATAGAAGCTTGCACTTCCAGAGGGCGCATTCCATCCCAGCAGCTTTTGCCAATCTGATGCCTTCCATGCCATGTACTACCACTCCCACCTGGAGGGCACCAGAAAGGCTGATCTGTGAGGACGTTTCTCCAGGACAAACCCCATGAGTGTATTCTGGCATGGCTCTTGTTTACTTCTGGGGGCTTGCGCAGAAAAACTTCCTGCTAAACTGTGCCTCTGAATGGCTATCAGGATAGTTTTTTGACCTGCTGCAGAAATATTAAAGCAAACTCTTTTATTCTTTTGTCTTGGAGACTGCTAACGCTTGCATTAGTTTAAGCTGTATTCGGTCTCTTTTCCTCCTCCTTTCTGCTAGAACCTTTTGTGGTTCTTTTTCAATATAACTTGACTGAATACAGGAACCTAATACTTCTGTGTAGTGGGTGGGTGGGTGGGTGGGTGGAGTTTTCTAATAGGAGGCCAAAGATCTGAGGGAGAAAAATCCCTTTAGGGCAGAAATAAATTGTGTAACATTGGTTATTTGTGTGTGAATAGCTTGTGTTGAATACTTACTTTGGCTGTGACAATCATTGTCAACTGAGAATCAAGTTGCAACTATATTTATGTTGAACCATTAAACACTGCTGAATTGTCTTCCTAGCCAATTAGTTGGAATAGTATTAAACACAACTGTATTGTTGGATGTAAAATATTGTCATTTTGTAAAATATTGTTTGTAAAGGTTTTGGACAGAGGTTGGAAACTCCAGTACAGTGTAGAGTTTTTTTTCCCCTCTGCCTTTTTAAAAAGAGATGTTTCCACTTTGTAAAAGCCTTTGTGGCCTTAAGCTACATTTTTGTGATTTTTTTAAAAAACCAAGTTGGTTGAAAAGGTAGAGGCAAAGAGGTGTCACTCGCAGTAATGACATTAGATGACTTCACATTACAAGAAAATGTTGTCATGTTACTCAGAAGATCTTACTAGCAAATGATCAGGAGTAAAACTTTCACGCTAGAAAAGACAGTAGAAGTTGGTACCTGTGTTGGGTAGTGTTTCTGAGCTTGAGAGGGCAAAACTGTTAAGTATTAAAATAATATCTTCCAGCGATGTAATTGTTGTGTCTTGAGATATATTGGATATTGTGATTGACTTGAAATTCCTGTATGTTTTCCCCTATTTTGTTAGAATAGAAGGAGGTACCTATAGTGACTGAACAGTTTAAAAATAAAACTGGTAAAAGATGGAATGTCACTTAATGTTAGATGTTACAAGTGGATTAGTGAAATTAGGGTTAAACTACAGATGAGTTACTGTGTTTCTGCCTAAAGTAGATATTTCTTAAATTGAATTTTGAGATTGTCACAGGAATTTTGGATACTCCTTTCCAGCGTCTTCCTTTATTAAAGGGCTTCTCTCAGCAGCAATGCCTGTCATAACATCCCAGCCTGATACATCCTGCATTATCTCATGTTGTTTGACAGTGTGGCTAGTTAGTAGAATCTATAGTGTTTTTGGAAAAGTAGCCTAAAGAATGGATTACTAGGAACTTGGCAACACATCTTAATATTGCTGCTATTTAGGGATTGATTGACCTAAGGGCTGGAACTTTAAATCTTTTCTACAGAACAAACTGACAGGTCAGTTAATACTCATAATGCCTTTGATTTCAGTATGTTGTTTTGCTGATGTATTGTAAGCACAGGTTCAGTTAGGTTTATTGAATCTTGATTGTGTAGCTAACAAGCTGAAATACAATATTAATTACATCCAGTTGGTTTAAGAAATTGTTTCACACATGTGTATATATACCTTTCCCTCCCCTAAAAAGCAAATCACACTAGCTAAAGAACTTTTTGTAAGCTGGCACTGAAACATTTTATGTTTGGTTGCACCGTGTTTGAAGCTTTTTACAGTGCAATACTTGTATTATTCTGTCAATTTAAACCAAAGGTAATTTTTTTTCATGCTTTCTCTCTACTGTAGTGCATGAAGAGCTTTTATATGTTTGTAATAGATGTAAAATCAGAAAAGATCACATATCCTGGGTTTTTTATTTACCTAAACTATGTACAAGCCTTTGTCCAAAATGTAAGGTGTTAAACTAAATTGCATATTAACCCATGAGTGTATTTTCCTAAGCATAGTTATGTCAATAAACTTTATTAAGGAATATGTGTATCTTTCATCTGTCTTTTCTGAATATTCATCAAATAATACCATTGACTATGGAAGGGGTGGATAGAAGTTAAGAGCAGCATATATTGGTTGATCTTTGGGTGATTTGAAATGGATTGACAAGGCTTTCTTGCTCCCAGTTGCTTAACGGTGGCAAGAAAATAACTCCCTAAATTGGTGAGAGGCAGAGATATGTGGGACAGGGACGCAGGTGGCGCTGTGGGTTAAAGCCTCAGCGCCTAGGACTTGCCGATTGAAAGGTCGGCGGTTCGAATCCCTGCGGCGGGGTGCGCTCCCGCTGCTCGGTCCCAGCGCCTGCCAACCTAGCAGTTCGAAAGCACCTCCGGGTGCAAGTAGATAAATAGGGACCGCTTACCAGCGGGAAGGTAAACGGCGTTTCCGTGTGCGGCTCTGGCTCTGGCTCTGGCTCTGGCCAGAGCAGCGATGTCACGCTGGCCACGTGACCCGGAAGTGTCTCCGGACAGCGCTGGCCCCTGGCCTCTTAAGTGAGATGGGCGCACAACCCCAGAGTCTGTCAAGACTGGCCCGTACGGGCAGGGGTACCTTTACCTTTTACCTTTAGAGATATGTGGAGGGACTGTGATAACCTGAGTTCAATTCCAATACTTGAAACAAATTCCTGCAATATGAATTAACCAGACCCCAATTGTCGGCTCCTAGAGTTTTAGTAAAAAATTAAGTGGCTCCTACAAGCTTCACAGCTGGTCCTCTCCTGTGCTAAACGGCCACAAGATGCATGCATAAAAATCTATATTGGCGATGTGACGGGACCATGGTCATCTTTGGGGCTCTTCCACCCTCTTTGATATTCCACCTGTCAGATAATCAACATTATTGAAGTAGGAGACAATTTCTGTAGCAGAAATTGTGTCTTGCTACCTGTGAAGCAGTGAACTGAATGACAGCTGTGCTAGAGCAATACAAGATGTATTTTCCCCAGCATCTTGGATACTTGAATTATATTTAATTCTATTTTTATTACTGATATGTTTGCCATCCTGAGCTCCTTGGGGAAAAAGGGTGGGAAATGAATTCAGTAGATAGATAAATAAGGGGATATTTCCACACACCCCTATCCTTGAAGGTATTTCTTGATAGCTGGCAGTGGACAAGAGTATAGAATGCATATTTAAGAACTTTGCAATCCCGTGAAGGTTAAAATAACACCAGTTATAAAGCAGTGGCTGCCAGTGTCAGCAGTTGCCTGGCTAAATGCCCCAGTTCAAAATACAATAAAGTTTTACTAAAATCTTTTCTTCATTAAAATATTTTGGGTCAGTGCTTCAGGAGCTCTGAAGGAGGTGCCAGATACCTGCAAACATGATCATTTGGTATTCTGTTCAGATTATATCAAGATTAAAGCTTGTCTCGTTTAGCAAATGAAGCTACGGTATACTTTGTTCTCCTTGTTGTCTCCAGCAAGTTGGTGCCCACAAATAAAATGAAGAAACAAAAGTTTGTGTCTTAAGAAATCTCCCACTGATGAGATGCACATTGAAATCCAATACCATGCTTGAAAAATAAAGGCTGTATTCTATAGTCTGTATAAATTTATGCAGAACAGGGCATATTTGCATAACATACTGGCTTTCTTTAGTGATGAGGTAGGACAAGAAACTATGGATTGCATTGAATCTTAGAAATCGTACATGGCAATTCTGCCTTCTGATTTTTTAGCAGGCACTACCCACAATCTTCCAAGCAGATATATGCAACCATAATAACGATAAACATACATTATTTTTTTAAAAGGGTGAGATTTGCTGAATTCTGTTGTTCCTGTGGAATTACATTATGAGTCCTCTTGATGTCCTAACATTGTGCAATGTTGAGTTCTGAAAAATCGCAGTACATTCAGTTCAATTACTGCTTTGTCAGACAGAACATACATCCAGTCAGCAGAAAAATATCATGACTAAATGCATGTCTCAATAATACTGTGTTTTCCCTTTCCTACAGTCTTCAAGGTAAGGTGTTAGTTTTGGATTATGTTATCAACAACCTTCTCATTTACTGTCATACATATTTCAAAATAAGTCACTGAGTGACGTCCTGACGGGTTTTTTTTGTTGTTGTTGCTGTCAATGCTTCACTGCATTAGGACAATGAACCACTATGTAGATGCTTTGATACATACCACTGGAGACCCAGCAACAGCAGTCTGTCCCTTCCTGGTTAAAACCATATTACTTCTCCACCCTTGCTATTTTTTTACGTCTAACAACACTCAACCTGTTCCCGTAAGTCATTGAGAAAGATCTGGTGGGAAGTATTTTTTGATTAATGATCCCAGGAGACTGAATTAAACTGACACTTGTATCTGCTATCAACAAAATGCCCATAAATTTATGCTGCAAAGGCAGTTTTGCAGCAGCAAGTTGCATCCCCTGTGCATCAAAGTGGAGAGTAAGATCTGCCCCTTTCAAGTGTCCTCAACCATCGTTTTTTTAGGGGGGAAAGTAATGGTACATGAAGCACCAGTCTCAGTAAATAAGGGCGTTGATTTTTAAAATATTTTAATGCTGTAGCCCCCTTTATTTGTTGCTGTGCAGGCTTCATTTACTGAGTGATGCCTCGACTTCTTGGGCTCAAGACATCACCGTTGATACAAGGGTCAGCAAGGCCAGAGTTACAGGCCCGAAGGCTTTACTCACAGTGCCCCTTTCCATGCATAACAGCAAGGTACTACTGCCACAGTTTATGGAGCTCAAACATGGACAGGGTTTTGAATCCTTTGAATTTACAGATGCCCTTGATTTTCTCTTATCTTACCAAGTTTCATAAAGGAGCTAGTTCCTTAGGAATGGGAAAACTTGGAACAGGAGTTTAAGAGCTAACATGAAAAGTGGACAACCATAGCTTCCATTCTTTCTCCTGCTTCGTTCATCCTCAAGGGCTCTTGCCTACACACATACTGCACTTCATCTTTTCAGGAATGGAGAGCAACAAAGCCCTCCCACACTCTGCTTGCTACCATCTTCCCTCTGAGAGTACAAGACACTGCTTGACCCTAGTCAGGGAGCCTCCCTCCTGGTGGGACACCCAGCCTGCTCTGCTCGTTCCATTTCTTTCACCATCAGAAAACAAAGAGATCTATGGGCAATTAGGTGCACATGAGATAGCTGGGAAGCCAAGCCCAGAGCTTGACACCTAGAGCCTTCTTTTGCAGTACCGCTATGCTCTGGTTTGGGTCTCTACTAGTGGCAGGAAAATGTGTATTGGCCACAAAGAAGGGAGGTGATTCATAGAAATGATGCAACACGTTTAGAACTTTAAATCCTTATTTATTTTTTTACAAAACTTGTTTTACAGCAAACAATCTGAAAAGAAAGGTATGTTCTGTGCAAATAGCACTGTGTCATCCTTGGGTAAATGACCTGTTGGGAGATTTCACTATCTACAGTTTCTTAGATTTTCCCCATCCTTGTTTTCTTATTTATATCTCTCTTTAAGTTTGCCACAAGGGGAGGTGGTTTTTTAGTCTCATACGCTGCACTTCGTTGCAGACGACGTCCTTTGATGTGAACGATGTATGGCAACAGAGGTGGTTTACGTACTGTCAGTGCTGTTCCTTCAGGAGTATAGCATTTGAGATGTACTTTGTCATTCAGATGAGCTGTTACTGCAACCCAGCCTGTGTAGAAGAAATACCAAAACATGTATATAATCTAAACAAAATGAAATCAGAACATTGGATTTGCTGGGTGAACAACTCCTTGAACAAAGCAGGACTATGTCAAATTTCATTTTTCAGTATTAAGACAAAATATATATTTAGATACTATTTTTTTTTAGGGCCTGTCCAAAAATCTTTACACTCAGTAAAATCCAAAGAACTTGATAAGAGATTGAGAAATCGGGAACCTCCCCCCCCCCCAAAAAAAAAGTCTTAATACACTACACTAGCTCTCTGGTTATAGTCATCATCAGGATAAAACAAGAAGTACCAGGGCACATAGCTACCCTGCCCGACACAAGAAAACATTTGCAGAAGTTACCAGCAGATGAAAGCTTTATATCAGCCACTGCCTCAGTACTGCCAATTCCTTCCAACATCACATCCTGATGGACAAGTGGCGGGAATTCTTTCATTCGTTCTTCACCTCCCATAGGAACCTTGTATTACAAGCCGGGGATTAAACAGTAAAAAAATGAATAACTCTTCATTTACATAGTAATGTAATTAGCAAATTATAAAACAAGTGGCAGGTCAAGTCGGGGAAATAAAGCCCAATGGTTGGGGACAAGTTAACCAAGAATAAAGTAGGCTGGCAGCCAAGCAAGCAACAATAATAATAATAATAATTGTATTTTGGGATTTTATTTTCATTATTTTTTTAAACCACTTTGATTCGTGAGAAAACTGTTACAGATGAAAAAGGAAAGAGAAGACAGGATTGAACAAGAACAGATCAAATAGAACAAAGGTGTAGAAAGGAAATTGGTGGGGCTTACTTTTAAGTAGACATTTACAGAACTGCTCTGTTAGAAAAAGATAAGGAAAACGAAAATGGAGAAAGAAGTAAGATGTGGTTGAAACAGTGAGAGAAAACCACAAGCTGAATGGCAGAAAAGAGAAACAAGAAGTTGAAGATAAAAAGCCAGTGAAAAGATTACTGCAATACGCCAGATATAAAATAAGACTGATAATCCAAGCAGGACCGTCAAGTATTGGGAGGAAAGGGTTGCTTTAAGAGAGTTTTCAGGTTTAGGGGTGCATTCTCTCATGGACAAGTTTCTGTGGCACACATGCCAATGGTGGGATTACAAGGCCTGAAGGATAGCATTTGGCCCCCAAACCAGAGGTTCCTCACTCTTGATTTAAAGTGGTGTCTTGTCAAAATGGGGACATTGCCTGGACTCTGATCCTTAGTGCGCTTTAAGTGTAGATCACAACGCAGTTTTTTAAAGTAAAAAACCAGAATGCGTGGTCACACATAAGCCTCAATTTCTATGGATATTCTGGAATGAAATGATGTGTTCAACTCCATGCAACTGCAAGATTCAGTAGACTTAAAACCACATTGGATGGCTTCACTCATTCTATTTAATAATCTTTTTATCCCTGGGGGGTCCTCCCCAGTTCCAATATTGTCTCTTCCCTTAGGAATCGTGGACTAATCTCACTGACCACTGTAAACTAAGATGTGTGAAATGCACTTTCTCTTGATTGCAATCAAGCTTCTGTTTGAACTCTTCAAGATGTCTGATGGTGCTTATAAGATTCAGGGTGAACAAAAGCAAGTAACTTCACACAGCTTTGGCTATATTCCAGTTTCTTAGCACTACTTTAGGTATTTCCACCCCGAGTAAGGCCTAGATTGTAAAGTACCCTGTTAGAAATTTATATACATTAACAGCAATAAAATTAAAATCTAAGATATCTCCGGTTGCTGAGATAGCACATCTTGCAATGAGGCTGCTCTATAGTGTGGCTTTAACAGGGAATAATCTTCTTGCAGTAGTGCTCACAGAATGCTATTTAATTCTATTATCTTCTTTGCAGAGATTGGATAGATGCAAAACAATGTGAAGTATTATTTCTTTCTTGCATAAAGTGGAAGACCACCAAGATATGGAGAACTCATCTGAGACAATGCAGTCATGGTGCTGGCTAAGAGCAGAACAAAGCCTGCCTTGTACTAGACCTAAGAGGCACAATAATGAATGGCTGTGGAAGGAGAGAGATCACAAGGCATTAGCCCTCATAGATTCTCCAATGGTAGAGACAGTACTGGCTTACCTTCAGTAATGTTTGACCTGCATGTTTTTGATAGACAGCATCTGCTTTTTCTACTGTAGTGATGTGCACAGGCAACAAATTAGAGGCCACAACAGAAAACCAGCAGGACTGGTCTCCCTAAAGAGTAATAAAGCTGAAAATAAATTGTCTGAAATAAATTCTATTAAGTTTAAAAGACCAGTTTCATCAATAAGCTTAAAGCCATCTTTGCTAGCAAGAATTCTCCATTCTCTATAGTTGACTGTGATTTAGTGATTGAAGGCTGGACAGACCTGCATTCTTATAAACATTTCCAGATCCACAGTTACTAACAAGGGACTGGAGAAACAGGATTTTCAGTCTGATAATACTCTTTCTGTAGTTATTCCACCCTTGCCTTTTAATTTAATATCCAAAGAAAAAACATAAAGCCCTTAATATAATGTTTCCAGTTTGGGAAGAGATATCTTAAGATTCAGCAAACAAGAAACACAATGTATTTAATGAACAATTTAGCTTAGCTGTGTTATTTTAGCTTTCTTACAACATGATACTCCAAAACTTTGGAAACATACACACATACACTTTTTCATACAAAACAGCTGCAGCTTGTTTTCCTTTTGCTCAGTGAAGATGCAGGCAGCTTATTCTATTTCAGACATACAGAGCTTGAAAATAATTGCTGAAGAACTGAACAACAGACATCACCTTATTCAATATTCATCCTCATAACTTGTTAATAGCAGAGTAACAGTAAATCTTGAGAATATAAACAATGGAAACTCAATCCTTTTGTTAGCCCAGAGGTACTGTCAGAAACTGGATCTCTACCCAAAGGAAAACATATGACTTGAGGCATTTAGTAGCTCCCTATCAACCTCTGGTGGTGATGTCTATGAAGCCCAAGTTATTTATCACTGCTGAGGGAAGAGAAGGAAAAATGCTCATTCAAGTTGCCAGCTCTCAATCTGGAACATACCTCACACAGTCTTTTCAACTACAGTCATACTGTGGGTTAAATATGCTTCACGTTGAGCGTTTTCAAGTTGCACTCTGCGGTGACCCAGAAGTAACAGAACGCGTTACTTCCAGGTTTTACCGCCCGCGCATGCGCAGACGCTCAAAATGATGTGACGCACATGCGCGGAAGCGGCAAATCATGACCCGTGCACGTGCAGACGTGGGTTGTGTTCACTTCAGGATGCGAACGGGGCTCCGGAACGGATCCTGTTCGCATCCAGAGGTACCACTGCACACTCTATATAATACACATTACAAATGAGAACTTTGAATCAAGTTCAGAATAGCCTCTGTCTCCTTTACCTGCAAATAATCTATGCGTCCCAAAGCACCTAGAAACAACGTCATCCCAGGCTTAAGCACAAAGGACCTTGGAACAATTGCACAGGTTGGCAAGACAAGCTTGACTTCTTTCTCCTTCAGCAAGTTCAAAACCTAAAACCAAAACAGAGTCCATTATATAGATGAAACACATTTTCATTTTTCATACTTTGAGATTTATAGGACAGCTTAAAGTTATTTCATATGCAGTTGACAGGAAAAGTGATTATATAAATCATGTTTTCAGGCCACTGATAGCAAGACGGCACTTGTCATCTAAATGCTATTCAGGTGCAGGAATGCATAGCTACTTGAGGCAGAATTAATTAAAAATGTAATACACAATGGCCTTAATCCAAAGAAGCCATGTATATGCATGCTACGGTGATGTAGCTCTCTCTAAAAACTCTACTGGTAGTTCAGTATGTTCAATAAACCTTTAGATTTCATTTATTGAACAGCAGCTTCCAAGAATACCTAGCCAACGGTTTAAACGGGTGGAGTGTCAGAAATAACAGGGGGAATGCTAAAATTCAGGCCAAGTCCCTGAATTTATGTGAAACAGCTCTTTGGATATCTACTTGCTCAATTTATTTCACTAGCTTGAGTAAATTCTGCAAAGGATCACCAGCAACATATTTTGCAGATACCCCAGCTCTCCAGCTAAAAACAGCAACGCAAAGCACAGAATCATAGAACTGCAGAGTTGGAAGGGGTCTCCAGGGGCATCCAGCCCATCTCCCTGCAATGCAGGAATCACATTAGTTGTACATACTAATTATCATCAAAGGACATATCCAGCCAATTCAACTAGATGAGCCCCATAATGTGTATTTCATCATCAGGGCAATTCAGCTGCCCTGTAAGGATCTCCCTTGCTGGAACAGAGGGCTATTTTTTCACATGGGAGAATATGGGTAGCATCATAGAATTTGTACATTGGTTCATGATGCAACAGCATATCATTGCTGCTCCACTCGACACACATTCCAGATTTAATCATACATGGGCAAAGTTATTGGAAACTGAAACAAAACCCATCCACTATACACATTCAACCAACTCCTGGCCCCCTCTGAATGAAGGCTTCAAAGTTGTCTGTGTAATCAACAGCTACTCCCAGCAAACTAGATCAAAGACAACAATTTATTTTATAGAGAGCATCAAACAAAAATCATTCATTACCAGGTCTGACAGAGAGCTGTGGGAAGCTTTTGCTAAATTCTGTGGTCTTCTTTTAAAGTTGCCCAACTTTGAACCAAGCAGATGTGCTTTGTACTAAATAAGCAGTTCATTAAGCAGTCTTAATTAATTTTTTTTTTACTCTATTATTTCAGACCTTCCCTCCACCCAAATTTTCTTGTGCCAGGTTGGTTTCCAAAGTGACTTCTGTTTTAGCATTTCTGAGCTGTGTGCACACAGGCACATAGATACACAGTCACTAATAAAGGTTTCCTGTCCAGAGCTGCTTCTACCTTCATCCAGCTCTGGGTTTCTTTCATCCACTTTTTTTTTAACCTTAGAAGAATGAATTATAGGATTAATTTTACAATGCAGGGGACTCCCCACTTACGAAGGGAGAGTCTAAGTGAAAAAAAGTGGGGAGCACTTTCTAAACACCCTTTAACCGCCCTCTCTGCCACTCTCTCTTCAATCCATAACAAAAATATTCTATCCAAAAATATCCACAACTAGCATGAAAACTCTGGGGGGCTGTCTGGAGGCTATGTGGGAAAGCAGCTGCTCCTGCTGCGCTACCCCATACACCAGCTGTTAGGCAGAGGGTTTCCTCTGCCCTCACTGGCATCCTCTTTGGACTCTAGGGAGGGTGTCCTTGCAAGTCACCAGGATTCTCCAGCTTTCTCCCACAATTTCCTAGTATGATTCTATTTATTTATTTCTTGGCACCGCACACAAGTAGAAAGCGCATTAGTGGGGGGATGCCTGTAATCAAGGGGGGGGGTCTCTCAGCCACTTAAAACTGAACATGAAATTCACTCAAATGTTTTTTCTTTAAAAAAGACTGCATCCAAAGCATAAGGAAAGTTGCACTTTTCAGAAAACGCTTCTGCGCTTGAACAAGACCTCACACAATACAGTAATGAAGTTCTACAGCAATTCTGCTTCAGCTAACACAACAGGTTGTGCATGCTCCTGCTCAAGATTTTATACAACAGGGTTAACATTGTTTGATTTAGTGTCACTTTTTCTCATAATATTCTAGTGGAAGACACTTTTCAATCCAAGCCAATGCCTTTCCTCTTCTTAGTCCTATGTAACAAACTTCTTAAAAGTAGAAGAGTTAACTTACACAACCATCTTTAACAATCCCTGGAGTGTCATAAAACCAGCGAGCGTCTTTCACTTCATTGTATGTGAGTTCAACTTTCTTAGTAGCAGTTACAGGTGGAACAGAAGGTTCTTCCTCCATACCAAAAGACAATGCTTCAGCATCAAACTCAATTTCACAATTTTTCTTCAGCTTTTTTGGCATTTGAAATGTTCTCCCAATTCTTCCTACATCGAAAGAAAAAAAAACCAAATTATATTGCTTTTCTTCAGTTAGTAGTTTTTGTCCCTTACAAACTTCTCATGATCCAGCTTTCTGGAGGCAGCAGCATCTTAACTGAACTTCAACGTATAGAGCTAAGGCCACTATTTCAGATTAAATTCTGGAATGATATGCTGATATGAACTATGCATTTGACCACTGTACATAACCCCTTCTCTGCATCCCCTCTGCATTTACAATTTTTCAAAAGGTCATAGGATCATATAATTTGTATCCTGATTTTCTGGCACGTGCTTAATTATATTTATGATTGTTTCATTTATTCAATTCTGTACTTTTCTGGGAATACAATCAAAGCGTTTATTACAAAAGAAAACATTTGTGGGCCACTCCAAGTATGACTGATGTTGGCTATCACCTTTAGAGTTAAGATCTCAGTCTGAAAATACTTATTACAGTGTACAATCACCTTTTAGTCTGTCCTCTGGTGATTAAACTAAAGAACTGAGCCAATCTTCTTACTGTATCCTCTTTTAAATTGTAAATTCTCTTGCTCACTTGACTAATCTGTCCTCTACTATGTTCAATGGGACTCAGGTAAGCATGTATAGAATTACAATCTTAGTCCTAGATATTATATAAATTAAAACAAGTACAGTTGGGGTGATAGGCAACATTAGTCATACTTAGGACTTATGTACACTTACTCTTGTCCCATTGCTTTCCTCTGGGGAAAACTGCTCTTTAGCACTCACATCAGCTGCATAGTTCTCATAAAGCACTCACCTATTAAGTACCCTTGCTTTTTGAGGATCGAGAGCTGCTTTTGCTCATCTTCACTGAGGTCTTCTTCCATTTTCTCTGCATCTGCCTTTAGTCTTGCTTCCCTCTGGAATATTCTGTAAGGTGTAGGATTAATAATTGGAAATTTCAGGAGATTCAAGGTCGTTCCTAGAAAAACAACAACAGAGGATTAAGATTTTAGGTAAGTATAAGCAATGCTAATTTGTCCCCCAAACTATTATGGGACATAATATAGTAATAAGAAATGGAGAAAACTGATGACAAAAACTTGTTCTGCTATTTCTTACATTTTGACAACCCATCTTCTCTGGAGCTTGTATTTTTATGTTGTGAACCACCCTGTGATCTTGGAATGAAGGGCGGTATACAAGTTTAATAAATAATAATAGTAAATAACAGAACTGGCGTAATGGTCAAATCATGAGGCAAGAGGTTCCCAGTTCAAACCTCATCTCAATTCATGCCCTTATGAAGTGGCCTGGCTTTAGGCATATTATTGTATCTCAGACTCATTCCCCAATATGTGTATGACATTGGCTTGCTACTATTTTATTTTTTTAAAAAAATTATACTGTTTCTCACATTAAGTCTTGTGGCAGTGTATCTCAATATTAAAATCAAAACATTAAAATACTGGAAGAAAATACAACTGAAAAACTAGGGAAGAATATAGATGCTGAGATCAAGCACCAGCAAAGGCCTTAAAGAACAAATGTTTACCAAAGATGCCTAAGCATCATAAGACGACATGCCCATATAGTCTTGCTAATTCAAGGTTTGGCTTAAGAGTGTCGGGCAAATACAGATCTCAAGTGCTATATAAAAATATTCAATGTTATCTAATTTGTTCATGTCAGATCCTCATAGCCCATGCACTCCAGTGCTTCAGTCTTCCTCCTGTCCACATGATAGTTGACTTATGTGTGACTGGTTTCAGAAGAGTAGCAGTGTTTCTCATTCTTGCTATAATATGAGTCTTATGACAACTTTTTAAAAGCTCATAAAAAGTCTAGTGTGGCACTTTTTTTTGTTAATATAAGAATTTAGTACAGCTCATCAACAACCACCGATTTGCTGGTGTTTAAGGTGTCACATGGCTGTGTGACAAGTGTAACAGGCATGGACAGCTCTCAGCTATATGTGTGTTTGGAACAAAGAACAGGTACTGACTTTTTTATCATCTCCAGTATTTCTGGAAGAGCATGACAGCATTACATTACTCAGCCATAAATGATGTTCTATGTGGGCTCCCTTAGGTTGGCCTAAATAAGTAAAAGCGCTTCCTCTGACCTGACCTGGCCAAGGCGAGATTGTTGCCCTATTGATCACATCAGATGCTCTTGACTTGCAGTAATCCGAGTGCAGGAGGGCATTGAAGAGGGTAGACTTCCCAGTATTGGTGCCTCCCACCAGGTACACATCCCCGTTGAACTTCCAGGAGCGCTGCAACTTGGAGATCAGCTCTTCCACCCCATAGCCGGTCTTGGCACTGATGAGGTGCACATCAACCACACGCTGCTGTTTCTGCGGCGACGTCGGGCTGGGCTTCGCCAGCTCCACGAGACCAGCGCCAGCGCAGCTCTCCAACAGGCGCTCTCGGAGACGGCTCAGGTACTGGGGCGAGTCGCCGGGCAACAGGTCCACCTTGTTCCCCAGTACGAAGAGGTGCGCCTGGCTGCCCACCAGCTCGGGCAAGTCGGTCGGGATGGAGTCGGGCAGGTCCAGCACATCCACCATGCAGAGCACCAGAGGTGGGCGGCCGTGGCGAGGAGGGCGGCACAGGGTGGCGCTCACCAGGCGGCGGTACTCCTCCCGGGGCATCTGCACCTGCAGCGCCTGCTGGTGATGCACCAGCATCCAGCAGCGCTGGCACACAGCTCCCTCCAGCGCCTGCTGCCGGCGGGTCGCCCCTTGCCCATCCTTCCCTTCCCTCTCCTCCTCCTCCTCCTCCTCTCCCAGCAGGCTCCGGTATTTCTCGCTGGGAAGGTACCCGGGCACCGCAGGGTCCCGGCAGTGCAGCTCCGCGCCGCAGCCCGAGCAGCTCACTCCGCTCGACGGCACGGAAGGGTCCGGGTGGCCCCTGGGCCGGTGGGCCTCCCGGGGCAGCTTCGGACGGCGCGACAGAGGCGGCCGGCTTGCGTCGCCGCCGCCGCTCCCGGGCTGGTCCGGCTCCGGCCTCCCCTCAGGCTCCCGCGAGTTTCCCCCCTTCGGCAGCCGCCGCTCTTCCTCAGGGACGTACTCGAGGAAGACGAACTGCTCTTCCTCCTCCTCCTCCTCCTCAGGCGGAGCCACCGCCGCCGCCGCCCCACAGCGTCTGAGGGGCTCCTCCGAGCTCCGGTAGGCGGGGAAGCCGCGGGTCCCGGCGCGCCGACGCAGCGCTCCTCCGCCGCCCCATGGAGGCCGCCGCCAAAGCTGAGGGAAAGCCAGCAGCGCGGCTCGCCTCAAGCCGTTCATCGCCCCTTCAGGGGAGGCCGGGGGAAGGCAAGCGGCGCGTGAGGGAAAAGGAAGCGAGCGCGCCGGCCAGAGCGGCTCCGGCTCGCGGTCCTCCAGGCGCCGCGCCCCCTGTCGGGGGAGAGTTGGCGTTTCAAATTGAGCGCGCGCCGTCGGAGGGGGGCGGGGGACCGCTCTCTTCCATATACAGTAAAGTGGTTGGTTTTTTTTTTTTAACCGCCCTTCATTCGAAGAGCTCACAGCCTATGCATTTATAAAACAAAATGTTAAATAAAAAGGACCCTTTCTCTGAGATTCCTGCATTACGGGGGGGGGGGGGGGTTGGACTAGATGACCTTTGGGATCCCTTCCAACTCTACAATTCTATGACTTGTAATTTATCTGAAAGGCCTATGGGGCCCTCTGCGCAGGCGCAAAACCTCGTCAGAGACCCTCTTAACTATATTGGGGAGGCGGGCGGAAGAGAGGGTGGGAGGAGCCAGTAAGATTGCGCGCGCAGGGCAGCGCGAGCGGAAGTGACGTTTTGGAGACCGAAAGGAAGTGGCTGCGCGCCGGCAGGGGGTTGGAATGTGAGCTTGTGCGCAGGCGCAGTCCTAAACAAGTGCTCCTGCTCTTCGGCTGCGTTTCGTTCTTTCTCACAGAAAGGAGCGCGCGCGCTGTTCGGGTCTCGCCTTCCGTCCCTTCAGTTTCCCGCATTTTGGTTTAGTGACCTGCCGTGAGTCGCCTTCGCCAAGATGTACGACGCGGATGAAGGTGAGGTCCCACATAGGGAAAGCAGACTGGGTGGGGGGGGGGTCCTTCATCTGTCTATGGGGCGGTTGGGGTTTCTTGAGGGAGGGCGGGGAGTCTAATGTCTTCCTTAGCTCTGAGAGGTAATCCCAGCAGTGACTGTAGAGGAGAGAAATCAAGGCTTGTGACATCTCTTCAGCTTGCTTAATAATAATGTTGTGAGTTTTTTTTGAGGGATTAACCGTTAAAAAGACTCCAGCTGGATCAGACCAAAAGATCATATGGACTAGCATCTTGTTCTCAGATGTTTGTGAGAAGCTGGCGAGCAGAACCTGCGTGCCACTTGAAAGTCCCTGCAAGTGGCAGGCAGAGGCAGGCAGCCTCTGATAGTGGAAGTAGAACATGCCATGAACCACTTGCAGAATCTCAGGCAGATCTCAGCCACACAGACGCACACACGCACACACACACGCACACACACACACACACACCTGTTGTGCAGGAGGGATGCCAGAGTAAACCCTTACACCAGGTTCAGTCTCCCTAAGGTTCACAGAGCAGGAATGGAGTTGGGGTTTATCAGTCAGGGAGTTTGGAAATAAGCACTTTTCAGAAATGAGCCACTTGATGAAAACTCTTAAAAGGAACTACATACTATTCCGTGAAAATATTTGTTTTGCAGATATGCAATATGATGAGGACGATGATGAAATCACTCCAGATTTGTGGCAGGAAGCATGCTGGATTGTGATCAGGTAACTTTCCAAATGGAAAATACAACGATTCTGATTTAGCCAAAGTTGAAACACTTTTTATAGTCTCACTGAATTTCAGAAGAAGAATACATGTTTAGAATTATTTTATTCCGTTCTCTGAAAAATCACTTTATTGCTAAACCTAGTGTTAAAGGTTAGACTTTCACTGTACACTTGAAATGAATGCTCCCAAATCTCCTGATTTTGAGCATCTGTCTGGTCACTTTTTTCATTCACTTCCTTCAGTCTTTATTCTACTATTTTTTCCCCTACCAAGTGCTTGCTAAGTGCAGCTGTGCCTAAATCTCTTGAGGCTTATCTACAAGTAAGATGCCACTGAATGCTTGCTGCATTGTATGCATGGGCAAGAGCCACTTGCCAGACCCACAGATGTTGCTTACTTGTTAGTGTAATTGTCTTCAGGTGGTCCTTTCTGGTCACATTCTCATTCCTTTCATCTTTTGGTTTCTTCTGCCAGAAGCAGCTAAAAAGTAAACGCTCATTTTTTTCCATAGATCAGTAACTGAACATGGAACAAATGCTATTCATGCAGAAGGTCTCAGGTTCCATCCCTCACTTTTCTGGTTAAAGCAGGATTGGGAAAGACCTATGCATGAGACCTTGGAAAGCTGCTGCCAGTCAGAATATACAGTACTGGGTTGGATGATGCAGTATAAGATAATTTTCCCCAGCATAACCTCCTTATGCTACAGATTTTTAACGAAGATCCTCCCCTCTTACCTCCAGTCCAAAGGGACATAAAACATTCTGTCCTATAGCGGGTATTCAGTCAGGAAATTTTTCTGAGAGTTGTTCTAGGAGAATTAAAGTTAAGAGAACTTGAATTTTGATACAAATGATAATTAAAGATTTTTTAAATAAATTAATTGTTTGCATTATTTGATTAAAACCCATCAGCAGATTTTTAAATTAATACCAGTTTCTTAAACATTTTAGATGGGATGATACACACGGGAATCTAAGAATGAAAGCAATCTGCTTTTTACTTCAGAATTCTTGGTTTTGATCTTATACTAAATTGTTCATTCTCACAAATTACTTTCCAAAGTTCCTATTTTGATGAAAAAGGCCTGGTACGACAGCAGCTAGATTCGTTTGATGAATTCATTCAAATGTCTGTGCAGAGAATTGTTGAAGATGCGCCGCCAATTGATCTGCAAGCAGAAGCTCAACACGCTACAGGAGAAGTGGAAGAGCCAGTAAGAGCCAGTCGTATCATGTTAATTTTGATGATGATGATAATAATAATAATAATAATAATAATTAATAATAATAATTAATAATAATAATTAATTCAAAGTAAGGTGTAAGTCAGGCAATCCAAATCCTGTCCTATGAAAGTTGTCACTTCTCATTGTATAGAATTTCTAAATGGAGCCTTGTGTTACTTTCAGCCACGCTACCTTTTGAAATTTGAGCAAATTTATCTCTCCAAGCCTACACATTGGGAAAGAGATGGTGCCCCATCACCTATGATGCCAAATGAAGCCAGGCTGCGAAACCTTACGTAAGCAATATCGACTTCTGTTATTAGTGATGATATATGGTGAAACCTCAACTGTAGCAATGTCTGAAATACAGTAGCACAAAAAATAAATAAATCCTGGGCTAAATTTGTAGAGCTACTGGTATTTCTAGTTCAAATTCCCAACTACTTGGCAAAAAAACTCACGCTTCTTTAATATTTAATTAATATTTATTTTTTTTCCATTGAAACATGGCAATTTCTTTTTCAAAGGTATTCTGCTCCGTTGTATGTGGACATAACTAAGACAGTTATTAAGGAAGGAGAGGACCAGTTGCAGACGCAGCATCAGAAAACTTTCATAGGCAAAATTCCTATCATGCTGCGATCCACCTACTGCTTATTAAATGGCTTAACAGACCGTGATCTTTGTGAGCTGAACGAATGCCCTCTTGACCCTGGTGGCTATTTCATTATTAATGGATCAGAAAAGGTAAGAATTAGGAATTCACATGAAAAAATGACTTGCACAGAAAATTCCATGCATTTGGTACACAGTAGCTTCACCCCATCTTCTTCTTTGCTCACCAACCCCATCTACCTCCTGTTGATATTATCCCCATGTTGCACCTCACCAAACCTACCCTTCTCTCCTTAGAGCTGTTCCTTTGTGGTTCACCTGAGCTGCCCACCCCAGATTCCTTCCTCTGCTGCCCTTCTCCTCACCCTCCAACGCTGCTGCAGTGGTCCAGCAGCTTTCAGAAGGCAGTTGTCATGGTGAAGTTCACAGTGCCACCTGTCAGCGGTCAAATGAACTTCTGCATGTCGACAACCTTACCCTTTTATTATATGTAAGAAATGTCAATGATGAAGTCCCATAGACCTCCTTTCTTGTAATCTAATATTTGATTGTAATCTAATGGGGTTGATTTTGTTTACCTTTGCTGAATAGAGAGAGCCCAGGTCTCCTTGAAATAAATAAATAAAAATTTAAAAATTGTCCAGTAGCACCTTAGAGACCAACTAAGTTTGTTCTGGGTATAAGCTTTCGTGTGCATGCACACTTCTTCAGATACCTGAAGAAGGGTATCTGAAGAAGTGTGAATGCACACGAAAGCTTATACCTAGAACAAATTTAGTTGGTCTCTAAGGTGCTACTGGACAATTTTTTATTTTTTTCTTTCGTCTGCATCAAACAAACATGTCTACCTACCTGAATCCAGGTCTCCTTGGTCCAATATCATGTGTTACATTTGCTTTATCATCATTCCTTCCGCTAGTCTTCAGTTCAGAGATCTCGTAAGGCATGTGTGCCGTATCTTAGATGAAGAACAATGACAGCCAACGTTAATGTTACAAAAGTGGACTCTAAAACGAGCTGTGTCTTTGCACTTGCTCATTCCCCAAACAGGTTCTGATTGCTCAAGAGAAGATGGCTACAAATACCGTATATGTGTTTGCAAAGAAAGATTCCAAATACGCCTACACCGGAGAGTGCAGGTCTTGCCTGGAAAATTCTTCTCGGCCCACAAGTACGATTTGGGTCAGCATGCTGGCCAGAGGCGGCCAGGTAAGCAATTTGGCTTAAATCTTGAGATTCCAAGAGGGTAAGAAGTCTGCTTAATGGCTGTGGTTCCCAAAGTGGAGCCCCTTAAGAAAACATAAGCAACTGTCAAGCAAACTACAAATGCTGTTATGACTCACTGTTATTATCTGTTGTACAGTGGTGCTCCGCAAGACGAATGCCTCGCAAGATGAAAAACTCGCTAGACGAAAGAGTTTTCCGTTTTTTGAGGTGCTTCACAAGACGAATTTCCCTATGGGCTTGCTTCGCAAGACGAAACGTCTTGCGAGTTCTTGCGAGTTTGTTTCCTTTTTCTTAAAGCCGCTAAGCCGTTAATAGCCGCTAAGCCGCTAATAGCCGTGCTTCACAAGACGAAAAAACCGCAAGACGAAGAGACTCATGGAACGGATTAATTTCGTCTTGCGAGGCACCACTGTATTTGGCAAGGCAGTGGGTTTCTCTCCTCTCCCCCCCCCCCCTCGCCAGTTAGTTTAATACTAGCAACCAGTGGCCATCTTGAAACTCTGTTTATTTTTGGCAGCTAAACATTCTGACCATCCGTGAATTGTACATCTACATCTGCAGTCTTGCATTACCCTGTACCTCTTCCGTCCTCCCCCTTCCCACCTTGATGGTAAACATTTGTTTGCACATTGGGAAGGAGACAAGTGGTGGCGTTCCTCCTCAGAATTAGGGAAACAGGAATGAGAATCTGAGTTTGCATTTTGATCTACAGACCAGTCCTAGTCATGTTTACTTGGAATTAAGCAGCATTTAAATTGCAGGGGTTTGCCAAATAAACATGGTTAGGATCTGAGAGGCCCATTAATTTTAACAAGAAAAAAAAATGTTATTGAACTTAATTTGTCCCAAAGTACTTTGTATTTACAGCCCAATATGTGATAATTTTTTAAAATAATTGTTTTATAGTCCTTGCACATGCTCAGTGGAATTTTGACTCCTTTCTCTTTTATATATATATAGATACCTTATCATAAACTGCTTTAAAAATCATCCCAAAAGCAGTTTTCTACGCAACATAAGGGTCTGTTCAATAATCATGTCCAAAATCCCATTGGGCTTACAGAACTAGTTGCAGGGTTCTTTAACTGTGGGCTTTTCAAGTTACTGAGTCACCTGTTCATAGTTCTGAAGGATCAGTTAGAAATGATGTAAACCTTAGTATTGCAGCAATGGTTTGTACCATTGGAGTAAAGAGGTTTTTGAAATGTATCCTGTTTTGGATTGTATGGGCTTTAACCTTTGCTGAAAACAATATATTTGAAACGAATAAACTAATAAATATTTGCTCTTCGAAGACAAATGCATTGAAAATCTGTTTCTATATCTAGGGTGCAAAGAAGAGTGCCATAGGTCAACGTATTGTGGCAACTTTGCCCTACATCAAGCAGGAAGTCCCCATTATTATCGTTTTCCGTGCGCTTGGTTTTGTGTCTGACAGAGATATACTGGAACATATAATTTATGACTTTGAAGATCCTGAGATGATGGAAATGGTAATATCTTGATTTTTTTATATTGATCTGTGACATAGAGCTACACGTATATTCAGAAACCTTATGTAATGAAACCCAGCATGCAAAATTGGTTGCACTCAGTTTTACTTTTACCAACTAATTCTGTAATGTCTGCTTGCCAGTACAGTTGTACCTTGGAAGTAGAATGGAATCCATTACGGATGTCCGTTCGACTTCCAAAATGTTCTAAAACCAAAGCACGGCTTCTGATTGGCTGCAGGAAGCTCTTGCAGCCAACCGGAAGCCGCGGAAGCCCCGTCAGACATTCGGCCTCCAAAAGAACATTCGAAAACCAGAACAGTCACTTCCGAGTTTCGATCGTTCAGGAGCCGATTTGTTCGGGAGCCAAGGCGTTCGAGGTCCAAGGTACAACTGTTTCTAACATCTAACTTTAATGCTGACTTCAGGAAGCTCCTCAACCTTGACAACACCGTCTTTTTAATATATATGATAGGTTAAGCCTTCATTGGATGAAGCGTTCGTCATCCAGGAACAGAATGTCGCTCTGAACTTCATCGGCTCAAGAGGTGCAAAGCCAGGAGTCACCAAGGAGAAAAGAATCAAGTATGCAAAAGAAGTTTTGCAGAAGGAGATGCTTCCGCATGTCGGTGTCAGTGACTTCTGTGAAACCAAAAAAGCTTACTTTCTTGGGTATGTAAATATGCACAGTCTGCCTGTGGGAACTTATTTGCACATTACTTAGATGGGGGTTAAAAAATGAAGACAGAAGCCTGTAGCAATATTCTTGATTAAAGTAATAAATCAGCATAATAAATATTAATAAATATTTATTATAATTAATAATAAAAACAAATATTTTAGGAAACATTTACAAGTTCATTTCCCCCAAACATCTTAGGTATATAATGTGTTGATGACTCCTCAAAGTGATGTAATTTAAAAATAGCTTAATGTCCTCTTTTTGTCCCAGAAATCTGAATGCCCAACTCCTGTTAAATAACCTGCATATTTTGTTAGGTACATGGTTCATAGGCTTCTGCTGGCAGCTTTAGGGAGAAGGGAGCTGGATGACAGAGATCACTATGGCAACAAGCGGCTTGACCTCGCAGGCCCCTTGCTCGCTTTCCTGTTCAGAGGGTGAGTGCAACAAGTTCTTCTTGTTATTTATCACTGATAATGTATGTTCAAAGGTTTTTCCAAAATGTTTTATGGGGAAAGCTGGTCCCGTCTCCCTACAACTGATTTTTTCTGATTTCTTTTCCAACAGAATGTTTAAGAACCTGCTGAAAGAAGTTAGAATATATGCACAAAAATTTATTGACAGAGGGAAAGATTTTAACTTGGAGCTGGCTATTAAAACCAGGATTATATCGGATGGCTTGAAATACTCATTAGCTACAGGGAACTGGGGAGACCAGAAGAAAGCTCACCAGGCCAGAGCTGGAGTATCTCAAGTAAGTGTTCAATCAATCTCATGAAGCTGTGTGTGTTGCAGGTAAACATGCCATTCATATCTGAACCCCTCTAACTTGATCAGATTATTTTAGGGGTCTCACTGAAATCTGCCTTGTTTGACTTTTTTTTGGTCCTTCTTCGCCCTTGGCCTTAAGGAATCAAAGTGAAACAGTTGGAAGGTCATATGGCGCCTTGACCTGAGAGGAAAAGTTCTGTTTAGTGCAAGAGAGCAGTTCTGGGTGGCTATGGGTTGTGAGCAAAGGGGATATGACATTTTGGGCATGAGAGCTAAGAGAAAGGTTGAGGACAGCAAGGGAGCAGATCTCACTCTTCCACTGTGCTCCTTCTAGATCCACACTTGCTTTACTGTAGTGTCAAATGCACCCTGGCTGCTCGCCAGGTCTGAATTGAACTCTTAGTTAATTGCCATGCTGGAGTCACGCTGAATATTGTAATTGAATGTTCATTAACTGTACGATAACTCAGTTGGTTAGAGCATGGTGCTGATAACGCCAAGGTTGCAGGTTTGATCCCCATACAGGACAGCTGCATGTTTCTGCATCGCATGGGGTTGGACTAGATGATCCTCAGGGTCCCTTCCAACTCTAGGATTCTATGTAACTTTCAGTTTAAGTAACTGGATATTTAGCCCTTGGCAGTATTGATATGTGGTATATTCCTGGATCTCATGAGGAAGCCTAAAAATGTCCTCTTGTTGCACCTCTGAAGGTATTGAACCGTCTCACCTTTGCATCTACGCTTTCCCACTTGCGTCGTTTGAATTCCCCTATTGGCAGAGATGGCAAACTAGCAAAGCCCAGACAACTGCACAACACCTTGTGGGGAATGATTTGTCCCGCCGAAACACCAGAGGTAATGCGGAGATAGGATTGAAAACAAAGCAGTCAGTGTGCCCATGTGCTTCAGTGTTTTTCATCTATGTCTGAATTTGCAATGGCAGTTGGTTTCATTTTTCGATTTCATAAAGAAATTTGATAAAGCCGGTGGTTTAAGGGAAAGCGATTTAGGAAACCCTTGTGCTTCTCATAAGCTTATTAGGCTCCCAGTATGTTCCCAAGAACAATTCAAAGTGTTGGTGCTGACCTTTAAAGCTCTAAACTGCCTCGGCCTGAAGGAGCGTCTCCACCCCCATCGTCCAGCCCAGACACTGAGATCCAGCACAGAGGGCCTTCTGGGGGTTCCCTCACTGTGAGAAGGGAAGTTGCAAGGGAACCCGGCAGAGGGCCTTCTCGGCAATGGCCCCCACCTTGTGTAACGCCCTCCCATCAGATGTCAAGGAGATAAACAACTGCATGAATTTTAGAAGACCTCTGAAGGCAGCTCTGTATTAGGAAGTTTTTAATGTTTGATGTTTCACAGTATTATGTTTTATATGTGTTGGAAGCCGCCCAGAGTGGCTGGGGAAACCCAGCCAGATAGGCAGGTTACAAATATAACAACAGCACATGTTTTTTCATTCAGAAGGTCTTGGGTCCAGCTTCTGTTATCTCCAGGTAGGGTTGTGAAAGTCCCCTGTCTGAAAACAGGAGTGTCCTATGTTCAGTCTTCTCATTTGCACAGTGGAGTGGTAGGCAGGTTTGAGACCTATCCTGAGTTTATGCATGCCTCAGAATACCCAGGGGAGACCTGGGTGCTGCAGAACTTCTCAGCGGAAAGGGTTGATGTGAACATGTCGATAAAGAAAGAACTTTTGTGCCTTAGGAATTTCATGAAATCTGCCCATGGTCTTAAAGAGATGCCGGTGTAAAAAATAACCGACTCCATGTGTCCTTAGGGTCATGCTGTGGGGCTTGTGAAGAACCTAGCCCTAATGGCATATATCTCTGTGGGGTCTCAGCCATCCCCAATTCTGGAATTTTTAGAAGAATGGAGTATGGAAAACTTAGAAGAAATCTCTCCAGCAGCTATTGCAGAGTAAGTGTGAAAACGATGTTTTAGTATTGATAACGTCCATATGGTTCAATCTAGGACAACGTTCTCAAAACCCTTTTCTTCTTTTCTGAAGCGCTACAAAGATCTTTGTGAATGGCTGTTGGGTTGGGATACACAAGGACCCGGAGCAGCTCATGAACACACTAAGGAAACTGCGGCGTCAGATGGACATCATTGTGTCGGAGGTAGATATTGGGTCATAATATTGCTCTACCCAGTGGAACGCAATAACTGGAATATTCATTGACTTGCTGCTGTATTTCAGGTAGCGATTGTTAATTGCGTTGGACCTGGCTTGCTGAATCCGTTTAAAATTCAGAATGGCCAGTTCAAGCACTCTTTTGCATGTAATCAATCACTTCTCCACAACCTGGTACCCTCCAGATCTTTTTCTCTTCAGTTCCCATCATCCCTGATCATTGGTTGAGCTGTCTGGGGCTGATGGAAATTGTAGTTTAAAACATCTTGGGAGTATCAGGTTGGCTTAGGCTATGCTAAACATTTGCCATTCTCCTACCATTGTTTCTGAGCATTATGCTTTCTCATATAGGTGTCCATGATCAGGGATATCAGGGAGCGGGAAATTCGCATTTACACCGATGCTGGCAGGATTTGCCGCCCACTTCTAATCGTGGAAAAGCAAAAGCTGCTGCTGAAGAAGAGGCATATCGACCAGCTGAAAGAGCGTGAATATAACAACTACAGGTGGGAAACTTTGCACTGTGCTTCCATTCCTATTTCATTTTTCTTAAGGGATGGTGTGTATGTCTCATGCTTTGCCACCAGCATTTGTGAAACGGTGCTGTTCATAGTAAGGTAAAGGGACCCCTGACCATTAGGTCCAGTCGTGACTGACTCTGGGGTTGCGGAGCTCATCTCGCTTTATTGGCCGAGGGAGCCGGCGTACAGCTTCTGGGTCATGTGGCCGGCATGACTAAGCCGCTTATGGTGAACCAGAGCAGCGCACAGAAATGCTGTTTACCTTCCCGCCAGAGCGGTACCTATTTATCTACTTGCACCTTGATGTGCTTTCAAACTGCTAGGTTGGCAGGAGCAGGGACCGAGCAACGGGAGCTCACCCCGTCGCGGGGATTCGAACCGCCGACCTTCTGATCAGCAAGCCCTAGGCTCTGTGGTTTAACCCACAGCGCCACCCATTCATGGTAGAGGAGGCAATATGCTGTAGCACACCAGCTGAAAAGATTATTTGCCAGTGAACATCCGTTACCGAATCAGTGCTTCTGGCCGAGTTGATTGTGTGTTACGGCATCATGTGTAAATGGGCAAAAGGGCTTCAAAATTGCATCAACGCTGCTCATTTATTCCAAGTCCTGGTGCTGAAAGATTTGCAGTTGCATTAAATGAAAACTGGATAGCTCTGTTGGGTAGAGTGTGGTGCTGATAATGCTGAGGTTTGCAAGTTTGATCCCCGTATGGGACGGCTGCATATTCCCAACTAGATGAGCCTCAGGGTCTTTTCCAACTCTAGGATTCTAAGTTCACTAGTTGCAAATGGACAACACCTGCTTGATATAAAATCAGATATTTGGGCCTAAAATAACCGAGGCCTTTTTTCTTTTTTAAAGTTGGCAGGATCTGGTGGCCAGTGGTGTAGTAGAATACATTGACACCCTAGAAGAGGAGACTGTCATGCTGGCCATGACTCCGGATGACTTGCAGGAGAAAGGCGTTGCCTACTGTTCAACCTACACCCACTGTGAGATTCACCCATCCATGATCCTAGGAGTCTGCGCATCGATTATCCCATTTCCTGATCACAACCAGGTTTGTAGAATTTGTTATAAGGTAGACAATTAAAAGTTTTATAACTGGACCATGGCAGAATATGTAAGATCTGCTTGTGTGTGCAAATATTTTTTTAAAACCTGCAATGATGTTTTCCATCTTAATTATCTTCTTTTACCTTCATAGTCTCCTAGGAACACGTACCAGTCTGCTATGGGGAAACAGGCTATGGGCGTTTACATTACCAACTTCCATGTCCGTATGGATACCCTTGCCCATGTCCTGTATTATCCTCAGAAACCCCTTGTAACAACACGCTCCATGGAATACCTGCGATTCAGAGAGTTGCCGGCAGGTATGTTTACAAGGTCCTCTTCTGAAACTTCTTTGCTCTGCTCCTTAAATTTAGTACTCGAAACCCTGATCACGGGGAGGGACACTTTGAGAGATAAGACAGCCCCTTGGCCCCTACCTGAGTGGGGCCATAGTGGTTTGGCAGTGACGGAGCCCACTGTACAAGCTGTACAAGAGGATAGTCCTTTGTGAAGTGTCTCGCAAAGAGGTGTGGTTTTTCTCCTTTCCAGTTTCTCAACATGTTTCTGATGTTTTCATGTCAATTTGCTCTGACATGAAAACTACGCTTCCACCTACAGTCAGAATGCAATACAGTGGTACCTCGCAAGACGAATGCCTCGCTAGACGAAAAACGCGCAAGACGAAAGGGTTTTTCGTTTTTTGAGTTGCTTCGCAAGACGAATTTCCCTATGGGCTTGCTTCGCAAGACGAAAACGTTTGCTTCCTTTTTCTTAAAGCCGTTAATACCCAGGGAATCCGCGCTCTGCAAGACGAAAAAATCGCAAGATGAAACAACTCGCAGAACGAATTAATTTCGTCTTGCGAGGCACCACTATATAAAACAACTGGGGGGGGGGGGGGCTATTCCCTAGGTGTGGGGTGTGCTATACCCAGTACGCATGTTGGGTCAGAGTGCTCTTTAGCTATTGCGTAGCCATGAAGCCAGCTGATATCGGTGCTCCTTAGGAGCATTCCTCAAGATAATTTTTCTTGTTCAGGCCCATACTTTTGAGCATTAGTTTTTGCTTCTCCTTGCTTGTACTTTTCTTATTGCATCCCACCAAGGTGGTGGTTTCCCAGCTTTTCAGCAAGCGCAAGGTATTTCTAGAATTCCAACTGTACCCTGCTTAGCCAGACCAGAAATGCGGATTATTAGGCTCACAATGGACCACCTCCTAAGAAGAGCACAGGCATAATTGTTCGTTCACTTGCACTGGATGTAGTGAGCGGAAAGCAGTTGCAGATGGGCAGGAGGAACATTTGAGTGGCCGCTACAAACGAAATATTTTGCTTGAAATGCCTGCACCTCACCAAAATGAGGTTCCTGTTACATAACAGCATTGCCAGGATTCACCACAAGGAGTCACTAGAGAGGTTTAAGAAATCACTTCCACACAGCTGCCATGTGCTTGTATTTTGTATTGACATTCCTGTTTCCGGGAACGCGATAATAGAAATGCCAGTTGATTACAATACAAGACGGAGAAGGAGTGATGTGTGATGACTGAGTCGTGCTCTTGAATCTCTCCTACAGGCATCAACTCTATTGTGGCCATAGCTTCATATACTGGATATAACCAAGAAGACTCTGTCATCATGAACCGTTCGGCAGTTGATAGAGGCTTCTTCAGGTCTGACCTACTTGACTTTAGACTTCTGTATGAGGCAGTCCTTTAGGATAAATATCTCAAGGATCGCCTCTCCCTATATAAACCACCCCAGACCCTGAGATCATCTTCTGAGGCCCTCCTTTGTGTGTCTCCTCCTTGAGACGTCCCGTGGGTGGCAACATGAGAACGGGCCTTCTCTGTAGTGGCTCCCCGTTTGTGCAACGCTCTCCCCAGGGAGGTTCGCCTGGCGCCTTCATTATATATTCTTAGGTGCCAAGTGAAAACGTTCCTCTTCAATCAGGCCTTTGGCTGGTTAATATTCTATAGCCTTTTAAATATGTCTGTGGGAAAGGTGTGTGTGTGTGTGTGTGTGTGATTATTTTGCTCTTTTGTTTTAATTATTGTTTTTATATTGAATTTTATCCTGTGAACCACCCTGAGATCGTACCATGAAGGGGTGGTATATAAATCTAATTTCAGTCGTACCTCGAAAATCAAATAGAATCCATTCCGGAAGTCCGTTTGACTTCCGAAACATTTGGAAACCAAGGCGAGGCTTCCGATTGGCTGCAGGAAGCTCTGGCAGACAAATTGGAAGCCACGTAAGCCCTGTTGGACGTTCGGGTTCCAGAGAACGTTTGCAAACCGGAACACTCACGTCCGGGTTTGCTCCGTTCAGGAGCTAAAACGTTCGACTCGCAAGTCCCTTGTCGGCAGCTAGTTTTCTTGAAATAACCTCTTTGAGAAGGCTGCAAGGGGGATGGTAGGCTTTTATTGCAGCCTCTGCCCCACCCCCACTGACCTAACGATACATTTTATTTTCCATACCTTTCATCTCTAATTGACTATGGGGTGGATTTAGCCAAGGGGCTTCTAGTTGCCGACTCTTAATAGGACTGCTTCAGCTGTTTCCCTCAGTATTGCATCCTATTCTTGACTGAGGCACACCCCGTACCGTGTCTGTTTGAAACATAGCCTGAATTGGAAGAATAGTCTTGGGTTTGGATTTGAGGCCTTTTTCATTCCCGCCCCCCTTCAGATCTGTATTCTATCGTTCTTACAAAGAGCAAGAATCCAAGAAAGGATTTGACCAAGAGGAAGTGTTTGAGAAACCTACTCGTGAAACGTGTCAAGGTAAGACTAAACAGGGATTCTTGAGAACTAGGCCGACAGGTTGCGGCTCAAAACTTTGATTCCTCTGTGCCTTTATAAATCAAAAAGAGCAATGCAGCTTCCCCTTATGTTCTTGTACATTCTCTAGCAGGGAAAGAAACTACTGGATTGTTGTTTTTTTATATGTTATCCCTTGTAACGACAATTAGAATAGATTTTAAACTTGTTAACCTGGGTTTGTATTGCACTGGTGTGATGGGCAATGCAAATACACTTCACACGGATTAAATGCTTCCTAGGGATGGTTTCTTTGAGATCACAAATTTGGGTGAAACAGATGAGTTGCCCCCCCCCCCCTTTAGCATAAATGTTAAAAATTTAACTTAGCACAACTTACTCCATTAACCTAGCTGTTCAGCAACAAAACTAAATAACAATTACAGTACTGGAAGTGACAGCCCCCCCCCCATTAGTATGTCTGGTTCTTTCCCCTGCATGTATCTGGCTTTGCTGGATCATGGCCTCAAAGGACGAAGCTGAACTCAAAGGCCACCCAATCACCTTAAGAACATGCGGTGGTCTTCAGTACAACCACACTTAGGAATTGTGCTATGGGCTTACTTGAAATTGCAGAGAACCAAGGTCAGCCATGCGCTGTGTGTGATTTAGCCAACCAGCCGTATATTTTTACCATGCAGGAAGCCCAAATTGGGGTGGGGGCAGTGCTTCTTTTCAGGGGGGTACTCAAAGGTGTGCAGTACCAGCACCTCTTGCTCTAACAACTTCATGGTGAGTACCAGCACCTATTTGTGTGTGTGTGTGTGTGTGTGTGTGTGTGTGTATATATATATAAAAAATCACTGGGGTTGGGGGATGATTTTGTAAGCCCTTGATGTGCTGGTATGCTTGTGTTCATCTAGGTGGGTTGCAAGTTGTGCATTTGTTTCCCCCCAGGGATGAGGCACGCCATCTATGACAAACTGGACGACGATGGCTTGATTGCACCCGGCGTGCGCGTCTCGGGAGATGACGTCATCATCGGCAAGACAGTAACTTTGCCCGAGAATGAAGACGAGCTGGAGAGCACCAACCGCCGTTACACCAAGAGAGACTGCAGCACTTTCCTGCGCACGAGTGAAACGGGCATTGTGGATCAGGTCATGGTTACCTTGAACCAGGAGGGATACAAGTTTTGTAAAATTAGGGTAAGCGTAGGAGCTATGCGTGATTATTTGCTAATGATAAAGCCATAATTCTGGAGTAAACGACTGTCCTCTTTATCTCCAGGTGCGCTCTGTGAGAATCCCACAAATTGGAGATAAGTTTGCCAGCAGACATGGGCAGAAAGGTACCTGTGGTATCCAGTACAGGCAAGAGGTAAAAGCAGCCTGTTTTTTTCATGCAAGGGAGAAACATGCTTAGAAATCTGTATATGAAGCTATTGTCATTATTTTGATTTATTGCCGGCCTTTCACCCTAAAGTTGTAGAGCAAGTCATAACAATTTAAGATACAGCCATTTAAATCAAATTACAATTACAAGAGTAGGGCAGCTCCTAAAAATACACACTGCAAGCTTCAAAGGCCATGGTGGAGACGTACTGTATTTTTCTGTAAGAGACTGTTTTTTGCTTTAAAAAAAATTAGACCAAAATTGGGGGTCATCTTATACACAGAAAAATAAGGTATGTTGAGAGTGAGCAATTGGCAGCAGCGATTGACCCCCGCAAAAGAAAAACAATTCAAGGGTGGTCTCCCCCCCAAAAAAGCTTAACAACCTCCCAAAAAAACCCTCAACTTTTAAAAATTAAGTTTGGGTTCCAAAAAATAGGGGTCATCTTATACATGGGGGCGTCTTATACACGGAAAATACAGTATGTCTTCAGTGTTCAGAAACTCTTATTAGTGAAGGTATCAGGCACACCTCTGTACAAAGGGAGTTCTTCAACTCAGGGGTTGCCTGAGGGTATGCTTTGTCCCACACCACCACTACCCCTAGCTTCTGAGGGGGGTGGAACTGCCAAGAGGGTTCCTTCTGCTGATCTTAATGTATCATAATTTCAAAATGTTGGTCTTCAACCTGAGAAGGTCACTCATCTAGGAGAAGGAAAACTCTCCTCCTAAATCTCTACTGCCTTCTGAGATATCTTTGGATTTGTGTAGGGTTTACTCCTTAGCTATTTTTTTTCTCCCCGGCACCTTGTATGCCTCCTTTTTGCAACTCTTGCAGCCAAGCTGGTGCCAAACGTATTGCTCTGCTTTCCTTTGGACCACATCGGTGAAGCCAAGATGGAGGTCTTGTAATCTAGGCAGCCCAGGATCTCCATACACACTGCCCAGGCTTGCGCCCCGGGGAAGTCACTTTGGTGCTGCTAATGCAGTGGTTTGACGTCACCCCCACAGGCACATTCCATTGTCTCTCGAGACAGATGGATGCCAACAGTTATGGTGTTCAACAAGCAACCAAAAGCTTGACCAATCAAGTTCTTTGTGAGCCTCTCTGGGGAAAGCGTTCTGTAACCGTGGCAGTCCAGAGAAGGCCCTACAGAGACCAAACATTCCTTTGGGGGCAGGAATGTTTGTATGAAAGGAGGCAAGGACATTAGGACTCAGCCATTTAGGGGCTCTGTAACTGGCTCTTTAAAATACACAGGAAGCCTGTGCAGCTGAAAAACGATAATTTAATTTGCTTCCTGTAGCAAGTCACTGTCAAAGGTGTTGGGCAGCAGAATTTTGAGCTAGATAAAATACTCCTGGATCATGTTCAAGGGCAACCCCGTGTAGAGTGTTACTTAAAATAAAAACTGAGTGTCATAAACAGAATTGTCAGCACACAACTGGACAGCAGCGGAAATTCAGAACAGATCGAAAGCCTGGGTTAACAAAACCATTTTTGCAGCTTGCCTGGTGCACAGTTGATTCACAGCAAGTAAATGTGTATTAACCAGAATTATATACAGTCGTACCTTGGTTCTCGAACAGAATCCATTCCGGAAGCCCGTTTGACTTTTGAAAAACAAGACGCAGCTTCCAACTGGCTGAGGAGCTTCCTGCACTCAATCAGAAACCGTGGAAGCCGCGTCAGACGTTCAGCTTCCAAAAAACGTTCGCAAACCAGAACACTCACTTCCAAGTTTGCTGCATTCAGGAGCCAAAACGTTAAGAGTCGCAAGGCGTTTGAGAGCCAAGGTACGACTGTATACATATATAAAACGTTTACAGAACAGCTATAAGTGGCATTTTCCTTTCCCGTCTAGGACATGCCTTTCACCTGCGAAGGTATCACCCCTGATATAATCATCAATCCTCATGCCATCCCTTCACGTATGACCATTGGTCACTTGATTGAATGTCTGCAAGGGAAGGTAAGAACTGGGGAATATTGAAGTGACGTGAAAAGTCACAAAAAAGCAGCAGGACGAGGTGTTTGCAGGCTTTTTCGATGGTGTTTCAAATATGTCAGATTTCACTTAAACAAGCGGTGCCTTGGGAGTGTAACCCCTGCACAAATTGGGAGCTGCCTGTACTCTGTTAAACTGCCTGCCCCCCTTTTTTAGGTATCAGCAAATAAAGGAGAAATCGGTGACGCTACACCTTTCAATGATGCAGTCAACGTGCAGAAGATTTCTAACTTGCTGTCTGACTATGGCTACCACCTGAGGGGAAATGAGGTACGTCATGGTCTTGAGTGGCAACAGGAGCTCAGCCGTGCTGCCGCGTTGCCTGTGATTTGGTGTTCACGGAGTCTCATTCTTTCCCTCCAGGTTTTGTACAATGGCTTCACTGGCCGCAAAATCACATCGCAGATCTTTATCGGCCCTACTTACTACCAGCGGTTAAAACACATGGTAGATGACAAAATCCATTCCCGTGCAAGAGGGCCGATTCAGATCCTTAATAGGCAGCCTATGGAAGGTCGGTCCCGGTAAGAAATAGATGTGCGCCTTAATGACATGTTGTCTGGAGAAAGGGTATCATCTGAGGAGGGAGATGGGCTCAGGTGTCTAGAATGAAATGACAGGCCATTTTCTCAGTTGCCTGTGGTGCAAGTGTGAATCCCTCTCAGGTGGCCAGGCGCAGACTCTTGTCTAAAATGAAAGAGGGCTTGTTCTTTGACACAATCAAATGACACTGGTAGAGGTGGGCTTGGAAATTTTCTTTGGTGGGTTAGTCATTTTTGTGGACTGACTTGTAAGTCTTTGGAAAGGGGGGTGCATAGGTGCACCTTGGCTGCTTATTGTCACCTTCTGTGGGCAGAAAACATTTGCAGATAAATCTTAAGTTGGTTTGCATGTAAAGCAGCCTATGACCTTGATGTGCTTTGCACTATTTCCCCTTCTACGTGAAAGTTAACACAAACACTGTGTCAAGAAAAGCTGAATTCTGCAACCTTTAAATTAAGTATAGTGAGGCGACTTACTTAGCATTCTTTTAATTCTTCAGGTTTTGCAACTTTGCATAATATATTCTACTCTCCACAGGAGAAGCCAATGAGATCCAAAGGGCACAGAAACCCCATCCCTCACCTCTGGAAATCTTACTTAGCAATGTTTTTAGTTTCTGAAATTTCCCCCAGGCTTTGCCCACAGATTTTTCAAGCATATATTCACAACATAAGGGCTAGAATATTGCTTTGAAAGCTCAGGGAACTGGGTTATCTGAACTTCCTACAATCCAGAATCTTATCATTGCTGAATGTCCCTTTGATTTCCCCCTGTGCTGTTTCCTGCATAGACGACATTCATACATAGCACAGATAGCCTGAGAAAATCCCAACCATTTTTTTAGCATCTTCTGTAAAAAAATAGTCCTCATTTTTTAACTTCCTCCAGAAAGTTGGGTTTGGTTATTTTTGGTAGTCCACTTATAGATTCTGCTCCAGTAGTTTATTGTATTTAGGGCAGTGTGGGTATAACTTAGCCTTCTGGCTTAGAAAAATGTGGAATTAAACAAGCTTGTTTCTCTCCCCCCCCCCCCCCCAAAGTGATGGTGGCCTTCGTTTTGGAGAAATGGAGAGAGACTGTCAGATTGCTCACGGCGCAGCACAGTTCTTACGAGAGAGATTGTTTGAGGCATCAGACCCCTATCAGGTTCACGTGTGCAACCTGTGCGGCTTAATGGCAATAGCAAACACCAGGACACACACCTACGAGTGCAGGGGCTGCCGTAATAAGACACAGGTATGTGGAAAGATGCCTGTTTCTCTCTCACCCTCCTTAATCTCACCAACCCTGCTTAATCCTTTCTCATCCTTTTGGGTCCCACCTTCAGGCCTTCTGCCATTTCGAAACCCTCTGCAAAATCTGTTGCTTCCGTCAAAACCTTCACTGTCTGTTTTGTGCTGTCTGCAAACCCCTTATTCACTACATTGTTCCACACGATTGCCTTACATCTGGGTTTAATAAGGGTCGTGGGAAACCCAGGGTAGCATAGCAGTGCAGAGAATGTCTTGTGATTCCACCATGTGTAGGATGCTCATCGCCTAAGGTACTAGGTTAGATTTTAGAACTTGGACCTTTCCTTGTTTTGAGATGCATTCCATCCATTGGATGAGTTTGCTTAGTGCAGGGGTGGGGAACTGTTGGCCCTCCAGATGTTGGGCTCCCGTTTGAGTTGGGTCCCAACTGGCAGCTGTAGCCCTACATTATCTGGAGGGTTACAGTTTCCCTACTCGTTTGCTGGCACCCAACTCTGCATCACATCGAATTAAAGCAAGGCAATGCAGAAGTTGTATCGGTGTAGCAGTAGTGTGCTGGGTGAGGGCCAATCCATTGAAGCTCGGCTGAAATGCGATAGAAATTATGAGAGCAGGATGTGGTGTTCAGCCTCTTCTAGATAGGGTTGCATTCCACTAAGGCAGGCTATAGTTTGACTTTTCTCACTTGTTTAGTTACTTGTCCATCTAGTAACTGTTTGGATCTGTCATGATGATATCCAAACATAACTACTGTATCTGTATACATGTATACAGATGTCAAAGAGAAAAACTACTACTGTACCAGACTTTTAGAAGAAATCTGTTTAGGGAAGCTTTTAATGTTTAATAGACTATTGTATTTTAATATTCTGTTGGAAGCTGCCCAGAGTGGCTGGGGAAACCCAGCCAGATTGGCGGGGTATAAATATTATATCTGTGAAATAAAGATCCCTTTATATGATTATTTCATAACCTTAAATGACTTCAGAGGCATGGGAGAAGGGAAGGCTTCCTGAATAATGGCAATGGGAGGGTGTGGTAGATCACTGCCAGTTTTGGATACTGGATAGTAGCCTATAAGGAATCAGGGTTTGCAACCGGTGGTTGCTGACGGAACCAGCACTCTCTGGAGGTCCAGGTGGAATCTGTAGCATGCATTGCCTTATATCCGCTAAGCCTGGTGTGGTAGCTGCAGCCCTTCTTGGGCAGACAGAACCTGACCACTGCTCCTTGGTAAGCTCCATATTAGATGCCTACAGCATGTTGCCGTATGTGATCCAGATGCAATTCAAAGGGCTTGGGGGCCTGATACCTGAAGGACTGTCCTCTGCCACATGTGCCTGCCCATCGGAGACACTGCCCCACTCTTGAAGTTAGCTTTCACACCCAGTCACCACCCCCTGTCTCACATGTGGCACCATGTACATAGATCGCCCTCCTAAGGGATGCTTCCCTGGTGCTGCTGACTTCGTCATCCCACCACCAGGCAAACACTTTTTTAAAATTTGCCTATGCTTTTCCAGCATGTCGCTGAAGCTGGTTTTTTCAGTTCTTCTGAGAATTTAGCACCCCGTTTCTGTTGCTTTTTTCAGATATTCAGCATTGAGTCCTGCTGCATTTGTTCCTTTAATTACTGTGAGAGCTGCCCTGGGAGTTTTAAAGGGGAGGTTGGTGCATAAATATTGAAAAATACATTTTGTACTAATATTTGTCAACCCTTTATTTTCAGATTTCTCTGGTTAGAATGCCGTACGCGTGCAAACTCCTTTTCCAGGAACTGATGTCGATGAGTATCGCACCTCGAATGATGAGTGTGTAGCCTTCAAACAGATCTCCCTTCTCCTAGGCGCCGAGCAATTTTTACCCTTCTGAATTTTTTGAGTCGCATGCTTTCTTTAAATGTTTTTAAAATTCAGAAACCTATTTCATGGCTGAGGATTTTCAGACTGTTTAGTGTGTGAACTCATTTTTTTGTAAATAGAAATAAAAGCTTTTCAGCCGTGTATCCATTGTAAAATATTTTATTGATACTTTAGCAAAAATTATACAAGGGATGAATAACTGTAGAGGTGGCATGAAAGGGAAATAAACACAGCAGTTTTCTGGGAGATTAACATAAACCTGGCATGGATGAGATAGCCTCTACTTCTTCATGTGCAATATAGAATCTTCAGATCTCACAGTTCAGCACTATCTCCTGCAAATAAATAAATAAATAAATAAACAAATGCAGTAGGGTTATGTTTTCTTTGAAATGCACATGAGAGAACTGAGAAGCTCTGTGAATTCCCTTTAAGCAAAAAAACAAAAACCCCAAAACATATTGCTTTAAAAAATATCTGTAAAAGCTCCCCAATAATAGATAAACAGGGTCTTTAGGCTGCATATACAAAAGCATGATTTCTTGTCCTGACCTGGGACCCATTTGCAAGCAATACTGAATGTTGTGATAGCCAATGCTCAAGCATGCGTCTCCATTCCAGGCTCCTGCCAGCTCCTTTTACAATGTCCTGCAGGACTATAATCACAAGGCAAGCGGAACTATGAATCCATCCTCTTGCTTTGCTAAGCTGGCCAGGAAAGAAAAGAAACAGCTCCAGACATGAGTGGGAGCCTGTTTCACCTTCTTGATGACTTTGCATTGTGTCAATTAAAAAAACACACCTTATTTTCAGTTGCCTTGACATTTAACACCACCCATTGAAACTCGAGTCAGATTTTCTGAATTCTTGTAGGAAATGTTAAAACATGACTGTACACGATATGCTACTAAAGTCAACAGGCTCACATTTTTTTTATATCCAGTCACATGTTGACTTTTCATATTGGCCCCAATGCAGTAAAGTGCGCTCTCTCTCACACACAAAAAAAACTCCCTACCTTTTTTTGTGGGTATTTCCTGTAAAGAATTAACCACAGTAATTCTTGAAGAAGCTGTTGCCTCTCCTTTGGAGTTCAGTGCATGGCACTCGTATTCTCCAGCATCATCCTTGCTCAAAGGGGATATCTGTTGAAACAGAACCATGATAGATTGGCTGCATCCTGGATACTTGGTTAAGCCGAGCCCCAAGTCCATTGCAAGACAGTTTTCCAGATGAACAACTAGAACAACTTCAGTTTTTGTTGCAATTAATGGAAAGCATTTGTATATGAATCTCACGCGCACACACACAATTGACTAAGTTAATAACGTGTAATTGTGGGCATGAGAAAGTTTTAAAATGAAGGGATCTGCATTTGTCTCATATCTTTCTTGAAAAGATGTCTAGCAAGACCCTGGAAACAGTTCTGAAGGCTGTTCATCTCTAGATGGAAAACGTGTTCTCAAATTTATTTTTTATGGTATGGATCCAAAAGTTCCCCATGGGGGCATGCTGGGCATTTTTCCTTGTACAGGGGTGATTCTCACACCCACCCCCACCCCACCCAGCATACTGTTCCGCATCATCCTGACTCTCACACAGCTCTGGCAAGAAAGCGGGGGTGGGGGGTGGGGGGGGGAAGAGTCTCAGTGGATTTATGCCTATTCTTTGGATCTAAGCCATAACTTGTGTCCCGGCTTTCTGCTCTCCAGGCTTTTAATGCAATCACAGTATATAATGCACACTGAATCTGTAATCAGCAGCCAATTATTTACTTGGAACAGCAGGCATCCCAAATAAATGGCAAGTTCTGCCTTCTGAAAGCCCCTAGCAGAGCTGGCTCAATGGGTCTCTCTCTGAAGTATATTCCAATAGTGACACCATACAATGGAACACCCTGCTCCTAGCCTAAAAGTTGTCAGACTCACCTTGGAAGGGAAATACACCCAGTTATGCCTCACCTGAAATATCTCTCACACACGCACACACACTTTATTCATTTTATTTAACAAATGTTATGCCGCTCAATCGTCAAAAACTCAAGTGGTTTCTCCATTTGAACGAAGTTGAGCAAGATGTCAGAGGCCAAACTCCATTCAAAATAATAATAATAATAATAATAATAATAATAATAATAAATAAATAATTTATTACTATTATTACTATTATTATTCCCCTCTGACTGGGTTGCCCCAGCCACTCTGGACAGCTCCCAACAACAACAAAAACAAACAGTAAAAACACAGCACAACATCACACACTAAAAACCTCCCTGAAGAGGATTTCCTTTGGGCGTCTTCTAAAAGTTTTGTGTTCTTTATTTCCTTGACATCTGGTGGGAGGGCGTTCCACAAGGCAGGTGCCACTACCAAGAAGGCCCTTTATCTGGTTCCCTGTAACCTCCCTTCCTGCAGTGAGGGAATGGTCAGAAAACCCTCAGACGAAGATCTCAGGATCCAGGCTGAACAATTGAGGTGGAGAAGCTTCTTCAGGTATACTGAGCCAAAGCCGTTTAGGACTTTAAAGGTCAAAACCAAGACTTTGAATTGTTCTTGGAAATGTACTGGGAGCAAATGTAGATCTTTTAGAACCAGTGTTATATGGCGCCTGCGGCCGCTCCCAGTCACCGGTCTAGCTGCCACATTCTGGATTAGTTGCAATTTCCAAGTCACCTTCAAAGGTAGCCCCACATAGAGCGCATTGCTATAGTCTAAGTGGGAGATAACTAGAAAATGTATCTTCCAAGGTTTACATTCATGCTGTATACCAGATGTTCAGAACCTTTTTCAGCCAGAGAGCTCTGCTCCCTTGTGGTAGGTGAGGGCCAGAGGCAAAGGCGGATGGAGCAGTGGGAACCTGCCCTTGTACGTTCAAAAGTCAGAGGTTTGTTATACAGTGGTACCTTGGCTGTCAAACTTAATCCATTCTGGGAGTCCTTTCAACTCCCGGAACCATTTGAAAACCAAGGCACGGCTTCAGACTGGCTACAGGAGCTTCCAGCACTCAAATCGGAAGCCGCGTCAGAAGTTCGGCTTCCAAGAAACATTCACAAACCGGAATACTTACTTCCGGGTTTGCAGCATTTGGAAGCCAATTTGTTCAGGAGCCAAACTGTTTAACAACCAAGTTACAGTGGTGCCTCGCAAGACAAAAAGAATCCGTTCCGTGATCCGTTCTCTTCGTCTAGCGGTTTTTTCGTCTTGCGAAGCAAGCCCATTGACGGCTTAGCGGATTAGCGCTATTAGCGGCGTAGCGGCTTTTAGTGGCTTATCAGCTTAGCGGATAAGCAGATAAGCAGCTTAGCAGCTTAGAAAAAGGGGGGGGGGGAAAAAAGTCGGAAAAACTCGCAAGACATTTCGTCTTGCGAAGCAAGCCCATAGGGAAATTCGTTTTGCGAAGCACCTCCAAAACGGAAAACCCTTTCGCCTAGCGGGTTTTTCGTCTTGCGAGGCATTCGTCTTGTGGGGCACCACTGTACCACTGTATCTGGGGGTGGTGAACCTGTGGCTTCCTATATGTTGCTGGACTACAACTCCCCTGTCTCTTTTGATGACCGGAGTACAATAACTGTTGGATGGCCCCAGATTAGCAACCCCTGTGCTACAAGCAAGGAGGCGAATGTTCCATGGTCACGTGGACTTTTAGCAGGCCTAGAAAGGCACAAACTCACCCACTCACTAGACACAGCCCCAAGGTGCCACGATCTGTCCCAGCCCTCAGTCTGAACTGCCTCTTTCTTCCCTGAAAGACGCTGCCACTCTGTCAAAATGCTAGTAATAATCACAGGGAGGCCCCTTTAAAATTAATGGACCTAAGTTAGTCATGTCTAGTAATGTAAGTGGGGGACTAACGATGGATACAACCCGCTCTGATTATTTCAACTGAAATGAGACTAGGAACTTACCAATACCCAACCAGTCACTTCATGTTTCTCAGGACCACCACGAGTCTGGATGGCTAAGTTGTCCCGATCTCCTGGAAGAAGCTCCATTCTTTGGACGCCATATTGGCCTTTTATTATCTGGCAGATGAGGGGAAAGTCTTACTGTTAAAGTTTCCCCACTCTAATTGCCTCTGGATTGTCCCAATACCTTAATTTCCCAGAGTTTAAGATAGTTGGAAGTTTTACACATTTGGAGGAAATATAATTCTATGGGAAGAATTCAGCATTGCAATTAAGGCCACTGCTCTGCCAGGCCATGCATATAGCCTTGCCAAATGGAAAAATCCCTCCCTCTCCTCCTCTGTGCGCTGTTCCAGGGGTGCTCTTGATCCCCAATTTCGGCAGGGAGGCCCATTGTGCAAGTGGAAGATCTTGTGAGGGGCTTCTGCTGGCAGGACCAGTTACCATATTTTTTGCTCTATAAGACTCAATTTTTCCCTCCTAAAAAGTAAGGGGAAACGTGTGTGCGTCTTATGGAGCGAATGCAGGCTGCGCAGCTATCTCAGAAGCCAGAACAGCAAGAGCGATTGCTGCTTTCACTGCACAGCGATCCCTCTTGCTGTTCTGGGTTCTGAGATTCAGAATATTTTTTTTCTTGTTTTCCTCCTGCAAAAACTAGGTGCGTCTTGTGGTCTGGTGCGTCTTATAGAGCGAAAAATACGGTAGTTGATTCCCACCCATGGCTAGCAGCCATGATGAACGGGGTGCAGCTACTAGGCAAAAGCACTCCTGGCCATGGAGATGACCTGAGCATTCAGGAGCACAGCTGGACCCCAGCAAGTTCCCAGGGTGTAAACCTGGTTCTTCAAGGGCTACTGCTGCTGCCCCATCCCAAAGGGACAGAATCCCTAATCATGCCTAAAGATATCTCAGAAACCTGGGAGGTTGGATAGGAATTGGGAACCGAGAGCCTCCAAACACAACGTGCAGACTCTTAGCCACCTCAAAGAAACCAAGAACGCTTTTGTTATCTAGTTTGAGCTCTCCTGTCTTCCTCTCTAACACCCGCATGGCTGCAGACTGCAGCATGGGCGGAAGATCGCGAGAGCACTTGCAACGTATCTCCGTGTTTCCAAAGCGCTCAGAATATGCTTGAGCTCAGAAGGAGGCATTCCTTAATACTTGTGCCTCTTCCCTACAGAGGCCCTAATATGGTAAAGTGCAACAGAGCTGGTTTTAGAAGGATAAACAGGAACGAAACCCAGAAATGGTGCTGGAAAGCAAGGCACGGGGGGCGGGGGGGGGGTCTTTTCTACTTATCCACAAACTGCACAATCTCTTTTGGTTACAGAGTCGGTAGCTTTGTTTTTGCAAGTAACTGTTGTTAAAAAACCTCCCCCTCAAATATTTTTATCAGTTTTCATTATAGCAAAGTACAAATTAAAAAAGTGCTCCCCTTTCAGTAATCTCAATTATGCTTGCAGAGCTCCGAGGGAGTGTTTGACTTGGCAACGCGTTTAGATTTCCCCTCCTCCAAGCCTCATTCTTGTTTTGTCATGTTCCGTCCTAATCCCTTCTGTTTATGCATCTGGAATGCCTTTATGGTCACCTTTCTCAGTGGTTAATTGCTCAAAACAATACTTTTCCAATTGTCTAAATTCCCCTGTCCTCCTCCTGTATCCCTCCATGTGTCAAAATTACCTGTCAAGGTTAGCACACAAAGTGCTCTTGCAGAGGACACAATCCACCAGGGCTTTCCATGCAACGGCACCCAATGGAATGAATCAATGGGAGCTGGGGGCAGGACATATTTGGTGGTGCTCTTCTGCAGATCTTGGGAGAACTTGGCAGTGCTCTGGTGAAGCACTGCATTGATTTCAGGGGATCATTTTCAAAATTAACATCAAACGTCACTGACCTTGTTCCAAGTAAGCACTGGGGTTGGGACGCCAATGACCTCACAGCTCAGGAAAATCTGGGCCCCAGTCACATTCCAGATGTCTTTTGGGGGTGTCACAATGGATGGTCCTTGAAACAAGAGGAAGTCAGAAAGTCAGGCAACGCAGGCAGGAATTAATAGGATGAAGGACAGCCATACCTTGGAAGTTGAACAGAATCCGTTCCGGAAGTCCGTTTGACTTCCAAAACATTTGGAAACCAAAGCGCAGCTTCTGATGGGCTGCAGGAAGCTGCGAAAGCCCCATCGGACATTCAGCTTCCAAAAATAGTTTGCAGACCGGAACAGTCACTTCCAGGTTTGTGGCGTTCGGGAGCCAAAACGTTCGAGAACTAAGCTGTTTGTTTGTTTGTTTTTAGATAGATAAACTTTATTTGCATTAGCCAATGGCCATGGCAACATAAAACAAACAATACAGTGGTACCTCGGGTTACATACGCTTTAGGTACAAAAAGCTATAGGATTTCAGCAGGGAGCGGCAGGAAATGAAGCAGTAGGACAACCCCAAAACCTTCCCAAGTGTAAACATTATTGAATGTGGGATCAGAAAAGAACCATCAGGAGCCCAGAATGCACAAGAAAAAGGATATCTGGAGGGGCCCACTGGCTTACAATAATAATAAGGCACACACATCTAGCAAACGGGGGGGGGGGGAGAAGGTAGAGGAGGAGGTCCTTTGCATAGACCAAAATTAAGAGGAGCCCCAGAGTCATAGAGTAGCAGAGCTGGAAGGGACCAAGAGGATCATCTAGTTCAGCGGTTCTCAACCTGTGGGTCCCTAGATGTTGTTGGACTACAACTCCCATCATCCCCGAGCTCTGGCCTTGCTAGCTAGGGGTGATGGGAGTTGTAGTTCAACAACATCTGGGGACCCACAGGTTGAGAAAAGCTGATCTAGTCCAACCCTCTCTCAGGTGGCTAATTGCCATGGGTTGACCGGACAGTATCCAGCTTCCTGAAGGAACTATTGCTTGTCCAGTTTCAAGGGTCAACCTCATCCAAGCAGCAGAGATGGGAGAGCAAAGAGGGACAGCTGTTTCCTGTTTGCGAGCTCCGCTGCGTCACTGGTGTAATCGGCAGTACAGCCTTGCCTCTGCACGATCACTCTTTGTACAAGGGAATGGCCTCTGGTGGCTTCCAGAAATGTCAACAAGACATAGAAGTTGCTTTCCCTCCCTTTCCCTTATAAATAAATATATAAATAGATATAAATTATATGAAATTCAAAGACTATTTAGCTAAATACGCTAAGACAATTTAAATAGAAATACTCGCAAATACCCGATAGGCTTAGGATTTAAGTATGTGATGTTATAGAATAACATGTTTCAAGTTAAAATGAAATGTTTTAAAAAGTTAACATGAAAAGAAAGAAAGATGTTAAGTGATTAATTTTATGAAAAATCTGTTTTGGAAAACTGTTACAAAGATATACATTGAAACTCAGCCAGGGGGATTTGAGGAAGTCTCTTAACAATGTTACTAAGATTGGATAATGTACAGTTAGGATTTATGTTAGCTAGTTTGTTTATGAATTTTGGAAAATCAATAAAAAAATATAGATAGATAGATAGATAGATAGATAGATAGATAGATAAATGGCAATATCTCCCTAAGAAACATTTCCTTGCTTTTAAGGTCTCCCCCGCCCCCGGTAAGGGAGATTATTTCCCCCTTCTAAACTACTGTGTTACTCCTAATGGATGAACATTGCCCATGGATTTCAAGTGAAAAATCTAAGAGAGTCCTAGGAGAAGGGGTGGGGGAGCTTTTCGCAGTGCTCCAAATTTTTATTTAGCACGAAAGGCCCTGCTGGATTTTAGATCGCAGGCTAGAATCGCGAGCTTCTTTCTTTGGCTAGGCAGAGTTGGCTGGGTTGTGACCCTTTGTTCTATTTCCCTCGGATCTGCTTCAGCGTTGGAGAGGAAGTGGGTCCCTGGGGGGCCGTAAGTGCCATGGGAAGAGACAGACCTTCGGACTCAAGTCAGCTACAGCAATCTACGCGAGGAAGCGCTGCCAATCCAAGGCATCCAAAAAGCACGATGTCAAGACTGCCCAGGGCTGAACAGCTGAGTGAAAGATATTGTTATACATTTACAGTGTGTGTGTGTGTGTGTGTGTGTGTGTGTGCGCGCGCGCGCAGACCTCCTAAACCAGGCATGGCCAAACTTGGCCCTCTAGCTGTTTTGGAACTACAACTCCCATCATCCCTAGCTAACAGGACCAATGGTCAAGGATGATGGGAATTGTAGTCCCAGAACAGCTGGAGGGCCAAGTTTGGCCATGCCTGTCCTAAACCCTAGGAATTAATAAATGGTAGAATTTTGATGATTTGGGACGTGAAGGGAGAGATACAAGCTGCAGAGGAGTTCCTGGGCTAGCCTATGCAAAAAACAAAACAAAAAACGATCTGGCCAACCTAGTGCCAATAATAATAATAATAATAATAATAATAATAATAATAATAATAATTTATTTATACCCCGCCCATCTGGCTGAGTTTCCCCAGCCACTCTGGGCGGCTCCCAATCAAAACAGTACAGCACAGCATTAAATATTAAAATTTAATATTTAAATATTAAGAAACAATACAGGGCCATTGAGGGCCATTGGTAATGCAAGAGAATTGAATTCCCCTCTTGTCCTCAGGTGTGATCAGAGACTGGGGATTAGGAAGGCTGCCAGTGTAACTGGGTGTGAGTTTTGAGCAAGGGTTGCTGAGAAGAAGAAGAAGAAGAAGAAGAAGAAGAGAAGGAAGGAAGGAAGGAGGACTGGTATCCATTTTGGGCAGGCTGGCTGAAGGCTGGCTGGGAGAGATGCCTTGGACTTCAGTGCTGCATTTCTGTGGAGGAACAAGCCCCACTTGAGATGACCATGCTGTAAGATCTGGACTCCCTCTATGTAGACTGAAGGTGTCAATAGGTGAATAAACCATATTTCTTAAAGCTACAATGGTCCCCCACTGTGTCTCGATTATCCAAAGGAACACACACCCTGGGTGAGCGCCTGGAACCCCATGGGCTCTTGCCCCCGCTTGGCAGAGAGAGGGGGAGGCACCCAACTTTGGTAACAAGACATTTATTTATCTCTGTTGCCTTGTATGATCACAAGGAAAGCCCACGATCCACTGGACAGCCTTCCCATGGCAGAAAGGAATTTAGACCTGAAGGGACCCTCTGGGAAATACAAATATGCAATCAAAAGTCTGGGAAACACAGAAATTCTCAGGATTCTACAGTGGAAATAAGTGGCTTTTGCACAATGAACACTGAACCTACTCTCCCTCCCTTCACCCCCAACCCAGTTTCGTGTGCTCTTTCTAACCATCCTGTAATCAACAATTCAGCCATTGATCTTCATGCAACACATACTTGGAGCTAAATTTTTTTGCTGCTGATACTGCTGATGACGATGATGGACAAATATCAATGTGATAGTTTGCTAGACCTAACCTGCATCTATGAAGGCCAATGCTAGTATGAGCCAAGACACAAACAGGTAGCCCGTGAAGATGTTGTGAGCTAAAAGTTTGAGCCTGACAAAAGTCTGCTTATGTTTATGTATTTTCTATGTTATTGGTAAAATAATTAATAGGGGGGAACCCCTTAGTCAGTTCCTGCACTGCCTTGGGCAACATGGGATGTATAGATTAGCATTCCTTTCTACAGAATTGCAATTAAATATACAGACTTTGGAGATGGCAACATATGAATGGCAGCAAAAATCAGTACTAGATTTATGTATAAGCTAAACAAGCTATAGCTTAGAGCCCCACTCTTTTGGGCCCCCCAAAAAAATTTAAAGGGAAAAAAACTGAATGTACATTTCCAAAATATGATAAAAAACAAAATAAAAGCTACATACAGCAACAGTGTTTTGTGTTGTGTAGGCTCCTGTGATGTAAGTAATATGCCCCGCCTGCTAGCCTGCTCCCTAAAATATCACAGGTTTGCTCATTTCTATATACAGTAGTACCTTGGGTCTCAAACTTAATCTGCTCTGCAAGTCTGTTCCAAAACCAAAGCGTTCCAAAACCGAGGTGCACTTTCCCATAGAAAGCAACGCAAAATGGATTAATCCGTTCCAGACTTTTAGGGCCCCATTACCTTCAGTAGCTTAGGGCCTCATCAAACCTAAATCCGGCCCTGGCCAAAATGAACAGTGTGTAATGAAGGCTGGATACTTTGTTAAAATTGTTTTTTAACAATGCAAACACCATTACGTGTGGGCCCATCATCCCATGCATTAAAAAGCAATGTTGTCATCTCCATGGGACAGGAAATGCCAATTATAGTTTGTGTTTCTATGGAACAGTTTCATACACTGCAGGATGTCAGTGGCGCACTTGCATCCTGTTGTACGCAGTGTCACAACTTTTAAAAGGCTGCACTGTTCTACAGACGCGCACCACTCCCTTGCAGGACACAAGAAACGCAGACAGAAACTCATTGGCTCCTCTGACATCTTGTAAGTCTGGCTGCCTGTGTCTGACAAGTGAGCATCTCACGTCAATGTTTCCTCATCTGATTGCACCTTCTAGGAGAGCTATAGTCTGTCTTTTAGTAAGGTAAAAGGGACCCCTGACCATTGGGTCCAGTCGTGGCCGACTCTGGGGTTGCTGTGCTCATCTCGCTTTATTGGCCGAGGGAGCCGGCGTACAGCTTCCGGGTCATGTGGCCAGCATGACTAAGCCGCTTCTGGAGAACCAGAGCAGCGCACGGAAATGCCGTTTACCTTCCCGCCAGAGCGGGGATTCTCATCTCGGCGGTTCGAATCCCCGCGACGGGGTGAGCTCCTGTTGCTCAGTCCCTGCTCCTGCCAACCTAGCAGTTCGAAAGCACGTCAAAGTGCAAGTAGATAAATAGGTACCGCTCTGGCGGGAAGGTAAACGGCGTTTCCGTGCACTGCTCTGGTTCGCCAGAAGCGGCTTAGTCATGCTGGCCACAAGACCCAGAAGCTGTACGCGGGCTCCCTCGGCCAGTAAAGCGAGATGAGCGCCGCAACCCAAGAGTCGGTCACAACTGGACCTAATGGTCAGGGGCCCCTTTTCCTTTACCTAAACATTTTATTAAGTGAAGCTTCTACCATCTCAAAACCCCCACTATCAATTTACAAATCAAATTTATTGAATAGCTAGTAGGGTCCTAGCGCCCAGTGTGCAAGCAATAACACGTGATAATAGAAAGGACGTGCATCTTGAACAAAGTTTTGCAGCTATAATTGGCCCAGTGCAAAACCAAAGTTTCTGTGCTTGCAAATTTGCCCCATCTAGGATGTTGAATGGACGTTGCTAGGAATCACTAGCAGGTGCTGCAAACCTCCTTATTTAGTTCTAGGAACTTCTTCCTAGGAGTCTTTCGCTGCAGATTTCCAGAAGGAGTGGTAAGACGTATTTGATTGAGCACCTCTGACAGCTGAAGTCAGAGAGACTGTTCCCAGCTTGCTTATTCTACAAGCGATCCAATCCGTGGGAACTCTTCCTAGTTTTCATTCCAGAATCACGGCCGCCTACTGCAGCATGCAGAGCTATCATGTGAGCCACGAATAAGAAGCAGAAGGATTAATATGCAGGGCCTTGTTGCTGTCAAGTTGTGTTATGGCACCTGGGAGGTCGAGGCAATCAAAAACGCCCTTCTCATATTAGGCGTTTCCCAGGGGGAGAAATCTCTTCATCTGCAACTGATTATAAAGTAGTTTGTCTGAAAACAATGTCAGCTGGATTTACAGAGACTTGACAGGAGTTCTTCCTTGTATACCTTTTTTTTTTTTTTTTTTAATACTCTGCCGGATGTTTCGTCTCAACAAAAATGCATTAAATGAGTAAAAGAAAGAATCATAACTCCCACAAGAAGCCTGTGTAACGGGCAGCGTTCCAAAGGACTTGGTTCAGCAAAGGTCACATGCAGGCTTTCCAGAAAATATTTGGAATTAAAGCACATGTTTATTCGGAATTAAAGCCCATGTTTAGAGGATTACTGGAACTGAAGCCCTGTTGCCCTGAGTGACCAGACATTCGCAGCATTGTGAAACATGGGGGGGGGGGGTTCTTCTCAAAGTTTATATATTTTCTCCACCCCTCCATCATTAGGCTAACACCACAGAGTTTCATGTGAGAAGTTAGGGAAGAAGAAGATGGAGTTGGGGGGGGGCAGAAATGGGCAACCAAGATGCAGTGTCTCCCCTATGAAGAAAAATAGCAGCATTTGGGATTTTATAGTTTAGAGAAAAGGTGAGTTAGAGGTGAGGTGATAGAAGTTTAAAAAATTACGCATGGCATGATGAAAGTACAGTGGTACCTCGGGTTAAGAACTTAATTTGTTCCAGAGGTCCGTTCTTAACCTGAAACTGTTCTTAACCTGAAGCACACTTTAGCTAATGGGGCCTCCCGGTGCTGCCGCACGATTTCTGTTCTCATCCTGAGGTAAAGTTCTTAACCCGAGGTACTACTTCTGGGTTAGCGGAGTTTGTAACCTGAAGTGTCTGTAACCTGAGGTACCACTGTAGATAAGAGATACATTTTTCTCCCTCTCTCATAAGATTCCTAAGGCCAATTTCTACTTCTTCCCTTCCACCTCCAGAGCCCCACCCTACCCCAGGGGCGTAGGAAGGGGGGAAAGACTGCCATGACTGCCCCCGCTGAGGGGGTGACATTCAGCGCACCGCCCGCCCGCGACTCCCAAGCCTACCCCGAGTCATCGGGGTAAGGGGTCGAGCTGTGCTGCTTTGCCGGCGGCATTCACATCAACTGATAGGAAGTGCCTACAGAGGGTGGTGAATACAGCACAAGATATTATGGGCTGTCCTGTGAATCCGCTGGATGAAATAGCGGAAGAACGTTGTCTCAGGAGAGTGAGGGAAATTCTCAGGGATGACTCACACCCTGGCCAGCACTTTCTTGATCTCCTGCCCTCAGGCAGAAGATATAGAAGCAGGATTAGCCGCACCAACAGGGTAAAGAACAGCTTCTATCCATGGGCTGTTAGGCTGCTGAATGAAAAGATAACAGCAGGGCAACTGACTTTCGGGTTTGGTGGGTGCGCGTCAGTAAATGAGGGGAATTAAGACTAAGAGAGCTGAGTGGGGGGTGCTCATGTAATCTCACTGTATACAAGTTGTACAAGTGACAATAAAGTTTTTCAATTTCCCCCTTCCCCCTTTGTTTTGACAGCTTGGGGGAGGCTTGGGAGTGGTGGAAAGGTGGCACACCGAATGTCTGCCATGGGCGGCTTGCTCCGTCCCCGGCTGCAGGCCATGTGCGCCACTCCGGGCACCCGAGTGGCTATCCCAGCGGCGTAGCGTGGGTTGTCAGCACCCGGGGCAAGGCAAGTAATTTGCGCCCCCTAACCCGGGGCAAGGCAAGTAAATTGCGCCCCTAACCCCTAACCTGCCGCCGCTGCCAGCTTCTTCTTGCTGCTACCTGGGCTGGGGTATTTACGGTAAGGTAGCCACGGCGGCGGTGGCAGGTCCGTGTCAGGTGATCTGAGGTGAGTTGCCGCTGGCGCTGCCGCCCAAACGACGCCGCTTGCCCGGAGGAGGAGGAGGGCAGAGAGGCGAGGAAAATGCAACATGGCCCAGCAGCTGCAGCAGCAGCAGCAGCGGCGGGGCTGTGAGGAGGGGCTACCTGGCGCGCCCTCCGTGGCCCAGATGCGCGGGGACCATGGCGAGCGCTGAGAGCCGCTGCCTGCCGGACGCCTTCAGCCCGGACGCGCACACAGCTCGTCAGTTCTGCGAGACATGGGGCTCTGCTACAGCCTGCGCCCGAGGCTCTTCGGCGACTCCGGAGGCGGCGAGCACCCCCCCCCGATGTTGCGCCCAGTGCGGCTGGCCCCCCCTGCACCCCCACGCTACGCCACTGGGCTATCCTGAGCCTGGGAGGGCACCCTCCGCGCCACACCCCCTCGGGAGCACGCCTGTCCTGGGCAGCGTGGGCATATGCTTTGCCGCTGCCCTACCCCATTCCTGATATCCTAGAAGCTCCCAGGTCCAGGCCATTGTTTTGGATTTTTAGATTTTCCTGCTTATCACAGTTTAGGAAGTGAAAACCGGGCCACCCAAAAATGAAGCGGTGGTTTCTGCATCCTTAATCAAGTCCCAAGGAAGCATAAAGCACTATCTTGTTTTTGGGTGGCCCAGTATGTCTTCCAAATTGATAAACACTTGATCACTTGCGTTCGCTATTAGTATATGTTATGTTTATATGTGTGTATGGGAAAAAAGTAAACAGAGAGAGGTGCTGTGATCCAGACTTCTTTGGTAAAAATATACACTGCAGCTCAGTGGTCCAACTGGTGCTATAAAAACCGTATCTAGAAACAGCTGTGTAGTTAAAATGTTTAGCTATGCTTCCCTCAAAGTCATTGCATTTTTATCGCCTCAGAAAAGAAAATAGGTGCAGCTCTTCACATTAACATTCCTAGCCGCTATTTGGGAGGTGGCTAGAAGTTGCTTAGACGTTTCTGGCTAGGAGTTCACGATTTCTGAGCGCTCTGCAGATTCTTCTTGGGTCAGTTAGCACTGACTATATATGCTTACTTGCGTCCCACATTCTCACCCTACATAAGCAGGCATTCCAAAAACTCCAAGAAGTCTCTTGTAGTCACTAGGAAGCTGACCCAGCAGTTCGGATTACCAAGGGAAACGGAAAGTCTTTCACAAGGTCCCTTGCGAAAGGTACCTAGGAAAATCTCAGGCACCTGATCTCATAAGCCTCAGACAATCAAAATGTTCTGCTGCCAGCACTGTACTGGTGTTTCTTCAACAGGCCCTAACAAATAACAGATCTCCAAGTTCAGAAAACAGTACAAAACTGATATCAGGGGACAAAATGTGCAACTTCTCTGCTTACAACCTATGTATTTTGCTTCCTCTGAGCCAGGGGTAGGCAACCTAAGGCCTGGGGGCCGGATGCGGCCCAATCGCCTTCTCAATCCAGCCCACAGATGGTCCAGGAATCAGCATGTTTTTACACGAATAGAATGTGCCCTTTTATTTAAAATGCATCTCTGGGTTATTTGTGGAGCATAGGAATTCATTCATTTCCCCCCCAAAAAATATAGTCCGGCCCACCACATGGTCTGAGGGACGGTGGACCGGCCCACGGCTGAAAAAGGTTGCTGACCCCTGCTCTGAGCCCTCTCCTCCAAGCCTTACAGGACATCTCTAGCCTGTGTGGTCCTGCCTCTCTACATTACTTTGATCTGAATGTTCCCAGGCCACGCATGAGACTGAGCACAGCAAAACAACCAGCAAGTCTTTAATGTCAATTAGCTGCAATTGGAAAAGCTTAAATTTCATTTTCCAGAATAATAGTGGCTCAGTGGGGAGAGAATACTGAAAGCCCCCAAATGGACAGAAGGTGCCATCTTCAAAGGCGAGAGAGGGAGAAGAAGTCATGCCCTAAGGAGGGCAAGCCTGGTACATTCCCAGACTTATTAACCATAAAAACTGGCACAGTTCCATTGTCATGACAGCAGGGTAAAGAATAAAATCTCCCCAATGGAAACAACAAGGATATTATGCAAGGGTGGGTACACTTTAAGCCAGCGTGAAAATATTCACCTTCCAGCTTCAGAAACAGCTTGCCTCAAGCAGAATGTGGATTATGATAATGCCCTCTGTTAAATGACAACAACTGCCCACGGGGAATCAACCAGTCCAGCGAGTCACAAGTTCCTCAAACCTGGACTAAACATTCTTTAACATGTGGCCATTCCTGGTAAAAGCATCTTCCTCAAGGACTAGTTTCTGAGAGCTCAGTGACATATTCCCAGTATGAAAGTTGCTTTTTTCCAAATTCATAGTCTGACAAGCAATTTATAAAGCAAGCAAGTAATCTCTCACAAAAAGAGGGCCTGTGCAGTCCCATTTGCCACACTTCCTGTGGAAAATATGCACAGCGACAGAAGTTCCAAAATATCTTTTTAACCGGACCCTTGAAAGGAGACCTTTGCCTGACCCTCTGGGCTTTCACTGCACACAAATGTCTAACCTGCCATGAACTGTAGATCGTTCTTTCCACTGCAGAGATCAGAATAAATGGTCATTGAGATAAATGCTATCCTTCCAAGGATGAAATATCCACATGCACACTATTTTTTATGTATTAGGCAAATGTGGGGGAAAAGGATAATCAACCAAAGTTGCCTAAAACAGAAAAACAAAACAAAAACAAAACAGGCTTGGGAATAAACTGCTAGAACAGTGAAGAACAATGCGTCTTGGGCACACATTGCATGGGTTGGCTGGCAACCCTGACCAACGTGCAACTGCACATCACTCACAGATGGTTTGAGAATTATTGCGATAACATCCCACACAAATGGCTGTATTCTGTATCACGAGTTGATGTGCCCTTCTGCTCTGAACCAAAGGCAGACCTGAGTGAGTGGTTTGATGCAGGGATACCAAAGAAAGATGTCAAAAACACCAGAACAGGCACTTCTAGTTCTTTATTAAAGAAATGGTGACTTGTCTGCGCCCAATCAAACGCTCATACATCCTTTATGCATGAAGCAGCCTGTCACTTTGCCCAGAACCTCCCATCACAACTGGCTGGTGAGCAGTGTTAGAAACTGAGATATGAAAGATGGGAGCTAAATGGCACCTTAAACCTAGGTTGTGGCCCCAACAACGGAATGTCTAGGCGTGCTTTTTTAATAACAAAAATACAAAGCCGAAAATGAATGAACTGCCTCTAAAATATTAGATTCATTTCTCACACTGTCTCGTCCTTCCCTGGCCCACCCCCCTAATATTCTTAAGAGGGTCTCTTCTCCAGTCTTCAGAGAGTAGCTGGAAGTGGAGAGGCAGAAAAAGGTCCTCCTTTCCTTCCACTCTGCAGTTTTAATCTGAAATCTTAGGCGCAGTACGGCACCCAGAAGCTCAGAAATTGCTCGCACTAATGAAATTCCCTGTCACAAAATGGGAGTTTTGAACACTGTTGAACCACAGGTGGTAGCTATCCAAAACTTCTTCCCTCCGTGGGCCAAGAGCCCAGTATCCTGCGGCCCACAGATAAGCACAGCCTCAAAGCAAGACCATTAGCATATATCAAAGCAAGGAAACATAAACATCTCTGAGCTCCTTCTTGCAATCAACGACCAATTATTTTGGGGGTTATCTTGACTACCAACATGGCGGTGGCAGGCCTTCCAGAACATTTCACTTCAACACAGCTTCCTCAGCTATGAAGACCACAGAGAAGTCTACAGCGGTGACCAGAGAATAAATGACCACTAGGAGGAGAGTGAAGAGAAGAAACACCATGGCAACAACACAGCCGGATGTCTTCATCTGCCCCAGGTGCAAAACATCTCTGTCCTGCACTATTCTCCACAACCAGAGCAAGTGTTGCAACCTTCCAACAGCTTGACCTCACCCCCAAAGGCACACGCCTCCATTGTCTCCTGTGACAGATGCATGCCAACAAGCTCCCCTCTTCATGCCCTGTTTCCTATAGTCAGCTTCCCCACAAATTAATGGTCCTCTCCGAACAACTGCATTTAAGTCCCATTCCTAAGCAAACTTTCTTGGAGGAAAAAACAGTGCCATTCTAAATATATTTACACAGAAGAAAGCACTTCTAATTTCAAGGCATCTTATTTGCCAATAAGTATATTTATGACTATGGGACGCGGGTGGCGCTGTGGGTTAAACCACAGAGCCTAGGAGTTGCCGATCAGAAGGTCAACGGTTCGAATCCCTGCGATGGGGTGAGCTCCCGTTGCTCAGTCCCTGCTCCTGTCCACCTAGCAGTTCGAAAGCACATCAAAGTGCAAGTAGATAAATAGGTACCATTCCGGCGGGAAGGTAAACGGTGTTTCCGTGCGCTGCTCTGGTTCGCCAGAAGCGGCTTAGTCATGCTGGCCACATGACCCGGAAGCTGTACGCCGGCTCCCTCGGCCAATAAAGCGAGATGAGCACCACAACCCCAGAGTCGGCCACAACTGGACCTAATGATTAGGGGTCCCTTTACCTTTACCTTTATATTTATGATGACAAACGAAGAGCCAGGATTCATGTCTCAGCTTGTAAGAGTGTTGCTTAGGATTTCAACCACTGAACCCCCCCCTCCCATTGTGCATGGGGCTGAGCAAGGTTGACTAAATTAAGAGAAGGTATGGGCAAATCGGAAGACATCACCAGGGAGACACGATGAAAGGTCTCCAGATCCATAACTTAATCAGTAGTTTAATTATTTAGCAAGATTTATATACCAAAAATATATCTAAAGCATCTTACATAAAAAGGTAAAGGTAAAGGGACCCCTGACAGTTAGGTCCAGTCGTGGCCGACTCTGGGGTTGCGGCGCTCATCTCGCTTTATTGGCCGAGGGAGCCGGCGTACAGCTTCCGGGTCATGTGGCCAGCATGACTAAGCCGCTTCTGGCGAACCAGAGCAGCACACGGGAACGCCGTTTACCTTCCCGCCAGAGCGGTACCTATTTATCTACTTGCACTTTGACGTGCTTTTGAACTGCTAGGTTGGCAGGAGCAGGGACTGAGCAACAGGAGCTCACCCCGTCGTGGTGATTCAAACCACCGACCTTCTGATCTTACATAATATCTTACATAATATAGTGTAAACTGTCAGAAAGAATAAAAACTGACTTTATCTATATTTTGATAAATGTCCACTGTTTTAAAGTCAGCAGTTTTAAGAACAAACATACAAAATGAATTGACATGCTTGGGTAAGGCTTGCCTAAACAAAGAAGGTTTTAGCAGGCGTATAAAGCAGTAAGTACAACATAGTTACTTGCTTAACATTAATCAGGTGGGAGTGCCAGAGACCAGATGCTGCCACACTAAAAATATCGATTTCTTGCAAGTGTGGAATTAATGTTATACAGCACTTGTAAAAGTGCCGGATCCCTAGATCTAATTGATCAAGTGGCCACATGTGAGACGAGCCTTCAGTAAATCAGTTCCAGTAAATTGGTTCGGTGCTGATGATATTCGCCCAAGGAGTCTAAAAAGAACTCAACTGTTAAAATAAGTGAACTTGGTGACTTTTGTATATAATCTGCCTCCTTAATCTGCCTCCAGAAATGGATAAATGGAACACCAGATATTTTAAAAACTCCCAAACAAATCCTGGGAACAGCAAGGCAGGCAGGTGAACTCAGGAGGGGGAAACAGAAAAGACTATATATATATGAAGATAAACCAGAGGTGTCAAATCAGGTTCTGCCTAGGGAAAGAGCACAATTTACCGTAACTCAGGCTGGTTTGTATTCCCGCAAGCTCTATTATCTTTCCATTCTGAAAATTTGGCAGTGCTTAACCTCCAGATATTATGAATATTTTGCTAGCAGAACTGCTTTCCCTTTGCTGTTAGCCTCATTAGCACCAAGTCATGGGAAGAACATCAGCTATTTTGGCATTTTAAAACTAGGACAGCTGGACAGCTGGAATTCAAGGATGGACAAAAAGAAGCGCTCTTTTACACAACACATAATTCAGTCAGGGAATTTACTGCCACACAACGTGGCGAAGGCCGCAAGCTTAAAGGGCTTTGAAAAAGGATTAGATAAAATGATGGTGAATGGGCCTGTCCGTGACCATTAATCACAACAGCTGAATCAAACGTCCATGTTCAAAGGCAGTATATCTCCAACTCAGCAGGGGAAATGTTGCAAGAATTAGTCATGCAATAATTTCTACACAACACATTCTAATGCATAAGCCTTGCTCATGGTGGCTTCCAACAGTTAAGAGTAACATAATCAAACAACAATGCCAAATATAGTAGAGACAAGTAAAACAATCTCCCGTTTTTAATTGACTGTCTTGTTTTAATAGCACTGTTTTAGTGCGTATTTTAATTATGGATATTTATATTTTAATGGTTTGTGCAATTTGGTTTTTATACTTTGTAAACTGCTTAGAAGCCTACCGTATTTTGGCATTAAGCAGTATATAAGTTAATAAGTACAACAGCAACACCACCACCACCACGTGATGATTTAAATCCATCAACTACCAGGCCAGGCAGAAAAGCCTGCTGAAATGAAAACGTCTTCGCTCACAGGCGGAAGACCATCAGACAGTGGGCACCCGAAACTTGTGAGGCAAGATCTTCTACAATATTGGTGCAGCCACTGACAAAGCCCTGTCTCTCATAGGTACCAGCCGTCTCTCCACCCACTGGTGGGGAGAGACAGCAAAGGCCTTTCCTCCCCCTTTCTTAGGGAGTGGGCAGATCAAAGAGGAGGAGGGCAGTTTATGACCCTCCAGGGGTCTCAATCCAGGTCTCTCTATCTGGCCCTTGATACTTTCTGCAGGCTACACACCTGAGTTGTTTTTGCCTGTCTGGAATGTGCTCTGATAATGACTCTCCCTTGCCTGGACGGAGAAGGGTGTACAAGTGTGTAGAAACTAGCCTACTATACAAAGGTAAAACTTAATATCCTATGCTCCACCCACTTTTCCATCTAGCTCTGCCTACTACTAGAATGGAAGATTGACCAGAATGTTCCCTGGCATGGCTTTAGAAGGGCCAGTAGTTTGAATCGTGCCTGGAAGTGACCTGCCAACTGTTGTGACGTGGGGTTTGTGATTTCAGCTCTTTTGACATAATATGCTGGAGACAGTTCTCTAGTAACACTTCTTTATTAAAGCAACAAGACTGAAACCTGAGGAGGGGAGAGCTACATTTATAGGGACAGGGAACTAGCTAGAAAGGACACACTTTGGAGGGAACAACATCAGGCAACCACAGTCCTGCCTTTTGGAGGGAACCAATAAGACAGAGGATCCAAATACAGCAGCTTAAATGAACCAATAGTAGCTGTACCCTCTGGAACCAAAAGGCAGTTACTTTACCCCAATGCAAATACAGACAACAACAACACAGATATAAAATCCTTTGACTCAATACACAACACCAACCAGTGCAGAACCTATGCAGGTTAGGTATAATACGGTACCTTCTAACCTGCTGGCAGCCACATGCCAGACCCTCCAAGTGTCCCCTATTTTCCAGGGACAGTCCTAGATTTACAGAAGCTGTCCCAGCTCCTGATTTGATCACAGAATGTCTTACTTTTCCTTAGGACGTCTCTATTTTCATCAGAGAAATGTTGGAGGGTGAGGGAGTTAATGCGACCCCTGAGCCAAGGAGATAAAGGTAAAGGTAAAGGTACCCCTGCCTGTACGGGCCAGTCTTGACAGACTCTGGGGTTGTGCGCCCATCTCACTTAAGAGGCCAGGGGCCAGCGCTGTCCGGAGACACTTCCGGGTCACGTGGCCAGCGTGACATCGCTGCTCTGGCGAGCCAGAGCCGCACACGGAAACGCCGTTTACCTTCCCGCTGGTAAGCGGTCCCTATTTATCTACTTGCACCCGGAGGTGCTTTCGAACTGCTAGGTTGGCAGGCGCTGGGACCGAGCAGCGGGAGCGCACCCCGCCGCAGGGATTCGAACCGCCGACCTTTCGATCGGCAAGCCCTAGGCGCTGAGGCTTTAACCCACAGCGCCACCTGCGTCCCTCGAGCCAAGGAGATAAGTAACTATAGAACCTTTAGAAGACAGCTGAAGGCAGCCCTGTATACGGAAGGTTTTTTAAAAAAATGTTTAATGTTTTATTATGTTTTTATATATGTTGGAAGCCACCCAGAGTGGCTGGGGCAATATAAGATGGGCAGGGTATGAGTAGTAGTAGTAGTAGTAGTAGTGATATACTAATAATAATAATATTTTTTAAATTTTAAAAATTATTTATACCCGCCCATCTGGCTGGGCTTCCCCAGCCACATAACAATAACAATAACAATAACAATAACAATAACAATAACATTGAACAGGAAGTCCTATTTTCATTGGAGAAATGTTGGAGGGTATAATATGCTGGACCAATTGAAGCATCTGGTGACTCTGCAAACTTAGCTCCCTGAACAGCACATGGCAATAAGCCAATCACGATGTAACTGAGGCATGCAGCCCCACAGCCAGGTTGGTCTTGGAGCCTCATTTATCCCCACTTCCTCCCATCTATGGCCACACTCTGCTTTAAAGAAGCAGACCTGACGTCGCGTTACTTTATAAAGGAAGGGAGCTGCAGCTTCCCCGCACAGCCAAGCAACTGCAGCCCATCACCGAGAAAGTAAGAGCAGGGCTCCTTTCCAGTGGCGTAGCGTGGGTTATCAGCACCCGGGGCAAGGCAAGTAATTTGCGCCCCCTAACCCGTGGATTTGCGCCCCCTAACCCGTGGATTTCCCTAACCCCCAGATGTTGCGCCCGGTGCGGCCGGCCCCCCCTGCACCCCCCACGCTACGCCACTGCTCCTTTCCAAGGCTCTCACACAGGCCTCAGTCCGAAAACAAACAAATCGAGTGCTCTCCCCCCTGACAGCGTTCTGGGAAAAACAGCTTGGCAGAGTGTTATGTACTGAGTTGAATAGGATCCAAACTGCAGCAGTCTGATTGGTCCTAGAACAACGCAGCAGTATGATTGGTTGGCAGGAACCACCCAATCATGCTCCAGATATAAGTGAATCCACAACCTGATTGGCTTACAGTAGAATTCCAGAATTAGCCAATCATGTGCAGCCCACTGTGTAAATAATGTATATAAAGCAGATACTTTGAGGGGACTTTGATTCATTCCTCCTCACCACTATGAGCTGAATAAAGAGCATGAAATCACTTTGCGACTCTGAGTATATTTCACAGAGTATGGCGCCTGCACTTTGCATCTGAACATAGCCGCTGATTTCCACCTCTGCTCTGAGGGCTGAAGAAGCAAAGGTGGATGGAGGGCTTAAAGGCAGACTTGGCCACAGAAAGAGGGGTGGTCCATTCCTATACAACACGGGTGGGCCAACTCCCAAGAGACTGCAATCTAGAGTTAAAAACTGGCTGTGATCTACCCCCTTTTGAGGGGTTCAGGTCAAAGTTGTTTTTAGGGTGGGGATAAGCCCCGTTTCTTTAGGGTGCCATAGTGGCTGGGCTTCTTTGAGGGGACCCAGTGATCTACCAGTGATCTACCACAGACGTCCAGTGATTTACTGGTAGATCACGATCTCTTTGTTGGACATGCTTGCAGTATACAACATAAATAAAAGGGTGTAGAGGCAAGGAGTACAAAAGCAACACACATAGCATCTCTCTTCAACAGGATCTGTCTGCCTTTGCCTTCTGTTTTGTTTTTTTTTTAATACATATTTATTAAGGTTTTTGAATAACAATACATAAATAAACAACATTACTTATGCTATAACATAGTTTCATCACTTCTTTGGACTCCCCCACGTCTCCCGCTCGCACTTACATCGTTACAGAAAAATAAAAAATTTTCCAAGCAATTTACCCACTTGTTTACAATCTTGTCTCCACTCATTTAATTAAAATATATCAATTTTCCAATAGATTTATATTTTACTTAGTCTAGCTTATCGTCAAAATCAAATCTAATTCAGTGGTAGGCCATTATTTATGATCTAGCATGTCTGCCTTTGCCTTCTGAATCAGCAACCAGGTAAGCCACCCTTTAAATTTCCAATAATAATAATAATAATAATAATAAGCAGCACATCACCCTGGGGCATCATGGGAAAATAAACTGGTACCAGCTGGGGCCCAGTGCTGAATGGCAGTCACCGGGTTATTTTTAAGGGGAGCCCACAATGGCAGACCCTGCAGAAGTAACAATGAACTTATTCCCAGGTATGTTTATAGGATTACAGCCTGATTCAAAGCCATGAAACTCAGTGGGTGACCCTGGGCCAGTCATTTCCCCTTCCCTTTTGCCTGAAGTTCATTGCTGGAAGTGAAATACACCGTCATAATTACAATAAGTAAAGGTGAAGGGACCCCTGACTGTTAGGTCCAGTCATGACCGACTCTGGGGTTGCAGTGCTCATCTCGCTTTATTGGCCGAGGGAGCCAGCATACAGCTTCCGGGTCATGTGGCCAGCATGACTAAGCCGCTTCTGGCGAACCAGAGCAGCACACGGAAACGCCGTTTACCTTCCTGCCGGAGCGGTACCTATTTATCTACTTGCACTGGCGTGCTTTCGAACTGCTAGGTTGGCAGGAACAGGGACCGAGCAACGGGAGCTCACCCCATCGCGGGGATTCGAACCACCGACCTTCTGATTGGCAAGCCCTAGGCTCTGTGCTTTAACCCACAGCGCCACCTATTCTTACCCACCCAGCTCAATGGGGCTTATTTGCAGATACGACAGTGTAGCTACCATACAGCCCAAACCTATTGATGTTTCTTCAGAAGTAAACCCTACCAAGTTCAGAGGGGCTGAGTTTTAAAATTAAGACTTAACACTTGGGATATGTGTCTTTCACCCAATGTGACGGCTTTAAAAGAGGACTAGGCAAACTCATGGCTTAAGCTTTGTGATTAAAAAAACTAAGAAAAAGATAATGAGCAATAAACTAAAACTGGTAAAAGTTAATAAAAAGCTGATAAAACTAGTAAAAACTAATACAAACTAATAAAAACCGCTCAACTAACGCGGAGCTCAAATCAATGCTTCCTCTAACGACGCCATCTTGGCTCCTCCCCCCAAACTCATGGAAGGTACCTGGCTGTCGTCAGGGTTGGAGGCAGTATGCCTTTGACTGCCTGTTAGAATCACAGAATTGTAGAGATGGAAGGCACCCCAAGGGTCATCTAGTCCAACCCCCCTGCGATGCAGGAATCTCAACTAAAGCATCCATATCAGATGGCCATCCAACCTCTAGTTGTAGCATAGGAGCTAACTCCTAGGGGCTGAGGTCCCTTTGCCCCCCCATCAAATATTTGAGGGGGCCACCCCACCCTCAACTTGATGGGATTAGTAGTACAGTGGTACCTCGGGTTAAGTACTTAATTCATTCCGGAGGTCTGTTCTTAACCTGAAACTGTTTTCAACCTGAAGCACCACTTTAGCTAATGGGGCCTCCTGCTGCCACCGCACCGCCGGAACCCAATTTCTGTTCTTATCCTGAAGCAAAGTTCTTAACCTGAAGCATTATTTCTGGGTTAGCGGAGTGTGTAACCTGAAGCGTATGTAACCCGAGGTACCACTGTAGTAGTAGTAGTAGTAGTAGTAGTAGAATTTATACAATGCCCTATACCTGGGCGGTTCACAAATTTTTAGTTATGAGATGTTTTTATTTTTAAAAAATAACAATAAATAAAGTTTAAATTGTCATCCAGCATTACCTAAGCCCTGAAATTTTATTTTGAAAGCCAACTATGCAACAGGTTCTCTCACCTACCATTTACATGTTCTGGGAGTCTACTGAGCAAACCCTGAGCACCCTCCCCACAGACCCATGTTTAGTTCCATATCATTGGCTGAAGTACAGTGGTACCTCGGTTTACAGACGCTTCAGGTTACAGACTCCGCTAACCCAGAAATAGTACCTCGGGTTAAGAACTTTACTTCGGGATGAGAACAGAAATCACGCGGTGGCAGTGCGGTGGCAGCGGGAGGCCCCATTAGCTAAAGTGGTGCTTCAGGTTACGAACAGTTTTGGGTTAAGAAGGGACCTTCAGAATGAATTAAGTTCTTAACCCGAGGTACCACTGTGGTCATGCCTCTGGGGTATGAAGCCCATCTGTGTGTAAGTGAAAGTGGCATTCCAGTGGTTTGTGTGCGCATTTTATGATGATGCGAGGCTGGGCTTACCTGCCCCACAATGTTGTACTCAACTCGGGTTGGCACCCTTGATTTGCTGGGAATCACAGGTCCTGCTGGGGGGCATTTTACAGGCATCTGAATGGCAGGAGCGAGTTGGGATGCGGGACTCAACGCTCCGTTGGTCGGATCCACCCAAAGCTGTTCCCCACCCGCTTCCTCCCAAGCCATGGCCGTAGCCGGGGGTGCAGAGAGCAGCTGCCCTCCCCATCGAGTAAATAATAATAAAAAGTAAACAATTGAAAAGTAAAAGCTATGGTTTTCCCAGTAGTGATGTATGGAAGTGAGAGCTGGACCATAAAGAAGGCTGATCGCTGAAGAATTGATTATTTTAAATTCTGGTGCTGGAGGAGACTCTTGAGAGTCCCATGGACTGCAAGAAGATCAAACTTCTCCATTCTGAAGGAAATCAGCCCTGAGTGCTCACTGGAAGGACAGATCCTGAAGCTGAGGCTCCAATACTTTGGCCACCTCATGAGAAGAGAAGACTCCCTGGAAAAGACCCTGATGTTGGGAAAGATGGAGGGCACAAGGAGAAGGGGAAGATAGAGAACTAGATGGTTGGACGGTGTTCTCGAAGCTACCAGCATGAGTTTGACCAAACTGCGGAAGGCAGTGGAAGACAGGAGTGCCTGGCATGCTCTGGTCCAGGGGGTCACGGAGAGTTGGACACGACTAAACAACAACAACAATTGCATTGCAAATAACTGTTCTGCCCCCTAACATAAAGGTTGCCCCCCCCCATAAATCCTGTCCCGAGCTCCCTTGGCAAGCGGCGCCCCCTACCTTGCTCGCAAGGCCCCTTGCTGCGCTGCTCGACGGGGCGCCCGCCGCGGCTCTGGGCGCGCAAGCTGGCCGCCCGCAGCTGGCAGCCGCTGGGGTAGGTGAGCCCGTCGCTGCCGCACACCGGGTAGCGGCTCTTGCAGGCGCACACGCCCGGCTGGCCCTTGCGCCGACGGCGGCACTCCAGGCCGGTGGCGCAGCGGCCCCAGCCCCCGGCGCCGCACGCCTCGCCCTCGCCCCGCGCGCACTGCCAGCAGCAGCCGCAGCCGTCGCGGACCTGGCCCAGCGGGCAGCCCCGGGCCGGCAGCGGCGGGCACTCGGAGGACGGGGCGCACGGCGGGCAGCCGGCGGAGGGCGAGGGCTCGCCGAGGGACGCCGAGCAGCAGCAGGAGGAGGCCAGCAGGAGGAGGAGGCAAGGCGGCGCCGAGCCGAGACGCGACATCGCGGGGACGACTCGACGGGACGCGGCGGCGGCGGCTGCTGCTGCTGCTGCTGCTGCTGCTATTCCCGCTCCGAGCTGGCGCTGGGAGAAAAAGGCTGACTAGGAAACTCCACCCCCTGATCCCCTTCCGCCCGCCCGCCTGGATTGCTTTGATTTGTGTTATGTTCGGCGTGAGACAGGATGCCAGTAGGTTCTGTTGTTGTTGTTAGTCGTTTAGTCGTGTCCGCCTCTTCGTCACCCCCTGGACCAGAGCACGCCAGGCACTCCTGTCTTCCACTGCCTCCCGCAGTTTGGTCAAACTCATGCTGGTAGCTTCGAGAACACTGTCCAACCATCTCGTCCTCTGTCGTCCCCTTCTCCTTGTGCCCTCCATCTTTCCCAACATCAGGGTCTTTTCCAGGGAGTCTCTTGTGATAGAGCGTTCCACCAAGTCGGGGCCAGTACTGAAAAGGCCCTGGCCCTAGTTGAGACCAGTCGAACCACCTCGCTACCTGGGACCTCCAAAATGTTGTCATTTGTGGACCTTAAGGTCCTCCGTGGGGTATACCAGGAGAGGCAGTCCCGGTGGCATAGCGTGGGGGGTGCAGGGGGGGCCGGCCGCACCGGGCGCAACATCTGGGGGTTAGGGTTGTTGTTGTTGTTTAGTCGTTTAGTTGTGTCCGCCTCTTCGTGACCCCGTGGACCAGAGCACGCCAGGCACTTCTGTCTTCCACTGCCTCCCGCAGTTTGGTCAAACTCATGCTGGCAGCTTCGAGAACACTGTCCCACCATCTCGTCCTCTGTCGTCCCCTTCTCCTTGTGCCCTCCATCTTTCCCAACATCAGGGTCTTTTCCAGGGAGTCTCTTGTGATAGAGCGTTCCACCAAGTCGGGGCCAGTACTGAAAAGGCCCTGGCCCTAGTTGAGACCAGTCGAACCACCTCGCTACCTGGGACCTCCAAAATGTTGTCATTTGTGGACCTTAAGGTCCTCCGTGGGGTATACCAGGAGAGGCAGTCCCGGTGGCATAGCGTGGGGGGTGCAGGGGGGGCCGGCCGCACCGGGCGCAACATCTGGGGGTTAGGGTTGTTGTTGTTGTTTAGTCGTTTAGTTGTGTCCGCCTCTTCGTGACCCCGTGGACCAGAGCACGCCAGGCACTTCTGTCTTCCACTGCCTCCCGCAGTTTGGTCAAACTCATGCTGGCAGCTTCGAGAACACTGTCCCACCATCTCGTCCTCTGTCGTCCCCTTCTCCTTGTGCCCTCCATCTTTCCCAACATCAGGGTCTTTTCCAGGGAGTCTCTTGTGATAGAGCGTTCCACCAAGTCGGGGCCAGTACTGAAAAGGCCCTGGCCCTAGTTGAGACCAGTCCAACCACCTCGCTACCTGGGACCTCCAAAATGTTGTCATTTGTGGACCTTAAGGTCCTCCGTGGGGTATACCAGGAGAGGCGGTCCCAGTGGCGTAGCGTGGGGGGTGCAGGGGGGGCCGGCCGCACCGGGCGCAACATCTGGGGGTTAGGGGGGTTGTTGTTGTTGTTTAGTCGTTTAGTCGTGTCCGACTCTTCGTGACCCCATGGACCAGAGAACGCCAGGGTTAGGGTTAGGGGGCTCAAATTACTTGCCTTGCCCCGGGTGCTGATAACCCACGCTAAGCCACTGGGCGGTCCCGTAGGTACGTGGGTCTTAGGCTTTTATGTCTTTTTTATGTTTGTTGCCTCGGGAAGGCAGCGTATCTGTGCTTCAAATAAGTAGCTAAATAAATGACAGCTAAATAGAGCCTCCATGTTCAGGAACAGCATCTATTTCAGTGTTAGAGGGTAGAGGGCAAGCAACAGGGGCCGGCTGTTGCCTTTCTGGCTTGTTTGCGACCTTTCCAGAGGCATCCAGGTTGCCAGTTGTGGCAAAAAGGGGTGTTAAGACTTTTTCCTGAGCCAGTGTAGATTGTGAAATACTGATAAGATCTTAATTGCACTGGCCAGCTAATTACTTTATGGCCCCAATTAGCCCCAGCATAACGCGGTCCGGCACGCTTCCCAGCCAAGCTGCTCTCAGACCTTCTTCTTCTCCGGTTTCGCCTTGCAGAGTAAACACAGCGGATCAAAACCGTTGCAGTCTGCTTCAGATCCAGACAAACACCAAGCACTGTGTATGTCCAAATTCCATCAGTTCTTTATTGCAGCAAATATTTACAGCTCAGCATTTCCCAACTCCTCCTGGACTGCTAGCATTCATGGCGTCCTCTCTCAGAGACAAAGAGAGAACAACAAGCTCCTCCCTCCTTTCCCACGTCAGAATGGGAGGCACACTCAGAACAAACATTAACCCAGTAAGTTCTGAACCCCAACACCCCCTCTTGCAGAGCATTCTGACAAGACCTGTGGATGTACCTTAGCAGACCTCTGTGAGATCAATCCCTTCCCCAATGCCTTGCGCCCTCTCCTGGCGTCCCTGTCAGGCATCTGTGGAACATCCTCACAACTCTTAGATTCGCACTGTGCGAAACTTACCCACGCACCTGTTGCCTGATACCTCTCAGGTGGAATTCCCTGCGTTGTGCGACTGGACCTCCTGGGCACAAACTCAGGCACTGCCTCTGACTCACTGTGGTCAGCAGGTGTGTCCTTTGCATCCTGGGATTCCCCCTCTGACTTAACGCGTCTTCGAACCTTTGGAATTACCCTCACAGGAGAACTAGGCTCACTCTTGGGCTCCCTTTTTACAACTTGCGGAGATGCCCCATCCTGCTCCTGACTTTGGTCAGTGAGCTGATCGTCATCAGCAGACTCAGCCCCTGGCTCTCCTTCCTCCTCATCAGAACCTTCCTGCTCTGAATCGGAAAGACATTCTGAAAGAATATCGCGTCTGGCAGGGGTCTTTGACCTTTCCTCCTGCTTACAGAACTCAGCGTGTTTACTGATCAGCAGCTTACTCTGATCACCTGACGGGTACGCAAACCTCCATGCACGAGCCGTTGGCTCATACCCACAGAAGATCATTTTCTGGAACTTGGGTTCACCTGGCCCTCGCAAAGCTTCAGGCACCAGCAGCGAGGCCGTTGATCCGAACGCACGGAGGAAGTGAACCTGTGGCTTCCTCCCGTGAAGCATGAAAAACGGTGTGTCTCCTACCACTGAATTGTAGGACCGATTCCAGGTGAAGCTCACATATTTAACTGCCTCCATCCAAAACTTCGGAGATAACCCAGAATCTGACAGCATCACCTGTGCAGCTTTAACCAGAGCCTCACTTCTTAGCTCTGCCACCCCCCTCTGTTGAGGAGAAGTCACTGTGTGACTTATCCCTTTCTTGTGAAAGAACTTCTGCAAAGCAGACCCAGTAAACTGTGAACCTCTGTCACTAGCAATTTCCCTGACTCTGGTGGAGAACATTAGTTCCACCTCCTCAATCCAACGACTAATCAGCTGTGCTGCATCTTCCTTGGATTTGAGACCATGTGTCCAGGTGTTCTGCGAAAAATCATCCTGCAGTGTCAGCAGAAACCTGGCCCCTCCCAAACTTGGTTCCTTCATGGGACCCAACAGATCTATGTGCACAAGATCAAAAGGTTTTGTGGTTACCCTCTCCACCCTGGGGTAACTGCACCCTCTTACCTTTGCCTGTCTGCAAGCCTGACAATCTAGGACTCTTGCACATTCTTCAATTCTACAGCCTTTGGAAACCTCAGGTAGCACCTGTAGTTCTTCAAGACAGGCATGGGCTGTCTTCTTATGCCACACACACGAACATGAAACATGAGTGGGAACTGTAGCACGCAGGGCTTGTGCTTTCTCAACCTTCCCCTCACCCTCCAGAGACGTTTTAAGAATGAAGAGATCATTCTGCCCCTTTGCAACTCTGACCAGTTGCTTCCCTCCTTTGGAGATTGTACAAACATCGTGTTCAAAGCAAACCTTAAACCCCTTTTTCAACAAATAAGGCACAGATAAAATACAGTGTTGCACTCCTGGCACAATGCAAACTTCCATCTGCTCCTGCAAAACAGAAAACAACACATTTGCAATTTTAGTCACATTTTTCTTTGCCCCACTTGCAAACTGAACAGTTTTTTCAGCCAGAATTGCCGTGCAATTCCACATCTCGACTGCAGGGGTCTCTGGGATCAGGTGGCAGTTAGCTCCTGAGTCGATTAAAAAACGAAAATCAGTGTGTCTCTCAGAGCTGTCCTCAAACAAAGCCATACTGGCAACAAACGTATCGCTGCCCCCTCTCTTTGGGCTTTTGCAGCAGTTCTGTCTGGTTGTCACGGCAACCAACTCCCCCTTGCTCAGGACCTTGGCAGCTTCCGTAGAAGTAGCCTCCTCCGTTGCCTTGGAGACCGGCCTGGCCTCTGCGTTCCCACGCGACTCTTTAGGCCTTATCTTCACTTTGTCCATGTGGCCGACCTTGAAGCGTCTAGCTCTCCGCCGCCTTCCAGACTTTGCATGACGACGATCCCCAGTGGAAAAATACTGCCCAGGGCTCCTTTCAGCTGGCCTGGCCCCCCTGCTTCCGGAAGAGCACTCTGTGCCAGCCCTGCCCTCGCTGAAACTGCGTTTCACTTCAGCACTCACAGTGGAAAACTTTTGAAACTTGCCTTTGGAATTCTCAGCCCCCCCGACTTGCACCTCAGGGACTGGGGCTACAGCCATTTCCAGGCTCTGCATGACTCCTTCAGGGCCCTGGCCTCCTGCTGAGGTTTCACACAAACTTCTCAGCACCTCCCAGGCAGCCCTTGCTGACTTTACGCCCTCCAAACTGGGCAAAAGTGATGCATGTACGCATGCTTTTAGCATAGCAAGCTCTCTTTGCATTCTCTGCTGGCTTTCTTCAGGCAACGCAGCCTCAAAGCCTGTAATGTCTGTCCCTTCAGGACCCAAGGGATAGATGAAGAGTAGTCATGAAAAATCAGTGAGATAATGCTCCTGAGCATGTGCAAAGGACCTCAGGCATACCCAGGGGTGCCAACTTGAATAAAATATAGGGGGCGTGGTGTAAGTCCCGCCCCACACATTCAATCACACGCACACCATTTTAATGGCAATACTTTGGGGCCCCTCCAACCACCCCAAATATTTTATTGGGGGGCAAAGACTCCTCAGTTCACCCAGCTACAACTCAAACCCGCAATCTTATTTTTCATTTCATTTAAACCCTGGCGCCGGTCCCTGTACTGTAGTCTAATATTGAGGGGGCTGAAGACACCTCCGTCCCCTAGAGTTGGCACACCTGCTTCAGGTGGAAATTATTCTGCTAGATATCTGACAAAGACATTTTTCCAGCACCCAAGGCTTGCACGTTCATTTCATAGCTGTCAACTTTCAGATTTGAAAATAAGGAATCAGTCTACGGGATATCTAACAATCCGGGATAGCAGTGGGAAACGGCACTGGAATAAGGGAATTTCCCGCAAAAAAAGGGGAAGGTTGACAGCTATGCTTCATTTTGGGGTACATGGGGGTGAGCTCACCACATTTCTTTGGAAATTCTCTCGCTAATCTGTGAACAGTGTTCCTCTCCTGTACAATGCAATTTGACCCAACAGCGCTGCCTACTGGCCAATGGTCACATCACAGCCTGAAATACAACATTTTGCAATTCCAGAGAGGGCAGCCCTGTTAGTCTCTTGCTAAAAACCCCACCACGAAATTCATGGGCCATCTGAGAGGAATCCTTTGGCCTGGGGAGAAAGATGGTGCCAAGCTGATGGGGGTGTGTGTGTGTTTGGAGCAGGGCCGGATTTAGGTTTGATGAGGCCCAAAGCTACTGAAGGTAACGGGCCCTTTATATGTCCAGCTGTCCTTTCTCAACAACAAATTGTCGCTGTTTTTTGTGTTGCATATATGCTATGTGGTAATTTATGGACCTAAGAGGTATCTAAAGCCATTTGTACATGTTTCCATGCAACCAGTCCATGCAGAATGTAGGCACCATATATTTAGAAATGAGCAAACCAGTGATATTTTAGGGAGCAGGCGGGGCCCATGATTTACATCATAGAGTCTACACAACACAAAACACTGTTCCTGTATGTAGGTTTTATTTTATTTGTTTTTTATCTTATATTTTGGAAATGTACACCCAGGGTTTTCTTCTTTAATTTTTTGGGGGGCCCCCAAGAGAGTGGGGCCCTAAGCTATAGCTAGTTTGGCTTATACATAAATCCGGCACTGGTTTGTAGTGGCAGGAAAGTTTTTTGCAAGGTGTTCTGGGAAGGAGAAGAGAGAAAAAAGATTGGGATCCATCTGGTAACAGTATATTATCCCTGAACTTGCATTGGACAATACTATTCCATCTGAGAAAGACCAGGGAGGAAGCCTATCGTGGTGGCAAAGCACATGTGCACATAAAGCGTGGCAGAGCATACGCTTAGCGCATTGAACCGCATGCCTTTCCAGGTAGATCAGTCTGCAATCCTGGAGAACAGCTCCATATGAATGCAGAAGTTATCGGGCAAGATCAGGTGTGGGGAACCTTTGACCCTCCAGATCTTGCTGAAAATCCCTCCCAACAGCTTCAATAAATCATTATTAGACTATAAGCCAGTGTTTCCCAGACTGGGGTCTCCAGCTGCTTTTGGACTACAACTCCCAGCATCCCTAGCTAGGAGGATCAGTGGCCAGGAATGATGGGAACTGTAGTTCAAAAGCAGCTGGAGACCCAAGTTTAGGAAACACTGCTATATGCAATAAAAATGTGTTGTTATGAGTTTGTAGATGATGGACACCTCTAATCCCTGGATCCAGCAAGGGTGAAAAGCTAATCAAGCCAGGTTAGCTTCCTGTTGAGGTGATCACCTGGATATTAAGAGAACAAAGGAAAGGGGAATCTGTGCTAGATGGAAATAAGTGGGGCCCGTACTTCAACTCTTAGTTTGAAGTATAGAGTTGAGTTTTGCTGTGATGTGACCTAGAAACAAGCAGAGAAAGAGACTGTCCCAGGTCTTCTTACATCAAGGTAAAGGTAAAGGTAAAGGTACCCCTGCCCGTACGGGCCAGTCGTGTCCGACTCTAGGGTTGCGTGCTCATCTCGCTCAAGAGGCCGGGAGCTGGCACCGTCCGAAGACACTTCCGGGTCACGTGGCCAGCGTGATGAAGCTGCAGCTGGTGAGCCAGCACCAGCGCAGCACACGGAAACGCCGTTTTACCTTCCCGCTATAAAGCGGTCCCAGTGCTTTCGAACTGCTAGGTGGGCAGGAGCAGGGACCGAACAACGGGAGCTCACCCCGCTGCGGGGATTCGAACCGCCGACCATACGATCGGCAAGTCCTAGGCACTGAGGTTTTACCCACAGCGCCACCCACGTCCCTTTCTGTGGCTATACGAGAAACAATACCCTTTTGGGGTGTCAATGTTGTGAAACCCCTCCATCGTAGGCTCTGGTTGTATATATGTCCAAATAAACCATACAGTGGTACCTTGGTTCTCAAACTAAATCCTTTCCTGAAGTCCATTCCAAAACCAAAGCGTTCCAAAACCAAGGTACACTTTCCCATAAAAAGTAATGCAAAACAAATTAATCTGTTCCAGACTTTTAAAAACAACCCCTAAAACAGCAATTTAACATGAATCTTACTATCTAACAAGACTAGCGATCCATAAAATGAAAGCAATAATCAATGTACTGCACTATAAAATAAATAAGACAGTATTGTAGATGATAAAAAATAAAATTAATTTTTTCCCCTTACCTGCACTGATGATAGTCATTGTTTGGATGGGGGGCTTTTATCAATTTCCACAGTCAATCAGTCAATCAGTCAATCAGTCAATCAGTCAATCAGTCAATCAATCAATCAATCAATCAATCAGTAGCTGAACTGGGTTCCACACAGTCACAAAAACAAATTAATCAAAAAAGCCTCAAAAACAAAAACACAAAATAAATAGCAAAAACAAAAGCACCAAAGTTAATCAGTTCCAGAAGTCCATTTGACTTCCGAAATGTTCGAAAACCAAGGCGCAGCTTTTCTGCTTGGTGCACGGGCCCTGGAAACAATAGCCAACAATAGCCAATTGGATGTTCAGCTTCCGAAAAACATTTGAAAACCGGAACACCTACTTCCAGGTTTTCCAAGTTTGAGAACCAAAGCGTTTGAGAGCCAAGGCACCACTGTATATCATAGACACTATAGCCTCTGCTATGCCTCATTCCCAAAAGGAAACACAAATCCTGTATGAAGAAGAGTCTGGATTTGATATCCCGCTTTATCACTACCCGAAGGAGTCTCAAAGTGGCTAACATTCTCCTTTCCCTTCCTCCCCCACAACAAACACTCTGTGAGGTGAGTGGGGCTGAGAGACTTCAGAGAAGTGTGACTAGCCCAAGGTCACCCAGCAGCTGCATGTGGAGGAGCAGAGACAAGAACCCGGTTCCCCAGATTACGAGTCCACCGCTCTTAACCACTACACCACACTGGCTCCAATGAGCAATGGAGGGTTATCCCTTTATGTGTGCATCACCCTGAAAGTTTGGCACATCCTTTTCTTGCTCTCACCCAAGGCTCCAGCCCATGGATGTGTTATGACTTTTTGAGGATGTGTGTTCTAATGCCTTGATTATTTTTCTACAGGGAATCTATATTCCACTGTTTGTTTGTACATCTGGGGACAGATGCCTTGTTCTTTTGTGGAGAGGAAGTGTTATGCGTTAAGAGGGGGTAGACTGTATGCCTGAGCCGCCATTCTAATTCCCGGATCCAGCTCGGATTCAATTGCTGGAATAGACAGGCCAGTCTGGTAATGGCCCACTAAGCATGGATCTTTAAGGTAACAAAGGAAGTGGTTCTGTGCCAGAGGGTAAATGGGCATGGTTAGCTGGACACAGTCTGACTGTTCGTTGGAAAGACTAACAGAGTTTAGTTTTGTGAGCTGGAAACCAGAAGCAGGATGAATCAGGCTGGGCAGCTGAGAGACAGAGCCATGCCTGATTTCTTCTGGAATCCAAGGCTGTGGGTATGGGAGAAATAAGTTCCTCTTGAGGTGTTAGAAGAAGAAGAAGAAAAAGAAGAGTTTGGATTTGATATCCCGCCTTTCACTCCCTTTAAGGAGTCTCAAATCTGCTAACATTCTCCTTTCCCTTCCTCCCCCACAACAAACACTCTGTGAGTTGAGTGGGGCTGAGAGACTTCAGAGAAGTGTGACTGGCCCAAGGTCCCCCAGCAGCTGCATGTGGAGGAGCGGAGATGCGAACCCGGTTCCCCAGATTACAAGACTACCGCTCTTAACCACTACACCACACTGGCTCTCTGTTAATGCTGTGAATCCCTCCAAAGTGTTGGTGTTGACCTTTAAAGCCCTAAATGGCCTTGGCCCAGTATACCTGAAGGAGTGTTTCCACCCCCATCATTCTGCCCGGACGCTGAGGTCCAGCGCCGAGGGCCTTCTGGCGGTTCCCTCATTGCGGGAAGCAAAGCTACAGGGAACCAGGCAGAGGGCCTTCTTGGTGGTGGCACCCGCCCTGTGGAACGCCCTCCCATCAGATGTCAAAGAGATAAACAACTACCTGATATTCAGAAGACATCTTAAGGCAGCCATGTTCAGGGAAGTTTTTAATGTGTGACATCTTAGTGTATTTTTGGTCTTTGTGTAAGCTGCCCAGAGTGGCTGGGGAAACCCAGCCAGATGGGCGGGGTACAAATATATTATTATTATTATTATTATTATTATTATTATTATTACCATAGGCTCAGACTGTAAGGTAAAGGTAAAGGGACCCCTAACCATTAGGTCCAGTCGTGGACGGCTCGGGGGTTGCGGCGTTCATCTCGCTTTATTGGCCGAAGAAGCCGGCATACAGCTTCCGGGGCATGTGGCCAGCATGACCAAGCCGCTTCTGGTGAACCAGAGCAGTATACAGAAACGCCGTTTACCTTCCTGCCAGAGCGGTACCTATTTATCTACTTGCACTTCATGCTTTCAAACTGCTAAGTTGGCAGGAGCAGGGACTGAGCAACGGGAGCTCACCCCGTCGCGGGGATTCAAACCGCCGACCTTCTGATCGGCAAGCCCTGGGCTCTGTGGTTTAACCCACAGTGCCAGGTTGTATATATCTGCAAATAAACCATATATCGTACAGACACCGGGCTCCACTGTGCCTTATTCCAAAGGAGACACGAGCCCTGGGTTAAGCTCCTGGCATCTCGCACTGCTCAAAGATCAGAGTGGTGCGCAACATATGGAACCATTGCAGAACTGCCTACCTCACCTATAAACAGGGAAGAGTTAAAACACACACCCCAGTCAAATGAAAATGACCACCCAAGTTACTTAACCTTGGCCACTGAAAGCCAGCTCAGAGTGGAAAGTTTTACAGTTCATCTAAAAGATTCACAGTTCCTTTAAAAAACGCCATGACGATTACAATGAGTCCATACTGGCAAATTCCTGACTCCACCTGCTTCTCCTTTCCTTCTACTAGCAGGCATCATAAACTCTCATTTTCTGTGACACTCCCAACTTTCTCAATACACAGTGCCTGGTTTTGTTTTTTTATATATAAAAAATGTACTGCTTTGATTAGGTTATCAAGATAAAAGTGATCTGTTCACCAGAGCATTAAATCACGTAGCGATGGATTATTTAAAGTATCTTGGTTCATTAGCCATGCATTACCTTTAACATTTGGCAAGACTGAATTGTGGCCAGGTGGTGTCCCTTTGCAAAATGGCAAAGGATCTGGGTATCTGCCCGGCCAAACCGTAAAAGGGTGGTGCAAGGGACATTTTGCGCTAGCAAAAGGAGTCGGAGATATGCACATGAGTATCTTTTGGGCTGAGAACATTTAGTGAAGATTAAAATGGAGAGACGTGGAAGACCTATGAGCTTCAGGTTGTTGGTAGGAGCCAAATCCTGTGACACGAGGCCACATAAACTAACCTGAAGTCAGGTCCACTTATATTCAAGAAGGTATGAAGTTGCCATAGGCCACATGTGGCAAACTACAATCCCCCCCATCTTCTGCAGCCAGCATGGACGATGATTAGGGATAATGGGAGTTGTAGTCCAAAACGAATGCAGGTTAGATTCCCAGTCTGATTGGTGGCAGCTTTTCAGAAGCCAAGGGAGTCTTTTCTAGCCTCACAACATGGGAGAGGTTGTAGCTCAGAGTGAGAAAGCGAGATAGAGAGCACATGTTTTTGCACATTGTTGTTGTTTAGTCATTTAGTCGTGTCCAACTCTTTGTGACCCCATGGACCAGAGCACGCCAGGCACTTCTGTCTTCCACTGCCTCCCGCAGTTTGGTCAAACTCATGTTTGTAGCTTTGAGAACACTGTCCAACCATCTCGTCCTCTGTTGTCCCCTTCTCCTTGTACCCTCCATCTTTCCCAACATCAGGGTCTTTTCCAGGGAGTCTTCTCTTCTCATGAGCTGGTCAAAGTATTGGAGCCTCGGCTTCACGATCTGTCCTTCCAGTGAGCACTCAGGGCTGATTTCCTTCAGAATGGAGAGGTTTGATCTTCTTGCAGTCCATGGGACTCTCAAGAGTCTCCTCCAGCACCATAATTCAAAAGCACCGATTCTTCGGCGATCAGCCTTCTTTATGGTCCAGCTCTCACTTCCATACATCACTACTGGGAAAACCATAGCTTTTACTATACGGACCTTTTTTGCACATAGAAGGTCCAAATTTCAGCCGTTAAATCTTAAAAGGAGCTCACGTAGCAAGAATGAGAAAGACCCCGGAGTCAGAAGGGACAAGACTAGGCTTAGGGCAAGTATGGGGAACCTTTGACCCTTCAGATGCTCCCATCAGCCCCAGTCAGCATGGCCAATAGTCAGGGATGAGGGGAGTTGTGGTTCAGCAACAGCTGGGGAGCCACAGGTCCCCCACCTCTGACTCAGGGACTAGCAGTGTGGCTTCATATTTATATCTTTATACTGGAGATACCAGAGGTATTATGCACACACCTGCAAGCTACGATTTGTCCCACATCCGCTGGAATCTGGATTTGAACCCATACCCCGAGGTAAGGAAGAAGCCAAGGGCAATTATCGTAATTAAATCACTGTGCCACACATATGGAGCCTAGAACTGGCGTCTGTTAATTACTGTGGCTTGGGGATCCCTTAGCTGTGTGCCAGAGAAACAAGGAATAATTTACCACTTGATCCAAAATAACTGACCTTTGAGCAAGCAGTCCTGCCAGAGGGCCAATGACCCTGCTATAATTTGATTTTAATGAACAGTTTGTACCTTGCTGCAACACCTGAAACCATTGTCCGTCATGCCAGGGAACATCACAGGATTATAGACCATTTGCCAGGTGAGCAGATGGAAATAAGACGCAGCGATGCAGAGAGACGACCTTCCAGAAATGATGCAATTAAACAGATGCTTAATGTCAGAGGGTGTTGCTGCAACCATTGAGTGCGATGCATATATAAAGAAATGGAACTGATGCAGAGAGCTAGAGAAACTCCTGCTCCCCTTCAAGATGGCCAGGATTCTGTTCCTAGCATCTTTCCTACTCTTAGTTGCAGGTAAGTCCGTAGAATTAGTGGCGCTTCAGGGACCAGAGGGCTGGTTCATGCAGACCTTGTTCAGCACTTGAAGATAACACATGTAGCTGGCACATTCTTGATTAGTGGCAAGTGATGGTTAGCATGTATGAAAGGGCTATCACAGGTCGAAGACCACTGGTCAAAAATCTGTATCTCACCTCAGTCACAAGGCTTTAAGTGGAGGAGATTTATAGATTCAGCAGATAATTTTCAAGGGATATGACAATCACAGGTAGAACACATGGGTATGCACATGTGTGTACACAAATGTGGGTGGTGCTGTGGTCTAAACCACTGAGCCTCTTGGGCTTGCCAATCAGAAGGTCGGCAGTTCAAATCCACACGACGGAATGAATCTCTGTTGCTCTATCCCAGTTTCTGCCAACCTAGCCGTTTGAAAGCATACCAGTGCAAGTAGATAAATAGGTACTGCTGCGGCGGGAAGGTAAATGGCATTTCTGTGCTCTCTGGTTTCTGTCACGGTGTTCCATTGCACCAGAAGTGGTTTAGTCATGCTGGCCACATGACCCGGAAAGCTGTCTGTGGACAAACGCCGGCTCCCTCGGCCTGAAAGCAAGATGAGTGCTGCAACCCCATAGTCGCCTTTGACTGGTCTTAACCATCCAGGGGTCCTTTACCTTTTTTACACAAATGTGTGTGCAAGAAAGGGGGTGCCAAACTGCGTCCCCGACCTGGATGAAATAAAGCCTAGTTTCGCCCTGGCCTAATTACCCTTTTATCTTTGAACTAAGCATGCCACTCAGTGAGAAAGCTTTATTCTTTTTTAAAAAAACAAAAATGCATCCTGCATTTGGCAGGGCAGGGAGGTGAGAGAGAATAACAGCTGCCACCCCGTCCCCCCCAAAATTGAGCAGCTGCGTCAATATACAATGACTACATCCAGGCCAGCACAGGAACAGCAGTGGTGAAATAAGATGTTATTTATTCCTTTATTTTGCAGGTGTATATCCTGACTTGCTACCAGAGGATAAGAAAGAAGACTTGGGAGGAGGTAATACAAAATTCTACAATTTATGCACAGGGACAGGGACACACACACACACACACACACACACACACACACACACACAGTCCGCTTACTCCCCTGGCCAATGGATGTGACCAGGAATCTCCCCTTTGAGCTCCATAGGCCCAGGTCAGCTGGCAACTGAAGCAGCTTCTTAGTTGGAAGCAGGGGAGAGAGAGGGAACCTCCCTTCGGCTGGTAGAAGGTGATAAATAAAAGGGAAGAATATTGTGCTGTTCCAATAAGCTGGATGACTTTAAAAAAAACCCCCAAACCAACCAATTTTAATGATGTTGTCAGCATGATTACCAAAAACGAACAGCAATGGGGGAAAAAAGAGAAAGAAAAAAATCTTTGCACAAAGCTTGTGGAGAGATTATAGGACATTGCATCAAGAGATCATTACCCCAGACATTCCAGTATTTTCCCCTTGTTGCAATAAATCCAAATTTGGGAGGATTTTTAAAAATTCTTTTGGATACCTAGATTTTTGGCTCTTAAAATTCTGCATATGATTTAATTGTCTCCCACTGATAATACTTATTTGGCAATGTTCAGGCTGCTTTAAATGCAATTTTACTTTTTAGCAGAGGAAGCAGGTAAGCAAAGATGGGAGCTGTGGGCTCAAGACCCTCCCCCCCCCAAAAAAAATATATATGGACGCTGGAGCGACACTTTCTCCTGCCCATATGCCCATAGCTACATGTACCTCAAAATCAAACTGGCTAATACATACATGAAGTTTCGGGATTAGGCTGAGCTACACTCTTGACTAGATGACTCTCAGGGTCCCTTCAACTCTACCCATTTATGACTCTGATTGCACTGGGAAAATCTGAGGACCTTTTACCCTCCTCGATGGGTACGTGGCATTGCTCCTGGGAGATGTGGATCAGGGCCCTCTTTGGGACGGACTTCTGCACCCACCTCTTGCTGAGAATGCTCAGAGTTTCCCACATTGCATCCCAGATACTAGATGCTCCTAGCATCTCCTTAGAGAAAGCAAGGAGGACAAAACATTTCAATGCAGATCTTAAATGCTTTATTGCCGTACAAGATTGTGGCTTCTGTTCTAGTTAACAAGTCAAGTGCTCCTTGGATGAGAGAGTAAGAGAGGCTGTGACTCTAGAGGTGAAATTGGGTAGCTGTGAATTGGGTTCTCAATGCTTTTCAAAAAGGGACTCAAGGTCAGTGGCAAGAATTAGACAAAGGTGGAAGTCACCAGCTAACAGAGGTTGCGGTTATACCTGAGCATGCGCCACAGGCAAACACTCTCGTCTGTGAAACCCTCCTCGACACCTGCTCCACTCAGTACGTCTCCTGGGAGGAAAGGGGACTTGGGCATGCAAAGTGGCAGCCAGAGGTACCGTTGGGCCAGGGTGCTCAGGGTGGGGAGCTGCTCAGATTGCGCCTCCCACCACTGAGACAGGGAGACATTTGCAGGAGCCGCCTGTGCCAGCTGTTGGTAGCGGAACCACTCCACCTCTGCCACCTCTGCCAGCCCAGGGATGGCCTGCTCCTGCTGCAGCAGCTGGCTCCAGCCCACAGCGCCCACCTGCTTGGGATCAAGGGCCCGCACGGCCTTCAATGTGGGCACCGCAGGGTGAGAGCTGAGCAAGTGCTCCAGGCGGGTGAGGCTGCAAGCCAGGACCTCGCGGAACTGCGATGCGAAACGAGGTGGGCACAGGGCCAGCTGCCTCCTGGTGTTTGGCCCGAACCCCGTGTCCAGGTGGTAAGAGAAGGCAATGCGCAAGGCCTCCAGCTCGCCATAGGCCCGGTGCGCTAATGGCTCCCCCAACTTGTGCAGGAACTGCGCCGTGCTCAGGAGGACTGCCCCGTGCTCCGCTGCAAAGGTGGCCTCCGCCACCAACTCCTCGCTGCCAGACCCAAGGAGCGCTTGCAGTTTGGCCATGGCGGCACCCTCTTCTTCATCAGCTGCCACGAACTCCATCAGGACGGGGAGATGTTCTGCGATGACGCCGGCCTTCTCCAGCCAAGCCTCTGGCCCAGTCCACCTACTGGGAACGGGCAGGGAGAGTGCCAGGCCGCGCTCTCTCAGAAACAGCTCATAACGGTGGCGCAGGGCAGCCCGCCTCCCGAATGTCTCCTCCAGGAGGTGCAGCACAGAAACCAGCCTTTCCAACTTATCTGGCCACAGCTCCATCACGAGCTCCAGCTGGTGCGCCAGGCAGGGGATGTGAAGGGCAGTGGGTAACACCGTGCCCAGAACCCCGTTGGCAGCAAAGGCTTGGATCATGTGGGCATTCCCTGAAGTGACCACAGCCAGCACCCTGTGGGACAAGATGTGCCCTTCGCTCAAAACGCCCATGACGGCCCGGGCCACCAAATGGTGGCTCAGCTGCTCCAAGAACTCCACACCCAGGAGCAGCGGAGACTGCCCAGGCCTGTCGAGAGGCAGGACAGAGATGCCAAGGATGGCCCGCCCGTCCCCTGTCGTCGCCTCATGAAGGAAGACAAAAGTATCGCGGCGGTGGAGAACCTGCCGGAGACCCGACTTGTGGCGCCGCCGCAAGGCCGGGAGAACGCTGCGGTGGAGCTGGGCCACGGATGGGAGCAAGCGCCTCACACCCAGCGGGCGCGTGATGAGAGCCTCGAAGAAGCCTGCCTCAGAAAGCGGGATGCCTGTGTGGGCCAAGGCCTGCACCAGAGAGAGCAGGATTGGGTCTGGTTCGGGGACGGTTTCCGAGCGGCGGCACCAAGATTGTCCCTCAGAGCGGAGGGATGAGGCCGAGGCCTGTTTGCGAAGCGGGGGGCCCCTGGTGGAACCGGCATCCGAGCGACGGCGGCTGGGAGGAACGTGGGCCGGCGATGACTCCTCAGAGTTCAGGGAGGAACGCAGGCCAGAGGCCTGGGTGGGCTTCCTCAATGGAGTTGCCATGGCTCAGCTGTGGAAGAAGGTGGACAGGGTGTCAAGAGAGGGAAAAGATGTTTGTTGTACCTGGAGCAAAACTCTAACATTGGGCAGAGACACACCATACACATCACTTCCCTCAAAGAATATTGGGAACAGGGGGGCCAACTTGGACAAAATATTGAGGAGCCCCCCAAGACATGGCACACAAACATCATTCGAATTGCAGTGTCCATCAACTTTGGGTGCCCCCTCCGGCCCCCTCAAATATTTTAGGGGGGGCAAAGGGACCTCAGCCCCTAGGATAGGGTTACCAGATGTTCCCGGGGACAGTCCCTGGATTTGCAAATCTGTCCCCAGACAAATTCCGTCCCCGGAATGTCCCCAGGTTTGCAATCTGTCCCCGGGAAACGTGCAGCGGCAGCCTCGGCAGCCCGGAGCCAGCCTGTTAGCGCAGTTGGCTCTGGCTGGCTTCAGGAGCTGCTCATTGCTGTGGTGCCTGCCATTTTTCCTGTACCATGGCAGCGAGCAGCTCCTGAAGCCAGCCAGAGCAAACTGCGCTAACAGGCAGGCCCCTCCTGTGCAATGGCCGCCCGCCCGTGATTCCCGAGCCTCCCCTGATCTGTCAAAACAAAGGGGGAAGATGATCGGGGAAGGCTTGGGAGTCACGGACGGGCTGTTGCACATTTATGTTTCACAGGGTGTGAAAAAAGGGCTTTGCACCTTTATAAAATATGCATGTGTGTTTGGGCCCAGGGTCTTTTGCCTCACCATCCCCACTAATGACTCCCTGTTGCTACTCAGCTTTAAAAAAAAAAAAAAAAAAGTGGCCCCGGATTCATTGAAAAAAAAATCTGGTAACCATGTGTCATTTTAAAGACATATTCTTGAAGGAGGAGTGGATGGGAAAAGTGGCCAACCTTCCAATCGGAGACATTGGTGGCTCTTTGCTTAGTCCGCAAGTATCTAAGAAACAGGACTGGACCAGGCTAGGAAACCATTTGGGAGATATGGAAATTTGGAGTTCTCTTGCTTCCCTTTCACCAGATGTTTCCTAGTACACTGTGCAATTAGACAACTCTTCACCTACATGGAGATTACGGACAACAAGAACCTTGCCTTGCTAAATGGAAGGAAAGAATTGTGGCATGGCAGGGTTTTTTAATTAATGGTGGACAAGACAGACAGTGGGTTGAGTTTCTGCTATGCTTGATCATTTGCAGAGTAGAGCCATGGAACATTTTTTTTTTAAAAAAGTGTCCCCGGAATCATTGGGGAAAAAAATCTGGTAACCATACCCTAGGGGTTGGCTCCAGTGCCTGGGAACTGGAGTTTAAGGGTGCTGGGAAGAGCAGTTCTGTGATGGGGTGGGGAAGCAAGGACTATTACCCGGAAGTTGTGTTTTTTAAAAGTTTCTTATTAATTTTTTAACGGTAACAACCACCAGCACCGTATTTTCAAAATAGGAGCTGTAGAACACCCAAACTGGACAATAACTGTGTTGGTTTCAAGCCAGTATAACAAGTCATGTGCTTTCAATGTGCGTTTAATGTGCTTATGTTGTGGGTCTACCCACTGCTTGTCGTTGCAGGACCCTCCCACACCTATTTTCACCCAGTCAAGAAATAGCAGCAACAACATACTAACACACTTCATTTTACAGCTCAGCTTCCAACACACCCAGGTCTCCCCATCCCATCCCTGAAGATGCAGTGCTGCATAGCACAACCATTTACAGTGTGCAAATCTTTGCCTTAACACATTGCATCTCTATCGGGAAAAGCATTGGCTGCTACACTTCTGAACAGCAGCAAACATGGAACAGCAACAAATCAGGAACCGGAGTCTCTGAAACAGTTTTCTTCCCCATGTAGGGTTGCCATTTTGTTAAAAGGGAAGGAAAGCTTCTAGCTTTTAGCAGCTAGGGCGCAGCAGGTGGAGGTTTTCTAAGCTTGCTGCACTGGAAAGTATTTCTCCTGCTTATTTCTGCTGGGTCCTACAGGAGCGGGAAGCACAGAACAACTGTCCATTAAGAGGCAACAATGGGGCAAATGTTTGTTCATTGTGCAGGCTTTTTACTTTTACATCCACACTGGCCCTAGGCCACACCATACATCAAAAGCCCTCTTATACCTCTTTAAATAGTCCCGGCTTTCCCCAGAGAATTCTGGGAGCTGTAGTTTATTAAGGGTGCTGGGAATAGTAGCTCTGCAAGTGGGCTAGGGACCAGCTCTCTCTCTCTCTCTGCACCCTTAAACTACAGTTCCCAGGATTCCTAGGCAGAGGGACAGACCAGAACTGTTTTTTATAAAGTGGAGAGGGCTTTAAGAGTTTGGTGCAGATGTGAGGGTCTTTCACCACATCCTCAAGTCTACCCAGTTCATCTGCTTCATGCTACCCAACAGCCCTACCAGAGAAAGCCATTTATGCATTAAAACCATTCTCCTCTCATGGCACATTATCGCCACCTACACTTCACCCACCAACCCCAGACTCACTTAACTGTACAACACAGCTCCAAACCAAAGGCAAGGCTCTAGAGAAACAAGCATCTACCTTTCTCTCTCCCTATTGGTAAAACCTATTTGGTGTTTCGCAACTTTCTGACTAGTTGCAGCACCTTAGCCAGACCTAGTAGAGTAACCACAGAATCCACAGAAGCAATTGGCGACTTGGCTGCAGACAGGATAGACAAAGCAGGAACCAGGAACTTGTAGTTAGGTGTTTATTATATACAGTGGACTATTTACAGGAACAGAACACGGATCTTTAGCTAGCTCTCTCTTACACGACTCACAACTCCTACACTGACACACAGAACTCTGAACCCTGAACTCTGAACTAACACATTCCCGTTAGTAGGCCATTAATTATCACTAGAGAGCGTGACCAATCAGGGAGCTGTCTGCATGTCTCTGTTATCACCAGGCAGACTTACTCCTTCAGATTGCCTTCTGGCTGTCTGCCAAACCTTAATTGACTCTGTGTGAGTAGCTGCACGTACAGTTTCCCAAGACTCCCTTCACAAACCAAGCCCAGAACCTTTATTCCTCATCTACAGTAAACACAGGAAAGCACATAGTTCCCAGGTAGCTACCTACCCACTCCGCCTGTACAACAGCATCCAAGTGAATCTCCCTGAGACCCACCCTTGCTGCCTACCTCTTTTATGACCCCAGCTATGTTTGGCTCCGCCCATCCACTTAGGACTCACCTGTTCCACCTGGGAATGAGGCCGGGCTTTACTTGATCAGCCAAAACAGGCACAGGCAGTGGTGTTGCTAGACTTGTGTGACACACACAAGTGTACTAAAGAGAAAGGAGGCGCTAGTAGTTGTTGTGTTGGGAAGAAGCCAGAGATTAATTTCTGCTTCATTCATTCTATGAACCATAACACCCAAATTGGGCTGATTTTTTTTGGTGCCCCCCCCCCCACCAACTGGCAGTGCTGCATTTGACAAGTTGATCTCTGGAGGGTGTTCAGAAAGAGTGTGTGTTTGTGTGTCATCCCTGGAAAGTGTGCATAGGGATTACTCAGTGTTTTAGGAATGCAGGGGTATGCATACTCCTAATCATTTTGAGAATCTAAGTTTGGCCTCATTGAGGGGCAGTGTTTCAATATGAGTAGGAAAATGAGAATAGCCTTAAACATTTTTTTAAAAAGAAAAAAAGCACTGGGATTACTAACCTTTTTTGGGAAGAGGTTGTGCACCTTTAACAGTAGAAATTTAACAGGTGAAGCATTTCCTGGTATCAAGGTACAGTACAATCATAGGAAAAGCTTTACTGGAAGCTAATCAGGTAGTTGACTTGCCATGGGAAAACAAAACAAAACTGGAAGCCTTATGCATGGCTAGGAAAGCTTTTGGAGTAGAAAACTTTTTAAAAAAAAATCAGGGAGACAAGTAAGCATTTTAACAGCTGCGTCAAATGTAGACGAGTTACCATCAGTGCATCTCTATACTGGAGAAAACATCACCTGGTGATTTATGCCTCTTTTGCAGCTGTTAACAGGCACACAGCCACTGCTTCTTAAAAAGAAAAGGTGGCTGTTCTCACTGAGAGATAAAATACAGCATTTATTTTACTTTAAGGTGACAACAACGTTTAGAAGCCAAACCAAGCTGGGCTTTTTCTTGTTCCTTGGGATGGTGTGGGAGAACTGAGATTTTTCTGCCATTGAGTATCTCCTTGGTTTGACTTAAATGTTTATTTCACTAATCATTTCCCTCTTTGTTGGGAAGATAGGGACTGTGACAGTGGGACCAAGGCTGTCTGTCAGGAAATTCTCAGCTCCATCACCAAACCACAATGCCCTGGATACAAAGCCATGGCAATTAAACTAATATTAAGACCAGATTGTAGCCCGTCAAATGTTAGGTTTTTAGCTATTCCACGGTGCTTTAACTACGTAGAAGTGGATTATTGGAACCCTATTCCTAAGCAACCTCTCTCATCTCAATATGTATGGTCTGAAGGCACACTAGTGCCATGACCTTGCTGAAGCTGAGATCTGGGTCTGATCAATGCCTGAATGGGTGACTAGAAAACCACATGTGTACTGTCTTGGGTTCCAATACAGAAGGTTCTATTCCTGAAAAGACCTCTTCTCATACCCTCCAATGTTTCTCTGATGAAAATAGGGACGCCCTATTCAACAACAACAGCAATTTTATTATTTATACCCTGACCATCTGACTGGGTTGCCCCAGCCACTCTGGGTGGCTTCCAACATATATAAAAACGCAATAAAACATTAAAAAAACCTTCTCTTTACACGGCTGCCTTCAGATGTCTTCTAAAGGTTGTATAGTTTACTTATCTCCTTGGCTCATGGGTTGCATAACTCCTGTACCCTCCAACATTTCTCCGATGAAAATAGGGTCATCCTAAGGAAAAGCAGGTGGCGCTGTGGGTTAAACCACAGAGCCTAGGACTTGCCAATCAGAAGGTCGGCGGTTCGAATCCTCGCGATGGGGTGAGCTCCCGTTGCTCGGTCCCTGCTCCTGCCAACCTAGCAGTTCGAAAGCACGTCAAAGTGCAAGTAGATAAATAGGTACCACTCCGGTAGGAAGGTAAACGGCGTTTCCGTGTGCTGCTCTGGTTCTCCAGAAGCGGCTTAGTCATGCTGGCCACAAGACCAGCTGTAGGCTGGCTCCCTCGGCCAGCAAAGCGAGATGAGCACCACAACCCCAGAGTCGGCCACGACTGGACCTAATGGTCAGGGGTCCCTTTACCTTTTAAGGAAAAGCAGGACATTCTGGGATCAAATCAGAAACCAGGACAGCTTATGTAAATCTGAGACCGTCCCTGGAAAATAGAGACACTTGGAGGGTCTGTCTTGGTTGCACCTATCAGAACCACTAACTTAGAAAGGCATACAAATGAGGACGGCCACCATTGTTGATCTGGATGGTGCAAAAGTGACCTCTCAGTGGCTAAAGAACAGAGTTCCCATATAGAATACTACTAATCTACCTTTAAAGGCAATTCAGTGTTTCATGTCCCTGAAAGGACTATTCCAGATTCATCTGTTTAACCTCATAGAATACCATTTCATGCTTTCCTTTCCTCCAGATGTTGATGAGCCTGCAGTACCCACACCACCTGTAATCATAGTTACTGGAGTGATAAGCGGTGAGTCTACACATTTCTTCTACATCATGTAATGTCATCGATAAAAGGAATGGGCAGCAGTGAGAAATGGCTTAGACTTAGAGCATTCCTGGGTCACAAACCACCATGAGCCTCATTTTTAGTGGTCCAGGGATTGCCTGTAAAAATACAATAAAAATCGTACAGCATGTTACAGTTGCTGCAAGAGGCAGAAAGACAGGAACCCTGTTTTCTCTTTGCAACATGGCTGTGGAAGGAACTGGGTGTGGGGAGTTTGAGTGGACAAACACCCGGAAGCAAAACTATTAAACAGCCCCTCTCTTGGCCTTTCTCAGCCTCAGTTGAAGCTTCCAAGGCTGCTTTTCCTCATCGCTGTTTTTAAATCGAGAGACTGACTCAAGTAATGCCTAGGTTGGTCCTGACACACAAACTAGACAAGATCTGTGATGGGTGTTCCCATATTTTTCTTCACGTTTTGGCAAATAACAGCTGTGGAGGGTGGAAGAAAGGGGGGGGCGGCGTGATGAGGACCCCAGGGCTGGACTGGGTTGGGTTGATTTTTCCTCCCAGGACCATTTTCTCAGTAGAAAAATGGCCTCCCCACTTCAGCTGCTATTTGCTTTGTTCCTCTAGGTGAGACCACAGTGGCAAAGGTTGAGACCACAACAGCAAAGGTTGAGACCACAACGGCAAAGGTTGAGACCACAACGGCAAAGGTTGAGACCACAACTCCAGCATCAACACCTGGTGAGCATCTTTTTGACAGTTTCATTCATTTCCGCTTTCTATATTACTATACCCAAGGCAGTTTACAAGCTGAAGAAACAACAAAATATACAACAAAGGTTGCACACCTTATATTACAGGGGTGCCCAAACTTTTTTCAAAGAGGGCCAGATTTGATGAAGTGAATATGCGTGAGGGCCGACCGAAGTTGTTTTTTTAGGATAGAGGTTGCTGAGCTTTTCAAAGGATTTTACCCCAGGACATATACTGCCATGGGGGTCAGATTAAATCGACCAGCAGGCCAGATTAGGCCCCCAAAACGGACTTTGGACATGCCTACCTTATAACAATCTGATCCAATACAAAAAAGCCATAATAAAAATATATCTGTAAAACGAACAACTATTATCAAATATAGTAATATATTCAGTGATCTGTTGGAATTTAATAGTACACAATTGAAATTAAAGGAACCCCTGACTGTTAGGTCCAGTCGTGGACGACTCTAGGGTTGCGGCGCTCATCTTGCTTTATTGGCAGAGGGAGCCGGCGTACAGCTTCCGGGTCATGTGGCCAGCACGACTAAGCCGCTTCTGGCGAACCAGAGCAGCACACGGAAACGCCGTTTACCTTCCCGCCAGAGTGGTACCTATTTATCTACTTGCACTTTGACGTGCTTTTGAACTGCTAGGTTGGCAGGAGCTGGGAGTGAACAACAGGAGCTCACCCCGTCGTGGGGATTCGAACCGCTGACCTTCTGATTGGCAAGCCCAAGGCTCAGTGGTTTAGACCACAGCGCCACCTGCATCCCGTCATCAGCAAATAATAATTAAACAGAAATCCACTGTCAACAATAACAATAAATGTTTACTAAACTAGGATCAATAAAAATAACAGCAAGTCACAATGCATGATTTCACCGCTGCTTGAAAACACCCACCTACCATTTATATCCTACAAGGGAATGTCCAGGGTTCTCCTCTCCCCATTTTATACTCATGGCATCCCTGGGAGGCACCGTATTTTTCGTTCCATAAGACACACCTGACCATAAGACACACCTAGTTTTTAGAGGAGGAAAACCAGAAAAAAATATTCTGAACGAAACAGTGGATGTATGATTTTTGTGGTTCATGCTGTGGCTACAGACATGTCATCTGATGGTGAATTTGGGGTGACCCAATGCAAAAATCCTGAGGATCCATGTGGATCCGTGCTTTGTAAACACATTTTTGCACCATTTCAGTCCCAGGAAACAGTGAATGCATGATTTTTTTGGTGCAGGCTGTAGCCATGGACATGCTATGTGATCTGATGGTGAACTTGGGGTGAATTTGGAGTGACCCAATGTAAAAATCCTGATGATCCATGGGCTCTTACCTCCCCACTCCCAGGCAGCCTCGCTAGCATCCCTTATCTCTCTTCCAATCCCACCGATCAGCTGCTTCCTTTCAACACTCCCTTCCCTCTTGTTTGCCTTAGTGTCTTTCCCTTAGCTGGAGCAGTTTTTTGCTCCTCCTTTTCTTCTAATTTCTCTCCTTATTGCTTTAGTCTTCCTGTTTCCCCCCCTTTGCAAGTTTGCTGTCTTTACCTCCCCTTCCCAGGCAGCCTCCTTTATCTCTAGAGTCCCTTATCTCTCTCCCTGATCGGCAAACGATCAGCGGCTTTGTTTCAACACCCACGTCCCTCTTTCTTATTTTATTTTATTTTTTATTAAAGATTTTCTTGATTTACAAAAGTGTGTGCAATGTCTCTCTCTCGTATATATATATATTTTCCACGTAACATTTTTACAAGTCAGTTTCATTTGTTGAGACATTGGGAAGAAAGGGGGAAAGAGGTGGAGGGGGGAAGATAGTGGGGTGTGTGTGTGTCGGGTGGCGATGAAGCATGATTTGTTTTTTGCCCCTAAGCAATTTGGCTCCAGGGACCACGCATTCACTCCATAAGACGCACAGACATTTCCCCTTACTTTTTAGGAAGAAAAAAGTGTGTCTTATGGAGCGAAAAATACGGTAGATTAGGCTGAGAGACAGTGACTGGCCCAAGGTTACCCAGTGTGCCTCATGGCTGAGGGGTGATGTGAACCCTGGCCTCTTATTTCCTAGTCCAACACATTAACCGTTACACTACACAGGTGTATTTTACCAGTGTATGATTTTATTTCTCTATAGCATTACTCATGAGCCACTCTTTTGGATGTAGTTCACCCAAGGGGGTTTGTAACGACATGAAAACACAGAGAATACAATTATCTGAAATAACCAAAGCCAACAAAGGCAGCCACTTTCTCAATGATTTACAATGCCAGTTTATAACAATCTGCAGAGGCGAGGTAAAACATTAAGCAGAGTGCTATATTCTGTAACATTTCTCTGTAGAAAAAGACCTCGACTCAGATTTCCAGATAAAGACACCCTGCATCTCTAGAGTTTTCCATCTTTCTGCTTGTTATTGTTGCTTTAACAAATAAAACTTCCTTCTTTTATTTCTTCATCCCAATACACACCTTTATCTAGCACCTTCCTCTGAATGGCTTGTCTCTTTCCAAGCTTTGTTGCACATAGAAGAAAGATCTTGAGATATGGCTCAGTCATTAGCTCGCCATGAGAAAACACCAACCATCTTTCTTAAGCCATTAGCTGTTCGTCTTCTTAACAAAAGGAATGACCTTCCAGTTGTTAACACACATATATTTGTTGAACAGGGTGTATTACCCAGGGAGGGAAGCCGGGATCGTGTCCAAACCCAAATTTCCGGCCTCATCACCATGGGCACCATGACCACGGCCCACGTCCGAAAGGAAAGGGATTCAAGAAGCCAAAGCATGATTCCTCTTCTGAGGAGTCGGTCCTCTCAGAATGGAAACCCAAGTTCCATTCCTCCTCCGAGGAGTCTGGCTCCTCAGAACGAAGGCAGAAAAGAGGTGGTCACCATCACCATGGAAAGAAGGGACATAGGAATCTCTGCAACACTCCAGCATGTGGGGAAGATGGAGACTGCCCAGATGATCTGAAGTGTTGCCTTATTTCCCGCTGTGGGAGGAGGTGTGTGAGACCCGTACCCATGCTGCAAGGAAACAACCTTGGGGAATAAGTGTCTTAAACTCTGATGCTTGTTCCAAAGCTCCATCTTTGGTAAGTAGCGTCCTGCATTGCTCTGCACCAGTTCCATGTCCACCATGTCGAAACTGGCAGCCATGTTGTGCCTAATCTGCTGAAAATAATATCTATTAATACTCTGATATTGTGGAACAGTGGTACCTTGGTTCTCAAACTAAATCCTTTCCTGAAGTCCATTCCAAAACCAAAGCATTCCAAAACCAAGGCGCGCTTTCCCATAGAAAGTAATGCAAAATGGATCAATCCATTCCAGACTTTTAAAAACAACCCCCAAAACAGCAATTTAAAATGAGTTTTATTATCTAACGAGACCATTGATCCATAAAATGAAAGCAATAATCAATGTACTGTACTATAAAATAAACAAGACAGTATTGTAGATGATAAAAAAATAAAATTATTATTATTTTCTTACCTGCACTGTTGATAGTCATTGTTTGGATGGGGGGCTTTTATCCATTTCTGCAGTCACACAATCAATCAATCAATCAATCAGTAGCTGAACTGGGTTCCACACAGTCACAAAAACAAATTAACCGAAAAAGCTACAAAAACAAAAATGCAAAATAAATAGCAAAAACAAAAGCGCCAAACTTAATCCATTCTGGAAGTCTGTTTGACTTCCAAAATGTTCAAAAACCAAGGCACAGCTTCTGATTGGTGCAGGGGCCCCCAGAAACAATAGGCGACAGCCACATCGGATGTTCGGCTTCCGAAAAATGTTCAAAAACCGGAACACTTCCAGGTTTTCAGCGTTTGGGAACCAAGGCGTTTGAGTACCAAGGTACCACTGTATTCTGCATTCCCCCACCTACCCTTCCTGAAACAGTGGAGTGGGAGGTGGGAAAGTGTGTTTTGACCATTTGGGCATATAAGCAGTATAGAAGTTAATGATAATTCTAGTTTTGTTGACGAAAAGGTGGGAGACCAGCTTTTGCACCACTTGCGTCTCCTGCTTGGCCCAGAGAGAGGCTCCATTCTCCAAGAACTTGCTTGCTAGCTCTTTGAACACCAGGTGGAGCCCCCAACCCCACTTAAACAGCCTGTTTCTTTTCTCCCCCCACAGAACTCGAATAGATGTCACAGCAGGACCACAAGTGGGACCGGCTGAATAAATTCTGCGCCCTTTCAGGTTTAATTGGCTTCCTCCAAAAGCAAAACAAAAAACAAAAAAAACTAACCAGATTAAAAAAGAAGCATTAGCAACTGATTCTCAAGCCGTGTATGCTCATCTTTTGTGCCCATTGAATTAATTTGATATTTGCGTGAAAGCTCAGGCCCTCAGGGCACCTCGATGATGTTATGGAAAACACGAATCATAACAAAAGCAGCATGGGAGGGTGGCTTGGACACTACCAGAAAGCAATGGTGGAGCATTTCTTGCTGGTGCCCGGGGTGGGTAGGTGTGCCATGGGGGCTGTGCACACTGCTAGAGTGACCCCCGCCCACTGGAGCCAAGTGGGGCCATGCTGTGCCGTTTGCCCAGCCATGCAGTGGGGAGCCTGGCTGGCCAACTCCTTTGAAGGGCACACACAAAAGCGGCTCAGACTGGCAGGGCACAAGCCTGTTGTGTCCTCCTCAAGGCTAAGTACACACTAGCAGCTTGAAACATGGTGAGGTTGGTTCTCCTTGCTGCGATTCGAGTCACATTCTTATGTCGCTGTATACACCAGAAAAGTGGGTGGGGATGTCTTCTCCTGATGCTCATTACTCAATTTATTGCGCATGCAAACACACCCACCTACCCAGCTCCTATTCACCAGAGCTGTCGTCAAGAGTATGTGCAATGACTATCTGAAATGTACACATCTCAGCTTAACCGTAGCTTCTGTTTTCAAACCGGATGGAAGCTGGTTTGAGGGGGAACACATCAGACAGGAATATTTCTCAAGAAGCTACAAGATACCTATGGATTGTAGCTAATGTCATGTGCCCATGGCTTCAAACACCAGTGATGGGAGCGCACTGGAGCCAGAGTAAACAGGAATGTGGTGTTGTTGCGGGCATTCGTCGGTCTCCAGAGACAATGGAGTGCACTTTTCGGGGTGACATCAAACTGCCACAATAGCAGCACCAAAGTGCATAGCTGTCAACCGTCCCTCATTTGGTGGGAAACTCCCTTATCCTAGCGCCGTGTCCCGCTGCTGTCCCTTATTGATAATGTCCCTTAAATTTCCCGGGTTTCAAATGAAGCAGCTTCTCCCCCTCCCTCCCTGCCAGCCAAGGAGGAGGGAGGCTCCAACTGTGTTGCTTGGCTGCCCGGCCCACCCCTCTCCGGAGGGGGAAAGTGGAGGAAGGACTGCAAGCGCTGCTCCCATAGATTTGTAGTGGTAGAGTAGCATAGATGGTCTGATCTGCGGGTTTACTTCAGGCGCTATTTCCTCCCACCCCTCTCTTCCTCCCACCCCGCCTGATGGAACTGAAAGCTGCAGATGGAGCACGAGAGAAAAGATACAGAACTGCAGCTGCATCTTTGTAGCTTAGACTTTGTTTTGCACGAAAGTGGTTGCTGCTTGTAGTTTCATCAGGTGGTGTCTTGAGCAACAACCTCTGGAAACGAAAGGCTAAAAACCGGCACTGCTCTCCCAAATTATCTGGTCCCTTTTAACTTCGTATTTCAGCGGGTTGACTAAAATCCCTTATTTTGGCTGCTGATCCCTTATTTTTGAGGCTGCTAGTCCCTTATTTTCAAATCTGTAAGTTGACAGCTATGCCAAAGTGACCTCCCTGGGGTGCAAATTTGGTAAGCGTGTATGGCAGTCCTGGGCTACCCAAATGACAAGACCCCTGTCTCAGCCTTGCTGATGTGGACCAAAGGAAAGCAGAGCAATATGGTTGGCATCTATGTGGCTGCAGGGATTGCCGGAAGGAGGCTTACAAAGTGCCGTCCAACCATCATAGGGACTATTGTTTTGTGTAGGTTTACTCCTCGTAGTTTTATTTCTCCTAGATATGCTACCTTTCCAAACTGACGAGCCCCATCTGCCCTTTACAGCATATGCAAGCACTGCCTTCTTGACCATTGAACCCACTATTGGTCTCGTTCACTGAATCCACTGGAGCCTGCAGGGGAAATCCCTAACTCACTCAGGGTTTGAGACCCATCGGCTACCCTCATCTGATTAGCCGGCCAGTCAAAGCTGTTCCCAGGGTGTGCAGGGTGAACTGAGTGCAGAGTGGGGGACCAAATGTACGCAGCCAAAAATCCAGCTAGATTTGATTGTTGTTTAGTTGCTTAGTCGTGTCCGACTCTTCGTGACCCCATGGACCAGAGCACGCCAGACACTCCTGTCTTCCACTGCCTCCCGCAGTTCGGTCAGACTCATGTTTGTAGCTTCGAGAACACTGTCCAACCATCTCGTCCTCTGGCGTCCCCTTCTCCTTGTGCCCTCCATCTTTCCCAACATCAGGGTCTTTTCCAGGGAGTCTTCTCTTCTCACAAGGTGGCCAAAGTATTGGAGCCTCAGCTTCAGGATCTGTCCTTCCAGTGAGCACGCAGGGCTGATTTCCTTAAGAACGGATAGGTTTGATCTTCTTGCAGTCCATGGGACTCTCAAGAGTCTCCTCCAGCACCATAATTCAAAAGCATCAATTCTTCGGTGATCAGCCTTCTTTATGGTCCAGCTCTCACTTCCATACATCACTACTGGGATTAGGATTTAATTTAATCAGGATTAGGCTATGCCACAGTGAACGCCCAACCTCTGGATTGGGGGAGCCTGTTTCAGAGTGTACAATCAAATAAGACACTCGCTTTTCTTTATTCAAAGTATTTGAATATACACTGGAGGGTAGGAAGAACTACCAAAAAGTGTTAGTTCCCCAAACACCCGATTTGCAGTGTTACGCAATTTTGTGAACCAGCCAAAGTTTAGTTTGATTTCCAAAGGTCTCGGTCAGCAGGAAGCCATGAGAGAGAGAGAGAGGAAAAAATGATGTATGTCATAACTGGGATGTTGACACAGAGGAGGAAGAAAAAGAGACAGAACCGTCAGCCAGGACTTTGGCTTACCAAGAGAGGGAAGGAGAAGAAATATTTTCCCTCTCTCATAGCGGAGGGCTAAAGGCAGGATCACACAGAATATCGACAAAACAATGAGCGAAAATCAAACGGTCTGAACTGAAGCGGAAAGCGTTCTCATCTTTACAGAGTCCTTCTAATAGGTAACATTTGCTTCTCATCTGGTTTTCTTTTTAAAGAAGAGTGTGAGTATATTTTCTATCAAATACAACACACACACACACACACACACACACACACACACACAACATAGTTTGGTCATTTTAAGGGAAAATAGGATCAATTGAAGAAGGATTAGACGAATTAAGAAAAAATGAAAAGGAGATCTATCTCATACCTTCCAACATTTCTCAGATGAAAATAAGGGGATTACAGCCTCTCAGCTGAACCTACCTCACGGGCTTGTTGTAAAGAAAAAAATGTGTGAGGGAGGGGATTATGTACAACGCCTACAGATAAATGGAATGAAATAAAATCTGCAAGCTGCCTTGAGTCCCTGTCAGGGAAAAAAGGTGGGTAATAATAATAATAATAATAATAATAATAATAATAATAATAATAATAATAGAAACTGTGAGAATGATCAGGAGCATACAAGAGAGTAAATCCTATTGAACTCAGTGGGACTTAGTTCTGAGTAAAAAAATACTTAGGTTTGCTGAACAGTCTTTACCCAGTTACCTGGGATAAACTCAATTGAATACAGTGGGATTTACTTCTGAGTAGACAGTTTTAAGGCTCCATTTACAATAAAGGAATAAACACTTTACATGTTTCCTAAGAAATGACGGGCTTCTAGTGCATTGCAATTAAAGAAGTTAAAATGGATTTGTGACATTTTCCTTCAAAATTATAGGAAGGGCTTTGAATGCCAGTTTAACAATTTCCTTCATTTGGTGCAGGTATTTTACTTTCAGTATAAACAGGACTCTGTTTTTGCACCTATACACATACCACTTTTAATTGTTCTCTCAGACATGGAGGGGACAAAAATGTAACACCGGGACATTCTGAGATCAAATCAGAATCGGGACAGCTTCTGTAATTCCGGGACTGTCCCAGGAAAATCAGGACACTTGGAGGGTATACTATCCAACAAATACAGTCATTTGTTTTGATTATAGGTTATAGAAAATAATGAGCTTTGTAAGGGGGGGGGATAGCCTTACCTATTGTAGTAGATTGAATATTATATTAAACAGAGGGTTCTTAATTCTACTTGTGGGATATATTGAGCTTTAAAGAAATGTAATCTGAATCCTGAAATACTGTCAATCGGGAGAGGGGGTTAATTTATATTTACACTTCAATCAATATTACTTTTGTAATAAATCTGAAAGAGCCGGTCTGTTGAGGATGCTTTGATCCTATCCAACTAAAGTTGTTAATGCTTAAGGTAATTGTGTGACTAATAACTCATTGGCTTCACTGGGGTTTGTTTTAAGCACAACTAATTTTTCATTGGATTGGATGCAACATGGATGCAATAAGCTTGCTATTACATGTGACATAAACCATGATCTTTGGTTGCTAATGAAGCACTACTGAACTCTTTCAGATTAGCCAACATGGGTTGGCAGCATATTGTTCCTGGAATAACCCTCTTGTTGCTCAAGCTTACAGGGACATCCCTGTTCCTTGTTTTCAGTAAGTATTGGTCAGGCTTTAGTTTCAAGGCTGCCTTTCTACTTTCATATTTATTTTCACTTGTCATATCCATCATTTTTATTGTATTCTGTATGTGTCAATGACAATGTCCCCTTAGTGCTGTGAAAAAGTTGAATAGGAGGTTACTAGGAAAGGAATAAAAATGAAAGCTGCCAATATTATAATGCCTTTTCTTAGCAAATCTGTGGTGAGCCCACACCCGGAATACCGTGTACAGTTCTGATCTCGACACCTCAAAAAGGTGTGGAAAGGGTCAAGGAACGCGATGAATAGGCTGGAACAAGCCCACCATGAGGAAATGTTAAAGTGTGATGGACTTTTTACCTTGCGAAAAGGTAAAGGTGAGGGAGGCATCACAAAGGAAGTAGGGTTTTTCCTCCCTCTCTTATAATATTGAAGCACTAAGGGAGCTGAATGGCGGGAAATTCAGAACAGGCAAAAGGAAGTCTTTCTTCATGCGGTGCATAGATCAAACCATGGAAATTGTTTTTTGCAAGATGTTATTATGGCCACAAACCTGGATGGCCTTAAAAGAGGTTTAGTCAGCTTCATGTAAGGCAAGGCTAACAATGACTAAAAGCGATATGACGGTTGCTAGGCAACACGAGCGAGGAGTGTGCTATTGCACTCACATCATGCTTAGGGCCTCCAAAACACATCTGGTCACTTTGAGACCAGGGTGCTGGACCAGATCGGCCTTTGTCCTGATCCTGCAAGCTGAGTGCTTCAAAGTGCCTTTGTACACATCCCTCAGTCATCCCTCAGAGCCATCAAGTGACCATTATTATCCCAATAGTGCAGATAAGGGGCTGACAGAAACAGAGGCTTGCCTAATAAGGCCATTAAGTGACTTATTGTCTGCTCTTAGTGCTTATGATGGACTTGCTGTCCTAGCCGACAAGGAAATATGACTGCGTGCATACTGAATTTTAGCAGCCATGTTAAGGAGTGCTCATCAGACAGACGCCATTCCAAATGTTCTTGTTTTCAGTTCCACAGATCTTCCCTAGGGGAAACTTCAGCTTCATTCCTGAGGGGAATTATACAGGTAACACTACAACAGTTCTCTGGGGAATCTCTGAGCTTGTAAAAATAATGAAGGGTGGTTGTATGGGTTTTGCAAACATTTTCTTGCTGAAAAATGCAATTCTTTTTTTTTCACCGTTTCCGCAACAGTCATCGATCAATGATGATATAGTCCTGATTAGCTGTCACTCTTATTTGACTTTATTTTGCAGTGAATCAGTAACACGGTCACATATCCAACCTTGATTGACTACATAGCGTTGTGATGTCACACGCTATGCACACCCTAATTGGCAAGGCCCAGCCACTGTACTACATCAGAAAGTATTTTCCTCTTTTGAATATGGTGACATCATAATATAGCCAAATTTGATTTGCTAACAAATCTGAGACATCATTCTGTTCATGATGCAGTTCCTGACTGGTTGAAATAATCCATGTGACAGGAAGTAGAGAGAAGCACCAGTCAGTTTGGCAGCGGCGGCAGGGGGTGGGGTGGGAAGTGATGCTGAAACAGTTACAGCCAATAGAAAAGAAATGGTTCTTCACATAGCTGTCAACTTTTCCCTTTTCTTGCGAGGAATCCTATTCGGAATAAGGGAATTTCCCTTAAAAAAAAGGGAAACGTTGACAGCCATGGTTCTTCACCAAACAGGATAGAATAAAAGGAGAATACTTATACAACGCAGGTGGGACGCGGGTGGCGCTGTGGGTTAAACGACAGAGCCTAGGACTTGCCGATCAGAAGGTCGGTGGTTCAAATCCCCACAATGGGGTGAGCTCCCGTTGCTCGGTCCCTGCTCCTGCCCACCTAGCAGTTCGAAAGCACATCAAAGTGCAAGTAGATAAACAGGTACCGCTCCAGCGGGAAGGTAAACGGCGTTTCCGTGCGCTGCTCTGGTTCACCAGAAGCGGCTTAGTCATGCCGGCCACATGACCCGGAAGCTGTACGCCGGCTCCCTCGGCCAATAAAGTGAGATGAGCGCCGCAACCCCAGAGTCGGCCTCGACTGGACCTAATGGTCAGGGGTCCCTTTACCTTTACCTTTACTTATACAACAGGGAAGGAGAATCTCCAGTACAGAGGCCAATCTAGGTTAGTCAGGAGTTGTAATTTGGCCTATGAGGCAATTTCCCCCCAGGCATACCCATCTGTCTCATATTATGACATCAAGTGTGGGTCAGGTAAAGCCATGGATGAGTGCATTTTGAACCTTTTTACATTTGGCACCGAATGCAAGTCGCTCTGGAATTCGTTCCACTCAGGGGCTTAAAAGTAGTGCTGATCCCTGATGCAAGCAGGGTGTTATGTACTGAATTGAGTAGGATCCAAAAGGCAGCAGTCTGATTGGTCCTAGAACAATAAGATTCAGAATGCAGCAGTCTGATTGGTCCACAGGAGCCACCCAATCCAGCTCCAGGTGGAAGTGAATCCGCAACCTGATTGGCCTACAGGAGAATCCCGGAATTAGCCAATCACGTGGGGCCCATTTTGTAAATAATGTATATAAGGCAGACATTCTGGGGGAACTTCCATTCCTCCTCACCACTATGAGCTGAATGAAGAGCATGAAATCCACTCTCGACTCCGAGTATATTTCACAGGGTATAAAGATTAGGTGTTGACTGAAAGCTCTCTCTCTCTCTCTCTCTCCAGGGATTTTTGCAGCTATAGCTTGAAGTCATGATTCATTCAGGCTCTACAGTATTGAAATCAATTTTTAAAAAATAGTTTGAAAAGTTAATCATGACATAAGTCAGGTTGATTTCAGTGGGAACTAATTACAATTATGTACCTTTTATATTTGACTTCACTTAATAATGCTTTCTTTTGAAATGTTTAAATTTTTTTTGTTAACTTTGCTCTGCTAAACGTGCATTCTGCAGTTGACCTCCCCTGTAGTTTTTTTTTTAAAAAAACCGTTTAGGATAATTTTTTAGGTAAAGGTAAAGGGACCCCTGCCCATTAGGTCCAGTTGTGACCGACTCTGGGGTTGTGGTGCTCATCTGGCTTTATTGGCCGAGGGAGCCGGCATGCAGCTTCCGGGTCATGTGGCCAGCATGACTAAGCTGCTTCTGGCGAACCAGAGCAGCGCAATTTTTTAGTTTCCTGTTAATTATGTTTGAATGAATGTTAATTGTATTTAAATGTATACTTTATATTTGACTTTCTTCAGTATGGTTTTATTCAATTTTTTTTTATTTGCTGTATTAATGTAGGTTGTAAACTGCTTTGAGACCCCCCCCCCCAAAAAAAAAAATATATATAAAGCAGTATAGAAATGAAATTTAAAATGAATAATTAACTCAATCCAGATTGAATCCAAAGTACGGTATTTTTGGAAATACCTATCAAAATTTACCCCAAATCTAAATAGTAGAATACTACAGTTGTACAGCTTTTCAAAGTTGATTAATAGAGGCCAAAAATGTATTTGTTTTCAGAACTGCTGACTACTCCTAACCTGCCTGAAGCAAGAGCTACAAGTGCAACCACAGGTATCATGTCATTTGATACCAGTAGTATTAATTATATTGTGCTGTAAAAAAAAGAAAGAAAAGAGCTGTTATGGATCTGTTTTCTAGTTGGGAGAGAGCATTGGAGACTTTTAATGGTTTTCATAATAAATTGTTTATTTTTAAATGTACAGATTGAGGAGATGGAAAACAGGCAGGGAGGCAGGCACACACACACACACACACACACACACACACACACACACACACACACACAGTCACAATAATAATCTGGAAGCTGCATCATTCTGGCACCCTGAATGTTCTGGCAAGTCCCTGTAGGTGGTTCTTTTGTGGCACCAGTAACATATGAAAATCCACAACTCTGGGAATAGTAGTAACTACACAACCTTTAGAAGACATCTGAAGGCAGCCCTGCATAGGGAAGTTTAAAAAAATGTTTTATTGTGTTTTTTTATATGGCGGAAGCTACAATGGTTTAAAGTGGGACGATATTGCTTTAATTGTATGATGTGGATGTGGTTTAATTATGAACATGCAGAGGTTGTGAGTGGGTCCTGGAACACAGTTGTAATAGGGACAACAACAACAACAACAACTTTATTATTTAGGGTATACCCCGCCCATCTGGCTGGGTTTCCCCAGCCACTCTGGGCAGCTTCCAACGAAAGATTAAAAGTACATTAAAATACCAGTCATTAAAAACTTCCCTAAACAGGACTGCCTTCGGATGGGACTCCTTGCCAATACATGTTCAGCGAACATACTGGGGGGCAGAAAGCAAAAGAACACAGTTGGCATATTTGGTAGATAAATATGTAACTAAACCAATACTCCTAAACTACGCTGCCTTTTTTCAATTTAACCTTCCATATATCCAGTGGGAGGCCTAAGAACCTTGTTGTAGATCTTCTCTCCGTCCACTCACTGAAGGAAGAGGGACATACACAAAATTACCCCACCTGCCCCTCAGTGGAGGCATGCATGCAGTTTCAGCAAGATTAAGAATGCCAGGCTGGGGGTCTAGGAAAGCAGCAAGCAGGCACCTAAGATGGCATTTGAATGGGGCCAAAGTCCTGTCTGGTGGTGACAGTTTGTGAGTCACCATTCCCTTCTAGAGTTGGAATTTTCATTATTAATATTGAGTTCTTGATGTGTTCATCTGCTTTTATCATGCTGCAGTCCAGATTCCTCAGAAGCCTCCTACATGGGAAAGACACAGAGGGAGTGAATTTTGGTTTACTGAAACCAAAGAGGTTTGGTTCCACTGCCGATTAGATTGCATGCAATGGAGCTCCGACCTAGCGATCATCAGTGATAGAAATGAACTGGTAAGATTGAGCTCACTTTGATGGGAGAAAAAAAAAATGTGCCACTGGAGTTAAATTTCTTTAACCAGGGATAAGGAGAGTTGAGAACATCTTGCACAGAATTCACACCATACCTGTAAAGCACATCCAAGTCACATTTAAAGTACATGAATTTCCCCAAAGAATCATGGGAATTGTAGTTTGTTAAGTGTCCTGGGAACATCCTTCAAGACAGTCTTCAACAGCGTGGTGGCCTCCAGATGTTTTCTGCTGGCTGGAGTTGTAGCCAAAAGCATCTGGAAGTTACTAGAGTGACGAAAAGTGTGGTATCGTTTTCATGTGGTCTGAATGCATCATTGTCCTTGAAGGCAAAAATAGATTCTTCTGCCTTAGTGGGAGCTGGCAAATAGCATCCTTTTTCATCTGACCGTCCTTGCCAGTTGTGATTTCCTCTGCCCTGATTTTCCTCATTCATTCATTCATTCATTCTTCTCTTGCCAGGAGTTTATTCAGAATAAAACTGCAATGGGTTCTTATTTCATTGGACTGACGTATACAGTGGCTCAAAACAAATGGCTATGGATCGACGGCACAGAACTCAGGAATAACCTGTATGTGTGATATTCTCTTTCACCCTTCTTATGGTGGGTGGGTTACATTCTCCATGGGGCATTGTCTTCACTCACTGGCCTTGTTTCTGGAAAGCTCTCTGTTGTATAAAGGTAAAGGGACCCCTGACCATTAGGTCCAGTTGTGACCGACTATGGGGTTGCGGCGCTCATCTCGCTTTATTGGCTGAGGGAGCCGGCGTACAGCTTTTGGGTCATGTGGCCAGCATGACTAAGCCGCTTCTGGCGAACCAGAGCAGCGCACGGAAACACTATTTACCTTCCTGCTGGAGCGGTACCTATTTATCTACTTGCACTTTGACGTGCTTTTGAACTGCTAGGTTGGCAGGAGCAGGGACCGAGCAACGGGAGCTCACCCCGTCGCAGGGATTCGAACCGCCGACCTTCTGATCGGCAAGTCCTAGGCTCTGTGGTTTAACCCACAGTGCCACCCCCGTCCCTCTCTGTTGTATATAGTACTGGAATACCTTCAGATAAGATGATGCTCAGGATGACTTGATGCCAAAAAGGGTATCCTGCATATTGAGTTGCTGTCAAGAAGTGGTAATTTCAGCAAACACAACTTTTCTTATGTCTGCATGGCAAGTTGCATCTGCCAGAATGCCCTCTTCTGCATTACTCCCAAAGATATATTCTTCAACATCTCACAGATGAAAACAAGGACACTGCCATAACATCTCTAGGCTCAGTTCACATGTAATGCTAAGTCCCAACAGGGCTTCCTCCCAAGGTGAAGTCTGGCAGGACCTAGGTGAAGTCTGGCAGGACAGCTTACTCTTTGGAATTAACCCCTTCATGCATTTAGACTTAAGCATGCTGGTTATATGAAGCTGGTTATCCCACACGGTCCTGCTTTGAAAAAGACAAACCATGTGACAGAGTCTGGATCATATACTAATCCAAATGATGGGTTAGCCCACAGCAGTGTCCACATGCTTGTGCAATTGTGCTAAGTCATACTTTGGTTTAACGTTACATATACGGTTCATCGGGTCCTAGTGTCACACCGAGACTCTCTGCCAGAATCTCTCCCCTGTTATTAATCATGGTTGAATTCCACTCGCCATACGCTGCATTCATTCCCTCTTCCAATCAGCAGTTCAAATCCGTGCGATGGGGTGAGCTCCTGTTGCTCTATTCCAGCTTTTGCCAACCTAGCAGTTCGAAAGCACGCCAGTGCAAGTAGATAAATAGGTACCACTGCAGCGGGAAGGTAAACGGCGTTTCAGTGTACTCTGGCTTCCATCATGGTGTCCTGTTGTGCCAGAAGCAGTTTAGTTGTGACCCACATGACCCAGAAAGCTGTCTGTGGACAAACGCTGACTCCCTCAGCCTGAAAGCAAGATGAGCGCCGAACCCCATAGTCGCCTTTGACTGGACTTAACCATCCAGGGGTCATTTACCTATTTTACCTGTCGTTCCCTATGACACATCCTGTACTGCACAGATTTAAAAACCTTGTGTTTCTTCCTTTGCTTAGTGATCAGAACACAAGTGTTTTCTACTATGTTGGCCTTGTCTGCACAGTTTATTAAATTATGGTTTGTTTGATTGTCTGAACCTTGTCTGGTGGCTTCACTGATTTGCTGCCATCAAAGCATCATCTGAAGCCATGGTGGTGGCTTATTTAAATTGGTTTAACTATGAGGAAGCTATTGATTAGTCAGTTTTCTCAGAAAAGTGAAACAGAAAGCAACTTACAACCTCACATCATGTTGCAGGGTTGGGGATGAAGGTGGGACCTGAGTCTGAAAAAGCTGAGGACAACATCTCCAGGGAGTTTTTAGATGTTCCTAGGGAGTTTTTGTGGGACGCAGGTGGCGCTGTGGGTTAAAGCCTCAGCGCCTAGGGCTTGCCGATCGAAAGGTCGGCGGTTCGAATCCCTGCGGCGGGGTGCGCTCCCGCTGCTCGGTCCCAGCGCCTGCCAACCTAGCAGTTCGAAAGCACCTCCGGGTGCAAGTAGATAAATAGGGACCACTTACCAGCGGGAAGGTAAACGGCGTTTCCGTGTGCGGCTCTGGCTCTGGCTCTGGCCAGAGCAGCTTCGTCACGCTGGCCACGTGACCCGGAAGTGTCTCCGGACAGCGCTGGCCCCTGGCCTCTTAAGTGAGATGGGCGCACAACCCCAGAGTCTGTCAAGACTGGCCCGTATGGGCAGGGGTACCTTTACCTTTACCTTTAGGGAGTTTTTAAGCTGAGGGAGTTAACAAGCTGGCCAACAAGGCACCTCCTGTCCATTTACTAGTGCCATCTGGTTCCCCTAACTACTAGCCTGAGAAGCAAAATGAGCACGGAGGAGCAACACTGGGAACTGGCCATTTTGGGTGGGCAATGTCTGGGGCTTTGATCTACACAACCCCTTCCTCTGCTTCTCCATCAAAGTTAGCCTTCTCAGGAAAGGAGTTGCTGATCAGGGCCTTAGCCAATGATCAGCCATTATACTTAGTTGTAGCAAACATGGTCAGCTTCACAGTTCTGCTGCACTCTGTTTTTACAGCTTTGCAATGAGACCAAAAGCGGCGGATGATGAATGTGCAACTCTTGCAGCAGGAGAACTGAAACCAGTGTCATGCCACCAAGAACACCACTGTATCTGTGAGAAGAATCCTGTGTAGTTCATCTGAAACAGCACCATGCAGTGACGTAGCAAGGAAGAAGACAGAACCATGGACTTTTATTCTGGGACATTCTCAGCTCTCTCTGGTGGAGCCTTCTCCATGCAGAGAAGATGCTCTAACCCTTCCCTCAGGTTGGACTTCAAAGCAATGAATGGAAATGTTATGTACTGAAGTTCTCACCCTGGGCCAGCAGGGGGATACTGTAGATAGTTATGCAAATAAGGGATCGAAAGTGACGTTCAGTGATTGGATAGTTTTAGAAAATTGTAACAGTTACATTGTACTGGAGCTCTATATAAGCAGGCTGACTGAACCCTTCAGTTCAGTTCTGTTCTGGCCTGTAAATAAACAAGAGCTGTTTGAAGAATCGCTGTGTCGTCTGATATGTTCACCCACAACATAACAGGAAAAGCATTATAATTTCCTAATAACTAAAATGTCTTTAAACCTGTCTCCAAGTCCACACACTGATGTGTGCTTTTCTATTTTACATTTTTGAACTGATAATATCAGAAATGTGTAAGCAGAATAAGAATGGCTATTTTGAATCTTAGAGGCTTTGGCCTAGCGTTGCGTGCTCTGCAATTCTTTTGAGCCATGAAAATTCCCAAGAGTCCAGCATAGGCCTAGCTTTTCTTTCTTTTGGAATGAGGCAACTGGTGGTTTACTAAGCCTTTTGTGTGATATATGGTTTATTTAAACATAGATACAGGTTGGGCATAGATAGCAGGTTCACAGTTTCTGAGGAACGTTGGAGGTCATGTCAGTATTAAACCCTGCTGCCTTCTTTAAGGGCAGTAGTGTGCTTTAAGTATATGGTATTCTATGCAGCCTTAGTTTAGGGGGGAGAGATAAGTGTCTGGTTATGTATTGTTATGTATCATTTGTGGACCAAAAACAACACCAGCAAATACGGGTCATATTTGCTGAAGTGATTTTCATTCCAAACATGTGATGAGTCAGTACTGGCATTTCTCACTCCTGTATCCATTTCCATTGGATTTCTCTGACATCTCTACCAGACAATGACTTAAGGGCGCTTCCAGATGGAGCTGTTCATTCGCACAAAATTTGGTGGTCGTCCTCCACTTTCTGGTGCAATTAGCCCATCGCTTTTCTAAGTGCAATTAGTCCAATAAGAAAAATGAAAGAAAGTTGCACCGGAATGTGCAAGTTAATGACCAGTGGCCAACCACATTGTATGCAGAACATCGAGCTGGTGATTGCTTGACAAACAGGTGATGTCATATCACCTCCCTGCGAGTTTTGTGCAAAAATATAAGCTGGAATCCCCAAGGAACAGCCGATCTGGAAGTTCCCTAAGCTGACACTTTGCCGCCAGCACAAAACACTAGCGTGTTTTTTTTCCTTCTGCAACCACACATATCCTCAGACTGCTTATCCAAGCAGTGTGCATTGTTGGAGATGCTTTAATTAGCACAACCGGAGATTCGGTAGTCATTGACACGCAAACACATGCCAAACACACAGAAGAGAAAGCAGAACTGCCCCTGCCACTCCATCTCTGTGTGTTTGGCGGAGGGTTTGTCTGCGCAGGGATGGGAGCTGATGGGTGTTCCAACCCGAGGGCCAGGGCCAGAGGGGTACATTCCCACTCACCCCTCCATGTGTTTGATATGCATGTTTCCATGGTCCTCAGATGTGTTGATTTCAGGTGAATTAGTGATACACTGCTCCCTTAAGGACATCTGCTCTTGAGATCAACGCCCCCACTGCTTTCCACCAGTTGTTCCCAGGGAGGGTGGCATAGCTGTCAACTTACAGATTTGAAAATAAGGGACCAGCAGCCTTGAAAATAAGGGATCAGCAGCCAAAATAAGGGATTTTAGTCAACCAACTGAAATACGAAGTTAAAAGGGACCAGATAATTTTGGAGAGCAGCACCGGTTTTAAGCCCTTCGTTTCCAGAGGTTGCTGCTCAAGACACCAGCTGATGAAACACTGCAATTAAATAACTACAAGCAGCAATCACTTTTCACGCAAAACGAAGTTCAAGCTAAGAAGATGCTGCTGCAGTTCTGTATCTTTTCTCTCGTGCTCCATCTTCAGCTTTCAGTTCCATCAGGCCGGGCAGGAGGAAGAGAGGAGGGGGACAATAGCGCCCGAAGTAAACGCGCAGATCAGACCATCTATGCTAGTCTACCACTACAAAGCGCTTGAGGTCCTTCCTCCGCTTTCCCCCTCTATGGTTAGCCCTTGGAACACCTGCCCGCGCCTCCGCCTCCACCTCCTCTCTCTGAACTGCTTTTTCTATGGTTGCCCTCGCTCTCCTCTCAAGGCTCCTCAGCAATTCATAGGCCGTACCAGGCTGCCCATCAGCCACAGTATGGCCTAGTGGGAGCAGCGGCGGCAGGCAGAGGGGAGGCCCCAGGCAGAGACGCTCAGTTTGGTGGCCATGAGGAGGATGGCGGCGGAAGGGCCCGAGGCTCCCACCAGTCCCAGCAGGAAGGGGCTCCCGGGGGCTGAGGCTGGTGAGAGGAGGCCAGAGGGGGGCAGGCCGGGCAGCCAAGCAACACAGTTGGAGCCTCCCTCCTCCCTGGCCGGCAGGGAGGGAGGGAGGGAGAGGAGCTGCTTTCTTTGAAACCCGGGAAATTTAAGGGACATCATCAATAAGGGACAGCAGCGGGACACGGCACTGGGATAAGGGACTGTCCCGCCAAATAAGGGACAGTTGACAGCTATGGAGGGTGGCCACAATTTAAAATTCATCAATAAAAAGAGTTAAAAGAAATTTCAGCCACATGGATAGGATGTTTCTTGTGTGATCAAGACTTTTGATATTAATTTCTTAAGTACTGGGGGTTAGGCAGAAGGAGATGGACTCCCATGTCCTGTTTAGAAAACGGAAATTTGTCAAGTCTAGCTTGTAATGAAGAGCTGAGTCCATTAAAGGTTGAGTCAGTTTGGGGAAGGGCTGCAGAACATGCTTTGCAAGCGGAGGGTACCAGGGTCAATCCCTAACATCTATAAGTTTGCCTGGAAAGGTCCTTTCTCTGAAACCCTTGAAAGCCACTGCCAATCAGTGAAGACAACACTGAGGTAGCTGGACCAATGGCTTGACTCCATATAACACAGCTTCCTAAAGGCCAAAGCCATGTTTCCTCTTTTGCCTCTGATCTCCCTCATTCCAATATAGATAAGAGGTTGAATAAACCAACAATTTATTCTAGCAATGCCAACCAGCATGGAAAATATGTGTACGTAGAAAATAATGATAATAATAATAATAATAATAATAATAATAATAATAATAATTTATTACTTGTACCCTGCCCATCTTACAGGGTTGCCCCAGCCACTATGGGAAGCCTCCAACAGAATATAAAATAACACACAGCAAAACATCAAACATTAAAAACTTCCGAGTACAGGGCTGCCTTCAAAACATCAAACATTAAAAACTTCCGAGTACAGGGCTGCCTTCAAAACATCAAACATTAAAAACTTCAGGTGTCTAACTTTTCAGATGCAAGTTGCATTACAATAATTAGCATGTTTTGCTAACACAGGAAGCTGTTATTTGGTAATCTTCCAAAACAGTAGCGGTTTTTGGACAAATGAAGGACTCCCCCTCCAACAGCGGAAGAAAATGTTCTGTCTTGAAATATAGGAAGTTCTGCGTTGAGTGGTTAGGAGAAGTGGTCATTGAGGTTTTATTGCATGACTGGTCTTAGGAAAGGGATATAGTCTTGTTCTCTAAACTCCCTGAACCCTCTTTTCTGAGTAGAAGAAAGTATCTTTCACATGTGGCAAGGCAAGAGAGATCATCTGACCAACAAGCAACAGGGGGAATTGTTTGAGACTTCCAGTGCGGCAGGAAAGGAGAGGAAGATCAAAAGGCAAAAGCAGATTTACACACTTGCGGCTCCTTTATGTCAATGCAGAAGTGCAACTGCATAAGACAAGCTTTTTTCCATTAAAAATTAGTCTAAAAATTGGGGGTCATCTTATACATGGAGAGTGCATAGGGGGGACATGGGATTGGCTGCTGCTGTGAGCCAGAGATTGTCAGCGGCTATTGGGCATGTTATTGGTGGCTGTGGCAAGGGCCAGTGTTGATTGGCTGTCGCTGCGGCAATTGGGCGGGCAATTGGCGGCTTCTGCTGGCGAGGGGACAGACGATCTCCCCCCATTTTCTTAATTTGGAGTCCCTCAAAATAAGGGGCGTCTTATACACGGGGGCGTCTTATACACGGAAAAATACGGTATTTGCAGTGTTTATAGGGCCACTCATATATTTGGCTGGATAAAAGTCTTCACATGCGAGAGAACATGCCTCCCTTTCCAGGGTTATGCATAACAAGAACTGAATCAGGTCCAAAGTTCCTTAGCAGAGTGAAGAGTCTTAATTCCACATTGCTGAGAATCTCCCATACAGAGGAGAGCGACTATACCTTCTCCTCACAAATCCAGCGGTTTACTACGGAGCAAGGTGCTGAAGTGACAAGGTGTAATCCAAGCACAGCACAGTCATAAATTCTACTTCTGATATTCAATCTGTGAAGGGAAGAGAACTGAAAATTAGCAGGTTCAGTTGGTAGAGCATGAGGCTCTGAATCTCAGGGCTGTGGGTTCAAGCACCAAGCTGGGCAAAAGATTCCTTCATTGCAGGGTTTTGGACTAGGTGACCCTCGTGATCTCTTCCATCTCTATGATTCTATGATTCTATACTTCTACAAGTTGTTAGCCTCAGCCGCTGCTTGGGAGACTCCCGCGCGCCTGTCTGCGTGGTCCCTTTTACTGTCCCTGCACAGAACTTGCTGAGCCAAGGAAGGCAGGACAGCTGATGGCAGATCAACATGGCTGGGGTATAAATATATGCTTTTTGTTTTTGTTTTTAAATGTGGGGCCTTTTGCTATCCCTGGCCCCACCTAGATGCCAGGATTTTGGAAGTCCAAAACTGGTAACTTTAATACGGTGGCCTACAGAACCTGTATCCTATTGTGTCTGAACAAGAATTGTTACCACCTGCAGGGCCGGCACACTCATGAGGCAAGTTGGTGGCGACTGCCTCAGGCGGCAGGACCCACAGGGGCAGTGGATCTCAATAGAGATCTTTTATTTCTCACTTGTTCTTGATGCAGATCTTCACTCACCCTTTCTTCCCTGGTGAGGAGAGGAGACACCATTTTGTGGTTTGCCTCAGGTGCCAAAATGTCTTGGCCTGATGAACACTGGCCGCAATATCGTTTGCAGGGACAGGATGTGTTCAGTAGATGCACCCAGCATCTTTCCCAAATGCTTAAGTGCTACTTAGAAGCGCTCATTACAGTGGTACCTCGGGTTACGAACTTAATTCGTCCCAGAGATCCGTTCTTAACCCGAAACCGTTCTTAACCTGAGGCACGCTTTCACTAATGGGGCCTCCTACTGCTGGCACACGATTTCTGTTCTCATCCTGGGGCAAAGTTTGCAACCCGGAGTTTGTAATCTGAAGCATTTGTAACCTGAAGCGTTTGTAACCCGAGGTACCACTGTATACTATTAGCACTCTGAAGAATGGGCATGATCATTTCCCTGTTGCATACACACATATTGACAGGATCCCCAGAGACAACATTATGAGACCTATCCTCTGCCATTTTTTAAAAAAGCTGAAGGTCTCTTGTGCTTCATCGTTATCCTTGTAATAGCCACATAAGGTGGGTGAGTGTTACGGTCCACATGTTGCAACAGTGGTACCTCGGTTCTCAAACGTCTCCGTTGATGAACGTTCTGGAACCTGAACACCAAAAACCCAGAAGTAAATGCTTCCGTTTTCGAATGCGCCTTGGAAGTTGAACGGCTTCCATTGCATTTCCCCCCCAAATTTTCTCAATTCCATTTGCAGACAGCCCTTTGCGCCTCAGTTTTCAAACGTTTCAGAACTTGAACGATCTTCCAGAACGGATTACGTACGAGAACCGAGGTATCACTGTAAGGGGGATAGAATGCTGAGTAACAGAGGCTTTCTTCCCCATCACTTTGTGACAAACAATAAATGACCAGAATGATAATCAACATACATGTCAGGGTCATACGCTCTGTTGTCAATCCATCTCCACAGTCCCTTGGAACCTTGCTGTGTTAAGCCAATGAAATACTCAAAATGTTTTGTTCTGTTGAACAGGAACATCTGGATGGGAGGCATTTGCAGAATAAGTAAGAGAAAACACAGTGAAATCCAAGAGCTCTGATATGGGAATGCAATGCAGTAATGGGGGGCAGGGCGGTGGTGGTTCTTGTCTTTAGCAAGGATGTCTTCTGGTTTTGGGGTGTGATAGGAATTTAGAGGTCTTAGATATATGGTAATGTTCATAACCGCACGTACATAGATCAGCACAGGAAGACCGACCTGAAGCCATTTTGATTCCTAAACTGAGCAAATGTTTTCTCTGCAAGGTCAAAGTGGAAAAGCCTCCCCATTGTCTTTTCCTTCACAAATCCTGTCTTAAGGGTATGTGTGTGTTTGAATAGGGTGTGAGCCTGTGACCTGGCCTAGGAACTAAGTATCTATCATTACAAAAGATTGGCCAGGCTCCCCAGACAATCCAGTCAAGAAACCTGCTAGATAGGAAATAAACAAGGACAAGAGAAAAACAACATTTAAATTTCTGTTTAGACTGCCTTTTTCTGTGATGTATGTATGATGTTTCTGCAGGTGGTCTTGATCTACAGGGTGGCAATTTCAAAAGTCTTTATAAGGCCTTGCACAATATTTTTCTGGGTCCTCCTCCTTTCCTGCGAGTGAGGGGAGCACCCTGTTGCAACAGATCAATAAAGATCAAGCTTACTAGCTGCTTTGCTTCTCAATATTCTCTGGTTGGCCTCTGTTATTTTCTCCTACCCAATAGGGAACCTGTGTTAAGGACTCTATATGGGCTCTTGGATACCCCATAAGGGAAAAGGGCAATTTTTGTTTACAATAAGGGGGTCCTTGGGCAAGCAGCGTAGTGTGGTTTTCCACAAGCCACATCCACACCTAGACCCTCAAGTGTCCCTGTTTTCCAGGGACAGTCCCAGATTTACAGAAGCTGTCGCAGTTTCTGATTTGAACCCAGAATGGCCTGCTTTTTATTGGAGAAATGTCGGAGGGTATGGAGTTATCTGACCCCTAAGCCGTCTGAAGGGATGCAGGTGGCGCTGTGGGTTAAAGCCTCAGCGCCTAGGGCTTGCCGATCGAAAGGTCGGCGGTTCGAATCCCTGTGGCGGGGTGCACTCCCGCTGCTTGGTCCCAGCGCCTGCCAACCTAGCAGTTTGAAAGCACCTCCGGGTGCAAGTAGATAAATAGGGACCGCTTACCAGCGGGAAGGTAAACGGCGTTTCCGTGTGCGGCTCTGGCTCTGGCCAGAGCAGCGATGTCACGCTGGCCACGTGACCCGGAAGTGTCTCCGGACAGCGCTGGCCCCTGGCCTCTTAAGTGAGATGGGCGCACAACCCCAGAGTCTGTCAAGACTGGCCCGTACGGGCAGGGGTACCTTTACCTTTACCTTTTAAGCCGTCTGAAGGCAGCCTTGTAGAAGGAAGGGGTTTTTTTTTAAAAAAAAAGTTTAATGTTTTATTATGTTTTTATATATCTTAGAAGCAGCCCAGAGTGGCTGGAGTATCCAAGTCAGATGGGTGGGGTTTCAAATAGTAAAATTAATATTATGGAATAGGACGTCCCTATTTTCACTGGAAAAATGTTGGACTGTATGCTCACCATTTAAAGCACCATGATACCACTTTAAACAGTCATGGCTTTCCTCAAAGAATTCTGGGAGCTGTAGTTTCTTAAAGGTGCTGAGTGTTGTTAAAGGTAAAGGGACCCCTGACCATTAAGTCCAGTCGCGGATGACTCTGGGGTTGCAGTGCTCATCTCGTTTTACTGGCCAAGGGAGCCGGCGTTTGTCCGCATACAGTTTTTCCAGGACGTGTGGCCAGCATGACTAAGCCGCTTCTGGCGAACTAAAGCAGCGCACAAAAATGCCGTTTAGCTTCCTGCCGGAGCGGTACCTATTTATCTACTTGCACTTGACATGCTTTCAAACTGCTAGGTTGGTAGTAGCTGGGACCGAGCAACGGGAGCTCACCCCGTCGCGGGGATTTCAACCGCCAACCTTCTGATTGGCAAGCCCTAGGCTCTGTGGTTTAGACCACGGTGCCACTGAGTGTTGTTAGGAGACCCCCTGTGGGTTAAACTACGCTGGCCAATAAAGCGAGATGAGTGCCGCAACCCCAGAGTCGGCCACGACTGGACCTAGTGGTCAGTGGTCCCTTTACCTTTACCTATTCCCCATTCTAAGCCTGGTTTAACAGCCAAACCCTTTTTCTCCACAGGGAACGCCTTTAAAAACAAATCTAAACTATTCATGACATTCATTCTAGTTGTGCAAATGGTACCATGTCTTGTCTAGCCCTGAAAAGTTAGCAACTGTGAACTATTTTATGAAAGCAGGCCAATATTTCGATCACAGAACACCATGCTTATTTTTTTTGTTGCTTTCCAAAGCAGTCCTGTCTTCTCACCAATTCTGCTTTGTTGTTGACAACAGCAAGATGAGCATTTGATTGGGCACAGTCCTCCTGGCTGTCATTCCATGTTTTTTCTTCAGCAGAAAAGAAGTAGCATTTGCCAGCATAAAGTACCCATCTTATGGGGCAGCCTGTAGAAGTTAGGAGAAACAGGAGACGACTGGATTTAATATATACAAAGGAGCAGAAATTCCCATTTCCCCCATGAGCTGTTTTTATTACATACCATCTTTTACTCCTGATGGGGTGAGAATGGGGTCTCCTTGGAAGAAGATCTGTGAAGCTGAATGAAAAAGACTCATAAGAACCTGTGAACTCAGCACATTTATTACCCGAACAGAGGGAGTCAACTACATTAGTCAAAAAAACAACGTTTTAAATGCAACACCAGATGGCACTGTAGAGCACAAAACTTTTCTATGAGATTTTACATAGCGTTTTTTCTTTTATAGTGATTTAATTTATGACTTATTTATAGCGTTTTTTCCGCTGTGTGTAGATCCACCCAAGGATGTTTCAGAGCAGTACATTTCAGATTTTCTGCTTTAAGTGAATGCTTTCCACCTTGGCCAAAGAACCCCTACAAGTAACAGAGGATGATGGGACATCCTTTAGGGCAAACACTCAGTCATCCAAGGGACTTTCAGGCAGACACACACCATACATTTAAAGCACATGACTACCCTCAAAGCTGAGGCTCCAGTACTTTGGCCACCTCATGAGAAGAGAAGACTCCCTGGAAAAGACCCTGATGTTGGGAAAGATGGAGGGCACAAGGAGAAGGGGACGGCAGAGGACGAGATGGTTGGACAGTGTTCTCGAAGCTACCAGTGTTCTCGAAGCTACTAATAAAATAATACTAATACTACATCCCAGTAGTGATGTATGGAAGTGAGAGCTGGACCATAAAGAGGGCTGATCGCCGAAGAATTGATGCTTTTGAATTATGGTGCTGGAGGAGACTCTTGAGAGTCCCATGGACTGCAAGAAGATCCAACCTATCCATTCTTAAGGAAATCAGCCCTGAGTGCTCACTGGAAGGACAGATCCTGAAGCTGAGGCTCCAATACTTTGGCCACCTCATGAGAAGAGAAGACTCCCTGGAAAAGACCCTGATGTTGGGAAAGATGGAGGGCACAAGGAGAAAGGGATGACAGAGGACGAGATGATTGGACAGTGTTCTCGAAGCTACCAGCATGAGTCTGACCAAACTGCGGGAGGCAGTGGAAGACAGGAGTGCCTGGCGTGCTCTGGTCCATGGGGTCACGGAGAGTCGGACACGACTAAACGACTAAACAACAACAACCCTCAAAGAATCCTGGGAACCTTCGTTTGTTAAGGGTACTGGGAATTGTAGGCCTTTGAGGGGGAAACTGCAGTTCCCAGAATACGTGTGTGTGTGGGGGGGGAGTCACAGGATTTAAATGCATGTTGGATGTCTGGTGCGAATCTGCTCCATATTTGCTGGTCCTCACCATTGCCCACATGAAATGGGAAAGTACCCTTGAATCAACATTGTATATTTGTCCTGGTCTGGTGCATGGAATGCATGTTGTTTTGTAGTTGTGTGATGTGTGCTCATACTGTATCGCGAAGGCCATTGTCTATAAACATTGTCTATGCTGTGTGCTGTTTTCCCCTCCCCTCATTTACTACGACCCCCCCCCCCCAATGCTCTAGATACCTGAAGCCCATTGTGGGCTTGCACAGGTATGTATTTTAAAATAAAATATAATAAAACATTTCGTCTGTGAAATGGTGTAATAAACAAAGCCATTATTTCCAAGTATGTTTGAAAGTGGGAAAGACAGAGGCAATTTTAAAATTGTGTATGCTTAATTGGGTATTATACCTGAACTAAGTGGTGGTTTTTCTTTGCTTTTCTCTACCCTAAAAGTCAGTTAAAGTCAGTTACACCTCACTTCAGTTGCTGATACTCTGTTGTTTTATTCTTATTGCTTTTACTCATTGGGGTTATTCTTCTTCTAGTGTTTAAATTGTTTTATTAATGATTGGAAAATCACCCTGGGAGCATTTTTTAAAATTTATTTTTCCTGAAGCTGCAGGACAGAAACTTATTTGTTCGTAAGTAAATATCCTCTGGCAGGGGAGCCGGATCTTCCTCACAAAGCAACACTCATGAGGCAGAAGTTGGTAGCTCTCTGATAAACCACATGACAAACCACCAGTGACAACAGCCTGTCCTGCGCTCCCTTTGGAAACACCAGACATTTGGTTAATGAAGTCATGAAGACTTCCGTTTTTCAGGAAGAAGGACTTTCGCTGCCATGGGTTTGTTGCGCAATGTGGGCCAAAATTAAGTAATAGCTCTGTGCTGTTGATAAAATAGCCTTGCTGCCCTCCCACTCCTCAGAGACTGTGTCTCCACGCATATGAGAACAGGGAAGGCTCAAGAAATTTTGCTGCCTGAGGCAAAGGTCAAGATGGCCACCCCCAGTGCTTTTTTTCCTTAAAAAAATACCATATTTTTTTGCTCTCTAAGACTCACTTTTTCCCTTCTAAAAAGTAAAGGGAAATGTGTGTGCGTCTTATGGAGTGAATGCAGGCTGCACAGCTATCCCAGAAGCCAGAACAGCAAGAGGGATTGCTGCTTTCACTGTTCAGCGATCCCTCTTGCTGTTCTGGCTTCTGAGATTCAGAATATTATTTTTTTTCTTGTTTTCCTCCACCAAAAACTAGGTGCGTCTTGTGGTCTGGTGCATCTTATAGAGCGAAAAATACGGTATGTTTAGGGGTAATTTCATTTTGATTCAAGAAAACCACCATTTAATAGTTCAAATTGGGGGAAAATAAATACAGTAAATGGACAAAAGTACAAAGATTCAGAAAATGTTTAGGGGTATGCGTACCCCTGCGTCCCCACAGAAAAAAAAGCACTGGCCACCCCCAGTTTCACATACAGAAGCCGACTGAACTGGTAGTTGAGTCTTAGGCAGTGTACACAACATATATTAAAAACACATGGCTTCCACACTCCCGAGAATCCTGGGTAATGTGGTTTACCTTTCACAGAGCTACACCCTTGACAAACTACACTTCCAGTGGTCCTTTAAGGGTAGTAGTGTCCTTTAAGTGTATGGTGTTCTATGCAGCCATAGTTCAGGGCTAGCAATGGGACAATGGCCTCCATCACACAACTGAAGCCTAATTTAGGGTACCCAGGGCAGACCATGTGGAACCCACAGAACCGTCCTCTTAACCCTTGGGCACTGCTCCTCACCCTCAGTGCCCGCTTCCAAAAGAAGTTGCCTCACTCTGTCTAATGGTAGGACTGGATCTGCCTGAGAATGAGTGAAGCTCTGGGGAGAGTCAAAAGAAGTTCAAGCAGAGGAGAAGTTCAGAGATGATGGGTTCTTTTCACCCAGAAAATCCTGTCATAAGTCAGATAAATTAAGGATTTATACAATTTTGTAACATGCAGAGAATAGCATCTATAGAGAAAACAGAGATTGGAACTGAGGGAGGGGGGAAATAGGGGGGGAATTAAGGATGATATGTTTTAAGATAATATGTTTTGTTTAAATTCCTAATAAAAATATTTAAAATAAAAAACAGAAAATCCTGTCATCATTTCTTAATGCAATCTGATGACAGTTTGAATTAATCTCAAATGACAGTTAAGAAGAGCTTATTTTCATTCCTGGTGCAGTCACACTCACCCCTTTTACCATTTTTCAAACTGTTTTGGTACATTTCTTTATCTTTTTTAAAAAGCTGTTTGATCAGAGGCAACCATAGGACAAAACAATTTGGTACAACCCATCAGGGCTAGGGCAAGGTTTCTTTACAGGCCAGCAGAGATAATTCCCCAAGCAGCCGCATATTACAGGATCAAGAGTTGGCCAGAATGTCCCCCACGCCCCCAATTTACTTTTTAATTTCAGTAATCTAAAAATCACATTGCTGTGTCCAGGGCTTTTTTCTGCCAGAAATCACTGGAACTCAGTTCCAGCACCGCTCAGGTGGGTGCCATTGCCATTCTAAGAGAACAAGGGAGGCGTTCACAGTGGGTTCCAGCCAGTGGCGTAGCGTGGGTTGTCAGCACCCGGGGCAAGGCAAGTAATTTGCGCCCCCTAACCCGTGGATTTGCCCTAACCCCAGAAGTTGTGCCCGGTGCGGCCGGCCCCCCCTGCACCCCCCACGCTACGCCACTGGTTCCAGCACCCCCTTTTCTAGAAAAATAGAACTGGCTATGTCCCACATTAGTTTCCTGGACATCTAATACAGATTAGAATCCCCATTTTATCCATAAGAGAACAAATCTCAAAGTCCAGACATATGGCCCTTGAATATCTTCCCCATGTCAGTTTAAGGAGGGAGGATTTTCACGAGAAAAAATTATATGGTGGTGGGACTAAAAGGCCAAGCCCTCCTTAATTCTGGATAATGGTATAGTTTAGACCCTAAAGGGGCTTTCAAACTGCTGTGCTGTGCTTTGAAGTCCCAACAATCAGTACTCCAAAGTGCAGCATCACCTGACGCCATCCCCTGACAGGGGATGGGGAGACAAGGAACTGGACCTGCTGGCCAATAATGATTCACCACCCCTGTCTTAGGGGTAGCTGATGTGGTGCTCTCCAAATGTTGCTGGACTACAACTCCCATCAGCCTTAGCCAGCATGACCAATGGACAGAGATCATGGGAGCTGTAGTCCAACAACATCTGAAGGGCACAACACCATTTGTTATAGGTAAACTGCACTATCCTGTGATTCCAATTTTGATTTGCAATGTTGGTTTCAAATTGCAAGCTGTTTATGCTCTTTGTCTTTGATAACTGCTTGATTTTATTTCAAAAATCCTAAACGAAGGTTTGCAATAATAAAAAAAGAGCAAACGAACCCTTTGCAAATGGCAGTCAGGTCAGCCAAAGCAGACTCTACTGAAAGTTCACATTCAGCATGATACTCACCATAGAGAAGGAACAGTGAAGTGCCTATTAGCTTAATAACTAAGAGAATCATGAGTGGAACTATGCAATCCCACTTCATTTCTCCCAGCAAGCTAGCCACAAGAAACTTAAGAGGAAACCTCTGTGTACGGCACACACGTTGAAATCTTCAGGTATGTCTCCAGCACTGGCTACATCTGAAATGTAAAAATGCCCATGATTAAAAGGCGCCAAAATATAGAGGGTTCTGGGTGCCTGAGCACCCACAAAATTTTTGTTGCGGGTGCTCAGCACCCACACCTCAGGGCCCCGACACAACTTTTGAGGTCTTGCAAGGCCGTAGACAGCATCATCATGTCAGGACACACAAAAAATAAGCTTACCAGAATGAAAACAGGGCTTTGCCTTCTTCCTTTGTTATTCCTGAAGAGGTGGCTGTCCCGAATGGGGCTCAGTTACGCTGTTTCTCACTACTTGGCTTTCACGGGTGTCTTGCATCTGCTTGGAGAATGATGACTTAAATGTTTCCTGCAGCTTCGGATGACTCGGAGAGATGCGTACACCAAGCAGCCGTCTTAGAAATGCACATGCTGAACTTCCTCTCTTACAGACCAGTGTTTCTGTTGAGCAACTCAATGTGTGTGTATGTGTGTGTTGGCAGGGAAAGTACAGTGCTTGCAGTGGCTTAGTGCTAAAATAGGTTCAAGTCTTTGCCCCACTGAGCTAGTGGTTATTAATCAGAAAAGGACATACAGAGAGGTGATGGATGGGTGGGAGACAGGTCAGAGAGAATTTTCCTAAGGATGTGAGGCTGAGGGAGGGGAAGAGTCTTCAGGCGAGAGCTGGGAAGACTCCCTGCTTTGTATATGGATTGAAGATTAAGATATAATTATGACAGAGGGCTAGATATAGTTTTGTGTTTTATTAGGATTACTCTTGTTGTTATTCTTCATGTTCTTTTTCTCTCTGCTTCCTCTTTTCTTCTTTTTACTCTTGATCTTTTTATGTTCTTTTCTCTTTCCTTTTTGTCTTTTTGATTTTATTCGTCCAAGATATTTACTGTATTGTGGAAACCTTAATAAAATCTTGGGGTGGGGGGAAGAGAGAAAAGGACTGGAGTCAGACCAAAAGTAAAAGAAATTTAAATCAAAACAAGATACAAAAATGATGAAAACATAAAAACTTGGCAGTAAGTAGGGTTGCCATATTTCAAAAAGTGAAAATCTGGACACAAATGTTGTTGAGCTTTTTTTTGGGGGGGGGGCAGTTGGGCACCATTGCCATTCTAACAGAACAAGGGAGGTGTTATGTACTAAGCTTGGATCCTAGAACAATAGGCTAGTAGGTTTGGGGGCCAATTCAATCACTGTTTTACAAGTTGCAATTGTTGTTGTTGTTGTTTAGTTGTTTCGTCGTGTCCGACTCTTCGTGATCCCATGGACCAGAGCACGCCAGGCACTCCTGTCTTCCACTGCCTCCTGCAGTTTGGTCAAACTCATGCTGGTAGCTTCGAGAACACTGTCCAACCATCTCGTCCTCTGTCGTCCCCTTCTCCTTGTGCCCTCCATCTTTCCCAACATCAGGGTCTTTTCCAGGGAGTCTTCTCTTCTCATGGGATGGCAAAAGTATTGGAGTTTCAGCTTCAGGATCTGTCCTTCCAGTGAGCACTCAGGGCTGATTTCCTTCAGAATGGATAGGTTTGATCTTTTTGCAGTCCATGGGACTCTCAAGAGTCTCCTCCAGCACCATAATTCAAAAGCATCAATTCTTCAGCGATCAGCCTTCTTTATGGTCCAGCTCTCACTTCCATACATCACTACTGGGAAAACAAGCTGCAATAAAGAGCATGGAATCACTACAGGACTCCAAGTATATTTCAGGAGGTATTCATGGTGAGTTCCAGCACCTCCTTTTCTAGAAAAATAGCACTGCCTATGGGAGGGGTGATATTTCACACATTTGGTCCCTCTGTCATTTAGGGCTTTCAGCAGTAGCACAATCACCTTCACGTTGGGTCTGGAAAAGAACTGGCAACCAATGCGGCTGTTTTAAAACTCACATAATATAAATTCCAAGTGGTACCTCAGCCAGTAATGTGCCTGCTGTGTTTTGGATCAGTTGGGCTTGCTTGTCAAAGGGATGGTAAAAGGTTTTCCCTATTAGGGCAGAAGCAACACTACCATGAAGCAGTGTGTGGCGTCCATGCTCATGTGGTGGATATAGGACTTAGGGATATAGGATGGGAGTGGGAGTGGGAGACAACCAGATCTAACCCACAGGAAAAAACCCACTGAGAAGTCTCCCACAAATGCCTCAAAGTAATGGAAAACATTAATCTCCTGTCCTGTCACCATCATCAACAAATTTATTTGATAAGCCACTGGTCCTGATAACTTTTCCTGCACAAAGTTCCAGCACAAACTTTCTATTACATAGACAATTAAATAATGATAAATAATAAAAGTTAAAATGCAGTGTGATCATCCTAAGACATTTTTCCATCGTAATAAAAACCCTGTTATCTTTGTCCATGGAGTTTTCTTGGCAGGGATACTGGAGTGGCTTGCTGGTTCCTCCTCCAGGTGGATCACGTTTGATCAAAACTCTCCACTATGACCTGTCCATCTCGGCATACTTCATAGCTTCTCTGAGTTATTCAAGCCCCTTCGCCACGGCAAGGCAGTGATCCATGAAGTGAGAGCTGGACCATAAAGAAGGCTGATCGCTGAAGAATTGATGCTTTTGAATTATGGTGCTGGAGGAGACTCTTGAGAGTCCCACGGACTGCAAGAAGATCAAACCTCTTCATTCTGAAGGAAATCAGCCCTGAGTGCTCACTGGAAGGACAAATCGTGAAGCTGAGACTCCAATACTTTGGCCACCCCATGAGAAGAGAAGACTCCCTGGAAAAGACCCTGATGTTGGGAAAGATGGAGGGCACAAGGAGAAGGGGACGACAGAGGACGAGATGGTTGGACAGTGTTCTCAAAGCTACCAGCATGAGTTTGACTAAACTGCGGGAGGCAGTGGAAGACAGAAGTGCCTGGCATGCTCTGGTCCATGGGGTCACGAAGAGTCAGACACGACTAAACGACTAAACAACAACAACAATAAAAACCCTAACCGATCTCCAGAGATTTTCCTTTGTACCTCTTCATTTGATTATAAGCCATGTTCTGTTTTGACAAGAGTCATTTGCTTAAGTGTCTTATGGGAATGGTTATGGAAAACTGGAAACAGAATCCTTCTGCTCTTTGCATCTTCTCGTCCCGGTTTGACCACACCTGGGCAATTAGGAAAGCAAAGTTTACGCAAAGTACTGAGGAACTTTTAGAGCAGATTGCAAAGAGCCAAAACAACTGATGAAGTTCAATGTAGATGATAAAAAGAACACCAAACTTGATAATTCATCTTGCTGGGTTCCGAAATAATTATTTTTCTGGGTATCTCCTTTTGGGGCAAACCACGTCCACCTGCCAGTCACCTGACACCATATACTGGCAGATTCTGTGATCTGTTGTTCAGTGCTAAGCCTTTATTGCTAATGGAAAGGATTTCTCATCTCCAATCTTAGTATTAACCACCACAGCACTAAGACTAGAGATAAGCCTCTGGCCTGCTCTTTAAAAGCCAGCAGGCAGAGGATTATATCTGATCTTAGTGCTGTGACACTACAGCGCTAAGATCAGAGGTAAGACCCTCCTGCTGGCGTTTACTACCAAGGAACCGCTGCTTGCCCCTGGCAGTTTGAACTTTGAATCCCCTGATGTCATATGGAAGAACATCAAGGCAAAGGGAAGACCAGCTTGGCCCCAACAGCTGCAAGGTCTTTGTTTTCTCAGTCCCTCACAGAAAGAGCACTCGGCTCCAACTCTCACTGTGGACCCGAATGGAACTGTGTCCTTGCCTCATTAATAAGTCACAGTAACTTGTGAATGTATGTGTGAGGGGTTCTCCCAGCCCAAAGGTGCAGGAGGAGCTTACAACTTGTTGTAAACTACTTTGAGAATCAGTTGATCGAAAGGTGGGGCATATATCTCCTAAATAATTAATGTTAAATGATAAATAAAATGGATATCAAAATTCTGAATTTGAAACAGGAGCATCATGACATATAGTCTTCTCCCCTTCTCATCCCCACGTTGGATGCGATTGGAAAGACCATTCCCCTAAAGAAGTCATTAAACGTTTGTTCTCTGCCTTCCAGATGAAATGGCCTCAGATGAAATTTTACACCCTTTGTGGAATATTTGGAATGAAGGGATTATTCTGCTAAAAATAAAATCATGACGGCTTGTTGACTGCCCTGAAATATCAGAAAAGTGACTACGGTATTGTGTTACATTTCTACGAGGCATGGGTTTTTTGCTTGGTTGCCACAGGTGCCATTTAGAGAAACAATAATTGGAGAACTCTGGTCATTTGCATTGGTCATTTGCTCATCTTCAACAAATTAAAGCCTCCTCTCTAACCATTTTCAGAGTGAACAAGATTCCCTGTATCTTCCACGAGTACAGCTATAATTTCCGTGGGATCCACCATGTCTGAAGACCAGATGAATCACCTCTCTCTACTCGCAATCTTTTACCTCATTGTTTCAGGTACTCTTCATCTCTTGGGCATCATCACAAATTATCTTCATTCTAATATTATATGGAAGGGCTCGTTTCTCATTTACATTAAATGTTACTAGCCTTGCAGTTCCTCTCTTTCTGTAGTTTACAATTGGTTTGAGGAGCAGAGTAGGGAATGAGACCCTTGGCGAAATTGTTTGGGATGAAATCTGGTACGCTAAGCTCTTTTCTTCTTTATTGACCCGTATTTGAGATAATTTCCTGAAAACAGTCCATAAAGGGTACTATACACTTGTGCGACTAGCACAGATTCAGGATAGAAATATGTGTGGACATGCTGAAGGGGATGTGGGTGTTATTGACACATATGCTAGGGTTGCCTCATGTGGCTACTTTTGGGCACAAATTCTTAAGGAAACTGGAATCATTATTGACCCTTCACCAGTCCTAAACCCCAAATGGTGTCTTCTCTCTATTTTCTCAGGAATTAGTGCTGACCTCTCTATAAAACCTTCGGTGATTTTCTTTTTAGTTGCAACTACACAGTTTGTAACACAGGGATGGAAGGATGTTTATGTCATTAATGTAAATTGATGGTACAGTGGAACCTTGGTTTTTAAACGTAATCCGTTCCGGAAGACAGTTCGACTTCTGAAACACCCGAAAACCGAAAACTGAAAGCGGAAGCCTCAGTACAATAAAGGTAAAGGTAAAGGTACCCCTGACCATTAGGTCCAGTCGCGGATGACTCTGGGGTTGCGGCGCTCATCTCACTTTACTGGCTGAGGGAGCCGGCGTACTGCTTCCGGGTCATATGGCCAGCATGACTAAACCGCTTCTGGTGAACCAGAGCAGCGCACGGAAACGCCGTTTACCTTCCTGCCAGAGCGGTATCTATTTATCTACTTGCACTTTGACGTGCTTTTGAACTGCTAGGTTGGCAGGAGCAGGGACCGAGCAACGGGAGCTCACCCCGTCGTGCGGATTTGAACTGCCAACCTTCTGACTGGCAAGCCCTAGGCTCTGTGGGTTTAACCCACAGCACCACCCGCGTCCTCAATACAATAGGGAAACTCAAAAAGGAAGCTTTGAGGCACGTTCGGCTTCGGAAAATCATTCGAAAACTGAAGCAGTTACTTCAGGGTTTTCAGCGTTCAGAAGCCAAAACGTGCGTCAATGGAGACGTTCGACAACCGAGGTTCCACTGCATAAGAAAACTTTGTTCTTAGCTGTCTCAGTAAAATTCAGCCATCATCTTGAGGTCTTGAAGGAGACTGCTAAACCATTGGACTTGGCTGCCACTTGGAGGACTTTTGTAACTAACATGAAGCTACTTATCCCAGTGAAGGTTGACTTTGTTTGGCTGTACCCATGACATATGGCTTTGTTTGACTGATTGGTCTGAGTTATGCCTCTTTCACCCGATCCCACTTAATTGATTGAATTCAATTAAAGCCTTTGCACTAACCATTTCCAGAGCAAACAAGATCCCATTTATCTCCTGCTGATGCAGATACCATCTCTATGGTCCACAATAGAAAGTGTCCTTTCATACTGCATCACGGTGTGACACGATGGTTTGACATCAACTGATAGGAAGTGCCTACAGAGGGTGGTGAATACAACACAAGATATTATAGGCTGTCCCGTGAATCCACTGGATGACATTGTGGAAGAACGTTGCCTCAGGAGAGTGAGGAAAATTCTCAGGGATGACTCACACCCTGGCCGGCACTTTCTTGATCTCCTGCCCTCGGGCAGAAGATATAGAAGCATGATTAGTCGTGCCAACAGGGTAAAGAACAGCTTCTATCCATGGGCTGTTAGGCTGCTGAATAAAAAAATAACAACAGGGCAACTGACTTTCGGGTTTGGTGGGTGCGCGTCAGTAAACGAGGGGAATTAAGACTAATTGAGCTGAGTGGGGGGTGCTCATGTAATCTCACTGTATACAAGTTGTACAAATGACAATAAAGTATTTCAATTTCAATATGGGACCCACCAGGTCTGAAACCCTGGTGGATCACATCACTCTATTTATAACCTTTTATTTCATTGTTTCAGGTACTCTTTGCATTTTGGTTTTTATCACCAATGGGCTTATTGTTGGTGTGAATGTTACCAACTGGATGAAAGGCAGAAGTCTGATGCCCAGTGATGAAATTCTGGCCAGCCTGGGGCTGTCCAACCTTTGCTTCTGCACCTCACTAATTCTGGACTATTTCATTTCACTCATCTGGAAGGAGTTCTTCAGAAAGTTTTACATGGTGCAAAAGATCACGTTTACCCTCGATATTGCCGCAAGCTTTTTGAGCTTCTGGTTCACTGCCTGGCTGAGTGTTTTCTACTGCATGAAGATTGTCAACTTCAAGCAGCCCTTTTTGCTGAGGGTGAAACTACAATTTTCCAGCCTTGTGCGTTGGTTTCTCCTTGGTTCTGTGCTGGCTTCCTGTGGAGCAACATTCCTAGTCACCTGGACTTTTAAAACAGTGTCCCAAGCATCCGACAGTCTGAACAATCAGACTTTCCTCAGCCTTCCCTCTGACTTTAACTTTACAAACGACTACAAAAAGCGAAAATTTATACTCGTGCATATGACTATGCCTTACAAACTTCTCCCCATTATCCTGGGCTGTTCTATTCCCCTAGTGATAGTGATTGCCTCTTCTGTGCCAATTCTCAATACTCTTTTCAGGCATGCCAAAAACCTGGAACAAAATGCAACCATTTTCCACAACCCTCGCCTGGAGGTTCATCTAAATGCAGCCAAGTCAGTGCTGTCTCTTCTTATAAGCTATACTTCCTTGTTTGTTAGCGAGATAATAATCAGAACGGAAATCTTTCCCAACTGGACTTATCAGTATTTTCTGTGTCTGATCTTTCAACTTGCTAACTTGGTGGCACAAGGTTTCATTCTGGTTGCAAGTAATCCAAAACTGAAGCAATCAGCTGTACAAATTATTTCCTGTGTGCAGCAGTAACCTTGGAAAATCCAAACACAGTTGCTGAGCTTTTGGGGGGCAATCATCCCAAAAGCTGTTGAGCCTTTTTTGGTTGATCGGAAGTGGCAGACGAGCAGGTTTTCAAAATTGCCATCTAGGAGGCAACAAGGAAGTGACCGCTGCGCAGCGGGGAACAGATGAGATCCCAGACATTTACTAATATATTTACTATTAGCCCCACCCTGCAGACATTAGCGGAATTTTCTGGTTTATATGGCAACCAGTGCTGATAGAAAGGCTTGTTTAGGTTTGTAGAAAAATCTGGTCATGGATGATATTGCTTGGGCATTAGGTCCAGCATCATCAGCACCCTTATTACTTGTGTAAGTTTGTAACTATTTAAAAAAACTTTATTCTTTAGGTAGGAGGAATAAGGAATAATGGATAAACATATGTCTGTCTGTCATGGAAACTGTAAAGCTGGGATGAAAACAGACTCACATCACAGGAAAACAAGCCACTGTTGCTTCACTTTAACTATGCCTGTCTTTATTTATAAAGAGACTTTCACTAATTCCACTACTTACAAACTTGAATGGAAGGGCTATATTGGGATGTAATGCTCTTGCTAAAAATTCACATGGCCAACTAGAACTGTTCCAAGATTCAAGTCTCAAGGACCTGGTACAGGGTCTCACTTTGAGAGTGATATGGTAAAGCAAACCCATATCTGTCTGGTTTTGCAAATAAAAAAATGTTACACAAACACCATTGAAAGATAAAAAGAGCATAATACGAGTGCATGGAGTAAGATAAGAAGAAGAAAACAAGAAGAAAAAGGAAAGAAATAGTACCCATGTAGAAAACAAAACAGAAAAACAACAATAAATTGTTTTGCAAATATAAAATGTGTTGTCTGCTCATGACTTTGGACAAATCACTGCTGGCTGCATTGCACATGTGAAAAAGACTGAATCGTAAAGTGGCACAGGTTTTGGCATGAGATGGTTTCCTCCACCATCGTTTGCTCGAGTTTCAAAGATGCTCTTCCATGTGTGAAAATGGTTATAGGTTTGGAAAATGAATCCCAAGCAGCAAACAGCTCAACGGTAGTTCTGGAACAAGGTGGTCCCTCAACTAGGCTGACCTAAAGTTATTCTAGGGCTTTTTATATATTACCAGGAAGACTTTCAATCTGCCCCAATAGAATACTGGTAGGTGTTGAAATATATGGAGGGCACCAGGTTGGGGAAGCCTGGCCATAAACCAGTAAGTCATTTCAATGCTCTGTGAAACTAACAGTTGGAAATTTAAAGGTGACAGAAACATTGGCATGACAGAAATGTCAAGATGAAAAATTGGTTTATTTGCATCATTTCCATCATTACAAAAGAGATTTAATCAGATTAATGTTTTGATACTGTCATAATTGCATTTCCTCTACCATTTAAAAATAACTAATGAGAGTTTATTAATCAGAAATTGTTTACTCGGTATAATACAAAAGTCAATTTTTGTTTATTGGATAATTAGGAATATCTACAAAGTAGACAGTGATTAAAACATATTGATTGTGTAGGCACTGGCCAGAATAGTAATTGACATGAATTTTAAGAAATGCTTAAGTAGCAAAGATTACAAGATGTAAGTCCATGGAGTGGGAAACAATTTTTTTCAAACACAAAATACCAGGGCAAATGCTTTCAATCAGGTATTTTAGCTATTATTGTCTCATTTAACCTTAGAATGCGATTGGTTTTTTTTAATTAAGCAAATAAATCAGAAATGAAAATGATTCCAATGGCAATTTAAAAATAAATAGATTACTTCCAATCAAACTGCAAAATAATAATTATAATTATTAAAAGAAAAAACCCATATGCTTTCTATTCCAAATCACCCAAACAATCTGTGTTCAGTTTTCAAAGTCTTTCATTTCAATGCGAATTGAAAGTGTGTATTTAGATCAGGGTTTCCCACACTTGGGTCTCTAGCTGTCTTTTGGGACTACAATTCCCATCATCCCTGATCACTGGTCCCGCTAGCTAGGGAGAATGGGAATTGTAGTCAAAACAGCTGGAGACCAAAAGTGTGGGAAGCCCTGATTTAGATGCATAACTTGCACAAATCAGGATTTCATGTACATATCTCAAAGATGCTTCTTCAGCCTCTCATAAATTACTGCTGGATCCCAAACACCAGCCTGGAATGCTTACAGTGTGTCTGAAGGTGCTGAGACTTTGACTCTGCTGCATCTGAAGTGGGAGAGGGTTCTATTATTGGGGGTTTGCCACCATGAAGAGGGCCAGGAGTGTGAGATATGGAGCGTGAGCTACTTTGTTTCCTCATCTGATCCAGAAGAAAGAAATTCCAGTGTTCCATCTATCATTCCCTGCCTGCCAGCATGAGATATTTAGGGTTTTTTCTGCCTCCTTCTGACCCAATTCAACAGGTAGAGAAATCTTCAAATCCCATGCTTCCTTGGAGCCAACGACCATAATTTCCAGTGACTGAGAAGTTGGGAAAGCCTCTCTTATATCTAGCAAAACTGTTTCGTTGGTGCTTAAAAGGTAAAGGGAACCCTGACCATTAGGTCCAGTCGTGGACGACTCTGGGGTTGCGGCACTCATCTTGCTTTATTGGCCGAGTCATGTGGCCAGCATGACTAAGCCACTTCTGGCAAACCAGAGCAGCGCATGGAAACACAGTTTACATTCCCGCCAGAGTGGTACCTATTTATCTACTTGCACTTTGACGTGCTTTCGAACTCCTAGGTGGGCAGGAGCAGGGACCGAGCAACGGAAGCTCACGCCGTTGCGGGGATTCGAACTGCTGACCTTCTGATCGGCAAGTCCTAGGCTCTGTGGTTTAACCCACAGCGCCACCCACGTAGTTACCAGAGCTATTTTTCCAGAAAAGAAGGTGCCGGAACTCACCATGAACACCTCCCTCATTCTCTTAGAATGGCAATGGCGCCCATCTGAGAACTGAGCTCTGGTGAGCTCTGGCTGAAAAAAAGCCCTGGTAGCTACCATCATTCCCTTCTCAAAGGTAAAGGTTTTATTTTTTGCTTTGCTGAGGGTTAGGATCACCAATTATAATTATTCTTATTAGGAAGGTTTATTAAAAATAAGTCCTTTTTTTGTTGTTGCTGCAAAAGCTATCATCTTGCTATGGGAAACAATACAGAGGTAAACCTCTCCTGCCATATCACCAGTGTATTCTCCTTTGCTTGAGCAAAAGGGAGGAAACGCTCTAAAATTCGGGGGGGGGGGCACTACAGGAACTTCAGGACCCTCCTTCTCCCTTCCTTGCCCCATGGTTTATCTGGGGAATTGGAGCTGCTGTATCTCTACATACCCTTCAACATTTCTCCAATGAAAAAAGGGACATCCTAAGGAAAAGCGGATCAAGTCAGAAATGGGACGGCTTCTGTAAATCCGGGACTGTCCCGGGAAAATAGGGAGACTTGGAGGGTCTGTCTCTACAGAGGGGGAGGTATGCGCTGTTCCTGTTAGCAGGTTAGTGTGCATTCAAAGTGATTAAAAAACAACCACCACCAGCACCCACAATTGGCCATCTTGAAATTCAAGGCGACCTGATTGGGTTTCTCTCCAGCCCTGAGTGACTTGCACCAGCTTTGCACTTCATTCACACAGTACTAAAGGATTGTCCGGGGACAGGCGCCCCCTGAGAGTTAAGAAAAGAAATAGAATAAGAGCAGCTTGAGAATCATTAGCATGTGAACGACAGCCAGTAACTACTCATTGGCAACGGACGTTCAGAGTCTGCTCTGAGAAGGGGCAAGAAGCCAAGTGAACGCCAGAGGGATGAAGAGCAGGCCAGCAAAAGGAAAGTTGCCCGTTGGGCTGAGAGCCTTGGAGGTCACCGTGGGAGGAGTCGCCTGGTGCTTGGCTTTCCTTTCTAGCGGAGGTGCAGGCGGGGATCTGGAAATGTCCCTGCAGGGCTCTGGTTCAAGGTCAACAATGTCTCGGACAAAGCCAGTCTCATTTCTCACCACCTCCTGGAGGTCAAAAAGGAAGAAAAACTTTAAGGATCTACACCTATTTTTTTGCTGTAGTTGTGAGGTTGGTGCTACTTCTCCCTTGGAGAGATAAGACATAGTTTGAAATGGAGAATGATGAGGGACGGTCTCCCTCGGGAGGTGGTGGAATCTCCTTGCTTGGAAGTTTTTAAGCAGAGGTTGGCTTGCGGTTGCAAAGCACAGCACTTGTTCTCCTCTCTATTTAAATCTCCCTTTGTGTAGAGATTTTCAAAAGGGGTACATGACAAATCTGAAGAATCATGAATTGTGCAGGGTGTTTATGTTAGCCAGATTTAATATGATTCCCTCAATGATAGTGAGAGGCTAGTGAGACGCTCTCCCAGAATCAGAGCGTCTCTGCATATGTAGTAAACAGGAACCTGATACTTTGGAACATATTTTCTTTTCTTGTGATTTTGGCATTTATGCCAGAAGATAATTATTAGAGGCCTTACAACTCAATAGGCTGATTTCTTTGCCACCAACAGTTCAGGACCTGCTTTCGTACAGTAATGATCAAATTACTTTAATAGTGGCTGAATTTCTGAGTGCTGTCCATGTAGAAAGACTGGGCCATTATAAAGAGATTTAGTGGTTGTATTGTATTATTTTTGCAAATTGATTTTCTTTGGAGTTAAAGATCTGACTGGGACAAACCTTGTTATGTTGATCTTGTATTTTGCACAATTTGTATACGGTGTCTGTTTGATAATGTGTGGTTTGCTATGCCTAATAAAGGATATTTGGAGGGGGAAAAAGCAGAGGTTGGCCATGGATGCTTTAGCTGAAATTCCAGCTCTACAGTTCTATGATTCTTTGGTAGGTTGAAAAACGAGCTGTTAAAAGAACAAGCTCCAGGGACCATTTCACAGTTCTGTTCTCCCACCCACCACAAATCTACCATATTTTTCGCTCTATAAGACACACCAGACCACAAGACGCACCTAGTTTTTGGAGGAGGAAAACAGGAAAAAAAATATTCTGAATATCATAAGCCAGAACAGCAAGAGGGATCGCTGTGCAGTGAAAGCAGCAATCCCTCTTGCTGTTCTGGCTTCTGTGATAGCTGCGCAGCCTGCATTCGCTCCATAAGATGCACACACATTTCCCCTTACTTTTTAGGAGGGAAAAAGTGAGTCTTATAGAGCAAAAAATACGGTACTTTCAGGTAAGGCTGTGCAGTTGTAGCAACAACTGAACAACACTGAGGTTCTTGGACCACCCACCCACCCACCCACCCTAAAAATCAGCTTGGGAGGGTTGGGGCACCCTATGGAGCAGATTTGGGGAGGATGGGTGGGTGAGAGAAGAAAAGCAAGTCCCACTGTGTGAATGGAACTCCACTCATGCACTGCTGGACACCCCCCATAGATTTTGATTTGCGCTCTTGTGTGAGGGCAGGGGAGCTTTAAGCCTTTAAAAGTTAAAGGGACCCCTGACCGTTAGGTCCACTCGCGGACGACTCTGGGGTTGCGGCGCTCATCTCGCTCTATAGGCCGAGGGAGCTGGCGTTCAGCTTCCGGGTCTTGTGGCCAGCATGACTAAGCCGCTTCTGGTGAACCGGAGCAGTGCAGAGAAACGCCGTTTACCTTCCCGCCAGAGCGGTACCTATTTATCTACTTGCACTTTGACGAGCTTTCGAACTGCTAGGTTGGCAGGAGCTGGGACCGAGCAACGGGAGCTCAACCCATCACAGGGATTCGAACTGCCAACCTTCTGATCGGCAAACCCTAGGCTCTGTGGTTCTAAATATTACACGGGGCCTGTGTCTGGAGTTTGCCTTGGGAAACCTTCCCATTTACTTCATCAGGAGCTTTCCCCCCTGTGGAAATTGCAGTTGTGAGGGGACCACTGGTTAAACCACCTCTATTTCCCCCAGTGTAGGGTCCTGATCTGGATCAAACCCTCTTGCCATTTGTTTAATCCCGCCTCACCCCACACTTAAAGACACAGCTCCTTCACCAACATAATGTGTCATTTGTTCCTTATGGGTCGGTGTCAGACTCGGGACTTGAATGAAGCAAGAGCAGGACCTGATCCTAGGAGCAGAAGGGTGTAAGACAGGGAGTCAGCCTATGCTGCCACCATCAAGCCCTGGCCAAAGGAGGGAATTGCAAGGAAACCAGAGAAACTTTGGATCCCCTTTCTGATTTTTCCAGCTGATGTTAACACCAAATACAAAAAAATGCCCTCAAAACCTTGCTTACATCAATTGTTTTGATGACCACAATCTGATTGGCCTCCTTGCAAGCCTTCTCTGCTTTCTTGATGGTCTCTTGGTCCCATTCCACCAAGTTTATAGCCATCATTCCTTCCATTGCACTGGAGGGGAGAAATTGAGGAGGAACACAGGAAAAGAAGATTAATGCTTCACAGGGGCTGTGCCATAGGAAGTTGGCAGCATGGAAAGAGAGGCTGACCTTGGAAGGATGCAGACGTATGGGCCTTCCGAAGGAGGATGAATGTGGTTTGAGCTTTAAACACACATTCTGTCCCGGGAAGGCAACCAATGGGTGGCTCAAACTTCTTCCATCACACTTCAGAACAGGGATGAGTGGCTAACCTTTTTTTTGGCTTGACAATGACCCAAATTACCCCAGGCAACCCTCAAGGGGGCTCATGCTTGTATTGAGTGTGGATAATCTACACAGTCGCCTTCCCAAGTCAGTCACACCCAGCAGCACACAGCCACCCCGAACTCTGTGGATCAGCTGATGAGGGAGATTAGCACCCGTTCCCCACACCATCACATGATAGATCTGATGAATGAGGGTGGGCCCAATTCAAAGAGGTGGTTTTGACCTATAAAGCCTTAAACGTCTCAGAACTGCAATACCTCAAGGACCGCCTCTTTCCATATGAACCTACCCAAACCCTGAGATCATCTTCTGAGGCCTTCCTTCGTGTGCCTCCTCCTTGAGAGGTCAGGAGGGTGGCAACACGAGAAGGGGCCTTCTCTGTGGTGGCTCCCCGCCTGTGACATGCTCTCCCCAGGGAAGTTCGCCTGGCGCCTTCATTATACACCTTTAGGCACCAGACAAAAATGTTCTTTTTTAACCAGGTTGACCTGATTGACATCCCATACCCTTTCAAAATGTGGCTATTTTTTTTGGGGGGGGGTGTATTATTGGGTTATGGTTCTTATTTTGATTTTATATACTGCGATCTTTTCTGTGAAGCGCCCTTAGACCTCCGGGTATAGGGCAATATATAAATTCAATAAATAAAACAAGTAAAAAGCCCTATCAGGGTGGTGGGGGCTGTGCCCTATTTTTTCTTACTTTTTGGACACCGCTGCCACAATGGATTGGATTGCACCCCCCCCGAAAAATTCACTTAAGGAGGCCTGTTTAGCCCCCACAAAAAACCGTGGATTGGCAACCGCTGCCTTATAACGGTCTGCCTGCCTCCATCCTGTGACACGATTGCGGATTGGATGCTGTCTGCGTCCTGCCATGGCATTCAGGCGCCTTCTCTGAAACACTCACTCTGCTGCCTCTTGGCCCAGCTCATGGGCCACCTGTTGAATGTCTGGGTATCCCATGCAGCTGGAGATGTTGTTTCGAGGATAGTAGAAGAGGAAAGCCAGACACATTTCGTTCAGAGTACTTGGTCCGCCCTGAGGGAAAACAAAGGCCAAATTCATTTAAGATGCAAGAGTTTTGAAAAACCAGAAGCTTTTCTATTAGAAATTTTAGGTGCAAAGGAGGGATGCGGGTGGCGCTGTGGGTTAAACCACAGAGCCTAGGACTTGCCAAACAGAAGGTTGGCAGTTCAAATCCCCGCAACAGGGTGAGCTCCCGTTGTTCGGTCCCTGCTCCTGCCAACCTTGCAGTTCGAAAGCACCTTAAAGTGCAAGTAGATAAATAGGTACCGCTCCAGTGGGAAGGTAAATGGCGTTTCCGTGCGCTGCTCTGGTTCGCCAGAAGCGGCTTAGTCATGCTGTATGCTAGCTCCCTCGGCCAATAAAGCGAGATGAGTGCCGCAACCCCAGAGTTGGCGACGACTGGACCTAATGGACAGGGGTCCCTTTAGCTTTTATAACAAAGGAGCAGGAAAGACTATTTATGCACGTGAGGACAGCAGCGCGGATACTTTTGGCCCAGAGACAGAAAGAAGACAAAGTGCCGACCAGAGAAGGATGGCTGATAAAGATGATGGATTTACGCCGAAATGGCAAAATCACATCAGAAGATCAGAAATCAAGAAGATAGTAATTTTACTAAGGAATGGGGAAAATTTATACGTTACCTCGGAGAACATTGTAAACAACTAAAAACTTTGGCAGGACTGTAACAACACTTGTGGAATTAGGGAATTTTAAGAAAATGGAGAATCTTATAAGATGCAGTTGAAAAAGGAATCCACGTCAATGGAATCCACGGAGGGACAGAGGGAAGTCCAAGGCTTCAGGGAATTCTTTATGTGTACGATTATGATTATGATTTGAAGACAAATGTAGACTGCAAAAACCAATTAAAAAATTGTAAAAAGAGAGAGAGGGGGTTTTGGCCGCAGTGCAACAGCATCTCTTGCTGGCTCCAGGTATCAGCACAGCCAGAGTCAGGACAGTGCTGTGCAGGAAGAATAGCAGAGACAGGCACTACAGTCCTGTGCCCTTGCAGAGTAGGATTCCCCCTGCCACGTGGAAATCAGTAAGAGATTTGTGGGACTCCCAACCCGCCATATCATGTTCACAAATCCACATCTCACCCCTTGTTCTGCGGACTCTGCCCCATATCTCATCCCCCAACTCCCCTGATACTGGCCTTGCTTTCCCCTCCTTCCACCACACCCGAAAACCTTTGGTGGCCCTGCAAGCTGTTACTAAAATATTTGGATATTCTGGGGACAGCAAGATTGGATTTAGCAAAAGTTGCCCTCTCCCGAAACCACCTTCCCCCTAATGCTTAGGTCATGGGAAGGCAAACTAAGGCCTGGGGGCCGGATCCGGCCCAAACGCCTTCTAAATCCGGCCTGCGGATGGTCTGGGAAACAGTGTGTTTTTACATGAGTAGAACGTGTGCTGTTATTTAAAATGCATATATGGGTTATTTGTGGGGCATAGGAATTCGTTCATTCTCCTCCCCCCCAAAATATAGTCTGGCCCCCCACAAGGTCTGAGGGACAGTGGACCGGCCGCCTGCTGAAAAGGTTTGCTGACCCCTGGGCTTAGGTGGTTTTCACTCAAGGACTTACGAAGGTCAGTCCGGTCCGGTCTTTGGTTTGATAGTGACATTCCACCAGGAACTCATCTCCCTGTAAAACACAAGAGGACACGGAGTCAAACCTATAGCAGCAGAGGGTCGCTGCTGAAAATGGCTTTTTCCCACCAAAGCGTGGCCCAAAGGGAAACACTGGGATGACGTACTGATTTGAAAATGACCTCCTCCTTCATGCCTCTGGTCTCCTGGAGATTGAAATCGTACTTGTTGTCTTCACAAATGACAGTCAGCTGCTCTCCATTCCTGGGAGTGGGGTGGGGGTGTGGAGACAAAGAAACAGGAGAGACAAACAAACCTGAGATGCTGCTGAGAGAAAACTGTAACTGGGATGCAACCAGGATCTGATCTAATGCCTTCCTGACAAACATTTCTAAGAGCTAATATTACTAAGTGAAATGACATCTGTTGGTTGGGTTTCAGTCTTCAGTATGAACAGTGAACTAAGTTTTCTGTCTGCGTTCCTGTCCCCCACCTGTTACACACTGAGCCTCTTGGGCTTGCCAATCAGAAGGTCAGCGGTTCGAATCCCTGCAATGGGGTGAGCTCCCGTTGCTCTATCCCAGCTCCTGGCAACCCAGCAGTTTGAAAGCACGCCAGTGCAAGTAGATAAATAGGTACCGCTGCAGCAGGAAGGTAAACGGCGTTTCCATGCGCTCTAGTTTCTGTCACGGTGTCCCGTTGTGCCAGAAATGGTTTAGTCATGCTGGCCACATGACCCAGAAAGCTGTCTGTGGACAAATGCCTTTGACTGGACTTAACTGTCCAGGGGTCCTTTACCTTTACACACCATGAGTACACAGGCCTTCACTTGTTGCAGAATAATGGGGGTGCTTTCATTTGAAAACTGGGAGTGATCCATGCTATACCTCAGTCAGGGTGCTGAACTCTTCTGATCTCTCCCCAGCTAATCAGCTCAGGGGCTTTCCCCCTCAGCTGAGCTCCAGTACTGACCTTAGAACTGACCTAAGTGGACCGAATAGCTGCAGTGGAGCTTTTAAAACCAGGTACCCTTTCTCCACTCTCCCTGTGTCACTGGGGCAGCTTCACAGCTTGTCATTCAGCCCCAGACCCAGCAATCTCTCACAATGCTAACAAAAACAAAGAACTATATAAATAAAGGAGCTACCTGTGGGACGCTGACACAAAAACCATGCACCACTATGCAAAAGAATGAAAAGATCGCTATATGCTGAAAGAAAATCATATGAAAATGATGTACTGATGGTATTTAAAGGTAAAGGTAAAGGTACCCCTGCCCGTACGGGCCAGTCTTGACAGACTCTGGGGTTGTGCGCCCATCTCACTTAAGAGGCCAGGGGCCAGCGCTGTCCGGAGACACTTCCGGGTCACGTGGCCAGCGTGACATCGCTGCTCTGGCAAGCCAGAGCCGCACACGGAAACGCCGTTTACCTTCCCGCTGGTAAGCGGTCCCTATTTATCTACTTGCACCCGGAGGTGCTTTCGAACTGCTAGGTTGGCAGGCGCTGGGACCGAGCAGCGGGAGCGCACCCCGCCGCAGGGATTCGAACCGCCGACCTTTCGATCGGCAAGTCCTAGGCGCTGAGGCTTTAACCCACAGCGCCACCTGCGTCCCACTGATGGTATTTAGCTCCTAGTAAATTAGCAAAAATGTATAAAAAATGCTCAAATGCATGCTGGAAATGTAAGGAAAAAGAAGGCACCTTTTATCATATGTGGTAGAACTGTAAGGTGGTAAAAGGATTTTAGGAAATGATATTTAATGAGTTGACAAAAATGTTTAAAATAACCTTTGTTAAAAAGCCTGAAGCCTTCCTTTTAGGAATTCTAGATGCTGAAATCCCCAAAGAGCAGAAAAGACTATTTATGTATGCGACCACGGCTGCACAGATGTTATTGGCCCAGAGATGGAAAGAAAATAAAGTCCCGACTAGAGAAGAATGACAGATGAAGTTAATGGACTATGCTGAAATGGCTAAAATGACCGGAAGAGTCAGAAATCAGGAAGACAAAAACTTTAATAGGGGATGAGGAAAATTTATAATGTATCTTAAAGACCACTGTAAACAGTTAAAATCGTTAGTAGGATTGGAATAGCACTTGTAGTTTAAGGTTGATTCTGGACATAATGGAAGAAGTAAAGGGTTTGGATTATCATAAAGGATGCGGGAGGAACTGATTAATAATAGGACCCACATAAGGGAGGATGGAAGTCCAGGCGATTCCTTGGAATCATGTTTTTATGATTTATGATTGATATATCTATGTAAAATTTTAAGTTGAAAAATCAAATAAATATATATTTTTAAACAAAGATTTAAAATCCTTCCCTCTCTCCCCCCTCTCTTTTCCCTGCAATGTCTAGGCCTCTAGGGCAATAGTGTCTCACACCGAATGTAAACAAACTGTGAAAAAGGCTATGAACGGAAAGTGGAGATGCTTATATGTACCTTTCCTTGCTTATTTGTTTGTTTTGTATCACAAACAAATGTTTTAAATAAAAACGAATTAATAGAAGTAAAAAAACACACACAAAAAAACTAGTGGCTTTTCTTACCGGTACTGGACTCCTCTCACTCCCAACCCGGCCAAGTGCGTATGCAGCAAGTAACCAAAGACATGCATATCAGGCACTGGAACGCCATTCATCTGCAATCCAAAAACGGGAGTAAAAGGCCCATGAATGGCATCTGGCCCAGGAGCAGAGGAAGAGGGGTGTAGTGGGTGTGGGCCACCCCGGGTGTCACCACTGAGCGGGGTGACAAAATGCCGGGCAGCACTCACCGCGGGGCCTGCAGCGCACCTGAGCCACACATCTCTCCTGGGAGACACGGGTGGCTTGGGCGCGCGCAGGCTCCCCGCTGCCCAAACGGTCTGCCCTCTACCTCCCCCCCCAGCTGTAGGGCAGCTGAGCAGGAGGAGGCAAGCAGACCCCGGAGGCCCTGCAATGCGTCCCGTCCCTATGGGCAGCTTGCCTCGCCCATGGGCACACCGACCAGGCGCCGGAATGGCTTCCTCTGCCGCTGATCTGACCACTATGCTTTGAACACTTGCCCCAGCAAACATCTCAGGAAATCATCAGACATCTATGGAATGTTCTGGCAGCCAAATTTCAGCACCAGAACAGCCACACTGTCAATTTGCTGCTCACTAGCTACAGCAGAGGGACGCAGGTGGCGCTGTGGGTTAAAGCCTCAGCGCCTAGGGCTTGCCGATCGAAAGGTCGGCGGTTCGAATCCCTGCGGCGGGGTGCGCTCCCGCTGCTCGGTCCCAGCGCCTGCCAACCTAGCAGTTCGAAAGCACCTCCGGGTGCAAGTAGATAAATAGGGACCGCTTACCAGCGGGAAGGTAAACGGCGTTTCCGTGTGCGGCTCTGGCTCGCCAGAGCAGCGATGTCACGCTGGCCACGTGACCCGGAAGTGTCTCCGGACAGCGCTGGCCCCTGGCCTCTTAAGTGAGATGGGCGCACAACCCCAGAGTCTGTCAAGACTGGCCCGTACGGGCAGGGGTACCTTTACCTAGCTACAGCAGTGGTTCTCAACCAGTGTGCCGTGGCACCATGAGATGCCATGAATGCCCCTCTTTCCTTCCTTCTCTCCCTCTTCTGAAACGTAAAAGATGCAGGAGCAAGGCCTGGAGAACAACACTGGCAACCCCACACAAAAAGCTCAAGAATTTGGCCTAGCTTCAATTTCTCTCCACAGTGAGGAACAAGCACTTCTCGCCTGCAGTTGTCAGTGCAAGACAATTTTACAGCTGGAGGCTGAGCCCTGTCTCCATCCCTACTGCTAGAGCAGCCCCGTTCCCTGCTCAGTCTGTTAGCCCCCATGGCTGCTTTCTGCTGGGGAAATGTGCATGTGTTTCCCATGGAACGGGGAGTCTGACCTTAACGCTGACCTGCTCTTTGTAGAGCTTTTATATAGAATGCAATAAGAGCATGTCTTTGAAATTGTAGCCTGAATATGAAGTATCAACGCTCAGTGCTAGCATTCGTTACTGAACTGGGGCGGGGAAAGGGCTGTGGAATACTCCGGAACTTACATCATCAAACTGACTGGTATTGCAGACACCGTAGGACATGAAGGACTCGGCTCCAGGGGGGAGGAAATGGATTGGAAATGTGAAGACTCCTGTCTGCAGAACCCCCATGTCATAAGGACGCAGCTCCGTAGTATAATAGAGTCGTATCCCTGAGTTGTCAATCAAGCCTTAGGAAAGAAAACCCGCAGGTGAGCAACTGGTTGTGTATAAGTTTCCGTGCAACTGAAAATATGGTTTGTTCACACTTCACCTCGTTCCATGCCTAGAAAATCATGAGTCCAAACTGTTTTGTGCTTTCTAGGCATGGGTCTGAGCAGTTTTGCCTTTGCCCTGCTGCTTTCCCCCAGAAATCCTTCTCTGTGGAGAACTCAATTGCTGTTTGCTCTGATTTAGCGCTAAACCACTGGTTTTCCCAGGGGAAAGCGGTGGGGCAAACAGAAGAGTGGATAAGCCCGTGGTGAGAGGCCACTTTACCATGTGAGTGAAAATTTTGGGGGCTTCCGATAATCAAGATAGTATACATCTACTTGTACATTCAAAAGGGACACGGGTGGCGCTGTGGGTTAAACCACAGAGCCTAGGACTTGCCGATCAGAAGGTCGGCGGTTCAAATCCCCATGACGGAGTGAGCTCCCGTTGCTCGGTCCCTGCTCCTGCCAACCTAGCAGTTTGAAAGCACATCAAAGTGCGAGCGGATAAATAGGTACCACTCCGGCGGGAAGGTAAATGGCGTTTCCGTGCACTGCTCTGGTTCACCAGAAGCGGCTTAGTCATGCTGGCCACATGACCCGGAAGCTGTATGCTGCCTCCCTCAGCCAATAAAGCGAGATGAGAGTCGGCCACAACTGGACCTAATGGTCAGGGGTCCCTTTACCTTTACCTTACTTGTACATTCAACAAGGACAACAAAAAGACAAACAGAACATCAACTTGATGTCCTACTTCCAAACTTCCAGAGGCATCTGGCTGGTAAACATTGCTGGCGTAGATGGATCCTTAGTTCTTACCAGTGTGAGACATGGGGCCTACCTCACCACTATCCTGCTAAGTTCCTCATAGTGATAAATATTTACTAAAGGACATGAAGAAATATGAATATTTATAGAAGCGCCAACACCAGGAGCATTTCCCAAGTACAGTTGTATCTTGGAAGTCAAGCGGAATCCGTTCGACTTCCAAAATGTTCAAAAACCAAATTGCAGCTTCTGATTGGCTGCAAGAAGCTCTTACAGCCAATCAGAAGCCACATAAGCCCTGTCGGACGTTCAGGGTCCAAAAGAACATTCTCAAACCGGAACAATCACTTCTGGGTTTGTGACATTCGGGAGCCAAAACGTCCGAGTTCCAGCGCATTTGGGATCCAAGGTACGACTGTATCAGTGCTTCTGCTGGCCATAGTCCCCAACACCAACATCTCCTGTTGTCTGGGTCTCCTGGTGCTCAATAACAGCTGCCCTAACATTTCTCCACAGACACTTCTAATCCAGTAAGACCAATTTTTTTATATATATAAAAAAATGGCCTCCAAATGCAGAAGCTGGCCCTCCTGTATCCATCAGTCTTTATATGTCTAGGACTGCCATACTCCTCCCACTGGCTCTCATTTCCTCGGCAAAGGAAACACCAGCAGGAATTAAGGAACTCTGAGACATGTAGTTCTTGAGAGAGGCACATATCTGTCAAACTACAACTCCTGGAGCTTTCGGTACAAGTTCTCCCACCTCTGAGATCCTCAGATAAGTTTCATAAACATCCTCAAGCATCACCTACAATTTTGCCTCAATCTGCCCCCTCCTGGAAATAGGCCGGAAGCCTATGCTGTAGTCCCTTAGTCCCCCTGAGTAAAGCATACCCAATTTCTCTCCCCATGCTCTGGCCGTGTTCCCTGCTCCTCATCAACACATCACCTTCCTCTTATGCAATCAATATATGTGCTTTACTCACCTGGAATTCCATTAAAATTGCTGTAGTGGACTTCTAACCGGATCCACTGGGGATCAATTGGTGTACCTAAGGAGATTCCAGTTTCATCTGGGAACATGTAGCTCTAGTTGGTTGGTGGGGGAGAAGAAAGACAGCTATCAAAAAATGATCAGTTGACTGTTGTGTCCCCTGTTCTCTTGGCTTTTGAGCTTGATGTTGCACAGAAGTCAGTAATATTACAAATTCAGTGAGGCAGCAGTCCTAAACCCATTTACCTGTGAGTAAGCCCATACCCTCCAACATTTCTCCAAAGAAAATAGGGATGTCCTATTTACTACTACTACTGCCCTTAATAATAATAACAAAATAACAATAACAATAATAATACCTCATCCATCTGACTGAGTTGCCCCAGCCACTCTGGATGGCTTCCAATATATATAAAAACATAATAAAACATTAAACATCAATTAAACCTTAGGGGGGGGGAACCTTCCCTATACAGGACTGCCTTCATATGTCTTCTAAAGGTTACTTATCTCCTTGCTTGGGGGGGGGGGTCACATAACTCCATACCCTCCAACGTTTCTCTGATGAAGATAGGTCCCTAAGGAAAGGTGGGACATTCTGGAATCAGATCAGAAACCGGGACGGCTTCTATAAATCCAGGACTGTCCCTGGAAAATAGGGATACTTGGAGGGTCTGTAAGTCTCATTTAACTCAATGGGACTTGCTGTTGGGTAGACACATAAGGCCGTAAAACCTCTGGCAGGGATCAATAGCGATCACATCTTCTAGACCAAATATTTAAAATAGTCGTATGGCACCAGTGAATGGTAGCTTGTTAAGGGAGCTGAAAGTTTTTAGGAAGGCCCTTTATTCAGAAAGCTACAAACCCCAGCCCAGTATCTAGATTGGACCAGGCACCTTTGCTGAGCTTCCCATTCACTTCAGTGGCACATGCTCAGGAAAATTTAGCCCCGGGGAATTGAACCCAGAAACAATGAAACCTCAGAACCCGGCTAAAAAAAAACACCACAGCACCAAAACTCTCTCAGAGATCAGTTTTGAACTTCACTGCAATAGTTTGACCACAGGTGAAAAAGCAGTTCTCATGGCCTGGGAAGTTCCCACATACTCACCCCTCCTCCTACAGCCCAGCCCACGACTATCTGGGAGCAGAGGGCAAAATCAGGATCAGCTCCGTAGCAGTCGCTGACCCCAGTCGGCAGCACACTGGCATTGCCGCACGCATAAACCAGGATGTGGTGCACCATGGTTTCGTTTCGAGGTGTTATCATGGCCTCAAACTGTAGACAGAAGAAAGAAAGAAGGAAAAACAGTGACTACTTCATTAACAGGGATGACTTCTGTAAATCCAGGGTAAAAGGTAAAGGTGACTATGGGGTTGCGGCGCTCATCTCGCTTTCAGGCCGAAGGAGCCGGCGTTTGCCCACAGACAGCTTTCCAGGTCATGTGGCCAGCATGACTAAACCCCTTCTGGCGCAACGGAACACTGTGACGGAAACCAGAGCGCACAGAAAAACCATTTACCTTCCTGTTGCAGTGGTACCTGTTTATCTACTTGCACCGGTGTGCTTTCAAACTGCTAGGTTGGCAGGAGCTGGAGCAGAGCAACAGGAGCTCACTCCATAGCAGGTAGCAGGGATTCGAACTGCCGACCTTCTGATCGGCAAGCCCAAGAGGCTCAGTGGTTTAGACCACAGTGCCACCTTTTACCTTTTTAATTCAGGACTGTCCCTGGAAAACAGGGGCACTTGTGGGCAGGGGGTGGGAGTCTGTGATCCCAGTGCTGAAGAAGAAGAAATGTTAATAAAATATGAATTACGTATGTGCATTGGAGTTATCAAACAACAGCAAAAGTTTACTAAGTGGTCCCTGGGGGAATTTTCAAGCGAATTTAAATTCCTCCCCTTTCATTGGATGGAGTGCATAGTTTGTCGGTGTTGATGTGACACCCCCTCCACCATCACCCCAAACCATCATTTTCTCCTCCTAAAAAACGGCTTACAGTGAGGTCTTCGGCTGAAACCTTTCTATGCTTCTTTCCCACAGTTACCTTGTAGATGTGATGTTTTTCCTTGACTATTGGCAATGGTATGAAAGTGCAGGCATAGGTGGTGTCATCCTCTGGGATAGGGAACTGCAAAACAAAGTCAAAACAACGCTGACCGTTGTAGGGTTGCCAGCTCCTGGAATTTTCTATGACAATAAAAAAGCGGAAGCTGGCCCTAACATGAGGTAAAGGTAAAGGTAAAGGGATCCCTGACCATTAGGTCCAGTCGTGGCCGACTCTGGGGTTGCGGTGCTCATCTCACTTTACTGGCCGAGGGAGCCGGCGTACAGCTTCTGGGTCTTGTGGCCAGCATGACTAAGCTGCTTCTGGCGAAGCAGAGCAGCTCATGGAAAGGCCGTTTATCTTCCCGCTGGAGTGGTACCTATTTATCTACTTACACACTGATGTGCTTTCGAACTGCTAGGTTGGCAGGAGCAGGGACCGAGCAACGGGAGCTCACCCCGTCGTGGGGATTCGAACCGCCGGCCTTCTGATCGGCAAGTCCTAGGCTCTGTGGTTTCACACACAGGGCCACCCGCGTCCCTTAACATGAGGTAAGATAACTCAATTTGCCTTGGGCAGCAGATTGGAGGTTGCGACTGAAGGGATGGCAGGTTGTGGACCGCTTGGTGTCAACCTTTTTAAAGAAAAGCGAGGACCACCATACTGGACAGGAGGGTAGCAATATTGTCCAACACAGAGAGACGAGTTCTTGCATATCCATAATGCTCAGGTACATGAGTACACCAGTTTTTTAATTAAAAAGGAAGCTCAAGTTTGATGCTGACATCCTACTATGGTATCCTGCCATTAAGAGTTTGATCATGAGAATACTTGATTTCCTTTGAGCAAATGACTATAGTGGGACCTCGGGTTAAGAACTTAATTTGTTCTGGAGGTCCGTTCTTAACCTGAAACTGTTCTTAACCTGAAGCACCACTTTAGCTAATGGGGCCCCCTCTGCTGCCGCGCCACCGTGCGATTTCTGTTCTCATCCTGAAGCAAAGTTCTTAACCCGAGATACTATTTCTGGGTTAGCGGGGTCTGTAACCTGAAGCGTCTGTAACCTGAAGCGTCTGTAACCTGAGGTACCACTGCATTCTTGAATCCACTGTACTAGCAGGATGCAACAATGTTCATCTTCTGGGTCAGTGGTAGATCAGTCTCCCCACCCACCAGAATTGTTAAATACATTGGGTTGTATTCAACGGTTGTAATACTCAGATGAGATAGGGCTGCCATACGTCTGGGAAATGTCCGGGAAAATCTGCTGGACGGATCTTGTTCTCCTTTTCTCTCTCTCTCTTTCTATCTCTCTGTTCTGGTGTTCTGTATGCTTAGTATTAAGGTTTAGCAGCAAACCCTCAGAAACTGTTCCACTATAAAACCAGGAGGTTTTCTAACTCTCACATTTAGGTTAAAAATGTTACCTTGCCAGAAATGCTTTGGGGAAAATGCTGCTACAGAAAAAGCTTACTCACCAGTTTGATTTTTTTTTTAAAAAAAATTACAAATAGGTTTAATGTTGCTGGACAACATTTAGTGCTAAGAAGGCTCTAGGGGAAGATGAGTGCCTAACTCTCTTAAAGTTGAGCAACTGAATTTCCCTTGATTTAAGCAAAAAGGAACAGGGCGAGAAAAGAAAGAAAGAAATGTTGCAGAGGGTGATTTGAACAGTGAAGGAAGGAGCTTTGTTGGGTACAATCAGCCACTCTTCTGAAATGGTTAAAATGAGTTTAATAGCGTGGAAGAAGCCAATGTCAATATATTTATTTGCAATACAATATTATTATTTGTCTAAGTGATTTGCAAATTTTTTACTTCAAGCTGCAATAATACGTACGCTGAGAAGCAAAGAGTGAAAAATATACGCCCGTGTCAATAACACGGTCACTAGTTTGAATAAATGAATGAAATCTGTCTTAATGGGAAACACTGTGACTTTTTGATGCTGAATGGAAATATCTAACAAGATCCATGCACTTTGCTGTAAGGCAGTGTCAGGGAACTGACATCAGAACGAGAGGCGGAGGCAAGGCTCCACAGCGATGCAGGAGAGGGGACCAGCAGGGGGGAAGGAATTCAGCGTAACACCGGTAGGGAAGGGAGGGAAATGGAGGATTCGGAGAGAGGTCTCCAAGACCCTTCACCCGAGACTAGTGGGGAGAGCGCGGACACGCCTCTGCCTTCCCCTTACTTGCGCAGACGGGTTCCGCGCAGGGAGAGTAGGAGGAGACTTGGCGTCAAACAGCTCTTATGCTGGAAGAGGTTCAAGAAACGCCCACTGACGGATTCTGCAAGTGACTGACCGGCCACGGAGTGTGAGCTGTCAGCCAAAGCATGGTTGGCCAGGCCATCTAACCAAAACTGAAGGCAACTTACGCACAAGTAACCCCTTACAACCATTACAGGCAGCTAGGGAGGTGCTACTCACATCGTTGAGCTTCAGGTCATACACCTTGTAGACACTGGGTGAGTGCAATTCGTCTTCAGTTGACAGCAGCATCAAGAAAAGAGATTTGTGGATTATTCTCCCTTTGAAGAAGTCAATTGTGTCATCCGTACCATAGCCAGCAATCAGTCGTAGTGTGTCACCCTGTGCAGGGAAAAGTTAAAAGAGAAATCTTCCCTCCATTATCATATTGTTGCAGGTAAGCTGGCAACTAAAAGAATAGATGTGGAACCTTACAAAAGGACAATCCGAGTGGACTCTCCCCGCCCTGACCACGGCAAAAAGACTGATACTGATGAAGTGGAAAAATTAAAAATGCAGCTCCCTTCTACAATCGGATTGAAGACTTATCCAAAGCCGCAACATATGAACAACTTGCATATAAACGCAAACTTGCCATGGACAAATTCAATGGCATTTGGAATCCATTCTTACAAACGCTGTAATAGGTTAAGATCTGGGAAAGTACAATAACAACTTCGTAAAATATACAGTTTGGGGGTTTTCCTCCCTCCCCCCTTTATTTTCCCTTTTCCACGGGTGCTGTTTCTCTCTTTTTCACTCTTTTATTTACATTTCACCATGTGTAGTGCACATATAATTATGTACTTTTTGCATTTTCAATAAAGATGTTAAAAAAAGAAGAGAAAGAAAGTAAAATCCTCTCATTTGCTATATTTTTGGCAGGATTCACCTAAGCACCACCACCAGTGCAAGCTCTGCAAAAAGACTTCTGCTTGCACAATAATAGGGCTTGTCTCTTCTCCCCTCCCTATGCAACCCCCCAGAACAGCCCAGGGGGCAGAGAGGGGAAGATGTGGGCTCATTCCATTCCCCTCCCCCCAGAGACCCACCCAACCTAGGAACCTCATGTTACAAACCTTTTCCTCTAAGTACCATTGCATTAATATTTTAGTTGTGTGGGGTTTTTTAAGTGCCACTGATTTTATTGGGAGTGCAAAGCACCCATTTCAGCCATTTTAGCAAAGAAGACTTTTAAAAGTGCTAGGACACAATCCACTCTAAAGCCAGCTGGACTTTGATGGGAACTGTAGGTGGATATGATTGCTTTGGTTACCGTGATGTCCAGGTCATGCTCATCGCAGGTACGAAAATATCGCCTGAATGCCATGGTGGTGGTTGTCTCATCCTGGGTCAAGGACAGCAGCTCGTAGTCTTGGCTTTCGTCCTCCAAGACAGTTTCTTCATCTACACCATGCCAGTCCTGAGTGAAACAGGGAGAACAAACTTTTGGAAACACAGGAAGTCAAAAGAGCCAGTGTGGTCTGGTGGATTTCAACTGGGGACACCTGCATTCAAATTCCTCATCAGCAACACATTTTTTGGGGGGGATAGCCTTTGAGCACTAATGTGCATGTCCATGCTAATTCCAAATCCATCTCATCTTTTCTTCTGGGGCACAATTTGTTGCCATCCCTAGCTGAGAGGCATACTGTATCTTCTTTAAAAGTATTTCTAAACTACGGAATACTTTAAGAAATTCTGAGCAGTGTACAAAAGATGCAGGAAAACAACGATAAAAACAGAGCTAAAAACAGGAATCCAGGAAAGCCTGTCTGAAGCCAGTAATTAATGCTTTGTGTATGGCAGAGTAAGGGGCATTCTAAAGGGCAGCAGCAATAGTGAAAAATGGTTGTTTTCAGATCGATACTTTATGACAATACATAGGGTGCTGGGCCAGGAGTAAAATATGGAGGATATGGAAGTAAGAAAAATGCCTACCAAACTCATCTTAAACACTGTACAGACAACCTTCCCTGTTCCGAGAGCTAGTCAATCTGTATATCCATGCTCTGGAACATCTATGTATGTATACCATTTTACTGCAATACAAACAAGCCACTACAGATAGGACATATATATTACCCAAACGCAAGGCTGTTGAATGGAGGCAGCTCAGACATTCAGGGCCAGTTTTCAAGCGCAGGTGCTGACCTTTAAAGCCCCAAACGGCCTCAGCCCTGAAGGAGCGTCTCCACCCCAATCATTCAGCCTGGACACTGAGGTCCAGCTCTGAGGGCCTTCTAGCAGTTCCCTCACTGTGAGAAGTGAAACTACAGGGGACAAGGCAGAGGGTCTTCTCAGCAGTCATACCCGCCCTGTGGAATGTCCTTTCAGCCGATGTCAAAGAGTTAAAACACCTATATGATTTTTCGTAGACATCTGAAGGCAGCCCTGTTTTGGGAAGCTTATAATGTTTGTTGTTGTTGTTGTTGTTGCTGCTGCTGCTGTTTTTCCTGTATTTTTGTTGGACACTCCATTTTCTAGTGCTACACCATCCCTTTACCTTCAGCTGGGCAGCAAAGTGTGGCCCCATCTGCAAGCTGACCTGATGTTCAATGGGTCTGTGCAGGGAGCCTACACAATGGAGACTACAATACCTCTGGAAGCACAGATTCTCTTGGTCCCGTGAAATCATCACCTCTAGATCCATTTGTAACTTCCTTCACAATGAAAGCAGCCTCCCTCTCCCCTGGTATGTGCAGATACAAACTCCTTGCAAAGAGGAAACGACAGCTCATATTATTTTCATCTTACTGAGAAATAGACGTTGCCGTCAGGAAGGACCCCGCCAATCACAAAGTCTGCCCTGGTCATCTCTCCGCGAACAGTGAAGCCAAAAGCCACCCATCCCGTTGTCTTGGCTTCCAGCTCAAAAGTCATCAAGCTGCTACTGTCTTCATGGTCCCACCGCAGGTAGATCTGGTGTGTGGGGTCGAGGAATGCCGAGAAACGCAGTGGAGGAACCGGGGAATGGCTGGAGCAGAGGCACAAGGTGGACAAGAGGAACAGCAGACTTTTCATACATGGGTGGCTCATCCTCTTGGGAGCAGAGAGCACCCTTTCTTCTCGCTCTCCCAGTGAGATCTCCCTCAAGCTAGCTAGCACCTTATACCGTGGAGACCCGGTTTATATGAAAAGCTGGGACTTGCTGGGACCAGTGCCAGAGAGGAAGGGCAATGGTTTTTATTCTCCGTATCAGATTCAGAAGGTGGGATAAGTGCATCATTTTACATAATGCTATGGCACCCTTCCCAGTGGATATTTGTTGCTGCTGCTATTACCCCTTTCCCCTTTTTGCAGGTCTGGTGTGTGTGTTTTTCCTTGCACAGGCATTGTGCAAAACGTATAAAACACCTTCTGAAAGTATTTGATTGTGTAAAGCCCTAGTGACTGCAGAGGTAACTGGATCATGACCACATCCCTGGAGCATGACCACATACCTGTTTTCTTTGTTTTGTAGGTTTTCTATTGGAAACATAGAAACTGTTTTATTCATGGCATATCTTCACTCTATGAAGTACAGTGGTACCTCGGGTTAAGAACTTAATTCGTTCTGGAGGTCCCTTCTTAACCTGAAACTGTTCTTAACCTGAAGCACCACTTTAGCTAATGGGGCCTCCCGCTGCCGCCACACCGCTGCTGTGCGATTTCTGTTCTCATCCTGAAGCAAAGTTCTTAACCCGAGGTACTATTTCTGGGTTAGCGGAGTCTGTAACCTGAAGTGTCTGTAACCCGAGGTACCACTGTATATGTCAGTACAGCTACTCAAGACAACAACATATTAATATATGTATTATGCATATTAATTATAATATAAATTAGAGAAAAATTCTCTTGCCTTTGGCTGAAGCGAGCGGGACAGGAAGCACACCAAAGGATGCAAAGCTTCCAGGATTTGAATAGTAGTTGACAGGAAAATGGGCCCTTGATAGCCAATTGCTTTGGTGCAGTGAATGGCCTGTTCATTGGATCTCATTACATAATGCAATCAAAGTTCCCTCCTCAGCCCTGCCCTCCCAATCTCTAGCATGCAGAATGTGAGCTTGTTCACTGCCTAATTCTTAACTGAGCCATCATAGGCTGATCATACTAATCTGCTGGAAAAGGAGAAAACTGAGAAGAGGACACTTAATCTGTGTCTTAGGAAAGGATTTCAATTGACTCACATCATTCATCTCGGATTTTATTTACTTAGATGAGAGACCCGCAAGGACTTCACTAGTCCACGGATTTGGCATTCTGTACTGTTTTTGTGAAGTTGAAAGCTTCGCCAACACATTTGATGTTAGCTTCCTTTACTCATTATTTCAGAGGGCTAAGGAAAGCCAAATAATATTATGGCGTGTGGACATGTTCGAACTTAAGGGTACACACTGTGTACCTGTGTGTTGCATGTGCATGAGTGTGGAGGAGCCAATATAAATGAGTGAGAAAGAGCCAAAAACAAACTCCTAAATACAAGTAGTCTAATATGTTTGGAGATATGAAATTCATTAAGTAATAGTGATACAATATTGATACAAGCTGACCTCGATTTGAAAAAACGGTGCCATGTGTTCAAGTAGTTGTCAATTCATCCCAGTGCCTTTGTATGCATTGGCTAGAAGAATGGAAGGCGGAATAATGTTTGCTATGTACTGAGCTATGTACTGAGTTCCAGAAAGACATCTACTTCTGCTTCTTTGACTATGCAAAAGCCTTTGACTGTGTCGACCACAGCAAACTATGGCAAGTTCTTAAAGAAATGGGAGTGCCTGATCACCTCATCTGTCTCCTGAGAAATCTCTATGTGGGACAAGAAGCTACAGTTAGAACTGGATATGGAACAACTGATTGGTTCAAAATTGGGAAAGGAGTACGACAAGGCTGTATATTGTCTCCCTGCTTATTTAACTTATATGCAGAATTCATGATGTGAATGGCTGGGCTGGATGAATCCCTAGCCGGAATTAAGATTACCAGAAGAAATATCAGCAACCTCAGATATGCAGATGACACAACCTTGATGGCAGAAAGTGAGGAGGAATTAAAGAACCTTTTAATGAGGGTGAAAGAGGTGAGCGCAAAATATGGTCTAAAGCTCAACATCAAAAAAACGAAGATCATGGCCACTGGGTCCATCACCTCCTGGCAAATAGAAGGGGAAGAAATGGAGGCAGTAAGAGATTTTACTTTCTTGGGCTCCGTGATCACTGCAGATGGTGACAGCAGCCACGAAATTAAGAGACCCCTGCTTTTTGGGAGAAAAGCAATGACAAACCTAGACAGCATCTTAAAAAGTAGAGACATCACCTTGCCAACAAAGGTCCATATAGTAAAAGGTATGGTTTTCACAGTAGTGATGTATGGAAGTGAAAGCTGGACCATAAAGAAAGCTGATCGCCGAAGAATTGATGCTTTTGAATTATGGTGCTGGAGGAGACTCTTGAGAGTCCCATGGACTACAAGACGATCAAACCTCTCCATTCTTAAGGAAATCAGCCCTGAGTGCTCACTGGAAGGACAGATCGTGAAGCTGAGGCTCCAATACTTTGGCCACCTCAGGAGAAGAGAAGACTCCCTGATGTTGGGAAAGATTGAGGGGACGACAGAGGACAAGATGGTGGGAAGCTACCAGTATGAGTTTGACCAAACTGTGGGAGGCAGTGGAAGACAGGAGTGCCTGGCGTGCTCTGGTCCAGGGGGTCATGAAGAGTCAGACACGACTAAACGACTAAACAACAACAACAACAACAACAACAACAACAACAACAACAACATGTACTGAGCAACCAGGTGGAATACTCCCTGACCACACATGAACCACCAGCAAATTCTCTCCTTCTTGGTCATATTATTCTTTTGTCTCAATTCAGGTGCAGAAAAGCTATTCGGCAGAGGAAAGCATGCATTTGATTTGGAGGCTGCTTTTGATATGTTGGAAAGGGAGAATACTGAAGAATAACAGGTAGTAATGGCTTAAGAAGAGATAAGGATAACATGGTTCTTGGAAAGGGAAACCTTGAGCAAGGCTCATTGTCTCCATTCTGGTGTTTTAATGGCATTTGAGATGCCTTCAGGAAGAGGAAGATGTCTATGTGACAACAGGGAGAGATTAAGGTGTATTAAAGGAGATAAATAATAAAAAGGCACTTGTAGAAGACTTAAGACCTGGCAAAGAACGGAGAGTGAAGAAAAACAACGAAATATAAGTCTGCTTGCGTGACAATGGATGCATTGAGAATCCGTGTCGTTAAGGGGAGAGTGACATGTGCCCTGACACAGAAGGGGAGGAGCCAGTGCTTGTGAGTGATAGCTGCTTTAGTCGGTTCATTGTGTAAGGGAATAAAGCGACAGGAACTGATAGTGAGGGAGGTGGGCAGTCAGAGGACAGGATGAACAGAACCCGGGGGGTGGGGTGTCGGACAACCTAGGCATTCCTGAAATACCTGTTGCCGTGGTGGATCTCAAAGAACAGAAGCTAAAATGAATTGGCTATGTCATTCAGATGTCCAGTACAGGCATTTACGTAACTTTAACAACCCAAAGGCACAGTCCTGCCAGCATTAACTTTTGGATCACATTAATTTAAATCACATAAATTGTCAGGGGGGAGTCGATCTTGTTGACCACCCTGAGCAATTTGAAGAAAAAGTGGGATATAGTATTATTATGAAAAATAAATGAAAAGTCTCAAGGTAGCACTTATTCATTAATACTATGTGTTGTTGTTTAGTCATGTCTGACTCTTCGTGACCCCATGGACCAGAGCACGCCAGGCACTCCTGTCTTCCACTGCCTCCCACAGTTTGGTCAAACTCATGCTGGTAGCTTCGAGAACACTGTCCAACCATCTTGTCCTTTGTCGTCCTCTTCTCCTTGTGCCCTCCATCTTTCCCAACACCAGGGTCTTTTCCAGGGAGTCTTCTCTTCTCATGAGGTGGCCAAAGTATTGGAGCCTCAGCTTCAGGATCTGTCCTTCCAGTGAGCACTCAGGGCTGATTTCCTTCAGAATGGATAGGTTGGATCTTCTTGCAGTCCATGGGACTCTCAAGAGTCTCCTCCAACACCATAATTCAAAAGCATCCATTCTTCGGCGATCAGCCTTCTTTATGGTCCAGCTCTCACTTCCATACATCACTACTGGGAAAACTATAACTTTCATATGCCTGTTGTCTTTGTCCACGGAGTTTTCTTGGCAGGGATATGGGAGTGGCTTGCCGGTTCCTGCTCCAGGTGGATCACGTTTGGTCGAAACTCTCCACTATGACCTATCCATCTTGGGTGGCCCTGCACGGCATAGCTCATAGCTTCTCTGAGTTATTCAAGCCCCTTCGCCACGGCAAGGCAGTGATCCTTGAAGAAGTAATACTATGTATACACTGCTTAATACACAGAAACCCAAGCAGTTTACATAAGGCAGTGAGCAAATAAATAAATAAATAAATAAATAAATAAATAAGGGGTGGGGCGTAGAGAGAAAACATTGTTGCTAGTAGGGATGGAAAGGCCTGGCCCTTTCAGTTCTCTCAGTCTTTCTTTTTCCCAACCTAAAATTCAGTTCCCTAATTTTTGTATTTACATAAAAAGTCCTCACGAAAATTCGTCAGCATTTTCGCACAAATGTCTCCAAATAAATACATTCTTATATGAAGTTTTGATGAGTGTCCACATTTTTGCAAGCGACTTTCCCTAATACAATGCATTTTTGTTAGTTATTTCTCCTAATATATTCCTTTTTATGCACTCCCCCAACTATATGGATTTTTGTAATTGTTTAGTTGGGGAGCGGCGTTGCAAAATTCAGGTAAGTGCAAATTTCGATAACGATAGCTGCATTTCAGGCCTCCCGCCCAAGTGTGATTTTGATAAGTTTCCACTTTAAATGTGCACTGGATTTTATTTCTCCTCCATCCCTAGTTGCTAGATAGGAAAAATGCACAACCTGCAATTAAAATGAGGAGGCAATTTGCAGACTTGATAAACCTTTGCTCTGGGAAAGATGCCAGTTGGTGGCTGAAGGTGTGTTTGTCCACTAGGAGGTGCTGCACTCTTCAGAATGAATGTGCTGCTCAGATGGTGGGTCTAAAAACCAGCTTTCCCCAACCTGTGGGTTGCAAAGCCTGTGGGAGTGGGTTTAATATATATATGAAGCTGCTGGGAGAGATCATCAGGGGGTTGGGGCTGGGTGTTCATCACTATGCAGATGACACCCAGCTCTACCTCTCCTTTAAATCAGAACCAGTGAAGGCGGTGAAGGTCCTGTGTGAGTGCCTGCAGGCGGTTGGAGGATGGATGGTGGCTACAAGAATGAGGTTGAAGCCTGACAAGACAGAAGTACTGTTTTGGGGGGACAGGAGGCGGGCAGGTGTGGAGGATTCCCTGGTCCTGAATGGGGTAACTGTGCCCCTGAAGGAGCAGATGCACAGCTTGGGAGTCGTTTTGGACTCACAGCTGTCCATGGAGGCGCAGGTCAATTCTGTGTCCACGGCAGCTGTCTACCAGCTCCATCTGGTATGCAGGCTGAGACCCTATCTGCCCGCAGACTGTCTCACCAGAGTGGTGCATACTCTAGTTATCTCCCACTTGGACTACTGCAATGAGCTCTATGTGGGTCTACCTTTGAAGGTGACCCAGAAACTACAACAAATCCAGAATGCAGCAGCTAGACTGATGACCGGGAGTGGCCACCAGAAGCAAACAACACTGGTCCTAAAAGATCTTCACTGGCTCCCAGTGCATTTACGAGCACAATTCAAAGTGTTGGTGCTGACCTTTAAAATCCCAAATGGCCTCAGCCTAGTATACTTGAAGGAGCATCTCCACCTCCATCGTTCTGCACAGACAATGAGGTCCACCTCCGAGGGCCTTCTGGCTGTTCCCTCACTGCAAGAAGTGAAGTTACAGGGAATCAGGCAGAGGGCCTTCTTGGTAGTGGCGCCCACCTGTGGATCACCCTCCCTTCAGATGTGAAGGAAATAAGTAGCTATCCTATCTTTAAAAGACATCTGAAGGCAGCCCTGTTCAGGGAAGTTTTTAATATTTATTGCTGTACTGTTTTTAACATTTGATTGGGAGCCGCCCAGAGTGGCTGGAGAAACTCAACCAGATGGGTGAGGTATAATTATTATTATTATTATTATTATTATTATTATTATTATTATTGGCTTGTTCTGGACCGCAGGCCCAAAGAAGGGCTTGTGGGAGTCATTGGGTGCAGGGATCCCAAAGAAGGATGTCAAAAACACCAGAGTGATCAATTCAGGTGCTTTATTCTGTATTAAAAGAAAGGTGTAGACTTACAGCAGATCAGTCTGCCAGGTCTCCCAGCCTTTAGAGACTTGGGACAGACACTGCAGCAAGTATATGGCTTGTCCTCACTCAAGCAAACATTCATACATTCTTTACATAAAAAACAGCATATGGCAGTTTGGCCAGGACTTCCCATTGCTCCACCTGACCAGATGAGGGAATAGGTGGCAAATACCCAAATCTTGCAGATAAGATTCCCCTTTCTGGGCTCAGAGCCCAGGCCCTCAAGCCCACAGATAAGGATAGCATCAAAGCAAACACCATTAGCTTCTATCAAAGCAACTGAATATATGAGCTCATTGGTACAACTGCCAATTAATTGTGTGCTTGACTACCAAGATGGTGTTTGCAGAGCTTCCGGGACAGTTCACCTTTGGTTCTTCGCAGGGCTTTATGAACAAACCCAAAACAATTATTGCTTTTAATATTTCACTGATATGGTGACTACCTCTTACAACCATTTGTTTTGTTGGCATATGACAATAATGCTGTGTTGACGTTTGCAACAGAACACAAGAAAGGCTCGTCTTGCTTTTCAACACTTGGAAACTGCTGTCTTGTTATAGATCCAGCAATGATCATAGAATTGTAGAGTTGGAAGGAACCCTGAGGATCATCTAGTCCAAACCCCTGCAATGCAGGACTATGCAGCTGCCCCATACGGGGATTGAACCTGTAACCTTGGCATTATCAGCACCACGCTCTAGCCAACTGAGCTGTACTCCTGGATCAGCAAAGAAGGTGCTCACGCAGGGAGGCTGTGACAGCTCTCCTCTGATGTGTAAGTGTCAATGGCAGTGCCTGCACATCAGAGGAAAGTTTTTATTTTTTTTATTTGGATTTGATATCCCGCTTTATCACTACCCGAAGGAGTCTCAAAGCAGCTAACATTCTCCTTTCCCTTCCTCCCCCACAACAAACACTCTGTGAGGTGAGTGGGGCTGAGAGACTTCAGAGAAGTGTGACTGGCCCAAGGTCACCCAGTAGCTGCATGTGGAGGAGCGGAGACGCGAACCTGGTTCCCCAGATTACGAGTCTACCGCTCTTAACCACTACACCACACTGGCTCCAATAGTCACTCAAAACTACTCCCTATATGTGGCAACATATCACTTTTCCTTGGATGCCTCACGCTATGGTTGTAAAATAGGCAAACTTGCAGCTGAAGTGCACATAATTGATGGCTGAAGAGCAAAACATCCAAAATTCACGTGACAATAAAACAATGGGTCACCATAAGACGTAAATTTGAACTGGTAGGTTGGAATATCAAAAAGGCTGGGAACCACAGATCTAAACTAAACAGCCCCCAATGTAATCTTTCCTCCAAGGGGAGTTGCTCCAGCCCAGGGGTCAGCAAACTTTTTAAGTAGGGGGCTGGTCGACTGTCCCTCAGGCCTTGTTGGGAGCCAGACTATATTTTGAAAAAAATATATGATCAAATTCCTATGCCCCACAAATAACCCAGAGATGTGTTTTAAATAAAAGCACACATTCTACTCATGTAAAAACAGGCTGATTCCCGGACCGTCTGTGGGCCGGATTGAGAAGGCGATTGAGCCGGATCCAGCCCCCGGGCCTTAGTTTGCCTACCCACGCTCCAGCCCATCCATCATTTTGTTGGGCATTTATCTGAACCTTTTCCAGCTGTGCAACCAATCTGCCTTGTTGAGGTGTGCCAACCAGAACATTTCACAGTATTCAAAGTGCGGCTGCACCTACATTTGTATAGAGACACTATAATATCAGTAAAATTAAAGCTGTCCTGCCAACCGTGAGCTCCTATCGCTCAGAGGCAAAAGTAAGGAGGTTGGAGAAGAACAAGAAGCCGAAGCACTGGGAATAAATGAGCCTTTCAGACCCTATGATCTGTTCAGAAAGTTACTATGGTACTCTACTGGTTCAGGCATTCAGGCATTCACAGTCATCAAGTGGTTTCCTCTTGCTTTGCCACATGACTTCCTCTTCTCCCACCTGTGTTTTGCTGTGTTAGGTCCCTGATGGGTGCCAAGGATGTTGCTATGTCTCCAGTTGGCTCAGTCAGGTATTGTCTGCAGAAACACTCCTTGTCATCAATGAGCTTCCATCTCCTTCTCGCTTTACTGCTCTCATCAGGTAAGTGTCCAGTCACCATCATATAAAGCCAGACTTTTGCAGATCGTGTCTCATTTATAACGCCCACCGGAAACACCGGGCTCAGTTTTAATCTTCCACTTGCTGGAATGACTGAAGAAATACAATAGTTTTAAAGAGAGTTGCTGTACTGATCTCAAATGGGTGAAGAGTAGTGACAAGGCAGGATAAACGCACATGCCATGCGAAATGCTGCCAATGTCAATTCTCTGAGAAAACTGTTGTATGTTTCCAGCCCTTGACCATACTTCTCTGACCTCTCTGCTTTCTGCTGCTCTCACCTTTTCTTTGTCTCTGTCTGTTTTTCTTTTCCTGTCTCCTTCTCCTTCTCTTTTTCAAACAAGAAAGTGGTGTTGGTATCATTCAGTCCTAATCCACAGAGAATATAAATGTTTCTATCTATCATCTATCTATCTATCTATCTATCATCTATCTATCATCTATCTATCTATCTATCTATCTATCTATCTATCTATCTGATATGCTTGCAGATATTTGCCTTATAGATATCAAAAGCATCAAAGTGGGAAAGGAGTTAATAGAAGGTCTCAATTCCAGCCTCTTCTCAATAGTCACTCGTATAACTTTTTTTGTACTTTCTACAATGTTGTGATAACAAAAGCACAACAGGCACAAAAATTTGCAGGGCACAAATGGATCCATGTATTTGGGGGACCCTTATGTCACACAATTCTCCCTTTTTACTTCTGATTCACAAGTAAATCTTTCAACTCTTTTATTTTGCATTTTTTTCCTTATAGGTTCTGCTCTTGATCAGTCTCAAGACATGGTCGTCAAGAAAGGGGACAACGTAACCCTAGACTGTTCCCAAAAAAATTCCAATTACGTTAGCATGTACTGGTACAAGCAAGAACGGAAGATGCATGCACAGCTTCAGCTGGTGATTTATTCAACAGGGACTTCTGATGTTGAGAAGGAATTTAAAGACCGTTTCAAGAGCCCTGGAACACAGAATAAGCGGCTGTCTCTGATCTGTGAGGGAGCCCAGCCAGAAGACACAGGCACCTACTTCTGTGCCAAGCAAGATCACACAGTGAGACACCAGCTGAGGAAGACAAACACAATTCTCTTCCCAGGAAACAGGACCACCTGAATATATCTTGCAGGCCAAGGACAAAAATGCAAGGGGGAAGGCTTTTCATAATGTAACATGGGACACTATCTACCAGGAAGTTCTCCTCCACAGGGCCTGTTTAAATGAACAGGGGCTGTGCAAGAGCTTGTACATTTATGGATGAAGATATTTTACCGAGGCAGACACATCATCTGATAATGATAACTTTTGACTCTGCAAGGCCTGAGGAAGAGTATCTACTCCCCTCAGTCTGTGCTCTTGCGCAGTTCCCATTCACTTCAATGGCCCTCGTGAGAGAAAACATTTTTGTGTCCCTCAGAGCAAAACTTGCAAGTGATATCTACAGTGCCATCTTTACAAATGAACAACACCACAGATTCCTGCCCCAGTGCATCATGTGCCGCCTGCCACAAGGCCATAGACTTGTTTTCTTCTCTTATTTCCTCATCTTTTTATCTCCTTTTCATTGCACCCCTGCCTTTTTATATCTCATCATTTCCCTGATCCCAATTACATTCTTTTTGTAACTTGGTTTTGTTTTTCAAATTTACAGTGTGGGGGCAGGATTTAGCCCTAAGTTACTAAGGTAATGGGGCCCTTTATAGGTCCAGCTGTCCTTTGCCAACAACAAATTGTCACTGTTTTTTGTGTTGAATATATGCTACATGGTAATTTATGGACCTAATAGGTATCTATTACTTGCATTATAGGAGCCTACACAACACAAAACACTGTTGCTGTATGTAGGTTTTATTTTATTTGTTTTTTATCTTATATTTTGGAAGTGTACATCCAGGTGTTTTTTTTCCTTTAATTTTTTGGGGGACCCCCAAGAGAGTGGGGCCCTATATAGCTTGTTTATACATAAATACTGTACTGATCCCTTCCCATAGTCCTCTCCCCATAAACTTACATCTGCAATAATACAGCTGTGGCATGTGTTCATTTGTCTGATACCAATGCTCTCCTCCCCAATCCTTTCCAGTAGGGGTCAGTGGTGTACAAATATATGACATGTGCTCACTTTGAACTTTGAACACAAGGTTGGTTGTTTAGCCCAGGCACGTGCTGTGCCGTAGCTGCCTGAACTTTTGAGGTTTTCCCCAGCTTGCCTCCATGAGAACCCTTAACAGGAGATTCCAAGACTTGGATCTGTTCAGCATGCAACACATGTGCAACTACCACACTATAAAATACAAAAATATAGTGGTATCTCGCGTTAAGAACTTAATTTGTTCCGGAGGTCCGTGCTTAACCTGAAAGTGTTCTTAACCTGAAGCACCACTTTAGCTAATGGGGCCTCCTGCTGCTGCCGCGCTGCCGGAGCATGATTTCTGTTCTCATCCTGAAGCAAAGTTCTTAACCCGAGGTACTATTTCTGGGTTAGCAGAGTCTGTAACCTGAAGCGTATGTAACCCAAGGTACCACTGTACATGTTTTGAAGCACAGCCATCAAAAGAAGTCCCCTTGCCACCCGAAACAGAGGATTGTTCATTATGTTTGATGGCGGGACACAGCCTCTCTTCTGTGTCATGGCCTCCCTTTAAAACTATGGCCCTAAGGCCATATTGTGTCCCATTTCTTGCTCTGTTGAGGCTAAGAACCTAAGAACTGCTTGTTAGACAAGCCCAAAAGGCCCATCTATTCCAGTATTCTCGTTGTATGCGGTGGTCCTTCATTTTCTCTTGCCCACCTAAGTTTCATTGTGCTAATTTCCTGGTTGGCATCAAATATGCTACTGTGTCTTCTGTTGGCTTAGTCAAGAAAATGTCTCCTCAGAAGTGTTCAAAAGTCCCAATAAGTCTCTGCTCCAAGTTTCGCGCTTCATGGTGGTCAGGAAAAGGACAAAACCAATTATTTTTAAATGGACTGGTAAAAGCAAGAAAGGAAAATGGACGCCCAGCTTAATCTGGTTGTTTTTCCCCCAGCAGGAGAGTCTACCACTGAGAAGGAAGTTTAAGGCTGCTTCAGGAGCCCAGAAATGGAAATTTTGAGTTGTCCCTGACCTAGCTGAGAGACACGGGCTCCCAGTTCTGTACCAAGGAAGATTATACAGTGAGAGGCAAAAGCCAAAGAAACAAAGGACAGACCTATTCATAGGGTTGCTGTTACACTCACAGCAACGCCAGATTTACTGATGCCTGGGCCCAATCCAAACTGCACCTGTCTGTGGTGGTGAAATAATAATGAGAACACAGCAAAATAATAGACAATCTGTTGCCGATTAATGGTCCACCCCAATCATCTGTCTTGTTTTCCTTATAGTGCTGTGGCACTCATGTCCTGCTGGGTGGATGCTAGCCTATACTAGCAGGCTTTTCTTATGTTTCTTGTACAGTGGTACCTCGGGTTACAGACGCTTCAGGTTACAGACGCTTCAGGTTACAGACTCTGCTAACCCGGAAGTAGTACCTCGGGTTAAGAACTTTGCTTCAGGGTGAGAACAGAAATCGCGTGGCAGCAGGAGGCCCCATTAGCTAAAGTGGTACCTCAGGTTAAGAACAGTTTCAGGTTAAGAAAGGACCTCCAGAACGAATTAAGTTCTTAACCTGAGATATCACTGTATTGAGATTTGTCCACGGGATTTCTTTTAGCAAAACTAAAGGTTGCCATTGAATGCATCTTGTCGTCTCCTCTGAACAGCACTCTCCCCAGCTGACTCTGCTTCTAGCCACCTCCTACCCCCACCCCCAAAAAGGGGTTTCTCTCTCATTTCCACTCCCTTACCCACAACACCTCCTGTTCTCCCATCTGGGTTTTATTGCAGTCGTTACGTGAAGAGCATCAAGGATGTTGCTGTGCCTGGAATTGGCTCCGTGGGGCAAATGTCTGCTGAAATGCTCCTTTACTCCAGTAAGCGCCCATCTTCTCCTCACACTGCTGTTCTCATCAGGTAAGTGACATATTATGACTGCCCTCACGTAAATCGGTGACCTTCCAGTGTTTCTGAACTGGGATTTATTTTTAACACCAATTGGAAAGATAGGACCCACTTTTTTGTGTGTGTCTGTCAATAGTTTTTACCAGAGTTGAAAATGGTACTGTCAAAATATTATTTGTTCATGTATGCTGCTTTTTATTATTGTCTGGGGTCAAGGAGGTCTAGAAACACTGTTTTCGAAGTTGCGAACATCTCCCTCCGATCGCAAGCCATCCGATTCAATTCTCATCTCTTTTTCTTGTATCTTCATTTTGTTTTCACTCTTATAGGTAGCGCCGTGCAGCAGACTTCAGATACAATTGTCAGGGGAAACGAGGAGGTTCTGCTGAGTTGTTTCCAAGAGAAAACCACTTTTAGCTACATGTACTGGTATAAGCAAGAAGGGAAGAAGGATCCGCAGCTTCAGCTGGTGGCTTATTCGGTGGAAGGTTTCGGAGGAAGCGATATCATTCAGAAAGAATTTGAAGGCCACTTTGAGAGCCGTGGAACCTGACCTTGAAAGATGCAAAGCCGAGCGACGCAGGCACCTACTTCTGCGCCAAGCAAGATAACACAGTGAGCCAACTGCACAGGAAACCAGGCACAAACCCCTTCATCAGGGAATATACATGAGCGTGATAATGGCTGTTACATGGGGACAGACTTATGGGTGTAGCTGGGATTTATGGGGGGGGGGGAGAGAGGACCACCCACCTGTCATCACCCTATGTCTGGCTCTGTCTAGCAGATTCGGAATGAAACTTCTCAACAACAGTTGTTTTAAATTACTTTCATTTGATCCCAAATGCTCGGAAAAATTGCCAAAATCTTCCTCCAATTTCTACTTTTTGTTAGGTAACGTATTTTTTGCTCTATAAGACTCACTTTTTCCCTCCTAAAAAGTAAGCGGAAATGAGTTTGCGTCTTATGGAGTGAATGCAGGCTGTGCAGCTATCACAGAAGCCAGAACAGCAAGAGGGATTGCTGCTTTCACTGCGCAGCGATCCCTCTTGCTGTTCTGGCTTCTGAGATTCAGAATATTTTTTTTCTTGTTTTCCTCCTCCAAAAACTAGGTGCGTCTTGTGGTCTGGTGCATCTTATGGAGAGAAAAATACAGTATTTTTATTTATTTAGGTCGTTAATTTGGGAGGAAGGCAAGTGCCCCCCTTCCACCTACACCCATGGAGAGACCCAAAACACTTTGGTACATGAGGAGAAAAACCCACCAACTTCCCAGTTATTAGCATGGGGCAGAATTCACTGGTTCTCCCAAGTGAAAGTCCCATTAAAAAAGGTGGTGGGGGGCAGGAACCATTTAAGAGTCACATACAGCATTCTTGGTGCTAGATAATTTAAAAAGTACGGGACCCAGAGGACCTTTTCTGTGAATGGAAGAGACTTTTCTTTTCACAGACGGGACGGGGAGCCAGTGGAGGCTTCCACTGGAAGGAGGGAAAGGTTTAACCAAATACAGCCTGGCAGGTTTGTGTTCGTTCAGTGGCAAAGGCATTTCCTTCAGGTGAACAAGCGCAACCCCACAATTTGCTGGTTTGCCTAGAAAGTGTTTTTCAGTTTGTATTGCTGCTTTCACTGGTAATCTGCTGAACCGGACGAAACATCAATCAAGGTTTCCATGGAGTGGGTTTCTCTCACCACCCCTGGTGAGGAGGGAACAGCTATGGGTTATTCTCCTCTGGCACCAAAAATATTTGGGGCCTTTTCCTGCATCATAGCCATGACAGTCTACATTCCCGGTATATTCCCTGCTTAAGGGATTTGTGTTTGGTTTCCTATACAGTCACCTCATTGTGTCAACTTGGCTTTCTTCAAGGCCAGAGGCAAAGAATACCAGTTTGCTCCAGGGCTCTCAAAGTGGACTCAGAATTCCTTCTCAATGGGCATAGCTGTCAACTTACAGATTTGAAAATAAGGGACCAGCAGCCAAAATAAGGGATTTTCAGGGCACAGGTATGTTCAGCTTCTGAGCCCCTCCGAGCCAAAGGCAGAAAGCCCAGCCAGCAGCCAAACGAAGCCTCAAGCAGTGGTTCCCACAGCGCAGCAACCCGGCAAAGGGGATGCAGCAAGGAAAACCACGTCACCTCTCCGCTGGGAAGCGCTGAGCAAAGACGGGTCCCCAGGCAATGTGGCCGATTTGATCGGCACAAGGCATGCAAGCTCCACCCCCCAGTTGTTCTTAGACTCCTTATTGGGTGAGCAACGCAGCCAAGCAACACAGTTGGAGTCTCCCTCCTCCCTGGCCGGCAGGGAGGGAGGGAGGGAGAGGAGCTGCTTCCTTTGAAACCTGGGAAATTTAAGGGACATCATCAATAAGGGACAGCAGCGGGACACGGCGCTGGGATAAGGGACTGTCCCGCCAAATAAGTTGACAGCCATGTCAGTGGGAGAGCTTCTTCCAGGGGGGAATCACCAGTTGGAACTGTGGAGCCTTATTGGGGTGTGTGTGAGAGAGTGGATGGATGGATGGATGGATGGATGGATGATGCTGTTTGCTCATATCCTGCTTGTGGGTTTCTCACAGACACTAGATTCATTGTTGTGAGGATTCTGAACTAGATGGGCCACTGGCTCTTACTACATTTCTTTATTAGATAGATCCACAGATTTTCTCTCAGCAAAACCAGACTGCCGTTTAATGTCCATCCTTGTCTCCCCAAAACAGTTCCCTCCCCAGCTGGCTCTGGTTCCAGCCCCCCTGCTTGAGTGTTTTCTCTCTCATTCGCTCTCCTTCGCCCCACAACACCTCTCCCATCTGAGCTTTATTGCATTAGCTACTTGAAGATCGTCGGCCATGTTGCTGCATCTGGGGTTGGCTCGGTTGGGCAAATGTCTGCCAAAAGGCTCCTTTGCTCCAATAAAGCTTCCATTTCCTGCTCACTTTACTCTTCTCATCCGGAGAAGTGGCTTATTATTACCACAATTGCTTAAACCAGGGGTCGCCAAACTTTACTGATGTGGGATTTTGAACCCCAACCTGAAATATCAGGCCCACTTTTATTTTTTGTTTATATCAATAGTTTTTTAGCAGCTAAAAGTGGCACTGTCAAATATTACCTGACATATTCAGATATGCTAGTCTTAATTGACTTGGGTCAATTAGGTCCCTGAAAAAAAGAGTGAAAGTCTCGTGAAAGCCTTCAAAGAAAACCCGTGCTGGTACCATTGACGTGACCCTCTTTTGACTGTGACAAGACCCAGCTGTAAATCACAAAAAGCAGTAATTTGTACAAGACCTGAGTGAGCTTGGCAGATGTTTGACTTACAAATCTAGATGACCTGAAGCTGCAATTCTTCTCCTGGTTATTTCCAAAAGGGTTTTGGATGTTTTATTTTATTCTTCTGAATATGCTAGAGTTGTCACAGAAAAACAACAACATCACTTAAGTTCTAAGGTTTACAATGTACTGCAGAGACCCAAATCTTTTAGAAATACTGTTTTGAAGTTGCCTGGTGCCTTCGCTGCACATCTTTAGATGCCAGGCAAAAACGCTCTTCTCCCCCACCTCTGGCTACTTAAAACAATTTATGGCCTTTTAATCTGTGGTTTTTTGGGGGGGTATTGTTATTGTTTGTTATTATGTTATGTATCTTTGTGTTTATATATTGTAAACCGCCCTGTGATCTCTGGATGAAAGGCAGTCTAGAAATTTAATAAATAATAGTAACAACATCATTACTTAATTGTAAGTCACCTGAACTGATTCTCATTTGTATTTTATTATTTTTCTGTTGAAAACCGCTCTGGGCTCTTTGGATGAGAGGCAGTACACACATTTAATAAATCATAACAATCAAATTATTCTTACAGGCTGTGCTGTTAAGCAGTCTCCAGGCATGGTTGTCAGGGAAAACACATCAGCCACCCTCGAATGTTCTCAACTGAAGACTAGTCATAGCTACATGTCCTGGTATAAGCAAGAAAGGGAGAAGAATCCACGGCTCCAGCTCATTGTTCTGTCTACAGAAGGAGGATCACAAATTGAGAAAGAATTTGAAGGTCGCTTCCAGAGCCCTGAAGTAAAAAAGAATTCATTGCCTCTGACCTTGAAGAAAGCGCAGCTGGGAGACACAGGCACCTACTTCTGTGCTAAGCAATATCACACAGTGAGCAAACGGCACAGGAAACCAAACACAAATCCCTTCACTGGAGATTGTATGTCTATGTGATAATGGCTGCTATATGGAGACAGACCCAAATTATTTTGGTGCCTGAGGAGAGAAATCTCCAGTCGCATTTACGAGAAAAAGCCCACGCCTGTGGCTATAGAGTTGGACTGGGACGTGGGGGATCAGGGTGAATTTGATTTAAATCACTGGTCAGTAAGACTTGATTTAAATCATTCTTTTTACAGAAAGACACATTCTTGCTGGTATAATCTTAATATTTACAACCAGATGAAGGTTTCCTTTTTCAGAGTAGTTTTTACAGTTATATCACAAATTACTGATTTGGTTATACTGTTAGAAATACATAGACAAGATACCGTAATTATGAAATTAGGGAATTTCTGCTGTACTTCATTGGAAGGAGAAAAATAACCATGTCATCAATAACAATAGAAACAATTTATTTAACTAAAACAGTAACATAACAGCGTATGTATCCATATCTGTTAACTGAGGCGGTTAAATAATTGGGGGGGGGGGGGAGACGACGTAGACTGAGTTTTAGCACACATGAAAAACTTAGAAGAAATCCTTATTTCCTGATGAATAGCCTTTGGATTATAATGTAACTTAAATAGAAAACTATCTTTAGAAAAAATTTTCCTCCAAAAGCATTTTATTTTAAAAATCCAATTTAAATTTTAAAAATCTGATTAAAATAAAAAAATCTGATTAAAATTTTTAAAAATCTGTTTTGTTGGGGTTTGTTTTATTTAAAAATATTGATTTTTATCCATCCTGGTTCAAATGCCTGAAGTCCTTGAAGGAAAAGTGGGATATAAATATGGTAAGAAATAAGTAAAAAATAAAAAAGCAAAACACACACACAGAGCTTGGTCACAAATATTTCTTATTTAAGGAGGTTGGGGGCAGAGGGATGGCAGAGCAGTTACCAAACATCCTGGAAGATATGGCCTATCTGGATCCATTTCAATCTGGATTCTGGTCTGGTTTGGGGACCAATTCAGTCTTGGTCACCCTGCTAGATGACCTGTATAGAGAGGACAGGGGAATGCGTTTCTGCTCCGTCCCATATATTTTCATAATTTGCCAGTTTTGCTGGAAATGTTTAGTGGAGTTGATGTTCTAGTCTGCTTCCTCATTTGATCCTGGTTAGGCTGAGAGATAGAGCTATTCATGGCAAAGTGAGAATATGAACTCGAGTCTCCCAGGTCCTAATCCAGCACTCTAGCCTCTCTCAGGAACTTCCTTCGGAGAAAGCACTTTCCCACAGGATCCTGGACTTGCCATGTCCCTGAGCAGTCACTCTCCAGTCGCCACCAGCAGGTTCATCCTCAAAATGCTTTATTTGCCTTTTCAGCAATTTTTTAACTTTCCTGTCTTTCTCTCCTTCCAAGGCAACCTGAGCCAACATGAAATTAGAAGAAATGGTTTTGTCCTTTCCTTGCCTTCTTTGCTTTTTCTCTCTCAACATGCACATTTCCAGCTTCAGCAACAAAAACCCCCAACTTTCCGTTCATGAAATGACTTCTCTAGTTGCCTTTTAAAAGAAATGCCTTCTATTTTCCCCACTCATTTTCCCTCTTCTTTAAGCGGACTTCATCTCCATGTACTCTTTCATGTGCTCCTTCTTTTCATCCAAAGATTCATTAGTTTGAAAGGTAACTAAAACTTGATTCCCCTCTTCACATTCCTTCATTTATCTTCATTTTCTCTTGATTTTCCAGTAAAGTATTTTTAATTTTCTTGATTCTCTTTAAAATCTCCATCTTGGTAAAGCAATCTAACTTAAGCTGGTTTCAGTTGCCTTTTCAAACCTGTTTCATCTTCCCAGCAGGGTCTCTTCTCCTAATCCCTCTGCCCCTTAACTCCTTCAGCTCTGACCATGGAGAGGGCCAACACCAGTACTATAGCCAGGGACAGGCTCCCTCACTAGAATGTGGCTCACTCCCTCCACCACCTGTCATAATGACACATAAATAAGTCCCTTGCAGCATTTATACAGTGGGTGCAAATGTCTTTATTTTCAACATGGCGTCACTTTGATGGGACATGAGTATTTTCTTTCCAAATTAATACATTCTGGAAATACAAGGGAACTGAATTTATAATCCACCCAAATCTCAGGGATTGCAAACTACAGGAACATGACCTGCACAGGAGATTAAGGGAAAGACTATGGGAAGAGGGGCTGGCTTGGATCTCAGTGGCCCCCATTGAATTCTATGGAGCAAAGCAAATGGGCTGTACAGTTGGAAAAGTAATCTGGGGTACAGTTGGAAAGGACAGCAGTTGCTTCTCACTCCTATGTATAGAGAACATTCTATAATAGAATGAATGAAGCCTGGGTGCTTGTTTTTTAAAAAAGTTGTTTCAAAAAGAAAGTAAGTGGTGGTTAATTTTAAATCATTGCTCCCGTTTGTAGCATACTGGCCGTCTTTCCCTTGAAAATTGCTTTGTTGAAATAGAATACCTGGTTGGTGGAGGGGAAGGGTTTGGAGTGACTGAAATAGATGTACAGCTCCACTAACTACAAAAGAAATTTCATTTCACTTTGAGGATTAAAAACCTCAGTGTTTGATGCTTAAGAATGCCTTGTGCAGTTTAAAGTTAAGTGCTCTTTTCTGTTCTATCTCTGTCTTAACTTTAACCACCATGACATGATTGCATAATTATTGTAACTTGCAAAACTGGGTGAAATGTGTAAAGTCATTTTCCAGATAATCATCACTGAAGTTGAACTGTTGTTTTACAGGAAAGCAGTTAGAGGTGAAATTACTGTGTGAAATTACTTTGGATATGGTTTTATCCTGCTGTAACCAAAGTTGTGTAATGCATGACGTCATTAATCCATTTGCCATTACCAATAGATTTAAAATTCTCCTAATCAAAATCATTCATTTTAAAGGAATTTGCCTTGTTTGGTGCACTTCTTTCTTGCACTGGGCAAGGAAAACATTGCCACTGAGAGAGAGCAGAAGGCTATTGTATACCCTTGACCGAAGAACGGTACACTCCTTCTATCTGGGATGGTCGTCCTCTTCCACCGAGCGCGCAGCTTCGGGAGGGACGCACATGGAGCGGTGAGGGAGGAAGGGGACACCCGCCTAGCCAGCCAGATCAGCCGAATCAACCCTGGCGATCAATGAGGTGACAGATGTCGCAGCCAGATTGCCCTCACATCCAGATTTGAAGTTATATTATGCCAGATTTGAAGTTATATTATGAAGCATCATGTCTTTGCTGGTTAAAAGAATGGATTAAACTTAAAAATACAAAGCTCCTGGATTTGGAAGGATTTGATAACAGATTTGGATGGCACGCGCACCTTTGGAAAGAAAAGAAAAAGGGTTATAAATCATTTGAAAATCATATCTTCCGGAGATTGTTATTGGAAGTTTGGGACAGATACAAAAATATATTAGAAATGGGGGTCCCACATTGGTTATCCCCATTAGAGGTTATAGGTGTCAAAAAAATTAATATGAGAAGTGACTGGATTACCTATGGAGATTTGGTGGTGAAGGAAGGGGGGAAGTGGAGATTAAAACCATACGAACAAGTAAGAGAACATGTTTATGATTGGTTGCACTACTATCAAATAAGTGAAATGTTTAAAAAGGATGTGAAAGAAAAAGGGTACAAAGAAAAAGATTCAAAATTTCAAACAGAAATTGTCAATAATGATTGTAAGATAATTTCCAAAATGTATAAAATTCTGTTGGAATGGCATACAATGGATGAGGAAGTAAAAGTGGTCATGATTCAATGGGCCAAAGATTTAGGATATAACATAGAAATGGATGATTGGCAAAGAATATGGAATGAAAACCTGAAGTTTACAGCATGTGTCACATTGAAAGCAAATGTTATGAAGATGGTATATAGGTGGTATATGACACCAGTAAAATTAGCAAAAATGTACAAAACTTGTAACAAATGTTGGAGATGTAAGGAGAAAGAAGGTACATTCATGCATATGTGGTGGGATTGTAAGAAAGTAAGGGGGTTCTGGGAGATGATATATAATGAACTAAAGAAAATGCTAAAATATAGCTTTGTTAAGAAACCAGAAACCTTTCTGCTGGGAATAACAAGAATGGACATAAATAGGAGAGACTGTAAACTTTTTCAGTATGCAATCACCGCAGCAAGAACACTGTTGGCCCAAAAATGGAAACAAGAAGAAGTACCGACTTTGGAAGAATGGAGGACAAAATTAACAGACTATGCAGAACTGGATAAATTAACTGGGAAAATCAGATTCCAAAAGGATCACAGGTTTTTTGAGGACTGGGGAAAATTTACGGAGTATTTGAAAACTGTATGTGAGGACTGTACAACGCTAGTGTGCTTTAAAGAAGCTTTGTGAAAATACAAGGAATATTGTTAGAAAGCAAATAAGGTCAGAAATATAGTGTTTAATGGCAATATTAAAATTAAGGAATGTGAAGATAGGATTCGAACTACGAATGATTGTCAGAGAAGTTGAGGGAGGTCCAATAAGCTAAAATATGTGATGTGTAAATTGATATGACTGGAGTTTTTCATGGAAAAAATTTTAATAAAAAAAAGAGAGAGAGAGCAGAAGGCTGATCTATAAGATGGTAAAGTGGTATTTTCCTTGAACATTTTAGCAGCCACTGGCCCATTTGAAAACAGGGGCTGACTGGTAGTATTCCAAATAAGACATTTGACTTGTCTAGCTTGATATCCTAACTACATATAACGTGACTGCACTGAAAGGGTTTTGCTTGAGATGATAGCTTCTTTGCACGACTATTCAGTAGTTCTTTTCATACCTGGCAGAAAAATGTCAGTGAAATGACAGATCATTTCTCACGGGGAGAAATGTTCCATTAGGGGTCCATCTGGTTCAGCGTTTATATTAGTGCACTCTGGGAGATTGCCAAGATTCGGATTATGGTGTTATTTTGCTCCGTGTTATGTGTAATTTTTTGTTTGCATGTGCAACAAATGTGTAAACTAACCAGTTTCCTGTGACATCCACACTCAGAGATTTCTGGATTGACTTTAGTTAGTGAAAATAAGCCAGGAGCAAGCATGTTTTTATGTCCTGTTTTTTGTTGTTCTCAAATCAACTTACTTAGAGTAGGGGGCGAGGGTAATGCCATGCTGTGTGGCATCGGTTGCCAACAAAAAGAAGAGGAGGAGGAGTTTGGATTTGATATCCCGCTTTATCACACCCCTTCAGGAGTCTCAAAGCGGCTAACATTCTCCTTTCTCTTCCTCCCCCACAACAAACACTCTGTGAGGTGAGTGGGGCTGAGAGACTTCAAAGAAGTGTGACTGGCCCAAGGTCACCCAGCAGCTGCAGGTGGAGGAGCGGAGACGCGAACCCGGTTCACCAGATTACGAGTCTACCGCTCTTAACCACTACACCACAATGCCCATATATGCCCATAGAGGCCTTTCCGACTAAGTGTAGGAAGAACCTTCAGACAGTAAGAGCTGTTAGGCAGTGGAACAGACTCTCTAGGAAGGCGGTGGACTCTCCTTCCTTGGAGGTTTGAAGAAGAGGTTGGATGTCCACCTGTCATGGATGTTTTAGCTGAGATTCCTGCATCGCAGGAGGGTTGGACTAGATGACCCCCGGGGTCCCTTCCAACTCTGCAACTCTATGATTCTATGAATGATGCCTCTGTGGCTACTCCTAGACTGCAAGCCTAAGCTGCCATCTTGTGTATGCTTCCTTGGGAGGAAGCTCCACCCAATTCATCCGTGGAATTGAGCTTCATGGCTGCAACCCTAAGCATAGGAACAAAGGAAGCTGCCTTATAACTGAATTAGGCCAGTGCTCCCATCTGGCTTTGTATCAATGACTGGCAGTGTCTCTCTAAGGATTTCCTCCAGCAGCCATATCTGGAAATCTGTGACCTCCTCCCTACAACACACGCACTCCACCACTGTGTTATAGCTGTGCCCCCAAAGCACACTGGCCAGATCACTGGGACTTCCTTCTAAGCAGAGTTAGGGACAAACTGCACTTCCCACGATCAGGGGGGAAACAAAGGGCCAGGCTGCCAGGGCTGGAGTCAGATGCAGGTCAGCACAAAGAAGCCAGTTGTCAGTGCCCAGTTGACTTTTTATTTGAGGAAATGAACATACAATTCAGTGACACTTCCCAGTAGGTCCTGCCCCTGTGGAGCAGTTGTCAGGACTGAGGTCCCTGCCTTCTGAGGCTCCTCCTCTCCCAACCAGTCTCAAACAGCATCTGAGCTTCTCTGGCCTCTGCTCCACTCTCCTCATTATTCTGTGCATTCTTGGAGACAAGGCTGGAGGGGAGCTTGTCCCAGGAGGAGAGGGAGACTCCCTGGATTCTTCAGCAGTCTCTTGACGCCCCTCCTCTGCTTCAGCCTTGGAGTCTGAACTGCTTCCTTCCACAGGTTCTTCCTGCTCACTAAACTTTGTTGCCCCTTCAGCATCCAGCTCCTCCTCCCTCTGATCTCCCCTCACTGTCCCTTTCCCAATCCCCAGGCTCTGAGCCTTCCTCCTCTGGGGTCTCCCTTTGGGGTTCCCTGACTGATGCCTCCCACTCCTCCTCATCGTGCAGCCAGTCTCTGACACAGACTGAAGAATAGCACTTACTGCAACTGCTTCCCTAGATTCTCCGAATTACAGAAATTGGCCTCTCTGCCTATAATGGCCACTGACACATAGCTTAAAAAAAAAGAAAGAGGAGACTGATTTGCAAATGCTGTATATAGATGCACATTTAAAAATGACTATTACCCTACTGAGTCATACAAAGTAGACCCATTGGTTTCAGTGAATCTGAGTATGAATTAGCAGGATGCATGATTTTACTCTTGAGCATGACTAATGTTAGATATCACCCTATAATTTTTATAGAGGAATATGATACAGCTCACTGTAGTGGGGAGAACCAGGGCCTGTGTGCATGGGCTAAGTCTTCTGCCAAGGTGCTTGCTTCTGATGGGCAGTTCCTGGGCCCCTGCATTCCTCCTTTACTTTTAAACCAGATTTGGAATGGACAGCCATTCAAACAGAGGTCATCAGACAGAGAACGGCCACCTGTCCTTATCAGGTCCCTATCCTAACCTTATCCTGCCACCTCTCCTTATCCTAACCTTCTGATAGCCCTTCAAATGGTCACAAGTCTTCTCCAAAGGAGGACACTGACCTGCTTGTGCTGCTAATGTGTGCATGTGGTACCAGTTGCTCTGCCATGGAGACCTTGTCCATTTTCCACATAATTTAAAAAGGCTGCATTTTGTGTGTTGTTTCCTAAACAAACGAAGATGTGAAGTTAGACTCTCTTTTAAAAAGTACTAGGGATGTAGTGAGACCAGAGGGACATCGCCCAGCTGTGAGTCGTGAAGGCCGCTCCCTGCAAGGCCCTTTCCACCTGGCCTAGGGGGCAGGGCCCACACTTACCTGGCTCTACCAAAGTGGTTCCTGGGGAGACCAGAGGGGCATTGCTATGCCTGACAACAAACCCTAACTATTGGATTCTTTTGTCCCATCTTTTGGTGCCTGCCAAACAGCCATGTCTTATACTCTTTATAAGAGTATATACTCTTGTTAATTATGCTGTTTTAAATGTGCATTTTATATTTGATTTCACTTAAGCAATATTTTTTCTTTTGAAATGTTTGGAGTTTTTTTGGTCAACTTTGTTTGTCTTAAATAGGTGTTCTGCAGTTGACCTCCTTTGTAATGTTTTATTTTGAAATCTTTAATATTGTAGTTTTCAGTTAATTATGTTGCTTTCGCGGTATTTTCCTTAAAAATATAAAGATTTTCCTTAAAAATATAAAGTATAGAAATAAAATAAAATAAATACATACATTAGTGGCAGTGAGCGCAGGTACATAGACGAAAGCAGTATCTGGACAGCGAAGGATAGTCTGGATGTGACAAGTTGTGTTTTGGTAATTTCAAGACTTGATTATTGCAATGTACTCTACTTAAGGTTGTCTGGAACCTCCTCCGGTGCACAATACTGCAGCTATATTTGTCAATAGGGACAGACTCCTGCCAGCACTTAACTCCAGTGCTTAAAAAGCTTACAGTGGCTGCCAATATTACCAGGGCAATTTCATGTATTGTATTAATTTAAAACCTTCACAATATTTTGAGGACAACCCGAGTCCTTATATCACTTAGACACGCTAACTATTCAGTATATAAATGCCTGGAGGAAAATAAACATGAAAACTGGGACAGTAGACAGATCATCCCGCACTAGGTTTGAATCATGATTTACTTCTGTATTGTTTTCTCTCATGCCCTCTGTTCATATTTGTCTCCATGTCTTCTAGCAATGGATCAAGAGTAATTACAGTGATATCTCTAGTTACGAACTTAATTTGTTCCGGAGGTCTGTTTTTAACCTGAAACTGTTCTTAACTAGAGGTGTGCTTTCGCTAATGGGGCCTCTTGCTGCCGCTGCGCCGCCAGCACACGATTTCCGTTCTCATCCTGGGGCAAAGTTCTCAACTCGAGGTAACTCTTCCAGGTTAGCGGAGTTTGTAACCTAAAGCGTTTGTAACCTGGGGCGTTTGTAACTCGAGGTACGACTGTCCACACTATTAAGGTATTATTCTCATTAGCTAGTTTACATGAAGAAAATGTGCCTTTCCCCAAATGATCTGCTACATTTATACGTAAGTGTCAGAGCTGCCCAAGGTCCCAGCTCACAGAGGACCAACGCCAGGTCGTGGTTATATACAAAAGTCTTTATTGAAGTTCAGTTTCCATTCCAAAGCCGTAGCGCGCAGCTCTACGTCTTAAACCCTAGACCGCCGAAGTTCCGTCTGAGTCTCCTCCCCCTAGACACCAGTTTAAGACTCTAGCCTTACTCCACCTCTTCCGTTGTTCTTTCCTCCTCTGGGTCCATCTGCCCGCCGGGGTGTTGCCCTTTCTGGACTCTTCTGACGCTGAAGAGTCCCCGGATTCTCCCCCCTGCCTCCGGTGTGCTTTAGGACCTGGCTCCCAATCCGAGCTCCCTGCTGTCCCGCGCGCCTGTACATTTGAACTTGGCGCGCGCCCCCACCCGGCCACCTTCCTCCTGACCGTTACACTGCTCCTGTCACTGCTTCCCCCTTCGGGGGGGCTAGCTGGATCTGACTTCCCCTCCGTTCCCTCACTCAGCGATAGGAGCGTGGTCAGCCCTGACTCATGGGACTCTTCCCCCCCGCTACGCTCTGGTGGGGAAACTGGTCCCGATCTCCAGCTGCTGCTTTGGGAGTCGCTGCTGGCCCCTAGCTTCTGGTGCGTCCCTCCCGGGACCCCCCTTGCCCTGGCCATCAGAGCCCCCTTCTGTGAATCTTCCGATTCGCTGGAGAGGCTCATGGAATCTCTCGGGCCACTGTCATCTTCCCCTACGCTGCCCTCAGATTCTTCCCCTTCACTCTCCATCTCCCCTCTTCCCTGTGCTTCTGCTCCTGAGCCCCTGACATCCATCCCCCCCTCGAAGCCCCCCTTCCCCCCTCCCTCTTCTGGTGTGGGTTCCGGGTGCTCCAGTGTTGTGGGGGTGAGTGCAGGATACAGTTCATCTCCCCTGGTGTGCAGCCAGCCAGCTGGCTCCTGCCAGTCCGTGACGGGCTCGTCAACGTCGATCCCCTCTGCTTCCATTTCTCTGCAGGTGTGCTCGAACCCAGGATCCTCCCCCAACACGTCCATGTCCCCCTCTCCCCCTGTTGCCTCGGGTGACGTTGCGTGCAAGGGCCCTCCCGGCAGTTCCCTGCTCCACCCCACTTCCGGTTGATCTACCCACCAATAAGAGCGGTCTGTGCCAAACCCTGAGATTGATCCCTCTGGGGAGGTAGTCTCTGGCGCCGTTTCCTCAGCTGGTGAGAACCCCTGGAACGTGCTGGCTGAGAGTGTGGGTGTGAAAAGATATTCATCGAAATAATCTGCCGGCATGGGTCTGTGTGGGAAGAGTGCATGAAACTCGTCTTTGAGGTAGTGCTCCTCCACGGCATAGTACAGTACCCACCTGTTGGCGCTGGCCGGGGCACCTTCCCTGGCGAGGAGATATTCAACCCCCTCTTCCCCCCATCTCGAGTCTAAAATCTCTGTGACCTCGTTGAGTGGCTCTGCTCTCGGTGACCCCCCCTTCGTGGGCGCCTCGCTGAGCGGGCCTGGTGCGGTCCCTGGCACCTGAAACCTGTGGGGTGCCTTGTAGGGTGTGAGCACTGATCTATGAAAGACCGGATGCATTCTGGAGCCCTCCGGGAGTGTCAACCGGAAGGCTACTGGATTGATCTGTGCCTCGACTAGGTAAGGCCCTAGCTGCTTGTGTCCGAGCTTCTTCTTAGCTAACGATCTGGCCGGCACTGCCTGGGCTGCTAACCAGACCCAGTCCCCCACCTGGATGTCTTCCCCAACTCTCCTGTGTTTGTCCGCCTGCACTTTGTAGGCGTGTTTTGCTAGCTCCAACTGCCGTCGGAGTTGCTCGTGGACCTCCTGTAGCTCCGCTGCCAAGGCCTCTGCTCCCTGTGGCTCCCCTTCCCCCACTCTCTCTAATCCCGGGAAGGTTCTGGGATGCCGCCCATTATTGGCGAAGAACGGTGTCACCCCCGTGGACACGTGCTTCGTGTTGTTGTAGGCAAACTCGGCCAGCGGTAGGTAATCCACCCAGGTCGAGGGTTGTTGATTCGCGTAGCATCTCAGGTACTGCTGCATGATGGTGTTGACCCTCTCCGCTTGTCCGTTGGTCTGCGGGTGTCGTGCCGACGCTAAGTTGATCTTGACGTTCAGGATGCCCAGCAGCTTCTGCCAGAAGTTCGAGATGAACTGGCGACCCCGGTCGGACAGGATGGACCGCGGTAAGCCGTGCACTTTGAACACGTGGTCTATGAACAGTTTGGCGGTCTGTTCCGCCGTGGCCACCTTCGCGCAAGGGATGAAGTGCGCCATCTTGGTGAACATGTCTACGACCACGAGTACCGCCGTTTTGCCCCGCGAGCTGGGCAGATCTGTGACAAAGTCCAGGGCCACTCTCCCACGGTTCGAGCGGCGTCTGTAGCGGTTCCAGCAGTCCCGCCGGCGGCCTGTGTACTGGCTTGGCCCTTTGGCATGTGTCACACCTAGTAACATACTCTGCGACTTCTCCCCTCATCTTGGGCCACCAAAAATCTCTGGCTACTAATTCCGCCGTCTTGTCCTTGCCAAAGTGCCCGGCGCTGGGCGCGTCGTGTAACTGCTGCAGTACTTTCGCGCGGAGGTCGTCTCCCAGCACGTAGAGGGCCCCTTTGCGGATGAGCAGTCCGTCGCGTATCTGGAACTCGTCGTCCTTCGCTGTGCCTCTTCGCACCTCCTCCATCTTGGATTGCGCGAAGGAATCCGCCTGCAGCGCGCGACGTACCGCGTCCAGGTCCACGGTGGCGGAAGCGCACGCCCACGCTTTCGGTGCGAAAATGTGCTTGGCCGCCACCGGTGCCGCTTCCTCGAGATACTGCGGCTTCCTGGATAGCGCATCCGCCATGACGTTGTTGTCTCCCGGGATGTATTCTATCCTGAAGTCGAAATCCGCAAAGAACTCCGCCCAGCGGATGTGTCTCTGGTTCAGGAACCGCGCCGTGCGCCAGTACTCCAGGTTCTTATGGTCCGTGTGGACCTGCACCGTGTGTTTGGCTTCGATGAGGAAGTGCCGCCACGCCTTGAAGGCTGCATGAATGGCCAGCAACTCCCTGTCCCAGATGGTGTAGTTCTGCTCCGACTTGCTGAGTTTCCTGGAGTAGAAAGCACACGGCCTCCAGTCCCCTTGCGGATCTTGCTGCAACAGGACCGCCCCCACGGCTCTGTCCGAGGCATCCGTTTCAACCCTCATTGGTCGGCTGGGATTGACGTGTAGCAGCTGTTCTTCGGACGCAAAGAGACGCTTGAGCCGCTGAAAGGACTGCTCCGCTTGGTCCGTCCAGACGAATTTCTTCTTCTTGGAGCTGAGAGTGTCCGTGATGGCCGCCGTCTGCATTGCGAACCCCTTGATGAACTTGCGATAAAAGTTGGCGAAGAGTTGCCCTGGCCATCGGAGCCCCCTTCTGTGAATCTTCCGATTCGCTGGAGAGGCTCATGGAATCTCTCGGGCCACTGTCATCTTCCCCTACGCTGCCCTCAGATTCTTCCCCTTCGCTCTCCATCTCCCCTCTTCCCTGTGCTTCTGCTCCTGAGCCCCTGACAGTAAGTATCACCTCAATATAATTCCTGGACTTCTGTAGCATAATTTGTTGTTCTGTCGCTAGATATCCCCCCCCCTTTGGTTCATGAAGGAGGGGGGTGTTGGGCAAGGTCTATTGTCACTTGTGTCCTGTGAAGAACCCAGCACACTTTTGATATTGAGGACGTGTTAACACGGCAGCATGAGCGCATGAAGTTTGGCATTGTGGGAATGCACACCAGTGGAGAAATCGGCACAGTGAAAATGTTTAGTTACCAAAACAGAATAACTCTCCATCGATTTGTTGCAATAGGCTTTAAGAACGGGGGCGGCGGTGGAGATCAAGCTTTCAAGTGAAAAGGAACGCATTATTATTACTTCAAGCCACACATGTCAAACAACAATTCTCAGCAAAAAAACAAGTTTTATTGGGGGGAAACTCACAATTTAACAAAAAAAAACCCCAACACATTTATTTCTTCATTGGGCTAAAAGTTATTGCTCAGTAACACACACTAATTTAGGAGCAGCCAAAGTGATGCCCCTCAGATGTTGCTGGACTTAAACTCCCAGTATGCCCAGTGAGAATTGCCAGTGGTCTGGGATGATGGGAATTGTAAGCCAACTGGAAAGCACCACGCAGGCTAACCGGGATAATTCCTATTAAAAAACTAGAAATCTCATCTTACTGTTCAAAGCCTCTAAATGTGAATCAGAAAACAGTGAGTCAAACCACCCCCTTTTTTAAAAAAAAAGTTACAGTGTAGGTCAGGCTAGTCTTCAGATGCTCAGGCCTGTTTCATTCACAAAAGTATCACAATGAAGGTGCTGTGAAAATACTTGGGGGGCAGTGGCTTCACATGGTATAAAAGTTGTTTGCCCTGTTGTTTGTGCAACTGTACAGATCCATCTTTGCTTTGTGGCCAGCAAAGACTCTCCATGCAGATAGTCACATATACGTTATAGCCATTCAGTTCCAACATGTTCCTGGCAAATAGCATTTGACTGCCAATATACATGAAACTTCCTTCACTTTGATTCAAAAACTTAGATTATGAGGACTCTTGAAACAGCTTAACCACAATAAATGCCTTTTCCAAGATACCTGCCCATATATAAACCAACTCCTGCAGGGGCGACACCAACTTCAATGAAATGGCATTAAATATATCCTTTTGGCTACTGGTTTGCACATTTTTACCATTTCGACCACAAAAGCAGTAGAACATTTGTGAGCTTGCTAGTTCTTGGAAATTGATGCATCACACACAACTTTTTATGAAGCTGGGTAGACTGATTTTAATGGCAAACTACGGTATGTGATTAAGACCCTTTTCAGTCTTAAGGATTTTAGAGGGAAAAGGACATTAAGTCATCAACATCATCTCTGAAGTCAAATTGCAAATGAAACATTTAGGACACCTGATACAATTTCCAAGTTGTTTCCAAATGCAAACACAATTATGCACAAAATACTGGGCTTGAAAAGCTTGCAGGCCTGTTTTCCATAATGTACCATGAGTAGATCACATATTTGGTTTGACCCTGCGCTCGTGGGGTTTTCTACTGCTGTAGTTTCCTAAACTTGAGTGCCCACAACTGAAAAAATATATAGCCCACCAAAGTTTAATGATGATTAATAAGGAAAATTTTGGCTTTTAAAGCCAGAAGAGAAGCAACCAATCTTTAAAACAAGGTGATGACATGGTAACTTGCACTGCCATTACAAGCAGGTACTGAGCCTAGCAAAATAATAATTGCCAGCACACAATTCTCCACTTTTACATTGTTCAACCTCACTTATTTTAAAGCTTCGTCGCCAAAGTATGAGAAATCAATTAAAAATATATTACTGCAAATGCATAACACACATAAAACACCAAACTATAGTAATAAAAATGGCCCGCATATATTAACAACTTAGCTAACTTATTTTGCGTATGTACATTTTTTTCAGCAATCAGTTGACACTGTACTGATCTAAAACTACTAACCAATGAAAAAGTTAAGAAACTCAAAAAACTAGTCTACTTCAAGAGCTCCGGAGCCGACATATTAATCTTTACATACTGAATTGTTCAATACGTGGAGACTTCACAATCCAAGACCCAAAACCATGCTGCTCCAGGTAGGTTTTCAGCAAATATTTCGCTCCTTGGTAGGACTCTGCCATAATCTAAATTTTAAAAGTTCAATTAATAATTTAACAGTGAGGTTAGTATAAGGAAATCCTCACAATGTGTTTTGAAAGTTTGCATACGGCAAGCTTGTTAAAATGCACATGCTCCAGAAGGCCTATTTATCTCTAATAAAATTATTAATAATAATTAAATATCATCCAAAGATCACAGGGTGGTACACAACATAGAAACACAAAATACAATGTAAGAAATGAAAACCAATAACGCACCCCCCCCGCCATAAACATATTTAAAAAGACATAAATTGCTTAATCTGCCAAAGGACTGGTTAAAGGGAAATGTTTTCACTTGGTGCCTAAATAAGTTGACAGGCAAGCCTCCCTGGGAAGAGCACTCTTGCATAACGTAGCTGGGTAGGAGAGCTGAAAATATTGCCAATATATTTCACATCTGGCAACCAATGCGCCCCTTGGGTTTCATATAGTACATGGGTAAAAAGGTAAAAGGGACCCCAACTGGTAGGTCCAGTCGCAGACGACTCTGGGGTTGCGGCGCTCATCTTGCTTTACTGGCCGAGGGAGTAAAGCTTCCGGATCATGTGGCCAGCATGACTAAGCCACTTCTGGAGAACCAGAGCAGCACACGGAAACGCCGTTTACCTTCCCACCGGAGCGGTACCTATTTATCTACTTGCACTGCGTGCTTTTGAACTGTTAGGTTGGAAGCAGGGACCAAGCAACGGGAGCTCACCCCGTCCTGGGGATTTGAACTGCCAACCCTCATAGCCTTTTAGCAGCTGTGTGGCTCATTTAGCAGAATTACTGTATTTAGCACTAACTCTGGAAGTTTACACTCAATTCTGACCCAACTAAGCCTCCTGTCAGGAGTATACATTCTCCTACCTATGCAAACTGCCTTTAACCCCCAGCCCTTTCTACAGTTCGAAGCTGAAGAGGGCACAAGGATCTATCAGCTACTTTATCATGCTATTCCTATCTTTTAAATACAAGATTAAAGCCAATGTAACACATTGGTTAAAGCAGGTGGATAGATTACTAAATTTCTTCCCTGTATCATGGTAAACAAATTACTGATATGTTCTTGTTCTAAAATACAATAGAACCACGTATACTACTGAATTACTTTCCAGATTAATCAATACTATTGAACTGTGACCTTTAGATTAACAGCTATTCAAATAACAAGATCTAGGATATTGTTTCCCCTTGCTAGCGTTAAAACCAAACCAATTCTGAACTCAGTGAATGAACAAAATAGAATTCACGAGATCTGCGCTTACAGCAAGTTTCCTTTCATCAAGTCTTACCTTCGCTTCATGGTAGGTGCCCGCTTTAAGTAAATCATCTCTCTTTGATTCTTTAACCACTAAATTGAAACGACTTAACATTGCAGCCTTGCAAAGACGACTTGCCATTGAAATGCCGCTTTTGAATGGTGAACTAGGTATGAAAAATAGTGAGGATAAAGAGCACACTAGTGGTTATTTGTCTGAATTCAACTAGTTACAGAGAGCAAAGTTACTGAAAATCCTTAACAGGTTTAGGGTTACGTGGAAAACTAGAAGCCTCCGTTTCAAAGTTATTTTATAGAATGCATAACCATGATTAAAAAAAAGTAAAGGTAAAGGACCCCTGACAGTTAAGTCCAGTCGCGGATGATGCTGGGGTTGTGGCGCTCATCTTGCTTTACAGGCCGAGGGAGCCAACGTTTGTCTGCAGACAGTTCTTCCGGGTCATGTGGCCAGCATGACTAAGCCAATTCTGGCGCAACGGAACACCAAAATCAGAGCAGTGCATGAAAACGCCGTTTACCTTCCCACCAGAGCGGTACCTATTTATCTACTTGCACTTTTTGGTGTGCTTTGGAACTGCTAGATTGACAGGAGCAGGGACCGAGCACATGAGAATAACTTCCAACTTGTTTTGAACAGAGGACGATTAAGCTAAGGTGCTTCTTTCAATTTAATGTACTTTTTGTTATAAACATTTACCTTTCTGTGATCTTCCCATTTAGCCCATCTACGACCTCCAACGACAAGTCTCCTTGGGACCAATTCAAACTAAGAGATCTGCGTTCCAAATCTACCTGTACAGCGTAAGCAGCAGTTACCAAGCTAATGCGAGGTTTGTTCACCATGTAGAACATGGGCAGTTTTGAAGTGAGAGCATCATCTACCCGTTGTTTGATAGCTATTTCCAGTCCTCGCGTATCATGGCAGTGCCCATCTCCTAAAAAACATTAAGAACCCCACCAAATATTAAGAGAAGATCAAGGCATGCTTCTAGACTCTGAAGCTTTGTTCTATGGAGATGTACAGTTACCATTTACTCTCTGCTTTAAGCCCCATTCCCATAGAACATTAGTTTTCAGAAATTAACAAGACATGTAGCACACTAAACGCAGATACTAGAAAACAGCCAGTGTTTTAATATTTAATACTGACTGAAAGGAGAGACTCAAGTCTAAACACACAAGGTGCATACTGGATGTGCACTAGGAAGTTAACCACATAACACCGGTCTTGAAAGACCTACCGTACTTTTCGCACCATAGGACGCACTTTTCCCGTCTTAAAAACTAAGGGGAAAAGTCTGTGCATCCTATGGAGCGAATGCAGGGGGGAGGCAGGCAGGAAAAGCCCCCAAGAGCCCCACACAAGCTTCATGCGGCTCTTGCGGGCTTTTCCCCAGGAGGGAGAAGGGACTGACACCGCCAATCAGTCCCTTCTCCCTCCTCTAGAAAAGGCTTGCGCAACCTCTGCAGCCGGGGGGGGGGGGGAGGCTGCGCAAGGCTAAAGAGGAAGCCGGGGCAGGGGGCAGCGAGCGCGATCCATCCCGTTCGCTGCCCTGGTTTCCTCTTTAGCCTTGCGAGCCCCTCCAGCCGGGCGGGGGAGGCTGTGCAAGGCTAAAGAGGAAGCCGGGCAGCGAGCGCAATCCGTCCCGTTCGCTGCCCTGGTTTCCTCTTTAGCCTTGCGCCCCCTCCAGCCGGGCGGGGGAGGCTGTGCAAGGCTAAAGAGGAAGCCGGGCAGCGAGCGCAATCCGTCCCGTTCGCTGCCCTGGTTTCCTCTTTAGCCTTGCGAGCCCCTCCAGCCGGGCGGGGGAGGCTGCGTAAGGCTAAAGAGGAAGCCAGGGAAGCGAGCACGTTCCGCGAGCCTCTCCGCGATCCACCAGAGGTAGATCTTAACCCTTGCCTCACCTAGGAGCTTCTCTGGGTAGGAATCCCCTCAGCTTAAGTGGGGTGGGGGAAGTGTGGCAGGTAGGGGGGTACCTACCTAGACACTGAAGCCAGTGTCTCTCCGATGAAAATTGGGAGTGGGCATTGTGTGAAGTGGCTTGGATCTCCTGCCGCAGAACTGTAGGACTGTATAGAGTTGGGAGGGCCACCCGAGGGTCATCTAGCCCAGCCCCCTCACAATGTAGGAATCACAGCTAAAGAACGCCAGGCAGATGATCCCCCAACCGCTGCTTAAAAGCCTCCAGTGGTGGAGACCCCCAACACCTTCCGAGGTCATAGAATTGCAGGGTTGGAAGGGAACCCCAGGAGTCATCTAGTCCAGCCCCGGTGGACAGCGGGCGTGATCCATCCCGTTGCGCAAGGCTAAAGATGCTGTGCAAGGCTAAAGAGGAAGCCAAGGCAGCGAGCGGGATGGATTGCGCTTGCTGCCTTGTCTTCTTCTTTAGCCGCGCTGGAGAGGTTTAGCTCCTGGCTGGAGAGGTTGCGCGGCTATGGATCCCGCTCGCTGTCTTGGCTTCTTTGCTCTTTGGGGCTGGGGGGGGGAACCCGGGCCTCCCCCGCAGCCCCGAGAAGCTCTGGGAGAAGCAGACAGGCTGCGCGCAGCCTGTCCATTGCTCTTTGGGGCTGGGGGGGGGAATAATTTTTTTCCCTTGATTTCCCCCTCTTAAAACTAGGTGCGTCCTGTGGTCCGGTGCGTCCAATAGAGCGAAAAATACGGTACATTGGCTCCCAGTACATTTCCAAGCACAATTCAAAGTGTTGGTGTTAACCTTTAAAGCCCGAAACAGCCTCGGCCCAGTATACCTGAAAGAGCGTCTCTACCCCCATCGTTCTGCCTGGACGCTGAGATCCAGCTCCGAGGCCTTCTGGTGGTTCCCTCATTGCGAGAAGCAAAGCTACAGGGAACCAGGCAGAGGGCCTTCTCGGTAGTGGCACCCGCCCTGTGGAACGCCCTCCCATCAAATGTCAAAGAGATAAACAACTACCTGACATTCAGAAGACATCTTAAGGCAGCCCTGTTCAGGGAAGTTTTTAATGTGTGACATCTTAGTGTATTTTTGGTCTTTGTGGAAGCCGCCCAGAGTGGCTGGGGAAACCCAGCCAGATGGGCGGGGTACAAATAATAAATTATTATAATATTATTATTATTATTACACCAAGTGCAGCTTTCTACCCTGTGCATAAGTGTTCACAAACATGGAACTCTCTCTCAAACATTACTGGTGTTCACAATCAGAAATGGCAGAGAGGTGATCTTTTCATGCAAAGGGTACACAATAAAAGTACAAGCACCATGCGAGTGTAGCATACAGATGAACTGATTTCATGTCAATTGGCCCAGAGATTGGATAGACTTAGCTTTCAACCTGTAAATCAAAATTTTTCAAAACTATGTTTTGATATCTCGAACTAGGGTTCCCGCCAGGACTATGGGAACTGTAACCCATGACACCTGGAGGGCACTAGGTTGCGAAAGGCTTTTAAAATGTCATTTTATATTTTAGTACTGAATTTTGTAAGCTGGTTAAGCACTTTGAATAGAAAAAAGATAAGACATTTATCAAACTTAAAGCTAAATTTCATGTTACTGTATGTTTCAGAAGCTGTTCTGTTTTGGGGGCCGCTTAACAACCCAACAGACAAGCGTGAAAGTATGTGATCTGTTATGAAGCATTTTAACAGTATTTAATAAGTAGAAGTCACTCACTTACCAACAATGATCCTGTTAACATAAACGGGCTGAATGAAGTGACTTAGCAAGGCTCCCTGAACACCCAGTACTTCCCATCTTGTCAGTTTGTCACTAGCAGACATGCTGCTTATTCTAGAAATTTCAGCAGGGCAGTAGACAGTGAGATAAACCTTGCCTTCCACGGCGACATGAAGGCACAGTTCCTCATCAGCTTCAAATGCAGATGCAGAATTGGGACTGAGGCGTCTATAATTAAGTATATAGCACAATAATTAAGATATAGCAGTTTCCCCAGTCATAGCAAAATAGAAGTCAGCCTCTAAGTGGATGCCTTGCTACCAGGGCTTTTTTTCAGCCAGAGCTTGACGGAACTCAAGTTCTAGCCCCTCTCAGGGACTAAAGGTAGCTGGCAAAGCTCCTTTTGGACTAGGTCAACAGCTCAAAGAACTATGGTATCTTTGGCTAATAGGGAGCTATCAGCAGTATGTGATTTCCTTCCAACTGACCTTTTCCTATCACCCTGGCAAGCAATAGCATGCTAATACAGTGGTACCTCAAGTTACATACGCTTCAGGTTACATACGCTTCAGGTTACAGACTCCGCTAACCCAGAAATATTGCTTCAGGTTAAGAACTTTGCTTCAGGATGAGAACAGAAATCGTGCTCAGGCGGTGCAGCAGCAGCAGGAGCCCCCATTAGCTAAAGTGGTGCTTCAGGTTAAGAACAGTTTCAGGTTAAGAACAGACCTCCGGAACGAATTAGGTACTTAACCCGAGGTACCACTGTACATGGAAACATACATAACAGGACAGGCTCCACATTCATAACTGTTGTCACAATCACAATATCAATTATTTCTTTCAAGAGGACCCCTTCTCAACCACTAGGAAGCTATGCCAACAAGGGGAATCTTTTAAGGCTTGGATTCTGCAACAGCTAGTCTTCATCCTTCAATATGAACAGAGCCAGTTTGGGAAGGCAGGGAGCTCCTTTCCAAGATGAAAACAGGTGGTGCCCACCAAAAAGTGGAGTAACTGGTTCACAGCCCAGAAAAACCTACTGTAAATGGGTAGAAATCTGAATACATACATACAAAAAAAAGCAAAACATGTTTGGTAATAATTGGCTAATTGCATATGAGTTAATTTATCAAAGAGAGTTCTATCCCTTCAGTTGTAAACAAAGCACTGTCAATTTGCACTAACTCAGTGCTGGGGGGGAATCAAAAGATGTTCGAAGCAGTGAAAAGAAAATTATCAGCTATCTGTATGAACTGGGCCACACTTAAATTTGATTTTGCATCGCTTCTACGTTACTCTCCCTTTTTCTTTTCAGTAGGTTGGCCTTCCAATAATCGTAACTGCAAACCTCTGCGATAATGATTTACAAATCAGACTAATTAATATTACTTTCTTGTACAGCAAATACAATGTAAAACCATCTTAAAGAGAAAAATGCATCTGCATGAATTAAACTTTATAATGTTGGAATGTCTAATACTTACAGCCTGGACTTAATCTGAGCAGATCCTTTTGGTAACTGATTCATGTAGAGAAATATGCTTACGTTTGGTTTTAGCGCAAGCAAGTTTGAAGATGGCTCAATGCAAAATATGGACTTATCCATCATGGCAGCATTTTTACTGTAGTAGAGCAAAAGCTGTCTATAAAAATACCTTGAAAGAAGCATAAGTATTTTCAGATACAACACAGGATGCATTTAAAATCTGTATTAGAGAAACCAGGATGAAAACAAAACTTTTAGTGTCAAATTACTTTTAGAGTCAAATTACACATTCCCAAGAATTAGCAGGCCCGGGAAGAGCTGGTCTGAGGCCCAGGGCGGGAGTCCCCAGTTGGCTGGGAGGCCCAGGGCATTCTTGGCATGACAGTTTAAGTGTGGTAGACCCCTCATATGGGTCCCTGACCAGTTTAGCCCTCCAAGGCACGGTACAAGTGTACCCGGCAGCAGTTTTAATTTGAGAAAAAGCAGCAGTGTTATTTTATTTTTTTACCTAAGAAGAGAGCGTCTTGCAGTAACAACAGCATGAGAGTCATGCAATATTCTCCCGTCTGGATGACCACATTGACTATAGTTGAATTCACCTGTTCCGATAGCGACCACCTCATGCTGTCTAACTAAAAACAAACAAATATTTGAGAAATTTAGTTGCCCATTTTGGAATTCAGCTTTGTTTTTATTCAATGATATTTTTAGAGATACGTCCTACAGCAGGGGTGCAGAACTGAATTTGATATAGGAATGCAAGAACAAATGATCCCTATATTCTAAACAAAATGCTTGTTTAACCTGTAGGTAGGTTGTATGAATTGTGTATTGCTTTGTAATGATTTGTTGGGTCTCTGGACCATAATAAAGATTGATGATGAATTTGAACAAAGGACTGGGGCCACAAGCTGTCAGCTCCCTGTAGGCCAGTTTGACAGGCCTATCCATCACCTAACATCATACGTAAGATGCAAGCCAGGCAATACAGTGGTACCTTCGTTTATGAACTTAATCTGTTCTGGAAGTCCGTTCTTAAACCAAAGCGTTCTTAAGCCACGGCGTGCTTTCCCATAGCAGCGGGGGACTCAATTTACAAATGGCACACACTCAACAAGAAGCGGAACATGTTCTGCTCCCAAGGCAAAGTTCACAAACCAAAACACCTACTTCCGGGTTTGCGGCGTTCTTAATCCAAGTTGTTCATAAACTAAGCTGTTCTTAAACCAAGGTACCACTGTATGTGCCAAATTCCTAAGAGACAGCACCTCTCAATATTTCCTTTTGAATTTGACACTAGATCCTCACCAGTCCCATGCCTAACTTTCAGTGATGAACGAGTGAGCATGGTTTGAGCCAAACCACATCACTGGGGGGCGGGGGGGGGGCGGGAATAGGGTGGCTTTATGGGGACCAGAAGTTGCCATTGCAATTTCACCAACAACACCACGTTTATGCTTACCTCTTTCAATTATGAAAGCAGCCAGCGAACTGCTACAACTCTGGTACTCTGGATATTTAGCAGTCAAGCTGTTGAATGTTTCCCTGACAGCTTGAGAAATTTTTTCATACGCAAGATGCAGCCCTTCTAGTAAAGTTATAAAGAAAAAGCAAAGCATCAAAACCAACTGTTTAGAAATATTGGAGATCATTACTAAAGGGGAAAAACAGCGTGCATGTATGTTTATTCTCTTTGGTATAAGGAGGAAGTGTGGAATGGTAAATCCTTCTCTTGGGAGTCCACAAAGAGTACTTCAAGTAATGATCTGCTTTCTTAAGTATATACAAGTAGTACACAAGCAAGCTTATCTTTACACAACAGCCCTTCCACACCATTCGCTAGATTAGGTAGCCTACTGCATCTCTGGTTATATCACCAATAATTGTTGTTTTTAGTTGACCCAAAACAAAGCAAAAACGAAAAAAACCAGAGTGATAGCTAACTTAAGATGCCACAACAAAGTTCCATCTTTATAAGCCTAACAATTCTACACTTTATACAGCGATCACCAAACCAACACCTGCAGATGTCAAGGCACCAATGAAGGTCTTGCACCCCAAGCGCTGGGTTAGTGGCTTGTGTGTAAACTGTACTATGGAAACAGCAGTTTATTTGGTGATAAAAAATGAACATGCACAACCATACATTTGATAGAAAAAACAGAATATGCCTACCATAAGGAAGCTTTGAAATGTAGCTAGCTTCAGCTGTTCTTTGAGGTTCAGTTACGGTTGTAGTTTCTGAAAGATTCCTGGGAGGACCTGCAAAGATACGAAATTGGAAAAAATGAGAAGCTAACAACCTAACACGTTACTTAAGAGAAATATATGCTCCTTTAACCAATATATGCTACAAACCAACACAACTGGTCTCTGGAATAGTCAAAGTACCCCACACATCAACTGTCTGCAATACAACTAGACCACGTGGCGCCAAAACTTTGGAATATTCCGACACACATCATAGACACTATGAAGATTCAAAAAATGGCAGAAACGGGGGCAAGAAGATACAGTACTATCTACCACTCTTTTCAGTATCCCCAGCACTAGGGCTCCAATACAGAATAAAAGATTGGGTTAGTCTACGATAACATTGTTCCCCCACCCCTGAACCTGACAGTAAAGAGAAAAACATCATAGTAGCAAAAGTACCTGGATTTTCTAGAGGTTTTGGTTCTGTCTCATCTAACTGCAGTAATTCATCAAGAGCAAGTTTTGCGGCATTGGATTTTGATTCCTTCTTGTTTTGCCCCAATCCAGTCTTATACTGAATGCCATCAACCACAGCACAAAATGCAAAGTATGATCCCAAGAGATTACCTTAAAAAGTGCCACAGGAAATCTTTTTTTAGATAAATGCAATTGTTAAAGTTTTATATTATTATAATTTATGCACATTGCATTTCACCAAATTTGAATTCAATTGTATCTAATAGCTCAATATTGGTAGAAAACCAACCATTCCAGGGATATGCAGACAGCGCTGCTCTTTCCTAATCTTCATTCTCCAGCCAAACCAAGACATAGCTATCATATCATTGTGACACCTAACTTCAAGTATGACAAATTTGAATATCGTTTTCATTTCCAATTTAAATTGGGTTCCTAATCAGTTATTTGGGACTGTCAAATGACAGAAACTTCTTCTAGATAAGTGTTTTAGATGGAGTTACTGATTTCATCAATTCCCAGAATTATGACTTATGCTTTGCATTTCTAGAGCGGGGAATGAGGATACTAAGTTGCAACCAAGCAAAGGCAAGTGACCTCTCCAACAATGGCGGTAGCACAGGAAAGACCGCAAAATATCTAAATGGCAACCAAGGAATAGTATGTCATGGGTCGATTTTAATCAAGTTGTGCAGCCATTGAAATAACAGAGGGACCAAACTAATATTATATGGCAGCTTTGAATGCCACCTATTAAACAGCACCTGTAATGTCCCAGTACTAGAATAGAGTGGATTCCCAAGAAAGTGATTTTATTTAATATATATATATATTTACCTGTTGCTACTGTTTCCTTTAATTCAAGCTGTACGCGCTGCATTTGTGCAAACTGATGCAAAGCAGACACTGGGTTTATATCCCCTCGTTTATATTTTGTGACAAATTCCTTCGGAATTTTCTTGGGAGGAAGTGAAGTGATCGGAACAATGGGTCCTGCTTTGGAATATAGGCAGTCAGGAACTTGACCTAAAATGCATTAGTTGATAATAGCATAAGTCAAAATATTTGCTTGGCAGCTTTTGTCAGTTCATTTTTGGCTATTCAGAAAGTGCTTCTTCACCTTATCAAAAGCATTGTGATATTTTTCAACTTTTTAAAAGCTATTTTTATTTTCAAGGTTGTTACTTTATGAAGTTTTTATATATGACATTTATGTGGTATTTCTCCCAATAAACAAGGTAATTAGAGTCAATCAGGTGGAGTGGGATTGAACTGTAGACTGCTTGCACATAAAGACTATTATGGATACTGGGGAGTTCTTGGGATATTTCCACATATAATTAAGGGACTTCAGGCACTTTAAAGACAAACATTTAAAAAGAAAGACACAAATGTGGGGCTGTTAAAGAAATGTGAACACAATCCCATAGCAATGCATCTAGATTCCTTGTCTCAATAGGGGTTTTAATTATTAAAGCAAAAACAGATATTAAAACCAATAAAACATGATGAAGCATTGAGATATTAACTGGAAGATCTTTGAACAAGTAGCTTTAAGATAAGCAAAAGCAATGTTCTCTCCACACATTTTTTTTTTTTGAGTCTCCAAAAATTCTGATTTCACAGGTATGTGGTCTTAAGAGGTATAAACTCACACAACATTCAGATGGCCAATGAGTATCTTTTGTTTTGGCCAGACCGGTGAAGAAACCTTGCTGTTAAAAGCAAAAACGATTCTGGAGAACAAAAACAAATAGCAGCAGCAGAAATTTGGAAGAGCACAGATCAGGTTAAGACCAGCAGAGTTAAGTTTAAAATGCTAATTTGGCTGCGATCACATCAGACATAGGAAATAGCCTTATTTGAAACACATTTGAAACACTTATGCCACTTTAATAATCATGGCTCACCCAGCCTACCTGAAGTGTGGAAATGGTAGTTGTTAAGGGTACTGGAAACTGTAGCTCTGAGTGCAAAACTACAGTTTGTAGGAGTCCTCGAGCAAAGCCATGGCAGTTAAAACAGAATTAAAAGGGCTCTAAAATATGTCGTGCGGATGTGACCTAACTCCGATCAGCCTTGGACAGCATGGCAACATCTGGAGAAGCCAGGGCACACCACTTCCAGATATTTTGGATAGCATTTGGCCACAAAGGGAGGGGGGGGGGGGGACACTGGGTTAGAAATTATTCAAGAAAACTGCCAGAAACTGCCTTTTCCTCCAGAAAGAAGCAAAATCCTTCAGATACTCCCAACAGGAAAAAGCCTTCCAAGACCGTCAGCCAAAAACGACTGTTTACAAAAACCAACACCATACGATTACCTGAGATGTTGGTCACCTTGGAAGCCAAGGTGGAAATGTTAGACGTTTCTGCCGGTAAAAACATGGCTTTGGCGCTCTCTGCCTGCGGAAACAAGGGAGCCGAGGCCTGCAGAGAAGGTTGCGGCGGCGGCTGGGCGGGCAGGTTCTTCTTCAGCATTTGGGCAAAGCTGGGCACTCGGGACGCCTGGGGCCAGTCGCTCGCCATCTTGCCCCAACCTGGAAACAAAAGCAGGAGTTATTGCCAGAGATTTGGGACTGCTGGGGCGTGTGGGCCCAGCCTTAGGGACACTTGCCCGCTCCTAGTAACACAATAAGGAGGAGGGGGAAAGCAACCCAAACGCCGCTGACTTGACCAGACCTTCCTCAGAAAGGATTTAAACCGACAACAAAGGTCAAACACACAATCCTTCCACAGACAAGATGGCGCAGCGATGCGCCGGGCCTGTAGGCCTCTCTTCCGGAGCCACGGAATGACGCCACCTTGGCCCAACGGAACGCAGCATCCTTCGGGCCAAACCAACCAATTCCAACAGAAGCCGGGCGCACAGGCTGCAAAGAGGGGCATGGCTGCTCAAGCTCTCGAAGCGCTTTTTGCCGTCCCACAACAACCGCCCGAGGGAGAACGCCCTTCCGCCAGGGTGCGCCACTCGCAGGGCCCCACGCATAACACAGGCGGCTTGCTTCCTTGGTCTCTCTCCCCCTACATCCACCATCGTCCTAACAGCTCCTGCGGCACCACAAATACTCAATGGTCACTGGCGCCCCTGAAGTGTGTGTGGGGGGGGGTCCTGGGGACATTTATTTATTATTTCTTTAATTATTTACATCTATATACAGTGGATGCTCGGGTTGCGAACGTGATGCGTGCGGGATGCATGTTCGCAACCCGCAGCGGCGCGTCTGTGCACGTGCGGGTTGCAATTCGGCGCTTCTGCACATGCGCAAAGCGCAAATTAGCACTTCTGTGCATGCGCCGAAACCTGGAAGTAACCCGTTCCGGTACTTCCGGGTTTCAGCGGTCCGTAACCTGAAAAAACGCAACCTGAAGCGCCTGTACCACTTTTTTCTTCCAACAGTCTCAAGGTGGGGTGCAGTGGCCAGATTTACGTATAAGCTAGACAAGCGATAGCTTAGGGCCCCCCCTCTCTTGGGGGCCCCCAAAAAATTTAAAGTAAAAAAACCTGGAGGTACATTTCCAAAATATAAGATAAAAAACAAGTAAAACAAAACCTACACACAGCAAAAATAAATTGTGTTGCGCAGGCTCCTGTGATGGAAGTAATGGGCCCCACCTGCTAGCCTGCTCCCAAAAATATCACTGGTTTGCTCATTTCTATATACAGGGTGCCTACAGTCTGCATGGACTGGTCAATAAATTACCATATAGCATATATGCAACACAAAAAACAGCGGCAACTTGTTGTTGACAAAGGATAGCTGGACATATAAAGGGCCCCATTGCCTTCAGTAGCTCAGGGCCTCATCAAACCTAAATCTGGCCCTGGTGGGGTGTATGGTTCTCCCCCCCCCCACCCAAGCCTGTGAAGTAGGTTAGGCCCAAGGTGGTTCACGGCCAAGTGGGGATCTGAACCCTGCTCTCCCAGGCCCTAGTCAAATCATTGCGCCTCACTGGCTAGGCTCTCTGCAACCCCTTACGGCCCCCCAACAGATTGTGGGCCGGCGAAAATTTTGCTGGGCCTGGGAGGGTTCATGTCTACTTAACTAAAAGGTAAAGGTAAAGGTACCCCTGCCCGTACGGGCCAGTCTTGACAGACTCTGGGGTTGTGCGCCCATCTCACTTAAGAGGCCAGGGGCCAGCGCTGTCAGGAGACACTTCCGGGTCACGTGGCCAGCGTGACATCGCTGCTCTGGCGAGCCAGAGCCGCACACGGAAACGCCGTTTACCTTCCCGCTGGTAAGCGGTCCCTATTTATCTACTTGCACCCGGAGGTGCTTTCGAACTGCTAGGTTGGCAGGCGCTGGGACCGAGCAGCGGGAGCGCACCCCGCCGCGGGGATTCGAACCGCCGACCTTTCGATCGGCAAGTCCTAGGAGCTGAGGCTTTAACCCACAGCGCCACCTGCGTCCCGGTGTCTACTTACCTAAGGAAGGCTGCCTTTTGTTTCATTTTAAAGCAGTCTACTTAACTAGAATGCTTTAAAATGAAACAAAAGGCAGCCTTCCTTAGGGTTAGCGTGTCTTCTGAACTCACCTAGCCCTCTCCAAGTGAGGAGATGCACAGCAACATACTTGGGAGGTGCAAAGTGATTTGGGAGGCGGGGACCTGAATAGTGGCATGCGGTGAATTTTTTTTCATAGAGGAAGAGTTAGGGTTGTATGTAGAGTTGGAAGGGACCCCCAAGGACATCTAGTTCAACCCCCTGCAAGGCAAGAATATCAGCATATGCTCACCCTAGTCTTAATCACTCTCTCTCTCGCACGCTTGATTCTGTTATGATTGGATCCTCTACACTGTTCTGTTTTCTTCAAATCAATAAAAAATATTTCTCAAAAGATCTGTCAGTTAACACACATCAGGCGGAGATTTTTAAAAATACATGGAAAGTGTCTTTAAAGAAAATCCAAATCACCAAAACACCTGGCTTGGATTGTTTATGGGACTTTTAAACAAAACATTTTAAAGAAAACTTGGCATCATATCTGAATTAAAAGAAGGGGGATAAATCCCAGAAACTTGGAAAGAGTCGAGGTTAGTAATGGAACCAAAACCTGGCAAAGATCCTGTTATTAGACTCATACCATTCAACTGCATTAATCAAGAATCAAAAATATTTTCATGCAGACAGATTGGCAAAAATCAGGTGGGCTTTGTAAGAGGGAGGATTTAAATACTTTAATGCTTTTTTTATTTCAGAAAAAGAACTGGCATATAAGTTTAATAGCATCACTGGATTTCATAATGCATTCCACAATCAGATTTTCTTTCTTTCTTCTCTTAAAACAAATGAGGTTCAATTCCAAATTCATTCAACTTCTACATAATTTACAGAAAATCAGTAAGGCTATAATCAGAAATCATGGTTGGGATAGACACACAAAACAGAGGGGCCTTTTCTTGCCCCTACTTTTTGGAACTTTTGGCAATAAGTAGAGACCTTGGCTATAAAAATTAAAACTATTTTTAATTTGCAAATTTAGTAACAAAAGGGGAAAAGGAAAAACAAATATGGCAAAATAGTAATGAAAAACGCCCATCGTATATAAAAAGATTAGAGACAAACCACTTGTGGAGGGTGTCATAATACATGATACAACACACAAGTTAAACTTATCGGCAGATGTTACAGACTTTATGCTTTTCAATGGGTGAGTGGGACTTCCCAATCTGGTACTACCATGCATCCAAATTAGCTCTAATAAACAGAATGTACACATCTGAGAAGCAAATGGAATTGGAACATCTCTACAGGAAATCTCAAACCAAAACAATACATCTCTTATTCACTAAAGCAGTATTAAAAATTTGGGTCAGACTCCTCAGTTAGCTTTCTCTCCACTGACATCAATCCTTCAAAATAAATATGTGCTCTAATAATCACACTCTATTATTATCACTACTAATTTTATTTTAATACACTTCTCTACTAACTTTCTTTTTGTGCCTTGTATTCACACCTAACAAATTACATTTTGCTCCCCCACTTACATTCAACTTTTCATTAGGCACCCCCCTTCAAAAAAACCCAAACCCCGGCAATGATAAGACAGCACTAAGGTCTCTGAACCACATAACAATAAAAAAGCATTTCTCTGAGGTTTTTTTAAGCATTTATGCTTTCTGGCCCATCCCAGAAGTTTTGAATGTATTGACTGACAACAGAGCCAAGGCAGCGACAGAAACGAAGGCTACAAAGATGACAATATTGTTTTTATTATTAAATTCATTACCCTCCCTCCAACAGCAGATTCCGGGGCATGCTAGAACCATTTGAAATTCCTAATTAAACACAGCTAAAACAGATTAGTCACAGGAATAGGGAGGGTCCTGATGACACACTACACAGGTGATAATCATCAGAGTAAAGTAGTGGGCCTTCAACATTTGCCAAAAGCCTAGTCAAAGTGCAGACACAAAATCTCAGAGCTGTGGAGATGGAAGGGACCTCAAGGATCATATAGTGCAATGCAGAAATCTTGCCCACAGTCAACCCTGGATGGGCTCGAACCCCCAACCTTCTGGTTAACAGCAAGATACACTGACCCACTGCAGGGAGGAAATTCCATAACTTTGGAGCTGCAGAAAAGAATGCCCCCCCCCTCACCCAGGCCACCACATTGCTAGTATCTGATCTTCCCTCTACTATTTATGTGCAGTTATTTTGATGTTCTGTATCTTTTGGTACCTAAATAAAAACACTTTTAAAAAAGGCAACAAGAGGCAAAGCACATTTCTGGTTGGGCAGGCCACCTGCCACATTTCTAAGAGAAATGACGGCATATATGCACATTAACCTTTCCACCCTCACTTTACTTCATTTTAAGTAAAACAATTTTTTTAAAGAAAAAAAGTTTGTATTTTATATATGAAGCATTACTCAACCAAATTCCAAACGGCATTAATGAAGAGAAGGCTTTTTTTTTTTAAAAAAAGTGTCCCTACACAATTATTTCATTTTCAAATTAAACATAAAAAACACTGGCAAAATTTATCCAGAAAACCTACTTTAGAACTGGCACAACTGAAAGCAGAGACCTAGCAGTCTCTAAGTAAGTGAGGAAGAACAAGTGAGCAGCTGAGCCCCCAAGTACAGTTACAAGACCCAAAACATGCTTTTGCATATCAAAGGCAACTGCTGACACGTGGAAATAGTCAGCCAGCTTGCAACTCCTCCTCACCTACACGCAACTCCCAACCAAGCCCGTCTCCATCTGGGCTCCCTGCAAACAGAGCAGGAGAGGAAAAGCAACAGACCAAACCAACTGAAAGGAAAAAAGGGGTGACAGGGAGAGTTCATTCTCCCTTTCTTATTAATTAAAGTCCATTTTTATTTTTATTACCATAACATTTCTCCAGCATTTAAAAACACCTCTGACCTATTCTTCATACAATAATATGTTTAGTATATCCTACAGACGGAGTATTAAGAAAAGGTTTCTCCCCCTGCTGTAGAAAAGATGGTTTGTGCAAGACCTCATTGATGAAGGGGTGTGGTGCAAGAAGATTACATGGGGTCTACTAAGGAGGGGGTTAGGGCTGCAATTAAACCATTTATTTTTGTATGATAAGAATAAGAATAAGAATGAATTTTATTATTTATACCCTGCTGACCTGGCTGGGTTTCCCCAGCCAATCTGGTCGGCTTACAGAATATATAAAACATAATAAATAATCAAACATTAAAAACTTCCCTAAGCAGGGCTGCCTTCAGATGTCTTCTAAAAGTTGTATAGTTGTTTATTTCCTTGACATCTGAACGGAGGGTGTTCCACAGGTGGGTGCCACTACCAAGAAGGCCCTCTGCCTGGTTCCCTGTAACTTCACTTCTTGCAGTGAGGGAACAGCCAAAAGGCCCTCGGAGGTGGACCTCAGTGTCTGTGCAGAACGATTCAGGTATACTGGGCTGAGGCCATTTAGGATTTTAAAGGTCAGCACCAACACTTTGAATTGTGCTCAGAATGCACTAGGAGCCAGTGAAGATCTTTTAGGACCAGTGTTGTTTGGTCCTGGTGGCCACTCCCGGTCATCAGTCTAGTTGCCACATTCTGGATTTGTTGTAGTTTCTGGGTCACCTTCAAAGGTAGCCCCACATAGAGCACATTGCAGTAATCCAAGCGGGAGATAAATAGAACAAGCACCACTCTGGCGAGACAGTCCGCAGGCAGATAGGGTCTCAGCCTGTGTACCAGGTGGAGCTGGTAGACAGCTGCCCTGGACACAGAATTGACCTGTGCCTCCATGGACAGCTGTGAGTCCAAAACGACTCCCAAGCTGTGCACCTGCTCCTTTAGGGGCACAGTTATTCCATTCAGGACCAGGGAGTCCCCCACACCTGCCCACCCCCTGTCCCCCCAAAACAGTACTTCTGTCCTGTCAGGATTCAACCTCAATCTGTTAGCCGCCATCCATCCTCCAACCGCCTCTAGACATTCAGACAGGACCTTCAATGCCTTCACTGGTTCCAGTCTGAAGCAGAGGTAGAGCTGGGTATCATCTGCATACTGGTGAACACCCATTGTTTTTACCAGTGCACAAGGAAATGGGCAGGAAAGCATACCCTTCAACCTCTAACCCAGGGCTTCCCAAACATGGGTGTCTAGCTGTTTTGGACTACAACTCCCATCATCCCTAGCTGGCAAGACTGGTGGTCAAGGATGATGGGATTTGTAGTCTGAAAAAAACAACAACTAGAGGCCCAAGTTTAACAAAGACTAGTCTAGAGTATCCAAAGCTGCAGAGAGATCGAGAAGCAGAGTTGCACTCCCCCTGTCCTGCTGTCAAAAAAAATGAAATAAGTGATACACTCATTAAAATTATAGTACTGTACTACTTCTTGGCAGAGGGTTGGAGACCCAAGTTTGAGAAACAGGTGGCGCTGTGGGTTAAAGCCTCAGCGCCTAGGGCTTGCCGATCGAAAGGTCGGCGGTTCGAATCCCTGCGGCGGGGTGCGCTCCCGCTGCTCGGTCCCAGCGCCTGCCAACCTAGCAGTTCGAAAGCACCTCCGGGTGCAAGTAGATAAATAGGGACCGCTTACCAGCGGGAAGGTAAACGGCGTTTCCGTGTGCGGCTCTGGCTCTGGCTCTGGCCAGAGCAGCGATGTCACGCTGGCCGCGTGACCCGGAAGTGTCTCCGGACAGCGCTGGCCCCTGGCCTCTTAAGTGAGATGGGCGCACAACCCCAGAGTCTGTCAAGACTGGCCCGTACGGGCAGGGGTACCTTTACCTTTACCTTTATTATGACCTAAAGGGCGCTGTGGCTTAAACCACAGAGCCTAGGACTTGCCGATCAGAAGGTCAGCAGTTCGAATCCCCTCGACGGGGTGAGCTCCCGTTGCTCGGTCCCTGCTCCTGCCAACCTAGCAGTTCGAAAGCAAGTAGATAAATAGGTACCACTCCAATGGGCCACATGACCCGGAAGCTGTACGCCGGTTCCCTCGGCCAATAAAGCGAGATGAGCGCCGCAACCCCAGAGTCGGCCACGACTGGACCTAATGGTCAGGGGTCCCTTTACCTTTTATTCTGGCCTAAATCCAGGGCACCCCACCTGTCACCCCCTGCACAACCTGCCTGCCGCCCCGCTCAAGCCACTTCAGCCCATCGCCACCACTGCCACCTCCCCACCTCCAACTGCCTGACATTTGCCAGCAGCTAGGATCTCTCTCTACTTCTTCTGCCACAGCTGTGATTAGGCCACTGCTGCAAAGTCTGCTGCCGCTGCGATGCCCAGTAAGGCCTACCACTTCTAGAAGGCCCTGCCACCATTGCTAGGCCCGCTGCCACCACTGCTACAAGGCCCTGTAAGGTCTGCTGCTGCCGCAAGGCTCAGAAAACCCCGCAATGAGGGCTGCTGAATGAAGCCTTTCCTCTGCAAGGTTTTCTCTTTCCCCACTCCCTTCTGCTTTCCCATCTACAGAGGACCCCATATGCAGACGGGCAGTTCTAACTGCAAAAAGAGCCTGCGAAGAACATCATGCCCACCCACCACAGTGCTACTGTGGTCAGTTTTGCTCCTCTCCCAGCTGCATTTGCCCTTGCAATTCTTCAAAGGTTTATTGCTTTTATTTGTGGAGTGCTATGATGGTGGGAAAGGGACGTGGGTGGTGCTGTGGGTTAAACCACTGAGCCTAGGACTTGCCGATCAGAAGGTCGGCGGTTCGAATCCCCGCGACGGGGTGAGCTCCCGTTGCTCAGTCCCTGCTCCTGCCAACCTAGCAGTTCGAAAGCACCTCAAAGTGCAAGTAGATAAATAGGTACCGCTCTGGCGGGAAGGTAAACGGTGTTTCCGTGCGCTGCTCTGGTTCGCCAGAAGCGGCTTAGTCATGCTGGCCACATGACCCGGAAGCTGTCTGCGGACAAACGCCGGCTCCCTCGGCCAGTAAAGCCAATGAGTGCCGCAACCCCAGAGTCATCCGTGACTGGACCTAATGGTCAGGGGTCCCTTTCCCATTACCTTTATGATGTAGGGAAAGGTTACTCAAAGCAACTTACAAGTTTTAAATGAAACTTAATAAATAATTAATAAATAATGCTTATAAAGCATCTCACCTGCCGGCGGCTGCTTTGCAACTCCACACAGACACCTCACCCAAAGCACATTTGAAGCTACAGCAAAGGTTTTTATTTTTCCATGCAAGTCCATGGTTCAAGAAAGACTTCCACAACAAGCAGATGCGACCCTCCCACGTTGATCTTTTGGAGTAACCATCTCTGGGTCAGCTTAAAAAGGGCTCTGTGTCTGTGTTTTCAATATATTCCATTAATGGGGGTGTAAGTTTTTAATGCATTTTTGTAAGCCACTTTGAGTGGGGTTTTTCTTTTCTTTTTACATAACCAGGCAGTGCTATAAATTTTATGAAATGCAGTAAATCAGTTTTAAAATGTGTGGCACCTTTTGAAATGGCTATGCAGAGGAGCCTTCCATCCCGAAGGGGAAGCTCTTGAGCCTTCCTATTTCTGCAAGGAGAGGAAATCCTGACTGAAGATTGCTTAGAAACAGCAAACCCTCAGAGATGAAGGTCGAAATCACGTGATGTGTGGCTGTTTCCCTCTTGGTTGCAGGTGGGTTTGCAGCTGAAGGGAAAATTACCAGCCAGGAAACCCTAAATTAAAACGTTATTACAATTTGCCTTAGGTTGATACAAACTGAGGAGGAAAGAACAAGGACAAGTGGAGGAATGAAGCTTCTGGGGGCAGATGCCTCTTGCTCTAGACCTGCCTTGTCAGCCTGGTAGCATCCATGTTTCACAGGATTACAACTCCCATCAATCCTGGCTAGCATGGCCGATGGCACTTTAGATCATTGCTGTCAACCGTCCCTTATTTGGCGGGACAGTCCCTTATCCCACTGCTGCTGTCCCTTATTGATGATGTCCCTTAAATTTCCCGGGTTTCAAAGGAAGCAGCTCCTCTCCCTCCCTCCCTCCCTGCCGGCCAGGGAGGAGGGAGGTTCCAACTGTGTTGCTTGGCTACTTTGCTCATCCAGTAAGGAGTCTAAGAACGACTGGGGGGGTGGAGCTTGCATGCCTTGTGCCTGGCTGCCTTGCCTGGGGACTCGCCTTTGCTCAGCGCTTCCCAGCAGAGAGGTGACGGTGGTTTTCCTTGCTGCATCCCCTTTGCCGGGTTGCTGCGCTGTGGAAACCACTGCTTGAGGCTTCGTTTGGCTGCTAGCTGGGCTTTCTGCCTTTGGCTCGGAGGGGCTCAGAAGCTGAACATACCTGTGCCTGGAAAATCCCTTATTTTGGCTGCTAATCCCTTATTTTCGAGGCTGCTGGTCCCTTATTTTCCAATCTGTAAGTTGACAGCTATGCTTTAGATAGCTCAGTTGGTAGAGCATGAGACTCTTAACCTCAGAGTTGCGGGTTCGAGCCCCATGTTGGGTAAAAGATTCCTGCCTTGCAGGGAATTGAACAAAATGACCCTCGTGGTCCCTTCCAACCCTTCCATTCTATGATTTTATTATAGGAGTTATAGTCCAAAATCTCTTGAGTGCATCAGGGTGGAGGAAGACTGATCCAGACACCAGCAGGGGTCTCACAGTGCTGTGGGAGGTGTGTGTAATTTTGTTTTGTTTTGTTGTTATGTTATGTGGGCTGAGCTCCTTGCAAACAGAGGGGTGCGGTGAGGGGTGGAAGCAATAGACGAGTGATAGGGGGGAAAGGGGTGGCAGTGCATGTTATATATTCAGTGGTCTGTGTTTGCCTGAGCTTGAGTCTGGACTAAGGATTCTGAGCTCCTGTGTTCTGATTCGATACATGATATCCAATCACAGAACAATTCAGGATTTGGGCCTCTGCCATTGGCCCTTAAACTCTGAGTCTCGATTTGCAGCTTGGAAGTTTAGACAGCCAATCACGTTGGGAGTGGGAGTGGCCCAGGCCTTCAAAATTGTTTATAAGCAGTTGCTTTGCCCCTGTTATTCAGTTATGTAGTTCAATAAAGGTTCTCGCTGTTATCACTGTGTCTTGCCTCATGGGAACCCACCTACACTTCAGTGTGTGAGATTATGCAGGGTTTGCGCTTTCTTTTGGTAATAAGGCATGGGGCCATTTGATGTTGCTGCCTCCTCCTTTGTCCGGCTGGGCTATCTTTCTTCCATGAGAGAGAAGGAACCTCCATGCTAATTATTTCCCGTGAGGGTCAGATGCCTTGTGATCAAGACCCCACCAACCTCCAGTTCGTGTGGTATGAGGGCCAGACCATAATGGCAGCTTCACCTGGCAGTATATTGCAGGTGAAACCACCACTTCTCCCGAGTCCCTCTTCCACCAAGGTGAATTCGCCATTGCGGTCTGTTCCTCGTACCAGTCCGGGGCAATGGAATGATACATTGCCCAGGCCTAAATATCAGCCTCCGCCATCACACTCACATGTTGGCATATGTTTCTTAATGGCATAAATGGTAATGTTATGCTCATGTGCTCAGTCACCTGGTTAACTGCTGTAAAAACAGGATGCGAGCATTTATGGGCTATTGGCCTCATCCAGCAGGAACTTCTTTTGTTTCTCTTTTTGAGATTTGCGAACTACTGATGAAAGAAATTTCAGCGAAACCAATTGCCATTTAATGCGTATTATTATCCCCACTGAACAGTTCCCTCCCCAGCTGACTTTGCTTCTAGCCCCCCCCCCCCCTTGAGTGGTTTTTCTTTTATTTCCACTCCTTTCCCCACAACACATCCTGTTCTCCAATCTGCGCTTCATTGCATTAGCTGCTTGAAGAGCCCCAAGGATGTTGTGGTGCCTGGAGCTGGCTTGGTTGGGCAAATGTCTGCTGAGAGGTTCCTTTCCGTCAATAAGCTTCCATTTGCTGCTCACTTTACTGTTCCCGTCAGGTAAGCAACTTTTTATTACCACCATCTCTTAACTCCATGGTCTTTAAACTATTCTAACCTGGGATTCATTTTTAACCCCAAAATTCACTATTATGTTTTGCTTATATCAATAGTTTTTAATGGTACGGTCAAACTATTATTTACTGTCAAACTATTATTTATTAGTATTAGCTAATTTTGATTATCTGGGGTTAATCAGGTTGACACATACTCTTTTTGAAGTTGCAATGTCTCCCTTGAATTGTAAGCCATCTGATTCAACTCTTAATTTCTTTTACCTGCATTCCTTTCTTTTTCTTATAAGGCAGCGCTGTGGACCAGTCTGCAGATATGATTGTCAGGGGAAATGAGTGAGTCATCCTGAAATGCTCCCAACCGAAAACCCGCTTTAGCTACATGTCCTGGTATAAGCAAGAAAGGAGGAAAGATGCACGGCTCCAGCTAGTGATTTATTCGAGAGAAGGTGCTGGAGACAGGTTTCCCATTGAGAAGGAATTTCAAGACTTCTTTGAGAGCCCTGGAATGCGAGATTTCAGCTTGAATCTGATCTTGAAAGAAGCAAAGCCGAGAGACACGGGCACCTACTTCTGCGCTAAGCAAGATCACACAGTGAAGAGGCTGCACAGGAAACCAGTCACAAACCCCTTCACTGGGGAATGTACACGATAATCGTTGCTGCACAGATATGACCCAAGATATTTTGGTGCCTGAGGAGGAAAAATTCAAGTGCCATCCATGTTGTACTAATTAACAGTCTCTCTCTCTCTCTCTCTCTCTCTCTCTCTCTCTCACACACACACACACACACACACACACAGGAACTGTGCGAAAATCATGTAAAGCATTCAATGCAATATATGCATGTGAAAGGGGTTGAATCCTTAAGGTCTTTTCTGCAAATGGAAGGGCTCCTTCTGTTCACAGAAGGGACTGAGATGCAGTGGAGGCTTCCACTGGAGAAGCAGAGGTAAAAGTTTAAATAAATAAAGCTTGGCAGAAGGCTTGTGCTTCTCTCCAGTGGCAAAGGTACAGTCATGCCTCATGTTACATTTGCTTCATGTTACGTTCTTTCAGGTTACATCCCGCGGCGACCCGGAAGTACTAGAAAGGGTTACTTCCGGGTTTCGCCATCTGCGCATGTGCAGAAGTGCAAAATGACGTCACACGCATGTGCAAAGCGGCGAATCGCAACCCGCACGTACGCAGACGCTCCACTGCGGGTTGCGAACAGGCCTCCAGAACAGATCCCGTTCGCAACCAGAGGTAAAAAGGTAAAGGTAAAGGTACCCCTGCCCGTACGGGCCAGTCTTGACAGACTCTGGGGTTGTGCGCCCATCTCACTTAAGAGGCCAGGGGCCAGCGCTGTCCGGAGACACTTCCGGGTCACGTGGCCAGCGTGACATCGCTGCTCTGGCCAGAGCCAGAGCCAGAGCCAGAGCCGCACACGGAAACGCCGTTTACCTTCCCGCTGGTAAGCGGTCCCTATTTATCTACTTGCACCCGGAGGTGCTTTCGAACTGCTAGGTTGGCAGGCGCTGGGACCGAGCAGCGGGAGCGCACCCCGCCGCAGGGATTCGAACCGCCGACCTTTCGATCGGCAAGCCCTAGGCGCTGAGGCTTTAACCCACAGCGCCACCTGCGTCCCTTGACAGAGGTAAAGGTAAAGGTAAAGGTACCCCTGCCCGTACGGGCCAGTCTTGGCAGACTCTGGGGTTGTGCGCCCATCTCACTTAAGAGGCCAGGGGCCAGCGCTGTCCGGAGACACTTCCGGGTCACGTGGCCAGCGTGACATCGCTGCTCTGGCCAGAGCCAGAGCCAGAGCCGCACACGGAAACGCCGTTTACCTTCCCACTGGTAAGCGGTCCCTATTTATCTACTTGCACCCGGAGGTGCTTTCGAACTGCTAGGTTGGCAGGCGCTGGGACCGAGCAGCGGGAGCGCACCCCGCCGCAGGGATTCAAACCGCCGACCTTTCGATCGGCAAGCCCTAGGCGCTGAGGCTTTAACCCACAGCGCCACCTGCGTCCCCTTGACAGAGGTACCACTGTATTTATTTCAGGTGAATGAGAGCGCAAAGTGACAATTCCAAGATCTTCCTTTGCATTAGAGAACTTCACCACTGTTTTATTTTTTTGAGTATTGAATCCATACATTTCGCTTCACTGGCATGTCCTCTCAGTGCATGCAAAGAGAGGAGAGTGGATCTTCTCAAAATACGTTGGATTTTGATCAGTTGGATCTCATAGTGCTATCAATCCACGAGACGTAGTTGCAAACTTTGGTGTAGACTCCAGGGTAGCCTTTCTGAGCACATCCAATGCCCCAGGAGACAATCCCCTGGAGCTGCCCGTTGCAGACCACCGGACCACCAGAGTCTCCCTATGAAAGAACACAAGGAAAATCTATTCAGTAAGCGGTACAAGTGAGAGACGGAATATGACTTGTGTTACTCCAATACCTTGCAACAGTTCGTAGAATGTGCCCCTGCCAAACGATACACTAACTGTCATTGAGATCCTTTTTGTCTAATTCCTGCCACACAGGCATCAGTCTCTTGGACAGTACCACCGAAGCCTGATAACTGTGGGATTTCTGAGGGAAACTGCTCAGCACCTCCCAAAATGATAATTCCAAGGATTATGGGGAGGCAGGGGAGCTACGGCAGTTAAAGCAACTCGAAACCTAGTAAGGTTTGTCCTGTCGATGCAAGCCCTACACAACAGCTTCTGTTTGTGCAATGGGGCTTTCCCATCCTCTCCTCCCTGCACCGACCCCAAATGGAGTTGGGGAAGGGTTGGGGAAAACCCCCAGAACGGGCAGAGAGCGAATGCTTGAATGCTTGCACTGACAAGCTATTCACCAGTGGCGTAGCGTGGGTTGTCAGCACCCGGGGCAAGGCAAGTAATTTGCACCCCCTAACCCGTGGATTTGCGCCCCCTAACCCTAACCCCCAGATGTTGCGCCCGGTGCGGCCGCCCCCCTGCACCCCCCACGCTACGCCACTGCTATTCACCATAAGGCAAAGTGGTCTGTTCGCTTTTTGAGTTCCCTCTCCCACCCAACATTCAAGCGGTGTATAAATTTTATTAAATAAATAAACAGGGTGGCATTTTCTTCCAACCAATAACTTGAAACAGCCGTGATTTCCAAGGCCTTTCCATCCCACTGTAAGTTTTTACAGGATTTCAAAGCACCAGAATTGCCAAATAAACAGCAGGCCCCCAAAAACTAATACTGACCTTATAGGGTCTCTCTACAGTTATAATGAAGAGCAGAAAGTAGACAAACTTAGTCTGCTCGACTGTCAGGTTGTCTTTTGCAAACAGACCAATAACTCAAGGATTAATCCCACCTGAACAAGAGGAGGGATTAACGCTAAAGCAAATCTCAAAACTATCTTCAGGTACTAATAATGCAAGTATAAAAGACTCTTCCTCCCAGTTCTCTGGGACAAATAAGGAGGAACCATCAGTCATCAGGTGATTTGCATTATTAACAGAGGATATTGTATGTATAAAATATTTTGGGGGCTGATTGTAATAAAATTCTCACCATCCTGGTAGAAATTTGCGAAACCTTCTGAGGGGGGGGGGGGATCTGATAAAAGTGTTTGTGGGGCCTGAAAATAACACCACTATCCCCTCCCATACACATTTTGCCTAATATACATTACACATTTTTTGCAAAGCAATTTCTCCAAATATTGTGCTTTTTAATTTTCACTAATATACACATTTTTAAAAATGCACACGTTCCCCTCGTATACACATTTTTATATGCATTCCTTGGCTGCAGAAATACAATGCAAATTTGGAGAAGTGCAAATTTTGATGGACGGCTGTGGTAAGTACTCATTTAAATACAAACTGAATTGGGTTTCTCCCCATCCCTAAACCTCCATGGTAGCAACAGGCAACTAGAGACTGGGGGGGTTACTCATTCCTCCTGCCCCTCTGAACCACCTGATCTCAAAGAAATCCTCCCTCCCTTGCTATTATACCGTTAGACCTTGCTTAGCAGACATCATAATAATAATTTTATTATTTCTACCACACCCATCTGGCTGGGTTGCCCTTCCTGAATCATTGACTACCAACTAAACATCTGTATCATCTGCCAAGAGGCCTCTATGCCACAACACTGAAGTACCTACGGAAAGAGAGAAGATTTACCTGGCAGGAGTCTTTGCCGCCCTCCAGAAATCCCACACACATCATGTTTTGCGTGATTTGCCCCGGATAAGCATTTGTGCACTGGCTAGAGGAAAGCACGGGGGCATTCAGGCACTGCAGGAGGTCAGGGTAGCTGGCTGCAGGAAGCATAGGAGAAAAAAAATAGGAATATTGTATTCATTATTATGATAGAGGGACGCGGGTGGTGCTGTGGGTTAAACCACAGAGCCTAGGGCTTGCTGATCAGAAGGTTGGCGGTTCGAATCCCTGCGACGGGGTGAGCTCCCGTTGCTCATTCCCTGCTCCTGCCAACCTAGCAGTTCGAAAGCACGTCAAAGTGCAAGTAGATAAATAGGTACCGCTCTGGCGGGAAGGTAAACAGCTCTGGTTCACCAGAAGCGGCTTAGTCATGCTGGCCACATGACCCGGAAGCTGTACGCTGGCTCCCTCGGCCAATAAAGCGAGATGAGCGCCACAACCCCAGAGTTGGTCACGACTGGACCTAATGGTCAGGGGTCCCTTTACCTTTATTCATTATTATGATTTACGTGGAAAGTATAGCATTGGAAGAAGCAAAGATCACCAGTGTTGAAGCAATGATTCTTCAACATCAACTTTGTTGGACTGGTCATGTTGTGTGGATGCCTGATTGTCATCCTCCAAAGCAACTACTCAACTCTGAACTTTAAAATGGTAAGCGTAATGCTGGTGGTCAACAAAAGAGGCAAATTTTTAAAAAAAGTAGTATAAACAATGATAACCAGTAAACACTGGCCTGGGAGCGCTCCAATTGGAGAACAGCCTTTACCAAAGGTGTCATGGGCTTTGAAGATGCTCAAACTCAGGACGAAAGGGAGAAATGTGCTAAGAGGAAGGCATGTTTGGCAAACCCTCACTGTGACCAACACCCACCCGGAGACTTATGTTCCCACTGTGGAAGGACATGTGGATCCACAATTGCCCTCTACAGTCACTTACAAACCCACTGTTAAAACCGTGTTTATGGAAGACAATCTTACTCGACTTTGAGTGATCACCAAAGAAGAAGACGACTTTTTGATATTGTTTATGACTACTTTCGCCCTGTAATTTTTCATATGTTGAGCATGGTTTCGACTTTGGAAAGGCAGCATACGAATAAAATGATTCTGAAAACGGGGAAAACATCCTTTCATGATTTTCCCCCCTCCCCTGTAACTATAGATTATAGATAGTATTTGGGGCACGGGGCTGGGGGTGATTTGGGGAAGTGAAGCAATGAGGAGGGATTCTCCTGGTCCACATTCTGCTAAAGGAGACTGCCCTTGTGATAAGAGGACATGGTCAGTGTTGAAATAAGATTCAGCTGCCAGTCAGCCTGGCTTATACAGATGGAATGGAGTGGAGAGCAGGGTGAGCCAGGGGTGTGGAGTCAGGGGGGTAGGCTGCTGGTGCAATGGCCCTGGGTGCACTTTTTCTGGGAGGGCAGCATGGGGAGGACACAACAGGCATGCACCCTTTGATCCCAGCCTCACAGAGTGAGGGCAAGGCTGGAATCAAAGGGCGCATAGCTGTTGTGTCCTCATGTTGCCATCTTATCAGCATTGAGGGGTGGGCTGCCATGCCCCGCCCTGGGTGCACACACCCACCCACCCCAGGCTCCATGAAGACACACTCTGCTACTGGGGTGAGCAACCTGCCTGTCTCATTCTGCAAAAGTACTTGGACCAGCCCTGCATGGGCATAGCCAACGGGGAGCAAGGGGGCAGCTGCCCACCCATGAAAGTTAATCAATAAAAATACTTAAATAACTGGGGTTCTTCCCTCCCTAACATAAATCCTGGTTGTTGCTGTTGTTTAATCGTTTAGTCGTGTCCACCTCTTCGTGACCCCATGGACCAGAGCACACCAGGCACTCCTGTCTTCCACTGCCTCCTGCAGTTTGGTCAAACTCATGTTTGTATCTTCGAGAACACTGTCCAACCATCTCATCCTCTGTCGTCCCCTTCTCCTTGTGCCCTCCATCTTTCCCAACATCAGGGTCTTTCCCAGGGAGTCTTCTCTTCTCATGAGGTGGCCAAAGTATTGGAGCCTCAGCTTCAGGATCTGTCCTTCCAGTGAGCACTCAGGGCTGATTTCCTTCAGAATGGATAGGTTTGATCTTCTTGCAGTCCATGGGACTCTCAAGAGTCTCCTCCAGCACCAGAATTCAATCCTGGTCATGCCCATGCAATCTGGGTATTGCTTTTAAAGAGTAAGTTACAATAGCAATCTTAGTCTTAACTTTAAAAGCAACTAGATCTTTTTTAAGGCAACAGAAGGAGATGGAAGAACATGGTTGGGTGGCTAACATGTTGCTCTCTACCCCACCCCCACCCCCTGTTTGTATTCAGCATTCTTGCCCTTGCACCTGCATCACAAAAGAACACAAAGGAGCACTCACTGCCACTGCTACGGGTGTTGCCCCAGCCAGAAATGAGGCACTGTGTCCCGGTGGTCACGCAGCTGGTGGGCAGGCTGACCGATCTGATCCGGGTGTTGAGGGTTGCCTGGGTGGACAGCTTGATGAGCATGATGTCATTGTCCAGTGTGTTGGCATTGTATCTCGGGTGGCGGATGACTTTGGCTGAATTAATGTACTGCTCGCTGCCATCGTTTAAGGTCAAACTGTGTTCCCCAAGTCTCACCTGGATACGTCTGGTTTCAGACAAAGAAGAGGACCTTGATCATCCACATTCCTGTTTCAACACCCCACAGAACCCCAGAACCACCGACATTGCTCCTTTTCTTGGGAGCACACCATTCTCCAAAGTGACTTGAATCCTGACAAATGTGGGATTGGTTGCAAGTTAGCTTCTAGTCCCAAAATACTCAGGCCATCTGGTCCATCTAGCTCAGAATGGTCTACACCAGGCTTTTCCAAACATGGGTCTCCAGCTGTTTTGGGGCTACAGCTCACATCATCCCTAGCTAGCAGGACCAGTGGTCAGGGATGATGGGAATTGTAGTCCAAAAGCAGCTGGAGTCCCAAGTTTGGGGAAACCCTGGTCTACACTGACTAGCAATGGTGCTCCAAGTTTGAGGCAGGAACTCTTTCCCCTAATTCTACCTGGAGATGCCAAGAGTCGAACCTGGAAACTTCTGCACACAAAACGGATGCTCTTCTACTGAGCTATGTGGTTCCTGCTTCAGTGCAGGCTGAGTTGTTGGCATCTGTCTGTCTCGAGAGACAATGCAGTGTGTGCCTCTGGGTGTGAAACCACTGTGTTAGCAGCACCAGACTGCAATCCTGGGCAGTGTATTTGGAGGTCCTGGGCTGCCCACTTCCTGGTCTCTCTGATGTGGTCCAAAGGAAAGCAGAAGAATACATTTGGCACCAGCTTGGCAGCAGACGGGGTGCCAACTTGAATAAAATATTGGGGAGGAGCAGGTAAGCAGGTAAGATAATTGATCACAAGACGAGGTGCATGTACATCGTTTGAATGGCAATGCCCATCAACTTAGGGTGGGGCTGTCAAACATTTTATTGGGGGGCCAAATACACCTTGGCCCCTAGGAGTTGCCAGAAGGAAGCGTACAAGGCGCCATCTAACTGGCGCAGGGACTCCACTCTGGATTTGTGTAGTTTTACTCCTCAGCCCTTTCTCCTCCTGAAGCCACCCCAGAAGTGAGCAGAGGTTTAAGATCAGAGGTTTCCTTCTCCTAGGTGGGCTACCTTCTCAGGTTGATGAGCCCCATCTGCCCCTCACTTCATTCTACAACACGTGCAGAAACAGCCTTCTTGACCATTGGACCCACTGTTGGCCTCGTCTGCTCAATCCATCAGAGCTTGTCTTCACATGCAGGGAGGTTCATAGCTCACTGAGGGTTTGAAACCCAGTGGCTACCCTCACCTGGTTTAGCCAACCAGCTGGTGCCGTTCCCAGGGTGTGGCTGCTGCCACATGCTGACAGCTTCTAGGGGCCACAGGTGAGAGCTGAGTGCAGGGTGGGAACCAAAGGTAGACTAACTACCCCAGAAGAAGCACAATGTGTCCCCTATTAGAGGTACTACCCCTCCTCCAACATCCCAGGCACCCTCATACAGGTTGAATGTTCCAGTGGTTATTATTATTATTTCCAGTGTTAACTGCAGGGGGCAGTGTCTACTACTGCTCATGAAAGGAATACCAAAACAAACAAACAAACAAACAATCAGAGCAATACTGCTGCAAGGAGCAGCATGACAAGTTGTTGTTGTTTTTTAAAAAAACTTACGACTTATAGCAGTGAGCAGCCGAAACAACCCACTGGTTGTTGATGAGCGAACCACCACAGAAGTGGTATCCGGAATTCAGGGAAACTTGGTAGGGGACAGAATGCGATTGGCAGGTGTACCCTCCCACGATTTTATTATCATCATCATCATCATTGATGGGGAAGGCAACTGGGGAAAGAATGAAGAACATCAAATTCTGTATTTGGGGACCTGGGAGACACACCAGCCTACAGATCAGGCTTCATGAAGTCCATGGCTCTACTGTGCAAATGATCTGGCATAGCAGAAACTCAACCCGCTGTCCGTCTTGTCTACAATTAATTAAAAAACCCTGGCATGCCATAATTCTTTCCTTCCATTTAGCAAGGCAAGGTTCTTGTTGTCTGTAATCCCCATGTAGGCGAAGAGTTGTCTAATTGCACAGGGTACTAGGAAACATCTGGTGAAAGGGAAAGCAAGAGAACTCAAAATTTCCATATCTCCCAGATGTTTTCCTAGCCTGGTCAAGTCCTGTTTCTTACATACTTGCGGACTAAGCAAAGAGCCACCAGTGTCTCCGTCTGGAAGGTTGGCCACTTTGCCCATCTACTCCTCCTTCAAGAATCTGTCTTTAAAATAATGTATTGTTACCAGATTTTTTTCAATCAATCCGGGGACACTTTTTTTTTTTAAGCTGAGTAATGGGGATGGTGAGGCAAAAGACCCTGGGCCCAAGCACACATGCATATTGTATAAAGGTGCAAATCCCTTCTTTTGCACCTTGTGAAACATAAATGTGCAGAGTTTTTGAAAAACCCGCCTGCCTGCGACTCCTGAGCCTCCCCCGATCTGTCAAAACAGGGGGAAGGGGACAGGAGATCGGGGAAGGCTTGGGAGTCATGGGCGGGCGGGCGGGCGCCATAGCCCAGGAGGGGCGCAAGGGGCACGGTTTCTCTGCCGGGCAAGGTGCAAAGCCCTTCTTTCGCACCCTGTGAAACATAAATGCGCAGAGTTTTTAAAAAACTAGGCAACTGTGTGCCACCTGCTCGTGACTCCCAAACCTCCCTCGATCTCCTGCCCTCTTCCTCCTTTGTTTTGACTGAAGGGCTTTGCACCTTGCCTGACAGAGAAACCGCTCACCTTGCACCCTTCCTGGGCAAACGCCGCCCACCTGCGACTCCCGAGCCTCCCCTGATCTGTCAAAACAAAGGTGGAAGGGGGCAGGAAATCTGTACCGCCGGACATCCCCGGTTCTCCTTCAGCAGTGGCAGTGGCAGTGAGCAGCTCCTGAAGCCAGCCAGAGCCAACTGTGCCACCAGGCTGGCTCCGGGCTGCTGAGGCTACCGCTGCCACATTTCCCAGGGAGAGATTTGCAAATCCAGGGACATTCCGGGGACAGAATTGCAAATCTGGGGACTGTTCCTGGAAACCAGGGGCGTCTGATAACCCTGAAATAACAGGCCTTGTGTGTTTGTCTCCATTTGGCTGAAGCTGGTCAGGACTGGAAGGCAGCGACAGACATCGCAGAGGCACAGCTTCCCTTCGGGTGTGACCCCTACTTGTCAAAGAGCTAAACAGGCCCAGGAGTGTTCAAAGTGGCAGGAAGAGCCATCTCCCCTTGTTACCCAGACAGGAACCATGAGAAGCCCTGAAACTTACCAGCCACTCCCAAGAAGGCTATGAACAAAACAAATTTCATGGTGATTTCTTCCAAGTGGGAAAGCCAAAAGGAAGCATTGTATATTTATATCCTGGGTTTATCTCCACCCCAAGGACTTTATCCAATGGAAAAGTACACAATGGAAAATCTAGAAAATCCATACTTGGGTTTGCATTAACAACAGGTGGTGAGGAAAAAGAGAATCAATCATACATTAATCACAGACCGTCCAAGTGCCCCTCTTTTCTAGGGCTAGTCCCAGATTTACAGAAGCCATCTCAGTTTCTGATTTGATCCCAGAATGCCCCACTTTTCCTTAAGATGTCCCTATTTTCATTGGAGAAATGTTGGAGAGGATGGAGTTATGCAAACCCCTGAACCAAGGAGATAAGTAACTATATAAGCTTTAGAAGGCATTTGAAAGCAGCCCTGTATAGGGAAGGTTTTTTAAATGTTTAATGTTTTATTATGTTTTTATATATGTTGAAAGCCGCCCAGAGTGACTGGGGCAACCCAGTCAGATGGGTGGGGTATTATTATTATTATTATTATTATTATTATTATTATTATTAAAAAATAGGATGTCCCTATTTTCATCAGAGAAATGTTGGATGGTATGTAATCATAAATTCACAAAATATAGATGGTAACCTTCCTTAATCTTAACTCCTATTTGAGAGTCCAGATGTTTTAAATTCCTCCCCACCAGGTATCTGTAATATGTAATAATAGTCTGGGATTGAGATTTGATCTTAATTTTATACTGGCCTTAGGAAATTTCCCTCAGAAATATGTTTGAAGTTGTGCTCTAAATAAAGAGGCATTTGTCCAGAGCATCACTCCGGAATTTTGCTCCAGATTGAAAACTGTATTTCTTCGAATCCTGCTATGCTTCTGCTATGAAGCCCTTGGTTGACCCACTCCTCTGGTTTTCAGACCCCAACCTCATGCCAAGTACTTGCCAATGTCAACATCTCACCATTGAAATATACATTCTTTAAAAAACCAGAAGCATTTTTACTTGGTATTATAGGTCAGGACATTAATAGGCAAGATGTTAAATTGTTTTTATATGCAACAACTGCGGCAAGAGTATTGTTAGCCCAGAAATGGAAACAAGAAGAAATTCCGACAAAAGAAGAATGGCAGACGAAATTAATGGACTATGCAGAATTGGACAAAATGACAGGAAGGATTCGAAACCTGCGGGACCAGAGATTTACAGAAGATTGGAAGAAGTATATGAATTATTTGAAGAGCAACTGTAATCAACAAATTACGCTAGTAGGACTACAAGAAGTTTTGTAAGGAGAAATATACGAAGTGTTACAAAGTAGAAAAAGATAGAGATATTGGTTATGAGTTTGAAATGTAATAGGGAAGATAAGAAATGCATACTAAGAGATTAGATTGGAAAATTTTCAGACAGAATTGATGGAAGTCAAAAATTTGAATAAGATGTAAAAGTATGTTTAATTACTGTTAAAAATGTTTAAAAAACTTTTTTTTAAATATAATTTTTATTAATTTTTAAAAAAGTACTTGCCAATGTCATTTGCTCACATTCACTCCCCTTGTTTGTCCCATTCTTCTGTTTTCTTACTACCCTCGTCATTTACATGTTCCTAGGGGCAGAAATATGTCTTCTCTCTCCCGACTATGTCGTTCTCTTTTTTCTAAGCAAGATGAGCAGCAGGGATCACAAAACACAGCACCTTGCTGAGGCTTTGGGGAAGAAAGATGGAAGACAACAAAGGGGAGCGTTTATCAGCTCCCTCACTGTGTGCAACTAGAAATATGGAGAACTGGAGCCAGAGATACTGGGTACAGCTGACTTACTGAATTTTTCTTTAAGTGAAAGGAGAACTGCAATGGGAAACAGGTGTATTTTATTCATTACCATTCTTCTAAGCAGTTTTGTGTGGTGTTCCTAGTTTTTCTCATTTTTTGAAGTTGCTCAGGTGTGTAGGCTAGTCATCGCCAAAGCAAGACCACTCAGTGTGCTTCAAGGTAGAGTCACGATATGAGTGAAGGGCTCTCCTATGAACCCCTGCTCTATACTAGAATACAGAGCTCAGCATGTACTGCTGATCTCAGATCAGAGAAGCAAGAGGGTTAACGTTTTTATCTGGTCTACAGTTTCTGCTTCTGTCCAACTTTGAGATCATGCCAATGTCTATTGCCCAAGTTGTACTCTGAATGAATTATATGTTTTGTTCCAAAAGATTTATTACTAAAAATTGCATTTGTTTTATTAGGGGATGGTATGGTTGTCTAGCAAATACAGTGGTGCCCCGCAAGACGAATGCCTCGCAAGACGAAAAACGCGCTAGACGAAAGGGTTTTCCGTTTTTCGAGGTGCTTCACAAGACGAATTTCCCTATGGGCTTGCTTCGCAAGACGAAAACGTCTTGCGGTTTTGCTTCCTTTTTCTTAAAGCCGTTAATACCCGGGGAATCCGCGCTCCGCAAGATGAAAAAATCGCAAGACGAAGCAACTCGCGGAACGAATTAATTTCGTCTTGCGAGACACCACTGTACTCCAAACCTAGGTACAAACACTGAAATCTTGACAAATTTTGCAGTTCGGTGAAGTCTCTGTTGAGCTTCAAGCACAATTCTGCATATATGAGGCTCACGTTCTTAACAGATGAAAAACCCAATCACTTTGGAATACAGTCGTTCCTTAGATCCCAAACGCCTTGGTACTTGGATGTTTTGTCTCCCAAATGCCGCAAACCCAGAAGTGAGTGTTCCGGCTTGCAAACGTTCTTTGAAACCCGAATGTCCAATGGGGCTTCTGCACCTTTGATTGGCTTCTTTTGTTTCCGAACATTTTGGAAGTCAAATGGACTTCCGGAATGGATTCCGTTCGACTTCCAAGGTACGACTGTACTTGGATTTAACTTAAATTTACTGCAGAGCCAATTTCTCTATCTGTTACACAGAATCCAAAGTGAGAAATAAAACAGTTGTTCCCATAAATCTCTTATTACCTGGAGGGAGATATGTGCTTCCCCAAAGTCATAAAACAACTTGTATGTGTAAACCACCAGTAGACTCAGAATGCATATAGAAGAGAAAAAATGGAGAACACACCTTGTACTGAAGAACACAGAACAAGGCTCACAGAACAAGATGTGGGGGTGCAAGGGTAAAGTTTTCTTGGAATATGAGCCAAGAAAGGGTTGCAAATTGAGATGCAGTAAGGGTAACTCAGGAAACATAATAAAAATAGGATTGCGAAAAATTGGAAAAGTGGTATTATACCAACAAAAACAGAGTGGCTTGCCAAATTATTGGAGTACTACAATATATCCAAAACAATGGGAGAAATTGGAAGGATCTCAAAAGAGAAGATAGACAGGGACTGAAAGGTGTTTAAAGGATACTTGCAAAACCATATTGAAAAATCAGAACTCCTATTAGAATAAACAAGTTCCGTTTTAAATACTGAAATACTAAATAAGATGGATAACAATGTGTAATAGAAAAAGAAGCATGAAATTAGGTTAAAGGTGTGTGAAAGAAAGCAATAGAAGTGGAAAGAAATAGCAATTGAGTAGATTGGAAGTCTAACACAAAGGTGGGGTGAGGGGTGGTGGATGATGATGGGAAAAGGAATTATCTGTGGGATTGAGTGTAGGTATGTTTGAACATTTTTAAGGATTGTATGAAATGTATGTTTGTATGCTTGTATATTCACAATATGTGTGTATTAATGCTGAATTATTTTAATAATAAAAACTTTTTTTAAAAAAAGGATTGCTAACTCATTCAGGTGTCAGCTAACATCAGTTTGAGATTATATGCCCCTAGCAGAGAGATGAGCTTCTCTTTCTCTGTAGATCCCCAGCTGCTTCACCTCATTGGCTGGACGGTCTCAGAATCAGGACCAATGAGGTGCTCAAGTGAGCCCCTTCTTTAATGGAACTCCACTCCAGCACTGAGGAGGCAACAGATGTCTTCCTCTGCATTTCTCTTGCAACAGACACCATGTGGCGGTCGGTGCTGGGTGTCTTTGTTGGCCTGCAGCTGTTGACAGGTAGGGATCTCTCTCTCACAGGCAGGATGTATCTAAGGGCCTCCATATTTGCAAAAGGCAGGCTGAAAAGAATCCAGCTGCGCAGAATAATCCTTTCAGGAGATATCTGCCAAGGTGGTTGGCAATGAGATAGAAAAAATGCATCCTACAAGCAAGATGGAAATTGCGAGGGGGAAGAGAAATTAGGAGGAGAGAGAATACTGGGAGAGATTTGATAAATGAGAGGGAGATGCACAAAAAATAAGTTATCTGCCTTGGGAGAAGAGGAGGTTCGTAGTTCAGACATAGAAGAGCCTAGTGAAGGCTTGATTCCTAATGGCCAGGGTACCAGGGAAAGGGAGTTCATCACCAATCTGGTCTCTAGGTTCACTCTGTCTCTTTCCCGAAGAAGAGAAGCTCAGCAGTGCAATGTGGAGTGGGAAATTTTGAGGAGGGGGTGCGTAGGAGAACAGGAAAGAAAGGGGTAAGGGAATGGACTGGGAAGAGCTGGGATTATGGGATGGAACCTTCACCACAACCTTTTTCTGATGAAGTATAAGCAAATAGTTAGCACAAAAGTTGGACAGAACTAAAGAACGAAGAAGAAAACAACAACAAGGGGGGAAATGTGGAGCCGAACTGTGACATGCACGCTCTCTTATTATGGGCCCTTCTTCGTTTCTCTGGTGTTTTGCAGGTCTCTGCAGTGGGATCAATGTGATACAGGAGGATCGCTTCCAAATCATCCGGGAAGGGAGCAGAACAATCATAGACTGCAAGCATGATGACTCGTCCTACTTATATGTTTTTTGGTACCGGCAGAAGAGCAACAGTGTGCAGAAGCAGCTGCAACTCATTGGATTCTCTATACATGGGAATGACCCAGAGATGGAGATGACCCAATACAGCATAGACAGACCGGAAGTGACTCATGCCTCCTTGTCCATCCCTAGGGGACAAGCTGAAGACACAGCGGTGTATTTCTGTGCGGCTAGTAAAGGCACAGTGAGAGTTCTCTGCGTCACAGCTGCACATGAACATCGCAGCTCTGCCCACACTCCCACCTAGGCCACAAACACACACAAACTATAACCAGTCACCTTCATGTTCTGAGGAGGGCAGGAAACAGCTGCCGCTGCCGTTGCTGACGGCATGTCTGCAATGATCACCCAGTGTTCTCTAACCACAGTTCGCTCAGAACTTCAGTTGTGTGTCCCCCAAATTGCTTTTGAGAAGTTGCTTAACTTGCAGCGTGATGACAGAACCTTGTCGCAGACAAGCCAAAGAGGGACAGCCAGGTTAGCTCCCCAGAAACCTAAAAACAAACAAACAAACAAATTTATACATACATACATACATACATACATACATACATACATACATGGGACATGGGTGGCGCTGTGGGTTAAACCACAGAGCCTAGGACTTGCCGATCAGAAGGTTGGTGGTTCGAATCCCCGTGACGGGGTGTGCTCCTGTTGCTCGGTCCCTGCTCCTGCCCACCTAGCAGTTCGAAAGCATGTCAAAGTGCAAGTAGATCAATAGGTACCACTCCGGCGGGAAGGTAAACGGCGTTTCCGTGCGCTGCTCTGGTTCGCCAAAAGTGGCTTAGTCATGCTGGCCACATGACCCGGAAGCTGTACGCCGGCTCCCTCGGCCAGTAAAGCGAGATGAGCGCCGCAACCCCAGAGTCAGTCATGACTGGACCTAATGGCCAGGGGTCCCTTTACCTTTACCATACATACATACATACATACCCCACCCATCTGGTTGGGTTTCCCCGCCACTCTGGGCGGCTTCCAACAAAATATTAAAAATACAATAAAACACCAAACATTAAAAACTTCCCTAAACAGGGCTGCCTTCAGATGTCTTCCAAAAGTCAGATAGTTGTATGTTCTGCTCAGTGGCAAACAGTCAGTGGACTAGGGGGCAGGACTAGTCCCCTAAATGTTCCCACCAGAGCTTTTTTTCTAGAAAAAGAGGTGCCGTACTCAGCATGAAGTTGTTACGATAAGTGCCACACTTTTTAACAACAAAAAGATGTGCTGCTACTGCGTACCCTTGAGTACCCCCTGGGGGGTGGGGAGCACTGGTTCCCAGTAAATTGGAACCTGAAAGTATTATATATATAATTTTTATTACATTTTTCTGTTTTACAATTTAAAATACTCATTTAAACATCCTTAAAATTTCAATGACTTCCCCTCTTCTGTTTCCATAGTTCATTTTGCATATCATAAATCCCTGCATATTTTACAAAAACTAAACCATTCAGTATTCCATTATTGCATCCATCAAAACTTATTTAAACTGTTGAATTTATCTTAATGCTGCCAACATTTTCAAGTGTACACAGTTCCCCCCATGTATTCAATAAACATTTTCCAATCTTCTGTAAATGTATGTTCTCTTATTCTATGCGCATATTCTGTCAGCTTAAGTTGCCATTCTTCTTTAATTTAGGACCTTAAAGTATTAAATTCCGGTGCCTCCTTCCCAAAGCCCAGAAAGCTTCTGCCCATTTTAGGGAGGGAAGCATGATGTCTCTGATCCTAATTGTTCCCCTACCATCTCTGGGTCAGCTTAAAAAAATGCTCTGTGTCCGTGTTTTCAATATATCTTTTTAATGAGGGGTGCAATGCATTTTTGTAAACGGCTTTTCGTGTTGTTGTTGTTTTTCTTTTTTTAAAAAAACAATCCAGCAGTGTTATAAATTTCATGAAATGCAGGAAATCCATTTAAATGTGTGCTTCACCTTTCGAACTTGGCCATTCAAGGAAGTCTTCCATCCTCAAGGGGGAGCAGTTGAGCCTACACCATATTTCTGCAAGGAGATGGTTGAGAAACAGCAAACGCTCCGAGATGAAGGTCCAGACCGTGTGGTGTGTGGCTGTTTCTCTCTTGGCTGCAGGTGCGTTCGTAGCTGGGAGGAAACGACCAGTCAAGAAACCCTAAAATATTCTGTTGGAATTTAAATGTTCTTACAATTTCCCTCAGGTTGATACAAACCGAGGAGGAAAGAACGAGGAGGGCAAGTTGGAGAATCGAAGCTTCTGGGGCACACACCTTTTGCTGTGGACTTGCTTCATCAACCTGGTGGCATCCATGTATTATTGCTGGATTACAATTCCCTTCAATCCTGGCTAGCATGGCTGATGGCACTTCAGAAAGCTCAGTCAGCAAAGCATGAGACTCTTAATCTTAGGATTATGAGTTTGAGCCCACGTTGGGCCAAAGATTCCTGCATTGCAGGGAAATTGGACGAGATGACCCTCATGGTCTCTTCCAAACCTACAGTTTTATGATAGGATTTGTAGTCTGAAACAACTGGAGGGCACCAGGTTGAGGAAGACTGTTACAGACGCTAGCAGGAGGTCTTTAATGTTGTGTTTGTTTGTGTGTGTGTGTATTGTTGTTATGGGTTTCTGTTGTTATTATGGGTTTCTGTGTTGAAAACCACCCTGTGACCCATGGATGAAGGGCAGTACATAAATAATATATAATAATATTATTACAGTGGTACCTCAGGTTACATACGCTTCAGGTTACATACACTTCAGGTTACAGACTCTGCTAACCCAGAAATAGTGCTTCAGGTTAAGAACTTTGCTTCAGGATGAGAACAGAAATCGTGTTCTTTAGCTAATGGAGCCTCCTGTTGCCGCCGCACCACCAGAGCACCATTTCTGTTCTCATCCTGAAGCAAAGTGCTTAACCTGAAGCACTATTTCTGGGTTAGCGGAGTCTGTAACCAGAAGCGTATGTAACATGAAGTGTATGTAACCAGAGGTACCACTGTACAGGCAAACCAGCTTCATACTGCCCACCTCCCAGTTCTGTGAGGGATGGAGGAGCTAGCAGTCACAGAGGGTCATCATCCCCCTCCCCTGTCCCCCAGATGCTGGGGTAGGGCGAGTCCCAGGACAGTTAGCGTGGCATACAAATCATGTGACCGCTGTGCATTTGTAGCACAGATATGCGTAGAAATAGAAAAATGAATACGATTATCCGAGCAATTTCTTTGAGTGTATCTTTTTCTCCACCAAGGGCTTGCAGGCAAAGAGATCTACCAGGCGCCAAGTCTGATGGTGAAGGAGGGCGGAATAGCCCAGCTGGAATGCAGTCAAACTTACGGACACGATAACATGTATTGGTACAAGCAACAGCCCCAGGGGATGGGCCTTCAGCTTCTCTATTACTCCATTGAAAATGCTGTGGAGACCAACGAGATCAAGTCGGACAGACTGACGGCTCGTCGGCTGGACAATAAAGTCTTTTGCTTGAACATCTCTTCAGTCAAACCAAGCGATACAGCCGTGTATTTCTGTGCTAGCAGGAGATACACAGTAGTCAGGAGCTCTTCCTGCAGTGTGCAATAACTGCCTGCACTGGCTGTGTTTAGCAACGTGACACCTGTTGTCTTTGAGAACTAGGCCTTAGAAGGGGTGGGCTGCTGTTTGAAAGGAGTTTTGCTCTGACTGGGGAATTCCACCCGGCGTAATGTGTGCTGCCACCGTTTCACTCTGACTGATGGGAGAGGAACTGCATTCATTACCACAGACCCTGCACCAGGGTCACCTTGATGTTGTTACAGTTCCCATCATCTCTGAACAATGACCATGTTGGCTGGGGACTATAGTCGGATGGAGGGCCACCAATCCCTGCCTTATGATTTAAGAATTACATCACAGGGTCCATTGAGGGCTGCTAAACACTTGAGTTGCCAGTGATGCATTTCTCTCCTTCTGTTTTAAATAAAACAATAAATATCCCAGGCCCTTGGCTAATTAGTCAATCTCTGGTTGGTTGGTTGGTTGGTTGGTTGGTTGGTTGGCAGGCATCCGTTTGTCTCAGGTGACAATGGAAGAGTATGCCTTTGGGGGGTGAAGTCAAAGCATTGGAGAGTTACATGTTTTGTTGCATCTGGGGAAGATGAAGGTGTCTGATTGTGGTGATCTATGGCCTTTTAAATAGGGTGTGGGGGTTATTGTTTTCATTTGTTATTACGGTATGGTTTTTTTTTTTTGTTTTTATGTTGCAGCCACCCTGTGAACTTTGGATAAAGGGTGGCCTAGCAATGACAAACCTAGACAGCAGCTTAAAAAGTAGAGACATCACCTTGCCAACAAAGGTCCGTATAGCAAAAGCTATGGTTTTCCCAGTAGTGATGATTGGAAGTGAGAGCTGGACCATCAAGAAGGCTGATCGCCAAAGAATTGATGCTTTTGAATTCTGGTGCTGGAGGAGACTCTAGAGAGTCCCATGGACTGCAAGAAGATCAAACCTCTCCATTCTGAAGGAAATCAGCCCTGAGTTCTCACTGGAAGGACAGATCCTGAAGCTGAGGCTCCAATACTCTGGCCACCTCATGAGAAGAGAAGACTCCCTGGAAAAGACCCTGATGTTGGGAAAGATGGAGGGCACAAGGAGAAGAGGACGACAGAGAACAAGATGGTTGGATAGTGTTCTCGAAGCTACCAACATGAGTTTGACCAAACTGTGGGAGGCAGTGGAAGACAGGAGTGCCTGGTGTGCTCTGGTCTAGGGGGTCACGAAGAGTTGGACACGACTAAACGACTAAACAACAACAACAGAAATTAAATATGTACGTAAAATATATTTTATAGGATGATGCTTTGAGGCAACTATTCCTTTTAATCAGTTTTTGCTAACCGGGCAAAATGTTTTGGACTAGCACTCCCATCAGCCCCAGCCAGTGCAATTGTTTGGCAAAGGGTGCTTCACAGCTTCATTTAAAAAGAAACCAGAAATTAGTTCCTTTCACAAGGAAAGGGCCCTCCACACATGCTCTGGAAGCATTCTGAGAAGGCTGCCATAGTTTTCAGAACACAACCATGGGAGCCTTATTCTGATCCAGCTGGGAGGTGACTTTTAAGGGGGGGGGGGATCAGCAAGTAACTAAGATTCAGCCTGGCATTCAGTTTCTCTCACATATTTAGAGATACGTAAGTGGAGATACTTTGATACCATCAGATTGCCCAGGGCTTTTTTTCCAGCGGAACTCTCCAGAACTCAGTTCCTGCGGCTCTCAAGCGGCGGCATCGCCATTATAAGAGAACAAGAGAGGTGTTCACGGTGAGTTCCAGCACCTCTTTTTTTTTTTAGAAAAACAGCACTGAGATTGCCTAATCAACTCTCTCTTTGTCTACACAGAGTTACATCCCTGCCAGAATATAACAAGTGATATAAACATTTGTGGCTTGTCATGTTATAGAATATTCCTGGGCAAAAAGAAGAAGAAATAACATTAAAGAATTTAATCATGGAAAGCATAATAAAAAAGCAGGAAAATTGGACAATAAATACAAAAATGCTGTTATCAAACCCAGCAGTGTGAGCTGCTTCCAGGGTATAAATAGGATTGTGTTGCGAATATCCTCTGGACACAAACAAGCATGCCCTAAACTCTCAGTCCCACCAATTAAAATTGGAGCACATTGATGCGTCAGGTTAAAATGTATGTTGGTTTATTGCATTACAGTGCTACCTCAGGTTAAGTACTTAATTCGTTCCGGAGGTCCGTTCTTAACCTGAAACTGTTCTTAACCTGAAGCACCACTTTAGCTAATGGGGCCTCCTGCTGCTGCCGCGCCGCCGGAGCACAATTTCTGTTCTCATCCTGAAGCAAAGTTCTTAACCAGAGGTACTATTTCTGGGTTAGTGGCGTCTGTAACCTGAAGTGTATGTAACCTGAAGCGTATGTAACCCGAGGTACCACTGTATATACAGGGAAGGGGACTTTTGTTGTTACACTTCAACTCCAATCAGCCCCAGGCAGTAGGGCTATTGATGGGAGTCCAGAAACAGCTCACAGCCCACAGATTTCGTGCCCCTAAACGAGAGCAGCAAAGCCAGCAGTATCTTCTTACCTTGACTTTGTGATGTCAGGAGGGGAGTCAGTGTGACGGAACCACAGAAGGAAGCGTAGAGTATCACAGCCGCATGAAACTTGCCGAAAGTCTAGTGGCTGCATTAGAGAAGAAATGGGGATTAGCTGGTGCATTCTGAGTGTTTGGCTTTTGGAAATAGGTAAAGCCTTCATTGAATCCTTTTTATATAAAGCTCATCTGCGACCTTGGTTTAAACCAGGGTTTCCCAAACTTGGGTCTTCGGCTGTTTTTGGACTACAGTTCCCATCGGTCCTGCTAGCTAGGGATGCTGTAGTCCAAAAAGAGCTGGAGACCCAAGTTTGGAAAACACTGGTTTAAACCCTCACCCCCAATGTTATAACACTTAAGTTTTCTCTCTTCTAGGAAGCTCAAATGCTCGCATCGACCAGACACCGGGTTTAGTGCTAAGAGAAGGCGACACTGTGCAGCTGGAATGCAACCAAACGGAGTCGCACAACTATATGTTCTGGTACCGGCAGGATGCAAATCGAGCTCTGCAGTTTCTCTATTATTTCCAGTATCGAGAGCTTCTGGAGAACAGCAGTCTTCCTGAACGGTTCGCAGCCAAACAGCCTGAGACTCAGCACCTTAAGCTGAAGATTTCCTCTGTGAAACAAGAGGATTCAGCCATCTATTTCTGTGCAACCAGCCTTGACACAGCAGTTCAAAGTAATGCATCCCACCTACAAAAACATTTCATATGTATGAGCGTCTGAAGGTGGAACAACACAGACACGATCTTGTGTTTTTCTCATAACACTCATGCTGGGAATTGGGGCAGTATTTGAATAGACAAATCAGTGGATGAAAGAGGAAGTGCTTAACCTCTGCCCTGCCTGCCCGCTTTGAATTAATTTAACCTCACTGTGGGCAGAGGGTTTTCCTGGTAGTGGCGCCTGCCCTGTGGAACGCCCTCCCATCAGATGTCAAGGAAATAAACAACTATCTGACTTTTAGTAGACATCTGAAGGCAACCCTGTTTAAGGAAGTTTTTAATGTTTGATGATTTATCGTGTTTTAATATTCTAGCCACCCAGAGTGGCTGGGGAAACCCAGCCAGATGGGCAGGGAATACCATATATCATTTCCCAGAATGCTTTTAGAACCTTACAGGTCCACCACATGTGACAGAAGGTGCCTTCCTTTTGCTTACATTTCCAGCAGATATTGGCACTTGTCTCACACATTTTTGCCAGCTTACAAGGAGTCAAATACCACCGGTACATCATTTTCATATAATTTTCTTTCAGCGTACAACATGCTGAGAATTTCACCACCGCCCAAGCCTCCCTTACCTGGATTGTGCAGCGGTGCCTGGCAGCAACAATGGCAGATTCTGGTGAGATCTTGTGAGATCTCACTGAGCTTTTGCAAGATCTTACAGAGCTCATGAGATCTTGTGAGATTTCAGGAAGATCTCACAAGATCTTGCTAGCCTAATACTGCTATTAAACCAAGTAGATTTAGTATGATTATGTACAGGGTTTCCATGTTCGGATACAGCTAGCACTGTCGGCAGGGTAAGGTCCTGGCACTTGCATGACCTCCCACTACTGACATTACTGGTGCTGGCAGAGTTGAGTAAGGTTGGCACAGTGCAAACACACTGGTGCAGCCAAACTGGTGCTCATGCCAGTGTGTTCACACCACATCAACCTCACCGCCTTCCAAGGTACAGTGATGTCAGTGTTGGGAGATATGCTAAGTGCCTCCCCCAACCAAATGCTACTGGTTGTGGGTGGCCTATGATTTGAAAAGATTCCACCTTCTGCCCAAGTAGTGTTTTCAAGTATCCATTGTAGGTGTGCTTTTAACAGCAGCTCGACATGCAGACTTAGGGTGATATTCAATTAAATAATTGCATGAGTGGACCACAATGGGACTTTCTTCCCTCTCTTCCCTCTGTGATCCCCCTAAATCCTTTGTAAGGGTTCCCCCAAACCCAGATTCGGGGACAGTGCGGGGTTGGAAGAGAAGAAGGAAAGTCCTATTGCAGAAGTGGAAGTTGCTCTGCTCATGAACTTATTCCACCAAATGCTGCCTATAATCCTGATCTCAAAGGTTCTCCAGAACAGACCAGGCAGTCTTCTTGACTTTTTCCAAACCAATTGGCAGCAAGATTCTACTGCCAAAACAGGTCCTCCTTCAACGCCTGGGCAGGCCGGGTCTTCCTGTTATATACCTGCTGGGATTGACAAGGCATATGACCCTCACCTGAATCTCATTTAACTCTTTGGGGGTGGGGGATTAGCATCAGACGTCATGTGCACGGAAGCTGCCAAATCAATTAACCAACTAGGGTTACTGTTAATAGCAACAGTTTTCCTATAACTTGATATTGCTCGATAGTTCTGATGAACTGCAAAAGCATTTTTAGTTTGCTTTCTGTTGCCACCCTGGAACTTTTCTTTATTAGTGCCACTTTGTTTTGTATGATTCCTTGCAAATGAAGGGAAACAACTTTTCTCCTTGTATATGTTGATAATCTCTTGTTGGTTACTGAGAACAAACAAGATTGTACAGAAGCAAGATTGGGTGCTTGCCTGGCCAGGACATAGGTGTGACTATACAACCTTCAGAAGACATCTGAAGGCAGCCTTGTATAGGGAAAGGGTTTTTTTTAATGTTTCATGTTTTATTATGCTTTCATATCTGTTAGAAGCAGCCCAGAGTGGCTGGGGCAACCAAGGTGGATGGGTGAGGTATGATTATTATTATTATTATTATTATTATTATTATTATTAAATAGGATGTCACTGTTTTCATCTGAGAAATGTTGGCGGGCATGTGAAAACAAAGCAAGAAAGAGGTCACTAAACGTGGCATACTCAAATGCAGGGAAGATGCTGTCACAAAGCACAGGGAGTGGGGCAATACATTTCCCTGGTCCAGGGTGTGTTTAAAAGATTAAGAATAAGCTCTTGAGTTGCACCATTCCTGAAAGGCATGTGCTCACATAATTAGTTAATAATAAGACAGATTTAGGATAGCAACTGCTGCCATTTGCTTGGCCAAGTCTGTGCTTCTTCAGAAGGAAAGAAAGGGGGTTGAGGTGAATAGAGCAATCATAACCATGATCATCCACAAACTCACAAGACCTGGAATGTACAAATTATTTTCTCCTCCTCCAGTGAAGTAATTCACAATCCTAATTTGCATTTGCATTTATAAATTAGTCCATGCAAATCTTGCACAAATCTATGTCCTTATTTTGGAAATGACCATTTGTACACATGCCCAATATTTGCCCTCTTTCTTGATGTGGAAGTGGCCAAACTAATTAACCATTATCCTGAGACCGTTGGCATGGGTGTAAGATTTTGTGCAGCGCTACGGTGAAACTCACTTTCATTGGAGAAAAGAAGAAGAAATTAGTATATTCAGCTTAAAAAAAGGTCCCCATTCAGCAGAGAGCAAAGTAGTGGACCAAGGGAGGATGCCTACAAGTATTATCAGAAAACAAATAAGCCTGTCCTGAACTCTCAGCTCTGCCATATAAAATGGAAGCAATTAAAGTTGACCTGATTATTCAAAAGTATGGGGTGATCAGATATAGGCTGTATGCACACCATAGATTCAAAGCACCTCCCTACCCCTCCAAGTATTCTGGGAGCTGTAGTTTGTGGAGGGTGCTGGAGAATTGTACCTCTGTGGGGCATAAACTACAGTTCCCAGGATACGTGTGTGAGTGTGTCGTACACGCTTTAATTGTGTTTTAAATGTACAGTGTGTAGGCAGCCACAAAACTACATGAGAATCTTCTTTGGCAATCACTCGTAGCCGAGTAAAATTGTCTTCCATAGACACAGTCTTAACAGTAAGTCCGTAAGTGACTGCGGAGGCCAGTTCTGGTTCCACACATCCTTCCACAGTGGGGACATAGGCTTCCAGGCGGGAGTTGATCACGGTGAGGGTTTGCCCAGCGTGCCTTCCTCTTAGCAAGTTTCTCCCTTTCGTCCCGAGTTCGAGTGTCTTCAAAACCCATTAAGTTAGTTCTAGGTATGAGCTTTCGTGTGCATGCACACTTCTTCAGATACACATGACACCTTTGGTAAAGGCTGTGTTCAAGTTGGAACGCTGGCAGGTCAGTGTTTCCCAGTTGTCGGTGTTTATACTACATTTTTTTAGATTTGCCTTGAGAGAGACTTTAAACCTCTTTTGTTGACCACCAGCATTACGCTTTCCATTTTTAAGTTCGGAATAGAGTAGTTGCTTTGGAAGACGATAATCAGGCATCCGCACAACATGACCAGTCCTACGAAGTTGATGATTGCTTTGACATTGGTGATCTTTGCTTCTTCCAGTACAATGGCATTAGTTCACCTGTCTTCCCAGGTGATGTGTAAAAAAATTTCAGAGATACCGTGGATGGAATAATTCGAGGTGTTGGAGATGGCGTCAGAGTAAGCCCCAGTGAACTCACTCAGTGGGACTTTCAAATAGGAGGTGCAGGTTACAGCAACAGCCAAGGCGACATTTTTCCACCTTCGCCTCATCAAGCAATTGGTCCCTTACCTTTCCCGCCCTGACTTGGCCACAGTGATTCATGCGACGGTCATCTCCAGGCTTGACTACTGTAATTCGCTCTACGCGGGGCTGCCCTTGAAGCTGTCCCAGAAACTCCAGTGGGTGCAGAATGCTGCAGCGAGGCTCCTCACGGGGTCTCTGCCATGGGAGCATATTCACCCAGTGCTTTTCAAGCTGCACTGGCTCCCGGTGGAGTACAGGGTCAGATTTAAGGTGCTGCTTTTGACCTTTAAAGCCCTTCACGGCCTAGGACCCTCGTACCTACGGGACCGCCTCTCCTGGTATGCCCCACGGAGAGCCTCAAGGTCCATAAATAACAACACCCTAGTGGTCCCGGGCCCTAAGGAAGTTAGATTGGCTTCGACCAGAGCCAGGGCCTTTTCAACTCTGGCTCCAGCCTGGTGGAACGCTCTGCCTCATGAGACCAGGGCCCTGCAGGATCTGATTTCTTTCCGCAGGGCCTGTAAGACAGAGTTGTTCCGCCTGGCCTTTGGCTTGGAGCCAATTTGATTCCCTCCCTCTCTTTCTTTTTTCTTTTCCTTCTCCTTCTGCGATGAGGCTACATTTTAATGTTCCATTATTTTAATGTTGTATTTTATTTTTGTTTTTAAGTTTGTAATCATTCATCTTGTTTTTATTATTGCTTGTAAGCCGCTCTGAGCCCGGCCTTGGCTGGGGAGGGCGGGGTATAAATAAAAAAAAATTATTATTATTATTATTATTATTAAATAGACATAAACTGAATTGCACTGCAGCCCTGGGCAGTCATTGCTGTCTCCGCCTTTGTGATGACATAAACTGGAGTCAAGAGAAGGAAGCAGAGGCTGTGGCTGTTCTAAAACGTTTGCCCACAAACATTTGCCCGCAGCTCAGAGGGGAAGAGATGTGGATCATCTGGTGTGTGGCCGCTTGCCTCTTGGAAGTAGGTAAGACCTTCACTCAAGGATTCTTATTTAAGACATTGTTTTAAAGGGTTTCTTCACAAGCTTCCCTCTCCCTATCTCCCCCAGGATGGTCCAATGCAGAGATCAGGCAGCAGTGGAGTCTGGTGCTTCAGGAAGGCAGAAACGCCAGGCTGGAATGCGAACAAACTACTGACCACAACAGCATGTTTTGGTTCCGGCAAGACCCAGGACAGGGTCTGCAGCTTCTCTTTAGTTTCTATTTAAATCAACCACAGTATCAAGGCAACATTTCTGAGCGTTTCCAGGCTGAGCAGCGTGAAACAAAGCAATGCCACCTTAACATTTCCCCAGCCAGACCAGAGGATTCAGCCGTGTATTTCTGTGCAAGCAGCAAAGACACAGCATTTCAAAGTCACCTCTTCTTCCTACCAAAACCTCACTTCACTGATGTGCATGGAGGGGAGAGCGAAGATGACTTAGCTAGTGGCAGAGGATTCTTAACCCCACAGTGGCCAGCGCTCAGCTGCAAAAGCAGACGATTGTTCTAATTGATGTTGGACCAGCTGGGCTCTGAAATTAGAACTGAGCATGGCTTGCTAAGGTGGGGGTTGTTGGGAAACTGTGTATGTGCAGCTACTCACACAGAGTCAATTAAGGTTTGGCAGACAGCCAGAAGGCAATCTGAAGGAGTAAGTCTGCCTGGAGATAACAGAGACATGGAGACTGCTCCCTGATTGGTCAAGCTCTCTCAAGGGAGTGATAATGAATGGCCTACTAACTGGAATGTGTTACTTCAGGAGTTCAGTGTTCAGAGTTCTATATGTCAGTGTAGGAGTTGTGAGTCGTGTAAGAGAGAGCTAGCTAAAGATCCGTGTTCTGTTCCTGTAAATAGTCCACTGTATATAATAAACACCTAACTACAAGTTCCTGGTTCCTGCTTTGTCTATCCTGTCTGCAGCCAAGTCGCCAATTGCTTCCATGGATTCTGCGTGTACTCTGCTAGGTCTGGCTAAGGTGCTGCAACTAGTCAGAAAGTTGCAAAACACCAATAGGTTTTGCCAGTAGGGGTGGTGACAAGCCTTAGAGGTGTGATGGGCAGAGGAGAATCAGCTGCTGCATAGGAGCTCAGGACCCCCGCCTTTGTCCTCTCTTTGTTTCCTGCCCCAGCAGAGCCACAAATTAGATTGCAAGCAAAATAATATTTATGGGTGGCTGTTAAAAATTATATAACTTCAAACTCCCCCATAATATAACCAGACGTAAAGAATGGATGAGATTTCCAAGAGGACATCGTTATATACATGCAACAATATAATAACCTGATGCTGAAACATTGATCTCATGGGACCAACAATGATAAAATTATTGTTGAAGACCAGACATGCTTCATCCCACAAGGGTCTTCCTCAGTGGTCAATAAATGTACCTAAAAACCCAGCATTGTCGCCAGAAAGAAAACACTTGACTGATCTAAATAGATACAGTGAGCTGAACTGCAATAAATACAAGATATAATAGTTTGTGATCAATATACATCTTTGACAAGATTGAAAACCTCAGCCTAGTAAGTAATGGTTTTTAGGAAACTTGCCAACCATTCCATTGAATTATTGTACACATATGGTAACCCGGGAGAGATAAATGGATTAATAGAGAAGGTAGTATTTTTCTAATGCCCAGTCTATAAATCTAGATGATGGCCAATTAAAACAAAACACTTTACACTGTGGAATTTGGGTTTTAGATTCCATTTTTGTGCGTGTCCTGCCCAGCACACGGACTATTCCATTAATGTTAGGTTTGAAATTGCTTGTTTGCCTCATGACATAACACACTCCATCAGAGGCAAGGGAAATGATAACTGTTCAGCACTGTTTCTGACCCAAAACATGTGAGATTACCACTTTTTTTTTTGTTTTAACAACAAGCAGTCTTCAACATATTGAAAACCATTTTTTAAAAAGTTATACCTAGGAATGGGAAGAAATTCAGTTTGTTTATTACATATATAGGAAAATATATAGTGGATTCCTCTGACATCCCTAGCTGCTAATTCATTCAGATTTGACTAGCTGCTTGGTTGTTGTTTTTACCGCTGAATTGACCTGTCAGTTTAAGATTATGCTATCTTCAGAGAGATGAGCTTCTCTTTTTCAGCAGGTCCCCAGCTGCTCCACCTCCTTGGCAGAAAGGTCTCAGAACCAGTTCCTGCCACCAGTGAGGTGCGCTCAAGAGAGCCTCCGCTTCAACTCTTCCTCGAGGCTCAGAGGCAGCAGCTGCCTTGCTCCACGTTGTTCTTGCAGCAGAGACCATGTGGTGGAAAGCCCTGGGTGTTGGCCTGCAGCTTTTGGCAGGTAGGAGAATCTCCCTCACAGGCAGGATAAGTCTGTCCAGGATAAGTCTTCCACAGCTGTAAAAGGAAGGAAGAAAGAAAGAACCCAGCTGCACAGGGGAGATCTACCAAGAGAGTCGGCAATGAGATAAAAAGGGCAGCCTGCAAGCAATATGGAATTTGCAACCGAGAAAAGAAACAGGCAGAGAAAGGAGGAGGGCCAGGATAATAATAATAATAATAATAATAATAATAATAATAATAATAATAATAATTATACCCCGCCCATCTGGCTGGGTTTCCCCAGCCACTCATATTTGCGCTCAGTACAAATATGAGATGGGACTTACCGTAGTTGAGGGAAAGGGCAGTTTCTTCCTTGTGGAAACAGAAAAGCAAAGTTACCAGCCAAACTGTGACATATAAAACTGAGCAAGTTTTTCTGTTTGGGGTCCTTGTTCACTACTCAGGTCTTTTACAGGTTTCTGCAGTGGAGTCACCGTGACCCAGAAGGAACAGTTCAAATTTGCCCGGAAGGGGGCCAAAACAAGCATCGAGTGTTCCCACAATGACAACACCTACTCAACTATCCTTTGGTATAGGCAGGAGAAGGAGAGCAACCGTGCAGACAAGCGGCTGGAGCTCATTGGCTACTCTGTACATGGATCTGTGTCTATGGAGCCCAATATGGAGAAATACAGTATAGAATCGACAAATGCGACACATGCTTCCCTGTCCATCACTCCGGAACAAACGATAGATTCAGCCGTGTATTTTTGCGCAGCTAGTAAGGGCACAGCAAGAACTTTCTGCCTCACAGCTGCACATAAACACTGCAGCTCTGACAACACTCCCCTTCCTGCCCTCTATACCACACACACACACACACACACACACACACACACACCCCAGTCACTTACAGAGTCCTGTTTCATAAGACAATGAGAAACAACAGCACTATCTACCACTGTGGGCTTACGGACCCTCTACATGTGCCTATTTTCCAGGGACAGTCCTAAATTTACAGAAGCCATCCTGTTTCTGATTTGATCCCGAAATGTCCCATTTTTCCTTAGGATGCCCCTATTTTCATCGGAGAAATGTTGGAAGGTATGAGCTTATGGCCCGCAGCATTATTTATGATTTTCAATTTCATACATTTCAATAATTTTACAATCATTTGAACATTTCAAAACTTGAATTCCTTCCCCCTCTTTCTGCGGTTCCTTAAAATTATTTTTAATATTTTCTGCGTATCAAAATTAATTTGCTCATTTATTCATCTCCTTTAAATATATACACTTATAACACTGCAGGTTATTACAATAATCCTGCCAATGTTCTTATCTATTTACAATTTATTTGTAAATATTCAATAAACCATTTCCATTCTTTTATAAAAAGTTTGTTATCTTGATTTCTTATTTTTCCGGTAAGTTTCGCCATTTCTGCATATTCCATAAGTTTTTGTATCCATTCTCCTTTTGCTGGGACTTCTCCTTATTTCCATTTTGGGGCAAGTATCATTCTTGCCGCTGTAGTTAAACACATGAGTAAATTTCTATACAGTTTGGGTACCTTTGTCCCTATAAATCCCAAAAGCAGGTCTTCTGTTTCTTTTGCATACGTTCTTTTAAACATCTTTTTCAATTCATTATATATCATTTCCCAGTAAGCTGGCTGACACGGTGTCTTTAGAAAGCATTCCAACTGTTCTCACCCTGGGCCAGCAGGGGGATACTGTAGATAGTTATGCAAATGAAGGATCGAAAGTGACGTTCAGTGATTGGATGGATACTGTAGATAGTTATGCAGATGAAGGATCGAAAGTGACGTTAAGTGATTAGATAGTTTTAGAAAGTTGTTACAGTAACGTGGTACTGGAGCTCTATATAAGCACGGTGACCAGTGGTGTAGCGTGGGGGGTGCAGGGGGGGCCGGCCGCACCGGGCGCAACATCTGGGGGTTAGGGTTAGGGGGCACAAATCCACGGGTTAGGGGGCGCAAATAACTTTGCCCTGCCCCGGGTGCTGACAACCCACGCTACGCCACTGAGGCTGACTGAGCCCTTCAGTTCAGTTCTGGCCTGGCCTGTGAATAAACAAGAGCTGTTTGAAGAATTGCTGTGTCGTCTGATATGTTCACCCACAACTTAACACCAACCCCCCCCCCCATCTCCCAGAACCTGGCAAGCCTTAAAAGTAGGAGAGCAAAGAGCTCAAAGACAGAGGGCACATAGCAGCACCCATAGAGGAGTTGATGAGCATGACGAATGAGGAAGTGGGAGAGACAGCGGGGTGGAGATTCACTCAGGACAACGCCATTATCCAAGAGGCTGGATTCTATAGCCTCTCTCTGTAAAGACTGAAATAAAAAAGGACGGTAATAAATTTTCCCTTGTCTTTATACTTTCCTGGGTAACTAGCTGGGAGCCGCTGACAACATCCTGACAGTTATTTGCGTATCTTGTGTAGAAATCTTTTCTTTTCTTTGACCCGAATCTACAGCCAATTCATTCCATCAGGCTCTTGAGTTTTAGAGTTAAGGAGAGAGGGATTTCTGTCTCTCCACACAATTCTTATATATCTTATCTTGTAACAATTACATAAAATGCAAATAACCCTCATGTTGTTGTTTAGTCATTTAGTCGTGTCCAACTCTTCGTGACCCCCTAGACCAGAGCACACCAGGCACTCCTGTCTTCCACTGCCTCCCGCAGTTTGGTCAGACTCATGTTTGTAGCTTTGAAACCACTATCCAACCATCTCGTCCTCTGCTGTCCCCTTCTCCTTGTGCCCTCCATCTTTCCCAACATCAGGGTCTTTTCCAGGGAGTCTTCTCTTCTCATGAGGTGGCCGAAGTATTGGAGCCTCAGCTTCAGGATCTGTCCTTCCAGTGAGCACTCAGGGCTGATTTCCTTCAGAATGGATAGGTTTGATCTTCTTGCAGTCCATGGGACTCTCAAGAGTCTACTCCAGCACCATAATTCAAAAGCATCAATTATTCGGCGATCAGCCTTCTTTATGGTCCAGCTCTCACTTCCATACATCACTACTGGGAAAACCACAGCTTTAGGCTAGCCTAAAAGGAAAGGTGATTGTTTTTGCTTCCCCATTCCTGGACTACAGCGTCCTTTTGACATGTGGTGAGACTATCTTGTAGGTGGAGTTTCCTTCAGCTGCTCAGAGACAACCCAAATTTCTAGACCGAAGTCTGCGATTAAACATCTCTGCTAGTCATCCCTGGGTGAGGGTGTGTGAGAGAGGAATATCTTGATACCTCTGCACAAATTTAAGAGTGTCACAAAAGATGTTAACAACCCCAGTTTGGGTTGCACAGGGAGGACTACTGAACTCCTGTTTCTAACAGAGCTTTGTTGTGTTCATATAGACAGAACCAGACTGTTGGTGCCGGGGAAGGAAGCCGATATAATACAGTCACATAAAAGCCACATTCGACACTTGCAAAGAGCTCAGAGATGTGGATCAACTGGTGTGTGGCTATGTGCTTCTTAAAATTGAGTAAGCCCTTTGTCAGAATCCTCTTCTCTGCTTTACAGGTAGCTTTTAATATTCTAATCCGAGACCCAGGTTTAAATTTCCACTTTCCTCTTTCTCTTTCAGGATTCTCAAATGCTGAGATCACCCAGCCATGGAGCCTGGTGTTGCAGGAAGACAAAACTGCACGGATTGAGTGCGAACAAAAATATCAGCACAACGTCATGTTCTGGTACCGCCAGGGTGCCGAGCCAGGTTTACAGCTCCTCCTTCACTTCTATTATAACCAGCAACAGCCTGCAGGCAATGTTTCTGACCGGTTCACAGCTGATATGCCCAGCACAGATCGCTTGATCCTGAATATTTCCCCTGCAAAGCAGGAAGATTCAGCTGTGTATTTCTGTGCAAGCAGCAGAGACACAGCAGTTCAAAGTAACCTCTCCTTCCTACAAAATCCTCTGTGTGAGTCCTCATCACTCTGCCTGCGTGGGCAACTGTGCTTGAGCGGTACGATTCCATTTACCATGAAAAATACTCGGAGTCGAGAGTGGATATCATGCTCTTTATTCAGCTCATAGTGGTGAGGAGGAGTGGAAGTTCCCCCACAATATCTGCTTTATATACATTATTTACACAATGGGCTGCACATGATTGGCTAATTCTGGGATTCTCCTGTAGGCCAATCAGGTTGTGGATTCACTCCCACCTGGAGCTGGATTGGGTGGCTCCTGCGGACCAATCATACTGCTGCATTGTTCTAGGACCAATCAGACTGCTGCATTCTGAATCCTGTTGTTCTAGGACCAATCAGACTGCTGCATTTTGGATCCTATTGTTCTAGGACCAATCAGACTGCTGCATTTTGGATCCTATTGTTCTAGGACCAATCAGACTGCTGCATTTTGGATCCTATTCTAGGACCAATCAGACTGCTGCATTCTGAATCCTGTTGTTCTAGGACCAATCAGACTGCTGCATTCTGAATCCTGTTGTTCTAGGACCAATAAGACTGCTGCATTCTGAATCCTGTTGTTCTAGGACCAATCAGACTGCTGCATTTTGGATCCTATTGTTCTAGGACCAATCAGACTGCTGCATTTTGGATCCTATTGTTCTAGGATTAATCAGACTGCTGCATTTTGGATCCTATTCAACTCAGTACATAACAACCATGTATGGACCAATGTGAGATTCCAATTCCTCTGCGGGGCATCTGGCAATGGGAAACTCTCAGGAAGAGCATGTGCTCTAGAATCCTCTAAGGAGTTGGGATTTGGGACATTATAAACATTATAAAACAGTGTTCAGGGCCAGGCAGGTTTGCTGGCTGACCTGCCAGCCTCAGGCTGCAACACCTGCATTTTTCTACTATTGGAAATAGCATGTCTTTATCACTTTTCCATACGATAAAATGCTCAAATTATCCCGAGACCCTGGGAAGTGAAAAGCTGCCATGATGACCTTGGGAGGTGGGCGTTCAGCCAGACAAAGCCTGCCAGCAGCTATTTAGGACATGAAACCTCCAGCAATTTTCTACTCTGAGCAGGTAGAGTGATCATTGGCAGAGACACTGTGAAGTTCCTCTTGATCCTTACCTGTCTGGGAGTAGCAGGTGGGTCCTTTGATGCTGCTTCATCTTTCTCTCCTTGGAACTCAGGACAACTAAAAAAAAATAAAAAAATTCTATCATAGGCTCCACTGGAGACAGCAAACGCCATCCAGAAGTTATATTTGTCATCCTGCTGGGATAACACAGTTGTGAGCAGTGGTAGGGATAGCATATGAACACATGGAGCAAGCTGTCTGTAGTGCCCTAAGCCCAGTGCATTTTTTCCTAGCAAAAGAGGTGCTGGAACTCTCCATGAACTTCTCCTTCGTTTTCTTAGAATGGCAATGGTGTGCATCTGAGAGAGGTGCTGGAACTGAGTTCTGGTGATTTCTGGCTGAAAAAAAGGCCCAGCTTTAGACTGTTCTTGGGTTTGTTTGTTTGTTTGTTTGTTTGTTTGCACTAAGATACAGGTCTTCATATGGGACACGGGTGGCACTGTGGGTTAAACCACAGAGCCTAGGACTTGCCAATCAGAAGGTTGGCAGTTCAAATCCCTGCGACAGGGTGAGCTCCCATTGCTCGGTCCCTGCTTCTGCCAACCTAGCAGTTTGAAAGCACCTCAAAGTGCAAGTAGATAAATAGGTACCGCTCTGGCGGGAAGGTAAACGGCGTTTCCGTGCGCTGCTCTGGTTCACCAGAAGCGGCTTAGTCATGCTGGCCACATGACCCGGAAGCTGTACGCTGGCTCCCTCAGCCAATAAAAAGAGACGAGCGCCGCAACCCCAGAGTCGGCCACGACTGGACCTAATGGTCAGGGGTCCCTTTACCTTTTACCTTTACAGGTCTTCATGGTCAGGGCCAGACCAACTATGAGGCAAGGTGAGGCAATTGCCTCAGGCAGCAGCATCCACGGGGCAGCAGATCTAGTCTCCAGGGTGTGACCTGCTCCTTGAAGGCCACATCTGCTGACTCCTTGGCAGCCCCATACCCAACGCCACCTCTACTGTTTTGCAAAGACCTCCACCTCGCTCAGTTCCCCGGTTTGCTGCATGATTTGGCAAGGCACTGCCTTAGCCAAACCTACCCTCAACAGGGTTGTGTTTCGAAGAAAACTGTGGCAATAACTTCAGTACTCAGTACACTGAAGAGCCATACGGAAACGATAAATAGTTTGGCTGTGTCAAAGCTTTGTTGCAGACTCTGTTCTGCAGATGAAAACAGAGAGCAAGATGGATTTTAGCATAGCGCAGTTGCTTCAGGAGTGATGGTGCCTCGTAAAAGTTTAGGCAATGCAGGGTCCTCAAAATGTTGTTGGACTCCAACTCCCATCATCCCCAGCCAGTATCACCCACAGTCAGGGATTATGAGAGCTGTAGTCCATCAATATGGAGAGAGAGACTTTCTGCTGACCATCAGTCAATGCCTTTTTCCACCTGCTTTTCCCAACCCTCCAGCCCCAGGAGACTTTCCCTGACCATAATTTAGGAACAGCGGAAGCAGCTTTGAAGAGAGAAGAGGAGATATTTTTAAAAAAATAATTTTATATGTGTCCTTGTTGCTCAGTTGGATCTTTTTACATGGTTTCGTATGCTTTCTGGAATTATTATGCATTGTGACTATGATTATAGTTTATTCATTCTTGATTGTAACTGATAAGTGTAAAATGTTTAATTACTGTTTGCTGGTATTTAATTTTACTGTTGACTATTATATTTTAATGGATTATTGAATATTGCTTTATTTGATATAGGTGGTTTATTTTAAAGTTATTGTGACTTTTTTGTACAGTGGTACCTTGGTTCTCAAACTTAATCCGTTCCGGGAGTCCGTTTGACTCCTGAAACCGTTTGAAAACCAAGGCGCGGCTTCCGATTGGCTGCAGGAGCTTCCTGCACTCAATTGGAAGCCGCGTCGGACGTTCGGCTTCCAAAAAACGTTTGCAAACCAGAACACTCACTTCCAGGTTTGCGGCGTTTGGGAGCCGATTTGTTTGAGAACCAAGCTGTCCAAGTACCAAGGTACCACTGTATTGGATCAGATTGGTATTACGTGTGCAATCTGTGCTGCCTATTTTGTTGTTTCTTCAGCTCGTAAAATGCCTTGTGTATAGTAATCTAGAAAGGCAGTAGACAAATTAAAAGTGAAATGAAATGAAATATTTGGAGGGCACCGCAAAAAACTTCCCCTGATTTAAAACATTCATGCAATCCAATCTTTGGCCTATCCATAAGAAATGTGGTGCCGTTCTTTGTGTGCAGTGAATTGGCAAAAAATAAATAAAAAGATCTTCAGGATTCAAGACGCTTCTGTTTAGTAAGATTATGCATTTCTGGCGAACATAGCAGGGTGATCGTCACTTTGCTTAGTTGACAACTGTCCTTGGCTGTCACAGCTGCTCTCCCCTTTGATGACGACGACAAGATTGTGGGAGGCTACACCTGCCAGGAGCTCTCGGTCCCCTACCAGGTGTCACTGAATGCTGGGTATCACTTCTGTGGGGGCTCTCTCATCAGCAGTCAATGGGTCGTATCAGCTGCTCACTGCTTCCAGTCGTGAGTAAAGAACATTCAAATCCTTCATCAGTGTTGCTTAGGCTCTGTTTCCCTTTCCCCGGAACCTTCTTTCAGAGCTAACAAAGTTTGGATGGGACTAGGGCGTCACAAGGGAGACTGGTACCTTGGCATCTACATGCTGCAGATACTCAGGACAGATCAAAGAAAGCAATTCTTCACATAAAGGTAAAGGGACCCCTGACCATTAGGTCCATTCGTGGCCGACTCTGAGGTTGCGGTGCTCATCTCGCTTTATTGGCCGAGGGAGCTGGCGTACAGCTTCCGGGTCATGTGGCCAGCATCACTAAGCTGCTTCTGGCAAACCAGAGCAGTGCACGGAAACACCATTTACCTTCCCGCCGGAGCGGTACCTATTTATCTACTTGCAGTTTCAGGTGCTTTCGAACTGCTAGGTTGGCAGGAGCAGGGACTGAGCAACGGGAGCTCACCCCGTCGCGGGGATTTGAACCACCGACCTTCTGATCGGCAAATCCTAGGTTCTGTGGTTTAACCCACAGCGCCACCCGCATCCCTCATTCTCCACATAGCCGCACAGTAACCTTGGGTCAAATATTTGTGGTGATGGCTTCTGTGAGGGAGGGGGAATGTGCCTGCAGCTTTCAAGTCAGCGCCCCCATCATCATGAAATAATAATAGTAATAATAATTTATTATGTATACCTCTCCTATCCGGCTGGGCCTCCCCAGCCACTCCAGGCAGTTCCCAACAGATTAAAAACAGAATAAAACATCAAATATTAAAAACTTCCCTAAATGATATAAAAGACTTCCATTGAGTTATGAATGTATACTTACTCTTATCCATGCATTTGAAAATAATAATAACCAAAGAATTAACCTAAAGTTGAGTTCACACAGTTTGGGCAACCAGCATTTCCTCATGGGAACTTTTGCATCTTTCCAAAGCTTTGTTACACATATCCCTTGCCGTTTGCTAAACAGCTGTCAACAATCCTGAGCTTCCTTTTTCAATCACTGCCTGGCCTTAAATATGACCTGGAAGATTGTCTGTGGATTTTCTTTTTCTTTCATTTTTAAGTTTTTCTTTATACTTTTCAAGTTTATACATTTCATTAGTTTTACAAGTTTAACATTCAAAACTTGACTTCCTTCCCTCTCTGCAGTTCCTTAATATTTTTTTAAAAAATTCTGCATATCCAAATTCATTTCACTTGCTCATTTAATTATCTACTGTAAATATATACTCTTGTGAAACTGCAGGTTATTACAGTAAGTCTGCTAATGTTCTTATCTGTTCACAATTTATCTGTAAATATTCAATAAACCATTACCATTCTTTTATAAAAAGTTTGTTATCTTGATTTCTGGTAAGTGTCGCCATTTCTGCATATTCCATGAGTTTTTGTATCCATTCTTCCTTTACTGAGACTTCTACTTTTTTCCATTTTGTCTGTGGTTTTTCTGGCACTTTGTACATGGTCTACCATATCACATTCTAGAGCTTCATTTAGATTAAACATTTTGGACTTTGGTTGAGAATTCCACACTGTAACATACACTTAATAATAACCACTGTAACGTATTGCAAATATTTCAGTTTCCGCATCCAGGTGAGGCTTGGGGAATACAACATAAATGTCCTGGAAGGGTCAGAGGAGCTCATTGATGCTGAGAAACAAATTCCCCACCCCAAGTATGACCCGGTTACCACAGACAACGACATTATGCTCATCAAGCTGGCTACCCCTGCCACCATGAACTCCCGTGTCAGAGCCATTTCCTTGCCTTCGAAATGTGTGGCTGCTGGGACCGAGTGCCTGATCTCAGGATGGGGCAACACCCTCAGTGATGGATGTGAGTTAAAGCATGTTTCATGCATTCAAATCGCACAGGGCAACTTTTCTTTCTGCAGGAATTCAAGGCCAAACTAGACATTGCCATGGAGGTGCATCTAACAGCCTCTCAGCACTTTTAGCAGTAGTAGCAGTAATAATAATAATAATGTTGTTGTTGTTGTTTAGTCGTTTAGTCGTGTCCGACTCTTTGTGACCCCCTGGACCAGAGCACGCCAGGCACTCCTGTCTTCCACTACCTCCCGCAGTTTGGTCAAACTCATGTTCGCAGCTTCGAGAACACTATCCAACCATCTCGTCCTCTGTTGTCCCCTTCTCCTTGTGCCCTCAATCTTTCCCAACATCAGGGTCTTTTCCAGGGAGTCTTCTCTTCTCACGAGGTGGCCAAAGTACTGGAGCCTCAGCTTCAGGATCTGACCTTCCAGTGAGCACTCAGGGCTGATTTCCTTCAGAATGGATAGGTTTGATCTTCTTGCAGTCCATGGGACTCTCAAGAGTCTCTGCCAGCACCATAATTCAAAAGCATCAATTCTTCAGCGAATATAATAATAATAATGGTAAGAAGAAGAAGAAGAAGAAGAAGAAGAAGAAGAAGAAGAAGAAGAAGAAGAAGAAGAATACCAATAAGAATAATTTATAGCAGCACATGCGGGGGCACCTTAACCTTTTCCTCCCTGGCTATTCCACAGCCCATGTACCATTTCAAAGGGAGAAATAGCATGTTTGGATGCTTCTCAGTAGAAAACAAACCTGCCCAAATATTGAAATGTGACACGTTAGGGAGATTAAACTGAAACTCATTTTTATGGGATTGTTATTTAGATCATTGGTACCCCCACTGTTGAGTCAAAAAAAGGCTTCTAAGGTGGCTTAAAGGTAAAGGTAAAGGACCCCTGATAGTTAAGTCCAGTCGCGAATGACTCTGGGGTTGAAGCGCTCATCTTGCTTTACAGGCCAAGGGGCTGACGTTTGTCCTCAGACAGTTTTTCTGGGTTATGTGGCCAGTGTGACTAAGCCGCTTCTGGAGAAACCAGAGCAGCACAGGGAAACACCGTTTACCTTCCCATCGGAGCGGTACCTATTTATCTCCTTGCACTTTGACGTGCTTTCGAACTGCTAGGTTGACAGGAGCAGGGACCGAGCAACTGGAGCTCACCCCCTTGCGGGGATTCGAACCGCCGACCTTCCGATCGGCAAGCCCTAGGCTTTGTGGTTTAGACCACAGTGCCACCCGCATCCCCAAGGTGGCTTATGTACCCTCAATTAAAACAAGGTAGTCCCTGCTTGCAAGTTTGCCATTTTACCAACACAACACAAAAGGAAAAACGGGGCAGGGAGAGATGAGGAAAATAGCAAACTACAATGGTAGATATGTAGATGGGGCAAGTTTTTGGTGGTTGTTCCAATTCATGAACTTTGCAAACTGTAGTGGTATGGCCCCAGGAACGCTATACAATATCACAGGTCATGCTGTGGTTTGGTAGTTTTTGCTTCTCTCTTAATTTCTTGGTTTATAACAACATTCCTTATTTCCTTTTCCCCCACCCACTCCATTTTGGGGCAGTCAACTTGCCAGAGCTTCTTCAGTGCCTGGATGCTCCCGTTCTAAGTGACACCGAGTGCAAGGATGCCCTGGTGGGGCAAATCACCCCAAACATGATATGTGCAGGATACCTGGAAGGCGGCAAAGATTCCTGTGATGTGAGATGCTTTTTTGTGCCTTTTTTCTTTTGCTGAGACACAAATGCTGCTACTGCTACACTTGTGCCTTTAATTAGAAGAACCGTGTGGGTCACATTTGCAGATGACACCAGACTGGGGGAGGGGTAGCCAACGCCACAGATGACAGAATGAGGATTTGAAATGACTTTAACAGATTGGAGGATAGGAACCAAACCAATAAAATGAATTTCAATAGGGATAAATGCAAGGTTCTTCACTTAGACAGGGAAAACCAGCTGTGCACAAAAAGAAGATGAGATTCCATACATTAAAAATAGGACACATCCTAGAAGGCAGGTTGAATCCAAACTGAAAAACATTGGCTTGTTGTGGAGTAAAGGCTAGGGGTTCAAACTGTTAAGTTGTGGGTGAACATATCAGACGACACAGCGATTCCTCAAACAGCTCTTGTTTATTCACAGGCCAGAAGAGAACTGAACTGAAGGGTTCAGTCAGCCTGCTTATATAGTGCTCCAGTACAATGTTACAGTAACAACTTTCTAAAACTATCCAATCACAGAACGTCACTTTCGATCCCTTATTTGCATAACTATCTACAGTATCCCCCTGCTGGCCCAGGGTGAGAACTTCAGTACATAACACAAACCATCTCCAGTGCTAAGTTGGGAAAATGAAATCCCTTTGAAGACCTTCAGAGGATTGGCTGTGTGTGTGTGTGTGTGTGTTTGTGTTTGTTTGTTTGTTTGTTTGTTTGTGCGTGTGCGTGTGTTTTCCCCTTTAGAATGCCATAATCAGGCTTCAGATGCATAAATTGGTACCCGACTAAAAACAGACATTTCTTAACTACCCAAATCTTTTATTTACAGGGGGATTCTGGTGGACCCATGGTATGCAATGGGGAGCTCCAAGGAATTGTGTCTTGGGGCATAGGGTGTGCTCTGAAAGGTTTCCCTGGCGTATACACCAAGGTCTGTAACTATGTGGACTGGATCCAAGAAACAATTGCAGCCAACTGAAAGATCCATCCCTGTCTTTGGATATTTGCCTTTTCTTCTGTTTAATTCAGCACCGTTGTGCTAAATAAAGTCAGATCATGTGATGCAGCCATCTTTTTATTTCATGAGTTAGCAGAGTTCCAAATGTGAACTAATTCCCCCCTCTACACTTTGAAGTTTTTATACTGGACATCCGTGTTAAACATTCCTGTCACACGGTATTCCTGACTACTATAACCAGTGCTTGCTCCCCCCCCCTAAAAAAAATGTTTAGGTTTACTCTCATTTTGACTCCAGAAAATGACCATTTTATAGTTCAAATCGGGGAAAATAAATACAGTAAATGGAAAAAAGTACAAAGAACATGCATTACTCATATTGAAATACTGCCCCTCAATGAGGCCAAACTTTCGTCAGTAAAACACCGCACATCCACATTCCACACTGCTTCACACATTAAATGCTCGCTTCCATCTGAGACTCAGGAAACACTGGGAAAGGAAAGGAAGCCGCCATTGGAGGTGGTAACAACGAAACTGACCAATCACCATGCTAGATTCCAATTCCTACTTCACACATTAAACGCTCGCTTCCATCTGAGACTCAGGAAACACTGGGAAAGGAAAGGAAGCCGCCATCGGAGGTGGATTGGATTGATCTTTATTACGGCCATTGGCCCGTCACACGACAGTTTCCCATACCAACGTAATATACTTAAACCTCCAAATTTAAAACCGCCAAAACTTACAAAAGACAAACAGGAACCAAAGCAAAACAAAAACAAAGACCACCATCATACATTACAATAAATTTGTAACCTAAACATCGCCCTCTGCTCATAAATTAATCAAGGATATCAATGGTGATATCACCTAATTACATCCTAAAACATAGATCATGGTTTGAAGGGATTATCCGAGCCACACAGGAGTCCGTTTCTCTTCTTTAGGGATAGGACGCTGCTCAAGAATCTGGCAACCATGAGTGATCTTAGGGGGTCATCATCAATTAGTAGATATCTCAGTTTGGCTTCAATCGTATCATCGGCAATTCCCTTTAGATATTGAGCAAGAAACTTGCTCCTGGCCGGTAAGTGAAAAGCACAGTCAAGAATTATGTGATGCAACGATTCCGGTGCCCCACAATTACAATCACATAAGAGCGATATCTGTCCATTGGAGAATCTATTTCTCAGCATGTTTGATGGGAAGGTGTTGAATCTTGCCTTTACAAAGGCATATCTATGAGTTGAAGAAGTTAAGGAATTCAAATAGTTTGGGAGCCTTAAGAGGGGTAATAAACCAAGATTTAGAGGTGAGCAGGTACCATTGCCCAAGACCATTTTCTGCTGCAAGTCCATCTCCTCTAGTTTACAGGTTACTGTTCTTTTAGCTGGGACTATGTCCTGCTCTAGTAATTTGGATGGGGAGATTCCCATTGCCGTAATTTTCAGCTGTAAATTTTTTACCCATGGGCTCTGGAAATCATCTCTCCACATACATTGTATCAAGTACAAGTTTGGGAGATTGTGCCATAGAGATAACCAGTGACAAAGTATGTGCTTCCACAGAGCATTTTCCAGGGATACAGTATTAAGTTCCATGCGTCGGAGGTGGTAAAAACCAATCACCATGCTAGATTCCAATTCCTACTTCACACATTAAACACTCGCTTCCCTCTAAGGCTCAGGAAACACCATGACAAGAAATGAGGCCGCCATCAGGGGTAGCAAAGGAACTGACGATTCACTGTGCTAGAGAAGAAACTAATTTTTTTATACTTTTTAAAGTTTCTTCTCCTGTTAGATTCACAAAATGTTTAGGGGTATGCGTACCCCCAAACAAAAGCACTGATTATAACACCCATTAAGGAAGTAAGTTCATTTTGGAATGAACAGAGAATTGAACCAAATGGGGTTCAGTTTCAAAATAAATGCATTGGGCAATGAATGGTTGTGTAGATTTCTTGCCCCATTTGTACCCATTTGTTCGCAGTGAAGCTTACCTGGCTTTGGGGGCTGATGCTCTTAGAGGCTATCGTTTTATTTATCCATAATGAATTGTACGACATTCCGGGGGAAAATAGTAGCTAACACAAAAAAGCGCCCCCACAACTGTTAACTACTGAAATCAGTTTTGCTATCACTGCCCCCATGGCGACAACAACTTTCCCACCCACCCCTAAAGTCAGAAGCAAGAACCAAAGAACAAAAATGCATGTAGGTACTGAAAGAAATACGAGTCTAATGAATGAATAATGAAGACTTGCCCTACTGGATAAAATCGAGAATCCTCCTGTTTAAATATGTTGTTACAAAAGTTAGGTGCCTCCACATTTCTATGCTGAGCAGTGGCAAGAGCCCATGGGGTACCAGGCACAAATCCCGGGCCTGTGGTCCTTTGGGGAATTGAAGACATGGCGGAGGCTGTGGTAGCTTTAAAAATGTGATTTATTCACATACAGTGGTACCTCGGGTTACAGATGCTTCAGGTTACAGACTCTGCTAACCCAGATATAGTACCTCAGGTTAAGAACTTTACCGCAGGATGAGAACAGAAATTGCGCGGCAGCAGTGGGAGGTCCCATTAGCTAAAGTGGTACCTCAGGTTAAGATCAGTTTCAGGTTAAGAACAGACCTCCAGAACAAATTAAGTTCTTAACCCGAGGTACCACTGTATTTACACCTGATTTTAGATGGAGCCCAGATCTTAAAGCATGGTCATCTCAAGAGGGGCTTGTTCCCACCAGCAGGGCAGCGCTAGAGTCCAGGGCGCCTCTTTCTCTTTTTCCTCCCTTCTTCCTCTCAGCACACTTCGTTAAATACACTCTTTTCATGTCACCTCACACCCAGTTACCCAGGCAACCTTCCAAACCCCCCAGTCTGTTCACACCTCAGGGCAGGGGGGAAGGACAGTTCTCCTGTGCTGCCAAATGGCCCTCAGTGGCCCCACATTGTTTCTTAATGGCCCTAGCTTGGCCAGGCCCTTTTGCATAGGCGGGCCCAGGAATCCCTCTGCAGCTTGTATTTCTCCCTTCACATCCCAAGTCATCAAAATCCTACCATTTATTAATTTCTAGGGGTCATCCCCCCCACCCAAACTATAACACCATTATTGTCTAGCCAGATGCTTTGAGAAAGCCTCCCAGGTCAAACTCTGTCGACCCAAGCAGCTGATTACCAGAACCCATGTATTACACAGATCAGTCACAAACTGGAGAACCATTCGTGCTTGGAGGATAGAACGGGGGTCATCCACCGCCTGATAAAGAACAGTCTATCAGGCACAAAGACTTTTCTGAAAATCTTGAGCGTTGTCAGCATGGACTGGGGTGGCTCTGCAGATTTTGGAGGGAGTTCTCTCCCAACCCTACCTGGGCATGCTGCAGATTGAATGGTGGACCTGCTACACACAAGGCGGAAGTGCTACCAATGAGTCACACATCTCTTCCCCAAAGGACTTGAGACCTGTGGAGGTCTATATACATAGCTTTACATTGAAAAGACGTGTTCCACAGGGAGGGCCCACTACCGAGAAGACCCTCTGCCTGGTTCCCTGCAACCTCATTTCTCATAGTGAGGGAACCGCCAGAAGGCCCTCAGAGATAGATCTCAGTGTCCAGACTGGATGATGGAGGTGGAAACACTCCTTCAGGTATGCTGGGTTGAGGTCATTTAGGGCTTTAAAGGTCAGCACCAACACTTTGAATTGTGCTCAGAAACATACTGGGAGCCAGTGTAGATCCTTTAGAACCAGTGTTATATGGTCCCAGTGGCCACTCCCAGACACAAGTCTAGCTGCCACAGTCTGGATTTGCTGTAGTTTCTGAGTCACCTTCAAAGGTAGCCCCATGTAGAGCGCATTGCAGTAGTCCAAGCAGGAAATAACTAGAGCATGCACCACTCTAGCGAGACAGGTAGGGTCTCAGTCAGTGTACCAGATGGAGCTGGTAGACAGCTGCCCTGGACACATAACTGACCTGTGCTTCCATGGACAGCTGTGAGTCCAAAATGACCCTCAAGTTGCGTGCCTGGCCCTTCAGGGGCACAGTTATCCCATAGCGTTATCCTCCACAAATCTGTCTCTCTACAGCCTGGATCTCAACCGAGATAAGTAGCATTAACTGATATGAACCCTGAAAGAAGAAGGTATGAACATGGTGGGGAGGAAAAACACCCAGTGCCATTAATAGGTGAAGCTTTTCCTGGCACGGAGATACCATGTTAAATTTCTCCATTCCAGGCTACTGTGAAATGCAAAAGAGCAGGGGAAGAAGAAAAACTGCAACCTTCTGTATTACTTCCCCTTGCATGTGGTACACTAGCAACAATTCTCCACGGTTCCCTGTGCCAGAGCTATGGGCACCAACCAGCAGGAAAGTTCTTCCCCCCTCTGGGAAAGAAAAACCTGGGTCTGACAGCGTTGTATAGATAGGCTAATGAGGGAGTGCAGAATTGATCTCTGGAATCTTTCTGACTTCTCAGGGCCAGGGGGAGGTCTTTTGCCACCCAGGGCAGGGGAAAGAATGCTCTCTGCGCTAACATTTAGTCACATGATGGGCACGAGAATCTAAACTCATGAAATAACAACAACTACACCCACCGGATGTGCATATTCAAGTTCAGAAGATACTGGGCAGATTTTACTAACTGATGCAATTGGAGATATGTCTGCCTTTAGCAGGCAAGAAGTGACCTTTTATTTGACGACAGTTGGGGCATTCTGGGGCATGCATGTTCCTACTGGGCATGGTGCACACACATAAAGCTCGTGTCCTCTAACATTTCTCCGATGAAAATAAGGATGTCCTATTCCATCATCATCATCATCATCACCATCACCACCATCATCATATTATTACCACTCTACCTATCTGACTGAGAGACGTGGGTGGTGCTGTGGATTAAACCACAGAGCCTAGGACTTGCCGATCAGAAGGTCGGTGGTTTGATTCCCCGTGACGGGGTGAGCTCCCGTTGCTCGGTCCCTGCTCCTGCCAACCTAGCAGTTCGAAAGCACGTCAAAGTGCAAGTAGATAAATAGGTACTGCTCCAGCGGGAAGGTAAACGGCGTTTCCGTGCGCTGCTCTGGTTCGCCAGAAGCGGCTTAGTCATGCTGGCCACATGACCCAGAAGCTGTACGCCGGCTTCCTCGGCAAGTAAAGTGAGATAAGCGCCGCAACCCCAGAGTCGGCCATGACTGGATCTAATGGTCAGGGGTCCCTTTAACTTTTACCTATCTGACTGGGTTGCCCCAGCCACTCTGGGCTGCTTTCAACATATATAAAAACATACTAAAACATGAAACATTTAAAAACTTCCCTCTACAGGGCTGCCTTCAGGTGTCATCTAAAGGTTGTATAGTTACTTATCTCCTTGGCTTGGGGGCCACATAACTCCATTCCCTCCAACATTTCTCTGATGAAGATACGTCCTAAGGAAAAGCGGGATATTCCGTGATCAAATAAGAAACCAGAATGGCTTCTTTAAATCTGGGACTGTCCCTGAAATTTGGAGGGTCTGTGTGTGGGATCTGTAGCTACAAAGGATTCACAACACTCCCTAGCCAGAATAGTGTGGTTATTAGGTTATGAAATTCTCTGTAAAGCTAAAGAAGGTCCAAAGAATGTATGAACAGGGCTTGGTGGTTTGCTCGGCACTGTATATTTCCTGTCCAGTCTGGCCGAAGCTCAGCATGGGCCTGCCATTTATCTGCCATATAATTCCATGCCCTGCACTTCCGATGGGCTTTAGAATGCTGCACTCCCCTGGGCTGGCTGTAGCCCACACAGAACAGGAAACATCAGAATTTGTGATGTTTCATAAGCATCCAAGATGGCGGAAAGGGGGCCCAAGACAGGACTCAGCTGTGTACATTGGCAGAACAACCACACCACCACATCTCAATTCCTAGAAATGTTTCACTTCAGATATAAGGCACCTGGGATTATGTTATCACCTGGGCACTTGCAAGGTCTATTTTAACCAAGCTGATGCAAGACTATGGGAAGTGGAAAGCTGGTGGGACCTTGGGCTGAGGAGATAAGGTCCTAGGGAAGGTATAAATGTGGAGAGATGCCTTCAGAAAGTCCTGTTGTAACTGACGAATCCACTGAGAAGACATCATGAAACTCCTCTTGGTCATTGCCTTCCTGGGAGCAGCAGGTGAGTCTTTCAAAATGCCAGGTTTTAAAAGAATAGAAAATGAGCCCCTGTTTCCAGTGGGTTTTGGGTACTGCTTTGAAAAGAATTTGTTAGCTCTTTTTTATGGTATGTCTGCATATCACCTTGAGACAGATGTAAAAGGTGATTCGTAAATTAATTTATTACAGAGTAATGAAGAGGTTATAAAATAATAGAGTTATTAAAGTCGTAGGTCTATGCTAGGTAAGACTGTTGCTGTAGATCAGGCATAGGCAAACTCGGCCCTCCAGATGTTTTGGGACTACAACTCCCATGATCCCTAGCTAGCAGGACCACTGGTCAGGGATGATGGGAATTGTAGTCCCAAAAAAATATCTGGAGGGCCGAGGTTGCCTATGCCTGCTGTAGATGCTTGAGGAATTTATTCTTTAAGAATTCTAATGTAAAATTATCTGATCTAATACGTGGATTGCAACACAGTGATTCAGTTTCTGCACTTTCCAGTTCTCAATTCAAAAATCATATAGAAACATGTGACATCTCTTTTGAGAGAAAATACTACTACTACTACTACTACTAATTTATTATTTCTACCCCCACCCATCTGGCTGGGTTTCCCCAGCGTCTCTGGGCGGCTTTCAACAGAACATTAAAAACAGAGTAAAACTTCAAACATTAAAAACTTCCCTAAACAGGGCTGCCTTCAGACGTCTTCTAAAGCCATAGTTGTTTATTTCCTTGACTTCTGATGGGAGGGTGTTCCACAGGGTGGGTGCCACTACCGAGAAGGCCCTCTGCCTGGTTCCCTGTAACCTCCCTTCTTGCAGTGAGGGAACTGCCAGAAGGCCCTCAGAGCTGGACCTCAGTGTCTGAGCTGAATGATGGGGGTTCTTCTCGCTCCTTCAGGTATACTGGGCCGAGGTACAGTATACAGAAAATACTGAAACTGAGATGAGATTAAAAATATGCATTTAAAAAGACATATGTTTATATGTGCATCTTCCTGCAGTGTCTTTTAAATACAGTTTTGTATGGGAACTGGACAGAGCAGTCCTATGGGTGAACATATGTAAAACTGATTTGCACATCCTGAAGAACCAGAAATATAGATATTCCTGAGATGTGACCACATGAAACTCAAGGGATCGAGCAACTGCCTCTCCCTTCTTAACCTTAACTTCAAGGCCAGGTCAAGTTATCAATAAGAAACTGTGCCTAATTTGGGTTTTGTTTTGCTTTCCGAAGAATCCAAGTTACTTTGCAGTCCATGCTCATTCTGATTTGTTTTTGTCAGTTGCTCGCCCCTTTGATGATGACGACAAGATTGTGGGAGGATACACTTGCGAGAAGAACTCCGTCCCCTACCAAGTATCACTGAATTCTGGGTACCACTTCTGTGGGGGTTCCCTCATCAATCAACAATGGGTTGTCTCAGCTGCTCATTGCTACAAATCGTGAGTGACTGACACTTCCTTTCTCCATTGCCGTGTTTGTACTGCAAACCCACAAGATTTCAACATTTCAGCAGAGCTGGAGTTTAGGAATAGTAAGAACCAGTGTGGGTTTCGAGGGCTCCAGATTGTTCAGAGTAGACCCCTCTCGTTTTCATGTAACTAAGCAACACCACAGCCTATCGCCATGATGGAGCCATTGGTAGCTGCAACTGAATATAGATTTTGAAAGCATATTCTGTGTCGGTCTTCCAGGACAATGCGCTGAACTAGATCCTGAAGTGTAGAATGACGAAAGCCTTCTATTGATCCAGGAAAGGCAAAAGGCACGATTTCTAGTATTTATACTAGACCCATCCAATCCAGACACTTCTTGCCATCTGTGAAACACTGTCTCACAGTACCCAATGGCTCCCTGGGCCCCTTTGGGGAAAGGGCAGGATATAAATTTAATGAACAAACAAACAAACAAGCATTCCCCTCTGAAGAGGACTCTGAGATCTGAGCATGAAGATTGAGCCACAAAGCAGAAGTTTCTCTGTCTTTCACACCTTTCGCTAAATTGTGTTGTGTACTTAGAGCTTCGCTGGGATTATTTCCATTTTTTATTGAACATAATTTATTTACCACTTCAGTGCTATTTTTCCAGAAAAAGAAGTGCCAGAGCTCAGAAGTGCCATTTTATTGTAGTAAACCTTCTAACTGGTTTACATGAAATCTTGAATCTAATGTGCAATTTAAAAAACAAACACACACACAAAACTTCCAGGGACAGCAGAAAGGCACCACTTATAGTCATTTTAATGAACGAGCTGGCACCATGCTGTTTTTTATTGTACTAATTTGTATGGTTTTAATAGATATATATCTCTGTTGATGTATGTTTAATTGGTTTTTTATGTGTTTTTCTGTGTTTATAGCAATTCATATTTTTATGTCAGGTAAAAAGGTGTGGGGTGTATAAATAAATATATAGCAGCAACAACAACAATTAATGGAATGATATAAATATATAGCAATTATTACTATTATTAGAATTTATTTATTCAGTATTCACAGAGAGAGACAAAGGAATGCAGTTTCTATTAAATAATGGCGTTGCTCCTAGAAAAGTCCAACCCCCTCTGTCTCTCCTATTCTACGTCATCCCTACGGTGGTTGATCTGAGCTTTCTGTTCTGATACTCGCAATGCCCGCCTAGTCCTGGGGGGGGGGGGTCAGGAATGCTTTCCATAGACACTGAATCTATCAGCTGTCTCTCCCCCAATTATTCGTCTTCCTGCTGTTCTTCTCCCAATATTTCCCAGCTTTCCCCCTCTGCAGCCTCTGAACTGTGGCCTTCTGCAAACCACTGTTCTAAATCTATACAGCGGTACCTCTGGTTACGTCCTTAATTTGTTCCGGAGGTCCGTTCTTAACCTGAAACTGTTCTTAACCTGAAGCAACACTTTAGCTAATGGGGCCTCCTGCTGTTGCCGTGCCGCCGCTGCACGATTTCTGTTCTCATCCTGAAGCAAAGTTCTTAACCTGAAGCACTATTTCTGGGTTAGCGGAGTCTGCAACCTGAAGTGTATGTAACCCGAGGTACCACTGTACTGTCCTCCTGTTCTTGGGAAGGTTCAGGACAAGGTGGGGCGGACCCCCACCATTCCTCCTCAGTCCAGCCCCTGGCAGGCCAGACACCGCACAGTGCGCTCAGCACCCTGTCAACACTTGATTTTGCAGCCGCATAGAAGTGAGGCTTGGAGAGCACGACATTATGCAGGTGGAAGGAGGCGAGCAGTTCATCAATTCCGAAAAGGTCATTCGCCATCCAAAGTACAACTCTTGGCTCCTGGATAACGACATCATGCTCATCAAGCTGAGCTCCAATGCCGAGATTTCCTCACGCATCACCCCCATCACCTTGCCTAGAGGATGCGCAGCTGCCGGAACTGAATGCTTGATCTCAGGGTGGGGCAACACTCTTAGCAGTGGAGGTGAGCATGAACATGGTTTAGTCAACCCATCGGCTTTTATTTATTTATTTATTTATTTACTTATTATTAAAACTATCTTTCAGCCAAGGTTCCCATCTCAGCAGTACCTAATTCCACAGCTAGCAAAACAGCTCACTTTCTCGTCGATCCCCAAAGGTCTGATGGGGCAGATAGAAAATATGTCAGGCCCAATTCATAGTGCTGGTTTTGACCTATAAAGCCTTAAACGGCTCAGGACTGCAATACCTCAAGGACCGCCTCTTCCCATATGAACCTACCCAGACCCTGAGAACATCTTCTGAGGCCCTCCTTCGTGTGCCTCCTCCTCGAGAGGTCCAGAGGGTGGCAATACAATAAGGGCCCTTCTCTGCAGTGGCTCCCCGCCTGTGGGATGCTCTCCCCAGGGAAGTTTGCCAGGCAAAAACGATCCTTTTTAACTAGGCCTTTGGTTGACCTGATTGACATCCTATACTCTTTAAAAATGTGGCTCCTTTGGGGGGGGGGCGGATGTTACTGGATTATTGTTTCTATTTTTATTTTATATATTGTGATCTTTTTTGTGAAGCACCCTGAGATCTCTGGGTATAGGGTGGTATATAAATTCAATAAATGAAATGAAATGGAAGCACCCCAACAATTTTGATACCTTGTGAGTTGATCAGTGAAGCCCTCATGCTTTTTAACAGAAGGCTAGAGGCCCACAAATAGGGATGCAGGTGGCGCTGTGGGTTAAACCACAGAGCCTAGGAGTTGCCGATCAGAAGGTTGGCGGTTCGAATCCCCACGACAAGGTGAGCGCCCGTTGCTCGGTCCCTGCTCCTGCCAACCTAGCAGTTCGAAAGCACGTCAAAGTGCAAGTGGATAAATAGGTACTGCTCTGGCGGGAAGGTAAATGGCGTTTCCGTGCGCTGCTCTGGTTCGCCAGAAGTGGCTTAGTCATGCTGGCCACATGACCCGGAAGCTGAACGCCGGCTCCCTCAGCCAATAAAGCGAGAGGAGCGCTGCAACCCCAGAGTCGGTCACAACTGGACCTAATGGTCAGGGGTCCCTTTACCTTTAGAGGCCCACAAAGATAGACAACATCTCTTTTCCCAACATTCCTGGCTTCTTGTCTTAGTTGCACCCCTTTTCCTTTTCCTTCCAGTCAACTATCCTGACCTTCTCCAGTGCTTGAACGCTCCCATCCTCGCTGACGCTGAGTGCCGAGATGCTTATCCAGGGCAAATCACTGACAACATGATCTGTGTCGGGTACTTAGAGGGCGGCAAAGATTCCTGCCAGGTGAGAGGATTCACCTTTAGTTCCATTGCTAAATGAGGAGCTCTGAGCCCTTGAAAATACAGTGGGACCTCGGGTTAAGAACTTAATTCATCCTGGAGGTCCGTTCTTAACCTGAGGTACCACTTTAACTAATGGGGGCCTCCCACTGCTGCTTCCACCGCACGATTTCTGTCCTCATCCTGAAGCAAATTTCTTAACCCGAGGTCCTATTTCTGGGTTAGCGGAGTCTGTAACCTGAAGCGTCTGTAACCCAAGGTACCACTGTAATTAACCACAAAAAATGTTTTGCTGCTCAGCTTTCTTTGGCAGCAGCCACAAATAGTTACAGGTATCCTGTCAGATGTCAGTCCTGAGTGGGAGCAAAGCTTGAACTTTGCATGCCTGGGTGTAGCCAGGATTATTTTTTTTGGGGGGGCGGCCTTTTGTTAGAGGGGGCAGAAATGACGAGATTGGTCAGTTAGTTAAGTATTTCTATTGTTTTACCTGATGAGGGGGGCAGCTGCCCCCCTGCCCCCTCCCCTTGGCTACACCCATGTTTGCATAATACCCTTTGTGTTTATGCTGCTTCCACCATTTTCTGTGGTGGAGGTGGGGATATTTGCTAAGGATCAGGTTGCACACTTTGTCTGAAGGCGAAATCAGCATCTCAAGCAAGAATCACTGCTTGCTTCCTCAGAGGCTGAATTCATACTGTAAAGCAACTATGCTGCAGCACAAGGAGGGGGTAGAAATTCAGTTCAGTTCCCATGTGAAGGCAAACCTACATAATTCACGCTTTCTAAAAGAATACACAAACCGAAGCACAGCTCTCCCCTAAATTCACACCTCTCCGAATATTGCAATGCAGTTCTTTAAGCAAGTCACATAAACAAAAAAATAAATACACACTAGGGTAAAGTGTGTCTAAAAATGCATATATTGGTGAAAATAACGTTTCAAAAATGCAGTATATTGCGGGAAATCGCTTTGCAAAAATCTGTATATTAGCCAGCATTGAATATAAAAATGTGTATATTCAGAGAAATTCACGCAAAAATGCTGATAAATTATCCTGAGGACTTAAAAAACACACAAAACCTTAGGTGGAAATGTGGAGAACTAATTAATTAAATAATAATAATAATAATAATAATAATAATAATAATAATATAAATTTTATTTATATCCCGCCCTCCCCAGCCGAAGCTAACAACAGTAAAATGATAAAAAATTCTAAAATCATTTCATTATAAAATTAATTTCAATCAGATTAATGGCAACCATGGGCTAGAGTTCTGTGAGGAGGGAGTCAGGCTCTGCCCTGGCCAAAGGCCTGGCGGAACAGCTCCATCTTGCAGGCCCTGCGGAAGATGTCAAGTCCCGCAGGGCCCTAGTCTCTTGTGGCAGAGCGTTCCACCAGATCGGAGCCACAGCTGAAAAAGCCCTGCCTCTGGTTGAGGCCAGCCTAGCCTCTCTGTGGCCTGGGACCTCCAAGATGTTTTTGTTTGAAGACCGTAAGTTCCTCTGTGGGACATACCAGGAGAGGCGAACTAAACTTAAGTCTAGAAAATCAGAAACCGAAACTGGCTATTTGGCTCATCGCTTGCTGTAGAGCACATATTTCAACACTGCCATGTTATCTGGGCACTTGCTTGGTGTGACCATTTTACTGTGAGAACGGGAGGACTCTGGTTGCTGCTGCTCTTCTCTTCTTGTGGGGTGGCAGGAGAAGCCCCGAAACTGGGGCAGAGACATGGAGAAGAGAAATTCCCAGAATTCAAGGGAAAACAAGACTTCAATTGATATTTTTCCAATTTTTTTTATTGATTTTCCAAATTTATAACAAACATAGACAAACAAACAAACATACCGTATTTTTCACCTATAGGACGTACTTTTCCCCCTGCAAAAATGAAGGGGAAATGTGTGTGCATCCTATGGGGCGAATGCAGGCTTTCGCTGAAGCCTGGGGAGCAAGAGGGGTCGGTGCGCACCGACCCCTCTCGCTCTCCAGGCTTCAGGAAGCTATCCGCAAGCCTGGGGAGGTGGCGGGAGTTGCTGCCGGGCTCGCAAGGCTTGCGGGCAGCAGCCTGCAGCCTGAAGCACCGCGCAGGTGTCCGCAAGCTTTGCACGCCTGGTGGGAGTTGCCGCCGGGCTTGCAAGGCTTGCGGATAGCAGCCTGTTCTGGGTGCTGGGGTCGGGGGAAGCTTGCGGGGGGGGGGAAAGCTTTTTTTTTATTCATTTCCCCCCCAAAAAAACAACAACGAGGTGCGTCCTATGGGCCAGTGCGCCCTATAGGGCGAAAAATACGGTAAATCCTAACTATAATAATTCCACTTTTGTTAACATTGTTACGTGACTTCCTCGAATCCCCCCCTGGCTGAGTTTCAATGTATATTATTGTAACAGTTTTCCAAAACTAATTTCTCATAAATTTAATTAGTCAGTTAACATCTTTCTTTTCATATCAACTTTAGACATATTATTCTATAACATCACATATTTAAATCCTAAGCCAATCTGGTACTTGCAAGTAGTTCTATTTAAGTTATCTTAGCATATGTAGCAAAATAGTCTTTAAATTTCATCCATTCCTCCTGGTACTCCTCCTCCTTCTGGTCGCGGACTCCTCTGGTCAGGTCGGCTAGCTCCCAAAAGTCCATCACCTTCATCTGCCATTCCTCCACTGTTGGCACTTCTTGCGTTTTTAATCGATATTTTTGCTGCCGTACAAGGAAAAGCAACATGACCTGGGCTGCATGCATGCCATATTTCACTTGCAACCTCTTTTGTCTCGCAGGGGGATTCCGGTGGCCCGGTGGTCTGCAATGGCGAGCTCCAGGGCATCGTTTCATGGGGAATGGGCTGTGCTCTCACTGGCTACCCCGGAGTCTACACCAAGGTCTGCAACTATATTGACTGGATCCAGGAAACCATTGCTGCTAACTAACACAGCAATTCCTCCTCTAGTTTCAACATACTAGCACCCTTTCCTTCTCATGTAATTCGTCTTAATAACAATATAAAAAAAAGAATTCCAAGGAAATAAATGAATACAGATTACTAAACCTATCCTGGTTCGTGGTTGTTTTCTTTTCACCACACTCCAATCAAAGGGCATATCTGCGCTACAGACTTTTATCGTGGCACTTTTCACTTTCATATTTCCACTTCTTTTTAACCTATTTATAACGTGCATTTCTTTATTTATGATGATTCCTACCAAGACGATTTACAACTAACATTCAATTACAAAAGAACTCTTAAAAAAAACTAAAAGGGGAAAAAAAAAACACATTTAAAATGTTAACATATTAGAAACAGCATCACACTGTGCAAACTCAGATTTTCTAACCCTAACCCTTTTAGAAGTAGGTGTGATTTTTTAAAAAATATATTTCTTTCCCCCTTTTGTTTTAATGTATGTACTGTACATGGGTTATTGTTTTCTGGTTGGTTGGTTGGTTGGTTGGTTGGTTGCAAGTGGCTTTGAAGAAGAAGAAGAGTTTGGATTTGATCACTACCCTAAGGAGTCTCAAAGCGGCTAACATTCTCCTTTCCCTTCCTCCCCACAACAAGCACTCTGTGAGGTGAGTGGGGCTGAGAGACTTCAGAGAAGTGTGACTGGCCCAAGGTCACCCAGCAGCTGCATGTGGAGGAGCGGGGAAGCGAACCCGGTTCCCCAGATTACGAGACTACCACTCTTAACCACTACATCACACTGGCTCTCAACACTGGCTTTGAGTTGCCCTGGGCCAGATAAAGCAACCAACAAAATAAACAAATATCCAACAGGAAAAGAATATGAATTTCAGGTGACTTATGTACAACAACATTACCATGCTGCAATGCAAAGATCAAATTTAAATTCCACAGTGCTTCCTTTTTTCTCGTCAGTGCCAGACCCTCCGAGTGTCCCTATTTTCCAGAGACAGTCCCAGATTTACAGAAGACATTCTGGTTTCTGATTTGATCCCAGAATGTCCTGTTTTTACTTAGAACATCCATATTTTAATTGGAGAAATGTTGGTGGGTATGGAGCTATGCCATCCCCAAGCCATCTGAAAGCAGTTTTTTAATGTTCATTAAACATTATGGTTTTATATATGTTGGAAGCCACCCAGAATGGCTGGGGCAACCCAACCAGATGGGTGGGGTATAAATAGTAAAATATAGTAGTAAAAGGTAAAGGTAAAGGGACCCCTGACCATTAGGTCCAGTCGTGGCCGACTCTGAGGTTGCGACGCTCATCTCGCTTTACTGGCCGAGGGAGCCGGCGTACAGCTTCCGGGTCATGTGGCCAGCATGACTAAGCCGCTTCTGGTGAACCAGAGCAGCGCATGGAAACCCCGTTTACCTTCCCGCCAGAGCGGTACCTATTTATCTACTTGCACTTTGACGTGCTTTCGAACTGCTAGGTTGGCAGGAGCAGGGATCGAGCAACGGGAGCTCACCCCGTCACGGGGATTCGAACCGCCAACCTTCTGATCGGCAAGCCAAAGATGTCCCTATTTTCATCAGAGAAATGTTGGAGGGTATGCAGTGGAGGAACTTAGACTAAGATCCTTCAGTCTGAAGGCTGCTTGTTTGTCTTCCATCTTGGGAAGGCAGAAATTCTGCATCAGCCTTTGATGGATACCATGTGCAGAGTCAGGCAATTTGTTAGTTCTCTAGCTAGCCTTTTGTTCCCTGTTGTACGTGGATTTAGTTAATGTATCAGATTTATGTGAAGAATATCCCGCAATAACTCTGTCCCCTGCTTCAAACCGATTACAGTTGGAGGCTTCCCTCTGCTGGACGCTTTAGGGACTTCTCCCCATGAAAAACACAAAAGCTTCCATGGGTATATACAGGGGGTGTACAAAAATGTCCCTGCAAATCAGGAGTGGCTGTGTAACCCCCTCCCACTTTAGAGAAGTAAACCAGGTAGGATTGCCATACGTCAGGAAAATCCCTGACACGCAGTGGCGTAGCGTGGGTTGTCAGCACCCGGGACAAGGCAAGTAATTTGCGCCCCCTAACCCGTGGATTTGCGCCCCCTAACCCTAACCCCCAGATGCTGCGCCCGCTCGCCACGTTTCTGGCGCGGCCAAAGAGTAGATGGCAATCCACCTGTCTGCCTCTCGCCGCCTACCACTTCAGGAGGGTGTCAGGACGCGAAGCCATCGGAGGCGCCTCTGGTCACTCCCCCTGCAGGGAGAGTCAAGCAGGACCCCGCGCACCCCACCCCCCAAAGCCTTTCCACGCTCGGTAAGGTTGGCCAGAGCAGCGCCCCCGCTCCACCCCCCCCCAACGCCGGACACGTTTCCCTTCTCCAAAGAGGCAGCTCCCTGCCACCTTCTTGGCCAGATCTTCGCCCGCCTCCAACATCTGGCATAGCCGTGACTCTCTGATCGCACGTCTCTCCACCCCCGCTGCAGGCACGCAGAGTGTGCCGCCCCTGATCCCCAATTTTGGCCTAAGCTGAAAAGGGCACATTGGATCACCCCTCGTCCTGGGGCCCAGCTGAGCCCCTGGGTGCCCCCACTGCCGTCGGCGGGATGAAGCCTTTGGAGAAATTTCTGAAGAAGCAGGGGTCTCACTTGGCTGCCCGGGCTGGCCCCGGGAGTGGTGGGCAGCTGCCTCGCAGGCAAAGCGTCTCCAAGATCCTGCTGCCCGGATTCCTCGAGGAGCCCCCCGAGGAGCCCCCCGAAGGAGGCACGGACACTGCTGGCGATGGGCGATGGCTGGAGTTGCGCCCCCCCCATTCCTCTCTGCGCTCCCCAACATCCTTCTCCTCCGAGGAGCTATCCCCAGGCGGTGGCGGAGGAGGCGAAACCCAGCTCAGCCGGCGTAAATCCCCTTTGGAGAGAGAGAGGGGTGGAGATTCTTCCCTCCCCACGTCTGCGCCCAGCAAAGCGAGGCGCGCGCCCTTGGCCCCCGCAGGGCTTTCCCCAAGCCGACGAAGCATCCCGGCTTGCTTGCAATCTGAATCTCTCCTGTTTCCTCCGCCAGCCCGCAGCCTCTGCCTCGTCTCCTTCGCCTTTGCCACTCCGTGCGCCCTGCGCGCGCGCGCCCTATTCGCCAGGCTGCTGCTGCCGCTGCAAGCGGGAGTGAGCCACGTAGGGGCAGAGAGCTGCGAGTGCGCCCCCCAAAATGTTGCGCCCGGTGCGGCTGGCACCCCCTGCACCCTCCCACGCTACGCCACTGCTGACACGTCCTGGTTTTCAGGTGTAACAATGGCGTTGGGGGTGTGTGTGTGATTTTGCTTAGTTGGCAAAATGTCAGGGGAAACCCAGTTGTATGACAGGAAAAAAAAGTTCAACAATTTTGGAGTCTTCCTAAAAAAAAAAAAAAAAAAAAAAAAAAAGCCTGGCACTGTCAGGAATTTTACTTTTTGAAATATGGCAACCCTAAAACTAGGCTTCCCTCTGGGTTCACAGTGGAGCTTACAGATCTGTGGGTTGGCCCATGAAACAAACACAGATTCGGTCACCTCTCCTGCCACTCCTTGCCCACGCTTTAGGTGGGCTGTCTGCCAATTTTATTTCTAAACTAGCACATGTATTTGTTCATTTAAAAATTTATTATGCTCCTCTCTCCACTTCCGTTTCGACTTTCCTCTTTAAGAACAGAAACATTTCTTCAAATGTCAAAAAATACCAGGGCTGTATGTGGGGCCCCAATCCAAGGCCTGATCCTGCACCTTGGAGTGGCCTGATATGACCTGGGATATCAAAGTTGTCAGGATCTATGAACAGTAATGTTTTAAAATTCCTCCTGAACATTAAATAATGATGATGATCTTTTGCAAACCGCTTTGAGGCTTCCCACCCCTCCCCCAATCAATTACAACAATATAAATGTTATGAAATGAATAAAACCAATCAATGTTCACGTGAATTGCATGGCTCAGCATGACAGCAGATGGCAGTATGCACAGAAGCCTTTGCCTCTTCAAGAGAAAGAAACCCTCTTAAAATAAGCCAGACTGGTAGAAATGTTGCAGATGGGAGCATGTGTTGAAAAAATGTTTGCAAATACATTCAGTCTGTCAATCAAGCGTTTATGGCAGTCCATCAACCAATTTTTTTAAAAAAGCACAAAATGACAGCCTTGGTAGAATTGAGTGATAGTTGTTAATACTGACTTATCATATCATACTGGAGAGAGATGACAGCGTTCACATATTTTGCTACCTGCTCCATCAAATATTAAAACACGCCAAGAAAACGGGCAGAGCATGTATTTTACCCATGAGCGCATTTGTGCATTAGTCATGTGGGTGCAGGGATGCAAAATAATTGGAGGAACTGAAAGTTGCAGCACACTGTGTATGCTCTGAATTAATTGAAATTGCCCAACCCCTTAGCCAAAGACCACCTGAAAAGCATCATACACATGTCACATTAAGAGGCAGTCTCCCACAGAAACTTTGAGAGTGTCTCCTATCTGACAAGATACAGTCGTACCTTGGTTTTCAAACAGCTTAGTTCTCAAACGTTTTGGTTCCTGAACACCACAAACCCGGAAGTGACTGTTCTGATTTGTGAACTATTTTTGGAAGCTAAACATCCAACGGCGCTTTTGCGGCTTCCAGTTGGTTGCAGGAGCTTCCTGCAGCCAATCAAAAGCCGTGCTTTGGTTTCCGAATGTTTTGGAAGTCAAACAGACTCCCGGAACGGATTCCATTTGACTTCTGAGCTACAACGGTACTTGAAAATGGCCACTGATTGCATTACTTAGCCAGTGTGGCTATTCTTTTGAGATGGTAAGAATCCAGGTCACAGACATACACTATTCATACACAAAATATCCTCTTAAGACAGGATTTGAAAAGTACTACTGCGAAAAGTTTCTCCAAGATATTTCCTTCTGCAGAATAAATATTTGGGGTTATTAAGATGGCTTCTGGATTGCTCTCCTGTACTATTTCAGACATGTAGTTTATATCCTTATGTATGTGTGTTTACCTTGTGCACTGATGAACATTTATGTTGTTTTTGAGACCTTAGAATTCTTATAACACTAGGTATAGCTTGGGACTGAATCTTTGTGCCATCATAACACCACAAGCCATCATTTGCTCATGGGGGGGAACGGGACACAATAGGATTGCACTATAAGTATGGATCCAACCCACAGATTCTACGTCCAAAACCCACAACAGTGTTAGAATTCCTGATCTATGATTGCAGTCATGGGACTTTTGTCTTTCACATGACGATATGTGTTTTGACTCCATAGAGTGGGAAGTGACGGAGACAGGATAATAATAATAATAATAATAATAATAATAATAATAATAATAATTTAAAAAAAATTATTTATATCCCGCCCTCCCCAGCTGAAGCCGGGCTCAGGGCGGCTAACAACAATCAAACAATCAAATAATCCAACATTCTAAAAACATTTCGTTATAAAAATTAATTAAAATCAAATTGATGGCAACCGTTAAGCAAAATTCTGTGCAGGTTGCCAGAGGAGGGAGTCAGGCTGCACCCTGACCAAAGACCTGGTGGAACAACTCTGTCTTGCAGGCCCTGCGGAAAGATGTCAGGTCCCGCAGGGCCCTAGTCTCTTGTGACAGAGCGTTCCACCAGATTGGAGCCGCAGCCGAGAAAGCCCTGGCTCTAGTTGAGGCCAGCCTAACCTCTCTGTGGCCTGGGACCTTCAGGATGTTTTTATTTGCAGACTGTAGGTTCCTCTGTGGGGCATACCAGGAGAGGCGGTCCCGTAGGTACGAGGGTCCTAGGCCGTATAGGGCTTTAAAGGTTAAAACCAGCACCTTAAACCTGATCCTGTACTCCACCGGGAGCCAGTGCAGCTGGTATAGTACTGAATGAATGTGATCTTGCAGCGAAGACCCCATAAGGAGTCTCGCCGCATCATTCTGCACCCGCTGGAGTTTCTGGGTCAGTCTCTAGGGCAGCCCCACGTAGAGTGAGTTACAATAATCCAGTCTGGAGGTGACCATCGCATGGATCACAGTGGCTAGGTCAGGGCGAGAGAGATAAGGGGCCAACTGCTTAGCTTGGCAGAGATGAAAAAATGCCGCCTTTGTTATAGCTGTAATCTGTGCCTCCATAGAGAGGGAGGTATCAAAGATTACACCCAAACTCTTAACGGACGGTGCTGGCACTAATTGCACCCCCGCAAGAGATGGGAGTTGCCCCCTCAATCCCATATCGTCCCGTCCCAGCCAGAGGACCTCTGTCTTTGAAGGATTTAACTTCAACCAGCTCCCACGTAACCATCCAGCCACAGCTTCCAGACATCTGGTCAGTATGTCTGGGGCCGAGTCAGGATGGCCATCCATCAACAGATAGAGTTGGGTGTCATCAGCATACTGATGGCAACCCAGCCCAAAACTCCGGACAAGCTGGGCGAGGGGGCGCATAAAGATGTTAAAAAGCATCGGGGAGAGTATCTCACCCTGAGGCACTCCACACACCAAGGAGTGGCGCAATGACAATTCCCCCCCCAAGCGCCATGTTTGTGTTACTGTGTTCTTTTGTTACTGTGTTACTGTGTTGTCTTTTGTTCTTTTTCTCTTTGTTGTCTGATGCTAGAGAGAGAGAGGGAGCCATGTTGCAGTACTCCGTGTGTGTAGATTAGCCAAAATGCTGAGTTGCTGAGGTCTGTTACACAACTGTGCAAACTCTGCAGATCTCTAAGTGTGCCGGTGTCAGTTGGCATCAGTCGCTGTGATGTTCGGGCTGAAGAAAGCTTTTGAAGCTCCCAAATGATCGACCAGGAGGGAGGGAACATGCCAGTCGGGCATGTGTCTCTGCCAGAGTCCTCCTTGAGTGTAGACTGAACTCCTGACAACCAGGACATAGGCTTTGTTGTGGTACTTCCCCTTTAACATTTCATTCAGCTGCATGGGCTCTTAGGGATGGTTTCTGGGAGTGAACCAAGATGCCCTGATTCATGGGAAATGGGGTGTTTGCACACTGAATGCTTTGAATGTGGGGAGTGTCACCTACAGAGGCCAGAAATCCAGCACGAGGGCAAGCCAGGCCACATGTTAGGTCAATGGTTGGGCTCTGGCGTTCCATTGACCCTACTTGGCACACTTGAAATGGCCCCCGGATTGTGTGTGTATGTATTTTGTGTGTGTCTGGGTGGGGTGTGTGAGAGATTTCCAGTGCCAGCCATGAACACCTGCCCATGCTGGCATAGCGCAAGGCCTACTCTCAAGCAGCAGAGTCCAAAGAGATTATTAATAAACTAAGAAGGACTTGACATATCTTGAGCTATTGTCGGCCAGTTTGAAAAGGGTGGGCACAGGAAGTACTGACATAATTTCCTTCACGGTCTGTGCCAGGAGTTCACCTCTTTCATCATTCGAGCTCAGTTCAGTGTGCAGATCAAATGATGTCTCAACTGCTGCTGATCCTTTCGTGGCTCTTCGTGCCTCTTTGTAAGAGGGAGAGGCGGAGAGAGAGAGAGAGAGAGAGAGAGAGAGAGAGAGAGAGAGAGAGAGAAAGAAAGAAAGAAAGAAAGAAAGAAAGAAAGAAAGAAAGAAAGAATTAGGCTGGTGAAAGACTGCTTTTAAAATGTGAAAGTGGTGGGAGAGACATCTGCCCCATGGTAGACAGATAATTTCTTTCTGCCCCACTGTCACTTCTGATCAAATAAGTTTGGCAGCTTTTTAAACTACTAAAATCCACAAAAGCCTGATTAGAAGAGTGGGGTGAGTGGGAAGACCCCAGGCAGAGACCCCTTTTTCAAACCATCTTTGTCTCTCATTTCTCCCGTCTTAGCAAACAAAGGGTGAAAGAGAGAGACCAAGTCATGGATGGCATTTTTTACGGATAAGTTATATTTTCTTGGCTGTTGAGTAGCTCGTGTTCCTGATCACCAGGACACCAGATACAACCTACAGCCTTTCTGATTGCATCCTTTCCTTGCCCCCGATAGTTCTTTGCGATAGAGAACAGCGCTTGTTTCTCTCCCAGACTCCCCGGTGGGAAGTAAAGCAGCTTGGAGACATGGCCAAAATGAATTGCCACCAGATCGGCATAGACCACAGCTGGATGTACTGGTATCGGCAGCCGGCAGCAGGAGGAGAGCTAGAATTCATTGGTATCCTGGTTAGAGGGACTCCAGAGCCCTCTTTTGAAGACAGGTTTAAAGGCGGGCGATTCACGATGGGAAGCGAGGATAAAAAGCACTGCTCCCTGCAAATCAGCGAGCTGAGACCTGAGGATGCTGCCAGGTACTTCTGTTCCTCTGGAGCAGCACAATGCTGCAAACCTTCAACTGCTCCCCACAAAAACAGTCCTATAGGGTGGCAGTGAAGACCTCAGGAGTGAATGTTGTCCCTTCAGGCCTCTCTGTTTGTCCCTCAGGAACACTCGGCTCAGCCAGTTGCCTCCAGGAGTGGACTTTGGTAACCTTTCGGAATATGCTGCTCTGTGCAAGGTCAACATTTGTGCTCCAAAATGGATATTCTCAGTTATGGATCTTCTCCATTTTGCACCCCCTTGTCTCGGTGCCCTGCCCAGTGGAACTGGTAGATATCTATATCTATAAAGATATAGAATCTGGATTCTATATCAACTTTGTTTCATAAATGTTAGGCATTTGCAACTTTTGTGGGGGCTTTCCTCCCCCCCTTGGCAACTTAAAAGATGTTATGATAAGGAATAATAATGTAAAGGTGGTAACTAATTTGATCTCCTCACCTCAGCAAAAAACAGTAATTGCAAAAAAAAAGCGGGGGAAAGCTCACCTCTTACTATTTATGAATGGACTGAAAAGATTTGGTCTGTGTTGATCAAGATCAGATTAGCCTACTATGACAGAATGCAATAAATGTACCCAGTAAATTCATGGAGAAATGAGTGTTAATTTCAATAACAATGGAAATGTGCAGCCATATGTTGTTTTCAGTTTATTGTAAAGTTATTATGTGGAAACCTTGTAAACTTATAAAATGCTAACTAAAAGAAAAGGGTGAGCACTGGTTCACAAATCAGTCCTTACTTATCATCCTTTAATCTTTTTGTGAGACATGTGTGTTTCTCTCTCATCTTATTAAAAATGAAATTATTTTCAGAATAATTATAAAATGTTTCTGTAGACTGGTCAAACACGGCTTGATGACATCACAAATACTAGCCAATCGACACCCTCCATAGCAGGCTTCCCCTACCCCCTTGGTTCAAATTAAGCCATATTGAAAACTTGCAAAATTCCATCCACTCAAACTTGCTCAAGGAAAGGAAAATGATTTTTTAAAAAGGAATGTAATTGGGGCACTTATTCAAAACTTAGTTCCGCGCCCCCTTCTCAAAAAAAGATTACCTTCCACAAACTTCCACTCACTGACAGCAGGAATGCCCACCCAACCCTGTAGCTCTGTATGACCTTCGACATGTGCTATTATATATATTCACGCAAGTGGTATAGTGATGTGAGCTGAACAAATCAGGAGGCAGCTTGTGCAAGATTTTAGCCCCTCCCCCATGAACCGGAGAATCAGATTGGATTGGCTAACAGGAAATAAGATACCACCTTAAATAAAAGTGGCTTCTTAAGAGAGAATTGTTGCGTTTTTTTAATCATCTCACATAGAAGAAATATTTTCCACCCAGGTATACATGCATCGCTGAGCATTTAATAACAATTTGAGTGTTTGGCTCTTTAAAGAGCTTCCTCAGGAATCCTTATTGGAAGGATTGGGTACCTGTCTGTTGCGTAGGCTAGGATTATTATTTCCATTTTGCCCATGAGGTAAAATCTGAGCTGGAGAGTCCTCAGTTGCATTCTGACCCATGTAATAAGTGTATCCTTTACCTTTTCTCTGGTAAATGTTTTGTTTTTATTCTGTACAACTTTTCTTTAGAATTAAAAGCTCATTTTTTTCTGAACAGGAAGGCAGGCAGATATCTCTACTTCTAGTTCATCACTCATCACATGCCCCTGAAGACTATATAAACTATATATGGCAGCTGGCATAGCAATAAGGAGGAGAAGAGGAAACACAGGTCACTGTGGCTTCCTGAGCCGAGGAGCCCCCTAAGGAAATTCTGTGTCTGGTGACATGTCTTTGACAGTTCCCACCAGTTCTGCCACTGTTCCCTGACTTGGCTGAAACCTTCATTTGGCTGTTGGTGTCTTTGGTGAAACTCAGGGAGGAGTCATTACTGTATGAGAGTAAATCATTGTGGGGACAGGGGGCTCACAATGATTCATTTCTTCAAGAGGCCTTTACAAAAACCCTCCCTTGCTTAACAAATGGGCTCTAGCCAGGGTTTCACAGCAGATCTAACAATGCAGAACTTCACAGCCTTTTCAGACTTGGGAGCCACCATTATTTCCAATCGAAGAACCACTTTTAATATTTGGCCACATATTTTATTCATTCCTTCATTTATTATTATTATTATTATTATTATTATTATTTCTGGAATTTTTGTCCCACGTTCCTAACCCACAAGACTTCCAAAGTGGCCCAAAACATCTTAGGTGTCCTACTCTTTCAGTCCTTTCCCCTTCATGCATCATTCTCACTCTCTATGCCTCTTCCCCCTTAAAAACAATTACGAAAAGAAGATGGCATTTGGTACCCCTGGAGTGACCCAGCTGAGGTTGCTGGCATGAATTCCAGTTCTGAATCATGCTCCATCATTTGAAGAACACTGGGGTAGAAGAACCCACAGAGACCGTCTGTTTATTGGATTTCTCATGAAAGATGGAGCTGACTAAGTCTATAATCTGCTCAAAAAAGGATAAAATTCTCACTACTTCCATTAAGGGTGGATTTCGATAATCACCTCTCTGCACAATTATTGCCCTCGCAAGTTTTTAAGGTAGGTTTTTAAGTGGTCCAGTTGTTGTGATAGGTTGTTTGAATTCACTCTTACTAAATCATGTCTCCTCTCACAGTGACCCTCTTTCTTGTTCTAGGAATCTGTCCCTGAGGGAATATCATTCTGAAGACCCTGCTCTCAAAACACACTACAAGACAAGGTATGGGCAATATTACCAAGCCTGGTAACACAGTGTTCCAACAATATCCTGTATTTTGGGAAAGGGACTCGACTTACTGTTTTAGGTAAGTACTTCTTCAACCATAACTTGAAATATTGAATAATCATTCCCTCATTTCTGGGAACTGTAGTTCTGCCAGGGATAGGGAATATTGCTCAGCACCCTCATTAAACTACAATTATTTGGAGGAAAGCATGGCAGCTGAACTTCCACGAGACCAAACTAAATGTGTGTGTGTGTAGTTTAGACCCTTTCTGTCTGAAGACACCCCCTCTTCCTAGACCACTATTGGGCAAACAATATTCCCTTCAGTTTGTTCTCTAGAGCCTTAAGTTTAAACAAATCGCCTCACTCCTGAGCATATGAGATTATTTTCCAAAGCTACATAATTGATTCTTTAGACTGCAGAATATATACTTCGGTATGCACCCTTCCCCATTTCAAACTGTCTTTTAAAAAAGCGATGATACTGAATACTGTAAGGAGAGAAGCATTATACATAAAATAGGTGTTGTAGAATGTCTTGGCTTAAAATATAAATAGAACAAACAGGTTTTACAAGCAAGGAAGAGTCCTGTGACTTTCTTGGGTCAGGCTGCAGTGCAATTAAATGCAGGTATATAGGGGAACCAAGAAAGAAAAAGTTTGCAGAGTGGAGCTAAAGGGGCATGCCACAGAAAAGGCAGCAGCAGTCCTGTCTGGCACATTTCCCTACAGCTGACCTTTGCTTCTTGGCCACACATCCTAAATCTCCCAACTGAAGATAACTTTTTGTGCATCTGCCAGAGACAGGCTCTGATCCATGAAAGCACATGATACACCATAAATCTATTAGTCTTCAAAGTGCCACCACGAGACTGGTTTTGCTACAGTAAAATCTAACATGCAGATGCCCCTTTGGGACTTGGTTGATCCATGGGTAGGTTTGCTAGATATCTTCTCCACTTCTTCCATAGTTATCTTGGAGAAACAGAGGGAGGTCAAGATGAAATTCTATGAGATGAAATGGGTCTGGAGGCAGGGCAGGGTGGAGAGAAATATTCTGCAGGTTTCCCCACCTAAAGATAAAAAGTCCCATCATTTTCTGAAAACACTGTTGACATGGTTTTGTTTTTATCTTTGCCGTATGAGATAAGTCACTTGTGAGCTCCTAAATCACCCTGTCTTGACCAGAGATAACTTCTCTGGGAAATTTATTCTTGTTGCTCTGTTTAACACTGTGTCAAACACCCCACTGAACTTTGGCCAAGGAACCAGGCTGACGGTTCTAGGTGAGTTTTTTTATCTCCCTAAGAAAATTCTGTTAGTAGAAACTAATAAGGAACACAATTTCCAGGAAAGGTTTTCTGTGTGCAAGCCCAATTAAAATCCCCTACTCAAGAGAAGAGTTATGTTTGTTTTGGAGGACATCCAAATGAGCTGTGTCCCAAGACTACAATCGTATCCCAATTAGTAAGAAGCTAAAAACGTGCCCCTCTCACAAATGCAGAGAATAAGCAGAGTTATAGAATTGTAGAGTTGGAAGGGGCCCCTTTGGTCATCTAGTCCAACCCCCTGCAATGCAAGATTTTTTTTTTTTACCCAGGGTAGGGCTTGAACCCATGAACCTGAGATTAAGAAGTCTCATGATCTACCAAGTGAGCTATTGATATGCTCAAGATTTAACCTAAAAATGGGAGTAGGAAGAAAGAGGCATCTTAATCTGAATCAAACAATGAAAATCCTGGACGTACGTTAACCATAGAGGCTGCAATTTCATTCTGCAAGGGTCATGGTCAGGAAACACAGTTGTACCAGAGGAAATTAGGACGTTCCTTCCCAACCCCTTGTTCATTTTTTGGCTGGCAATTGTTGGGCCAGGCAGGTCAGGAAAAGGCGAGAGAAAGGCAGTATCTATGTTAGAAAACGCCATTGTTTTTAGGTGATGGCTTTTTCACTGTGTACTCTGAAGCTTACTTTGGGAAGGGCACTCGACTCACAGTACTTGGTAAGAAAATCCATGGTGAATTGTTTCATTTTCTGTATTGGAATTGGCTAATTGTGACAGAGGTTTGTAAAAGCAAAGGGGTCTGGGATGTAGGTCCTTTTTAAACTGTTCCCTAAAATGAAATGGGGATGTTGTGAATAAGCACACCTACCAAGAAAATTTGTTAGTCATCAAGACTTATTTTGGATTCCCCTGAGCAGCAATAGATGTTTTTGCCTGAGGAGCAATCTCCAAATTCACTGGCAATTTTGCTCCAGGAGAAGTTTGGGGACTACTTAGGTTGGTGTGTGTACAGAAGGAGAGAAAGAGTTTCAGCTAATCTTATTCACACTTATTTGGCCCCCTTCAAAACTCCACAGGTGTTTTGCCTGAGGAGGAACTCTTAAATTCCACCTCTGTTTGAAGCAAAATGTCTGTGGCAAGTCTCCAACGAACCATTTCAGTGCAGGAACAGACTGGCTAAATAATTAGTAGGGACATCCAAGAGAGGTCTTTTCATTCTCCGCAAGGAATAACTCTCCACACCTGTGCATCACTTGGTGTCTTAGCACCTGATTACAGAAGGCTGGATGTGATAAAGCGAGGGAAATTGTTGAACTACAGTTCCCATCAGTACCAGCGAGCTTGGACAGTGCTCAGAAATGATGGGATTTGTAGTCTGGCAACATTTGGAGGGCTAAATGTTCCCCACCCATGTGGTAAAGGCACAACTAAACCCAAGTTGTGCTGATTTTTTTATAAAGCTGGGGGAGGTTTGAAGAAAGGGGGGAGGGGGCTTGAATCCCTCTTTTCTCCATGCTCTCTCCATGAAACTGCTTCTCTCCGGCTGCCCCCCCCCAAAGTGATTACTTCCATTCATGAAGCTCCACTGGGAGAAATATTGCTGGAGAGAAGTGATTTCAGAGACAAAATGAAAGTGTGGTGGAAAGCTCTGGATAGAAGTTTCCATTCCTGCCTGCCAAACCATGCTTTATATCAGGGTTTCCCAAACTTTCCAGCTGTTTTTGGACTACAGTTCCCATCATCCCTGACCACAAGCCCTGCTAGCTAGGGATGATGGGAGTTGTAGTCCAACTACAGCTTTATACCATACCTTCACCCACCTCTCCCTGCTTTGTGGAGACTTTGGGTGGTCAGATGCATTGCCCAAAGGGATGACAAAAAGAGGCGGCCAACTTGCTTGGAATTTTATATGTATAGATGCAAATTTATAAAATAAGTTTGCATAATTGGACAGCCCTCAGGTAGAAGACACCTTCAGACACAGGACTGTCCTCCAACAGCCCTGAAAATAGACTATTGGTCACCCTAGAAGGAATCGGTGGCGACCCATTTCATGGATCTCTGCTGATGTCTCATCAACCTTGGCTCTGAATTTTGATATAGCTTCACTGAGACGTATTGTGTGCAAAGTCGTGTGAGCATTCTATGAGATAGAATGAAACGGTGTGAAAATTCTGTCTGGGGGTGATAGGTCCTTCAAGTCCCATCCACACACATGCAAATTATCACAATCCTAATGTAGTAGCAGATTCCATGCTCAGAGAGCATGCAGGTGACGTTCTCAGCTCATCTATCGTTGTCCTGGAGCCTCCAAGGAATTAAAGGGCAGAGGGGGAGGGGGAGAGATGTCAAGAAACAGATGCCTTAGGTAAAAGTGTGCTCTGCAATTAATTTTTGTGACAGATCAGGAGGAAACAAATGTCTCTGCCTTCCAACAGAAAGCCTCATTTCTTTTCATGTCTTATCAGCACTGGGTAACTTATGAAGTAGTGGCAGAGAGGAGGAACTTTGACAGAGCAGCTTTCCAACTGTAGCAGACAGAAGATTACCTTGTGGGGAATCAAAGTGGGGTTATTTCATGAGCTGGTTGGCTGTGCAAACACTGATCCGTTACACTTTGGAGCAGGGACCAGGCTGACGGTATTAGGTAAGAAGACGAACCTTCTCACAAACCTCTGTACTGAAAAAATGGTAAATCTAACATTCTTTCGAGTTCCACGTTGCTGTCTTAACAAAACTATATATATATATATATATATATGGTGTGGCACAAATTGGCTGACCTGCGGGAAACCTTCTCCTCCTAACAAGCAATTTGGCTCCAAACACTGACTCCATAGCTGTCCCAGACAGAAAAGAGAGCTTTGTTAAACAAAAAAAATTAGGAATTGGTTTGCCCAAAACTGTACTGAGGGCTCAAAGGTTGTTGTTGTTGTTGTTTAGTCGTTTAGTCGTGTCCGACTCTTTGTGACCCCATGGATCAGAGCACGCCAGGCACTCCTATCTTCCACTGCCTCTCGCAGTTTGGTCAAATTCATGCTGGTAGCTTCGAGAACACTGTCCAACCATCTCGTCTTCTGCCGTCCCCTTCTCCTTGTGCCCTCCATCTTTCCCAACATCAGGGTCTTTTCCAGGGAGTCTTCTCTTCTCATGAGGTGGCCAAAGTATTGGAGCCTCAGCTTCACGATCTGTCCTTCCAGTGAGCACTCAGGGCTGATTTCCTTCAGAATGGAGAGGTTTGATCTTCTTGCAGTCCATGGGACTCTCAAGAGTCTCCTCCAGCACCATAATTCAAAAGCATCAATTCTTCGGTGATCAACCTTCTTTATGGTCCAGCTCTCACTTCCATACATTGGGCTCAAAGGTAGCCACAGGCAATCCATTGCACATTCTGAAAGCTGACAAAGAAGGAAAGAGCAAAAGGCCAATATCTTAAAGCCCGGGGGGAGAGAAGAGAGAGACAGAAGCAGGAAATATAAATGTGTTAGCTGGACTGATGTGTCATAGAAACATAAAGCTAGAAGAAGGTCCTCTAGTCCACCCCCTGCAGTGCAGGAAACCTTTTGCCCAACGTGGGTTTCGAACCCATGGCCCTGAAATTAAGAGCCTCATGCTCTGCCATCCACTCCAAACAGCAGAGGATGAATATGATCAGAATCTGCACATTTTTCAGAAGCCCTCCTCATCTACATAAACAAGGCAGTCATTGATATAATACATTAGTAGTAAATAGCATAACCATGGTATTTAGAAATACAAGCACCGGAAAGATGGGAATTGTGGCTGCCCGTACCTGCAACCATCTGGTTTGTGGGTTACAATTGACCATGCTAGTGTATATACCAGGACAGTTGTCTCTCAGCCTAGTGCCATCCAGATGTTCTGCGCTCTAGCAGCTATTCACCCTGGCCAGCATGTCCAGTAGGCATGATGGGAACTGTAGTCCCAAACATCTGGCGGGCAGAAGGTTGGGAAAGCCTAGACCATGGGTAGGCAAACTAAGGCCCAGGGACCGGATCCAGCCCAATCGCCTTATCAATCCGTCCCGCGGACGGTCCGGGAATCAGTGTGTTTTTACATGAGTAGAATGTGTGCTTTTATTTAAAATGCATCTCTGGGTTATTTGTGGGGCATAGGAATCCATTCATTCCCCCCCCCCAAAAAAAAATACAGTCCGGCCCCCCACAAGGTCTGAGGGACAGTGGACCAGCCCCCTGCTGAAAAAGTTTGCTGACCCCTGGTCTAGACAATACTGGTTTGTCTGGACGATACATAGTCTAATCTAGGGCAAGGCAACTTCCTATGTTCCAGGAGTATCTGGGAAGCTGTGGAGCAAGTTTGGGGAACCTGTGGCTTGCAGATGTTGCTGTGTTTGTTAGGCCAGAGGCTTTTCCCAGCAGCAGCCAGCCAGATAAAAAGTTAAGGACAAAGCGGTTGCCTGCGCAGGTGGTGTTCTCTTTAAGAGACCTTCCCCAATCTTTGAGGAGAGATATTCCCTCTTTGGTGATAACGGTTTCACACTGTGTTACAATAACCCTCTGAGCTTTGGCCAAGGAACTCGACTGACTGTTTTAGGTAAGCAGAAGGGGTTGGCAATGTGGGGGGTGGAATTAAAATAATGGCTCATTTTAAGGGCTGCAAAAGCACTTCAGATATCTGCTCACATTTAACATTTTACTGTATATGGTAAATTTTATAGGAGTGACAGTTCTGCAAGGTACGGCAATGTCATCATCTGATTATTTTATTTCCACTCGAGGTAGCATCTCTAGTTCTTTCTCATTGCTTGCCCTCCTCCATTTTCTCCCCACAACAGCCTTGTGAGGTAGACTAGACCGAGGGAGAGAGAGCGTCTGCCCCCCCCAAGAGTTTCATGGCTGAGTCCTAGATGGGCATTCTAACCACTAGAGCACACTGCCTTTCATTTATTGGTTCTCATCATCTTAACAGTACCTGAGAAAATGGAAAGGCGTGTGTGTGTGTCTTGTGCTTCCTCCAGGATTTCCCAAATCTCTGTTTATTGAGCCCTTGAGGAGCTTATAAAGTTGCCATTGTCCCCAAACCGAATTCCCATAAGTGAAAGAAAGTAAAGAAAGAATTGTTTTAGAAGTGAAACTCCACATTCTTTCCCACCACCTAGGCTCCTTTTGACCTTTTGACTTCTAGGTCTTTTTTTCACCCTCTGTCCCAGATGGTCAATTTCAAGCACTTTGGGAAACTCCACCGCCCTAGTTCCAACCTCAGTTTATTAGCACGTCTGGCTTCACCAGACTCTGGAAGGCAAACGCCTAATGTGGAGCCAAGCACACAAATTAAAGCAGGCATAGCCTTAAACTGTGGGAATCAGGGGAGGCAGCTCAGGTGTGGGAACAGGCATAACAAACACACAAACCTCCCTCTGTCCTCACCTTTGGGATGTTGGGAGGCTAGGTGCCTTTAGCTCTTTAGTAAAGGTTTGCCTACAGCAACGTGATGCCGTGTTCCGCTGAAAAGCTGCATTTCGGACAAGGAACGCGGCTCACTGTACTAGGTAAGAAACACATGAACGGTGGGCACAAGGAAGTCTTGCCACAGGGTTGGCAGAACAAGAGAAAGCAGAAGCAAATAAATAAAAAATGTGTCTGTGCAATTGATGCAACCCTCAGCTGAACTAATCTACAGAATCCATTTATGGGAATGCATAAATGATTTGGGCAAAGGTTTGTGGTTTTTTGTTTTGCATTGTAACATTTAAAAAGATGAGATTCAAAGCACACTTTTGGTGAAGGATTCTAGTCAGAAACACTAATGTTTTTGAGGATGAGTGGGACCCTTTAAATGAATGTTGGGATTGGCTGGCATTTTGGGTTCTCTCGGTGCGTGGAACGGTAGGCAGGAAACTTGCCGGAGGTTGCAAGGCATGTAGGACTGTATGATTAGCCCCCAGTTCCTTTAACTGGTCCCATTGATTTCACTAGGAAGGACTGATGCACAGGCTTAACTTTTCTGCTGAATCTTAAAGGGGCCACTCAGCTCTTTGGGAGCGAAAGTAAAATGCTGGCATCTCTAAGATCTCCAGGTTGCATGTCAGAATATCCACTCTTAAAAGGAACCAAGGAGGCAGCAGGCAGGGGGCACAGAGGAACTAAAATAGCAAAATGCATGGAGGCCACAATTCAAAGTACGATACAAACCCATTCAGGAAAAAGGTCCCCTGTGAAAATAACAACAATAATCAAAATTATTATAGCTCATAGTTTAAGAGCACCCATGAGTTCATGGCTGATGTGGGATTTGAATCAGGGATTGCATGGATTTGAACCTGAGAAAACATTGACTTAAAAAAACAAAAACCACCATGAACTCTACCAAAAAAAAAAAAAATGATATCAGGAGAAGGCAAAGCAGCACTTTATCTTGTGCCTTGGCTAAACTCTGGGATCTGGTTTTGGCTTCAGGAGCTAACTCTGGTGGATATGAAGAAAGGAAAAAGAAAAATGGGCAGAATTAGGGCCAAGTGAGTTGTGGTGTTAAGGATATCTCTGCATTTAACATGCAAGCATTTAAAAATACAGGCAGCAGCAGCAGCAGCAGCTGGGAGAGAATGATAATTACTGGGATTGCAGCAGGGGTAGGTGGGTAGAAATGTGACCATTTCCTCCACTCCTGCAGTCCTGAAGAGAGAAATGCATTTCAAAATTCGGGGAAGCTCAAAATTCAAAGGATGGTTGTGCTTGTTTCACATCTTCTTTCAGAAAGTTTGGTAGGTTTGCCTTTAAATGTGAACAGAATTGAACTCCCCCCGTCCCCATCCCTAGTCACAGCCACCATCTCACTTAACACCCACTCCTCCAGAGTTGACGATTCAGGGGACCAGTAGGTGCCCCCTCCCCACTTAAGGGGTCAGATGTGGTCCTGGGGTCTCCACTTGTCTCCCCCTTTTCCAATTCTCCAGCTATCCAAAACATCTTTAAGTAAAGCCCAAATAGTCTGCTGTAGAAATGCAGTTTGAGTGTGAACTTGCATGGCAAAGATATATCTAAACGACAGTTTGGTGCAGTGCTGTTTTTCTAAAAACAATGTTTGGGGGTACTCTCATTTTGACTCAAGAAAAAAATCACAATTTCATAGTTCAGATTGGGGGGGGGGGAATACAGTAAATGGACAAAAGGACAAAGATTCACAAAATGTTTAGGGGTCTGCGTCCCTCCCAGGAAAAAAGCACTGGTTTGCTGCCTAGAGAAGACGACAAATGATTTTCGTAGTGCCTCGTACCTCTGTGCTCTGCATATGAACTTCATTTTGGAAGTGGAACCAGACTCACTGTCTTAGGTACGGTCTTGGCTGTAAGTTGGTGGTTCTGGTGGAACTTTTGCCTGTTTGTATATGCAGAGGGCAGGGGTATAAGGTTTGGACTTTATACTAATATTCTGTGTCCCATTTCAAGTCCTACTGAAATAAGGTGAATTTCTTAGTCACCATGCATAGGCACATGAATCTCGCCGGAGACAGATTAGAGTATCTGCTTCTTTTCAGAGCACCAGCAAGAAGTTTGAAAGAGGGTCTGGTGTTTGTGATGTGCGTGCTCATCTAACGTTTGCCTCTAACACAATTTGCTGGGTTTTAAAAGCTTGTTTCGAATATTTGCAGGTTCTGTTTCACCAGAGGCAATTATGAGTGGGGTGGGGAGGAGGAAATTCTTGTTCCACAATGATATCAGGAGCAAGAAAATTGGAGAAAATGTGGACTAAGGTCACATATTTCTTATCTCCCCCTCCCCTCCCCCCTCTCTCGTACAGAATTATTTTTATGGCTCAAAAATGGCAAAACTGGGAATTTTGGTAACTCTGTAACCGTTGCGTGAAATATTTTCCCCTCGCACAAATAGGAGCTCTGTTCTCCTCCCCTTCAATAATAGATGAAGCTTTTTAATATTAGCAAAATTAGTCTTTAAAATGGACAGTGTTATGACTAGGTCCACATGGGCACACATAGACTAGCTTGTGAAGAGAATTGGTGCAAATGAGTTTTCAGCTCCACATTGCATTGCATTGTTGCTATTGTCTGCTCATTCTTGGCATCAGGGCTGGTAGTATTATTGCAACCATAACCACAATGGTAGGATCTAGTCAGCAAACTTTTTCAGCAGGGGGCCGGTCCACTGTCCCTCAGACCTTGTGGGAGGCCAGACTATATTTTGTAAAAAATAAATAAATGAACGAATTCCTATGCCCTACACATAACCCAGAGATACATTTTAAATAAAAGGACACATTCTACTCATGTAAAAACAGGCTGGTTCCCGGACTGTCCGCGGGCCGGATTGAGAAGGCGATTGGGCCAGATCCAGCCCCCGGGCCTTAGTTTGCCTACACATGACACTTCATTTGAAAGAGTTAAGATATCCAACCTGGAACTGAAAACAAACTCATCATTTAGAGCAAGGTTTCCCAAACTTGGATATCCAGCTGTTTTTGGACTACGGTTCCCATCATCCCTGACCGCTGGTTCTGCTAGCTAGGGATGATGGGAGTTGTAGTCCAAAAACTGCTGGAGACCCAAGTTTGAGAAATCCTGATTTAGAGCCTTTTCCTCCTTTAAACATATGCACACTCAGTTGTGTGTAAGTTTCACTGAGCTAAATGGGATTTACTTCTGAGTAAATGTGCATAGCATTGTGCTGCACATTTCCTACGTAGTCATTTCTGGATTTAGAGAGAACACAATACAAATAATAATAATGCTGGCTATTGTTTGTCTACAGAACACCTTTAAAAACACACGCACCACATACTCGGATTAGCTCTTTGCTGTCTCCAGAAGTGTGGAAAGCCCTTAGCTCCAAGTTCATCCTCCTGGCATAACCAGTTAAAAGGACCTCAGGGGTCTGGGTTAGGAGGAGAGGGCTCTGCCTAAGTTCTTTAGTAGCTCTAATGGGCTAGATGGAACAATTTCCCCCTTCAAAGAATATGGCCAAGCTCTATCCATAATGTATGCTCTACATATTGAAAGTAGGCGCTGATCCTCCAACAATAATTAAATAATAATAATAATAATAATAATAATAATAATTTATTTATACCCCACCCATCTGGCTGAGTTTCCCCAGCCACTCTGGGCAGCTTCCAATCAAGTGTTAAAAACAATTCAGCATTAAATATTAAAAACTTCCCTAAACAGGGCTGCCTTCAGATGTCTTTTAAAAAGAAGATAGCTGCTTATTTCCTTCACATCTGAAGGGAGGGTGTTCCACAGGGCGAGTGCCACTACTGAGAAGGCCCTCTGTCTGGATCCCTGTAACCTCACTTCTTGCAATGAGGGAACCACCAGAAGGCCCTCGGTGCTGGACCTCAGTGTCCGGGCTGAACGATGGGGGTGGAGATGCTCCTTCAGGTATACAGGACTGAGGCCGTTTAGGGTTTTATAGGTCAGCACCAACACTTTGAATTGTGCTCGGAAACATACTGGGAGCCAATGCAGATCTCTCAGGACCGGTGTTATGTGGTCCCGGCGGCCACTCCCAGTCACCAGTCTAGCTGCCGCATTCTGGATTAGTTGTAGTTTCCGGGTCACCTTCAAAGGTAGCCCCACATAGAGTGCATTGCAGTAGTCCAAGCAGGAGATAACTAGAGCATGCACCACTATGGCAAGACAGTCCGCGGGCAGGTAGGGTCTCCGCCTGCGTACCAGATGGAGCTGGACACAGAATTAACCTGTGCCTCCATGGACAGCTGTGAGTCCAAAATGACTCCCAGGCTGCGCACCTGGTCCTTCAGGGGCACGGTTACCCCATTCAGAACCAGGGAGTCCCCCACATCTGCCCGCCCCCTATCCCCCCCAAACAGTACTTCAGTCTTGTCAGGATTCAACCTCAATCAATATTTGTGGCCTCCTTGTACAGCAGGTAGGGGCAGAATTCAATAGAAGCCCTGACTCGGGATTCATACACAAGTCTTGTATGCAGGAAGATTGTAAGAGACATTTCACACATTATGGTTAGCCACAAACAGGCACTCAACAGGAAGCTGCAGTAAACCCAAACTCTTGTGAATAGGATACTCATGTGATTTTATTGGTTGCAAGCACAAGCCGACCTCTCTCCAGTCCCCCTGCCCTCTGCATGTAGATTACCCACGGAAATGATGCTGTTTGAATAGGGCTTCCTAGAATTCCAATTCACTCATGCATCTCCACTTCTCCTTAGTAGGGTTGGAATCAATCTGTCGATTTTGGTTCTCTCAGATTCTCATTTTTCCAACCGTAAATTCAGCTCTCCGTGCTTCTGCAGCAATCTCTGTGTTGTTGTTTCTAATCATCCTGAAAATTGGTCAGCATTTTAGTGTGAATTCCTCCTAATAATCACATTTTTGTATGCAATTCCATGTAATATACGTGTTTTTTTGCATGTTACTTTCATTAATATATGTATTTCCATGCACACTTTACATTAGTATTTTTGCACAGATTGCTAGGCTGAAGAACTGCATTGCAGAATTCAGAGAAGTGTGGGTTTTGAAGGCTGGTGTGTGTTTTAATTCGCATCATGCTTCAGAAAGTGTGAATTTGGTAGGTTCGTCTTTAAATGCAAACTTAATTGAATTTCACCCCCAATCCCTACCTCTTGATCCTCTCATTACTTGATTCCTCAACACACGGTGATTAGCAGCTGACTTTGTGAACTCACACCATTAAAAAGTGCTGTGTTTCATAGAGTTGGGTGATAAATTCTATGCAGCTTGCCTCTGAAGGCAATTCTGCCTATTTTGCCCTTTCTGAAACAATATGAAAACTGAAACACAGACACCTTTCGAAATATGTCCTTCTCCGAATTTTGCAATGCAGCTCTTCAGCCAAGTGAAGTGTGCCCCAAAACACAGATAAAAACAACATACGACCATGCATTCTATTAAGGGAAAGATTTGTGTAGCAGGCAAAAATGTGTACGCTGGTGAGGCTCGCCAACCTCCCGCAAAAGCAAAAATTTGACCTTTTGCTGTTAGGCAAAGATCAGAAGATGACCTGGATGGCCGCCAGATTCTGTATACAAATCTGTAGGCGCAGACCATCGCCCAACTCAAAAGCCCCAAACTCGGTTCCATGGGTGACTCAGAGTCAATTCCCTGGGATAGTTTATTGTTGTACATTGTTTCTAAATTTATTGTTGTACATTGTTTTAATTGTCTGTTTTAACCATATTTGCACATCAGTTTCTAAGGTTGAGAGTGTCCTCTATTTCAGAAGCTTCTACTCTGCAGCCTCTTATAGTTGTTTTAACTGCGAGTCTTTTAGTTCTTATGCTCTTACAGTTGTCTTAACTGCATGTTTTTATTTGTTTTTAGTTCTTATCTGTTTTAATTATCAGTTTTTATCCGTCCATTATCTGTGTTTAATCTAGTATTTTATTCAGATGTTTTATCCAATGCTTGTTTCTTTGTCCTTATTTGCTCTAACAATTATCGGTTAAAAAAAAAATCCTAACTGCTATTTTATTTATAGGTTTTTTGCTTTTTGTTTTTTGTTTGTTTGTTTTTATCCTGATCTGTGGCTGTAATAAAGTTCATTCAGTTCACATGTGTCTATTTAGAGTTGGAATTTTTCATGCTTACTTTAAAATAAATCGTGAACGGATGCCGAAATGTGGAGAAGTTAACGTAAGATTGGAAAAATGGGGCAACTGGGGACACCACCATGGACCGATTTGCACATCCCTAGTTTCAAGTGACATCAAGGGAGAAGTGAAATCCACAATGGCCTGTTCGTACGTGCAAGTTGGACGTGATGTCGTCAAGTGGCAAAATAGCCAGCCGAAGGTCAAGGAGGTATATCATCTCTGTATAGCATGTGCTTGTTCCTTTCTCTTCCAGAAGCCGACCAAGATGTCAGCCCCCCTCAAGTGACCATATTTGCCCCGCCCAGGCAGGAGGTCGACGAAAAGGAGAAAGCCACCATTGTGTGTTTAGTCACCGATTTCTTCCCAGATCACGTTGCCCTGAGCTGGACCGTGAATAACGAGAAGAGAACGGCTGGGGTAAAAACAGAGGACCCAGTATATGACAACACCAGAAAGCGCTATTCAATGACCAGCCGTTTAAGAATCACCAAGGAAGAGTGGCAGAATGCAGATAATAAGTTCGTGTGCAGAGTCAGTTTCCACGGTACAGAAGGTTCCACAGACTATGAGGATGACATAAATGGTGCAGGTAAGTGAAAAGCAGGTTAGCAAAGACTGCCCTAAAGACTAGGGAGCTCAGATTCCCAAGAAGGTGAAATCTACCACAAGCCACCGCGTTCTCTATGCGTTCCTGTAGTTTTGCACCATACACAGTCCTGGTCACATTTTAAAAAAGTTTTATTTACAGTGGTACCTCTGGTTAAGTACTTAATTCGTTCCAGAGGTCTGTTCTTAACCTGAAACTGTTCTTAACCTGAAGCACCACTTTAGCTAATGGGGCCTCCTGCTGCTGCCACGCCACCGTAACACGATTTCTGTTCTCATCCTGAAGCAAAGTTCTTAACCCAAGGTACTATTTCTGGGTTAGCGGAGTCTGTAATCTGAAGAATATGTAACCTGAAGCGTATGTAACCTGAGGTACCACTGTACATGGGCAAAATGCTCCCAGATCCATTTGACTGCAAACCATTCCTCATCTCTAATACATTTTCCTAGTAATGTGTTCTATCATATTCAAACATTTGTTGATGAACTCCTTTCATTGCATTTGTCTTATTCTACCAACTGATCCTCAATGGATTTCCAAATAGCATGTAGTTTCCCTAAATGTGCTTAAGAAATTGTGGCTGTTTTCACACCTAGCCAAATCTTCTGATGCCAATATTCAAGGAAGAGTCTATTCCTGCTTTTTGCGGGGGGGGGGGAGATCATTTATATTGCTCATTATTTTCTCTCCCCCCCCTTTTTTATACACACAACCTCTGGGGACATTCAGGAGAAGTACATGCACATTTGGGTTTTTAAAGCCTTGCTTTGGAAATAGTACCCCCCACCCCCACCCCACATGCCCACCTGTCACTTTCCCTGTCTACTTTCAGTTTTTCCAGCTCTAAGGATAGCTAATGTGTCTTCTCCTCCTTCTGCTTTCAGATTGTGGTGGCGGCAGCGAGGCTGCAAGAGGTAAACCAAAATTACCTTGTGCTTTCAATGCTGGAATTTCATTGGAAATAAAAACACAAGAAACCTCCCTTATACTGAGCCAGACCATTGACTCACCTAGCTCAGTTTGTCAGCACTGGCTGACAGCAACTGTACAGGATTTCTACAAAGGTCTCTCGCAGCCCTACCTAGAGATGCCAAGGTTTGAACCTTGGGACCTTTGTATCAGATGCCCTACCAGTGAGCTACAGCTCTTCTGCCAACCAGTCTCTTACCTAACAGCCCTTGCAATAAACATGGTCAGAATTAAGTCCCGTTGACTTCAGTGTATACAACTTCCTGTTTAGGGAGGATAACGATCTGTACATGAAGACAGGAGGTTACCTGTGTAGGTTTGATTACTTCTGAGTTCAGTGTGACTGGGCAGGAAGGGGACCTCTTGATTCTGCTCCAAAACATTTTGGCACAGCCAGTCTGAAATATACTCGGAGTCGAGAGTGGATTTCATGCTCTTTATTCAGCTCATAGTGGTGAGGAGGAATGAAAGTTCCCCCAAAATATCTGCTTTATATACATTATTTACACAATGGGCTGCACATGATTGGCTAATTCCGGGATTCTCCTGTGGCCAATCAGGTTGTGGATTCACTTCCACCTGGAGCTGGACTGGGTGGCTCCTGCGGACCAATAATACTGCTGCATTATTCTAGGACCAATCAGACTGCTGGATTCTGAATCCTATTGTTCTAGGACCAATCAGACTGCTGCATTCTGGATCCTATTGTTCTAGGACCAATCAGACTGCTGCATTTTGGATCCTATTCAACTCAGTACATAACACAGTCCATGATAAACGTCATCTCACCTACTGATAGCCTCCAGGGCACCCATACAGGCATGTCATCATCCTGGGCTTCCAACATGGTGAAGGGAAAGCAATATTGTTACCCCAACCCCCAGCAGAAGTCTCAGAGCAGATGAGGGCAACTGTAGATTGCCTGTAGCTCTTGTTGCATGGCCTCCAGCAGCGCGAGAGAAGAATAATAGCCTCATCCTTCAGGAATAAGCAGGGAAGGCAGGTGTAGCAAGGCTTGAGGATGTTCCAAGCTGTCCTCTGTAGACCTCCCCTGCTGTTTCCAAAATGGCCCTAGAACCTGCAAGAAAGCACCTGCTCCTGTCCTATTCAGAAGGCTTTGACTCCAGTCCAAACCCTGGATTATGACCCTGATCCTGGTTGGGATACAATATTAGCGCAGCAACTGTAGATAGGCAGATGTCTGCATTTTGATCCATGTTTCTTTGCCCATTGACAGATCTGTTCATCTAATAACCTCCGTTCCTCCAGTCAAAAGCTATAGGAATTGCCAATACTTGTTCTCTGGGTTAGTTGCTTGCTTCATGCAGAGCCTTGTGTGCTGTTTTAATATGTAACCCTGAAAATTGTGCTGTCTGAATATAAGCTGGTGCAAAAAACACGAGCAGTTCCTTGAAGCTGGCCAAGCTTTATCTGAACTTTATCTAAATTTCTTCCTCCTTATATTTGATTGGTTCCATAAACAAGTGAAACTTATGATTGTGAGGCAGGTAACCCTAGACTGAAGAGCCGAAGACTGGGTATATCCCAGCCACCTTTAAGTGCCCAATATCATCTCAAACTAAAGGAAGATTTTCCTGAACCAGCATGCAGACAGAAATGCAGCTGTCACACTTTTCTGAATTTTATGTTGACGTTCTCCATCGAAAAAAGGCACACACGAAGGAAGCATACCTTATGGGAAAGGGCACCCAAAAATGCTTCAGTTAGGGAAAATCACGTATAAAAATGCATTGTAGTATGGAATATTTCTGGGGGGGGGGGTGAAATGGTATATTAGGTACTATTTGTACAAAAATATATATATATCGTTGGGGCAGGGTGGATGATGGCTAGCAGGGTGGATGATGGGAGTTGTAGTCATGGTGGCCATGTTCTACCTCCACTGTCTGTAGATGACCTTGTGATCATTCGCATTTCTTTCCCACCCTTGATTTTTAGAGTCGTATCTCACGGAAGCCTATATTGGGGAACTGGTGTATATTCTTCTCATTCTCAAGAGCACCTTGTATGGAGCCTTTGTGATGGGATTAAAACTAAGAAAAAAGGTAAAGTACAGTGTTGATTCTTTCCGCCCTGGGCCCACCAATTTCTTTTGAAAATGTGACATACGGATTCTTCCGCTGTGACCCAACACTGAATTCACTCTGTTTAGCCTTTAAACACCACAGGCTAATCCATACTTCTTCTTGTTGTGTTGCTTTTCCCTGCGGAAAACCACTCTGTGACCCCCCCCCCCCCCCCGATCTTTCATTATTCTGGTACATTTAGCCCAGAAGTAACAATCTGCTCTGTTCTGTTTCCTGTTCCATGACAGTTGGCACCATAGGCACGTTTTACCTGGGGGCATCTATCCTGAGCTGAGTGAACTCCATGAAGACAGAAGGGAAGATGGATACTCTCAACCTTGGAAGTCCAAAGTAGCATTTTCTTAAAACAAAAACAGTTGCTTAGGGTCAGTCAGTAAATAATCTCTCTTTGGTTCTCTTAAATGCTTTATTATTTTGCATTGGAAACATTTATAAAAAGCTTTTTTTGGTGGGGGGTGGGAGAAGTCCTTTACCTTGGACTGAGGAGGACACACAAAGGCAGGGGACAGTTGGTGGGGGTGTCCCTGTAGGGTAGAAAGGATCTCTCAGGGTGAGAGGCTGGGGGGAAAGCAGGCTCCCAGGTGGAAGATGGGAAGGTCTACCTCTGCATAGGGATAAATGACAGTATATACATGATATAAATATGGAAAACGGCCATATAAGCATTTCCCCCCTCTTACTTTTTATCTTTCGGCTTTTTAAATATTCTTGTTCTATAAGCTAGCTTGATTCTTATTGTATTTTATGCCAAAACTTTTCAATAAAAACACTTAAAAAAATTAAATGCTTTATTTTAGTAAGGCCACAGCACTTCCCCCTCAGAGTTCCTTGCCTTTCATGCCACTTTTAACTATGTTTACTAGGAAATACATATGCTTAGATTTCCAACCTTAAAGTACTATTGATTTTCAAGGAGCCTTATGCATCACTCTTGTGCAGAGATCGAGCCGCAGCCAACATGATACGTTTTTTAGTAAAGTCGCCGAAACCTTTTTGCTGAGACTCCTGTGTTTCCTTTCATAAACTGTTGCGTCAAAATAGTTCAGATCCAAACTAAGGTCATGTTGTGAATGTCTTTTTCCAAAGAGAGGCTATGTGTTTTCTTGTGACTGCTTGCTAGCAGGGAGGGCAAGGGTTGTTTTAGCTAAATATAGATTTAATGCTTTTGAAATAAAGGCATTATGACATCATGAAAGCAAGAGTGTTGGGCGAATACAACGTTTTGCTACTGATTAACGGTGGACGCAGGTGGCGCTGTGGGTGAAACCACAGAGCCTAGGTCTTGCCGATCAGATGGTTGGCAGTTCGAATCCCCGCGATGGGGTGAGCTCCCGTTACTCGGTCCCTGCTCCTGCCAACCTAGCAGTTCGAAAGCACGTCAAAGTGCAAGTAGATAAATAGGTACCGCTCCGGTGGGAAGGTAAACGGCGTTTCTGTGTGCTGCTCTGGTTCGCCAGAAGCGGCTTAGTCATGCTGGCCACCTGACCCGGAAGCTGTACGCCGGCTCCCTCGGCCAATAAAGTGAGATGAGTGCCACAACCCCAGAGTCGGCCATGACTGGACCTAATGTCAGGTGTCCTTAAAGGTGGGAAATCCTTGCCCCCGAATGACAAGCTGCGCCTGCCAAAGTTCTCTCTTCTTCAAGGTGCATGTCGCTTGTGCCCAACGTGCTTTTAAAGTCACCTAGAAGCACCAAACTGAGAAGCATCATGAGCTTTTGCTATGCAACAAGGATGTTTTAGATCACTGTTTCCCAACTTTGGGTCTTCAGCTCCTTTTGGACTACAACTCCCATCATCCCTAGCTAGCAAGACCAGTGGTCAGGGATGATGGGAATTGTAGTCCAAAAAGAGCTGGAGACCCAAGGTTGGGAAACAATGTATTAGACGGACCTGTAGAAATTGGGTCATTTGCTTAGCCAACCTTGAAAACGTCCCCTTTAAGAAAATAAGCAAGCGAGGCATTCATGCGCACAACAGGATGTGGCTTGACATTTGCTTGTGTGGCGGTTTCTCTCAAGCAGTGGTTACCACAGAGCAGGTTTCGTTGCAGCGTGGGGCTTCGGTGATCAGGCACTTTTCCTGCCATGGTTAGAAATAGCACATGTTGTCCTACCCACAATGGCGGCTTCAGGGCCTGGCGCTATCGCAGAATCAATCTCCTGCCTCAGCCAAAAGCTGTTGCTCCGTGCTGCAGGTGCACCGGTTGTGGTCAGTGTGTGCCGCATTTCAAATGGAAAGTTTAGTGGGTATTTGTTGTGCACCACTCCTGACGTCCACCACTCCCCTGCCGATGCAAACGTGCCTCTATAACAAATGAGCACTCTGGATTTCAGCGACATCGAGTCCTCTCTTTCCTTTCCTTTCTGAAGGCTGCTGAGTAGCCTAGATAACTCTTACTGTGAGAATAATGTGTCCTCAGCATGTCCTTGTGCCATTTCCTTTTTAATTCAGTTTTTATTGTGACAGAGAAGAGCGAGAGACAGCGGAGCTGTTGCCTTTGGGGGGGGGCCTTCTTCTGACAGTGCCTTAGAACCAAGTTATTTGTCTGGACCTTAGAAGCAAAGGCTACTGAATACAGAGTACAGTATAGATGTACACAGTATAAGGGTGGAAGTACAAAGCATTTGGTTTCTTATGGGCAAAGGGTTATCTCATATCAACTTCTCCAAATATCCACACCATACATTTAAAACACGTGGCTTTCCCCAAAGACTATTGGGAACTGTAGCCTAAACCCAACGTAACTGTAATTCCCCAGCACCCTTAATAAACTACAATTCCCAGGATTCCTGGGGCAGTAGGAGCCATATGATTTAAATGTATGTTACGCATGTGACCATTGTAAAAGTTTTCCTTTTGAAGTTTTGTTCGTCCAGGATGAGTGTCTGAAGATCAAGAACACATGGCCTGGTGTGCTCTGTACCAGAGTATTCCTGGATATCATTCTGACCTTGTTGATCTCATACCCTCCATCATTAATAATAATAATAATAATAATTTTTATTTATACCCCATCTATCTGACTGGGTTTCCCCAGCCACTCTGGGTGGCTTCCAACATATAAAAAACATAATAAAGCATTAAACATTTTTTAAAAACTTCTCTATACTGTGGTACCTCAAGTTAAGTACTTAATTTGTTCCGGAGGTCCGTACTTAACCTGAAACTGTTCTTAACCTGAAGCACCACTTTAGCTAATGGGGCCTCTTGCTGCCACCGTGCCGCCGGAGCACGATTTCTGTTCTCATCCTGAAGCAAAGTTCTTAACCCGAGGTACTATTTCTGGGTTAGCGGAGTCTGTAACCTGAAGCGTATGTAACCCAAGGTACCACTGTACAGGGCTGCTATGGGGTTGGATAACTCCACACACCCAGTTTTTTTGTGGCACCCACTAGGTGGCTGCCAGCTTCCTTGTTGCACATGCTACTTCATTAAATCACTGGTTTCTTCTTTACTACGTGTGTCTCAAGCCCTCCCAACAGTTCTCCAATGAAAATAGGGACGTCCTAAGGAAAAGTGGGAAATTCCAGGATCAAATCAGAAATCAGCTTGGCTTCTGTAAATCTGGGACTGTCCCTGGAAAATAGGGACACTTGGAGGGTCTGCTTTTTCACTTCATTGTAATCTAACCTGTGGGACAAAGTTAACCCCCCACTCCATGTGCCTTGCCCCTTCTAGTGCCCCCACCCAATTTCTTATTTCTTTTTGGTGTTGCCACTGCAGTGACACAACAGGCACAACTGATGTCAAGGAAGGAAAGGGGGCACATGGATGCATCTGGCAGGGAACACATGGTGGCGATTAATACAAAGGAAGGCCTTTGTGAAATGTGCTTTAAACGTATGTTGTAGCTGTGAACTGAGCTCCCTGTGGCGATCAGGTGTGCAGCAATGATGTTTGGCTTGCCCAGAGATCTTTTCTTTTAGCCTGGCATTTCCCAACGACCGATATTTGAGTTCTGTTTGGGTTCCTGCTGCAGCAGTTGTTGAAACCATATGGCTATCTGGATGTTGTAGCTGTTGCTATTTATTATTTTTAAAGGTTATGTGTATATTGTGAACCTCTTTGGGATCTATTTACATGTGAAGAGCAGTGTATGTTTTAAAAAAATAAAAAATAAACGAGGTAGGAGAAAAGGTGTTCAAATAAAAATAATAATAACCTGCCCATCTGACTAGGTTACCCCAGCCACTTTGTGCAGCTTCCAACAAATTCAAACATCAAACATTGAAAAATTCCTTGTACAGGGTTGCCTTCAGATGTCTTCTAAAAGCCAGATAGTTGTTTATTTCCTTGACATCTGGTGAGAGGGTGTTCCACAGTGCAGGCGCAACTACAGTGGTGCCCCGCAAGACGAATGCCTCGCAAGACGAAAAACCCGCTAGACGAAACGGTTTTCCGTTTTTCGAGGCGCTTCGCAAGACGAATTTCCCTATGGGCTTGCTTCGCAAAACGAAAAGGTCTTGCGAGTCTTGCGATTTTTTTCACTCCCCCCCCCCTTTTTCTAAGCCGCTAAGCCGCTAATAGCCGCTATGCCTCTATTTTTTTTTAATAAATATTAAGATTTTTTAAATACAAATGCAAAAATAATCAACAATATAGCATATATCATAACATATTTTCAAAACCTCTTTGGACTCCCTCACATCTCCCGCTCCCACTTACATTGTCTTAAGTTTTAACCAGCAAATTATCATCTTGTTTATGTTCTTAGGTCCCATTCTTTTAAACATAATCTAATCGTTCTCCAAATGGTTTATATTTTCCTCGATCTACTTATCGTCCTAATTCCATCTAATTTAGTGGTGGTCAATTATTTATGATCTAGCATCCTTCTTAACATTCAATCAAATTACAATACTTTTTTAAATAAATCTTAAATTTCTTCCAGTCTTCTTCAACCTTCTCTTCTCCCAGGTCTCGGATTCTGCCAGTCATCTCGGCTAGTTCCATATAGTCTATCAGCTGCATCTGCCACTCTTCCAGTGTGGGTAGATCTTGGGTTTTCCAGTGCTTAGCGATAAGTATCCTTGCTGCTGTTGTTGCATACATAAAAAATGTTCGGTCCTTCCTTAACACCTTCTGGCCGACAATACCCAAAAGGAAGGCCTCTGGTTTCTTAGTGAAGGTATACTTAAATACCTTTTTCAGCTCATTATATATCATTTCCCAGAAAGCCTTCACTCTAGGGCAAGTCCACCAGAGGTGAAAGAATGTTCCTTCATTTTCTTTACATTTCCAACATTTATTATCAGACAAATGGTATATTTTGGCAAGTTTAACTGGGGTCATGTACCATCTATATATCATTTTCATTACATTTTCCTTCAAAGCATTACATGCAGTGAAGTTCAACCCAATGGTCCACAACCTTTCCCAGTCCTCAAACATAATATTGTGCCCAATGTCCTGTGCCCACTTTATCATAGCCGATTTAACCATTTCATCTTGTGTATTCCATTTTAACAGCAAGTTGTACATTCTTGAAAATATCTTAGTCTTAGATTCTAACAATTCTGTTTCCAATTTCGATTTCTCCACCCGGAACCCTAACTTTTTGTCATTTTTAAAAACTTTGTTAATCTGAGCGTAATGTAACCAGTCTCGCACTTTGTCCTTAATTTTCTCCAAACTCTGCAATTTCCAATTGTCTCCATTTTTTTCTAATATTTCCCAATATTTTGGCCATTTGGCCTCCATATTGGGTCTTTTTCGGGCCTTAGCTTCCAGCGATGAAAGCCACCTTGGAGTTTTATTTTCCAGTAAGTCTTTGTATTTTGTCCATAGCCGCTAAGCCTCTAATAGGGTTGCTTTGCAAGATGAAAAAACCAGAGACTCGCGGAACGGATTTTTTTCGTCTTGCGAGGCACCACTGTACGGAGAAGGCCCTCTGCTTGGTTCCCTGTAACCTGAATGATGGGGATGGAGACACTCCTTCAGGTATGCAGGACCAAAGCTGTTTAGGGCTTTAAAGGTAAGCACCAACCCTTTGAATTGGTGCTCAGAAACGTACTGGGAGCCAATGTAGATCCTTTAGAAGACCCAGCCACCATCCTGGTGCTCCTTACCACAACCCTGTAAGGGATATCAATACTTTTCCAATGCAGGAAAGATAATAAGTGTGGGAGGCTGGAGCTGGGCCAGCTTATAACTTCTCCCTAAACTCACAGGTAAAGTCTTAGCTGATATTCCATACAGGCTGCTACTCACATAAGTGTTCTATTTAGAAATCCCAAATTGTTACTACAATGGATCACTTTCCACCTCTGCTTAGGAGGTGACATTTCAGGTGGGTTTATGGCCACAAAAATAACATCCAGCATCCCTTTGACAATAGTGTATAAGGGACAGGGTGCCATCTAGCGGCTCTTGATGGATATATTGTTTTGTATCTATACACATAACACATATGCACATAACACATGTTTTAATGTATTTTTAATCTTTGTTGGAAGCTGCCCAGAGTGCCTGGGGAAACCCAGCCAGATGGGCAAGGTATAAATAATAAATTTATTATTATTATTATTATTATTATTATTATTATTATTATTATTATATCTGCAGCAGCTGTTTTTCACGTGCTGTCCATCCAAGTGCTGCTTCACTGCTCTGCATCTGTTGCAGAGTCAGTCCTTGGTTGATGGCTTCCTTCATGGATCATCACCCTGTCTCTGTTTGCTTGATGACTCATGGGAAGACTGGTTTGGTCTGTAAAGTGGTACCTCGGGTTAAGAACTTAATTCGTTCTGGAGGTTTGTTCTTAACCTGAGGTACCACTTTAGCTAATGGGGCCTTCCACTGCCGCCGCACCACTGCCATGCAATTTCTGTTCTCATCCTGAAGCAAAGTTCTTGACCCGAGGTACTATTTCTGGGTTAGCAGAGTTTGTAACCTGAAGCGGCTGTAACCTGAAGCATCTGTAACCCAAGGTACCACTGTATTTTACCAAGTTAAACCCAGTGTCTGGCATCCAGAAATTAGAAGGGGTGTGTGTTCAGGCCACCCACAAATTCGTCACATTGTGTGTTGCTCAGCTGAGCCGCGATTTTCAGGAAGCATTTAATGTGGGCCCCGTTCCTTGTGATTTCAACAGGAAGGAAGTTGATGCCTCAAAGAATACACCTTTTTCCCCACTTCCCTGCAGTGTGGGAGCAGACGGAGCCACAAGCAAGGAGGAGGGTTTTTGTTGAGGTGTTACATTCACTTTGCACAGTGTGTGGGCTCCAGGCACAATAATAAATCCCAGTGTCACCGGCCATGAGGTTTTTGATGCTCAGGAAGAACTTGGTGTCTTCAGGTCTTGATCCTTCAATGTGGAGCGGTCCATTGGCAGATGAGGATCCCACGGCAACAGAATAGGCAAGCAGCTGAATCTGTCCTTTGAGAATTTGCCTGTACCAGTAGATATTGGGGTTGGATGCCCCATTTATGTTGCAATTAAGAGATACCTTGCTATCTGGCCGCTGTATCACCGACTGTGGTGTCTGAACAATGGTTGGAGAACCATCACCTATGATCCACCAAAGAAAGCAGGGAAACACTTAGTACAGTTAAGAATATTTTATTATTGCTGTGTGTCTATGTTAGGGGTAGCCAATGTGGTGTTGTCCAGATATTGTTGAAGCTCCCATCTGCACTTGACGGCATGGCAAATGGTCAAGGACGATGGGAATTGTAGTTGAGAATATCTGTAGGATGTTTCACATAAGGAACCCTAGCTAGCTTTGATTTTTCATTTCCAGTGACATTTCATTCAGCCCAAGAAAATACATTCCTACACGTCCCACCACCACCACATATAAGTTAACGCACCACCCTCCTCCAGTGTTTGAAAAACTAATTAACATTTTCACATGGCAATATATTGTTCACGATTAATTGCTTACAGATCCTCCATTCTGGCTTTGTTTAACAATTAATTGCTTGCCATCCTGCATTCATAGTTCATGCTTTATGTCCCTCAAATAATTAAAAAGCTTATGGAACTATAATGTTTATAGCAGAGCACATTATAAAACTTTCGCCCCCTGCTCAAGAGAATGCAGTCTACCATCAACTGGAACTTTGCCCTTGACTTCGGGAGGGAGAGGGGGAATGGATGCCATAATTATTACCATTCATTATAACTAGGTTTTCTCATACAAGCAGCCAGTATCTTCAAATCAATTACGAATGTGGGCTTTTAGCCCAACAGCAAACAGGAAAGCCCATCTGGAATATCTCCCACTAAATAAATCTATGGCGTGATATTCAGAGAGGTATTGCTTGGTGCTTGATACAAGATGGGCAAAGGCAGGTTGGGTTCGACTGCTGGATCGCTGGGTGATTTCCGGTAGATGACACAAGGTTTTCAGAGACTGCATAGGATTATCAATAACAGCAGCACCCAGGCACCTACATTACGCTGCTGAAATTAAGAAAGCTGGGGGCATTGTGGGGAGTGATATAAATAGAAAGGAATATAAGCTCTTCTTATATGCAATAACAGCAGCAAGAATATTACTGGCCCAAAAATGGAAGCCAGAATTACTGACGATTGAAGAATGGAGAATGAAGTTAATGGACTATGCAGAACTAGATAAACTAACAGGAAGGATTCAAAACTGGCGGAACCAGAAATTCACGGAAGACTGGAGTAAATTTATGGACTACTTGAAAAGTATTTGTGAAGATCAGACAATGTTTGTAGGTTTGCAAGAAGTTTTGTGAGGAGTATTATTGGAAGTATTGCAAAAATGGAGAAGGGGAAGGATGATTTGTTAAGAGATGTAAAGGCAATATGAAGTCAAGAAATGCATAAGAATTGGTTAAAACAGTGGATCATCAGAGGTGCTGATGGAAGTCTAAAAAGATTGTATAAGTGATACGTTTTGTGGTACATTTTGTAATTTATATGTTAATATATATATATATATATATATATATATATATATATATATAATGAAATTAAAGCTGGGAAGAGGGTAACTAGAAGCTGATTTCTGTGTTGTGGAAGGACTACTTCTAGTATTCAGTGCTAATTTCGTGGCTCGTAATTCCTTAATTCAGGAAGCAGGTGTCTTTTGCTTGGCTCCTGTTGGTGAACTATGAGATTCTTGCAAAAAATATCTAGGTCTGAAGTCTGCCCAACCCTGCTTTAGAGGACTGCTCCCTTTCCAGGACACCTTGACTTTGTATGAAAGAACAAAGGTCTGCTGCAGTTCCCCCAGAATGACATGCAACCTACCCAATGCCCTATAATGTCCCAAGGGCTAGAGAGAGGCAATAGACCAGGTGGCATGATAGTCAGTGTTGGCTGGGGGTGTGCACACATTCCCCTCCACCCCAACCCCAGCTATCATATTGTTATAATAACCATGATAACAAAATGGACCCTCCATGTTCAGGATTAGCATATCTACTCCTCGCCCAGGGAGGTTCGTTGCTTGTGTGCCATCATTGGGAATTTCCTGTAGTATCTTGTTGGTTCCTGCTGGAAATAGGGGGAGGCAATGGGACTTTCCCCCTTCCAACCACATGCTGTTCTGGAGGTTCTTGTGACAGGCCCCCCCCCCGCCAATTCCAGGGGACGCAGGGGTGCAAAGCCCCATTGCACAGGTGGAAATCCTTGCAGAGGGCTCCCATTTAATGTGACTCATTAGGCAAATTCCACTCAGGGTGCTGGCCTCAATGGATGTTGGGTTTTTTATGGTTTGGGGGCGGGGCAAAAGAGGTTTAGCCAATTTGTACACTGCTTCAGAAATTTGCTTTGGCCAGATATACGTAGCAGGGCAAAAGTAACGAGCACAAAAATGGCAATCTCGCATTTCCTCCTTTTTAGAAACTACCATCTGTCTCCTTCTTCACTTTGTTTTGAAATTTCCCCAACCCAGAGAAACAAAGTGAGCAATGCTGACTGATTCAATCAATGTTATCCATCGCCTTCATTTCGCACACGAGGCATAGGGAGGTTTGCTAAGTTTTTCCTCCCACGAGGGATTCAATAAAAGCTATCCATATTGGTGATTCGTCTTAAAACAGATCTGCACATTCCTTTATCTTCTGCGGTTGCCGACCTGGTTCTGCAATCCTGGGGTCAGGGAGTGCTGTTTGAATGCCTCCACCGTGCAGGTTGGCCTGAGACAGTATGAGGTGTCCACAACCGGACAGATTGCCCCCAGAGGGCTATGTGATGTTGGCATGTTATCAGCACACTTCATAGAATTGTAGAGGGACCCTGAGGATCATCTAACCCAGCCCAGTGCATTGCAGGAATTTGCAGCTGTCCCATACAGGGATTGAACCTGCAACGTTGGTGTTATCAGCGCCATGCTCTAACCAACTGAGCTATCCAGGCTGACTTGCTTAGACCGACACATGCAGCAGAGGAAAGACTTTTCCTAGCAAATCACATCATGTGAAGTTGACTTTCCAAACGGTACTGCTGATACGGTATTTGAAGTGGTTCACATATCGTTATCTCAGCAATCTGTATAAATCACTTTCTAAGGGAGGTCTGGGCTATTATCCTCGAGGACTGAGAGAGGCAAAATCATTTGCTGCAGATCACCTAATGCAGCAGTGGCTAACCTGTGGCTCTAGACTACAGCCCCATCATTTCTTACAATTGGCCATGACAGCCGGGGTGATAGAAGTTGGGAGTCCAAGAATACTGAAATCGACAGCACAAACGAGCAAGTAACTGCTGATATCTTGAGCTGTTGCAACAGACATTTCCTGGTGAAAGGAAATTGGCTCTTATTCCAATTCCCATGTTTCAAAGGCTGGAGGGCCACAGATTTCGCCATGTCAGACCTGAGGAGCATGAACCACAGACTTCTGTACCACCTTCTAAACTACACCAGTTCAGTTGGGTGCCTCGACAATGCCCCCCCCCATTGTTATACGCTCAAAGCCACGTATTGCTAACTTAATTCAAATGCAAATAGTCAACACAGATGGGAAGAGCTGTTCTACTTACATGAAATGCCTATGGCAAGCCAAAGCAAAGCACAAATCGGCCACAGGGCTGCCATGTAATCTTGTTCTCTTGGCTCGCTGCTGCCTTCTGAATCCTCCTTCCTTTGACTTGGTTTCTATGCCTTTGCGGACAACATTTCTCTTCATTGCAGTCACATTCCTCGTTTACAGTGCACCCTGGTGAAGAAGCCTGAAGTTGCAGACTCAAATACTCCACTCTCACCTATGGTATCGGCACTCTCTCCACCAAGATTTTCTTATAAATAATATCATACCCTCTAACCTTTCTCCAATGAAAATAGGGACGCCCTATTCCATCATCATAATAATAGTAATAATGTTATTATTTATACCGCACCCATCTGGCTGGGTTGCCCCAGACACTCTGGGCAGCTTCCAACATATATAAACACATAATAAAACATTTAAAAACATCCCTATACAGGGCTGCCTTCAGATGTCTTGTAGAGGCTGTAGTTACTTATTTCCTTGGCTTGGTGGTCACACAACTCCATACCCTCCAACACTTCTCTGATGAAAATAGGGATGCCCTAAGGGAATGCGGGTGGACCTGTGGGTTCAACCACAGGACTTGCCGATCAGAAGGTCGGCAGTTCGAATCCCCGCGACGGGGTGAGCTCCCGTTGCTCGGTCCCTGCTCCTGCCAACCTAGCAGTTCGAAAGCACGTCAAAGTGCAAGTAGATAAATAGGTACCGCTCTGGCGGGAAGGTAAACGGCGTTTCCGTACGCTGTTCTGGTTCGCCAGAAGCGACTTAGTCATGCTGGCCACATGACCCGGAAGCTGTACGCCGGCTCCCTCGGCCGATAAAGCAAGATGAGCGCCGCAACCCCAGAGTTGGTCACGACTGGACCTAACGGTCAGGAGTCCCTTTACCTTTAAGGGAAAGCAGGACATTCCAGGATCCAATCAGAGAGCGGGATGGCTTCTGTAAATCCAGGACTGTTCCTGGAAAACAGGGACACTTGGAGGGTCTGTGAGGTCCGGAGGGTGGAAACACGAGAACAGGCCTTTTCTGTAATGGCTTCCCACCAATGGACCACTTGAAAATTGCTGGGGGACTTGGTGGAGCACTCAATGGTTTCCCTGCAATTTCAACATAGTGTGCTGGGTGCTGTACGATCATTGTGTTTTATTGCTTCTTACAGACTGCATTCTGTAAGGGAGCCAGCGTGGTGTAGTGGTTAAGAGCAGTAGTCTCGTAATCTGGGGAACCGGGTTCACACCTTCACTCCTCCACATGCAGCTGCTGGGTGACCTTGGGCCAGTCACACTTCTCTGAAGTCTCTCAGCCCCACTCACCTCACAGAGTGTTTGTTGTGGGAGAGTGTTTGTTGTTGGAAGAAGGGAAAGGAGAATGTTAGCCGCTTGGAGACTCCCTAGGGTAGTGATAAAGCGGGATAGCAAATCCAAACTCCTCCTCCTCCTCCTCCTCCTCCTCCTCCTCCTCTTCTTCTTCTTCTTCTTCTTCTTCTTCTGTTGTACAGTGGTACCTCGGGTTAAGTACTTAATTCATTCCGGAGGTCCGTTCTTAACCTGAAACTGTTCTTAACCTGAAGCACCACTTTAGCTAATGGGGCCTCCAGCTGCCGCCACGCCGCCGGAGCACAATTTCTGTTCTTATCCTGAAGCAAAGTTCTTAACTCGAGGTAATATTTCTGGGTTAGCGGAGTCTGTAACCTGAAGCGTCTGTAACCCGAGATACCACTGTATTACAATTGGCGCTCGCTGAATTCATATCGTAATACATTAAAAATGCAGTTACATAAGAAATAAAAGCAGCAATAGAAATGCAATTAAAAATACAATTTAATGCGGACATGATGTGGGCCACCTGAATGAAACATGCAGACCACTGGTGATCCACAGACCACAGTTTGGGATCTCCACCTTGGAGCTACAACATCATCAACAGTTGGCCCTCCAGCTTCCGCTTGAAGATCTTCTGTGAGTAGGGCCCTCTGAACATTGAGGGGGACCAGCCCAGAGGGACACAGTGCCTTGGCCCTCAGGAGCCATTGCCCTGGGTGCTGCATATGAAGGAGAAGACGCACACTCAGACCGCTGAATAACAAAGAATACTTTGGTTTTTGTACCTCTAATCTTATGTAACTCTCTAGCACCACCTAGTCAGCGCCACCTAGTGATATTAATTGTAACTGCACTTCCTTTGCAACTACAGTCGTACCTTGGAAGTCAAACGGAATCTGTTTTGGAGGACCGTTCAACTTCCAAAACATTCGGAAACCACAGCACGGCTTCTGATTGCAGTTGGAAGCCGCGGAAGCCCCGTCGGACGATCGGCTTCCCAAAATAGTTCGCAAACCGAAACAGTCACTTCTGGGTTTGCGGCGTTCAGGAGCCAAAACATTCAAAAACTAAGCTGTTTGAAAACCAAGGTACAACTGTATCAGGTCCCATTTATTACACCTACAATCACCCCTCTAAGTATTGTATTTACTCGAATGTCATGCACAACTTTCTTAGCGCATTAGATTTGATTACAAGCTTGAAAAACACCGCTGACATAGCAAATCTTTTTTTTGTTTCAAGGTTTTGAAATTTGAGGTGCACATTAGATTTGATGGAGCATTAGATTCGCATAAATACGATAACTGTTTCAATTGCCAGAACTGCTCCTATTATCAAAGAATTTCTCCTAATGTTCAGATGAAAACTCCTGTAATTTAAGCCTACACAATCCAGTTCTGCAGTGAACAAGATCTGCCCTGGGGTTTTTTAACTATTTGATTCCCCCCCACCCCGTAACTACCTTTAATATTCCTAGGACTATTGCTACAGTATTACTAAACACACACACAATTTCCCCCAATAACATGTCCAATTTAACCAGCTAGCAGGAAGTAGGGTTGAAATATAGAAATCTGCCACAATTCCCAGCAAGATATATTCATTTATTTCAGTTATGAGTCACTCTGTGTTCTGTAAGGGAGCAACAACAGGACAGCTTAACAAAATAATACAACACGATCAAATAAACACTTAAAATCAACAACTGAGGCATCACAATGCAACTCTAAAACATGTTCAAAGGCACAGAAGCACAACCACAGTTGCTTGAGCCTAAAACAACACATCCAAAGGTCAAAAAGGAGGCTGATATTCTTCTTTCAGCAATAAATACAGTAAATAATCAGCATTTTGAAAGTCTGGGCCTTCATTTTCCTCCATGAGGCATGTGGTCTGGTGAATGGGGACCTGCTCTGAGACAAGGAATCAAGCAAAGCCAGAGGATATACCCCACAGGTTGTTTTTCCACACTTTCCCACTTTCCTGGAATCGCTAACTTTTATTCACTTACTTTTTACAGTAATCAAAGGCTGGATGATGCGGAGCTATACCAAAATTTCGTAGCTGGTGGTGGAGCCCGTTCGCCGTTAAATTTCGGCATAACCCTATCTACCGCACTCCGTCCTACTTAACATCGCTTATGGCCGCGTCTCACCGATATGCCTTCATTAGAGCTAGGTTTAATGTCTTCCAACAAACGTGCTGAGACATAGATTCACTAAGGGCCAAGTCCCTTCAATGTGTGCTTGTGAAATGAAAACATCTGAATCTCTACGTCATGTTATGTTTATCTGCCCTTTGTACAGTTCAGCCCGTGCTAGCATACTAAACCCCATAATCCAGCCAATGGCTGACAAACCAGTAGACCTACAGCTTGCCTGGGTTCTTCAAGATGTGGATCCTTATATTACCCTACAGGTTGCTAAATTCCTAACAGCCGTCCTCTCGTACAAGAGACGGAATGGAATGTTAGCTGATTATTGATAGTTATAAGAATTTTCTATGACGACATCAGATATTGATTTTAGTGTAGTGCAATTTTTTTTTTTTTAAATTTTAATCTTAATCTTAAACTTTTCTTATGAATGGCTGATATTTGTCCTTGTGAGTTGTAAACTGTGTTATACTACTTGTGGCTTGTACGAGTCCGCTGTTTTATTTGATTTGTTTTGTTGTGATGTGTTTCATGATGGGCGTAAAGCTGAATAAACATTTTGATTTGATTTACTTTTTACAGATCATCCAGAGGGTGCCGTTGTTATCTTACAGCGTTCCAGTGTTTTCTGAGCCGTTCTCGTGTTTTTGAAGACCATAGAATCATAGAGTTGTAAAGCTGGTCACCCCAAAGGTCATTTAGTCCAATGCCCTACAATGGAAGAACCACACCTATCCTGCTCCCATTAAAATAGCTTAAGACCATTCTCGTTGGCACATAACAGGGCAAACGTGGCAATTTAAACGAAAAATAATCCCATCTTGTGCAAAGTCCTAGGCACAGCCAAGAGGATGTTGAGAGAGAGAGAGAGAGAATGTGAATTCTATTCTCACAACAGCGATGCGAGACAGAAGTTCAAACAGGACACAGTTGATTATATGAGCTCTAAAAACACACACACACAAAACACTGTTTTAGAGTTTAGATTAGGAAACCATGAAAGCAATCATTTCCAAATTCTTCAAGGCAAAGATCAACATTAATTAATGCACTTTTTAAAAAGGGGGGAAAAAGAATGTCAATCATAACTCATTCACTGAGCAATTACTCCCAACTTCTAGAGGACCTGGCAAGAAATGCTGCTGGCATATGTCATATGAGGTGATGTGAAACTATTATTTACAGTATGATAAACACTGCCAAATGTGCATAATAGTAGTTGATGGTGTTTGGTAAGTTTTTTTCACAAAAGAAACAAACTTAAGATGCTCAGTGCCATGTCTCAAGTTCTCCAGCGTATTTAAGCAAGCGTAGAGATAAAATGCAAATAGGATTGCCAACTGCTCAGCTCACTGCAGCTGTCTTTTAACAGTAGCTTGATGTGTAGCCATTAGCAGGGGCTGATGTTTATCTCCATGCCATGGAAAGCCTTTGCCAGATGATCTCCGCACATTAAAAATAAGCACAAGAGCAGGCCAGACACTTCTTTTTCTGGTCACTTGGCAATCTAATTTTCCCTATATGCCTGGGACAACCCTGATTCTCTGGTGCTTGTTCCAAATAAAACATTTGTCCCTATTATGCTTTTGTTTCAGCATTTTGCAGAGATTTGGGGGTGCTTAAAAAAAATTCTTTTTAAAAAAAATGTATACAAATGTACAACTGTTATATCCAATAGCTAAAAGAATCCCGGGAACTACAGTTTGAGGGCGCAGGTTAATTCTGTGTCCAGGGCAGCTGTCTACTAGCTCCATCTGGTATGCAGGCTGAGACCCTACCTGCCCACAGACTGTCTCGCCAGAGTGGTGCATGCTCTAGTTATCTCCCGCTTAGATTACTGCAATGCGCTTTACGTGGGGCTACCTTTGAGGGTGACCCAGAAACTGCAACTAATCCAGAATGCGGCAGCTAGATTGGTGTCTTGGAATGGCTGCCGAGACCATATAAAACTGGTCCTGAAAGACCATTATTGGCTCCCAGTACGTTTCCGAACACAATTCAAAGTGTTGGTGCTGACCTTTAAAGCCCTAAACAGCCTCGGCCCAGTATACCTGAAAGAGAGTCTCCACCCCCATCGCTCAGCCCGGACACTGAGATCCAGCTCCGAGAGCCTTCTGGCAGTTCCCTCACTGTGAGAAGTGAAGCTACAGGGAACCAGGCAGAGGGCCTTCTCAGTAAGTGGCACCCGCCCTGTGGAATGCCTTCCCATAAGATGTCAGGGAAATAAACAACTACAGTGGATGCTCGGGTTGCGAACATGATCCGTGCAGGGTGCACGTTCACAACCCGCAGCTGTGCATCTGCACACGCGCAGGTTGTGATTTGCACTTCTGCGCATGCACAACCACCGAAACACAGAAGTTACCCGTTCTGGTACGAAGAAGAAGAAGAAGAAGAAGAAGAAGAAGAAGAAGAAGAAGAAGAAGAAGAAGAGGAGGAGGAGTTTGGATTTGATATCCCACTTTATCACTACCCGAAGGAGTCTCAAAGCGGCTCACAACCTCCTTTCCCTTCCACTCCCACAACAAACACTCTGTGAGGTGAGTGAGGCTGAGAGACTTCAGAGAAGTGTGACTGGCCCAAGGTCACCCAGCAGCTGCATGTGGAGGAGCGGAGATAGGAACCCGGTTCCCCAGATTACGAGACTACCACTCTTAACCACTACACCACACTGGCTCTACACTACACTCACACTTACAGGTTTCAGCGGTCTGTAACTCGAAAAAACGCAACCTGAAGCATATGTAACCCGAGGTATGACTGTATCTGACTTTTAGAAGACATCTGAAAGCAGTCCTGTTTAGGGATGTTTTTAATGTTTGATCTTTTATTGTGTTTTTAGTATTCTGTTGGGAGCCGCCCAGAGTGGCTGGGGTATAAATAAATTGTAGTAGTAGTAGTAGTAGTTGTTAAGAGTGCTAAGAATTGTTAGGAGACCCCTATCTTCCTCGCAGAGCTACAATTCTCAGACAAATTCATTGTTAAACCTCTCTGAGAATTGTAGCTCTGTGAGGGAAATAGGGGGGTCTTTCATTCAAGAACTCTCAGCACCCTTATTCATGTACCCTTCCCATAATTCTTTGAGGTAATGTAACCTGGGTGTTGTGACCTGGGACCCAGGAAGTATGTCAGAACCCATAGAACAGACCCCTCTGCTCTCACCCTCGGTCACAGAGCATGGTTCTGATACACAACTGACCTCAGCCTGCTAAGTGCTGAGTCTACAGAAACACTGTCTCACAATCACAATTGTCCAGTATAAAAGCAGGTACCTAGCGAAACAGAGATTTTTTAAATGCAATTGTTTTACACACTTAATGTAATGCTCAATTAAACCCCAAACCCCCAAAGAAATGTCAAGAATCAATCAGATCATCTCTGAATTGAGTACACAAAGGATTGAAACCCCTTTGTGTGTTCTTACAGTGTAGAGTCAGAATCATAGATCTGGAAGTTTAAACTGTTTTTCTCTTCTCCATGCACCCCCGCACACCTGTCAATAGAAGATGCATTTTTGTCTTTTTTGCTAACAAGCAGGGCCTCTCTTATCAGCTTCACGTAGCAGAAAGGCGAGGCGGCCTTGAAGAGACTAGAAGCTCTAAAGAGCAATAATTCAGACAGGCCGCTTCATAACAGACTACCTAAAATGCAGCATTTTGCAGGAGACCCATCTGGAATGGCCTATAGCTTATTAAAATTACAAATTCCTTAAAACAGTATAAGTCAATTACAAATGTGACCAGCTCAGTAGTTTAAAAATTATAAAGGAATGGCCTAGGACATAAAGTTCTGCCCAAAACAAAAGGTGTTAATAAACTGGCAAAAAAACAGTGAATGAGGGGGACAAACTACACATAATAAGGCAAAGGATTTCAAAACATAGGTGCTACCACTGAGAAGGCCCTCTCTCTTGTCATACTCAGCTAATCATACACACCCGCCCGATGTTTGGGAGTAGGTAAGGTGGCAGTTCCTAAGGTATTCTGGACCTAAGCAACCTAGGGTTTTAAAGCTAATAATCACCAACACTAAACTAAGCATCTCCACCCCCACTGATCAGCCCGGACACTGAGGTCCAGCTCCAATGGCCTTCTGGCAGTTCCCTCACTGCAAAAAGGGAGGTTACAGGGAACCAGACAGAGGGCCTTCTTGGCAGTGGCACCCGGCCTGTGGAATGCCCTCCCATCAGATGTCAAAGAAATAAACAACTATCTGACTTTTAGAAGACATCTGATGGCAGTCGTGTTTAAGGAAGTTTTTAATGTTTGGTGTTTTTAATATTCTCTTGGGAGCTGCCCAGAGTGGTTAGGGCATGGGTAGGCAAACTAAGGCCCGGGGGCCAGATCCGGCCCAATTGTCTTCTAAATCCGGCCCGCGGATGGTCCAGGAATCAGCGTGTTTTTACATGAATAGAATGTGTGCTTTTATTTAAAATGCATCTCTGGGTTATTTGTGGGGCATAGAAATTCATTCATTTCCCCCCCCCAAAAAAAATATAGTCTGGCCCCCCACAAAGTCTGAGGGACAGTGGACCGGCCCCCTGCTGAAAAAGTTTGCTGACTCCTGAGCTAGGGAAACCCAGGCAGATGGGCGGGGTATAAATAATAAATTAATAATAATAATAATAATATTGATTGTGAGTATGCACATACATGCACTACTCTTCTTAAAATTGCTTTGCTCAATTCTTCTGGAGCTACCTCACACACTAAAATTGTAGATGTACTGAGATCATTTAAGAGTACAGTACTATGATTGTTTGCAGCTGCTTGTTGGGCGTCATGAATCTGGGCTTCATTCCACCTAGTGTATTATATTATTCTTTCCTTTGTGTTACATTATCTTTTTTTTTTAATTACTACTTTAATTCCTCCCCCCCATCCTATCTGTTGAATAGATCTCTGGGTTTATGCTGAGAACCATTTCTGCATCCCCCCCAGTCATTCTCTCATACTGTATAAGTATTTTATAAATCCCATCCTCAGCCTGTTTTCTTTGCATTTTAAAGCTTTAAAATCCCCATATAAGGGCAGACTTTAAAGAACTTATGTTTATTGGCCAAATGTACATTGCTTTGCAATTACTAACTTTGATTTAATCACCAATTTTCTTGCTCAACCACTATAACAGGAGAAAGATTCTCTCTCCCTGCCTCCTTGCTTTTCATAAGCTGGTTTGGATTATACTACTGTATTCTGAATTAAGGATGCCAAGTAACCTGAAAAAATGATTTGGCTGACTCCTATGCTTTCTAACCTCCAGGTTCAGCTTTTTCACAGCTTGAAGATATTAAACAATCTGCTAATTCGAGCAGATCAGGCTACTGTTAAAGACACAGGAGCTGGGACTGGTAAAACATTTGCAATGCTCACCTGAATATCTATACAATTGTACATATTTTGCCACCTCTGTTGTGCATCCTAAAATCCAGGTCCTTTGTAAATAGACTTTTAGACAGACACTAGGTGTCCCCTTTTTTTAAAAAAGCTCAGAATCGGCCTTTATTCTGTATGACGACAGTATTTGATAGTGAAAAGATAAAACACTACTTTTTAAGAGAGTAGAATATGGTATCCATTCCTTTTTTTTATCACAGGTGGAAAAATAATTTGGGAATGGCAGGTTTTTTGGTTTTAGTGGCCTCTGGGGAAATAGTTAAACACCGTTTTCTACCCACTGCCCCTTCTCTGATCAATTTCACAGCCTCCTGCAGCTGCTTCTCATTAAGAGAAAGGGAGGAAAGCTGGAAAAGTGTTATATGGAGCTGCAGTGTAATCTAGTTTGGCCTAGAGAGTGTAAACAATATCTGAGTTTAGGGGCCTTGGTCAAAACAGTTCAAGATCTGCTTGTAGTAAAGAGTGCCTCCCCCCCCAGCAGACCCTCCAGGTTTCCCTATTTTCCTGGATTTAGAAAAGCCATCCTGGTTTCTGATTTGATCCTGGAATGTCCAGTTTTTCTTTAAAACGTCTATATTTTCATCGGAGAAATGTTGGAGGGTATGGAGTTATGTGACCCTCCCCCCCAAGCCTTGGAGGTAAGTAACCAGGGCCAGATTTAGGTTTGTTGAGGCCCTAAGCTACTGAAAGTAATGGAGCCCTTTATATGTCCAGCTGTCCTTTGTCAACAACAAATTGTTGCTGCTTCTTTGTGTTGAATATATGCTATATGGTCATTTATGGACCTCACAGGTATCTAAAGCCATTTTCACATAACAAAATATGTATTTTATCAAAGTAATTGTTGAACTGAAATACAATTAAGAAGTATAATATTAATAGTGAAATACAATTATGAAGAAGTACATTAATAGTGAAATAATTATTAAGCTCTGACTTAAAATGATTTTTTATTCATAACAAACTTAATAATGCAAACACGTTGGCATTTGGCAATAACAAAAGTTCCTTTACAAACACAATTTACAAGGACTCATAATCTAGTCTGTAGAAACTTGCTATAACATGAAATAATAATTGCAGGTTTTATTTTATTTGTTTTTTATATTTTGGAAATGTTCATCCAGTTTTTCCACTTTAATTTTTTGGGGGGCCTCCAAGAGAGTGGGGCTCTAAACTGTAGCTTGTTTGGCTTATATGTAAATAAAGGCACTGTAAGTAACTATGCAAACTTTAGAAGACATCTGAAGACAGCCCTATATAGGGAAGTTTTTTTTAATGTTTCATGTTTCATTACGTTTTTATATATGTTGGAAGCCATCCAGAGTGGCTGGGGCAACCCAGTCAAATTGAGGGGCATAAAGAATACAATATTATTATTATTATTTATTGAATAGGGCATCCCTATTTTCATCTGAGAAATGCTGGAGGATATGCTCTGGCCATGCACCTGTGTCTTTAAAAGCACAGGGAAATTTCACAAATTAAGTTTTTTCACCACTTGGCCTGGAAACGGAATTAAAGAGAATTGGCTGTCCCCCTATGGTTTGTCAAACATCAGTTCTATGGGGACGGGTTTTTTAACTTGGGTGGGTGGGTGGGTGTTTTGTTTGGGAGGTGGTATTGCTTCAAATGGTTTTTAAATGCTGTATGTTACTTTGTATTTTGTATTTGCACTTATATTTGTTGGCCGGCATATTGTTTAGGGACTGTTTGAATTGTTTTTATTATGTCTGTTGTGCTTTTTATGTTGTAACTTTATGTTGTGAACTGCCTTGAGGCCTACAAATATAGGGTGGTATACAAATTTAATGTAAAAAAGAAAAGTTTGTCAAAGGAAAGCAGGAAAAACAAAAGTTGCCTGTTTTGCACGTGTCCTTTTAGCAGAGGTCTGTGGGGCAGAAAACAGAAGATGGAGCTATTTGTGGCATGGAGCTCAACTTTATCACCTGCTAGGCCTGCTTTCAGATTTTGGCAGGCTTAGCTGTTTCACTCTTTATCTCTGGTCAAGCAGGTTTTGAAACAACTTGGGGGAGGAAAAAAAAATCTGCCAGCGATCAAAGGAGGATGATCAAATTGTAGAGTTTGCAAAAGGTGTTGATAACTGTTAAGAGACCTCTCTTCCCCTCACAGAGCTACAATTGTCAGAGTTCCCTGGGAAGAGGGGTTGGTTGTTTAAACCACTTTTAGAAACTGTAGCTCTGTGAGGGGAATCAGGGGTCTCCTAACAATTTTCATTACGTTGAGTAAACTGCAGTTTCCCAAGATTATTTGAGGGAAGCCATGGCTGGCCTGATGGAATGATGACGCTTTAAGATAATAGAATAATAATTATTTTTAGATCTGCTTCCATCCTTATATTCCCCTGCTTTTTTGTGGGGGTGAATGCTAACTGATAAAAGGCCCACCTTTGCGTTTGGTGTTCCTAAGCTTTAACTAATGAATTTCTGTCAGGTTTTTTGCTAAAAGCTGAAGGAGCTATGAAAAGACATGGTTAGGGAGGGAAAGTGAGAAATCTGTGCGAATAAGAAACTATATTGAAGGAAGTTTATTTGTAAGCTGCATTGAGTCCTGCCAGGGAAAAAATGCAGTGTTTAAATGAATAATAGGAATAAGTTGGAATGATTTTCTGAACGGAAAACCAGAAGCTAAAACTCCACAAGTAGTTGTATGGAGCAATCCTAGGAAGCAATTTTGAGAACACCGAAGAGGGAATTAAAATATAGAACTAGAACCATTTTTGTTGCCATTGTAGGACTTTTGCATAAGTAAAGTCTCTGTCTTCTGTTTGCATAATATTTGTAAGTTTTACAGTGGCAAATATTTCAAGGTGGAAATAGGATTGCCTCAACCACACACATAATTGTATCTTTGACAGTAGCTGGGAACAATAAATTTAGCAGGTGAAATTTCCATACGAGGGAACATTTTATTTGCTGTATTTCTGTGTGTCAGGCTGCAGTTAAACTTGCCCAAACAGAACCAGAGAAAAGCGAGGCAAGAGGTGGGGATCTGAATAAAAAGTAGTAAAATTCTTTAATATGCTTTAACATGCATATTTAATATGCTGGTATAAATGCATCTGGTTTGCAATACTGAGAACTAACATGTGGAGCAGGGGGCGGAGAATCATTCTTGAAAAGTAAATTTCAAGATAATACAACTTTGTACATTATTTTTTCCTTCAGTGAACTAACTATAATTGCATATTACATGGCTTTCTTCTTTCTTATATAGTAAAAGAAGAAGAAACAGGACGTGAGAAGTGAGTGAGAAGTTGGTAACTTCTGCATTGACAGGTGGGAAAATAGTAGTGAATTGTGATGAGTGTTCAAGAAGTGGAAGGCATTCTAAAAGTAGCAGAGCCAGACACAATAAAGAAACATTCATGGGGAGAAAGAGGGGTGGGGACTTAGAAGAGGAGGTTTTTTTCCATGTTATGGGCCCAAATTAGGGATGGATAAATCTGCCAATTTTGCATCAGTTTGCCAATTATTTTTATTTTAACATCCTCACAAAAACCCGCCAGTACTTTAGTGTGCATCTCCCCTAATATACCGTACATATTTTTGCCAGCCAGTGGGTTCCCCTAGTATAATGCCTTTTGATGTTATTTTCACTATTATCTGCATTTTTATGCAAGTTTCCCCATATATTCTCATTTTGGAGGGGCGGGGGGAGGTTGGATGGACAGCTCCGTAACAAAAATCAGAAATGGGCAGGTTTCACATAGCTGCGTTAGCAAATTAGGTAGATTTGAATGAAAATGCAAAGCAGACTAAATTCCTACCCGTAAGCAACAAGGAATAGGAAAATGGATTAGCTAAGGAGTGAAAGTAATGAAATGGGAGATTAGGGCACCTGTCTGTAAACATTTGCCTTTCTAAGGGTTTCGTAAATCTCAGACATGTCCATGCCACCCTCTCTCCCTATCTGAACTGCAGGTTCCTTTTCCTGAGCCAGGACTGTGAGGTTTAAAAGGTTCCCCCCCCCCCCAGTCGTCTGCAGCTGCAGCAACCCTGCCGTGTCTTCTGGCTCCGAGAGCTTTGAATTAATCTGCCAGGACTGGGCATTCAGGTATGTACAGAGCCAGCCGCTGTTAATGAACACACCCAGCTGGCCTGCAGATCTTTACACAGAACGGAGTGAATACTCTCAGTCTTTCCCACTGATCCAACAAGCATTCAGGCCTGGGATAAAAGCTGGCATAGATTCCATAGGCAGCAGCGTCTCTTCAGTCTGCCCTGCTGGCCCCAACTAATGTTTGGAGCGTTAGTTAAGTAATCTTGTTTTCTTTCCGGTACAGTATATATGATAAGACGTAAACATGCAGAAAGGGAGATTGGGCTGGAAAATAAATATTCTCCGTGCACAAATAACCGAGCAATAAAATGGAGTCTTCTGTCTGTAGAGTTGTAGCATATGTCTTAATTGGGGAGTTTTTTTTCAGAATAACAGTCAGCCAGAAAAGCATCCCAAATCCTCTGGTGTTAGAGTCCTGGGAAACCTCAATTCAAATAGTTTGGACTGATGAGCCTCACACACAACAGTGATTCACAAACAAAACAAAGGCACTGCTGAGTATTTGTATTACTCCTATTCTTAAGGGAAGGCTTGTTGTCTGCACCCCCACTCCTTTTCCAACTGTTGTAAAGTTGTCGTTTTTAAAATTGCATTTGTTTCCCAGCCTTCACCAGCCAGGTCCCAGGGTGTGTTACAACCCTTTAACATTCACAACTAAAAACAATTAAAATGGATTACAGTCGCAGGACTAGGGTGGGTCCTGAAACGCGCGTAAGTCCAGTGTAAAGTGTAAATTGTAGATTTGCCAAAGCGGTGTAGTGAAGAAGGATGACGTACATCGGTGGGGAGCAGCGTTTCAAATTCACCACACATTGACTATTTGCAGTTTAGTAGCGCTGCAGAGAGCTTGCTGTGGGGAGACCATGCATAACAAGGAACTCAAAAATAACTTTAACAAGGTTTCAATAACAAAACAAAAACTCCTTTTACACTAAAGATAACAACAACAAACATGACCCAGCCACCAACCCATCCCCCAGGATAAGGGGAGATCTAGGTGCTGCTCCGTATATACTATGCCCAAATGCTGACACAGATTAACTAACACAACCTAGCAGCACCTGCTGTGTTTCACAGCAAGCTTATTTGCCTTGGCCCTGGCCCTGGCCCTTAAGGACATACACAACTTGTGAAACAATAATGAACCTTCACATTTTACAGTGACCATTCAACATTTTGCACCTGGCTTTTGACCACTTGCGACCAAGTGAAGATGCCCAGGTGCCAGGATGGTGCCTGATGTCTCCACCATCTGGAAGTGCATGACTGGGGATCCTCGGATCTTGACTGTTTTCACACACTAGCGACACATGCTGTAGAATTCTATCCGTGGTATTTTATCTGCACCATCGGAACAAAATTCAGGAACCAAAAAGTCATATGAAAAAAAGGACTTTTGCGCTATCTGGCCCCCAAATGGCAACCAGGAATTCTGTTTTGGTGACTGTAATCCTGGCTTAAGGAGAGAACTATGGGACACCTCTATTGCCCAGGACCCCCTTAGTTTGGCTGTGCTTCTGCCCCTCATTTCCCCATCCAGGTCTTCCTCCTGTCTCACTTCTCTGCCTGTTTCTTTTCGCAGTTGCAAATTCCATATTGCTTGCAGGGTACCGTTTTTATCTCATTGCTGAGCCAGCGTGGTGTAGTGGTTAAGAGCGGTAATCTTGTAATCTAGGGAACCGGGTTTGCATCTCCGCTCCTCCACATGCAGCTGCTGGGTGACCTTGGGCCAGTCACACTTCTCTGAAGTCTCTCAGCCCCACTCACCTCACAGAGTGTTTGTTGTGGGGGAGGAAGGGAAAGGAGAATGTTAGCCACTTTGAGACTTCTTAAAGGGAGTGAAAGGCGGGATATCAAATCCAAACTCTTCTTCTTCTTGACCAGGGCCTTCCCCCTCCCCCAACCCTCAGCAAAACAAAAAGCAAAAAACAACAACAAACCCTTACCTTTGAGAAGGGCTTTTTTTTCCGCCAGAGCTCACAGGAACTCAGTTCCAGCCCCTCTCAGGTGGGCACCAGTGCCATTATAAGAGAACAAAGCAGGTGTTCATAGAGAGTTCTGGCACCTTTTTTTCTAGAAAAAATAGCACAGCTTCAGAGGGTGAAGCTGTTTTCCTGGAATGGGGATAAGTGGTGAGGAGGTAGACTTCATTTGAGCACATAGTCATGGGGGAGGAAAGCATGCCTTTGTCTAAAACTGATCAAAGGTAGGGGAAAGTTTTATCTGTTTAATTTCTGTGTTCCAGGATGCCATTAGAGTCACAGAAGCAGAGCTAGTAAAATATATATATTTATATTGGGTGTTCTGGCCTTGTTCTTTCTCTTAATAAAAAAAAGATTATCTTAGGCTTGGCAAGTCTCTGCCAAAGGCACTAACTTCCATAGATCTCTAGATACAGTTATTAGTGCAAGGGCCAAATTGCACATGACGTGCTTAACCTAGCTGCTTTTATTTTTACTGAAAACAGCACCACAGAGGGCAAACAGCTTCTAGGCAGAGGGTGATTTCCAGCAGAAAACTGGCACGGTGCCTAGGATGGCCAGATGGAAGGAGAACAGCTAGAGTTCCTGCATTTTGAATAGTTGTGTAGAAGAAGGAACTCCACCATGCAATGAAAGCTGCACCTGGTGAGATTCCCTTTTCAATCGGTAGCACATGACACTCTTAATCTCAGGGTTGTGGGTTCGAGCCCCATGTTGGGCAAAAAATTCCTGCATTTCAGGGGGTTGGACCAGATGACCCTCACGGGTCATCTGCAATTATATGATTCTACACAACTATTAAGGGATGCGGGTGGCGCTGTGGGTTAAACCACAGAGCCTAGGACTTGCCGATCAGAAGGTCAGCGGTTCGAACCCCCGCGATGGGGTGAGCTCCCGTTGTTCGGTCCCAGCTCCTGTCAACCTAGCAGTTCGAAAGCACCTCAAAGTGCAAGTAGATAAATAGGGACCGCTCTCCGGCGGGGAGCGGGAAGGTAACAGCGTTTCCGTGTGCTGCTCTGGTCCGCCAGAAGCAGCTTAGTCATGTTGGCCACGTGACCCGGAAGCTGTCTGCGGACAAGCGCCGGCTCCCGGCCTCTTGAGCGAGATGAGCATGCAACCCCAGAGTCGGTCACGACTGGACCTGATGGTTAGGGGTACCTTTACCTTTACCTTTACACAACTATTAAGGGATGCGTGTGGCGCTGTGGGTTAAACCACAGAGCCTAGGACTTGCTGATCAGAAGGTCGGCGGTTCGAATCCCCGTGACAGGGTGAGCTCCCGTTGCTTGGTCCCTGCTCCTGCCAATCTAGCAGTTCGAAAGTACGTCAAAGTGCAAGTAGATAAATAGGTACCCCTGCGGCGGGAAGGTAAACGCTGTTTCTGTGCGCTGCTCTGATTTGCCAGAAGCAACTTAGTCATGCTGGCCACATGACCTGGAAGCTGTACACCGGCTCCCTCGGCCAATAAAGCGAGACGAGCGCCGCAACCCCAGAGTCAGTCACAACTGGACCTAATGGACAGGGGTCCCTTTACCCAACTATTAAGATGCAGGGGCCCTCTCTTCTTTTATACCTGGCCAGCCTAGCAGCCCCTCATCTGGATCGGGTGCATGTTTTCAGATTGGGGCGCAACCGCTGCTCTTCCTTTGGAAGAGTGGCTGGGGAAACCCAGCCAGATGGGTGGGGTATAAATAATAAATTATTATTATATTATTATTATAATAACGAAAGCAGCCAAGCACACATCTTGAAACTTGTGACTAATATCATGTGTGGTTTGGCCCGAGGTCTATCCCATGATACTATAGCATATTTAGCAGGTTTAATTATTTATCCAGCCTTGATGATGGGCTCTGTGGAACACCTGCTGCCCTATTAGGGAACCAGCCAGAATGCACTTGGCTGGTATCCTGAAGCAACAGGGATCTTGATATCTCTGGGAGAACTGTGCTGTGCTCATCAGTAGGATTTGTAACACAATAGGTGGGCTTCAGAGTAGCATTGCCAACTGATCAGAAAAATAATAACCTAACCTGCTCTTCTGCCCTAAGCAGATTTGTTGGCATCTGTCTGTCTCGAGAGTCAATGGAAGAGTCTGCCTTAGGGGGTGAGAGATGCTACTCTCCTGCAGATATCTGCACATCAAGTTCCTGTCGAAGGCAAATGCTACAAGAGACAGTTTAGAAGTTTGCAGTCCCTGCTTACAGGAAGATTGGGACAAGTCTAGGTTTTTGTTGGGTGACTGCCAGATTTGTGAGCCCAGGAGCAGATTGCTCTACAGGGATTACACCATTTGATGCTGCTTTCAGGGTTGTCCCATCCCTCCTCTACGCACCACCTCTGCTCTTCATTTCATTTCATTTCACTTTTAATTTGCATACCGCCTTCCTATATTACTGTACCCAAGGCAGTTTACAAGCTGATGAAACAGCTAAGATCGCACACCTTATAAAAATAGGACCCAATCCAAGGATTTCATAATAAAAGCCTAACTTTAAATTAAACAGCTTATATCCAATAAAGTAATATTCAATAATCTATTAGAATACAATAGTACACAATAAATATCAGCAAATAATAATTAAACAGAAATTCACTCTTAACAATTACAATAAATAATTTCTAAATTATAATCAATAAAAATAACAGCAAGTCACCATGCATAAAATAACACTGCAAACTGAGAAGCAAAGACACACAACACACACACACACACACACACACACACACACACATATGTGTGTGTGTGCATGCGCATGTATTTAATGTCCCTGAGCTCCTCTTCTCCCTGCCCAGCTGCTTTTGTTGTTCCTAAAGTCATGGTCTGGGAAAGGCTTCTAGGGCTGGCGGGTAGAGCAAGATAGGTGAGGGGGGGGAGAGCCATTTCCTGGTGGCCAGCACAAACTCTCTCTCCTGTCTTATGCCTCTCAGTGGCCTTAACTTACATAAATCGAGCAGGCGATGAAGAGAAGAAGAGTTTGGATTTGATATCCCGCTTTATCACTACCCGGTTCGAATCCCTGCGGCGGGGTGCGCTCCTGCTGCTCGGTCCCAGCGCCTGCCAACCTAGCAGTTTGAAAGCACCTCCGGTGACCACGTGACCCGGAAGTGTCTCCGGACAGCGCTGGCCCCTGGCCTCTTAAGTGAGATGGGCGCACAACCCCAGAGTCTGTCAAGACTGGCCCGTATGGGCAGGGGTACCTTTACCTTTACCTTTACCTTTATCACTACCCTAAGGAGTCTCAAAGCAGCTAACATTCTCCTTTCCCTTCCTCCCCCACAACAAACACTCTGTGAGGTGAGTGGGGCTGAAAGGCTTCAAAGAAGTGTGACTAGCCCAAGGTCACCCAGCAGCTGCGTGTGGAGGAGCAGGGAATCAAACCCGGTTCACCAGATTACAAGTCTACTGCTCCTAACCACTACACCACACTGGCTTTTCCCATTGCACTAACTCCATGTCATACAAAGCTTCGCTTGCTAAGTCTATGTATTGGGTTTGGTGGTTGCTGTTCTGTGTTACGTTGGGTTGCTTGCTGAAATGTGCTAATCTAGATACCTACTTGCACTGACGTGCTTTTGAACTGCTAGGTTGGCAGAAGCTGGGACAGAGCAAAAGGAGCACACTCCGTCGCGGGTATTCAAACCGCCAACCTTCTGATCGGCAAGCCCAAGAGGTTCAGTGATTTAGACCACAGTGTCACCTACTTTTTTTAACCTAGCTACAGAGCAGGTGACTTCAGTAGCAGTGATGGGGAATATGGGCATAAACTAAGGCAGTATGCAATGTTGCTGCTGCGATGGTGTGTGCCATAAGAGGTGATTCTCGGGTACATAGGACAATGCTTGAAGGATTCTATACCTATAAACAGCTTTGAGTGATTATGCTTGAGATAATGTAGACGGCATGTATGCATTCAACCCTTGGGAACTGCAGCTTCGCTCCAGAAATGCAGGTGTGTACATGTCAAAGCTCCTTTGTCTGGAGGCCAAACATACCTGGCACCAGGCATGTGAAAAGTTCACGACGGTTGCGAAATAGGAGGGGCTGAGGGAGGCCAGCATTGAAGGTACAGCACTGAGACTGAAACATTCTCCCTCAAGGAAGTCACGTCTTCAGAAGCAGGGTGCCAGTACCAAAACTTACAACTTGTGATTACAGTGGTACCTCAGGTTACATACGCTTCAGGTTACAGACTCTGCTAAACCAGAAATATTGCTTCAGGTTAAGAACTTTGCTTCAGGATGAGAACAGAAATCGTGCTCCGGCGGCGCGGCGGCAGCAGGAGGCCCCATTAGCTAAAGTGGTGCTTCAGGTTAAGAACAGTTTCAGGTTAAGTACAGACCTCCGAAATGAATTACCGGTAAGTACTTAACCTGAGGTACCACTGTATAATTTTAAAAGGTAAACAAAGCATAGCAATAATGCAAAACCAGAGATGAACTGAAATGACAGTTGCTTTACTATTTGTTCTGGGTTGTTGTTTTTTTTTGAAAAGTGTGTTCTCAAAACTTCCTCTGTTTGTTTTTTTAATAAAAAAGTTGGCTATAACCCAACAGAGGGGGCGGGGATTGAAAGGCATCTACTCTCTTGCCAGTCAGATGATAGGTGAATTAGGATATATGTACATATGTATGTTCTCCATTCATTAAAACCTTTCATAAGCTCCCAGTGTCAGAAAACTGGCAAGCTGCTTTCTTCTTAAAATGACAAGGTGAGCAGGCTTTACTGTTGCCCCGCCACTGCCAGCCAAATGACAGGACCCGTATGTTTTAATTTAAACTTTGTGACTTTATATTGTTGTTGTAAGCTGCCCTGAGGACATTGCTTAGGACAAAAGGCGGGTTAGAGATAAAACAATACACACACACACTTGGTGTTTTTTTTAATCCTCACTTGTTAAACCAGCTCTTTCTGTGCATATATGTGTGGAAAGCTTTAAAGGGATTGGAAGATAGGCTTTTAAAAGCCCATGTCAGGACACTGTTCAAATTCCAGGAAGTGTCAGAAGGATTTGGCAAGTGGTTCTGTTTCTTCCAAAAACCCTGAAGTTCAAACTGAAATCTGGCCAAGATCTGAATGTTCAGATTAACCTTATTAAAGGCTTTCTACAAAAGGTAACTTTGACAACTTGTCTGAGTTTAATGTTAAGTCAAATTAGTACGGTTTGAGGAACTGACATTCCTTAAACAGACATATACAGTAACTTATATCTGGCAGCTGCGGTAGGTCTCAAAACAAAGACTTTCTGGGAGCTGAACTAGATCCCTTTTCCTGGGCCAACACTGCTTCTTAAAGACTAGAGGTCTCTAGGACTCTATGCCCTCGGCCTTGAAAGATGCATGCATTGCATGGAAGAATGGCAGATGAAGGTGATAGACTATATGGGACTAGCAGAAATGACAGACAGAATCCGAGACCAGGGAAAAGAATCGGCGGAAGAAGACTGGAAGAAATTTAAAGACTACTTGCAGTGGTATTGCAAAATAAATGGACATTAGAGGGATGTTGGACAGAAATTAAGTGGTTACCAGCTGTAATGTAAAGGTTGAGTAATAAGTTATAATAAGTTATGATAAGTGATAATAAGGATTTGCTGAGTTAAGATTGAACTGGAATACAAAAGGGGGAGGTGAGAGGAGGTCTGGGAAACAAGTTAATGGAAATAAGAAATGGAAATTATATTTGTTTTAACTGTTTTTTTTTCCTTTTAATTTTGTATTCTTGTATTTTTGTCACTTTTTGTGTATTTTTGTTTTTCTTTTTGTTTTTTGTATCAATTTGGAAACTCTAATAAATATTTATAAAAAGAAAGAAAGAAAGATGCATGCATTGCAGGGAACTGGACTACATGCCCCGCAGGGAACACTTCCAACTCTACAATTCTATGATTATGTGATTCTACACTACTGAGTGGCCTTATGTCTTACTTTACAGACCTCTAATCTGAAGGACTGTCAGAGAGGAGGGTCCTCTATGTGAAGACAACACTCTATCCGAGGGCTGTTCAGTCCAAGTTTGGTTAAAACAACAAAGAACCATAAAAACGGAGAGCAAGAGATTTGAAGTTGACCCTCAGTAGTAAGGTCACCATGGTGAGGTACGTTTTATTTCCAGTTAGATCGCATGTAATTATTTCTAAGTTTGCACCTCTACATATGAAAAGTCACAAGCAAACTTTATTCAAATTGGAGTCATCTTTTTGTCGTTGTTTTTGGCAATGCATAACTGGCTGTCCACTATTGCGCTACTGCTGGTCCAAAACATTTTGCTGACTGAAGGAAAACCCACCAATGATGTCCCACCCCTAACCCTATGCTAAGACTAACACTTTGGAAAGTCTCACCCTACTATTCAGACATCAATTCCTGCCTTTGTCTATTGTCTAAATCAGTGTTTCCCAAACTTGGGTCTCCAGCCGTTTTTGGACTACAACTCCCATCATCCCTAGCTAGCAGGACCGGATGATGGGAATTGTAGTTCAAAAAGAGCTGGAGGCCCACGTTTGGGAAACACTGATCTAAATCAAGGATAGGGAATGTTTGACTTTCCATGGGTTACTGGACTACAGCGTCCATAATCCCTGACCATTGGTCATACTGGCTGGGGCTGATGGGAATTGAAATCCAACATCATCTGGAGGCTACAGGTCCCGTGCCTCTGCCCTAAATTCTACTACTTAAGCAGCTATCTTCACCTTGCCACATGGTACACCATTGGAAGTGGAGTCGTTAACCGTGAAGGTTCTAGGTGTGAATTTCCTCCTGTGTTTGAGGGGCTGCTTTCAAAGCCTCTAAACTCGCCTGTTTGTACACAGCACAAAGATGCTCATTGCTTTCTTTATGAAATTGATCCTAAATTAGTGCAAAGCAAAGAATGTTCTGCTGAATTATTTTTCTTATTTAAGTACGTTGTTTTTGAACCAGTTTTTACAACTCTCTTGTCTGTGAGTCCATACATAAAACTTAAGTTAGCCAGAGAGTCTGTGCAAATAAAAACTATTTCTCAACACTTTTTGTCCCATTCTAACACAGTTCACAAGAGGCTAGAGTTACAAAACAAACCATAAAAAAGCACAGCTTCTTCTGTCCTTAACCCTTTTAGCATCTGATGTATAAAATTCAGCAGGTGAACCTTTTCACTGCAAGGTGATAAACACATTATCTAGCAAATGTCTATATGCCAAGCTACTGTTAAATGCTCAGTTGCAGAGATTCATTGCTGGCAACTCCACATGGCACGTTCCTCTATAGAAAGTGTTCAGTGTTACTTGTGAATATGCCCTAAAATTATGAAATCAATTGTGCATTTTCAAGAGCATTAATGAACACTCTTCTTCTGCTGCAGTTTATATACATTGCCACAATGCACGTTATACGAGTGCCATGTTCCTGTACATGCATGCACACCCATGCCTGCAACCTCCTGTTTGGGAAGCTGTCATTGCACGTGTGCAACAGCTGTCTCAAAGGGACACACCTCAGCTTAACCACAAAGTGAATGTGGCTTACGCTTTCAAATCAGGTGGAACCTGGTTTGAAGAGAAACACATCAAAGAGCAGTATTTTAAAAGAAACTACAGGACAGAGATTGGTTGTGGCTAACTTCATGTGTACACTGCTTCAAACAGGGATGGGAGTGTGTTGGAATCTCAGTAAATTGTAATGCGTATGCAGCCTCTGTGTGAAGTCTCCTTCCCAGTACCTAGAATGCTGCCATTACAGTGTTCTCGTACTGAAGATGCTGGGAAACATAGTTCTACAGGATGCCTAAGTCCATACAATGAACAGGTGGCGTGGAAACTACTTTTCCCAGAGGTCCTTGTGTCTGGGATCAGCGACGGCCTTTGGGCTTTCAAATTTCAGTGGTGCCCTCTGCAACGCCAAAATTTGGTGCCCCCCCCCCGCCTCTTGCCTTTCCTTTGATGTCATGGTTGCAGCACCCCCTGTGGCGCTGTCTTGGCTCAGCACCCACTGGAGGCGAACTGGTCATGCCCCCTAAAATCCACCTCTGCTGGGATGCCACTGCCACAATCACCAGGCAAGTCTGGAAGAAGGGAAAGGCAGGCGTCTGGATCCTGTAACAATCCCAATTTAATTAATATGCAGGTTATATATTCAGACTTGAGGGGGAAGTTAGCTATTTTCCCTTGGGAAATAGCTTTGTATTGGTGCAACTGAATCACCAAAAGAGTTTTCCCATCACAACTTTCAGGTCAGCATTTGCTATAAGAGCTAGACCCCCATGCCTACCTTTAAAAAAAAAGTGGTTTTGGATTTTTTTCGCTACCAGATTATGTGACAATTAGGAAACGCATCACATTTTCTTTTTTTCTTTTTTTTATACATTTTTCATATCTTGAATATGCATCATACATTTTCCATAATAAATCACTTCCCTCAGAACTTCCCATTCCATGGCAACCTTATTTTGCTGCATATCCTTTTCTTCCGTCCTATTTCATCCTACATATATATCCCTCATTGTTAGTAATTGCTGCTCACACTGTTGTTCCTACTTGTAAGTTAATTTAAATATTATATCACGAAGAGTCGGACATGACTAAACGACTGAACAACAACAACAACAACAAATCTCCTTAAATACTCTCCCAAGTATTTCCACTTACCGGTATCTTTTATTTGAGTCTTGTCTTGGTTTCTCCCCTCCCCCCCACTGTCATATATGCTAGCTCTGTGTATCCTATCAATTTATCTTGCCAAAAAATGGCAAAAACCAATCACATTTTCTGCCCTGTCATGGAATTGTGGAATAGAGGCAGGCAGCTCTGAATAGCAAAGTGAGGCAGCACAACGAGTACATTCAAATTTTGCGAGCCACAGACATTTGGTAGAATTTGCGCCTAGTGCTGCAGAACTCCCAGTGTTAAGTCAGACTTGCTGGAAAGGCTTGGCTGTTATGTTTTGGGGACTGTCTGGAGCGTGTTATGTTTGGTTCCCATTCTTCTCCTCATCCCCTGCCAGTGTTCGCCGCTTTGCTACCTGTTTCCATTCCCACCTCTTCTGCAGAGCCACCCATCTCCTCCCAGCCTTGTCCCCTCTCTGCATGCTGCTCTTGTTCCCTCTCCCTGGACCTTTGTGCCATTCAGCCTCTTTTGTGCCTATCTTGTTCATTCTTTCCCTTTCAGCGCCATTCCTCTTGTCTGGCTCGCCCCTCCTTCCCTTCGCCCTCATGGGTGGTTTTGTCTCCTTGGTTTGTGTGGTCTGCCCTGCACATTCCAGGCCTTTCTCTCCTCAGGACCTGACATGTTCCCCACAGAAAAGGGGATTTATCACATGGATTATGCTTTTCATTCTGCCTTTTGTTTTCAAAAAAATTCACCCTCCCCTCCCCCCCCCCTTGTACTTTGTATACACAGACTTGACAATGCACATATCTGAGGGCTTTTCTGGAGTGCCTGATGCATATGATTCTTTGTGCGTTTTAGTTTGAATTTTCCATCTTTCGTTTCTTTATGTATCTCAACACCACAGGCCTGACTTTGCCAGCTCAGAGGTGCGTTCCCTGCTCCCCCCCCCCCCCAATTGCTCCACTCCGAAGCAAAAATAGGTCTGTGCATGCTCATACCATCCACCATTTCTCAGATGACAAAGAGAGAAAGAGAGGCGCTTGTGTACTTTCTCAAACCATCACGGGCACATGTTGTTGAAAGCTTTCCTGCATCAGCTATAGGTTGCGTTGCGTTGCTCCACAAAAGTCTGTCCGTTGCTGGCTTCTGAAACAGGGTGTGTTAGTAAACTGACGATATCTATTTTTCTATCTCACCCCTCCAGGCCACAACACACAAACATGTTGCATTTAATAGAATCTTAAATCCTTCAGTGAATCTGGCATATTAAAGAAAAGCCTCCTGTAACTTTGAACACGCTCAGCCACAGCTACCACCTGAAGGGGTGTGCTGCAAGAGGAACAGTGCATTTTGTGCCCCTGTACATGCAATTACATATATGCGCAGGAACCCCACCCTGCCCAAACTAAATTATAGAGATGGAAGGGGAAGATGCTGAAACCTGGGCAGGGGGAGGATTTTAGAGCGCACAAAAAGAAGAAATTTCAAAGCAGGCTGATGCTTCATCCAAATGGCCAAACAGGAATGGGGATTTCGTGAGGGGCAGGAACCTGAAAAGCAGGACTTTCTCTGTCTGAAGGGGGGGGGGGCAACTGGAAAATTGCGATTATATGAGCCTATTGTGCATGTGGTGGTGCTGGCAGTGTTTTGGGAGCTGCCGCTTTGTATTCCCATCTGAACTTTTGTTTTCAGTAGGATGCTCTTGCAAGTTTGCAGCGGCGGCAGCAAAAGCCCTCATTAAAAATGCGTGCGCAGCAAAATCCTGTGGCAGAATAAATGGAGACATTCAGCAGAGCCTTGAAACAAAATCCATATGAGGGAGCCCCCCTCCCCCTCCCTTTCCCCGCATCTCCTGCCCTGATAGCACAGGGATTTGAGGCAGCGGGTCTGGCTCTTGCTGCTGCATATGTGTACATCTGTGGCTACAGGAACTTTGCCCAAACTTCATTCAAAGCAGTGGGTCTTTCAGCCTTTGCTTTCATTCTGAGCAGAGGGAGGGCAGAGGGGGGACCACGGGCCACTCCATTTCCACAGAAAGGGGGGGGGGAAACGTTGCTCTAGCCATTCTGAGCGAAGCATCCACATCCCATTTCCCTACCCCTGGTGCAGAGTGGTGAAGCCCCACGGCTGCTCCTCTGTATGGGTCAGCTGCTCCTCTTTGTAGCAAAAAGATGGAGCAGAAAAGGGGGAATGAGACGTGAAGAAATTTACTACACATACTGAATCAAAGCACTGATCCTGAGAAGGCCTGAATGCCTACAGCTCTATTTTTTTTTTTTATTACAAAGAACGCGCCCGGTTCCTTTTGTGTGAAGCAGCTGTCAGAATCAGACCCTGTTTAATATGTGTCAGGCTATCCAGCCGCGAGGGCGGTGTGCAGGGAGTTTATAGTATAAATGCCTGTGGCTGAAAACCCCACCAAGGGGGGGGGGGATTAAGTGTCTGGGGCTGCTGCGGAAGCCTTTGGAATCTGCAGTGCTTACGTTAGGGTTGCCAACCTGGGGTTTAGCAAAAATGCCAGAGGGGTGTGTGCCAGAACTGGGCAGAGCCAGGTTGATTGGCTAGTGTGTGGAACGTGGCCATTTGGAGGACAGGTCAAGGGGGCGCAGCCTGGTGCCCAGCTTCAAAGTATTTGCTATAGTCATAGAATCATAGAGTTGGAAGGGACCCAAGGGTCATCTAGTCCCACCCCTGCAATGCGGGAATCTCAACTAAAGCAGCCATGACAGATGGCCATCTAACCTTTGCTTAAAAGGAAGGAGAGTCCACCACCTCCCGAGAGAGTCTGTTCCACCGCCAAACAAAAAGTTCTTCCTGATGTTTAGTCAGAATCTCCTTTCTTATAGCTTGAAGCTGTTGGTTCGAGGCTTACTCTCCAGAGTAGGAGAAGACGAGCTTGTTCCCTCTTCCATGTGACAGCCCTTGAGATACAGTCATACCTCATGTTACGTCCGCTTCATGTTACGTTCTTTCAGGTTACGTCCCGCAGCGACCTGGAAGTACTGGAAAGGGTTACTTCCGGGTTTTGCCGCTCGCATGACGTCACACGCATGCGCAGAAGTGGCGAATAGCAACCCGCGTATGCGCAGACGTGCCGCTGCTGGTTGCGTTCTTTTTATGTTGTGAATGGGCCTCCAGAACAGATCCCATTCGCAACCAGAGGTATCACAACCAGAGGTTTGAATATGGATTTCCTATCTTAATTGTAGTCAAACTGATCTTGAACCTTAGGTGGTTGTTTAAATTAAAATTGGTAATAGTAAAAGAGTTGGCAGATCCCCCCCCCCCCCCAGTTTACATTCAGTTCTGTGGAAACTTACAGACTCCACCACATAGAAAAATGTATTCTTGCGATTATATGGATTCTTCTTTTGTATGCATAACTTGAAATACCCTGCAAAAGTCTCATGGGGAGTAGGGAATGTGAAATGCAGGATAGTGAGAGGGGAATGTGAGCAGGTGTGCAGTTGTGCTTTCTTCCTATGAGGGAAGAAGAGGCAGATTTGTACTTGTGTGTTTGTGTATGAGAGAGACAGAGACAATGACAGAGAGACGGAGATATTAAGGGCTTTGTTAGGATTTTTAAAAGCCGGGTTACCTGCAGCTAGTGTTAAGACCTACATTGGGTTGTGGAGACAGCTGTTAAACCGTCAACATTTTATTTATTCAAAAACATTTCTAAATTCAGGGCTGTTTTCTTTTTCTTCAGCCAGAACTCGCCAGAACTCAGGTGGACGCCATTGCCGTGATAAAAGAACGAGGGAGGTGTTCACAGTGAGTTTCAGCACTTCTTTTTTGCTAGGAAAATAGCGCTGTCTAAACTTAATATTTAAAAATCTCTAAGTGGCATATGTGCGTGTCTGTTGCAGAGCTGGCATTAATATCAAGTGACATGAAACAGTTGCTTCAGACTGTTGCTTCCGGCCTCCATTTTATTACATTTGCTGTGTTTAAAATGTGTTGGGACTGATGTCACTCTGCCTTCTTGCGTTGGGTGTGAAAACGCCTGACAAATGCTTTACATGTTACAGAAAAGACAGATCCCTGCCTTTGCACTGTGGGTCAATCATACTATTTGCACTCAATAAAAACAATGCCCAGAAGCTTCAGCTGGTCACAGATCCCAAATAAATATTTAGAGTGTGTTAAGAGTCATGTTTAACCCATTGCTGAAATGCATGTTTCTTCCTCCTCTGTAATACATGAAGTGCTACAGAGACCTACACCAGACTTGTCCACCCATTTAAATACAAAAACAAAACACTCTCACATATGATCAGCATCTTGGTCCTGTGCTGGAAGCCAACCCTCTGTAGTGAAATTCTCCAGCTAGCACATCTGGTCCTCACTATCTTTGGTAATAGAGCTAGACTTTCAGATAGAAAAAGTGATACAGTTCACCTGGGATTGTTCGGCTTCACATGGTCCCAATGCTTGCCCATGTTTGGAAGAAAACTTCCCCACATGTTGAAAACTAGCACAACTGAGAGGCAGCTGGCCAGAACCCTTTCCCCAGATATGTTAGCTTTTTCGTTAGGCAAAAGAGCTTGATGTGTGTGGATTGTTCAAATATAATTCTCTATTATACATGGCACAGTCCAAGAACGGTAGCAGCATTTGATGTTTCTGCATGTACAGCTTGGTTCTCAGGATGGGTCCAACAGACCTGGGACTCAGAGCTGCAAATATAACATTTTAAGTGTGTTTTAAGTGCATTGTACAAATGAAACACTAGATGGTGCTGATGAGCTAATGGCAAATTCCATATATATTTTAAAACTTTTTTTAAAAAAGCATTTTCACAGTGTTTTCTTTTTTTATATCTGTGTAGATTCAGCCTTGTATTGTAGTAGCAGAACTGTTTTGCAAGTCGTATCTTAACTCTGAAATATACCTAAAGCACTAGATGAATTGGACCCTTATTTGGAAAACCTTGTATGGGATACCCATCAGCTAGCGGCCAAGTTCACCCCAAATGTTCCTTCTGCTTGTTGATACCACCGCAAACTATTGGGCAGCTCCTTTTGATGGCAGAGCAGCTTGTGCAAAAGAAGGTCCTGGTCGATTGTATCCCATGTTAATAATCGTGTGAAGTTGCTATTTGTATCTTCCACTGGTCCTTTTGAAACAGAGTCTTGTAAAGCAAAATTCTCACAGTCTAATTCCAAGTGTTGATTACTCTGGGGGAGTTCCATGCACCGGGATCGAAAAGGGACTGTCAACATATTTCTCTTAGACAATCAATGTTACATTTTCTCTGCCACCCTCCCTTATTTAAGTAGCTACACCTTCTGCCATGCTGTGCTACTTTGGCCTCTGTTCTGTGAATGTCAAAACAAGCAATTGCAAAAGACACAAATTAATCTGAGTCGGTGCTTGACGTGGTTCTCCCAGAAGCGCAGGAGCTCGCAAGCTTCAGTCTGGGGGCTTTTCAAAGAAATACAGTACTGGGATTTGACAACCCTTAATTTCAATGAACTTCCACCAGATCCGGAAAACAAGTGCTCTTTGTATACAGTACTTAGATTTTAAATCAGCTTTGTCCAATTGGAGCTGGTGGGAACAAAATTAGCTGAACTGACTTGAAGATTCACCTGTATTCTTTTTAAATATCATCTTCCTGGCCTATGTAGACTTTGTTTCTTAAATTCTGCTTGTGGCACTGGGATCTGGATTATGCCTACAATACTGCACATCACACTTTTTTGGGTGCCGGTGTTAAGACACTTATATTTGCACTGGCATTGTTTATTTCTCATTATATTTATATCCCACCTTTCCTTGAAGGATTGAAAGAATGGTTATCCGCCTCCCCATTTTATTGTCCTAACAACCAGGACTTTATTTCAGCTGGAACTCGCTGGCACTCAGTTCCAGCACCTCTCAGGTGGGTGCCGTACCATTATAAGAGAACAAAGGAGACGTTCATGTGGAGTTCCAGCACCTCTTTTCCTAGATAGATTGCAATGCTTACAACCCTGCAAGGTAGTCTAGGCTGAGAGATAATGGCTGGTTCAAGTTCGCCCAATGAACTTCGTGCTGCGTAGGAATTTGTACTAGTCTTAACATTCTAACCACATACTACTTAGCCAGAGCTCTTTTTAATCCTTTAGTTTTAGCTTGCTCTATATTTTGTTGTTTGTTTAAATATATTTTAATTTAATGCTATCGGAATTGCTTTTACACTTTTGTAAGGTGCACTGGAATCTTGAAGGTACCCTGGACTAGACTAGACTAAAATACCCTCTATTGCTTTGAGAACAAGGAGTTGCCTTGGGATGGCTTTACTGAGTTGCAATGCAGAGGCAGGGAGCGCTATATTTCTGACTCAATGCCATGGTCAGGTCTGTGGGTTTTCTTGCAGAACAAGGGAATGATCTTTCTTTTTCCCCCTGTATTCCAAGGCTAATCTGCCAGAGGCCGCATGCCATTGATGGGTGGAGGTTGAAGCCAGAGGTGGGTGAGACCAGAGCCAAAGGGTGCATCCCCTTTCCCCCTTTCTGCCACCCTTTCCTTTTCAGTCCCCCCCCCCCCGTTGCCACCTGTGTGACTATACTTCTAAAGCACATTTGTCACGGAGTTTGCTCCCTCAAAGAATTCTGGGCACTGTAGTTTGTTAGCAGTTTCTGGGAATTGTCTCTGTGTGAGGGGTTACAGTGTCCAGAATTATCTGAGGTAGCAAAATCCGTGACAAAAGTGCTTTAAATGTGTGCACAGCGTTAGGTTGAGGGCTCAAGATTGCCTATCCCCCTCTAGCTGTAACCCCTTGTGAGCTCACAGGGTGGCCTTGGCCTAATCACTCTCTCTCCTTCGTTGTGAGGAATAAATGGGGGAAGACGCTTTGAGGAAAGCTGGAATGTATAAAAATAAAATTGCTGGCTGTAGCTGCTGTGCGACACCCATTGGTCATTACTGCCTCTCTAGCTTCCTCGTTCCATTGTTGGGCATCCCTTAAATAATAATAATAATAATAATAATAATAATAATAATAATAATAATATTTATACCCCACCCATCTGGCTGGGTCCCCCCAGCCACTCTGGGCGGCTTCCAACAAAACACTAAAATACAATAACCTATTAAACATTAAAAGCTTCCCTAAACAGGGCTGCCTTTAGATGTCTTCTAAAAGTTTGGTAGTTATTTTTCTCTTTGACATCTGGTGGGAGGGCGTTCCACAGGGCAGATGCCACTACCGAGAAGGCCCTGTGCCTGCTTCCCTGTAACTTGGCTTCTCGCAGAGAGGGAACTGCCAGAAGGTCCTCGGTGCTGGACCTCAGTGTCCGGGCAGAACGATGGAGGTGGAGATGCTCCTTCAGGTATACTGGACCGTTTAGGGCTAAAAGGTCAGCACCAACACTTTGAATTGTGCTCAGAAACGTACTGGGAAACGTACTTATGCAATCCCTTATGCAACATCCTCCTTGCAGTCCCTATTTAATACGTTGTTGGCATCCGCCCATCTCGAGAGGCAATGGAGTGTGACTCTGAGGGCGAACTCAAACCACTGAGCAGCACTGAAGTGACCTCCAATAGGGTATAAACTTTGGCAGTGTGTATGGAGGTCCTGGGCTGCCCAGACGACAAGGCCTCCCTCTTGGCCTTGCTGACATGGTACAAAGGAAAGCAGAAAAACAGAGTTGGCAGCAGCTAGGCTGCAAGAGTGCCGGAAGGAGGCCTACAAAGCACCATCCAAGGTAAACGGCGTTTCCGTGTGCGGCTCTGGCTCGCCAGATGCAGCTTTGTCACGCTGGCCACGTGACCCAGAAGTGTCTCCGGACAGCGCTGGCCCCTGGCCTCTTGAGTGAGATGGGCGCACAACCCCAGAGTCTGTCAAGACTGGCCCGTACGGGCAGGGGTACCTTTACCTTTACCTTTAGAAGGGACGGAGGTGGCGCTGTGGGTTAAAGCCTCAGCGCCTAGGACTTGCCGATCGAAAGGTCGGCGGTTCGAATCCCTGCGGCGGGGTGCGCTCCCGCTGCTCGGTCCCAGCGCCTGCCAACCTAGCAGTTCGAAAGCACCTCTGGGTGCAAGTAGATAAATAGGGACCGCTTACCAGCGGGAAGGTAAACGGCGTTTCCGTGTGCGGCTCTGGCTCGCCAGATGCAGCTTTGTCACGCTGGCCACGTGACCCGGAAGTGTCTCCGGACAGCGCTGGCCCCTGGCCTCTTGAGTGAGATGGGCGCACAACCCCAGAGTCTGTCAAGACTGGCCCGTACGGGCAGGGGTACCTTTACCTTTACCTTTAGGCTGCAAGAGTGCTGGAAGGAGGCCTACAAAGCACCATCCAACCATCTTAGGCCCAGTCTGGATTTGTATAGGATTTACTCCTTGACCGTTCCTTCTCCCGAAGAAATCTCATAAGGCAGCAGCAGAAGTTTAGGATCAGAGTTTTCCTTCTCCTAGATGGGCTGCCTTCCCAGGTTGTCAAGCCCCTCCATCTGCCTGTTTTCTCACTATGTGTACCCCTTGCTGCAGTAGAACCAATTGGTAGCTAATCCTGGAGCATACGCTCTGTATGTACTTAAAACGCATATAACAAAACCCATATGGCTGCTTTTGTTAGACTTGAGGACAAACCTCTTGGCTGGTAGGGATGGTGGTAATTTGGAGCAGAGATGCCCTAGGGTGAATCTGTGTATTTAAATTTTTCTCTGCAACTCTTCTGCCAGCTGTTTTCTTCCTTTCCTTATGTATGTTTGTCTTTTGTGCACTGGCAAGCAGAATGTCAGCTCTCCCTTCCCATTTTTTGTTTTTCCAAACAGGATCTAGTAATTATAGCACATGAGACTCTTCAGTTGACATATTCTGAGAAAAGTTTAACGATCTTTGTTGGATACACTGGGCAACGTTCTGATTTGTGGATTGATTGAAAATGAAAAAAAAAGTATTTGGTTTCTAAGCTGTATGGAAAAGTACCTTTTTAATGAAATTGCAGCTTTGATTTTCTTGTGTGAGGAGTATCAGTAGGGTTGCCAGGTGCAAGAGAGGACAAGGCTCCTTCACCACAGTTAGCAGTGTAGAAGATATAATTTCAGCAAGTACACCTTGTCATCATGCAAATGCTGGAATTGCCACTTCTACACAGATATTTAATGGTTCAGGAGCCTGGTCTGTTTTTACTTGCCTTTTAGGCAAAACTTCTGCAGTGGTGCATAAAGGTATGCTTGAGGTGTCTGATCACAGCTCAGAAAAGGAAAAACTCACACAATCCCTTCTCCCTAACACAAGGTTTAATCCATAGATCAACCCACTGACGCTTTAGCTATGCAAATTGAGTTAGTTGCAAATTCATATTTTCAGGAGATTTTGCTTCTGGTGTGTTTCAGCATTATGGAATACACAGCAAAATATTAATGGCTGCTTTTCTTCCAGAAAGAAATGGCAGCTTCATGAGCGTAGCCAGGATTTATGTTGTTGTTGGGGAGGGGGGCAGGTAGCCAGGATTTATTGGGGGGGGGGGGTGTTTCATCATCCTCTGTCTGACTCAATCTAGCAGATTCCGAACGAAATGTCTCAACAACAGCTGTATTAAATTACTTGCTTTTGATCCCAAGTGCTCAGAAAATCTGTCAAAATCTTTCTACAATTTCTACTTTTGGTTTAGTATTTTTATTGATTGATTTGGGGAGGGGAAATTGCCCCCTGCCCCCCTACCACCGCTATGCCCTATGGCGGCTTTTAAATTAAATTGCAAGGCTATCTTCCTCTTCCTTTAGTATTGCAAATATGGAAACTTTACTGAGGTTGTGGTAATATGTCAACATTCAATATACGACACGGCTAACTTGGGTTAAAGGCACGTGAGGAATCCCCTAACAGTTTTTAAAAAAAATGTCTGAAAGCTTTGCCACTAAAGAGATTGTCTCTGGGCATGGGCAGAAGGTGTTTTGCCTCCCCACCGAACTATTAATAATAACCAGTGTACAGATGTTCAAAGCTATCTGGCGAGCTTCGGCGCAAGGAGCGTTTTTCTCCCGCGGGAGGGGGTGGGCTGGATGATCTCTGGAGTCCTCCTAAGCCCACTGCTGGCGGGGAGCGGGGGAAGGCAGGGCCTCGGCGTGCAGCTCCGCCTCCCGTACGCGCGGCTGCTCTGCTTGGGGCCGCCGGAGCCGGTGCAAAGCGAGGGGGAAATACGGCAGCTGCCCTCGCCGGTGTCTGCTTGGAGTGGGGCGCTGGGGAGGGAGGGGGGAAGGAGGCGGCGATCAAACACAGAGCCTGCAGCTCCCCCCACAAGACAGGCTGCGCAGGAGGAGAAGCGAGCCCCCCCCTTTCCCCTTGCCTACCCGCCCCCCAACCCAGCTCCGATCTGCTGCGCGAGGCCCCCCCCCTTTTTTTTTGCAAGGGGAGCGCGCGCGCGAGAAGTCCCAAGAAGAAGCGCACAAGAGATCTGCTTTTGCAAGGAGGAGATCTCTTAGTTTTTTTTTTTTTTTAAAAAAAGGATCTTAGCTGCAAGATCCCAGGCGAAAGATCCCGAGAAGGAGGCGGAAGGAGAAGAGAAGACCTTCCCGGGAAGAGAGGAAGGGGAGCTATGCAAACTCTCCCCGAGGTCTGTCTGCTTCTGGAGCGCAGACAACAGGCTGCCCGGGCTGGTATGCTTGCTGCTCGAGGAGCGTCTGTGCAAAGGCTGCGCTGAATGGACATGGAGCCCTTCCCGGGGATCCCGCGGGAAATAAACAAATAAACTACATCGGTCTTGGAACTGCAAAAAGAAAGAAAGAAGAGGAAAGCAACCGAAGGAGAGCCCTTCCCGGATCTTATCAGCATCACAACTCAATGCATCCTGGTTGTGAGAGCGCCAGCCAGGTTGGTCCTTAATTTTTTTTTTCCTGGGCAGAGGTGCATGGCAAACTGCTGGGTTTCCCTGTCTTAGAGAAACTGGAAGTGTGTCACTAGGGCTTGGGCCCACCGCTGGTGTCCTGCCCCCCTTCCCTTCCTGCAGATCTCCCCCCTTTCTTGTGTCAGAGGGATAAAGGAGGAGTGGAGGCATAATTGAAAAATCAGGTCATGATTTCAAACCGCCGCACAGCTGGCTAGTGGCTGCTTCACACACACACAACACACAGGCAACAACCCCTTTTTTTCTGCTGGGTTTGCTTATTGTTGCCGGGTGCATTTCTGTAGCTAGAAAGCTTTATGAAGAGCATCTGTTGATCCATGCCTTGCTTCCCTCCCCCAGCCCCCCCCCAACAGTAAATCTGTAAGTGGAGTGGAAATTGCATCCTCTTGGATAAATATTGAATAGTTTAAACATGCGTATTCCTTTGTGTGCAAGGCAGATGATTTAGTTTCCCTTACAGAAGGGCCTTGGGAAGGAACAGGGAAAGCAGTGGAGGCTTAGAGGTACCGGTAAGGACGGCTCTTTGCAAACTGCCCTTTGTACATTAAGGGCTGCAGGAGAATGGGAGGGTTTGCCACAAGTGTATCACCTCGCCTTTGCTCTTCATAGGAAATGTAAGGCTGCACACTTTAAAAAGAATTAATAAATTAAGATGCAATTGCCCTTAAACTCTTGGAGAGGAAGGACATTTCCACATGCCCTGGGTTTTTCCTAGCATGCATTCAGGCTACCCACAAGTGCACCTGTATTGAGAAGAGGAGACTATTCTCTATGTCCAGCCCCCCCATTATGACTGCTTTTCCTTCTGCTGACACACACACACAGAGAAAGCAAATGGATATAGGAAACTGGGTTACTTGCAACTGCAGCTTGCTGGAATTCCCCCTTCCCTCTTTGCCTTGGCGTTTCTGCCCAGCCTGACAGAAAGAACAACCCCTCTAGAAACACGAGTCAAAACATGAAACTTGTCAAAAGCTCTCTTCAGTTTCAGCTAATCTGCTCCCCTTGGCTGGGCTGGTCCAGGACGTTTCTCTTAAGTATGTGGGGCTCTGGGCAAGGAATGGTTTAATTTTCCTTTCGCTACGGTTTTTCCAATTCAGTGGAATCCGCACAGATGTGGACTTGTTAGTCCAAGGTAAAGTTGGATTTCCTACTATGCTTTTTTTGGTCAGGACTTTGGGGGCTGTTGGAGTCCTTCTTTCACCACTCAGCTGGGAATTGGAAGAAATAAAGCCGTTACATCCTTTGTCTGGTCTAGGCACGCAGTTCTCAGTGTTGGGATTGCAGATTGCAAAATACAGTACTTATTCCAGAGCATTGTTGTTCCTTGTCGTGAGAGATTTGCTGTGCTCCAGCTTTGAACAGTTTTCCTTGTCTACTGCTGAAGCTTAGAGGGTCTGGACCTGTCAGTGGAAGACTCTCAGAACCATATGTCAGCCGCTTTGAGCTTTTTGCAGGAAGCTTTGGGTATAACACCAGGTAGACAAGGTGTAATATTAATCTGGAGAGTAGAAGGTGGTTTGAAGAGAGATTATGGCTTGTGTTGCATACAGGCATATCCCAATTTCAGCTGGAGGAAATGGGTTTTAATATTGTTTCAGAACCCTGCAAAGTCTGTTTGAGCCAAAGGTAATGGGGGGACAAAATAAATTATATGTACAGCGTGGGAAGCGATGCCTCTCTCTCTCTCCCTCCCTCCCCCCCATTTTCAACTCTTTGAATTTGCATAATTTATACAGTCTGGGAACCGCTTAACAACCTAATCTGTTTGTGTGAACTAGGCCTGTGTGCGTAAGATTGCAGCCTGAAATGCAGTAGTGCAGAACATACAATTACATGCCCTGCTCCATTCCTCATCTCTCCTCTGTTCAAGACAGCCAATTCGCGCTTGCCATTCAGAAGCTTAGCTGTACTGTTCCATCTGCAAAATCCCCCTGTCTTTGGATCTTGGTGCATAGAATTGGGGAAATTACAAGAGTTGGAATGCATTGTCGAGATTAATCTAATTTGGCTGACTATTGACTTAAAACCGTCCCTTTAGGTAGATGTTCTTCGTGTCTCTTACGAAAATTCCTCCCATCAAACTGAGGCAGACACGACTGGGCAACTTTCTTCAGCAGCTTGTTCCATCGCCCAGTTGTTAAAGGTACCAGTTTTTCCTCCTGTTGCCCAGCTTTAATCTGAGGAACTGCAACTTGGAACACGTTACTTCTTGTCCCTCCATCAGTGGGCCTTGGAGGCAATTGTTCTCCTGGTTTTTTTGGCAGCTTTTTAGATGTTTGAAAATGGCTCGCATGTCCTCTCTTAATTTTCTCCCCTTCAAAAAAAAATATGCTTTGGTTTTCATAATATCAGTTTTTATTTCTTGCTTTCCCTCTCTCCCTTGTCTGAATTAGCTCAATTTGTTTGTATCTTTAAAAATATCTACTATTATGCTATGGAACTCCCTGACTCAGGAGACAGTGATGGCATTAAAAGATGGATTAGACAATTTTATGGAGGCAGTGTTAGAAACTCAGATATATAAGCTAGGCACCCAATTACTACTTAAACAAAGGTTCCAGTCGCCAAAACGGAATGTATAGTTGCCATTTTGGGGCAAGATGGCTCTAAAGTCTTATTTTTCAAATGATGTACTGACTGTGATTGATTCTCAGTTAAACATCTGGTTAGTTCAGATGACAACCTTGAGCTAGGTTAAGAGCTTTGAGAACTTAAAGAACAGTCACCTTATCTAGGGACAGTCCATATATATTGGCCTATTCCAACCTCTTTTTCTTAATGGTGACTGCTCCTGCTCAGGCTGCACAGAAAAAGCATTTTGGCTCCTGAAATTCATTCTGATGGTGCAGATGAAATATAACTGATAGAATTCTACAGGATGGGGTATTAGCGTGTGAAAACAGTCCAGATCCAGTGGTCTGCAGGCATTCACCTCCATCCTGGTACCCAGACATCATTACTTGGTTGAAAGTGGTCAATAGCCAAAATGCACCTGGCGCCTGGCTAATTTCAAACACTGCTGATGGAGGAGAGGGTTATCGATGGCTGTATTCTGCCTCCACATAGCCATGATGACTAATCTTCTGTCTCCACAGTTGGAGGCAGCAGTGCTTCTGAATACCAGTTGCTGGAAACCACAAAAGGGGAGAGTGCTCTTGCGCTTGAATGCTATTTGTGGGTTTCCCACAGCCATCTGGTTGGCTGCTGGATGCTGGACTTAAATAGGCTATTGGTCTAATACAACAGGCTGTTCTTATGTTTGCGTGAGGATCCAAGCACCAGCAATTGACAGCACAGTATTTTTTGGCACCTGAGCTGGAAGAACCAAGTGGCACTTGCTCTTCCCTGCATGAGCCTGGGGAGCGCATCTCACCTGGACATTTTCTTGTGCAAGCTTCCTTTTAACGGAACAGAACTGAACAGGGATGCAGTCCATTGAACAAGACTTGTGCAAGAAACAGTGAACAGGAGTTGTGCAAGAGCATTCCTGTGTGCTTGCGCGCCTCCCGTCTCATTCCAGTGGGGCTTGTGCAAGAGAACTTCCTTGTAGGGATTGTGCCATATGGATTAGATCTTTCTCTTGAACCAAGTTGTATTTAACAGTGTTCCTTAAATCACGGGCCTCTGCCAGACATAGTACTCCAGCTGAGCTCAGTCTTGCTGCCAAGTTGGAGCGATGTTGTCACTCCCTGCGTCTTCCATTCAGGGCTTCTGCTATCGTGTGTGGCAGGAGGATGAACTGCTTCTTTGCAATGGAACCATACTTCAGTCTCCTGCATGCAAACCAGTGTAACCCTTTCCTCGTTACTAGTGCCTAGCCAGATATCTAATTTTGTTCCAATGCTTTTGCTTAATTTCAGTATATTACTGAGGTATGGGTAGGGTAAAGGTAAAGGTACCCCTGACCATTAGGTTCAGTCGTGACCGACTCTGGGGTTGCGGTGCTCATCTCGCTTTATTGGCCGAGGGAGCCGGCGTACAGCTTCCAGGTCATGTGGCCAGCATGACCAAGCCGCTTCTGGCGAACCAGAGCAGCGCACAGAAACGCTGTTTACCTTCCCGCCAGAGCAGTACCTATTTATCTACTTGCACTTTGACGTGCTTTTGAACTGCTAGGTTGGCAGGAGCTGGGACCGAGCATCGGGAGCTCACCCCGTCGCGGGGATTCGAACCGCCAACCTTTTGATCGGCAAGTCCTAGGCTCTGTGGTTTAACCCACAGCGCCACCTGCGTCCCTCATGGGTAGGTTAAGCCCATGAAAAAGAGCCTGGCTGGATGAGATCAAAAGTCTATTTAGTCTTTAGACAGTTCAGAAACTTCAGCTAGTGCAGTATTCAGTGGCCAGGTTGCTCAATGGGGCAAGATGGTTTAAGCATATGGCACTAACCCTGGTCAGACTGCACTGGCTACCATTAGTTTCCGGGCCCAATTCAAAGTGCTGGCTTTGACCTAATAAAGCCTTAAATGGCTCAGGATCGCAATACCATAAGGACCGCCTCTTTCCATATGAACCTACCCCAACCCTGAGATCATCTTCTGATGCCCTTCTTCGTGTGTCTCCTTCACAAGAGGGTCCAGAGGGGGCCGACACAAGAACAGTATGCTTTCGAGCACAATTCAAAGTGTTGGTGCTGACCTTTAAAGCCCTAAACGGCCTTGGCCCTGCATACCTGAAGGAGCGCTTCCACCCCCATCGTTCAGCCCAGACACTGAGGTCCAGCTCCGAGGGCCTTCTGGCAGTTCCCTCAATGCGAGAAGTGAGGTTATAGGGAACCCCGCAGAGGGCCTTCTCGGTAGTGGCTCCCGCCCTGGGAAAACCATCAGATGTCAAGGATGTTTATGGAAGTTTGTTTTTAAAAAATAATAATTAAATTTTGCAACACAAACACACACATTTATACATAAATAAAAAGAAACAAAAACTAAAAAATACAAATACAAAAAGAATATCAGAATATATGCGCATGCATGCCATATTTCAGTTCTTTTTTTCTGTTCCCATTGTCTTCCCTCATCCTCAGCATGGTTCTGTTTTCATTTTTGGTAAACTGTTTCCATCTTCTTTATCCCATAATTCATTTTACAGAAGTTAATCAAAACAAGTCGAAGTATTAATTTAAAGGCACTGGTTTTTAAGATATTCTGTGTATTTTTCCCATTCTTTTTGAAATTTTTGCTTGGACTGACCCCTAATATCCTCTGTTAATCTAGCCAATTCAATATAATCAAATAATTTGTCTTGCCATTCTGTTTTCATCGGTATTAATTCTTTTTTCCAGTTTTTGGCAATTATTGTTCTTGGGGCTCCTGTGGCGTAAAGGAATATTTTCTTTTCCAATATCCGTATCTAATATTCCCAATAAAAATGCTTCTGTTTTCTTCTTAAAATTTTGTTGGAACATTTTCTTTAACCCCTCATACACCATATCACAGAAGCCTTTGATTTTATCGCATGTCCAGCACATTTGTATAAGCGTTCCCTCTATTTGGTTACACCTCCAACACAGGTTTGATTTTGTTTTATACATTTTACATATTTTGGTTGGTGTTAAATACCATCTGTAAAACATCTTTATGGAGTTTTCCTTTATTGCTTCCCTGTTTAGGGAAGTTTTTAATGTTTGATCTTTTATCGCGTTTTTAATGTTCTGTTGGGAGCCACCCAGAGAGGCTAGAGAAACCCAGCCAGATGGGTGGGGTATAAATTATTTATTTATTTATTTATTTATTTATTTATTTTATTTATTTATTTATTTATTTATTTATTTATTTATTTTATTTAAAACTGCAGTGGTTCCCCATTTGTGAAATGCTCTCTCCAGGGAGGTTTGCCTGGCGCCTTCATTATATACTTTTAGGTGCCAGGTGGTAGCGTTCCTGTTCAGCCAGCCTTTGGCTGACTGACATCCAATGCCATTTTAAAACGTGTTGGGCAGAGGGGGATTTTTGGGTTGTTGTTTTTATTTTTATGTATTTTGTTTTTATATTGTGAATTTATGTTGTGAACCACCTTGAGACCGGTGGGTATACGGTGGTGTACAAAGTTTAATAATAGTGGTCTAGCATCCTATTGGGACGCGGGTGGCGCTGTGGGTTAAACCACAGAGCCTAGGAATTGCCGATCAGAAGGTTGGAGATTCGAATCCCCGCGACGGGGTGAGCTCCCGTTGTTCGGTCCCTGCTCCTAATCTAGCAGTTCGAAAGCACATCAAAGTGCAAGTAGATAAATAGGTACCGCTCTGGCGGGAAGGTAAACGACGCTTCCGTGCGCTGCTCTGGTTCGCCAGAAGTGGCTTAGTCATGCTGGCCACATGACCCGGAAGCTGTCTGCGGACAAATGCCAGCTCCCTCGGCCAATAAAGCGAGTTGAGCGCCATGACCCCAGAGTTGGTCACGACTGGACCTAGTGGTCAGGGGTCCCTTTACCCTTTACCTGTAGCATCCTATTTCTCACAGTGCCTCTATCCCCAGATCCTTCTGGTAAGTCCCCCTGAAGCTTGTGTACAGTTGGGGAGGAGAAACCGTCTTTTCTGTACACCAGGGTTAGCCATATTGGTGCCTTCCAGAAGTTTGGACTCCAGTTCCCATCAGCCCCAGGGATGATGGAAGTTATAAACCAACAACATCTGCAGGGCACAATCTAGACATGTGAGCCAGAAGCCAGAAGTAAATTCTGCTGCTACGTACTGACTCCTTTCATGTGTGATCTGAGTAGTTTTTTGCTGGGGTGCTGCACTGATGAAATCTCTCTCTTGCGTGCAACTATGGAGACATTTTTCTTTCTTTTCTGTGAATGAAAGTGGGTGCAATTTAACTCACAACATGATAAAATATTTGAATGGGTCACCAGGTGCCTGGTATAATTGCCTTGCCTTGACTCACTGGTTACCTGTCAGCCATTCAGATTTATTGTTCAGTCCAGTGCACCAATTTCTTAAGCTCAGTTGCAATTTTACTGCACTTACGGGAGGTTTATAGGAGCAGAGCATACTTGCTGTTCGAAAGTCAGAGAAACTGAACCAGGCATGAATCCAGGACAGATTTCTGTGAAAGTTCTAGAATCGCTTCCATGTGTCATTGGCTCTATGTGATGGCCTTGATGTTTGAGAGCCCCTTCCGGTGTGTGGATCACTTTGCCAAGCTCCATACCCCCGTCTGCCACTTTCAGCACTGCCGTGCAAGCTTCCCAAGTGATGGGTGACCCTCATGGTGGGTGAGTCTTGCATGTAACGGACAGGATTATCTGTGCTTTAAAAGTAATGAAATTCTGCACCCAGACAATGGGAATTCTTTGCCAAAGGGGGAGGGAGACTGAATTCTGTGACCTTATTAAATTATGCAAAGTCACATAGCTTCTCCTCACTGAGTAATTCATTTGTAATTTTTACTATTTGAACTGTATTTATGTTTGCTTCTGCGTAGGGCAAGGTGCACATACTAAAGCCCTCTCCTCTGGTCTTAGCCCAGTTACTATCAAGTATATCTTTTAATAGGGGCTAGAAGCTTGCTCCATTCCAGGAAACAGAATCATGTGCACCAAATTCAAAATTTGCATTTCTGCATATATACCACCCTGATGATGGTCTCCCCATGGAGCTGAGGTCATGCAGCAATGTTTCCATCCATTGCCACATGGAGGGTGTAATATGAGAACTGGACCAGAGATGCATTATCTACTAATCTCTTTAATCACTGAGATTGGTTATTTACTAAGCTTTGGGTGTTACTTTGCAACCATCAAAAGGGGGAATTTGGGTGGCTTTGGCATAATTTGTTCCTCATAAAAACCTATGTTGACTCCTAGTAATTATCCTGCATCATATATATATATATATATATATATATATATATATATATATATATGGTTGTTTTACCGCTTATTATTATAACCTCAGAGATAAAAATTAAGCCACCAAGCCTGTAATTTCCCATCTCATGCGCTGGATCATCATCTTGTCGTGGTGAGTGGGCTTGCATGTTCCTATGAGCCCTGTGAGCGAAGTTGTCGGGAGCCTCATACTCCCAGCAGGGTCACCCAAGGCGGTAAGGTCAAAGGGGAGGAGCTAGACAAAGAATGATCCAAGAAGTCCTCAATGGCAGAACAGGTGGAAGATAACAAGCAGTATGTTACAACGGAAGGCAGATGAAGGCTGCAGCTAAGAATCTACCGGTCATCGTGATACTCATGCCATCAGAATAAAGCCTTACTGCAAAAGCTGTGTGCTGGTCAGCGTGCACTGATCTACACACATAAAATAAATTCACGCACAGGCGTCTTCCAAAAACCCATCTCAAACCCAAACTCCAAAAGTCCCATGGTGATCGGCAAATGGTATCGGGGGCAGGACTGTGAAATCTGGAAGCCCTTAGTCATGAACTGGCACATGGGCGGTGGATACAGATTCAGTCGATCTGACTCAAGGAATGAGGCAGTTGAGTAGCTCGCAGCTGTACCCATGACTGAGCAGTCCTATTTAGGATCCACTCTGCTCACCCCGAAAAGGGGGAGGAGCTAGAAATGGTTCCCTAAACATAGACTGCCTCTGTTTTCTCCTGACTGGATTACCGTGCCCAGTGGGGTCATCACACAGCAGTCGTAAAAGACAATTGAACTTTGGAACATGGGTTATATGGAACATTGGATAACACAGATAATGAGCACCCCAAATGCAGGACTGCCATCATTGCAAGAGACTTGCGACATTTTAACATCAATATTGCAGCGCTTCAAGAAACCTGAAGAGCAGGCCTGTGAGTGCTCCAGTTGGAGAACAGCCTTTACCAAAGGTGTCGTGGACTTTGAAGATGCTGGAACTCAGGACGAAAGGGAGAAATATGCCAAAAGGAAGGCACGTTTGGCAAGCCCTCACTGTGATCATCTCCCACCCGGAAATCTATGTCACCACTGTGGAAGGATGTGTGGATCCAGAATTGGCCTCCACAGTCACTTACAGAAACAATGTTAAGACCATGTTCATGGAAGACAATCTTACTTGGTCACAAGTGATCGCCAAAGAAGAAAGAGAATTTCCCATTATTATTTTTTACTGGCTTTCAGTATATTTCCAGGCTTAATTTGACCTTTCAGCCTTCATGACTTGGGATCGTGGAGGACTGACACTTGCTGCCTGTACCTACCTGGTCCTTGAGATCTTCACCAGAGACCCTTCTCTGGGTGCCTCCCTCAGATGGGGTTCAGTGGCACCTACAGTAGTTCTGGAATGCCTTCCTAAACAGTTTTTTCAGTTTCTAGCCACTGCACAAACCTAGGGAGACCAGACACTAGACGGGTGTTGGTAATGTCTTTTTATTCCTCGAGAAACCCCCTTATCCGTTGTATACCCAGTAGATTACTATGGCCTGTGGGAGAGTTTCTTCTGCAAGTTCCAAAGATCTGTTTGACAAGTAAGATCTGTTCGACAATGGAACGGTCTCCCTCAGGAGGTGGTGGACTCTCCTTCCTTGGAGGTTTTTAAGCAGAGGTTGGATGGCCACCTGTCATGGGTGCTTCAGCTGAGATTCCTGCATTACTGGGGGTTAGACTAGATGGCCTTGGGGGATCCCTTCCAACTTTACAGTTCTATGATTCTATGACTCCTATGATCTCAGAAGCCTGTTCTGTAGTAATGTGGAGTAGGACTGTTAGTGCGACTGCCCCGTTCTGTGGAATCACACTCCTTTTGAGATATAACAGGTGTGGTCCACTTTCCAGAAACAACTGAGGATATTTTTGTTCCCACAGGCTTTCAAAGCTGGATAAATGTGGTTTTAATTCCCCCCCCCCATGAGCATCCACTTTTCAGGGTTTTAGTCTTTTTTTACACGTATTTCTTGTGTTCGTGTTTTTAACCGTTTTTAATTACTCTATGTGTAACTCATACCCTCCAACATTTCAGCAATGAAAATAACAACAGCAACAATAGTAATACTATTTATACGCTTCCCATCTCACTGGGTTGCCCCAGCCACTCTGGGCGGCTTCCAACATATATAGAAACATAATTAAACAGGAAAGCACTTCAGATGGCTCAGGGGTCGGATAACTCCATACCCTCCAACATTTCTTCAATGAAAATAGGGACGTCCTAAGGAAAAGTGGGACATTCTGGGATCAAATCAGAAACTGGGATGTCTACTGTAAATCTAGGACTGTCCCTGGAAAATAGGGACACTTGGAAGGTCTGGTAACTTGCCTTGCAACAGTGGTTTAGAAAGCAGTTAATAAGTCAACAGCAATAGTATCAATGGCATTTTTTAAAAAAGCCTATTTAATTTTCAGCAGTGTGAAATAGGCTTGTGGTTTGAAACATTCGCTTATTAAAGACGAGTCCCCACATTAAACGGCAAATTTCATTTTTGTATAGTGCTGCCTCCCAGCAGCTCCTGTGTCTCGAATATCAGGAGGGGGGCGGAATTCTATGCACATAAAGAGTAGCTTGTTGGTGGGGAAGCACCTTCCCATCTTGCAAAGTCCTAAAAAAAGGGACTTTGCCACTTGATTCTGCCGATTGTGTCAGCTGCTCCTTGGACAACTGGGCGCCTCTCTTGCATTGATCTGTGAATGAAGCCTTGCTAATTAGCAAGGTGTAAATGGTTTTGTCTGAGGGCTGCTTGCTATTCCAAAAGGGACACCTGCTTACCCCTTTACACACTCTAGTGCAGAGGCTGGTTCCCTTTAGTGTGCCCCGGCCGCTGCAGTAAACTGGCCCCCTCTCTAACAAGACATGTGCCTCTTTGTCTGGGGAAATCGCTTGCCTGTAGCTTGTTAACCTCCTATGGCTTTTCACATCCTCTCCTGTCCCCCCCCCTTTCTCCGTGTGCTCCCCATCTGGGAAGGTCACACAGCGTTGATTCAGGGCAAGATTGCTCTGACACGTCCTTTATTCCGCACCTGCTCATTACACCTTCCCCACTGCCCTCCTTGCCTCCTCTTGTCCCCCCTAAGTGACAGTCGCTTCTGAACATGCGCTGCCCTTGATACAATACCCTCGTCATCTCTTCCCCACCTCTCTGTGAGCAGAAATCCCATCCTGTGGCAATTATTAACGCACCGCTAAGGCTGTCTGGTTCACTCCCGTTCCTCAAGGCTGTTACTTTCAAGCGCCACTTAAAGAAGTGGGGTGGTTGTACACACGTTCATGTTAGGGCTGCGCAATTTCGTGGGCGACTTAATCAACTATCGTTTGTGTTGATTAATTGGTGGTCGGGGGGAATTTTAATCAACAGAATTGCTTCGGGTCTGGTTGGCGATGGAAGGTTGGGATGCAGATCAAGGGGACATTTCATAGCGTGAAGCGGTTTTGGTTCTGATGTGTTACAGAGGAAAAGAAAGGTGTTGGAGTGGTAGCTGTTAAATTAACTCACACCAGGTTTTATTGCCTCTCTCTCTCTCTCTCCTTTTAGATAGCTAATAGCAGCTTTCAGTGAACTCCAGCTGGTCTTTGAATCAGGCACATTGTAGATCCCTACCTGTTTTGCCTTAGCACTCCTACAGAGTTGGGTGTTCCCAGGTCACTCCCAGACAGGCCATTCAGATGTATTTAAATTTGATCAGTGAATTTACAAATGGTTAAAGGTAAGGTGGGTGAAGAACAGAAACATTTTGTCAAGAGCCCCCAATTTCTCAGGTGGTGAAAATTCCAGGTATACAGTATGAGAGAAGAATTATGATTTGGGTTGGGTTGGTAAAAATTGTTTTCCTTAACAAACACAGGAGCAGAGCCTATTTGGAGGCAAATGAGCTCGCCTAGAGCAAGCAGTAAAACCATTGCCCCTGCATTAGATTTCCCACAGTGATATTGTGGACCTTGCCTCTCTAGATGCTTCTAGTCATGCAGAACTCCCATCACTAAACCCCTTCACTTCTGCGTGAATCAGAACTTTAAAAACTTCTACTTAGGATTTATTCGAGAGTCACTTTCTAAGGGCTGCAGAGAGACTTCAGAACATCATGGAAAACCTCTGAGGACATGTCAGTGGATAATCTCCGATTTATCAGCAAGCAGTTGGCTTGGCTTACAGCCTGGTCATTTTACCAGGTGAGATGCTACAGTCACAGTCTGAATACCAGAAGCAGGTTGACTTAAAATCAAGACTGTTCTAAAGCCATTGCTTTAAACTGCATGCACACAAAAAGGAACAATTTAAACTGTAGTTTTAAACTGTACCATTTTGAAATCCATACATTTCCTGGGCAGGTATGTGTGCTAACTGATTGTTTTAATGCATGTAACTACACAAAAACTTTGTACATCTGAGGAGCATAATCCATAACCTTTGACAATGTAGCTGTTGCGCTTTTTGGACTCCAGATTTAGATTTGCGTAGCAGCCAGAGATTGCTTCTTTTTGGCACTCTCTGTATACATGCAACTTGTTTGACAAGTAAGGCATAAATTTATGCACGAGTTCTGTGCATAAATTTGGACAGGTCCCATTGAGCAAAATGGGACTTTCTTCCAAATAAACCTCCATAGAATTATGGCTGTAACAAATATCCAGAACATTCCAAAAGTGAGATGGTATTAACTACTGGACAAAACAGTCTTTCTCCATGGGATGGAAAGTGAGTACAGTGGTACCTCAGGTTACATACGCTTCAGGTTACATACGCTTCAGGTTACAGACTCTGCTAACCCAGAAATAGTGCTTCAGGTTAAGAACTTTGCTTCAGGATGAGAACAGAAATCGTGCTCCGGCGGCAGCGGGAGGCCCCATTAGCTAAAGTGGTGCTTCAGGTTAAGAACACTTTCAGATTAAGTACAGACCTCCGGAACGAATTAAGTACTTAACCCGAGGTAGGTAAAGGTAAAGGTACCCCTGCCCGTACGGGCCAGTCTTGACAGACTCTGGGGTTGTGCGCCCATCTCACTTAAGAGGCCAGGGGCCAGCGCTGTCCGGAGACACTTCCGGGTCACGTGGCCAGCGTGACATCGCTGCTCTGGCGAGCCAGAGCCGCACACGGAAACGCCGTTTACCTTCCCGCTGGTAAGCGGTCCCTATTTATCTACTTGCACCCGGAGGTGCTTTCGAACTGCTAGGTTGGCAGGCGCTGGGACCGAGCAGCGGGAGCGCACCCCGCCGCAGGGATTCGAACCGCCGACCTTTCGATCGGCAAGTCCTAGGCGCTGAGGCTTTAACCCACAGCGCCACCTGCGTCCCTTTAACCCGAGGTACCACTGTATTTAAGCTGTCATTAAAAATGCTCCTAATTTGAGCACTTGGAGGCTATAAAATAAGAGCATAAAAACCTTACAGGCTCAGTTAATGATGCTGGTAAGATTTGGAGATCCTCCTAAAATCTAGGACTTATGATGACTTGCTACTCCAGTAGGAAGTCCAAAATAATAAACACAATATGCCACTCCTGTGATTTACTGGTCATGAGGAAGAATAGAAAGCCTTGCCTATATGTTATGTCCAAACCTGGGATCATGGTTTTGTCTCTCCCTTAGAAGCCATGATGTTCTGTTGTTGCTTTGTTGATCTTGGCATGTCAGGGAGCAACAAACCACGGCCCGTGGTATGTGATGTAACACAAAGTGAAGGCTTCCTGATTTGTTTATCTAGCTTGTCTCAGGGAAGGAGTGAAAGTGGGAGCCATTGGGCAGCGTGAAGCAGCACACAGCTTGTTCTCGGTAAACAGCCCCAAGTCAGAAAGTCTAGCTTATCGTTCAATAGTAATGTGGCTATAGTGTCACTCATAATGCTCTTCACGAAAGTTGGCTATATTTTTCCGTGGTCCTTTTACATAGAAAAGCTGCCCGAAAACTTAGCATTTAATAGATGACCACAATTAATTTAGCGAAGTTTGTGCTCTCCATCTCTTTTTTTAAAAAAAGAGGCTGCTGTTGGAGGCGATGTGGGAATATTGAAACATATTTTCATGCTTGGTGGGAATGTAAAATCACCCACATATTCTGGAAAAGGGCCTTTGATACTATTTCCAAAATTGTTAAAACAACCTCTCTCACCAAATCCAACTTTGGTCCTGCTCTCATTAAACCTAAATTCTGATCTTAGTATTCAACGCAGACACGTAATCTTTCTACTGGTGGCTGCACGTTTGGTGGTAGCGTATTTTTTGGAAATCCCAGGCTGAGCTAGTTCAACAATACCTGGGCTATTTCAGAATGGCTAACTGGGCCTAGAAGAGTTGCAAAAGGTGTTATAAAGAGAGAAACCTTTAATGCGACCTGGTCCCCCTTCTTTTCATATGCAATGGAAGTAGATAGCAAATTTCTCCCACCAGTTTCACAAACATGTCTGTGGAGAGCCTAGATTGACAATTGATGTAAGATTATGTAAAATGACGCTATAAGCTTAATACTATGTTTATTTTTTTGTGTGGAGACTATTAAATTTTATTTAACCAAATAATAAAAAGAAGGCTGCTGCTAAAAATTAATTAAATATAAAAATGAGCTGATTTACATTTTTTAAAAAACAAAACCCACATTATTTATCTTCAGTGGTGGTGGGGAAGTATCCACCCTGTCAGTGGGAGGGGCCTTGGTTGCCTTCTTCCTGATTGGGTGGGAAGGACTTCATGTGATTAACTCCGTCCAAGTGGTTATTGTTTTCAGTTTCTCAACGGCCATTGGTACAAGCTCTCGCCACAAGAAAACTGGCTCCCATGTTGCTAGTGGTTAGGTGTGAGTGGGGCCTCCGTTCGCTCCAGAGGAATAGATGGCAAACGCTTTCCCCCACCTACAACTCAAAATGCTGCTGATTCATATTTTATTATGGCATGTCAAAAAATCCTGTTGGGAGTTCCCTCGTGTCCAGCTGGTGCCGGGCAGAATTTTGTATGCACTCGGAGAATGAGTAGCTGGTTGCTTGGATTTTCAAAATCTACCTCTTAGTGAATAAAATTAGCACAACTGAGTGAGGTTGCTTGAGGGGACGTCTCTTTCTGCTTCTTTGTGACTCTGCTGCATCTGTGCCTTGTACATTTTACCCTGAACTGTGCTGACAGGAGAGCCATATTCTGTAAAAAGAATTTGCAGGAAGACAAAATAAAAGGACGCTGTAAACTGGAACAGCCCCTTTAGGTAATTTAGGCTGTGCAATTTTTTAATTTTTTTATTTTGGTTCCTTACCTGCTCTGCTCTCCTCTCCTGCTTGTCCTCACAGCAATTTTCCCCAGACATCAGGGAGTTGATTGGCAAACCATGACATGGGAAATTTGGAATGTCTTTGTGGCCTTTGTTCTTCTCCCCCACCACCTTCCTCTTTGGGGAAGAGTTTGCTGTGTTCTGCCTGAATCTGGCAAGCCATGTTTTCTTGTAACCACAGTTTACCTACAACTCTGGGAACGAGCTATGAAACCATGGTTTCAGTGTCTCAATGGGAGACTCACTGTGTGATTAATGAGGATCCTAGTTTGCCCAATTTGATGGTCTGAAAAACATTTTAAATAATGAAGGGAAAGGCAGCAGAAGGAGATTGTATTTGAATATGGGAAGTAGTTCCTGATAGTCAAATCATGGTTCAAATCCAATGTCTTGTTCAAGAAATTAGGGAGGAAGGCAATCATTCTGTCAGAGCAAGTATTTTGGCTTGCTGGACAGAATGATCCTCCCTCTCTGTTCTGGGGTTTCTCCTGACCCAATTTCAGAGAGGCGGGCAGGGGGAGGGAGGAAGCCCCATTGTACAAGCCCTTGCACAGAGCTTCTGTTGATGCAACTCATTAGTTGAATCCCACTCCTTGGTAATATTTATAGAACCTGATTCGTTTCAGTACTTTTTCTGTGTGTATGTAAAAGAGAGAGAGAGAGAGAATTCAACAATAAAGCTAACTTTCTCCCCCTTATTTGCAACCTGACTAACTCTGGGCTCTATCTAATACGTGCTGCTTCAAAATGTGGTTCCAATTCTGTGTGCACAGGTATTTGTGCAAAAGCCCTATTGAATTCAGTTGAACTTGAGCCAAGGTAACTGTGCACAGAGTCACATAGCCCATGAAAGCATTGATGGTTGGCACCTGTTCAACGCTAATGCTTTAAAGAGCGCTCTGTCTGTTGCCTGAGCAATTTATGCCATTTCCGTGACCATCCCAAGACGCTGGTTAACAGAATGTGCTGTGAGCCAAGAAGTCTCTGGTTTACATCTCACTTTTGCCATGAACTCACTAGGTAGCCTATGGCAAGCCATTATTCTCTTGGCAGACGCTCTTCTGCAAAATGAAGATAAATTAACACAGTATTGTTAGTATTCAGAGAAAAGGACTGAAGGCTCCTGGTACAGTTCTGCTGCTGAAGTTAAAGTGATATCTGCCTGGACTGTCCTCTCTGAGCACCTTGAGCCAAGTATTTGTGTAAATAAAAAGTAAATAGAATGGCTTTTCGTTACGCTGCCCCACCAAAGTAATTCTGAGTAACTGTGCCTGGCTCCTTGGACACCTAATGTAAGAGCTCACAGCAGAGTGTCATTGTCAAGGCAGCTCTTAATCATAGCATCCTTCATTTAAAAGTAAAAACCAAGCACATATAAGCAGTTGTTGCCCTGAGGGCAGGGATTGAAATTAGCAGGGCGCCAGGTGCATTTTGCCCCTGAAGATTCTCTGTTTGCGAGCACCTCAAAAAGTCTGGGTGCCATTTTTTAAATGCCTGGCTGACACTCAAGGATTACTGAAATGTATGTGCTCTGAAGAGTTGATGTATATGTAAAGGATAGACAATATGTTAAAGAGTTTAACAATAAAGAGTAGAGTGTTTTGAAAACTGAAGTATGGTACCAATATTTTTTATTGTAAACACCAAATAAAACATGTATTGGCAATTTCTGCTAAAAATGTGATATTAGCAATGTGTTACTTATGTGAATTGCGTATTAATTCATGCTTATCAAAATAATAAAAAGTGTGGCAACTAGACATTCTGTTTTAGCACCCACAACCCAGGTCCTAGAAGCCATTTGGCTCCTAGCTTTTCTATCCCAGTTTCTTAACACTGCCTGAGGATGTATCCGCCCTTCCTGTTGTCCCACTGCTTTCCCCAGGGAAAACGGCTATCTAGCATTCAGTTGAGCAAATGGCAATTCGGGTTTTCCCTTGGGAAGGAGCAGGGCAAGGGGGAAACGCTCGGAGCCGTGCTTTCTAGGTATGCGACAAGAGGAAGTGTGGATAAGCCCCAAGGCTGCTGCCCCGTGACATTTGCTGGGCTGCTGTGATGCCATGCCATGTTCACAAACATTCTGATGGTTGAGGGAAAGCACTCTGGTCACATCAGGTTGACAAATAATTCTCCTTTAATAGGAGCAGCAGGAGGAGATAAATTGGCTTAGGAGGAAAATCTTAAAACGAAATTGGGGCTGGCTCCCTGCATTTTTTTTCCAGAAAGGGAACAAAGATTAAAATGGTGGGAGCTTGAAAGCTGAGTGAGAGAAGACCCGAAAGGTTTTGTTGTTGTTGGGGTTCTAGGAGATGTAAAGTGACCAAGGAAACAGTGGACCAAAATGCAGAGAACCTTAGGAAAATTGCAGAGAATTGAGATAAAAAGAGGGGGAATAAGATTGTGGGAGTGCTGGGACCAATTGGAGAGCCGGTCTGGAGGAAAACCTCTGGCAGAGCCTAGGGAATAATAGTGCCCGTGTTCTTTGTAGTGAATGGACAGCTGAGAAGGGGGGCAAAGTAATGATTATTGGGGGAGGGCATTTGATTGCTAGTCTCCTGTATCTTTGTTTAATTGTGCATGTCTCAGTCCTCAGTAACGTTGATGAATTAGGAGTTTAGAGAAGAGCAACAGAAGCTATTAATGGACTGCAGACGATTGATGAGGCACGTTGCCCAGCGAATGGTAGATACTGGCTAAATGATGACTAAAGAGAATGCCTGCAAGTGTCTGGAGAATGTAAACCGATATAAGCATTTTGATATCTGAGACACACACTTTTTCTGAATTAAAGTTGAAGGCATTTAATTACAAAAACAAAACAAAACCCCACCTTAAAATATGTTATGTTATATGTTAAAATAGTGTCATTTTCCTACTCCCTATTTTGTTGAGCTTGATGCACCTAGAGCAGTGACTCATGCAGAGATCCCACAGGTAATTCTGCTACTGCCTACACTTTGGGAGTGAGTGAATGACTGTGTCTGATGTAGAGTTATGGCAAAATTACCCACTCCTGTCTAGTGGGGGACTGATCTGGAAAGAGAAGAGACCAGATCAGGGACTCGTACAGAGACTGAGCAAGCATCCTTCTCTGAGGGTGGGTACTTGGGCAACTCATAGACAGCCCACTGCTAGGAACTCGAGGCCTAAGCAGTCGAGGGGTTAAAAAATGACAAACAACTTTATGCTTGGAAGTAATGATGAGAAGTCCCTTGCTTGGTTTACCTGTAACTTAGCTGCACATATTCATGCATAAATTTGTCTCCATTTGGCTTGAGGATACATGTGAGGGAATCTGCAAAATATGTCAACTAAACAGATTCTCTCTGCCCCCCCCCCCCCGCATTGCATCTGTGGAGGGAGATGTTTCTGTCACTACAGAAAATTTGTTGGGGCTTGTCCCAGTGCTTGCTGGAATCCACACAGACTCCGGCTCCGATGTTTTTTGGGGGGTGGGGTGGGGTGGGGGTGGGAATACCTTTGTGCCTGGATTTCTTATTTAAGTGTAATCTCTTGGTTTCCAGTCCAGATGCGGTTGTTGATAGAAGAAACTGGTCCCCAACAACTCCCATGAAATATAGATGAACTTGCGATTGTACAGACAGTGAAATGGGCATGGAGATTTATGCGTTGTCGCCTCCAACTCCAGCACTAAAAATAACTCAATCGCACATCAGAAAGTGATGCTACAAACCTGAAATATTTATTTGATATTCTTGCACACCGGCCTCAGCAGCCAAAGTACTGATTGCACCTTACACTGGCTGGAGCATGGACACACTTAGCTGGAAAGCAGAATCTGGGGAGAGGAGGAAGAAGGCCTCTTTGTGCCCTTCTGTGACCCAAATATATGTCAGGAGGAAGAGAACCTTCTCTCAGGTCTCTGCGGAATTTTACATGACTGGAAGTTAGTCTGGGCTAGATGCACTCTACACTAAACAAATGAGAAATAAAATTGGAATCCTGCCCCAGGAGAATTCGCTTTCTTGACAAAAAAAAAAAAAAGTTCCATTATCTGGGCTGCATACACAAGACAAAAAGAGAAAGTTTACATCATGGCCCCGGCTTTGCATAGAAATTTCCTCTTGTTTCAAAATAAAAGATGCCTTCAGTACCATTTCCCATGTTTGTTTTGTGCAGTGGCAAAATATGGTAATGGCACACAGTCTTACCAGCGATCCTCTTGCCATTCTCCTGCAATTTTACTTCCATATATTGGTTCCCTGTAGCTCCTTTTCTGCAGTGGCTCCCTGGTGTTGAATGCTCTCCCCAGGGAAGTTTGCCTGGTGCCTTCATTACATAAGACAAAAGGATTCCTCTTCTCCCAGGCCTTTGGGTAATTAAACAATCTTTAAAAACTGTGTGAGTTTTTTGGGGGGGCTATTGTGTTATGCATTATTGTGTTTTTATATTGTAAACTATTCTGTGATCCACAGATGAAGGGCAGTATAGAAATTTAATAAATAAATAAAAGAAAATTGTGTGCCTTGGAGCAGGAACACACACACACACAGACACAGAGGGTAAAGACAGATGGATGTTGCAATCCTATGCATATTTACTCAGAAGTAAGTCCCAGGCATACGTTTATAGGATTGCATGCTCTGTTCATATTCCTAGTATGGAAGTGTGTGTCTTTTGACATATATATTTCTATTGCTTTATTTATTGACAAAGAGCAGTGGGAGTAGACTGGAAAGTCAGCCGTTGCAGCTCACTACTCTTTAAGCAGGATCACGCTTAACTCCTGGACATGGTAATTTATTGCATTACTATGTACTGTGCTCAATCATAAGGCCAATATACTGTGCAACTGAATGGGGCAATTACTTTGCGTTGCCTGTTGAACCACAAAAATGATTGCATGAGTCAATCCTTCTTCTGGCTTGTATATTTATGAGTGTAATAAATGTCCCAAACCCTTTTCCATATACCCATATTGCCTCACTTTCCTGAACTCCCTTTGGCAGGATGGGTAAGAGGCAGTGCTACAAACGTGGAAGAGACAGGGAGCCTTAGGCTTAAGGTTCTCCAGCATTTCATGTGAGAGAGCAGTGGCTATGGCTGTTACAGCTGCTAGATCCCTGCTCTCATCTCAGACCTGTTTCTGTGGTAAACATCTGGGGTGCCTCTCTTTAAGGAAAGGGGCACTAACTGCCAAGCTTGGTGATCCTGGAAGCAAAGGGCCAAGGATGAATGTTGACGTAGTTACAGAGGGGTCTCCCAGGTCGTATTCCAACGATCTAGCCACTATACAACACTGGCCAAAAGGTGTCAAGGGATCATGAGTGGGAGAAAGAGATGTGCAGCCTTTTCCTTCATTGAAAAGGGAATTGGGGCTGATAGTTGTTCAACTTAATGGCCATATTTCCATACTCGTCTTCTCTTTTTTTGTGGGAGCTTGTATTTCTTCGCTGCTGCTCTTTGTGTTCTGCTTAAAACTGGTGAAAGATCTAGACAGCGGATGGATTTAACATTTTAAAAAATGGAGAGCCAGCCATTTTGTTTCTTTGTTTTGGTGGTCCTAGGTATTACCCGAAGCCTGCACAGATAGCACTTAGGAGAGTCTATGTAATCCATTAAATTGGCCACATCTTCCCAGACTCCCATCTTAAGACTGAAGAGCAATGTGGACTCTAATGGCTTTTAATACTAAGCTGGCTCAAAGCACCTTCCCCACCCCTTTTGCTTAATATCCAGTCTGATTAAGAGTTCTGGAAAACTTGAGCACTTTTTCACTATTTTATGACATTTTGGTTGGCCTAATAAAGGGAATTGCCCTGCTGTAGATTTTGGAACTCGTAAACACGTAATTTGTGGTTTGTGCCCAGAAACTCCAGAAAGTCAGATAGAAAACTGTTCATCTGAAATCAAATATCTCATGAAAATTGTTTAATTTTTTTTTTAAATTAAAAAACGCCCACTGAATTAACCCCCCCCCCTTCTTCACCCTTTTGTGTTTGTTAATTATAGCTGTTTGATTTTAGAAAATAAAATGAATATTCATCACATGGGTATAAACAACAATGAGTGATGTGGCACCTTAAAAACAGACAAAATTATCACTGCAGAAGCTTTTGTGGACTGCAGCCCACTTCACCGGCTGCATGGAGTGCTATCCTGGGTTGCAGGTACCTGGATGGGATTGACTGAAGTCTGCAACCTTGCAAAAACATTAATGGCAAGCAGGGTGCCCGTTGCGTCATCCCCAGATAATTCCCGCTCTCCTGCTCACAATTCTTGTTTGTTCATTTATGCCTTGGGCCTGTTCCCATTGAAAAGTCATTTTTCCAGATAGCGTTGCTTCCCCTTTTGTCCATAAACCAATCAGTTGATCAGAAAATCAGTTCGTTGCATGAGCTGGGAGGTTGTTATAATAGAAAGCAGTTGTTTAGATTTTGACTCGACGCAAGACTGTAAGGAAAGAGAGGAGAAAAAGCATGCTTTATGGCTGGTATTCTTAGACATGGGTTGTTTTGAACTGCACACCCTCGGCATCTTCACCCATCCTGCTACTATTTGCTTTTCTTCCTCTAGAACCTTTTATCTATTTTGAATGCCTCCTCCCCACCCCCCCAAAATGGTCCTTTCTGGCTTATTACTGCAAGAGCTTTTAACACCCCATCCGCACTCTGACTGTGAACGATTTTTATTTTACCCATTCTTGGTGAAACCTTTGTAATCCTTCCAGTTGTAAGGACTGGCTGAAAGAATCATGTATGCAGTTTTGTAAACATGCCTGCTCAAGTATACATGTGACACATGGATTTCCCCAGTAATTATCACCTTTTCCCTTTTGTCTGGAAATTGCTTATTTGAGATGCTTGTCAAAGACTGTCCCTTGCCAAATCTACCCTTCCCTTAGCTTAATGGCCCATCCATTGCTTTGAAGTGATAAACTCTGGCTGTCTAGACTGTTTCATCTTGTAAGGAACCACAGTTGGGGAATCTTTTCAGCATATTGTCTGGCTTCAAAGGAAGCACTGACTGTGGGAGCCTCGCTAACATTGGCTGAAGGTAAATTAGCATGTTAAATTAATTCAGTTCTCCTTGAAGCTGATTGGGCCAGCATGCTGTAAAAAATGACCCCACCTCCTTCTGTAGCATCGCTTTGGGAGGGGGAAGGTTCCCGTATCTAGAAATGAGAGTCTTCGCCTGAAAATGTATTAGGAAATTGGTATCAAATGGTGGATTATGAAACTGCCCCTCCAAACATGCATTTTCCATTTCTCCTGTGGCTCCTCTTTCAGTGCCATTTGGCCTTCTCAGTCACTGTGTGTGACTTTAGCCAGTCAAGGATCGCTTCAGGAGTTAATGTCATGCTTGCTATGTAGCCAATTGGAATTCATACAATTGTAGAGTTGGAAAGGACCACAAGGGTCATCTTAGTCGAACCACATGCATTGCAAGAATCTCAACTGAAGCATCCATGACAAATGGCCATCCAACCTCTGCTTTAAAATCTCCAGGGAAGGAGAGTCCTCCCCCTCTTGTGGGAGTCTGTTCCACTGTTGATCTTTGTGTCAGAAAGTTCTTCCTGGTGTTTAAGTCAGAATCTCCTTTGGCAAGTGAACAGTGCTTTCTGTGCTGGGCTATGGCAGCATGGGGACAGTGAGTATCATTCACTCCCTAGGACAGCATCACCAGCCTGGTGCTTCCTGGGTGTTTTGGACTGCAACGCCTATCAGCCCAAGAGAACATGGCCGTGCTGGGTGGAGATGATGGGAATTGTAATCTAAAAGATCTGGATGGAGGACACCAATCAGGTGAAGGGCACAGGGGTCTGTAGGGCGGCTGGGTGTCGGGGTGGGGTTCCAGGTGGCAGGGGAGCTGGAGGGCAGCATGGCAGTTGCTGGGCGTTTTGGGTGCTGCAGAGGGGCATAGCCACTGCCCGTCCCTGAAATCTGCAGCTGGCAGGGGTTGCTACGCTGCAGCTGATGCAGGGATGCCTCCCCTTCTTCATGCAATGGATGGACACATCAGTCATCTTTGTGAGTTCTCTCTCTTTCACTCTTAGCCTTTATTTGTTCTATGATTAAGATTCATGTTTTATGATCTTTGAACTGCAAACCAATGGATAAACACACAAGGTAGAAATGAAAGTGGTATATTTTAAAAAATAAATGCCAAGGCGTATTCCTTGAGTCTTTATATGTTTTCCTTCCAGCTCAGAATAAAGATGAACTTGATGATAACTTTGAAAATAGCACTTGCCACAGTCCTGCTCTGTGCTGGAAGCAGATCTCAGACCTGGTCCTCATAGGAGTCCTCTATAACTTTAGCCACATCTGCCGCATAGAGGCAGCTGCTTGCTTCAGGCAGAGGTCCTCTCCAGAGAAAGTGTGGTAGTTTGCTCTTCAGGCCCTTGTGCTTGGAATCTCTTTTGCTGAGATAAGCCTGCATGCCATGAGAAGAGGGCTTATGAACATATACAGAATTCAGAGTACAGTGGTGCCCCGCAAGACGAACGCCTCGCAAGACGGAAAACCCGCTAGACGGAAGGGTTTTCCGTTTTGGAGGCGCTTCGCAAAACAAATTTCCCTATGGGCTTGCTTCGCAAGACGAAAATGTCTTGCGAGTTCCTGCGGGTTTTTTTCCCTTATTTTCCCTCTTTTCCTAAGCCCTAAGCTGCTTATCAGCTGATCCGCTAAACCGCTAATAGCGCTAATCCGCTAAGCTGTCAATGGGCTTGCTTCGCAAGACGAAAAAACCGCTATACGAAGAGCCTCACGGAACGGATTAATTTCGTCTTGCAAGGCACCACTGTACCTGTCTTTTGCAAAGGTTGCAGTACAAGCTGTTGTCTTGTGACTCATTCTTAGCCTGCCTGTCAAGTGTGGCGGTGTGCTCAGAGATGCTGTGTCTTATGAGAAATGGCCCGGGTTGGAATGGTAGAAAAGCTTTCAGCTGAGACTAACTTGCAGGCAAGCACACACATACTAAAAAATGGCTCATATGTAGTTTTCCTCTGCCTGCCTGCCTGCCTGCCTCATTCTTCTGTCTTTGCATTCTGGAAAGTGTCCAAGAGGGTAAGATAAAATTCTGGGCTTATGAAATTCAGGCAACCCTGGTCACTACAGAAACCTCAGGAACTTGGGGCTATGCAATGAAGCTGAACGTTGGGCGGTTCAGGACAGACAAAAGGCAGTACTCCTTTGCACGATGCATAGTTAAAACTATGGGATTTGCTCTCACAAGAGGCAGCGAGGGCCCCCGACTTGGATGGTTTTAAAAAGAGGATTAGACGAATTCATGGAGGATAAGGCTCTCAGTGACAGTCTCTACTGTCCGCAGGATGCCTCTGAATACTTGTTGCTGGGAGTCACTGTTACACTCACATTATGTTTGTGGGCTTCTGATAGGCTTCTGGTTGGCTACTGTGAGAATAGGATGTAGGATGCTGGGCTAGATGGGCCTTGGGCCTGATCCAGCTATAGGGCTGTACTTACATTCTTAAAAAACAGAAGCCAGGTTCCCTGTTTGTCTTTGCCAGTCACCTCAGAACCTCTCCAGTTTTTTTGGTTTTTTTTTATAAAGGCTGTAGGAAACCTGTCATAATTTCATGCCACAAAAAAAGGAGTTCTTCATTGCTCAGCCGTGCAATTAAGTTCTGGGAGAGGCGCCTGGGAAATATTACACTGAGTTGAGATATGATCTCCCCATATTAAGTAATTAAAAAACAAAACAAAACTAGTATTCAGAATATCTAAGCACCCTTCAGGTTATAGCTTGCGAAGCAAAAAATCCTAGTGCAACGCTTCTAAAATGTCCCAGTTATTTAAAATAACTCATGGCGGTGGTGATAGTGATGTAGTAATTAATGATGAGAAGATAAAGGGATATTGACTCACTGAACAATTTAGTTGAAATAATTAAAAGCTCTTTATCAGCCGCCACGCGTCTGGAGTATGTCTGCCAGTGACCATTTTATGGTGCAAACGTAATGACTGTGATGAGACTCAATTTCCAGTATGCACTGTGTGTGGGTCGTTTAGCGGAGAGCTCTGGGGATGGTGGTATTTTGTGGGCAGGGTTGGAATCCTTGGTGTAAGAGAGACAGAATTGCCGAATAGCTTTGGGCAAGTTATTCTCCGAATCGCTTCCCTATGAAAATTAGGGTTTACACTCTAGAAAAGCAGAGTCACTGGACCACTCAGGGATTAATCATCACTGAATATCTCTGAGTAGTTATTTATCAAAACAGTACAGTGGTGCCCCGCAAGACGAACGCCTTGCAAGACGGAAAACCCGCTAGACGAAAATGTCTTGCGAATTCCTGCGTTTTTTTCCCCTCCCCCCCTTTTTCTAAGCCGCTACGCCGCTTATCAGCTGATCCGATAAGCCGCTAAAAGCCGCTAAGCCGCTAATAGCGCTAATCCGCTAAGCCGTCAATGGGCTTGCTTCGCAAGACAAAAAAACCGCTAGACGAAGAGAATCGCGGAACGGATTCTTTTCGTCTTGCGAGGCACCACTGTAATAAAGAATAGAGATAATTATGTTAATTTCTTTTAAAAATGAGCACCCTACTTTCCCTTTCAAACTGCATAGAGCGTCATGCTCGATCACACTAGGGTTGCCCCCTCACAAAATGCTATTAATGCTGACTCCTGGAGTCTTTTCAGATGTGCTTTGGGTTGTGTACTTCCACCTCTCCAGAGATGTTTGTAAATGTTTTTGCACAGCTTCTAAGGGGAGACAGGCCAGCCGTGTGGCTTAACTGAAGAGAAAGGATGCAGAAGCTATCTGGAGAGAGCCAGGGGCCGCAGAGGCCTTTTCTATAGAGGATGATGATTATAATAATGATAATAATAATAATATGCCATCCATCTGACTGCATTGCCCCAGCCACTCTGGGCAGCTTTTAGCAAAATGTAATAAAACATGAAACATTAAAAACTTCCCTATACTGGACTGCCTTCAGATGTCTTCCAAAAGTCATAGTTGCTTACCTGCTTGACATCTGATGGGAGGGCATTCCACAGGGCAGGTGCCACTACCGAGAAGGCCCTCTGCCTAGGTCAGATCCTAGATACGGTCTGAAGTTGCATGATGCAGTAACCTTGCTGATGGTACAAGTCTAGAGATGGTTCAACTGCGTCAGAACACATGATTGCCACTCTTGTGTGTAAGAAATGTGGAATGTGAGCGAAATCTATGGCTATGATCACATCAGCATCTTGAAACATAGCTAGGTCCCGTCCCCCCATGTTCTAAGCTACTTTCTTATGTTACTGTTCACTCCAGAGAGGAGGTGGGAGTGCCTTCACCTGAAGCACAATACCTAATTTGTTTCCCTGCGCCAAACTCCGGTTCACTGAAGCTGTCATCTGTGCATGCGCAACGGCTACCTGAAATGCACACGCCTCAGCTTAACTGCAACTTCCGTTTTCAAATCAGATTGAAACTGGTTTGAGAGAGCGAGCACAACATGAGTATTTCTCAAACAGCTACAGGATACAGTTGATGGTTGGTAACCTGATGTGTTGTTGTTTAGTCGTGTCCGACTCTTTGTGACCTCATGGACCAGAGCACGCCAGGCACCCCTGTCTTCCTCTGCCTCCTGCAGTTTGGTCAAACTCATGTTCGTAGCTTCGAGAACACTGTCCAACCATCTTGTCCTCTGTCGTCCCCTTCTCCTTGTGCCCTCCATCTTTCCCAACATCAGGGTCTTTTCCAGGGAGTCTTCTCTTCTCATGAGGTGGCCAAAGTATTGGAGCCTCAGCTTCACGATCTGTCTTTCCAGTGAGCACTCAGGGCTGATTTCCTTCAGAATGGATAGGTTTGATCTTCTTGCAGTCCATGGGACTCTCAAGAGTCTCCTCCAGCACCATAATTCAAAAGCATCGATTCTTCAGCTATCAGCTTTCTTTATGGTCCAGCTCTCACCTGATGTGTTCTCAGCTTCAAACAACAGAGTTGGGAGCACACTGGAGCCAGACTTAATATGAACATATATGTGTGACCCTGGCTCCCAGAGAGCAAGGGACCTTCACACTTGCCATTGTTATCAGATGATCCCATGAAGTGATTATAAAAAGGTGGGATGCTTCCTGCTTAACAGATTTGCAAGGTAAATATTTAAAATAGATTGTGGTATAAGCTTTCATGGGCTTTAGTTCACTTAATCAAATCCTCGAAGTATCATCAACTAGAGGATTATATAAACATCACAAATATCAGGGCAGAGAGTATTTTTCTTTCAAATTCATAACTTTTTATGCAGGAGCCCACCCACTGAGATATTTTATTTGGACCTACTCTAATGGAGACTTTTCAGGTCTGCAGCAGTGGTAAAATTTATTACCACTGGTTTCTTAATAGTATCATTTTAAAGATCAGATTTGTGTCCTTTTTTAATAACTTGGTTGTCCTGTGTGGATAGCAGAAAATGCATTGTTGGTAGGGCAAATGCCAACATACACAAGGTTGTTCTTGAGTTCATGGGATATTTGACGTTATTTCACTCACTCAAATAAAAGGCTGTCTAAACTTGTCAGGTGACTGACATCCCAGGCCTCCTTAAAATATGAACAGTATCCTTCTGTCATGAAAGCTTTTTAGACCATGTCTGATGCTTTAAAAATCAAACACAGTTGTTTTGAGGTGCAGAAGAAACAATAAACTGCATATAAAATCTATAAATCTAAAAATTTTCCAGAGTAGAGAAATCCTTCTACATTCTTCTGCTACTTCAAATCATGTTAATTCTCTCTCTTCCACCCAATATTTTCTGTATTTGTCAATTTTCCATACTGTAGCACTTCCTGAAACACATGATGCTGCAATCGTTTTCTATTTTAAAACCTCAACAAAAAGCACCTTGGATGGCTTCTCCTTTTTTATGTACAGTACTTTTTTATTATTATTTGAAAGTCTGTCTCTCAGCCCTTCTTATTGTATTTTCAGGTCCTTCTCTTCACTCTTCCTCCTTTTACTTTCCACCTGTGTTGTGACTACTTTAGATGATAATAGTGGGGTGGGAGAGTTGGAAAAAAAAATTGCATCTGGCAATGAATGCGCCATTTTGATTTCAGATAGTACATGGGTAGAGAAGTCTTAAAAGCCCGGGATACAAATTTTCACGGCCCTCTAGTGGCTACGGTGGCTCATTTACCAGAAATAATGTGTTTAGCGTTAACTCTGGAAGTATATACTTGATTCTGACCAAACTAAGCCTTCCAGAGCAAAATATACATCAGCATGACCTCCCCATATCATAGAATTGAAGAGTTAGAAGGAACCCCAAGGGTCATTTAGTTCACCCCCTGCCAATATGACCATGAAACCTTCATCTTTTTGTGGAAGAATGGAAACAATTTTTGTACTATTTAAAGAAGTATTATTATATGATGAGCACTTTATGGCACTTGCATCTCCTGGCTCGTAGATGGCAGGTGTTGGGTGATGCTATTCAGCTGCACCTTTTTTTGTCTTTGTGGACAATTGGGTAAACGCAAGTGAAAATAAGACCAGGATTTCCAAGTTGCCCATGGATTTTTTTGTGTGCTTAGCGATTGTTCTGCTTGAACCTCCTCTCTCTTCCTCTACTCGGGTCCTCCCTGTACAACATGGTTATATGATCCATCCCAAATGCAAGGTACAAATTATGTGGCTTTGGGGTTCCTGTAGGGAAAATGTTTGCATGTTGTTTTCCGTTTGGATGTTTCCAACTCGCTGCCCACAGGTCCAAGTTAGTGGTGGTGATAATGCAGACAAAGCAATTTCCATTGTTGTTGTATTTTGCCTGGGGTGGGGGTGGGGCTTAGAGGGGTTCGTCTGTCACTAATTGACTTTGTGATATTTTACAGCTTCGCACACATAGTTTTCCCCAGGGACGACGAGCTGTAGTTGATGGAGGGTGGGTGGCTAGGGTGCGCCAAGTCAGATCGTTCATACAGAAAACATTTTAGATGGTTGTCACCATGTGCAAATAAATCCCACACTGGGAATATAAAAGCACCCATCAACACTGGGAACTGCAGGGAATATGTTCTGGTTCTAGACAGGTATGCTGTACTCTCTCTCTCTGTGTGTGTGTGTGTGTGTGTATGTGTAAAATATAAAATGTATACAAACAAACAAACAAACAAACAAACAAAGAAAGAAACAAACAAACGGACATGGTTATCTGCTGCTGAAAATGAAGAGAAAGACAAGGGTCCATAGCAGCTCCGAAGCAGGGCTTTTGAGATTCTGCAGCAAACCTGATGTTGCCCGATGGTCTGTAGATGCTTGATGGTTTGGCTGTCTTCTTCTTCTTCTTCTTCTTCTTCTTCTTCTTCTTCTTCTTCTTCTTCTTCTTCTTATCATTTATTATTAGTACATTTCTCCAGGCTCTCTCTCCCAAGCAAACATGCGATGTTTATTCATCCCCTGACAAGCTGCTCTTACATTGGTGGTTTTGCGGCTATGCAGGCCTGGGTCTACATTAAAATATATTCTGCACCAGATATTTATGGTATGGATTTAATCTTGTGCTAGCTCAGAGGTCCGTATCTTCTAATCCATAGGCTCAGAAATGAGGAGCAGTAATCCCTTGGATGGGGAATATGAGATGTTGAACTTAAATGAGAAATGTGCAGATTTCCATCCAACATATTTTAGAAATTTATTTCAAGGGGACATGGAAATGTACAGATGGGGAACGAGGTTATTTGGCGCATCAGCAGACTCTGCTCCCATCAAATGCCTATCTAGCGTGCTGTTTTAAGAAAAGGGTGTAGTCCCTCTGTGGCTCTCTCCATGTCTCTAAAAGTTTGGGCAAGGCAGAAGTGAGGCAGGCGCTGTTCTCAACGTCAAAAGCAGAGGCCCTTTATTGCCCAGACCAGAAAACAAACCTGATCTAAAAGCTTTTATAGAGGACCAGTTCTGTTGCTTTACAGAGGCTGTAGTTCCTCTCTTTTGCCATAATTCGTTGGTGGTACATGGACTGAATCCCTTTCCGGTACTCCCCAGGTTCAGTAGTTACTGTGTGCTTGAATCTTGGCATATCCAGATTTATTTTCAGAAGAAACAAAGAGCCTTTTGGCTAACATCATAAGCTTTCACGGACTGCAGTTTGCTTCATCCGATGAACTTATGCCATCATAAATTTGCTAAGTCTTTAAGGTACCACAATGCTCTTTGTTGTTCTTGCTGCAAGGGACTCGCACTGCTACTCCTCTGAAAATGATTTATTTACCTGAAGGTTGCCTTGAAGAAACTCTCTTTGTGCACGGAGCACTGCGAAGAATGCAGAGGAATGTGGAGCGGTCGCTGTTAGCTGCTTTTTCCTCTGCAAGAGCCTTTCCTGGGGAATGAAAGTCATTGTGCGATTGCAGTTGAAGCCTGGGCTCCGTTCAGTCTGTACCTATAGCTGCTCGAGTGTTCTGTGGGTCTTCCCCTGGAATTGAAAGAGGGCCACCGTGTGCCAGAGTGCCCACTTCAAACTGGGAGGAAAGGACCCATACTGTGGCTGTTGCTTGTGGTGCCTGCCTCTATAATATCACCCATTCTCCTTCCCTCTCAGGCTTTGGTTGTGGCTAAGCGAGAGTCTGAAATCAGCAGAAACTTTCTTTCATTTCCCCCCTCTGCTGTCTAAATCAAAACCAGCTTTTCGGATTAGTCATAATTTATTTAAGAAACGGGGGAGGGAAAGTAATTTTCTAGTCTAATCCAGCCTGACAAAAGCATAGATGCAATGGCGGGAAGAATAGTTCAGATTGGCTCAGGCTAGAATTTCCCTGTAGGTGATTTAAGGGATGGAGTGAGGGGATCTTGGGATGGCGGGGGGGGGGGGGGGGAGAGATGCACAGAGTGAGGTATATGGTAATGTCTCCCTGTTCCAAATCTCCTTCAAACCTCACCTCATCCATAGTAAATTCTTCCAAAGGATGGGGCAATAAATTAATGGCATACTTGGTCATTTGATTCCAGGGTTTGGTTTCTTTAACAAACTTATTAGGTTTTGGTGTATTACTGTAGAAGGCTGTTAAAATATGACACACGCTACAAAGGACAACAGGGCTGACTGAAAATAGCAGTTTGTCTGCGGCTTGTCCACATTTAAGCATTATGTAGCTGTGAATCCACTTTTCCCCAGGTGGAATTTTGAACATAGTCATACCCATACATAAATTGATTTGTATACGGGGAACAACCTTGGTCTTTTCAATACATGGCCAGTACACATACCTACTTAAAAACAAACAAACAAACAAACAAACAAAACCCCTATCCAGGAAGTGTGCAAAAGCACACAATCAGGCAATTGCAGCTTCTCAACACATACTTTTGCAGTTTTCTGGTTTTGTGCAAATCTGAGGGAAATGAAATTAAAATATAACTAAGGCTATGCTCAGGGACGCAGGTGGCGCTGTGGGTTAAAGCCTCAGCGCCTAGGACTTGCCGATCGAAAGGTCGGCGGTTTGAATCCCTGCGGCGGGGTGCGCTCCCGCTGCTCGGTCCCAGCGCCTGCCAACCTAGCAGTTCGAAAGCACCTCCGGGTGCAAGTAGATAAATAGGGACCGCTTACCAGCGGGAAGGTAAACGGCGTTTCCGTGTGCGGCTCTGGCTCTGGCCAGAGCAGCGATGTCACGCTGGCCACGTGACCCGGAAGTGTCTCCGGACAGCGCTGGCCCCTGGCCTCTTAAGTGAGATGGGCGCACAACCCCAGAGTCTGTCAAGACTGGCCCGTACGGGCAGGGGTACCTTTACCTTTACCTTTAAGGCTATGCTCCTCTGTTCAGGAGTGCACTGGAGAAACAAAAGCCTTGAGGATGTACAGTAGTACCTCTAGTTATGTACTTAATTCGTTCCAGAGGTCTGTTCTTAACCTGAAACTGTTCTTAACCTGAAGCACCACTTTAGCTAATGGGGCCTCCTGCTGCCACCACACCACTGCTGCGTGATTTCTGTTCTCATCCTGAAGCAAATTTCATAACCCGAGGTAATATTTATGCGTTAGCGGAGTCCGTAACCTGAAGCGTATGTAACCCGAGGTATCACTGTAGTGGGCATGGAAAGCAAGAGTAGCAAAAAGTGATGATTGATTAACCCACCCAAAAACAAATGGCCTAGGACCCCAAGTGGAATGGGTTGGAGTTTAATTTCTCCCAACATATTCCCATATCGAGTAATCCTGAATTTACAGAGGGAAAGCACTGAGACTGGTGTTGCTTGAAGGTAATGTCATGTGAACTACACAAATTAAATTGGAATGCAAAACAGCTACAAACACACAGTAAACTCCAGTGTGGACAAGCCCCTCTAGGGTCCCGTTCCTCCACCAGTTGGTGATCTCAAGTGTAGGCAGGAGAAGACTTTTCTTTTATGCTCTTGTCATGATGTTAACTTGTACTACACATTTGGGATGGAGAAGAGGAAGGCCTTGACGCACAGCTCCCATTTTTAGCAGCAGCCCTTGTATTTTGTATAATGTGTGGTTCTACCATTTCACTTCCTTAAAATAATTCGGAAAGGCATCTCTATTGTGGATGGCCCAGCCTTGTGGTGGAGAGTGGCCTCTTGGCTCTAGTTAGTCCTGTGATTTCAATCACACACCCCTCTCTTTTCCCCCCATTCCCATATCCAGCCCTTGATGACTTCCTAATGTAAAAACAACAGCACATTTGCCTCTGCAAATGTGGTCCCCTAACCTTTGGAAAAGGCACAGTTACAGTACTCTGTGTATATAAGGCAGTATGCCTCGGCATGCCAGTTTCCAAAGAAGATATGATGCTGTTGTGTTCATGGGGTCCCCAGAAGCATCACACTGGCTGTTATGGGTCCAAATGGACATTTTGCTCCGATCCGGCAGGGCTCTTTTGTTGTTTATTTTTTCTGAATGCTGCAAGATGCTTTGAGATCTCGGTATTAAAGGTTGTTTAGGAAGACAGGTATTTTATTATTTACAGCTTTCCCCATAGTATTCTCTGCGGCTGTGCTTAGACAGTCTATAAATGGTTCAAGCAATGGATCTCCTATCCACTTCCCCTGGAGAGACTGCCTGACAGTCTAATGGTTCTTTAAATTCCCTCCCTTGCTCAATTTACTCCGGCAAATCCCCTTTCCCCAGATTTTCGTAAAACATCCACAGCCTGCACATCTGCAAGGAAATACATTTGAAATCCGCCTAACTATACTTTATTTATATGTTCATTTTTCTTGTCTTCTCACAAAAACATGCTTTTAGCAGCCCTGGAATTCAAGGGCATATGTATACTGCAGCGTAAAATTGGTTTAATTGTCTTTCACCCCAGGAAATATGAGGGGTTTTGTTCTTTAAAGGGGGTAGGGAACAGACAACCTGCGATACTTTTTGGAAAGACAAGACAATGAAAACAGGCAAAAAGCAAATATACTTTTTAGTTGTGGATTGGGGCCCAGTTCTTTCCAGCTTGACTTTCCTCATTTTTTTTCTGTAGTTTTGTTTTGTTTTGTTTTTAGAAGTCACTGATGTGGCAGATAGTGCTGGCCCCTTTGCATATTGCATTTTGGTATGGCTTTAAAGTGTTTGATGGATATTCAGAAAACCACAATACATGTGTGCAATAAAACAAACACAAGGGCCTCTTACTTTCTAGGACCCTCGTACCTACGGGACCGCCTCTCCTGGTATGTCCCACAGAGGAACTTACGGTCCTCAAACAAAAACATCTTGGAGTTCCCAGGCCACAGGGAGGTTAGGCTGGCCTCAACCAGAGCCAGGGCTTTTTCGGCTGTGGCTCCGATCTGGTGGAACGCTCTGTCACAAGAGACTAGGGCCCTGCGGGACTTGACATCTTTCCGCAGGGCCTGCAAGACAGAGCTGTTCCACCAGGCCTTTGGCCAGGGCACAACCTCACCCCCTCCTTTGGCAATCTTCACAGAACTCTAGACCAATGGTTGCCATCAGTTTGATTTGAATTAATTTTTTAATGAAATGATTTTAGAATGTTGTATTATTTTCTTGTTGTTAGCTGCCCTGAGCCCGGCTTTGGCTGGGGAGGGTGGGATATAAATAAAATTATTATTATTATTATTATTATATCTTGCAAATGTGCACATTCCAGGGAGCTAGGATTTGCTGTCGGTTCCTCACATGGGTGTATGCAATGTCAAACACAACCTTCTGACACATGGGTCCACTCTGAGTGAGCCTGAGCCTGGAGGTGTCTCGAAACGGCTTCCTAATTGCACAATTAAATTGTATTAAAACAAAATTCATTTTCACAACGTAGCCTCCAAAAGCCTTTCGAAGAGAAAATCACCTGTTACTGAAATTTATCTTTTGTACTCTCCTGTGTAGGAAGGTGTGCAAGTCCCCAATTTGGGATGATGTGTGAATTTCCCTATGTGGGAAGAGACTGGGGTCCCATCAGATGGATAATGTTTTCTGGGAAGTCGCAAACAAGAAGAAAACTAGACATCCGTTTGTCAGTACCTCTGAACCATCAACTGGAGGAAATTCAGTTCCTGGCTGATAGATTAAGGTCTAGTGCAGTAGGGCATGTCATTTTAGGGGATGAAACTTAAATTTCTCCAGTGAAGGGTCTTAAAAATAAGTTTTCAGGTGTGAAGAATTCAAATCTGCTATTATTTTTGTGACTGGACAACATTTAGCTTGGTAAGTCTATGTTTGAGGAAGAAGCTGGGATAGGTCAGTCAATAGAGCATGAGACTCTTAATCTCAGGGTTGTGGTTTCGTGGCCCATATCAGGCAAAATAGCCCTGCATTGCAAGGAGTTGGGCTTCCAACCCTACAATTCTATGATACCAAGAACATAAACTGCTTTCAGAAAGCTGATTTTTTAAAAAAAATACTATCTGAAAATGTCGGGCAATACTTAATAAGTACTTGACAAAAAAATTAAATTATTTCTATGCAATTTTAACATTTTACTTACCAAGCAAAACTAAATTATATTAATTTAACCAAAATATGTTTTGATTTCCCAAGTCATGTTACGATTTTTTTTAGCACCCCTCATTTTTGGAATTTGAAATTCAGGACGCCCCACCTAGTGCAGAGACAGGTTAACCTGTGTGTGTGTGTGTGTGTGTGTGTGTGTGTGTGTGCGTGCGCACGCGTGTGCGCACACACCTCAAGACCCTTCAGTTTGGTTTAGCAGCTCCCCTCACCCTGATCCTATCACCTGCTATTTCCTTATTGAGGTGTGCTTCCATAACACTTGACGCCAGTGAGGTTGGGATACAGGACTTCATTGATGATCTGGTGTGGTGGGTTGGTGGGATTTCTATCCCATCCTGGAATACAGATCACTCCATCCCCCCAACTTGAGTGGCTCATATTTAGTGGGTTTTCAGTTAACTCAAGTCAGCCATTAACCAATTTGAGAAGGTTAGTTAGGTTGGAAGGTCAGGCTTGCAAAGTTTGCACAAAGCGAGTCAACAGCACTGCAGATTGTGGAAGCTCCTCCATAAGCCATGCATAAGATGACACAAGGAAATCTAGGTTGCTCAATATGGATTCTTGCCTCACTTTGGCTATTGTTAAGAACAGCAAACAGTGCTGAAATAATTGGAACAAGAATTGGCTGTTTTAAGATGAAAAGCCTTGCTGGACAAAGGCAAGAGTTGTAGCTTTCTCTTTCTAGCTGTGTCCCACCAGATGCTTTTTGGAAGCTTAAAGCAGGGCAGAACTGCAGCATCCTGCCCTGTTGGTCCCTTAGCAGCTGTTATTCATTGATATTCTGCTGCTGAACATGGAGGTTCCATTTAGTTACAGTGGCTAATAGCCATTGTTTATGTCTCCCACAAATTTGTCTAATCCCCTCTTGCAGCCATTTAACTCCCATTCCTATTTTTGGTGCAGTGGTTTCTTTCAGCCAAGACTTTTTTTTTGCCGTCTGTCTCCTTTCAGGTGGAGCTGCCTATGCATGTAGATCTGCAGGCCCCCTGGTCCATTTGGAACATGTGCTGAGAGGCAGTTGTGACTTATGGAAGATGCGGGAAGCTCTGAAGAAGCTACGCGGATCCTAACGCCATCATGAGAGGGAAGAGAAGATCCACGAGGATGGTTTGGCTGTGGATGGCATGCATCCTCAGTGTAGCATCTTCTCTAGAAGGTAAGTGCAATATTGGTGCTTTCTAGAGAGAAAACGCTATTGGCCTTATTGCGTCAAGTTAAGAGGTGACTGTCTTTTCTGTAACTTAATTGCTTGTTCATGGGCACTTGCTGATCAGCTTCAGTAGGGAATGAGAACAGAGGGTTTTAAATTAAAGAGTTTGTGGATCCTGGGTTGGAGTTCCTATCATAAAAATCAGTAAGGGAGAAGGGGAGGAATATTTGAGATGCCTTTGAGATGCTGATGGTTTAGGGCTTCATAGAATCATAGAGTAGGAAGGGGCCACAAGGATCATGGTATAGTGGTTAAGAACAGTGGACTTGTAATCTGGTGAACCGGGTTCGCATCCCCGCTCCTCCACATGCAGCTGCTGGGTGACCTTGGGCTAGTCACACTTCTCTGAAGTTTCTCAGCCTCACTCACCTCACAGAGTGTTTGTTGTGAGGGAGGAAGGGAAAAGGAGATTGTTAGCTGCTTTGAGACTCCTTAGGGTAGTGATAAAACGGGATATCAAATCCAAACTCTTCTTCTTCATCATCTAGTCCAACTCCCTGCAAAGCAGGAATCTTTCACCCCATGTGCGGCTCAAACCCACGGCCCTGAGATTAAGTCTCATGCTCTACCAACTGAGAGGAATGGGGTGTGATTCCTTGTGCTTGTGGGTTTAGGAATGGGGTTTGATCCCTTGCATTGGAGTGGTGCTGGTTTAGAAAACAATGGTTTTGAGTGAGGTTTTGGGATACATTACATGATACTGTTTGAGATGCAGTTTATGGCCTGTCATTCTTGCCAAGAAGATAGAAAGAAATGAATGTTTTTCGTTGTTGATTTACAGTGGTACCTTGGGTTACATACTGTCAGAGCTGCCCAAGGTCCCAGCTCACAGAGGACCAACGCCAGGTCGTCGTTATATACAAAAGTCTTTATTGAAGTTCAGTTTCCATTCCAAAGCCGTAGCGCGCAGCTCTACGTCTTAAACCCTAGACCGCCGAAGTTCCGTCTGAATCTCCTCCCCCCTGACACCAGTTTAAGATTCTAGCCCTGCTCCACCTCTTCCTCTGCTCTCTTCTCTTCTGGGTCCTCCTGTCCGCTGGGGCATTCCCCTTTCTGGACTCTTCTGAGACGCTGAGTCCCCTGACTCCTCCCCCTGCCTCCGGCGGGCTTTAGGACCCGGTTCCCAATCCTCGTTCTCTGCTGCCCTGCGCGCCTGTACTTTTGAACTTGGCTCTCGCGCCAACCCAGTGACCTTCCTCCTGACCGTTACACTGCTTCTGTCACTGCTTCCCTCTTCCGGGATGCTAGCTGGACCTGACCTCCCCTCCGTTGCCTGACTCTCCGATGGAGGCGTGGTCAGCCCTGACTCCTCTTCTCTCCCTGCTGGGGGAGACGCTACCCCCGATACCTGGGACTCTTCCCCCCCACTATGCTCAGGTGGGGAAGCTGGTCCTGATCTCCAACTGCTGCTCTGGGAGTCCCCGCTGGCCCCTTGCTTCTGGAGTGTCCCCCTTGGGACCCCCCTTCCCCTGGCCACCGGCGCCCCCTTCTGTGAATCTTCCGATTCGCTGGAGAGGCTCATGGAATCTCTCGGGCCACTGTCATCTTCTCCTACGCTTCCCTCAGATTCTTCCCCTTCGCTCTCCATCTCCCCTCTTCCCTGTGCTTCTGCTCCTGAGCCCCTGACACATACGCTTCAGGTTACATACGTTTCAGGTTACACACTCCGCTAATCCAGAAATAGTGCTTCAGGTTAAGAACTTTGCTTCAGGTTAAGAACAGAAATCAGGCTCCCGCGGCGCAGCGGCAGCAGGAGGCCCCATTAGCTAAAGTGGTGCTTCAGGTTAAAAACAGTTTCAGGTTAAGAACAGACTCCAGAACGAATTAAGTACTTAAGCCAAGGTACCACTGTATTTATTCCTTTCTAAACAGCCATCTCAAGGAAATTAAAATAATTTAAAAACGGTTAGAAACAGGAAAACAGCCAATACGCTTTAAACAAGACTAAAACCCTAACAAAGTAGATTTCCCTTATGGGGTGCTTGGTTGTGTTTAATGAAGAGGTTGGGAAATGGTAGAAAGTGGTCAGAGGCGGCAAATATGTGGGATGAGAGAAGAAAGAAAAACCTGGGAAAGAGAGAGTGGGAGATGGAAGGGCAAAAGTGTCATGACTCATGAGCAGCCCTGTTGCCGGGCCAAGGAAAATCCCTGTGGCCACATGTGCTTATTGACCTGAACCGTTTCACGATGAATGCTCATCTTTCCCTCACACATGAAAGCCTTTGGAAGAGACAGGTCAGGAAGCAGGAGTAAAATTGCTGGAGAACCGAAGGAAGGAGGGAATCTGTGATGAGCGAAGACGAGAACAAAGGGAGATAAGAAAAGTAAGAGCACCTGCAGGAAGGAAAGTACTGTCTGGAGAGAAGCAATACTTTGCTTGAAGGAAATGGGTAGAAGTTCTGGGAAGGCAGTTGCAGCTGTTTGTCAGCAGCTGGAAAAAAAAGTGTGGCGCTGTCTCTTGTGAATGGCGCACGTGCATTTTTAGTAGTTGGGTTTTCCTCCATAAATATGGAAGCAGCAACTGGGAAAGGTCCGGATCTCTGATGGTTATGCATAAATCGCAGGAACCCAGCTGGCAACTGGCAGCACCGGGCTTACATTTTCACAGCCGATGGCACCGCATGCATCTTGTAACGCCATTTGCATTTTGGCATTTTTCCTGCTGGCTAAGAAGCAGGGTGTGTGAGCTGGCCCGTAGAGGATGCCGCAGATGGCCTTTTGCTATCCTAAGCAAAGTGCAGCAGGGGGATTGAGAGCCAACAGTGGGAAATGATTTTACCACTTCTTGAGCAGGAGCAATAATAGTAATTATTATTATTATTATTATTATTATTATTATTATTTATTTATTTATTTATACCAGCCTTCATTCAAAGATCACAAGGTGGTTTACAATATAAAAGCACAATAATACATACTATAATAGCAAACAAAAACAATACCCCCCATATATATTTTTAAAAAGGCCTTAGATTGTTTAATTGACCAGAGGCCTGGGAGAAGAGGAATGTTTTTGCCTGGTGCCTAAAGATACGTAATGAAGGTGTCAGGCGAGCCTCGCTGGGGGAGCATTCCACGAGCAGGACATGAGATAGAAGGGCCCTACAGTTGAAGCTGAAAAAAAACCAACCTTACTTCCTCTACCCTGCCATCTAATAGGGTACAGTCGTACCTTGGTTTTCAAACGGAATCTGTTCTGGAAGTCTGTTCGACTTCCAAAAATGTTCGAAAACCAGGGCGTGACTTCTCCTTGCCTGTAGGAGCTTCCTGCAGTCAAGTAGAAGCCGCATCGGACATCCAGGTTCCAAATAGCATTCACAAACCGGAACACTCACTTTGGGGTTCAGGAGCCAAAACGTTTGAGTCGCAAGGTGTTCGAGAACCCAGGTACGCCTGTATGTATTTGTCGTACCCTAGTTCATACCCCATAATTTCTCTAGCTCTATTTCCACATTCCCGTCCATTAATTTATAAAACATTTCATTTCACTAGCTATCACTGAGATAACCTTTTAAAACAGTAACCACCAGGATTCTTCCCAAAATGTTAACCTGCATGTATGATCATAGAATCATAGAGTTGGAAGAGACCACAAGGGCCATCGAGTCCAACCCCCTGCCAAGCAGGAAACACCATCAGAGCACTCCTGACATATGGTTGTCAAGCCTCTGCTTAAAGACCTCCAAAGAAGGAGACTCCACCACACTTCTTGGCAGCAAATTCCACTGTCGAACAGTTCTTACTGTCAGGAAGTTCTTCCTAATGTTTAGGTGGAATCTTCTTTCATGTAGTTTGGAACCATTGCTCCGTGTCCGCTTCTCTGGAGCAGCAGAAAACAACCTTTCTCCCTCCTCTATGTGACATCCTTTTATATATTTGAACATGGCTATCATATCACCCCTTAACTTCCTCTTCTCCAGGCTAAACACGCCCAGCTCCCTTAGCCGTTCCTCATAAGGCATCGTTTCCAGGCCTTTGACCATTTTGGTTGCCCTCTTCTGGACCCGTTCCAGTTTGTCAGTGTCCTTCTTGAACTGTGGTGCCCAGAACTGGACACAGTACTCCAGGTGAGGTCTGACCAGAGCAGAATACAGTGGCACTATTATTTCCCTTGATCTAGATGCTATACTCCTATTGATGCAGCCCAGAATTGCATTGGCTTTTTTAGCTCCCGTGTCACACTGTTGGCTCATGTCAAGTTTGTGGTCAACCAAGACTCCTAGATGATGACAGTGCAAAATTCCATGTGGTTTTTACAAAAAGATTTCAGCTGTGTCCCTCTGCTGTCGGTGTTCTACTCTGGTGCCCTTTAGCCAAATCAGCAATAGTTACATGCTAAGCCTTTCCTAGCTTGTCCACCATGTCATCTGTTGCAAGGCATAGTGTGATTGCATTTCTTTTGCTCTACTTCACACAGAAACTCCCAGTTTCATCTCGGTTTGGAATTGGTACCCCAGCAAAGGCCCAAAGACTGCTGGAAGGCTGTCTCTTATTAATGTTATTGTTACTGTTATTACTTCCCTTCATTATCAAATTCCAGGACGGTTTACAGAATATATTAAAACAACATTAATGCAAAAGCATAAATACAGTAAACCACATTTAAAAAATACATAAAACAGATCAGTTGAAAGTTGAATATTAAAGGTCAGCTAATGCTTGGCAAAAGAAAAAAAGAGGATGAAGCACAGTTAAAGTTGGGGCTTTTTGTCTTTTGGAGGAGAGGGACTGGGTGCCACAACAGAAAATGTCTCTCCCTAATTGCCAACAGATGCATGCAGACAATGGTACAATCAGGAGTGCCTGATCTATAGATCCCAGTGAAGAGGCAGGTCAGTATAAGGGAGAAGATGCTCCCTCAAGTACTCTGGTTCGCAGTTGATAGGGCCTTATATCACCTTGAACATCACCTTGAGCCTGGCCCAGTAACGTTTGGGCAGCCACTGCAGGTGTGACATGCTTGTGGTAGATTGCACCGCTTGGCAGTGTAGCCGCTGGATTCTGCACTAGCTGCCGTTCTGGATGCATAGGCCACTGTGGCCAGACTATCTCCACCCAGGAACAACCATAGCTGATAAAATGCATTTCTGGACACTGTAGTTGCCTGAGTCTTCCTTGACAAAGATGGATCATGGAGTACCTCCAGTGAAACTGCTCCTTTGGGAGGAGTGCAATGCCATTTAGAGCAGACACCCTCCTACCTTATTCTTTGAACTAGGAGCCACCCACCCACAGCACTTCCATCTTACCAGGCATCAGGTTCAGTTTAGTAGTCTTCATCCACCACTCCACTGCTTCTAGGCACTGGTCCAGGACTTGCAAAGCCACACCTGGTTAAGATGCAACGTCGTGCCATCGTGTGCTGATGACATTGTGCTCCAAATCCCCCAGTAACCGCACCCAAGGCTACGCATTCATGTTGAACAGCACTGGGGACAAAGCGGTGTTCTGTGGCACTCCACAGTGCAAAATCCAAGGGGCTGACATAGAGTCCCACCCAATGCCACTCCTGGAGGTGGGAGCAGAACTATTGCAGTAGGTTGGCTCCCACTCCCAACCCACAGAGCCACCCAAGGGGATATTATGGCTGATGGCATCAAAAGTCATTGGGAGACTCTTTCTCCTGATAATAGTCATCCATCAGGGCAACCAAGCCTGATTCGGTCTTGAAACTGGGCCTGAAACCAGACTGGAATGGGCTTAGTAAATCTGCTTCCTCCAAAGGTCCCTGAAGCTGATCCGTCACCACCCTTTCAAGAGGGTGCCCAGTAAGGGGATATTTGTGACTGGGAGATGCCATGCGCTGCTGGATCCAGGATTGTTTTTTTTTCAGGAGTGGATGCACTACTCTGCCTGGTTGAATTTCTGATGCACATATTGTAATTCAGCTACTATGGCAGACAAGAATTCTTGACCCTCCTTATGCCCAATTATATCCAATTTTAAATTCAGTCATGGAAACAAATTATCAGTAGATGGAGGCACAACCTTTTGTGCACACACTGCTATGAGGCAGGGAGGGAATTGGTATATTTGGATGCACAACATGTTACAGAAGCTTGGAGATTTGCATAGTGCAGCGAGGAAACGGGGGGAAACTCCCCCCACCCCACCTCCAGTTCAGGAAATTCACATAAGCGGTAAAACCGACCAAGGCTTTCAGACTTGCACCACTACTCCAGTGGCGGCGGCACACTTTTCAAGGAAGGTACAGAAGGCAAGGCAGGAGGAGAGAGGTTGTGGGAGAATGGGTCAAACCCCACTTCTCCATATCACTTCCCCTGCAAGTAGCTCCCCCCACTGTTTTGCAGGAGAAAGACAGCCGCCCCTAATTCCCAGTCTTCTGTTTGCCACTGAACATCAGTTTCCCTCCTAAGAGCAGGGAATTGTCGTAATTTTGAGTTCACATCTCACTGTTTGGTTCTTGAAGTGCACAGGACAGCCCTAGGTGAAAAGAAGGAATCATGTTTGTTGGAGCTTCAGAAAAGTCAATCAGAAAGGAGAAGGTTGCAAGGATCTAGGCGTCAGGAAGAGTCAATCCACCAAATTACTTTTTGCATTCTTTTAAGGCAGTTCTTGCAGTGGTGGGAAGGCTTATCTAGTTTGCAAGCTTTCCATGAGTCAGTGATGAGCAGATGCTCTTGCCTGAAACCTCCTTGCTTTGTGTCAGTTTGTGTCCTGTTTTAATTGATCCTTTTTATTTGATGCCCCTCACGTAGCGTCCCAAAGCACAGTTTGGTTGTTTGGTGGGTCGTGAGTTGTGCACCCCATGTAGAACGCATTGTAATAGTTTTCAAAGTTACTAGAGCCTGGAGGTCCCTGGTTAAGTCATCTCTGTCTAAAAGAGGCTGCAGTTGGCGGAGAGCTATAGCTGGGAATAGGCAATCGTAGCCTGCAAAGCCGCGAGTGAAAATGTTGGATCCAGGAGCACCCCCAAGCTATGAACCTGGTTCTTCAAGGCGTGCAACCGCATCCAGAACAAGCCGTCTTCCAGCTTACAGATGCAAGAACTTGGAAAACGTAACACCTCTGTCTTTTCAGGATTCAGTTGCATTTTGTTCTCCCACATCCTGCCCATCACTGCCTCCAAACACCTGTCTAGCACCTCAGCAGCCTTTCCTGATTCAGATGGAACAGGGGGAAAGAGCTGGGTGTTATCCCTACATATGGCATGTTCAGGAACCAACCCCCCATCCCCCGGCTTCTTGAAATTTTTGACTTTTTGAGGTGACTGAAACTGAAAGAAAGCACCTGTCAAGTTTTGCACCCTCATATGCTTTGAAAAGGCACCCCCAACATTTCCTCAAAAGGCTAAATATGGTCGGAGCTTCAACGGGGATGGAAAATAAGGACAGCTGATGTGTATTTTATCATGATTTACCCCTTGCTTTTCTGTGCAACTTCTAATGCAGGTTACTGTCAACTCTTGAAAAGGAGGATTGCTGAGCACACGCCTCCCATCGATTGTCTCATCCTGCTTGCTGCCAACTTCCCACTTTCTGCATCCAAAGAAAGTTCTAACCTACACAAGCTTATGCTGCATCCAATATTATTCTGAAAAAGTGCTACAGGATTCGTGCTTTAAATAACTGTAGCCAACCGGTCTCCAAACATGGTGTGAATAAAATGCTGAGATAACGTCACGCTTTCCTGTTGTGCGTTGGCTGGCCGAGCTGATAAGACGGCACAGTTTTCTTCTGTAAATTGAAGTGGTGCAATCTGACCTCCCTCTTCATCTTGAAATGCCTTTGAACGTGGTGGTGGAGGAGTCGCCCCATATAAACTGTGAAGACATTGTACTGAAATACACAGCAGGAGCAAGTCCTTAGACATAACGATGACCTCGCCCTTCCAAAGTAGCTGGGCTTGGCTGAACGGGGAGGCATTTCCCCAGTTCCTTGCCGTACTTGAGTGACAGGGGTAAAAATGTGGTTTGATTTAAAGCAGATCCGGCAGATCAGTGTGGCGGTGCTGAGCACAGCAATGATAACAGGATGCTATCCTGTTAGCAATGTGAAGGGGAAGCGAAGCCCATGTTTTCATCCCTTGTGTGGCCAAGTGCCTGTCAATCAGAAAGCAAAACAGGCCTGCTATAAATAAAATAGTGGTTTTCCCTACTTGAAGGACTCCCTAGGCACACAGAAGTATTTAAGAGTAAAACTTGAAAGAAAATGTAAAAAGAAAATAAAAAAAATCTAACTGCCCAAGTGCCTGTGAGCTCCTAGGACTTAATGAGATGGTGGTAGTTGAGCCTAGGGAGAATAAAAGAGCCTGCCTCAGAGGCCCAGAGGCCCATCTAGTCTAGTATCTTCATCTCATGGTAACCAGCAAGATGTCTGCATGCCAGACATAACAACTCCCCTTCTCCTTCTCTGCAGACTGTTCTGGTTGTTCTCCTGACTTCCAAGCCATGTACACAATAACTCTCTAGTTGCTAAAACTGAAGGTGGTATTGGTCTTTCCTGTTTATTATACGTAGACCCAAACATTGACCATCCAATGTTTGGGTCAATGCATTCATAGAAGGAGAAACCAGTTGCCAATTATTTGTACAAGCTGACAGGTAGGCCTTATGATACACACCAATATCTGGAAACTTTAAAACCTCCTTCCGATATTGGCAGCTAGTGAAGGTAAAGGTAAAGGTACCCCTGCCCGTACGGGCCAGTCTTGACAGACTCTGGGGTTGTGCGCTCATCTCACTTAAGAGGCCAGGGGCCAGCGCTGTCCGGAGACATTTCCGGGTCACGTGGCCAGCGTGACATCGCTGCTCTGGCCAGAGCCAGAGTCGCACACGGAAACGCCGTTTACCTTCCCGCTGGTAAGCGGTCCCTATTTATCTACTTGCACCCGGAGGTGCTTTCGAACTGCTAGGTTGGCAGGCGCTGGGACCGAGCAGCGGGAGCACACCCCGCCGCAGGGATTCGAACCGCCGACCTTTCGATCGGCAAGCCCTAGGCGCTGAGGCTTTAACCCACAGCGCCACCTGCGTGGAGAGTTAACCCTAATAAACCTTCTAAATATTCCATTAATCTTTTGAACATACACTCAGGAAATGCATTATGAAATATCACAAACTCTGTATATTATCTGTGGCAGAACATTCATCTTACAAGAGTATTAACCATAACCCCAATACCAAATCTAAGTAGTGCTCATCTTCCCAAATCACTGAAGATCCCCTTTATCAACCTTTTTCAAATTCATTGTACTCATTTGAGAAATATATCTTGGTACCCAAATGCCTAGATATGTTATGACCTCTGGGCACCAACAAAAGCAGCAAGTAGTATACAAAGTAGATTATCTACAAAATGCCCACTGGCATTGATTTAGATTTTGATCAATTAATTGTATACTTTGAAATTCTATCAAAACTATTATTTTTATTAATTCAGGTATTGATATTTCAGTTCTACTAAGAAGATTCACCCATTGCCCATGTCAGTGAAAGCCACAAGAACAGATCTCATAGGAGAGACAATGTATTGGTAATGGAAACCTGCACCACCTGACCCAGGAAGCTTGAATGCAGGGTACCAGTCACATATTATGGCCTGGGCATTTATTTGGCAACCACCCCCAAGCTGCTGTTTTTACTGTCCCGCATAGACTGTGCAAAAAAGGAGGGTCCATTTAGGATCACCATGCATGACTGAGTTAAGGTCTTCAGCATCTCAGATCTTGGGATCTTAGAAGGAGGATATTTTGGTATAAAGGGCAGGCACAAGAGGTGTGGGGCCTTTTGGCAGCTAGTGGAGGTCACGAGTTGCACTTAGTGAGTAAGGGGACAGAGTCTGGCCATGCCTGGTGGGTAAGGCAAAGGTAAAGGACCCCTGGATGGTTAAGTCCAGTCAAAGGCGACTACAGGGTTGTGGTTCCCATCTCACTTTCATTTTGAGGGAGCTGGCATTTGTCCACAGACAGCTTTCAGGGTCATGTGGCCAGCATGACAAAACCGCTTCTGGTGCAACAGAACACGGTGACGGAAACCAGAGCGCACGGAAACACCATTTACCTTCCCACTCCTGCAGTACCTATTTATCTACTTGCTCTGGTGTGCTTTTGAACTGCTAGGTTGGCAGAAACTGGGACACAGCAACGGGAGCTCACTCCATCATGGGAATTTGAACCGCTGACCTTCTGATCGGCAAGCCCAAGAAGCTCAGTGGTTTAGACTACATAGCCACAGAGTCTGGCCATGCCTGGTGGGAAAGGGTGGCACCCAGTGGGTCATAGAAAGGGGACCAATAGCAAAAGCTGTCATCAAACCAAGCAGAAAATAGCTCGTCCTTTGGCCTTGATCCCTCACTCCTGACCTCATCTACACTACAAATTTAAAGCAGTACTATGCCACTTTAAAGAGTCGTTTAAAAAATCCTGGGACTTTGTTGAGGGTGCTGAGAGTTGTGGAGACCCCTGTTCCCCTCACAGAGCTGCAATTCCAGAGTTCCCTGGGAAGAGGAATTGACGGCTAAACCACTCTTGAGAATTGTAGCTCTGTGAGTGAATAGGGGTCTCTTACCTCCCTTAACAAACTATGGTTTCCAAGATTCTTTAGGGGAAGCCATGACTTCTTAAAGTGATATGATACTGCTTTAAGTCTATGGTGTTGATGGGGCCTCTAAAGAAATGCTGTCTGGTTATGCTGACCTGAGAGACACTACAGAAGCTTTGCCTCTCCCTCCAGTCGAAAAAGGGACATTTCACTAGCCTCCCATAGCTAGCCCTTCTCTAATAGGGAGGGAGCATTTGTAGGATTAAATGTTCCCTATTAGAGGAAAAGCCCTGTCAGCTGCAGGACAGGCATATTTGCTAGCCTATGAAATATTCACGCTCTGAAAAATTATTACCAGGGTCACCGGAGACAGACCATCTGGGGAGTAGCCTGCTTGCCAGCAGCACAGAATGCAGGCTGCCAGTTTTTTTCTCTTTCCTGCTTTCCCTCTCTATGAATCTCACTTCATATTTAAAAATAATTTGCATGACTGCATTATTATTATTATTATTATTAATTTTATTACCCTCCTTTTACCATAAGGTGTCAGGGCAAGTTACAATATAAAAATAAAATATTTAGATCAGTGTAAAAAATTGCAAACAGAAGAGCAGAGTGGGTCCAAAAACTTGGTTGTTTGGCTCAGATAATTATTCAGGTTGGATGAAGCAAACTTGGTTGGGCAGAGAGTAAACACATGGACTAACTTAAATCAAAAATAATCTGTGCACCAAAATGTGTCCTTTAGGCTGCATCTCCCTACTTCAGTGCAAGGGAGATGTGTTGGCTTAAGAGATGAGCTGCAACCTAGAGGGGAGAGTTCCTATTGTGCTGGAATCCTGCTTGAGGGCTTCCTATCGGGGGCATCTGGTTGGCTACTGAGAAAACAAAATGCCATTGTCCTGATCCATCAGGTCTCCTCTTACGTTCTTATGTGGCTTCAGAGATGAGCTGCAGCCTAGAGGGTTGCCCAGGGTTCTGTTGTGCTTCAAAAACACGCAGCGCTCCAAAAGCCAGGTCTGCAGAAGAGCTAATCCTGTCCCTGGCTCAGCACTAAATTGGCTAAGCAGGAGAAGACCAAGCATCATAAGAGAGAACCTGCCCCACTGGTATCCCTTGATCATGCAGATAGCATAGCCCAGAGTCTGCCAATCTTTTTTGGCTGGTGGGCACATTTGCAAACTGATGAAACAGATGTAGGCCCTACACTTTCAATGCAACCAAGCACATACTGCATACTGTTCTATTATGGGTGCCTGGGAAGACTTCTGCAGGTCTGTGGGTCCCTGGTTGGAGACCTTTGGCAGAACTGGCTACTTCGCACAGGTTCAGAATTTGTGTGTTGCTCTAAAAACATGTCTGCTAATAATTTGTATTCAAATCACACTTTTCAAAAGTCTTCAGACTTTTGATATAATCATCACAGCAACCCTGTAAGGTCAATGCTGTCATCCTCATATTTCCAATGAAGACCAGGGTTGAGGGTGCTTAGTCAAGACTTGAACAGGGGACATCCATCTCATAACTCTTTGCCAGCTCTCATTACATTGTTCTGCTGCATGGTTTATAGCAGCCCCCTTCAATTATAACTTGTATTTTCAGACTCTTATCCCCCTCTGGTCTTGAGTCCAATCAATCAATTGTTTGAAGAGGTGGTTGTCTTCAACTGCTTGGTCTGTCTTCTGCAAATCTGTTGGCAAGCCCTGCGTCCACATGAGGCAAATGTTCTGCCTGTGTGAGCACAAGGGCATCAGCTGCTTCTCGCAAGCAAGTTCTCCCATGAAAGCTTGGCATTGAATAGGTGATAAACAAGGGTACACATGACTCATGCCCAAGATATGGAGAACCATGAGAATCATGCCTCAAGAATTGCAAGAAATCACTTGCAAAGCTGACAAATGCATTTGCAATTCCTTCCTCCTAGATCTCGTATCCGATAGCGAGTAGGGCTTAAGACTAGCAGTTGTACTGGCCCGCAAGAGATGAGATGGGGGTGGTGAGGAATAGCGGTGGATAGGAGCGGCTGCTTTACGGATATCTTTATCAAACTCATCACTTTCGTCTCTTTCATTTGGCAGAGATTCTTTTGGATACAACAGGAGAGACCTCCGAGATTGGCTGGACTGCCCATCCTCCTAATGGGGTAGGTGCTCCCTCCATTCTCTACTGCTTGTGAAAACAACACACACACATACACACAGAAAGGAGCAGCCAGCACAGAGGGATGTTGCTGCATCACTGCCCTCCTTATGGTGGAGTCGTTGCTGCTTATCAGTGCCAGGGGGTGGCAAATTCTGGGCTGTGCAGTTGAAGCATCAGCACGAGACCACCGCTAATGTTGCTGTACTTAAAGGTAAAGGTAAAGGTACCCCTGCCCGTACGGGCCAGTCTTGACAGACTCTGGGGTTGTGCGCCCATCTCACTTAAGAGGCCAGGGGCCAGCGCTGTCCGGAGACACTTCCGGGTCACGTGGCCAGCGTGACATCGCTGCTCTGGCCAGAGCCAGCGCAGCACACGGAAACGCCGTTTACCTTCCCACTGGTAAGCGGTCCCTATTTATCTACTTGCACCCGGAGGTGCTTTCGAACTGCTAGGTTGGCAGGCGCTGGGACCGAGCAGCGGGAGCGCACCCCGCCGCAGGGATTCGAACCGCCGACCTTTCGATCGGCAAGCCCTAGGCGCTGAGGCTTTAACCCACAGCGCCACCTGCGTCCCATTGCTGTACTTGCACAGCCCCAAATGCGCTGCCGCCCTACCCGACCTCAACAATGCAGGTTGTAATACAGTGAAATACAGTATCTAAGAAACAAAAGAAGCAACCAAAAACACGCATTAAAAACACGCAGCATCTAGAACCTCGCATTACAGATAATGCCCCAGGTAGAAAAATCATTAAGTGGTCCACCAAGACCTTCAGCAATCTTTAAGTGATGGGGGGGGGGGCATTTCAGAACCACTGCTTTAGAACACAGGCCTGAACCAGATTTTGAAATGCAGACTAGATGGTTATCTCCCCCCCCCAAAAAAAAGAAAAGTTCTAGTTCAATTTGACCGAATGTTCTGTTGAAATTCTGGTTTCCTTTATCCTAATGCATCTCGGAAGCATAGTTGACAAGTGCCCAATGGATGCATTCGTTCCAGCTAGATACAATCTGACGAAATGGACTTCAGCCTAGAAAACCTCTTGTCACAATATATTAGAAGGCTCTTAAGCTGCTACGGGACCCCTTCCAGTGCTCCTCCCCCATGCGTTCCTGGGGTTGCCCCATTCTAGTTTCACAACACAGCAGAATGGCTTGACCTTGGCCATCAAAAGGAGCTGTATTTGAATCCAGACCTCTGTGTTCTGAGTTCAACACAACGTATTCACTATATATTTTATAAATCACCTTAAGTGAAAATGCATAGAATTTCAAATGACTTGAATTTTGAGGTCAAAATTTGCACGTTCAACTTGGGAGACATTTTCCCTTGAAAACCTAAGGCCAGCATAGCTCAGTTGCTTAGAGCGTGGTGCTGCTAACACCAAGGTTGCAGGTTTTGATCCCCATATGGGACAGTGGCATAGTCATGGCAAAAGCAGGGGGTTGGATGAGATGATCCTCAGGGTGACTTCCAACTCTGCAGATCTGTGATTCTACTATTCATCTGAGTTCTGGATACTAAACAGCCCTGGAGTCACCTTTTGATGAATGGTGGAATAGAGAAGTTTTCATAGAGAAAATAATCACAGGCAGAGGAGCAGTGCAACCCCCACCCCTCCAAGTCCTATATATTTACAGTCTCTAAGCTAGGCCACCGTTCAGGGGACCTCCCAAGCATTGGGAGAGAGGGGACTTTGGAACCCTTGAGCTTGGGAAATCCCCAGACATGACTCATCCATAGCCTAGACCAGACCCCTTTTGTGCACACTGGCTAAGCCTTGCGCCTCTTTCCAGTCCATGTGAGTGTTGTCAAGACTAGGAGAAGGCTATTGCCAGTTACAGGAAAGCTGAAAACAACTTCTGTTTATCTCTTCTTCCTTACTCACGCTCCCCAACTCCGTACAGTGGGACGAGGTGAGTGTCTTGTATGACAGGAAGGACCAGATCCGGACCTTTGAGGTGTGCAACGTGGCTGAGCCAGGACAGAACAACTGGCTGCGAACTCACTACATAGAGCGGCGCGGAGCCCACAGGGTCCACATCCGCCTCCGCTTTTCAGTACGGGACTGCGCCAGCATGAGGACTGTGGCCTCATCCTGCAAGGAAACCTTCACCCTTTACTACCATGAATCGGAGGCCGACGTGGCCACCCTGGAGCACCCTGAGTGGCGTGAGGGGCCGTGGACCAAGGTGGATACAATTGCAGCTGACGAGAGCTTCTCGCAGGTGGACAGCACCGGGGAGGTGGTAAAGATGAATGTGAAAGTGCGCAGCTTTGGCCCGCTCGCCAAGAGGGGTTTCTACTTGGCTTTCCAGGACTCCGGGGCGTGCATGTCCCTGGTGGCTGTTCAGGTTTTCTTTTACAAGTGCCCGGCGGTGGTGAAGGGCTTTGCCTCTTTCCCAGAGACTTTTGCTGGAGGCGAAAGGACTTCTCTGGTGGAGGCGCCAGGGACTTGTGTGGCTGACGCGGAGGAAGCCAGCGTGACGGGCTCCTCCGGGGTGAGGCTGCACTGCAATGGCGAAGGCGAGTGGATGGTGGCTATTGGCAGATGCGCCTGCCGGGCTGGCTACGAGCCTGCGGACGACGAGAAAATCTGCAAAGGTGAGCAACAGGCGGGGCGGATCACCTGCGGGCGCTTTTCAGTCAAATTGGAGCCATTGCTAACATATAGAGGCAGCCTGCAGAGGCTCATTTGATCTTGCCTCTGCCTGGGCGGTGGGTCATTTTGGTGCATCTGGTGTAGTAAGATAATTCCTTTGCAGGCTGCCCTCAAAAGAGGCTGTGAATATTGTGACAACTTCTCCAAAATGTCACAAAAGTTGCTGGTCCACAAACAGTTTTTCCTAACATGCTCCACTATCCATGTTAGTGGTTTGTGGCACATCAGATGCCTGCAAGGGAAAGGAATTGTTGACATGGGAAGTGGTAGTTTCCAAGCCTGCTATATGATCTAACTTGTTGGTGCAGATCAAGCCATAACTTAGGGAAGATTGCCCTGGCGGTTCTATGCCCATCTTTTGGTGACTGAACAAAGGGAGAAGGAAGAAAAGGATGCGATGGACAGGAGATACCGTATTTTTTGCTCTATAAGACTCACTTTTTCCCTCCTAAAAAGTAAGGGGAAATGTGTGTGCGTCTTATGGAGCGAATGCAGGCTGCACAGCTATCCCAGAAGCCAGAACAGCAAGAGGGATTGCTGCTTTCATTGCGCAGCGATCCCTCTTGCTGTTCTGGCTTCTGAGATTCAGAATATATTTTTTCTTGTTTTCCTCCTCCACAAACTAGGTGCGTTTTGTGGTCTGGTGCGTCTTATAGAGCGAAAAATACGGTAATTTATAAGCCCAGGATGGGGTGAAGGGATATATCAGACTGAAAAAGGTAAAAATAAGAATATGGAAGGTGCAGATATTTGAAAATGAATCCTGTGTTGCAGATTTGGGTTAAATGCATCTCATGTATGTTACCATTAAAGAGTTACTTTAAAATTCCATTCGTTTGCCCTACCCAACACACTGATTTCCTAGAGCCACGGTTCCCAAGCTGGCATTTAGCTGTGGCCCCGGGATGGTGTGGCAATAGCACGATTGCCGGAACATAGTCTAAAACCACTCCTCCAGCTGGTATCCTGCAACACTTGGAAAGCTTGTATTTTCAGTTATCAAATCAGTTCAGAACCCAATGATACTTGAGTCTTTAATATTCCTGGATTTGATTCTCAGACGTCTGCAAATTGCTTGTCTGTCCCCAGAGAGATAGAAAGCAAAAATAAAAAATGGAGGGGTCATGCCATAGGTATGCTAGGGGCCAAGAGGTCCTTGATTCAAGTCCTGGAATCTCTGTTGTAAGGGTGTGAATCTCAATCAGGGTTTGACTGGCTTCAGAAATGCTTTTAGAGGCAACCCTGGTTAACCCTGTAGCTAATGCCTCACTGAGTTACTGTGCAGTTAATGGCTACAGGAAAACACTAGATTAATACTAGAAGGGAGGAGCCAGAAGAAAGGGCCTGGCGGGGGCATGCAATCCTCTTCTAGCCCCCTCCTGATGGGGAGCGTTACGTGTGCTCAGGCTCAGAATAACTTTTCCGGAACGGAAAAGTAATTCCGTGTCCCGATGAGGTGGCAAGGACAAATTTTTCATAGCCTGCCTGTGATGTATACAAATGATCATTCAGCCAGGGTGCTGAGGGTTAAGACGCTGTGAAGCCACTGGGGGCTGTTTATCGACTGCGCAAGTGTTACTTTTAATATGCTAATGTGGATTGAGAGAGAGGCAGATTTACTATTTTGGAAACAACATTCTTTCAGAGCTCATTTAAAGGACAGTCCACAAGTCAAAGTAGTTCATGCCTTCTCGTTGGCCTTGTATTCAGCAGAGAGAAACTCAGGGGGAAGAAATGGGTGTTTGTTGCCAACTTTCTTTGAGTTTTAAGCATGTCAAGAATGCCATATCTGATCTCTGTCTTTCCTTTCAGCTGGAAGGCTTCCTGTTTCTCTGAGGTGTGAACTTGTTTGAGCGATTGCTCAGCCTTTACAGGCGTGGTGGAGGTGGTGTTTGCGAATTTTGGATCTCTAAAGAACTGGGCTTGCCATGTCTAATGTCTGGAGATGCTTCCAGATGACTGCTTATTGTACACACAACGTTGCTGGCATGAAAAGGACAGCCCATATCCACCCCCCACAAATTAAACCAGGTTTACCTACCCTGAGAAAACTCTGATAAGTTTTTGTGACATTTCAGTGACGTGTTGGGTGCTAACAGTGAGTTAATAACAACCCTGAACATTCGGGGGGGTGGGGGTGGAGCATACTGTATATCTCCCCATAGCTCATACACACAGCAATGCAAATAAACACCAGCATTGTATACAGTTGTAAATATAGTTCCTCTTAACAGTAATCACAATGCCTGTGTAGTTGTGTGTGTGGCTGTATTAATTGTTTTTGGCATCCCATCTGTCTCAAGAGACCTTGGAGTGCTCCTCCGGAAGCGAAGTGACTTCCCTGGAGCGCAAGCCTGAGCAATGTGTATGGAGGTCCTGGGATGCCCAGACAACAGAATCCCCCTCTTTGCCTTGCTGATGTGGTCCAAAGGAAACCAGAGCAATACGTTTGGCACCAGCTTAGCTGCAGGAGATGCTGGAAGGAGACATCCGACTGTTTTAGGAACTGCACACCGCATTTGCGTGGGGATTACTCCTTAACCCTTTTCTTCTCCCGAAGATATCCCACAAGACAGCGAAGGTTTAGTATCAGATGGGCTACCCAGAGTCGGTCACGACTGGACCTAGTGGTCAGGGGTCCTTTTACCTTTACCTTTAACCCCCAGTGATATCATCACATAGTAACATCTGATTGGCTGTGCAGTGTGACAATAGTGTCCCATTTATTATGTGATTCCCATTAACCAGAATCACCTATGCAACTAATCCAGGAAGGAAAAAGGTAACAGCAGCCAGGTAAATCTCTGAATCTTTGCACAGTCTTAAGATTTTTTTTTTCCCCAGTTTGAAATTATTTTTATCCCCTTCCTCCCATTTTATGACCGTATTATTGAGACTGAGAGTGATTCTTCCTGGATTAGTCATATTAGTCACATATGCTATCTCTCCCAATCAGTTATCATACAGGGGACAGGATGACGTCAATATACTTCATTAAGATTTGGCGATGTGATGAAGTTATTGAGGATTAATAAAATCAGCTAACAGAAAAAGGGGGAAAGGGAAGCTAAAGTTTGTTTGTTTTAAACCAATATATATAGGATGCCCTATAACATTTTCCCATTCAGAAGCCAAAAAATCCTCGCTAAAGGGGAAGCAGGTTTTGACATGCAGGAAATATTCGAAGTAAACAGTGCATCATTTCATCTCAGCCATAATTGTAACAGAATTTAGCATCAGAGACTTGGTTTGCGTGTCATGTTAAACCATGGTTAATGTTTAACTGTGGTTTAACAAGAATCAGTGGTGGACTGGTGTATGCTGCTCAAAAGTCCTCCCTTCACTTCTCCCCTACTTCTGACCGTGCTGTGCTGGGAGCAGCAAGCTACAAGCTTTGCCTTGTCATGCTGTCCGAACCTAGTTCATGGTTTGTTTCCCTACATACAAACCAAAAGCAGCAGCAGCAGCCAAGGTTTGTTCTAGTTTCGCCATGTGGGATTTGTTTGGGAGAAATATTAGCACGAGCCTGGGTGTGGATGACGCGACAAACCAAGGATTGCACCTGGAAGCAGGTCAGGAGTGAAGCAATGGCTTAGGACTCATTTGGGTTAAGTCATAGCTAAACTTAAACTGTGGTTTTAACATGACCACAGCCATTGTTTTAAACATCTCAGCATCGCTGCCACTTACAGAGCAGGACAGGGGTAAGGGCAAGACATTACAGGTGCACCAAAAGGAGAGCCAGATTGGCACTGCCAGTGTACCTGTGCTAGCCTGACCTCATTGGTGCCCTGCCCCTCACTATCCCAGTAAGCAGCTGTGCCACTGCCACTGGGAGGCCAGTTTTGTGGTGACACCCCTCCTCACTGGTTGCCCTTGGTCTTGTCCAATTAAGATAATTGGGAGATGCTCAGGCCCAAGTGGCAAGCCCCAAGAAGTAATATAATTGGGGCGAAGAGCAGGCTATTTGCCATGGGAGCTGTGAATAGCAGTGATTTTTCAACTGGGAAAACTTCATACTGTGGATTGTATCCAGTGCTATGCAAGTAGAGTTCCATTTGTGCAATGGGACTTGGCCTTCCTTTCCTCTCCCTTTGCCCTCCTAAAATCTCCTCCTGATGGTGCATAGGTCAGACATGCCATTGTGCAAGCAGGTGTCCGCTGCAGAAGGTATATATATCAACCTTACAGAAACCTTACAGAAACAAATGACAATTTAATGCACAGTCTTGTTTTGGATATTAATTGTGGATAGTAATCTGGGTGCAATGCAGAAAAATTACTGGTATCTCCATCATATTAATTAAGAATATCTGTGCTTCTGAATGGGGAAGTTGATAGGCCGCTAGCGGACAGACAAAGTGTATGAGATGCGTGTAACTGTAGTTTGGAGCTGCACTGAAAATATTTCCTTTGTAGATTAGCATCCCAAGCACATGGTGCTACAAGCAAGTATTTGTAGAGATAATGTGAAAGGGTTTGCATATTCCTGGCAGTGTTTCCTGTTCTGTGGGGCAGCCTTACCAGTGAAGTTCACCAATGCTTGCCCTTACTTGTCTTTTGGAGAGAACTCAAAATGTGTTTGTTTTAGCAAGCTCTTAATCTTCCCCATAGGAGTTGAACAAGATCTGGCTTTGATTTTGGAAATAATGAATGTTTTGTTCTCGCTTTTTTATTTGTATTATATTAAAATTTATAATTGCCCTATAAAGATAGATCTTTTTTTTAAAAAAAAGATAGTGCACAAACAGTTGTGATAAAAGTATACCTGTTACAACTTGAAGAAATTTTAGCAACTTTTTACTGTTGAGATTTGGTGGAAAATAGCAGCATACAGATAGATTGAATAAATGAAATAGGTCTATAAAATGCTGCACTAGGCGACTTGGTTGCCACTGGCAGAGCAGGGGGCAAGAGTGGAGTCTTGACCACCCTCCAACCAACCTGCAATATTCCCTTGGCACCATACTTCTTATATTGGGCTTGTCAAAATGTTAAGATTTGGGGTTGGTTAGGGGGAATATTTCCTTGGGAGAGTAGGCAAGAGCTGAAAGAATGCTGCTTTTTACACTGTGCTCTTCACACGTAGGGATGGGTGAGGAATTTGGCTAATCTGCACTTCTCAAACCAAAATGCAGTTGTTCTTTGAAATTTGCACTTTCCTGAATTTTGCAATGTAATTATTCAATCCAAGAATGTATATTCAAGTGTTCATGTTAGAGAAAAGTGTGTTTAAAAATGAATATATTAGTCAGGAAAAACCCCAGAATACCAAAATGGTGAAAAAGAATCAGAAACACCCAATATCCCAGAAGAGGTGAAAGATGGAGAAGAAAGCAAAATCCCAGAAAAGGTGGAAGATGGTTAGGAAAACGCAAAATCCCAGAATAATTGAAAAACTGTCAGAAAAACCTAAAATCCCAGGAAAGGTGGGAAATGGTCAGAAAAGCCTAGAGTACCAGAAAAGGTGAAAAAACAGAGATTGGGTGGCCGCCTGTTGTGGATGCTTTATATGAGATTCCTGCCTTGCAGAGGGTTGGGCTAGATGACCCTTGGGGACCCTTCCAACTCTACAAATCTACAATTCTGTGAAAATGCCACACAAAAGTGCCTCATATTAGGGGGAACTGCTTGCAAAAATATGTATGTTAGTTAAAATAGTGTACAAAAATGTTGGGAAAGATGCACACTAAAACACTGACAAGTTTTCATGATACTTTAAAAAAATAAAATTGTGAACTTATGTGGAAAAAAATTATAAACTGATTTGATAGATTCGTTCATCCCTAATTTAGGATGGTTTAATTGGGTATCATCCCAATCCTGTGTGTGGTTTATAGCACAGATGTTTTGGATTGAGATGCCAGGAAGCCAATTTGCAGCTTCTTTTAAAATTCCTTTTATTCCTTTCCACTTCTTTGCTTTTCCATTTCAGGGCACATCATGTCCATCTCCCTGCAATTCCACTCGGGACATCATTTGACCTTGCTTAGTCCAATGTCAGATGCTTCTAGCTCTGTTTTTCCTTTCCTTTCTCCCCACTCCCCCTTCCTTAGAACTTGTCTTGGATCCCTGATTTCCCTCCGCTAATTTTTATTTTCATTTTCAGGCAACACTTTCTTCTCTTTTGATATATGGCAGTTTTAGCTTCAAAGTGAATGCATGTTTCTCTCCTTTCATATAAATAAAAGAATAGGCTCCATCTTCTTGGCAGCTGCCCCTGAAAAAGGCTAGCAATTTGCTTTCCCTTTCCCCCGTTATTAAAAAATGTTCGGTCTCTTGGCAGATTTTTTTTTCCAAGGGCAAAGATGTGAAATCTTGGGGTGTCTTGTCTGCTGAATCTTTTTCTTTTTAATCAAGGAAGCAAGAAGCACTTCACAGCTCAAGACTTGCTGAAATGGGTTTAGAGCTCTTGATTTCCCATCGCTTATTTTATAATCTCTCCCCACCATCGTTCTCCCCCCCTTCCACAAACCTGTTGCTTGTCTGGCTGACTCCTTGTGGTTACAGATTAACTAGTTACCACCTGCACTATCAGACTCTTGGCGTTGCTCCACAGTTGTGTTCCGAACATGATTTAGCTCTAGATTAGAAAGAAAATGCACGTCCAAAGAGGTTATTTGTTGTATGTGGCCATAAATCTGGATTGGCGCGATCTGGAGTTGCTGCCAAAACCAACAGCCCCACGTTGAGTGCTGCTCATGTGTCGTCGTCCCCCCCCCCCCCCCAGTTTCCACCCATGTGGTGCAACGTAGCACTGTCCCCTAACATTACACGGTGCATGTCTCCGTTCCCAGTCAATGTCATCAGCTGTGATTTGGCAGCGAACCAGAAAACAGACATCGTGATGTCAGTGCCGGGAACCTTTAGGGGTACGTTGTCATCGTTCAGAGTTCTTCAAGCTGTTCAACGCAGCCCCAGGGTTCCCTACCTAGGAAAGTCAGAGACGCTAGATAAACACGCAGAGAGGCTTAAGATGATACAGATAAACTTCCGTCGTTAATGCTGTTCCTGTTTATGTGGAAACAAGTCCCATTTATGTGGAAACAAGTCCACTCTTAGCAGTTGGGCTTTGCAATCTAGAAACTTTGTTGTGCCTGCCCAGCTGCACCTTTCCTATTCCTTGTGCCACTTTGAGAAGGCTCTGAGGCAAGAGCTGTACACAGAGCTCATTCGGCTCTGAAGTTCCCCAGCTCAAACCTTTGAGTCACTGACTACAACTGCCCCCTTACCATTCTAGCTTTGTTCTATCTGCAGGAGCTTTTTTAAATTTGACATTTTATTAGAAGATTTCATTTATAAAAAGAGTGAGGGGGGAAAGAAAGAAAGAAAAAATAGTTATATTACCATACATTAATATACAGATGTGTATATTCTTATTATCCTAATACACACATAATTGTCAGTAACCTAATATATTCTGTGCAAATCCATTCCAAATATCATGGTATTTATCCAAAGAAAGTCTGCATCTTCCTTTATCCAAAGAATAATAATAATAATAATAATTTATTATTTATATCCCGCCCATCTGGCTGGGCCTTCCCAGCCACTCTGGGCGGCTTCCATAAAAACCAAAAATACAGTAAAATCGCACGTTAAAAACTTCCCTGAACAGGGCTGCCTTGAGATGTCTTCTGAATGTCAGGTAGTTGTTTATCGCTTTGACATCTGCTGGAAGGGCGTTCCACAGGGTGGGTGCCACTACCGAGAAGGCCCTCTGCCTGGTTCCCTGTAGCTTTGCTTCTCGCAATGAGGGAACTGCCAGAAGGCCCTCGGCGCTGGACCTCAGCGTCCGGGCAGAATGATGGGGGTGGAGACGCTCCTTCAGATATACTGGACCGAGGCCATTTAGGGCTTTAAAGGTCAGCACCAACACTTTGAATTGTGCTCGGAAACATACTGGGAGCCAATGTAGGTCTTTCAAGACCGGTGTTATATGGTCTCGGCGGCCGCTCCCAGTCACCAGTCTAGCTGCCACATTCTGGATTAGTTGTAGTTCCCTTTCATATGCTGTCAATGTTGTCATATTGTCAAGCCATTGATTAAGGGGAATCGTATCTTGTTTCTTCCAGTTCATCAGTATCAGTCTCTTGGCCACCATTAGGACACGTAGAATTCATTTTCGCTATCCTGTTGTCAATTTCCATGCAACGGGTATACAGTTCAAGAGCATATTCATCTCTGAAAATCTTAAAACATTTCCATAGCGTCTTATTTATATGGTTCAGCACTTTCTCCAGGAGCTTTATAACTGTATAAACCCAATGAATGAGAAAGGGGGCTTGCAATAGGGAGCAAACCTTGCCATAGGGGAAATCATGTTGGGGAAAAGCGTTGCCTTGCCACAGCTGGAAACAAATGTCAACCACTGCATGAACGCAGTAGCTCACGTGACAGATGTTCACGACTGTCATGGACTGGCTGGATGCAGAGGAGTGGTGGGAGGCAGTAACTGCGGAATCCCCAAGGGAAGAAGGATCAGAGCCAGGGCATTGGTAGTGGGGTGATGATGAGTGGTCAAAAGGAGAAGTGGGAGCAGACTGGGAGGAGGTGTCGGAAGCTGAAGAGGGAACAGGGTTTAGTGAGCAAGAAGAGGCTGTGGCTGAGAGCAGTCCAGAATCTGAAGCAGAAGAGGAGTGGGGAGCAAGAGGAAGAGATGAGGCAGGCTGCTGAAGAATCCAGGGTGTCTACCCCTCCTTCTGCAACCTTCTCCCCTCCCCCCTGGTCTCTCAGAACCCAAAGAGGAATGAAGAGGGTGGAGCAAATACAGACAAGATGAAGAAGTCTCAGGTTGCAAGGGAAGGACCTGGGGGTGGAGTGGTGGGATGGCAGAGGAACTTCAGTCCTTGCAACTGCCTCATTGGGGCAAGACTTACTGGGAAGAGTTGTTCACTAGGCCTGAGCTGTTTTGTTTCTTTGAATAAAGAGTTATGTTGCGATCCTGTTCCTGACACTTGGCCTGACAGCGACCTAATGTCAGTGCAAGAACATGAGGGAATATAAGAGGCAATCCACCTCAGACGGGGGTTTTATACCTGCTGCAAGAAGGGTCTACATCAGAGAAGGGAAAATCCAGGGCTCCTTATCTAAGCCTCAGAATTCTTCCCAGGCCACACCCCCTCTTCCCAGACAACCACCCCCTACCGGCCCTGTTTTGAAACCACCTTGAGTGTCTTTGCCTAGCTGAAATGAGTCCTTGAAGTTTGATCATACATTTTTTGCATGGATGAACACAGAGGGGTTTTTTTTTGCCTCTGGCCCTACCCACCCACTGTCCCCACCCCTGATTTACATAGTCCACATTTTAGTGGGTTTTATGAGTCAACTTTTGTTGGAGTAAATTCAGAAAAATAAGAGTCTTGCTTTCCCCCAGTTTCCTGTGAGAACATCGATTTCTCCTGAAACCATTGCCTTACCATGTGATATATTCAGGAAAGTCTGCTACAATATTTCTGTGTGTTTCCTTTTCATTCAAGACAATATAACCTTCCTGTAGAATAGAAGCTGTAATTGGAAAGATGCACTCAATGCCAGCAGCAACCCATGTGTGTCTTTTCTGTTCTCAAAGGGTAGGCACGCCAATGCCCAACCCATGCAACCAAAGTTAGGGTGATTGTGGGCATTAGTAGCTGATGCCCATTAGGACTTGTGGGGTGGACTCGTGACACACAAGAGCGGGACAGTTTTTGTCTATGCCCAGAGCACCCAGTGATTGATGGCACTACCCAGGGAGAGTCCTCCACCCTCAATCATTGTGATTGCCATTTGTTAATTCACTAAATAGAGAAAGGGCAGCTTTCACTTCTTCTCTTCTCTTCTCTTCTCTTTCATTTCTTTTCCTTTCATGCTTGACAATCAACATTATGAAAGTGAGGACAATCTGAACGTGGGGAGGGGAGCAATACAACCACCCTTTCCTCTAGTGTTCCCTTTTCCCCAAACCCTGCCATGTTTATCTCGGAGATGTGGTGATTGTGGTCTGTTGCAAATACCAGCCCGTCACTCCCAAGCCTAGCAGTGGCAGGATCCAGAACCCAACTCTGCTCTAGTCCAAACCCAGGAGGAGGAAACAGAGGGAAGAAGGCTGCCCGTGCTTAAGTCATTGTGCCACAAAGCATCATCTTTGCCTTCCAAGTGTTCCTAAACATCAGGAAAAACTTATCTGACAGTAAAAGCTGACTCTCTTGGAAGGTAACAGACTCCTTCCTTGGAGGTTTTTAAGTAGAGGTTGGATGGCCATCTGTCAGGAATGCTTTAGCTGGGATTACTGCATTTCAGGGGCTAACTCTTGTGTCCCTTTCAACTCTACAATTCTATGATTCTAAGTGGTGGAGTGAGCCCCAAACACCATCTGTAGAAACCAAACCTAGGAGGCAAGCAGAGAAGCGGGGACAAAGAATGTGCATATCAGGTGGGAAGGGAGCGAAAACTCTTGGCCTGCTCCCCCGCCATCAAATTGGATTTTCATGCTCTCAGGGTGTGTTTCAGGAAAATTGGAACCAGGTGAAAGCTAGGTGTTACAGTCTGGTGGAAAGAAATGTAACTTTCTGCCCCTCCCTGTTAAACCCACGCTTGAATCATTCCTCCTCAGATCTCCTTCCAGCTTTCCTTTCCCCATAGAAGATTGTTCCCCATTCTTCCCCTTGCTCTATATCCCCCCTTCCCCCAAATAAAGCAGCTGTTGTGCCTAAAAGCTTCCATGGCATCAGCTCTAAGTTAGCTGCATTAGCTGTTAAACTCGTCCAGTAAGAGTGGCCAGGGGATGGGTGAAGCAAATGGGTGAAGGCTGATGTACATTCCAGGTGCAATGACAGGTATCATTTGAATAAGCATTCTCTGCACTGAATGTCTTGGAAAGCAGCAAGAGGTTGCACAAACCACTTCCAGTACACTTTGTGGTTAGCATGGTACCCTGCAGATGTTGTTGGACCACAACTCCTGTCAGATCCTGCAAGCCTAGCCAGTGTTCAGGTACGATGGGAGTTATAGTCCAACACCTTCTGGAGGGCATGACATTGGCTGCCCTGTTTATAAGTGTCTTTCGTCACCGTGAATAACCTAATTTCTTCCCAACCCTCAGATGGGAGAGTAAATGTGTCTGAATCCCTCCCCTCACCAACCCATGGTCCCCTCCTTCCCACAAACCTCTGTAGCACCAGGTCTCTCCCATCCCCATACCTTGTTGGGGCAGCAAGCTGGACCTTCCTTCCTTCCTTCCTTCCTTCCTTCCTTCCTTCCTTCCTTCCTTCCTTTCCCTTCTATTGGGTTCTTCCATGGTCATGAACCAAGTGCCAAGGAAGGAAGGAAAGGGACTAGAAGAAATGTTCTTGCTACCATCATAGCCAGGTAAGGGGAGGTCTTAAATGGTTATGTGAAAAAGTAACTACTATTCTGTGCCTCAAATTGCAACCTGAATAGGAAGAACTCAGGGCAGTGGTGATGGTATGATGCTTATATTGGAGACAAATATTGCAAGTTGCCGAATTCACATTCGGTGAGAATGTACAGACACCTCCCCCCCATGCATGCCCCAAAAGCAATGGCGAGGAAAGGTAGACCACATTTCCTGGTCATGGCAGGTGCATGTTGATTGCTAGTGAGAATGGGCTCTCCACACAAGGAGCACTTCCTCGCAGTTGGGTTCCACGATGTGCCCAGGGTTCCCAACCAAGAGTCCTGTGTGTGTGTGTGTGCAGCTGTGTCCACATAGGGCTCTTTCTAATTAGCACGGTTGGCAAAGCTGCTGCAGAGGCATGGCCAAAACAGGCACCTGAATCACAGGGCAAAGCTAGTAGGCAATCACTGGATTGCGGGGGGTGGGTGGGTGGGGTGGTTCGACTAGATGACCCTTGGGGTCTGTCCCAACTCTACAGTTCTATGATTCTGTGTTTAGTGAATGTGGGGTAGGTGGGTCATATGAACACCGCTTGAACTAAGGTTGGATGCAGTTCCTTATCTGTTTTTGGAGTATGGTAAGTCCGATGAGGTCAACCTTGTCTGGATTAAAGGAGAAAGTCTTTTTGGTTTAATGCAGTCAAGCTGGGTTTGTTTAAGGTTGCGGAGAGAAGCAAGGATGCCTAAAAGGCCTCTGATTCCACCTCTTCCACTTCACGGGAACTGGAAACCGCAGCCAAGAAGTGTGTTCAAGATGTCCAGCCAGTTCTCAGTATGCATGGCTTATTTTGTCTGCGGACGCCTCTGCCGTGAAAGCATTGCTAATGTGCAGTTTTCGAATGTGCACACAGATGAGCCAGACCTCCCATGTTCAAAGAGCCCCAGAGAGCACTTTGTAAGCTTTGTAGTGTGAGTCAAAATGATTTCTCAAGCAGTTTAAGAATGGCAGAAGCATACCTGTGTGTCCACCACCCTGTAAAGTTATACAGCAATAAGGTACCTAATTGTTTAATAATAACAATACTATTGTCAATTATGTAAGAGTGCAATTCCTGTAATTAACATGAGAAACTTCCTGCGATCTTGTGTTGTAGTAAAGCACCCCTTTAATATGCGTAATTGTTGGAAACCTACAGCCAAATAGATTGTGCTTATTTCAAATCAGTATGTGAGCATCACTGTCTACAGCTCTTGTCTGTCTTCACATGTAATAGTGAATACTGGGGGGTGGTTTTCCTTCACTTTTGTTGGGCAGATATTCAGTAACAGCATGTGTTGTGCAAAAATCTGCCCTTCAGTTTCTCAACAGCTTTCTTCCCCTGGAAGAGAGATTTCCACCCCCACCCCCCTCATTCTCAGGGCACTTTGGAATTCCTTTATTTATTGTTGCAAGGTGGCTGAGGGCCGTGTGCTGTCCCGCCCCCCCTTTCCAGTAAGCCTGCCTCCAGAACTCATCAGCCTCCCCTGCTGCCTGGTCTTCCCTGATCTAGAAAAGCTGCTTGGAAGACCAAAATGGCATGCACCATCTTTGTTTACATTTATAATTATTTTGTGATTTATATAAACAAGCAACCATGTTTATGATAATTTAGTAAATTTCTATACCACCCTTCATCCATGGATCACAGGGCAATTTACAATATAAAAACTCAAATGTACCCATCATAGTCACAAGTGAAAACAACCGCTCCCCGCTCCCTAGTTTGAAAGGCCATAGCATAGAGTGTTTAATTGGACAAGGCCTAGGAGAATAGGAATGTTTTTTCCTGGCACCTAAAGATATGTAACAAAGGAGCCGGGGACAGCATTCCACAAGTGAGGAGCCACAAGTGTTTCCACCCTCTGGATCCCTTGCACATGAAGGAGGCACATGAAGAAGGGCCTTAGAGGATTTTCTCAGGGCCCTGGTTGGTTAATATGGGGAGGGGCGGTACTTGAGATACTGTGGTCTTGAGCCATTTAAGGCTTTATAGGTCAAAACCAGCACTTTGAATTGGGCCTGGAAACTAATTGGCAACCAGTTCATTCAGGCCAGGATTGGCGTTACATTCTCAAACCGTTTTGCCTTAGTGAGCAACCTGGTTGCTGAATTCTGCAGAAGCTGAAGTTCCCAAACCATCTTCAGAAGCAGCCCCACAAATAGTATGTTGCAGTAATCTAACCTAGAGGTTGCTAGAGCATAGACTACAGAAATTAGGCTACCCCGTCCTGATATGGGTGAAGCTGATGGAAAACACTCACTGCCACCTAAGCTACTTGAGCCTCAACCAACAGCAGTGGATCCAGAAAAAACCCCAAGCTGCGTACTCGCTCCTTCAGAAGGGAGTGTAACCCTATGAAGAGTAGGCAATCTGGTCTGGGGAACCACCCACTAACAGTGCCTCAGCCTTAATTGAGCTTCAGTTTATTGGCTCTCATCCAGTCTATTACTGAGGCAAGACAACGGTCTAGCACACCCACTTCCACACCTGCAGATGCAAAGGAGAAGTAGATCTATGTGTCATAAGCATGTTGCAGACAATGTACTCCAAAATTCCAGATGGCCCCAAATATGGCGCTGGGAAATGTACCTGCTTGCTACTAGCTTAACAGAATTTAGAGGGGTGAATTTATTGTGTTGAACTATTCAAGCACTCCCAAAATGTAGAAATTTCGTCTTGTGGGAGAATGCTCTTTTACATCTCTCTGTGAGTCCCTGCTCCACACTCTTCTCCCTCTAGTTAAGAGGCACACCTTGTTCACTGCCTCAGGAGGTGGCCTTCATGGAGGGTATGTCATTATTACTCTCACACACTCTGGAAATAAACATTTTTTCTAGGTGCAAGGATGAAGTGTGCCACTAATTTTTTTATGCACAAAAAGAGTGAGCTTCTGATATCAGCAGTTTGTGGAGAACAAGGGACTCTGTACTGTAGCTAGCAGCAAAACAAAGCTGTCGTATGTGCAAATCCTTTGTTCAGCTGCTATTTTTCTCCCCAAGTGGAACACAGACCAGATGTGAGGCACAGAATTATTGGTTCGAGTCTCCAAGCTGGATTCTTTGTAATCATGTTGGCATTGTAAAGGCAGATTGGATGGGTGTTCTTCCACCAACACAGACTTGGTAAGATGTGATAGATTGGAAAAAAGTTTCAAATTCATCTTAACCATCTCGGGGGGGGGGGGTCGTGTCTTGACATTCCCCCTGTTTCATTTTCATCTACAGCCATGGCTGCTGATCCTCAAACATAGTTTCCTTGTTAAGACAAAAGGTGATTAAATAATCACACAAATATATGCAAATTGAAGTCAATGAAAGCAATTGTTTTTAATCACAAAATTACGTAGATTGTGATTACTGTTATTGTTACGTATTATTTATTGTATTTGTTAAGTCACTTTATCCAAAAAGGTCTCAGAGCGATTTAACAAATAGAATACAAATAGATCAGAACAATTAAAAACCAGAAAATTGAAAAGAATATACGATACAAAATACCTAGAATCGTTATCCAATAACATACGGAGGACAAGTCCTATGATGCTGGAAGTGCTTTTCAAACTTTATACCTCTCTGTTCCATGCCTTATGTGGAAGCCATGGGCATGAGAATAGTGGGTTTGGGGACATGCTTCTCTAGAGTGCACATTCACTTCATGTGGGGCAGTGGCTAGGCTGTTTTGACCATACTTGAATCTTGCATGAACCAAAAGTGCACCCTAGAATATACCCAACCCTTTCCTGAGTCCTATGCACGCTTAATAGTGGGGAGACAAGCCCCACTGAACTCTATAGGACTTGTTTCTTAGTAAACATGTATAGCAGTAGGCTGCAGATACCCAGCAACTATAGAGAAAATGAGCCATATTAAATTCGTGTTTATTTATTTTATTTATATCCCGTCCCATCTCAGCAAATAATTTTTACTTTCTAAGAATGCTAGCATAACCTGGGCTTATTTCTCTAACTGGAACCATTTGTCTAAAAGATCTGTAGCTTCTGAATCTGAACGTTGAGATTAATGAGCTTTTAAAAAAATAATAATCGAAGGTTTTTCATGGATTGAAAGAAGCATTCACATGTTTGTTTGTTCCTTGATTGAAAATACAAGCACATATAAACATTCATCAGTTCATTTCATTTGATGCTAGGGCTGGCATGCTAAACTCTGGGAACTGTTTGCAGCTTTTGAATTCCTCTTGGAAAATGAGTCATTTACCAAGAGAAATACAAAAGCTACATATGTACAGTTTCCAGTAAATTTCCAAGCGCTCACATCAGCAAAGCAAGAATATTGTAGTAGAGCTATCAGCTTTAACCTTGAAATCCCTTGGTAACTTTTAAAGAGTGGGGGAAGGGGGGGGGCTTGTGGATGAGATGGTTGCTCAAGCTATTAAGAGCCAAAGGAAAGTGTGAGGGTGGGGAGGAGTCAGGTTTAGCTCATAATGACCTCAGGATTTCTGAACAAGAGAGCTCATTCCTACCCTTTCCCCTTCCTGAAATTCCTCTCCATCCCCAGTTGAGAAAGATCCCATTTGTTCTCCCTTTCCCATCATGCTATAGTTCTGGGTCACTAAGCAAAACTAGATGGTGTTACGTATGGAAGAGACCAAAAAGTAATTATTCACACTGTGGAAATCAGCACCACAAGATGTAGTAATGACCATTAACTTACAGACTTCAGAAAGAATTAGGGAGGTTGAAAGAACGTTGTCTTTTTAACCACTACTTGCTGTGATAGCTAAATAGAACCTTCATGTATGAGGGCAGTCTATTTCTGAGCACCAGGCTCTGAGGTTTGGTGAGAGTGAATGGCCATCATCTTGCTGCTGTCAGAAGTAGAATGCTAAAACTGATGGGTCTCCCCTTGATCCTGCCAGGCAGTTCTTCTTGCTTCATTTTAAAAGAAAACGGTGGACCACAAGAAATCTGTCTCTCCCTCATCCACTCTATGCCAGCAGAATATTGTTACCAGAATATTGTAACACTTTTCCTCCAAGGATCCCTCCATTGTTCTTCCCATCCCCATTTTATCCTCGCAACAACCAGGTGAGGTGGGTCAGGGACAGAGGCTGGCCCGAGATCACCCACTGAGCTGTTGAGTGGGGATTTGAACTCTGGCCTTGCAAATCCCAGTCCAACATTCCCACCAGTACAGCACACTGGCTAGATCAGAGCTTGTAGATGTATCTTATAGGGGATAAAACACAGCAGATGCCCTCTGGGTCAATTGTACCTGTTCCTTATTCCCTGTACCAACAAGGGCATGGATTGGAGGAAGGAACTGCATGGAGCTCAAGCCAAGTCAATAACATCAGAGCCCAGAATTCAACTGGCCCTGGGAAACCATTCCTGTGTCACGGATTCCCATATACTTCCAAAATTTGCTTCTCTTGCTGATAGTTGAGGTGACCAGCCTTCTCTGCTGCCCGCCTGTTGCCTCTCTCTTTGCCACTTGTAGTCTTTTGAGTGGATTGTGGCCACTGCCATTCTTTCACGGGCTGCCAAGATGCTTCTTACAAGGTTTCTAAGTTGTCTGGCAGAGAGCGATTACTGGAGTCTTCCGTCATATGGTTTCGGCTTTTTGCATTTGGAAAGCTAAGCCATTCGGAGCCTTTGAGATCTTAATGGGGTTTTGTCTTCTTCACCTGTTTCTTGAACGTTCCAAGCGATCTGTCTGGGCAGATGTGGAACATGCCCTCCGGGCAATCATATGCTCTTTAACAACAGTCTTGCAAAATGCAGCTGTAAACATAATAACTCATTAAGTTCCCAAGCATCTGTAATGCTGGGCTCAGAGAGGGAGCAAAGCGATTGCAGGTTGCGCAGCTGCTGTTGATTACCTGGCTGATCTCCTGCCAGAGAGAACTGGTGGACTGGTGTACATTCATGCCATCAAAGCATCGGTGTCAGGTGCTCTTCAGAACCTTTCTGAATGCTCTCTACGGATGGGCCTTTTTGCCAGAAAGAGCAATCCTCGCTTGGGATTCTGTACAGTACTCAGGAGCTGTGGCCCTTCACCCCAGGTGTGATTTGGTAGCAACCAAAGGTAGTCCAGCAAGGCAAGAGGATTTAGCAGGGTTAAATGAATATTTTGCAGGGCCGGCCCAAGACATTCTGTTGCCTGAAGCAGAGTATCAGGCAACAAATATCTTGAGCTGCCCCTGCAGAACAGAAATACATGGCCAGTCAAATTATTTTGGCACTTCAGGCTTACAAATCCCAAAATCCCACTCCTCTGCAATAAAAAATACAACAATAGCGAATTAAACAACCAACAATTTGCCGCTCTTTCATCACACTCAAAACCAGCTCTCTGATGTGGCCACTGCACTCTGCCTAATGGTAGGGCCCGTCCTGGCAAAACAAAAGCAACGTTGCTTTCAGGTTAGCCAAATTCCACACTCAAGTAAAGCTGAAACATATTTCATCCTGCCCTTTTTACGAAGCACCATGCTGACTGCCGTCATAATGACACATAGTTAAAACCAACAGAAAAACACAGTGTCGGATACAATATTGACAGGCAGGGATAAAACACAGTAAAAATAGACCCTCTAGGAATCCCAGCGTGACTCAAATTATGCAAATTGATCAATTGTCTCACATAATTTGTGCTAGCTAAGGAGCTGCAGAAGAGATGGAAGACTCATTATTTGGGTATCTTAGCATTTAGTCAAGGGTTTCCCAAACTTGGGTTCCCAGCTATTTCTGGACTACATTTCCCATCATCCCTGACCACTGGTCCTGCTAGCTAAGGATGATGGGAGTTGTAGTCCAAGAGCAGCTGGGGATGCAAGGTTAGGAAACCCTGATTTAGTCCATTTGTGTCCTACCCTTCTTCATAAGAAGCTGCTGCCCCCATTTTATCATCCTAACAATTGCTTCAGGTAAGTGTGGCTGGGAGAGTGGCCCAGTGCCACCCAGTAAGCTTAGCTGGCGACATACCCTCCAACATTTCTCCAATGAAAATTGGGGTGTCCAATTCTATTATTACTATTATTATTATTATTATTATTATTATTATTATTTGCACTTGATACACTAACCACCACACCACTCTGCCTCCTTATTCACCCTTCTGGCTAATGATATTTAAAGCATGCATTGCCCACATGCATTACACAGCCACAAGGGCTAAAAAAACCATGCCTTTTAAAACAATTATTAGGGAGGTGAAGTTTGTGGCCCTTCACTATTCTCCCCCCCCCCAATCTACCTATGGGATCACAGCATAGATTCAACCCTACATGTAAGCCAACCGATTATGTGTAGGATTACAGCCCAAATAATCACAACTATTGGTCTGCCGCAAACTTCCAAATTCCTTCTGCGTAGCATTCCTGATGCTTAGATGTACTTCCCCTGCCACCGCTGTGCTGAAAAATGCTACCCTTCTAATGAAACAGCTTTGCCCTTTTCTTAGCCCATGGTCTTAAGAGCTAAGGAGCTCTGGGAAAATTGCAAGGCATCGAAAACGTCGAGACGACGGTTTCAATCACCCATTTTAAAATAAACCTCTGTGCATATATATTTTTAAAGACGCAAAACAAGTCCCTTGGTAACAGAAAGGAATTTCTTACCATAATAATTTGCCACTGGCAAACCGTCTCCTATTAACTTAATTGAAAAAGGCCTCCAAGTAGGCTGGTGAGTTTTTGCATGTAAATATATTTATATGTTGTATACCAAATATTCTCAGCTGCTGTATGTTCCCACTGCCCCCTTCCAGTCCTTCAAAGTTCATTAATCCAATCTTTTTCTCATTACTTCTCTTCCCGAGTGGCTCTTCCTTCCCCTTTATTACCCTCCCTCCACAGCTTTATAGTCTCTGTAAATCCTCTCATCTCTCTCTCTCTCTCTCTCCTCCCGCAACAAAATCCTGTTTTATGTTCATTTTCTGTATTCTCTCTATTTGCCCACTGGTTTCATCCTTCCTGTTTTGGCTCACCTAGATCTCAGCCTATGCTCTTTTTTTCCACACCATCATTTAAAAAAACAAACAAAAAACAGACTGGGTTTTTAATTAATTTATTATATGGGTTTCTATGGCAACAAGTAAATTAAATTATTTTATGGGTACACTAATACATAAGACGACAGGGATTTTTATTTTTTTACTTTTTTACAATAGCCCAAATTAAAATTCTGGCTGCCCCTCCCTACTTTATTTTAGAAACTTAATCCAGCATTTTAGATCTAATGCTGGATTATAATGTATAGATCGACAGTACCATTGCTGAAAATAATTGCCAGTTTGCTGAGGAAGGAGCGATTTTGACACTGAAATAGGACACAGGACTTGTGAGAACAGTAGCTCTGCACATGTGCCACTTATTTTCTTTTCATTTTGCATGCTTCAATGCGGCAGCTGTTGCATATTGAGCAGCCATCTTTTGCCCCATAAAATTTCTGTGGGGCGAATGACATGTCCTCATATACTGTCGCTCTCAGACCAAGGGGCATTTTCAAGCCTGTGTTCAAGGTGCTTCAGATCTTCTTGAAGTGTTCTTGAAGCTGATGTGCTTTGTGGCCACACCAAGCACCTAAAACCTGTAAAAGAAACACGTCGTTTTCCTGAAATAATTCTGGATGGATTCAAAACTTGCACATGCTTGTCAAAATGCACAGAATAGGCTTCCTGTCAGTCACATGTGAAATCCACACTGACCAAATGAAGACTCATCCATCAGTCCCTACTCACAGGGGACCACAAAGGTGATGGCCTTCTCTTGTTGTTTGTCCTCAGTGCATTGTAAGCAGAGGTCAACTGTCTCTGAATATGGATATGCCATTTAAAGCTGTCATGGCTATATGTGATTGATAGGCCTGTGCTCTGTGAATTTCATCCTTTCCCAACGATTTTTAAAATCAATTTTCTGTCAGTGGCTGACACAACAGTAAACGGAACATATAGCGATACTGAATCCCACTGGGGAATTGTGTGTTGTATGAAGAAGTGTATCTTTCATGCCATAAAATGTGGTGCTTGCTGCTAGTTCAGATCTTCTTGAAGCAACTGGGTTCATGAAAGCTAGGCCAGCCAAAAATATGTCCCTAGGGACCTCTCTGTGTTCAAATGTGGTATACCTTTGATGGCCAGGTGTTATGGACTGGCTGGACATTGAGGAATGGTGGCTAGATACTGATGAGTGGGCACTAAGAGAAGTTGGAAACTGGCTTGGAAGAAGGGATCAGTGATTTGAGGGAGCCTGGAACAGCCAGGAGATGAGAGGCAGAGGCAGGAGAAGCTGCAGGATTGGAGAGTGAAGAATAGGTGTGCAGAAGGAAGGAGAGATAGGTCAGGCTGGTGGAGAGTCAAGGACTTCCGCACCTCCTCCTCCTGCACCCACCTCTCCTTCTCCACTGTCTCCCAGGACCAAGGGAGGATGGAAGAGGGAGGAGCAAAAGCAGGTTCCATGCAGAAACAGTCTTTGCCTGCTTGTGTGCAGCTCAAGTGGGGAAGATACATAAGCTGAGGTTGGGGGGCTGGCCTCTCCGTTGTTGCATCTGCCTCATCAGGTGCACACCTAGGAGTAGCTGAGAGACGTAGGACATGACTTTTCAGATCATTTGACAACAAAGTATTTCCCGTTGGTTCCTGCATGCATGTTAGCTTCTAGAGGTATCTAGCAGGCTGTTTTGGGACTCAAAAGTCTTGTCTGTATGAGCATTATCTATTCTGCAATGCAGTTCTCAATTTTCTACATAATATTTTAGTAAAGCGCAATGTTCAGGACCTGCCTTACTTCAGATGTTGTACTACTCTCTGATTTGTTTTTCCAGTGCTGGGACTCACACTTGACTTATTGAATTTAGCCCTGAATCTATGCACCAATTTACAATCTGAGGTCTCAGTCAGATAAAATAATAGTAATAATAATAGTAATAAAAATACAAATACAAATGTTAATAATAAGGGAAATATTACACTGGAGCGTATTTTACATTTACATTGTAGTCTATGTGTGTCAGGGAACTGCCATCAGCTCAGAGGCGAGAGGTGGAAGGGCAGTTGTGTTATAGGGAAGCTCTGAAAATATTCCTCCGGTGAGGAGGAAAGCCCCACCTCCAGTGGAGAGGAGGTGCAGGGACCAGGGGATGCTAGGGAGAGCCTCAACACTGACCCTGAGCAAGCCGGAGAGGAGGGAAGTATCCCTTTGCCAGCGCCCAGTCTGTGGGTTTCGGCGCAGGGAGGGGAGGAGAAGGCTGGGGGTCACGCGACTGTTATGCTGGGGGAGGTACAAAGACCGACCACTCCCAGATTCTGCTAGCGATTGGGCCAGACAGGAACTTACAACGCTCTTCACTGTAAATAGTTTGCACTAAGAATAAAGCCTGTAAAAGACAGGTCAGAGTCTTGCCTGTTTACTCTCGAGCAACCACACCAGCACCTGACAATGTGTCTTATTGAATACGTGTGTGTGTGTGTGTGTGTGTGTGTGTGTGTGTGTTAGGTCAAGCAGGGGTTTTTGAACGTGAAACATAAAATGGTATCTTGAACAAGCAGAGCAACTTTTATATTAATCTTTCAGTCTTTAAGGAATATTGTGTTACACTTTGCATTTTCTTCCTTCCTTTGAAAATGAGACGGTATTTCAACTTGACGTGTGGAATTCTGCCCTTCATGTGCCTACTAAATTTCATTCCTATATCTCAGTATTCAACAGAGCATTACAAAAGGAGTGACAAATAAACAGACGTACACACAGAATGCCAAGTGAGTGTGTTAAACCAAAAGCATTACTTCGCTCGCCAAATATTTCGTAAGCATGATTAGAGATAAACTGTGGATGTTTATGATCAATGATTTGTTTACATTTGTTAGAGCTGTGATCATCTTAAGCTCCTTTCTCGGAGCTTGTTGAAACTGCAGTATGGTAACACTCACAAGTGCACTCTTGATTTGGATTGTCTTCTCAGCTGACTTGTGAGTGCTGACTTGGAAGATAAACCTACCCTGTGTTTATACAGCGGTGGGCCAAAAAGGATGTCCCCTGGCATGGTTGGCACAATCTCCTTCTCTTTCCCGTTGGTTGGATTTTTGCTTCTACCATGTTCATAAAGTGTCCTTATAACTTTATATATTTTGACTTCCAAAGAAGATTGCCCCTCTTCATGGAGAAATGCCGCAGAGAAATTCTGTAGTTGCACAAAAACTGAAAAGTTGCTTCCAGGGGCTAAAAAGAGGATTCCCTTGGTGTACAGCAGCATTGAAGAAAACCTTACAAAACTCTCCCCATCACAGTTTCTCAGAGTATTTTAGGTTCTTTCCTAACACGCACCCCTGCCCCCGGCTGGAGTGGCACTGATGCAATAGCGACCACTGTTCTTCTGTTGTCGGTTTCTGGACTTTGTTAAACTGCTAGATATATGCAGTTTTCAGTTCATGTCTTTCCCCCTTTTTAAAAAAAGAGTTACCACCGGAACATGAGCCCATTGATTACAGTAAATCACAGCAGAAGGGGGAATGTTGATGTGACCACATGACCATGCGTCAGGATCTCCTATTGTACTGTGATTTAATCAATGCACACATGTATAGTGGTGCCTCGCAAGACGAAATTAATCCGTTCTGTGAGGCTCTTCGTATAGCGGTTTTTTCGTCTTGCGAAGCAAGCCCATTGACAGCTTAGCGGATTAGCGCTATTAGTGGTTTAGCGGCTTTTAGCGATCAGCTGTTAAGCGGCTTATCAGCGGATCAGCTGATAAGCGGCTTAGCGGCTTAGGAAAAGGGGGAAAAAAGGGGAAAAAACCCGCAGGAACTCGCAAGACATTTTCGTCTTGCGAAGCAAGCCCATAGGGAAATTCGTTTTGCGAAGCGCCTCCAAAACGGAAAACCCTTTCGTCTAGCGGGTTTTCCGTCTTGCCAGGCGTTCGTCTTGCGGGGCACCACTGTACACCATGTTTCAACAGTTACTCCTTCTTCAAGCACAAAGGCTCTGAACGTTCTGTGGTTTCTCAGAATCCTGGTTCTCAAGAGATTTGGGGCATTAGCATTTCTGCTCTCGAGAACTGAAACTCTGTTGAAAGCTGGTCTATACAGTATGATGAATGAACTGGTAGTCTTGGGTGATGTAGTCTTTTCCACTTCAGAATACAAGGTATGTGTGCACGATGGTCATGTTATTGAATGCTCTTCCACATAGATGGATAGACAGATGATAGAGATAGATAGATAGATAGATGATAGATAGATAGATAGATAGATAGATAGATAGATAGATGATAGATAGATAGATAGATAGATAGATGATAGATAGATGATAGATAGATAGATAGATGATATAGATAACTTTCTTACATGCAATAAAGGAGCACATCAGGGAGGGATTCTCCTACACCTTTCTTCCTAATGTGTGGGTGCTGCCGTTGGTTTACTAGATGCAGAGGGGGTTTGGGTGGTTTGTATTGTTGTTAAGCAAAGGCACCAAAGCTAAAAGGCAGAAATCCCCATTATCTGGAACAGGGGCTGCTACAAAAAACAACAACAAAACAGCAACCCACATTGAGTTTGTTGCTCTTCTGCCATAACTTGACATGAGGCAAGTTGATCTTGTCATATGGAGGGAGTGGGGGGGAATCAATTTCAGCGTTGCTACCCAAAATGACTTGTATAATGCCTAGTTCATCCCTAAATAGTAGTTTTGTCTAATAGCCAGGTTATACCCAGAGAGGCACCACTATTATAAAACAAACAAACCCTGCCCTGAGTAATCATGATTCTTACCTTGTGAGGGAATGGAATCTAGAACTTTCCCAGCAGAATGGGGAGGTACTTTTTAAAAAATGCAAATTTCTTTTTAGCTCTGATGTTCCTATTTCACTTGCAGATTCCATAAAACTGCATTAAAAAACAAACATACGTTGTTTCCAAAATACCAATGTTTTCATATTTTCAAAATTCAGTAAAAGCAAGCACAATTGTAATATCCAGTTTCTAAATAAGGTTGTGAAACTTATTGTTACTGTTATTTATATAGCATTCTCAGTGTTTATAAGCAAAACTAGTTGTAACTTGCAAGTAAACTCCAGTATTACACGAAAATATATGATCCAAGAGGGTATTCACAAGAAAACAGGTGCTGTTCTTAGATACAATTGAAGTCTGTGCTTCTCCTTAAATGACCAAGACAGCTATTTTTATTTCATTTGCAAGCCTCTGTTACAGCCTGTTACTATTTAGTACTTTTCAGGCCATGTTCACGAGGTGTTTCCCTTGCTTTCCTGGAGCTTCCTTTCAGTATCACGGACTATGCTGTCTGCTGTGAAAGTTACTATGACTGCCACCAGCAGTCCGCTGCATCAGGCAAGGTGTTTTTTGTTTTTTTAACTTTGCTGCTTTCCCATCTTTGCAAAGTTCAGACAGTGTGCAAATGGCATTTTCAACTTCTGACTTTGCCAGTGGACTTGTGCTTGCTGAAGTGGCAAAATTCTGTCTGGGTTACGTCCCTCCAGACTGGAGGCAGGTGCTCACATTATTGAATGCTCTCTGACAGTGAAAAGCTTCCAGTGAATAATGAACATGGTGGGGAGGGGAAGGCCAGAGTGGGACCTTTCTTCTTGACATCCTTGCTTTCTATCTGCAGGGATTTTTCTTCTCCTTTTGCTGGGAAGGAGTTTTTAGTCAGGGTGCTTCCAGGTGGGGTGTTAACTCTGGAATTGCGATGCTTCGTTCATTTGCTTTTTATGGGGCAGCCAGACACCGTCCTCATTCAGTCATTGCCGTTTTGTGTTTTCTCCGTCTCTCCAGTTGTTGCCATTTTGTGTTTCTGCCTTTCCACCAGTCCACAGAACATCCAACTGTTTTGCAAAGAGTGGGATAGTAGCCCACCATGTTTAGCACTGCCATCCTGTTATTTCCCTTTTCTTTAGCTGAGGCAGTGTTTGGATGTGTACAGTGACGTGTGTGTAGGGAGGAGGGTTGAGACTATAAAGAAGGTAATATGGGGGGGTCTGAAAGAGGAAACCCTTTAAGGAAGCGGTTCAGGAGCAAGTATAATTCCCCGCTCAGTAAACCCCACCCAGTCTTACCATGCTGCTGCAGGGTGTACAGATCATTACGAGATAGTAATACTGATGACGTCTCCATTATACACCTTTAGGCACCAGGCAAAAACGTTCCTCTTTACAAAGGCCTTAGACTGATTGACATCCAATGCCTTTTTAAAATGTGTTGTGGAGGGTTTTTTTATCGGGTTGTTTTAGTTTTTATTTTAATTATGTATTTTGTGTTTTTATATTGTGATTTAATGTTGCAACCTCCCTGAGACCTGCCGATATAGGGCGGTATGCAAATTAAATAAATATCATCATCATCATCACTATATAAGATGTGATGCAGAAGCACATTTGCCATTCTGCCTTCTCTTCATTGTTGAAGAGGGATGTTTTCAATTGCACCACAGAGCTCCCCTCAAGTCTTTCTGTCTGAAGAAGCGGAGCCCGCTCAAAGGCTCACCACTTCAGCAAGAACTAGGCCTCAGAACAGCGTAATTTTATTCCCCAGGCCATTATGTTGGGTTCCAAGGATATGGGAAGAATAGGCTACAAATCCATTTGTAGTTTTCTTTCATTTTCATTTTCTGAGGGGGAAATATGCGTAGGCTTGTATGTCTGGTGGTGCTCTTTCACAGGCCTGGTGTCCAGAGAACCAAGTGAGATGTTTTAACTGGGTTTCTTTTCCAAATTCGGACCTTCACATCTTCTTTTGAAACTTCCTTCTTGTTCAGAAGCAGTTTGCCGTATAGTATGGAGAGGCAGTGCTGTCTGAGAACCACAAGCCCAGAGATATACCAAATCTTGTAAAAAAATTGCTCTAGATCAACCACTCAGCTTTTCATTCCTATCCCCTTTGTCCCATCCCTTAAGTTTCACTGAATATCTCAGTCTGCTTTGTTTCAGCTTTCAGGAAGCAGTAACCTGCATTTATCCATTCTCGTTTTCATCCTCTGCCATCCCTATCCCACAATCGTACAGCTTCCCTGCTCCTTTCACATGTTGCCTTGCAGTACAGTGTGTGCAATACAGTACAGTGCAGGTTTATTCAGAAATAAGTCCCACTTTTCCCAGTGGGGCTTACTCCCAGGTAAGTGTGAATAGAGTTGCAGCCTATGGTAGGCCGGGCCGTCTGCCTGTCTGCACAGCTAGGACCTTGGGATGGCTGGTATGTACAGAACTTTGTGCTGTCTTGTTTCCTTGCCTTCCTATCAGATTCCCAATTCCAAAGGGAGCATTTTAAATCCCACCCATATTGTGCTTAGCTGATGGAGGGGCCTTCATCCTTCTCTCCCATTTTCCTTCTCCCAGTGACATATGTGGTGGGATAGCTTCATAATCACGCTATTCCTTGCATTCTGTCTAATAATATCATAGCCGCAGGAAGCTGATTGGAGGATGGGGAGAAAGTTTTTGATTAAGGCCATTAAATCCTATCCAGCACTTCTCTGTTCTCTCCCTCCTTTCTCTGCCCCTCAGGCCGCCTTCTGTGCAGTTTTTGAAGGTGGGAGGGCATTCATTGCAGAAGCACATGATGAGACAGATCCGTAGCAAAGGGAGAAAATGTTTATGTTACGTTTTGAAAAATCAGAAGAAGAAAAACTTGGAAGGAAGGAAATCAGACCAACGGCCATAAAACACTTCCAGACAACCTGTTTATTGAGCATTCATCCCGATTTTGTTCATTTATGGGGAGTTTATATGGCATCAGCTGCCATTCTGTTTGTTTTTCATTTGACACCACATCAAGCAATTGTTATCTCACATGTTCCAGTGCATTTCCATGTCACTTTCTGTTTACAAAACATCTGGGTCATTGCTGGCTTCTTGTGTAAGAGCACCAAATTCATTTCAGTTACACAACCTGAGTTTGCCACCTGTAAAATAGCAACAGACTGGCAGTGCCCCTAGCCACTGTCCAGGTAGCAGATTCCTTTACTGTGTCTACACAAATTCCCACATTGACTCTGTTTCTAATCGCCTCATTGGACACTGGCACTCAAAATGAAGATTTTCTTCTGAGTTTATTTCCATCAGTACCACTGGGATGTCTGGACACCCCCCGCCCTGCCAGAAAATCCAAGAAGACTTGTCAAAACTAATTTTGCTTTCCTTGAAATTCATCAGAAGATTCGCCCTGAAGAATGGCAGCCTGAAGATATGTGGACCCTCCATCCCATCATGCTGCAGGAAATTTATCAAGCACTTTTTGGTTTCACCTAAAATTTCTCAGGCGTTTTTGGCTGGGCAAAAAAGACTCTCCAGATTTGTTTCGAATGTTGCTTTCAGTAAAACCGGGTGACAACCTGGGGACGTGTGAAACCCTTTGGTTTCCCTCAGAATTCCCTTAATATTTTATCCAAGGAGGAGCTCCCACATTTGCTCTCAAATTTTGCTTTCAGTGAATTTCAGGAAAATGTCGGCGGCAGCCACTCTAACCACCACTTGTGCTTGTGCCGGCTGCCGGCTCTTGCAACCAGTTGTTAGAAGAGAATCAGTCTTGGATTTCCACTTAAGTATATGTTAAGAATCCAACTAGTCAATCAGGATTCCTATTTCTCCAAACACAGGTTAGTAGAATGCCAATCATAGGCAACAGAGGACTGCTAGTTGGTCTGGCAAATCAAAACTCATACTGTACCCCCACCCATATTCCCCCCCTTCTCTCTCAGCTTCCTACTCCATCCCTCTAGCTGTGCCATTCTGCCATTCTCCCCTGCCCCCTTCCTTTCCCCATCGGTCCACAGTTGCCACCCCCTTCCTCTCCATCACAGCATCTTTCGTTATGGTTTTATCCTCTTCCTGTCCAACCCACATTGCTCCTCCCCTCCTCCTGATTGGCAGGCACGCAGTAGACGAGGAGGAGGAAGAGTAAAGGAAAGTGGGTCATTGTCTCTGGGTACAGGCATGAGCGGGGCACAGCTGAACTGTACTGGCAGCCTGACACCATGCCAAGCAACGAAGAAGCGGGCAGGGAGAGACCCAGACAGACCAGAAGGGAAGCTCTAGCCAGCCTTGACTTAATGGGAAGAGGCAGCTCTCCGTGCCCCCTGAGGAAATGCAGCTCCAGCCTCAACTTTGCAAGGGCTCAGCTTGTACTTCTGCCTAGCTTTGTGCTTTTCCAGTGGTCAGTGCTACAGCGAGGCATCTGTTTTGCTGTACTAAGAGCTCAAAAACATGTCTTGATGGATCAGACCCAGGTCCATCTTGTCCACCGTTCTGTTTCCAGCGAGAGACATCCAGATGGATTTGGAAGTTCACAAGCTGGACAAGAAAGAAATGGCCCTCCCCTGTGCCCCCGCCCTTTGACTACTGGATATTTTGCTTAGCAACTTCAGAGATCCCACCTGGCATTGCCCACAAAACTTCAGCATTTCCTTGTTTCCATAAGGCAAGTGTGGGGCACTTTTGGCCTTCCAGCTACAACTCCAACCAGCCCAAGCAAGCATGGACAGTAGCCAGGGGTGATGGAGTTGTAGTTCAGCAACATCTGGAGGGCCAAAGATTTCCCACACCTGGTCATAGGGGCTAGTAACTTGCATTTTAAATAAAGAAACAACAGATTCCCTTCATTTCCCAAATGAAATGGCATACAGTAATTCTGGGCTGAGAGAAGGGAGACCTTCAGTTATGGGCAACCACTGAGGATTGTTGCAGTGACTTCCTTTGTGGCATGTGCTTGGCATGTGGCTGAAATAAGTTAGGCTTCTGTCTGAAGCAGCCTGAAGGAGTGCAGGGGAGAAGGGCTTTTGTAGCACATAGAGATTAAGCTCTTTAAAAACCACAGTTATCATTTTTGAATTATGCCCAGAAAGCTGTAGGGACCCAATGTAGAGAATGCATTTTTAAACACAGGGTTGTGCCAGCAATTTTCAGCATGGGTGCAATATTTAAGTGTCAGCTCCCTCTTTCTTTTCCGCCCTCTGGTGTTGTCCCTTAAATGTTTAGGCCCAAAGGGTTGGTTCTGTGAGGTAAGGGGTATTTCAGGGCAGCTGTATTTCTTTCCTTTTGGTCCACGGCCTCTGTGGACATGCTGAGACCTTCTGCCTCCGGTGCTGTCAATCTGGCCTTCTTTGACCGAGGTGGGAGATGAAAACGTAAGTTGCTCGAAATTTTAGGTCACGGTGATTTCTCTCCAATTATCTTTTCATTAGGAAGGTGGAAGAGGCTTGAACATCTGTGTAACACATTTAATCTCTGCAAATCGGCTTTACATGCACTATGATTTTATTTTGCTATTTTGCTTCTTATCTAGCTAGCAGGAGCAACAGAAATATGGGTTTCCACCCAATGGATTTCTTTCTTTTTTTGGGGGGGGGTAAAATGCAGCTGGGGGAAATCCCTGGAGAATCCTGATTATTTCAGACCTGTTTGACAACAGAAAATCAGCTATGGTTCAGTGTTTTCATGGACTGTTGGCTGTACCAGAGTTTTTTTTGGGGGGTGGTATCCTCTGAGGCTTGGTTTGGTTTGGTTTGGTGTTTTCACCAAATCCACAGTCACACCAGATGCCCTGGAGCATGCATGGCAGTTTCCTAGCATCCCTGGGAGTGCTACATCCCACTTAGCATCCATTTTCACCCCACTCGTTTTGTGGGCCTGCTCCAGAAAACCCAGCATAGATTTGTCCCACAAGTCAGCATTTTCTGCCTCACGCTCCTGTATTCTTAATGTTGCCCTACAGCTTTCCTTTGAAGCTCTGCATTTGGGAATATTTCTGTGTAGGAGAGAAAGAGACGAGAATTACAAAGGCCCAATTAACTGAGAGGGAGGATTCTTCCATGATGAGTTGAGGAACTGCTGCATATACTGAGCAACATTAAATTAATAATTGCATGAGTGTAACAGCTTCCACAATGGAACTTCCTCTTCCTCACAAAGGGGTGAGGGGACACCCAGAGAAATTTAGGAGGGCACAGAGGGAGGCAAGGGAGATGAAATTCCATTGTGCTAGCAGAAGTCAATCCACTCATGCAGTGACTTTGTTAGATACAACCCATAGTTAGCCAAAGGTAACTATGAACCGCCTCCCCTCAAACAACCTTGAGTGATGGGCAATAAGAAAAAATTATATACAAACAGATATACACAAGTTTGCGCTGAGGCATGGACTTGAAGACACAGAGAGAAGATCCTTGTTTTTCCAAATGCTATACATGTATTTTCTATGGCTGTCACTCAATTAAAAACCTTAACTGATTAATTGTATGTTTTAATCAGTTAGATCTGCATAAAGGTTACATTAAAAAAAAAATTAATCACTCTGAAAAAAAGAGCATACTACTTCCATTTTTTGTTGATCAGCCATTGAAGATGCCAGCTTATCACACAGTCTCCCCATGTTAGAGAATGTGGAGCGTACACCTATCAGAGGTTGTCAGTTGTGTATATTTCTAGCAGACTTTGTATTAAAGGCTTTATGTAGACTTTTACTAAAAACAAATGAACTGGGAGCAACTTTTTTATTTATCAAAAGTGTCTTAATTAATCTAGTTAATTAATTGCCTAAAGTTTGCAGTTTGAATAATGACTGAAGTAGCCTCCAGTCCCTAGATACACTAAGGGCATGCACTCTTTCTGTTTCCTCTGGGCAAAACTGGACATCATAATCAACCCAGGGCTGCCACTGTAAACAGAAGTTCCATGTTTCCCCAGGCATCTGGTTGGTTACACTGAGGATGCTGAATGAGATGAGCCATTGATTGACTTGATCCAACAGGCACTTCGTATGTGCTCACTTCCTTCTTTCCTTTTTCTACAATGAGAATTACTTGTAAACTCAAATAATTATAGAATCATAAGCTTGTAGAGTTGGAAGGGACCTTGAGGGTCATAAAATCCAACCTCCTTTAATGCAGAAATCTCAGCTAAAGCATCCATGACAGATGGCCATTAAAATCCTCCCCGGAAGGAGAGTCCACCACTTTCCAAGGGAGTCCATTCCACTTTCAAACAGCTTTTACCATCAGAAAGTTCCTGATGTTCAATCGGAATCTCCTCCCTTGCAGCCACTGGTTTGGGTCCTACCATCCCGAGAAGCAGAAAACAAGCTTGCTCCATCCATCTGCTATTTATTTCTCCATTCCCTGCCCCAGTCCTCCTTATTGGCTGTCAGTCACTGATGTGGGTGGAGAAGTACTTCAGTTGAATGCCAGATAAGTTGTTCTGTGCACTGTGTTAGAGAGGAGGGTGAATTTCAGATGGGGCTGCCATTTTTGGAGGCATCCCTGTGTTTCTTACAACTGGGTCTTCCCCTTGTTGTTATCCAGAGCCCTTCTCATTCTCCCACCTCCTTCTGCCTACTCTAAGCTGCTCTTACTAGATTCTCCCACTCCCTTCCAAACATAACCATACTTAGAGCTAGCAGGCATATGAATTTGCCCTACTTTCCCTCATTCCCACTAGTCTTCATTAGATGTTGAGAACTGCATCTGAAAATTGGAGGAAAGAAGAAAAACAAGCCAGGCTGGAGGGCAGAGTTACTTCCGTCAGCCAAGCACCCCAAGTGGGGCACATTGATGCAGGGCTTTCTCATGTGTAGCGCCATTCAGAGCAGAAAGTCTTTGGGCCGGCAACTTGAAAACACCGCCGCATGCACACCGGCCTTAATTAAAGTGATATAAAACAAGTCCTATTTTTCATTTATTATCAGTTTAAGCATTTGTTAGCTGCCTCCTGGCCGGTGTACTCGGGACAATGGGAAGAAAATGCAAGGTAAAAACTTGTAAAAACCTGTTTATACCAACACAGAGCAAAGCCATTCTAATCTGGTCATTGAAAGGCTGGTGGTGTTTAAAGGTCAGCCGGAGCCTTAACTGGGAAGGGTTAGGAAACAGACCTTTGAACCACAGGTAGAAAAGTCGAAGGTAGTCCTAATTATGGGCCTGGAAAAACTGGATTCTGAGACCTGCAACGACCATGCCAGTTAAGCACACCTGTGCATGTTTGACTAATGTATGTTTTTCCCCCTGCAGCTTTGGGGTGCAGTGAAAATTCTGTTGAGCGCCCCCCCCCCATTTAGCTTTGGCAAGTTGTGGCCCACAGATACATACAGAAAGGCTGTATGGATTCATTTTGCCCACTTGCCTCCAGGAGCGATGCTCAAAGCTCAAGCTTTTCAATTTGCTGATGCTGCGTGGGGTGAAGCAGCCGCAGCTCCCAAACAGGCAGAAGGAGCCTCAGCTGCCTCCCCTCGTATGTTTAAATGCAAATGATCTCCAGGTGGCAAGCCTAGGTGTGGATGTCTTCCCCTGGAAGAGAGGAGGAGGCTAGTTCCTCTTCCCTTAGGAGACAGCATCATACAGATCCTTTACCTGTGGACTGTCGGGAGGCGGGAGAGGTGGGCGGCTCCTCTAGACAAGAGAGAGTTTCTTGCATGATGTAGGCAGGCAAATAGAAGTCTCAGACGATGCACTGAGGATGAAAGATAGTCTGCTCATTTATTTGTCTGCAAGACTATGGGCGGTGGGAGGACCTGAGGGTAGAAGTTGAATTCTATACAGCAATCCTTTGTCTGGCTTGCTATGCCAGGAGCTGGGTGGGAACTGTACTCTGCCCACTTGTAAGTCCTTGAAGGGGAATCACGGCTGCAACAAAAACAAGCCCAGGCATGAATATTAAGTTCTGGTGGATGCAGTTTGTGTGTGTGTGTGTGTGTGTGTGTGTGTGTGTGTGTGTTTAGATTTTTGTCCACAGAGGCGATTACTCTCCTGCAAACATCACATGGAGTGGCGTATGGAGAGCAGAGCCGTGCTTTCATCTCAAGCACCGTTCTTCATCTGTTTAGGAGTGCCTAGAGGGAAAGGCAGCTGCTCTTTCCTTGCCATTTTGCATTATCACATGCAACATCATTGCTGCCTCTACCACCTCCTTCCATACCATCACGGCCTGTTTTCTGAGCTTCAGGAAGGATGCACCAGCACAGAACTTCTTCAGCCATTCTCAGCTTACTAAAATAGATGTGTACCTATATCCTCAGATATAAGTTGCCTCTTGTGCTCTCATCGGTTTAACTGATCACTGATCTTGCTAGCTAGGGATGATGGGAGTTGTAGTCCAAAAACAGCTGGAGACCCAAGTTTGGGCAATACTGGTTTTTAGGGCTTGCAACTAACTAGAACCCTACTTGGAAGTATTGGCATAGTTGCCAAAGGGTTTTCTTCTTCTTCATGGTTGTCAAATCAATGTAGAATCAAGCCTACATATTATTTAAATCAGGGGTGGCCAACTGGCAATCTGCTCACAATTTTATCTGGTGCCTCACATTCCTATCAAAAGTGTTCTCAGTTTGCAATAAATAAAGATCTCACATTTTAATGTTACATCTCACTTTTGGAATATGTTTATAATATGCAAATGCACGTATGGCTGGTAGCTTGTTTTGAGAACAATATTGATCCGAGTTGGGCCATCTTGGATCTTTCAAAGTGGTCTCTCTCACTATGGTATTGTCTGGAGCGTTGCATGATGAGAGTCAAATGACTTCACAAAATACCTTAATGGCTCTCAGGGAGTTTGTGGGGGGGTGTTTTGGAGTGCAGGTCTCCCCTTCATTAATAGGGTCAGGGTCTGAAACACATATGTGTGTGGGAGAGAAATCTGATTTGGGCTACATTCTGACAGCACTTTCCGGTTTTCTTTTTTGACAAATCATTTTTATTAAGTTTTACATTGCAAATTTAAATTCAAACAGTCAAAGGATTCAGGGAATCCTAAATGATGATGTTGATGTTTAATGTTCACTTTCCAGTTTTCTTGATGTTCCCTTACTGATAAATTTTTGTATTTTATGTGATCTTCTGCATGGCATAAATGTCACTTCTGGAAGTCTAGTGGAACTTCAGTGCTCATTCCTGGTTTAGTTGTTTTCAGAAAAAAATCTGTTTGCAACCCTGTTAACCTGTAAAATAGTGGGATGTAATTTGGGGCAGTATCCTGGCATACAGTTCTCTCCTGCCATTTTCATGGGCGAATCATGGGAGGGCCAGAAGCACACATGCATATAAAAAATGTGTATGAAGAAGAGGGCAACTTCTCTGATTATGTCTGCTGGGAAAGTCTACAGTACAAACTGTCAAATGGAGTTGTCACCCCAAAATTCCCCCTTACAGCTGTCCATTTGTCATTAGCCAGAGTTCCAAGGCCTGTCTTTGCCCCTGCTCACAGAGAGTCCTGCTGGCTTCAGCAGGTGAAATGTGAAATGTGTGGATATAAGGACCAGGGGGGAAATAAATGGGAGAAAGCTGTGGTGAATTTAAACGTACAGGTGGAGTCTTCAGGTTGCCAAGTAACAAATGGTTCACTTAAGTTTTGACCAGTAGATTGACTTGCTTCCTGAATCCAGACAATTATATAATTCCAGTCTAGCACTAATGGGGGGAAAAATGTGTGTGAAACAAAACTGGAATCGGCAAGAATGAATAGCACTTACTGAGTACTTATTTTAGCAGCCTTCCCTAACCAGGTGCCCTCTAGATGTTTTGACCTCATCCTTGATCATTGGCCATGCAGGTTGGTGCTGGTGAGAGTTGTACTAAATTGGAGAGGCCTGATTCATAGGGTCACTTTTCCCAGCAGAGCTGCCCTTTTATAGGCAGCCCTTGCGTAGAATTCTAAAGACCTCCCAACCTCCAGTAGCATAATGCTTTTATAAGAAACAATTAAAAGCAGCAAATTAGCTAGCTTCTGTGAAACTCAAAATACAGCTTGTGAGTTGGTTAGTTCTAATAAATATATTGCTCTGTTGCTGCTGCATGGCTTATTCCTGACCTCATTCAGCATGCCACTATTGAAATAACATTTTTAAAATTTGGATTAATATTAACAAGTTTCATTCAGCCGCTAATGGCCCAATTAAGGAGGATTTTCACTTCCAGTGGCCAGACTAGTAATAGGCACCATATTTGGATCAATTGGCTTTGGAGAGTAACTACAGATCGGCAAATTAGTCAGTTTCCAGTCTATTGCTGCTTTCAGATGTTTCCATTCTTATGTTTGCTATTGAAACTTAATTGGAAGATCTGGGAAATGTGAAAAACATAACCACACAATCCTAACCATGTCTCCTCACAAGTCCTGTTGAATTTGATGGTGCTTACTCTCAGGTAAATGGAGTTAGGATTGCCACTGAAATTGGTCAGCATTATAAGTCCAGAAATGGCAGATCAGCTCACATCAAATTCTCAAGCATCCAAGAGGACCTAAAAATCCTAACGTTTCATACCAGATGTGGTTGTGGAGACCAGAGACAGATGACAGTTCTATCCAAAAGTTGAAGAAGGTTTCGTAGAGCTTTCATTCTCTAATGAAATAGGTATTATGGGCTTTTGAAGCACCACTTAATATGCAAACAATGGGCACAAAGATGATGAGAGCCCCCGCCATGGGCAACGATGTCAGTTTCATGCCACCGTCAACTCACTGAAATAACATGAATCTGACCCCAACCTTATAAAAGTTGTGGAGGATCCATTATCAGATATATCAGGAATGAAGAGCCACACATGTTCTGTCATATTCCACATGTTGTTGACCTCTAACACCCATTAATCATGACCACTGCTCATGTTGGCTGGGGCTGATGGGACCTGGAGTCCAATAACATATGGAGGACCACAGGTTCTTCACGCTTGGCATATGGTATGAAAAGGGAGGGAGACATTTGTATGTCCCACTGCCAAGTGACACAGGTAGGGTATTGCTGAATCTAGTACAGTTGTTTCCTACTTTCCTGTCTCTTTAGTGAGGTGACATCAGTAAAAATGGTCACTAAGAATCTAAGGTCAAAAAGCCATCAATTAGTGATCACTGAAGGAGCACTTGCTCCCTTACTTCTCTCCTCATGCCAAGATCTGTAGAAAAGGCCCCTTTACTCATGGAAACATGGACCTTTTCTGTCATGATTGCTCATCTTTGGAACTTTACGCTATGGCTATATGAAATTTCCATCTTAGGAAGAACTTCCTAAGTACACAGGGAGAAAAATCTGCTTCACTCCCAGATGCCTTTAGATATTTATAAGTTTCCAAAGTTTGAGAGCTTGTGGAAGCAAATCATGTGCCCCCTCCCCTTGAGTGATTGACACTCCCCAGAGAGGCCTAACCCCTTGGCTGATTCTGTCCCACCTTCTAGAAATGTTTGTTGACTTTCATGTCTATGAAGAGGTAATTAAGGTTGGCCTTATTGTACTGTTTGTTTAGTCTTGGTCTACTGGATTTTAACATTCCAAGTGTTCACCACCACCACCACCTAAATCTGTTTTATCAAGGCTGCAATATTTACTATGTAATCCTAGGCATGTTTACTCAGAAGCAAATCCTATTGTGTCCTGTGGGGTTTACTCCCAAGTAAACATGTTTAGGCTTAAGAAGCCTCACAGCTCAATCCTAACAATGTCTATTCAAAAGTAAGTCCTGTAGAATCCAATGTTCTTACTCTTGGGTAAATGGGATTAGCTTTGCAACCATAGTACAGCAAAACACCACTCAAAACATAATTAAACTGATAAAACAGTCCATTGCATGAGTTGACATATTCTGTGACAACAGCAGTCTATAACTGTAACACCCTTTCTGCTCCCAAAAACCAGATCCTACTCATTGACAATTCAACTTAATAGTTTAATAGCAGTTGAAAGTCCCCAACTATCTGACATTCTTTATCTACCACCTATAGTTTGCAATTTGCTGTTTCTTCTGGCCCTAATATTGTGACTAACGCTAAAGGTAAAGGTACCCCTGCCCGTACGGGCCAGTCGTGTCCGACTCTAGGGTTGCGTGCTCATCTCGCTCAAGAGGCCGGGAGCCAGCGCCGTCCGAAGACACTTCCGGGTCACGTGGCCAGCATGACGAAGCTGCAGCTGGCGAGCCAGCACCAGCGCAGCACACGGGAACACCATTTACCTTCCCGCTATAAAGCGGTACCTATTTATCTACTTGCACTTAGGGGTGCTTTCGAACTGCTAGGTGGGCAGGAGCTGGGACCGAACGACGGGAGCTCACCCCGCCGCGGAGATTCGAACCGCCAACCTTACGATCAGCAAGTCCTAGGCACTGAGGTTTTACCCACAGCGCCACCCGCATCCCGAAAACGCTAGCCGTAGTTAGATAACGCTAACTATGACTAATTTCACAAAGCCATCCTTAGAAGCCACGTCTCGGAGTTGACTCAACTGAAATTAATCATAGTTAGTGTGAGTGACAGTTTGTTGCTGTAGACAATCCAAAAAATCATGGGTAACCAAACACAAACCAAACACTTCCAAAATTCCCCTGACCAGAGGAGAGCCTGAGGCTTATTGTAGCTTGTTCCTGCACATGCATGTCTGCTAAACCAGATGTCCTTTTTGCCACGGAGAACCACATGTGTTGGTGGGAAGCAACTCATGCCAGTGGCCAAATCCAGCTATGGGCAGAGCCAATAACACACACATGCCAGGGTGAGTAAATTTGGTTTCTCTAATATTACCATATTGCCAATCTTATATTCAGTTCTTCACATTTCCAGTTTACAAAGCAAAATTGTTGTTTAAAGTGGGCATGAAAATTCATCAGTATTTTAGTATGAAAGTCTCCTAATAAAAAAAAAAGTTTGGGATGCAGTTTTGTCTAATATACACATTTCCCCAAAGCAATATTCCCTAATACAACGCATTGTTTCAGTATATATGCACACTTTAGAGTAGCATATGCATTTTTCTACACATTACCTAGCTGGAGAACTGCATTGCAACATTCAGAGAAAATTGAACTTTGAAGGCTAGCTGTGCTTCACTTCACATATTGCTTTGAAAATTGCAAATTTGATAAGCAAACCTTGAAATGTGTACTGAACAGACTTTTTCTCCTATCCCTAGCACACACTCCTACACACACAGACTCCATTGTGATGGGGAGGAAGGCACAAGGGAGAGTCATCTCTCAACGCCCATCCCTCCCCATCACAGCCTTCAAAACAGCTGTTTGAGTATTACTCTTCACATGCCTTCCTCCCAGCTGTTTGGTGGGCTGAGAGAAACATGATTTCCATGGGGAGGAAACTGCACTGGTGTGACTCCGATCACAATTGTGCTTCCCCTCAGGCAGAGAATTTAATTGGTGGTGGGCACCCAGTTGGGCCATGGGTTGCTAACATGTGCGCTAAGCCATGTTTTAGTGTGACATGTAAACACTGCCTGTGTGTGTGTGATGCGATGCTCTTCTGGAGAAAATTATACATCATTGTCCTGGGACTCTTCCATGATGTGCCATCTGGGCGCATGGGAGGCAGCTGTTTGGTTGTGCTATAAATTGCCATCTTAATAGGGCACAGCATTTGTGAAGCATTGCTAGCTGCTGACTCTAGAAAAATGTTTTCCTTTGCGTTCCTGTTCTTCCAGTCTTTTCTCCTTCTCCTCAATCATGTTCCCATTATGAAAAAAAGAAAACGTATGCAGCAGTTAAGAAAAAAAAAAAGATGAAAGCTTGATCTTTTTGCCTGAAGCAACGTTTGCAAAACTGGCTTTGTTTTGGCAAGAGGGAAATTAACCCCATCTTAAAAGTGTGAGATATTGAAGATACCTTGCAAAGTTAAAACCTTTTTTCTGCCTGTAAATCACCCTGATATTCTGAACTCCGATGCATATTCCGAATCCCCTTGAGCAAAACTAATGACAGCTTCTGACAGCACAATTAATGTATTTACCGCTGATATTTTTGAATTCTGGGGACTTCAGAATGTTGGTCCCATTGGTGATTTTCAGGAATGGCTAGATTTGGTTTCCTTTCACCCTAAAACATTGCATTTAGCAAAAACTAATCAATTTTTTTTTAAGAACAAAAAAGCAACATCATAAAGTGATGAAGGGAAATCTGACCCACAAAATCTTAAGTTCTAGGCTGTGCAGTCTTACAGGCACTAACCTCATCTGATCACAGTCAGTAGGACTTACACCTGAGGAAATTGGTAGAAATTCAGCTTGAACCTTGTTCCCAGAAACCAGAAGAATGAACGCAGAAGTAAGGACTGTGGACTTACCTTGGAAGGCACAACTATTAGAGGGAGAATTTATTGCACATTAGATAAATATTTAACATTGCATAATCTTTTCCTGCATCTTACTTATTTTAGGACGTGGTGATGTTCAATCCTGCATGTACACAGCATATGCAGATGTGGATGGATTATAAGTGTGCCATGGGATACTTATTGTCAGAAAGGAATGGGATGCTCTCTCAGTGTAGGGCTGGGTTTCCCAAACTTGGGTCTCCAGCTGTAGTTGGACTCTAGTTGCCATCATCCTTGACCACTGATCCTGTTAGCTAGGGATGATGAGAGTTATAGTCCAACAACAGCTGGCGTTTGGGAAACCCTGGTGCAGGTTGTTTCAGGTTGCTGAACTTGCAACAGTGTCCCTACTTACGGACAATATGCACAAGCAAGCATACAGGTAGAGACTTCTGGTGATTAGTTAAAGCTGTGTTTGCCTTATGGGCTACATTGCTGAGAAATACAGTGCACAGCTCCCCATGTTTCTGGCATGGAATGCTTAGATATATATCCTGGTTTGGAAGACATGAGTCAGCTTTCAGGTTACATATTAAAATTACCTACATGAGCTTGCTGGGAACAAACAATAAACTCAGAGGAGACTAGCTTTCAAATAAAGAGGAGATGTGTTCTTCAGCAAAAAGCCTGAACAATACATTCTGCTGATGGGTATCTTTACATTTTAATAGGACGATGAAGTGAAAGTGTTTCAAAACTATTTAAATAGCTGGAAAACTAGTTTTACGGCAATTTCCTAGCTTCACATTGCTTCTCTCCAAATGCACCTTAGCTCAGTACTTGACCTAAGGAAAGAAAGCTCTTTTAAAAAACGTCATCACAATCAGCTTTGCAAGAGCAGCCAGGAGAGTCTCTCTTTCTCAAACTGTATCCTCTGTTAAAGCAAACTTTGGTTATGCAGACAATAGGATATTGTGTGTTTGACAGAAACTCCAGCTTCCACTTTTTCCGACCGAGAAAACTAACTAGGAACTTCAGACTTTTTTTTTTTTTTAATAATATTTATTAAAAATTTTCCAGAATAAAAAGGAAAGATAGCAAGAAAGAAAGAAAAAACAGATATGATTTACACTTGGTTTCAGTGGCATCTTTCCCGGACTCCCCCCCTCCCCCTCTTGTATTCCATTTCCCTTAAATTGATTCCACAGATTCTTACCCCAAATTTTAAAACCTTATTTGTAATTTTAAATAACCCATTTATTCCAAATTAATTTATCTTATTTATCTTAATGAACCATTTCTCCTTATATTTTATATAATTCCCTAAGATCGACCCCATTTCCCTTCCACGAATTCCCCTATTTTCAAACAACAAACATGAAAAAAGAAAAGAAAGAAATAATATATAATTTTACAGCCTTTGGATTCCAAATCTCCGCCCCCCCCATTCCCCGGTTCCAATCCCCAAAGTTCATCCATTGTCTACTGCCAGCCTGGTGTATCCACGTCTATATCTCAACTCCACTTTGCCGTCTTTTGATAGCTTTTAATTTCAGAAAGTCCAATCTCGAAAAAACTCTCAGAAAAAGTCATTGTTCTTCCATCCAGACCTCTATGTTTAAGAGTCTAACTTAAATTCTATTTCTTGGTCCTTTTAAAGTCTGGATGTTCCAAATACTCCGGCTTCAAATTTGGTCCAGCTCTTATTCCTCAGGTTGCTTTTTCCTGTTCTGCTGCAGAAACCTTCTAATTCAGAAACTTCTTGTTCTCCACAGAGGCTTTTGTTATTCAGGAACATAACTTGCGTCAAGTCCCTTCCTTTCTTCAATAGATAAATCCATTGTCTCCTTTAGTATAGAAACCTCTGTAGACAAAATAATGCTTCGTTTTTGCAGCTTTCCCAAGAGATAACAGATCCTGCTCAAATTCATAGTATTTTTCCACTTGCTGCTACTGTTGCAATGTCCCAGCCTCCCTCTAGAGGGAATATGGTAACTTAATTTCTTTCAAAATCAGACCCAAAAGTCAAATAACTTGTTGCCTTTATTTCCAATAATTTATGTCCAAATTGTAACAAATCTAACCAGCAAAGCCATCGTAACAAAGTTCTCTTTTATTTTCCTGCTTTGACAGCTACTTTGACAGCTGTCAAAGTTTCTGTGTCTCTTCACCAGTCTCTCATAGCGGATCGTTCCCGGTTCCCGGGGGGGTTGCACTTTAGTTCCCACAAATCAGTCTTCTCCTCCAGCACAATTATTGTAATTTCCCTTCGTGAAGTTAAAAAATTTTTTCAGGTAAACAAGTTCATCTCTCGATCTTAGTTGTCAAATCCTTGCGTTGAGCCATCTACAACAGGGGGGGGGCGGACTTCCTTTTTGCACTCCCCCCGCTCGCTCCAAATTCAAAGATCAAATTTCCCTTTTAAGTCCAATCAATTTACTCACGGGTTGTTCCTTTTAGTCCAAATCCGAAATTTTCAAAGAAGAAGTCGTTGCTCTCCGCCGAATGGCATGCGGCTTCTCTGGGCAGGGGAAGCATTGGACTCACAGCACCACACCCCCCCGTCACCCGCTCCGCAGCCTTTAAAAAGGCTCCTTCGCGGGTCGGGGGGGTGCAAACGGTGCCCGCCGAGTCACCAAGTCCATGGGCATCTCCGCCCATGGTTTTTGAGGGTCCCCGCGTCGCCGGCACGGCAGGACCCGACCCCTACCCAGCCGACTCCCTCCGGAGCTCGGAGGGAGTCCGCCATTCGGCGATGGCGCCGACCCGGAAGTAGGAACTTCAGACTTCAAGTCATATGCAGGCCAGCCGTGTCAGGAGGCCATGTAGACATTTTAATACCAAATATAATAGGGATAAAGGGACACAGGTGGCGCTGTGGGTTAAACCACTGAGTCTTGGGCTTGCCAGTCGGAAGGTCGGCAGTTCGAATCCCCGCGACGGGGTGAGCTCCCGTTGCTCGGTCCCTGCTCCTGCCAACCTAGCAGTTCAAAAGCACGCCAGTGCAAGTAGATAAATAGGTACCGCTCCGGCGGGAAGGTAAACTGTGTTTCCATGTGCTGCTCTGGTTCACCAGAAGTGGCTTAGTCATGCTGTATGCCGGCTCCCTCAGCCAATAAAGCGAGATGAGCGTCGCAACCCCAGAGTCGGTCATGACTGGACCGAATGGTCAGGGGTACCTTTACCTATAATAGGGATATATGGTGAAGGACTGGAAGCCCAGGTGTACACCGCACAGATGATAATATTAAGTACCAGTAAGTAATATTAAGATAAATATTAAGGCATCCCTTATTGTCTACGTGCATTTATTCAGCAGCATTTCTGTTCTTCCTTGTTCTTGTTTGCCTCACTTCGACAAGGTTTCCATTTTTGGAAGGAAGTCTCCTTCCCTCTAATAGCTTCCTTGACTTTATATATTAACTGTGACCTACCAGTTGAACACTGACAGGCTGGAGGTTCAGTTGGGCTCCCTGTGACCAATCCATTGGTAAGGTGAATTTTGTTTGCTGATAGGCTGGGAAACAGAAGGATGGTAGTTGACCTGCTTAGGTTTAATAGCTTAATCCCCTTTTTCTCCCTCTTTTTTTAATCTTTAGCCTGCACCGTCGGCACCTTCAAAGCATCGGTGGGAGATGCACCGTGCAGTCCCTGCCCTGCCCACAGCTATTCTTCCACACCAGGCTCCAGTGAATGTGCTTGCCTGACCCGATACTACCGTTCGTCTTCAGACACCTCCGACACCCCCTGTACCAGTAAGTACCTGGGAGCAAGTGGGTTTGCTTTAAACCTTCTTTCCATTGGCCCCTGCTTCCTGCAATCCTCCTTTTAGCTCCTGGGCACTATCCCGCTGTCCTGGCCCCAAATTTGGTCTGTTCTGGCTTTATTCACCTTAGCTCCTCTGTGCCCCTTTCCCATCTGTCCATGGCCTCAAGTCCTTCCTTGCTCCTGTCCAATTCTATTCAGGGCTATATTTCAATGGCATCCTTTGGGACTCACTCACTGCTTCACAGACATGGGAAAGGTTTTTACAGAAGATGCAGTTGTGTGTGACCGAGAACAGTAGCGGATTCCTTATCCGAAAGCTGCTCCCCACACTGCTGTTTATCTGCCTTCTTTTAGGGATGTATCTGGCAGTGTTTGAGACACAGAATCATCCATGAAGGATTTTTCATTTTGAATGCCATGGTGCCTGTCCGTGGCAGAACGTATTGCAACTGATACTCAGGCTATATTGGAAACAGCCTTTCCTTCTGAATAACCAGAAGGATATGCTGCTTCTCTACATGGAGATTTCACTTCGTTTCATTATTGTGGCTACTACCCTTCGGCCTAAATGCTAGATGCAGCCCCCTCCTTAATTTCATCTGATTCCAGGGCTATTTCTAGGAAGTCATCTCTCTCCATTGCCCCACCCGCTCACCCACCCATGAAAGGCCACCAAGGAGAGTAGCTGGTTGGGCATCGCTGTTGGAAAATGCTCTTAGCTTCCTCCATCAGTGTCACCCATGTTCCCCAGTGGGGCTGGGCGATATCTGGTTTTCAACATCACAATATATCACTAGCTAAACATGGCATTATATCGATATATCACAATATATATCTGTGGTGGCAGAGGGCTTCCCCACAGTGGTGAAGGGCCTTAAAATGTAATGGAGGAGTAGATTTAATAAAAATATTAAATAAACTTCCATATAAAATGCTTAATATATTTTCAACCACTTTGAGTAGTTTAAGTGATTTACTAGTCAGTTTGCATCTGCTTCCTCACTCAGAGGCCTAAGTACAACCTGTGCATGCATAAGTCCCCACTGAGTTCAATTAACTTCTACTTTCCTGGGAATAAGCCTCATTGAATTCAGTAAGGCTTGCTTGTGAGTAGACATGCATTTGCTTGCACTGCTTACTGAAAAACACCCTGCCCATCATTCTCACATAGTACCCAACCTCCCATTTCAGCATAAGACAGCAAGCTAAATCTTCTCCCCTCCACCCCCCCAGAAGCGCCCCCCCCCAAAGCCCTCATCCTACCAATCTTTCCCTTTTTATCAGAGGGAGGGAGGGCAAGCAAGCAAAAAGATACTCCTTTAAATAAAAAAAATTAACCCTTTTTAATATGGAGGAAAGCTATTTAGGGGGAACCAACAACATAAAGACCACCAGAAAATAAAAATGCCCCCCCCTTTTTTTCCCACTGGTGGAGGTGAGTATGAGAGAAGAAATAAGTGCCTTCCAGTTCTTTGTTTACTTTGTTTTGTTTACTTTGCCTCTTTGATTATTAGCCATGGGGGGTTCCTCCTGGATTGTTAGCAGGCTCTGCAAAATTAGCTGAGCTCTAAGTGGAAAGATACTGGTGAAGCTGAAAGGGTTTGCTGGTTTCTGTGAGGGCTTATTGTTATTTCTTATCGGTTAGGAGGAAGGAGGGAGAGAGCCAACAAAGCTGGCAACAAGGTGCCTGCAAATTATCAGCAAATTATCAGCAAATTATCTGTAAAGTATTGGTTCAGCTGAGCTACCCCCTGGGAACTTGTCAAAGCTCCGCCTTTTGTTCACCGGTATATTGCCTTGTTGAAACACTTATCACAATGTTATTTCAATACCGGTATAGCATAGCCCTATTCCCCAGCCTTCCTTTCCTGCTCTGGTGGAAATAAAAGGTGTGTCTTCACCCATATCTCTCTATAGGAATAGTTGTAGTATTGGTCTGAAGCGGCCCACTGCTGCATTTGCACTGTGAGTTAAACCACAGAGCCTAGGACTTGCCAATTCAGAAGGTCAGTGGTACAAATCCCTGCGATGGGGTGAGCTCCTGTTGCACAGTCCCAGCTCCTGCCCATCTAGCAGTTTGAAAGCACATCAAAGTGCAAGTAGATAAATAGGTACCGCTCCGGCGGGACGGTAAACAGCGTTTCCGTGCGCTGCTCTGGTTCCCCAGAAGCAGCTTAGTCATGCTGGCCACATGACCCGGAAGCTGTATGCCGGCTCCTTCGGCCAATAAAGCGAGATGAGCGCTGCAACCCCAGAGTCAGCCACGACTGGACCTAATGGTCAGGGGTCCCTTTACCTTTAAAAGGGGAAAGGCAGTTTTGAGGGGAAGAGGCTTATCATTAGCAGCAGAAATTGTCCAGGAGGCTGCTGGTCAAGGCCCACAATTTTTAGCACACCCCCTCCACAAAATAATAATAAAAAAAATAAAATAAAATCCTCACACGTGGAGAGTCTGCTTTGGCTAGACGCACCATAAAATTTTGTCCTAAGCAATTGCAGTGGAACCTCGGCTGTCAAACGTAATCCATTCTGGAAGACCGTTCGACTCCTGAAATGTTCGACAACCGAGGTGAAATTGCCAGTTGGCAAAATCCATTGAAAAAATGGAGAAACGCGCCTCGGAAGCCGTTCAACTTCCGAGTAGCGTTCGAAAACAGAAGCGTTCACTTTCAGGTTGTCGGCTTTCGAAAGCCGAAACGTTCAACTTCCAAAGCGTTCGACAACCAAGGTTCCACTGTAGTATTAAGAAGTGTAAAGACTTTCCCCTTTATTTCTTGAAGTGCATTGTGAACCCTCTGAAACACTGCAGCTGCCTTTTTGCATCATTTTATGGGGGGGAGAGTTTCTCCTCAATTCTCAGGCTCTGACTCTCTGCGTTCGTTCCTTGCAGGCACCCCATCTGCCCCTCGTGACCTTAGCTATGAGATCATTGGATCCAACGTCCTCCTGACCTGGCGCCTCCCAAGGGACTTGGGTGGCCGAAAGGATGTTTTCTTCAACGTCATCTGCAAGGTGTGCCCGACAGGCTCCCCGGGGCCTTGTGTTCGATGCGGGGACAGCGTCCAGTTTGAGCCACGCCAGGTGGGGCTGACAGAGAGTCGGGTGCAAGTCTCCAACCTCCTGACCCGCGTGCAGTACACCTTTGAGATCCAGGCAGTCAACCTCGTGACGGAGCTCAGCCCAGATGCTCCACAATTCGCCGCCATCAATGTTAGCACCAGCCAGTCAGGTGAGGAGTGCTTTTGGGGGAGCCCCATTCTTTGCTTTGCCAATTCTGTTTTGTCTTCCTGGTCTTGTTTGGCGTTTCTGTTCAAGCAATGACTCAAACACCAAAGTGTATTGCCAGTATTTGCTCTTTAGAGTCTCACATCACCCTAAAGTATCACCATCATACTTAATATTCATAAAGGATTTTCCATACATTATCTAGCTGTAATTCTTACAACACCTCCATGAGATAAGTCAATGTTACCGTACTGGCCCGAATATAAGCCATACCCAAATATTAGCTGCACCCTTAAAATTAATGGTGGGACGCAGGTGGCACTGTGGGTTAAAGCCTCAGCGCCTAGGACTTGCCGATCGAAAGGTCGGCGGTTCGAATCCCTGCGGCGGGGTGCGCTCCCGCTGCTCGGTCCCAGCGCCTGCCAACCTAGCAGTTCGAAAGCACCTCCGGGTGCAAGTAGATAAATAGGGACCGCTTACCAGCGGGAAGGTAAACGGCGTTTCCGTGTGCGGCTCTGGCTCGCCAGAGCAGCGATGTCACGCTGGCCACGTGACCCGGAAGTGTCTCTGGACAGCGCTGGCCCCTGGCCTCTTAAGTGAGATGGGCGCACAACCCCAGAGTCTGTCAAGACTGGCCCGTACGGGCAGGGGTACCTTTACCTTTACCTAAAATTCATGGGGGGGGGGAGGGAGAAAAAGACAGTATCCAGATATAAGCCACTCCCTTAAAATTCCACAGTCACTCACACCTGTTCCGTTTTACCGTATGTCTGTTTCAGTAGCGATATCATAAAAGCCAATTTTTGTAAGGTCGCGAATTCAAGCAGCATTTTAACTTTTCACGGTTGGAATTTGGGGGGGGGGGGGAAGTGAGACTTATATTCAGGCCAATATGGTATTATCCTCCACACAATAGATGCGGGAGGCTGAGGCTAAGTAAGAACAGGGTGGATTGCCTAAGAGTATAAATTCATGGAAGAGGTAAGATTTGAACTGGGGGCTTTCAGATTCATAACTCAGTCTCTTGCAGGGTTTTTTTTTTGTGGGGGGGATGCCCCAGTGCTTCCTCCATGAAAACTCGCTCCTTAATTCTGAATCAGAGCAAACAGCATTCTGCAGGAAACCCAAATTGCCGTTTGTTCCAGTTCAGCATTGAAAAGTAGGGTTTTGAGGGGAAAGCAGAACAAGAACAACAACAACAACAACAACAGTAAGGTGCTCAGATGTGAAACTGAGAAAGTGCAGCCATGTGCCTAGAAAGTGCAGGGCAAGAAATATTTTTGTGGATGAGCCCTTCGTCTGGAGGGCCACAGGAGTTGGGTATGTCAACAGCCACATGGGTCAGAGGAGCAGATGTTTCACTGTGAGGCTTTGGCAGGGAGACCTCTGAGCATCAGGCCTGATGCAAAAATGAAGAGCAGTTTCTTGGATTCTGTGGCTGTCTCCAAACAGCATATATATTTCCTACACCTCATATAATGGCGCAGTTCTAAAGCACATTGTAGGGAAATGTAGGGATGCCGCAAATCTCTGTGATCTCCCATTTCCAGAGCAAAAATAAAATAAGCATTTTTGCTTTCGTGGATGAATGTTAGGAACATTTTTGTTGGAACCACAACAGCAGCTAACATTAATGCAGTCTGTTGCACAGAGAAATCAGTTGCACGTGTGGTGTAAGCAGAGATTCTGGTCTACGTGATACGGTTGTCTGTGTTTTTGCATGTCAGATATGCATGAGTAAGTCTTGAGATGCAAGCCACCCTACACACTTTTAGTGTCTCTACAGTAAATTTGACTATTTATTGACAATTGTTACCAACACATGACCATCACTATAAATAGAGTAGATTTGCTCTGCACTCACTGTGCATATCATAGGCCCAAATTTCTTCTCCTTTTTTTGAATGACAGTTTGATCTGTGTTAATACTAGCACTATATTATATATAACCTTTTTATCCTGTTCATTGCAATCATAATTCCAGGATAACAGTAAAATTATACTAGCAGCCTCATACTCAGTGTTGCTCAGGAACTGTAGGAAACCAAAACAGCAATAAAAACAACAACAACAGCAAACAGTGCAGTTTTAAAATAAGTGGCGCAATTTTGAAAGTTTCAGTCTGGCATCCAGTTGTATTCAAAGACAGACAAAAACCTCCTTGATCTCAGGAAACTTCATACAAAATTGCTGCAGTTTTGAACAGTTTGGCCTGCCATTTTTGTTCAAAATTGTGTCTGGTTGCATCCAAACATAGCTGAAAAACTACTCCTTGATCTTAGGAAACATCATGCAAAATTGGGTTATGATAGCAGCAAACAAGCAACTTTCCTAAATACACATAAAAGCAACATCACAAAACAAAGGGAGATAAATTACAGTCAATAAACATCCAATCTAACTCCAGCAAAGTCTCTGAACAAGGAACCAGGTCTTTTAGCTGGTGCTGGAAATTCAGTCATATCTCAGGGGAGGGAGTTCCAAAGCTGGGGCGCCACCACCAGGAAGGCTCTCCCCCACCAAACAAACCTCAGTTTAACAGGTGGCTACACCAAGCAAAAAGGGACGTGGGTGGCACTGTGGTCTAAACCACTGAGCCTAGGACTTGCCGATCAGAAGGTCGGCGGTTCGAATCCCGCGACAAGGTGAGCTCCCGTTGCTCGGTCCCTGCTCCTGCCAACCTAGCAGTTCGGAAGCATGTCAAAGTGCAAGTAGATAAATAGGTACCACTCCAGCGGGAAGGTAAACGGCGTTTCCGTGCGCTGCTCTGGTTCGCCAGAAGCGGCTTAGTCATGCTGGCCACATGACCCGGAAGCTGTACACCGGCTCCCTCAGCCAATAAAGCGAGATGAGCGCCGCAACCCCAGAGTCGGCCACGACAGGACCTAATGGTCAGGGGTCTCTTTACCTTTACCTTTACACCAAGCAAGCCAGTTTTGATACAGAAGATGAGCTGTTTCTTCTCACAGGTAACCAGGTCCCACGTTCTTTAGAGTTTTATATACCATCACCAGCATGAGGAAAACAATAAAGTCTCCGCATTTTGCTATTTGGTCATGAGTATATCAAACAATGGGCCTTTAAAGCCTGCAAAGTATGTGAAATGGTGTTACTGGACTGTGGCTACAGTATAAAGCAAGGACAGGCATTGTAATTCCATTGGCAGTTTTGAATGGGGACTGTAATGCCCCTTTAAGCCTATTTTGAATATGATTATACAAGTAGTCCATTACCGTGGTTGGGATCCATTTTACAACAAACAAACAAAACCCCAGAACAATTGCACCCCTGCTGTAGCAGCTGACTGGCAAACATGCTGTGCCTGCATTCAGGAAGGTTTTGCACATTCCTAGGAAGAAAATACTGCAAGGAAGAAACATTATTAGAAGAGGATGTGTCAGGTGGTCCCCTCCATCTCCTGCTCACCGCTGTTGTTTTGCCTGACCCTCTGCTACCTTTCAGTTCCTCTTCCCTTTCAACTTCCTCGTTTACCTTTTCTGTGTCACACTTGCTCTCTTCCTTCTCCCAGCTGCCTTTTGTCTTGTCTCTTCCTTTCCGCACACCCTTTCACTTCCCATCAGCTTCTGTCCTTGGCAGCCCATATTTCACGGCCTTTTAAAACGAACGTTGCAACGATGCACCAGCCTGTCTGTCTCCGAAGGGAAAGCATATGAGAGGTTGACAAAAGGTAAAAACTATGTGAATCGCTAGTCTGAACCGCAGAAACGCATGCAGTCTCTAGGTCTGCGCAATGCCGGAAACCTTTATCAAAATGTCAGGGAGCCAAGTTGTTGCTGAACTTCAGTGGTGGGTGAAGCATTGGAAGCGGTAAAGCTGCATTTCAGGTGTCACCTGTATAGATAAAAGAAATTCAGTTGGTGAGGTGGAGACTTTCTCATCAAGGTTTGGAGGCTGGCTCTCTAAAGATAAATATTGTGGGATACTTGTGGAATTCAAGGTTAGGTGGCAACCATTTTTAGACACATCCAGTTGACGCGTCATCACCAACGTGCGGGTCCTTTTGGACCTGGAAGAAGGCAGAACAGGAACATTCAACTGACACGCATGGGGGCCAGGAACAGAACCCCTATATGAAATGTATTTGCAAATTCTTGTATGAAATGACCAAATCTGCATTTTTTAAGGAACTTGGAAGCGGCCTTATATTATTCTGGGTCGGATCGTTCGTCCATCTAGCCAGGGGTACCAACAAGATTTTCTGAGCCTGGTGCACTGTACCTAGACTAAGTGCTTTCTGCTGCACTTACCAGAGAAGAAATAATTTTGCATACAATTTGCAAACAGTTTATGTCACATGCAAATTTGTACCCACTGTTGTAGGTGCGGGTGTGGCGCTCTCAAAAATAAATCAAGTGTCACACACAAGTTATAAGGTGTCCAACAGACAGAATATCAGCAGGTGAAATTTTCCCCATAGTTCCATGCTACAAAAGGCTTGCTCTGTTTAATATCTGCCTGCCCCATATCTGTGGTTTTGGTCACCTCCTGCCTTGGTCCAACTCTCAGATGAACATGCCTCACGTTGCTGTTGTGAACATACAGAAGAAGATATAAAATGGCTGAAAAAAACGACAGTGCTTTTTTACTTACAGGCATCACATTTGTACTTTGTGGCATAAAATTTTGCCTCTTTTCACCAAAATTATGCATGTTTTGTCCCATCCCCTAAAAAAAGAGAAAATAGTACACCTCCAAGGCTTCAACCGATCTTAACATGGACCGATTATTGTGTGTTTAGATGCACACATCCCAACTATAATCAAGTGAGCTTACTCCCAGGTTGGTATGCACAACAGACCCTTTTATCATGAACTTTTCCGCCCCTTTCCCACAAGAAATCCCAGACTGCAATCCTGTACCCACTTACCTTGGGTTAAGGCCCATTGAACATAAAAAAGATTACTTCTGAGTAGACATTCATACAGTTGAACTGTAAGTTAATTATCCATTACATTCTTTATGAGTGTCTGGTCCTTAGTGGAGATGCTTAAGCCTCTTTGCAAAATATTCAGTTTGCTGCTGCTGCTGCTGCTCTTCTTCTCTTCTTCTTCTTCCCCTTCCTCCTCCTCCTCCTCCTCCAGCAGTGAGGGGATTCTTTAACAGTAGATTCTGCAGAAAGTAACTTAACAAATGAGCTTAAATGTGCAGGGGATGAAGAGGCAGGGATTCCTGGTATCCAAGCAACTCACTTGTCAATCACAGCTCTGATTTCACTCGTTAGCTGAAAACACTGAAAGGCACCATTCTGCATTTCAAGTTTCAGCCAAGCTCAACTTCTGAACCCATTCTCCAAGAGCATATGCGCAAAAACCAGGAATGTGATACCTGCCTTGAATACTGAGATAACCTTGGTGTGGATGTTCAGGATACCATAGCATATTTCAGGTTTTAACTGCCGTTTGGCCCTTGCATCTGTTTTGCAAAGGGGGCCAAGGTGGGAGGCGGCAGTATTAAAAAGAAATGCAAAACAGATTGTAATGCAACATTCCCAGAGGCTGAGCCCCTTGTGCTTTGTGAGCAATAAATCCTAATGCTAACTTATTGATAAGAAGTTATGATAAACTTTAGTAAATCATAAGTCTATCACAAGGTAAACAAGAGTATTATTGGAGTGGAAAAAACAGTAGAGCACACAGGACTAGAGCTGTGGGTGGCCAAACCAGGAACCCAACCTGGAGTGCACATTCGCCATTCCAAGGTGGGTCCCTTCAGTCAGGAGTCTGAAAGTGGAGATGGGGATGGAGTTAGGTGCATGTGCCTGTAATGAAACAGGTTCTGCTCTATTAACCAAATCTGGGAAGAAGTCCAGATTCCCAGCATGGAGGCCAACCCAGAGGCTGATGCTGCCCCTCTCATTTCCCTAAAGAGAACTCATGAGACTTGTTCACTAGGCTGGACCCCAGCCATGGCGTTCCAAATTCAAGCCCTCTCTGCCCTGACATCTCTTGCTCGCCTCTAGTAATCCCATTTCCGGTCTTGTTTCTGGAGAAAAGGAGCAGCCAGGCTGGTTTGGGCTGGGCTGGGGCTCCATGTCCTGCCAGCAGCAGAGCCATAATTGGATTCCTTGTGTCTCTTTCAAATTGTGGAAAAACAAAGATCCTCAGGGAGGCTTCCTCAGGTCCCTTCAGCCGTAAAAGAGAAGCAAATCACTCTCATGCAGCAAAGGGGTCTTGGGAGACCAGGAGTGCTGAAAGCCTCCCCATCAGAGTAGTGGTACCTATTGGGCAGCTATTGTGGTCAGGTCCTCCTTTGTCTGCTGTTTCCCGCCCTCCCCCCTCGTCCTCTTCCCCAAGATCATTAGGAGTGAGCTTGAGATGAGCTGACCTCGATTCGTAGTGACAGCTCACGCTAACTAGGCCTCTGTTGCTCCGTCACGTGGCCCCGCCTCACCCCCGCCTCTGTCTATTCGTCCCCCTTGGCAACTTTTCATTTTAGCTTAGATTTTTTTCTCCCCGATTACACATACATTTGGGAAGACTTGCCTGGGCTCAGAGAAAGGCGGGATAAAGGAGATGGGGACGAGGCGGGGGGAGACAGGAAGAGGAAACCCTTTCTGAATGAGTGGCTGTGTCAGTCGTAAGGACACAAGGCGAGTCCTGCTGCATCACACCAAAGGGCCATGTAGTCTGGCAGGCTTACAATCACAGCAGAGGGGGAAGAGACCTCCCCTGTTACTTGTCCTCAACATCTGGTATTTAGAGGCATGCTTGCTGCTTCTGAACATGGAGGTTTGATTTATGTACAATGGATAATGGACATTGATAGGCCCCTCTGTTTGTGTAGTTTTTAAAGCATCTAAATGGCTGCTGTTATATATATTGAAGAAGAAGAGTTTGGATTTGATATCCCGCCTTTCACTCCCTTTAAGGAGTCTCAAAGCGGCTAACATTCTCCTTTCCCTTCCTCCCCCACAACAAACACTCTGTGGGGTGAGTGGGGCTGAGAGACTTCAAAGAAGTGTGACTGGCCCAAGGTCACCCAGCAGCTGCATGTGGAGGAGCGGAGACACGAACCCGGTTCCCCAGATTACGAGACTACCGCTCTTAACCACTACACCATACTGGCTCTGTGAATTCCACGAGCTAGCTATTTTGTTGTGTGAAAGTACTGTTGTTTGGCCATCTCACACCTTTTGGGGGTCCCAAGTTCTAGGATTATGAGAGATGGAGAAAAATTTTCTTTGTATTTTTTTCTCTGCACTGTTAACTATGGTATAGGGCTCTGTCATGCCCTGCCCTAGTTCCCTTGTTTTCTAAATGAAAATGCCCCAAATGTTCTAGCCTTTTTCTATAGGGAAGGTGCTCCAACACCTTGATTAATTTGGTTCTCAAACCCCACCCCCAGTTTTGTGTGTGTATCTTCTGTCTGTCACTCTCCCTCCCTCCCTTATAAACCCAGTAGATCACTGCAGTCTGCAGAAGTGCTCCTTCAAGTTCTAAAGATCTCAGAAGCCCATGTGTCAGGCCATATTCTGTGGAATCATAGAATTGTAGAACCCCCTGCAATGCAGGGATCTCAACATGACAGGTGACCATTCAACCATTGCTTAAAAACCTCCAATGAAGGAGAGGCCATCACCTTCTGAGGGACTTTGTTCCACTGTCAAACAGCTCTTACTTTCGGAAAGTTCTTTCTGATGTTTAGTCAGAATCGGCTTTCTTGTAATTTGAATGCATTGGTTCAAATCCTAGCCTCCAGTGTTCCATCTTCCATATGGCAACTCTTTAGATATTTGAAGATGGCTATCTCCTCTCGGTCTCCTCTTTTCCAGGCTAAACATATCCAACTCCCTCAACTATTGCTTATAAGGCTTGGATTCCAGACCCTTCATCATCTGCACACATTCCAGCTGGTCATATTCTTCTTAAACTGTAGGACCTAGAACCGGATACAGTATTCCAGGTGTGGTCCGACTAAGGCAGAATAGAAGAGTACTATTACTTCCCATGTATATTAAGGAGAAATTTGTGCTAAAATGCTGATGAACTTTCATGAGGGCTATTTGCAAGCTGGTGTGGCAATGTGGAGAAGTGAACTAAGAGTAGAAAAATGAGAAAGTGAGAGGAAGTGAAATTGACATATTTGTCTGGTCATAGTCAGGACACAAGTTAAGCTGATAAGATACATGGTCCAATAGTTTCTTGTAATTAGTTTCGTTCCTACACAACAAGCAGTGAATAAACTATAAGGTAATTTTAGATTTACCTTATAGTAAATTTAGGAAAAGCACCCTTACTGTAATAGTAGCTCAGCAAAGGAATCAACTGCCTAGGGAACATGTGAAATTTGCTGTTCATTTATTTTACTTGCATTCTGCACCCAGAACAGGAGGCTGGTCAGAATTACATGGACATCATTTGAATCCATGCCATTTGCCATGCAATTTTAGATGGGACAAAATAGTCTTGTCATTGATGACTGAGTACCACATTCAAACCTGCCTTTGAAACTAGTTTGTGCATGGATCCTTCCACACAACACATGGTAGCAATTATGAGATTGCCTCTCTGGAGCTTATCCTGGCTCTCTAGTTAGAACACCTGCATGTTTCCAAGTACAGTGGTACCTCGGGTTAAGAACTTAATTCGTTCTGGAGGTCCGTTCTTAACCTGAAACTGTTCTTAACCCAAATAACCACTTTAGCTAATGGAGCCTCCTGCTGCCGCCGCGCCGCCGGAGCACAATTTCTGTTCTCATCCTGAAGCAAAGTTCTTAACCCGAGGTACTATTTCTGGGTTAGCAGAGTAACCTGAAGCGTATGTAACCCGAGGTACCACTGTACCTGTATGTTGCATCCACACTTTTACTTTTTGTGTAGGCATGCACACTTCAAAAAAAGCAATGTCCTGTGTGGGTGCAAATGAAGCCAGTACAGAAATGCTCCCCACACTGGCTGCATCCCACATTTGAACTTTCTATAATGTCACTAGAGAATGCAGAAAAACACGCCAAGCAAACCCAAGGCTTTTTTTCAGGCAGGCAACAGCTGCCACAGGTGTCTACAAATGTGAGGGCACGACCAAGCTGCCTTGTACCTGCCAGAAGTTACTAGGCAGGCTTCCTGGATGTGCTAGACCTGGAGAGCTGGGATTTGGAGAGGCCATAAGTACAGGAACCACCAAGGTGTGATGAGGATTTCATCTCGAGGCAGTGACATTCACAGGCAATAGTGCAGAAGAGTCATTAGGCAGACTTTACAAGGCTGAAGAGATACGGCTGAAGAGGAGATTTCTAGGGCTGAGCGTGACCCTGAGATTATTGACTGTGAAGGCAGATAAAAACTTTAGCTCAGGAGGAAAATTGATTCAGGCTATTACTCTTGCTGCAAGAGGCACATCCGTTATGTTCAGCTGAAAGTTGCAGACAGGTATGTGCCAGGGAAGGGCACACAGTTTTCATAAGATAATGCACACTCAAAAACCATTAAGGTGTATCCAACAGAGAAGGCCTGCATAACTTGTGACCCACAAAGCCAAGTGTAACCTGCCCACTACGTCCTATGTTGCTTTCCGGGTGGTTTTTTTCTCCAGTATCAAAACCAAGAGCTATATCAAGCCCCTGGTGGGACACTTGATGAGCTATATTTGGCATGGTCGCTTCCAAGCAGGTCTGTGCTGCTAGCTGTACACTACAGTATCAGATTCTCCCTACGCTGCACAAACATTAAAAAAAAGTAAATAAACAGCACAATCCACTGGAAACTCCTACAAAGTCCCACTAAAATGTGTTGGACGGGGGACAAGTAGTGATAATCAGCACTGAATGAATGTTTTCGGTGCAAAACATAGAGAGTCCCAGAGCAAGAAAAATGATGGGTTATTGCTGGGACTGAGAGAGGAACATCAGGTTCTTCTCGGTCAGGGTTTCCCAAAATTGGGTCTCCCACTGTTTTTGGGCTACAACTCCCATCATTTAAAAGTGATCTGAAAACAGTGTAACTTTATATTGCTGATAATATGTCCTAGGTAGTATTGATGACTGTGGCTTTTGGGAATGCATATGCAATGCAATGCCACATAGTCTCGGGGTTTCTAAGGAGTTATAGGACACCTATGATTTGGTATACATGAAACATAATCTAACTCTGTCTGCGACCTGGGTCACATGTAACACTAAGCCAAACTATGGCATAATGCAAGTGAGCAAACGTGGTTTCCTGGAGCGAAGATTGCATTCATGCACTTCCCCCGGTCTTCCTGCTGCCATACTACTCAAGGCTAAGCCATGGTGTGGCTTAGTGTTAGGTCCGAACCTGGGTTCATGTTTTATCTTGCTTCAGACACACTGTGAACTACAACCAAGATTTGTTCTTGCTTTCACTATTCATGGTTTCTCTGAGGGAGACCAGTTTGGGACAATCCCCTAATATCAGCTGCCTAACTGCAATATGAGGATAATAATAATGCATATCTGCTTAACAGAATCATTTTAAGGATTGCAGTGGGGTGGAGAACCAGTAGACCTCCAGATGGTCTTGAATGACCACTTTCATTATCCCTGACCATTGGGCCATACTGCTGGGGGTGGCAGTGAGTCAGAATTCAATACCATCTAGAGGGCCACATGTTTCCCACCTTTGGATTGCAGTAAATCAGCACATGTGGAGTACTTTGAGCACATATAAATGCTAAGTGCTAAAGTAGAACCAAATTTCACCATACTTCTCAAAGTCAGTGATGTGCAGTGAAATTTTTCATAGAGGGATAGTTAGGGCCAGAAGTGCCAGCTTGCAAGGGCGATGTCAGGCACATGATGTCCTGACATCATGCGTGTGTCCCTCCCTGAGCTGGGCAGAAGCTTCCTGGGGTTTGGGAAGGAGGCTCTGGCTGGATGCTGAAGCCCTCCTGCCTCCTTCCCAAAGCAGGATGAGCTTTGGGAAGGTGGCAGGAGGGCTCTTGGACCCATTAGAGCATTGCATCTCCCCCCCCCCTAAGTCGGGCAGAAGCTTCCTGTGCTTTGGGAAGGAAGAGCCAGGGGAATATTTAGGGACTAGCCCAGTCCCTAGTCCACTGACCACACACCATTGCTCAAAGTACAGATGCATTGAGGGCACAACTACATGTTACACTGAAAATGGCACCACTGTTCTCTCCCATGTCTCAAGTTCATGATGCATCCTCTTAGGTTGTAGTGTTCCACACCCCTGCCCGCCACAGCCCATTGTGTGGAGCATCTGCCTTGCATGCAGAGGGTCATAGGTTCAGTCTGTGGGGTCCATGGGTAGGACCAAGAAAGACTCCTGCCCCAAACCCTGGAGATCTGCTAGAAGTCAGTGTCAACACTAATGGGCTGAATGGACCAGTGGTATACCTGGGTATAGAGCAGCTTCCTATATGTTACTCTGGAAGCGCAGAATCTGGACAGCACAGGATTTGATGTGATGTCCAACCTGAAAGAACAAAAACAAGAATAAACTAATGAGAAGGATAAGCATTTTAAAAGCAGAGAGAGAGAAAAGGCCCCGCTGTGCAGCAAGGAAAAAAATCACGTAGCAAAGCAAGCAAGGCGAAGCTAATCAATACGAATAACAACAAGGGGGGGAAAGGCAACAGCAAAATACTTGAGATAGTTTTAAGTGGCACTGCCGTCTGGTTTGCTTGACTGTCATACATGGTCCACGTAGGAAAACATTCCTGATGCCTAATGCGGCAAACAGCAGGCTGAAGGCGATTGCTGAACCCCTTCATTAAAAGCCTAGTCCCACTGCCATCTTCAGGACAAGCTGATCCACAGAGATTGTTTGTGGCAGCAAATTATCTAAGTGCTATTAGGCACAGCTAGTGTGTCTCCACACATAAGCCTCATTAGAAGAGAGCAAAAGTTAGAGCAGTGACAAATTGCCATGCTTTGGTGCTCTAGAGGTGTGGCACGTACAAAATGAATCCTAGAGCCGGGCGGCCCTGCAGTGCGTAGAATTGATCCCCTAGCTGCAAAACAAGGAAGGACGTTGATGTGGTGCGTGTCTCCTTGACTGCAAATCCACAGGTTGGTTGCAAGCCAGATGTTGGGGCCATGTGTAAGAGGCATGCATATTTGTATCCATGCATCCGCTGTGTTCATGATGTGCCTGCGTTGTTTAAGGAATGGTGTTAAGTGTTGCAATATACCATATTTTTCTAACACGCCCCTGTGTATAAGACGTCCCCTATTTTTGAGGACTCCAACTTAAGCTTTTCAGGGGGGGACCAGAGTTGTTGAGTTTTTTTTAGGGGGGATTCCCGGAAATCGCTCACCCACCACAAAAGCCGCCAATCGCCCGCCCAATTGCCACAGCAAATCAACACCAGCCCTTGTTGCAGCCACCAATAACACACAAAATAGCCACTGACAATCTCCAGCTAGCGGGAGATACCAATCCCACGTCACCAATATGCACTGACCGTGTATAACACGCCCACCATTTTTTACTAACTTTGTTTAGGAAAAAATCCTTGTCTAATACACGTAAAAGTACAGTAATGTGCCACATTGTATCTCTTTCAAGGGGTACATGGTGCTGTAGGGCTGTTCATTTAGTGATGGTACCAAGACTGAATAGAAACTGGTAATTTTAATGGAGCAATACCCTGCCAAGGACTTAGCTTCTAATTTATTTACAGTGGTGCCTCGCAAGACAAAAAGAATCCATTCCGCGATTCTCTTCGTCTAGCGGTTTTTTCGTCTTGCGAAGCAAGCCCATTGACGGATTAGCGGATTAGCGCTATTAGCGGCTTAGCGGCTTTTAGCGGCTTAGCGGATAAGCAGATAAGCGGCTTAGCGGCTCAGAAAAGGGGGGGGAGGGGGAAAAAGTCGGAAAAACTCGCAAGACATTTTCGTCTTGCGAAGCAAGCCCATAGGAAATTTGTTTTGCGAAGCACCTCCAAAACGGAAAACCCTTTCGTCTAGCGGGTTTTTCGTCTTGCGAGGCGTTCGTCTTGCGGGGCCCCACTGTATTTCTTGTTAGGTTTTTTTAAAGAAATAATAATTCAGTGCAGTTCTTTCCTATGGTTTACGTGGATCCGTTGCTTCTTCCTGGATTAGTCAAAGGGGAGATTCCATCCAATCAGGGATGTCACAGTGAATGGACTTGTTACCTGTAGCTTTTCACCTAGGTTCCTACAGTGTGTGGCATTCCTGAAGACAGGAGGTATAGAACTATTAACTGCTTAACATTTTGGACTAGGGATGCTGTTTGCATGAGCTTTCGTTTCAGTATCAGAAAAACCAAGACAGGCAGTTGTGTTAGATGTGGGCAACTGTTCATTGTACGCCACCAGCACAGGTGAACATAGTGCAGGCCAGAGCAGAAGGATGCATAACTCAGCAGTGTTGGATTCAGGTTACGCTGTCATCAGCCTTTATAGCATATATGTATTTTTTAAATATTGTTAGTATTATTATTATTATTAATGTTTATATACACCACTTTTACACACAGAAAAAATATGGCTCAAAGTAACTTGCAGTATTAAAAGCAAGACAATAAACAGAACTTTATTACATTTATAGTCCATTTACCCTACAAGGAGTTCTAAGTTCAAGCTGGTATACATACAACAACCCTGTGGGGGAGATTAGTCTGAGAGACAGTGACTGGCCCAAGGTCACCCAGTGAGCTTCATGGCTGAGTGGGGTTTTGAACCCTGGTCTCCCAGGTCGTAATCCAGCGTTCATCACTACACAACACTGGATTGCTCCACATATCAAGAATTCAGTTCAACATTATAGAAATGATTAACTGAGTAATAACTTTTTTTTAAAAAAGATCATAATATGCATATCCATTATTTAACACAGGCTTCCTCAACCTCTGTCCTCCAGACGTTTTTGGCCTACAACTCCCATGATTCCTAGCTAGCAGGACCAGTGGTCAGGGATGATGGGAATTGTAGTCTCAAAACATCTGGAGGGCCGAGGTTGAGGAAGCCTGATTTAACATTTCAGGGTGTGTGTTTTTTTAAAAAAAAATCGTGGGATTAGAACTCCCAAAGTGAAGAACTTCCATTCAGTGCTGCTCCTCTGGGGTAGCTCCCATCACACTCAGTAGTCAGGTAAAAATAACATCTCTCTTCAGAACCAGCTACTGGCCTCTCACGCTACAGCTGGCTGCTCCTATTCTTCCCTACAGACAGATCTTCTCTTCAGGCCAGCTCACTGATGAATTGGCTTTCTGGGCTCGTGATCTCTCCCCATGCAATCCAGGAACTGGCACAGGGGGCAGGATTTATGTTAAGTCTGCTATAACCCCCTTACTTCCTGATATTTCTGCTCTTATGCAGTTGCGGGGAGGGCTGGGCGTTCACAGCTGGGGACAAAGTCTTGAGTGGAGAGAGGGATGTATTATCGTTTATATTTTTTTTACGATTGCACCAAATTACATAGGGTTTGGAAACATTGAGGTAATCTTTGGATGTGCAGGCCTCTCAAAGAGAAGGGGTAATCTTCTTGCTTGCCCTCCTAGTTTCTGTGGGCTGCAAGCGGTCCTCCTCCTCCATATTTTCACCTTTTAAGATTTGTTCTGTTGGGGACTTTTATTCAGTCTTGCACAGCTGGAATCCCGCCTGTCCCCAAACCTATTACTAAAAGCTTGTATCTTCATTCAACCTAGTTGCAATAGTCTTGCATCCTGTGTAATCCTATAACACAGTTTTAGTTATTTCCCATTTGACTTTTATCCAGCAAGGGTTTTGTAAATGTGTGAGCCTTTTGTTAGGGGACAGCAACAGTATCAACAGCATAGTAATAGCCGTTGGCAGCTGAGCTCAACGTGGGTTGCTCTCACTTGCTATTTGGCTGTTTGTGATAGGATGTCATGTCAGCGCGACGTAGCCAATTAGATTTGGCCGTGGACTGATGTCATAGAAGGCGAGTGAGAGCAAGGCAAATGAATGAGCAGACATGGTTGCAAGGAGCGTTGGAAAATGGCCAGAAAAGCAAAGCATTTTTCAGCACTGCTATGAGTAATTTCAATTCAGCTGTAGCCATTACAGCTGCTGTTGCAGATGTACAAAATAGTGCTGCCTTCTCTCTTATTGAACCAGACTCTGAATGTTATATAGAGGAAAAGAAAGATGCAGAAAATATCGAGCAGATCTGGAATGTATTCTTTGAGTGTTTAAACGAGAGGTGCGAACCTGTGAGCGCCAGCCAGTGTGGTGAATAGTCAGGGGTGATTCATAGAATTGTAGAATTGGAAGGGATTCATTTCATTTCATTCATTTATTATATTTTTATGCCGTTTTTCATTCACACGAACTACATCATGAGAGTTGTAGTCCAACAACACTTCTGTGATTCTACGAACATATTCAAAGAGGCTGCAGGTCTCCCATAGCTAGTTTAAATGAAGATAACATAGAAAATACCAAAGATCCAGTATGTGTAACACAGAAGAACTGTTCATCTGCCATATATCACACTCCCTTCTTTCCTATCCAACTTTCTTTCCACTCTTCTTCAATGCACAATTATTTATTTATAGTAATATTTGTTCATTCATCATTGTTCAGATATAATGAGCCTATAATGCACTGTTGGCACGCCAGGTAGGTATTTTATTTTTTTCTTGTCAGATAAATTGTAAGAAGTGTTGTGCAGACTGTTTGTTTCTGCACCCAGATGCATATGAATATTACACTCATAAAACAAGCTGCTGTCAGGCATGACCAAGCAATGAGTTCTGTGTCACTGCCAAGTTATTAAACACTTTCCCCAAGCAAATATTGGTCCAATAAATGTGGTTCCCCATATCTATTTATTTTGGCACAAATGGCATAGGTACAATACAGACTTGGTTGGAGGATGTACGAAGCACACCACTCTTGACTGTGTAATGTCAGTGAATTTTGCTATTCTAAAATTTCTAGCTGTTAGATATAAAACTAGTTTTCTGTTTTGTTTCATGGATAAGTAATTTATATGGATGAGTATACCTCCCCCTTCCATTATTGTTCCATGGGTTCTCTCTGCCCTGTGTTCTTTTCCAACTTTCTTCTGCTACAGTGTGGAGAATTTCTAAAATTAATTCTGCAACTGGTGCATATGATGTTTGCTGAAACTTCCTGTTCCTTTCATCAACGTTCGCTTGGGTTTCCCCCTACCACTGACCCCCCGACCCAGACCAGATTGCTGAAGTGAACAAGTGCTTGTGTTTACCAAGATTCCTCTTTGCATGTCGTGCCACCAAGGCTGGATAGCTTAGTTGGTTAGAGCATGGTTCTGATAACACCAAGGTTCAATTCCCATAAGGGACAGCTGGATATTCCTGCACTGCAGGGAGTCGGGCTGTAGCTGATTCTCAGGATCCTTTCCAATTCTGTGAGTCTAACATGAATAAGCCTTTGCACATGCCAGCAACTTGGACAAAATAAAAGGTGTGTATGATAGGAGATGCAACATGCAAGAAAAGACATGCTGATCATTCTGTATTATTTTTTAAAAAAAATATTAATGGGTGGATTGCCAGCTTAACGATTGACGTTCAGGGAGAAATTCCAATGGAGTGAATATCATGAGTGGTCCTGCTAACTTGTTTCACCATCACTTAGGACAAGCTGATACACCTCCTTCTCACACTCCTTTGGCAGCAGTGATGTGGGAAGGAGGCAGTTTGTAAGCTCTTTCCACCAGGGCCCAGGTCCTGTGAGAGGATTTCAAGGGGAAAGTTGCTTCAGTCACCCCCAAATTATTGAGGGAAATGTTAGAAAGGTCCTTTAAAGGAAGTGGATGCCAAAGTATAGAGGCATTTTGTGGGTTGGGAATAATGGGTTTATTGAACTTGTTCATAGTGCAGAGGCGTACTGAAATTTGTTGCACTGTTCTGGAACATGAGCTCAGAAGAGGTACCTCCCTGTCCCTGCCTGCAGACATCCTGCAGAACTCCTCTGCTCAGTTGGTTAGAGCATGGTGCTGATAATACCAAGGTTGCAGGTTCGATCCCCATAAGGGACAGCTGCATGTTTCTGCATTGCAGGGGGTTGGACTAGATGATCCTCAGGGTCCCTTCCAACTCTATGATTCCTTTGCTTGGTAAATTGAAACTCTACTGGTGCTTTCTGTGTTTTGTTTTGTTTTAATACTCTTCTGCTAGCTGTTTCTTTCATGCCAGTAATTAATCAAGCTGGGTTTTTATTATTAATATTATTATCGTAGCTCTGAAAACGGGCTGCTATATTTTAAGCGGTTTTTAATGAATTATTTTAACAGTTAACTTGTTCGTTATAAATATGCTGTAAGCTGCATCATGCCGTTGGGAGAGGCAGGGCATCAGGGCTCTGCAAACAAACTTAACGAGTGATTGAATTAATCAAAGGTAAGGGCAAGATTGACAGAACGCCTCTGGAGCAAGTGGGGTAGGAAGAAGACCAACCCACTAGTATGATAATCCCTAAGACGCCTTTGTGCTCATACTGAGTTAATCATCAAGAAGCAGAGGAGTCTTGCCTATTTCAAGAGGGAGCCATTTGGAGCAGTTTGTTGGCAAAGCTCAGATGCAAACACACAACAGTCGTATTTCCTTGCCCGCCTGTGCCACTTGCATGCCCGTTGTAGATCCCTTTCGCTACAAGTACGGTTCTTAAAGCGATCCATTGAGCTTTCTTCACAATTAGGGGGGCTTTCCAAATTAATGACTGAGCCTGGAGCATGGAGTTTTGGTGGTCCATCTTGCTGCAACGCCTGACCTAATGTGTGCACTGCTTAAGCAGCAGTGAAAGCAAAAAGATATATGGTCAGGTACCAAGTGCTGGCATAATGTTTAGAGGTGGTGCATGAATATCACTATAAGTGATGCATTTTAAAAGTTGGTTGCGGGGAGTAGTGATGGCGAAGACGTTCAGTTCGCCTTTAAAGGTCAGCCTTCACTCTTTCTGAAACTACAAGCAAACCAAAACTCAGCCATCCTCCAAAATGCACACTTCTCCAGATTGTGCAGTGCAACCATGAAGCCGAGTCATTTGTGCACAAATGCGTATACTAGGGCAAGTTGGCCATAAAATGCATTTATTTGTGCAAACAGCATTCAAAAAGGTGCTACATAAGGGGGAAAGTGCTTTGCACGTTGGGCAAATTGCATACCAAGGTTGTGTATATTAGAAGAAATCGGCACTAAAATGCTGCTGAGAAGTTTGTTTCAAATTTCACAAACTGATGTGGAGAACGGATGAGTGGGAAAATGAGAAATGGGGAGAAACTATCCCATCCCTGGATGGGGAGGAAGCAAGCCACGGACATAGGAAGCCACCTTACAGTGAGTCAGACGATTGGTCTAGCTAGCTTAGTATTAGTATTAGCTTAGTATCAGAAAATCGGTGGTTCGAATCCCTGTGACGGTGTGAGCTTCCATTGCTGTGTCCAGCTCCTGCAAACCTAGCAGTTCGAAAGCACACCAGTCCAAGTAGATAAATAGGTACCACTGCAGCAGGAAGGTAAACGGCGTTTCCATGTGCTCTGACTTCTGCCACGGTCCTCCGTTGCACCAGAAGCGGTCTAGTCATGCTGGCCACATGACCCGGAAGGCTGTCTTGGAACAAACACCGTCTCCCTCAGCCTGAAACCGAGATGAGCGCCGCAACCCCATAGTCACTTTTGACTGGAATTAACTGTCTGGACTTAACATGGACTGGCAGTGGCTCTCCAAGATTTTCAGACAGACTCATTCCCAGCCCTACCTGGAGACACCCAGGGTTCTTTGCAAAGGAGTTTTGGTGGTCCATCTTGCTGCAACTCCTGACCTAATGCAGTAGTGAAAGCACTGTACCACTTGGCTGCAGCCCCTTAGAGAGATTGATTTAAAATCGTGCAAGGACCGCTTTTTCCTGCTTCCCTTCCTTGGGACTCTCCTTCCCTCCCTCCCTATTTATCTGTTGCTGTCTCGCCAGCTTTACCGGCCGAGCTGCTATCATTCCCACACCTGCCTTCTGCCACACACACAGAAAACACGAAGGCAAAGTTTCTTCATAATGCTTAGAACCGTCTTATTTCTGGTTTGGAACTTGAAATACCATAAAATGGATGATTAAAATGAATGATTTAAACTAATGATATTCAAGCCATCCTACACTACATGACTTCAGGCTCCATGTCTGCTGAGCTGAGCTCAACACGCTGCAAACTTTTTTATGTGAGAGAGCGTTAAGCAACAGGACACCCCCCCCCCCAGATTACTCCTCTGCATTTGCGAGGCGTATGTTTGAGATGTACATTAAGAAAACTGGTATACATCTAACAGCTAACACCCAGGGAGCTCAGCAGGACTCCCCTAATTTCATAGGAATTGTCCCCCTCCCTCCCTCCCAATACCCTCATTTTCTCTTCCTCAGCAAACCATAGTTACTCTTAGAACCAAACTAGTCAAGCCCTTGTTTGTCTACAAAAACAGAATGGGAGACTTGGGTTTGTTCATGGTTTCCAATCCTGTTTCACAGACAAATACAGTTTATGCTAACCATGGTTTCCTAATTAAGATATATGTAATGGCAAACTGCGGATTACCACGAAAAAGTATTTGCAGGAGGATTTGAGGGGAGAGAGCACACAAGCCTCCATGGATCCTTCATTCAATATCGCAACTGAAATGAGCTAAAGTCTGTTTAGGTCAGTGTTTCCCAAACTTGAATCTCCAGCTGTATTTGGACTACAATTCCCATCATCCATGACCACTGGTCCTGCTAGCTAGGGATGATGGGAGTTGTAGTCCAACAGCAACTGGAGACCCAAGTTTGGGAAACACTGGTTCATGTTCATCTTAACACGCATCAGACAGCTTTTTTGTTTTCTTTGCTTGTGCTATAAAGTGCCATCGCATTATAAAAATAAAAGTAGTTGATACAGTGGGTAAGTGGTTTGTCTCAGGTAAGTTTATTTTTTAATGAGACTAAGGGCTGTGAAGAACAGAAGGAACAAGGAGTACCTAAAACATTTCAGTGTGATCTTTCCTCTCGTACTGTTGTTTGATTTACATTATGTGAAACTCGTTCCTGCTTGCCTAAGCTGGTTAAAGCCTCTTTGATTTGCTTCTCTCGGAATAATTTCCTCTTGTTTTATATGAAGAGGGTGGGGGGGAAACCCTACCCTCAATCCTTTTGTGCTTCTCAGTGCTGAGAAGAAAGCAGCAGGCTTTACTGCTTTGCCAGATGTTTGCCAATTGGCCCAGGTGATCATAGGTTTGACGCTGGCCCTCGTTTGCCGCCAGTTAGTCCAACCTTTTTTTTAATCATGTAAGCAGCAGCCCCCATTGATCGCTGGCAGAATTTTGTGGAAGATGCAGTGAGAACACAGGAAGGTTATATAACTGGATTATTTTTTTTCTTCCCTGATTCTATCTTGGGCATCTTCAGTTTCCATCAATATGGAAATTTCCATAAATATTGGAGCTGGTGAATCAGTTGTTTTTTTAAGATGTGTTCCAGGGAATCCTGTGGTTCTTTGTAAAGTTTATATTTTCTTGAAAGAAAGTTTGCCTGAATGGGTGTGCTGGATAGATTCCAGGGCATCAACAGAGAGCAGCAGCAAGGCCCAGTAGAATCATAGAATCATAGAGTTGGAAGAGACCACAAGGGCCATCGAGTCCAACCCCCTGCCAAGCAGGAAACACCATCAGAGCACTCCTGACATATGGTTGTCAAGCCTCTGCTTAAAGACCTCCAAAGAAGGAGACTCCACCACACTCCTTGGCAGCAAATTCCACTGTCGAACAGCTCTTACTGTCAGGAAGTTCTTCCTAATGTTTAGGTGAAATCATCTTTCTTGTAGTTTGGATCCATTGCTCCGTGTCCGCTTCTCTGGAGCAGCAGAAAACAACCTTTCTCCCTCCTCTATGTGACATCCTTTTATATATTTGAACATGGCTATCATATCACCCCTTAACCTCCTCTTCTCCAGGCTAAACATGCCCAGCTCCCTTAGCCGTTCCTCATAAGGCATCGTTTCCAGGCCTTTGACCATTTTGGTTGTCCTCCTCTGGACACGTTCCAGTTTGTCAGTGTCCTTCTTGAACTGTGGTGCCCAGAACTGGACACAGTACTCCAGGTGAGGTCTGACCAGAGCAGAATACAGTGGCACTATTACTTCCCTTGATCTAGATGCTATACTCCTATTGATGCAGCCCAGAATTGCATTGGCTTTTTTAGCTGCCGCGTCACACTGTTGGCTCATGTCAAGTTTGTGGTCAACCAAGACTCCTAGATCCTTTTCACATGTACTGCTCTCAAGCCAGGTGTCTCCCATCTTGTACTTGTGCCTCTCATTTTTTAAATTTTTTTTTGCCCAAGTGCAATATTTTATATTTCTCCCTGTTAAAATTCATCTTGTTTGTTTTGGCCCAGTTCTCTAATCTGTCAAGGTCGTTTTGAAGTGTGATCCTGTCCTCTGGGGTGTTAGCCACCCCTCCCAGTTTGGTGTCATCTGCAAATTTGATCAGGATACCCTTGAGTCCATCATCCAAGTCGTTGATAAAGATGTTGAATAAGACCGGGCCCAAGACAGAACCCTGTGGCACCCCACTAGTCACTCTTCTCCAGGATGAAGAGGAACCATTGATGAGCACCCTTTGGGTTCGGTCAGTCAGCCAGTTACAAATCCACTGAGTGGTAGCATAGTCAAGACCGCATTTTACCAGCTTCTTTACAAGAATATCATGGGGCACCTTGTCAAATGCCTTGCTGAAATCAAGGTAGGCTACATCCACTGCGTTCCCTTCATCTACCAGGCTTGTAATTCTGTCAAAAAACGAGATCAGGTTAGTCTGACATGACTTATTTTTCAGAAATCCATGCTGACTATTGGTGATCACAGCATTCCTTTCTAGGTGCTCACAGACTGTTTGCTTAATGATCTGCTCCAGAATCTTCCCTGCTATTGATGTCAGACTGACTGGGCGGTAATTATTTGGGTCCTCTCTTTTCCCCTTTTTGAAAATAGGGACAACATTTGCTCTCCTCCAGTCTGCCGGGACTTCGCCTGTTCTCCAGGAATTCTCAAAGATGACTGCCAGTGGTTCTGAGATCACATCTGCCAGTTCTTTTAATACTCTTGGATGCAGTTCATCTGGCCCTGGAGACTTGAATACATCTAGACTAGCCAAGTTTTCTTGTACTATCTCCTTAGTTATTCTGGGCTGTGTTTCCTCTGCTGAATCATTTGCTCCAAATTCTTCAGGTCGGGCATTGTTTTCTTTATCGGAGAAGACTGAGGCAAAGAAGGCATTGAGGAGTTCAGCCCTTTCTGTGTCCCCTGTTTGCATTTCACCATCTTCTCCTCTGAGTGACCCCACTGTTTCTTTCTTCTTCCTTTTGCTACGAACATACCCATAAAAGCCTTTTTTGTTGCTTTTAACCTCTCTAGCAAGCCTGAGTTCATTCTGTGCTTTAGCTTTTCTGACTTTGTGTCTACCCGTGCTGGCTATTTGTTTGAATTCCTCTTTGGTGGTTTCCCCCCTTTTCCATTTTTTGTACACATCCTTTTTTAATCTTAACTCAGTTAAAAGTTCTTTAGATAGCCACCCTGGCTTCTTTAGGCACCTTCCATGTTTCCGTCTCATTGGTATTGCCTGAAGTTGTGCTTTTACTATCTCCCTCTTAACAAACTCCCAGCCATCATGAACTCCCTTTCCTTTTAGTATTACTGTCCATGGGATCTCACCCAGCACTTCCCTAAGTTTTATGAAGTCGGCTTTCTTAAAGTCAAGAAATTGAGTCCTAGTATGCTTGGCTGCTCCTTTCTGCTGTATAGTAAACTTCAGAAGAGCATGATCACTCGTGCCTAATGATCCTTCCACTTCTACCCCACTAACCAGGTCATCAACATTGGTTAGGACCAGATCTAAAATGGCTGTTCCTCTTGTTGCTTCTCCCACTTTCTGGACAATGAAGTTGTCTGCAAGGCCAGTGAGGAATCTGTTTGACCTTATGCTCTTGGCTGAGTTTGACATCCAACAAATATCTGGGTAATTGAAGTCCCCCATTACTACTATCTCCCTTCCTTATGCATGCTTGGCCATCTGTTCCAGGAAGGCATAATCTATGTCCTCCGTTTGACTTGGGGATCTATAGTAAACTCCCACAATGAGGTCACTGTTATTCTTCTCTCCCTTAATTTTGACCCAAATGCTCTCACTTTGGCTTTGAGGTTCTAAATCTTGGATCTCTTCACAGGTATACACATCCCTGACATATAACGCCACTCCTCCTCCTTTCTTGTCTGGTCTGTTTCTCTGAAATAGATTGTATCCCTCCATTATTACATTCCATTTCAGTGATACATTTCATTTCAGTGATGCCTATTATGTCATATTTAGTTTGCTGTACCAAGAGCTCAAGCTCATCTTGTTTATTTCCCATGCTTTGCGCATTAGTGTACAGGCATTGAAGTCCATTAATCATTCCCCCGTGCCTCTTATTTAAGGATTTTTTCCTTCCACCACTAGGTCTGCGTGCTGTTTGCTCCATTTGGTCTATGACATTTGGATGATCATCTTCATCAATTCATAGACTCCTACCTTCAGGAGCACTGTCTCCCTCCCCCACATTAGTCAGTTTAAAGCCCTCCTGATGAGGTATGCTATGGCTTGCATTGTGCATGGATCAAAAGAGTTCTGCAGAGCTTTCCTGATCACCCTCTGAAATGTGCACAGTGTGTTTTTGGCACGTGTACAGGAATTTCGCAGCGAATATGTTCCTGAAAGTTTGTTAGATGCTACTGAGGGGCTGAGAGTGTGATCCTTCTGCATTTATATGCCCAGTACAAACTTTCTTAACTACAAGTAGTGGATACTGCAGAGGTTTGGCACAATGAAGATCAAATCCAGATGTGTTTCTTAGTGTATTGGTTGTTCGGTGCTGTAGGTCCGCGTTCAGACCTGTGTGGCACCCAGTATTTATAGTTAGGTTTCTTGCATTTGCCTTTTTCTTAGCACAGTGGTACCTTGGTTCCCAAATGGCTTAGTTGTTGAACAAATCGGCTCCCAAACACAGCAAACCCAGAAGTAAGTGTTCCAGTTTCCGAATGTTTTTCAGAAGCTAAATGTCCAACACGGCTTATGCAGCTTCTGATTGAGTGCAGGAAGACCCTGCAGCCAATCAGAAGCTGCGCCTTGGTTTTTGAACAGTTTCGGGAGTCAAATGGACTCCCAGAACAGATTAATTTTGAGAACCAAGGTACAGTGGTACCTTGGGTTACGTACTTAATTCGTTCCGGAGGTCCGTACTTAACCTGAAACTGTTCTTAACCTGAAGCACCACTTTAGCTAATGGGGCTTCCTGCTGCTGCCGCGCTGCCGGAGCACAATTTCTGTTCTCATCCTGAAGCAAAGTTCTTAACCTGAAGCACTATTTCTGGGTTAGCAGAGTCTGTAACCTGAAGCGTATGTAACCTGAGGTACCACTGTACCACTGTATGCTTGTTTCCAAAGTATTTCTGCTACCATCCCCAGACTCTCCCACTAAGTATTGGTTTGGGGAAGGCTGACAAGTTTCTCAGAGAAACTTGTGTTGTTTGGAGCCAACAGTAGAAAGTAACTTCGTTTCTCTGCTTGCAAAGATAGCCAATGTAAAAACAAAAAAAAAGAGGCGTTGTGAAAAACCCCAGCTGCATAATTGGTGACCTAAACACATAGGACCAGAAGGTCCTGCCTGGATTAGACCAGGATTGAGAGATTTCCCCTAATGGGTGGAAGAGTCTCTGAAAATTTATCTCGTGTTCTGTTCATTTCTTCAAGCAGATGCTGGGGTGCCCTCTCCTCTGCTAGTCTGACCAGGTCATTAAAATGCATTCACCTCCTTCAGTATGCAGCAACCAACTCTTCTCAGGCTTCCACCAGCTCTGAATCATTTCCTTTCTGAGCTGTCTGTCAGAAACATTTAGGTTTCGCAGACTCCCTGGGGGGGGGGGGGGAGACCAGCCAATGTCTGAAGGAAGACCCCTGTGGAGTGTGAAAGCTAGTCAGACAGGAACAAATAGCAGAAAACAGTAAATATATAACATGAGGAAATGATACATGGAAATATTGGCAGAGGGCCCAGATATTTTGTTTTAATTTATTACATTCATAATTCCCTTAAAAAGGTAAAGGGACCCCTGACCATTAGGTCCCGTCGTGACCGACTCTGGGGTTGCGGCGCTCATCTCGCTTTATTGGCTGAGGGAGCTGGCATACAGCTTCCAGGTCATGTGACCAGCATGACTAAGCCACACAGAAACGCTGGTTACCTTCCCGCCAGAGTGGTACCTATTTATCTACTTGCACTTTGACGTGCTTTCGAACTGCTAGGTTGGCAGGAACAGGGACCGAGCAATGGGAGCTCACCCCATTGCAGGGACTCAAACCGCTGACCTTCTGATCGGCAAGTCCAAGGCTCTGTGGTTTAACCCACAGCGCCACCCGTTTATTCAACTTATTCAACTGCATATTGGTGAAGGTAGTGGATAAGGCACTGAACTCCGCTTCAAGCCCTCCTCTGGACATTAAAGATCCATGAATGAACCTGTGTCCACTTCTGCCTCTCAGCCTAATCTACCTAACAGGGTTGTGGTATGGGTGGGGTTGAGGAACAAGTCAGGTATGCTAGGCTGAGCTCCTTGGAGAAACGTTGGAATACACAAATGATAGGTAGACTTTAGAGGTCTTTTTAGTAAGACTGCTCACCTTCCAGGGTGGGGGTGTTGCGGACGGGCGGTGGGGGGTTGACACCCCCTCTGTGCAAGCCCTAGCCGCATCACCCCCACTCAGCCAATCCATGCTGGGGGGGGGGGCTGCGGGTAATTTAAACCACGGTGTGGTTAGACATTGAATAAGCCTTTGTTTAATAGAGGGGAGGTTGTAGCCTCCGCCTGCCCCTCCTCAATAAGAGTATCCTGTTAAAGGGATCCAGGGGTGTGGATACTGTCCAAAGCCTGGGCATGGGCTAGGGCCATGTCGCTACCCCAACAGCGACCCCTCGGGTGCCCCTATTTCATGTAGGTCATAGAGCTCCCCCTTCTGGTGATTTATCCTTAGTTTGATGCCTGCAGACAGGTGGGAGTCAAGATATAGCCTGGTTTCACCCAGTGCCTAAGCCAAACATCTCACATCTGTAACCAATAAAGGTGTGGCCTGTTTTAGCCCATAATCCAAAATACTGGTGTTGGCATGGGAACTACAGGGCACGGGGTCTTGGCACGCTGTTAATTAAAAACATTGAAACAAACTAGTGAGTAGATTCAGAACACAAATAGCCATTGCAAAACAGACCGCTGACATGAGTTTTGCATCTTCACGTGGTTTGTGATCAAACTGTTAACAGCAACCAAGTTTGAAATGCAAGCACATAGATTTTTTTCTCCTGTTCCCCTTCCCTAATAGTTCTCTCTCTCATCTTGACTCGCCCCTCTCTTGTTGCAGTCCCATCTGCTGTTCCCATGATGCACCAGGGGAGTCGTACGACGAGTAGCATCACTTTGTCCTGGCCGCAACCAGACCAACCAAACGGGATCATCTTGGATTATCAGCTGCGTTATTTTGACAAGGTAAGTTGACGTGGGGAACCTGTTTTCGCAGTTGTGTGTGAGAGAGGTTGAAAATCACTGCAGCCAGGGTGTGTAATGGCTGCAGCCTGGCAAGAAGAGGCAAATGAAATAATAAGATAGTGAAAAGAGGCTTGAGTTAAAACTAGGAACTGGATTTCGTGTTTCACTACAAGTTTTTCCTTGCCTCTGCATGCCTGCACTATAAATTTAAACAAAACTGATGGTCATGACTTCCCATCAGTAAGCTTCTTCAGATGTTAGAGAGCGTTACATATCTCCCCACTAAATTCTCAAAGCTCTTTCAAAGCTATCATTTTGTACTAGGGTTCCTTGAGAGATTCGAAACAGGTTTAGGTTTGTAGTGTCAATCTGCTCTAGCTTTTCTTCTCCTGCTAGGACCAGATGGTGAACTTGCCACCTTTTTTGTCTAAGGGACCTTGTTCCTATGGTATCAGAGCGGGTTGGGAACTGCGGCCACATGGCTTTGTCATAAGCCATGGGGGAAACGAAACAAAATCAAACCCACCACAACCAAGAGGGCTGCACGAGATACCGAAAGTGATTAGAGTCAAGCAATCACCTTCCAGATTTATAAAACAAAAATGATAGCCAGGTGGTATTTTTTTTTAAAGAGGCACATGATTCTTATTTCATTTTGTTGCAGAAACATTCCTCTTTCAGCAAGTCTGTCGGGGCACATGATTTAGTTAGAATTTGTTTTAGATGGTTTATTTTTATCTATGTTCATAATTTTGGTTTTATGTAGCTTTGTTTTTAAGAGGTTTGTGCATTTTAGTCATGTTTCATATATAACGGAATTTGAAGCTGCTTAGATATTTTATTTTATTTTTTTGAGCAAGTGGTTTATGCATTTTCCAAACTAACAGATAAATGTCTGTATTTAGAATTTATCTCAGCTGTGTAGGGAAGCAACTGGTGAGCCTAGGAGGGAGCATTGCTGAGGAGGAGGAAGTGGAATTGTGTTTTGTCAGCTTCTCACGACTTGATTGTTGATTCCTAGTCAGAAGACGAGGACAACTCATTCACCATAACCATTGAGACTAATATGGCCACTATTGCCAATCTCAGCCCAGGGAAGATATATGCCTTCCAGGTTCGAGCTCGGACAGCAGTGGGCTACGGGCCATACAGTGGAAAGATGTATTTCCAGACTCTGGTGGGAAGTAAGTGACGCACCTTTGTGAACTTTCAAACTTAGAATCCCCTCCTCTTGAACTTCCCTCGTGCTCAGACATAGCTGCACAATCTGATCTCTCTTTATTACCCTCTTGCTCATGCATCATAAACTTTTACAACACTCACAGGCTAGCACATGCCTTGAGCTTGACCTGCAAGCCGTTACTAGGTATGAAGAGGCTAGGTATGAAGAGGGCTGTTCTTTGTGGGCATAGTCACCTCACATCCTGAGAACACAGCACAGCCAAGGAACCTTTTGCCCTACAACCCCAGGGATGCTCCCTGCTATCAGTCACAGATCCAAATGCTCTGGGTTGCAGCCCCAGATGCTCCTTGCCTGACAAGGTGCTAGGAGGGTGTGTACACATGCAAAGGTTTCACTGGGAGGTTGGGATGAGAAGATAACTTTGGAGGGTGGGAGGGGTCCCCAAGGAGGAGGAATGGTAGCTTGAAACGATGGACTGTTCAGAGCTAGCAGACCTAACCAGCAGAATAAGAGAACACGGAGACCGAGTTTATAAAGAGGCATAGAAAATGTTTGTGAAATATCTGGAAAATAATTGTGAACAAGTGAAAACGCTAGCAGGATTAAGGTAAATTCAGCAGTGTAAAGTAAGTTGAGGTAATATGAAAAGGGAGGGAGAATTTAAATGGTTGAAGTACAATAGGCAGTATTATTGGGAAAATTAAAAGAACCATGGAAGGGAGAAGAAGGGAAGTCGATGAATGTATTGTTTATTGGTGGATACTTAATTGTGGAAAATGTATAACTGAAAATTTTAATAAAATTATATATTTTTAAAGGGAGAGAAAATAACTTTGTCCCTTTTGACAGGCGAGCGCTCCGAGATGATGCAAGACCGATTGCCGCTTATTGTGGGTTCGGCACTTGGTGGCCTGGCCTTCCTGGTAATTGCGGCCATTGCCATCCTTGCCATTGTCTTCAAGAGGTGAGTCTCCTGTCCTCGCCAAGAGTTCTCCAGTGAAGACTCCCTGTCTCCTATCTGTGAATGTCGCACAAAGGGAAGCCAAGTCAGAGGGCTGGCGTTACCAATCTTCCGCCCCAGACTCAGACCCAGTTATAACTGGATAGATAAAACAGTTAGAAATGAGGGAGCCCTGGCTCAAGGGGTGCTCAGATTTTGGCAGCCTATTTAAAGGGATACTATGGTTCGAACTAAAGGCACCTAAAAGAGAATTGCTGGCAGGTTGGGCAAGCTGAGAGAGCAGAGGCAAACAGCTCTGGATAGCCTTTCGCCCTGACTAAAATGGAAGCTAGTTGCTTTCCCCTCTTCTAGTTCTCAAGCCCCTGATCTGCATAGTAACTCCAGAGACTTCCTATGCCCCAACCAGGTGCATTTACCAACTGCAAAATCATGGGGTTTTGGAATGCACAGGGCTCTGTCCAGTGCATTGAGAATTATGCCCAATCCCCAATGGTTTTAAGAATGTCGCAATTGAAGGGTCACTGAGAAAAAAAATGTAGGCTGCTGTATACAGCCTGTTACAAGGATGTTCAGATGTAATGGGAGACATGACACTGAGCACCACACCTTCAAAAGGCCTAAATGAAAAGTGAACATCAGAAGGAGCCCTGGGTTAATTTTGGTTATCAAGATACATTCCCAGTGGGACTGGCAACAACTCTTTTGCTTTCTGAAAATGTTTTCATCCAGAACTTCTGGATCAAGCCAGTGTTCAACAATAGTTATCAAAGCTAGCTCCCAACATCACACCTTTATACCAGGTGATTCCATAGGTTAGTTATAGAGTCATAGAATCAGAACTGTAGAGTTGGAAGGGATTCTGAGGGTCATCTAGTCCAATTCCCTGCAACGCAGGAACCTCAGTTAAAGTATCCGTGACAGATGGCCATCCAACTTCTGCTTGAAAAGGAGAGCCACCACCTTCCGAGGGAGATGTGCCCACTGTTGAACGGCTCTTGCTCTCAGAATGTTCTTCCTGATGTGTTATTGTATCGTGACCCTATTATGAATCAATTCCATTGGGTGGCCTCTCAAGGTCTGCTGCTATCAGAAAAAGGAGAAGAAATGCCCTCTCTCCCCAATGCCATGCACAATTTTCTAGTCTTTAGTCTGAAAGGAAGCTCCACTGTATTCAGTAGGACTTTCTTCTCAGTAGACATGCCCCGTCCCTGTTTCATTTTGGTTGCCCATTTATGTACTTTTCCCTAACTCCACTTGAGGTGATGAGGAGCTTGCCCTTCTTGAACCTTCCCTTTCCTCCACAGTAAGAGACGAGAGACTCCCTACACAGACCGCTTGCAGCAGTACATCACCACACGGGGTAAGCGATGGCATAGGAGCTCAGCTCTCTTTTAATAATTGCCTCTTCTTTTTTTGGAGGAGCGTCTCTGTGACTGACTCTGGGGCTTCCCTTCTTCCTCACAGGTCTTGGGGTCAAGTATTACATTGACCCATCCACCTATGAAGATCCCAACGAAGCGATTCGGGAATTTGCCAAGGAAATTGATGTATCATTTGTCAAGATCGAGGAGGTCATTGGATCAGGTAATGAAGGAACTATTTCACTTCTCATCTGCCCCATCACATTTCAGTCCCATTTTGCAGAGTGATTGATCTGCCTCAAGCACCATTTGGGCCTCAGTCCTCTATCCACTTCTCTTGGGGTAAGCCCTGTTGAGCACAATGCTCTATAAATCTTTGATTTCTCTAACTTAGTTCTTGGACTGGTGTTCAGATCTTGCTCCATTTGATTAGTGTCTATTCAAGTGCACTTTGAGCCTTTTGTTGGTCAGTTTTTGCTGTAGACCAGTGGTTCCCAATTAGCTAAGTACTGCTGAGGACCCTGTTTTTCAAAACCCAACCCATGAAAAATGTTGATATCTCTGTAGTAGTTTTTGTTGTGTTAATGGTGCCACCATACACTCTGACATGTCTCAGCACAAAACCAAGATGTGCATATTCTGGGCCGTGCTGCACACATCACATGATCCACGCGAGAGCACGGGACCGCAATCTTTTTTGGAGGGGGCACTTCAGTCGCACGCAAGACTCATGTCTGACCTCAGTCTCATGCATTTTTGGGTGCTGTCATGTGAGATCAAGGCCCCTCTAACTGAGATGTCCCAGACAGTTGCCAGGTATGTGCCATGGACCCCCTGGGTGGGTTACATGGACCACCAATTGTGAACCACTGCTCTAGAGCTTTCTTTAAGAGCACTTCACTAGAGCTTCATTTTTGCATCTTCACATTGTGGACCTCATCTTGGGTTTGGGAGGGATTAGAGAGGGGCGAATCCTGGGAATACTACCAGGCTCCCTAACACTTTATCTTTAAATCAGTAAGAAGGGATGCAGCAGCGCCTTCTCTACTCCATATTCCTCCACCAGTCCTCTTGCCTGCTCTCCTCCCTTGTCCACAGATTGAACCCCATTCACACATGCACATCCAACTGTGATGCAATTCCATGCCATTGCAGAAGGTGTATGATCACCAGATCCATGTAGGCAGGGCTAGTTGTAGGGAAAGAAAGGTGGGCTATTGTGCTCATGTGCTGCTTGTGGACTTCCCATGGAATTTTGGTTGGCTGTTGTGAAAACAGAGTGCTGGACCCTTTCATGCAGCAGGGCTCCTCTTCTGTTCTTACAACTGCTTAGCTGGCTGCTCATCTTAACCTACCTCAGAAAAGGTAGGTTGTGAGAATAACGACGGAGGGGAATGTGTACTCTTGCCCTGAGCTTCTTGGAGGAAGGGTGGGCTAAAAACACAATCGCCTTTGTAAATAATACAAAAGCAATAAATAATGCTAAGGGTGATAGAGGTCTTGAGATGTCTAGAGGACAACAGTTCCTTTGCCCAGTTTCTGTGTCGGCGCCTCCTGATGTCAACTGGAGAACGTGGTTGCTCCTCCTCTGTCTGATGTGGTATCTTCTCCGTCCCTTACCCCTGGCAGGAGAGTTTGGAGAGGTCTGCTTTGGGCGCCTGAAACCTCCAGGGAAACGAGAATACACAGTGGCTATTAAGACCCTAAAGGCAGGCTACACCGATGAGCAGCGCCGGGAATTCCTCAGCGAAGCCAGCATCATGGGACAGTTTGAGCACCCGAACGTCATCCGTCTGGAGGGTGTCGTCACCAAAAGCCGCCCTGTCATGATTGTCACGGAGTTCATGGAGAATGGCTCTCTGGATTCCTTCCTCCGGGTATTGCAAACTCACCTTCCCCACCCCTCTCTTGCCCTTGTCTTCTTACATGCCCGTTCACCTCCTGTGTCCTCCTTATCTCAAGGCCAGATCACTGGAGGTGCCACCAAAAGACTGGGGCAAGTGACTACTGCATTGTAGTGGAATGGGCCAGTCAACACACCAGATAGACAAACGTAGGGATTGTGGTCAGAACGTTATTCAAAGTCTTAATCACCTCATATGACAGGAAGGACTCGCAGAGCTCCCTTAACACCAGGAGGGACCAGTGAAGGGGTTCACTCACGTGAAGGAGCTACACACAAAGCCCTGTCACACCACAACTAAATGATGGGGAGGCACAGCCTCACAAACCCATCACATACTTATTTAGCATGCTTGTGTGCAGCATTATTGTTTTATCTTGCCCAGGGCAACCCAAAGCGACTTACAGCCAAAGGTCTCCCCTTAGAATCTGAATCTCCCCTTAGATTTATTGGCGAAGTACGAAATTAAAGGCCACTCTGTAAGAGTACAGTTTCATTTGAAATTTAGATATAAACAAATCTAAAACTGGAAAATTAAACCTTGGCAGCATGTTTGTTTGTTTGTTTAATTAATTCTGTTTATGAATCAAAGTTATGTTCATTTTTAGATGATAAATTCCGTGTTAGGAAATGTTCGGTTTACTCCGTTCATGCTGCAAAACTATACACACCTCTGGGAGTATCACCCATTGAACTCAGTGATGTTTTTTTAAAAAAAATAATATTTATTAAAGTTTCGAATAAACACATATAAACACAAACACAAGCAACAATAAAAACATACATAAACCAACAAACAAAACAAAAACAAGTATAAGTTCAAACCTTATTTTCTAAACCTAATTTCACCGACCTCCTCACACCTCCCCCTTCTGTATCCTAATCTCATTTATCTTATCAGCAAATCCATTCCCATTTTTCCCATAGTTTTTAGTAGTTCTATTCTTTTTTCCTTAATCAACGCCCCTGCAAACCACTAATTTTTAAACCCATATCTTTTTAGCCTTCATTAATTTTATAATGTTTATTAAGGTAGTCTTTGAACTTCTTCCAATCTTCTTCCACTGTCTCTTTGTCCTGGTCTCGGATTCTGCCAGTCATCTCTGCTAGTCCCATATAGTCTGTCATCTTCATCTGCCTGAACTCGGTGATGTTTACTTGTAAGTAGACATGCACAGGAATGCACTTAAATATGCTTCAGTATTCTGAATTAATATGACAATAATTTAAATCAAACAACTGATCCAAAGAAGTATTCACACCCAGGTATTCAAGTGGTGCATTAAAACATCTGTGCACTGCTGTTTTCGAAGTTATATTAGAAATCATATAAACTAAAGGAAAATGTATACCATATTTTTTGCTCTATAAGACTCACTTTTCCCCTCCTAAAAAGTAAGGGGAAATGTGTGTGTGTGTCTTATGGAGTGAATGCGGGCTGCGCAGCTATCCCAGAAGCCAGAACAGCAAGAGGGATCGCTGCGCGGCGAAAGCAGCGATCCCTCTTATTGTTTTGGTTTCTGAGATTCAGAATATTTTTTATCTTGTTTTCCTCCTCCAAAAACTAGGTGTGTCTTATGGTCTGGTGCGTCTTACAGAGTGAAAAATACGGTACATTTCAATGGCCAAAAATAGATTATATGGCTTGAGAACCTGCAGAAATCTAATAAGAGTCTTTTGAGGTCTAGGATTAAATATGCTAGGCTCATCTTTATGAAGGCCACATAATCAGTATGACTAGGAAGGATGAATCAGTTTGTTACTGGTCTCTGTCACTTCAATGTGTTTGTTCTTTTTTGTCCCTCATCCACATTAATCTGTTTAAAACACACACACACACACACACACACACACACGAAAATTCACATTTAGAGATATGTATGTAAGTACATGTTTTAAAACGAATACGAATCTCTAAGTATATTTTCTCTCAAAAAACATTTTGAAATTATTTTTCCCCCCGGTGGGGGTGGGGTACAGTTTGAGCTGTGAACATTTGGGAAGTGCTAAGGCCAGTAGGTCAGTAAATTCTAATCCACACATTAATCCAGTAGGGGCCGGTCAGATCAGTTCATCTTTGCAATTGACAAATGCTGAATTCAGGCATTCCTGACGGAGAAATATTTTACGTTCTGTGTCTGAATTCATTTCTTAAGCAGTGCAGTGCTGTGCATATTTACTCTGAAGTAAACTCCACTTCCAATCATGATTAACTTACTCCCTAGTAAGTATGTTTAGGATTTCAGCCGAGTGGCATTACCTTGAACCTGCTATCGGAAGAACAGGCACACAAAGAACCCAATACTTTCTAGAATCTATAGCTGTGATGTTTAGCTTTTGTGTCAGAATCCACCGCCGGATCACAACCTGACCTAAAGTGGGCACCTAACCTATAGCAGCACAGCCACTATATAATAATAATAATAATAATAATAATAATAATAATAATAATAATTTATTTATACCCCGCCCATCTGGCTGAGTTTCCCCAGCCACTCTGGGCGGCTCCCAATCAAGTATTAAAAACAATACAGTGTTAAATATTAAAAACCTCCCTGAACAGGGCTGCCTTCAGATGTCTTATAAAGATAGGATAGCTGCTTATTTCCTTCACATCTGAAGGGAGGGTGTTCCACAGGGTGAGCACCACTACCGAGAAGGCCATCTGTCTAGAAGTTTACATTTAAAAAAATGAAGTGGGTTCAGGATTCAGCTAAGTTGCTTGCATTTCACTTGTGCAGCAGGACTTTTCCTGCCCCCTCTCATCCCCCCCCCAATACCTTAATCCTCTAAATCTGCTCTGAAGGGCTGAGTTAGGGGGAAACCCAGAACAGGTTAATGGGGGTGCAAAGGGGGAGGAGTAGAGAAGTGAAAAGTCCCATTGCACAAGCCAACCTCATTCTGTGCAGGCATACCCCACTGAGCCACACTATGTTGAATTCCATCCTTGGTTCTCAAATAGATGTTTGCTTTAAATCCCAGCCTAAAAGGCACATTATCAAGGAGTCTCTCTTCAGCTCCATGAGGTTTTCCTGCGTCCGTGAATAAACCTCTAACTCGGATAGCTTTAGCTTGACGGAGCGTGTCCATAACCCATCTAAAATTATCTCTCCTCCCTTGAAGGAATGCACACTGAATGCATCTAAGCAATTAGCAAAGATGGTTGCAATGAACTGAAAATCTTGATTTAATATATTCTTTAAAAAACTTTGGTGAGAAGGTATTGAGGCTGAATGAAACTTTTACAGGTTTTTGAAGATAATGGCTTTTTTTTTGTTGGACTCCAGAATTTAGAAATGTCACCTACAGTTAGAACCAACTTTATAAAATTGTGATTTTATGCCAGAACAATTCAGCTGGCAATTCCACTTCAGCCAGGAGCTTTATTTACTTTTAAATGCTTAATAACTCCAGCCCTTCATCTGATACTGGATTTTCTAATCAGGTATTATGTTCACAGGTCAAGTCTGTATATTTATGCTGGGTTTTTTTAAAATAACGACAGCAATGTCATACTGAATTTTCTAACATATGTGTAGTTATTGTTAGAAATCCCTCAAGTAATGAGCAGTTTATTGTTGTGTAGTTAACAGATTCCCATTCCCCCCTATTTATTTGAAGGTATTAATTTCTTCAAATGATCTTGCTTTAATAACATCTCTAAAAGCTTATAACTTTTTTATTTGCCTTTCCAAAAACATTGCCGTCCTTGAAGCTCTGTCCTTTCATCCCTTCTCGTTTCCCATAAACCGACTCTCTTCTGAGCCTCCTCCAAATATTTACAATTCCTGGTGCTTCCATGTTGTTTGCATTTAGTTTCTAACATTTCTGTTTCTTCAGCAATAAAACATGAGACCTGGTTCTCACTGCGGTGGGGTAACAGAGGCCGGGTTGTACCACATCAGATTGCTAGTGGAGGTGAGGGTACGGGGTGGGGGGTGTTACACGATTGAATGCTTTTCCACTCAAAAATAATTACACAAAAGTTAATGGTGAAGATATGCAAAAACTCTTCTCCTTGGGGCATTCATTTTGTTTGGAGGAGCATTCAGTCTTTTGAGCTCCCCACCCGCGCAGTCTGAAATGGTAAAGCCCAAGCAAATGGCTCATTAGACCTTGTTTCGCTTCATAAGAATAGTTTATTTACAAATAGCCCTTTTAGGGCTTTCCCTATCTTATAGATCATTGCGCTACTAGCTCTGCTTTGATGACATGGGGGGAAACCAAAACCCTGAGGTCACCACTCTGTGTCATAGTATTCCATCACGGCGGCCATCTTGTCCTCCCAGCAGTGGTCTTCCTTTGGGTCAGGGGATGGGAGGAGTCTCTTGTTAGTCTTCCACTCAGGCCCTTCTCTCTCGTGTTTGCCGTCCGCAGCAAAAGGAAGGGCAGTTCAGCGTTCTGCAGCTCGTGGGCATGCTACGCGGCATAGCAGCCGGCATGCGCTACCTCTCCGACATGAATTACGTCCACCGGGATTTGGCGGCTCGCAATATCCTGGTCAACAGCAACCTGGTTTGCAAGGTGTCGGACTTTGGCTTGTCAAGGTTCTTGGAGGATGATGCTTCAAATCCAACATACACAGGAGCCTTGGTGAGTTCGCGCTCAGGAAACGGGCTTGTTCGCCACTCTGCAATATTCAGGCGGACGAGTCCTATAGGAACCAGTTTGTGTTTTGTCAAGGTCAGTTTTGCCGTCAAACTTCCACCTAAAGTGAAATGCAACCCAATTTTTTAGGGGGTGGGATGTCTCCAGACCTGGGATGCGGGTGGCGCTTTGGGTTAAACCACAGAGCCTAGGACTTGCCGATCAGAAGGTCGGTGGTTTGAATCCCCATGACGGGGTGAGCTCCCGTTGCTCGGTCCCTGCTCCTGCCAACCTAGCAGTTCGAAAGCACGTCAAAGTGCAAGTAAATAAATAGTTACCGCTCCAGTGGGAAGGTAAACAGCGTTTCTGTGCGCTGCTCTGGTTCGCCAGAAGCGGCTTAGTCATGCTGGCCACATGACCCGGAAGCTGTACGCCGGCTCCCTCGGCCAATAAAGCAAGATGAGTGCTGCAACCCCAGAGTCGGTCACGACTGGACCTAATGGTCAGGGGTCCTTATGTCTCCAGACCAGGCAACTTCAAGGAAAACTTATGTTATTGGCAGATTTAGTGTAACTAGCACTGGGTAGCCAAGTAAGCTGACACACACACACACCCATTTCATTCTTTTAAAAAAGCCAAACTCACTCGAATGATTGGAATCACAGGTGTCATGTGTACTAGCCATTAGGTGCCCCTTCCAGTCACAACATAATTGGAGTCTCGGAAGGAACTGGCTGTTCTTTGTTCCACCTGCAACCATACCAGAAACCTGCAGTGCCATCTTTTTCAGAGCTCACCTCGGGGCTGAAAGAAATGGCTTTTGTTTTGAGAGGTGGGGAAAACACTATAAAATAGCTTGTGGCACTTTTCGAATGCAGAAACTGCAGTTGGTGCAGAATGTGTGGCACGATTGCTGACAGATCCTGTCAGCATATTACACCTGTACTCAGAACTCTGCATAGGCTCCCAATTTGTTACTGGGCCAGTTTCAAGATTTTATGACTGATATATAAAGCGCTTAATACCTTGGAGCCAGTTTACTCAAGCCTTGGAGATGCCTTGCCTAATATGTGCCTATTGCATATATTTTATAAATGTGATATAATGCTTGTTCCACATTTGTGAAGAGTCTTTTCGTGTGACAGCACCTATACTTTGTAAATCTGTCTATTGGCAGTAGCCAGGCAATCTTACTGCTATTATTTTTAGAAGACATCTGAAGACAGCCCTGTATTGGGAAGTTTTTAATGTTTGGTGTTTTATTATGGTTTTATATGTATTGGAAGCCACGCAGAGTGGCTGGGGCAACCCAGTCAGATGGGTGGGGTATGATGATGATGATGAGGATGATGATGCTTTAGACACCTACTGAAAACCTTTCCCCGCAAGCCTGCCTAGACTTATAATTTAGTTATTTATAGTTGCTTTAAAAGCTTTTTGTGATTTGTAGCTGTTTTTTATCCTGTTTAGCAGTTTTATCGAAGGTTTTTTAACATATTGAGCACTAAAATCTTTTATAAAAAGATAATAAAACGCAGTATCAAAAATGAAGAATAATAAAGAGAAAGAAAATTTAAAATAGAATACTTATGATCCTTACGAAACACAGTTCTTCAATAATTATTTTATGTATATTTGATTCTCACAGTTTTGTGGGTTTTGCTGTGTTTTATCAATTTATGTTCACCACTTAGAAATATCTATAGACTACTTAATCAGAAAACTCTCTAAATAAGCAGATAGATAAAATAGCATCTTTTTCGCCAAATGTCAAGGCCGAATGTGCCTTAAACACACTTGTTTTGAGTTGATAAATATTCCCTGCTTACTCATTTTCTTCCTCGTCCTCCTCTAGGGTGGCAAGATCCCCATTCGCTGGACAGCCCCAGAGGCCATCCAGTATCGCAAATTCACATCCTCAAGCGACGTCTGGAGCTACGGCATTGTGATGTGGGAGGTCATGTCTTATGGCGAAAGGCCCTATTGGGACATGTCCAATCAGGATGTAAGTCCTAACATGGAGCAGACGCTGCTTTCCATCTACTCATGGTGTTGCTGGTGGGAGACTTTCATCCATGCCACAGTGGGACTATCTATATCCTGACCTACATGTCTTAATGCATTGCAGGTCATCAATGCTATTGACCAGGACTATCGCCTGCCCCCTCCCCCAGACTGCCCCACTGTCTTGCACCTCCTGATGCTGGACTGCTGGCAGAAGGAACGGGTCCAGAGGCCCAAATTTGAGCAGATCGTCAGCGCTCTAGACAAGATGATCCGCAAGCCGTCTGCCCTCAAAGCTACTGGCACAGGAAACAGCAGGTGAGATGGGCTCACAGGATGGAGGGCACATGGGAGTGGACTTTGGAGTACGACCCGCAAGCAGAAGGGAGGGAGGGAAGAGCTGCAATTTGAAACTGGGAAGCGACTGGTATTTATTTGATGGGTTGACCTGGAATCTGGTGCCTCCCGCAGACAAAAAATTTTTTTCATCAAGAAACCCAGAAAACGCACACATGTTATGCTCAAAATGTATCACAGAAGCTCACTTTGCATAGTGATTTGCAACAGCAAAAGTTCCATTTTCAGATGCTTTACAGTGCCTGGGTTAGCACAGGAAAAGAAGTCCTTTAACATTTGAGCTTGGGTGATAAGTAGAGTTTTGAGTGTACATCACAGCAATGTGGGAGAGGAGGGTGGTAACCATAGACTCATAGGATTGCAGAGTTAGAAAGGACTCGTAAGGATCATCTAGTTCAATTCCCGACAATTATGCAGCTATCCCACACAGGGATCGAACCTGCAACCTTGGTGTTATCAGCACCACACTCTAACCAACTGAGCTATCTAGGCATGACACTCCTTGGCTCACGGAGGACCCAAGAATGTCTCTAGTATTTGAACCTTCACAGGGCACAGCGTATTCTCTCCCAAATGTATCCTGATAGCTTCAAAAGAAGCCGATGCAAAATAACCATGATAACACCTAGCTCTTACATAGTACTTTCCCCAGGCATGGAGTATACATCATAGTACAACAACCCTGGCATGCAGGTCTGTGTTATTATCCCTATACTGCTGATTGAAGGGCTGAAGTTAAGGTAGAAGAATAGTTTGCCTAAGGCCTCGGGTCATAATGGAGGTGAGATTTGAACCAGTGTAGGGGTGCCAACTTGAATAAAATATTGGGGGGGCCAGGTAAGTCGATCACAATATGTGCCACATGCGCACCTTTTGAGTGGCAATGCCCATCAACTTTGGAGGGCCCAGTCCCCTCAGGGCTGAAGGGACCCCAGCCCCTAGGAGTTGGCTGCTATGAACCAGGGATTTTCAGATCCAGAGGTCATACTCTCAGCCACCCCACACTATAGCAGGTCTGTTATTGTCAAAAAGATGCTGTGCTTTAGTGGACAAGCAGCATGCAGACTCCCTGGGTCCCTGATTGGGATGCTAAGCAAGGAGAGTCCCTGAGGGGGAATGATCCCTGCACTGAGCATGGTGTGGCTGATTGGGGCAGATCCCAGCAGGTGAAGAAGGGCGAAGGTGCTGAAGGAGCAAGCAAAATGGGCAAAGGAAGAAAGGCTTTTCTCTTGGGGGAAAGTTGGGGAGAGTTCCCAGCATGAGCTGGCAAGGATGTGTTTGGAAGCTGCTGTGTTCCCATCTGCCTTTCCCAGCTTCACAAAGCCAGATGCTTCATGTCCCGAGGGAAAGATTCAGCCCGGATTAGATGGCCCCACATCTATGGAAGGAAATGCATCCTGTTAGCATGGAGGGATTTTCCCATGGGTGTAACAAGGTTTCATCCTGGAGAAGAGGGCCTACTTGTGCAGAGTTTTATTTTTAAAAAAAACAAACAAACCAAAAACTGATCCAGTGCTGGAAGAGGCCTTTACTTACAGCTCACACTCTACGAGGAGGAAAAGCAGAAAATGCTGTGCCTTGAAAATTGAGTGGGGAGCCTTCAGGCTGTGTGGTTTTTGTTCCTTTGAGTACCAAATCCACATGTTATGCAGCAGTCGCATTTCCTGCAGATGCACCTGTATGTTATTGGTAATTCTTGCAATATATATATGCAAAGTGGAAACAGAAGACACCCAAACCATCCGTGCAGTCCTAAACATGTTTATTCAGAAAAAAGTGTTCCACTGAGTTCTGTGGAGCTTCTTCCCAGCTCAGTGGATACAGGATTGCAGCTTTGGTGGAGGGGCACTGCAGGGCTGTAGTCGACAATGCCCCCCTTTTGCACACCCATTGCATGTTTGAGGATTCATATCCTTCTCCTTAAACATTCCAAATGGCTGCCTTTCAGTGTATGACTATCAATATTTTCTTGTGCCCATTTTGAATGTATTTTCTTCTTTGTAGACCGTCCCAGCACCTGCTGAGCAACTCACCCCCAGACTTCCCCTCACTTACGAATGCCCACGAGTGGTTGGATGCCATTAAAATGGGTCGCTACAAGGAGAACTTTGACCAGGCCGGCCTGACCACATTCGATGTCATCTCACGCATGACTCTAGAGTAAGAGCCACATCTCCTCTTGAGCGGCAGCAAACCTGGGAGTTGTACCCAACTAAATCTTTGCAAGTGCAGAAGGACTTCTGCAAGCAGAAAGGAGTGCCTCCCTTTCTCTCCTTCCTCTGTGTGCCGGGGGGGGGGGAGTATCTCCCAACCCAACCCCAACCCGCACACTTGGGAGCAGGATGAAGAGATGGAGTGGAAGTTCCATTGCACTCCCAAAAGTTATTTAGCAATTTCAGTTTAAGTTGGATACAATCCTGGGTTTATGATGAAATGTACGCTTAATGGGAAGCTGCAACAGTATTGACTCTCTGATGAATGTGCCTGTATGATGCATGTGTTTGCAAACTCGTATTCATATCTGTCAGAGCTGCCTCTAGGTCCCAGCTCACAGAGGACCAACGCTAGGCTGTCTTTATGTACAAAAGTCTTTATTGAGGTTCAGTTTCCATTTCAAAGCCGCAGCGCGCAGCTCTACGTCTTAAACCCTAGACCGGCGAAGTACCGTCTGAGTCTCCTCCCCTCTGACACCAGTTTAAGATCCTAGCCCTGCTCCACCTTTTACGCTGCTCTCTCCTCCTCTGGGTCCTCCTGCCCGCTGGGGCATTGCCCTTTCTGGACTCTTCCGACGCTGAGTCGCTTAGCTCCTCCCCCTCCCTCCGGCGAGCTTTAGGACCCGGTTCCCAATCCTCATTCTCTGCTGTCCCGCGCTCCTGTACATTTGAACTTGCCTCTCGCGCCAACCCAGTGACCTTCCTCCTGACCGTTACACTACTCCTGTCACTGCTTCCCTCTTCCGGGATGCTGGCCGGATCTGACCTCCCCTCCGTTGTCTGACTCTCCGATGGAGGTGTGGTCAGCCCTGCCTTATCTTCTCTCCCTGGTGGGGAATGCACTGGCCCCGATCCTTGGGACTCTTCCCCCCCACTCTGATCTGGTGGGGAAGCTGGTCCTGATTTCTAACTACTGCTCTGGGAGTCCCTGCTGCCCCCTTGCTCCTGGGGCGTTCCCCTTGGGAACCCCCTACCCCTGGCCACTGGCGCCCCCTTCTGTGAGTCTTCCGATTCGCTGGAGAGGCTCATGGAATCCCTCGGTCCACTGTCCTCTTCTCCTACGCTCCCCTCGGATTCTTCCCCTTCGCTCTCCATCTCCTCTCTTCCCTGTGCCTCTGCTCCTGAACCCCTGACAATATCCATCACATATTTTGTAATCCCAGAAATAACTTAAAATAAGAGCTCTGCAGCTGTTTGTATAGTGTACTTAGTTCACATTATCATGTAAAAACGCAGTCCTTCCTCCGGACCTTTCCCCAATAGCACCTTCTGTGTCATCCCACTCTGTTGGGTTTCCCTTATTACCCTTTGCTCTTTTTAACAGGGATGAATAGGCATCACCCTCTCTGTATGTCCTAAATTCTAATTTGATTCAGTGGTTTTCTTAAAATCATGTCCACATTGAAGCATCTGCAGGATGCTGTGACTTCAACTTCATTCAGTTCTTTTGCAGCTCCCCCCACCCTTCTATATTAGTTTTGCAGACATTTGTATTGATAAAACAATGCAGAAGAATTGTAAGGTGGATGTGTAGCAGAGCATTCCCAATGTCGCATTCCTTTTTCTGGGAGGAGTCCCTTACCTAACCATTAGCAAATTTCATACGAACTTCCTGCCTTTTTATTTGCTTATTTAATTTTCAAACATATAAACCTTTTCTGTCGTTGAAGGTTTTGACTTGACGAGGAAAAACCAGCCGAAACACTATTTATTTACCTTCTTAAAAATAACATATGTGAGTTTGGCAGCGCAGAGAACAAAAGCCCCATCTAAGTTCTTCCTCCCTTTTTTCTTTTTCTTTTACTTCCAGGGACATCCAGCACATTGGCATCAGCCTAGTTGGCCATCAGAAGAAGATTCTCAACAGCATCCAACTCATGCGGGTGCATCTCAATCAGCTGGAGCCTGTTGAGGTCTGACACAGAGCACACGCCAAGGACATGGATATTGAAACGAACCTTTTGTTGTAAAAGGAAGACGGAGGAGTAAATTTCAAGCATTGATGGAGGGTGCATGAGATGTTGCCCTCCACATCACAGACCGGCGCTCTTGGAGATTTGTAGGGTTATTTTTTTGTTGTTCGGGGTTTTGTTTTGTTTTTTTAAAAAAACCATAACTTGAGACACTACAAATCCTGTGGTATTTAGATAAGGGTTGACTTTTACATTGAAGTGGGTTGGGGAATTAGTACACAGGGTAGAGCTGGAAGGATAGTTTTGGAGTTCAAAACGAACCTGCTGCCATTTCTATGCCTGGGCCGGCCAGCGGGCTTTGTAATTTGGGTTGGCAGCCTCTCAAAGACGTCTCTTGAGCCGGATCAGGCACAATATAGAGTTGAAACTGAAAGCCGAAAGACTCTCGATGCCAAAAAGAAATCCCTTTGAAGCTTTTGTTCCAACCAGGGGGATTTGGTTCTGAGAAAAGCAGCAAGCCTCGCAACCCCACATCCTCGTTCTGGCAAAGACAGCTGTACAGTGACACAAGATGGCATCTCAGACAGTGAGTTTTAGGCACCAATCATAGGGTGGCAAAGCGGGAAGCAAGCAGATCTGACCCATTTGGGCACAATCCACAGGGGTGGTCTCCTGCTCATTTTGAGTCGGACTTGCACTGGAGGACTTCACAGGGTGGGTTGGGCCCTGTATTAATTAGGGAGGGGTGGGGGCATTTGGGTTTTCCACCTCAGGCACCAAAACATTCGGGGGCAGCTATAGGTCCTGCATTCATCCTCCCAAAGGAGGGAACCAGGATAGCAGCTTTTTAGTAATCAGGTACTGGGAAAGGGATGCGATTCTGTTTAGAGAGCAGAAAGTTCCTTCTTGGCAGTTTCCAACTGGATATTCATACCACCAGAAATGAAATAAAATATTTGACAGAGGAATTAAGTGTGTTCCCTAGGCTTTATTAGATGAACACACTGATCTGCTTCTGATCCAATGCCAGCACTTTTTAGATGCATTTTTCGACGCTGAACTACATATAGGCAGCAGTGTGGATGGACCAGCTTGTACTTTGCATTATTTTTACATAAGCTGGTGGAAAGGCAGAATAAAATTGTGCAGAAGAAATAAATGCATTCCCGGGGACAACACAAGGTGAATGGGGAGGCAGCTCCCCGTCAACACTGTGCAGTGCTCAGGAGGGGCATTGGACATCCAAGGAGATTGCATGTATGTTGAGCATCACCCGTGCAGCATCAGCAGCCTAAGCTGCTGAGTATTAGGGGTTTCATGCATGGAAGTCCACTTCCATGCACAGCTCTGCATTGTGGCCTCAAGGCAATGCACTACATTTTAGCAGTGTGCCTTTAGCAATTGGTTTCAGTGAATGTATATCCCTCCATCATGCATTTGATGCAGGAAGTTGAAATGTGTGCAGAGGAGGGCATATCACACCCCACAGCTCAATCAAATCTGTACGTATGCATTGCAGCAGGTAAGGGGGGAAGTCTTTGGTGATCCTGCTGCCCAAGGTCTCTGGATTAATGGAGTAAGTATGCAGGCAGAAGTATAAATTGCCACTGGAAAGAAATTGGCATCCAAGTTCTGCTGTGCTAGAAAATGTTGGCAGTCATATTTTTAAAACATTACAGTGTTAACATTTGAACATGCAAAACAAGGGTCACTATGCTGTTCTTGAGAGGATTCTTTCCAGAAAGGCAGCCTAGAACCATCTAAAATAAATAGACTTGTGGAGACGTAGCATTTAAAAAATGTATTTTGTAACAGGAGCTTTAGAGAAAATGTTCAATAATGGATCCATATGAACCCAGGACAAAGGAATCTCTGGATTCCGTATTTAACATAGCTCAAGTTTAAAATTATAATTACTTCAACCAAGACATAGATTGCACACGCCATGTTTGCAAACAACACAATACAGAATGGACACTGCACTCTTCTAAAGTTACCCTCTGTCACCAAAATTAAACTTAAAGAATTGAAGGTCTCGGCAGAACATTTGATTGAATTTGACAACAGAGACCTAGGAAGATGAAGGCAAAATTCACATGTACAATTAAACAGGGAAATGAGGTTTAAAGCACAGTATCACTAACAAGGAACTCTGGTGAGCACTGACTGGGCTAGTTACTAACCTCTCCCTGTTAATTTTCTCCACCAACCTTTTCATAAACTTCAGCCTCAACGGTAGGCAATGGCATTTTTTTTTTAAAAAAAAGAATATAATTAATCAAATTAGCAGCGATCTACTTTCTTCCACCAGAGAGGTGGCAATGATAGCCCCAGAATGCTTCCTCATTTCACCCCCAGTAACGTATAGATAACTAAAACATGTCATGTGACACCCCCTTGTTGCAAGCTTCTCTGCCCCTCTCCTCTATTTCACTGACAGGGTAGGAAGCAGAAGATGCTACGCTATCTTGTCACGTTCCACATGTTAGTTTACTAGACAGGCCTCAAAAGCAGATGAGACCCAGGGTTGCCGTTTCCAGCAGTAGCCGTGCAATCTCTGCATTGTCACATTTTACCAATAATAAGGCAGGCAAGCAGGAATACTGATCTCCTGCAAGAAACGCCGAAGAGGAGACTAGAGATGATAAATGGGTTAAAATATAAATTGCACAAGGAACAGTCTGAAGCAGGGGTGGGGAGAGTGAGTGCAAGCAAGACTGAGAGGAGAGAAAGAGACACAGAGAGAGAACAAAGAGAGAGAGAGCGTAGAGCACAAAGCAACAAGCAGCCAAAGATGGAGCTCAGAACAAGAAAATGAAAAGCCAAAGAGCAGAAGACAGTGCACAGAGCACAGAGCACGAGACAGCAGAATGCGAGAGAGCATGCAGAAAAATGACTCGCTGCCCCAAACCTGAAGAAAATGAGCTTCTGATCAGAAGAAGGAGCCGCAACAGACCTTAAAAACACTCCTAAAATTAGAAAGCTGCCTGCAAACTGCAAAGCTATTCCCTTTTTACATCCAAGTGCAGGGCCAGGAGGCCGAGGTTTCGGTTGCCCAAGTCTAGATTTAAACTACGCATTAGTAACTAACTCCATACTCGTCAGCTCGGCTGAGCAGTGCAACACGTTCCCCAAGGAAGGGGCCGAATGTCCTTCATTTACCAGCTCCTAGGAGTCTCTGGGGTGGAACCAGATGCTACAAGGAGCAAACGTGAAAAGGGGGGATGAAAAAATGCACAAAATGACCCGTCTCTCACACACACTGTTGCATGCTACACATGACCAGGGTGAGAAGAGGCAAAGCAGCAGCAACACAGGACAGCAGTATCTCCATCCTCCTTGCCATAGCTGCTGTTCCCCACCCCCCTTGGATTTACCTTTCACTACTGGCAAAGGTGTGGTGAACTGTATCCCAGCGGGACTAGCTTATTCCTTAGAATCGCTTCTCGCTCTCGACAGCCATATATAAACTTATGGATATTACCAGCTCTTGACCCCACCTGGAGTTCCGTGAAACATGCAGTAGTGGCTGCAGGAGGAAATCTATTCTCCAGGAACACAAGAAAAGTTAGACCCAGTGTTCTCTCAATCACCACTCAAGGTATAAGATCTGCAACACTCGTGGGAAGTTCTGGGGGGGGAAAGTGTCTTTGTCCTCAAAGGATGCTACAATCTTGGTCGTCTCCCAAGAGGCTCTCCTGGACTTGTAACAATTCTCTGATGTTGGCGTGCTTGCTTGCACTTCCACAAGAGAAGACCTTCCCGGGTCTTCTCCTTGCAGCAAATGTGGACTCCAAACTATCAACAGTCATTTGACAGTTGTCAGTGCCAGAGAATTTTAAATAAGTGTGGCCATTACAATAGCCCTGAGTGGCCTCTAGCCCCTATGTCACAAGGAGACGCTTCCACAGGCACAAGGGCAACAGTTCCCGCCCTCACACATGGTAGACCTCTTCCTCTTCCATAGCATGGTTGGTGTATCCTGGAAGCTGGACCAAAGTGTTGCGCCTTATGATGTCCCAACCGCAGTTTGAGCTCCTCCGCGATAAACTGGGTGTGTCAGAAGGAGTGCCAATGGGCACCTGCCTCGTTGAGCAAGTCTGTCCTCCATCTTCTGCCCCTCCTGGCAATTTGCGCTTCAGGTACTTTTCAAAGGCATCCCTTCGGTGGGGCTCAAATGTTTTAGGCTGCTTCGGTTGCCGGTTTTCACAACGACTTTCAACCCTACAGGCAAGAGAGAAACAAAAAGAGGAAACTGTTTACTGCCCAGGTTTGGTCCTTGTTCCAAGTTGAAGACAAAATAGCTTTGTTGTGACTAACTGTAATGATAAATCAGCATGGCCAACTGTAGCATTAAAAACTTGTCAAAAACCTGAGCCAAAGGTGTATGGGAGACTATCGGGCACAGTGTTGCCTTTAGACTTATAACTATAAAATATCCTTGAATCTTTTTCTGGAAAACGGCTGGAGAGACTTAGTGTAATGAAAGCTAAAAATCCAGAGAAGCCCAAACCACTGCTCAACTTGGAGTTAGGGAAGCAGGATGGACCAAGATGCTTTACTTTTGTTTTGCCTTAAAATTTTGTGAATTCTATGAAAGGCCTTCTATCTTTTCCCCATAACTGATGCACGATGTCCTTGATTTTAAATTCTGAATCAGGAGAGAGGGAAAATCTATTCTCCTTCCTTCGACTCCCCTAGCACAGCAGCAGCAAAGAGAAGGCAATCAGCTTTGGCCAATTTCTCTCCCCATCATCTGGCACTTTTACTATACAGTGCATAAATTTAACCTGTGGGATTCATTTGCACAAGATTCGCTGGAAGCTAAGTAGGCCAGAATTAATTATGCATGTGATCATGACCAGTAAGAGCTCAACGCAGATTAGCAAGAAGACAATACAGCTATGATTATACTTCACGAAGGCCATTTTCTGAATGGCAGTTTACAAGAGCCCACTAACCCTGCTGACAGGTTCATTCATTTCCCCTCCAAACTACAGGGGTGCAGAATCAGACAGGCACCAAGAATAGATTCCCTGCACAAATGCAGAATCCTCTACAGAGCCAGTGCCCTGTATATGATCTGCCCCCATAACCCAGTACTGTGTGCCACCACCACCCCAAAGAACAGGACTAAAAAGAACATGTCACACCCCACATTCCCCTCTTTTCCAAATGCCGTGCCAAAACCATTTCTGCATTAATATAATTATAGGGTATTGGAAGTGCCTGCCATTTTCAGCGATTTTTCAAAACTTGTGGAAAAATACGTTTGCATTCTTTTGGTGCTGTTGCTCTTTGTGGCTCCATTTTGCCTCTTCTGCCCCCCGTAGTCTTCAGCTTCATGCACCCACAAGTACCACTTTGTTCTGCTGGCTGTGACGGCAACCCACATGATTCGTTCAGGGATAGAGTCAAGTACCTGGATAACTCAGTTGGTTAGAGTGTGGTGCTGATATTGCCAAGGCTGCAGGTTTGATCCCCGTGTGGAACAGCTGCATATTCCTGCATTGCAAGGGGTTGACCCAGACAAGCGTCAGGGTCCCTTCCAACTCTACAATTCTGTGTAACAATGCTATGTTTCATGTGGTGAAATCATGAGCACACATCATCACACAGGGTTGCGACAGCCAACTGGGCAAATTCATCCATGAGGGCAATGAACAATCAGGCCAGTAGTATTAAATAGCAGCCAAGGGGGAGAAAGGAGTCACTGGATTAGCAGCAGAACAATGCAAATTATTAGTGTGAGTGTGTTGGATTTTGAGGCCGAAGCCCAGGAACCCTTGCAGCAGAATGGGAAGGAGGGCCCTCAAATACAAGACAAGTCTCTGGATAATCACATTTTGACGGGAGTGATGCTGCCTAAAGAAAAAGCATCCCTGGAAGAGCATTAAGTCCACAGGATAAAATTGCCCAACTTGCATCATTGCAAATGCACTATTTTCTGAGCAAATATTGAAATCAATGAACATTATTTGCAATCATCCTTCCCCACCCCCTTGCTGGTTGCCTCAGATTTGACCGTTAAGAGTAGAAAACCTATCTGATGATGCAGTAAGGTTGCTTTGGGATATGGCGTTGTATTTTTACCCCTTGGCAGAGTTGTTTATAGTACAGTGGTACCTTGGGTTACATATACGCTTCAGGTTACAGACTCCGCTAACCCAGAAATAGTACCTCGAGTTAAGAACTTTGCTTCAGGATGAGAACAGAAATCAGCAGCAGGAGGCCCCATTAGCTAAAGTGGTGGTTCAGGTTAAGAACAGTTTTAGGTTAAGAACGGACCTCCGGAACCAATTAAGTACACAACCAGAGGTACCACTGTATGTTATATACAAATATCCATGGGCTTCTCTGACTAGCTGCAGTAGTGAAATGGTCCAACTACTAACCAGAAAAAAATACGTTAACAGGCCACTTGTGCATTTGTCCCACAAAATGAGCGGCTCAACCTTTATCTGAAAACGATGGTAATCCTTTGGCAGTAGCCCCATTCAAGTGTTGTAAAAACCTCATGCGATGTGGGGCAAGTGGGGCTGACCTACTGCTGTCCACAACCACCTTCCCCAAGTTGGAAGGAGGGCATCTGAAGCACAGATCCTGCTCTCCTGGTGTAGGCCGCAGATTTAGAACCTGAGAAAATCAGGGTTGAACAATGTGTGGAGAATCTACACAAAGATAAACGGCTTCCTATGCAGATACTGCACCAGCAGCCCATGGGGGATGACAATATGTGTGGAACTGGTCCAACTCCACTTTGCAATACATAAACTGCACCAAAGATATCCTCCACATTTGTTTCTCTGTTGAGAGAAACGGGCAAGGTCTTCTCTCTCCTCTGCTCCCCATTTCCCACCATAGTTCAACACTCAAGGGAGATGCACAACTGTCAGAGCAAAGCTCTTCCACTTGAATGCAGCTTCAGACATAAAGATTATATGAAGCTTCCATTCTCAGTGGCCTGAAACTGTATGTCCGTCCAGGGGAAAGAAATGCTTCCCCCTTGTGTTCTGCTGGGGAAAGTACGGGGTGGCAGTGCAGAGATCAATGGGGCATCTCCAAATCGAGACAATCATGACAAATCACTCCACACTTTGTCATACCCCCTAGGCAAAGAGGTAGAATTACCCTCCTTGCAAACGCAACTAATTCAATTATATGGAGCTAGACAGCAACGGCCTCCAGCCTTTACCAGCTGTTACCATTCCTGTGCCAACTCCCAAAATTCAAGTTAGCAGCAAGTGCTGATGCAGTGCTTGGAGTGTCTCTGTGTATTGTTGAGGAGGGTGGTTAAGGGAGGTTATGAGCCCTGCTTTACAGAAGACAAATCTTCAATTCTGAAGGGGCTATTTAAATTACAGAAATCACAGTGGTATCTTGGTTTTGGAATTGAATCTGTTCCAGGAGTCCTTTCAACTTCTAAAACCGTTCGAAAACCAAGATGCAGCTTCCGATTGGTTGCAGGAGCTTCCTGCACTCAAATCGGAAGCCGTGTCAGACATTCGGCTTCCGAAAAACGTTTGAAAACCGAAAACTCACTTCCAGGTTTGCGGTATTCGGGAGCCAATTTATTCAGGACCCAGGCCCTTTGACTACCAAGGTACCACTGTATTTGATGCAAATTGCCATATATAAATTTTGTGCAGATTTTATGTATTTTTTTAATGATGTTGATGATGCAAACCCTCTTTTTGGGAGGACATTGCATAACTGGTGATCCGGGGGGGGGGGGGGGGACATTGCTGAAGAAGGTTAGCATTCAATATTCTCCATTTTACAGTACAATTGCGAAATGTAGAGTATCCTGGTAAAAATAGCAAGCAATTTGGCAACTGGGAGCAGATCTACCTTGTTACATTTCTGCATGATAAGCTTGGGATTTCTTCTTCCCACTCCCACATATCCAAGAGTGATTGGGGTTCATATCTTAGGAGATCTAATATACATACATATATATGCATAATTTTATTTGTATGCCTCCTTTGCACAGTTCAAACCATACTCAAGGCGGCTTACAACATGAAAAAAAAACTTAACTACAATGTAAGTAGTCATAAACAATAAATTTAAAATTTAAAAAAATACACAACCAAACAGAACAATTTCTACATAGGTCGCAACAAAATCTAAACGACAACAGCAACAAAAACCATCCCCCAAAAACCACCCAAAACAACCCAGCCAGAAGAATGAACAAAGCAGGGATGCAAACTAGGGGCAAGCATTCATCACAGCAGTGATGAATGAGGCAAGCATGTCTGCACAAATCAGTAGCCAGCAGTAGAACGAAGGCAAGCAGGCCCCCATTCATTTTTATGAACGCCCCACCCTGCTCTCCCCCAGGACTTACTGTGGGGAAGGAAAATGTACTGAGCAGCACAGGGCTCCAGGAAACACCTGATGGTCCTCTCCTCCTTCAGGGAAAATCGCACCCTGAGCATCTTATTCCAGCAGGAGGGAAGACTCTTGTAGCCCCACCCCATCTCCCACTGGAGGAGAGGTCCAATAGGTCTCTTCCCATGTTTTCAGATCCCTCTGCTTCCTCATATACCCCTTCTCTTTCCCCCTTGGCCAGCTGTTCTTCCCAATGAGTGTTGCAAACAACCAGAGAACCCCCTTGAGGTTTCAGCATGTTTGACATAGACACTTGACTGCAACTGACTTGTCAGAAGGGCAACTTGGTGTTGGCCCATTCCTAGATCAAACCATCTCCTAGATCAAAATGTTGTGCAAATTACCAAAAAAGCTAGATGTTAAATCCAGATATTTCAGGCCTTGGCAAGTGCTGCTAGGGCACATCTAGCTGCCTTTTGCAGCTATTTTAATATGTGACTGGCAATAGCCTGCAAGGACAAGGCCACAGGTGGAACTTTTTTCCAGCCAAACTGCATGGGTTTCTTTTAACTGGAGATGCCATAGATTGAATGTGGATATCAATGCAGGCACACCGTGGACTCTACCACTGAGTGATAAATCTTAAAGTGACTCTTCAAGGTCATCTGGTACTCAGTTCTATTACCAGAAGAGTATTTCCCTGGAGAGTTATGTAGGTAAAGTATACAGCCTCAACAGCTGTTCTCACCTAAATCGCATGGAAACTTCCTACAAGTGTGAATATAATCAATAGATGAATGCAGATTTCACACATGGGTATAGGTAAAGGTAAAAAGCTAAAGGACCCCTGGATGGTTAAGTCCAGTCAAAGACCACTATGGGGTTGCGGGGCTCATCTCGCTTTCAGACCGAGGGAGCCAGTGTTTGACTGCAGACAGCTTTCTGGGTCATGTGGCCAACATGACTAGACAGCTTCTGGCGCAATGGAGCACCATGATGGAAACCAGAGCGCATGGAAACACCGTTTACCCATTTATATATACGGGTATACTTAGGGAGTAGATGCTGCTACCTGTTGAGTGTACACATAGGGCTTACCCACACTTACTCTTTCCAGACACTTGTCTGTGTCTGAACAGGGTTTGTTTGTTTTTGCCCTAAGCTTCTTCCACAAAATGCTATTTAGCGCTCAATCAGAGCAAACGTCAATTCGGGTTTTCTGCAGATTGATGTTTGCTCTTTGAAGCACAGGTTTTTGCAAGGAAAGCTCCAGAGCAACAAAAATGGGAGTTTGGACTGAGAGATTTAAATCGCAGACCATGCCTAGAAAGCCCAGGTTTGTTGCTGTGAAATGGACCTTGGAGAAAAAGGTAAACAGAAAATGATCAAATCCAACAGCCTCTACACTAGAAAGGTACAGAAAACAATGAAAACCGAATGAAAATAATTAGAACTTGGCTTGCTGAATGGGAGTTTCCATTTCTCCAGTGCTAACTTTTAAGAGAAATGTTGTAATATTGCTCTAAGCACAACAGGTGTTCAGTTGCTAATGTTATCCTTCTGGATTGCAACCTGAAACAATTATAGTGTAATGTTTACATGAGATCCTGATTCTCCAGAATTATTCGCCTATGTTACTTGTGGAATTTTCCAAAGCAGCAAAGGGGTTTTTGTTTATTGTTTTGGAAAGTTTGAACAAAATATGTCAAACTATTCCATAAACTGAAGGTTAAAGAGAAAAAGCAATATAGTTTCCACCTGCTGTGAAAGAAAAGTATGGCCATTAATTTATTGGAAAGTGCTGCAGGGATCACAGCAGCCTGAAACTTAGCACGGTCACAGTTTGCCTGTGTAACTAGTGTTGGCAAAGCTATTAATTTTAATAACACCAGAGGTTAGGAGTGTATCAGATGTACACATAGTACACAACAGAGAACCCAGTGCCAGCACATGACATCTGGGAAGAAGGCATTTGTGCGTATGGTTTGATTTGCTGAAGTATAATAATTAACTCCCCCCCCCCAACTCCAAATAAGATCTGCAAAGATAGGCAAATTTAGATCATGCTGGAATCTAAATGTATGCGGCACACACAAAAAGGCACAAGGTTTCTTGTTTAGCAGCCAAAGCACAAGGGAAGAATCCCACCAAACCAACACAGCACTGTGACTTATAATAGTTGGGAGTTGCCAGGAAATGTTGCCTAAAGCAAAATTTGGCAGTGAATGTGGAGGTCCCTGCTTGGCCAAAACACCAGAGGAATTTTCAGGGCTCTAAAAGGGGTTCATAGGCAACAAAGTTTTTTTCAGATGGGGTTCTATACATTTCTTGTTGTTATACTGTCCTGGCACAGAGGGTAGGCACGGACAAACCTGAAAACCGGTGCTGACCTGAAAGTTTTGCAAAAATAATGAGAGGAATTCAACATCACACTAAGGCAGTCGTTCCATCAGGGCAAGCATTTTGGCTTGTTAAGACGGAATGATCCTCCTCCTGTGTGCTGCTCCTAGGGTTCTCCCATCCTCATCCTAAACTAATTTTGGGGGCACAAGAGAGGGAGGAAAAACCCATTGCACAAGCAGAAGTCCTTGCACAGGGCTTCTGCTGACAAGATTCATTAACCTACCCAGTAACTAGAGTCCAAGGGAGTCTTTTGGAAATGTTTCAAGCAAAGGGCTGAGATGCTGCAATTTCCCACTGGTAAGGATCACTTCCTAAGTGAACATCAATGGAAGCATTGCCTTCCCTTTAATAGGCTTAATATGCCCTTAGTGATGTATCTGCTTGGCCACAGAGCATTCTGATGTGCTCACATCCACTACATGATCCCTCATTAGTTGGAACGCTATGAAGTAGACAGGCAGAGAGAGAAACAGCCACACTGAATCATCAGCAGCCAGGAGTGAGGGTGGGGACCATGGTTGCGAACACACATTAATCAAGGGGATCTCCCTTGGAGGATCAAGGGGTTTCCCTTGGAGAGGTTCAATGCTATCACCTGTGGGCCAATCAGAACAATGGATTCTTATCCTAGTATGTGTGTTAGCTGGCTTACCAATGCCAGGAAGGCTCCGTTATCAACTACGTTTTTTCAGTGACCACCTGTACTTGGATGCAGTTAATTTTTCCTTTGACCTCACTGTTTACAGTCATGTATATCAGCAAGCGAGGACAACACTGCACGCAGACAATGGGGTGAATTATAGTCTACAAAAGCTAATGTCATAATAATGTTGTTGGCGTTTAAGGTGCCAAAAGGTTGGTATTCAGTATAGGAGATTTACAGGAATGACTATGATGGACAAGCCAAACCTACCTGAGATACCACCGGTCGCCCAGCCCATACTCCTGCCCCCAGATCCCAGACCGAGGCCAGAGGCATTGTGGGAGTTTGCGCTCTAGCATGACAGTAGTTGCAACAACCTGAAACACACAAGTTTGAAAAAGATGGGTTATTAGTTTCATTGAAGCTTGAGGGAATGAGAGCAAGCGCCCCCTCAGTCAATTTCAATTTCTCATTTTTCCAATATTAAATTCACTTCAATTCCACATTAGTTTACTTTAAAAAAAGGAAGTCCAGCATTTTTGTCTGCCATTTTGCCTAATGCTATTTGATTTGATTTTCTTCATATAACTTAAATACCATTTGATTTTTAAAAAAACCTCAAAGCAGTTTACAAAAAATAAAACAATACAATTGTTATTGTTATTATTATTATTTGCATTACTCACCATTCACCAGCAGGTTCCAAGGCTGGTTATAATTACAACAAATTAAAATTCAGATTTGAATCTGTTATTTGCATCTTTATGCCCATGCTCATGGCTCCTTCAGGAGGAAATGCCAAGTACAAATTTAATAAACAGAGAATTAATTATTAGACAGTTGTAAACATAAACAACACAATCAGCTCAGGGGAAGCGGTCAATCATCATCTTCAGTTAACAAGACAAAGCGTCAACCAATCACCTGGGCTCTCCAGAGTTCGTCCCGTTCGTGGGCGACACGCCAGTGGGTGTCCCCCATCATGGCAATGAGCAGGTTGAGCATAAGGAGAGTGGCGATGACAGCAAAGGCAGAGTATGTGATCCCATACATGAAAGGCAAGTCTACTTCGTAGTTGGCAGGTCCATCAATGATGGTCAGGAAGAGTTCAAAAGTGCTAAAAAGTGCCATGGGGTAGTTGTAGAAGTGGCCCAGCTCATCAGGGTCCTCTGTTTGGAAGATAATATAAAACGCTGGAAAAGAAAGAAGAAGAAGAGTGAGATATTCCATGCATCAATATTGACCCATGCATGACATGTGTCATATGTGAAGGGGATCTTTAGGATATTTGCCTATTATGGGCAACGTTGCATAGCTTTAAATTTCCTCTCGCGTTCTTAAGGGATGCTACTCATTCACACTTGCACTCTATGTATCCAATGGAAGACCCTCCCAGGATGCACAGGTGTAAACAGTTGGCAAATCAAAGCTTCTCCCCTTTCCATTTTTTTCTGCTTGATGGCATGGGGCACTAAGAATTCTCAGTAGGCAAATATATTGTGTGGTTGCCTACATGAAGTGAGTGTAATATGTAGTCAGGCTCTTTCACCAGCTGCAACTTTTACAACCAAGCAAAACAATACCTGGTCATGCATACTTGCATTTCCTCATATTCATCTTTTATTCCCTCCCACACACCTTCCCTTAGTTGTCTCCATCACTGCTGACGTTTGGATTCTAAGATCCTTGAAGTAGGACCTGGCTTCAAAATAAAGTAAAACATTGATGTATTCAACTCTGAAAAGTTCCACATTTGGTGACTGATGCCCATACTCTGCAGCAGCTGTTTTATTACTGTTGCCCACAGCACCCTCTCAAAATGTTCAAATGTGCGCATTTGCCCCCAAAGGTTGTGAGCCCTCACATAAATAATAGCAGCAGAGGATCTTGGAGAGCATTTTAAACTCTGTTCTGTGATATTTCATGTCTAAATGACACAGACAAGATGGCCAAACTGTCACTGCCAGGTACCATCGAAAATCAAGCAATGGGTAACCCAACAAAATCAAAATGAAAAATCAATTCACGGATGCGACGCTAATAACTGCGTTTCCCCAGACAAGGTGAATTTGCATCCACATGGGAAAGATAAGCCGGGGGGGTCATTTTCCTCTTCCCTCTTGCCTTGGGAAGTGCCCAAGAGCTTCTTCAATCCATAGGACTGATGGCACAACAACATTTCACTCTCTAAGGACTAGATTCACCTCCCGACACCACCACTGGGCCTCACTTTGCATTCATGCTTTTGTGCTGCTCCGAAATACAAATCCCATTTCAGAGCTGAATTAATCTACTGTAGGTGCACTTTTGAGCTTCTAGGGTGTACTGGGAAACAGAAGAAAGAAAAATGATGGAGATGAGAGCCAGCAAAGGCAAGGAAGAGGAGGAGGAAAGGCAGTTGTCTGGGCTCAGTGGCAGAGCACATGCTAAGCAAGCAAAAGAGTTCCAGCTACTGATGTCTCCAGTTAAAGGATCTCCAGCGGCAGCTGGGCTTAGGAAATACCCAGGAGAGCCCCTTCTAGTAAAATCAGACTGTACTGGGCTGAATGGACCAAAGACTTGGCTCATCATAAAAAACTGAGCAATTATTACAATTGTTATAGTAATTTATAGGGTACAAATTTGCATTTAAATTGTCCAGCGCATCATGTATGGTGTACATTATTCAACATATATTTTATATTAACTCTCATTTATTTTAGAGATTGGGTGCTATTTTATTTTAATAGTTATTCTGTAGATAGAGGATTATGGCACACAGAACTCGGACAGTCCACAGCCAAGGACCTTCTTTCTTGAGCTTCTCTGGCTTTAGCTCAGCTGATACAGGGCACCCATTATCCTCCATCTGCAATATGTGAATACAAACAATCATCAGACTTTTTCAGAACAGCCTGGAACATGTCACCTACCAGAGGCAAAGCCAAGGATCACCACTGCCATCAGCCAGCAGAAGCGCATAAGGTCTCCAAATATCATCTGCACATGTAAACACAGGAACACACAGTGAGAAGCAACTCCTCTCACACACAATCCTTGACACGAGGAACAGATGGCTAGATCAGACAAGAACCTTTTGGGATCAGACTGGAGATGTGAAGGTCTAGTAAATAGTATGGGTAAATGGAGGTGGAATCAGTCCCCCACCCCCATTCGTCCAGCTTTTGAAAAACTGGAAATAAAAACAAGAAAAATGGGGGACATTCCTCCTATGTTTCTGGGCTTGTGGGGGCCTTCACATTTCTACATCAGACCATATTACACTAATGCTAATCTAAGGAGGAGAAGATCAGGGGGAGCATCTGCCGTCAGGTGTGATCCAATTGTCTGATTCTATGTAGAAATACTTCTTTTCATTTGCAGTGAATCTACAGTGGAACCTTGGTTCTCAATTTCAATCCGTTCTGGGAGTCCGTTCGACTCCCGAAACCGTTTGAAAACCAAGGTGCAGCTTCCGATTGGCTGCAGGAGCTTCCTTCACTCAAGCGGAAGATGCGTCGGACATTCGGCTTCCAAAAAACATTCAAAAACTGGGATTTTGGTGTTTGGGAGCTAAAATGTACAAGTACCAAGGCATTTGAGAACCAAGGTATGACTGTATTGCCAATTTATACAAACTAGAGATGCATTCAAAGGGACTGCTTATAGGGCACAATGCCCACTGTCATCTGCCCGCCATTCCATCTCCCCCAGGGAGGAAAATCACCTTAGAGAGGATGGCCGAGATACCAGGTGGTGGAATACTCCTTCATAGAGGTGAGATGCCCAAGGTAAAGGTAAAGGGACCCCTGACCATTAGGTCCACTCGTGGCCGACTCTGGGGTTGCGGCGCTCATCTCGCTTTATTGGCCGAGGGAGCCGGCATACAGCTTCCAGGTCATGTGGCCAGCATGACTAAGTCGCTTCTGGCGAACCAGAGCAGCGCACGGAAATGCCATTTACCTTCCCGCTGGAGTGGTACTTGCACTTTGATGTGCTTTCGAACTGCTAGGTTGGCAAGAGGAGGGACCGAGCAACGGGAGCTCACCCCGTCGCGGGGATTAGAACCGCCAACCTTCTGATCATCAAGTCCTAGGCTCTGTGGTTTAACCCACAGCACCACCCGTGTCTCGAGATGCCCATGAGACTCCTCTTTTTTTCTTGCCAGTGTAGAGGTGCTTTTTCCACTGAGAATCATTACAACCCCATGATCCCAAAGGAGAAAGATGCTGTTGTCATCACTACCCTGGCAGTGTTTTTACTTCACCAGCAGTCCAGAAGGGAGAAAACACCCACAGGGCATTCCCATCTTCGAGGGAACTCTCTATCCCCCATCCTTGCCTCCCAAGGGAGTCCTCCCCCCCAACTCACTGTGGGACAGGGATGGGTGACTTTGCACTTCCGGGGGGGAAAACAACATGCTGTTGCAGATAAGTGATCCTGCACAGAGTGGTTTTGATACCATTATCTCTGGCTGGAGTTGCGGGGAGGTGAGAAGTGGTTGCACAAACTGTCATGTAATTAAGCCAATTGCATGTGATGTGCAACAATTATTGAGCATTACTATTGCTTTCTGCGCTTTTAAATAGGGTCCATGTGGTACAATTAAGCTAGCTGCAAATAATAATTAAAACGACAAATCCAGGCCTGCATTGCAGAAATCACATCTATCCATGGAGATAAAGGGGCAAGCTTTCACACATTCCTAGTTCAAGAGCTTTCCTGAACAGCTAGCATGTGATCTCATGCGAATGGGTGGCAGAGACACATGCTAAACAAACAAACATTCTTTATTACGGCCCAAAGACCCACAAAACAATTTCGAAAGCAAAGTACACTACTTAGGCAGTCACTGTGTTTTATCCAAGACACATTGATGCATTGTGGCATCTTACTTCCTCAGTCGCCCACTGATTGCTTACTGACCTTCTGGATCATGATAGTGAAGGGCCCCAGCATCTGAAACCCTCGTGCGAAGTACATAACGTTGCACCAGCCAAGTACCAGAGCAAAGGACATGGGGACCACCTCTCCGTTTGTACTGGTGAGACGCATCACCATAGTCACCAGTATCATCCAGGCGTATGTGATACTGCACAGGGAGAAATAGCAAAGAAGAGTGGAAATGTTATAGGGACAGAAGTCCCCTAAAATATGATCAAGTTGTTCATGTATGCTGTGACAGCAGCAAGGAAACCCAGTAGGTTTCTGAGCACAATTCAAAGTTTTGGTGCTGACCTATAAAGCCATAAATGGCCTCGGCCCAGTGTACCTAAAGGAGCGTCTCCACCCCCATCATCCAGCCCGGACACTGAGGTCCTCTTCTGAAGGCCTTCTGGTGGTTCCCTCCCTCACTGCGAGAAGTGAGGTTACAGGGAACCAGGCAGAGGGCCTTCTTGGTAGTGGCACCTGCCTTGTGGAACGCCCTCCCATCAAGGAAATAAACAACTATCTGACTTTTAGAAGACATCTGAAGGCAATCATGTTTAGGGAAGTTTTTTATGTTTGGCATTTTATCGTGTTTTTAATATTCTGTTGGGAGCCACCCAGAGTGGCTGGGGAAACCCAGTCAGATGGGTGGGATATAAATAATTTTATTATTATTATTAGTTCAAAAATGGAAAGAAGAAACTCCTACAAAAGAAGAATGGATAAGCAAGGTGATGGACTATGCAGAAATGGCAAAGTTAACAGCTAAAATAAAGAAAACTTAATGATGACAGCTTTGTGGAAGAATGGAAGCCTTTTTCAGGCTGTTTAAAGAGATATTATAGTATGATGAATTCGCAAGCAGGATTCGAAGCATGAGCAACAGAAAGAATTAGGACTTAATGTAATATCGTTATGATATAAGAGATAGAAGACGGGGTACAGAAAAGGGGGAGAATATAAAATCACCATGGAAAACGGGATAGGAAGTTGAAAACGCCCCCCCACACACACACAAAATTATGTATTGAGGGGTATATGTGGACATTTTCCTTTTTCCTTTAAATTTAATAAAAAAAAAAATTTAAAAAGGAAATGAACACCAGCCCTCTCCCACAGCCCTTCTGATTCATAGATCTTTATCGCTTGACCCACAATCATAAACCAGCTAGAAAGGAACCTTACATGATGACATGGAAAGGTCCTCCGAGGATAGTTTGCCCAAAGTATTTGGTGATGCCAACTCTGAAGATATCTGGAATCTGAGACAAAGAGCCACTGATCAAAAGTGTGCTTAATTTTTTTGAGGAAAAAACCCCAAAAGAGATCGATGAACGTTTTAGATATCCATCCATTTATTTGCAAAGAAACAAAAACAGGTGCCTAGACTTAAATCGGGCCTGGCAAACTTGCACCCGGATTCCCAAAGACCTCCCGAACCATTTTTAAATGCTAGAGCTCAGTCCTGGAAGCTATGAAGCAATCATCACAAGAAAAGTGACTATTAGCCACAAATAAGATAGTCGTTGGACAAAGAGCACCAAAGTCAAATACAAGAACTGCTGGATAGGCATGGAGCCTTTCCACTGAACATGCCAACCACGGACTACAACTGTTTCAGGTTTGTTTATAATTAGATTGAACTAGTTTAGGGAGAGAACCATGAATACAGTGGTACCTTGGTACTCGAACGGCTTGGCTCCCGAACAAATCAGCTCCTGAACGCCGCAAACCTGGAAGTAAGTGTTCCGGTTTGCAAACGTTTTTCGGAAGCTGAACGTCCAACGTGGCTTCCGCTTGAGCACAGGGAGCTCCTGCAACCAATCGGAAGCCACGCCTTGGTTTTCGAACAGTTTCGGGAGTCGAACAGACTCCTGGAATGGTTCAAGTTCGAGAACCAAGGTACCACTGTATGTCAAAGGGAATGCCTAACATCTGATAAAAACAACTCTCTTCATTCTTTCTCCATACAACATTGACCTGGGAGTATCAACAGTCATATTCCACTGATTTCAATGGCGGCTTGTGCACTTGTTCAGTTCAAACCCTGTTAACTTCCTCTAGATCGGGGCCTGTGTGCCAGTTACAACATTCTGGTTAATGTTCTGAATCGTGTGTGTGCGCGAATTCAGTCTAAAGTAGAGTATTAGCTTCTGCTGTCACCCTCTGAATCTTACAAAGATGGGTAAGTTTCATTGTTCTCTGTGTCTTCTAGATTTGTTTCAACCACTCAGCAATCCCAAAAGTCCTTCCTTGCATCCTGCCAGCTGATTCCATCCTAGCTGTAAGAATTAAGTTAACAACTAACACCTGGTGTTTCTTTGTGACAACAGCACATTCTCCCCCCAAAAAGATACTGGTGGGCGTAGCAATAGCTTAATGGGTACCATCTTCCCCTAATACCACTGTATTTAAAATACTTTGAAACCCATGCTCTCTCATTTCACACAAGAACTCAGAAGTGAAAAGTGCTTTTCTTACCTCCAGAATCAATATCACTATGGCTCCAATAACAGTGATAAGCTCGCCCACCAACCTGAGGTCATCTTCAGGGGTGAGATAAGATTCCTGAGAAGAAAGGGGAAAAAATATAATCCATACAGTTAGGAATATCATATAGTCAAGAGAAAACTTATTGATCAAACCTATAGCCTTCTGAACTCAGATCTAATCTTGAACAGATTCAGAATTCCGCCATGTTCCTCCATAATTAAGTACACCACTGATGCCTCAGATCACATTCATAAATGTTACATCCTCAGTTTGGGAGTCTCTTCTCCTCCTCTTCTAGCAAAGCCAGAGCCCGTGCATTTTCCAGAAGCAGTAGGGTATGTTTTTATTTGAACTTGTTTTTGTAGAAATGCACATGGTGGAATAATCAGCATACTAGTATCCACCCCAAGACTTTCTGCCCAATTAAACAAGGAATTAAATCATCACACTCTCAAATGGATTTTCCACATCTGATTGCTCATATCCTGTTCAGTAAAATCTAGAATAGGCAAAAAAGGAGGCGGGAACATTTAGGAACCTGGACTCAATAGCCAGCCTTGCCTCTGTATTACCGTACAATTCCCTGGACTAATACTAAAATGACTTCCAGTTGTGTCTGAAAATGGCATCTAATTGCCAGGCATCTTTCATACATATTCCAGCTCCAAACTAAGTGAGCCACTTAACAACCATTTGAAGCAATTTAGGGGGGAAATTAATTGGGGCAACTCAGTCTGCCTGTCTTTAAAAAGAGAACAGGCTTCAGCCCCCTCACATCCTGCACATTAAGTGCTGATACCTGCACTTCGGAGATTGAAAATAAATATTTCAAGGTTGCTTGGAAGCAAAAATTATAACAGAGAATATCATAAGCATGGTGCTTTTGTAGAAGTTGCTGGGCTTCTCAGATCCCAAAAGACAGAGGGTGGGGAAACAGAGGTCCTGAAACACCCTAAAGGGAGAAAAACTCAGCACAAGAGCAATGGAACCAACTCAAGAATCACTAGTGCACTTGTGTAAACAGGACTGGGGGCAAGTGCTGAGCTCGGCATTAGGAGCCTCTGTACTAACACTTGATAGTTCCAGCCATCACAGTGAAACCAGACCCTCCAAGTGTCCCCATTTTCTAGGGACAGTCCAGGATTTACAGAAGCTATCCTGGTTTCTGATTTGATCCCTGAATGTCCCTCTTTTCCTTAGGATGTCCCTATTTTCAATGGAGAAATGTTGCAGGGCATGAGATACACGTAGTAAAGCAATGACCAGTGATTTAATGAGGTAGCATGTGCAACAAGGAAGCTCGCAGCCACACAAAAACTGGGTGCCAAGTGCTGAACCTCAAGTTTCTGCAGTTCAGTCCAACTGTAGGCCTACATAGCTCCAGTAACGTGTACACCTTCCTATTCCGGGACTTCATCCAGAGTCAGGTGGCCACATTAGATTCCAAACCGTTAGCAAGAATCATCTATCCCTCTTCTGCGTTCTACCACTGAGCTACAGTCCTCCCACAAACAGTGTCTCTGTGCATTTCTCCAGTTAAGGTGGAAAGAACTGACTGTACTTTATTCTAACAGGGGCTCATCATGTTCCCAATTCAAACAACAGACCAGCTCACTGTTGGGCATCTTTCGAATCATACATTTTAGGGAGTTGGACTAGATCACCCTTAGGATCCCTCCCAACTCTACAGTTCTATGATTCCCACTAAACTATTAAATAGCTTGCTGCTGCGCATTGTGCCAGGCTTTTGGTCATCATTGTTCCTCATGTTGCAAACCTACACACATGTATGGGAGCAAATCCCACTGGATGCAGAGGAACTTACATATAATTGCTGGGTAAATAAACAACTAATTAGGGTTCTTTCTAACTGTGCAATAATTCACCATTTCCCCTCTAATTTTGCCTGCTAACTGTTCAGGAAACTTGCTATATCTGGGATACCTATCTGTGGCAATCAATGCGTCTTTTTTAATTTCCTCCTGGCGGTGGAAATTGCAGATGACTTCTGCATCCTTAATAAACTCAGGTTGAGTGAGGATTTACCTGCAAAAGTTTCTGAACGTAGATTGTGTTATCCCTTTCATTTGTTTTGTTAAAGCGCCGTTCTTTCAGAGGCCGGTAGACGCAACACATTGTGAAGCAAATCATGTACAAGACGTAGAATAAGGCCAAGATGCAAAAATACGGCCTTCCATATTTATTCCACTTCAGGCTTACCAGCTCATTCACAGGGGTAAGGTCTAGGATCCGCCGAGCCTGGAGAGTATAAAGGAGGCTTTTGTCATTCTCTTCCCTAAGGAGAAGACACACCCAGAAGTAAACAATCCTCAAGGACAGAAAATACATTACACCCCCCTGTGGCTACTCATAGGAAGCTCAGTGCTGGAGGAAAATCTCCCCAATCTCAGAAAAGTTAGTCTGCCATTACTGATCCTTCCTCACTGAGGAGCCTGTATAAGCTGCCAAGAAAACAACAAACAGGGCTTTCTAGAAGGTCATTTGAAAGCTACTTGCTCTAAATAAATTCAGTGCAGACCCTCCAAATGTCCCTATTTTCCAGGGGCAGTCCTGGCTTCACAGAAGCCACCCCAGTTTCTACTCTAATGCAGGAATGTTCGGCTTTTCCTTAGGATTTCCCTATTCTCATCAGAGAAATGTTAGGATAGGAGGTCCCCAGAGCTTTTTTTCAGCCAGACCTCACCGTAACTCAGTTCTGGCACCTCTCAGGTGGGCACCATTGCCCACCATAAGGGAACAAGGGGGGCATTCATGGTAATTTCCAGCACCTGTTTTTCTACAAAAATAGTGTTGGACATCCCTATTTTCATCAGAGAAATGTTGGAGGGGACATCTCTATTTTCACTGGAGAAATGTTGGAGGGTAGGTTAGTGTAACAAATACCTCTCTCTTTTTGGTGGTGACAATGAGCTCCAGAAGCGACTGATCATCACCCCAGGAGTCAATTTCCGTGAGGTCATACAAGGTGGATGTCAAAGGCCCAAACATCCACTGGATGTGCTTTCTTCTTTGCATTAAATGCTGGAACATCTGGTTATTGGGAAGAAAAAAATCTCAGTTAGACTAGACCCATGTCAAGGTGGTTGCTACAGATTATGCAGTAACCCCATGACCCCCTGCAGCACAATTTCTCTCCCTCTTTTTCTATGAAAGACTCAGAAAAATTCAATACCATAGGGAAAGAGTGTACACAATCATAGAATAAACCTCAGTCCAGTTATATTGGCAGAAATCTCATTGTATCTAAATCATTTTTCCAACCGTAGCTCAGGGGTAGCTGACATGGTGCTTTCTAGATATCAGACTACAACTCCCATCAGCCCCAGCCAGCACAGCCAATGGTCAGGGATGAGAGGAGTTGTAGTCCTACTGCTAGAGCCCATGCCCCCCCCCCAACTGTATATTTTCTTGGGGCTTAGTTCCATTCTCATATAAAACTAATCCAACTCATTTATTTTGCTTTGTCATACCCACAAATGCTCCTCCTGCTGCAATTTCATTGGCCCAGTTAATATGTTGTCTAATATGGTGGTTGCTGCTAGGAACCCAAACCATATGAGTGCCACCACACAGACAGCTGCCCATATCAAGAGCAGCTCACAGGGGCTGAATCAACCCACCCACACCAGAATGTGTGGTTTGTTCATTGTGCAGTCCCTTGCCCTTTTACAGCACTTCCTCCAGCAGTTTCACCAGAGATGCACTATGGTCTTCTCTACAAACTTTAATGACTATTCATCCCAGGAAAAAAGAGGGTCATGGGAGATGGGGCTTAGAAGTTCAGTTGGATTTAGGGGTCACAGCACAGCACTCACGGATGGTCCTCCTGTCTCACCAGTGTTCAAGTATTCAAATGTGTGGCTAAGGTAAAGGTAAAGGGACCCCTGACCATTAGGTCCAGTCGTGGCTGACTCTGGGGTTGCGGCGCTCATCTCACTTTATTGGCTGAGGGAGCCGGCGTACAGCTTCCGGGTCATGTGGCCAGCATGACTAAGCCGCTTCTGGTGAAACTGGAGCAGCGCACGGAAACGCCGTTTACCTTCCCGTCGGAGTGGTACTTATTTATCTACTTGCACTTTGACGTGCTTTTGAACTGCTAGGTTGGCAGGAGCAGGGACCGAGCAACGGGAACTCACCCCATCACGGGGATTCGAACTGCTGACCTTCTGATCGGCAAGTCCTAGGCTCTGTGGTTTAACCCACAGCGCCACCCGCGTCCCATGGTGTCTGTAAACTGTAGCATATGAATCATGAGGTGGTCCATTCTGTTTTAATATATTAATGATCGCTGCATTTTTAGTTTTGTTATGTGACTTGTCAGCTTTAAAGCCTTAAGTGACTTTGACAAAGGAGGATATAAATACATTAAAATGAAGAAACAACACAGCAGCAACCAACAGCTACGACTGCAGCAGAATACGGCTGCGTACTCGTTTACTCACCACTGTGTTTCCCTCCACACCAGCCAGCTTAAAGGGAGTGAGCCCCTGGTTGTTGGGGACCGAGTCCAGGCCCACCAATTCCTTCTCTTCCTTGTTGTAGCGAAGAAACAGATTGTACATTTGACAGGCAGATGCTTTGTTTGGTTGGAGAACCAAGATGTGGAGGACAGAGTTACCTGCAATAGCACAAAGTGGAAAAACAAGAATCATTCTGATATCCTGAGGAGACTTTTATAGGCGACCAATGGCCCTTGTTCTGTCTCATTAGCAATCTTGGTGGCTTTGCTGAAAGAAGAGGCCAGCATCAAAAAATGAGGCACGGAGTTCTTATGCTATGGACAGATTCATCAATAAAGTTTGTTGCCAGGCTATGGGTCTGGGTTTTTCCTTTTCCTATAAAGAGCCTTATAGAAAAAAAAGATCCATGAATTGCAGAATCAAACAGAGTAACTCTCACTGTTGAACTGTAGTATTTCTGACAGGAAACACTTGAAATATGTAATCACCAATGTCGTGAGTCCAGCTACAGCTAGTCTATGATTTTTCTAATCATATAACTTGGTTATTAAAACTTGTTTACAATAATTAGTGGAATCAAGTGTAAAGCTTTTCCTGGACTATAGACGTCCCATAAGCCTTTGGGTTCCTTTGGGAGGAAGGGCGGGATAGAAATTAGGATAAATAAATAACAATAGATAATAAGCCCTCCCTGCACATAGAAAAACAGCATGTCAGGGAGAAAGCTAGGCTCAATCTTCCCTAACACACTGATTCTCCATTGGAAGGGTGTTTGTTTTGGTGTGTGTGAGGAATTCAAACATACTCAGGGCAACCAAAATGCCCAAGGAGATGGAGCACCTCCCCTCTGAGGAAATGTTGCAGCATTGGAGGAATTTTAGAGAAAAGGTGAATATCAGCCGCGGATACCAATTCTATGGGACTGAGGACACCTCATGCCCCCCCCCAAGTATGTGGGGATGGGGCAAGCCACCCAATCTTCAGGGGCTGGGCTGTGGTGGTGAAGGGCCCTACTGGGCCTCCATGTGGTTGTGGCAGGCCTCGGTGGGCCTCCCCACAGTGGCAGAGGGCCCCACTATGTGTGTGACATCACACGCGTGTTGAACGTGTGACATCATGTGCATGTGACAAGCCCCGCCCCCTCATGTCCAGCGGAAATTGGTGTCTCTGGTATGAGGTGACGGGCTTGGGTTCTGCTTGAGAATTTCCCTCAGGTTGGCCACTGTGAGACCAGATGGGCCGCTAGCCTGATCCAGAAGTCTCTTCTTATGGTCTTAGCCACACACTTGCTGCCCAGTCACCCCAAAGCTTTATCATTAGATTCTAACTATTATATAATGAACTGGGCTTCCTCTACAAGAAACGACCAAAGAACACTGGCCTACAATGCTCAGGATCCCATCATTTGGGATCTGGCTTCTTGCTGTCTCAGGAATGGCCATTTACTTCTGTACCCCGACACGGATGGTAGAGAATAGGCACTGGACTATAAGGGAGGGGGACTACGGGGCCACACTCTTCTCCAGCATGAATCCCCCCCCCCCAAGGTTCGTCGCAGATCCCTTCGAAGATGCCGTACCCAAAGAGTCTTGTGCTCTGATGTTGGCGCCATTTTCAATGAGCAGCTGCACAATTGCTTCGCTCCCAGCACAGGCCGCAAAAGATAGAATGTGTTCGCCTGAGGAAAGAAACAACCAGGGAGTTTAAAAGGGGGAGTAGACGCAGGTGGCGCTGTGGGTTAAAGCCTCAGCGCCTAGGGCTTGCCGATCGAAAGGTCGGCGGTTCGAATCCCTGTGGCAGGGTGCGCTCCCGCTGCTCGGTCCCAGCGCCTGCCAACCTAGCAGTTCGAAAGCACCTCCAGGTGCAAGTAGATAAATAGGGACCGCTTACCAGCGGGAAGGTAAACGGCGTTTCCGTGTGCGGCTCTGGCTCGCCAGAGCAGCGATGTCACGCTGGCCACGTGACCCTGAAGTGTCTCCGGACAGCGCTGGCCCCTGGCCTCTTAAGTGAGATGGGCGCACAACCCCAGAGTCTGTCAAGACTGGCCCGTACGGGCAGGGGTACCTTTACCTTTACCTTTAGTAGCAGGGGCACCATGTCAGATTTCCAACAGTTCATTTTTTAAAGGGAAAGAATAGGTGCCATAGCTAACACACATTACAGAACGACAAACCCCTGTGTTGCAAACTTAACACAACAAACAATACGAGCAACACGCAGACCAGTATACTAGATAGCACTGTGATTCTTATTGCATAATATACATGATTTAATAACAAAAATAAAATGTGTGCACTTGTAAATTCTCTGATATATTTGAAATCAATTGAACACACGTCTGTAATAGATGCTATCCTGTGAGCTAAGCGGTAAAACTTTTTAGGCGTCCATGGTGCCGAAGTAGTAGGTGAATAACAACGGACAGTGATCCTGGATAATCTGACTGTTTCGCTGGAATCTTCTTCAGCACAAAAAGTTTTACCGCTTAGCCCACAGGATAGCATCTATTACTTTGTTTCAACCATAGACTTATTATACTTCTACGGACTTTCAAAGATTGACAGACGTGTATTCAGTTGATTTCAAATATATCAGAGAATTTACAAGTGCATGCAATTTTTTTTGTTACTAAATCATGTATATTATGCAATAAGAATTACAGTGCTATCTAGTATACTGGTCTGTGTGTTGCTCGTATTGTTTGTTGTTGTTATAGCTAACAGACAGGCACAGTTACTTGGGTTGTAACACCAGCACATGGTGAATTTCCCAGTTTACCGAGAATGGTTAGCTTCACGAGAGTGATGAAAATTTTGTTAGAGATTCCGACCCCGTCCCTCCTACAGAACTATATTTCACAGGGTTCCTTAAGTCGAAGGAATTGCTGCTACAGTAGCCTGCTGCCCCAATGGACTGTGATATCACAATACAGACAAGTGCGCCTAAAAGTGCCAATTAATTTTGGCTGGCAAGTCCCTTGCTGAATACAACATAGAGTTACAACAACTTCAGCAAACATGATATGCCAACCATCCTAGACCATTTTATCTCATTTCAAGAAGTCAACACTTCTGTGGGGTTTCAAGAAATTACAAAATCAATTTCACAGGAAGGTAAATGCCCTTCACTCCTCCCTCTAATTAAACTGTGACCTATGCGGTTTAAAAGAAAGACAAAATATCCTTTGAGACTGCAAGCTGAGGGCTGAAACTCTGTTTGAGTGAGAGTGGCTCGATAAGGGAGGCAGAATTAAGAGACGCCCATCCTTTTTCATGTACTGTCTCTGGAGTGTTACAATTTATTCCGAGTGAAAATTAATGAAGGCTCATTACCAAAATGCTTGAAAGTTGATCTACTAAGCATGGTTTAATTACTGCCTGAAACAGGTAGCTGGGGATCCATCTAAGCATCGCACGGCAAATCCTCAGCTCTAGTGAAGTCAGCTGGGAAATTCTGATTTATATTGGCTGGAGATTCAGTTCGTGAAGGAAAAGAAAGCTTCTGAATAAAGATATACTACCATGGACAAGGGAATTGGGAGATGAAACAGCTTGTTAAAGGGCTAGAGCAACATTTTATCAGAACTGCAAGGGAATTTTGAAGAACATCGCAACGGCTAAGGGCATATTTACACTGCAAAGCTGTATCTAGAGATAAGCCTCTTTCTGGTCTGTATTAATTTCATACGCATCCATAAGTCTGCTCCATGCTCCCCACCCTCTTAAAAAAAAATAACCTGCATGAAATCCCACATTTCTTTATGTATTTTAACCTTATTTTCTTTTTAAAAATTGTAAATAAATGCATTTTAAAACACATTTTGACACTTCTTTTGAGCAGCAAACTGCACCCAAACATTCAGGAAGTGCAAGAGATGCTGGTTAGCCAAGTCCTGATCCACATTTTGGCCCAGGAACTGAGGTTCTGGTCAACTCATACCGGAATTTTCAAAGACCAAATTTCTCTATGCACACTGGTTTTAGACAAAGTTACGTGGTTTCGGTGTTTCATTGCACCAGAAACGACTTAGTCATGCTGGATACATGACCCAGAAAAACTGTCTGCGGACAAACGCTGGCTCCCTCAGCCTGTAAAGTGAGACGGGCGCCGCAACCCCAGAGTCGTCTGCGACTTGACTTAACTGTCAGGAGTCCTTTACTTCTTTATTTTTCAGTGCCAAAGAATCCTGGGAGTTTAGTGAGCGTGTTCAAAGGCCCTGCTAAAGACAAGCTAGCTCACCCCGCTCCTTAAAATGACAGCTTCTTGGGGCAACGGAACGGCCAATAACACCAGTCAAGTTTGTGGGCAGATAAGTCCCATTTATCTGAGAACCAGGAAGCTCCAATCTCATATGTCACCTTTCTAAGTGGCCTCTTAGTCTCTGGCACCTTTCTGCCTCCTGCGGCAGTATGAGCATAACACCAGTTTAGGTAAAGGTAAAGGGACCCCTGACCATTAGGTCCAGTCGTGACTGACTCTGGGATTGCAGCGCTCATCTCGCTTTATTGGTCGAGGGAGCCGGCATACAGCTTCTGGGTCATGTGGCCAGCATGACTAAGCTGCTTCTGGCAAACCAGAGCAGCGCACGGAAACACCATTTACCTTCCCGCCGGAGTGGTACCTACTTATCTACTTGCACTTTGACGTGCTTTTGAACTGCTAGGTTGGCAGGAGCAGGGACCGAGCAACGGGAGCTCAGCCCGTCGCGGGGATTCGAACCGCCGACCTTCTGATCGGCAAGTCCTAGGCTCTGTGGTTTAATCCAAAAACAGAGATAATGCAGGTGGGTGTTTGGAGTACAATTTACACCATATAAATGTGCACTGCCCTCATCCGGCTTGGGCTGTATTATATTCATGACCAGCTGTGCCCAATTCTTGACATTAATTCCAATGCATGCTTGATTGTACCATATTACTCTTTGTTTACCTTGGGTCGGCCCTGAGGAAGAACCAGCAACCACAGCATCTCCTGAAGTCTCCCCAGCCTGGATCTCCAAATGGATTCCAAGTCCACACAACCAAGGTTCCCCAACAGGAACCCAACTACCGATCTGATTTACTAGACAGTTTCAATTAATCTCTCTCTTTTGGTCTCCTTTTTTCTCTATTATTGAAGAAGAACAGGATATTTTAATGCCACCATCATTGCGGAGGTGTCTATGGGGAGGACAACCAAGGTTCCCCAGTGGATTCCCCCCATAGCAACAGTGCTCAGTACCAGTGGAGCAGTGGGTAGCAGCAGCAGCACCATCTGACCAGTCCATTGTGAACCACTCCTGTCTTCTATAATAAGAAGTCTAGCCACTTTATCTCGTGAGCTTGTTAAGCAAGGGTGAGCAGAACTGTACCTGATGGAATTCCCTCTTCTACGCAACTGTTAAAAAAAGATACGCCAAGAGTTCTCACCTCCTTTGCTTCTGGTCACCCTGGGGCCAGTTTACACTTTCATGCTCGCAAGATGTGGCAGGTGCGGACCCTCCAATTCCAGGGACAGTCCTGGATTTACAGAAGCCATCCCAGTTTCTGATTTGATCACAGAATGCCCTGCATTTCCTTCATAAGAGAAATGTTGGATGGTATGGTAGGACGTCCCTATTTTCATGAAACATTAGGGGATATGGAGTTATGCAACCCACGAGCCAAGGAGATAAGTAACTAGTGGTACCTCGGGTTAAGTACTTAATTCATTCCGGAGGTCCGTTCTTAACCTGAAACTGTTCTTAACCTGAAGCACTATTCTGGGTTAGCGGAGTCTGTAACCTGAAGCGAATGTAACCTGAAGCGTATGTAACCTGAGGTACCACTGTATACGATCTTCAGAAGACATCTGAAGACAGCCTTGTATAGGGAAGTCTTTTTTTAATGTTTAATGTTTTATTATGTGTTTATATATGTTGGAAGCTGCCCTGAATGGCTGGGGCAACCCAGTCAGATGGGCAGGGAATAAATAATAAATGATGATGATTAGGATGATGGAATAGGACGTCCCTATTTTCATCAGTGAAAAGTTGGAGGGTACGCAGGTGTGAGTTGCTCCTTCACAGATCAAACACCACAGACAGAATCTCCATCATCATAACACCTCAAACATACTGGTTTCCAAAATAATTGCCAACTCAGAATGTGGGCCGTTGATGGCTGAGACACTAGACTGCAGCTCACTTCTTACTGAGGAGGCATATCAGCTGTCGGTGAGGACCCGTGTGACAGAATTCTCCATTTAAAAAATCCCTCCAGACAGAAAAGTAGAATGTGAGGGGAAGAGTATCCAGACTCCAAACATACCGAAATAGATAAGGTTGTCACTTCTGCGCCTGAAGACGTATCCAGTGGCTCGCGGGCTATTAATATCTGCCCCCTTCTCAAGCAAAGCTTTCACCAGCTTTAGGTTTTTGTTCACCACAGCTATGTGAAGAGCTGTCTCCCCTGAAATACACAAATGTCTGCTTACATAAGGTTCTCCATTTCCTCCAGTCTAGAAAGGCATCGCTAATGAAAACTGGGACCCACAAATCCAGCTAGTTTGTGGGCAAATAATTGATGAACAACGGCAAGTTGTGCTTTACACAAGCCTGACATCAACTAAAAGTGATTACATTCAGAGAAGCTCATCTGAGTTACCTGCAGAAGAAAGGGGTATTGAACCCCTGAGGCAATGCTGATGAATGCTGATTTTAATGACAAATGCAATTGCAATATTAATTACCGATAAATTAAGCAGCTCATATTCTCCCTCTGACCATTTATATTCAAGAGTGCTTTGATGACTCTGTTTCTGCTGCTATTATATTCCATCTGGAATTTATCCAATACCATTTCATCAAAGAGGAAACAGGTGTAATGTTGTAGCTAAGAGCTTGGCGGGGAAATCCCTGTTTCAAATCCTGCTGTTATACTGACCCACTTTGAGGTTATAGTCTTTAGGCTGCAAACCTTGGAGTAACAGTGCAACTCTCATATTTCTATTCAAGGATTGCATCCCAGGCCTCATTGAACTCAGTGGGACTTACTTCTGAGTAGATATGCATAGGGTTGCATTGTTAAGAGTATCTGAAGTAATCTTTGCAGTAGGGCTTTTGCAAGCATTTTGAGAACACCTTAAAGAACTATATATTTAGATTCTCAAACCTTTATTGACGTAACACTATATATCAAAGGGATGGGAAGATCATTCTGTTTCTGGACCCTACCTCCATTTATAAGTCTGTTCTTGTCCTGTTTCCATATTAATGTTATTTTAAATAAAAATCCACATGAAAACTCTCATTTAAATTTGTATTTTTGAACGGGCTTCCTCACATAGTAAGCATTTTATCTATAAAAAAATAAAATGTATTTGAATGTTTTTTTTTGAGCAGAGAACTCCGCCAGAAATTTCAATAGTATGAAATTCTAAAAACAATAACCCTTTGTTCCAATTTACGCATTGATCTGGGAGGCATGAATCATGCAATTTGCAAAGCCCAATTAAATTCCTCAAGCATCTACATTATATAAATGCAAAGTATTATTATTATATGCCAGTCAAGTATACTGGGCAGCATTAGACTTGAACCATAGAGCTCCAAGTTCAAATCCCATCTCAGTCATGAAGTTCACATGGTAACCTTGGGAGAGTAGCTATCAGTGACCTTAACCAGCTCTGATAGCTCAGTCAGTGGAGCATGAGAATCTTAATCTCAGGATTATGGGTTTGAGCACCACACTGGGCAAAATATTCCTGCACTGCAAGGAGCTGGAATGAACAGTCCCTTTCAGTTCTATGATTCTAACCCCTAACTTCCAGGTCATTCATGAACAAGTTTGAAAACACCAGTCCTAATACGGGATCCTATTCTAGGATGCACACTAAATTCATACAGAACACTAGCCTGACCTGCCGGGCTGCAACATGGCCCCACAAAAACCAAATATGCACCCTAGAACATGTATCCAATGCAGGGCCAAGTCATGGAACTGTAGAGTTGGAAGGGACCCCAAGGGTCATCTTGTCCCACCCCCTGCAATGCAGCAATCTCAGCTAAAGCATCCAGGACAGATGGCCATTCAACCTCTGCTTAAAAACCTCCAAGGAAGGAGAGTCCACCATCTCCCGATGGTTCCAAGTCAGACGTAACTAAATTATTACACACAGACAATGGCAATGTATAGCTTCATAAATTGTTGTTTATGATCAAACTCCTAAATTTGCACTGGCTCCACCTAACATTGGCCTTCACAAGGGCATGAGGACACGAGGACAAGGGTGTGAGATGGACATGAGGGGAAGGTTTTCTGGGCCCAGGTTATGGATCTGGCAACCCCATTCTGGCTTTGGTTTAGACACATTTTTATAGTAAATATCACTTGTTCCGAGTGCTGTCGTAGTTTTATATTTAATAGATCTCATGAGTGTTGATGTTTTATTCACTACTGTTTTATTTATATTGCGAGACACTTTGAGAGCTTATTGCAAAACTGAATTGCAGGATATGGATGTCTCTAATAATAATTACCTGTGTAAAGTTCTGACGTCATAGCCTCGTTCACTAGTTCCGGAGCTGCATCCATCAGGAGTTGGGCTGCTTCTAAGCTATTATACAAGGCAGCTACATGAAGAGCTGTCTCCCCAACAGCACCTAGAGAAACCACCAGATATAGAGAATATATGGCCACATGTTGTCAATTCTGCCAACCTGCTGAAGGCGCTCATAGAAGTTACGAGAAGTCGGCTCACCCTTGCCGGTAGACACTATTGCAGGCCAGTGCTCCTCCCACCTGCCACGATCTGGTGATGGAGGTCCCACTGGGTCACTTCATGGGTGGCGGGCAAGGCTCCTGAGCCTAGTTTGCTGCCCAGCAGGAGGATTCACAAACTTAGCAAATCGCAAGCAGACATGGGGGCAGGCCACTCCCAGGGGGCGGACCAATGGGGCTTCTCTTGGGTCCATGCTCTGGGAATAAAAGGTGGCCCATTCCTGTGTCAACTACCACTTCTTTGACGGCTCTCCCACCCTCCCTGCCTGTCTGCTTGGTACACTGTGCTTTCACCAACCTTACTATGGACATTGCTGGTCGCCATGTTCAGGACCAGGTTGACATTTTCCCACTTGGCGAATTGGCTGCAGCCCTGTGGTTATTGCCACCATCACAGCTTTGGCGGTTTAGGCATTGGGTAGGCATACGCTTGGACAGAGGGCAGGTTGTAGCCTCTGCCTGCCTCTCAAAGAATGGGGTATCCTGTTAAAGGGATCCAGAGGAGCTGCTTCCATCTGGACACCCAGGGGCCACAGCACTCCCCAGGTGCAATCCATTGCAGGAGTTAAATTTTTAATGGAGGTCAATAACTCCCTTGCTTCCAGTTGACCCCAAAATTAATTCCTCCAGGGAGGCAGGCCAGAAATGGTTGGTTCTACCCAATGCCTATGCCAAATTTCTTACATCTGTAGTCAATAAAGTTGTGGCCTGATCTGACCCTAATGTAAGTTGCCATGCCTCATTGTTTCACTGTTTAAGATGGGCAGTCAAGTGATGGGGGCACCTGGGCATGCAGCTACTTCAGATGTGTTTCGGACAGGAGATGTGAAACATTATATTGTGTATTGTAATTACGGGTGTCTGCAGTTTGTGTCATTGGTTTTTATAGCTGAAAACTGCTTTGAAGCCTATTCTGGCATTAAGCGGTATATAAGTAAATCAAGTTTGTTTTGTAGTAGGAGGACCAGGAAGCACATGGCATATATACTTCCTGTTCCTTCTGCCACATCTGAAGCCATCCTTGGCCTCCTTCAACCCAAGAACTCATTTTCTATCACTGTCTCCCTTTTACTCCTCCCCTCAAGGTCCTTGTGCGTTATCTTAGCAGGCAATGTGGACATGATGAGAAGCATGGATTCCATACCTCTCTCGTGAATGTCGCAGCTGTGGCTGGCAAGGAGCTTCTGAATGGCAGAGACATCGTTCTCCTTGGCAGCCAGGAGGAGGGGAGATTCCCAGATCCTGAAACAAGCAGAAAGCAAAATAAATTCAGAATAATGTGCATTACAACCCACATGACCCATGGAGGAGGATTTTTTTCATCACATCAGCAAAGTTGTCTTTCAAAACTAAGACAACCGTCTTTATCAGCAAGACAACTAAAAAAAAAATGCCCTAGAGATATCAACAGACACATCCAAGAGGATCCCGCTTGCAATAGTTGATCTTCAACCAAAGGCCTGCAGGGTTTTCAGAAAAAGAAAATAATAATTGTTCTTGCACGGTGGTAAAAGTTACACTGAAGGCATGAAATGCTAACTCAGCTAACAACTTGGAAAGTCTTCATTCCTCTATTCCACAGCATCTGTTGGTAAGACTAATTACCATCAATACAAGGCAAAAAGTGATATTTCAGTAATGTTATTTTTAAAATACTTTTTCTGGTACACTGCCCTCATTTACACATAACTCTAAGCCAAACCATGGTAAATGCGAATGTGCGTGCATGCAGCTACACAGGGAGTAAATCACTGCTGTTTTGCTCCTCTCATGGTCCTCCTGCTGCCACACTATACCTGGAGCTAAGCCATGGTTTGTCACTTAGGATTATGTGCAAACTTGGGGGCAAGCCAGCTGCTGATACAGGCAGGCAGAGACTATGAAGAGTTAAATTCAGGCAGAAATATCTGTATGTGTTTGTTCTAAGACATGCCAGCAGATCTGCCCATCAGGGTTCAATCCCTGGCTTGGATAGCCAACAAAGGTCCTCCCAACATGCTTCCAACACACAAAGCTGCAAGAAAAGGTGAGCAGCTCTCAATGAAGACGTGTCTCATTAAACTTATGTAACAATTTGGCTTTGAAAAAGGAGACACACAGAAAGAGAAGCCGCCGGGGGCAAAGAAGGAATTCAGAGTATTATTAATAGGATTCAAATCAACCAGAAAGGTTTCCTGTGCAACCTCTCTTGAAACCAACAGGAGTTCAGAAGGCTCCAGCGGTGTTCTGGCCCAGCCATTCAAGGGGCACAAAGTTCTGCAGAAGTTCACGGTGCCCTGTGTCCTCCTTTAACTGGATGTGAAACATAATAGGAACCAGCTAGAAAACAGAAAATCCTTTCCTTTGAGAGCGAGTTGAGGAATCTTTAGAGGGGAACAAATGGACTCCTAATTTGTGCCTCCAAAGCGTGCTTAGAGAAAGGGATTCAAGACTATTGGAGGCACCATATTGTAGGAGCCCTCCCTCATCATCAGGTTCACAGCTGTCTTTATAATGCCTTCGAAGAATGCAAAACCTTCCAAGTATAAGAGACAGGGGGAGCAGCAACGATCCTCTCTCACACCTGTAACACACCTGTGCATGGCAGAGGTTTGCAAGTGCACACAATGATGCTCGATTAGAGGACAGAATAGGGGGTCCCCAATCTGCAAGGAGGAGCAGCTGTTTGCCCTGGCCCATTTTGTTATTTGCCCCACAGCTGGCTCTGCCTTATGTCCAAACTTCACTTGCCTTCCAATTTAACTTGGGAGGATTTCTACACCATTTCAGAATTTGCACATGTGTGACTTGCTAGTCTTCCTTTTTTTTTTTTAAATTGACAGGTTACTGATGTGCGCAAGTACATCTGCTCTGGTTAGAACACCGCGCAACGGTGATGCAATTGTATAATGGCATCACGGGTCCTTTTCGCTTGCTGTTTTAATCACCGCAGACTGCCAAGAATTCCTAGAAGACCTCTTCAAACTTGGCAAATGCCAAATGCCAAAACATTTCGCTTCATCCTTGATTATTTTTCCTATAATAAAATCATTAGTTGTTCTGTGGTACTTTGGCTCACGTTCCCCGTTGTGTTGTGTTGTGTGTGTGTAACATCTGTGTGTACCTACACATATGCACGTTTTTTATCTGAGGGTTTTATTAATGGGCATTGGGATCAGTTAGTCCCCGATAATAGTAATTAGGGGGTAATGGGTATTCCCAACTGTGAAGAAAAATTTGATTAAAAAGACACAATGGTTTATTTCTGTTGATGTAGGAGCTAGGCTAGGAATACTTAAGGTTAAGTATGACACTTTTATTCATATCTCAATGAGGTTTTCAGCCGAAGTACACGAATAAGGTATCAAGTGGGAACTAACACTGGAGCTCATTACAGACTCCAAATACCAGCTATCCTTATTATATTTTCACATAAAAATGGGGTAATTGTCAAATGCACCTTAAAAAATCCAGCTATTACTTGACCACACTATTATATAAGAAAAGCATTTTTTGAAAATAATTTGTTTAAAAAATTATCGTATTTTTCGCCCCATAGGATGCACTGGCCCATAAGGCGCACCTGTTTTTTTTGGGGCGGGGGGAAATAAAGGGGGGGGAATTATTTTTCCCCCAGGCGTGGGGCTGGGGCGGGGGAAGCCCGAGCTTCCCCCGACCCCAGCCCCCAGAACAGGCAGTTCTCCGCAAGCTGGGCTCCCATGGCTTGCGGAGAACTGCCTGTTCTGGGGGCTGGGGTCGGGGGAAGCTCGGGCTTCCCCGCTTCGGCATGCAGGCAACTCTCCAAAAGCCATAGGAGAGCTGCGCGAAGCCCGAAGCCTGGGAGGCGCTGAGCTCAGCGCGCCCCCAGGCTTCGGGATGCAGGCAGCTCTCCGAAAGCTGTGGGAGAGCTGCGCGACTTCGCGCAGCCCTCCCACGGCTTGCGGATAGCCCTGGAGAGCAACTGACCCCTCTCGCTCTCCAGGCTTCAGCGAAAGCCTGCATTCACCCCATAGGAAGCACACACATTTTTTGGAGGGGAAAAAGTGCGTCCTATAGGGCAAAAAATACGGTAATACACACACACTACGAACAGCTAAACTTCCATCTATAGTATCATTCACACATTGGCAAAGGTTTATACATAGCTCTTAATCTAATGGTTTGTCATGGGCTAGCTGGATGCAGAGGAATGTTGGGAGACATCAGCTGGGGAACCCCCCAAGGGAACTCCCAGGGGAAGAAGGCTCAGAGCCAGGGGGTTGGTGGTGGGACAATAATGACTAGTCAGAGGGATAAGAGGAAGAAGACTGGGAAGAGCTGGTGTCAGAAGCTGAAGAGGTAACAGGGCTTAGTGAGCAGAAAGAAGATGGGGCAAAGAGCAGTCTAGAATCAGAGGCAGAAGTAGAGGCTGGAAAAGAGGAGGATCAAGAGGCAGAGATGAGGCAGGCTGGTGAAGAAGCCAGGGTGTCTCCCCTTCCTGTTGCAACCAGTTCCCCTCTTATCTGGCCTCCCAGAACCAGAAGAGGCATAAAGAGGCAGCAGCAAAGACAGGCAAGACGACGGACACAGGATAAACTGGAGAGGGGAGAACCATGTATACCACCTTGAGTTCCTTAGAGGAAAGGTAAGGGTAATAAATGCAATTTAAAAATTAATAAAATCCGTGAGTCAAGGGGAAACTAAGGGAGAGGAACAGTGTATCCCCCACCACCACCACCATGCAAATAGACTCTCAGCTCATCCTTTTGTTGCGGCTGGATGATGAAAATGATGCAAGAAGTAATAATTTGTTCTAGATGAATTCATTTATGTATGTTAACCATCTATAGTTGCCACTGAGTTCACGGCAGCACGTGCATTAAAATGATATGAACACCCAGCTCAATAGCGGTGGCTGCATGTTTCCACCTCAGTAAAGGTAAAGGGACCCCTGACCATTAGGTCCAGTCACGGACAACTCTGGGGCTCATCTCGCTTTTTTGGCCGAGGGAGCTGGCATACAGCTTCTGGGTCATGTGGCCAGCATGACTAAGCCACTTCTGGCTAACCAGAGCAGCACACGGAAATGCCATTTACCTTCCCACCGGAGCGGTACCTATTTATCTACTTGCACTTTGACGTGCTTTTGAACTGCTAGGTTGACAGGAGCAGGGACTGAGCAACGGGAGCTCACCCCGTCGCGGGGATTTGAACTGCCGACCTTCTGATCGGCAAGCCCTAGGCTCTGTGCTTTGGACCACGCGCCACCCGCGTCCCCTATTTCCACCTCAGTACTCCCTGCTAAAAAGCACTGCAACATAAAGATCTCTGTTGCGTTCTAGGGAGCTGCAACACTTGGGGAGTTGTTAAACTGTGGGGGCAACCCTCAAACTAAAGGACACCTGGCAAATTTAAAATCTAGGTGCCAATCAACCCTTTCAGGGAGAATTAGAAAACTTGTTTAATTTCACTCCTGTCAATAAGGCGCGAAAAAAATGTATTTCATCTTGGCCGTTTCCCATATGGAGATTTCTGATGGCAGAATGCCAGCGTACGATCTCTTGGAGTGTGGGAATAGCTGGAAAATGTCAAGGCCCAAAGCCCAGCAGGAATCAGCTCCTGTGCTCACACGACACCAAGGATTACCTCAATTAAGGAAAACTTGTCTGTCTGAGGGGAGCTGGTCCGCCGGAAGACAGAGGGCACAGCCCCAAGTGCCACACTTCAGCCAATTTTAATTAAAAACCCTGGGCCCAGATCCAACAAATGCCCCCAAATGAGGAAGTGAGGCTGGCACCAGTCTTGAGGCAGAATCACTCACACCAAATGGAAACAGCTTGGCACCGATTCATGGCATCCTTTTCCCTCCTGCTATGAACTATCAGGGCTTGTTATGTTTTATTTAAACTCCTGCTGCCTTTTGGAGGGAGCTGTTTTTGTTTATTTTATGGATGCAGAAGAGAGAGAATATTACTGGAAAGGAAGGTGTAGCCTCATGAATGTCGTGAAAGGAAGGTGTGCGGAAAACAGACACAGCTGATATACTGGTTTTTGCACCAATACTTAATATAAATATATATCTAAAGCATTCTCGGCTTCATTGAATACTTGATCAGAATCAAATAATAGGTAATCAGTTTGCAGTATTAGCTTTGTATGCTGCTTCAAGGACTGCTTGCAAATAGTTATTTTTATCATTTCTAAGCAACAATTAACAAAAAAATAAATTTGATGATAATTGACCGGCATCCTAGTCCTATGTATATTGCAGCCAAATGAGCATTTTGCTTATAAAGGAAATTCTGATTTAGGAAAGGAAAAGGATAATTTCCCCCAGAAACGTCAACTTGATAAATCATTGTGGGCCAGTTTCAGAATTTTGTGGGGCTCGTTTTTTTTTAAAAGGGGAAAGTGTTCTTTCGCGGTGCATGAACTTTCCCTAAGTAAAGTAACATTCTCCTAGGAAAAAACTGCCACCTCCTCTCAGATTAAACCAGGCAGCAGGTGGCTGTGTCTCCTTTGAAAGGGAGCAGACACTGCAAAGGAGGAAGCCTTCTGTGTGCAGCAGTATACTTTTTCCATCTTGGCAAAATGACTGCACTGGCACTGGTGCCTTCTGAGAAGTTGTCCCTGTAAAAGCATTGGACATTGTAACCCTTAGTCTCATGGACCTGAGGCCCTCCCCACCCCCCAGTAGTAAGGCGTTTATGAAACTGCCGCCCCCCACCTGCCATTTCAGCAGAGTTGCAGCAAGTTTATACCCTTTCCCAGGAACTAAAAATTGACCCAGTTCAGCTGCATACGTTATTGCTGAGAATTTCCCACGAACACCGGGAACATTGGACTGGTCAGTAAAAAAAACTAGTACTGCCATGTGTACTAGAGGTACGCGGGTGCCGCTGTGGTCTAAACCACTGAGCCTCTTAGGCTTGCCAATCAGAAGGCCGGCGGTTCGAATCCCCACGGTGCAATGAGCTCCTGTTTCTCTTTCCCAGCTCCTGCCAACCTAGCAGTTCGAAAGCACACCAGTGCAAGTAGATAAATAGGCACCACTGTGGTTGGAAGGTAAACGGCATTTCCGTGCGCTCTGGTTTCCGTCACAGTGTTCCGTTGCGCCAGAAGCGGTTTAGTCATGCTGGCCACATGACCCAGAAAGCTGTCTGTGGACAAACGCTGGCTCCCTTGGCCTGAAAGCAAGATGAGCACCGCAACCCCATAGTCGCCATTGACTAGACTTAACCATCCAGGGGTCCTTTACCTTTACCTTTTATTACCATCTGAAAAGCAAGCGAACAGCTGACTCTGCCCCCGAGGTGCCAGTGATTTGCCCTGGCTACACCTGGAAACCCACTAAGAATTATCTTGCAAACCCCTTGGGGGACAGGGGGAAAGAGAACACCTGACCTTCTAGAAACCACCGAAGGTCTTGAGGATAAGACGCCACAACCCAAATACATTCAACTTGCCTTCCATGCAGCTTTAATTAACATTTAATATAAAGAGAGGGAGAAATATACGGTGTCTGCTTTTAATTGTGGGATTTTATTTGCATCCAGGCAGCAGGGGATTGCTAAATTTTACGTTTCAAATAGTCATAAAAATGGGTAACTGCAAGTGGCCCACAATGGAGACGGGTAGGAGAGAGGATATATGATAGTTTTATGAATAACAATAATAATAATAATAATAATTCATTTTGTTTTAAATTGTTCTTTCGGAGGAGTGATTCTCCTCCAATCTGCCGGCACATAATATCTGGTTGAGATGTGTAGAAATGTGCATTTGAAAAAAATATCTGTAAATTCCATTTCTACGCCCATTACCAAGCCTTCCAAATCTTAAAATATTATCTCTGTATAAAATACCGTATAGGAGTGGCGAAGGAGGCAGGTTCCCCCTCTAAGAGCCTACGGATGCTGAATCAGAAGCAGGTGCTGATGACTTTCAAGGAACTTATTCCAGAAAATAGGGTTGCAGCCAAGCAGTGCTAACCTGCGCAAATTTACTCAGAAGGGAGTCCCACTATGTGTAATGGGGCTTGCTCCCAGATAAGTATTACAGGACTGAAGCCTTACTGCTATTTATTGTGTTGTAGATCATTTTCCATTTCATACCTTCCAACATTTCTCCAATGAAAATAGGGATGCCAATAATAATAATAATAATAATAATAATAATAATAATAATATATTTATACCCCTCTATCCTCAACTGATGCTTTTGAATTATGGTGCTGGAGGAGACTCTTGAGAGTCCCATGGACTGCAAGAAGTTCAAACCTCTCCATTCTTAAGGAAATCAGCCCTGAGTGCTCACTGGAAGGACAGATCCTGAAGCTGAGGCTCCAATACTTTGGCCACCTCATGAGAAGAGAAGACTCCCTGGAAAAGACCCTGATGTTGGGAAAGATGGAGGACACAAGAAGAAGGGGACGACAGAGGATAAGATGGTTGGACAGTGTTCTCGAAGCTACAAACATGAGTCTGACCAAACTGCGGGAGGCAGTGGAAGACAGGAGTGCCTGGCGTGCTCTGGTCCATGGGGTCACGAAGAGGCGGACACGACTAAACGACTAAGCAACAACAACATCCTCAACTGACTGGGTTGCCCTAGCCACTCTGGATGGCTTCCAACATATATAAAAATATAATGAATTTTTTTTTAAAACTTCCCTATACAGGGCTGCCTTCAGATGTCTTCTAAAGGTTGTATAGTTACTTATCTCCTTGGCTCGGCAGTTGCATAACTCCATACCCTCCAACATTTCTCCAGTGGAAATAGGCATGTCCTGAGGGAAAGCAGGACATTACAGGATCAAATCAGGAACCGGAACGGCTTCTGTAAATCCAGGACTGTCCCTGGAAAACAGGAACACTCAGAGGATCTGCCAATTGTGTTGGATTGCAGCCACCATTCTGCTTTTGCCTGGTTTTAACTGAACATTTCCTGGTCTTTCTTTCCCTCTGTCTTTTTCCTAATAGCCAATGGGCAGAACAACTCAACAATTAATGGATTCTATTATATATAAAATACCAAATTAAAACCAGATTAGAGGAGATTAAAACAAGTGCCAGAAAACCACCCACGATTGTTATAATCCTAAGAGCCAGCACACAAAGAAAGGACTTGCAGTGCTTCCGGTAGAACTTTGTAGGGCAAATCTGCAACATGCATTCAAAGCACATTCAATGCACATTTAAATCACATAACTTCACTCAGTCAAGCCTAGGAACTGTGATTCCTTCTCTCTCTCTCACGTGGTTAACAGTTCTAAGCACACATAACAAACTACAGTTCCCCTGGTTGTTTGGGGGGGAAACGATGTGCTTTAAATGCATGTTCAATTTGCTTTGAATGTATGGTGTGGATAGAACCATTGTCTCCAACGACCAGGCGAGGGCGAGAGAGAAATGGGACAGAGGTAAGAAGAAGATGGAAAGCAGCTTATGTTACATACAGTGGATCTGGAAGCCAAGACAATTAATTTTGGGTGAATTAAGATGAGTGGCAAAAATGGTAGAAGCCATGCTCATTCAAAGGCCACACTACTGTCCCGTCCTTGAGGTGGGCTGGCAAGGGGGGCAGTAGGCTGAGCGAACTGCAGATAGCGCAGTTGGCAGAATATGAGGCTCTTAATCTCAGGGTTGTGGGTTCGAACCCCATGTTAGGCAAAAAATTCTTGCATTGGGGGGGTTGGACTAGATGACCCCCAAGGTCCCTTCCAACTGTACAGTTTTGTGATTCTATTATTCTAAGTGGTGGTGTTGCCACCAGCAGCAGTAGCAGCAGCAGAAAAAAAATGTGCAGCTACTCTGGGGTGGGAGAGGCCTCCCCACATAAAAGAAAAACTCAGTAAAGGAAAATATATTTCTGGTGAAGAAATATACTACATTTGAAAGCAAACCAGTTTGCTTATTCCCCAAGTGCACCATAAAACTCTGCCATAAAAAAAACCATCATGACAAACCAGAAGATAACCTGCATGTGTGGTACGTGGAAAAATAATTTATAGAACCAGAAGGATCTATAAAGCATCTTGGCAAGAGACAGCGATTATTAATTTTGAAGATGGATTCTGGCAAGGTGAGGAGGAGGAATGCTATTTGCATTATACTAGATTTTAAAATGTATTTACAACCATACCCTGCAACAAGACCACACAAGCAGTTTCTCGGAAGAGCAGTGTTTTGATGTCTAGAAAACAATTATTTCCGAGACTCGTTGCTTGAGCAGCGCGTGACTTCGCAGCAGGGAATTCAGACAGCTGCAGAGTGGATCACTCAAGATCACCAAGACAAGGTCACACGCATCTTGCAATAAGTTGTTCGGCGAATTAAGCATATAAGAAAAGTACTTGAATGCTTTCTCTCAAGGCATTGTTTTGTTTAGTCATTTAGTCGTGTCCAACTCTTTGTGACCCCCTGGACCTGAGCACGCCAGGCACTCCTGTCTTCCACTGCCTCCTGCAGTTTGGTCAAACTCATGCTGATAGCTTCGAGAACACTGTCCAACCATCTCATCCTCTGTCGTCCTCTTCTCCTTGTGCCCTCCATCTTTCCCAACATCAGGGTCTTTTCCAGGGAGTCTTCTCTTCTCATGAGGTGGCCAAAGTATTGGAGCCTCAGCTTCACGATCTGTCCTTCCAGTGAGCACTCAGGGCTGATTTCCTTCAGAATGGAGAGGTTTGATCTTCTTGCAGTCCATGGGACTCTCAAGAGTCTCCTCCAGCACCATAATTCAAAAGCATCCATTCTTCGGCGATCAGCCTTCTTTATGGTCCAGCTCTCACTTCCATACATCACTACTGGGAAAACCATGGCTTTAACTATACGGACCTTTGTTGGCAAGGTGATGTCTCTGCTTTTTAAGACGCTGTCTAGGTTAGCCATCGCCTTTCTCCCAAGGAGAAGGCGTCTTTTAATTTCGTGACTGCTCAAGGCATTAGGGGAGAAAATAACTAGAGGACGCTCACGGTCCCAATTCTACGATTCTATGAACAAACATTTTGCTCTTTTCATGCATACTGACAGCCAGGGCAGTGTTTAAATCTCCATGTGATATTTGTTGTTATTAAATATTAATTTGTTCTTATTAATGGCCAATGGCATTGTACTTTGTAGGTATTTTTATTTCCTTGACGGCAGGATCTGGGAGAGCAACTCAACTTACTTCCTCTGAACACCGTTTGGCTTGTTTGGCAGGGCTTGTGTTCTCAACAGCACCTCGCACAAGTAGCATATATCTGAATATATTAGTCAATGTAGTGGCATTTTAAGGCCAAATGGTGGCAGCATCGACCAGAGCAATTTGTAGGCTCTAATCCAATACAGATTTAGGAACTATTCTAGTGGGTTTAAGCCTGTCTAGCTCTGTGTTGGATACAGACACCAGAATTCAGTGGCTAAAACCAGAGGAGTCTAGTGCATTGCAGATGTCCTTACAGTGCCTACAAGCTTTAGGCAGCAATTGTGTTTGAGACAGGTACATGGGTGTTATTAAGTCGGAATACCAGCACACATGTTTATATGTGTTTATATGTTTATATGGGAGGAGGGTGGTGCTGTGGTCTAAACCACTGAGCCTCCTGGGCTTGCCAATCGGAAGGTCAGCGGTTTGAATCCCCGCGATGGAGTGAGCTCCCATTGCTCTGTCCCAGCTCCTGCCAACCTAGCAGTTCGAAAGTACACCAGTGCAAGTAGATAAATAGGTATCGCTCCGGTGGGAAGGTAAACAGCGTTTCTGTGCGCTCTGGTTTCCATTGCGGTGTTCCGTTGCACCAGAAGTGGTTTAGTCATGCTGGCCACATGACCTGGAAAGCTGTCTGTGGAGAAACGCCAGCTCCCTTGGCCTGAAAGCGAGATGAGCACTGAAACCTCATAGTCTCCTTTGACTGGACTTAACCATCCAGGGGTCCTTTACCTTTTTCACCTGCATACGAGCATGAGCCTAGGATTGTAGCAGTGCACTCAAACTAGCATCCCGACTCCCACGAAATCTTTCATTCAGTCTATTCAGAAAGAGTGTTGTCGTCCCTGCCATTGGCCTTGTGCCGGCGATATTTCAGGCCACGTGTGAACCCAGAGGCTTGAAAATATTCACATCCTTGGGAGAGATGGACTTTAATGGAGGATTACCAATTTAGAAGTAAGGGTTTGTGGGCTGACAAAGTGAAGAGTAGCTCTCCTTGAAATGGGGGAATATGTTATAGTTAAGTAAAAAATCTAGCAGGAGCCGAAAATGAGAAGGGAGATGAAGAGGGAAGGGAACTGGGGGTGGGGGGGGGAGAGAGAGAGAGAGAGAGAGAGAGAGATAGATCAAGGATAAAATGTTTAAATATGTTTAAGTTTTTGAAATGCAATTTGGAAATGTATGCAATAAGGGTAGGAAGAGAAACATCAAGATGGCGGGGTGGGACGTCAAATTCGTATCGAATTTGAATGATCATGATGCTAAATTTGTTAAAGTTTTTGAACAGCGATGAAAATTATTTGGCAAAAAGGGGAAATGTTCACATCCTTGAAAGTGGGCATCGCCAGCTGGCAACTCTGCCAAGCACTTTGTGCCAAGAAAGGGATACAGAAAAAGCCAGTGGAAAAACTGAATCCCACAAAAATTCAGTAGAGTATTATCCAGGCGCTCTGGTAGGCTGATCTGACCTACGAACTCCAGTATTTAAAGGTCAAAGAAGATACAAACTTGCCAGTTTGGCTATTTAGCGTATGTGTACATTTTAACTTTTTTACATTAAAAGGAGAATGTGGGAGAGGAGGGTGGAACACAGGCAACGCCTTCTCATGCGCTCCACAATGTTCTCTCCCTGCCTGTTCACTTCTGGTATCAAAGCCACATAAAAAGTTTCTACTGAAACAACTGGTGTTTACTTTGAAAAGCTACGAGCCATTTTAAGGTGCCCCATCACCTGCCAATTTACTGTAAATTCTACCGTAAATTCTACAGCTGGTTACGCAAACACTTGGCAAGAAAAGATGGCTTTGTTCACTGTGCGTAAGGACAGGTGACCAGCCCAAACTCCCATACATTTAATTATAACCTGCAGCTTCTGCTGTTGAAGATGTACTTTTTCTCTTCGACTCCTGACCTTGTGTTCCTTACCTAACACAGACTGCATTTTTAATGCAGACTGTATTTCCACAGACCACATTTTTAAAACATGCTGTCTTCAATTTCTTTAGCTGCTTCCTTCAAAAAGTTTTGTCAAGGCAAAAGTCTCAGCTGCCCCATGGCACTTCACAGCTGCAGTTGGAATACCTGCTTACCTGGGAACTCAAGGGGCTTACTTCTGAGTAGACATAGCATATGGTGTAAACATATTGTTGCAAAAGTTGGGTGCCTCGCCCTGTCTCTGCTGAGCGGTAGCAAGAACCTGTGGGGCTTCAGGCACTCATCCAGGGTCTGTGGTTCCCTTTGGAGAATTGAGACATGGCAGAGACTGTCATAGCTTTAAGAAATATGGTTTATCCACCTATTTACGCCTATGCATGGAGGGAGGCCAGATCTTCCAGCATGGTCATTTCAAGAGGGGCTTGTCCCTCACAGCAGTGCAACCGGCCTTCAGCCAACCTGCCCAAGATGGATCCCAGTCTTTTCTCTGCTTCCTCCTTCTTCCCAGCAACTCTTGCTCAAGACTCCCTTTTCTTGTCTGAGGTGATAGGACCCCATCACATTGGCAACTTCTGTCTCCCCAGGCCAAAGGATTCCTCTCTGGATGGCCCATCAACCCCTCTTGTCATGTTAACAGATCTGCTCTTCAACAGGTAAGCCAGGCTGGTTTGCATAAACCAGCCCTGGGATTCCTTGTCTGGCACAGTTCTGTAGCTTGTACTTTCATCCATATCCCAATTAATCAAAACCCTACCATTTATTAATTTCTAGGGTTTAGGCCCCACTACACACCCCCCCCCAATCTCTTGCAAGCAGGCATCCACAAACCTCCCCAATGTTTCCACACACATCTCTGCTTTACCAACATGAAATACTACAATGTTTGAGACAATTACAAATGTATTTGCGTCCACATAATTCTCATATGGTTGGGCTTTCCAAATGGTTAGCTTGCATCTTAGCATGTGGGCTTCCTTCCCCACTCAAAATACTAGCCAGCTTGCCATTGCCTTGGCAACAGATTGTTGCTCAGAATATTTGACTATTGCACTTCCTCCGTGTTCTCTGTAATTGGCTCAATTGCGCAGCATGCTAACGTTTTCTGTTTTCACAGATCTGTGGTTGACTGTTCAGAAACCTGCTGGTTTGTTTGGGACGTTTGTCCATAATAGCTACAAATATCTCACTCTAACTTCAGGAATAAAGGAAATAAATAACACAAATGGATACCAACTGTGGTCCTAGTTTATAAAATATGCTTCATTGTTACTATCTAAAGGAGTTGAAGGTTACATTTCTCATTCTCAAACATGTCGCCCAGACTGCTAAATCAGAACTCTGCCTCTGCCAGAGGTTCAAGCCATTTGTTTGAGAAGCATGACACTTCTGATGCAAGCCTGGTGATGGTGGGGAACCCCAATAGTGTATTTCATGCAGATTTCTCCAATACATTGACCAATACCTGCTATTCATTTCTAATATCTCTGGACACAGCAAATTTCTTTTACTGTGAACTCCACGCCCAATAACTTGGAAGCTGGTTTCACAGACTGCCAGCATTTTTCAGAATTGATACCTGAGGGATTGGGATGGAGGAGGAATCAATTTTAAATGGATTTATACATGGAACTTGCAAGTTCCGACCCAATGTTAATTTGCTTGCGTGAGACCAGCTTATGTCTCTAGCACCTGCTTATGTCTGCGCCACTTGTACATTGTCAGGTGTTTTGCTAGTTCCCCTTTTCTTGCACAAGGCTTTGAAGGGATTCTTCTTATATTTCAGGTATAGGGCAGGTGGGATGGCTTGGCCGAAATTGCCAAATGGTGATACATGGATCTCTAGTGAGGCTTGCAGGCTGCTGGCTCCCCACCCCTGCTCTAAGGTAAAGGACCCCTGGATGGTTAAGTCCAGTCAAAGGTGACGATGGGGTTGCAGCGTTCATCTTGCTTTCAGGCCAAGGGAGCCAGCATTTGTCCACAGACAGCTTTCCGGGTCATGTGGCCAGCATGACTAAACTACGTCTGGTGCAACGGAACACCGTGATGGAAACCAGAGCGCACAGAAACGCCATTTACCTTCCCTTCTATTTATCTACTTGCACTAGTGTGCTTTCGAACTGCTAGGCTGGCAGGAGCTGGGACAGAGCAACAGGAGCTCACTCCGTCTCAGGGATTCAAACCGTCAACCTTCCGATTGGCAAGCCCAAGAGGCTCAGTAGTTTAGACCACAGCACCACCCACATCCCCTACCCCTGCTCTACATGAGCTGAACATGCCTTAGAAATTGCCCAACACTTCCTAGCAGTTGTGTATTTATACAGGCAATGGTGGGCAAATTTTCACAGAAATTTATGCACCATTAACTAATGTAACCCACTGATAAGCTCCTGGGCCCGGGTTCTGAGAAACATGACCCAGTTTCTAGCAAAGTCACACGCAGCAAGGGATCAATGTCTTCATATTATCTCACCCATCTAACTGAATGGGGATAACAAGCAGCGGAAGGAACTTCCTCAGTGGTGATTGGAAATTTCCCACTTTCTTCACATGGCTGACCTGGAAGAATTCCATCACTTGCACAATCAAGTAGTTCCTCCAGCCAGACTATAATATCTGGGCTGGCAGGGCAGAAAAGTTTGCTTTACCTCTCTGTACCAGCTTGCTAGAAAATTTGGCTGAAATTCACATGGCTTTCCTCACCCAGCAAATCAGCACTAACGCAACAGCAGCCTGCCCTTCATCATCCGCATTGTTGCAGATGTGCTCTCTGCAGAAGCCTGTGGTTTTTTTACTCTCAAGCATCCAATACTCCATGCCAGGTTTCCTCTTTGCAGGTTGACAGGGGATCGGCACACACCACGGCCAGCTTTTGCAACATGCACATATATTATAGCACTGACGCGAATCCTGTATCGGCCGTCACGGGTGCTGGGTCCTGCCCTACTTTGTGGGTGCCCAGCGCGAGCCTGTGATGTCACACAAGTGGTGCAAAAATTGTGGGTGCTCTGCCCCTTCATGGGGAATGTTGTGGAGCACCCACAGCCCCCCACACTATGTCGGCCATATACTTCTCCAGCTTTCATGTGCCAAATATTTAATGAGAGAAACAAGCCACATCATAGAATCCTAGAATTGTAGAGTTGGAAGGGACCCCGAGGATAATAATAATATAATAATAATAATTTATTATTTATACCCCGCCCATCTGGCTGGGCTTCCCCAGCCACTGTGGGCAGCTTCCAACCAAATATTAAAATACAGTAATATTAAAATCCCCTTCATGGATTTTTGAGAAAAGCAATGACAAACCTAGACAGCATCTTAAAAAGCAGAGATATCACCTTGCCAACAAAGGTCCATATAGTTAAAGCCATGGTTTTCCCAGTAGTGATGTATGGAAGTGAGAGCTGGACCATAAAGAAGGCTGATAGCCGAAGAATGGATGCTTTTGAATTATGGTGCTGGAGGAGACTTTTGAGAGTCCCGTGGACTGCAAGAAGATCAAACCTCTCCATTCTGAAGGAAATCAGCCCTGAGTGCTCACTGGAAGGACAGATTGTGAAGCTGAGGCTCCAATATTTTGGCCACCTCATGAGAAGAGAAGACTCCCTGGAAAAGACCCTGATGTTGGGAAAGATGGAGGGCACAAGGAGAAGGGGACGACGACAGAGGACAACATGGTTGGACAGTGTTGTGGAGGCTACCAGCATGAGTTTGACCAAACTGCGGGAGGCAGTGGAAGACAGGAGTGCCTGGTGTGCCATGGGGTCACGAAAAGTCGGACACGACTAAACGACTAAACAACAACAACAACAACAATAACAACAATATTAAAATACAGTAATAATCATCTAGTCCAACCCTCTGCAATGCAGGAATATGCCGCTGTCCCATATGAGGCTCGAACCTGCAACCTTGACATTAGCAGCACCACGCTCTAACATACAGTGCCAAATGCAACCATTGTTTGTTGTTCATCACCTGGTAGGAAAGTGGGAAGATAATGATTTTTCCAATGCCGCCCTATGAGCAAGACAATGAAGCAGGAATGTGATGCGAGATTCCCCATGTCCTAACCTGCTCCCTGCTACACCCTCAGCAGATAGATTCACAAATGGCACAAGGTTATATTGACAAATACTCAAATGCCACCTCTTCAAAGCCATTTCAGCTACTTTAATTAACATGCAGCTTCACAATGAGCCAAACCCATCCAGGAACGTTGGCAACTGGCACCCCAGCAGAACTCACCATGGGGCAGAGAAATGCCATTATGTATAAGTTGATTTATGAACAGTAAACAATAATGACAACATCACACCTGCTCAGTACAGCACATTACTGCCAATCTAGAAGGTGCCAATGTATACTGTGAAGTTCACAGTTTTTAAAGAGCTCTGGGAAGTTTATGTCACACTTTGTAAACTGGTGAAACGCATTCCAAAATCACAACTGCTTCTTCCAGATGCTAGTTTCAGTTCCAAATGTTTGAAACCTCCACATTGGAAGCCTCATGTTAACAGTACCATATGCCATGGAGCGACCAATCCTATGGACAGGAGTTTGTGGTGGTTTTCTGGTTACAGAGCTTTCTTTTTCCATCTCTCCCAGCTGGTCAGCTCTTCCACAAAATCCATAGGCAAGTTAGCCACCAAATCGTAGCCATACATATATACAGAACTATCACATGTCCTCCCCTCTTAGAGCACAGAAGATTCATGTGAATCCCCCCAGTCTCTGTGAGTTTAAGGTCCTGTCTGTATCTAAGTGCATGTAGTTCAAAATGCAAAATCAAAGGTACTGATATAGTGCGCCGAGCCTTAGCCACACTGGCTTCCATCCCTGGCATGGGTGGGACCTTGAATGCAGGGTCAACATTTGCAGTCTCAATCATATCACCTGCATAAGGCTTTTGTGTTAGCTGGAGCTGGTTCATATAATGAGTAGCATTGCCAGGTCTCGCCAAGAGATTTCATAGGAAGAGGGGAATATTGTAGCTAGTATTAGGGTTTATGTACCATTGTGTTCTGGGACGCGGGTGGCACTGTGGGTTAAACCACAGAGCCTAGGACTTGCCGATCAGAAGGTCAGCGGTTCAAATCCCCGTGACAGGGTGAGCTCCCGTTGCTCGGTCCCTGCTCCTGCCAACCTAGCAGTTCAAAAGCATGAAGTGCAAGTAGACAAATAGGTACCGCTCCAGCAGGAAGGTAAACGGCATTTCCGTGCGCTGCTCTGGTTTGCCAAAAGCGGCTTAGTCATGCTAGCCACATGACCCGGAAGCTGTACGCCGGCTCCCTCGGCCAGTAAAGCAATGAGCACTGCAACCCCAGAGTTGTCCGCAACTGGACCTAATGGTCAGGGGTCCCTTTAATTTTACCCTTTTACCATTGTGTTAATTTTTCAAAGAGTACTTTATAATCATATAAAAGCGTACAGCTTTTATGGGACCCCTTCCTGCCTGGTATGCAGGGGAAGGGAGGCAGGAGAGGGTCGGAACAACCAGTGTAATATAGAAGGAGGATTTTCGATGACACAGGACCGGGGGGGGGGGGTAGTGGAGAGAGACAATGGCCAGTATGCCCCTCCCCGCCGAGTCCACTTTGCCCAGGGTCCTCTCAAACCTGGCAGTGTTTCTCAGACACACACATCTAAACATAGCCAGGCCTTTGGGTGATTAAGATTCCGTGTTCTTTTAAATGTGTTTGTGGGAGAGATTATTGGTTTGCTTTTGTTTTATTATGTATTTTGTATTTTTAATATTGTGAACTGCCCCGTGGTGAAGGGCGGTATACAAAATTTGAATAACAGCAGCAACAGCAGCTCTCAGAGGTGTAAAAAGCTAGCAATCTTAACTGTAAGAAACAGATGTCTAAGATGTATGGAATGCTTTGTGGGAACAAATTGTCCCTCTCTTGATGAAATCCTGGAACAAAAAGTCTACAATGAAACAAGGGCTTTTGACTTTAGTCAAGGGCACTCCAGACATCCATGGAAAGGCCTTGAAGATTTTAAGAAGCACATGTGGAAAGTAAGTAAAAAAAACAAACCACCCAGCTACCTCAGAGTCACCTCCCGAATGGCTTTCTCACATTAAGAAGTTTACCTAGATATGGTTGTATCCACAGCCTGCACCTGTGTGTGTTTACACAGAAGTAAGCTCCAGCGAGTGTCATTCAAAAGTAAAAGTGCCCAAGAATGCCACCCCAATTTCCATCTTCTACACTAATTATATAATAAAAGAGTTCATTAAACATTTTGAAAATGTAGGGCTGTAAGCTTTGAGTTGGTTTATTCAGGATGCAGAATCCAATATTTCATGATGCAGGGCTTTTTAAAAAAAAAACCAAAACAAAACAAAACATTTTAGGCATATGTACATACCTAATAAGGCAGGGTCTCGAAATCTGTGGCCCACCCTACATTGTTAGACTACAACTCTCATCATCACTGGCAACTGCCCATGCCATATGGGGCTGATGGGAGTTGGAGTCCAATGACAGCAGGTGGGCTGCAGGTTCCCTGAAACATAGTTTTTACCTTGAAATAAATTCAACAGTGGTAGCTCCCTTGTCTTTTGTAGGCGTTGGTCAGTAATTCCACACGTATCTGTAAAGATGGAATCCCAAAATACAAAAAGGCTTTGTTGCATTCTCACATGTGCTAGAACAGGCACATCCAACTTCCAAGAGACAGCGATCTACTCCCACTATAAACAAACTGGCAGTGATCTACCCATTGGATTGACCAGAATTGTTGAGCTTTTTTTGGGGGGGGGAGGCTTCACCAAAGTTGTTTTTTTTGGGGGGGGTGATCGATCAGGATCCCGCAATCGACCATGATTGACCACAGATACCCTGCGATTGGTAGATCACGACTGACCAGTTGGACATCCCTGTGCTAGAAGATTTCCTAACTTTGCACCCCCTCCAACACCCTGGGGTATGAGTTTAATTAATATGATCTAGGTGTAGAGGAATAAGGTGCCATTTCTGAATAGTTCTCAGTGCAATTTCCTTAAGTGACAGCTCATGCTGATCCTGCCGCTACATGGAAGGATGTCTGTTAATGATTCAGTAGTTGAGTTAATTGGGACGCGGGTGGCACTGTGGTCTAAACCACAGAGCCTAGGGCTTGCCGATCAGAAGGTCGGCGGTTCGAATCCCTGTGACGGGGTGAGTTCCTGTTGCTCGGTCCCTGCCAACCTGGCAGCTTGAAAGCACGTCAAAGTGCAAGTAGATAAATAGGTAAGGTAGGTAAACGGTGTTTCCGTGCGCTGCTCTGGTTCGCCAGAAGCGGCTTAGTCATGCTGGCCACATGACCCGGAAGCTGTACGCCAGCTCCCTCGGCCAATAAAGCGAGATGAGCGCCAGGGGTCAGGGGTCCCTTTACCTTTACAGAACCCAGTGTGGGGTTGACACTTTAGCTCTGGGGCTCCCTACAAAGGCAAGCCTACCTTTGGTCACCCCACCCCGAGCTTACGTGGAATCATCTTGGAAGGTAGAGGAAACAGGCAAATTCTGCCCACCTCTTTTTAAAGAACCTGCCATTGACTTTCTACCAAGAATCCCCCGACTTAGCTGTGGCCTAACCCCCATCAGTCACAGTGAACCAGGAAACTGCTTCTTTTTATTCTCCCTTCCCTGAAACAAGTAATTAGTGTTTCACTTCTTCCTCATATCTCTAATTCTTCCTCATATCTCTAACTCTCCCGTTTTGCCTAATTTGCTATCTTTTAGCTCCCATGTAGTTCAAATCCCAGTCATTTGCATTCAAACTCACCTCACCTGGTTAGATTTAGGCTTCCACTAAAAGCTGATTTCCACATAAAAAAAATTTAAAGCCACATTGTGAGTGTTAAATCGTTCAAACTCCCAAATTTTGAGTGCTTTAGATTAGCTGACATCTCTTCATATTTTAATCTAGGCAGGCATCAAATATGAAAATCCATAAACCGCCAGTTGCCAAACACTAAAATAACATTGTATGCCATCTTTTAAATACTAAATGTCAATGGATATCAAATGCTAATTACTGAAATAACATAACATTGTATCTAGTATCAGTGGATGTCAAATGCAAATAATTAATATTTCACAACTATTCAAAATATTCAGAGATAATCTAGTATGAATATTTGCAGAGAACGTTTGAGGAGCTAATTCATTTTATCTCTGTTTCAGGATGTCCTACTGGCTAAGGTCTAAATGCATGAGTACAGCAGTGTATCTGTGCCAAGGAGATACCAAACACTGTCTGGTTCCTTATCTTACAGACAAAAGCTAATCCCAACAGTGTTAATCTATCCACCTGGCAATCTAATACCTCTTGCAACAATCAGGTTTCAAGCTTTTTTGGCTTCTTCCTTTCGGGACATTGCAACAAGCATTTTGCAATTCCCTCTCCATTGTGAGAGTCAACCTGACACTGACCTTCTGACTGCACCTCTGTGAAATACAGGATGTAGTTCACATGTAACATTTCAATCACGTCTCAGGCAAGCCACACTCTGGGGAAACCAAATAATGCTACATCCGCCCTGCCAAATTCAGCTTCACGCAGGAGGTACAAGTGTTTCCATCAAAGGCAAGCCATGTGTAAGAGCTGATTACAGAAAAGTGGCATGCAAGATGGCAATGTAAGCTTAATGAGAACAGTGTGTGTGTGTGTGTGTGTGTGTGTGTGTGTAGTTTCACAAACCCCAACATCCCTGGGGCTGTAGGACATTTCAAAGGGCTTTTTCTATGCAGTCCATTTTTAGTGAGGACAGAGTAGTCAAGGCTTTTTTGTGGAGTTGCAATATTTGCCCTATGAATATTCAAATCCTTCCTTAAGCTTTGGCCTGACTTGGCCACTAAAAATTTAATGCTGATTAACAGGAATTCGAGAGCACTTAGGTTGAGTGGGAAAATATTGGGTTAGGTTGAGCTGGTGAGCAAGAAGGCAGCTTGGGAAGCAGCAAGAATATTCATCAGCTTGCAGGGTGAGGTATAACAACAACAACAACAATAATAATAATAATTTATTATTTATACCCCACCCATCTGGCTGGGTTTCCCCAGCCACTCTGGGCAGCTTCCAGCAGAATATTAAAATAAAATGATTCATCAAATATTAAAAACTTCCCTAAACAGGGCTACCTTCAGATGTCTTCTAAAAGTCTGATACTTGTTTATTTCTTTGACATCTGATGGGAGGACGTTCCACAGGGCGGGCGCCACCACTGAGAAGGCCCTCTGTCTGGTTTCCTGTAACCTCACTTCTCACCGTGAGGGAACCACCAGAAGGCCCTCGGCGCTGGCCCTCAGTGTCCTGGCAGAACGATGGGGGTGGAGATGTTCCTTCAGATATACTTGGCCTATCATACCAGGTATGGTCTCTAAACCACAGAGCCTACAGCTTGCCGATCAGAAGGTCAGCGGTTCGAATCCCCATGACAGGGTGAGCTCCCGTTGCTCGGTCCCTGCTCCTGCCAACCTAGCAGTTCAAAAGCACATCAAAGTGCAAGTAGATAAATAGGTACCACTCCGACGGGAAGGTAAATGGCGTTTCCGTGCGCTGCTCTGGTTCGCCAGAAGCGGCTTAGTCATGCTGGCCGCATGATCCGGAAGCTGTACGCCGGCTCCCTCGGCAAATAAAGCGAGATGAGCGCCGCAACCCCAGAGTCATACGCGACTGGACTTAACGGTCAGGGGTCCCATTACCTTTACCTTTATGGTCCTATTATACCAGGGCTTGTTATGTGTCAGCCTGTTCTCCCTACCCACTCTACCCATAAATTTGTGAAAGGAGAGAGATTACCGAAACAGTTCAAGTCTCGGGTACTCTCTCGTCTTAGTGAAAGTGGCCCGGTAAAACTGTCCTAGGGGTAAGCATAACTACAAAAGCAGTGTCGGTGAGGCAATTCGCTGGCAGCCAACGGTTCAGGGCAATTTTTGGAGGGTGGGTGGGTAGGATTTAGGAGCTTCTCAGCAAGTGTCAAGAGGTAGCGATGGTGGCAGAGTACTTGGCAGTCAGAACTGCAGAAAGCACCACTCCACAGCTACCATTGACTTCAATGACTTCCACTCACAGCCAGTGATGGAGTCTTGGAGTAGGTCTTTTACCTGGTGGTGGAATCTCCCAAATAATTAATAGGGGATTAGATAACAGTTCCAGGCAGATTTTGGAGACAGCTCAGTTGGCAGAGCATGAGGCTCTTGATCTCTTCTTCTTTCTATTCCATGGAACCATTTCCTATTTCAGCCCTTATCACTCCTTCTCCTCACTCCCCCCCCTCCATAAGCTGCCTTCTCAGGCCTCTAGCCCATTGTACAACCCCTTCTGCCTGCCCCCATCCAGTGTCTGAAATTCACCAGGCACCAGGCACATTTTGCACCTGGCTTTTGACCACTTGCGACCATGTGAAGATGTCCGGGTGCAAAGATGGCACCTGACGTCTCTACCATCTGGAAATGCATGCCTGGGGATCCTCGGATCTTGACTGTTTTCACACAGTAGCAACACTTCCTGTATAAGTCTGTCCATGGTATTTTATCTGCACAATCAGACTGAATTTCAGGAACCAAAAAGTTGTTTTGAAAAATAGGACTTTCGAGCTGTCCAACCCCCCAATGGCAACCAGGCATTCTGTTTTAGCAACTGTAACCCTGGTTTACGGAGCCATTTGGCACCTAGCTTATATATAGGAGTTGCTAACATTGCCCCACCCCCAGCACCAGAGTAATCTAGCCAGTTGCAGCTTTTTCCACTCCACCATCGTGTTAGGGCACCCAGGTCAATCTATTACCACACACTGCATCGTTTCCCTATATCATATCACTTGCATGCAAACTGATTTTACTTATTAATACAGTGGTACCTTGCTTTACTAACTTAATCTATTCCGGAAGTCCGTTCTTAAACCAAAGCATTATTAAACCAAGGCGTGCTTTCCCAAAGCAGCGGGGGGACTTAATTTACAAATGGAACACATTCGACAGGAAGCAGAACATGTTCTGTTTCCAAGGCAAAGTTCACAAACCAAAACACCTTCTTCTGGGTTTGCAGCGTTCTGAATCCAAATTGTTCATAAACTAAGCTGTTCTTAAACCAAGGTACTGTTGTGTATTTAGCAGATTAATTGTGCAGCAGAAAGCATGCTGGGGAGACCACACATTTAGGAAACAATGAAGAAACGCAAAAATAACTTTTGCTTGGCTTTAATTACAAAAACAAAAATTCTGATTTTGTTTTTCCAATTGCTGACACAGCTTAATTAACACAACTTAACAGCACCTGCTATACTGCTTCACAGCTGTAAAACTAGGTCATGATATTTGCTCTTGCCTTGAAAGAGATACACATCTTGTGAAACAATAATGAACCTTAATATTTAAAGAAACCATTCAACAGGTACCACTTTACTTTTTATCTTATTGCCTTCTGCCCCTGATTGGGAAGGGGAATTCCCCCCCCCCCCCAATTTTAAAAAAAATAAGTATTCATGCTCTGCCTCTTAAACACGGCAATTCTGAAGGCAGCAAACAAATCTAACACATAAAAGCACAGTCCAGCCTTTTAAAAAAAATCAGCAAGTGAATGAATCAGCAGCAGAAACCAAATGTAACAGCAGCAGCACTGAGTCATGTTAAAAAGCTGCAGAAAAGAGCAAGAGAGTTTCACTGTACTAATAATAATAATAATATAAAACCAGCAAGGAGAGATTTCTGTTTCAGCAAGGCCAGAGGATAATATAGAGAACAGTAAGTCAAGAATGGTCCGGGTTTTTCTGCCCCAGCGTTCTTCCTGTGGCAGCCGCTCACAGCCCTCACCTTTGCATCAGCAGCAGAAAGCCAGAAGCAAAGGGATTAGTGCCTTGTGTAACAGGAGGAAAGAAAAACAGCCACCTGTGCATGTACACCTCTATATGCTGAGTGATGTTGATGTTAAGAGTTATTAATGCTTTGCCAAAAAAGCTTGGCCCCACCTAGGTCTTCCTCTCTCTTCTGTTCTTTAATTAGCAAGTTATTTCTGTAAGATGCTATTACTGCCTCACAGCCTCGTGAAGTCTTCTAGGGAACAGCTATTGATACAATGCACTAGGGCAGAGAAGGCACAAGTTACCACTTGTGTTGTAGGTTTTCTTTCCTGGGCAAAAGTTATTGCCTGCAAAGGCACATAATGGCTGCAGCAGGTGCAGGGAGGGCCACAAGAATGAACACAGGAGACAGGTATTGGGTTGAATTAGGCCACAACTTTACCAATTACCGGAAAGTGTAGGTTTGGCTAAGGCACTGGGTGTGTATCCAGCATCAGGCAGCCTGCCTGCTGGGTCAACCTGCTCTGGGGAGTCACCCCAACATAGATCGGGTGCCACAACCCCGCAGAGTCCGCCACTGGCAGAGGTGTATTGGCCCATTGGTTCCCCAGTGGACTCCCAGTCATCCCTCCCAGACCCCTCTAACGGCAACACTTTCTGGCAGCAAATACACACACTGCTAACTATTGCACTGTGCTGCCCTGCTTCTCTGGATAAAGGTAAAGATACCCCTGACCATTAGGTGCAGTCATGACCAACTCTGGGGTTGCGGCGCTCATCTTGCTTTATTGGCCGAGGGAGCCTGCGTTCAGCTTCCGGGTCATGTGGCCAGCATGACTGAGCCACTTCTGGAGAACCAGAGCAGTGCACGGAAACACCGTTTACCTTCCCGCCGGAGCGGTACCTATTTATCTACTTGCACTTTGAGGTGCTTTCGAACTGCTAGGTTAGCAGGAGCAGGGACCGAGCAACGGGAGCTCACCCCATCGCGGGGATTCAAACCGCCGACCTTCTGATCTGCAAGTCCTAGGCTCTGTGGTTCTAACCCACAGTGCCACCCGCATCCCTCTCTGGATAAAAGGGATGGGCAAATGTTTTTGACTCAGCTCTGCTCTAAAGCACACTTTAGGAAAGAGGAGGAATCTAGCTTTTCTGTGCACTCTGAATTAGGTCCTCCTGCTGTGCTTCATAGTGTTGTTAGTTTGTTGTCAAAATCCCTCTGCATTTTTTGACCTAGAAAGTAACATATACTCCTGGAGGGTGGAAGGAATGCCCAGAACAGGTTTAGGGGCATCCTGGAGGAGATCTCCCTTGTTGCACAGCGAGAAAACCTTGCACTAATCTACACAGAACTACACTGAATACACCCCCTTATTTCCACTTTAATAGCTCCTATGATCTAAACACTTTAATCAGAAGGTTATATGAAACTGGCCATTTCACATTTTCGGGTACTACTCTGTGGTCCAAAGGTGTAAGAGGATTAAAAATGGAAGAGGCAAAATCATGGCAGATGTGGACTCTAGAGATGTGGAAGTGGGAACAGGCAGACTCCTAAGGGCTGGACAAAAGGATAAAATAGCAGGGCTTTATGACATAAACATGGGTAGCTATGCTAGTATTGTTAGGAAGGTCGGGTGCCACCCCCACACTCTGTCGAGCAATAGCAAGATCTCAGGGTGTTCCAGGCACTCACCCAGGGTCTGTGTTCCTTTGGATAATCGAGACACAGTGGAGAACATCATAGTTTATAAAAAATATTGTTTATTCTCCTATTGACACCTTCAGTCTGCATGGAGGGAGTCCAGATCTTACAGCATGGTCATCTCAAGTGGGGCTTGTTCCCCCACAGCAGTACAGCACTGGAGTCCAAGGCATCTCTCCCAGCTAGCCTTCAGCCAGCCTGCCCAAGATGGATCCTGGTCTGTCTTTCTCCTCCTTGCTAATAAAAACACCTCCCTTTTCCTGTCACCTCAAACACACAGTTACCTGGCAGGTTTCCAAACCCCCAGTCTCTGTTCACACCTCAGAGCAAGAAGATAGGACAGTTCTTTTGCATTGCCAATGACTCTCACTGGCCCTGTATTGTTTCTTAATATCCCTAGCTTGGCGAGGTCATTTCCCCATGGAATCCCTCTGAAGCTTGTATTCCTCCTTTCACATCCCAAATAATCAAAATCCTACCATTTATTAATTTCTAGGGTTTAGGACCCTCCCCCAAATCTATAACACCATTAATGCCACTTAAAAAGTATTCCTGACACAAGTTATACAGTAGAAGGACTCAGCTGCCTAAAGCATTAATATATATCTACACACACACACACTAAAAGATGACAAAATGGGATAGTCACTTGTCATTAGCAATGCCCATGGACACATGCAAGCCAACACCTGCCCATAATAATGCTCTTGTAATCCCATTTTAGACAGCACCCATTACTGCATTGAAATGCAATCATGGGGGTGGAAATCCATGTTCCCAGCAACAATAAAATAAAATAAAAATGTCACTGTCTGGGTGCTAGGAAAGTTTGTTTTTCATCCTCAAGAGAAGTATTATCCTGGAATACTGGAACTGCCTGATCTCCTGTACTTCAGCCCTAGGCGGTGGAGCCCAGGACCTGAAAGGTCTCACGTCTTCCCCGTCCCCCTCAGCTTTTAGAAGTTCAATCACTGAAGAGACAGAATATGAACTGTGGCTCACATGTATTGTGCCAAGGTTGCCGTGTTTCAAAAAGTGAAAATTCGGATACAAAAGTTATTGGAAAATCATCAAAAAATAGTTTTTGAGCTTTGGGGAGGGGGCGGGGATTTGCCCCAAAATCAACACTTCCGACATAGGTTGCCATACATTTTCCAGGACATTTTAAACAATCTTCAGAAATTCCGCCTGGGTGCTATTTCCGATATCCCAGATATGTCCAGGAGATTCCGGATGTATGGCAGCCCTAATTGTGCCTACATATTTTTTCTCTGCAGCTAGCAGTGGGGAGGAGGGCATTTTCCTTACTGCCAGGCTTATGCAGACAACTAAGATAACATTTTCCATTAACGGTCAGCTGGTGACCCGTGTGCATTCTCTGCTGTACTCTGATTTTTGTAAACTGCTATGATTGTTTTAATTAAATTGTGGCGCATAAATACGTTCTGTAAATAAATAAATTACCATACCATCCTGGGGTGGGGCGGGGGGTAGAATCAAAACACACCCCATCGCACACTGGAGCACCAATCTGTATTGGGCCACAGCACTGTTGCTTTTAGGAAAAGAAAATATATGGGGGGGGGGGATTCCATCATTCATCTAACCGTATCACACAGAGCTTGGTCCTCAGACTGCCTCTGTTAAATATTGCCACATACAATGGACAGCAGGCCAAACAGAGAACAGCCTTCAACAACGAGGGATGGGACAGGTGACTAAGGACCAGGTCAGTGTGTGGCATCGTTGGGCAGTTGCTGGGGCCCCAGGGCCCTAGAAGGGCCCATTGGTGGTACCTGTCGTAAGATTTGGGGAGGGGGAGTCTTCTTTGTGGCATGGTGCTGTTGGAGCTAGTAGCTATTTTGATTTCACCTGCCCTGCTCCACCTAATTCTTTAGAAGGTTCTTTTTGTGGTGTTCTGACCAGCACTGTGCAGTTGGGTCTAGCTGCCATTTTAGCTTCCCACAGATGGATGGACATCAGTCATGGATGCTTCAGCTGAGATTCCTGCATTTCAGGGGGTTGGACTTGATGACCCTTGGGGTCCCAGCCGACTCTACAATTCTATGATTTGATTAATGCCTCCAACGTAGCATGGTGACAGAAATGAAGCCTAAAAAAACAAGAGGGGTGAATCAGCATGCTTGGAGTTTTGTTCTTGGCTTACTGGTCGCATTTTTTTTCTTCTTTCTTTTTTTGCAGGAAACATTTTCAAACTCCAAAACAAAAAACATTTAGACCACCAATCCTAGTTAATAATCCTAGTTAATATATGTGAAGGAGCGTCTCCACCCACATCGTTCTACCCAGACACTGAGGTCCAGCGCCGAGGGCCTTCTGGCGGTTCCCTCCCTGCGAGAAGCCAAGTTACAGGGAACCAGGCAGAGGGCCTTCTCGGTGGTGGCACCCGCCCTGTGGAACGCCCTCCCATCAGATGTCAAAGAGAAAAACAACTACCAGACTTTTAGAAGACATCTGAAGGCAGCCCTGTTTAGGGAAGCTTTTAATGTTTGATGCATTACTGTATTTTAATATTTTGTTGGAAGCCACCCAGAGTGGCTGGGGAAGCCCAGCCAGATGGGCAGGATATAAATAATAAATTATTATTATTATTATTAGGATATGAAAAAAAGGATCTGGGCACAATTCAGCCTCTGCTCTGTGCAAACACAACTCTGCATGCAGGAGGAATAGGGTCAGCAGCAGGGGGATTGTGCACCAATTGCAGCACATGATAGTGACTGAATTGTGCCATTCCCATGCACACAGCTGTGCAGAAGAGAATTGCATGTGGGGGTATAAATATGCTCCCTCTTCATTCAGTGTTACAGTCAACAGTCAGACAGTATTAGGTCATTGGAGTCGAGCACTTTCACCAAGGGCGACATTTGGTCCCAAAAATACACAGGCTTCGGGCTGTTTGAACTCTATAATTAAACCCTAGATTTTTATCAGACGTAAAAAAGATGACAGGAGAAGATAAAAGCACCAGACTATGTCTGAACGATTCAGAGTTGTATGACTGTTGTGTCAACACTCTATAAACATTGCTGAGAAATGGAGTGGACTTTACTGCATTCCGCAGCCAGCTCTTCAGTCTAAAAAAATCCACAATATCCAGTTCCACATGAAAATCAGTTAAACAAGGTGACTGGCCTTGCTGCTTTTCAAGTTTCCGCACAGGACATTAGCACTGAGCCAGGCCTTTGGTTAGAAAAACTGTATCAAAAGTTTCAGGTCCGACAGATGAAATAGAACAGATTGTGTTGATAAAAACAATAAGCAGAGGAGGAGCAAAGCTTATCAGAGGCATTGACTCTGGTGAGACTTTGCGCTTATCAAGGAAGAAATCTATCATGGGGCCAAGAGGGCTAATAGAACCAGTGGCAGCAAAACCGTTTTGTTTGTGAAGAAAACTCTCTGCCACCTTGTTCCTTGGCCACCCCAAATTAATGAATTTCTCCCACCCAACAACCTCAAACTAAACTGGCCAAAAATGCTCCTCACTTTTGAGGTGGGTGCCTAGAAGTGTGTGTGTGTGAAGGGAGAATTCATCCCAGTGCTAGTCAGTGTAAAGTTGTGGGTGAACATATCAGACAACACAGCGATTCTTCAAACAGCTTTTGTTTATTCACAGGCCAGAAGGGCTCAGCCAGCCTGCTTATATAGAGCTCCAGTACAACGTAACTGTAACAATTTTCTAAAACTATCCAATCACTGAATGACACTTCAATCCCTTATTTGCATAACTATCTACAGTATCCCCCTGCTGGCCCAGTGTGAGAACTTCAGTACATAACAGTCAGAAACCACACAAACCTCTCTAGGAGCACCACAACTAAAAAGGCCCTGTCTCAAGCCATAATCCATCTTCTCCAATGAAAATAGAGACGTCCTAAGGAAAAGCAGGACACTCCAGGATCAAATCAGAAACCAGGATGGCTTCTGTAAATCTGAGACTGTCCCTGGAAAACAGGGACACTTGGAGGGTCCGAAAATGGACTAGAGGAAGTGCAATGCAAACTTAATCCAGCTCTTCATTATGAGTTATTTCCCACATTTCCATCCTCTCTGTGCTCCAGGAACCTCAAGGAGCATGTTTGGCTCACCCTCTTGCAAAAGCCCTGTGAAGTAGGAGGTTAGGCTGAGGTAGTGACTGCAAAAGGCTAGCCCATGCCTGCTACAAATGGGCCTCAGTTTACAGTAAGTCATGTTACGATGGAGGAGCTATGACTACTCTCCCCCTTAGACAATAAAAATACCTGCATTTATTTACATTGCAATTAAGTATGTTTTAGTCCATACTGTACTGGCTTATTGTTGGCAGATCTCAGTGCATTGCCAAGATAAGATTGATGTTAGGCTTCTGTCCTGTGTGCCTTTGCATGGGAATAAGCCCATGAACACAACAAGACTTACTTCTGAGCAAATGCATATGAAGGGAGGGCATGAGGTTAATCTAGTTTAAAAGGGCCTTTCAGGTACATTCCGGCCTTGGCATTCTAAGATAAACTGCGCTCATCCTCACAATGGCATTTTGCTGTGTTTTTTTTACATCAGGAATGTGCAAACTATGTATTAAAGAAATGCAATACAAAAGAATCTTAAGATGCCCAGCAGTAACTAATGATAAATTACAGCTGGAAAGTTGAGCAATGCATATATAAATGTCTCAGAGGTTTAGGAGGCAAAATAGCACCACCTATTCCACTTTTGCAGTGTTTTCCCCCCAGCCGGTTTGTTCATGGAATTGAAGGAGTAAAAGGAGGCTTCTCCACTGTGCAGGGAAAAAGTAAACTAATGACACACACAGAAGCCCATTTTATTTGATTTGTTGATTATATTTTTCAAAAGTCTATGCCGTTTCCCCTCAATTGTAGCTTACAAATAATTTGGGGGGAGGGGGAAAGAGTTCTCCACAATCATTTTGAGGCAATATGGAAAGATGTCCACTACATCGGAAATACAACTTTCAGATCTCCAGTAGGAACTTTTCAGTACAAATCCAATTGAAATACATGTGAATTGTGTAAAAGGGTTTCCTGAGGGTTACCCTAACATTAGACGGAGTGAGGCAAGCGCCTCAAGTGGCAGGTGCCCAAGAGCAGCAGCCCCACCCCAGCCATTCCTCCTGATCCTATCATACACCCCCCTCAATTAACCTACTGGCCTCAGGCTTACTGGAGGATGCTGCCCCATTACCAGTGTTCCCGTTAAGATCCAGTCAGCTTCTACATATAGAATGGGGCGCCATCTTGTCTTTTGCCTCAGGCACCAAATTGCCTTAGGCCAGCTCTGGAACTTTCCACTGGATTGTGTCAGATTTCTGAGGTAAAAAAATCTACAGCTGTATCATTCCCCAAAGAATTCCGGGAATTGTAATTTGTTACAGGTGCTGAGAGTTATTAGGAAACCCCTCACGGAGCTACACTTCTCCAGAGAAAAAGATTTCATGACGTTGCTCAATTCTTTAATTTCTACCTGAAAAAGCAGCAAGGAATGCTGTCGTTAAAACCAAACACACACATGGAAGAATTGCCTTGCCATTTCTCCTTCCCTTCGTCTGTCATATGGAGATAATGACAGATACTTACACACCTCCCAGGGTGTCAATGAAACTCTTCAATATCCTGGAGTAGGAGTATTATTACTGCAGTTACTGTTACTGGAGCTGCCAAACAAGATCACAGAAATTAGCTCCCCAATCCAATGTCTCAATTATACGGCAGGCAGCGATGACCAATAACAAAGGACAACACCCTAACAATGTAAACACACCTATCTATTTGTCTGTATGCGCTGCCCCATTATCCCTAAAGAAACAACAAGCTCTTCCCTACTATAGGAACTTGTATCTGTATCCAGATCATCATTTCAAAAGCCAGCTGAAGGATAGGTTACTCACTGTGTTGACATGCTTCCAGTAATGTAGGCCAGTCTACATGGCAGGTAGACTAGGAGCAGGAAGACCTGAGTTCAAATTCCATGGAGATCTGAATTAAAATTCCCAGTTAGTTATGAAGGTCAAAGGGCAGCCTTGGGGGCAGCACTGCTGTCTCTCAGCCTCATAACAAAGTTTGGGGGGTAAGAGTGGGAAAACCCCATGCAAACTACCTTAAGCTTCTCAGGAGAAGGGCAAAATACACATAGCAAGACTGTTTTCAACACACCTGAAAAAAGGTTTGATTCAGGACGAAGGATGAGGCAGATCAAAGAGCTCAATACTTTCTCAGGTGTGCCAGGTCTGACCTGAAGTCTCCAGGTGTGCCTGGCCTGCTCCAGGTGGCAGATGGAAGGCTTGCATCTCCAGGTGTGTTGAGACTGCCTTTAAAATTGTTTGTGGTTTTCTGTGCTTTGATTTTCACTGCCTCCATATGATACTTCCAAAAGATGGTTTCACCAAAGAGAACACCCAGGTCAAAGGAATCATCGAACTGTAGAGTTGGAAGTGGTCCTGAGGATTGTCTAGTGACAGCCCAAACCCCTGCAATGCAGGAAAATGCAGCTGTCCCACATGAGGAACCAACCTGCAACCTTGCTGTTATCAGCACCGCGCTGCATCTAAATCAGGCACAGGCAACCTTCAGCCCTCCAGACATTTTGGCCTACAACTCCTATGATCCCTAGCTAACAGGAAAAGTGGTCAGGGATGATGGGAATTGTAGTTCAAAACATCTGGAGGGCCAAAGGTTGCCTATGCCTGATCTAAATGAACACGTCTTGTTCTCTAGCTTGTGGATCTAAGCACTTTTTATATCTCGGACTGTGTTTGACAAAAAAGAATAATCTTTGTGTTAATTTATAGATAGATAGGCTTTCCTCTTTGCAGTATGCACTTGAACACCTCCAATAGATTTTTTGCCACTATGTAATGCACAAAGCACTGGGACGCAGGTGGCACTGTGGGTTAAACCACAGAGCCTAGGACTTGCTGATCAGAAGGTTGGCGGTTCAAATCCCCTTGACGGGGTGAGCTCCCGTTGCTCGGTCCCTGCTCCTGCCCACCTAGCAGTTTGAAAGCACTTCAAAGTGCAAGTAGATAGGTACCGCTCCGGCAGGAAGGTAAACGGTGTTTCCGTGTGCTGCTCTGGTTCGCCAGAAGCGGCTTAGTCATACTGGCCACATGACCCAGAAGCTGTACGCCGGTTCCCTCGGCCAATAAAGCGAGATGAGTGCCGCAACCCCAGAGTCAGCCACGACTGGACCTAATGGTCAGGGGTCCCTTTACCTTTACCTTTAATGCACAAAGCAGCCCTCCAAGTGAGTAGCAGGCCTCCAAGTGAGTATGAAGAAGACCATTTTCAGTACCTGCCTTTGCAAGAGGACACTGTGACCATGTCATAGGAAACTGCCTTACACAGAGGACTCAGCTATACAGCTGCAAATAAAATGTTTTAAATGTGTTGCAAAGTGCAATATACAAATGTGACACTAGACGGCGACAGTGAGCTATGACAAATTCAATGTATTTTTCAAAACGTCTTTTTAAAAAGCATTTTCACAACGTTTTTTATATGTGTGTAGATTCCACCAGAGTCCATCTATCTTAGCACTATTTACACAACTACAAATTGGACTCCAGCATTCTGAGATGGCATCCTACCCCAGCAAATTCTGATACTATATAGCTGGGGTGTCAACATGAATAAAATATTGGGGGGCCCAGGTAAGCCCCGCCCTGATTAATCGATCACATGATGCAGCGCATGCACACCATTTGAATAGCAATGCCTATAAACTTTTGGGGGGCGTCCCCCTCAAATATTTTACTGGGGAGGTGAAGACCCCTCAGCCCCTAGGAGTTGGCTTCTATGCTATATAATATAAAATGCTGATGCTGTTATATTGCTCTCAGGGTCCTCTTAAGCCAGCCTTTCTCAACCTGTAGGTCCCCAGATGTTGTTGGACTACAACTCCCATCACCCCTAGCTAGCAAGGCCAGAGCTCAGGGATGGTGGGAGTTGTAGTCCAACAACATCTGGGGACCCACAAGTTGAGAACCGCTGTCTTAAGCCAATGTCCCGTGCAATCAAAGGACGTTCCCTACAATCCCTTGGAAATGCCACAGGGGCTGCTGGAACACAGCTCCCAGGTAGTGCATTGATTTCTCAGGTTCCCTGCTGCTCCACTCTGTCTTCCCAACCACACCAATATCACCTCCCACAAAGCAATGGCATTGGACCACTTGTCAAGCCATCTGGCCCGGACTCCTGAGAAATCTTGAAAGCCATAATCAAAATGACTTTGACCACGACCTATTGTAGATTCACGATAAATTATTGAAGGATGTTCCTATGATTATTTAACGAAAGGTATTGTGTGTCCGGATGTAGTTAAGGGGATCACTTCATTAGGTATTTTGGCTGCACACTTGGAAACTTAGAGATTGCAGTTCCTGGGTGGTATAACAATAGGCAAGGGAAGGGGTAATCAGACCCAGCAAGCCTTCTCCTACTTTTCTTACGTCCTCCCATTTGCGGAAAATGAGAAACAAGAATGCTCACGCTCGCTCGCTCTCCTACCCCATATTTCCGATTACATATGTTCCTCACCTCATCACTTGTAGAAACTGCAGCATCGTGTAACACAGTGAGGTAGCCAAAGTCTATTGAACCAGCTTCCAAATCTCTCTCACTCTTTCTCCCCACTACTCAGCCCCATTTTCTTTGCAGACCCACCTTTCCCTACTGCTTACAGAAACAAAGGCTTCAAGCATTTGAGTGCTGGTATCCATGGCAAGAAGGGACGCAGGTGGCACTGTGGGTTAAACCACAGAGCCTAGACTTGCCAATCAGAAGGTTGGCGGTTCGAATCCCCGCAGTGGGGTGAGCTCCCGTTGCTCGGTCCCTGCTCCTGCCAACCTAGCAGTTCGAAAGCACACAGTGCAAGTAGATAAACGGGTACCGCTCCGGCGGGAAGGTAAACGGCGTTTCCGAGTGCTGCTCTGGTTTTACCAGAAGCGGCTTAGTCATGCTGGCCACATGACCCGGAAGCTGTACGCCGGCTCCCTTGGCCAATAAAGCGAGATGAGCGCCGCAACCCCAGAGTCGGCCACGACTGGACCTAATGGTCAGGGGTCCCTTTAGCTTTACCTTATCCACAGCAAGGTGCAGATTAATGGGAAAGGTAACTGTTGTGAAGGTGGCAGTTTATCCTTCTGGTGCAGGCCCCAAAGTGCTGTATGCATCAGCCAAGAACATTGCCCACCTTAAAAAGCTCTGTGGATTCTCAGAATCTCCAACATGCATTTAGGAGAGACATGGAATGGCATTATAGAGGGCTTGAGGGCTAGTGTTTAAGTAGAGCACAGGCTACCTAATATATCGTGATATATCAAAGCATTTTTTTTCAGCACAAAGATGAAAATAATAATAATAATGACATAAATATACCTCTCCTCCAACTAGCAACATTAACATAACTCAAATTCTATGGTGTCCTTAGACATGGAAGCATCCACTAATCACTTTATCCTGATAATAAGAACTGCGCGTCACAACATTACACAAGCAGCAGGAGCCAGCTTAACATTAAGAACACTTAGAAATTGTATAGGCTACTAATGAGATCAATTAGCACCAAAGTAGGCATAAAACTGACAGATCTATTTGTTTAATCCTGGGTCTGCCGCAATATATCAAGTGCGCAAGCTTGTGACTGCTGGGGATGGTTTCTGTTATTTAGAGCAAAGCGGGTATGCATACGAGGGGATTTCAATACATAAGGGCTGTAGCTCTGTGGCATCTCCAGATAGGAACTGGTCTGAAATCCTGGAGAGACACTACCAGTCATAACAGACTGAGCTATATGGGCCAAGTGGTCGGACTCCATGCAAAGCACTTTCCTGCAATATGAACCTCCAACATCTGAAAGCCACCAGGCTGTAACAGCCATGCATAGCAGTTCACGGGGCAGGGAGGGACACAACAATCCTTTTGCTTTTGCTACCAGCCTATTGCAAATAAATTATGGAGAGGGGGAGAGGTGTGGTCAAGCACCCAAGCAGACTGCAAAATGCAGCCAGTAGACTGTTCAGTGTGGGTGGGTACCACAAATTCAGCAGGCAGGCAAACAGTACTCCCTCTAATTGCATGAACATCTATACGCTAGCCTGAGCTCTAGCTCCATATAGGGGAGAGTGGGAATATCCATTTGAACAAAATCAGCAGTGGCGACAACAATCTAGGTCCTTGAGCTGAAGCCTTTGACATAACTCTGCTTCCTTGTTCTCAGATCAGTGTGCTTCATCGACCTCTTCCTTCACAAAAAAAGGAAAAATGTTCGGCAATGTTTTGGGGTTTTTTTTCCTTCTAGAGACAGTGTATTCAAAAAAAAGTCTACCAGTTCAGTAACGTATATAACAAGACTTAAATATTATTCTCAGGGCGCTTCCAGACCAAGGGTTTTTTGAGAGTCGGACAATTCAGTGCAGTGCACCTGACTGACACACAAAAGCAGACTGGGGTCTAGCAGATTCAGTGCAGGCAGAAACAGCAGCAGGATGACTGAAGTAGGGGCAGCCAAAGTGGTACCTTCCAGGTGTTGTTAGACTACAACCCCCATCATCCTTGCCCATTGGCCACGCTGGCTGGAACTTATGGGAGTCGGCATCCAATAACATCTGGCAGGTGCCACATTGACTATTGCTGGACCAAAATATGAACCACCCTAGGCAATGGCATGTGGTCAGTGGACATGGGGGACTAGGCTAGTCCCCTAAATATTCCCTTGGCTTCTCCTTCCCAAAGCCCAGGAAGCTTCTGCCCAGCTTAGGGAGGGAGATGCAATGCTTCGCAAGCACAACATTGCCCTCCCTCACAAGCTGGCGCCTCTGGCCTTAACTGTTCCCCAACTAAAAATTTCACAGCATGCCACTGACCCTCGGGTAGCTTATACAGTACTGCATCCTTGAAGGTACTTGTTCTCCTTGCTGCCAGTTGCGCACTTCATTGGGAAGCTGCCATCTGGATGCAAACTACACATTGGAGGCCTGAATATGGTGCACCGGTTGCAGACTGGCTCCAGTGGTACCCCTGAATTCAACTTCGAACTAATTCTCCCAATCTCATTGTGCCTGGTAGGCAGAGGCTGGGGTTTCACGCAATAAAATCAAGCTTCAACACATGCAGAAATAGCTAGGTAAGAACGTAAGAACACAAGAAGAGCCTGCTGGGGCAGGCCAAGACCCATCAGTTCCAGCATCCTGCTCTCGCAGTGACCAGCCAGATACCTATGGGCAGTGGTGTAGCGTGGGGGGTGTAGGGGGGGGCCGGCCGCACCGGGCGCAAAATCTGGGGGGGGGGGCGCGCTCGCCGTCTCCGGAGTCGCCGAAGAGCCTCGGGCGCAGGCTGTAGCAGAGCCCCATGTCTCGCGGAACCGACGAGCTGTGCGTGCAGCCCCTCCTCACAGCCCCGCCGCCACAGCTGCTGCTGCAGCTGCTGGGCCATGTTGCATTTTCCTCGCCTCTCTGCCCTCCTCCTCCTCCGGGCAAGCGGCGTCGTTTGGGCGGCAGCGCCAGCGGCAACTCGCCTCAGATCACCTGACACGGACCCGCCGCCACCACCATGGCTACCTTACCGTAAATACCCCAGCCCAGGCAGCAGCAAGAAGAAGCTGGCAGCGGCGGCAGGTTAGGGGTTAGGGGCGCAAATTACTTGCCTTGCCCTGGGTTAGGGGGCGCAAATTACTTGCCTTGCCCCGGGTTAGGGGGCGCAAATTACTTGCCTTGCCCCGGATTAGGAGGCGCAAATTACTTGCCTTGCCCCGGGTGCTGATAACCCACGCTACGCCGCTGCCTATGGGGAACCCGTAAGCAGAATTGGAGCACAGGAGCACTCTCCCCCTTGTGGTTTCCAGCAATATCATTGCCTCCAACTATGGAGGCAAAGCATGGCTGGTAGCTGTCAATAGTCTTATCCTCCATGATTTTTTAAAGTACAGTGGTACTTCGGGTTAAGAACTTAATTTGTTCCGGAAGTCCATTCTTAACCTGAAACTGTTCTTAACCTAAAGCACCACTTTAGCTAATGGGGCCTCCTGCTGCCACGGCTCCACCGGAGCACGATTTCTGTTCTCATCCTGAAGCAAAGTTCTTAACCTGAAGCACTATTTCTGGGTTAGCGGAGTCTGTAACCTGAAGCGTCTATAACCCAAGGTACCACTGTATTTTATCTGTCCTGGATTTTGCAGCATTCAGCTTTGTTGAATACTGTATCTCACAACGTAGAATAAGGTGTTTCACATTATGGTATGCCCCCCCCCAAAAAAAAATATTAACCCAAAATTGCATTTCCTGAGGCTAGAGGTTATTGTATTAATTTACCAATCATGCTGCACCCATTCTCCCTAATTCTCTTCCTCATCCACATAAAGTGCATCGTATAATATCCCACCCCACAAATCACAATCTGCTCTATCATCAGCCACCACAAAAGCAAGCAGCTGCAATGGTCAACCATCGTGCTCATTACGGGCACCCAGAGGACAGTCTTGAGAAATGGATGGATGCGTGGATTCAAAAACTGCAGCAGCCCTCCCCACTCCATCCATGTCCCATAACATGATGAACAGTGACCCCCCCCCAACTTGTCTCTTTACTAGGTCCAAGACTACAGGAAAAAGAGGTGGCAGGACCAGAGGGGACCTACTCAGTCATCAAACATGATGCTCACTGAATCTGCAAACCACATGTACTATATATATATATATATATAGGGGACGCAGGTGGCGCTGTGGGTTAAAGCCTCAGCGCCTAGGGCTTGCCGATCTAAAGGTCGGCGGTTCGAATCCCTGCGGCGGGGTGCGCTCCCGCTGCTCGGTCCCAGCGCCTGCCAACCTAGCAGTTCGAAAGCACCTCCAGGTGCAAGTAGATAAATAGGGACCGCTTACCAGCGGGAAGGTAAACGGCGTTTCCGTGTGCGGCTCTGGCTCTGGCCAGAGCAGCGATGTCACGCTGGCCACGTGACCCGGAAGTGTCTCCGGACAGCGCTGGCCCCTGGCCTCTTAAGTGAGATGGGCGCACAACCCCAGAGTCTGTCAAGACTGGCCCGTACGGGCAGGGGTACCTTTACCTTTACCTTTATATATATATATATATATATATATATATCTTCTTTCTCTTCCCCACTCACTTTCTTCTTGCACATCTGACTTTCCAAACCATTGCCAAGCCAGGGGTGTGATATGTTACTGTTTGGACATGTTCTATATAGTGTCATTTCTGTCAATCAGGCTTCAGTTCGAACTGCCCAAAGCTTAACAGTGTACCTGACCTAATTTGTTGTAGAAGCACACTGAACTGCAGAATGTTCCAACTGGCAGAGAATCAGCAGCGCTTCATTTGCAGAAGGTTCTGCCAGGATTCTGCCCTACCTGGGTCATGCTCTCTCACCTAGATGCACTCTTCTCCCTAATCTCTGCTATGCGAAGTGCTGTTAGTGGGCAATGACTCAGCGATGAGGGATATGCACCTTACACATGCTCAGAGGCATTTTTGCTGTCAGCTTCAGGCGTGCCTGAGTTGAGAGCACCTGGCATCGCAGTCCAGGGCTCCGTCACCAAGGAACTTTGGCAAAATCCTCAGGTGCCACATCCTGCCAACATGTTATTTAATCGCAAGATTTCTAACAACACAAAAGGCATGCAAGACAATCCTAAAGTCTTGCAGCTCCCTCATAATGTGGATTTGCAGCTTCCATAAGACCAGAAGAGGAAGAGTGAGGAACAAACACACACACAACACACACACACACACACACACACACACACAGGCCTTCCATCCCTAGGGTTCCAGCCTTTCTTTCCTGAGCACCCCATTAAAAAGGGGAGCGGGAGAGACCCTCTTTTCTCAGTGCTACTGGTGGACAGGAAGCACAGAATACAATATTGTCTGTATCTCAGGCAGGTGAACAGCCGAAGCTGCGTTCGCTCCGGAGATCGAGTTACAACTCCTGTCCTGAGCCGAGGAAAATAGCTGAGCAGAGGACAAATCGCCGGGAAAGTAGGTTCCTGTATAACACATCTCATCCCCAGAAAGTTCAGGACAGGTAAATAACCGGTCCCCTTCCACCTCTTCTAAGACCGGTCCCCGAGGGGGACGTCCCAAGGAAAATGAAGAGAAGGAAATGTGATTTTTTTGGGGGGAAATACAGTATATAGATGAATTCTCTCGCGGAATCTTCACATGGCATACTGCGCAGGGCACGATTCCCCCCTCAGCCCCAGGCGTGCCTCTGTACACTAAGCGTAACAGAAAGTCACTCTGCCCATGCTCAGAGGCACCCTCTCTCCCACGGAAGTCAAGGCTGCCCTCGCCCCTGGGACTTACCTCTTCTGCTGCAGCAGGTTGATTTCGTCGAGGCGCCGGTCCCAGGACTTCTCGCCCTGCAGCCTTCGCCGAAGGGCCGCCCAGAGCCCCAGGAGGAAGCTGCGGTTCCCGGGCAGCAGCATCCCCATCGCTCCGCCGCCGAGGCCTCAGCAGCGCCTCCGCCCAGGTGGCGGGCCCGAACCTGGGTCCGGCTGCGGGAGGCCAGCGCAGGGCTGCTCCGCGGGGAGAGGAGGCAGCGGCGGAGCCAGGCAGGAGCCGCGGGGAGGAGGACGAGGCGCTTGCAACATCTGGCCGGGACCTGGTGGAGCGCGCAACCTGGGAGAGGAGGGACCTGCGAGAGGAGGAGGAAGAAAGAGGCGAGGAGAAGATCCGCCCCGCCCGGCGCCTCCCCAGCAACCGGCTCCCTTGGGAGTTCAAGAGACGCGCGGGACTCCGCGTAGCAGAGGGCGGGGGGCAGGCAGGAGGCGCAGCAAACACAGCCAAAGTTTTTTTGGGCGTGCATAGGAGCCAACTCCTAGCGGCCGAGGTCCCTTCCGCCCCCCAATAAAATATTTGAGCGCCCCCAAATTGAATGGGCATTGCCATTCAAATAGTGCGTGCGCACTGTGTCATGTGATTGATAGTGTGGGGCGGGGCTTACCTCGCCCCGCCCCCCATATTTCATTCAAGTTGGCACCCCTGTTTGTTACTTCCTACGTAGCACCCTTTGGGGAAGCTTCGTCTTTTTTTGTGAAAAAAGCAGCTTTACCTTTGCCATAAAATTGCAGAGTTGGAAGAGACCCCCAGGGTCAGCTAGAACCCTCAATGAAGGAATCGTGCCCACAGCTGTCTCTGGGTGGGCTCGAACCAGCAACCTTCTGGTTCGCAACAAGACAGCAAGGGAGTCTGCTCCTGTGCACTGACCCATGGTACACTTTGCATGCAGCCCCCGGATCTGCCACAGCTTGAGGTGGGGTGGAGGGCTGCTTTGAGCAACTGAGGATAGTTGCACTTAGAATTATATAATTGTAGGGCTGACAGGAACTTGCAGTGCAGGTATCTTTCAACCAGCCTGGGGCTTGAACCCACAATCCTGAGATTAAGAGTCTCATGCTCTTACCGACTGAGCTATCCCACTGTCCTAATCTAGGGGATCTGGCTCCCTGTAGAGTTGTCATTTTCTCCTCTCCAACCCCCCTGCCCCAAGGTTCCCATGCATTTGATAGATGCATGATTCCGCCCAGCCACCTGGCCCAGGACTTCTTTTCTTGCAGCCTGTGCAGAAGAACAGTCCAGAGCCTCAGGAGAAAGTTGCAGTTGTTACATGGACTTGGGCACTCAGCCGCTTGGGCTGCGTACACAGTTCCATTTTCAGCACACTCCCACCGCTAGTATTTGAAGCCAAGTGCACATGACGAATAGCCACAATCCATAAGCATCTTGTACTTTCTTGAGAAGCACTGCTGTTTGATGCACTTTCACTTAATCCATCTTCCACCAGGCAGCTGTTGCACATCTGCAGATGACAACCAACCTTGGACAGGTTGCGGGCCCAGGGTAAAGTCAGATTATGTGCATCAGTTGAAGACATCTCTGCCTCTTCTCTAGTTCGTAGGCAACATGAAAACGCAACTTGAAATGCAGCCGGCAGGCAGGCAAGGTTGGGGGGTGGGACAACATCACTGCATTTTAAGCACTAATGTGCACATAGGCCACTCATCTCCCCATTTGTAAAACAGGATTTGATATTTTTCAAAGCAGAAAGTTAAAAGGTGTTACGAAATGATATATAGTGTTTTCCCTATAGTGTTCAGTGTCTTAGAAGTTTTTGGGGATGTTTCCATTTGAGACATCTGGCATCAGACCAATTTTGAGCCTTCCCAACAGGAGTATTATGGAAGTAATAGGAAATTATTAGAGGAAGATCAATGCATTGTTGCTGTTTAGTCGTTTAGTCGTGTCTGACTCTTCGTGACCCCATGGACCAGAGCACGCCAGGCAAATCAGGTCAAATCAATGCATTAGAGAGCCTAAATTGAGGACAACCTTCTTCAAGGGCAGAACTTACTGAGAACAAGCCTCTCCTGTTAAGTTCTTGAGAGATTTTGCAGTAGGCTTTGTAGTATTTGCAAGAATTGAATTACATAATGGTTTATTTATTTGCGAGTACATTTCCAAAGTTTCGCCTCTTCCTTTGCTGTCCCTGGCACTTAGCACTACCACCCTCTTCCCCTTTAAAACAAAGTATGAACAAGTGCAGCAAAACAGCTTAAAGCAAAATATCTCATGTTGAGCAGCAGCAGCAGCACCCCAAAAAATCTTCCCTTTTCCAGGTATCTCCCTAAATCCAGGCTTAGAAGACAGTAGTTGTACTCACCAGATGACTGGACCAATTATTATTAAATACGGTAGCCTACTTTTGAATCTCCAATGAGTCCTACAGCTCACCAGGTAGTAGTGACTACATCATTTCATCCCTGTTTAGCCTATCTCACAGAATTGTTGACATAGGCATAGTGAGGGGGCTGAGACAGCTGCCCCCCATCAAGTAAATAAATAAAAATAATCAGAATATTTGAAATTGAAATGGTTGCTGAGGTCATTTGGATGATGTTGTAAAACATTCTGGCGAAGATTTTCACAGATTTTTCTGATCGCTTGGGGTCAAAAGAAAGTAATTGGAAACAACTTTTGCTGAGACATTTCATTCCGAATCTGCTAGACGGAGGATGATGACAGGTGGGTGTCCTGCCCCTCCCCCTCCCCCAACATAAATCCTGGTTGCGCCCATGGTTGTGGAGGAGACTAAAAGGGCAACCAGCATACATCTACCGTCATGAGATCCTTCAAGGAAGAACAAGATAAAGGTAACAGTAAAGGGACCCCTGAACATTAGGTCCAGTCGTGACCGACTCTGGGGTTGCGGCACTCATCTCGCTTTATTGGCCGAGGGAGCCGGCGTACAGCTTCCAGGTCATGTGGCCAGCATGACTAAGCTGCTTCTGGTGAACCAGAGCAGCGCACAGAAACGCCGTTTACCTTCCTGCCGGAGTGATACCTATTTATCTACTTGCACTGGCATGCTTTTGAACTGCTAGGTGGGCAGGAACAGGGACCGAACAACGGGAGCTCACCCCATTGCGTGGATTCGAACCGCCGACCTTCTGATCGGCAAGCCCTAGGCTCTGTGGTTTAACCCACAGCGCCACCCGCATCAAGATACAGATGCAATAATTAAAATTAGTGAGTGCGCTGCATCTCTCTCAGAATGCACTGAGAGAATCGTAGCAGGAAGAAGTCTTATTGCTATGGTTTCCATAAACAGATACTAGTTTCATGATATTTCCATAATAATTTCAACAACTTCTTCCAGAGCATTTCTTGTTACGTAGCAATGTCAGCGTCTGTGACAACTCTTGTGCACTTTTTGAATTTCTGCCCCACTTTCACTTCTAACTAGAGATGGAAGGATATGTGATTTTCAATTCTCTTGCTTGCTCATTTCCCCAGTCTTATTATAATCCGTTTCCCACATTTCTGCAGCAATTTGTGATTTTTTAAAAAAATCCTCATGAAAATTTGTCAGCATTTCTGTGCTGATTTCCCCTAGCACATTTTGGTATGCAATGCTGACTAACGTGCATATTGTTTGCAAGCAATTTCTCCTAATATAATCCATTTTTGGTAAGTTATTTTTCACTAATATACTCATTCTATGCACATATCTCCCGAACATGAGCGTTTTTGTACGCACTTTGGTTTGGTTGGAGAATCCTAGCGCAAAATTGGGATACATGCTAATTTTGAAGGATAGCTGTTTTGGTTCTAATATTGTGTTGGAAGGTGTCAATTTTAGTGGTTCAGCTTTAAAGGTGTACTGAACTGAATTTTGCCCTACTCCTGTTTCTGTAGCCTATAGGACTTGTGATGCAACAGAAGAGCAAATCAAAAAGAAAAAAAAAACCATGTTCAGGAATAACTGTAGGAAGCTTTAATAGTAGTAATCATGATAAGAATCTAAAACTAAGTATTGTGTAGTCAATAAAACAAATAGTGTTGCCTGTAGGCTTACAATCTACGAAATAAAAAGATAAAGGAAAGTAGCTCAGTTAATACAGTGGTGCCCCGCAAGACGAACGCCTCGCAAGACGGAAAACCCGCTAGACGAAAGGGTTTTCCGTTTTGGAGGCGCTTCGCAAAACGAATTTCCTATGGGCTTGCTTCGCAAGACGAAAATGTCTTGCGAGTTCCTGCGGGGTTTTTTCCCTTCCCCCCCTTTTCCTAAGCCGCTTATCAGCTGATCCGATAAGCTGATAAGCCGCTAAAAGCCGCTAACCCGCTAATAGCGCTAATCCGCTAAGCCGTCAAAAACCGCGAGATGAAGAGACTCGCGGAACGGATTAATTGCGTCTTGCGAGGCACCACTGTACCTGGGATAGCTCAGTCAGTAGAGCATAAGACTCTTGATCTCAGGAACATAGATTTGAGCCCCATGTTGGGCAGAAGATTGCTGCATTGCAGGGGGTTGGACTAGATGACCCTTGGGGTCTCTTCCAACTATTATTCTCTGGAATAAACAGTGGAAGCTGCTCCATTAGGGCAAATGGAGTCCTGCCCCACCGACCTCACTCTGCCTTCATGGAGCTACCCCCTGCCTTCCTGCCTGCCTCATACTTACAGTCAGGAAGGGGGCATAGGCTGTTGGCTTCCCCCTCCTTGGTCTCAATGTTAGCTGTGTAGAACTCATCAGGAAAGAGGATGAAGGCGAAACTAGAATGTGTTGACTCCATCTGTGGTTCACTCTGGCACCACCTATCATTGGCTTCCCCGCCTTCCATTCCACCAGTCCCAATGGGCACCGGCTGCTACTGGAAAAGAAGGGAAACAGACCAGAAGGGGAAATGGCAGAGGTGATGGAGGAGAGTTAAAAACCGCCAGCTTAACAGCAATGTAATACATTACAATGAGCAGGAGCAAGCAAAAGGGGGGAGGGGATATCTGAACCAGTTTAAGACTACAAACCCATAGGTGAAGATGCGTGCACCTAAGGCTTTTTTTTAAAAAAAAATGATTTATGGTTTTCAATTTTATACATTTCAATCATTTTACAATCATTTTAACATTTCAAAACTTGAACTCCTTCCCCATCTTTTTGCGGTTCCTTAAATTTATTTTTAATATTTTCTTCACATCCAAATTAACTTAATTTGCTCATTTGTTCATCTATTTTAAATATATACTCTTATAAAACTGCAGGTTATTACAATAATCCTGCCAATGTTCTCATCTGTTTACAGTTTGTTTGTAAACATTCCATAAACCATTTCCATTCTTTTATAAGAAGTTTGTTATCTTGATTTCTTATTTTTCCAGCAAGTTTTGCCATTTCTGCATATTCCATAAGTTTTTGTATCCATTCTTCTTTTGCTGGGACTTCTTCTTTCCATTTTGGGGCAAGTAACATTCTTGCCGCTGTAGTCGCATACATGAATAAATTTCTATACAGTTTGGGTAGTTCTGTTCCAATAATTCCCTATATATGTATGTATATTTAACGATTTAATTACTTTACTAACTAAAAGCCAAAGCACCCAAGGCTTTTATTTAGTAAAGTAATTAAATAGTTTAACAATGGAATCACAACTTGGAACCAGACAGAATTCGAATCTGCTGAGGCGTTTTCCAAATAAAGTTGCTGTCTAGGACTAGGGAAACAGATCTATAAACAGAATTTCCCAGGCTTCCCATGATGAGGTTGGTGGAATAGAACTCCCATCATCCCTGACCATTCAACATCCTGGCTGGTGCTGATGGGAGCTGGAGTCCAGCAATGTCTGAAGGGCATTGTCTCATCACCTCCTGATTACCTTTCCAAGCCACACTGAATTTTGGTTAGGGTAAATGGCTGTCACAATATGCAGTTGACTCATACAAGCTGTCTTGTACCTTTGGTGAAAAGGTGTAAGAACTGCAAAAAGCTGTTTGAACCTGGGGGGTAGACAGAACCCTAGAGTGCTCTTCCAATGCAATGGATGAAGAATAGACACATGAAAGTACAGTATAGCTCAATACCAGAGCTCACCCTTTGCATATAAGGCTCACCACTTTTCTGAATAGATAAAAGGCTGCTTTATACAAGACAAAATATTTTGAAATCACCACTCAAACTGAAATGCATACTTAAAGCAAATCACAACCCCTAGCAAGTATCAATTCTCCAACAGCAATATGAATTCCATGTGTTAAATTTATATTGTCATTTTGGCCTTCAAAGAATGAGGCCACAACTAAAGTCAAAGTTCATTCATCACAAACACACTTACCAGGGCGTTAGATCCATTGAATTCAATGGGGATTGCTTCAGAGAAGGCACACATGGGATTGCACTGCAATCAGTTTGTGGGTCATTTCCTTAGTGGCCCATCTAGGAGAAGGAAAACTGATCCTAAACCTCTGCTGCCTTGGGGGATATCTTCGGGAGAAGAAAAGGCTAAGGAGGAAACCCTACACAAATCCGGAGTGGAATCCCTAAGGTGATTGGATGGCGCCCCGTATGTCTTCTTCTGGCAACTCCTGCAGCCGAACTGGCACCAAACATATTGCTCTGCTTTCCTTTGGACAACATCAATGAGGCCAAGAGGGGGGCAGCCCAGGACCTTATACAGGCTTGTGCCCCAGAAAGATCACTTAAGTGCTGCTAATGAACTGGTTTGACTTCACTCTGGAGGCACACTGCATTGTCTCTCGAGACAGACAGAGGCCAACAACGAAAAGCAGTCTATCTATGATCTATCTAATCTATCTATCTATCTATATTTAAAGAAGTTTCTGAGCAGTTTACAACACTCTAAAAAATACATTAAAATAAATAAATGAGAAACCCACATTTTACAGAACAGTTAGATCAGACATCCCCTTATAACATCAGTGCAAATGGAATCACCAATGTATGGGCCCATAAAATCTACTGACATATCCAAAATACAAAAATACTATGCACCAGGTACTGTATGTATTTATAGGCACTCTCACTTCAACAGTTATCTCCTCCCACCACTCTCAGCAGCCAGAAGCATCATAGCCAGACACTGGAGAGACCTCTTAGGAGTAAGCATGGACCAGTGGTACCAAATAGTATGGGAAACAGCCCTACTAGAAAAATTAACCAATAAACTGAAACTGACATGGGGACAGATAGAAGAAGACACCTTCACTCCGGTATGGCTCCCCTTTATCACATACACAGTCAAAAATCCACCAACAGCATACAAATCAATATGGCTAACCTGATCCAAAACACCCACCCATTCCATTCACACACGAAAACAAAAACCACCGCAGCCAACCACAAATGAACAACCACACCCTAGGCCAACCCCAACCTCTCTCACCACCAAAAGAACACAAGTGAACAGCAAAGAACCTGCACAAGCAACGCTGACACCAAACCCTACATATAGTAAGCAAAATAGAAACGTCGCCACCCTCCCCCACCCCCACCCATCTTTCCCCTCCTCCACCTTTCCCCCTTTTCTTCCTAATGTCTCAACAAATGAAACTGATTTGTAAAAATGTTACATGGGGGGGGGGAATACGAGAGAGAGACATTGCACAAACTTTTGTAAATCAAGAAAATCTTTAATAATAATAATAAAACAGTTATCTCCCGAGAACAAGCTTGTGCTAAATGGTAGGGTAAACCCACACCCTTCTCTGGAGTCCTTCAGGGAGTACCCACAATCATTGCTATCTCCTAGCAAGCTTATACATTCCCCACCCTTGCCACTCTCTGCTCTCACTGGGGAGCTTCTACAAGGAGCCATTTCACCCCTGCACAATACCAGTAAAAACAACAAGAGATGGTGCATCCTTGGGGTAATTCCGAAGGGTAATCCACAGCAGCATCACTGGTTATAGGTTCGTGAGCTGGGAGTGTTCCCAGAAAGCCACAGGTGCCTCCAATCAGCTCCTCCAAGTTCTCCCCATGCTCATCACTGCCCAGCCAAGAGCCCTCTTCTCTTACCCACTTTGGCTCACACCTGAAGCAAGCTGCTCCGAGACTTAAATAGCCAAATGCCCTGGAGGAGGGACTAAACAGCTGACAAACATTCAGGCTGAGCTGGTCCAGGTGGCATCAGTCTGTCCCCAGTTTTCTCTCCTCTGCCTGAAGCAAGATGCAAGGCTTAAGGAGCCAAGTGGTTGGCAGATGGAACAAACATCAGAGAAGCATTCAGGCTGAGCTGGTCAGGGTAGACTTTCCCCCATAACCCCGGCCGTTTTCTACTGTTGTCTGAGGCTGCAAATATTAGGAAATAGTAAGGATACACAGAATGTCATCCCATTTTCATTTTCAGATCAAAGCTACAGACTCTACAAGTGCCCGTATTTTCCAGGGACAGTCCCCGATTTACAGAAGCTGTTCCAGTTTATGATTTGATCCCAGAATGCCCCGCTTTTCCTTAAAGGTAAAGGGACCCCTGAGCATTAGGTCCAGTCGTGGCCAACTCTGGGGTTGCAGCGCTCATTTCGCTTTACTGGCCGAGGGAGCCGGCGTATAGCTTCTGGGTCATGTGGCCAGCATGACTAAGCCGCTTCTGGCAAACCAGAGCAGCGCACGGAAACGCTGTTTACCTTCCCGTCGGAGCGGTATCTATTTAGCTACTTGCACTCTGAGGTGCTTTCAAACTGCTAGGTTGGCAGGAGCTGGGACCGAGCAACAGGAGCTCACCCCATCACAGGGATTCGAACCGCCGACCTTATGATTGGCAAGCCCTAGGCTCTGTGGTTTAACCCACAGCACCACCCATGTCCCCTTGCTTTTCCTTAGGATGTCTCTTATTTCCATTGGAGAAATGTTGGAGTGTATGGAGTTATGCGACCCAAGGTGATAAATAGGGAAGCTTTTTTAAAAAAAGGTTTAATGTTTTCTTATGTTTTCATATATGTTGGAAGCTGCCCAGAGTGGCTAGGGCAACCCAGTAAGATGGGTGGGCTATAAATAAAATTATTATTATTATTATTATTATTATTAAATAGGATGTCCCTATTTTTATCAGAGAAAGGTTGGAGGGTATGGAGCTATTGCTTGGATGGGAGATTTGAACTATATGTCAGACATCCCTTTAATTGTATTCTCTCCATATACCCCTTATTCACTGCTATTGCAAATGAGGAATAAGGGATCAGAGAGACCATCACAAATAGCCAATCAGATTAGATCTGATGGCAATGCTTCATGGATCAGCCAGATGAGAAACACACAAAGAACAGCAAGGATAGTATCACAACAGCTTGAAGCCAATAAGATTTGGTTTTCTGTTATCAATGTGAGGGCAATTCAGAATTACAGCAATGCTTTCTGAATAGGAAAGTTATTTTCAAAGCAATTATTGTTATTATTCATTAAATTTCTATACTGCCCTTCATCTGAGGATCAAAGGACAGTTTACAAATATAAAAACACAAAAAATGCATACCATAACAACAAACAAAAGCAATAAACACCCTCCACATGCAGTTTAAAAGGCCATAGATCGTTTAGCCAAAGGCTTGGGAGAAGAGGAATGTTTTTGCCTGACACCTAAAGATATGTACTGAAGGCACCAGCCAAGCCTCCACACAAGCAATTCCCAAAGGATCATAAAGAGGGTGTGAGTGTGTGACGTTTTTATACTGCAAACCCCCCCCCCCAAAAAAAACCCCTTTCAGCTTAACTCTGGAAAATATTCAGGATTCACCCAAAAATGAATGCAAAATGACAGCACTGAAGTGAGAGTTTGCATTTCAGATGAAAACTTCTGTTGCAGTCTTTGAATGCTTTTCTATTTTGACGTCTCTTCGTTGTTTTGATTTTTGCAGGAAGCAAATGCACGCTCTACACTTGCATGCTGTCTTCTACTACCATTTACTAAATAAAATTATATATCAGATGCTGTCAGACACTAATTACTGTTGCATGCCATCTATCACATACTGTCAGCTGTTAAATATCAAACTCATACGTAGCATTGTCAAATACAGGTATTCAATATTTGAAAAATATTAGGTACCGTATTTGGAGAAGATTCAACAATAAAATCTGATCTGCAGAGGAGGATTTGGGGGTAGCAATTTATTTCATTTCCATGCTTTCAAATTGTCTAATGTCTGTAGTATGTTAAGTTCATGAGCTTCAGCCAATAATAAACTGAACAGGCAACATTAAGCGTCTCTTACTTTATTTGCAGTACTAGCTTGGATGTAGTTCTCCAGCTCTTTCTACTCACAAGGTTACAGATTCTGTAAAAGATCACCCTGGAATTTCCTGCCACTTGAGAATATAGAACAATATTTTTCCTTTCTCTCTTCAGTACTTCCCCTTGGTTTGTACGACTGCATCACTGCCTGCCTATCTACCTAAACTTTCAAGGACTAGAGGACAAGCTATGTTTTTGTCAACATTGCAAGGAAAGGGAGATCCCCAAATTTATATACAAAGAACACATACCAAATGTTCTGAGTTTTTAATTCTATAAGGGCTGGAGGTGGGAAGTTAAACAGATAGGCTTCAAAAGATGTGGCCGTTGTGTGAACTTACAGAAGCTCCACTCATGCATTCAATGCTACTGGGGGGGGGAGTGAAATGGGGAGGGGGATGTGTGCAAGGCCCACACCCCAAATCCCAGCATGCACCAGGTCCATTTCCGGCCTTTCCGCATTGTGTGAAAGGTCTGAAGGGGGATTCCACACTCAAAATAAAAAACAGAACCAATGCACACTGAGATGGGGTTTGCCATGAGCCCCATGGAGAAACCATGCTGGGAATAGTCTGAGGTGGCAGAGGAAAGTGCCAGAATTGAACTCCAGTGGGCTGGTGGGCAAACCCTGGGGAGAAGCCAATCTGACGATCAGGCCAGACCCCCTCCTCAGTGTTATCGGACAACTTGGGCTTTATGTCATAGCCCCCTAATATGGTGCCAGAATCACCCCTGCCTCCAATAACCCTCCTCCCATCAAAGAGGTGCCTGCAGAGAGATGGGATATTAAGGTCCACAAATGACAACATTTTGGAGATCCCAGGTCGCAAGGTGGTTAGATTGGTCTCAACTAGGGCCAGGGCCTTTTCAGTACTGGCCCCAACTTGGTGGAACGCTCTGTCACAAGAGAATAGGACCCTGCGGGACTTGACATCGCAGGGCCTGCAAGACAGCTGTTCCGCCTGGCCTTTGGGATGCCAACTATGCAAATTTCATTTATTTGTTCATTTATAACATTTATAGTCCCTCCTAGCACTCAAGATGGCATACATGATTCTCTTCTTCCTCATTTAATCCCCACCACAACCCTGTGAGGGGGGTTGTTGTGCTGAGAGGCAGTGGTTGGCCCAAGGTCACCCAGTGAGCTTCATGGCCAAACTGGGATTTGAAGCCAGGTCTTTAACCACTATGTCATGCTGTGGCTTCCCCATGCTTCAAAAGGAGAGCACAGTGGGCATATCAAATGTTTGGACAATGTCTTAGCTTACCTCTGTTGCACCTGCTGACTGATGTGCCTTTGTAACCTGAGTTACGTACAGTAGTGCATTAAAGCCTTTGGTAATCCAAGTTGAAGGGACGCAGGTGGCGCTGTGGGTTAAACCACAGAGCCTAGGACTTGCTGATCAGAAGGTCGGCGGTTCGAATCCCCGCGACGGGGTGAGCTCCCGTTGCTCAGTCCCTGCTCCTGCCAACCTAGCAGTTCGAAAGCACGTCAAAGTGCAAGTAGATAAATAGGTACCGCTCTGGCGGGAAGGTAAACGGCGTTTCCGTGCACTGCTCTGGTTTGCCAGAAGCGGCTTAGTCATGCTGGCCACATGACCCGGAAGCTGTACGCCGGCTCCCTCGGCCAATAAAGCGAGATGAGCGTCGCAACCCCAGAGTCGGCCACGACTGGACCTAATGGTCAGGGGTCCCTTTACCTTTACCTTAATCCAAGTTGAGAAAAACCCAAACACATGAACGAAGATAGGCGCACAAGAGGAATCGTGTCACAAGAGAGCCATTTTAAGACTCCTGTAAAGTTCCCAAACTGCAACGGTGACAAATTACATCTTCTTTTTATTATTGCTAGTGAAGCACAGAATGTTAAGGCCAAGTTGCCCCCAGTTCTCACCTCCTTGCTTGAGGCTGATTCTGAGAAACAATTGAGATATTTCCACCTGCCTTCTTCAAACACTAGAACTCAGGCCATCAGTCTGGCGAACCCAGTTGGCATCTAGTTCAAGCAGAACAAAGAGACGTATTTGGTTGCGCAATGCATAATTAACCTTTGGAATTCATGGCCACAGGATGTTGTGAAGGCCACCAGAGTCAACGGGTGCACAATATGTTTTGAAACCAGGGTGTTTGCAGAGATTGTTATAACTAAGGTCCATGGGCTCCCAAGCTCAGTTGAGAGAAGTGGCTTACAGGTTGTCTTGCGACTCCCGTAGTATTGTTTATCAAAGTCTAATCTAAATGATGAACGTGGAATGAACTGCAGAACTGAATGATTCCCTGCCACTTTCATGACAGTCATTTTTTTCTTGGTTGATAACTTTCTTTCTTACTCTGTTTCTCCACATTTAAGAGGAACTTGATATACAGAAGTGTAGCAGCATCTCTCCATAGTGTTTAGATGCTCCCAGATACCCAATTTGCAAACAGGTCATTGAGATATCACAGGTTGCTTCCAATTTTTTTTTAAAAAAATGTATCAGATTTCCCCCAGGAAGGGTAAATCCAGATTAAATACTGGTGGGAAATATGGGTTTGCATTTTGATGCCAATGATGTCATTTGAGACTCATGGTTCGCTGCTCGGAGAGTTCCCGATCCCACTCCTCAGCTCATAGCTGTCAACCGTCCCTTATTTGGCGGGAAAGTCCCTTATCCCAGCGCCATGTCCCACTGCTGTCCCTTATTGATGATGTCCCTTAAATTTCCCGGGTTTCAAAGGAAGCAGCTCCTCTCCCTCCCTCCCTCCCTCCCTGCCGGCCAGGGAGAAAGGAGGCCCCAACTGTGTTGCTTAGCTGCGTTGCTCACCCAATAAGGAGTCTAAGAACGACTGGGGGGTGGAGCTTGCATGCCTTGTGCCAATCAAATCGGCCACGTTGCCTGGGAACTCGCCTTTGCTCAGCACTTCCCAGCAGAGAGGTGACGGTGGTTTTCCTTGCTGCATCCCCTTTGCCGGGTTGCTGCGCTGTGGGAACCACTGCTTGAGGCTTCGTTTGGCTGCTGGCTGGGCTTTCTGCCTTTGGCTCTGAGGGGCCCAGAAGTTGAACATTACTGTGCTCCTTGGAAAATCCCTTATTTTGGCTGCTGGTCCCTTATTTTCAAATCTGTAAATTGACAGCTATGCCTCAGCTACTCCCAGAGATGTAAGGACACCTCCTCAGAAATGTCACTGTGCTTATCATAATTCTCCTAACTTCCCTCAACGTTCACACAGCAGGCCATCTAAATTTAGCAGAATTTGGTGGAAAGTTAAGAAATATGCAGTAATTGCTTGAGAGACTCTTGCTGCTTTATTTTGAAAGCTTTCTTCAGAATTCCTACAGCTGCCCTATCTAGCAAGATGCTCCAGTTTGACGTCTCATTAAAGGTAAAATGATTTTTATGGCAGGTCAGCTCCTCACAGATAGCCTAATTCCCACTGAGGTAGTATATCTCTAGACTTTCTCAAGACTTCAGGTATATTTGTATACTGCTTCATACAAAATAAATAAATCCCTGCACACAGAAAACTTAATGTCGAGGATCCAGCCTTTCTTTCTTTATCACGTGCTAGTTTTCTGTGTGAAGGGATTAAAAAATAAAAATGAGGAGTGTTCAGGCATATAAACCCACACTTGCCATCCAGAGCGGTACAGAACAGACACCTGTTTACCATCTCCGAAAGAGCTCTCCATTCCTGTGAAGGGAGGCACCTTGCAGCAACCATCTCCATTTCTCTCTGCCCCTAGGCCATCCTTGATGGGAGGCGAGGGGAGAGGCCCTGGAAGCAGAAAGCCCAGAAATTCTCACCGCCTCTCCTGCCCTCTCCCAGGTTCAAGATAAACCCCATGAACTTCTGTGGTCAATAAAGGTTTTTCGTTTGTTTTGTTTTTACAGTTCAGCAGATAGGAACAGTCTCTTGTTTTCTTTACACAGAAGCAATTTTGGTCATTGTTTGTTAACTAAGGCAGGCACCAGAGGGAAGGGTGACGAGGAATGTAAACTATTCCCCCCCTCTCCCAAGCCAATAAGGCAGTGAGAGCAGCACTTGTGCAAACATATATAAGTGGGGTTATGATTGGAAAAGTACCTCCCCATGTATGTGTGTTAGTGCCACTCATATCTGTGTATATGGCTGGGTGAATGGGTGCAGATGAAATGGGAACCCAGCCATGCTGACGAATGAGTTCTTTGTTATGTTCCATTGCATACAGTCTCTGTTTTTCACAGAGATACCTGGTTCAGGAGCAGGAAGGGTATAATAGCCAGTCAGTGGTGCCAGACTAAAGAATCACACGGAAACTTCCCTTCAATTTTTATTGATCTCCTGAAAGCCTATGTCCACAATAGGATCATATAAAACTAACAATAAAATAATCAGCAGGTTTGGAAAGATAAGCTTTAGAGATTGCAGAGTATTTTGTATCTCCCACTTTAAAAGAGGTGTGGGTGTGTTGAGCTGATATTCAAACACCAAGTGAAGAATTATTTAATAAATGTGCATGCTAAGTTTCACTTAGATCACTTAGTGAAGTACTCAAAACACATAGCAGATTTTGGTGTACTTTACATATTTCCTCAGCACCCCCTCAAATGGGGCAAAACGGCTGGGCTGGGGAACAAACATGAATTATAGACCTGTGCCCTCATAGACCTGTTTCCTTGCAAGTGTTCAAGGGCAAATATACATTACAGCGCATTTGTCATATTTCTACTTCTGCCTCTTTTACAGCAGATTTATAGCTCAACCTATTGTTAAAATCATGCCCTGACTTCTGAATATTAAACATCATTTTCACATATTAAAGTTCAAATAGGATCTGTTACAAACACAGACCCTCCAAGCATCCCTATGTTCCAGGGACAATCCTGGGTTTACAGAAGCCATCCTGGTTTCTGATTTGATCACAGACCTGGAATATCCCACTAGTCTAGGTGGAAAGGGCCTTGCAGGGAGCGGCCTTCACAACTCCCAGCCGGGCGATGTCCCTCTGGTCTCACTACATCACTAGTACTTTTTTAAAGAGAGTCTAATTTCACATCTATGTTTGTTTAGGAAGCAACATGCACACACACACAAAATGAAGCCTATTTAAATTATGTGGAAAATGGACAAGGTCTCAATAACAGAGCAACTGGTACCACATGCACACATTAGCAGAACAAGCAGGTCAGTGTCCTCCTTTGGAGAAGACTTGTGTCCATTTGAAGGGCTATCAGAAGGTTAGGATAAAGACAGGTGGCCATTCTCTGTCTGATGACCTTTATTTGAATGGCTGTCCATTCCAAATCTGGGTTAAAAGTAAAGGAAAGCAGGGGCCCTGGAACTGCCCATCAGCAGCCAGCACCTTGGCAGAAGACTTAGCCCATGCACACAGGCCCTGGTTCTCCCCACTACAGTGAGATGTATTGTATTCCTCTATAAAAATTGTAGGGTGATATCTAACATTAGTCATACTCAAGAGTAAAATCATGCATCCAGCTAATTCATACTCAGATTCACTGAAACCGATGGGTCTACTTTGTATGACTCAGTAGGGTAGTAGTCATTTTTAAATATGCATCTGTATACAGCATTTGCAAATCAGTCTCCTCATTCTTTCTTTTTAAGCCATATGTCAGTGGCCATTATAGGCAGAGAGGCCAATTTCTGTAATTCAGAGAATCTAGCTGGAGGCTGAAGGGGCAACAAAGTTTAGTGAGCAGGAAGAACCTGTGGAAGGAAGCAGTTCAGACTCCAAGGCTGAAGCAGAGGAGGGGTGTCAAGAGACTGCTGAAGAATCCAGGGAGTCTCCCTCTCCTCCTGCGACAAGCTCCCCTCCAGCCTTGTCTCCAAGAACGCACAGAATAATGAGGAGAGTGGAGCAGAGGCCAGAGAAGCTCAGATGCTGTTTGAGACTGCTTGGGAGAGGAGGAGCCTCAGAAGGCAGGGACCTCAGTCCTGACAACTGCTCCACAGGGGCAGGACCTACTGGGAAGTGTCACTGAATTGTATGTTCATTTCCTCGAATAAAAAGTTAACTGAGCACTGACAACTGGCTTCTTTGTGCTGACCTGCATCTGACTCCAGCCCTGGCAGCCTGGCCCTTTGTTTCCCCCCCTGATCATGGGAAGTGCAGTTTGACCCTAACTCTTCTTAGAAGGAAGTCCCAGTGATCCAGCCAGTGTGCTTTGGGGGCACAGCTATAACACAGTGGTGGAGTGCGTGTGCTGTATGGAGGAGGTCACAGATTTCCAGATATGACTGCTGGAGGAAATCCTTAGAGAGACACTGCCAGTCATTGATACAAAGCCAGATGGGAGCACTGACCTAATTCAGTTATAAGGCAGCTTCCTTTGTTCCTATGCTTAGGGTTGCAGCCATGAAGCTCAATTCCACGGATGAATTGGGTGGAGCTTCCTCCCAAGGAAGCATACACAAGATGGCAGCTTTAGGCTTGCAGTCTAGGAGAAGCCACAGTGGCATCATTCATAGAATCATAGAGTTGCAGAGTTGGAAGGGACCCCGAGGGTCATCTAGTCCAACCCTCCTGTGATGCAGGAATCTCAGCTAAAACATCCATGACAGGTGGACATCCAACCTCTTCTTCAAACCTCCAAGGAAGGAGAGTCCACCGCCTTCCTAGAGAGTCTGTTCCACTGCCTAACAACTCTTACTGTCAGAAGGATCTTCCTGCACTTAGTCAGAAAGGCCTCTATGGGCATATATGGGCATTGTTGGCAACCGATGCCACACAGCTTGGCATTACCCTGGTCCCCTACTCTAAGTAAGTTGATTTGAGGACAACAAAAAACAGGACATAAAAACATGCTTGCTCCTGGCTTATTTTCACTAACTACAGTCAATCCAGAAATCTCTGAGTGTGGCTGTCACAGGAAACTGTGGTTAGTTTACACATTTGTTGCACATGCAAACAAAAAATTACACATAACACAGAGCAAAATAACACCGTAATCCGAATCTTGGCTGTCTCCCTGAGTGCACTAATATAAACGCTGAACCAGATGGACCCCTGAGAAATGATGTCATGTCACTGACGTTTTTCTGCCAGGTATGAAAAGAACTACTGAATAGTCGTGCAAAGAAGCTATCATCTCAAGCAAAACCCTTTCAGTGCAGTCACGTTATATGTAGTTAGGATATCAAGCTAGACAAGTCAAGTGTGGTCTTATTTGGAATACTACCAGTCAGCCCCCATTTTCAAATGGGCCAGTGGCTGCTAAAATGTTAAAGGAAAATACCATTTTACCATCTTATAGATCAGCCTTCTGCTCTCTCTCAGTGACAAATTCCTTTAAAATGAATGATTTTGATTAGGAGAACTTTAAATCTATTGGCAATGGCAAATGGTTTATGACATCATGCATTACACAACTGTGGTAACAGTGAAATGAAATTTCTTCTGTAATTAGTGGACCTGTACATCTATTTCAGTCACTCCAAACCCTTCACATCCACCAACCAGGTATTATATTTCAACAAAGCAATTTTCAAAGGAAAGATGGCCAGTATGCTACAAACAGTAACAATGATTTAAAATTACCTCCCACTTTCTTTCTTTTTAATCCAACTTTTTTAAAAACAAGCACCAGGCTTCATTCATTCTATCATAGAATGTTCTCTACATAGGAGTGAGAAGCAACTGCTGTCCTTTCTAACTGTACCCCAGATTACTTTTCCAACTGTACAGCCCATTTGCTTTGCTCCATAGAATTCAAAGGGGGCCACTGAGATCCAAGCCAGCCCCTCTTCCCATAGTCTTTCGCTTAATCTCCTGTGCAGGTCATGTTCCTGTAGTTTGTACTCCATGAGATTTGGGTGCATTACAAATTAAGTTCCCTTGTATTTCCAGAATGTATTAATTTGGAAAGAAAACACTCATTTCCCATCAAAGCCCTGAAGTGACCCCATGTTGAAACTAAAGACGTTTGCACCCACTGTATTAATGCTGCAAGGGACTTTTTTATGTGTCATTATGACAGGTGGTGGAGGAAGCGAGCCGCATTCCAGTGAGTGAGCCTGTCCCTGGCAATAGTACTGGTGTTAGCCCTCTCACTGGTCAGAGCTGAAGGAGTTAAGGGGCAGAGGGATTAGGAGAGGGAGGCTAGGAAGATAAAACAGGTTGAAAAGGCAACTGAAACCAGCTTAAGTTAGATTGCTTTTCAAAACTATTGGGAATTTTTTATAGAGTAAATGAAGGGATTTCACTCTTCTGAAATTCATTATTTACAACTTTAAAAAGGGACACAGGTAATTTTCACCTATGATCTCTGTGGTGGTGGATTTCAAATACTGTGCACGTATACCTTAATCAGGTATCTGTCCCTAAAAAGTGTTAGGAGAGGTATTAAATGTTAAATTGAAAGGAAACTGAAGGAAAATAGAAGATCAAAGAAGACTTAATCCTAATAATACAGGGACAGTAAATTGTAGACAGATGGTGGACTTTGAGAAAGTACCCCCAAAAAGAGTTTAATCAAGTCAAATTTAAACTGAAAACTCAGAAAAATACCAAGATGGAGATTTTAAAGAGAATCGAGAAAATTAAAAAAAACTGAACAGGAAAAGCCAAGAGAAATTGAAGATAAATGAAGGAATGTGAAAGGGTGGGGGGAATCAAGCTTTATTTACCTTTCAAAATAATTAGTCTTTGGATGAAAAGAAGGAGCACATGGATTTGAAGTCTGCTTAAAGAAGAGGGGAAATGAGGGAAAATAGAAGGCTTTTCTTTTAAAAGGCAACTAGAGAAGACATTTCATGAAGGGAAAGTTTGGGGGTTTTGTTGCTGTGCATGTCAAGAGAGAGAAAAAGCAAAGAAGACAAGGATTTTATTTTATTTTTGCTAAGCATCTTCTAGGAACAGCTATTTGGCACATAGCTCAGACAACACAAAGCATTGACTTTATACAAAGAAAAAATTGGATCCTCCATTACTGAAGGTGATACCAATTTACCAAAATACCAATTTTAAAACCAGGTCTAGCAGTCAGCTTCCTATGCCAGTAACTTCCCACCTGGAAACTAGTGCTGCAGTTGAACATAGCACATAGCTCAGACAATCTGTTTCCCCCCCATAACTCAGTTATCTTTTTCCGTGCAATGCTTTGTACGGAGAATCAAGAAAATTAAAAATACTTAACTGGAAATGAAGATAAATGAGGAAGGGGAGAATGTTATTTACCTTTCAAACTGATGAGTCTTTGGATGAAAAGAAGGAGCACATGAAAGGGTACATGGAGATGAAGTCCGTTTAAAGAAGAGGGAAAATGTGTAGGGAAAATAGAAGGCTTTTCTTTTAAAAGGCAACTAGAGAAGTCATTTCATGAAGGGGAAGTTGGGGTTTTTTGTTGCTGAAGCTGGAAATGTGCATGTTGAGAGAGAAAAAGCAAAGAAGACAAGGAGAGGACAAAACCGTTTCTTCTGATTTCATGTGGGCTCAGGTTGCCTTGGAAGGAGAGAAAGACAGGTAAGTTGAAAACTTGCTGAAAAGGCAAATAAAGCATTTTGAGGATGAACCTGCTGATGGCGACTGGAGAGTGACTGCTCAGGGACATGGCAAGTCCAGGATCCTGTGGGAAAGTGCTTTCTCCGAAGGAAGTTCCTGAGAGAGGCTAGAGTGCTGGATTAGGACCTGGGAGACTCGAGTTCAAATCCTCACTCTGCCACAAAGAGCTCTATCTCTCAGCCTTACCTACCTCACAGGGCTGTTGTGAGGATCAAATGAGGAAGCAGACTAGAACATCAACTCCACTTAGCCTTTCCAGCAGATCCTGCAAGATTTTGAAAAGAAATGGGAAATGGAGCTCAAAAGGTAACTGTGGAACAGGCCCAGCAAAATTATCCCTGATTCGTAACATGGCTCTCTGGTGGTAATAACCAAGGTTTTAGGATTTTATTTTATTTTTGCTAAGCATCTTCTAGGAACAGCTATTTGGCACATAGCTCAGACAACACAAAGCGGTGACTTTATACAAAGAAAAATTTGGATCCTACATCACTGAAGGTGATACCAGTTTACCAAAATACCAATTTTAAAACCAGGTCTAGCAGTCAGCTTCTGTTGCAGTAACTTCCCACCTGGAAACTAGTGCTGCAGTTGAACATAGCACATAGCTCAGACAATCTGTTTCCCCCCCATAACTCAGTTATCTTTTTCCGTGCAATGCTTTGTACTGGTCTCTCCTTTTTAATCTCTTCACCCATTTAATGAAAAAATGGCAGTCAAAATGGCACTCTGTGACTGAACCACATCTAGGTGAGTATCCCTTGCTTGACTAGGGAGGAAATATCTAGTCAAAATGGTACTCTGTGATTCCTCATTCGTTTTAAAGTTGCGGCAAGATGATTTGCAACTTGTTACAATAAAGGATTCTTCTGTATATTCCTATCTTAAAATGGAGCCTTCAACTCTGGGATATGTCTCCAATGTGTCTTGAAAGTGGAGGATTCCAGTGGAGGTAGAACAAATGCTTGTAGGTTATAGAGCGGTACTGAAAGGACTGGCCTTTCTAGCAACAATGACAAGATGACATAATAAATGGGAAATGGACGTCAAAAGGTAACTGTGCAACAGGGCAGGCAAACCTATCTCCGATACGTCATGTGGCTGTGGTAGTAATGACTCTAACATCATGGCCTATGATTTCATTGACAAATGCTCTAAGGGGGTGGATTAGGCTGTCACCCTGGCGATCAATGGGGTGACAGATGTCGCAGCCAGATCGCCCCTACATCCTCTTCGCCTGTCACTTTCGCTTTGAAGCAACCATCGCAGCTGAAGGAAGGTAACTACCAAGTACTCTTGAATATTCAGAGGCGATGACAGGCTCAAATTCCTCTCAAGTAAACCCTAAACGCTACATCACAATGATAGCAGCAATATATTATGCCTGAAGGACATCTAGGTGAGTATCTCTTGCTTGGCTGGGAAGACAATTTATATTGCATTCTTCTACAACTCTTTGTGCAAAGACTGTTTCAGGTCATAGGAGAAGGATGATCACACCGCCATGAGCTCACTGGAGAAAAGGTAGGTTACTGATGTAGTAATACATAAAATACACAAGTTCCTAAGGAGCTTGCACTTAGCAACATTGGTCATTCAGTCATTCTTTTCAGATGAGCTGGGAACTGAAGACGCCAGGTGGCCACCATTCCTGTTTCCAAGGGAACTTCTACTGTCAAGGCCTTTTCCCGTGTCGGTCCACAATGAGGTACACTTGTGGGTGGGACAACACTCTTTCTTTTGTTCCAGATCTTCTGTTTTACAGACGTCGCAGAGTTCACTGTGTCTGAGGCAGAGCTGTTTTGTTAACTCGCAAGATGCAAAGTGAGTAAGAGCTCTTGATACATCAAGTAAAAACCTGCAGTTATTATTGAGAGAAACTTGCATTTTGATTGTGTAACTTTAGGTAACCTGCTGTTTTTGTTCCTCTGTTTCTGTAGGAGAGAGAAAAGGTGCTGAAGACCCCAGTCTCTTCCAGGTGCATCTCATTGACACCCTCTCTTTACAGTTGTGTCTGAAGAACCCACAACACTCAGATGAAGCCACCTCTTCCTGCAGAGTCACAGAAGTCATGGTGGACGTATTTTACAAACAAACAAAACAAAAACTAAAAAAATACCAAGATGGAGATTTTAAAGAGAATCAAGAAAATTAAAAATACTTACGTAACTGGAAAAGCCAAGATAAATGAAGATAAATGAAGGAAGGGGAGAATCAAATGTTATTTACCTTTCAAACTGATGAGTCTTTGGATGAAAAGAAGGAGCACATGAAAGGGTACATGAATATGAAGTCCAGTTAAAGAAGAGGGAAAATGAGTGGGGAAAATAGAAGGCTTTTCTTTTAAAAGGCAACTAGAGAAGTCATTTCATGAAGGAAAAGTTTGGGGTTTTTGTTGCTGAAGCTAGAAAGGTGCATGTCGAGAGAAAAAAAGCATAGAAGACAAGGAGAGGACAAAGCTGTTCCTTCTAATTTCATGTGGGCTCAGGTTGCCTTGGAAAGAAAGAAAGACAGGAAAGTTAAAAACTTGCTGAAAAGGCAAATAAAGCATTTTGAGGATGAACCTGCTGGTGGCAACTGGAGAGTGACTGCTCAGGGGCATGGCAAGTCCAGGATCCTGTGGGAAAGTGCTTTCTCGAAAGGAAGTTCCTGAGAGCGGCTAGAGTGCTGAATTAGGACCTGGGAGACTCGAGTTCAAATCCTCACTCTGCCACGAAGAGCTCTATCTCTCAGCCTTACCTACCTCACAGGGTTGTTGTGAGGATCCAATGAGGAAGCAGACTAGAACATCAACTCCACTTAGCCTTTCCAGCAGATCCTGCAAGATTTTGAAAAGAAATGGGAAATGGAGCTCAAAAGGTAACTGTGGAACAGGCCCAGCAAAATTATCCCTGATTCGTAACATGGCTCTCTGGTGGTAATAACCAAGGTTTTAGGATTTTATTTTATTTTTGCTAAGCATCTTCTAGGAACAGCTATTTGGCACATAGCTCAGACAACACAAAGCGGTGACTTTATACAAAGAAAAATTTGGATCCTACATCACTGAAGGTGATACCAGTTTACCAAAATACCAATTTTAAAACCAGGTCTAGCAGTCAGCTTCTGTTGCAGTAACTTCCCACCTGGAAACTAGTGCTGCTGTTGAAGGAAAGTAACTATTAAATACTTTGGACTTTTCAGAGGTGGCGACAGGTGCAAATGTATTCTGACTGAAGGGCTTCTAGGTAAGTATCTCGTGCTTGGCTTTTTCCACCTGCAATTCTTGTGCTGAGACACTTTAAGGTTGCAGTGAGAGGGATCATCACAGCAGCTTGGGCTCATTGGAGGAAACGTACAATATAAATGGAATAACACATACAAACCAAGGCAGCCAAGGAGCTTATATGGAGCGATTTTGGTCATTTAATCTTTTTTTTTTAATAGAAGATCTCAGCAAGTTCCACGTGGTTGCCACCTGAGCTTCCAGCAGTAAGAACCTTATGCAGTCAGGACAGAGTACAGATCCTTTCCTGTGTCACTGCTGACTGAGGTCTATCTGCTGGTGGGGAAACCCTTACTTATTCCTTTGCTCCAGCTCTTGCTTTTTACACCCCTCCAAGAGCTCCGTGTATCTAAAGTAGTTGATGCAATGTGAGCTCAGTTCTTGATACATCAAGGAGAACCCTGCAGTAGATGTTTGAGGGACACCTGCATTTTGACTGACCTGCATTAGGTTATCTGCTCTTTCTTCCCACCCACTGAGTGATCTTTTTCAGTGCAATGCTTTTGTGCTGGTTTCTCCTTTTTAATCTCTTCACCCGTTTAATGAAAAAATGACTGTCAAAATGGCACTCTGTGACTGAACCACATCTAGGTGAGTATCCCTTGCTTGACTAGGGAGGAAATATCTAGTCAAAATGGAACTCTGTGATTCCTCATTCGTTTTAAAGTTGCGGCAAGATGATTTGCAACCTGTTACGATAAAGGATTCTTCTATATCTTCCCATCTGAAACTGGAGCCTTCAATTCTGGAATATGTCTCCAATGTGTCTTGCAAGTGGAGGACTCCATTGGAGGCATAATGAATGCTTGTAGGTTATAGAGCGGTACTGAAAGGACTGGCCTTTCCAGCAACAATGACAAGATGACATAATAAATGGGAAACGGACGTCAAAAGGTAACTATGCAACAGGGCAGGCAAACCTATCTCCGATACGTAATGTGGCTGTGGTAGCAATGACTCTAAAATCATGGCCTATGATTTCATTGACAAATGCGCTAAGGCGGTGGATTATGCTGTATCCCTCACCGCTCCGTGTGTGTCCCTCCCAAAGCTGTGCGCTCAGTGGAAGAGGACAAGCATCCTAGGTAGAAGGAGTGTACCATTCTTCGGTCAAGGGTATACGATAGCTGTGCTCCCCTGGTGGAACCTCTAAACTTTTTGCTAAGCACCTTCCAAGAACACCATTTAATACATACTGCAGCACCTTACTTGGATGTGTCTGGAGTCTTGGAAGCTTGACTACCCTATGTTCTCCTCCAAATGGACCTTGAGCTTGTTTGGAGGTCCTAGCAGTAGGGCGCAGCTATTGTATACCCCTGACCAAAGAATGGTTCACTTCTTCTATCTGGGATGGTCGTGCTCTACCACCGAGTGCACAGCTTCGGGAGGAACACACATGGAGCGGTGAGGTGGGTAGGGGACAACAGCCTAGCCAGCCAGATCTGCCAGATCAACCCTGGCGATCAATGGGGTGACAGATATCACAGCCAGATTGCCCTCACATCCTCTTCGCCTTTCACTTCTCACTTTGAAGCAACCATCGCAGCTGAAGGAAGGTAACTATCAAGTACTCTTGCATTTTCAGAGGCAATGACAGGCTCAGATAACTCACAAGTAAAACCTAAATGCTTCATCACAATAATAGTAGTAATATAGTTCTATACACTACCACTGAAGGACATTTAGGTGAGTATCCCTTGCTTGGCTAGGGAGAAAATCTCTGTTGTGTTCCGTCTGCAACTCTTTGTGCTAAGACTCTTTCAGGTCGGGGTGACTAAGTCGTCAGAAGAGGCTTTATTCTGCGTCACCAAAATGAGGCTCACCTGCAAGTAGGAGAAGACTTCTTCTTTTGTTCTAGCTCCTCTTTTCTTCAGGCTACCCAGAGCTCACTGTTCCTGTAGTGAGAGTCACCTGCTGTTTTAGGTAAGTTCACATTCCACTACTCAGTGTCCCCCCCCCCAAGACAATGTCTTTTGTATTGGTCTCTCCTTTTTCTCATTTTCTTTTCTGCTATTCTCTTCACAGGTCTATCTAAAGAGCTCTTCTTAACATCTTCAGGTTTTCTTTTTCCTGAGAGAACATTCGTAGAACATCGTAGAATGTTCTCTCAGGTTTTGCTTTTCCCCTTGTTGCATTGCTCAAAAAAAAAGCAAAAGACACTGGTGGTCGGCGCTCCTGGTTGCCAGGACGGGGTTCAAATCCCTGCGGTGTCCATGCTTACTTCCAATGCAACTGCTAACTCTCTCTATCTCTCTCTGTCTCTCTATCCCTCTCTATCTCTCTCTGTCTCTCTATCCCTCTCTATCTCTCTCTGTCTCTCTATCCCTCTCTATCTCTCTCTCTCTATCCCTCTCTATCTCTCTCTGTCTCTCTATCCCTCTCTCTCTCTCTCTCTCTCTCTCTCTCTCTCTCTCTCTCTCTCTCTATCCCACACTGCCCAAATAATAATTGGCTCCTTTTTTCTTAAGCCAACATATTAGCATGGGAGGGTGGTGACTTCAGTGACTGAGCTTGATTCTTAACTGCACCATAGCACCAAAGGACCATTTCAAGCACCACCTTCAAGGTTTCCAGAACAGGGTTCAAGTCCCTGCGGTGTCCTTGCTAACTTCCAATGCAACCATCTATTTGCTCCTATATCCCTCACTTCCCAAAGTATTAGCATGGGAGTGTTTTTGGGTGGGGATTTCATTGAATAAGCTTGGTTCTGCAAAGTATACAGTCAAAGCAACATAATTAACAGAAAACTAAAATATTATCTTAAAGATTTCAAAATAAAACATTACAAAGGAGGTCAACTACAGAATAAATATGTAACACAAACAAAGTTAACCATAAAAGAACCCCAAACATTTCAAAAAAGAAAAAAAACATTGCTAAGTGAAGTCAAATATAAAATGTACATTTAAAACAGCATAATTAGCAAGCAAGAGAATAAAATATTATCATAAGCATGACACGGCTGTTTGGCAGGCACAAAAAGATGGGGCAAAAGAATCCAATAGTTAGGGTTTGTTGTCAGGCATAGCAATGTCCCCCTGGTCTCCCCAGGAACCACTTTGGTAGAGCCGGGTGAGTGTGGGCTCCGCCCCCTAGGCCAGGTGAAAAGGGCCCTCATGACTCACAGCCAGGCGATGTCCGGCTGGTCTCCCCTCAGTGCTAGCTTCAGGGCTCTGCATTCAGACCAGCAAGACTGGGCATTTGCTAAAGATCCCAAAATCCCATGCTCCTATTTCAGCTTTGTACAGAGCATCCAATACAACAGATGCAGCCGAGAGAATTCTCAACTTGCACCTTCCACCTCCTGCAGACCAGGGGCATAGGCACTGAGGGTACCATGCCTGAGCCCCCCCCCCCCCCCCGGAATCCTAAGACCACGTGCCCCACTCTTCCAACAGGAAAAAAAACAACCCCAAAGAAACTGCCCCACCATCCCAACTGTACTTCCTTCATAATTAATAGTTGGGCAAGACTTCATTCTTTAGAAGGAAATGGCAATGAAACTTACAAGATTTTCATTTGCATAAACATGGTTAGAATTGGGCCGCAGCACACTCAAACTGATTTAAAATAATTGTAGGAATAGACTAAATATTTGCAAAATATATATGACACTCTGACACTAGATTCAGAACCAAGAAAAAACACTGGTGCAAAGTTCTTCATGCAGAGCATATTAAAAAAAAAAAAAATCGACAAAAGGTGTTGATGCGTCTACAATGGGCAAATTCATGAAAAATGCATCTATTAATGGCTGTTAAAATGGAACCTCCATTATCAGAGTCCTTAGAACTCTGATTATTTCACTTTCTTGGGCTCCATAATCACTGCAGATGGTGACAGCAGTCACAAAATTAAAAGACACCTGCTTCTTGGGAGAAAAGCAATGACAAACCTAGACAGCATCTTTAAAAGCAGAGACATCACCTTGCCAACAAAGGTCCGTATAGTTAAAGCCATGGTTTTCCCAGTAGTGATGTATGGAAGTGAGAGCTGGACCATAAAGAAGGCTGATCGCCGAAGAATGGATGCTTTTGAATTATGGTGCTGGAGGAGACTCTTGAGAGTCCCATGGACTGCAAGAAGATCAAACCTCTCCATTCTTAAGGAAATCAGCCCTGAGTGCTCACTGGAAGGACAGATCCTGAAGCTGAGGCTCCAAGACTTTGGCCACCTCATGAGAAGAGAAGACTCCCTGGAAAAGACCCTGATGTTGGGAAAGATGGAGGGCACAAGGAGAAGGGGACGACAGCCCTTTGGTAGGCCCCATGACCCTTCATTTCATCAAATCTGACCCTCTTTGTAAAAAAATTTGGACACCACTGCAATAGGGGATTGCTCTCTTCATCTTGCTCTGCTGTGAACTTCTAATTCCCAGAGTAATATAGTTGACAACTTTGAAGGCAAAGAGCTGCACAGGATGGACCTTTCTCCTGAACTAGCATAGGCTGCTTTTATGTGGTCAACTGCATAGCATATTAGTACATTCCAGTAGGGGGCTCCAAGGTTACAGGAAACCGTTGCTGCCCCCGCCAGAGTGCCAAAGGGTCCTTTCACAACACCCAGTAGGAGGACTCCAAATACTGCAGACTTTGGAGGGACACAGGGGGCACCATATGCTCAAGAGCCATTATGTGTAGCCTAGCAACATTCCTATGTGAAACAACAGCCTCTGCACCCCGCCATCACACCAGAACCCTGATTTAACTTTCAAAAATGTTATAAACCCATGCTGCTGATGTTTATCATTTTTACTGTGCTTAACAAGAGCTTTGCATTCTCTGTCTCAAGGAGAGGCTACAAGTCGTATGTCACTCAGTTCTGCTGTGGCTGCTCTTCTTCTTTATAAACAAAAGGCAGCTTCCAAAGGAGGGCATTTGAGTGGAGAAGTGGCTTGGGGCTGTGCTTTACACTTCCGCTATCCCACAGACTCTCTGCTTCAAATTGAAGAACCCCCATTTAGACTCATTTTGAACCCTCAAGGGGAGAAATTTGGAGTTGAGAGGCTGCAGGCAGGGAAAGGGTTAAAAACCAACACCAGCACCCCTCCCACTGCTTCTCTGATCAAAACCACCCCACCTGAATCTGGTTTTTTTTCCGGGAAGAATGGAACGGGGAACAGTTACCAGTATTTGCATGTAATGTCTCATAAAGGCATACCTCAGCAGTAACAGCTTAATAACCCTCAATGTGGGTCTATTATACCTGCAGGTAGTCATGGAACAGGGACCCTCCTTCCTTGGATTCCAAAGCAGACTCACCTGATTTGACCTGAAGGAGCGTCTCCACCCCCATCGTTCAGCCCGGACACTGAGGTCCAGCTCCGAGTGCCTTCTGGCGGTTCCCTCACTGCAAAAAGTGAAGTTACAGGGAACCAAGCAGAGAGCTTTCTCGGTAGTGGAGCCCACCCTGTGGAATCTCCTCCCACCAGAGAAAAATAACTACCAGACTTTTAGAAGATATCTGAAGGCAGCCCTGTTTAGGGAGGCTTTTAATGTTTAACAGACTATTGTATCTTGTAGGGTATAAATAAATTATTATTATTATTATTATTATTATTTCTCATATTGCACATGAAGTGATGGAAACTGGAAGGAGGAAGGAGGAGTTTAGGCTCCTGAGGCTAAATTTTGATTTGCAAACCATGGTTTGTAGCAAGCTAACACCTAGGCTGCACATGCAGGTGCAAAATGCGTTTCTTTAGCTCTCTCTTGGCGTTGGAGTGGAGGAAGTGAATATAGTTCGTTACTCACAGCAAGTGATTAAAATAGAGGGTGTCTGGCTCTATTTCAACTGCACTGTTCTCAGAACATTTGGGGAGCCAGTGCCTGGCCATTGTCACACAATTTCTGTTCTCATCCTGAAGCAAAGTTCTTAACCTGAGGTAATATTTCTGGGTTAGCGGAGTCTGTAACCTGAAGCGTATGTAACCCGAGGTACCACTGTATATCTATATATATTCATGACCTGCAACTATTGCAGATGCGCTGCCTCCCTACTTATTTCCAGCCACCTCATCTTTTCATTTAACAAATATTTTAAAAGCTCTCTCCCTCCACCCGTTGTGTTAAGGCGTACAGCAGACATGGGAACCCTTTGGCCGCCAGATGCTGCTGAACTACAAATCCCATCACCCTTGTTCAGTGGCCATGCTTGCTGTGGCTGATGGCAGCTGCAGTTCAGTAACATTTGGAGGGCAAAAGGGTCCCCACCCTTGGTGTACAGCACTCACTGCAGGTATTGGATAAACAATATTGCGACATTGAGAGCAACTAAATTATCCACCCTTCCCTTTTTGTGCAGTGATTATTATAGGGAGTGTCGCAACTGTTTTCTTCGAGATTGCTGCCAATTAATAGTAGTATAGCATTGTGAAGCTATGAGGTAATGCTGTATTTAAATAGGAAAGAAACCAGAACAAAAGCATTTGACATTCCATACGGCATTTGCAATTCTGAATTAAAAGTATGCTAGTTTGATTTATATCAGTGGTATCTGTCTTCAGTTTGTTTGAGGTGAGAGTTAGAGAGGCAATTCTTTCCCATAAAGGTTTATGGCACAACCTCACGTTTTATCCTAGAAGAGGCACTTCTGACAGGTCAGAAGAAACCAGGGATGCTTCCCGAATTCTCAGCTGAATTTCCCCTTGTATTCTAGAGCTTCAGATTACCTGGTCACATTCCCAAAGTGAAACCAAGGCTCCATTGTTCTATTTTTCATTTCTAAATTTTGTTCAGTACAAACTCTATTTGCAACAGTTCCTCCCTGCTTTTTCCCCTTTTCTGCATTACAAGTTTGACTATATGCAAAAAAGGAAAACATTATTGTATGTGGTGTGATATTAAGATTATTTCTGTGTGACATTTAATCAACATGCAACGGTGCACATTCAAATCAGTAAATGTGTTTAGACATAATTTTTGTTGTAATAACATTGTAAAATGAAAAAATGGAAAAATAAAATATTTTTCTAAAAGCAAATCAGTAAATGTGTGCGCACGTGCGCGCACGCACACACACACACGGATTCTTTATGCAATCAAGATTCTTTTTTGCAACAAGGAAAGGGATGGGAAAATGCAGTGGAAACAGAATGATGGCATTTGCTTCCATGCCATGTCATCTAGGCTCCCTGAAAAAAACCCAACACCCCTCTTTCTACTAGTCATGGAAAAGGGATGATAATAATAATAAAACCAGGAAGAGGCTGTAAGTAGTTCCCTGCCCATTCCTGCTCTGAAATTGAAACAACCTGATTTGTACACTGCAATGCCAGGGGTTCCATACACTCCTTGTGAGCACAGAAACTCCAGTGCACATATACGGAGTCCTTGCAAGAGCAGGTATCCCTACTTTCTCAGGAGAGAAGGGAAGCTCTTTGCTTTCAAAAAGTCTGCACATGGATCCACCTTCTCCATTGAATGCAATTATTGCAGTGATTGCCCAATGCAAAATAAGTTCTGTGTGAACATCGTGGACTCAAGAAGCTTTAGATTATAGGAGGTGGATACAGGGTACTGTATCTAGTAACTATTTTTAAATAAGGGGTTTTCCTTATGGCTATGTTGAATGTTTTATGTAGAGATGAGACTTGGGTGGCTGAGAACGACCAAATAATCTGATGGTGAGATCTAGCAAACGTTGGTGTAATGGTCTGTTTCTTGCTGAAGGCCACCTAGTGGCTTGAGGGAAGAGCTGAAGTTGAGTCTCCTGCTTCCTAGCTAGTCCAGCACCAGTCCATGCAGTGTATAACTCCACAACAAATCAGGTTTTTGTTTGTTTTACATGTGACGTAAATGAATTTTTTTCCATCATGCTGTATGGTGCTCCCAGTCCTAAAGGTTTTGCAATCCCAGTTTTCTCAAACCGTTCAGAGGCCAACTCCCTACACTTGTAGGCATATGTCACACAGCTAAAGGAGCATAGGAGTGTTGCTATGTACATGTTTGCAACTCAACTTACCAAGGAAGAAAGGAAAAGGAAACTTTGAATCACTGCAGACTACAAACGGCTTTTGAAACTTCCTCTTTCATTTCAAAAGCAGCTGTCCATTGAGCTTGGGAAATGACTGTTTGAGAAAGCCTCAACAGAGGGATAGAGCTAATGGTGCAATTTGCTGGTGCAATTCATGGAGCAGATGTATGAAAAGTGGGCGATAAAATCAGTAAGGTTGATCCTAGGATGAAGGGAGGTATAGAAATTCAATAAACAACAACAACAATTCTGACCCCAATCCCTGGCTGAAATCATATCCCTGGGGCAGGCAGGTCAGTGGCATAGAAAGACCCAATTAGTCTCACTTAACAACAAGCTGCCAGACTAAAGGCATAAAGCTGATTCTTATAAAATGGCAGTTGTACAGGATGGGCTCATTACGATCACTGGTTCCCAGTACTAGGAAAATTCTGGGATGCAATGGTAGTGTCCCAATTCCCATTTATAAACAGCAGCCACCAAGGCATGAACCCGTGCCTGTGAGAGAACATCAATTCACTTTGCATTAAAAAGCTATTTTACCTAATCTGCACTATCCAAAACAATGTGCAAACCGAAACACAGCCATCCTTTAATAGCCACACTTCTCTAAATGTTGCAACACAGTTCTCTGGCCAAGTAACAAATACAAAAATGCATATGCTGGGATAAGATTTGCATGTAAATGCATACATTACATAAAATAATGTTAAAGCATATTATGCTAGGGGAAATTGCTTTGCAGAAATGCGGATGTTAGGCAAAATTGCGCACAAAAATATCTCAGAAAAATTCACACTAAGACGCTGAATTTTCATGAGGGCTTAAAACTCTATGAAACACCACAAACTGCTGTGCAAATGTGGAGAACTGGGCTTAGGACTGGAAAAACGAGTAACTGGAAAAGCCAAAATTGACAGATTGACCTATCCCTAACCATCCAGATTCTGTAGGTTTGATACAATCACTTAAAAGTGGGGAGAAAGTAGAATTGAAAGTTATGGGTGGTAGTCAACTAAGCTTTACTCAGAGCAGACCTGCTTAAATTAAAGGACATACCGCAGTCATGTGAATTAATTAATTTCCCCACCCCAAATTCCCTTCCTCTCTAGGAATCTTGCTCAGATCATGTTTAACCCTTTGAAAAGAAGGCCAAAAAGCACTGACACCCCCCATGGGCGCTCAGAGCAGGAGGGAAGGTGTGGGATGCTACTGCCTACCCCAATGAGATGCACAAGTCGGTGGCCCTGCTGAGGGTTTTCTCATGCCATTCTGCTCCTTGCAACACTGGAGCCTCAATCCCACCTGGTTTCAGATGCATGAGGCTCCAGCAAAGCCCTCTCCACCCTACTTACATCTGGGCCTCCATCAGGAGCACGAGGCATGTGTGCGTCTTACTGCAAATGAATCAATGAGCAGTGTAAGTGGGGTGCAGGCAGCCAAGCTGCGTGTGAGAGAGATGCCTATGTTTTCCTTCTGCTGTCAACAAAGGCTTAAGGCCACTTGGTTCCATCAACTCATCCCCTTTAAAAGCATAATTCAGAATGGCAGCCTGCACAACTACTAAGGAAAGCGACAACACAGTAACAGTTAATGGCACATTTCTTCGAAACCCAATTAAAACATTTTAATTAATTAAACAAAATGGATTAGGTTGATCAAGTGATACCAGCTTTAAAATTACAATTTTATACACATATCTCCTAATGCTGTAAAAAAATGCATACTTTTTCCCACTTGTTATAAGTTATGTTTGCTACAGTGGTACAGTGATACGCTTCAGGTTACATACGCTTCAGGTTACAGACTCTGCTAACCCAGAAATATTACCTCAGGTTAAGAACTTTGCTTCAGGATAAGAACAGAAATTGGGCAGTGGCAGCGCAGCAGCAGCAGGAGGTCCCATTAGCTAAAGTGGTGCTTCAGGTTAAGAACAGTTTCAGGTTAAGAACAGACCTCCGGAACAAATTAAGTACTTAACCCGAGGTACCACTGTATTTTGTTGTGTAAATTATGCTGGAAATCAATAAAAAAATCATTTTAAAAAACTTTTGTATTCAAATAATATATTGTCTACTTTTTATGCCCTTCAAGAACAAATGTGCTTAGGTGTGTGTCTGAGCATGTATGCTCATGCACATGTGTATGCAAACAGGTGGGGAGGGGTGCCGAGCTAAGTCTTTGACCCAGGTGAGGAAAAGCATGGTTTCGCCCCTGAAAGCGTTTACACAACATTTTCAACTTAATTATGACTTGGTTGTTTCTAGTAAACACATAACACACTTATATGGATATTGCCCCAATTTAGAAGAGGTTGAGTCTATGCCCTCCACAGAAAACCTGCTCTGGATCCTGTTCATTCTCTACTTATTTCTTTTTTTAGGAAAGTGAACACAAACAGGACTGTATCTCGGTCCATTGCAACCAGCATAAAGAGTGTTAAGCATGCAAAAATCACATTCTCCCCCATAGATCTTGGTGACATCAGTGAAATACTGCAGATCACATCCATTCCATACATTTAAATCACATTTATAGCACTTTAACCGTCATAGCCTCAATCGAACAATCCTCTTCCCAGCATTATTACCAGCCTATAGCTCCAAGGATCTTTTTTGGGGTGTTTGTGAAAGACATGTACATTAAATGCATGGTATGGAGGTGACCTCAGTGTCCTTGGATGAGTCAGCCATAAAATACAAATCTGAACAGGCAGATCAAAACGTAAACATTGGTATATGTAGTGAAAATACTAAATAAGAGCAGAAGAAGTCAACATATTTCTGTTGCAATCCTATATAAATATTTATGGGAGTTCACATCAGAAGTAGTAAAAGTCTTGCTGGGACTAATTTCCAGGTTGCTGCCCAAGTCACAATGAGGACAATTAAAAAAATAACAGCGCAGTTATGAATTAAAATGCGCAGGAACATTTTAATCATCTTCAGTTAAATTAAATACAACAGATGTTATCTTTAAGTTTGTTAACGGAAAAATCTGAGGGCTCGCTTGGACAAAAACAAAGACACCAACCAGGATAACTTGGAGCAAAACAGCAGCCTGTAGGCTTGGCCTTTATTGAATACTGTCGCAACAGGACTCCCACCCGCAACAAGATAAAGCAAAATGGAAGCCCAGAACGAAAGAAGACCCCAACTTTTATTAGTTACTAATCCCCCAAACTACACCCCTAAGACTACATCACAACTACATCACGAAAAGGAGGGGTTGAGGGAGGAGTTGTGGTGGTAACCTGAGTGTCCTGTCACCTGGCTGGTTCCTCCTTTCCCCCCTCCCCATGAGTACTTTCCAGGTGACAAAGGGGAGTTTGCAGTTTCCTGGCTCCAGAGGGAAGAGCTGATCATTGTCCTTTGTTCCAGTCTGTGCTGAATCCACTCCCATATGCAAGTCCTTTGCGATCTTGATGGTCTTCTGTCTAGGACCATCAGGGTTGGCATAGCAACTGGGCAGGGCTCCTGTGTATGTACTGGTATGCTCAGGGGATTATGGCTGCCCTGTATCAAACCTTCCCCATTTTGTAGTCCTTCCTTCATGGAGTAAAATAAAAGTGGAACAGTGCAGATCCGATGTATGGTTGATTTTCTATGAATTTATAACAGAAGCGTAGTGTATGTAGTGTGTATGTGTGTGAAGTTTGTACAAACTGAATGATTGAGGGGGGGGGGGGGTTTCCTGCGACAAGTTGAATAAATGTACCATCCTGGAATTACATCCCCACTGAGTTAGCTGATGTGTCTCTGTTCCATCTTAACCCTCCCTCAGACAGCTGTTGCAAAGGTTTCAGAATCGCTCTCCCATCCTTTTGAGACAGCAACTTCTATACACATTTTTCCCCCAATGAAAAAATAACAATTGACCCATTCGTACTGTAAAATTATTCCCAAAGGCTTTCATTAGTGTTCTGAGATATCTGCATGTTTAAAGTGGCAACAGTTAATTTTATTAATTTAAAAGTTGGTTTTAAACAGGGGTTCATCACCTGCCACATTTACAAAAGTTAATAATTTGGATTCATAACTTGTGATAGTAATGACGCCTTCTTTTGTTTATAGGTAAATCGGTAGTTATGGCGTAGACTAGCAGTACACAAACAGAGCAGGAGCAGGTTCCCATATCGTTAGGAACAGAACCAAATAAAGCAAATCTGGCTGTTCTCCTGGCAAACAGAATAAAACCATAAAGTTTCAACATTGACAGAAGCTGAGATTGTTTTAAACTGTCCACAAAGCTATAAATTATTCAGACTATGATAAGAGTTACGAGTTTGTTCCCAACTTCTTGGTACTGCTAATGTTTGAGACCTACAGACTTCAATCATCTCTCAGTGAACCAAAGGTGTTTTGCAGTTTACCCTTGAAGTCACAAACTTCCTGCAGAGATAACAAACATACTGACCTTCCTGCATTCTCTAACCTTTAAATTTTTTAAAAATGGATTCAAATACTGATCAAAGTCACATGACACCAACAAAAGGAAGCATAAAAGGTAAAGGTAAAGGTACCCCTGCCCGTACGGGCCAGTCTTGACAGACTCTGGGGTTGTGCGCCCATCTCACTCAAGAGGCCGGGGGCCAGCGCTGTCCGGAGACACTTCCGGGTCATGTGGCCAGCGTGACAAAGCTGCATCTGGCGAGCCAGCGCAGCACACGGAAACGCCGTTTACCTTCCCACCAGTAAGTGGTCCCTATTTATCTACTTGCACCCGGGGGTGCTTTCGAACTGCTAGGTTGGCAGGCGCTGGGACCGAGCAGCGGGAGCGCACCCCGCCGCGGGGATTCGAACCGCCAACCTTTCGATCGGCAAGCCCTAGGCGCTGAGGCTTTTACCCACAGCGCCACCCGCGTCCGTATTTTAAATAAATTTTAAATAAATTTTAAATAAATTTTAAATAAATTTTAAATAAATTTTAAATAAATTTTAAATAAATTTTAAATAAATACTTTAAATAAATGTATTTATTTATTTAAATACTTTAAATAAATACTTTAAATTAAGTATTTTAAATAAATGCTGTATTTTAATTGAGACAAATTCTGCAGATACCTAAGTCTGGAACTGGACACATCAAAAAAGTGTTTCAGGAAAATGCATTGTAAACTCTATTACGGGAAATCACGTTTGCGAAAGACAGGACTCCACAGCACCATCTGGTGTCAGAGTGTTATAACGCATATAAAACGCTTTTTCTTTACTAATGTAGCTGAGTCCCAAGACAACTCCCAGTGACGTATCCACGACCTGACCTCAAACAATGTTCTACTGTCCTGACCCATTGCTACTGAGGTCTCTTTCTCTTCTTAGGCCTTCATAATAGTCCCAAAGTATACTAACGATACTTGAAAAACAGAAGTGACAAAAGTAGGCCTTGGCTGTGGCACAATCAAACTTATAAAAAACAAACTCCCTTTGAAAATCATGCTGAACTTCTCTTTAAGATGCAATTTAAGTGGAATTCCTAGAGTGCAACAGGTGCAAAATGGTTATGTGAGGTCTCACAAAGAACAACAGAATAATCCATATAAATCTTGTTTATTTATTGAGAAGGTCAATTACTCTGTTTTTCCTTAACAAGACTAAGGTGCCTAACATCAAAAGTTAAACAATAACTTACAACACAGTCCTAGCCACGTCCACACAGAGAAATAATTCCTATTGTATTCAATGCTGCTTACTCCCAGATAAATGAGGTTAGGATCGCAGCCTTAACCCTTTTCAAAACAACAGTAAAAAAATGCAAGAAATACAATTTCAAAAATGCACAGGAAAAACAGCAAGAAAAAATATGTTAAAAACATGAGCCGTCAAAAATAATTTAACCAAAGCACCTAAAACTTCAAAAAGGAAGGAACCATTTATTTATGAGGTCAATCTAGGTACAGCTGTCAATCCTGATTTATGATTAGGCTCTTCATGGTTTCCTGTGCTCTTCTGTCTCGCAATTTATCTACTCCAAGGAAACCCTGGCTAGCTTAGATTTCATCATGAAATAGTCTTCACCGATTCACATATTCATCCCAGCAGAGCCAGTTCCTGCCCCCAGCAATGCAGTGTTTTCAAAGTATTAGGAACCATGCAATATTATGTGAGGAGGAAGAAGGGGAGCATAAAGAAGGTTTCGTGCAGTGAGCTGCCACTCAAACTCAGTAACACTCTTCCAAGCTGCAGTAGAAAACTGGGCAAGTGGAAGATGGTCCCAAGCTGTAGTTGAAATGCAGGATTAAATAGAAACAAAAAGTTAGGAGATACCAGAGGATGGCTGATGCCAGCACATCTGCCAGTTAGGCAACTGCTCAGGACACATTCTGGGTCTTGGGGTCCAGCCCCCTTCTCAGGGTCTCCAGGGGAAAGAGTAAAAACTCAGTGAGAAGGTGGATGGGTGGGAATGATTATGACTGATGCTATCTCTGAGACTTCAAGGTTAAATTAAATGTGACATTTAAATATGTTATACAGTCACATTTCTGATAGGCTGTGAAGAGCACACCATATAGCCGGTAAGGAATCAGAAAGATCTGGAACGCCTTATTGTGAGTCGTGCAATGCAGAGCATTTGAATGTGGTTCCATAGGAAATGAAGCCTGCATGCTTTCCCCTACCACCATGAGAAATACCATAGCTGCCCTTGTTCTGCCCATCCCTAATTATAGCCTGAATGGAGGGTGCAGCCAGCAAAGCATCCACATCTCCTCATGCTTGGTCCTGAAGCAGATTGCAAAGATGCTATTTCAGCCCAGAAAGTAAAGAGATCCAAGCTTTATCTAACATGAGGAAGAATGGAAAACGCAATGGCCCTATAGGTGATTTGAAGCTTCCATGAAGCCGTAAGTCACTGACTTCCATGCCTCCACATTGCTCCCCATAGACCACTGAAGAGTAATGCTGCTACCTGCCTCCACAGTTACCTCCCCTCACACAAACCTATGTCCACCACTCTAGTTAGGGTCGGCCCAAGACATTTTGACACCTGAGGCAAACCATAAAATGGTGCCCCCTTCCCCACCAGAGAAGAAGCGGTTAGTGGAGATGTATGTCAGGAACAAGGGGAGAATAAAGATCTACATTGGGATGTGCTGCCCCTGTGGATCCTAACTCCTGAGGCAGTTGCCGCATCTTGCCACATAGGTGGGCTGGCCCTGACTCTAGTAGCTGTTCTAGTGAAATATAATATGCTCCAAGACTCTCACCTAGCGCTCCAGGCCAGAGGAGGATAATTTTCTTCAGTTTGAGGGCCACATTTCCACAGTGGACTTCAAGTTGCTAGCTGTTTCTATTCCAGTTCATTCCCCCCCCACTTGGAAGAGGGCAGTTTTCTGAGGCTGAGAAGTAAGCCACATTTACCTCTACTGCCATATGGTAGACACAGTTATGTACTCTCACTTATGTTTGGTCTTGTTCCTCACAAGATTTGCCCCAACTGTGCTCCAGTCATCATCTGCTTCACCACCCAGAAAACCAAGGTCAGTTAGAAGCAATTGTGCCAATGGGCCTGTCCACAGTGAGGCAAGGATCTTGACCAGAGCTGGTTAGCCGCCCCCTCTCAAATATTCAGGAATCCCTCAGGCTATCTTAATGGGTTCTGCCAGTCTTGCAGGAGGAGTCAGTATCAGCCAATCCCAACCAGGGAAGGGAACTGTACCAATCTTGTGAGGTACAGTTCCCCATGTGCTTTGTTTGTTCATTTTTAAAAAAAAATTCACCCATTAGACACAGAGTGCAAATCAGAAAGTGAGAACATCTGTGGATTAGCGGCTCTCTGCCCAAACTGCTTAAAATATGCAGTTATAAGATAACCTGGCAGGCCTTACATAAATATTAGCCGGTGCAGTCTGTCCTTAGGCTGCCGTCCTCCTGTGTTGAAATCATGTCAGCTGCTATCGATTGCAAAGTTCATGATCAATGACTCTGCTCGGAACCTGTAAACATGGGTTGAGCAATCTAGCATTTAAAATAATTATACCTGCCACCATACCTTGTCATTATGAAATTTTCTCAGGTGCCTGATTCTTCTAGATGCAAGTGCAATGGCTTCTTTGCCCTTCTGGAATGTTCCTTGCCAGTATGCTGTTCAAACGTGTGCGCACACGAGGAGAACTACTGAAGCAGACTGAGGGGCCATCTCATCAAGTAACCTCTTTCTTACAGTGGCCTGCCAGTAGCCTCTAGGGCACCCACAGACAGACATGAAGAGGAATACTGCCTTTGAATCTGGAGGGCTTATTTACTGTGGTGGGTAATAGCCACCGAGAAACACATCCTCCATGAATTTTGCAATAATTACGTTGCTTTTAATCCCTATAACCTGTCCGGAGGACTTAAGCTATATATAACCTATATAAACTATGTAAATAAGTAGCATTTGTCTATCCCCACCCCCCCTTTAAAGCCAGCTAGGGTTACTGGCCATCAGCACATCTTGCAGCAAGGCGTTCCATAAATTAATTGGGCATGGTGGGCAATATGAGTGTTGGAATTTGGCATGTAGGTTGCAAGGGAATGCAGAAACAAATAGCCTGGTGAGACTGGCGGTTAAAAGAATAAACCGAAGGCTTATTGCTCCTGGCAAGCAAAGCCATTCCGAGTACAAGCTTCTATATGGCCATGATGAGGTTAGCAAAAGAGAAGGAAGAGGAGAAGCACACTGTACATGACAGCAGGTGGTTACTTAACAAGGAATCAACAAGGGAAGAATAAGTTGCCTTTCTGTCTGTCGCCCCCAACTGGTTGCAAGTGTTGTTGCTTTGCTCCCAAGAGAAAGAGAAAAATGTCTTCCTCTGCAATTTCTCAGCAAAACAAAGCATGTTTCTATAGCCGTTTACCACACCCCTCCTATACTGGAAACTGTGATGCCATTCACATGATGATGACCCTTTCTTCGACCTTTCTTCGACCACAGTTGACCGTGCCAGGTTAAGATACCCTCCACTGCACTAGGAGTTACTCTGGCATTCAACGCAGCCCCAACTGCCCAAGTCAAAAGCACAATCTGACACAAGAATGATGGTACGCCACTCCTGCCAGGGGCCCTGGCAACCAAATTGCAGCCTTCCAGTAACAATATAATTCAACTGAGAATGCCCCACCCAGTCAGGAGGGCATGGACGGCATCAATCAAAACACAGCAATGTCAAGCTTGGAACATTGAGCTCACTCAGCCTATTCACTGGGACTCTGCAAGCGCTTTATGGCCCAGGATATTCCACCGCTTGAGGCAAACCAGAAAATGCTGAGCCCCCTCCTGCCCCCACCTTCTCTTCTGCACCCCCACCCCCACCCATGCTGAAGGTGGCAGGGGAGTAAAATGGAACCAATAATAATGTAACAGGCCTTTAATAATGGGCAGCAAAATTTTATCAAGACATAGCATGTAAGGAAAAGTGGACAGAAGCAGAAATGGCTGAAGGAACCATAGATGGGGTCAGCGGCGGAGCATATGCCCGTGCTGCTGAGGGCGGGCACGCTCCTGAGGGGGGCATGGCGTGCTCCCAAGGGGGGCGTGGCGTAGAGGGTGCCCTCCCAGGCGTGAGATAGCCACTTGGGTGCCTGGAGCGGCATGCGTGCCCTGCAGCCGGGGGCAGAGCGAGCCGCCCATGTCAGAAATTCGGCGTGCCACCCGCCCGCAACTTCTAAGCCTCCCCCAAGCTGTCAAAACGAAGGGGGAAGGGGGAAATGTCACTGGCAAAGCAGTGCAGCTCCCCCCTTACCCCAACAGCTTGGGGTAGGCCTGGGAGCCCCAAATGCCACCCCGCTCAGTGAGGGCACCCCCACTGCCCCCCTTTCGTACACCCCTGGATGGGGTTCCCAAGCAATTTCCCATTCGTAGAATCACAGAATGGAATTGTAGAGTTGGAAGGGACCCCAAAGCTCCTCTAGTCCAGCCCCCCCCCCCCATGAAAGAATCTCAGCTAAAGCATCCATGGCAGACAGCCATCCAACTTCTGCTTAAAAACCCCCAAGGAAGGAGAGTCCACAGGACCTGCATAGCTTCAGCAAAACTGTCATTCCCCAGAGGACCATCTTATTCATGATGAGCTCAACATTAAAGCATTTACCTGGGGTGTAGCCACCTGATTCAGCACTTAGATGTAACAGTACTCTCCACAGGTATCCAAAAATAGAAGGTTATGGCAAAACCTGCAGACATCTTAAGTTTCATCTTAAGGACAGATAAGTGTGAGAGCTCTGACCTCACTTTATTGACATTCTGAGCAGGCCCACTGAAACTAAAACTGGAAAGTTCCAAAGTGTGAGGTAATAGAATAAAAAAAAAAAAGTAGTGTGTTTGAATGCTCAGTATTAAGTGTCATTTGGTTTCAGCAAAGAGCCAGTGACCGGGAACAAAGAGCACAGAAGCCTGAAGATGAGACCCTTTTAAAGGGTAGCCATTTTTAGCCATACTCTATAGTCATAATTCCTTGCCCTGACAACCTGTGATGATAGGTGATGGGGGGGGATCAAACAAACAAACAAACAAACAAACAAACAAACAAGTAAGTAAGTAAGTAAGTAAGTAAGTAAGTAAGTAAGTAAATAAATAGTTTCACAAACCTGGTTGTCCCAAGACTTTTTGCTCCCTGAGGCAAAGGACAAGATGGCGTCCCCACCAAACCATTCTTGACAGGATTGTTGGTTTGATCTTACTTCCACGCTGCGAATGGAATAGCATCGTCCGCTATACCTGAGGGCAGCAGGGTAGTTTAAAAGGGGTACATGCCAGGCCATGTGCCACACACAGCTCTGGTCTCCAACAGAGGGGAATAGTTGTGGGCTTACGGCCACTGGCCCCTCATGCGCCACAGCATCTGCCGCCTGAGGTAATTGCCTCAGTCTGCCTAATGGTAGGGCCAGCCCTGTGCCCAGTTCACTTTTGGTTGTGAGTAGGGGCCACAAATATTGACTACGGTTAAGCCAAAACATGATGGCAAGGTTACTATATTTTCTGTTGCGAGCCGCCCTGTGATCTTTGGAATTAAGGGTGGTATGATAAACAAACAAAGTGCTTGTATGGGTAACATGGGCCTGCCTTTGGAAACTGTTCAAGGAAAGCATTCTTCTTCTTCTTTGGCGATACAGTTACCTCAGAACAGAAGCCACTAGGCTGCTCACTAGGAGCACCCATTTTGAATGCATCTCACCAGAGTTTAAATGGTTGTACTGCCTTCTTCTCTGCTCCCAGTCACAATTCAAAGTGTTGCTGCTCACTTTTAAATCCCTGCATGGCTTTTGGACCTGGGTACCTGAGGGATCCACACATTTCAAACTCAATACTGGGCTAGGTTCAAGGTTCATGTATGAATATATGAAGCCCTGACCCCTTTATATATCCCAGCTCAATTACTGAGGTAATCTGGAGGAGCTCTGTTAGTTATACACATACATACATCCATTTCGGATCAGAAACCCAGGTGAGTCACATGACCCACACCACAATTTCACCCCAGAAAAAGTGGACAAGAGCGCAACACCCAAAATGGCTGCCTTGATCTCATGTGAAAAAATGAGTTGTCATTTTTTTCCCTCAGGACACTTGACATATTTCTGGCCTGATTCACCAGGCCTCTTATGTGCTAAGCACAGTCATTCACATTATTGATATTCAGGCATCTCTTGAAGACCAACAGGCCTATTCATTTGTTTTAACTCAAAAGATGAGCCAGCCCTTTTTAATGATTATTTTGTATTTATGGTGTTTTATACTTGTCTTTTATTCTGCCTGTTGACCACTGCCTTGATATATGTGGGCAGCTTATATATACATAGTGTGTGTGTGTGTGTGTATGACTTGTGTTTTTTTAAATGCTACTGTTTTATTTATTTGCGGCTCTTCTTTTATTACCATTGCTTAATTGCTTTTTGCTTTGATTTTATAGCTGTAAGCTGCCCTGTTTTTTTGTTTTGCTTTTTACACTGAAAGGCAATGGATAGCTAAAAACCATCCATTGCCCTGTCTTAATTCCTCTATCCTCCCCCCCCCCGCAGGAGGAAATGCATCTGATCGGAAGACTAATTAAGCTGGCATCATTTGCATAGTCAGTAAGACATTGTGGTATGCTAAGAATGCTTCCCAGAATTCCCAGGCTGTGATACAGTATCTCTTTAGGAAAGGTGGAATTATGTGTAACATCCCACACTGTAAATCTCTGGTACACGTTTTGATTCTTATCTTCCAGCCTTGGAATTCCTCCAGCAATCCATTTGCCCAAGGAACAAAAGGAAGCTCCCACCTTTGCATATTTGCATGCTCATGATTCCAGGTATGAATGAAATCTCCACCTGCTGAGAAATTCCCACATCATTCCACGAGTTCCAGGAAATGAAAACACCCAATCTTCCTTGGTTCACATTTGCATGATCACTATCCCTAGAATAATACGTATTGCGAGAAGAGCTCAGCATTTTCTCACTCTCTTTTTCCAGTTCGACAACAACAAGAACTGCAGCAGAATAACCCCACGTGAAATAAAGCTATCATTTATAATGATAATAATAATAATTTATTATTTATACCCCGCCCATCTGGCTGAATTTCCCCAGCCACTCTGGGCGGCTCCCAATCAAGTGTTAAAAACAGTACAGTGTTAAATATTAAAAACTTCCCTGAACAGGGAAAACTTAAAATTTTAAATTCTGGCCATGTTTTTACAAAGTTTTTTGGAGGGGAAGGGGAGGAAATTTTAATGTTCTATAATAATGATGATGATGATGATGATGATGATGATGATGATGATGACGACGACTCAAACAAGGCAAGTAAGCAAAATCCTAATTTACCATCTTTAAAGAATCCTATTTCCCATCACAGATTTACAATTTTGCAGAGTAGTTAAACAACCAATCCCTCCACCCAAGGAACTCTGGGAATTGTAGCTCTGTGGGGGGAATAGGGGATCTCCTAACCTAGCAACTCTCAGCGCACTTAACAAACTACAATTCCCAGGATTCTTTGGAAGAAGAAGTGGTACCTCAGGTTAAGAACTTAATTCGTTCTGGAGGTCTGTTCTTAACCTGAAACTGTTCTTAACTTGAGGTACCACTTTAGCTAATGGGGCCTCCCGCTGCCGCTGTGCTGCCGTGGCGCAATTTCTGTTGTCATCCTGAAGTAAAGTTCTTAACCCGAGGTACTATTTCTGGGTTAGCAGAGTCTGTAACCTGAAGTGTCTGTAACCTGAGGTACCACTGTGCAGATAGGGCCACAGTCTTCACCAATAGGGTGCTCTCCAGTTATTTTACACTATGACTCCCATCAGCCCCAGCCATAAGAACTGTTCGTCAAAAGCAGCTGCAGAGGTCACCAAGCTGGTTTATCCCACTTCTCGTGCAGCATTTTCTCAAATGTTTTTGCTCAACCTCCCCCTGCTGGTGACACAAGGTTTCCCTACCTCACTGAAGTGCTTCGTTTGGCTTCACTGAGGGTTAATTCAGACTTTCTCAGTTCACATGACGGAACGCTACTCCCACAAAAATAGCATCCTGGACCTACACAGTAAACATAGTATGCCAGGGAGGAGCAGGTCGTGTGTGCATAGAGGCCCGGGGCTGCCCAGACAACAAGACCCCTCCCCTTCTCGGCCTCGCTGATGTGGTCCAAAGAAAAACAGAAAAAAATACCTTTGGCACCTGCGCACGGGTGGCGCTGTGGGTTAAACCACAGGGCCTAGGACTTGCCGATCAGAAGGTCGGCGGTTCGAATCCCTGCAACGGGGTGAGCTCCCGTTGCTCGGTCCACCTAGCAGTTCGAAAACACGTCAAGTGCAAGTAGATAAATAGGTACCGCTCTGGCGGGAAGGTAAACGGCATTTCCGTGCGCTGCTCTGGTTCGCCAGAAGCGGCTTAGTCATGCTGGCCACAGGACCCGGAAGCTGTACGCGGCTCCCTTGGCCATTAAAGTGAGATGAGTGCCGCAACCCAGCGGCGTAGCGTGGGGGGTGCAGGGGGGGCCGGCCGCACCGGGCGCAACATCTGGGGGTTAGGGAAATCCACGGGTTAGGGGGCACAAATCCACGGGTTAGGGGGCGCAAATCCATGGGTTAGGGGACGCAAATTACTTGCCTTGCCCCGGGTGCTGATAACCCACGCTACGCCACTGCCGCAACCCCAGAGTCGGCCACTACTGGGGTCCCTTTACCTTTGCCTTTACCTTTACCTTTACCTGGCTGCCAGAGTTGCTGGAAGGAGGTGTACAAGGCGCCATCCAACCGTCTTAGGGACTCCACTCTGGATTTGTGTAGGAGTTACTCTTTAGCCTTTTATTTTCTCGAAGATATCCTGCAAGGCAGCAGAGCTTTAGGATCAGAGTTTTCCTTCTTCCAAATACTTTCCAGATTGCCAAGCCCCCTATCTGCCCTCAGATGAACCAAGATATATAAATATTAAGGAACCAAAATACAATGCAGGAGGAATTCACAAACCTCCTGCAGCAGTCAAACTTCCTTCCTGTAGCATCACTGTAGAGCTTCAATTTGTTTCCCCCTCTGCAGTAACATGGAATAAGAAAGGTGTGTGAGACTTTTTGACATTGAAGATATATTCATAAAAGATGTGTACTTGGCTTTCAGGAAGGCTGTGATGCAAAATGAGCATCAGCATCACACTCAATAAATATCAGATAATAAATTGACTTATTGAATTGGACTATGTCATATCACAGAAGACATTAGGTGATATATGGCTATAGGAAAATCATTGCATCTGAACACGTATCAAACAAATGTACGCCTAATCCTATATATCATTAATAAACTACTTCAAACTTTGTAACAAATATATCCGCCGGCAAAAACAAATCGGAACAAACAGTACCTCTTCATGTAGCAAGTGTGATCGCATGTTTTGAATGCTCACTACCCACATAAAATTAGTGCACCAGGAGAACACCTTCTTACACTGAATTTTCTTCATGGAAGCATCAGGTTGGAAAAGGCTTAATTTGATCATGGAAATAATTGACTCCTGGTTTTTGAAAAAAATTGTTTTAAATTATTGTGTGAAGCTCAGGCATCTCCTTGCAATCACAATACTGTAATATACATATCACCAGAGTCAATTGCATATTTTTCCCCACAATTGCAAATTAATGTACCTTATTACTAACTATTAATGCCTACATTCTTTTTTGCACAGGATTGTAATTAACATTTTTCATCAGGGTTTTTCCTTTACCTTACTTTAGACATACTATCAAAAGAAAATATTTAGTCCACCCCTAACGCGCAATGGAACACTTCTGAAGATGTGAATCTTCTGTTTACTCTTTAAGGATCATGGAATCAAGCTGTAAGGTTAACCGCCCTGTTATATGTTTGACGTATTGTTTCCATATAGAGTCCAGTGACTGACGCAAAGTAATATGTTTTATTGGCAACATGAACAAGTGTAGACCTATATAAAAAGTATCACTTTTAAAAATTGAGGCCGGGACGTTCTCTAGCTCTTTCTGGTTTCAGAATCAGGAATATAATGCTGTCTTTGCACTAGAACATCAGCAACATATGCTTTAAAAAAAAAGAAAAGAAAAAAAAAAGACTGCTACTTTTTTTCCTGGGTGAAGACCAGACAGGGTTAGAAGTGAAGTCCAGGGGAGGTAATAGTTGGATCTTGTAGAATCTGTCAGGGCATGGATAGAATCATGACCTAGGGCTGAATCTGGTAGAATGTGGGTAACTCCTGTGAGAGATCGTGGGTGTCTTGTGTCAGGAGCTTGGTTCAGGAGTGAGGACAACGACAAAACTCTCTATCAAGTTTGTTCTAGTTGGGGGCTCTTGGAACCCCAATACCATGCTGGTACCAGGCTGGTGTCTTAGGTGGCCATACCCAAAACTCGACTAGGAATGTAAATGCTGCACCTCACAGTCTCTGGGGCCAGTTGTTGGGAGAGGGTGCAGAGGAAAGTGCCATTCTGTTGACCAGGCAAAAGCAGAAACTCTATTTTCACCAGGCCTGGCCAATCCAAAGGCCTCAAACCGCCAACAAATTACAGTGACTGATATTGCACAGGCCATCTTGAGCCGTTCCACATGAAGCTACATCCTAACCTCAAGCTTTAAGATTCCAGTTTTTCAGGACTTAGAGTACCTAACACGCCAATGCTTGGATGAATGTAGTTTGACTGGTTGGGCCAGTGAAAGACTTGAAATTGTAATTATGGTTCTTAATATCATTTTCTTTCTTAATGCATTGCTTCAGTTTGGTCCCCCGTGCTGCATGTTGCTGGGGCCTCGGTGAGCATTTGACCCCATCTGTAGTACATACAGTCCAAGAGCTCAGGCTGAGATAATTAAAGGGTAGTCATGTGCCCTCCTTTATAGAGAGCAGTCCTCCAACTGAAGGTTGGTCGGTCGGAGGACTGCACTGTATTCAAAGAACAGTCTGGTCCAAGTCCAGTTAAAACCCTAAGAAGGAGCAGGTTTTGAAGACACTCACTAGCTGACTGATCAGGACACAACCTTCTCCACAGTAGAGACATGCATTTTAAGGTTAGGTTTTAGTAATTATTTCTAAAATTATTGCTGCAGATACTATCTCAGCAGAAGGTGCCATATGACGTAGGAATTGGGCCTTTAATATGATGCCTCCTGCCCCATGGAACTCCCCCTTCTTACAGACACCAGCTATTGCTGTTTTATTTTTGAAGGCTATCAAAGACATCCCTTTTCCAACAAATACTTTACATAGGTTTTTTTTTTTAAAAAAAAATCCCAGTCAGCATCTGCATTGGATTTGAAACTGTGTTTTTAATTATGATTTCCGGTGTTATCTTAAGAGCACACGTAAAATGGAACATAATGAATGCATAATTTCAAATACATTAATTGTGCAGACTAGGATTTTGATCAAAATAAACTTGCGTCCTTTCCTTGTGATTCTTGTCGGGTGTGCTTTGCTGCTTGCGTATGCCAGTCCTTTGTCGGGATCAGTGATGATATCCTTTGCCCTTCTCCCCACCCCCCATTCCTGTTTTTTCTAGACACACATCACAGCACATAGTTAAAAGCAGTATTTCAGGGATGGACCCAAATAAAATAAAATAAAATTGACTTGCGTCAGGCCCCCGATCAATCAAAAGCACACACATCCTTAGAAACAGACCTTTAAAATGGTTAGTGTGGCGGCCAAATCATTTAGAAATGACAGGAGATATCGATTAGGAGTCTCCAATGAACGAGGTTATGATTTTGGTTCATCATTTGTTATGGTTTGAGGGAGTTGTCCAGCATGATTTTTATTTTTTATTTTTCTATTTCAACAAGCTCTGACCATTCATCTTTAAAAGAGTAATCACAGGAGCTAAAAAAGATCCATGTTCTGCTAGTATAACACATAACATCTCCCCATCTGTGGCATCAGTTTAAGCAATGGAATTAACACATACTGTGCTCTGAGCTGGATGTTGCAACAGCTCCTACCCAGCCAGAGTTGCCAACTTTTACATTTCAGAAATGTTGGCCCTCTGGGTTCAGGCCAAGGAGCAGAGCCAAGGCAGAGGCTGGTAAGTTTGGGAAACACCTGGCATGACTTGGAATTTGCTGTTTTCTTAGAACCGGTACTGGTTACCAGATAACACCAGTCAGATCAGTACAGCCTTGTCTGGCTGGCAGTCAGAAAGCCTGGACAATGACTCTTTGCAGCTTCTTGTTGGAGAAAACCAAACAAGAACACAGGAAAGTTATTCCCAGGCTTACCTGGGGACATCTGGGCTTGAACCTGGGACCTTTCACTTGCAAATTATGTGCTCTACCAGTGAGCTACACACAGTCCTTTCCAAATAAAATTACCCCCCCCCAGTTCAGTTTTCAGTTGAGGCATGCAACCAGGATATCTTAAAAACAGGAGTGTCTTTTGGCCGCCTGGTATCACAGATGCTGGAGCACAGAGTTGCATGAAGGCCCAAGAAGAAATGGTTGCCGAGAATATGATGGTAAGTTTCCAGGGTTTATTGGTGGTTGCACCTCCTGCAGTAGGGAAAAGGGCAAGGGCAAGCCAGTTATACCCGATGCCCTTTAGGTGCTGGGTGCCCAAGGAGGTGGGGTGTGTACTCCCTGACCCCGGAGGGAGGGGAATCTTTCGTGGCAGGCTAAACTGGCTGGAGTAGGTTTTTGTTAATTTTCTGCATTTACCATGTTTATTCAGTATCTTGTAAAGAATGAGGCCATCTAGTTCAGGGCAGGAAGGGAGGAAGACCCAAATCACTTCGTATGTCTACAATAAAGCCCATCCTGAACTGCTCTGGCAACTTGGATCCCATGTGATGTTAGTATTCCATCCCCTCCGCTGACACCAGCCTTTATCGAACCCGGGTAACTATTGCATAACAATACGTAACACGCTGAGCTAACTGCTGCACGGTTTCAAATTGCATTTTCATTGCTTCTTTTATTTCTCACATTGCATTTTATTGTATCACAATGTGAATTTTATGGAATTCAGATCATAGTACAATAGAATGCAATATATAATAAGAAATAAAGCAATGAAAATTCGAAACCGTGCAGCAGCTAGGGCAATGCTTTACAATGGTTACAACGGGCAGACACCGTCTGCCACGACCCTCAGCAATTTTCAGGTGATCCATGGGGACGGGAGTGGGGTGGAATTTGGGCGTCGTGGATCTGGATGACGCAAGGTAGAATTTCTATCCTTCGCGGACTAAATATTTGACATTTATTTATTTATAAATGTATTTATATCCCGCTAATTATTAAAAAGAAAATATGAAAACAGCTCGCAACATATGAGCACAAAAACCATGCAATAAAAACCATATTGAAAAGTTAAAACCATAAATGGGATAATTAATGTGGAAGGTGGAAACTCCGGGTTTGGATCCAGGAGCCAAGATACTACTGCTTGTGGCAGAGAATGAATAGGAGGGAGTAGGGAGAGAGACTTCAGCACCCCTAAACATCTGCCTCTTCCCTCTCTCCTGTTAGCCATAAATCTGCTTTGTGGTTCGCTCAGTTTTCTTGGTGGGCAGTGTTGCAGTCGGGCATCCGGATCTCTGTGGTGATCTGGTGTTGGGGCGGGGAGTAGACGGCCCCCTCATGCCAATCCTGGCCATGTCACTGAAGCTGGGCGGGTCCAGCACCCAGTGTGGCCCCGCTGGCCAATCAGTGCTGGCAGGGGGCATGGCCACAGAAAATTTAACTGTGTCGTGGCCAGGGGGCTCTCCTCTCCAGCCAGATCTCCCAACCCACCCGCCCTCTTTTTATGCTTTGCTATGACACAACCTTGCTATGGCCACCAAATTGTTGGGGCCGGGTAGGAATTTCTTCCACTTGGCAAATTGGCACCAGCCATTTGGTTTTCACCTACCTTGTAGCAATTATCACAACTTTGTGAGGTTAGGCATTGGGTATGCCTTTGTGAAATATACTCAGAGTCGAGAGTGGATTTCATGCTCTTCATTCAGCTCATAGTGGTGAGGAGGAATGGAAGTTTCCCCAAAGTATCTGCTCTATATACATTATTTACACAATGGGCTGCACGTGATTGGCTAATTCCGGGATTCTCCTGTAGGCCAATCAGGTTGTGGATTCACTTCCACCTGGAGCTGGATTGGGTGGCTCCTGTGGACCAATCATACTGCTGCATTGTTCTAGGACCAATCAGACTGCTGCATTCTGAATCCTATTGTTCTAGGACCAATCAGACTGCTGCATTTTGGATCCTATTGTTCTAGGACCAATCAGACTGCTGCATTTTGGATTCTATTCAACTCAGTACATAACACTTTGTTTGGATGGAGGGGAGGTTGTAGCCTCTGTCTGCCCCTCCTCATTAAGGATATCTTGTTAAAGGGATCTGGGGGTGTGGATCCTGCCCGATGCCCTGACATGGGCTAGGGTCATGCCACGACCCCAACGGGGACCCCTCGGGGCGCTCTTATTTTATGTAAGTCATAGAGTTTCCCCTATTGGTGGTTTACCCTTAGATGGACTCCCTGCAGACGGGCGTGAATTGAGATATAGCCTGGCTTCACCCAATGCCTAAGCCACTGATGGCCAAACTTGGCCCTCCAGCTGTTTTGGGACTACAATTCCCACCATCCCTGACCACTGGTCCTGTTAGCTAGGGATGATGAGAGTTGTAGTCCTAAAACAGCTGGAGGGCCAAGTTTGGCCATCAGTGGAACCTAAGCCAAACCGTTCACATCTGTAACCAATGAAGTTGTGGCCTATTTGATCCCATAAACCTAAATACTTGTGTCTCTGTGTTTATTAATCACTAGGGAACAGCAGGTCATGGGGCCTTTGCACGCAATTGCCCCTCACCATCAGGCAAGCCAGCCCAACAGCTGAAAGCAGAAGCCCTTGACATAGCTGAATCTACAACCATTTTCTTTCCCTGGCTGCAGAGCTATAAAAGCAGAGGCCTATGTCACTTGCAGAGGGCCAACTGTAGACACAGTTCCCATTCAGATTGGCCATTACTTGTGTGATTTTAAGAAATGGTTACCTAAGTTTGTTTTCTTCTTCCCTCCCCTTTCTGCGTCTTTGATGTGTCTTTTAGGTTATAAGACTGCAGGCAGAGATGGTCTTGTTTTTAATCTGTCTGTGGCATTAAGGAAGTTTCAGGTACTTTAGAAATTAACAACATTGTCAGCAGCTGGGCTGAACTTCTACTTCCCAACAAGGTGGTTGTTTGCAGGGGCAGCTGATTGCAAGAGAATTATTGCACTGCTCCTAGGCACCCATCTGATCAGAAAATAAGTTCTCATTCCAGATGTCCCCAAGGGGATGAAGGTTGTTCCTCTGGATTTTAAATTCCAGGGGGACGACCCTGGAGCAAGCAGGAGGCTGCAACTACGTGATCAAGTGAGGCAAAATCAAGTTGCAAACATGATTCTGAAAAGCGACCCAAAAGAACATCAAATCATGGTGGTAGTGTAGAATCAGCCCACATTATTCAGATGGTGGCATCTCAGTGGTAGCCTTCAAGAGCAACATGGTGGGTGACCTTGGTGGAGACAAGTTCTCCACAGAGTAAATTGCTCCAGATTACTCACTCAGACCTTCTAAATCCACAATTCCCATCATTCGCCAAATGTTAATGTGCGCTATAAACATGAACTATAAACAACCGAGCCATTTCTAACAAGGTAGATTGAGGATAAAAGAAATCTGGGTCACAGGAGGCTTAGGTGCTGCTGCATCAATTAGGTGTGGTTAAATGTACTTTGGGCAGGTGAGCACAAAGTAGTCCTGGTGGCATGCCTACCTCCTCCTCGGTCTCACATCTCCTTCCTCCTGAGCAAAAGCAAATCAAGGCAGAAGAACGGGTGAGGCTGAATTCCTTGACTTTTCTTCAGGGCAGCAGTAGCAGGGTGAGTGGGCAGAAAGCCTTTATGGGATCCAGTATGGAGTTCCCAGTTTAAACAGCAGGATCACCTTTAACTTAGCCTACCTATGCCCCCAAAATAGCTATAAACCACAATAGCTATGTATAACCTCCAGCATCAGAGGCAGTCCATGCTGAAAATCGCAGGTGCAGAGATCACTGTTCCATTGAGGTACTACTTGCAAGTTGGCCACTATGAGAACCAGATGTCGCATTATGATGGACCCTTGGCCAGATCCACTAGGGGTTACTTCTCAAGTTCTTAAGAAAGATTCTTTGGCCAGCTCAGAGTATCAGGACCAGACTGATGAAGTCATTTTCATCAGCTCATGGTCCCTCAGCAAATTTGTAGCAGCAAACCTTGTCACTTGGCAAGTTCATGGTCTGTAATGATCAAACATCACTGGAGATACCACAGTAGTAGATCTACCTTTACATTAGGGGGCTCCCCAATGGGCCTGGTGCTGCAGCTTTCTAGTTTGCAAATCTGCTTGCCATGAGTCCTGCAATATGTGTTCCTGGTTTGTGTAGCTCATTTCCAGCTGGCCTCAGAGGGCAGGGACTGACTCCAGCTACAAAGTCTGCTTTTGCTGCTCAGAATATCTAAAGACCATCAGGGTGGGGCATTGTTTAGGGTTTGTTGCTGGGGCAAGATTTAGGCTCCATCTGCATTGTACATTTAAAGTGGTATCCTGTTGATAACTGAGTTGGATTCAATCAAGTGCATATTTGAAAGTAAAACAACAACAACAACAACAACAACAACACCCTGTTAATATCCAAGTAGGAATAAAGGATTTATTTTCAATACAAAAATCGGATTTTGTTTTGTGCAACATAAAACAACATTCGTGCAAGTTTTCCAAGCAGAAAACGAAACTATGAAGGTGCTTCCAACACAATTTGAGGTCACTAGTTGATAAGGCAATTTTTGATACATACAAAATACAGATGAGTGCAGAAAACAATGGCTTTTTGATCCAAGTCAAGATTATTTCTGACAGATGTACACCACCACTTTGTGTCTGACAGGGATAATTTTATTGGAATGGTTTCACAAGACTCTTTTGAGCATTGCGAAATAGAAACAGCAGTGTTATCCCAGAGATAACTTTTCCTTCACAGAGGATCACCCTTCCACGTTTGTTATGCCACAGCTGCTGACTTCCCTGAGCGAAGCAAGTTCTTTTATCTCTTAAGTATAAAATGATGGGTAAAGCAGTCACTCTCTAGTCACCAGCAAATAAGGTGGGCAGTTGCAAAAGTAGACAGGGCTTCTGCTGCTTCAATAGTTGTGCAGAAGACAGAATTTCAGCTGATGCACCTTGTAATGCAACTTACCTCTGCTGAATCCCCTTTTTCACAACTATTAAAAGGTGCAGAAGCCCTGTTCTCTGTTTCACATCTGACTATCTTATCTACAAAGGCATGGCAGTCCTGCTTGCAGAATGTTTATTAAAGAGGAACAAAGCCGAGTTTTCCGATTCCACAAAAGTGGATTAGAATGAGCTTGTTCTACAAGTTACAACACAAACATTTGCATAGTCACTATAAAAGCAATTGCATCATAAACAAAACATTGAAGGGAGAACAGGTTTATAAATGTGCAATTAATATAAAACTCGGATTATGACCGATATTGGCTCAAAAAGGTGGCATAACACTCATACAGATGAATGCTACAAGCTTGTTTCGTGAGACCTCAAAACCACTGGGGATTTTCCATCTCTTAATAATGGTTTTCGGAGCATGCCCTGACTTAATTGCAGGGCACAATTAATTGAAGGTTCTTAAACAGTTCACTGTGGGGGTTTTTGGCAACGGAGCAAAGAGTTTGAAAAATTGCTAATACATTTTGAGTCACATTCTAAATATATCTAGATGGTGATAGGAATCTTACATTTTCTTAGATACATCAAAAGGATTGCTTTAATACCCAGCTTGCTAATTCAGACAGGAAAATATTTTCATGTTACAAAATTGGAATTTGATTTTACTTTAATCTCCAAGTTTATTTTATTATTACCAAAATTGGGGTGGGGGTAGAATCCAATTACATTAATATGATACAGTGGTACCTCAGGTTAAGAACTTACCGTATTTTTCACTCTATAAGACGCACCAGGCCACAAGACACACCTAGTTTTTGGAGGAGGAAAACAAGAAAAAAAATATTCTGAATCCCAGAAGCTAGAACAGCAAGAGGGATCACTGCGCAGCAAAAGCAGCAATCCCTCTTGCTGTTCTGGCTTCTGGGATAGCTGCACAGCCTGCATTCGCTCCATAAGACGCACACACATTTCCCCTTTCTTTTTAGGAGGGAAAAAGTGAGTCTTATAGAGCAAAAAATACAGTAATTCGTTCCAGAGGTCTGTTCTTAACCTAAAACTGTTCTTAACCTGAGGTACCACTTTAGCTAATGGGGCCTCCCACTGCTGCTGCTGCTGCTGCTGCTGCACGATTCCTGTTCTCATCCTGAAGCAAAGTTCTTAACCCAAGGTAATATTTCTGGGTTAGCAGAGTCTGTAACCCGAGGTACCACTGCACAAGAGAATTAGAAAGTGCAATGCAAACAATAATAATCAAACCTGTAAATTAAAACAACCAATCTCAACTCGCTTTGGCTCAGTTCCTTCCAGAGTCTGTATGTAAGCTTGAGAAACTGTGGGCACAGTACATCAAGTTATGTGAACTGATTTCAAGTGTGCCTGCATATAGATCTTAAGAGTGCAGTCCTATACATGTCTACTTAGAAGTGTTGTTTTTTTAAATATATTCCCTTTTGCCAGGGATCCCTGGGAATTCTAGTACATTTTAAGTGAGGCTATTGTTTGCTTTCAGAATCCTTGGCTCCTCTGCAAACTACAGTTCCCAAAATTTCTGGGAGAAAGCACAATAAACGGGTATAAGACTGATGCAGTTTGTAACGCAGATATATAACCTTACATTTCTGCATTTGTTAATCACTTTCCCCTAGCTTTTAAAAAAAGTGCAATATGCATTTTAGATCAAAGCTTCCCAAACCAACATGTTTCATGGGCTTAGGATCCCTGTGCCAGTTTACACCAGCAGCAGAATCGTATGGTAACACTTTACCTGGACTGTGCCACTTAAAACTGCAAGCCAAAGATCACATCGATCAGAATGCTTCCCTATGAAAAAGCCCCACTTCCAAAACCACGCACACAGAAAGTTAGTATGCCCAAGAAAAGCTTGAACTGCTAGCTTTCTATGGCCAGTGATATTCAGAGCCTGAAGTGGCAAGTTCCAGGAAGTAACAACTATATCCCCATGATTCTTTTGATGAACTTGGCCCTACAGTTTCGGCTTGTGTTTGAGATGTGAAACTTTGTACTTAATTGCCCACAGAATCCACTGGTAACCTATCATATCTTATGCATTTTCAGCACAGTCTTAGGCATATTTACTCAGAAGTATATCCCCCGTCCCATTGTAATCATTCCCAAATACGTATGCATGGGACTGCAGCTTTTCGTCTGCTTGCCCCTTCGCCAAGTCTTTTCCCACTCCAATTTTACTCTTTTCAGACCAACAGCATCTAATGTATTAGGATAAGTATGAATGCAAATTCAGTGTTTATTAAGGAAAAAATAAAACTAAAACTAAGTTTATAGTGCTGGGTGGAGGAAAGGGGTGTGTGTGTGTGTGTGTACATTTTGGGGAACTCTAAGCAGAGAACTCTAAGCAGTGGAATTTGCTGCCAAGGAGTGTGGTGGAGTCTCCTTCTTTGGAGGTCTTTAAGCAGAGGCTTGACAACCATATGTCAGGAGTGCTCTGATGGTGTTTCCTGCTTGGCAGGGGGTTGGACTCGATGGCCCTTGTGGTCTCTTCCAACTCTATGATTCTATGAGATGAGCCAATCACGGCATTCAACCAGCCTCAGTGGCATTTCATAGCTAAAGAGAAAGGCTTATTTGGGAAAAATTGGAAAGGCGGTTAACACACGCAGTCTCTCCTTCCCAAGTATTAAAACATAAATTACCGCCAACAATTCACAACCCATTACCACCATAAGTTCTGCAGCTTTTAAGGTAAAGGTAAAGGGAGCCCTGATAATTAAGTCCAGTCGCGAATGACTCTGGGGTTGCGGCACTCATCTCGCTTTATTGGCCGAGGGAGCCGGCGTTTGTCCGCAGACAGTTTTTCCAGGTCATGTGGCCAGCATGACTAAGACGCTTCTGACAAAGCCACAGCAGTGCATGGAAATGCTTTTACCTATGTGCAAATCACACTTCTCATTTTCGCATAGTGCAAACTCCCCAAATGTTAGGGAACAACTTCTGAAAATGGAAATGTGAGCAAGACCACCCAAGACTAATTTGCTTCTTGACAGCAAATGAATGAACGTTCGCTCACCTTACCCTACAGAGAATTGGGACATTGGCCCATCTAGCACAATAGTGCATGCACTGACTGGCAGTGACTCTTCAAGGTTTTAGATAAGGGATGTTCCCAGACATACCTGGAGATGTCAGGGATCGAACTTGGACCCTTTGGCATGCAATGTGTGTGCTACGGCCCTTCCTCAATCCTGCCTTCCTCCCACATGTCAGTGGCATAACTTAAGGCTTGTGTGGCATCTTCAAGATGTGCACTCCATTCAAGGTGAGAAATGGCCAAGCCTATTAGGCCCTGCATAAACTGTAGAATCAGCCCCCACTGCACTGGACAAAGCTGGAGAAGACTGGCAGTGATGGACAAGGCATTTTTCAGGGATGCTTCTACACCATTACTGAGCTTCTCAGTGAAGAAAATAAAAATAATCCTGGAACACAGTTTGGAATCTGCCCAGTTGAGGGAAAATATGGATAGAAAATGGAATTCAAGTTAGGAATGAAAATGGGGACGACGACAACCAAACCCTCAGAAACCCTGGTTGAAGCCACAGCCCAAACTAATTCCACGGTACAAAGCGTTTTTAGCAGTCAAGGTGCCTCAAAAATATTCTGTGCAAGTACATTTCCTTTGGCTACTGAGACCTCTCCTCACTCTTGCTCTTGCTACAGAGGAATGTGGGTAACTTTCCACTGAGTTCTGCAGTTGGAGAGGCAGCAATCTTAAGTCACTCCTTCACTTTAAGTAATGACCGGTTCTTGTTTTCCTTCTGTAATGAAATTCAAAGTGATGATAAAGCTGGAGGGAGACTGTAGAAGCACCGGTCTCACTCTCGCTGTTCTTGTGAAAAGATGAGTCTCCCTTCTAAGTTGTATCCTTCATGAAAGGCCATCTCAAGTTCAAAGTCCTGGAAGCATGAAAGCCCCCCCTGAAACGTTTTACTAAGTTTGACTCTGCAGGTGTTTTTTTTCTCTTCTTCTTCCTGAGCAGGAACTTCACAAGTTCACCTGACTGTAAAGAGCCAGGAGCCACTGATGGATGTGCAAAACTCATAATTAAAAATTGAGCTAGCTTGGCTATTTTATTTGAACTCCAGATCTACTTTAAGCAGAATTTGGGGGTAACAGTTCTCAGAAGGGTCCAAGAGCTTTATGCACCTATATTCACCAGCATCTGCTATGCCATCTGGATTGCAATCCGTACACCCAGATCCTGCCTCACATTTGCTCTCCCCTCATAATCAGGCACCGTAAAATACTACTGCGGGTTATCAGCAAGACGGCACTTCCCCACAAACTATGTGCACAGGAACTTGCAACAGCTGGTAAGATGGACACGACAGGCTTCTGTCTCCTTGTGCAAGGAGAAGTAGTGGCAGCTGTACGCGAACACAAATGAGTTCATAAACCTCTTCCCCTGACCCCTATCCCACCCCGCAATAGCGAATATTAGCAGAGGTCAATTCAGCCAAGAAAAAATGGCCTTAATCCTGCTTTTACAAGAACAGAGGAGTCCAATGACACGACCCTAGAAAAGTTTGACCTGGGATAAAATCCAGCGTCACACATTTGGCTTAAAGTGCACTTGCTTCCCATACTCAAAAAGCAGAACCACTCTGTAGCAGTGTGGAAATGTACTTAGTTGAGATGATGTCTGTACTCTTTAAGGGTCCCTGGAATGCTGGCTAGCTATCTGTTGACAGTCTGCTCAGTTGCTGTGTCAGATTTAGCCAGCTCCCTGAGTTTAAATAATGTCCGCCCCCCCCCTTCATATTAGATTTAAAATTTCCATAGTGCTGGCTCTTCAGAGAATAGGGAAGCTTTTGTGGAATGTTGCCCGGGAACATGCTGAGAGATAGGAACTATTGATTGGGTTGTAACTGAACTCCCAATGAAAACCCCTTTGATGCAGGTAAAACTCTGGTGCTGTCCTTAGAATAATTTCTGCAGGGAGGAGATACACATCCCAAGGGTGCCTCGGGTCTGTTGCACTGAAGTGCAGAGGCAGCACACTTGAGAGGGATGCGATGAACTCATGGGACGCTGCCACAAGATCGCAAGAACTGGGTGCCGTTGTGCTCAGCTCCTGCTTGCAGACTTCCAAAGGGAATCTGTGAGAACAGTTCTATTCTCCCACTGTGAGAACAGGATGCTGGCCTGAACCAGCAGAACTCTTCTTATGTTCTTACAAACGCCAGCTGATAAAGCTGCCGCAAGATCCCTCCAGCACCTTGAGAAATTAACGATGCATTGCAAAGCACCAGTAGCGTGCAGGGTCAGCGAAGCACCATCTCAGACATGGTAGACCTCTTCTTCCAAGGCATGGTTCACTTCCCCGCGTAGGTGGCTGAAGGTGTTGTTCCGCAGGATTTGCCAACCGCGGTGGAAGCTACTCTGGGTTGTGCTCCGCGAGACGGTTGGAGACGGTTCCTTCCGGAAAGGATCGTCCAGCTCTAGCTTCCCGGATAACTTGTCCAGATCCTCTTTGTCTTGGCCCTTAAAGGCCTCTGCATAGCGAAGCATCTTCTGCTTGCTGGCATCCAAACGCTCTTCCACCCTGCACAGATTAGAAACAACGAGGTTAAGGACTTTTCTCCAACTTCTACTACCAATAAGGCAACTTTGGTGTTATCAGCAGCAAGCTCTAACCAACAGAGCTGAAAGTCACTTAATGGTCCAACTTAGCTGCTTCCTATGTTGCCATTAAATAGAAGACAGATGATAGATATAGATAGATAGATGATAGATAGAAAGATAGAAGGATAGATGGATAGATGGACAGACAGACAGATGATAAATAGATAGATGGATGATAGATCAGGCTTCCTCAACCTCAGCCCTCCAGATGTTTTGAGACTACAATTCCCATCATCCCTGACCGCTGGTCCTGCTAGCTAGGGATCATGGGAGTTGTAGGCCAAAAACAAGGTTGAGGAAGCCTGTGATAGATGATAGATAGATGATAGATAGATAGATAGATAGATAGATAGATAGATAGATAGATGATAGATAGATAGATAGATGATAGATAGACATAGATAGATAGATAGATAGATAGATAGATAGATAGATAGATAGATATAGATAGATATAGATAGATGATAGATAGATAGATGATTGATAGATGATAGATAGATAGATAGATAGATAGATAGATAGATAGATAGATGATAGATGATAGATAGATGACAGACAGACAGACAGACAGACATAGCTGCAATTGCTGTGCCATCAAACTCATTCATTCCTGCATGCAAATACAGCACTAGACAAAAGGGACTCACCTGAGAAACCACCTGTCCCCTAGTCCATACTCTCGCCCACAGATGCCAGAGCGAGGCCAGAGGCATCGTGGCAGTTTCCGCTCAAGCATGACTGTAGTGGCAACAACCTGAAGAAGAACAGAAGGTCAGAGGGCAATCCTTCGACTTGACAGGTTCGTATTCAGAAAGCAATCTGTTTCAGATTATCTGAATTTTAAACTTTACTGGATGCAATTCAGATTAATAATGGAGAACAACTGTTTTTTAAAAAAGAATATTAATGAAGTGATATTTGAGGTAATATGAAGCTATAAGGTAACATCTAGATCGTAGCTAGAGAAGCAGCAGCAGACACTATCAATAGTTACCATTTTTACACACTCAATCTACAGGAAGCCAGTTTCATGACTATGGCCAGGTGTGTCAGCCAAGGGGCTGTGAGGCACTTTGCCTCCCCCCTGAAATTCTTAAGGAGGGGGCCGGGCCCCCTCAATATTGAGGTGGCATGGTGTGCCACATCAGTGTGTCACAAGATGTGGTGCATGACATCAGGCTGTCTACAGGACCAGAATTCCCAGGGTCCCTTGCCTGGGAGCCATGGAGCTCAAACCAGACTGAAACCAGTGTAAATTTGCACATGTGCTAAGCAAGCAGAGGTGGCCTTTGTGGCACTTCTCATTCTTGTGCCACTAGAATCTCTGCCATGCTCACATTATGTTCTCACCTGTGCTCTCCAAAGCTCATCCCGTTCGCTGGCCACCCGCCAGTGGGTGTCGCCCATCATGGCAATAAGCAAGTTCAGCATGAGCAGAGTGGCAATGATCGCAAAAGCAAAGTACACCACGCTGAACATGAAAGGTAGGTCCACTTCGTAGTTGGCAGGTCCGTCAATGATGGTCAGGAACAGTTCGAAGGTGCTGAAGAGAGACATGGGGTAGTTGTAGAAATGGCCCACACCATTAGGGTCCTCTGTCTGGAAGATGATGTAAAAGGCTGGTGGCGGAAGGAAGAAAGGAAGGAAGGACACAAAGAGGGCTGGTCAACTACAGAAGATGTCAAGGGAAAGGGCACAGGGTCCATTCTATTAATAATAACAATATTAGTAACAATAGCAGCAGCAGCAGCAGTAATAATAATAATAATAATAATAATAATAATAATAATAATAATAAACAACTGCCCTATACCCATAGATCTCAGAGCAGTTCACAACATAAAATCACAATACAAAAAACAGAAAATACATAATAAAGACAAAGACAAAGACAACCCAGTAATCCCCTGTGGTGTTTGCGTCCTAGGTGGGTCATAAGGAAAGGGTTAAATGAGTGTGATGTGATTGGCCAGAGAGAAACTGATAGGAGGAGTTAGAGTTAGAGTCGGAGGTGTGTGGAAGTCAGTTGAGAGTTGGGAGTTGGAGAAGAAAGAGGGAGGATAAGTCTGTGGGTTGGTCGAGTTGTGTTGTGAGGGAGTGAGAGGAACTGTTAGGTGGAGTCAGATAGATAGTTGGGATAATCAGTTGAAGTTGTTAGGTCAGTATAGAAACTAAGATTAAGAAACTAACAAGAAAAATTAACTGAAATCTTAAACCTGTTCGTGCTTATAAAAATAAACTTGATTATTTGTTAATGTTAACAACTGTCTGGACTCCGTGTGTACCCGTGAGAAACGGGTTGGTGGCAGCGAAGAGGCAATCACAGTGGTGGCACAGGGATCAATAGACCGTCAAACGTCTGGAGACCCTGTGTGATCGCCACATCCCCCCTTCCACAACACGCTTTAAAAGGGCATCGGATGTACACCAGCCAAAGGCCTGGTTAATGAGGAATGTTTTTTGGCCTGGTGCCAGGTGAACCTCGCTGGGGAGAATATTGGACAAATGGGGAGCCACCGCAGAAAAGGCCCTTTCTTCTGTTACCACCCTCCTGGCTTCTCATGGAGGAGGCACACGAATAAGGGCCTCAGAGGATGATCTCAGGGTCTGGGTAGGTCCATACGGAGAGAGGTGGTCCTTGATGTATTGTGCTACTGAGCCGTTTAAGGCTTTATGGGTCAAAACCAGCACTTTCCAAAATTGTGTACTTTCCAGTTTACGGGCTGCATCTACTGTCAGTGAACCTACACTATTGAAGGCACATTAACACCATGTCTTTTGCTTCTCTTTCCTAGCTTCCTTGCCTTTTGACTCCATGCCAATAGTACACCATTCCCTGCTCTCTCAGGGTGAGGCTCCAACTCCAGCTCCCCCCACCCCCACCCTTTGGTCTTTGCTCAGTTCCATACTCCTTCCACTCAGTTCTCTACATCCACCACTACATCCTTCCTGCAGATCTCTTCTTCTTAATCTAGCACTGCCTCTGTCCCTCTTGCTTCAGGAACCCTATTTTTGGATGATCAGTTCCTCTGAGCTCCATTCTTGCCTAGTAAAAACTGATATGAATCCCCACGGCCACTCAATGCACCCATCCGTTTCTGTCTCACCTGATGCAAAGCCAAGTATCACAACCGCCATCAGGCCACAGAAGCGTATAAGATCTCCAAAGATCATCTGAAGGAAGGAGAGAAATGAGATGTTGTGAAATCCAAGCTGTCCACAGCACAGTTATTTCCCACCCAATAAATATCTAGTTTGGACAATTAAAGGTAGACTAGGTAGGCTCACAGGCTGTAAAGGTAAAGGTAAAGGGACCCCTGACCATTAGGTCCAGTCATGACCGACTCTGGGGTTGCAACGCTCATCTCGCTTTATTGGCCGAGGGAGCCGGCGTACAACTTCCAGGTCATGTGGCCAGCATGACTAAGCCACTTCTGGTGAACTACAGCAGCGCACGGAAACACTGTTTACCTTCCCGCCAGAGCGGTACCTATTTATCTACTTGCACTTTGACATGCTTTTGAACTGCCAGGTTGGCAGGAGCAGGGACCGAGCAACGGGAGCTCACTCCGTCGCAGAGATTCGAACTGCCGACCTTCTGATCGGCAAGCCCTAGGCTCAGTGGTTTAACCCACAGCGCCACCCGCGTCCCTTCGCAGGCTGTAGCTATCCTCAAATTGCCAGCTCCAAACTGCTGGAACAGATAGGCCATTAGTCTGATTCAGCATGGCAACTCTTAGGAGGCTTTGGGGAAACTACTGTTGGCATTTAAGGCATTTTGCTCCTGCTTTTGGAGTCTATTCCTGCAATGGCCAGCCATTTTAGCCCTTTCTACGCAACAGATTCTTCTGGAAGGAAGTTTAGATAGGAGGCAAATGGGAGACAGAATCTTGAATTGATGTATCTGAATTTGCAACAAAGTCGGTGGCATTCCTCACCTTCTGTATCATAATGGTGAAGGGGCCAAGCATCTGAAACCCTCGAGCGAAATACATGATGTTGCACCAGCCCAGAACCAAGGCACAGGACATGGGTACCACCTCTCCATCGGTGCTTGTGAGTCGCATTACCATGGTCACCAGGATTAAACATGCATACATGATGCTGCGAAGGAAATGGTACGGTCAGGAATGTGGACACCTACAGGCGGTTATCCCGCTGTCAGGGATTGGCTGGATGAGAAAGCTTGGAGCTGTCCACCCAAGAGCTCCCCAAGGAGGGCACAGAAGAAGACAACTTAGATCCCAGATCCTGGTGGTGGATCACTGAAGAGCAATCTGCAGAAGGGACAAGGTGGGAGGTGCTAGAAGCAGGGGATTGAGCGATCAAGAGGGGCAAGAGAAGGAGAGCCTTCCAGGAAAGGCTTAGAAGCTGAGAGTCACAATGTGAGCGCAGACTCAGGCACAGAGGAATCCTGTCCCACTCCTGCTGGCTAGTCTCCCCCTCTGACATCTTGATCAAGGAGAATGATGCACATGGCTGAGCAATGGGCCAGACAGGCCCAGAGGAGGAGTTCGCCCCCTTGACGCAGCCTTCGTCTGCTTGGGAGGGATCTAGCGTGAAAAGATAGAGGGGAAAGAATGGAGGTAGATTTTACTCTAGGGAAAACCCAGCAAACAACCTAGAGGCTATCGCTGCGTCCTCTTGAGAGACTAGCTTCTCTCGAAATTCCTCAGAACTACCAGCTGAGGAATAAAACTAATTCACTCACATTTTGACTTCAGGCAGAAAAAGTTAGTTGTGACTCTCTGAGAGAGATTTCCAAAGAAAGAGATCTGGGATAGAAGAAGCCCATAAAAGAGGTGGGATGATGGGGAATAAGAGACAGAGAGCAGGTTAGTAAAGGAGAGTTTTTAATGAGTTTTGGAGATGTAGAGACTCACATGATGATGTGGAAAGGTCCTCCCAGGATGGTTCGTCCAAAATACTTAGTGGCTCCAACTCTCAGAATATCTGGAATCTGAAACAATTGCACCAGTTAGAAAGGAACAGCTGTTTTTCACCCAGAGCTGGAGCTACTTCTGCCCTCATAGCTATATGGTCTAGCCCAGCAGCCTACCCTCATTATGATTACTTTTTTTTATTATGCTGCCTATTATTATGCTTTATATTATGTACCGTATTTTTCGCCCTATAGGATGCACTTTTCCCCCTCCAAAAATGAAGGGGAAATGTGTGTGCATCCTATGGGGCGAATGCAGGCTTTCGCTGAAGCCTGGAGAGTGAGAGGAGTCGTGTGCACCGACCCCTCTCGCTCTCCAGGCTTCAGGAAGCTCTGCGCAACCCCTGGGAGACCGGCGCGACTTCGCCTGCATTCCGCGAAGAGCGCGTCCGGGCTTCGCGGAGCTCCCCACAAGCCAGGCTCCCTAGGCTTGCGGATAGCAGGCTGTTCTGGGGGCTGGGGTCGGGGGAAGCTCGGGCTCCCCTGGGGGAGGGAAAAATATTTTATTCCCCCCCCCCAAAAAAATACTAGGTGCGTCCTATGGGGCGGTGCGCCCTATGGGGCGGAAAATACGGTAATTATTATTATGCTCCATAAAATGTGTTCTTAATGTTGTACAATGTCCTGGGATCTTTTGGTAAATGGTGGTATATAACAACAACAACAACACCTTGGGCTTTTCCGTCTCCTAGGTACCAGTTTAAGGGTCTAAGGGGTGTTAGGGAGGAGATTAAGATCTGTTGTGGAAGTGATATGCTCCCCAAAATAAGTAATTTTAAAATATAAGCTTCCCCGAGTCTATTGAATAAAGTCAAGCATAGATCATGTGGATTAGTAGTGGCAAAACTCTAGAGATTTGGGGTGTATTGGCCAAACACTTCCAAACAGGCAGCATAAATACTACAAACTATATTTGACTCAATGCATAAAATCAACAAGTTGGATTGCCTTCTTTCACTCTGCAAGATAGGTAGCTGCTGATTATAGTAATCAAGTCATGTATAGTTTGCACTGTTGTTTGCTAGCAGTTGGAAGTGCTCGACCAAACTACAGTGCCCATGGTTTCCTGGAGGAAGTGTTGACAACTGAACTGGTTTCAAAATTTTGTAGTCTAGATATGCTCTATTAAAGCACAACAGTTCAGTGCCGACCCAAATGGAAGGAAGATGGAGCTCCTGGACTGGTTTTGGTTTCATTTGAACAACAGCTGTTGCTGGTTTTCCTCACCTCTAGGAGCAAAATTGCCATGGCTCCTATCACAGTGATCAGCTCCCCCACCAGCCTGAGATGATCTTCATATGTCTGATAAGACTCCTAAAAACAGAGACGAAAGGACAACTGATTAGTGAACAAATAAGGAGATGAGAAAGCCCTGAAAAAGCGACACATTGAACATATTCTTCTGTTTTCTTTCTGTTCTTGTTTCAGCTTTGAAAGTTCATAAATGTTGTTTACTATGCACTTTGCAGGCACAATTAATAACTTAAAAAAGACCACAGCCAATAAACTTTTACATGGATAAATACATAGCTGGAATGCACCCGGGTTTCCTGGATTATTATTTGCCCTCTCCAAACTCTCCCAATGTCGATAGATGCAATAAACTCACTGAGATTGAAGAGTGGATTGCTGCCATTTCAGGCCGCAGATGGGGAGATGCAATTTTTCAAAATGTGGAACTTCAGGGAGAAAGGTTCCAGCCTAGCTCTGTCTCTGCTATGGTAGTTATTTTAAGTATTAAACGGTAAAGGATCCCTGACAGTTAAGTCCACTTGCGATTGACTCTGGGGTTGCGGCGCTCAACGTTTGTCCGCAGACAGTTTTTCTGGGTTATGTGGCCAGCATGACTAAGCAAAACCAGAACAGCGCACGGAAATGCCATTTACCTTCCTGCTGGAGTGGTACCTATTTATCTACTTGCACTTTGACATGCTTTCGAACTGCTAGGTTGGCAGGAGCTGGGACAGAGCAACGGGAGCTCACCCCATCGCGGGGATTTGACCCGCCAACCTTCTGATCGGCAAGCCTTAGGGCTCAATGGTTTAGACCACAGCACCACCCGCGTCCCTTTATTTTAAGTATGGATGTATTCAAAAGTGAGATACAGCTTCCCCCACCTGCAATCTTAAGTAGTATAAAGCCCTTTTAATTCTTTTAGGGTTTTACTATTTGTTCCTGCCTCGTTTTGCAGCATGCATGGATTCACTGAGAAACGTGGACCAATAGAACAGGCCTGTTTATTTATATAAGAGGCTATTAACAAAAATAACTGAATTTTAACAGGGGGAAACACACACATACACACCTGCAGTGTTTTCTGCACGGCAATGGTCATGTCCCGCTCATCTGTTTGATTTTCTGACCGTGATTTCAGAGGTCTGTAAATGCAGGACATGGTGAAGCAGATAATGTACAGGACATAAAATAATGCCAGGAAGCAGAAGTATGGGCGCCCGTAAGTGTTCCACTTCAGACTCACAAGCTCCTTAATTGGCGTGATGTCTAGGATGCGACGAGCCTGTTGGGAAGAAGCAGAGATTGACTTTAGCTCCAAAAGACATTTCTTACTGGGACACAGTTTGAAGGGAGGATGGAAGAAACACATTTCAACAAAAAATGTATCTCGACAAAGCGCTCTCTCTCTCTCTCTCCTCTTTCCATCCCAAGTGAGGGCGAATTCTTAGAGGAGAATGAGTGCAGATCTCTGCAAACATTAGGCAGGGCTGCTTTCCAAAGCATGAACAAAAGGGTTAGACTGCTTATCTGTCGTGAACAGGGATGGAGGAGAAATAGGATTCAGTTCACATTTAAAGCTGAATCTCTCAAATCCGTACTTTCTGAAACAATGTACAAACCAAAACACAGCCGTCTTTGAAATTTCACGCTGATCTGAATTTTGCGATGGAGTTCTCCAACCAACAGTTGTTTACAAAAATGCATGCATCAGGGGGACATTTAAAAAATTAAGACGCTAGTGAAAGTTAACATACAAAAAATGCATTCACTCAGGGGAAATAGCTTGCAAAAAGGTGTACACAAGTCAAAACTGCATATAGAAATGCGTTTATTAGGAGAAATTCACCCAAAAATGCTGATGATTTTCAAACTGCTACAAAACAGAAGAAAACTGAATATTAGCTTGGGCAAATGAGAAACTAGGAAAATTTAAATGGACAGTTCTTTCCATCCCTAGTCTTGAGTGGTTGTGTGTATATGTCCTGGTGCAACAGAGCAGATTAGATGGCTGTAGGTAGAGGTGGGGGGCGCAGATATGAAGAGCTCTGCCTTTTTCTTCTTAAAGGGGAAGCTCTCTGCCACAACACCTAGACGGCGTTATTCTTTGCCCTTCGCAACACTCAAATCCTGCCTCTTCTTTGAAGGATTTAGCTTTATATCTTAAGTCACCATCGCCTGCTGAGAGAAACCCTAAGTAGACATATTACGACATTTCCACATCCGTGCCCCTTGCTCCCTTTACTGCCTCCCTTGACTTTGGTATATTTCACCACTTTACTGTCTTAGGTTTTACATGGTAAGTTCTTTAAAGCAGGAAGATCCCATTTATTTATGTTACACTGTTGCTGCAGACATAGCAGAGAAAATGATGATTATAATGAGGTGGTAAGGTAAAGGGACCCCTGACCATTAAGTCCAGTCGTGGCCGACTCTGGGGTTACAGCGCTCATCTCACTTTACTGGCCGAGGGAGTACAGCTTCCGGGTCATGTGGCCAGCATGACTAAGCCGCTTCTGGTGAAGCAGAGCAGTGCACGGAAACGCCATTTACCTTCCCACCAGAGCGGTACCTATTTATCTACTTGCACTGTGATGTGCTTTCGAACTGCTAGGTTGGCAGGAGCAGGGAACGAGCAACGGGAGCTCACTCCGTCACAGGGATTCGAACCGCCGACCTTCTGATCGGCAAGACCTAGGCTCTGTGGTTTCTGTCCTAGGCTCAAGCGATTCTGCTTCTGTAGCCCACAAACCGCTCTGAGGAGGGAAATCTGTAGGCAACTGTGACTCAAGGAATCTGCGGTGGGGAGAAGCCATGCCTTACAGGGCCTCTTCCCAAATGCCTGTAGAGCTGCTAGGGGAAAGGGAAAACTGCAAGAGAGTCTCGCACTTCTATTCACTTTCCCTGAAGGAGCAGAGGAGGTGAAATAGGGCCCTGCCCTCACTTTCTCTGTCGGTCAGGAAAACTTGGGGGCAGGGGGAGGCACACTCCACTGGCCAGATAGTGACAGGATTTGTCCTTTGGGAATCTCTACAGACATCATATAATAATAAGACAGGCTGTTTACAGTGGTACCTCAGGTTAAGTATTTAATTTGTTCTGGAGGTCCGTACTTAACCTGAAACTGTTCTTAACCTGAAGCACCACTTTAGCTAATGGGGCCTTCTGCTGCCACTGCGCTGCCACTGCACGATTTCTGTTCTCATCCTGAAGCAAAGTTCTTAACCTGAAGCACTATTTCTGGGTTAGCAGAGTCTGTAACCTGAAGCGTATGTAACCTGAAGCGTATGTAACCCGAGGTACCACTGTATTGGGTTTGCAGACCTTACAAAGGAAATGCTTTTGCCCAGTATAGCAATTAATCCCCACGATGGGTGTGATTATATGGCATACCTTCCAACATTTCTCTGATGAGAATAGGGACGTCCTATTCCATCATCATCATCATCAAAAACCCGTCCATCTGACTGGGTTGCCCCAACTACTCTGGGTGGCTTCCAACAGATATAAAACCATAATAAAACATTTTTTAAAAAACTGGGCTGTCTTCAAATGGCTCAAGGGGTTGGAAAACTCCATACCCTCCAACATTTCCCCAATGAAAATAGAGACATCCTGAGGAAAAGCGGGACATTCCAGGATCAATCAGAAACTGGGACTGCTTCTGTAAATCCAGGACTGTCCCTGGAAAATAGGGACACTTGGAGGGTCTGGTGTTGGGGAGGGGGGCAAGGTTAAACTCAGGGTGCAGCTTAGGGGTGGTCCTATCAGGCAAGAGATCTGGATGAGAACAGACCTTTATTTTCTACTGCAGAAGAAGAGTTTGGATTTGATATCCCGCTTTCTCCTTTCCCTTCCTCCCCCCCACAAACACTCTGTGAGGTGAGTGAGGCTGAGAGACTTCAGAGAAGTGTGACTGGCCCAAGGTCACCCAGCAGCTGCATGTGGAGGAGCGGAGACGCGAACCCAGTTCCCCAGATTACAAGTCTACAGCTCTTAACCACTACACCACACTGGCTTAGTCCTGATACATATACTGGAGGAAGCGTCTACAAAAGGGTAACAACAGTTTCCTGGTGGGCCAAGAAAGTGAATAAGAGTGGCAAGGAAGGAAAAAAAAGGTGGGGGAGAGATAAAGGGTCATATGTCAGGGGCTAGGGAGCCTGTGGTCCTCTGGATGTTGCTAGCCACCAAATCCCATCATCCCTAAGCATTAGAATTGCTGGCTGGGGCCGAAGGGAGCTGGAACGCAACAACATCTGGAAGGCCACAGGTTCCTCATCCAGGGAAAAGAGGCCTTCAGTGGCAAACATGTTGCTGTGAACAGAAGGCGCATAAAGTTAGCAATAAAAGGGAGGATGGAACACAGAGGTGGGGAAGTTTGCTCACCAGGCTGCGAAGGCAATCTTTTTTTATTGGAGTTTTAACAGCCAGCATAAATGCAACTTTGCTTATCTGAAACCGCCACCCAAGATTTACAGTAATATAGGTGCCAAAAAGGTAGAACAGGGGAGGGAAAGTGGAAAATGTTTACAGAACAATGTGGAAAATGGGATTATAGCTTCTTGTGACTTCTGCTAGCAACTGATGTCATTAATATAGGCCCAAAGAGTTGTACGACACATACTTCAATGGGGATGCCAGATAATATTTTCGTTATGTGCTGGTTGCTTGCAAGAGATCTGCTACCTTGCCATGAGAAATTAATTTAATAAAAGAGAGGCAACCTAGGACAGGGGCAGGCAGATGGGAGAGAGGGACAGTGGAAGCAGGCACTTACACATGGCAGTTTACTGCTAAGTGTTGCTAATCCAAGCACGTTTTGTGCAAAACCATCAGTCCAACTGGCTATATCCTATGCACAAGATCAGTATCCCTTCGTTGTTGGATACTGTGCATGTTTTGTGCAGCTTTCACAGGACGTCATCCTTATCAAAATGCCATGCCATATCATTTCCACCGTTTAATCTGGATTTATACTGTTTCCAGGGATTAAACAGGGAAACAAAGTCCAAAATCATGTGGCAGGGACTCCAGTTTACTGTTAAAACATGAAATTGTGCGGATGTGTATACAGTACAGTGTTGCCTCGCAAGACGAAATTAATCCGTTCCGTGAGGCTCTTCGTATAGCGGTTTTTTCGTCTTGCGAAGCAAGCCCATTGACCGCTTAGCGGATTAGCGCTATTAGCGGTTTAGCGGCTTTTAGCGATCAGCTGTTAAGTGGCTTATCAGTGGATCAGCTGATAAGCGGCTTAGGAAAAGGGGGGGGAAAGGGGGAAAAACCCCGCAGGAACTCGCAAGACATTTTCGTCTTGCGAAGCAAGCCCATAGGGAAATTCGTTTTGCGAAGCGCCTCCAAAACGGAAAACCCTTTCGTCTAGCGGGTTTTCCGTCTTGCGAGGCATTCATCTTGCGGGGCACCACTGTACAGGCCGACGATTACCCATGGGTGGTATCTAGGATTTGTAATTCATGCTCAGAGGCAAATCCTATAAATGAAGTAGGAAGCAGCAGAGGGTGCATGGGGGCGTGAATTACTCTCTAGGGCTAGTTATAGCACTAAATGCATAGGAGATCTGAAACAAACCTATAACGAAAAAGAAAGGGAAAGAAGGACGACATTGCGCAAGCCAGAGCGGCTGCTGCACTGTTGGGTGTAGTCAAAGACCAAGGCTGCATATGTGAATGTGCTTCCAACCACGTTCCATAGTGCCATTTCATGTTTATGATAGTGCAAAGAGGTCAAAAAAAGAAACTAAGGTACAGTGACGTCAAATGTCCCAAATCATACAGGCGAGCTGGTTGATAACAGTTGCTGCCACAAAGCCATTTAACAGGCCTATTGTGCGTGGAGTATTTCCCATGTAATAAACAAGCCATAGAATTTAATGGGAAGACTGCCAAGTCGCATATGGAACTTTCACAGCAGGGTTTGCAAAGTCTTAACAGGCAAACCATTTCTTTTTTGGGAGCAACAGAGATGCATTGCCAGAGTTCAAACCTGGGAAATTTGGACTACAAAGCATGCACTGTATCACTGAGCTGTAGTCTTAAGCAGTTGCAGTTTGCAAAGGTCATAACATATGCGTGTGTGTGTGTACACACACACACTTTTTTCAAATGGGGTTTTCAGTAAATCAATGGCCAAGGCTTCAGAATAATTGGCTATTCTCAATGGCTTTGCAGCTTGAGAGCCCTTGTTATTACTGTGTTTTCAGGCTCAGAGGCCAAATCTAATTGCACTGCCTCTAACCAAACCTGCGCTTCCGCTTCTGAATTTTACTCACGGGAAGATTCTGGATCATATGAAAAGTGACAGTCTAGCCCTAGCAGCCAACCTAGCCCTGTTGCAGCTTCCCAACAGCATACAGTGGTACCTCGGGTTAAGAACTTAATTTGTTCTGGAGGTCCGTTCTTAATCTGAAACTAATATTTCTGGGTTAGCGGAGTCTGTAACCTGAAGCATCTGTAACCCGAGGTACCACTGTATACTGAATGATGGACGTCCTGGGGAAAAAGGAAGGTTGCAGTATCTAGTGGGGTTCTTAGGAGGCCAGAGGGGTAGAAGTGGGAGGAGGAAAACAAACAGGAAAAGAAAGGATTAATGAAGCTAAGTTGCCCAAGTTTCATGAGGCTAAATGTGTGTGCATTAAGGCTGCATTAGCCTATCAAATCCACTGCAATTAGTAATGCGAGCATTTGAGGCAGTTTCTTGGATCTTTAAGAATATTCCACAATGCAACTTACAGATTGCAAAGCCCCAGAATATACAACTGCCATTCCCTTCCTAATGAAGGCTGGAAGACAATAGGGGACACAGGGCCAGCTTGCTACAGGGTGAAGGCTACTGTGCAGAGGCTACTCCTGCTGGATACTCCTGTAGTCCTTAGGGGTACTTGAGACCTTTCGAAACAGACTTTTTTTCTTTTGACTTGAAGAAAGCACTGAACTTTGCTATGATATCTCTAGAATTCTGTTCTGAGAGGAAAAGCAACGTAAAGCAAGGATGTATGCCTATCTGTTTGAAAAAGAGCTCTGCATGCAGTGCCAAATTGACAAATTTAACGATGGAAATTAAGAGATCAAGAAGAGGCAGACTTTAAGGAGGAGTGGAAAACTTTTGAGGAATATTTAAAGAATTGTTGTGAACATGTAAAAATGCAGGTAGGATTTGAATGAAGAGCCGCAGTTGAATACTTGTTGGAGAATGGTGTGGAAAAGATAAGGTACAGAATATTGATAATATGCAGCAATTTTAGAAATTATTGGGGAGACCATGGAGGGGGTAGAGGGAAGTCGAATGTGAAACAATCGTGTATCTGGAAAGTACAGTGGTACCTTGGTTCCTGAGCAGCTTGGCTGCCGAACGCTGCAAACCCAGAAGTGTTCCTATTTGCAAATGTTTTTTGGAAGATGAATGTCCAATGCGACTTCCGATTGAGTGCAGGAAGCTCCTGCAGCCAATCGGTAGCTGTGCCTTGGTTTTCAAACAGTTTCGGGAGTCAAACGGACTCCCAGAACGGATTAAGTTCGAGAACCAAGGTACCACTGTATGTATTAATTTGTAAACTTTTGAAATTCAGAAATATATATATATATTAAAGAGCTCTGCATGCCGGTAACGCATAATTCTGTCCTTTCCCAAGTTGGTATTTCTGGACGTTAAAAAAACATCTCCATTAATACAAACTGCTCAAACCTTGTAATGCTTTGGTAGCCAATTGTGCATATTACAGCCTAATTAATTTCACTGAGAAAACAGAAAAGCGCACAGTCCATTTAGCCTGGAAAGCTACGCTGTCACCTGAAGCTTCAGCAAGGTTCCAATGGACAGTTTGTGTATTTGCAGTGCAAGACTGCATTCCTTCACTCTGTCCCACAAAGTTGAAGCCTGTGATGCAAATCCTGTTCTGGAATCCCACCACTTTTTCTCCTTCTTCCTTTCATCAGCTGGCCAAGGAAGTCCTAAACATTGTGGATTGTACGAACAGCTGGGATAAGGACCACTCAGATTGCTCCTTCCATATTACCAGTACAAGTCCTCTTTTCCACAAAGACAAAAAAAAAAGTATCTGAGCTCCACAGTACCTCTCTTCTCTTGGTTGAGACAATAAGCTCTAGAAAAGGCTGGTCTTCGTTCCAGGAGTCTATTTCCGTGAGGTCGTAGAAAATGTTGTTAATGGGCCCAAAGGACCACATCACGTGCTTTCGCTTCTGCATAAGGTGCTGGAACATCTGAAGAAAGACAGCAAGGGTTACAGAAAATCCAATACTTGGTGCTGGACTGTTTGGGTTGGAGGGCAGAGCTTATTTGGGTGAAAATTCATAGACCCCAAAACCTACTTAATTTGCACTTCCTGAAACAATATTTGAACTGATGAAACAGAGCTACCTTTGAAATTTTTGTACTTGTTCACCTAATTGGGCATGAGCGAACCTGGAAGCCAAGCCCGGTGCATAATTAATCTAGTGTACACATTTCAGAATACAGTGGTACCTCAGGTTAAGTACTTAATTCGTTCCGGAGGTCTGTTCTTAACCTGAAACTGTTCTTAACCTGAAGCACCACTTTAGCTAATGGGGCCTCCAGCTGCTGCCACGCCGCCGAAGCATGATTTCTGTTCTCATCCTGAAGCAAAATTCTTAACCTGAAGCACTATTTCTGGGTTAGCAGAGTCTGTAACCTGAAGCGTATGTAACCTGAGGTACCACTGTAGTTGTTTTGCAATGATCTTGTTTACCAACCCAGTTTTGCAAACTGGAGTGAGGTAGGAAAGGGGATCCGCAAATCACTAGAGTTTATTGGTTGGGCAAATAATTTTTCTACATGTGCCCACAAGTTTGAAATTCCATTTGCTTTAAAATAACTATTTTCCCCCTTCAAGGTGTCTCCCACATTGATTAGTTGGACTGTGTGCTCACCACGGTGTTGCCCTCGACTCCAGCCAGTTTGAATGGAGTGAGGCCTTCGTGGTTTTGGATCAAGTCGAAAGGTCCCAGGCCAGCCTCTCGTTTGTCGTAGGCAAGCAGCAGACTGTACATCTGGCAGGCAAAGGTCCTGTTGGGTTGAAGTACCAGGACATGAAGAACAGTGTTACCTGAAATGGAAACAGCATAAGAGAACCATATTCAGGGAATAGAAGTTACAAAACACAGCAGTTGAGTGGTAATGCTTACTGTGCTAATATCAGATTATTTAGTAAAGTGAAAGCTCTGCTCAGGAGTGATCAGTAGATCTAAACCAATGGAAGTACCGTATTTTTCGATCTATAAGACGCACCAGACCATAAGACGCATCTAGTTTTTGGAGAAGGAAAACAAGAAAAAAAATATTCTGAATCCCAGAAGCCAGAACAGCAAAAGGGATCGCTACGCAGCGAAAGCAGCAATCCCTCTTGCTGTTCTGGCTTCTGGGATAGCTGTGCAGCCTGCATTCGCTCCATAAGACGCACACACATTTCCCCTTACTTTTTAGGAGGGAAAAGGTGAGTCTTATAGAGCAAAAAATACGGTATTTGATTAAATCAATGTTAAACTGATGGGGCCAATTTTAAAGATTATGGTTGAGCACTGAGCACCAGCTGGCATTTTTTTTTTGAGACTATTTCAGCTGTGGTATGTCACAGGCAATGAAAAATAATGCATTAAAAATGTCCTTTTTAAGAAAGAATAGAAACTAGAATTAAAATTGTAAAGAAAAATCCACTTCATAAACAAGAAAAATTTCACCTGTATCATCCTTTGTCTAATAATGGGCTATTGGTCATTCGTCACACATTTGTAATTGGTTCAGTGATCGGGCAAATATACACATATAAAATTACCACCCCCTCAGTATATGAACACTTTTGTGATGTGTTGCTTTATTTTATTTATTTAATTACATTTCTATTCTGCTCTTCATCCAAGACTCATAGGGCAGTTTACATTATTAAAACACAAAAATACAAAACATAGTAACAAACGAAAACAATCCCCCCCCCCCCAGTTTAAAATGTCACAGATGGTTTAATCAGCTTAAGGCTAATTAGTATTGAGGGGCTGGTAAAGGTAAAGGTAAAGGTACCCCTGCCCGTACGGGCCAGTCTTGACAGACTCTGGGGTTGTGCGCCCATCTCACTTAAGAGGCCAGGGGCCAGCGCTGTCCGGAGACACTTCCGGGTCACGTGGCCAACGTGACATCGCTGCTCTGGCGAGCCAGAGCCGCACACGGAAACGCCGTTTACCTTCCCGCTGGTAAGCGGTCCCTATTTATCTACTTGCACCTGGAGGTGCTTTCGAACTGCTAGGTTGGCAGGCGCTGGGACCGAGCAGCGGGAGCGCACCCCGCCGCAGGGATTCGAACCGCCGACCTTTCGATCGGCAAGTCCTAGGCGCTGAGGCTTTAACCCACAGCGCCACTATGTAAATATAATTGCCTGATCCATGAATCAGTTTAAAGCATGCAATCATTATAGCAACGCATGTCTTAATCTAATAACAACCTTCTTTCTTAGACAAGGAATGGTGCAGGTGTGATTTGTCCGGCTTATGGGTGTGTTTGCAGCAAGATGATATTTAATTAGATGTCTTCCTCCTCAAATTTCAACTCATTGGCTTCTACCATGGTCAACCCAGAAAAAAAATATTTGCCCTATTTTACTACAAAGAAGAAATTAATTCTCCTTCTGACTGCAGGTCTCTTACCTAGAGAATCTTGTGCCCTTATATCAGCTCCATTTTCCACCAAGAGGCTCACAATTTCCTCATTTCCTGTGCAGGCGGCAAAGGATAAAATATGCTCCCCTGAAGAGGAATACAAGGGACAAAACAGGATTAAAACAGGACCCAAGCCTTTGGAGGGGGAGGGGATATTTCTCTGAAGTTTAGTAATTAAGGCTACAACATTTGGCTGGCCCATTGGTTGAGCCAGCGTTTGACAACCTGGTGCCCTCCAGATGTTTTGACTATAGTTCCCATCACCCTCAGGAGCACCTGATGGCTGGGGATGATGGGAGTTGTGGTCCAAAACATCTGGAAGGCACCAAGTTGGCAAAGTCTGGTTAGACTAATTATTTTTTCATTCATTAATAAGGTGCCCCCTGATTAATCACACAGAAGATACAGGTGGTTACAAAAGCTGTAGGTGATGGCTGCCTTCTTAGAAGAGATATTCCTCCTTTTTCATGCAGAGAATGCCTCTTCTAAGATTGTGCCTGCTGTGGGACATTTATGCATCTGTAATGGTTCTATCTAGCAGCATGAAGGGGGGAAATCCTTATCTCAACAAAGCAGATCATTGGAGGTGTGGGTCGGGGAGGTATCAGGCTGAGATTTAAATAGTCATTCCATTTGTAATTGGGGCTGGAAGAGAATTTTGTCTAGAACAAGTTGGTTTTTATGTCTGGGACAATGTTGTCTGTCTAACTGTCTTTCTTCCTTATTCAATGCAACTGGTGTCAAGGGTGTTTTCTCTCATCACTTGGTGGCTTGTCCATATGAATTGGGCATTATTACAGCCATAGGTGTTGCACCCAACATTACTAAGAAATATATTAAGTAAAGGTAAAGGGGCCCCTGACCATTAGATCCAGTCGTGGACGACTCTGGGGTTGCGGCGCTCATCTCGCTTTATTGGCCGAGGGAGCCGGCGTACAGCTTCCGGGTCATGTGGCCAGCATGACTAAGCTGCTTCTGGCAAACCAGAGCAGCGCACGGAAACGCCGTTTACCTTCCTGCTGGAGCGATACCTATTTATCTACTTGCACTTTGACGTGCTTTCGAACTGCTAGGTTGGCAGGAGCAGGGACCGAGCAACGGGAGCTCACCCCGTTGCGGGGATTTGAATCGCCGACCTTCTGATCAGCAAGTCCTAGGCTCTGTGGTTTAACCCACAGTGCCACCCGTGTCCCTTAGGAAATCTATTGCTTGTTGCTAAATGGCAATTCTAGATGTGAAGGGCAGAGCCACTGTCTGAACTTGCTTGGGGTGCTGGTTTTGAAGAGAGGCACCAAATTGTCCTCCGCATTACAGAAGCCCGATTGACCTCCACTAGGAGTTGGGCATCAGTGCTGCTGGTCCTATGCTGTGGAACACTAGCAAACCGGAGGTTAAACTAATCCCTTTCCAGCCCTGGGAGGAGCGTGGGGAGTGTTCACACAACACATGAACGTGTCAAGACACACAGTTTGGAAAGCTCTGCTAAACCTTGTGGGGCACAACATTTCTCCTGCTACCAGAAGCAATCTTGTTCTCTAGAGCAGCCGGTGAAAAATCATACCAAAGTAGAAGAGGCTTTTGGGGTTGCGCCTGAAGAAGAGTCCTGTAGCTCGAGGAGTGGAGATGTGAGCCCCTTTCTTGACCAGACATTTCACTAGGTTTATGTTCTGATTGATCGCTGCAATGTGGAGAGGTGTTTGTCCTGCAATTCACATTAAACAAACAAAGCAAACCTTCCATTAAAGACTCACACCAGGACATTCTCTGCACCGATCCTTTGGGAGTGTTACTCTGTCAAATGCTAGCAGACTTGATTGCAACATTTTGTTTTTCGGAGCCATTAAAAAACAACATGGGTAAGTTTCAGCCAACCAGCCCTATCAACAGAATTGCATTTGTGCAAGGGGGCTTCCCCCCTTTCCTCCTCCTGAATCCCCCAAATTTGCTTGAGGAGTTAAGAGAACCCCTTGGATCAACACATGGGGTGGAGGAGAGAGGAAGATCCTTCCATCTGGCAATCTGAAATGCTTTCACAAACAGAACAATTGGAAGTGCACAACACTGAATTCCACCCCATGCTTCAGAGGATTTATTTAATGAGAAAAATAATAATGCACCTCTTTTGAATCCTGTATTTGGGATTTCCATCTCTCTCTAAAACCATTTCCGCTGCACTTCTTCTGCACTACCCTTTATCAGCTATTGCAAAAGCAAAAGAACAAACTTCCACTCATTGTCATACATGCATTTTGTCTGTTGTTATCCATTTCACATTATATGAGTTTGCAAATATTATAACTGCTCATCTTTTTCTATTCGAATTGCAATCTGCATTTTGACAGCAATTACCTTCATAGAGTTCTGACGTCATCTTTTCATTAATAAGTTCTGGAGCCAGCTCCAGGAGCACCTCTGCAGCTTCCGTGTTATCGTAGAGAGCAGCTATGTGCAGGGCTGTCTCCCCCACCGCTCCTGCACAGGACGAGGGAAACACAAATGTCACCTAAGACTGAACTGCACTTGGGGCCGAGCTAGACATCTATGCATCCAGGTGCCTAACTTGTTCACATTTAAGCCCGTGGGTGGATGAAAAGTTCTGTTTTTATAGTGAAAAGGGGACATGTTGAGAGAGTGAGTGAGCAAAGTTACATGCTCCCCTCCTCAAATTCCATTGTTTCAGACACTTTTCTCCCAACTCAAACTCTGGTAGCGGTGGGCAGAAAGAAGAGTGTCTGTAAGTCAGGGATAGTCAATGTGGTGTTCATCAGATGTTGTGGGACTACAACTTCCATCATGCCTTCCCCTTTGGACTACAACTTCCATCATCCATGACCTTTGGTCATGCTTTCTGGAGCTGTAATCCAGTATCATTTGGAGGGCACCACATTGGCTACGTCTCGTTTGTGACAGGCAGAGGACAAGGGACGGTTCAGTCCCCCCCCCGCACATATGTCCCCTTTTGTTATGAAAATTAGACTCTCTGACCCTCACTTTGTGAACGTGGTGGCCATGTGACCAAAAAAGGGGAGGCTGCTTCCCCTATCCCTCTAGCATGGCTTGTAACTATAAATAAAGATAAGGAATGTATCCAAGTGATATGGGGTATTTGAGAAGTGGCTCGCCTTAGGACACCAGCCTAGATAGTACAAACTAGGCTGCAGTACCAATTCCATTGGACAGAACCAAAGCTAAAACATTGCAGGTGCTTGGACTAGATGACCCTCATGGTCCCTTCCAACTCTAAAATTATTTGATTCTATGATAGGTCAAGGCAATTTAGTTTAATGTGGCTCTTCAGTGGACCATGCACCGCTCTCATTGGTAGGGGTCTAGGATAAGCAAAGGTAAAGATAAAGGGTCCATTAGGTCCAGTCGTGACCGACTCTGGGGTTGTGGCGCTCATCTCACTTTATTGGCCAAGGGAGCCGGCGTACAGCTTCTGGGTCATGTGGCCAGCATGACTAAGCCGCTTCTGGCAAACCAGAGCAGCGCATGGAAACGCCATTTACCTTCCCGCCAGAGTGGTACCTATTTATCTACATGCACTTCGATGTGCTTTCAAACTGCTAGGTTGGCAGGAGCAGGGACCGAGCAACAGGAGCTCACCCCGTTGCATGGATTCGAACCGCCAACCTTCTGATTGGCAAGCCCCAGGCTCTGTGGTTTAACCCACAGCACCACCCACATCCCCTAGGACAAGTACCTCTTTGCAAAATGTCACAGGAACCATCCGAGATCAATTTCCTGATGAGCTGGACATTGTTCTCCTTGGCAGCCAGGAGGAGTGGAGTCTCCCAGATCCTTCAGGTGACAGAAAGAAAGAAGAAAAAAACTATTCACATTTTGCTCCAGTGAGAAATTAGCTCTTGAAGTTCAAGACTCCTTATGGGGGCTGACAGCATATGCTCTCTTCACAAGGATGGGAGGAAAGGGTGTGAAAGGGAAGGAACAACAACAATAATAGGTATGATCCTGTGGTGTTTGCAGAAATCCAGAATCTGTCAAATGAGAGGAGCAAAAAACAACAATCCGTACGGCAAATGAAGAGCCTTATCAGGTTCTGCAGTATTTATCTGAGGCCACAGAGGGGCAGTACAGAGGCAGAAGAAAGATGCAGTTTCAACACAGTTTTATGGCTGCAATTAGTCTTTTGCCACAAACACAGCACTCTAGAAACTAGTAAAAGTATTATGGGGTTGGCTTTCATTGGCCTAGTTTGTCAAAATAAGGAAAACCTCAAATGCGCCTAACCAGGGTTGTTATGCTGCAAGAGTCATTTTTTTCAGCAGTTGTGTGGTCAGTCATTGTGATATGCACTACAATTTAGTAGCCACTTTATATAAGCAGCAACAGGGTGCCCTTTACCCTGATGGAATTATAGCTACTCTGCTATTGAACATACTTCCCCAGGCTTTCTTCTTCTGATTCCGAATGCAAGGAACAAAAGTCTTCATGAGTTTATGCAACTTGGGAGGAATTCCACCGGCCAGCCATCCTCATGCCATACAATTCCACAAGCAGCAAGTGCAGGGATATCAGGCAACTGGCTCTAACTAGCTTTAAAATCTCTGCAGAAGAGGGTCAAGGATTGTCAACAAGATCAAGACCTTTAAACCCATGGAATGGCTTTGGAGAGGGTTGGAGGAAGACCAGAGAAACCCCTGCTTCACCCCACTACAAGAGAGAAGGATCCACCTTCCTGTACAAACAACAGGGGGGAAATGAGCAAACACAATCGGCGTCCATTCCTAGGGGTTCCAACACCCTGAGGATACAGTGGTACCTCGGTTTTCAAACAGCTTAGTTCACGAACAACTTGGAACCCGAACGCTGCAAAACCGGAAGTAGGTGTTCCGGTTTTTGAACTTTTCTCAGAAGCCGAACATGTTCCGTTTTGAGCCCCCCCTGTGTTTCCTATTGCACTGCTAATTTGCGTTCCCCCATTGTAATTCAAGCCTTCTGTTTCCAATTGCAATGTTCTAAGGTGATATTTGGAGCTTATATTTGGTGCTTTTGTTTTTTCTGTTTATTTTGCGTTTTTTTGTTTCGAGGCTTTTTCAGTTAATTTGTTTTTGTGACTGTGTGGATCCCTGTTCAGCTACTGACTGACTGATTGTGTGACTGCATAAATCAATAAAATCCCCCACCCAAACAATGACTATCATCAGTGCAAGTAAGGAAAAATAATAATTTTAATTTTTATCATCTACAATGCTGTTTTATTTATTTTATAGTACAGTACATTGATTATTGCTTTCATTTTATGGATCAATAGTCTGGTTAGATAGTAAAATTCATGTTAAATTGCTGTTTTAGAGGTGTTTTTAAAAGTCTGGAACGGATTAATCCATTTTGCATTACTTTCTATGGGAAAGCACACCTTGGTTTTGGAACACTTTGGTTTTGGAACAGACTTCCGGAACGGATTAAGTTTGAGAACCAATGTACCACTCTATTAGAGAAGCCCTGAGAGTTAATAGTTTACAGCCATTCTGCTTTCTGGATAATAAATAAATGAAGTATACACATACCAAAATCATGGGTGTTATGGCCTCTTGTGGCGCTGTGGTCTAAACCACTGAGCCTCTTGGGCTTGCCAATCAGAGGTTCGGTGGTTCAAATCCCTGTGATGGGGTGAGCTCCCATTGCTCAGTCCCAGCTCCTGCCAACCTTGCAGTTCAAAAGCACGCCAAAAAGTGCAAGTAGATAAATATGTACCGGTCCGGCGGGAAGGTAAACGGCACTTTCGTGTGCTGATCTGGTTTCACCAAAAGCAGCTTAGTCATGCTGGCCACATGACCTGGAAAAACTGTCTGCGGACAAACACCAGCTCCCTCGGCCTGTAAAGCGAGATGAGCGCAGCAACCCCAGAGTCGTCCACGACTGGACTTAACTGTCAAGGGTCCTTTACCTTTAATGACAAGACAGAGCTGGTCTAGTCTCCTTCAGACCTTTCCCCAAATGTATTATGGTCACGAACAAAGCACTTCCCTTTAAAAGCAAGCCGTTTTCAAGTAATAACATTTATCATCTTAAACAGCACTTTCAGATGGAGTGTTTTGCATACATTATCTCACAGTGACCTTTACGGCAACCCTGTGGCATTATTAGTATTATTATCACCCTTATATTACATGAGTGGTTTGACTAAGACCATTTAATGATCTCTTGAAGACAAGGGGAGGATGCAGCCCCCTAAAATCCACTCAATCTCTTAGCCACAAGAGCAGCTGAAATCCCTTTGTAGCATTGGGCAAGTCATTGCTTGCAATCCTACACACGCAACTTGGGGATAAGCTTATTTTTTTAAAAAAACTTAGCAGGAATTTCATAACTCACCATTCTGAGCCATGGACAACATTTCAATAAACTCTTATTCCTAAGATTTGCCTTGACTGTTAATTAAATGCTCTCTGAGAGTTTAAATGGTGGCCAAGTAAATGCTTATATACATAGTTGGTGTGATAGGAAGTAGTCCCAAAATTCCCCCCACAGAAAATTGCTGAGGGTCTTAAAAAGGTAAAGGGACCCCTGACCATTAGGTCCAGTTGTGACCGACTCTGGGGTTGCGGCGCTCATCTCACTTTATTGGCCGAGGGAGCTGGCGTACAGCTTCTGGGTCATGTGGCCAGCATGACTAAGCCGCTTCTGGCAAACCAGAGCAGCGCACAGAAATGCCGTTTACCTTCCCGCCAGAGTGGTACCTATTTATCTACTTGCACTTTGACGTACTTTCGAACCGCTAGGTTGGCAGGAGCAGGGACTGAGCAACGGGAGCTCACCCCGTCGCGGGGATTCAAACAGCCGACCTTCTGATCAGCAAGTCCTAGGCTCTGTGGTTTAACCCACAGCGCCACCCGTGTCCCCAGCTGAGGGTCTTAGTGGGCCACTTAATGATTTTTCTGCCTGTTGTAATAATTGAAATGCACTGTGCTAGATGCTGCATGATTTTTAATGGTTGTTGGGTTTGTTTGTTTTTACAGACATGCCAAAGACCAGCTGAATAAAGCTCTCAGATCACTGGTGGCCTGTGGACCACTGTTTGGGAAAGTCTGTTGAAGCTGATGCATGAGTACTTGTGGATAGCTCACTTGGTTAGAGCATGGTGCTGGTAATGCCAAGGTCGCAGGTTTGATTCCCTTATGGGACAGCTGCATATCCCTGCATTGCTGGGGGTTAGACTAGATGATCCTCAGGGTCCCTTCCAACTCTACTATTCTATGATCATCTATTTTTCTTCCAGTCAACAAAACAACTGCGGCAAAGAAAGCCACAAAAGCACAATTCTTTTACAAGGCAAGAGAAAAGAAATAGAAAATAGTAAGTGATCCTCGTTTTCACTTTCCCAAAAAGTCTTTGAAGGGTTTGTTGCAACAGAATGCTACAACCGTTGCTACAACAGTTTCTGCATCAGTATAGATAATAAAGCCAAGAAAACAACATAACCAGTGTTTGCTTTCCAGCAATAGCATTGTAAAGGACAGTGACTGGGTTTGGTTACAGGGAATTCACAGTAAAAAAGAAATCTAGGAAAATTTTATCAGCATCGGCCTTATATGGCTTTAGAAAAGGTAAATTCCAAGTTTCGTGTTATTCTGAATGTTGCAATGCAATTCATGGTTATTCAAACTTAGCAAAATATGCATTTAAATAGAATATTCAGGGGAGGGGCATTTAAATATTATTTTGAGGGAAAATATACGTTCCTAGCATGTATTAAAATACATACCTCAGAGTACTTACAACAAAAATATTTTTAACATGTAAATTATGTTACATGAAACAAAGATAGAATCAACTACACCCCCCCCCAATTTGGAGATAAACAAGAGTAATGGCCTTTTTTTCACCAAGAAGCCCCCCACTTTGACAATGTAACAGATGTGTGCATATCACAGAACAAAGAATTTGCTCGTTTTTGTTAATAACCTTATCCTGTGAATATCTGTCCAGAATATTTGCATCATCGTTGTCTAAAGGACTGCATTTGTTCATTGTTCGTTATTTCTACCCATCAATGCATTAAAATCCACACACCAACAAAACCTCTGATCTGGTTCTAAATTTATGCAAATCTGTTCCGACTTTATGATTTATTAATTTAGGAGGGTGGTATAAACATTTAAACAGATAATTGGTCTAACCTCCAGGAGTATTTACTATTGCAGCTTGAATATTGTGTATTTAGGTATTTCATTCTTTGTTGAATAAATAGACTGATAGCCCACTGGGCAGGGCTTGTATCATAACTTGTGTCGTGCCACACCTTGTTTTGGGGGTACATCGCTAATAATGAGCATTATTATTATTATTTTAAATCTTGAGGAAATCACAGGGATTACTTGGATTAGTGGAAAGTAGACAAGACACAACCCTGAAGGATCATAGTTCATAACAGATACCTTTGCCGTCATACATTATTTTTAAGCAACTACTTGATGGGGTACGGTGAGGGAATTATGTCTCAGTTAAAATAACCAGGACCCCAAGTCAACAGTGGAGTTAGAAGCTCTGCAGTTCATAACAGAACCAACACACTAACTATTAGGATGTTCTACCTTAAAGTTTCTGCATATACTGAGTGAAGACTTGCTCTGCATATTCAGAAGCATCAGCTGGCTCCTTGTTGAGTTTCCTGGCACCAGACCAGACAAACTCTTTGGCACCATCATATAAATAACTGTAAACCAGGATTTTATTATACAATGTAGCACTCTTCCTGGAGTAATTAAAATCACTTGTCTGCAAATGCCAAAAGCCAAGTGAAACAAATCAGAGAAGCAAAAAACAAACTTTTGACATCATAGGCAAGCAGTGCAGTTATGGCTCCCTAAGCCACACCTACAACCTGACAGTGGGGTAGTAGCTGTGTTGTTAACATGAAGCCTACACCAGTTTCTTCCACCAAGAAAGCAAATAAATAAATAAACTGCACTTTGCCAGTACAGAAAAAGGAACGTCTTAAGTTCCCCAAGGCTTGGACGGCAGAGCCTGGTGATGCTCTGTGGTTTCTTTGCTCATTTATTTACTTTAAGAGAGTTTTCAAGCATCTCCTTCTGTTCAGGAATAGGGTATCTGCATCCTCCCAAATGTGTTTCTGTGCCCCTATAAATGGCAGCTCATGTTGGGAAGCAGGAGAACCGGCAACAGAGTTAAGTGCTGCTACTACACGTTTCAGAAGATAACTCAAGGCGGGGATGCCATCTTCAGCGGCAGCCCTGTGTCTCGATATGTAGTTGTCCAAATAACACGTAGTTCGAAACCAGGTTATCTCCTAGAGCTATTTGCAAAATGCTACATGAAGCGGTTCCGGTTTCAGGTTTATTCTGGACAAGTAAACCAGTAGGCAAGTCTCGGAGGAGACCCTTCTGCTTCAGTCTGGAATGAAAAGCCTAACTGGAGCAACGTGATTCTGGTTGGAGAGTGTCCCTGGGAAAGAGGAGAGGAATTTTTGCCAGTCAGCGAGGTGCTGGCCATCAAACAGGAACCCTTGTCAGTTTCTGTAATTAGTAACTCATCAATACAATGGCATTTATTTATTTATTTATTTATTTATTTCAGGTTTTATGGCGATGCTAATAATCATTGACCTATTTATTCACTTTCACGGTGCTTTTGAAATGCCTGCAGGATAAGCAGTCTTTGGGGACATTTGAGAAACCAGGGTTGTCCCTAAACTGCAAGTTTGGGCTGTTTAGATCTCCTGTAAGGCCTGCTTTCCCGTAAGGAAACTTGTGAGTCGAAGATAACATGACACACAGAACTAGCGATGATTCATTTGTGGGCTGAAACTCTGTGATCGTTGGGTCTTCCTTAAAAGATGACATTCCATAGATGGGCTCCTGCCATGAAACCCAAGCAGTGGGCTTGGGGTTTGTCTCTCCCAGATAAACCAGGAGAGGTAAGCCTAGATCAGGCATCCCCAACCTTTGGACTTCCTGATATTTTGGACTACAATTCCCATCATCCCTGACCACTGGTCCTGTTAGCTAGGGATCATGGGAGTTGTAGACCAAAACATCTGGAGGGCCGCAGGTTGCGGATGCCTGGCCTAGATTAAACCTTGGCTGAAGCTTGTCATTTGCCTGGAGTGGGATAAACCACAGGCCTGGGTTCAGATGTATGCTTGACTTTTTATTTTCTCAGACATGGTGAGCTGGGCCTGTGTTTGTGAGTCTGTACTGCAGAAATGCATGGTGGTTGCCAGAATACGGCTAATTTCTCCCTCATTCTAAAATTAACCGCCTTTCGCCAGCATTGTTCTTCCAGACTCAGTGGATTGGTTTACGGGACACACTAAGCCAAACCTTGTTTTAGCTGGGAGCAGCATGGCAGTGAAAAGGTTTGGAGAGAAGCAACATGGATGCAAGCTCCTCTCCATGTGTCCGAACTCTCGCGCAAGTCATGTGAACCAGGCACATGCCTTTCACACGGGGGAGAGTAACTGGGAGGAACAATAAATACATCTTGAAAACTGAAGGTGAAAGAGGTCAGTCTTGGCCCTGGAGATCACTTAGAACAGGAACTGATGAACCTGTGGCTCTCCAGAACTTGTTGGGATTCCCAAGCTCCCACTGGCTGTAGTGGTTGGTGCTGATGGGAGTCAGGAACCCAGGCTTGCAGTTTCAATCACCTAGGGAAGCCATCAGTTGCAAACCACAGAACAGACCCTTGGTTACAGCTTGCTTTGTCAGAAGAGAGAGTTAAGCCATGAGCTCAGGACTGGATGACAAACTAAGCCAAACAACAGCTTAGCAAAGCACAGCAACAAGACCACCAGGGAGGAACAAAGCAGCCATGGTCTCCTCTCTGGGTATCCCACACATTTGCATGCTAAGCAGGGGTATGGGCTAGTGTTACGTGTGAACCGAACCAGGTAATTGATGACTGCAATATTCTCAAGTCCATAGCTCTTGTCCACTGATCAATGTAATTTACCTTCCCCAGCTTTCACAGACAAAAGGCTACCACAAAATAAACACCTACCGTGCATTACCAAGAGCAGTCACCAGTTTTTATCCACTTCTAATTAACAATGGGAGATAAACTGTATTCATCGGCTTACAGATGAAAGGTTCTCCCTATCCCTTTGTAAATCACCAGGATGACCCTGCTCTAAAGCATAAAACAGTTGGTTTTGTGCTTACAAAAATCACAGGGATCTTTATTTTAATTGCTTTGTAAACTCTTCAAATGGAAAAAAAATAGATATGGGTGAGACTAAAGAGAACCAACCACACCCCAAATCCTTGTAAACTAACACAAATACGTGGCATTGCCAAGATAGGCAACTGAGAATAAGACTTTGAGGAACGCAATGATTTTTTTATGGCCACATGTATGGAATTGACTGCTCTAGGCTTTGTGTTGGGGAGCTTATTCCGAACTCCCAGCCATGCAACCCACATTCCAGCCCACACTATATAAATTTAATTTAATAGTTTCATGTCTTTAGTCTGGTCAACACATGCAGCAGAATGGGGTGAAATAATTCTGGAGTGATAGGATGGACTATCACTTGAGCCTATAAGTGGAGGAATTACATTTTTTTAAACCTCCCCTGTTTTTCAAATTTCCTGGAAATAAAAAACCAGCACAAACAGGCAAGATGTTGGCTAGAACCTCTCACTCTGCTGCTAGACTGCTGTTTGCAGGGAGGTGGGGTTTTTTGGGGGGAGGGGTGTATTTAAAATTGGTATCCCCCACATACAGTATAAATGAATACAGACCATTCTACTAACTTATCATCCTGCCATTTAATTATACAGTGGGCGCTGCTCTGGTTTTGCCAGAAGCGGCTTAGTCATGCTGGCCACATGACCCGGGAAAACTGTCTGTGGACAAACGTTGGCTCCCTCAGCCAGTAAAGCGAGATGAGTGCAGCAACCCCAGTCATTGACTTAACTGTCAGGGGTCCTTTACCTTTACCTCTACTTACGTGCACCCCTGGTTACGGATCCTTTGGGATACGCACGCAGCAAACCTGGAAGTATTTTCCCGGGTTTTACCTTGCGCATGCACAGAAGCTCTCTACTGCACCGCGCACATGCGCAGAACAGGCACCTCTGGTTGTGAAAACCTTGGGATCCAACCGGAGCTCCAGAACTGATCCCGTCCACAACCGGAGGTACCACTGTATTAGACTAATGTCACACTGTTTTAAACATCCATAGACTTCTATTACAAACAATTATATCCTGATTCTAAACACACATAAAATCTTCCAAGTGTGGTTGTGCATAGAAACAGCAGCCGTAAATAATGATCAGGAATAAGTCTCCTTGAATGAGACTTACTTCTGAGTCGACATGGTTGAAATCAAACTGAAAACTGAAGAGGTACAGAATATTATAGGCACCACCACCCTGTAAGCAAAAATAAGTTGAATCGTTGACTCTTCTTCCTTATTAAAGCTATGTACAGTGATAGCAAATTGCAGGTTAGATGTGGGTTGCAGGACCAACTTTCAGGTTGTATTGAGATGGCTAGGGGAGGATGACAGGGCTGTATTTTTGCACCCACAGCCTTTTCCTAAATGATTTAGTCTAATGAACCCAGATGGTCATCTCCCAAAAAGAGGTACCAGAAAGACCCCTCTTTTGCTATATGTAGATGATGCGGCCATCCTCTCTTGTTCCAGACCTGGCTTGAAATACCAACAAATGAAGTTCTCAGATTACTGTTCTGTATACGGGTTATCCATCAACTATGAGAAATCAAAAATTTTCGTTTTTGAGAAAAGATATTCTCCTTGCAAATGGCCGCAATCTAGAGCTGACTAAATGCTTCCAGTACCTAGGGCTCTTGTTTCACCACACAATGCCACTGGCAGACTATCTGTCAGAAGGCGGAAATGAGCAACCTTGCTATACTCCATTTAGTTTTCACGAAAGGTGGTCACTATGTTCCATCAGCCATAAGGGTCTTTGACGCGAAATCTGTTTCCCAACTCCTTTATTTTTCAGACGTCTGGTACAATGGTCTGTTTCCTAAGTTAGATGAGTTCCAGGCTAAGTTCCTTCAGTCCCTACTTCAAACTGTGTCCCTAATTCAATTCTATTGCTGGAAACAGGTGAATGCCCACTTTCCACCAAAGTGTGGTGGGCTGCCTTGAAACACTAGCTAAAGATCTCAGTATTTGGCCTGGGGAAGGGATCACTTTTTCATCTAACCAATGAGGAGTCTATCAGCTCATGGTCAAAAACTATGGCCCAAAAAGCCTCCTCAGTTGGTCTTTCACCATCCTTTTTACATCATCTGGACTACAGTATTTCCCTTAAATCCCTGTGGAAGTGGATATGGGATATTTCATACAGCAATATTCACTCTAGATCTTATGTAACGTCTGTACCATTTGCATCTGGAATCTGCTATAGCCATGACTTTCAGTTACCATTGTATTTCATGAATCTGTCTGTACCTAACTACCGCCAATTGTTCTCCAAAGCCAGACTAAATGTATTTCCATCAGAAATACTAAACAGCAGACTGTCTGGTATCCCTTATCAGAACAGGCTCTGCTTATGCTCTCAGGGTCTTGACTCTATGAAGCATATCCTACTACACTGTGAGCAGTTCAAACAAGCCAGGGATCAATTAATTAAACCCCTATTGGTAAACTTAACTGGAAAATCCAAAACCTTCTACCTTAAGTACCTCCTTGGAGATATGTCAGATTATACTACCCTGGCCGTGGCTAAGTTCCTCTCAAAAGTAGTAAGAAATAGAAACCTACATGCTCTGGATAAAACATAGTGACTGCCTTGGAATCCTTTCCCTGTATTTCTGCTTTATTCTGCTTTTGAAAATGTTTTTGTGGTTCTTTGGACCGAAATAAAGACTGTGTGTATGTACTTACATAATAGGTTTCATTACTACAGCTCAAGCGCAAAAGATAGAGAACATAATAACCTCCTTGCTGGTTCAAACTACTTCAGTCCTGTATCCTGTCTCTGGCAGAACACAATTCCAGGCACATCTGGGAAAACAGATACCCAAGATGCTGATAAAAATCTCTCCTCCCCTGGCACTCATGTTGATTGGGAATGGTCTTCAGATTTCTCTCTAGAGTGATTCAGATGAAGTAATATTTCTAAGGAGTACATTTCACTTTCTTGCAATAACTCCATTGCTATACCACTCTTGGCTTTTGAGTCAATACAGGCAATATATAGAGCTATTGGGGGGTGGCATTAAGTTCAGGTTCTAAAAAAACTTAGCTGCAATCTTTGTGTTAAGAAAATTCACTCATCAAGGCATAAAGTAAGTAGTCAAGGTGCTTTTAGTGTCACTTGTGAACAGGACTAGGCCAAGGTATTTTTATCCCTAAAGAGGAGTTTACTCAAACTGGCACTCCAAGCCCTCAGTAACTCAAGAGAGTGCAATACTGTGGGCAGTTCTCCTGCAAAAGCCTCATGGAAATGAGCACAGGCTGTGCAAGAGAATGGCCTAGTAATGAGCTAAACCTATTTATCTCCAACTCAACTGCTCTTAATAATACCCAAAACCTGACACAGCCACCTCAGCTTGCTTCATGATAAATGGCTGTCTTTGCCTTTTGAAAATGCCCTTAAGAAATGCACTCTTAGCATTGGAAGCAAAAACACTCTCACAGGAAGGCCAAGGCTGTTCACCATTTTCTTACAAGAAATCTCTGGCATCACTGCAAAGTATCAGTTCATTTTTTGCACAGCCCTGAACAAAACCAGCAACATCTGCACCCCATCCTTTCCCATTAAGCTGAAGTCTCTTCGGCCTATTGAAACATGGTGATGAAAAATTAAGGAATGTTAGAAAGATGTTGGAATAAAACTATGGTTTTAGCAGAAGATATAAAGGATTAAGCAAAAATGAATTGGTGAAAGAAGAGAATGTAAAATCACAGTATATTAAGATAAATTATTAAGATAAAAACAAAGTTGGAAAGGATTTGCTGAAATATCTAACTGAATTAGAATACAAAAATGGGAGGTGTAAGGAGGTCAAGGAAGTAAGCGAATGAAGGCAAGTGATGTAAAGGTTTGACTTGTTTTTTTTTCTTTTCTGTTTTTGGATGATGTTTGTTTCTTATGTATTGTTCTTTCTTTTTCTTTTTTGATTGTTCTGTTTTGACTTATATTTTTTCTTTTGTTTTTTCTGTAACCTTTAAAAAAAATCCTAAGAAAAAAATTATTCAAAAAAACAAAAAAAAAAACGAAACATGATGATGAAAACCTTTTAGGAAGGTGCGAAAAGCAACCTCAGGCAATCAATTTTCAGCAGCATGAGACGGCCAGCTGTTGAATTGATAATCAAGTCTTCTTTACAAACAAATTTTCAAGACACCTTGAGGATATGTGGTCCTTACACTTTGATAAAACAGAATGGTTTATGAGTACCAAACAGATCAACAAAGATGCTTGAGAGGAAACATCTTGAATAACTGCATACCTACTCGGAACAACACACATCTGTTTGTGCAACATATGTTTTTGACCAGGTGCATATTGCTGGATTGAGGTGGTTTGCATTTCGATATTCTATCTCAGGTGCAAACATAGTCTCGGGTCATCCTTGGTTGGGTAAAGAAATTATGAATGAGGCACAACTAATGTGAAGGGGGATGAAAGAGAAGCGGGTTCTGTTAAACGCTCAGCCTCTTTAAAAACAATAGGCAGGAAAAATAGACATGTTCTAGTAGCCCCTATTGATTAGGGCATTCTCTGATTTTCTGTTACAGATAGGTAGCCGTGTTGGTCTGCCATATTCAAAACAAAAAGTTCCTTCCAGTAGCACCTTAAAGACCAACTAAGTTAGTTCTAGGTATGAGCTTTCGTGTGCATGCACATGAAAGCTCATACCTAGAACTAACTTAGTTGGTCTTTAAGGTGCTACTGGAAGGAATTTTTTGTTCTGATTTTCTGATAGCTGTTCCCAGTAAATTATTGTCTCTATTTTGCCTTTTGGAGTGATTTGAGGGAATGCATTTCCAAAACTTTATCACTCTATATTGAAAGAATTGCCAACTCTTTAGAAGCTAAACCTCCAAAGTAGGCGCAAACACATATTGATGCTAGTACATGAAAATGCAGCTTCCACACATAGAGGCAACATGAAAGTGCTGCATCCTTCCCACCAACCCCTAACTTGTTATCCAGAGAGTAAAATGTGTTTTGAGTTGGAAACAGCTCTTCTGTAACAAGCACAACCAGATCTCTTGTAGGAGCAAACTTTCTTAGGTCATTAAGTTGTTGTTTTCAAAGAGAAACTGTTATGATTGGTGCAGTAATGCACCCTCTACCAGAAGCCAGTGCCAGCCAGCAATTCACAGGAGATTAAGAACCTCAGGCAATGCACAGGAGACACAAAAAACAAAACCCCTCAGGCAGTTATATTTGGTGTGAGAACTGATTGTGTTACAAGTACATGAGTGAGCTGACTTCCATCTAAGGAATGCTGTGCAGTATAATCTGTGAAGCACGGCTTTTCTCCTGAGGCCAGACGAGGGAGGGCTGTAAGGGGACGGGGATCTTCAGATCCCCCCCCCCCCACAATAGCTATTTGTCAAGAACACCTGTGTCTCTGCCCAACTCAATACACTATGTATTCAATGCAATACAACAGGTTCTATTAAATGAAGTTTATTAAGTGGGTCCAAATACTACGTGTGTTACATGGCAAAAATTAGGTCAATTTATTATCCCCTGGGATAGCTCAGTCAGTACAACATGAGACACTAAATCTGAGGGTCATGGTTTTGAGCCCTGTGTTGGGCAAAAGATTCCTGCACTGCAAGAAGTTAGCTGGATGACATTCATGGTCTCTTTCCAACTCTACAATTCTGTGAGTCTATCAGACTTTGAGAAATGTGCATTATCATTATATTTGTGCTGATAACTGATAACATGAATATGGTTAGTATGAAGTGTGAATGTATCCACAATGTTATGGGTGCTAAAAACATTTCTGTTTAGACCAGCCTACCCAGATATCTAGAATGTTGATGTGTTTTGTTTTTAGTTTATTGCTGGTTTTAATTTTAAAATGTTTTAAGTAGTTGTTCTTAACTGGTTTTACCAAATTTTATCGCTTCATTCTTTTTGTAAACCACTTTGATGTGTTTTTTTACCATCAAACCTAGCAAAACAGCTCGGTCAGTGGAGCGTGAGAATCTTAATCTCTCTTAATCGTGAATTCAAATCCCACGTTGGGCAAAAAGATTCCTGCCTTGCAGGGGTTGGACTAAATGACCCTTCTGGTGCATTCCAACTCCACAATTCCATGATTCTAAGCGGTGTATAAATTTTATGAAATAATTTTTTTAAGTGGTATTAAAATGAACGGAATTGTCTCTTCTTTTTGCCATTTAACCATTAATTCTTTATCCAAGAGGGATATCTGTACCTAGAAATACATTCCTTCAACACACACACACACACACTTTTTCCTGAAGAGGGGGAAAGAGCAAAACCAGACTGATACAAACCCTAGTCTCAAGGGCATTCACACAGAACGTAAAAGGCACATGCAAGGTGCAACCCAGACTGGGACGCTATCATGTGGGAAAATGGGTTTTTAACCTGCTGCATTCCTATCTGGACCAGACACCCCACACCGATTTGCACCGGGGGGTAGATAGATACCTCCCATTTGCTCCCAGGGATCAGTGGCGTAGTGTGGGTTGTCAGCACCTGGGGCAAGGCAAGTAATTTGCGCCCCCTAACCCTAACCCCCAGATGTTGCACCCAGTGCGGCCGCCCCCCCTGCACCCCCCACACTACGCCACTGCCAGGGATGCAGCCTCCCCAAGTACCAAGGGAAGGATAGCAACCTCTGTGTTGAAAGCATTTGGGGAGGAAGAGAAACATGCCATTACAATTCACATGCCCCCTTAGGAGTGCAGTCTATTTCCATATACGAAGCAAAACGCGACGGCAGACAAACAAACACCACTCGAATGCCTTAAACATGTCGCAGCCCTCCCCATGCCCTGCTGTGCTAGCTTTCTAGCTGCAGGGCGCCAACTTAGCTGCGCCCGGGAAAGGGGTTCCCCGCCACCTCCGCGCTTCTTCCGAGGGGATGCAGCAGCCCTGGCCGCCCCTTCCCTTCCCTCCCTTGCTAGGCCGGGATATCGACTGCAGGGCGCCCGCCGCCCGCCCGCCCGCCCGCGCTCACTCACTTCTTCTGTTGCAGCAGGTGTATCTCGTCGGCGCTCCGCCGCCCGCCGCTGCCTCCCGGGCCGCCGCCGGGTCTGCAGGTGCGCCGCAGCCTCTTCCAGAAAGCGCCCAAGAGGCCGTTCTCTCCAGGCACGGGAACCCCCATGGCTCCTTCCTTCCTTCCTTCCTTCCTTCCTTCCTTCCTTCCTTCCTTCCTTCTCCTTGGCAGCGCCACAAATAAGAAGAATAAAAAAAGCTGCCGCCTCAGAGGAATCCGGCGCCGGGGAGTCTTGCCGCCTTTTGCCCACTCGCTTTGCCCTCGGGCGCCGCGACGGTGCGCGCCTCTCTTGAGGCAGAAAGGAGCCGAAGGGAAGCCGTGGGGGGCGCGCGGGGTTTGGAGAGGCCCTCGACCTCCACAGATAAGGACTCCCCTCGCTCAGGGAGGCGTCGAGGCGGCAGCGTCCGGAGCCGGCTTCTCCTTCGCCTCGCTCTCTCGGCTTTAGCCAGCGCGCCTCAAGTTTCCCGGCGAGACTCCGGACGGCACCTGCGCGCATTTGGGGCGGGAAAAGGGCGGCGGGAAGCCGCTTGAGGGCCAAGGTAAGATATAGCAGGCGGAGGAGGAGGAGGAGGAAGCCGGGAAGGGGCGGGCACTGGGCCCAGGAGTTGCCGGCCGGCCGGCCAGTCTTGAGGGCAGTTGCAACTTGGGCTTGGGGCTGCCTCGTGCACCCCCGGGCAGATCGGGAGGGCGCCGTCATCCGTCAGGAATGATGCCTCCCGAATAGCAGGCGGTGGGGACGCGCCCAGTGCTGGATTGACCTATAAATTTTAAAGGAAAAACAACAACTGAAGATGATGGATTTTTGGGAGCCAGCCGACCTGACGGGAAGAGTCCGTGACCAGGGGGGGGGGGGGGAGGAGCACCAAGAGGACTGGAAGAAATTTGAAGATTATTTAGCCAGATATGTTAAGATAACATAAATAGAATTACTTGCGAGTAGGCCTAGGATTTTTGGGACGCAGGTGGCGCTGTGGGTTAAAGCCTCAGCGCCTAGGACTTGCCGATCGAAAGGTCGGCGGTTCGAATCCCTGCGGCGGGGTGCGCTCCCGCTGCTCGGTCCCAGCGCCTGCCAACCTAGCAGTTCGAAAGCACCTCCGGGTGCAAGTAGATAAATAGGGACCGCTTACCAGCGGGAAGGTAAACGGCGTTTCCGTGTGCGGCTCTGGCTCGCCAGAGCAGCGATGTCACGCTGGCCACGTGACCCGGAAGTGTCTCCGGACAGCGCTGGCCCCTGGCCTCTTAAGTGAGATGGGCGCACAACCCCAGAGTCTGTCAAGACTGGCCCGTACGGGCAGGGGTACCTTTACCTTTACCTTTTAGGCCTAGGATTTAAATATGTGATGTTGTAAATTACTACATTAAAGTTAATAAGATAACATAAATAGAATTACTTGCGAGTAGGCCTAGGATTTAAATATGTGATGTTGTAAAATACTACATTAAAGTTAAAATGAAAAGAAAGAAAGATGTAAATTGACTAAGTAAATTTTATGTGAAAATAGTTTTGGAAAACTGCTGCAATGGACTATATGGTATATTGACTAAAAGGGCTCATCCTGCAATATTGTAAAAGGCCTATTCAGCTTACTAAAATACAAATATTTTGTCTTCAAACAGCATCAGCCTAGGGGATTGAGCTATCACAGAGCACAAAACTTCAAGCAACTTCTGTAATTGTTTGTTTGTGACCTGCATCAAGATGGCGATGCTCACTGGCTGCTTGTTTGCTGTTGTGTATTCTGTAATGCAGGGACGCAGGTGGCGCTGTGGGTTAAAGCCTCAGCGCCTAGGACTTGCCGATCGAAAGGTCGGCGGTTCGAATCCCTGCGGCGGGGTGCGCTCCCGCTGCTCGGTCCCAGCGCCTGCCAACCTAGCAGTTCAAAAGCACCCCCGGGTGCAAGTAGATAAATAGGGACCGCTTACCAGCGGGAAGGTAAATGGCGTTTCCGTGTGCGGCTCTGGCTCGCCAGAGCAGCGATGTCACGCTGGCCACGTGACCCGGAAGTGTCTCCGGACAGCGCTGGCCCCTGGCCTCTTAAGTGAGATGGGCGCACAACCCCAGAGTCTGTCAAGACTGGCCCGTACGGGCAGGGGTACCTTTACCTTTACCTTTACCTTATTCTGTAATGCAGTGGTTTTCAACCAGTGTGCCGTGACACCCTGGGATGCCTTGAATGATGGTCAGGGGTGCCAAGGGCAACACTGGCCTCTGTCTCTCTTTCTTCCCCTCTGATGCCCTCTCTTGTCTCTGTCTCTCAAAGGCTTGCACAGCGGTTTGTCGCAGCAGCCCTGGCTACAAGCTCCCCAGGTGAAGGGTTCCTTTTCCCAGGCTCCTATGGGGCAGTGTGAGGAGGCACCTCTCTTTGGTGCAGGGGGGGCAGTTTTGATACCAGGGGCGGCAGCAGCAGCTGCCCAGAGGACTCTCAAGGAGAGGGGATAAAATAGGAGGCTGAGGGAACACTCCACATGGGAGGGTGTTCAGAAAGTGTTGAGGGGCTGCTGGCTCTGTAAGCAAGGGGTAAAATTACTGGGCTCGTGAGCCCCACAGGGGTGCCACAGAAAGAGTGTAGTTGGTCAAGCGAGCCATGGACTCTGAAAGCCTCTGCTGTAATGCGTCCTAGGACCCACGTACCTACAGGACCACCTCTCCTGGTATGCCCCGCGGAGGACCTTAAGGTCCACAAATGACAACATTTTGGAGGTCCCAAGTCGCAAGGTGGTTAGATTGGTCTCAACTAGGGCCAGGGCCTTTTCAGCAAGACAGAGCTGTTCTGCCTAGCCTTTGGCTTGGACTCAGTATGACCCTTATGTTTCCCTCCCCTTATGGTTTTGATCTATGGGCTACTTTTAAAATGAGGCTGCATTTTAAATTGCATTTTAACCTGTATTTTAAGTTGGGGTATTTTTCCTACTATGTTTTTACTGCAATTTTACTGGTGTTAGCCGTCCTGAGCCCAGCTTTGGCCAGGGAGGGCGGGGTATAAATAAATTTTATTATTATTATTATTATTATTATTGTTGTTGTTGTTGTTGTTGTTGTTGTTGTTGTAAGATAGGGCTGGACAAGAGTGGGCTAATGAAGCTGGAGACAGCCTTAACAGCCCTAGGGAAGTAGCCAAGGTCCTTTTTTTTGCTAGGGCTCAGTTGACTGAAGCAGCCTTGCATCTCATCTCTCCCACTGGGGTAGCTGATAGAAGGGTTGCTGCAGGTGACAGGTGAAGGGCTGCCACACAGAGGCGGGCAAAGGCAGAGCTGCATACACGCTATACCTTTAAAGTACATTTCCCCCACCTCAAAGAATTCTGGTCACTCTGCCCTTTACAGAGTTAGAATTCCCAGCAACCCTTAACAAACTACAATGTCCATAATTCTTTGAGGGGGGAAATGTGTTTTGAGTGTGCTTTAAAGGTTTAGTGCAGACACAATCTTATTCTCTGCTGTCTTGACAGGCAGGACTAGATCTAATAGCTGCAAGGTAAAGGTAAAGGTAAAGGGACCCCTGACCATTAGGTCCAGTCGTGACCGACTCTGGGGTTGCTGCGCTCATCTCACTTTATTGACTGAGGGAGCCGGCGTACAGCTTCCAGGTCATGTGGCCAGCATGACTAAGCTGCTTCTGGCGAACCAGAGCAGCACATGGAAACACCGTTTACCTTCCCGCCGGAGCAGTACCTATTTATCTACTTGCACTTTGACATGCTTTTGAACTGCTAGGTTGGCAGTTGCAGGGACCGAGCAACGGGAGCTCACCCCGTCGCGGGGATTCGAACCGCCGAACTTCTGATCAGCAAGTCCTAGGCTCTGTGGTTTAACCCACAGCGCCACCCGCATCCCTCTACTGCAAATTACTGTACTCTACTGCAAGTTACAGTAGAGTAAAATCATAGACTCATAGAGCTGCAAGGGACCACGAGGGTCATCTAGTCCAACGCCCTGCAATGCAGGGGTGTTTTGCCCAACGTGGGGCTTGAAGCCATCACCCTGAGATTAAAAGCCTCATGCTCTACTGAAGTGACTGAGCTGTGAATAGTAGGAGAAAGATCTTGACATCAAACAGGCACATACTAAGTTCTGGACTTTTTCATTTTGCTTCCCATTAGCGCTTGAAGGTTTGTTGTTGGATTTTGTTTTCTCTCCGCAGGTTACGCCTTTAAGTATGACACTAGGAATCGGGGATAAGCAGCAGTGCTGGCAAAAGAGGATGGTGCTGCCACCGTTTTTTCAGAGATAACACTTGTTCATTCCAGCTGATTGCAGATGGGCCAGAGGACAACACCGGTTCAAAGCTAGATAAGGTTTTGAGATACCCATTGTAATAGGTGCCGTATAAATACCTAAGGCCAGATAGGAAGGCGGGTAAGTTCCTATGTCGCAATCTTGCAGTCCCCACCCTCCCCCTTGGGCTCTCTGGCTCCAGGAGCATTAAGGTGCTGCTCCCTGTATCTTCTGGAAGCATTGTCACATCTCTTACCTGAACAATCACAAGGTATCTAGTGTGCAAATGCTACATCTGTAGTTTAAACAGCGAAACTATGAGACAGTAAAGGTATATTGGCTGCTAGTTGATTTTAAGACAACTGATAGTAAACGTATCTCCCCTCTGTCTCCTTTTGCCTCTCTGCCACCCCGGGTGTCAGGGGATGTGTGGGGGAAAGTGCTCCAAATACAGAAAATAACAGTTCCCAGAGGGGCAGCCAGCACAAAAAAGAGTCTTGTAGCATCTTAAATGTATTATGGCACAAACCTAGGGCATACTAAATCTAGGGTGGCACAAGACGCTTGTTCATGCAGAAAGGAAAATTCAACTAAGGAAATAGCACAACCATACCCTGCAAATCTAATAGATCATGACAACAAGCACTAAACAACCTGCTACAAGATTGTGGAATAGGAAATTTAGTGCAATGAAAATGAATACACTACAGTGCAGTATAGAAGTAGCCGATGTTGTGCCATTCAGAGGTTGCTGAACTACAACTCCCATCATTCCTGACCATTGGCCATGCTTGCTGGGACTGATGAAAATTGTAATTCAGCAACATCCAAAGAGCATCACATTTGCTTCTGCTGGTGTAGTGTAGTGGAGAGAGTTAAAATTAGATGGTGGTAGACTCGGTCTCAGGGAGGCGGGTGGCACTGTGGTCTAAACCACAGAGCCTAGGACTTGCTGATCAGAAGGTCGGTGGTTCGAATCCCCGCGACGGGGTGAGCTCCCGTTGTTCTGTCGCAGCTCTTGCCCACCTAGCAGTTCGAAAGCACGTCAAAGTGCAAGTAGATAAATAGGTACCACTCCAGCAGGAAGGTAAACAGCGTTTCCGTGCGCTGCTCTGGTTCACCAGAAGCGGCTTAGTCATGCTGGCCACATGACCTGGAAGCTGTCTGCGGACAAACACCAGCTCCCTTGGCCTATAGAGCGAGATGAGCGCGCAACCCCAGAGTCGTCCGCAACTGGACCTAATGGTCAGGGGTACCTTTACCTTTTAGACTCAGCTCCTGTTTAGCTCAGCTATGATGTTCACACGATGGTCTTGACTCTTGAACATGCAAAGCTGTCTTAAACTGCATATGTTCACTGATGACTCACCTCACCCAGTGGCTTTGCAGTGCCTCAGACCTTCTACTGATACCTTTTGAATCTGAGGTGCCTGGCACAAGAAATTTTCAGGGACATTGTGGGTTTACAGCATGTATGTTGACTCACTGAGCAACCTGGAATAATTGGGTGAACAGGATTCAGTGCGGTAGATATAGGAAGACTTGCAGCATAAATAATAAAGAGGTGTGATCACAGCAGGAAGTTCCTTCACAACAGAAGTTACTGGAAATTGCTTCCTGGCAGATGTGGGATTTAACTCCCGGTGTCATGAGTAACAGCTGAGCTATACCTTGCACAGAATAAGATGGTAGGCTGGTGGACTGCATCACTCCAGACTTGAGGGGGTGGTAGAGACTGGGCATAAGGCTGCTCACCTTAAACATAAATCAGCTAGGGTTGCCATACGTCCTCTTTTCCCTGGACATATCCTCTTTTTCAGAATTAAAATATCCGTCCAGGCAGATTTTTAAAATTTGGCAAAATGTCCAGGGATTTTTGTTTGTTTTATTACAGTAATATTACACAGTAAACATACTGTATAAATCTCTTTTCTTGTGGCTGAACTAAAAGGACACTGGCTCAGCTACAAGTTCTTGCAGAAGGAGTTAACTTCCCCCTGCCCTTAAGAAGAGTCCATATGTACATGTTAAATTGTTTAAATAATTGTTCTGTGCACACTTATGTTCACAAAGATGTGATCATGAGCCCAAATACTTTTATGTGGCAAGTGAGGGAGCAATATGTATTATTATTATTATTATTATTATTATTATTATTTATTTTGTTGTTGTTGAAAGTTAAGAACATTGCTCCTAGCAATATATCACAGCTTCTATAGCCTACATATAGTAGGGGCATTTAAAAAGAGAGTCGCCATAGCAATGGTGATGATATGTTTTTAGATAATATGTCTTGTTTTAATTTTGAATTAAAAAAAATTAAAAAAAGGAAGCACAGATCAGCCAATGCAAGGATGACGCAGAATAGGAGAGACAAAGGGGGTGGGAATTTACTCTGAGCAACGCCATTATCTAAGAGAGACGGCATTTCTACGTCTCTGTGAATATTGAATAAAAGACTGGTAAGAATTCTTCTTGTTTATCTACTTCTTGGCTGCCCCCATGGGAGGGGTCGGATTCCCTGAAGCCTGACAGGTATGTATAGAAAAGATTTAAAAAGAAAATAAAGATTGAAATGTAAAAATGAATTGAGCACGTTTGAGAAATCCATTTAAAATCCTCGAACGCCCTGTGTAGGGTTGGGTTTTATAGGATGCTCATCTTGGGGCACAATTCCCCCTCTGCCAGTGGTCTCATCTGTAAGAGAAGAAAACTCACCTTGGTAGACAAGTGCAGCTACCAGGAGATGGAAAAGGAGATGAACCATAACACAGACATCCTTTTGACATTTGCACCTCTCTGAATTTGGCTAGTAAAGTGTACAGAGGTGCACATAGTAAGTGCATTGTAGTAATGCATTGCATTAGACAAAATAGATTTGCAATGATCTTCATACTAGGCAAAATTGCACACATCTATATTAGCTGACCTTGCCAACAAAGGTCTGTATAGTAAAAGCTATGGTTTTCCCAGTAGTGATGTATGGAACTGAGAGCTGGACCATAAAGAAGATTGATCGCCGAAGAATTGATGCTTTTGAATTATGGTGCTGGAGGAGACTCTTGAGAGTCCCATGGACTGCAAGAAGATCCAACCTCTCCATTCTTAAGGAAATCAGCCCTGAGTGCTCACTGGAAGGACAGATCGTGAAGCTGAGGCTCCAATACTTTGGCCACCTCATGAGAAGAGAGGACTCCCTGGAAAAGACCCTGATGTTGGGAAAGATTGAGGGCACAAGGAGAAGGGGACGACGGAGGACGAGATGGTTGGACAGTGTTTTCGAAGCTACCAGCATGAGTTTGACCAAACTGCAGGAGGCAGTGGAAGACAGGAGTGCCTGGCGTGCTCTGGTCCATGGGGTCATGAAGAGTTGGACATGACTAAACAACTAAACAACAACAACAACAAACCCTTTTAAAATGTGACTATTGGGTTGTTGTTTTTATTCTGATTATATATGCTGTGATCTTTTCTTTGAACCGCCCTGAGACCTCCAGGTATAGGGCAGTATATAAATTTCAATAAATAATAAGAATAATAAATTAAGATTGGGAAACAGAGAGAAACTGAAAGTGACACATTTGCCATCCCTAGTGGCACAGACATAAAGGAATTTCTGTTGGTTCATAGTTGTAACCAACAGGAAATCCAGGGGGGGAACTCTAGCACACTCTTTGTATTGTTTCCTGAGTTTATGGTGCTGCAATCAGAAACCAGGAGCAGGGGGAAGCTGCTGGATAGAAGGATATAACCACTTTGTGCTTGCCTGGCATTAAAAGACACCGTCATAATCAAATAGTAATCTCCTTTGACTTACTCAGAAGCAACCAGAGAATTCAGGAGCGTGTGAAAGAGAGAGATGCCAGGCTGCCTTGATTCAGAGCAGGAAGCAGTTATCAATTAAAACAGGCAGGAGGAAAACTCTTAGATGGTAACTGCACATCATGCAATGCTAACTATCCAGAATTTCAAGCAGCTGGTGTTCAGGACCAAGTGTTCTCAAGCCTCTAGGGTCAAAATAATTTAATATGCAATAATATCCACCACTCAGGAATGCACTGAAGGAAACTCTGAGATTAAGCATTTTTCTGTTACCACCTGTGATAGGATTAACCTATTGGAGAAAGGTATTTACAGATGTTTGTAACTGGCATTCAACCATCTAATTTGAAATGTGTCTTTAATACGGATTTTTAAACTTTTCCCAAAGAGGCCCCAGCACAAAACAGCACTTACATACTTTTGGGATCAACAGGACAGTTTGTTGTGAAACAATGAAGCCTCGCTGATTTTTATTTTTAAAAAATATTTTTTATTAAAGATTTCTAAGTTTACAAAAATACCTGCATTGTCTCTTTTTTTCCAAGTTGTGTTTTCTATGGATCAGTTTCATTTGTTGTAGGACATTAGTGTTGCATGCAGTACAGTGGTACCTCTGGTTAAGAACTTTTTTTAAAAAAAATAATATTTATTGAAGTTTCCACAGAAAAAGAAAAAAAAGTTACAAAGATGGTAAAAAGAAAACACAAAAATTACAAACACTAAAAAGAACGAAAACAATTTAAAAAAACAATAAAACAATTTAAAAAAACAAATCCCTTTTTCTATATCTTGCAGTTCATTTGCTTGTTTTCCTGACTTCCTCACACCTCCCTTTTTTGTATTCCAATTCAAATATTTAATTCAGCAAATCCATACCCTCTCTTTTGCTCTTAATTCTTTAACATCACATATTATAGTTTCATGTTTTCATCTAATATAATCCCTTTTTACATAATCCTTTTAACATTATTGCTAAAACCACTTCATTTCATTCCAACATCATTTTAACATTCAATAATTTTACAATGTTTCAATAAATAGTCTTTAAATTTCTTCCAATCTTCTTCCACCAACTCTTCTCCCTGGTCTCGGATTCTGCCAGTCATTTCCGCCAGTTCCATATAGTCTATTACCTTCATCTGCCATTCTTCCAGAGTGGGTAGATCTTGTGTCTTCCAATACTTTGCAATGAGTATTCTTGCTGCTTCCGTGGCGTACATAAAAAAAGTTCTATCCTTCTTTGGCACCAATTGGCCGACCATGCCCAGGAGGAAGGCCTCTGGTTTCTTCAGGAAGGTATATTTAAATACCTTTTTCATTTCATTATAGATCATCTCACAGAAAGCCTTTATCCTCGGGCACATCCGCCAAAGGTGAAAGAATGTACCTTCAGTTTCTTTACATTTCCAGCATTTATTATCGAGCAGATGGTAAATTTTTGCAAGCTTGACTGGTGTCATGTACCACCTGTATATCATTTTCATAATATTCTCTCGTAGGGCATTACATGCCGTAAATTTCATACCCGTGGTCCACAACTGTTCCCAGTCAGCAAACATAATGTTATGTCCAATATCTTGTGCCCATTTAATCATAGCAGATTTAACCATTTCATCCTGAGTATTCCATTTCAACAGCAAGTTATACATTCTTGATAGTATCTTAGTTTTGGGTTCTAACAATTCTGTTTCCAATTTTGATTTTTCCACCTGGAAACCAATTTTTTTGTCCAAATTGTATGCCTCCCTTATTTTAAAATAGTGAAGCCAATCTCACACTTTATCCTTAAGCTTCTCAAAACTCTGCAATTTCAGTTTGTCACCCTCCTGTTCCAGAATCTCCCAATATCTTGGCCAATTGGCCTCCATATTGAGTTTTTTCAGAGCCTTCGCTTCCATAGGTGATAGCCACCTTGGGGTTTTATTTTCCAATAACTCTGGTTAAGAACTTAATTCGTTCCGGAGGTCCGTTCTTAACCTGAGGTACCACTTTAGCTAATGAGGCCTCCTGCTGCCGCTGTGGCACAATTTCTGTTCTCATCCTGGGGCAAAGTTCTTAACCCGAGGTACTACTTCCGGGTTAGCGGAATCTGTAACCGAAGTGTTTGTAACCCGAGGTTGGGAAGGAAAGAGGCGGAAAGAGGGGCAGGGGTGATGAGTGGGGCAGGGTGGTAAAGCTTCTAGTTTTCTTGTTGGTGTATGTGTCGGGTTTTGTGTCAGCGTCACTTGCGTGGGTTCTTTCTATTCACTTGTTGTATTTCCTTGGTGCTGAGAGAGGTTGGGGGTGGCCTAGGGTGTGGTTGCTTGTCTTTGGTTGGCTGTAGTGAGATTTGTTTATGTGTGCGAGGGGGTGGTTTTTGGGTCAGGTTAGCCATACTGATTCGTATGCTGTCAGTGGATTCTTCTTGTTGTCTTGTTGGGCTATGTATGTGATAAAGCAGAACCATACCGGGATGAAGGCGTCTTCTTCTATTTGTCCCCGTGTCAGTTTCAATTTATTGGTTAGTTTTTTAGTAAGACTGTTTCCCATACCATTTGATACCATTGGTCCATGTTCTGTCCTGACAAGTCTCTCCAGAGTCTGACTATGATGCTTCTGGCTGCTGAGAGTAGGTGGGTTATGAGCTCTTTGTAATGTGAGTGGGCAATATTATCTTGGAAGATGTTCATTCAGTAAGGCGAGTTGTGGGGTGACTTCTAATACTTGCTTAGTTATTCTGCATATTTCTTGTATGACTGATGCGTTGGATTTGGGGACATTCCCACCACATGTGGAGGTATGTGCCTGTGGAGGTGCATCCTGTCCAGCATTTTGGTGAGGTTCCTGGGCATATCAGCACTAGTTTCCATGGTGCTAGGCATAATCTGTAAGTGAGTTTCAGGGTGAGCTCTTTTCTTTTAGCTGAGATGGATTTAAAGGGAGGTTTAGACCACATTTTAGTCCATTGGGTGGGGTTAATTTCATAGCCTATGTCCTCCCATTGTTTTTTTATTATGTCAAGGGGGTTTGTGGGATCCTAGAGCAGTATTTTGTATATTGTTGATACCATCCCCTTGCTGTGTTCCACGGGTGTGAAGGAAAATTTCTATATGATTATATTGTTGGCACTGGCTCCAATGCAGCTCCACACACAAGATATGGAGTTCAGCAGTGTATTTTAATTTTTTATTCAAGAACATGGCTTACAGCTGAGCACTGCTTAGATCGAACTTGCTTCCACTGAGCAGTTGCCAGGACTGAAGGTCAGCGCCCTCTATGACTCCCTAAGACCCTCGTATTCCCCAGCTGGACGTTTCCCTAGCAGCCATAAACTACAATGATGGAGGACTCTCTGTGCCCTTTGTTCTGCTACATACAAAGCCCTCTGTGGCCTCGGAGTCAAGGAGAAGAGGGGAGCTCAGTCCAGTAGGAACGGCAAGCTCCTGGACTGCATCCACTGACTCTGTCCTCTCCTCCCCTGCTTCATCTGTGAAACCGCTTTGCTTTCTGCACCTGGCTCTTCTTGCTCACCGATGTCATGCCTGCTGTGTCTTCAGCCTCCAACCATTCCTACCCACTCCTTAACCCTCTGGCCTGTCGTCACTATCCCCTGAATCTGGGCCTTCTGAGGATTCCCAAGGGGGCTCCCCAGCTGGCACCTCCCACCACTCCTCTTCAGCCAGCCAGTCCCCAGCAGATATATATAGGACATTATCCTCTGCTGAAGGTCTGCTGGTTGAGTGGCTATAGCATTCAGTTGCTAGTACAAATGCGAAGCAGACAAATCTCCCGCATCCCTAATTCTCAACAATCCTATAGACTTGGTGAGACTATTCCGAAAGCAAGTTGCCTGAAACCTGTGACTTTAGCTGTTGTCAAAATCCAGAGACGGCTGCCCACTCTGTAAGTTGTATTCCACCAAGCAAGCCAGTTCCTGCAAAAACTGCCTTTAGAAAGAGAGATGATCGCAAAGCAAACACACAGCATCAAGATCCCAGGAATGTCAAACAACAAGTGGTGCTACCTGACCTCTCTTCAGAAATTGTGACCTTGGGAGATCTAACTGGAGCACCAGGTGAGTGCACAGGGGTCATTTGACCGGCAGTCAAAACTCAGCCACCTCCAAAAGGGGCAGTTTGAGAACCTCTTCCCTTGGAATAGCTGCACAGGTGATATGGAATCAACAAGCACGCCAGGCCTGCAGCTGCAAATGTAAGGGAGGTAATGATGGAACCAGAGAGCACAGCAACATCCAGTGCCAAACTTAAAGCAGAATTAATAGCCATCCTCTGCCCCTCGGGAATCCTGGGAACACCCTTTCTGTGGTGGGGTTTAGTAATTAGTCGGCACCCTCACCGAACTGCATTTCCTAGGAATATTTGGGAAAGTCTTGATGTACATATTGTACAAAACAGTAAGTCCACTTAACCTTAATTGGTCAGGCTAATGGCAGGTGCAGGGGCTCCCCAGGAGGCGGTACCAACCAGCCAATAAGCATTGCTTGGTTCTGCCCCCGGGGGAATAAACTGAGGCCAGCCCAGCACTCCTCCTCCTTTCATGGTAGACCTTGCAGTAGACATTGTTGGCTGCCATATTTGGGGCTCGGCAGGGATTTTTCCACTTGGCAAATTGTCACTGGCCCCTTGGATTTCACCTACCTCATAGCAATCATCACAACTTTGTGAGGTTCAGGGCTCAGCAAACTTTTTCAACAGGGGGCCAGTCCACTGTCCCTCACACCTTGGGGGGGGACGACTATATTTTGGAGGGGGAAATGAACAAATTCCTATGCCCCACAAATAACCAAGAGATGCATTTTAAATAAAAACACACATTCTACTCATGTAAAACCACGCTGATTCCCGGACCATCCACGGGCCAGATTTAGAAGGTGATTGGGCCGGATCCAGCCCCCAGGCCTTAGTTTGCCTACCCATGGATTAGGCATTGAGTTCGAAAGCACATCTAAGTGCAAGTAGATAAATAGGTACCTCTCCGGCGGGAAGGTAAACGGCGTTTCCATGCGCTGCTCTGATTCGCCAGAAGCGGCTTAGTCATGCTGGCCACATGACCCGGAAGCTTTACGCCGGCTCCCTCGGCCAATAAAGCGAGATGAGTGCCGCAACCCCAGAGTCGGCCACGACTGGACCTAATGGTCAGGGGTCCCTTTACCTCTTTAAGCCTTAGTCTTAGCTGGAAGGGAGGTTGTAACCTCTGCCTGTCCCTCCTTGGTTAAGGGTATCCTTTTGAAGTGATCCATGAGGAGTTGCTTCTGTCCAATGCCCAGACAGGGGCTAGGGCCATAGAACTCCTCCAGCAAGGACCCCTCAAAGGGCACCCCTATTTAATGCGAGGCAGAGGACCTCTTCTCCCCATTGGTGTGATATACTCCCAGAAGATGGGCTGGAATTAAATAAATGGCTTCACCCAATGCCTATGCCAAAACCTCACATCTGTAGCCAATAAAGTTGTGGCCTATTTGAACCCAAACACTCTAAATGCTGCTGTCTGGTCCAATTATTTCATTACAAAGGGAGCGACTAGGTCATGGAATCTTGGCACAAAACAACCACTATATTAGACTTCATTGTTAGAACCAAAAACTAAGGTATTATCAAGAATGTATAACTTGCTGCTGAAATGGAATACACAAGATGAAATGGTTAAATCGGCTATGATAAAGTGGGCTCAGGATATTGGGCATAATATTATGTTTGAGGACTGGGAAAGGTTGTGGACCACTGGGCTGAACTTCACTGCATGTAATGCTTTGAAGGAAAATGTAATGAAAATGATATATAGATGGTACATGACCCCAGTTAAACTTGCCAAAATATACCATTTGTCTGATAATAAATGTTGGAAATGTAAAGAACACGAAGGAACATTCTTTCACCTCTGGTGGACTTGCCCTAGAGTGAAGGCCTTCTGGGAAATGATATATAATGAGTTGAAAAAGGTATTTAAGTATACCTTCACTAAGAAACCAGAGGCCTTCCTTCTGGGCATTGTCGGCCAGAAGGTGTTAAAGAAGGACCGAACATTTTTTATGTATGCAACAACGGCAGCAAGGATACTCATCGCTAAGAGCTGGAAAACTCAAGATCTACCCACACTGGAAGAGTGGCAGATGCAGCTGATGGACTATATGCAACTGGCCGAGATGACTGGCAGAATTCGAGACCTGGGAGAAGAGAGGGTTGAAGAAGACTGGAAGAAATTCAAGATTTATCTACAAAAGTATTGTAATTTGGTTGAATGCTAAGAAGGATGCTAGATCATAAATAATTGCCTACCATTGAATTAGATTTGAATTTGACGATAAGTGAGATTGAGGGAAACACAAAATTTTTGGAGATTAGATTAAATTAACTGAACAAGATTTAAGAACATAAATAAGATGCTAAATTGCTGGAAAAAATTTATAATGATGTAAGTGGGAGTGGGAGACGTGAGGGAGTCCAAAGAAGTTCTGAAAAATGTGTTATGATACATGTTATATTGTTTATTATTTTTGCATTTTGTATTTAAAAAAAATCTCAATAAATATTTATAAATATATATATATATATATATATTAGACTTCAATATGTTGTATTTTTTGAAGGGGAAAGAGGATTTCAAATAAAATCTCAGACTGAAATGTGGAGAACTGAACTCAAGATTGGAAAGGTGAGAAAAGGAGAGAAACCAAATTTGACAGATTTGCTAATCCCTACTCTGATGCGAGAATAACTTGACTCAGCTTGGGGAGTCTGTATATCTCGGCCTGGTGGAGGGGTGCAACTTGTTGCTCCATCTCTGGCAGCAAAATGCCTTGAGGCAGCCCTGATCCAACAACAATCATATAATCTATCTAAATGTAATAAATGGTGGGCAAGCTTCTCTAGTAAGAATGTCCACCTTTTTCTTAAATATTGGCAAATGGGTGAAGTAGCCAAGATTGTGGAGGTCATCAAATTATGTATCACGATGAAAGCTAAGCAGACTGTTTTAAACGCTCCAAAAAGATCTCTGTAAAGTGGCTGAATAGGCGACAAGAAAGCAGCAGATAAGGTCTGCTGTAATTGTAAAGCAATGGGAGAAAACAGCAAATAAGAACAATCTCAACTTCACAAAGGTGGTGATGAGGTCTGAACTGGTTTGCAGTGGGACCGTTCACTGAAAACATCAGCTGAGTGTTCACATGAACCATGTTTATTTTGACTGCAGGTGTACGTTTTACTTAATCTTCCTTTTTATTTACTTGTAATGATGATGTGGTTGGGTAATAATTTAACTGGCTTAACAATAAATCTTTGACTGACTGACCACAGGGCCAGACTACATGGGAAGCTTAAAGATGCAGTGAGGAGCAGGTTTCATGGGAACCACAGAATGGGACACACACAGAGGGGAGTGGCGTTTTTCCTTTCCTCCCCAGTCACAATCACAGCCAGAATCAAGTTTCTTAAGGACAACTGCTAGTGCCCATAGACACCAACTCTATGGAGCTGGACAGCTAAGGCCCCCCCAAAAAATTATGTGGGGATGGGGCTGACCCACCCTCCCCAATCTTGAGGAGTATTCCCCGTTGTATGTTTCAAGACAATGCCTTCAGCTCTTTTGGATGGGCGACTTAGGGGGATATCTTATTTTAGTTGGTGAAGGTCCTGTGATTTACAGGTAACTGAAGCCTCAAACAGCATCTTATTATTTTGTAACTTTTATTCATATCTCAGGAAGGAGTTGATTGATCCAGTAAGCATTACTGCTGGAGGATCATCTGAATATTACATTTCTCTCTTTCTCTGATAAGATGATTAAAAAATATGATTATTACCAAAACAAAAATTGGTGCTACATTCCTGTTAATAGCAATCAAGATACGTGTAAAAAAAATAACCCGAATACATATAGTAATGTTTTCCTATATGATAGCAAAGGTATTTAATATTTTTGTATCCAGTTTTACCCATGAACTGATGTAAAAGTTTTATTGTGAGATCTGTTGACTAGACCAATAAATTCATTCATTCGTTGAGACCACAGCCCTAGGGGGAAACAGTGACTTAACCCTTCTCAGTTATGGGCACAATGAAAAGCATTGCCATTAGTCTGAGAGAAGCTCTACAAATCTTTAAGCAGGGGTGTTATGCAGACCATCCGTTTGCTTTTTCCTACTTCAGACTTCTTTAAAAAAAAAAAAGATTAAATTAGAGAATGGTTTTAGAATGTATGTCTTTTTCTTCTGCTGGAACCTATGTTGCTGCTTCATATTTAACTGCCCTGTGCTTTTTTTAAAATTGCATTGCATTGCTACTATCTAAAATGATTTTTTTCCCCTTATTGGACTGTGTTTTTTATTATATGTAAAAAAAACAAAAACCTGCCATGTGGGATTTGTGCCTTAAAAAGGCTGCCTGGATATAAGCTTATAAATGGATGGATAGATAGATAGATAGATAGATAGATAGATAGATAGATAAAGGAAGGAAGGAAGGAAGGAAGGAAGGAAGGAAGGAAGGAAGGAAGGTCCAAATAAATCCAAAATAAAGATACAAAAATATTGTATCATCTGCAACAAAACCCCCCTCAACAATGCCCCAACCCAAGACGAATAAATAAGCTGTTAGCATGCATCGATCAGGATTCATTGCTAATTAGCGGCTGGATTGATTGCCACCATTTTCCTTCTGCTTTTAGACCACTGCTGGGTGCCTCTGACACAAGTGCCCCTACTTGACCCTGCTTATGAGAACTGACAAGATCACAGCTCCAAGGTGGTTTTGTTTCTGGAGAATGCAGCCCTGCAAAATGCCACTATTCTGGTCCTGTGTGACAAAGCCACTCAGCACATCAAGAGGGGGACTGCTGCCCTCTTGTGGAGCAAGCCAGGTATTTGTCATTTTCTCCTAATCAAAACAACAAGGCTTTAAAAAGCAAGAGGTGTTTTTTTTAAAAAAAACAACAACACACTAGCGCCCAGCAAGGCTCGGATTATGTCTTTACTTCTCCCTGAAATAAATACCTATTTTGGTCTTCCTTTTTTGTAATAGTACAGTGGTAACTCAGGTTACATACGCTTCAGGTTACATACGCTTCAGGTTACATACGCTTCAGGTTACAGATTCTGCTAACCCAAAAATAGTGCTTCAGGTTAAGAACTTGGCTTCAGGATGAGAACAGAAATCGTGCTCCGGCAGCGTGGTAGCAGCAGGAGGCCCCATTAGCTAAATTGGTGCTTCAGGTTAAGAACAGTTTCAGGTTAAGTATGGACCTCCGGAACGAATTAAGTACTTAACCTGAGGTGCCACTGTATTTTATTATTTTCGCCATATAGAAAGTTGTTTACTCAACAATTGCATTCCAATTCAACAACATCTAGTGACTTCCTGCTCAGCAAACATTGATGTTCATAAATCAAATTACATACAATTGCAGGTTATGGTTCAACCTTATCTAATTTCAACTTTAAAATGTTTCTTAATATATTCTGCTATTTTCTTACACTTCGGACCCCACTGTGATCTTCACGTATGGGAAGCAACTTTTAATACCGACCAGAAGGGGTTTCCAGTCTTCTTTAAAAGATTCCAAATTTGGATCTTTTATCAATACCATCAAGTTTGCCATCTTGGTCTTCCTGATATAGCAAAGTTAACAAACTTACACTACCATAATGTGCGTGCAAATTGTTTGCTGATCTTGCAAGACTCATTTGGAGAAATAAACATAGGACCAGGGACACAGAAAGTTGCTTTATACCGTCAGACAATTGGTCCATCTGTCTCAATATTGCCTATTTGTTGTTGTTGTTGTTTAGTCATTTAGTCATGTCTGATTCTTCGTGACCCCATGGACCAGAGCACGCCAGGCACTCCTGTCTTCCACTGCCTCCCACAGTTTGGTCAAACTCATGCTGATAGCTTCCACAACACTGTCCAACCATCTCATCCTCTGTTGTCCCCTTCTCCTTGTGCCCTGCATCTTTCCCAACATCAGGGTCTTTTCCAGGGAGTCTTCTCATGAGGTGGCCAAAGTATTGGAGCCTCAGCTTCAGGATCTGTCCTTCCAGTGAGCACTCAGGGCTGATTTCCTTCAGAATAGAGAGGTTTGATCTTCTTGCAGTCCATGGGACTCTCAAGAGTCTCCTCCAGCACCATAATTCAAAAGCATCAATTCTTTGGCGATCAGAGTAACTCAGAGTAAGATCAGAATAACTCAGAGAAGCTATGAACTAGGCCGTGCAGGGCCATCCAAGATGGACAGGTCATAGTGGAGAGTTTTGACCAAACGTGATCCACCTAGAGCAGGAACCGGCAAGCCACTCCAGTATCCCTGCCAAGAAAACTCCATGGACAAAGACAACAGGCAAGATCCATAGGCTTTATTAACTTCTCCCTCCCCGCTTTCTTTCTGCTGCTGAATACTTGGGGTTTGAACGTGCTTACTTTTGAAAACCCATTGTTTCATTTTGAAGACTTTTTTGCTGCTGTTGTAGTTGTCTACAGGGACGCAGTGGCGCTGTGGGTTAAAGCCTCAGCGCCTAGGGCTTGCCGATCGAAAGGTCGGCGGTTCGAATCCCTGCGGCGGGGTGCGCTCCCGCTGCTCGGTCCCAGCGCCTGCCAACCTAGCAGTTCGAAAGCACCTCCGGGTGCAAGTAGATAAATAGAGACCGCTTACCAGCGGGAAGGTAAACGACGTTACCGTGTGCGGCTCTGGCTCGCCAGAGCAGCGATGTCACGCTGGCCATGTGACCCGGAAGTGTCTCCGGACAGCGCTGGCCCCTGGCCTCTTAAGTGAGATGGGCGCACAACCCCAGAGTCTGTCAAGACTGGCCCGTACGGGCAGGGGTACCTTTACCTTTAGTTGTCTACAAGGTGTGGCCAGAAGGTTCAGTGAATGGTCACAGAAATCGGACAGCGAGAAATATTCCAAAATACAATCGGCCTCGAAAACCCACAAAATGCTCACAATTGTGTAAGGAGATGAAGCTGCAACTTGAAAGACAGTTTATGAGTAGTTTAAGCGTTTCCGTGAAGGGCGGCAAACCATCGAAGATGACCCTCAGTCTGGCAGACGGCCGATGAGCAGAACAGTGGCAAATGTCAACAGAGTTTGTGAGTTACTGATGTGGGATCGGCGTTTGTCCATCTGAATGATGGCGGAAGAATTGCATATTCCGCATGAAACCACTACTGAGGTTACTAAGTTGTCCCATCCTCCATATTCTCCCCATCTGGCCCCACCGGATTTCTTTCTTTTTCCAAAACTGAAATCTGCACTGAAAGGGCACATACTTTCCAACATTTCACACGTCCAAGCTGCTGTGACGAGGGAACTGAAAGCAGCGTGAAAAGAGGACTTCTCCAGAGGTTACCAACAGTTCTACGAATGTTGTCAATGGTGCATTGTACAGTGGTACCTCAGGCTACATACGCTTCAGGTTACATATGCTTCAGGTTACAGACTCCTCTAACCCAGAAATATTACCTCGGGTTAAGTACTTTGCTTCAGGATGAGAACAGAAATCGTGCTCTGGCGGCGCGGCGGCAGCGGGAGGCCCCATTAGCTAAAGTGGTGCTTCAGGTTAAGAACAGTTTCAGGTTAAGTACGGACCTCCGGAACGAATTAAGTACTTAACCTGAGGTACCACTGTATCAGAGGGGGCCTGCAAGGCATGTGTGTTCAAATATTTTTTGCTGTCCGATTTCTGTGACCATTCACCAAACTTTTCGGTCACACCTTGTATTTATAGTTCACTGAGACTGCACATTCTGTGTTTTGTTGACAGGACCCCAACTCAGAGCAGCTAGGGTCATCAAATGCATAGAAGGGACGCAGGTCTTTGAGAAAAGCTGTGCCTCTTTTATGCAAGGGTTAAAGGGAGAGGACACCTATAGAGCCTAAACCTTGAACAAACTAACTGTGCAGAAATAGGTGGACAAGGTCACATCAGACACTCACCAGGGTCTACGGCTGGAACAGTGCCTAGCAGAGAAATAATAGGGGGTAGTTGTTTCCATTTGAGCATCCTCAGATGACCCAAAGGCATTTTCCACACTAAACCCTTTGGTGTCACCGAGTTTATCCTAAGGCACATAGTCAGCAACTTCACAGCCAGCCCACCTTGCCCCACCTAGTCAGCAGAACCAATGGCTGGCATGCAGAGTTATCACCCAGTTCTGCTGAAAGCTGTGTTTCTCAGATGTTTTGAACTTGGAACACACGCACACCTCTCTCAGAACTTACCCTGGGGCCCCACGCCAGCGCCAATAATGTGTTGCATAAGTAAACATGTAGGGATGCTTGCATCAGCTGGCTGCATACAGACTGCTCAACTATGCAAGGAACTGTGGACTAGAGTAACAGTCCAGCACTGGCAAATGGAGAGGAATGGAGCAGGATCTCTCTCTCTCTCTCTCTCTCTCTCTCTCTCTCACACACACACACACACACACACACCACAAAACAATGCATACTGACACATTGTACAAAGGAAACTGCAGCCCTTTTTTAAAAATATCAAATTGTGAGTTAGCGAGATCCTAGTGTTGATCAACAAAGTTCATCTGCTAAACAGCTCAGCTCTTGGCTAACGCAAGGGTAAATGAAGGCATCTCAGGATCCTATCCCAACCTGAAATTTCATACAGTCTCTTCTCCACGTTCCCCTTAAGTCTAAAATGCAGCAGCCAGATTAGTGGCTGGGGTTTCCTTTTAAATCTCATATTTGTTGTTGTTTAGTCGTTTAGTCGTGTCCGACTCTTTGTGACCCCCTGGACCAGAGCACGCCAGGCACTTCTGTCTTCCACTGCCTCCTGCAGTTTGGTCAAACTCATGCTGGTAGCTTCGAGAACACTATCCAACCATCTCATCCTCTGTCGTCCCCTTCTCCTTGTGCCCTCCATCTTTCCCAGCATCAGGGTCTTTTCCAGGGAATCTTCTCTTCTCATGAGGTGGCCAAAGTATTGGAGCCTCAGCTTCAGGATCTGTCCTTCCAGTGAGCACTCAGGGCTGATTTCCTTCAGAATGGATAAGTTTGATCTTCTTGCAGTCCATGGGACTCTCAAGAGTCTCCTCCAACACCATAATTCAAAAGCATCCATTCTTCAGCGATCAGCCTTCTTTATGGTCCAGCTCTCACTTCCATACATCATTACTGGGAAAACCATAGCTTTTACTATATGGACCTTTGTTGGCAAGGTGATGTCTCTACTTTTTAAGATGCTGTCTAGGTTTGTCATTGCTTTTCTCCCAAGAAGCAGGCGTCTTTTAATTTCATGACTACTGTCACCATCTGCAGTGATCATGGAGCCCAAGAAAGTAAAATCTCTCACTGCCTCCATTTCTTCCCCTTCTATTTGCCAGTGGCCAAGATCTTCGTTTTTTTTATGTTGAGCTTCAAACCATATTTTGCGCTCTCCTCTTTCACCCTCAATAAAAGGTTCTTTAATTCCTCCTCACTTTCTGCCATCAAGGATGTGTCATCTGCACATTTTTAAACAGCTGCACTGGTTGCCAACTGGTTTCTGGGCCTAATTCAAGGTGCTCGTTTTTTTAAGCAGCTGTTCTTCTGTCTTCCACCCTCCCTTCCCTTCAAATGCAGGTGTCTGTAGCTGCTTTTGGTTTTTTTAAAAAATAGGTAAAGTTTGCCTGCTTGCTTGCTTGCTTGCTTATTAAATTTAGATACCTCCCTTCATCAAAATATTTCAGGGTGGTTCACAGAATAAAATACAAGCTAAAACAAAAGTAAATAATTTCTAAACCAAAACATCAAAATAAAAACTCCCCTTCCCACAGACAGATTTTAAAAGGCTGTAGGATAGGAATCAGGCAAAGGACTACTTGAAGAGGAATGTTTTTCTCTGGTGCCTAAAATATATATATAATGAAGATTAGGGAGGTCATGTTTGCTGCTTTACAGAGAGCAGCAGTTCCATGCCCTCCAACATTTCTCTGAGGAAAATAGGGGCGTCCCATTCCATAATGATGATTTTACTACTGGGTTGCCCCAGCACTCCGGGCAGCTTCCAACATACAGTTGTACCTTGGATCCCAAACGCCTTGGTACCTGGACGTTTTGGCTCCTGAACACCACAAACCTGGAAGTGATTGTTCCGGTTTGCGAACATTCTTTTGGAACCCGAACATCCGGTGGGATTTCCGCGGCTTCTGATTGGCTGCAGGAGCTTCCTGCAGCCAATAGGAAGCCGCAATTTGGTTTCCGAACGTTTTGGAAGTCAAATGGACTTCCAGAACGGATTCCATTTGACTTACAAGGCACGACTGTATATAAAAACTTGTCTTCAGATGGCTCTGGGGTCAGATAGTCACTGGCGGAGTAAGGGGGTGCGGGGGGTGCGGTCCGCCCCAGGTGCAATCCCTGAGGGGGGGTGATATTGTCCTGCTGCCCCCCTGGGACGCTCGCCACAGGCGGCTGGCCTTCCCTGGGTGCACAGCATGTGCACTGCTCCAGGTGCCGGAGCAGGTAGTTCCACCTCTGGCCAGTGGTGCCTGGAAAACTGGGTGTTCAGCCACACACACCAAGCGCTGGAGCTGCTTTTTCCCTTTTCCTTTCGAGTCTGCTCTGTAACATTAGCGCAGGAACTTGATGGGTTTGGAGAGAGAGAGAGAGATAGAGAGAGAGAGAGAAGGAGGCTCCGCTCGGCAGCGGACATGGAGCAGGTTGCCGCTTGCACATGCAATTTTTGCGTGCGCTCAGTTTTGCAGCGAAACCCCACCGTGCAGCCCTTTTCCTCCCAGGCGCGCTTGACGGATTTGTCAGCCAGACACCTCCGGGGAGGAAATTCCGTGTGACCTCTTTGGCACTCGGAACCTGCCTTCTGCTTCTTCTGCCTTAGGTCACATTCTCGCGCCGCCAGCGAACTCGCCTCGCTTGACAGGGGAGGAGGTTTTGCTTTCCATCGCAGGATGGTACGGACGGAAGTTGCAGCCATGGCAGCTTGTAGCAACTCTGGTCGAGGTGCATGTGCAAGCAGCATATAAACGAAATGGAGTGGTGGGGGCTCTCCAAAGTAGCATGCGGGAGGGGGAGGCACCGAGGAGAGCTTTTTAATCAAGTTTTTGGGGGCGATCGTGAGATATGTGTGGTTCTGTTATTTCCTGGTGTCTGCCGTACGTTGTCCCCCCTTCTATGTTTAAAGCAAAGAAGGGTGTTACGTAACGGGGAGATTCCTGAAGGTAGCAGAAGGAGACTTGCGGGGACTCAGGACAGCAAAATGCCAAGCCCTGGATAACTCCATGGGGCGGGGGAGGGGGGCAGACCCCCGGGGTGTTATCGCTGAGGGGGGTGAAACTCGGTGCACCGGGCGCCCATGACTCCCGAGCCATCGATGGGGCGGATGACAAAAAAAATTCCACACCGGTTACCACATGACCTTGCTATGCCTCTGCAGATAGTTCCTTTTTTTCAAAAGTTGTCAGAGGACAGCCTTCTTGTTTGAACAAATCCTCTGTTTGGTGGATTGTTTGGTCCAATTGCTGTTTAAAGAAAAAGAACCATAAGGAGAGCAGAGGTCTTGAAGTTGCCCATCGACGGTCATCACCTGAACCACAGCGCCTGGCCAGAGCCTTCCACCTTATTTTGAGACAAACTGAATTTCCATTAAAATTACAGTAACCATTTCTTCATTTCCACATGTACACATAAGCTAGCCTATGCAACTTTCGTTGCATAGTTCTGTGTCCTCTTTCATCTTCTTTTCTCAATATGCATTTCCTCCTATATTTCTTTTTCTTTTCGGCCATCTTAAGCTTCTGTGTTAACATGGCAGCAAGACCTGAGGCCAACAAGGCCAAGAACTGGCTGACCTCTGATTTCCCAGCTAAACTTCACCTTTTTTGGATTCTGTCATCACCGTTGGAATGAAGCAGCAGCAAAATAACCCGTCTAGATTATGTTGTTTCCTGGAGCAAGACTCTCAGGCAAATGATCTCAGCACAAAACCAAACAGAGGCATTGTTGTGAAGAGTGAGGGATAAAATTCTAGAAAGGCTAGATCAGATTAGATAGGGCCAATGGGCCTTAACATTCCTAAGAACACAGTGGTCAGGGGAGTCACATTGGGCAATAGGCTTAGCAATGCATAGAATTCATATTTATTGCCCTTTGTGGTACAGCAGTGTAACTCTTAGGCTAGGCATGGGTAGGCAACCTAAGGCCCGGGGGCCGGATCCGGCCCAATCGCCTTCTAAATCCAGCCTGTGGAGAATCCAGGAATCAGCATGTTTTTACAAGAGTAGAATGTGTCCTTTTATTTAAAATGCATCTTGGGGTTATTTGTGGGGTATAGGAATTCATTATTTTTTTCAAAATATAGTCTGGCCCCCCCACAAGGTCTGAGGAAAGTGGACCGGCCCCTTGCTGAAAGAGTTTGCTGACCCCTGGGCTAGAGGGTATTTAGAAGAAATATTATGTTTGAAAAATGGAGCGTATTTTGCTTGCTCAATATATATTAACGACCACACATCAGCCGAGGAGAGAGGTCTCAGATGTGATTTCGTGTTGATTTCATACATTAGTGCCAAGTACTTTCTCCTTCAGGGCCATTATAACCATCTCAATGTTAATCTGAGGCCAGAAGAAATTGAAGACCTCATGGATGGTCAAGCTGCATAATAAAATTTGAATCACCTTGCAGTAAAAGCCAATTCAGATGTAGAAACAGCAAAAGGGGGGCAGTGAGGGCCAGGACTAAAACAAAACAAAAAAGGTAAAGTAGAACAAATAGATCTTCACATCATACTGACAGGCCAATTGTGTGTATGTGTGTATGTGAAAGAGAGCAAGTGAGAATGAATCGGGCTTCTAATGAAAATGTGGAAGTCCATTATTATTATTATTATTATTATTATTATTATTATTATTAGCCCGCTCATGTGACTGGGTTGCCCTAGCCACTCTGGGAGGCTTCCAGTGCACATAAAAACATAATAAAACATTAAACGTTTAAAAACTTCCCTCTACAGGGCTGCCTTCAGATGTTTTCTAAAGGTTGTATAGTTACTTATCTCCTTGGCTCGGGGGTTGCATAATTCCAGAAATCCCACAGAACAAACAAGGGGCATTCTACGGGGGTTTTCTCAGCTGGAACTTGCCGGAACTCAGTTAAGGCACCTCTCAGGTGGGCGCCATTGCCAATATAAGAGAACAAGGGCAGAATCCCAGCACCTATTTTTCGGGGGGTGGGGGTGGGAATAGCATTGCTTACAGGCCAGATCCAGCCCCGAAGTGAATTCATCAGGTTATTGGAGGTTCTGTCAATTATAATCAATGTGTTGTAAAGCATTGGCCTGTGATTTCCCTAATAGGGAAGATTCGAACCCTTGGAAACAGAGATAGTCTGCGCTTCAGTGTTACAGCTCTTGTTTGGATTTTGTGCATATATTTGTGTGCTCCAGAACCCCTTACTACCCGTAGACTCTAACCTAACTTGCAGAACTTGATTACTCTTAGCCCCCCAAAGGTTTTATGCAGATTAGAGTGTTTGCTGAGGACATAGGTAAAGGTAAAGGGACCCCTGACCATTAGGTCCAGTCGCGGACAACTCTGGGGTTGCCTCACTCATCTCGCTTTATTGGCCGAGGGAGCCGGCGTACAGCTTCTGGGTCATGTGGCCAGCATGACTAAGCCGCTTCTGGTGAACCAGAGCAGCACATGGAAACACCGTTTACCTTCCCACCGGAGTGGTACCTATTTATCTACTTGCACTTTGACGTGCTTTTGAACTGCTAGGTTGGCAGGAGCAGGGACCGAGCAACAGGAGCTCACCCTGTCGCGGAGATTCGAACCGCCAACCTTCTGATCGGCAAGTCCTAGGTTCTGTGGTTTAACCCACAGCGCCACCCGCGTCCCCTGCTGAGGACGTACAAGGTGGTAACCTCTGGCAAAAAATAAGGGAAACTTGGCAACTAAACTGCGACTCAGACCTCCTCCAAGAAGAGAACTAATGTTGCAATGGCCTGGAGGGAGCGAAGCTCTCTGCTCAAGACAAGGAATAGTCAGCCTGTTTGGCAAGGCTTAGAATGCACAGGTCAGGTATTAAAAATAGATTCTGGCAGTACAGTGTGTGTAACACCTTGATAATAGTAATAAGCAAGACGCAGAAATGTGAGGGACTGCCTGCCTCAGGAAGAATGACCGCAGAGACCTCGAAGTGTACTCAGTGACATGAGAACGGCTGCAGTGCTGCAGGGCAGCACCTCTCACCACTCCCAGTTATCTGTGCTGTACTTTTTTCTAGAACGTTGTGATAAGTTTGGTGGCAATTGCAGAAAACAGCCGAATCGCTACAAATCATTACATTTTCAGCAGCAGCCCATGTCTGTGTACCCTTCCCTACCCCAGGCCACTCCTGCATACACGCCAACATTTATCCTATGAAAACAGGGGTGTCCTATCCAATTATTATTATTATTATTATTATTATTATTATTATTATTATTATATACCCCACCCATCTAACTGGGTTGCCCCAGCCACTAAGGTTGCACGCTTGATCCATTTGGATAGAAAGTAGACATCTCCAAAACCATCTCAACAAACAGGCTCCCCTTTAAAATAAAAATAAAAAGGCCACCTGTGCCCTACTTTGTACATTTCCAAGCATGTGGTGAACACTAACCTTTCCATTTACAGATTTTCATTCAGTTGCAATATTTATTCTAACGAATTGTTCTGACATGCTGCCATTTTAAACTATCAAGCTGTTTCCACGCTGCTGTTCTCTACTGTCTTGGATACAATCAGTCGAAAGGCAATTTATAAAGGTTAAAAGCAAATACATTTTTCGAGTGTGTTAAAGAGACTGACAGAGATTGTATCTGTTTTGGCAGCTCATTTCGCAGCCTCGGGGCAACTCACTGAAGGTTCCTCTGCTTCGGCTATTCTAATTTCTTTCACTGGGGGAATTCTAAGCATGTCCGCACTATCATCCATCCTGACAATACACAACTTTTGCTTTTTCTGACTGACAACAGTTCCTTGCTGGGGCCTGGGTTTGTACATTCAGCTGCGGCAGTACACTTCAACAGCATGATGTGGAGGAATGATACGAAAGCCACATGGAAGCCCACTGTGGGTGATTCTTCCCACTCAAAAAGCAGGGGAAGATCATGTGAACAGTACCCAATTGGGTATTTGCACTGGGGACTCGAATCAAATAATACCTGCATTGTGGAGTGGAGCCCACCTGCTCCTCCGCCATCCCAGTTTAACAAAGGAACCAGGCGCTGCTACCTCTGGCTTGCCCTGTTCATCAGAACATTCCTTTCCTGGATTTAGGGAGGCTGCTAAACCTGTCCTGTAAACCTGTAGTCACAGATGAAGTTTACAGAGATACGGGTGGCGTTGAGCCTCTTGGGCTTGCTGATTAGAAGGTCAGCGGTTCGAATCTCCATGACGGGGTGAGCTCTCGTTGCTCTGTCCCAGCTCCTGCCAACCTAGCAGTTTGAAAGCACACCAGTACAAGTAGATAAATAGGTACTGCTGCAGCGGGAAGGTAAATGGTGTTTCCATACGCTCTGGTTTCCGTCATGGTGTCCCGTTGCGCCAGAAGTGGTTTAGCCAGCTCCCTCGGCCTGAAAGCGAGATGAGCGCCGCAACCCCATAGTCGCCTTTGACTGGACTCAACCGTCCAGGGCTCCTTTTCCTTTATCTTTAGTCACAGAATAGCTTTGCCTGTGATTTTTCTACGATCTCTTTTGTCCCAGCGCTGGCTTGCAAGGGGTTGGACTAGATCATAGAATCATAGAATCATAGAGTTGGAAGAGACCACGAGGCCCATCGAGTCCAACCCCCTGCCAAGCAGGAAACACCATCAGAGCACTCCTGACATATGGTTGTCAAGCCTCTGCTTAAAGACCTCCAAAGAAGGAGACTCCACCACACTCCTTGGCAGCAAATTCCACTGTCGAACAGCTCTTACTGTCAGGAAGTTCTTCCTAATGTTTAGGTGGAATCTTTTTTCTTGTAATTTGGAACCATTGATTGAATCCCTTCCAACTCTGCAATTCTCTGCCTGCCCTTCCTTTGTCCTCCATGCCCTTCTCTGCCCAAGTCCTGCCCTGCAAGTGGAAAAGGTCTTTCCTTGGCCTAATCCCCTCCTCCTTTGCGAGGAGCCAAGTCTTGGGCACCGATTAGCAAGCAGGCTGATTAGGATCTTTCATTCCAATTTGCTTCTTCCCTTCACTGGCTCCTTCTTGCCTGGGGGTCTTCACGCCCACTCTTGGGAATGAGCTTACACCCAAGGAGCTCGATGGGGACAGTGTTTTGATGCGGAGGGCGATAACCTCTTCTGTGCTCCGCTGGACCGGAGAACTGCGTTAGGCGACAAGCTCATGTGACTGCTTGTTTGCCCTGGCGGGGGGAGCATTAACCCATCTGCCTCATCTGCACACACCTCATTTCGGATATTAAGAGGAGAAAAGCTGGCCCTGAAATCTGGAGCAGAAGTTCTAGAAGCCAAACAGGGTTGCTTGCAAAGTCGCCACCTTCAAATGAAAACTAGGCTCCTGTGCCTTTTATAGTTGAACAGAAGAGGGAAGGGCAGCATGTGCAGGTTGTTTTGGAGCAGGCATAGGCAAACTCCAGCCCTCCAGATGTTTGGGACTACAATTCCCATCATCCCTGACTACTGGCCAGGGATGATGGGAATTGTAGTCCCAAACATCTGGAGGGCCGGAGTTTGCCTATGCCTGTTTTGGAGGGATGAGACCAATTCCAGTGGAATTGGAGGGCCAGTGTGGTGTAGTGGTTAAGAGCGGTAGACTCGTAATCTGGTGAACTGGGTTCGCGTCTCCACTCCTCCACATGCAGCTGCTGGGTGACCTTGGGCTGGTCACATTTCTCTGAAGTCTCTCAGCCTCACTCACCTCACAGAGTGTTTGTTGTGGGGGAGGAAGGGAAAGGAGAATGTTAGGCGCTTTGAGACTCCTTCAGGTAGCGGTAAAGTGGGGTATCAAATCCAAACTCTTCCTCTCCTTGACAAAATTCGTCTCCGTTTTCTCTCCTTTGCTATTAAAGCACAAGAATCCCGTCCTCCTTTGCAGCTGATAAGGCTATAACCAGTAGTGGCGCTCTCCATCCTTTGGACTATAAGTCCCATTAGCTCCAGCCAGCATGGCCAAAGGTCTAGGATAATGGGAACTGTAATCAGCAACATCTATGTCGGATACTCTCCTGGCCTATGTGTTCCTTGATATCTGGATTTCCAGATCAGGATTTCCAGATCACCCAAATAGTCTCTTTCCGATATTTATGTCTCTCAGAGTCCTCCTGAATCAACCCAGGTTTGAATCTGCCTGATGTCTTTTGGGGAAGCCAGAAAACCAAACTGCAAAAACCCTGTGGATTTTTAGAAATATGGGGTTGAATTAGGAATTGGAAACAAAATATTCCTGTAAACTGAGCCGTATTTTAGCCAACCAATACAATTTCCCCCTCCCCTAGAGCACTGAGCAACCTACCACACAAATCCTTGCTGGTCAAGGGATCCTTGCTTGTCCTCCATTTTAAGATACCCTCATTTCACTATTTTTTCCCTATTGAAAGGAAGTTAAGAGTTTTTTTGGAATACGGACTTGTGCCAACTGGCTCCATATCATAGTGGCCGAGGTGCCTTCACCATCTCCCCAATAAAATATTTGAGGGGGTTGCCTCCCCAAAAGTTGATGGGCATTCCCATTCAAATAGTGTGTGGGCACTGTATCTTGTGATCAATTATGCAGGATGGGGTTCACCTGCCCCCCCCCCCCCCCCGCAAAAAAATGTATTCAAATTGGCACCCCTGCTCCATATTGTACCATGAATGTGACAGGAATGGAAGGAACCAATAGGTGGTGGGAGGGATACTCAGAATTACCCTGCCCCTTCCAATGTGGCTCCTGTTTACAGGAGTTGTATGAGAAGCCCTAGAGATTGGCAGCTGTCAGTCAGAGACCTGGTGTCATGTCAACCAAGTAAAATGCTAATATGCTTGAAACTGCAAGGTTAATGTTACCACAACTGAAGGAAGAAGGCTTGCATTTTTAAGAAGCTATGAGTATTGACTCTTGGGAATTCCCAGGTGTCCAAAAAAAAAATAATGTTATTTGTGTATGCTTTTGTATTATGGTGCTGGAGGAGACACTTGAGAGTCCCAAGGAATGCAAGAAGATCAAACCTCTCCATTCTTAAGGAAATCAGCCCTGAGTGCTCACTGGAAGGACAGATCCTGAAGCTGAGGCTCCAAGACTGTGGCCACCTCATGAGAAGAGAAGTCTCCCTGGAAAAGATCCAGATGCTGGGAAAGATTGAGGGCACAAGGAGAAGAGGACAACAGAGGATGAAGTGGTTGGACAGTGTTCTCGAAGCTGCCAACATGAGTTTGACCAAACTGCGGGAGGCAGTGGAAGACAGGAGTGCCTGGCGTGCTCTGGTCCAGGGGCTCACGAAGAGTCGGACACGACTAAACGACTAAGCAACAACAACTACTGTGGCCCGTGTTTTGTTAGCCCAAAAATGGAAAATGAGTGAGGTCCCAACTTAATGAGAATGGCACCTTAAACTGATGGAATATGTGCAGCTTGCAGACTTAACCTTAACATACAGAATAAGAGAACAAGAAGAACCATGGAAGGAGAAGAAGGGAAGTCACTGATATTTTAAGGGTTTTTTAAATGAATATTCTAAAATGTAAAACAGAAAAATTTAATATATATTTTTACAAAAAAAGAATTGACTGTTTTAGAAGCTTCCCACCCAGTTCATAGTCTTGAGGGTTCTTCAACTAATTTTGTCAAAGTGTACCTTGCGGCTCCTGTCTATTGGTTGTCTAGCTCAGTATTGTCTGGTCTACACTGGTTCACAGTGGATTGTCTGCGTTTCAGGCAGGGGACTTCCCCAGCCCTAACTGAGGTTGCTGAGGGATTGAACCCTGGCCTTCTACATGCAAAGCAGATGTTCTCCCTCTGAGCTATGGGCCTTCCTAGGCTGCAGGCTTAGAAGAGGACTTAGGCTAGATCATGCAAGATCTTTTCCAGTCTGGGATGACACTAAAAAATAAAATGATGCTCTGCAACAAGGCATCACAGAGGAGGTGCCTGTCAGACGTAAATAAAAAGCAGTACTGTATTGATTCACTTGCTGATAGTCTCCTTTCCCAGGACTAACATATCTACTATGTTAGAGCACCATCTGGAGGCTATCTTAGTGAATAAGTGTTCGTCGTTCAAAGTCCCCAATGGGGACTAGATTCTTTCCTCCACCAGTCCCATAAAAATGAACAGCTGCCACCACCACCTCCCCAGATTCTTATATTTTGAGATATGGCAATACTACAGGGAGCAACCCTGCCTCCTAGTTGTGGGGATATTTAGTAGAGGGATGACCTTCCTGGATGAGAAGCAGAATTATTACATTTAAGTTTTCTATGAGATTTCAGGAGCTGCATCAACAGGATGTGTGCCGTTGTTCAGCTATAGTTCCATGTTTCTGAAAATTTAATAAGAACGCATACCCTCCAAGTGTCCCTATTTTCCAGGGACAGTCCTGGATTTACAGAAGCCGTCCCAGTTCCTGATTTGATCCTGGAATGCCCCACTTTTCCTCAAGACATCTCTATTTTCATCAGTGAAATGTTGGAGGGTATGGAGTTATGCGACCCAAGGAGATAAGTATCTATACAACCTTTAGACATCCAAAGGCAGCCCAGTATAGGGATGTTTTTTCATGTTTAATGTTTTATTATGTTTTTATATCTGTTGGAAGCTGTCCAGAGTGGCTGGGGCAACCCAGTCAGATGGACAGGCTATTAATAATAATATTAATATCAATTGAATAGGGTGCCCCTATTTTCATCAGAGAAATGTTGGATCGCTTCCTGATGGATTGGTATCTACATATAACAAACATCAGCCAGTTGTCTTCCTGGCCCAAACCTCAGCCCCATTCTTTGTTCTGAGATTTTCTCTGTTCAAAGACAACTGTGTTTTCATTATTTGTTGTCCCCTTCCCTTTGTGATCCTGCTCACCGGAGGCATGCAGAAGAAGTGTGTGAGCTCGTATTATGTCACAAAGGTCTGGTGATGTCATGAGCCCTGTAAAGGAGTGAGAAACCTGACCCAGTGCTTCATTAACTCAAGGGGGTCCATGAGGAGGGGTGTCTCCTGTCCTTTCAAATGGTAGAGGTGGAGAAAGGGTGATCTGGTCCCAATGGTGTCCCTGGAGGGTACCATCGGCCTGTTGGCTGTGCTCTTCACAACCCACTTCCTGGTTTACTCTGATGGCTTCATCAGCCAAGCTGTCCTCCAAGCAACTATGGACAAGAGACAGGGAGGAGGTAAGTAATATGATAGAGCCACAGGGCATAGTAACCTGAGAAATCAGTGGTTTCAGGAACGGAGGCAAAACAGACAGAAGGTGGTGACATAGCAGTAGGAAGATGGCAACAGTAAGAGTGAAAACCTGTGCCTAAAAACCCCACACCATGATTGTGGAATGTCCCCCTCCCCCCACCAGCTGTCTTCATATACTCATAGGTAAAGGACCCCTGGACAGTTACGTCCAGTCAAAGGCGACTGGGGTTTCAGCGCTCATTTCGCTTTCAGGCCAAGGGAGCCGGCACGTGTCCACAGACAGCTTTCTGGGTCATGTGGCCGGCATGACTAAACCGCTTCTGGCACAACGGGACACCATGATGGAAACCAGAGCACACAGAAATGCTGTTTACCTTCCCGCCACAGTGGTACCTATTTATCTACGTGCACTGGTGTGCTTTCGAGCTGCTAGGTTGGCAGGAACTGGGACTGAGCAACAGGAGCTCACCCTGTCGCGGGGATTCGAACCGCTGACCTTCTGATCGGCAAGCCCAAGAGGCTTAGTGGTTTAGACCACAGCGCCACCCACCATCTGCAATAGCTTGCCCTGTGCTGAACCTGGAAGCAGGATGTGCTGTTAAAGCAGAGTCATATCCCTTTAAACAGTCGTGGATTCCCCCAAAGAATCCTGGAACCCCAGTTTGTTAAGTGTGCTGAGAGTTGCTAGGAGACCCCGATGCGATTCACAATCCCTCCTCCCAGGGAACTCTGCCCTGGGAATAAAATCGGGATGAAGGGATTTTCTCAGGATGTTGGAGGGTGTGTGTGCTGTGTCCTGTTGGCCTAGTGATGGTGGCCCTTGCCCTTCTTCTGATAGGAAATCGTCTGCGGGGGGAACGGCAAAAATTGGGGGATCGAGAAGGGTCAGTTGCAGGGGAGTGAGAAATGTCCCTATTTTCATCTGAGGAATGTTGGAGGGTATGTGAGTCACAAGTTGTGCAGGCTTGTTTACCGGGCAGTGGGTTTCAAAAGCCAGGATCTATCTACGAGAACCCCAGGTTTGCCCAGAAATCCTCAAGGAGATTGATTGTAGCAGTCATGCTTTCGTTAAAGACAGATTGCTCACCCGTTACCTAGAAATGGACAGCCATTGTGAAGTATGAACTCTGTGCCCCAGAATTTCTCCTGTGCCCCAGGATTTTGTGAGATGCATTCAGTGGTTCCTCAGTAACTGGCAATTGCTAGAATGCATAGAAAACTAAATAGGCATGCCCAGCAGAAGTGGGGTGCGGTGCACTTTTGTGTCCATAAAATAATTTTTTTCACAGCTGTTTGCAAGGGGGCACAAAACTGTTTGGAGAGGTGTCAATGTGGTGGGGAAGAGGGAGCGCATTCACCTTGTGCACTGAACCATGGGTGTCATCAGCGCACACTGCATTGCTTTCAGATAGGCATGCATACATGTGCATTGACTGCAGCTGGATTGCACAAAAGGCTTTCTGTGCAGTGCAGGAGAGCAATGAAACTGCCAGTACAATGTGGCACAGCAGGGAGAATTATTTCCTCAACATCAGCCTCCAGCGGTGAAGCAGCAACAGTCTGAGAGACACATCTGCAAATAGCTATATCAAATGCACCAAATGTAGCATGCATGTGCGTGTGTTGCAAAACATTTCCATTCCTCTTGAAACAACCACTTTCTCGGAAAAACCTGGTTCTCATGAAAAAGGTAAAGGTAAAGGTACCCCTGCCCGTACGGGCCAGTCTTGCCAGACTCTGGGGTTGGTGCGCCCATCTCACTCAAGAGGCCGGGGGCCAGCGCTGTCCGGAGACACTTCCGGGTCACGTGGCCAGCGTGACATCGCTGCTCTGGCCAGAGCCAGAGCCAGAGCCGCACACGGAAATGCCGTTTACCTTCCCGCTAGTAAGCGGTCCCTATTTATCTACTTGCACCCAGGGGTGCTTTCGAACTGCTAGGTTGGCAGGTGCTGGGACCGAACGACGGGAGCGCACCCCGCCGCAGGGATTCGAACCGCCGACCTTTCGATCGGCAAGCCCTAGGCGCTGAGGCTTTTACCCACAGCGCCACCTGCGTCCCTCTGGTTCTCATGAAAACTCAATGCAAATTTGCTAGAGGTAGTGTAAGGATAAACGAAGGGACTCGAATATAATGTTTTAAGGGTGTTTTAAGTGCACGATACAAATGTGACACTAGCTGGCGATGGGAATATATATTTTAGAACGTTTCTTTAAAAAGCATTTTCACACCGGTTTTTTAACTATATGTCTAGATTTAGCCTAAGAGGGGAATGTAAACACAATTCAGGGGAAGGGGCAGAATGGAGTGTTCAGCAGAAAGAGTGAATGAAAAGAGTAAGAATCATAGAAAATAGATTTTTGATTCCCCCTTTATGTTTAAGGCGGGGGGAAGATGGAAGAAACATTTGTGGCTTCATCAACAGGGGAAGGCATGGAGGTGATCGACATGGCTGAGAGCGAGGACTCCCAACTGCTGGGGAATGCGGCCGTGAAGGACATGTTGCTGGACTTAGCCGTCTCTCTGAACACAGCCAGTGTCATGCTGTTTTTTTTATGCGTGACATAGAGCCCGAAGTCTTAGCAATGGTAATGGATGAGGACAACATGAACATCTACTTGTGCTTCATGATTGCCTTCTGAGAAGCAGCTGTGGCTTCATCGCTCGTGTCCAGGGACTTTTGGGGCTCCACCGGAGAACAGGGGCTTTTGTACCAGCTACACACACCTCCACATTCATGGCCCCCTGAGAACAATAAAACCTCTGACCAAAGCTTGTAGAGTTTGTTCTAAGTGAGAATCCTCCCCTGGTGACACCTTGTCACAGGCTCTTGGGCTTTGAAAGCTTTCTAGAAAGATCTACCTAATCATGAGGTAAAACGGTTCGATTGCAGGCAAGATACTGCATGATGGAAAATACCTCAGATTTGTTTTTTAAATCTTCCCCCTGCACATAGAAAACCAAACGTCCAAGAAAATTCCAGCATAGCCTCCTCACAGATATCCTAGTTTTCTATGCGCAGAAGGGTTTGATGTTTATTTTTGGAGGAGGAGTTTTCAGTCATGCAATCGCCCACCTATCATCTGAAGTGGGACACCACAATGTGTTAAGTTCTGAAGAGAAGATAGTTTGGCTCCATGTAAGCCTCACCATTTGAAAAGCAGCTTTGCCCAGTCTTTTAAGAATTCAGAAGGCTCCCTCCTGACTGCTGAGGGAAGTTGCCTGGAGGAGCTTGCCCTGAAGTTATACTGAGGAGGCGGGAGATGTCTAATCTCAGCTACTACGCCATCTCCAGAAGTTCTTAGAGCTAAGTGAGACTACAGTAGAAAACGAAAGGGAGAGGCCCTCTACCAGCCTGTCACATCTCCTTCACTCTCATTATTAGTTAGAGGTAAGCTCCTCCATCTTTCTTCAGTCCTCAGGAGACAATTCTCAGAATTCAGGTCAGAGCCAAACTAGATGGGGAGAAACAGCAGCTTCAGAGAGGTGGTTTTTGTTGGCACCATGACACTTTTAGGGAAGGGCTAAACTGCCTCTTCATGTCTCACAGCCCCCTATCCTGGCCAGTGTGAAAAGCCAAATCACATGAGCAGACTATTTTGAGATAGCTTTTTGCCACCTGCTCCATTCCTGGCGCAAATAGGCTCTTCTCTTGAACTGCCTGGAGCCATCCTCTGCCTTCACCACTACTAGGTTCTGTCCCCCCTTGACTCCACCTGAGTTACCAGACAGTATTGTGATTGCATCCCGTGAGTTTCAGGCTCCATGCCCAGCAAGTTCCACAATATAGTTGCAGCCATCTAGCAGTATTGAACACAGGTGTTTGGAGAGCAGATGTTCTTTGGCTGTGGTGCTGAATAAATAATTTGCTCCCTAAAAGAATGCCTTGAAGGCAAATTAGCAACAATTTCATCCCTTTTCCCAGAATGAACATGAGTTGGCAATGCAATAGAATCCATATGAAATATACATGAAGACTATTTTTCCCTTTAAGTGAAACTGTGAGCCTTTTGTTTGAACTTGATTAAAATTTGCTAGATCTTTAATGGACCACAGGCCAGGTGACAACCTGTTGATTAGGCCTCCAGATGATGGAATAAAGACAACACAATTTCACTCCCTTTGACACATACAAAATCTTAAGGCTGTATCTCATATATATATAAAGTATAAAATAAAAACACATTTAGGAAACAATGTACATTCATCTAGGTTCAAGTCAAACATCACACCAAACCTTAACTTTTCATGGTTTTGGTGCGATGTCTAAATTGACAGATGATAATTTATTAACAGTCAGCAAACCAGAGTTAGAAACCATGGTTTGAAGTGGGTTTGGAAACCATGGTGTTCCCTAACTATAGTTTTGCACAGTCTAAATTCACCAAACCATAGCTATCACCATTTTTTGGTCACTACACCATGGAAGTGGAGGAAGACATATGAAGCTGAGGGGACAAAAGCAAATAAGCAACTTTAAACTGTGGCTTGCCTTTGGGGTTTTAGAAGATCAAACCATGGCAGGCCTAGTTCTCAATGAAGTGGTCAACTTGTGTGCTCAGTGTACGACTTCAGACTTCGATGATGGAATACTCTTTAATATAGAATAATCCCGGAATTTATGAAACTAGCGTGTAAAGGAGAAGGCAAGATGGAACTCTGTTCTGGTTTTCTATATGGAAATAAATTTTTGTATGGAGAATAAGCAGTCACACAAACCCTTGCTTGCATTCTGAAGTAGTACAAACACAGATTTACAACCTTAATGAGAGGGGTAGACAGTCTATCACAGCAAAAACAACAAGTCCTGTGGCACCAAGAACTAGGTCATGGTTTGTGTCTAAACTACGGTTAGCTATGTTTGACATGAATTGAATCTTAGTGTCTCATTGTTCCATGTGGTTATAGTCAGGGCTTTTTTTAGCCAGAATTTGGCAGAACTCAGTTCCAGCACCTCTCAGGTGGACGCCATAGCCATTATAAGAGAACAAAGGAGGCGTTCACGGTTCCGACACTTCTTTTTCTAGAAAAATAGCACGGGTTATACTATTCAGAAAGTCTCTCACTGTTCTTTTCATCTTTGATTGGAAAAGAGCCACTAAACACAGTCACCAGAGACTTGTCAACTGATCTTCAGTTCCTCAGTTCCAAGTTGCCATAAGGCCGTTGAGGGTATTATTATTTTTAAGAAGTAGCAAATTTCTGCAACACAGTATATTCTCTGTATTCTCTTCCTTCTTGATGGAATGGTGGAATCTTCTTCCACCTTGACCACTTGGATGGACGTAACGGAGGAAGAAGGGGCATTGCACATGGAAGGAATGGGGTAAGTGGCTGCTGCGCACATTGCTGACACCACTGAATCCGCATGAGCCCTCAGTGTCTGTCTCCATCATCTTGCACCAACAGTCCCACATGCTCTTCAGCATCTTTTTTTTTACCAGATGTGGCACTTCACAGCTGGATTCACTGGTGATTTACTTGGACAGTGGAAGTGCCTGGAGAAATCCTCGCTGTTGCTTAGGGACCCAAGGACACGGAGTGGCGGGGGGCTGTGTGGATCTCTGTGCAAGAAGCTTTGCAGTCCTTTGGGGCTCTGGTGCCCACACATTGCCTGCAGAGAAGACAGGGGTGTGAATAATTGACCTGTGGTTAACAAGTGAGTCATTTCTCCTCCTCCATGTTCCTCTAGGTCACGTTTCCGCTCAGCTTTCATTGTGGGATAGAAAGTTTGGGGGCAGCGGAACCACACATATTCTAGAGCAAATTGGCTTGGGGAATTTCCATGTAACGTAAAGTAGGACCTTTACGTCCTGATAGCTGCATGAATGAAGGTCTTATTTTGCATTACATGGAAAGTCTAGCCTTGAGAGAAGCACCCAAATAATTGTCAACTCTTTGGGGTGATATTATACAGGGGCAATTGTCCATGTTCGTTTTAGTTATCTGCTCCACCATGGTCTCTTGTCAAAGAAACAAGTTTTCGTCAGGCTTCAAACATTACTCTGTTCTGCCAGGCCTTTGGTCGGGGTTCAGTCTGACTCCCTCTCCCCTTTCATAAGAACTTGCATGAAAGTGGCCTCCCAATTTTTCTCACAGGCCCATATAAATTCAGCACAAACAGTTGGGCCTGGTGAGCATTTAAGGTCCCCAACCCTAATCTGCGGGTTGCCATCTGATTGGATTTTATTCTGATCCTGATCTGATTTGAGGATGTATTTTAATTGATTGTCTGATTTTATGTTAATGTCAAAACAAAATAAAAAAATTCCTTCCAGTAGCACCTTAAAGACCAACTAAGTTAGTTCTAACTAAGAACTAACTTAGTTGGCCTTTAAGGTCCTACTGGAAGGAATTTTTTTATTTTGTTTTGACTATGGCAGACCAACACGGCTACCTATCTGTAACTGGGTTTATGTTAATGTATTATACATTTGATGTTAGCCGCTCTGAGCCCGGCTTTGGCTGGGGAGGGCGGGATATAAATAAAATTTATTATTATTATTACTCAAAAAGATGTTAAGTCAGCTCTAAGCAGCAAAACCTACACTGGTGGAAAACACCCATGTATAAATGTTGTTAAGTCCAGTGGCTTGTATGGGTCCAAAGTAGACAAACTTTTTTCTGTCGAGGACCACATTTTTTTCAAGGGTAATCTGTGGGGAGCTTCATGCAAGTGGTGGGAAGAGTGAGAGTTGACAATGGGCAGACAAAATGTTTTCTGCATTACATTAACTAATCTGGAATAAAGATTACCCTGCTTCAGTTTTCACAATAACTACCTCAGATTAGAATTCCCAATCCCATGCAGATCTACTCAGAAGTAAACCCCACTACATTTGATGCAGTGACTCTCAGATAAGTAAAGAGGTGGAAAGCAAGTGAAATTAATTCCTTTCTGACTTTAGTGTGTTGTACTATTTTTTAAAAAATATTTTTATCATATAAAATACTGCCTCTTCTAATTGTTCTCAAACTACATCGGAAGCAAAAAGAAGCTTTAAAAGCCCAGAGCGACTGCTGTTGCCCTACAAAAAATAGTTTCGCACTCACTTCCAAAAAGCATGAAGGCAGTGTGTAAGGATGTGAGAGCTGAGATGGGACTGATGTAGCTAAAAGCCAGCCAGAGCAAAACAGAGGAAACAAGAAAAGGTAGCAAAGGGTACATTACATGGGTAAAGCTGATGAAGAAGAGCTGATGGTGTGAGACCTCAGGCCAAGGTAACTTCTTCACCTCTCTGTGTTTTTCCAACCAGTTCTTATATGCCTGTGAGCAACAGGAGAGAAAAGAAATATCGATTACAAATCTCAAAATACATTTCCCTATTTCAAGCATGACTTTCCAACAGCATCCTCTGAATGAGAAACCTGCTTTGCACTGGGACACCCAGAGAACTTCAGTGGTTACTGAGAAATGCACTAAGAAACTCTGCAGGGGTTTGCTCCTGCCTCTTCTTTCCTCGATCCTTCTGGTTGTCTTCCTCCCCTACCTGTTGCAGCAGGAGGGACTTTTATGCAGGGAACACCTGCCATAAACAGAAAGGCACCGGATCTTCTGAGTTGCACTCTGCTCTTCCCTGGTCTGGCTGGAAGACGCCCAGTGGGAAATGGAAGATCTGAGGTCCCAGCATCATTGCAGAGCCCCTTGTTATGACCTCTCATTTCCGCAAGGGAGAGAGTGCCCATTGGCAGAGAGAGAAATAGCACACTGTTAGCTAAGTTTTACAGGTTTATTCTCCATTTCTCCTCTGCTCCATCCCTTTTGCACAGTTCTATTGATTACATCTGCATATAAGCTTGCCCAGTGTAATCAATCTTTGTTTTGTATCATCATCATCATTACTATCAGTGGTACCTCTGGTTGCGAACGGGATCCGTTCCAGAGGCCCGTTCGCAACATGAAAAGTCCACAACCTGAAGCACCGTATCTGCGCAGGTGCAGACACGATTTGGTGCTTGTGCGCATGCGTGAAGCACGATTTAGCGCTTTTGCGCATGTGCGAGCGGCGAAACCCAGAAGTAACCAGAAGTACTGGAAAGTACTTCTGGGTAACCGTGGGACGCAACCTGAAAAAACGTAACATGAGGTATGACTGTATAGGCAGCAGTTTGACTTCACCCCTGGAGGCATACTCCATTGTCTCTCAAGACAGGCGGATGCCAGCAACAGCAATGTACTGCCTTAGACCACACAGTCTTAAGGCAATTTACACCACAGAACAGAAAAAGATCTAAAAACAAAGACTAAAAATGACAATATTCAAAATTAGAAAGAAGTTGGTATTTTACATGGAGTTTTCACTCCAAGAGAGCATTGTACCCAAACCACTGAACACGTGTACTTGGGTGAAATTGTCTCTCCGCATGAAAATCTCCCCCACCCAGTTTTTCTTAAGCTGAAGGGGAAACATCTAGCAGAAATGCTAATGGACAACATCATTGAGAGCAGGCACTAACATGCTTAAGATGATAAATTATCATCCATGAAAGCATGGGGACACAAATACCTACTCACTGTGGGGTAAACAATTAAGAAAGGTACCGTATTTTTCACCCTATAGGACGCACTTTTTCCCCCTCCAAAAAATGAAGGGGAAATCTGTGTGCGTCCTATGGGGTGAATATGCAGGTTTTCGCTGAAGCTTGGGGAGCGACCCCTCTAGCTCTCCAGGCTTCAGGAAGCTATCAGCAAGCCTGGGGAGCCCTGTGGATAGCAGCCTGCTGCCAGGAGCGCGGGGCGCACTGAAGCCGTAGCTGGGGGGGGGAATAATTGTTCCCCCTTTATTTCCCCCCAAGAAAACTAGGTGCGTCCTATGGGCCGGTGCGTCCTATAGGGCGAAAAATATGGTAAGTTCAAATGGATTTAGCAAGAAGATATAAAAGAAGAAACGAGGTGGACCATAGTGGAGTGATGTGAAGAAGACCACCTAAGAGACAGTGGCAACAAGGATACGTGGAAAGAGAAAACAGCATGGTGGCTGCAAGTGAGGACTGAGGAGTACCTGCAAGCTCTAATGATTATCAGATTTTGGTACCTGGTAAGCCATGGCAAGTCCCCCAGTATCAGCTGCATTCTCCAGGAGGGTGAAAGAGCCATTGATGCTGTGGCCCTTCATAGAGTAGCTCTCGTACTGTTTCACAAGACAGTCTTTACGTTGTGCCAGTGTTTTCATATCACAGGCAAGACAGTTCTCGGGTAACACTGTGAACCGAAAGGAAATCCAGGATAGTTAAGTCCCAAGTGGTGATCACCAGCAATGTGTTCCCTGGGAATCGTTCATTAGGCTAGAGTTCACATAATGAGTCCATGATTTCCATTAATTCCTATGGGGAAATTATTAATGCGTACCTGACCATGGAATTTTGCCCTCCAGAAGCCAAAATAAACCAGCAAAGCCCAGAAAAAAATGCTCTCTGAATTGTTTGATCGCTCCCCCTCCCTCCCTCCATTCCTCAGTCAACCAGCGAAAGGCAAACAAGGAAAAAATGTTCCCTGCTTGGTTATCTGAATGTGGAGTGTGTGTAGCAAACTTTGGGTACTAATTGCTCATGTTTGGATTAAGTGATTTTTTCATAGTGAATGTTGGTAAAGCAAGACCCACATGTATAAGCTCTGTACTCTACAGTCCCTAAAAAGGAGGTAGGGGGGACTGTATCATCTATGTGGTTACAAACAAGTCAAGGCCGGACTTCGTTTGTCCTTGGTCCTATACAAATATAGAGTCTACACAAACCATTTACCATTCAGAGCTCAGTTATTATAACATCATCAAAAATGGAAGATGCCGGGGAGGGGGGGAGGATCTCATTCATCCTATTTTTGTTCCTCCCTTTAATTGAGGTGGTTGTGAGTACCAAAATAGGGCAGCTTTAAATGTGCCTTAGGATGGGTTAAGGATTGGGACATGAGCTGGATTGCTTCTACCCGGACACTGAGGTCCAGCGCCGAGGGCCTTCTGGTGGTTCCCTCACTGCAAGAAGCCAAGTTACAGGGAACCAGGCAGAGGGCCTTCTTGGTAGTGGCACCCACCCTGTGGAACACCCTCCCACCAGATGTCAAAGAGAACAACAACTACCAGATTTTTAGAAGACATCTGGAGGCAGCCCTGTTTAGGGAAGCTTTTAATGTTTGATGCATTACTGTATTTTAATATTTTATTGGAAGCCGCCCAGAGTGGCTGGGGAAGCCCAGCCAGATGGGCGGGGTATAAATAATACATTATTATTATTATTATTATTATTATTATTATTATTAGGTTTCAACTAAAAGGGAGGCAACGGAGTCAATACAGAACTTGCTGGGATTTTCAGTAGATTTAAATTCTGTCTTAACTTCAGTTTGCATTTTACACTTTTGGTTAAGAATTGCTCACTGGCTAGCTACCCGATGTACTTAAGCCTCGGCTACTACTTCTCCTTTGCAAAGCAGCACTGGGAAGGGGCAACGTGTAATGGCCAGGAGAAAGCTGCTTTCTCCCTTTCCCTCTCCTGCTAGGGTCCTCCTTCCCCCACTGCTAGGGTTCCAGGTCCACATTGGTGAAGAAATGAACATGGCTGGAGCAGAGGAGGCTGTAAATGGGTGGAAGGGGCAAACAAAACCTGAGGGTGCATTGCTGGTAGAAGGGTTAAGCACCTCCCTCCTACCTGTTACTTCTCCAATGAAAATTGCCTCCTTCCAAAGCCACTTTGCAGTTGAGAAATTGGTGCCTTGGGTTTCAGCACACAGAATAGCTGGGCAATAATGAGTTGTTCTGGCACTTAGGGAAGTAAGACCCCACAAGTTCAAATAACGGAAGGTGCAGCAGATTATCTGTAATGCCCCCCACTACATACCATAATCGTAGAAGGAGTGCAGCAGTTCGTGCGCCATGAAAAACCCCATGGCTCCAAAGTTCACAGCGCTGAAAAACGCACAAGACAAGGGCTTAGCGAAACCTCCATGGCTTGTAATCTACAGGCTGACTATGTGGGAAGCCTGCAAAACATCAGCAAAGGGATGTAGGCATTGTTTCCCTCCCCGTGGACTCCATATTCTAAGTAAGGTTCATTTTTTTTCCGGATTGCTGAAGATAAGCTTGGGAAGAGCCATCATTATTTGTGCCCACATTTCTGTTTCACTAGACTTTCTGATCAAACTGCTTTGGCAGGTTTTTGTTTTTTAAACAGCTATTTGCAGCATAGTGCAATGGAAGGGCAGCAGTTCTGCGAGCAATTCTGCGCCACTTAGTCCTTACCTGGGAAATTCGGTATGGAAGAAAGGGTTGCGGAACATTCCAGCAGGGAAAACGACAGCGTGTCGCCTCAGTGAATAGTATGAATGAACAGACCACGGGGGAACTTCCCAACTGGAATAGAACATTTTAAAAAAAGAGATGGTGTTGAAGGAAGGAATGACTAGGGCTATGATTTTTATTCCGTATCTCGTTCCTCCTGATCTACTCAATGGGCCTCACCTTTGTAGTAACACTGTAGTAGTCATACCTCGGGTTGAATGTGCTTCGGGTTGAGCGTGTTCGAGTTGCGCTCTGCAGCTACCCGGAAGTAATGGGGCGCATTACTTCTGGGTTTCGCCGCTCGTGCATGCACAGACGCTCAAAATGACGTCACGCGCATGCGCGGAAGCGGCAAAACGCGACCCGTGCACGCACAGATGCGCCGTCGCATCTTACGTTGCGTTCAGGATGCGAACGGGGCTCCAGAACAGATCCTGTTCGCTTCCCAAGGTACCACTGTACTGGTTCAAAAAGAGATGCACTCATTACATTATAGCCAAAACACCAAGGGATGAGTTGCAATTGTGAATGAGCTATCATGGGAGCTTTCATATCACTGGAAATTATCTCATATGCGACAATTTTTCACTGAAGTCCTCTCTCATATTCCCCTTCCTGCCACCAAGTGTTAAGTCATTAAGTATATCTGATTCAGGGATGTTTCTAAAACGAGCCCTATCTGAATGACTTCGCTGCTTTTGGAAGTTCCAAATTATTTGATCTTGCACTACTGAGTTAGCAATCTGCTGGACTTTCTTCAGACCACGGAGCATGAACTACGATTTTGCCAGCTACCGCACATGTACATTGGTTCGCTTACAGTGTAAAGAAGATCTCGATGCTACCACATATATGTGCTAGTGGATTAGTGCAAAGATGCATAATTAATGCTGTAGCAAATTGTGATGTGCCAGTCCTGCAATTAATTTTTGAAACTCTCCATATTAAAACAAGACACGTAGAATGGGAGTGAATCCACAAAACAGAGAAGGGACTGAATGGAGCAAAGTCACTTCTCCTTGTTATGAATCACTGTCTGCCTTGCATCCACATAATCTCTCCTTCATCGTACAAGAAGAACATACTTATCCTGTAGATGGGGATTGATGAGTCTCAGGGAGAATCTCTTCCTCAGAGAATTCAGGCAGGCAACTACATTATGGAAGAAGTGATCTTCATAAATCTCCAGCTGAAGGAAAAATCATGCAATAGGATTAGAAGGGGAGATGGAACAAAATTTATTGGCACTCTTAATACACAGACAAAATGTAAAAGTCAGGTGCATTAAAAACACACTAAAAGTTTATTGAATATATTGTAGACGAGTCATTTTAAAATACGGCAAAATATAAAACTATAGAAGACAATAATAAAATATAAATAGTGACTGAAAGACAGGCAGAAGAAGGACAAAACAACCTGATGTGGATTAATAGCACCCCAAGGGCACAATCCCAAACCCTGGTGGGCAGCTTACATAGTGGATGAAAACTCTGGTTTGCAGCTCTTGCTGCAGGTTGGTGCAATGAGGAGGCTTGGACTGGGCCCATTTCCATAACTTGCAGGCAGCTGGGTTGACTTTGGATTCAGCAGATCCTTGACTAGCCCCCCCCCCTCAACACTCCATTTTCAGAGTACATGCTAGTGAGAATATCACCTGCAGTAGCTTCAATCAAATAGTTTAAATGGGCACAGTCAGGTGTTCCATGGTAGTAGACACACACCCACACACCACTGCCAGAAGGACCCCACTGCCTTGTCCAACTCCTACTCTGCACAGCAAACTGCAGGTTTGGATTGCTTTGTAAACTGACAAACATATTTCACTCATAAGGGAAATATTAATAAGCAGATTAGCTGCTCCAGTGTGGAACCTGAGTACGCAGTCTATCAGGCAGGCTAGTCTGAATATGGTTTCATGTTCATCTGATTTAAGCAAATACTGTGAGAAAATCCTCCAATCACCAGACTGTTAGGATCCAAGCAAAAAACATCCTCTAGTTGAAGTTTCCATAAAAATCCACTGTAAATTCCTGGAGTATCCAACCACACATGAACAAAATATGCCCACTCCCTGTTTTTCTTGCGCTGTATGATTTGAAACTTTAACTAGAGGATCTCTCACCATTAGCAGCAGCAGCAGCAGCAGCAGCATGGCTTCTTTGTTTCCCCCTAATTGTGTTGGCAGCCTGGCCACCATTTTGCACCCCCCCCCAGTGCCCCAGATCTAGCATCCTATTGTGTATATGTGGGTGGGAAGGTACGGCAGACGCCATAAAAAATGTTTGAGGAGTATTTGAGGAAAATGTCAAACATCTCTCTTGGGGAGGAGCCAATGAGACAGTAGCCACAGGCTGGATTCAAATGTCACTGGAGAAGCGTGAAACAGAGTTCCAGGGCAGTGAAACCGAAACCTTCCTGTACCACGGAAACCATCTTTCAGGAGGCAATATCATGGAACTGCAAGCAATGTTTGATCCACCCACCTCTTGATACTCATTGTTAACTTCATCTGTTTGGAGGATGCTCTCTGGGTAGCCAATCTCCACCTGGAGGCTATAAATCTAAAAATACAAGAAAATTATTATTTCTCACCCTGGGCCAGCAGGGGGATACGGTAGATAGTTTTCACTCAGGTCCACATATGCAAATAAGGGATTGGAAGTGACGTTCAGTGATTGGATAGTTATAGAAAATGGTTACTGTTGCGTTCTAGTGGAGCTCTATATAAGCAGGCTGGCTGAACCCTTCAGTTCAGTTCTGTCCTGGCCTGTGAATAAACAAGAGCTGTTTGAAGAATCACTGTGTCGTCTGATATGTTCACCCACAACTTAACACGAATGAGTTTATTCAGTCACCACGGTGAGAGACAAAGAAATCCAGTCATTCCCAATTAACGAACGCCGTGTTCTGCACTCTTAACGAATGCTGCGTTCTGGGAGAAGGGGGCGTCAGTTATGCTTTCCAGTGACGTGTCAGCTGGCTGCTCTGCCTTCCCCTTCTCCTAACACCTCACAACTCTGCTGTTCGCTTGTGTCTGAGCTGTGATCTTCCTCAGAGCCCTACTGTAATTTGATACTGCTTTCCCCTTCTCTGGAAGCTACAAGAGAAGGGGAGGGCGATCTCCACCATTCCTCCTCCTCTTCAGTCCAGTCCCTGACAATGACTGTGGAATGTAAACAAATTCTTCCTCCTGAGATTTATATATGTGACTATTACTCAAGGCCTGCTCCAGAATACACCTCCCATATCCCTTCACTAAGATGGATAATGCAAACTCAGCAGTACGCAGACCTCTGTCAAGGACTGTGGGGCTTGAAGCAAAGACCTTAAGAGTCCATTGCTGGGACTTAGGCTGGTGAGCAATCTAGGGCTATGTAGCTTCAAGCTCAGATACTGAAGAAAAGGAAGTATGCAACATCAGTCCCTGTGACTAGTAGACATCTAGCGAGGACTAATATAAATACCAGGAGCCTGATCATCTCTTGACTTGTCAGTAAAGTAACCCTTCTGCCTGCTACATTCATGGATCCATCTGTGGCCCAACCACTGATCTCAAGGACTTTGAGTTGGAGAACACGGTTGTTCTCCAGGTTTGGATTCTCTTGAAGCCACATACCCACACCTTAGCCCTGATAGTCATCCAGGCACACATACATACTTTCTCCTTGGCCGCTTGGTGGGCCTGACTCCCCATCCACTCCACTTGATCCAGATGGCTGTGGATGGCATCTCGGATCTCAGAGAACATCTGCTCAGCCTGGCCAGAGAAAGTACGGAAATCGCACGATTAAGGAAACACATCAGTTGCATTTAGACATAATGCTACACCATAGTTTAGTGTTACATGAACAAACATCAGGTTCACGAGCCGCCCATGCAGCTGCGAGGAAAGGACTGGAAGATTTTGCTTCAGTTTTCATGTAACTGCTGTTTGCTTTATATATTCCGTAAGCTGCCCAGAGTGGCTGGGGAAACCCAGCCAAATGGGTGGGGTATAAATAATAAAAACATTATAATTATAACTATAATTATTTACAGACCTGGACAAATTGTGGTTAATCTTCGGGGGGAGAGGGAAGCTAACTTTAAATCATAGTCAATTAACTTTTATTCAGAGCAGACCCAGGGAAATAAATGAACATGACTAACTTAGGGCTCTTAATTCCAATAGGTCTACTTTAAGTAAAACTAAGTTGACTAGCGCCAAACATTTCTGATCCTGTCTTGTTTCCCTAAGCCATAGTGAACATTAACATCAGTTCAGGGTTCATACATAACAAAAAATGGTGGTTAGTCAAAATGGAAGCAAAAGCTTGATGTTGGACAGGAAGAGGAAATGGGGAGCCATAATTCTGAGGCTCCCCATTGCACATAACCCTAAACTATGGTTCGGCCAAAGGCATTGCTATAGAAATGATGTGTCACTGACATTATTATTATTAATTTAATTTCTATGCTGCTTTATATTTTTTTTTTTGGGGGGGGCAATCTCAAAGCAGTCTACAACCTAAATTAAAATATCAAAACAATCCAGAACAAAGCATTACTGAAGAAAGTCAGATATAAAGTATACATTTAAAGACAGTTAACATCCATTCAAACATAATTAACAGGAAACTAAAATATCCTAAACATTTGTTAAAAACCACGACAGAGGAGGTCAGCTGTAGAATGCACATTTAGCAAAGTCAACAAAAAAATTTATCTTAAACCTTTCAAAAGAAAGCATTTCTGAGTGAAGTCAAATATAAAAGGAACATTTGAAACAGCATAACTAGCAAAAGAATAAAATGTTCTCATAAGCATAGAACCTATCTACTGCTGTAGGGGAATGAACCCTGTTTTACTGAGATCGTTAACCTGCCTCATCAATTCAATATCATTCAACATCATACTGTACTATATCAGCCCACATGGCCTGGCCTACCATACAATGTTAAAACCTTCCAGAGCCATCAACAATGGCAGAACCCACTGTGCACTTCCCTTTGTCCTCATAAAGGCAGCACAGCTGACTCACATCAGGATAACGTTGCTGTGGACAGATATTTTATCTAGACATAGATTTCCTGCATCAGTTATACAGGAACCACCAGAACAAGCAATAAGAGATGCACGGAGGGATTTGCGAGTGGGCAGAGAAAACCAGGCAGGTTTTCAAAGCCCAGGTGAAACAGCCAGGAGATGGAGAGATTGTAGAAGCTCAGCTAGAAATAAAGAATAGATATGAAGCAGAGGGGAAAGGAGAAGGAAATGCTGTAAAAACAAGACTGGGAGATGTAGATGCTTGGGAGCAGAGTAATCAAGGTGACCCTAAACCATGGTTGGCATAGAGTTATTGTTGTTGTTGTTTAGTCGTGTCTGACTCTTTGTGACCCCATGGACCAGAGCACGCCAGGCACTCCTGTCTTCCACTGCCTCCCGCAGTCTGGTCAAACTCATGCTGGTAGCTTTGAGAACACTGTCCAACCATCTCGTCCTCTGTCGTCCCCTTCTCCTTGTGCCCTCCATCTTTCCCAACATCAGGGTCTTTACCAGGGAGTCTTTTCTTCTCATGAGGTGGCCAAAGTATTGGAGCCTCAGTTTCAGGATCTGTCCTTCCAGTGAGCACTCAGGGCTGATTTCCTTCAGAATGGAGAGGTTTGATCTTCTTGCAGCCCATGGAACTCTCAAGAGTCTCCTCCAGCACCATAATTCAAAAGCATCAATTATTCGGCGATCAGCCCTCTTTATGGTCCAGCTTTTACTTCCATACATCACTACTGGGTAGTGGGTGTGAATTCCTTCCTCTCCAGCGGTATTCCCCCTGCCAGAATGTGTCCCCCCCCCCCCAGATCAGTCAAGAGTCAAGAGCAGCCATTGCACTTAGGTAGGATATTAGGCGAGAAGGGCAGCAGGATAAAGGAAAGCGAATCTATGTCTGGCATTGTTGAATACCTACGAGATCCTTGGCCTTCTGGGGGAAAATCTCCTGCACAACCATCTTCCCAAGTATTGGGCCAAAGAACATGCTGGTCTCATGTAGGCATTTTCTCCAACGCTCAGCTCTTACCTAAAATGGAAAGAAAGAAAGAAAGAAAGAAAGAAAGAAAGAAAGAAAGAAAGAAAGAAAGAGAGATGACACATGGCACAATTCACTGGGAAGCTCTCCTGAATAAGTCCAAAGATGAATAAGAGCTACCCAAGAGTCTGCTGCAGCTGTCCATGCCCCTACAACGCTGACATTAAAATATCTAGCTTGGGAAAACGAGAGCAAATGCTGAATCAAAAATGCCCCCTCCCCTTTGCATGTATGCACACACACACACACTTCTGTGGCCCCATTCAACCCATGATCCTCGGTTCCTTGAAAAGTTCTGCATTTGGGGCTTCTCCACACATCCGCTTTTGTTGTCCCTAGAAAGCATGGGTCCAGGTGGTTTTCTGCTTGACGCACATTTTTAAGACATGGGTCCAAGCAGTTTTCCCCTTGCCCTGCCCCTTTCTGAGCAAAAACCTGCTCCTTAGTACTAACTGGAGCAAACATCTATCTGGGAAAACCGAAATAGCTGTTTGCTCCAACTGAGCACTAAAGAGCAGTTTTCCCTGGGGGAAAGCAGTGGGACAACAGGAAGTGTGGCTAAGCCTTTCGTCCCTTCCTTGAGCGCCAATGCCCCCTAATGCCCAAGTGGAAGTTTCTAAGCGGAACTTCCATCTCATTGTTAAAATGTGGGAGATAAGGGAACTAAGCTCACCGTTTCTGAGTTTGTTGCCCTACTATTCAACTTGTCTGTCAGTTCCTGATGAGCTTCCTCGAATTGTCTGTCCAGAGCTGGGGACAGATTCCTAACCAGATAGAGTATCATGTAGATCTGTAGTACATCCCTGCAAAAAAATAAAAAATAAAATAGAACGTGTGCGGTTCACTTCATCAGAGATGCATTTCAAATGTGCAAGAAAAAGAAGGCACAGGTATGAGCAGAGCTTTTTTCAGCCAGAGCTCAGCTCCAGCACCTCCAGAATGCCATTGCCATTCTAAGAGAAGAAGGGAGAAGTTCGTGGTGAGCTCCAGCACCTCTTTTTCCAAAAAAATAGAACCCTAAGAGAATGGGTTTTAAGTACTTCTGGCCCTAACTATTCCCTTACCAAAAAAAATCACTGCACACCACTGTGTAGTACCACACACCAGCTCCTCACCTTTTGTGCCGCCATTCTCCAATTAGTTGCGACATCCCTTTCAAATATTCCATGTCATGCACAGCAACTGGTTGAGACATGTTCAGCTGCACTGGGTAGAAAGCAGCCTGGAGGCACAACAGCCAATCAATGGCAGGAGCCTTTTCCTTAAAAGAGTTTCAAACAGAATTAAATGATTTTACGGGGGGGGGGGGGGGGAAGAATTACAAAATGCCCAGTAAGCATTGCTTAGTAATGGTTTTTGAAGTGAAAGGCTCACACTGTGGATGAATGAATGAAGAACATGCCATGCACTGGAATGGGCAATCAGATCCTATGCCCGTGTTCATGTGAAAGTTCAATAGTGCATACTTCATTGTAGGGGCAAATGGGAGAGGTAAACGGAAATCTACTCAGAGGAGACCCATGAAGTGCATGGACATGACAAACTCAGGCCTATTAATGGGTCTACTCTACTGTAAGTAGAATTTAGTTGGATGAAACCCATAAAATAGAAAGCACCCACCCAACCCTCACAACCAGAACATGAAAATCTTATTGGGAAGTGTCTCAGTAAGATGCTGTAGGTCTATAACTTATGCCAGGGTTAGCCTCCAAGGATTGTGCCTAAAGCCAAAATAACATATAGTCAAAACCCACTGGGTTCAATGGCAGGCAGGATTGCCAAAGTCATTTTTTTTCCAGAACCCTGCCCACTTCCCTCCCACCCCCATTTATATATTTATATTTATATTTATATTTATATTTATATTTATATTTATATTTATATTTATATTTATATTTATATTTATATTTATATTTATATTTATATTTATATTTATATTTATATTTATATTTATTATGCTGTATGCATAAAGCTGAATGCACACAAGTTAAATGCACGTAACTTGCAGGCTTACTGTATAATGAGTGCAAAACCAAAAGAAACTTGCTGAAGCAGACCAAAGATCCTTCTACAGTGGTACCTCTGGTTACGTACTTAATTCGTTCTGGAGGTCTGTTCTTAACCTGAAACTGTTCTTAACCTGAAGCACCACTTTAGCTAATGGGGCCTCCTGCTGCTGCTGCACCGCCGCCGCACGATTTCTGTTCTCATCCTGAAGCAAAGTTCTTAACCTGAGGTACTATTTCTGGGTTAGCAGAGTCTGTAACCTGAAGCGTCTGTAACCCGAGGTGCTACTTTAATCTAGAAGTGGCCAGCTAGATGCTTCTGGGAAACCCACAAGAGAGGCATGAAGGCAGTAGTACTCCTCCACTGACTGTATGCCTCTTAACGCCAGTTTTTCGAATGAAGGCTGCCTCTGACTCCTCCTTTTCCCAGACCCGTTTCTTCTCTTTCTCCTTCCGTGGCAACCAGACACCCTTCTACTTAGCCTGCCTCTCTATGATATAAAGAAGACTCAACTGATCACTGTCAGGCATTTCAAAAACCTCCTAGTGCATTATAATATACCGTATTTTTCACTCTATAGGACACACTTTTTCCCCTCCAAAAATTAAAGGGAAATGTGTGTGCATCCTATGGAGTGAATGCAGGCTCCTTGGCTTCAGCAATAGCAACGCGAAGCCTCCAAAGTGCAGAGGGAGCGCTCCCTCCGCGCTCCGGAGGCTTCGCGTTGCTTTCGCTGAAGCCTGGAGAGCGAGAGGGGTTGGTGCACACCAACCCCTCTCGCTCTCCAGGCTTCAGGGATAGCCGCCTGAAGCCTTCGGAGCGCAGTGCGAGTTCCCGCTGCGCTCCGGAGGCTTCAGGTTTGTTTCGCTGAAGCCGGGAGAGCCAGACTCTCCTGGCTTCAGCAAAGAGGGAGAGATGTGCAGCGCCCCTTCAGCCAAGCGGGAGGAGAAATGTAAGGGGCTCCATTTCTCCTGCCGCTTCGCTGAAGGGGCGCTGAGCAGAGAGGGGGCATTTTTTTTTCTTGTTGTCCCCCTCTAAAACAAGGTGTGTCCTATGGAGCAAAAAATACGGTAGATTACTCATGAACAACAAAAAAATGAACCATTTCAGGGGGAAAAGACCAGTATGTCCTGTAAGGGCAGCCTTCATCAGATCTCCATGATGAACTGGATGGGAGGGATTCAACAACACACTGTGCTGAATGTGCCATTAGAAATTCAGCTTGCCAGATTGAATGTTGCCCTCTCCCCCCACATACTGTTCTGGAGTTCTCCGGACACACATACAGCAAGCCAGTTTGGGGGGCACTGGGATACATGAAGAGAAAGTTGCATTGTGCAACCAGACATTCTTGTGCAGGGTACAGTATCTGTTGATGGGACTTGTTAGGTGAATACCACCTGACATATTTGTTATTCTCCACTAAAAGCTAAAAGGTAAAGGACGGTTAAGTCCAGTCAAAGGAGACTATGGGGTGCGGTGCTCATCTCGCTTTCAGGCCAAGGGAGCCAGCGTTTGTCCACAGACAGCTTTCTGGGTCATGTGGCCAGCATGACTAAACCACTTCTGGCACAATGGGACACTGTGGAGGAAGCCAGAGTGCACGGAAATGCTGTCTACCTTCCCGCTGCAGTGGTACCTATTTGTCTACTTGCCCTGGCGTGCTTTCGAACTGCTAGGTTGGTAGGAGCTGGAACAGAGCTCACCCCGTCGCGGGGATTCGAACCGCCGACCTTCTGAACGGCAAGCCCAAGAGGCTCAGTGGTTTAGACCACAGCGCCATGTATGGCTGCAGGATGTATATATACCTGCAGCTCCTTGATGGTAGTGGAGTAAAATAGCATCCGTTTTTCCTTTCGCATCTTCAAGGGCGTAACTGCCTTCTGGAGGTTGGAGATAAAGGAGAATGCCAAGGCGATGTAAGTGGTGGTAACTTCTGTACGCCCTCCCATCAGGTGTCCTAGCTTTGTGAGGTACTGGAAGTACAAACGCAGAACCTGTAAACGAAACCTTGCTGTCAAACAGAATCTCCATCTCTGAGGCATTTGATCCATTAGACCAAAGTATAAAACTCTTCAGATACCTCCTACCCCTCCCTAGGCCCCTTTACTATCCACCTTTACTATCCACTATCCTTGAACTCAACCCATACTTAAGATTAAAGGTAAAGGGACCCCTGACCATTAGGTCCAGTCGTGGCCGACTCTGGGGTTGCTGTGCTCATCTCGCTTTACTGGCCAAGGGAGCCGGCATACAGCTTCCGGGTCATGTGGCCAGCATGACTAAGCTGCTTCTGGCGAACCAGAGCAGCGCACAGAAACGGCGTTTACCTTCCCGCCGGAGTGCTACCTATTTATCTACTTGCACTTTGACATGCTTTCGAAATGCTAGGTTGGCAGGAGCTGGGACTGAGCAACGGGAGCTCACCCTGTCGCGGGGATTCGAACCGCCGACCTTCTGATCGGCAAGTCCTAGGCTCTGTGGTTTAACCCACAGCGCCACCCGCATCCCTTATACTTAAGATTAAGCACTTTTAAATATAATGTAGGTTTCTCTGGCCAAGATAATTTGAATCAATGCAGACATTGGAAGGTGACACATGCCTTTTAGTTTCACCATGTTTGGATTACTGTAATGTGCTCTATGTGGGGCTGCCCTTGAAAAGTGCTCAGAAACTTCAACCAGTGCAAAGAGCTGCAGTCAGATTGTTGGACGGGGCTGGTTATAGGGAGCATACGACTCCCTTGTGAGAACAGCTTCACTGGCTACCGATCTGTTTCCGGGCGCAATTCAAAGGGAAGGTTGTGACCTATGAAGTCCTACACAGCTTAGTTCCAAGCTACCTGAAAGACCATACAGTGGTGCCCTCAAGATGAACGCCTCACAAGACGGAAAACCCGCTAGACGAAAGGGTTTTCCGTTTTGGAGGTGCTTCGCAAAACAAATTTCCTATGGGCTTGCTTCGCAAGACGAAAATGTCTTGCGAGTTCCTGCGGGTTTTTTTTCCTCCCCCCCCCCTTTTTCTAAGCCGCTAAGCCGCTTATCCGCTTATCCGCTAAGCCGCTAAAAGCCACTAAAAGCCGCTAAACCGCTAATAGCGCTAATCCGCTAGGCCGTCAATGGGCTTGCTTCGCAAGACGAAAAAAACGCTAGACGAAGAGACTCGCGGAACGGATTCTTTTCGTCTTGCGAGGCACCACTGTATTCCTGCATACAAAGCTACCTAGGTTTTGAGATCTTCAGGGGAGGCCGCTCTCTTGGTCCCGAAATCCTCCCAGACATGCTTTGGGGGGGGGGTCACAAGAGAGGGAACATAGCTGCTCCCAGAATTTGGAACTCCCTCCCTAGAGAAGCTAGACAGGCGAAGAGACTTCCTTCTTCCACCAGACTTTTGAGAATTGGCTGCATTTAATTCCAGGGCGAGTGCTGTGCTGTTTTTAATTGTCATTATTGGTATGTTTTAAACAGATTTTATAGATGTATATAGTTTAAATTCTGCCAGTGTTTAATTGCATTTTAACGATGGATTTTTCTATCTTGTTTATATCTGCAAATTTCCTTGAGTCCCAACAGGGTAAAAATAAATAGATAATAATATAGCATATGTAGCCTGGGGTCTGAAACCAAGTTCCTAGCGGTGGGGCCCCAGCATCTTATCTTCTGTGCCACAAAGTCAACCTGTTAAATGATGAGCAGCTAGCATCCCACCTCCGGCTCTTCAAGCACTGCCACAGCTGATGGCCAGAAGATGGCACTGAAGATACAAGATCCACCAGGTGACATCCCCAGCTGATCCAGTTCTATTTGGCCCTGTAAAGGCCAAACTGACTCTGGCCTGATTTCCCCAAATGTGCTGCTTTTTGAATTTCTATTTATCTCCAGACTAGCAGCCCTGGCACACAGGCATGGGCATAGCCAAGGGGGGCAGGGAGGGGCAGCTGCCACCCTAAATCAATAATAATAATAATATTGGGTGCCCCCCCATAACAAAAGGCCTGTCCCCCCTCCCCCCCCCCCAAAAAAATCTGGCTACGTCCATGCCCACAGGATATGTTTGCACATGCAAATACACTTCCTCAATTCTCAGCAGTTCCATAACTTTCGAAACAGTGGTTTCTCATACAACACCAATGAAGGCTGGCTGTGGAAATACTCCACCAGTGACCCAACTGTCATGTAGGACTTTTTACCTGGGAATAAGTCCCTTTTTTCTTGAACTGTGTTTCTGGAGGCAGCTCAAACTCTGGATGGTCAATCTGAGATAGGAAGACATGGACAGAATAAATATTAGTATCATTATAGATGGGGTAACAAAAAAAACCCAATAGCCAGAAGATTGTGTGGGTTTAATGATGCCAGAGTTGCAACTCATAAGGGGAGGGGAATACGGTGAATATTGAACTCTATGGAAATCCCTCCAATGGAAACAGCAGGGCCCGCAGCAAATGTCTACCATGTCAGCGCATGCTGTTTTTAATTGCATTTGCACAGGTGGCCATTTGATGTGTATGCACATTGCACACACATATACAGTGGGATCTGCCCCAGTGCTCCCTTATCAACTCAAGTCCAAATTGTACCACAACGTGTACTTTCCCAGTGCTCTGTATGCTTGGCTGTGTATTGGACAGCACCAAAAGGTAGACAGCTCTGGACCTGCTCATTGGTTTCTGATTCGCAGTTGTTTAAAGGCTGCTGAAATGAAGGCAGAAGTAGTGTTGGGTGAAAGGCTTGTGGGCTCAGTTCAACTTGGGTACTAAAAACAAAGAGCTAGACTCTGAATGTGACCAGTCAGTGGTGCCTTGTTCTTTAATTCTAGCTCTGTGTCTTTTGCACTTGGCTCAGTTTGGTAGATTTGTGGTTTCTCTAAAACACAAAACAGATCCAGAACGCTGCCCATCCACAGCATGCACTGACTGGCAGCATCTCTGCAGGATTTCAGGCAGCAGACTTTCTTAAAATGTTCCCCTGTATGACTGCATTTCTCATGATCCAACTCTGACAATTAACTTTTGCCTGCTGGTGTTCTCTACCTGGATAATATTGGTGCTTGGATCAGAGGCATTGGGTCCCACATAGGCTTTGAAAAAAGGGAATGTATTGTATTTTCCCATGAGTATCTGAAGAGTCTGGTTAAAATCTGTCTCCTTCCAGGTTCCTGTGATATTCCAGCCACCAATCTGTGCAAAGACAAAATGAGAGAGTTGGGTTTTGTTTTTCAAAATTTTGAATAAATTCCACCTGAGTTATATATGAGGAATCAATGTTTGACTGATGTGAATGTTATGATCACTTTATCAGTTACAGTTTATCAGTTACAGAAAAAGATAGTAAGATTTGTGATTACTACAGTATAGCACCATCAATGTGCATGACACTTTGCAGGTTAGCAAAAACCCAAACTTGAGAATCCTTTCCCAAAGGTCTTGCAATCTAAATTTCAGTAGTGGGAGGCGCTGAAGGAGGGGAAGAGATAAAGGTAACAAGGACAAATGAGAGCAAAAGCCAAAAAGTGTATTAGCCTCAACTTGAGATATAACAGGAAATAAGGGTAGAAAGATAGGATAGGGCACATTGTAAGGAATGCTGGTGTTTTATGGATACATGCCAAAAACGAATACAGTGGTACCTCGGGTCACAAACGCTTCGGGTTACAAACACTTCAGGTTACAAACTTCGCTAACCTGGAAGTAGTACCTCGGGTTGAGAACTTTGCGCCAGGATGAGAACGGAAATCGTGCACCAGCGGTGTGGTGGCAGCAGGAGGCCCCATTAGCGAAAGCGTGCCTCAGGTTAAGAACAGTTTCAGGTTAAGAATGGACCTTCAGAATGAATTAAGTTTGTAACCCGAGGTGCTACTGTATTGAGACAACCTACCAAACAATCACCAGCTCATTAGTGACGTGAGATGCAGGTTGTTTATGAGTTGAACTTTTCCAACTTACTTGTTGTTTTATTCTACTGCTGGTAGGAAGAGGATGGGCCTGGATATGTTCAAGGACATATCTGTGCAAGGGGGGGGGGTATATGTGCACATCTGTGTGCAGTCATCACCTTATCTATGAGCTCCTCCAGAGGCTGAGCCCCTCGAGCTTCAATCTGTTCTGTATTCATGCAAGAGGTGTAAAACTGTACGGCTTTCTCCTTTGCTGAGCTGTTAAACCCCAGGTGTGGCTCTTCTGAGGAAGAGAAGGCAGGTAACATACAAAATACGGTTGGAAGTTAATAAGCAGAGCAAATTATCCTGGAGATGGCAGAAGATAAAATGTGCAGTGAAACAGCAATGCTGGCAGTTTGATCATGAGGCAGAACCAATGCCGCTCTTAGTCATCCTGCTTCTTGGCCAGTCTTTCTTTTGCCTCTGTCTATATAGTATACAAAGGGACGTGGGTGGCGCTGTGGGTTAAACCACAGAGCCTAGGACTTGCCGATCAGAAGGTCAGTGGTTCGAATCCCCGTGATGGGGTGAGCTCCTGTTGCTCAGTCCTGTTCCGTGCGCTGCTCTGGTTTGCCAGAAGCAGCTTAGTCATGCTGGCCACATGACCCGGAAGCTGTACGCCGGCTCCCTCAGCCAGTAAAGCGAGATGAGCGCCGCCACCCCAGAGTCGGTCACGACTGGACCTAATGGTCAGGGGTCCCTTTACCTTTATATAGTATACATAGCAAAGATGGGCTGCATACTACATTGGCAAGAAGGCAATAGGAAGGTATGGGGACGTGTCATTGCTAGTTCTGAAGTCTAGACCCTGATGGGGAATTTTGCCACTTGTGGCTTCTACTGTCCCTGTAGTTTTGTGACCTGACAGTGCTAAAAGGGCAACGAGGACCAGAATGCAGTGGTGGTAATGATGGGGCTGAATTTCAAATGTAGTGTAGAACTAATTAGCAATTTCTTATTAGCTATAAGAATTCTAGCCATTTACTTAGAATAGTGCAATCAACGTGGCCAACACTTTGCACAGTTCCATGATTAAAAAAGGGCAAGTCCCTAAACTGCAAAACATGCAATATAACTTTTGACAGTGAGGAAGACATCGGGGGGGGGGAGGGGGCAGCAGGAATCAATATAAGCAGGACTTAAAAGGAATGGATATATGGGCATGTATAGTGACATGTGCTCAGTATATATTAAAAACAACCCCCCCTTCCCCTTAAAGTACATTTTGGTTCAGCACATCGAAACAGCAGAAAAATGTTACCTAGTGGTGGCATTACCACATCAAAAGTTAACATCTGAAATGGTTCTGCGCAAGGTATGGTTCTTTTAATGATGGATGGATGCACCAGTTGGATGAACCTTCTTGTGATGGTATAGGGTGAACATTATTAGTGCTAGTGGTGCATATGTGTTCTTGTGATGGATGATGTCTTGACACGTCTTATTGGAATAGGTTCCTCACCCCCCACCACAATAGTAAAGGATTCCGAACACAGCAGCCACCATCTGTCTCTTCTCCTTACCTAAGAGCCGCCTCATGATCAGCTGGTTTTCTTCCAAGAGCACATCAAAGACATTCACCAAGGGCATGTTTAGCCCCCGCGTATGGTTAGCTTCCCAGTTGCCACACGTGTAGCTGTAGAAATCATCACAGGGATCAATGGTGGTGTTGTGGGATTTCAGCAACCTCAGCAGGAACGCAAGGCATGTTGTAGTGTTGCATGTTTCTGGAGAAATGCAGGGACAATGTTTAGCAGAGATAGGCAGTGGCCGTCAGGAGGACAGGGGAGTGTGCAAAATCGATGCTTTGCTCAGATTTGTGCTGACTTGTCAATATAGCACTAAATTAGGGTTGAGGAACTATGCAGTTATACTCCAATTTCCATCAGCCCCAGCCAGCAGGGCCAATGGTCAGGTGTAATGGGTGTTGTAGTCCAATGACTTCTGGATGGCCCCAGCTTCCCCAACACTGTGCTAAAGCCATGGTTTAGCATTACATGTGGACACAGCCACTGGTCCCAGCCACTGGCTGCCTACATTTCAAAGGGAGCGAACAAGTGATAAGGGGAAATCCCTTGTATGGACAAGAAATGAGTTAAGGCTGTAATGGGGTGTGGGGTTGCTTGTGCGTAAAGCGCAAACTGCTCCAGGCTGAGTAGTTTGGACAAAACTTTTCCCCCCAGGCTGGGGGGAAGACTCCGTCAGTGGGCGTTTCCTGAATTTCTTCCAACATAAGAGTTCTTTCACACCCAATCGTCGTCTCCCTTCTCTGCGCGAAAGCTGTCTGCGCAGAGTGGGCGTCCCCAGAGGAGGTCCTGTGCTCTCCCCGCTGGTACCACTGGAAGAGTCCTGGAGCCTTCTCTCCGCATCTCCCTCAGACTCCCCTTTCTCCCTGGTGTCACCTCTATCTCCTTCCCCAGCGGAAGCGTCCTCTCTCCCTTTGCTGGTTCCCTCTCCAGCATCATCATCAGGGAGCCTCAGCGCAACCCTTGGCTCCGATGGCAGTTCCCTGACAAAGGCAGAGGGAAGAAGTATTCTAGTACCTAGGTTACGTGTAACAGCAGTGAAGATAATGACTAGCAGGAGGCCAAGGAAAGTGATGAACAGCAGAGCACAAAGGAACATGATTTTGGCTTTCTGATGTCTTTTCACAACCGCTCCTGAGTCCTCATATGCCTGAAATTACAAGAAAAAAAGTATGTGAAAACAGAGCCATCACCTCTTCTCACTTATAGGATGTGGTTGTGCTCTTCTCTTCAAATCACATAGAATGTATTCATGAAAATGCTTACATGAATGCTTACAGTGTTTGGAACATCACTTTTTAGAACAATATATCATCATCATCATCATCATCACCACCTCTGCTTCATTCAAACTTCTGCCGTTGCTTTAAACAATCACTTTCCCCCTCTCAAGGTCTTTTCTTCTCATTCCCATGCAATAGTTTGTTGTTGTGCAAACTGCATTGATTTTTCCTCCCCAACCCTTCCTTGATTTCATGCAAATCCAGAATTGTGATAAGGCACTACGGGGGGGGGGGGGGAGGATGCACAGTGACATTCTTACATTCTTATTATTTAAGGAAGAAAAGTCCAAATTCATGTAAAAATTATGTTTCCCGTATGTGACCCATTCTGTACCTTCACTCATTTGGAGAAATAAATAGCTCCAGAATATTAGCAATGCCCAAGTGCACTGCAAACAGCCCCAACAGAGATCTGAATGATTTCAAGACTTCCAGAACTTACCTTGGGTTGCAACTTGCAGTTTTTTCATACTCGCCCTGCAACATTTCCAAAGAAGAAAATATGGATACCCTTATGAATCTCTAAAACCCCATTCTCATACCCAAGGATCGCTGCCTGAGCTCTCTCTCTCCCGCAATTGCACATTTTGGAATTTCCATCCTGTATTCTGAAAGTTGCATTTTAAAATGCAAAGGCATTTACTGTAATGCAATATTTAATATCCAATACAATCCACCGTGGGTCATCTGGCAATACCATATAAAAAGCAACAATATTTATTGTCCAGATAAGGCCCTACTTTGTAAGGTGGGAGGCAGGAAACTGGAATTTTGTAACCATGTATGTGTGAGAACATGTACAGAGTCAAGATGCAGCTATCCCACCACTCAAATATCTAACATCAAGGAACCTGGGAAAGCAGGCTCAACCTGGAAAACTCAAGTGCATGTGTGTGCCTGCTAACAAAATTCTTAAAAGGTATTTCTGGCATCTTCCCAAACGGAAAAAGAGTTATAGCCTTCTACAAGAGACTGGTACCAGGAAACAAGATAAACGGGGACAGTTGGAGTGCATCTTTGACATAAATCAAATCTTTGGAAAACTAGGACATAAGGAAACTTAATAGACTACAGCAGTACCTCGGGTTAAGTACTGTACTAAATTCGTTCCGGAGGTCCGTTCTTAACCTGAAACTGTTCTTAACCTGAAGCACCACTTTAGCTAATGGGGCCTCCCGCTGCCGCCGCGCCGTCAGAGCACAATTTCTGTTCTCATCCTGAAGAAAAGTTCTTAACCCGAGGTAATATTTCTGGGTTAGCGGAGTCTGTAACCTGAAGCGTCTGTAACCTGAAGCGTATGTAACCTGAGGTACCACTGTACTCTATAATGACTGCACAGGTGCATCAACAAAAAGTGGCAAATTTTTAAAAAAGTAAAGAAAACATTGCATTCATATATCTCTTGGAGCAAAACTATTCTAAGAATACCCATTGCTTAATTTCTAAAAAGAGAGGCCTCTGGCCTAGTATGGTTGTAGATGATCCAGGGGGAGGGATGGAACGGCATTCTGTACATGTTCAAATGCACTACCATCTTAATCATTAATTAATCTGTCCTAAAAAGTTGGGCCTGGCACACAAAACTCATTATTGACATGTGGATCGGGATGCTGAAAACAAATACTGTTTTGAAATTTCAAATTCTGCATTCCAAAACTCGCAACGTAAAATCTTAATGTCAGAAGTCTAGGAAAGGCCATTTTAAGCCCTGACGCAAGTTATTTTGGAGCACGTAGACATGTACTAGCTGGGAAAGATACACAAACAGAAGAGGAAATGCAATTGGGTAAAAACAATAAAAGCACAGAAAGAGAGAAAAGCTGGCTTCTGTACTACCTGCTGTGGAGTCCTCATGATTTCACTGTAGAGTCTTTAGCGAAATGTGTGCTCCTGGAGATTTCTTCCTTCCTTCCACCTTCCCCTCAAGGGCTTGCAAAGAATATCATTCCAGATCAGAGACAAAGCCTGCCTTTCCTTCCCTAGCTGGAGGCACAAAGGAGGAGGAGAGGCAGAGAGGGTTGGTCAAAATAACATCCTTCAAGAAAGCAGAACTGGGAAGCTTCTCTGCCAACCCTCCCCTTGTAACACCCTTTCCTCCTGGAACATGCAGCAGGTCCTAGCCACTTTATTTTCCCTGCCCACCATTTCCTTCCTCTTCCTGCAGCATAACTCCATTGTGTGAGGATGGGTTCAACACTGCATGCAGCCTTTGCCTGCCTCTCTCCTTCCCGTGCACAATTATCTTGTGGGTCACAAACATTCGACGTTCATACCTTGGCAGCCCGTGGCTCACACTATCCTGCTGCTGCCTCTTGAGTCCTGCCCATCTTGCAGCAGCTTCATGCGCCTGCTTCGGTCTGATATACGGGCTGCTGCACGCTGCTTGTTTCAACCTGCTACAATGGGGCCCTCAGGCCACTTCTAATAATCAAAGTAGGAATAAATGGGAGGTGTGAATTCCATTGATCCTTCTTTTCTCCTCCACTCCCCCTAGAAGCAGGGGTAATTAGCTAAATGCAATCACCCAGACCTTCCAAGCGTCCCTATTTTCCAGGCACAGTTTTGGATTTACAGAAGCCGCCCTGGTTTCTGATTTGATCCCAGAATGTCCCACTTTTCCTTAGGATGTCCCTATTTTAATTGAAGAAATGTCGGAGGGTATGGAGTCATGGGCGTAGCCAAGGGGGGGCAGCTAAATCTATAAAAATCAATAAAGATACATAGCAAACTGAGGTTCTGCTCTCCCAACAAAAATCCTGGCTCCTTTATGGAGTTATGCAATCCCAGAGTCAAGATAAGCAGCTATTCAACCTTTAGAAGACATCTGAAGACAGACCTGTGTAGGGAAGATTTTTTAACATTTAATGTTTTATTATGTTTTTATATATGTTGGAAGACGCCCAGAGTGGCTGGGACAACTGAGTTAGATGGGTGGGGAATAAAGACAATGATGATGATTGAATTTGTTGTTGTTGTTGTTTAGTCGTTTAGTCGTGTCCCACTCTTCGTGACCCCATGGACCAGAGCATGCCAGGCACTCCTGTCTTCCACTGCCTCCCACAGTTTGGTCAAACTCATGCTGGCAGCTTCAAGAACACTGTCCAACCATCTCGTCCTCTGTCGTCCCCTTCTCCTTGCGCCCTCCATCTTTCCCAACACCAGGGTCTTTTCCAGGGAGTCTTCTCTTCTCATGAGGTGGCCAAAGTATTGGAGCCTCAGCTTCACGATCTGTCCTACCAGTGAGCACTCAGGGCTGATTTCCTTAAGAATGGAGAGGTTTGATCTTCTTGCAGCCCATGGGACTCTCAAGAGTCTCCTCCAACACTATAGGATGAATAGGATGTCCCTATTTCCATCAGAGAAATGTTTGAGGGTATGCATACTGTCCAAAAACAATATTAAATACAGCATTTGGGTAGCCTATCTCTGTTCAGTGGTACCTTGGGTTACAGATGCTTCAGGTTACAGACTCTTCAGGTTACAGACTCCGCTAACCCAGAAATAGTACCTCGGGTTAAGAACTTTGCTTCAGGATGAGAACAGAAATTGTGCTCTGACGGCGCGGCGGCAGCGGGAGGCCCCATTAGCTAAAGTGGTGCTTCAGGTTAAGAACAGTTTCAGGTTAAGAACGGATTAAGTTCTTAACCCGAGGTACCACTGTACTTTTCCTTCTCTGAAGATCATTTGAAAGCATTTTGAGCAGGTTTTGTTTTTCTGGTGGGGGTGAATCTACTTATTTGCAATGGAAAGAGGCTCATAAGAACTGTTGCTGGAACCAGTAAGTACACTGAAGGCTTCTGGGAGTCCTGAACCTGAGGAAGGCGTCAAGTTGTATACCCTTTCCCCTGAGCTTGGATGGTCTGGCAGCACCTCTTACAGCAACCTCTTCCACAGAAACAAATAAGCACAGGATTATATTTAACTGTTTTCTGCAGAAGTTGTAGGTCACACCTCCAAACCTCTCAGTACGTGCTTATCCTCAAAGTGCACATGGAAACTTGTGCTTTTATGGTTAGGAGATAAGGATTACTATTAAATACAGGCAGTTGTCTGCTATGCTGAGCATAACCTTCAGAAAGGCTGCTGTTGTTGTTTTTTAGCTGTGAGAGCTTGAGGCACCTTTGCAGGATAGCACAGGGGAAATTGGTTAAGTCGGACATTTGTAGCTGTCAGTGAAGCAGTAAAACTGTCTTGGCAATACCACTTCAGAGGGCAGCTGGAAACTCTTGGGGCTGAATGCTTTTCCACACACAAAAATCACACTACGGTACATAGAAAAGCAGATAGAATCTGATTTTCTGACAGAGAAAGGAGTTTGGTTTTGGATTATTATTTTTTTAATGGAGGGCTATTCAGTTATGCAAACCCTCACCATGCACCTTGAAATTGTACAGGCCTGGATGGAAATTCACCACCTCAGTGAAACTAGGCCTCAGTTTTTATATTAAGCACTCTTCCTACAACATTATTCTTTCCAGGCAGATCGGCTGAAAATCAGATGTCGTTCTCTTTTTGCCCCATTAGATCCTTGTGTTTTCCCTCAGAGTCCCTAAAATACAGGCCAGTTCACAAAAAACAGCATCTCTGGGGAAGTGGTCTATTTGAATACCTGGGGGTGGGGGGTGGGAATACTCCATGAATAAAGAAGAATAACACACTGAGGGAGGTCAGACTGGACTCTTCTCCCTGACGCACTACTGTTCTATGTGCAGGATAGGTTTTTCAAGATTTTCAATATGCAAATATTCTTGTGAAGCCTGAGAAGCAAGACCAAGATGACTAGAGCTCAAGAAGAAGGGAATTGCAAGACAGGGGGGGTCTTTTGTTTTGATGATCAGGTATAGCCTAAAAACATGACAGGTCTAGGGATTAACAACTATGTTTTTCTGTGGATCTGTGCCTTCTCCTGTACAAGGCAATGGAACTATATTTTTCCCACCTGCCTTTCCTGAGGAATGGATTTATGCAATTTTTCTACCACTTTCTCCTGCTATGCAAATCAAAAGAGAGAGCTCTCTCTCCCAGGCTGCATACCCCAAAAATATGTTTGGGGGGCGAGTGAGAGAAGCACACTCTCACCAACGATTTGGGGGTAGCAGAGTTCTTGTTGGGGGGGTGTGATATTTCCTCACCCCCAAATGATAGTCTTCCCTTCGCACCCCCCATCAAACTTTAAAGCCACTCCGGAGGTGCTGCTATCCCCTCAAAGATCAAAAATTTATCTGAAAAGGAAATATATATATATATATATATAACTGCTTTTAGACTCCCCATTATAAAGAATGGGGAGGGAACAGAGCTAAATTCTTAACAGCTCTAATGCAGTTAGTCCCTATTAACAAACTGAATTGGACACAGAGCAGCTAAGAAACAAACTAGGCCGTTTCCCAAAGCAAGTTGAATCTTGCAGCCAGTACACACCCCTAGCATAGACTGCTAAAAATAGAGATGAGCATGGATCATATAACTTACTGAAAAAACTGCAAGTGAAAGCAGTATGCAGGCCAGAATTATTTTCCTGATTGTTGGTTTTTTAAAGGTTAACAACCATTGTGGTGTTAGGAACACAGGAAGCTTCCTTATACTGAGTCAGGCCATTGGTCCGACTAACTCAGTGTCGATGATACTGACTGCCATCAGCTCTCCAGGGTTTCAGACAGGATTCTCTCCCTGGAGATGTCAGGAATTGAACTTAGGGACTTTTGCATGCAAGGCGCATGGTCTACCACTAAGCTATGGCTCCTCCCCTTGCTAGGGATAGCAAATGTGATAGTGAATTTGTCTCAAAGTCAGTACTGCTGGCAACCAATTCAGAAGAGGTGAGCAGCTAAGATAAGAGAGAGCAAAAGATAAGAGAGAGCAACACTCATCTCAGACCCTCCAAGTGTCCCTATTTTCCAGGGACATCCTTTATTTAGAGAAGGCCGTCCCGATTTCTGGTTTGATCCCAGAATGTCCCACTTGAACTTTCATTGGAGTTAGTTGACCTCCAAGCCATCTGAAGGCAATCATCGGAGAAATGTTGGAGGGTGTGTACATCTGATGTCTTCTGGATGAAGCCTTATGAGGGCTTAGACCCAAACCAGATATTTTGTGGCAAACCTGTAGAACGTTGAAGAAATAGCAGGGAAAAAATAGCAAGTGGAGGCAGTGGCAGAGGAAGCTGTTCGGGCACCTGGGGCCGGTGCACCCAGGGGTGGGCAAAACACCGTGGGGCCTCCGGAGTCTGCCTGCCTCCTCCCACTCAGCCGCTCTACAGCCGGGGGAGAGGCAGCGAACAGACCGTTTGTGTAGCATAGAGCCTGCGCGTGCACAAGCTACCAAATCTCTCCCAGGAGAGACGCGTGCTACAGGCCCCGCGGTGAGTGCTGCCCGGCATTGTGTCACCCCCCCCCTCAGTGGTGACACCCGGGGCGGCCCGCACCTACCGTACCCACCTTCCTCCGCCCCTGAGTGGAGAAGGGTTATTTATCATCCCATTCACCTCTACTCCCCTCCGCTCTCCTCCCTCAATTACAGTGGTAAATCAGGTTACATACGCTTCAGGTTACAGACTCTGCTAACCGAGAAATAGTGCTTCAGGTTAAGAACTTTGCTTCAGGATGAGAACAGAAATCAAGCAGCAGCGGGAGGCCCCATTAGCAAAAGTGGTGCTTCAGGTTAAGAACAGTTTCAGGTTAAGAACGGACCTCCGGAACGAATTAAGTACTTAACCCAAGGTACCACTGTAAAAGGTAAAGGTAAAGGTACCCCTGCCTGTACGGGCCAGTCTTGACAGACTCTGGGGTTGTACGCCCATCTCACTTAAGAGGCCAGGGGCCAGCGCTGTCCGGAGACACTTCCGGGTCACGTGGCCAGCGTGACATCGCTGCTCTGGCGAGCCAGAGCCGCACACGGAAACGCCGTTTACCTTCCCGCTGGTAAGCGGTCCCTATTTATCTACTTGCACTTTGATGTGCTTTCGAACTGCTAGGTTGGCAGGCGCTGGGACCGAGCAGCGGGAGCGCACCCCGCCGCAGGGATTCGAACCGCCGACCTTTCGATCGGCAAGCCCTAGGCGCTGAGGCTTTAACCCACAGCGCCACCTGCGTCCCACTGTACCTTTCCACAACTGAGGTTTTCATATTTATGATAAGTGAGGAGAGTGGCAACACAAAAACAGGATTTTTCAGTTGTGGTTCCCCATTTGTGGAATGCTCTTGCCAGCTTTTCAGTGCTAGACCTTAATATGTTGTTTGTCTAGGTTTTTGATTATAAGTTTGGATCATATCTTGGAATAATTTGGACCTTTACTGTAGTGCTCCCTTTTAGTGGGATGGAATAGGATTTGTACTTTTTATAGTATTGCTGGATGAGCACTTTAATGATTTTTTTATTATTATTACTTATTGTGTCTTGTTTTCTTTGCTATTTGGTTTTTAATTGCTTTTTAACTGTTTTCTAGTCACTTTGAGACATCTTTTCATATACACAAATAAATGAATGCAACAGATGACAACAACAACAGCAGCTTGTGTGTAATTCAAGTCCATTTACAATACATGAAATTAGATAAAAGTTGCAAGAGACACAAACAAATTGGGTGATATCTAATGTTAATCATACTAAGAATAGATCTGTTGAAGTCAATTGAATTGTGTGACTCAAATTTATTTATTTCAATGGATTTACTGTAACACTGAATATCACTCATGGTTTTTTATGTAAGACAAGTGTATACATAATTGAGCATGTTGATAAGCAACTCAACTTACTTCACTGGAAGAAAGGCAAATATTTAAACATAGATATCAGACACGGGAGGGATGCGGGTGGCGCTGTGGGTTAAAGCCTCAGCGCCTAGGACTTGCCGATCGAAAGGTCGGTGGTTTGAACCCCTGCGGCGGGGTGCGTTCCCGTCGTTCAGTCCCAGCGCCTGCCAACCTAGCAGTTCGAAAGCACCTCCGGGTGCAAATAGATAAATAGGGACCGCTTACCAGCGGGAAGGTAAATGGCGTTCCTTGTGCTGCGCTGGCTCGCCAGATGCAGCTTGTCACGCTGGCCACGTGACCCGGAAGTGTCTGCGGACAGCTCTGGCTCCCGGCCTATAGAGTGAGATGAGCGGACAACCCTAGAGTCTGTCAAGACTGGCCCGTACGGGCAGGGGTACCTTTACCTTTACCTTTACCAGACACAGGTACACTGGAAAGTCTAAAAAAGGGAACTTGGATCTAGAAACTGAAATTAGCAGAAAAGACTAGAAAACAATCTAGGACGATAAATATTTTAAATGTATTTACCTACATGAAAAACAATATTTAAAATGCATCCACAGGTGGTATAATGCAGTAGTTTTCCTATATAAATAACTCCTTATTTTTGGATGTCTGAGTACAGTATAACAGCAGTACCTGTTACCACATATGATGGCTGTGTCCAAATGTTTATTTATTTTGAGGAAAAGGTGTTTCAGGAAAGAAAATTACTTCACAAAATGTATTATTTATCACCAGTTTGATAAATACTTATGATATCCAAATTAAAGAATTAATCATATGTTGACAACAGCAAGCTTAATCATATCAAGACTTTGGAAAGATTTTAAAGGAACAACAGTTGACAATAGCATTCAAAATTGTGTATCTTAGCAATGGCAAAAAAACCTAACACAGAAAGGAAAACTAGTCAAAGGACAACTTAAAATCGATAATATATTCACTGTTCGAATAGATATTTTTTTTCACTAATAAAAAAAGAAAAAAGCAGAACAGCTCCAGCAACCTTTATGTGGATTTGGAACTCAAGCCCTCTGAAGAAGTAAACTGACAAATTATGTGGGCTGATCTTCGAGATAAAGCAGGAATTCTTGAAGCTTGAGACAAAACAGAAATGCCTGTAAAGAAGCAAAAAGAATACATTTTTTTACATATATAAATGTTAACAGGGGCAGCTGAGAATTGTAGTCCAAAACATCTGGATGGCATCAGGTTGGGAAGACTGATTTATATATGAAAGTTAAAATATTAAATTAAATGATCAACGCAGACGCCACCCTCAACACAACCTAGGAGCTATTTTCACACACTTCTAGTCAGGAACTATTGCTGCTAGAATGCTTCCGAAAAATCAACCTCCCAGCATTTGCCTCCATCACTGGGTCCCACAGAAACAAGCTAGTTGCAAGTACAGTGGTACCTCGGGTTAAGAACTTAATTCGTTCTGGAGATCCGTTCTTAACCTGAAACTGTTCTTAAGCCGAAGCACCACTTTAGCTAATGGGGCCTCCTGCTGCTGCCGCACAATTTCTGTTCTCATCCTGAAGCAAAGTTCTTAACCCGAGGTACTATTTCTGGGTTAGCAGAGTCTGTAACCTGAAGCGTCTGTAACCCGAGGTACCACTGTAACTTTAAGTTTTATGATTTCCAAGTGCACTTTGTTGTTGTTGTTTAGTCGTGTCCGACTCTTCGTGACCCCATGGACCAGAGCACGCCAGGCCCTCCTGTCTTCCACTGCCTCCCGCAGTTTGGTCAGACTCATGCTGGTAGCTTCGAGAACACTGTCCAGCCACCAAGTGCACTTAATTATAACTAAAGTTAGCTGTCTTGTAGCTATATAGTTTTTAAATGGCTGTTTGTTTGTTTTTTTGGTTACTGTGGCAATGGTTGCCCTTGAGTAACACACATTTTGGAAAAGAAAAACAATCTGCATGTCCCTGCCCTTTCCTTTAGTAGGATCTTTCATGTTCCTGCTAATGTTATATCTTCTGGCTAGCCTGACGAACTAATGTGGTGTAAGGGCTTGTTTACCCCTGCTGCAATCCAGTCCTCCTACTACCGAGATTCCTTGCAAACATGCAGCATCTATTGGTCCATATCAGTGTAAACCATTGCTTTGATGGGCATCCATATTCTGCAAAATATTCATGAATATTGTGCATCCGTTTGTGACAGACAGAGCATCGAGTCATCATCTAATCATGGCAGGAAGGAGAAATGGCCAGTCAGGAGAAAGTGAGGATGGTAAAGAGATAATTTGACAACAGCCCTACTGGCCGGGCACCAATTCTCTCGGATACTCAGTAAAGCCACAGCAGCTTGCAGCCTCCCACCTGCCAACTTTGCCCCCCACTCTTCAGAATCAGTGCTGCAACAATAGCATCCACTCACGGATTGCCAGGGGATGAAATTAACGCTTTGGGCAGGTGGCTCTCTGCATCCGACAGGCAATACATTCACACTTCCCTTCTGTTACTCAGTATGTCCTGTTGACTTCTTCACTTTCAGGTATGGTACCCAAAAGAAGTTGGATACGAGGCCACAGCATTGTTCATTGGGCAAGGGCCCATGCTTCATCCTCCTCCCGAGGCCATGGACTCAGTTTGCCATCAGATGTCCAGATTACATGGTTTGGAGTGATGGGAGCAGCTGATGCCTCTCTTGCCATCCATAATCAAGGCATCCAGTCCACCTGATCTCTTAGTCATCCAGAAAGGTGAGAAGACCTTGGTCCTAGGAAGGGCATAGGCCTCATCTGGGCCATCGTTGCAGAACTGGGCTCTCTTAATGGATTTTACCCCCCAAATGACTGTCTGCTGGTCCAAACTATTGGAGAGGTGTCAGTGGTGGGATATCCCAGCTCCCTCAAAAATCAACAAGGTTAACCATACAATCGGGTGCAAAGGAGAGGCTATAGGTGGAAGGGTGATATGGCACCCAAACAGCACTTATGTTCAGGTTACCTGTCTGATGTCATTGGCAATGATGTGTGGCTCAATGACATCCCTGCTTTCCCCCGGGTAACCCATGGTTAAGCAGTGAATTGGAGTGAACAGCAATAAGGTTTCCTGCAGATTGATGCTTATTCTGATTTATCGCTAAAGAGCGGTTTTCCAGAGGAAGGCAGCGGGACAAAGGCAGAACCACTCAGGCCCATGCTTTCTAGGAAATGTGGTTAAGCCCTTAATCAAACATTTAGTCAATCTCTCTTTCCCATCCTGTCTTCCTCATATATTGGGGTTAGAACTGAGTGACTGACGTTCTGTAAAAAAAAAAAAAAAAGGTTTTCTTTGTGCAAAAAACCCAGAGAACATATCTTTACCTAGTTCATGCTTTGATGCAAAAATACAAATACATCTGTTTCTTAAGGCAAAAGAAATATGAAGTGGTTCAGACTAAGACAATGAACAGAAACAGGAGTGAATGGTGGGAACTGTTACTGACTATGCAGTCACACCGGCTTGTTCCCCAAGCTACGGTATATCTTGTGATCAACTAGTACAGTTTACACCAAATCCTGCATTGACAAAATTTGGGACAGTGTACTGGCATACAGTTCTTTCCTGCCATTTAAAATTGAGTGTGATGTGCCCGTATAATGTCTCAAAGAATGATTCACCCATGTGATCCATTCATACAACTTACTACAGTGGTACCTTGGGTTAAGTACTTAATTTGTTCCGGAGGTCCGTTCTTAACCTGAAACTGTTTCTGTTCTCATCCTGAAGCAAAGTTCTTAACCTGAAGCACTATTTCTGGGTTAGCGGAGTCTGTAACCTGAAGCGTATGTAACCTGAAGCGTATGTAACCCGAGGTACCACTCTAATATAATTCTGCACTTCCAGAACCCAAATAGCCACTATCTTTTAGGCTCTTAAAAACAGAGGATCTATTTTATTTTATTTTTTGTCCCAGTAGCCCAGGATGTCCTTACACTCTACAATGCACCTTAAGAGGCAAATCCAATTATGACTGCAAAAGATCTGTATTCCAGTTTAATATGCTTATAAACTGCAGGCTTCAGAGCAACTGCACCACTCCTAACTCCTTGCTTTTTAACATTCTACCTGATGAAGGGCTCTGGAGATCTTGAAAACTTGCTCACTATTTTGTGGCAGTTCAGTTGACCCTGATAAAAGGAATGCCTTATTGTGTGTTTTGGTTCCCGCCAAATGTACTTAACAGCTACTTGTTCTTCTGTAAGTTTTAACTTTTAAGCAGGAAGGGAGTTGAAACATTTCCTTATTGTTGCCTTAACTAAAACAGGATGTAAAATGGATAGCCGCTGCATGCCTTAAACAATATATGGTCTCCAGTTGCAAATCATCTTGCCATGGGTCTGGAGTTGATAATAATGGGTAACAGAATACGCAATGCTTGCACATCCAAATTAGAAGCTTATTTCCCCCTGGGAATTTTTATTAGCCACTGAGAGGGCCAGAGGTATAGCAGTGAAAGAGACGTCACAAAAACTGTTATCAGCTGACTTATTCTTTATCAGTAAACTGCAGATGGCAGCTCTTTTGCGTGGTGGCTTAGGGTCTTTCCAAGCTCCCAAGAACAGGCTTGGCCAGCACTGCTATGCTGCAGAAGGTGAAGCAAGTAACCTGCTTCAGGCAGAATCATTGGAGGTGGGGGGAGATACATGAAGGCAGGTGCTGAAATCAGAAAGGTGCAAAGACACTTTTGACAGTAGTGCCTCTAGCCAGGAAATGGGGGGTACCATTTGGGCTCCATTGTAGGCAGCAATGTGTCCTGGGATGGCACTGAGAAGAGATGGGGTGCTTCCTGGCAAGCACCTCCTAATGTTACCCAATCCTGACTCCTCTGCTATAAACGACAAGTGGAAAGGCAATGGACTTTCCACGCTGCATAAGGTTAAGTGCTATGTCTGCATGTATAGATAGATAATGTCAGATTTTTAGCCAGCTGCAAAACCAAGAACAAGAACATAAGAATTGGGGTCCGTTCCAAGGAATACAGGTAAATTGGCTGAATGTACATCAAGTTTGTTACTTATAAAACAATAAATGCTCTTAGACAACTTATACCCTTTGAGCAAATATTGCAAGAAAACTCAGTCCTCAAAAGGTTTAGATTCTAGAATTATTCTTATTCTTGTTATTATTCACTACCCACCTTTCATCCTAAGGTCCCAGGGGCAGGTTACAACATTAAAAAATGGAATGATGATACAATAGATATATTGCGCTAAATGTTTAGGTTTAGTAAACATTGGGATTCAATTAGAACTTGTATAACTGGGATATGTTATAAGACAGTCTATGTGTATTAGAAAGGGAGTTATGCAAGGGGTTTGAGCTGTTTAATTCGTGTTGTTGTGTGAAGACTGTGTGTCAGACCTTGAGAATGTTAACAAGATCCATGTGCATTGGAATGTCTGGACCTACTTCTGAGGATCAGCAATTAGCATGGGAAGAGTTACTTAACCTAGGCAAATGTCTTGAGTGTGTACCAGTCTTTAATCCTAGTCAATCAACAAGTGTTGATGAAGTCCGGAACTCCTTTTTTCAGTGAGGGCCTGGGGAGATTAACTATTAGTACTGCAAAGCATCAAAAGGACTGGCCATTAAAATGCAACTGAATGAAGGAGGCTTAGTTGTTAGAAACAGCAGAAATCAGGAGAGATGCCTTAGAGACTGAGTGTTGCACTTCTGTGGGGAACAAGCCCCTCTTGAAATGACCATGCTGTAGGATCTGGGACTCCTTCCATGTAGGCTGAAGGTGCAAAGATGTGAATAAATCCTATTTCTTAAAGCTATGACAAGTCTCCGTCTCGCCTTCAATTCTCCAAAGGAGCACAGGCCCTGGCTGAGTACCTGGAACCCCCTGGAATCTTCCTACCTCTCAGCAGAGAGCAGGGGTGGTACTCAACTTTTGTAACAATATATTGGTGGGTGAGAAGGCCAATGAAATCAGCATCTGTCAATATAAGGGGACACTTGCTGAAGCTAGCCCATAGGTGGCCATAGTCATCAGTTGAAATAGCCAACATTAAATAATTTTGGACATTGAATTGCTAGAGAAGATGTTCTAACAGCAGTACGTGCTATCGCTCAGTAGGAGAACATGTGATTTGCTTTTGCAAAGGATCCCAGATTCAATCCCAACCATTTCCTTGTAGAACTTGAAAAGGCCCATTTGATTCAGTCCAGTGAAGAATAATATGTATTCCATCTGAGCAACAAACTGTATTATGTTCCTAAATAAAAGAGTTCAGGTTCAAGAAATACACGTGGTGTTTTTTTAAAATACCCTAGGAGGTGATTACTAAAGAGGAGGGATAAAACATCAAGGATGCAGTGAATTTTATGTTCTCCAACTCATCCCCCTTTTAGGTAATCACATCCTAGGACATTTCTACAAACGAGACTTATATTGATTTTGCATTATATAAGCCGCCAATACAAATGTAAACCTGACGTTGACTGCCAACAGCAGATATTTGATTACTATTCTGAATTCTTTCCTCTATCAAATAAAAAAGAACAAGAGAGTCTGAAATGTATTTCATGGAGACCTGTGCATTTCCCTCCTTAGTAGTTAGGTCCCACTGAATTTTCTGCCTTTGTGCATTCACCTGGGAATAATCTCCATGGTACATAGTTTGTATGAACATGCTTATGACTGCACTGTTTGTGTTTCTCTAAACCAGTGGTTCTCAACCTTCCTAATGCTGTGACCTTTTAATACAGTTCATCATGTTGTGGTGATCCCCCAACCATAAAATTATTTTCGTTGCAACTTCATAACTGTAATTTTGCTGCTGTTATGAATCATAATGTAAATATCTGATATGCAGGATGTATTTTCATCGTTACAAATTGAACATAATTAAAGCATAGTGATTAATCACAATAACAATATGTAATTATATATTGTGAAATATTTATTTCTAATTACAAATAAACGAAATTTTGTCTTGAAGCATGGTGTAGCATGGGTAACAGTCTTAATATAACAACAGTAAACTACATTGCTACATTTTGTGACAGTATGCGTAAAAAGCCAACGTCAGTACAAAGGTTGAGATTGCTTCTTTCTCACCAGATCAGAAATTCTCAGGGCAGTCTTTGCAAGAGCACAACAAAGATCATCTTCCACAACAAGTCTACTTCTGTATTTAGACTTGATAACCAACAAGCTGGAAAACCCTGTTTCACAAAGATATGTTCCTGGAAATGGAAGGAGGCGCAACACAGTCTCAGACAGAACAGGATATGACTGCAAATACTTGAATTTTGTAACTGGCATTGTAGAGAAATCAGTTCTCGCTGCATCGCTGTTAATAAGTTCAATGTACTGTCTCAGGAACACCTTCAACTTTGACTGTGAATGGGCTTCTGACAAGTGCAAATGGGGTGTCAGGTAGATTTGGAACGTTCAATGAAATTTTGCCTGCAAGCATGTGCAAGTGTTCTTTCACAGAAATTATCATCGTAATCCTTTTGTCTGGTTCAATGTCATGTTCCTCAAAGAAAGCAGATAAGGTAGGCAACATTTAATTTTATTTTCATCCATTTTTTTTTGCCAAAGCTGAAGTTTCATTTGGAATGATCGGATCTTTTCAGACAAATCGAGGCATGTTGAATTTGGTCCTTGCAGTGATAAATTTAACTCATTCAAGATGACAAAGATGCACGATTTCTGTTCTCATCCTGAAGCAAAGTTCTTAACCTGAGGTAATATTTCTGGGTTAGCGGAGTCTGTAACCTGAAGCATATGTAACCTGAGGTACCACTGTAGCTGCTTTCAACACAGCAGCTGCTCTCTGCACAGTAGCTGTTCTCAGTAGCTGTTCTACACAGTAGCTGTGACGGGTCCGCATAAGTACATTATGGCGCCAATCCTATCACATACACCTGTATTTGTATGGGGTTATGTGATGGGGTTGGCACGGTGATGTCCATAGCTGTCAACTTTTCCCTTTTCTTGCAAGGAATCCTATTCGGAATAAGGAAATTTCCCTTAAAAAAAGGAAACATTGACAGCTATGATGATGTTATCATGCCGGGTATTCGGTTGTGGGCGTATCTGCCTGTGGGTGGACCCGCCTGGAGACGGACAGAGGAGCGATGTCTCTGTTCCTAAGACCATTGGAAATATGTGTTTTCCAATGGTCTTAGGCAGAGGTCGGCAACCTAAGGCCCATGGGCCGGATACAGCCCTTGAGCCTCCCGGAACCAGCCCATGGCCGGGTCCGTGGATTGACAAGGGAATCCATGGTTGTTGTTTTTTTGTGGCACAGGCACCGTTTCCCCCCCGCTGACATTTTCCTTCCTCTCCCTCCTTGCGGCAGAACCTCCCCCTCCTCCCAGTGTAGCAAATCGCCGGCCAATCGCCTGCCAAGGTTTGAGGCCCTGGCCAATGGGCGAGCGGCAGATGCGCGTGGCCAAGAGGAGGAAGGGGGCTGGGCTTAGCTGGCCAAACGCATTTCCCACAGTTCCTCATTGGAGCAAGCTGTTTGCCGCTGCCGCTGTCTGTGCCGCTGCCACTCTGCAAAGCGCGGCTCCTGTGCCTGCCCTTGCGAGCGGCAGAGGCTGTTGGCGGCGGAGGAGCCCATCCTCAAAAAGCTTGCTGAACCCTGGTCTTAGACGACCCCTGCGAAAAGGTCATTCGATCCCCAAAGGGGTCGCAAGCCACAGGTGCTCTAAACAATGCCAATACAATCCATGGACAGGGTTTACCCAGAGAAAACTTCCTGATAAATTACACTCAAAAGGAGAATAACAACTTCCGCTGATTTTGAAGCACATCTTGTATTCCTCATGCAGCTGCTCACTCCATACAAAAATGAAATTTAATTGAGCTGTTATGCTGCAGGCAACAGTTTCAAATTCTTGCCAATCAATCCTAATTTAATCATGTGCCATCCTGTTGAATGCTTGCATGCCAGCACAGTGGTGAGAGAGATTGCTTTTCCAGAGGCAATTTATGACATAGATGAAATGTGTTTGTCTTTAGGCAACGGTTCCCCGCCCCCAAGAAAGCTTATCTAATCATTCCCTAAATTTTGTTTGGATTTTGGGCACAGTTCAACTCTCTATATATAACCTTCTTATGAAAATAACAGCACATTTATGGGCAAATAGCAGTCAGGTAGGAGGTGATTTTTAACATAAAACCAGTGCAGGGTCTACTTAGATCAGGAACACATTCCAGATTAAAGGTTCTCCAGTTCTTTCTCCCCTCCAAAATAAAAGCAACCAGTTCTTCTATTTAAAACATGTGATGGGACATCGCATACAGTTTGGCCCTAAAAGCTCCCAAGGGCCTCAGAATATAAGATACTGACTTTAGCTTTTATAAGTGTGTCCATAATTTATATTATTTAAATACTGCTAAAATATTTATGCTAGCCATAAAGAATCAGAACTGGTCACCACAATATTGTTGCATGCCACCCTCAATTTTTGAGCAGTACAAGATTCCAGGGAGTTCCACGTACACTGACTCAGTTTGTGTTTCCTTTTGGAAAATGAGACACAGTGGGAGACTGTGGTGTCTTTACGATATATGGTTTATTTACACGTATCTACAACTTGGGCTGGTTCCCAGCATGGCATTCCAAGAGGGTCTCTTGCCTTCTCCCATAGCTGCACCCCTGGATTCAAACAAACATCAGCCACTGTGCTGCAGCTCCTGTTTACCTGCTTCTCCACTGCCTACCCTAAGCTTCTAACTCACAATTAGCTTTTAAAACTTGGCTTAATTAAAGGATTAGAAGTGTCTGGCACATATCCCTTTATTGTCGTAGTCGTTCTCCTCTGCGCACATTCCAGCTTGTCAACATCCTGCTTAAATTGTGGTGCCCAGAACTGGACACAGTACCCCAGGTATGGTCTAACCAAGGCTGAATAGAGCAGTACAAATCCTTCCCTTGATTGGGGACACTATACTTCTGTTGACGCAGGTGGCGCTGTGGGTAAAACCTCAGCGCCTAGGACTTGCCAATCGCATGGTCGGAGGTTCGAATCCCCGCGGCGGGGTGAGCTCCCGCCGTTCGGTCCCAGCGCCTGCCAACCTAGCAGTTCGAAAGCACCTCCGGGTGCAAGTAGATAAATAGGGACCGCTTACCAGCAGGAAGGTAAACGGCGTTTCCGTGTGCGGCTCTGGCTCGCCAGAGCAGCTTCGTCACGCTGGCCACGTGACCCGGAAGTGTCTGCGGACAGCACTGGCTCCCAGCCTCTAGAGTGAGATGAGCGCACAACCCCAGAGTCTGTCAAGACTGGCCCGTACGGGCAGGGGTACCTTTACCTTTTTTACTTCTGTTGATGCAGCCTTGAACAGCAACAGCTTTTAAATAGTATCACACTGTTTTCTCATGTTAAGCTTGTGTTCTGCTAAACTCCTTAGATCCGTTTCACATGCTGGGTCTTAGTAATCACAGCATTTTTTTCTAAGTGTTCACAGACTGACTGTTGAATTATCTGTTCTAGGACCTTTCCTGGTATTAATGTCAAGCTCACCAGTTAGTAGATACCTGGGTCTTATTTCCCCCCCTTTTTGAAGGTGGGGGCAGCATTTGCCCACCTCCAGTCTGCGAGGATCTCACCTGTTCTCCAAGAATTCTCAAAGATTATAGACAGAGGCTCGTTTAGTACCCTTGGGTGCGGCTCATCAGGTCTTGGAGAGTTGAATTCATTTAAAGTAGCTAAGTGTTCCCTTAGGGAAGCGGGTGGCGCTGTGGGTTAAACCACAGAGCCTAGGACTTGCCGATCAGAAGGTTGGCAGTTTGAATCCCCATGACGGGGTGAGCTCCTGTTGCTCGGTCCCTGCTCCTGCCAACACAGCAGTTCGAAAAGACGTCAAAGTGCAAGTAGATAAATAGGTACTGCCCTGGCGGGAAGGTAAACGGCATTTCCATGCGCTGCTCTGGTTTGCCAGAAGCAGCTTCGTCATGCTGGCCACATGACCTGGAAGCTGTATGCCGGCTCCCTCGGCCAGTAAAGCGAGATGAGCGCCGCAACCCCAGAGTCGGTCACGACCGGACCTAATGGTCAGGAGTCCCTTTACCTTTACTTAATGCCAGGCACACTTGATTACATCAAGGCAGGCTACAAAAGCCATAGGTGGGAGGGGCCTGGTGAGCTTCTGCCCAGATCAAAGGACCTGATGCTGGGAGACCGACGGTTGGGATCTTTCTCCTGCTGCTCTACCTGGGACTCCGGGCAGCTGAAGGGGAGATTGGGTGGCCCCTGTCAGGTACGTTTTGTGTTGTGCTTTGTATGTTTGTTTGTTTGTTTGTTTGTTTGTTTGTGAATAAAACTCTTTTGGTTCCCCTTCCACCTCCTCATTCCTTTTGTCCTGATATTCTTGGAAAGAACTGCTGCATTTGGCAGCACATAGTTGCCGAATGTTTTCAGAAGTCGAATGGACGTCTGGAACAGATTCTGTTCAACAACCAAGGTATGACTGTATACAACTTTCAGAAGGTTTTTTTATGTTTAATGTTTTAAATTTTTTTTATACATGTTGGAAGTCACCTAGAGTGGCTGGGGCAACCCAAACACATGGGCAGGGTTTGCCAGAAGCGGCTTAGTCATGCTGGCCACATGACCTGAAAGCTGTACGTCGGCTCCCTCGGCCAATAAAGCGAGATGAGCGCCGCAACCCCAGAGTCGGCCACAACTGGACCTAATGGTCAGGGGTCCCTTTACCTTTAAGTGTTCCCTTACTACCTGTTTTCTTATCTTGGGGGAAGACAGGGGCAAAGTAGGTGTTGAGCAGTTCTCATTTTTCTTTGTCACCCAATAGCATTTCTTAGTCTTCTCCATGTCAAGGACCTTGCTTCATCCTCTTGCTTTGAACATAGCCGAAGAAACCTTTTTAAAATTATGTTTGACCTCTCTCACAAGCCTGAGCTCATTCTGAGCTTTGGCCCACCTGATCTTCTCCCCGCAACTGTTGGCTACTTATGTATACTCTTCCTTCGGGTTTTCCCCTTTCTTCCATTTCTTATACATGCCCATCTTAAGTCTCAGCTCATCTGTAAGCTCCTCATGCAGCCACACCAGTTTCTGTAGATGCATCCCACTTTTATTTATTGGTGAGGTTCCATGTTGAACTTGACAGATTAGAGAACTGGGCCAAGACAAACAAGATAAATTTTAACAGGGAGAAATGTAAAGTATTGCACTTGGGCAAAAAAAATGAGAGGCACAAATACAAGATGGGTGACACCTGGCTTGAGAGCAGTACATGTGAAAAGGATCTAGGAGTCTTGGTTGACCACAAACTTGACATGAGCCAACAGTGTGACGCGGCAGCTAAAAAAGCCAATGCAATTCTGGGCTGCATCAATAGGAGTATAGCATCTAGATCAAGGGAAGCAATAGTGCCACTGTATTCTGCTCTAGTCAGACCTCACGTGGAGTACTGTGTCCAGTTCTGGGCACCACAGTTCAAGAAGGACACTGAGAAACTGGAACGTGTCCAGAGGAGGGCAACCAAAATGGTCAAAGGCCTGGAAACGATGCCTTATGAGGAACGGCTAAGGGAGCTGGGCATGTTTAGCCTGGAGAAGAGGAGGTTAAGGGGTGATATGATAGCCATGTTCAAATATATAAAAGGATGTCACATAGAGGAGGGAGAAAGGTTGTTTTCTGCTGCTCCAGAGAAGCGGACACGGGGCAATGGATCCAAACTACAAGAAAGAAGATTCCACCTAAACATTAGGAAGAACTTCCTGACAGTAAGAGCTGTTCGACAGTGGAATTTGCTGCCAAGGAGTGTGGTGGAGTCTCCTTTGGAGGTCTTTAAGCAGAGGCTTGACAACCATATGTCAGGAGTGCTCTGATGGTGTTTCCTGCTTGGCAGGGGGTTGGACTCGATGGCCCTTGTGGTCTCTTCCAACTCTATGATTCTATGATTCTATGAACTGTTGATAACACGCACCTGTGCCATTATTCGGCCCTGTTCACCTCTGAAACAGGACAAGCATGCTTTCTTAGTTATTGACCTGTAGCGAAGGCTGTCTTGCCATTTTTTCTGTTTCTGATATTACAGAGCTGTGCTGCCACCCAGTGGATGTTTCCTATGACATCCTCATCATCATCATTTACCTAATACTAAACTTGATAGTCCTATGCCTATCAAATGCAGTCAAATGGGGCACCTTACAAGCAAGAAAGGTAGGGGGTTGCATATATTTAAGGGGCACCCAGGTATGTAGAAAAATATTAGCTTGTAAATGTAAAAAATAATAATAATGGAGCAGTGGACCCAAACAGCTTGTGGAGGACTGAGCATGCAACGCTGAGAACAGCTAAACATCAACTGAAGAACTTTGGCTATGTACACATACCATATATTTGAAGTCCTTTAAAGTGCATGACTCACCCCAAATAATCCTGGAAACTGAAGTTTGTTCAGAGTGCTGGGAATTGTAGCTTTGTGAGGGATGAGGTACAGCTCCCAGGATTCTTGGCAGATGCATTAGATGTATGGTGTGTATACAGGTAAATAAAGAAAAAGGAATAGGAGGAGAGAAGTGGCCTCATCAAGCCCCAGGTAGCTAGAAGTATTCTAGAATGAGAGAGGTGAAAATAGAGTCAGAAGATACACCTGAGATGTGTCAGGCCTTAACCATCCCCACCAGCTTTCACTGCAGCATAGGATGGAGGAGAAGGAAGTAAATACCCTCCTGCACCAGACTCAGACAGTCCGAGTTGGACCTCTGCTAACCCAGCCCCAAACCTCAGCCATCAGCTTTATCGGGCTTTTGTGCTAAACAGTAGAAAATTGCTGAGTTTGGGGAATAGGTGAACTGGAAGTTACTCATTTAGCCCCCACATTCAGCAGCCTTAGGCTTTTGCACTGTGGGTAGTGGAAATTAACCAGTTCTTTATCCCCCTGCATTTCATCTCAGGCCTCCAACCTCCTACTTGCAAAGCTGGTATTACCAGGTAGTTGAAACAGGGCCACCCACTGGCAAGGTACATCAGAAGCTGCTTTATACTAGGAGGTCGTGCTGGGTGTTCACTTGGCTCCATGTTGTCTACCCTGACTACCCTGATTGGCAGCAGGTCTCCAGGGTTTTGAGCAGGGTTCCCCCCACCCTCACGTCTTTCCTGGTTCTTTTTAAACTGGGGGTGTTAGGAATTGAAGCTGGAATCTTTTGTATGCAAAGCAGGGGCTGTTCTACTGAGTGATGTCCCATCCTGAGCTATGGTACCCAGGGCATGGTGCCACAGTGGAGCTCTGGCTCAGCTGACCCCAGGCCTACTATATCCAAGACCTGTAAGTGATGCTCCTGCAAAAGCAATTTATTGGCAGAGGGAGGCACACAGAATGTATAAAGGGAGGTAGAAGATGTGAAGGGAAGCATCTCAGAAGATAAAGGAAAGCAGTGGAGGGGATACATCTTTCAGTGACATACCCTTCAACATTTCTCTGATGAAAGTAGGGATGTCCTTTCCCTCCTCCTCCTCCTCTGTTATTATTATTACTATTATTACTATTGCTCCCTGCCCATGTGTTTGGGTTGCCACAGCCACTCTAGGTGACTTCCAACATGTATAAAAAAAATTTAAAACATTAAACATAAAAAAACCTTCTGAAAGTTGTATACAGTCATACCTTGGTTGTTGAACAGAATCTGTTCCAGACGTCCATTCGACTTCTGAAAACATTCGGCAACTATGTGCTGCCAAATGCAGCAGTTCTTTCCAAGAATATCAGGACAAAAGGAATGAGGAGGTGGAAGGGGAACCAAAAGAGTTTTATTAACAAACAAACAAACAAACATACAAAGCACAACACAAAACGTACCTGACAGGGGCCACCCAATCTCCCCTTCAGCTGCCCGGAGTCCCAGGTAGAGCAGCAGGAGAAAGACCCCAACCGTCGGTCTCCCAGCATCAGGTCCTTTGATCTGGGCAGAAGCTCACCGGGCCGCTCCCACCTATGGCTTTTGTAGCCTGCCTTGATGTAATCAAGTGTGCCTGGCATTAAGTAAAGGTAAAGGGACTCCTGACCATTAGGTCCAGTCGTGACCGACTCTGGGGTTGCGGCGCTCATCTCGCTTTACTGGCCGAGGGAGCCGGCATACAGCTTCCAGGTCATGTGGCCAGCATGACTAAGCTGCTTCTGGCAAACCAGAGCAGCGCATGGAAATGCCGTTTACCTTCCCGCCAGGGCAGTACCTATTTATCTACTTGCACTTTGATGTGCTTTTGAACTGCTAGGTTGGCAGGAGCAGGGACTGAGCAACGGGAGCTCACCCCATCATGGGGATTCGAACCGCCAACCTTCTGATCGGCAAGTCCTAGGCTCTGTGGTTTAACCCACAGCGCCACCCACATCCTTCATTACTCATGATTAATACAGAGCAGCTGAGAGTCTCCCACTACCTGCAAGCAGCATCCAGCCAGCACTTGCAACACAGAAGAACCCAATAAACTCCAGACAGGTGTGTGAAACACAAGAATCAAACTGGGGATGTTAAAGGGAAGGGGACATGCCACCTAACTCCTCAAAATACAATTGTCTTCCGCATTTCCACGACAAACTAAGGCATGGCTTCCGATTGGCTGCAGGAAGCTCCTGCATGCAATCAAAAGCCATGGAAGCCACGTTGGATGTTTGGCTTCCAAAGAATGTTCACAAACCAGAACATTCACTTCCAGGTTTGAGGCGTTCAGGAGCCAAAACGTTCGACTCGTAATGAGTTCAGCTTCCAAGGTACGACTGTAGTTACTTATCTCCTTGGCTCAGGGGTTACATAACTCCATACCCTCCAACATTTCTCCAGAGAAAACAGGAACATCTTGAGGAAAAGTGGGACATTCTGGGATCAAATCAGAAACTAAGATGGCTTCTGTAAATCCAGAGCTGTCCCTGGAAAATAGGGACACTTGGAGGGTCTGCAGTAAGGAAGAATGAAACCCCTCAGTGAGGTCAGCAGCCCAAGACCGAAGTAACTGTGAAAGCAACTTTTACTAGTCTCATATTAGTAACTAACAGTGCCTCGCAATTAACTTTGGTTTAGGAGTTGAGTTACTGTGTGTGTTCTGTTACTGTTACTGTTCTTATTTACCAATTTTTGTTTCCATTAATTATTTAAGGAAGAAGAAGAAAAACCCACGAGATAAAGAACATTTTAAATGAACGTTGAGTTCTCCAGAGCAAGAACCTGTTGTTCTGCCCTGCTAATCCTTAATGCAGTAATAAGGCTCCATGGGATTGGCTGGCTGGTTTTCAGGAGAGCTCTCAAGAGTGGTGCAACAGTGGAGAAAGTTTTAAAGAAAGTAATGGTAATAATTGGTGGAACTTAGAAACCACTGCAGATCTTTCTGTATCTATGGTATCTGCCGGTCCAACTGTCACGGTCCGGTTCATGGGTGATTGAAGTCCTGGCTGGGGATGTCGGGACCGGGGGCAAGATGGCGGGGTGGGAGCAGAAACAGGAGTCCAGAAACCAGGAGTCAGGAAGCCAAGAGTCCGAGGGTCAGGAAGCAAGGAGTCACGAAGTCAAGGGTCCGGGGATCAAGAAGCAAAGAGTCACGAAGTCAAGGGTCCGGGGATCAAGAAGCAAAGAGTCACGAAGTCAAGGGTCCGGAGATCAAGAAGCAAGGTGTCAAGGAGCCAAATACAGCAAGGCAGGGAACGCGTTGCTGTGCCAAAGAGCCAAAGGGAAATGCTGACCTTATATCCCTTCCCAGCTCTTGCCACCAGGTGCTGTGAGTTACTAATCAGCCTCACCTGTGCGGCCACGCCTTGCCTCTTCAGAACAAACTTAGGAAGGCCCCAGTCCTGCAAAGTCCTATTGGTCACAGGGCCTGGCTCCTGCATGCACTCCTGACACCAACAAGGTTCATGCATGGGAGATGTTCATCTGGATTCTGGACAAATTGGGATGTGTGGGGAAAACACATGGCCAAGGCATCCGACGGTGACCAAATCAAATGTGCATTTCTTCAGTTTAGCATATAGATAGTGTTCATGGGGCCACTGTGAGACCCAATGGACAGCTGCTATATGTTGCTGGAATATCTCAGGGTAGATCAGGATGTTACCCCAGTAGATGATTGTGAACTGATCTTGCATGTCTTGGAATATGCCGTTCGTAAAGTCCTGAAAGACTACCAGAGCACTGCAGAGAAAGAAGGACAAGGCTATATCATGTTTTAAGGACTTTACTATTTGCCAGCCCTGCCTCCTTTTTTCAAATGTGCACCAAGTTGTACGCTTCCTTCAAATCTAAATCGATGCAGAGATGGGGCCATCTGTAGGTAATTAAAGAGTTTTGGCATCACCGAGAAGAAGCAGTGATTCCAAATAGTGATTTCATTCAGGGTTACAGGTAATTGTTCTGTGGATTTCTTTTTGACAGAGTACTGGGGCTCCTGCCAGGAAGGTGGATAGACAGATAAATCCATCAGCTTCTTTCCCAATGAATTCCTTGAAGGGGCTCAGGTTCAGAGAAGGGTGTAAATGTCTTTGTTATATGTTGGCATCTTGGCTCCAGGAATTGGGTCAAGAGCACAATTGTTTGCCTTGTGCAGTGTAAGGAACTGAAGATACATTCATAATCACAGTAGATTTCACGGAGCTGAAGTGTCAGTTTGCATTTCTTAGTGCAGAAAGTATTGATCTGGCGTTTCCTATTCTAATTAATTCAAGAGGTTCTGGAAGCTTCTCTGGGTGAAATAAACAAGCAGAAGGTTCATGATGTTTGGGTTATTCCTTCAGAGAAGCTGAGCACAGCTGGCTTAAATTGGTTCTCTTATGTCTTCTGTCAAGGTCATGCTGACTATAAACGAAAGGCCAAATGGAGCCTGGGTTTCACTTTCTCTTTCTTTTCCTTCTGGTGTGGTGTTCTGTACATGGTATGCTTAGTGTTAAGGTTTAGACGTATTATAAGTTATTGTAAATTTAAGTTAAGTCTGCTGCAACTGGATTTCTTATGGACAGTGCCAATCCTGAATGTATTGGATTTGTGACCATTATGCTCATATGCCTTCAGTAGTGGTAAAGCCCTGATGGATGAAATATAATTGCCTCTGGTCTATTTTGGGGAGAATCCTGCAAGGTGTTTAAGTTTTCACTCTGCTAACTATACATTGGAATCTGCTCTGGATAAATATTGAGTAGAATTTCATGGCATGAAGAGCCATCAAGGAGGGTGGAGTTGCAGTAGCTATAGCACAAATCACTGGAACAAAATGCTCATTTTGTCTTTGGTCAGTCTGAGTGCTGTGAAGAGACACATGAGGAGGAGTTGTTAGGCTAGTCTTGCCTAACAGGAGATGGGCAACCTTTGAGCCAGTGTGGTGTAGTGGTTAAGAGCGGTAGACTCGTAATCTGGTGAACCGGGTTCGCGTCCCCGCTCCTCCACATGGAGCTGCTAGTCACACTTCTTTGAAGTCTCTCAGCCCCACTCACCTCACAGAGTGTTTGTTGTGGGGGTGGAAGGGAAAGGAGAATGTTAGCCACTTTGAGACTCCCTAGGGTAGTGATAAAGCGGGATATCAAATAATAATAATAATAATAATAATAATAATAATAATAATAATAATAAATTTATTTGTACCCCACCCATCTGGCTGGGTTTCCCCAGCCACTCTGGGCGGCTTCCAACAAAGATTAAAAATACACTAAAATTGACTCTTCTTCCCTTCTTCTTCTTCTTCTTCTTCTTCTTCTTCTTCTTCTTCTTCCCCATGAGGGTCACATGCAGTGATGGGTATACTGAGCCAGGTGAGGTATTGGCTAGCATTGGTTGTGACCTGGGCAGGCATGTTCATTCACTTATGCACAAATTTATTCTCTTTCTTCCTTGCAGCTTTCAAAAACTCACCTCTGCTGGGAAGACCACCAATCTCTGTTGTTGTTATTATTGATGCTGTTGTTTGTTGGCATCCGTCTGACCACAACTCTCTAATTTTTTTAACATCTAATTAAAAAACAATAGTGGGTTGCAGCAGAAAGAAAAAGAATAATAGAGTTGGAAGGCACTCCAAGGGTCATCTAGGGATCTCAAATAAATCATACATGACAGATAGCCATCCAACCTTTGCTTTGAAAATCTCCAAGGAAGGAGAGGCCCCCACCTCTCATGGGAGTCTGTTCTGCTGTCAAACAGCTCTTACTGTCAGAAAGTTCTTCCTGATGTTTAGTTGGAATCTCCTGTCTTGTAACTTGAAGCCATTGGTTCGTGTCCTACCCTCCAGAGCATAAGAAAACAAGCTTGCGCCATATTCCATATGACAGCCCTTCAGATATTTGAAGGTGGCTATCCTATCTCCTCTCAATCTCCTCTCTTCCAGGCTAAAAAAACTATCTCTCTGTATCAGGGCTATGATGAGGGATTGTGAGTTTAAAAAGAAGTTGTGGCATTTGCCCGTTCTTTTGAAAATGTCTGTACAGGGGGGGAGAAAGAGTTAATTGGTAGACCAATAGAAAAGCCAGAGGCGGAGCCTACCTGTTTATAAAAGGGCTTAGCCCGAGGTTTAGTTGGTTAGTTGGGAAAAGGCAGTTGGGAAAGCAGTTGGCAGACAGACAGGTGGAAATAAAGAGACAGTCCAGTTGGTTCTTGTATGAAGGGAGGTAGAAAAGTTAGAGACAGAATAAAATACAGTGGTACCTCTGGTTACGTACTTAATTCATTCCGGAGGTCCGTTCTTAACCTAAAACTGTTCTTAACCTGAGGTACCACTTTAGCTAATGGGGCCTCCCACTGCTGCCGTGCCGCTGGAGCACAATTTCTGTTCTCATCCTGAAGCAAAGTTCTTAACTCGAGGTACTATTTCTGGGTTAGCAGAGTCTGTAACCTGAAGTGTATGTAACCTGAAGCATATGTAACCCGAGGTACCACTGTCAAACTAAGAGGGTAAAGGGTAACAGTGTTTCGAATGCATTTAAAGTTTATTTGTGTTTGCAATAAATAAACTACAATCTTCGTTGTTAACTTCAGAACCTGACTGAGACGAAGTTATTTACCGGGGAGGACCTGGTTGGTGGCAGCGGATTAGTGGTATACGGGTCAATAGTCCATGAGACGACTGAGGGCTCCGTACGAACGCCACAGAAGTACACTTAGAATCTAAGTGACATGACACAAAAGGAAAATGGAATGGAAAGGGTAGAGGAAAAACATGCAGATTAGACACCAGTTCTTAATCAGATACTTAAACTTAAAATGACCAGCATGAATGGAATGGGAGGGGCCAAAAGGCAGCTGGTTTCAGATATGCAGCGCTGAACTATGCTGTGTGCAGGGATCTCTCCACTGAACAGAAAGCTACCACTGCCACTCATTGGAAACCAAACTGGAAATGGCAAATGGAACTGGAGTCCCCAGATAAGGGATTGGCACTAACAGCTACAGCTATCTATTTCCCTGGGTGCCCTTGCAGCCCCAACTTGATAAGGAGCTATTTCTGTGCACTCTTGGCTGCTAGTTATCATTCCCTGCACAGAGCAGCTTTGTCTGCATGGGGGAACTGGTTCAAGACAGGGATGCGTACGTCAAAGCCTAGTTCCACATACTGGGCTTGCTAGATTGGGGGACAAGCATGTGAGCTTTTCCAAGACTTCCTCCCAGCAAATAGGGGGGGACCCCTAATTCCAAGCTTGCGTATAAATAAATTGTAGATACACTTGAACCACACAATAGCCCTGAGTCTAGAATATTGTTGCACTCCACTCCAATCTTTGAGTGGTGCGAGATTCCAGAGGTTCCAGGCGTTCACCCAGGAGTCATGTTTTCTTTCAGAAATGGGGCACAGCAGAGACTGTGGTGCCTTTATGATATATGGTTTATCTACACACATATATACAACCTGAACCTATGATGAAGGGGTTTGCAGCATTAACACCCCAAGAGGGTCTTGTTCCTCTGACAGCTGCAGCCTTGGATTCAAACAGAAATCTTCCCTGCCTTTCCCCTCAAGAGCTGCGTCTACAAACGTAGTCAGGGCTGCCAAAAAATAGGGCCAGTTTTGCTTGTGAAGACACAACCAACTGGGTGTCACCCAGAATACGCTAAACCTTTAAGGCATGCTCTTTCTCTCAAAGAATTCTGGGTATTGTAGTTTACCCAGGGCTGGTCCTACCATTAGGCAGGGTGAGCTGACTGCCTCAGGCAGCATATGCTAGAAGGCAGTGGTGCTGCTCAGCTGTGTGTCGTGTCCTTTGCTCTCCACCTTTATAATTATCCTGCTGATCTCCTTCAGGATCAGTGCAGTGCCCGGTTCCTAGCACTGAAGTAGGATTCAGCACATTGGGTAACCTCATGATGAACAGCAGTCTATAATATTTCCAGTACATGAATGACATGGTCTACATCCTGAGGCTCCAATACTTTGGCCACCTCATGAGAAGAGAAGACTCCCTGGAAAAGACCCTGATGTTGGGAAAGATGGAGGGCACAAGGAGAAGGGGACGACAGAGGACGAGATGGTTGGACAGTGTTCTCAAAGCTACCAGCATGAGTTTGACCAAACTGCGGGAGGCAGTGGAAGACAGGAGTGCCTGGCGTGCTCTGGTCCATGGGGTCATGAAGAGGCGGACATGACTAAACAACAACAACAACATCCCATCCCTAGTAAGTCATCTTCACAGCCTTCTTCTCTTTGCTGATGTCCCTTTGCACCAACCTCTTAAGCAACCCACAAGTGTCCCTGCAATCTGCCCTGGTTTGCTTTTTTTTCCATTTCATCTATACTCTTTCAAGATGGGACGTAAGAAAACACACAGACTTCAATATATCAATCCACTCTTTTTTTAAAAAAAACAAATAATATTTATTACTTTTAAAGCTTACAAAAAAGAAAGAAAACAAAAAAGACAGGAGAAAGAAAACAAAAAAGAGAAAAAACAATACAGTACAATATATAAACAATACAAAACACAACCTTAACACATTAAACTAAACACAATAAACAAAACAAAACAAAACAAAAACAATTTAAAAACATACATCATACCTTTTCCATACTCTATCTTTCATTCCCTTGTTTCATCGACCTCCTCTCACCTCCCTTTTTGTATTCCACTTCTATTAATTGTTTCAGCAATTCCTTTCCATCTTTCTCTATTTTCTGTCATATAAATGTCTTAACATATTTTTAATCTTATTTCCATTAAAACTAATATACATATTTAAGCTTAACTCCTTATAACATTTCTACTAAGGCCATAAAATTTCATTCCAACATTTTGCTATCACTCATTAATTTTACAGTATTTCTATATACAGGCTTTAAATTTTCCAATTCTCTTCCACCATCTCCTCTCCCCGGTCTCAGACTCTGCCAGTCACTTCCGTCAACTCCATACAGTCCATCAACCTGGAGATCTTATGTCCGAGGCTCTTAACTCTTTTCCAAGTCCCTTCTGCAGGTCTTCTTCATATTCTTTGATGCTATAGAGCAGATCTCGGGAAAACTCCGACCCAACAATATTTTTATTCCTCCTCGACAGGTCAGCCAGATTTCCATAGGTAAAGCTAAGATCCATAAAGTATTTCAGGACATGTTTCAAGATTCCTCCAAATCCAAAGGCCCCCAGAACTCCAGTCTCCTCCTGACCCAAGTCCATGTCCCAAAATTCAGTTAATCCCTGCATGGAGGGATCTTTCCAGCTTTCCTTCTCCAGTCCAGGCCGGGCTCCGATCCTCAAAATCTGACTTTTTCTAGAATCAATCATAAAAGGCCTCAACTTATAGTCCTCAATTTGCCTCTGTAAGGCTGAGGCTCCCACTTGTATTACTTTAGGTTTGACAACAACAACTTTCTCCTTCTCCTTCTCCTTCTCCACAATTTGTTCTGCTGAAATATATTCCTGTACCAAATCCTGAATAATTTCTGTATTGGTGCTCACTTTTTGTCCCAAATTAATCGCTTTTTGTCCCAAGTTATCAATTTTAGTAGTCATAACATCGGTCTTCTTGTGAAGCTGTTGCAACAAATAGCTTATCTTACATAATGCAGTCACTAAGGCTTCTCCTGTCGACATTCTTAAATGGTCCAAGGTCAATCCCTGATTCTCACAGTTCTTATCCTGCAGCTGGAGATTCCCCAGCTCCACTCTTGTAACAGTTTCCAAAGCTCCCTCTAGAGGGAAACAGTCTCCACTTGTATCAATCCTTTCAAGCACAGTTCCAAAAGTAAAGTTAGTTTCAGTTTTCAGTTACTTTTCCTCCTTTTTAAACGCAGAAGAGGACAATGGAAACAATATATTTCTCTTATTTAACTAACTGTCAACATGTTTTATTCACAGTCAATGAACTCTCCCAAAACGTCAATCTACTGGCAGCCCATTTCCAGGTTCAGAGCAGTGGTAATTTAATTTTTATCACTCTTTCCTGCAGGCTTACACGATCCAAAACTTCCCCCCTCTTCTCCTGCTTCCAAGGGGGGTTTAATGATTTTAATCGATGGAAGTTTAATCCTTTACATAAGGCTTTCCAAGACCTTAGCTTGCAGGTTCTTTGCTTCAATCTATTTACAAAAGGGGAAGGCAGACTTCCTGTTTGAAACCTTCCCGTTTCGGTACCAAATTAAGACTTTTGTAAATCCAATTTTCCGTTCTACTCACGGGTAGTTGTTTAAAGTCAAATTGTCCACAGGAAAAAGTCAGCGCTCTCTGGCAACAGCAATGCGGCTTCACTCCGTGAAAAAAGCAGTCAATTCGAAGCACCGCACCACTCACCCCACGTCGCTCCGGATCCCCGAAACCGGGTCTCCCTGCGAGTAGGGGAGGCGCAAAAGGTGCCAGCCAAATCCCACGTTCACAGGCTTCTCCCGCCTGTGATTTTAGTGGGTCTCCGCCTTTGCCGTGGTGGTCACACCCTGATTTCCACAGAGCAAATTCCTCTGCCATTGCCGGAGGCGCCAACCTGGAAGTCAATATATCAATCCACTCTTTGCGGGGGGCGGGGAGAGGATGATGTGTCCCCCCCCCATCTTCTGCCACTTACTGAGGAATCTTATACCTTCTGCACCGCTTGCTGAATGCTGTTTTGCGTCGAGATGATGTCTTCAGGGTGCAAAACGCAGTGTTTTCTCAGAGTTCAGAGGCTCCCTTGGCAAGCCCTGCACTGGGAGCTGCTTAAGAAGCTAATGGTGAAACACATCACATCAAGGCTTTCAACATCAAGAGCTATAAACAAGGCCCTGGAGTCTTCAGGGTTTCATCCTGGAAGTGGAAGAAATGAGCTGGTGCCCTTCAGATTTAATACAAGCTAGAGAAACTCAGCATCCATCTAAATCAGGCTCATGTCTACAAGTTACGTTTTCCAAACACAAACTTTTTAATTAGCTCCACGGAGGCTTCAAGAGAGCATTTCCTAATTACTGTCAGCTTGTCCAATTTCTAATAACTCCTCATATGTATTTGTGAGCCAGCAACTGGCTTCAGAAATAGCTGCAACATCTCTCATATTTTTCAGCTTGTTGTGATGAACTACAGCATTGATCACATTTTTTAAAAAAACGCTCAGACTAATCTTGTTAAATTTCCTGATATATGTTTCAGGATTCTGTGGGGGTGGGGGAGAGTATTTTCTTGATACCCACGATGTGTCTACGCATACACAAATCATCTATTCACTATGCTCTGCTTGCATATTTGTAAATAAAGCAAATGTCACAAAGATGACACAAGTTTCCAGCGCTCTTTCCTCCAAAGGAAAATAATCCTTGTAACGTTGCCAATTAAATAATAATATCGACCTATGTATTATTATTAGGGACGCAGTTGGTGCTGTGGGTTAAACCACAGAGCCTAGGACTTGCCGATCAGAAGGTTGGCGGTTCAAATCCCCGCGACGGGGTGAGCTCCCGTTGCTCAGTCCCTGCTCCTGCCAATTTAGCAGTTCGAAAACACATCAAAGTGCAAGTAGATAAATAGGTACTGCTCCGGCGGAAAGGTAGACGGCGTTTCCGTGTGCTGCTCTGGTTCGCCAGAAGCAGCTTAGTCATGCTGGCCACATGACCCGGAAGCTGTATGCCGGTTCCCTCGGCCAATAAAGCGAGATGAGCGCCGCAACCCCAGAGTCGGCCATGACTGGACCTAATGGTCAGCGGTCCCTTTACCTTTACCTTATGAATTATTATTATTATTATTATTATTATTATTATTATTATCTATACCAAGACTCTACATTAATTAAAAATTATCTATAATCTTATGCATGTGACTCTCAAGTATAAACTGTAATCGTGTTTCCTTGGAGTGCGGTAATATTTTAGCCGCACACCAAAGATGGTGATAGTCAGCTTGCCTGCCCCATTCCCATATAATGGGACGTAAGGAAATGTGTCACTTGTTGGATCAAAATCTCAGTTTAGTTAGCCATGCACAGCACCTGTTGTGCGTTTGAACCCTGTTTTGTCTATGAACCATACTGGATCTGAGCATTAAAGGGTTTGGGCAGAAACTGTACTCTGAATTTGAATTCTTCATCATCCACTGGGAGTCAGGACAATAATTCTTTATGCAGCACTGGTAAGACTCATGAACACATGATGTTTCTTAATGGTCCAGTAGAAAAAGAGGAATTGCAGGAGGTTATCAAAAAACTGAAAAGACTGAAAGCCCCAGGGATGGTTGGCTTCAGAAATGGTGGAAAGGCATTCATTTCACATGGTTAGGTCCCATCTCAGCAGTAAAAATGAACGTATTGCACCTATTCAATCCCTTCCTGTGTGGCTTGAGCTCAAAGAACAATGTCGGTGGCATTGACCTCAATGGCTATATTGACACTGGGAAAAATTGTTGGCTGAATAACCATGTTTGTTATAGCCACCAGAGGGAGGGAGGTATAGATATTCCTATTTTGCCATTTTATTGCTGCTGCCATAAAATTTCATAGGTTGCTTAAAGAGGATTGAAGTTGCGTCTTCTAAGGTGACTGTCTTTTTACCCTCACTGCTGATCGTCCATATAATTATGAGCACGGAAAGGTGAGGGTAGGATTCACGTAGTCTTGTCAGTGGAAGCCTTGCACAAGGTCGCCTGCTTCTACAACAGGGCTTTTCCCCCCACCCCTGCCCACTGTGTGCCCCCATGCCACATCCCGCAAATGACTTGGGCACGGGAGAACTCCTAGAAGCATGCAAGGGGGAGCCAGGGTATGTGTGTTCATTCTGGTTCTAACAGAACATTCAACTTAGCCCAATGATTATTATTTTTTTGCAGGGGGAATTTTGCCCAATGTTGAATTCCTCCCAGGAAGTGCCCCCCCCCCACACACACTTTGCATTTTTTGTGTGCGTACAAATTGGTCATAGAGTTCGTGGCATCACCTTTGAGAGTGGATTTTTAAAACAGCATTGGTTGGTTGGTTGATTGATTGATTGAGATTTACAAAGGAAGTTCCCTCAGCCACCGGGACAACTCCTCTCAAGATGCAGCATGCTGTAAAAATTCAAGTCAATAACCACTGCTTGTTCTCATTCCAGATGGCTCATAAATAAAGAAAAATTCCATGTTCAGATTAACCAAAAGATCTCGAAGGCAGATGGGAAATGAGTCCCTGTGTTCCTTTCCAACATGCCAACTTCAAATTATTGGTCAACTGTTCAATAAGCACAGTCCGCCAGGCTTTATTGTACCAATTTGTTGGATATGCTCCCTGAAGGTTCTTCCAAAATCTAGCTTTTATTAGCCTGGCTGCTTCAAGTAGAAAACTTATTAGGGGTTTAAAATGTAAGTCCACATTCTCTCCTCAAAAAAGGTCCAGCCTTTCTTCACAATCTGTCAACACAGCCTTCTGTTTTTGTGTGCACAAATCATATAACTGACATTTACCTGTCAAAGTAACTGCCTTCCACATATCTGCCCAATTGTCGGTTTGAGTTTGCATATTAATATCTTGCTAATCATGGGTTTGATGGAATAATTTAGACCTTAATGCAAAAGATGCTGTAAGATTTCAGTCCCGTAGTATCTTGTTTCAAAAGGGAAGTTGGGTGGACCTCCCAGAAACTTTTCTTTTAGCAGGTATGTGGGAGAGCAGAACATTAGCACTTAATGGGGGGGGAGGGGAGAGATACCCACACTAAAGGCAGTATAGTGAGGTCCAGTGTTGAGGGCCTTCTGGCGGTTCCCTCACTGCGAGAAGCCAAGTTACAGGGAACCAGGCAGAGGGCCTTCTCGGTAGTGGCACCCGCCCTGTGGAATGCCCTCCCACCAGATGTCAAAGAGAAGAACAACTACCAGACTTTTAGAAGACATCTGAAGGAAGCCCTGTTTAGGGAAGCTTTTAATGTTTAACAGACCACTGTATTTTAATACTTTGTTAGAAGCCACCCAGAGTAGCTGGGGAAACCCAGCCAGATGGGCGGGGTATAAATAATAAATTGTTGTTATTGTTGAAATAATAATAATAATAATAATAATAATAATAATAATAATTTATTCTTTGACTGAAAAATTCCTTCTTCTAAGTCTGCTCGCCCTCTTGGCGTGGCAGCACTGGGGGACGGCAGAGGTTCCCCTAAGGCCCTGATGAGGGAATTGCAGCATCAGTGTCCTGTCGGGATAGGTGGCACTGGCTTATGCCTATCAGGAGCTGGATCCGAGCCTGCACCCAGGACTGGTAAATGGGGGTGCAGGTTTGGTCATGGGCTGGGCCGGGCGGTGGAGCCAACAGAGCAGGAAGGCTTCCCTCGGGTCTGTACCCTGGCCATTTAAACAGCCCACACCTGGGGCCCTACCTGATTTTCCTTTGCCGGGTTCTCCACCCACCAACCCTTGGTTCAAGCTGATGGTCAATGACCTTGCTGTAGCTACAGTGGTCGCTGTATTCTGGGGCCGGGTAGAAATTTGTCCACCAGGCATATTGGCTCCAGCCTGGTGGTTTTGGCTACCTCATAGCAATTGTCACAGCTTGGTTAGGCATTGGGGCAATCCTTGTCTTGGATGGAGGAGAAGTTGTAGTCTCCGCCTGTCAGGAGTTCAGCCTACACTCGAGTAGGACCCTGGTAGAGACACATGTCCGACTGGCATGTTCTCTCCCTCCTGGTCTTTTGTTCGGGAGCTTCAAAAGCTTTCTTCAGCCTGAACATCACAGCGACCCATGCCAACCAACACTGGCACACTTAGGGATACTCAGATTTTGTGCATCATACATGACAGACCTCAGCAACTCAGCATTTTGGCTAATCTACTTTATTTACATATAAACACACACGGAGCACTGCAACATGGCTCCCTCTCCCTCTAGCATCAGACAGCAAAGAGAAAAAGAACAAAGGACAATAATCCCACTTCATGGAACACAGTAACACAAACATCCTGTTTCCGTCACTTCCCACTCTATGGAGTCAAAACACATACCGTCATGTGAAAGACAAAAGTCCCATGACTGCAATCATGGAGCAGGAATTCTAACACCGCCTGTCCCTCCAAACACTGGGGTATCCTGTTAAAGGGATCCACGGGGAGTTGTCCTGTCCTCATACCCAGCTGGGGACCAGGGCCAATGACGCTCCCCCCAGACCGCAGTCCCTGTGGGGGTCACCCTATTTGATGTAAGTCCTAAGAACCCCTGCCCGGATTGACCTACGCATCACTTCCAGCAGACGGGCCGGAAGTATTCTTTGATTGCCCCATGCCCAAACCAAACCTCCTTCAACTGTATTCAATTAAGTTGTGGCCTGTTTCAATACAAACCAATCTCAGCGGTCTTGTAATTCTATGGGGGTTGGGGACTGGGCCTGCAATTTCTGATGTGTGAGGACACTCATTATGTGTGAACGTTACTGCTTACTCTGGCTCCAGTGCTCCCCCATTGGTGGTGTTTCTAGCTGAATGCACATGACATTAGCCCCGATCCATAGGTATCCTGTCGCTTCTTGAGAAATACTCCTTCTTGACGCACTTTCCCTCCAACCAGCTTCCCTCCAGTTAGAAAGCAGACGCCGCTGTTAAGAGGAGGTGTGTGCATTCAGCTCTTGTGCATGTGCAGATAACAGCTTCATTGAATTCATTAAGTTCAGTGCAGGGAAACAAATCACGAAATGGGCATCAGATGAGGAACATCCCTGCTCCCTTTCTGATATGAACGGCAACAATAAAAAGCAGGGAGAAACCACCTCCTGGTGTTTCAAAGCGCTAACTAATGTGTACAGTGGTACCTCGGGTTAAGAACTTAATTCATTCTGGAGGTCTGTTCTTAACCTGAAACTGGTCTTAACCTGAGGTACCACTTTAGCTAATGGGGCCTCCCGCTGCCACCGTGCGATTTCTGTTCTCATCCTGAGGTAAAGTTCTTAACCCGAGGCACTATTTCTGGGTTAGCGGAGTCTGTAACCTGAAGCGTCAGTAACCTGAGGTACCACTGTACACACTTTCAGACTTAAGGCACATAGTCGTGAAACGAAAAGCACAGTTTGGAAGGCTGCTTCCTTCCCTGATACAAAATACACCCAGTGGAAGAGGAGGACGGTCACCACATGTCGGTCAGAAATAAGGTGCTCATTTCCCTCACATTGGTCCCATGGACCACACAGAGCAATTAAGACACTGTCAAATGGCTTGCCTTGCTCCTTCCACAATCTGCAATAAGCATAGATGATTTATTCTTTCTGCAGCAGGTGGAAGGAGACTACGTGGCTGAGAAGTGAAGGTGGGAACAGGCCTTGCAGAGAGATGTCTTTTCTCCCCAGACGTGGGTTTTCAGAGCGCCTTCTCAAAAAGAGACGGCGCAGAGCAAGATTCTGATGTTACTCTCAGCACCCCTGTGGATCACAGCTCCCTCCCGCTCCACCCCACCCACCTTGAAGCTCTTTCAGTCTCCTGGGAGCATAAGACAGGCTGCAAATAAAACTTTTATTATAAAAGTACTTGCTCACATACAGCACTCTGAATGTGGAAGAAATCAGGAACAGAGAATCTCTTCCAAATGCAGTTGTCTGGAAAATACTAAGGTGCTCTTTCTAGATCAATGCACATTTCTGGGTTTTTCTGGATCTTGTACCAGAGAAAAGAAGGCATGACTGTGCTCATTAAAAACTGGGGGGGGGGGGGGAGAGATCTTAGAGAGAAATAGATGTTGAGGAGATCAAAACAAGCAGACATTTAAATTGCTTTCTCTGTGTGAATCTGACCCTAAGCTGCCTGCCTAACTTCTCTACTCATGGAAGAATCTTTCGCTTTCATATCTAGCCTGTGTTCCAAAGACTCACAGCACGGTAAGTAATTTCCTAAGATTACTCTCCCATTGATTTATTGCACTGGATGCTCTAGGGCCCTCCAGTCTTACTACCTGCCCTGAAACAAGATCCAGCTCCTGAACCAATTTTGCTTGGCTCACACTGTCCCAATCGAACCTTAATTAAGGCGTGTTTAAAATGCATTACTCATAGTTTCACTTGTGAGGCAAAAGAAAAAAGAAAATTGCTTTCAAACATCACATTATTCAACCCAATAATGTTACATTTCTTTTGGGTCCTGCATGGAATTTCTCAATGGGTGGCACTTAGAGACTTTTTATTATAAGGTCAGGCACTCTAGGCTTACTATATGTCTGGAATACTCCTGACATGTCCTGTTGCTGGTGTCAGGAATTTTACTTTTTGAAATATGGCAACCCTAGGTAACTCAAAATATGTAGAGAAGCCCCTGGACCACATTTGGATAATAAAATGACCTGGGGGGGGGGGGGATACATTACATGAAGCCTCTCCAACTGGTGCCCACCCTTTCCCCACCTTTAAAACTTCAGTGATTTCCTTGAGCTGTTTTGCTAAATTGGGTAAAAAAATAGAAGGTGGCAGCTTAAATTAAAAGATGAGATTGGTTAAAAAGAAACAAGCTTGTGCAAAACCAGGAAGCCCAAATCTTTAAAATTCTACATATTTGTTGAAAGTTTTCAATGTAATGCAAGTTACTCAGGCAATAAAAAAAGAATATGCCTTGTCAAGAACATGCATAGTAAATAGGAGCAACATAAAAATACAAAGCGACAAAGGTGCACTCAGGGCAGGATTTTTTTTAGCAACCAGACACTCATAGAGGCCCCACTCAACAAATACTTATTAATACTATGGATCTCACTCCCACAGGAGTTAGTAATGGCCATTGTTAGCTTCTGGGTGGGGGAGCTTGCACAAAATCACCTTACATTTCTCAAGCAAATGGTTTCACTTAAAAAAGGGAGGTTGGGATGGGTTGAGGGGGGGGGGACAGATGTTCTGCAGGCCAAAACAAGCCCGTCCTCTCAATAAATAAGTACCATATATGCTTGTTGGGACGCGGGTGGCGCTGTAGGTTAAACCACAGAGCCTAGGACTTGCCGATCAGGTCGGCGGTTCGAATCCCCGCGACAGAGTGAGCTCCCGTTGCTCGGTCCCTGCTCCTGCCAACCTAGCAGTTTGAAAGCACGTCAAAGTGCAAGTAGATAAATAGGTACCGCTCTGGTGTTTCCATGCGCTGCTCTGGTTCACCAGAAGCGGCTTAGTCCTGCTGGCCACATGACCCGGAAGCTGTACGCCGGCTCCCTCGGCCAATAAAGCGAGATGAGTGCCGCAACCCCAGAGTCGTCCTCGACTGGACCTAATGGTCAGGGGTCCCTTTACCTTTACCTTTTTATGCTTATTGGAGTGAATGAGGATGCTTACAAAAATCCTATTCAAGTTTCAGAGGGTCTCTCCAGACAAGTGGTTTTTTTGTGTCTGTATTTTGCAACATATCATTGACACAACAATGGTGTGCTAGTGGCAGATTTATACTGGACATCAGTCTGCTCTTTTTTGGTTGTTCTGTGATACATCTCCAGTGTTACCTTATTAGCATCATTCTGAAATCCTGGACACCTGATTGTGTTTTCCAAAACAACGTGACACCACAATGTGATTTCGGTTCAAAAAATGCAACCCAAATATGCATATTTTGTGCAGTATGCACAAAGCACATTTTTTAAGGGGAAATGAATTGAAAAGCTTACACAAAGGTGCCTTTAAGGAGAATAACGTATACAAAATGTGTATAAAATACATACAATTTAGAAGTGTGGTTTTTTTTTTTTTACTTTTTTATCTGCAAAAAGTGGATGGGACAGACCATTCAAAACTGTCATGAAGTGGAAATAGGGTGATTTGTCTATCCTTAGCTTGTGAGCTTCCTTATTCTGAGACATCTGACTAGTGTTGGAAACAGAAGGCTGGTCTAGATGAAACATCTGATTTAAAAAAGCCTTTTCTTACATTCAAATGGAGAGCAAAGAGAACTGTGGAACATAGAAAGAGAAGGTAGAGAAAGACTTGTGAATTTGGGAACAAAAATGTTAAAAGGGATGCAGAGAGGGAAGAAAATACTAAGGGGTGAGGGAAGATGATATGAGGGATGCAGCAGAGAGAATGAAGAGGGGACCTGCTATGGAGCGTTCAGGGGAAAGGCGTTTAAAAGATAATTGGTTAAACATAAAGTGTTGAGTAACAAAGGAGTGTAGCCCTCCTGAGCTAATAAAAAATATGGTTATGGATTAGTCACCAGGTCTGCTCGAAGATATGATTTGGGGAGAAGGGAGGGACTGTTCTTTATCAAGGACAAGAAAGCCAGGACCACCACTGACACTGGCTGTACCTTCCAGAACTGTAACTCAAAGACTTGGGCCTGAGCTTGCTTTTCCCTCCTCCCTCCCTTTCATTCTTTTCTTGTGTGTCATGTCTTTTTAGATTGTAAGCCTGAGTACAGGGGCCATTGAAGAACTGGTTTTTGTAAGCTGCGTTGAGAGCTTTTTTGGCAGGGTACAAATGCACCGGCAAATAAATCACAGTGTGCTTTTGGTGGAGAGGGGGTGGCTCCCATCTAATTTGGTGGTTCTTGATTCTAAAAGAGAAGCTGGGATAGAAGCCTGCCGGGCGAGTGTGAGCCCTGGCACACTGTCTAGCCAGGCTCATCATCTTACAAAATATGAAATAATCCAAACGGACCTATAAGCAAAGGTCTCCCTATTCACAGCCTACATTCCAGCCTCCAGACGGTTTGTTCTCCCTTCCGAGGAGCTTATTTTACATCTTCACTGAGTTTGAAACGACTCAAAAGCAACACCTTTATTTTTATTTTTTTTAATATGTTTTATTAAGGGTTTTCTTGTTTTACAGTGTAAGTGTAATGCCTCGTATTTTTTTTTTCCCCGTGTAACATTTTTACAAATCCATTTCATTTGTTGAGGCATTAGGGGGAGAAGAAAAAAGAAAAGAAAAAAAAGAAGAAGAAAGGAGGGTGGAAGGAGGGGAGATGGATGGCAGTGGGGTGGGGTAGCGGTGTTTCTATTATGCTTAATGTATGTAGTTTGGTGTCAGCGTGCTTGTGTTGTTCACTTGTGTTCCTTTGGTGGTGAGAGAGGTTGGGGTTGGCCTAGGATGTGATTGTTTGTTTGTGATTGGCTGTGGTGATCTTTGTTTTCGTGTGTGAGTGAGGTGGGTGGGTGTTTTGGATCAAGTTAGCCATATTGATTTGTATGCTGTTGGCACCTTTATCACATGATCTAAGGTTACAGGACTCACATGTTAGCTACCAGAGAAACAACAATCAGTTAATCATTGACTTAGCAAGAACTCAAAAGTGCTTGCCCCAGCTTTCAATACAGCCTCATGGAAAATCTCCGTCTTAGCAACAATCATTAATACACATAGCCATTCCCATTTCAGTAAATTAAACAATATTACTTAACACGGTAGCCTCTTCCTGACCCCTTTGGGATACAAGTGGGGCATCAAAACTAAAAACGACAGACATCATGAAAATCTTCAACTCCGTCTTGATCGCACTGAGTTCTTTGTTCCTTTGGTAGCACTAGGACAGAGAGTAGCTCATGTTGCCCCGGCCATCATGGCAAATAGTCAGGCATAATAGGAATTATAGCACAGCAACATATGGTGACCCCCTGCTCTAAAGCTTTGTTATTGTCTTCTTACCTATGAATGGGGTTAACCTTTCTGGTTCTCTGTCTGTGCGAGTGTTTTATCTTCAGATTACCCTTCTTTTGGGGGTTGGTAGTGTGCTTGTTCTCCCCACTGCCCTTTTCGTTCTCTCAATAGGTTGTGCATGATTATGAGGCAACGTGACAATGGCCTACACAAGGAGAAAGCTGGGGAGGGGGGAGAGATGCCACCACCACCCCTTTATCCAGCAAAGACTAATCTGCTTATTTTGCTTGTCCTTCAGAGAGAAGAGTGGAAGAAACAGGGCGATGAGAAACCAAACACACACTGCAGAATTCATCCTGATAGGCTTCTCAACAACAATGTGGTTGCAGAATGTTCTGTTTGCACCATGCCTGGTGTTCTACCTGGTTTTGATAGGTGGAAATACTGCTATTGTTACAATGGCCTGTCTGGATCTTCGTCTTCACACACCTATGTATTTCTTCCTATGTAATTTCTCTGTGGCAGAGACTTTGGTCACATCCACTGTGGTCCCCAGAATGTTGGCAGGCCTAATGGTGGAAAGAAGCGCTATATCCTTTGGAGGGTGCCTGGCTCAATTTTACTTCTATTTTTCGCTGGGATCCACAACCTTCCTTCTGCTGGCTGTAATGTCAATTGACCGCTACGTGGCCATTTGCCATCCTCTGCATTACTCTGTCATCCTGAGCGGCAGAGTTTGCATCCAGCTTGCCCTTGGATCCTGGGTGATTCCCTTTCTTTTCATGATTCCCCCAACCACATTAAGGTCCCTGCTATCCTTTTGCAGCTCTAATCAGATTGACCACTTCTTCTGCGATAACGCACCCTTGCTCAAGCTCTCCTGCTCCGACACCCGCCTCATTGAGCTTGGGGACTTCCTCCTTGCGATTCTGTTTGTCTTAAGCTCTTTTGTTGTCATAATAGCATCCTATGTCGCTATCATCTCCACCGTTCTGAAGATCCCCTCTAACACTGGTCGGCAGAAGACCTTCTCCACCTGCACTTCACATCTCGTTGTGGTGGGCATCGGCTATGGCACCACTATCTTCATCTACGTGAGGCCTGGCAAGAACCACTCCACAGATATGAACAAAATGGTAGCCCTCTTGACGGCTGTAGTGACCCCATTCCTAAGTCCCTTCATCTTCACTTTGAGGAATCAGAAGGTCAAGGAGGTCTTCAGTGACTGGTTGGGGAATTTAAGAGGTTTGCAGAGAACAAAACTGTGATTGGTGAGGATCATAAAAAAGGACTGCATTTCTGGTACAGACCAAGAAGAAGAAGAAGAGTTTGGATTTGATATCCCGCCTTTCACTCCCTTTAAGGAATCTCAAAGCGGCTGACATTCTCCGTTCCCTTCCTCCCCCACAAAAAGCACTCTGTGAGGTGAGTGGGGCTGAGAGACTTCAAAGAAGTGTGACTGGCCCAAGGTCACCCAGCAGCTGCATGTGGAGGAGCAGAGACGCGAACCCGGTTCCCCAGATTACGAGACTACTGCTCTTAACCACTACACCACACAAGGTCTAGCAAAGTATTTAACAGTAACCAGTAAGGATTCTCTGGACACTCAGAAAGAGAGCATGAAATTGCTGACCATTATTTATTGTCCTCCACAGCACCTGGTGTTCAGATGTATATGGAAATTCATTGTAGCTATCATGGCTTATAGCAGTTAGCAGAGATAGCGACAGGTTTCAGAATTTCTCTGCACCTCTGGGGATAGTCAACTGGCCTATGGATATTTGCTTCTTTTAATATTTTTAGCTTGTTGTACCGAATGCCATCTTCGGCACACAGACCAACTTCGTCACATAAAAATCCTGCTTTGTCTTTTATATATAGACTTTTTATATTTTATGATTTTTATTATCCAAATCATACCAATAAAGGCTGGATGAGTATAGACTTTGTAGTCTTTTCTGGGTTTCCAACAGAGAGCCCCTTGGTGAAAATGCACACCTTGGAGGCTTCTGGTCTTAGAATAAATATAATTTTATTATTTATACCCCACCCATCTGGCTGGGTTTCCCCAGCCACTCTTGCCAGTCAGAATGAATTTTTAAAATTGAAGCACAGTGGGAAACAACTCCTTGGGATTTCTGTTTGCTTGCAGGAAGGTTAGCCCATGTTGTGTCAAAGCAAGTGTTATCTCACACTTTCTAGGGCACTTTCCCATCACTTTCCTTATTGCAAAAAAGTCTGATCTTTGGAGGATGCAGGTTTGTTGTGCAAGACCCCAGTCAGCTATAGCTGCACAGCCTGAATTTGCCGATTCCTGACTGAATCCCACCTGAAAATAGATAATAGATCATAAGTGGATACACTGGGCTGATGCTTTCAGTGCAGTATCCACAGCGACTTCCTGAAAGCAAAGTTTAGATTGAGGCTCCCCCGACAATAGCCATACTGGGAGAAGAGGAAGAGCTAGTGGTTTAATGTACCATTTGTAGACTTCAACTTCAATTGCTCTAAACAAGACCCTGGAGCCTTCCATCCTGGAAGTGAAGCAGCTTAGCGGTTGCCAATTCAGTGAGGACTACAGAGACTTGGTACTTATCCAAATCGAGCCCTTAATTTGCAATTACCATTTTGTTTTAATAGACAAACTTTTTAATGAGACCCAGAAGGACTTTATGACATTTTCTTAACTGATCTCGGTTTGTCCCTTTTAAAAATAATTTCACCAGGCACATCTGAGCTAATGGCAACCTTTTGAAATACTGGCGACACCCGCTGGAGAATTCTGGGCTCGTTGTCATCATTCCAGCACAGCATCCCGGCCCAAAGTAGTCACTATTGGGCAGATTAATAACAAACTAAATGATAAACTACACTAGCCTAGCTTGGGGAGGTGGGGGCAGGAAGGAAGCCATTTTTAGGCTGAAATATGGACATGTGGCGTTATGGCTGCCAATCAGCCAGTAATTCACTGCTCTGTCCTGTAAAAAGCACATTCTGGCAAGCAAGATGAATCAGATGGTTAACATATATAATGTGTAGCAGTAGCAGACTGCACAGGCAGAGCTGTATTGCTGACCTGGCTTCCCACTGTGGCATACATACCCTCCAACACTTCTCCAATGAAAATAAGGTAAAGGGACCGCTGACCATTAGGTCCAGTTGTGGCCAACTCAGGAGTTGCGGCGCTCATATCGCTTTATTGGCCAAGGGAGCCGGCGTACAGCTTCCAGGTCATGTGGCCAGCATGACTAAGCTGCTTCTGGCAAACCAGAGCAGTGCACGGAAATGCCGTTTACCTTCCCACCGGAGCAGTACCTATTTATCTACTTGCACTTTGACATGCTTTTGAACTGCTAGGTTGGCAGGAGCAGGGACCGAGCAACGGGAGCTCACCCCGTTGCAGGGATTCGAACTGCCAACCTTCTGATCGGCAAGCCCTAGGCTCTGTGGTTTAACCCACAGCGCCACCTGTGTCCAATGAAAATAGGGATGTCCTATTCCATCAACCTCATCATCATATCTAGACCCTGCCACTCTGGGCGGCTTCCAACAGATCTAAAAACATAATGAAACTATACAGGGCCACTTTCAGATGTTTTCTAAAAGTTATATTATTAGTTATGTCCTTGGCTCAGGGGTCACACCCTCCAAGACTTCTCTGTCAAAAATCAGGATGTCCTAAGGAAAAGCGGGACATTCCAGGATCAAATCAGAAACCAAGATGGCTTCTGTATAGCTGGGACTGATCCTGGAAAATAGGTACACTTGGAGGGTCTGTGCATGTCACTGAAGGTTGCTGAGGATGTGGGGAGGAGAAGGCAGTGGGAGTTCAATTTGATGCTGGCACTGAGTCAGGAGCAGCAGATTGGCTCCACTGTCACACCAGCACAATGGCAAGCCCCCTGCTGCCTTGCCCCATCCAGTAACTGGCAGTGATATGTGGCATTAGGAAGGAGGTCAGGTCAGAAGTGCAGCCCCACCTATGCCGCTCCACCTGCTGTTGTTGTTGTTTAGTCGTTCAGTCGTGTCCGACTCTTCGTGACCCCCTGGACCAGAGCACACCAGGCCCTCCTGTCTTCCACTGCCTCCCACAGTTTGGTCAAACTCATGCTGGTAGCTTCGAGAACACTGTCCAACCATCTCGTCCTCTGTCGTCCCCTTCTCCTTGCGCCCTCAATCTTTCCCAACATCAGGGTCTTTTCCAGGGAGTCTTCTCTTCTGCTGCTGCTTGTCAAATATTGTTTGCTCTTGAGCTTATCACTGGACCCGCCAGGCTCCACCAACATACTCTCCAACATGCCGCAGAGGGAAATCAGGACACATATATTTCGGGCTCACGTTCTTGCAGAAGCCAAAACAGTACAGTCAGAAGCCAGGGTGGCTTCTGTAATTCCAGGATGTCCCGCTGTAAGTGGGACAGTTGACAGGTATGTACCCACAAACCACACATGATTCTGAGCAATGACAATGCCACTCCTCCAGTTCATATTTATCTATAGATCTTATCAGTGGGGAACACACTGTGTAGGGGGTGCAGGGACCTTGTGCCAGGCCTGTGTGGCTGCCCAGAATGTCCCCATGTGTGTTGGCCCTGGCTGCCCCCACCTCCAACCTTCCTGCATTGGGTAGGAAGGTTGAAGGATTATTTTACATGCGTTTTTTTCATGACTGTGCTCGGTTCCCTATCACGGGGAGGATTCTAAGTGCGTTCAGCCGAAACTCTCTTCAGACCTCTGTATCTGATGTAGGAAAGTCAGGAGGTGGAGTGCATATCCTCCAACTTCCCCAACTTTCCACAGACATGTCCAGAATCACGAAAGCCATTCTGGCTTCTGATTTGATCCCGGAATGTCCCTATTTCCCCTGCCAGTGCTGCTGTAGAGGAGGATGAGCCAGCGCTTGTCCCGAGCAGTGGCGATGGTGAGGGAGCATCCCGATGCCTCCCCAGCACCACTGCTGCCGGCCTCCTCCCTTGAGCACCTACGGGATCGCCTCTCCTGGTATGCCCCGTGGAGGACTTTAAGGTCCACAAATGACAACACCTTGGAGATCCCAAGTCGCAAGGTGGTTAGATTGGTCTCAACTAGGGCCAGGGCCTTTTCCATACTGGCCCTGAGTTGGTGGAATGCTCTGTCACAAGACACTAGGGCCCTGCAGGACTTGACATCTTTCTGCAGGGCCTGCAAGACAGAGCTGTTCCGCCTGGCCTTTGCTTTGGACTCAGTCTGACCCTTATGTCTTCCCTCCCCTTACGGTTTTGATCTATGGGCTACTTTTAAAATGAAGCTGCATTTTAAATTGCATTTTAACCTGTATTTTAAATTGGGGTTCTTGTCCCCCCCCTTATGTTTCTATTGTAATTTTACTGGTGTTAGCTGCCCTGAGCCCAGCTCTGGCCAGGGAGGGCAGGGTATAAATAAAATTTATTATTATTTATTATAGCGGCTGCTGGAGAGCAGACAAGGAGAAGGAGAGACTGCCACCACCAAGTCCTAGCCCCAAGTGACGCGCCAGCTCTGAGGGGCAGGCAGAGGTCAGAGCACCCTGGGCAGAAAGAAAGGGGGAGCAGAGCACAAGGAAGCAATAGAAACAGTTGGTCCTGGCACCTTTTAACCACTCTCAATTACACCCTGATAATTGCCACCTGCCCGGGTTCTAACATGTCTTAATTCATTTTAAGATGTATTTTAATTAATTTATGCCTGTTTTTATGCTTATTGTGTTGTTATTATGATGTTAGCCACTCTGAGCCCGGCCTTTGCTGGGATACAAATAAATATTTTATTGTTATTGTTATTGTTATTGTTATTGTTGTTATTATTAAATACTTTGTGGGTCCGCATCTAATCTTGCCCCTTTCTAAAAAATTGTTTATTGCCGTGTGTTTTTCTTTTCTTTGGTAAATCTGCCAAAAGAATAAAATAAAATAAGATCAAGATCAAGGGTTTTTCTCAGGACACTGGAGGGTTTGTGTTAAGTTGTGGGTGAACATATCAGATGACACAGCGATTCTTCAAACAGCTCTTGTTTATTCACAGGCCAGAACAGAACAGAACTGAAGGGTTCAGCCAGCCTGCTTATATAGAGCTCCACTACAATGCAACTGTTAACACTTTCTGTAACTATCCAATCACTGAATGTCACTTTCAATCCCTTATTTGCATATGTGGACCTGAGTGAAAACTATCTACAGTATCCCCCTGCTGGCCCAGGGTGAGAACTTCAGTACATAACAGTTTGTGCTTTGTCCCATTGGTGTACTGGTGGCGGCACTCAGCCTTCTGATAGGAAATGCTCTGTGGGCAGGGGGAGGAAAAATGGGGGGGGGTCAAGGAGAGTCAGCTGGAGGGAGTGAGAAATGTCCCTATTCTCATCTCAAGTGCACATGGACTCATGATCCCTGCATGGTTTGTGCCCTCACATGTTCTTTGGACTGCCTGGATAGGACTAGGAAGACAGTTTTAAACTCTGAATACATTTGTAATTTATGTGACTTGAAATAACTATAGCAAAATCAGAGTGAGGGATCCCTCAGTAACACAAGCAAGGTAATCAAACCAGGCAGAGGGCCTTCTCGGTAGTGGCGCCCACCCTGTGAAACGCCCTCCCACCAGATGTCAAGGAAATAAACAACTATCTGACTTTTAGAAGACATCTGAAGGCAGCCCTGATTAGGGAAGTTTTTAATGTTTGATGTTTTATTGTGTTTTTAATGTTCTGTTGAAAGCTGCCCAGAGTGGCTGGGGAAGAAATAAATTATTGTTATTATTATTATTAATCACAGACCAATAAATTTAAAGATTATAATACAAAATTAATATTGTGATACTTATAAAATGGATGACTAAAACCCCCAAGACAATGTGTTATAGTGTAATGCAAATATTTGTAACAACCAATGCATCAATGAAGTTACAAAACAGTACAGGACTAAGTGCCAATAACCAATATGAAAGCTATATATAATGGAGTCACTAAACAGTAAGTGACATAAGTAATAAACAATGCAAAGGTTGTATATCAATAAATAAATTTCATGTGTCCCAAGGGTTAAATGGACACTATATATCAGTAGAAATTGGTACTGATATCAGTGAAATGAATAAATGAAGTTAACAAATACCATACATCAGGTGAGTTTATACTGTATACAAATTTCAGGCGGTAGTAAAGTCAATATTGATGAAAACTCTGGAATATTTTTTTGTTTTGCTATTTCCTCAGAAACTACTGTAATAGACAGCAACCAAGATTGATTCTTCCCATGACATCACTGGGCACACCTCAATTTAAAAATGAATAAATCAAAACAAATTCACTTGTTAAAAATGGGCAATTGAAAAGTGTGGCACAAATTAATGACTAACAGGAATACATGTAAATACCCTGCCAGCAAATCAGGAATACCTGTAAACAAATAGGGCAAATTCTCTTCTTAAAATAATGTGTATTTTGAACTGCTGATTTTATGTATACTTGAGTTATTTTTTTACGTCAACCTGTTTTTAACTCCTGATTTTTTTATTGAAAATCTTGGTGTGCATTTCATGCTTTGTGTGAACTGATTATCAGTTTCTAATAAACATTTTTAAAAATAATTTTTAAAAGAGTGGATGTTAAATAAAAACAGTTTTTCACTTCATTCATTTCAAGCTTAAAAACAACCACCACAGTACACAAAAATAGGTGTTTTATCCAAATTAGCAGGAGTCAGGAGGACAGCCTAAGCTCAGATTTACTTATTTTTTTTAATGAAGACGGAGCACAATCTCCACTGGCTGAAAAACTGGGTCTCTCAATAACTTTTTGGCCTCATAGCTTATTACGAGGAACTTGTAATACTTTGAAGTAGCTCTGCAGTTCTTCTGGGGGTTCTCAGGGGAGGGCAGGAAAAGCTGGGGAACGGGGAAGGAAGGTCCTCTTTTGCACACTGGATATAAGGCGAAAGTAAGAGTAATAAGAAAGGTGTGGCTGCTGCTGTGGAAAGAATAATATTTCTGCTGATGAAACTACGGGAAGAGAAAGGGGTCCAGGTTGTGGGCCCAAACCCTCTCAGCACAACTGAATGAAAAGCATATGAGATATGATTAAGGTAAGATAAATAAAATAAAATAAAATAAAATAAAATGCATCTGGGATCTGGATAGCGGGAGTTTCAGCGAAAAAGGCAGTAGGTGGGGAAAGATTAAGACAACCCTCCACAAATCACAGTTACTGCTTCTCTACTGCAAATCACTGCCCCCCTCTGCAGCTGCTCTTCATAGGCAAAACAGAAGCTGAGATATTATAACAAGATTTCTGTATTACACGTAATTTTTGAACTGGGCAGAAGTTGCCACTTAGCTTCCTTGTTTTCCCATTGAGCGTTCTTGCCTGCACTGAAGGGAAAGAGCTGCAGAGCTGCCCTTCCAACGCTGCTCTTTGCTGCTGTTTTACCTGGATGGGGCAACAGCAAGGTCAGGGCCACATGTTGCACCAATGGGAGCAAGGCTCGGGTAGGCAAACTAAGGCCCGGGGGCCGGATCCGGCCCAATCGCCTTCTAAATCCAGCCCGCGGATGGTCTGGGAATCAGCGTGTTTTTACATGAGTACAATGCATCCTTTTATTTAAAATGCATCTCTGGGTTATTTGTGGGGCATAGGAATTCGTTCTTTCTTTTTTCCAAAATATAGTCCGGCCCCCCACAAGGTCTGAGGGACAGTGGACTGGCCCCCTGCTGAAAAAGTCTGCTGACCCCTGGAGCAAGGGGTTGGCAGTGATGCAGTCATACTGACTATGAACTTGCCCAAAACCTGCTCTAGCCCCATCTAGGCATCATCAAAACATGTGTCAGGAGTGTGGCTCCATGGCATCAAAGAGAGTGCGTCATGTACGCTGCACATGGCTGCTCCGCCATATTTGGTCCAGCCACCTTTAAATGGTGTGCTACTAAGCCTCTCTCAAAATCTGACACCCGCAAGTTAGGAATTGGTTGGTTTCTGTTTACCAAATATAGCCCAAAATATATCTGGGTAGCAGATAGAAAACGAAGCTTATTACAGCCTATTGCTCAGTCAGTAAAACATGAGTCTCTTAAGAGTTGTAGGTTCAAGCCCCATGTTGGGCAAAAAGATTTCTGCATTGCAGGGGGTTGGCCTAGATAACCCTCGTGGTCCCTTCCAACTCTATGATTCTACAGAAAACCCAATAATGCATGCAGAGCAAGAGTAAGTTTTTCATCAGGACCAGTTTAGGATAGTATGCTGCTATGCCTATCTAAAAATCTGTCACCCCACAGTTAGGAACTGGTTGGTTACCGTTTACCAAACATAGCAGAATGGGACTCAAAACAGAAGTGGGTGACAGATAGAAAACAAAGCTTATTACAGAAAACCCAATGCATGTAGAGCCAGGTTAATCTCTTCACCAGGACCAGTTTAGGTTGCTACCACACAAGACCCCTTTAACTCTGCTAAGGTGTGGCTTTTCTTTAACTAGCTGAAAGTGGTATCAAACCAAAGATTTCAAACAGCACTTAATATAGTGTTATATCAATATCCTTGCTCATGGCCAGGATTCTTCTATAATCTTTGCACTCATAAATACATCCCACTAAGCAGGGTTCATTCAAAGATGCATTAAAAGTTTCCTGTTTGCAGGTCCTACTGGCCATTTTATTTTTTTCTAACCGATTGAACCTGGAAGGTTGTTTATCAATAACCCCTATATTGCCCTTGTGTCAGTTCCTATGAAGTGGGGAGAGCTTTAATTACTGTGGTATCCTTGTATCCTTCCCATCTGCCTTATATCATTATAAAAATGATTTTAAAAAGGAGACTAGTGATTAAAGCCATGCCTCCCCCATGGGAACAGGAACTGACACTGAGACAATGAAGGGGGTTTGAATATGTGTATCAGTGGCGTAGCGTGGGGGGTGCAGGGGGGGCCGGCCGCACCGGGCGCAACATCTGGGGTTAGGGCAAATCCACGGGTTAGGGGGCGCAAATCCACGGGTTAGGGGGCGCAAATTACTTGCCTTGCCCCGGGTGCTGACAACCCACGCTACGCCACTGATGTGTATAATTACTAGCTTTATTAGATACAGGTATCTTTTGTTTAAATGTCTGTCAGTGTTTGACAGGCAAAGCACTTAATTCAAATGCAATGTTGTACAGCCACATTGTGCACCCTGAGAATTCCAGCATGGAAGTTGTTCCTATGAACATTTGACTATGTCTAAAGTTTATATGTCAGGGAATAAGAGGGAGGTTGTGACATAGGGATGGGGAAGTAATTTGGTTCAGTTAACAGTTTAATGGAAACCCTTCTCATTCATACATCCTATATATATATATATACACATACCAAAACACAGAGATCCTTTGAAATTCATACTTCTCCAAATTTTCTGATGGAATCCCGCAACCCAAAAATGTGTACGATAATCTATATATTGAGGGAGGTTACTGAAAATAACATACAAGAACATGTCAGTACAAAAATAGACACATACCAAAACTTTAATATGTTTATATTAGGATAAATGCACACTAAAATGCTGACAATTTTTTGTGAGAAGTTTTTTTTTAATGGCAACCTGATGTGAAAAAGGGACAAACCAAATTTAAGATTAAAAAATTGGAACCTAAGAGGAATCAAAATTGGCAGATTCATCCATATCTACATGGGGATGTTGTGATGTTAAAGTTGCTTGGCCGGTTTGGTGTGTTATTGAGAAGAGATTTGTTAGAACATCATTCTATATATTACACACACACACACACACACACACACTTACACTTGAACTGCTTGAGAATGTCAGTCCTGTTCTGGAGAATGTTCTGTGAAATCCCCTTCACCATTTCAACACCCATAAGTAGTGTGGAGAATTGGGGGGGGGGCAATTTTTGTTTAGTTCTGCTCTATTTTTAGAAAGTGAAACTGCTGTTTTTTAATCCTTTTAAATTTTAGGTTCAATGAATACAGTGATACCTTGCCTGTGTTATTGTTTTGGTTTTGCTGTGCAATATTTTTGAGTATGTTCCCATTCACTGTCCTTGTATTATTAGTATTGTTGTAATTGTTGTTGTTACTACAGTACTATATTATTATTATTATTATTATTATTATTATGCACTTCACAGGTAAATTTAATATGCTACGTGACCTCTAGATCAGGGATTTAAAATTTGGAGGCCACTATATTAGTCCTAAAGCTAGAAACAAGATCAAAGCATATGTGCTTTGATGGTATGATTTCATCAATTGACAGGAGGCTGAGGAACAAATGTGCTTCTAAAAACTCTGAAAAACAACGATTCAGCCAACATTCTTGAAATATACCCAGAAATTAATGGGTAGAAATGTTTTCATGCAATTATCTCCTCCCACATTGTCCCCAGTGTTGTTTTGCTGAATAATTCCACTGATTCATCAGCATGTTTAATTGGGAGTTAAGTCTCACCACCGAACTCAAAGGCTTATGAGTAGATAGGCATTAAGACTGCAGTTTTGGGGAGTTTTACCCTATTTTATGTGTAGATTGAACTGCTGTCCAATATAATAGTGTACCTCAATAACAGGGCTTGTCCATGCTTCCACTCGCCCTGCCACTTTCACCTGGAAAAACCTGCTGTTTACCACTCAGTCAAAGCAAATGTCCATTGGGTTTTCCATGGACTGACATTTGCTCCAATTCAGCAGTAAAGAGCAGGTTTTCTTGGGGAAAGCGATGGGAGAAACAAATAATCATTCAAACCCATGCCTAGAAAGCACAGGATTAGCAAAACGCCTCTCAGACCCATGATTTCTAGGCAGAAGACAAGTGTAGATGAGTGACAAAGGAGGCAGATATTTTTTATTTCCCCGATGCTCAGAAAGCACCTCAGAACAGGACCTTCTTGGAAGAACACAATGGCAGCCATTCAGAGTCTCCTCCTGCAAAATAATTTAACCTCGCCCCACATATAATGAATATAATGAAAGCAAAACAGCCAATCTATGAACTGGCATTTTTAAATTCGAGACAGTCCTGGTCTTCCTGAAAGACCTTCTGAAGAGGCCCCATGGCCGTGGCCTGTTGCCTTTCTGTAATACCTGTGAGGTAATAACAACAAAACAGTACTTCAAAATAGCATGGGTTCTCATTACTGTACTTCCTTTCCTTACAAAGGGAAGTGGGCAAAATCTTTTCCTATATGATAATTAACAGTTGGTAGGAACGTGTTGTGTTGTTTCAGGGGCTAGATTCTGCCATTGGTTGCCAATAGTGTCAGTTTGCATTTCTTAGTACAGAAAGTATTGATCTGATGTGTGAAGATCTTTCCTATTCTACTTAATTCAAGAGGGTTCTGGAAGCTTCTCTGTGTGAAAGAAACAAGCAGGAGGTTCATGATGTTTGGGTTATTCCTTCAGAGAAGCTGAGCACAGCTGGTTTAAACTGGTTCTGTTATCTCTTTCTGTCAAGGTCACACTGACTATAATTGTGAGGCCAGAAGGATATTGACTACTGATTTTTAGGATTCTTCGTCAGCCTGGTAGGAGGATATAGAATTGCTTTGTAAACCCATCTTACAGTGGTACCTTGGGTTAAGTACTTAATTCGTTCCGGAGGTCCGTACTTAACCTGAAACTGTTCTTAACCTGAAGCACCACTTTAGCTAATGGGGCCTCCCGCTGCCGCCAAAGCACGATTTCTGTTCTCATCCTGGAGGAGGAGGAGGAGGAGGAGGAGGAGGAGTTTGGATTTGATATCCTGCCTTTCACTCCCTTTAAGGAGTCTCAAAGCGGCTAACATTCTCCTTTCCCTTCCTCCCCCACAACAAACACTCTGTGAGCTGAGTGGGGCTGAGAGACTTCAAAGAAGTATGACTGGCCCAAGGTCACCCATCAGCTTCATGTGGAGGAGCGGAGACGCGAACCCGGTTCCCCAGATTACGAGACTACCGCTCTTAACCACTACACCACACTGGCTCTGAAGCAAAGTTCTTAACCTGAAGCACTATTTCTGGGTTAGCGGAGTCTGTAACCTGAAGTGCATGTAACCTGAAGCGTATGTAACCCGAGGTACCACTGTATTTCAAATGAATGTATGTAAATGAAAATTTCAAATGCTGTGGAACAGTGCTCATGTAATAATGTAGCCACTGCTCATTTTGTACTTGTTATGGGTTGAAGGAATTCTATAAAGATTGTCTATTCCGTATGTACATTGTCATCATGTTGCCTAGACCTTGCTGATGTTCTCATTGCAACATAGGTGTTTGTTTACTACAAACAGGACAAGGCAGTAGGTGTTGGCTTGTTACATTTTGTGCTCCGGCTTCCCATTCCTTTTGCTGCAGGTATAATGTGGAAACTGCATGGAGAAGAGTAACCATACTTCATCTGGCGGAACTATGGAATTCCTGCTCCTCGGATTCTCTGACTTGCTCCTGCTGAGGACCTTCCTCTTTTATGTCTTCCTCATGGTGCATGTGGTCACCCTTGCAGGAAATCTCCTCATCCTCCTGGCAGTGGCTGCCGAACCCTCCCGCCCTCCTATGCTCTTTTTCCTTTGCCAGCTCTCTGCCATCGAGCTCTGTTACACCCTCGTCATTGTTCCCAAGACGTTGGCTGACCTGCCCAGCCCAGGGGCGAGCACCATTTCCTTTGTGGGGTGCGCAACCCAAATGCATTTCTTTGTGGCCCTGGGCGGTGCTGAATGCTTCCTCCTTGCAGCCATGTCGTACGATCGCTACGTGGCCATCTGCCGGCCCCTGCACTACATGACAATGATGAGCCAGGGTGTCTGCCTTCAGCTTGCTATCGTCTGCTGCCTCGGGGGCTTTGTCGTCTCACTGGGCCTCACCGTGGCTGTCTTCCGCCTGCCTTTCTGCAACTCCCGCCGCATTGACCATTTCTTTTGCGATGTCCCTGCCATGCTCCACCTGGCCTGCACAAAGAGCTACGTCAGTGAGCTGCCCCTCCTTGCAGCCTGCGTGATCCTCCTCCTGTTCCCCTTCCTTCTTATCCTCACGTCCTACACGTGCATCTCAATGGCTGTGATGAGCATCCGAGACTCAGCTGGCCGGGGCAAAGCCTTCTCCACTTGCGCCTCACACCTGGCCGTCACAGTCTTACACTATGGCTGCGCCACCTTCATGTACGTCCGGCCCAAGTCCAGCTACATGCCAGACCGGGACAAGATGGTGTCCCTTGTCTACACCAACATCACCCCCTTGCTTTACCCTCTGATTTACAGTCTCAGGAACAAAGAAATTAAAGGAGCTGTGAGGAAGCTGCTGCAGAAAACGTTAGCTCAGCCACACTGCAACACCTTCAAGGGCAGGCTTGCGTAATTTGTAGGCCATGCAGCTGTATTTTCAGGAGCTGGAGTTAGGCGCAGGTCAGCAATGAAGCAGCCAGTGTCAGTGAAGTTAACTCTTTATTCAAGGAAACCAAAACAGCTCAGGCCTAGTGATCGCTGCAACTCTTCCCAGTAGGTCTTGCTCGGATGAGGCAGTTGCAAGGACAGAAGGTCCTCGCCTTCCCACCACTTCTACAACTCCACCCCTGGTTCCTTTCCCAGCAACCTGAGGCTCCTTTGTCTTGTCTCTCTTTACTCCACTCTTTTCATTCCTCTTCAGGTTCTGGGAGAGCAGAGGGGAGGGCAGCTGGTCACAGCAGGAGGGAGGGGGGACTCCCTGGCTTCTTCAGCAGCCTGCCTCATCTCTGCCCCTTGGTCCCCCTCCTCACCAGTCTTTGCTTCTGCCTCTCATTCTGGACTGCTCTCTGCCACAGACTCTTCCTGCTCACTAAACCCTGTTCCTTCTTCAGCTTCTGACACCTCATCCTCCCAGTCCGCTCCCTCTTCTTCCTCTATTTTTTTTTTAAAGTAATATTTATTCAAAATTTCAGAAATACATAAGTATATAAAAAAGGATGAAAAAAGAAAAAAAAGATAGGAAAATACAACAATAAAAGATTACAAAAAAGATAAAAATAGTTAAAAATAAATCCCTCTTTCTATATCTTAGGATTCATTTACTTATTCTCATGACTTCCTCACACCTCCCTTTTTTGTATTCCAGTTCAAATTCAGCAAATCCTTACCCTCTTTGTTTTATCTTAGTTCTTTGTCTTCACATATTATAACTTTATATTTTCATCTAATATCAATCCATTTTTACATATTCCTTTTTAACCTTATTACTAAAACCGCTTCCTTTCATTCCAACATCATTTTAACATTCATTAATTTTACAGTGTTTCTGTAAATAATCTTTAAATTTCTTCCAATCTTCTTCCACCAACTCTTCTCCCTGGTCTCGGATTCTGCCACATTGTGGTCAATCTGTACCAATCACATTCCAAGATAAGAGTCTGAAGCGCTATTTATGAGCCAAAATGGGAACCCCCTGAATTTTCATTTTTAAAAAAGCAAAAACCATTTGAATTTCATCAAAAAGAGAAATTATTTGGCAACTAGCCACCTAGGAGAGATTTCATATGCCTGTGGGTTAACTAACTAGAAACCAGGGCTGGATCTAGACCCATCAAAGACTTGTTTCAGTTAAACGTGTTGCAAACTCTATATGAGAAATTGGGTTAGCAAAAGTGGAACTCCACAGCGCCATCTGGTGTCACAGTGTTAGAATGCATAAACAATGCATATAAACTGCTTTTTCTTTGCTGAATCCCAGTAACAGAATTACATGGAGATCTATATAAAACCAGGCATTGGGGGAGGGTGGGGAGGAGTTCTCACTCATTGATGATTTAGTTGTTGGCAGAGCTCTCAAAGTATGATGCAGCTACTCGCCTAGGAAAAGTAAAAAAGGAAATGTACATTATCTGGGCTTATTAGCCCAGTAACGTAGACCCCAGCATTGACATACAGAAACAGAAAGAAAACATCTTCAGAAATAAACTCCTAAGGTAATTATCATATGACCTTCAAATATCATAATTTCACACATATAATGCAGAAAAGGGAGTGTTAACTTGTTCTGCATGTGACAATGCAGGCAGAAGGTGCAGAGTTTGAATAACCTTCACAGAAATTGCAACGCAGCTGCCTATTTTCATGCACGAAGCCCAACCTATTCTGTCCATGCAGATGTGGAAGTTATAGAATCTGCAGGAATCCATTGAAAACAGGAAATGTCAGTAGAAGTCCACAAGGAGGCACACAAAAGCCACTTTGCTGAATACAAATTCTGTTCATTTGCATTTCGTTTACTAAAAATGGCAACAGTTTCAGTTTCATTTCTCCAGACTCTTTTCTTTAAGATTTCGTCCCTTTATCTGACCTGCCCTCCTTCAGCTTTAGTTTCATTCACCTTCGTTTTGCTGTTAAGAAGGAGAACTGACTAAGATTGGTAAGTGACGTTGTTTTTATGGGGTGCAGCTGTCATAGTAACAGAAGGAGTATGATAGTTAAAATAACACTGAAACAATCAAATGTGCTGTCTTAACTCCTCTAGATAACTGCCTAAAATTAAATTATCACTATATAATTACAAAAGGCACACACCCTAAGAACTGCAGAAAACTTCAATGAAGAGATAATTATGTGATGCTAAATGGGCAAATATGTAAATTAAAAATGTTTTTAAAACTGCATCAGTGGAACTGCCCTTAATTAAAATGAAACTAGCTCACAGCTTATTAAATCACACAATACAGAAAATCATAATGGAAACACGACATGAAAAAATTTGGCAGGCAGAAACCAGAAAGAAACAGAACTAAGATGCCTCTTATCTCAAACATAGAGTGCTGGACAGGTGATTGGTCTCATTTTGGTTTACAGGACCCCCTTGGCACTTCCTTAGAGCAGGGGAACAAACTACCAGTGCCTTTGCTGCTAAGGCAGAGGCAAAAGAGCGTGGGAGAGAGAGGCAGAGATATGGAGGCGGCAGCCGCAGTGGGGAAGAGAAAAAAGTGGTTGGTTGATGGAGGGGCACAATCTCTGGCTGTGTACACTACCTTTAAAGCACATTTGAAGCACATAATTCCCCTCAAAGAGTTCTGGGCACTGTAGTTCATTATGGGTTGCTGGGAATTGTCACTCTGTGAGGGATAAACTACAGTGCCCATAATTCTTTGAGGAGAAATACCGTATTTTTTGTTCTATAAGACTCACTTTTTCCCTCCTAAAAAGTAAGGGGAAATGTTGGGCGTCTTATGGAGCGAATGCAGGCTGCGCAGCTATCCCAAAAGCCAGAACAGCAAGAGGGATTGCTGCTTTCACTGCGCAGTGATCCCTCTTGCTGTTCTGACTTCTGAGATTCAGAATATATTTTTTTCTTGTTTTCCTCCTCCAAAAACTAGGTGCGTCTTATGGTCTGGTGTGTCTTATAGAGCGAAAAATACGGTAAGTGCCCTGAGTGTGTTTTAAAGGGATGGACTGTTCACAGTCTGTGATGTTGTGTCCTCTTCCCAAAAGTAATATTCCTCACGAAAAGTGTGAGCAGAGGATACCTCTTGTAATAAGTTTTATTCCCACAGTGCCCTTTGCTTATTTGCAAGCTCTGAGGGCTTTCAAAGCATCTCGTTATTCTCCCAGCTATGCCATTAGCTCTGGGATGGTATAAGGAAATGGTTTTTGTGTCTGGTGCCATTAGCGTGCTGGTATTTCTGCATTTCTGTAGAGATAAGTTATACTATTGTACCTGCCCAGAGTAATTACCAATTACCTGCCCTGGGACCTGCTGGCGAAGGGCGGGTAAGAAACTTAATAATAATAATAGTAATAGTAATGATAGTTGCTGTTTTGCCACACATTTGCTCCGTTTGTTGGAATCCTTTTGTAGCTCCTCACAAGTTTAAACTCGTTCCGACTCGATCTGCGCAAACATTAACAGTCAAGACAGAGAAAGGGGAAGAAACTGGTGGTGGGAAACTTGGAAAGCCCCAAAGTCTGCGGTTTGTAAACATATTAGGGCAAAACTAGGTGTAATGCCATTCACACAATCGGCAACTCCGTATTTTTACAGAGAATATCAGGCATGGAGTGGATTATGGATCAGTACCCTGGCAGGGGGGATTGGGGGTGCTTTAGCCCATTCCCCCCCAACCCCCCCCCACACTCATTGCATTCCACCAGATTGGTGGCAATGGAAGTTTTCCTTTCAATCCAGATGAGAACCAGGATGGAGAAACAAAGGCTAACATCTGCTTAGCCTTCCCCCAGGGCCCTGATCCGGATTGGGGGCCTCACACATGTTGTTTAGTCAATAATAATTGCTGGTTGCATGAATGGTGGTGACACATTTAATTTGGCCCTGAACAGCGAATGCTGGAGGCATTAGGCAGACTTAATTAAAATAGACTCTACTAGGTGCAAAACAGATTTCTTGTTGTGTCAAGCGCTGCCGAAACAGAGAAACAGTAATGGAAAGTATAAACAGATTCTAGTGACTTGAGCATTAACAGGAACACACAAATCCCACAGAATAAAAGAGAAACATGGTTTCTCCAGCAAGGCTGGAGACTAGTTTTAGCAAGAGAAAATATGTGGGGAAGACCCACCACTGGACGGAACGAATCATGATGGTGGTAGCCATCTTTGTTCAGCTGTTTGCTACATCCACACACAAAGCGGCGCAGGAACATGTGGGGAATAATGTTTACTTGAAAAAGGTGCACAAGTAAAGAGAGATGAACTTTTCCCTTCTCCCCGCTACCGCGTCTCCCCATACTTCACCATCTTGAAGGATTTTTATCATGGCATTTTTTCACTAATAAAATGCTCTCCATGACTTTTGTTCAGACAAAAAAACTGGAGGGAAACAAAGTACACAAATACTTTGTACGCCTTTGGAATCCTTTCATTGTGGCTGGTGGTATTCAACACTGTAAGATAGGACACACAGAGAAAACAGTGCCAACACATGCTGATAAATGGTAATCATACCACATTTAAGAAAATGTGCCCTTATTCCTGGCTTAGGTCCCATCTGCACTATACAGTGGTACCTCGGGTTAAGAACTTAATTCATTCTGGAGGTCTGTTCTTAACCTGAAACTGTTCTTAACCTGAAGCACCACTTTACCTAATGGGGCTTCCCGCTGCTGCTGCACCGCCAGAGCACGATTTCTGTTCTCATCCTGAAGCAAAGTTCTTAACCCGAGGTAATATTTCTGGGTTAGCGGAGTCTGTAACATGAAGTGTATGTAACCTGAAGCGTATGTAACCCGAGTTACCACTGTACATTTGAAGCAGTATCGCACCACTTTAAACAGTTACGGCTTTCCCCAAGGAATCCCAGGAACCAGAGTTTAAGGATGCTGTGTTGTTAGGAGACTACTGTTCTCTTCACATCTACAATTCCCAGAGCTCCCTGGGAAGAGGGATTGATTGTTAAGCCACTCTGGGAATAGGGGGGGTCTCCTAACAACTCTCAGCGGCCTTAACAAATTGCAGCTTTCAGGATTCTTTGAGAGAAGTCATTGCTGCTTAAAGTTGTGTGATACTGCTTTAAAGTTATGATGCAGATGGGATGTAGATTGCATCCCTGTTAAGAGCACAAAGGAGGCATATTCTTTAGAGAGGAGGAATACCCGGAGAGGCCATTGTCAATGTACAAGTCTTTGGAGCATTATTTGGACACTGAGATGTGGTGCAGTGGAAAGATCCTTTATGTTCTGAAAAAGATACGTTTCTCTCTTTTGCAGATCTTTGCCAGCAACTTGCCGGTGTTTGAGAAGAAACATCCCTCAGAAAATGGGTATGATCTCATGTTGCACTTTCTAAATGCCTTGATTTTAAAACATTCTGCCTCCAGGGAACTCATGGGTGCTGAAGAGGACTTTGGAGGTTTAAGAACTTAATTCGTTCCGGAGGTCCGTTCTTAACCTGGAACTGTACTTAACCTGAAGCACCACTTTAGCTAATGGGGCCTCCCGCTGCTGCCGCGCCAATGCTGTGTTGGGATACTGCTAGGGAGACAAAGGCCATCACTGCCTCCTCGTCGATTCCGGACGTCCATCGATCTCCCGTAGATACAGTATCAGCAATTAGCGACACGAGCTCCAGAAAATAGCTTTCCACATTCCAGAACTAGTGCACGCTCTATCAGCAGATAATGCACAGCGAAAGTTGCACTCAGGAGAGCATTATTTACAAGTTTATTCAGCGTTGGTCAGAACAAAGAAAAAACATGACTGCCTGCTTGCGTGTTCAGGCGCAGAGAGTGAGAGACAACAGCTCTATCAAAAACAGAAACATCCTGTGAACAGGAAATACGCAGGCTGTGACACAAACATCCTGCTCCCTTTTAAGGTGGAACGGAAATATCCTAACATGCTGCACAATTTCTGTTCTCATCCTGAAGCAAAGTTCTTAACCCGAGGTAATATTTCTGGGTTAGGGGAGTCTGCAGCCTGAAGCATATGTAACCTGAAGTGTCACTCTATGCTCTAAAACAAGATTTGGGAAACTGTGTGGTCCTCTATGATGTTGCTAGACTCTCATCAGCCTCAGACAGCATGGCGAATGGTCAGGGATGGTGAAAGTTGTAGCCAAGCAAGAGCTGCAGGGCTGCAGGTTCTGCAACCGTCTTTAATTTACCCAGTCCTTGTACATATATTTACATATTTTTATTCCCCAAAGGATTCTTAATTCTCAACGTGTTTCAAACACCAGTCTTTCTGTTCTGACATTTTAAAAAATGGGCTGTTCTAACTTGCTAAGAATTAGAGACGTACTATCAGTAAAAACAAGGGGTAGGTAACCTGAAGCCTTCCAGATATTGTTGAACTACAGTGGTACCTCAGGTTACATACGCTTCAGGTTACAGACTCCGCTAACCCAGAAATAGTACCTTGGGTTAAGAACTTTGCTTCAGGATGAGAACAGAAATCGTGCTCCGGCGGCGCGGTGGCAGGCCCCATTAGCTAAAGTGGTGCTTCAGGTTAAGAACAGTTTCAGGTTAAGAACGGACCTCCAGAACGATTTATGTTCTTAACCTGAGGTACCACTGTATACTGACACCTGTCAGATGCAACCTGTGTGGTAAACAGCAAGGGAAGTTGGGGTTGTATTCCAAAAACATGTGGAGACCCTCAGATTAGGTGCCCCTGTATAAGAAAGAAGACAGTTTCAATGAATCATAGAATTTGTAGAGTTGGAAATATCAGGGGTGTTGTGAAGCCACATACCGTATTTTTCGCCCCATAGGACGCACTTTTCCCCCTCCAAAAATGAAGGGGAAATGTGTGTGCGTCCTATGGGGCGAATGCAGGCTTTCGCTGAAGCCTGGAGAGCGAGAGGCATCGGTGCGCACCAACCCCTCTCGCTCTCCAGGCTTCAGGAAGCTATCTGCAAGCCTTGCAAGCCTGGCGGGAGTTCCTGAGGGCTCACAAGGCTTGCGGGCAGCAGCCTGCAGCCCCGACGAGTGTCCACAAGCCTTGCACGCCCGGCGGGAGGTACTGCCGAGCGCGCGAGGCTTGGGGCGGCAGCCTGCAGCCCGAAGCACGTGGAGCCCTCCGGAGGGCTCCCCATGCTTCGGGCGAGTGTCCGCAAGCCTTGCGCGCCCAGTGAGAGGTCCTGCCGGGCGTGCGAGGCTTGGGGCGGCAGGCTGCCGCCCGAAGCACGCGGAGCCCTCTGGAGGGCTCCCCGTGCTTCGGGCGAGTGTCCGCAAGCCTTGCTCGCCCAGTGGGAGGTCCTGCCGGGCGCGTGAGGCTTGGGGCGGCAGCCTGCAACCTGAAGCACGTGGAGCCCTCCAGAGGGTGCCCTGTGCTTTGGGCAGGTGTGCGCAAGGCTTGGGGCGGCAGCCACGGCTGGGGGGGAATAAATTTTTTTTATTCATTCCCCCCCCAAAAAAACCGCAAGCTCCGGGGACAGCTGGGAGGCGCAGCGCGTCTTCCCGCTGTCCCCGGACCTGGTCTGCAGGCGGGTGGCGGGGAGAAGAGCGCTTCTCCCCGCTGCTGGCCCCACAAGCGCCTGGGGGGGAAATAATTTTTTTCCCCTTTATTTCCCCCCAAAAAACCTTGGTGCGTCCTATGGGCTGGTGCGTCCTATGGGGCGAAAAATACGGTAATTTTCTACAACCCTTTTCAAGGAAAATCCCTGCAAGAGAGTTAAACTGTGATGAACATGTTGGAACATGCTGGGGCTTCTTCCAGCTAAGTTCACATTTGATATTTCAAACGTATAAATATTTCAAATGAATGAACCTGTGTTTCATTGTCAGTCTGCCCACTCAAATACTAGTTAACTCAGTACTAAATTCCTCAGCCCAGCTGTTGCGAAATGAAGGAATGTGCATGTGACCACCGAAATGGTTAGGTGGGAATGCTATTAAACAGGAGGAAGTGAGGTCCTCAAAAGAGCTAAGCATATTCTCCCTGCACTATCACAAATTCCTCTTCAGAGAAAAGTTCCGTTCTCCCTAGAAGTGTCCTCAGGTTGTATATTGGGAACACATTTATCAGAATAGTTGGCGTGGGAAATCAAAATTTTAGCATTCAGTACAAATCACTCTGGTGCTTTGCAGATCTGATTCTGATTCTATGCAACTTCAGTGGCACTTTTGTTGTTGTTTAGTCGTTTAGTCGTGCCCGGCTCTTCGTGACCCCATGGACCAGAGCACACCAGGCGCTCCTGTCTTCCACTGCCTCCCGCAGTTTGGTCAAACTCATGCTGGTAGCTTCGAGAACGCTATCCAACCATCTCGTCCTCTGTCGTCCCCTTCTCCTTGTGCCCTCCATCTTTCCCAACATCAGGGTCTTCTCTTCTCATGAGGTGGCCAAAGTATTGGAGCCTCAGCTTCAGGATCTGTCCTTCCAGTGAGCACTCAGGGCTGATTTCCTTCAGAATGGAGAGGTTTGATCTTCTTGCAGTCCATGGGACTCTCAAGAGTCTCCTCCACCACCATAATTCAAAAGCATCAATTCTTCAGCGATCAGCCTTCTTTATGGTCCAGCTTTCACTTCCATACATCACTACTGGGAAAACCATAGCTTTTACTATACGGACCTTTGTTGGCACTTAATCACTTAAGTGGCACTTAATAATAATAATAATAAATTTTATTTATATCCCGCCCTCCCCAGCCGAAGCCGGGCTCAGGGCGGCTAACAATAATCAAATAATCAAACAATCAAATAGTCACACATTTAAAATATTTCATTATAAAAATTAATTAAAATCAAATTAATGGCAACCGATTAAGCAAGATTCTGTGCAGGTTGCCAGAGGAGGGAGTCAGGCTGCGCCCTGACCAAAGGCCTGGTGGAACAAGTCTGTCTTGCAGGCCCTGCAGAAAGATGTCAGGTCCCGCAGGGCCCTAGTCTCTTGTGACAGAGCGTTCCACCAGATTGGAGCCGCAGCCGAGAAGGCCCTGGCTCTAGTTGAGGCCAGCCTAACCTCTCTGAGCCTAACCACAAGCAAATATGTATAGGATTTGAAACAGCCTATATCAGGGATGTCCCACCAGTCGACTGTGATCGACAGGTAGATCCCCTGGTTATAGCGGTCGATCGTGGTCGATCTTGGGTTCATTTGCGATCGGGGGGGGGGGGGAGCTGTTGAAAGAATGTATCCAACCCTGGCCCCCTCGCTGTGTTTTTCTGTCGTGCAAAATGTTTGTTCTTTTGCCGTCTTCTGCCGACAATTGGGAAAACGAAATTTGGAGTAATTGCTGCTTGCTTCTGTCTATGGTGAGCAATTTATGCTCTATCCCCCTTAAAAAAAATGTTCAACAACTTTGGCCTGCCCCCCTAAAAAGCTCTATAACTCTGGTGTCTCCCCGCTAAAGAAAGGTCAACAACTCTTGCCTGGCCCCCCTAAAAAAAGCTCAAGAACTCTGGACTCCCCCCCCCAAAGGGTAGATCACTGCCAGTTTTTTTATACTGGGATTAGATTGCAGTCTCTTGGTAGCTGGATGTGCCTATCCTATATAACTGGGACATAGTTCCAGGGTGAGGTGGGGTGGGGGACATGTTACGCAATGGCCTAAGAAGTTTATTGTTGGGGAAACATTTTAACACATTTACAAATGATAAAAACCACAGAGTAAAACTTGATGCATGCACTAGGGGGTAATTATATTTCATCCTGAGGGTGTTTTGTGTTGTACAGGATCATGAGAGAGACGAGGCCATTGTACATCAGATCACGATGAGAAATTACTGCTGGTCAGGAAATGGGTGAAGACGGCATTAAGAGAAAAGGCCTTTTCCTATGCGTTTTATAGCGTACATTGATTTCTTATAATTATACTGTACAACAGGCTGGCTGTTAAACAAAACAAAAAATTCAAGATAGGGAATAGGAAGCCAACGTAGTAGCAGTAGGCACAATGAAAAGTCAGGCTAATAACCACCAAACCCTCAGCTTAGCATTTCCCTTCTTTGCCTTCATTTCAGGGAAGGGAAACGAATTAATATCATCTGTATTTACCTGTTTTTTCAGAGCTGGAAGCGAAAACTAATGACTTGACTATCCTGGTCCACAACCAGGGTTACGATGATGTCACGGTTGCAGTCAGTGCCAGGCCAATATACAAACTGCTGGATGGCAACGTGGTTTTCTTCTGGTTGCAATGGCTTTGGTCCAGCATTGCCACCACAGACGTTGGCCCGAAAGCTAAAAAGAAAGTAAATACGGTGACCAGCTGGAATATGATCACTCACAAGTTGGGAAGCTGGGGGTGGAGACTTTATAACATTACCGTGCGGAGGAAGGTGGATGGATATGTTGCTACGTGTACAACTCCACTGGATTGTACTTGGATAGTTGAAGAAAGGGGAATACACCAAGAAGGTGCTGCTGAAAGAAACTACTGCAAATTTGAACCACCTGCCAACAGTGAGAATTAGCTATTTTCCCCCATTCTGCTAGAGGAATTATTCTGTGTAATATGGAAGCTTAGCCAAGGCTTTAACAAAATGTTTTTATTCACGTTTAGGTCAACAGATCAGCATAGTATAACCAACAAAGAACATCGCAACATATTGGGTATCACAACCTTCTACAAGAATAAAAATTACCGTCTGTATTGGCTCAGTTCAATAAATCATTCCATAAATTCAGATGAGAGCGTGGTGGTGTTCTTTCACTGTCTTCTATTTTCATGTAATTAATAAATGGTTGGCCAGCCAGGTGTTGTAAAAGGAAAGGGATTTGACTTGCCTTTAGCAGCTCTAACTTGATGAGTCAATTTTTCTGCTAATGCGATTGACCAGACTCTTACATACCATGTGTCCGAAGTAAGGAAACTTAACAAATACTAAACATCAACATAAATCAAACAAAACTGGTTGTCTTACTTGCTTTGTGTTTTGTTTTTAAATCTCGGAGTATAGCAATATTTGTTTGTACCAAATTATTTAACCATAACCTCTTCATCATATTGACAGCTGCCATCAACTTTTTTCTCTCTCCTCTCTGCTCTTTGGTCCCCCAGCTGTATTCGCTACCCAATACACTAGTCTTGCAGCCCCATGAGCCATCTTATTGCATTTATTTATGGCTCTGGAAAAGGACACATCCAGATGTTTTGGACTACAGTTTTCATCATCCCCAGCCAGCCCAGCCACAGAGGAAAAAATGTTTACAAATCCTGCATTAATTCCTGACTTTGTCAATGAGATCACCCCTCTCATAATTCTGTGCTGGGTGAGCACACTGTGCTGTTAACCGTAGAAGCATGTCAAGGAGCCCCTGTGCTGTGCTAGAGTATTGGACTGGGAAGAGATAGAGGTGAATTTGAATCCCTGCTCAGCAATGAAGATAACTCGGGGTAGGACTTTTAGTGAGGTCCCTGCTCTGTGGAACAGCATTCCTGTCAAGATATGACAGACACCCACTTTCTGCACTTTCTGGAAATAATTGAAGACATTTTGGTTCCACCAAGCTGTCTCAGCTGGATTAATAGTTCTCTGCCATGGAAGTCTACTAAGCATTGTTTTAAATCTGACCCACTGTTATTTTCTGTACTGTTTTTAAACTGATCTTTAGCTGTTTTATTGCATTTTGTGCATTGCCTAGAAGCATATGTGCAGAAGGCAATAAACAAATTAATAATCATAATAATCATAACATAGGGATGAAAGAGTGAAGACCAGAAGTCCCCACCTTGGTAATACTAGAGAGCCAGGCTGGAGCCATTTTATAAGCTGAAAGCCATCCTAGAAAGCAAACTAAAAGCTAAAAAGACATTTCTCTCTCTCCTGCTTGCCCCTGCTTGCAAAAACAATATTTTTGCAACACAGTGAGTTTGCAAGAGGATGCGGTCAGGGGATTTGGCTAGTAGTTGAGCTGTTTCTGAGAAACTGTCTGTTTGCCCAGGATGTCTAGCTCACCACAAAGTTCTAAAAGCAGACTTAGGCCTGAACCTGTTAAAACCACAGACCCCTTTCCTGATAAACAGGGGGCCAGAGGATTTCCTGGAAACAGCAATTAGGTCAAATAGTTTTTAAGCTCGCAGCGCCACCTAGTGTATAATGCAGCTTGGAACCGAACGAGGCAAAAACCAATTTTCATTGGTTGAGCTTTTAATGAATATGCATAAAGGGGAATGTTTAAGGGGTGGGTCAAGGGGCTGAACTTTTGCTTTGCCTAAGGGTATAAAAACTGTCTGCCCCTGGTGTTCGTGGGCATTCTCTCATTTCTTCCTGAATGCACCCCTTTTGATTTTGTCTGACAAAATTCAAACTGAATAAAAGACTTTTTTTTAAAGAAATATTGCTGCCTGGATTTTTCCATTCTGGTCTATATTCCGAAGTCCCCAACATTTCTGGTACCTGCGTGACTCGGATAGGGACCTTAAGTCCTCAAAAAGACCAGAAGGCAGCTCCCTTGTCCTTTTCTAGACAGGGCACAGGGGAAGGGGCAACCGGCCGCTTGCTCCTGGCGCCACCGAGGCTTTTCTTCGGAGGAGGGCGAAGCCAATTTGACCCTTCTGCTGGATCCTGTGAGAGGAGACAACGGATTGAAGGACCGAGGTTGACAGGACAGGGCAGGAGGAACCAGCCGGCTGGGGTGAGTACATGGCAAAGGGCCCTGAGGACAGAGGAAGGCAAACCCCCTTGTAATTAAGGGGAAGGGACATCCTGATCACATGTCCAGCGTGCTTGGTGGCAGTAAGGGAAGGATTGGCCCCTGATACCCACCCACGCTTAAGGATTTAAAAGAAGGAAGAAGGAAATGGGGCAGAGGGAATTGGTGTTGGTGTTTGTGTTTTGTATGTTGTATGTCAGATACTCCAGTGCATGAATTGTGAATGAGCGGTCAGGGCTTAGCGTCCCTTTGGCCAAGCGAGTGCAGGGTTGTGCATTTCCTAGTAGGGCGACCTCACCTAGGTCACAACCTGAAGTGTGTGGAGAGTGGAAGGAATTTTGAAACCCGGTTAGGAGCGGAGTATCTGAAAAATGGGGTCTGAAGCAAGCCAATGTAGTCTTTTTGAATGCTTTTGATTTGGCCCAAATTACTTACAATCAGAGAGAGGAGGCCTCAAAGGAATAACCACCCCCAAGCTTTTCTGATGCCTACTCTTCAGTCAGCAGGCATCAAATCTTTCAGAAACATAGGGGCCCTAGCTGGGACAGGGCAACAAGGAGTATCTCTTTGAGGCTGAGGACCTACTTAGAGAAGAGTTTCAGACTCAGATTCAGCTTTGGGAGCGATGGAGGGGATCGCTCCAGAGATCCCTTAGGTTATCCAAGTTGATATACTGAACTAGAATGCATATAAAACTTTCAGATCTCTGGACCTCAATGAAGGCAAGAGTTCAGCCAGGCAAAGCTGGAGGATTCTCTGCTGAGTTGTGGCTTTGGTAACAAGGCAAGCCTCCTAGTTTCTCCAAAGCCCATCACTGAACTGGGAAGCACATGAGCCTCGCAGACCTCCAACAGTTTTGATCCCTATAGTAGCTACAGCTTGACCAGGGAGGGCAACCTAAATCCCAGAACTTAGCTAGGGAAGAGCTGGGTATCTCTGTGACCAGCGGCAGTTTGGAACACATCAGGTAAACCACCAACAGCCCCCTAGCTTCTCTGATGACCAGAGAGGTGGTCTATGGCTAGGAAATACGAAATGCTTTCAGACCTATAGCAGTTACAGTTGAGACAGGGAGGGCAATTTAATTGGTGCCCTTAACCAGGCACCAGCTGGATGGCTCAGAGCTCAGGTGTGTCTCAGAGAACACTGTAACAGACCCCTAGCTTGAGGCTCAGGCAGAGGAGTCTCAAGAGAAGACCTGCATCTCTGTGGCCACCACAGTTGACAAGTTAGTTGCCACAGAAAAGGATGAAGGAAGAGATGAAGAAACAAGCCGGACATCTGAAGCTGACACAGGGTGTGAGCAGCCAGTGGCAGATGTCTGCTGGGAGAACTACTAGAAGTTTTTAAAGAAAAAAAAACTGCACAAAACAGGAGGAAGAAGAGCTTTGTCCATTTAACTTGGATGAGTTTGTGACCATGGATGAAGTTCTAGAGGTTCACGTGATAATAGAGAAACCCCCCCACCCCCCTGGCTGAAGAAATATAAGACTGATCAATGCAAAATTATGGCCCTTAGGACTGAAATTAAAGGAACACAGGCAGGAAAATGTCTGTTCCCAGTGCCGTGGTGGCCCCCTTGGGAGGACAGGGACAGCCCCATGTCCCCAATGCTCCACCGTTGCCCCACTATGTGGCCCCAGGAGCCGAAGCAATAGGAAAGGGGGGGCTGCCAGACACCCCAGAAGTAGACAAGGCAGAGCCCAGCGACCAGACCCTGGAGGAAATATACCCCAAAGTTAAAGAATTGAGAGAACAGATGGCCAAATACAGGACGACTACCCCTATGTATCGAGAAGCTGAAAAAACTTATCGCAGTGCTTGAGCCAAAGCATTGGGGGAGTACATAAAGCGGTCCAGGTCCACCGCAGAGGCAAAAACAGAAGTCCTGACCCCCCCCCCCCTTCGTGTAGTTTGGGACAAGCCGCTCCCTGCTCCCCCCTTCACCCTCCAATACGTCCCCTTCACCACCACTGATTTGATGAATTGGAAGACCCACACCCCTGCATTCACTGAAAAACCCCAGGCAATGGTGGACTTGCTGTCCTCCATATTTGCAGCACCTGAGGGAAGCCTCCAGGACCAAGGTGGAGGAGCTGCAGCACCAGATGGCAGAGCTTTCCACTCTGGCTGCCAAAAGAGACCCAGGGGAGCTGGGGAGGCTTAAGGAGAAGGTCCGAGCGCTGAGCGGGGAGCAGGAACAGGAGCAGGAGCAGGACCAGGAGCAGGAGCAGGAGCAGGCCCACCTGAGGCTACAGGCCGAGCAGCAGAAGGTGGCAGAACTGGAGGCTCAGGTGAAGCACCTGAACACCAAGCACCAAGAAGCACTGGCTGAGCTCCAGGCGGACTTGGCTCGTGCCACATTGCAGGCTTAAGGAGAAGGAGGGCATAGAGGACCAGCTCCGGGCAGAGATTGCCTCTCTGCAGGTGCAGGTGGCTGTGGCTCAGAGGGAGGCTGCCCAGAGCCTGGCCAAAGGGAAGAAGGAGGGGTACGAAGCAGCCCAGGCGCTGGAAGTTGTCACCAGAGAGCTGGCTGAGGAGAAGCGAGGTAGCCGAGCTGGAGGCTCAAGTGAGGCTGGCAGGGGATCAGAGCCATAAGGACCTGAGTGCAGCTGAGTCCAGCCTCTCTAGCACCAGGGCAGCCCTGAAGGAGAGGGCACCGAAGAATTGCTCCACCTGCTGGGGGAGGCGGGATACAAAGTTTCCCAACAGAAAGGTCAATTGTGCCAAAATAAAATGAAATACTTAGGTTTTAATGTGTCACACCAGCAAAGGACACTGCGACCAGAGAGAAAAGAAGCTATTTGCTGCATGAAGGAACCCACCACCAGAAAACAGTTGCGAGGATTCCTAGGAGCAGCAGGTTTGTGCAGAATTTGTATGCCAGGCTTCAGTATTTTAGCAAAACCTCTAAATGAGAGTACCAGAGGAGGAGAAAGAAACCCCTTTGAGTGGGGGCCAGCCCAACAAGAAGCTTTTGAGACTATTAAGTGATGCCTCATGACTGCACCAGCCCCAGCCTCAGTTATTGGAGCAGTGGTCCCAGAAGGGATCTTAAGCACTGCTGACAAACCAGCCTATACAAAGCAGGAAAGGGACACTGCAGATGCTCAGGAGTTGACATTGTCCAAAGAAGAATGGTACCTTACCCCTGATGATAGGATATAGATCCCAGAGTCCCTTTCCCAGCAGATAATTCAGAGATACCATGAGTCCACCCACATGGGGCCAGATGCCACAACCAAGCAGCTGGAGAAGTATGTCTATATAGCCAAGCTTTATCAACTGGCAGCCCAGATTTCCAGGAAATGCCTGCTTTGCCAAAAGAATAATCCCAGAATACATTTACGGGTTGCCAACACCCTCAACCCAGCTACTCTACTGCCTTTGCCAGACACAGACAGCGTGGAACACCATGATTGTCTCCAAGTGATGGATGAGGTCTATTCCAGCAGACCGGATCTGAAGGATGAGCCGCTGAAGAATCCAGACGTTGTATATTATCCAGATGGCAGCAGTTTCATTGTGGACGGCCTTCGTAAAGCAGGATATGCTGTAGTGACCAATGAGGAGGTTGTGGAAGCAGAACCCCTGTCCCCCGGCGCTTCTGTCCAAAAGGCTGAATTAATTGGACTGACTAGGGTCCTGCAATTGGCAGCTGGATGCAAGGCTAACATCTATACAGATTCCAAATATGCCTTCTTAACCCTGCATGCGCATGGCGCCCTATGGAAAGAGCGGGGCTTGATTGGAGCCCACGGGAAAGCTCTGAAATACGGTCCAGAAGTTGAGACGTTACTAGAAGCTGTATGGGCCCCCGAAGAGATTGCTGTGATGCACTACAAAGGCCATGGGAGAGGCCGGGACATGGTCACTAAAGGCAACCAGAAGCTCGTGAAGCAGCTCTGAAACCTCCACCAGTGGTCACCGCAGCCCTCATCCCAGAACTCACTCCAGACAACGTAGAACCGCGTTACACCCTTGATGAACAGCAGTGGGCACGTCAAGAAGGAGCAACGCTCCAGGAAGGACCAGACAACCGTGTTTTTGTCCCACAGCATCTGGCCAGTGTCATTGTGAAGAATTACCACGAATCCACCCATTTGGGAGGCCCAGCTGCTAAAGCACACCTTGGGAGAATACTCTACATCCCCAACCTATCTCAACTAACTAACTCCTGCTATATCCAAAAGGTGTGTCGTGTGTGTTTGCTTCCTTTCCAGGTATTTCTTCCAGTCTCGCTGAGCCGGTTCACCAGTTCCAACCGGGTGACAGCGTCTGGCGACCCCCTCATCCCCAACTAGCCGAGGTGATCCCCTGGGTACATCACACGCGTCTGAAGAAGTCAGAGGGTGTCTGGACTTGCAAGAGAAATCCTGCTGACCCTCTGAAGCTGATCATCACCTTGTGTCTGACGCTACCGGGAATGCGCGTTGGGCCACGGGCAACGAGATCCTGCAGCTGATCATCACAAGGACTTTCATACTCTATTATGTTCTATATTGATTTGTTCTGTGTCTTATTGCCCTGACCCTACCGAGCCATACCAAACTTACTGGCCTGCTGGCCTCTGCTACGACTGGTTCGTCTTGCCGGTGGTAAGAGATGGCGTGCTCATTGGCTATTGGAAACAGGGGTTTGATGAGGTTGCCGTATTGCAACATCCCACTACCCCATTGTGGCTCCTCTTCCACACCACTGTCCAGCATACGCGGGTACTGCTCCTACGGGAACTTGCAGAGACGGTCAAAATCTATCGAGTTCTGGACCGCTCTTGCTGTTGTGGGGGGGTAACCAACTGTCAAACGGGGGGTAGAGCACTGTACCAACCCCATTTAATAGACCAGGTCCTAATCTTAATCCAGGTGTTGCATGGGACGGAACCTATCTTAATGCAAGTGTTTTAGGGGAGGGAGCCTGAACCAGGTGTGCATTGAAATTGCTGAACAAGTGCCAGTAAATTCTGCAGCCCCACCTCTGACTATCGTGGTGGCTCGATCCTCCCAAAATCCCAGAATACTACCTAAACTGCTGGGCCTGGTAACTCCACACCTAATACCCTTGAATGTGGCAGGGTATTCTTGTGGCTGCATAAGAGTTGCCACCCAGTAGACAGACAGGGCACCTAGTTCCGGAAGAATTGGATGGGAGGGGTGCCCGCGGGCAGCGTCCCCAACGTAGAAACTTGCTCTCCAGCAAATTTAGAGGCACCACTAGGACTTTTGGTATTGGGACCAGAACCCCTTGATATAGTCACCCCGTGTTTCAGGCCGTTGCAGGGGTGGATATATTCTTGTGGGTGCAACATCATTTACGTGGAAGAAGGGGCCCCTTTTGGGTATAATATTCTCCCAGGAAACCACAGGGGTCTCCACCCACCGGGAATAGTTGGGAAGTTGATCCAAGTGGTAGGAGCTTCCGAAATAAGGTGGAAAATAACCCCAGAGGCCCAAGCGTTTATAGAATACGAATATCAGTGGGCCCTTCAGCGGTAAAAGAATATTAGGAATGGCCTCGAGTATTGGTGGGAGGAACTATGGAAATATTGGGGTTGGTGGGTAGGAGTGGTATGTACTGCTCTACTTCTTTGGATGCTCCTGTATTCTTGCTGGCATGAACAATATCATATCTGGTTGGAGAATTGGAGAACCTACCTGTGTATTGGCCAAAGCGGGAAAGAGTCCCCTAGCCTCCCATGCCAACTTTTCCCATCTAATGACTGAATGGGGCGTCCACAACCCCTACAATAGGTGGTTACAAATGGCTGAAATGGTAGCCCATTCTGCCAATAAGTCAGAATGTCTGGTATGCATCTTGGCCCCAACAGATGCCACGAGTGGACTACCACTTCTCCCACTGCCACTTAACCGTTCCACCATTCACATACGAGCCCTGGTCAATGTCTCAGCAGCACTGGAAATTTTTGCCGCCTCCACCGCTGATGACCTCCCCAGCATATGGAGTTGGCTTACTTCTTGGCTCCCGGGTTGGTGATGGTTAAAAGAGATTGTGCTTGTGGTCCAAGTTATCTTCATGGCTATATTACTCTTATCATGCCTCTTGCCTTGCCTTATTCAGATTGTATGCCGAATGGTAAGTCGCTCAGTTAATGCAGCAACACGCACTCATATCCTGGCTCTTTATAATGTGGTACCTATTGATCCATCTATCGAAAATGATGAACCGGAACCGGTCAGCATTTTCATGATGGAAAGGGGGGAATGAAGGAGTGAAGACCAGAAGTCCCCACCTTGGTAATACTAGAGAGCCAGGCTGGAGCCATTTTATAAGCTGAAAGCCATCCTAGAAAGCAAACTAAAAGCTAAAAAGACATTTCTCTCTCTCCTGCTTGCCCCTGCTTGCAAAAACAATATTTTTGCAACACAGTGAGTTTGCAAGAGGATGCGGTCAGGGGATTTGGCTAGTAGTTGAGCTGTTTCTGAGAAACTGTCTGTTTGCCCAGGATGTCTAGCTCACCACAAAGTTCTAAAAGCAGACTTAGGCCTGAACCTGTTAAAACCACAGACCCCTTTCCTGATAAACAGGGGGGCCAGAGGATTTCCTGGAAACAGCAATTAGGTCAAATAGTTTTTAAGCTCGCAGCGCCACCTAGTGTATAATGCAGCTTGGAACCGAACGAGGCAAAAACCAATTTTCATTGGTTGAGCTTTTAATGAATATGCATAAAGGGGAATGTTTAAGGGGTGGGTCAAGGGGCTGAACTTTTGCTTTGCCTAAGGGTATAAAAACTGTCTGCCCCTGGTGTTCGTGGGCATTCTCTCATTTCTTCCTGAATGCACCCCTTTTGATTTTGTCTGACAAAATTCAAACTGAATAAAAGACTTTTTTTTAAAGAAATATTGCTGCCTGGATTTTTCCATTCTGGTCTATATTCCGAAGTCCCCAACAGGGAGACGCTGAGCAAGTTAGATGCCTGCAGCTTAATTTACCCCATAGTGTTGCTAAGATAACTTTAGTATGCATTCCCTTCTCTGTCCTCTATGAGGGAGAGTCTGATCCCTATACATTCAACTATGTCATCTTGCTCTCATTTAAAAAAAATAATGAAATATTTCTTGGTTTACAAAAGTATTGCAATGTCTGTTTTTTCAAGTGACATTTTCTAAAGATCAGTTTCATACAACCTTGCTCTCATTTTTGATGCAATGTGGACTATGTCTTGCTGGACTCCCTACTGCAGAACCCTATTTCCAGCCTGAGGCCTCGTTCCCTTCAAGGAAATGGCCTGGGAGTCATATCCTAGTAGTGTCGGCGAAGCCAGAGGCAAAACCTGGTGAAATAATGAATTTGAATCTTACCTTTGCACAGTAAGCTAATTTCTGTACACAACAACACACACTCTATCCTTCATCTAGGCAAGCAAGAGACATTATCAGAGTCCAGAGGGTGGGGGGAAACAGCCTTCAGGTGGTCCTGTTCTGAAAACGTGTGCAAATAGTACAGGTGGCACATCTCGGCCCAGTATACCTGAAGGAGCATCTCCACCCCCATCGTTCTGCCCAGACGCTGAGGTCCAGCTCCGGGGGCCTTCTGGCGGTTCCCTCACTGCGAGAAGCAAAGCTACAGGGAACCAGGCAGAGGGCCTTCTTGGTAGTGGCACCCGCCCTGTGGAATGCCGTCCCATCACATGTCAAAGACACCTGACATTTAGAAGACATCTGAAGGCAGTTCAGGGAAGTTTTTAATGTGTGACATTTTAATGTATTTTTAATCTTTGTTGGAAGCTGCCCAGAGTGGCTGGGGGAACCCAGCCAAATGGGCGGGGTACACGTTGTTGTTGTTGTCTTTTGAATAACCCTTAGAATCATAGAGTTGGAAGGGATCCCCAAGGGTTATCTAATCCAACCCACTTCAATCTCAGCTAAAGCTTCCATGACAGATGGGAAGTTTTTAATATTTAATGCTGTATTGTTTTTAACACTTGATTGGAAGCCGCCCAGAGTGGCTGGGGAAACTCAGCCAGATGGGCGGGGTATAAATAATAAATTATTATTATTATTATTATTATTATTATTATTATTATTATTATTATTATTATATTTGCTTTAAAACTTCCAAGGAATGAGAGTCTACAACCTCCCAAGGAAGATCGTTCCACGGTCAAACAGCTCTTACTGCCAGAAAGTTCTTCCTGATGTTTATTTGGAATCTCCTTCCGTGTAACTTGAAGCCATTGGTTTGCGTTCTACCCTCCAGAGCAGGAGGAATCTTGCAAAAGAACTAATCCAAGTGGCTTCTTTCAGCTCTGGAGTCCACAAACACAGAAAGCCTAACTTCTGTGGAAGTCACTGGAAGAAGACCAAAAATGTCAGCACCGACCCACCAGGTGGCACCCTGAAGCTATACACAGGGTGTAACTGACGGAAAAGACAGAGGGAGGATCCCAGGAAAAGGTAGCTACCTTTAAGGTGAGTTTATTTGTCTGCCAGATGGGAAGTCCTGGGACAGCCCCTTTCAAGCTAGTAAAGCAAGGGAGTTGATTGGGAGAGAACTGGTTTCACCACTCCTCTGCCTGAGTCTTTCATCATAACTCAGGGCCAGGCAGGCAGATTTTGCAATGCACAAGCCCCAGTCCGTCATCTGGCTCTAGAGAGAGCCTCGTGCTAAGGGCACCACGCTGTTGCCCAGATGTGTAAGGCCTCTGGAGAAGGAACTAAGAGCTGCAGGCTGCCAGAGCTGAGGAGGAGTGCTGCAAAGGGTCAGAAGTGCCTCCACAGGGAAGATGGATCGGAGATTTACTGTGGCAAAGGCAGTTCTCTCCTTTGAGCTCCTTTTCCTGCACTGGGCTTCTCTTCCTCCTGAGGTATCCAGTAAAGAAGGTAAGGGCACTTTGCCATAGGGAAAGATGGACGTGGAGTTTTCAGTTAAACTGGACAAACTCCTTGGAAGGCACCAAGGAGGGGAAGGTTCGTTTTCCAGGCAAAAACTGCAAAAAGGAAACTGCTGGAGCATTTTATAGGGAGTCTTGGGTTAGGAACAGCTTATTAAAAAAAAAAAAAAAAGTTGCAATGTGTGTTGAGTTCTGGCAGAAGAGAAATTAGGAAAGAGCCTCCTAACGCATTTGTGATTTTTAAGTGTGCACCTAAGAATGTAAAGCATGAATGTGGTGGACCTGTGTTCGTACAGGTGTGCTTAGTGCTGGGTTGGCTGTGGCACCAAGTGGCAAACTTGGAATTACTGCTGTGCTGTGTGTGAAACAGCCCTAGGTGATAAAGAGATGCTTAAAAAGGCCTTGATTGGCAAGCTCATTGAACCATCTCTGCCCGTCATAAGGCTGACTTTATTTACCTGGAAAGTAGCATTGAAGTGAAGAGTGGCATCCCTAATACATGAAAAATCTCTTAAAATAACACATGGTTAGTCTTAAGCTCTGATTTTTTGGTTGAAAAAGAGGGTCTTTGTTTTTACTTAGCTTTCCAGGTCTTGGTGTTTTGTCTTTTTAAAAAAACCTTTCTTTTTTGAAAAATAAAAATATATTAGGAACAGTGAAATGCCCTGATAAGCAAGCTGTAGGCAAATGATACGACTCCAAGAACTTTATAGAGCCCATTACTTTAAAACCTTAGTGCTAACCTGAATCACACATATATTCCGCTTACACGGAGCAGACACTCTGTAGCTTGTAATTTCTGTGCCTGGAGATGGTTCTCAGTACTATGCCTCTCCCACCCGCCCCGGCACAGTACCACAAAAAAATAAAAATTATAATCTGGCAGATTACATGCAAGACGTAAAAAGCAAACAAAGCAGTAGTTTTCTATGAAGCCATCCCTGTAAGGAGTAAATAATAAATAATGAGGAGGGTCGAGAATGTTTATGGACCTTTAAGGATAACTCTGCTGAAATTCAAAGTTCTCATTAAGCAAGACAGAATGCTTAATGAAATAGACATTAAAAAATAAATAAAATTTCTGCCTATTGCTTTCCCAAGGGTATATATCTATTGATTCCCAACCCCAGCCCTCAGCCAGTTGATTGAGCTTCTGTGGCATGGAGTTACTGAGAAGCTTCAATGATTTCCCCCTTCCTGTCTAACCAGCTGCCCTTGCTAAGCCTCCTAACAAGCTACCATCTGGCATTCCACCAAGCTTTCCTGATTATTCCAACATGAAAAGGGGGAAATATATAATAATGTTTGAATAGCTAGCACTATATAAATCACACGACATTTTTGGAATTATTTATTTATTTATTTTAAATATTTTTATTGGTTTTTAAAATACAAAATTATAAAACATACCACACAATTTATCACAAATACATTCATTATTGGACTTCCATCAGCACCTCTGATAATCCTCTGTCTTAAACGCTTTTTCTGCATTTCCTAACTTAATATTGCCTTTAGATCTCATAACATATCATCTCTCCTTCTCCATTTTTACAATATTTCTAATGTTATCCCTCACAGAACTTCTTGCAAACCTACAAACGTCGTCTGATCATCACATATACTTTTCAAATAATCCGCAAATTTACTCCAGTCTTCGGTAAATTTCTGGTCGCACCGGTTTCGGATCCTTCCCGTTAGTTTGTCGAGTTCCGCATAATCCATTAATTTCATCCTCCATTCTTCCATCGTTGGTAATTCTTCTTGCTTCCATTTTTGGGCCTTTTTGGAATTTGTTAAAATTTATTTTTATCATTAAAAATTTACATTCAAACAGTTTGTGTAATCATTTTGTGATATTCTCTGAATCTCGTGACTTTCCCCCATCGCCTACATGGGTCCTTAAAACAGAGTTTAAAACTACATATCAGTATGTTGTCCATAATTTTCATTTTTCCAAATTATCTGTAATCTTCGTTACTTTACAAGTGTATCTTACAGTTCAGCTAGGGTTTTAATTTGATTACAATGGTCTCCTAGGTAAGTTATAAATTTTCCCCATTTTTTTAATGTCCTTGTCTTCTTGATTCCTGAGTCTCCCTGTTAGTTTTGCCGTTTCGGCATAGTCTAGCATTTTGGCTTGCCATTCTTGTTAGGATTGACGCTTCTTTCCATCTTTGGGCTAATAACATCTGTGCAGCTGTTGTCGCATACATAAAAAGTCTTTTCTGATCTTTTAGAATCTCGGTACCTAGAATTCCTAGTAAAAACGCTTCTGGTTTTTTGACAAAAGTTATTTTAAACAATTTTTAAAGAGTTCATTATATACCATTTCTCAGAAGGATTTTGTTATCTTACATGTCTACCACATGTACCCTCCTTTTCTTTACACTTCCAGCAGATATTTGAACTTGTCTTGTACACTTTAGATAATTTAGCAGGAGTCAAATACCACCGGTACATCATTTTCATATAGCTTTCTTTCAGCGTACAAAAATCACATTACCTTTGATGCTTTTTATCCACACATTCCCCCATATAATTTCTACTTGAAGTTTTGAAGTTGTAAGAAAAGGAAAATTTGGCACAGGGAAAATGAGAAAGACAGGAGGAGGAGATGATACCAGAAGAAAAACATTATGCCGCATCAATGCTCTGATGCTTGCTGTACACCTATCCTGACTGAGACCATAGCAGGTTTGATGATGGTACTCTGAATTCTTTCCTACGGAACCATCCCTGCCAATCCACTCTTTACTTCACTTGTCACAGCTATAGTTCCCAGGACATTTAAACCAACTTAAGACTATGGTGTGATGTAAATATGGCCCAGAGACTTCACAGGTGATTAGTGTGAAGGGAAGGGAAGTCTTGGTAATAATTGACATTGTTAGTCAAAATGACTGCGATTAAAATCACTCAATCAGAATACTTTAGTTTCACCAGTTTGTCAGCAGACCAAGCAAGTTTACATCATCGTGTCTGTGGGTGACAACATACAGTGGTGCCTCGCAAGACGAAATTAATTCGTTCCGCAAGTTTTTTCGTCTTGCGAAGCACGGTTTCCCATAGGAATGCATTGAAAATCAATCAATGCGTTCCTATGGAAACCGCCTTCAGACCAGGTCCGGGGACAGTCTGTCCCCCGACCTCTTCTGAAGGCTGGGGGGGGGGGACAAGGGCTTTTCTTCCCACCCCCAGCATTTTAAAAAACCCCGGGACAGCAGAGGACTTCTCCGCTGTCCCGGGGTTTTTTAAAATGCTGGCGGGCGCTATCCCGGACGGCTTTTGAAGGCAGGCGGGGGTAGCAAAGACTTTCGCCCCCCGCCGGCCTTCAGAAGAGGTCCTGGACCTCTTCTGAAGGCTGGCGGGGGGCGAAAGTCTTTGCTCCCCCCCCCCGCCTGCCTTCCCAGGGGCTTTAAAATCGCCCCGGGACAGCGGAGAAGTCCGCTGTCCGGAGCGATCTGAAAATGCTGGCGGGCGGCAGCGAAACCTTCGCTGCCGCCCGCCAGCATTTTAAAAAGCAAGCCCATAGGGAAATTCGTCTTGCGAAGCGCATCGAAAAACGGAAAACCCTTTCGTCTAGCGGGTTTTTCGTCTTGCGAGGCATTCGTCTTGCGGGGCACCACTGTATTATATCGGAACAATCTCTAAACCTGAATTACGGAAATATGGCATAACCAGTGGGTGAAATTACTGGGTTAGAGTGACATTAGCAAATGGGGAATTTATAAAGTGATAAATATATTTGCTCTGCACACTGCAGGTGCAGAGTTCACAAAACTCATGAGAACTTTGAAGCTGAACGTATATAAGTGCTCTTCAAATATTGATTTCAGTATTTCAACATCTCATGAAAACCCTGACGGCCTTTATGCCCTTCCTCTTTGGCGTCTAGCTCTGTTTGGCTGGCACCTTCTCCTTATCTAATGCAGTGATACTGATGAAGTTTTTGAATAACGGGCTCCTTGTATGAATTGCTTATAGTAGTTGTTTTTATTATAAAATGGGTGCCCTTATCCGAAACCCTTAATTTGCTTTTAAGGTAAAGGGACCCCTGACTGTTAGGTCCAGTTGCAGACGACTCTGGGGTTGCGGCGCTCATCTCACTTTACTGGCCAAGGGAGCCGGCATACAGCTTCCGGGTCATGTGGCCAGCATGACTAAGCCGCTTCTGGTGAATCAGAGCAGCGCACGGAAACACCGTTTACCTTCCCACTGGAGTGGTACCTATTTATCTACTTGCACTTTGACGTGCTTTCGAACTGCTAGGTTGGCAAGAGGAGGGACCGAGCAACGGGAGCTCACCCCGTCACGGGGATTCGAACTGCCGACCTTCTGATCAGCAAGCCCTAGGCTCTGTGGTTTAACCCACAGCGCCACCTGCGTCCCGATAATCTGCTTTTAACTAGTATCAAAATGTATTTGGAGCCGATGTTCTGCATTTCCATGGGCAAGTTGCATCAAACCAAGCTGTCAAGGTTCGTAGCTGTTCAGAACCTGATTACTTTAAACCCCTTACTTGATCCCACTTTACATGTTACACACATGAAGGGAGAAAAGAAGGAACGACCATAAATAAGCACATTATTACATCACCCTATGCCTCTGGTTCTCTCTTCTTCAAGAAAACTTACTCTGAAGATTCTGCCCAGAATTTTCTTGGAGAAGGAGAAGTGCGAAAGAAGTCTTTTAAATTGAATTTAATGATAGGTCTAATTAGTGAATAGCTTGCAGGTTTGGCAAGAAGGACGTCCCTTCACTACATATCCTATTGTTACTGTGCTGGCTGCAGATGACAAGCGTTGCTATGCTTTGTAACCCTTCATTTCCGTATAACTTTATGCCAAATACATTTTACTTATCTCTCTCTCTCTCTCTCTCTCTCTCTCTCTCTCTTTCTGCAACACCCAGTGGCGTAGCGTGCGGGGTGCAGGGGGGGGCCGGCCACACCGTGCGCAACTTGGGGGGGGGGCGCTCGCACTTGCAGCACTCTGCCCCTACCTGCCCCTACCTGGGTTAGGGGGCACAAATTACTTGCCTTGCCCCGGGTGCTGACAACCCACGCTACGCCACTGGCAACACACCCCCCCCGGATTGATTTAGATTGAGGGTACCAGTGAATAGCAACCAGAAAAGGAACTCTGTGTCAGAAATGGGGGTTTGCTTGAGTCGGACTCACTGAAGCATTTTTTTGAGTGGGTGATTTATTGAGTTGTATTCTGCCCACTTCTGGCAACGCACTATACATTCAAAGCAGTGCCGTGCCATTTTAAACAATCACAGCTTTCTCCCCCCCCCCAAAATCCCAGGAACTGTAGTTTGTTAAGAGTGCTGAGACCCTTATTCCCTTCACAGAGAAACCATTTTCAGAGTTCCCTGGGAAGAGGGAGTGACGGTTAAATCAATATATGAATTGCAGCTCTGTCTGGGGGAATGGGGGGGTGTTGGTGGTTCTCCTAACAACTCTCAGCACCCTTAAAAATGCATTTTCCAGAATCCTTGTCAGGAAACCATCACTGTTTAAAGTGGTATGATACTGATTTGAATGCATAGTGCAGCTGGGGGGGGGGCAATGTCTCCTACCCTCTCAATTCCAGCAAATATATTATGAACCCCTCTTGTGAGCTGTGCTCAGCCTGCAGCATTAGTGTGGCAAGATTTCGTTTCATTTCTTCTTGAAATATTTCTTGAAAATGTGAAATAGGTCACATTTTGGAGCAGAGCTTTCACAGGGCAGCTTACCTAAAACAACCACAAATTCCAACCACACGTTTCAATTCAAAAACAACAGCAGCCATTTTAAAGGCGTCTAAAGTGACACCTGGGCCAGCAGGACAACGTTCGAGACCAGATCTGGACAATCCAGATTTTTGTTGTAATAGTGGATGTCATAGGAGATGGTTGGGGGAGCTATCAAGTCCCACTGTTTTAATTAATACCGATACCTCTCCCCCCAGTTTCTCAAACCTTTTCCTCCTCAGCAAAAGGGTTCCCATTTTTCTCTCACATTCTCAGGCTGTTTTAGAATTTCTTTAAAATATGAGTGGTTGTGGGGTTTTGAGCTTATTTTATCATCATGAGATGGCCAAGGGTGGTACATGTGCTACCTGTTCCTGTAAACATCTACCCAGCAATTTGCAGCCTCCCCAGCTGACCATGATATTAAAAAGGCCCATGGAAGGAGTTACCTCATGATGTTTTCCCCTGGGCTTTAACTGACACATGGGCACCTGGGAAGGCTGCAAAGTGATTTCTAGAATGAAAGAAAGGACACTGAGAAACCAAAACACACTCTGGCCACCTCAAAAGTAAGATAAGCGCAACAAAAACCCTACCATGAGAGTTTCACCCCTTCAAATCTTTCTCTCCCCTTTGAAAAGTTTCTAATGCCTTTTCCATCTCATTAATTGATGGAGAATGTTTGTTTGTTTTAACCCGCAGAAGAAATTTTCAGCACGGCAGCTTAAATTATTAAGCACCGAGTTGAAAATGAGTCACTGTGGCCTTAATGGTCATTCTAGCCTCTTATTAGTCTGCCGCACAATACAGAAATCCATTTGAGATGTGTCAGAATGAAGAAAGTGGAACAAACTGGGTAATGTAGCAAGAAAAACAACTTGCTCTTCTTGGAAATTTCAAAGCGGGTTTCTTGTGCGTTCTTCTTCCGTACCTGCAGACGCATTACCCTACTCCATGCAAACTTATGAAACAAAAGGATCCTTCATACATAGGCCTCCCCTCTACCCAACAAATTAACATTATGGGCGGTACAGATCAGATCCTCAGCACATGCTAAAATGCAAGCAGTCATCCAGAAAGCCTGCCCAGATCCACTCACCCTAGTCATAGCCTACTCAGAGGCCTGTAGGCCCTGCTGAGCATCCGTATCAGGGCAATAGGCAATATCGGGCAGAATTGGAAGGTTCAATTTTCAGGTCCTGGTATTTCCAGTTACAAGGATCTCCAGCAGCAGGGCTGGGCCTGAGACAGCTCATTTGGTAGAGCCTGAGCCTCTTAATCTCAGGGGTGTGGTTCGAGCCCCACGTTGAGCAAAATATTCCTGCATTATAGGGGGGTTAGACTGGATGACCCCGATGGTGCCCCTGATGCTATTATCTTGTAGTCTGCAAACATGGAGAACCACTGTCAGTAAGAGTTGTTAAGGAGACTTCCTGTAGTTAAGAAGCAGAGTCTAAATGTTTATATGAGCAAAAATCTATTCCCGCTGTCCCTACTTTCCTTCACTTTTTGTTCCTGGCCATAGTAAAACACTCCCTTGTGTTGCCCTTCGGAAGCGCAGCTTTAAAACGGAGTTGTGAGTTGCTCCTTTTTCCTATCTTCTGGTTTCCGGCACCACCTCTCGGTTGGCTGGCTGAAATCGGTGGTAGTTCTAATCCGACGTGGTTGAGAGTCTGGTAAATATTTTGCCGTGGTTTGCACAGATAAACGGTCTGGTAAGACTTCAAGTTGAAAGGATAAAGAAGACTTAAGGTTTATTACTCACAGCAAACAAGGCCATGCTAAGCACCTGTTTTGCACGTGGCCTAGATGAAGCCAATACGTTAGCATTACAACAGCATGCTAACTCATTCTGTCGCTAACCTGGACTAACTTGGCGAAGGAGGAAGGAAGTAGAAGCCTGAACAGAAGTAATCTGCTTTACCAAAAAGTACTTCCTCGAAAAGAGTGTGTGAGGCAAGAACAGATTGCCTTTTTGGCCTATAAACACTGCCCTCTGTGCCCAGTTCATGTAACTAATTGCAAGCATTGTTGCTCTACTCCAAGCAAAAGTATCTGGAGGGCACCAGGTTGGGGAAGCCGGCTGTAGAAGTTAAATCTCAGAGTGCAGGGTGGATGCATCTTCACCGTAGTGCACATGCACACTGAATGCAAGCTCATTAACATTGAAGCACCTCATAGGCAGAAGCTCTTTTCACACACTTCAGGGGGCGACATTCAGATTTAACTGTTTGTTGTTGTTGTTTAGTCGTTTAGTCGTGTCCGACTCTTCGTGACCCCCTGGACCAGAGCACGCCAGGCACTCCTGTCTTCCACTGCCTCCCACAGCTTGGTCAAACTCACGCTGGTAGCTTCAAGAACACTGTCCAACCATCTCATCCTGTCGCCCCCTTCTCCTTGTGCCCTCCATCTTTCCCAACATCAGGGTCTTTTCCAGGGAGTCTTCTCTTCTCATGAGCTAGTCAAAGTATTGGAGCCTCAGCTTCATGATCTGTCCTTCCAGTGAGCACTCAGGGCTGATTTCCTTAAGAATGGAGAGGTTTGGTCTTCTTGCAGTCCATGGGACTCTCAAGAGTCTCCTCCAGCACCATAATTCAAAAGCATCAATTCTTCGGCGATCAGCCTTCTTTATGGTCCAGCTCTCACTTCTATACATCACTACTGGGAAAACCATAGCTTTAACTATACTAGTATCATATTATAGGACAATGGTGTTTTAAATCAGTGATGGGTGGGCTATTGCAAAGCAGCTGAGAAGAGCCTTTAAGCGATGTTTAACACTTGGAGGCCTCCAGTAGTGATCCTTGCTGTGATAGCACTGGTGCTAAATGTGCACAAGAGTGTTCCACTTCTTATCTGTTAGATGTTACTACTGTGTGGGTCAGTGATGCTCCAAACTTAAAAGAGCACTTTATTATCACCCTAGGTCTTCATTAGAGGAGTAGATAAGGATTCTTCAGACAGGACAGAAGAAGAGACTGCAGGAGGTTACTTCATTGGGGATTTTCTCTCATGTGCTTACTACATGCTCTGATTTACAGACTTCACTGAATTGTGGAGATAGTGAAAGCAGGGCTTGGGTGGTAATAAGAAAAAGCACAATGTCATCACAGTAACACAGATGTGTGCATGTAATGCTTTTTAAATTAATAACAACATTTATATACAGGCAGTGACCATTTTAGGCATGATTGCGCATGCGCGCATCACGCCAAACCCGGAAGTGACCCAAAAACGTCACAGAAAATAACAGTGGTTGAACAGGCTTTTTCAATGGTGTTTCAAATATACGCGATTTCACTTAAACACGCAGTGCCTTGGAACATAGCCCCCATGCAAACTGGGAGTTGCCTGTATTCTTTTTATCTCTGTGAACTGCCCTGAGGGCCATTTGGCTGAAAAGCAGTATAGAAATATGTAAGATTAAAAAAAGTGAATGTGATTGTGGCATAAATAACAAAAGTATTGTAGCCCCTTAAAGACAAACAAATTTATTATGGGATAAGCTTTCATGGACTAGTCACTAGAGTAGATGTCATCAGATTCACGAAACGTTACTAATTGGTAGATACACACAGGAAAAAGGAGAGAGATTAAAGGAGAAGGAGAAAGGAGTGAAATCACAATTCAAGATATTAAAAGATCAGGAGTAAATAATGGGCTGATGCACACAAAAGGGCTTAAAAGGAGTTAAAGAATCAACAGAATGAAATTGGAAGGAGGAGTTGGGAAAGAGAAGCAAGAACTAGGAAGCGACAAAAGAAACAACAACCTCTCATAACCAGGGCAGGGAGAGAAGAGAAAGAAGATGAGCTGTAGGGAACGAGGGATGAGGTTTACAGAATAGGAAAGACCTGCACAATTGGCCTCACCCACATAATTGTGGGGCTTTAGAAGCTGCAGCCGTGCTGTTGGCATGAACCTGTGGGAAAGAAGCTTCCACCGGGAGGCTGACATGTCTAACGTGTGCCATAGTCAGCCCAAACCACAGCTTGCAAATCCACTTCTAATCATGGTTCCAAACTGTGGTCTGATGCTGGCTAAGATTAGGGAAAGCACAGGTGCAGCCCTTGACTCTAATTATAGCCCCGAAACAGAAAGCATGCCCATACGAGAGGCGAGGTGGGTGTGGAAGGAGAGTGTGGGGCCCATAAGGTGCTCTAATCCCCTAACCAGTCTTACGTTTGCATCAGGCCAAAAATAAGATTGCCAACTGGAGGTTGGGGTTTTTGTTTAACAGACATTCAGTCTTTCTTATGTGTCATATGTCATATGTGTCATATCAGTACAGTGCTACCTCGGGTTACATACGCGTCAGGTTACAAACTCCGCTAACCCAGAAATAGTCCTGAACTTTGCTTCAGGATGAGAACAGAAATTGTGCTCCGGCGGCACAGCAGCAGCAGGAGGCCCCATTAGCTAAAGTGGTGCTTCAGGTTAAGAACAGTTTCAGGTTAAGTACGGACCTCCGGAACGAATTAAGTACTTAACCCAAGGTACCACTGTACATACAGTAGCCCAAAGTGGGGATCCCATAACTGTTGAACAGTTTTATTCAAAAAAGTGACTGCATGTGCATCTTTGTCTCCCATGATCCCCTGGCCTGTCATTCCTGTCTCTGGTTAGTTCCCTGAGGCAACACTAATTGATCTTTTGTTCTGGTAATTTGTCCCTGTCACTTTTCATCCTTCTGTTAGGTCAGGCTCCTCTGTGCTGAAGAGATGACTGCTAGTGTCAAGGCACCCCTTTCCCATTCTAATAAACTCCAGATAATGTTACGGCTCTTTTTCGCCACTTTACTTGCCACAGCAGTAGACAAATCATGGTGACTTCTTCTGGGAGTCATTTGTTCATGAGAGGAACTTGAAGTATGAGTCAGTAATTCTCTCAGCTCAGCTGCTGCAAGTTCTGTGATTTAAGATGTAGGTTTCAGAAATCAGGTTGGTGTGGCCGAGATCCATTAACTGCTGGCTCAGACATTTTATTGCTTGCAAAATGGATGGAATACAGAAAGGACAAGGACTCCTCTTCTGTGCTCACCCCCCCCCCCATATTTTTTAAAATGAAATAGTGTGGAAAGAGGAAGGGAGACCTTTCAGCCATGTAAAGGAACCAGAGGACAGTGTGAAGTATAGGGATGAGTCCTGTCGTGAGCCAGAGAGGCCTTTGGCACATGGCCTGAGATTCCCCATTCCTTGTTTACATTGTCCACATCTCACTACCAGTCTCTCTTTAAAATGGATGCGTTTTATTTTGTGGTACAGCTTCCAGGTGCCCAGGTGTCCCAAAGACTGGTAAGGTCCAGTCCAGGGGTAGGCGACCAATCGCCTTCTCAATCTGGCCCACACACGGTCCAGGAATCAGCGTGTTTTTACATGAGTAGAATGTGTCCTTTTATTTAAAATGCATCTCTGGGTTATTTGTGGGACCTGCCTGGTGTTCTTACATGAGTAGAATGTGTGCTTTTATTTAAAATGCATCTCTGGGTTATTTCTGGGGCATAGGAATTGGTTCATACTTTTTTCCCAAAATATAGTCCAGCCCACCACATGGTCTGAGGGATGGTGGACTGGCCCACGGCTGAAAAAGGTTGCTGACCCCTGGTCCAGTCCCTATGTAGGGTGGCTGTTATGCATCCCCAAAGGTGATAATTTGCATCAACCAAAAAAGTGGACATCCATTTGAGTATGAGAAGTTATAAGTGTAGTATAGGTGCAAATGTAGGAGTAATTGGCAAAATTTAAACAGATGTGCAATACGTCTCTCCACAGTGGGTAAGGCACCAGGTGACATGTGTCTTCCCAGTCTGCTGTGCAGGTGTTGTTATGTATTGATGGGGAATCTTCAGACCTTTCTTGATCTGCTCAGCTCTCAAATAGAGGACACATTCAAATAGAGGACTCTGTCTTCCTTGGAGGTTTCCAAGCAGACGTTGGGTGGCCATCCGTCATGGATGCTTTAGTTGAGATTCCTACATTGCAGAGGTTTGGACTAGATGAATCTTGGGATCCCTCCCAACTCAAAATTCTATGATTTGGTAAAGTAGGACACATGTGCATCTACCTGTGACAAGTACAGGAACAACAGGAGATCTTGGTGCTGTATAGCAAGTGGCAGCACAGGATTGGCTCTCTGGGATCGTATGATTCTCCAGGTCACAGAATCACAGACCTGTAGAGTTGGAAGGGATGGTGAGGATCATCTGGTCCAACCCCCTTGCAATGCAGGAATCTTTCACCCAATGTGGGGCTCAAACCTACAACCCTGAGATTAAGAGTCTCATGCTCTACCAACTGAGCTATCAAGAGGTTCCTTCATACCTTTATGATTCCACTAGTGACTTTCAATGAAGCTGCCTTTCTTTGGCATAAAGGATAGTGTCAGGGAACTGACATCGGAGCCAGAAGTGGAGGCAGGGCTCCCAAGCGATGCCAGAGAGGGGCCAAGCAGGGAGAGAGGGAACTCATCGGCTGGGGAAGGAAATCAGCGTAACACCAGGGATTAAGGGGGGCGGATGGGGGAATCGGAGAGGGGTCTCCAGGACTCTTCACTGGAGACCAGTGGGGAGAGCACAGGTCCTCCTCTGCCCACACCCACCCTGCGCAGAAGACTTCTGCGCAGGGAAAGTAGGCGTAGACTTGGCGTCAAAGAGCTTCTGTGCTGGAAGAAGTTTAAGAAACGCCCACTGATGGATTCTGCTAGCGACTGAACAGCCACGAAGTGAAGGGCTGTCCAGTCAGGAAAGGTTTAACCAGGCTACCTAGCCAGGAGTGGCGACAACTTACGCACGAGCAACCCCCATACAACCATTACAGATAGCCTGTACAGTAAGGGCCCATTATATGATGACTTGAAATCCAATATTTTGCTGCCTGTCCTTCTAACTTTTGTTTGTTTTCTGATTTTCAGTGAACCTTCTTGACACGAGCATTGCTCAGAATGAGCTGGGTTGGTTGCCACATCCTCAAGAAAATGGGGTGAGTAGCCAGTACATGTTCAGAAATAGAACTGGAAGCAATCTACCTGTATACTGAAACGCATGGAGGGGTTTGTGGCGGTGGTAGTGATACCTCTGGTGGTGATAGGTTCCCATTGGCTGAGGTTCTCTGATGTCAGAGAGAGGCAATGCAGGTAAGGGTCTATAGAGAATGAGAGGCAGAAGAGACAGAGGCCTTAGAAAAGATCGGATGAGCTAAGATAGCCCGTTATGCTTTGCCAAAAAAAATTGGCAGACCAAAAAAAAGACATAAATTTGCATAAACTCTATGCATGATAATTTATGCGTATATGTATTCATATGTATGCACAAATGTAGAAATAACTGCTAGAATTTAAATAGAAATGCAAAACATCTCACAATAGTGGGGAAGATGCCAGGTGACTTGGATGCCTGTTCAGTCTGCTGACTATTGATGGGCAACTTCTCATTTTTTTTCCGTTGCTGAGCTTTAAACCAGACTTAGACTGGAATGGACAGCCCTCAAACAGAGGGCACCTTCAAATATAGGACTGACGGAGGGGGGTGGTGGAAAAATATATATATATATATATATAGGACTGACTACAGTGGCACCTCGGGTTACAGATGCTTCAGTTTACAGACGCTTCAGGTTACAGACTCCACTAACCCAGAAATAGTACCTCAGGTTAAGAACTTTGCTTCAGGATGAGAACAGAAATTGCGTGGCGGCAGCACGGCAGCAGCGGGAGGCCCCATTAGCTAAAGTGGTACCTCAAGTTAAGAACAGTTTCAGGTTAAGAACAGACCTCCAGAACGAATTAAGTCCTTAACCTGAGGTACCACTGTACTGACAGCCATTTGGGATCAAGCATTATCCTCTGTAAAATAGGTTGTGTGGCCACCCTACGTAGGGGTGGGTTGAGAAAACAAGTCAAAGGAAGCAATGATATGTGGCTGGGACAGAAGGATTTGAAGGTCTACGGGGGGGGGGGGGGAGAGAGGTGATGAAGAGAAAAGGGTGAGGGTTGACAAAGAAATGGAAGCTGGGAGAAAATGGACAAGAGCTACGGATGTGAGGAAAGCTGAAGGTGACATTTGGACCTGAAATAACCCGTCAAATGTAGGGCTGCATGCATTTGATGCAGAATGGTAGCTTCACTTTGTAACCAGACATCAGCCCAGCCTTATATTCCAGGCCTGAGTTTTCTACACATGGCTCTTAAAGGTAAAAGTAGGTCCAGTCATGACCGACTCTGGGGTTGCGGCGCTCATCTCACTTTATTGGCCGAGGGTCATGTTATACAGCTTCTGGGTCATGTGGCCAGCATGACTAAGCCGCTTCTGGCGAACAAGAGCAGCGCACGGAAACGCCATTTACTTTCCTGCCGGAGTGGTACCTATTTATCTACTTGCACTTTGGTGTGTTTTCAAACTGCTAGGTTGGCAGGAGCAGGGACTGAGCAACGGGAGCTCACCCTGTTGCGGGGATTCGAACCGCCAACCTTCTGATCAAGTCCTAGGCTCTGTGGTTTAACCCACAGACATGGCTCTTACTTGGCTTTTATAGTTCATCTGTCACAGTTCCTGATCATCTCCCATTCTCAGGCTGCTCCACTTCCAACTCCACTCCCAGCTTTCTCTCTCTCCTCCTACTCTGGACTTCTCAAGATAGCAAGACAGCTTTTCTGCACTGCAAGGACACTTCCAAATTCCTTCACTTCCCTTTTAAAACAACTCTCTGGGCGGAAAGCTAAACACATTCAAAAGCTAGGATTGCCTCAAAAATGGAAGAGAGCTCTGTCAAGGCTTTTTATTTATTTATTTAAATATTTTTTTATATTTTTTATTTTAGTTGCTCAACACATAACAAAAATACAAATTACACCATAATAAGAATACCGTCAGTCACGCCCTACATAAAGAATTAATATAAATTTCATAATCCATAAACTGTAAAGTCTGCGCCTCCTAGTATTGGACTCATTTGAAATAAAAAAACTAGTTTTGGGAGTATGTTCATCTTAATGATTGAAATCCTTCCCAGGAATTTTTTTATTTTGTTTTGACTATGGCAGACCAACACAGCTACCTATCTGTAACTTCCCAGGAATGTTAGTCTCAATCTGCTCCAGGTTTCAAAATTCCTTTTAATTTCTAGACAAGTTTTTGTATAGTTGTCCTGGAATAAATTAATATTTTTAGGGGTGATCCAAATACCCAAATATTTTGCTTTCTGGCAGATCCACAATCCTGATGTTTCTTCTAATTCGATTTCTTCTTGTTTTGATAATTATTTAACTAATAATTTTGTTTCGGTAGTATTCAACTTGAAACCTGCCACCTCTCCAAAGTATTTAATCAACTCTAGCACTCTTATCAAGCTTTCTTTAGGGTTTTCACTCATAATAATCAGGTCAACGGCAAAGGCTTTGAACTTGTATGTTTTGTTGCCCTGGATGATGCCTTTGACAGACTGGTCTTCCCAAATTTGATTGTTCATTACCTCCATTACCATAATGAAAATAAGGGGGGGGGATAAGGGGCATCGTTGCCTGGTTCCCTGACTAATGTTACACTCCTCCGAGATATTGCCATTAATAATTATTTTGGCCCACTGTTCTGAGTAAATTGGTCAAAGCTTGAGGCAAAACAAGGGATGGGATGGATGAGAACGGGATGGGGAGTTTATGTCAGGACACTGTCCGCAATCCTCACCATGTCTTCTCAGAAGTAAATCCCACACACTCCAGTGGGACTTTTTTTTTTTTAATATATTTTTTTATTAATTTCCACAAAAAGAATACATAACACATCACATTTCAACTTTAACAAATTTTTCACTTTTGGACTTCCTTCAGCCTCTCTGACAATCATCCAAATTTAATTTTTGAGTACACATTTCTTAAATTCACTATTGCCTTTCGGAAAACCGTTTGAAACCTATTTTTCTTTTTTGCAACATTTCTTTGACTTTTACAGAGCTTCTTTAAATGCCACTAACGTTATTTCTCTGTCACTTATACCTTCCCAATAGTCCACCAACTTTCTCCAGTCCTCGATAAACTTTTGGTCTCGTAGATATCTGATCTTCCCTGTCAATTTGTCCAGTTCTGCATAGTCCATCAGCTTTATTCTCCACTCCTCTAATGTTGGTACTTGTTCTTGTTTCCAATTCTGGGCCAGTAGTACTCTCACCGCTGTTACTGCATATTGAAAAAGTTTGCAATCCTTTCTATTTATTTCATTTCCTATAATTCCTAAAAGAAAAGCCTCTGGTTTCTTACACTCCAGTGGGACTTAAGTCAATCTAGGATTGTAGGTTTTGAGGAGAGGAGAGGAAGTGGGGAAAGGAAAGAAAAACGGGGGAGAGAGTAAGACTGAAGTGGCCAGGGGGAGGGAGGGGGGAGCTCTTGTGGATTCACAACAAGTGAAATTGCCACCTTGAGCAAAGGTGGAAGAAGCAGGGGAACAGACACCTAACGAAGGGTGTGTACTAGGAATCTGAAGTCACAGTGCAAGCCTAGCCATGTTTATTAGGAAGCAGGGTTGTAGTTTTTTAGCAGGAACCCTTACCTTTTTAAAATTAATATTTTTGGGGGGGCGGCGGCTGGAACAGATAAACATATACCCAATGCCCAAACCAAAAATCCATCTGCATCTCTACAGTCATACCTCAGGTTACAGACGCTTCAGGTTGTGTTTTTTCAGGTTACGGACGCACCGAAATCTGGAAGTACCGGAATGGCTTACTTCCGGGTTTCGGCGGTCGCGCCTGCACAGAAGCACCAAATTGCGCTTTGCGCATGCGCAGAAGTGCCAAATCGCAATCCGTTTGTGCACAGACACGGCACTGCGTGTTGCGGCACTGCGTGTTGTGGACGCTGCAGGTTGTGAACGTGCTTCCCGCACGGGTCACGTTCGCAACCCAAGTGTCCACTGTAATCAATAAAGTTGTGGCCATTTCTAACCTAGATCATTGTCTGCTTGGGTTTATTAATCATACCTTATATTTCGCCACTGCCTGGGGGTGGCATGGCAACTGGGCCCGCAATCTCTCTATCTATATAGATATTGACTGACTGATTGATTGATTGATTGATGAGTTCCCCCATCCTTTTTCTCCAGGAAAAAAACCACTGGCTATTAGTATTTGTTATTTGTTTTGTGTTTTCTGGTTTTCTTCTTTAAGAAGCTTTGTTTTTGTATTTCTTTATCCTTTTTGGATTCAGTGGGGGGGGGATGGGGGGGGAAACACACAACCCCTTTTATGTTAATTAATTATGTTAATTGTTCAAAGCCTTGAGTTTTTATCTTTTTAGTTCCGAAACCTATAATGTAACACCCTGGAGATGTTACACAGTTTTTGTTAAAGAGATTTTCCCAAATGAAATTTTTGAGCAGATCACAGCCTTTTTTCTTTTCTTTTTTAAAGTTTGTGGAAGACTACCTGGTTATAACATTCTTTGGAATGCACTGTAAATCTCCATTGCCCCCGGGGATTGTCACATACATTTCAGCTTCCCTTTTGATGTTCCTGCAACGCAGAGTGCTAACCTTGAGCATTCCAAATTGCTACCACTTGCTCCCAGTTTAGTGTGGAGGGTGTGTGTGTGTGTGTGTGTGTGTGCCACCCAAACAGTACCGAATTTACGTATAAACTAAACAAACTATAGCTTAGGGCCCCACTCTCTTGGGGGGCCCCCAAAAAAAATTAAAGGGGAAAAAACTGGAGGTACATTTCCAAAATATAAGATAAAAAACAAATAAAATAAAACCTACATACAGCAACAGTGTTTCACTATTAATATTTGTTGTTTAGTCGTTTAGTCGTGTCCGACTCTTCGTGACCCCATGGACCAGAGCACGCCAGGCACTATTAATATACTTCTTCTTAAATGTATTTCAATTCAACAATTACTTTGATAAAATACATATTTTGTTATGTGCAAATGGCTTTAGATACCTATTAGGTCCATAAATTACCGTGTAGCATATATTCAACACAAAAAACAGTGACAATTTGTTGTTGACAAAGGACAGCTGGACATATAAAGGGCCCCATTCATAGCTGTCAACTTTCAGATTTGAAAATAGGTGATCAGCAGCCTCGAAAATAAGTGATCAGCAGCCTCACCTGTCCCGGGGACAGTCTACGAGATATCTAACAATCCAGGATAGCAGCAGGAAGCAGCAGGAAACGGTGCTGGAATAAGGGAATTTCCTGCAAAAAATGGGAAGGTTGACAGCTGTGGCCCCATTATCTTCAGTAGCTTAGGGCCTCGTCAAAGCTAAATCTGGCCCTGCCCCCCAACCTATGGAAAAGGGTGAGGAAGGGGTCAATGCATACAGTTCCCATGAGCAAAAATTCCAGAGTCTTTCTTTCTACATGAGTGTGCTTTATGGGGTTAGTTTCAAGTGCATTCTGGAGACTTATGGTGATTTTGTAATTCCTTTTTTATTTACAACTATAACTGAGAAGTTGAGCAGCATGGATACATGCATTGCAGGCACACAGATGGACAGTGCTAGCCTAATATTGTGTCCGTAACACCAAAGGAATAGTAGCCGGTCTCTGTTTTCCTCTGACTAGCCTGATTCACAAGCTGTGAAGCTTTGTGTATTCATCAAATATGATGTCCAACACTGAACAGTGATTCCGGATATTGACTACTGTTTTCGTAGAATTCTTTGTCAGCGTGGTGGGAAGATATGGAATTGCTTCATAAACCCATCTTATTTCGAATGAATGTATGTAAATGAAAATATCAAATTCTGTGGAACAGTGCTGATGTAGTCAATATCCGTACATAATCTGGTACCTCACTTCATTTAAAGATTTTCAGAAACTTTGAGACTAAAGATTTCATTTCGTATTTGTTATGGTTTGAAGGAATTCTATAAAGATTGTCTATTGCGTATGTACATGGTCATTGTGTTGCCTAGACGTTGCTATCAAGGAAGGAAGTCGGCAGCAGCCATGGGGAGGCAACGGAATTCTCCCTCACAGCTGCCACTGCTGCCACCACTGTCCCTCAGGGCAATCACAGGCTCATGGTCACCCCCAAGCTCTACAGCAGTGGTACTGGTGGAGAAAACAGGGGCATTCTGGATCAAATCAGAAGCTGGGGTGGCTTTTGTAATCGTGGGACTGTCCCTGGAAAATAGGGGCACCTGGAGAGTATTCTAGTTTATTGAGTTAGGGAGCAGGGAGCAGTTTAGGGCTAGAAGAACCATAGGCCTCACTCTACCACGTTATAACCAAGTTTGGGTCTTCAATGTGTCTAATCACGACGATATTTATACATCAAAATAATATTTTATACATCAAGATGATTACGGAACAGTAAATGGGGTGGTTGTAATCCCCAAATGCCTGGTGGAATGTACAGTGGTACCTCAGGTTACATACGCTTTAGGTTACAGACTCCGCTAACCCAGAAATAGTGCTTCAGGTTAAGAACTTTGCTTCAGGATGAGAACAGAAATTGGGCTCAGGCAGCAGGAGGCCCCATTAGCTAAAGTGGTGCTTCAGGTTAAGAACAGTTTCAGGTTAAGTACGGACCTCCGGAACAAATTAAGTACTTAATCTGAGGTACCACTGTACAAAGTTTCATCAGGTTTCTGTAGTCCAGAAAGGAGCTAGCAAGGCATGTTTCAACAGAGCAAGTTTTCTACCTGTGGTGCCACCACAGTGAAAGCCCTCCTCCTTGTAAGGTGTCAGTTTTGCTTTAGTCACAAACCACACTTGGCACAGAGCTTTATTAAATGACTTAAATTCAGCAGGTTCATATCAGAGGAAGTATTCCCTAAGGTGTCCTAGTCCCCAAATTATGTAAGAAGTTTTTAACATCTTGAATTTAGCCTTCAGAGCGATGAGCGGGCAATAAAGCAGTTCTCTCAGCTAGGCCACTCTTGACAGTGGCAAGGCTTTCTCATGTATGCTTCATAGCACTATGATGAATCAACATTAAGCATTATTTTGCAACAGGGAGCGACTGACAGCCAATGTGGTTCCTGGTGCATTAGGGTCACTATCTAGCCATTCATGTAATTACCAGCTATTGTAGCCAGGCAACCATCTCAACAAACATTGCTCAATATGCTTCTTTGCCCCGTTATTCTAGCTGGCTCTGAAGCTTCAGGCATGCCCCAATCGCAAATTTTGTCAATTATTTCCTTGCAGACAAAGAGAAAGAGTCCATGGCCTGACGTTAGCCTTTGATATTTGTGTGCCTGTTTATACGTCGTCGACTGGCCTTGGCGTGAGTAAAGGCTAAAGGCTATGGCTCTTGTAACCTAGAGCTGTCCTTTCAGGGAAAAAAGAGGAAGGGCAACTGTGACCATCTGGTGCCACCCTGAAAGGAGCAAAGCCATACAGTCAGAGGGAGGAACTGGGCAGCCCTCAAAGAGGAGACACCTTCAAACCAAGGGCTAACCTCTGTAAAGAAGGATGTATTGCCACCCTAAAAGCCTGAGATATTCTTCTGAGCTGTGGGCTCTCCCCTGTGTATAGTTAGGCTTCCTAGATGTGAGTATAAATATATCGAGGAAAATAAAGAGTTTTTAAAATGACTCAAAGATGCTTGTGGTTAAAACATGAAAATGAACGTGCTGTGAAATGTTGCCAGAAAAATCTGAATGTAATCAATTCTCACTGAGATGGTAAACCTCTTGGCACATCTCTCGTAATTTAGCAATCACCAAGAGTGAGAGGTTGGGAAAGAGATCAGGGAAGTGGGAAGGGCCCACCCATTTACATACACATTTCTTGTTAGCTAGCTATTTCTCAGAAACGGTAATAGATACTGGGTAAAGGTGAACTCAGTAAAGTTTCCCTAATGAGATATTGTAGCTGGATTTTGCTCCAAAATGGCCAAAATTCAGGGTTTGACCGAAAGTTTCAGGGTTGTTGTTTTCTGCTTCTTTTGGGTTCTCAATGAAAAGTAGATAAATCTCAGGGTAAGAGGTAAAGGTAAAGGGACCCCTGACCATTAGGTCCAGTTGTGGCCGACTCTGGGGTTGCGGCGCTCATCTCGCTTTATTGGCCGAGGGAGCCGGCGTACAGCTTCCAGGTCATGTGGCCAGCATGACTAAGCCACTTCTGGCAAACAAGAGCAGCACACGGAAACGCCGTTTACCTTCCCGCCAGAGCGGTACCTATTTATCTACTTGCACTTTGACGTGCTTTCAAACTGCTAGGTTGGCAGGAGCAGGGACCGAGCAATGGGAGCTCACCCCATCGCAGGGATTCGAACCACCGACCTTCTGATCGGCAAGTTGTAGGCTCTGTGGTTTAACCCACAGTGCCACCCGCATCCCTCAGGGTAAGAAGGTGGGTGCAAAAAGGCAAATTGTTTTCTGCCTTCTCTTCCAATGCTTAAAAAAACGAACCACTTCCTTTTTACAACAGGTTTTATTTTTATTTTTTGGTGGTGGTATTTTTTTTGCTCTTTTTCTGTGGAAGTGAGCAACAGCGAGGAGAACACTACTAAAACCGGCATAGGCAATGTATCTGGGCACATATGAGGTATAGAGAGGGAATGACTCTGCACTGGAGATAAGACAGAAGATGCTTGAAATCTGTATTAAAAAAAAAAAATCACGAAGTGCCTCCAGGCTCCGCCCACCGTGCTGCAAAGTAAGGTTCCACATGCATGGGAGGCAGGCAGAATAGTAGTGCAGATTTTGTTTGGTTTATTTTCTGAAATGAAAGAAAACATTTATTTAAGGCAAGTTCTGTTCGTGGTTAGGAGTACTATGCACCATTTGCTGCTCCACCTTGGGCAGCAAAATCTCTCTTGGGCTGGCCTTGATACTTGGCAAACCCTATTCATGCTCAGTACCTATTACTCCAGACATTTCTGGCAGGGGGAAATGTTCCTCAAGAGATCTTTGCTTTGTTACGGTGTGTCTGCTTTGTGTTGAAGTTTTCTCAGCCTTCTCCTGCAGATTGGGGCTTGTCTGGTTTAACTGAGTTGTGTAGACCTCAGAGTGTGCAGCAGGTTTTTCATTCCTTCTTCTGGTTCAGTTAGGTAAAATCTTTCAAAAAGCCCAGGGAGCTCAGCTGCTTAGGATCTGATTTAGGATGTGTGTTTGTTTGACTTGTATTTAGTATATTTGTTGGTGGAACAGTTCCACAGAGTGCTCCATATTTGGGGATATCTGGTGGTTATGCTTATGCGCGTGACGTCATTTTGTGTTTCTGCGCATGCGCAAGCACCGAAACCCGGAAGTAACCCGTTCCGGTACTTCCGGGTTCGGTGTGGTCCGCTACCCAAAAATGTGCAACCCGCAGCGTTCATAACCCGAGGTATGACTGTACTCTATATCCTCCACTGAGGATCCAACAAAACGAATCTCTAAATGCATGAGAGCAGAGTTCTCATAATATTACATTGCTTAATACTTTCCTTGCTTTTGTACTATGCTTGGCTAACATAGAAACTTGTAACTGAAATAATTTTTTTGTGGTTTTATTTGTTGTTTGTAATGTTTAATAAAACAACAAAAATTGTGTAAAAGAAGGAGAAAGAAATGTGTTCAGGTGCTACTGGTGCACATAAAGAACCATGCATTTATATTTACATGTTTCTTAGGGTCAGTCACCTGAAAAAGTTAATTACAACTTTAGAACCACTCCATTTAACTGATAACCGTATCCATTAATTATGCTGCTAATTAATTTTATGGAGCAACACGTATTTTAAAAGGACATTTTCTGTGGAAACATATAGCAGCAGAAAATGTTCTGGGAAATTTCTGCCCCGCCTTACTTGATGGGATGGATTTAATTACATCTGTCTTATAATTCTCATGTTCAGTCACCAACCATTTCTCAAATGTAGTTCGGAATATGGTTTAAATTCATCCGAAATGTTAAATCTGCAACGTGTTTCCAGCATTTCGTGTTGCATTTGGTGCCAAATTCACAGCTCAGAAAATCTGTGTTATTATACTCCTTCCAAAGATATCCATGTTTATTGTTTCAAAATTAAAATGCTTCCGAAACAGAAATGCTTACTGCTGAAAAACAAACTAATTATATGTTGAAGAATACAAATGGAGAAGTAGGCATAGGAATAATTGTTATGTTAAGTATCACAAAAAAAAACCAGGTAGACCAACAAGAAACCACTAGCGGGGGAGTGCCCTTGTTTTTTGGGACCTGACTGTGGGTTTCCCACAGGAATCTGGTTGACCTCTGTGAGAACAGGATACTGGACGAGATAAGCCATTGGTCTGATCCAGCAAGCTCTTCTTATGTTCTTATCTTTTACAGCAGATTGAATAAGATGTATTGTCAATATGAGAGACAAATGGATATCACTTAGTTAGATTTATCAGGTATGGCAATCCTCCTAGATGAGAGCAGGATTTTATGGACGAGTTTTTCCTCACTGCCCTCCAAGCCACAGCCTCAAGTAACAAGCAGCTATTGTTGCATAGCTTTCTGTTGTTGTTGCTGCTGCTGCTGCTGCTGCTAACTAATTACATTTATATACAGTCATACCTTGGAAGTTGAGCGGACTCTGTTCCGGAAGTCCGTTTGACTTCCAAAATGTTCAGAAACCAAAGTGTGGCTTCCTGCAGCCAATCGAAAGCTGCGTAAGCCCCATCGGATGTTCGGCTTCCCAAAATAGTTCGCAAACCAGAACAGTCACTTCCGGGTTTGCGGCGTTCGGGAGCCAAAGCGATTGAAAACTAAGCTGTTTGAAAACCAAAGTACAACTGTACTGCCTTCATCCGAAGATCTCAGGTTGGTTCACAAGATCAAAGTTTTCCAGTGTGCTCTCAGTTTTCCAGTATCAAACCAGCACTGAGTGTACTGCACTAACCAAAGAAATAGTTCCATCTTTATGGGACTGAAAAAGACAAGATCTGATGACACCAAGGCCATAATACAGAACTCCCTTACATGGAGGGATTGGGGGAGCAGAACCGAGCTATCTGTGATGTGATTGGTCAATTAGTTAAGTATTTTTATTTATTTACTTGATTTAGGGGGGCAGCTGCCCCCCCCCCGGCTATGCTCATGTTCCCTTATGTGAAATAGTGTAGCTGGAGTTGCAGCCCCTCCAAAGGCTTAATGTATCTATATATACATTAATTCCAAATTATAAAGTATTTCATGCAAATCTCCTTCTGGGCTGCATTGCAGGGGACCTTCCAGCTCCTCAATTCTATGGTTCTATGTATGCATATACATTAACCTCTGTAAGCTGCTGAAGGGGTTGCAATACCTCCTGGCACACTATCTCACACATAGTGGATCTATTTTATCACCTCTGTGATAATGAACCTCAAAAGCGGCTTCTTTGATTACTGTAGTTCAGAATTCAAATTTGTGAAATTTTCGAATTCGTAAACAGAATCAAGTTTCACGTCCAACTGAGATTTGAGGCTGGTGGTGTTCTTGATAAGTAGTCAGACTGGCCACCTGATGCTGTGGAAAGGAATTTAATGCAGATGTTTCCCTTGGGCGGCAATGAACTCTGTGACCCTTTGAACACCGTTTTCACAGTCATTGCTCAATAGCGGCGCTCGCCCAAAGCAGCACATTATGGTGTAAGGATTTTAGCAAGGAGCTTAGGTTTTTTGTGGACACAGGGTACATCTCCTGCCCTCATTATCAGATAGTCTTAAGTGTCGGCCTTGGATTGCTTATCTAAAAGTGTTTTGTACACAAGGCTTAAAGGTCCTCTGTGCCTCTGCTCATGGTTGGTGTGGAACAGAAGGTGGAACTGAAGCATCTGTATTGCAAATGTCTATTTTGTACAATGCAGGTTTTATTCCTGTTGGGTGCAGTCTCCAGGTATGGAAGACCCTTGGGCAGTAATAAGACACCTTTCCTGGGCACCCCTCCTTCAGTTAGTCCTCCCTCAGTGAGTCTACCTCTTCACCACCATTGACACCAACTACTGCAGCTCCTTTTCCTCATGGTTGCTACTACCCACTTGCGGCGCTCATCTTGCTTTATTGGCCAAGGGAGCCGGCGTCCAGCTTCCGGGTCATGTGGCCAGCATGACTAAGCTGCTTCTGGCGAACCAGAGCAGCGCACAGAAACACCATTTACCTTCCCGCTGGAGCAGTACCTATTTATCTGCTTGCACTTTGACATGCTTTCAAACTGCTAGGTTGGCAGGAGCAGGGACTGAGCAATGGGAGCTCACCCCGTTGCGGGGATTCGAACCGCCAACCTTCTGATCGGCAAGTCCTAGGCTCTGTGGTTTAACCCACAGCGCCACCCTCTTGCTTGCTGGTGAGCAAACTGGCAATGGCAATGGCGTCTACTGCTCCTTGTTGTTGTTGGAGGTGTTGGGGTGCAACTCAGCTTGTACTGAAGACTTGTGGGTCTGCACTGGATAAAGTAGCATGAGAGAGGAACTTCCCTAGCCTGTCCTTTAACCTGTGCTGACCTTGCTTCAGGTGCTAGGCTGATACTTTCAGAGTTGCGTATTTCCTTCTTCCTCCTAGCCTTGGGAGAAGATACATCTCTGTGTGTGTCTCCTGCTGATACCAAAGGGCAGGCATGGCTCGTTGTTAGAACTAGGAACCTTCCTATCAAATATGTCTTCCCTTTAATAAAGTTAGCATTTTTATTTTCCTGAATGCAGAGTCTCAGTTATGGCCAGGGGCTAGATGTGATTATCCAGCAACCATTCAGTACTCAGTTCAAATCCCATTTTTAGGTCTATTTTTTTATACTTATCAAAATATATACAAAGGTTTATACCCAATACAGAGTATTTTTTAATACTACACTTTTAAAATCTAATCTAAAAAAAGAGCAAAAGAAAAGAGAAGGGGAAAGAAAAGAATAAAGAGAAAGAAATGGGAAAAGATAAAAACACTCCCAGTTCTCTGTCAGCTAAATATAGTACCACTCATTAACATCCAACCATTCCATTTTCTATAAGCCAATAATTTTTCCATCTTCAAATCCCTTTCACGCAAAAAGTCCGTAAGAAGATTCCGATCCTTTAAAAAATGACAATAATTGTTTTTCTCCAATTAAACACATTAACTTTGCCATCTCAGCTAAGTCTAATAATTTTATCAGCCATTCCTCCATAGTAGGGCTGTATCTTTCCATCTTTGTGCACATAACAATCTCATCGCAATTCAGACTCCAAGCTCACATATTAAGCTGTGCATAAGTTCCAAGACTTCTCACTACCAGCATTGACTGACCCTGAGCAAGCGGTGTGTGAACAAGTAGGCTGCAGTGATGAAGGGGAGGAATGGGTCCTGGAGGAGTCTTGTAAATGGGCCCCCTTCTTTGGGGCTGGCCCTGTTTTGAGTTGTAGCACATGGGGGGTGAAACTCTGAAGCTGCTGCCTACCAGGGGTGAAGCGAAGCAGTAGTGGGGTCATGGTTGCATGGCTGTACTGATGGAAGTGCCAGATTAGCAGGGGCACAGATGTCAGTGCAACTGCTGAGCCTCAACTTTTGCTGCCACCCTGCCCCAGCTCAGGTACAGATAAGTCAGAGTGACATGGGTGTCGGGATGGTGGTTCTGCAATCTTAGGCTTTTAGGCAAGGCCTGCAAGCACACTCTTGCAACTAGCACTACGTGTTCAGTCCTTGTTAGCCTGGCTGCCTGAAGTCTTTGCTTCCTCAGAAACATCTGGTCCTCCCTTTGAATTGCAATGGGAACCTTTTGGGAGAATGTAATAAGAGCCTGATGGCTCTGGCCAGTTGAGTCCAGCATCCTGTTGCCACAGTGGCCAAGCCCAGAAGAAGACAGCACTCTGCTCCTGCAGTTTTCAGCAACTGGTATTCCTTTGACAGTAGAAGGTTCTTGTTCCTGCCTTCTCAGCTTTTGCCAGGGCTTACTGGTTACCTATCAGCTGGGTTCCTGGGCCCTGGCTCCTGCAGTCACCCAACTGCTCTATCTCAGCTGAACCCACATAAAACTCCAAATTCATGTACCAAACTGGGACATGAATACACAATGCTTGGACACAAGGGTTGCCAGATTCCAACCTAGAGATAGTGCCCATTCCTTTAAGAATTCGTGGGGAACAGGTGTGGATTCAGCCGTTGTATCTGAGTGATCTTCCACTAGTCACTTCTTCTCAATCTGCTGCTTTCAGGGAAGCAGGAATCCTGACTGCTACATTAGGGAAGGTGAAAGAGGGTGAAGGGACTGGAGACTCAGTGAATGCATTCTCTTTCACTGCTTTGGACATTTCAAGCAATCAGGCAGGATCTCTGTATCCCAGTCTGTCAACCCTGCCAGGGAGAGTGGTATTATCCAGCCTTGTATTGACAGAGGAGGTCCTCCTGGTACTTTCACCACCTTCAGAAGTTGGCTTGGAGGGGTGGCAGCCAGGACAGGGCATTATTTATGGCAGCCACTAAGCTGTGGAAATCCCTCCCCACAGAGGGAAAATCAGGCACGTTCATTGTGTAGGTTTAGTCATATGCTGATGACACACCTCTACCTTGACTCTTGATACTTGATATATATGTTTTTAGGACGCACCCTGTTCTTTCGATTGTATATTGTTTAAACTATTTTAATACTGTATGTTTACATTGATGTAACCCACCCTGGAATGGGGAGGGTGGGTAGGAAATCTCATAAATATTAGTAATCCCTACTGGTTCAACTGGGGGTGTCAGAAGTTGTACCAGGACCATATATAGGCAAAGTACATACAACTGAGACGCAGCTCTTGCCAATGTAACCAAGTATGAGGACACCTGGTACTTTAGCAGGGCTGCACTTTAATATATCATTGTTTTCCCTGAAGTCAGCGATCCACAGAGACAGATTTGGCTTTTCTCCTTCCAGCCTTAGTTCTTAGCAGTTATCACTAATGTTGTTTCTTAATAAATGTTCATCTGGTTTACAAGTTGTTCTGCGTAAACTGGTGGAAAGCATGATTAAAGGTAAATTATCAAGAACGAATCTTGCAATAGAAAAACCAACAAAGCTTCTGGAAAGCCTGACTGACCTTTTACAATTCTCTGAAAGTGTCATTAACCACATGGACACAGTGATCCTGTAGAAATTGTCTACTTGGACTTTCAAAAAGCTTCGGCTAAAATTCCTCAGCAAAGACTCCTGAGTAAACTTAGCAGCCATAGGATAAGAGGACAGGTCCTCTTGTGGATCGGTAACAGATGCGAGAACAGAAAGTGGGAATAAGTGCCTGTCAGAGCTGCCTCCAGGTCCCAGCTCACAGAGGACCAACGCTAGGCTGTAGTTATGTACAAAAGTCTTTATTGAGGTTCAGTTTCCATTTTAAAGCCGCAGCGCACAGCTCTACGTCTCGACCTTAGACCGGCGAAGTCCCGTCTGAGTCTCCGCCCCTTCCACACCAGTTTAAGACTCTCGCCTTGCTCCACCTCTTCCTAAGTTCCTTTCTCCTCTGGGCCCTCCTGCCCGCTAGGGTTTCATCCTTCCTGGACTCCTCTGACGCTGACCCTGATGATTCTTCCCCCTCCTTCCGGCGGGCTTTAGGACCTGGTTCCCTATCCGGGCTACCTTCTGTGCCGCTCGCCTGTACATTTGAACTTGGCGCACGCACCCAGCCTGCAACTTTCCTCTTGACCGTTCCCTCGCTCTCCGATGGAGGCGTGGCCACCCCTGACTCCTCTTCTCTCGCTGGTGGTGAATATGTGGGCTCTGATATCCCCTGGGACTCCTCCCCCCCACTACACTCTGGTGGGGAAGCTGGTCCTGATTTCCAACTGCTGCTCTGGGAGTCCCCACTGGCCCCTTGTTTCTGGGGTGTCCCCCTTGGGTCCCCCCTTGCCCTGCCCATCGGCGCCCCCGTTTGTGAATCTTCCGATTCGCTGGAGAGGCTCACGGAATCTATTGGGCTGCTGTCATCCTCTCCTACGCTGCCCTCGGATTGCTCCCCCTCGCTCTCCATCTTCTCTCCTCCCTGCGCTCCCGCTGAGTCCCTGACAGTGCCCATTCTCACAATGGAGAGATATAAAACGTGAGGCCCCAGGGGACCTGTGTTTTCTAATTTGCTCATAAATTATCTGGATTTAATAATGTGCAGTGAAGTGCCTAACTTTACTGATGACACCAAATTATTTAGAGTGATAAAAACAAAACAAAAAAGGATTGTGCAAGAATAGCTCAAAATATCTTTTTTTGTGGATGAGTGGGCATTAAAATTGCAGTTGTGGTTCAGTGTAAAGAAATGTATACGGATGCATGTTGGGGCAAAAAATCTTAATTCCACATGTTCACCAGTGGTAGCTGAGTTGGTGGTAAGGATATCCCAGGACATACGAAGGAAGTGTAATGTGAACAGAGGCCACCACACTAAGAGACACATGTGCAGCTGCCTCCCATGCTGCATCAGTTTCCAGGCTGCCACATTTCAGATTGCAGGTGAGGAACTGAATGTTTTAAAAGTTCCCCATTTTGTTTTATTTTATATTTAATCCCTCATAACAAAAGCTGTTGCTCACGCAAGAAGGTGGGCGAGAATGCTCTCCCTTACACACTAGTTTTATATGTCTGGAGAGTTGTTTTGTTTTTTTAATGTGTGGGAGCGCTCAAATAGTCAACCTCTCACTTGCAATCTGAAGTACAGTCAACAGCAAAGGATTTGTCATGTCAAGCTGCAGATTGCATGGCTTGGCTCTATACAAAAGAGGTTTATAGGTGACAGACTCGGCAAGAATACCCGCATCTGGGCGACATGTACCATCATGAGAGCAATCCCACAGAGGCTTGTTTCAGGTGATCCATCTCAGCTCCCTTTGTACAGAAAGGAACATGTGATCCCCAAACACGAATCCAGCCTGTGACTCACGCAATTACAGCTTCAACTAACCTTGCTTGCTTTGCATGTAAGGGCAGTCATTACCTCCTTTTGTCTCATTCACCTTACTCACCTCTTTACTTTGGAGAGCAACAAGAGCAACTGCAGTGTGGGTGCCACAAAGTCATTTTGGCAAGCTTTGGATAACTCCTTAGGAATCTGCCTGCAAAAAGAGCAAGCAGACTAGAATGGTTGTGTGTGCAATGTGTGCATGGGACGGGGGGAAGTGCTCTAAGTGGGTTTGTTTGCCCCCTTGCTTCATTTTTGCAAAGAACAGTGGGCCTTAGTAGCTCCAGGAGGCGTCCTTGAGGAAGGCACAGCTTTGTGCAGCTGCCTGAGAGAAAGGGACTGGTGTAGAATTCTACAGACGTTATTTCGGTCCTGTGATGCACTAGGTAGGACACAACTAGATATTCTAAAAAATAAATAAATAAAGGAATTGCTTAAGGAATTAGGGATGCGGGTCGCGCTGTGGGTTAAACCACAGAGCCTAGGACTTGCCGATCGGAAGGCCGGCAGGACTTCCGGGTTAGCGCAATCCGGTTAATGGCGGATTCCCTCCGAGCTCCGGAGGGAATCGGCTCCATTGCAGACTGGTCTTACCGCGACGGCGACGCAGGGACCCTTAGAAACCGCAGGCGCGGAAGCCTGCGGACCTGGTGACTCGGCGGGCACCTAAAGCGCCCCCCCAACCCACGAAGAGCCTTTTTAAAGGCTGCGGAGAGGGTACGGGGAGTGGCGTGGTGCTGTGAGTAGACCGCTACTGCAGTGGAGCGAAGCCGCGAGCCATGGCCGGAGACCGCTGACTTTCTTCCCTGAAATTCGGACTTTAACTAATCCGTGAGTAGATTGGAACTTGGACTTTAAAAATTTTATCCTTGAATTCGGCACGATCGGGGGATGTGCTAAAGGGAAGTCCGCACCCCCCTGCCTACAGAAAATTTAAAGCAAAGATCAGAGAACTAAGGTGGAGAGTTCTTTCTTTGGTGTTTTGTAAAAAGATAATATTTGCACGAATTTGACAGAAGAAGATTTGTGCTGGAGAGTAAGAGTGGAATTTTAGAAGTTTTTGTTTAAACCTCCCCAGACCCGGGGGTGTCCTCTATGTGAGCTGGAGAAAAAGGAACGAGGAGTTTGACAGCTGTCAAAGGAGCTGTCAAACGGGCAGCGAAAGTTAAAAACTTTACTATTTAACACTTTTTTGGACTTAATTTGCTACATTTGAACTAAAGTGGTTGGAAATAAAGTAGGGAAATAACAAGGTAAAGGACTATTGGGAAAAGACTATTAAGTAACTAGAATCCCCCTAGGGGAAACATTGAAACATTACAATGGCTGCAGATGGAAAATTACAGGCAGAGTTAGAAAGAATGTTTTTTCTTGTGGGAAAACTGCAGGAGCAGACTTCGGTCATGAGTAAACAACTTATAACCTTGAACTCTAAAATAAGTGACTCTGCTGAAGGCACAATGGACTTGACTGGGAAAAAATCTGCAGCTGAATCAGAAGAGATAACTTTGGAACAGGGGGAGAGTGAGCAAGGGCCAGTACAGATGGAGACTACCAACCACAAGCTTACATTGTTAGAATATAAAGAAGAAGACCCTTGGATTACAAATCTGCGAAAGATGCGAAAGAGGTGGGAGGAAGCCCCTGGAACATTTGGAATATTTGAATTTAAAAGAAACAAGAAATATGACTGGGGCTTCCTCTTCGAGTATGGATTGGTTGACCTTCTGTAGCAGCTGGTGTCAAGTACTTTGGATGGAAGAAATTCTGATGAGACCGAGCTGGAACTTCCTCGAAACCCGAGGACCAATGAGGAGGGCTACCAACAAGATCGGCAAAGAGAGACTGACAGGGACTTAAAGGCCTCAGATGTGAGGAATCCAGGCTAAAAACTGTTTTTGTGGACGTGGGGACATTTGGAAGGGACAGAAACCGGGCTGGGGGGGGGGGGAAGGAGAAATTTTTTTTAAAAAAAAAATCTTTATGACTTTTGTGTTTGATTATTATGATTTTTTTTTAAGATAAAAGGGAAATTCGTGGAAGGAACTTGAGTCGACCTTAGAAAAGGTTTTAATATTTATAAGAAAATTGGATAAGTAAAATCTGGCTAAGTAAAAGGTTTTTTAAAAATATATATATACAATAATAATATGTAAAGGATGAGAGATATGAATTTGCTGAGTTAATTTAATTGAACTAGGATGTATGAAGGGGGGGTGGGGGGAGGTCAAGAACTGGGGTTAGGAAAGTAAGGTTATGAAACTTCATACGTGTTGTCTTTGTTTATGTGTGTGTATGTTTGTCTTGATAAAATGTGAAAATTTAATAAAATTTTTATTAAAAAAAAAATTACTTTTGCTAATTCAAAAAAAAAAAAAAAAAAGATCGGAAGGCCGGCAGTTCGAATCCCCTAGTTTGAGGTGAGCTCCCGTTGCTCGGTCCCTGCTCCTGCCAACCTAGCAGTTCGAAAGCACGTCAAAGTGCAAGTAGATAAATAGGTACCGCTCCGGTGGGAAGGTAAACGGCGTTTCCATGTGCTGCTCTGGTTCGCCAGAACCGGCTTAGTCATGCTGGCCACATGACCCGGAAGCTGTACGCCGGCTCCCTCGGCCAATAAAGCAAGATGAGCGCCACAACCCCAGAGTTGGTCATGACTGTACCTAATGGTCAGGGGTCCCTTTACCTTGTGAAATGTTCCGTGAATGACCAGAGGGGGAGCACGCAAAATAATGATAGTGCAATTTTTTTTAATACAGTGGTACCTCGGGTTAAGTATTTAATTCGTTCCGGAGGTCCGTTCTTAACTTGAAACTGTTCTTAACCTGAAGCACCACTTTAGCTAATGGGGCCTCCTGCTGCTGCCGTGCCGCCTGAGCACGATTTCTGTTCTTATCCTGAAGCAAAGTTCTTAACCCAAGGTGATATTTCTGGGTTAGCGGAGTCTGTAATTGAAGTGTATGTAACCTGAAGCGTATGTAACCTGAGGTGCCACTGTAGAGACCTGCACCCCAATTTCCTCTACATAAAGAAAGCAGTACTCCCTTTGCCTGGGCTGCAGGAAACATGATCCCTTAGAACTGAGTTAACAGAAATTTAATTTGACCAACTTCTATTGCTGGTTTTGGTGAAAACTTGAATTGCTGAGTTTCTCTTTTCGTTTTAAATCTAACCCTATTTTAAAATATACTCCTTACCCTTCCCTTCCTTTATTCAAATGGTAATTTAGCCAAAAGATGCAACACTTTTAATGGTATAAAAGATTTGCTGAAATTTGAACTCTGCACATGCACAGACCATATAGGAATTCCAACCTTGGCTGCTGGGTTCAATCCGGCTAAGAGAGAACAAGCATCACAAGTATTTAGTTGTGTTTAGTCATAATTTAGTCACGCTTAGACCTAGTGAAATCAGTGGGACTTAAAATTTGTCTTTGAGGATATGCAAAGTGCCTTTTACCTCATCACTGAAACTGCATCCTATACCTTAGTTGGTCTTTAAGGTGCTACTGGAAGGAATTTTTTTATTTTGTTTTGACTATGGCAGACCAACACGGCTACCTATCTGTAACTGCATCCTATTCCCTTCAAGTTAGGGAGAATAGATTCCACAGCCACATTCTCTGCCCGAATTGCCTAGAATTTGCCTTCTTTTCCACTATGCTGTGCAACCAAAATGTTCTCTTGTCACCCTCCCCAAAAGTGGGGGAGACTATTCCTAATCTTCTCTTGCTCCACAACTCTGTTCCAGCTCCTTTTCGCAAAAAGGCGGGGGACACACCTATTTTTCATTGCATTCCTCCCTCCACCTTCCTGGCCACAGATAAAACTTTCTGCACAAATAGTCAAATTCTTGCCAATTATTCAAAGTTCATTGAGATCTACATATGACCTCAGGAAACATTTATTTCCAAATACACACACGCACACGCATGTAGAAATCCCATTGATACCAATGGGAATCACCTCCCCCCGCCCCCCCCCCGTGTCTAATTGGTGCAAGGGGATGGGGCAATTTTTTTTTAGTTTAAACTGCCTCTCCTCATGTGCTGCAGTCACAATAAACCACCCACTCCTGCAAATACCTAATATTTAATTTTTTAAAAAGCAACAGCCATGGTTACTAATCACACTATTAAAGTAACATCTGTTTATCATCAAGTGGATAAGTGCTTTGATTTGTGAGATCTCTGACTCCAGGCAGAGGGTATGCCTGTAAGGTTTGGGATAAGGGTACATTTAGGGTGCTTTGCGGAGGCCCAAGATTGACACGGGGGGGGGGGGGGAATCACAGATGCCAAAACAGGTAAACAGGTTTGGGCTAGAACATGACAATGTTTAATTTAGTCTCATCTGAAGATGATTCACCTACAGTAGAAGAAATGCATTTTCTCAATCTAGCTTCTGCCAAACATAACACAGTCATCATCTCTTTTGCAAATTTTATATTTAGCAATTGGTAATTAACATAAATAGTTTTCTCCTACAGGAAATTTCTGTGGAGTTTCTAAAGGCACCATTCCATTTGTTTGTTTGTTTTAATACAGTCACTCATCCTTTGTAATTATAGGCATGCTTCAATATTTCTTCATGTTTGTTTGCTCTATTATTCTGTAGTAGAGCATCATACACAGTGATAGTGCTGTACAGATACTGTATTAATAATTTGAGTGTTCGATGTGTGTACATGTGTGGAGTCTAAACTCCAAACACTCTTAGATGCCTGCCCATAATGTACAGTTGTGGCTGTCCCATCCAGATACTTTGAACATAAGAAAATCCCGATTTTTTTTTTGGAAGCAATTTTCTATATAAAAAGGGGCTGTTCAAGTAGGATGACAAGACTTACTGGTCCTTCAGATAACCTTATTTAATGAGTTTGCAGACACCTAGCTAATCAGCACATTGGTGCTTGCTGAAGTTCCAGCGAGTGGTTAGTTCGAGATCAACACCCAAGACTAATCCATGGCAAGTATTTAGGATATTCTCCCTCATTTTACTCTTGTTGGCGGCCTTGGGCCCGATCAGCATGTATTCAGGATGCTCTGAACTAGCCACATTGCTGTTCTGTTGGGAAGCAACAGAAGGAGCAATCAGGTTGTGTTGCTTTAGTTTAAAGAAGGAGAAGGACGAGATGCTGGTAAAAAAAAGTCTTCCTTTACTGCAGCACAGCACTCCCCCAGACCCATTAGCCTTTTTCTCCATAACCTCTGTTTCCCCAATCTCTCCCTCTCTGCTTAAACTTTGTGCCTGTGTAATTGCTCTGCCAATTGCAACTTCCAGCTACCACTACCTCTACCTGCAGTTGTCTGCCCTGCCCTCCACCCCACCAGCCCCAGTGGTCAGAATCCTGCTCCTACTGCAGGGGTGGCTAACCCCCAGTCTGAGGGCCTGATTCAGCCCCTCAAAGCAATTTTTCTGCCCTCCTCCCCTGTCTTACCAATTTACCCTATACTAAGAGAAACAACGAGGGACGCGGGTGGCGCTGTGGGTTAAACCACTGAGCCTAGGATTTGCCGATCAGAAGGTCGGCGGTTCGAATCCCCGCGACGGGGTGAGCTCCCATTGCTCGGTCCCTGCTCCTGCCAACCTAGCAGTTTGAAAGCACGTGAAAGTGCAAGTAGATAAATAGGTACCGCTCCAGTGGGAAGGTAAATGGTGTTTCTGTGCGCTGCTCTGGTTCGCCAGAAGCAGCTTAGTCATGCTGGCCACATGACCCAGAAGCTGTACGCCGGCTCCCTCGGCCAATAAAGCAAGATGAGTGCCGTAACCCCAGAGTCGGTCACGACTGGACCTAATGGTCAGGGGTCCCTTTACCTTTACCTTTAAGAGAAACAACAAAAAATTAAAGAGGCACAACTCAGGAATGGGCAGTGATGTTTAACAACCCAGCACCCTGATAGAGATACAAATTCAAAGCAAATTGCCCACTCCCTATTCATATATCCTTTGATGAGTGGGAAAGGGGATGATAACACAGATCACCTGAAGAGAAGGCGTGTACCGGAACGTGCTTGAGTGCAAGAATGTGGGGTGTTCAGACACACTTTCTGCCACACTCATTGCTGTTTTTCTAGGGAAAGAGGTGCTAGGACTCGCCATGAACGCCTCCCTTGTTCTCTTATAATGGCAATGGTGCCCACCTGAGAGGTGCTGGAACTGAGTTCTGGCGAATTCTAGCTGGAAAAAAAAGCCCTGGCTACATCCATTTCTGGTAGGCCGTCCCCAGAGTGTAGGCCAAGGATCAATGCAGCCTTTAGTTGCATCTCTCTTAAGTCTTCAGGGAAAGAGCTCATTCTCTGGACTGCTAGTCGAGATCCTTCTTGACTGGAATTGCCAGGGTTTGAACATGGGATCTTTGTACATTTTAATCCCACCCTGTCCCCCAAGGAGAACAGAGTGACTTTCATGGTTCTCCTCCAGCCCTGTTTTATTTTCTCAACAATCCTGTGAAATAGATTAAGCCAAGAGACAGTGGCTAACCAAAGCTTCCCAGCTGAGTGTGGATTTGAAACTGGGTTTGAATCTGTAATCGCTTCACCACACCAGTTCTTATGTGTGCAGGGTGTGCTCTCTGGCACACAGCTGTGGACTCCCCATGCAGCTTCTTTCCTTCTGGCAGAGGATCCCACCCGGGGGCTTGAACCAAAATATTGAGAAGCAGAAAACGTGTCTCCACCAAGTCAGGAGTAACTACTTCAGCATTCACAGACAGTGTTGTGTGTGCCAGATGATGGTGTTTTAGGGACAGGATAACAGCTATGTAGATAAGTCAAGAGATTGACTAGTCGGGGTTATTACTTTGTCATCACTGTAACTTACCAGTTTAATGGCCCTGTTTTCGGGACATGCATTATTCAATTTAGATACTCCAGACTTTAATAGCTCAGCAGGTTTGGCTTGCATCGTTGTTCTGCTGTACACTTGAGAAGCAGGAAAGGCTGGAAGTTCAAAGTAAGCAAGCCAAGCCTCACCCATTGTATTCCGGGCAGGTCACCAAATCAACAAGGAGTGCGATGCAATTTGGCTGGCTCTAAGGACCTGAGATGATCTCAGCAATCTCAGATTCCTAATTAAAATGGGGGGGGGGGTGAGGGGGCTTATTCTACATTCCTCCTCTAGTGTGGTTTCATTCCACATCATTAGCTTCCATATAGGTTGTGGATTCTGCTAGTGTCTTAACTCATGTGTCAGCTGTTGTGACGTGGGGTTTGTGATTTCAGCTCTCTTGACATAATATGCTGGAGACAGTTCTCTAGTAACACTTCTTTATTAAAGCAACAAGACTGAGACCTGGGGAGGGGAGAGCTACATTTATAGGGACAGGGAACTAGCTAGAAAGGATACATTTTGGAGGGAACAATATCAGGCAATCACAGTCCTGCCTTTTGGAGGAAACCAATAAGACAGAGGATCCAAATACAGCAGCTTAAATGAACCAATAGTAGCTGTACCCTCTGGAACCAAAAGGCAGTTACTTTACCCTAATGCAATACAGACAATAATAATACAGATATAAAATCCTTTGACTCAATACACAACATCAGCTATGTTCAGAAGCACTCTACTTTGGAATACCAGTTAACAGGGAGGAGCGACCTGAGATAGCTTTCCTTTTTCCTTTTAATGCTCTGCTTTTGTGCTTTCCTTTTCTTTCTTTTTTAAATTTTTATTGGAATTTTATTTACAACATAACACAAACCCCCCACCCCCAATACACAAATCCACCCTCATTAAACGTGAACATAACATACAGTGAACATAACATACAACAATACAAACAACCAAATAAAAGATTTCCTTTATCCTTTATCTGGCCTCCTTATTTACTTATTAGAAACTGTTTCCTTTATGAATAATTATTAAGATTTTTCTAATTATAACTTAAATATCCACAAAGTCTCCTGCAGACATTAATCGAAACAAGTCCAGGTATGTATTTTAGGGCACTGTTTTGCGAAGTATTCTCTGCATTTTCCCCATGCTTTTTGAAACTCTTGTCTAGTGTGATCTCTAATTGCCTCTGTTAATCTAGCCATTTCAATATACTCTAACAGTTTATCTTGTCATTCCTTTTTTGTTGGCACAGTTTCTTTTTTCCAGTTTTTAGCAATTAGGATCCTTGCCGCTTCTGTGGCATAGAGGTATATTTTCTGATCTTCTCTTGCTATACCAGTGTCCGTTATCCCTAGTAGAAAAGCTTCTGTATTTTTCATAAAGTTATACTTAAACATTTTTTTTAATCTCATCATACACTGTGTTCCAGAAGCTTTTGAATTTTTTACAGGTCCACCAAACATGTATAAATGTTCCCTCTGTTTTACCACACCTCCAGCACAGATTTGTTTTTGTCTTATACTTTTTAGCTACTTTGGTAGGTGTTAAGTACCATCTATAAAACATCTTGATTAGGTTTTCCCTCAATACTTCACAGGCTGTAAATTTCCAGTTCTTTCTCCATAGTTCTTCCCATGGTGTTAAGTTAATGGTTTTCCCAATATCTAAAGCCCACTTGATCATTATCTCCTTGACCTGTTCGTCTTTGACCTCCGACTCCAATAATGTATCATACATTTTTTATATTACCTTGGTTTTCTTTTGTAATAACACTTTTTCTAATAATGAAGGTTCGTTTGAGAAACCTTTTTTCTTATCTGTCCTGAACACTTCATGCAATTGATGGTATAGGATCCCACCCGTAAGGTGTTGTTTAATTTCCTCATAACCTTTAATTACCAATTTATTATCTTTCCCCCAATCAGATCTTTATATGTGGCCCATTCTAATTCCATATTTTTCTTTTTTATTGTAATTGCTTCTAGAGGTGATGCCCACCATGGTGTTTTCGGTTCTAGAAGATCCTTATATTTTGTCCTTGTTTTATATAATGATTTCCTTATGACATGATTCATAAATCCCCCTAATGAGATACTTTTTATTTTAATATCATTTCTTATGGCATTCATCAATAATTCCAATAATTTCCTTTTCATGCTCTGCTTTTGTGCTTTCCAAGAACATCTGCTAGGCCACCGTTGGAGGCAGTGATACAGCGTAAGCAGTGTTTACATTAACACCCAGTAGTAATTGTTTTTAGTTGTTGGAATTCTAGATACTGTAAATAAATAGTAACAGGATGTGGTCTTCGTATGCATGATCCATAAGACACATATTAACTCTTTTGTGCACCTTGGCAGTTATTACTAATGTTGTCAACCAATTAAATAATATTTAGTTGATTTAAAATTAATAAATGATTCATTTTTTTTTAAGCATGCATATTGCCACTATTTCAGTGTAGGAGCCTTTTGAGATATTGAACGAAATGTAAAATAACTAGCAATTTAATGAATAAAATCTCACTGTTAGAAGGAAGGGTCATCGTTACATTTTAAATTCTCATTCCCTTTTACAGTAACACAACAGTAACACAAGAGGGGCCTCAAAAGGAGTTGGGGGCGTGACGTGACAAGAGATATGTTCCTAAAACCTGCAGATCCATCAATTAAAATTTCCCTCGTCAATTGAAATTGGCTCCCACTGATCAAGCCGTTAAGCCTTGGGTTTATTAATCTCTTGATTAAATGAATTGCAGCTTGCAGCCCTAGTTATGACTGCACTTGAAAGGATAACTATCACTTACAGGAAAGCATCATTATGCCTATGCAGAGAGAGTATTCAAATTCAAAAACATCACCTAGGAAATTCTTAGCACTGTAAGGCGGGCAGTTCTATACTTGCATTACTGTAGATGAGTGGCTGTCTAAGGCCACTCAGTTTTTTTAAGATTTAGAACATAAGACCAAGTGGTCCATCTGGTTGGGCATCCTGTTCTCACATTTGACCAACCAGATGCATGTAGGAAGCCTCAAAGCAGGACCTAAGAGAATGACCAGGGTGAGATTTCTACTAGGGAAATTCCTGAGTCTTAACCACACTCTGATGCTACTGCATTGCAGAAGCCCCAGCTAAGCTTTTCCAAAAGCTTTTGGAATCTGGTCCATCTGTTGATGTTAAGGAACCTTCTGAGGCTCTCTGATATGACATGTTTGCAAAACACTTTGAAGAAGGAAAAAAATCACTCATACCCGCTATTCTATGGATGCAACAATTGAAATAGATCAGTCTATGGAAATGTCCATAATTCTGTCTGGTCCTGAGCTGTTGGGTGAATTGTTGAGGCCTGATGTGTTCTATGTTATAAGTCAAGCACTGCTGGGAATTGCTTCTTTTTGTTTTTCAGTGTATTTCCTATCAGTAAAAAAATTCTCTCTGGCACGAGCAAATTTTTAATCTGAAAGTGTGGCCCACATAAAAAATTTGAGAACCACTGTCCTACACAAAGGACTTTAATCTAGGTTCTCCTATGGGTGCCCCTGCCATCTGAGTAGAGATGGATGGCTCTTAGATGGGCTACTGAGTTTTGGTGGCCCAGTTATGGAAAGATATGCCCAGAAAGACTTGCTTGGCATCTTCCTTGTTGTCTCTTTTGTGTCTAGCAAATGCCCTTTTATTTTACCATCAGATTTTAATCTTGAGTATTGTTTTGTGCCGCTTTTATAAGTTTTATAAGCCTACTATAGCCCTTTGTGTCTACAGTTCAATTCTTTCATTCATTCTTGTAAACTCTCCTGGGAATTTTACTGGAGGATGCTATTAAAAATACTTTAAATAAAAATAAACGATAAATATATTAAATCATTTTCCTGGAAATGATCGTTAAATCCTTTTCCTGGAAAAGGCACTTTGTAAATCCAAGGTGTGCTGCAAACTTCTTTCCCAGCCTTCCTACCTGAAAGGCTATACTTAGAAATACCTGTGATTTCATCTGGCGCCATCTATATGTGCAGGATGTGCTCTGCTGCCAGATTATGAGCCCTGCCTTGCTGCGCATCCTGATATGAATCAATCTAATGCTTCAGCCTTAGCCATTAAGGGCAGGTGATTCTTTCTACAGGAAGCAGCTAAGCAAATGAGCTCATATTGAGTGAGTTGAGTGGGATAACAAACCTGGTTAATCTGTTTCTTATCCTGCCAACAAATTCTTCTCCAGCTTCCCTTGACGTGTCATCCATAACTTTATCAACCCTATCAGGTATCATTTGCCTTGCTTTTGTGTTACCTAAGAGAAGCAGTGTGCTCTCACTCTAGACTGGGATTGTGGAAGAAAGACAAGTGGGGTGTAATATCCAGAAGTGACTCCACAGAGTCACCACGGCTCATCTGTCTGTTAGCAGGCCCCCCAAACACCACAGATGTTGTCTCTGCATGCAGGGAGAAGTTCATCAAAAGACAGCAATTGCACAATTTAGAGTTCATTTGCCTAATGCTCCCTTTTAAAATAACCCTTTAGGGGCTGTGCCAAAATTACAAAATTCCTGATAGCGGGTGGTGGTCTTAAATCACAAGCTCTTTTGAAATAGAACCAGAGAAGTAATTTTCAAGGGAGTGCCTTTGCTTGATTGCTTCAATCTGAAGTAGGGTTCTCTCAAAGGTCTCGGAAGAATACAAAATTGTAACTTGGCCCGTTGTCTTATATTGAAGCAGCTTCTATCACTGTGGCAAAGTAATATGCAGACAGCTACATTTACCTTACACTCTTCAGACTATTTAAATAGTAATTCCTTACATTTGCACAAGAGGGGCTAGTGAGTTCTAACAGAAAAGTCTCGTAATCCCCGAATTACAACCCCCCCCCCCCCAGGTTTTTCAGGGTTGCCATAACCAACAAATATGAATCTGTAGTGGCAATAAGCCCTGGAATCCAGCTTCTTCCTTCTGGCAAGGACAACAACTGTGGCTTGGCAATGCTAGCATTCGTAATAAACTTGTTTGTCTCCAGTGGGAGCCAATATGAAGGAGAAGGCACACAGGAAATAAATATGTTGTGCTGTTATTGTTATTGTTGTATCTTTTTCTGCCTGCGATTGCATTTTAAATGGATTCCCCCCCCCCCGCATGGATGCCCACTTTAAACACAGTACTTAGACTAAAATTTTCTCCCAGAAGAAGGAGGATTGATCTTGTCTTTTCTAATAAATCTATCGCTCTAATTAATAACAGCAATGCTACATACCGTAATATGTGCCTTTGGTATACAGATAGTCGAAAACCTGTGTATCTCAACTTGCAACACACATACATGACACACATACACAAACACTGATTTCTTCAATGAAATTTGCTTTCTGTGCTTAATTTAATGCAGTAATTCACAAAGAGGATATACTTAGCCACCCACATAAACCTATATAAAACTTACGCTCTTTCCCACACCCTGCGAAGAACTTCCTCTTTCTGAACTTCTTAATTCAGGAAAGCACTGGTGATTCATAGATAAGAGACCTTGTCGATTCCTGCAGGGCAGGCTGGGTGACTAGCAACCCAGCACCTCAGAACTGGAAGGCTTGGAGAGTTGCGCTGGATGCACACCCTTCTGTTGGCAGGGAGCCAGTTGTAGGTGCTGTGAGCCATAGGCTTGTGGCCTGCAGGGAAGAAGGATCCTGCTCCTCCAAAAGGGGTTGTAGGAAATGGCTTGAAGCAGCCATGACCTGCCTGGAAATGTGAAAGGGGGAGAAGCAGGGAGTTCTCTGCGGTTTCCTTCTGAGCAATAGCCACCACAGCTGAGAATGCGGCAGAGGCTGCATGGCCAGAGGTTCACCCAGGGGAATGGGGTTCTTTTTTGTGCTTCCCACAAGGCAGGAGCCAGGGCTAGAGGGAGGGGAAGAGTCTGAGCCAGAAGGAGATGGGGAACAGGGTGTAGGTTGTGGGGCAGGAGCCGGGACTGGAGGAAAAGCAGGATGTGCCAGGAGCGGAGGAAGAGATGGTCCTGAGAGAGTGAGGTGGTAGAATCCCCTCTGTCCCCCAGGACCAGGAGGGGCTTGAAGAGACGGGATGCAGGTGGCACTGTGGTCTAAATCACTAAGCCTCTAGGGCTTGCCGATCAGAAGGTTGGCGGTTCGAATCCCTGCGACGGAGTGAGCTCCCGTTGCTCTGCCCCAGCTCCTGCCAACCTAGCAGTTCGAAAGCACGCCAGTGCAAGTAGATAAATAGGTACCACTGCGGTGGGAAAGTAAATGGTGTTTCTGTGCGCTCTGGTTTCTGTCACAATGTTCCATTGCACCAGAAGCAGTTTAGTCACGCTGGCCACATGACCCGGAAAGCTGTCTGTGGACAAATGCCATCTCCCTCGGCCTGAAAGTGAGATGAGCACCGCAACCCCATAGTCGCCTTTGACTGGACTTAAGCATCCAGGGGTCCTTTACCTTTTTACTGAAGAGACAGGCACAGTGGCAACTTCTGTGTAGGAGAAGTCGCAGCTTGCTTGCACGCACCCCATCAGACGAGCCTTCTTAAGTTTAGGTGAGTGTAGCCAGGGGGGCGCAGCTGTCCCCCCAGATCAAGTAAAACAATAGAAATACTTAACTAATTGACCAATCATGTCGGTTCTGCCCCCCACCCGGCAAAAAAAATTCCATGGGCTATGCCCATGCGTAGAGCCATGATTACACTGTTGCTCCAACCATCCAGTTCATAGCACAAACCTAGGGAGGGGAGGCCAGCTCCTTAGTCGTCAGAAGTGTGCGTGTGCATGTTCTGTGCACCATAGGATCAACTGTGTGTGCTTTGTCAATAAAGAATTAAACTACCTGCCATTTGTCCTCCTTGCACTGGGTCTGCTCAGCAGCTGCTGCTCTCCTCAAATTGTTAGCCCCCCTGCCCCACTCACCCAGCTATGTTCAAGTAACAACTCCAAGAGATCTGATGACTGTCTCTTGCTGCTATATGGGCATGGTGCTTATTTTAGTACACTGGTACCTCTGGTTAAGAACTTAATTCGTTCCGGAGGTCCGTTCTTAACCTGAAACTGTTCTTAACCTGAGGTACCACTTTAGCTAATGGGGCCTCCCGCTGCTGCTGTTGCACCAACGCCGTGCGATTTCTGTTCTCATCCTGAAGCAAAGTTCTTAACCCAAAGTACTATTTCTGGGTTAGCAGAGTCTGTAACCTGAAGCGTCTGTAACCCGAAGTACCACTGTACTGTTGGTATCCACCTGCTGCTGATTTACATATATAGTTTACCATTAATCTGCATGACAGTTTAGAAGGATGACAACAAAGAGGTAGGTCCCTGCCCCCAAGGAACTTGCATTCTAAAATGGCAGGAAGGAACTTGCATTCTAAAATTTGACAGCATGGGTGGGGGGAGATGGCAGGGAGGCTAAACAGTGCGGGGTGTGTGGTGGACTGGTTCTTGCGTAGTATTGTAAGATTATTTGCCTTATATTTTTAATTCATTCTTTATATTTACATTAATCCATTGGCATACATCATAGGACTAACAAAAAAGCATGAGTTCTTTGACAGCCTGATAAAACTCTCGGCTAACATGACTCTTCCCCCATTCTCTCTCTCTCTCCCCCCATAGTGGAGTGAGGTGCAGGAGATCGTAAATGGCACTCCAATGTACATGTATCAAGACTGCAGCGTGCTCTCGGAAGGCGATACTGACCACTGGCTTCGGACCAACTGGATATTCCGAGCCGAAGCCTTTTCCCGCATCTACGTGGAGCTGAAATTCACCATCCGGGACTGCAAGAGCTTCAAAGGAGAGGCGGTCAATTGCAAGGAGACATTCAACCTCTACTACATGGAGTCGGAGCAAGACGTTGGCATCCAGTTCCGCCGCGCTCTCTTCACCAAGGTCAGCAGGGGTTGCAGAGCTACAGAAAGTTTTCAAAACTTGGCTTACTCAAGAGCAGAAGGAACATCCAGTCTAAACAACAGCAGAGGGGAAGGAGAGATGAGAATGAGCAGAATGGTTTGGGAGAACAGGAGCCCTTTGGGTGGCTGAGTTGCAAGAGTAAAGGCTTTGGGTAGGGATGTGGCAGGAAGCAAGCAAACCCCCCCCCAAAAAAAAACCCAGGGTGGAGCAAGGCCATGAAGCTTGTACAGGGTGTGGAAGTAGACATTATTATATGGGCCCACCCAGATAAATTTTCTCAGGAATGAGCACTCTATGGAGTCAGTACTGAGCCCTCTGGCCTTGTGGCAGCGCCCCTTGGATTTCTGTTCCCCAAAGCTCCAGTTTTCAGCTGTGATGCAAACAGGAGAGCCTTCTAATGAAAGGGGTGGGGAATGCTGTCTGTGTACACTTGGTACAACATTTTCCACATTTCCTCTTGTTCTGTGGCTTTCCCTGCGAGGCGGGGGGAACCACTCTTATGCACTCAACTGGAGCAATCAGCAATTCATGTTTTATCACTAAAAGGGAGTTTACAGTCGAAAAGGAGCAGGGAAAGGGGGAAACCACTTGGACCCATGCCTAGAAAGTGTGGATTAAGCAGAAAACCACTCGGACTCATCCTTTCTAGGCTTGGGACAAGCAGAAGTATGGACAAACCCTGAGGATCTTTTTACACATTACACATGAGTCGACCTTGTTTGACACAGAGTGTACACAGCAAGGAGCTATGGCTAGTCACAGGTTTTTTTGACATAGCTGTCAACCTTCCCTTTTTTTGCGGGAAATTCCCTATTTCAGCACCGTTTCCCCCTGCTTCCCACTGCTGTCCCGGATTGTTAGATATCCCGTAGACTGTCTCCGGGACAGGTGAGGCTGCTGATCCCTTATTTTCAAACCTGAAAGTTGACGGCTATGTTTTTTGATAATCTGTTTCTGTACGCTTTAATTTGTCACAGTCACATTCTATGTGTATATTTAAAAGATCTTAGATTTGCATTTTAAAACTTGCCATGCGAAGGGGCCCTTAGCCAAGGTTTTCAGGAGCATTTTCAGTGTGGAAACCCCCGAATTCCAGTGACACTTGGAGCAAAGCCAAATCCTTGGGAATCAGAGCATCCAAAAGTGCAAATACCGCAGTGATCAGATGCTCATAACAGCTTCCTTGCAAACAGATGGACAAGTGGGGAGCTATTTGCACCAATGTGCTCTTCAGTCAGATTAAGAAAAAAATGCGTCTTGGAGGCAGACAGTTTTCAGACAGGGAAAATATACCAGTTGTTCTTCATTTGGCTGTTTCTGACTGCATATTATTTGACCACAATTAAAGATTGTCAGGTATTCCACAAAGACAGGGAAGCCTTTTATAGAAGGCGGCATGGACTACCTCTCCGAAAAGAGGCCACTCTTGCCCTTCGAAAGAGGCCCTTCGAAAGAGAGGCCACTCCTACAAACAGGAGCCGCTGTTGTCAACTGGGGCAAATGTACAATCTTCTCCTCACTCAAGAGATCCTCTTCTCTTGAGGATCAAGTCTGGAAGGAACGAGTCCTGTCAATCTGAAGCAGAAGAGGCTGTGCTGAGTGCAGAGGCGGAGAAAGGTGGGGGCAGCGCGCCCCAGATGTCATCCTTGAGGGGGGGTGACATCACTGCTGGTGGAGCCCCTCTGGGACGCTCGCCACCGCCGGCTAACCCCCCTGGGATGCTCCCCGCTGCCAGCGCACTCCTCTGGGACGCATACCACTGCTGGCACACACCCCTGGGTTCCACCTCTGGCTGAGTACTGATTTGCTGGATTCCCAAGACACCATGATAAAGTTTTCCTTCCCTGCCTGGAGCATTTTTCAGATTAAACGTAATAATTAGTTTTTTGTTTCGTTTTTTAAGACAACAAACCAACCAACCTGTCCTTGTGGATGGGTGAAATGAGCAAATAGCACTTATCTAACACTGCAGGCAGCACTATAATCAAAGAAAGAACAACAGCTGGAAGGTGGATGGCCCATAAGAATTGTGGAAAGAGAAGCCAGTCAGGCAAGGAAATTAGTGGTCAATGTGAAGCAAATAAGTGCGTCATTTGATCTGAAGGGCAAAGGTGGGAACGATGCAAGATCTTTCCCTGCAGAAGCCAACAAGGAGAAGAGATAAATTATGCTGGGGGCTCAGGCAAAGCTTTAAAATGGAGGTGGCTAACTTGTGGCCTTCCAGATTTCATTAGACTCCCAGGTACCATCAGCTCAGTTGGTAGAGCGTGAGACTCTTAGCCTCAGGGTCGTGGGTTTGAGACCCACCTTGGGCAAAAAGATTCATGCATTGCAGAGGGTGGACTAGATGAGTCTCGTGGTCCCTTCCAACTCTACAGTTGTGTGAAAAAGCCCTACCTTATACTTCTTCTTCTTTGTTGAATTTATATACCGCCTTATACCCAGAGGTCACAGAAAAGACCAACATAAAAACCACAATGTATATAATCAAAATAAATACAACAACCCAATAACCCGTCCCCCAAAGAGCCACATTTTAAAAAGGGCATAGGACATGTTCAATGGCCATAACATGGTCAATGGCCAGGGATGATGGGAGTTGTATTCCAACAACATCTGGAAGGCTTTAAAAGGGAGTAGGAAAGTCTTTTTTGCACAAGCCCTACTGAAATGAAGGAGTGGTGTACAAAAGCAAGACTGTCCTCTTGTGTACAGTGGTACCTCAGGTTACAGTCGCTTCAGGTTACAGACTCCGCTAACCCAGAAATAGTACCTCAGGTTAAGAACTTTGCTTCAGGATGAGAACAGAAATCATGCGGCGGCAGTGGGAGGCCCCCTTAGCTAAAGTGGTACCTCAGGTTAAGAACAGTTTCAGGTTAAGAACGGACCTCCAGAACGAATTAAGTTCTTAACCCGAGGTACCACTGTATCTCCCTTCGTCTTGGTGAAGGTTGTGCAGCCAAGTCTCTCTTCATTACAGTTCTGTGAAAATAATACTTTAAATTAGGGGGGGGGCATGTGGCTCTCCAGATGTTGTTGCAGCCGAATTCCAACCGCCCCCAAATATTGGCTAAGCTGATTGAGGCTGTTGGGAGCTGGGGTATGACAACTTTTGCTTTAAGTAATTGATGCTCAGTTGCCCCTTTTTGACCAATGTTAGCTTGATACAGGTTACAGTGTATGTAACCTGAGGTACCACTGTAATTTGATTTGAAACACCTTCACCTGGGGAAGTATTCTGCCTCGATTTCCATGCAAGCTCTTTCCAAGTTAGGGTCCCTTGTACACTCCTGTTTCATGTTTTAGCATTTTGGGGTCGTTTTCCCACAGCTAAGGAGATGGATCTAGGCCAGTGTTTCCCAAACTTGGGTCTACGGCTGTTTTCAGACTACAGTTCCCATCATCCCTGACCACTGGTCATGCTAGCTAGGGATGATGGGAGTTGTAGTCGAAAAACAGCTGAAGACCCAAGTTTGGGAGTCACTGATCTAGGCATTGGGCCTCTCTCTTTGCAGCATTACGCTTTCCTGTATTTGGGTTGTGGTACCTGTGCAAGAAGATCAAATCTATCCATTCTTAAGGAAATCAGCCCTGAGTGCTCACTGGAAGGACAGATCCTGAAGCTGAGGCTCCAATACTTTGGCCACCTCATGAGAAGAGAAGACTCCCTGGAAAAGACCCTGATGTTGGGAAAGATGGAGGGCACAAGGGGATGACAGAGAACGAGATGGTTGGACATTGTTCTCGAAGCTACCAGCATGAGTTTGACCAAGCTGTGGGAGGCAGTGGAAGACAGAAGTGCCTGGTGTGCTCTGGTCCATGGGGTCACAAAGAGTTGGACACGACTAAACGACTAAACAACAACAACACCTGTGCAAGGGCCACATTCCACACAGCTGCACAGTGGGCTCTGTATGGCTTGTGAATATTGGGTATATTGTCAGGGCAGCTCAACCCCCTCCTCTCTCCTCCTTCTAAAAAGAAAAATTGTCAGAACAGCCTCCTACTGCAATCCTATGCATGTCTGCTCAGAAGGAAGTCTCTGTTTTCACCAAAGATTACTTATGTAAGATTGCAGCTGTAGCTGTTTATCAGCCTGGTCTAGAAGATTGTGCAGAACCGAACACACCATTAGACATGATAGCTAAATGGAACCTCAATGTTCAGAGACAGTGTATCTTTGTATATTAGTTGCTGGAGACAAACTCCAGGGACGTTGCCTTCCTGCCCTACTTGTGAATTGCCTGGAGGCAATCTGGCTGACCACAGGACGCTGGACTTGATGGACTCTGGATTTTAGCCAATAAAATCTAGAGTGCAACAAGTATGGGCAAGTCCCACTCGTCTGGAGTGATCCTGCTGGTGTCTTTCTTCTAAATATTTCCATTATATAATTAAAGGTACCTGTCAGAACCTGCCGGACACAGGTCTGACAAACCAATTATGTAAACTTCAGATCTTCTTTCTTGATTTTTTTTTTAAGGATGATATAGTCTCAGATATCCTATGTGTGCTTATTATCTACTTGCTGATAATGTTATGAATTATTATTTGCATTCCATTTGACCTGCGATACAGTTTTCAAACCAGTTTGACTCATACTCTGAAACGTTTATGATCATTATGTAAATATAATACAGTACATCCAAACCAGAGAGGTAGCAGTTGAATGAATTGTTCTTTATTCCCAGCAGGTTTCGCTACGTAGTCTTGCTGTAGGAAAGTAGTCAATCACGCTTCAGTTAATTCAGAGTTAGATGCAGCATCAATGATTTTTTGAGCATTCTCTAGCCATCTTTCATTTCTGTGTCAAATACGTGCATGTGATTCAATGTTACTGTTCAACTCTAATATACTCTAGTCATTTAGCAAGTAGTTTTTAAAAATCTTCCATTAGTCCCATTATGAACCATACTGCATGGCAGGGAATTCTTTAGTCCAGGGATGAGGAACCTGTGGCTTGTATGATGTTGTTGGACTACAACTCACATCATCCCTGACCACTCACCATTCCATGAGACGCTCATTGGAATTGTAGCCCAAGAGCAGCTGGAAGACCACAAATTCCTCCTATCTGGCTTAGCACAAAAACCAGGCTAAACCTTAGAAAGATGGAAATACTTACTGGTTAAGCCAAATTCCTCACTCTGATGGTTATGAATGGGAAGGTGTATGGGTGATACAGCTATCTTTGGAGGGCTCAGGAGCCATTTTATATTGTTTGATTTCTGAAGAATTTGGTGAATTTGGGGTGTATCATTTTCAGCTGTGGGTGTTGTTACATATTTGAATGATCTTCCACATGAAAAAGAAATCTCCCTATGCATTGGCTAGAAGGCTAGATAAACCTGGATGTGCTTGTATTTTTTAATCTGTCCAAATTACTTAAATTTAATACAATTTGGGAAAAACATTCCCTGTCTCCCAGTCTTTGGGCTAATTTGGGGTTTCCCAAACTTGGGTCTCCAGCTGTTTTTTGGACTACAACTCCCATCATCCCTAGCTAGCAGGACCAGTGGTTAGGGATGATGGGAATTGTAGTCCAACAGCAGCTGGAGATCCGGGAAACCTTGGGTCTTTAAAACTGGAGAGAGGGTTGTTTTTAGTTTGTTACCATTTTATGTATTTTTGTCTTTTCATACTGCGAACTGCTCTGTGCTCCTTGGATGAAGGGCAGTACATTAATTTAATAAATAATAAACAAAGAGTGGGAGTTTTTGCATATAGGTGAACATTGAGATGTGTGAAACCTTCACCTGCAGTGTGGTGTAGTGGTTAAGAGCAGTAGACTCGTAATCTGGTGAACCGGGTTCGCGTCTCCGCTCCTCCACATGCAGCTGCTGGGTGACCTTGGGCTAGTCACTCTTCTTTCAAGCCTCTCAGCCCCATTCTCCTCACAGAGTGTTTGTTGTGGGGGAGGAAGGGAGAGGAGAATGTTAGCAGCTTTGAGACTCCTTTGGGTAGTGATAAAGCAGGATATCAAATCCAAACTCCTCCTCTTCTTCTTAAGTCCTATATTACAGGGGAAAGTTGATTCTGCTGAACATGTGCAAACTTCATGCCCATTTTCTCCTCCTGCAGATCAACACTGTGGCAGGAGACCGGAGTTTCACAGCGCAGGACATCATGACGCGTGACATGCAGCTGAACATGGAGGTGTGCCACATAGAGAACCTGCAGCAACGTGGCTTCTACCTGGCCTTTCAGAACTCGGGGGCTTGCGTTGCCTTGGTTTCCGTGAGAGTTTACTACAAGACCTGCTCAGACATAGTGCGCGGACTGGCCCACTTCCCAGAGAAGCTAGCTGTTTCGGGGGGACTGGAAGAAGTGTCTGGTGTCTGCTTAAAGAACGCAGTCGAGGACGGAGGGCTTCCGCCGAAGATGCACTGCAGTCCCGATGGGGAGTGGCTGGTCCTGGTGGGCCGCTGTGTGTGCATCGCTGGCTTCGAGGAGGATGGAGGAAGGTGTGTTGGTAAGTACATAATGGCGCAAGCTAGGAGGCGGGTACCTGAGGAGATCTCGGGATAGGAGCACGCCAGAGTTCGCAGGGTGGAAGGTGTGGAAAGTTTACTCATTGCATGCAACTCACTGGGGCGCAACAGCTTATCTGACTCCCATTGGTGTTTATACGTCAAGCGCAACTCCCAGGTTGTCTTTCTGTTTCACTCTCCCTCTGACTATAAAGTAAGTAGACTAGTTTGACATACCTGTCCTTCCACCTGCTTTTTATTTCCTTCCAAGTTTTGGAGCCAGTTTCTGGGACGTGGAAGTGCGTGACTGAGACTGATTCACTCGATGAGTGTCTCCCAGTTCTTTAAACTGGGCACCTCTGGGGCGTAGGAGTTGGGTCAGGGTGGTATCGCTGTATAGGCCACCTGTATCTGCAGGGCCGTCCTGAAGCGCTTTGGAAGCTCAGACAGGAAATCCCAACTCTCTTTCCCAGCACTAGTAGGATATATATTTTTTTATGTTCTACTTGTTTCAACCAGAGCCCATGAGAAAAACGGCAAAAGGGAACACAGTCAAAAACCTTTAAAGGCAGCCAATGAAACATTTGTTTGCCCAAAACAGTTTACTATAAACACACACACACAAAACAAGCATGCTGTAAAAAATGTAGCTGGTCGTACACTCCATACACTCCATCCTCAAATTGCTTTTGAAGTACCGTATTTTTCGCCCTATAGGACGCACTTTTTCCCCTCAAAAAATGAAGGGGAAATGTGTCTGCGTCCTATGGGGCGAATGCAGGCTTTCGCTGAAGCCTGGAGAGCGAGAGGAGTCGGTGCGCACAGACCCCTCTCGCTCTCCAGGCTTCGCGGACCTCTCCGCAAGCAGCGGAGCGCTCTCGCTGCTTGCGGAGAGTTGCTTGCATGCCGAAGCCTGCGCCCGCTGAGCTCAGCGCGTACAGGCTTCACGGACCTCTCCGCAAGCGGCAGGAGCGCTCCCGCTGCTTGCGGAGAGTTGCCTGCATGCCGAAGCCTGCGCCCACTGAGATCAGCGCGTACAGGCTTCGCGGATCTCTCCGCAAGCAGCGGGAGCCAGCCCTGGGCTCCCACGGCTTGCAGAGAGCTGCCTGTTTGGGGACTGGGGTCGGGGGAAGCTCGGGCCTCCCCCGCCCCAGCCCTATACCTGGGGGGGGGAATCATTTTTTTCCCTTTATTTCCCCCCCAAAAAACTAGGTGCGCCTTATGGGACGGTGCGTCCTATAGGGCGAAAAATACGGTACCAACTAAGTCAAGGGAATATGTCGCGGAAGATGAGTATATGCATAGTATTCCTCGTTCAAACCATGGCATCTTCACTTAAAAAATGGGATGAGGCATCGTGCAAGAGCTGGGGGGGTCTGGAGAGAGAGCCACCACCAGCCAGTACAATTGGTAGACAATACTGGGCTAAGCAAAAGGGACGCGGGTGGCGCTGTGGGTTAAACCACAGAGCCTAGGACTTGCCAATCAGAAGGTCGGCGGTTCGAATCCCCGCGACGGGATGAGCTCCCGTTGCTCGGTCCCTGCTCCTGCCAACCTAGCAGTTCGAAAGCACCTCAAAGTGCAAATAGATAAATAGGTATCGCTCTGGCAGGAAGGTAAACACCGTTTCCGTGCGCTGCTCTAGTTCACCAGAAGCGGCTTAGTCATGCTGGCCACATGATCCGGAAGCTGTACGCTGGCTCCCTCGGCAAATAAAGCGAGATGAGTGCCACAACCCCAGAGTCGGTCACAACTGGACCTAATGGTCAGGGGTCCCTTTACCTTTACTAAGCAGCCAAAAAGCCCAACCTGGTTATAGGGCAGCTTCCTCTCTTATGACAGAAAATGACTTCCAGCTAAACCTAATTCTTTAGTCTGCAATCTGCTCTCTCCCAACATTTCAGCTAAGAGCTAGTATTCACTGTGATGAGGTGTAGGGAAGATAATATACTGACAAAATTTCCTCAGGATGTTCCTCTTTGGATTTCTCATTAGGCTGTTCTGTCCTGTAAAAGGAATTTGCCCCACTTGGAAGTTCCAGGGCAACTGCTTGAGGCCTGGTAGACCTTGCACTTCTCTGTCTTGCTAGCTGAAGAACTGGGAAACATTTCCAGACATCCACCCTTCCCTGCCCCTCTGCTTCCACAGCTCAGCCAGTTTTTCCACTTAGCTGCTAGCATTACTGCTTTCATTCCACCCTCCTGGGTTGGGAGCCGTCCCTTGGAAGGGGACGGGGAATCATCCTGCCCAGGCAGGTCCTCTCTGCACCCGCCCAGGTAGTAGCTGACACACAAACTACTCCCTTACCCAGTTCAGGCAAAGACAAAGGCAGAGGTGGCTTGAGAGAGCGAGTTCAAGGAATTATCCCTGTTTCTCAAACCTGTGGGGATGAGTTAGTGCAGTGTTTCCCAACCTTGGGCCTCCAGCTGTTTTTGGACTACAACTCCCATCATCCCTAGCTAGCAAGACCAGTGGTCAGGGATGAAGGGAATTGTAGTTCAAAAACAGCTGGAGGCCCAAGGTTGGGAAACACTGAGTTAGTGGACTTGGAGGGCAAAGTAAAAATGGAGGCCTTCCTGAAGAGAAAAGGCACATGGAACAATGGCAATTGACACATGAGAACTGCTGGTTTTAGGCTGTGCACACACAGCGTTTTATTCTAGAATCAATGGAGATGGAGTGTCGTATTTTTCGCTCTATAAGACGTACCAGACCACAAGACGCACCTAGTTTTTGGAGGAGGAAAACAAGAAAAAAAATATTCTGAGTCCCAGAAGCCAGAACAGCAAGAGGGATTGCTGCGCGGTGAAAGCAGCGATCCCTCTTGCTGTTCTGGCTTCTGGGATAGCTGTGCAGCCTGCATTCGCTCCATAAGATGCACACACATTTCCCCTTACTTTTTAGGAGGGAAAAAGTGTGTCTTATAGAGGCAAAAATACGGTACTTGTTTCTCTCCCCCCCCCATCTATTCCACACACAATCTAGATCTATTGCATATTTATTTGCCCCTGAAAAGCGCAAAATGGTGGGTGGTTTATCTCCCACCAAGAGTGGGGAGCAATATGTGGCTTCTGCACAGGGCAATCCAACATAGGATCTCTGTGTTATACAGATGGGCTGTCAATCACAATGGTTGACATTTAGCTAGCATCTTTCTAAAAAGAGGGTTCCCACACACATGCGCACATTTGTATGTATGCACATGTGTGTGAGCAATCGCACACAGTTTTTAAGATGGTGCTTTCACGATGCTGTCCGCTTTCGCCTTTTCAAACCATCCGCCACGCCGTGATGGGAAATTGTTTCTTTTGTTCAGAAAGGGTTCTTGCCAGCTCCCAAAGACTCACAATAAAAGGCATGCAGATTTGGCTGTTCTCCTGGTATCTCTCTGTCCCAGGTGTCTCAGACTGGCAGCAGACCTGGGTGTTCACTTCTAAGATCAGGTCTGGATCCAAACCTTTTGCTGGACCCACCCAGTGTTGGCAGAGTGCCAGAGGTACTCCTTTTGGCCTTTGTTCCAGGATCAGGGTGACGCCACTTCCAAACAGGAGCACACAAAGAGCTGAAGTGTGGGACGGGACGCGGGGGGGGGTTGTACAACTCTGACCTTAGCTCTGACTTGGGGTGGGCGGAGAAGATGGAAATACTAAGGGAAGTCTTCTTGGACTTTAATTTGGGTTGCCATGGAGGGTGAAAGGAAATGGCAGATCTAGCTAGTAAGGCTAGCTAGCTGTGATCATAGCTGCTGTCTGTTCTGTGCTTAAACTTTCAAGAAGTAAAATTTAAAAACGTTTGCATAAATGTACTCTTACGTGCGGCTTTCCTAGTGCTTGACCCAGAAACTGCAGTTTGCGGCAAGTCCAATGTGTACCTATTGGTATTTAAAGTCCTTACTGTATTTTTTGCTCTCTAGGACTCACTTTTTCCCTCCTAAAAAGTAAGGGGAAATGTGTGTGTGTCTTATGGAGTGAATGCAGGCTGCACAGCTATCACAGAAGCCAGAACAGCATGAGGGATTGCTGCTTTCACTGCGCAGCGATCCCTCATGCTGTTCTGGTTTCTGAGATTCAGAATAACTTTTTTCTTGTTTTCCTCCTCCAAAAACTAGGTGCGTCTTCTGGTCTGGTGCATCTTATAGAGTGAAAAATACAGTAAGAGCTTGAGAACAGTGTACCTGCAGGATTGCCTTATGCCAAACTTGGCCCTCCAGCTGTTTTGGGACTACAACTCCCATCATCCCTAGTTAACAGGACCAGTGGTCAGGGATGATGGGAATTGTAGTCCCAAAACAGCTGAAAGGCCAAGTTTGGCCACGCCTGCCTAATGCCATATGTGTCCACTTGATCACCTCGATCTGCAGAACTGGCATTGTTACTGGTGCCACATAATACTCATTCCATAGTTGTATGAAATGGGTCTTTTAGCGTGGCAGGACTCCCTACCTATAGTCATTAGGCAGGCGCCTTCGCTGTACTCTTATCAGTGCCTACTTAAAACTTTTTTGTTTAAGTGAGCCCGTCTTGAGATTCCAGACACATAATTGTTGCAGGGTGTGTACACACAAACACACACACATGTTAAATTATTAATTATTTTTAAATGTTCTGAACTGTTTTTACTGATAATTTTAATATTTCTTTGTAAACTGCCTAGTGGTTTTATGACATTCAGGCAGGATATACATTTTGTTAAATAAATAAATAAATAAATAAATAAATAAATAAATAAATAAATAAATAAATAAATTGTTGGACACAGGGTTCTGTGTAACCTGACCAAATTATGCAATATATATGCAAAATTAATTTGCATAGTTTATTTTGCATTAGCTTGACCATTGGGAAGAGGCAGATATCGAGCTTTTCAGAGCTAGAATACCTTTTTAACCAGGTCTTTGGTTGATTTGATTGACATCCTATACCCTTTTAAAATGTGGGGGTTTTTTTGGGGGGTGTTATTGGGTTGTTGTTTTGATTTTGATTATATATTTTGTGGTTTTATATTTGGATTTTGTTCTATGAACCACCCTGAGACCTCCAGGTATAGGGTGATATATAAATTAAAACAGCAGCAGCAACAACTCCCTTCTTTTGAATGCAGAAAGCCATAGTGAGCCAGGCTTTCATCATAGGCTTGGCGTATAGGTCTATCCTTAATCATCTCAGAGATATTCTGAGCCTCTTTTCTGAATTTTCAGCTTTGATTTAAAAATCTAAAAATAAATCTGTACCCTTTTTTACTTTCAGGGTAAAAAGAAAAGAAAAGCAGTATTTCTGTGAAGTAATAAATCTGCCCCTGATTTCTGGTGCTCTGGTCAATTAATGCACTGGGATAACTGACAAACCCTTGGCGAAATTGTGGTTAGCAATTTATTAAAACTATATCTGAAGATTACTGCTATCTAAGGTTTATTGTTGTTTCACATTGGACCCCCTCAAAGTTACAGCGATGGGTGTTCTATTGAAGCTTCCTTAGACTCTGGAGGTTTCACGAGGCATTGCTTTCAAGCTTGTCTTTACAGGCGTAAACTCTAGAAATGTGCCCTTTGTTCGTTTAAAATGAAAGCTGGGGTTCTCGGGGAGCTGAATTTGGAGCCCACCAGCGCATTGTGTGGCATTTTCATACTTGATACAGAATAGACGCAACCACAGCCATGGCCTTTTCTGTGGGTACAGAAAAGAACAGGGGAGGACAGGAAGGGATTAAGTCAGTGCCTCTGTGGTGTTGCTCTTGAAAAGGGAATGTTGACTCCTTCCTTGGGGTGAGTGCCTTTCGGTCTCGGTTGCAAAGGTAAATTTCTTTTTTCTTTCTTTTTTTAAATGGCAGATTGTGCTGACCCCTAAAAGAGTATAAGGAACTGTGAGACAAGAGGTGAATTTATATACAGCACTTACAGTCATATCTCTTGTTACGTTTGGTTCAGGTTACTTCATTTCAGGTTGCGTCCCACGGTGACCCGGAAGTAACAGGACGGGTTGCTTCCGGGTTTCGCCGCTCACGCATGCGCAGATGCTCAGAATGACATCACACGCATGCGCAGAAGCGATGAATCGCGACCCACAGGTGCAGGCTACGTTCTGCACATGATGTGAACGAGGCTCCAGAACGGATCCCGTTCGCAACCAGAGATACCACTGTAATTACATTTTTGTCTTTATTTATCTGTAGGGAAGGTTAGAGCAGCTTGCGATGGGGAGTCCCCCAATTCAGAGCGTTGATAAGGCTGAGACCTGCTTAGCTTTGATAACAGACCCCCTACCCAGGGGAGGGGTCAATTCTCCCCACCCTGCATATAGAATCATAGAATGGTAGAGTCGGAAATGATTCTGAGGATCATCTAGTCCAACCCCCCGAAACGCAGGAATATGCAGTTGTCTCTTATGGGGATCAAACCTGCAACCTTGGCATTATCAGCACCAACTGAGCCGTAACATGCCATGTCTGAGTGGAGATGGGAACCGCTGGCTTGTAGGAGCACAGAGGCAGCATGGGGGTTAGTCAGAAAAGGTTCTTCCTTTCCCTAACGGGGAACCTTCGCTCTGCTGCTCTAAGTGAGCTAAGGTGGGAAGCTCCCTTCTCTTCCTTCGATTTAATGAGCCCATACAGGCCTCGTTAAAGATAATTGCTGGGTGGTGGTGGTTGAGCTGGTGCCACTGTCTGCCACCCCCACACTGGGGAGGGGTGTCTCTGCCTGATGTTTAGCCTTCCCAGGTTGCACCCGATTTCCTGTCTGCCTGTCTGCCTAAGGAGCTTAGTCCCTTGGCAAGCCACAGGATCGGGCCCAGTTGTCCCTGCAGCTACTGCAGAACAAAAAGAACCTGTGACCCTCCCTATTCGCTGTAGGTTTTTGCAGTGCTATTTTTCTCGAAAAACAGGTGCCGGAACTCACCATGAAGGCCTCCCTTGTCCTCTTATAATGGCATACCCTCCAACGTTTCTCTAATAAAAATAGGAACGCCCTATTCCTCCTCCTCCTCCTCCTTCTTACAGTCCATACCTCTTGTTACGTTCAGTTCAGGTTACGTCTTTTCAGGTTGCGTCCCGCGGAGACCCGGAAGTACCAGAAAGGGTTATTTCTGGGTTTCGCCACTCGCTCATGCGCAGAGGCTCAAAATGACGTCATGTGCAGAAGCGGCGAATCGCGACCCATGCATGCACAGGTGCAGGTTGCGTTCTGCTCATGTTGTGAACAGATCCCGTTCGCAACCAGAGGTACCACTATATTATTATTATTACCCTGCCCATTTGACTGGGTTGCCCCAGCCACTGTGGGTGGCTTCCAACACATATAAAAGCATAATAAAATATTAAACGTTAAAAAGCTTCCCTATACAGGGAAGCTGCCTTCAGATGGCTTGGGGGTCAGATAACTCCATAGCCTCCAACATTTCTCTGATGGAAATAGAGATGTCCTAAGGAAAAGCGGACATTCCGGGATCAAATCAGAAACCTGGATGGCTTCCGCAAATCTGGGTCTGTCCCTGGGAAATAAGAACACTTGGAGGGTCTGTAATGGCAACGGCGCCCACCTGAGAGGTGTTGGAACTGAGGTCCCGTGAGTTATGGCTGGTGGGGAAAGCTCTGGTGAAAAACTCCTTAAATTTTGATAGGCTGAGGCTCCCATGACACTCTGTGAAGAGGTTCCTCTGACGGACTCTTGCCATGTGGGGAATTTGGTTTATTTGTCACACCCCTAAAAAGTTACACTATGTGACAAACCCATGTTTGCAAAAAATAATAAAAAAATAAATAAGGCACTCGGGTGTGTTTTGCGCATTATGCAGTGACCAACTCAGGTTTCCCACAGAATGTACACCTGACAACAACAGTGTCGTCTGGGGCTTGTTGTCAGGTGTACATTCTGTGGGAAACCTGAGTTGGTCACTGCATAATGCGCAAAACACACCCGAGCGCCTTATTTGTAAGAGCCAATGCTCACCTCAGGGCAAACTGACTGAGCATAGGCACAACACCCAGCAATTTATGTGTTCCTCCGAGGAAATAAACCTGTCTGCTCTGAATTAATCCATCCCAGTTTAATCAGAAGTAATTAGCTCCTGTATTCCAAGGCAGAGCAATCCCAGAAACTGGGGGGGGGGGGGGAGAGAGGTGGGTGGCATTGGAGGAGGAGTTGAACTACAGGTGGCCTCCAGCACATAGCATGCTTCCGCTTTTCCTGTAGGTTCAAAGTGTATAGTCATCTGCGTTCGTTGCATATGAGAAAGGAATCCCTCAGATCTTGTTTTCGCTGAGGCGATAAACCTTTGTCTGAATTATACTGCTCCAGACAGCGAACGAGGGCTTACACAGCCAAATGCTCGCCGGTCCAGGAGAAAATAAATTTCTGTGTGGAAAGCTAGCAGGTCAGGGAGGAGGATAAGATTTCCAGAGGGCTAACCGCATTAGTCCGTTGCAGCAAAAATGACAAAAGGCGCTGTGGCACTTTAAAGATTATGGCATAAGGTTTTGTGGACTGTAGCCCACTTCATCTGGTGTAATCCTCAGTCAGCAAGTATATATGAGTGCAAAGGAAAAATATGGAGAAATTGGAGTTTGGTGGCAGTGTAGTTTTTTTAATGTGCAGGAATCCTGCTTTCTTTGTGAGGGAGCATTCAACCCTGTGGAATCTCCCAACCGCATTCCGAAGTGGTATAGTCCTCCCGAGACAGGTTTACACTTGGCCCCAGACAATCTAGTTTCAATTGGTTGCCACCATGTGGTGAATCTGGATGCCATTAGGGTGGGGAATAATTAACCCAATATCCGAATACCTGGGCAAATTCATGAGTGCGGCTTGGGGAAAAAATGGGTACTGTATATTTATGTCACTCTGGAGAAGACAAAGGGCTCCGAAGGGAGCGTCTGCTTTCATAGGACAGTGGGTGCTGCCACCTGCTGTTTACCTTGTAGTTTTTGTGGTTTTTTTAAACCAATTCTTGCCCGATTTCCATTCCATTCCCTCCCTGTGGTGACATAATCCTGTTGGCGCCTGTTGCCTGCATTCCTAGTTCACCTTTGCTCCTTCCCCAGGTCGGCAGCACTCCCTTTGTGACACCCACACAATTTCCCGCCCTGTTTTCATGTCTGCGGAAGTAAGAACCAGTTCTCTGCCATGCACAGCGGCGGCTCTCGGTTAATACGTGAGAGAAACACATTGGGGCATTTAGGGTAAGGAAAGGTGCCCCAGAAAAATGAGGCTGCAGAGAGGTGACCTCCTAATTATGGGCACAGACTGGGCAAAGCACTGGGGAAAGTGAGGTGGAGACAAAAGTATGATTCTTGGAGTCAGAAGGGACCCCCCAGGTCATCTAGTCCAACCCCGTGTAATGCAGGAATCTCAGCTAGATCCTGCTTGACAGATGGCCCTCCAACCTCTGCTTAAAAAAACCTGCAAGGAATGAGAGTCCACCACCTCCCGGGGGGGGGGGGTCTGTTCCGCTGGAACTCACATCGATAGAATCCTAAGCATACGATTCAAAGACAAGATTAATGCCATATCCATCCTAAATCTATCGCCTCAAGAAAAGTGTCGGTGCCACTCCTCATTTCCTCTGCATTTGATATAACCCAGCTTCAAACAGAACTCCTCCAAATCAATTGACATCGTTTTCAGCCACTACTGTAGCTTCTAAGATTTCAGCAGTTTCGTTACTCATAAACTTCCAAGCATGTACTTGCAGCCATAAGAATTCCAATCCCCATTACAAATGAAAGATGCAGAGACTCCCAATTCTATCTGAGACCATGGCAGGAGCAAATTGTTAAAGTTGCAGGCACACACTCGATGGTTCTGTTTTGGTGGCTCACCAGACATGCAGTGTTTATTTTTATTTTCAAAATGAACATCAGGGATAACTGTTAGAATTCCTGCTCTGTGATTGCAGTCATGGGATTGTTGTCTATCACTTGACGGTATATGTTTTGACTCCACAGAGTGGGAAGTGACCGAAACAGGATGTTTGTGTTACTGTGTTCTGTGAAGTGGGATTATTGTCCTTTGTTCATTCTCTTTGCTGTCTGATGCTAGAGAGAGAGGGAGCCATGTTGCAATGCTCTGTGTGTGTTTATATGTAAATAAAGTAGATTAGCCTAAATGCTGAGTTGCTGAGGTCTGTTACGCAAACTCTGTGGATCCCTAAGTGTGCCCGTGTCAGTTGGCATCCCTGTGATGTTCGGGCTGAAGAAAACTTTTGAAGCTCCTGAATGATCGACCAGGAGGGAGCGAACATGCCAGTCAGATATGTGTCTCTGCCAGGGTCCTACTCGAGTGTAGGCTGAGCTCCTGACAATAACTACAGGACAAACCCCTTCTAGTTTGGTCCTCAAGTGCCTCTAGTACCATATTATATGCTTTTCTGGCACTCCAGCAGAACTGTAGCATAAATGGAGCCCAAATTTTTGCCACCAACAAAATGTTCCCCATGTTTCTCACCTACTGCTGGAACGGCATCCTGAGGCCCTGGACACTTAAAAGCCACAGCTTCCTGCTTGGCTCAAGCCAACATGCCTCCTGGTGCACAACACCCAGCCAATCAGAGCTCCACTTTCTGCTGAGAACTCCCAGCGGCAGCCCATTGCTACCTCAACACACAAAGCCAAGTGTAAACCTAGCCAGAATTGGGTGGGTAAAAGTATAGCAGGAGACAGGTCATCCATTTTGGGTAGTGTTGGTGAGAATATAGGCATGAAGAAGAGAGTATGGGGAGAGCAGAGAAGTGGCGGTCAATAGATATTGAAAATTATCCAAAGGGGACTTAAGTATGAGATGATCTTGCTCCTTGACAAGGAATGAAGATCTCCAACTCCTCTGTGAAGTTAGAAACAAGATATGTCCCATGCATGGTGACATCTTGAGGGATGAGGTTCTGCACCTCTTGCTGGGTGCTTGTATTCCTAAATAATTGCATTCCTAAACTGTATTTTAAAAGAAATGGGTATAGCCAAAATGTATGGTTATTTGCATCTGCTTAAGTTAGCTACTTGGGACTTAATCTGCTTCTCCTTTCCACAGCCTGTCAGCCAGGGTTCTATCGTCACTCGCTGAAGACTGACCAGTGCCTCAAATGCCCTCCAAACAGCTTCTCCAGTTCTCCTGCTGCCACAAGCTGCCCCTGCCTCGAAAACTTCTTTCGGACTCCCGCTGAGGACGAAACTGCTGCTTGTACTCGTAAGTCCTGGGTGGGAGTACTGTGGTCCTCCAGATGAGCAGGTGGAACCTCGTTCGCACCTACTTGAAAAATGCACCTACGTAGGTACAGATAGGGTTAGAATCTCTTTGCAGGATTGTACTTTTAACACGCTGCCTCCTTTTGCCTTTCCAGGCCCCCCTTCGGCTCCTCACAATGTCACCGTACTTATTGAGGGGACTGAGGTCACCCTTTCGTGGCAGGCACCCACGGATCAGGGTGGGCGCCAAGACCTCTCCTACAGCGTCTCCTGCCAGCGTTGCAGTTCCCCAAAGTGCAGACCTTGCGAGAGCAGCGTGACTTTTTCTCCCGGCGCCCTAGACCTCACCCAGGAGAGTGTGGTTGTGAGCGGCCTGGAGGCTTTCACCAATTACAGCTTCGTTGTTCGGGCTCATAATGGTGTGTCAGAGCTCAGCCCTGCCTTGCACAGCAGCAGCACCAGCTCTCCTGTCCGGGTTTTGGTGGGCCACGCAGGTGAGTCGCTGCGACGTATATGGGGAAGAGGAAGTGAGCACAACCAAAGCAAATAAAAGTTGTAGCAGCAGCCGAGCTGCATTTTCCCCTTACACTGCACTGATTAGTTAATTGCAAATGAGTGTGTGCAGGGGGCAAATTTACAGTTCTTAGATCAGTGATGGCCAGACTTTTGTTTTTGGCCTACAACTCCCATCATCCCTAGCTAACAGGACCAGTGGTCAGGGATGATGGGAATTGAAGTCCCAAAACAGCTGGAAGGCCGTTTGACCATAACTGTCTTAGATGCTTGGATCCTGACGAAATCTGAGGTACTGTAGGGGCTAAAAGTATGAGCTGTGAGCAAGGGAGTCCTTGACTTTCTTCATGTTCCAGCCATGAACTTTTTAGCAGACCCTCCAAGTGTCCTTATTTTCCAGAGACAGTCCTGGTTTCTGATTTGATCCCAGAATGTCCCGCTTTTCCTTGGGACACCTCTATTTTCATCAGAGAAATGTTGGAGGGTATGGGAGTTGTGCAACCCCTGAGCTAAGGAGATAAGTAACTATACAACCTTTAGAAGACATCTGAAAGCAGTCTTGTATAGGGAGGTTTTTAAATGTTTAATGTTTTATTATGTTTTTGTGTATGTTTGGAAACCGCCCAGAGTGCCTGGGTCAACCCAGTCAGATGGGCTGTTATTATTGTTATTATTATGCAACAGGACATCCCTATTTTCATCGGAGAAATGTTGGAGGGTCTGCATTAGGCAGCACTAAGGCTTCCCACTCTCTTTGTCAGCCTCAGTTCCCTACCCACACGACAGTATGGGAATCATAGTCCTGCTATAAAGGGCTGGTGTATGGCAGAATGGGGGGTGGGGCTCCAATTGCTGCTGGTCTCCGGCTCCAGTCAGTCTCAGAAAGCTTAGCCAACAGCCAGGAATGATGGGAGTTGTAGTCCATCAACATCTTATCACAGGCTCCCCACCTCCGGTGAAAGGAATGTTGAGGTAATGGCTGTAAAGCATTGGCAGTCCTCAAGAGAGAGATACGTAATTGCTGAGCAGGGTGCTGTATTTTGTCAACACAATTTCTCTGTTGTACCGGATATGACATTTGTCCAGTATTTAAAGCTCAGTGGTTTATTGTCTAGGGTGGGGGTGGAATGCTGGTCTCTAGATTATTGTAACGTAGATGCTCTTCAGCCTCTTATGCATCCGAGTCACTCTTGCCAGAACTCTTATCGTTCTGTTTGCTTTATGAAGGCAACAGAATTAGAAGCTTATTTGTGTTCACCCAAGCTAACAAAATCATTTCCCATATCCCTGTCAGGCCTTTCCATCCCCATTTGTGGCCACTATCACAAACCGTGTACAGTGGTACCTCGGGTTGCAAACACTTCGGGTTACTAACCCGGAAGTAGTACCTCGGGTTAAGAACTTTACCTCAGAAGACTTCCGGGTCGGCGCCATCGCCGAATGGCGGACTCCCTCCGAGCTCCGGAGGGAGTCGGCTGGGTAGGGGTCGGGTCCTGCCGTGCCGGCGACGCGGGGACCCTCAAAAACCATGGGCGGAGATGCCCATGGACTTGGTGACTCGGCGGGCACCGTTTGCGCCCCCCCGACCCGCGAAGGAGCCTTTTTAAAGGCTGCGGAGCGGGTGACGGGGGGGTGTGGTGCTGTGAGTCCAATGCTTCCCCTGCCCAGCGAAGCCGCATGCCATTCAGCGGAGAGCAACAACTTCTTCTTTGAAAATTTCGGATTTGGACTAAAAGGAACAACCCGTGAGTAAATTGATTGGACTTAAAAGGGAAATTTGATCTTTGAATTTGGAGCGAGCGGGGGGAGTGCAAAAAGGAAGTCCGCCCCCCCCCGTTGTAGATGGCTCAACACAAGGATTTGACAACTAAGATCGAGAGATTAACTTGTTTACCTGAAAAAAAAATTTAACTTCACGAAGGGAAATTACAATAATTGTGCTGGAGGAGAAGACTGATTTGTGGGAACTAAAATGCAACCCCCCCGGGAACCGGGAACGATCCGCTATGAGAGACTGGTGAAGAGACACAGAAACTTTGACAGCTGTCAAAGTAGCTGTCAAAGCAGGAAAATAAAAGAGAACTTTGTTACGATGGCTTTGCTGGTTAGATTTGTTACAATTTGGACATAAATTATTGGAAATAAAGGCAACAAGTTATTTGATTTTTGGGTCTGATTTTGAAAGAAATTAAGTTACCATATTCCCTCTAGAGGGAGGCTGGGACATTGCAACAGTAGCAGCAAGTGGAAAAATACTATGAATTTGAGCAGGATCTGTTATCTCTTGGGAAAGCTGCAAAAACGAAGCATTATTTTGTCTACAGAGGTTTCTATACTAAAGGAGACAATGGATTTATCTATTGAAGAAAGGAAGGGACTTGATGCAAGTTATGTTCCTGAATAACAAAAGCCTCTGTGGAGAACAAGAAGTTTCTGAATTAGAAGGTTTCTGCAGCAGAACAGGAAAAAGCAACCTGAGGAATAAGAGCTGGACCAAATTTGAAGCCGGAGTATTTGGAACATCCAGACTTTAAAAGGACCAAGAAATAGAATTTAAGTTAGACTCTTAAACATAGAGGTCTGGATGGAAGAACAATGACTTTTTCTGAGAGTTTTTTCGAGATTGGACTTTCTGAAATTAAAAGCTATCAAAAGACGGCAAAGTGGAGTTGAGATATAGACGTGGATACACCAGGCTGGCAGTAGACAATGAATGAACTTTGGGGATTGGAACCGGGGAATGGGGTGGGGGGAGAGATTTGGAATCCAAAGGCTGTAAAATTATATATTATTTCTTTCTTTTCTTTTTTCATGTTTGTTGTTTGAAAATAGGGGAATTCGTGGAAGGGAAATGGGGTCGATCTTAGGGAATTATATAAAATATAAGGAGAAATGGTTCATTAAGATAAATAAGATAAATTAATTTGGAATAAATGGGTTATTTAAAATTACAAATAAGGTTTTAAAATTTGGGGTAAGAATCTGTGGAATCAATTTAAGGGAAATGGAATACAAGAGGGGGAGGGGGGGGAAGTCCGGGAAAGATGCCACTGAAACCAAGTGTAAATCATATTTGTTTTTTCTTTCTTTCTTGCTATCTTTCCTTTTTATTCTGGAAAATTTTTAATAAATATTATTAAAAAAAAAAAAAGAACTTTACCTCAGGATGAGAACAGAAATTGCGTGCTGGCGGCACGGCAGCAGCGGGAGGCCCCATTAGCTAAAGTGGTGCTTCAGGTTAAGAACAGTTTCAGGTTAAGAACGGACCTCCGGAACGAATTAAGTTCTCAACCCGAGGTACCACTGTATTTAATCTGCAAAACCTTTGTTGTGGATGCATCAGTGAAATAGGAAAGTTGATTCTTCAGTCTAAGAGTTGCCAGGCAAAATGGCAAAATTTGTTTTGAGTTCCCTGGTGCCATCATAAACACATGAACTGCTCCTTCTACCGTGTGTGTGTGTGTGTGTGTGTGTGCACGTGTGTGTGTGTGTTTTTAAAGAGTCAGATTTTTATGCTGCAGAAAGCAATTTATAAAGAGAGGTGGTCTTTTTGAATGCAGAGTTAATCCAGGACATATCTAAGGCAGGTTGTGGCACAGATAGCATTTGTGGTTTCTTCTCTGAAGTCTGTGGGCTTCCCAGAAACAAAAGTGATGTTGGAAATTCACACCCTTGTGCCTCAAGATGCCTTTAAGAGTTGTGTCATTCTTAGAAATGCATTTCTGTGTACAAGAAGCAGTATCCAAAAAGTGGAAGGAAGTGAAGTCAAATAGGAGCGAAAGTATGTGTGAAGGATGCTAGCAAGTTCTGACCCATGGGTCTCCTGGTCTGCTGCTCTAATGGCAGCCCAAATGTGGCCCTAGAGACAGCCGCCTTACTTTGGCTCAGAGAAGGGCAAGCTCTGTGCAGAATTTGTTAGGTTTAGCCAATCTGCTGCTAACTGGGCAGAGTCAGGAAAAGCAATGAGATCCAGAGCTTTCACTAAGGGAATGGGGGTGTGGGATGAATTGCAAAGAGCAGGTTACACTTTGACCATCTCTCCTCTCTTTATGTGCAGTCCCTGGCAAGGTGACTGATCTCATCCTGGCAAGGCGAAATGACAGCAGCCTCTCTGTGACTTGGTCACCGACACGACATCGCAGCCGTAGCTCCGTGAACTACGAGGTTATGTACTTTGAGAAGGTGAGAGATGCTCTTCCTTTGCTCAACACCTGCAAACTTCATCAATGTTCTCCTTCCATTTCACAAGTTGTTCAAGTCCTATAGCATATGGGTTTGGAACCACTGGCCCATGGGTTCAGTTTTGCCTGCCAGGCTGTTCCCCCCAAACCACACCTGATGTCATATGTGACGTTAGGTGTGGGGCAGGTAGAGATGTGGGTGGATCGGCTGCTCACCCAACTGGTCCCTTCAGAAAGCACCATTGAACTCCCTTCCCTGCACATCAGCTGAAGCATGGGGAGTTCAGTCCTGCTTGGCTGTTACCTCTCCCCGCACTCCCATGGACCAACTTTGGCAGGTGGGTGGGATAACCTACCTGTCAGACACCTGATGCCATTATTATGAATTCAGGTGATGGACAGGTGGGTGCTAAAGATCTTGACTCCTGGGCCAGAAAGGTTCCCAACCCTTGCTATAAAGGTAAAGGGACCCCTGACCATTAGGTCCAGTCGTGGCAGACTGGGGTTGTGGCGCTCATCTTGCTTTACTGGCCAAGGGAGCCGGCGTTCAGCTTCCGGGTCATGTGGCCAGCATGACAAAGCCGCTTCTGGCGAACCAGAGCAGTGCACAGAAATGTCGTTTACCTTCCCGCTGGAGTGATACCTATTTATCTACTTGCACTTTGACGTGCTTTCGAACTGCTAGGTTGGCAGGAGCAGGGACCGAGCAACGGGAGCTCACCCCATCGCGGGGATTCAAACTGCCGACCTTCTGATCGGCAAGTCCTAGGCTCTGTGGTTTAACCCACAGCGCCACCCACGTCCCTAACCTTTGCTATAGCACAGCGTAATTGTTTTGCAGGGAGAAGAGAAGCACTACACTGTCCAGCACCTCCAGGAACCCCAAGTAACTTTGGCAAATCTGCAGCCTGACACAGCTTACCTGATGCGCGTGCGCTCCATCACAGACTCTGTAGCTGGGCCATATTCCCAGGAACAGGAATTCCGCACTCTTCCACAAGGTAGACCCCTTGATGCCCCACTTTGTTTGTAAAGGAGGGATTCTTGCTAATGGATTTGGGACTAAACTAGATGCAAGGAACAATTATTCAGTGTTGCAAGTGTAGGAAGCTAATTTTCCACCCACTCCAAGCTGTTTTTCTAAAGGAAATCACCCCATCCCTGAAGTTGCTATTTGTGACATTACCTACCATGACTCCACTGGTGTGTGTGGATTTTCATAAGGAAGATAAGGAAAATGGAACAAACTTACACATACAAACATACACACACTTGCTTGCAACTTTTCCAGGCATTATATGGTAGCATTCCTGTACAATCTTTTTTACTCAATGGGCTCTAAAACACTTGAGGTCATACTTTTTTGCTGTTAGGAAAGTGATGGGGAAATGCATTATGAAGTGTAAGATAACAGTTTATTTATAGTCTCTGCACAAACAAATCAGGATGGGTGCTCAATATATAAGTTTCTAGGAGGCAGCTTCCTTTTTAAATTGTTTTACTAATATATTGTTTGGTTTTTTGGCATGGTAATTAGAAATGCTTTTAGATCTGCATTGCAAAACTAAAACTAAATGCAAACTACTTCCCTTTGGAGACTAAGAGCTGTTTCATGCAGCAGTTGTATTTGCTGCCTGAAGCTCCCCTCTTTGTTACACCAGCTTCCTGCAAGGAATGCATAAACTGTGTGCGGCAAGTCTATGTGCCTAAACTCCTGGAAAAATGAACCTGCAAACCCTTCTTACTGTGGCTTTCTAGTGCCTCTTGTTGCTAAATTTATTACCGTATTTTTCGCCCCATAGGACACACCGGCCCATAGGACGCACCAAGTTTTTTTTGGGGGGAAATAAAGGGGAAAAAAATTATTTCCCCCCCCCCAGGCGCTTGTGGGGCCGGCAGCGGGGAGAAGCGCTCTTCTCCCCACTGCCCGCCTGCAGACCAGGTCCAGGGACAGCGGGAAAACACGCTGCGCCTCCCAGCTGTCCCCGGAGCTTGCGGGGCTGGCAGTGGGGAGAAGTGCTCTTCTCCCCGCCACCCGCCTGCAGACCAGGATCGGGGACAGCGGGAAAACGCGCTGCGCCTCCCCGCTGTCCCCGGAGCTTGCGGGGCTGGCGGCGGGGAGAAGCACGCGTCTCCCCGCCGTCAGCCTCCAAATCACAGCGAGAGACAGCGGGATGGCGGCGTTCCGCCTCCCCGCTGTCCCCCGACCTTGTGGGGCTGGCGCTGCGGCTCTCCTGAAGCCTGGAGAGCGAGAGGGGTCGGTGCGCACCGACCCCTCTCGCTCTCCAGGCTTCAGCGAAAGCCTGCACTCGCTCCATAGGACACACATTTCCCCTTCATTTTTGGAGGGGGAAAAGTGTGTCCTGTAGAGCGAAAAATACGGTACTTTCTCTTCACCCACAGGTCCCAGAGCAGGTTACAGCAACTTAAAATTCATAAGAAAAAAACCGTTAAGACAAGTCTCAAGAATAGGTTGGGTGCTGATAAGATATCAGAGGCCAGGATAAAGAGGCACATTGACAGCATCCACCCAAAGCTGTAAAGAAGCCCGACACACCTCTTGTGGGGAGAGAACTCCACAATGTAATAATAATAATAATAATAATAATAATAATAATAATAATAATTTATTATTTATTATTTATACCCCGCCCATCTGGCTGAGTTTCCCCAGCCACTCTGGGCGGCTCCCAATCAAGTGTTAAAAACAATACAGCATTAAATATTAAAAACTTCCCTGAACAGGGCTGCCTTCAGATATCTTTTAAAGATAGGATAGCTGCTTATTTCCTTCACATCTGAAGGGAGGGTGTTCCACAGGGTGGGCGTGGCGCCTGTGGAACAGGCCCTCTGTCTGGTTCCCTGTAACCTCACTTCTTGCAATGAGGGAACCACCAGAAGGCCCTCGGCGCTGGATCTCAGTGTCCGGGCTGAACGATGGGGGTGGAGACGCTCCTTCAGGTATACAGGACCAAGGCCGTTTAGGGTTTTAAAGGTCAGCACCAACACTTTGAATTGTGCTCGGAAATGTACTGGGAGCCAATGCAGATCAATCAGGACCGGTGTTATGTGGTCCCGGCGGCCACTCCCAGTCACCGGTCTTGCTGCCGCATTCTGGATTAATTGCAGTTTCCGGGACACCTTCAAACGTAGCCCCATGTGGAGCGCATTGCAGTAGTCCAAGCGGGAGATAACTAGAGCATGCACCACTCTGGCGAGACAGTCCGCGGGTCTTAGCCTGCGTACCAGGTGGAGCTGGTAGACAGCCGCCCTGGACACAGAATTAACCTGCGCCTCCATGGACAGCTGTGAGTCCAAAATGAGTCCCAGGCTGCACACCCGGTCCTTCAGGGGCACAGTTACCCCATTCAGGACCAGGGAATGTAGAGGCTGTCACAGAGAATGCTCTCTCCTGGGCCACCACACCCTCAAACTCCTGAGGGAAGTAGAACTACCAAGAGGGCCCTCTCTGCTGGTCCTAACACCTGAGAGGGTCTGTTGGCACACCTTGTGCATTTGCTGTGGCATAAACATGCCACAAAATCTGCTAAGAACAATGGCTGTATGAAACTTCTCTGAAACCCACCCTTTCCCAGTGTGGCCCTTGGATGAGATAAATAAGGTCAGCAAAGGCATTTTAGGAAACTAGAACTAAGGATAACGCCAAGCATTGTTTCCAAAAAAAGAAAGAAAGAAAGACCAAAATGCACTTAAAAAAATTATCCACACAGCACTCAGTACTGAAAGTGTAATTGGGATCTGCGCCAAGCCACTCACTTACTAGTGGTTCCATACCCAACGTAAATACTGAAGAAAGCATTTGGGATAAATTTGGCATTGACATCATGAGCATACACTTCATAACAGTTCAGCTCCTCAAGTCCTTCCAATGACCTCTCAGATCAGGTATTTATAGATAAAGAGTTTTGATAAATAGGGCAGCAAGAGAACACCCAGGGTGCTCACTGTTTGCGTTGGGGTTTAATACTCGTTCACTTTCTGTGTATATTAAAGCACAAAAAGTGTCAGGATTGTGTTTGCCTGGGGCTGACGTGCCTGCCTGGGGAATGGAGTTGTTGTTGTTGTTGTTGTTTAGTCATTTAGTCGTGTCCGACTCTTTGTGACCCCATGGACCAGAGCACGCCAGGCACTCCTGTCTTCCACTGCCTCCCACAGTTTGGTCAAACTCATGCTGGTAGCTTCGAGAACACTGTCCAACCATCTCGTCCTCTGTCATCCCCTTCTCCTTGTGCCCTCCATCTTTCCCAACATCAGGGTCTTTTCCAGGGAGTCTTCTCTTCTCATGAGGTGGACAAAGTATTGGAGCCTCAGCTTCACGATCTGTCCTTCCAGTGAGCGCTCAGGGCTGATTTCCTTCAGAATGGATAGGTTTGATCTTCTTGCAGTCCATGGGACTCTCAAGAGTCTCCTCCACCACCATAATTCAAAAGCATCAATTCTTCGGCGATCAGCCTTCTTTATAGTCCAGCTTTCACCTCCATACATCACTACTGGGGCTTTCACTTCCATACATCACTACTGGGGGTAATGGGGTTATCTCACTTACCGTATTTTTCGCACCATTGGACGCACTTTTTTACTCTTAAAATGTAAGGGGAAATGTCTGTGTGTCCTATAGAGCGAATGTGTGGTCCCTGGAGCCAAATTGCCGGAGTGCGGCACACTCTTGGACTGGTCTTTGGTAGTGGTGGTGGAGCCGCGCTCCCCTGCTGGCAGCCTCGGCTTCTCTCTGCAGCCCCGGGAAGCTTTGGAGGAACGGGAGGGCTGTGCGCCCATGCCCCACGCTCCAGGGCTGCTGAATGGGGGTGGGGGGTGCTGCTCTGCCAGCAGCCTGCCATTCCCCTCAAGGTTTGGAGCAGCGGGCAGGCTGTTCACTGAGAGAGGGGAGGAAGAGGACGGAGAGGAGGGGGACCAAGAAGCTGGGTGAAGGGAGATGAGGTACCATAGGTTTCCGTGAGTGGAGAGTCATGGTAGAGGGCAAAGGAGAGGGAGCAGTGAAGGGGAGAAATTGTAGAAGTCACCTGAGGAGTTTGGGTGAAAGGGATGGAGAGGAGGAGGCTGGAAAAGGGGACTGTTCTGCTTGGGGGGGGGGAGAAAAAAGTGGGGAAAAGGAAAGCCCCCCAAGCCTGCCGCTGAGAAGCTCTGCTTGGCTGTTTCTTGACTGTAATTCAAGTAAAGGGAATGTTTGCGAGCAGCTGGCAGGCTGTTCGCTGAGAGAGGGGAGGAAGAGTATTGAGAGGAAAAAAATGTGGCATTAGCAATGCTTTGGATGGATACGAAGATGGTATTTTACATGAAGATAGCGAAGAAAGTGATGCCAGTGACTGTGAGCAACTGAGCTTCATAAATTCTGACTTTAGCAGTGATGAGTTCTTAGGGTTCACAGAAGACTAGAAGAGTACTCAAACCTTAAAGTCTCTCTTCATTTGTTAATGACAGTGATGATGGTTCTTAATGCCATTGTTGACTGCTGTTCACTTTACATGGCTGTAATGTGATTCTGATATACCGGTTGTTTATTAAATACAGTAGTTTATACAACATTTGATTCAGAATATTTTTTCCTTGTTTTCCTCCTCTAAAAACTAGATGCGCCCTATGGTCGGGTGCGTCCAATGGAGCGAAAAATACGGTATATACATTGTAGGAAACATGTAGGTAGCATTTATATGCACAAAATAGACCAAATAATTTGTAGTCTAACTCTGCAAAATCGGAGGCAAAGGTGGTGCATTATTAGACATTGAGCTCTAAGCGTAAATGCCACTTCTTCGTTACTTTTCCTTACATCTGGTTGAAACAAATCCCGTGCTTTCACATACCTATGCATACAGTTACTCTGAATCTCTATGGAAATCCATATATATTTCAGGAGTGGTGAGCTCTGGCTAGGGCGGCCTGGTGCTGGAACGGTGTCTATAACCTGCATTTTGTTCTTGCAGACACTGGGATGCCCTCTGGAGGAGTGATTGTCAGCATAATCTTTGGAGTTCTGCTGTTTATCGGTCTGGTTGTCGGTCTCCTTGTTTGCCGAAGGTAGAGATGGTGGTTCGCGAGGGTGGAGGAAATCCTGGGCATTGTTATGTGGTTTGTTCTGTGCTCTGGATGGTTATACCGTCTCTGTTCTGATGTTTATCCTTATCTATTTTAGGCACTCTTACCGACGCGGAGCCCGGCGATGCCACAAGCAATCCGGCTACGACCGAGGTGAGCACCTGGAGTCGGGGAAGGCAGAGGAGGTGAAAGGCTTAGGAGTTGAGAGCCCCAAACTACATGTAACATGCAGACCAGCCAGACGAGCATTTGAGAATATCAAAAGCCACTTTGATGGGGATGGGCAGTAGTGCAGGGTGTTTTAGGGGGCATGTGTGTGCAGGGAGAGTGATGATTAACTTTTCCTCAGCAGGTGTACTTCTGCTCCAAATTCCTCCCCTCCTCCATCCTATGTCCCTCAGTCTGAAGTCCAGATACATATTGCCAAGCACAAGCTCACACTCAGGCCCACCAACTCTAAGGGGCCACCTTGTCTTCAGCCTCTTCAATATTTGTTGGAAAGCTCAGTGGACAGCTCAGTGTTGAGGGGGCCTGGCATGCGCCATCGCACACATTGCATGTTGCAGCTTCAGCAGCTGGCTCCTTCAGAGTGCTCGGTCTCCTCCAGGCAGCATGACATCACACTGTGACATCACACGCGTGTGATATGCGACGGGCCCTCTCTTTTTTTGAAATGATTTTTACTGGTTTTGCAAAATAAATCTCACAGTTAACACAATTAAATTTTAGAATCAAACAAGCTTCTTCCGAATCTTAGGACTTACCTCCTCCCCTCTGTAGGTCCTTTATATATCTTAATCAACTGCATATTATAGTTCATCCGAATTTTAATCCTCCAATACAGTCATACCTCGGGTTACAGCTGCTTCAGGTTGGGTTTTTTTGGGTTGCAGACCGCCGAAACCCAGAAGTACCAGAACGGGTTAGTTCCAGGTTTCAGCGGTCGTGCATGTGCAGAAGCACTAAATCGCGCTTTGCGCATGCACAGAAGCGCCGAATTGCAACCTGCACGTGTGTAGGCGCAGGTTGCAAACGCTGCGGGTTGCGAATGTGCATTCCGCATGGTTCACGTTCGCAACCGAACATCAACTATATAACCAAAGTCTTTGTAACATTGCAAGAGTTATTGAAAGCCTTCCAAAGAGCTCAAGTGATTACAGTGTTCTTTTAAATACAGTCTGTATTTGTCCCATTCTCTATTGAAGTTTTGGTCTTCCTGATTTCTGAGGCCAAAATTTGGCCCAAACCTGCCAACTCTTGCGTTGCTTTTCCAAAGCCTAGTAAGCAAGATCCCAGGCTTTGGAAAGGAGGTGGCAGGACATGGGCAGGATCTTAGAGCCCTCCCACCTCCTTCCGAAAGTTGAGAAAGGAGGTGGGAGGACTCCAGGATCCTGCCAAAGCCCTCACACCTCCTACCCAAGCCCAGCCACAGACTGGGGATGCGTCAAATGTTGCTGAGGACCGCACTCTAAGACCTCGCTTGTTGGACTACCCTGATCTAAAATCTTTAAAATAAAATAAAAGCTGAATATCCAGGCAAGAAGCCTGGGATATTATTTCTCATTCACCACCACCACCAGCAGCACAGCCCACTTCTCCCTGTATTTATAACCTTGAATGAATTTCCTTACTTTTTATCCATGGCTCTGTTTCCCCCACATTCATCCATCTATATTCTATTCTATATTTTTCCTAGCACGGTCATAGGGAAACCACAGCACTCAGGCCTAGTTAGGGCCTCGGATCTTAGGAGATTGGGCGATCCATGCTGATCCCTCCAGCACCTGATGTCGCATGGGAGAGTTCAAGGTTCAGGTGCTTCAAAGGAAGAATTAGGAGCACACTCCCAAGTGTGCTTTTGTTTCTTCCTTTGCAGGCAAAATTCAGTGCTTTTAAAACTTGGCAACTTTTCCTGTTCTCCTTCAGCTTCAGTACGTTTGCTCTAGTAGCTTTAGGCTGTAACCTTAAAAGGTAAAGGTAAAGGGACCCCTGACCATTAGGTCCAGTTGTGGCCGACTCTGGGGTTGCAGCGCTCATCTCGCTTTATTGGCCGAGGGAGCCAGTGTCCAGCTTCCGGGTCATGTGGCCAGCATGACTAAGCCGCTTCTAGCGAACCAGAGCAGCGCACGGAAGCACCGTTTACCTTCCCACCGGAGTGGTACCTATTTATCTACTTGCACTTTGACGTGCTTCCGAACTGCTAGGTTGGCAGGAGCAGGGACCGAGCAACAGGAGCTCACCCCGTCGCGGGGATTCGAACCGCCGACCTTCTGATCAGCAAGTCCTAGGCTCTGTGGTTTAACCCACAGCGCAACCTTACACAGCGAGATTTACTTTCCCAAGCCAATACGTTCAGGACTGTGATGTGGGCCGGGGGAGTTCTTGCGTCTTACTGTACCGAAAGAGCCTCAAAACCTTTGTGCAGAAATCATTTACAGCGATGGCTCTTTATTACAGATGAGATTTGGTTGAAGCCATACGTAGACCTCCAGCCCTATGACGATCCCAGCAGGGGAGTCCTAGAATTCACAAAAGAACTAGACCCATCCGTTGTCACCATGGAAACTGTTATTGGCGAAGGTGCGTATCATGAGGTTCCTGTTCTCTCTGTGGTCAGGAGATCCCCTTTTTCTATATCCCCAATACCCGCTTTTTCTTTCCTCTGAATGCTCCACAGGCGAGTTTGGGGAGGTCTACTGTGGGAACCTGCGTTTCCCAGGGAAAGAACGTGTCGTCGTGGCCATCAAGACCTTGAAGTCAACTTACTCAGACTCAACATGGTGGAACTTCTTGCGCGAGGCGACGATCATGGGCCAGTTCAATCACCCCAACATTGTCCGCTTGGAAGGAGTCGTTACAAAACGTAAGGGCTCAGCCATGACGGAGCAGTAGTGCCTGGTGGTGGAATGGGACGGTTTTCACTACGTGGAATCACCAGTGAGTGTGAGGCTTCTGTGGAAGGTGCTGGAGCAGCATGTGGGAGCTACCAGATTCAGTCCTTGGCACCTCTAATGAGAATAATAATAATATGTATTTTTTGTACCCTGCCCATCTGACTGGGTTGCCCCAGCCACTCTGAGTGGCTTCCAACATGCATAAAAACATAATAAAACATCAAACATTAAAAAGCTTTCCTACGCAGGGCTGCCTTCAGATGTCTTCTAAAGGTTATATACTTAAAGGTAAAGGTAAAGGTAAAGGGACTCCTAACCATTAGGTCCAGTCGTGGCTGACTCTGGGGTTGCGGCGCTCATCTCGCTTTATTGGCCTAGGGAGCCGGCATACAGCTTCCGGGTCATGTGGCCAGCATGACTAAGCCGCTTCTGGTGAACCAGAGCAGCGCACGGAAACGCCGTTTACCTTCCCGCCGGAGTGGTACCTATTTATCTACTTGCACTTTGATGTGCTTCTGAACTCCCGCATCAATAATAATAATAATAATAATAATAATAATAATAATAATAATATAAATCATCCCTGCCCTGTGAGCTTGGAGGGCTGCATAGCAGACAATAACTGGGCAAGAGGGACCAGAAGCTTCATGTGTTCAAAAGGTTAAAATGACTTTTCCTTTTGGTTTTGGGGGGGGAGGCCCAGAGAGCCACTGCCAGCCGATGGGAAGGAAGGTGAGAGCAGCACTAGTAATTTTCTTTTCTTTTCTTTTTTCTTCCCAGGACACCCAATGATGATTATCACGGAGTACATGGAAAATGGGGCTCTGGACACCTTCTTACGGGTGAGTCCTTTTTCGTCAGCCACTTAGGCATCGCCACTTGGTAAAGCTGTATCAGAGCTGTATTAATTCAGATTGAAGGTGGAGACTCCATGCAAAAGGAAATTCAGCCTAAGAAAATGAGCACGTTGGAGAAAGAAGGCTCAGCTAGAACCCATCCCCCTGCCAAATCATTTTCTATATGCGCACTTTTTTATTTTTGCATGGAGGAGTATTTAGCCATGTCATTCCCCAATGCCACTACGAAGTGATGGAGCCTGACCAGAGCTTTACCACCTGAATGATAACTAGGCCTAGAAGAGGAAATAATAATAATAATAATAATAATAATAATAATAATAATAATAATTTATTTATTTATTTATATCCCGCCCTCCCCAGCCGAAGCCAGGCTCAGAGCAGCTAACAACAGTAAAATGATAAAAGATTCTAAAATCATTTCATTATAAAATTAATTCAAAACAGATTAATGGCAACCATTGGGCTCTGTGAGGATTGCCAAAGCAGGGGGTCAGGTTGTGCCCTGGCCAAAGGCCTGGTGGAACAGCTCTGTCTTGCAGGCCCTGCGGAAAGATGTCACGTCCCGCAGGGCCCTAGTCTCTTGTGACAGAACGTTCCACCAGATCGGAGCCACAGCTGAAAAAGCCCTGGCTCTGGTTGAGGCCAGCCTAACCTCTCCGTGGCCTGGGACCTCCAAGATGTTTTTGTTTGAAGACCGTAAGTTCCTCTGTGGGGCATACCAGGAAAGGAAACTTGTCTCTTTTGTCTGACAGTGCTCATGGTTTCTGGCATTGATCTAGGGACCTCTTTAAAGCCTGGGACCAGGATATCTGAAGGGCTGCTTTATTCCATGTGAAACTATGTGGTCTTCTTCAGAGGCCTCTTCTCTGGGTGCCCTTGCCTTCTGAAGTTAGGCATCTAGGACTTTTTCTATAGTGGGACCCTGGTTGCGATGCACCCTATGTAAGAACGTAAGAGGAGCCTTGCTGGATCAGACTAAGGGTTCATCTGTGGCTCAGCATCCTGTTCTCACAGTGGCCAATTAGATGCCGGTGAGAAGCCCTCAAGCAGGGAATGAGCACAGTCTCCCCAGAGGTACACCACTGGTGCTCACTTGGTTACGTTTCAGGCCTCAGACAAAAATAATCCTATTCTCCCAACCTTTTAATACGGCTTTCATTTCTATCTGTGTTTATATTCTCTATACAGATAGGTAGCCGTGTTGGTCTGCCATAGTCAAAACAAAAAAAAAAAAATTCCTTCCAGTAGCACCTTAAAGACCAACTAAGTCAGTTCTTGGTATGAGCTTTCGTGTGCATGCACACTTCTTCAGATACACTGAAACAGAAGTTTCCAGACCCTTCTATATAGTGAGAAGGTGGGGAGGGGTATTACTCAGAAGGGTGGTGGGAATGGGTGATTGGCAGATAGCTGTGATGAGCCTGTTGACGACTCTTAACGACTGCAATAGGTCTTACAGGAAAAAGCAAGGGGTGAGAAGGTGAAAAATGGCTTTGTCATGTATAATGAGATAAGAATCCAAGGTCTTTGTTCAGACCAGGACTCTCCATGGTTTTAAGTTTGGTGATAAGTTGCAACTGAATTGCAACTTATTGCTGAATTGCAACTGAATTGCTGAATTGCAACTGAATTGCTGAATTGCAACTTATCACCAAACTTAAAACCATGGATTAAAACTTAAAACCATGATTATATTCTCTATATTCTTCTTGCTACTTTTTATTTTCTTTTTTTAAATATATTTTTATTAAATAATTTTAACAGAACAAATAATCAATATATCCAATTACACACACCTTTTTATTTCCCCCCATCCCTCCCTCTCCCACCCACTAAGGACTTCCTTCAGCTCCCCTCTCTGATTTACCGTATTTTTTGCTCTATAAGACTCACTTTTTCCCTCCTAAAAAGTAAGGGGAAATGTGTGTGCGTCTTATGGAGCGAATGCAGGCTGCACAGCTATCCCAGAAGCCAGAACAGCAAGAGGGATTGCTGCTTTCGCTGCGCAGCGATCCCTCTTGCTGTTCTGGCTTCTGAGAGTCAGAATTTTTTTGTTTTGTTTGTTTTCCTCCTCCAAAAACTAGGTGCGTCTTGTGGTCTGGTGCGTCTTATAGAGCGAAAAATACGGTATTTGCACATATTATACTCTTCATGTTGTAAAATTGTACATATTGTTGCCTTATCTATCTTATATTCTACTAATAAATTTGTGGATGTTTATTCAAAACCTGCCAAGGAGTCCAAATCATTTTGTTGACTTTTTAGATAATTTGTAAAAAGTTCCCATTCTTCCTTGAAGTCCACGGTTGTCCTTCTCATGTAGTTTGTCTGTCAACTTTGCCAACTCTGTGTAGCTCATCAGTTTTTCTTGCCATTGCTCTTTTCTGCAGTTTTCTTTTAGCATTATTGGGGTTTGTTTGTTGTTGTTTTAGATTAATTTGATAAGATTTAATTTATATTAGCCACCTTGGAATCTCTTACCTCAAACAGCTGGATATTCTTGGGAACTGAGCCTGGATAAGTTGTGACCGACTGGGCTGAATGTAGACCCATCAGCCATATCCACCAGCCCATCAGGAACTCCAGCCCCCTCCCCCCAAGATTTTGTGGTCTGTCTGGGACTAAAAGCAAAGGGCTGGCAAGCCACAGTCGATGACTGTTGCGCATTGTACAGTGGTACCTCTGGATATGAACGGGATCCATTCTGGAGCCCCGTTCACATCTAGAGGTAAACGTAACTAGCGACTGCACGTCTGCGCATGCGCGTGTCGTTTTTGACCGCTTCTGCGCATGCGCGTGACGTCATTTTGAGCGTCTGCGCATGCGCAAGTGGCGAAACCCGGAGGTAACACGCTCCGTTACTTCCAGGTAGCCACGGAGCGCAACTCGAACTTGCTCAACTCGAAGTGTATTTAACTGTATTTGTTTTTTGGTGGGACACAAGCTGTGGCTATAACATTTCACTGCCACGACGATTCCGAAACTGCATTCTTCACTGTGAAACAAGCGGCTAAGCACAGTGAGAAGACTTTTCTATGTGCCTGTGTTTGTGTTTCAGGAGAACATGGACAAGTTCAGTTCGGTGCAGCTTGTGACGATGCTGCAGGGCATTGCCTCGGGAATGACCTACCTGTCAGACCGCAACTATGTGCACCGGGACCTGGCGGCCCGCAACATTCTGGTGTCCCATAACCTTCAGTGCAAGGTTTCAGATTTTGGTCTTTCTCGGATATTAGAAAACGATGTGGAGGGAACTTACGAAACGAAGGTAAAATTATGAAAACAAGATTAATAAAGTAGGGGGTAGGGCTGGGCGATGTATCAATATATTATCCAAAACTGGTTTGAAGTCCATATCGTGATATTGGTTTCATAGTTTTTGACCTGGCAATATATTGATGTGTGTGTGTGTGTGTGTGCGCTACGCAAAAATCACAATATGGGGAAAACTGTGAAGCCAGCCAATGCCTCTCCTCATAACTCCATCCTTATTTCAGACATTGTGATATATCAGTATTTGTGATGTTTAGCTGGTGATATATTAAGACGCACAAATAACTGGGACATTTAGGTCAGTTGTTGTATTAAGGCAACTTCCCCCCGCCCCCCCGCCCCCGTGTGACCTTGGCTCTGTGCCAGCAGAAGACAGGCTGCTGTTTGTCTCGTAGTGCTGGGTCAAAACTAGCACACTTACTCAAAACTCCAAAGAGCCAAATGACAGGTAACTTTCTGATTGTTTAGACTGGGTATAGTGAAATGCCTGAATAAAGTACTTAAGGGAGTAACACAGACCAAGTCAGAGCATTCTCAGAAATAAAGTTTTATTTTTAAAAAGTACCAAAAAAAAATGGTAATTGAACAGTGGAAAACTTTCTAGGAACTGAGAGGGAAAGAGGAAGAAGGGGCTGTACAACATGACTTTGGCTTCAGAAGAGGCAGAAGGAAGAAGACGATTGAAGTCAGAAATGTAGTCAGAGAGGAGAACTTCACCAATCCTTTTCAGTTTTGTCAGAGAATGGGCACCAGGGTCCAAGGGTATGAAGATGAGCATCCAACAGGACCCTGGCTGGGATGTCTGCCAGAAATCTAACATACTTTAAAGAACTGGGACGTGGAGACTCAAATAGGGCCAGGACCATTATAGACTTGAGAAGGGAGGGGCTTGATGGGTATGAAAGGATGATGTTGGAAGAGTGATTTCCAGGTTTGAGCTAAAAGAGGTTTAATGCTTTCCAGTACTACTAATATCCTACTCTCTAATTAAGTAGGCAATTGATAATATTGGACCTCAAGGAAGCTTGGGCATTTGCCTTCTCAGGAGGTCTAAGTCTAGCTGGGTTGGGGGCTACTCTCTTCTCTATGTCATTAGAGAATTTTGTCAAGAAACCTGGATTTTGCCCTCTGCATCTTGATAAATTACTTCCTGCTACATTCAAACAAAATGGAAACTTTATGATCCAAGGTTCCAAGGAACACCAGCTTGAGCTCCTGGCAACAACGCCGCATTTTGCTTGCTTACTTACGTGTGTGTGTTTCACATCTTTTTTCTACCCCGGGGAAGGAGGAAGGGAGTGGCTTTGTGGGCTCCTAGATTGCAGTTGAATAGCCAAACCGTAGTTTCCATTTCACAGTTGCAACCTCTTTTTCAACAGGGTGGCAAGATCCCTATCCGATGGACAGCGCCTGAAGCTATTGCCCATCGAATCTTCACCTCAGCCAGTGATATCTGGAGTTTTGGCATTGTCATGTGGGAGGTGCTGTCCTATGGCGACAAGCCATATGGGGATATGACCAATCAGGAGGTAAGAGGGTCAAGGGAAACGCTTATTGAGCAAAGAAACCACCTCCTGGATTAGCAGAGCTGGAGCTGAACTAGAATAGATTGTAATAAAGAACACGTTTCCAGATTTCCCCATGGCCCAAAATTCCGTTTCCTACTTTCCTGAAGGGAGAAGCCATAGTTGGGCACCCCAACTGAGATCCATTTGTGATGAGTTTCAGTACATTAACCAATTTGATTAAATCTGCATAGGAGAAAAAACAATGGGTTGCATCCAGTGCTCTGCCAGCATAAATCTGTGGGTGCAGTAGGGCTTCCATTTCCTCTTCTCCACACACTCCCAAATCCACTTTGGAGGATCTCCCAACCCCCTGAAGCTGATTTTGGGGGCATGCAGGGGCTGGAGGGGGCGTGGGTGGCGCTGTGGGTTAAACCACAGAGCCTAGGACTTGCTGATCAGAAGGTTGGCAGTTCGAATCCCCGCGACGGGGCGAGCTCCCGTTGCTCGGTCCCTCCTCTTGCCAACCTAGCAGTTCGAAAGCACGTCAAAGTGCAGGTAGATAAATAGGTACCGCTCCGGCGGGAAGGTAAATGGCGTTTCTGTGCACTGCTCTGGTTCGCCAGAAGCGGCTTAGTCATGCTGGCCACGTGACCCAGAAGCTGTACGCCGGCTCCCTCGGCCAATAAAGCGAGATGAGCACCACAACCCCAGAGTCGGCCACGACTGGACCTAGTGGTCAGGGGTCCCTTTACCTTTACTAGGGGCTGGAGAGGACAGGGGGCTTATCTACTTTCTCTCTGCTCTTTCCAGGCACAGGTCCGTGCTTAAAAGCTCAGTGTCTGAGTGTGGTTTTGTTTTGCCCCAAGCTTTCCCCTCAAAAACCTGCTCTTTAGGGCTCAGTTGGAGCAAACGTCAATTCGGGCTTTCTGTGGATTGCTGCTTGCTCTGACTGAGCTTTAAAGAGCTCCAGAGGAAAATTGCGTACTCAGACATAGTCCCTAGAAAGAGCAGATGAAAAGTTAAGTGTGAAGCCCTGGGAGGGAGAGGAAACTCTTGTTACCAGCAAAGCTCAAGTTTTGGATATGGCCCAGCAGTTTAGAAGGGAACCTCACACACTGTTTTCAAATGACGTGCATCTAATACAGTAGCAGCATCCCTCCTTTAGCAAGTATTTTTCCTTCTCAAACATGCAGAAAGGGATGCATTTTCTAAGATGCCACTCATTCATAACTTTTGCTGTTCAACTTGTATCGGAATTACTTTTAACAGAAGAATGTGGTGACCTCCTTAGCTTATACGTTTTTAACGAATTAATCAAATGGATTAAATGTGGCAGTTCCAATTCCAAAGGATTTCCCAATATTTAGACATTACGCTTCTGAGAAAGTGGCCCTCAACTCCAGCTTCTTTGGTAGCTGTGTTCTAAGGAATGTTTGCCCTGTTCACAGTGATCTTGTGTTTTACCTGGAACAGGTGATGAAGAGCATAGAGGATGGGTATCGTCTCCCCCCACCTGTGGACTGCCCATCCGTCCTTTATGAGATCATGAAGGTGTGTTGGTCATATGACCGGACCCGGAGGCCCCGCTTCCGGGAGATCTTCGCTCAGCTAGAGCACTTCATCTCCAGTCCACATTTGCTTCGAACTGTAGCCGACTTTGACCCCAGGTAAGTGATATGCAGGGCAATACTTAAGGGGCAGAGCTGTGTAAATTTGTGTGCATGCACACGGGCACACACACACACACACACACACACAAAGGGGAAGAATAAAAAAAAAAGCTAAATTCTACATGCGGTCTTACAGTGTTCTTGAAAGGCTTAGTTGTCGAACAAATCAGTTCCCGAACACTGCAAACCCGGAAGTAAGAGTTCCGGTTTGCAAACGTTTTTCGGAAGCCGAACGTCTGATGCGGCTTCCTTCCGCTTGAGTGCAGCCAATCGGAAGCCGCGCCTTGGTTTTTGAACAGTTTTGGGAGTGGAATGGACTCCTGGAACAGATTAAGTTCGAGAACCAAGGTACCACTGTATTTATATATATTATTTGTTAGTCACTTTTCTTACCAAGTTAATTCAAAGTGGCTTTCATTAAAAACCAACATTAAAAACCTAAAAACACAAAGAGAGGACCAGAGGTCCCACCCCACTAGAAGAGGCAATGCCACCCTTCAAATTAAGGGGCCAAAGCTCAGGAGGAAAGGATTTGCCTGGCACCTAAAACTGGATAAAGATGTTGCCAGGTCCAATTATGCATAGCTGGATAATCTCTTTTGTTTTGGGCTTATTCCCTGCATGCTGAATTCTGTACACACCCTCGCATTCTGTGCTTTTGGAGCACTTCTGCAGAATTGTACCCTGCCCTTCAATGTGTGCGTGGCATCAGTGCCAGCCTGGGTTGCATCAAGTGCCACAGCGGCTTCCCCATGCCAGTCTATGGGATGCCATAAACGCGCCCTGGGTAGAATCATAGAATCATAGAGTTGGAAGAGACCAGAAGGGCCATTGAGTCCAACCCCCTGCCAAGCAGGAAACACCATCAAAGCACTCCTGATATATGGTTGTCAAGCCTCTGCTTAAAGACCTCCAAAGAAGGAGACTCCACCACACTCCTTGGCAGCAAATTCCACTGTCGAACAGCTCTTACTGTCAGGAAGTTCTTCCTAATGTTTAGGTGGAATCTTCTTTCTTGTAGTTTGGATCCATTGCTCCGTGTCCGCTTCTCTGGAGCAGCAGAAAACAACCTTTCTCCCTCCTCTATGTGACATCCTTTTATATATTTGAACATGGCTATCATATCACCCCTTAACCTCCTCTTCTCCAGGCTAAACATGCCCAGCTCCCTTAGCCGTTCCTCATAAGGCATCGTTTCCAGGCCTTTGACCATTTTGGTTGCCCTCCTCTGGACACGTTCCAGTTTGTCAGTGTCCTTCTTGAACTGTGGTGCCCAAAACTGGACACAGTACTCCAGGTGAGGTCTGACCAGAGCAGAATACAGTGGCACTATTACTTCCTGTGATCTAGATGCAATACTCCTATTGATGCAGCCCAGAATTGCATTGGCTTTTTTGGCTGCCGCGTCACACTGTTGGCTCATGTCAAGTTTGCAGTCAACCAAGACTCCTAGGGTAAAGGGTAGACATTTCTCTCCAGCTCCATCAGAAGTGGGGGGGGGGCACTGGTCTTCATTTTAAGTGTTCCATCAGGTCTGAAAATGCCTATCAATCCCCAGGGTGACGCTCCGCCTCCCCAGCTGCAGTGGCTCCGATGGGATTCCTTATCGGTCTATCCCAGAGTGGTTGGAATCCATACGCATGAAGCGCTACATCATCAACTTCCGCACTGCCGGCCTGAACACCATGGAATCCGTCCTGGAGCTTTCTGCCGAGTAAGCATTGGGCACCCTGAATTTGGGATTCTGCTCTTCCAGGGCAGAAGAGAGGAGAGGGAAGGGAGGACATGCAGCTAGGTGCCACTGTGTCTATTGCACCTCCCTACAGCATACAAAGACATTCAGGGACGTGGGTGGTGCTGTGGTCTAAACCACTGAGCCTTTTTGGGCTTCCTTATCAGAAGGTCAGTGGTTTGAATCCCCGCAATGAGGCGAGCTCCCGTTGCTCCATCCCAGCTCCTGCCAACCTAGCAGTTTGTAAGCACACCAGTGCAAGTAGATAAATAGGTACTGCTGTGGCGGGAAAGTAAATGGCGTTTCTGTGCTTTCTGGCTTCTGTCACGGTGTTCCGTTGCGCCAGAAGCGGTTTAGTCGTGCTGGCCACATGATCCAGAAAGCTGTCTGTGGACAAACGCCGGCTCCCTTGGCCTGAAAGTGAGATGAGCACAACCCCATAGTTGCCTTTGACTGGACTTAAGCATCCACGAGTCCTTTTACCTTTACAAAGAAATTCATATGCACAGGATCAGCAAAAGAATCTCTCTATCTCTCTGCCTGTCCGCTGATTCCTTAACTACCAAGCTTGTACCCCTCTACAAGCACTTCTCATTATAGCTGTTCTTAGGGTTGCCAGCTTCTTTTCTCACCCTGCTCTCTTGTAGCTGGGTTCCGTGCAGACATCGAGCAGATACCGCAGCCTTTCATGGTGCAGAGGCCGAGTGACCAGGAAAAGGTTTCATGTGCTCACTTCCTCTGTGTTAAGCTATAATTCAAGGACGAGAGGAGGGCCAATAAAAGGCCAAAATCCTGGCCAGAAGATGGAGAGAGAGAGATTCTCCTGCTGCTTGTAAAGACAAGAGTGAGATAGATCCTTCGATCTAGCTCATGATTGCCCAACGGAGTCTGTTGCTGTGGTTGAAAAGCAGGCAGAGAACCAACAGCTTAAGTCAGAGCATAATCAGAAAGAGTCACAGTAATGCTTTGTTGGAGAGCAGAGAATATGTGAGTTAAGAGGCCTGGTTAACCTTTGGCCTTCCAGATGTTGTCAGACTCCCAGCTGCTGTCAGGCCCAGATAGCATCAACAAGGGTGATGGGAGTTGAGAGTCTAACAACATGGGGATGGGGGCCAAAGGTTCCCCAGCCCTGAGCTAGAGCCGTCTCCATCACAATCTCATTTTGTATGTGGGCTGGTAGTGAGGCTGAAAACAAGCAGGGTGGTTCTCCCGCCCCCCCCCCCCGCCCCCCGCCTTCAGAAATGAAGGTGGTTTGAATAGGGCAATTTACCTATTCATTTACTCCCTCCTGCCTCACAATTGACTCTGGTGAAACAGGTTTTACAGTGGTACCTCAGGTTAAGAACTTCATTCGTTCTGGAGGTCCGTTCTTAACCTGAAACTGTGCTTAACCTGAATCACTACTTTAGCTAATGGGGCCTCCTGCTGCCTCTGCACCGCCGCTGCACAATTTCTGTTCTCATCCTGAAGCAAAGTTCTTAACCCGTGGCACTATTTTTGGGTCAGCGGAGTCTGTAACCTGAAGCGTCTGTAACCCGAGGTACCACTGTATAGGTTTCTGTAAGGCTTCAAAAATCTGCAAAAGCTGGCCAGAGAAGTCAGCAAGATAAAAAAGATCCTAGCAAAGGTTTACTCAATAACTGATTTCAATGGTACCTCCTCCCTAGTGAGCAGGCATAGGATTCATTGGCAAGCTGGATATGTAAGAAATATTTGCAGAAGTAATAAGCATGGCCTTCTATTAAGAGCATAAGATAAAATCACTAACGCATACCAAAATACTGGACACATATGAAAATAATCATATGGAACCAAGGAATTAGCATCAGCATACCAAAATTCACATGAGACAGTTAAGATAACTGCTGGCATCCATCACACTGCTAAGGAATTGCTGCATTGTGTAAGATTGTATTTGTGCATCTTAGTAGATTTAGTTTTACGGAGGGTATACTATGTTTTAGCAGAGTGACACTTTTGCAGGTTCTGCCCATAGTTTTGCGTTGTGCTTGCCGTCCTACAAATTCAGCTTCCTGAAGCTCTTTTATCACCTTCCCAGTGAATTAACATGTCTTTTTTGGGATCTGTCATAACACCTCCAAGCGCTCTAAAATATGTTGTCTGACTCCCAACTTGCAGTTTTGCCAGATCCACCTTGTGAGACAGCAACTGGAAATGGTGATATTTCTGAGCTGGGTCTGTGCCTTCAGCTCAGCTGAATTTCTAGGAATGGACTTTGGTAGGACACATAACAGGTGGTGGGGAAAGACCATGTTTGTTTTTCTTTTTATTGTAAGATATGGATTTGTGTTTTTTTTTGTATGTTGGTCTTTGTGTTTTGTGTATTGTTATTTTTCGATATTTTTCATGTTGTTGTGTGGAAAATACTAATAAAATTTATTAATAAAAAAACCAACAAGTCGTGGGGAAAGGGGACAGAGGTTTCTTAGGGTGCTACAGCTTTATGAAACCCTCTGCTTGTCTAGCAGTCTCAATCTCTCTTCACCTGCTAAGGTAAAAGTAAAGGGTAAAGGGACCCCTGACCATTAGGTCCAGTCGTGGCCGACTCTGGGGTTGCGGCGCTCATCTCGCTTTACTGACTGAGGGAGCCAGCGTACAGCTTCCGCGTCATGTGGCCAGCATGACTAAGCCGCTTCTGGCAAACCAGAGCAGCGCACGGAAACGCCGTTTACCTTCCCACCAGAGTGGTACCTATTTATCTACTTGCACTTGACATGCTTTTGAACTGCTAGGTTGGCAGGAGCAGGGACCGAGCAACGGGAGCTCACCCCGTCGCAGGGATTCAAACCGCTGACCTTCTGATCGGCAAGTCCTAGGCTCTGTGGTTTAACCCACAGTGCCACCCACGTCCCTCACCTGCTAAACAAGGCAGCTAATCTTTCTCCCCTCCTGTTTTTTCCAAGGGACTTGAAGCAAATGGGTGTGACTCTTCCTGGCCACCAGAAGCGTATTCTGTGCAGCATCCAAGGCTTCAAAGAGTGATGGGGGTCTCGCATCACCAAGCTGTCACTGAACCCAACGCCACAGAGCCCAGCAGAACAAGGAGAAGAGAAGGGGAACAGACTGAGGCGATCTTGCAGTGGCGCAGCAAGCATAGGCCTGGGGCTCTGAGAGTTGATGGCAGAGTCTGCAGCATGTGCACCACCAACATTCCTTGTGCCCCATAGCGCACAGGTTGGGACTTGAGCTTCCCAATGCAGAAAGCAACACTCCACGAGGCTCCCTGCAGATACTAACGCCAGAGAAGTGGCCAACGCTTAAAATGCAAACTCCTTGCTTCTCTCTCATTTTCTGTCTCGCCACCTCTTGTTTCGTTCTTGTGTTTCTACTCCCGCAGCAGCCACTCTGCCCGTCGCATTTCATAGTGACTAAGGAAGCAAGGTGTACTTAAAATTATAAGCAGAGCTGAAACCATTCTGCCGGTAAAGCCATTATCTAGCAATAAGGGGTCCCTTCAAATGCAAAAGTTGTGCTTGAAGACTCAGGGATTGGGGAGGGGACTGGACTTGCCATTGTTTACACAGTTCCTGGGGCCAAGACTGCCTACCTTGTACCTTAGCTCAGTGGCCTGGACTTGCCTTTATCACACAGCATTAGATCAAATTTATACTGCTCCCCTTGTTGCTTATGTGTCTTATTTTCTCTCCTGGAGCCCAGTCCTAAGAGCAAAAATGGCTTGTTTACAGTTAGGCACCACATGCTCCAGAGAGCTTTGCTTCCTCAAGTTGAGGATGTTGCCTATATATATTTAAAATAGCAGGATGGGGAGGTGAGAAAGAAAACCCGGACCTGGGGTTGTGTGTTGTATATATGGTTTTGTAAATAAAAGTATCCAATCTGTGCCATGACTTTTATTATACACGGATCAGCCCCTTATTAAGTCAGCTGTCTACTGGGTTCCACAGAACTTACAAGCAGGACTTGCGGCCTTCTCAAAAGGAGGGAGAACTACCTCTAACATAAAGTTACCCTTATAGGATTACAGCTTTTTAAAAACAAAACAAAATGATAGCTACCTTTGCTCCTTTTCAAAGAAATATTCAAGGTTAAGGAAAAGCATCTGATAATCAGATGAAAAAGAGTGCAGGGATCCTTTACCTTTTAGTGGTTGTGTTGAAGAGAAAAAGTTAACAGCATTGTTTGTCATGCAAATCAAAGTGCAGAGCCCTGTACCTTTTCCCCCATCCAGCCAAGACATAACACAACAGCCCCCAGGCAAGGAAGAATTGGTAAAAAGGAGTCAAAATATATTTAAAATAAAGGCACTGTTACCATTTATATGCAAAGCACCAGTTATGTGCAGGGTGTGAGAGAGATGTTAAGAGCATAAAGAACCTGACATAGACACCTACTCTGTACTTACTCAGAAGTAAGTCACACAGTGTCCTGAAGGTTGAAGCCCTAAATTAGTGAGGACAGTATTTAATGTAGTTCAGAAGCCAATGACCAGCTCCAGCTGCAAAGAAGAAATTTAAAGCACAGTCGAAGCAGTAGCAGTAGCCTTGTAGGGTACGTAAGATAAGAAGGGAATTTAACAAAGCAGTAACCAGACTGTGTAACTGCCATACCTATAGGATCAAACTCTATAAAGCCATATTAGGATAGCTATTCTCTATGCATCCAAGGAAAAACAAGAGAAAGGGGTAGAGGAGGGGTAATACTATCTACTAGCGAATGATTTCCAGTTGAATGTAGATAATCGTTTACCAAACAGGAACTTACTGAACTTAACATATACCACATTTTTCACTCTATAAGACGCACCAGGCCACAAGACGCACCTAGTCTTTGGAGGAGAAAAACAAGAAAAAAAATATATTCTGAATCTCAGAAGCCAGAACAGCAAGAGGGATCACTGCGCAGTGAAAGCAGCAATCCCTCTCACTGTTCTGGCTTCTGGGACAGCTGCGCAGCCTGCATTCGCTCCATAAGACACACACACACATTTCCCCTTACTTTTTAGGAGGGGAAAAGTGAGTCTTATAGAGCAAAAAATACGGTAACCTGCAGCATCTTCCTACAATGTGGCTGAAGACTGAGTCACATTCCTCCTCTCCCAGCCTTCTGATCAGGTCCAAAATGACACGTTCCTCAGAATTGCATGCCCACTGAATTAGTTTTAACAAGGGTAGTACATAAAGGACTATAGTTCTATCACTTTAGAAATGCAAGCCATCCCAGTATGGTACTGCGGCTTTCCAGTAGGCACTCTTACGGACTGGGCACTGATCTGGCAAGGAGTGACAATGCCCATGCCCCATGGGCACTCCAATGTCCATTGCTTGAATCCTGAAATGCATTCACTGCTTTTAAGATGTGGTACTAATCAAGCTGCAAGACTTAAGCAGCAGCCTAAGGGTACCATTTTGTACCATAGAACTGGTTTCTCATCACCTTGTCCATAAACATTATGCCCTACATTGTTGGACCTATAGAAAAATGAGTTTTCCACCTACTGAACTCCTTCACAAGTCTGTGAACTTTGAACACTAGGCCGGACAAGTTTGGGACATTTTTTATATACTGATGTCAATTAAGAAAGATTGCAGAAACCAGAACTGCCCAATTTAACATACCCAGTGCAGTTGAACTAGAAAGGTCTTATTGAAACAGTGCGTCTACCCACCACCACTTACAGCTTAGGGACTCATCAAAAGCTTCTGCTGGACTAACGGGGTCAGCTTGAAACAAGTACTATCCATCAGTACAAAAACTATTGTTATGCATGTTTACCATCTGCATAACTCTTCCAAAGCTACATCTACTAACAGGACCTGAAGCAGAAGTATGAAAAAGCCTATAGGGATCAGGCCTACGGATCTTTCCTTCTCAAAAGATCGTGTCAGAGAGCAAAGTTCAGATGGTTAAGTGTTAGCAGCATTAGGCCTCCCACTCAGCAGATGGCTTCTGCTATCAATTTCCTTCCCAGCCTCCAAAACAAGAAACTTGTCCTTCAATACGAACATTCATTTCCTCCAAGCTACCATTTTTTTTTTATTTTTTATCGGCTGTATGGTTTCTTTTCTTGTAACCTTCAGAGTTATCTATGCTGAAGGACTCCAGATTAAGCAGAGGTATAATGAGCTGCCCAAAGAATGGGAGGACCACGGAAGAAACCTCCATCTCAAAGCAAAGTTGGAAGAGCCTGGTGGTGTGAGCCAAGGAGCCATAAAAGAGGTGGGGAGAGTAATCTCACCCCTGCAGAGAGCTGTCTCCCGCAGCAGCCTTCAATTGGGACACAGGCTCAGTGCATTAAAGTCAAGTTATCTGAAGGGTCTCTCCAGCTCCCAAGACGCAGGCAGCAACGAAACAAAGAGATCAAGGGGCTGCTGAACGAAACTGAACTTCACCTGAACAAACAAGCTAAACACTATGCAAACATTTGCCAGGCTCCTCCACTTTGGACTTTTGCTATTTGTGTTAGATGTCAAGTACATGCAGAAGGTGGTGTGTGGCTTTGGGCTAGAGCACAGTCTTTTAACTCTTAAATTTCTCGTACCCAGATCCAGTACCAAAGACAGAATAAATTACAAGGAGGGCTGTGTGTGCTTGGACGTATATCTTAAATTCAATAGATGCCTGCAAACATGCAAAATATGCCTACAGAGTGCAGAGTTTGGCTTTTTTTGAGTTTCTGAGCCTGCATATTACTCTGGCATCAACGTCAGGAGATTTAGAAACCTGTTTTTCTTTTAAAATAAACTGGGTCCTCACAGAAATTCTGCAAGCTCTGTGTTTTCTGCACAAATGGTGAAAAAAATTTCAGGGGGCGGGGGGCGGGGCGGAATAAACATTGCCCTGGCTAAAATCAGTGCTACACTAGAGTCCACAGTTTAACAACATATACTATTACAGGATTCTTAAAGCCTCTATGGAGAAGGCAAGCAAATGTAGTCCTAGGTCAGCAGCAGAAACAGGCTTTTTTAAAACAAAAAACAAGAGCCACTGGTGAGCTACTCTGCACTGCTGGAGTTGCTTTGTAGGGTCATGCATGTTATAGCCCTCATCAAAACAAGGATACTTAACCCCCCCCCCCAATTTTTAAAGAATATGTAAATGGGCGATCTCAAACTATAGCACACTCAGTCACTCAAGTCCACTGATTTAAAAGTATCAACTCAGAGTCATATTCCAAGTAGATCTACTACAAATCGGCATAATTCACATTTCTATTGATGAAAGTCCATCTAGTTCAACTAGGAATGCAGGAATCTTGCCCAACGTAGAGCTCAAATCCATGACCCAAGACCAGGAGTCTCAAGCTCTACCAACTGAGCTATCCTGGGACTTAGTTATCACGCAAGGCATTGCTTTTTTAAAAAGGTAATGACATTTTCCGCCTTCCTTATCTTTAAGCCCATGACTATTCAGTCTGTATTCATTCAACTAGTGTCCAGACATTGCCAATAGTAGTTTGGTGTTTAACTTCCCTCTCTCAGAAGAGGGAGTGGCCCTGGGGTTGCAGTCCTGGCCACATGGGCCACTCAGCAAAGCTAACCTGCTTTTCTAGCCCAGCAATGCTTCAGAGGGCTGGACGTGGACGTCAATCACAGCGGCTGAAAATCCTGAAGCACCACTTTAGCTAACGGGGCCTCTTGCTGTCACCGTGCTGCCGGAGAACAATTTCTATTCTCACCCTGAAGCAAAGTTCTTAACCCGAGGTACTATTTCTGGGTTAGCGGAGTCCGTAACCTGAAGTGTCTGTAAACCTGAAGCATCTGTAAACCTGAAGCATCTGTAAGCTGAGGTATCACTGTATTACTCAATGAGATGCAGCTGAGATCCACAAAATGACGACTTCTTTTGAAGATGAAGGGGAAAGTGCAAGTGGATCAGAGCAAAAAAAAGAAAAGAATGTACAGTGGTACCTTGGGTTACATACGCTTCAGGTTACATATGCTTCAGGTTACAGACTCTGCTAACCCAGAAATAGTGCTTCAGGTTAAGAACTTTGCTTCAGGATGAGAACAGAAATCACGTGCTGGCAGCGCGGCAGCAGCAGGAGGCCCCATTAGCTAAAGTGGTGCTTCAGGTTAAGAACAGTTTCAGGTTAAGAACGGACCTCCAGAACGAATTAAGTACTTAACCCGAGGTACCACTGTATAGACAGGAAACACCACTGAGAACACTGCCAACAAACTGAGGAAGAGCAGTAGCAGGAGAAAAGCTTAACAAGAGGCAGCAATTTTCTCTCTGCCAAATGATGCATCCAATTGGATACAGAGGCAAAAAAAAAAAAGATTGCAGAACTCCAGAAGGACCACTCCAAACAGAATGAATGGAGAGTAAAAAGGCAAATTTGAAGTCAATGTAAACAAGGGTTGAGTGATGTTGGGGCAAAAAAAAAATCTTAACTTCACATATACTATTGAGCTGAACTGGAAGTGACAAGACCAGGAATGAGATCTTGGTTGGGGTCATGGTAGATAGTTTGATGAAGATGTCAACCCAGTGTGCAGTGGCTGTGAAAAGGCAAGATCCATGCTAGGAATCATTAGGAAACAAAATCAGAGAACCATAGAATTGGAAGGGACCTTGAGAGTCATCTAGTCCAGTGTTTCCCAACCTTGGGTCTCCAGCTGTTTTTGGACTACAACTCCCATCATCCCTAGCTGGCAAGACCAGTGGTGAGGGATGATGGGAACTGTAGTCCAAAAACAGCTGGAGACCCAAGGTTGGGAAACACTGATCTAGTCCAACCCCCTGAAATGAGATGGAGGGAGAATGGATTCACTGCTGGGTAGTTTAGCAATGATCTCTCTCTGACCCACCCCAGCCACACACACCACAGAAAGGCTGAAGTTATAATGGGGGGGGGGACCCAACACAAATTTTATTAATGCAAACAGTGGCTGGGACAGACAATATTGAAGATGCTTGTTCAGTCCAGCCCAGGGATTGAGGCTCTGTTCCATTGACTGTGCCAAAAACACACACCAGCAAAGTCACTTACAGCAACCCCCGCAGAGAAGGGTGGGAGTGTGGCCCTGGCAGGGGCTTAGAAGGCACCCATCACATGTAGGCTGCAAACGAAGAAACTCTGATGAGGGTGCCTTTCTCAGCATCAATTCGGGACCATTCCCGGTCACACCACACTCCCAGTTCGACAAAACATGTTGTAAACAGAGAAGTAGTCCTTTGGATAGTTTGCTATGCAGAAGTTGCTAGGCCAAAGCACCACAGAGGTAAAAAAAATAACTGGGGCCACCATAACTCTGGGGACTGGGGACTGGGGGAAATGGTCCATAAACTCCTTGCTGGCAAGGAGAACCATTCAGGCACACAAGTCCAGTACAGAAGAAGGAGATTCATTTATATCATCATCCTGTAGAGCAGACTCTGTCCATCGCCAAAAGTAAGGGTTGAAAAAAATAGTCCCATTAGTTGGGTCGTGTTCCATACCTGAACAGAGGACAGCATTTTGCAGGGTCAGGGGACATAGCAGGTTGGAAGGATCCAGACTTTTCCTCTAAGATTACTTTATTATTTAGTAAGTAAAAGGACTGTAGGGCTTATAGCAATTCCACGTCACTTTCTGCAAAGTCTAGAATAATATACTGTGGCCAGACTAGGCGAGGAGTTAAGGAACACCCAGTCTTGGAAGGGGCAGGTTAAAAAGAAAAAGAAAACACCAGGAAGTGGGAAGAGCCCTTGGGTGGAAAGAGATATTGCCGGACAGACTCTTTCTAAGTAAAAATGCATTGTGGGTTTTGAGGGGAGGGGGAGAGGAATGACCAGAAACAGCACAGAGGAAAATCAGGCCCACTGACTGGGCTGGGTGGGGATGGGGAAGCACATAAAGGGCACATCCTGATCCAAGGTCCTTAGACCGCAGCTTTGGCCCGTGTGGTGTGACATTTTCTACACAGCACGTGCCCGTCCAGGGGGAAACAGCCATTGTCATCTGCTTCGATGGAAAGGGGCTTCCCACAATCCTGAAAAAGAGGAAGAAAAGGGAGAATCAACGCCACTGAGGCAGCAGAAATGTCAACGAGGGACTAGCGGGAAGGGGAGAAGGGAATTGGCTCACCTCACAGCGGTAACATTTCATGTGGAAGTTCTTCTCCAGGGCTACCACGCGGACGGTCTCATCCTTTCCGGGCTCTGGCATGATGGGCTCAGCACACACAGAGCATCGTGGGGCGTATTTTCTGCAAGCACAGAAGAGGCGGTATGAGGACTCGAACTTTCGGTTTCAATCTTCTAGGCCAGACTTGCCCCGGTCATGTCACGAAGGTCCCAGGTGAAGTGGGAGGAAGAAGACGCAGGAAATGAAAGAGGAGGTCACCCACCTGTGATAGTCGTCCACGCAATGTGGCTGGTTGGCTTTGTCCACAATGAAGGAAGCTCCCTCGAGGGCTTTGTGGCACACCACACAGGTGAAGCACTGAGGGTGGTAGGAATTGCCCGTGGCGCGCAGCATCCTGTCTGTGATCGTTTGCTTGCACACACAACACTTCTCCAGGGTGCCCTGGAGAACAAAAACCGGGTCAGAAATGTGACCACAACAGCAGCAAGAATACTCATCGCAAAGTATTGGAAAACACAAGATCTACCCACTCGGGAAGAATGGCAGACGAAGGTGATGGACTATATGGAACTGGCTGAGATGACTGGCAGAATCCGAGACCAGGGAGAGGAGTCGGCGGAAGAAGAGTGGAAGAAATTTAAAGTTTATCTTCAGAAATACTGTAAAATTAAGGAATGTTAGAAAGATGTTGGGGGAAAAAATTATGTGGTTTTAGCAGAAAAGATATACAGGATTAAGTAAAAATGAATTGGTGAAAGAGAGAATGTAAAATTATAGTATATTAAGATAAATTATTAGGATAAAAAACAAAGTTGGAAGGATTTGCTGGAATATCTAACTGAATTAGAATACAAAAATGGGAGGCGTGAGGAAGTCCAGGAAATAAGTGAATGTAAGTAAGTGATTTAAAGGTTTGACTTGTTTCTTATTTCTTTTTCTGTTTTTTGATGATGTTTTTCTATATGTATTGTTTTTTCTATTTCTTCTTTGACTGTTATGTATATATATATATTTGTTTTTTTCCCCTTTTTTCTGTAAAATTATTAAAAACAAAAACAAAAAAACAAACAGGGTGAGAAATGAAGGAGGCCTGTCCTCCAGAAACAGAACCATTTGTGGAGACATGTCAGAGGAAGAGATTATAGGGGGCACTCAATCCCTAAGCTGTGGGGCACAGGCTGCCTCATGAACGTTCCCTACTTTAAGGTGAGACACTGACAAACGTACAGAACAGATATCAATGTATGGGGAAATGATCCATAATGAATTGAGGGGGGGGGATGTTTTAATGTACATTCCCAAAAAAACCCAGAGTCCTTTCTGTTGGGGATAATTCAGACTGAAATTCCCAGGTGTCAAAAAAGGTTATTTAGGTATGCTACTACTGCAGCCTGTGATTTGTTAGCCCAAAAATGGAAAATGAGCGAGGTCCCAACTAAAGAATAACGCAAACCTAAGTTGACAGAATATGCACAACTTGCAGGCTTAACATACAGAATAAGAGAACAAGAAGAACATAGGTTTAAAGAGGTTTGGAAAATGTTTACTAAATATATGGGAAATAATTGTGCACAGCTGAAAACGCTGGCAGCATCAAGATAAATTCAACAGTGTAAATAAGTTTTGATGGATGCAATAATGGAATAGTGATTGGTATAGTTAACCATGGAAAGAGAAGAAGGGAAGCCATTGATATCTTAAGGATGTAAATGGGAGAAAACAGGCAAATTTAAACAATTCTCATCCAACCTCCCCATCTCCCAAAACAATACAGAGCATAATGTCTCTCCAGGATCGCATGCTCAAGATCTCTTTTGAAACCCATCAATTGCCCTTTAACAATGTTGAGCAGACCAAAATTGGGCAGCTTAGCAAAAAAGAAATCTGTGAAGAAGGCAGCCTTAATCAAATCTTACACCAGCCATGAACTGGGTGTCTTCAGAAGCTGCTGCCTGAGGCAGAGAGCACGACAAGTGTGAGGACGCTGGAGGGGGGGCTTGCTTGCATGCATAAGCCCCCGTCCACACTTTGAGCTTCTGCGTGTTCAGGCAAATGCCTGGTCACACCCACAGTGCACAAGCACACGGTGGTATGTTTGCGACACCATCGAAAGAGACTGTTGAAGCCAGTTCAGATGTAACTTTTGTGGCACAGAGCCATTGTTGCGTGGCACAGATCCACACTGGGTTGACATGGTAATGCAGACAAAGACTCCACCGTGAGCTTGACAACTTCACTGCCCTAGGATCTTTGGATAAAGGGTGGTATATTAAGTGAACAAATAATGATGATTTATTCCCACACTAGGAGACTGGAGTCAAGGGGTTGCAGTGTTCAAAAATACCGACATCTCAAGATGAATTGACCCCACCTTGACCACCTGACCCAACAAATGGACTAATATCTGAGGTACCTGAACACGTGAAGAACGGCTGTTTTTAATGAAAGTTGCTTCCTTTCATAATGAACTTCTGAATGGTTTCTTCTGAACAATGTCAGTATAGGAAACAGGGCAACTTTTTCGTTCGGGAAACTAGCCCAAATAATGAAATTCCGACCAGACGAATTAACAGAGAAAAAAGATGAAGAACTCTAGCTGGTTGCCGAAGCAAGATGTGGCGGCCATTTTAAGACATTCCAAAATTCGCTTGGGGAAAACAAGCCCTCTGCTGCTGAGGTAACGCCAGAGCATGGCTCCTTCCAAAATGCCCTGATGATTGTGATTGGCCACCCTGCATAGGAGCCAACTCCTAGGGGCTGAGGTCTCTTCGGACCCCCCACAACAAAGTATTTGCTCCCCCCCCCACAAACATTGATAGGCAGTACCATTGAAATGGTGTGTGTTCACTGTGACATGTGATTGATTAGGTGGGGCGGAGCTTACCTGTGTCCCGCCCCCTCCATATTTTATTCAAGAAGGCGCCCCTGCCCCCCTGCATTTCACTCACCGCATAGCACTCCTCGCAGAAGGGCTTTTCGTCCACGTTGTAGAACTGCTGGCCCTGCAGCTGCTTCTCACACTTGAAGCAGGTGAAACACTCCACATGGAAGAGCTTGTCTAGGGCGCGGACAGCCGGCTGCGTCCGCGACAGGGCTTTGTGGCACAGGCCACACAACTCTGCAGCGGCAGGGAGAAGGGGGAGAGAAAAGAGGACTGTGAGAGGCTGCTGGCAGGTCATATCTCCATGCCATACGTATCTACGCCTCCAGGCAAGAAAGGGGAAGAAGAAGAAGAGTTTGGATTTGATATCCTGCCTTTCACTCCCCTTAAGGAGTCTCAAAGCGGCTCACATTCTCCTTTCCCTTCCTCCCCCACAACAAACACTCTGTGAGGTGAGTGGGGCTGAGAGACTTCAGAGAAGTGTGACTGGCCCAAGGTCACCCAGCAGCTGCAGGTGGAGGAGCGGGTAATCGAACCCGGTTCACCAGATTACAAGTCTACAGCTCTTAACCACTACACCACACTGGCTCTCTGAACACAGCTACCATCTCCATAAGAAGAAGATTGTAGCATTCAGCGGCAGAGAGCTGAGCGGAGGGAAACACATCAGCCCACCCACCCACCCCCAAACCTCTGTGCGTCTGGTTTCTGATGAAGGCACCGTAGCAGAGAGAAAGAGGGGGAGGTGTGGCAACAGTAGACCGAAATCCCATTCACTCTCCATCACCGGCACATGCAAAATATTTAATGTACACACACACCAGAATTGGTGGCCTCTGCATGAGGAGGTTGGTCCATGTCCTTCATGAGCTTCTGGGTCAACATCTCCAGTTCCTCAACCTCTTTCATGGTCAGGACAGAGTTGCCCCTGGGAGGGTCTGATCCAGTGTTCGCAAAGGGCGCCGGGTTACGCTGGACAGAGAAATCAAGAATCACTGAGACCGGAACATCCCTCCTGCTAGCCTCTCAGACACCACATATTCCAGGGAACAGATATATGCTCAAGATCACTTAGTATGGCCAAGCCATCCTTTAACATTGTTCTGCAATGCAGATATTCCTCTGCCTGTCCACACGTGGTTTTTTCCCCATTATCTAGCCTGTACCCTTCCTTCTCCCTGATGAGACACCACCTTGCAGCTCACAAGATTTTGAAAAGTTTCCTTTTCCTGTAATAACTGTATTGATGAAGAAACTTCCTTTTGAGGAACTTCTGTCCTCCGTTTGCTTTGCAATGGTTTTGTTGGATTGAAAGATTCAACAGACACACTTTTACCTCTGGGTTTGTTTGTTTTTAAATTCCTTCTTCTATAAAACCAGTGGGAGAAAAAAGTACATGTGCCCAGTGCTCTTTTGCAACTGCCCTCAATAGAACGGGCTTAGTTGTTAAGCTGGCAGAGGGGAAATCTCTCTTACCAATACAAGCACAGAGGAAGAGGAAGAATGTAGCTTCATCCTTCTGGGAGCCCACCGACCCACAAATCTTACTGAGGCCTCTCTTTTAAAATGGCCGCTAGGAACTACAGTAACAGATGTGGGATCCAGCCAGATTTGATTTATTGCTGACTGGTATAGCTCAGTCGGCAGAACATGAGACTCTCAATCTCAGGGTCGTGGGGTTCCAGCCCCACATTCGGCAAAAGATCTAGATCATGGGTAGGCAAACCAAGGTCCGGGGCCAGAACAGGCCCAATCACCTTCTAAATCCAGCCCATGGACGGTCCGGGAATCAGAGTGTTTTTACATGAGTAGAATGTGTCCTTCTATTTAAAATGCATCTCTGGGTTATTTGTGGGGCTTGCCTGGAGTTTTTACATGAGTAGAATGTGTGCTTTTATTTAAAACACATCTCTGGGTTATTTGTGGGGCATAGGAATTCGTTCATTATTATTTTTTCCAAAATATAGTCCAGCCCCCCACAAGGTCTGAGGGACAGTGGACCAGCCCCCTGCTGAAAAAGTTTGCTGACCCCTGATCTAGATGACTCTCGTTGTCCCTTCCAACTCTATAATTCTACAGTGGTACCTCGGGTTACATATGCTTCAGGTTACATTCGCTTCAGGTTACAGACTCTGCTAACCCAGAAGTAGTACCTCAGGTTAAGAACTTTGCTTCAGGATGAGAACAGAAATCGTCCTCCGGTGGTGTGGTAGCAGCGGGAGACCCCATTAGCTAAAGTGGTCTTCAGGTTAAGAACAGTTTCAGGTTAAGAACGGACTTCCGGAACGAATTAAGTACTTAACCCGAGGTACCACTGTACTCTACTCTACTCTACTCTACTCTACTCTACTCTACTCTACTCTACTCTACTCTATTCATTTATCTGCCTATATATAAATCCTGAATGAAAAGTCCATCCAGCATTGCACACTTTCCTTGTTTCTCCACCCCCCCCCCAAAGTTGAGATTTATTCCCCACTCACCACGTCTCGCGGGGCAGGCGGTTGTCCAACAGGACGTGGCTTCTCCTGAACCTGTGGCTTTTCTCGATGTTGTGCATAGGTGAAAGCAGGCGGCTGTGGCCTCGGGGCTGGCCCTGCGCCAGAAGCAGGTGGGAAGCGAGGCTGCGGAGGGGTGGCGGCCGCCTGGCGCGGGAAGCCGGACGGGATCCCTGCAGCTGCTTTGGGTACAAATCTGGGGGCCACAGCAACGGGGGGTGGAGTGTATTTGGGGGCTGACGGAGCTGGAGGAGGAGGAGGAGCCGGCGGTCCTGGAAGCTGTGTCGATGGTGAGTCTCTATTCTGCTTCACCCACGGTGGAGGAACAGAAGCCGTTTCTCTCTGCGCTTTGGGCACGTAGCCTGCGCTGGGGCTGGAGGCAGCGTTGGAAGGGAAGGAAACAGGAGCTGAAACATCCTTAGGTGGAGCAATGGTTTCTGGGGAAGCTTTGGGTCCAGAAGCCAGGCCCACGTGAGCCATGGAACCTGGAGATACCTGCAGAAATAAATATGGTTATCAAAGGGGAGAAGAGGCCAACATCGTAGCATCCAAACCAGACCCATCTTGGTCCAATCTGCTCTCAGTGTGGAGAAGAGGAACAGGGAGGAGATTTGGGGGGAGTACAGGAAAGAGGGGGTTGTTGCAGCCAGACATTTGTCCACACACCTGCACACCACAGTGTGGCAAAATCCTCCTTATCCCTTGGCAAGCAGATACAGAGGCTTGGCTACTCCAGGGTGAGAAAGCTCACCGGAGAGTAACTTGTCCAGAGACTAGCTTTGTCCTTAACAAAAGCAGGCTTTGGATCCCAAATCCAAGCATAGTGAGCCTGGCTCCATCCTCTGTCTCCCCTGGAGAAACCATAGTTGGTCCCCAGTACTCACTGAGGGGGTCAACCTATCACTGGGCTGCACCACTTATGGCTGCCAGTGGGGGCTTGCATGGCAGAGTGCTCTGGTTTTTTTTAAAGATAAAAAAGTTCTCTTCACGCAGAAAGCTAGCATGTCAGGCAAAAGGGTCCTACAGTGGCATTGAGCTAGGTTTTACTCAAAGATGACCCACTGAAGTGAACGAACATGGCAAAGTTAGGTCTGTTAATTTCAATGGGTTTAATCCTCCAAGTGAAACTTAGCTGAATATCACTCAAGTCTTCTTAACATGCTAATATTTTAAAATATAGATATACCCAGGGCTTTTTTTCCATCCAGAATTCACTTCTTGTGAATTGCCATTTTAAGAGAACAAGGGAGGTGTTCATGGTGAGTTCCGGCACCTCTTTTTTTTTTAGAAAAATAGCAAGAAAAATAGCAACAACTTTTTGCATGGGGAAGGGGCTCTTCAGTCCTTGGCGCCGTCAGCTGTAGCCTGAAGTGACCCGGCACAGGCTGGCCCCCTCAGTGAGAACAAGGCCTTGGACATGCTACCCTGTTATTGCAGCTCACCCGCGGTCTGAAGGGGTCATTCTTCTCCATGTCATCCAGCATTGAGGACAGAGTATCAATCTCCAAATCAATGCTGCTCATCTTTCCACGGGCCTGCCCCTTCCGTCACGGAGAAGAAAGGAAGTTACATGTTAGAGAGGGTTACCAAGCCCGTCCTGAAGGCTGTCACGTCAACAACAGCCTTTCACATCCGTTGGTTAGTGCACTTAGCAGGAGAGCAACATGTCGGAAGGGCGCAGAGCAAAGGGCTGGAACTTTGAATTGTGGGAGAATCTCGGCTGCTGTGGTTTGCGTTTTCAAAAAGGGAGCTTCTAGCCGCCAGGATGCACTTTGAGATAGAAAAGCTATTCGCCTTTCCCCCCTTATTTTTGCAAGATTGCAAGGCTGAAAATGAATTGTGTATATTGTCAGCTGCGGCTAAAGTTGACTCACGCCATAGCATAGCAGCAAAAAAACATTGCTGTGCACTAGCCAGCCAGATGGTGGAGATGTCAGGCGCTTATCCTGGCACCCAGGCATCTTCACTTGGTCGCAAGTAGCCAATAGTCATGTGCAAAATGCGCCTGGCCCCTGGCTAATTTCGAACACTGCTCAGAAGTGTATGAGCAACCCCTGGTGAAATCTCAGAAGCCAGATGATTGGCTTAAGATGTATCGCCACTGCTCAGCGCATGCAAAACATAAACCTTTGCTCCTCCCCGAGCCACTGAATCAGAAATGTGCAACACAGTGAAGTATAAAATATATCATATATATATTGCAGCATATATTGCAGAATTATGTTCCAAGTAAGAGCCATAGCTCAGTGTGCTGGGGAGGTAAAGAGTCCCAGTTAAATTCCTAGCATCTCCAGGAAATTCCAGGGAGATCATCCCTGTCTAAAGCCCTGGGAGACGTTGCCAACAATGCTGAGTCAGATAAGCCAGTCAAAGAATCACAGAATTGTGGATTTGGGACCCACGAAGGTCATCCAGTCCAACCCCCCGCAATGCAGAAATCTCAACTGACATCATCATCCATGACTGATGGCCATCCAACCTCTGATTTGTACTAGACCAGTTTTGTATAAGGCAGCCTCCCTATGTTCCCATTTCAGTTCATTTCACTTTTAATTTGTACACCGCCTTTCTATATTACTATAAACAAGGTGGTTAACCAGCTGAAGAAACAACTAAATCGTCAGAAAAGATCTCTCTCACACACAATCTGATCCAATACAAAGAAGTCACAACTTCAAAATAAACAACTTAAATAAAGCAATATTCAGCAATCCATTGGAATATAATAGTAAACAGTAAAATTAAATATCAGCAGATAAGAATTAAGCAGTTTACATTTACCAATTACAATAAAGAATAAGGAAACTATAATCAATAAAAATAGCGGCAAGTCACAATGCATAAAATACCACAAAACATGCAAAACCATGCAAAAGGATCCAATTGAGAAACAAGGACAACTTATAAAACAATTTTTTGAAAATATCCCTTAACCCCTCTTCAACCATATACCCATTTTTCTGGATTGCTGTGCAACATCATTTCATTTGTATGGCTTACTTACAGTGGTACCTTGGTTCTCAAACTTAATCCGTTCTGGGAGTCCATTCGACTCCCGAAAACCAAGGTGCGGCTTCCGATTGGCTGCAGGAACTTGGCTGCACTCAATCGGAAGCTACGAAAGCTGCGTCAGACGTTTAGCTTCCGAAAAATGTTCGCAAACCGAACACTTACTTCCAGGTTTACGGCGTTTGGGAGCTGATTTGTTCAACAATTAAGCCATTCAAGAGCCAAGGTACCACTGTTATTTCCCCATCTCTTGGGGCAAAGTTTTAATCTAACGAAGAATGTGAAGGACGCCTGCAATCCTGGAGAAGGCCAGAGGGAGGCGGCAGTTTTCTCACCACCATCCCATTCTTGGGACCACCTGATCGCTTGCTTATCATGCAGTCTAGACCACACCTCATCACCGCTATGGGCCACACATCGAAACATCATGGGAACAGGAGAACATGGGCGTAGGCAGGATATTTCTTGGAGGAGGGGGCTGGACTTAGTTGAGGGGGCTGGACTTTTGTTAAGGGCGGCAGAACCAACGTGATTGGTCAATTAGTTAAGTACAGTGGTACCTCGGAAGTCGAACAGAATCCATTCCGGAAGTCCGTTTGACTTCCAAAACATTTGGAAACCAAGGCACGGCTTCCGATTGGCTGCAGGAACTTCCTGCAGCCAATCAGAAGCCACGGAAGACGTTTGGGTTCCAAAGAAGGTTTGCAAACTGGAACACTCACTTCTGGGTTTGCGGCATTCGGGAGCCACAACATTTGACTCACAAGGTGTTCAGGATCCAAGGTACGACTGTATTTCTATTGTTTTACTTGATTGGGGGGAGGGCATCTGTCGTCGTCCCCCCCCCCAGCTACGCCCATGCAGGACAACTATGGCAAAACAGGTCTTTCCCAATAAACCTTCCACTCCCCCCAACCACTGCCATTTGCCCACCTTGATAGCATTAACCTACATGAATACTCACCTGGGGGGCAGGTAGCCCACTCAAAGCCACGGGTTCCTCCTCCAGCATTGGTGGAGGAGGCGAAGGGAAGACGTCTTCTGGCGCTGGGGGAAACGGCTCCTCGAATGGGGGAGGCGGGGGAGGGAATGCGCTGTTTGAGGAGACAACCATCTCTTCCCCAGGAGGGGGAGGTGGAGGGGGTGGAAGTTCTGCAGGGAACAACAAATGGGCATGTATTATTATTATTATTATTATTATTATTATTATTATTATTATTTCCGTCACAGCGCCCCTTGAACACACCCTGTTAAAACCAGCATTTGAAAATCTCCAGGCGCCATTTGCAACTGGCTATCGGCAACTTGTGACCGAGTGAAGATGCTCAGGTGTCAGGATGGCACCTGATGTCTCCACCATCTGGAGGCGCATGCCTGGGGAATCCTTGGATCTGAACTGTTTTCACTATTAATAATAATTTTTATTTTTTATACCCCGCCCATCTGGATGGGCTTCCCCAGCCACTCTGTGCGGCTTCCAACAAAATATTAAAATACAGTAATGCATCAAACATTAAAAGCTTCCCTAAACAGGGCTGCCTTCAGATGTCTTCTAAAAGTCTGGTAGTTGTTGTTCTCTTTGACATCCGGTGGGAGGGCATTCCACAGGGCGGGCGCCACTACCGAGAAGGCCCTCTGCCTGGTTCCCTGCAACTTGGCTTCTCGTAGTGAGGGAACTGCCAGAAGGCCTTCGGCGCTGGACCTCAGTGTCTGGGCAAAACGATGGGGGTGGAGACGCTCCTTCAGATATACTGGACCGAGGCCATTTAGGGCTTTAAAGGTCAACACATCCTGTAGAATTTTATCTGTTATATCAGGCATCTCCAAACTCAGCCCTCCAGCTGTTTTGGGACTACAACTTCCACCATCCCTAGCTAACAGGACCGGACCAGTGGCCAGGGATGGTGGGAATTGTAGTCCCAAAACAGCTGGAGGGCTTAGTTATATTTTATCTGCACAATTAGGATGAATTTCAAGGGACCCAAAAGTCACACAGTATTGGAAAAATACGACCTTCGAGCCGTCTGGCCCAAAAATGGTAACTAGGCATACCTAGTCTGAAATCTGAAAGAGGAAACCAAGCCACACACTCAAGAACAAGAAGCCAGCAGCATATCCTTTGCTGACTGTGCCAGCAGCACAAAACAAGACCTGCTGCATTCCTGTATCATCCTGGGAGGAAGAGGGGGGGGAAACCTCAGCATTTGGCCTTTGGGGACAAATACTGACCCTGCCTACTCTCAAAGGATTACAGCCAGATTACAGCCAGAGGGGAGGCACTCTATCCATGTAAGAATCTGGACCGCAACAGCAACAACAGATCCCCCCTGCTCTCTCCCACTCTCCCACATCATGCAAAACCAAAAAAACAACAACATTAACATAGCGTATTCAGAGTGTTCATATACATTGTTTCAGAAATCCTTTCAGGAAGTCTGTAAAGCATTCATTCCTATATTGCAGGTGAAAAGCAAAGAGAACACTGGTTTGCCTATAGCAGGCACCCCCAAACTCGGCCCTGCAGATGTTTTGGGACTACAATTCCCATCATCCCTGACCACTGGTCCTGTTAGCTAGGGATGATGCGAGTTGTAGTCCCAAAACATTCCCTGATTTGTATTTTTTCTGGGGAGAAAAGGGCATGACAAGAGTTAACCTCAGGTTGACTAAGCAGCACCTATGAGTTCATCATTGGGCAAAGAAGTGTGAGACACGTGTGTGTGTGTGTGTGTGTGTGTGTGTGTGTGAATGAATGCATACATTTGGGCGTACTATGGCAGTTGCAGGGGGGATTTTTTTTAAAAAAGGCATTTTACGGCCTGGCTCCCAGACAGGGTGTTAAAATTCCTACTGTTAGAAAAAGCTGATTAGCAGCTGATGCAATTTCAAGCCTTATTCTACAGCACACTGGAATACAGCACAGCAGCATTTCTGCCGTTCCATCGTATCTTTTAAAAAATATTTCCTTTCACCTTGCAGAACATTTCTGTTATCGGAGGCAAGAAATTAAGAGGGAGGAAAAAACAGAGCTCTCTTCATCTAGTTAAAAGATACTTAAACTACCTTTTGCTTTTGTCGTGGCCATGTGGCTTAGATCGTTTTGCACCTGGCACTATTAACCTGATTGGCATCATCTGTGGCACGGCCACCGGTTGCATGCTGTGTTCTGGAGCCCTTGCGTGGAATGATCCGTGAAGGAGTTATCCCATGCAAGATCGGTGCAAAGTTGCAGAACAGAGTTTCAGGGTGACAGAAACAACCAACCGGAAACCCCCAACAATTAATTGCCGGGAGTAAAGGTAAAGGTAAAGGTACCCCTGCCCGTACGGGCCAGTCTTGACAGACTCTGGGGTTGTGCGCCCATCTCACTTAAGAGGCCAGGGGCCAGCGCTGTCCGGAGACACTTCCGGGTCACGTGGCCAGCGTGACATCGCTGCTCTGGCCAGAGCCAGAGCCAGAGCCGCACATGGAAACGCCGTTTACCTTCCCGCTGGTAAGCGGTCCCTATTTATCTACTTGCACCCGGAGGTGCTTTCGAACTGCTAGGTTGGCAGGCGCTGGGACCGAGCAGCGGGAGCGCACCCCGCCGCAGGGATTCGAACCGCCGACCTTTCGATCGGCAAGCCCTAGGCGCTGAGGCTTTAACCCACAGCGCCACCTGCGCCGGGAGTAGCGCTGGGCAATATCTTGATTTCAACAATGGAATATATCACCAGCTAAACATCCTGATATGCTGATCTATCAGGATGTCTGAAATAAGGATGGAGCTACGCAGGCATTGGCTGGCTTCATAGTTTTTCCTGCATTGTGATTGTTGCATAGCACACACACACACACATCATGATTCACAATATATTGCCAGGTCAAAAGCTATGAAACCGATATTGCGATATGGACCTTGTTGTAAACAAAATCTGCCCTTTCCCCCTTATGGGGTATCCAAGAGCCTGTATAGAGTCCTTACATGGGTTCCCTATTGGTAGGAGAAAATAACAGAGGCCAACCAGAGCATATTGAGAAGCAAAGCAGCTAGTAAGCCTGATCTTTATTAAAGCTGTGGCAACAGGGTGCTCCCCTCACACGCAGGAGGACGGAGGAGGACCCAAAACAAAGGTGTGCCTGCCCTTATATAGACATTTTAAATTCCCTACTCTGGAGCTCAAGACCACCCCTCCATACATCAGACATACATCACAGAAGGGGTGTAACCCAAGACCACCCCCCACAAACATCAAACCTACATCACAGAAAAGGTGGTCTACAACAGAAATTTGAGTGTTGTTTTTCCTGTCTGCCAGGTTATCTGATAATGGCTTATCTGAGTGCCTTTCCTGGTAGTGTGGCCATTCCTTTGAAATGGTGATTACCCAATTCCTGAGACAATGGGAAGGTTCCCTCACCCCCTCTCTCCTTGCAGAGAAAAGATTTGGTCAGTTTGGGAGGTTTCAGGATGGTCTTCCTGTTCTGCTCCAGACATGTGGTTTATATATTTATGTACGTGTTTGCTTTGAACATTTATGAACATTTATTACATATCACGGGTGGCATTGTGGGTTAAACCACAGAGCCTAGGACTTGCCGATCAGAAGGTTGGCGGTTCGAATCTCCGCGACAGGGTGAGCTCCCGTTGCTCGGTCCCTAGCCCTAGCCGGGATTACAGATAAGCCCTCAGCAGACACCAGCAACAAATACCCACTACTGCCAGCCACCAAATCTGCAACATCATCTCCAGATCTAAGGAAAAGCCTTTAGGGTAGGAGAGGTGGGAAGACAGCAGGATTGATCAATAAACAAATAAAAGGTTTCCACATACCCAGGGGAGAGGGGGGGGGGTGAGCATAGATATGCTCCCATCGGCTTTTCTCTCCCTCCCTGCCACCACAATCCTACCTAGCATGGTTTGTTGTGAGTGTCAAGTGTTGTTAGGTGACCCTCCCAGAGTTCCTGTTCAGATGGGTTGACTGTCAACCCACTCTGGGAATTGTAGCTCCACTGAGGGGAAAAGGAGTTTCCCAACAACCCTTAGCAAACCGCAGCACCCATACCGTATTTTTCGCTCTATAGGACGCACTTTTTCCCCTCCAAAAATGAAGGGGAAATGTATGTGCATCCTATGGAGCGAATGCAGGCTTTCGCTGAAGCCTGGAGAGCGAGATCCCTCTCGCTCTCCAGGCTTCAGGAAGCTATCTGCAAGCCTTCGGAGCCCGACGGAAGTTCCTGCCGGGCTCTCAAGGCTTGCAGATAGCAGTCTGCAGCCCGGGGAGCGCAGCGCTGCCTTTGCGCTGCTTCCCCGACCTGCTCTTGAATGCCCCTTGAACGCACCTTGTTTTTGAGGGGGAGAACAAGAGGAAAAAAATTCCCCGGTTCTCCCCCTCCTATGGTCCGGTGCATCCTATGGTCCGGTGAGTCCTATAGAGCAAAAAATACGGTAATTCCTTGGGGAAAGCCATGGCTTTAAATGTATGGTATGAAGGCATCCCTAATATTTTCTACAAGAACCATTAAAGCCCCTGGTGACTAGATTTTTGCATGTCTCCTTAAAAATAAGCATTCTTATTTGAACGGGGGGGGGGGGGCAGATAAGCCAGCAAGACCAACTTGATGCATTCACATCCACTCAGGCAAGCAGAGAGGGCTCTTTTAAACCCCTCCTTTACCCTCTGAAAAGCCTCACTAAACAATACAGCCATTAAAACTTGCGTGAGCCAAGGTACAAGCGGGTGGGGTGTTAAAAATGCCTTTGTCCGTGCATCAACTCTCAGGAGAAAAAGCAGAGCCAGGAGGAGGAGTCCATGGGACTGGAGATTGCGACGGCTGCTAACACAACCCTCGGGCTATATATCCCTCTGTTGGAGTTGAGAGTCAGGGAATGAGGACAGCGGAAGTGAGCAGGCAGATGACTATGTCTGCCAGAAATGACAGCAGCCCTCTTCTTTTTGGGGGGAAGGGACTAATGCAATGCTTCTTGATCTTGCTGTCCTGCTCAGATGTGAGGGCTCCGTCGGCTCACACACCAAGACAAATGGAAGTTTCCCAACTTTGTTTGACCAAGGTGTGAAGGACACATGTTTGCGAAGAACCATACTAGTGACAGCTTTTATCATCCCTGCAAACTGATAAGATCAAAACACACAAGGCTAGGTTCCAAAAATGTCCCCCCCCCCCAAAAAAAAAAAAACAACACAATCCTTGGGTTTACCAGTCCTCGCTCTTTTTCTCATTTCTTTTCTGGGGGAAAAAAGGGAGATTTATGTTTCACCAACTGCCTTCCAAAGTCCTCAGAATGAGTCACAAAGCTTTAGGTTTCACAGATGTGACACAATTTTCACCTTGCAGGCGAGTGATGCAAGGCAAGGTTCATTTGACCATTCAGAGCCCAACCAGGCCACTCTGAGGAACGTGGTAAAGGTGACGGGACCCCTGACCATTAGGTCCAGTTGTGACCAACTCTGGGGTTGCGGCGCTCATCTCGCTTTGTTGGCCGAGGGAGCCAACGTACAGCTTCCATGTCATGTGGCCAGCATGACTAAGCCGCTTCTGGCAAACCAGACCAGCGCATGGAAACGCCGTTTACCTTCCCGCCGGAGCAGTACCTATTTATCTACTTGCACTTTGACGTGCTTTCGAACTGCTAGGTTGGCAGGAGCAGGGACCGAGCAACGGGAGCTCACCCCAGCGCGGGGATTCGAACCATCGATCTTCTGATCGGCAAGTCCTAGGCTCTGTGGTTTAACCCACAGCATCACCCGCATCCCTCTGAGGAACATAAAAGTATGCAATTTTAAAAAATAAAGTTACCAGGCACACATAATTGTGAAGACTCCACAGGCATAAAACACAGACTGAGAGAAGGGAGAGAGTGTAAACATGCATGCAGCCCAGCAAGGCTCTGTCTCAGCCAAGCCACAGCCTTAAGAGTGGGTGATGGGGGGAAATGAGAAGAGGAAAAAGGGGCAGCTGGAATATACATGAATTCTGAACAACAACAACCAAGGAACACATGCACACCAACAGAACTGGGATGCATGGCAGAGGAAACAGGCAATTGCAGAATCCACAGGTACATACAAAGGGGAAGAGGGAGAGAAGCATAAACAAGGAGACACAGAGAGAGCACTGCAACATGGGATGGACTGGAGAACACACTGGGGAATCCACTGCAATGTTTTGCAGGAGCAACAGGAAATCCAAGAGTTAAGTGATGCTTCCCATTTACTGTCTAGCAGTTCCCAGCTAATCCTACAAATTCTCACAAAACACAAAAATGCTTGCAACAGTGTTCTCCTGAGGACCCCAACGCCACTGTCCAAGTGAACGGCTGGCGAAGAATCAAGTTATATTCTGCGTCCGAGAAAGTCCTTGAATGTACAAGCCACTGTCCAAGTGAACGGCTGGCGAAGAATCAAGTTATATTCTGCGTCCGAGAAAGTCCTTGAATGTACAAGCCACGTGCATCGATATAGGAAGCAGTGAAGGTGCTGAAAGCATGTTGCTGAATTAGTTGGATTTTATACCAATGTTTCTCCCTCGGGGATGGCAGGTGGCAGGGAGGAACAGAGGAACAGTAACAGCTATTTTTTTGTCTAACGTGGGTGCTGAGTGATGGAAGAACAACACACTGAAGCAGATACTTTGCACGTTGCGGCACTAAAACTGTTCCAAGCAAAGGGTTTTTTTTAAAAAAATAAGAAGTTCCAACATAATGCAAGTACAGCAACAACTAATAATAATAATATTTAAATAGTAGAGTTTTATATTTATTGACCAGGAACCATGTCTCAAGAGGAGCCTTGCTTGAGACGGAGTTTAGGATTACAGCCCTACACATCGGGAGGCAAAGCAATTTATGTGCATTGCAATTTTACTCATGCATCCTGATGGAACAAGAGATGTCGGGCCCTTTCAATCTCCTGTATGGCCAAAGTAGAGAACAGGGCACATGGTACAACTGTTCTTGGAATGTACCACTCTGGAGCAGGGGACAGAAATCTGAATGGCTCCCACACAGGGCAGGGGGGTGGATCTGCTCTTAGAAACCTTGCAGGTCAGGAAGTAGGCTAGACTAAACCCTTCTGTAGTCATCAGAACACCAAGAGCATTCAGCCATGAAGTCAGCTTGCCGTCTCAACTGATGCAGCCCACGAACAGTTTCCTCGCATGATCTGTCGTGTGTGCAGCCTAGCCCTGAGATATGAATCAAAAAGGTCCTGTATTCATTACAGGGTGAGGAGGCATTCCCTCCCTGATTACTAATCTTAGGACATTCATAGGATTAAAAGGTAAAGGTACCCCTGCCCGTACGGGCCAGTCTTGACAGACTCTGGGGTTGTGCGCCCATCTCACTTAAGAGGCCAGGGGCCAGCGCTGTCCGGAGACACTTCCGGGTCACGTGGCCAGCGTGACATCGCTGCTCTGGCGAGCCAGAGCCGCACACAGAAACGCCGTTTACCTTCCCGCTGGTAAGCGGTCCCTATTTATCTACTTGCACCCGGAGGTGCTTTCGAACTGCTAGGTGGGCAGGCGCTGGGACCGAGCAGCGGGAGCGCACCCCGCCGCAGGGATTCGAACCGCCGACCTTTCGATCGGCAAGCCCTAGGCGCTGAGGCTTTAACCCACAGCGCCACCTGCGTCCCTTTCATAGGATTATACTACCATTTTATTTCTTCCTCCATTCATCAGTTTCAACGAGCAACATTAAGACTTTTGATAACTTCAGAGTTTAACGTTTCAGGTCATTTAAAAGATTTATTAGAAAACGATGCAAAAAAAGGCTTACCAAGTCCCTCCATCGTGAGCCAAATTACACATTAAGAAGTACCATGTGACCCAGCCTTTCTGGACTGCGCCACTTAATGCAGGCGGGTAAAATCATGTTTGAACGCTTCCCTCCTCTCCATCTTTTAAAAACTCTTCCTACTCATAGGAAAGGTAGAGGTAGAATGAACAGAGCGCCAAAAGGGTGGCTGTAACAAAACCAACATTCTGTGATCCCTAAATGACCAAAAAGTCCTAAGGCAGTACAATGCGTCCAAGGAGGAGAACACCCCCCCCAAATACCAATTTTCAGAGAAGTTGTGCTAGGCTGTTGCACCAAAACTAACCAAGAGTCCTCTAGCACCTTAAAGGTAAAGCTAAAGGGACCCCTGACCATTAGGTTCAGCCGTGGCCGACTCTGGGGTTGCGGCGCTCATCTCGCTTTATTGGCCGAGGGAGCCGGCGTACAGCTTCCGGGTCATGTGGCCAGCATGAGTAAGCCACTTCTGGCGAACCAGAGCAGTGCACAGAAACGCCGCTTACCTTCCCAGCGGAGCGGTACCTATTTATCTACATGCACTTTGTGCTTTCGAACTGCTAGGTTGGCAGGAGCAGGGACCGAGCAACGGGAGCTCACCCCGTTGCGGGGATTCAAACCACCGACCTTCTGATCGGCAAGCCATAGGCTCTGTGGTTTAACCCACAGCGCCACCCGCGTCCCTTGTCTCTAGCACCTTAAAGAACAACAAATTATATTATGGTGTTAGCGTAAGTTCTCATGGTTTAGAGCCCACCGCATTAGATGCACAGAGTGTGATCTACAGTTGCTAAATATCCATTTGCCCATGGGAACAAAGCAGGGGTCAGGGGAAGGGCTAATGTGCCCCTCCTGGCCCCCACAGGCCCCACACCTCTCTCTCCATCCCTGCTGTATGTCCACCTCAGGCCCATTTGCCTAGCAAGCATGTGCATTTAAGGTACTGCCTGGATGGAGGATGGCGACACTGAGGATGTACATACAAAGCTCTGACTTCGGAGTGGCTTGGATTACAAAAGGAAGGAGTCCCACCCATGGCCCTGTTCACTTTTGCCTCCACCTCCCCGCACCCCCGGCAAGTGGCCCCCAGAAGAATGCATGGGATAGAATGCGGCCCTTAGGATGAAAAAGCCCAGCCCACCCCCGTGTATAAAGGAGACGGGTGGGAATGTATAATGTGGAGTTAGATGGCAATGGGATCCAAAAACAAACAAACACACAAGTCTGCAGCAATTACATCAGAGCTTAAATGTATGTAAAATAATCCCTGGCAAAAGCCTGGCCTGTAACAATTACATCAGAGCTTAGACGCATGTAAAATAATCCTTCGCAGCAGCAGCAGCAGCAGGAGGAGGAGGATACCAACTGGGTATTATGCACACAGAGGGAAAGAATTATAAACAGTGGTGTCAAGAGAAAGTAACATGCAGTGCGGAAACTGCAGTTTTCCAAAGAGAACAGGGCATCCAGCAAAACCCAGGGACCCAGTGGGGCGATAGTGCGGTCAGGTAAGTCATTCCAAGCCAGGCCTTCCCTTCCAAAAACTCCCCTCCTCGTCGTCTTATTTAGGTGGTTACCAGAAAAGAGAGCAAGAAATAGGACACATAAAGGCCTAGGAAGAACAAGCCTATGGGAAGAACAAGCCTGAGCAGCTTGGCTGGGAGACTTTGCACCCGTGAGGATGGCAGCAAGCTGGCAAGGGCAGGGAGAGGACTTATCTGAATTTCCAGGGTGGCACTGCCACACCCTACTCCAATGTATGTGAACCCTGGCTCCCCAGGGAAGAAGAAGAAGAGTTTGGATTTGATATCCTGCTTTATCACTACCCTAAGGAGTCTCAAAGCAATCTCCTTTCCCTTCCTCCCCCACAACAAACACTCTGTGAGGTGAGTGGGGCTGAGAGACTTCAGAGAAGTGTGACTAGCCCAAGGTCACCCAGCAGCTGCATGTGGAAGAGCGGGGAAGCGAACCCGGTTCCCCAGATTACGAGACTACCGTTCTTAACCACTACACCACACCGGCTCTCTCTGTTACTCTCTCTGTTGGGAGTAAAACTCCCATCATCCCCAGCCAGCTTAGCCAATGGTCAGGGATGATGGGCGTTCAAGGACATCTGGGGTCCCCAAAGCTGGAAAGCTCAGAGCTACTCTGCGTACGTGAGCCCTGCAGAACGGCACTCGAAGAAGTATCTGGATGGTTAAAAAAAAAAAGCCAGGAGCAACCTCCTCTGAAGTAACAGCCATTGCTGGAAAATTGGCCCAGCAAGAAAGAGGAGGGCTTCCCTAACTGTGGTCTGCAAGCCACCAGTGGTTTTCAAGCTTCATTCAGGGGCTGCCTGAGTGTCTGTGGACGGGGTAGCTGCAAATGAGGCTCCATTGCATCAAACCTTCTTAACGATTTTGACTGTATTGTTTTCGCTTCTTTTATTACTTGCACTGTATTTTATTACAGTGGTACCTCGGGTTAAGTACTTAATCCGTTCCCGAGGTCCATTCTTAACCTGAAACTGTTCTTAACCTGAAGCACCACTTTAGCTGATGGGGCCTCCTGCTGCCGCCAGAGCACGATTTCTGTTCTCATCCTGAAGCAAAGTTCTTAACCTGAAGCACTATTTCTGGGTTAGCGGAGTCTGTAACCTGAAGCATATGTAACCTGAGGTACCACTGTGCTGCATTATGATCTGAATTCCATGGAATGCAAATTGTAACACAATAGATAAATATGAAATGAAAGAAGTGATTACAAAATACCATTTTAAAATCACACAGCATCTGGCACGGCGCGTTACAATTACAGCAGGCAGAAAAACTGCCCTGGGGTGGGGAAAATTGCAGAACTACTGGGCTAGAAAGAAGGAAGTTCACTTTCTGTCATGGAGAAGTCAATCTCAATGCCAGCTGAAGTTTAATGATCAGGCTGCTAAAATTCAGTTAAGGTGACTAGGTAAACTTATGAAGCCACAAGCAACACGATTATTCTCTGATATCAGTCTTCCACAACCCGGTGCCCTTGAGATGTTTTGGACTATAGTTCCAAATGTACCACAACATCGCAAGAACAATCAGGTTGGAGAATGCTGCTCTAATTGATCCATCCCCAATAAAATTGGCTCCAGTGTGATGTCAGTGTAATGCAAAGTTGGGATCCGGCCTTGAAAATGGCTCCAGGACCTCAAAATAATTTCCTCATAGCTGGGCAGACGGAGACACAGGGCTTTTATCTGAGACACATTTTCTTGGGTTTACCTCAAAGGAGATTTTTAAAAAATGTATGCACGCTTCCTCTTTATATCTTGAGAGGGAAGTGCTGTAACATTCTGACAGCTCTGCTGTGAAATCAAGGACACCATGGAGTCCTTGAATAGCGGCCAGCTGTAACAGGGTGAAAATATTAAAGCTATGTCTTTGGAAACTCTGGGAGCGAAAGAACAAAGAAGACTCCCCCCCCCCCTCTCTGGTTAAATGCAATTTTTAAAAACACACAGACAAAAAGACAGACTAACTAAGCACTTTGTCCAAAACTAAGGTCACATCTGCACCATACATATAAAGCAGTATCCTGCGACTTTAAACAATCATGGCTTCCTCCCAAAGGATCCTGGGAACTGTCATTTGAGAACTACCACAGAGCTACAATTCCCAGAGTTCCCTGGGAGGAGGAATCCATTTTTAAACCACTCTGGAATTGTGAGGGGAATATGGAGTCTCCTGAAAACTCTCAGCACCCTTAACAGTTAACTGCTTCCCAGGATTCTTTGGGAGAAACCACAACTGCTTAAAGGGATAAAACAGTTTGCTTTAAATGTGCAATGCAGATGTGGCATTACACATTTAAAGGGAGAAGTTAAGTGGGAAAATATCCCACAGGACTTAAGTCCCTCCACCGTTTTCAAATATAAATTCTAACACAAGTAGTACCTCTGAACATGTACAGAGAGCCTTCCACCTCATGGTGAGCCACTGCAATCCAGCCTCACATTTAAAATTAAGTAACAAGGCTTCCTTCAGGGATCCTACATACAGGCCTCTGCCCCGACACCTCCCACGTTAAAAATTAAGCCTTGTCTCTATGTCCCTTGATAGCAATCTAACACAGAGTGCCAAAAATAAATACATATGAAGCTTGGTAAAGCTAATTTATGCTGGAACTCCAAGCCACCACTAAACTTACATCATTGCCCAGTTCCTGCCTGTACCTGCACACTTCCATTGCTGCAAGAGGAGGCCACACCCAGGCTAAAAACAGTTTGGCTTGCTTGCTTAAGGGTACTTATTTGAGTTCCAGGCCAAAAAGCTAGTCCTTATTGCTAACAAGGAACTTTTATGCAGCCGAAGAACTCCTCACACAAATCGCGAGCGGCTCCACTGGGCCGTGTGGCATTCTAGAAGGCCCAATTACAATTGAGTTCAAGTCAATTACCAGGGCACAAGAAGATGAACCCCTTCACTGAAAGTGCTTTTTAATCCCTCCCGGGGCGAAAGCATTCTGACAGCCCCACATAACACAGAGATCATTGCATTCGTTTATACTGAGCAGGACCAGAATTCTACGCAAACGCCCATTTCACAGAATCATAAGAGTTGGAAGGGACCTTGAGGGTCATCAAGTCCAACCCCTTGCAATGCAGGAATATTTTGCCCAATATGGGGCTCGAACCCACAACCCTAAGATTAAGGGCTTCATGCAGGACTGAGCTGGTCCAGCAGGCACAAACTAACTAGAATCCCGAGGAGAACCTCTGTCTTTCCGACGCTGGTTTCGGCCACAGCTTTGTCTTTTTCCCAGTCCCAAGTGGAACTGAAGGAGCACTTACCTTCACAGAGGGAAAGAGTCACAGCTGCCGGGATCTCCCCCACTTTCCCTATCTGGGCACAAGCCCCCGGCGGAGGGGGCGGAAACGTCTGCTCAGAAGCATTTTCCGGAGCCGATCCGCCAGCCTTGAAGGGGTTCACTTTGGGCTTAGGGGCAACAACGGGTGCAAATTTCTTCTGAGGGCTGTAGAAGCTCGGGGTGGAGATGTTTATGCTGACTGTGGATGTCATGCGAGTCCCCGGGGCCCCCGACGAGGCCATCCTGCCACGGAGTGGATCGGGACCTATGGAAAGGAAGAGTGCCGTCAGAGAAGAGCAGGCAAGTGGGAGAGGTGGAAACAGGGCAGGGTCTTTTGCGGAGAGCATGTAAAGGTGGTGGCAAAGGGGTGTTTTGTGTGCGTAGGGGGGTTGTGCATGCATGCATTCTTGCAAGCAAGCACAGAGCATATATTAAAAACGTGGATCCAAAGACCTGGAAAATCTCATCCTCCCTCTGGGGCAATAAATGGCAAAATAGAGGCCAGGCCCCAACTTCTTCCCTGTGTACACTTTGGAGTCATGCAAGCTCTATTTTGAGAAAGGCGGAGGAGAAAGAGAGAAGAGGATCTAAGGGGGGGGGGGAGACACACATTACAGGAGAAAAGAAACCCACAGCGCAGGAGATGGAAATGGGACAGAATTCTCAGTAGCCAAAACAGCCGTTCCAAGGCTGCGTTTCAAAAATAAAAATAAGAGCGACTCGGAAGCATTCCTTTTTGACTTTGCAAAGCAACTGGGGAGGGGGTTGGTCTGCTACACAGAGCTTTCAGCATGGCTACGGTTCGCTCACAGGCTATCAGACACACACACGCATACCCTGCCCCTTAAAACATCTCCGTCTAACCCCCCTCACCTCTGCTTTTGTGTTACCTCAAGGCCCCTGGCCCCGGCTGGTCAACGTGGACCGTTTGCAGCTGGAACAGAACAAAAGGAAACCTGGCGATGGAACCCATGCCATGGCGGTGTCTTCAGCGAGGGAGCCCCTTGGTGTGCGCACACGCACGCATGAACACACACAAACACACACACACACCCTCCTCCTGCCAGAGGTTTGTCCTCTTTTCTTCTGTCACTGTGGCCAGAGACAAGCATCTCCGTTCAGCATCTCTGCCTGCTCTGCTGTGCCGCCTCCATTCCTCCCTCCCTCCCGCTTGCACAGGAAGCAACTCCAGGATTCAGCCAGGCTCGCTGACACGTTCCTGGAGTCACCCGCCTCCTTTCCCAGCTCCAGCTACACACACACACACAGGCGAGAGAGACCGCCCATTTTTCGCAGGGGCAACCAGAGGCACAGCACAGGAGGGGGGAGCAAAAAGAAAGACCCCCTTCTAGCCACCTAGTAAAGTGGCGCTTTATTAAAGGAGAAGCTGACTTGGGAAAGGGCAGCCCAGAATCCCCGGAATTGTACAAACAGGCAAAAAAACAGAGAGTCCTAGCAATACAAGAATATAAAAACAAAATGCAGAATCCTAGATAGGACACTTTGCCCCAGTATCTCCAACACTGGAGGCATGTGCCATATATATGTTTCTTTTGAACTTCAGCACATGCGCACGGTCAACAATAAATGGTATGCATTTTTTCCGTTGCATGTTATGATTTTACTTTTGTTAGCATATTTCAAGAGGCCTCAGCATGGTCTTCATTCCCACCTTGCCACCAACCACCCACACACACAGAGAGAGAATTTTACCCACCAAGGATTGCAAATATCTTGTTCTACTGGTACTTCCACAACATGCTGGGCTCTACGAAGGTTGAGAGAGCAGTCCAGCAAAATGAGTCTGCCACCGACATTCCCCTCAAAGTAAACAGAGGTATTGGGAGGGTCAGCACAGCCCACCCCAACCTTGGGGCCCATTTCCAAGGTTCTTGCTGACTGAGCAATTCAAGTTTGCCAATGACACCCATCAACTTCCAATGGGCTTCAAAGCTGACCCCCAAACAAAACGCAACAGGAAGCCTATCGCCGCCTGGTGTGTGTGTGGGGGGGGGGGGGGTCCCAACATCATACAAGACCCTTCCTGAGCTCCTCCAGTGAAGTTCTTCCCTATAACCTCCCAGTTGAATCGCTGAGATTCACAGAATCGCAAAGTTGGAAGGGGACACAAGCTTCATCTAGTGGTCCATCCCCCTGCAATGCAGAAATCTTTTGCCCGATGTGGGGCTCAAACCCACAACCCTGAAATTAAGAGTCTCGTGCTCTACCGACTGAGCTGTCCCAAGGCCCAACTGGCCACCACTACAAGACATAGCTCAGTTGGTTAGGGCACGGTGCTGATAATACCAAGGTCCAATCCCTATATGGGGATCCCTATATGCAAGGGGGTTGGACTAGATGATCCTTGGGATTCCTTCCAACTCTATGATTCTATGAGAGTGAGTTCTATAAGTATTTCGTGTCGCCAGGCCCAAGCTGTGGAACACACTTCCAGCAGACAGCGGGCACCCTCCATTCAGATTTTCAGGAGTCCCTTTGCAGCTGTTTAATTTGCTGGTCACTTTAATGACTGTCTCTATTGCTTCTAATTGTGCTTTACCCCACCCCACCCCTTTTAATACCCTCCCCAAAAATATTTTATGATATGGGTATGTCAAGAATTTTATAAATAAGCAAACACACTTGGTGCCCAACTCCCATCATCCCCAGTCCAATGACATCTGCAGGGCACCAAGTTGTGGGAAGACAGAGCCAAGGCCTCAAACGACATCAGTGAAAGCTTCCGCTTGGACAGAAGGCAGAATTTACTGATGAGTCCATGGGCATCTTCTACATGTGGCAAGACTGGAACCAGCCTACTCTGGAGCCTGCCAAATTTCTCCAGCAATAAAATCCCATCCCAAAGAAATGCACCGAGATACCTTGTTTCCCCACACAGGACTTTCCCATTAGGCCTTCTGACTTTCCCAGGATTTGGCAGCTTCCTGCTACATTCTGCCCTCGGTGAGAGTTAAGGCCAGTTCACCTCAATCTCAAGTGATTTTTTAAAAATCCCTTTGCTGGTTTAAAGGCAAAAGGTTTTGGTTCTCTTAAATTTGCAGCTTGTATTTGGTGCATTAACCAAAAGGAGGAAAAAATGGAAGAGCTCAACATAGTTTCGAGGGCAAGAGAGTCAGCTGCCCCATGGAGACACTGAATTGCATAGACAAGGGCAGCTGTTCCCATCTCCTCAACCTCAGGACAACGCAGTTTCCCCACTTGCTCTCAACCAGCTGTCCTGCTCATCTTACTCTTTCTCTCCCTTGCTAGTGACCTCATCCCCTGCTCCAACCCAAGAGAAGTCAACACTCCTTCTTATGATTTGCAGCCAGTTCCTTAAGTGACACTTAAAATGAAGTGTCCGCAGATGACAAGGGAGCCGAACAGGGTTTCAAAGAATCCAGATATGGGAGCCATTGAGAAACACTTGGACACAACTCAAGACATGTGTATCGCATATCAGAAACCAAAAGGGAGAGCTATGAGATGCAAGCAACACACCCACTGTTCACATGGACAGGAAAGACTGGGGCATGCCCCAACGAGTTTTCAGGATTGCCCAGAGGGAAAAATACGTTCCTGGACTCCAGGACAGCTCCAGCACTACCTCATCTTGCAGTTATTTGAGAGGGATTGGGGTGTAAAGCAGCCAGGCTGTTGCCAATAAGCAGAGATGGCCCTGACAATGTTCTTGGGACAACAGCCTAGTGCCTTCCAGATGCTGGTTGGACTCCAACTCCCATCAGCCCCAGTAGGAATGGCCAGTGATCAGGGATGATGGGAACTGTAATCTAACAGGATCTGGAGGGCACCAGGTAGGGGAAGGCTGCTTTAGGGAGAGAATAATTTTTAAGCAGCCTATGCTCAGGAAACATTTCTTCCTATGGCCATGTTCTCCCGCTTCCCAAAGATGCAAGTGAAACCCTCTAGATTTCCGCATTAGAGGCCGATGGCAGCTGCAAAGAGCAGAGCTTTCTTAGTGGTGGCACCTTCCTTAGAGAATTCTATTCACAGGGAACCACACCATTGTGAGAATTTGAAGACCAGTTAAAACAGGTGTTCCTTGGCCCATTGTAAAGGGAATACCTGTTTGTAGGTGTACGTGTTGTATTTAACGTGAAATGTCAGATTGCTTTTATAGCTCTTATGTGTAAGTCACCCTGAGAGCCTCTGAAAGGAAAGCATATACAGTGATACCTCGGGTTAAGTACTTAATTTGTTCCGGAGGTCTGTTCTTAACCTGAAACTGTTCTTAACCTGAAGCACCACTTTAGCTAATGGGGCCTCCTGCTGCCGCCGCACCGCTGGAGCACGATTTCTGTTCTCATCCTGAAGCAAAGTTCTTAACCCAAGGTACTATTTCTGGGTTAGCGGAGTCTGTAACCTGAAGCGTATGTAACCTGAGGTACCACTGTATGTTGTTTATTGTCGGTGGTGGTCACTAGGAGCTGCTGGAAACTTTAAAACACATTTTAAATAAAACACTCATGATATGTCCACAATCCAAGTATTTCTGCCTGGGGTGTTGCAGGGCAAGAAGTCTGATAATATTGCCCATCACAGTTTCTGCCAATTAACTATAATCTCATTGTGTGTTTCTTTTTAAATTATTATTAAATATTTCTTAGTTTACAAAAATACGTGCACTCTTTTTTCAAGTTGTTTTTTCTACAGATCGGTTTCATTGGTTGTGAGACATTAATGTTGCACGCAGTTATCACAGTGCATCTCTTGACGATTTAGGCACGCAGTCAAATCAACTGGCACCCACCCACTGAACCTTCTGCAATTAAATAGCCAACGGGAAAACAATAGTTAGGAACTGTAGGGCTGCATCCCTGCAGGAGAAGGAACAATTTTAGCAAATAAGCTGTTGCCTATTAAGTGCGAGATCTCCTGCAGAAACTTTTTCGGGACTATGCAATCAGTGGCATGATGGACGAGCCCTGTTAAATACAAATTATGATATAATCTGGCTATTGTAGGCCTCTCAATAAAGGGATTAACACCAGGCTCGTGTGAGCTGGTGCAGAGTGAATTCTGACAGAGGGGAGGAACGTTGACCGGGAGCCAGTTTATACACTGAGCAGAAACAAATGGTGAAGCTTTTCATGGGCTGCATCATTTCAGGCAGTGGGTGAAGAATGAATGCCCTTTGATGGCAGCGCTCTAAGCCTAGAAAAACAGCTGTGTTCAGCCTAGCCTTCCCTTCTGTGCTAGCTGTCTAAGTGCAGGAGGGTTTTCTCGGGAGGAAATCAAAAACACCATCATACTACCTGCAGTGCATTAAGTTTCACAGTCCTGCAAAAAGCTTTATCGCTTGGTTTTGCTGACTGTATATAATGGCCATATAGATCTTTGGGCTTCTGCCATTCCCAATCAGGCTCTGGAAATGCACGAGAAATGTCTGCTTTGCCCTTCATCATAAGATCTCAGATCCTGCTTTGATTGGTTGGACTAGATGACCACCAAGTTCCCTTCTAATTTCTATAAGCCCACAAGCCACAAATAATGGCTGGTGTGTTGTGGTACGATTGGTGGGTCACAGGTTAGGCAGGTATATGTGTGTATGCGCCATCATATAGTTTAGTCACTAGGTGGCACTGGGCTTAATTAAAGCATCTGGGTGGAGTCAGGAGTTTCCTGTTTGGCTCTTATTTTAAGACATAGTAAATGTTGTGGTCTAGCAGCTTGGCTGATGTGTCTTAAATAATAGCAGGCCTACCCTAGAATCAGATGATGAACTGGGCAGGTTTGTGCATTCATCTAACCCTAAAGAGATGCAGCCCACACACATGTCCTAAATTTAGCAGGTCTGTTTAACACGGCCCAACATTTTAGCATTTGAGGCATAAAGGCAGCTCATGAACTATGGCCAGTAGGGAAGTGAAACTAGCTAGTTGTAGCACTGTTAAAAGTCAGCCAGCAACATCTCTCCCAACCCTAGACCACACCCCTTTCTGTAAAAGGTTGACATGATCTTCCACTGATGTAGAAAATATTTGTTGTTTAGTTGTGTCCGACTCTTTGCGACCCCATGGACCAGAGCACGCCAGGCACTCCTGTCTTCCACTGCCTCCCGCAGTTTCGTCAAACTCATGTTCGTAGCTTCGAGAACACTGTCCGACCATCTCTCACACATATATATGGAGAGTCATACCAGAACTTTGAGAAAGTAACGCAGCAAACTCTCAGTTCTGTTTTCCAAAGGCTGTGATGGCTGCTCGAAATAACTCCAGTTCCCTCCTTCTCCCATAATGTGCAAACTCACTGGTTGAGCTTTTAAGGTTGTCCAGGATCACCCCAAGGCAAGAGTCCCTTTTGCTGGATCAAACCAAGTTTCCTCCAGCGTCCTCTCTGAAGCAGGGGCCGCTGAATTAAGTTCTTTAGGGCAGGAATAAATGCACCAGCCTTCTCCTGTGGGCTGTGCACAGCATTTGGCATTTAAAGGTAGACTGCTTCTGAACAGAGAGGTTCTCCAGTGCTAGCTTGGCAAACACCCAACCCGCTCAAGAACAGGATGCAAGATTCCTGCTATACCATTCCTTCCCTCTCCCCACCCCCGCGCCTGCAGGGATCCACGGTTTCTAGGGATCTCAGCGCTTCTTTTCTGCTATGTGATCAAAAAGCAGTAAAAAGTACTTTCTTGTGTAGACCGTAATAAGCTGGCGAACGCGCGTGTATAGAAGTAACAGTGCGGCCTATACTCAGTCTAATGCAAGCGGCTGACACGTCCACACCCCTTTTCTTTGCTAAAAGTAGGGGAAAAGTCTGGCCGAAAAGAAGTGGACTGGAAGTCTTGAGCCAGCCAGCCAGCCAGCCAGACCCCCTGTAAATATCGCAACAGTTGCGTCGCCCCCCCCCGCTGCCGAACCTGGCGGACTCAAACATCTGGAAAAATGCTCCGGGCCGTGGCGGGCGCACACCCCTTCCTGCAGCTCCAAAGCAGGCAGGGAGCAACTCCCAGGCCGCTGCTCCGCTTTCAGCCGCTGCCAACCCTTTAACAAGAGAAAGGAGGAGACTGCCGGAGGTATTTCCCTTCAGGAGGGGAGGGGGGCTCGCCAGAGAGACCGGACGGCAACGGCGCGGCGCGCCTCGTCACGGTTTCCCCCGAGGAGGAGGAGGAGGAGGAGGAGGGGCGCTCGGCAATCCTGCAAATCTCTCGCCCACGGGAGCGTTTTCCCCACCACCACCCTATCGCGATCCTAGACTTCCTCGAGAGTAAACCCCCCCCCCGGCCCCGCCATCCAGGGCACTTTCGAGGAAACGCGTCCCTAGTTTCTCGCTCTTTTCCCAAATGCCTCCGGCGCTGCAACTTTGCGCGCGCGTAAACTTTTACGCGCACTCAGCCAAGCCCCGCGTTGCAACGGGGATGTGCACAAAAGTGGCCCGCAAGAGAATCCATCCGGCCCGCCTGCGCCTCCGAGGAGGTAGGGGCACCTAGCCCTCCCTTCGAGCACGAGGCACACCTTTTAAAAGCTCTTCAAACCACAGTAGAGTTTCCGGGGGGGGTGAGGAGGTGGAGGGAAGCCCGGAAGGTTTCTCCAAGGAGAAGGCAGCCTTACCTAGAGGGCAATGGTCTGGTCCCCGCAGGAGCTGCGGCGACGGCGGCGGCGGGTGGCGCAGCTTTAGGGCGCAGAGAAAGAGAGCTGCCCTCGGATCCCCGGGGGACCTGAACGAGGACTGTGCGCGCTGCTGCTGCAGCTGAGGATCGCAGCCTTTCCTCGCGACTCCGCCCCGCGGCCAGGAGGGTTGTGCTCGCCTGGCCCGCGCGCAACTTTCTGAAGCTGCCTTGGCCAAGAAGGGGTGTTGAAGAAGCTCGGAGGAGGCGGAGGAAAAAGGAACTGCTGTAGCCCCGACACTTCCGAGGGCTGATCGCAACTTTTTCTTTTCTTTTTTTTTTTTAAGGGAGCCTCGCTCTGCCCAAGTTGTTTGACCATAAAAGGAGAGAGGCTGCTCGGAGCGAACAGCTGAGCTCACTCATCGGGGAATGTGGCAAGGAGGGGAGGCTGCCGGCGACCACGCAGAAAAGTAGGAGGGGGCTTCCTCCCCTCCCCAAAGGCTGCAGCCCCTCGATGAATCCGAGCCTGGGCATGTTTTTGCTCTGTGGGGGCCGCCTCCTAAGGCTAACCGCGTGCGCAACGCCCTCCTCCTTGGGCTTCCTCGGAAGTAAGCGGCGCCCGCCTCCCCGAGTTCACTAGCCCCCAGTAAAGTGGCCATAGGCTTGGTGTTCTGCTCGATCCCCCATTGAGGATCTGTTAAGTGTTTTTCCCAGTAGGTGAAAGTTCGCCACGTTAGCGCCCCAAGCCTAAAAAAACTGCTGAGAAGGAAGCCTCGAGACGAGAGTTCAGTAGTTTAAGGATGCGTTCAGATTGCAGTCCGGAAGGAATGGGAAAGGCGGCAGCACACAGGTTAATGCATCTCCGTTTCTCTGGCCAGCCTTTAGGTGTTTCATTCCTCCCCCAGTCCTTTTCGTGGCCCCTGTCCCCCCCCCCCACGGCCCTCAGCTCAAGGCCCTGGTGAGGTTTATGGTTTCCTTCATACTTTTGCTGATCTCTTCCCCTCACCCATTCTCCAAAACCACCTTGACTCTGGGTGTGTTTTTTCCCCCTTATGCACATCTTGAGTTCGCCTCCTGCAGCCTCACTCCCTTTCTCCCTCTAGGAATGACTTCATTTCCTTTGGAGGCGCGCCCCCCCCTCCAAAAAGCTGTTCTTGATGAGTCAGGGTCTGCCTTGGCTTCTCCTCCAACCACCCACCCACCCACTCCCTCCCCTCCCTGCCCGAACCAGCTGCAAGGCTAGCATCTGACTCAGAATTTCCTCTTAGAAAACTGTGAGGAAGTTTGTTCTTTCCACATACAAAAAACCCAGTGTTATCATGACCCAACATGGGGTTTTTTTGTTTGTTTGTGTGTGTGTGTGTGTTCTTCTTGTCCTCTCTAGCCTGGAGTGCGAGTTCAAGGTACAATAGGCACTCCCTTCCTAACTTGAATGGCGCCATTCAGAAGCATCAGGAATGATGGAGGTCTCCTGACATAAGGGCCACAAAGGGGGGTGGGGTGGGAGGGATACAGTTCTCCGAATATATCTGTGGTGTTTCTCCGTCCTGGACTGCAGCCCACAAGACGTCGTCTCTTTCCCATTCCCTATTTGTGGTTTGCTTCTGGGACCCCCTTAGGTATAGATTCATTTTTTCCCCTACGAAGAATTCACCTATGCAATACTGTCTCTTTAATTTTAGCTGATGGAGTCTGTGAGGTCTGCATTTCTATACTGTGGTACCTCAGGTTAAGTACTTAATTCGTTCCAGAGGTCCGTTCTTAACCTGAAAATGTTCTTAACCTGAAGCACCACTTTAGCTAATGGGGCTTCCTGCTGCTGCCGCGCCGCCGGAGCACGATTTCTGTTCTCATCCTGAAGCAAAGTTCTTAACCCAAGGTACTATTTCTGGGTTAGCGGAGTCTGTAACCTGAAGCGTATGTAACCCGAGGTACTAAAGTACAACCTTGTCTGTCTTGCACGATTCAGGTGACTAAGAAAGACCAAGAAATCCTGTTCCTAGCTTGTGCTGGAGATACACCACTGCTATGCAAGCAAAATAAAATAAAATAAAATAAAATAAAATAAAATAAAATAAAATAAAATAAAATAAAATAAAATAAATAAAGTTACTGTGTCTACACAAATTAAAGACTTCTATGTGATTTACAAAAGGCAAAAGACTCCCAATGCCTGCTCAGTGAGGGAGGTTAAATACAACACCAAGAAAATATATAGAAATGGGGAAATAACCAACACACCCAGCCCAGACTGCCTCTGTGTCAACATGTCGTGTGGACACAGTGGCAGCCGGTGAACTGAGTAATAGGGATGCATCCTCAGAATTGCCACAACATGCAGAAATCCTCATGCTCCCACCGGCACAGCTAGTAAGTGATTTGGCTCAAATCCCTTGACGCCAATCCCTGCCATTTTTGAGCGCAACATCTAAAGGGGAGCCCGTACAACATGGCACCCACGTGGCTTCCAGGGCAAGAGGAAGCCAGTCCTCCTGGGACAAGGGTTCAAATGCCACTTGGGAGTGGGAAAGACAGTCATGGCAAGCTGCTCAAGGAAGTGGGGGGCAAGAGAAGCAAGGAGCGCAGCCTACCAGCACACATGGACCACATAGACTTCCAGTGGCCTGCTGCCTGGGGCTGGGAAGCACGACTTGGAAGCCTCCACCGGGGAAAGGGAAGAAATGCCCCCTATTAAATGCCTTACAAAGAACAGTCCCATCAAGGGCAAAAGAAGGTGATCTCCTCCTGGGGCTTGGATAGGCACCGCAAGCCCCACTCGGCCACAGCAGCACACAGAGATCAAAACACACCCTGAGGATCTTCTGCAGGGGTTGCGAAATAATCTCTAGGTGGGTGGAACAGCTTATGTTTCACAGCAGCCATAGCCAATGTGGTCCCTTCTAGATGTTGTCAACTCTCATAATCTCTGACCACTGGCCACGCTGCTTGGGACTGATGGGAATTGGCATCCAACAACATCTGGATGATGCCGCCATGTTGCTATTTCGAATCCACAACAGGAAAGAGGTGAGGCCCTTTGGTAATTTGACACACCAAAATTTGACATGCACCCCCTAAATATTTCTTGTTTTCGCAATAATTCCCATAGATACAGTTGCTTTTTATAGATCTCAGTAGGTACCCGTATAAATATAGGCTTCTTCTTCTTGTTTTGTACCCTCTTGGATCGGGGCCCTGCTCAGGGGAACTTCCTGCACTGTCCTAAATCAGGCATTGCCCCCACCCCACCCCGCCGCCACAATGGGGACACCTGATGCAGTCAGCAAAACTGCTGCATAGGCCAATAACTAGCCCTGCTGGCCCCCCATGACAGCTCATGTGACCAGTCCACCTCCCCTGCTCTGTGGTTTGATAGGCCAGCCCTGCTAGGCAGCATGATCCCGCCAAATGCCATTCCCCTATGGTATCCTTCCCTCATTGTCCCTCTCCTCCCCACACGGCATCTGGGGGCAGCAGAGGCCTATCCCATCGCAATCTAGAAAACCTGAGTGGCCAGAGAGAGAAAGGACCCTGGACTACACCCCTCCACTCTTAAAATCACATTCTTATAGGATTGCAGGGATCCCACAAAACCCTATAAATTAATAAATGGTAGGATATTGATTGGGACGCGGGTGGCGCTGTGGGTTAAACCACAGAGCCTACAACTTGCGGATCAGAAGGTCAGCAGTTTGAATCCCTGTGACAGGGTGAGCTCCCGTTGCTCGGTCCCTGCTCCTGCCAACCTAGCAGTTCGAAATCACATCAAAGGGCAAGTAGATAAATAGGTACCGCTCCGGCAGGAAGGTAACCGCCATTTCCGTGTGCTGCTCTAGTTCGCCAGAAGCGGCTTAGTCATGCTGGCCACGTGACCCGGAAGCTGTACGCCGGCTCCCTCGGCCAATAAAGCAAGATGAACGCCGCAACCCCAGAGTCGGGCACGACAGGACCTAATGATCAGGGGTCCCTTTACCTTTACCTTTAGGATATTGATTATGTGAAGGATATTGATTATGTGAATTATTATACAAGCTGCAGAGGAATTCATGGGCTAGCCTATGTAAACTGACCTGGCCAAGCTCGGGTTATTAAGAAACAATACAGGGCCACTGAGCACCAATGGCAGTGCAAGAGAACTGTCCCCCCCCCCCCCCGTCCTGAGATGTGAACAAAGACTGGGGGGTTGGATGTGTTATGTAGTGAAGTTTCACCCTGGGCCAGCAGGGGGATACTGCATATAGTTTTCACTCAGGTCTGTAGATAGTTTTCACTCAGGTCCACGTCAGTTATTTTAGGCGGGAACTCTGGGCTGTTGTTGCTACAATGTTGACAGCCGGCTGCCTATAAAAGCAGGCCGGCTGAGCTGTTTGCAGTCAGTTCTATTCCAGCTTACAAAATAAAGAGCTACTTGGCGAAATCGCTGTGTCGTCTGCTATGTCAACCCACAACTTAACAGGATGTTTGCTAGGGTAACTGAGTGTGAGGTGACAGGAAAAGAGAGTATTGAGCAAGAGTTGCTGGGAAGAAGAAGGACTGGGATCCATCTTGGGCAGGATGGCTGAAGGCTGGCTGGGAGAGATGCCTTGGATTCCAGCACTGAACTGCTGGGGAAAACAAGCCCCTCTTGAGATGACCATGCTGTAAGATCTGGACTCCCTCCATGAAGACTAAAAATGGAAATGTGTGTAATTAAACTATATTTCTTAAAGCTACAACAGCCTCCGTTGTGTCTCAATTCTCCAAAGGAGCACAGACTCTGGTTGAGGGCCAAGACCTCTGGAATCCTGTGCAACAGCTTGGCAGGGATATCACTATCAAACTAGAGCGGAATAAAGTGTGTCCCTCCCCTTCCCTTGTTTACTTCTCTGCGTACTCCTCCCAGGAACCCTCAGCGCTTGGGAACGGAATTTGGTGCTGGATGTTTGTGTCTGGAGCCCAAAGTGAGGTGCCTATTAGGGTTCTAGGCAGCAGAGGGTTAGCAATGTGCTCAGGTATGTTCTGAGGCCTTTCTGTTTCATGCAAAGTCCTTTCTCCATAGTGTCCCTTCTCCACAGCCTCCTCACCCCATGAGCTCTGAGTGTGTGCAACCTGAGAGATGCCAGAGAGATATGCAGCTTTATGCCAGTACTATACCAACTGCACTGGCTCCCGGGGGAGTACAGGATCAGGTTTAAGGTGCTGGTTTTAACCTTTAAAGCCCTATACAACCTAGGACCCTCGTACCTATAGGTATGTCCCATGGAGGACCTTACGGTTTTCAAACAAAAACATCTTGGAGGTCCCGGGCCACGGAGAGGTTAGGCTGGCCTCAACCAGAGCCAGGGCTTTTTCAGCTGTGGCTCCAATCTGGTGGAATGCTCTGTCACAAGAGACTAGGGCCCTGCAGGATGTGACATCTTTCTCTGCAAGACAGAGCTGTTCCACCAGGCCTTTGGCCAGGGCACAACCTCACCCCCTGCTTTGGCAATCCTCACAGAGCCCAATGGTTGCCATTAATCTGATTTGAACTGATTTTATAATGAAATGATTTTAGAATGTTGTATCATTTTACTGCTGTTAACCGCTCTGAGCCCAGCTTCGGGGCTGGGGAGGGCGGGATATAAATAATTTTTTATTATTATTATGCGCTCTATCATCTAAGTTCTGCCCTCTTTGTATGGGGTCTATAGTGGTGTGCTGCAAGTGGGTGTTGTGTCATATCTTATGCTCTGTGGTGATGACGTGAGTCAGTTGTGGGGCTTCCTCTTCTTTTAATCCCCTTTCTGTTGAAATCAATGGGAGAGAAATTTGTTGTGCTGGGACTGGGGTTGAATTAGCAGCGGAGGTGCTGACTGAAGGGGTATTGGATGTGGCATAAATGTCCTCCTCCCTTGGTCTTCCCACCTGCAACTTGGCCCTGTCTGTGCTGTTCCACCAGCGTATTTCTTATGGCGCCAGCACACCTTGCGTTCTGTCAGCAAAGTGCCATGTCTGCTGCCTCCTAAAGTGCCTTAGCCATTAGTGAAGGATCGCAAACCATGCTTTGCAGCATACCACCTCCCCAGTTAAGGTCAGCTGCCGTAGTGTAATGGCAAACAGTTCTGAATAAAAGCGGAATTCTTTACACCATGAGTGGGTAGCCAAGGTAGTGCCCTCCCTATGTTTTGGACTACAACTTCCATCATCCCTGCCTATTGGCCATGCTGACTGAGGCTGGTGGGAGTTGTAGTCCACCATTGTCTGACAGGCACCACATTGGCTATCACTGCAATGCACACTACCCTGCACAGCAATAATTCCCAAATTATGTGTTACAGAATATGCCTGTATTTCCCCCCTTTTTATTTTGACAAAGTAATAATAATAAATAAGAATAAAAATGCGCGCCCCACCACCGAGACCATTCCATTGTAACTATCCAACCTCCCAGAATTTCAACACCTCTTGCAATGGTTTGACCCCTTTCTGTTTTAACAGTACAAATTCTGCAAGCACCTTCCCTATCTCCTCAAAATAATTTCTCCTGCGTATTCCCCGTCTTGCCTTAATGGCACACTCTAATTCATCATTAATAGCTATATCCCACACCTCTTTATACCATTCTTCCATTTTATATTCGCCTTGCCCCTTCCACTTCGTAGCTATCGTAATTCATGCAGCTGTCAAAAAATTTGTGAGCAAGTCCTTCATAGCCTGCGAACCTTCCACCCCATCGTAAATTGAGAATAATGCTACCTCTGGACTTTCGGTCATCTTTAACCCAGTGGTTTCTGTTATCTCCTTAAACACCCTTTGCCAGAAAAATTGTACATATTTACACCCCCACCACATGTGAACATAATTCCCAGTTTCCTGGCATCCCCTCCAACACCGTATAGTCCTTGTTTATTTGATTTAATCTGACTGGTGTTAAATACCATCTCCAAACTAATTTATAATAATTTTCTTTTAGTCTTATAGACAACATTTTCAATGTACGATTCTCCCATATTTTCCCATGCCTGTATTTCAAGAGAATGACTGGTACATCGCAATAAACAAATAAGCTCTCCAAAATAAAAGGTAAAGGTAAAGGTACCCCTGCCCATACGGGCCAGTCTTGACAGACTCTGGGGTTGTGCGCCCATCTCACTCAAGAGGCCAGGGGCCAGCGCTGTCCGGAGACACTTCCGGGTCACGTGGCCAGCGTGACATCGCTGCTCTGGCGAGCCAGAGCCGCACACAGAAACGCCGTTTACCTTCCCGCTGGTAAGCGGTCCCTATTTATCTACTTGCACCCACCCGGAGGTGCTTTCGAACTGCTAGTTGGCAGGCGCTGGGACCGAGCAGCGGGAGCGCACCCTGCCGCAGGGATTCGAACCGCCGACCTTTCGATCGGCAAGTCCTAGGCGCTGAGGCTTTAACCCACAGCGCCACCTGCGTCCCAAGCTCTCCAAAATACCCACTTTCAAAGGACTGTGCCCATTGTAAAAGGTAAAGGTAAAGGACCCCTGACAGTTAAGTCCAGTTGCAGACGATTCTGGGGTTGCAGCGCTCATCTCGCTTTACAGGCTGAGGGAGCTGATGTTTGTCCGCAGACAGTTTTTCCTGGTCATGTGGCCAGCATTACTAAGTTGCTTCTGGCGCAACAGAACATCAAAACTAGAGCAGCGTGAGGAAACGCAGTTTAACTTCCCGCCGGAGTGGTACCTATTTATCTACTTGCACTTTTTGGCATGCTTTTGAATTGCTAGGTTGGCAGGAGCTGGGACTGAGCAACGGGAGCTCACCCCGTCGCAGCATAATTCTCAGTGTAATTCACTGTTCTGGGGTCACCTTTTCGCAGTCAGCCTCTCCTAGTGATGGCTCTGCAAGTTGCCATGGCATGGTTCAACATTCTTGATGGAAAAACACAGCAGAATGACTCATTTTCAGAGGAAGTGGCAGATAGTACGTTTCTACATGAGTTACTATACTCCTCTGTGGGCTGGTAGTTCCTGCTGCTGCGAACTTTAAAAAAGTAAACATTTCCGACTGTTAAGATGGAAGTGTGCTTTCGTTTTTATGTCAGAAATCTGAAACTGAAATCTTCCACAGGGATCAAAAACCTGAGAAATACTGCCCCATAGATTGTGGTATTTCTAATTACAGTGCAACAAAATATGTAAGAGGCAAAAAAATAATAATTTAGGAACACAAACAGCTTAGATCTTAATGAGAAAATTATCCTAGAGAACAGTTAGTTTATCACCAGTAGGCAAACATTTATCTCAACACGACCACTCCCTTTCTGATACCTTGTCTCCTGCCTTGATCTAGACAACACCGGAAAGGGTGTGTTCCAAGGAACTAAAAGACTTTTAACTCCTGTTACTGGCATGAGGCAATTGGTTTAAAAGATACCATTCCGCTTCTGAAGTCATTGTAATAGTTTGTAGCCCCCTGCTGGTCAATGTATTTTGTACAGTATCTGAAATGTTGTCTGATTGGCACCCACACTAGTCATGGAATTTGTTTGCTTACCTGATTTGCCTTCCTGTACAGTTGCTGCAAAGCTCAGGGAAAGGACGCAATGAGGTGTGTCCAACCATTTTCCTCCCATGCTTACCCTACATATGCCGACTTGACTGCTTCAGTCAAGCTATACTCCTTCAGGCCTTACACTTTCAAAAGTGCTATATAGTTTGTGTTCTGCATTTGCTAAAAATCAGTCTGCTAGTCTTTTAGCATGCTCTGGAATCCCTCACCTTCACTGTTCTGCTTTCGACACCTGCTAATATTTTGTTTTGTTTACGCAAGCCTACCCAGACATATAATTTACTTATGTCTACTTGTTTTTAAATTATGATTTTACCTATATTTATGGTAACCTTATTATGTCTACAGTGGTACCTCGGGTTAAGTACTTAATTCCTTCCGGAGGTCCGTACTTAACCTGAAACTGTTCTTAACCTGAAGCACCACTTTAGCTAATGGGGCCTCCCACTGCTGCCGCGCCGCCGGAGGACGATTTCTGTTCTCATCCTGAAGCAAAGTTCTTAACCTGAAGCACTATTTCTGGGTTAGCGGAGTCTGTAACCTGAAGCGTATGTAACCCGAGGTACCACTGTACTTGCTTTTTAAAGTTCCTTGATCTTGTCAGTATTTAAAAAAAATAAATATTTTACACAATTTTTTAATATTAAGGGGTCTGGTCTATAAATTCTCTTAAATATAAAAATAAAATGCTATTTTCGTGATGCAATTCCTACCTCCCCTGAGTGTTGTTAGCTGGCACCTTCACCTTTTGAGGGGCATGCACATATAGGTATTTCTGTATCTGTGTGTGCATCTTCAAAATGTATTTTTCACAGAAAGTGCACAGAGCAAATGTTATCAGCCCCTGGCTATCATGCTTCTGTATGGGCAAATGGAGATTTTGGGGGCAGAAGGCAGCAACATCCATTTACATTTGGTGCTTTAAAAAAATTATACAGAGTTCTTGTGCAAAACTGATATTTAGCTATACTTAAATGCCGGTAAAGAGGTCTTGCACAAGACTTCTATGGGGTTTTTTTGTACTTCAGGTCTCATTCACACTTTTGCTTGCCCCAAATTTTGTTCGGATTGTATACCAATTAATTCCCCCCCCCCCCCAGTCTGAGAGCTTTTCTTGCTGTCCTGCAGTTGTGCCTTGGGAAAATCCAGTCTTACCTGCTGAATCAGAAGCTCAGTAAGCAAAGTCTCTCTTTGGATTTTCCGTGCATGGAAATTTCCAATTCAGTAGGTAGAATCCAATTTTCGCAAGGCGCAGCCGCAGAGAAGCTCTTAGACCTGGAGGAATTAATCAGTACACAACACAAGCAAAATACAGGTCAAGCAAAAGTATAGATGAGCCCTCAGTTACAATCTCCAAGGTAACTCCCCATGCATGTTGAGGTCTTGAGAGAATAGTCCTTCTGAACAAAATTCAAACATACTCTCAGCAGTTGGAGAAAACAAGTACAGTATGCTCCTGGAAACAAAATGGCCAGATCGCGCTCAGGTGAGGAGCAAGAGGAAGCAGGGTGACGATAGGGACCACCCGCCAAAACATTGTTTGTGACTAACTGCCCACCTCGAAAAAGTGTGTTAACAGGCTTTTACATCAGCAGTGACTGCGGATGTATAGTCCGTTGTTTTTACTTAATGGGTTTTTCACAGGAAGAAGTAACCTGGATTAACTAAAAAATAATAAGTACGGGCTGGCATTTTGATTTTCCATTCTGACTGATGAAGATTTATGTGTAACTCAAAAGCCTTCTTTCTTCTGCATCAATAAAGCGTTGTTCTGTCTTGTTACCTATTTTGTGTCTTTTCGGAACTTGTCTTCAAATGTCAGACAGACCTACAAAGTGGATAGCCATGAGCCATGAATTCGTTTTTGTCCCTCCCACAAAGTTACCTGTGAAATGGACAATTTCCCCTCTTGCTTTGCTTACACTGAGGTCCACCTCCGAGGGCCTTCTGGCAGTTCCCTCACTGCGAGAAGTGAGGTTACAGGGAACCAGGCAGGGGGCCTTCTCGGTAGTGGTGCCAGCCCTGTGGAATGCCCTCCTATCAGATGTCAAGGAAATAAATAACTATCTGACTTTTAGAAGATGTCTGGAAACAGCCCTGTTTAGGGAAGTTTTTAATGTTTGATCTTTTATCGTGTTTTTAATATTCTGTTGGGGGCCACCCAGAGTGGCTAGGGAAACCCAGCCAGATGGACGGGGTATAAATACTGTATTTTTCCGTGTATAAGACTGCATTTCCCCCCCCCCCCAATTTTTTAAAGTTTAAAATTGGAGGTCGTCTTATACACGGAATGTTGCAATTAATTATTTCTTAATTTTGGGCTCAAAAAATAGGGGTCATCTTATACATGGGGCATCTTACACATGGAAAAATGCAGTTATAAATTATTATTATTATTATGCCTCAGAGAGGACTTTTGCTCCAGCCACTGTGGAACTAGTTCTCCAGACTGGCATGAAAACATTGTTTCCTGTGTTATTTATTTCCTTAAACTAGATTCACTGAGCTTGCTTTGCAACTGATCTGCAAGCCTAAATTAACACAGAATAAGCTTGTTCAGCAGGGGTGGTGAATACATCCTTAGAGGACGGAAATTTGTATGTCTCATCTTATTCAGCCACACATTCGTGTGAGAACATTGCGCTGAAGAATGAATGGTAACTGACCTCTAAGGATTTGGTGGAGTCCACCTTAGCTACAGAATGGTTGATTCAAGAAACCAGCATTAACTTCAAATCAGTGTCTGTGTGATCAGGCTGGTGTACAATTTAGTTGTAATATGAGCTATGCTCAACTATCCCGGAACGGACATTGTACAAATAATCAGGTGCTGCTTCATCTCCACGGCGTGAAACTTTCAGCCCTGGCTGGATGTGTTCCTGGAGGTTTCATAGCATGATGTCATGCTTTTAGATTTCATGCATTCCTGGGGAATCTGTAGTCTTGTTGGTTTTGGAAAAACAAAGACACAAAGAGAACTAACAAAGAGCCAATAACGCCAGTGATTCCTGGAACAAGTCTCTGTGATGTCCCTCCTTTCCCCCGCCCTGGTTATTTGCAGCGCAAATATGTCCTGGAAAGATGTCTACCATTCTTGGGAGACTTCAGAACAGTAGAAAAAGGAATTCTCCACCTTTCAGAATCAAAGGGATTAGACTATAATGAAGTAGTTAATGGGATAGTGGAGAGATACACATGGCCTTGGTGACTTAAGTCACATTGGTCTGCACAGCACGACATGCAGCAGCCGTGGTCAGGATCAGTTTCCTCGTAAGCAGCATACCAGGGGCTTCCAGACCGTTGCTGTTTTGGACAGGATTCTGTCATGTAACTAGCAAATTCAAGTTGCGCAACGGCAGTTCATTGGAAGGTCTTGTGCAACAAGCCAGCTTCCCCCAAAGATCAGATTTTTTTGTGCTAAGTAAAATGACTTGAAAGCGTACTGGGAATCATAGGAAAACTCTTGCTTTGGTGCAACTGTCACCCGGCTTCTCCCTCAAACAAATCAGAGGGTGTTATGTACTGAGTTGAATAGGATCCAAAAGGCAGCAGTCTGATTGGTCCTAGAACAATAGGATTCAGAATGCAGCAGTCTGATTGGTCCTAGAACAATAGGATTCAGAATGCAGCAGTCGGATTGGTCCACAGGAGCCACCCAATCCAGCTCCAGGTGGAAAGGAATCCTGCAACCTGATTGGCCTACAGGAGAATCCCAAAACTAGCCAATCACCTGGGGCCCATTGTGTAAATAATGTATATAAGGCAGACAATCTGGGGGAACTTCCATTCCTCCTCACCACTATGAGCTGAATTAAGAGTATGAAATCCACTCTCGACTCCAAGTATATTTCAGAGTGGATGTTCATTAAATAGCAAACATATACTCTCCCTGCAAGCCAATCAGGATAAAGGCTCGTTATACAGGCTCCCTGGAAGTGCCCTAACTTATGCAAAAACACATAAAGCTTAACAAATATTAAACTCAAACAAAACACACAAAGCAACCTCAAAACAACTATAAAAGTAGACAGTTTAAAACAGTTGCAGAATCTAAAGGCTGAAAATGCAGCAGAGTTAAGGCTCCTCCCCAGTGGAAGGTTTATCACTAATGGGTCATTTCAGACCTTCCATAAATCCCTGTTTCAGTCACCGATTTTCATTGTCATTGTGCTGCTTGGTGTCCACATCGGGACAGAGCTTGGTGGCATATGCATCTGGAGGTGCCAGGTATACGAGTATTTCTACACCTGTGTCTGCACATCTTTTTCTTTTTAACATTTTGCAATTGGCAAAATGGAGGCTCGTGCATTTTTCGAGGTGGCTGAGCAATATCCATGCCTGTCTGGGTTTTTAACAGAAGTCAAACATGGAAGTCTTGAACAAGAGTGATATCTGTGTAAAACTCACACAAGAGTGATAAAAAGGCCTTGCACAAGACATGGGTGGCGCTGTGGTCCAATCCACAGAGCCTAGGGCTTGCCGATCAGAAGGTTGGCGGTTCGAATCCCTGTGACGGGGTGAGCTCCCGTTGCTCGGTCCCTGCTCCTGCCAACCTAGCAGTTCGAAAGAATGTCAAAGTGCAAGTAGATAAATAGGTACTGCTCCGGCGGGAAGGTAAACGGTGTTTCTGTGCACTGCTCTGGTTTGCCAGAAGCGCCTTAGTCATGCTGGCCATATGACCATGAAGCTGGTCTGTGGACAAACGCTGGCTCCCTCGGTCTGTAGAGTGAGATGAGCGCACAACCCCAGAGTCATCCGAAAGGGGACCTAACGGTCAGGGGTACCTTTACCTTAAACACGGATGTCTTAAACAAGAGTGATATTTGTGTAAAACTCAACGCAAGAGTGATAAAGAGGCCTTGCACAAGACCTCTGTATTATTTATTTATTTAAACCAACCCAATGTATGCACTATGGTTACAAACTCTGAGGCAATTCTCCATTTGTGTTTTGTGGTGAATGTGAAAGAAGAGGTCCTCAAGCTTTGGCTGTTGAAATTCAAACATGCCTTCAGCCTGTCGTGATTGGTGGAAATAGGCATTTGGGCTGTCTGAAACAAAATGGCTGGGTTGTGCTCTGGTGCGGAGCAGACAGGAGTTGGGGTGTGTGGCATGTCCACTGAAACATCACCACATATATGATGAACCACCCCCCAGAAATAAAAAAGTCCCAACCCACCACAAACAATATTTCACATCAGCAGTGACTGCATATGTGTTTGCTTTTTGAATTTTCCACAGAAAGGGGGAATTCAGATTAAATGCTTAAAAATCTGACATTCCGGTGACAATGACACTGTGGCACAGCTGCACAGAACTTGTGCGTGTAAGCGGTACTCCTTCCACAACAAACTCCCACCCAAGTTCAGTTACCCACTGCCTCACTGGCTATCTCTGAGACTCAGATGGACAGATCTGCTCTGACCACTTCAGCCAGCCAGGATGGGCAAGGCCTAGAACCTCAAAGCAGCCTGTGCACATCCTCAGGGAGAACCAAAATATATCCATTGCAACATGGATAGATGGTGCCTTAGCAGCTCCCACCTCTGACCGTGCCCCCAAAGTGGAACCCAGGCATTTTTAGAGCATTTCTGTGCAACATCTGCTTCCGTCGGGACTCAAATACACACAGGCAGGAATATTCAGAACTGTGCATGGCTGCCCCATGTGGTGGGCCGCTGAACTGCATGTTGCAGCAACTGCATAAGCAGCTTGATATGCTCATAACCCACTAACACAGCTTCCTGATCCTTAAGCATCAAGACTTCTCTGAGCTCTTGTGTTTCTGCATCCTTTGATTGCTCTTTGCTTCTGCCTTGTTTTTCTCTACCTTTATTTCTGGTTGTCCCTTTGTCCTGGCTTTGGTCTTGATTGGCTTTATCCCATGGCTCCTGGCTCACCTGGTTCCTGGCCCATGGCCCGGCCCCATCGAGTTCCTTACAAATATATAAGGTGAGCATTGGCACAGGTAAGCATCCAGACACGATGCTAGCTTTAATACCACATCAGCGCCCCTAAAGGCAATCAGCATCTCAGCACTGTTTGGCGGAACGACAGGGTACAAACGGAAGAAGCAAATACACGAAATGACTTGGGCATTTGAACTGCTAAAGAGTCTCCATCATCTGACCTGGTCCTGAACGTCGTGTGTGAAATAGCTAGTAGCCACCAGCCCTCAAATGACATTGAACAAGCACCTCCTAGCCTTTAGTGCCTATTGAAGAATCAGTCGGCTCTTGCACTTAACACAACTTAATACATTTATCTGGTGCTGTGCCTAGTTCCAGGGCTGAGGTCGGATGGTTCAATGCAACTGTGAACTGCATGTAGTGATAGTTGTGAGGTAGGAAAGTTTTGGGGGAAATTTCACATCTGGCAACCTTGGGTTTCAGAAAGTATATAGGTAAAGGTAAAGGGACCCCTGACCATTAGGTCCAATCGTGGCTGACTTTGGGGTTGTGACGCTCATCTCGCTTTATTGGCTGAGGGAGCCAGCGTACAACTTCCGGGTCATGTGGCCAGCATGACTAAGCCGCTTCTGGCGAACCAGAGCAGCACACGGAAACGCCGTTTACCTCCCCGCCAGAGTGGTACCTATTTATCTACTTGCACTTTGACGTGCTTTCGAACTGCTAGGTTGGCAGGAGCAGGGACCGAGCAACGGGAGCTCACTACGTCGCGGGGATTCGAACCGCCGACCTTCTGATCCGCAAGTCCTAGGCTCAGTGGTTTAACCCACAGCGCCACCCACGTCCCAGTAGATAGGTAAAGGTAAAGGTAAAGGTACCCCTGCCCGTACGGGCCAGTCTTGACAGACTCTGGGGTTGTGCGCCCATCTCACTTAAGAGGCCAGGGGCCAGCACTGTCCGGAGACACTTCCGGGTCACGTGGCCAGCGTGACATCGCTGCTTTGGCGAGCCAGAGCCGCACACGGAAACGCCGTTTACCTTCCCGCTGGTAAGCGGTCCCTATTTATCTACTTGCACCTGGAGGTGCTTTCGAACTGCTAGGTTGGCAGGCGCTGGGACCGAGCACCGGGAGCGCACCCCGCCGCAGGGATTCGAACTGCCGACCTTTCGATCGGCAAGTCCTAGGCGCTGAGGCTTTAACCCACAGCACCACCTGCAATGAGTCTAAAAAGCCCGGGACACAAATTTTCACAGCCCTCTAGTGGCAATCCAACCATCTGGTAATTTCAAACTTGCTTGCTCAGGATTCCAGTGAATTGGGAGGTGATGACAAATTTGGAATCTTGCCTTGACCTCGAAGCAGATGGGCAGTCTCCACAATATGTACATGGGATAAAATATTGCAGCTATGTCACAAATGGCAGCCATCAAGTGTGGCAACCTCTCACCATAAGGCACAAGAAAGGATGAACTGAAATTTTAAATCAAAAAAATTCCTTCCAGTAGCACCTTAAAGACCAACTAAGTCAGTTCTTGGTATGAGCTTTCGTGTGCATGCACACTTCTTCAGATACACTGAAACAGAAGTTTCCAGACCCTTCTATATAGTGAGAAGGTGGGGAGGGGTATTACTCAGAAGGGTGGTGGGAATGGGTGATTGGCAGATAGCTGTGATGAGCCTGTTGACGACTCTTAACGACTGCAATAGGTCTTACAGGAAAAAGCAAGGGGTGAAAAGGTGAAAAATGGCTTTGTCATGTATAATGAGATAAGAATCCAAGGTCTTTGTTCAGACCAGGTCTCTCCATGGTTTTAAGTTTGGTGATAAGTTGCAATTCAGCAGCTTCTCTTTCCAGTCTATTTCTGAAATTCCTTTGTAGTAAAACAGCTACTTTGAGATCTTGTATAGAATGTCCTGGGAGACTGAAGTGTTCTCCTACTGGTTTCTCTGTCTTGTGATTCCTGATGTCCGATTTACGTCCGTTTATTCTTTGGCGTAAGGTCTGGCCTGTTTGTCCAATATAGAGAGCTGAAGGACACTGTTGGCATTTGATGGCATACACAATGTTAGACGATGAGCAATCAAATAGTCCCGAGATGGTATGTGTGATGTTGTTGGGGCCAGTAATGGTGTTGTCCGGGTGTATGTGGCAGCCAATCACCCATTCCCACCACCCTTCTGAGTAATACCCCTCCCCACCTTCTCACTATATAGAAGGGTCTGGAAACTTCTGTTTCAGTGTATCTGAAGAAGTGTGCATGCACACGAAAGCTCATACCAAGAACTGACTTAGTTGGTCTTTAAGGTGCTACTGGAAGGAATTTTTTTGTTTTGACTATGGCAGACCAACACGGCTACCTATCTGTAACTGAAATTTTAAATGTATCATAAACAGAGAAGAAATCTGAACCACTCCCCCGATGTGGGAGAGACATGTTTTGTTGTAGCTGAGGCAGATGTTGTGCTGCTGCGGATGCACCGTGGTGTTTCTTCTCCCTGAGCTCCTCCCAGCACAATTCACTGAGAGTAGGATTTTTAAAAACCAGGCTATGGCTTCAGGTAACACCTAAACTGGCTCAAACATAGGAAGGAAATCATTGCTCAGCAATAGCGCCCCTGATTATTATTAAAGCTGACATCAGCTGGAACTGTGGCCCAGGGTTGAGAATGTGTCTGTGCAGATCATGCACTTTTCCCAATGGTTGTATACCAACTCAAGTGTCAGAGGGAGGAAGACTAAGAATTGCAGGAGCTGGGGAAAAAGAGTGACAAGCTTGCTCAGGTCTTGCTTACATGCAGGAGTAGATGAGCCTTTGGTTTGATCCAGCAGAGCTCGTCTTATTCTCGTGTTATAGGAACATTGGTGAACTCACTTGTCCATCTAGCCAAGACTGTCTATCCTGTCTGGCAGCGGCTCAACAAAATCTCAGATTTGTTGCTGGCTGGATTGATCCTGAGACCTGGCCAAATATGTGCTCTGCTACTGAGCTACCTATGCCACACATACCCCAAGCTATGTCACAGCTCTGTTCAGTGCTGCCCCCACCCCGGCTTTTTGCAGTTTGGCAATGGGAGGAGGAACTTAACAGGTTCCTTTCTCATTGCTGTGATTAAAACAGTATTTGGGCTGTACCACTCGTTCTTAAGTGTACACCTTCAGAACAAAAATAATAAAACGAAACGGGCATGTTAAGGAGTTAAGCTTAGGACACTTCTTCCTAGCAAGGAGCTTTCAATGGGGGATCCCATTGGAAACAGAACAAAGTCCGCACTAACGTTGTGGGTCCAATTGCTCAACATGGTCATGCCTGCTAGCAGAGCAGTAACAGTTGTATTTGCAAGCTTTCGCAATGTTTGGTTTGTTGACCTTCATTCACCAGATCTCTCTCTCCAGCTATCGCACCATTGGAATAGCAATGCTCATTAACTTGGGGGGAAGGAGGCGGCCCCCTCAAATATTGTATTGGGGGGTGCGCGCAAAGGAATTGGCTCCTATGGTCTGGGGCAATCCCAGCCCTGCTGGGGGATCTGTGAAAGGGCGTTGTGTGGGGAAGTCATGCGCATCTGTGGGTTCTGGCCCAGGCAAGACTCTGCCCCAGTATATCTGTCAGTGTTTCAGGGTGCCTCTTTCGCCTCCCCCCCCCCCCCCCCCGCAAGAGACTAACAGGGCTGCTGTCTCTCTGGCATTGGGCCTGCAGGTCCCATCACCCCCACCCACTAACGACCCACGTGGAGGGATAAGGGCTGCCGGCGGGTCTCCCGGGCGTTCCCCTAAGATCAGGTCGCCGGAGGAGGGGCACCTTTGGACCGGATCGACAGCGTGGAGCTGCGCTGGTCGTCCCGGCGGTAGCTCGCTCCTCCCTCCCCGTCCCGTCCGGCTGCCGCCCTCCTCCAATCTCTCCGTCAGATCTGCCTGCTGGTTCCCGGCTCCCGAGCGCGTGCCGGGGATCCCCTCCTTCGCGCCCCGCTACTCCCTCCCCGCGGACGCCCCGTCTGCCACGGGCAGGAACCCCCCTGGCACGCGCCGCAGACAATGCGATGGATGCCGCGCCGTCCACTGCGGGTGTGGTGCGCGCTCGGAGGCGCCGCTGCACTTCCCGGCGGCGGACGCGAGGAGGCTCCGGCGCGCGCGCCTCCTTCTGGGTCAGAGGCGCAGAGCCCGAAAGCGCCACCAAAAGGAAAAAAGCGGCCCCAGCTCGCTATCCCTCCCCGCGCACCCGCCGTCTGCCCGGGGCAAAGAGGGCTTGCCAGGAGTGCCAACTTGGATAAAATAACGGGGGGGGGAGGAGGTAAAGCCCCGCCTGGCATAATCGATCGTTTGGTGCCATGCACGCACAACTATTTGAATGGCAATGACCGTATGGGGCGGGGGGATAAAATATTTGAGAGGGCTGCCCTCCCCCAAGTTGATAGGCATTGCAATTCAAATAGTGCGCGTGCACCCCCATGTGATTGATTATGGGGGCGGGGCTTAGCCACTTCCCCAAGTGGGCACTCCTACGCTCCAATATTTTAGTGGGGGTCCCTCGGCCCCTAGGAGTTGGCAGCTATGGGGCTTGCGATGCCCGGGAGCTGGCCTCGCCCATCCCTCTCGCGCGCTCTGTCCCGACGGGCCTCGTTGTTCCAACGACCTGCAGCGCCCTCCTGCGCCCGTCGACTCGCGCTAGGCGTGGGCTTCCTCGCCGGCGAAGGCCGAAGGCGACTGCAGTCGTAGCCGCTCTTCGCCGGCTGCCCTTCAGTGCGCAGTGCCCTCTCCCGGGAGCCAGGTGGGCGCACGCACAGGCTTGGCAGCCGCAGCCCACCAGCGGCGGCCCTGCTTCTGGACAGGTGCGGATTACGACGCCCGCCGGACTCTCCTCTCCGACCCTTGACCCGAGGCGACGACCCTGGCGTCTCGTCTGAACCCCCGCCACATAGAATCCAGGAACCGTAGAGTTGGACGGGACCTCCAGGGTCGTCTACTCCAACCCCCTGCAATACAGGAACCTCGAGTGAAGCATCCGTGGCAGACGGCCGCCACACCACCTCCTAGGGAGGAGAAGCCGCAACAACCCGTGTGAAGCCTCCCGCCTGGCTGGCTGGCTGGCTTTCTCCACCCACCCGCCCCGCTTCGTACGGCGGCATGCCTCAAAATGGCCCCCTGGCAAAGAGCGGAGACCCGCTCTGCTTTCTCGTGTGAACGTGCCAACACGCCGCTTTGCAGCTTCTCCTCTCCACCCACCTGCCCCCCTCCCCCCCGACATGGCAGGGCGTGTACCAGGCCGGCTGCTAGCTGGCTGGCTGGCAGGCAGGCAGCCCCCCCCCCCAGCAGCAGCAGCAGCAGCGCGCGTCTCCTTGCCGCCTTGCGCTCCTCGCCCGCTCCCTCCTTCCTCCCGCCGCGGCTCCGGCTCAGCCAATGGCAGCGCCGCGCCGGGCTCCGGAGCTGTTTACCCAATCTGAGCCCTCCTCGCCTCCCTCCCTCCCTCGCGAGCCCCGGGAGCATCTTCCTTCCACCGAGCCGGGCAGAGAGAGAGGGAGACGGCGGGCGGGCAGGAGGCGGGTCTGGCTGCTCGTCGGGGAAGCGTCTCGCGCGGCTCCCTGGGGGCGCCTCGGCCTGCCGGGCTCGCGCGCGCCTTGGCCCCTCGGCGCGGGGATGAGCAGCCCTGCGGGGCCCCCGGCGGGCCGCCCTGGGGACTCGCCGTGACGGAGCCCCCGCTCCGCAGCCCCGCTCCCGCCGCCGCCGCCTTCTGCTTCGGTGCGCACAGGCTGCGGCGGCCGCTTCCCCCGCCGCCTCCTGCACCTGCTCCTGTGCGCCCTCCCCGGCGAGGGAGCCCCGCGGGCCGGAGGAAGGATGGGTTGCATCGGCTCCAGGACTGTCGGTAAGGAGGGGCGGAGAATGGGCCGCTGCCCTGTGCCCGAGTGGGGAGGGGGTCTCGCTGGCTGGCCTCACGTCTGGAGTGCGGGGTCTCCCCTTTGCAGCCTGGGCTGGTTCTCACCTGCTGCCAGGATGAGAGCCCCCCATTCCCAAGGGGTTGGCAGCGGCGGCAGGCGCCCTCGGAGGCAGAAGGTGTGTTTCCCCTGTGACAAGGAGAGGCAGAGAGGATAGTCACCGCCTCTGTCTTCCCCCAGGAATGCCCATAGCTTGCTGGCCTAGGTGCCTTTGGCGTGGAGATGGACGGAGAAAGCCTTAAGGTAAAGAATAAGGAATGGCAGTGGCCAGACCATTCCACCACTCCTAGAGTGAGTTTCCCACCAGCGCCTGGGTTGCCAGCTGATCCCTTCCCCTCCCCTTCGTGGTTATTGTTATCAGATTCTCCATATCACTGCAGTGATGGCTGCTCATCCCTCTCTCGCTCCCTCCCTCCCCGTGGCTGCTGCCCACGCCTCAGCAGAAGGAGCAGCCACTGGATCCCTCCCACAAGACCGGAGTGCCTTGCCAAGGGCACCCCCGCTTGCTTCTGCTACACAGCTCCTCGCATCCCTCTAGAATCGAATGGCACCCGCCCACCACGGTCCCCAGCGGGGTTTACGGGCAGCAGCCTCAGGCATTTCCAAAGAATTGCAAAAACGAAAAGGACATATTGTGGGATGAGTCTTTCCAAAGGCCCTTCCAGGCACAAGGTGTTTCAGGGTGGGTTTGGGTACCACTTAAGAGGCATCCAGGCTGGGCTTTTGACCCATGTGCCACAACCTTCCAGGAAGGCTCAGTGCAAAAGGGAGGAAGGTGCAGAAAAATCAGTTGGATGAGTATTGCCCAGGAAAGCCGTCCCAGTGGATTGTGCCCCACCCACATTGTCCATTAGTGGTGGTGCTGCCATTTAGCTTTTCCGACTCTGGCGCTGAAATGCTTTGGGGCGAGCTCTGCCTCTTTCCCCCTGTGCGATGTTTGGCATATCAGTTAAATTACTCTTCCACGTTTGTTTAACATTCCTTCCCTGCCAGATCTCAGGGGCTCGTGGTGCATTGCAATATAGATCCCGTTTCACCCTCACGACGCAAGAGTAAATTAGACAGAGGCAGCAATTGCAACTGCACTTGGCAGTCCCTTCACAGACCCTTGTTATTTCCAAGCAAAAATGCTCAGGAATGCCATGACTTGCCCGTTGCGTTGCCCACCCAGTGAACTTGGTGGCTTGGCAGAGATTTGAAGGTGTCCTGAGTGACTGACTGCATCTCTTCCTTCTTCCTAGTAACCAATACATCTCCTCCCCATATCTACACTTCAGAAAGCATAGCAGTCGTCAGCAGGGAATTGGTGCTTTCTTGAATAAGGTGTAAAGAGAGCATTATAGGTAGCGATTTGTTTGGAGGCTATGGAAGCCCTGCTTCCCCCAGATTCATGGCACCTGCTTAATAGGTACAGTACCTGTGGCCACAGTATGGCACAAGAGACCTGAGAACCCTCACCCCATAAATGTGCTATATAGGAACATAGGAAGCTGACTTACACTAAGTCGGATCATTTATCTAGCTCAGTATTTCTGGCTGACTGGCAGTGCCTCTCCAGGGTTTAAGGTGGGTCTTTCCCAGCCGTCTACGGGACGCAGGTGGCGCTGTGGGTTAAAGCCTCAGCGCCTAGGACTTGCCGATCGAAAGGTCGGCGGTTCGAATCCCTGCGGCGGGGTGCGCTCCCGCTGCTCGGTCCCAGCGCCTGCCAACCTAGCAGTTCGAAAGCACCTCCGGGTGCAAGTAGATAAATAGGGACCGCTTACCAGCGGGAAGGTAAACGGCGTTTCCGTGTGCGGCTCTGGCTTGCCAGAGCAGCGATGTCACGCTGGCCACGTGACCCGGAAGTGTCTCCGGACAGCGCTGGCCCCTGGCCTCTTAAGTGAGATGGGCGCACAACCCCAGAGTCTGTCAAGACTGGCCCGTACGGGCAGGGGTACCTTTACCTTTACCTTTTTCCCAGCCGTACCTTGAGATGCCAGGGGCACCTTCTATGCATGAAGTAGGTGTTCCACTGCTGAGTTTCCACAACATACAGTGTGTTGTGCCACATAGTCCTGCATTGCTGAAATGGAGTTATACCTTGAAATGAGCTGTACTCTAATTTTTTCTCTAATGTCAGAGTTTTCTTCTAGCAATGCTAGTGTTGGTATTCTGCTATACCCTTTCTTGGAAGTGAGATCGCATGACTTTGCCAGTGTAGGGAATCTGGTGACTCTTAGTGGTGGCCCTAACCTTTGGTGGCAGAGTGGGAGACAACCAAATCTGATCTATGAGCCCCAGGTAGGAGCCATTCATTAACGCAACAGCGGTCCTGCGAAGCTTCTGTTCCCTTCAGTGATACTTAGGTAGGAGAGCTTCCAGTGCTGCATGCCCGTGAATGGTGTCTACGTATCTTCTGCCTCCGTCACTCAAATGCTTAGACTGACCTTTATTCTAAAATTTTAATATTTTGTGAAATGACTGTTGTAGTGTTAAATGTATGCGTTTGACAGCCACATAACCGAACGTTGAGCTGTAGGGATGGAAGTATTTTGGACTTAGTTTTAAGGTGTCCCACCAGATCTCAAGGAAGCATCTTGCACATCGATCGGGTGATCCCTTGCTTATTAGCATGTTAGGATCCCCTTGAAAAGTTGCCCATGCACCTGATGAAGCAGCATCTTTTGCAAAAGAAACACCCAAAAAACCCACCCTGTTGCCATCTTAAAGGCGTCAGACTACCAAGTTGACATAGGATTTTTTACTGGTTTTGCTGTGACACACTAAAGGCAAGCATATATTAAAGTCAACTGGTTGCTGCTTCTGATTGAAACTACTTGTGAAAATTGGGGGAGGGCGTGATTTGCAGCAGAAAAGTGACAGGGAGGAATTCTTGCAGTGATATCTTACCCATGGCTATTAAGAAGTATGTCTCATTTGAGTTCAGTGGGACTTTTCCCCAGGAGTGTATAGGATTGCATCCCTAACCCTTTCCCCCATGTACTGCTTTCCCCATGTTTGCAAGGGTTTAGAAGGGCTGATAGGCAGGTAGGCTAAAACATCTGGACTGCTCCAAGTTGGCGAGGACTATCTTAAAGACTGAAGACCGAGCTTTCACAATGCACTGGTAGCTATTGTCCATGCTGTGCACATCCATCTCACAATTGCCTTTAGATAAATAGATGTGATAGGTTTTTACAGTGCCTCGACATTCTGTCATACCTTATCCTGCAACCAATGGGTACAGTTGGGAGTATGTTGCTTTTGTTTATTTGTCTTTCAGATTCTAATGTGTTAAGCTGAAAATAACGTATTTATGGGAGATGATATACAACCGGTTTGAGCCAGGGGGTGGTCAAACAAAGGAATGAATGTTAACACCATGGGTGTCATTCACATAGGTATAAACAAAATCTGGAATATAGGCTAACCCAGTGTTCCCCAGCCTTGTGTCCTCTGGATGTTTTGGACAACAGTTCCTATCAGCCCCAGCCAGCATTACCAGAGGTCAAGGATGATGGGTGCTGTAGTCCAAAAAGATCTACTGGTATATAGAGCACTTCATTGGGTAAGGCTGGACTAACCTGTGGCCCTGCAGGTGATGTTAGGCTGCAACCAGGCTGTGCTGACTGATTGAAGTTGGAGTCCAACATTGCCTGGAGAGTCACCAGTTAGCCACTCCAGGCCTCAAATGAGATGCAGTCTGAACTTCTGGTAAGAATGGAACGCCACCATTAGCTATGGTTTCCTATGGTAGCATTGCTCTGTTTCTTGGGAAATCTCTGTGGTGCAAACCATCTGGATGTGAGAGTGGGGGAACAAGTTAATTCTTCGCCAAAATTGCCAGTGAGGATTGTGACGGTAGTCATTGTGTGTGACTCTAGATCTTCTCCTAGATCTCTGGTAGAGATGGGCTCAAGGGACCATATGCACCCCTAGATCTAATGTGATTCATGTGGAAAGCGAATCATGTGGCTTTGGTACCACTGACCAACAGCTGCAGCACACAACCCCAGAGGTATAACCCCTGAGGGAATGTGTCCTTGAGGGGGGAAGGAAGGTTCTCCATCTTTGAACTACTCTCATCATGCTAACTTCAGCTCTCAAAAATCTTGCTTGTCTCTGGCCCAATATACTTTCTGTCCTGTTGTCAGGTGAGCAATAAATTACACAGAGTAAGTGAAGTTAACTTTGTAATAGAAGAAACAAGGCTGCTCAGTTATGCCAGGCCTGAAGAGCACAGCAGCTCTTCCCAGTAGGTCTTGCCCCATGTGGGGAGTGAAGCTCCCCGCCTTCCCACAGCTGCCTAAGACTTGTGGTTATCCCGGGTGCTTCCCAAGCAATCTGAGACTCAGCCGGCACTCCTGTCTCTGCTCCTCCCTCTCTTCATACCTCTTCTGGACCCAGGAGACCAGTGGGGAAAGGAGCTTGTTGCAGCAGGAGTGGGAGACACCCTGGTTTCTTCACCAGGTAGACTCATCTCTGCCTCTTGGCCTCCCTCCTCTTCAGCTTCTGCCTCTGATTCTGGTCCCTAAGCCCTGATACCTCTTCAGCTTTCAACACCTCCTTCTCCCAGTCTTCTCCCTCTGACCACTTAATCTTCCCTTGGTGGTTCCGCAGCTGGTTCCTCCCACCATTCCTCTGAGTCTACCCAGTCCATGACACATGAACATATGCTTCTGTTTACTAAGAGTAATTGATAATGTCACCTTTTAGTTCCCCCTTCCTGAGTTCTTAAAAGGTGCCAGCTTCCAACACCTTCTCTTCCCAGTCTTCTCCCTCTGACCACTCATTGTTGTCTCACCGCCACTCCCCAGGCTCTGAGCCTTCTTCCTTTGGTGGTTCCCCAACTGGTGCCTCCTACCACTCCTCTGTGCCCAGCCTGTCCCTGACACCTGTTGAAGCCTTTTCCTTATAGCATTTCAGCACGTAGTCAAAGGTGGCATAGTTCAAGTATATTACCCATTAATCTAAACCAAAACCAGTCTCATCTGTGTCCCCAAACATACTGCACTCTTTTTCTTGCATACGAATCCACGGCATCTGATGATCTTCCTTTCCGTATCACCCACGCATTCTCCTAAAATAACAAGCGCCCTCCCTGGTGACACCCACTCTTGGTTGGCCAAGCATTTAACCGAACTGCTCGTAATTATCTGTTTAGGAGACTTTTAAGGCAAATTAGGACCAAGTGCCTGAAGCAAACAATATTGTGAAGGATCAAGTTTATGTATATTCCCACAAGGGTTCTGCTGTGAATTTGTGTAGAAGAAAGTGGCAGTCATGGATGGCTGATGGCGGTGGAGAAATCCCCCACTTAAAATCTCACCTCTGTCATGAGCTCACCTCCTCTGCCTGCAATCTGAAGATCATAATTCTCCCAAGTGGACGGGGTTTTTTTAATTGAATTTGTTTATGGCTGTGCTGTTGTTGACTTGACTGCAGTTTTCATGCGTACACACCTGTGCTGTCTCTTTCCTTCCCCCTTCCAGATTGACTGCACAACGTTATTGAGTCTGGGTAGAGTAGGACGCATTGCAATGCTCTTGCCTTGCTCAATCTGCCACTGTTTAGTATTCTCAGCTCTGTGGGGGAAGCATAAATCTCTCCGCTGATGCGTCTTTGAAATGCCAAGCTAGTTGGGGGGTTTAACAGCCTCTGAGCAATGTGAACAAGGCTCCTGGTAACATGGGATATGATTCAGAGCTTGCTGTGTGTGGGGGGGGGGGGTTTCTCTTCCATTGTGGTCTCCAACTAGTCTCATCATTTGGGAAGCACAGTGGCTGTGAAATGTGAGGACAGCAAAACTGATCATAACCAGGACTGCCAATTTCATGCTTTAGTGTGTGTCAGTGAGGGGGATCTTCTTAAAAACAAGGTACTACATGGTGCTGTTTTCTTCAAAGTAAGTATTGTTGTGTTCAGGTAGGTGCGCATAGGATTGCAGCCTTAATCAGATTCCTTTTCCTGTTAGGTTTTTTTTTTTTTTTTAATAAAAGGAACATGAAATAAGCGAAAGCAACGTAAAACAAAAAGACGATGGGAACCGTAGCATAGAAATAAAACCGAAAACAACATTGTTATAAAACTGATGGAAGGAGAAGAAAGCAAATCAAATAATTATTATAGCTTGTTCATAAAGACAAGGTTAGTTTAAGAAACAGAGAGGGCAGCTGCTAAATAATGAGCAACAGATCTGCTGGCTTCAAGCATTAATACAGTAATATAGAACCTTTCTATCCTGTTCGTTTAACTGAGGCTGCAGTCCCAGGCACACTTGGGAATAAGTCCCACTGAACTGAGTAAACATACATAGCATGTCACGGGGTCCATTGCTTTTCTAATCCATTTCATTTTCTTCATATTTTCTTGCTTTCCTGTCCTTTGCATGTGTCAACCGGGCAACAAGATGTGTAAGAAAATATTGCTGATAATGTTTTTTATTGGGAAATGCCGCCATATAACTTACCGGTAACACTGCGTTAAGAAGGGATGTTATAGGTGATTCGCTGTATTGTGAAGATCTCCTGAGGCACATGATTTCAATGTGTGTGTGTGTGTGTGTGTGTGTGTGTAAAAAAGAATCACCTTTGTGTGCTGAAATAACACCTGCAACATGGATCTTAGTTCTGTATTGTCAAATGACAATGGATTGCATTGGTAATTGCCTTCTAATATTTGTTGCATGTAAGTGAATAAAAAGTGCTGAAGTTTTGAAATATTTTCTGGTCTCTATTCTGTCAAAACATCTACCACTTTATTTGCTCTTCCATTAAGGTAGGGTGCACTTCAGATATTTTGGTAAATTCCTCTGAGGATACCTTTTGTTAAAATTCAAACTCTGTCTTTTGTCCAGGTAATATAGGCTTGGATCCAGAGATCCTGGATTCCACAAAGGAGGTACTTGCAGTCACACAGGGTGGGTTGCTGTTACTCCAACCCAACACTACAAATGTCCCTTAGGTAGCTAATCTAAAGGATTTCCGAATCCTCTGGAGCTAGTTTTCATTAGGAGAGCAGACAGGAGGACATCAGTGAATCTCCTAAAGGAGAGGAACTGACTCCAACTGCTTCTTTGGATCTAACCCACTAAACCTCTGCTAAAAAAACCAAAAAAATCTTTGGAAGTATTGGTAGAAAGGCATGGGTCTTGAACTCACTTTATTCAAGTATTGTAGGAATTAAGACTCTGGTCTCTGAAGCCTTTCGTAGACTCTTGTAGTACATGCAACAAGAAACAATAAAACAAAACATTAAAGCCAGCAGAGCAGCCATAAAAGCAGGGGAGAATGTTCATTTTTAATATTTCTTCTTCCAATGAAAGGTCTATTGAAATCAGACCTTAACTTCATATCATTCTGGACCCCTTTCCAGTGATTGGGTATAATTATTTTTAAGCGCTCTGATTGTCATTATAATAAAATATGTCTAAGTGGTATATATGGGCTTTAGTCGGGGTTGTTTAAAAGCAAGGGTCCTGTGTCTTTTTACCAGAAAGGCAGCGAGGTGGGGAAATAGGATAGAAATCTACTAACAAAAATAGTTTGGAAGTTATTCAGAAATAGCTTTTGAGGAGGCTATTGAGCCCTTGCTGTGCCGCCCTGCAATGGTAGTAGCTTGATGACAAATTGTGTGGGTCTCCACTATGTTAAAAGATGCAGCGCCGGTGATACATAACTTCTTCCCTTCCCCACACACAGACTGGAAATTTGAGCTAGAAATGAACAAGTAGATCCAGTTAGTGTCTGCTATTTGATTTTTGACAGTCTGCACATCACTCGCTCCTTCTATCCTTGCTTGGAAGAAGTAGAGCTGGAGCGAAGGGTAATATTCCAGCACATTTTACTCAGAGTAGACCTATTGAAATTAATGGGCCTAACTTAGCCATGTACATTAATTTCAGTGGGGTCTGTTCTCGGTGAAAGTTCGTTGAATACAACCTGGAGAGCTAAAATGTCTCATTCTGTCGGCAAGGCACTCCTGAGTCTACTGGGTCAGACTCTTTCTTGACTGTGTGCAGGAAAGATAATATTTTCTCTGGGGCTCAGTCACAGATGGCCTTAGCACCAGAAGCCTGTCTGCTTTCTTGAGATCAATTATAAGATGGAAATAAACATCAGATGCTGAACATTCATTATGAGGTAGCAATATGCCCAGCTCTGCCTTGAGAGTTCTTACAGCAAACATTTGGTTAGCATCTTATGTAGGAGGGCCTGTCATTCCTGTGTGTAGAAGCTATGTTCAGATGTCATACCATAGCAGGATTTCCCAAACTTGGGTCTACAAGTGTTTTTTTTTTTTTTTAGACTACTGTTCCCATCATCCCTGACCACTGGTCCTGCTAGCTAGGGATGATGGGAGTTGTAGTCCAAAAACAGCTAGAGACCCATGTTTAGGAAACACTGTACTATAGTTTAGTGACACCTGAATAAGCCTAGCCTCTTCCTAGGGTGACAATTCTGCCAAGAGCAGTTTGGATGCTTCTGCTTTTAGTTAAACATAGCTTGCCCTGTCACCCGGACCCAGAATTATTGATAACTTAAAACAAGCCATCTTCAGAAACCGTGACTTGAAGCTGGCTTGTTTTAAAACTAACCATAGTTTGTCAGTTTGGATGACATGGCAAACCATGGTTTGCCAAAAGTGGAAGCAAACACTTCCAAACGCCTTCTTGAAATGCTTCAGAAGGAAGAGGGGTGAGGTATTAGTGTAGGAGCACAAGGGGAGTGTACGCTTGCTCATGTCTTGTTAAGCCACATTTTGGGATGGCATCTAAACACATCCAATCTGTCTCTGCACAGAACCCCAAGAGACCCATTGCCTCCTGGTTCCAGGATCCCCGCCATATAGAATTTCACTGTTCCTCCTGCCGTACTCCATATGCCCCTCAAATAGATGCTCTGAAATATATTCTAATTTTCAGGAGCTGATCATAAGGGGTGGGGGTACTGAAGTTGATCAGTGAACCCTCTACATGAAGACGTGCCTGCAGGATATTTGGATCCAGCTTACTGTCCAGCACGTTAACAAGATTTTATTTATTTTAAGTATTGCTAGGTGAATGGAGTATTGGTCTGGTACTTGGTTTTGGGTTTATAGCCAGGTTTAGATAGAGCTGCACACACCCCTGGAATATTAGGTGCATGGTTTGGGGTGTTGCTTTATCTGCTGCTAGGGACGTGGGTGGTGCTGTGGTCTAAACCACTGAGCCTCTTTGGCTTGCTGATCAGAAGGTCGGTGGTTCAAATCCCCGCGACGGAGTGAGCGCCCATTGCTCTGTCCCAGCTCCTGCCAACCTAGCAGTTCGAAAGCACACCAGTGCAAGTAGATAAATAGGTAACACTGCGGTGAGAAGGTAAACAGTTGTTCCATGCACTCTGGTTTCTTTAACGGTGTTCCATTGCACCAGAAGCGGTTTAGTCATGCTGGCCACATGACCTGGAAAGCTGTTTGTGGACAAACGCCGGCTCCCTCAGCCTGAAAGCGAGATGAGCACCACAACCCCATAGTCGCCTTTGATTGGACTTAACTGTCCAGGGGTCCTTTACCTTTTACCTTTTACCTGCTGCTCATGTTAGATATGTGGCCAGCATTGGTAGTGAAGGTTGCTTGGTGCCAGCTAAAGCTCTTCCAGACAACCTTGGATTTTTCAACAATCATTAACATTCCAGTAGCTAGACTACTGGGACACACTTTACATGGGACTGGCCTTGAAAACTGCAGCGTGGAAACTGCAACAAGTTCAAAATTATGCCACCAGGATGCTGTTGGATGCTAAGAGAGTTTTATTCCATTATGCCAGTTTTGCATGATATATATCGGTCACAGTTATTTAACTGGGGCAAAGGACTCCTGACTTGTGACATATTTTAACATGACACAATGTTTTGATTTGTTAGCTGCCTGGAGTCTCTTTTGAAAATTAGGTGGGATTTAAAAAATATATAAAGTATGTGTAATTAGTTCTGGTTCTCAGTGTAGTTACATGACCCTTTTGAGGATCACCCAAAACAAAATAGTTTTTCAAACTTTGTGCCTTCAAGGGACTGTTTTCCAACCAGTGTGTCTACTGAGGTATTCCATGTCTTCCATAAACTTCTGCGGATTGTTGAAGTTTGCGGTGTGATGGTAGTGTGCATTGTCAATTCGGATGGAGTGCTGGCGACGTCTTGGCCCTCACTGTTGGCACTGCCTGAACTATGAGATCATTGCAGAGCCCATCCAACAATCTCCAACAGCTGCAGATTAACAGGAGAAGATCAACAGTGGTAGACAAACTATCTTTCAAGAAAGGATTTCTGAGATAAGGCAAGCAAAGTGCCCAAAGTACAGTATAAACACAAAGTAATTTGCTGCTGTTTATCATAATCAGTGTACCAAGTCATGCGGTATTCTTTTGGGAGTGGTTTCCTGCTTCTAGGAAATAGTAAGGCATTGCTTAATCTTAAGATGTGTGTTTTGGAGGGCTACATTTGGACAATCATATATTGGCTTATTAAGATGAAATACACATGAGCCGATACAGCTGATTCTCTTCTGCGTTTGTGCTGCATAACAATAAAACCAGGAAGCCTCTAATCAACTCTAGTTTGTCTGAACAGGGAAAACCATGGTTTATCAGTTTCTGGACAAGCCAAGATCTCAAACCGCAGTTTGAAGTGGCTGTTTGTTTGTTTTCGTTTTGTTTTAATCCTAGCTTATACTGCAGGTTTTAAGTATAGTTTTCTGGTTTGGACAGAATGAGAAACTGTGGTTTAATTAGAGACTTTCCTAGTTTAATCATGTGAAGGGAAGAGTGTCAGGGTTGCGTGCACAGGGAACAGGCTAACCAAATGAGAGATGATTATGTAAACCAGGCCAGTGAAAAGGACAACAGGGAAGGAAGGATGGAAGCCCTTGAAAGAGAAAGAGCTAATCAAATTTGGCATTATTAAGAGACCAGAGCTGGGTGGTGATAGCTCCATAATGCATTAAAGCTGATTGGGGAGGCAGTGCCAAACCACAGCGTGCCTTCAAGCAGTGAGGAGGAAGGGGAGGGCAAATGGAAGAAAAGAATACAGCGAACCAGGGGGATCTATCATTAAAAAAGGAAGGTTAGCTATGCTGGGCTACAATCCTAACTCACTTACCTGGAGGCAATCCCAGTTGAATTCAATATGGCCTACTTCTGAAGAGACATGGCTAGAATTGCATTGTTAGTCTGTCATGGTAAGAAAGCAAAAAGCACAGGCCACAGTCTAACTGAATTACCTCTGGCATGAGATTTCCATCTAAGGCAGCAGCCTTTTTCATCAAACCCAGGGCTTTTTTTCACCAGGACTCAGTTCCGGCACCTCTCAGGTAACCACCATTACCATTATAAGGGAGGCGTTCATGGTGAGTTCCAGCACCTCATCGTCTATAAAAACACTACTGGTCAAACCTGGAATTGAACAAGAAGTAGGGTTTTAACATGAGGTTTTTAAATGTGTGGACACAGCCCTGGGGCAGGCACTAACTTGTTTTATTGCTCTGTAAGCCATTGCAGCAGGGTGAAAATATTCTTAAACAAAGGTCAGCTTTTCTGTCTGACTGAAAACCATGCTTCTACATGTGGCAACTGCGTATTTTCTGTTTTGCTTCATTTTTATTCACTAGGAAGCACGATCGTAGCTTCCTGGCGGTGCCTGTTACCTGTATGCACACAGCAAAACATGTGTGCCATCATCATGCTATCATTTACATGTTTCCCCAACACACAATAACTCTGTGCTAGAGTTTCTTAATGTTAGAAGCTGCCTTTCCATAGAGAGAAGGCAAATGACCGTGGAGCTGAGTATAATATGTGAATTAGTAACTTGGGTAGCAGCAGCAGGTCACCAACAGCTTCCACTGAGTTATTCACTGCCTTGAGATTCCTGGAGCCGCTTTGTCTTCCTGGCTGGGGCTGATGGGAGTTGTAGTCCAACAACATCTAGAGGGCTCTTGGATGGACTACAGTTCCAATGATTGCTGACCATAGGTCCTGCTAGCTAGGGATTATGGTAGTCCAAAAACAGTGGGAGACCCATGTTTGGGAAACACTGGTCTCATGTGTTGTACTACTGTTGCTTAAGTGTTGGTTCAGTCATTGGCACTTTATTTTCTCCCTCTCCTGCTTCTCCTCAGTTTGCCTTCATGCTGCCAAAGCACTGTCAGTCTGCAGATACATTTGTTCATCTGTTTTCCTTCCCCAAACAATGCTGCTACCCTCCATTGTTTAGTCTCTTGACTGTTTTCCAGATCCCACAAAACTGCCCCGTCTAATTTCTCTAGAACAGTTTCCGCTTAGCAGTCATACAATGCTGTTTAGCATGTATAAATCCAGTTCCAGTTCTTGTGCAGTGACATCATTCCAGCACATTAAGAGATGCTATTACATGTAATGGTATTAATATAACATTGACCCCCCCCTCCCTTTCCTTCAGCTAGCTTCATTCCATGGGCTAGCTAAGCTCTTTCTGATTTAGTGTGGTGAGAGAGAGAGACAAAGAGAAACAAACTCTTGTTTTTCACTACAGGAAGCAATGTTTATTATTATTATTATTTTATTTATTGCAAGAATTTAATATCTCATGGTTCAGTTCAAGTGACTTACAAAATGTAAAACAATAAAATAAAAATTATTGAAACCAGCAGAGCACCTTGAATTCAGAATAATAAAAGAGGGGGGGGGAATCTGCACCCGGCACAAAAAAAATAACAAGGCTTATTACGCCAGGCAAGCCTCCCATGGGGGAAGCTTTCCAAAACTCAGGTGTTGAAGTGGAAAAGGCTTTAACCCTGCTCACTTCCTGCCTCACTCCTAAAGCTTATGGGGGACCCAGAGAAGGCCCTCTGAGGTCAGTCTTAATACTCTGGCAGGTTCATAAATGAGTCCCTAGAGTACCGGCTTTAAAGGTAAGATCAGCACTCTGAATTCTACTTCAAAAGACCAGCAGCCCAGAGCAGTTGTTTCAAGACTGATGCGATGTAATCCATATGACCAATCCCTGTCAACAACCTAGCTGCTGCATCTTGTGCCAGCTGAAATTCCCGAGCAGTCTTCAAAGGCAGCCCTTGTGTAGAGTGGATTACAATAGTCTAAACGAGATGTTGCCTGAATGCTAATGATTTTGGCCAGGATGTCTCTGCCCAGGAAGGCTTGCACCTGGTGAAAGTTACTTTCATGCCAGAGCCGCGGAGATTTCCAATATTCAAGCTGTGGACCTGATTCTTTAGGGCAACGGTTGCCAACCTTTTGGGACCTGTGGGCATGTTTTGAATTCTGAGAGTGTGCTGTGGACGTCAGTCATAAAATGGTTGGCAAGAGCAGTTCTGCAAAATAGAAAATTGAAAAACTCAAAAAGAAGTGCCTTTTGACACCCTCTCACACACGAAACTATAATAAGCCATAGCAACCTACCTGAACTCAACAACCACCACTTAGTCTGTGCATCATGTTGTCCCATCTTTGCTCCCATCCAGAATGGAAAGGATGGGGGCTGGCATCAAATCGGAGTTGCCCTCGGAAAGGGTGTGTGTTCAGTCTACATGTGGCCTAGCAAAGAACTTTGAAACCTGGTTTACAAGTTTTCAGATGTGGTTATGGTGGTTAGTAGGTGTTGAAGTGAGTGCTTGTACAGATTCAGTGCTACCTATGGGTGTCACCTTGATAATCTCCGCTTTAGGCAATGGAGTGCAACCCTATTTAGAACATCACCTCCCCAAATCTGGTCAACCATACCCAGGATTTTGTGGATTCAATTTATGCTGTCCCTCATTCCGTTCTTTACTCACTCCATATTTCAGCAGAGCCTCGCCTGAATCAGAGGAGAAGTAGATATGGGTGTCACCAGCATGTTGAAGACACCTCCCTGAAATTCTGAATTACCTCATTCAATGGATTCATGTGGATGCTGAAACAGCCCAGAGTACAAAATGCACACAATTCAGTGGGGCAGAACAATAGCTACCTAGAGAGCCTGATTCCCATTCTGGACAGTCAGTGAGAGGACAGTGAGTGGCCAAGGCTGTTAAACATCTCAATCCCTGACACTTCACCTTTAGGGGAAAGTTCCACTAAAATTAGTAGGGCAGTTTTATGTACCAGCTGCATAAAGGAACAAGTGAATGAGTACCATTGGCACATCAGGGGCTTTCCCCATGAAATATTTTAATCTTGTATTTATGGTTCTTCATCTTCCCAGCTGACACTTGGGCCTGACAGTTCAGACTTCGAAGCTATGTTTACATTGCGAATTGTCTCCTGTGCCTTTATAAAAACGTTGGCTAGATCGCTTATGTTGCGTTTCTGTCTTGCTCCTTCCCGTCTTCCCATAGCTATGGCATTTTTGGACTACCTCTTTTTTAAAAGTATGTTTCACAAGGTTTTTTTTTATTGCAGCTTGCATGTCCTTGTGCCTTCCTTGTAGTAGTAAAGGCGCAGGGGGGGGGGGGGAAGAGGAAACTTGGCACAATTTTTCTGTGCAAGTATAACACATAAGATCACCTTAACTCTTAAGACATTTGTCTTCTTTCTGGTGCAAATTGAGCCACCTCCAGTTGTTTTATAGGGCTACCTTAGTTGCCAGCTGATACTTGGATAGATACGGGAAGCCAGTCCTGTGTTAAGTCAGTTTCAACTCAAGACAGCTGTGTAATTGGAAGGCAGGGCAAGGTGACCTCTAAATGGGAGACATTAAAGTAGAATGGACTTGTGCAGGTCACTTTTCGGGGCTGACGTCATACCATGGATCTGCATATTTGCTTGCCATGGTGTGTATTCCACCCCCAAGATCAGGAAAATGCTTGAAGCTTGCAATGTTCACCAGAGAGGCAAGGAACTCCCAACATGAGACTTGGTGGGTGGGTGAACCGCAGGGCATGAATGCACAGATTGGTCACAATTGCACCAGAGGGTTTTCAGTAGTAACTGAATTCTAATATTCCAAGTGCATTTCCACCTTTCTGGAAATGGGGGTTGTTTTGTGGAAAGAAGAGACAGACATGGGACAGTTCTTCCTCAAAAATTCCAGGCGCTTAAAGCCGGAAGGCAGGAAGTTTGCTAGTATGATCTACAAAGATTCTAGACAGAAGAAAAACTAAAAGGACTGGGATGGATTTTCGTGGAAACAACCAAATATAGAACATGGAAACATTTTTTTTTGCTATATGAAAGGATGCTGTTATAAAAGGAAGAGCCCAATTTCCTACAGGCAGTGAGGGGAGCACAAGAATTATGGACTCATGTTGCAGCCAACTAGATTTAGGGTAGATACCTGGGATTGCTTTCTAATTGTGAGGACATTTGGACAATGGAACAAGAGGCATAGAAACTTGTGGCAGACTGAATAAGCTTGTGTTGGGAGTAGTTAAGATCCAGGGAACACTGCCATTGAAGACCAGGCTGTGGAGTTGAGCTCCCTTGTTATATGCTCCAATTTTGGTGACCTTCCAGTTGCAATAGAAGCCTGAGTGGGGATCTCTGGTCCAGCTTTGTGTTTAAACAGTTGTCCACTTACATGTTATATTCAGCAGTAAGGGCACAAAATAGGTTTATTCAAAACCTCATGAAATTCTAGCTTACAAACCTTTGGAAAAAGAGAGCCTTTGCTTTGTAGAACACTGTGAAACTGAGCAGGCTCTAAGTTTGAAGAGAACTGAAGTCTCGCAGAGGAGAGAATTGCCTCTGAATTAAATACCAAGTGAATTTCTGCCTGCCCCATTAAGCTGGATTATTTGCATTATGTGACTCTAACCTACTTATATTTGTAATTTGATATTGATGGGGGTGGGGGGGGGGGAGACCAGCAGGTCAAAATGCATCCAGCAAGCATGGCTGTTTTTAAAAGCATGTTTGTGATGAGAGTGTTATGCTGGCCATTTTATCTCTATTCACTTGTGCGCTGACAAATGTGCATAATGTTATTCCTGGACAAGTAGAGCTGTCATTTCTCATTGCAAAGAAAATATACTTTTGCAAGATAAACAGCTGCCATATAGCAAGCCAGATCATTTGTCCAGCCAACATAGTATTGCCTACCCCAGGGGTGGAAAATCTGTGGCCATCCAGATGTTATTGGAGCTCCAACTGCCGTCAACCTCGAGCATGGTCAGTGGTCAGGGATGAGGGGAGCTGGAGTTCAAAAACATCTGGAGAACCACCGGTTAGCTAATCCAGATCTACAATGGCTCTCCAGGGTTTCAGGCAAGAATCTTCCCTAGCTGTACTGCAGATAAAATCTGGGACCTTTTTGCATGCAAGGCATGTGTTTTACCATCGATCTGTGTCATTTCCCAGCTTTTAGCAACTTGCAGCATTTTAAAAAAATATGTATATCCTGTTCTTCAGAAACGTACTCTCAAGGCAGCTGGCTATGAGAACAATTAAAACATAATAACCAAAATAGCAAACCAAAATAGCAAACAAAACCAAAATAGCAAAACAAACATATTAAAACAGCAGAGGTCTGGGGAAATGAAAAGGTTTCCAGCTGGCACCAAATGGTCAAGAAAGCCAAACACCTGACTTCAGAGACCTGCGGCACCTGCAGAAGAGCCTTTGATGGAGACATCTGTACACAAGACAGGTTTGGATGGAAGAAAGCAGTCGTTCAGGTTCCAAGCTTTAAGACAGGAGTGGCTAACCTTTGGTCTTCATATGTTGTTGGACTCCCAATTCCCTGCAGCCACAGCCACCATGGCCCAATATTCAGGGATGGTAAGAGTTGTAATCCAGCAATACAGTGGCACCTCAGGTTAAGTACTTAATTCGTTCTGGAGGTCCGTTCTTAACCTGAAACTGTTCTTAACCTGAAGCACCACTTTAGTTAATGGGGCCTCCTGCTGCCGCCATGCCGCTGGAGCACGATTTCTGTTCTCATCCTGAAGCAAAGTTCTTAACCTGAAGCACTATTTCTGGGTTAGCGGAGTCTGTAACCTGAAGCGTATGTAACCTGAGGTACCACTGTATTGGAAGGGCAGCCACTCCAGCTTTAAAGGTAAGCACCAACTCTCTGAGGTGCCCCACTCAAAAACAGAATGGCAGCTGAAAGAAATAAAAAAATTAAAATTGTCCAGTAGCACCTTAGAGACCAACTATGTAAGTTTGTTCTGGGTATGAGCTTTCGTGTGCATGCACACTTCTTCAGATACACTGAAACAGAAGTCACCAGACCCTTATATATAGTGGGAGGGTGGGGTGGGTTTTTTCTCAGAAGGGTTGTAGGATGATTGACTCAATATGACAGCAATTGCAGTTGGTTCAAAATTGGCCAGTCTTGGAAGCACAGCAGCTAAACTAACTAAACAAAGTTAAGAATTCTGTATTTTATAGACTGCTTTAAATAAATAACATGCTGTGATTTTGAATAAATAGGTCATATCATTTTGGACCCCAAGAGCTGAATGTAATGCAGATTTTTGTAAAAAAAGAGTTTATTGCTATAGGGCGCATACACTTTTTAGCTAATGCACAAGCCTCTATGCATACAGGCTGTGCATCCTGAGTTTGTAAAAGGTTGCATATGGAATAGACACCTTTCAAATGTGATGCAAGCCTGCAGTGGACCCTATACCATATCACGCCACCGCCCCATTTTAAGCAGGACACCCTGGGTTTAGAGAAGCCACCCAACTTCTGACCTCAATCTCGGATGTCCCCTTTTGGCAGTTGCACCTGCATGCCTCCACTCTTCCTCCTCCTTCTGCGGCGGCTTTCCAGCCAACATACAGTGGTGCCTCGCAAGACGAAAAGAATCCGTTCCGCGAGTCACTTCGTCTTGCGGTTTGTTCGTTTTGCGAAGCAAGCCCATTAGCAGCTTAGCGGATTAGCGCTATTAGCGGTTTAGCGGATCAGCTGATAAGCGCCTTAGCGGCTTAGCGGATCAGCTGATAAGCGGCTTAGCGGATCAGCTGATAAGCGGCTTAGCAGCTTAGCGGATCAGCTGATAAGCGGCTTAGCGGATCAGCTGATAAGCGGCTTAGCGGATCAGCTGATAAGCGGCTTAGCGGCTTAGAAAAAGGGGGGGAAAGGGGGGAAAAACCGCAGGAACTCGCAAGACATTTTCGTCTTGCAAAGCAAGCCCATAGGAAATTCGTTTTGCGAAGCACCTCCAAAACGGAAAACCCTTTCGTCTAGCGGGTTTTCCGTCTTGTGAGGCGTTCGTCTTGCGGGGCACCACTGTACTTCCAAAAGCTTCTGGAAGTATGGCGGAGGCAGAGACTGTGTGATGGCTGTGGCGGCTGGCACTGCGAAGGCGGTGGATAAAAGAGTGAAGGGGGAAGGTAACAGAGGGTGAATGAGAGGGGTTGCAGCCTCTGTTGAGGTTGTGTCCCAATTTCCCTCACTCCAGTATTGGAAGGTATGCTATATGAGCCGGTGCTTGCGTGGTGAGTTCCCGCCCCCCCCAGTGGAAATAAAGACACATGACACAATTATTTAAGGTTAATGGGCTAAATAAGGCCACAACGTTATTGGTTACAGGTGATGAGTGGTATTGGCTTAGGCATTGGTCCTAATCGACTATCCGGCTTCAGCCTGTCCGTTTGAAGTCCGGGAAGGGTTAACCACCAGTAGGGGGAGTCCTGCTGAGGCACATCAACTAGGATCTCCCCCAGGGTCACTGTTCGGGGGCGTGCCTTGGGCCCACACCTCCATAGGCTTCGGACGGGGCCACGCCCCCCGGAATCATTTACCGGACTACCCTTCAATATGCAGGGGAGGTGATGGCGCTCCCCCCATTCATCTACATAACAATACCCCTACCAATGCCTAACCGCCAAACCGAGGAAGTTGTGACGATTTGCTACGAGGTAGGCGAAAAACCAAGTGGCTGGTGCCAATTTGTCAAGTGGAAAAAATTCCTACCCGGCCCCTTAACGGCAACCAACCGAGGTCCATAGCAAGGTCAAAGACGAAACCTTAAAGGGTGGGAGGGTCCCCAGCCATGCCATTGTTAAATAGCGCAGGCCACACCCCCTGAGCCAGCCGATTGGCTATCCAGGGGATGACGCGGGCAGGGATTCCCTCAATCGCGTGAAGCGCTGTGGTGGGGGCGTGCAGCCCCCAACCCCACCTCCTCTTAAGGCGGAAGTGGCTTTTTAGCACAACTCATTTAAATTGGACCTACTTACTGAGAGGCAGACTAGAGGCGAGGCAGTGAGTGCCCTGTGCTTTAAACAAAAATGCTCCAGTTGTGCTGATGGCACTATATAACTGATGATAAATTAGGGAACAAGTTTCAGCATGGAATGCTCCAATCAGTCAGCCTCGCCAGCCTCCACCATCTTCCATTTCATTCCCCCCACACCTCATTTCCCATAGATGTTGGATAGTCTTTGATATGACTTTCTGACGTTGATTTAAACCCGAGCTTCCAAAACTTTGATTTATCTGAAGAAGCCAGGTACCTGGGTTTGCTCGTTACACTTTCCACCCTTCCTTCAAGGAGCACAAAGCGGCATACGTGGCAGCTTCCCCTTTTAGCTTTACAACCTCTCTTGGAGTTGGGCCGAGAGAATGATTTGCCTAAGGCTGCCCAGGAAACTTGATGACAGGCTGACCAGATGCAGTGCAAAGTATCATATAGAAATTGAAAAAGACAAATGCCGCCTCTTGAACCAAAGGGAACCAAACAGAGATGATAAGTTTAAATACATAGGTTTTGGTTCAACCAAGTATGTGTGGAGAGTCAACCAGCCATACTTCAATAGCACTGTATTTTGTAGGGAGAAAATTCTTGGTGTGTACACACATTTATCAGAAAATTGGAGCTGGAAAGTTTTCTCTGTAATCTGGTACTTTTTTAATTTAAAGCACCAATAGATCATGCCTGTGACCATTCCCATAAATTTCCTGCATTGATGTGCAAGTGAGCTGCATCTTGCAGCATGTTAAGTGTAGAGCAATAGCACATTAAGGTACCCATGCAGATTAACCTTCAAAACTTACTAGCCGCCAGAAATGTTTAATGGCCCACCTTTCCACATGTACCAACACTAGTCCTTTTAGGGGCTGTAAACTCATTTCCAGTTTACAACAGCTTCTTTTCGGGGTTGACAGGATGCAATTCTCACTTGCCATAGATGACCAAATTAGTAGATATACACAAGTCTGCTCTCTTTAGTGATGCAAATCTATAGGGCAGGAGAGAGCACCTCTCTCTTCTTAGACCACATATTAAAAACCACCAGGCTTGTAGAATGCAATTAATTTTCGTTCTGATTTTGTTAATGGAAAAACTTGTGTATTGTGTAAATCTTCCAAACCACACAAGATTTCTATCAACAAAATAAACTTTAAAGAACTACAGCAGGTCCACAAAAGCCCTGTGTTAACAGAGGCCAAAGCTGAGCAAATAAATTAAACAAGCAGAATGTTTAAGAACAACTGGTGTGTGTGTTAATTAAATACTCCATGGAAACCCTTTCCTTTCCAGAGTGACAGTGGCACAGTTAGGAAATTTTATACGACGGGTTTATTAGCCTTTTGGGCTCCTCCTCCTTAGATGGTAATATATATATATATATATATATTACTTCATTTGTTTCCAACTCTGGTACATTTCAGGGCCATACTATTTGGGCTGCTATCTCGCCAACTTAAGTTCACACCAAAAGGTGAGGCAAAATTGTACATTCCCCACCCCTGGAGTGCCTTGCTTTCACTAGGGGGCACCCAAAAAGCAACAACAAAAGTGGGGGGCAGCCTTGGTGCAGCCCAAATGGGGCAGCTCCTCCCCTTTGGCCCACCACAATGGAGATGCACTAGTTATAGGTCCATGGCTGAAAGTGTCCCTACCAAGCCCCAGGTATCTTCCTGCATCTCCTCCAAGTTCCACCAGGCTTGTTGCCTCCTGGCTAGTCCAATGTGCAATGCCATCGGTGGCAAATTGCTTGGACTCTGGAGGGATGTTGCTTCTGCCGTTCCACAGCTCCCTTTGGCCACTGCTGTTAATGGGGCAGGAGAGCTGAAAATAATGCCAATGTATTTCACACCTTTTGTTTTAGATAGTACACGGGTAGACGAGTCTAAAAAGCACGGGACACAAGTTTTCACAGCCCTCTAGCAGCTATGTTTTGACTTATTTACCAGAAGCAATGTATTTAGCGTTAACTCTGCCATGGGAGCATATTCACCCAGTGCTTTTCAAGCTGCACTGGCTCCCGGTGGAGTACAGGGTCAGATTTAAGGTGCTGCTTTTGACCTTTAAAGCCCTTCACGGCCTAGGACCCTCGTACCTACGGGACCGCCTCTCCCGGTATGCCCCACGGAGAGCCTCAAGGTCCATAAATAGCAACACCCTAGTGGTCCCGGTTCCTAAGGAGGTTAGATTGGCTTCAACCAGAGCCAGGGCCTTTTCAACTCTGGCTCCGGCCTGGTGGAACGCTCTGCCTCATGAGACCAGGGCCCTGCAGGATCTGATTTCTTTCCGCAGGGCCTGTAAGACAGAGTTGTTCCGCCTGGCCTTTGGCTTGGAGCCAATTTGATTCCCTCCCTCCCTCTCTCTCTCTCTCTCTCTCTCTCTCTCTCTTTCCTTTTCCTTCTCCTCCTGCGATGAGGCTACATTTTAATATTTTAATGTTCCATTATTTTAATGTTGTATTTTATTTTTGTTTTTAAGTTGTAATCATTCTTCTTGTTTTTATTATTGTTTGTAAGCCGCTCTGAGCCCGGCCTTGGCTGGGGAGGGCGGGGTATAAAAAAAAATATTATTATTATTATTATTATTATTATTATTATTATTAAGTGTATACTCCTAGGAGGCTAAGTTTGGTCAGAATCAAGTATACACTTCCAGAATTAACACTCAATACATTACTTCTGGTAAATGAGCCACCGTAGAGGGATGTGAAAATTTGCATCCCGGGCTTTTTACACTCATCTACCCATGTACTATCTGAAACCAAAGGGGCACATTGGTTGCCAGATGTGAAATATATTGGCATTATTATCCGTTCTCCTACACCATTATGCGGCAGATGGTAAGTTGCTGGGTTTGGGGAACATGTGCCACTGCTGTCTGATCCTTTGGGAGGCAGGTATACCTGGTGCTGAGTTTTTTTTTTGGCTGCCAGGTACAGTACTTCTCATCCTGCATCAGGCTGGCACTGGAAGCAAAGGGTGAGAGGTTTGTGTGGAGAAACCTGTCTCTTCCTAGCTGCTATTTCAAGAGAGATCAGGAGTGATAGCCTTGTAGGCAAGTTACTAGTTCTAATGCCTTTTCCTACCCTGTCAGCCAGTTCCATAAATAACCCCTGTCAGCTTTCTTTTTATAAACTTACTTTAAAAAAAATTCAGAGGGAAATGGGAGCTGTAAGGAAGCTTCTAATAATGAAGAAAAAGCATATGTATATATATGGCGATAGTTTTAAGAAAACACCAAACACTGGGGACAGAGCCAATAAAACAAATTATGGCTTAGTGGAACAGAATCTCTTGGCATTCACCTTTTAGAGTAGGTAGACATAATTGCGTATTGCATACTGTTTATTATATTTACTGTATATGGCCATAATTTAATTAGTTGGCTTTTAAAAAACTACTTTTAGTTGTGTTTCTACAGTCCTTGTTCATTTCTGCTTATATCTGCTTCCTGTTGCTATAGTTGTGTTATCTTAAGGAGTGTGTTACAGGTTTGGTGCTGTGAAAATGGTAGAGGCAGTTTTGCTGCTTTTGTAAAACAAGTGTGCTACTTCTGTTTCGAGGCAAGTTTTTGTTTTTGTTTAGGTTCCATAACATGGTAGAACTTAAATATCAAAAGATCTGCCTAGAGGTGGTGTCTTGTGGCATGATGAATTTACCATTCTTCACAATCTCCACCACAATTTTTCAACATTGTACGTTTTAAGGGAAAGGAGGAACATGGCTGAACACTTGATTGAATAATTTGCAACGCTAGAATAATAATAACAGTGGCGTAGCGTGGGGGGTGCAGGGGGGGGCCGGCCGCACCAGGCGCAACATCTGGGGGTGGGGCGCGCTCGCACTCGCAGCTCTCTGTCCCTACCTGGCTCACTCAGGGTTAGGGGGCGCAAATTACTTGCCTTGCCCCGGGTGCTGACAACCCATGCTGCGCCACTGAATAATAATAATAATAATAATAATAATAATAATAATAATAATAATAAATCTGACCAGCAGCCACTTGCTCAGGCTGTTGAGCTGTTAGTATTTGTAATTTCATTGAAAATGGCAGTGAAAGATATAGGAAGGCACCAGATGAACCTCCGTGAGGACAGCATTCCGCAAACAGGGAGCCACTGCGAAAAAGGCCCGTTCTCATGTTGTCACAGTCTGGACCTCTCATGGAAGAGGCACGTGAATGGCCTCAGATTATGAACGCAGAGTCCGGGGCAGTTTATATGGGGGGAGACAGTCCTTGAGGTACTGTGGTCCTGAGCCGTTTCCCATCAGGCAACAGGCAATATTGGCCCAAATCCTCCTGAGTTCAGTAGTCAGGTGACCTAGGAGAGCCAGTCCTATATACCTTTGCCATCTATATAGCACCAACGTCTGCTGCACTTCTCATTCAGGATGAGTTGCTGGCTCTCCATGCTACTAGAATCTTCCTGGTTGTTTTTTTTTATTTAATGACTTAGGTTTCTTGGCCTATCCATCCTCCCAGATGTCGCAAACACAGGAATCACGTCAGTGGCTTTGCCACCTCTATCTGAGCTATGGACTCTACTACCCTAGCAGGCCTCATCTGCTTTGAGAGCCTGACTAGATCACGAAAGCAACCCTGCCTTAAACAAATTGCCTAGGCTTGAAAAATCAAGGTGGTCTCCGGGCACCGTGTGTGAAAGGAGTAGATGTGAAGCTAAGTGGGGAAAGAGAAATCTACCTAGGTTCCTTCATAGCCAGGCACAATTAGGGCTGGATTTCCCCCCCCCCTTTCCCCCCAGCCCCCTGCGGTGGTCTTTTAGCAGCGGGCTTTGACCTGTAGGAATTAGCAAGTGAGATTGTAAAATCACCCATGCTGCAAAAAGCTTCACCTGCTGGTTCCTAAAGATCAAGTCATTCTGACAAAGAAACAAGAAGCAATTCACCACGCTTTGGACTGCATGGATCGGAGGAGATGGGTTAGGAGCAATTTGGGGACATGCACAGACTTTGTGTGATGGGTTTCCCTACTTCTTCAAACTGCTGGCTGCTGAGAGGATGACAAGTGAAAATAGGGTGCTGTGGGTGGCCCCCCCAACCCAAGCAGTGCAATGCAAGGAGGCTGATCTAATCCAGTGTTTCCCAACCTTGGGCCTCCAGCTGTTTGGGAACTACAATTCCCATCATCCCTGACCACTGGTCTTGCTAGCTAGGGATGATGGGAGTTGTAGTCCAAAAACAGCTGGAGGCCCAAGGTTGGGAAACACTGATCTAATCCCTCTCCCAACACTGTATGGTCAGCCATGAATGTTGAGTGCTGTAATATTATGAAAGTGGTAGAGGGGTGGGGATCAAAACTCTCTCGCTAGTGCTACGTTGGCAGGTTCAGAACTAGCAAGCTGTGTTGCATTGTTGTAAATTAGGGGCGGGAAAGAGAATTTGGAGGTAGTTGTGCAGCAAACTGTTCAACCAGCTCCCAACCTGAGAGCAATTTGGTGTGGAAGAGAGCTCTACTCACTTCTCTCCATACAGGGGCAGAAGTCTAGTCTTTAAGGTCTAGTCTCTCTTCCCCTGCTTTCACCACTGCCAGAACTTTGAAACTGTTCTCTAATGTTCTTCTTGTATGGGAGCTGTTATGTACTGAAGTTCTCACCCTGGGCCAGCAGGGGGATACTGTAGATAGTTATGCAAATAAGGGATCGAAAGTGACGTTCAGTGATTGAATAGTTCTAGAAAATTGTTACAGTTACGTTGTACTGGAGCTCTATATAAGCAGGCTGGCTGAACCCTTCAGTTCAGTTCTGTTATGGCCCGTGAATAAACAAAAGCTGTTTGAAGAATCACTGTGTCGTCTGATATGTTCACCCACAACTTAACAGGAGCAATTTGAGCACGTACAGCCCTCAACAGGGGTGCATTCTCTCTCATCAGAATAATATTTCCCCGCATGCCTGACAAATCCCCTAGCATGCAGAACAAAACCAAAAAGGTAGTATGGATCACTGCCCCACCAGTTTGAAATTGGTTCCTCCCACCCCTTTGGTTGCTTTTATACAGTTTATGTCAACCGACTCATCCTGGAGTGAAGGTTGGTGTTGTGGTAGCATCATGGGGAGTTGCTCCCATTTGGATTTTGCAAATCACGTTTCTGCAGCCTAATGCTACCAGAACTTCCTACTGGAGCTTTAAAGGATGTAGGTACATTCGTGGGTAAGTGTATGTCATCCTACAAGGGGAGGAATCTTCTTTTCTATGTGCCACCACCTCTTTAAATCTTTGTGGATGTTTTTGCTTCGGCTGCAAAGCACAGCAGCAGAAGGCCAGCATATTATTTTAGTAGCTGGGCTCCTTCCCTTTGAGTAAATCTGTCTGGGTGGGCTCCTGCCTGCTACCTCTGGCAGAATCTGCTCCAGATCCGCTTCAGCTCTCCTCCCAGAGGGAACATTTACTAATGGATCTTTTCTCTGACGGGGTGGAGCTCCATCTTGCCGTTTAAAACCCTCCTGGTTGACAGATCTACCTGATAAATGGCTGCAGCAGATCTGTCAGAGCTGGGCTCCGTTTCAAGCCATAAATGGGAGTCCTTCTCATTCGGCAGGTCTGATGGTTCCGTTATGTGTGTGTTCTGGGGCTTTTGACCAATTTAAAGAAATTGTGTAGCCTAGTGGCAAAGAGACTGGCCCTGCAAATCAGAAGGTTGCTGGTTTGAATCTCATGTGTCTGCCATGAACACACTAGGTGGCCTTGGGTGACTCACTCTCCCTGTCCCAGTTGGTAATATGGGAGATAATTATACTTGTCGTACCTCGCAGGATGCTGTAAGAATTACATCTAGATAATGCATGTGAAGGGTTCTGAGCACTGCATATCGCTATGCAAATGTTATTATTAATTGATTGATTAGCTTATTAAAGCTGCATATATTTGCATATGATTAAAACAAAGATCAAGAAGCAAAAGGAAAACCCAGTAGGGTACTGCATGTGCCACGCTAGGCACTGTGTATGTATGAGAGAGAAGAAGATAGGATGCTTCTTCTGAGATGGTACCACCGTGCCAAGTTTGTTGTATGCAGTACTTGTAAAAAAATATAATTTAACACATTTAAAATTTAAAAATCTGCCTCATTTATCACATAGGTTTTAAAAAAAATTATTAGCAGGTTTCTTGATGTTTAACTGGTTTGCTTTTTTTTTAAAAAAAAAAAGTTGCAATGCTAGTTTTATGTGCCTCTATAAACAGCCTCCTTGCCTTCAGAGTTTGGAGTGGGACACCAGTCAGCGACTCATCCTGGATCTATTTTTTTTTTTTAAAGTGATACTTTATTAAATTTTTAACAAGAAAAAAGTTACAGAACGATAAACAAAAAACACAAGAAAAATACAAAAACCAAAAATTAACATAGAAAGAAAAATAAAAAATAAAAATCCCTCTTTTTAATTTCTTACCATTCATTTACTTATTTTCCTGACTTCTTCACACCTCCCTTTTTTGTATTCCATTTAAAAATTGGTTCAGCAAATTCATACCCTCTTAATTTACCCTTAATTATTTATCCTCACAAATTATAGCTTCAAATTTTCGTCTAATATCAATCCATTCTTGCATATTCTTATTTTACCTTATTACTAGAACCACTTCATTTCATTTCAACGTCATTAACACTCAAAAATTTTACAGTGTTTCTGTAGATAGATTTTAAATTTCTTCCAATCTTCTTCCACCAACTCTTCTCCCTGGTCTCGGATTCTGCCAGTCATTTCTGCATCCTGGATCTAATGCCAACGACACCAGTTTTTTCTCATACGTGTCCTGTGGGAGACATTGGTGCAAATGCACCCTGCCCTTCCTTGTTGCACCCAACTTTGGGTTTTACATTTTCCGTTCTCACCGACAGCCTAATTGCAGAAGCTGCTTTCCCCGTGCGACTTTTAAAATGTCAGTAATCCTCTTCAGTTTTCCGATTCCGCCCAGCTTCACTAATGGCTGATGCACTCAATGAGTCAGACGCTCTCTCTCCTAATCAGTTGCATCTATGCGCGGTGGCAACCCATACCGCTTGCTTCTGTGCAATAATTCAGAGCCAACTTGAAAATTATCTAAATATTGTAATTGCCTTTCTCCTATATTAAAAAAATTAATTATTTTGTCGTTTAGCAGGGTGCAGATGCATGTTGACTCTGAGAGTCCACTCTGACCAATGTATCTGACCAATGATGGCTTCACATGAAGCAAATGAGCTGAGTTATTCCGTATGTTGGAAGCCAGCTGGGTAAGACTCGAGTCAGAAAGGCAGGACGCTCTTTGCCACTCAAGGCAAAACAGATAATGCCTTCCCACCCCCCACTGCTGCCACCTCCTCTTCTGCAACCCCCTGCCCCCAGTACTGAAGGCAGCAGGGGAGTAAAGTAAAGAAGTCTGGAGAAGAGCAATCGACAAGCACTGCACTCCTCAGAGGCTGGATCTGCTGCCTGAGGCAACTGCCTCACCTCACCTCAGTGGCGTAGCGTGGGGGGTGCAGGGGGGGCCGGCCGCACCAGGCGCAACATCTGGGGGGGGGCGCGCTCGCCGCCTTCGGAGTCGCCGAAGAGCCTCGGGCGCAGGCTGTAGCAGAGCCCCATGTCTCGCGGAACCGATGAGCTGTGCGTGCGTCTGGGCTGAAGGCGTCCGGCAGGCAGCGGCTCTCAGCGCTTGCCGCGGTCCCAGCGCATCAGGGCCGCGGAGGGCGCGCCAGGCAGCCCCTCCTCACAGCCCCGCCGCCGCCGCCGCTGCTGCAGCTGCTGGGCCATGTTGCATTTTCCTCGCCTCTCTGCCCTCCTCCTCCGGGCAAGCGGCGTCGTTTGGGCGGCAGCACCAGCGGCAACTCGCCTCAGATCACCTGACACGGACCCGCCGCTGCCGCCGTGGCTACCTTACCGTAAATACCCCAGCCCAGGCAGCAGCAAGAAGAAGCTGGCAGCGGCGGCAGGTTAGGGGTTAGGGGCGCAAATTACTTGCCTTGCCCCGGGTTAGGGGGCGCAAATTACTTGCCTTGCCCCGGGTGCTGACAACCCACGCTACGCCGCTGCCTCACCTCATGGTCTGGCCCAGTGCTTTTTTTCAGCCGGAGCGCAGTTCCGGCACCTCTTAGGCGGGCGCCATTGCAGGCCAACACTCCTCCCACCGCTTCTTGCCTTGACATACTTCCGAGAAGCCCAAAGCAAACATTTCAACTCAAAACGGAAGCCAGCCAGCATATGCGAATCTAGACTTTTTTTAAAAAATCCATGACTTCACCTAGCTTCTAGCTGCTGCTAGCTGCAATTGGTCAAGCTACGAGGTGGGGCCAATTCACATTTCCTTTTCTCCTGTGTAGTAGTGGCAGGCTTTAAGCTTTCCACCCAGGCCTCTAACATTGCACATGTGTGCTTTTGCACAAGGGCCCTTCCGAGCTGCCCTAGCCATCTGCCTGAATCTAAGAGAACATGGTAACATGGGTGCATTTATTTGACCTGTGCCACAACCAGGAGCGACCCCCAAACCAGTTAGTGAGAGAGTTTGCCATAATTTTTAGCAGCTCTGTGGGTGGTGAATGTGGCTGTTGTCAGATTGGCATCCGTTCAGGGCTGCCCCATGGTGAATTCCGGCACCTATTTTTCTTTTTAAAGAGCAGTGGGCAGGTCAGCCCTGTAGGTAACTTGCAGAATACTAAAGGTGCAATATCCTGTGAAGTTCTCCAGTAGTAAAGGGACCCCTGACCATTAGGTCCAGTTGTGACCGACTCTGGGGTTCCGGCGCTCATCTCGCTTTATTGGCCAAGGGAGCCGGCGTACAGCTTCCGGGTCATGTGGCCAGCATGACTAAGCCGCTTCTGGCGAACCAGAGCAGCACACGGAAACACCGTTTACCTTCCCTTCGGAGCAGTACCTGTTTATCTACTTGCACTTTGACGTGCCTTTGAACTGCTAGGTTGGCAGGAGCTGGGACTGAGCAACGGGAGCTCACCCCGTTGCGGGGATTCGAACTGCCGACCTTCTGATCAGCAAGTCCTAGGCTCTGTGGTTTAACCCACAGCGCCAACCGCGTCCCATTCTCCAGTAGTAGCCACATGGTAATCAATGAGCAGTAGTGTGCTTTTGTATAACTCCCACCAACTTTCATACGGATTGCTCCAGAGAGGATCCCTGGGCACTGATTCCCCCAGACACGCTTCTAGAGTTTCTTGGGCATTACATGGGCACATAGATTCACTGCCCACCTGCGAAAGACAAGTCCAAGTCCTTTGCTGGTCCAAATGACTCTTTGCTATGAAGTGGCTGAATATGGATGTGACACCAGTAGCCCCTGAACTGCAGAGAGGTTTGGTTGCCTAGCTATGGGAAATAAGTTCCTGCTAGAAAACGAGAGAAGAGCAGCTGCAGGAAAGCCACATTGCTGCCTTTTCCATAGTGATGGGCTCCAAGCCAGATTCAAGGGGAACCCTGTTTTAACCGTAGGTGCCACACACTTCAAAGTCAAGATTATCCTGGTATCTATAGAGACCTCATGCTCCTGTCCTGACTATTCCCTGCTGAATTCTACATTTCCTAGTGTTTAATATCTGATGCCAATGGGCAACACAGGAAGAACTCAGTTGTAATCCTGTCCACAGGTTGCTGTACTTGTGTTTGCAGAAGCACATTTTTTGAAAAATATATAAAATACAGGATTTGTAAGCATCTGGGAGGGGGAAAAATACTACAATTTCTTTAGGTAAAGGTAAAGGAACCCCTGACCATTAGGTCCAGTCATGACCGACTCTGGGGTTGTGGCACTCATCTTGATTTACTGGCCGAGGGAGCCGGCGTACAGCTTCCAGGTCATGTGGCCAGCATGACTAAGCCGCTTCTGACGAACCAGAGCAGCGCACGGAAACGCCATTTACCTTCCTGCTGGAGCAGTACCTATTTATCTACTTGCACTTTGGCGTGCTTTCAAACTGCTAGGTTGGCAGGAGCAGGGACCGAGCAACGGGAGCTCACCCCGTTGCGGGGATTCGAACCGCCGACCTTCCCAGGCTCTGAGGTTTAACCCACAGTGCCACTCGCGTCCCAACAATTTTTTTAGCAGCCACCAAATAATACCAAGCCAGTCTAGTTACTCTCATGCACTTATACCCACCCTTTCTTCCATCATGGCTATGTTCTGCCTGCACTGTTGGAGGCAGTGGACCTCTGGATACTAGTTGCTGGAAATCCTGAGAGAGGAGAATGCTGTTGCACTCAGGTCCTGCTTGTGGTCTTCTCTTGGGCATCTTGGTTGTGAGTCCTGGAAGACCGGCTCCATGTCTTGCAGGCCTCTTTCCACCTGACCGGGGAGGGCGGGGCCTGGACTGACTCCATCTACAAAAGCGGAGGCTTCTGAACAGACACTTGGGCTGGGGTGTTGTTTAGGAAGTTTTGGTGTGGAGGTATTAATTTTTGTGTATCCTTATTTTAGATGCTGTTGTGATTTATTTGGAAATTGCTTCAACTTGGTTTTGTACTTTTTGATGTTTTATTTATTGGTTATGACTACTTTTGTTATATGGAACGCGGGTGGCACTGTGGGTTAAACCACTGTGCTGCTTGGGGTTGCCAATCGAAAGGTCGGTGGTTCGAATCCCCGCGACGGGGTGAGCTCCCGTTGTTCGGTCCCAGCTCCTGCCAACCTAGCAGTTCGAAAGCATGCAGTGCAAGTAGATAAATAGGTACTGCTCCAGCGGGAAGGTAAATGACGTTTCCATGTGCTGCTTTGGTTTCTCCAGAAATGGCTTAGTCATGGTAGCCACATGACTTGGAAAAACTGTCTGCAGAAGCGGACAAACGTCGGCTCCCTCAGCCTGTAAAGCGAGATGAGCAACACAACCCCAGAGCATTCGCGACTGGACTTAATTGTCAGGGGTCCCTTTACCTTTACCTTACTTTTGTTATGTTTGTAATCATGTTGTAAGCTGCCTTGAGCATGGTTTTAACAATGCAAAGGCTGGAAAGGCAGCATACAAATAGAATTATGTATGTATCTCACAGGATGCTGAACTAGATGGGCTTTTGACCGGATGCAACAGAGGCTTTCTTAGGTCCTTAAGGTGGAATACATGTGTGTCAGGGGCTCAGGAGCAGAGGCACAGGGAAGAGAGGAGATGGAGAGCGAAGGGGAAGAATCCGAGGGGAGCGTAGGAGAAGAGGACAGTGGACCGAGGGATTCCATGAGCCTCTCCAGCGAATCGGAAGATTCACAGAAGGGGGCGCCAGTGGCCAGGGGTAGGGGGTTCCCAAGGGGAACGCCCCAGGAGCAAGGGGGCAGCAGGGACTCCCAGAGCAGTAGCTGGAAATCAGGACCAGCTTCCCCACCAGAGCAGAGTGGGGGGGAAGAGTCCCAAGGATCGGGGCCAGTGCATTCCCCACCAGGGAGAGAAGATGAGGCAGGACTGACCACGCCTCCATCAGAAAGTCGGACAACGGAGGAGAGGTCAGATCCGGCCAGTGTCCCGGAAGAGGGAAGCAGTGACCGAAGTACTGTAACGGTTAGGAGAAAGGTCACTGGGCTGGCACGAGAGGCAAGTTCAAATGTACAGGAGCGCGGGACAGCAGAGAATGAGGATTGGGAACCGGGTCCTAAAGCCCGCCGGAGACAGGGGGAGGAGCTAAGCGACTCAGCGTCGGAAGAGTCCAGAAAGGGCAATGCCCCAGCGGGCAGGAGGACCCAGAAGAGGAGAGAGCAGCGGAAAAGGTGGAGCAGGGCTAGGATCTTAAACTGGTGTCATAGGGGAGGAGACTCAGACGGGACTTCGCCGATCTAGGGTTTAAGACGTAGGGCTGCACGCTGTGGCTTTGAAATGGAAACTGAACTTCAATAAAGACTTTTATACATAACGACAGCCTCGCGTTGGTCCTCTGTGAGCTGGGACCTAGAGGCAGCTCTGACAATGTGATTTCCAGGCGGTCTCCTGTGAAAGATGCTGACCAGTACAAGACTTGCTTAGCTTCAGCAAGATTATGGTCTTGTGCCTTCAGTTCAGACCATATCTTGAGAGTTTAAATGCTTTAGGTCGGACAACTGGTTTGCTGTACAAAGGCAACACACTTTGACTTGCAATATGGGCAATGCACTTTTATTTGATTATAGAGAATGGCAAACGCTAAAGTCATGTGGGCAGAAAAGCTGTGATTAATGCACAGGTAGAAAATTAGGCTTATAAAAATGCACTTGAAAATATGAGCTAATGGATCATTGCTGAGCAGGAAAGGGACTTACTTGGCTGGGGAATAAAAATAAAATATAACATCTGTTGCCGCAAATATGATGCACTCAGAGCCATGAAATAAAATTAACATTTTAGAAGGTAAAGTTCTTAGGGATCTGGGTCACTTTCTCTTTCGAGCTAGTAATGGGAATCTCTGTGTCTATATTATTGTCATCAAGTCTCACAGGTGCTTTGTGTGACTAAAGTTTCTTTTGGTTTATCATCGTCTCTCACCTCAGGATCAGATGTTCTGCTTTCTCAGTTTCAAACCTTGTTTCAAGGCTACCTATACATGCATCCTCAGTCTTAATCAAATGTGATCTTTGAACAGTTGGTCTCACGGTCCCTCATGCAGGCTTCTACATTCCTTCTTAACGGATGATAACTGGCTTTATTGCACTCAAAGGAATGAACACAAGACAACACGATATGTGCCATTCAAGCTGTTTTTCTTTTAAAACCACCTCTCTTGTTTGAACTCTTCTTTCAGCCTTAAGAATGATGGTTAAGGAATTAGATATTTGCAAATTCCTAAATGAAATGACCTGATCCACACCTCTTGGACTAATGTGCAGGTCAAAATTTGTCTATCCTTCACATTTCACACTCCTCCAAAATCTTCTGGTGCAGTTCAGATAGACTCTTGAGTAAGCTTAGCAGTCATGGAATATGAGGAGATCTCTTCATGTGGATAAGTAACTGCTTAAGAAACAGGAAGCAGAGGTTAAGAATAAATGGACAGTTATCTCAATGGAAGAATGTAGAAAGTTGAATGCACCAAGGATCCGTATTGAACCCTATTTTTGTTCTGTTATTTGTCTGTTTAATTATTTTACACCAAATTTACTTATTACCAAACTTAAAACCATGGAGAGACCTGGTCTGAACAAAGACATTGGATTCTTATCTCATTATACATGACAAAGCCATTTTTCACCTTCTCACCCCTTGCTTTTTCCTGTAAGACCTATTGCAGTCGTTAAGAGTCGTCAACAGGCTCATCACAGCTATCTGTCAATCACCCAATCCCACCACCCTTCTGAGTAATACCCCTCCCCACCTTCTCACTATATAGAAGGGTCTGGTGACTTCTGTTTCAGTGTATCTGAAGAAGTGTGCATGCACACGAAAGCTCATACCAAGAACTAACTTAGTTGGTCTTTAAGGTACTACTGGAAGGAATTTTTTTATTTCGCTTTGACCAAATTTAAAGTTATCTTTGTTTGTAGATTCAGTAAGGATTGCACATAGACTGTTTGGCATTTGATATTTGATATTTAAGGGTGTGTGTACAGTCCTATATTATTTGAGCAGCTGAGTGGCTGTGGAACATGGCTCAGAATACTACAAACATATAAGGCTCCCTGTTCAGGATGAAGCTAAGGTGGGAAACCAGTTAAGCCAGTTTGTAGCTGAAGCTGGTTGTGAACTGTACTAGTTGACCAGCATGTGGGGTACCACTAATCATTCTCCCTAGAAATGTTTTGCAGCTCCCTTAAGATGGATTTTGCTTTAACAACAACAAAAACAAGAAGACAGTCATGTTTAATGTATAAACATTAGCACTATACTTAAAAAAATAAATAGGGTAAACAGCCAGCCGGATGAAGGAGTGAGGAGCAGGAAATATGCTTGATAGTGGGGTCAGAATTGCAAGTAAGGAGGATATCTGTCAAACGCATTTTGAAAGCTAAGGGAGCTGGGTTGCCTTATGAGAGGTAGAAAAATAGAAAGCCCTCCACTAAAGGTCTGTCTGAACACATCCTGTTTGAAGCTGGCCTTCAAGCAATACTGAATAACCTATGTTTTATCATCTGTCACATTTAATATGTATTTTAAAACAGAATTATATTTTATGTATTCCTTATTTGATTGATGATACTGGTTGTTGATAACCAATATCTGAACTTAATATTTAGAGTTTGTGCTGATTTCATTGTACCTGGAGCAAAGTTGTTTTACCTCTCAGCTTGACTAGTATTCGGCATTGAAATACATCCGTTGTCTTTAGTGGATGGTGAGCCCGGGGATTTTTTATATTTTTTTATTTGAAAAAGAGCCTTTCCTGGCCCTCACAGGTATTTCTCCCCTTGCTGCCATGTAAGATTGTAAAGTAAATTTGTCGTCTTTGATTTGTTAACCATAAAACAACTCCCCGTCCTCTCCTTAATTTTAACAAGAGTGTGAGTTATTGACCCAGCGAATGGCTTGTATCACCATGGCTTGGATTAACGCAGTGGATGTTCCAGTTTTGGAATGAAATCTGTATGATGGAAGCAGCAGCAAGCTCTGACGCAGTTTCTGTGCGATTGCAGGAAACGAGGTGATTGCTGTAGACTGGAAAGGACTAAAAGATGTTGACCAGATCAATATGGACAGCACCAGCTCACTCCATGGCAGCAGCATCCACCGGCCGTCCACCGAGGTAAGTATCCATTCCGTGTCCTCTTAAGAAGACAGAGTATCAGGATCAAGTTTGGAGAACATAAAGTGACAGAAGGCAATGTGCTTCTTTGTTTGCATTAGAGAATGAGTCCCAGACGTAGTTTGTTTTATGCATTTTCTGCACAATTTAATTTTGAGTTGCAGCAGACTACTTGATTAGAACCAAATGAGTTTGATTCCAGGTACATGAAACTTTGGGACATCTCAGATGTTCTCCACGAAGTGGGTATCTGGGACAGTTTCTAATCTAAACAATTTGCCCAATGGTCTGGATGTGTGTTGGCAGTACTGTGATATTCTCTATACTGTGGGCCAGACCATTATCTCCCTTATGTCTCATGGGCCGAGTATGACTGGTGTGTGGGACTACCCACCTGTAATCATCTGACGTCGCAATGATGTTGGTTGCCCTGTTCTGCCTGCATGGATCACTTTGCAGAGATAGCCACTTTCAAAGTGCCACTGGTGGCTGCCCAGTTGGCGGTGTGACAGGGCCTTTTCAGTGGTGCTTCCCCATTTGCAGAATGCCCTGCCTCATTACTGACTTTTGGAAGGAATTTAACAGAGTTAACAGAGGCATCAGGTGGTTGAAAGCCACTGTTCCTGGCAACTCTGTGATCTCTAGCTGATAATGTTTGCAATGGTGTTTTTTTAAAGAATGCTTGCAACTGTTTTTAGTTGTTGCTGTTGTTGTGTTTTTAATGTTTTATTATGTTTTATAAATACCTTGCGGGGCGTTTTATAAGACCTGGCAGAGACGTGTGCACAGCACTTCATATAGGGATTTGCAGGCATCACCTTTTGGCTGAACCAGGTTATTTACCTGCTCCATACCTGATGTCATAGACAACTGATGACAAGTTGGCATGACTTAGCCAGCATAATTAGGTCTGGAAGTTGCCCACCCTTGGTATAGAGGCAGGGATCTGATAGCAAATTTTCAACAAGAAGAGGAGAAGCTTCCTTGGATGGCTGCAGCAATGCAAAAGGATGCCACAGAATCTATAGCATATTCTTGCCTTGCTGTTGCCATACAGAGAAGAATCTCCTCTTTTTGCTCTAAATTTGCTGTCAGATATCTGCCGTTTGAATACCAGGCAGTGGTTTCTGTAGACGGTGTTATTTTTGTTGTTTGGCAGCCGCTGCACCATCTGTAATTTTATGCATGTGAGTTATCTATGTACCGGTAATAAGCTTCAGTGAATGCAATCTGATGAGACCTTTGGTCTTTTCAAAAGATGAATACTATTTTTATTCAAACAGGCCACTTTAGCTTTATGAATCTCTCACCATTGCAAAATGCAATGAGGTTGAGAGTTTCATTTCAGTACATCTCTGCTAAGCTGTAGGGGATGACTCCAGAAATCCCTCTCTTTGTGCGATGATGGTTGGTGTCAGTGAGTTACCAGGATGCCACCTAATCCACTGGCACTAGAGTGGCTCAAGAGCGGACTCATTCGGTGCCATCTTGCTGATCTTGTGAACTTTCCATCTCATTGCCCATTGTTGGAGAGCAACTGCTGGACCAGACAGACCCTAGATGTGATCCAGCATAGGTACTGTCTACTTTGACTGGCAGCACCTCCCAAAGTCTATGTTTAATATTCAAGGCTTATCTTTAGAATAACTAGCTAGACAAACTCCCTCCCTCAGCTAAGGAGATCTGTGCATATAAGCAGGCCTGTGAGCACATATCTACTGCCTGGATTTGGATAAATTGGATGTGCATTCAGAGGCGCACTGTGCATGAATTTGAATGGTGGGCACATTTCCGTGCGCTTTCAAATGTGCATCCTCATTCTCCTTTCCATTCAACTAGCTGTGCATTACCGTCATGTTTATTCATGACGAGCTGGATTGTGCATAGGGTGTGTGTCACAGTTTTTGCCTGCGAGTTTGTAATTTGGAGAAAACGGGACAGAGCATGAAAGAAACTGAAGAGGGGAATTGAAGGGCTGAGCTGAGATGGGGAGGGAAGAGAAACAGTTCAGTCCAGTCAGGGCAGAGGTGGTTAGCCTGTGGCTCTCTAGGTGCCGCGGGACTACAACTCTCATCAGACACAGCCAGCAAAACCAATCATTGGAGTTGATGGGAATTATATCCCAGCAGCACCTGCAAGACCACCCCTGAACTGGGGGGCAGAAGCATGTGAGAAAAGCTAAATTTTAATGTGTGTATAGCCAATGCAGAACATATATTTGCAGTGAAAGGGAATTCTGAAAGTAAGATGGCACAATAGAAAATGGAGGGCTAAAGGAAAGTACAAAGGGAAGACAGGGCTCATGAAGAGAAGTTGGAAGCAGCAGAACCAAAGGAGCTTAAATGAATGTAGAAAAACAGGGGGGGAAATGGGCAGCATGCAGGGGAGCAGAAGAAAGCTTCTAGCCTCAAGGTACAGAGAGCTCCATATTGTTGTATAAATCTATATGCACTTAATCATCCGTTACTGTTGTGAATAAGCTTTTAATCTTGCACATTCATCCCCTTTGAATGTACGTCTGCTGGTGTCAGAGATCTAGTGTTCAGCCATAAAAGACTGAAGGGGTTTGATCGCCATGGGATTCCTAATCCCAGAAGAGTTTTATATATATATTCTGCATGCCTGTGGTTCTCTCTCCCTTTCTCCCAGCCCACCTCTGTTATTCTCTTTGTCTCTTCATCTTTCTTATTCTTTATGTAGCACATGATGGCTGCACACGTACGGCTGTGGCCATCAGGAGCAAATTGGACAGGGATGCTCTTCCAAGCATGCACCCTTAAAGTGAAGGAGTAACACCCTTTTTCAATAAGCGATTAAGTACAGTGGTACCTCGGGTTACATACGCTTCAGGTTACATACGCTTCAGGTTACAGACTCAGACTCTAACCCAGAAATAGTGCTTCAGGTTAAGAACTTTGCTTCAGGATGAGAACAGAAATCGGGCTCTGGTGGTGCAGCGGCAGCAGGAGGCCCCATTAGCTAAAGTGGTGCTTCAGGTTAAGAACAGTTTCAGGTTAAGAACGGACCTCCGGAACGAATTAAGTACTTAACCCGAGGTACCACTGTAGTAGGTTGTTCATAGTAACCAGTAGGATCAGCTGGTAGAGGAAGTAATGTATGTTTTATGCAGAGAACTCACATGTGACATTAACTTGTCCTCTTCTTTCTCCATAGCAAACACGGACAGATTTCTCCTGGGATGGCATTAACGTGAGTACCGTCCCCATTCCCTAAGACAGAGGTTGGCCCTCTGGGAATTGCTCAACTACATCTCCCATCATCCTTGAGCAGTGGCTGTGCTAAGACTGATAGGAGCTTCAGCTAAGCCACATCTGGAGGGCCCCAGCTTCCCCACTGTTGCCCTAAGAGATTTTCTTGCATAGACTCCATGTGTCTGTGTGGGAGCCTATCTTGCTACTGGTGGGTTTTGGATTATATCTCAAGATGGGTGTATTGCTGCTTCCGGTCTGACCCATGGTGATTACAAGGGTGCCTGCTGAACATTTAGGAATCACATCAACTAAAATTGGCCCTCAGCGGGTATGTGAATGGCCCGCCACCTCTCCCTGCAGTCATTCCGGTGAGGACTGGCACCTCCTTGCCACCCACTCCTGCTTTGCATTAGTTACCCAGAGGCAGGGAAGCAGAAGCAGAGATCTGTACTTTTGAATTAGGTGGATGGATAGATGAATATTTATTTTGCTAAACGTTTTAATTATACTTTCCTGCGTTTAAGGATTTCGGTTATGAGGGCATCTCTGCGGCACACAAGCACTATCATTTGAAACCACAATTTTCCTACTTTTCTCTGTTCAGTAATAGAAGTAGTGAATTGCCTCATACATTTTAGTTTAACTCTTCATATTGCACTCTTTCTAAACATAGGAGGTGCTCCCATTTATTTTGAAATTTTGTCACTCTCCTTTACTCAGTTTGGACATCATGCCAGCTATGGTTTGCACTACTTATAGTTTAGAACGAAAGCCATGGGCTTCTCCTTCAGAAAGACAAACACAGAGTTAAAGCCATAGTTGTGTAGTGGTTAGAGTACTGCCCTAGGACTAGGGAAACCAAGGTCCACATCCACACTCTGCCATGAAGCTCACTGGGTGACCTTGAGCCAGTTACTGTCTCTTGACCTAACCCCTGTAGGGTTCCTGTGAGGATGAAATGGGGTGTCACCTTGAGCTGATTTGAAGGAAAAGTGGGATACCAATGAAATAAATACATAAATAATCCTCACAGGAAACCTGTGCAGTAGATTCGGCCAAGTGACTGGCCCAAACTCACACAGTGGCTAAATGTTGATCAGAATCCTTGTACACAGAACTTCCATTCTTAGCTATCTTAGCTAATAGCTGCTGGTGAATCTACCCTCTGTGAATTTGTGCCTCTAACCCCTTTTAAAAACAACCCAAGCCAGGTACAAATAGGATGTGGGCAGGAAATGCAAGTAAAGCTGAAATATACTCGGAGTCAAGAGTGGATTTCGTGCTCTTTATTCAGCTCATAGTGGTGAGGAGGAATGGAAGTTCCCCCAGAATGTCTGCCTTATATACATTATTTACAAAATGGGCCCCACGTGATTGGCTAATTCTGGGATTCTCCTGTAGGCCAATCAGGTTGCGGATTCCCTTCCACCTGGAGCTGGATTGGGTGGCTCCTGTGGACCAATCAGACTGCTGCATTCTTGATCCCATTGTTCTAGGACCAATCAGACTGCTGCATTCTGAATCCTATTGTTCTAGGACCAATCAGACTGCTGCCTTTTGGATCCTAGTCAACTCAGTACATAACAAAAGCTTTCCTTCATTTCTTTTTAATGAACAAATCCCTTCCATTTTTATTCAAGAATAATAAATTCCTGCTGAAGTGAACTTTATTATGTTTGGCTTCTGTGAGGAGGAGTTGGAGAAGGAGGACAACTTAAATTAGCTTTATTCTGTTGGGCAGAGCCTGGAGTTGCAGAGCTGGGATGGCCTGGGGCTTATTGCCACATACACCTGTACACATGCTCACTTCAGATCAATAGTTGCAAACAGCTTTGCTGGATAGCATGGGAAGCATCCTCAAGAATGGCCGATTCAGACATCTATCAGGCAAGGACATGGGTACAATGGCGTGAGTGAAGCGTGCTGGCATGGCCTGAGACTCACCTGCCCGGTATGGCTCACCCTTGTGATTCATGTTTTACTCCCTCTTTTTCACAAAGAAATTTGTGCTTCTCTGAAGAGGTGCTAACCTTTCAACAATTACTTTGTACATCCCCTCCCCCCAGAGGGGTAGCTGTATTAGTCACTTCCACAAAAGCTTCTGCCATAGAATACATTTGTCAAATCTTTTAAATTGCCGCAAGACTCTGGGCTGTTTTTTAACACAGTGTTCCTCACCCCAGCCATTATTCTAGTCTTCTTCATTAGCAAAGCCTCTTTATTTAGGGAGGGAGGTGGAAATAGAGAGAGATTTTCTTTTGTACAGATCGACTGATTCACCATCAACACAGTGCTTAAGGTTCTGGAATCATTTTGTTCAAGGGCAGGAAAGGAAAAGGTTCGATTTATTTATTTTTTACCTCAGCGTCACATTCCCATGGAGATATCTCCAGGTGATAGAAATCCTTATACAGAAGGCTTTGAATACTCAGCAAAACTATACTATAAATGCAGCATCACAACCTCAAGAATAAGAAGCATGAAAGCGACCATATAGATAAATACAAAGCATCCCCTTTCAGATTATCTCCTTTCCCTTTGTAACATTCAGTTCCATTTGCCCCATGGCCCATGCCAATTGCACTGAATGTTGCCCCTCCAGTGATAGCCAATGTTTTGGGGGCAGAGGCAAGGAAACGAAGAGCACAGTGACATCAGAATGTTAAGTAAGTTATGCCACATGTTTTCAACAGCAGTCCTCTGTTTATTGTAATTTTAAAGCCCTGCTCTAAACATGGGGCAAACTGAAATTAAAAAAAATGTGTGGCACCAGGGACACTGGCCTGAACACCTGCTTAGTTACATTTTTTAAAAGACCTTTCTGACCTCCTTTCCTCAGTAATATATTCATACAGTCAGTATTAAACTTTCCCCATTCTTCTCCTTTTGCTCCAGTGCTGTGTATACAGAACAATCTTTATGGTTGTTGTTGTTGCTGCTTGTTGTTATCTTCATCTTTTCATAAATACTTCACTTGAACAAATTTCTGGCCAAAAAAGCACACCCGACTAGTCATGAGATACATCTTAGCACAGCAGGGCTGGCCCAAGACAGGAATATCCAAAATGGCATACACAATCCAATAATTCCCTCCCATGGGCAGTTCCTGACCAAGCCCCATGCAGGTTTTCAGTCTAGTTACTAATTTCCCCATCTTTATTTGTCCCTTCTCCTTTGGTTTCTTCTGCTTCCCAGTTCCTTGTGTTCTTAGAAGTCCAGACTGGAATGTCTCCTTCCCTCCCCCTCTTACCTTTTCATTCCTTTTACATGATCTCTCTTTGCAGCTCTCCATGGAAGACACAACCTCCATCCTCCCCAAGCTGAAGCGAAACTCCAATGCTTATGGGATTGGAGCTCTGGCAAAGTCTTCCTTCTCTGGTGAGGATCTCAAACCTGTGGCTCTCAAGCCATCTATCTCACTTTTCACCAATTTTGGCTTTATCTTGCGCATATATATGTATATCCCTTACTTTACACTGAACCACACATACCATTTTTAAACCTGAAGTGACTTCATTACCCACTCAGACTCCAGGCTTGTGTGTCAATATACTCGCCGGTTCCATTAAGACTTGCACTAATACTTCCTATGACAAATTTCCATTGTGGAACAAGTATGTCAGAATGTGTGAATAGTAGAACACCTGTCCCCACCTCAGAAAGACATTGTGACAACTCAAACGCCTTTAGTAGCATATGGCTTAATTGCATTTCATATGCATGCATTAGCAAAAGAAATTGGATACAGGCCACTAAGGACCCATGGAGATTCGTGAAATGATGTGTTTGCACAAAATTTATCTCCAAAAATATCCAATTGCTTATATGTTGTCAACTAATGGAGAGTGCTTAAAACGGGGAGCGGGCTGTTTTATATTTGCTTATGTCTGCTTAATGTTATATAAAATCAGTAAACTTTTTTTAAAAAAAGAAGGAAATTGACTAAAATTGTTTTGATGTGAATGATCTTTAGACTATGGGGAAATTGAGGTTTTGTTTATTTGTTCATTAGTGGGTCTGAGTATTGCTTTGTTCACTATTTGAGTATTTTTAATGGCTTTTATATGAAATATTAATGTATTATATGACTCCCCACTCTTTCCCCCCTATGGTAATATGTGTGGTATATCTTTTTTCTCTTTGTTTGCTGTAAGTTGCTTGGAGATCCTTGGGTGACAAGCAACTAATAATGAAAATGAAATAAATATCAGTGATTACACCGTGGCCCCCAATAGCCAGATGCCCAGTCCATTTCCCCCTTTGGTATGATAAAAGGCTGCAGTGTCCATTAAAACATGGCAACTAAGTTCATTATGGGGCCCCACGTCTTATGACTTTTATGTGTTTCCTTACTTAGACCAGTATATAGATAGAGTTTTGGAAGCAGGTCTGAAGGAGGAGTGAGAGAACTGGGTGAAAATGGGCCCATCCTAGGTTGAGGATCAATGTCTCTGGAGCTGTATAATAGCCCCTTTTTGTTTTCCTAATGTCTGGCGCCTTAGGGATATCCCGCACCATGAAGGATCATGTCACCAAGCCCACGGCCATGGGGTCGGGTCGCGTCGCACACATGATTGAGTGGCAAGGTTGGGGCAACGGCAACACCCAGCAACAGCAGCACACCCACGAAACGGTGCGCAAGGACGCCGACGCTTACTCTGACCTGAGTGATGGGGAGAAGGAGGCCCGATTCCTTGCAGGTAGGCTACTACTGTTTGGCCGTCCATCATTGGATGTGGTGGAACAGGAGGGTATGGGGGGGTGGGAACAGTTCAACTGGACTGGATTGGTTGAGCCACCTGGATCTATTTTCTCTGAATGCATCTTCTCTCTGGATTGCATAAACTTTAACCCACTTGATGTCGTGGGTGCAGGGGAAACTTAGAAGGAATGACCTTTTGATCCCTTCCAGCTTTCTGGGAGCAAAGTGGAAATAGCCCAAGAGGCATTCCAAAGGAGAACACGCATGCTGAGGAAATGGTTGTTGTTGTTAAAATTAATATACTGCCCTTCATCAACAGATCATAGAATCATAGAGTTGGAAGAGACCACAAGGGCCACCGAGTCCAACCCCCTGCCAAGCAGGAAACACCATCAGAGCACTCCTGACATATGGTTGTCAAGCCTCTGCTTAAAGACCTCCAAAGAAGGAGACTCCACCACACTCCTTGGCAGCAAATTCCACTGTCGAACAGCTCTTACTGTCAGGAAGTTCTTCCTAATGTTTAGGTGGAATCTTCTTTCTTGTAGTTTGGAGCCATTGCTCTGTGTCCGCTTCTCTGGAGCAGCAGAAAAAAACCTTTCTCCCTCCTCTATGTGATCTCAGGGAGGTTCACAGAATAAAATAAAATAAAAACAAGTAAATAATTAAACCAAAACAGCAAAGCAATAACTCTTCTCACAGACACTTTAAAAAGGCTATAGGACATTAATCAGCCACAGGCCTGCTTGAAGAGGAACGTTTTCGCCTGGTGTCTAAAAAATATAATTAAGGTGTCAGGAAAGACTCAGGGCACTTATTGGGCCGGATTCAACTCACCATCCTCACCAGCGAAAGCTTGCATGAGGACTGCCACTAACTCAAAAGGGCTTCCCCGCCTCCTGTGCCCATGGTATTGACTTAGGGGGGTTAGGAGAGCCCCCTAGGGGGGAAGGAGAGGGGAGATTGTTTCACCACGCAAGCCAAAATGCTTGTGCTGGTGGAGCGATCTCCTTAGTGCTATGCTGAATTCCTCTAGTTATCTGGCTGTGAGATACACTGGGCACGTCCCAGTCCAATTCTATATTGCTGGCCTGCCACTGGTGGCGGGGGGGGGGGGGGGTAAGGGGAATTCTCCGTGTAATGACATCAAGACATGGGGTAAGTATACTATGCACTACAGAGCAGGGAGGAGGAAGCTTAGCACAGGGCTGCCGTTTGCCACTCTCTGCCCTGTGTTCCCTGTTAAGGTTCAGTTGCAACAGGATGCTTACAAGGGTTACATTTTTTCCACGGCCCTTTGCAGGCATGCTTATGAGAATTAGTGGAACCAGGGTAACGGCAGCTATTCTGGACTGGGGTTCTGAACCCTTCAGAAAACCAATTCCTGATACTTGGGTTGGGAGCCTGGCAATTGCACCAGGGCAATTGTATGGATCAGGCTACTCCATACTGCTAAATTAGGATCCCAGCCAGAGTTTCTCAGGAACTGGCACGGACTGGGCAATGGGACCCAAGACGCAGGATCTGCGGCTGTTGGCTGGGGGAGAAGAATGGGGCAATTCCATGTACCGCTATCCTTCTCTCTTCTCTGCTCAACACAGGGGTGATGGAGCAGTTTGCTATCTCAGAAGCCACCCTCATGGCCTGGTCTTCCATGGATGGCGAGGATGTGAGCGTCAATTCTAACCAGGAGAACCAAGCTGGCAACTACAACGAGAACTACCAGGAGATGATGGAGAACCAGGGTAAGCATTGGCTTTTCCTCCTGGATTTGGTTCAAGTGAGCCCAGGTCCACAGAGAATTATTCAGCAAAGCCAATTGGTGTAGGCAGCTTGACTTTCCTGTGTTGGCTAAGGCTATATTGCATTTTTTGGGGTGGGAAGGGAGAAGCCTTCATTACCCAAACCTGCCCAATGTCGACACTTTCCTATCTCAGTTCCTTTTAGGACCCCCATCTGCCCCATTCTAGCCATTGCTAGTATAGTATCGTAGCTGAGAAGCGTGAACTGTGCTCTTAACATCAGCAGTGAGCGTAATGGATGGTCTTAAGGAAGCTGCTCTCCTCCATCAGGTGCTCCCTGTCCCCATCTGCAATTTGGGGTGGGTGGGGGTTAATGATAAGGACCTACCTTATATGGATATTGTGAGAATTGTTGAAATGTGCATGCACACGAAAGCTCATACCAATAACTAACTTAGTTGGTCTCTAAGGTGCTACTGGAAGGAATTTTTAAATTTTGTTTTAGCAATAAGCATTCTGAGATAATTCTGATAAAATAACAGAAGCCTTCCCCACAATAACTCAGGGCAAGTCTTTCATTGTAGCTGCCCCTGTTCTGTAGAACTGCATCCCCTCTGGAGATACAGTAGACCAGTCGTTCCTAATTGGTGGTCTACGGACCCCACGGGGTCTGCGGTGCCTTTCATATACAGTGGTTCCTCGCAAGACGAAAAGAATACGTTCCGCGATTCTCTTCGTCTAGCGGTTTTTTCGTCTTGCGAAGCAAGCCCATTGACGGCTTAGCGGATTAGCGCTATTAGCGGCTTAGCGGCTTTTAGCAGCTTTTAGCGGCTTAGCGGATAAGCAGATAAGCGGCTTAGCGGCTTAGAAAAAGGGGGGGAGGGAAAAAAAGTCGGAAAAACTCATAAGACATTTTCGTCTTGCGAAGCACCTCCAAAACGGAAAACCCTTTCGTCTAGCAGGTTTTTTGTCTTGCGAAGCATTCGTCTTGCGGGGCACCACTGTAACTAAAACTATGGTAGAGATACCAAAAATTTCAGAAGTTCAGGGCCCATGGCTAGGCTTTTGAAAAACCGGGAGTCTGCAGTACTTAGCAAATTGGGAGCCACTGTGGTGCCTCTCTATACTTCCCAGAAGGCACTTTTGTTTCCACAAGTTTTTCCACCAGAGTGAACAGGCCTCTCTGCCTTATGTGTTTATTCTGTACTGTTTTAAAACTTGCATTTAATTTGCTTATTCTGCACCATTTCGAAAGCTGCTTTTAGTTGTTTTTTACGTAAATCACCTTGAGATTCAAGTGGATGGTGATTTGTAAATTAATAACGTATCTAAATACTAAAGCACTAAATAAATGCTAGATGTTTGTTTATTTCTATATTTCTATATTTCTATATTTCTATATATTTCTATTTGTAAAGCTCTTTCCCCCAACCCTTTCTGGGATCCGTGGGTCTCAATCCTCTCACTAAGGGGAATTTTGGCCTAATCTTGTGGAAGGAGACTTTCTGGGGCATTTGGGGAGACACCTCACACATTTTAAAACCCTTTAAAGAGGCATGGGAGCCTCCACAGAAACAAAGAGCTCTCTATAAGAGTTAGAAGGTTAATTTAAAAAATGGTGGAAGGGTAGAGCTAACACATTTGTTCCCATTCCTCACACACACACCCTGGGTGTTTTATTAACCCTAGTTGTAACATCCGGAGATAGGTGGACTCTAATTTCCTTTCTTCCATTTTTTAATTTTGTTTCTCCCCCCCGACTCTTCCCTTCCCTGCAGAGCACCTGGCCCAGGCACAGTATGACAGTTGGCCTCACTCCTACGTCTCGCAAGGCATGTACTGCCTGGGTTCCTCCGACGCCTGGGAGACCAGCGACCAGTCACTCATTGCATCCCCAGCGACTGGCTCCTATCAGGGCCAGAACTTTGAAGAGTCCCAGCCCAGCTTGCAGGAAAGCGTTCTGATCCAGAACAACCTTATCCAGCAGCATCAGTTGTTGCAGCTACAGCAGCAGCAACAGCAGCAACAACAACAGCAACTACAACAACAACAACAGCAGCAGCAGCAGCAGCAACAACAGCCACAACAGCAGCAGCAACAACAACAACAACAACAACTGCTTTCTAATACTAGCCTTGTGGATGTATGGCCTGCTCAGACAGTTCCTAGTGGCGGCGGCAGCAGCACAGATTCCAGCACCTTTGTGGGAATCCACACAGAGGAGGAGGAGGAAGGAAACCCCTTGCTGGAGAAGGCTCCCTTACTGAACAAGAAGCCCTCGCCCGAGGAGGACGATGCTGTCTGCCGGGACCTGGAATCCCTGTCCCCTCGCGAGGAGCCAGAGCCTGCTGCCCTCAGCCGCAAGGTCTCCGACGTTACCTCGTCCGGGGTGCAGTCTTTTGACGAAGAGGAAGGTGAAGCCAACAACTGATGCTGCCATGGAGGAACCCTTTGCTCTTATGCATGGGAAACACACAGGTGGGGTGGGGGAAAGTGATAGGGAAACCCCCTCTCCAGCTCCCGAAGTCCCCAAGCGCACGAGCACACTTGTTTGTTTGTTTTTAGTTTCACAGCAAGGTAAGCCGAGGACCAAAAGTGCTGGGCAATGCTAAGTCTCCCCCACCGACCCACCCATTCCTCCTGTACATGTTGGGCTGAGCCTTCAAGACCTACTGCCTTGGACACCCAAACACAGAGAGCTCAGGGAATGCAAGACGGTGGCCTCCACTGGCTGTGTGGTGGATACAGGTTGTGCTTTTAGCAGAGATGTGGGTTTTTTTTGAGGGGAGGCACACATTCGTACTTAATTCAGCGACACAGAAGAGGCTGCTACGATCTGCTTTGGCTCTTGGGACTGGAGGTTCATTGAGGATACAGGCAAGAGTTTCAACGGCAGCGTCGTGGAGCAGGAACAGCGAGGGCGTGCAGCTTTGTAGACAAAAACGTACCGCAGCAAAATTTGCAACCCCAGGGCCCATCCTAAAGTGAGGTGCTGCTTGGAGAGGCACTCTGGACTTGAGTCCGAGAAGAGAGTGATGTGTGGAGAGAGAGTGACTCTGTGGATGTGCAGGCCATGCACCAGAATGAGGCTCTGTGGGTACCAACTATCCTTTGATATGGACAGAGCTGCTCTATGAGTCCAGCCCAAACCTCATTCTCCAGCCCGTGTGCGTTGTTGGCCTCTGCAGAAACCTTCCTTATTAACCCCCGTTACCTCTGCCTACCTGGGAGCTGGAGAGAGGGGTTTCTCCCCCTATTTAATATTGGATACTGCATGCAGGGTAGGGGAAGGGGGAGGGTGGTCATCTGCCAGTTTTCTATTTTATGCAGCCATGGAGTCCTCTCCTTCCAGCAGTCTGCAGGTGCAGAAACCAAGGGAAGCAAGCATGCCTGGCTTCAACACCACCCTTTCCTTTCCCAGTTTCTCTTAGAACTTTTGTCGCTGTTCCCCTCTCCCTAATTTTTTTGTATTTCCAAGTAACAGCTTTTGAAGCAGAAGCTAACAGAGAGGGAATAGCCTGGGTGCCACTTAGCGTGAGCTCATTCCTAGCACCGCCAGATCTTCTGTAGTGCCAAAATACCGATGAAGCAGAGACTGGGAAAAGGGTGGTTTTCCTCTTTCCGTTGAAATCTCTCTGTCTCCTTTTTACGCTGACAATGTAAATATTTCTCAGGCTTCATCTTGATTAGGAACGAAGACAGGGTGAGTTAGGGGTTCTTAAGTTTTGCAGGGCATTTATTTTATTTTTTTGACCGGGAGTGATTTTGTGAACGAGAAGTCATGGCTTATGGGACATACTTTTTAGTCCATCCTCAAATGCTGCTTTGCTGCAAAAGACAAGAGGGGTAGTGTTTTATCAGCATAAAAACCACATTTTTATCCTCCTGCAAGTCTCCAGAAAATTATTTTTAAAAAATGGAAGAAAAGGACGGAGTGAACAGTTAACATTTTGCTGGGCAAAACCACACGTTTGTTATTGAAGCGGTGGAAGCTTATTTCTGATGAGGAAAGTCTTGCCAAACGTGACTGTGGGGCTGTCTGATGAAGGGAATCCTTCAGGAAACAGCCCGGTCTCTGCTCCTCTCCAAGCCTGACCTGTTCTGAGGCTTGCCGCTAATTACTTTCGGCAGACTACCGGTTGCAAGACCGAGGAGTGAACCAAGACGGAGGAGTGCTTTGCTTACCCATATGGGGCGCTTTGTGCAGATAAAGAAGATGAGCGTTCAGCCCAGAACACTCTGGTTTGCATCCAGAAGTTGTGAACAGAAGGTGAACAGGACACCATTGTTCATTCACTTCTGATGGAGAGACTAGTGTGAGGTTTTTCACTTCATGGATTTCAAAAGCTAAGAGGGCCCCATCTTCCCTCTCCACTGCACTTTCCTTGAAAAAGCCTTCACGACCACAGACATGTGCTCAGGCAGAAGCAAGCGCAGCAGATGCATGAATGAGAAGCCTCTTGGCAACCCTTCCCCAACCTTCTCTCCTTTCCCTTCCTCTTCCTGGCTCCTCCAGTGGAGAGGCGGCTCGGATTCTGAGCTCTGGGGAATCCACCTCTCTCTTTTAAAAATATGTTTACATGCTACAGTGCCAACCTCTGAGGGCTAAGAGGATTGGATACAGCACTGCTCTGAATATGAGGGCGAACCCTCGTGTTCCTGCATTTATCTTAATTGCTGCGTTCTGGCTGGCTGTCAGTTTTTTTTGGGGGGGGGGGGGATTCTGCTGGTGATGATGTAGAAGCAAGAAAGTGCAGAGCGCAACTTCTCTGCAAGTGAAGAATGGATGAAATTCCAGTTGCCCCAACATTTTAGAGCCTTCAGGTTCTCCAGAAAGCTTTGAGATGTCCTCAGTATTGGGGTTGGGGCGGGGGCAGTGAGTCAGGCAGCCTGCTACTTCTTTCCTCCAAACCATTATTGCTCCACGTGCCTGTCCAGGACCAGGACTCAACCTGGATGTTTACGGTAATTCTGTTTCAATGTAAATGTATCCTGCTGTCATCTTGGCACTCACCGGACTCGAGACAAGTGGTTCATCTTGTCCAAACCCGTTCTTTTATTGTCTGTCTTTTTTAAAAACAAAAATGCAAGCAACTTGTGTGCATTTGGTAATATTATGTGACACTAATGTTTTGGGAGACGTATATTTCTTTTTTCCTCTTTCTGAGATGTGGTGCATAAAGAGAGCAGCTTTCCCCACCCTTGGGTCTCCCAGATGTTGTTGGGCTACAACATCTGTTGCCTTTTAACCAGCATGGCCAGTGGTTAGAGATAACGTGGGTTGTGGTCCGAGTGTCGCTCAGCCCCTTGAATATTGAGGGAGGAGGCTGAATCACTGAGCTGAGCGTGGCACAGCATCAAAAGCAGGCTCCTCCAGAGTCTGAGAGAGGAGGAGCTGCGGCCATTGAAGCTGTGCGGCGCTAGGCAAGGCGTGACATCACAAGCATGCGACACGCGAGTGATGTCACAAATGCGACGCGTTGCTGCGGGCCCCCAATCTTCAGCCACAAGCAACGCCTCTGTTGTAGTCTGACAACATACGGGGACAAAAGGTTTGGGAAGGCTGCTATGGAGGGGCACATGGCTTGGCATCTAGCAAAGAAACAACAGGAGATAGAGAAGGAGGCTAATTTTGTGTTTTGGGGGAACCATACTGAACGTTTCTGTAGAGTGGAATAGAGAATCACAACTCTGCTGTAGCATTCTACAGTCTGCCACTAGAAAGCCCTACTCAAAAATAGAGACTCCATTCTCTATTAAACTGTACAATTCCTGGAGAAGTTTTCTAAATAAACATTATTTCAGGACCATTCAACTCAATTTTAACTTATTTTTTTAAATAAGGGGGTCTTCCCTTGCCATTCTGAAATTCTTCTGACATTTAAGGCAGTGTGTGTATGTTTCTAACTCTGTCCTCCACCCACTACCGAAATCTTGCCTGGCTAGCAAGAATTCTCTCTCTCTCTCTCCCCCCCCCCCCCATTTTATACTTGGCCTTAGATTAGAAGAATTCTTAAACTTCAGCCCTCTCTTGGTGTTGCCTTCCAGGCTCTCAAGAGGTAAAGGGCTTGGTTTGTTGAGCCAAATTCAGAGAGAATAGTCAGCAAAAGCACTTGTGGCCCCCTAAAGAGTAAGCCACTTGTCTCGTGGCATCAGCTGAAATGGATGAGGGCAGCTCAAAAGCAATTCCTGACGGATCAGATCGTCATTAGCAGCAGATGTCCTGAAGGAGCTGTTAAGATAAACCGGGACTCCATGTGGCGAGGTTAGAGCGGTGTCCTCAAACGTAAACCGCAGTAAAGTGATAGGTAGAAAAATTGCTCTCAGCGCTATCAGAAAAGCAGCAGATAGGAGAGCGTAATGAACCCCCCTCCGCCCCTCCGCCACCTCCCCTCAGGATGTTTTCTCCATTACCTCAATTTATTTCTGAACAGGAAGCATTGCTGGGAGAAAAGCAGCTGGGGCAGTGGCAGAGTTTTGCAAGGAGAAAGTGGCAGCACTTGTGTTCCTGTGTTTGCAGGCCCCCCCAGCCTGATGTTCAGTTCTTGTAGAAAGCTCAACAAGGGAGAAAAACGGAAGCTTTGCTTGTTTGGAAAGCAACCATCTAGGTCGAAGGGTGCCATGTTTCTTGACTCTCACTGATTATAAATTAATATCTGCATGTGCAGTAATGGGTCCCCCCCCTCCTGTATTTTGCTATGGTACCTGAGTAATGTACATGCAGCGCATCTGAACTGCGCATGGATTTATTTATTTTTAGTTGCTTGGTCTCTCCAAATACACGTGAGCAGTGAAGAGGATTTGGTCTCCAAGGCCAGCTTGGAAACCACACAGTTCAAATATATGGCCCATGGCAAATGTATTTTGTACTCCCTTATGGCTTATGTAAATTGATCAGCAATGGGCTTTAAGCAGTGGATGTTAAACACGATGAGTGAATGGTCTTTGGTTTGTAGAGTAACATCAGTAGAATTAACCATTGTGTGCTCATGCACAAGACGTTGTTACGAGGTGCCTGGAGGCTTATGCACAAAATTACTGATTTATATCCCTTTTCCACATAGAGGGACTATCTTTGAAATAATTAGAAATAGCTAGTTGTTAGTGAGGTGAAATCTGGCTCTGCATTTTCATGGCATGGCTGTTTGGTTTCAGCCCATTAGAAGCCTTTAAAAAAAAAATCTGCCGCTTAGTCCCTTCGTAGGAATGCAAAAGTACCATTCAGCAGAGCCTAGAAGACAAAGACTAGCATATCTGTATGGCTACATAATCCACTCTGCTGCAGTATCATAATGCTCACTTTGCTACATTGGCTATATAGTTTTATTTCAATTTTTTGCTTCAGTTTTAGAAAATTTGCTTGAATGGGTAGTGAAAGCACTGCCAGAGCATTGTGGAAGGGGAGCTTTGTAAAATGTCTGTTGTTGAGAGCCCTGGTGCCTTCAGAGTTTGGGGCCCCAGGTTAGAGACCTATGGTTCTTCCTCCCCCCACCCCCAGCCATGAACCTTATCTCACCATCCACATTGCTGGAAGAGCAGTAAAGCAGACTAGGAGTGGAGCAGGGGTTTCAGATCACACCAAGCCTCTTGTGGGCTCTTAAAGCAGCCACAGATAATCAGGCACCTATCTAGCCTTGCTGGGTGCTGGCACTGGGCATAGTAAACTAAGAAATTTAGGAATAAATTCCTTTTAAAAAGAACCAGTTTCTGTGCTTGAAGCCTGAGGGTCAAATTAAAGGTGGTGTTTCTTTAGGTCCCTTGAATTTGATGCGGCTGCTGCTGGGAGAGGCACTTAGCCTTTCAAATTGACCCAGCTATGAAATGAAAATATGTCGAGTCTTATCCCTTGTGAGGGGAGAAGCAAATGGGTGGAGTGTTTTGTTTTTAGAAAACTAGCAGCCTGCAGAGAAAGGGTTAAGTCAACTCCCTCCACCCTATAGCTCAAATAAAAATTTGGAGTGCTCTGCAGCTGCACTAAAGGAAATAAACAAGACGAAGGTATTTTATTATGCCTCCTTCATCAAACCTAGTTTAGGCCTGAGTGCAATGCATCCATCATTCATGATTCTCCATTTCTCATCTGGTAGTGTGTTGTTAAACTGCACCTGCTGTCTCTGTTTCCTTCCTTTAGTAAGGCATGCAGTTAAACCAACATAGTCATAACATCCTGCTACCAATGGGCGGGCACAGCCAAGGTGGCTTGAAAACCTTAGGAATTCTACTTCACTTTGTAGAATATGTAAGACTTTCCCCAAGCGCTCAGAATAATTCATGTACAACCTCTGCTTTGTAAGACTTCAACAAATTATCTGGGTGGCTTGCATAAGGTGACTTGCACAGTTAGAATACCAAGTAGCCTAAGTGCGTAAGGAATGCATACCTTAGTATAGGCAGCGTACAGCAGAGTTGAAATCAAATTAGAAGAAAAATACAACAAAAGACTGGAAAACAAAAACAGAATTGGCTTGAAGCTAAAATGATATTAAGGCAGGTGCCAGGCAAGCCTCTCTAAGGAGAAAATTTTCACCGTCATCATGACAAACCTATAAGTTAGACAAGAAGAAGAAGAGTTTGGATTTGATACCCCGCTTTATCACTCCCTTTAAGGAGTCTCAAAGCGGCTAACATTCTCCTTTCCCTTCCTCCCCCACAACAAACACTCTGTGAGGTGAGTGCGGCTGAGAGACTTCAAAGAAGCGTGACTAGCCCCAGGTCACCCAGCAGCTGCTTGTGGAGGAGCGGAGACGCGAACCCGGTTCCCCAGGTTACGAGACTACCGCTCTTGACCACTACACCACACTGGCTCTCAAGTATGTCTTGGCCTCATTTCATCACTGGAGCAGATGATGCTGGGGGGATAGCAGCTCACCTTACGCAGAGTCATACCGTTAGTCCATTTTACTCTGTATCGTCTGCATTCACAGTGGCTCTCTCAAGATGGCATCCTCACCCTACTTGGCGATGCTGAAAATGGAACCCGGGGCCTTCTACCTCCTAAGCTATGGCCCGCCCCAGGATTTCATGGCAAGAGATACTTGAACCCAGAGCTTCCCAAATTGCAGCACATTCTCTTAACCAGTACATTGCACTAGTTTGACAGCTTGCCCTCAAATAAAGCAGACTGAGGCCGTGGTAATTTCCATGTCTGATGGACGAGCTCGGAAATGGAATGGCTTAGACAGAGAGATTTCAGGCTAAGATGTGTGGCTTCAGTTTCAGTGTGTTTGGCAGGATAGCCTGGGTTTAATAGGCTTTGATAACCCTGTTCAGGCATTCACCCCACATGTGGGTCAAATTGCAGGGGGAGCAGAGGGGCCCTTGTTGGCCCTGCTGCCTTCTGCCATGTTTGTGTTGCTCTGCTTCCTCTCAGTAAGCTAGAGAGGTGACTTCAATGACAGGGAGCCTGCCCTAGCCATGTAGGCTTTCTCTGTGTGCGGCATAAATGCCCCAACAGAGGGCTTTGTTAGCTGGTTGAGTGGCTCTGAGCAGAAGCAGGTGCTGCGATTCTGTGTTTCCTCTCTTGATCCAGCTCACAGAGCTGCATGTATTTAGTCTCAAGTAAGGTAAAGGGACCCCTGACCATTAGGTCCAGTCGTGACCGACTCTGGGATTGTGGCGCTCATTTCGCTTTATTGGCCGAGGGAGCCGGCGTACAGCTTCCGGGTCATGCGGCCAGCATGACTAAGCCGCTTCTGGCGAACCAGAGCAGTGCATGGAAACGCCGTTTACCTTCCCACCGGAGCGGTACCTATTTATCTACTTGCACTTTGACATGCTTTCGAACTGCTAGGTTGGCAGGAGCATGGACTGAGCCACGGGAGCTCGCCCCGTCGCGGGGATTCGAACCGCCGACCTTCTGATCGGCAAGTCCTAGGCTCTGTGGTTTAACCCACAGCGCCACCCGCATCCCCATTTAGTCTCAAACACAGTGCCCAAAGGGGAGGGAGGGCTAAAAGGACTCCACCTCTTTTCAACGGACATATTCAAGTTTGGCCTGGTCTGAAATGAAACCATCCCACTTCCACTGCCGGCACTGTTCATCCAGCAGTTGCTAATGATGCTCTTCAGCAGTTTTTCCCAAACTTGGGTCTCCAGCTGTTGTTGGACTACAACTCCCACAAGCCCTAGCTAGCGGGACCAGTTTTCAGGGATGATGGGAACTGTAGTCCAAAAACAGCTAGAGGCCCAAGTTTGGGAAACGCTGCTATTCAGGACAGAGAGTGTGGCATCTTGGTTTATTTCCCCCTTACCAAACAGCTGATCAGGGTGGTTTCTGGGAAGCTTTTCTACACAAGTTCCATTAGTGCATAATGGATCCTCTTCACTTCAATGGAGCTTGTTTTGTGCTGTTTTAATGAATTGCACTTTATGGGTTTCCATGTATGGTCTGAAAGCACATGAAGCCACCTCCTTGTTGAAGCTAAACAGGTCTGGGTCTGAGCAATGCCAGGCTATCTGGGAACCACAAATATGATGCCTTGTGTTCAGTGATGAACACAAGAAAGAAGGGGTATAGGTGTAAGAAAAGAAATAAATAAGATACCGTATTTTTTGCTCTATAAGACTCACTTTTTCCCTCCTAAAAAGTAAGGGGAAATGTGTGTGAGTCTTATAGAGCGAATGTAGGCTGTGCAGCTATCCCAGAAGCCAGAACAGCAAGAGGGATTGCTGCTTTCACTGCGCAGCTGTTCTGGCTTCTGGGATTCAGAATATTTTTTTTCTTGTTTTCCTCCTTCGAAAACTAGGTGCGTCTTGTGGTCTGGTGCGTCTTATAGAGTGAAAAATACGGTACATTAGTGGGAGGGTGTCATTTGGTTTTTTTTCCAACGCAGTCCTATCTTAGACTGGCCTAGAGTGAAAATAATTTTCTGTAGTTGTTGGACAGCCTGTAAAGCAAGAAGTGTTGTACAACCAGCCATTGTGGCCCATAAACCAGTTTGTTGTGGAAGGGAAAGTTGGACATTGGCTTGTGCCTCTGTTTACCATCCTTTCTCTGGTTACTTTGATAAGATTGAAGTCTGAGTCTCAGGTAGCCAAGCCGTGGCTGAGCTGGTGCCCTCATTTTAGGGTTTTGTGGTCATGTAACAAATAGGTGGTAAGACGGCAGATGGAGGTAGGTGATTTGGTTGCAAAAGGAGTGAAATTCTGTAGCCGTTTCCCACCTGAATGTCACCTTTCCATGCATCAAATCAGCTCCGGCACCAGACATTTTGCTGCAGCCTTGCTCTGGGTCATCCTTTAATTTCATATGCAGGAGAGAGGGATACTTATTCCTGAACATCCACTTACCCAAGACCTTATTTCTGTTTTCTAAAAAAAAAAAAAAAGCAAGCATGAAATGCTTAGGAGAAGTTTTTATTGTATCTATACAAGGAAAGAGCTCTTTGTTTAATGGTGGCACAACCCTTGACTTGTAAGCAAGCTGAGACCAATTCATATAAAAGCCATGGGAGTGGGAAATGATTGAAGTGAGAAGGAAACAGGCAAGTATTTCTGCCCTCTCCTCCCAAAACTGGTTTCCCTCCAGCTGTTTTCTCCTTGCAATGCTTGCATGGTCTCAAGACCCTGCAGGGAGTGACATGGCAGAGTAAAATGGGGGGGGGGGGGAGAGAGAGAGAGAGAAAGAAAGAAAGAAAGAAAGAAAGAAAGAAAGAAAGAAAGAAAGAAAGAAAGAAAGAAAGAAAGAAAAGCACTGGAAGTGTTTAATCCACTCTGGTCTGAACGCTCCTCCAGACAAAATAGAGTACTAGATGTGAGGGTGAAGGGTTCTACCTTTGACTTCTCCCCAACATAGGTTTTCCATGTGCAAGGAAGTTTTTGTATGTAAGAGCGTTCAGTCGCTTGGAACCCCAGTTGCAGCCTGAAGGGGTACAGTCCAAGCATGCAGAGTTATCCCTTCAGAGCTGAAAAGAAAGAAAAAGGGCTTCCGTGTTCTCTGAAATGGGTTCCGCTTTCTTTCCACACGTTCCAGGCCAGGCTTACCCGAACCCTTTTTCCGCAGGCATCTCTTCAGATCCAGAATGCCTTTTCCTTAAAGTCTACAACCGCCTATGTCTGGGTTTTGTCCAAAAGTCCATTTGAGCAACCTTTGCTCTGATTCCTTCTGTTGTTCCCAGAAACCATGCTATGTGTGAGACAGAAACAATTTTGTGAATATAAGCTACTATCCTTTAATATTTATCTGGTTCATTTGGTGCTGTGCATGAAGTGGTGGAATCCTTGGGGTCCTCCCAGCTACAAAATGAGCCTCAAAAATAATTTTGCAATGAGCAAATTCTTTTTTTTTTTAACAGCTATTTTCAGGGGTGGGCGGGGGGGGGTACTACAGATTATAAGGGTTGTGTGCAAGGAGCAATGGGGACTGATCTACTAAAGCACGTTTAAAAGTTACCAAAGGTTGGGGGTTTAAGTTTGGGTGGTTTTTTAAATATATATATATATATATATATATGAATTGCATCAGGAGATTACGAGGAGAGGGGCAGCTCTAAGTCCTTTTCCTGCTCTGAATTTCTGAAAAAGGGGTGAAGCGTAGAATCTTCCCATCCTTTACGGATGACATTTATTGAGGTCTGTGACTTTTCAGGGAGAAAGGAGGGTAATAGGGAAGAGCAGGACAAGACATGGGTCTACAGTTGTAACCCTCTTACCACTACCGACACCCCTTCTGTCTAGGGGAGGGGGAAGCCCCTTACCAGACAGGCAAACAAACAACAAACAAAAAACAGATTTGCCTTTGGTCTTCCAGCTCCAAAATGTCTTTGCTTGAAACTTTTTTGCTGGTTATTCTGCGCATGTTTTGATAATGTGACTTATGAGAATTATATCTTCTATAAATATATATATATATATACCATATATATAAATATATATATGTAACTATACAAATAGATATAAAAACTATATGGCGACCATGCCTGGTTGTGGTTCACACCCACCGAGGATGAGGGAACATGGCCTGGAAGGGCATGTATGAACCTCGTGAAGTTATTGTTATTAAACAGCACGTGGTTTTGCCATTGTGGTTGGTGGAAGTGTGTTTTATTTCTGTGCGGGAGGTCTTACCAGATGCACTGAGCGTATTCTGAAAGGGAGGTGGCGGGTGTGGCGATCACACAGGGTCCCCGGACGTTTCACCGTCTATTGATCCCTGTGCCACCACTTTATTTCTCGCTGCCACCACCCAGGCCCTACCTGGTACAATACTGAGTCCAGTCAGGGTTAAATTGGAACATAAACTTCTGTTTATTTATTGCAGTTTAACAAGTGTGTGGTTTCATAAACAGTATTGGTCAATTACAAACATGGGGTGCCTATCCAGACCTATAACTTCCATTCCCTGCTCTCACTCACTAAACCACCTCTCAGATATTTACTTGTCTTCCTAGCCCCTAACTGTTCCTGACTCAGCTTATTTCGCTACACTCAACCTGCCCACAAACTCTATCCCAATTCACTCCCACTCCCACTCCAACCAACCACCCAACTCCCAACAAACTCCTCAACAAACTCCTTCCTTCGCCCCTCCCAGAGCTGGTTTTATAGTCCCTCTGACTCCACCCCCCTGGGTTCTGATTGGGTAACCTGTTTAACTATTTCACCTCCATCACTCTCATATGTCAACGTCACAGCGGGGAGCAGGAGAAAAGGATGGAAAAATGTGGCTGAGCTGAAAAAGCACCAATGAAATAAAACCCACCCACCCACACTTCCACAAAATCTCTCGATTTGTGTAGACAAAGTATTGCTTTTCTCCACCGAGTTAGAAAAAGGGCACTGTGGTATTCCCAGTTCATGTCTGGCACATATTACTACCTTTTTGATTTGCAGAACACTGGCCATCTCTAGGTCACCGAATGGCGGCAAACGCCACCCAAAAGGGCAGCCATGTTTCTCCCCTCCTCCATAAGGTCTGTAGAACTTGCCTTAGTTCATGTCACAATTTCATGCATTTCCCTGCCAGTAGAGCACGAGACTCTTAATCCCAGGGTTGTGGGTTCAAGCCCCACGTTCGGTGAAAGAGTCCTGCATTGCGAGGGGTTGGACTAGATGACCCTCGTGGCCCCATCCGACTCTACGATTCTATAATAATAATAATAATTTCTTATTTATACCCCACCCATCTGGCTGAGTTTCCCCAGCCACTCTGGGCGGCTTCCAATCAAGTGTTAAAAACAATACAATATTAAATATTAAAAGCTTCCCTAAACAGGGCTGCCTTCAGATGTCTTTTAAAAAGAAGATAGCTGCTTATTTCCTTCACATCTGAAGGGAGGACATTCCACAGGGCGTGTACCACTACCAAGAAGGCCCTCTGTCTGGTTCCCTGTAACCTCACTTCTCGCAATGAGGGAACCGCCAGAAGGCCCTCGGTGCTGGATCTCAGTGTCCGGGCTGAACGATGGGGGTGGAGACACTCCTTCAGGTATACTGGGCGAGGCTGTTTAGGGCTTTAAAGATCAGCACCAACACTTTGAATTGTGCTCGGAAACGTACTGGGAGCCAATGCAGATCTCTCAGGACCGGTGTTATGTGGTCCCGGCGGCCACTCCCAGTCACCAGTCTAGCTGCCGCTAGAAAAGCCAATTATGGGGTTGGGGGTGGTGGGAAAGATAGCAAGGACATAATGATGGCATAACCCGAGGTAGCGCCCACTAGACTTTATGGAGGGGGAACAGGCTGGGAAATGGACTCACAGTTGCGATTTCTGACAGCGAGTGCATCTACAGCAGCTGTTCCCATCCTGGTGCCCTCCAGCTGCTTGAGACTACAAATCCCATCAGCACCAGGTCGGGAAAGGTTGGTTTATAGTGATGATGTTTTGGGGGCTTAGGTTGTGTCTTTGCATTGGCCGAGCTTCCAAGCAGCTAAAAGATGTAGTATATTCAGCCAGACGACGCAGTGTATATTTTAAAATAAGACAAAGTTTAATGTTTCTGTTCTTTAACTTTACATACATGGTTAGATGTTAGGATTTTCATTTTTGGGCTCCCCCTTCTATCGATGGAGATGATGCTCAGACACTGCCTGATACTAATGAAAGGTAATTATGACCTGTTTGCCAGAAAACAGCCTTTTTGACAGTGGAGGTCCTGGCCTGGCCCAACGAACCTTGTAACTTCCTTGCCCTGGCCCCTCCCCTGCCTCAGAATGACATTCCATTACAGTCTCATTATATATGAAACATTGGGGATGGGGGGATCGTTCCATGAAAGAATGCAGCATGACCCAGAAGAGGAGTACAGTTCTAAGAGCCAAGATCAAGAGGCAAACAAAAACAGAGAGCAGCAACTTCCAAGAAGCACACTTCTCCTCCATGCTAACCAAGACCTGTGTTGTCAGTGAAGACACTTCCGTCCATACATGTGAGCAAGACCATTATCAGAAGAATTTTTCCCCCACCAACTCCGAGAAGCGCACCTAGACAGGTACTGGACATATGATGTATCCCCTGCACAATAATAATAATATACCACCTGTTGAGATTGTTGGCCTAGAAACCAATAACCCAACCTAAAAAGCTATGGGTACATCCCAGACCCTTCAAAACATAGGGAAGATGCTTGTTGACTCACACAAAATACAAGCAAAAAGTTACATACATAAAATTCTTGCTGTCATGTTTTATACCTGCTTAAATCCTGCTTTATACCTTATTGACCTGTGTCTGGGCTGTACAATTTCACACTGCTGACCCTTCAGAAAGGAGTGCTCGATAGCTTTACCTAGGAAAACCAATATGGAGGGACATTCAGTTCTGTAAGTCCCCACCCACTCCTGCAGCTGAAAGCATTGCGACACAGACATGGGCTGATGCTATCCATGAGAACCAGGCCATATTCTGTTTGGGGGTTGTTTGTTTTTGTTTTTTAAGTAAAACGTCCAAGTGCTGTCACTGTGTTCACAGAATATGTATCTTAACATTTGTATGTATTAATAAATATATTTTCTACGTGTCGTCGTAACTTGGATGCATATTTTGACAATATTTATTTATTGTATGGATCTCTGTGCTGCTGTAAATGTTCAAGGTGGCTCACATTAGTATAGCTGGGCCTAAGCCAAAATTGTTACTATTCCCCAAGGTGTGCTCATATGCAGCTGCCTGTGAGTTTCCACTAGGAGCTTGCAAAAGCTTTCAAAATTCCCATAGGACTCAGCGTTTGAGATGCTGGCCTAATTCTTACAGTGGCAGTAGCCCTGCATCTGGACTGTAACACCTGCCTGACACTGAGTTTTCTATGCGAGAAGAACTTTGGGATGGAGGAGAATTCAAATAATAATAATAATAATAATAATAATAATAATAATAATAATTTATTATTTATACCCCACCCATCTGGCTGGGCTTCCCCAGCCACTCTGGGCGGCTTCCAACCAAATATTAAAATACAGCAATACATCAAACATTAAAAGCTTCCCTAAGCAGGGCTGCCTTCAAATGTCTTCTAAAAGTTTGGTAGCTGTTCTTCTCTTTGACATCTGGTGGGAGGGCGTTCCACAGGGCGGGTGCCACTACCGAGAAGGCCCTCTGCCTGGTTCCCTGTAACTTGGCTTCTCGCAGTGAGGGAACCGCCAGAAGGCTCTCGGCGCTGGACCTCAGTGTCCGATGGAGGTGGAGACGCTCCTTCAGATATACAGTGATACCTCGGGTTACATACGCTTCAGGTTAAAGACACTTCAGGTTACAGACTCCGCTAATCCAGAAATAGTACCTCAGGTTAAGAACTTTGCTTCAAGATGAGAACAGAAATCGTGCTCCGCTGGCATGGCAGCAACAGGAGGCCCCATTAGCTAAAGTGGTGCTTCAGGTTAAGAACAGTTTCAGGTTAAGAATGGACCTCTGGAACGAATTAAGTACTTAACCCGAGGTACCACTGTACTGGACCGAGGCTATTTAGGGCTTTCAAACACGTGAACTTCCACATGCAGTCTGAAAGAGTGCTGCCCAGAAGCAGGCTTACTGCTTCAAGAACTAGGCCTCTAAAGGCAGATTTGCAGGGTGCTGAAGGTAGGGCTACAGGTGCAGCAGACATGAGAGGCGAGTACAAGAGGAATAAAAATAGTTTTTGCTGTTGACTCACTGTGCCATGTTTACCGCTTGGCAGGCACTATGCAGTTCTTGCCTTCCATATCCACAGTTGAAAACTCTGCAGAGCACTGAAGTGCATGCAGATGGCAAACAAAATGAGCACGTTTGGCAGCAGACCTGCTTCCCTTTCCCCACAGATTTTGGAATCTGCCTAGAGCTCAGAACTGTCTAACCTTGAAATCTGCCCAGAGTCACATGTTTAAATAACCAGGTTAATTTAAGGTTACCAGACATCCCCGTTTCCTGGGGACAGTCCCCAGATTTATACATCAGTCCCCATACAAAATCCGTTGAAGTTGAAAAGTGTCCCCGGATTCATTGAAAAAAATCTGGTAACCTTAAGTTTTTATTATTATTATTATTATTATTATTATTATTATTATTATTATCATCATTAGATCACTATCCCTTTTGAGATGAATGCATATGTCAGAATCCCCATTCCATGCACACTCCTCTTTAACAGCAGTGAATGTGTCACCAACAGGTTGCTTAAATGTTAAGATGCAGCTGACCTGTCATTAATCCTGCGCGTACACCCTTGGGCCTGACCACATAGGGATTTTGTCTGTGACCGAGCATACTGATTCAATATATCTAGTTTTGCCACAAGCTCCCTGGGAACTGAGATGCTGCTCATATAATAGAACAGGTGAATTGCTGGCAAAAGACAGTGAGCTATACCAAAACGCTGTCCAAAATAGTTCTGATGGAGTTCGGGTAGGTAGACACCTGATGTCAAGCTTAGCTACCAAACCCAGCACAGACAGGATTGCCACCATCTTTCCCCAGAAGGGCTCCTAACAACTGCAAGGCAGACAAACTCAGTAGGTTATTTGTTTCATAGTGGTTACTGAATTTCCAAATAGCAAACAGCTGTTGAAAATATGCCCACGCACACCCAAATGTGCCATCTCTGAGCCTAAGAAACTATCATCACATGAGTGTATTCATAAATGTCCTTTCCAGTGTTTTCTCCATGTGTATGAGACAGCTTTCGGGCTGGTGATTTCTGCTTGTAATAACTTTGTTTTTATTTCCCCATGGAACTGTCCAAGAGGGCTGGAGAATTCTAAAAAAGGTAAACATTGCATGTCATCAATTTCACATAGAGTTTGGATTTGATATCCTGCTTTATCACTACCCTAAGGAGTCTCAAAGCAGCTCACATTCTCCTTTCCTTTCCTCCCCCACAACAAACACTCTGTGAGGGGAGTGGGCCTGAGAGACTTCAGAGAAGTGTGACTGGCCCAAGGTCACCCAGCAGCTGCATGTGGAGGAGCAGGGAAGCGAACCCGGTTCACCAGATTACAAGGCCACCGTTCTTAACCACTACACCACACTGGCACTTTACTCCTCCAGGTGGTATTCCCCTGCATGTGCAAGAAATGCCAATGCAGATCCTCCTCTTTGGTAAGCCAAGGCTTGCTTACTAGTAGGAGCATGAGACCACTTCACAGACAGTGGCTGAGGAGCTTTGTCGAAGCTGCGTGGAGGCATTTGAGGGTTGAGCAAAGGCAGATCTAGGGGAGTACAACCAGTTCAGGTGCAGTTTTTGGAGTGCCGCAGCTGCGAAGTCCAACGGAAGGTGCCAGATTTTGACGTTGCACAGACAGCATATACTGGTGTAGAAGCGTCCACAAAAATGCTAACCCTAATGTACAAAACGCATTGCATTAGGGAAAATTGCATACAAAAAGGTGTGTATTAGAAATTGGCCCTAAAGTGTTGATGAATTTTAACAAGGGGTTTATTATTTAAAAGAAAGAAAGAAACTGATGTGGTGAACTGAAATTAGTGCGGGAAAAAGGAGAAACCAAGAGAAACCAAAATTGACTGATTCACCCACCCTAATGGAGCAGCGAGGGAACTGGAGTGCAGGATTGGAAGACACAGCTAGGACAAAACTGTGTTTGTAATGGCTAGCTCAAGAGACAGGCATTTTCCTTTCTTTTAGATACTACCCACTTAAAACAGGGTCAGCCATCATTCTCTCCCAGGAAATGTCATTGCAGATTGTTCATAATAGAATATTCAGCACCTTTACCAAACTTTAAGTTTTGGGGAGAAGCCATGGCTGTTAAACTGGTAGAAAGCTTATAGGCAACTGTAATATAGATGTGCTCACAGAAGCAGCAACGGTTTCTTCCTCCACTTGCCGCCTCTTGTCACATCCGTTTCTTCACAGGAATTTTAGTGATTAAGACAACTGCTTTGCATCAGGTCATGATAAAAACGTAAAAATAAATTTTAAAAAATCATTTAAGACTATGTGCTACCTTGCTCAAACTTTCGCCTCGCTAATGATCAGAAAACTTCAGAATACTACCCTTTCTGGTTGTATCATTTTCTTACAGCCTTCAGATAAAGCTGCAGCCATTATGTTTGCCAGAGAAGGCTTCTGCATAGGTCTCCCTAGCTGGGTGGGAAGCTATATGGGAGCAATGCGCTGTGCATATGCTCATTTCTCTAATCCAGCAGATGTGGTGGTGGTGGTGGTTGAATTTGTTTTTATTAATAGATTTTCTGGGGTTGAGGTGGGGGCACTAATTTATTGGGTTTCAGGGAGCCAGATTAATTCCCCTTCTTCCCGCTCAGCAACCCAAAGCAGGATTTTAGAAGACTTCTGCAAACAGAGCCCTGGTTGTGTTACATTTCCTAGAGTGAGTCAGGGCACTGAGTCTTTCCTTCATTTAATTTTCACATCTCCAAGAAATATACAAAACAAGTGATCAGGCTGAAGAAGAAGAAGAGTTTGGATTTGATATCCCGCCTTTCACTCCCTTTAAGGAGTCTCAAAGCGACTAACATTCTCCTTTCTCTTCCTCCCCCACAACAAACACTCTGTGAGGTGAGTGGGGCTGAGAGTGACTCAAAGAAGTGTGACTGGCCCAAGGTCACCCAGCAGCTGCATGTGGAGGAGCGGAGATGCGAACCCGGTTCCCCAGATTACGAGACTACCGCTCTTAACCACTACACCACGCTGGCTCTCTGCCTTCCTACTGCTGCCTTCTGTTTCTATAGCGGGTGGGGCAGAGATACTCTTCTCTATACATACTGAGCTTGGCCTTTAAATTCCATAACACATCCTGACCTGAGCCGCACACTTGAGTGGGATATATTGGGGAAATGTTGTGATTTCCAGATGGGAACATTGGACAAGGATGGGTCCGGAAAAGCAGCAAAAAACACATGTTTTCTTAAAGCTGCAATTCTCAGGAGAGGGGTTTCTGAGATGTGCAAAGTGGTAAAGACGAGACAGTTTCAGTCTGGGAGCACGAAGGGAAGGGCACCACCGCATAAATTCTCCACTTATGGGCCTGTTGACAACCTGGGTTGCATTCTTTCCACAGCCAGTCTGGGTTAAATCCTTTGTCTACCTCCTCTCTAAGCTAAGTATTTCATCAAGCAAGGCGAGGAAAATATTGGTGGCCGTGTCATTTAGTCTAAAGAGAAGTTTCTGCACAGCCCACCATGACCATCTCTCCACAGGGGATGGAGCCCTATGGAATGCCTAACACAGCATGGTAATGAAAGTACACCCCACCCCATTGATAGTGGCAAAAGGAAGAGTCAGCCCACGTAGCTAAGGCTCTCCAGTGCGGATTACCATCCATTAGTGCCAGAGAAGCTGCCCACAGGCCTTTCCTTGAAGCGCAAGTATGGCAGGAGTAGCTTGGGTGAAGGGGCAAGACGGGTGCCTCCTCTGTACAATTATAGTGGCACGTCATCGTCGTCATCCTCAGACACGTCTGTGGGGCGCAGGTTGAGGTCCTTCAGGATGCCTGAGATGTTCTCAGCAGCTGGGCCAGAAAGCTCCAGTTCCTCCAGTTCCATATCAGCCACTGAGGCAGAGCGTACCACCGTCTTCCCTCCACTGGGGGCAGGAGAGGGTGGCGGGAAGGGAGAGCCAGGGGCTACCGGGCTCTCTGTCCCTGAGTCTGCTGCCATACTGCTGGGAGCTGCTGCTGCCGCCGCCGCTGCATCACTGTCGTGCTTGCTCCACATCTGTGCAGTCCACTTGGCCTGCTCCTTGCCACCCGCCGTCTGGGTAGTGTCACGGAAGCTGGCCAGGGGAGGACGAAGGCGAACACCAGAGCTTGTGGTGCCCTCAATCGCTTTCTGGAGCTGAGAGTTACAGAGAGGGAATGAACAGATGCACCACCACCAGCACCATATAAACAAGTCTACAGTTCTGAAGGACCTGGAAATCTCCGCCAACATTCACTGAGTTCCTGGCGCCTCCTTGGCAGGTGGAGGTGGGTATGGCTATAAATGAGTCCATCTCGAATCAAAAAATGAGAAAATATCCATGCAAAGGATGCTAGGTCTCAATTTGTGGAATCTCAATAGAAATACTTGACCATATCTACACCACAGATAGAAGTGGTTTGAGCAGACTTTGCGTCATCCCAGGAAACCCTGACAATGACAATTCTACTCAGGGACTAAAGGTAAAGGTTAAAGGACCCCTGACAGTTAAGTCCAGTCGCGGACGACGCTGGGGTTGTGGTCTCATCTCGCTTTACAGGCCAAGGGAGCCGGCATTTGTCCGCAGACAGTTTTTATGGGTCATGTGACCAGCATGACTAAGTCACTTCTGGCTCAATGGAACACCGAAACCAGAGCAGCGCACGGAAATGCTGTTTACCTTTCCACCGGAGTGGTACCTATTTATCTACTTTTTGGCGTGCTTTCGAATTGCTAGGTTGGCAGGAGCAGGGACCGAGCAATGGGAGCTCACCCCGTCACGGGGATTCGAACCTTCTGATCGGCAAGCCCGAGAGGCTCAGGGGTTTAGACCACAGCGCCACCCACGCCCCTACATGCTGGGCCTAGAAGCCTTTAATAAACAATCATTAGCACCGTTACTAAGTTAACATCCCAGTAGTGGGGCAACTGTGAGATAAAACCAACAGGAACTCACTGGAACTGAGTTCGGGCACCTCTTTTTCTAGAAAAATAGCACTGGATAAAACCAGTGTTAATGTACAAACATGGCAAGACTGCCCTGATCATACCTCTCTTTAAAACTATTTGTCTGCCTTGAATTGTAGTGGCTGGAACTTTTACTCCTCTAGGCAAGAGCCAACTGGCATTGGACAATGCAAGGACTATCTGAGACTGATCAAAGGAATACAAAGGTAGCAAAGTTAAATTTACCTCTTCCAGGGCAATCACACCTCTCAGCTTCCCCATACTGGTTACATAGGCATGGCTGAGTCCCAGCAATGAAAACAAGGTGTGTGTCTGTGCGAAGGGAGAGATAAGACAGTTTCTATCAGTGAGAAAAGAGAACAGGCCGGTCATTGTAGATTCATGGAGAATCTGAATCGGACGTGGTGGATTTTGTTGCATCCAAGTCCAGAAGAGAAAATTCGGCAAAGCCAAGAGATGAAATCTTCGTGCTTGGACCTGAACCATTAATGGTGCAGATCCCACCTACTGTAATGTTTTGTTGGTGTTGAGAAGAAATTGTGGCAAGTCCGCTGGTATTAAGCATAACATACTGAAATTCATGTAGCGTAAGAACCATAACTACAGAAACTGAATTACAGATTATGTTTTTGTCTGAATGAATCTGATGAGCAGTTCTGTACTTCATGTGACCCTCCAAGCTCAACCCAGGTCACTGCCAGGTGTTGGCTTGTCAGGGGCTTGAGAACCTTTTGTGTCTGCCCCACCTCCCCCATAATTCCAGGCAAGCAGACAAATGGCACCACACAAGTTGGGTGGCCCACCAAAGTTTCAACAAACCCAGGGCTTTTTTTCAGGAGGAACTCATTGGAACTCTCAGGTGGGTGCCATTGCCATTCTATGAGAAAGAGAGAGGCGTTCATGGTGAGTTCCAGCACCTATTTTTCTAGAAAAATAGCACTGAACAAACCTCTTGTTTATGGAGCTCACCTGAAACTAAAAAAACCCCCTAAAGTTCTAAAATACCTGGCAGCTCACAGTAGACGGTTGATGATGGCTGTGCTCCACTTGGGAATCACAAGTTGTCCAGTTTATGGTCAGGAATGGCTATGCATTCCAGGGGAGGTGGAGAGGGAGGAGAACTGATGAGGCATGGAGGCATGCCTTTGTGTCTGTAAAATCATGGCATAGGCCCTACAACAGGAAGGTCTGAGAGTTCTGTCTTTGGCTGTTTGTCTCTTTCATATGTGAAAAAATAGCAGCAAGTAACCCCAATCTCAGCAATTCGTGGCTTTGTGACTATGAAATACAGTTTTGACCAAGAGTCATTAAGAAAGGTAGACAAGATTGGAAAGCAAGAGGAAGGCTGGGGACTGGGGGGGCTGGCCAAAGAGGGCGGTGGAAGACGGAAAGGGACAGGGCAGCGACACTCACCTTGTGCAGGGATGTCCTCTCCACCAGCTGAAAGGGCGAGGGGTCTATGCGGCAGCTGTTGAAGCACACGTTTTTCTCTAGCTCCTCCTGCTCCCAAGCTTCTATCTGACACAGGAAAGATGCATTCACACACAGAGGTTGCACCCCTATCTTTTCCCAGACTGCTGCTGCTCCCACCACCCATATCCCGTAGACCATATATGCTCTACCTTCCTTGGGCCATTTCAGGCAGGTTCCTCAAACAACTTTCCCTGCACTTAGTGCCCTGGAAGCCTGCCTGAAGCCATTTCTAATGGGGATTAAGTTCTCCTTATTTCCCATCTTCCTTGCAAGTCTCTCCTACCCCTTTCGTCCTTGTTGCCTGTTGTGCTTGGAACTCCTTGCCAGAACAACTTTCCCTCTTTCCAGGCGACCTTTTCCATAAAGTCTATGGGTTTAACTCATTATTCCTCATCCCCTACTGAAACTAATTCTTCTTTGGAGATCACTCATAGCCGAGTAAAATTATCTTCCATAAACACGGTCTTAACAGTGAGTCCATAAGTGACTGTGGAGGCCAATTCTGGTTCCACATGTCCTTCCACAGTGGGAACACAGGTTTCCGGGTGGGAGTTGATCATGGTGAGGGTTTGCCAAGTGTGCCTTCCTCTTAGCATGATTCTCCCTTTTGTCCTGAGTTCGAGTGTCTTCAAAGCCCATGACACCTTTGGTAAAGGCTGTTCTCCAGTTGGAGCGCTCTCAGGCCAGTGTTTCCCAGTTGTCGGTGCTTATACTACATTTTAAAAGATTTGCCTTAAGAGAGTTTTCACTTAAACGAATAAGTTTCATATCTGAAGCACTCTTCCTGCCTTGAATTCTGAGCACTGCAATTTGTTATGGATTACTGGGAATTGGAGCTCTATGAGGGATAAACTACAGTTCCCACCAGAATTCTTTTGAGGGGGGAAATGTTCTTTGAAGGTATAGCGGTGCACAGCTCAAGTTTGTCCTGGGTCAGACTAGAAATCAAAGTAGCAATTTAGACCTTGTGTCCTCACCAATATGCCACTTCAGCAAATAATGAGATAAGTTATAGACCCTAAGCTGGTCTATGACCATAATAAAGATTTGATTTGATTTGTTATAGACACTTCTCTTAGGACATTATTGGCACACGAATGAAGAGTTAATGTTCTAGGTGGCAATCCTGTTCATGGCTATGTGGGACTGATGGGGTTTAAGAAGCAACACGGATTAAAATAGTTTCATTTCCTTTTTTGCAAATTAATTTTGAAAGGATCTGTCTCCCTAAACCTTGCTGACAATCTCTCTTAGAATACACTCACCCAAAAATATCTGAGACAGTTCTCTTAGTTCACATCTAGGGCTGCGTACGCAATTTACCTTTTTATTTACTTTTTAATATTTTTTATTAAATTTTACATAATTTTATCATCAATGTATCAGAAAAAGAAAAGAAACAATACTATTCCCAAATCTCCCCCACCCCTCGTGACTTCCCTCAACTCCCTCTTCTGTTTCTTACATATTAACTTCTCCTGCTTGTTTGGTATTCTAACTTTAAAAGTCTTTAAAATAGTTATTATTGTTCTCTTGATATTTTAACATCATTGTTATTAGGGAAGCTTTTAATGTTTAATAGGTTATTGTATTTTAATATTCTGTTGGAAGCCGCCCACAGTGGCTGGAGAAACCCAGCCAGATGGGCGGGGTATAAATAATAAATTGTTGTTGTTGTTGTTGTTGTTGTTGTTGTTGTTATATTTTCTGTATCTATCTTGGTAATTGTAAGTGTTTAATTTAAATCTACTAGTGAGTCCATTTCACCGCATTGTTTCCGTAGGTGTAACACAAATGGTTCCCAATCTTTCTTAAAGTCTCTATTGTCCTTATCTCGAAGTCTTTCAGTTAACTTTGCCATTTTAGCGTATTCCATCATTTACGCAGTTTGCCTTTAAAACACATTTCCCGCCTCAAAGAATTCTGCTTTAGAGGCAGAGCAGAAGCTTCAATATGTGTAGCTGACCTGAATGCATATATGTGTCCTCCTACTTTCCCCTCCATCTTCCTCCCTCTAGGTTACATTTTAGATTGTAAGCTACCTGGGACAGGAAGCTGCTTACTGTTCATTGCTATGTAAAGCACAAAAGCCCCAACTTCTTGCCAACTGAGAAAGGGGGCAAATCTTGTGATTTCTTTCCAAAGCAATCCCATGATTGGTCCATGGCATCTCCTGACACGGGGCTGGCAGCCTGGTCAGTTCTCCCCACCCCCCTGCCCCTCTCTTATGCTTCAAAACATACCTCTTCTGGCTTCATTGGGTCTTCAAACTCTGGGGACTCCTGGTGGGAACAGAAAATAAATCCCAAGATTAGATCAAGTATTGAATACACATCAGTTTCTCAGGATAGGAGAAATGCAGTATCTTCCTTAATAAGCCTCCGGGTTTTCTTATTTTTATTCATTTTCTTTACATAGTACAAATATGTAGAATGTTGATGTGAGTTTTAATCCGGTTTTAGGTCGTCAAGGATTTATTTATTTATTTTAAAATGTTTTCAATGTTTTATTGTTACGTTCTTTTTTTATTTTATGACATAACAAACAAATAAATAGTGCCCGTCCCACCCACCTGGATATAACAGCACAAAGGCCCCAACACAGATATAAAGCCCAAAATGCAAATTATATACCTGTGAGGTGAAACTGTCTGCAATCCAATAGTACAAAAGCAAAACAGAAGAAGCACAATAGGGACCAAAAGGCAGTCTTATGCCAATCAAATGTTTTAAAAGGCTTCCCCCACCCGCTGCCATTTTGGTCATACTCCTGGACCAACCAGTTCGTCATTTTGAGGTGTCATCTCCCTCATTACATTACATCACATTACAGTGGTGCCTCGCAAGACGAAAAGAATCCGTTCCGCGAGTCTCTTCGTCTAGCGGTTTTTTCGTCTTGCGAAGCAAGCCCATTGACGGCTTAGCGGATTAGCGCTATTAGCAGTTTAGCGGCTTTTATCGGCTTAGCGGATAAGCGGCTTAGCTGCTTAGAATAAGGGGGGGGAGGGGAAAAAACCTGCAGGAACTCGCAAGACATTTTCGTCTTGCGAAGCAAGCCCATAGGAAATTCGTTTTGCGAAGCACCTCCAAAACGGAAAACTCTTTCGTCTAGCGAGTTTTCCGTCTTGCGAGGCATTCGTCTTGCGGGGCACCACTGTACTTTACTTCTCCATTTTCAACCCAACAAATGCTCCTGTCTTAGAAGCCAGCAGCCCCTGCTTTCCAGTCAGGCACAAAGGCCTTCTCACCTGCTCAGCCATCTCTTGCTGATGTGGAGGGTGGTAAAGGCACAGGAGGTACCGCATCAGTCTCCTCAAGCGCCAGAATCTCCGTCCTGTGGGAAGTAAGACCAGAGGAAGGAATGTGTGGTCCCTCTACCTACTCCATAATCTAGACCAGGGGTCAGCAACCTCAGACCATGAGGTGGGCCAGACTATATATATAATTCCTATGCCCCACAAATAACCCAGAGATGCATTTCAAATAAAAGCACACATTCTACTCATGTAGAAACACCAGGCAGGCCCCACAAATAACCCAGAGATGCATTTTAAATAGAAGGACACATTCTAAAAACACGCTGATTCCCAGACCATCTGTGGGCCAGATTCAGAAGGCGATTGGGCTGCATCCGGCCCACGGGCCTTAGGTTACCTACCCCTGATCTAGACCAACAAACAAAGGTACACAGTTACTGAATGCTAACTTGAGAGAGCTTGGCCAATTCTCTTTTATTTCTGACGGGGCAAAGAAATTGCACAAGCCATTGCAGAAAATAATGTCAGATGTTCCCTACAGTAGGACAATAAAGGCTTGTTCACACAAGGGTGAACATCCCCTGATGACTCAACACCTGGTGGCTCACAACAACTGAATTTGTGAAAAGTGTTGTGCTCGGGGTTGATGTATACTGGGATGGAATTTCCATAACACCTCAGCTAAGAAAGGGGGTAAGGCCAAGGAGGGCTTTGTTCCCTTTCCCCAGGGACTCAGCTACACTTGGCAATTATATCATTATAACTATGTTATAAACATATACACCAGATGGCTCTGTAGAGCAGTGATCTGTCACCAATGGAATTTTGCATTGAGAGCTTTTATAGCGGGGGTTTTTTTCTATAGCGTTGTTTTTTTATCAGTACAGATCCAGCCCAGCAAACATGTGGCCTGGCAGCTAGTTGTCTAAACCACAGGGATTATCAAAGAAAGAGGATAGGAAGCAACATGAGGTGACCAAACTATGGGGCTTCCTGTATCTTCACTCCTGTTTTCCTCCAAGTGAGCAAAGATGAGTTGATGATGGGACTCGTGATCCATTCTGTAGCATCACACCTGCGGTCTCTATTCCCCTCCCATTTCCCACAGAACAGATAGGCAAGAGCAGTCAAGCTTCCAAGTGCTGACTGGGACGGCCACCAGCTTTGATGGTTTCAAAAGAAGATTAGACAAAGTCATGGAGCAATGCCAGTTGCTGAAAACCACAGAAGGGGAGAGTGCTATTGCGCTTGGGTCTGGCTTGCTTGGTTTCCCATAGCTATCTGGTTGGTCCCTGTGAGAACAGGATGCTGGACTAGATGGGCCACTGGCGGCATCCAGCAGACTCCTCTTACACTCTTCTGTCCCACCCCAAGACAACAGGGTATGTATTTCTGTACCTGAAGTTTCCTGAGGGGTTGGTGACTCCGGCAATGGCTTGTGAGGAGCCACTGGGCCATTGGGTGGTTCTGAGAAACTGCTGATGAAAGCAGGCTGTTGTGGAAGCTGCAGGAGAAAGGACCAGGATTTAACTTGAAATATTTTTCATCTATTTTGCAACTTTCCCAAATACTCTTTGCCTACATTATTGCAGCAATCTCTGCATCAACCTCTCCAAACATGCATTACAAGCAAAGTATAACTTATGTTGAATGAGAAGGTTCCTCATATGTGAATTCTCAACAGGTGAGATTTTAACCAGAGATTTCGAGGTCCAAATCTCATCTTCTTATAACAATGCTACTCTTGTTTTCTCCCCCTTTCCTTCTTCCCACTCCTGTTCCTTCTTTCACTCTCCTCCTGGGCTCTGTTCCTCACCTTTTCCTTCACTACCTCGGGCTTCTCTTCTTCATCCTCATCCTCATCCACAAAAGCAAACGATTCGTGCTTCCACCTGTGCCCATCATATGGTGTCTCGGCCAGTTTCTGCTGCTGTGTTTCCCTGGCCAAGCGGAGACGGCGCTCAGTGCTGAGGTGTCTGAGCAGAAGGGCCTGGAGCTCCGGCCGCTCCACAGAGCCCAGCAGGATCATGGACTCTACAGGAGGAGAGGGAAAGAACGAAAGCAGGTAAGGCCAAGGAGAGCTTTCTTCCCTTTTCCCAGGGACTCAGCTACACTTGTCTTTTTTTTTATTGATGCAGCAAGATTAAAAAGAAAAAACACAAACACCAAATTACACACATGAATAACCATAGACACATAATTTTCTTAACAAACAATAAAACATATATTGGTCTTAACACTAAAGACCCAACCTCCCATCTATTCCATATTTTGATTTCATATTACCTATTGCCAATACACACTTTTATCATAATTGAACTTTTTCTTAATATATCTAATTTCTTATATCTACCTTGCAACTATTACTGAAGTTCCTCGAATGCTGCAGCAGAATTTACACTACTATATTTATTTTTCAACTATTCTTTGAAAACCTCCCATTTTGAAACAAATTCCTGTTTTGATTTATTCTTTATTTTTCCCGATAGACCATCTAATTTGGCATATTCTGTCAGATTTTGGATCCAATCTTGTATAGAGGGGATTTCATTACCCTTCCATTTTGCCGCAATCAGAACTCTTGCTGCCGCCGTCGCATATAAAAAGATACCTTTCCTCTTTTGCGGAATATCTGTTATTCCCAGGAGGTAGGCCTCTGTTTTTTTATTGAAGGAGATCTTTAGCATTTTTTGCAGTTCTGCATGGATACTATCCCAGAACACTCTCTATAGTATAGTGTATTTTAAAATGGGGTTTCAGAGTTTTTAGGGGTTTTTGAACGTCTTATGTAGTTTTTCAATTTCATTGTTCTGCATGGGACAATAAAGATATCTGTCAGGGAACTGCCATCGGAGCCAGAGGAGGAGGGAGGGCTCCGGAGGGATGCCAGAGAGCGTCCCAGTAGGGAGAGAGGCAGCCCATCTGCTGGGGAAGGAAATCAGCATAGCACCAGTGGAGAAGGGGGACAGATGGGGGAATCGGCGAAGGGGCTCCATGACTCCTCGCCGGAGACCAGCGGGGAGAGCACTGGTCCTCTGCTGCCCACACCCTCCCTGCACAGAAGACTTCCACGCAGGGAGAGTAGGAGGAGACTAGGCGTCAAAGAACTTCTTTGCTGGAAGAAGTTCAAGAAACGCCCACTGACGGATTCTGCCAGCGATTGAGACAGCCACGGATGGGTGGCTGTCCAGACAGAAAGTGTTCACCCAGATAACCCAGCCAGGTGTGGCGACGACTTACGCACGAGCAACCCCTAGAAGCATTACAATATCGTATATCATATACCTGTATTTTTCCTACATATCCACCACATATGGTAGAAAGTTCTGACTCAGCTACACTTGTCAATTAGATCATCATAACTATGTTATAAACATGTACACCAGAGGGCTCTGTAGAGCAGTGATCCATCACCAATGGAATTTTGCATTGAGAGCTTTTATAGTGTTTTTTTCCTATAGCATTTTTTTTTTATCAGTACAGATCCACCCCAGGCACCCGAGTGGCTTCCTCCGCCGCTGCCGTCAAACCCATATGAAGAAGACAAGGTCTCTCTAGAATGACCCATGGGTCCTGGCATGCATTTTGTCTAGAAAGACCAAGAACCAGGCTCTAGTCGTGCAGCAAACAAGGTGCCACTGAAGCAGAGATTGCCAGCATGGTCAAACTGCCAGTCTCATCAGCCCCACCAAGTACAGCTAGGGATAGTGAAAACTTTAATCAAACATGGGGAGAGCTCAATGTTGGCTGCTACTGCTCTGAAGGCTGGATCATACTCTAGTCCCCACCCACCCTCCACAACAGACCAGTTTTATGTAGGCACAAAGGCAGAGAAGTGTCCACTTAGTATCTCTAGGAATGCCACTTCAAGGAAGGTGACCATCTCCGCAAGTTCTAGAGCACTAGTCTTTTTGAAAAAAGAAAACTGTGTTCAGAGGAGCTCTAGTGTCTCTTGGAAGCTTATATTTGGCTCCTCGATGAGAAAACCAGGAATAGTAGACATGTTTTCATAAAAGACAACTTCCCTATCTTTACTAGGTTTCATCCTTTGCAATATGTGGTGTCAGAGAAGTGTTAGTTGCATTCTAGGCCTCTCGGGCCCGTTCTCCGTTCATGTGGGGTAAAAGTTAAGACTCAACAGGGCTCTAGCCAGTTTCCTGCAAAAGAACCAACTGTATTGCATAGAACATGCCCCAGAATCCTCTCTGCAAACTTCTGGAGTCCCTTGGATGCAGAAAGTGTTCTCTGAAGGTAGAACGTTTGGGAAACACTGTCCTAGAGACCTGACAGAATCAAAGCCATTTTGGATAGGAAAAGGTGGCGCCTAAGGTTATTTAAATCTTTGGTCCGGAGCCAGTATGTGGTGGTATAATTTTCCACTTGGGAAATTCTGCAAGGTCCTGTTTTTCTTAGTCAGAGCTCGTTGCAGCCAAACAACCTGCTTCTGGCTCTCATCCTAGCTCTCAAACACATGCCTAACAGCACTGCTGTCCCTCTAGAAATATACTCGTCTTTCTCCTGTGCCTCCTCCCTCTTCACAAACAGTATGAGGTTTTCACACAGAGCAGCAGCAGTTGAGCCCACTCTGTATCTGACATCAGCCTGTTGAAGCCTCCTCTCCCACAGAAAGCACCGGTCCATCGAGCCAAGTGGTTGGTGGCCAATTCCTGCTGTTCATGCCTTCTGTTGCAGTTTCCCTCTTCTCCTGCCAAGTTCTCTGAGCAGATTCCTCAACTCTCTCCACCAGTCATAACTCACAGAATTGTACAAGGCATCAGAAGTGACAAAGGCATTCACATGACTTATTATTAGGCAGGCGTTCAGGGTTGGTTGTGGGGGTTTTTTTAGTAGACCTGAGAACAGTTCTGGTGGGATCTGATGGCTGCACTGAAATTTTACTGTTTCAAGACCAGGAAATACATGTAGATTGTTTTCAAGACAGTTTCACCCTGGAGGTGTAGAGGCTACAAACTAGACTTGGTAAAGTCTTGGTCCTCTAGGACTATCTTGGGAAACCATTCATGAGCAATTACAGAAAAGACTTTGGAGAATGAGTAGAACATCAACAGGAAGATGTGGAAGAGGGCAAAAGAGAAGAAAGTGCAGAAGGAGAGTAGATAGGTAGAGAAAGGAGGAAGTAAGGAGAAAGGGAGAAGGAGGGAGGGAGGGATAAGAGAAGAAGAAGTTATAAAAGTAAAGAGGGTAAAAAGTTAAAGTTAGAATATAGGAGGAGGGTAGGGGAAGAGAAAAGAGAAGGAGAAAGGATGAATTTGAAAGTACTATTGTGGAACGTAAATGGTTTGAATATTAAAAGCAAAGAGAAACAAAATAGCACATACTTTAACAAAAACTAGCTCTTATTTGTCTACAGGAAACACATGTAAAGAGACAAGACAGACGTTTATTGGTAAACAAAGGGCTGAGCCAAGAATTCATTTCATCAGACCACAAGTCTTCTTCAGGCCATGTCCCCCAAAATAAATAAAATACTAACGGGATCAAAAAAAATAATCAAATGAAAACCAAAGTTGTGTTTAAACAAAAAGTGAGACTGAAACCATGCAGATAGTTTGGCTTAGTGCTAACTGAGTTTTCCTCTGCCCACCAACAATATGTTATCATGCCAAAGTACTGACCAGGAATTCAGTTCTTAGGGTTTGCTGAGCATCAAAGTGCTTGGAAACTTTGGGGGTGGGGGGACGGGATGGATGTGAGCTACCTCTGAATTCATCAGTGGGTCTGGTCCCTCGCCCATCTCACCTGGTGAATCCACAAGAGGAAAGGTCTTGACAGTGGTGTGCTCAAGTGCATCCTGCAGGTCCCGGTATTTGCAGTTGGAGGAGATGAATTTCACGTCGCACACCATAATATCCTCCACAAAGATATTGTATTTGCTTATGTGGGCGGAAGTTAAAATCGAAGGGAAGAAAATGAGTAAGTTAAAGAAAAAAGAGGTCGTGGCTTAATTAACTAATTTGTCAGCTACTTAGTTAATAGCCCTCCACCCACCCACCAACAACTGTATTCTGCTTGAAGAATCCACAGGGCAGCTGCTACATATGAGATTGTAGTAAAATACACACAATGAAAATATAGATAGATAGATGACTATGAGGGATAAAATGGTAGTAAAATCCATAGGAGGAGAAATTCCACTTAAAATAACTTCAAATGTCTGCCAGAATTATATATAAGAGACTTATTGAAACAGACTATCAAGCAGGCTAGCCAAATGCCTCTAGGGAGGGAGTTCCCCAAGGAGGGGTCCCTCTTCTGAGAAAACACTGCCTCACACCAGTTTAATGCTGCCGCCACTTGCAGCAGGACCCTTTCTGGTGACTGAAGTACCCAGGAAAGCCCGTATGGGAGAAGGGCATTCCTTGAGGTAGCCTGGGTGCAGGCTATTTGCTTCAGGAAGAAGAGGAGTTAAGGTCATAGAGAAATGGAAGCAATGCAGAGAGGTTCGCCTCAGATGGAGGCAGGAAATAGACTGTGGGCTTATCCACACTTCCTCTTGTCCTGCTGCTCTCCCCAAGGGAACACCACTCTTTAGCACTCAATCAGAGCAAACGGCAAATTGAGTTTTCCCCAGAACACCATTTGGTGTGCTCTATTGCTAAATAGACGACATGGGTTATTGCTAAATAGATGCGGGTTATTGCTAAATAGGGACGCAGGTGGCGCTGTGGGTTAAACCACAGAGCCTAGGACTTGCCGATCAAAAGGTTGGCGGTTCGAATCCCCGCGACGGGATGAGCTCTCGTTGCTTGGTCCCTGCTCCTGCCAACCTAGCAGTTCGAAAGCACATCAAGTGCAAGTAGATAAATAGGTACCGCTCTGGTGGGAAGGTAAACGGCGTTTCCGTGTGCTGCTCTGGTTCGCCAGAAGTGGCTTAGTCATGCTGGCCAATGACTCGGAAGCTGTACGCCGGCTCCCTTGACCAATAAAGCAAGATGAGCACCGCAACCCCAGAGTCAGTCACGACTGGACCTAATGGTCGGGGTCCCTTTACCTTTATTGCTAAAGAACAGGATTTCACTCGGAAAGGGGCGGGGCAAAAAGGGGAAACCGCTTGGACAGGGGTGGTTGCCCCGGGCACAAAATGTCAACACCCAGCACTGCCTCAATACAGTTATGTGCTTCCATCACTGGGATCCATTGAAAACAGAGGAAGTGACCTCTCCAGACAACATAAACGAATCTTCTTATCACTGCGGCTGCAATCTCCTGGGTGATGCAGACACCGTTAGGCAGCTGAATGCGCATGCATACTCCTGTCTGTTTTCCTCCCCTGCTCTGCGCTGCCCTGGGCAACATGCAACCCACGCTACACCACTGGGTGGACTCATCCACATCCCCTTCTCATCATCTCAGCATTTGACTTCATTCCCTCCCTCTCATCCACTCTTATTATTATAATACCTTATCTGATTCCATCCCAAGTCCGGCAAATAGGGCAACTTCTTAACTTGGATGATGCTGTCGTAGAGACTAGGCTGCAAACTCTGGGCCACCATGTTGGCAAGGATGACGGCCACCATCATGGGCAGGATGTGGGAGATTTGACCTGTCAGCTCAAAGCAAATCACTGCTGTGGATACCGTGTGGCTCACTGCACCAGTCAAAGCAGCGGCTCCTTTTCCCAATTACAGGACATGGAGAAAGAGCAGGAAAGTTAGCAGCATATGGACCATCCGTAGCTTAGACTGAGATTTCAACCTAAGGAAAAAGGGATGTGGACTTACCAATCACGGCATAACCTCCAGGTAAGATTTTGTAAACAATGTCATCGAAGACAATCCCATCAGGAAAAAACCAGGCCATGATTTCACCAACCAAGCGTCCAAAGGCAGCCCCTATAAGCCATCATGAGATCACTGGTTAATACAAGATCAATAAAAATTCGTTCCCCTCCCTGCCTTCATAGCTGTTCTGCGTCTAAGTGTGTTCTGCTAACAATGTACAAGAAAATATCAAGCAGTTAACGAGTCCCACTAGTAGAAGGCAGCAGCAGGTCTTCCATCAGCACAATTGAGCTTTTCCCTCCTTCTCCTCCCTCTGTGCCTCCCCACCACCACCACAAATTAGCCCTGGGGTGTTGGGGAAACCCCCAGAACAGCCAGAGGGTGGTTCTCTAATACCCCAGAAGAAGAAGAGAAGAGGTCATCCCATCTAGCAAGCTGAAAGACTTGAGCTGACAGAATGATCTTCTAAGTCCTGTGTTGAATTTCCCACTCTGCCTCAGGATTTGCTAGCAGGCGTCATAATTGATACTTGTGTGATATAATAGATGCACACAGGGCTTGAGCAAACTAACCCACACTTTAAATTTTAAAACTGTACGTCTGCAGAGGAAGAACAATAAGCTTACTGCTGCTCCTTTGGCTCAAGAGGTCTATACTTCAGCTCAAAGGAAGAGCTAGCTTTTCGTTTCTATTTTCCTATTCTGACCACTAGTAAGTTTTCTTATCGAAGGAAGGTATTGTGTTGGAGCCACATGAATAGGAGTGGTGCAGCCCGGCATTTGTGAGTTGTAGGAAGTGGCTAGAGAGTGAGAAGGAGCTGGGAGTGAGAAGCCAGCTACGAGCTGAAATGTCAAGGGATTCCCTAATGGGGACCAGAAGGAGAACCAGGGTCCCAATCATTTCAAAGAAGCACCATCCAACATCAATTTGCATCTCTGAGCAGATCAACACCATACATTTAAAGCACATTCAAGAGCACTTTTAAAGAATAGTTTTCCCCTCACAGAGCTACAGTTCCCAGCACCTTTAACCTACTATAGTTCCTGTTAAGTTGTGGGTGAACATATCAGACGACACAGCGATTCTTCAAACAGCTCTTGTTTATTCACAGGCCAGAACAGAACTGAACTGAAGGGTTCAGCCAGCCTGCTTATATAGAGCTCCACTAGAAAGCAACAGTAACCATTTTCTGTAACTATCCAATCACTGAACCTCACTTTCAATCCCTTATTTGCATATGTGGACCTGAGTGAAAACTATCTACAGTAACCCCCTGCTGGCCCAGGTTGAGAACTTCAGTACATAACAGTTCCAAGCATTCTTTTTTTTTGGGGGGGGGGGTGTCACGTGCGTCAGAGGTGCTTTAAACATGTGGTGTGGATCTACCTTCGTTCAGTTCTCCCCTCTCTCACAATCCCAGCCTCTGAAAAATTCCCCTCTGAGGAAAATACAGAAACTCACCCAGCACAAACACAGGCATGAAGCCTCCGCAAGGTATCGGCATGGTAGTGGCAACGACAGACATCCAGAACTAGAACAGAGGGGACAGGCAGCAATAGTTAGTGTGTGGCACTGGTGGTGCCTCTCTCACAGCTCCACTGAACTTACTCAGAGATGGACCAAGAAGATGACAGATGTGGGGAAGGAGCAAAGGAGTTGGGGGAGCATAAAATCCACAAGGGCAGTTCAAGCAAGCCAGCCACGTCCCCTAGGGTGGCTGACTGCCCAGGACAGGGATGGTCAACCTGGCTCATCACTACCACCTTCCCTATCCCTTCTCAGTCTCAGTGTCTAGTCTGGTTAAAAAGGAAGGAAGTGTTCATATAGGTATTCTGGAATTTTGTGCTTCTGTGCAAACAGTGGCCACCCCAAAAGCAGACCTGTGTATATGAGCGCACAAAGAATAAGCTTGTTAATTTTTTAGCTCTGTTTTGAGTACGTTGAGCTGGTCTCTCTTGCCGGAAGTATCACATTTTGACACCTGTCCCGTCCCCCCCGTCCCCCCAGTGTGTAGATCCACCCCGGGGCTGGTGCAGAGGTGCTGGGAAAGAAATAAAGGAGGCTCAATTTTGGAAAGAGGATGATGGGGAGTGGGAGGGGAGAGTCAAGAGTTTATACCTACAGTTCTTTGAACCTTGCTCTCTGGGAGTCTATGGCATTGTTAATGCATTAGCTGCCTGCAGTAGCTGTTCTTTTTGCCCCCTCTTATATTCTGTTTAAAAGGGATGCAGGTGGCGCTGTGGGTTAAAGCCTCAGCGCCTAGGACTTGCCGATGGAAAGGTCGGCGGTTCGAATCCCTGCGGCGGGGTGCGCTCCCGCTGCTCGGTCCCAGCGCCTGCCAACCTAGCAGTTTGAAAGCACCTCCGGATGCAAGTAGATAAATAGGGACCGCTTACCAGCGGGAAGGTAAACGGCGTTTCCGTGTGCGGCTCTGGCTCTGGCTCTGGCTCTGGCCAGAGCAGCGATGTCACGCTGGCCACGTGACCCGGAAGTGTCTCCGGACAGCGCTGGCCCCCGGCCTCTTGAGTGAGATGGGCGCACAACCCCAGAGTCTGTCAAGACTGGCCCGTACGGGCAGGGGTACCTTTACCTATATTCTGTTTGTTGCGGAATTGTAAACAAATAAAATATTACAAAGGCACCCTAAGGGTTCTGTGCTCTCTCTCTCTCTCTCTCATCTAAACGAAACCCCATAAGCACTGCCCCCGGAATTTTCCACTGCTCAGAAGTAGGAAACATGTAACTACATTTTTTCCTATAGGACTTTCATTAAGCTATGGAGGAGGGAGGACTTCACGGAACTGCAGGCAGCCCAAGAGACATATTTAGGTTAATGCTAGCAAAGTGATTTCTAGTTGATGGTACAAAAGCACTGCACCTAATGGAGAGTATTCACCATTAAAATTCATAGAGGAGAATTTTGTGGCGCAGGGAATAATTTTGCATCTGCATGAAGCCAGTCTCATTCAGTAAGCCTCCCTAATATGTGTAGGTAGGAAAATTATATAGGTGCTCATTGTGTAGATTGGTTGATACTTTCAACTTCAATACTTGCTATAGCACAAGAGGCTATTTTCTGCCACCCAGAAGATGGAGCAGACTTTTCCTGCATGACTGGAACTCGCAGGGAGACAGGTTTTGGCTAAATATCAAGAGAAGCAGCATGGCACCAAGAGTGAATCAGCAGTGGAATGATTGTACAGTAGTCTCTCTCAGAGATATTTTAGCAGAGACTGGAAGGGATGGTATAATTTCATCCTGCATTGAGTAGCAGGTTAGATCAGGTGATGGACCATGCCTATGATTCTGTGAGCCAGCTGATAAATCTCCAGTAAGGCAAATAAAACCTCAAACACTCTCCGTGAACACTATGCAGAATATCTGCCTTCATGGCTATTGCCAGCCATGTAAAAGCAGGGTCCCCTGGTGCTTATTGTCTATGGCTCCCAGTGCTACATAAAAGAGATGTCAGCTCCAAGGAAGACTTAACATTGCTGCCAGGTGAGCAGCTCTTAAGTAACCTAATCACTGGCATTCTGCTGCAAGCCATGAGCAGATTCAAGGTTGATTTTCCAGACTATTGGAGGTATAGCGTTTTGTGTGCTTGTGCATTCAACACAGTCCCATAAGTGAGGAAGTATAGTTCCCCTGAGCTTTTGAACCACTTATTTCATTGAAGAAGAAGAAGAAGAAGAAGAGTTTGGATTTGATATCCCGCCTTTCACTCCCCTTCAGGAGTCTCAAAGCGGCTAACATTCTCCTTTCCCTTCCTCCCCCACAACAAACACTCTGTGAGGTGAGTGGGGCTGAGAGACTTCAGAGAAGTGTGACTGGCCCAAGGTCACCCAGCAGCTGCATGTGGAGGAGCGGAGACGCGAACCCGGTTCCCCAGATTACGAGACTACCGCTCTTAACCACTACACCACACTGGCTCTCACTGGCACTATAGCACCTTTTAATGCAATTCCAAAGGGAGGATCACATCCCACCAACTACCATGTCCATCTTCTTCCCCTACTCTGGCTGCAGGACAGATTGAATAAAGGACACACTATATTCAGGTTGTTTCCACACCAGGGCCCCTTAGTGCCCCTGAGGCATTGCTTTTCAACAACCACATGGAAGCAGAATTAACCTAGTGATTATACACAGCACTTTATATTTGACTATATTCTCCATGGGGATGCGGGTGGCACTGTGGTGTAAACCACTGAGCCTTGGCTTGCCGATCGGAAGGTCAGCAGTTCAAATCCCCGCAATGGGGTGAGCTCCCGTTGCTCGGTCCCAGCTCCTGCCAACCTAGCAGTTCGAAAGCACTCAGTGCAAGTAGATAAATAGGTACCGCTCTGGCGGGAAGGTAAACAGTGTTACCGTGCACTGCTCTGGTTTCACCAGAAGCAGCTTAGTCATGCTGGCCACATGACCCAGAAAAACTGCGGACAAACGTCAGCTCCCTCAGCCAGTAAAGTGAGATGAACGCCACAACCCCAGAGTCGTTTGCGACTGGACTTAACTGTCAGGGGTCCTTTACCTTTTTTTAATATATTCTCCATGACAATCTCGGAATGCCCCATCCCATATGGGCAGGTTCTCCTTATGTATAGTCAGAAATAAGTTATGTTCAGCTACGCTCCCGCGTCCTTTAATTAGTGGCTTCCCACTTTCTTTTGAATGGTTATGATAAAAGATTAATTGAGTAATTAAAGTTTCAGGAAGGGACCCGTTAAAGGGCAATGGCTGCAAATGAACAGGAAGCAACTAATTGGCCACTTTAAAATAAAGGGCTACCAAAATTAAGCTACTAATTAAAGGGGTAATAGCCTGAAAAGCTCCTATAGCACTTGACAAGTCTATACTCGATAAGGCTAGCACTGCAATTGTACTTTAAAAAGAAAAAAAATGAGCCTGGAAAAAAGGCAGAAGGATATCACAGAACACACTGGGATGCAATTATTTGACAATGACACTATCTGGATTGTCCATACCAGCTAAGTGAAGAGACATTATCCCCCTTTATCCCCATTATCCCTGAATGTTCTGGGGTGAATTAGGGTTTCTCATCCACTACATTAAACTCTCTCCAATAAAACCTCTTCAGTTGGCCTGGTCCAAAAGAACATACCAATTGCCTTGGAAAATAATGAGCTGTTTCTCTGAGGACTTTACAGTTCGCTGCTCCCGCTAAGGGAAAATAGCTGCAAGGGGCTAGGAGGAAACAATCCACATTCAGCGCAGTCGGGTGGGCTCCCTACCTTCATGACGAAGAAGAGAAGAATGATGACAAACACACTGACTTTGGGATGGATCCAGACTGCAGATCTCCCCAGAATCTGGGGGTCCCCTGTATGCTTTACCCAGGTGAAGTTATCAAAGAGGCTGCTAATGGCTTCTCTGGGCATCAGCTGCAAGGAGAGACAAGGCAATGAGGGACTAGGCTTTCACCACAAAGGGAACAATATTCTGTTTGGAAATGTGTGTATTAGGTGCTGAGAAACCGGGGGTTGGGTGGGGTGGGGTGGAGGCTCTTTGTGACAAGGTAAAACAAAATTCAGCAAGGACTGATATTTGTTATCTGCATAAGTTATACAAATTGAACAAGCAGGCTTGCCTGGCATTATTTTGCTTCGTCTAGCATCTGAGTTTCGTGAGAAATTGCCTGCACACTTTGAAGGACATCTTCGCAGCCATTAAGAGCTAGGAAAATACTGCATTGGCTTGTGAGTTTTTGTCTTTTCTAATGAAACCTGAGAGACTGGGGAAGCTGGATTCTGTCGCCAGTACCACTCTCTGCAGGTCTCTGTACTCCAATGAAATCATGGCATACACAAAGCCCTGCTTATATCTGGATGTGAATTGCAGAGGCTCTTTCCGCACTTTCAGAAACAATTCTATCTTCAACATCCTCCTGTTCAGTTTGTTCTTATAAATACCTCTTCATGCAGCCGAGAGGTTACAATTGTTCAGAAACCAAAAGGTTTGCAAGGAGGAAATCCAAGCTGTGTACACTCACTAATTCTGCGTCCCCACCAATGGTTTGGGAAGTGGTGTACATGCAGCATACCCTGTGTATTGCCTGTTGTTTCTTATGAAATACTGTGCTTTGGTGACACTGCCTCCAAACTAGCTTCGAATTGACAAAAAGAATGACATAGCTATGTTTTAAACCAGTAGCGTGTTCAGAGTCCCATATTTTGCAATATAATTGTGAGCAGATCACAGTTCACAGAACCACTGAAATATGAAATATGCACTCTCTGCAAAACCAAATAAACAGAAATCTTATAAATCTATATGGCTTGTTTTCACCAGATAAGAATCTGACCCATTGCTTCTTTCAGAGACTTGCATAGTCTACACAGACTTTCAGGGACTTGCGTTTATTTGGTTTTATGTTTTCATGGGAATCCATCTAGAGTGCACATTTTGTGACTTTCATAGATTTATAAGATTTCTGTTTATTTGGTTTTGCAGAGAGTGCACATTTCATATATTTCATATTGTTCAATGTTCTGTATAGATTATATAAAGAGTTAATATTGACATCGCATTGTCACTTGGTCATCGTGTTGCCTTGGATATTAGTGATGATTGTTTGCAACACGGGGTTTAATTGTTTGGTTACTTATTGCCTTATAGGAAAGACAAGATACTCCATCTTCCTTTTACTCCAGAGGCGAATCTTCTTCAGGGCCAGATTCCCTCACAAGCCAGCCTCCCAAGGGCCACACAGCAGCAGTGGCCAGTGTCAGAGCCCAAAGTGGGCCACGCAACAGATTGGATCTTTGTACAGTGGGCTAGGTACAGCCACAGGTTTCTAGGCACATCCCACATGGACTTCTTTCCATGCACAAGATGCGCCATCAAGGGCACATTTCAGCCACAGCAAAGTGCTCTGGGGACTGTGCCAGTGGGAGGTGGGGGAGGGGTGTGACTTGAGGGCCAGACAAATAGGCCCTGAGGGCCACATTTGACGCCTGGGCCTAAGGTTCCCTAACCTGTCTTAGTCAATGCAAGGTAGGATGGGATGACTACTACTTTCCTTCTCAGCATGCACACAAAACAGAGAGGAATGGTGCTAGTTCACTCCCCAACGGAGTGACAGCACAATCAGTAGAGAAGTGTTTTCCCCCCTGCAGCTGATGGAAGCTACTGCTGTTGGAAAACGAGGCACAGACAAATTCTAGGTTGAGAAAACTGTACCCCTCGTTCTGTGAAATAGGCTTTAGGCATTTATGGACCTATAGCAATATTCTCACCTCTCCAGCCATAAACTGCCCGAAGCCTGGGGGGAATGTCAAGGACGCTATCACAAAGGTTATAACCCCTGGATATATAAGGCGGCTAGAACAGAAAAGAAAGAGAAGTTAAGTGCCAACATACATAAAACCCAGAAAAACTGCTGCAAAATCGAACCAGAGAGCAATTCTGCCCTCGCCTCTCCTAAGCCCAATGAACTCTGTCAGGGTCTCTAGCCTGACTTCAACAATATCTGCTTTCTGCAAAACAAGAAGGCATTGTGGTATTTAAGTTGGCAGGCTCCCTTAAACTTATTCCAAAAGAAAAGCGACACTCATGAAAGGGTATTGTTTACTTTCTACATTTAAGAGCGTTTCCTCTGCCATGTTTTGCCTGACCATTACAGTTTGCGTTAAAATGAAAATCCCAATCTTCCCTATAAAAAATCAATGCAGCACAGGGTCTTTTCAGATGCTGCTGCTGAACATTTACTTCACAGCGGCTCCTACTGGCTGGGCTTTAGAGCAGGGTCATTGGTACAGTGGCGGGGTAGGTCCTGCTGCCATTATTCTTGAGCAAAGGAGGAGAATAACTCTATAAAAGCATACTCACTATTTGGTTAGGAATTGACTTAGAGCCGTATGTCGACGTACACACAAAACCACCTGCCGGTTGAAGTAAACAAAAAACGCTCCAAGGAACCCAGAGCAGATCCTACAGCAAAGGAATTTTAAAAAATATAAAATAAATGTGGGCATTGCCAACTTTTAAAAATTGTCTATGTATGGATTTACATAAGCCACATTGAAGCCTAACTTTATTCTTTAAGCAAGGATAAGCATAAAAGTTTGGGACGCGGGTGGCACTGTGGGTTAAACCACAGAGCCTAGGACTTGCCGATCAGGTCGGCGGTTCGAATCCCCGCGACGGGGTGAGCTCCCGTTGCTCGGTCCCTGCTCCTGCCAACCTAGCAGTTCGAAAGCACGTCAAAGTGCAAGTAGATAAATAGGTACTGCTCTGGTGGGAAGGTAAACGGCGTTTCCGTGCGCTGCTCTGGTTCGCCAGAAGCGGCTTAGTCATACTGGCCACATGACCCGGAAGCTGTACGCCGGCTCCCTCGGCCAGTAAAGCGAGATGAGCGCCACAACCCCAGAGTCGTTCATGACTGGACCTAATGGTCAGGGGTCCCTTTACTTTTACTTTAAGCATAACAGTAGGCAGCTGTCAGGGATTGAGCAGAGGAGGAATGGTAGAGACCCCCTCCCCAGCCTGACCCTTCCAGAGAAGAGGAAGACAGTTCAGAATTACAACAGGGGTTTGAGGGAAGTCTCAGCTCAGAAGCTGATGAGGGGGAAAGTTGGGAAATAATGGGAGAGGAGGAGGAGGAGGAAGCACCAGGAGGGCAACAGCTGGCAAACACAGTGTCTTTACAAAGCATTCCAGATCCCCCCTCTCCCAGAACCTGGCGAGCCTTGGAAGTAGGAGAGCAAAGAGCTCAAAAGCAGCCATAGAGCTTGTCAGCACCCATAGGGATGATGCATGAGGTAGTGGGACAGAAGGAAGGGGTGGAGATTCACTCGGGACAACACCATTATCTAAGAGGCTGTATTCCAAAGCCTCTCTCTGAATAAAAAACAGATGTTAAGAAACTTTTCCTTGTCTTTGTACATTCTTGGGCTAACGGACATGGGAGTTGCTTCCAGCTGCCTGACAGCAGCATATCCAGAAAATATATATGAGTAGCCAAAAAACAAACCAACCCTAGAGCAGCCTTTCTCAACCTGTGGGTCCCCAGATGTTGTTGAACTACAATTCCCATCACCCCTAGCTATAAAGGCCAGAGCTCAGGGATGATGAGAGTTGTAGTCCAACAACATCTGGGGACCCACAGGTTGAGAACAGCTGCCCTAGAGCCTGGTCTGTACAAATCCAGCAGAATGAGATGGGTCTTGTCCACTTCAAGCTGCAGCTGGTTAATACTACAGTGGTACCTCGGTTTATGAACTTAATCCATTCCGGAAGTCCGTTCTTAAACAGAAACCGTTCTTAAACCAAGGTGTACTTTCCCTAATGAGTCCTCCCGCCGCCGGTGCCCTTCCAACATTCGGATTCTGTTCTTAGACCGAGGTAAAGGTCTCAAACCAGGACACCACTTCTGGTTTTGCGGACTTCGTAAACTGAATCGTTCGTAAACAGGACTGTTCTTAAACTGAGGTACCACTGTATTTTGAATGCTCCTCCATGTAAACACAAACTCTCTCTCTCTCTCTCTCTCTCTCTCTCTCTCTCTCTCTCTCATCAAAAAAATACCAAGCCTCATCAGTGAACTCAGACTCACTTTGTGCACCCCTAATTTTCTATTTGCAGTAAGGATTATTTTTAAAAAATCAAAAAAAATCAGGAGAGCTCTTAAAAAATGTGAGCCATTAGCTGCATTATTACAGGCCATTCTACCACCGCAGGATTCCACAACCTCATTCCCACCCCACAGCCCTTGGGCAAGCCCTGTCATTTTGTCCATGGGGAAGATCGTAAGAGAGACAAATGAGGTTCAAAAGAGATACAAAAGGGGTAGATGGAGGGGAGCGGATTGTTTCTTTCAGCTCAACAAGCATCTAACACCATTTGCAACTGGTGAACTTGTTTTTAAATGGCTTTTTTTTTTTTTTAAAAAAAAAGGCCCCTTTCCCTCAACCCAGCCCTGATAAGTGAACTGTTATGTACTGAGTTGAATAGGATCCAAAATGCAGCAGTCTGATTGGTCCTAGAACAATAGGATTCAGAATGCAGCAGTATGATTGGTCTGCAGGAGCCACCCAATCCAGCTCCAGGTGGAAGTGAATCCACAACCAGATTGGCCTACAGAAGAATCCCGGAATTAGCCAATCACGTGCAGCCCATTGTGTAAATAATGTATATAAAGCAGATATTGTGGGGGAACTTCCATTCCTCCTCACCACTATGAGCTGAATAAAGAGCATGAAATCCACTCTCGACTCCGAGTATATTTCATGAACGAAAGCAAGTTCCAAGGCTGATTTAGGAGAAAACGGAACCCATTCTTTGCTGTGGTGGCCAGGAGCAAGCAGGATCCCAGAATGCCTTTGAAAGTTGTGTGCAAGCAGGAATTTTGCCAGCTTTTCTCAACCATTCGCAACAGCAAGCCGCATCCGCAAAAATGCCCGCCTAGATGCCATTCAGGGGCGCTGCTCCTTTCCTTTGCATCTGGCCATCTTGCAGGAATAATTTCTCATGAGAAAAACACGACAATGTTTCTATTCTGAACTGAGTCATCCAATGGCTGCTGGAAGCACTGCGGTGAGGTTTTTCCCCTTTTGCTGAATGCTGTTGTGTCTAACCCGGATCTTCCAGAGGACTCTAAGCAAGCAGTAGCTCTGCTTTATACAGAGAGTTTTCAAGGGGGGGGAGAGAAAGACACTCGCCTTGCATCGTTTTGCATCACAATTAGCCACGTCCCTTTGGGCTTACCCTATTACGGCAAAAGCTGGCAGCTCCTGCAGGTCAAAGGGAAAATCCATGCGGAAGTTGGTTCTGAAGAGGGCTGTGATGGTGACTGAAGCAGGGATGAGAAAGACAGGAGGAATTACGACCGTGGAAAAATAGAATGTGAGAGAATTTTAAATGTGTACTACAGAAAGCAGTAGCCCCGGGGGTGGCGGAAAGCCTAGAAAAATATGGGATATCAATGCGCAAGCACAAGGGACAGCAAGGAAACATCACAGAAGCTTTCCTTTCAGCACTGCCACAGTTCTTAGCACCTCACTTGAAAAGACTTGGTAATGCAGATGTTATTTTGATATGTTTTGGGACGGGCCTAGAATACTTCTAGCCTCAAGAGCACTTCATTAAGAAAAGGTTTTGTTGTTGCTGTCATCAGGAAGTAGTTCTGGCTCACAAGCAGCACCAAATGGTATATAGTATTTTGATTTGGCATCCTCACACATTTTTCTCTTTCAGTTTAACAGGAAGAGGGAAGCAGCTGCCCTTTCAAAAATTCTTCATCCTGTTTGCTGTTGTTTTGGTATGAATTCCTGCATCGTCCCAGAAAAGTCCAATACTGAACCCACTTGAAAATCCCCTCTTGAAAATAGCCTGAATATCAAAGGCAAGCAAACTAGTAGAAAAATCTCTGTGGCCTCCAATAACACCACAGCACAGCAGTGAGAAAATTGGAGGCAGGTTGAATAGGGCTGACATTGTTTAAACAGTGGGATAGTGATGGTTTCATACCACTGTTCCTGTTTGTAATGTGAACCAATGTTCTAGCCAGTGCAGGTTTCGCAATTGTTTAGCAAGGCAGTCAAAGCAATCAGCTCCATATATGCATGAAACTATCCTGAGGATGAGGGACGCGGGGGGCACTGCAGGTTAAACCACAGAGCCTAGGACTTGCCGATCAGAAGGTCGGCAGTTTGAATCCCCACGACAAGGTGAGCTCCCGTTGCTCAGTCCCTGTTCCTACCAACCTAGCAGTTCAAAAGCACGTCAAAATGCAAGTAGATAAATAGGTACCCCTCCAGCAGGAAGGTAAACGGCATTTCCATGTGCTGCTCTGGTTCGCCAGAAGCGGCTTAGTCATGCTGGCCACATGACCTAGAAGCTGTACGCCGGCTCCCTCGGCCAGTAAAGCGAGATGAGCGCCACAACCCCAGAGACGGCCACGACTGGACCTAGTGGTCAGGGGTCCCTTTACCTTTACCTTTATCCTGAGGATGATGTTTCTGACCAGGGGTGCCAACTTGAATAAAATTTGGGGGAGGGGGCAAGTAAACCCCGCCCCATGTAATCAATTACACACCCCATTCAAATATTTTATTGGGTTCCCTCGGTCCCTAGGAGTTGGCTCCTATGCTTCTGCCTGTCATGTAGATGAATGTAAGAACTGGAAGAGGGAGCGGGTAGCAACTCACAGCACTAGAACAGCATGCTAAAAGAGTTCGCCTGACTCTCACCCTCCATCTCTACAACCTTGAAGAAGTCGCTTGTGCAGTGACACCCTTGGGATAGGGGATAGGGGAGGATGTACAGTGAGAGCAAAGACTAGGAAGGAAGACAATCCTCGAATCCTACCTGCATCTTTGTTCCAAACAGCAAAGACTCGGAAAACAAAGGCACTGAACGTAGCCGCAAAAAATCCGCGCCAGTAGTTACGAACTGCAAAGTAGGTGGAAGTTACTTCGATGCTGAAGAGCACACCTATGAGGAAGAAGGATGTTCTCAGCAATGCGTAACAGTTCCTCTCCCCAACCACAACCTGCTCCCAAAGTCACTTGAGAATACCTCGACTTCTACTCCCCCAGCGCATGAATTAACAGGAATTTGCAAAAGTAGCAGAGAGAAAATAATAGCAGGGTTGTTGTGTTTGAACTGTTTCACCTTAACTCGGTTTCCTTCAGCTAAGGCTAAGCATGAGCGAAAATAAACAATTCCCAATTTCAACAGCACAGGGGTTTCCAAACTTTCTGCTTTGAGGAAACCGTCTCTATCTCTGCTGAGTCTCTATCTCTGCTGTGCTTTGCAGAGGATTTGTGGATCATATTCTGTGCATCACTTCACATGAAATTATGGACAGTGTTTGTCTTTACTGTGTGAACTGAAAGTGCTGGAAAAATCTTTGATAGTGAAACAAGCTGTTTTCCAGGGAAGCTTGTCCACCATTACAGATGGTCTCATTAAGGAACTATCGATAAACTTCCAAGAAAATGGCAGAGTTCCCCAGAAAGAAGTTTGGAAACCGCTAGCTCAGTGGAATGGGAACTGCTTCCCAATTGCTTTCTTTCCATACTGGTACACTAATGGGTGCTTCTCTGAACCTCAGCATCAGCCCTGGATACATGATTCCAAGGTAAGTGTTTGGCTGGAATGGTATGAGCCAATATGGAAACAGCTTCTGTGCTGCCAGGGTAGAGGGTGTGCTGGCCAGTTATCTAAAACCAAATACTTTAAAAAACATAACTAGAGAAGAAGGTAGATTGGGGTCTACTGGTAGATCCCTGGGTGATTTGCTGTAGATCAGGAATGGTTTCTGACTCCCAATTGTTTAACAATGGCAGGAACAACATGGCTTTCCCCAAATAAATTAGGTTGCTGAAATGATGAAGAAGAGTTTGGATTTGATATCCCGCTTGATCACTACCCGCAGGAGTCTCAAAGCGGCTAACATTCTCCTTTCCCTTCCTCCCCCATAACAAACACTCTGTGAGATGAATGGGGCTGAGAGACTTCAAAGAAGTGTGACTAGCCCAAGGTCACCCAGCAGCTGCATGTGGAGAAGCAGAGACGTGAACCCGGTTCCCCAGATTACGAGTCTACCGCTCTTAACCACTACACCACGCTGGCTCTCAAAAAGAAAGCTAACCAGGAGCGGCCTTTTGTGTGAGATAAGGATGTCCAGTTCCAGTACTGAAAAGCAAATTCCTATGCTTAGAGGCACCCTGTTTTTTGATTCGCCTGTGTGTGTCTCGCACTTGGTAGACCGTGGGTTTCTAGTTTAACAAAAACAACAACCATAGAGTCCCAACAAGCCTGGAATCTGCCTGCCTGCATTAGAAAATGGAATTTAGAGGATGGGTTATAATTTGGGCTGGGTGGGGATGAGGAACGATGCAATGTTTCTAGCGAAAGTTAGACAATAGCCAGGATTCACTTGCCTCCCAGTGGTGTCCCGAAACAGCAGCCTACCCCTACTGCACATCCCACAGTCAGGACATCTGTGTAATAATATGGCTGCTACTGGTGGAAGAGACATGAGCGAGAGAAAGACAAAGACGCACAGAGACACACAAAGTGAGACACAGAAGCAGAGAAAGGGAAGAATGAGTGACAGAATTGGTAGCTAGTGTCAAAGAATGATCAATACTGTAGATGTTATCTAACAATGCACACTTAACCCACTGGAAAATCCTGTACAGTGGTACCTCTGGTTACGTACTTAATTCGTTCCGGAGGTCCGTTCTTAACCTGAAACCGTTCTTAACCTGAGGTAACACTTTAGCTAATGGGGCTTCCTGCTGCCACCTGCTGGCGCACAATTTCTGTTCTTATCCTGAGGTAAAGTTCTTAACCCGAGTGTCAGGGAACTGCCATCAGAGCCAGAGGGAGAGGGAGGGCTCCAGAGGGATTCCGGAGAGCGTACCAGGAAGGAGAGAAGCAGCCCATCTTTTGGGGAAGGAAATCAGCGTAACACTAGTGGAGAAGGGGGGCAGATGGGGGAATCGGTGAGGTGGCTCCATGACTCCTCGCCGGAGACCAGCGGGGAGAGCATGGGTCCTCCGCTGCCCACACCCTCCCTGCGCAGAAGGCTTCCGCGCAGGGAGAGTAGGCGGAGACTAGGCGTCAAAGAGCTTCTTTGCTGGAAGAAGTTCATGAAACGCCCACTGACGGATTCTGCCAGCAATTGAGACAGCCACAGGTGAGTGGCTGTCCAGACAGAAAGGGTTCACCCAGGTAACTCAGCCAAGCGTGGTGCCGATTTACGCACGAGCAACCCCTAGAACCATTACACCGAGGTACTACTTCCGGGTTAGCGGAGCCTGTAACCTGAAATGTTTGTAACCTGAGGTGTTTGTAACCCGAGGTACCACTGTATATGCCAAGAGTTCCCGCCTCATTTCTCACCAACACACAAGCTTGGGTGTACTTAGCAAGATGGTGATGTAACACCAAAAGGGATTCATGCAAGAGACAAGGCCTCAGCTCTTGTAAATGCAGAATTCTCCCATCTTTCCAGAGTCACATGTGAATAATGTATTCAGGTGTCAATTGTTCAAGGGGTTAAGAGATGTAGTGTATGTTACAAATTTCACAAATCACACAGCTCCAACCCAGAAGTGTAGGAAACTGCAGTGATTTATCAAGTAGATGGTCATGTGTGAAAATTTGGGGCATGTGTCAATGGCTGCATGTAAACGTGCTAGGAAGCTACAATAGGCAGCATCTTCCCAGTGCAGCGCTTGGCACATGTGTAGGATTTCCACAGTTTCCTGCAATAAAACAAGATATGAGCAGTTTGGAGACATTCAATGGAAAATGGTGGAATAGGTGTACAATGCTTTCCTTGCTTTGTTGAAGTTTGGACAAGGAAAGATGGGGAAGTTAGAGCCACACTCTATGTGCAAAAATATAATATGGTTATGGAACTGTGCTACTTCAGAAGGGAAGTGTGAAAATGGAAATACAGTGGTACCTCGGGTTAAGAACTTAATTCATTCTGGAGGTCCGTTCTTAACCTGAAACTGTTCTTAACCTGAGGTACCACTTTAGCTAATGGGGCCTCCTGCTGCCGCCGCACCACCAGAACACTATTTCTGTTCTCATCCTGAAGCAAAGTTCTTAACCTGAGATACTATTTCTGGGTTAGCAGAGTCTGTAACCTGAAGCGTCTATAACCTGAAGCGTTTGTAACCTGAGGTACCACTGTACTGTAAAGCTCCTACTCATTTCTATCTGGATAGGCAGTTATGGGAGAAGAATGACAGAGAAGGTAGTACTACCCCCTGCTGTATCCATGCTAACAATGTTATTTTAAAAGCACCCCAGATTTTCCCCAAGATGCAAAAGAAATGGGGTAGGGGGAAGAGAAACTGTGATTTACTGGAGACACAGAGAGAGTTGGAAAATAGGGACAGTCCCTGAAAAATAGAGGCAGCTAGATATTATTGGCATATGTGATTTATGTCATTCCCTGAAGGAGCATCTTCACCCCCATAGTCCAGCTCAGACACTGAGGTCCACCTCCAAGGGCCTTCTGGCAGTTTCCTCTCTGCAAGGTTACAGGGAACCAGGCAGAGGGCCTTCTCGGTGGTGGCACCCGCCCTGTGGAACTCCCTCCTATCAGATGGCAAGGTAATAAACAACTATCTGACTTTTAGAAGACATCTGAAGGGAAGTTTTTAATGTCTGATGTTTTATCGTGTTTTTTAAATATTCTGTTGGGAGTCGCCCAAGTTGGTTGGGGAAACTCAGCCAGATGGGCGGGGTATAAGTAATAAATTTTATTATTATTATTATTATTATTATTATTATTAGTCCCTGCCCAACACATCCTTGCACCAAAGTCACTTTCTATTTCCCACAGGATGTCCCTTCGTTGCATTTTCTGTTTCTCTGTTGGGTTACGCGAGGTAAAAGAACCACACCACAGCACCATGACAGTGTTGTCAGTTGAGCAGAAAACATGGCTTCCATTCCAGAAACTTCCTCAGTCGGGAGCGGGGGTGGGGTATAAATACGGGAATTGCACTTGCCTCCAAGAGGAGCCCCGAAGCAACATCCAACTCCAACTGCGCAAGCCGCCACCAGGAGATCGAGCTGCCTGTGCACATTCTGGAATAGAGAGCCCGGCCAGAGAAAAGCATGCCAGGGTTAGGAGGGGGCACAGCCACATGGTTAGTTCTTTCCTCCTCCCTCCTCCTCCGGCACAAAGCAACAGCGAGCAGCAAAACCAGCCTTCTCTCATAGAGGAAGTGAGCAGTGAGCCAGTCACTATACACAGCCAGCACCTACGGTGACCCCGTTCCTTTCTACGCACCACCAAATACTATATAGCCTATGTGCCAGTTCTCCATACTAGCCTGGCAGTTGTTACCAGCTATTGGAACGGTATTGCGCAGCCAGTCACCAAGCCAGCCACTGCTACAGAGCTCGAGCCTCTTTAGTCGTTCAGCCAGCGTTGTGTGCAATAAGCTTCCAGAGCCACGCCAGCCTCAAAACACAACTGCTTACAACAACCACGTTTCTTACTATAATGTTTATGTGTTGTTATTTATTTATTTTTAAAAGCCCCCATCCCACCGGACGTCTTGATGCCTGCTACTAATGCACAAGCCTCGATGAAATCATTTGTGCTTATTTACAGCTGCTCAACCACACAGTATATATGGGTAAAAAGGTAAAGGGACCCCTGGCCATTAGGTCCTGTCGTGGCCAACTCTGGGGTTGCGGCGCTCATCTCGCTTTACTGGCCGAGGGAGCCGGCATACAGCTTCAGGGTCATGTGGCCAGCATGACTAAGCCGCTTCTGGTGAACCAGAGCAGCACACGGAAACGCCATTTACCTTACCGCCGGAGCGGTACCTATTTATCTACTTGCACTTTGACGTGCTTTCGAACTGCTAGGTTGGCAGGAGCAGGGACTGAGCAATGAGAGCTCACCCCGTCACGGGGATTCGAACTGCCAACCTTCTGATCGGCAAGTCCTAGGCTCTGTGGTTTAACCCACAGCGCCACCCGCATCCCGTATATATGGGTAGCAGTGACCAAAGTTTGGACCTTGTCCGCCAAAATGCAAAACACTATTTCTGGGCAAAAGAAAGTGAAAATGTGCCGGTGTACACTGTTTTACGTGCATTCCACCCGTTTTGCAAAATTTCGCTTCCAAGATTCAGGCTTGCAAGAATGCGGATACATGTTTTTACAAGGTCAGGTGTTGAACAGGACAAGTAGAGCGATGCATGAGGAATAGGAGGATGTGCAGATTATCATAGGCTCATCCCCAGCTATCAGGATCCCTGTTCAAACCCTGTTTGATTTCTGATCCTTTGACAGAAGTCCTTTTAACTTTTTCAGCAAATGGTCTAGAAACCTACAATTAGGTTTACAAAGAAGCTGTGGTTTTCAGGGAGCCAAGCTTTGCTTCCGATATTTTAGGATTGGTTGTTTGTTTTTGTTTTTTTTTAAAGAAGAAAATAGGGTGACCCTAACTCTGACTACAATCAGGCATGGAGTGGTTTTAGCTTCCTTTTTGGTTCATGATTCTTGGAGGGTTCCTCTGTATTTTATTTTATTTTATTTTATTGTAACGGACAGCTAAACCTGCCAATTGCTGTCATTTCCCTCTGGCCAGCTAGTCTAGAATTATTCTGTTTTTTATTCATTCTGGTCCTGCCTTCAATATTCTGGGTCTCTGAGGCTCCCCCTCCCCCTTTGACAGCCTCCATCACAGACCAGATGGAGCATGCAGAACACTTACCTCATACACACCACAAAAGATGGACATGAACTTGCTCAGGACGGCAGCACAGATGCTGGCAATATGCACAAAGGGGCCCTGCGGAAGGAAGGAAGGAAGGAAGGAAGGAAGGAAGGAAGGAAGGAAGGTTGAGGAGCATCGTTCAATTCAGTTTTATGCCAAAAAAGTAGCAAAGATTCTGCCTCTCCTATCTGTTTTTATCACTCCCAGACCTACCAACATCTTTGTAAGACTCTCATGCCGCTGAAAAGGCACACTTTCGAAATCTACCTTTAGGCAGCCCATGCGTGGTTGGCAAGATCATAAATGTAATCAAAATGACAAGGTGAGTTAAAAGGTCCTTAATGGGAGAGGAAGAAGGTTAGGTGTCTCCCTCTGTCGGCTGAGAGAGAGGCCTCCAGTCGAAGGATCGGCTGCTTATTATTTCAAAGCAATGTGTGAGCATCAGCCTTCCCCAGAAGCTCCTGGGTCACATGATAAAGCTCACATAATGTTGTATTTTAATCTTGTTTTTAAGTTGTATTCATTTAAACTTGTTTTTATTATTGCTTGTTAGCCGCCCTGAGCCTGGCCTTGGCTGGGGAGGGCAGGGTACAAATAAAATAAAATTATTATTATTATTATTATTATTATTATTATTATTATTATTATTATTATTACCACCTGCCCTGTTCTTTCTCCGCAGCCCTCCTCCTCCTGGCCTTGTTCTCATTAGGAGTGCTCCATCTTCCAACTTTACCTTCTACCTGCCTCCTTCCCCAGGAGGTTGGACTAGATGACCCTTGTGGTTCCCTTCCAATCCTATGGTTCTGCCTGCTGACCCTGCAGCCACTACACCCATCGTTCCCCGTGCCCCTTCCTAGGAGCTAGACCATTGGCAACTCTTCTGCCTGGTCTGCCTCCCCCTCTAAGAAATTAGAGTGGCTGAGTTAGCCACCATCAACCTCCTTAGGCAATAGGAAACAGACGGCCACAAGTAGAAACAGCAACAAAATGTTGCAGTGTGGGGTGCGGCTGTTCTGTATCCCAGCTTTTTCATTCTGTTCTCTCTTCTCCAACAGCTGGACAGCACTCCGTGGCCACTAAACACCCTCAGTTCTCAATGGGCTGTTTTGGGTTCCCCTAACAGAACATCTTTCACTATAAATAGAGTCGTACCTTGGTTTTCGAACAGCTTAGTTCACAAACAGCTTGGAACTCGAATGCCGCAAACCCAGAAGTAGGTGTTCCAGTTTGTGAACTTTGCCTCGGAAACCGAACATTCAGCGTGGCTTCTGAATGGCTGTAGGACACTCCTGCAGCCAATCGGAAGCCGCGCCTTGGTTTCTGAATGTTTCGAAGTCGAACGGACTTCTGGAACGCATTCTGTTCGAAAACCAAGGTACAACTGTATATGTTTCTATTTTTGCAAACCTCAGGGTTTTCCCAAGCCTGAGAATACTTCCCTTATGTGTAGGTGGTGCTGTATGGGCTTCATTAGCAACAGCACTCATAGCCTGAACATTAAAAATAGAGGTGATGGGGATGAAATCTGCGTCCCCAGCACTAATAATAATATTAATAATAATAATAATAATAATAATAATAATAATAATAATAATACAGTGGTGCCTCGCTAGACGAAAAGAATCCGTTCCGCGATTCTCTTCGTATAGTGGTTTTTTCGTCTTGCGAAGCAAGCCCATTGACGGCTTAGCGGATTAGCGCTATTAGCGGCTTTTAGCGGCTTAGCGGATAAGCGGCTTAGCGGCTTAGAAAAAGGGGGGAAAAGGGGGGGAAAGTCGGAAAAACTCGCAAGACATTTCGTCTTGCGAAGCAAGCCCATAGGGAAATTCATTTTGCGAAGCGCCTCCAAAACGGAAAACCCTTTCGTCTAGCGAGTTTTCCGTCTTGCGAGGCATTCGTCTTGCGGGGCACCACTGTAATAATAATAATAATAATTGCATACCACCATATACCTGCAGGTCTCAGGGCAGTTACAACATAAAATCACAAGATAAAATACATAATAAAAACAAAAACAACCCAGTAACCTCTCTCCTCCCCAACACATTTTAAAAAGGCATTGGACGTCAATCAGCAAAAGGTCTGGTTAAAGAGGAACATTTTTGCCTGGCGCCTAAAGGTGTGTAATGAAGTGTATAATGAAATTACACTCCCTGCCTTCTGCGACTTGCCCTTCTCCCCTCCCCAAGCCCCGGCGGTGCTCACCTCTTTCCCGACAGGTATCCCACTTCCTAGGCCAGCTGTCAGGCTTACAACTTTGGCCACAAAAGCTTTGGGTGTGAGGTATTCCTTGAGGACGACTCCCCGCATAATGGTTTTCAGCTCAGGGATCCCAGAGCCTGAACAAAGCAGAAAGGAAAGGTGAGGGATTGTGCCACAGAAGAGACCCTGTGCAGAGAGACTGGGGCTCAAACTACAGGTGACAAACACCTGTTAGCTAAAAAAAAAAAGTTCACTCCTATTGCAAAGAAAGCAGGGGGTTCTGAACAAACGGGGTATGTGGGGAGCCAAATTCTTCCCCCTCTCTGCAGCTAATCTCTCCCCATGGTCCCTCTCCTCACCCCACCCCAATCTTCTGGGAGGAAAACGCCTAAGGGAATTAAAAGGCAAGAGCAGAAAATATCAGCTCCCTCTGGCGATGCTCCCTTCTTGCTCTAAAAATGGGAGTCGGGGGGAGACTGCATACATGACTGGGGCAAGCCTAGGCTTAAAAGAAATGGATTTGTTGCTGTGGATAATCTAAGGGCCCCTCCAAACTGGTGTTTTATTGCAGGTATATTTTCTGCAACATGTTCTTAACATAGTAACAGTGCATTGGCAGTGGGTTTATTCTGTTTTATAGAATAATAATAATAATAATAATAATAATAATAATAATAATATATACCCTGCCCACCTGGCTGGGTTTTGAAATGCTTCAATAATAATAATAATAATAATAATAATAATAATAATAATAATGTATTATTTATACCCTGCCCATCTGGCTGAGTTACCCCAGCCACTCTGAGCGGCTTCAAATCAAGTGTTAAAAACAATACAGCATTAAATATTAAAAACTTCCCTAAACAGGGCTGCCTTCAGATGTCTTTTAAAAAGAAGATAGCTGCTTATTTCCTTCACATCTGAAGGGAGGGTGTTCCACAGGGCAGATGCCACTACTGAGAAGGCCATCTGCCTGGTTCCCTGTAACCTCACTTCTCGCAATGAGGGAACCTCCAGAAGGGCCTTGGTGCTAGATCTCAGGCTGAACGATGGGGGTGGAAACACTCCTTCAGGTATACAGGTATACAGGTATAATATGCTACCATGTTATTGCTTTCTGGAGGAGTGATAGCACAACAAAGAAGGGACAAAAAATAAACTAGAACGTTTGTGATGTGGAAAGTGACGGAATTCCAGCAGGAAGTTAAAGTTATGTCCTGACTAGAAATGAAGCAATGCACACCGTCCAACTTTTTCAAATTAAAAAATGGGACACAAGTCTTCAAGGATTAACTCCTGGGCAAGTCACGTGATTCACGCTGCAATCACAACCCCCAAAGTGCTTTAGGGGGCAAGACTGCGGCGTGAGAGCGCGTAGCACCCTAAATGGCCGCCACGATCTTGCACAATAAAATAGGATTTCCCGTTTTTTCCAGGACACTTGACGGTTATGGCAGTGTGACTGCCACCAAACCTTTGCAGGCGCAAACTGCACTGAAAGAGGGGTTGTTTGTGACCTCCCTGACAACATCATGAGCACAAATCATCACAAATGCATGTGATGAAAAAGATGTCAGGAGGCATCCTTAGCCTTAGACAAACAGGCAAATCTTCCCATCCCTTGCTCTCTCTCACCCACAGCCTGCGGAGAGACAAGTTGGCAGAAGAGGGCAGCAAAGAGGATCAGGACGAGCGGATAGGTCACCCAGGCCAGGTACTGCATAGGGATACTTGGGTGCAGCGAGTTGTACATCCACTTGTAAGCTGTAGTGGGGGCATAAAAACAAAGGCCAGCAACTTCAGAACATGAAAAGAATCCAGTGAGCAGCAAACTAAACCAAATTCCCCAACCTGGCACCCTCCAGATGTCGAGGACTACAATTCCCCTCAGCCACAGTGCTGGAGACAAATGTTCATTGTGTGCTTCATAATTGATTGGAGTGTTATGGTTACCCAGTCTCTTAGTATGTGTCCCCTGCCTCCGTGAAATAAAGCAGCGGGGGGATTGGGTTAAGTTGATTGTAGCAGCAGTATACAAACAGGGGCAACTGGATGCTTTCCTACCTGGGGGGGGGAATATGGGGGTTCTTGAGGGGGAGTTGACGCTGCAGATAAAACATTTAAATGCTTTTGTTGTTGTTGCAAGGGCACCAAGTCCATGGCTGAGTGGAGATTTCAAAGCCTTTTTGCACAGAAATGAAAAAGGGGGGGGAAATGCTGTACTTATTCTGAAGTATTAATAAACCGCCACAACAAATGAATACGCTGCCTGTTGTTTAACTATTTATCCAAGCATGAGCATCTAAACAAAACTGCCCTAAATCTTAAAATCACTTTTGACCCCCTGCACCTGAAATGCCATGCCTGCACTGGAAGACACAAGATCTACCCACCTTGGAAGAATGGCAGACACAAGTAATAGACTATATGGAATTGGCAGAAATGACTGGCAGAATCCGAGATCAAGGAGAAGAGTTGGTGGAAGAAGACTGGAAGAAGTTCAAAGCTTATCTACAAAATCATTGTAAAATTTATGAGTGCTAAGGGCAGCGTAAATGAAACGATGGGGTTCCAGTGATTAGGACAAGGAAGAGTATAAAGGGAAAGATAAAGGATAAAACGATTTTGAATGAGCTTGCTGAAAAAACTTTTAAAGTGGAATACAAGAAGGGAGGCGGGAGGAAGTAAGGAAAATAAGGTTTTGAAGACTATTAGAATGAACCAGAGTTTTCTTTTAATGTTTCTGTTATTATTATGTTGAATCTTTTGTATGTTTTTGTTTTTTTATGTTTTCTGATATTGTTTGTATTTTTGTTGATTGTTATTTGTTGTTTCGAAGTTTGTTATATTTTGTGAAACTTAATAAATATCATTTAAAAAAAAAAAAAATGAAATGCCATGCCTGGTCTTGCACTGAATGTAGTACAGTGGTACCTCGGGTTACAAAAACCACAGGTTACAAACACTTCGGGTTACAGACTCCGCTAACCCGGAAGTAGTACCTCAGGTTAAGAACTTTACCTTAGGATGAGAACAGAAATCGCGTGGTGGCAGCAGCGGGAGACCCCATTAGCTAAAGTGGTACCTCAGGTTAAGAACGGTTTCAGGTTAAGAACGGACCTCTGGAACGAATTAAGTCCGTAGCCAGAGGTACCACTGTATTGCCAGCTGAAGATGAGCTGGTGAAAGACCTACGGCAGAAACATAGCTTATTTTACAGCTCATGAAACTTGAGTTCTTGGCATAGTTTTAGGGTTGGCATTGGGAGAGAGCCGGACTCTTGTGCCTTTAACAGCTATGTGGAAGCAGATATTAAATATAGAAAGCCTTTTGTAATATGGAACTCCAATTAGGAGGAAAACGTCACCTTCTGATATTCTGAGTACTTACAGAGTTACAATTCCCAGAAACCAGTAACAAACTACAGAGCCCAGAAAAGTATAGGGTGTACACAGACACAGTGGGAGATGGAGGACTAGCAATATATATGAGGAACAATGGGTCACAAAAGTTGGGTGCCTCTTCTCTCTGTCGAGCGGTGGCAAGAGCCCATGGGGTTCCAGGCATTCACCCAGGGTCTGTGTACCTTCGGAAAACTTAGACACAGCAAAGACTGTTGTAGCTTTAAGAAATATTGTTTATTCATCTATTTACACCTTCAATCTGCATGGAGGAAGTCTAGGATGGACATTTCAAGAGGAGCTTGTCCTTCCCAGCAGTGCAGCCCTGGAGTCTAAGGCATATCACCCAGCCAGCCTGCAGCCAACCTGCCCAAGATGGATCCCAGTCTTTTTTCTTCCCTCTTCTTCTTCCCAGACCATCTTGCTCAAAAACTCTTCCCTGTCACCTCAAACACACACCCCATCACCTTGGCAACACCTGTCTCCCCAAGCCAAAGGATTCCTCTCCGATGGCCCATCAACCCCTTTTATCATGTCAAAAGATTTGTGTTAAGTTGTGGGTGAACATATCAGACGACACAGTGATTCTTCAAACAGCTCTTGTTTATTCACAGGCCAGAACAGAACAGAACTGAACTGAAGGGTTCAGCCAGCCTGCTTATATAGCACTCCACTACAACGCAACTGTAACACTTTCTGTAACTATCCAATCACTGAACGTCACTTTCAATCCCTTATTTGCATATGTGGACCTGAGTGAAAACTATCTACAGCATCCCCCTGCTGGCCCAGGGTGAGAACTTCAGTACATAACAATTTGCTCTTTGCCAGGCCAGCCCGGGGATTCCTTGTCTGGCACAGTTCTGCAGCTTGTACTTTCATTCATATCCCAATTAATCGAAATCCCACAATGTATTGATTTCTAGGGTTTAGGGGTGGGGTCCCCCAATCTATAACACCTGCTTATGCAGGAGGCACCAAAAGCCTGCGGTAGCTGTTTGCCTGTGTCACTGTCACCCGCACCCCATTCCCCTAACTCTCTTGTGACTGCTTCAGCTCTGAGTTCATATTGTGTACCTCAGCAGGGGTCGAGGATTCCCCTCAATGGTCACTGAGGCTGGAGCCACATGCAAACTGAATGCTGTTCCCTGACTTTGTGTAAGGTAAAGGCAGCCATGTCATAGCTATTACTAAAAGCCTGGATTCAGGAACAAGGATCTGGATGTATTTTCTTCAAATTGGCAAGTGAGAGTTGGTGTAGAGTAGTGAGAAGACACCCTCCGTCTGCTCATAGAGTACATATATGCCTTTGCAAACCTGGTCTGTTGTTTTTTAAGACCTTTCAAACTTCACACAGATCTTCTCCCTTGTTATTGCTCTTCCCAGCAGCCTGTAGCATGGATTCATATGTGTGTGTGTGTGTGTGTGTGTGTGTGTGTATATATATATTATTGGTTTACAAAAATATATGCACTGTCTCTTTTTTCAAGTTGCGTTTTCTACAGATCAGTTTCATTTGTTGTGAGACATTAGTGTTACATACACCAATTACATGCCCTCTTAAACAATCCAGTAGTAAAATCAGCAGCAACTAGGCCCTTGACAACCTTCGAAAACCTCCTCCTAACAACAAAGGGACATGGCAAAGGGATGGTATCCGCAATAGACAAAATGCTCCAAAATCCCACAAACCCCCTCGACGTAATCAAAAAACAACTGGAGGACAACATAGGCTATAAGATTAACCCCACCCAATGGACTAGAATGTGGTCTAAACCTCCCTTTAAATCCATATCAGCGAAAAGAACTCACTCTGAAACTCACAGATGGTACCTAACACTACGTAAACTAGCGCTGATGCGCCCAGGAGTCTCACCAAAATGCTGGAGAGGATGCACCTCCACAGGCACATACTTCCACATGTGGTGGGAATGTCCTAAAGTCCAACTCTCCTGGATTTGTGTTATTAATGAAGGGTTTTTGGTGTAAACAATGTACCTGGTGAACAACAAATGAGTTGGGGGGGGATTCGCAAAGAATCAGTCCACCTACCTTGCAGGCTCTTGGCACTGGAGTAATCCACCCCCCAGCTCACCAGTGCCATGACAAGGCCCAGGAGGACCAAGAAGATCCAGTCTTCTCCCATCTTCTTGGTAACATAGTTCTGGATTCTTTTAGCACAGGCTGTGGAGGATAAAGAAATTTCAGACCATAACAGTGCGAGCTGACAAAAAGCTGCAGTACTTGGATATCAGTTCAATCAGCTTCAATGAATTCAACAGGAATCAAATCAGCTTCGATCCATGTACTTAATCAAATATTGACTGTGCATTTGGCTTAAAATCAGCAAACAGTAGGCAAGAAAAAATAAGAAATGTTTCCCATTTCACCTAATCTGTGAAAACTGTAAAACTGGCAGACCTGAATAGTCCATCTAACAGGACATTACATGTTGTGCATTCAAGAACAATATGATAAAAGCCACATCATGGTGTCGGTCTCCTTCCATGAACTCCTACTTTCCAGAGCTCAAAAATATCAGAGGCGCTTTGAGAGTAAGTTATCATTTCTGAATTATCTCATTCTGTATATTAATGGCCCCGAAACCCTTACATTCGCCTAATCCTTTTCTTGAGCCAATTTATTCCACTGTCTTCCTACTGCTATGGCTAGTCATTCCTGGTGATAGCTTCGTTTCGACTGTAAGAGCATTTAAGTTCTTATTTCTACCACCTGCGTTCAACATGCATATTTGTAAATAAACTCGAATGCTACAGAATCCACCATAAATGTCCAGCGACCTCAGAAACCAAACCCAGGAAGCTGCTCCTGGAATGCATCACCTTGCTGAGAAATGAGTAGCACATAATAGTGCCATTTAACCAGCTAATCACTTGTGAAAAGTTCCTCAACTCTTACCTCAAGCCTGTTTCTGGAAATCTAACTCTAACCTCTGTAACTCATGCAGCAGGTCTAGGGAAACTCTGGCCTTCCAAATGTTGTTGTGGTACGGTACGTCTCCCATCAGCCTAGACTATTGTCTATGCTGGCTGGGGTTGATGGGAGATGTAGTTCAGCAGCATCTGAAGAACCAGAGGTTTCCCACTCCTGCCACAGTTATTTGGTGTTCAATGTGCAGCTCCTCAGTACACACCAGTGTAGTAGGAAGGTTCTCCTGAAGGTAGATAGCTTCCAGAAGATGGAATGAAAGTACCAAAGCTTTCTGTTTACCTCTGGGATTGTTTCATTGCATCCACACAAACACAACCCTGACACAATTAACTCCATCCATTTTCACGCTGGATAGTGTACCAGTGTGAAGAGCCCGTTGGAAAAGCAGGGCTTCCCTGAGGCCTACCATGGCACTTGGAGTAGCGTTCTGCTTTCACTTCAGCCTGGCTGACTCGCTTCAGGGGCCCCTGGCCATTGCGTTGGGGCCTCTTCTCCCCCAGGAGTTCATCTTCTTCCTTCCGGGAAAGACTGCAGAGGTTGTCTGTGTACTGGCCATAGAGCTGTGGACAGAGGAGTGGGCAGTTAGCACAACCAAGTTACTCATAAGACAACAAAAAGAGACCAAGGGGACTTGATAGCAGCAAGACCCCATAGGTGGTTTCCCTAGATCCGTGCCGTCTTTAATTTACATCTACCTTAATGATGTGTAACTAGCATGCAGACCGTAACCACCTGATGAATCTGCATGTGTGATCAAGCCGTATCTCTGGAGAAATGTTAGGTCCAAACTAGATGCATGTAACAGTCTCCAAACTTGTACTTGTACAGTGGTACCTCGGGTTTAGTACTTAATTCGTTCTGGAGGTCCGTTCTTAACCTGAAACTGTTCTTAACCTGAAGCACCACTTTAGCTAATGGGGCCTCCTGCTGCTGCTGTGCCGCTGGAGCACGATTTCTGTTCTCATCCTGAAGCAATGTTCTTAACCTGAAGCACTATTTCTGGGTTAGCGGAGTCTGTAACCTGAAGCGTATGTAACCTGAAGCGTATGTAACCCGAGGTACCACTGTACTTTAAAAAAATGAAAAAAAGTGCATTGGGATGTATAGTCCTTTGCTATGGACCATTTTTCCAATTATGATGTTTTTCCATCTGTAAGGGGAAAGATATGAACACAGCCTTTGTGTATTATGTGTACACACTAATCCTGCTTTCTGAACAGAATGCAATCCCAGGAAAATCATTCTTTAGGCGAGAGTTCACATAATGAGCTGGCGATTTCCATTATTTCAGACGGGAACATTTCTAATCTGTGATTTGCCTCCTTCTGTCCCTGGTTTCTGCCCAAAAAAGGCAAACAAAGGTGATTTGTCTGATCTCCCTTGCTCCCTGATCTTGCTAATCTCCCTCCTTCCCTCCATGGTTTCTGCCTGAAATGACTGCCAGTGACCAGCAAAACACAAACAACTAAAGAAGTGGGCAAACCCTGGACATTCAGATATCTGAATCAACCATTTGTGTAGCAATGTCTGAGTATAATTCTTTGCGTTCAGATAACTGAAATTTTGCATGAGAAGTATTCTGATAGCCGGACCTGCGTGTACAATCCCTGTAACCCACATGATCATATCATTTACAAATCATTATCATTTACCACTGTGCAATTAGTTCTTTGGCATTAAAATCAACAGACCAGCCAGATACAGGAAATAAGCCAGTGCTGCAGAGCAACAGGAAGAAAGTAAGATCCATTATTTTCAAAATGACTGTGATCAACAATAAATGGAAGATGCTGAGGCTGCAGTTTTAAAAAATAATAATAACCCCCTGTGGCGATCACACAGGGTCCCCGGACCCTGAGTGCATGTTCTGGAAGTTGGGCAATAGGGGCAGTACAGGATTCCTTTTGGTGTACCGACCTCCCCGCTGCACCAAGGACTCCCTGTCTGAGCTGCTTCAGGTCGTGGCGGATTTTCTCCTGGAGACACCTAGTTTGGTTGTCCTAGGAGATTTTAACATCCATGCCGACACGACCTTACAAGGGGCTGCTCGGGACTTCGTGGAAAGCATGGCCTCCATGGGGCTGTCCCTGAATAAGTTTGGCCCAACTCATAGTCATGGACATGCCTTAGACCTGGTGTTCACCTCTAGTGACGTGGGTGATCTGACACTAAGTAAAAGTGAAACAAAAGAAGTGCCATGGTCAGATCACTTCCTGGTGCAACTGGACTTCTCTGCGACCCATCCCCTCTGCAGGGAGGTGGGACCAATTCGGATGGTCCGCCCCGCCACTTAATGGATCCAAATGGTTTCCAGAGAGTGGTAGGGGATGCTTTATCCCATGTTGATGGCCTTTCAGCTGATTCCCTGGTGGCCCGCTGGAATGCGGAGTTAACCAGGGCTATCGACTGTCTGGCTCCGAAGCGCCCTCTCCGATTGCATGGAGCCCGGACAGCTCCGTGGTTTTCTTCGGAACTGAGGGCGATGAAACAATCGCTGAGACGGCTAGAGCGTCGGTGGCAAAAAACTCACTCTGAATCTGACCGGACACAGGTTAGAGCTCAACGTCGAGCCTACCAAGTGGCGATAGCGACGGCGAAGAAGACTTTCTTCACCGCCTCTATTGCATCTGCAGAAAATAGTAGCAGGAGACTCTTTCAGGTGGTTCGTAATTTAACGGAACCACCTTTACCACCGGGGCCTTGTAAAGACCCCAAGATCTCCTGCAACGATTTTGCAAAGTTTTTTGCAGATAAAATCACTCATATTCGGAGGGAGCTAGACACCACCGTGGGAGCAGTGCCGGGGCGGGAGAGTGCTAGAGCTCTGTCTGGTCAAGTTGCATGGAATCAATTTCAATCCGTTACCCCCGAGGATGTGGACAGGCTGCTTGGACGCGTGAAACCAACCACCTGTCTCCTGGATCCTTGCCCATCCTGGCTAATAAAAGCAAGCCGAGAAGGGCTGGGCGATGGGCTCTGCGGGGTGGTGAATGCTTCCCTCTGTGAGGGAACATTCCCAGATCCGCTGAAAGAGGCGGTCATTAAACCGCTTCTTAAAAAACCATCTTTAGACCCGGCCAGTATGGCCAACTATCGCCCAGTCTCAAATCTTCCTTTCTTGGGCAAGGTGATTGAGCACGTGGTTGCTGAACAACTCCAGGCACGCCTGGAGGATGCGGACCATTTGGATCCCTTCCAATCGGGATTCAGGCCTCATCATGGGACTGAAACTGCCTTGGTCGCGCTGGTTGATGACCTCCGGCGAGCTAGGGACAAAGGTGAGAGTTGTTTCCTAGTTCTGCTGGATCTCTCAGCGGCCTTTGATACAATCGACCATAACATCCTTCTGGACCGTCTAGAGGGGCTGGGAGCTGGGGGCACTGTTATACAGTGGTTTCGCTCCTTCCTCCTGGGCCGTGTTCAGAAAGTGGTGGTGGGGGATGAGTGTTCAGACCCCTGGGCCCTCACTTGTGGGGTGCCTCAAGGTTCCGTCCTCTCCCCCATGCTTTTTAACATCTATATGAAGCCGCTGGGAGAGATCATCAGGGGGTTTGGACTGGGTGTTCATCAATATGCAGATGATACCCAGCTCTACCTCTCTTTCAAATCAGAACCAGTGAAGGCGGTGAAGGTCCTGTGTGAGTGCCTGGAGGCGGTTGGAGGATGGATGGCGGCTAATGGATTGAGGTTGAATCCTGACAAGACAGAAGTACTGTTTTTGGGGGACAGGGGGCGGGCTGGTGTGGAGGACTCCCTGGTCCTGAATGGGGTAACTGTGCCCCTGAAGGACCAGGTGCGCAGCCTGGGAGTCATTTTGGACTCACAGCTGTCCATGGAGGCGCAGGTCAATTCTGTATCCAGGGCAGCTGTCTACCAACTCCACCTGGTACGCAGGCTGAGACCCTACCTGCCTGCGGACTGTCTCGCCAGAGTGGTGCATGCTCTAGTTATCTCCCGCTTGGACTACTGCAATGCGCTCTACGTGGGGCTACCTTTGAAGGTGACTCGGAAACTACAACTAATCCAGAATGCGGCAGCTAGACTGGTGACTGGGGGCGGCCGCCGAGACCACATAACACCGGTCTTGAAAGACCTACATTGGCTCCCAGTACGTTTCCGAGCACAATTCAAAGTGCTGGTGTTGACCTTTAAAGCCCTAAACGGCCTCGGCCCAGTATACCTGAAGGAGCGTCTCCACCTCCATCGTTCTGCCCGGACGCTGAGGTCCAGTGCCGAGGGCCTTCTGGCGGTTCCCTCATTGCGAGAAGCAAAGCTACAGGGAACCAGGCAGAGGGCCTTCTCGGTCGTGGCGCCTGCCCTGTGGAACGCCCTCCCATCAGATGTCAAAGCAATAAATAACTACCTGACATTCAGAAGACATCTTAAGGCAGCCCTGTTCAGGGAAGTTTTTAATCTGTGATATTTTAGTGTATTTTTGGTTTTTATGGAAGCCGCCCAGAGTGGCTGGGGAGACCCAGCCAGATGGGCTGGGTACAAATAATAAATTATTATTATTATTATAATTGACGGTCTATTGATCCCTGTGCCACCACTGTGATTGCTTCCCCGCTGCCACCAACCCGTTTCTCTCGGGTACACACGGAGTCCAGACAGTTGTTAACATCAAACCAAATAAACAAGTTTATTTTATAAGCCTTAACAAGTTTATGGTTTCAGATAATTTTTCTTGTCAGTTTCTTAATCTTAGTTTCTTTACTGGCCTATACCTTCCTAATAACTTCTAAATGATTATCTCAACTGTCTATCTGACTCCTCTTAACAGATTCTCTCACTCTCTCACAACACAACTTGACCAACCCACAGACTTATCCTCCCTCTCTCTTCTCTAACACCCCACTGACTTCTTAACAACACTAATTCTAACTCCTCCCCTTGGGTTCCCATTTGCCAATCACTTCACACTCATTTAACCCTTTCCTTATGACCCAGCATGATGTCACCTAGGAGGGCAACCGCCACCCCCCCCCCCTTAAGACAGCTCACCAAATGGAGCCATCGTACCCAGAAAGCAATTGTTCCTCATACTTCTGCTGAAGAAGCTCGGAAAATTATCACCCCATCTTTCTCTGTAAACACTTCTGTTCATATAGTCTTTCCACACCCATGCCAGCGAAACAAAATGCAGCTGCCCTCACAGAGTGGTACAGGGTTGAGCCACAGGGGTGGCATGAGGATACAGCAGGCATCCCCCCCAAAAAAAATTGCCCTTAAAAAATGCACCCAGGGCCACTGCCCTGGCTGCCCCGCCCATCCTATGCCACTGGAATAGCCAGCCACCCCACAAAGACTAACAGATCCAACAGATTTCCAAAATATCCAAAGGATGATGGAGAATACTATGACAACACCTCTGTCGCTGCCCTGGTGGAGATGTGGAATGGAAGACGATCTGGAGCAATTTGACAAGGTTGCTTCTCAGCATCCTCTCCCCAAATCTCTCCATGACCTGGGCTGGGACGAAGCTTTACGTCCATTTGCTGGTCTATGAGGCGGCAGGAGGGATGGCGATGAAGAAATCTTTATCCGCTGCTGCCATGTACCCAGTGAAGTTCTTCCTTTCAGTCTTCCAGTGAAATTATCAGCCTTCTACTTACAGCGGTACCTCAGGTTACATACGCTTCAGGTTACATACACTTCAGGTTACAGACTTCTCTAACCCAGCAATAGTGCTTCAGGTGAACTTTGCTTCAGGATGAGAACAGAAATTGTGCTCCAGCGGCGCGGCAGCAGCTGGAGGGCCCATTAGCTAAAGTGGTGCTTCAGGTTAAGAACAGTTTCAGGTTAAGAACAGACCTCCAGAACGAATTAAGTGCTTAACCCGAGGCACCACTGTACTAATATTCATTAACAAACAGAAAAAGCCAGGAGGATATTCAACCATCTAATTTGTCCCTCAGCCACAAAATTCACTGAGTTACTGTATTTCACTGCATAATAGTCACATTTTTAATGCCGATTCTTCTTTTCCAAAAAAAGGATGGTGTGGTGATTATGTGGTGAAAAACCGAGGCACAACCATTATGTGAGGAAACAATTTTTATTGCCGAACATGCTTATGTTTATGTTGCTTATTAATTGTTAGTAACTGTTTTTGGTGCAATCAAGGTCTCTCGTGCCTCACTCATGGCAGATAACCCGTCCGCTCCCCTTGCACCTTCAGCTGGTACTGAGAATGTGCTCTGAAAATGCCCTGCTACTATTATGCAATGAATGCTTTGGGACCGATTTTAGGGCCCGAATAAAGGGGTGCGACTATTATGAGGTGGCAACAATGATGTGGTGAAATAAGGTATTTTGTTCCAGTCCCGGTCTTTCTGCCTAACCTGCCTCACAAGGTTGTTGTGTGGATGCATCCAGGCAGCCCGGACCTCGCCCCTCCCAATTCCTGTCAGAAGTCCATTTCAGAGGCTTCTCCCCACTGAGCAATCCACTCCTGGTGCTAATTTAAACATGGCCGTCGTTTGAAATTGCACTTTTCTGATTTTTTTGATGCAGTTCTCCAACCAAATAAAGGTAAAGGGACCCCTGACCACTAGGTCCAGTTGTGACTGATTCTGGGGTTGCGGCGCTCATCTCGCTTTATTGGCTGAGGAAGCCAGCGTACAGCTTCTGGGTCATGTGGCCAGCATGACCAATCCTCTTCTGGTGAACCAGAGCAGTACACAGAAACGCCGTTTACCTTCCCGCTGGAGTGGTACCAATTTATCTACTTGCACTTTGATGTGCTTTCGAACTGCTAGGTTGGCAGGAGCAGAGACCGAGCAATGGGAGCTCACCCCATCGCAGGGATTCGAACCACCAACCTTCTGATCAGCAAGTCCTAGGCTCTGTGGTTTAACCCACAGCGCCACCAAACATGCCCATTAGGGAAATGCAAACATAAAAATGTATATATTGCTGAAAATGACTTATGGGAATGCATTGTATTAGGGAATGCTGCTTGTAAATGTCAGCATATTAGGCAAAAATGTATAGAAAACTAGGTATATTTTTGGAGAAATGTGCTCTAAAATGCCAACATCTTTTCATGAGGACTTTCTACTGAAAACACACACAAGCTGATGCAGATATGTGGTGAACCAAAGTTAAGTTTGGAAAAACAAGAAACTGAGAGAAACGGAAAACTGTCTAGATTCATCCATCCCTGGTCAAAATAGCTTTCATAAAGCACACTGATTCTGTAAGGCAGAAAGGTAAGTTGTCCAAACTAAACAAATCAATGTAAAATAAGATTTCCAACAGTAATAAATACAAAATTTATTCTTAAGTTCTCAACAGACTTTTTTTTTAAGGCTCATCACATCACAAAGAACAGGCAGAATACTTTAGCACTGAACCTCAGAAGGAAGATCTACTATTTTCAGCCACCGAAGAGACAAAGCCTCTCCCAGTGGGAAATAACACAGTCCTCTGGTCCAAGGCTACAATATATTTTATAATGGGGCTCAGTGAGAAACTCTGGAGTGGCTGTGTCTTGTACATGATCTTCCCCTAGTGGTTCTAGGTGAGTTTTGAGTTGCAATAAAGTAGAGGAGTAAAAGAGGATTTTCCACTGCAGCAAAAAAATAACAAAGGGTTAGTTTCTTCCTGTTCTCCCTCTTGCTTCTTTTCTCCAGTTTAACTTCTGCTCATGAATGCCCCGGGGGCTTGCAGGCAAGATTGTGGAGCCTAGGTTGGGCAGGGTTCAGAGTTCAAGGTGCTTTTCTGCTCTTGAAGTAGTGCTGTGGATCAACAGGGCTTTGAGCTAGCTGAATATGCTGTCTTACACGCCAAGTAGATTTCTGAATCCTGTTTCTCCCTTTCTTTTCGCATGGCCCCCATTTCTCGGTGAGCGGCCTGGGGAAGGATTTATTTGAGAACACACAGCTCTTTTGTCACATGCCCTTCAATAACCCAGCACTGGCTTGAACGCTCACTAGGAGGCTCGTGTTCCCCCACTAGCAAATGTCCTGAGCTCTTGGCAATTCACACCTCGCAGAACACGGCCCTCCTCCCCATCTTCTGCGCGCACACACACACATGCTCCAAGTGCCAGGAGGAGGATGGGCGATGCTTGAATCAGCAGAACAAGACACTGCCCTTGCCACTATTGCTGGGGAGGGACAGAGAGCATTGAGCCAAATAAAACTCAGCTCCCCCACTCTGCATCTCCTACGAAAGGATGGGGTGGGGGCTGGTTGGTTAGGGGTAACCACACGCTGACAAATGTGACGTTGTGATTCTTACAGGGAGAGGGGAGAGCCATTCGATTTGCAGCAGAAAGGGTTAAGAATACACGAATCGTCTTCTGCTTATTTGCTCCAAATGTCCTCCTCCTTGCTTTTATTAAAAATAAACCATGGTGTTTGGGCTTTAAAACACAGATCCGAGCACGATGTGCAGTGGGACTCCCTGTTTGGGACATCTTCATTACTACTGATGGTTTTCACCACTCCTAAATGTACCCCAAGGGACGCGGGTGGCGCTGTGGGTTAAACCACAGAGCCTAGGACTTGCCAATCAGAAGGTCTTCAGTTCGAATCCCTGCGACAGGGTGAGCTCCAGTTGCTCAATCCCTGCTTCTGCCAACCTAGCAGTTCAAAAGCACATCAAAGTGCAAGTAGATAAATAGGTACCGCTCTGGCGGGAAGGTAAATGCCGTTTCCATGCACTGCTCTGGTTCGCCAGAAGCGGCTTAGTCATGCTGGCCACATGACCCGGAAGCTGTACGCCGGCTCCCTCGGTCAATAAAGCGAGATGAGCGCCGCAACCCCAGAGTCGGCCACGACTGGACCTAGTGGTCAGGGGTCCCTTTACCTTTACCTTTAAATGTACCCCCTATTTCCTCATCCATTCTTGTTTTTTGGGGGGCGGGGCATGGACAATTTTTTTTTCTGCACAGGGATAGCAATGTGGTGCACCTCTGATGCTGTTGGACTCCCGTCAGCCCCTTCCAGCAAGGACAAGTGGTCTGGGATTGTGCAAACTGTAATCCAAGATGCCTCCTTCCTGTCTGGATGGAGAACAGAGAGTCGTGTATACAGGTGTGTGCAGAAACAAGCTTACTATACAAAGGTAAAATTAATACCTGTTGTTCCACCCACTTTGGGCCTGCCCCACACACTGCTGATGAATGGCTCACAGATAGTTGCCCTGAAGGGTTCTTGGGCTGAAGAAGGTTCCTCTCTCTTGAAATAAACCATCATTTATCAATCTTTCTCCTCACTTTTCTTCCTTTGAGGGTTCCAGCAGTATGTGAGGGCACATTCCCATGCCATCAATGTGTGGAGCCCTCCTCATATAACCATGGAGTTGAAAGGGACCACAAGGGTCATCTAAGTCCAACCCCTAGCAATGCAGAAATATTTTCGCCCAACGTGGGGTTCAAACCCACAAACCTGAGGTTAAGATTCTCACGCTCTACCAACTGAGCTCTACTAACGGTTGGCGGGGTGTTTGCATGCCAGTAAGGGGCAAAGCCAAAGCCAAGGACGGGCAGAACTAACCTGGAATAAACACCGCAGTGCATTAATTTTCACCATGGCTACCTCTGTAGATTTATTCAAAAGTAAGCCCTACTGTATTTGATAGTTACTCTCAAGGACTGCCCACACTCCCGCTTGTCTCATGCGTAGAAGGCATGAGTCCAAGCAGTTTTTCGCCTATCCCATGCTTTCTAGACACAGGTCTGAATGGTTTTTCGCTTTTTCTCGCCACTTCTGCAGGGAAAACAGGCTCTTTAGTGCTAAATTGGAGCCAACATCCATCTGCAAAAAATCTGGTTGCTGTTTGCTCCGATTCAGCACTAAGGAGCAGGTTTTCCTGGGGGAAAGCAGCAGGACAAACAAAAGCCTGGATGAGCCTTCAAATAAGTATACAGAGATTTATTATTATTAGTTATTATTTTAGTAGAACGGACCAATACAACTACTGTTCTGGAAAGCAAGTGAAAATAATTCCTTTCTGACTTTACTGTGTCACAAACGCACATGGCGGAAGCCTACCAATTCATTCCCAGAGAGCTTGGAAACAATGACTTCTTTTCCCCCAAGTCAATTGGGGATAAAGTAAAAAGCCATCAATATATCAAATAAAATATTTACCCTTCTGACTGTTTTTAAACTGCATAGAAAAAGGGGAAAAACACTTTTTAAAGCCAAGAAATATAGAGGAAACAAAGAGGGAGGGAGGAAATATGATGGGATTGAATAACAGAGCAGCTTCAGGAGGCATTGCAGACGGCATAAAATGTGACTACCTATGATGTTGACCTAACTATGATGATGCAGCAATAAACAACTTTAAAAACAAAACAAAAACAAAGTCCTTATACTGTACTTATACACTGTAATCTATTGTGTCTTATTTCTATTCAACCATGCTATGACAGGCGTTGATGGTGTCTCAAATCATATGAACTAAAGTATGCTTAGCTAAGGACTAAATCACACTCCTACAACTGCATACACACTATAGCTTTAAAGCACAACTGAAGCACCCTTCTTTCCCCTCTAAAAACTCTGGGCACTGTAGTTTGTTAAGGGTTGCTGGGAACTCTTATCTCTGTGAGGGGTAAACTACAGCACCCAGAATTCTTTGCAGGGAGGAATGCGTTTTTAATGTGCTTTAAAGGTACAGTGTGTGTGTGCACATTCATCTATCACAGAATATATAAAAGACAGAATATAAAACACCTGTATTTAGAATAGAAAATACAGAATATAAAAACATCTGTATAGGCCAGTGGTGGGGAACCTGCTGAAAGTGGGATACTTGTGGTTCCCAACCTCATTTCATGCAGAAGGGGAGGGAGGGAAAGAGTCAGAGACAGAGAGTCCACATGCTGTTTTCCTTCTCTCTCTCCCCACCTCCCCTCTCTACTGTAGGTTTGGAATATTGGAAAACTTCTATTAAAAAATTTTTGTTAAGGTGCTTGTGCATGAATAAACAAATTCTTGCATGTATGCCCAAATTGGACCTCAGGTTTCTGGATGAGTAAGTACTAATTGAGGGGAGGGTGACAACAAGGCAAAGTACCAATATCCTCAAGCATTAAAAGGGCAAAAATGTAAATGACCCCTGGACAGTTAAATCCAGTCAAAGGTGATCTGGGGTTGCAGCCCTCATCTCACTTTCAGGCCAAGGGAGCCAGCGTTTGTCTACAGACAGCTTTCCAGGTCACGTTGCCAGCATGACTAAACCACTTCTGGCGCAACGGAACAACACAACAGAAACCAGAGCGCACGGAAACACTGTTTACTTTCCTGCCGCAGAGGTACCTATTTATCTACTTGTTATGGGGTGCTTTCCAACTGCTAGGCTGGCAGGAGCTGGGGCAGAACAACGGGAGCTCACTCCGTCATGGGGATTGAAACAGCCGACCTCCTGATTGACAAGCCCAACAGGCTCAGTGGTTTAGACCACAGTGTCACCCACACACCCCATCAAACATTAACCTACTAGTGTGGAAGGGAAACATGGAGGTGGATTTTAAAGGAATAAAACTCAAAGCACTCATGTGGGGATGAAGGCACTTAAACCCACACATGGAAACAGCAACCCATATGCCCTAGTGTATGCCCTAGTCTGAAACTCTCTAACACTAACACTGGAATAAATCCAGTAGGATTTGCATACAAATAAATCTGAATAGACCACTGTGTGTCTCTATTTCTCTTACTTGCTGAATTGAAAGGGAGAATATGTTGGACCTGGAATTGTGCCTAGAAACAGGCTGGGGCATCCATCAAAGAGACCAAGCAAGATTTTATGCCAAAAAAACAGGTCTGAAACATGATTGAAATAGATGTAGATAATTGGTCTCATCCAGGAGCAACTGGACTTGATCTGCAACCAACCAGCCACTCAAGCACCTTGCCCAGGAAGGCAACATTTGGAATTTGCCAATATTTATTACAATCTTCTGTGTCTCAGAAGGGCTTTTTCATTAGCGGGTATACGACTGCCTCATCTAGGGCAGCTGGGTCTTTCCCCACTTATGAGGTATTCACTATCTCCCTGGTCCAGCTGATCAAAGTTACTCCAGACGATGTTATATGCTGGAAAGGGCAAAGGTAGGGCATGTAGAGGTACACGTGTCCAGACTGGTTCTATACCACATTAAGCTCAATAACAAGCTTTCGTCCATGTTTGGCGAGACACACCTTGAGTCATCTACCACCTTGTGTTCAAGCCACCTCCCAAACTGCTTCATAGCTTAGAGCTTTCCAGTGAATTAGGGAGCCAGCTGGACGTTTCTCAGTGGAAGAGGATATTTGGATCAAGTACATCTATTGCCCTAACTTCACAGGGAGACCAAGGCATCAGCAGTACTGTACAGTATTGGAAATCCTGCAAGAGCTCTCAGAAGCCTCTGAGATTCCATTATCTTCCAGGGTCCAGCAGCCCTTCAGAACAGAATAGTCATGCAAAAGAGAGAGTGCAAAATTTCAAAGATGCTAAGAAGAACAGGTTCTTTAGTCATGCAATATGCCCAAGGTGTTTTGCCCCAAACACTTTTGTCAAGGGCTTATCTTAAAAGATAAAAAGTAACATTTATTGGACGATTGTTAAAACCACACTTAACAATTAAAAAATTAGATTCTGTGTAAGTCCAATGAAAAAACTATTTTAAACTAAAAACAGCTGTAAAACACACTCACATTGCTTTTCCCCCCTTACTTCTTAACCAGTCAGTCTCAAAAGTTTCCAGAACTGGCCCTATTGAATATTTTTCAAGACAATAATGCACACTCACGCTACAAAGAACTCATAAGCCATCTACTCATAACAGCCAGAAACATCATAACTAGACTCTGGAAGGACCTATCAGGAGTAAACCTGGACCACTGGTACCAAACCGTATGGGAAACAGCCCTACTAGAAAAGCTAACGAACAAATTGAAACTAGAAACTCATCTGAACATAATAAAGGAATCAACAAAGCACCCATTACCACCATGAGTGTAGCCAGGATTTATTTCAGGGGCAGCAGGACTTTTGTTGTGGGGCAGAACCTCAGTTAGCTATTTTTAATTATTTTTATTGATTGGGGGGCAACTGCCTCTCCCTGCCCCCCTTGGCTATGCCCATGACTACCACTAGACCACCCTTTTCTGATCCAGATAATAAAACTGTCCCTTGGTTGTCTTGGCTGCCAGGAAATCTGGAGCCTTCCAAACAAGGCAGCGATGACATAAATTTTGAGGGTCCAATGAAAAATACAGACTGGAGTTCCGTAGCACCCAACCACATATTACATCCATTAGCTCAGGTAGGTAGTTTGTTAGGAGTACAACTTTTCCTATTTGAGGATCACGCAGCAATAATCACGTGACGGAGGAAAGCTGGACCCCGCACACTCACCCCACCCCTCCACTGGTCACTCCCCAATTTCCTCTGTGCATTCGGGGCATGCCCCCCCCCAATATGTGGAAAGAGCTGGTGAGATGTGCAAGCTGCATGTGTGCAGCATTACTTATCTCCTTTTTGTGTGATCTTAAACACCTGGATAGGGCTAAAGAGAACACCCAATCTATTTGGTGAGATCAGGGCACAGTACAAGCATTATGGTCCTGCTAGCTAGGGATGATGGGAGTTGTAGTCCAAGAACAGCAGAGAGGGAGGGGGGGTTATTGTTCCATATTGATTGATAAGCCCCACTCGGTCACAAATATATCCTTAAGGTCACCACAAAAATCCTGGGTACAGCCTGGAAAGGATGTTACTCAAAAAAACAACTACCCTCTTCTGATCAATACTGAAAATCAGTCCAATTGCTTCTCCCGCATGCGAGCTCTATAATATTGTGCTTGAGAGCTTTTGCAGTATGTTGTTATGCCACGGCGTGGGCACAGGGCCAGAAAGGGCCTGCAAAAATTGCAGGAGATCCTTGGACAGCAGCTGGTGAGACTGACCTGAGGAGAAAGATTAAAAGAGCTGGCTAAACGATGACTAAGAAGCAATATGATAACGGCCCACAAATATCCGAAGGGTGTAAACACCAAGCAGGGAGAAGCTGAAATTGTGAGTAAAAATGCAAAAAGAAAATAAGGATAAATGCACACATTGCTACCCGGTATATTAAATAACCAGTTCTTAATACCAGAGACTGCTGGACTGCAGGATGTAGTTACACTGGAACGGGGGAAACCCTAGCACTTGAGTTGACTCCGATGCAGCCTGAAGATATAAGCCCTGTGGGTGGTGATGACCTCACAAGGTTTTTCATTTACTATTCTCGTCTTGGGCTCCACACATAGCAGCGGGTACACAGAGTTCAGACCCCTTTCCATTCTTCTCAGCCTAATCCGTGAGCTCCTTCTCTCTCCTGATCCTGAACTCCTCCTCAACCCTTGCAGTAGCTCTCCAAGAGCACATCAGGCCAATGTTTATCGCTACACAACCTTGCCGATTGCTATTTCTGTCCTGGGCTCCCCCCATACCTCTGCCATTGCTCTTGGCCTTTTATTGCTTAACCCTTTGTTAGCAATGCACACACACTTCCTCTTGGGACTTTGAACTGGGAGTCAAAGCAGCCAGGGTTGGGGTGGATAATTATTTTTTCCAGTATCCTTAAATACTAAGTCAAGTCTGCAAACTGAGTAACGAAATAATAGTGACATTGCTTTCTTCATTTTCCCCACTGTTGTTTCCTACACCTCCACTCGGCAGTTCTCTTCCCCTAGCTGAGAGAATTCTCCATTTTTCATCTCTAGAATCAGTTTTAGAGGTGCATCAAAAACTCTCAGGTTTAATTTTTTTAAAACCAGAAATGCTAGTGGAATAGCATCCCCACGACCACTGCACTGATATTTAATTAAACTGTGTGAATATTCACACATTAACCCACTTTACAGGAGGTGGGCAGAGCGCTTCTTCCACTCGCATCTTGCATATGCTCCAAGTGTCCCTATTTTCCAGAGGCTGTCCCAGAATTACGAAAACCATCCTAGCTTCTGATTTGATCCAAGGATATCCCTATTTGCCCAGCTACTGCCACTGCCACCGATCTTGCAAATGAGCCAGCGCTTGACCTGAGTGGTGATGGCAGAAGCAGAGGAGGCTGCAAGGGAGCTTCCCATCGCCTCTCCTTGACCACCACTTCCAGTTTCCTCCTTTGGGCAGCTTGAAGCAGCTGCTGGAGGGTGGATGAGTGGGAGGGGAGGTTGTGGCCACCGAGGCCCAGCCCTGTGTGATGTGCCGGCTCAGAGGGGCAGGCAGAGAGCAGGAAAGGGGGAGTAGACTGGAGCGCAAGAAGTCTTGATTTTATATATTTATATATACAGTGGTACCTCTGACCCGGAAGCTGTATGCCGGCTCCCTCGGCCAATAAAGCGAGATGAGCTAATGGTCATGGGTCCCTTTACATTTACCTTTACCTCAGAGGTCCATTCTTAACCTGAAGCTGTTCTTAACCTGAAGCACCACTTTAGTTAATGGGGCCTTCCACTGCTGCTTGATTTCTGCTCTCATCCTGAAGCAAAGTTCTTAACCCGAGGTACTATTTATGGGTTAGCATAGTCTGTAACCTGAAGTGTCTGTAACCTGAGGTACCAGTGTGTGTGTGTGTGTGTGTGTGTGTGTGTGTGTGTGTGTGTGTGTGAAAAGGTAAAGGACCCCTGACAGTTAAGTCCAGTCACAAACGACTCTGGGGTTGTGGCGCTCATCTCACTTTACTGGCCGAGGGAGCTGACGTTTGTCTGCAGACAGTTTTTCCAGGTCATGTGGCCAGCATGACTAAGCCGCTTCTGGCAAAACCAGAGCAGCGCACGGAAACGCCGTTTACCTTCCCACCAGAGCGATACCTATTTATCTACTTGCATTGCGTGCTTTTGAACTGCTAGGTTGGCAGGAGCTGGGACAGAGCAACGGGAGCTCATCCCATCGCGGGGATTCGAACTGCTGAGCTTCTGATTGGCAAGCCCAAGGCTCAGTGGTTTACACCACAGTGACACCCGCATCCCATATATATATATATATATATATATATATATATATATATATAGCATTGTGAATCCACATCTAATCTTGCCCCCTCCTAAAATTTATTTATTGGTGTGTTTTTCTTTTTATAAGAAGAAGAAGAAGAAGAGTTTGGATTTGATATCCTGCCTTTCACTCCCTTTAAGGAGTCTCAAAGCGGCTAACATTCTCCTTTCCCTTCCTCCCCCACAACAAACACTCTGTGAGGTGAGTGGGGCTGAGAGACTTCAAAGAAGTGTGACTAGCCCAAGGTCACCCAGCAGCTGCATGTGGAGGAGCGGAGACGCGAACCCGGTTCCCCAGATTACGAGACTTCCGCTCTTAACCACTACACCACACTGGCTCTCTAAATAAATCTATCAATCAGGATTAAGGGATTTTCTCAGGATGGCGGAGGGTGTCTGTGCTGTGTCCCGTTGATGTAGTTGTGGTGGAAATGCTCAGGGCAGGGGGCAAATATGGGGGGTCGAGGAGGGTCAGTGGAGAGTGAGAAATGTCCCTATTTTCATCTGAGGAATGTTGGAGGGTATGCTCTTGCCCAATCAGGGATCACAGAGTGAATGGAATGATGTGATAACATTGCATAGCAAATCAGATCTGGTTTGGTTAATGAATATGAACATTTTCACAAGGAGTGCTGGAAGATAACTTTTTAAAGGAGGGTTTTTTTGTGACTGCTGATTACCTGGAGTATGATTTCTGATAAAAATATTTTAGCATCAAAATGATGCTTCAACAAGGCATATGAAATTTTTGACTTGTGCACATACTTGCCTACCTGCAAATATATAAATAGTGTAAAATGTATTTGATATGAGAAAAAGAAGGGACATTCTATCATATGTGGTGGGAGTGTAAAAAGGTGAGAGGCTTCTGGGAAATGATATATAATGAATTGAAAAAGATATTGAAATATATGTTTATTAAGAAACCGGAGGCCTTCTTACTGGGATTGGTAGGAAATGAGATAAGTGAGAAAGATTGTAAACTTTTTCAATACGCAGTTACAGCAGCGAGAATACTTCTGGCCCAAAAATGGAAGCAGGAAGAATTACTGACGGTGGAAGAATGGAGACTGAAATTGACTGATTATGCAGAATTGGACAAACTAACAGGGAAGATTCAGTATCAACGAGACCAAAAGTTCATCGAGGACTGGGGAAGATTTACAGATTATCTGAAAGGCATATGTGATGAACAGATAACGTTTGTTGGTTTTCAAGAGACTCTGTGAAAAACAGAGGAATATTGTTAAAAAGAAAATAAGAGGAGGGAAGGAGATATCTAAAGGCAATACTAAGTTAAGAAATGCGTTAATAATATTGATGCAAACGAAAGATCGGCAGAGGAGCTGAGGGAAGTCAAAAAAAGAGATGAATGTGTGATAAAATGTGAATTGATTGTATAAAAAATGGTTTTTTTTGTTTTGTTTTCTTTTGTGGAAAATGAATAAAAATATTATTTTTAAAAATGTATTTTATATGTATTACAAAGGTGATTAGCTGTACAAAGAGACCTGTTTCTGCACACAGACCTGTTTCTGCACACAGAACTCATGGCTGCTGCTGTTTCTTTAGATTCTGTTGGGTATCAGTTTCCTTATTCGCATGCCAATGGGTTCTCAATGAGTTGGCTGATGAATGTAAGTCAATGAAGGAAGAAGGCCCTTGATTATCAAAGGGATGTTGTCAAGATTCTTCTCAGCTGCACTCAGATCCTGATGCCTCATAGAACTGCCACATTCAGTTACCAAAAAAATGAATGAATGATTACCAATTCCCACTTCAAACTAAATATTCCCAGGAAACCAGCCTAAGTAATTTATGAGAGCTTCATCTAATCAGCATTCATCCGTGCTGCTTTTACACAGTGCACCAATTTGCAAAGCCCCAGAATATGTGAATTCTAGTTGCAAAACTTGCCCATGTCCAAAATGCACCTAAGGCTACATATGTGAAGCAGTCGTGACATTCTTAGCCAAGCTGTGCCTTCCATCCTCTTAGAGCCTCTTTCCCCCATTCAACATATAAACCTCACCCAAGTCATTAAAAAACAGAGCCATTCTCATGGACCAGCGTAGTCTGCTTTGGGCATTAAAAATTCAAAACACGCCACCATGCCCCCTTCACCCTGACTTTGCTGCGATGAGCAAGCTCTAAAGGGAGGCTTACAAACATGTTCACCTGAATGCACTTCCAACCTGATTAAGAACCCATTATGCAGGGATCACATGGAAGCATGTTTGTGCACACAGGCAAATACATTTATTAACCCCCTTTAGACTTTGCTGCTCAGCATGGCAAAGGCAGCGTTGGCAAACGTGCCTCTTATTCTGAATATTGCAATGCCTGAAGAGGACTTGTAGTCTGCTGGTTAGAATGATGAGTTTCAATATGGGGGACAAGTTTCAAATCCCTCCTACTTTCTGGGTAGCTTGGGGATAGGCCTTATTTCTCAGTCTAGCCAAGCCATGGGGCTCCAAATACAGTTTCTGTGGGCAGAATTGTGCCACTGAGCACTTTCCTTGGTGCCTGCAAAGCTTTCAAGTTCCTAAGGAGATGAAGGCGGGTATCTTATTCTCCCACGAAAAGTACATAAAGATGAAAGAGGAAGCGGTAGGGATGATACTTGTTCCCACTTCCTCTTTCAGCTCCATATGCTTTTCAAGGCCCAGATAACCATCGTGGAGCAGAGAGTGGAATGACCTGGTGGGCTGGAGGAAATGAGGAAAATGAGAGAAATCTGGGAGACTAGGTAAAGGGTAGAGGGACCCCTGACCATTAGGTCCAATCGTGACCGACTCTGGGGTTGCGGCGCTCATCTCGCTTTATTGGCCGAGGGAGCCGGCGTACAGCTTCCCGGTCATGTGGCCAGCATGACTAAGCTGCTTCTGGCGAACCAGAGCAGCGCACGGAAACGCTGTTTACCTTCCCGCCGGAGCGGTACCTATTTATCTACTTGCACTTTGACGTGCTTTCGAACTACTAGGTTGGCAGGAGCAGGGACCGAGCAACGGGAGCTCACCCCGTCGCGGGGATTCGAACCGCCGACCTTCTGATCGGCAAGTCCTAGGCTCTGTGGTTTAACCCACAGCGCCACCCGTGTCCCAGGAGTAGGAGGAGGAAAAGAGAGTGACACAGGAGTCAAGAAACAGAGAACAGACTGCAAGACACTCTTTATTGCCTCCCTCTCTCAGACACGCAAGTTGGACCCAGTAAAATCAATCCTCTAGAAATCATGGTTCTAGTGTTTTCCAGCTTTGCTTTGGTATAAAACCATGGATCCAAGGAAGATCCTTATGAATCGACGTAACTTTGAAGGGAGTCTTTCAAAGTCACCATAAAATCATAACTCGCCTCTTTGTACACAGACAAAGGGGAGACTGTAAAATTAAAAAAACCTCAAGGGATTCCATTTAAATTATACAGGATCCAAATTTTACCCATGCACCTCGGAAAAGCATAGTGTGTGCTTTGTGTGTCTATGTCTATTCTTTCAGTCTTTTTCTCCAAGGCAGTGAGAGGCTGACCCTTGGGATGGAGGAGAGAACTGACCAGAAAAGGTGGTACCCATGGCACTTGTTCAAAAATCCAAATGTGAAGTAGGCCCAAATTGGTTGGCGACCCCTGGCCTAATCTATCGCACAGAATTGTTGTAAGGCAACAGCATCACTCTGCACTTGTTGGACTGAGCTACAAATAACACACTAACAAGATCCTCAGAAGCAAAATACATCCACTTGATATAGAAAGGTGATCTTTGCTGTGCATAACACCTATATCATTGACTACTTTATACTACGTTTTATTTTAGCATCTCAAGGCCACATTCTTACTTCCCACACCGAGAACTCCAATGTGGCCTGGTTCCCCTGAACAGCTCCTAAAACCACTACAGAAGACTGGCCATGTCAACCACACCCCGTGTTAAAGCAAAATCCCAAAGTCTTCTACATCACAACCTTCCAAGTTCATAAACAACCTTTCCAAAATTCTGACACTGAATATATGTAGAAAGAGTCTGGTGAAAGGCGGGTAATAATAATAATAATAATAATAATAATAATGGCCCCTGTACCAGGTAAGATTGAACTGTGGCCCAGATGTTCAGGTCTGGACTTTTCCTTCCACGCCATCTCCAAGGAATCCATTTGATTGCTGTGGGCGTCGTGGTAGAAATTACTAACACTTCCATTCAATATATTACAGCGAGACAGCCATCTTTCTCACATCGTACATACATGCCTCCTGGTTCACCTGGTGCTCAGCAAATTTTAAGCAAAAAAATTTTAGCAAAACTTTTAGCCTGCCCTCAGGACCAGCATGAATGTGATGGGCTCCATTCTGACACATCCGCCTATGATTATTCCATAACATCCACCCTACCTGCACGTGGTTGAGGGCCTTCTCCTGGTACTGCACGCCGTCCCCAGTTCCCCCGGTATCGTGCCCCGCCTCGGATGGGATCCCATAACTGGTGCAATTTTCATAGTGCATGTAGTCGTACTGGGGGGCACCGCCCCACAACGCTGGGCCCTTCTTGGCGTCATCCGCCTTGTGCTCCGAATGCTCCATTGCGCTATACTCGACTTCTTCTGAGCTGGGACACGGGTGCTGCAGGACGAACGCCGAGCCCCACAAGCTGTTTGGCCCAAGGCATGGCCTCTTGTCTGCCGACCTCTCCTTCCCTATCCCTTATGTCTTTCTCACTTTCTTCTCTTCCTAGCCCCCAAAGGCGTCTGGGGTAGTGATAGCTGGGTTTAACTATATTTAGAACAACCTTCTTCTGTCACATGACCCCCCCCCCACCAAAGCCACATCTGATCTGAGCAAGAGGCATTAACTCGGCCTGGATTGAATATCAGGTGTGTGACAGGAGGGAACCCTGAAGGAGCGGGGGTGGGGAGCAGAAGGCAGAAATGAGGGAGATAGGAAGAAGCAGCCAGGCAATGCAAAGCCAGCAGGATGGAAGTGAAGCACACAGAGTTCTCTTCTTGTTCACGGTAGCCAGTCTTCCCCTCTGCATATTTACGTATTCATACGCTAGGATATGCATTGGTATTAGCAGTTCATTATGTCGGCTCCAAAAGTCCAAATAACAGCACAGCTAACGCATACCCTCCAGCATTTCTCCAATGAAAATAAGGAAACTCTATTCTATTATCATCATCATCATCATCATCATCATCATCATCATACCCCACCCATCTGACTGGGTTCCCCCAGCCACTCTGGGTAACTTCCAACAGCTATAAAAACATAATAAAACATTAAAAACCTTCCCTATACAAGGTTGCCTTCAAATATCTTCTAAAAAAGCATGGGTAGGCAAACTAAGGCCCGGGGGCCGGATCCGGCCCGATCGCCTTCTCAATCCGGCCTGCGAACTGTCCAAGAATCAGCGTGTTTTTACATGAGTAGAATGTGTGCTTTTATTTAAAATGCATCTCTGGGTTATTTGTGGGGCATAGGAATTCGTTCATTCCCCCCCCCCAAAAAAAAATGTAGTCCGGCTCCCCACAACGTCTGAGGGACAGTGGACCGGCCCCCTGAAAAAGTTTACTGACCCCTGCATAGTTACTTCATCTCCTTGGCTCAGGGGTCGTATAACTCTATACCCACCAACATTTCTCTGATGAAAATAAGGACATCCTAAGGAAAAGCGTTCCAGGATCAAATCAGAAACATGGAAGGCTTCTGTAAATTTGGGACTGTCCCTGGAAAATGGGGACACTTGGAGGGTCTGCTAACACCACCTTCACACAATGATACCCACTTGAACTGGTCATGGCTGCCCCCCCCCAAAAAAAAAAATTCTGGGAGCTGTAGTCTATTGCAAGGGTGCTGAGAGTTGCTAGGAGATCCCTAGGGACCTCCCAGAACTACTGTTTCCAGAATGATGTAACAACAATCAATCCCTCTTCACAGGGAACTCTGGGAAGTGTAGCTCTGTGTTTCAGATGTATAGGGCTGGATTCCACGAACCCAGTTCACTTGTGCAAGTCAGCTCAAGGTTTCCAGCTAGAGGAGGAACAGGGCATTCTCCCCACCCCACCCCACACATCCCCATGCTTCCTCTAAGTCTGCTCTGGAGGGTCATGACAACAACTAGAGAATGGATAATATTTAAGAATTATGTACAACTTTATTCGGTTAAACCACAGAGCCTAGGGCTTGCCAGTCAGAAGGTTGGCAGTTCAAATCCCCACGACGGGGTGAGCTCCCGTTGCTCGGTCCCTGCTCCTGCCAACCTAGCAGTTCAAAAGCACGTCAAAGTGCAAGTAGATAAATAGGTACAGCTCCAGTGGGAAGGTAAACGGCGTTTCCGTGTGCTGCTCTGGTTCACCAGAAGTGGCTTACTCATGCTGGCCACATGACCCGGAAGCTGTACGCCGGCTCCCTCGGCCAATAAAGCGAGATGAGCGCCGCAACCCCAGAGTCGGCCACGGCTGGACCTAATGGTCAGGGGTCCCTTTACCTTTACCTTTAACTCCATATTAGCAGAAATTGAGTGATATTTGTAAAGAAAAAGATCAAAGGAATGTCTACAAAGCAGAAAGAAATGATATTATATAATGTAAACCTGTGTAAAAAAGAATGTTATATCAAACAGTGTAATGAGAAGGATTGGAAGGATTGTGCTAATGAGTACTTTTACTATGTAAATAATTTTGCCTTTTTTTTCTTTGTTTCTTATTTTTGTTACTTCTTTATTATTATTTTCTTGCTGTATAAAGTTTCTATTTTATATAATTTCTTTTTTTTCCTACCTGTTAAGAGATAGTACATAATGTTTTTATAGACATGCAAATTTTTTAATCAATAAAGAATATTTATTTAAAAAACAAACAAACCCCAGTGCACTTGTGCAAGTCAGCTCAAGGTTTCCAGCTAGAGGAGGAACAGGGCTTCCTCCCCACCCCCTGCCCCCCGCACCCCCATGCTTCCTCTAAGTCTGCTCTGGAGTGTCATGAGAACCCCCACAAAACTGCCTGGGGGGAGGAGAGGGAATATTGTTTTATCTAACAAGCAGAAATGTTTGTGCTGATGAAACAATCAAATCAGAGCAGGGTTGAATTCCACGCATGATGTGTAACGCAGCTCTGGTTCCTGCGAAAAGAATACCTAAACTGAACTGTCATGACAGGATCCTCAAAGATACATTTTTGAAAGCGAGGTTACCTGAATTTTGCTTGACTTTATTAAAACCCGTCGGCACTTCGCATCCTGAGTTTGCTAATGAAGCAATGCCTGTGCTACTGCCATTTGGTAGCACATACATTTTGCAAAACAGGCTTTACAGCAATGACTGCTATGAAGAGAAAATGCAACGGCAGGCCGTAGATCAGTAATGATCTGAGACCATGTCTGACACCCATCAAACCTCACATTGACCTACTCATTGGCAAAATGCAAGCTGTTCCACCGATACTTTCCCAAATAGGCTTTACAGTGGTACCTCGGGTTACATACGCTTCATGTTACAGACTCTGCTAACCGAGAAATAGTTCTTCAGGTTAAGAACTTTGCTTCAGGATAAGAACAGAAATCGTGCTCCAGCAGCGTGGCGGCAGCGGCAGGCCCCATTAGCTAAAGTGGTGCTTCAGGTTAAGAACAGTTTCAGGTTAAGTACGGACCTCCGGAACGAATTAAGTACTTAACCCGAGGTACCACTGTATTATGAATAAAACTATTTAAAATATTCATATTTGTGTAGCTGTATGTTCTTAGAATAAATGTTTATCGCTTATGAAGAAATATCATGCAGTAAGATAATTGGTGTTCTTACACACACACCCCAAACAACTGTGATTAACTTTGCCTTCCACTGATCCATGCAGTCGGCTTTGTGTTTCCAACTCAAGACCCATTGAAGAACATCTCATCCAGTTCAATCTTTGAAAAACAGCTTTGAATTTTTTTTTCATATTCTCCAGTGTGCTACCCTTGCCATGGGGTTGCTGTTCTGTGATTGGACTTAAGCTACTTGTTGAACGGTTCATTTATCCAGTCTGTATAACATTTACTGCACATGTAACTTGTTAAGATACAGTTGTACATTTATCCACTCCATGTTTACAGCATCTTTGTCTTGCACATGGCACCTTAGTATGTTTGTTGTTTGAATAGTTACAAGTCTATCTCTTCCTAGCTATTATTCTAGTAAATTTGGTTTTATACTTATAAGCCAGTTTGTGGTGTTGTTGATTCATAGTACTATAAATACATAATCAAATTCCACATATAAAAGGAGAATTCTTTGCTTGCATACCTCAAGCAATGTTTTTACTTTCTTTGCTTTTAAATTGTTCTTAACTTGTTTACACTATTTTGTACGGGTTTTTGTTTAATGTTGTAAACAACTTTAGATATATTTTTATGATCTAGATAGTATATAAATATTTTTATAAATAAATGAGAGAAAAACAATATAAATGGTTATAAAATAGCCATACCTGCAGTTAAAACGTATGAAACTGATGGCTGCCAAGGACGTAAGGTCCAAAATTCACGTGACAACAAACTGATGGGTCACCACACCAAAAAGGCTAGGAAACGCTGAGGTAGAGTATTGATTGTCAGAATGCCACTACCCACCCAGTCCCCAGACTCTATGGTTCTCTGCTTAAAAGAGCAGCACATGTTCCTTGCTGCTTCTGTAAACCCATAGGTGTACCCCTATGGGTACAACTGACCCCAGAGCTGTCGTCTAGCGCTGGCTTCCCCAACACAGACTTTCCCCCCTTCTCATTCTGTTTGCTATTATATACAGTTCTATCTGCAGCAGCTGGGAAGGGACCCGCTCACTTATTTGCTTAGCTGTGAGAAGAATGAAGGGCACATTTTTTCCACCCTGATGGCCCACTGACAGCTCTTGAACCTGCTCATGACTTGGCCTGTCTGTAAACAAGACGGCTCTTACAAGGGCAATTAATAGGAAGAAAAGAGGAAGTGAGTGTGAGACCCCCCAGATCATATTCCAAGCAGGAATTGTGTGCAGGGAAAGAAGACCCCTCTGCCAATGAGCAATTTTCAGCACCTCTTTTTTATCTCTTGATCCCAAAGAGAGTATGACACAATGACAGTCGCAGCACCAGGGGGAGAAAAATTGTAGCAGGGGCATAGGGGAGAAAAATACATTTTTGTTCCAGTGAATTTGGTCCCCACATGTTCAATGGAGGGATAAAGATTTTGGGGAATTTTTCCTGCAGGAATACTTGTCTCCTGTTCATCCTCCCCCACTTGCCCCTCTGATGCTGTCTATGCATAAACAGCAAAACTTCCAACAACTGGTTAGAAGCTGATTGACACTAAAGTGATTTACACTAAAATGACAATAATTTCTGCTTCCTGGTTTGCTAACAGCAGCAACAACAAAATACCCCCCCCCCAATACTCTGAAATGAAGAAAACTGGGGGTGACCTGTGGATTTTTTGCATGGAAGGAACGTGGGCTCCATTCAGTACTAATACAGTGGTACCTTGGTTCTCAGATGCTTTGGTACTCAAACAACTTGGAACCCAGACACTGCAAACCTGGAAGTAAATGTTCCAGTTTGTGAACTTTTTTCGGAAGTCGAACGTGCTCCATTTTGAGTGTTATGCTTCCGATTTGAGTGCCACACTTCCGTTTTGAATGTTACGCTGAGTTTTTTGCTATTTATTTTGCATGTTTGTTTTTGCAGCACTTTTTTTGTGTGTGTGACTGTATGGAACCCAGTTCAGCTACTGATTGATTGATTGATTGTGTGACTGCAGTACATTGTTTATTGCTTTCATTTTATGGATTGGTGGTATCGTTAGATAGTAAAATTCATGTTAAATTGCTGTTTTTAAGGGTTGTTTTTAAAAGTCTGGAATGGATTAATCCATTTTGCATTACTTTCTACGGGAAAGCGCGCCTTGGTTTTGGAACACTTTGGTTTTAGAATGGACTTCCGGAACGGATTAAGTTTGAGAACCAAGGTACCATTGTATTCAAAACAAATTCCTGGGATCGGAAGACTTTTAATTTCAAGTGCACACCTTCTGCAACTGGCTCTGGTTGGTGGGTCTCACAAGGAGAGTGGAGCCTGCCATCCTGAAGTCTGCCCATCATAGCTGTCAAGTGTCTCTTATTTGAAGGGACAGTCCCTTATTCCAGTGCCATGTCCCACTGCTGTCCCTTATTGATGGACGTCCCTTAAATGTCCCTTAAATGATGTCCCTTAAATTTCAAAGGAAGCAGCTCCTCTCCCTCCCTCCCTGCCGGCCAGGGAGGAAGGAGGCTCCAACTGCGTTGCTTGGCTGTGTTGCTCACCCAATAAGAAGTCTAAGAACGACTGGGGGGTGGAGCTTGCATGCCTTGTATGTGGCTAGTTAATGCAAGCTGAGGGGTTTTTTGAATGCTGGACGCCATTTTGTTGCATGTGCTGCTGCAAACTTTGCAGTGCAAAGCCAGGCCGGGGAGCCATCTTAAGTTGAGGCTGCATAGGCCTTGTGGTGCATGTGATTCAGATTCTATTCAGTTGAACCTCTGGTTACAAAGTTGGTTGGACAGTGTTCTTGAAGCTACCAGCATGAGTTTGACCAGACTGCAGGAGGACAGGAAGACTGGAGTGCCTGGAACAGGTGAGGCTGCAGGTCCCTTATTTTGGCTGCTGGTCCCTTATTTTCAAGGCTGCTGGTCCCTTATTTTCAAATCTGTAAGTTGACAGCTATGCTGCCCATCCCTGTTTTAAAATACAGTAAGGCAGCTTTTCAGCTGCACACTAATGAGGCTTAAATATACAGAACCAACTAATTAAAATATGTTAAATACTCAAGGTGTTGGTAATCTGCTAAGGTTTGCTTTGTGTATACATCTGATTCAAACACTATCCATCCATATACTCTCAGCAGAAAAACATTCGCACTGCAGTTCAAATATTAACACATACTGTGCCAAATACTAAATTTTTGACATGAATGTTGCTGTTTCTGAGATTTGCAAAAAACAAAAACAAAAAAACCCCTGCGTTTCACTCCACATATTTTTCACACTTGTTTGTAGCTTCTTCAATGCCACTTTTTTTTTTTACTTGAAAGGGTTTCTTCACTATATGATCCCAGCCAATCACATCTGGAACATAATGACAGCAGCGAACCATATACAGTGGTACCTCTGGTTGCGAACGGGATCCCTTCTGGAGGCCCGTTAGCAACATGAAAAGAATGCAACCCACAGCGGCGCGTCTGCGCACGTGCGGGTTGCAATTCGCCGCTTCTGCGCATACGTGTGACGTCATTTTGCGCTTCTGCGCATGCGCGAGCAGCAAAACCCGGAAGTAACCCTTTCCGGTACTTCTGGGTCGCCGTGAGACATAACCTGAAAGAACGTAACATGAAGCGGACGTAACATGAGGTATGACTGTAGTCAGACAGATCTGACTATGTGTTGGCAAAGCCACTTCTGACCTCGGGAGGAGGTGGTGTGGCGGGCTTCATGCCCCCAACACTGCCCTGCGCGATCTGGGGAATCCTCTGCCGCATCATCCCCCTGGCCAGCCAATCAGCCGCATTTAGGGCAGGCATGGCAGAGGATCTTCCTCTTTGGCCGCCACTCAGCTGGGTGAATTTCCCACTCACCCGCCCTTCAAGGCTTCTCCTTTGACCTTGCTATGGACTTCGGTTGGTCGCCGTTAATGGGCCTGGTAGGAATTTTTCCACTTGGCAAATTGGCACCAGCCACTTGGTTTTTCGCCTACCTCGTAGCAAATCGTCACAACTTCCTCAGTTTGGCGGTTAGGCATTGGTAGGGGTATTGTTATGTAGATCAATGGGGGGGAGCGCCATCACCTCCCCCGGTTAGTGAAGGGTAGTCTGGTAAAGGATTCTGGGGGGCGTGGCCCCGTCAGAAGCCTATGGAGGCCAGGGCCCAAGGCACGCCTCCAAGCGGTGACCCTGGGGGAGTGCCTAGTTGATGTGCATCAGCAGGGCTCCCCCTACTGGTGTTAACCCTTCCCGGCCTTCAGGCAGACAGACTGAAGCCGGATAGTCAATTAGGACCAATGCCTAAGCCAATACCACTCATCACCTGTAACCAATAAAGTTGTGGCCAGTTTTAGCCCATTAACCTAAATATCGGTGTCTTGTGTCTTTATTTCTACTGGTGGGAGGCGGGAACTCGCCACGCAACACTGATGGCAAATAAAGTCTTCTCAACGCCATCATTTACAGTGTGCTTGTGTGTGGTGAGGGATCATATCCCTATAGCCCAGACAACTGGGGTGATGCTCAGGGTCCAGCAGTTTCATTGCCTGCTTTGTGGCATCACTTTCACCCTAAACCAGCTCTCGTTGCATGTAGTAAGTCATGCATGACTAGCTAGGCTGAAATGTGGGTAGAGATCTACATCTGGATGAGTTGCCGATTGCTCATCCCATTGAAATTAATGCAGTGTGGAGGGGTTATAATAACCATATTTGAACGTGCATCTCTCTACATCACATTATGCACTTGTATGCACACTCTGATGTGAATCTGAATGTGCCTCCTTCTCCACATTCAGTTCCAACTAGTCAGCTGCATATGATTGGACAAAGTGCTACATTTGCAAACAGTTTTGCCTCTTTTCACAAAGGACTGGGGTGGGGGTTGGGAATCACCAAATAGGGAGGTCATCTTTCACACGGGAGAAAAATGTTCACCAGACATCACTCACTTCTCCTTTTGGCACACCACTAATACACACACAAAAGGAGAGAGAGAGAAAAAAATTGCATATCAAAGAATTGTAGAATTCGAAGGGACCCTGAGGATCATCTAGTCCAACCCTCTGCAATGCAGAAATATGCCATATTTCTAGAAGCTTTTTTTGGATAATGAAACTCAAAGTTGTTGAGATTTTTTAAGGAAATGAAACTCAGTATCCATTATATTAAAGCAGTTAAGACACTTCCATGTAACCTAGAAAGCTGAAATATTTTATGCATGTGGCCCAAAGTGCTCCGATTACTGGTAAAATCTGAAAATGGGAGTGATTGCACACAGGGACCTAATACCACATTCTTGCGATATCACAAACTGGCCATTGAGATATCAGGATGTTTCAATTTATAACGTTTTCTTGATAAACAGAAACAGAATATGAATGGGGGACATGGATTGAATGGCATATTGGTGCCACTAATGTCATGTGGATGTTGGAAGAAAAGAAAAGAAAAAAAACTTCTATGCATGAGCAGTACTGATCTCACAATATCAGTCTAATTCCCCCTTGCCTTTGACACCTGAAATGCATATCTTAGGACCCAACCTATTCTCTTGACTGCAGCTTGTTTTTAACTGTCTTTAATATTGTGATGAAATGGTTAAATCGGCTATGATAAAGTGGGCACAGGATATTGGGTACAACATTATGTTTGAGGAATGGGAAAGGTTGTGGACCACTGGGTTGAACTTCACTGCATGTAATGCTTTGAAGGAAAATATAATGAAAATGATATATAGATGGTACATGACCCCAGTCAAGCTTGCCAAAATATACCATGTGTCTGATAATAAATGTTGGAAGTGTAAAGAAGCTGAAGGAACATTCTTTCACCTCTGGTGGACTTGCCCTAGAGTGAAGGCTTTCTGGGAAATGATATATAATGAGCTGAAAAAGGTATTTAAGTATACCTTCACTAAGAAACCAGAGGCCTTCCTTTTGGGTATTGTCGGCCAGAAGGTGTTAAGGAAGGATCAAACATTTTTTATGTATGCAACAACAGCAGCAAGGATACTTATCGCTAAGCACTGGAAAACCCAAGATCTACCCACACTGGAAGATTGGCAGATACAGCTGATAGACTATATGGAACTAGCCGAGATGACTGGCAGAATCCGAGACCTGGGAGAAGAGAAAGTTGAAGAAGATTGGAAGAAATTTAAGATTTATTTAAAAAAGTATTGTAATTTGGTTGAAAGTTAAGAAGGATGCTAGATCATAAATAATTGACCACCACTAAATTAGATGGAATCAGGATGATAAGTTGATCAAGGCAAATATAAACCATTTGGAGAACGAATAGATTATGTTTAAAAGAATGGGACCTAGGAATATAAATAAGATGATAATTTGCTGGTTAAAATTTAAGACGATGTAAGTGGGAGCGGGAGATGTGAGGGAGTCCAAGAGGTTTTGAAAATATGTCATGATATATGTTATATTGTTGATTTTTGCATTTGTATTTAAAAATTCTAATAAATATTTATAAAAAATAATAATAATAATATTGTATTTTAAAAATTGTTGTAACCCACTCCAGGACTTTATGGCAAAGGACGGGAAAGAAATCTAAACAATACACTAACAACAACCACTCACATGGAAATAACGTGGTATCCTTGTCCATGTCTCCCTCAGAATTAGGATGGTCTTGTGTCTTACTCTACAGAGAGCTCTCAGAGGACAGCCATCTATCTGAAAGTGTCCTTAGTCTGAGGGCTTTCCAATCCAAGTCTGGTTTGAAGATAAGGAACCATAAAACAGGAGAATTGATGTTGCTCATTGACAGTTAAATATACCAATGTAAGTTTCAATAGTGGGAGGGGTCCCTACTCGCAAATCAATAGTCAATTTTAACAAAAATAATCCATTCAAAGGTATGTATTCTGACAAGGATTACAAACTCAAATAGAGATTACAAACTTTTCTCTTGGTATATTTAATAACAAGAACTCCAACTTATTTAACGTTAGCTCATTGACAGTTGGCAGATTCTAGTCATCAGAGCAAGCATACAAGATGCCTGGTGTTTTCCCCACTGTGATCAGATGTACAGTGGTACCTCGGGTTAAGTACTTAATTCGTTCTGGAGGTCTGTTCTTAACCTGAAACTGTTCTTAACCTGAAGCACCACTTTAGCTAATGGGGCCTCCTGCTGCCGCCGTGCCGCCGGAGCCCGATTTCTGTTCTCATCCTGAAGCAAAGTTCTTAACTTGAAGCACTATTTCTGGGTTAGCGGAGTCTTTAACCTGAAGCGTATGTAACATGAGGTACCACTGTATTATATTTCTATTCAAATGGTAGTACAGTGGTGCCTCGCAAGACGAAAAGAATCCGTTCCGCAAGTCTCTTCGTCTAGCGTTTTTTTTCGTCTTGCGAAGCAAGCCCATTGACGGCTTAGCGGATTAGCGCTATTAGCGGTTTAGCGGCTTTTAGCAGCTTTTAGCGGCTTTTAGCGGCTTAGCGGATAAGCGGCTTAGCAGCTTAGAAAAGGGGGGGGGGAAACCCACAGGAACTCGCAATACATTTTCGTCTTGCAAAGGAAATTCGTTTTGCGAAGCACCTCCAAAATGGAAAACTCTTTCGTCTAGCGGGTTTTCCGTCTTGCAAGGCATTCGTCTTGCGGGGCACCACTGTAATTATTTCAAAAACATGCGTCTATACATATACATTTCCATATGCATATGTTATGCATATTTGTATCCTTCCGCTCCCTTTTTTCTTTTCTTTTTGGCATTGCACATCCTCTTCATGACTGGCCACCTCACTCAACATGACTATTAAAAGTCCTTCCATACGACCAAAAAACATGAAATTGGTCCTCAAGTAAGACGTGTGTGCATGTGATTAAAGAATGGGAGAGCCTTGAAAGGAAAGGAAAGGGGTGCAGGAAGTGGAGCTCACCTGAGGTGGATGTTTCTTCAGGGCAGCCATACCTGTACCTACCACTGCAGCCCAGTTCTCCTTTCTTTCACCTGTTTCGCAGGCTGAAATTCAGGCTGCTCTAATATAGTGCCTCTTACTCCTCCCCACCTTCAGGTCATCGGTTTCAGCATTATGGTGAAAACCCTGAGACTTCCCCTGGCAACCCCTGGCTCAGTGAGGAAGAGGAAAATATACAGATTGACCTTGGGCGCCGATGCCTCTATCATAGTTCTGCCAAAGGGGAGATTTATCACCTCATGTGCTACCACTATCTATCACTTGGGGGAAGGATTAATTTTATGTTCCCCCCTCACTCACACCTATTTGTTTTCCTGCTCATTTGGGTTAGTAAGTGCCTCTTGTTCCCATCTAGAAGCTGCAGAATTAAAAGGTCTGTGATTTCCCAGGTATTCCTCTCCCTGGAGGATACTAAGTTGTTTGCTTGGGGTGGAAAGATGGCAGTTTTATAGCGTTGCAGCAGAGGTTTAGCATGGTGAGGATGATGGCAATGAAATCTGGCTGAGGCGCAGAAAACAGGCATTATTATTATCATCAGTGCTTTTTTCTGGGGGGGGGGGTGCAGGGGTACGCATACCCCTAAACATTTTGTGCATCTAAGTTTGGCCTCATTGAGGGGCAGTATTTCAATATGATGGGACGCAGGTGGCACTGTGGTCTAAACCACTGAGCCTCTTGGGCTTGCTGATCAGAAGGTCGGTGGTTCAAATCCCCACAACAGGGGGAGCTCCTGTTGCTCAATCCCAGTTCCTGACAACCTAGCAGTTCGAAAGCACGTCAAAGTGCAAGTAGATAAATAGGTACTGCTCCAGCGGGAAGGTAAACGGCATTTCCATGCGCTGCTCTGGTTTCTCCAGAAGCGGCTTAGTCGTGCTGGCCACATGACCCGGAAAAACTGTCTGCAGACAAATGTTGGCTCCTTCGGCCAGTAAAGCAAGATGAGCGCCGCAACCCCAGAGTCATTCGCAACTGGACTTAACTGTCAGGGGTCCTTTACCTTTTTATTTCAATATGAGTAGGAAAACGAGAGTACGCCTAAACATTTTTTTAAGAAAAAAAAGGACTGATGTTGTTCTTGTTATACATCAAGTAGTGCACAGAATAAGACCTTCTCAGTGGAGATCCAAACTTTACAACTTCCACAAAACTGAGCTATTTTTGTATAAGAAGGCCCCAGACTTGTTACTGCCTGGTTATTATGAATAGACCAATGCAGTTATATGTTTTGCTTTGACAGCTCACATTTTCCCCTCATCGACCATTTTATTTTAAAACCTTTTTCACTTTATTGGTTGCTTGTTTTGCTGCTGGTGTGGCTGCTTTTGCTAAGATCTGGATGGTGGGACACAGCCTGAAGTCCTGACAGCACCTTGAACAGGGAGGCCACTGTATTGTCTTCTGCTGTTTCTACATGAACTGGCTGCAATGTGAGTCAAATGATAAATCCAGCTTCCTTCTTGAGGAGGCCTGGGAGCCTGCACAGAATAGTAACTAAAAGCCTCCAGCCAGGCCACCTCTTGGAAGACTTGTCCACACTTCCGCTTGTCCTGCATTTTCTCTGAGGAGGTTTTTCGTTTGTCCAGTCACTTTGCTGCTGAATCGGAACAAACGTCAATCGTTTTTTTTTTTCTTCTGTGGGTTGACATTTGTTCTGAATCAGCGGCAAACACCTTTCACTGGGAAAGTGGTGTGTCAAACGAAAGACCACCCAAATCCATGTACAGTGGTAGCTCGGGTTAAGTACCTAATTCATTCCAAAGGTCCGTTCTTAACCTGAAACTGTTCTTACCTGAGGTACCACTTTAGCTGATGGGGTCTCCCGCTGCCGCCGTGCTGTGGCAGCGCAATTTCTGTTCTCATCCTGAAGCAAAGTTCTTAACCCGAGGTACTATTTCTGGGTTAGTGGAGTCTGTAACCTGAAGCGTCTCTAACCTGAAGCGTCTGTAACCCAAGGTACCACTGTATAGAAAACAGGAGCAAGGGAGAAACCTATTGGACTCAACCTTTCTAGGCATGGGGACAAGTGTAGTTTCAGAAGAGCCCTGAGTCAACTCTGCATGAGAGACGCCCTCCTGGGTCACAACTGTTTGTCTCAAAAGAGCTATGTGCCAGATATTTAGCTGGCAATGCATACATTGCACAGCCACCACAGGTCTAAAGAGGCACAGCCCATCATGGGAGGTTGAATTGAACCTCCCTAAATCCACAGGTCTGAATCTCTGCCCACGTTGCCCAGACCCTAGTTCCAGCTATGAAGGTTTCAGTCCTGTCAGCTTTATTAAAACTGACATCCAGGGCACTTTCCCATGTCTTTTCAAAACAGATTTATCTTTTTTCCAGGTGGGCGCCATTGCCATTCTAAGAGAACAAGGGAGGGGTTCATAGTGAGTTCCGGCACCTCTTTTTCTAGAAAAATAGCACAGATTAAGCCTGTATTGATGTCTACCTTGCAGTCTCTTTGTCTGGCAGATAGAAAAATACTGAAGTGGAAGAACATGCCCTGAATATTGGCTGGTAGGAATGAGCCCTATGGAAAAATAAACTGCTGTCCTTCTTCTGGCCCCTTCCCATAAGATGTAATTCCTTCCTTTGAGGCCGTTTACCTCTGTAATCCTATCTATTTACCTGGAACTAAGTGGGTCTTCCTTCTGAGTAGGCATGCATAGGATTTTGCCATAAGATTCTGAGATTTTGGCTCAAACTCCAACACCTGTCAACCCTAGCTACGTCTAAATTTATATGCAATATGTTTCCAGTGCCCAGAATAGCAGATGTAATAACGTGTGTTCTGCTGATAATGTTAGAGGGAAGACAGAGCAAAAGGAGAGAGAGAGAGAGAGAGATCCTGGATGTGGAGGAGAGAGAAAAGATTGCAGGATTGTTAATTAGGGGAGAAAGAGGAGGAGGAGGGGGAGAGTTAATGTGGCTCGATATTTTGATGTGACAGCCTGTCTGGGATGCCAGAAAGATATGTGAGAGATTATTTGAGAAGCAATAATCTGGGGCTGGGCTGTGTGGGAGGCTGCAGATTTGCAAAATGTTCTTTTTGTAAGGGAGGGTTGGAATGGTGGACTGGATGAGGTCAGTGTGAGAAGGAAAAAAGACTGAGGGAAAGTATGAGGAATAGCATATGCTGGGATATCCACAGGGAAGAAGGGATGGGATTGGGAGGAGGTGAGAAAAGACGGATTGGGGAGGTTTGCAGACAAAGGAATCAGGTGGAAATGAAAAAGCAAAAAAGGTGGAAACGCCAGAGACATGTTAGAAAAAGAGGTCCATGTGACAAATACCAGAACACGGACTGAATTAATACAAAAGCCAGCAAAAGCCTTGTCTGTTTATGAGTCACGATTACTACATTTTGTGAATATGAATGGTTCTCATAATGGAGACAAAAATGGGATTATTTCCAGACACAAATGATATAAAGGGTAAAAAAAACCCAACTTAAAACAATTCGTACAAAATAATTTATTAAACACCCATTTGATCTTTATGTTATATGACTTTGATATTGAAAATATTCCATACCAGTTGCAAAATTCAGTATATTTAGAATATCATATATTTATTTTTCTAGTCCTTATGCCTGTCAAGGCATGTTTAAAGTGTGTGGGCATTGACTGGTGAAAGGGATATCTGGGTGGTGTTTTCCCAATAGGGCAACGCTCCAGTGCCTCTCAGCTTTTTGCCCAGACCCATTGACCTATAAACATAAATGGCACTCCAGTCCTCTATAGAGCTAGCCATGCCTTAACTGAACCTTACCCAACCTTACCCAATATTGGGAGGGCATCAGGTTAAATAAGGTTGCCTTAGTCCACTGAAATCTATGGTCTTAGAAGTACCTTACCCTTAAGAGAACTGGGCTGACCATATTTGCATAGTTGCTTGGTTCTGAATACCCTATGGAGAGAACACAGAGTCCAACTTTCCATGGCATAGAATTTTATTAATATTTTATGTTAACATTGGGAACATGTAGCAGCTTCCAGAATTCATGTGCCATATTAAAATACATAGAAAAATCCAGTTCGATTGTTTTCTTCATTTCATTTTGGCAATTCCAACGTGATTTCTTCCTAAGGGATGTTAACTTAATACAGGCAGCACTGCATGGGTGTAGCCAAGGGGGAGGGGCAGCTGCCCCCCCTAAATCAATAAAAACACATAGCTGACTGAGGTTATGGCCCCTCCCCAACAAAAAATCATGGCTATGCCCATGCAGCAATGCTACATGCGAGGTATCATTTAGGGCCCCTCAAGATGACTAATTGATTGAACAGTCATCCTGATTTGCATGCAGAAAACTTACATGGAGGTTAGATCATGTCTAATCTGTTGTGATCCCCTTCATGGATCACTGCCTTGCCGTGGCGAAGGGGCTTGAATAACTCAGAGAAGCTATGAACTATGCCGAGCAGGGCACCCAAGATAGACAGGTCATAGTGGAGAGTTTTGACCAAATGTGATCCACCTGGAGCAGGAACTGGCAAGCCACTCCAGTATCCCTGCCAAGAAAACTCCATGGACAAAGACAACTTTTTGAATTATGGTGCTGGAGGAGACTCTTGAGAGTCCCATGGACTGCAAGAACATCAAACCTATCCATTCTGAAGGAAATCAGCCCTGAGTGCTCACTGGAAGGACAGATCGTGAAGCTGAGGCTCCAATACTGTGGCCACCTCATGAGAAGAGAGGACTCCCTGGAAAAGACCCTGATGTTGGGAAAGGTGGAGGGCACAAGGAGAAGGGGAAGACAGGATGAGATGGTTGGACAGTGTTCTCGAAGCTACCAGCATGAGTCTGACCAAACTGCGGGAGGCAGTGGAAGACAGGAGTGCCTGGCGTGCTCTGGTCCATGGGGTCACGAAGAGTTGGACACGACTAAACGACTAAACAACAACAAATGAACGTTCATCCTGATTTGTTTGTGGGGTGCTTCCATGTCTTCCCATCAGCTGTTCGTTCATTCCATACTTTTCAATGCATTACTGTCACTTTCCAAACTGCAAACAGTCTCTGTGCTGTCATTTTAAAATAGATTTGCTGCGCTAGGATGAAAGAGTTCCGTTAATCCACTTTAAGTGTGCAAACCTAAAGTTCTGCTCTGTGCTTGAATCCTGCAAAATAGTAACAGTCTGGAGGTGCTCTGCCTCTTGTAAATAAAGCATATGGAATTAAACCATAAATGTTTCCTGGAGTAATTAATCAAGGTTTTGAGTTTTGAGTCATCTGAAGGTAGCAGGTGTTCTGTCTGTTTTGTAAACGGAACAAGCCACTCCAGAAAAGCACATACCCTGAAGACACATCCCCTCCTAGCGCTCATTCTCAGGAATCTCCGTAAGGGTACCTTTTAAAAAACGGTGCCAGGACTCTGAGGTTGCTACAGCCTTAAAATAACAGCTGCCTCCTGGAAGAGGGATCGGTTTCAACAGCTCCCTAATGAAAAGAAGAGGCAATTCATGAACAGTATCTTGCTATCTGCACAGCAAATCACAAACACAATCCGTTTGAATTTGCCTGTATCCTGCCACTGTGAAAGGAGTCTCTAAACTGCTCCAAGCTGTCCTTCCTCAATCGAGAGCATTTGGCTGTGTCGGCAGACACAGGTGACACAGAGTTTGTCTGTGGGCACCTTACAGCTTACTTTGCATTCAGTGGACTCCCCCTGCTAGTTTTTGGAGCTAAGTACACATAGCAGTAGCTACTATCCATATTGATCGTGTAGTTTCTTGAGAAATACTGTTGCCTGATGCATTTTTCCCCCCTCTCAGAAGGTCGGTGGTTCGAATCCCTGCGACGGGGTGAGCTCCTGTTGCTCGGTCCCTGCTCCTGCCAACCTAGCAGTTCAAAATCACGTCAAAGTGCAAATAGATAAATAGGTACCACTCTGGTGGGAAGGTAAACGGTGTTTCCGTACGCTGCTCTGGTTTGCCAGAAGCGGCTTCGTTATGCTGGCCACATGACACAGAAAAACTGCGGACAAACGTCGGTTCCCTCGGCCAGTAAAGCGAGATGAGTGCCACAGCCCCAGAGTCGGCCATGACTGGACCTAATGGTCAGGGGTCCCTTTACCTTTTACAACCAGCTTCAGCCCAACAAGAAAAATTAAACCTTGTTGACGTCGTACTTAAGCCCGGTGTGTACATTTGATGCAGCATTTGCACATATGCAGATGAGAGCTTAATGGGGGTGGGAAAACCAAAGAGATCATGCATGTCAGGTGAAGATAATCACCACCCAGCTCTCTAATGTGTACAGCAATGTGCAAATGAGACTCTAAACAAAATGGGGGAAGGGAAGGACTGTGTTGCATTTTAAGCTGGTAACATGTACAGTACAGTGGTACCTCGGGTTACAGACGCTTCAGGTTACAGACTCCTCTAACCCAGTAATAGTACCTCAGGTCAAGAACTTTGCTTCAGGGTGAGAACAGAAATTGCGCAGCAGCAGCGGGAGGCCCCATTAGCTAAAGTGGTAAAATGTAAAGGTAAAGGGACCCCTGACCATTAGGTCCAGTCGTGGCTGACTCTGGGGTTGTGGTGCTCATCTTGCTTTACTGGCCGAGGGACCCGGTGTACAGCTTCCGGGTCATGTGGCCAGCATGACAAAGCCGCTTCTGGCGAACCAGAGCAGTGCACGGAAACGCCGTTTACCTTCCCGCCGGAGCAGTACCTATTTATCTACTTGCACTTTGACGTGCTTTCGAACTGCTAGGTTGGCAGGAGCAGGGACCGAGCAACAGGAGCTCACCCCGTCGCGGGGATTCGAACAGCCGACCTTCTGATCGGCAAGTCCTAGGCTCTGTGGTTTAACCCACAGCGCCACCCATGTCCCTTTTCTAAAGTGGTACCTCAGGTTAATAACAGTTTCAGGTTAAGAACGGACCTCCAGAACGAATTAATTTCTTAACCCAAGGTACCACTGTACATAGCCTTAATCTCTGATGCGCTTATAACTAAGGAAGACGAGGGGGTTGTAAGATGAGGGGAACAGCTCTGGTTCACACCAGCCCACTTGAGACATTATGCCCTCATGTGCCTACTGTCAGGATGGCCAATGTGATTTGCAGAAAAGTCTGGTTCTGGAAAGGAAAACTCATACTTTTTAATATAGAGATTGCACCCCGCTTTTAATGCAATAACCCCCCACCCCTACCCTCCATATTCTGGCCCAGGAAACCCATTCAGGCCCTATCAAGTGTCTCTCTGTCCTTCCCACCTGCCCCTTGACTCTGCAGAGGAAAGAGCGTGCCAGCTTCGGTGCCCAGCAGGTGGCTTCCCTTGGCCCTTGCTGGCTGTCCCTCACCCTCTGGGCTCACTGCAGCAGCCACAGTTTCTCAGCTGCATAATCTTTGCCAGCTTTTGGTTTTACGAGCTTTGCAGGGAAAGTGCCTGATGCGCCAAGCAATAAATTCAGAGCCAGCCGGAGCTCCCAGCGCTACCACAGTTTCAGCACAGCCTCGCAACTCACGTCCTCACAGACTCATTGCTGCAGCCCCTCCGAAACTGAAATCTCTCTCTCTCTCTCTCTCTCTCTCACACACACACACACACACACACACTCCCAGGCTCCACAAGTGTCACAGTGTGTTTTGCTGTCATCCCCTTATCATAGGCCGGTGACAGTTGTTTTACAAGACAAGTAGATTGCTTTGGCCTTGCCTGTGAGGGATTTATTACATTTGACAGTCTTGGAAGTTGCTTCCCCCCTCCCTCATTTCTCACTTGCTGTGACATGATTGTTGGTAATTCCAACGTGGGAAGCAGCACAGACCTTTTTTTTTTTTTTAATTTTAGCCCACTGGAGGCTAACCAGTTTCTGACCTTTCACGTGTTCCTATTTCCCAGATTTACAGAAGCCGTCCCTGTTTCTGATTTGATCCTGGAATGTCCCACTTTTCCTTAGGATGCCCCTGTTTTCATCGGAGAAATGTTGGAGGGCGTGCAATTTGGGCAAGTGAGCTGCAGGGCCAGTCTGGTCCTTAAAGAAGGCTTGGTGGTGGGAAATCTGTTTAAATATGGAGATGCCCCAAACACATCAAAATTGTGTGTGTGACCATTTTAACAGCAAAGAAACGTTTGTTGACGAGGGGTGCATAAACTTCCCCAGTCCACTGCTTACTTCCCCACAGCCTTCCCTTCCAAGTTCTTTTCTCTCAGCTGAATACCTGTGAGGGATAGGAGCTTAAGTGAGGAGAATGGCACTTTGAAGGGCAGACTGCAGAAGAGATATGCTGTTGTTTGGGGTTCTGCCTTCCTTACCTTCCTATTCGCTTTGCTATTAAAACTGGCCCCACTCCCTCTTTTTATGTGGCTGGGGCAGATTTTTGAATTATTTTGAGTTTTGGCCAGGTTTGGGGAGTGTCTGCCTGCTGGTTTTGCCGGAACAATGGCATTCACATGCCCTTCAAAGACATTTCTTCATTTCTTCAAAGAATTAAAGGTAAAGGTAAAGGTACCCCTGCCCATACGGGCCAGTCTTGACAGACTCTGGGGTTGTGCGCCCATCTCACTCAAGAGGCCAGGGGCCAGCGCTGTCCGGAGACACTTCCGGGTCACGTGGCCAGCGTGACATCGCTGCTCTGGCGAGCCAGAGCCGCACACGGAAACGCCGTTTACCTTCCCGCTGGTAAGCGGTCCCTATTTATCTACTTGCACCCGGAGGTGCTTTCGAACTGCTAGGTTGGCAGGCGCTGGGACCGAGCAGCGGGAGCGCACCCCGCCGCAGGGATTCGAACCGCCGACCTTTCGATCGGCAAGTCCTAGGCGCTGAGGCTTTAACCCACAGCGCCACCTGCGTCCCATCAGCGCCACCTGCGTCCCATCTTCAAAGAATTAGGGATGTCCTATTCTATTATTATTATTATTATTATTATTATTATTATTATTATTATTATACCCCACTCTTTCTGATTGGTTTGCCTTAGCCCCTCTGGGCGGCTTCCAACATATATAACACATATAAAACATATATAAAAACATAATAAAACATCAAACATTTTAAAACTTCCCTATACTGCTTTCAAAGGTTGTGTAGTTACTTATCTCCTTGGCTTGGGGGTCACATAAGTCCATAAAGGGTAAAGGGAAAGGGACCCCTGACCATTAAGTCCAGTCGCGGATGACTCTGGGGTTGTGGTGCTCATCTCGCTTTACTGGCCGAGGGAGCCGGCGTTTGTCCACAGACAGTTTCCAGGTCATGTGGCCAGCATGACAAAGCCGCTTCTGGTAAACCAGAGCAGTGCACAGAAAAGCCATTTACCTTCCCGCTGGAGCGGTACCTATTTATTTACTTGCACTTTGACATGCTTTTGAATTGCTAGGTTGGCAGGAGCAGGGACCGAGCGACGGGAACTCACCCCAGCTTGGGGGTCACATAAATCCATACCCTCCAACATTTCTCCAATGAAAATAGGGATGTTCTAAGGAAAAGCAGGTCATTCTGGGATCAAATCAGAAGCTGGGGCAGCATTTGTAAATTTGGGACTATACATGGAAAATAGGGACATTTGGAAGTTCTGCATTCAATACCAATGACCATAATATCTTCCTGGGTCCTTTGGTTGACATGGGCTGTGGAGCATTGTATTATGGTGGTTCTCATCATCCTTAAATGAATATTCCCAGGTGGTGCTGAGAGACTTATTCTTGGCCCCCTGGACACTGGTCTGTGAGGTTCCTCAGGTCCTTATTTTGTCCCACATGTTTTAAAGCATGCAGTTGCCGCAAAACGGCATCTGTGGTTTTAAAGTTAGGTATCGCCAGTCTAGACAGGGCAGAGGTCCTGATGGTCAGTAGACAAAGTGATCCCAAACTGGGAGTACAATGTTCTCTAAATGTGGTGGCACACCCTCTAAGGGATCAAGTTTGCAATTTTGGGATGCTTTTGAATACGACATTGATTTTGGATGTCCAGGCTACTACTGTGGCCAGAAGTGCCTTTGCTTAGCTTCAGCTGGTGTGCCAACTGAGCCCCTCCTGGAGAAGATGGATTTGGTCACAATGACATTTACGGAACACCCTTCCATCAGATGTCAAGGAAATAGACAGAAGATATATGAAGGCAGCCCTGTATAGGGAAGTTTTTAATGTTTGATGTTTTATTGTGTTTTTAATATTTTGTTGGGAGCCACCCAGAGTGGCTGGGGCAACCTAGTCAGATGGGCAGCTGCTTCTTCTTCTTCTTCTTCTTCTTCTTCTTCTTCTTCTTCTTCTTCTGTGAAGTTCTCACCCTGGGCCAGCAGGGGGATACGGTAGATAGTTTTCACTCAGGTCCACATATGCAAATAAGGGATTGAAAGTGATGTTCAGTGATTGGATAGTTACAGAAAATGGTTACTGTTGCGTTCTAGTGGAGCTCTATATAGGCAGGCTGGCTGAACCCTTCAGTTCAGTTCTGTTCTGGCCTGTGAATAAACAAGAGCTGTTTGAAGAATCGCTGTGTCGTCTGATATGTTCACCCACAACTTAACGCTGGCGACGAAGGTGGGATCGATGGACATCAGAGCACAGCCAGATGCGGTCACCGTCTGAGCTGAGCTGAATCACTGAGCTGAAACACCGAGCGAAATCACTGAACAGAACCAATTCAGAGCTGACTGTTCTGGCTAGAGCACTGTGTTCCATCCATCGCCCTTCACGCCGGCATCGGAACCATGGCTTCACTTGTGCCTCTACCGCCGTTTGCTCCAACCTCTGAATCATGGGACTCCTACCTCGCTCGGTTCGACTGCTACCTCCAAGCCAACAAGCTGACGGAAGTATCACAGGAGCGTAAGCGGGGCCTATTCCTCAGCCTCTGTGGGCCTGAGGTGTTTGAGACGGCCCGAGCATTGCTTGCACCTGAAGCAGTCCAGGCAGCACCGTGGGACACGATCCAAGAGAAGCTCCGCAACCACTACGTGCCAAAAGCGTCCAAGATTGCTGCCCGCCATGCGTTCTACCACCGGAACCAGGCAGAGGGGGAGTCAATTAACAACTACACCACCGCCCTGCGACAGGCTGCAATGCACTGCGAGAATTATTATTATCATTTCTATTATAATAGATTATATTACTGCAACATGCTCTACCTTGCATCTACCCAGTTTGGAAACTGCAGGTTATGCAAAACATTGTGGCCATGATGCTTCATGGTGTTCCGTTTTTAGACTATGTTATGCTAGACTTGCATCAGGAGCCTGCTCACTCAACATCTTCCTACCAGTTGCACTTCCTGAAATGCCCTAGAAGCTTGTGCAGCGCAATGCAATGTGACATGACATCACTCCTAAAGCATTATGGGAAGTATAGCCAGCAGACTATCACAAAGACACAACTTATGCTGCTGCAGGCAGTGTGGGGCTTAAATTCACACACACACACACCCCTCCCCCCCCCGACTGACAGTTAACCTGTAAGGTTAAACAAGCAGCAACATCACCCCCTTAAAATACCCCACTCCAAAGAAAGCAGTAGAAAATCAGCCCCCATTCTCATGAGTGGGTGATGATGATAAAGTTTTTGAGAAACATGGGTGGGGGGAATTTCAGCCCAGCCTTAATTCTCAACCACAACAAAACCTGAGACTTCTCTTTTTTCATTCATGAGGCGTAAACGCATATATACCTCACGAATAAAATGCCTGAGCACTATGCAAACAGAAGAAAAGGCAGAATAGACTAATTTGTCATGCAGATGAGCATTCTGGGCAATAGCCTGCCAAACCCTCTGGCTCTGGATAATGTCTGACCTTGCAGGGGGAAATGATACTCTATTACAAACAGGAAGGTGATATAAAGAGGCATTTAAACAGGTTTATGATAGATCAAGGCCACTGTGATGAAGAGGCTCCTCTGGTGGGAAGTTACAGTGCGAATTAGCTGTACTGTATATTTTAAGTTAGGTCAGTTAAATTGCTCAACTCCATGTTTCTGTGGGTGGCCTAAAAATCTCATCTGAGAACAACCTCCTTGCTCAGTCGTGTGTGTGTGTGTGTGTGTGTGTGTACGCGTGCGCACGCATAAGAGGGCACACAATTCCCCTTTGTGTGTGGGAGCAAACGCCTCCGAGATCTTTCCCCATCTTTCATCCTGTGCGATGTGTGCTGTTTGACTAATGTGCTTAATTACAGGAATGTCTGACTTCATGGCTGGATTACCTGTTGTGAAGTTCAAGTGGGTGAGAGAAAAGGCTGTTGTCATGTCACCCCTGTGGCGATTGCTCAACACTTTGCACAAAAATAATTCACTTTCCCCGACCACTATCAGGAGAGGTGCAGGGTGCAGGCAAAGACCACCTCAGAGCCTGCACTGTCTAGATTGCTTCTTGTACTTAACAGTGCCTTTCTGCCCCCAACTGCTCTGAGAGAAGCAGCTGATTTTTAAAAAATGTTTATGTTAATAGTATAGTGGTGCTTTTAAATATTTATTATTATTATTATTATTATTATTATTATTATTATTATTAAATTAAGAACATAAGAAAAGCCCTGCTACAGCAGGCCAAAGACCCCGTTTTCAGGCCAGCACCCTGTTTTCTCACAGTAGCCAACCAGATGCCTATGGGAAGCAAGGAAGACCTGAGTGCAGCATCACATTCCCTGCTTGTAATTCCTAGCACCAGGGAGAGGGTGGCGCTGCAGTCTAAACCACTGAGCCTCTTGGGCTGGCCGATTGGAAGGTTGGCGGTTCAAATCCACGTGACGGTGTGGGCTCCCGTTGCTCTGTCCCAGGTCCTGCTAACTTAGAAGTTTGAAAGCACACCAGCACAAGTAGATATGTAGATCAATGGGGGGGAGCGCCATCACCTCCCCCAGTTAGTGAAGGGTAGTCTGGTAAAGGATTCTGGGGGGCGTGGCCCCGTCCGAAGCCTATGAAGGCCAGGGCCTAAGGCACGCCTCCAAGCGGTGACCCTGAGGGGGGGTGTCCTAGTTGATGTGCCTCAGCTGGGCTCCCCCTACTGGTGGTTAACCCTTCCCGGACTTCAAGCGGACAGGCTGAAGCCGGATAGTCGGTTAGGACCAATGCCTAAGCCAATACCACTCATCACCTGTAACCAATAAAGTTGTGGCCAATTTTTAGCCCATTAACCTAAAATAACGTGTCATGTGTCTTTATTTCCACTGGGAGGAGGCAGGAACTCGCCACGCAAATAGGTACTGTTATGTACTGAAGTTCTCACCCTGGGCCAGCAGGGGGATACTGTAGATAGTTATGCAAATAAGGGATCGAAAGTGGTGTTCAGTGATTGGATAGTTTTAGAAAATTGTTACAGTTACATTGTGCTGGAGCTCTATATAAGCAGGCTGACTGAACCCTTCAGTTCAGTTCTGTCCTGGCCTGTGAATAAACAAGAGCTGTTTGAAGAATCGCTGTGTCGTCTGATATGTTCACCCACAACTTAACAGGTACCGCTCCAGCGGGAAGGTAAACGGTGTTTCCGTGCGCTGCTCTGGTTCGCCAGAAGCGGCTTACTCATGCTGGCCACATGACCCGGAAGCTGTCTGCGGACAAACGTCGGCTCCCTCGGCCTATAGAGCAAGATGAGCGTCGCAACCTCAGAGTCGTCCATGACTGGACCTAATGGTCAGGGGTCCCTTTACCTTTACCTATGGTTTCCTAGGGAAAAGCAAAGCACAAACCCTAATTTGGATATAAGGAGAAGCCAAGGCTTCCTAATTTGGCCCCCCCCACTTGCACCAGGGAAGGAGTTTGTGATAAATCACCCTAAACTGACAAAAGTTGACTTATCATTATGCCTGAGTTTTCTATGCCTAATGCTTTCCCGCTTGAGATTTAAACAACGTCTGTCTTTCACCAGTCACTGCAGTTATTATTCTTGTCGAGCTCCCTCTAGTGGGAAGTTCTGCTAATGTTACCTTCGGGGAAAACAAGTGCATTGCAAAAAGCCTGCATCATTCTCAAAGAGGGGGTGGCAAGTGAAGCCCACCTTCAAGTGCGTTGCATCTGGACTGTGCCCCCCTCTCCGGCAACACCAGCACTAACTGCTTCATGAGAAGGATCCCAATTACTTTTCATAGGCTGGTATTGTTTATTTTAATAAGTGTGGTTTGACGTTTCTTGCACGCTGCCTCAGAAGTATCCGGAGCCTGAAATACAGGGTGTAAACAACTGTAATATAACTAAATACAGGGTGTAAACAACTGTAATATAACTAAATAAACAAGACACTGAGGCAAAATCATCCTAACCAAGGATTTGGTGAAACAGGGAATTCATAAAGGCAAGGAAGGAACAGAAGGGTCTTAACCCAAAGCAATATATTTTCTCTCACACACATATCCTTACGTTTTCAGGTTTCCCATGTTGCCGCATATCATTTCTACTTCAGACGTAATGTTGGCTATAGTAAAAAAGCATGTGTGTGTGTGTAATGCCTCTGTTTAATAGAGAATGGAGCTCTCACATTCTCTTTATACGTCAAGAAAAGGAACTAAAGGACTGGGGAGTAACAGCCACAGCATTCTCCATGGGGCTACCCTTGAGGGCAGTCCAGAGACTGCAGCTGGTGCAGAAGGCAGCCACACATGTTTTAAGTGGTACGGCAAGAAGGGATCACATAACACTGACCCAGCACAAACGGGGCACGGGCTGCCCATTTGCTACTGGACCGAAGTCAAGGTGCTGACTTCAGTTGTACAAAGTCCTAAACAGCTTAGGAGACACTGAGTAGGATTCACCTAAGAAGTCCTACAAGCAGTTGCACACCCCCCCCCCAGACTTCCACATGCACCATGGGGCTTTCTCCCAGCACCCTTCAAAAGTGGCTCGGGGGTGAGAACCCCCCCCCCCAGAGGGTAAGGAAAGAAGTGAATGTTCAGTAAGGCAAGCTGACACGCTTAGCACAGATGGAAAATTTGTGGTAGCGCAATGTCAAAACCCACCCAGGGATTTGATGGAGTGCCTCCCTCCATGTCGGCCATGTCAGTCCCTGCGATGTGCAGAGGAGGCACGTTGTTCCCATTGGTAAGCATGGCTCACTATGTGGTCATGTGGGAGAGGATAATAATAATAATAATAATAATAATAATAATAATAATAATAAAATTTATTTATATCCCGCCCTCCCCAGCCGAAGCCGGGCTCAGGGCGGCTAACAACACCAAAACAGTGCAACATTATAAAAACATTATAAAAGTTAATTAAAATCCAAATTGATGGCAACCATAAACTAAAGTTTTGTAAAGATTGCCAAAGGAGGGGGTCAGGCTGCGCCCTGAACAAAGGCCTGGTGGAACAGCTCTGTCTTGCAGGCCCTGCGGAAAGATGTCAGGTCCCGCAGGGCCCTAGTCAAACAATCAAATAATCAAACAATCAAATAATCCAACATTCTAAAAACATTTCGTTATAAAAATTAATTAAAATCAAATTGATGGCAACCGTTAAGCAAAATTCTGTGCAGGTTGCCAGAGGAGGGAGTCAGGCTGCACCCTGACCAAAGGCCTGGTGGAACAACTCTGTCTTGCAGGCCCTGCGGAAAGATGTCAGGTCCCGCAGGGCCCTAGTCTCTTGTGACAGAGCGTTCCACCAGATTGGAGCCGCAGCCGAGAAAGCCCTGGCTCTAGTTGAGGCCAGCCTAACCTCTCTGTGGCCTGGGACCTTCAGGATGTTTTTATTTGCAGACCGTAGGTTCCTCTGTGGGGCATACCAGGAGAGGCGGTCCCGTAGGTACGAGGGTCCTAGGCTGTATAGGGCTTTGAAGGTTAAAACTAGCACCTTAAACCTGATCCTGTACTCCACCGGGAGCCAGTGCAGCTGGTATAGCACCGGATGAATGTGATCTCGCAGCGAAGACCCCGTAAGGAGTCTCGCTGCGGCATTCTGCACCTGCTGGAGTTTCTGGGTCAGTCTCAAGGGCAGCCCCACGTAGAGCGAGTTACAATAATCCAGTCTGGAGGTGACCGTTGCGTGGATCACAGTGGCTAGGTCAGGGCGAGAGAGGTAAGGAGCCAACTGCTTAGCTTGGCGGAGATGAAAAAATGCCGCCTTTGTTATAGCTGCAATCTGCGCCTCCATGGAGAGGGAGGTATCGAAGAGTACACCCAAACTCTTAACGGACGGTGCTGGCACTAATTGCACCCCCGCAAGAGATGGGAGTTTCCCCCTCAATCCCATATCGTCCCGTCCCAGCCAGAGGACCCCTGTCTTCGAAGGATTTAACTTCAACCGGCTCCCACGTAACCATCCAGCCACAGCTTCCAAGCATCTGATCAGTGTGTCTGGGGATCTTCCCTCTGGTACCTTCCCCGCCTCCCGGTTTGTGCAACTACCTCCTATATAGATTGTGTGTGGCTTTTAAAGCACATCTTTCCAGCCAGTCCTTTGGGAGACGTCTGCGAGTGGCTGTGGTTACCGTAATTTTTGCTCTATAAGACGCACCAGACCATAAGACGCACCTAGTTTTTGGAGGAGAAAAACAAGAAAAAAAATATTCTGAATCTCAGAAGCCAGAACAATAAGAGGGATCGCTGCGCAGTGAAAGCAGCAATCCCTCTTGCTGTTCTGGCTTCTGGGATAGCTGCGCAGCCTACATTCGCTCTATAAGATGCACACACATTTCCCCTTACTTTTTTGGAGGGAAAAAGTGAGTCTTATAGAGCAAAAAATACGGTATTTCTGCTGCTGCTACTGAACTGTTTTTGTTGGACTAGTGTGATCTTTTTACAAAAACAAACGATGGTTGAATTAGTTTGTTGTGGTGTGTGTTCACCAACTTGTGATCCTACAGGATATGGGAGTTTATAAATGTAATAAAAGGTACAGTTAAGAAATAGTGGCGGGAGTGGGGTCTGCAGGTGCTGTGCTTCTGTAACTAACCACATATAAACCACATTTTACCATCCACATTTTGTAAGTAGTTTGAGAAAAATATAGCAACACAGGAAAGTGTTAAACACAATGACTGGTGTGGATCAGCCTTCTTGAACTTGTGGCAGCCATGAGTGATGGCAGCTGTGGTTCAAAACATCTGGATGGCAGCAGGCGAGGGAAGCCTCCCCAATTTCAAAACCCAGTGTGAACATACTAGATCTTACATTCTCTAAATCAGTCTTTCGTCACGGCACTTGTTTATCTTCTTATCTGCGACATGTTCAAGGCTGTAACTTACGGAGAGCGCAGATTTGGAAGAGGATGTATAATTGATAATGGCTGAACTTTGTCCCCTTGTTGCATTGTTCATCTAGGATGGGCTTGTCATTCAGGTGGCATCAGGAATGTCAGAAGTTCCCCAGAGGAAAAAACAGGCAGCTTTTGTCATGGGGCTCTCCTGAGCTTCGTCTGGGAAGCCAGGCATACAGAATGCACAAAGTATGCTGTCTCTTGCTGACCATGTGGGCTGTCAGGAAGCATCCCTGGGTAGCAGCTGTACATTTAGAAAGGGGCCACATTAGCAGAGCACAGAATTGGATGGCAGACGGCTCCAGGTTCAATCCTCAACGCCTTCGAGTTGAAAGAATCAGGGCTGAGAAAGGAGCCTTGATGACACACTTGAGCCCTGAAGGTTGGGCCCTTGGTCATGCCAGTAATGGCAAGCATATTCTAAAAGTCCGTATAGTTAAATCTATGGTTTTCCCAGTAGTGATGTATGGAAGTGAGAGCTGGACCATAAAGAAGGCTGATTGCCGAAGAATTGATGCTTTTGAATTATGGTGCTGGAGGAGACTCTTGAGAGTCCCACGGACTGCAAGAAGATCAAACCTCTCCGTTCTTAAGGAAATCAGCCCTGAGTGCTCACTGGAAGGACAGATCCTGAAGCTGAGGCTCCAATACTTTGGCCACCTCATGAGAAGAAAAGATGGAGGGCAGAAGGAGAAGGGGCCGACAGAGGACGAGATGGTTGGACAGTGTTCTCGAAGCTACCAGCATGAGTCTGACTAAACTGCGGGAGGCAGTGGAAGACAGGAGTGCCTGGCGTGCTCTGGTCCATGGGGTCACGAAGAGTCGGACACAACTAAACGACTAAACAACAACAACATTCTAAAAGTGGTGCTAAGATCTGCAACCTGGCTGTCTCCTTCCGCAAGGAAACCTATGTCATGACTACTGGGTACAATTGTGAACACTGCACCTCAGAAAGGATATAGCAGAGGTGGGAACAGCAACCAAAATGATCAAGGGCTAAAGGAATTCTCCTTGGGGGAAAAGGTTACAACATTTGGGGCTTTTTAGTTTTTTCAAAAAGACACATCAGGGGAAGCATAATAGAGGTGTATAAAATTAGGCACTTTGTGGAGAAAGGAGATAGAGGGGGCATCCTCTCCCTCTCTCAATTAATCTTTATTAAAGGGAGCTTAAGGCTGCAATCCTAACCATGTCAATTCAGAAATTATGAATTCAATGGTGCTTATTCCCAGAGTGAGGACTGCAGTTTACAGGTTTGTATCCCAGACTAGTGGATAATATACCCTTCTGTATGAAATGACAGCGGTTTTCCTACCAGCAATATGAACCGCATTTAGCTGAAACTGATCATTAATTGTGTGTGGGGGGGGGGAATAGAGTTTTTCTTCATGTCTGCATGCCATTGTATTTGTTGTGGCACTATCTTCCTCAAATCTATTGTTTGACTGTAACTGGCTGCAATGCAATGCATGTTCCGTTTCAAGTTGACTCCTTCCTGCTTTTTCTGCCCTGCATTAGCAACATTCACAAGTGTCTTAGCACCACTTGTGAAAACGCTGTGGGTTGCTTGGCAGCCAGTGTCATAGCAACCTCAAACATATTGCTTCCCTGGTCCAAAGTTGCTCAGGGCTGTAATCTGATAGCCTTCCTACTGGAGCCCAATTTGGCTCCTGGAGATTTCAGACACTTCCTGACTTCACCTAAACTTAATCAGAACAGAAGCTTAGGGGGATAGGAAGAGAAATGAAAAGTTGGTCTCTCATGTTCGGACAGACTTATTGCCCTTTCCCTAGGTGCACCAAATGCATTTGACAATATACATTTGATACTATGGGATGATGAAGTGTCTTGAGTGCCTCCTTCAGAGAAGGTCATCCGTCTCCTCGTTTCAGATAACATCTGACTTTTCCTAGAGACTACCTATATTTTTATCCATGTCACAGGGTCAATACACTGGAGGTTCAAACGACACTCTCTTGAAGGTTTAATCTTCTTTTCCTGTGACGACGACATGTATTCTCTTGCAAAACAGTCCTGCAGTTTCAGCTTGATTGCCAGAGTGGAAGCCTTGTTAGTCTGTTGCAGACTAACACATTAATGGGGGGGGGGAGAATCTTTCCTCCCTCTTTCCTGCTTGGTATGAGTGTAAGAATGAGACCTTGCCATATTTATTTCATTGGCATTTTCCTGCGGTTAACTGTGGAGCCACTGACATGACTATTACAGTGGTACGTCAGGTTACATACGCTTCAGGTTACAGACTCCACTAACCCAGAAATAGTACCTCGGGTTAAGAACTTTGCTTCAGGATGAGAACAGAAATCGAGCAGTGACGGCACGGCGGCAGCAGGAGGCCCCATTAGCTAAAGTGGTGCTTCAGGTTAAGAACAGTTTCAGGTTAAGAACGGACCTCCGGAACGAATTAAGTTCTTAACCTGAGGTGCCACTGTATGTCTGAATTAACAGCAGTGCTTTTTTTTTCTTAAAAAAAATAATGTTTAGGGGTACTCTCATTTTCCTACTCATATTGAAATACTGCCCTTAAATGAGGCCAAACTTAGATTCACAAAATGTTTAGGGGTATGCGTACCCCTGCATCCCCCCAGAAAAAAGCACTGATTAACAGTAACCACTTAAGTCATCTCAGGCATGGGTGTTCAATTGCGTCCCCTCTGCTGTGGCAGATTCCTTAAATTCCATTACCCCCCCCTCCTTTTTTTAGCAGAAAGCTTCTAATATCTGTAGAACCTGACGTATAAAACAAAAATGAGCAGGCTTCATCGAACTCATTTGTTTGATGGAAGACTAGACTCCCACCTCAGCTTCTGTATTTTAATCGAGGAATGTAGAAAGGACTGACGTTTAGGAATGCGGATCTATGCCATTAGACAAAGAAAAAGGCTAAACACCCTTTATGGACTCTTGGTTTGTTTTTGTCTTTACTGCTGGTCTTCCCTGGTGGAAAAGTTGATTGCTTCCCCATAGAAAACAATGAAGGCATCCCGGATTGTAGCATAGCAGTGACTGAGGTGCAGTGCCTTTTTCCGGGGCGGGGGCACAAACATCTTGTTAATCTTTGTACTATTCCCCATTTACTGTATTTATTTTTCCTGATTTGAACTATAAAATGGTGATTTTCTTGAGTCAAAATGAGAGTACCACTAAACATTTTAGGGGGGGGGGGAGCACTGTTGAGATGTATGTAATATGTCAACTCAAAAGCAAAACGTAGAAGCAAAGACAGGAGCTCATGACCATTCCAGCTCAGGTTTATTCCATACAAAACCAAGTGATTTCTAGTTCCCATTAAAAAAAACCAATTAATGCTGGTGTGGAGGAAGTCCAGCGTTATTCTGCTCATATTACAACAGGCATGCAAAATAACCCAGTCTTGTTATACTCATATTAGGGGTGGAGGAAGGGTGGAGGTCATGTATGATAACCCTGATGTATTGTTCATCTCAAGTAGTTAACCCGGCAGATTTGGGGGTGGGGGGATGAAATGGAAAAGGCACTGTGAAGTTTAAAGGTAAAGGTAAAGGTACCCCTGCCTGTACGGGCCAGTCTTGACAGACTCTGGGGTTGTGCGCCCATCTCACTTAAGAGGCCAGGGGCCAGCGCTGTCCGGAGACACTTCCGGGTCACGTGGCCAGCGTGACATCGCTGCTCTGGCGAGCCAGAGCCGCACACGGAAACGCTGTTTACCTTCCCGCTGGTAAGCGGTCCCTATTTATCTACTTGCACCCGGAGGTGCTTTCGAACTGCTAGGTTGGCAGGCGCTGGGACTGAGCAGCGGGAGCGCACCCCGCCGCAGGGATTCGAACCGCCGACCTTTCGATCGGCAAGCCCTAGGCGCTGAGGCTTTAACCCACAGCGCCACCTGCGTCCCAACAACTGTGAAGTTTATAGTAGTGCAATTAACAGAACACTGTTTTCCTGTCCTCTTTCCCATATGCCTTTCAATACATTTGGAAGAATCCAGTTATTTTTTTAAAATAAACCCTTTGTTCAATACTGATTTTCCTCTAGAACACTGAGAAGAGCCTGCAGCCTTTGGGGGGTGGGAGAGAAATTGAGGGCATCTGTCTTCAAAGCAACCGCTTCTTAAATGCATCAGTTCAACTCACCCAGAAGCTAAACAGCTCCTGCTGGCTCCCTGCTCTTCCTTTTCATTATGATCTCTCTTCCTTAGCCCTGCACACCCCAAAGGCAACTATGACAGTGTTGTCAACAAGTCCAGGTTAAAGCGGTTAGGGGCCCTGGTGCAGGCCTCATAATAGGGGGACTCTTCCCCCCAAAAGGAATGCATGAAATAAGGTAACAGAAAATATGTTTTGAGACATACGCTTCTGTGGGTTATCAAAAATAGCCTGAGCACGTGCAGTTTCAGAAAACTCAACAGAATGCAAAAACATTTTAGCACCCTTAACAAATAGATAGGAAATACTCTGAGCACGCACAGTTTCTTATTCTAATCTTACTTCTTGTTGTTTTTTGCTCCCTTCCTAACTTGGGTCATTCACCAACACTCAGCCTAACCTCCCTCACATGGCTATTGTGAAAATGCAGGAGGAGGCATAAAACAGCTGCAAAAGGGGGTAAATATGTAGACTGTTGTATTATAAGTTACCTTTACCGTGAATTCTCAATGACTGGATTTTGGGAAATTAGGCATTTGCGGAAATTAACTTGCCAGGGAGTAAGTTCTCTCAGCCAAAATCACATTGGAGTAAAGAAAAGACAAAGGGTGATTCCATGACATCTTTAAGAACTATTGAAGTCGCAAGGATTGGAAAGAAAAGTGCACTAAAAAGCAGCAGGAAAGAAAAGTGCAAAACAGTAGCTTTTTAGGGCACCAGGAATTCCTATAGCCTATTGCTCAAATAACTAATTCATCTATCACCTCATTCATTGGCTAAAAACACTGAAATATGGGAGCAATCAGGCTGGCTTATCTTGCAGAAATCATGTAGATGCTTGCCTGCACATTTTGCTTAATAACTTTCCTTCCATCAGGGCTAGAGGCTTACTTGGGTCCCTCTGCAATTGGACCACTTGCACCATTATAAATCTGGCCACGGTGAACAGAAAGGTGACAAGGGAGGCCAAGGAGCAAAGTGGGCAAGTCCAGTTCCTCTTGCAGACAATCGAAAACATAAACCATTTCCCCTCTCCACCCCTGCCTGCCTCCACCAAATGGGCACCATCCCTTGTTGCCCCATCCCTGCAGTGCAAGAACTTGGCCTTATTTCCTTGAGAGCAGTTCACAGCACTTTCTAATAACTCCCATGTAATGTCTGATCCCACCGAACCACAGCAAGAGGAGAAAGCTCAATCCCTTCTCCACTTTGCTTGGAGCAAACACCTGGCATTTGTTTGTATCCTGGTTTGCATAGTTTGGCTCAGTCTTCATCCGGCTGGTTGGCCTTTCTCTCTCCAAGGCTAGAATTAGCAATGGGATCCCCTGTCAGTTCTGCCCCTTGCCCTTCCTTCCTTTTCCACCTTCCAATATTCATTTCTGGAGCACACAGGGAGAGAACAATGTGCCAGAGGATCCCCGCCCTACCCCTTCGAAGCAGAGCATGGTGGAATATTTTTAGAACTAAGTCTTGCAGCAGTGACGCAGCCAGGGAGGCATACAGCAGTGAAATGTAATTCTCTCTCGTCTCTCTCTCACACACATATATACTAATGGAGAGTGACTGTGTGTGCAAATTTAGAATATTCCTCAGGGGGAAGTGGAAGAGGGAGAGACATAAACAAAGGAGGAATATAGAGCATCTTCTCAGCAAGAAAGAATTAAACATATTGGGAAGGGCAAGTGGTGAACCATCTGACCAGACCTGGTTGTTCATGCTGAGTAAATTAGAATAGAATCATAAAATGGGATGCCCTTCTTTTTGAGTATTTCCAGAGTATTACCAGGGTATCTCACCTAGTAGTTCCTTAAGCTTTTTGAAATCAACCTTCTTAAAGCCCAAAGTACATGTCCAACAGTACTCAACTCTCCCTCTTGCCTCTGCACCATGAAACCCAAGAGGACATAATCATTTCTCCTCCCAAGGTATCCAGTACTTCCACTTTGTCAATCAGTTCCTCCTTGTTGGTGAGGACCAGTTCCAAAACAGATGATCCCCATGTTGCTTCTTCCACCTTCTGGGAAATGAAATTGTCAGTGAGGCAATCGAGGACTTTGTTGGACGGTACATTATTTGCACTCGAGTTTGAGTTCCAACAGATATTGGGGTAGTTGAAGTCTTCCATGACTATTGTATCTCTACTTTTTGAATGTTTGATAATCTGCTCTAGGAAGGCATAACCTAAATCTGCAGTCTGGCTTGGAGGTCTATAGCAGACACCCACAGTACGGTCACTGTTGTCTTCCTCTCCTACAATTTTTACCCATATATTCTCAATCTTCCTTCCATGCTCCAGGTCATGGATCTCTACACAAGTGTACACATCCTTTACACATAATGCTACTCCTCTTCCTTTCCTGTTTGGTCTATTCCTTTTGGTCTATTCCTTATACCCCTCAATTCATACATTCCAGTGATGAGTCTCATCCCACCAGGCTTCAGTAATGTCTATTAGGTCTTATTTGCCACCCTGCATTAAGAGCTCAAATTCATCTTGTTTGTTACCCATACTCAGTGCATTAGCATAGACAATTAAAACCGTGAGTTATTCCCTCTGCTTCCTTCTTGTAGTTTTCTGTGCATCAATGGTGCAATTATGCCCAGTACTAGGTGTTCCCCTGTTGTCTGTAATAGTCTCCCACCCCTTCAGGATTTAGTTTAAAGCTCTCCTGATCAGATTTGTGAGAATCTTAACAAATTCTTGCCAACCGTTGTGAAGTTCAACCCATCTCTTGCTAGAAGTCCTTTCTCAAGGAAGCAGAGACCATGATCCAAGAAGCCAAACCTTTCCTGATGATACCACCTATGCAGCCAGTGGTTTATTTCCAGTATTTTCTGCTCTCTTCCTAGGCTGTAACCTAGGTTGTAACCTTCAACAAGAGTGATGAAAAAGCCACCTGTGCCCCAAGGCCCTTTAGCTTCCTGGCCAGAGTCTCTTGGTGCAGCAAAAACCCATCCATCCATCCATCCTATAAAATAACCTCTCTTTGCCCTCAAACCCTCCATGCCATAAACAGGGGAAAAACAAGTCATATCCAAAGCATCTCCCAACTTTCACAGATGTAACACAACCCCACTATCTGACAGCAAAAACCAAGAGAAGACATGCCCACCCCACAAGGTTGAAGAAGTTTTGCAAAGTATTTATTTGCACAATGAAGGTCAAATGCCCTGGGGGTTTTTAATGTACATGCACACTTAACTTGCATGAATGACTCTGAAAGATAGTGAGGAGGAGCTGGCACTTTAAAATATCTCATCCCAGTTTGCTTTCTCTGTTTTCTGTTATAGTATATTATGGTCCTCCTTTGTAACATTCCCTAATACTGGTCTTCACTTCCCTTTCATTATGGAGTTGCCCCCTTCTTAGTTGGCCCCTTTGAACTCAGTTGGATTTACTGTAGAATAAACACGGGTATAATTGTGCCACACTGACAATCTTTAATAACAGGGTTTCTGAAATTAGTAAGTAAATCCAGTTAACAAAACATTCTGTAACACTACAGGAACGATTATTTATACATCGCTGGGGCTGAAATGTGGTTTGCAAAATGAGTTGGTCCAAAGCTATGAGCGTTGCCACATTTAAGGATGCGAGGGGTTTAAATTTAAAATGTGACTTAAAACTCCGCTGGGAGCCTAGTGCTCTCCTGTGGAGCAGCGGTAAAGAAACTTCCAAGGAGCCAGGCACGTCAAGCCACTGACAGCTTGCAGGAACAATTTCACCTGACTAACCTGGATGCGAGCCTCTGTGATGATCGGTGGCAGGAACTGTGAAAAAAGTGCCATGCAAAATTAGTCTCCCGGGCAAACTAGGTGAAGGAATATTGACAAGGAAAGCACATGTCTGGGGTATCAAATTGTACCAACAGCAGTGAGGTGTATCTTGGTTCATTCAGGATGGCAATCAGGACAGGGCTCCCATTTGGGAATTATAGTTTTGATTCTCAATGCAATATGGTACAGAAGGAGGTGTGCAGTTTTAATCAATTATCCTGTGTTAACCAAAGAGCTCAAAGCACAAACAAAAACAAATCACACCATAAAAACAAGAGGAGGACTGTTGTGGCAACTTCTTGGATGACTTCCTGCAATGCACTCAACATGAAGCTGCTTATGAAAAGTGTGTCAAAATCTTCAACTGGTCCTAGTCGGCCAGCCATGTACTATAAATATAACAGCTAATGACTTCATGAAGCAATTGCCATTGATAGATGGGCTTTGTCATGTCAGTGTTCCACACTGAACAAGCTTCTCCAAAAATTTCCCACAATGCACTGGAGTTGCAGGGGGATCATGAAATATGGCCATTGAAAGAGTGAAAATGACACTGAATCTCATATTTTTGAGGCCAAGGAAATAAGCAAACATGTTTTCATGATTGTCATACACATTGCAATGAATTAATTACACATTGCAATTAATTAAGATATGTAGCTGAATCCAATGTTAGCCCTATTCAGAGGGGATCCACTGGGCATGACTAACATATCTGAATACAACTTGTGGGCTTTGGGGCTTTATTTCCATTGTTTGCACATAACAGCACAGTGCAGACCTAGATACTTAAAAAAATTGCGTGGACAAGTTATGTTATCTATCATTTGAAATCAGATTCTCGTTTTGCTCTTTTGGGGAAGCCTCCTCAATGAAAGCAGCCATCCTGCCAGCCATCACCCACACATAATTATTCAATTTGTTGTTTAGCTGGCTGGCTATCTAGAATGTAGCAACCAGGTATTTAAAAGTGAGCACGTTTCACCTGTCCTCAAGAGTGAAACCCAGTTAGTTTCAATTCACCCTTTGGTGTCAACCTTTGAAGGCTGTGTGAATGTCCAATGTGGCTCCCTGGATGCTAAGAATTTCAGATGAGGCCCTGCCTCAGACGGCTTCACTGTCAGAGACAAGACAAGCAGCAACAAGAAACAATTTCCTCCTCAGTTTGCTCCCTGATGAGTGAGGCCAATTTGGACAGTTCACTGAGGACTGACAGGCAGCTAGTAAATATATTCCTGTTTAGGACCAAGCTAGGAGGAGAATGGCTATCAAAGCAGGGCTGCATAGATGTGCTTGTTGGGGAGGAATGATGGGGGAAGGAAGTGCAGGGGAACAGCAGCAGGAGGGTAAGGGTTAAGTAACCCACCCCCTGCCTTCTGCTTCTCCCCTCCAGATTAAGTGTTCACTCCCACTGCTTACTTCTATTTTCAGCACAAATCAGGGCTCCCGATCATGAGAATCTGCCACACATTTAGTTTGGCTGTTTGGAAAGCTTTTTTCAGTGCTGGCTGGCTGTTTTTAATACTTTGTAAGGTTGCTTGAATAATTCATTTGTTTAATATTTTATTGTTTGAATCACTTTTTATTGCACATCTATTCCTGTTGTTGGTTAGATGCCATATCCGGGCCAGCTGGTAGGATACACCTTTTAGCATTAAATAATAAAGCCATACAAAGGGCAACTTAAAGAAGGAAGGAGGAATCAAAGTTGAATATTCAGAGTGATTTTGGGTAAAGTGTGGGAGCCAAATAGCCACTTTAGGTTTATGCATTTGCAATAGTCTCTCTGCGACTTCTTGAGAAGCTGCTCAACCGCAGCTCCTTCTCCTGCATGCACAACTGCTCAACAGCAGCTTGATATTCTCTATGAAGGTGACCTAAATTTCAGTGTACCTAAATTTCAGGTAAACGGCGTTTCTGTGTGCTCTGACACTCATCATGCTGTCCTGTTGTGCCAGAAGCAGTTTAGTCATGCTGGCCACGACCCAGAAAGCTGTCTGCAGACAAATGCCCGTTCCCTCGGCCTGAAATGAGATGAGCGCCGCACCCCAGTTGCCTTTGACTGGACTTAACCGTCCAGGGGTCCTTTACCTTTACCAAAAATTCAGTGGTACTTTTTCAAGCTGCCCAGTGTGGAACGAAGTAGCTGTAGGGAGGTAGGGACTCTAAAGCCACCCTATACCTTAAGAAGCTGGTATATAATGGCTGGAAACACTCAGGTGAAGTGCCTAATCAAGTGAGAAGTGTCACATGGGAGCGGCACATTCAGTAAGTTTGCCTTTTTTTAGCGCAAATAAGTCGAACCTGACTCAGAGGGCACTAACAAGACGGTCACTGTTTTGGAGTGGGATTCAAGCACATTCCAGCACATTCAGCTTGCACACAATTAAAAGTTGATTTGGTGCTCTTGTACAACAAATCAGAAAGACTGCTCATTAAATTGCCGGCCTCATCCAACCTCCCTGCACATCTTGTGCAAGCAAATCAGGATGAATGCTCAACGAACAGGTTGACAGTAAGCAACCTGAGACACTGTTAACAACTTGAAATTATCCCAGCAACCAAATGGAGACTTTGCTGCTGCCCTTGTTCCTGCAGGAGTAACTTAGGATTCTTAAAATGTTCAGTGGTGCTGCTGCTACTTCATCGCTTTATAGGTAAGGTAAAGGTACCCCTGCCCGTGTGGGCCAGTCGTGTCCGACTCTAGGGTTGTGCGCTCATCTCACTCTATAGGCCGGGAGCCAGCGCTGTCCGCAGACACTTCCGTGCTGGAGATATATCTTAAACAAATGCCCACTTCGGGCTTTAAATGCGAGAATGAAGGACCACATATATCCAGAATGCCATACAAATAGATCAATAGAGCCCTGACATACATTTCTAGATTGGAGATGGTCTGCATCAGCTCTAAGGTGTTCGGAAATAAAGACCTCCCTGATCTTACATGTGACTATTGCACTTTTTAACAAGGCTGAAATTGCAATATTAGCTTTAGGGTTGAATGAAGTAGATCCTCTCTCATCCTATAAAAAGGTAAAGGTACCCCTGCCCGTACGGGCCAGTCTTGACAGACTCTGGGGTTGTGCGCCCATCTCACTCAAGAGGCCAGGGGCCAGCGCTGTCCGGAGACACTTCCGGGTCACGTGGCCAGCGTGACATCGCTGCTCTGGCCAGAGCCAGAGCCAGAGCCGCACACGGAAACGCCGTTTACCTTCCCGCTGGTAAGCGGTCCCTATTTATCTACTTGCACCCGGAGGTGCTTTCAAACTGCTAGGTTGGCAGGCGCTGGGACCGAGCAGCGGGAGCGCACCCCGCCGCAGGGATTCGAACCGCCGACCTTTCGATCGGCAAGCCCTAGGCGCTGAGGCTTTAACCCACAGTGCCACCTGCGTCCCTTCTCTCATCCTATATGGATGTACAAATGAAAACAGTTTATGTAAAAATGGCATCAGCTGTTTTCAGCAAGTGGAGTAGATTTGTTACACCACCCGTTGAGAGAACTCTCTGCTGCCATTCCTTTATGGCACAGAAACTGGGACACACCCAACACCCAAAAGAAATATAGCTTGACACATGGACAGCTGCATTTGGCGCCGGATAAAGCTTCCAAACAGCCCTAAGATGGCAAATAGTTCCTGTAACTTTTAAATAGCAAAGGGAGTGGCCACCACAGTGAGGTCTTAAGCATGAGGGCAAAGCAGTGGACTATCTAAATGGAGCTTTAATAAGATCTCATCTATCACTTTTTAAAAGGGTGTCCAGCAACAGCTGGGCATCAGAAGAAGATGCACTGGGATTGCCTGTACAGCCCATCAAAAATCTCTTCTACCTCTTTGCTTCTCACATGGCATTTCCCTTTCTACCAGGTCATCTCCAACTTCCACACAGTGACCAGGGCTCAACAAGGGAACCGCCTTTGCATACTGGAAACTCTTCAGTGCCCTTCAGGAATCCATGAACCTCTGGAGGTTGCTGTTATAACCTGTCCACCACTCGTGCGGAAAGTCAAAAATATCACATGTCTAAACCTCACAAGGAAGTGATCTGTCCATAATGAACACTGGAAACTGAAATTCCACATTAGTCCTGATTGACTTGGAGTCTCTAGCTTAGTTTGGTCACTAGCACAATGCCAAAATTGAAGAACTGCATCTCCCAAAAAGAGACAAAAGAGGACATGGTTTTGAATATGTACATATACTAGTTTACAAGTATAGATGCAGATTTAGAAATTACAGAAATTTAAGCAGAAATGCAATGACTCTTCCAATAGCGAAGAAGTTCATGACGAGGTGACTTATGTGCCTCCTCAGCCTGCTACCCTGGTGTTAAATGGGGAAACTTAAAAACCCTCCCTGCTCTCCAAACAGGGGACATACCTCTATAAAGTAGGGTATGTGGCCTCAAGCGGAATGTGTCATAAAGTGGTGCCAGTGTTTCTCTTTTGCATTTGAGATGCTTGCATGAAAGCGGTTTGAGTTCAGACTGGTGTCTGGTCTACTGAACGTTACGCTCACCAGAGTCACAGAGAGTCGCCGTTCTCAAAATGCATTTCCAAAACACAAATGAGTCAGTGGTATATTTCATATACAGCAGAGCCAGCTCAAGCTATTTTTGCTGCCCTACAAGACAATTATTATTATTATTATTAAAAACTATTTAAATCCCTCTCTTCTGCTTTTTTAAAAAAGCACTCAAGGCAACTAACAACAAATTAATAAAATAAAAGTAAAAATGCATGACAACAGCAGACAATTACTCCCTCCATCTTGTGGGCGAAAGGGGCATGTTTTCACCGTCTTGAGTTTTCCTGTTTGCAGACACAGGAAGGCTTTTATTTATTTAGAAAAAACAGTAGACATCATTAAGAATCTCTAAGCAGTATACAAAAATAATATAATTATCAGTAAATAGATAAAATCAGCAAGATTTTAAAAGCATGTATAGCTAGTTACATATGGTAATAGATAATAATAATAATAAAAATTATTAGTTAAATTATAACAGCGGTTTGACTTCACCCCTGGAGGAACACTTACTCAAGACAGATGGATGCCAACTCAAGTCTCTGGGTGGAGAGTATTCAGCAGGCATCTAATAACGCAGCAAGGACTATTGGCTAATATCAGCACAATTGTTCTTCCCCCAAAGAAATTATACCAATTAGCCTGGCAACCCTCATAGCCACAAGTACTGCTTGCTGGTTTGAGCCAGCCCCTACTTACAGGCCAAATATCTCAGCTGAAGAAGAAACTTACACCCATTCATAGCCCAACCCACATCACAGCTATGCCAAAATGCTTCACTCTGTGTGAATAAATCAATGTGATTAAATTCTTTGGGTTATGATTATACTATTTTATTTTCACTTTTTTAAAAAAATGAGCCTAGTAGATGACAGCTGGCACAAAGTATCCCTGCCTTCAAGCTGAAGCTTTTCTGGGTATTTGGCATTAACTGTAATGCAATAAAGCTGCCTTGAGTTATTGCTATGTTATGAATTATGGCCTGTCAGTCTCTCTCAGGACCTGTTAAATATCGCTTGTTCAGGTAACCTGTAATAACGCAGTCTTGCAGACGTACAACTAATTTATTTTAACTGTAGGTCCACTCTAAGATCCTTTCCATAATGAACACTATCCCACTGAACTCTTAATGGGCATGGGACCTTTATTGTGTCCACAAAACACCACTGCCCAAATACGCCGACAGCATTTCCACAAATCTATTGCATCCACGAAAATGAATGTACACCATTGAGAATGCATGAAGGGTTCTTGTTTGGTGTGGTATAGGGAGGCCTGCAGTGGGCTATTTAGTCCAAAATCCTGCCCCATGAAAGGATATCCCTTGCCAGTAACTGGCTTATTTTTAATTGAAATTCACAAACCAATACAATTCCAACAATTTTATCAGTTTGTTCCATTACGACTAAAACATTTACCGTATTTTTCGTCCCATAGGACGCTCCGTCCCATAGGACGCACCTAGTTTTTTTTTGGGGGGGGGGGAAATAAAGGGAAATTTTTTTTCCTTTATTTCCCCCCCAAAAGCAGGTCGGGGAAACCGAACCAGGTTGAGGAACGGCGCTGCGTCTCCCTGCTGTCCCCAGAGCTTGTGGGGCTGGCCGATGTCTGCCTCAGGCGGCAGGCTGCTATCCGCAGCGTGGGGAGCCCTGCGGGGAACTCCTGCAGGGCTCCCCACGCTGTGGATGTCTGCCCAGCGCGCGGGGCGCTCTGCTTCAGGACGCTCCGCCTGCCGGGCGGCAGGCTGCTATCCGCAGCGTGGGGAGCCCTGCAGAGAACTCCTGCAGGGCTGCCTAGGCTGCGGATGTGTTCCCGAAGCGCCGGGCGCTCTGCTTTCAGGGCGTCCGACGCTCCGGGAAGCAGGCTGCTATCCGCAGCCTAGACATCCCTGCGGGACCTCCTGCAGGGCTGCCTAGGCTGCGGATGTGTTCCCGAAGCACCGGGTGCTCTGCTTTCAGCGCGCCCGGCGTTCCGGGAAGCAGGCTGCTATCCGCAACCTAGACAGCCCTGTGGGAACTCCCGCAGGGCTGCCTAGGCTGCGGATGTCTTCCTGAAGCCTGGAGAGCGAGAGGGGTCGGTGCGCACCGACCCCTCTCGCTCTCCAAGCTTCAGCGAAAGCCTGCATTCGCCCCATAGGACGCACCCAGATTTCCCCTTCATTTTTGGAGGGGAAAAAGTGCGTCCTATAGGGCGAAAAATACGGTAAGTAATAAGTTATGTTTCTAACCAATGTTTGAACTTAACCAGGAGCCAAGCTATCGGCCACTTGCAACCTAGTGAAGATACCTGGGCACCAGGAGGGTGCCTGACATCTCCACCATCTGGAGGTGCAGGCCTGGGGATCATTAGATCTTGACTGTTTTCACGCACTAATACCACAACCTGTAGAATTTTATCAGCTAAATTTACCTGCACCATCAAATTAATTTCAAGAGCCAAATGCTTTTTCTGTGCAGCCTGAGCAGAAGCAGTCACCATTAAGAAAAAGAAGTCGGTATAGGTCAATATATATACGGACTGTCCCTGGATCAAGTAACTTTTCTTCTCAGAGCTCTTAGCTTAGTTCAAGATTGTCATCTGAACTATCCAGGTGTTTAACTGAGAATCAATCAGTCAGTCCATCATTTGAAAAATAAGAATTTACAGCCATCTTGCCCCAAAATGGCAACTAGACATTCCATTTTGGTGACTGCAACCTTGCTTTAAGGAGTCATTTGGCACCTAGATTCTATATTGAGTTTCTTACACAGTTTCTAAGGTGTATAGCAAAGACTTTCTCAGTATATAGTATATCCGAAAACATGTGAATACAACAAATGTGTCATGCAACCACTTTCCCCTCGTTATCTGTCCATCTCTTGTGATTCCATCATTAAATTTTTTCTGGAGTGTTGAGAATTTAATTTGTTAGATTGATAATACAGTAATGCCTTTCCGCTGACATGCTTAAGGCAGCGAACAGAATCACCATTCAGGTATTGCCAGTTAAAAGACTCCCTAGTAACAAGCTGGGAAAGACCTCTGCTCAAAACCTTGGATAACCACTGCCTGTCTAAGCAAAATGCTTAATCATTTCTGCACAACAACACAGAGCACTCGTTATTTTGCAATACAGTATACAGGTCACTGGCAGTGATCATTCAAAGAAGTAGATAAGACACCTTCTATAATATTCATCAGTAATTCCCCATGCATTCCCTGGAGAAAGGAATCTTCCAAAATTATACAAATAAAAACAGAATCCAGAATCTAAGAGCTGAACGTTTTCCTGCTTAGCAACACAGAACAGAATACTAATGTAACCTCAAACCACCCAAACATTATAGCTGCCAGCACAATAGATGGAAGACAGAAGAGTAGTTTTACTGCAGCGGGCGTTACAAAGATTGAAGCACTCAAGCATTAGTTTTATTGCCTTTTCCTTATCCTGGGGCAACTCTTCACCTCAGCTGGAAGCTAAATGGCAATATTTCTGACTTCAAACCTCAAACAACCTTACCTCCCAATCCAGCACAGGCAAAAACCACACTGCAAATTATCTCTTGAGTGAACTTAACTGCTTAGACATCTGTTTGGGGAGGGAGAAACTCTGTTTTTCTTTTGTTTTGTTTTTGCCTCTCAAACTATCAAAGGATTTTCACTCCACCCAGAAAGTGTAGGAATGACTTTTCACGTTTTGCACTGGTTTTCTGTGATGCTTGGACAACTAAAGGCATCCCAAACAGTGGTTCTCAAGTGGCAGATTACAGGGTACGAGACAACAATTGAAGGCTCCCTGGCTGGTGTCCAAGGTAAATGAGAAGTATGCAACACCAGTGTACTCACCAGTGTCTGCTGATACCGTAATGTCCTTTTTGGACGGTTGTCCCCAGTCATATCCAGTGTTTGCAAATGGGGTAACTGGACATCCCGGGGGAGGTGCCTTCCCTTCTGCTTCCCGGTTGCAGGATCATGGAATGGGACAAAACTGAAGTTGCGAGTGCTCCAGCTAAAGGCTCACTGTGGGGGGGATGCGTAACCAGATACCCTGGTTCTGCTCATGCTCTGACACAGCAGTCATGTCTCTGCTCTAATGCCTCTAACTGCTGCTCTGGCACTGAGTCAGCCCAGTAAATTAAAAGGTGATAAGATTTCTTTCTCCTGGCTCCAGTGAGGTTGTTTCTGTCCAAGGCCAATGATTCCAGAACTGGAAGGGTGATCAGTAGGGTTTTGGTGGAGGTGGACCGGAGGTCGACATTTGTTTGAGTCATGGAAAAAGCATTGGGAAAAGAATGAAGAATTGCCAAAATTATTAGATTGAGAAGGATATCCTAGTGGCAAAAGTGCCAATGCCCGGCTATTACTATTACAGCCAATAATCTAAAGCTTTGTATATTTCAAATGCCCTTGTTGACAGACTCTCAACAGCATCCCCTGGGAAGCTAAGTTCAAATCCCACAGGCTTCACAGATTGTTCTCATAAGCAGGCAACAGCCACAGTCCTTACTGAAAATAAGCTCCAATGAAATCAGCAGGATGTAACTGTAAACATACTTAGGGCTGAGATGTAGTGCTTCCATAATTTTGTCCCACTAGTTCTTGTTCTGTTCCACAATGCCCATTCTAAACAATTCCTTTTCTGTTTTACTTAAGGCTACCTTTTTCTAGGGGCTGTTTCAGATGTTCAGATTTCTGTCATGCACATCTAATTATCTGAACCACTCCAGCTGCCTACCCAGTGCATCTTCAGCTTATGACAAAATCCATGTAATGAAAGTGCCCAGTGCACCTGTGGGAATGGAATTCTACAGCATAGGGAGAATCACATGGAGAATGCCCTCTTCCAGACCACTGCCACCCTGGAACTTCTGAAGGTGGTGGAAGTACCAAGCCCCCCCCCCCCCCCCCGCTTGCACTGATTTAGAAGGATTCTGAAATACCTATTTAGTAGAAGAGTACAGACTGCAAAACATGGATATTACCAAACCACTTTTGCTTTGATGGCAACAGTTCTTCTCTTAAGAGGTAGCCCAGGACAATCATATTCTTAAAGGTTTATTTAATGGTGTAGTACCTTGAATAAAATATGCACACACAACATGTAGTTTCTCAAACTACATACACACTAAAAATGGTTTCTGCATAACTCGTCTTCAGTTACTAAAGTGAATCCTTCAACTCAGTCAAGCCGACTATAATTATGAGCAAAAGCATGCAAAATAATAGCTCATTAGCCCAGCAATTTTAGTGACCTTTTTCATTTTTACTTATTAATGCAACTGACGTTTTCATAAGAATCCCAGTGTCTGCTTAATGTATTTGTGAAAGTGTTTCCTTTCCACTTTCCCTGAGGCTACCATTTTCCTTTTTCTTCGGCTGTTTTCTTCTGAAAAACCTAAATGGCTTTTCCTTTGCTTTTTAAATCCTTTAATTTGGGTATTTACAAATTAAGACATTAGATGTTCTTAATAAGCAACCTCCAAATTCAAAGTATGCTGTGGGCCAGATAACCATATGGAGGAAAGGACATCAGATCCAATGCAACCATGTTAACAAGTACTATACTTATTGGGGGTAAATACACGCAAGCATGGTGGTTTTAAAAAAGATTAAGCGTGGTCACATGAGGTCAGAACCCTATCTATACAGCTATCATAAACCACACTCCTCTCCTGTAAAATCAATCAAGTGCAATGCAAGATTACACAGCTGTCACTAAGGAGGATCCCTGTTTTGAAAAAATACTTCAAAAACTGACTGGGTCAGTTAAGATAAAATATAAAAGATTAAAAGAAGATTAAAAGAAGTCCGAAGAGCACCGGTAAGCGCGTCTTACCTCGGCGCCATGTTGGCCCCTCCTCCTTACCAAGAGACTACATCCCTGTTTTGAATGCTCAGGGGTCAGCAAACTTTTTCAGCAGGGGGCCGGTCCACTATCCCTCAGACCTTGTGGGGGTGGACTATCTTTTTTTTTGGGGGGGGGGGGGAGGGAATGAACGAATTCCTATGCCCCACAAATAACCCAGAGATGCATTTTAAATAAAAGGGCACATTCTACTCATGTAAAAACACGCAGATTCCCGGAACATCCATGGGCCGGATTGAGAAGGCGATTAGGTCTGATCCAGCCCCCGGGCCTTAGTTTGCCTACCCATGCTCCAGACAAAGGGCTCATACTCACAACTACACAGAACTGAAAACATTCATGACTCCAGGGTTAGAATCAATCATGTTTTTTACCAGTGCTCTTTGGTAAAAGGCCTGTTCTGTAACCTAGCTGCACTGGAGATATAGAGAAAGAAACCATGCCTCCTTAGTGGGTAAAAAAAAAAAGGACGCCAGTTAGAAAACAAGATCACTTTTTATTTTGGCACATGGAGATATAGTTTATATACAAAGTTTATAAAAAGTGGCAGTGACAAAGACCTGCCCTCTCCTTTCTCAAACTAGGAGGAGACGTCTGTACTAACACAGTACAGTTATCAAGCACCAATTTCCAGAGAGGAGTCCCATGTTTTTTTTTCTATTTTTACTCAGAGGAAAGAACCTTTGAGCTGTCACCCTGAGCTGTTCACTGGCCCTGAAATGGCTACTGCTCAACAGGTGTGCTATGCAGTTCAACTGCACTAGGGCAGGACAAAAGGGCCTTCTAAGCTTCTGGCCTCTTGTTAGATTATTCTGCCTCATGTTATTTTCCTAACCATTATGTTTGTTTTTAAAAATATATATCAAAATCCTATAAAAATATTTTTTCAAAATCTTAGGCAAAAGAGAATGATAAAGGCTGATCAAGGGCAGCTTGTTTAAGCATACAGTCCTTGGCTGCAGGTTTATTAGGATGCCGAAGGCAACAATATACAAGAATGTAACAGCAAAACTTAGGTATGGCATGCAACTTTAAAAAAAAAGAAAAGGGGGGGGGAGAGGGAATAGAGCACATTTCCTGTCCTCTGCAGCAAACATATGCACCAGTTAAAAGTCCAGGCTTTTAACCACCTGTGGCTACTGGGTGCCAGGACTGTTGCACGACTGGGAGTATACATTTGCACATATAAATAAGACTGGCTCTTGAGGATTGTCCTCATTTTGCAAGTGAGTTTCTTAAAATCTCAGGTCCCGCAAAAGGGGGCCGTTACAGTACTGGAGAAAAGAATGCATAATTAACTGAAGACTTCCTGAATTGTTTGCCCACACAATGGGAGGAGCAAAGCAGGTGTGCAAATGGGCAGGCAGAGGTGATTTCCCTAACTCTGCCAATGTGTAGATTTGCCCTTAAAAAGCCATGTGTGGCATCTGAGCAGCTGGGGGGGGGGCTTATAGCCATGCCACCCATGGGATGGGTGTGCAGAAAATATAGGCAAATAGAGTGTAGGCAAACATCTCCTAATAAAATGACAAGTCTACAATAGTCATCACAGGATATGCTACCATTGAGAATAATGGAAATAGCAAAAAAAAAGTCAAAAAGACAAACTTGTTATATAATTATAAACACCTTGTGGAATGGAAACCTGTTTCAATTGTTTCCAAGTCCTGGTGTGAGTTTGTGCTAATAATTATCAACTTCTTTGAGAAAATAAGCAGAACAGATTTGGGGAGGGTTGTCTTTTTAGCAAAATAGAAATTGCATGTGTATTCATTATTATTTTTGGGGGGAGAAGGGGGTGATGAAAGATATAAAATGACTTTAGCATTAACCTAACTATTCCAAACTGTCTTTATTAGTCTGCATGTCCTTCATTTATTTAGAAGGTTCCTTTTCAGTTTAGCTAGTGGTTTTGCCAAATTTGCTTAGCTGCCCACAAATCTGTCTTAAAACAAAATTCAATTTATAAAGCATGCTTCTTGTTTTTGTTTTGTAAAAGCTTTATGAATGCTATTTCTCACACTCCTGTTTGTGATAAATACTCGCTACCTAAGTGCTCCCCATCAACCTCAATGTTGGCACATAAACACACTATACTTACAAACCCTGAACTGGGTGGCAAGCATCAACAAGGTGCCAAAGTCTGTCTGAAAAAGTGATATTAGAGAAATTTGTACAATGAGTAAAAAGGCTGCACAATGAGTAAGAAAGCTGGCTTAGCCAGGCATAATCAACTTAAAGACATTTATATGCTAATTTCCATAGGTCACAATATCTGATAACATATGAAATTCCCAATAAAATCAGAAAAACTGTTAGAAACAACAGAACAAGTATCATATGTTCATCAGTCAACCGCTTCCTAAACAGGACAGCTTAGCGCCCCCTACCTTCAATATGAAATGCTGTAAGGGAAGAGTAGCCCTAGACCTCTACAGGAGGTCATCCTATGGCACAGAGTATTACATGGACTTTGGCCTTAGAGGCAGTGGCCCCCTTAGATGACAGAGTTAATTCCTGGGAACAAGTAAAGGTCCTGGCAAAGAGTGCTACAATACTCTGACATCTCCTTGCAGCGGTGGAACTCGGTGCCTGGGGCATGACCTTCTCGATGCTTGATCATTCCATTCACCTAAATGAAAAGGTAACAAAAGGCAAAAGAAAGGCTTAGAAATTTAAAACAGTATTCATTTTTGAATATTTATTTATTTTTATCTTGGTTCAGATGCTCTACTGAAATTCAAATCAGACAGGATATTTGTTTACTCGAGACTTCCGGTCTACTGCCTTATTAAAATCCAGCTTGCACTTCTGGGAATTCTCGGTCCACATACTGCTTAAGCCTGCCTTGTAGAATTTTAAGCATAACCTTGCTAGCGTGTGAAATGAGCACAATTGTGCGGTAGTTGGAGCATTCTTTGGGATTGGGCTGTAGACTGATCTTCTCCAATCCTCTGGCCACTGCCGAGTTTTCCAAACTTGCTGGCATATTGAGTGTAGCACCTTAACAGCATCATCTTTTAAAATTTTAAATAGTTCAGCTGGAATATCATCACTTCCACTGGCCTTGTTATTAGCAGTGCTTTCGAAGGCCCATTTGACTTCACTCTCCAGGATGTCTGGCTCACGGGGAAATGTACGTGCGTCCTATGGGGCGAATGCAGGCTTTCGCCGAAGCCTGAAGAGCTCTCCAGGCTTCAGGAAGCTATCCGCAAGCCTTGGGAGCCAGCAGGAGTTGCCGCCGGGCTCCCACGGCTTGCGCAGAGCTGCCTGCATCCCGAAGCCCGGGCGCGCTGAGCAGTCGCGCCCGGGCTTCGGGTAGATCTGCGCAAGCCGCGGGAGGGCTCCCACAGCTTGCGGAGAGCAGCCTGTTCTGGGGGCTGGGGAACCTGGGGGGGGGGATATATTTTTTTCTTTATTTCCCCCCCAAAAAAACTAGGTGCGCCCTATGTTCCGGTGCGCCCTATGGGGCGAAAAATACGGTAAGCTTGAATTTTGCTATAAGAAGCTGATGATCTGAGCCACAGTCGGCTCCAGGTCTTGTTTTTGCTGACTGTATAGAGCTTCTCCATCTTTGGCTGCAGAGAATATAATCAATCTGATTTCGATGCTGCCCATCTGGTGATGTCCATGTGTAGAGACGTTTCTTGTGTTGTTGGAAAGGAGAGTGATGACCAGCTTGTTCTCTTGACAGCACACCCCTAAATTATATCAAACGTCTGTTTGCAGAAGTTGCACTTTGCTTCCCAGAGGCCCCAAAAGGGAACAGTAATGCTACAGGAGGTCCAACAAAAGTTAAACAAGAAAGTATCTCAAGTATCTCAAGAGTGCAGCACCTTCTAGAAGTTAGTTAAGAAGCAAGAGTGAAGCACAGCATCCCAGCTCACCTTTACAAGCATGTCAGCCACATGCGTATTTCTGGAATCTTCAGCAAACACAGAGGTCAGAGCCTCTACATACCAGGACCCACGTTTGGTGTTTCTCATAGCAGCTGTGCCTGTAAGTAAGTAAGTAAAGTCAATGCAAAGTAGAAAAAGAGGGACAAGTGCAAGATGAAACACCAACAGCAGCTCAGTTCAAAGGTGTAAAACCACCTTTGAGCGGTTCATTAAAATAACGTAACAAAAAGACCTTTATGGAACTATTCCAGATACCTCTCAGACAGGCATAGCCACATATCATATCAGAGCAAGTGGGGAGACGCAGCTTGGGGTTCTCCTTCTTGTTGGCATCGCTTTCTTCGCAACCTGGGGAGTCAGCACGCTCATTCCCATCTATTTGGTCCACTCCACGGTCTGTCTCATCTAATAAAGAGAAAACAAGAAGGCGGGAATTTCACTCACCTCCGTCAAGCATCTTTTCTTAAAGGTACATTTCTGATTGTATGTTCAATTAGTAGGGTTTACTATTGAGCATCATCTACATTCCCTGACCTCCTTACTTTTGGCAACAATGACCAAATTTGCCTACAACAGTCTTATTAGCCACTTATCTACCTTGCAGTAATTAAATGATCAAAGAGCAATGGTACCACTCCCCTGGTACACATGGGGTTAAGTCTGGGAACTCATGTCATGTGTAACTCATGTCAAGTAGTCATGTGTAAGCCAGGCTCTGATTTAAGAATCCCAACTGTTTTCACCTTAGCTTTCCCCTTCCCCATCAGCCCCTGGAGAATCACCTGCCATAGAAGAGGAAAATCCCATTGATTATACCCCCACTGGCATAGACTAACCAACTGAGAATACTTCATGCCCCTGATGCAGTGGAATCCAGCCTAAGGAAGTTTATGTCACAATTAATTTATTAAGTCTTTAAAGTGCTACAGACTCTTTGTTCTTTCTACATCTTGCCAGAGCAAATAGGAAAAAGCAACATGTACAGGAAGAGCAAGAAAAAAGAAAAGAAACACCAAGGTTATTAAGTAATATTAAGCATATTTAAGTAAGGGTATAAACCCGAGGCGAAGCAAATCTGGGAATAAAATCTGAAGAGAAAGTATTTATACATCTTGGAAAGGTTGTTCCAGCTGCTTTCCCTCTGTAATCACCATACATCTTAAACTGTACAAAAGATGTGTATACATAGGTTAGAGGTGATAAAAAGAATGACAAAAATGTAGGACAGAGCCCTTGATCATTTTTAGATAGACTTGAATGAAAACTGCCTGGTTTCAAACAGCACAACCTTCTTGGATTCCACTACAACTTTTGAAAACATCAAGCATCCACCAACTAATAAATCGGACACACAAAACCATTTTAAGAAAGACTGAGAACAGATATTTTTGCTCTCAAGCAGCATCACCAACATGTCTAGTAAGATCTACCGTATTTTTCCTTCTATAACACGCAGATTTTTTCTCCTAAAAAGGAAGGAGAAATGTCTGTGCGTGTTATTGAGCGAATGTGTGGTCCCTGGAGCCAATTGGTGCAAGGGGAGGCAAAAAAAAGCAGGCAAAAATCAAACCGCGCGTCTCCTAGAAGGGAAACTTGAAAAGAGGAAGTGGCTGCTTTCCGGCATTCTGCCTCAGGGTCTTACTGCCCACCCACCTCTGTTTCCTTGCTGTGTTTGCTCAAACGGAACAAAGAGCAGGGAAAGCCCCTCCCCTCCAGGCAAGCAGAGGGGAAAGCTAAAAACATGCAGAAGGGAGAGAGAGAGAGAGAGCGCGAGCTGGCTGGCTTGGGTGGGTAGGTGAGGGAAAACTTTTGCCTTCCTTTCCTCCCTACCCCTCTCCTGCATTCTTAGCCAGCTGCTTCTCTGCACACCCCTCTCCTGCTCCTTGTCCCTTCTGTGTTTTTCCTTCCCTCCCCACTTAAAATGTGGTTAAAAAGCATGGATCCACATGGATCCTCAGGATCTTTGCATTGGGTCAGCCCAAATTCACCATCAGATCACATAGCATGTCCATGGCTACAGCCTGCCCCCCAAAAATCACGCACCCACTGTTGCCTGGGGCTGCAATGGTGCAAAAATGTGGTTAAAAAGCATGGATCTACATGGATCCTCAGGATCTTTGCATTGGGTCACCCCAAATTCACCATCAGATCACATAGCATGTCCATGGTTACAGCCTGCCCCCCCAAAATCACGCACCCACTGTTGCCTGGGGCTGCAATGGTGCAAAAACGTGGTTACAAAACATGGATCCACATGGATCCTCAGGATCTTTGCATTGGGTCAGCCCAAATTCGCCATCAGAGCACATAGCATGTCCATGGCTACAGCCTGCCCCCCAAAAATCACGCACCCACTGTTGCCTGGGGCTGCAATGGTGCAAAAACGTGGTTACAAACCATGGATCCACAGGGATTCTCAGGATTTTTGCATTGGGTCACCCCAAATTCACCATCAGATCACATGCCTGTGGCCACAGCATGAAGCACAAAAATGATACATCCACTGTTTCATTCAGAATGTTTTTTCCCTTGTTTTCCTCCTCTAAAAACGATGTGCGTGTTATGGTCAGGTGCGTGTTATAGAGCGAAAAATACGGTATACATATACAGGCATTAGCCACTGTGATTTTTGATATTTAAAATCATCATCATTTAGCAAAAGCATGGCGAGAAGGTAAGATCTGACTCAGGACAAACTATTTCAAGTGACACCCTCAAGCTAGTTTCTAATTGTGTCCAATAAAATGAAGTTTGATCAAGTAACGCTTGCAAAGTATTTTCACAATTTATTCCACCAGCAGTGAACGTGCAAAATTGGATTAAACTGCCAAATGGTAAACTGCTGCCCAAAACCTGTTTCAAGATCAGAAATTCTGCTTTATTTTCGAGACACTAATTTCTTTCAATTTTGCTGCTTTAAAGCTCATCTGAATAGCACCGAGTCTCCTATATCAAAGTGATCTCTACTCAGGTTTAAGCAAAATTTAGCAAAACTGCACCTTGAATTTTCTATAAGTGACCACAGTGTTTCTGCTTAGAAGAAATTTAATTTGGTAGGTACGAGGCTGACAGACAGAACCTTCAAGGTAGCTTCATGAGCACGAGTTACTATAAATTTTCCATTTGTTTCTTAGAATAAAACCTGTGCGTTGTTTTTTCACTATCAAGGTAAGACTGAAATGGAAAATATAAAAGCATGGAGGACTGTAACTTTCGACTGTTGATGAAAAGGGATGGCTTCTGTTTTTCATTACTTCTCTTATCAGCTGAACTGTTCACTTCTTCAAACCATTTTCTGTTCAGAAGTTGGAGTTGGACTATATAGCCTATATATGTACTCCAAGCATACTGTGCAAAGGATCTCCACGTCACAATGGTTTTATAGTGTCTATAGAATTTTTTTTTTTAAAAAAAAAACTAGGCCTGCATTGAGCACAAATATGTTGCAAAAGCTTCATTTGGTTTAGCCCATCCAGACAGGCTTATTCAGTGCTGAAGCCACCAAGCAGAGGCATAAAAACTGAATTTTGGAAGAACTTAGGCTTCTATGTTAAGAATTTCTTAAAGACAGATAATCCACAGGTGGAAATGTTGATTGTTAACTTGGAAGGCCTAAATCCCACTTCTGGATGTCTCAGTCCCATTGAATACACCATTTTGGGATCGCTTCTTGCATTAATTTGAGCAGGTCAAAGTCAAGCAGAGTGGTATTTTAAAAGGAGCATCAAGAGCAAACTGACCCCTCTTCCTTCTCTCTCAGACCAGAAAAACAACTGGGAGAACATTAGCCCCAGAGGCACTTCTAGTGACATTTGCTGGCGGGGCAGGCGGTGAGGGAAATAAAATGTGAGGGAGGCAATTAAGAAAGAAGAGCACAAGCTTGGAGCAAGGTAGAAAAGAGGTGGTGCACATACATGTTAGTTTTATTACATTTAAGAACTGGAAGCCACTCTGGGAGCCTTTTCTTCGCTGAAGGAGCGGATTCATTAAGGTTCTGTGCTTGAATTAGTAAGGTTACTGGGAAGTAATGCTACATTTCTTGTAGGCTTATGTTCCAGCATGGCCTCAAATGGCTAAGGAAAGTGACCTGTTTTGTGAATCTCCCATCATCTCCTATACAAGTTACGGTCTCTTAAAACACAGTATAATTGGAAGATGTGCTAGAAAGTTTATGCCAAGAAGCTTATGCCCCTCTTGTGTTTCTTGGTACTTTTCTTCTAAAATTCCTTTCAATGGACTTAAGAGTTTCTTCCATGAGTGATCATGTCACTGAAGACGGTGACATTAAGCTTTGAATGTCTAAATTTTCTTGTACATGCTCTAAATGCAGCTGAAGACCCTGTTCCCCATCTGATTTTAAGGAACTTCATAAAAGAGTTTTTCAATGGAATCTCTCTTCAAAGGAATTCATAGTGCTTGTTTTATGTTATGGTGTTATGGAAGGTGAGTTACTGGCTGCTGCTTTTTTCATTTCCCCCCAATCCAGAAAAGATACGGAAATCTATAGTCCAGACCAAAGAGCAAATGTGATCAAGTTCCAGGACGCAGGTAAAATCTCCATGCTGGGTTATGATTAGTGTGGCTAACCGCCCCGCACCACACATGCAAGATATGGGAATTATTACAAAGCTCCCCTTTTTCACGGTGCTGCAGGGTCTGCAATCTGCTGACCACATGCCATGCAGAGTGAGAAGCACTTACAGAGAGAGGTAGTGGCAACAGCAAGGCAGGGAGGTGAATGTGGGTTCCGCTTATACCTGAGAGAAGCAAAGAGGAGAGTTGAGCGCAAGCTGTGTAGCATGGGGAATGTTTGTGAAGCACAGGTAACCCCACCCCCACACCCTTCTCCTTGGGTTACATACCTCCCCGGCATGCTTGAATGAAGAACATTTTGGGCTTATTCTGAAGCCTAGGGCAGTTTGCGTTATCAAAGAGCCTGAAAATCTCCTGCAGCTGGGGGGAAAAAAACCTACAGTAAACATTTGTTAGAAAAAACTGCTAAACCAGTTTCATCTGAATCATGCTTTTTAATTGTTATATATGTTATTTTGTAAATCATCATGAGAATATTTATACTGAAGGGTGGCAATGAAATAGGCAAGCAATCACAATATTCTAAATATCATTCAAATATACATTCTGCTCCTATATGTTTCCATTAATTGCTTTCCAACTTCCAGAAATACCTTCATTTCTGCTTCAGGCCAGAATCTATTATAACTTTATTTGCCAGTAGCTGGTTGCCAATTTCATCATCCTTAGATGACCACGCCCTACACAAAGGAGGACTCCACAAAGGTAAATTACCTGAAGCAGTTTGCCATCCACTCCATAGACCCCACCCTCTATGCCATGTGAGAGAAGTGATACTATGCAGGAATCTACATCTCGGTGAACTGGAAGCTTTGAAAAGTTTTCCAACTCCTTATGCATTTCCTGAGAAAAGAGATAACTAAAATCAGCAATCCCTGAAACTGAAAATACCAGAGAAGTGGAAAAGGCACAATTAACAGAGCAAAGCCATGTACCAATAACAAGCTTAATGGGGAGCCAAAGAAGGCTAATTAATTATCAAAAATGGTTGAACATGGGCCCAATTTCCAGAGAATTTCCAGATTTTATATTCTATTTAATCCAAGTATTCAGAGATAGTAATTTCTAAAATTCTGTAACCAGCCAGCCAGTCTTCCAGAGTAGGAAGCAGAAGATTCCTGATGGCAGAAACAGCCCAAGTGACACTGGCTGTCTAGGCAAAGGCTGAGAGAAACTTCTGGTTGCTGTGCCCAGCCTCTACAATTCTGGGGGACCAAAGTTATTTAATCACTATCACAGTGTTACTACACTAAGCAATCTTCTGTAGATTTTTATTGAACGTGTGTAAGAGTAACGTAAGTGAAATGCGTTAAAATAAATGAATTTGCTAATAAAATTGTGAGACTGAACAAACTAAATAAAGTACTTAATAAAAATACAGTAAATTATGCTATCTAGATAGCAGTAGAGATAAAAATTCTACATGGAAATACAATCCTTAGTATACATAAAATGCTTGCTCCTGTATACCCAGATTCACATTAGAAATGATGTCAGTTACCCAATTTATTGTGAGGAGCCAATTATAAAAATGACTTCCAGGATGCAGACATTCATCATGCTTGTTCCATTCTCAGGGCTCACCTGTGCAGTCTGATCATGCCGTACCATCACTTGGTACCCAAGATGTCTGAAGAGCATTTCTAGGGCAGCTTGGTCAACATTGCCACCAGAACGGAACTCTAGGTCCGTCTCACTGCTAAAATGCACGTTGCTAAGTATCAGCGCCAAGCCCCGTGGGTGTGATTTCATCCTGTATGCCTGTGAAAAACAGGTAAGCTGATGGATCCAGATTCCTGGTATATTATGTAAAACAGCAAAATCACAAGATACTTATTCATGACAGTCAGAATCCTGTTGCATACCTACATAAATAAACACAAAGGGAGAGGACACCTTACATTTATAGCAGAAAAAACACTGTAGTTTTAAAGGATTTATAGGCTAATGGCCAGAAAAATCCCAGCAATGTAAGGTTTCATGCTAATGCTCAAACAATTTCATATTTGTTTTTATCAGTGTACAGGATTTCCATTTAGAAATTTAATGATATTTTAAAAGAACTTTATTCTTTTGCCTAAGTAATTAGAAAAAAATGTCCCAGTCTGGTAGAAGCACCAGTGAGAAGAGAATGCCTGGCAGAGACTGTAAGGGAAGGATACTTAAATCAAATGACTGCAATGGAACTCATGCTATCACACTTTAAGAACTGGACTCAGAATCAACAGAAGTCCAAAATGGCATAAGATCCAAGGAAAATATGTAAGTGGCTTTGGGAAGAAAATACAGGTATCTAAAAGAGAAGCACACATCAAAATAAAACTTATTAAACCACCTGCCTCTATTTTTCAGTTTGAGATGGTTCATGTTTTTAGAACTGCATGCGAAAGTAAAAAACATGTCACCCCCTGAACAGGCATTTATTTCACATTTTGAAGCTGGCTTTCTGCAGATTACCAATAAAAGCATCCAATGCTTGTTGGGGGGGGGACCCTCAACTTCCACCCTTCAGGATACTCACCATGTGCTCATGCTCATGATAGAATTCTGGGGTGCACAGCTTCACCTGAGGATAGTGAGGACCATCTCCATCATCCAAAGAATGCTCCACTGGTTCTGCTGAGACACAGGCCAACAACCAAAATGTAAGTGGCTCAGCAACAAAATAACTTCTGTGCGGGTTTACAACTATTTAGGAATACCAGATTAATAATACAACCCGCCAATTTTTTAAGCGCTGGAGGAGTAAGTCCAGAATGGACTTCCCAGTTACAGTAAAGAGATAAAAATGATTGCAAATCAAATGAATGTTTATGTAGCTTTTTAAAACACCACGTTTTGTGATATTTAGAACATATGTGTATATTAATTAAGTGGGGAGAATCTCAGGGTTAAATCAGACTTGATATAAAGTGTATGAATGTAATTAGTGTGCATTTTTTGTTATGAAGGCAGCATTTGCAGGGGAGCTGCAGAAGCCTCATGGCTGTGGAGATGGAGTAGGCAAATTTACTTTCTAGCTCTGAGGGATAGTTCAGTTGGTAGAGCATGCGGCCCTTTAATCTCAGGGTTGTGGGTTCAAGCCCCATGTTGGGCAAAATATTCCAATACTGCAGGGGTTAGACTAGGTGGTCCTGGTGGTCCCTTCCATCTCTACAATTCTCTAATTCTCTCCCTACTATGGTGCTAACAAAAATAGCCTCGCTAATGCTGCTTTCTACATTTCAAGGGAAGCCCCCATTGACACCAATGGGGCATTTCTTTGAAGTGGAAGTAGCAACTTCAAATAGGCATTTGTTGGGACTATATCAAGGAGAGAAAGGGTTGAGGCTACCAGTGAAACACAGAGCCACATTTTAGAAAAACGCACCAAATGTTCTTGGATTACAGCACCCATCCTCTGTGAATATAACCCATGTTGGCTGGGGTTGATGGGAGTTGGACCCTAATAACATCTGGAGGGCCACTGGTTCGCCATAGCTGGTTAATAAATAAGTTAAACTACTATGACTTGCTCAAGTCTAAGCACCTTGCCCTGTGCAACCTGCCAAGTATAATGACTAATGGCAACCAATTATAGTTTTGTGGTTATTTCTGTGTTACAGCTATTGTTAATAGTCATGGATAAAAAACGCATATACTGAATAATTTATCTGGTTGCTAGTTAATAATAAAACAGTTTGCAATTTAGAAGATCAGCAGGATGCAACCGAAACCAAGAGATCTGGCCATAAAATTTGGATGTAAAAAGTAGGTCAGCTTTTTGAACATAGTTTCACATTATTCTTGCATGGAAAATATAAGAACGTTATAGTCAATATATTGTATTCTTAAGAGCCACCGTTCTGAAAACAATAGTCTGGGGACTGAAATACAATTTGCCACACATCCCAGCCAGGTTTTATTAAAAAGACATGTCACCTAGTTTTAAGTATTTCTGTTATGGAGATGTGAATCTCAGGCACATTCTTCTCTTTAATTTTATTTATATCTAATTTATTTATAATGTATCTCTGTCCCTTCAAAATATATAGGGAGAAAACAATTTCTCTCAAAGAAGTCTGGCCATGAACAATATGCATGAGATGCAAGTAAAATAAGAGGAAAATACAAGAGACCTTTGCAGCATTTATTTTCCAAGCAACCTGCGTCCCCAAAATGGTATGCTCGTGGCACCCCAAAGCTCCCCATTGCACCCCAAAGCCTCCTGCCTCTCCCAGTTTTGGACATTTTTTAATTTTAAAAATTGTGCTTTTTTGGCTTTGTTATTGGGGTGATAGGTGAAGAGCCAATTTTTTTGTCTGTTTATTTGTCTTTTTTATGTGTGCTTGGCTCATTTCTGAGCACCATCAATTGGGCATTTTGTGGTGCTCACAACAGTTTATTAGATTTCTGAATGTGCCCCCAGGTCCCAAAAGGTTGGGGACCTCTGCAAGCAACTACAGTTTGGAGCATAACATCCAAAACAAAGAAACAAGTGTAATATTAAAGTGGGAATTTCTCCTTATAAATGGAATTGAAGGCAACATTTCATTACAATTTTGAAGGCTGCATTAGGTCAGATAATATTGTTTCATAGGCTGAGTCTGAAAAAATAGGCCACAAGTTGCCTATCTTTATGTAATTTAATATATCCTATCTTTTCTACACATTATTCTTGGCTCCACGTATGTGGTATAAGAAAGCTGGAGTGGAAAACGACAAGAGTATCAAAACTTAAAATATATAAAATCAAATATATATTCCTCCCTCATAAAGGCTATTTTTAGTAGTAGGATACTATAGGATACTTTGAAAATTGCCAGAATGTGTCCACTGATGAAATGCTATTTTTGCTTGAAATATCTAAGCAAAAATAGCATTTCATCAGTGGACACATTCTGGCAATTTTCAAAGTATCCTATAGTATCCTACTACTAAAAATAGCCTTTATGAGGGAGGAATATATAAATATTCCAAACAAATAAAGCACCACCACCACCACCATGTGGCTGCCATAGCAAAAGCAAAGGGGGGGGGGAATCTATTTTGGATTACAAAAGCCTTGCACACTGATCTCTGACTTTTGTTTTTCATATATTTAAAAGATAGCTCCTTGGGGCTAAATGTTTTCAGGCTTGCTCTTACCTAACAAAAATGCTTGATCTTTTCTTAACCAAAGGCAATACTGGAAAATCAACATGCATTTTCCTACCCCCACAACAGAAATCTTTTTTCTTTTGTTCATTGTGTGTCATATTAAATAGAATGCTAGTAAACGACAAAGGGAAGTTTTTAGCCATTACAATTGCAATACTCACATTTCACAAAAATAAACTTACCAAGTTGCCACCGTGGCCTTTTTTGAGAGATTTCTGATTCAGGTAGAGGAAATGGCAGCTTTTCCTCATAGCCAGAATTCAGCTGAAAGAGTCCACACAGCATTATTAAACATAAATACAGAGATGCAAAGGAAAATAACCACTTTCTGCCTACTGGATGTCTATACAGACACCAATCATCCTAGGTAGTCTTTACACAAAGCACATAAAATATAAGACACATGTAAGTATATATCTATTGAAGTTAGGATTCCTGGTCCTCTTTTTGGGAATATTCATTTCAAGCCAGGTGTGTGAATGTATTTACTCCCCCTCCCCACACCCATCCCCAGTAAATAATCATCATATAAAACACCACAGGAATCATATGCCACTCCATCGTAACAACAAAAATAGAAGTGAGGATATTCAGGAGCATGGAGAGGACAACAGGAGATAACTAAACAAATATGGGGTCCCCCACCCCACTTTTATTTGATCCTTCCTTACCCTTGCGTTCCCATTGCTATGGCTGGGAATGGTACTCAGGAGCATTTCCACTAAGTGCTGCTGTTTGGTTTCTTGTAAAGCTTCACAGAAAGCCGAGAAGGCTTTGGGACCCCTCTTTGGGAGCAAGTTCAAGAATTCTATGTTTTGGCTAAAACTTCCAGACTTGCCCTGAATTCAGAAAAAAACCAAACATGTTAAAAGATCACTGAATGGGTAGGTGAACCAACATCGTTCCTATGGAGCTTTGAAGTGCTCTCACCCTGGCAGTGCAATCCTGTATGTATCTACTCAGAAGCAACTCTCACTGAGTTTAATTAATCTCACTCCTTAGTTTCTGACATCAGGAATCACAAGACAGAGAATCCACTAGGAGAACACTTCAATCTCCCAGGACATTCTATACAAGATCTCAAAGTAGCTGTAATATTACAAAACAATTTCAAAAATAGACTGGAAAGAGAAGTTGCTGAATTACAATATTACCAAACTTAAAACCATGGAGAAACCTGGTCTGAATAGAGACATTCGATTCTTATCTCATTATACATGATAAAGCTGTTTTTGGCCATCTCATCCCTTTCTTTTTCCTGTAAGACCAATTGCAGTTGTTAACAGTCGTCAGCTGGTTTACCACACCTTTCAGCCAATCACCCATTCCCACCACCCTTCTGAGTAATACCCCTCCCCACCCTCTTACTATTATATAAAGGTCTGGTGACTTCTCTTTCAGTGTATCTTAAGAAGTGTGCATGTACACAAAAGCTCATACCAATAACAAACTTAGTTGTCTTTAAGGTGCTACTGGAAGGATTTTTTTTTTATTTTGCTTTGACTACAGCAGACCAACACGGCTACCTATCTATATCTAGAACTCCTTAGTGTGTATACTAGGATTGCTGCCTAATTTGAAAGAATGGAATCATGCAAATGTTAACATACATTTAATAAATATATTCAATTTCACTATTCTTTCCTCTTTTTGTCTCCCATATAGCAACCCTGTACGGAAACCTCTAAGGAAACTGCACAGGGAGGATTAAATATTTTACATCACAGAACAATCACATCTTGCAAGTGATTAACTTCTGTGATTTCAAGCATACATGGTTGTAAGATGGCCAGCTGAAATCCCGCAAATTGCACATAAGGCAAGGAATATAAAAGCTCCTTTTGCACCAGCACAGAAAGAGTTCTTAAGCTCTCTCTGCCTTGCTTACTGGGCTTTGGGAGGTTCTCACAAGAGGGCTCGTTTGGTTATATGTCTCTGCATATATCCGCCATCCCCAAGACATAATGCCTGGCCAAGACATGTTACGCAAAACACAGAGCAGTTGCAAAAAAACCCTATATAACTTTACTCAGAGTTAATCAGACAATCACATTTTACACATTTATTCACACCAATGTTCGAAACTCCCATTGTTCTAGGCACATTTTGCAACAGAGAATTTCATTAGCACAAGCAGTTTCTGAGCTCTGGGCGTAATACAGTACTGCGCCTATGATTTCAGATTAAAACTGCACAGTGGACAGAAAGGAGGACCTTCTTCTGCCTCCCCACTTCCAACCACTCTCTGAAGACTGGAGAAGAGATCCTCTTAAGAATATTAGGGGGGTGGGCAGGGAAAGCATGGCTTTGTTTTTTGCAGTCTTCGGATGAGGACTAGACCATGTGAAAAATGAACATAAGATTTTAGCTGTAGTTCATTCAGTCAGCTTTGTATTCTTGTTATAAAGTTTCTAACACAGATTCACACACAAAGAAGTTGGCATCCCCTTGATAGTTTAACATACATTTTGTATTAAAATATTGGCTCTTTAGAAATACATAGAAATAAAAATGTTTGTGATTTATTACTGGAAAAGTCTGCCTCACAGCTTGGGAACTGGAAAAATTATTTCCCTCTCCAGCATTCTACATTATTTCAATTTATTGGTTAAGTCTGCACCATCCAACAACACAGCTGGACTCCTTCAAACAGAGAAGAAGATGATAGAATGGGAATACTTCAATAGCACCCAGTGTTTTAAGAGGCATGATGCAAACACTTGTTTTAAAAAGTTAACTTTTAGGAGCTACTGAGACATAAGTGACAAAAGGGGTGCTTGGATCAATAGCTGTTTGATTACTTATGCCAGCATGGGCTTTTAGAACTTAGCCAAGTGCCTCATTTCTGTTCATTCTCTTGCTCTTTAGCCCAGCCTCACAAATGTCCTTGAAAGTTATTAGCCTACCCTATATATTTTTCTTAGAAGGCCTTCCTTAGACTTTTGGAGCACACTGAGTCTGAAAACAGAGGGGACTAACCCTTTTCCATCTTAAAAAGGTCACCTGCAGGCAGTTCTTACCAGGTAAGAAGCTCAGTCCGTATTGTTAAGCAAACTACCCTGATTTCACTTGGAATAATACGGGGGTTGGTTTTTGCACTTCTCCAATTTTGTGGTATGGTTTTCCGTTTCAAAAACATAGAACAAGGCAAATAAAGTATGCATATTTAAGATGCGTACCAAAAACTGAATTGAAAAGAAAATTGCAGACAGAATGGACTTCTAAATGTACACATGGGAAATGGACTGGAAATAGATAGATCTGCACATCCCTAATTACCAGTCTTAGTCTATGACATTTTTTTTATCTAGTTATTTGCTGCCGAATACTACTGATCTCATTTGACACACAGGAATAATTGCGGCACTTAGAAGCATAAACAGCAACGATAATTTTGGATAATTAAACTTTTAATTCCAGTTGCTGACAAGAGTAATTGTACCTGTATCATCTCCATCATTGCTTCAGTGATCACATCCTTTTCTATGAGGTGTTCCATCAGTTCCTTCAAAACTAGCTGCTTTGCTAGGGAAACACGATTCTTTTTCAGAGCCTCTTGGTGACATTTCTGCATGCCACATGCGCCCAGCATCCTAGAAGAGATAAAAATCCTTTGTCTTCTAACAATCTACTGGAACAAGTTTTCACATTAACCATACACCAAATGAGAAGTGAAACTTGTGTTTCTATTATGAATTCTTAGGAACATAGAATTTTGTCTGGTAAATGGAAGAGGGATATCATGGGGAATTCTGAATGAAAAGAAATCTAGCTTTGAAACACTTGTTTATTCTATTACACAGATCTTTTAGTAGAGAACACACACCTTTTTTTAGTGATTCCTGAACATTCTTTCCTCTCTCCCTAATTACAGTTTTGCATCAGCAATATCCAACAAAGATTGGTGAAGGATCCGCTGGCTGGAAGAAGGAAAACAAGAACTTTTGTGATCACGCCAATAGCCTGATGGGAGTGTGTAGGAGTTAGAAATAACACCAGTTAGAAAAAAGAGCTGCCCTGTTTATTGACCAAAATTATAGGCTCTGACTTTCTCATCTTCCAAAAACATTGGATTACTTTCTAGACCAGTGTTTCCTAAACATCAGCTTTACACTGAAAACAGTCACAGCTTAGTAGTGGCTCACAAATTATGGAATTCAGAAAGAACTTGAAAATTTCTATGCTGAAAGGTAACAATTTCAAAGTTTGTGGAAAAGTAATTTATTTACTTATTAAATTTATAGCGTGCCCTTCCTCCCAAAGAAGCATAAGAAGGCAAACACACAATCAATAAAATGAAAACAACTGAAAGCAAGTCTAATACAGATGCAAACTGGGAAAGATTGCTATATTATTTCCTCAGTTCAATTCTGCAATAAACAAAACTATCGATTTTATAAACACTAGAATAGCCATAACAAAATTCTGTATTATATACACTGCATGCTGAACAGAGATACTTTGTTCATACATAGTTACTGCAACATAGTAGCTCATTTGACTTTTATTCAATTATCAATCTACCGTATTTACTCGAATCTAATGCTCACCTTTTTGGGCCAAATTACATTGCAAAAATTAAGGTGCGCATTAGATTCAATGGCACATTTACATTCGCCAGCAATACTTTTTTTGGTTTCACAGTTCTGAAAATTGAGGTGTGCATTAGATTTGGTGGTGCATTAGACTCAAGTAAATATGGTATATCTTGATTTCTTATGCTGCTAAAATGCATTTTAACTTTTAAGATGTTTGTATTTTAACTTTGATGTTGTTTGGACATTTTGACTTCATTTGGAGGATAACAATCTAATAAATAATATTCAATTTCCCAATATATTTTCACAGGTGCACACTAGAAATCACCTTCTCGCATGGTGGTCTAAAACGATTTGGACACTTGGGAAAAGTTGGGTGTTTTTAAGAACAGTTTAAACGTCCAGTGTACTGGTAAATTCTGAAGTGCAGACACTCACAATAACCCCTATAGCTGTGTCCCTTCTAAAACTATAGGACTAGATGACTCGCGGGAATCCCTTCCAACTCTACAATGCTGTGATGGTAAAGGTAAAGGTAAAGGTACCCTTGACCATTAGGTCCAGTCGCTAACGACTCTGGGGTTGCGGCGCTCATCTCGCTTTATTGGCCGAGGGAGCCGGCGTACAGCTTCCGGGTCATGTGGCCAGCATGACTAAGCCGCTTCTGGCAAACCAGAGCAGCGCATGGAAACGCCGTTTACCTTCCTGCTGGAGCGGTACCTATTTATCTACTTGCACTTTGATGTGCTTTTGAACTGCTAGGTTGGCCGGGAGCTCACCCCGTTGCGGGGATTCGAACCGCTGACCTTCCGATCGGCAAGCCGAAGGCTCAGTGGTTTAGACCACAGCACCACCCACACCCCTGTGATGGTAGGAGCCAACTACTGGGGGCTGAGGTCCCTTAAGCCCCCTGCAATAAAACATGAGAGGGGGCCAGGTCCCTCCAGAGTTGATGGGCAATGCCATTCAAATGGTGTGCATGTGCCACATCTCATCATCGATTATGCTGGGCAAGGCTCACCTAGCCCCCCACCCCCAATATTTTATTTTAAGTTCACACCCCTGCCTTGTGTTTCTCCACCTGAATTTTATACTTGCAAGCCACACCAAAACTACCATCAGTTCACAGCTCACCCATTAAACCGCTGCGAGACGGATTAATTACGCCTGAAACAATTAAAAAACCCGCCGATCATTATTTATTCGTGGCTCTGCGGAGTCACTGCATTATATAATATATGAAGAGCGATGAAAAGAGAGGCGGGGATGTCGGTGGAGGGAGGCAAGTGCCAGGGAGGAAACGCTGAAGGGGCCCTGACAGGATGCGCGGCTCTGTCAACCCTCTTTCCCCTCAGCGAAAGCGGCTTCCCGCCTGGGGCTCTGCCGCCAGAGGCCTCTCCCATCCCCCCGCCTCCACTCCTCCCTCGAGGGGCTTCGCCCCCGTCCAGCTCCCTCTCGCCCCGCTTCCCCGCCCCGCCCCGCCCGGCCCCTGCTGCCTCAGCGAACCGCGAAGCCACTCACTCGCCTCCGCCGTCGCCTGGCACTTCCCGGCGCGCGGTAGGCCGCGGGGGCGCGAGGCAGGAGGCGCAGCTTTTCCCGCCTAAAATTTCTCCTTCCTCCAAACGGCCTGCAAGTAATAGAACGGGGGGTGGGGAGGAGGAGGAGGGGGGGGGGACAGAGAGGAGGAGGAGGAACAACTATTCCCGATCACGTGGCTGCAACTAGGTTGGGGCGCCTGCGCAGAACGGGCGGGACTATGAGAGCGAATGCGCGCGCATTCCAACCCACTCGCTTGGCCAGCCTCTTCCCCCGCACGCCTCGATACCTCAACAAAACTACCCAGAACCCGCCTATTGTGGGGCGCATGCGTGCCTTTCTCTTTATTCCTTGGGGATTCCGCTGGGTCCGTCCGCTGGCCCCTACTGCGCAGGCGTGTTTTAACCCGCAGGGGTCTCCCTTTTTTTTTTTTGCAGCATTCTGCCTGACCTTACATTCTGTCTTCACTCCCATGAGGATGGCGGTGATGGTTTTTTATTTAAAAGAACAGAGCAGTTTCAAAAGTAGTTCTTAAGTTTTAAAAAAGAGGACTTGCAATATCATCATCATCTGCTTACAGTATTTGTATGCCACTTTTCCACAAAATTGTGCCCAAAGTGGTTCACATCACATGCGATCACTTAAAGTACAACGGTTTTTTTAAAAATGCATATTAGAAACAATTAGAAATAATATCAATCCATTAAAAAAATAATAATCCATGCACATTTTATTTATTCCACACTGTCCCCGGCTGCCCTCAATGTTCAAGAAGCTGTATATGTGACAGGGTTGCTGTTTTCTGGTCAAATCCCAGTACCGATACAGTAGTTTGGATACAGCACCAACTTGCAGCCTAGAGAAAACAAGCTGCACTAATGTTAAAGGTAAAGGTACCCCTGCCCGTACGGGCCAGTCTTGACAGACTCTGGGGTTGTGCGCCCATCTCACTTAAGAGGCCAGGGGCCAGCGCTGTCCGGAGACACTTCCGGGTCACGTGGCCAGCGTGACATCGCTGCTCTGGCCAGCCAGAGCCGCACACGGAAACGCCGTTTACCTTCCCGCTGGTAAGCGGTCCCTATTTATCTACTTGCACCCGGAGGTGCTTTCGAACTGCTAGGTTGGCAGGCGCTGTACAAGAAACAAATACTTGGACCAGTAAATTAGCTAAAGGGAGGAACTGGTGCTGTTTTGCATGGCAGTTACGTCCCTATGGATGGTGCTGTGACACAGGTGCTGGAGAAAGTGTAGTGATGCTGTCTGAGACGATGCATATTGCAGCCAAGACCTTTTGGTAAATGTATCTTCTTGCAATATTGCTTTCAACAGCCTAATCTTACCCTGAGCAATAAGATGTGCAACACAAAATATGGAGGTTTTTATCCGTTTTATTATAATGTACAGTACATGCATGGGGAAAGTGCACCAAAAAATCAGAGCAAATTAAAATATGACAATAGGATATATTTCAGGCAACAGAGATGTCATTTTGGTAGTGCCAGTTTTATTTGCCAAAAATGCATTGATCTACAATTAGGCATATGGTTCAATAATGTGTTCTCTGTGTGGCAATATCTCCTGTATTTATTCATCAGAACTCTAAAGCCACTTCAACAGCAACATTAAAATATAGCTTGCTATCCCTAGTATGCATTTTTTAAAATGGCAAATGGAATTTGTCTCATTACTAGATTATATCACAGCAATAATTCTCCTATTGATATTTTTCAAGCACCTTGCAATCCACAGACCTAGCAGCATGAAAATATAGAAAATCCCAGGTAAATGGATACTATATTAGTTTCAAATCTTTAAGCTGCTTTTAAACCAACACCTAGGACTATTACTCTGTAAAATAAGTTATGGAAAAGAACACAATTATCTTCATGGTCTGACAGTATTCCCTCTAAATTTATCACTAACCCTAAGACAGAAAAATGTCAGTTGTCTGTCTTCTTGTTATGGCTGCACAGGACTTTTAATCTCAACAGTAGAGCTATTGACAGGCTACCAGAGTTGTGCTCAGGCCATTCACTGGGATGCTACCTAGACTGAGCTAAGCTAAGAGGCATTTCTCATTCCTGCCTGGCTTCTACTGCCCTCATCCCAAAGAGTAGAAGCTGCTTTGTTAGGCCCTATACCTCCACAATAATATTTAGTCTTTTGACATGGCAACTTCACATCTTTACAAATTAAATTACTAGCTGTAATAAGCCAATGCTTGGTGAGTGTCTGTTGTATGCAGTTAGCTCATTTTACTACAGGGGAAAGTTTGGCAATCACAACTTCCCAAGATGCAAAAGTTAAATTGGATACCCTTCATCTGAGCCATCACATGTGGGCAACAACCATCAGATGAGAAGGGAAAACAGGTTTCCAAGAAAATAAGAATTCATAATAAGGAATGCTCAACAACAGCTTAGAGATGTCTTTCTGACAGTAAATATTCCCTAATCATGAACACAAAATATTGCACTTAAAGAAACGTATTAGCGTATTTGAACAACCCCAACCTGGCAAACAATTAAAAAATGAAATTAAAAAACAACAGCATGCATTTAAAACCTTTTGAAGTACATGACATGCACTTTTATGGCAGCTCTTTGCATTTTGCAAAACATGTACATTAAAGCCATTATAAATATTCCATATTATACAGGTATGAAAGGCAGTGGAAAACAGGCAAATACATAATGTTTATCTTTTTTCGGTTTTGAAGAAGCTGAGAGGTGAGAGGTAAATATGCTAGAGTTGAAGAGGAAAAGTAGAAGTTTGCCACTACTACCCTTATTTCAGTTGTACCAACTAAGTTTGTTTCTAACCAATCCCCTCACCCCAAACAGCTCAGAAGCATTGGAGATCCAGGAGATTTTTATATGGCTTTCACTCAGTAGCTCATCAGAAAGAGCTTGGCAATTGCTCCTATCAGCATAAAACATACCTTTCCTAATTTGCACTCTGTTTGACTTGCACCTATGTCTGACAAAACACATGCATGATGGGTGACATAATTAGCAACAGAATAGTCTTGCTTGGCACTTTTGATGGCACCATCTAAAAGTACTGCCTCATTGCCTGTTCCATGCCTGTGTTGAAGTGCTTAAGATGTCACCACAAGTTTCTGCTGGCTTTTGAAGGATATGTAGGGGGGGGGGCAGGGAGAAAAAGCAGGTGGCACTGTTCATATTACCAAACACACTGGAAGCGATAGTCCTATAATTACGTTTGACCATTTGTTTTGCAATCAACCGTCCCTGAACGTAAAGGAGGAAATGGAACATGTCTCCCAATACCACACACACAAAGAAAAATTATAAACCAATATCCTCTTAAAAACCCATTAAAAGTTGTCCTCAACTTTGTGGTTTCGAAAATGCCATTAAGTTAACCTTTAAACAAACCACACCAATGTTTACTCTCAAAATGGAACATCTGGTGCATGCCTAAGTTGAACTGACTCGATTCCAGTAGCAACTGGTGGGGTGGCAAAGGGCTGTTCTCCTGCTTTCCAAACACAGAATGTTGTTGCCAGCTCCCGAGAGGGAGAGGCACAGGGAGCAAAGTGGCATGGTGGCAGAACCAACCCAGCACTCCTACTGCCAACCCAAACCACACTGAGCTTCCTGCGCCTTCTCCCTTCCCCTCTCAGGAATCAGCAGTGGCACATGGTGCTCAGAAGGCAGGTAAAAAACCTCGCCCTATCTGGGCTGCGCAGGTCTAAACAGCACCCTCTCTGACTTTTCCTGCAGCCTTCCCTGCAATGATAGCCTCCAAATATTGGCAGACTACAACTCCCATCATCCCTGACCACAGGCCATGTTGGGTGGGACTGATGGTAGTTTGAGTCCAACAACAACAGCTGGATGGCACTAAGCTGGGGAAGAAGACTGTTGTAGTGTAAACCACACATTCTGTTGCACAGCACGTGTTTGTGAAGAGAAATGCTATATTCCCTTTAAACAATACCTTTGAGAAGCATTGTGAAGAGATACCAACCCACATAAAAATAAACAAACCTTTAAAACGTCATTAGAACGTCGTGCTCTTGCACGCTAGTGTAGAAAGAGCGGCCAAACAGAAACGAATGCAATCCGGGCTTGATCTTCTCAGCTAAGGCCATTATTATGTTAAGGTCACCCTCTGCCCTCAAGTCCAGGTCTATCTTCAAGCTACGGAGCGATTTAAAAGGCTTCTTGCCTTTTTGCCTGTGGGAGGAGAGGGGAAAGTATGGTTAAACAGAATGATTTCAGTGTGCCAAGAAAACACACTGCTTCCTTTAGCTTTATACTTACGTATCGTCTTCTATATATTTGATTAGGGTTAAGGCTTTTCGGTGAAGGATTAACAAGAACTGGGCGAGGAACACACGCCTCAGGGACAATCCCGGTTTCAAATGAAAGACCTGTTAAGGATTGCCACATAAAAGATCAGTACACATTACATTAAATGGGGAAAGAGGGGAAAGGGTTCTGTTTAATGGCATTCTCTCGCATGGCTCAGCCCATACACTGCCTTCTGTTATAGACTAGTAAAATATACATTATGATAGGAGTTGGTTACACAGAGGACAAGCGTGGATCTTGCAGGGACTCGGGGGGCAGGGTGCAGTACATCTCAATGCTCTTCATGCACACATTATGCACTTCTGTAGGAACCACTGGTAAGGGCACGCTACCCACAGTTTCTGAAGAAACAGCACTGTCTGCCAGTATGCTGCTGGGCCACATTTAAGGTTTTGCTGATGGTATACAAAGCTCTAAACAGTTTGGGACCAGCTTACTTGAGGGACTGCCTGTTCTCTTATGCACTTACCTGGCTACTACTGTCTTCAGGAGATGCACTTTTGGCTACTCCATATACTCCTTAGGTTCACTTCCTAGCCATCTGGAGCAGGGCTTTAAGCACTGCTGCAGCTAGTTTATGGAATTTCCTTACTCCCTTTGGATATCAAGCAGGCACACACAGTACAGTGGTATCTCGGGTTACATATGCTTCAGGTTACAGGTTAACCCAGAAATAGTACCTCGGGTTAAGAACTTTGCTTCAGGATGAGAACAGAAATCGTGCTCCAGTGGCGCAGCAGCAGCAGGAGGCCCCATTAGCTAAAGTGGTACCTCAAGTTAAGAACAGTTTCAGGTTAAGAACGGACCTCCAGAATGAATTAAGTACTTAACCCGAGGTACCACTGTACTGTTTTCGGCCCTTGCTCAAGAAGTGTTTTATTTACTTAAGCAGGCTTTCCCTGCACTGTGACCCAGCCATGTGCCTTGCTGAAATTTTCTATTTTATTACGTTTCATACTGAAATTTTCTATTTTAGTGTTTCGTTTTGTGAACGGCCAAGTTTTAGAAAATCATACTGGTTTTCTTATATTCCTGATATTTATATGCTGAGTGGGATGGGATTTCTGTAAAGAAAGAGTGGAGAGGTGGTTCGTTCTTGCTGCAACAGCCACTCTCAATCGCAGTGTTTTACTTTTACCTGTAGGAGGTAAATGGCGGCAGCAACTTATAGCAAATGTAAAAGGATGCACACAGAAACACATTTGGGCGAGGATTAAACCTGCTTCCTTTCCTGGTAATTTCAGCCATTGAGAATCAAGTCTGCTCAGGTTCGTAGTTCTGCTGTGTTTGTGTTTGGCAATGCTGAGAACCAGCTTTTGCAAAGAAAGAGATTATGCAGATGCACATATTTATGTATCAACAATAAACATAAAATATTTGAGTGAATTTTTGGCCCAAGTCCCATAACTAACTTCAGAAATTTCACTGAAGTCAGTAGTTTGTTAACTGCTGATGCTTCTACAATTACAACTACAATTAATCTGCTAAATGCTAAATGCATACTGAACAAAGACATTTTATTCCTACATCCCTTAACTATATTTGAAGCTTTCCTGCACTTTCCCAGCATTGCCACATGACTTGACTTTAGAGTGCAAATACAGGGAAAAGACAGGCAGTAGGTAATTAATCTCATTAGTATTAGATTAGCACATCTTCTTTGAAATCACGCTTTAAAATACTACAGAATGGAACCACTTGAGTGGTGTTTTTTAAGGCTACAACTACACAAAAGGAACTCATTAAAAAAATCAAAATAGGTGATATATCACTCATCAGTTTTAACTCATTAGAATGAACAGTTACCTGATCCAGAAAGGCTTTTACTAAAGTGTCTTGGTGAAGGACATCTTGGAAAACGTTCCTGTAAAAATACAGAGGAAGCATGCAGTAATACGCTGAGTTTCATTCACAATGCAAAGTTGAAGTACCATTCGGTATCTGTAATCGATAATTCCTTACAGCATTTGAAAACCCAGAAGTCCCACTGTTCTTATATGTGATCTAAAATATAAAGTAGGGCTAGTAAAAAAAAAATCATGCAAAAATAGCAGGCAAACTCTTCTATATAAATACTTTTATAGAAGCACACAATACTTTGTATACAAAATGAGACTAAACTGTGCCAATTGTAATTAAAGGATAACCCATGACCAAGGCTGGCTCATGACTTGATAACTACAACCTCAAGTGCTAATTTGTGTTTATGAATGAGCTATTACAGACCAAATACCAGAGAACTTCTTCTCTCATCATCTCAAACACTATGGGTGGAACTCAGTGTCACACTAAGGCAATCGTTCCATCGGTACAAGCATTTCTGCTTGCTATATGGAACCCTCTCCTCTGCCACTGGGGGTTCTCCAGATCCTCCAGAGCAGATCTGGGAGAGGCACAGGTGGGCAGAGACGGGAGAAAGCCCAAGTGTGCTAGCAGAAGACCTTGCACAGGCTTTCGATAGTGTACCTGGTTAGTTGAATCTGGCCCTGCGTTTTTCAGTGGAGCCATCCCATATACATGCATGTATAAACCGGACCCGTATGTTGAATGAATTGTGCGACAAGTCTACCTGATCACTTCTTGCTGCTAGTTTATGAAAAAAGCTAAGAAGCTTCCAAATCTTGTAGAGGATAACCACTTTGGTGATCCTACTTCTCATGCCATTAGCCTCCCAAAGGATGGCATCACAGAAAAGTGTTTAGTGGAGACAGGAATCAAATTCTCATAGCTATGGAAGCATCCTAAGAAACTCATAGGGAACAAGTGCTCAGTTGCTTTACAATTCTTGGGGGAGAACAAAAGACTCCCCATTCAAAAGGTAGGCTCTAACCCGTGCAAAATGGAAAAAAAATGACTGCTGGCTTTCAATATTGGTGTGAATGAATTCAGGCTTGCTAAAGAGGTTAAAAGCAACAAAAAAGGCTTTTATGGGTATGTTCGTAGCAAAAGGAAGAAGAAAGAAACAGTGGGGTCACTCAGAGGAGAAGATGGTGAAATGCAAACAGGGGACACAGAAAGGGCTGAACTCCTCAATGCCTTCTGAAGAACAATGCCCGACCTGAAGAATTTGGAGCAAATGATTCAGCAGAGGAAACACAGCCCAGAATAACTAAGGAGATAGTACAAGAATACTTGACTAGTTTAGATGTATTCAAGTCTCCAGGGCCAGATGAACTGCATCCAAGAGTATTAAAAGAACTGGCAGATGTGATCTCAGAACCACTGGCAGTCATCTTTGAGAATTCCTGGAGAACAGGCGAAGTCCCGGCAGACTGGAGGAGGGCAAATGTTGTCCCTATTTTCAAGAAGTGGAAAAGAGAGGACCCAAATAATTACCACCCAGTCAGTCTGACATCAATACCAGGGAAGATTCTGGAGCAGATCATTAAGCAAACAGTCTGTGAGCACCTAGAAAGGAATACTGTGATCACCAATAGTCAGCATGGATTTCTGAAAAATAAGTCATGTCAGACTAACCTGATCTCGTTTTTTGACAGAATTACAAGCCTGGTAGATGAAGGGAACGCAGTGGATGTAGCCTACCTTGATTTCAGCAAGGCATTTGACAAGGTGCCCCATGATATTCTTGTAAAGAAGCTGGTAAAATGCGGACTTGACTATGCTACCACTCAGTGGATTTGTAACTGGCTGTCTGACCGAACCCAAAGGGTGCTCATCAATGGTTCCTCTTCATCCTGGAGAAGAGTGACTAGTGGGGTGCCACAGGGTTCTGTCTTGGGCCCCGTCTTATTCAACATCTTTATCAGTGACTTGGGTGATGGACTCAAGGGCATCCTGATCAAATTTGCAGATGACACCAAACTGGGAGGGGTGGCTAACACCCCAGAGGACAGGATCACACTTCAAAATGACCTTGACAGATTAGAGAACTGGGCCAAAACAAACAAGATGAATTTTAATAGGGAGAAATGTAAAGTATTGCACTTGGGCAAAAAAAATGAGAGGCACAAATACAGGATGGGTGACACCTGGCTTGAGAGCAGTACATGTGAAAAGGATCTAGGAGTCTTGGTTGACCACAAACTTGACATGAGCCAACAGTGTGACGCAGCAGCTAAAAAAGCCAATGCAATTCTGGGCTGCATCAATAGGAGTATTGCATCTAGATCAAGGGAAGTAATAGTGCCACTGTATTCTGCTTTGGTCAGACCTCACCTGGAGTACTGTGTCCAGTTCTGGGCACCACAGTTCAAGAAGGACACTGACAAACTGGAACGTGTCCAGAGGAGGACAACCAAAATGGTCAAAGGCCTGGAAACGATGCCTTATGAAGAACGGCTAAGGGAGCTGGGCATGTTTAGCCTGGAGAAGAGGAGGTTAAGGGGTGATATGATAGCCATGTTCAAATATATAAAAGGATGTCACATAGAGGAGGGAGAAAGGTTGTTTTCTGCTGCTCCAGAGAAGCGGACACGGAGCAATGGTTCCAAACTACAAGAAAAAAGATTCCACCTAAACATTAGGAAGAACTTCCTGACAGTAAGAGCTGTTCGACAGTGGAATTTGCTGCCAAGGAGTGTGGTGGAGTCTCCTTCTTTGGAGGTCTTTAAGCAGAGGCTTGACAACCATATGTCAGGAGTGCTCTGATGGTGTTTCCTGCTTGGCAGGGGGTTGGACTTGATGGCCCTTGTGGTCTCTTCCAACTCTATGATTCTATGATTCTAGGATTCTAATATTGCTTGGGTAAAGGTAAAGGTAAAGGGACCCCTGCCCATTAGGTCCAGTCGTGGCCGACTCTGGGGTTGCGGCGCTCATGTCGCTTTATTGGCCGAGGGAGCCAGCGTACAGCTTCCGGGTCATGTGGCCAGCATGACTAAGCCGCTTTTAGCGAACCAGAGCAGCGCACGGAAACACCGTCTACCTTCCCGCCGGAGCGATACCTATTTATCTACTTGCACTTGCAGTTCGTGCTTTCGAACTGCTAGGTTGGCAGAAGCAGGGACTGAGCAACGGGAGCTTACCCCGCCATGGGGATTCAAACCGCCAACTTTCTGATCGGCAAGCCCCAGGCTCTGTGGTTTAACTTGCTTGGGTAATTTGGTCCTAATTTCAGGGCAGAAATTTTGCCTGGATGGCAAAACGGAACCGAAATGTTATCTAGACACTGCATTTAAACCATGATAGGTGTCAACATCTGAAATTCTGCAACTCTACAGGAACACATACAGATCAGGGGTGAAGCTCTCGTCCGTATGGATAATGGTATCCTGAGCCATCTCTTCATCTGAAGTGGCTCTCCAGAAAGCTGTTAGCTCGGATCTCATGTACCGCCGCTGGTTATAGATATGTTCGTGGCAAGGAGGCATCTGTTTCACGGTGTTGATATCTACATCAATGTGTGTGGTAGGATACGGAGCATACATCACTTGACGGAAAGGCAGCGTAAAACTTCCAGTGCCATCCTGTCACAGTGAAAACAATTAGTCCAGTTACTAAAAAAAAAAAGTCAGAGGAATTAAAAACTATAAGGCACTATCAGATTACAATTTGAAACATTCTGATTTATTGTCATGATATGGCAATAAATTAGACAATTCTCTCTCTCTCTCTCTCTCACACACACACACACACACACATATATATAGATCGGGGGTCCCCAAACTAAGGCCCGAGGGACTCGTTTATCCAGCGCATGGCGACACCTGCTGCTTGCTCTTACCAGCGCTGCACTGCGCAGCTGCCCACTTCCGGGTCAGAGGAGCACCAGAAATAGCTTGTGCGCATGCACGAGCGTTATTTGCGCATGTGCAAGCATGCACATCCAGGTCGGAGGCCAGTGCACATACGCACAAGCTATTTCCAATGCTCCTCTGACTCAGAAGTGCGCTAGAAATAGGGTGTGCACTCCCCCGCCCTCCGCGCGATCGGCGCTGGAGACACCGGCCCGAGGTGCGCTAAGTTTGCTGACCCCTGATATAGATATATACATATGTCACACTGAGGATGTGTTCTGTATGGACAGCACTCAGCATCTTGCAATTCAATTCTTAGCACATACACAGTCCCAACAAATTCAGCAGAAATCCTGGAATTGTAGAATTGGAAGGGACCCTGAGGATCATCTAGTCCAACCCCCCTGCAATGCAGGAATATGCAGCTGTCCCATACAGGGATCGAACCTGCAACCTTGGCATTATCAGCGCCAAGCTCTAACCAACTGGGCTACTTAATCCCTTGGGTGCAGGGTTAGGATTTTTGCCTTGATGTGCGTGGACATAAGCTTAATTGAACTTAGTGGGGCTAACACACGAGTAAACTTGCTTACGGTTTGAATTATAAGAGTTTGAATGTTCTCCATACAGAAAGTAGACTCTGTTACAGCCTTACATTTGGGCTTACTTACGAGTAAACATGCATAGAAACTCCACAAATGCACAGGAGGCTCCAGATTGTGGATAGCGAGTGCCCTTATAGAAAACTCAGAAGGAAGTATTCCACTGAAATCACTGAAATTTTTGTGTTTGCAATTACTTTAGCCGCTTTTTTTTTTAAATGATATTTATTAAGTTTTACAAAAGGTAAAAAGACAACAAACAATAAACATCAAAAATACAAACAACATCAAAAATCATAAAGAAAAAAAAAGAAAACTTAGAAAAGATTCAACCTATTACTAAAAATTAAAAAGAAAACTCTGGTTCATTTTAATAATCTTCCAAACCTTATTTTTCTTACTTCCTCTCACCTTCCCTTCTTGTATTCCACTTTAAAAGTTTTTTCAGCAAGCTCATTCATATTCATTTTCATCCTTTATCTTTCCCTTTGTACTCTTACTTATCTTAATCGCTAGAACCTCATCATTTCATTTACACTGCCCTTAGCACTCATTACTTTAGCCGCTTTTATATATGTTATACTGTAATTCACTTCATGGTGCCTACTGAGAAGTGATTCATAAATGAAATTTATGACTGTGTTAGAGAGGGAAACACAACTGCAGTTTGTAGTTTTGTTCACTGTTGTTACCAGTTTTCTTCCCTCCACCCTGGGGATGGTTTTTTGGGGCAATTATTGCTTTTAAAGGTTTTTAAAGTTTTAAAGGTCCAGTTTGGACTGCCATTTTTTTTAAATAAAAAAACCCAACCTATTTTTCACATTAAAAATTTCTAGTCAATTACCAGTATCACTTTCAGAAAAAGATTTCTCCAGTTTCCACTATATGACACATTTAAGTGTGAGAAGAAAAGGAATTGATTTATCTTTATACTTCATAGCAAGAGAAGAACAGACAGGAAAGGGAAAACATTTTCCTAAAAAAAATAGTAGTTGTGTTAATACAAATTAGCAGTTTAATCTATGCTTCCTTTGTCCTGCTGGATAAATGCTTCCAACTTCCTCACTTCAAGGAAAAACCTACCAGAAACCTGTATTTTAATTTTAAAGGACATTAATAAAGATGCTAACAAAATAAATAAGTGATTAATCTAAGCACAACAATACTTCATTTGATTAGAAAACTAATGACTAAAGTTACTGGCTCCTGACAAAATGTAGTTGAGCAAATCCAAGACCTCACCTTCAGTAATCCTTGCACAAAAAGCCCCGATTCATACTTAAAGGAAGTTTCATTTCTACACAGCCTAGAACACTTTCGCTCTGCTGAAGTAAGAAAGAGGCACAGCGTCCGTACTATCTGTAATACAAAAATACTGTAAAAATACTTATAGGCAGGGAAATTTAGCAAAGAGAAAACTTGCAAACGGAAATTGTTATATGATATAGTTGCTACTTGCCAATTACAGGAACCCAAATAACTTTTTGCCAGTTATATTGTCATTTTCTAAGTACACAAGCTTCATATTTTGTTGCTAGAATAATCCCTCCCCCCTCCCTTTACAGGTAATACTGTATATGAAATCAAAGGACTAACGCCTATGATTTCTGGCAATATATTGTTCTGCCTGGTAATCTAACCTTTATAAGATAGGAGGTGCTTACTTTATTAACTTTTTCTGCACTGCTTCCTATAACTACCGAGCAGCCACAGGTCTGCAAGTGTGAACTGATGGCTCTGCAAATTGAAAAGAGAGGCATACAAAATAATATGACATACTTAACAAGAAGTTTACATGCAGCAGCTAAAAAGACTTTGCAAAGCGTTTTATTGTCAACAATACTAACGTTTCCAAATGTGGTATGTAGTCTGTACTAATATCAAACACCAAGGGCCAGAACTATATGGTTAGTTCAGCCACCTGAAATTAACTTACTACAAATTTAGACTTCAGAAAAAATTTGCAAAACAAAACAAAATTAAAGGATACCAGCTACTCACATTTTTGTGTAAGTGTATGAATTGCCTTAAACTCCTATGTGAATATCTTGTTTTACTCTGCAGTAATCATTACAGGACAGGAGTCGTGACCGACTCTGGGGTTGCACACTCATCTCGCTCTATAGGCCGAGGGAGCCGGCGTTTGTCAGCAGACAGCTTCCGGGTCATGTGGCCAGCATGACTAAGCCGCTTCTGGCGAACCAGAGCAGCACACGGAAACGCCGTTTACCTTCCCGCCATAGCAGTACCTATTTATCAACTTGCACTTTGAGGTGCTTTCGAACTGCTAGGTTGGAACAGGGACTGAACAACAGAAGCTCACACCGTCGTGGGGATTCGAACTGCCAACCTTCTGATCGGCAAGCCCTAGGCTCTGTGGTTTAGACCACAGCGCCACCTGCGTCCCTGAAAAGAGGCTTGCTTATAGGCAAAAACCCTAACAAAAAATAAAAACTATTTTTTCTTCCCCACTCATCAAGTCACCGATCGCCTCCCTCTTTCTCAAAATCTCTGCTTTAGAAGTAAGTACTTTCCCAAAAGCAAATGATCATACTTAAGAAGAAAACCTTCGTGACAGCTGTCTCCAATGTCATCATCACTAAGCACCGTGTCACTTATCTGGAATGTGATAAAAGCACAAGGAGGGAGATTAGTCACGGTGTATACGCGACAAATGACAAACGGCCCAGGAACCAATCCTATTTTAATGCAAAAAAAATACTGAGATTTATACAAAATAAGGATGTAGACGAAGTCAGAATTTTAATACATTTCATTTATTCATTTATTTTCTATCCTGCATCTTATTCCAAAGGAACTTTATCATCCAGGGACCTGCGTGGACACAAGCTCCAATCCTTTCTCACAATTCAAGCAAGGAAGAGAGTGACTGGAGAATTAAATGTTCATTGCTTTGCCTGTATAATCCCCCACCGCCAGCTTTACAAGCTCCACACCCACCATTGTATCAGTATATTTGTTTTTCTGATGCATTAATGATCCAGTAAAAGAATGCCTAGGATCTAAAAAGATCCTACCTTTGAACTCTCCCTAGATTTTTTTTAAAACAAACACCTGTGGAATGAATCACAATTCTGATAATTTTTTGCACTTTAAAGAGCTACGTACAGACCAGACCACATGCAAGTAATCCGGTACAGTTTAAAAGGTGTAGTGATGTTTGTGAGACGTGCCCTTGGCTGCGGGTCCTGGAAGACCTGCTGTCTGCCTTGCAGGCCTTTTTCCATCTGGCCTGGGAAGGCAGGGCCTGGACTGACTCCAGCTACAAAAGCTGAGAATGCGGAACAGATTCTTGGGCTGGGGTGTTGTTTATAGAGGTTTGCGGGGGCTGGGGGCGTTGCTGTTATTGATTTTAATATTTGGTATCTTTATTATAGATCTTACTATGGTTTATATTGCTCAATTTGGTGGTGCGCTTTTCAATGTTTTTGTTTAAGACTACTTTTGTTAGTTATGTATTTTTTCATGTTGCAAGTAGCCTTAAGCAGGGTTTTAACTCTTGAAAGGTGGGCATGCAAATAAATTGATGTATGTATGCATGTAAAGGTAAAGGGACCCCTGACCATTAGGCCCAGTCATGATTGACTCTGGGGTTGCGGCGCTCATCTTGCTTTATTGGCTGAGGAAGTGTACAGCTTCCGGGTCATGTGGCCAGCATGACTAAGCCGCTTCTGGTGAACCAGAGCAGCGCACGGAAACGCCGTTTACCTTCCCACCAGAGCAGTACCTATTTATCTACTTGCACTTTGACGTGATTTCGAACTGCTAGGTTGGCAGAAGCAGGGAGCGAGCAACGGGAGCTCACCCCGGTGTGGAGATTCGAACCACCAACCTTCTGATCGGCAAGCCCTAGGCTCTGTGGCATGTACCCTGGTATAAATTCTGTACTGTACTGGCCACAAAACCCCACAAAGCTAGAAATCCATTGACTAATGAGCTGAAATTCTTTTTATTAAAGGCACTTCAAAGAAAGGTGGAAGAGCTGCTTCTTTTCATGAAGCAGCTAACAGTAAGACTTACATCTATTTCTTCTGGCACGCTGTGTGATTTCATAGATGAAAGGAGCTCCATTACAGGAATAACTTCCCCTGTCAGCATTGGAATGATGCTCTGGCCCTATGCAATAAATAATGTTTTATGAAATAAAAAGCAGAGCGTGTACTTAAAGATCAGAACCTGAATAGGGTGAACATCTTTTGGAGAGGAAAGAGTAACAAGAAACTAGTAAAACAATTCAATGTTATGGAAGTAGATGTCTGCTTGTGTGTCAAGACTTCACCTTCCACCCAACCCAACAGCTTTCCACGTCCCCTATATCTGCTCCAGTGGGTCAAGTCAGTTAGTCGAACCCATTGATTTTAATGGCTCTGCTTAGAATATAACTTAAGTTTGATTCAATGCTTTATTTTCCAGATTTGTTCCAACCTAACAGAAAAATTACTTAGTAAACCATGAATATAATTTTTGAACTGAATGCAATTTTCAAACTGTGTTTCTAAGCTCTTGTGTTAGACTACTTGGTTAAATAAAATTCAAGAGCCTGGGCAGATATAGGACAAACAGAGAAAAATGAATAAGTTAATATTGCTAGAGTTTACAGCTGATAAAGAGAAAATACTTGTGGTTTCATTCCTTGTTAAGTACCGTTTCCCTAAGGTCATCTACAACAGGGATGGGGAACCTTTTTCGACCCGAGGGCCACATTCCCTACTGGGCAACTTTTTGGGGGCCATATCCCAGTGGTGGGTGCGGCCAGAGGCAAAAGTGGGTGGAACAGTGACAGTAAATGTTCCTTTTGTTCAAGCTCGTTTCTGTACACATTCACACATACCCTTCTATCTTCCATGCAGGCAACGGAAAGGTGCCATCAGAATTCAAGGAAATATTACAGCCAGGCAAAAGCATTTTAGGCGGGTGTGAAGCACAGCTAAGTGAGAAGTGTGAGCTGGGGAGGGGGGGAGTTGGAGAAAGTCCCAAGGGCTAGACAAAGATGCCTGGAGGACCACATTTGGTCTCTGGGCTTGATGTTCCCCAACCCTGCTCTATAATAAACCCTCTCCCAGCCAGCTGTAGCCCAAAACACATACACTGCCAGTTCTTTTGCCTGATAAACCAATGATCTAGTAAGATCTTGTTTTGACAGGAGGTTGATGGTAAAAATAAACCGAAGAAGCCACCACCTTTAAAAAAACACCACTCTTCATTTAGATGGCCTGTGTACAAAGAGAATAAAATACCACTCAGAATTCTACTTCACTCCACAATGGCATGGAGTGGGCATATGCTTTTTTCCCAGTTTGCTCAGTGTTTCTATTCCATCTCCATGGAAATCATTCTCTTATAGAAAACGTTCCCGATACCCAGAGGAACCCGCAGTAGCAGCTTCTACAGATGGATGTGGTTAAATGAGAAAGGAGCAAGAACACTTGTAATCCTTCCACTTGAAACTGATGGGACATGAAGAGTCAATATTGAAATGTGCGCAGAGTCTCTCCGCTTTCATCATTCTTACCTGGTCTTCCATTCTCTCTGTGCCCTCCAGGACAGCCTTCTGAATGTGTTCTTGCCTTTCCTAGGCATGGGAAAAATTGTTATTTTTAAAAGAAAGGTTCTAGTACATGTGTATATGTTTTAACCCACACACTGTACAGCCAATGTTCTATAAAAAGGCATCAGATTCACAACGACCCAACTAAGCTGCAGTATCTTAGTCAAAACAAAATCACATTCAATTCTAAACAGGCTAAAAGAAGATCTGTGTTCAGCCATGATCTCAGTGAGCAGCCTCAGTCTGCCCAGATGCTTTCAGCCTAACCTAGTCAGTTGAGCTCTTGTGAGGTAAAATGGGATAATACCACCACATATGTATGCTGCCTTGAGCAGCTCTGTAGTTGAGTAGGTTCCAACAAACAAAAAAGAGAAAAACTTCTGATTTGAGTGACTTACTTCAACATAGTTGCACTTCAGATCATAAGATTCTTCCAGTAAAAAGCCCAAGTGTCACATTCTAAAATGAACTAGAAAGATTATACTTCTTGGAAAGACCAATACCCTGGATATTTATCAAAGTAAAGCCTTGTGCACTGTGTATTTCTTTTGCAGGCAATGATCAAGACAGGGTGCATGAGAGTAAACCACCTTGTTATTTTTCCATCAAAGTGTGGTTGATAACTATTTAAATAACTGAAATAAATACACATGGCCATCAAAGTCTTGAGCAGCGTATGAAAAAGCCATACATGTATTTTACTAAGTAAAAATAACACACACTATAAAAAATGAAGATTGTTCTTGTGTTGTTGTATGTCATGTTAAAGTTCTGTGGGAATTGCACCTCGCAGATAGAGCAAAGTGGGTTTGTGTGTGCAAGGAAAAGGCTTACTCTTGTGTAGACATGGATGAGAGTGTCAGGGCTCCCAAAGTCAACAGCAGGAGAAGGAAGATTTTGAATTTATTTGGCTTGATCACCATCTGCTGGCAAGTATTATGCTTAGCCAATCACAAGGCTCCAGACTTAACAATGGTTACCATGAAGAAGTAACCTACCTTATGCATCCATATCCGTCCTTTTCTAATAATATGTGTTAGCCTGTCGACACATACTCTGTGAAGGGGAAGGTAGAAGCCAAGCTCACTTTGTGGAAGGATTATCGATAGTCCATACGTACTTCTGTCCCCGTTCCAATTCCCATCAAAAATTAAGGACACGATAATGACTCCTTTCTCAGCCAAAACAAAAAACTTCACGTCTATTGCGCCACTTTCTGCATTACGAAGTATTTCCCCATTCAGAGTATGGTTTGCAAGAAATGTTATTTCTCCATCACTGAGAAGCTGCTGGTCTGTTTTGGGGGCCCAGATGTGCCTGACCCTGGGACCAAGAATATTGTCCCAGTAGGCAAAAGTAGCAGCCAGCAATGGGGACTCTCCACTCAAGGCAATCTCAGTCTTGGCAACAGCAGGGGAAGGAGGAGGACACAAAGCAGACATGGCGACCCCAACTGTCACATGACCAATACCGAAAACCTAGAGTTTGAACAAAGCAGAGAGTGAGCATAGCAGGATTCATATAAAACATCTGTCAGTAATATATACAACAGAGGTACCATATTTAAAGGTAAAGGGACCCCTGACCATTAGGTCCAGTCGTGACCGACTCTGGGGTTATGGCGCTCATCTCACTTTACTGGCCGAGGGAGCCGGCGTACAGCTTCCAGGTCATGTGGCCAGCATGACTAAGCCACTTCTGGCGAACCAGAGCAGCGCACAGAAACACCGTTTACCTTCCCGCCGGAGCAGTACCTATTTATCTACTTGCACTTTGAGGTGCTTTTGAACTGCTAGGTTGGCAGGAGCAGGGACTGAGCAACGGGAGCTCACCCTGTCACGGGGATTCGAACCGCCGACCTTCTGATCGGCAAGTCCTAGGCTCAGTGGTTTAACCCACAGCGCCACCCGCATCCCATATTTAGCACTAGTGAAATTGATGCTATGTCATCACATACCAGTATCAGAATAGGAGATTAAATACGTTGTGGTCGTACTTCTAGTAATTAAGGAACTTCGGAAGCAGTAGGAAGTGCATCCAAGTAAACATGCTTAGGATTGTGGTAATACAAAAGAAGAGTTGCTCTCCACTATAACTCCTTATGTAGTAAGTAACATTTCAACAATTTTATAAGGGCTAAGAATCCACACTTACTTGGAGTAAGCCTTATTGAACTCAGAGAGATGATTGCACAGCTAGCAGAATAACTCTGAGACAAACCATGCAATGCTTCTGCTCATACAGTGGAACCTTGGGTTGCGGACGTAATCCGTGATGGAGGCACGTCCGCAACCCGCAGCGTTCGCATCCTGAAGCGCCGCGTCTGCGCCGGTGCAATTTGGCGCTTCTGCGTAAGCGCGAAGCACGATTCAGCACTTCTGCGCATGCGGCGAAACCCGGAAGTAACCCGTTCTGGTACTTGCAGGTTTCCCGTGGTCGGCAACTCGAAACCTGAAGCAGCTGTAACATGAGGTATGAAATTGGTGGTAGGATGAGAATCATCAATTTATAATAGCAACATCAGCCAATAAATAAAAAGCATAACAGAAAAACGAAAATGCTACTTTAAATAATGTTTCCATGTTATAACACCAACAAATGCATGAAGCATTGAGGGAAGCAGAAGGAAATCAATGTCAATGCTTTTCAAAGTCATATTCTCATGCAAGCAAAGCAGTTCCAGTGGACTTTGTGTTGAAAGCCAAGAAGGAAGTCATGCAATAGTGAGGAAGTTCCGTAATGAAATGCAAGTTCCATGTTTTCAACATATTTCGCATTGATTTTGACCTACATTGCAAGCAATCACATGACTATAAACAACAGCATATGACTGTCTCAACGCATTTAGTCAACCTGAGAGCAACTTCAACTAATTTCAGCTGAATTTACTTCTAAGAAACAAGACTGATCTGATTACAGCCATAATATAAACATACTAAAAAACTTGAAACAGGAGTCTCTGTATCTGTATACACAACTGATCTGAACACAAAAAGGGGAAAAAATAATTTCAACCAAGAGATTTCAAATGCTGCACACAATGGAATTTTTGTCAAGGCTGCCAAGAAAAAATTATTTCAATTCTGCTTAACAAGTTTTAATTATCAATTGCGACGATCAAAATTATTTCAACCTTGCACTTTCAGACGCGTGATCAGTTTTCAATAATGTTACAATGGGAAAATCAAAATCTAAATTGCCATGTACATTCGGGCAGAGTTATAGACCCACACAGAACTGGTTATTATGCGATCAGGAGCAAAACATCTGAGTTGGGAGAGGCTGTGTCCGATTTGGGCGCAGCGTTGGACAAGCAGTATCTGAAAGCTGCAGACACTGAGGCGCAGTGTCTGTGAAGCCCTTGTTTCTGGGAGACTGCTCTCTTTTGGATTGCGTTCCATCATGTTCATAACTTGATGGGTGCTGATAGATGGATCGTGCCCTGCGGCAACAGCACCCCACCGCAGAATCAAAAGCATAGAAATTAAGCTGCAAGGCCTTGTTTTGAGCAAGACAAGCTATGATGGCTAAGCCAGGCAACCCCAAACTTGACCCTCCAGCTGTTTGGGGACTACAACGCCCATCACCCCTGGCTAACTGCACCAGTGGTCAGGGATGATGGGAATTGTAGTCCAAAAACAGCTGGAGGGCCAAGTTTGGGGGTGCCTGGTAAGCCCCCAAAATTTCCAACCTCCAATCCAGTAGCCTTCGGTGCCATGGGCGTAGCCAGGATTTTTGTTGGGGAAGGGGGCAGGCTTTATGTTGGGGGGGGCAGAACCTCAGTTAGTTAAGTATTTTTATTGATTTTCATTTTTTTTAGGGGGGCAGCTCCCCTCCCTGCCCCCCTTGCCTACGCCCATGTTCGGTGCACCTGGAAATCTTCCCTGCTCTTGAAAACGAGCACAAGGAGGCTGAGCAAGCGCACCATCCTGCCATCTCAGTATCCAGCCAGGTAGCCATGGGAACCCCCACGAGCAGGATCCAACCCTGCGCATCGGCGGCACAATTTCGGCACACCAGCCTGAAGAACCCGCCGCCGCCGCCGCCGCCGCGGGACTGGGAGGAGACCCACCCACCCGCAACCCCACCGCACCCACAGGTGAAACCGACCCACTCACCCTCAGACGTCAACGGAAAGGCACGCGGCCACCTGAGAGCCGGAAGTATCGCCCCGTCGCCCGCCCGGGCAGCCCTCGAATGTAAACACAGAGCATGGGAGGGCGGCCAGCCACTGCGCATGCGCGCCGACCGGCCCTTCGGAGACAGAGATTCTCTCACCGCTCCTATGAGGAAACGGAAAGCCGACGTAGAGGTACAGTCGTGTGCGCTACAGACTTCCGGCTCCCCAGTTCCAGTCCTTGTTGTTTCCAAGTGTTTTACAGTACTGTATATTGAAGCTCAACATCAAAAAAAACGAAGATCATGGCCACTGGTCTCATCACCTCCTGGCAAATAGAAGGGGAAGAAATGGAGGCAATGAGAGATTTTACTTTCTTGGGCTCCATGATCACTGCAGATGGTGACAGCAGCCACGAAATTAAATGACACCTGCTCCTTGGGAGAAATGCGATGGCAAACCTAGACAGCATCTTAAAAAGCAGAGACATCACGTTGCCAACAAAGGTCCATATAATTAAAGCTATGGTTTTCCCAGTAGAGATGTATGGAAGTGAGAGCTGGACCGTAAAGAAGGCTGATCGCTGAAGAACTGATGCTTTTGAATTATGATGCTGGAGGAGACTCTTGCATGGACTGCAAGAAGATCAAACGTATCCATTCTTAAGGAAATCAGCCCTGAGTGCTCACTGGAAGGACAGATCCTGAAGCTGAGGCTCCAATACTTTGGCCACCTCATGAGAAGAGAAGACTCCCTGGAAAAGACCCTGATGTTGGGAACGATGGAGGGCACAAGGAGAAGGGGACGACAGAGGACGAGATGGTTGGACAGTGTTCTGGAAGCTACCAGCATGAGTTTGACCAAACTGCGGGAGGCAGTGGAAGACAGGAGTGCCTGGCGTGCTCTGGTCCAGGGGGTCACGAAGAGTCGGACATGACTAAATGACTAAACAACAACAACATATTGAATAGAATAGCGACAAGCATTTTCCACACCCGGGAATGAGGGGGGCAGGAATTCGCACTCTCGTATTCTCAGGAGCCCTGCCTTCTTTTTGCTCCTGGACACCGTTGCATGAGGGGGAAAGGATAAGAAGCTCTTGCGGAACGAAGTTCCCTTTCAGGCTTTGAAATTATGCTGATAATAGATTCATAGTATTGTGAAGCTGGAAGGGACCACAGGGGTCATGACAAATTTCCACTCACACGTGTAAACAAAGGGGCAGGGAAAGCTAGCCTTGTGCATTTAAAAGCCTCACGACACGATGGGCAGCTAAAGGGCCCCATTGTTTATTCCCTAGGTTAAAGGTGCTTCCAGCCCTCCTGCCCCGCATATGGAGGACGCTAAGTTCTGTTAATTGGGAACCGAACGTCTGGGATAAAAACCCTCATTGAGAGACTCTCTTAAGCCTAACGCTATAAGACCCGCCTCCTCGGTGTTTGGACAGGTGAGTTCCCCCGCCCCGCCCCCCTTGCTGGTTCTTTCTCCCTTTACAGCTGAGGCAGCTCAGTCGATAGAACATGAAACTGTTAATTTCAGAGTTGTGCGTTCGAGCCCCGCTTTGGGCAAAAGCTTTCTGCATTGCAGGGGCTTGGATTAGGTGACTCTCATGGTCCCTTCCAACTCTTCAGAGCTATGATTCTATGATTCCTACAGCTATATAGGGGATGTTTGCCTGTTTTCCAGGTACTCATAATACACTGCAGGGAAGGAACAAAGCTAGCTAGGACAGACAAAAACTGTGCTGTGCCTTTTATATACAGTGGTACCTTGGGTTACATACGCTTCAGGTTACATACGCTTCAGGTTACAGACTCCGCTAACCCAGAAATAGTACCTCGGGTTAAGAACTTTGCTTCAGGATGAGAACAGAAATTGTGCTCCGGTTGCACGGCAGCAGCAGGAGGCCCCATTAGCTAAAGTGGTGCTTCAGGTTTAGAACAGTTTCAGGTTAAGAACGGACCTCCGGAACGAATTAAGTACTTAACCCGAGGTACCACTGTAAAAGTAATAAACAAGTGAGAGCTGCCTTAAGTTGCGAGATGACTGCCTTGGAGAACTGGGCCAAAACTAACAAAATGAATTTCAATAGTGACACATGCAAGCTTCTGTACTTAGGCAGGAAGAACCAGCTGCACAAATATAAGATGGGGGACACCTGGATTGCCAGTAGTACATGTGAAAAGGAGCTAGGGGTCTTAGTTGACCGCAAGCTTAATATGAGTCAACAGTGTGTTGCAGCAGCAAAAATGGCTACTGCTACTCTAGGCTGCATCAACAAATGTTGTCGAGACAGTTGGTGGCAAGCTTCCCTGAGTATGCTTTTTTTCTTTTTTTAAAAAAAGGCAAAGCATATTTTTAAAGAAAGAAATAAACAATAAACTGGCACACTAGCTGAAGCTGCTAAACATGCCTTCAAATGGGCATCTAAGAATAGCCTTAGGTATAGGAGCACTATAGCCAAACCTATAGCCTATACCAGAATCAGTGGGACCCCAGACCAATTAGGAGGGATGAGCAAGCCTTGGGGGGGACAGGAGAATCTTTCAAGGATTTGCTTCCTCCCCTCCCTACACTTATTTGACTTCCACTGGTAAGATCCTGCTAGCATAAGACTTCTGCTTAACATGAATCAACAGTGTGATGCAGTGGCAAAAAAAGTGAATGCTAATCTAAGCTGCATCAACAGAAGTATAGTATCCCGATCAAGCGAAGCCATAGTACTACAGTCATACCTCATGTTACGGACGCTTCAGGTTACGTCTTTTCAGGTTGCGACCCAGAACTACCGGAAAGGGTTACTTCCAGGTTTCGCCACTTGTGCTAAATAGCACTTCACACATGCGCAGAAGCGCCAAATCGTGCTACACACCTGCGCAGATACAGCGCTTCAGGTTGCGCTCTTTTCAGGTTGCAAACAGGCCTCCGGAACGGATCCCATTCGCAACCAGAGGTACCACTGTACTCTATTCTGCCTTGGTCATACAACACCTAGAAAACTGTGTGCAGTTCTGGGTGCCTCAGTTTAAGAAGGATATTGACAAGCTGGAACGTGTACAGGAGGGCAACCAAGATGATCAAGGGTCTGGAAACCAAGCCTTATGAGGAAAAGGTGCGGGAGCTGGATGTGTTTAGTATGGAATAGAGGAGACCAAGAAGAGATAGGACTCCACTGTGGAAGCTCTAATACAAACAGAATTTCCCTTGCTTTGTTGCAGTAAAAGACTGCTAGAGCAGGGCGAGACCCTTTAACTGAAGGGGCAAAGCTGGATATTGCAATTGGGATGGAACTCCTATATAGTGCTCATTCTAAGGTTGCCTGACGCAATGGTGGAGTGGGATGGAGATCAGATTGGGTAAATAGGGTGGTGGAACCCTTCAAAGAATAACCAAAGCCCAATGCACCCAGTGTCTCCTCATGTTTCACATGTGCATATTCATTAGATTTCACTCATTTGGAGATTTGTCTTTAAAGAGACTTGCCTGTCTGTTTCTCAGTTACCAGAAATTCTCCTCTTTCTTCTTATAGCCATAGATAAATTTGCAGTGCAAACCCATACTTGCCTGTTCAGCAGTAAATCTGATTTGAGTTCAGCGAGGCTTGCTCTCAGATTAAGTAGACAGAGGGCTGCAGTCAACTGATTTTAATGTGTGAAATTGTGCAGAGGATTGCTGCCTAATTCTAAAGATAGGTGCTACCATCTGTTACTGGGCAAAACATCATCTGTTTAATTTCTGCATGTCAATCAGCTGTTTAAGGTGCCAGAGTGAAGCTGGTAGAACAAAATATCCTTTATTTAATAAAATTTACATACCACTTATCGTAAGAAAATCTCTAAGCAGTGTACAAAAATATAATATAAAATATTGAAATTATTGATAAAAACAGATAGTTAAAAACATTTAAAAGATGATTAAAATCAACAGTAAATCCCTTGGATATCAATGGAATTTGCTTCCACATCTGGAAGTGGATTCACCCACACCCTGTAACCTGGGAGAATAGTCTCAGTTTGCCTTTGGATTGGGTCGGCCCTATGTCTGTCCATTCTGGACTCAGTTTCAGATGACTAAATACAGCAACACACTCATCTTTACCCATTTTCCATTCCATCTCCAGGCTTCCATACTCTCCTGTCCCTTGGCCTGTCATCTGTTTTTGACACCCAGTAGCGTACATGATATGTTGGACAATAAACACAGTTGTTAAACAGATTGTCCTGTTTTCAAGTTTCTTAAAGTTATACTGTTTGCAATGTTGAGGAAAAGACTTGGTCAACAGATCACGTCCATCAGTTGGTATCCTGCCTGCAATCGATTTACAGAGAGATTTTCTGTGATCACATTATTTTAGAAATTCTTTCATTACAGCATTCCTTGGTAATCAGCTAGTATGTTTCTTAAAAGGGCAGGAAGCAATTGCATTTCTCTGTAACGTTGTTCAATTGTACACAATCAATGTTTATGATTTTACATATTTACAAATTCACTGTTCTGTACATAATATGCAGTTTGTTCCACAATAAAGAAATATGGATTGATTGGGTGCTATTTTCAGAAGCTGAATTCTTTATAAATCTCAGTTTGCTAACTCTCAGACTCAAAGCTTTTAAACAGGTTTTGGAAATCATTAAGATGTGGTTTGTAGTTTTGATCCCAGATTTGCCCTCTCAGTTTATTTGGTTTCAGATGTGGTTATTTAAAAAAAAAAGGAGCAGCAATCATTACACCAACCAGTCCAGCCTTCTTTAAAGCCAGCTTCCAAGCAGTCTACACTGTAAGTCCAAGAACATTCTGGAAATGTCAGAAAACACAAGTTCATTTTTTTATATACTGTATATTTGTATTTCCCATGAGAAATTCAGACCTGTATGTGCACATTTCTGAGGAGAGTTCTTAAAAAGTGGGTACAGCAGCTAACATCTTGCACACAGGCCATGTTTCTCATATCGTATGGATTGCAACAGGACGACCACCAAAGAAAGTCTGACAAATATATGTCCACGGTGCACCGTTCTCATAGCCTGGAGGGCTGAAATTCTTCTTCAAGGACCTCCTCCACAGTCGCGTTCTCATATGCAGGAGGGGGCGTGAGGGGCTCCGGACGTTCTGCTCGCTCTTCAACACCTTTGAGTTCATGGGTATCCGAGACAAATCGCTGCAGTTTTGGCGGCATGAGCAACCTGAGGCGGAACCGGGACTGTAGATCTGCCTCCGAGGCACGCCGTGTGCCTGGTGCCACTGAAACACTGAACGCCTCAACCACAGTCTCTCCGTGGGCAGGAGGCTCAATGACCACGCTGTACGGAGGGGGCTCCACTGGGGTTGCCCCTGGGGTGGAGGTGATGGTCCAGATGGTTGGTCCCGATAAGTAGCCAGTAGTCACCACCTCCTCATATGCCGGCGCCTCATAGGCCTCATTGTCTATGCTGGTAAAAGAGAGGGGAAGTAGTTAAAAACACAAATCATTATAATAGCTCCATACTTTCCACAAAGGATGATTCTCTGTCCTCTCAACAAACAATAATATCTACCATATTCAAGCAATGGGATCATCAAGTGCATTCTGGCCCCCACAATCACAGGCCTCACCTGTTTTAAAACACTATGATACCAGATGTGTGTGGTATAAATAATAAAATTTGTATTATTATTAAAAAGTGAGGGCTTCCCCCAAAAGAATTCCGGGAACTGTAGCTTGCCAAGAGAGCTGAGAGTTGTTAGGGGACTCCTACACCTTTCACTGGAGCTATAGTTCCAAAACTTTGCTGCAGAGAAGGAGTGACTATTAAACCTACTGTAGAATTTGATAGACTTTTAGGGTGCTTCCAGATAGAATCCCACCCCCAAATAACAAATCCTTTCACTCTTGCCCCTGGCTTTCTTGAGGTTGGTTCAGATGCAATGCCAGCTCATGGTTTTCATTGCTTTTAACAACCAGCCACAAGCAGTTTTGTTAATATAATACTGCAGTCCTCCACTGGGAATATTTCATATAATGCATTATTTGATTCACTGACCCAAGAGGAGGTGGTAACTGGTAACTCAGGGAAGTTTTTAAGACTTTAGGCCTAAGTCAATGGAGAATATATCAATTACAAGCTATTTGCCATTACAGTTAAGTAGAATCTCAAGCCATTGTAGCTAAACAGCTGAGAGCCGAGAGCCTTCATGATCAGCATTGTAAGCTTCCCAGAATTATTGGTTGGCCACTTGGAGTGTTGGTTCTGACTTTTAAAGCCCTAAACCCCCATTGTAGCCCAGACACAGAGGTCCAGCTCCAAGGATCCTCTGCCGTTTACCTCACAGCGAGTAGTGAGGTTACAGGGAACCAGGCAGAGGGCCTTCTCAGCAGTGGCACCCTCCCTGTGGAATGTCCTCCCATCAGATGTCAAGGATATAAAGAACTACACAACTTTTAGAAGACATCTGAAGGCAGCCCTGTATCAGGAAGTTTTTAATGTTTGGCGTTTTATTGTGTTTTTATATTTTGCTGGAAGCTGCCCAGAGTGGCTGGGGAAACCCAGCCAGATGGGTGGGGTATAAACGATATTATCATCAGCAAGCAGGACAAACAAATCCATGGACTTATCTGGCCATGCTCTTTTCATGATCTACCACAGGCTTCTTCAACCTTGGCCCTACAACTCCCATGATCCCTAGCTAGCAGGACCAGTGGTCAGGGAAGATGGGAATTGTAGTCTCAAAACATCTGGAGGGCCGAGGGTGAGGAAGCCTGATCTACCACAACCTGCTCTTTGTATAGACTACCTCTAAAGGGTCAGCATATGCAAACGAGAGGAAAGTATGACGCAGCTGCTTACCCAGCCTGACTTTGTCTCCGCGAGCCTGGATTATTTTCTTCCGCTGGATTGCGTTGCTTCAGGTAGAACTCCACTGCCAAACTAATGAGGTAGCCAAGCAAACACAGACCCCCCACTGCAATGAAGAAAAATCCAACAGGGTTGATGTCAGTGGAGAGGGCCAGCATGGTTATTCCAATGAGAAGCGTGGCGGTGAACAGCACCATTAACGTTTGACGGAGGCTCTTCCAGTGTGACGCGGATAACATGGCAGAGGGAATGGTAAGAGTGGCAGTCAACGGCAGAAAGCTGGGCAGCAGCAAGAACAGGCATCTGTCAAAGAGATGAAAGGCAGTGGTGCTGATGAAGAGACACGGACACATGCGACTCAAGCACACGGCAAGCAAGGGTCTCAAATGACAATCCATGTGCAAGCCAAGTACCTGATGTAAAGGTAAAGGTACCCCTGCCCGTACGGGCCAGTCTTGACAGACTCTGGGGTTGTGCGCCCATCTCACTTAAGAGGCCAAGGGCCAGCGCTGTCCGGAGACACTTCCGGGTCACGTGGCCAGCGTGACATCGCTGCTCTGGCGAGCCAGAGCCGCACACGGAAACGCCGTTTACCTTCCCGCTGGTAAGCGGTCCCTATTTATCTACTTGCACCCGGAGGTGCTTTCGAACTGCTAGGTTGGCAGGCGCTGGGACCGAGCAGCGGGAGCGCACCCCGCCGCAGGGATTCGAACCGCCGACCTTTCGATCGGCAAGTCCTAGGCGCTGAGGCTTTAACCCACAGCGCCACCTGCGTCCCAAGTACCTGATGACATGAGTGCAAATATAAAAGTACCTGATGACATGAGTGCAAATATATACAGGCAATCATTCCAATGAAGTAACCACTTAGAGCTATTGAAGCGCTAGCCCTCATCCAGGATAAATATACAACATAATGAAGGATTAGGGCAGGGGTAGGGAACCTTTGGCCTGGGGCTCAAATGTGGCCCTCTGTATCTGGCCCCTGGAACTCCCCAAGCTATACCCTCCCACCCCAAGCCATACCAATCCTCCTCACCTGCTTTTGCCTACTGGGACTGAGATACCGTATTTTTCACCCAAAAATGAAGGGGAAATGTGTGTGCGTCCTATGGGGCAAATGCAGGCTTTCGCTGAAGCCTGGAGAGCGAGGGGGTCGGTGCGCACCGACCCCTCTCGCTCTCCAGGCTTCAGGAAGCTATCCGCTAGCCGTGGGAGACCCAGCTCTCCCAGGGCTGGCGGAGAGCTTGCCGGCAGCCAGAAGCTTGGGGTGCGCTGAGCTCCGCACGCCCCAACCTTTGGGATTAGCACAGCGCTCCACTAGCCGTGGGAGAGCCGCGCGGCTCTCCTACGGCTAGCAGAGACCTTGCCGGCACCCAGAAGCTTGGGGCGCGCTGAACTCCGCACGCCACAAGCTTCGGGATTAGCGCAGAGCACCGGGGGGGGGGGGAATAATTTTTTTTCCCTTTATTTCCCCCCCAAAAAAACTAGGTGCGTCCTATGGGCCGGTGCGTCCTACGGGGTGAAAAATACGGTAATTCCTCTTGCTGGATGGATGGAGAAATGTGTGTGGGCCTCTGGTTGTGGAAACAGCAGACTTTTTCATGGCTGGAATGTGGTCTCTGTTGCTCCACCTGCCACTAGTATGTGGCTTCCGCCCTTGAGCTGAAAGACATCCCTCATTCCTGGAATAAGGAGGATGAGCAGAGAGCTTGCTCTTCCTTAGACTTCGCTCTTGTGCAACTGTGGAGAACCTTTGGCTTGCCAGATGATAAAGGTAAAGGTAAAGGTACCCCTGCCCATACGGGCCAGTCTTGACAGACTCTGGGGTTGTGCGCCCATCTCACTTAAGAGGCCAGGGGCCAGCGCTGTCCGGAGACACTTCCGGGTCACGTGGCCAGCGTGACATCGCTGCTCTGGCCAGAGCCAGAGCCAGAGCCAGAGCCGCACACGGAAACGCCGTTTACCTTCCCGCTGGTAAGCGGTCCCTATTTATCTACTTGCACCCAGAGGTGCTTTCGAACTGCTAGGTTGGCAGGCGCTGGGACCGAGCAGCGGGAGCGCACCCCGCCGCAGGGATTCAAACCGCCGACCTTTCGATCGGCAAGCCCTAGGCGCTGAGGCTTTAACCCACAGCGCCACCTGCGTCACCTGTGCCAGATGATACCAAACTCCAACTACAATAATCCTTGGCCATTGGCCATACTTGCTAGGGCTGATGGGAGTTGTAGTTTAGGAACATCTGAAGGGCCAAAGGTTCCCCCCACCCCTCCTGCCCTAGTGGATTCTCAAAGAGATAGATAGATAGATAGATAGATAGATAGATAGATAGATAGATAGATGAGAGAGAGAGAGATAAGATGAAAAATGTTAGGTCACAGTTGAGTGAAAATAGATACCCTTGAATAAAATTGTGCTGTTACTTTAAGGGGCTACATGAGTGCTCCTGCGGATATCTAGATAAGCAAATATATTCTAATATATAATTTTAAAGCTAAAAACTGGTCCACAATTGCTGCGAACACTAGGAATTGGAAGTGCCATCTTGTACACTGGTCTTCAACTGGTGGGTTGGCAACCCAGTCCAGGTCATGGCCTAATCCAGGGGTAGGCAACCTAAGGCCCACGGGCCACAAGTGGCCCACGGGGGTCGTTTAACTGGCCCACAAGCCACCCCTGAACAAAGCTGCGAGTCCCCCTGCGCTGCGCTAAACTGGTGCAGCGCGGCGCGGGGACTCGCTTCCACGGAGGTGGAAATCACATCTGCACAGACACAGACGCCGGAAATCGTGGGCAGGCGCGCTCATGCGCATGCTCATGTGCACACACAATCCGGCCCACAGAGGGATCTCCGCTGAACTGAACCGGCCCAGGTGAGGTAAACCTTGCCTAATCTAAGGTGGGTTGCAAAAACAGCACTACCACCACACAAATAGATTGTTGGCGTTTTTTAAGCATTTTATTAGCCCCTGCATGCATGATTGAGTTAAAAGTGTTCTGATAAGGCTGAAAACTACTGATCTTAGCAGAAATCCTTGATAGTCATGCTAAGATGCAGACAAAAGACCAAATGCAGCACTGGTTGCACTTCAGAGAACTCATTCCAGCTTTCCTTGTGGAACCTGAAGTGCAACAAAGGCACACTAAACTGACCCTAGGCAGACACAAGAAATAAGCAATGGGAAACAATAGCATTTCAACATAGCTTTTTGCGTCTCTCAAAAGGTATAACATCACACATAGCCACGAGGACATACCCAATATGCAATATGCATCGCACAAAAGGAATGTGCTGCCAGGACAAATTCCAAGGGAGTCGAGCAGCTACACAGAAAAACATAGGGTGGTATTCAACTAAGCTTTACTTGGAGTAGACTCGTTGAAATTAATGGACCTATCTCAGTATGTTCATTAATTTCAATGGCTCTTAGTTGAATGCCACCCACACATTCAGAACAAATCCCACACAACCATCACATTGTGTGAGACTTCCCAACATCATTTGTCCCTCTTTTCTATGCATCCATCCAAAATAGCTAATTGGACTTGCCAATGGGGAAGATAAGTTTATGTTTTCTCAATGACTGGGGAAGCTCTTTCTTCACAGCCTGGAATCTCTCTGCTCCTTTGAAAAGCAGCACCTTTGGGCTAGTGGGATGGGCAAGTTTGAAAGCCAATGCAGGCAGAGCCAGGTAGAAAGCTGACACAGCTGTGGGTTGACTAAAGATGAAATCACAGTGGGGTGCAGTTTTCGCTCTGGGAATCTGGCACAAGATCATTGGTTCTGCTGCGCACCGCAGGAATCCCCTTGCTTCCCATATGTTCTGTCTGTACATTTAAATTGTAAATAAAAAACATGAAGGAGACGTTGTAAGTCTCCTATGCTGCTTTACCCAAGAGAAATGAAACCAGGAGACCCTAGGGGGTCTGTGAATGGGCTTCAGGGGGTCTGTGAACCAGGCAATAAAAAAGGTAAACAGGTGGAAAAAATTCCAGTGCAGTAAATAATAATCATAGAGGGACGCGGGTGGCGCTGTGGGTTAAACCGCAGAGCTTAGGGCTTGCCGATCAGAAGGTCGGCGGTTCGAATCCCCGCAACGGGGTGAGCTCCCGTTGCTCAGTCCCTGCTCCTGCCAACCTAGCAGTTCGAAAGCACGTCAAAGTGCAAGTAGATAAATAGGTACCGCTCCGGCGGGAAGGTAAACGGCATTTCCGTGCGCTGCTCTGGTTCGCCAGATGCGGCTTAGTCATGCTGGCCACATGACCCGGAAGCTGTACACCGGCTCCCTCAGTCAATAAAGTGAGATGAGCACCGCAACCCCAGAGTCGTCCGCGTGTGGACCTAATGGTCAGGGGTCCCTTTATCTTTTAAATAATAATCATAATAGTTTACTTATACCCACTGCTGATAAAAAAGCAGAGAGGCTCACCCAGTCTGAATTAACTGCATCCTTTGCTCCCCAGGTGAAATAAATGGCTCTCTAACTTTGGCTTCACTTGCATGTTCACAGCACAGTCATGTTGTTCCCTTTGATGTCTGACAACAACACAAGCCCTTTTAAACAGCTGCTTTCATGCAAGCATGCATGGTCATCATGAGGCAGGCTGTGCCACTCATGGACATTGCTCCTTTCAGGCTACAGGGAAATCCCAGTTGGAGGAAGTTCTGCTATTGGCCTCTGTTTTGCACTAATAATAGCTTTCTTACTGGACTCTCGGTTCCCATGCCTTAAAAAAAACCACCGAAGTTCTGTGTGTGCCTGAGCCTAGCAGCAGCGCAGGAAAATTCCACTCTGCAGAGTCAGAGACGGAAGGTGCTTGCAAAAACCCAAACAAAGGACAGAGGAAGAAAAGGAAGTGAATAAGAAAAAGGAAGAAAGGGTGGGGAGGGGTGGCAGGAGTTGTCTGAATAAATTATCTGTCTCTCAGCTGCAGTACCCTTTCCTGGTATCACACCTTCACGAACCAGTGTAGTAGTAGTAGTAGTGGTAGTAGTAGTAGTAGTAGTAATAATAATAATAATAATAATAATAATAATAATAATAATAATAATAATTTATTTATACCCTGCCCATCTGGCTGGGTTTCCCCAGCCACTCTGGGCGGCTTCCAACAGAATATTAAAATACGATAACCTATTAAACATTAAAAGCTTCCCTAAACAGGGCTGCCTTCAGATGTCTTCTAAAAGTCTGGTACAGTGGTACCTCAGGTTAAGTACTTAATTCGTTCCGGGGGTCCGTACTTAACCTGAAACTGTTCTTAACCTGAAGCACCACTTTAGCTAATGGGGCCTCCTGCTGCTGCCGCGCCGCCAGAGCACGATTTCTGTTCTCATCCTGAAGCAAAGTTCTTAACCTGAAACACTATTTCTGGGTTAGCGGAGTCTGTAACCTGAAGCGTATGTAACCTGAGGTACTACTGTAGTTGTTTTTCTTTTTGACATCTGGTGGGAGGGCGTTCCACAGGACGGATGCCATTTACTAGATACATTTATCTAGCATATGCATATATATATATATCACACACATGTGTTCCAACAACACACTTCCATAGACAATAAACAGGGATACAACCCTAGATTCTGAAGGATGGAGGGGAGATAGAATCATAGAATTGCAGAGTTGGAAGGTATCCCGGGGAGGGTCACCTTGTCCAACCCCTTGTAATGCCGTCCCAGGGTAGGCTCGAACCACCAACAGCCAGAAACATTGACCCCCTATGTACATACAGCTGGAAATTCCGGAGATTTTTACTATAGTCAATCATCTGATTGAACAGACAAGCAGCTTTTTGACTTTAAACTAGCTCACATGCTCAGTAGGATTAACAGCTATAGTTTTGTTTTTTAAAAAACACACACACAAAAACCCATTTTCAGAGTGTCTCTAACTGTGTATCTTCCAATTGTGTTTAGGCTATCCAAGATGGCTGAGAAATGGTCATGTAAGCATCATACATGGTATGAAACAAACACTTGAGCAAAAGAAAGCCCAAGCGAATCCAAGCATACCTATAATTAACATAATTATGATAATTAATGTGGTGTAGTGGTTAGCTTCCAACGAAGACCAGGGAGGGAGTTGTGAGTTCTGAACTCTTCTCAGGCATGAGAGTCAGCAGGTGACCTTAGAGCAGTCACCATCGCTCAGCCTAAACTATTGTGAAGATAAAATGGGGAGGGGAGGTTGCTAAACACCACATTCCTTAAAGAAGGTAAAGGTAAAAGGACCCCTGACCGTTACGTCCAGTCACGGACGACTCTAGGGTTGCGGCGCTCATCTCGCTTTATTGGCCGAGGGAGCCGGCGTGCAGCTTCCGGGTCATGTGGCTAGCATGACTAAGCTGCTTCTGGCGAACCAGAGCATCGCACGGAAACGCTGTTTACCTTCCTGCTGGAGCAGTACCTATTTATCTACTTGCACTTTGACATGCTTTCGAACTGCTGGGTTGGCAGGAGCAGGGACCGAGCAATGGGAGCTCACCCCGTCACTGGGATTCGAACCACCGACCTTCTGATCGGCAAGCCCTAAGCTCTGTGGTTTAGACCACAGTGCCACCCGTGTGCCTTAAAGAAAGGCACATTAAATTGTAAATATGTATATATTATAAATGAATCTATTTACACATAGAGAGCCAAATCTTCACTAATTAAAAATATAGCTCGTCTTTACTCTTAAATCACGGAAAACTGTTTTAAATCTTATTCAAAACTTAACACCAATTTCTTGATTAACCTTTAAGATACATTGAATTTATGATTCATGGTTATTGCCGCAATGTAACGATGAAACATGCATATATTATCAATGACAGCTCACAGCCTCGTGCTTTGAGATGCTGTTAAATCTTTATATTAAAAAAAAGGCTTAAGAAGTATTGTAATAATGGTGACGGAAGACAAAAGTGGCAACAGTAGTTTGGAAATGCTGACTCAACTTTACAGGAGTAGTTAGTTTAGTGGGTTTGTGCTTTTTTCCTCCCTATCTACCAGTGGCGTAGCGTGGGGGGTGCAGGGGGGGTTAGGGGGTGCAAATTACTTGCCTTGCCCCGGGTGCTGACAACCCACGCTACGCCACTGCTATCTACCGATCAAGCTTGTTCATAATTCAGGCTGCAGACCTAAACAGGCTTAGTAGAGAGTAAACCACACTGAGCACAGTTTACTCCCGAGTAAATACAAATGTGACTGCAATGTCTGAGCACCAGCTGACTTCTTGCACAGGACAGAAGGAACTACACTCAGGTCATTGAAAGCTTTGTAAAAGGATTCTGCTGCTAAACAGAAACACACATGTGACCGATTCTCTCAGTATTTTTCATTTTACTTTGTCGCATGCATGTACACACCTCGGCTACTTTCGCAAGCAACACTCACACAAGTCTCTGACAGCAGCAGCCCCTCACCAGCCCTGGTCACTCACCAAACTTGGATGCTCTGCTCCAGCCTCAGCCATGAGGTCTTCCCTCCTGTGGTCATCCCCAGGTAACTGACTCCCAGCAAGAGAAGAAACGCCAGCAGCTTCCCGCCTTCACCCTTTAAGGGCACATCCAAACACCCAAGAAGGAAGTTGCGAGTGTAGACAGAGAGCTACCCCTCCTTAGTAAGCAGATTTCACGATCTTTCACCCCAAATAGTATTGTCTCCTTTATCCACCTGAGAACGTTATTCTTTCCTCTTTTGCCCTCCCAGCTGGGCCTCTTTAAAAGAGCAGGAAGGCAGCTGAGGAAATGGGTGGCGTATTGCAAAGGGTGAGTAAGGGGTGTGTGTCAATCTGCGTCTCCAGCTTCTTTTTCTTACTGGGGCGAAGATCTCTCTCTCTTTTATCTTGTAGAAAGCCTTCAGTGACACCTCCCTCGACAGGGTGGGGCATTAGGCCCATCCCTAAATCACATGGCATGTACATAACTATTTATGAGCTCTGTAAAGATATAAACTATGTGTTCTTCCTACTACTCAGGTTGCCTGGCAGGTACCGGTTTTAGTTTACACCCTTGACTTCTGTGCTATATGGACAAAGAGGGAATGGATCTGCTGCCAGGTCAGTAACCTTCCCAGACGACAGATGAGGCAGAGTGTCTCTGTGTGATTTAAGGAAAACACCTGGGGATTAGGAGCACAGAATAAAAGCGGCGAAAGTTCTTGTGAAATTACAGCTGTGTTGTTGAAATCTTGACAACTGGGTGAAGGATCACTGAAATATTACCCCAACTCAGGATCTAAACTTGCGAAAAGAACTGTGCATTAGGGAAGTGATTCAACACTGTAGATCAGTGGCTTTGAAACTTTCTGGCTTCTTACTGGCCAGCAAACAAGCCTTTTCTCTTCTCAGAACTGAGCTACACAGCACATGCTCAATTCCTGAGCTTGGAGTTCCCCGGAACAGCTTGAAAACTATTATCTGAGATAATCAACCTTTCCTGGCCTGGATAGGGCTCATGGGAATTGTATTTCAAAACATCTGAAGGCACCAGGTTGGGGAAGGCCGGTGTAGATTATTATGTTTTGACCCTGCTAATGGAAAAACCCCACATTCCCTGCCTGGTACTATATTTGCACATCAGGAACACTATGAGATGAGTACCAGGAAAAAGCCAGACACTCTTCCTTGTGGAGCAATCATGCACACATTTCCATGAAGCCGTGCACACTTCACAGCCTGCTAACCTGCTCCTTGCTAGCAGAAGAGCACTACAGTCTGGAGCAGGGGTTTCTCAAACCACAGGGCCCACTTGAGAAAGTTGAAAATTATGGAGGCCCATCAGTCACAAGTTGATGATGCAATGGAAGAACCAGTCACCAAATGGCAGCTGACTCAAGAGTGGAGTTGGGCATAATCAGCTGGCAACTGGCTGATATAATTTTCGATTTAAATCTAATCCCTCTTTCGAAATTGTTTCTGTTTTTCTTAATCCCTCAGTCCTTCCTGTTATCTCTCGGCCCACTGATGAGCTGACTGCCTCAGGTGGCAGAGTCCACAGGGGCAGCAGATCCCAATGTAGATCTTTTATTTCTCCCTTGTTCCTGATTTAGATATTCACTTACCCCTTCATTCCTGGTGGGGGAGGTACAATTTGGTGGTTTGCTTCAGGCGTCAAAACATCACATGGCCACAATACTATGCATGCAAAGGTATTGCTGTTGCTGTGGAAAGTCCAAACAATAGCAAGCCCTGAGGGATAGCTCCTTCGGTAGAGAATGAGACTTAATCTCAGGTTTATGAGCCCCGCATTGGTGTGAAGATTCCTGCATTGAAAGGTTGGATTAGATTACTTTTGCGGTCCCTTCCAATTCTACAATTCTGATTCAAGGTGGCTTATCTAATATTTGAAGAGATGCTGTGCCACTGAGGTTCACCTCAATGTTTTCCTTTGGGATAACTTCAGTGGCAATTCTGCCTGGATGTATCCTGTCTCAAAGGCACTAAATGGATTTGTGTGCAACCTGATGTTACATTAACAGGACAAGTGAGCCTATTGTTCTCCAGAAACACATTTTGGATGGAAAGCATGGACACGAAAGGAAAACTTACCCAACAGAATGTGGGAATGATAGACAGCCATTATGTGTTCTTAGCTTAAACCAGATGTACACCTGCAGGGAACACCTCCAAAAAGAGACAAATCTAATGGTGATTTTATTAAAAACTCTTCAAATGATACACACAACAGGGAAAATGAGATCATACTGTATTCGCTCCTAGGACAAAAAGTTCAGCTGAGGAGTTCTTTTTAGCTATCATGGCTGTGCACCATTTCCTGACAAGTGTGGATCACAAGCGCAACTGAATGAAAACCGAATGCCACCCAGGTAAAAGAAGAGAGAAGGCCATTCATATGCCAGTTGAGGCTCTGTATGTGGGTAACCAAAGCTAATATTTTTATGGTTTTTCATCATGGGAATGTGTTGAAAACACTCCCATGAATGACTGCCCACTTTACAATTCATATTCACTATAAGACACATGAAGGGAGGGACATGGGTGGCGCTGTGGTCTAAACCACTGAGCCTCTTGGGCTTGCTGATCAGAAGGTCGGTGGTTCGAATCCCCGTGACGGGGTGAGCTCTTGTTGCTGTGTCCTAGCTCCTGCCAACCTAGCAGTTCAGAAGTATACAAGTGCAAGTAGTGGGAAGGTAAACGGCGTTTCTATGCACTCTGGTTTCCATCACAGTGTCCCGTTGCACCAGAAGCGATTTAGTCATGCTGGCCACATGACCCGGAAAGCTGTCTGTGGACAAACGCTGGCTCCCTCGGCCTGAAAGCAAGATGAGCGCTGCAACCCCACCGTTGCCTTTGACTGGACTTAACCGTCCAGGGGTCCTTTACCTTTACCTTTATGACACATGGAATAGAGTTGTCTTAGTATCATAAGTAAGGATGTTAGCTGGGGAGCCCATGGTTCAACTCTGACTTTAGCCAAGAACTCACTAGAACTGTGAGGCTTGGGAAAGACTGTTTTTCGTCTCAGCCCCCCTTTCCTTCCTTGTGGGGATAATAATTCTGGCTTATCTTGAAGGGTTGTTGACCATGTATATAAAGCAGACATAAACCACACTGTATCAATGATAAATATTATTATACCAGGCCTACTGTCTTGTAATACAAGTTGGCTGCATCAGCTTTTAAAAACATAAAAAATATACAAGTGTGCCGTATCTATGAAGTAAGTCAGGTGCACACTGCTCTGCCTCGAAGCAGCCCCTAACTTTCCCTCTCTTTCCAGTCACCCATTAATTCTCCAGATCACCACTTTCCTAGGCTGCCATTGATTTGCCTTATCTTATCATTTGGGTACCCTGAGGCATTTACCTGGCTCTCAATGGGAGGGTCCTTGGCCCAGCCCATAAATTCCATTACCTTTTTAGTCAGTGACCAATTTCAAGGCTGCTGTTTCAGTTCTTAAGAAACAGTCGCCACATGCAGGAATGCCTGCATTTGTTCTTTCTGCCCTAGGCATTTGTACACACTGCGACTTGTTTACTCCAGAGCCAGGGCACTGCCAACACAGGTTGTTATGTACTAAACTTGGATCCTAGAACCATAGGATCCTATAGGCCACTTTTAAAATGAGGCTGCATTTTAAATTGCATTTTAACCTGTATTTTAAATTTTTTCTTTCTTTCCCCTATTATGTTTTTACTGTAATTTTTACTGGTGTTAGCCGCCCTGAGCCCGGCTCTGGACAGGGAGGGTGGGGTATAAATAAAAATTATTACAGTATTATTATTATTATGCAACAACTGATTGGCTTGCAGGAAAAGACCAATCAGGCTCCAGGAGGGAAGCAGAATCAGCCAATGAGACTGCACTCATTGTGTAAATAATGTATATAAAAGCCTGAGGTTTGGGGGGGCAGTTCAATCACTGTTTTACAAGCTGCAATAAAGAGCTTGAACTCATTACAGGACTCCGAGTCTATTTCACATGTGGAAACCAATCACATAGTATATTAGCTACAATCCATATGCATCCTGTAGTTCCTCGAAAAATGCTCCCATTTCATGTGTTTTCCCTCAAACCAGCTTCCATCCAGTTTGAAAACACATGCCGTGGCTGAAGTGTGCACAGTTTAAGCAGCCAGTTCACATGGGCAGATGACAGCCTCCTTGAATATGAGTTGTGGGGACGAGACAACAAATCAGGTAATGACCCCTGACCCCTCTTTAGTGTGTACAGCTACTGCAAATGTGTGTGGGGAAATTACTTCACTGTGTTTTAACTTGCCTGTGTGGACCTGTTCAGGTGGTCAAATTGTGTCTGACTCATACTATTTCAGAACACAAAGGGCTTGCATAGTTGCATTTTATTCTATTCAAACAAAATCATTTACACATAGAAGCCTCACTTCCTCCATGGCACAGCAGTTTTCTACATTTTCTAATCTGTAGGAAAGCTCAGCAATGGAGTCCCACCTGTAGCCTGAATTTATACAGCCAAGCAGCTCCAGACTTACCACCTCACATCTGATTTTAATTCTCTTGGTTCTGTGGTCTAAAAACACAAATTCTTCTTTTTCCCTTTCACAGGTTGTTTCTTTTCTTACATGGTGTGCTGAGTCATGCTGATGGAAATGGACTTTGTTTTTCAGCTACTTGGAGACAGACAATCATTTTTATGAGTACTGAAAGTAGCTTGAGAGAGATAACATTTCCCATGGTGTGTGCACATAAATAATAAAAGTATTATTATTATTATTATTATTATTATTATTATTATTGAATAGGATGTCCCTATTTTCATCAGAGAAATGTTGGAGGGTATATTCTTATGATAGTGTACAACATAAGCAGTGATCCTCTTTCAAACTGCTTTCAGCTCTCCAAAAAAGACATGTTATTTATTGCCAATCATATTGGTTCCAGAACAGAATCCAGACATGGATTCATGTTTATTTGCTGCACATATGTCCCTCAGCACTTAGTAGATTTTAGATATAGGGCAAAGATAGGCATAACAAGTGTTATGTACTAAGCTTGGATCCTAGAACAATAGGCAAGTAGGATCCTGTTATGTACTGAAGTTTTCACCCTGGGCCAGCAGGGGGATACTGTAGATAGTTATGCAAATGAAGGATCGAAAAGTGACGTTCAGTGATTGGATAGTTTTAGAAAATGGCAACAGTCACATTGTTCTGGAGCTCTATATAAGCAGGCTGACTGAGCTCCTCAGTTTAGTTCTGTTCCAGCTTACAAAATAAAGAGCTGCTTTGGAGAAATCGCTGTGTCGTCTGCTATGTCAACCCACAACTTAACAGATCCTAGAATGCAACAACTGACTGGCTTGCAGGAAAAGACCAATCAGGCTCCAGGAGGAAGTTAATCAACCTATTAGGCTAGTAGAATTGTAGAATGCAACAACTGATTGGCCCGCAGGAAAAGACCAATCAGGCTCCAGGAGGGAAGCAGAATCAGCCAATCAGACGGGACTCATTGTGTAAATAATGTATATAAAAGCCTGAGGTTTGGGGGTCCATTAAATCACTGTTTTACAGGCTGCAATAAAGAGCATGAAATCACTACAGGACTCCGAGTAGATTTCCACAAGTGTGTTCAGATAAAGCATTAACCACGGTTTAGCAAAGCAGTGGCATGTGAGCAGGGTGGGGACTCTCCTGGTGGCAACCCTGAGATTACTGGGCAGAGAAATTTGGGAGCTGCAGTTTGGGAGTCTTGGTGTCTTGAAAGCATACATGCCACCCACCCAGAGCCTTGCCACTACCTTCCCGGACTTCATCCCTGCCCCAGTGAGTGCATCACCAATAACAAAAGGATGCCACGGCCACTCCACCCCCTTCATGCGCTACAGATGGCTTGACAGAACAAGACTGAGCTCCATTGAGCCTTGGCCACTTCCATGCTCCTCTCCAGGGCAGCCACAAATAAGAGATCATAAACACCCATTTCAGATTACCCCCAGTTTCGCCTGTCGTGTGAACACAGCATAATCAACCCTATGGTTAGTTGAAACTAGCTAATGTGATCAACTCTGGCTTGATGTTGGCCTGTTTCAAATAGCCTAGGTTGTCTGGTTTGAACAACATGGCAAGCTGTGCTTAATCTGAAACAGAGGCAAAAGCTTCTAACTTCTTTCTCACAGCCATGCCAGTGGGATGGGGACTGTGTGCGCCTGAGATTACATCTAAATCAACCCAATATTTAAAGACTAGTCATGGCAGGTTCTTCACTCGTGTTCGAAATACAGCTTCCTACTGGCTTTGCAATTCATCGGATAGAAGTACAGTCATACCTCATGTTACGTTTGCTTCATGTTATGTTTTTTCAGGTTGCGTCCTGTGGAAACCCGGAAGTAACAGGAAGGGTTATGTAATGGTTCTAGGGGTTGCTTGTGCGTAAGTTGCCGCCACTCTTTTTTTTTTTTTATATAATAATTTTTATTAATTTTCCACACAGATAATAAACAGCAATATAACATAATATAACTTCATACTCATCGGTTCATAACCTTTTTTCTTTGACTTCCCCATATCTCCCCATCCCTGCATCCTTGTTTAATAATTCTTTAGCAACCCTTAAGTCCATTGTCTTAATTCCTTTTCGTAAATATTTCTTAAGTTTTTTTTTTGTTTACTGCTGCAATTCTTTACTTCTTACCCCCTGACATCTTAACATTCCTCAATTTTACAATTATTTTTAAGATATATTTTGAAATTCTTCCAGTCCTCTTCCACTGTCTCTTTCCCCTGGTCCCGGATTCTGCCCGTCATCTCAGCCAGTCCCATAAAATCAATCACCTTTGTTTGCCATTCTTCCAGAGTAGGTAATTCTTGCGTCTTCCAATACTTTGCCAGTAGAATTCTTGCTGCTGTAGTGGCATACATAAAGAAAGTCCTATCCTTTCTTAACACCGCTTGGCCCACCATACCCAAAAGGAAAGCCTCTGGTTTCTTAGGAAAAGTCCACTTAAGGACCTTCTTAATTTCATTATAGATCATTTCCCAGAAAGCTTTAACCTTTGGGCAGGTCCACCAAAGGTGGTAGAAAGTGCCTTCAGTCTCATTACATTTCCAACACTTATTATTAGGCAAATGATAAATCTTTGCTAGCTTGACTGGGGTCATGTACCACCGGTAGATCATTTTCATAATATTTTCTTTTAAAGCATTACATGCAGTAAATTTAATACCGGTGGTCCATAACTGTTCCCAGTCAGCAAACATGATATCATGACCTATATCTTGTGCCCATTTGATCATAGCTGATTTCACCGTTTCATCCTGTGTATTCCATTTTAACAGCAAGTTATACATTCTTGATAAATTCTTAGTATTGGGTTCCAACAATTCTGTTTCTAATTTTGACTTCTCTTTCTGAAATCCTATTTTCCTGTCCTGTTTAAACATCTCATTTATCTGATAGTAATGCAGCCAATCTCGAACCTTAGGTTTTAGTTTCTCATAACTCTGAAGTTTCACCCTTTCACCATCGTATTCTATGATCTCATGATATTTTGGCCATTTAGAATCCATATTAAGCTTTTTTACTTCCCTAGCTTCCATTGGTGACACCCACCTAGGGGTTTTACTTTCCAACAAATCTTTGTATCTAATCCAAACGTTGTACAATGCTTTCCTTACAATATGGTTTTTAAAACTTTTATACACCTTTACCTTGTCATACCATAAATATGCATGCCAACCAAAACTATTGTCATAGCCTTCCAGATCCAAAATGTCAGTATTCTCAAGAAGTAGCCAGTGTTTCAACCAGCAGAAAGCTGCTGATTCATAATAAAGTCTTAAGTCCGGCAGGGCAAACCCCCCTCTATCCTTTGCATCAGTTAAAATCTTAAATTTAATTCTGGGCTTTTTGCCCTGCCAGACAAATTTTGATATGTCTTTCTGCCACTTCTTGAAACAGTCCATCTTGTCCACAATCTGCAACGTCTGGAATAAAAACAGCATTCTAGGCAATACATTCATCTTAATAGTAGCGATTCGGCCTAACAAGGAAAGTTTCAGCCTTGACCATATTTCCAGATCCTTTTTAACTTCTGACCAACATTTTTCATAATTATCCTTAAATAAATTCACATTCTTGGATGTTAAGTTTACCCCCAGGTATTTTACCCTTTTTGTAATTTCCAAACCTGTTTCATTCTGAAAACTCTCTCTTTCTTCCATTGTTAAATTTTTTTCCAACACTTTCGTTTTTTGTCTATTCAATTTAAAACCTGCTACTCGACCAAATGTTTCAATTAGTTCTAATACTCTTTTAGTACTAGTGTCTGGCTGTTGCAAAGTCAATACTAGGTCATCTGCAAATGCTCTTAATTTATAATGTCTAACTCCGACCTGAACTCCTTTAACCAACTGGTCCTTTCTAATCATGTTTAACAAAACCTCCAGGACCGATATAAAAAGCAAAGGGGATATTGGGCAGCCCTGTCGTGTACCTTTTTCTATAGGTATTTCTTCTGTTACCACGTTATTTACAATTAATTTGGCCTTTTGTTGAGAGTATATTGCACCTATACCGTTTTCAAAACCTTGTCCTACCCCCATCCCTTGGAGATTCTTTTTCATAAAAGTCCAACAAATGTTGTCAAAGGCTTTCTCCGCGTCCACAAAAATCAAAACTGCTTTCCTATTAATGTCAACGTCCAGCAGCTCCAAAATGTCTATAATGTTCCTCACATTGTCTGACATATGTCTACCTGGGAGAAAGCCTGTTTGGTCCTTATGAATCTCTTCTGCCAACACTCTTTTCAATCTTTTTGCCAAAATGTCTGCAAAAATTTTGTAATCCACATTGAGTAAAGATATAGGGCGGTAGTTTTTAACCTGGTTCTTCTCAGTCTCTGTTTTCGGTATAAGTGAGATGAAAGCCTCTTTCCACGATTCAGGTGCCTTTTTCCCCTTCAAAATTTCATTGCAAACTTCCTTCAATGGTTGTATCAGCCATTCTTTCAGCATTTTGTAGTATTTGGCCGTCAGGCCATCTGGTCCTGGTGATTTTCCCAATTTCATATTTTGAATGGCACCCTCTATTTCTTGTTCTGTTATTTCCTCGTTTAAGATCCTTTTACTTTGTTCTGAGATTTTTGGTAAACCGTATTTTCTGATGAATTCTTCTATTTCTTGCTCGTTGGTTGGCCCTTGTGCATACAATTTCTTAAAAAAGCTTTGAAAACAATTGTTGATCTCGTTGGGTTTGTGGATAATCTTTCCATCCATTTCTAAACTTGTTACCGTATTCATTTTCTGCCTTTTTTTCAATTGCCATGACAGAAGTTTCCCACATTTATCCACTGATTCAAAAGTTTTTTGTCTCATTTGCTTTATCTTCCATTCTATTTGTTGGTTCATGAGTTCCATGTATTGCATCTGATGAAACTTTATTTCTCTCAAAATCTCATGAGACTTTGGTTTGGACCTCAACTTCTTCTCTCCTTCTTTTATTTTTTCTAAAATTTTTTCCTTCTTTTCATTTTGTTGCTTCCTCTTAATAGAATTTTGTTGAATTAGGAAACCTCGCATCACGGCTTTGCTTGCGTCCCAAATTATTCTTTTTTCCACATCTGTTTTCCTGTTGATCTCAAAGTAATCTTTTAATGTTTTAAGGGCCTTCTTATGGATCTCTTCGTCCTTGAATAGGGTGTCATTCATTCTCCATCTAAAGGAACCAGTTGTTGTTAGTTTCATCTCCATCTTGACCGCATTATGGTCGGAGCACGTTTTTGGGCAGATTTCTACTTTTTTTGTTCTTGACGCCAGACTACTAGAAATCCAAATTTGGTCTATTCTTGTCCATGTCATTTTTGCTTCTGAGAAGAAAGTTCCCTCTCTCTCTAAAGGATTCTTTGTTCTCCAAATGTCAATCAAGTCCATTGTTTCAGTCATTTCAAAAAAGATCCTTGGTAGTCTCCCTTCTTTCGAAATCACTTGTCTCTGTGCTTTGTCCATGTTTGTTGAGACAACTCCATTCATATCTCCCATCATTAGGATTTTATAATCTAAAAAGTCAACTAATGTCTCATGCAACTTCCTAAAAAATTCAGCCTTCCCTTCATTTGGGGCATAAACTCCCACAATTAATATCTTTTCTCCTTGAATTTGTATTTCAATTGCCAGGTATCTTCCTTGTTCATCTTTAAATATTAATTTTGGAGCCAACTTTTCCTTTGCATAGATCACCACACCTCTTTTCTTTACTTTGTCTGATGAGATGAATTCTTGACCGAGTCTCTTATTTATTAATAATTTCCTGTGTATCCTGGCAATATGGGTTTCTTGCAAACATATTATGTCTAATTGTTCTTTCTTCAAAATGTGAAAAACCTGTCTTCTTTTCCGCCACTCTTGGCTTGGTTGCCTGGTTGAACCCTTTCTGTCTGGACAGCCCTTCACTTCGTGGCTGTCTCAGTCGCTGGCAGAATCCGTCAGTGGGCGTTTTTTGAATCTCTTCCAGCAAAGAAGTTCTTTGACGCCAAGTCTCCTCCTACTCTCCCTGCGCGGAAGTCTTCTGCGCAGAGGGAGTGGGCAGCGGAATACCCGTGCTCTCCCCACTAGTCTCCGGTGAAGAGTCCTGGAGCCTATTCTCCGACTCCCCCATCTGCCCCCCTTCTCTCCTGGTGTTACGCTGATTTCCTTCCCCAGCAGATGGGCTGTCTCTCTCCCTACTGGGACCCTCTCCGGCATCCCTCTGGAGCCTTCCCTCCGCCTCTGGCTCTGATGGCAGTTCCCTGACAGGTTACTTCCAGGTTTCGCTGCTCATGCATGCACAGAAGTGCTAAATTGCGCTTTGCACATGCGCACAAGCACCAAATTGCGCCGTGCACCTGCGCAGATATAGCTCTTCAGGTTAAGGGCTTTTCATGTTGAGAATAGGCCTCTGGAACGGATCCCGTTTGCAACCAGAGGTACCACTGTACATTATTTTGGCACATTGAATCCTCCTTTTAAAAGTATAGATATATTAATTTAAGCATTCATGCTTTGCCTTTTTTTTTTTAAAGGAAGTGTTTAGAATAGAAGCAAAAGTGCCCTGAGGATGGTCTGAGGGTGGGAATCATAGACTGGATAATTGGTACCCACATTCACAACCAGTTGGGCTGCAAACTTGCAGAACTGCCTCTCCCTGCCCCAGAGCACAAACCGAACAATAATTGATATGCCCCTATTTCCCCTTTGAAGGAGTCTTAATAAATTTTGTTAAACCTTCAGATTAACATCTAGAAGCAGAGGAAGATATCAAGAGGTTTAATCTCTAGAGTGGAACAGACGCATCTTGGCTAAAGTTGAGGATCTATGTAAATACAACCACATAAACAGTCTGGGATTCATTCTGAACTGTCAAGTACAGTATGATAACCCAGTGAGGGACAATTATATTTTTCTAGGACATTTTAAGAGCTGGGAGACCACATTAGAAACACCCCAAGTATGTTCAGTCCAAACAGATTTACCGTATTTTTCGCTCTATAAGACGCACCAGACCACAAGACTCACCTAGTTTTTGGAGAAGGAAAACAAGAAAAAAAATTCTGAATCTCAGAAGCCAGAACAGCAAGAGGGATCGCTACACAGTGAAAGCAGCAATCCCTCTTGCTGTTCTGGCTTCTGGGATAGCTGTGCAGCCTGCATTCGCTCCATAAGACGCACGCACATTTCCCCTTACTTTTTAGGAGGGAAAAAGTGAGTCTTATAGAGCAAAAAATACGGTATTCTCTTGAGCTCTGAAAACAAAGAGTTCTGAAAGGGAAAATCACTGAGGGCAATTTCAGATAAATAGCCAAAGCTTGTACAGATTATCAGCAGGGCTAAAGCTCACAATGCATGTAAGGCTTATTAGAGGTGTTCAAAATAACCAAAAGGAGGGTGGGTGGGTGTTTTGCTGTGTTCAGGAAATGGTAGGTTCACGGTGTGAAGGACGGAAAAGTATTAGCAGGTGACAGGGAGCAGACAGGATTGCTTCAGTCTTCTCACACAATGGAAAATGTGCTTGACCTCATAAAAACAGATTAAGAGATAAATGGACAGAGTTGCATCCCCGGATAGGTGAATAGATGATACAGGAGCCCTTAGCCCATTGAAACTAATTCAAGTCTTCAGGGCCTGGTGAATTGCACCCTGGGGTACTAAAGGAACTTGCAGATATTATGTCAGTGGTTAATTACACTTTTCGGAAATTCTTAAAGAACCACAAGACTGGAAGTGGGCAGATGTTCCTACGGCTAGAGCACTATTACTCAAACTATTGACCAGACTGCTGTGAACATTTTTTGATCTTGATTCAGAAGATTAAGAAGGCAAAAGGAATTAATATCATTTTTTTTTAATCTGAGTTTGGGAATTAATCCAATACAAAAATGTTTCTCTGTACCTGGCACATCAACACCTCTTCATATTGTGTTAAATAATATTTCCAATTTCAGAGTTTTTGGTTTTTTATTATTAAATAAAAGCTACAAAGACCATTTTCTACCAGCAATCCCTTAGGACAGGGGTAGGCAACCAAAGGCCCATGGGCCGGATGCAGCCCATTCGCCTTCTCAATCCGGTCTGTGGACGGTCTGGGAATCAGCGTGTTTTTACATGAGTAATAATAATAATAATAATAATAATAATAATAATAATAATAATTTTTTCTTTATACCCCGCCCTTCCCAGCCAAGACCAGGCTCAGGGCGGCTAACACCGGATATAAAAACAATTGATTAAAATACAACTTAAAAACAAGATTAAAATACAACTTTAAAAATGCAGCCTCATTTCAGTAGAAACTCAAATCAAAAACTTTTGGGGGATGAAAATGTCAAAATGTGACCTTTTATTTAAAATGCATCTCTGGGTTATTTGTGGGGCCCACCTGGGGTTTTTACATGAGTAGAATGTGTGCTTTTATTTAAAATGCATCTCTGGGTTATTTGTGGGGCATAGGAATTCGTTCATTCCCCCCTCCCCAAAAAATATAGTCCGGCCCCCCACAAGGTCTGAAGGACGGTGGACCGGCCTACGGCTGAAAAAGGTTGCTGACCCCTGCCTTAGGAGATGTTTGTCCATGGTGCCACTTTCAATTACAACTGGATAGAAATTATTGGAGGAACAAGAACATCTTGTTATAGGGAAAGGGAGGAGCATAGAAACCCACATGCCCCCCCCCCAAAAAAAAATTGGCTCTGGGAGGGTCAGGAGAATCTCTAGAAAAGCACACTGGGGAGGAGAGTTTCCCATCTCTTCCCACTCAGTGAAGAATTTGAACTAGAGGTTGCAGCGTTTAACAAAATCTTTAATGCTCAGTGTTGTGTATTGAGTCAAAGGATTTTATATCTGTATTATTATTGTCTGTATTTGCATTAGGGTAAAGTAACTGCCTTTTGGTTCCAGAGGGTACAGCTACTATTGGTTCATTTAAGCTGCTGTATTTGGATCCTCTGTCTTATTGGTTTCCTCCAAAAGGCAGGACTGTGATTGCCTGATATTGTTCCCTCCAAAATGTATCCTTTCTAGCTAGTTCCCTGTCCCTGTAAATGTAGCTCTCCCCTCCCCAGGTCTCAGTCTTGTTGCTTTAATAAAGAAGTGTTACTAGAGAACTGTCTCCAGCATATTATGTCAAGAGAGCTGAAATCACAAACCCCACGTCACAACAACTGGCGACGAAGGTGGGATCCAGAATGCTGAGGAGCGGTTAAACGCAGCCCTGCCTCAGAGTCCGATTGTAGCTAAGAACAAGACTCACTGGCCAGCTGAGAAGACGACCCTGCCCACAGGACAATGGAGAGTCCAAGGGTATTGGAGCCCTTTCAGCCATCAGAGCCCCACATGTGGGAAGACTACGTCGAACGCTTCGAGTTCTTCGCAGTGGCTCAAGGGATCACCGATGCCAGCAAAAGAAGGGCCACATTCCTGAGCTACTGTGGGCCTGAGACCTTCAAGCTGGCCAAGGCATTGCTTGCCCCAGCGAAGCTAAGTGAGACATCTCTCAAAGATATTCTTGCCTGCCTAACAAGCCATTTAGCGCCTACTGAGACCAAGATGGCCCGGCGGATGGAGTTTCATAAGAGGCAGAGTTTCATAAGAGGCAGCAGCGTGCTGGGGAGTCTGTATCTGCATTTCTAGCTGAACTGCGGAAGCTCGCTCAGCACTGCGACTTCCAAGATCTGGAAGAGACTCTCCTGGATCGGTTTGTCAATCTGTGTGTCCGAATTGGTTTTTGTCATGTGTAGTAGTTTCTTTTTTTCTTTTTCTCTTTTTTGACTTTTATTTTTAGTTTTTTTTTCTCCTTGATGGACTTTATTTGTTCAAGGTTGTTCCTTTTTGTGTATGTGTGAAATGAAACTTAATAAAAAGAAATAAAAAAAAAAAAGAGAGAGAGAGAGCTGAAATCACAAACCCCACGTCACAACACTCACATCAGTGTGATACATGGGCAAAATGCCATTCAAAGGCACAGCAGGTGCAACACATAGCCAAGCAAGCAAAGACATTGATCCAGGAACAACACATACCCCAGTTTAGGAGCTGTTGTAAACAAAAATTGCCCTTTTCCCTTATGGGAAAACCATATAGAGTCCCATATAGAGTCCTTACATAGATTCCCTATTGGTAGCAGAGAATAACAGAGGCCAACTAGAGAATATTGAGAAGCAAAGCAGCTAGTAAGCTTGATCTTTATTGATCTGTTGCAACAGGGTGATCCCCTCACCTGCAGGAAAGGAGGAGGAACCCAGAAAAATGGTGCGCAAGGCCTTATAAAGACTTTTGAAATTGCCACCCTGTCGATCAAGACCACCCCCAGAAACATCATACATACATCATAGAAGGGGTGTAACCTAAGACCACAAAAAAGGCAGTCTAAAACAGAAATTTGAATGTTGTTTTTCTCCTGTCCTTGTTTATGTCCTGTCTGGCAGGTTACTTGATTGGATTGCCTGGGGAGCCTGGCCAGTCTTTTGTAATGGTAAATACTTAGTTCCTGGGCCAGGTCACAGGCTCACACCCTATTCTTATCTTAAATGTGCCCTTAAGACAGGATTTGTGAGGAAAGAGGCAATGGGAGGCTTTCCCACTTTGACCTTGCAGAGAAAACATTTGCTCTGTTTAGGAATCAAAATGGTTCCGGTTGGTCTTCCTGTGCTGATCTATGTACGTGCTTGATTGGTATGCTTATGAACATTACCATATATCTAAGACCATAAAATTCCTATCACACTCCTTTTAAGCCCGCTCCCCAATAAAATATTTGAAGGGGCTGGGCCTCCTCCCCCCCCAAAAAAAGTTGATGGGTATTGCCATTCAAATTTTGTGTGTGCTGGGTCATGTGATTGATAATACTGGCCCACCCATATTTTATTTAAGTTGGCACCTCTGCCCCCCAGCAACCTTGTTATTAGGAAGTGGGGCGGGCACTAATTTTTCACCCAGGCGCAATGATCGCATGTTGAAAACGAACACATTTGCATCCACTGTATTAATGGGCTGAGGGACTTTTTTATGTGTCCTTATGGCCAGCAGACAGTGGAAGGAGCGGAGCGACCCAGATTCTAGTGAGTGAGACTGTCCCTGGCTATATTACTGGCTTTAGCCTTCTCACTGGCCAGAGCTGGAGGAGCTAATGGGCAGGGAGGGGGGTAAAAAGTAAACAAAGGAATTGTATAGCACGGAAATATTATTTACAACTTTAAAAAGAGATACAAGGGGAAATGAAGACAAATGAAAGAACCTGAAGGGCGAAATCAAGTTTATTTGCCTTTCAGCCATCAAGTCTTTGGATGTGAAAAGGAGCAGAGGAAAGGGTAGGTGGGTATGAAGTCTGCTTCAAGCAGAGTGAAGAATAAATACAGAAAATAGAAGGCTTTTCTTTTAAAAAGGCAACCGGAGAAGCCATTTCATAAAAAGAAGGCTGGGGTTTCTGTTACCAAGGTTGTTGTTGTCATTATTTATTTAATTTATATACCGCCCTATACCCGAAGGTCTCAGGGCAGTTCACATAACATATCAAATACACAAAATGAAAACAATAACAACCCAATAACACCCCCTCCCAAAAAAAAAGATTCAGCATTTTAAAAAGGGTATAGGATGTAGATCATGTCAAGCAAAGGCCTGGTTAAAAAGGAACATTTTTGCCTGCTGCCTAAAGGTGTATAATGAAGGCGCCAGGTGAACTTCCCTGGGGAAAGTATTCCACAGGCGGGGAGCCACTGCAGAGAAGGCCCCTTTTTGAGTTGCCACCCTCTGGACCTCTCAAGGAGAAGGCACATGAAAGGGCCTCCGAAGATGAACTCAGGATCCGGGTAGGTTCATATGGAAAGAGGCGGTCCTTGAGGTATTGCAGTCCTGAGACATTTAAGGCTTTATAGGTCAAAACCAGGACTTTGAATTGGGCCTGGAAAATAACTGGTAGCCAGTGCAGTTGGGCCAGGATTGGTGTAATATGCTCAAACCGTCTTGCTCCGAATTTTGCACCAGTTGAAGTTTCCGAACCATCTTCAAAGGCAGCCCTACGTATAACGCATTGCAGTAATCTAACCTTGAGGTTATCAGAGCATAGACAATAGTAGTTATGCTATCCCGGTCCAGATAGGGGCATAGCTGGGCCACCAGCCGAAGCTGATGGAAGGCACTCTGGGCCACTGAGGCGACCTGAGTCTCAAGAGACAGCAAAGGATCCAGGAGTTTCCCCAAGCTACGAACCTGCTCCTTCAGGAGCAGTGTAACTCCATCCGGAGCAGGCAACCTCCCAGGGTTAAACAACATGGGGGAAGGAATTGAGCCCTGCAGAACCCCACACTGGAGGTTCCACGGGGCTGAAAAGTAACACCCTCTGGGAACGACCATCCAAGTAGGACAGGAACCACCGCAAAGCGGTGCCACCCACTCCTAATTCGGAGAGTCACTCCAGAAGGATACCACTGTCAATGGTTTCGAAAGCCGCTGAGAGGTTGAGAAGAATTAACAGGGACATGTTTCCCTTGTCTCTCTCGACAGAGGTCATCGTACAGGGTGACCAACGCCAAAACCAGTTTCTGTGCCAAAACCAGGCCAAACCCCTATTGAAATGGATCCAGAAAACCAGCTTCTTCCAAAAGCACCTGGAACTAGTCTGTGACCACTCGCGCCAGAACCACTCCCTCCAGAACCTCGCTCCAGAAGTTAGAAAAACCAAGATTGGGAAGATTTTAACACAGGTAAGACTTAGAAGTGAGAAGGGTAGGGGGATCCAGGGGGAAAGAAAGCTGTGCATGTGATAAAGAGCAAAGCAGAGGGGGAGAAGACAACATAGTTCCATTTAGCACAGGTTGCCTTGTTGACAAAAATGGTTTGCAGCCATTTTGTGATAGCTTCTTTGGGACTATAGATAAGCTCCTTTGCTAATGGGCAGAACTTCATTTTATTTATAATGTTGCTTCCAAGGAGTAGAATAACAAACCCTCTTGAGCAGCAGGCTTAAAACTGGTGGCATTTTGCATATAAAGCTAGGAAGAGGCATTATTGTTATTATTATATTTTAATAATACCCCACCCTTTTTCCTGATGGGAATCAAGGCAACAAACAAGCATTCCGGGAGCCACTTCAGATTGGTGAAGTTAGAAAAGAATGAAGGCACGAAAAGAGACATAAATATTGAACCAGAAAAGGTTTGGAAGCAACTAGGATCAAGAATTGTTTCTGGGGTAAGCAAAAAAGGGGGAAATAACTGAGAAAGCCACAAGAAGCAGCAGCAAAAAGCAACCAACCAAGGGTGAGAGTATTATACCTAATTGTAGTTACTGGGCAACTGCTGAAGAGGGTCACCCAAATATTGTTGAGTTTTCGTTCATTCAGATGTGTATAAATCTAGAAGGTTCCAAACATGCCAGCATTTTGGATCCTCGCCTAAGATAATACATTTAGAATACCCATTTTACAAAGCTGATGCATCATATATGTCTATTAATTTTGCATTGTTTGCATTGTTTGTTTAGGAAGTAACCTAAATATACAAACGGATCCTATTTAGATTATTCAGAATGTGGAAAATGCCGGGATGAAAGAGGAAATGGCATGACATTTACTCATTAGAAGAAGAACAGCAAATATCAGATGCTCAGGTGTCCTATTTTACAGAAGACAGTTGTCATTTTCAAGGGCTTTCAGAGGCTTGTGATGAGGACAGGTGGCAGTTCTCTGTATGAAGGTGTCCTCTATTTGAACGGCCGTGCATTCCAGGTCTGGTCTAAAGATACACAAGGAAGAGTAGGGGCACTGAAGTTGCCCATCAACATTGGCAGGAGACTAAGCACAAACACACAGGCCACAGTATTCCCCAATAAAATGAGATGTATAGTACGCCTATGCAGAATTATAGGGTGACATAACACATCAGTCATACTTAAGGTAATATCATATACCCAACTAAGTCATACTCGGAATCACTGGAATCAATGGGTCTAGTGACTCTGACTTAATAGGATATAAGGTAAAGGTAAAGGTACCCCTGCCCGTACGGGCCAGTCTTGACAGACTCTGGGGTTGTGCGCCCATCTCACTTAAGAGGCCAGGGGCCAGCGCTGTCCGGAGACACTTCCGGGTCACGTGGCCAGCGTGACATCGCTGCTCTGGCGAGCCAGAGCCGTACACGGAAACGCTGTTTACCTTCCCGCTGGTAAGCGGTCCCTATTTATCTACTTGCACCCGGAGGTGCTTTCGAACTGCTAGGTTGGCAGGCGCTGGGACCGAGCAGCGGGAGCGCACCCCGCCGCAGGGATTCGAACCGCCGACCTTTCGATCGGCAAGTCCTAGGCGCTGAGGCTTTAACCCACAGCGCCACCTGCGTCCCAATAGGATATAAACTACTAATATTTTTAAATGCACATCTACACACAGCGTATGCAAATTGGTATCCATTCATTTGGCCAAGTGTCAATGGCTACTCTAAGCACAGACATGTCCAATTTCTGTAATTGGGAATACCTGTATCTAGGGATGTGATATTGCATGTTCAGTCAGGCCCTTTTGCTTTCTCCTGATCCTGAGGAATGTAGTTTGACCCTAAGTAAGTTTACATAGAAGAAGTCTGTGTGCTTCCAAAGACTTACTCCCTAGTAAGTGCACTTTGGGGCAGGGCTATAGCATGTGTTGTATGCAGGAGGTGGGGTCCCAGGCATTTCCAGATAAGGCTGCTAGGAAAGATCCTTACAGAGCCACTGCAAGTCAGCGATACCCAGACATTAGAAGAACTATCCACCCAGATCTTCAGGAGGGCCAGAACTGCATTGTGAAACATTTTCCACATTAGCTTGTGGAAATTTCTTACTTTGGGGCGGTATATTGCTGAAGGGAACGACACACCTTTCCCTGCAGTGAGATTTTCAAATTCCACACTTATCTGAAACACGCACATTTCTGCTAGTTATCTGGGGAAACATTGTACAGTAAACTGGAAGAGGAAGTGTGAGTCACTGGTGCTCCCATTCCCCAAAATGTACATATATTATATATACAGTACTGGGGAATGGGAGCACCAATGACTCACACTTCCTCTTCCAATATTTATTTTAGTGCGTGTAATTCCCCTCTTTGAGAAAGTTCCAAAATTACTGAATTAGAAAGAAGTGCATGTGACACTAAATGTGACACTCGTTTGATACCAATGTTCTGGGCCTGGTTACATGCCACAGACGTGCTCTGGCTTGGGCAGAGACCAGCTTGTAAAGTTATACATGATTCTACAAACCACCGTGTTCACCATAAATCTACATCAGTACTCATAAACCTCTCTGTTTGTTGTTCTACAGCTTTCTCAGAAAATCAAGCATGTGTGAAAGGTCATGGCCACACCATAGATGCGAAGCACATTTAAAACACACGGTCCCCCCCCCACACACCCAGAATCGTAGGAACTATAGTTAACCCCTCACAGAGCTACAATGCTTAGCGCCTTTAACAAACTACAGTTCCCAGAATTCTCTGTGGGAAGCCATGTGCTTTAAATGTATAGTGTGAATAGGACCAAAATTCCACCCGCATTTTGTTGTGTCTCATAGATTTCTCCACTGACAGAGTTGGGGAAGAGCACAGTAGTTTCCTTGTACACGTGCCATTCCTTTCATTGAGGCGCAAGAGAACTTTATGGCTGACTGTGCCCTTAAAATATAACTGTGCCTGCAAGCTCTCTTGGAAGATAATAGTCCAGTATATGATATATGTTAGGTTGGAACTGGAATTCTGTTGCCACTGCAGTATCAGCTGTCAGCAAATTCCAGTCAGATAATGAGACGTCAGACTAGACAGAGTAAGCAGGTCCTGTACTGCTGTTACTGGAATGCCGCTGGGTATCTAACATGACTCATATTCTGAATGTATTTCAGAACATGTTAACACATCATCTGGGGAAATTCTACTAATGGCACTACGCTCTAACAAGAGTATCATAAGGCAATCACCAAAACATGGGCATTTTCTGCTGTTCCCCCATGCAATGGAATAACATCAGTTTCTGTGCACAGCTTGTAAAGACTTTACCTTTCCCTGACCCATAAGATTGGACCTAGTTCTTTTCTGCTTGAATCTCTTCCATTTTCATTTGCTCTTACATACTGTTGTTTTACTGATTTCAGGTTGTATTTTGGTTTGAATGATATTGTTTTTATGCTTTGTACCTCTAGGAGTTGTTTTTGGTCTGTGAATTATCTCAAGATTAGGAAGGGACAGACTGGAAGGAAAGAATATCATATTTTATTTATTTAAAAGCATATTAACATATTAAGCCCACTTATAAATGCTTTTAAATAAATAAAATACGATATTCTTTCCTTCCAGTCTGCCCCTTCCTAATCTTGAGATAATTCACAAACCATACAGTAATATAAAAACAAGAAAAATATTCACACCTATTTGGAGGAAGAGGAGTGGTTAACCATCTGGCATGAAACTGATATAAGCAACATATATTAAAGGCCATTTTAAAAAGAAGTATTTTACTTATTTTGCTTCTAGCCAGTTATCCAACCCCTGAGCTAAGGAGATAAGTAACTATACAACCTTTAGAAGACACCTGAAGGCAGCCCTGTATAATGAAGTTCTTTAATGTTTAATGATGTTTTTATATATGTTGGAAGCCACCCAGAATGGCTGGGGCAACCCAGTCAGATAGGAGGGATGATAATAATGATAATAATGATGATGATAAAAATAATAATAAAATATGACATCCCTATTTTTATCAGAGAAATGTTGGAGGGTGTGAAGTATGAGGGATTTAAACAATTAAACCTCCAAACTACCCTCTGTGTCCCAGCTATGCAGATGGCAGAGTAACCATCATATCGCTGTGCCGGTTTCCAAGTTCACATAAACAGCTCAGGAGAATATCATTGGTGATGGCATGGAAAACTGCCGAAAGAGCCATGAGAATAAATAGTGTTGCCCTCCCCTTGTCCCTCTCTAAGCCCAGGCCATCACGGCAACCAAGGCAGTTTTGGTGTTGAAAGTGGAACTGAAACTCAATTAAAATAAGCCTATTAATCAGCTTCATGATTTAATTGACCAATTAAGTTGGATGAAACCAAATACACCTGTTTGCCTGTTGGAATACTAACTTTCCTGATGTGGTACCAGAACAAAAAGCTCTGTTAAATATATAGAATGCAGAAATGAGCTGTAGTACATTGAAAATATTTTGCATATGTGCCACTGTACATCTGCTTTCTAGCTCGTAGGGAATGACACAGAGCAAAAGTTTTAAGTTTCTGCAATTCTTAGGGCAGAGAAAAAAAAGCGCCTGATCTTACAGCAGTGTTTTGTTTGTTTTCACTGCTCATTTTCTGGGATGTAAAACCTGTTTTCCTAATCCATCTGATCAAAGTTGGAAAGGATGAACATATCCTCTCTTCAAACAAGCATCCGGGCAAAAACAAACAATGTCATGTTACAGCAAAAAAATAGTTTTTATTCAGTTTGATGATTCAGAAGTGTTGCTGAATCAGCCCAAGAGCCAAAAACTCCATGTTCTGTTTAGGACAGTAGCCAGCCAAATGCTTCTGAAAAGCTTCCAAGCAGATTCCAAGTGGATCCCTTCTCAGCGTCTAGTATTGTGAAGTATTCAGCCTTCTGTTGTTGTTGTTGTTTAGTTGTTTAGTCGTGTCCGACTCTTCGTGACCCCATGGACCAGAGCACGCCAGGCACTCCTGTCTTCCACTGCCTCCCGCAGTTTGGTCAAACTCATGCTGGTAGCTTCGAGAACACTGTCCAACCATCTCGTCCTCTGTCGTCCCCTTCTCCTTGTGCCCTCCATCTTTCCCAACATCAGGGTCTTTTCCAGGGAGTCTTCTCTTCTCATGAGCTGGCCAAAGTATTGGAGCCTCAGCTTCACGATCTGTCCTTCCAGTGAGCACTCAGGGCTGATTTCCTTAGGAATGGATCAGTTTGATCTTTCAAACTATACATAGTTTGAAACTATACATAGATATAAAACTAATTGGCACTAATAGATTGTTTTTGTACAGCACTGTTGACATGTAAACATCTCAGTACATTAAAATACATGAAAAAAATACATGCGGGCCAGTGCAGTCAGAAGTTCGAGTGTCAGACTAGGACCTGGGAGACCAGGGTTCAACTCCTTGTTCTTGGCCATGAAGCTCACTGGGTGACCTTGGGCCAATCACTGCCTCTCAGCACAACCTACTTCACAGGGTTGTTGTGAGAGGGGGAGGGGGTGAACCATGTGACCACCTTCAAGTTCCTTGCAGGAAAAGCGGGACGACAGTGTAATAAATACCTAAGAAATACAAGGAATGCAACAGCATTCAGATTTCAGACTGTCTTGGAGCAAGAGGGAACTGCAGGTTCTTTTTTGCTCATGACTGTAGAGTCATATTTTTTCTTTTCATGTTTCAGGGAGACAGCACCACTCATTTGTAAAGGACTCCTCCTTCACATTCTGTTAAGTTGTGGGTGAACATATCAGACAACACAGCGATTCTTCAAACAGCTCTTGCTTATTCACAGGCCAGGACAGAACTGAACTGAACTAAAGGGTTCAGCCAGCCTGCTTATATAGAGCTCCACTACAACGCAACAGTAACAACTTTCTGTAACTATCCAATCACTGAACGTCACTTTCACTCCCTTATTTGCATATGTGGACCTGAGTGAAAACTAACTACAGTATCCAACTACTGGCCCAGGGTGAGAACTTCAGTACATAACACATTCCATAGTTGTGAAGCAGAGGGGATTTCAGCAGATGTAGTTTGCATGGCAAGCATCCAAGATCTCTGAGTGCCACCTACACAACTGTTTAATAGTGCAGTATCCCCATCTTCCTTCTCATCTGGCTATCTTAAATCTTCACCTCTATCTACATCCATATTATTATTGCTTCCTCTAGCTATGATTGTGTCTGCTAGGTTTTGGAAGCTCAGGCACAACCCTCAGTGTCCAAAGCTCTCACAGAATGTCTGCAAGATTTGCAGCTGAAAACCAGAACTCTGTATTTGGAAAGGAAAAAGCCCCAATCAGGTACCAGTCTAACATTTTATAGTTCAGGGAACCCTCAGATAAACAGGTTTGAAATAAGCCAGACTTCCCAACAACTGAAATACAAACAGACGCACTGCTAGAATTTTCAATGCCTTGCCGGATCATTATCACTAGTTGGTACCGGGCTGATCCCGGAAAGCTGATTAATTAATTAGTTAATGATTTAACTGTGGCCTCGAAGAGTAATTGTTAATGCTTTGATTGTGGCTTTGAAGATACGGAGAACTGTATTGTTAGCAGCAATAAGCATTTAAGGAATGCAGCAGCGTACTTAACAAATCTGAAACTGAAGTTTTAGTGCCTGAGGTGGAAAATGGAAACGGTGTTCCCGGTTTACACTAATTAATGTGGTTGAACACATTCTGTCTACTGGAGAATTCTCCGCCAGCCCTATTAAAATGAACAGAAATTAAGCAGGAACATGAATGACAGAGTAATTCCTGTTCATTTCAATTGGGTTTTCACAGACCGTTCTGGTGAAATATGCTCCATGGTTGTTAAGGACAATCAAAGAAACATTTGAACATTTTATTGTAGTAGAGGATTGAAATATTTTTTTAGGATATACAACCAGAACCAGTATCCATGCCTCTCTTCAAGAGCATTGGCGATTCTTCTACGGTTTTCCATGACATATTGTTGTGAACATGGATTTTCAGCTCCGACAAAAATGAAAAACAAGAAAAGAGAAAGGCTTCTTTTTGTTGATGAGGAGAGTTTGTTTGTCTCAAATTAGGCTGAGTATAATTGAGATTATCCAGCAGACGAAAACTCACACTTCTCATTGAGCTTGTATACATACCTAAGGTACATATATTCAGGGAAGTTTTTAATGTGTGACATTTTAATGTATTTTTAATCTTTGTTGGAAGCCACCCAGAGTGGCTGGGGAAACCCAGCCAGATGGGTGGGGTACAAATAATAAATTACTATTACATATGTAAGAGGCTTGTTTATATTTTAGGAATTATTCATGTTCTTATGTAGCTCTTATGTTTTCTGTTTTTTGGATGTCCCGTGATTGTATTATAAATCAGTTGCGTTCTATGTTTTAAATCAAGCGCTGCTAGGAATTGTTGCTTTTTGTTTTCCAAGCTATTTATTATCAGTCTTGGAATGGCGGTCTGCCTTCCTGCCATGGCCATACAGTTCTTCGCAATCTAGGAAGTGCTGAAGCCACATAATTTTCAGTTAGAAAGTTACTGGTTGTTAAGTTGTGGGTGAACATATCAGACGACACAGCGATTCTCCAAATAGCTCTTGTTTATTCACAGGTCAGAACAGAACTGAACTGAAGGGTTCAGCCAGCCTGCTTATATAGAGCTCCTGTACAACATAACTGTAACAACTTTCTGTAACTATCCAATCACTGAACATCACTTTCGATCCCTTATTTGCATATGTGGACCTGAACTATCTACAGTATCCCCCTGCTGGCCCAGGGTGAGAACTTCAATACATAACACTGGTGGAAGGCAGCTTTCCAAAATCTAAACAGGGACTGGAGTCTCATTGCACAGCTCTTGCTTGTGGTGACTGGAACGTGTTGACTTTGGTAGGGCTGCAGTTTTTAACCATGCTGTTTTAATCACAATAGGACTTGTACAGCACTAGTTTAGGAAAATACAGTACACCATTATATATATGCAGAGTGCCACTGTCTCCTCACTACATGCATACAGTGCATCCTTGTACTTCCACAGACAGGAGAAGAGCTTTCATGGAAAAGGGAGGCCAGTATTATTTTCAGGCAATATTTACTCCATACCTCTTACTTAGAAATTAAGCCATATTACATGACATAAGTTTTTGAATTCATGTGTTGTTTACACTGGCATATCTCTTGCTGAAAAGCTAAACACACACACACACAGTTTTAAAATGTGAGGGAAACTTCCTTCTGGTTTGATGCAGTTATTCAGCCTTTCTGTTCCTCTGCACCTGTCCTTTCTGTTTAGGCTGTGCACTTTAATGGAGCACAAACACAGATATGTTCTGCACAATATCCTGAAACACTCTGGCTGCTGATTTCTGAAGGTCACGCTCCTCTTAAGAAACAACACCACCACCGAGACAGAGGCTTGCTGCTCTTTTTTTTAAAAAAGTATTTTTTATTAAACAGTTTCAACATAACAATTATCAATCCAAGTAATCAAATACATTATTTTTCCCTTTCCCCCTCCACCCCTCCCTCCCCAACAAGGACTTCCCACAGCTCCCCTCTCTGATTTCTCTACACATATTGTTCTCTGCATGTTATAAAATTGTACATATCCTTGCCTTGTCTATCCTATATTCAACCAATAAATTTGTGGATGTTTATTCAAAAAGAAAGAAAGAAAAAAACAACAACAGGCCAAAGAAGTTTTATACACACACTCACGCAAAACCAAGCAGTCGGCAACATCAGTTATATTCCACTGGCTTCTAAGTTGACTGGCTGTAAACGAAAACTAACACTTATTAAACTTTCTGAAAGAAAAATTATAATGCAGTGGTGACCATCACCAAATGCACATGATCTTGTCCTTGGAGCAACCCCGTCCTCTAGGGCAGCTGGATAATCTGCAGCTCTTGCCTCTTCCTGGCAGCAGTGGCGAATGATGTGCGGAGCAGAGAGAGCAGCTGCCTTAGGCAAAGGTGGTTTCTTGCACATGCTGCGGAGGTAAGTGCAGGGCAGAAGGGGCTCCTCAAACTGGGAAGGCAGCCCATTTAGGAAAAAGAAAACCGGTCCTAAACCTCTCTTGCCTTGCAGGGTTATCTTCGGGAGAAGAAAAGGCCAGGGAGAAAATCCTACACAAATCAGGAGCGGATTCCCCAAGAGACAGCACCCTATACACCTCCTTTTGGCAACTCCTGCAGTTCAGCTGGTGCCAGATGCCTCACTCTGCTTTCCTTTGGACCACATCAGCAAGGCCAAGAGGAGGGTTTTGAAGTCCAGGATCTCCACACACACTGTTATGTACTGAAGTTCTCACCCTGGGCCAGCAGGGGGATACTGTAGCTAGTTATGCAAATAAAGGATCGAAAAGTGACGTTCAGTGATTGGATAGTTTTAGAAAATGGCAACAGTTACATTGTTCTGGAGCTCTATATAAGCAGGCTGACTGAGCTCCTCAGTTAGTTCTGTTCCAGCTTACAATAAAGAGCTGCTTTGGAAGAATCGGCGTGTCGTCTGATATGTTTGCCCACAGCTTAACACACACTGCCCAGGCTTGTACCCTGGAGAGGATACAGTGGTACCTCTGGATGCGAAGGGGATCTGTTCCAGAGCCCTGTTTGCATCCTAAAGCGAACGCGACCCGCGTCTGCACGTGCGTGGGTCGCAATACGCCGCTTCCACGCATGCACGTGACGTCGTTTTGACCGTCTGCGCATGCGCGAGCTGCGAAACCCGGGCTGCCGCGGAGCACAACTCGAAAATATTCATCCTGAAGCTACTTCAACCCAAGTTATGACTGTACTTCTGAACTAACTGCAGCTTCTGAACTATCCTTGAGGGTAGCCCTACATTGGGTGCATTGCAATAAGCTACGCCCTGTCCCGGTCCAGGAACAGTAGTCTTTCTCCTGAACCAAACGTATTTAAAGGTGCTTTTTTGTATTTTTCACATCCATAATGTGAATAGAGTTGTTAGATGTTGTCAGCAACCGTCTGGCCTTCTCTTATCTCTTTAACAGCAACATGACCTGCATAAATCAGCCAGTAGTACTTTTCAAGATACTGTACAGAGATAAGCAGAGGTAAGCAAACCTAGCTTCTGTCAAAGGCACAGAAGGAGGAGGAGCAGGGGGCCCATAAAAAAAGTTGGCAGCCTTAAGAGTACATCTTAGATTGTTAAAGTGTATACCACAAACGTGGAAGGTGTGGCTTTGAAAAACAGGTGTTAGAAGAAGAAGAAGAGGAGGAGGAGGAGGAGGAGGAGTTTGGATTTGATATCCCGGCTTTCACTCCCCTTAAGGAGTCTCAAAGCGGCTAACAATCTCCTTTCCCTTCCTCCCCCACAACAAACACTCTGTGAGGTGAGTGGGGCTGAGAGACTTCAAAGAAGCAGCTGCATGTGGAGGAGCGGAGACGCGAACCTGGTTCCCCAGATTACGAGACTACCGTTCTTAACCACTACACCACACTGGCGTGTCTATCCTGCAAGTGACCTGTGCCAGAGAGCCAGGATAGACTTCATCTCCCTGCTCAGTGAGCACACATTGAATGTCAAACTCAGGCTTATTGCTGTGTATCGTGGGATTAATGAATTATTTCCCATGGGGAATTATGATTTTATTAATGTTAGTGGAATGCACGTAGTGTAATATAAGCAGGAAAGCAGTAGCAGCCACAGGGAGGCTTTCCTCAGTTGGTTAGAGCATGGTGCGGATAATGCTAAGTTTGCAGGGTTGATCCCCGTATGGGACAACTTCATATTCCTGCATTAGAATCATAGAATCATAGAATCATAGAGTTGGAAGAGACCACAAGGGCCATCGAGTCCAACCCCCTGCCAAGCAGGAAACACCATCAGAGCACTCCTGACATATGGTTGTCAAGCCTCTGCTTAAAGACCTCCAAAGAAGGAGACTCCACCACACTCCTTGGCAGCAAATTCCACTGTCGAACAGCTCTTACTGTCAGGAAGTTCTTCCTAATGTTTAGGTGGAATCTTCTTTCTTGTAGTTTGGATCCATTGCTCCGTGTCCGCTTCTCTGGAGCAGCAGAAAACAACCTTTCTCCCTCCTCTATGTGACATCCTTTTATATATTTGAACATGGCTATCATATCACCCCTTAACCTCCTCTTCTCCAGGCTAAACATGCCCAGCTCCCTTAGCCGTTCTTCATAAGGCATCGTTTCCAGGCCTTTGACCATTTTGGTTGCCCTCCTCTGGACACGTTCCAGTTTGTCAGTGTCCTTCTTGAACTGTGGTGCCCAGAACTGGACACAGTACTCCAGGTGAGGTCTGACCAGAGCAGAATACAGTGGCACTATTACTTCCCTTGATCTAGATGCTATACTCCTATTGATGCAGCCCAGAATTGCATTGGCTTTTTTAGCTGCCACGTCACACTGTTGGCTCATTTCAAGTTTGCGGTCAACCATTGCAGGGGGTTGGACTAGATGATCCTCAGGATCCCTTCCAACTCTACAGTTCCAGGATTCTGTTATTCCATCCTGCATTCCTGGAGCAGAGTCTGTTTTGGAGAAACACTAAGTGAGGATTTGAACTCCAGCCTCTATTTCTGTGAGCCCAACATTCTTAAGGCGCTCTCCCTACACCTGTTCCCCTCTAGGCGTTTTGAACGATGGCTACCTCCAGACAACCTGTTTATTAAGCATTCATTCTGATTTGCTTTCAGGGAGAGCCAAGCATCTGCTACCTCACAACTTCGAGCGCGATTTCCCTGTCACTTTCCTTGCTGCAAAAAGGCCCGTTTGCCCTGGAAGCAGGTTTGTTGCACAAGAAAACCCCTTTCGTTGCACAGCCTGAGTTTGCTGGTACAGTGGTACCTCGGGTTAAGCACTTAATTCATTCTGGAGGTCCGTTCTTAACCTGAAACTGTTCTTAACTTGAGGTACCACTTTAGCTAATGGTGCCGCCTGCTGCTGCTGCACCGCCGGAGCACAATTTCTGTTCTCATCCTGAAGCAAAGTTCTTAACCTGAAGCACTATTTCTGGGTTAGTGGAGTCTGTAACCTGAAGCATATGTAACCCGAGGTACCACTGTATGTGATTGAATCCTACATGGGAAAAACCAACCGTCTGGAAGCAGCCTAAAATTCCTATAATCCCCAGCTGGCCCCACTGGGGAGCTCTGGGAAGTGTAGCTCTCAGAAGTAAACAGGCATCTCTTAACTACTCTCAGCAGGCCGAAGAAACTGCCTTGAAACTGGGGAGCAGAAAAGAAGCAAACTCTGGTTTCTGCTGTTGGAACAGGGGACTTCACACCACTCATCCAGACTCCCGACAATAACATCAAGGCAAGAGGGAGACCAACCTGGCTTCCATCAGAGCTTGCTTCTGCCAGAAAGAACACCCAGCTCCAGTTCCCTGTTATTGCCCTGGGAGTGCTGTAGGAAAGGACACTCTGGCTTCAAGCATCAGCCAAAAGAACAAAATCTGCCAGCCGTTATTCAAGCAAGAACACCAGCAAGGGCAGGTCTGCCGGGTCCTAGCAAGCTATAAATGCTTGCAGTGCTTATAGCTCACCATTCTGTTTTGGCATTAAAAACTGATTTTCCTCCCGGCGCTTTCCTCCTTCAGCTCCCTTTCCTTGTGCGTTTTGGTTTTTAAAGTCCATCAGCTCGATGGGAGGTCCTCTCTCTCTCTCTTTTTTGCTGTGAGCCGCTTTGGAAGACAATATTTATCTGAAAATTGGGATAAAGTAAGTAAAATAAAACACTGAGCTGTATATTCTTGTCTTAGGCTCCATCTGCACTATAAATTTAAAGCAGTATCGTAACATTTTAAACAGTTGTGGCTTCCCCCAAAGAATTCTGGGAAGTGTAGTTTTTCTAAGGGTGGCGAGAGTTGTTAGAGACCCTGCATCTTCCCCTTACAAGAGCTAAAATTCCCTGAGAGGTTTAACAGCCAATCCCTCTTCCCAGGGAATTCTGGGAATTGTAGCTCTCTGAGGGGAATGGGCATCTCTTAGCAACTCTCCATATGCCTATGAAACTACAGTTCCTGTGATTCTTTGGGTGGTAGTGCTTTAAATATATTGTGCAGATGGGGCCTCAGTTATATGGTTTTAGAAGGGGCCAGGCCACCTTAGGATGGCAGTGAGTGGGCATTTGTCACTGAACGTTTTCTGGCTCAGCTGATAATGGTTTCATCTTCTGTCTTTGGAGGGGAATTTTGTTATTTATTTATTTATGTAAGTTGTTTGCATCGTTTATACTCCACCCTTTCGCAAGAGACACTTGTGGCGCTTTACGTCGTCAAAAATAGCAAAGCTTACTAAAATAGGATTGAAATGGGGAACCGAGACAGAAGAAAAAAGTCAATAACCTAAAAACAGCCCCCAAGGCCTCATATTGGCCAGAATAAAAAGATGTTCAGGATAATTGCTTTTGGAGTTAAAAACTGACAGAAGCTGAACTGGACACTGAATTCCTGCTAGAGGAGCACCCCTTACCCTAGATATAATCATACGGTACATCTCTGTTGCCAGGTCACACAGCAGATACTCTTACAGATCTTGACGTAGGAAGTAGGGAGGAAGCGATGTGGCCTAGATGCTTCCAGACAGGGACTTTACATTGCGAAAAAATTCCACTGTGCATGTTTCACAAGTTCACTTCCATGACTTCCCACTTTTCTGAGTCACAATATTCATTTGTTCTTCCCCTGCTTGACATCCATGTTGGTGGGCGGAGCGTGACAGGCTAAATTTTTTAATCCTCCCCGCAAGCACTTTTCCCACATCCTCCATTACCTGTTGCCATTCTGGGCATGCACACAGGTATTTAAAAAAAACACCACCAATCTCAGGAAATGCACTTGAACAAATGTTACCAACTTTATCCAGCCAGTCTCACAGTGAGTGAAATTAGAGATTTGTGCTTTGGAGTTTGTGGGTGTAGGGGGGTCAGTATCTACTTCCATTTGGTTTTTTATTTATTTTTTCATACTGACGTGTTCTGCAAGGTGGAAGAGAGGTGGAGAGGTCGTCTGAAAAAAAAACCTCAGTGTTTGTTTGTTTTTAAAAACCCAATGTATGTGCTAATGAAGGAGGTGAGGACAGGTGCCCCACCTAGGCCCGAAGTCATCCTAGGCTTTAAAACTGTCCAAAATTCCTTTTCTCTCTTCTTTCCTGGGAAGGGTGCCAAGAGTCCCAAAGACAGGAGCTTTATGTTCATGCTGAGCAAACTCAATATGAGGCAGGACTCCTGAGGAGGAGGAGAAAGGGGAGGGAACTGGAAGGTGAATATATGCTCAGTGCAAATGGCTGTGCTCATGCTTGTTTTGTGAATCTATCACACTTGCTCCTTCTACCAGCCCGGATGGTAGAAATAAAGCTTTTTCTCTGAAACTATTCCTTGAGTGTCTGTTGACTCCCATTTCCCTGTCCCGGGCGCAAAGCTCTTCTCACCCGAGGCTAAAAAGGCTACACTATGATTTCGGCCTCCCAGGAATTCTCCCTCATTTCCTGTGTTAGGATCTTGAGAGAATATTTCCCTGATATGGTCAGGCCTTCAGCATGTGGCAGCCACTAGAACGAAGTGTCTTTAGTTTGGTATCAGAAGCTACTGGAAACAAAATGGTTAGGTTGTGCCCAGCTGAGGAGCACATGGAAACAGGGGTGTGGTGACAGAGACACCCACAAAAACGGCATCACTGCACACAAAACAAACTGTTCACACACACACATACACACACCTGTGACTGAAGATGTATAATGAATTATTTTAACATCAGATTTTCTACAGTAATTAGCAATCTGGATTAAATGTAAAAAAAAAGAAGTAGTAGTAATGGCTGGCTTTTTAATGCGACAATGTCATGTTGGAGCTGCAAAAGAGCAACAAGAAATTTCTGGAATGAGCAGTGCTGGGTCCTCAATAAACTCCCATTTTGAAACACTCCTAGCCATTTATTGCTTTTAGGCGATAGCCAGCACTTTTAATGGGTTCCAGAAAAAAGATCAGAAGCCCGTGAGACAGTTTTAACTATGCAGGTTATGTGTGTCACAGCTCCCAACATCTCACTCTGGTCAATAGTCTCTTCTGGAAACTTACAAACACAAAGGCAGCTCTCTGATTGGTTGGGCTGCGTGCCATTAGTGAGAGAGCTGCAAATACTGCATTTGCTTATTGTGCTGCCCTTTTATTGAATTTGTAAAAAAGCAGGTTCATATTTTGTTACATACCAAATATCATTGTTATTTACGTAAAAACTTATGCACCAAGTTTCGTTTATAAGTAGGAAAGGTCACCGTATATATAAATAACAGTAAATCAGTAACAACAACGTAAAAATAAATAAATCATAAAACTTGATTTTAGCAACCACAGTAGTCAGAAGGAAGGAAAGTTCAGGTATCAGCCGTCAGGAAATGCACAAACAGCATTCCAACTGCAGAAGCATCCCATTATTGGTGCTCTCTTGATCTGTACCATGTGGGCACTGCAAAGGAAAACGCCCTTCTCCAAACCCTGGTGAAATAGGTGGACCCATTGCATTGGGTCTTTATGGTAGGCAGAGAGCATCACTTAGTGTCATCGCCTCCTCCTCCTCTGCCCAGTTTTCCACTGTCAGTCAACATTCTGATTTTGGAAACAAATATTCCTTTAATGGACACTGATGGCTAGGAGATGCTTGCTTAAATTACCAATGCTATTTATTTTTGTAAATAACATTTATTGTATTTTTAAAAGTTACAGCACAACAAAAAATAGCATCTGCTTGAATTATCATTGACGGGGGGGGGGGGGATGGGGAGATACTGAACTTAAGTCACAGAATCATAGAATTGAAAGGGACCCTGAGCATCGTCTAGTCTAATCTGGTGCAGGAATCTTAACTAGAGCATCATGACAGGTGGCCATCCATCCACTGCTTAAAAACCTCTAAGGAAGGAGAACCCACTGGGGGGCCTGTTCCACTGTCAAAACTGCTCTTGCTGTCAGAAAGTTCTTCCTGGTGTTTAGCCGGAATATGCTTGAGTCGGTACAGGAGGCAAGCAATCAGGACACAGTCAATAGGGAGGAAAGTTTCAGTTTTGCAACCTTTCTTTTTTTCTTTTATTAAAGTTTTGTTGGTTTACAAAAGTGTGCAATGTCTCTCTCGTGTTTTTCCCCCATGTAACATTTTTACAAATCATTTTCATTTGTTGAGACATTAGGAAAAAAATGGGGAAAGAGGTGGAGGGGGGGAAGATGGGTGGGGGTGGGGTCGGGTTGCGATGTTTCTATTTCACTTACTATATGTAGGGTTTGGTGTCAGCATTGCTTGTGCAAGACAATAATGCACCACAAAGAACTCATAACCCACCTACTTTCAGCAGCCAGAAGCATCATAGCCAGACACTGGAGAGACCTCTCAGGAGTAAGCATAGACCCATGGTACCAAATAGTATGGGAAACAGCCCTACTAGAAAAAATAACCAATAAACTGTAACTGACATGGGGACAGATAGAAGAAGACACCTTCACTCCGGTATGGCTCCCCTTTATCACAAACACAGCCCAACAAGACAACGACAAAAATCCACCAACAGCATACAAACCAATGTGGCTAACCTGATCCAGCATCTTAAAAAGTAGAGACATCACCTTGCCAACAAAGGTCCGTATAGTAAAAGCTATGGTTTTCCCAGTAGTGATGTATGGAAGTGAGAGCTGGACCATAAAGAAGGCTGATCGCCGAAGAATTGATGCTTTTGGATTATGGTGCTGGAGGAGACTCTTGAGAGTCCCATGGACTGCAAGAAGATCAAACCTCTCCATTCTTAAGGAAATCAGCCCCGAGTGCTCACTGGAAGGACAGATTGTGAAGCTGAGGCTCCAGTACTTTGGCCAACTCATGAGAAGACTCCCTGGAAAAGACCCTGATGTTGGGAAAGATGGAGGGCACAAGGAGAAGGGGACGACAGAGGATGAGATGGTTGGACAGTGTTCTCGAAGCTACCAGCATGAGTTTGACCAAACTGCGGGAGGCAGTGGAAGACAGAATTTCCTGGCGTGCTCTGGTCCAGGGGGTCACGAAGAGTCAGACACGACTAAACGACTAAACAACTAAACAACAACAAACCTGATCCAAAACACCTACTCACACATGAAAACAAAGACCACCACAGCCAACCACAAATGAATAACCACACCCTATGCCAACCCCAACCTCTCTCACCACCAAAGGAACACAAGCGAACAGCAAAGTTTTGCAACCTTTATGACAAACGCTTCAGGAACCGTGTGCCAGCAACTTTAAAAGCTAGCACTGCCCATTGCTTGCTGCCCACTTCTCCGCTTGCGTTTTTGCAACAACAGCCTAGAGCACTTTGCACTTTCCTAAGACCAAGCCCAGTCGGTAGAACAAGAGACTCTTAACCACAGGGTCATGGGTTCGAGATTCCAGCATTGTGGAGGGTTAGACTAGATGACGCTTGTAGTCCTTTCCAATTCTATGAAGCCCGGTAGGTCAGAATTCCCCAGTCAGATCTTTATAAACTTCATAGCGGCCAAAACAACGACACAAAACCTACAGGCATTCTCGGGGGGCTATATTTGTTTGGGAAAGTGGGGCGGTGCTTTTTAGCCTCACTTAGTGTCATCGCCTCCTCGTCTGCCCAGTTTTCCACTGTCGGTCAACATTCTGATTTTGGAAACAAATATTCCTTTAATGGACACTGGTGGCTAAGAGATGCTTGCTTAAATTACCAATGCTTTTTTTTTTTTTTTTTGAAATAACATTTATTGTATTTTAAAAAGTTACAGCACAACAAAAAATAGCATCTGCTTGAATTATTGTTGACGGGGGGGGGGCGGATGGGGAGATACTGAACTTAAATCATAGAACTGGAAGGGACCCTGAGCGTCATCTAGGTCCGAAACCTACAGGCAGTCTCGGGGGGGGGGCTGTATTCGCTTGGGAAAGTGGGGCGGTGCTTTTTAACCCTTTCGCACCCGCCGCAGCCAGCGCCCGGCGGAAGGGCAGAGACTGCGGCTCCTCTGCAATCCTCGACGGCCGTCTGCCCCCCCCCCCCGCCCAAAAGGTGGTCATCAGCCGCCTGGGTCCCCGCGAAGGCGCTGCAATGCGGCGAGGCCGCCCCTCTCCGCCCGCCTCCCGCGTCTGCTGCAGTGGATCGTGCCGGCCACACTAATCAGCCGCCGCTCCGACGGGCAGCGCCGCCTCCCTCGCCCCAGATGGGATGACGGCATCCTCGGCTCCGCTGGGGGCCAGTGACGTCATGCCGCAACCTCAGCCGCAACCGGGATCTGCAGCAGAGCGGAGCAGAAGTGGCGGCGGCGGCGGCGGCGGCGGCGGCGCGCTGCTCCTTCTTCCTTCGCGGGCTGGTTTCTTTGGTTTCTGGCCACTCCAGACTAGGGCACACACGATTTGGGCAAGGCAAAAAAGAAAGAGAAAGAGAAGGTGTTCCTTAGCTTTCTCTGCACACACCCCTTAATATATATGAATGAGTGCTTTAATAATAATAATAATAATAATAACAACAACAACAACAACAACAACAACAATAAGTAAAGGTAAAGGGACCCCTGACCATTAGGTCCAGTCGTGGCCGACTCTGGGGCTTCGGCGCTCATCTCGCTTTATTGGCCGAGGGAGCTGGCGTACAGCTTCCGGGTCATGTGGCCAGCATGACTAAGCTGCTTCTGGCAAACCAGAGCAGCGCATGGAAACGCCGTTGACCTTCCCACCGGATCGGTACCTATTTATCTACTTGCACTTTGATGTGCTTTCAAACTGCTAGGTTGGCAGGAGCTGCGACAGAACAACAGGAGCTCACCCCGTCACGGGGGTTCAAACTGCCGACCTTCTGATCGGCAAGTCCTAGGCTTGTGGTTTAACCCACAGTGCCACCCGCGTCCCTAATAATAATAATAATAAAATTTATTTATACCCCAGCCTTCCCAGCCAAGACCGGGCTCAGGGCAGCTGACACCAAATATAAAAACAATTGATTAAAATACAGCTTAAAAAACAAGATTAATACAACATTAAAACATTAAAATGCAGCCTCATTTCAGTGGAAACTCAATCAAAAACTTTTTGGGGGATAAAAACGTCAAGTCTTCACCAAGGCTAACTATCCAGACTGGTAGCTGACAGCAGCTTTTTGTTTTGTTTTGTTAAACGATTATTATTTTTTACTTCTGGAAAGGGAGGACACAGATTAATGGGCATGCACAGTTTTTATGATGATGGCAAGAAGTGGATTGTGAGAAGGCAACAGGAAGGGCACTTCTGATTTTCCACAGATGCAAAATCAGCACTCGTAAGATCAGGGTCGTGGGTCTAAGCCCCACATTGGGCAAAATATTTCTGCGTTGGTGCAGACCTAGATGACCCTCGTGGTCCTTTCCAACGCTACAGTTCTATTAAAGAGCACCCATCCCATAATAAACACCCAGCAAGAAGCACCCTGAATGTGTTTCTTGCTCCAAATTGGAAACCGGAGACACGGTTGCACAGAAAAGGGGGTCTGGAAAAGTAGAGTGTGATAACTTATCTTGGTGAATTGCAGGTATAACTCAGATGCAGATATGTAGAAAAAGTCACACACAGCCCACAAAGACTTCATTACTTTTAGCAGGGTGCCTCTCCAAACACTTGTTCTGCTCCACATTCAGACCAGTCGAGGTCAGACAGGCCCCCCCTCCCTGTTGAACTTCTGGCCTTGACTGAAGGCTTTTTTAAAAAAACAACAACAACTCCATCAAGCTTTTGAACAGAACTCTGATTTTATATTTCAAACTAATTTCATGGGGTCTCTTGCACACTGCTTAGACACAACTGTGATTAGGTAGCTGTAAACCACCTTAATATTTCAGAATAGGTGGTATATGTTTTTAATTTTTTTAAAAGTATATTAAGTGCTATGGGCTCCAGTGATTATAATTATCATAATCACAAATTTACAAGTCGAGAATGGGGAGAGTTAGGCAGGCATTCAAAAAGACCGTGCTGTGCTGTAAAGCAGCACACAGTTCCTCAAAAGCCAAACAGTCCTTCCAAAACAGCTTGTTCTTGCCAGACTGCTGCAAAATTCAGACTTCCCTCTCTTTTGGCAGAACCCCAATTACTTTTCTCTCACCATCCAAGCAAGTGAAATATGTCCAATAGCTGCCAGCCTTCAATTATCCTTTAAAGCAAGCATCTTCTAGCCATCAGTGCTCATTAAATAATATTAAATAAGAATGTGGACTCAAGACAGTGGAAAGCTGGGTGGGTAGGGGAAATATGATGATTGATGAGGGACTTCCTACCATAATGGCCCTCTATCCACTGTAGAGACTAGCTTTGCTAAAGAAACGGATCAGTAAGAAAACAGGGACCCTCATTTATCCTCTGATTGCGGTGGTGCTCCTGCTTTGCTAGCTTGGTGGTGCTGGGCTCAGGTGAACACACATCTGTACCCTCTTCTACCACCAACCTCGTGCTCCTCCCATCACCACCAGACTGCACCTGCCCATCCCAGTCAGGGCAGCATAAACTGTGGATACACAGGACTACCCTTTAAGAGGATTTATTCCCAGCGTAGTTGGTTTAGCATTAGGGCACCTGGTTCACAGGGCCCTTACTTAAGGAATCCCTTGTGCTGTTTCACTACTTCCAGAATGCCCATAGTGTAGATAGGGGGAATGCTTCAGCCTAGTGATCCCCTGTCAAGCTTCCATATGGCTGGTGGGAACAATCTGGGAGCTATAAACAGATGTGTTGTTCAGGGGGGCTGTGTCGGGATCTCCGCTCAGCCAAGCTGATAAAGCTCATTTTCCTCCGGAATCGCCCCCGACGATAATTAATGACCTGAGCCTTTGATGAGGCCTCAGGCACATCCCCGATTCAGCAGAGAATCCAAAGCAGCACGCGGAAGTGATGAGATTTATGTCTACGTGCTATGCTTTATTACTAAGCTACGCAGGGAGCAAATAAAAATACACCCTCTCTCTGAGAGCAGAGAGCAACTGCAAAACAAAGGAACAGGAAAACCACTAACGTCACATCCCGTCTCCCGTGAGACTTCCAACAGCTTGGACTGTCTCTGGAATGTAAACAGAGTCTTGTGACTCCAAAGCACTGCTCAGCGGCAAACAGAAACTAGCAGGCTGAGCCCTAGGTCTTTTGCCCTCTACCCCTTCATACACCCCACAAAGCTTTCTGTCTTTTCTCTCTCTCTCTCTCTCTCTCTCTCTCTCTCTCTCTCACACACACACACACACACACAAACACACACACAATTTGCTTATAGGCATGCTGCAAAACACACTGCTGGTGAGACCCACCATCTAAGAGACTAAAATCGGCATCTATGCATATAAATGAGCACATGCAGATTTCATGCAAATTTGTGCCAAAGCCCTGTGCCCTTTATGTACCTGGGAACACCCCTGGCTATAAAGCCACTACAGCTGGTGTCTTGCCATGCATGAGCACACGACATCCCCCAAAGAATCCTGGGAGTTTATCCCTCGCAGAGGGGCAATTTCCTTTGCCCTTAAAGTTCCCATGATTTGTTTTGAGGGTTGCTTTAAAAATATGCTGCGCACACAGCCTTAACAGACCTAGGAGGTTCCGTGGCTCCTGCTCCAACAGCCAACTATCTTAAATTTGTCCTTAAAGCAGGGGCAAGTTGTTTGAGCAGCCATGTAACATTTCAGATGACCTGAAATTCGGCTCCATTTCGGGAAACATGATTGATAGCGTCCTGCCAGCACACAGCAATGGTGACCACCAGAAAAAGGAATGCAAGGTCTTTGTCACTGTTATGTCAGCAAGTCACTCTTTTGTCCTTGGGCTTCTTTGCTGCCTCAAGGAAGGAGTAATCCCTGCCAGCGGTATTGACTGGCTGGATGGCACAGTTACTGCCATCTTCTGGAAATGGTTTGTTTCGCAAGCCTCAGTCTCCTCAGGTTCATCTTTCACAGACCAGAGAAGGAAGCTACCCAGGCGTTGCCTCATCATGCAGTTTCATTGAGAAGGATCTTGCGTCAGACTTCAGGGATTAAAGCAATGGTTTCCATTGAGCATGTGAATGCTCGTTCTAATAATGTTGCGTTACACCCCTCAGGAGAATCTAATCCCCATCTAAACACCCTTGCATGATGAACGCAGCCGAAAGATATAGTGGCATACGGAATCTATACTGGCATAACAATAGCCTTGTGCTAATGGATAATATAAGGGACGCGAGTGGCACTGTGGTTTAAACCACTGAGCCTTGGGCTTGCCAATCAGAAGGTAGGCGGTTCGAATCCCCGCGACGGGGTGAGCTCCCGTTGCTCGGTCCTTGCTCCTGCCAACCTAGCAGTTCGAAAGCACATCGAAGTGCAAGTAGATAAATAGGTAAGGAAGATAAATGGTGTTTCCGTGTGCTGCTGTGGTTTCGCCAGAAGTGGCTTAGTCATGCTGGCCACATGACCTGGAAAAACTGTCTGCAGACAAACGCTGGCTCTCTCAGCCAGTAAAGCCAGATGAGCACCGCAACCCCAGAGTCATCCGCGACTGGGCTTAACGGTCAGGGGTCCATTTACCTTTAATGGATAATATAGAGAGCATAGAATCATATACATGTAGAGTTGGAACGGGTCCCAAGGATCATCTAGTCCAACGCCCTGCGATGCAGGAATCTCAGCTACAGCATCCATAGTAGATGGCCACCCAACCTCTGCTTAAAAACCTCCAAGGATTGAGAGTCCACCATCTCCCAAGGAAGTCCGTTTCACTGTCGAACAGCACTTGATGTCAGAAAGTTCTTCCTGATGTTTCGTCGGAATCTCCTTTCTTGTAACTTGAAGCCGCTGGTTCAACGTCTACTCTCCAGAGCAAGAGAAAACAAACTTGCTCCATCTTCCATGTGACAGCCTTTGAGATATTTGAAGATGGCTATCGTCTCGCCTCTCAGTCTCCTCTTTACCAGGCTAAACGTACCCAGCTCCTTCAACTGTTCCTCATCAGGCCTAGTTTCCTGACCCTTGATCATCTTGGCTGCCTTCCTCTGCACGGATTCCAGCTTGCCAACAACCTTTTGAAATTTTGGTGCCCAGAACTGGACGCAGTATTCCAGGTGTGCTATGATGACCAAGGCAGAATAGAGTGGTACTATTACCGTATTTTTCGCTCTATAACACGCACCTGACCATAACACGCACATCGTTATTAGAGGAGGAAAACAAGGGAAAAAACATTCTGAATGAAACAGTGGATGTATCATTTTTGTGCTTCATGCTGTGGCCACAGACATGTGATCCGATGGTGAATTTGGGCTGACCCAATGCAAAAATCCTGAGAATCCCTGTGGATCCATGTTTTGTAACCACGTTTTTGCACCATTGCAGCCCCAGGCAACAGTGGGTGCGTGATTTTTGGGGGGCAGGCTGTAGTCATGGACATGCTATGTGCTCTGATGGTGAATTTGGGTTGACCCAATGCAAAGATCCTGAGGATCCATGTGGATCCATGTTTTGTAACCACGTTTTTGCACCATTGCATCCCCAGGCAACAGTGGGTGCGTGATTTTTGGGGGGCAGGCTGTAACCATGGACATGCTATGTGATCTGATGGTGAATTTGGGATGACTGAATGCAAAGATCCTGAGGATCCATGTAGATCCATGCTTTTAAACCACGTTTTTGCACCATTGCAGCCCCAGGCAACAGTGGGTGCGTGGTTTTTTGGGGGCAGGCTGTAACCATGGACATGCTATGTGATCTGATGGTGAATTTGGGCTGACCCAATGCAAAGATCCTGAGGATCCATGCGGATCCATGCTTTTTAACCACATTTTTGCACCATTGCAGCCCCAGGCAACAGTGGGTGCGTGATTTTGGGGGGGCAGGCTGTAGCCATGGACATGCTATGTGATCTGATGGTGAATTTGGGCTGACCCAATGCAAAGATCCTGAGGATCCATGTGGATCCATGCTTTTAACCACATTTTAAGTGGGGAGGGAAGGAAAAACACAGAAGGGACAAGGAGCAGGAGAGGGGTGTGCAGAGAAGCAGCTGGCTAAGAATGCAGGAGAGGGGTATAGGGAGGAAAGGAAGGCAAAAGTTTTCCCTCACCTACCCACCCAAGCCAGCCAGCTCTCGCTCTCGCTCTCTCTCTCTCTCTCTCTCTCTCTCTCTCTCTCTCTCTCCCTCCTGCATGTTTTCAGCAGCACGGAGACACTCTGCTTTCCCCTCCACTTGCCTGGAGGGGAGGGGCTTTCCCTGCTCTTTGTTCCGTTTGAGCAAACACAGCAAGGAAACAGAGTTGGGTGGGCAGTAAGACCCTGAGGCAGAATGCCGGAAAGCAGCCGCTTCCTCTTTTCATGTTTCCCTTCTAGGAGACGCGCAATTTGATTTTTGCCTGCTTTTTTTTGCCTCCCCTTGCACTATTTGGCTCCAGGGACCACACATTCGCTCAATAACACGCACAGACATTTCTCCTTCCTTTTTAGGAGAAAAAATCTGCATGTTATAGAAGGAAAAATACGGTACTTCCCTTGATCTGGACACTAATTTCTGTTGATGCAGCCTAGATTAGCATTCACTTTTTTTTGCAGCTGCATCACACAGCATCACACTGTTGACTCATGTTAAGCAGAAGTCTTATGCTAGCAGGATCTTACCAGTGGAAGTCAAATAAGTGTAGGGAGGGGAGGAAGCAAATCATTGGAAGACTCTCCTGTTCCCCCCAAGGCTTGCTCATCCTCCTAATTGGTCTGGGGTCCCACTGATTCTGGTACAGTGGTACCTCGGGTTACATACGCTTCAGGTTACATACGCTTCAGGTATGTACTCCGCTAACCCAGTAATAGTACCTCAGGTTAAGAACTTTGCTTCAGGATGAGAACAGAAATCGTGCAGCGGCGGCACAGCGGCAGCAGGAGGCCCCATTAGCTAAAGTGGTGCTTTAGGTTAAGAACAGTTTCAGGTTAAGAACAGATCTCCAGAACGAATTAAGTACTTAACCCGAGGTACCACTGTATAGGCTATAGGTTTGGCTATAGTGCTCCTATACCGAAGGCTATTCTTAGAAGCCCAGTTGAAGGCATGTTTAGCAGCTTCAGTTACTGTGCCAGTTTATTGTTTATTTGTTTCTTTAAAAATATGCTTTGCCTTTTTTAAAAGAAGAACAAAGCATACTCAACTGTCTCAACAACAGTTGTTTTAAATTACTTTCTTTTGACCCCAGCTGCTCAGAAAAATTGGTCAAAATCTTCAGTCATTTGAAAACTAGCAAGTTAAATTAAAAAATTAGCATGGGGAATAACTTTCATGCTGTTAATGAGTTTATTTTGCAGAATTACAAAGAACACACCTTTTTATTTTTTTAAAAAAAATCTAAACTAAAACAAGTTTTCTTGGATTTGCTGAAAAGGTTTTCAGCACTTCCTTCTCAAATTCCTCATTTCCCCCCCCCCCAACATCAAACAAGTGACCTCAGTGAGCATTTCAATTTCAAATGTTCTGATCATTTCAACTTTTAGTTAAATATTTTTGTGTATTTACTTTATGGGGGGCAGCTGCCCCCTGGCTACACCCATGGTTTATATAACCCTTACTACATAGCTTTAAAAGGTAAAGGGACCCCTGAACATTAGGTCCAGTCGTGTCCAACTCTGGGGTTGTGGCGCTCATCTCGCTTTATTGGCCGAGGGAGCCGGCGTACAACTTCCGGGTCATGTGGCCAGCATGACTAAGCCGCTTCTGGCGAACCAGAGCAGCGCACGGAAACGCCGTTTACCTTCCCGCCAGAGCGGCACCTATTTATCTACTTGCACTTCGATGTGCTTTCAAACTGCTAGGTTGGCAGGAGCAGGGACCGAGCAACGGGAGCTCACCCCGTCGAGGGGATTCAAACCGCCAACCTTCAGATCGGTTTTCAGGGGGTACTCAAGGACACACAGTACTGACACCTTGTTGTTAAAAACTGTGGCACTTGCTATAACAACGTCATGGTGAATACCGGCACTTATTTTTCTAAGAAAAAAAGCACTGGCTTTAGGGACACTTAGGGGAGAGGTGGGGTGCAGATCCCTGTGTCAGCGCCTCCAGATTGGCTGGATTACAAAGAAAAGTAATCAGTTTTCTGTAGGGTTGTAGGACAAAATAAACAGAAAGGTAAAGATGGTAGGCTTCAGACTAGTTTATTGTATTCTATCAGGACTTATGGCATATTCTGGTTATTTTGAACCAATAGTAGCAATTGGTGTAGCTGACAGGCTTCTCTTTGCACTCTTGGATTGGGACCCCCTCCAGCTCCCCCTCTGGCCTTTTCTATATAGAGCTAATTTTGGAGGAGTCTGAAACAGATCCCTGAGTTTTTGATAAGGACGTAATTCCAAGCACAGGAGTGCCACTCCAACCTAGATATAATAATATATCCCTTCTCTTATGCTGATTCAAGTCTCTTTTTTTGACAATTGCTGGCAGATATTTGAAGCTTTTGTAGCTGCCCCACAAGGGCCTGTAAGGACAAACCAGTCAAATGAGTCGAGCCGAAACATGGGCACAGCCACAATTTATGTTATGCCCCACCTGTCCTCATCCTCTGTCTGGCTCTTTCTAGCAGATTTGGAATGAAATGTCTCAACAACAGTTGTTTTAAATTACTTTCTTTTGACCCCAAGTGGTTAGAAAAATCAGTCAAAATCTTCAGTCATTTGAAAACTAGGAAGTTAAATAAAAAAAAAAATTAACATCAGAGTGTACCTTTCATGCAGTTAATGAGTATATTTTGCAAAATTACAAAGAACATGCCTTTTTCACCTTATTTTTAAAACAATCTAAAATAGGTTCTCCTGGAAACCTTTCACAAAATCATCCAAGTGACCTCTGCAATCATTTCAATTTCAAATATTCTGCTTGTTTCTACTTTTAGTTAAGTATCTTTATTTATTTACTTAATTTAGTAGGGGCAGGTGCACCCCCCCCCATGCCCATGAACCAAGTGGTCCTGTCACTGCATATGGAAGCACATGGTCTGTGACTTCAAGCAGCTTCCAGCCCAGCCCTGCAACTTTTTAGTTGCAGTGTTAAACCTCAGACTTTAACCTGGTGGGTGCCTTCTTGAGTGTCAGAAAGAATCAGTGGAGTGTCATCAGTAAAGAGACAGATGGCATGATCACAGTCTCCAGTATGGTCTTTCTGATTTTAACATCAGTTCTGATCTTATCAGCCAAATAATAATAATAATAATAATAATAATAATAATAATAATAATTTATTACTTATACCCTGCCCTAGCCACTCTTGTTGGCTCACAACAGAATATTAAAAACATGATAAACCATCAAACATTAAAAACTTCCCTAAACAGGGCTGCCTTCAGATGTCTTCCAAAAGTCAGATAGTTGTTTATTTCCTTGACATCTGATGGGAGGGCGTTCCACAGGGCTGGTGCCACTGCCTAGAAGGCCCTCTGCCTGGTTCCCTGCAACCTCACTTCTCACAGTGAGGGAACTGCCAGAAGGCCCTCAGAGCTGGACCTCAGTGTCTGGGCTGAACGATGGGGGTGGAGATGCTCCTTCAGGTATTCTGGGTTGAGGCTGTTTAGGGCTTTCAAGGTCAGCACCAACACTTTGAATTGTGCTCAGAAATGTACTGGGAGCCAATGTAGGTCTTTCAGGACGGGTGTTATATGGTCTCGGCAGCCACTCCCAGTCACCAGTCTAGCTGCCGTGTTCTGGATTAGTTGCAGTTTCCGGGTCACCTTCAAAGGTAGCCCCACGTAGAGCGCATTGCAGTAATCCAAGCGGGAGATAACTAGAGCATGCACCACTCTGGCAAGACAGTCCGCAGGCAGACAGGCTCTCAGCCTGCGTACCAGATAGAGCTGGTAGACAGCTGCCCTGGACACGAAGCTTCTATTGCGCTAGTGTGAAATGAAGGCTTGACAGATGACATCCCTGTTTCCCCACCTAGGGTGATAAAGGGTGTGTCAGTGGCATTACGGCCATTGGAGCATGAGTACATTTCCGCCTCAGGGTTCAGCAACCTGCGGCCCAATCCCCCATTTTGGTACAGCATAAAAAGCCATTCGAGGCTGTCAATGGCCCCAAGTATATCCAGAAAGAGAGGAGACCTGTGTTTGGCTGTGTTGCACTATATTGAGTGTCCTTCAAACAGAGCTCTCTGTATGCCTCCCTGGCGCGAAACCAGATTGATCTTTGTTAATAAAAACATCCAACCTTTAAGCCATTACCACTGTTAAAATCTTGGCATCCTGGTTCACTTAGGCGAATTGGCCTACAGAAGCTCAGCTCAGTTGGATCCTTCCTTGGCACTGGGATCATCACTGTCAGTCTGGGCGGCTTCCAGGGTTCTGGGATTCCCTCTCTAGGACTGCAGTGAGCAGGGCTCGCAATCTAGGGACCGGGGTTCCGGGGTCCAGGAGGCATGCCAAAGATCCCACACCCTCTGCAATGTATAGGAGAAACATTAGGGTTTGCCAGTGATAACTGGGGAGTACCGTTTGTGTAATATTTTCAGCGACAGCTCCTTTGTAGTAATGGATGTTGTTTTTGTACATGGGCAGGGGGGCTGCAGCCTCCCACCTAAATCATCATTAAAAATCAATACAAATCTGAGGTTCTGCCGCCCCCCACAAAATTCCTGGCTACGCCCATGTTTTTGTATGGTGCAATTCTCAAAGAATGACTACATTTTGGTTCCCAAATGATTTTGGAAAGTGTGAATTGGGTAGAATCTCCTTTAAATGCCTGCAAAATAACAATTTCTATCCATTCCCTGCCAGACTTGGACCAGGAAGAGTCAAATCTCCACTCAGCCATGACGTCTTTTTTTTAAAATAATTTTTTATTAACAATTAAAACATAACAAATTATCAAAACAAATCATCTTCATTATTCCGCCCCCCATTTCCCACCTCCCACCTCCCCAACAAACCCTCCCTCCCTCCCCCCTACGACTTCCCTCAGCGCCTCTCTCTGATTTCTCAACCAATGTTAATTTCTGCATGTTATAAAAGCCATGACGTCTTAGGCTACTAAACATCTCTTAGATTATGGGTGTCTTCACATCACTGCCTTAGAGCCCAATGAAGTTGTTTCTTTACCCCCCCCCCTGCCTCCCCCAGTGCATTTCACAGCACTTCCCTCCCCCCCCCCAGCTGTTCACATCAACAGGACTTCATTAATGTCAGATTCGTTTCTGTTTGTATACACACCGGGGGGGGGGGGGGAGGGCATTGACAGGGCCAGGGATGTCTTTATCCTATGAAGTGGTATTCACGCTTTACTAGGGGCTAATTAGGAATGGCTTAACGACTCCCAACTGGTATGAAGCTGGTTTGAGAAACAAGGATGAAGCAGCTGTAAAGGTAAAGGGACCCCTGACCATTAGGTCCAGTCGTGGCCGACTCTGGGGTTGCGGCGCTCATCTCGCTTTATTGGCCAAGGGAGCAGGCGTACAGCTTCCGGGTCATGTGGCCAGCATGACTAAGCTGCTTCTGGCGAACCAGAGCAGCGCACGGAAACGCCGTTTACCTTCCCACCAGAGCAGTGCCTATTTATCTACTTGCACTTGGTGCTTTCGAACTGCTAGGTTGGCAGGAGCAGGGACCGAGCAACGGGAGCTCACGCTGTCGTGGGGATTCGAACCGCCGACATTCTGATTGGCAAGTCCTAGGCTCTGTGGTTTAACCCACAGCGCCACCTGCATTAGTAGCAGTAGTTCATAACAAAGTATTGCATACGTATGCATTTTGGATAACGTATTCGTGGGAACATTGGTTAAAAGCCCAGCACTGGAATTGCAGTAGTTGCACAGTAAACAGGAGTGTGAACACAGCCAAAATTACCCAGCGGTTAGGTGAAATATAGCAAAATGGAGCCAGTATAGTATAGTGCTTAGTGTGACAGAACAGGACCTGGGAGACCAGGGTTCAAATCGCCACTCAGCCATGAAGCTCCTTGGGTGACCTTGGGCCAGTCACTGCCTCTCAGCCTAACCTACCTCACAGGGCTGTTGTGGGGATTAAATGAGGCGGAGAAATGTAAGCCACCTTGAGCTCTGTGTGGGGAGGAAGGTGGGTTAGAGAAATGTTAATAATAATCATAATAATAATGTGAGATAGTTTGCAGTTGCCCTGTCCCGAGATCCTCGACGGAAGACTGAAAAACCAATCTGTAGATGAAACAGAAACCTTCTACCTGGGGGGAAAAGACTCCACATAAAACTGACAACCGTCTTCCTCAACGAAGCTGTGTCGAGAAAAGCAGAGACTGAGGTGACCCCCCCCCCTCTACCCATTGGCAGACTGCGTTCAGCTGCCTTCTCCCTCCACCCCTCCAGGCGGCTTGGCTGCCAGTCTAAGATGCGAGCCAAGTTTGGAAACAGGCAGAGACAAGGTCATCTCAGACATCTGGCTCCTAATGTCTTATCATCTCTGCTAGAAGGAGGCAGCCAGAGGAGGTCTCTCACCCCAAAACTCGGTGGAATTCACTTCCAAGCAAATGTATGCAGGGGATCGGATTGCGATGGATATTCCTTTTTTAAAAAAATTGTTACAGGAAACCATAACCTTGGTACTGAGGGGTGTGGGCACAAGCTGGATCTTGCCTGGCGACCACCAGTGGGCCACTGGCCAATATCTAGTAAGGCTGCTGGTTTTCTTCTAAAGATAGGCTGGGCAGATCTCAGCCTGCAGGTCCAGGCAGGTACTTTCGAAGCAAGGGAAAGGATGCTTCACAAATACAGTGGTGCCCCACAAGACGAATGCCTCGCAAGACGGAAAACTCGTTAGACGAAAGAGTTTTCCATTTTGGAGGTGCTTCGCAAAACGAATTTCCTATGGGCTTGCTTCGCAAGACGAAAATGTCTTGCGAGTTCCTGCGGGTTTTTTCCCCTCCCCCCCTTTTTCTAAGCCGCTAAGCCGCTTATCCGCTAAGCCGCTAATAGTGCTAATCCGCTAAGCCGTCAATGGGCTTGCTTCGCAAGACGAAAAAACCGCTAGACGAAGAGACTCGCGGAACGGATTCTTTTTGTCTTGCGAGGCACCACTGTACACACACAACACACAATTCTTGGCTTACAGATCAAGTGTGGTTAGTGTGCTGCTGCAGTGGCAACTTGAATAAAATACTGGGGGACGGCAGGTAAGCCCTGCATAATCGATCACAAGACCTGGTGCTCACACACCATTTGAATGGCAATGCCATCAACTGGGGGGGGCAGCCCCCTCAAATATATTATGGGAGGGGAGCCAAAGGGTCCTTGGCCCTCTAAGAGTTGTCTCCTATGGTGTGCTGGACCTGAAACCTCCACTCAGCCACAGAACTTCCTTTGGGCATAGCTGTCAACTGTCCCTTATTTGGCGGGAAACGCCCTTATCCCAGCGCCGTTTCCCGCTGCTGTCCTGGACTGATGATGTCCCTTAAATTTCCCGGGTTTCATGCTCGCCCGGCTCGGGAGGGAAGCAGCGGCTCGGGGTCCTCCGCTTCGAGAGAGCACGCGCACAAGCTGCCGCATCTCCGTCTCTCCCTTTTCCGACTCAGGGGCGCGTCGTGAGGAAACAGGTGGTGGCGGGTGGGCAGGCAGCCCCTCTCTTGCGAGACGTCCGCTGCGTTGCCAGAGGAAGCCGGAGGAGGAGGCGGCAGCGGCAGCGGCGGCTGAGGCCAGTGGCATAGCGTGGGTTGTCAGCACCCGGGGCAAGGCAAGTAATTTACGCCCCCTAACCCATGGATTTGTGCCCCCTAATCCTAACCCCCAGATGTTGCACCCGGTACGGCCGGCCCCCCCTCACCCCCACGCTACGCCACTGGAGGCAGCCTGAGGGAGGAAGAAGAGGAGGGGATGAGGAGGGACACAGAAGGGTGGCACTTCAGTGGCCACGGCGGCGCCACAACTGCCTCACAGGCGGCGTGGGCAAGAGTCTCTCTCCCTCCCTCTCAGGCAGCGAAGGGCTGATGGAACTCAGAAGCTAAGCCAAATCCCTTATTTTGGCTGCTGATCCCTTATTTTCGAGGCTGCTGGTCCCTTATTTTCAAATCTGTAAGTTGACAGCTATGCCTTTGGGTGACTTTGGGCCGGCCAGTGACCTACCTCACAGGGTTGTCGTGGGGAGAGCAACGGAGAGGAGGGGAAGCAGCGCACTCTTTGGAGGAAAGCAGCGAAATGCATGTTCACGGGACTACAGTACTACTAGATCCCGAAAATACGCACCCGGCCTCTTTTTGGAGCGCGCCCTGGGGGGAGAAGAAAACCAGTCTTATACAACTGGCCTGATTAAATGATTAGACTAGCCATGATCTTCTCCATCACTTGGAGGAGGGGTTTCTAATTCGTGTTGTCTCTGTGGGTCACAAACCCAGCCCCCTTCCCCCCCCCCCCCTTCTGGCGACGGTGCCTGTGTGTGTGTGTTGTGCGTCCTGACTTCGGGCTGCTGCGCGCCTCGCAGCGGGTCCGTGGCAGCCTCTCTCCCCACCGCCCTCCTCCCCAGGCAGGGGGAGCAGCAGCAGCAGCAGCAGCAGCGGAAGGGGAGGAGAAGAGGACACTGCAACCTACTTGAATAATTGATAGGCTGGGCTGCCGAGCGGGGAGCCAGCAAACGCGGAGGAGCAGCCGGACGCCGGGCTCCCTGCGCCGCCGCCGGAGCCGCCACCTTCGCCCCCCGCCGGAGATGCCAGCGCTGCGCGCAGGTAGGGGGGCTCGGCGCGCCTCTCTCCCGCCGGGCTAATTAGGGAGGGAGGGAGATGCGGGCAGTGGCCCCCGGTGGAGGCGGCGCCTTTGGAGAATAAGTCGGGCACGTTCCTGGAGAGCTCCAGGAGCTTAATGGAGCCTCCATCACCCAGGGCAGTGTACCCTTGAATGCCAATTTGCCGGCACCCCGGTTGCGCGAGCAGCTGTTTGGGTGCTGGGAAACTGTAGGGGGCTGCCAAACTTGGCTGACCTCTGAGTTGTCCTGGGTAACATCCCTCTCCCCCCCCCCAGCAAAGGCAGAAGGTTGGGTGGTAAGTGGACTGGTGGGTACTGGTAAGGAGGCTCACAGCCCAGTAGGGTGGGCACCTTCTCTTCCCCGACTCATTCCTCCTTTTAGAGCATTACAGGCAGAAGTGCAGCAGTGGCAGGCAGTGGCGTAGCGTGGGTTGTCAGCACCCAGGGCAAGGCAAGTAATTTGCGCCCCCTAACCCGTGGATTTGCGCCCCCTAACCCTAACCCCCAGATGTTGCGCCCGGTGCGGCCGCCCCCCTTGCACCCCCCACGCTACGCCACTGGGGGCAGGGGCTTCCTACTGTTGGGAGCCTGGGCTGTTTGAAAGCTGCACCTGTTGTATTGCTGCCTGATTTTCCGTAACAACAGGCATAAAGTGAGGGAGAGCAGTGCAGGCAAATTTCTGGTACTGGTCGCGTCGGCTGAGGGAAGGTGGGAGGTAGATGTCCACACAACCGGAGTAGTTACGCTTGATAGGAGCTGGGACTTAGCCGGTTTGAGCGCCAGCACCCATCATCAGCAGTATGGCTCATCAATGCTGGATATTGGAGAATTTTTTTATTTTTAAGTGCCTTTCTGAGCATGTGTAGACTGCCTTTCTCTCATTACTGAGTAGCCCCCAAATATATAGGGCTGGTTGGGTGGGGGGCCTGAAGGTCAGAGGTCATGACTTCCAGGCAAAATGGAGCCCCTGGCATCTTTCTTCTTGCAAATAGGCACCGCTGGGAAACAGCCTGAGCACAAGTAGGCATACCTGGCACTTGGCAAGACCTGTTTCACTTCTGCCTGTGCCGGAGAGGTGGCTACGCTGAGGTAGAGGTTGCATCTTTGTGGCTCCCTTAATACTGGCGGCAATTGGCAAGAGGCTCTTTGTATATCTGTGCATCTGATAGCGGATATCATCTGTTTGGTATGTGCAATTTGGATCTGCTTCTATTTCCAAACGTTAAAAAGAAACAACAGAATCTGCACTTCCGTGGTGCTGGCTGGCGTTTAGCTGCTGCTATGTGCCATTGTGTTTGCATGCGAGAGAGGCTGTATTCCACAGAGGGGTAGCCATGCTAGTCTGTTGCAGCAAAGACAACAAAAGAGTGCCGTGGCATCTTAAAGACCCAACAGATTTATGGTGGCACAAGCTTTTCTGGATGAGAGCCCTCTTCATCAGCTGCGTGGTATTGCTCTTTCAGTTGGCAGATAATATACATGGGCACAGAGGGGATTCCTACCCCCCCCCCCAAGTCTCTTATGTCTCTCATCAGACTTGCAGGTCCTTAATGCGATTCATTTCATTGATGGATGGTGCAGAAGATCAGTCTATGAAATTTGTCTAGACTTCTAGACTGGGAAGTAGGAGGAAAAAGCATGCTCAATTGTCTTTTTAAAGTTTATTTGCTTTTGGCTGTTCGATTCAGAAACAAATTAAAAATTGCAGCAGGGAAAAAGATACGAGAACAAGTCATCCAAAAACTAATCCGGGAGAAATACGTGACATTTTGCAGCTGACAAGTTAAAAAAAAAACACTACTTTTTCTTGTTTGTTTGACAAAAAAGCTCCACCTTTCCAGCAGAGGTAGGAAACCCTGTTCAGTTTCAGAGATAACACAGCAAAACATGTAGAGGAGAATATCTTCCTCTTTACGGCGCAGAACGGTGTCTCAAATTGAAAGGAGCGTTGCGATAATGTCGATCAAGTACAGCAGAGGGCAGCTGTTGGAACCTTAGCAATGCAAAAGCAGATCTCAGTTTAGAACAACAACAAAACGTAGACCGGTCCCAGTTAAATAATGTTCAAGGCTGTGCTAAAATAGTATTAATTCATAACCAGGGTTCTTCTTTAAGAATGACTACTGAACAAAAAATTCTCTCTGCTGTTAAATTCCAGTTTAGCAGCTGGCAGCTTGGATTCAGGCGAGTAATTTTAAAGAAGGAAATAGGGTTGCTTGGGAGTAAATCCCATTTAATTAAACTGGACTTGCTTCTGAGGAGATCCGTACTCTGGGCCTGCTTTCTCCTCCTTGTTCAAGGCAATCTATCCTCAACTGCGCTGTGGGGGGGGGGATTCCAGGAGAGAGGGTGGCTGGTGAAGACCACCTCAGGGTCTGCTCCAGCTGCACTTAATTCTCCAGGGTCATCTGCCATCAGTCAACCTGTGGGAAGGATTCTAAATATGCTAAAACTGTTTACTGTGTTTTTAAAATACCGTATGAAATTGTAAGCCACCTTGAATGGATTTATACCCTGAAGGGCAGCATATAAACAGACATAACGATAAACAAACAAACAAGCAAAACAGTTATATAGAATTGCACTGTAAAGTGGTTTTCTGGGCTCAGTAGGACAATTAGAGGAGTTGGGTTGCAACTGCTCTTGGAAGTCTCCCAAGGACAAGGTGCAATTTGACATACATTATAGTTGACAAGACACTGATATATTTTCATCTCGGCTGAAGATGAGTTGGGGCACCATTGTGAGAGCAGAATGCAGGACTAGATATGGGCCTTTAATTGATCCAAGAGGACTCTTGCAGTGTTCTTATTTCCAGTTTCAGTTCGCCACAACACTCTCAAGATGGATCTTGGGGTTTTGTTTTGGAAATGTTTCAGATCGAGGGTCTACAAATGCCCCAGACTTCTGCCTCATGGAAGGTGTGCAGGAATACTTGCTTGCCTCCATGGATACTCTAAAAATTATGAACCACATATATGGATTTATCCATTTTAATCTGAGCTAAATCCAGGTGTGTTTTCTAGTTATGCAACTAGAGAACAGGATTTCCAAATATTGATGAGTTATGGCTTGCTTAATTTAATGAGTCAATGTGCTTAACTTTGAGCCCCAAAGCATCAGACCCTCCAAGTGTCCTGTTTTCAAGTGACGTCCCTGATTTAGAGAAGCCGTTTCAGTTTATTATGATAATACTACTTTATTATTTATACCCTGCCCATCTGGCTGGGTTTCCCCAGCCACTCTGGGCGACTCCAAACATATTATTAATAATAATAATAATAAAGTGATAAAACACTAAACATTAAAAACTTCCCTGCCTTCAGATGTCTTCTAAAAGTCAGGTAGTTGTTTATTTGCTTGACATCTGATGGAAGGGCAGGCACCTCTACCAAGAAGGCCCTCTGACTGATTTGATCCCGGAATGTCCCACTTTTCCTTAGGATGTCCCTATTTTCATTGGAGAAATGTTGGAGTGCTCAAGATGCCTAGGAGCAATATAAATATTCACCTTAGTTTTGCCATAGTTTACGTTAAGATCATTTTTTTTACAGCAATATCCACGTCAGATGGTTAACTGTTGTTATAGCCTACCCTTGCATAGATGAGAGAGGAGGGACTGCATTGGTTTCTTTAACCATCCGTTGGAGTAGCCTTTCTCAACTTGTGGGTCCACTGATGTTGTTGGACTACAACTTCCATCACCCCAGAGCTCAGGGATGATGGGAGTTGTAGTCCAACAACATCTGGGGACCCACAGGTTGAGAACTGCTGCATTGGAGGAAGGAGAGAGCTTGTTATCGCCCAGTGCACCTGTAGTTTCATTTATAGAAAAGGTTAAAAGAAATCGAGCGAGACTGCATTCTTGTTTTACTCCCCAAGTGATTGGCATATTATTTGCTAATAGCCTAGAGGCTGCTGTCTGAATATAGAACCTGTTTTTAAAACAGCAACAATTGGCTATCTAGATTGGTTCAGAATAGGCTTCCCTCAACTTTTCCTGAACCATTGTGTCAAAAGCAGCATACTGTATAAGGCTGCCTTCTTAATATGAAGTGCATTTATTTATTCAAGGTATAATAAGTCCAACGTAATTGTTTGAAGTAGAGTACACTAATCTGAAGCTAGAAGACATCAGGGTTGTATCCAACAAGGTAATCCAACTTGTGCAAGGGCTTTTGCTTGCGCAATCGGACTTCCTTTCTTCTGCTTCTTTTGCCCCATCCAATCTGTTCCAGTGGTTCCCTCACCCTCTGGGACGCAGGGAGAGAGGAGTTCACGGGTAGGAATTGCCATTGTGGAGGTGGAAGTCCTTGCACTAATGGAATTACCAGGTTGGCTAAAACAAGAGATGTCAAACAATTATGTTAGAAATGGGAGTGGAAATTGCCACCATTTGCATAGTCATCAGGAATGGAAATTATTCAAGCAAATACAAGAGGTACTTGCTATTGTTGGTTTTGAGTCCACGGAGATTGCAGAAATCACTGTGTTATTTTCTGCATTGTGTTTGACGCTTCCCTTCCATTGAAATAAACTGAAGTTAATTATGTAATTAATCAAGCAAGAAGAATAATGTAGGCTTTACTGGAAGCTGAAACGTAGCAGAACGGGAACAGCGCTGATTGCGATGAAAACAGGACGGGCTGAAATTACTGCCTCCTCACATCCCTCGATACAACCCTTTATCGGTCTGCGTCTTTTGACAATTTTGACAACTGATGTTTGGCTTAGAATTTTGCTGTTATGTCAGTCAAGCTAATAGGTCTATAATTAGAATGCACAATACAATTATAGTAACCATTGTTGTTTCCAGAAGGGGGGGGGGGAGATTACAGAGCATTCTATTTGTTTAACAATAAAATTAACGCAAAAGGCGGAGATGACTGGCAGAATCCGAGACCAGGGAGAAGAGTTGGTGGAAGAAGATTGGAAGAAATTTAAAATTTATTTACAGAAACATTTTAAAATTTTTGAATGTTAATGGTATTGAAATGAACAGAAAGGGTTCCAGCGATGAGGTTTAAAATAAGATTGGACGGATAACTAGACAAATAAATTGGACAAGAATTTACTGAATTAATTTTTAACAGGAATACAAAAAAGGGAGATGAGAGGAAGTCAAGAAAATAAGTCAATCAAAGTAGTGGACTAAAAAGAGGGTTTTTTTCTTGTGCTCTTTTTTTTCTTTTTTTTCTTTCTAATCTTTTTTAAGATGGGTTTGTTTGTTTTTTAAATTGTTTTTTCTTTCTTCTATTGTATTGTATAGTTTGGTGTTTTTGTGCATTTGTTTTTGTTTTTCCTTATGTTTGTTCTCTTTTTCAAAACTTAATAAAATATATATATAAAAAATAAAATAAAATTAACGCAAAAGGGTCCTGACAAAACAGCGGCACTTGAGCCAGCTTTGTAGTGCTTTTGAGGGCTTGCAAGGGACACTTCTTTTCCCTTTTCCTACCTCCTTGAATTTTTTCTCTGCTGTCCTGTACAGTGCTAAGGGGAACCCGGAGTGGAGAGGATTTCTTAAAGACTTGATGGAGTGCATCCCTGGGGCAGCTGCGTGCTCTTCTTTCTATCTGATCCGATTGTTGGATCTACCAAATATTAGAAGTTTTTGAAATGACACCTTCAGAATTCAGTGGCCTGGCTGCCCCCAACCATTGATTATTTTGTAAGATATGCGCAATCCGCTTGAAGTTCTTTTTTTGCTTTTTAGAAGATCCTTCTCCCCGCCATTACCCAAGTGAGAGATGCATTGTATTCCCAGTCTTCCGCAGACCCCCCCCCGCCCCCAGTTTAGGGAAGCCAAGCAAGCAGCAACGCTTGGAGGAGCGCTCCTACTGAGTTTGGCAAGAGCTGGAGTGTTCCTGAATGTTGGTGGCTCCCTCTGACCCTGGGGGAAACCGATCAGCAATGCTTGGAGGAGCATGTGTATGTAAAAATCCTAAAAAAAGCTCAACAACTTTGGGATAAAATTGTAAAAAAAGTTCAACTACCTCATTCCAAAAAAACTACCTCATTCCAAAAAAACTACCTCATTCCACAAAAACTACCTCATTCCAAAAAAAGCTCAACAACTTCATCAAATCTAGTCCTTTTTGAAAAAAGTTTGGGTACCCCTGTTTTATGCAGTTTGTCCACCATCAATTATTGTCTCATGAGGAATCTTCTCATAAGCCTAAAATACCTAATGGAGGCATTGTGCGGGGTTTTTTTTGTTTTTTGTTTTGGAAATCCTAGGACATTTGCTAATGCAGGTAAGTTTCCTTCACATGAGGAGATGGTTGCCATATGTCCTCTTTTTCCAGGACACGTCCTCTTTTTCATGGGTAGAGTCATCATAGTACACGTTGGCAAATGTGTCCTCTTTTTTGCACTCAATATGGCAACCCTAGCAGTGCTAATCTTTAAAGTAGTATCAGCTCTCCAGGAGCAAATTCAAGCCCCTTGAGCCCCCCACCCCACCCCCATGATTCCTTCACAGACAACTGTAAAATTTCTACTTCTTCGCTGAAGAAGTCAAATCAGTCAAATTGTTTCTCTCTAGGTCCCAGCCAAATTTGGGAGTCATGGTCTCTGTAGTAAGTAGTAGCTAGCCATCAGTGCCCTTTGAAGAATCACCATTGGCTAGTTACTAAACAAAAACTTAGAGAAAAAGATCATGGCATCTCATTTGACAGGCATGGTGATAAAATTACCCCTCATTGTTTTCTAGATTGCCTCTTCATTCATATTTGTTGTTATTTTAATATGCATAAAAGGACAAATTCTGTTCTTTCCACTTAACTGGATTTCTCATCTGCATTTCTGTAATTTTCCATTCTTTCTGCAGGAACATTATGTAGGCGTAATTTCCACTGAAATTACTGGGATATTCTACTTATAAGGGCTTAGGTTATGTAAACTGAAGTGACAGTGCGGAATGGCAAGATATATGGATCTGCACATCACAGCCCTTGACAACCCGTGTAGTGCACCGTGAGCCAATAAATTTCTGGTTCAGATCTCACCTGGGGGTCTTAAACAGTCTACTGTTTTATGCCTGTGCCCCGCACCCCTGGGCGGGTTGAATATTTATATACTTTATAGATTCCCACCACCACCACAATCTTCAAATAAAATTATTTCCAGGGCAGCATTATGAAAATAACCACTTGGAGAATTAGTTTTCCCTCACAGCATGTCGGCTTGAGGTAAGCTTATGCATTACTTCATTTTCAACAGGGCTGAACCAAAAGATTTTGCTGTCTGAAACAAAGAACAAGATGGCATCCCCTTCTATTCCATGTAACACCATCAGGATTGATAGCTGTCTTACTTTTGCCTTTGTGATGGGATAGCATCCTCCACTGCACTGAGGTAGCGGACTAGTTTAGGGGATACTGGCCAGAGGACCCAGCACATACGACTCTATTCCCCAACATGTTGTTGTTGTTGCTGCCTACCCATAGACCCTTTTATTATTTTGGAAGAGGGTTATCATGGTTTTGGACTCCTAAAGATTCTGTGGAAATTGTGCAAGACTTGTCTTCCTATCTTTTGCACATTAGAAGGCAACGGAAATTCTATTGATTCCCATCTGTCCGGATGTTTCTCATCCATGTCCAATATCTTAAATTACCATTTTGTTTAATATTTAATCCAGAATGTCCTGCTGTTGCTGTGGTATCTTGTGGACCATTCTTGTTCTAATGAGATCTTACTCATTCTCGTTGGCAGAGGAAAATAAAGTTCACATAGTTCTCTTGCTGCTAAATGACTACTATAAATTTAATTGGTGGTGACTCTGTTTTAATTATCGGTATTTGCTCATTTTACTTTTTGCAATGACATGGCTCATAGCAATAAAGCTGAGGCAGTGAAACAGGGGGAAAATACCTCAAAGGGATTTTATCATCAAGCAGTAGGACCGAGATTCAAGAAGCAACTCCTTTTGCAACAACCCTATGCTCACTTAACCTGGGAGTAAGCCTCATTGACCATAGTGGGACTTATTTCTGAATAAACATGCATTGTGAGAGAGAAAATAGGGAAAGGCTACAGAACCATTCACAAGAGGCTGAAGAGAAGTGAATTGATATGTGTCAGGCTTGTTAATAAGGCTTCATTGATATACCAATCCCTGATTCCCCCTTCAGCAGCGCACAGATTATTTTCATACCTGGGCTGAGGAGTTCAAAGAGATCAAGCTGTTACTAAGGGCTTTTGATGTTCCTTCTGATAAATGAGCAGGGAAAAGTAGCAATCAACCAATCAATAAAATTCTAACAAATTTCAGTAGAAAAACTATGGGGGAAACTCTAGTTCTCAATGGCTCCATCCACACATAACTTAGCCATTATTTTAACATGATATGTTCAACAAACCTCAAGTCTACTCATTTATGAACGAAGAAGCCATGGTTTGTTTCTCCAAACCTTGCTTTGTTTTCCAGCTTCTCTTGCCTCACGGTTTTGTAAGCTGAAGAGCACTTGAGGTGGGGTGGCTAGCTATAAACAAACCATGGTGAAACAAGATTGTTGAGTTAGACCATAAACCATGGTTAAAACACGTCATGATCCTTACCAGCAACAAACCATAAGCTTATTGTGGTTTCACATAAAATAAACCATGGTTAGTATGCTAGGCAGAATAGGTAGTCATAGTTGAGCTAAAGACACTATGGCTTAGCATTACGTATAAACCAGGGAACTGAGGTAATGAACTGTAACAATTTTCTAAAACTATCCAATCACTGAATGTCTCTTTCGATCCCTTATTTGCATAACTATCTACAGTATCCCCCTGCTGGCCCAGGGTGAGAACTTCAGTACATAACAATAAACACTATGAAAAAAATGTGATGCCAAGGGGATCTGTTTTGCTAGGTTTGACTTGTGTGTATTTATCTATGCTTACACACTTTCTCTCCCCCCCCCCACATTTCATATTCTCTCTCCTGATTCCTGTGGCACCTCACTTTCTCCCCTCTGCTCCTCCTCACGGCTATTTTTCTTCTCTCTGCCTCCCTGATCACTTTTTTCCCCTCCTGCCCTCTCAGTTGCTCCACTTTCTGCTCAGCTATTCAAGTACTGAACTGATCCTTGAACAACGTAGAGCTGAAAGCGGAATGGGAGCAGCAGCGCACTTCCTCCTTCCCCTCTACGTTCTTTTCGAGAGAGAAATGTACTGTATCTATAACCACCTCAGGACAAAGCCGGCGGTGGATAAGGACTGGCTTGCAAGGGAGGCAGGCGCACTCAGAGGCTTCACAGGCCCCTGAGAAATTGTGAGGTTCCCCGGGTTATTTGCAGTGAGGAGGGGATGTGTTATAAATGTGCTTTAAATAAATGGTGTGCACACAGCTGTAATCACTGAAGGTTACTCTCCTAAGACCAGTGCTTTTCTTCTAAAAAAAAAGTTTCGGGGTACTCTAATTCTGACTCAAGAAAATCACCATTTTATAGTTCAGATCAGGGAAAACAAATACAGTAAATGGGCAAAAGTACAAAGATTCACAAGATGTTTAGGGGTATGCGTACCCCTGCGTACCCCCAGAAAAAGCACTGCCTAAGACTATTTGTTCCTCCATATAAAAGAAATAACCCCCCAGCATTTAGAAAACTTGCATGTTAGTTTTCTTCAATAACGGCAGTTGTTTTGGTTCCTCCCAATTAAGTTTTCAGCCCAGTTTTATTATTATTATTATTATTATTACTCCAGAAGATTGCTCGCACCAGGGAAATGATCATTCTTCTGGACTTCTTAAGATTATTTGATATACAATTAACCAGGGTAACTTTATGGGCTATGTCACATGAATGCGTGTAGGAGGCTGTATTTGCAGGTGGCACCAGTCAGATGGGTGGTGTATAAATAATAAAATTATTATTATTATTATTATTATTATTATTATTATTATTATTATTATCATCATCCCTGGAGGGCAGGAGCAGACCCAGAAGATGGTGTTAGGAAGACTACCAGTTTGTTTTGTCTTTGGCCTATGCAGTACTGCAGTTTTAACCTTGTCCTCTGTGCTGTCCAATGTCTGCATTAAACTGCTGAATAGTGAAGTTATACCAAAATTTGGGCATAGTCTTCTATGTGGATCTCCTGGTGATCTGGCTCATTTTCTTCTGCCATAATAAAGACAGACAACTAAATTGTTTACTGCTCATTCCTTGCTCTGCAGGCCCATGCTCCTCTCTCCTCTGTCTCCCTCCTTGCCAAAACTTCTCAGGTCATCTCCCTTTTGTAACATCATGCTACAAACCACTATAGTATTGCTGTTCAAACAACAGCCTTCGACATACAATTATAAGCATGATGATTTTTCATGGAGATCTGGATTTCCCCTGCCGAGGAGATTCTAAGTTTTCAGTTTTCCTTCTCGTTTTCCTCTTCAAAATATTCACCTCCTTCATTTCTTGCTTTCCTATCTCTCGCCTTCTTCCTTGGTTGTTCTCTAGCCCTCCTGACAACCTGCCGTGTCTCCCCAGGAGTTTCCTGCCCTTGCGCTGTGTAGATCCAGCCCTAACTGTGAGCTGTTCTTATTTTTGTCATTTGAAGTGTGTCTCAGGAGAGCAAAGGAAATAGCAGTTTAGATTTGGAGGATTTTTTGTTTTAAAGCAAGGGGAATAGGGGTTTGGGGACAAATCCTGTGGCCTCTGGAGACAGGGTGGCGAGTTTATGCTGGCACAGAAAGAGGAGACTCAGGAGGCCAAACAACCCACAGTTGGCAGAGAGACGAGGATGTTTTCTCGGAAACGTAGCTTTACCTTTGGAGTCTGTGAAGGGTATGTACCTATACAGGTTCTGGCTGACCCTGTTGCATGTCCTTCCTGCTGCATCTTCCAGGAAAAGAAGGGAGCTGGGTTTATTTTGCATTTACAAAAATTTGGGGGAACTTCCAGAAGAATGAGGGGTTCCTTGAATCTTTTGGGAAGGGGAATGAGCTGGATTGCTCTTCCCTTCCAGCATGCAATGCCTAAATCTTCAGGTCTTCCTTTTGTCCCACTTTCTCCCCTTCCTCTTGGTTTTTGAAAAGATGTCTTGTTGTACGCAGTGTATTTCCAAAGACAGGGAAACAGCTGAGCCTGCATTTCTCACAAGACGTTTGCTTTCAGAGCAGAAAAGGGAAAGCTCCATAGACCTGCAACTGAAAATCACACCTGGAGAACAGTCCTATTGGTACCGTGGTATTCTGTGGAACGTGGATGCTAAATATGGCTGGAATTTCATAGGACTTGGGCAGGCCTGTCGCCAGAAATATTTCAGTGAGGGGGCCTAATGGTAAACTGGGAGAAAGGAGCGTTAATGTAGAGCAGCCAGTATCTAGAAACAAGTATGCTCAAAGTTATTTTGATGTGGATGTAGTAAAATTAAATGGTTATAAAGTCTAAATATGTAAGTACTTCATGTTTGACAGTAATCTCAGTGTTGGTTTGCTCTCTTAGCAGCCAGAATATTGGGAACTGAGAGCAGTTTTATTCCTTATTGAGCAACTAAGAATGCATACACAAGGTACTTTTGAAGCACATTTTCCTCCTCAAAGAGTTCTGAGCACTGTAGTTTGTTCAAGGTGTTGGAAATTGTAACTCTGTGAGAGGTAGATTACAGTGCCCATATTTCTTAGAGGAGGAAAATGAGCTTCAAATGTGCTTTAAAGGTGCAGTATACTGTAGATAAATTTTGCCTACACATTTCACCCATATATTAGCATAAGGAAAAGAATCACATTTCTTTCTCCACCTTCATGAAATAGGAATATTCTGGGGAGGGCCTGGAATATCTCTGAATTCCCACAGGCCTCTTGTGGTTACAAACCTGGATTTTGGTTTATAATAAGGATATCTGGAGTTTGCGAGTCACGGGACTGTATTGTGGCTAAGGTTGTGAACTGTGAGGCAATTCAAATATCACTTTAACCACAAACTCAGGAAGGGGAACCTATGACCTTCCAGATGTTATCGGAGCACAACTACCATAATTCCTGTCGATTTGCCATGCTGGCTTTGTCTGATGGGCAGTGGCGTAGCGTAGGGGGTGCAGGGGGGCCCGGCCGCACCGGCCGCAACATCTGGGGGTTAGGGTTAGGGGGCGCAAATCCACGGGTTAGGGGGTACAAATTACTTGCCTTGCCCCGGGTGCTGACAACCCACGCTACGCCACTGCTGATGGGTAACATCTTGAGAGCCCCAAGTCCTATCCACACACTACCAACTTAATAGCATTTTAAAACCACTTTAATAGCATTTTAAAACCACATGGCTTATCCTCAAATAGTCCAAGGGAACTGTCCTTTAGTAAGATGCTGGGAATTATATCTGTCACTGTGTCCTAATTCCCAGGATTCCATAGGAAGAATCATGATTAGCGTGGCTATGTGCTATTGCTCAGCCTTGCAGCTATATAAGAAGATGATAACTTTAAATAATGTGTGTGATGCACTTTGAACACTGAAAAAGTGCCATAAAATGTTTATTATATATTGTTATATAAGGCTGCCAATAAGGTATACCAACCAGTAAAACCGCATTCTGGCAGTTATCACAAATACTTAAAGACTTGAGAAGCCAGTATACTTTGGAGGTAGTACAACAAGATTTTTTTTTATTTTCTATTTTGCTATTGACTCTTCCCATCCTTTACTCTGATCATTCCGTACATCAAGGCTCCACCTCCTAGCCCACCTTGGCTCCAGGGCTCCAGTAATGTTTCAAATCCAAGCTAGCAACTTTAAAAAGAACTGCAATAGATTTAGAGCTTGCCTCTGGGATTTGTACCTGGGTGACTTTTAGTTGTCCAGCTGTTTTGGTTTGATTTCCCAAATGTTTTAAAATCCACATTGCAAAGCAAGCAATGAGCAACTTAATTTGCATAAGACACTAATTATTAACCCATGTAAATGAATTGTGATTATGTGTGCATTTTTTCCTGTGCTTATTTGTTTGGGAGGAATGTTCAAGTTCTTTCAGGAAACCCTCTAAGTGAGTTTACTGGAAGCAGTAATTACCCCTTGCTGTGCTGCCTCTATATTACCGTCTTTCAGTATTACCATCATCAGTGAGAAACAGATGTTGAAGGCAAAGCTCCTTTCTACCTCTGCATTGTGCTTCTATTAATGCAGATAGATTCTCAGAATATCTCAGCTGCAGTTTGGTCACTTAAGATCAGACAGAATGCATGTCACACTGAGTCTCAGAGTCACCCAGTCCCTAAAATGGTAATGGTACCAAAAGTGGGAAATTGTGCATCCTGGCATTCTCTGCACAGACGAGTCACACTCAGATACAGGTCTTATAAAACAAGATGAGTTCTCTCATTGTTTTGGTAAATGGCCTCCAAGAGTATTCCCCAGCTACCGCTAATGTTTATTGCCCAAGGAGTTTGTAACTCGCTATTTACTGTCATGTGACTTCTAGGATCAGGGTATAATTTATTTTACATGGCATTCCTTATGCTTCTGCTTCTTGTTAAAATTTGGAAAGACTCTGCTATTGTATGGCTAATCAAGTAAGATAATTTATGTCGTAAAAACTCTTGGGGTCCTGCAAACACATCTTACTCATTCATATACAGTGGTACATTGGTTCTCAAACACCTTGGTACTAAAATAGCTTGGAACCCAAACACTGCAAATCCAGAAGTGTGTTTCAGTTTGTGAACTTTTTTCGGAAGCAGAACGTGCTCTGATTTGAGTGCTACGTTGAGGTCTGTCTGTTTTTGCTATTTATTATGCGTTTTTGTTTTTGCGGCTACTGATTGATTGTGTGACTGCAGTACATTGTTTATTGTTTTCATTTTATGGATCAATGGTCTCGTTAGATAGTAAAATTCATGTTAAATTGCTGTTTTAGGGGTTGTTTTTAAAAGTCTGGAACTGTTTAATCCATTTTGCATTGCTTTCTATGGGAAAGCGTGCCTTGGTTTTGGGACGCTTTGGTTTTGGGACGGACTTCCGGTACGGATTATGTTTGACAACCAAGGTACCACTGTAGATGCGTATAGATACATACACACATACACACACGTAGTGAACCGTTGGGCTAACAGCAGGTCACCAAAAGAACTATATGCTATGGAAGTCTGTTGACTTAATTCTCTTTTGGGAATTGTTCCAAGCCTGTTTTTCTTTCACAGAACTCACACATTCCCTTTGTAAAACCTACCAGTGTGATTTCTAGGATTTTTCCTCTATTTAGCAAAGCAGAACACAACACTTGTAGTTCAGGTTTATTCTAATACTCGGCTGTAACCAGGCATGAGGAAGAAGGGATCAAGAATTAGCTGAGCCAAGTCAAAGTGGTGGAAGATCGGGAGAGGTGTTTGTGTGGAGTCCTATTTGGACATAACAAGGAAACTGCAGTGGAACCACCGAAGGGGTAGAAGGAATAGCATGTGGCAGCTTGGCTGCCAGTACTAAAATGGAAAGTGGGATGCAGCAGTAGGCTGGAGGGAATTTTACAAGTAAAAGCATGGAAGTAGGATCACTTAAGATTCACTGAACACTGTCCTAGAGGATTTCTAGGTTAGCATTAAAAAACAACAACTTGATTCACTGGGCAGATAAGTCTGGTACTGTTTTCTGTCCGGAGTTTCTGGCATATGCTTATGTGGAAAATACTACAAACATATACCTGTGTTAACTGGCCTGATCAGGGGCAGGGTGGGGGGGAACGGGGTGTCATATTTCTCAGTTATCGTTGAGATTTTGGGGTTTGGTCTTGAACCCATTGTCAGCTGCGATATTTTCTTGGAAATATAATATGATGATCATTCTCCACTGATTTTGAAAGTGTGGGCCAAGGGTCTTATGAAGTGCAAGCATAACAATTCTTAGGCTTGTAAGTAAAGGTGGGTGTCAACATCTGGGAGGGATAGAGGATCTGCCTGCCACATTGGAGATTTTATGGTGCTCCGATTTTCATACAGGAGGACTGATGAGGCAGAGCGCTGCATCAGTGACACCTTAGATTCACCTGTCCAGGATCCTCAGGCTACCCTTAATCCAGCTGTTCAAAATAAGGTAAGAGGCTGCAGAATCCTTCTTTTTTAAAAAAAACTAGAATCCTTGCAGTCAGGTATTCAGTGAGTAAGGGTGTGGACTGAATCAGCTCTCTCAACCAACTGGTGTGCACATAGTCCTGGCCAGGGCCGGCCCGCCCATTTGGTGAGGTAAGGCAGTTGCCTTACGCAGCAGATCTTGCCTCCAGTGAGTGTGCTGCTCATCACCTCTGCCACTGCCTCATCTCCACCCACCAATGTCTGCTCCTCTACAGCCTCCTTTTACTCCCCCACCACCTTTGTGGGGAGGTCTGTGGAGCAAGACGTAGGGAGCTGTGGAGGAAGAGGTGGCGGCGGTAGGTGGAGTGGCATTTTCTGTTTTGCCTGAAGTGGCAAAAAGTTCTGAGCCAGCCCTGGTCCTGACTGTTGAATTGGACTGGTGAATTGCACAAAAACCACTGTTTAATTGGTGCAGGTCTCCTACAGCTAGGGATATACAGAGAATCCCTTTTCAATACATGTGTGGCCCCTGGTTGGATCAGAACAAGTAGCAAAGGTTGTGCTTTTAGATGGGAAAACTTCTAGACTGTTATGGAAACTCTTCCTCAGCTTAACAGATAAATTACTATCTGAATAATAAAGGTGATACTGATGAATTGCTTTTTTGAAAAAGTGAAAGATTCATAAATCACAGGAAATTAGAATATGTGAGTACTATTTTTCAGTCTGGTTTCTGAATAATTAGAGTTTATGCAATAGTTTTTCTTTCATGCCTATTTCTGTAACAGTGAAGATCAGGAAGTATTTATTTTAACATCAGTGATGAGAAAGTCTCAATCTTATGAAGAGCCTTGCGGATTCAAGTTTTGGAGCATGTGTAAAGGTCAAAATATTAAGCATCATATAATTTCACAAAGAATAAAAGTCTCATCATTTACAGAGATCTCAATCAAAATTTGTGACCTTGAAAATTCATTTCTTATTTCCTGTCATTTCTCACAGGCAGTGGATTTGTTTGAAATGATTGAAAAAATGCAGGTATGGTTTGCTTATTCCATCAAGTTTCAGCTTTCTTAGTGCTGACTCACCTTCCATGCATTAAATCTGCTGTGAGATTGTACCTCCATTGCAACACTGCTGTCGTGTAAAAACCTGCTGTCTCTTATTCCAGTCCTGTCCTGTCCCACCCCCCACCCCCAGTTCTACAGCACCTTCTGCTAACCAGTCTTGTTTACCTCCATTCAGAAAATGTATTTACCTCTTCCCCTTGTTATAAGAAAAAACTGCTCCTTTTCCCTTATGGGGTATCCAAGAGCCCATATAGAGTCCTTAAGTGGGTTCCCTATTGGTAGGAGAAAATGCCAGAGGCCAACCAGAGTATAATGCGAAGCAAAGTGGCTAGTAAGCCCGATCTTTATTAACTGTTGCAACAGGGTCCCCACTCACCACACAAAGGAGGGAGAAGAGAACCCAGAACAATGGTGCATAAGCCCTTATATAGACTTTTGAAATTGCCCACCCTGTAGCCTAAGTAAAGGTAAAAGGTAAAGGTACCCCTGCCCGTACGGGCCAGTCTTGACAGACTCTGGGGTTGTGCGCCCATCTCACTTAAGAGGCCAGGGGCCAGCGCTGTCTGGAGACACTTCCGGGTCACGTGGCCAGCGTGACATCGCTGCTCTGGCAAGCCAGAGCCGCACATGGAAACGCCGTTTACCTTCCCGCTGGTAAGCGGTCCCTATTTATCTACTTGCACCCGGAGGTGCTTTCGAACTGCTAGGTTGGCAGGCGCTGGGACCGAGCAGCAGGAGCGCACCCCGCCGCAGGGATTCGAACCACCGACCTTTCGATCGGCAAGTCCTAGGCACTGAGGCTTTAACCCACAGCGCCACCTGCGTCCCTCCCTGTAGTCCCTCCCTGTAGCCTAAGACCACCCTCCTAAAGAACAGAAGGAGGCAGTCTACAGCAGAAGTCCTGTCTGCCAGGATACTTGATATCAGTCACTGGTTGCTTTACCTGGGCAGCCTGGCCATTCTTTGGTGAAGGCAAATACTTTAGTTTCTGAATCCAGGTCACAGGCTCCCTCTATTCATACACAAATACACCCTTAAGACAGGATGTGTAAGCAAAAGACAATGGGGAGCCTTTCACATTTATTTTCTCCTAACAGAGAAATATTTGAGGTCAATCTGGGAGAGTCAAAATGACTTCAGGATTGATCTCCTGTACTACGTTAGACACGTGGCTTATATACTTATATATGTGTTTGCCTTGTATATTTATGAACATTTCACTTATATTTGACACCTAAGAATTCTTACCACACCTTGCTCCTGCTTGTTACAAATGGGGTGGGTTTCTTTCCGCTGAGCTTCTGTTAGCTAACGTTCATTTGGAGCCAAGGATGTATACACTTAACCACACGATTCCAGGGATGAAATATTTCGTAGGAGTGCCTTGGCATCCCTGCTCTGCCCCACCCCTGGCTGGAGGCTAAGTTCCTGTTGCCAGTTGGCTCAGAAACTGCAACAGAGGCAATAACTAAAAATGGCACTCCGCAGCCTATATGATTTGTTGATTTCGTCAGAGAACCAGCAGCGCCAAACTGCTGGTGGTGAGGCAAGAGCTGGCAATTATCTAGTTGCTAGGTGCCGGAGCGCGAATGCACAGTAGCTCTGACGTAAGGAACATGTGAAGCGAAATCCCCCTTCTCTGCCACCTGCCGTGCCTGCTTGTGTTTTCTTCTCTGTGTTGTCACTATCTGTTTGTGCTAGCAAAGCGAACTCAGCATTCTCTCATTATGCTGTGTTAACTTTCTCTTTTTTTTATTATTTAACAGAACTTGCATTCTGCTTAATTGCAAAACAAAAATCCCAACAGCGTCTGAGCAACAGATAGATAGAAAGATATAGTTAAAAAGATCAAGGTTAAAACGATGGTGTGTTAGAAGCTAAAATTACAGATTAAAACACATAGCAGTTTTACATGTCTGGGTAAAGGTAAAGGGACCCCTGACCATTAGGTCCATTCGTGACCAACTCTGGGGTTGTGGCACTCATCTCGCTTTATTGGCCGAGGGAGCCGGCGTACAGCTTCCGGGTCATGTGGCCAGCATGACTAAGCCGCTTCTGGTGAACCAGAGCAGCACACGGAAACGCCGTTTACCTTCCCACCAGAGTGGTACCTATTTATCTACTTGCACTTTGACGTGCTTTCGAACTGCTAGGTTGGCAGGAGCAGGGACTGAGCAACGGGAGCTCACCCCGACACGGGGATTCGAACCACCGACCTTCTGATCGGCAAGTCCTAGGCTCTGTGGTTTAACCCACAGCGCCACCTGCGTCCCACATGTCTGGGTACGCTCATGTAATCAAAAGAGTTTTTATCAGAAAAATGTACTGCAAAGGTGTTTGCTACCTTGATAATTGGGTGAACACACATTAACTTTTAATCTTAAACTCTCAAGTCTAAGAGGAGGAAAGGAAATGGAGTAACCAGGTAGGATTGGAAAACTACTCTGATGCCTGTCTAGGTGTCTTGAATGGAAACAGTTAGATGGGAAACACCTGTGTGTATGGATGCCTCTATATGCAGCAAGGCTTTAGCTTTACGTTTGGACTGTGCAAACATGGATTGATTCTGACACCTGGATGAGAGGGGAACATTTGGGAGCAGTTTTGGTTGCAAAACATCATGCTCTTTCCCTTTCCTAAAGCAATGGATCTCAGCCAGAATAAGACAGAATGAGGTGTAGGGGCTCCATTCTCCCACTGCTTACAGTGTTTTAGGCTATATGATGTGATTATTTCCCAGATTCACCCGTATTTCTGATTAGTTTACTCCTTCTACACACTGACTGACTATTGTTATGTAAATGGTGAAATGGGCTTGTGTGTCCTAGGTGTGTATGCCAAAGGCACAAATCCTTTTGCTTTGCAAACAAGGGAATTGTTTGTTCAGTTTGTGTTAATGATATTCTACAGTTAATTATTATGAAAAAGTAGCAACAACAGGTATGCTGGCTGTTCTCTTTTTGCAATTTAACCTTGACAATATCCAGGAGTAGGACTTAAAACTTTGTTGAGAATCTTGCTCTCAGCTGCAGAAATCTGAATTTGTGTTGCAAGGGTAGGTGGGTTAGCAAGCATCAGGTGGAGGGGAAAGGAGAGACATTCTGGGCTGTGCAGTTTCACTCTGCCTTTTTCTCTGTCTAGAAAAGTCGTTTGGATGAGCAAAGGTGTTCACTTCCAGCTCCACTCAAGGTCAGTTCAGCTCTGCAATTATACGACTGAACCCTCCAACGGAATTTTAGTACTAAAAATGACAACTGTAAGAGCCGATCCTCACATTGTCTTTATAATGCATGGTATAAAAAGCTGTTTCCCAACATCCAGAGAGGGATCAATGAGGCCCAGATAGGGCTATGCATGTATGATCAAGCTGGGAATCAGGGACAAGACAGCAGGGGTGTGGTGTGCTTTGCTCCCAGCTGAATTGCAGCTTTGAGTGTGTCCCTGTATCAATGAATGGCAGCCTTCCACTTATGTAGGTTTCAACTGTGGAGCTAATAAGGGACTAGGAGGTGAGCCAAACTAATGTAACAAATATACATGAAAGAGATGGGAATTGCAAGGATAGGGAAGAGCTAATGCCAGAGGGATTTCATGAGGAAGACAGGGAGCTGGGGGAATAGTCATAATCTATATACCGTATTTTTCGCCCCATAGGGCGCACCGGCCCATAGGGCGCACCTAGTTTTTTTTGGGGGGGGGGGATAAAGAAAAAAAAGTTACCCCTCTGGCTCTCCAGGCTTCAGCGAAAGCCTGCATTCGCCCCATAGGACGCACTTTTTCCCCTTCATTTTTGGAGGGGAAAAAGTGCGTCCTATAGGGCGAAAAATACGGTATATACTGTATTATCCACAAATGCATATAGTTTGGGTGGAAGAACTGGGAGGCCCAATTATTATCCTTATTTGGACTCAGGAGGCAGGGATGCATGTGATAGGATGTTGGAAGCCTATGCATTTCTTTGCAATTTGCATAATCCCCAGCTCCTCACCCCCATATAACCTCTTTGGGTTTTCAGAGAGAAGAGGAGTACATCCCATACCCAAGCATCCATGAGGTGAGTCACAGCAAAACCAACCAAGATTTGAGTTCCAATTTATTCTTTTTTTAAAAAATGAGGTTGGCTCACGTATGCCCTCAAATTGTGGATCAGGTGTTAGTTTGAACTGACAGCATTTAATGTCTCCAAGCCTTCATTTGTCTTTGTATTAAGAGTTGTTAGGAGACCCCCTATTCCTTTTGATTCCTGAGTTCCCTGGGAAGAGGGATTGGTTGTTAAGCCACTCTAGGAATTGTAGCTCTGTGTGAGGAATAGAAGAAGAGGAGTTTGGCTTTGATATCCCGCTTTATCACTACCCTAAAGAGTCTCAAAGCGGCTAACAATCTCCTTTCCCTTCCTCCCCCACAATAAACACTCTGTGAGGTGAGTGAGGCTGAGAGACTTCAGAGAAGTGTTACTAGCCCAAGGTGACCCAGCAGCTGCATGTGGAGGAGCGGGGAATCGAACCTGGTTCACCAGATTACAAGTCCACTGCTCTTAACCACTACACCACACTAGGGGTCTCCTAACAATTCGCAACATCCTTAATGGAACTGCAGTTCTCAGGATTCTACAGGGGAAGCCATATAACTGTTTAAAGTCGTATGTTACTGCTTTAAATGTATAGTGCAGATGGCAGCTGTGACTGGATAGCCAGATCACAGTCTACCATTTTTTAAACGGCTTCACCAGTTCCTGTCATTTCCCGCCTGAACCTGTCCTACTATTAAGATCAATATTTGATTTGCTTCTCTGGGTGCTTGTACTATGTTTTTGATGACAGGGGAAAGCTCATTTTCTGTGGTAGACTCTGACCAGAATAAAACATGAACTTGCTTTTGAAGGTTTACTTTTGTTTCAGATGTGTGTGTGTACGTGTGAAATTATAGATTAGATTCATTTTAAATTTTCTGTGCCAAAAATGTAACTGATCTGTAGAAAAGATTTGTAGAAAGAGGGGGATTTGCCCTGCCAGACCTAAAGTTGTATTATGAATCAGCAGCTTTCTGCTGGTTGAAAGACTGGCTACTTCTTGAGAACACTGATGTTTTAGATTTGGAAGGATTCAACAATGCGTTTGGGTGGCATGCATATCTGTGGTATGACAAGGCTAAAATACATAAGAATTTCAAGAACCATGTTGTCAGAAAAGCAGTATTTAATGTCTGGTTGAAATATAAAGACTTATTGGAAAATAAGACCCCAAGGTGGTTATCACCAATGGAGGCTAAGGCCTTGAAAAAACTCAATATGGAGGCCAAATGGCCGAAATATTGGGAAATAATAGAAAAAGATGGAGATAACTGGAGGTTGCAGAGTATGGAGAAAATAAAAGATAAAGTGCGAGATTGGCTACATTATGCTCAGATTAAAGAAGTTTTTAAGTTGGATAAAAAGGTAGGATTCCAGGTGGAAAAATCAAAGTAAGAAACTGAACTGTTAGAACCCAGCTCTAAGATACTTTCAAGAATGTATAATTTGCTGTTAAAATGGAATACACAGGATGAAACGGTCAAATCAGCCATGATAAAATGGGCACAGGACATAGGGTACAACATCATGTTTGCTGACTGGGAAAAGTTATGGACCACAGGTTTGAGATTTACGGCATGTAATGCCTTGAAAGAAAATATTATGAAAATGATATACAGGTGGTACATGACCCCAGTCAAGCTTGCAAAGATATACCATGTGTCTGATAATAAATGTTGGAAGTGTAAAGAAGCTGAAGGAACATTCTTTCACCTCTGGTGGACTTGCCCTAGAGTGAAGGTTTTCTGGGAAATGATTTATAATGAACTGAAAAAGGTATTTAAGTATACCTTCCTTAAGAAACCAGAGGCCTTTCTCTTGGGCATTGTTGGTCAGAGTGTGCAAAAGAAGGATCGAACCTTTTTTATGTACGCTACAACAGCAGCAAGGATACTCATCGCTAAAAGCTGGAAAACTCAAGAATTACCCACACTGGAAGAATGGCAGATGCAACTGATAGACTATATGGAACTGGCGGAGATGACTGGCAGAATCCGAGACCTGGGAGAAGAACTGGTGGAGGAGGACTGGAAGAAATTTAAGGACTATCTACAAAAATATTGTAAATTGTATGAATGTTAAGAAAGATGTAAGATTAGCAAAAACATGGCTCCAACAAACTAGTTATAAAGAATATAAATTTAAATTTAATTGGTTGATGAAAAGATAAATTTTGGATAAGTAATATTTTATGATTAAGCTTCAATAAGAGTATGTTAAATCCCAAAATTTGAGACATTAAATATTGGAAAATTATATTATATGAATTAAATTAAGTTAATAATTTGCTGGTAAAATCTATGTTTAGAAAGCAGGAACAAGAGATGTGAGGAAGTCCAAAGTTGAGAATGAAATGTGGATAATGGAAAATATTTTGTTATTATGTATGTTTTTTATTGGTTATACAAAAATTTAATAAATATTATTATAAAAAAAAAAATCTGTAGAAAAGATTTGTAACTGATCTGTAGAAAAGAGTTTACAGCCTGAAGAAGAGACAATGCACGTTCTTTTGTAAACAAAGAAAATCTTTAATAAAAACTTTTTTTTTTAAAAAAAAAGAGAGAATTCAACAGATCAAGATCTGTTCTGTTTTGATCCTCTGCTCATGTCTGATCCTACAACATCTCTCTTTCTGGACAGGTGTTACGGAGAGGGTGGCCCTACCCTCTCATTATCTTACCCCAGTTTGGGGGCTATTGGATCGAAGGGACCTCTCACAACCTTCCCATCCCAGGCCCAGAATTGCATGACCTGCCATCCCCTTGCAGTGGCAAAGTGAAGCTGGAGTGTGACCCAACAGCCAAGTTGTACCGCAAGCACTTCCTGGGAAAGGTAAGAGAAGTTCTGTAGCTCCTGGCTGCTCATCTGCCACTGAGCTGGGTTCAGGGTCCTTGTATCCATTTACAAAGCCCTGAACAACTTGGGTCCTGGGTGACTTAGGGGGTCACCTGAACCCTTATAACCTAAGCTAGATCACTGAGCTCATCTGAAGGAGTGTTTCTGGTCCCTTGAGTTGGTGAGGCTTATTTGACGTCAACATGAAGATGAAACTTCAGTCTTTGTGGCCCACTGCTTAGGACATACAGCAGGCACCTTCTGAACTATGGACTTGTCCATACTTCTACTTGTGCCGTGCCTTGAAAGCATGCGTCTGAGCGGTTCTCACATTTGAAAGTTACCCACTTTCCAAGTGAAACCCCACCATTTAGCAATAGATTGGAACAAACGGGAAGGAACCCGGGGGAAACCCGAATTGCCATTTGTTCCAACTGAGTGCTAAAGAGCGGTTTTCCCCGGAGGAAATCAACAGGACAAGGGGAGGTATGGAAAAGCCCTAACTTCCAAACATTTGCTGAAAACTTTTTTTTTTCAGGGCTATGCAGACAGTCTAGGAAAATGTTTACCATAGTAGTCAGCTGGTGATCTGTTTTAATGTTGTGTGGTTTTTATTGTATTACGCTTGTTGTAAACTGCTTTGATTTTTTTTTTAATGAAATTGCGTCATTAAAATATTTTAAAATAAATAAATAGGTAAAGGTAAAGGTACCCCTGCCCGTACGGGCCAGTCTTGCCAGACTCTAGGGTTGTGCGCCCATCTCACTCTAGAGGCCGGGGGCCAGCGCTGTCCGCAGACACTTCCGGGTCACGTGGCCAGCGTGACAAGCTGCATCTGGCGAGCCAGCGCAGCACATGGAACGCGTTTACCTTCCCGCTGGTAAGCGGTCCCTATTTATCTACTTGCACCCGGAGGTGCTTTTGAACTGCTAGGTTGGCAGGCGCTGGGACCGAACGACGGGAGTGCACCCCGCCGCGGGGATTCGAACCGCCGACCATGCGATCGGCAAGTCCTAGGTGCTGAGGTTTTACCCACAGCGCCACCCGCATCCCTATAAAAATAAATAAATACTATTATTTTATTGGGCACACAGGCTTTTAAAATTTATTATATTCATTGCCTGCCCTTCTCCATGAAGTCCCAGGGTGAGTTACACGTAGAGAAAACTAGTACAATAAAACAAAACAGAGAAAGACAGTCCCACTGCAAAATACCATACATATCAACAAAACCAGATTTCAACTAGGGGAACGGTAACAACCTGAGTACAGTTGCCAAAGGCCAGGTAGAAGAAGAAGATTTTCTGTGATCGCCTAAAGCTACAAAGAGATGGTGCCAAACACATCACAATTACTGTATATTTCCATGTATGTCTAGGTTTCCCCCCTAAAAAATAATGTCAAAAATTAGGGGGTGTCTTATACAATGATACATCTCCCCCCATTTTCTTAAATCTGAGTCCCTCCAAAATAGGGGGCGTCTTATACATGGGGGTGTCTTATAGATGGAAAAATACTATAATTTGCTGGTTTAATTGTTAATTACTGGTGTCTTCTGGTCAATTTAATATTTTGTCAATTAATCGATGAGGGTCAGTTTTAATCAGTTAGGTGTGCCTTAAGGGCACACCTTTTATTCCAGACTATTTTAGAACCAGTATAAAAATGAACCAAACATAAAAGACTATCCTATGAAAGTATTTATTTACGAAAACACTAATTTCATTAAAAATATCCAAGTGGTATACAATAATTATATGTACAATGAAAACCACAGATCACTGTGGAAGAGGGGGAGGCAAAAGCCGTGTTTCTACATGTTGGAGCATCCATTGTATCCTAGGTACTCAGAAGGGGATGGGCAGGGAACAGACACAGCACAGAAAATAGAAAAATGACATAAAAATGGCAGAAGCTATATCCCTGAAAATACCACCAGCATTCAAAGATTGTGTCCGTAATGCTGGAGAGAGGCAGTGAATTCATGACACACCCCCAGCGCACACACCTGCATTACTACATACAAAGCGACACGGCAATGCCTTCCACCCCAATTCATCCTACCAGGACTTCTCTTGTCTCCTCTCATCTTACCTCAAGGCGATCCAGAATTCAAAAGATAACATGTGGCGCAGTGGCTGCTGGAGCAGGAAAAGAGTCTCTTGCTTCTACATCCCTTAGTCCAATATCTCTTTTCCTCAGGAACATCACAATTTTTATGCCAGTGACACAACTTTGGGCTACTTGGTCCTTTCCGTGAAGTATGAACAAGTTGAAAAGCAAGACAACCTCCGCTTGCTTCTGAGGTAAAACAGCCCTTTGGTTCAAACCTTGTGAAATGATTGTACTTTTCAGGTGGTTCTCTGTCTCTCAGTGGCTGTCTTAACTAAGCTTATTTGCCACTTTTCACACACACATAAAAGTCACCAGAATTTCAGAACAGTTTGCAAATCAAAATTGCTGCACATTTAAAAATAGACAGGAGGTGCTGCCAATAATCCCTCGACTATTCATTTGGCAAGTGCTTGTCTTCCTCACCCCACCCAGCACTGCCTCCAGCACACTTAAAAAAAAAAGAAATTCCCTCATGATTGCTTTGGGCAAAGTTCGCAACTGTTGATGTTTGAGAAGGCTAACAAGCCTTATTTGGGGCACCTAATGAAATATTTTTTTAAAAAAAATTACTTAAATTACTGCTTAATATACCACTTGTTTACCAAGCTTTATTTGCAGCATATATAACAATTATAAAAAGAAGTCCGTGGATAAAATTAATTAAAATTTATCCAGTCAGTGGGCAAAAAAAAATTAAAATTGCCTGCTGCGTTGCCAAAGGGTATCGACCCCTCCTGGGTGTAAAGCTACCCCACTATTAGGCAGCTGATTTTGGGTGTCATGAAAGTGTGGGGAATTATTAGCAATTTAATTTACTGTATTTTTATTGTAAGGGAAGTAGAGAAGGACCTGTGCGATTTTTCTGTCACAGGTGCCAAAATAACTTTGCTAGCTTTAGGTACTGTGAACTTTGGGGTACTAGGGAAGCTAGTTTCCTTAGCATTTGTGTTGTTCGTTTGTTTGTTGCAGGTCTCGAACCAGTACCAAGCACGACTTGATTCCTATTTCTTGCCTGAATGAGTTCCCCAATGCTGTCCAAATGGCAAAGGTACATTGTTCCAGGTCCAGCACCTTTACTGTTAGTTGCTGGGTTATTTTTGCCTTGTAATCCTCTGATGAACCAAATCTGATTCCTTTCAGTTACTTGCCCAAAGAAAAGGTTCCATTTTGCTAAGTCACCCATGCCAGGCAGCATAACTTAGACAGTCTCAAATTTATGTCCTAAATTTAAATTTATATCCCACTTAATCAATTTTGAATCCTTGAGTACTAGCCTATGAAAGCAACTAGAGAATAAATAAGTTGGTGTGTGTGTGTGACAAATCCCTTGCAAATACAGGACTGTTGAAAGGTTAAATTTGCAAATGTGAATTTTCACGCCATGTTAAATAACTGAGGCTCATCCGATTGGCTTCAGTGAAAATGGTACCTCAAGTCCCTGCACTAGAAGTGTGTTAACCTCTTTTGCTTGTCCTCCTGCAGCTGCTGTGTGAGGATGTGAATGTTGACCGCTTCTTTCCCGTGCTGTATCCCAAGGTAGGCTCGCTGTAGCCCCATATGCAAACTCTCCCTTTCTCTCTGTGTTTTTACTTCTAACTCTGGCTGTTTCTCCACCTGCCAGGCTTCCCAACTCATTGTTGCATTTGATGAACATGTCATCAGCAATAACTTCAAGTTCGGAGTCATCTACCAAAAACCTGGGCAGGTAAACCTCTTTTCTTATGCACACTCAATGCCCTTTTCTTTCATAGGCTATTTGGGGAGTCTGGGCAAGAGCTTCCTTATGTCCTCTTGTTCCCCTCCATCATGTCCAGTGATCCTCCATTCTTCCTTTCCGGTACACCATCACTCCTTTTTGGCTAATCATCTCCCCTCCTTTGTCCTCCCCCCATCCTCCCTCTGGCTTCAGCAACTGGGAAGGGGGAGCACTTGGAAATGACATGCAAGCAACTAGGGAGGAGAAACCAAGCTGTAGACATCATCTGAGAAATGTCTCTTTAAGTCCCTGCTGAAAGGACCCCTTTAGGGCAGGGGTCAGCAACCTTTTCCACTTCTCTCAGACCATGTGTTGGGCCGGACTATATTTTGAAAAGAAAAATGAAGAATTCCTATATCCACAAATAACCCAGTCTACTCATGTAAAAACACACTCACCATCCACAGGCCAGATTGAGAAAGTGATTGGGCCGCATCCGGCCTTGGGCCTTAGGTTGCCTACCCCTGCTTTAGGGGATTGGCTATGGCCTATGGGCCACCACTGACTAATATCTGTTCAGAACCTATGCAGCTTATCTTCTGCTACTGTCAAAGATACACACAGTCTCCACACCTTCCGCTCTGGCAAACAGGGATTGTGGCTTTTTTAGGAAGGTGAAAGGAAAGGAGAGTGTGTGTGTGTGTGTGTTTGTTTGTTTGGTTGTTTGTGCTTGTGCATATGCACACACATGTGCAAAAGAGACCTTTATTGTACTGGTTATTGGACTCCAGGATAGGTCAAGAACTCGAATGGGAAATGGTGGCCTTCCGTTTTCTGTTTCCTTTTATATAGACCACAGAGGAAGAGGTCTTCAGTAATACTGAAGAGAGTCTGGGCTTCTTAGAGTTTTTGGATATCCTTGGAGACAGGATCCAGTTGCAGGATTTCCGTGGGTGAGTACTTCAGCTGTAAAAACCTAACGGTTTGGAAGTTGTCCTTCTAGGCCCATTTTTCCTTCAAAGACTCTTGCATCGCCTTAATAGCAGCAGATAGCAGTGGCCCTGTCTGGTCCCGTCCTGAGAAGTGGCAGTACCACCACCAGGAAGTTCTAGGCCTCCTACCCTCTTTCACACACCACTGCACACACCAATTACCATAATTCATTCTGTGAATTGTATTTCTGCCTTCGATAAAGCTGCTACCGTTGTTCATGGTATCTCTTCTTCTGTCTGTTCTCCTCTCTCCTTCTCCTTCTTGCCTTATGCTGACCAGCTTCCGAGGTGGCTTGGATGTTACTAGAGGTCAAACAGGATCTGAGTCTATCTACACACATTTCCGGGGCAAAGAGATCATGTTCCATGTCTCTACGATGTTGCCCTTCACAGAGGGAGATGCCCAACAGGTACCGTGGGGACCTATGGAGGACACAGTATTGAAGAAGCCTCTAGAGCAGCGGTTCTCAACCTGTGGGCCCCCAGATGTTGTTGGACTACAACTCCCATCATCCCTGAGCTCTTGCCTTGCTAGCTAGGGGTGATGGGAGTTGTAGTTCAACAACATCTGGGGACCCACAGGTTGAGAAAGGCTGCTCTAGAGTGATGGCAACAGACAAGGAGCTACTTTAGGGTTGATGTGACAAAGGGAAGGTTGTTGGAGCAAGTTGTGATTGGAAAGAAGAGGCCATAATCTGGTCTGGGGATTGCTTGGGTTGACAGTTTAGAATGGATTGGAGTTTAAGATTGGGGTGGGTGCTGTGGACTTGAGTGGCCAAGCTGGGCAGCTTGCATTTGGGAAGCCCAACTCCCCTCTTAACATGCTCCCTTGCGTGTTCCCTTCCAGCTTCAGCGGAAGCGCCACATTGGGAACGATATCGTGGCCATTGTCTTCCAGGACGAAAATACTCCCTTTGTCCCCGACATGATTGCATCAAACTTCCTACATTCCTACGTGGTCGTGCAGCAACACCACAGCGCCCTGGGGGAGACTCTCTACAAGGTAAGTCCACTCGGTCAATACTCTGCTACTTTTACGACGAGTGCAAGAGAGTTCTGCAAGGGTAGCAAACCTCTAGGCTCCTCTGGCTGGCCCTTGGGAATCTCCCCAAGCCACACCCCCTTCCCAGCCACACCTCTTACTGGCCCTGCTTTGCACCTTCCTTGAATGCTAATGCTTCTTGCTTGCCTCACTGGTGGATAGAGGTAAAGGTAAAGGGACCCCTGACCATTAGGTCCAGTCGTGACCGACTCTGGGGTTGCGGCGCTCATCTCGCTTTATTGGCAGAGGGAGCCGGCATACAGCTTCTGGGTCATGTGGCCAGCATGACTAGGCTGCTTCTGGCGAACCAGAGCAGCGCACGGAAACACTGTTTACCTTCCCGCCGGAGTGGTACCTATTTATCTACTTGCACTTTGATGTGCTTTCGAACTGCTACAGGTTGGCAGGATCCGAGCAACGGGAGCTCACCCCGTCGCGGGGATTCGAACCGCCGACCTTCTGATCGGCAAGTCCTAGGCTCTGTGGTTTAACCTACAGCGCCACCCGCTGCCCCCTAGATGGATAGAGAGGGGTGTCTAAATGTGCCTAGAAACTAGCCTACTGTACACAGGTAAAAAAAAACAGTTATTGCTGTGCCCACTTTAGCCGCTAGCCCTGCTACCCGACCGCCCCAACATGTGGCCCATGGAAGGTTGTGCAGAAAGGAATATATCTCTTGGGCTGAAAAGGGTTTCCTATCCCTCCTGTATAGCACTACAGCACTTTAAATCTTAGCCCACTTCTTTTTTTCTTTTAACTTTGCATTAGTTGGCTACAGTGGGGAGAAATTGTGGAGCACTAGCCAGTCTCTTGCCAGTACCTCTTTTATTTACTTACTTATTTTAACGGAATTTACTCACTGGTTAATCAAAAACCTCAAAGTGGTTTACTTTTCTTCCTGCCGGAAGAGAACAAGAATCAAGGTGAAATTTCACCCTATCACTTCCTAAGTCTTAAAACATGCAGAACTGAGGCTCCAGTCCTTTACTCCTCTATTGTTCTGTGTATTTTTTCTGATAAGGAGTTGTATCATTCTCAGACGCTTTGAAGTGTGTGCATTTCCCTCTCTTATCCATGCGTAAGTACACATGAACCTTAGTGTACACAAGTGACACTCCTGGTAGCAATGACTCCTACTGGTGATCAAGTGTCCAAGCAGCACAATGACTTGGGAAAGTCAACTAAAGCAACCCAGATAACGACAAGCGTTTTAGTTTAACTTCAGTGCTATATTAGCAACCTGGACAAATACTCAAATAAATAACAGGAGTGGGTGTTAAGGTGATGTCATGGACTGGCTTGACGGCAGAGGCACTGGCTGGGGAAACCCCAAGGGAAGAAGGCTCAGAGCCAGGAGATTGATGATGGGATGGCGATGAGTGGTCAGAGAGAGCAGAAGAAGCAGACTAGGAGGAAGTGTTGGAAGCTGAAGAGGTAACAGGGTTTAGTGAGCAGGAAGAGGCTGGGGCAGAGAGCAGTGCAGAATCAGAGGCAGGAGAGGAGGGGGCCAAGAAGCAGAGATGAGGCAGGTTGCTGAAGAAGTACTTTGCAAGAGAAAGCAGGGCACACATGCAGTTCTTGCTTCAGGTCACCTACTTTTAATTTGCCACTTTAAAGCAGACTGAGGTCACATCCATGCCATACCCTTAAATCACATGGCTTCCTCCAAATAACCCTGGAGCAAATATTTTATATCATGTAGACATATTCCTAAACCAAATATACTGGGATTCAGTTATGGAAGGAATAAAAAAAAAATAACCCAGGTTATGACCTTCTAAGAGACTCACTAGTAATATTATTCAGTTAGCTTAAGGATAGAGTTCAAGAAAAAGATTTGGAAATGGTTGGGGTTTGTTCTTTGTTGTTGTTGTTTTTTGCTAATTACAGCAAGAATGATACTATGCCCAAACTAGAAAAGTGCTTGCTGTCCCTCTATAGATCACTGGCTAACTAAAATCCAGGACATGGCATGAACGGTTAAGCTAACAAATTTGATTTGTTAGAGAAGGAAGACACCATGAAAATATGTTTGTAAATAAATTGAGTTTATTTATCCAGTATTATAATAACAAGGTGCAGGAGTCAGCCAATCCAGATCTATTGTTGAGGGGAAATTAAACAAATAAAAACACAGCAGGAAAATATAGCAATTAGTTTTTATGTGATATTTATTTGTAAAATAATGCAAGTGTTTAATGTATTGGAAATATAGGAAAGGTAGTAAGTATAACAGACTGTTGGTAATGGAAATAGCTTTTATGTGTTTAGATAGTCGAAAAAGGAAGAATACTATGATTGCAATGATTATACTCACCTGGAATATAATGTATTAATGTGCATTTATTTGCATTTTTGCAATGTTATAAACGAGTGTGTGTGGCTGTGTGTGGCTGTATATGAGATGTTTCTAACATCCCATATCATTTGTGCTCTCTGCTGATTAGCAGTTTCATCAGACAGCAGTTTAAAAATGACAGTGTTTTAATATTATCCCAAGGCTGCAGGCCTGCACAGACCCTGCACAGTGGTCATTCTGTCTGTACTCTAAAACCACTCTGTCCCTTCTGATGGTTGCAGGTTTCTGTTACAGCCCGTGATGACGTCCCTTTCTTTGGGCCTTCTCTGCCAAATCCAGCAATATTCAAAAAGGTTGGTGTGCAGCCAGGAAAAAAAAAATTAAAGGCTTAAAGGGCAGTGGAATTCTGGTAATGGTTCCTACATTATGATCTATTTATATGAAACTTTGAATGTGTAACTACCTAGGGCTGGAAAAGCCCCAAACTTGTGACAGCCTGGGCTCTAAAATATTGTAGCACCTATGACCTGGAAGCCATTTTTCCAGCTCAACTTGTGTTCTTAGATGTGGCTCTAGCATTCCCAATATTGCCACTGTTGTCATTTAATATGTTCAGAAGCACCTAAAATAGATGCTGCCAGTTTCAGCTTAAGCACCTTCTAGTATCAGTACTCACCAGCTAAAAGGATTAATATGCATTTTCGGAAAAATTGTAGTACAACATAGTCTACTTGGTCTTTATAAATAGGAAATGAGGGATTGCCTCTTTAAATAAATCCATATGTAATAGATTTCCCTGCCTGTCAAAAGCTAAAGCACCATAATGAAAGATAGCCTTCATTTCCTATATGTCTACATACTGTAAAGGATTTTTTTCATTGGGAACTGGGAGGGCATTTAGGAAATCATGAGTTTTTAGAGTGGTACAGTCCCACGTGGTTAATTTGAATGTATTCTTCACCTCTACAGTGCAACCCATTGAGGTGAATGGAGGAATATTCTTGTATCTGTGCTTTGGTATCAACATGCAATCTTAAGTATTAGCTTGCAAAGAAGTATCCTAGAACCTTCATCACTATCCTTTGTGGCACCAAAACAGTTCTGGATATATCTATAAGAAAGGGTCTTGTAAGACTTAAATGCTGTGAGTGAGTATTCTCCTCCTTCTGACAGGGCACAGAGTTCCGTGAATTTCTTCTGGCAAAGCTTATAAATGCGGAGCACAGCTGCTACCATGCTGAGAAATTTGCTAAGCTGGAGGTGAGTCAGTTTACTTTTATTTGCATTCATGTATCTTAAAGAGCAAAGATTGATATGAGTACCAGGAAGTAACATATTGGTGATCAATGACAGGATGTGAAATGAAATTCAGGTTCAACAATCAATTGTTGTTGTTTAGTCGTGTCCGACTCTTTGTGACCTCATGGACCAGAGCACGCCAGGCACTCCAGTCTTCCACTGCCTCCCGCAGTTTGGTCAAACTCATGCTGGTAGCTTCGAGAACACTATCCAACCATCTCATCCTCTGTCGTCCCCTTCTCCTTGTGCCCTCCATCTTTCCCAACATCAGGGTCTTTTCCAGGGAGTCTTCTCTTCTCATGAGGTGGCCAAAGTACTGGAGCCTCAGCTTCACAATCTGTCCTTCCAGTGAGCACTCAGGGCTGATTTCCTTAAGAATGGAGAGGTTTGATCTTCTTGCAGTCCATGGGACTCTCAAGAGTCTCCTCCAGCACCAGAATTCAAAAGCATCAATTCTTCGGCGATCAGCCTTCTTTATGGTCCATCTCTCACTTCCATACATCACTACTGGGAAAACCATAGCTTTAACTATACAGACCTTTGTTGGCAAGGTGATGTCTAAATCCAACCTAGAACTTTCTGCACTGCAGCTGTTGCATGGGGAGGGGAATGGTAATTCCTCCTGGTGACTTTAAACTCAAAATTACACTTTGAATAGGAACCAAAACTCCTACAATAGAATGAAAAGCACACTATGTAAGTGTGACAACCACATTCTAGCCAACCTGGGTCACCTTGGGGGAGACCTGGCCACAACAGAGTGTATTATTATTATTATTATTATTATTATTATTATTACTCCTCTCTTGTACCCTCCCATTCCCTATTTAAGGTACTCAGTGCTACCAGATAAGAGATTAACTATTTACCAGGCTGCCCTTATCAACCAGCCTCCAAAAGTTCCCTGGGGTCTGAAGCCTCCTTAGGTAGCTGATGTTAAATATTCCCTTGGGAGCAAAAACAAATTAAAATTGGTTAATCACATCCACTTAGAATCATAGAATTTTGGAGCTGGAAGGGACCCTGAGGGTCACAACTTGCAATGCAGGAATCTCTTTTTTGCCCAACGTGGGGCTTGAACCCACAACCCTGAGATTGAGTCTCATGCTTTAATGAGAGTCCATAGATCTAGTGAATCTCTATGATCCAGCTGATTATGTAACTTATCCACATACAGAGCTGCTTTCTTTTCTGTCACTCAGCCTGATCTTTCTTCCTTTCTGATCAAGCGTGCACCCTTCCCTGCTTCTATCCTATTTGTTTTTTGAAACGTGTTCTCCTTCTCTGCTTCTGGAGCAGGATCGTACCCGCAGTGCCCTCCTGGAGAGCCTTTATGAGGAGTTGCAGATTCGTAGCCGCAGTATGATGGGCTTGGCCTCTGGCGATGATGACAAAATGGAGAATGGGGGTGGTGGCTTCTTTGAGAATTTCAAGGTGAGAGAGGGAATAGGTGATGCTTAATATCTCTCTTCCGGTGTAATTTTGCATTTTCCCATTTCATGCTGCTCTGGTGAATATTGTAATAATACTTTGCATTTTGTCCATTGGAGGTATTTCACATACATTATCTTAGTCATCCCCACAACTGCTCTGACAGGTAGGTCTATAGCATTATCTATGTATTTTAGAAATTGCCGGAGGGGTGCAGGTGGCTCAGAGATAGTAGCTTACCAAAAGAAGGAACTTCCTAGCTCTTAGATCAGTCTCTTAGCCACCATCCTACGCAGCTGTCAATATTTGCTTTTCAGAGAACAGATGCCAGCAGGCTACCTGCAGAGGAGGGGAAATCAGCCACAGGTTTGGGGCAGGGCAGATTGGGGCTGCAGTTGGTGCCTTGTAAACTGGCCACCTTGCTGTTCAACAGTATACCTCACTATGCTGGCTGAGGTGGTCTGTAATGTGGTGTTGGACAACCTCAGTACGTTGCTTCTGGGATAATTCGGTGTCTATACTAAGGACAAAGCCTTGATTTAGGCTTTACCTCAAGGTATGATGGTTGGTGGTACTCTAGATGTTGTGGGGGCAGGGTTGAACTAACCCCATTGTAATGGTCAGACCAAGGGATGCAGGTGGCGCTGTGGGTTAAACCACAGAGCCTAGGACTTGCCGATCAGAAGGTCGGCGGTTCGAATCCCCGTGATGGGGTGAACTCCTGTTTCACAGTCCCAGCTCCTGCCAACCTAGCAGTTCAAAAGCACGTCAAAGTGCAAGTAGATAAATAGGTGCCACTCCGGCGGGAAACGGCGTTTCTGTGCGCCTCTCTGGTTCACCAGAAGTGGCTTAATCATGCTGGCCACATGACCCGGAAGCTGTACGCCGGCTCCCTCGGCCAATAAAGCGAGATGAGCGCCACAATCCCAGAGTCCGCCACGACTGGACCTAATGGTCAGGGGTCCCTTTACCTTTAATGGTCAGACCATTATCTGGCAAAGTTGGGTCTTGTAGTGTCATTCCCTCTGTGCCATTAGGAGGGTCTACCCCCAGAGACATATGGAATCCAAGGGGTTCTGGAAAGCTTGGGGGGATTTTTCAGAAGCCAAGGTTGGCGGTCCTGTTGACCTTCAGTGTTGCTGTGGAATAGTGAGATGCATTGAGCTGGTGACGCAATTACTCCTGAGCTCATTTTCCAAAATTGTGGAGCCTGGAGAGCTCACTGGGTGTCTATGGCTCTCCAAGCCATGAAACAGGATAAATGAAGTCTAGAGTACAATGGCATACAATCCAATGCAAAGTCGGTCAGAGGTGTGCTAGAGCACATAGTTGTGCCTACTGCAAAGAAGACTTTGTTTGCTTACCCCATCACACCTTTGAGTAGCTAGCCAGCAGAGATGTGCTAAGGAGGCTGCCAACCCCTGTCACTGGGAATAGAGTGCCAGCTGTGACATATTTGCCAGCGGCTTTGAGAATAAAATCACCAGCTGTTGAGCTGAATGCAACCACTGTTACAGAGCTGGGTGAGGTGTCCAACACAACATCTTGCCCAATCTTGTGGGATCAGCTGATGAGGTTTGAGGATGTGGGCAAGGTGTTTGCAGTAGTTTGGCCCACATGTGTGCTCAACGTCTAGCCATCATGACTCATCTGAAGTACCTGAGCTCCTGGAGGAGGCAGTGATGCAGCAACTCCTGAAGAAGCCCTGCTTGAACCCCGAGGAACTTTGATGACTATGGACCAGTCACTAATATTGGACTACCACCCAATCACTTTTTGGCATAAGGTGCTTGAGAGGGTCGTCCAGCTGCAGACACCATTGGAAGGAACTGGTTATCTTGACCCCTTTCAATCTGGGTTTAGGTCCAGTTTGAGGACAGAATGGCCTTAGGCATCCTGATGGATGTATGTCCTTCTTCAGGAGAGGGACAGGGAGAGTGCAACCTCGCTGCTTTTGCTTGATCTCTCAGCAGCTTTTGATGCCATTGACCACAGTATCCTCTTGCACCTCCTCTGTGAGTTGGTGGTTCTGCTCATATCTACAGTGCCAGGTCCAAAGAATAGTGTTGGAAAAATTGAGGAGTGCTAAAATGCTAAGGGAGAGGAAGACGTAGAATTACAGCGGTAAATTTTGTTTGATTTAGGGTGAAATTGAAAAGGAGAATGAATTTATATTTAATTGGCTAAAAGGGTTGTTGAATAATTGTTAAAAATAAAAGGATGCAAAAAGGGGAAGGTACGGGGAAGTCCGAGAAAAGAGGCTTATGGAAATAAGGTTAAGAAATTATGAATTTATGTGTTTGTTTGTATGTTGTTTTTGTTGTGTTTGTTAAAATTGGAAAACTAATAAAAATTTATTAAAAAAACAAAGAATAGTGTTGGAGCAGGCATAGGCAAACTCGGCCCTCCAGATGTTTTGGGACTACAACTCCCATCATCCCTAGCTAACAGGACCCAATGGTCAGGGATGATGGGAGTTGTAGTTCCAAAACATCTGGAGGGCCGAGTTTGCCTATGCCTGTGTTGAAGGATTAAATGTCTGCCCCCTGGTGCCTGTGCTTTGGGGTGCCATCGGCTAGGGACAACGTGTGCGTGGTTTTTATGAGAGAGCTCTTCAGGAGTTTGTGGGTTAGGTTAGCAGAAGCGAGTTCTGTCCGCTTGGAAACAACACCTTGTCTGCCCGAGTCCTGTAGGAAGCGGGGTGTTTCTGAGCTCATGTCTGTTCCCTCCGCTTCCTTCCACCCAGCCCACCAGCATCCTATAGTGCTCTTCATGATGTCCTTTTGTGTGTCTGTGAACGTGTCTGTCTCCCTGTTGCCCTTCTCTCCAGCGGGTGATCCGGGGCCGTAGCCAGAGCCTGGATACCATGGGGATAGCCATGAGGAAGCAGCACCAACAGCAGCAGCAGCCATCAACTCCACCCAATCGCCCAGCTACTGCTGGCCTTGCCCTCAACCAGAGTGTCGCCGAAGGCACCAAGGCTATTGCTGCGGTAAGGTATTGGGGAGGTGGCATCATGGGGTGGAGACCAGCATGTACTCAGTCCTTTGCCACTACCCCCTACCACTGTGTACCCGCTGCTCTTCAACATTTTCTGTCTCCAGCTATTAATGTCTCCTTGTCTTGGTGGTGTTTTGTGGCTATTTTCTGTTGGGCTCCCTGCCACCCCATCTCTCTATGTTCATTTCCCTATCCTGTTCCTCTGAGACCCGATTCTATTCATTTGCCGATTCTGACTCTGAAAACAATTTGAGGAACAGGGAAAGCATTTAGGGAGAATCTGAATAAATTGTGCTATTGGTTTTTTTTAATTGCTGAGCCTTGGTGTTTTATGTGAGAATATAAAAACTTTTACAGAGGAATAAAAGATGCTGATGATACCCTCAGAAATTTCACAATAGACATTTCGTGTTTGGTCTTGGGGACAAGATGAATCCCTTCGGGACCCTTTAGCATCGATGCTGAGCAGTAGTTCTCCTGCAGCAGTTGTGGCATCAGTCCCCAAGGCAGGAATGGGGCCCCCAAAACCCTATGCCACTGATTCCTAACGCAGAACAGGTTATCCATAAGGGGTGCAATGTTCAGTGATTCCAAAAGCTACTGAGAGACCCAGGAGAAATGGTGACGTTGCATTCCTGGCATTCTTCTCTCGGCACTGGTTATCCTTTGGAGTGACAAGGGTGGTTTATGTGCCAAAAACAGGCCTGAAACTAGACTGAATTTTAATTTTGAGGGAACTAAAAAAGATTCCATAAGAGCCCGCTTATAGAACCTCTCCCACCACCTTGTTGATGGCTGGAGAGGTTTAGGACAGTGTGTTTGTTACTGCTGACCTTACTTAGGATTGTTCTACCCAAGTATGCTCACCTCCTGACTACGGACCACTTGGTGGAAATCTGCAGCAAGTTAGTTTTGCCTGCCAAGACTTGACTGTTCAGTGATGGACTGCATGGTAGGGTGAGATGAAGCGGTGTCTGGAATGAAAGAACTAATAGCTAGAAGTGTTGCATTAGTGGCTGTTCCTTTGCTTGGCATTAATGTTACCAGTGCATTTGGTGCTGCTCTAGTTCAGGGCATCCTCTGATTGTCCAAGTGGGCATTCAGTCCTTTGCACAAGCACTGAAGGCACCTGATGAGAAGGCCATTTTCGAGAGAGTCTGGAGTTGCAATTATAGTGTGGAAAGCATGCTTATGTGAATTTTCATTCTCAAGAGAGTGCTTAAGGTGAGACCAGCACAGCCACCAGAGATGCTGTAGACTGAACCTGGGACCTTTTGCATTCAAAGCATATGTTCTGCTATCCCTGAGCCATACATGGCCAACTCCCCTGGTGATAAGAAGCATGGCACAGAGTGAATTCCTTCTGCGCTGAGGTTCCTCTGGCATGACTGGAAGAAGTTGGCAAAGTAGATATCTAAGTAGATGTGGCTTACATCTTAAGCCCGTTCTCACGGTACCAAAATTCTCAGTCGGATGTGAGTGCATTGTATGGTTTGGAGCAAGCAGTTTGATCCAGTGGTGGGATCCCATCAATCCCAGCCAGTGTAGCCCAATGGTGTGGAATGGTGGGAGTTGTAGACTAGACCATCTGGAGATCCACAGGTTCCTCAGCCCAGGTTTAATCGGCTCATTCGACAGCACTCTAAATATGGCACTTCAGAAATCTGTATTTGTGATGAAGCTTTTCATTTCTTCTTTTCCCCGATCAATGCTGGGGATTTAGCAGGTTTTCAAAACACTGGATGGAACTCAAGTGTCACACTATGATTAATGCACAAGCCTTCCCTCCCATGTGCTGTTATGGGGGCTCTCACAACCCCTCAAGCCAATTTTGGGGGCATTCAGGAAGGGATGGAAGCCCCATTGCGCAAGCAGAAGTCCTTGTGCAAGGCTCCTTTAGGTAAATCCATCCTCCCATGTCCGGAGAAGCCAGGAAAGACATTGTCTCCTTTGGGGAATTCTGCAGGGAAAAGGTGATACCCACCATCTGCTGGAAGTAGGAGAAATGCCAAAGAAATGTAAGGAAAGGGGGCGCTCTATACTTCCCCACCTTTCCTTTTTTTCTCCCTTCCTTTTTGGGCTAAGCTAGATATTGGAGTAAACACACAGCTAGTGCTGGAAACTGCCTTTAGATATTTAATCCCTGCCCCAGCCCCTGGGCACACACTTTGGCATCTCTGGTAGAAGCTGCATCCCACATCGCCCTGCCGCTGCTCCAGATCTTCAGCTGCTAATTATGTAGGGAGGAAAACTCTTCTGGGACAGAGGGAGAAGATGGGATGGGTTCCATTTTGGGCAGCAGGTGCACATTTACTGTAATGTCTAGCTTAGCCCTCTGGGGCTGTACATGGCTTTACCTTGTGCTTTTCCAAGTCTATATTTCCCCCTGTTCTCCCCTGTTGCTCTTTCATACATGCATTTCTGTCTACCGATCTTTCCATTTTCCCTCCCTCCCTCCCTCCCTCCCTCTCTCTCTCTCTCTCATATGTGTGTTGCTCTTTCTCTCTCTTGGCTCACCCCCTATTTGTCCAACTTTGACAGCTGCCACATCATGCTTGGGCACCTTGTGACTCTCTGGACAGGCTGCAACTGTTAGCATGGGGTAGCAATGCAAGGACAGGCTCTGGAGCCCAGTCTTCCATCTTCCATCTTCCATCTTCCCTCTAGCTCTTACCTTTTCTGCATCCTCCTCTTCCTCTGTCTCTCTTTTTTTCCTACTGTCCTTTCCTCCCCTCTAGTCCTTTGCCCTACCTGGGAGAAGCCCGTCACGCAACCGAGGTAGCCGCTTCAATGGCCGACGCAGTAGTGCAATTGGCATTGAGAACATCCAGGAGGAGAAAAGGTACGGACTGGGCTATAGGGACTTGGAGGACCAGAACACGGGCAGGGGAGAGGGATGGTGGAGAAATTCGGTTTGCATCTATAGGCTAGCTTACCTAATCAGCACTTTCCTTAACAATAGGCAAACCAAAGCACAGCTGTCCCTTAAAATTTGCACACCTCTGAACTTTGCAATGACGTTCTCCAGTCCAAGTAGTGTGCACAAAAATACACAGCCTGAGGGGCTAAAGTGTGCGTATGAGTGCATGAGTGAAAAGAACATGCAAAAATGCTTTATATTAGGGGAAATTGCTTTGCAAAAAATGTGTACGGTATATTAGGGGGATTTTGCCGTAAAATTCTGATGCATTTTCATAAAATTCCATTAAAATTCTGGTGCATTTTCATAATTCCATTAAAATTTCATAAAATTCTGGTGCATTTTCATAAAATTCAATTGAAATTCCATTTACATACAAACTGGTTTTTCAACAACAACAAATAATCACAAACTGATGTGGAATTGTGGGGAACCGAACTTATGATGGGGGTGGGGGGGATGATGAAACTGAAGCCTAAATGGAGACACTGGATAAGACTCAAGGGAAGAATGGCAGAGAGGAAGGACCATGTGCCTTGAGCCATAGGCACATATCAAAGACAGAGGATTGTTTGGAAGACAGGTGAAGGTGGTATTATTGAGGCATCCTTCCCAGTGCTACCTGCACCCATTTTGTTTACCTCATTGTTTCATCGGATTTGGTGAAAACTACCAACAGGACAATAGGATTGAGTATGTCATGCTCCAGTACAGGCAGAAGTTCAGGTAGAAATATTTAAGTCCAATGGAAGAGGTAGTGACAGTTGTTAAACCTTAGCCACCGTCAGCAGTTCATGCACTCAGAACAAAGAGTATTTTAGGTGTGTATTGCTCTGTCTCGCTCTATAAAAAATAAAAATCCCACAACTTCAGTTTTGCCAAAAGACCATTGATTGGGAGGAAGGATGGGACCCAACCCTGCCCTGACCCTTACAAATTGTCTGCTGCTGAGTCCCATCACCACAAGTGTCACCCTCCTTGGTGGTACACTTAGGCCATCATGGAAGCTAGAGCAACAATTGAAACCACTTATTAAACACTTATTAGCATAATTTGTGATTCAGCTGCTGACAGTGTCTGAAGTCTACTTAACAGTGCAATCCCCATATCTACTCAGAAGTGAGTCCCATTCAGTTGTGGGTTAAGGGTTATTTACTCCCCAGGTAAGTGTGTTTCTGCCACACCCTTTATCCTGCTGCTCCAGTAAAATTTGACAGGACCATTAAAGCTAAAAGAAGCAAACGCTGTCAGGAGATGCCCCCATGTGTCTTCAGCGGGCAAGGTCTCCTCCGTTTGCTGTCTGTCTGGTCCAAATCTGGTTTAAAGATAAGGAATCAGAAAAAAGGGGAACAGGAGCCGTGAAGTTGCCCAGTGATAGCAGCACCTAGACATTCTCCTGATGTTTTCCCCATAATGGTGAGATTGTATTGCAATTCTATTTAAATTTCAGCAATAATTTCTAAATTTGCAACTTATACATGTGAATTACCATCTGTAGATTTGTTCTCATTTTTTTGCAGTGCATAACCAGCCAACCTACTCTTAAGTTGTATGCAGAATGACCTAGTGATTCTTTATTCTGGAGACTGCAAAGTACAGTTGGAGCGGCCATCCTCTCCCAAGACTTTTGGCCTTTAAAGCTCCTGTCCTCCTCAGAATGAGCAGAGCTAAAATCTTGAAAGTGAAATCTGATGTGCCCTGCATATTTGTCAAACCTGTGCTATATATGTAGATAGAAGGAACCAACCTACTTTCTTGCAAATTTGAGTACACACAGCCTATATCTCTGCTTAAATCTTTCTTTTCGTGATTAGAGTGCATTTCAGTTGGAATTCTAAGTGAGCTAAACCTAAAAACCGTTGTTTCTGCCAATCAAGATTCTTCATCATGCAGTATCATGGGTCTGAAATGTATATAAAATACGTTTTAGTTTTGACCTGTTAAATTGGCCTGTTCACCATAATTGAGATTTGGGCTAAGAATGGGAAAGCCCCATGAACCAATGGAAACAATAGTGTAATGAGTTATGTACTGTGTGTATATATATATATATATATATAGTTCAATGTGCTGTTTGCTACAGAGAAAGGCAGGAGGCCATGCAGGTCATTGGTTAGACTTTTGGGAAAGGGCCAGTTTCCATTCCCATAACCTTTAGAGGAATTCATTCTGTCCCCATATGGGCTGAAGGAGAATTTAAGGGTCATAAAGAAATAAAGCCACTGGATTTCATGCAAGGACTCTTGGCTCCATGTTGGAAATGTTTTTGTTCCCTTTCCTCCAAAGCAAAGACATCGCTGAAAGGATACAGAAAGTATTGGAGAGCCCAGGGCCCTTCTTTGACCTCAAGTCGGACGGCTCTTCCAGTCCCAGCTCCCCAGAATTCCCCAACAGGAAGAACAAGTGAGTTTAGAACAAAAGAACGCTGGGAAGCCTTGTGTAAAGTGGGGGGGGGGAACCTCCATCCTGCCATGTTATATTAACAGGAAAGAGAGGGTGATTGAGCCAATGCAGCATAATAGAGTAGTGGACTAGGACTTTGGAAACCAGGGTTCATATCCCCAGTTGGCTATGAGACTCACTGGGTGACTTTTGCCCAAGCTTACCTCACAGGGTTGTTGTGATGATAACAATGAGGAGAGCAATGTATACCACCTTCAGCTCCTGGGAGAAAAGTAGAGATATACATTTAACCAACAATAAACAGTGTTTCATTTTTAAATGTGTGTATTGAGCTCTAATGAACTAGAGGACCTGAGCAAGTCTGGGCAGGCTTTTAAGACTTCTCTGCAAAGTGAGGCTTTTGTCACAGAGGCTTATGAACTGTAATGCTGGGCTGGTGGCCTTTGAGATTTATGAGGGTGATGATTTGGGGCTTGTGTGTTCCTCCAGCAGAGCGCTCTCCGGTCAGACATCAGGATATTGCGTGATGCAGCCCTTGTCCCGTTCCTCGTCCAACGTGAGCAGCTGTTGCAGCGGAGTGAGAGAAAATGAGACGTCGGAGGAGGATGAGAACGAGGCGGTCAGTGTGGGGGTCTTGGAAATCCCCTTTCCACTCAAGTAGTCCTCCTGTCCCAGCTGAGCAGCTGCAGCATCCTCTAAGGCCCGTTCTCCATTTCTCTTGTGCAGGAGTTGATGTGTTCCCTTGAAGGTCCCCAAAAGCAGGAGTCCCTGACTCAGAGCGCGTGGTTAGACGATAGCGTCTGCACACCCAGCAGTACCAGCTCACCAGGTAAAAACCAAACGAGTTCTTGCAGGTTCTAGGACAAGACTTGTTTGGGTGAACTAACATGTAACCTTTGCATTATCATTGCTGCTGCAAAGCCATCCCACATTGCACTGACTGCGAGTAGATAGGAACTTTCCCATGTTGATGTCCCTCATGGAGGAGGGATGATAGCACAAGGACTTCTGTGCCTATTTGCATGAGAAGGATGTGGCTACAAGTTTCCAAGCTGGACCAAAGATTCACTATCCTTTAAAAAAAAAACCAGTTCTGACCAAGAGGCGGGAATCATTTGAGAATGACAGCTGCCTTTCCTTGAAGCTGGAAAGCAGTATCACACTTTCAGCTGCTGAAGAACTACCTGGTTTCTTTACAATATGCTAAAGCAAATCAAATACATCCTCTTTTCTTTCTCTTGATTCTACTTCCTCCTGACACATCCCAGAGAGGTGGACTCTGGCTAAAGGCATGAATAAAATGCAGCATCGACCAATGACCCAATGTGGTACATTCCTTTCTTACAGGGACCAGCCACATGCTTCTGGCAGCTTGAAGGCAATATGCCTCTCCTACTGGTGTTCTCCAGCAACTGGTGTTTAGGGATACAATGGCTTTGCATCTGGAAGTTTCATTTAGCCCTCGTGACCAAGAACCATTAATGGACATGTTCTCCATTTTGAAACCACCTAGGGGCTGATAGGGGCTGATGATACCTTTAAAATGTGCTACCACATTTGAACATATTTAAGTGTTGTTTGGTGGTTTATTCATTTTTTAAAGCAGCATGGGGAGACCCCAATTTGGATCAGGACTCATAAAGGCACATTGTTTTCCCCTGAACATTATTCAGGGTGTGTTACATTATAATCATGCAATGAAAAACCAGGAAAACAGGTATAATGGTCTAGGCAATTACAAGTAAAACAATTCTTAACAAAAGCAGTGGGTAATAGGTTGAATATTATGCTTGAAATTTATGTTCTAAGGCTAGGAGGGCTGAAAATGTAGAACAGTGTCTACTGAATATCTCTACAATGGTAAAACAGGGGCAGCAATTTACCAGGGACAGGTATCAGAAAATGGCTGATGTCCCAAGTAAATTAGCAGTACTGTAGCATCCTGTATATAGCTGGCAGGAGCCTGAGTGGGGAAAAGATGGATCTAGTGCGCCAGAAATAGCTTGATTTAACCTTTCTAAATAAAATGCTTAATTCCTTTCAGTAACTCAGCTGCTCCCGCCAAGCAGTGCTGCAGGCTCCATGGAGAAGGGGAAAGGCAGCAAAGTAGATGCTCATCGTTACAGTCCAGTATGTTCTTCTTCTTTTCTTTTCCCCATGACATTAAGGAGGCAGGGAGGTGATTTCATGGGTTCTTCGTATACTGGAAAGCAGGGGGGTAAAGGGAAGAATGCTAAAGAAACTGCCACTTCCTTGTTCCACAGGCCTCCATTTTGTGCTGTGTGTGATGTCATCGCTGGAGGGGTGTCTCAGTGCATGCTGGGTAATTCTCAGGTAATCCGCACCCTAGGGAGCCTCGGTGCCCTAGGGTAAGGGGACAAGGGCATGTGGGCAAAAGGTGATGGAAAGGAAGAGGGCTCTCTTTGTCACCCTCCGCATTCCCTGATGGGAAAACAGGAGGCTGACTTTGTGGCTCTCCCCAGACACACAGGCGGCTCCTGTGTCTTCTCTTCCCAAACCCAACACACCAATCTGAACTTCTTTCCCAAGACAACTGCTCTGTGCCCCCATCACAAACACACCTCCGCTGCATCTAGCAGGGTCTGCAAGTTTCTTGGCGAATTCCCCAAGATTCTTGTTTCCCACAATGCCCTTTCCCCCCAGCCCCATCCATCTCTCTGTGTTACTGCAGCTTTTTTTATTTTTTTGCGCTGAAATCATCTCTGCTCACTGGCTAGCTTTGTGCTTCTGTCAATCTGTTTCCTGCCTCTGTCATCGATGGGGAGGTGCATCCTTCCTTAGTTTGTCTTCAAGAAAGGGGGAGGGACTCCCAAGGACTGTGGAAGCTTTTCAAGGTAATCAGACGCCTTTTCCAGGGGGCGAATTACTTGCCCCCTGAACGGCACCTGATCGGACACAATGATTATATTCTGCCCAGGTCTGTTTCTGTGCAAACAGAACTCATTGGATGTGCTGTTCCAGCTTCGTGTGGCAGGGGTGCTTATGAAAATTAACATGCAGCCCATAAGTGGTAACTAGAGCAGGTTACTTGTGCCCCACAGCTTTGGTGGCCACAGGAGGTGCCATAAGAAGCAAAAAACTCAAGAACTGCACTGGTCTGATTCATATACCAATTTGTAGCTTTGTTCAGATCCAGTAAAGGTAACCCAACTAACATGGCTGAATTTGTCACACACGCTTGTCAGAACATGCTTGCAAATTGTCCCAGTGGGACTTGGAAATACGTTGCGTTGAAATGCTTTCCACCTAATCAGCCTGGTGGATCTGAATATTGCCCTCTCAGCTGCATCCATATTATATTATGAGATTGCTTTCCATGGCTTAAGGGAAGTAAAAAAATTCTGTAAAAGCTTCCCATGAGATTTTGCTCATCCCTGGTTGTGTGTCTCCATATTTGAACCTGGATTCTTTATGGAGATTGCTGGTAAAAGCTGGTTCCCCAGCTGCTGTGCTGCCTGGTATAGTATCACTCCGCCTCTGGTCTAGGGAATGTACTTGCCCTTCGTTAGCATTCACAGATGGAACTGCTTCGATTTGTTAAGCTTTACCAAAGTGTAGGAAGAACAAAGTTGCTTTGGGGGTCCCATGATCACATTTGTCCCATGAATCTACTCAGCTGTTATCAACTTTCCTGTCTGTGCTTCCAGGATTTGATGCCAAAGTGAGACCTCAACAGCAGCTCACCCAGATGTCCGGAGGAGTTAGATGCTGGATTCCCCAAGAACGCCTGACCTGACCTTTCTGCTTCATTCAGTGACAGCTGCACCACAGGCAGTAAGGAAACCAACCACAAAAGTCCAAATCGTGGCATTCGCTCACCCACATGTGTCATTCTAGTTCAGCAACCTCAGGAGATCAAAAAGTCAGGGGGGGGGGACAGGGGTCTCCTGCCATAGTTTCAGAAACAAACAAGAGGAGAGAGATCTTTCTGTCTGTCCTCATAACTGCTAAAATTTAAAAACCCAAGATGTGCCCCCCCCAAGGCCTTCTTAGGAAGGCTGTGTTTGTATCCATTCTTCTGAGCACAGGCTTTATAAAACTAAGGAATGAAAGCCCTTCTCGCTCTAAGGATGGCACCTGGTATGTAAGAGCTCCTCAACTGCTTTATGCTCCGTAGGTATCTTGTGCCAAAGTGCACAGGTGTCTGATGGTGGGAGGGGTTTGTGTTCATCTCATCCTTCATGGGATTCAACAGGTCTTTGTTTGGTATCTCACTGTACAACAGTCCCTCCAACCACTCCATTCTCCCTTAAGTCTCTGTGCCATCAAGAACCTATAAATGTGAATTTGTGACCCTTGCTCCATGCTTGTTGTGTCTGTGGTGTCTGGGCTTGCAATAAAAGACTACTGTGACCAATATGCTCTGATCTTTGTTGTGGTTTCTTAAGTGTTTCTGCCAAGAACTATTTGGGCTTAAAATAAGGGGTCTGGCCTGCACCACATTATCTTCCCGTGCCTTATTTTAGCAAAGATGAACAGGTAAAAACACTGTGTGACCTTAAGACAGTTCCACCCCACTGAAAGTGTGAAGCATGAGATCAATTTAAATTCTTTGGTCTTGGGACGAAGTGCTACACACACTTTTGTCTGTTCTTTGATGCACGGTAACACTGATCTCAGCATCCAGATACAGGTTCCGGATACAGGAATTGTTCTTGTTAGTAAGCAAAGGTTGCAAATTGGGAGGAAACACACATCCACCCAAAACCTGTGTAACCTGAAATCAGGGTGATATCTTGTTCTTGTTTGTTTGTGAAGCACATCACCACAGCGATTCAGCTGTGGCACTCAAGCAGAGGCTGTTCACCAAGCACAAAAGAAATCAGATCCTGCAACTCACTGCTCTACTTCTAATAGGGCTCATTGTAGATGCTTTTCCCGGGAGAAGAGCGCTTCAATGCTGGAAATGCAACAGCACTTCTTTCCTTTCTCCACCCACAGTAGTCTCTCACGTATCCTAATCTAGGTATATTTATCTTGTCTTGTTTAATTAAAGTACAGAGGTACCTCAGGTTACATATGCTTCAGGTTACACACGCTTCAGGTTACACACTCCACTAACCCAGAAATAGTGCTTCAGGTTAAGAACTTTGCTTCAGGATGAGAACAGAAATCGTGCTCCGGCGGCGCAGCAGCAGCAGGAGGCCCCATTAGCTAAAGTGGTGCTTCAGGTTAAGAACAGTTTCAGGTTAAGAACGGACCTCCGGAACGAATTAAGTACTTAACCCGAGGTACCACTGTACCAAACAGTTGTTTCATGTTGTGTCTGAATGAAATTAAGATTCACTGATGGTGCGCGCACGTAGCGTATGAAGAAGGTTCTCAATTCTTGGCATTTCTTGTTGGTAGCGGAGGTCGTGACAGACCCTCTGATACCCCAAGAGTTGTTGGCAGTCAGAGTAGACACTACCGGATTACAGAGACCTAGTGCATGTCAGTTTCCGATGTTTGTAACACATCTGAATTTCAGAAAAGAATCAAATGTTGCTATTATGCAACACTTCTGGGAATGGCGCAGGGGAGCTGTGTTGTTGTCCACAGCGCTTTGAAGCCCTCTAATGACCAAGTTGGACAAGATACACCTCCAGGCCCCTTTTATTATGCCATTACATATCCCCAACAAAGAGCAGTCTCTCATGAAGAGCAATACGCACCTCATTGACCCACACCATCTGTATCAATTTCTGCAGCCAACTAACTATATTGCCGGAAGCAGCAACCAAAACAAGCAACTAAAAGTGAAGCTTCTCTGTTAATCTACATCTCCAGTATGCCAGCAGCTCACACGGGTCAAATGTGTGTTAGACATAAACCGCTGTGATTGAGGTGCATTGCATGTTGATATCATCGCTGTGTTGCCTTCTCTAGTGTCACAAATCGTGTTTATGGGGTTGCCTTCTGCCCATCAGCCCTCCTATGTTCACCTTGTAGAAGCAGACACTCCCAAACCTTTGTGGCTTAGAAATTGCATTGTTCCTCCATAACTCTCAGCTAAAGCTTAGAAGATGTGGGAACTGGTCCCAGCCATTTCTCTCCTGTGAAAGAGAGCAAATTAGATTCAGAATGCAGAAGGGGGTCTTAAAGAAGCAACAAGTTAAATCAACACACCAATTCAATAGCAGCAGCAGCAGAAAAATAACATTAATTTCCTACTTCATCTGACAGGATACTAGATTAAGGCAGCTTTTGACTACAACTGCCTCAGAAGTCTGGGCATTTTACAGGAAGTCAGACAAGGGGAAGGGATCAAACTCTCCAAAGAGCCAGCAGAGTGATGCCTAAGCTATGCAAATTCAACCTGAAGGCAGATGCTTACAAAACTGAATACTCCTCCATCAATAATTCCCAGCACAGTGAAAACTAGGCTAGGCAATAACTCTTTTGTCAGCCACAAAAGGATTAAATGAAGGAGCATTCAGTCATGCTAAAGGTACCACATTCGTGTCAGGGGGCTCCTGAATAACCTGCGAATCTCTAGACAGAGTGAACAGCATGGACTGGAATATTCAGTATACAGCCTGAGGTATTTAAAGTTGTTGAGGTTTTTTAAGTACCTACCTGCAAGTGGCCAGGACTTTCCTTTTGGCATGTTAGTGCAAAATGGAACCTGAAAGACCATTAAATGATAGGCAACAGGATTAAAAACACTCACCCAAGAGATGTCCCAACAGCTCCAAACGATCCGAACCGAAGAGAAGGTGAGGCTCTTCATTAACGTGAGCGACAAAACATGGCAGCCCAAATGCCTGAAGGAAGACATACGACACAAGAGTCACAAAGGGGGCACTGCTTCATCTACACACTTTGATGCAATGTACATGAACCTGCAAAACTCAAACGGGTTCAAGTTGCCTTCTGTGTTCGGCGGCTGCAGATTTATCTTACACTTGGGTTCTTAAGAAAGAGAGAATACATATCAGAGCTCGAACATTGGGAAGAGAATGTGGTCACTTCCGTTCTGTTAGGTTGTCTGAAAGTACCGTATTTTTCGCTCTATAGGATGCACCGGACCATAGGACTCACCGAACCATAGGAGGGGGAGAACAGGGAAATTTTTTTTTTCTTGTTCTCCCCCTCTAAAACAAGGTGTGTTCAAGGTGCATTCACCCGAGCTTGTGGGGCTGATGGTGGGGGGAAGTGCTGCTTTCCCCCACCGCCAGCCTCAAAGATCCCTGAAGCCTTTGGACCGCAGCGCCCCGCTGCCCTGCAGAGGCTTTGCGCACAGCCATCCCCAAGCTAGAAGAGCGAGATGGAGCACTCCGCAGCGCTCCGTCTCGCTGTTCTGCCTTTGGGCTTAGCGGCGCAGCCTGCATTCGCTCTATAAGACGCACACACATTTCCCCCTAATTTTTGGAGGGGGAAAAGTGCGTCCTATAGAGTGAAAAATATGGTAGCTTAAAAGCCCGATGGCTCACCAGGACACACAGATTCAGGAATTTGATACTGAATCAGTATATTGGTACATCTCACTGAGTACTTGCTGAGTACTGTCTTCGCTGACTGCCAGCAGCTCTCCAAGATTTCAGACCAGCCCTGCCTGGCTGCAGGGAATCCAATCCCTTCCATGGTGGGCAGCCAAGAATGAGATACAACGCTAGTGTGTTTTAAAGAAGCTTTGTGAAAAAAAATAAGGAATATTGCAAGAATGTAAATGAGGATAGAAAATTTTTATTTAAAGGCGATATTAAAATTAAGGAATGTGAAGATAGAAATTTAACTACGGATGATTGTCAGAGGAGTTGAGGGAGGTCCAATAAGTTAAAATATGTGATGTGAAAGTTTGTATGATTGGAGATTTTATGGAAAAATTTAATAAAAAAATTAATAAATAATAATAAAAAATAAAGAATTAGATAAGCAAGATACCCAAATATTTTACTCAATATTCACAGCTCTGAAAAATGCCTCTCCATTGCAGTAATGGCATTGCTCCAAGTAAAGCCCCACTGCCTGCGTCTCTCCGATTACATGTCATCTCTATGTTGGCAGATCTGTGCTTTCTGCCTCTGAGCTTTCTGTTCTCCTACTTTCCATGCTCACCAGGTTCTGGGAGAAGGGGGGGGGGTCTGGAATGCTTTCTAAAGACACTGAGTCTGTCAACTGTCTCTTCCCTGGTGCTGCTCCCCTCCCAATATTTACCAGCTTCTCTCCTCTGCAGCCTCTGAACTATGACCTTCTGCAAACCACTGTTGTAAATCTATACTGTCTCCCTCTTCTCTCGGAAGGACTCCAGTGAGGATTGAACCTGCGGCCTTCTGCATCCAAAGCAGACGGCCTGTTTCCCTATTGTTTGGACATCCAGGCACTTGATTCCTCCGGGTAACCCTTCACGAAAAAGGGGCAGGGGTGGAAGATGCACAGTGGCGTAGCGTGGGGGGTGCAGGGGGGGCCGGCCGCACCGGGCGCAACATCTGGGGGGGCGCGCTCGCCGCCTCCGGAGTCGCCGAAGAGCCTCGGGCGCAGGCTGTAGCAGAGCCCCATGTCTCGCGGAACCGATGAGCTGTGCGTGCGTCTGGGCTGAAGGCGTCCAGCAGGCAGCGGCTCTCAGCGCTCGCCTCGGTCCCCGCGCGCCAGGCAGCCCCTCCTCACAGCCCTGCCGCCGCTGCTGCCGCTGCAGCTGCTGGGCCATGTTGCATTTTCCTTGCCTCTCTGCCCTCCTCCTCCTCTGGGCAAGCGGCGTCGTTTGGGCGGCAGCACCAGCGGCAACTCGCCTCAGATCACCTGACACGGACCCGCCGCCGCCACCGTGGCTACCTTACCGTAAATACCCCAGCCCAGGCAGCAGCAAGAAGAAGCTGGCAGCGGCGGCAGGTTAGGGGTTAGGGGCGCAAATTACTTGCCTTGCCCCGGGTTAGGGGGCTGTCAGGGCTGCCTCTAGGTCCCAGCTCACAGAGGACCAACGCTAGGCTGTAGTTATGTACAAAAGTCTTTATTGAGATTCAGTTTCCATTTTAAAGCCGCAGCGTGCAGCTCTACGTCTCGACCTTAGACCGGCGAAGTCCCGTCTGAGTCTCCTCCCCTTCCACACCAGTTTAAGACTCTCGCCTTGCTCCACCTCTTCCTAAGTTCCTTTCTCCTCTGGGCCCTCCTGCCCGCTAGGGTCTCATCCTTCCTGGACTCCTCTGACGCTGACCCTGACGATTCTTGCCCCTCCTTCCGGCGGGCTTTAGGACCTGGTTCCCTATCCAGGCTACCTTCTGTGCCGCTCGCCTGTACCTTTGAACTTGGCGCGCGCGCCCAGCCTGCAACTTTCCTCTTGACCGTTAACTCGCTTTCCGATGGAGGCGTGGTCAACCCTGACTCATCTTCTCTCGCTGGTGGTGCATATGTGGGCTCTGACACCTGGGACTCCTCCCCCCCACTACGCTCTGGTGGGGAAGCTGGTCCTGATTTCCAACTGCTGCTCTGGGAGTCCCCGCTGGCCCCTTGCTTCTGGGGTGTCCCCCTTGGGTCGCCCCTTGCCCTGCCCATCGGCGCCCCCTTCTGTGAATCTTCCGATTCGCTGGAGAGGCTCATGGAATCTATCGGGCTGCTGTCATATTCTCCTACGCTGCCCTCAGATTGCTCCCCCTCGCTCTCCGTCTCCTCCCTGCGCTCCCGCTGAGTCCCTGACAGGGGCGCAAATTATTTGCCTTGCCCCGGGTTAGGGGGTGCAAATTACTTGCCTTGCCCCGGGTGCTGACAACCCACGCTACGCCGCTGAAGATGCACAGCTCCTGATAAAGTATTTGCAAGGATGAGGAACCAGCAGAACTCAAGACATCTGTTGGACTCGAACTCCCATCATTGCTAGTCACTGACCCTACTGGCTGGCACATCTGCAGGACCACAGCTCCCCCCCCCCCCGGCCTGATGCGATGCCAGTGTCTCACCCCATATTTTAGCGCTTCATCTGTTGTAGCTTTCAGGCGATTCTTCACCTCTGGTGAGGAACTCATTTCCAGAAGTTTCCGAGCTTGGTCTGAGGACAACCCTGCTCTCTCTGCAGCCTGAAAAGAGACAGATGGAGAAAAGCAGTCGCCGCAGTCGCTATAGCCAAGGTTAATTGGATAACGCTTGAAAAGGTCTCCGGTACTGACACAGGAATTTAACCGGCATGGAGTATTTTAAAGGAGAGCACAGCAAAAACAAAAAAACGAATTTGCTTTGCTGAGAAGCAGGTGCAACCAGCAGGCAGGGGAAGTGCTGGTTTTGCAACCTTGCCAGGTTAGATGCACACACATGAAATGACTTGTTCCCAGATTGTCAATATTAAAAAGGTAAAGGTACCCCTGCCCGTACGGGCCAGTCGTGTCCGACTCTAGGGTTGTGCGCCCATCTCACTTAAGAGGCCGGGGGCCAGCGCTGTCCAGAGACACTTCTGGGTCACGTGGCCAGCATGACGAAGCTGCTCTGGAGAGCCAGCACCAGCGCAGCACACGGAAACGCCGTTTGCCTTCCCACTATAAAGCGGTACCTATTTATCTACTTGCACTTAGGGGTGCTTTCGAACTGCTAGGTGGGCAGGAGCTGGGACCGAAAGACGGGAGCTCACCCCGCCGCGGGGATTCGAACCGCTGACCATGCGATTGGCAAGCCCTAGGCACTGAGGTTTTACCCACAGCGCCACCCGTGTCCCTCATTGTCAATATTAAGCTAGGCTAAATTCTGACCATATGGCCCACACAGCTGAGCATTGCCTCCCTGGACAGGAAATGGCTCTGCAGAGTGCTGGGCAGAGATCTTTGCCAGGCCTGCTTGGCTGAAGCTGCCAGAGACTCACCACGGGGCCTTCAGTACACAAAGCCCACCGCCTACCACTTAACCACAGATCCTTCCTATACATACTAAATAGCACAAAACACTGCAAAGGAAATAAGATGCAGGTCACGTAGCAGGATGTTCTGAATATGTGGGCACAGAGAATTTTCACCAGGGAGTGCAGAAAGCAGTCTAAAGCTACACTGAACTGCTTTCATTTAGGTCAGTTTCCCCCCCCCCTTAAAAAAGGGGGACAACACCAAGAAAGCCATGCTAGGAGGAAAATAGGTAAAGGTAAAGGGACCCCTGACCATTAGGTCCAGTCATGGCCAACTCTGGGGTTGCAGTGCTCATCTCGCTTTACTGGCCAAGGGAGCCGGCGTACAGCCTCCGGGTCATGTGGCCAGCATGACTAAGCCACTTCAGGCGAACCAGAGAAGCGCACGGAAACGCCGTTTACCTTCTTGCTGGAGCAGTACCTATTTATCTACTTGCACTTTGACGTGCTTTCAAACTGCTAGGTGGGCAGGAGCAGGGACCGAGCAATGGGAGCTCACCCCCTCACGGGGATTCGAACCGCCGACCTTCTGATCAGCAAGTCCTAGGCTCTGTGGTTTAACCCACAGCGCCACCCGCGTCCCAGGAGGAAAATAAAACCATGCAAATCCTCTTCTGCATATTTTCTGTCTGACTAGCTAGAACTACAAAGCTAATCCTTCTGCACTGCAAGGTTACCTGAAAAGCTCTTCCTGCAGGTCCGCAATCATGAAGTCAAGAGTATAAACTTCTGTCGCAATAGAAGAACGATCACTCAGCAGATCTCCACAGGCAAGTCTACAGCACCTAGACCAATTCATCAACCTCAGGTCCCCAAATGCTGTTGGACCGCAACTTCCATCATCCCCAACTATTGACCAAATGGACTATGGATGATAGGAGGCTGAGGTCTAACAGCACCAGGAGATGCAAGGATGAAAAGCGTCCATCTAGACCAGGGTGTGTCACAAACGGGAGTACAGGCAGCGCTGCAGAACCGCAAGAGAAAGAAACTTACTGCCAAGATGCTCTCTGGCTGGGTTATGTCTTCATCCTGAAGAGACAAGGAGTAAGGCAACTGATTACAAATCTTTCATGGACAAGAGACTGACTGTGCAAGGGAGAGTGAAGATATCAAAAATAATTAACTTCCTTCTGCTACAAGGAACAAAGCTCCAAGACACACACACACACACACACACACGGACAAGGGTGCCATGTCACTCACTTCAATCAGGAGTGTAGAACCTGTGGCACTTTCAGAACTACCAACTTCCTTCACCCCTTGGCCAACGGGAGGACTGTTATGCCTCCCTGATCCTAACGGAGATGGGTACCAGGAGCAGAAGTTCACTTCACCAAAGCTATAGCTACAATGATCACACCGAAGTGAAGGGTGACAGGAATGGCGTATGGCTTGGAATCTTGAGGAGCAGTAGCCGTGTCAACTGCAAGCAGGTAAAACTCTTCCTGCTTTGCTGAAGGGAGAAGAGACATGCTGGACCATCCCAGGAGGACTCTGGAGGCTGGGTTTTTATTTGTTTGTTTGCTAATTAGCGGTCAGAGAATTGCTCTGTTTATTATTTGAGCATTGCTAATAATGTTTGCTATTATTTATATGGCTGGTATGTTCTTTTTGTTTTTCCATAAATCTTTTGTTATATAAATATTAGTGTATAATATGACATCCCCCCCCACACTTCCCCCTATAGTATTATGTATTGTATATTTTTCTTTGCTGCAAGTCACTTGGAGACCTTCAGGTGACAAGCGACAAGTAAGTTTAATGAATAATAATAATAATAATAAATAAAATGATTTCTATGGAGAGACCCTGCAAGTTATATTTGCCCCTTGTTTTTTCATTCCACCCAGACCTATAGAACTTTGTTGGTCCCATCAAAGAGGAGCAGAGTCTATCAGTCCTGGGCTGTGGCTCCTAAGCGCTATAATACTGCCTTGGGAGACAGTAAAAAGAGATTTAAGGACCCCATGGAGAGCCACCACAGAGTGATGCATCTGATTTTGGGGGGGGGGGGTTGAAAACTGTGCAAAATCTGGCCCAGGGCATTTCAACTATCTTGCCTAAGCATCCTGAATAAAAAGTAATTACTTTATATATTTAACTTTTACTGCGTTTTCAAACACACTGATACAGTGAGAAGCAGCGGGACGTTCCTTACAGAGGAGAGGGTAGAGAAACAACCGAAACACACAAGAATATAGAAATATAGGAATATAGAAGTATACGGAGGGATTCTGGGCCCTGTTATTTTAATCAAAACCATATATTTTGATAAACGGGGGGGGGGGGCGGGGATGCCCTGCTTTATTTGTGCAATTAATAAACAGAAGAAATAATCACGACAGGCCCAGAAGCACCTGGAGAGACGCACGAGTACAACCATACTCACGCGGGACCAAATGCGCATCCAAAGTTCTCTCGACACGGGCTCCAAAAACTGCGGCTCTGCCATATCCACGGCTGTGACAAAGCGCATGGCTTTCAGAGTGCCTGCATTTGGGCACAAAAAGCACCAGAGTCAGTGTAAATGTCAAGAGGGGAGGAATCCATTGCTACAAAATACCAAAAAAAGAAAAATAAATAAAGTGCCCTGTCAAAGAAGAAGAGGCCAACCCCCACATTAAAAAACCCTTATTAGGAAGGCTTGGCTTGCATGAAAACTGTGCACTTGCTGAGAGAGTCCTATTTGTGTGGGGCAGCCACGGACTCATTGTGCAACGCTTCTCAGTTCTTCTCCATTATCTCCATGTATCCCCACCAAACATCTCCCTCTGCTTACCCTTCTCAAGAGCAGTCCCTAGGAAATCCTTTATGGGATGCAGTGGCACCTGGCAGAATTTTGCCATTCGCAGGAGGTCCTTCGTCATGTACTCTCCTTTCTTGGGCACCAACGCTGGGGGTCTGTTACCTGTTGCGGAGGATAAGGAGATTTCAGAGACAGAGGCTACTATGTCTTACGACCTCTCATCCTTACATCGTCGTTGTCACCTAAACCACTGAGCCTCTTGGGCTTGCCCATCAGAAGGTCGGCGGTTCGAATCCCCATGAAGGAATGAGTTCCCGTTGCTCTGCCCCAGCTCCTGCCAACCTAGCAGTTCGAAAGCACACCAGTGCAAGGAGATCAATAGGTCCCACTGCAGCAGGAAAGTAAATGGCATTTCCGCGCACTCTGGTTTCCGTCACAGTGTCCGTTGCGCCAGAAGCGGTTTAGTCATGCTGGCCACGTGACCTGGAAAGCTGTCTGTGGACAAACGCCGGCTCCCTCAGCCTGAAAGCAAGATGGGCACCGCACCCCACAGTCACTTAATTGGGTATATAAGGGGTGTGACCATTTTTCAGGTGTCCTGGGTACACACTGCATAAGACTGTCTACACCAAAAACCAGCATCATAAACGTAGCCCAGTACCTAACTGGCAACTAGTGCCCTTCTTTCAACAGTGGATACATTGCTCCTGAGAGCAGCCAAACAATGGCATTTTGCATCACCTTCCAGACCGACCTCAAGAGTAGTCCCACATACAGTGCATTGCAGTAATCTAGCCTGGAGGTTACCAGTGCATGGACAACAGCAACCAGGCTCTCCCAGTCCAGAAACAGCCATAGGTGTTGTTGTTTTGTCTTCCTTAAATGAACTTCATCAAAATTAGTCTTCACAGCCACTAAGTGCAGGATCTGTAATTCATGATGCAGCTACAGATTCCCTGATAATACCGAAAGCAAGCAATGAAAACAAAACAAATATGAAAGCAACACTTGCTTGGGGAAGAAACCTAATTTTACAGGCCTTGATGACTTGGGAAATGGTAGTTTTATTTTCCCAGGGCAAGACTGCATCTAAGGGGGTATGCAAGAAAGAGACCAATATGGAATGTAGTTCTTGTCTACATATTTTATATACCGTATTTTTCGCTCCATAAGACACACTTTTTCCCTCCTAAAAAGTAAGGGGAAATGTGTGTGTGTCTTAGGAAGTGAATGCAGGGGGGAGGCAGGCAGGAAAAGCCCCCAAGAGCCACACACAAGCTCCACGCGGCTCTTGCAGGCTTTTCTCCAGGAGGGAGAAGGGACTGACTGGCCGCGTCAGTCCCTTCTCCCTCCTCGTAGAAAAGCCCGCAGGAGCCGTGCGCTCCTTAAAGGGTGCGTGGCTCCTGTGGGCTTTTGCGGGAGGTGGGGGTATTGCCATAGCCACGCGCAGCCCCTCTGGCCGGGAGAGGCTGCGCACGGCTATGGCTTCTTTAGCCGCGCGCAGCCTCTCCTGGCTGGAGAGGGTGCGCGTGGCTAAAGAGGAGGCCAAGACAGCGAGTGGGATGGATCCCGCTCGCTGTCTTGGCTTCTTTGCTCTTTGGGGCTGGGGGGGGGACACGGGCTTCCCCCGGCAGCCCCAGAAGCTCTGGGAGAAGCGGACAGGATTTTTTTTCCTGATTTCCCCCTCTAAAAACTAGGTGCGCCTTATGGTCCGGTGCCCCTTATGGAGCGAAAAATACAGTACATTTCAGTTGAACTCAGTTCTGTTAATCAGCACTTACCAGTCGAGTGCATTATGCCTCCAAGGAAAACAGGTCGGAAGCGGAGCTCCATGTTCCAGATGGGACGGTAGCGGCAGAGAACCTACATCAGTGAGGAAAGTTGAGCGATGATCATCAGCAGCTCAAAACTCACATGTGAGGAGAGACAGAGAGAGACGGACAGAGGCAGAGAAATAAAGCTATTGAGAGCCAGCAGGCAGGTTACAGAAGGCAACTTCTGCAAGGCAGATTCAAAACAGCATCTGCGTTAGTCTGCAACAGGGTAAAAGAGACAGGTTACAGGTGGTACTTCAGAAACAGGCTCACCATGGTATGAACTTTTGCAGGGAATAAACTACGTCATCAGATGCAAGATTAAGAATGTATCATGAATAGACATTGGGGGAAGCCCAAAGATAAAATCAAGTTAATGCCAGAAAACAAGAGGAATGCAAAGACACAGCTTAGTGAGAGTTCTAAACATGAATCTGCAATCTGAACAGTAAGGTAAAGGGACCCCTGACCATTAGGTCCATTCGTGACCGACTCTGGGGTTGCGGTGCTCATCTCGCTCTATAGGCTGAGGGAGCCGGCATACAGCTTCAGGGTCATGTGGCCAGCATGACTAAGCCACTTCTGGCGAACCAGAGCAGCGCACGGAAACACCGTTTACCTTCCCGCCAGAGCAGTACCTATTTATCTACTTGCACTTTGACGTGCTTTCGAACTGCTAGGTGGGCAGGAGCAGGGATCGAACAACGGGAGCTCACCCCGTCGCGGGGATTCGAACCGCCGACCTTCTGATCAGCAAGTCCTAGGCTCTGTGGTTTAACCCACGGCGCTACCCGCGTCCCTAATCTGAACAGTAGCCTTGACTATTTGTGCAAACTACGGAGGAATCTCAATTGGGCTGGGGCAAGAGCTGGAAAGGATGAGAAGGCGGCCATCTAGCCTTGTCAAATAAATGGCAGGATCAACCAACTCCTGTATTCCTCTGGTGATTAATCATCTAGACCAAACACCTGCCCAAACTTCCTGCATCATTAGCACATGCCATTCTACAAGTTTCTAAAGCCAGCACCCGCGTCATGCTAGCTATGAACGTCATTTCTAAACTTTAAAATTTCTATGCTTAAGGCAAAGGCGACCGACCCCCTTCTGCATTCAGGATGAATGCTCTATGGGCAGATTGGTTGGAAGCGACCTCTGTACAGCTTGGCAAACTATTTGGTTCAATTCCTAATAAACACCCACAATTGGCACATGGAAGAGATAAGTAACAGTTGGAAAGTTGCAACACTTTCAGCAGCAGCAGTAAACAAGGCAAAGTTCAGACAAAGGTATTTATACTGTACAAAGGTACCAGGTATTTGGGAAGCTGAGATCCCTCTGGGTATTTGAAAAAGCTGCCAGAGCTGCTTCCACTTCAGAGTCATTTCCTTTATTTTATTTATAAAATGCACTTAGAATTACCATCCTTTGCTCACTCAATTTTATGCAGCAGTCAGATGGCAGCATTATCACAATAACTGTTGGGTAAGACCAGGGGTCAGCAAACTTTTTCAGCAGGGGGCCGGTCCACTGTCCCTCAGACTTTGTGGGGGGCCAGACTATATTTTTTTTTGGGGGGGGGGAATGAACGAATTCCTATGCCCCACAAATAACCCAGAGATGCATTTTAACTAAAAGCACACAGACTGCTCATGTAAGAACACACTGATTCCCGGACCGTCCGTGGGCCGGATTTAGAAGGTGATTGGGCCAGATCCGGCCCCTGGGCCTTAGTTTGCCTACTCATGGGTAAGACTCTCCCCTTAAAAAAGCTCATCAACTCTGGGCAATGACAATGGATAGATCACTGCCAGTTTTATTATATTGGCAGTAGATCCCAGTCTCTAAAGAGTTGGGCACGCCTTCTAGTTCCCCCTGCAATGCAGAAATATGCAGCTGCCCCATACAGGATCGAACCTGCAACCTTGACATTATCAGCACCAGGCTGTAACCGGCTGAGCTACCTTTGCACCTGGTACTTGTGCAAGGTGGCAGTACTTGGAAGGGTGCTCCCGGGTGAAATCCCTGCGTGGAACTGCAGCCTCGGATTGCCAGTGTGTGCAGTTTTAGATTTAACAGGTTGTTCTTCCAGAACACAGTATTGTAATCCAAACACCTGTTGGCCTCACTCTGCGTTTCGCAGCCCTCCCTGCTTCCCACGCGCAGCAGCCGACGCGGGGACTAAATGCGTTAACAGCCCGGGGCGCGTCACGAGCGCTCAGGGGCGAGCGGGCGATCACTTATTGAACTACCGCGATCGGCCGGAAGCACACCGGCGATCTACCTGTCGATCGCAGGTCGACCAGGACACTTCCGACTTTGCAATTCTACTTTTCGTGACCCTCCTAAGTACGGAAGGAAAACCGAGGGGACCCGCGGAGAGTGGACATCTGAGCAAAACCAAGTTGCGCAGGAGTTCTTGGAGAGGGGTGCAAGGAAGGGCGGCTGTGCCAGCAGGGTGCTGCAATCTGGGGGGAGAGGGGGGGACTGTCCCGGTCCCCCCTCCAGGCCCCCTTCTTCCACCGCGGTTACCTCGAATCCCAGCCAGGAATACGGAGACAGCACGTCGTAGAAACACTCCACCAGTTTCTTGCTGCTGCTGCTGCTGCTGCTGCTGCTGCGCAAAGCTTGGCGCGCCGCCGCCATAGCCCTCCCTGGGCTGCCAGCTGAGCCGGAGAGGAGAGGACGGGGCGCTCGCGCGAGGAAGGCCAGCATGAGATGGGGAAACGGAGGCTGCACCTCGACACAAAAGCACCTCCTCGCTCGGGACGGTCGAGGGCCTCCGGGGCTCCGCCTTCTTTGGGCTCAAGGGCCGAATCACAGGAGGAGGAGGAGGAGGAGGGGGAGAGGCTGCTCGCTGCCGGCCCCCAGTGGCAACAACGCGCTCAAGTCCCCTTTCCATTTTTTCCCTTTAAAAATATGGCCTTTTAAACATTGGTCCCACCGTTAAGGAGAATCATGTACGATGGTAAAAGGTAAAGGTAAAGGTACCCCTGCCCGTACGGGCCAGTCTTGACAGACTCTGGGGTTGTGCGCCCATCTCACTTAAGAGGCCAGGGGCCAGCGCTGTCCGGAGACACTTCCGGGTCACGTGGCCAGCGTGACATCGCTGCTCTGGCGAGCCAGAGCCGCACACGGAAACGCCGTTTACCTTCCCGCTGGTAAGCGGTCCCTATTTATCTACTTGCACCCAGAGGTGCTTTCGAACTGCTAGGTTGGCAGGCGCTGGGACCGAGCAGCGGGAGCGCACCCCGCCGCAGGGATTCGAACCGCCGACCTTTCGATCGGCAAGCCCTAGGCGCTGAGGCTTTAACCCACAGCGCCACCTGCGTCCCCCATGTACGATGGACCAGCTAATAATTCCTTCCTTCGTTCGTTTGATTTGTATGCCACTTTTTGCACAAAAACCAACAACAAAGATGGACTTACTGAAGAATATTGTTGTTCCTAACAACCCTGAGAATTCTGGATGAAATTAATATTTTTAAGCTGCTTCTAGAATACTTTTAACGGTCGAGAAATGACAAGAAATTTCGATCTTCACTTGCGCTACTCTCAGCTGAGCATCAGCTTTTGCAAAAGGAAGAAAGAAATCTGAAGGTTTTGTTAACAAACAAAAGAAAGACCACAATGTTGATGCTTGATTTATATCTGCTTTAGGGCATACTGTACTTGTAACTTGTTTGCTGAGTAAAATTGAGTTAACAGCTAAACAGTAGTAATTTAATTGACTTGAATATTTACGTAGACCCCAAATGTTTTTGTTTTGGACTAATTGCAGTTTCCAAATGCTCTTCAAAGGCAGTCCTGTATATAATCTGAAGGTAACCAGTGGTGCTGTGGGTTAAACCACAGAGCCTAGGACTTGTCGATCAGAAGGTCGGTGGTTCGAATCCCTGCGACGGGGTGAGCTCCCGTTGCTCGGTCCCAGCTCCTGCCAACCTAGCAGTTCAAAAGCACCTCAAAGTGCAAGTAGATAAATAGGTACCGCTCTGGCGGGAAGGTAAACGGTGTTTCCGTGCGCTGCTCTGGTTTGCCAGAAACGGCTTAGTCATGCTGGCCACATGACCCGGAAGCTGTACGCCGGCTCCCTCGGCCAGTAAAGTGAGATGAGCGCCGTAACCCCAGAGTCGGTCACGACTGGACCTAATGGTCAGGGGTCCCTTATACAGTTTATACAGTGGTACCTCGGGTTACATACACTTCAGGTTACAGACTCCGCTAACCCAGAAATAGTGCTTCAGGTTAAGAACTTTGCTTCAGGATGAGAACAGAAATCGTGCTCCGGCGGCGGTGCAGCAGCAGCAGAAGGCCCCATTAGCTAAAGTGGTGTTTCAGGTTAAGAACAATTTCAGGTTAAGTACAGACCTCCGGAACAAATTAAGTACTTAACTCGAGGTACCACTGTAGATCAATATTTCCTGCTCTCTTGGTCCAGAGAGGGTCACAGATACTTCCAATGGCAGACAGATCCACAAGCAACTCTATAGACTGTGATCACGTCCTTTCAGAGAAGTAAAGGTAAAGGTAAAGGTACCCCTGCCCGTACGGGCCAGTCTTGACAGACTCTGGGGTTGTGCGCCCATCTCACTTAAGAGGCCAGGGGCCAGCGCTGTCCGGAGACACTTCCGGGTCACGTGGCCAGCGTGACATCGCTGCTCTGGCCAGAGCCGCACACGGAAACGCCATTTACCTTCCCGCTGGTAAGCGGTCCCTATTTATCTACTTGCACCCGGAGGTGCTTTCGAACTGCTAGGTTGGCAGGCGCTGGGACCGAGCAGCGGGAGCGCACCCCGCCGCAGGGATTCGAACCGCCGACCTTTCGATCGGCAAGCCCTAGGCACTGAGGCTTTAACCCACAGCGCCAGAAGTGGACCACCACAAACCCATGTAGATGAACCACCCACCAAAAGGACTAATCTGTATTCTATTTCAGTTTACTGGACCTCATCCACTTCACTAGCACACCCAGACACTGGTTTACCCAATCAGCCTCACCTGAATTGGATGAAAGGGAGTTGGGTGTCATCTGCATATCGATGACACTTTGCTACAAACTCCCAGATGACCTCAGTTAGCAGTTTTATACAGCTTCGAGTGCCCTCTAGGCATTGTAGCATTCCAACTCCCTTCAATCCGTCAGCATTGTCAAAAGTCAGCAATGTGGGTTTGGGAAGTGTTTGGAGTTTGGCAACACCTGGATAGCTAGAAGGTTCTCAGCCCTGAAAAACCAATGGGGGACAAGATGGAATCCCGTAGCAGAGATCCCATGGAATTTAGCAATAGTCCCCCCTCCACCACAGCTGGCTTGATAATGAGCTACACCAAGACAAGCCATGAAGAGCTGGCAGAGCTACCATGCATCCGTCTTCTCCAGCCAGCTGATCAGCAGATCTATTCTCCCACTTGCCCACCAACTCCCTGTCACCTCCACTTCAAACTGGGTGTGCATATTACTTCCTCCCTATTCTTTGGGGTTTACTTCACTGACACGCTCTAGGATGAGCACAGAAACACAAGGTTTTCCCCATTATCTTTTCACCCCATTCTTGCCTCAGGGAGGTTCACATGCTTTTCCTATCTTCCTTTATTCTCGCAACAGAACATGCCTGGCTCTGAATGCAAGATACCAATTTATACCCCAACTAAAGACCAAAATGCAGGCAGTTTCACAGAAGCATCATCAGTTGCAGTGTAATCCTTGCACAATGGATAGGTTTTTATAAACTGCTTTGAGGGTTGTTTTTTCTTTTTTTAACTATCAAGCAATGTAAAGGTTTTATGAAATAAAAGTAAATAAATGTATGAGTGCATGTCTACCCATACAGAGCCAGAAGCCAATGTCCAGTACAAGCTCAGGCCATTATTAAAATGTGTTAGGGAAGGGGGATTATTGGGCTGTTCTTATTTTTGTAATGTATTTTGTAGTTTGATATTGTGATTTTATATTCAGATGTTGTGATTTTATATTGTGAACGGCCCTGAGACCTGCGGGTATAGGGCAGTATAATTTTAATAAATAATATTTAATAAATTTAATAAATAAATAATAATTTGTCTGGCTTCTGTGCACTTCATCCTACAATGGATTCCAACTACTAGAATCAGTTTTTGCCATCAAATGCCATCGTGCAAACTCTTATGAGGCAGCATCTCTTTACAGCAGGCACCCCCAAACTCGGCCCTGCAGATGTTTTGGGTCTACAATTCCCATCATCCCTGACCACTGGTCCTGTTAGCTAGGGATGATGGGAGTTGTAGTCCCAAAACATCTGCAGGGCCGAGTTTGGGGGTGCTTGCTTTACAGGAAGCATAACAAAACAATTTGAATAAATGAAGTCTGCTTTTTATTTAACGTATCAGTGTGAGAAATTACTGGGTGCCACTTACATGTTTCCAAAGGTATCAGAACTGGCCACACAAAATATAGTATGAAATACTTGTACATACAGACTTAAGTTTCCAAGGCTGAGACTGATGAAATTATTGGTGTTTTAACATACATTCCTATGCCACCCAGTCAGTTCATCTTTTGAAGTTGTGTACTGAAATCTATTTATTACACAAGCAAACAGGCCAATTGTATTGCCTAGAAGTGCAACAACTATACCCGCTACAAGCGACTGACTTGTAACTTACTGTCCTATTATCTGGAAAAGTCTACATTCCAGCAGCAGAACAGGAAACCAAGTATTCTTTCACACAGACAGCTGAGAATTAGATACTGCTTCGATTTTCACAAATATTCCCGCATGAAAAGTAATATATGCAAACCTCCTGCTTGCCAGATAAATATGAAGGAGATGATTTTATGCCATTTGTACTTTGCACATTAGTGAATCTGACAACAGCTCTTCCAGCAACTGTTTATTGATGTAAATAAGTTTGTGTTTGACACTTGAGATCAACTACTTCAAAATTTCATACATTGGATATTAAAAGGTGAAGATGAAGATCAAGCAGGTTTATTTCAGTATCGAATCGTCGCTAGCTGAAAAGGAAAGAATAAAACGATTAAGATAATTGGTTCAGCATTCAAATAACACCAGAGTATACAGACTAAATATACTGCAGCAAGCTATGTCAGATACAGTGGTGCCCCGCAAGACGAATGCCTCGCAAGATGAAAAACTCGCTAGACGAAAGGGTTTTCCGTTTTTCGAGGTGCTTCGCAAGACGAATTTCCCTATGGGCTTGCTTCGCAAGACAAAAACGTCTTGCGGGTTTGCTTCCTTTTTCGTAAAACCGTTAATACCCGGGGAATCTGCGCTCCGCAAGACGAAAAAATCGCAAGACGAAGCAACTCGCGGAACGAATTAATTTCGTCTTGCGAGGCACCACTGTATACTGTTGGCAGCTGATTTCTGCAATCTTCATTAAATACTATAAGATGGTCAAGAATGCAGCCATTTAATTGTCCCCATAATATGAGATACATTGTAATACAAGATGAGAGCAGGGGTTCATAGGTGGTTACATATATCTGAAGAATGCATCAAGCATTTTACAACAAATTCCCATTTTTAAACCACACATAGTAGTTAACAGGAGCTTGTTAAACATCCTATTTGTTACATCTTCCAAGTATTTTTCTAACCGCACTAGAAAACTGCCCCAAACACGATGCAATTTAGTCAGTTATTGTTTAATGATACACAAGTCTATCTTAAGATAGGAAGTGAATTTCCTATACTCATAACTGGTATTACTATTTCTTCTCAGTTATTTCCAACAGGTCTCCTAGCAAGGAAAGAATTGTGCAGAGATCCATACAGAAGGAAGCTGGTAATATTCAGAAAGATGTTCCAAACTGTTCTTGGCTTTGAGTCTCTTATAGGTTTACAGGAGGCGGGTGAGGGAATAAATTTCTTTTTAAGGCAGATCATCAAAAGAATGTAGAAAAACAATTTTTTCTTGTAGAACAAGCTTCTCTTTGAAATAAGCCATGGACAGTACAGAATATCAACTGTGGAATTCTGCTCACAGAAATCCAGTCAATTGAGCCGTTTCTGTTCTTATGCTCCCCAAAGGTTAACTCTTCAATTAAGTCCTTTTTAGTGACTGGAATTTTAAGTGTCACCTATGATCATTTCCATCACATGACCTGATAGACTTGAGACATTGTACTCTAAGATTTTATACACACACACACACACACACACACACACACACACACACACTTGTTTTTAAACTTAAAAGATGGACTATATTTAGGAAAAATACCTTCTGCCAGTGCTTTTGCAATTCGTTCCATTTCCTCACGCTTCTTCTTCTCCTCTGCTTCTATTCTCCTTTCCTCCTCAGCAATAGGCTTCAAATAGTCTATCAACAACAACAAAAAATTCATGACCACTGTATATTTACAAATGAATTATAATCTTTCTGACCAACAGAAGACTTGCTCAGTAAATACTGAGTGTTCATCGTATACTACATATTGCTTCAACTCATTAGATACATGCAACACTTCAAAGTTTAAGTGAAATACATCCGAAATGCCTCAGGAGAACCATAGCGCTTTAGGTGGACTCAAATTTAAAAACATGGCCCTTTCTGCATTTCTGAACACTGGCAGAAGCGGTGGATTCCCAAGCTGGCCAGAAAGGTGGCCAGTAGTTGTGTCAGCTGGCCTGGGGATCTGGATCCCAGAGCTGGCAGGCTGAAGAGCCAGTGGGGCATGGGGGCTGCTGGAAGCCTGTTCTGGGTGTCCCTCTGCAGCTCGTCTGGGCCACCTATGCACTGCTTCTCTCCACACTGTAATTTACAGTGCCACCGGTGAGTGGTGAAGCAAACTGCAGGGTGATGACGCTCTTACATTTTTTTATATGTACAGATATGTACCAACAGTGAACTTACTACTTGGAATTCTTTCCAGAAGATAGATTCTACAATATAATTTTCCCACTTTATGTAAATTATTTTTGGTTTTATTGTTACAAACCTTTGGAAAGCTAAACACAGATACACTAAGTTGAAATATATGGGGGGGGGGGGGGAATTGTCCAGTAGCACCTTAGAGACCAACTAAGTTTGTCTTAGCTACTTGAAAATTTTTTATTTTTATATATATTTTGACTGCGTCAGACCAACATGGCTACCTACCTGAATACAGATACACTACTTAAACTCATCAGGAATATTTTCTACAATAGCTTTTAAAACACTTTATAGAAAATGTTTCAGTTATTCACATCTTTAAAAAACCCAACACAAATTAACTCAAAAGCCTGGGGATTCCTGACTGATCCAAGTGACCAGGCACTCTTTTTGCAACTGAGGATCTATTCTAGAACATCTTGCAAGGGATTTATAACAAAGAGGAACACTTTAATACAAGAAGCAACAGAGGAGAAAAGCAGAAGCATTTGCATAATGTAAATCCATGGAAAATCACAAGTGTCTTGAATGTAGAATCACTGCCTATCTTCATATTTACAATGTAGTTTTCAAGAACAAATGCAAGAAACTGAATATGGTTAACTGATCAATTAGAAGCTTATATAAGCACAAGGGACCTGATGCCCTTCAGATCTTGTTGGATCCTCAACTTCCATCAGCCCCATCATAGACAACAGCCAGGGATACTGAGAGTTGTAGAACAACATCTGGAGGACCACAGCCTCCCCAACCCTGGATTAGATAACAATTTTCCTTACCATATCTTTTCTTTCCATAGACTATCCCAATGAGCAGTGCTGAATACCTGCCAAACTGTAAAATAAATCGCACAAGGATGAAACAGAAAGAACATGTCTTAAATACACAAACACATAAACACTTTACCTTGCAGTTCTCAGATTTTAAGGACTACACAATTCAGAGCAGGTTTGGGGAACCTTTGGCTCTCCATATTTTGCAGAACTACAACTCCCATCACCTCAGCAGCACCTGGTGGTCCAAAGGTTCCCTATTCCTGATTTAGGACAAGCCTTTTACACTATAGCTAAAATAGAAGGCCAAGCACCTTCAGCTAAAAGTCAAATAGGAGGACATTCCATTCTGGAAATGGTTTCACAAAACAAGGATGGTATTCGGCTAAGTTTTACTCAAAGTACTGATTTTTGCTCAATTATGAATATTGAGTGAAGAGCCAAATGCTTGTGTAAGTACCTTTACCCATTTTAACATTCTACCCATGTTTGTTTTAACAAATTTTACGTACCACTTGATTACAACAGAACCTCTAAGCTGCTTAGAAGAATAACAAAACTATCAACAGAAAACATTTAAAAGCAAGCAAAAACAATTAAAATCAGCAGTAAACTAAACAGAGATTAAAACGCATCAACATATCTAGATAGGCTTGCCCAAATAAAAACAAAAAAAATACGTAGGCACCAAAGATAATAGAATAAAGGCCTGATCTCTAAAGACCGGGAGTTCCAATGCACAACTGATGCCACACTAAAACTACAAGCAAAAACAGTTGGCTTTCCAATTAGCTTCCTCTCATTTCAGCTATTACAGCTCATATTCCTACTGAGCATCTGAAAATGCCTTTTAGTATATTTGCGGAAGACACACAACATTCTCTCTCTCTCTCTCTCACACACACACACTTTGCATTTTGAGTTGTTAGCCACCTTGCAGGCATTTACTCCAAAAAATCCAGGCTGAAGGTGTTTTCGTAAGTAAACACGTTAACAAATTAAAGGGTGAATGGTAAGCCTACTGGAAGGCTTTTAGGAGGACGGAAAACAATCAACTGGAAAATGGTTATTGAATACAGTGGACGCTTGGGTTGCAAACGTCATCCGTGCGAGAAGCACGTTCGCAACCCACAGTGTTCGCAACCTGCAGCGCTGCATCTGCGCACGTGTGGGTCGTGATTCGGGGCTTATGCGCATGCACAAAGCGCAATTTAGCACTTCTGCACATGCGCCGAAACCCAGAAGTAACCCATTCCCATACTTCCGGGTTCGGCATGGTTCGCAACCCAAAGCGTCTATAACCCAAGGTATGACTGTATATGGGAAATAACTGTGTACACCTGAAAACGCTGGCAGCATTAAGGTAAATTCAACAGTGTAAATAAGTTTTGATGGATGTAATAATGGAATACTGAATGGCATAGTTTTTTTTGTAAAACATGCAGGGATTTATGAACCATGGAAAGAGAAGAAGGGAAGCCACTGATATGATGGGTCCTTGGCCTGACCCAGCAGGGCTCTCCCTATCCTCGCAGGCCCTTCAAGAGGGGCTGGGAGCCAGAGCCGACCCCGTCTCCCCGCCGCCTGAGGCTTCCAGCAACCGGCATTCGGAAGCCCAGCTGCCTCGGACGCGCAGGCGCAGAAGGCCAGGCGCTTCCCAGCCGCTCTCCTTGACCTCCTCCTCCGAGGTCACCTTCCGGCAGAGGAGGGGAAGCGCCTGACTCGGGTTCCCGCCGCGCGCGGATGGCTGGCCGCGCCGAGACAGAGAGCAACTCGGGGCTCCGTTACCTTGATCAGCGGGGAAACCTCCACCGGCGGGATCATCCTGCCTTCTCCTCGTCCGACCGCTAAGGAGGAAGTGACGTCAAGGCGCCCAGGAACCAAGGCCTCAAAAGAAAAGCGTCTCGGGTGACGTGACGTCAGTGCGTCGCGCCTGCGCGGAGTTGAGGGGAAGACGATAGAGATAGGAAAAGGATAGCGTCTTCTTTTAGTCCTTAACGACTTCCGTTGAGGGGGCTTTTCCGTCTAAACGTCCGGCGAGCTACGAATAAGGTTTTCGCGGGCAAAGAATCACGGATTATTTCGGTTTTGCACGCAGAATAGAAAATAATTAAAGCTGTAATCTCACTTGTAAGGTCCGTTGAGCTGTGTAGCGCTTATTCTAAGTCTAGTGTTCACGTCTACTGGAGTTGGCATTTTGAGGCATTATATCCTTCCATTTTTTCTTATCTCTGCAAGAAGGCGACGTGAGGGACGCAAGAAAGAACCAGTGCGCATGCGCAGAATCTGCCCGTTCTCCCAAGCGGATGAATTTGCTTGACAAAAAAGTAGAACCGGCCGGACCCTCAGCATCTTAGTTTTGATGCTTTTAGTCCACAGTGCTCTTGTTCTTGCGAGGTTGAAAAACTCATAGTGGTGTTGATTTTTTTAGTATTACTAAATACTTTTGCGTGATGGATTTTTTTTTATTTTAATTTTTTTTGCTCTGGCCCCTACCACTCTGTTATTGTGGGGAACTGCAGCATCCAGTCCTTCTGCCCAAGGTTCTTGCTAGGCTGCCATGCCTTCTTTCAGATAGATGATGATTAATTTATTAAATTTATATACCACCTGGATCTGTAGGTCTCAGGGCAGTTCACAACATTAAAAGACAAGATTAAAAACACAAAATGCATAATAAAAGTCATGCACAAAATACACAAACCAAAAAAACCCCACCCATCCCCTAAACACATTTAACAGGGTATAAAAGGCTGCATTGTGAATTATGGTGCTGGAGGAGACTCTTGAGAGTCCCATGGACTGCAAGAAGATCCAGCCTCTCCATTCTGAAGGAAATCAGCCCTGAGTGCTCACTGGAAGGACAGATCCTGAAGCTGAGGCTCCAATACTTTGGCCACCTCATGAGAAGAGAAGACTCCCTGGAAAAGACCCTGATGTTGGGAAAGATGGAGGGCACAAGGAGGAGGGGACGACAGAGGACGAGGTGGTTGGACAGTGTTGTCGAAGCTGCCAGCATGAGTCTGACCAAACTGCGGGAGGCAGTGGAAGACAGGAGTGCCTGGCATGCTCTGGTCCATGGGGTCACGAAGAGTGGGACACGACTAAATGACTAAACAACAACAACAACAAAGGCTGCATGCACACACACTGTTAGTTTGAAGTCCATCCACCCCACTCCCCAAAAAAGGATTCCTGGAAACAAATTTGTTCAGGGTGATGGGAATTGTAGCTTTCTGAGAGGTAAACTAAAGCACAAGATCCTGTGTGTGGATGGAAATGCCCTGTTAATGTATGGTGTGTCTGCACCCTATGGCAGTTTAAAGGAGATGGCACACAGAAGTCATCTGACACCTCCCCTTGCCTTCTTTAGCAGCTGGTTCCCATCAGTGCATCCAACCCAAAAAACGAGTGCCGTTTGCTCAGCTGGCTTGTGCCAGAGTATTGTACCAAAAAACGGGACATTCTGGGATCCAATCAGAAGGCTTCTGTAATTCCCGGATGTCCTGCTTAAATCGTGGCAGCTGAGCTTATATACTACTGGAATCAATAGTAGCTCTGAAATCCTGCAGTACAGTGGTACCTTGGGTTACATATGCTTCAGGTTACATACGCTCCAGGTTACAGACTCCGCTAACCCAGAAATAGTGCTTCAGGTTAAGAACTTTGCTTCAGGAAGAGAACAGAAATCGTGCTCCGGCGGCAGCGGGAAGCCCCATTAGTTAAAGTGGTGCTTCAGGTTAAGAACAGTTTCAGGTTAAGAACGGACCTCCGGAACACATTAAGTACTTAACCCGAGGTACCACTGTACAATAAAACAGGTGCTATAAGTAGCTGGAGTGGTAATGGCACCTTCCAAACTTTTAGGAGGTATACAGATTGTATGTGGGGGTAATTCATGTAACAGTCTGTGCAAGAAGCTTATTCTGACAACTCATTTAAGAAGAATATATTGTCTTAATAATCTACCCCTATTGCCTGAAAGCTGTTTCAATAACTATATAATACAGACTTTAAAAGCTGTTTGAACATTGTTTCCTAAATTGGATCCCGAAGAACAGGGGAATAGCAGATGCTAAAGATACACACAGAGAGAGCCAACCAAAAGCCCAGAGAGAATATCATAACACAGTATAATTAGTGAATATTATTAGCATGAGCAGCTGCAAGCAAAAGATATGAATAGCAAGAAGCAACTGTGCAAGAATGTTAAAAGGGTAGAGTTAATCGATATTTCCAACATGGCTCATCATTTTAATTATCAAATATATGGTGCAGCCAAGTTCCTTTTGGTGTTAATGGATCATGGAAACTAACATTACCAGATTAATTCCTGCAATGAGGATATTGCTGTCATTGACATTCAAACTGATGCACTATTGTAATGCCTTCAGTGAAATCTAATGTAAATGCAATGCAATATTGGGTTCAGTCTTTGTAGCTTATGTAAATTACAAATAAATAAATAAGAGAGAGAAAAGTATACAGATCTTGATTGCCTGCATGCTGTTTTTTTAAACAATCCTACTGTATTCACACACACAAACCTATTTAAATATAATATCCCTAGAAGCTTTCTTGAATCAGGATGGTGTTTTATTATTCCTAATGGTTTTTGCTTTACTTTGTCCTAAGTAATGAGTATGATCCACCCAATTACACTTCTCAGTCCCACTTATTTCTATGGGAAAGCCACAGCTACCGTTCTGAATTTTTGATCCCCGTTTACTTTTGTGCATTGGCAAAGCCAGAGGGTTTGTCATGAAATCTTCCAAAATCCCTTCCCATTCCTATTCCGGTCGTGCTTTTAAAATAAAAATGCGTATCAGAGGCAGCCCAAGAGTGAGCAAGTCCTCCTCTCCCTTGCTAGAGAGGAAAATGTTGTTAAATTTTGCAAAATTTAACAACATTTTGGATCTTCTTGGTTTTTTTTACAGTAATGGCAGTAATAGCAGTAATAGCAGTAATGGTTGAGTAATGGAAGACTCAACATTATTGCCAGGGAACACAATGAAACTCCTCCCGCCCCCTTCTCCCGCTTGCAGTCCCACTCCCGCCACTGATCTGTTCCTAAGGATTCTGCAATTCAAGTGCAATCCTGTGTTATTCAAGTGGGACTCTGTGCAAGTGGGACCCCACAACTGGATATTATCCTAAAGTATATATGTTTTAATTGATTTTGGATGGTGCATTTAATATTCGAGGGGGTTGGAATTGCACTACCTAATTAAAAATTAAAAAAACTTGTGTTTTGTCTGCACAATTAACGCTTCTGACAAGCCGTCTAATAGATAACTGAATCCAAATGTGGCACACACATAACAACGATCTCAGAGTTTTTCACTGTATGTACTCTTAGTTCTCTTTCATTTAAAGCAAATGACTTACTAGGCAAGTTCATGTCTAAGGAACAGTTGCCCGGCCACTGGGGAACAGAAGGTATCTCGCAGTTCTCGCCATGTATGGAATAGCTCTTGCGAGCTCAGGGTTCTTAAGACGTTTGAGAGCTCCTTTGGGAGGTCTGAGCTGTATAGACAAGATCCTCCCCTTCATATAAGAGGCAATTCCTAAAGAAAAATTTGCCAGAGAAAGGCGGGCAGAGTAGCTTTCCACAAAAGATGGTGAGTTTGGCCTGCGCGGCGATATAATCTGTTTTGTTAAAAACCTACAGCAGCAACAGCATATTCTGATTTATGCAGTTTTAAGAGTACCTAAATTAAAGTGTGCCTTCTGTGACTCACTGCACATTTTGATGGCTGTTAATTGGGAAAAAGTCCAAATATGTATGGGATAGCTCAGTCCATAAAGGGCCTTCTTGGTAGTGGCGCCCTCCCAGCATATCTTAGATAAACAAGATATCTGAAGGCAGCCCTGTTCAGGGAAATTTTTAATGGTTGATGTTTTATTGTGTTTTTAATATTTTGTTGGGGACCACCCAGAGTGGCTGGGACAACTCAAGTGAGATGGAGGGCATATTATCATTATTATTATTGCAAAAGGACCCTGCATTGCAGTGGGTAGGCCTAGATGACCTTTGAGGTCCCTTCCAACACTACAGTTCTATGATAATGGTTCATGGGTTGCCATTGCTGCTGCTGAATTGTCATGCGGGGTCTATGCTGCACCGGCTGAGTTCATTTCCTGCTCTTTTCAGGCCAGCAGAAAAACCAAGAAGAAGGAAGGGGGAGCCAAACGTGCTCAGAGAGCTTCCTCTAATGTTTTCTCCAACTTTGAACAGACACAGATTCAAGAATTTAAGGAAGTAAGAAAGTTCCCTGTCTATGGCCGGGAGGCTCTAAATTACAAATAGGCTTGCTGTTCTGTATTTTTCTCTTAATATTTATCAGGGATCTGCAGCTACCTGAATCTTGAGATGTATGGAAATATGAAATGGAAAGGGGAGTGCACCCAGTCAGATGGGTGGGGTACAATTATTATTATTATTATTATTATTATTATTATTATTATTATTATTATTATCATCATCATGCAGACCACACCTGTAGGAAGAAAGCAGGTACTGTATTCCCTTTGATGTCACAAATTTGGGATGCAGTTGTAAGACAGACCTTTGTAAACATTTGTTTTGATGGTTTTTTTCATGTTAGAAAGGGAGGTTATCTAAGGAATGAAGCATGTTTATTCTACAGATGAACTGGTTGAAAACTCAATCCCTCTCCTCACAGAACATTTGGGATCTGTAGTTCTTCTTGCAGGGTGAGGGAGATTCTCTTAACAACACCAAACTAAAACCCTATGGAGCCTTTGTGGGAAGCCATCACACTTAAACCGGTACAAGTAAAAAAAATGAGTAAATAAAGTCTGCAATCCTGAACTCTTAGTAGTTTGAGGTTGTCCCAGTTCTGAGGACTTAAGTGGAGAAAAAGTTCATTTGGAGACTAATATCCTGCATGTTGAAATCACTGGGCTTAAACACAAAATGTTAAATCAGTAATTTATTCTAATCACAAGAACGTTTTATATCCCAATTCTATCTCTCTCTCTCTCTAAATAAATACTTTTTATAGGCTTTTACGCTAATTGATCAGAACAGAGATGGCTTCATTGATAAAGAAGACTTGAAAGATACCTATGCTTCCTTAGGCAAGTGTTGTGAAATGGTCACATCCTCTTTTAATCTCATTTTGTAGTAACAATTGTGTTTTCTTCCCATATAATGTCATTTAAATCTGTTCCTTAGAAAGCATATGTAAAATCATTTCTAAATGCATCCTGTTAACTCAAAGGCAGGACTGGGGTTTGAAATTCAGAATCATATTTTGCTATTGCTCTTAATTTGAGCTCTCTGAGTTTTACACTGTATAGACTTTTTTTTTAAGCCTGGGAGATTAAATGGGAAACTGTTGAATGTTAAAAAATATTTTTTTTGCTGGCACTTGAACAAATGATGGTGGCAGTGTCTCTATACCAGGCTTCCTCAAACTTTGGTCTACAACTCCCACGATCCCTAGCTAGCAGGACCAGTGGTCAGGGATGATGGGAAATGTAGTCTCAAAAACACGCGGAGGGCCGAGGTTGAGGAAGTCTGCTCTATACCATCAAGCATATACAGTAGAAGTAATTCTGGTACATGCATGCTCTGTTGATGCAATGGATCATTTATTTTCTATTTGATTTTAGGTAAAACAAATGTCAAAGACGATGAGTTAGAATCTATGCTTAAAGAAGCCACTGGACCCATTAATTTTACCATGTTTTTGAACCTGTTTGGGGAAAAGTTAAGTGGTAAGTTTAACACTCTCTTATTAAAACTACATCCTCCCAGAAATTTGCACGTTATGCTAATCATGACATTTCAGATGAGCTATTTTCTCTATTAGGGACGCAGGTGGCGCTGTGGGTTAAAGCCTCAGCGCCTAGGACTTGCCGATCGAAAGGTCGCCGGTTCGAATCTCTAAGGCGGGGTGCGCTCCCGCTGCTCGGTCCCTGCGCCTGCCAACCTAGCAGTTCGAAAGCACCTCCGGGTGCAAGTAGATAAATAGGGACCGCTTACCAGCGGGAAGGTAAACGGCGTTTCCGTGTGCGGCTCTGGCTCGCCAGAGCAGTGATGTCACGCTGGCCACGTGACCCGGAAGTGTCTCCGGACAGCGCTGGCCCCTGGCCTCTTAAGTCAGATGGGCGCACAACCCCGGAGTCTGTCAAGACTGGCCCGTACGGGCAGGGGTACCTTTACCTTTACTTTTATTTTCTCTATTGCAGTAAAAGCAGTATTTAGCACTGGACAAAAGTTAAAATTAAAATGAAAGGATGAAAGTTTTAAAGTAGCCAGACTGATTGCATCTGAGGTTTTCGTCTTCTTCCTGGGGTTTTTGGTAACCTTATGGTAATCCAGAAAGTTACACAAGACAGCTCCCAATAAAACCAAAGCAACCTTAAAACACTCTTACCTTGGGCTGCTTTGACTCTTCATTCCCTCTTTTTATAGGATATCTGCACAATAACATCATCAAATCATTGTCATCCTGTATTTTCCCTGTGGTTCTTTCATCTTTTCTGCAGTCCCCCCTCCCATTTGAAAGGAAGAGTAGGAAAATCCCCACAGACGAGATTCCTGTTAATACTTTTCTTTCTGGGGTATCCAGTTTAAAATGGGGTTCTCTATCACTCAGATGCAATAGCATGACCAGCCTAGCTTCAACTGTACCCCATTATTTTCTGCAGGTACGGACACTGAAGAGACCATATTGAACGCATTTAAAATGTTTGACCCAGAGGGTAAAGGAAACCTTAACAAGGATTAGTAAGTATTAGTTACCTAAGCAGAACCCCTGTTGGCCGGCGGACAGCTCATATTGTCTGCTAAGGACCAAGTTGCGGTGACAGCAGCGGACCCTTGGCTTTAAAAATGGCTCTGCTCCAATTACCTGTAGAGTGCACAAGCATGCCGAAGGAGTTATGGGTAGGAGGCGACAAACCCTTTCCCCCGCAGACCCCTTTCCCCTACCACAGGCCGTCCCCCAAAGGCATTTCGGCCCCACATCCAGGCTTCGCGTTGGAAATGAACCCAGCTAGGAGTTAAAATGTTGCAGGGAAGGGCTGCAGGAATATGTGGCGGGTGGGGTGAGGGTTCAGAATGCCTTGACCATTTTGCAATTTGGAACGGCACCCCGTTTTCACTTTACACACTCGGGAGCAGAGCCACAGTGAAATGCTTAGATCCATTGCTGTTGCATGTGGTTTGGCCCTACCTTTCTACTCAAGCCTGCCAACATTACACCTCATACATTGGCCTGGCTTCCATGTTATGGTTAAGGCAAAATTACTTCGTGACCATACAAATAGGCTGTCTTCCAGGTCCTCTAGGCTTGTGTATTGTCTAAATCAGCGTTGTCCAACCGTGGTCGATCACGGGTTCACTTCCGATCGCTGGTTTAAGGAAGTATTGCGTTAAAAGTCTCTGCCCCCGCCGTCCTTGCTCTGTCCGTCTGTTATGTGCAATGGGCAGTCGTTAGTGGCAAGAAACTTGCCTGTTTTGCTGCGCCTGCTTCTTACTGTGTTTTAAGACCTCGCCCTCCTAAAGAAAGCTCAACAACTTTGGCCTCTCCCCGCCCCCCTCCAATGACAATGGGTAGATCTAAATCCACGATAGTAGTTAAGGTCTCTTCTCCTTAATCACAACTTGTAACCATAGGGAAAGCCTCGGCTGCAGTTTCTGGTTAAAGAAGTGAAATCTTAACAATAACTCTTATGCCAGCCTTTTCATAAACAAGGTAATTTTCTCTGTGTCTCTACAGTATTAAACGCTTAATGATGTCCCAAGGTGACAAGTTCAATGCTGAAGAGGTTTGTATGTTCTATTTACCCAAAATCATTTATACTTGGCTTGTTATTTGTTGTTTAGTCGTTTAGTCGTGTCCGACTCTTCGTGACCCCCTGGACCAGAGCACGCCAGGCACTCCAGTCTTCCACTGCCTCCCGCAGTTTGGTCAAACTCATGCTGGTAGCTTCGAGAACACTGTCCAACCATCTCATTCTCTGTCGTCCCCTTCTCCTTGTGCCCTCCATCTTTCCCAACATCAGGGTCTTTTCCAGGGAGTCTTCTCATGAGGTGGCCAAAGTATTGGAGCCTCAGCTTCAGGATCTGTCCTTCCAGTGAGCACTCAGGGCTTATTTCCTTAAGAATGGATAGGTTTGATCTTCTTGCATTCCATGGGACTCTCAAGAGTCTCCTCCAGCACCAGAATTCAAAAGCATCAATTCTTCGGCGATCAGCCTTCTTTATGGTCCAGCTCTCACTTCCATACATCACTACTGGGAAAACCATGGCTTTAACTATACAGACCTTTAACTATACGGGCCTTAAAGCCATGGTTTCCCCAGTAGTGATGTATGGAAGTGAGAGCTGGACCATAAAGAAGGCTGATCGCCGAAGAATTGATGCTTTTGAATTCTGGTGCTGGAGGAGACTCTTGAGAGTCCCATGGACTGCAAGAAGATCAAACCTATCCATTCTTAAGGAAATCAGCCCTGAGTGCTTTTAGGATGCCTGTTTTCCATAATGCAACCAAACTTTTCAAGATGTGGCCAGGATCACATTAGGTAGACTGGTGAGAGGTGTCTCTGTTGCCCCCAGTTCTAACTATATATATTTCTCCCTGTTGATGTGCAGATGGATCAGATGTTCCAGAGTTCTCCTATTGACGCAGCAGGAAACCTGGATTACAAAGCTCTCTGCTATACCATCACTCACGGAGATGAAAAAGAATAGTCTGCCTACTTTTGGAAACTGTGTCAACACCTATGCCCATGCAATAAGAATAAAACAAAATAAATGCATTACTTTCTCTATGACTGCAAGCACTGTGTATGTTATTTGAATATCAACCCTACAGGAAAATGTCGAGTTGGAATGTTTCATTCTTCAACAAGTTACTATATAAAATTTTGCCACTTAAAAGAATTATTTTCAGAAAGGTATCAGTCTGGGGAGACTGCAAGTGGCATTTGCTCAAGAGCAAACTAGATGGGATCTGTGACTAGGATCTCCTGTGAGGTTTTGTTTCCTCCTAGTTTGCAGCTTCACACGGCTGCTGTAAGGATTGGTGAAATGGTATTCTGGTATTCTAATGTGGAAGAGAGATGGTGAAGTGGAGTAAAACTCCTGCCAGTTTCAATTGTAAATGCAGCATTTTATTCAATAAAAAAAAGTTCCAACACATTTTAAAATTAAGGAATGTATAAAATAAGGGACCAAAGAGAATCATTAAGAGGACATATTTTAGATTGTAGGTTGAATCTCAACATACAATATAGTGCATTTCTCCAAAGCAAGTATTATGATGGTCAATCAATCAATCAATCAATCAAGTAAAGGTAATTGTGCATCATAAGCCACTCAAAATATAAATACTATTTTACGTTTATAATAAAGTGCAATCAAGGGAAAAGTACAGAAGCTATTAGCTAGCCTACGTAGGTGCATTTCAAGAAAAGAGACTGGGTTTTTTTTCTGAGTGGCATAATGCTGAGCATTTCATTGAGAAGTTGCATCAAACATTAGGTATAGAAAGTTCTTCCTTCCAGCTAAAGGCAACATTCAAGATAAACCGGCAGCTTAGTGGATTAGCCAAAGCTCAGATGACTTTATACTGGAAGTGTATCGGCTCAGCAGAACAACACTGAAGGAAAGAGACATTAAGCAAGAGCTGGAAAAAGACTTAATATCCGTAGGTACCCTCAACTTTCTGCAGAAACCAGGATGAACCCTGGTACAATTTTCACATTCCTAGACTCCAGATCCCTGAGAAATCAGAGGTCTTTAGATTTTCCAACCAGAGATGAACCACCTTGTCTATTGTCCATGAAAGCCATTTGTTTTGGAGATTCACGTGCAGTTGCCCAACACACTACATAATAATTTTCACTTGTATTCCAGGCCAAACACATCCTGTATGTATTCCAGGAAGCAGATGTTGATTTACTACAACAGCCGTACCCTATGATATGTAACAACTTAACCTTCAAATAATGCCCCCTGATAACATGAACATGACATGAATACGAATCTTACTACTTTCACTAATTATGACAACTGAAACTTGACTTTAGGAACTAGGGAAAGCTACCTTATTCCAAGACCATGGATTGATCTCACTCGTATTATTAACAGTGACTGAAAACAGCTCTCCGGTTTCAGATGGACTCTCCCAGCAGTACCTGGCAATCCTATGAATTGAATCTGGGACATTTTGCATGCAAAGCATGTGATTTAACACCAAGCCGCAGTCCCGTCTCCTTATTCAATGCCTCAAAAACAGACCCAATGCTATAATTCTCCCTTAATCTTTCTGTGCTCCTTCTGTCACCATGCTGGGGAAAACCAAGCCAGATGGGCGGTGTATAAATAATAAATTATTATTTTTATTATTATGCAAAAAACTGACTACATTGGTGGTTAGATGCATCACCATAGCCCTAATCACTGACAAAAACGTCCAACCTGCAGCCCAAAATATGGCCAGTGGACTTTGCACGACTCCATTTCTGGGTCTGCACCTGAAATCTCTCTACTCAAAGCGTTTTATGTTCCATGAAGCAAAGCATCTAAACTGGTAAAATGTTGAATATACCCAGTTGTGGCTTGGACCAGGCAAGTTCAAGTAGAAGCAATTCCACAGGAATTCCAAGGAAAGCAGCGGTAAAGCTATGACAAGGTCTCGGAAGGAGACAAACACGCTTCCTCTTCTTCTGATACATCTTTCCGTGGCCTGAACAGAGACACCAGGAACTTCAACGCCACCAAACCAACCCTGACGAAGATGCGCAAGACGAGGAAGGCAAAGGGGACGACGATCTGCATGAGGTGGAAGATTTCTGTACTCAGCTCGCTTACAGCGCAGGTCAGGAAGAAGGCTGCGAGGCTCGCGCAGGGGTAGAGAGCCAGCTTGGCAAACATAAAGGCGTGCTCTTTGCCGCCGTATTGTGCAAAAGGATGCAGCGTTTCCCTTTCATGGAAGAGGGCCGCGGTCCAGATGCCAAACTGAAAGATGCTGGCAAAGAAAATGGTGACGCAGCTCACCTGGATGGCCTCTATTTCGTTGTGAGACTTCTCCGCAAACTCGCTGGTCAGCTGGTAGGCCAGAGGCAGACCTCCGATGAAAGCCAGCGAGAGAGTGTTAAGGAGGCCCATCAGGCGCGTTGCTTTTGTCACGTGAAGGAAGAGCGAATGGTGGACAAACCAGAGAAGGCCGATCGTAACAAAAGACCCAAAGTAGGCAAGGAAATTTGGACCGTATTCACTCAAGGCATTGATGAGATTCCCGCGGTATTTCTCTCGCACCTCTTTAGCGTCAGGAACGTTATCTTCACTGTTGGGGTGGAAAATGATCTTTCAGTTATACATGCACTGGCATCCATTTATATGGTGATATTCTATCATTTTCTGCATGTTACTTTAACACTTAGAAATATATATATATAAATCCTTTTTATTAAATGATTTTCATAGTTAAACAATGGTACATATAACATCTCTGTTTTCTGTATAGGAGGAGGATTAAAATGAACTGGTGGGTTTTGGTCAGTTAGTGGGATAATAGGAGATTGCAGATCTAGGAGACTTTTCTATTTTGCAGGCAAGAGCTATGTGATATGCAGCACTCCTGCTTCCATCTATGAACTACCAACATGAAGCAAAGGTGGAAATTTATCATTTCACTTCATTAAGCGTAGGTATTTCCCATTGGGATGTGCAAGTACTAATACGATTGCACAAGACACTGGTGGAGGGCCCATGGTCAAGAGAGATTAAAGGGAGGTCCACATGGTAAACCCTGCCTCCCAAAGTCAACGTGGCGATTCCCTTGTGCTTGATGCAGAAGCTGCAGTTAGTGCAGAATGCTGCAGAGCAATTGCTGACAGGAGTGAGGCTTTGTCAGCATATAGCACTTGTGCTCAGAGACCTGCTCTGGTTGCCAATTTGCTACTGGGCCAAGCTCCAGGCGTTACTATTAGTATATAAAGCCCTTAACAACTCGGGACCAGTCTACCTACGAGATTGCCTTACCCCATGTGTGGCACTTGACTGCTTCGATTGGCAGAAGTGGACACTATTACAGGTGCCACATAATACCCGTTCCACATTGGTAAGAATTCAGCCGTTTAGTGTGGCACTTTGGAACTCCCTGCCTATTGAAATAAAACAGACCCCTTCACTGTACAGTGGAACCTCGGGTTGCGGACGTAATCCGTGATGGAGGTGTTGGGATTTCAGTTCCCACCAGCTGCGAGCAGCAGCTACATTGTTGACATTGTGTGATGTCTCTGAGCGTGAGACAGGAAGTCTCTGCCAGTTCTCAGTGTAACCGGAGAGTTACTGAGTGTTGCTTTTCGCTTCTGAGTCAAAGCTGGGATCAAGTTGGAGACTCTTGTGTTATGCTGCTCAGGAGAGCAGACATGTTTGTACAGTCTTAATAAAGTAGTGGAATAGACTACAAACTGTCTCTTTCTTCTGTGATGGATTGGCAGAATGTTGCAAGTGTGCTCCTCTCAGGAGGGAGGGGTCGCTTATTGCCGGTCTCTCTGGACTGAAGGTGGATTCCAGCCAGAGAGTGACCATCGGAGAAAGGCCCCGGAGTGCCTGGGATGTTGGCAACCTTCCTGGGTGGGCGTTTTTCCAACAGGAGGCACGTCCGCAACCGCAGCATTTGTAACCTGCAGCGCCGCGTCTGCACACGTGCATGATGTGATTTAGTGCTTCTGAGCAAGCGGTGAAACCCAGAAGTAACCCTTTCCGGTACTTCCGGGTTTCTAGCAGTCCGCAACCTGGAAACACGTAACCCGAAGCATTTGTAACCCGAGGTACCACTGTACTTTTTTCAGAGCCTGCTAAAAACACTCTTGTTTAGACAAGGCTACCCAGAATCTTAGAAAGTTGAGGCCATTTTAATCTGTTTTAGTATTTTAACTTTTGTATGTTTTAAAGTAGGGCTGTAAATCTTTCCTGGTTTTCTTGTTTTATCTTTTTGTAAGCTGCTTTGAGTTGTTTTGGTTTTTTTTAACAGTCAAGCATGTATAAATTTTATGAAATAAAACTCTATACAGTGGTACCTTGGTTCTCGAACTTAATCTGTTCTGGGAGTCCGAGTTCCTGCACTCAAGCGGAAGCTACGTTGGATATTTGGCTTCTGAAAAACGTTCGCAACCCAGAACACTGACTTCCAGGTTTGCAGTGTTCAGGAGCCGAATTGTTTGGGAGCCAAGCCATTCAAGAACCAAGGAACCACTGTACACACTTTCCCCTCCAAGCACTGTATTCCCATATGAAAAACAGTCAAGGGCAATACTGGATAGAACTAAGATTTCTGAAGACCTACCATATATCCAGAATCAATAGGGTTGCTACGATTGCATAAACTCCATCACTGAATGCTTCCACTCGTTCCTTACTAAGGGGTTGTGTAAGGTAAGAAGTAAAAGACTCCAGAGGGACTTCGTCTTCTTGACCTGGAAGGCACAATAATAAGCATGCTGAATGAAAGCGCTAAGCTTTTCTTTTATATAGTCAACAAGCCTTTATTCATTTTGTCTCATCCTCTAGAAATAAATAAAAATACCTTCACCATGTTATTCCTGCCTACCTCCTCCCATAGATATGTTGCTTATCCAAGGCTTGAGACGAGAACCTTGCCTAAACAGATTATTGTTGTGTGACTTTTGATCATGTGTTTATCCTTAGACTCCCAAATGGCCAGCTGCCTATCCTATTTCAAATATAATATTATATTAATTGATCTACATTCCTCTCTTCTACCAGAAGTGCCCATAGTGGCATACAACACCACTGTAAAACCGTATCAAATAAGCAATAAACATGCATATAGACACTTTCTAAAAGCAACAGAAACCAGAATATACCTAAAGCAAAACAAGATACAAATGTAGCAGCAGGAAGGGTAAACCATATTGTACATTAAAACAAGAAACAATAACACTAGGTATTACTTTTTAAATTAAAGGTGTTTTCAGCTTCTGGTGACAGACGAATTAGGAGCCTGATTATTTCCCGTTAGCATAGGAATTCCAGAGTTGTGGCATAGCCACGGAGAAGGCCCTGTGCGCTCTGCTCATTTTAGAAGACTTGGAGACAGACTTTCTGTCACAATCACTGTGCAACACAAAGCAAGGAGAAAACAATTTATTTGGCCTGAATTGTCCTTCTATTTTCATGCTGGACCATACTTTCAAAATTTGCCTCCTAGTCAGTCACCCAAGGAGGAGATAAAGCAATCCCATGCAGAAGAATTAAGGCAGCGGTCCTTCTGCCTAGCTGTGTCTGAGGGAGAGGACAGATTGCAAAGCCCTCTCCATCGAGTTGGCTGGGACCAGCTGCCATTTTGCTGCTTCCTAGGCCATTTCAGCTGGTCACTATGGTATCAATTACCGTATTTTTTCGTGTATAAGACACCCCCATGTATAAGACAACCCCTATTTTTTGAGCCCACAATTAAGAAATAAGTAATTGCAACACCTGTATGTATAAGACGACCTCCAATTTTAAACTTAAAAAATTGGGGGGGAAATACACGGAAAAATAGAGTATGTAACTAGGGCTAATCAAGGACTCTTGAACTTGCTTACTTTCGGTTCAGTTCCTTTCTCTTTTGGTATAGTGTCTATTAGATTGCCAATTTGGTGGCATGAGCAGCCTGGTGTTTTTTTTAAAAAAATCTTTAAATAAATAAATAAACATAAAAGGATACTCACCAAGGACCTTGCTTTTAAACCATTTGGTTAGGTGGCTGACATGTGGGAAAAAAATAACGAGCCCAAGAAACACGTAAGCCTGGAAGGAAATAAGAGCTTGTTTATTGCATGGTAACATGCTCAGACGAGTTCCAGGGTTTGCAGGAATACAAAAAAATCTTTAGGGGGAATAAACCCCCAAACCTAAAAACCAACCCCTCCCCACAACAGCCTGATGAAGACTGGACATGCTCAGCAGACACAAAATATAGGCTGACAGTTGGAAGCGGTAGAGAGAATGAGGAAAAGGAGAACCCCAAGTAGGGAATGGGTGGCTGGCAGGCTGAAAAGTCCCCATTGTAGAACACAATCCTGCTCTTGCACACAGCTTGGTAACCGCTGTTTGAATGTAAAAAAGGCCTTACCAATGGGATGAAGAAAAAGGAGACGATGGCAGCAAAAAAACTAAGCGTCGGCCCTCTTAGTATAATCTTCAGAATATGATTTTTGTAAAATGCCTGGTTTTCGGACTCCTGTATTTGATGGCTGAGTAAATACGGATGGTGGAAGCCATACACTACGATGATTGCCTGCAGAGTGAAGAAAACACTGCATGAGTACATGAGACTAACGCCAATCGCAGACATAATGCCAAACCACGGTTTGGTGTTACAAGAACAAGCCTCGGGCTTCTACTTATTTCTCCACCTCCCTCTTACCCTTGCACACTGAAGAGTTAGCCGATTTCCAATCCCAATTTGCATCAAACCTTTGTTTACAAGTTCACAAATGATTGTGAACAATTGCTGTCCACTGTGGTTTGTGCTTGCCTGCAAATCTGAATAGCAAACCTGTGAGCACAAAGCAATGCAATAATAAACTGGTCCTGTAAGTGCTTGCAGCTTTTGCCGCCTCTACTAGCTGCTGCAAGAAGGGAATCTACTCTTTCCTTTGGGGACTAAACAATTATGTTCTCATATAAGGAGGATAACACGTGGATCATCACCATTTTCTGATTATAACCTATGGAATCTTTCCTGCTAATAGTCCCTAATTTTAAATACTGAAATGAAAGCAACAAGACCTGGATAGTGCCGATTACAACACTGCAGCTACTAAACATGAAAATGCCAAATGGTACATCTGGAAATGAGGCCATCAAGGAGAACTGCAAGACAAAATGAGAGAACAGTGATATGCTGCAAAATACACTCATGGAAAGTAAAGCCCAATAAATATGTATCAGCTGGATCAGCTTTTTTAAAAAAACGTAAAGTTATACATTTGCAAGCTCTGCTTTTCATACCCTTGAAACTCAGTTGAATCAATAAACAAACTTGTAAGATCTGCAAGTTATTCCGAGAGAGGCCAAAAGCATATCCAGGCATATTGTATTAACTTGAAGAGGAAAGCAGTAAGAATGCTGAATTTCTTTCAGTGAACAGGTTTTTGAGTACCGAATTCTAGGATGGACTGAGAAGCTTGCAACTTGGGTTTATGAACCAGCATATTATGCTGAAAAGCTACTGGAAGACATTGGTGCAAGTGCGGTGAAATTTCTATGCTAACTGGCAGAGCCCAGTTTCAAGCTTGGGTGAGAAAATTCTTCGACTGTCTGAACAATTCAGACCATTTAGTTAAACTAATTTACCTTTGAAGAGGATTAGGTTTAGAGTTGCAAGCCTCACCGCAGTCGCAGAGAACAAAATTCACTGTGACAAATACATAGTAAGCTCACTCTGCATTTCCCCTTTGTGGTCTCCTTAATCCTGATTCTTAATAAATTTGCTTAAAATCAGCTTCTGGGTTTTTGACATGCATTTGTGACTGAACGGATTAGCAGCTGGAATCACTTTGGTTTCATGCTAACCCTAGTCTAGAGGCAAGGAGTTCACAAGGAAAGGAAACAGGTTCTGGTCTTGTGGTGGGAGGGTAGCTTTTACTGCTCACTTATACTCAAAGCCTGGGGATTTGCTCCTATCCAACTCCAGAGGCAAAGGGAGCTGGGGAGATTTTAGAGAGCCATGATATGCAAAGGCACACTGATCACTTTGTTCAAATGGGTTTCTATACCTGTACAAAGTGTTCCATAATGAGACGTGCTTCAGAATAGATAAGAGTACATACACTTTGTTTGCCTTTCACTTTAGGTGTTATTTACTTGTAATAAGTGAAGTTTTGTGATAACTGGTTAAGTGATTAACCTTCAGCTGACCAACTGATATACCATACATAAATTAAAGTGAAAACACAAGAGTTTATTAATGTTACGCTTAAGCCTTTTAAGCAAATAAGAGTTGTACCCATTTCAGAAAGATGTCAACTCTATTCCAACAGGTAGAGTCTTTAAGTTTTAAAAGTAGTTTACACCTCAATAATCAAACAGAGGGGAAATGTTAGGCAGGAAGGAAGTAGAATGCTTACTTACTGTGTATGGCAAAAAAGTAATGAGCATCATACATGCCTAGGAGAGAAAAGAATTCAACATGTGAGAAAAAATACTCGGGGGGCCTAAGCTGTAGCCTCTTCCCACTCTAACGTTGCCCCAGTTTTAGGGAGGAATGATCACGTCCAAGGACTTCATACATAGCAGCACAGCAGCAGCTCACACTGAACAAAGATACTGCAGTAAGTGTTGTCTGTGGAACGTCTACAACCCTCGGGCTTTATCCAACCAAGGCGTGGTAGTACAAAGAAATGCAGAATAACTCATTGGAAGACTGGGGAGATTTTAGAGAGCCATGATATGCAAAGGCACACTGATCACTTTGTTCAAATGGGTTTCTATACCTGTACAAAGTGTTCCATAATGAGACGTGCTTCAGAATAGATAAGAGTACATACACTTTGTTTGCCTTTCACTTTAGGTGTTATTTACTTGTAATAAGTGAAGTTTTGTGATAACTGGTTAAGTGATTAATCTTCAGCTGATATTTTTCTGACGATATTTTTATCATCTGGACACATGGTCAACAGACCCTGGACACCTTCCACCAGAAATTCAATGATTTTCACCCCACAATCAACCTAACAATGAATCAATCTATGCAAGAAATACATTTTTTGGACACTACTATAAAAATACAGGATGGGCGCATAGACACCATCTTATACCGTAAACCAACTGACCGACAAACATATCTACATGCCTCTAGCTACCATCCCAAACATACCAAACAGTCCATTGTACATAGCCAGGCACTACGTTACAGCCGCATCTGTTCCAATTCTACAGACAGAGACTCTCACCTAAGAGATCTACAGCAAACCTTTTTAGAACTAAAATACCCAGCAGATGAAGTTAGACAACAGATCAACAGAGCCAGACTGATACCCAGAGAGAACTTGCTGCAAGACAGACCCAAAAAAGAAAATAACAGAACACCTCTAGTCATCACATACAGCTCCCAAGTTAAAACAGTACAACGCATCATCAGAGATCTACAACCTCTCCTGGACAATGACAGTTCTCTTTCTCAAGCTCTGGGAGGAAGACCTTTCATTGCCTACAGACAGCCACCCAATCTTAAACAACTCCTAACCCACAATAATACTACAACCAGACCTAACACGGACACTGGCACCAGAGCCTGCAATAAACCCAGATGCCAACTTTGCTGCCACATACACCCGGACAACACCATTACTGGCCCCAACAACATCACACATACCATCTCGGGACTATTTAATTGCTCATTGTCTAACATTGTGTATGCCATCAAATGCCAACAGTGTCCTTCAGCTCTCTATATTGGACAAACAAGCCAGACCTTACGCCAAAGAATAAACGGACATAAATCAGACATCAGGAATCACAAGACAGAGAAACCAGTAGGAGAACACTTCAATCTCCCAGGACATTCTATACAAGATCTCAAAGTAGCTGTTTTACTACAAAGGAATTTCAGAAATAGACTGGAAAGAGAAGCTGCTGAATTGCAACTTATCACCAAACTTAAAACCATGGAGAGTCCTGGTCTGAACAAAGACCTTGGATTCTTATCTCATTATACATGACAAAGCCATTTTTCACCTTCTCACCCCTTGCTTTTTCCTGTAAGACCTATTGCAGTCGTTAAGAGTCGTCAACAGGCTCATCACAGCTATCTGCCAATCACCCATTCCCACCACCCTTCTGAGTAATACCCCTCCCCACCTTCTCACTATATAGAAGGGTCTGGAAACTTCTGTTTCAGTGTATCTGAAGAAGTGTGCATGCACACGAAAGCTCATACCAAGAACTAACTTAGTTGGTCTTTAAGGTGCTACTGGAAGGAATTTTTTTTGTTTTGACTATGGCAGACCAACACGGCTACCTATCTGTCATTGGAAGACATTAGTGGCTTCCCACAGTCATCTGTTTGTAGCCTGAGGCCATTTTCCCAAGTTACGCTCAAATCTGTTTCTTGTGTTAAATCACAACAATTGTAGGGAACAATCAAGCAGGCTGTTTTTTCAGCACAAGACATGCTGAAATGGATGGCAGCTTTATAGGGTTGCCGTATTTCAAGAAGTAAAAATCCAGACACAAAAAGTTGTTGTCAAACACCCAGACATTTTGCCAATTTCCCAAAATTCTCCCCAGATGCTAATTCCGTCATTGGAATCCTGGACTTGCCCAGGAGTATGGCAACCCTAGAAAGGCAGAAAGACTCCTGGATAGCTCTCTTACATTTGAAGAAGACTTGGACAGAAGGTAAAGGACCCCGGATGGTTAAGTCCAATCAAAGGTGACTATGGGGTTGCGGTGCTCATCTCACTTTCAGGCCGAGGGAGCCGGCGTTTGTCCACAGACAGCTTTCTAGGTCATGTGGTCAGCATAACTAAACTGCTTCTGGTGCAATGGAACACCGTGACGGAAACCAAAGCGCACAGAGACACTGTTTACCTTCCTGCCGCAGCTCTACCTATTTATCTACTTGCACTGGTGTGCTTTCAAACTGCTAGGTTGGCAGGAGCTGGGACAGAGCAATGGGAGCTCACGCTGTTGCGCGGATTCAAACAGCTGACCTTTCGATCAGCAAACCCAAGAGGCTCAATGGTTTAGACCACAGCACCACCCACTCTGCTAAAGGCAGGACTCCTGGACAGCTCCTATACATTTGAAGAAGACGTGACAGAATGTCCCTCAAGATCACACAATTCTGTATGTTATGCACTGGGACAAGTTAAAACCTCCAACTGCTTCGAGTAATTATTAAACTATTCATATTTTGTATTTCACTGTCAACAAATGAAGCAAAAAGCATTCCACATATATTCGGGGTGTTGTTATGATGTCCCGGGTGACTCAGACACTAATATCAAATAGTGGTGCAGTAAAATGGATAAAACGCATCATAGCCTATTGCTGTTCTAGATAATTTTGTTTTTGAAACATTAGGATACTGAAATTTTTAAGCAGGAGATTCAAAACTGTTCAGTCTTGGTATTGATAATATTCAAGGCTGGGAATATCTTGATCTTTACACCAGCGTGTGTTTTTTAACGGACCTTTATTTCACTCACCAAATTTAGAAGGGCAAGCACATCATCTATGAGTTCGATCACTTGAAAAAGTCTGAGAGGGAGAGAGAGAGAACAAAAGCTATTAATAATTTGGCCCTGGTAAAATACTCAGAAAGCTCTGACTGACATACACGTTTATTGAACAAGTCTTAATTTTGATGATAGTATCACTTGGGAAGAGTTATGCAGTGTACCTGCATTCTATGATGAGTCTACTCATATTCAGCAGTAAGGGAGAAATGATTGTGAAACTCAAAAACTTCCCTTTCTGAAATACCACTCACAAAGATCAGGCAACCAGGCCTGATGAACCAGGCAAATCTGCTCACCAGCTTGCTAGGCTCTTTGGTAAGTCAGCTAACAGGATGATTCCCTTCCCCATGCCTCTCTTACACCTACTGTGGCTTAAAGAAACTAAGAGATGGAAGATTTTCCTGCCATTTCTTATCTTATGAAATAAGCTCCCACCTCTCCCTTGACACATACAAAGGGCTCAGCTTATTATCTCACTTAGGCTGGTCATAACTCCAGTGTGTTGAGGACTGGATAAGACAGGAAATGAAAGGAGTTTCTCCCCACTGTTTCTTATCTTCTTTATACACTAGCAGAAAGGAGAAAGAACTCTGGCTTCCCTGCAAGCCCTCTGTGAAAGTCACAGGACTTTTTTGGGGTGGAGAAGGTAGGTAGGGGAAGAGGCTAATAAGCCAAACTACTTATTTGTAGATCCTTCAATTAAATGGGATTTTCAGATCAGCCAAGCTTGTAAAGAGTGCTTCTGAGCCAGTAACAATTCTATCCAGGTAATAACAGTTACAGATAGGTAGCCGTGTTGGTCTGCCATAGTCAAAACAAAGAATTCCTTCCAGTAGCACCTTAAAGACCAACTAAGTTAGTTCTAGGTATGAGCTTTCGTGTGCATGCACACTTCTTCAGATACACTGAAACAGACTTCTGTTTCAGTGTATCTGAAGAAGTGTGCATGCACACGAAAGCTCATACCTAGAACTAACTTAGTTGGTCTTTAAGGTGCTACTGCAGGTAATAACAACAATTTTATTATTTGTATACCCTGCCCATCTGGCTAGGTTGCCTCAGCTATTCTGAGTGGCTTTCAACACATATAAAATCATAATAAAACATTAAGCATTAAAATACTTCCGCAAGAAGCAACAGCAGCTTACAAAAGTTGTTTCTTCTCCTAAGGCCACAAATGGCAAACAGATGTATGTGCCGACTGATCAAAAGAAAGCCTTGTATGGCGGTAACCTAATGAAATTGTCTGGCAGTAGATTCAGGACAAAAAAGAAAAAAAGGATTTCTTTTAACCAAATGCAATTCATTTTTTTCCGATGTGGAAAATAGGGGGCTGGACTTGATTGTTGGTTTGATTAAATAGGTAAAGGGACCCCCGACCATTAGTTCCAGTCATGACCAACTCTGGGGTTGCGGCGCTCATCTCGCTTTATTGGCCGAGGGAACCGGCGTACGGCTTCTGGGTCATGTGGCCAGCATAACCAAGTCGCTTCTGGCGAACCAGAGCAGCTCACAGAAATGCCGTTTACCTTCCCGCCAGAGTGGTATCTATTTATCTACTTGCACTGGCATGCTTTCAAACTGCTAGGTTGGCAGGAGCAGGGACCGAGCAATGGGAGCTCACCCCATTGCGGGGATTCGAACCACCGACCTTCTGATCGGCAAGTCCTAGGCTCTGTGGTTTTAGAGGTCTTCTTATGTTCTCTTGAGGATTTGTTTTTCCAAGGCTAGTTTAATGTGTTCTTAGCAGCAGTGAATTCAACTGGCATGGCAGGGCTCAGCACAAGCTACAAGCTATGTTACAGGATGCCTTCCCTTCTTGGACAATTTAGTCATTTGGTTTTTCACCTGCCTCGTAGCAACTCGTCACAACTCCTCGGCATTGGCGATTAGGCATTGGTAAGAAGGGGTTAAGAGGATGTGTTTGGGGAGGAGGAACGCCATCACCTCCCCCCAATGAACGAAGGGTGGTCCGATAAAGGACTCTGGGGGGCGTGGCCCTGTCCGAAGCCTATGGAGGTGTGGGCCAAAGGCACGCCCCCGAGCGGTGACCCCGGGGAGCTCCTAGTTGACCTAGTTGACGTGCCTCAGCAGGAGACTCCCCCTCTACCCCCTCTATGGTGTTAACCCTTCCCATGTCTCCAGCAAATGGGCTGGAGCCGGATAGTCGATAGGACCAATGCCTAAGCCAATGCCTCTCATTCCTGAATTCAATAAAGTTGTGGCCTTATTCGCCCATTTAACCTTAAATTATGGTGTCTTATGTCTTTATTTATCCTGGTGGGGGGCGGGAACTCGCCACGCAAGCTACATGCTGCAATTCGCAAGAAGGGCTGATATTGTGTACCTTTTCCAACACATTCCTAAATGCATACCTGACATGAGCTGCCCAAGCAACTGTTACTATTAAAAAAGTCATCAGGTAAACTGCAATTTTGGTGGCTAGGAGCTGCTGAACACTTTCACCCAGTTTCTGAAATAAAACACAGCATTTGACAAATAAGTGCCTGTTATTCATTACAGAAGTTAGTGAAACATGACATGGTGTACTTGTTTTTCACACAAGCAAAAGCACAAAGAGAAAGCGCATTGCAAAACGAACCTTAAGGTGCACTGTAAATTTAAAACCAGAACAAAAAACAAATGTAATCCATTCTGCCCCCTGCTCTCTGAAGACACAAAACGAAAGAAACTCTCTGAATAAAGACAAATCTAGCGGGTGGACACACTGAATTCTTTAAGGTGCCTGGTACTTAATTAGGAAGCAGTACAGATGTCTTCTGCTCTTTCTAACCTGGAAGTGCTACCCTGTAAACTGCTCAGGAAAGCAGTGCTGTTAGGTTAAAAGCAAAATATGGAGACTGTGCTGTTCCTAGCCTGGTGTATGCATGCAAAATAACAAGAAAGACAAGAGGCCAGTCAAAAGAGACCCACTTGCCACCTGGGTGAGGGAAAGTGGGGTAGGGGAAACTGAAGACGAGGGGGCTGGATGTAGTCTGTGGGGCACCTATTGACAGAAACTTTAAAATGAACCTGAAACAGATGCTCTAATTTCTTTTAGTACTCAGCGCTAAATGTCCTCTATACTGGAACAACCATGCTGGAGATTCAAAGTGCAATCTAAATTAGTAAACCGAAATACAATCAAAAGTACATTTAATATGAAATATACCGCCTAGAATGAGTATTATTATTAGTATTATTATACACAATACCTGATCTGGGTGTATCTTTGTATGGGCCACGGGCAAAATCTGCAAAAGAAGCAGCATTTGTAACAAGCAGTGAAGAAAAAACAAAACACCGAAGAGCATAAAAGGGACATTTGGGGAAGAGGGGAGTGATCTCTAAGGAGTTCCTGGGTGCATAAGCAAAATGGGTATTTCCCAACATGAATTCCTCACCCGGGCCTTGCTCACAATCACAGTGATTAAAGCATGGTAGAAGGGTGCCACCCCATCTTTTCAACCTATCCTTTATTTTACTATTAAAATTGTACCACTTTACTGAGTGGTGCTTACGCCCAAGTAAATAAAGATGTTATTATGTAAAGGTATGCAGCCACAGCTAAGAGAGGGCTGGACATGGGCTAGCGGTGTGGGCGCAAATCTCCTTTCAGCCACAGCGCTCATTGGTTGACCTCACCCACCCACCTCAGGAATGTTGTGAGCAGTGCTTTTTTTCTTAAAAAATGTTTTGGGGTATTCTCATTTTGACTCAAGAAAACCACCATTTTAAAGTCCAAATCAGGAAAAATAAATACAGTAAATGGAGAAAAGTACAAAGATTCACAAAATGTTTAGGGGTATGCGCATCCCGGCCTGCACCCCCCCCCAGAAAAAAGCACTGGTTGTGAGACTAAAATGGGAAAACCCGCATGTTTGAATCTCTTGGAAGCAGAGCAGGGTCTCTGCCCCCTGGAGCAGAAGGGAGAAATTGAGGTACTAATCTGATTTGAGGATTGTGAACACAGCATGAATGAAAGGTGACATCCCCCCCCAAAAAAATAAGCAGTTTTCCCAAGTGGTTAGAGCTGACCAAGGCCTAGGAAGCCCAAAGTTCAGTCATTCTCTCTCGGGGCTTATCCACACTTCGGTTTTGTCCTGCCGCTTTCTCCTTACAGCTGAATCAGAGCAAATGTTCTGTGGGTTGACATTTGCTCCAATTCAGGGGTGTGTGCATTGTTGGGTTGTTGTTGTGCTTTCATAGTGTGATTCTGTCCTGTGAACTGTCTTGAGACCTCTGGGTATAGGGCGGTATATAAATTCAATAAATAAATAAAATGAACAAACAGTGGAGTTGTCCTGAGGAAAGTGGTGGGGCAAACGGGAAAAGGGCTCTCAAGACCCCTGGTTTCTGGGTACAGGTACGAGCAAGTGTGGTCCAAGAGCCCTCGCAGGGTTGTTGTGTAGTCGAAACAGGAGAGGGGAAGAATCTCAAGAGGCTTGGGCAACCCAGCCAGATGCAACAACATTGTCACTACTATTTTCCTTAGGCAGGGTAGAAACATAAGGAATAAAACAAATTATTGCCTGTGTATTGCAGAGGTGGCTGCGTGATGAGATGCTGAAAGAGCTTGTGACCCAGGTTCTAATCCAGCCATGCTGCTTCACCTTCAAAAAGGTAGAGGCGCTGGGGTATAATTTGGGGGTTTTCCTACCATTATTTAAATCTGGTTACGTAGGAATTGTTCAGTCTGATTGTGCATTTTGGGGTGTTTCGTTTATTGTTTATGATTGCTTTTGTTGCGCTGCAATTGTGCATTTTTTCCATGTTGTATGGTCTGAACTGATACCATAGCTCATTCTGTAGAGCATGAGACTCTTAGTCCCAGGGTCGTGGGTTCCAGCCCCACTGGGTGAAGAATTTGTGCATCGCGGGGGTTGGGCTAGCTAGATGACCCTTGGGGTCCCTTTTATCTCTTTTATAAATCTAACTTTGGAAAGGTGGCATACCATAAAAATTATGTGCCTAGGTACGTTAATAAATAAATAAAAAGGAGGAGGCGCTGCCGCAGAAACCTCGCCCCTTCCATGCGAAAGGGCAGCCCCGGGGTTGCGCCTCGTTCCTGCTCCCAGGCGGGAGTCCAACAGGTGCAGCTCCACCCGCCCTCCCACAGCAAGGGGCGCGCCTGCTTCGCCCTCGCCTGCCTGGGCTGCCCGGCCGCCCTCCGAGAGACTCACCATGACGGTGGCGATGATGGAGAGCAGGGCGTCGCTATAGGCCAGCAGGCGCTGCGAGGCCTGGGTGCCGCCGCCCAGCTCCCCGCCGCGAGGCCTGCCCGGGCCGGGGGGCGTCGGCGGAGAGGCCACGGCGACGTAGTCCCCGGCTTCGGCCATCCCGCTCCTCGCCTGCCGGGCGGGCCTCAAAGCAGAGCCTCCTCGTCGCGGCGGAGGCCGGCCGCCAACACCGCCCGCCTCCTCCGCCCAGGCCCGCCCCGCTCTCGGCGGCCTCGGCTTCGGGAGGAGGCGCTGCCCGCTTCCCTCCGAGGGCGGGAAATTGGAAAGCAAAAAACCCGCTCCTTGGATTCACTTGCCATTGGGTTTCATTATGAACGAGGATCCATGGGGATGCAGCTCACTAGACCCGAGTCTTCTCGTGTCGTTGCTTTTAAAACCATTAATGGGGGGGGGAGGGTATATGTAATTTTTATTGAATTTTCTGTTTTACAATTGAAAGCACTCGTTTTTACATCCTTAAGATATCTATGACTCCTCTTCTTCTCTTTCCATGGCTCATTTTACATATCAGATATCCCTGCATATTTTACCAAAACTATACCATTCGGCATTCCATAAAACAACAGAATAAAAATATGGAAGAGATTCAGGCACAAAAGAACTAGGTCCAATCTTAAGGGTCAGGGAAAGTCTTTACAAGCTGTCCACAGAAACTGACGTTATTCCATAACATAGGGGGAATAGCAGAAAATGCCCATTTTTGGGGCCTTATGATGCTCTGTAGAGCGAAGGGCCATTAGTAGAATTTCCCCAGATGTGAGTATTAACATGTTCTGAAATACATTCAAAATATGAGTCATGTTAGATACTCAGCAGCATTCCAGTCATAGCAGTACAGGACCTGCTTACTCTGTCTGGTGTGCCGTCCCATTATCTGATTGGCATTTGCTGACAGCTGATACTGCAATGGCAATAGTTTGAAATTCCAGTTCATATACTGGACTATTATCTGTTGGTTTCTATTTCCCTCACTGAGCAGCAACTGCAGTCACAAGACATTGTTTTGCATTCCACAGTCAGAGTTACTGTTGGATTCCCACGGGTGGGTGTGACGTACACTGGTTTCCTCTTTTTCAGTGTTCTCTCGGTTTCTTTGTTAGAGAGACAGTTGCTCCTCTGCTCTCACAGAGGCTAGATGCATGTTTGTATTCTCTCAGCATAGAGTGGAAATAAAGTTAAGAATGTGGCACATACTGCTTATCCTTCTGCTGTGTGGACTACTCTGCTTGGGCTCAAGATAAGACGAGCCTGTATCAACTTCAGATGGGCCGAAGCTGGTCAAAATCTCACATTATCTTCCATCAGAGCTTGCAGGCCCAGTTATATTTTAAGGGCACAGCCAGCCGTGAAGTTCTCTTGTGCAAGCCTCACTGAAAGGAGTGGCATGTGTGCTAGGAAACTACTGTGCTCTTCTTGTCAGTGGAGAAATCTGTGAGACACCAAATTGCGGATAGAACTTTGGTCCCATTCATGCTGTACATGTAAACAACACCTGTTTCCCCAGAGAATCCTGGGAACTGTAGTTTGTTAAACGTGCTGAGCATTGAAGCTCTGTGAGGGGTAAACAATAGTTCCTATGATTCGGGGGGGGGACCATGTGTTTTAAATGTGCTTCGCATCTGTGGTGTGGCTGTGACCTTTCACAGATGCTCAATTTTTTGAGAAAGCTGCAAAACAGCAAACAGAGGTTTATGAGTATTGCTATAGATTTATGGTGAACACGATGGTTTGTAGAATCATGTATAACTTTCCAAGCTGGTCTCTGGCCAAGCCAGAGCACCTCTGTGGCATGTAACCATTGGTACCAAATGAGTGTCACATTTAGTGTCACATGCACTTCATTCTAATTCAGTAATTTTGGAACTTTCTCAAAGAGGGGAATTACATGCACTTAAAATAAATATTGGAAGAGGAAGTGTGAGTCATTGGTGCTCCCATTCCCCAATATATATAATATATATGTCACTTGCTAACACTTGTCTGTTCTTCACACCATGAACTTACCATTTCCTGAACACAGCAAAACACACACACACACACCACACTGTGAGGTGTGTCTCCACCCCATGCATGCTGCTGAGGCAAGCAAAACAGTTCAAATTGCTTTCGTTTTCTCTTGATTTGCAGGGTATTGACACCTGAGGCATCCAACGTTTTCTGAATTAAAATTAGAGGCACACTTCACCAATGGGATTTACTTTTACAGAAGCCCAATGGGGAAGAATATGAACAGGACCATACCAGCTGGGTCACATATTCCAGAGCTAGCAGCCACCCATTCTAGAACCAGGTCTAATTCCAGAACCAGATCAAAAACAAGCAGCCAACACTTAACCAGCAATCTAGTCATACAAAAGATGGTGCCATTTATTCACTTGCATGACACCACAACATCCCCACTGCAATGGTTTTTATTTTATGGTTGAAAAGATGCTGAAGGTAGCTCAAGCTTTGTTGCCTGAAATACAAAATCCATCCCATTAAATTTAAGACACTGTTGAGGCTTGGTTGGGGATGAACACTTGCCTCTGTATTCCAAGTCGTTCATTTCCTTGGCCTTTGGTGTTTTGTAGCTTTCAATACACCTCAAGGAAATGAGAGCAATAAAGGAACGCCATGAACCTTCCAACAAGCTGCTAAGAATCAGGTGCTGGTGGGCTTCCTCCCCTCCCCTGAGATAACCTTTTGGTGGCCAGAGCACAGATGCCTCCCAGGAAGGACATCTTTTTCACCCTCCCCCTTCCAAACCCAGCATGCTCCAACCACCATCAACACACCATTGCAAAGGGAAATTTGCTTCTGCTGGGCAGTGGTGATGAATGGGCACCAGTACAAAGAAGGAAATCATATGCTCCTTCATGCATCAGCTGATGCTTTGATTTCCCTGCCTGAGGACAAAAGGCTACATAGCTCGTAGGTTATGGAACAGACCCTGAAACTGACCCCAGAAACCCTTAACAAATTGCCATGTCCAGAATCAATTGAGGGAAATAATATGTTTGAATGTCCTGTAAAGGTATAGGGTGGGAGTCACCTAATGAGTCCTTTCAGCAGAAACCCTGCATATGGAGATTTGCTTGTGAAATGGAGTGTCCTCCCTTCTCTTCCCCGCTGTCCCCTGCCTGTGAGTTCCCCCCCAAATAGCTCTGGGAGGGTCAGGAGAACCCCTGGAAAAGCATGCTGAGATGGAGTCTCAGAGAGGAGGGACTGTTCCATCTGGCAAGTTGAACCACTTCAATAATAACACAACACTGAATTGCTCCCACAGGGTGTACACAATCTCAAGAAGCACTTTTCAGACAAAAGATGTGCAATAGCTCTACAGTCTAGACCGTGTCGATTACTGGTAACTGCCCGTTTCCATGGGGGTTGCGTTCCGGGTCTTCGCATGTGTTGGCAGACCATGCATAAGCCCACCTTGTTCCGCTCCACCCTGCCCCCGTCTCGTTCCACCCCCTTTTCGGGCCACTTCCAGGTCCACAGAGATGAGTGTATGACGGTCACACCTCAATCATAAAACAGTCGCTGCCTGTACATTTAAAAACACACACCAGCACTTAGACTCCATTGATTCTAAACTAAAATGTGTGTATGCAGTCTCAAGTGTCTGGAGTGAGAAACCACTGCTGTCATTTTCAGCTGTGCCCCAGATTGCAGCCTGTTTATTTTGTTCCATAGAATTCAATGGGGCCCACTGAGTCCCAAGCATGGGGGGGCAGGTTTTTGTTAGGGAAGGCAGAAACTCAGTTTGTTAAGTATTTTTATTGATTGAGGGGGGCACCTGCCCCCTGCCACCTTGGCTAGGCCCATGGTCCAAAGCCAGCCCTTCTTCCCATAGCTTTTGCCTCAGCCCTTTTTCACGGTGGTCACTCGAGAGTGCGATGGGTTAATAAATGCCAAGAAGTGATGAGCATGCCCACCCCAATCCAATATCTTCAGCTGCAATCCTAAAAACACAAAGGGGTAAGCCCCACAGAATATATCAGGACTAATTTCTGAGTAACACACCTGTTTGCAGGTTTATTCAAGTGTGAGTCAAGATGAAATGGTCATAATAAGATGATGAAAGGAACAGTGTGAAACACGCGTTATTTATTTCCAGAATGTATTAATGTGGGAAGAAAATACTAATTCGTCACCAAAGCCCTGCAATGATTGCATGCTGAAATGAAGACATTTGCACCCACTGTATTAATGCTGCAAGGGACTTTTTTATGTGTCATTATGACCAACAGGTGGTGGAAGGAGCGAGCCAGAGTCTAGTGAGTGAGCCTGTCCCTGGCTATGCTACTGGTGTTGGCCCTCTCACTGGTCAAAGCTGAAGGAGTTAAGGGGCAGAGGGATTAGGAAAGAGACCCAGATGGGGAAGATGAAACAGGTTTGTAAACACAACTGAAACCAGTTTAGCTTAGCTTTTTTAAGTGAACAAGGGGATTTTACTCTACTGAAACATTACTGTTTACAACTTCAAAAAGAGGTACAAGTAATTTTCACCTGTGAGCTGATATATATGTATTAATTAGATATCTGTCTAAAAAGTGTTAGGAGAGGCAATAATTTTGAAATCAAACAGAAACGGAAAGAAAATTTCACTGTTTAGGCAAGCTTTTAATATTTAATAGGTTATTGTATTTTAGTGTTTTGTTGGAAGCCGCCCAGAGTGGCTGGGGAAACCCAGCCAGATCGGCGGGGTATAAATTATTATTATTATTATTATTATTATTATTATTATTAAATAGAAGACCAAAGAAGAATTAATCCTAATCAAAGAGGGACAGTCATTTGTGGACAAAAGATGGACTTTGGGAAAGTCCCCAAAAGAAAGTTTAGCCAAGCAAAATCTAAACTGAAAACTCAGAAAAATACCAAGATGAAGATTTTAAGGATAATCGCCAAAACAAAAAAGCCCACGTGAAAACTGGAGAAGCCAAGAGAAAATGAAGGACTATGAAGAGTATAAATCTAGTTTTGCTTACTTTTCAAACTAACTAGTCTTTGGATGTAAAAAGGAGCACATGAAAGCACATAGATGGATATGAAGTTTGCTTAAAGCACAGTGAAAAATGGGTAGGGGAAATGGAAAGTTTTTCTTTTAAAAGGCAGCTGGAGAAGCCATCTGATGTTAGGGAAAGTGTGAGGTTTTCATTGCTGAAGCTAGAAAAGTCAAGATTAGGAAGACTTTAGCATAGGAAAGACTTGGAAGCAAGAAATGTTGGTGGATCCAGGCTGATGAAGTGTAGCTGGTAACACAATAACTGAAAGCCCTCTGCAATGTCCTTAAGTAATACTTTGATAATAAGTTTTTACTGAAGCCAGAAATAGGAGAGATGAGAAGGGAGGTATTTGGTGAGCATTACAGGCATACTTACTTATTGTCTCTTGCTAGAAAGTCTGGAAAGTCCTTGTGTGTACCACCTTCTTGAGGTTATCAGTTCTTTGTTTTTTATCTAGCCCCGAGAGTGGCATCTAATAGCACCTGTAAATCCCTTAGAATGAGTATGCCAAGATTTTGGTGGACAGCAAGTGCCGCAGGTAGCAGCAGCAGAAGCAAAATGCACTCATCACGGGTCAGAGCATTTTATCTACAGTGGTACCTCAGGTTACATACGCTTCAGGTTACAGACTCTGCTAACCCAGAAATAGTGCTTCAAGTTAAGAACTTTGCTTCAGGATGAGAACAGAAATCATGCTCTGGCAGCAAGGCAGCAGCAGGAGGCCCCATTAGCTAAAGTGGTGCTTCAGGTTAAGAACAGGTTCAGGTTAAGTACGGACCTCTGGAATGAATTAAGTACTTAACCTGAGGTACCACTGTAATTTGAAGCTATGTGGGAATTGCAGAAGACAGGCACCAAAACATTGTTAATTTTTTTTTGTTCCTGGAGATGTTTCTAAATCCAGAAGGCCCCAAACATGCCAGCATTTGAGGAAGATAAAAACCACAAGCAAAATGAAGGTGACGTTGCCAGCTCCATTGTGGAAAAGCAAAGAAGGCATTTTGAGGATGAAACTGCAGATGGCAATGATAAGAGGTGGCTTGTCCTTGTCTCCTGTGGAGGAGGAGATGCAGAGCGACTGCTCAGGGATGTAGCAACTCCAGGATCCTGCATGAAAGTGTATTATTTCTCTTAGGAAAGTTTTTTAAGTCTGAATCTCATCTCTCTGCTGTGCCCCTCTAGATCAATGGATCATCCAGCTTCAAACAAAAATGACGGTCAAAATGGTATTCCATGATTGAAGGACATTTGGGTGAGTATCCCTTTCTTGGCTAGGGCGAAAATCTATTGTGTACCGTCTGCAACTCATTGTGCTAAGACTCTTTCAGGTTGGGGCGACTGAGTCATCAGAAGAAGCCCTATTCCATGTCATCACGATGAGGCTCACCTGAAGGTAGGAGAACACTTGTTCTTTTGTTCCCGCCCTTCTCTCCTTTTGTTCCGGCTCGTCTTTCCGTCAGGTTTCTCAGAGTATCCCTTGCATGGCTAGGGGGAAATCTCTATTGTGTTCCGTCTGCAACTCATTGTGCTAAGACTCTTTCAGGTTGCGGTGAGATAGTTGCGTGGCGAGTTCCCGCCCCCCACCAGGATAAATAAAGACACGAGACACCATAATTAAGGTTAAATGGGCGAATTAGGCCACAACTTTATTGAATTCAGGAATGAGGGGCATTGGCTTAGGCATTGGTCCTATCGACTATCCGGCTCCAGCCCATTTGCTGGAGACACGGGGAAGGGTTAACACTTTATCGGGGGAGCCTCCTGCAGAGGCACATCGACTAGGAGCTCCCCCGGGTCACCGCTCTGGGGCGTGCCTTTGGCCCACACCTCCATAGGCTTCGGACAGGGCCACGCCCCCCGGAGTCCTTTAACGGACCACCCTTCGCTCACTGGGGGGAGGTGATGGCGTTCCTCCCCCCCCCCACATCCTCTTAACCCCTTCTTACCAATGCCTACCGCCAATGCCGAAAAGTTGTGACGAGTTGCTACGAGGTAGGCTAAAAACCAAAAGGCTACAAATTGCCAATTGGGAAAAATTCCTACCATGCCCCTTGCGGCGACAGACCGAAGTCCATAGCAAAGTCAAATACCTACCTAAAGCATACCTAAAGGGAGGGAGGGTGGGAAAACGTGAGGGCTGGCCGGCAAAAAGAGGGCGAGCCTCCTCTGTGCTGGCCCTAAATAGGGCAGACCCGGCCGGGATTCCCCTGTTCTCGCGGGGGCTGAAACCAGCCCCTGCTCACGTGGGAGTGGGCGTGAAGCCCGCAACCCCACCTCCTGGGCAGGCCGGAAGTGGCTTTGCGTGGCGAGTTCCCGCCCCCCACCAGGATAAATAAAGACACGAGACACCATAATTAAGGTTAATTGGGCGAATTAGGCCACAACTTTATTGAATTCAGGAATGAGGGGCATTGGCTTAGGCATTGGTCCTATCGACTATCCGGCTCCAGCCCATTTGCTGGAGACACGGGGAAGGGTTAACACTTTATCGGGGGAGTCTCCTGCAGAGGCACGTCGACTAGGAGCTCCCCCGGGTCACCGCTCTGGGGCGTGCCTTTGGCCCACACCTCCATAGGCTTCGGACAGGGCCACGCCCCCCGGAGTCCTTTAACGGACCACCCTTCGCTCACTGGGGGGAGGTGATGGCGTTCCTCCCCCCCCCACATCCTCTTAACCCCTTCTTACCAATGCCTACCGCCACACGAGCAATCGCTCGCCGCCAATACTCTCATGCCTGAAACCAATCCCTTATCCCCTTTGCTATATCCATCAGCCAAATATCATTTCCAGCATCCGAGAGATGCACGCCATCAGCCAAATATCAATTCCCGCATCCGAAAGATGCACGCCATCAAACCGGTAGAGGGCCTCACCGTTGAGACATATGCCCGGGTGGTCAATGCCACTCCCACCCAGGGCTGCCACTCTACGCACCACCACCCAATGCAAGGCTTTCCTAGCCCTGTTTATGGCTATCGGGCACCTGCAATCTCTCCAAACTCGCCTCTCCATCCACGAGGCCCAAATAAAATAGTAGTGACGTTTGGGTAAGAGGAGAGGCCTTAAGTTCCTCCAAGTCACTAAAGATATGCCACATCAAGTCGACTGCATTTCTGTAAGCTAACACTTTTCGCCTAATTGGATAACTAAAGCATCTGGGGGCCCCTCCGCCGCCGCTCTGGCCCTAATAGCGGGCAACATTTTGGCCCAGCGCATTCTCCTTCAAGAGATCCAAGATATATTTATGTAGCTAAGGTGCGGCCCGAGACTGGAATTGATGGCGCGGACCCTGGCCCAATGCACCATGCTGTGCCCGATTATCCAGATGCGCGCCCTCATAGCTCCTGCACCCTAGGTCCCCATTAACGGCATGGTTTATATCCCAGTGGACGGTGCAGGGCCTATACTCCAAATATGCATCACAACGTCACCTGAAAGCAAAAGAAGGTAACAAAGCCAGGTCAGGTATACTGTGAACAATCACAAGGTCTTATGAATATATCCTTTATATGCATCAGACTTCCCTTAATGCATCAGACTTCCACTGCCCCCAAGTCCTTCATCCTTTCAGATGAGAGTCCCAAATGCACTGCTGTGGTGGCGGCCCCAATCCGAAAGGAGTTAACCGTGAATTTAGCTGAGGGTAAACCGCAGGCAGCAATCGCCCTTCGCATAACGTGCATGGACTGATGCCGTGCAAGGCCGGAGCCATCCCAATGTTCGAGGAATGGACCTGAGACGGTTGGTCCCATGTACATGAATTGTTTAGTGTCCTTTACTGCTGATCGGTTTTGGAACATTGGACATGCAGGACTAAATTGGATCTGAACAAGGTCAGGTCTCTCAAACTACCTCGGGCAGTGGAATCTGGTTGGCCCTTACAAACCACTTCGCCACTGCGCATGGCGCCAAAGGCAATGGAGTATGCAGCTGTAAATAACTGGGCCTTGTCCTCGGACCAACAGATACTTCTTAATTTTCTTTCTTCTTGTTTTTTTTTAATGGTTTATTATTTTTTATTATTATTATTATTATTATTATTATTATACATTTATTTATTTATTTATTTATTTATTTATTTATTTATGAATTAGCATAGAATGTCATAAGTTAAGGGCCTTCTACCATCACTTTTAGGAGGCTGTGGCCTGCGCCAGCCCCATAGTGCTCTTCACACTAAGAAGGCGACACCAGGGTCTCTGGATTAAACAACCTTACAGAAAAAAGAGATTGCCGCCTACTGGATGTTTAAGAGTCTTTGCTGCACGACCCAGCACTCTCCAATGTACCAAGTATTGCAGAGCTTCAGCCTTGGTAGGAGGCGTGTGAAGCTTAGGATTTTTTAATTTACCTTGAGGTGTGTCAAGCCTAGGTTGTTGTTTTTTTTGTTTTTTTTTGTTTTTTACTATTATTATTGTCATTATTATTATTATCATTATCATATTTTATTATTATTATTTTATAAATTTGCCTTGAAACTCTATAAAGTCCACCCAAGCCCTTTTAAAAGATCTAAGCGTGGGCGGGGCTCCTGAAGCTAATACTCCCTTCAGGACATCATGTTCCCAAGGCTCCAAAGGTGCTCCCGGAATGGCTGTGGCAATTTGCTGCACCTGTGCATCCGTGATGCCCTTGTTAACCCCAGGGGTAAATTTGTTAGAGAAGTAGATGTTTATTTCTAAGCACTAAAGGACAAAGGTCCGGGACAGATTTGCCACTCTAGGAGTGCGATAATTGTTTAGACGGGACACTTCCCGAACTGATTCTTTGGTTTGGGGGGGGGGGTTCCCCGAGTTAGGGGGTAATGAAATGAGGATCCTGAAGCCATAAGAGAAACTCTTTGCTGCCTCTATTTTAGGGTATCTATCGAGAAGGGTTCTAAGAGGTGAGAGCTCAACAGAAGAGAACATCCCAGTCAAGGGCCAAATTCATACCAGTTTCTGGCTGTTCTTTTTGGCGGGTCTGTGAGCTTTTCAAGACCCCTGATGGAAATGCCCCCTGCTGCCCGGAAAAGGCTGTTTACCTTTAAAACATGAAGACACTGGGTGGTTACCTAGGCACTTCTCACATTCATGCACATACTTACAATTTGGCCCTTGGCACACACCCGTGTTGTACTCCCAGCAAACCTCATGGTGAGGGACTCGCTTGGCTTCAAATTTTCCGACTTTCCTTTTTCCACATAGGGACCCATATGCTCCATCCAGTAATTCTGGTCGCTCGGAACACAGCAGGTGGTGGGCAGCAGGAAGCTTTTCTGAATTGTCCTCGGCATCAGAAGGCTTACTTCTTTTGCTCTTCTTGGCCGAATGCTTCTTCTTACTTAGACTTCTTTCTCCCTTCCACAGTATTCCCTGTGGAATACTGGGAAAGTCTGGGGTATACTGAGAGGCAGAAAGGTTATAATTGTAAGCATGAGCCCTACCTCCCGAGGATCTGTCATTGGAAACCCAAGGACATGTAGACTGTAATTATGTGTGAGGATGCATAAATGGATTGCTACCCGAATGTGGAACCCTAAATAAGGAGGCCAAAGTGCAAAGGAGCTCCTCACTATTTCGGAAGAGGCCGTAGTGACCATGGGCCTGAATTGTTGGTAAAAGGTTTCCAAAGCAGAGGAAACACTGACTAGGCCTGTGGGTTGCAGGGCACAGGAGGCTACCCTGACCCATCTTGGACACAGGACCCACTGTTGAATCATTGGCTGCTCTCAGCACTGCTGCGGTGGCCGCGGAGGTGCCAGGGCGGTCCACAACGTTAGGTGGCGTATCCGGGATGCATTCTTGGGTGAGCGCAAGAGGTGCCGCTGCCACCTGGCCTGCGGGCCTATATTGCCTATAAAATGTCTAAAAAGCATTGAAAAACTGTGCCAAAGTATGTGGGTTACTAGGCACTACAAAGGCCTGAGGCCCCTCTTGGTTCCCTTATGCCCCCCCCCCCCAGATACAGCAGGCATTACAAAGCCTGGGACCCCTCCTGGTTCCCTTGTGCCACCCCAGATATAGCGGCATTTTGAGCAGACATAGTTTGATACCCTTAATTAGCCTGGTTCAGTAAAATCAACGCCAACTAGCTTGGATTATATGTGTGAGCTGCGAGCAATATCACAGTAGTTCAGTATTGTCTGCACTGGTGAGTTTAAAGGACTCAAAGATGCCTAACTAATCTCCAACAAATTGTATTTAGCTGCAAACAATATCACCGTAGCTCATTATTATCTGCACTGGATAGCAGACCAAAATACCAGCCCACACCTCAAGCAATGTATTTAGAGGAATACTGAGTCTATAATAAACAGAAGAGCACCTTTGATAATGTAAGCAGCTATGCAGCAAGCTAGAGGTAGAATTATACATTGTAACCCAGCAATACAGCAGTGAAAAATGATAAGTTGACTTATGCAACAAACCTATAAGCAAAGCAAAGCTCCCAAAAGCCCTTAAGCACTATTATCAAAATCAACCAAATGATTTAAATTGCCAGATTAAATATATACTTATAAACTAACTGATGAAATACCAGAAAGAGATGAACGTAAAAGAGGCATGAGCTATTTGCTTTAGATTCCCTATAAACCTGTATGCAAAGCTCGCAAGAGATTGCAGGCGAAGAAACCCTTTAATAAATCAAATGATGCAAAACCTCGATCTCTTTTCCTTATAACTATGAATTGACTATACCAAATTATAAAACTTAAAGCCTAGGCAGAGAGTAAATGACACAGCTCCACAGAGCACCGCAAGCTGAATGAAATAATTTGAATTCCAATATACTATGCACTAATGCTTCAATTTGATTTAAATGTGTTTCGTAAATTCCCAGAATGAAATTCTCGAGAGTGTAAGTATAAACAAAAGCAGTCAAATTAATTAGAGGATATTAATTCTAAGATTAGCCTAGCCAGAGACGCTGTAGCCAGCTCTATACAAGCTTATGCACCAAGAGGAGGGGCTCCCTGCAGCCCCTTGCACGCTCATATTTAAGCTAGGCTCTATTAATAGTTGCGCTATCATCCTTAGTTTATATTGCTTATGTTTATTTCCTTTGTTTATATTGTTTATATTGCTTTTGAATTTAAAACCAAATAGAAAGTGAGGGGCACTCAAAAAGTAGATCCCACGTGGTTTTGCCTCTCCTAAAATGGCCGCCGCCGCAAGGCCACGTGGGCAATCAAAATGGCGGCCGTAATGCGTTCCCACTGCCTAGCGACAAGGAACATGTGCGGAAACACTTAACGCTAGCCCTTTAACACTGAAAAAAAATTCCACAACCGCAAGAGCAAAACCTGCAGGCATTCCCCACGTACCCCTTATGAACATTAATTATTTCCCTAGTTTTTCCGCCGGTTAGGCTTAAAAGGTAGGGTTTTTAAAATTACTTCCCACGTGGAGTGCCTATAGTAAAATGGCAACCGCCCGGAAGGCCATGTGGGCGGATGAAATGGCGGCAGGGGCGCACTGGTTGCCCGGCAACGGCACAGCTGCTTCCAATGCTTTCCAAGTCTAAACTTCCGCACGAAAATAAAACAGCCTGTAGAACTCACCCCCTCAAGAATGCTGCTGAAATGATTATTTGACAAGAAATTCTGCCCCCTCACCCCAGCAGGAAAATGAAACACAACCGGCACCAAACGCAGCCCGCTCTCCTCCCGCAGCTGCCATCCACCTAATTGCACCACGCTCCCCTGCACAAACCCCGAGCTAAAGCATGAAGCCCCAACAGCAAAACCTGATTGGATGGGTGCGCTGTGTCCTCTGGCCTTTCTTCCTTGAGCTCCTTGCAGAACAGACAGTCAGCAGTCGAGGGCAGGCAACGGATCACCAGAAAAAGCTCCACAAAGCTGAATAAATTCTTCTGAAGGGGGCATGCAGCAGCAGGCACGGCAAGCTCCTGAGGGCAGGGAACTTGCACCAAAACACACAGAGCTTCCTGTAAAACTGTAGACGTGAAAGAGATGCTGGAAGGAAAGCACACAAACACACACACAGTGATTTTAGCTCAATTACAGCTCCCGTGTTAAACTGCAGCAGCTGGAATGGAGCGCAAAGGGGGAAACCCCCAGAAGGAGAAAAGCCCCACAAAAATAGAGATAACAACTCCTGAAAATCAAGCAGTTTAGAAATCAAGCAACACCAGCAGCGAATGCTGAAAATTCCCTGTAAAAGAAAGGGAGCTTTTTCTGTGAAGCTACAGCATATGCCACGAGGTGCCCTGCAGCTCAAGAACAAAGGCAACGAAGAAGCAAGGCAGGAACGTTCCGCAGATAAGATCTCCCATAAGCAGGAACAGCTGATATGCGGGAAACGTGAGGGCTGGCCGGCAAAAAGAGGGCGAGCCTCCTCTGTGCTGGCCCTAAATAGGGCAGACCCGGCCGGGATTCCCCTGTTCTCGCGGGGGGCTGAAACCAGCCCCCGCTCACGTGGGGGTGGGCGTGAAGCCCGCAACCCCACCTCCTGGGCAGGCCGGAAGTGGCTTTGTCAGAAAAGGCCCTATTCTGTGTCACCACAATGAGGCCCATCTGCAGGTAGGAGAAGACTTCTTCTTTTCTTCCAGCTCTTCTTTCCTTCAGGCTTCGCAGAGTTCAGCGTATCTGAAGTGAGAGTCGCCTGCATTTGGACTGTGCTGCTTTAGGTAAGTTCACATTCCATCACTCAGTTGTCTTTTTTCAAAGCAATATTTTTTTATATTGGTCACTTCTTTTTCCTATTTTCTTTTTTCTCTTCACAGGTTTATCCAAAGAGCTCTACTTCAGTGTTTCCCAACCTTGTGCCTCCAGCTGTTTTTGAACTACAACTCCCATATCCCTGACTAGCAAGACCAGTGGCAAGGGATGATGGGAATTGTAGTCCAAAAACAGCTGGAGGCACAAGGTTGGGAAACACTGCTCTACTTAACATCTTCAGGTTTTCTTTTTCCTGAGAGAACATTAGCAGAATGTTCTCTCAGGTTTTGCTTTTCCCCTTGTTGCATTGCTCAAAAAAAAAAAGCAAAAGACCCTGGTGGTCGGCGCTCCTGGTTCCCAGGACGGGGTTCAAATCCCTGCGGTGTCCATGCTTACTTCCAATGCAACTGCTATCTCTCTCTATCTCTCTATCCCTCTCTCTCTCTCTCTGTCTATCCCTATCTATCTCTTTCTGTCTCTCTATCCCTCTCTATCCCACACTGCCCAAATAACAATTGGCTCCCTTTCTCTTAAGTATGAGTGTGGGAGGGTGGTGCCTTCAGTGACTAGCATGGAGCTATTATAATGTTTTGTGTTTTTAACTACTTCCCCTCTCTTTTACCAGCATAGACAATGAGGCCTATGAGGCGCCGGCATATGAGGAGGTGGTGACTACTGGCTACTTATCGGGACCAACCATCTGGACCATCATCTCCAGCCCAGGGGCAACCCCACTGGAGCCCCCTCCGTACAGCGTGGTCATTGAGCCTCCTGCCCACGGAGAGACTGTGGTTGAGGCGTTCAGTGTTTCGGTGGCACCAGGCACACGGCATGCCTCGGAGGCAGACCTACAGTCCCGGTTCCGCCTCAGGTTGCTCATGCCACCAAAACTGCAGCGATTTGTCTCAGATACCCATGAACTTGAAGAGCGGACAGAACATCCGGAGCCCCTCACACCCCCTCCTGCTTATGAGAACGCAACTGTGGAGGAGGTCCTTGAAGAAGAATTTCAGCCCTCCAGGCTATGAGAATGGTGCACAGTGGACATTTCTCCGTCAGACTTTCTTCGCTGGTCGTCCTGTTGCAATCCATACGATATGAGAAACATGGCCTGTGTGCAAGATGTTAGCTGCTGTACCCACTTTTTAAGAACTCTCCTGAGAAATGTGCACATGCAGGTCTGAATTTCTCATGGGAAATACAAATATACAGTATATAAAAAAACGAACTTGTGTTTTCTGACATTTCCAGAATGTTCTTGGACTTACAGTGTAGGCTGCTTGGAAGCTGGCTTTAAAGAAGGCTGGACTGGTTAGTGTAAATGATTGCTGCTCCTTTTTAAAAAAAATAACCACATCTGAAACCAAATAAACTGAGATGGCAAATCTGGGATCAAAACTACGAACATCTTAATGATTTCCAAATCCTGTTTAAAAGCTTTGAGAGTTTGCAAACTGAGATTAATAAAGAATTCAGCTTCTGAAAATAGCACTTACTCAATCCATATTTCTTTATTGTGGAACAAACTGCATATTATGTGCAAAACAGTGAATTTGTAAATATGTAAAATCATGACCACTGATTGTGTACAATTGAATAACGTTGCTGAGACATGCAATTGCTTCCTGCCCTTTTAAGAAACATACTAGCTGATTATCAAGGAATGCTGTAATGAAAGAATTTATGAAATAATTGGATCACAGAAAATCTGTCTGTAAATCTATTGTAGCCAGGATACAAAATGATGGAATATATCCGTTGAGCAAGTCTTTTCCTCAACATTGCAAACACTGTAACTTTAATTGAAAATTAAAATTAAAAAAATAAATAAAAATTTGTCTAGTAGCACCTTATAGACCAACTAAGTTGGTTCTGCTATAAGCTTTCGTGTGTACACGAAAGCTTATACCAGAACAATCTATAAGGTGCTACTAGACAATTATTTATTTATTTATTTCAACTGCATCAGACCAACACGCCTACCTACCTGAGTCTAATATAACTTTAAGAAACTTGAAAACAGGACAATCTGTTTAACAACTGTGTTTATTGTCCAAACTATCATGTCAAAAACAGATGACAGGCCAAGGGACAGGAGAGTATGGAAACCTGGAAATGGAATGGCAAATGGGTAAAGATGAGCGTGTTTCTGTATTTAGTCATCTGAAACTGGGTCCAGAATGGATGGACATAGGGCTGACCCAATCAGTCTTTTTTTGCTGCTGCAACACACGGTTGACGCATATTAAGCTTGTGGTCAACTAAGACCCCTAGCTCCTTTTCACATGTACTACTGGCAATCCAGGTGTTCCCCATCTTATATTTGTGCAGCTGGTTCTTCCTGACTAAGTGTAGAACCTTGCATGTGTCCCTATTGAAATTCATTTTGTTAGTTTTGGCCCAGTTCTCCAAAGCAGTCACCTCGCACCTCAAGGCAGCTCTCACTTGTTGCTTAAAGGTAAAGGGACCCCTGACCATTAGGTCCAGTCGTGGCCGACTCAGGGGTTGTGGTGCTCATTTCACTTTATTGGCCGAGGGAGCCGGCATACAGCTTCTGGGTCATGTGGCCGGCATGACTAAGCTGCTTCTGGCGAACCAGAGCAGCGCACGGAAATGCTGTTTACCTTCCCGCCGGAGCGGTATCTATTTATTTACTTCCACTTTGACGTGCTTTCGAACTTCTAGGTTGGCAGGAGCAGGGACCCCGTCGCGGGGATTTGAACCGCTGACCTTCTGATCAACAAGTCCTAGGCTCTGTGGTTTAACCCACAGCGCCACCCGCGTCCCACCACTTGTTGCTTACTTTTATATGAAAGGCACAACACGGTTTTGTCTGTCCTAGCTAGCTTTGTTCCTTCACTGCAGTGTACTATGAAGGCCTTTTGCCAAAAGCGGGGCTCGAACCCATGACTCTGAGATTAACAGTTTCATGTTCTATCGTCTGAGCTGCCCCAGGGACGAAAGGGACGAAAGAACCAGCAACGAAGGGGGGAAAATGCACCTGTCCAAACACCGAGGAGGCGGGTCTTATAGCGTCAGGCTTAAGAGAGTCAAGGAGGGTTTTCTTTCAGACGTCCGGTTCCCAATTAACAGAACTTATCGTCCTCCATATGCGGGGCAGGAGGGCTGGAAGCAGCTTTATTTTATTTTTTTATAATAATTTTTATTAATTTTCCAATTTTTAACACAACAACACAACACAAGCATCAACAAATACAAACACATACAAAGATATCATTTCTTAACCTCATTTTCATAAACCTCTTTTCTCGGACTTCCCCATACCTCACCCTTTTTGCATCCTTATTTTACAATTTTTCAACAACTCTTTTTGCCAATTAAGTTTAAGCTCATTGTCATTCTCAGTTTTACCTTAAATCATCAAACAGTTTTAGCTGCAATTCTGCATCTTCCTTCCCCTTGACATTTTATCACTCCTCTATTTTACAACAGTTCTTAAGGTATACTTTAAACTTCTTCCAATCTTCCTCCACTGTCTCTTTCTCTTGGTCGCGGATTCTGCCGCTCATTTCTGCCAGTCCCATAAAGTCAATCACTTTCGTCTGCCATTCTTCCAGTGTGGGTAGTTCTTGTGTCTTCCAATACTTTGCTAAAAGGATCCTTGCTGCTGTAGTGGCGTACATAAAAAAAAGTCTTATCCCTCCTTAACACCAATTGGCCGACCATGCCCAGGAGAAATGCCTCCGGTTTCTTGTGAAAAGTACATTTAAGTACCTTCTTAATTTCATTATAAATCATTTCCCAGAAGGCCTTAATCCTTGGGCATGTCCACCAAAGGTGAAAGAAGGTACCTTCAGCTTCATTACATTTCCAACATTTATTATTGGGCAAGTGATAAATCTTCGCAAGCTTGACTGGGGTCATGTACCACCTATAAATCATTTTCATAATATTTTCTTTTAAAGCATTACATGCTGTAAATTTAATTCCGGTGGTTCATAACTGTTCCCAGTCAACAAACATAATGTCATGACCTATGTCCTGTGGCCATTTAATCATAGCTGACTTAACAGTTTCATCTACTGTATTCCACTTCAGCAACAGGTTATACATTCTTGATAAATTCTTAGTATTGGGTTCTAACAATTCTGTTTCTAGTTTCGATTTCTCCACCTGGAATCCAATTTTCCTGTCTTGTTCAAAAGTCTCCATTATTTGATAATAATGGAGCCAATCTCGTACTTTAGACTTTATTTTCTCGTAGCTCTGTAGTTTAAATTTACCACTTTCTTGTTCTAAAATTTCAAAATATTTTGGCCATTTAGATTCCATGTTGAGTTTCTTCAGCTGGAAGCAGCTTTAACCTAGTGAATAAAAAATGGGGTCCTTTCAAATCCTGTCTGTTAAATAGGGTGCACGAGGAGACTCCACTAACCCAGAAATAGTACCTCAGATTAAGAACTTTACCTCAGGATGAGAACAGAAATCGTGTGGCGGCAGAGGGAGGCCCCATTGGCTAAAGTGGTACTTCAGGTTAAGAAAAGTTTCAGGTTCATAACGGACCTCCAGAATGAATTAAGTTCTTAACCTGAGGTACCACTGTATAATCAAAATAAAAACGATGACCCAATAACCTCCCCCTCCCCCCAAAAACCCCATTCCTGCATTGCCAGGGTCCCTTCTAACAATACAGTTCTGTGATTCTATATAATATACAGTTCCATAGTTCATGGTCAGTGTATAAGTTCTTGGCTCGTGAATTGGTTTAAAGAAAATCAAAGAGGAAACAGGATAGAACAGGGAAAACCTTCATTTTAACTCATTTTCCGATGGCTGCTCTGCCTCCCGTTCTGCTTCTTTGCCAGCATTACATGGCGATGCCTGGTTCACAGGAACAGCATTTGCTTTCAGTTCCTTAGATATTGGCTGCATATGCACCAAACATTTAAAGCAGGGGTCTGCAACCCGCGGCTCCGGAGCCGCATGTGGCTCTTTTACACCTTTGCCGCGGCTTCGGGGCGGATACTAGCGAGGGGAGGAGGCACATTGTGCGCCCCGACACTCCCCACTGTGGCGGACGCTGTACTGGCTGTGACGTCGCATGGGGGCGGTGCGTGCGTTAGTCACGCACCATCCCGACGTCACCTTCCTGCCCGCCCGCTACATTGTAAGGGGCGTGTACGCTGGTCACTGCATTGAAAGGGGGCATGTACGCTGGTCACTGTTTTGAAGGGGAGTGAAGAACACACACACACACACAAAGGTGACTTGTTAATTTAATGTTTATTTCTATGAGGAGGAGTAATTCTGAGGGGTCAAACAAAGAAATAATAAAAGTGACAAAAAAGTTATTTTTCTAATGACGAGTTTTGCAGCTCCCAGTTTTTTTCCTTCGGAAACGGGTCCAAGTGGCTCTTTTTGTCTCAAAGGTTGCAGACCCCTGATTTAAAGCAAACCCCCCCCCAAGGAACTGTAGTTTGTTAAGGGTGCTGGGAATTGTAGCTGTGTGAGCGGCAAACTACAGTTTCCAGGATTTGCGGTTTGTAGGGGAGTACTGCTTCGTATTCATGGTACATGTGCCGCCATAGACAAACCTCAGAATGCTCAGGAGGGGAAAATCATATACATATAAAAGGAAAATCCCCTTTGGCTCAGTTCCACTTCCTAGGCTGACATTGTCTAAAATGCAGTGAAACCTATTGACCACTTTTATCCTATTCACTGGAATTTCTGTGCTTAGGGGACACGGGATTTCTGGTAGCCATATGTCAGTAAAGGTAAAGGGACCCCCCGACCATTAGGTCCAGTCGTGACCGACTCTGGGGTTGCGGCGCTCATCTCGCTTTATTGGCCGAAGGAGGCGGCGTACAGCTTCTGGGTCATGTGGCCAGCATGACTAAGCCGCTTCTGGTGAACCAGAGCAGCGCACGGAAACGGCGTTTACCTTTCCGCTGGAGCGGTACCTATTTATCTACTTGCACTCTGATGTGCTTTCGAACTGCTAGGTGCTTAGGGGACATGGGATTTCTGGAAGGCATATGTCAGTATGGTGTAGCAATTTCATGTAGAAGATGTCAGTATCATTTACAAGGGCTGGAAACTTACCGCCAAGGGGGCATATCAAAACATGGCAGGTGATATTGATCACAGACTATTAGCTATTTACTATTAACTGGCTTGGAGCCAGATGGGCAAGGATCACAGAGGACTGCTTACAAAGAGCTTCTTAAGAGCCGTTATCACCCTTTGGACTTTGAGTTATTATGATAAATGGTTATTAAGGCAGCAGCTCAGGTACAGAGTCACTCTTTATTTTAGTAGGTGAACAGCCAAAATGCTTATATTTATTTTTTAAACAATAAGGCAGGGGGAAGAAACTGAATATGGAGAACATCAGCAAGACTCCTCACTTCTGTACAGCAGACTACCACTATTATATGTGTGTCCATTTGTGCAACCTTCATTCTAGAGCCTAAGCTATTCAACATTACCCAGAACTATAGTGCATTGACTGCCTAGTTTAATTATAAAGGGGGGGGGGGTGGAGAGCAGCAAAGAGGTGTTCCCCCTGTGTTGTAATTGTATCCCAAGTGGTTGCAAAGAGTCATCATAATTTAAACATTTCAAGCCCAGTGTCTGCAAATTCTAGACAAAGATTCCACAGTGGACAGCAGGACCTTAAAGCTAAGGCCTCCATGCTACTAGGAATTAGGTATTGGAGACAGTACACAACAAAAGGGCTAATGCTGAAATTATTTTACCAATTGGCAAACAAAAGCTCTATAGCAGAATTTTATAAGGTAAAGGTAAAGGGACCCCTGACCATTAGGTCCAGTCGTGACCGACTCTGGGGTTGCGGCGCTCATCTCGCTCTATGGGCCGAGGGAGCTGGCGTACAGCTTCCAGGTCATGTGGCCAGCATGACTAAGCCGCTTCTGGCAAACCAGGGCAGCGCACGGAAATGCCATTTACCTTCCCGCCAGAGTAGTACCTATTTATCTACTTGTACTTTGATGTGCTTTCAAACTGCTAGGTTGGCAGGAGCAGGGACTAAGCAACGGGAGCTCACTCTGTGGCGGGAATTCAAACCGCCGACCTTCTGATCAGCAAGTCCTAGGCTCTGTGGTTTAACCCACAGCGCCACCCGCGTCCATTAAAACAAAAACAAAATTGTATACTCCTGGGCAGTGCTGTTTTTCTCAAAAAAGAGGTGCCAGAACTCACCATGAACACCGCCCTCATTCTCTTCGAATGGCAATGGCGCCCACTTGAGAGGTGGCAGAACTGAGCTCTGGCAAGTTTTGGTTGAAAAAATAGCCCTGCTCCTGGGTAAGGGGATATAGAATTATAGCTTTACAGTGCAATCCGAACCATGCTTGCTCAGAAGTAAATTCAGTGGGACATAATCCTACGACACTGGGATTATAGGGTTGCCATATTTCAAAAAGTAAAAAAAAGGACCCCACACAAATTGTTAAAGACTCTGGAGTTCTTGAGAATTTTTTCTTTTAATGCCGCCTTTCGGAAATTCCCCCAGGGCATCAATTCAACCTTTGAAATCCTGTTAATGTCCAGGGAAATCAGGACACATGGCAGCCCTATGAGATTAGAAGTGCAGCTTAAACTGTTTAATTATTGAACCAATTAAAATTTGCAGGACTGGTAATAACAGCAGAACCTACACCCTTCAATTTCATGTAGAAGTTGTGTCAGTATCATTTACAAGGGCTGGAAACTTACAGCCAAGGGGGCATATCAAAACATGGCAGGCAATATTGACCACAGACTATTAGCTATTGATTATTAATTGGCTTGGAGCCAGATGAGCAAGGATCACAGAGGACTGCTTACAAAGAGCTTCTTTAAAGCCGTTATAACCCTTTGGACTTTGAGTTATTATGATAAATGGTTATTAAGGCAGCAGCTCAGGTACAGAGTCACTCTTTATAGTTCCCTTCCATGCATGCTGAGTGAAAACCAGCCCTTGCCGATTTCTTCCTAAGTTATTCTCTTCCTGAAAACAACTTTCTGTCAGGTAACATGTCACGTAACGTCGCCCTGAAAGAGAAGAGATTCCTCTTCACGTCTGAGTCTGTTGCCGAGGGACATTCAGGTGAGTGAATGTGGCTTTCCTGTCCAGCAGTTTGGTGAATGCAAAATGTAACTTTCTAATAGCCTCTTCTGAGGCCTCCAATTTCTGAAGGAATGGAAGCGAGTAAGCTTCCAACCATGGATATTTTCAATTCGTGCTCCATCCCCACCCGACGGCTCAGGTCGCTTTCACTGGTCTTAATACAGCAGGTTTAGTGCTTGTTATGTTTCCTCAGTGATGGGTACGGTCTTGCTTTGAACTCTTTAAAAGCATAGCTGTCAACTTTTCCCTTTTCTTGCAAGCAATCCTATTCGGAATAAGGGAATAGGCTCAACAAGAAAGACCTGGTTATGTTTAGAATGATACCGCATAGAGAAATGCTCCCTGATACCAAGATGAGAGATTCCTTTGGAATGCAGATAGAGAGAATTGATAAGAATAACGATCTGTTGTGAGCTTGACGGAAGTGTACAATAGATAAGCTTTCCTGCTTTGGCTCATCTTCCTTTTTCTTTTTCTTTTTTTCTATTTTTCTTTTTTCTTTTCTTTTATCTTTCCCATAGTTGCTTATGTTCTGTGTCATGCACTTCGATGTTTTTTTTAGTTTTTTAGTTTTTTTCATTACTATTAAGGAATTTTCCTTTGTAATTTTGGTTGTTTATATTTATATGTACTTGTTCAAAGCAAAGTAAAAGTTAAAAAAAGGGAATTTCCCTTAAAAAAGGGGAAATGTTGACAGCTATGCTTTAAAAGTGCTATTTTCAATTATTTGCAAGAGAGCCTGAAATAACTGGATGCATAATGCTGTAACAGTCAACTCAGCAAACCAGCGAATGCCTGAACTTCTCAGGAAAACACCAGAAGCTGCCCTATACAGTGGTACCTTGGAAGTTGAACAGAATCTGTTCCGGAAGTCTGTTCGACTTCCAAAATGTTCAGGAACCAAGCTGCGGCTTCCGTTTGGATGCAGGAAGCTCCTGTAGCCAATCGGAAGCCACGTCAGACGTTCAGGTTCCAAGGAAGGTTTGCAAACTGGAACACTCACTTCCGGGTTTGCAGCATTCGGGAGCCAAAACTTTAGACTCGCAAGGCGTTTGGGATCCAAGGTACGACTGTACTGAGTCAGACAATTGGTCCATCTAGTTCAGTGTTGTCTACACTGACTGGCAGCAACCCCCCCCCCCCCCCCGGATTTCAGGCACAGGTCTGTCCCAACCTACCTGGAGATGGTGGGGATTGAACCTGAAGCATTATGCATTCAAAGCAAGTTCTCTACCACTGAGGTATGTACGTTCTCAAATGTCATCCCAGTGGTTTCTTTATATAACGGCTTTCTAGCAAACCCCAGTGGATGTTTGATGTACTTGTGGAGGGTATTGTGACCTCTGAAAAGCTCAGAAAAAATGTTTCTTTTTAAAAACAAATAATAATAATAATAATAATAATAATAATAATAATAATACAATGGCGACTCAGCTATACAGCGGCAAATAAAACGTTTTAAGTGTGTTTTAAGTGCAGTATACAATGTGATACTAGGTGGCGATGGTGAGCCTTATGGAAAATTCAATGTACAGTGGTACCTTGGGTTACATACGCTTCAGGTTACAGACGCTTCAGGTTACAGACTCCGCTAACCCAGAAATAGTACCTTGGGTTAAGAACTTTGCTTCAGGATGAGAACAGAAATCATGCTCTGGCGGCACAGCGGCAGCGGGAGGCCCCATTACCTAAAGTGGTGCTTCAGGTTAAGAACAGTTTCAGGTTAAGAACGGACCTCCAGAGCAAATTAAGTACTTAACCCAAGGTACCACTGTATTTTTAAAAATGCTCATATTCATTTTCAGAACATTTTTTATATGTGCGTAAATTCCACCTGGATTGGCTTCCAGGCCACCTAGACAGCCTGTTCTTATACAGTTGACAACTAAATTAATTATAGAAACCTGGCTTATTTTTGTTTTTTCCCCTTTCCACCCGTGTAGATAAACTGTGTGACCAGATCAGTGATGCTGTTCTTGATGCTCATATTAAGGTTGATCCAGATGCTAAGGTTGCTTGTGGTAAGTCTCATCTATGGCCTAGCAGAGCAATTTGTGTTTGTGTTTCATTACATCTTTGCAGGGTTTTTTCTTTAAAGCGTGCAGTAAAAATGCAGGTGTTCGTTACTGAGGAAGAAATGGCCTTTCCCCAACGATAAGCTTCATTACTGGGAAAATAAATATTCCCTTTCTCCCTCTCAAGATGATGCATCCACTTCAGCTTGAAGCACCTGGTGTGCTGCAGCTGGGCAACTATTACTGGCATGTATTGGCCACTTCCTGTGTCAGCAAAACTCCTCTATCCATTTCTGCACTATTTTGAACCCCAGTAACATCTATTTTTCTATTTTAGTAGGTGAACAGCCAAAATGCTTATATTTATTTTTTAAACAATAAGGCAGGGGGAAGAAACTGAATATGGAGAACATCAGCAAGACTCCTCACTTCTGTACAGCAGACTACCACTATTATATGTGTGTCCATTTGTGCAACCTTCATTCTAGAGCCTAAGCTATTCAACATTACCCAGAACTATAGTGCATTGACTGCCTAGTTTAATTATAAAGGGGGTGTGTGTGTGGAGAGCAGCAAAGAGGTGTTCCCCCTGTGTTGTAATTGTATCCCAAGTGGTTGCAAAGAGTCATCATAATTTAAACATTTCAAGCCCAGTGTCTGCAAATTCTAGACAAAGATTCCACAGTGGACAGCAGGACCTTAAAGCTAAGGCCTCCATGCTACTAGGAATTAGGTATTGGAGACAGTACACAACAAAAGGGCTAATGCTGAAATTATTTTACCAATTGGCAAACAAAAGCTCTATAGCAGAATTTTATAAGGTAAAGGTAAAGGGACCCCTGACCATTAGGTCCAGTCGTGACCGACTCTGGGGTTGCGGCGCTCATCTCGCTCTATGGGCCGAGGGAGCCGGCATACAGCTTCCAGGTCATGTGGCCAGCATGACTAAGCCGCTTCTGGCAAACCAGGGCAGTGCACGGAAATGCCATTTACCTTCCCGCCAGAGTAGTACCTATTTATCTACTTGTACTTTGATGTGCTTTCAAACTGCTAGGCTGGCAGGAGCAGGGACTAAGCAACGGGAGCTCACTCTGTGGCGGGAATTCAAACCGCCGACCTTCTGATCAGCAAGTCCTAGGCTCTGTGGTTTTGAAGGAGTGAGGACTAGGGGTCCACCTGGGTCCACTTTGGAGAGCCAGGCTGGAGCCATTTTATAAGCTGAAAGCCATCTTAGAGAGCAAACTAAAAGCTAAAAAGACATTTCTCTCTCTCCCCTGCTTGCCCCTGCTTGCAAGAACAATATTTTTGCAACACAGCGAGTTTGCAAGAGGATGAGGTCAGGGGATTTTGCTAGTAGTTGAGCTGTTTCTGAGAAACTGTCTGTTTGCCCAGGATGTCTGCCCACCGCAGGATTCTAAATGCAGACCTAGGCCTGAACTTGTTAAAACCACAGTTCCCTTTTCTGAGAAACAGGGGGGGTCAAGTGGTATTTGCTGGAACGAGTAAATAGGTCAGAGATTTTAAGCCATCAGTGCCACCTAATGGAGAAAGCAGTTTGGAACCAAAAGGCCACCACCAATTTTCTAATTGGTAGAGCTTTAATGATTATGCATAAAGGGGAATGTTTAAGGGGTGGGTCAAGGGGCTGAACTTTTGCTTTGCCTTAGGGCATAAAAGTTGTCTGCATCTGACTGACGGTGGGCATTCTCTCATTTCTTCCTGAATGCACCCCTTTTTGCTTTTTGTCTGACAAAATTCAAACTGAATAAAAGACTTTTTTAAAGAAATATTGCTGCCTGGATTTTTCCATTCTGGTCTGTATTCTGAAGTCCCCAACATTTCTGGTGCCTGCGTGACTCGGATAGGGACCTTAAGTCCTCAAAAAGACCAGAAGGCAGCTCCCTTGTCCTTTTCTAGACAGGGCACAGGGGAAGGGGCAACCGGCCGCTTGCTCCTGGCGCCACCGAGGCTTTTCTTCGGAGGAGGGCGAAGCCAATTTGACCCTTCTGCTGGATCCTGTGAGAGGAGACAACGGATTGAAGGACCGAGGTTGACAGGACAGGGCAGGAGGAACCAGCCGGCTGGGGTGAGTACATGGCAAAGGGCCCTGAGGACAGAGGAAGGCAAACCCCCTTGTAATTAAGGGGAAGGGACATCCTGATCACATGTCCAGCGTGCTTGGTGGCAGTAAGGGAAGGATTGGCCCCTGATACCCACCCACGCTTAAGGATTTAAAAGAAGGAAGAAGGAAATGGGGCAGAGGGAATTGGTGTTGGTGTTTGTGTTTTGTATGTTGTATGTCAGATACTCCAGTGCATGAATTGTGAATGAGCGGTCAGGGTTTAGCATCCCTTTGGCCAAGCGAGTGCAGGGTTGTGCATTTCCTAGTAGGGCGACCTCACCTAGGTCACAACCTGAAGTGTGTGGAGAGTGGAAGGAATTTTGAAACCCGGTTAGGAGCGGAGTATCTGAAAAATGGGGTCTGAAGCAAGCCAATGTAGTCTTTTTGAATGCTTTTGATTTGGCCCAAATTACTTACAATCAGAGAGAGGAGGCCTCAAAGGAATAACCACCCCCAAGCTTTTCTGATGCCTACTCTTCAGTCAGCAGGCATCAAATCTTTCAGAAACATAGGGGCCCTAGCTGGGACAGGGCAACAAGGAGTATCTTTTGAGGCTGAATACCTACTTAGGGAAGAGTTTCAGACTCAGATGCAGCTCTGGGAGCGATGGAGGGGATCGCTCCAGAGATCCCTTAGGTTATCCAAGTTGGTGTACTGAACTAGAATGCATACAAACCTTTCAGATCTCTGGACCTCAATGAAGGCAAGAGTTCAGCTAGGCAAAGCTGGAGGACTCTCTCCTGAGTTGTGGCTTTGGTAGTAAGGCAAGCCTCCTAGTTTCTCCAAAGCCCATCACTGAACTGGGAAGCACATGAGCCTTGCACACCTCCAACAGTTTTGATCCCTATAGTAGCTATAGCTTGACCAGGGAGGGCAACCTAAATCCCAGAACTTAGCTAGGGAAGAGCTGGGTACCTCTGTGACCAGCGGCGGTTTGGAACACATCAGGGAAACCACCAACAGACCCCTAGTTTCTCTGATGACCAGAGAGGTGGTCTATGGCTAGGAAATACGAAATGCTTTCAGACCTATAGCAGTTACAGTTGAGACAGGGAGGGCAATTTAATTGGTGCCCTTAACCAGGCACCAGCTGGATGGCTCAGAGGTCAGGTGTGTCTCAGAGAACACTGTAATAGACCCCTAGCTTGAGGCTCAGGCAGAGGAGTCTGAAGAGAAGACCTGCATTTTTGTGGCCACCACAGTTGACAAGTTAGTTGCCACAGAAAAGGATGAAGGAAGAGATGAAGAAACAAGCCGGACACCTGAAGCTGACACAGGGTGTGAGCAGCCAGTGGCAGGTGTCTGCTGGGAGAACTACTAGAAGTTTAAAAAAAAAAAACTGCACAAAACAGAAGGAGGAAGAAGAGCTTTGTCCATTTAACTTGGATGAGTTTGTGACCATGGATGAAGTTCTAGAGGTTCACGTGATAATAGAGAAACCCCCCACCCCCATGGCTGAAGAAATATAAGACTGATCAATGGAAAATTATGGCCCTTAGGACTGAAATTAAAGGAACACAGGCAGGAAAATGTCTGTTCCCAGTGCCGTGGTGGCCCCCTTGGGAGGACAGGGACAGCCCCATGTCCCCAATGCCCACTATGTGGCCCCAGGAGCCGAAGCAATAGGAAAGGGGGGGCTGCCAGACACCCCAGAAGTAGACAAGGCAGAGCCCAGCGACCAGACCCTGGAGGAAATATACCCCAAAGTTAAAGAATTGAGAGAACAGATGGCCAAATACAGGACGACTACCCCTATGTATCGAGAAGCTGCAGAAGCTTATCGCAATGCTCGAGCCAAAGCATTGGGGGAGCACCTAAAGCGGTCCAGCTCCACCACAGAGGCAAGAACAGAAGTCCTGACCCCCCCCCCTTCGTGTAGTTTGGGACAAGCCACTCCCTGCTCCCCCCTTCACCCTCCAATACGTCCCCTTCACCACCACTGATTTGATGAATTGGAAGACCCACACCCCTGCATTCACTGAAAAACCCCAGGCAATGGTGGACTTGCTGTCCTCCATATTTGCAGCAGCTGAGGGAAGCCTCCAGGACCAAGGTGGAGGAGCTGCAGCACCAGATGGCAGAGCTTTCCTCTGTGGCTGCCAAAAGAGACCCAGGGGAGCTGGGGAGGCTTAAGGAGCAGGAGCAGGAGCAGGCCCACCTGAGGCTACAGGCCGAGCAGCAGAAGGTGGCAGAACTGGAGGCTCAGGTGAAGCACCTGAACACCAAGCACCAAGGAGCACTGGCTGAGCTCCAGGTGGACTTGGCTCGTGCCACGTTGCAGGCTTAAGGAGAAGGAGGGCATAGAGGACCAGCTCCGGGCAGAGATTGCCTCTCTACAGGTGCAGGTGGCTGTGGCTCAGAGGGAGGCTGCCCAGAGCCTGGCCAAAGGGAAGAAGGAGGGGCACGAAGCAGCCCAGGCGCTGGAAGTTGTCACCAGAGAGCTGGCTGAGGAGAAGCGAGGTAGCTGAGCTGGAGGCTCAAGTGAGGCTGGCAGGGGATCAGAGCCATAAGGACCTGAGTGCAGCTGAGTCCAGCCTCTCTAGCACCAGGGCAGCCCTGAATGAGAGGACACCGAAGAATTGCTCCCCCTGCTGTGGGAGGCGGGATACAAAGTTTCCCAACAGAAAGGTCAATTGTGCCAAAATAAAATGAAATACTTAGGTTTTAATGTGTCACACCAGCAAAGGACACTGCGACCAGAGAGAAAAGAAGCTATTTGCTGCATGAAGGAACTCACCACCAGAAAACAGTTGCGAGGATTCCTAGGAGCAGCAGGCTTTTGCAGAATTTGTATCCCAGGCTTCAGTATTTTAGCAAAACCTCTAAACGAGAGTACCAGAGGAGGAGAAAGAAACCCCTTTGAGTGGGGGCGAGCCCAACAAGAAGCTTTTGAGACTATTAAGTGATGCCTCATGACTGCACCAGCCCCAGCCTCAGTTATTGGAGCACTGGTCCCAGAAGGGATCTTAAGCACTGCTGACAAACCAGCCTATACAAAGCAGGAAAGGGACACTGCAGATGCTCAGGAGTTGACATTGTCCAAAGAAGGATGGTACCTTACCCCTGATGATAGGATATAGATCCCAGAGTCCCTTTCCCAGCAGATAATTCAGAGATACCATGAGTCCACCCACATGGGGCCAGATGCCACAACCAAGCAGCTGGAGTAGTATGTCTATATAGCCAACCTTTATCAACTGGCAGCCCAGATTTCCAGGAAATGCCTGCTATGCCAAAAGAATAATCCCAGAATACATTTACGGGTTGCCAACACCCTCAACCCAGCTACTCTACTGCCTTTGCCAGACACAGACAGCGTGGAACACCATGATTGTCTCCAAGTGATGGATGAGGTCTATTCCAGCAGACCGGATCTGAAGGATGAGCCGCTGAAGAATCCAGACGTTGTATATTATCCAGATGGCAGCAGTTTCATTGTGGACGGCCTTCGTAAAGCAGGATATGCTGTAGTGACCAATGAGGAGGTTGTGGAAGCAGAACCCCTGTCCCCCGGCGCTTCTGCCCAAAAGGCTGAATTAATTGGACTGACTAGGGTCCTGCAATTGGCAGCTGGATGCAAGGCTAACATCTATACAGATTCCAAATATGCCTTCTTAACCCTGCATGCGCATGGCGCCCTATGGAAAGAGCGGGGCTTGATTGGAGCCCACGGGAAAGCCCTGAAATACGGTCCAGAAGTTGAGACATTACTGGAAGCTGTATGGGCCCCCGAAGAGATTGCTGTGATGCACTACAAAGGCCATGGGAGAGGCCGGGACATGGTCACTAAAGGCAACCAGAAGCTCGTGAAGCAGCTCTGAAACCTCCACCAGTGGTCACCGCAGCCCTCATCCCAGAACTCACTCCAGACAACGTAGAACCGCGTTACACCCTTGATGAACATCAGTGGGCACGTCAAGAAGGAGCAACACTCCAGGAAGGACCAGACAACCGTGTTTTTGTCCCACAGCATCTGGCCAGTGTCATTGTGAAGAATTGCCACGAATCCACCCATTTGGGAGGCCCAGCTGCTAAAGCACACCTTGGGAGAATACTCTACATCCCCAACCTATCTCAACTAACTAACTGCTGCTATATCCAAAAGGTGTGTCGTGTGTGTTTGCTTCCTTTCCAGGTATTTCTTCCAGTCTCGCTGATCCGGTTCACCAGTTCCAACCGGGGGTGACAGCGTCTGGCGACCCCCTCATCCCCAACTGCGGTGAAAGTAGCCGAGGTGATCCCCTGGGTACATCACACGCGTCTGAAGAAGTCGGAGGGTGTCTGGACTTACAAGAGAAATCCTGCTGACCCTCTGAAGCTGATCATCACCTTGTGTCTGACGCTACCGGGAATGCGCGTTGGGCCACGGGCAACGAGATCCTGCAGCTGATCATCACAAGGACTTTCATAAGGACTTTCTCTTTTCTCTATTATGTTCTATATTGATTTGTTCTGTGTCTTATTGCCCTGACCCTACCGAGCCATACCAACCTTACTGGCCTGCTGGCCTCTGCTACGACTGGTTCGTCTTGCCGGTGGTAAGAGATGACGTGCTCATTGGCTATTGGAAACAGGGGTTTGATGAGGTTGCCGTATTGCAACATCCCACTACCCCATTGTGGCTCCTCTTCCACACCACTGTCCAGCGCACGTGGGTACTGCTCCTACGGGAATTTGCAGAGACGGTCGAAATCTATCGCGTCTGGACCGCTCTTGCTGTTGTGGGGGGTTAACCAACTGTCAATCGGGGGGTAGAGCACTGTACCAACCCCATTTAATAGACCAGGTCCTAATCTTAACCCAGGTGTTGCATGGGACGGAACCTATCTTAATGCAAGTGTTGTAGAGGAGGGAGCCTGAACCAGGTGTGCATTGAAATTGCTGAACAAGTGCCAGTAAATTCTGCAGCCCCACCTGTGATTGTCGTGGTGGCTCGAGCCTCCCAAAATCCCAGAATACTACCTAAACTGCTGGGCCTGGTAACTCCACACCTAATACCCTTGAATGTGGCAGGGTATTCTTGTGGCTGCATAAGAGTTGCCACCCAGTAGACAGACAGGGCACCTAGTTCTGGAAGAATTGGATGGGAGGGGCGCCAGCGGGCAGCGTCCCCAACGTAGAAACTTGCTCTCCAGCAAATTTAGAGGCACCACTAGGACTTTTGGTATTGGGACCAGAACCCCTTGATATAGTCACCCCGTGTTTCAGGCCGTTGCAGGGGTGGATATATTCTTGTGGGTGCAACATCATTTACATGGAAGAAGGGGCCCCTTTTGGGTATAGTATTTTCCCAGGAAACCACAGGGGTCTCCACCCACCGGGAATAGTTGGGAAGTTGATCCAAGTGGTAGGAGCTTCCAAAATAAGGTGGAAAATGACCCCAGAGGCCCAAGCGTTTATAGAATACGAATATCAGTGGGCCCTTCAGCGGTAAAAGAATATTAGGAATGGCCCCGAGTATTGGTGGGAGGAACTATGGAAATATTGGGGTTGGTGGGTAGGAGTGGTATGTACTGCCCTACTTCTTTGGATGCTCCTGTATTTTTGCTGGCATGAACGATATCGTATCTGGTTGGAGAACCTACCTATGTATTGGCCAAAGCGGGAAAGAGTCCCCTGGCCTCCCATGCCAACTTTTCCCGTCTAATGACTGAATGGGGCGTCCACAACCCCTACAATAGGTGGTTACAAATGGCTGAAATGGTAGCCCATTCGGCCAATAAGTCGAAATGTCTGGTATGCACCTTGGCCCCAACAGATGCCACGAGTGGACTGCCACTTCTCCCACTGCCACTTAACCGTTCCACCATTCACAAACGAGCACTGGTCAATGTCTCAGCATGTACCCATATCCTGGCTCTCTATGACCTATAGGTCCATCAATCGAAAATGATGAACCGGAACCGGTCAGCATTTTCGTGATGGAAAGGGGGGAATGAAGGAGTGAGGACCAGGGGTCCACCTGGGTCCACTTTGGAGAGCCAGGCTGGAGCCATTTTATAAGCTGAAAGCCATCTTAGAGAGCAAACTAAAAGCTAAAAAGACATTTCTCTCTCTCCCCTGCTTGCCCCTGCTTGCAAGAACAATATTTTTGCAACACAGCGAGTTTGCAAGAGGATGAGGTCAGGGGATTTTGCTAGTAGTTGAGCTGTTTCTGAGAAACTGTCTGTTTGCCCAGGATGTCTGCCCACCGCAGGATTCTAAATGCAGACCTAGGCCTGAACTTGTTAAAACCACAGTTCCCTTTTCTGAGAAACAGGGGGGGTCAAGTGGTATTTGCTGGAACGAGTAAATAGGTCAGAGATTTTAAGCCATCAGTGCCACCTAATGGAGAAAGCAGTTTGGAACCAAAAGGCCACCACCAATTTTCTAATTGGTAGAGCTTTAATGATTATGCATAAAGGGGAATGTTTAAGGGGTGGGTCAAGGGGCTGAACTTTTGCTTTGCCTTAGGGCATAAAAGTTGTCTGCATCTGACTGACGGTGGGCATTCTCTCATTTCTTCCTGAATGCACCCCTTTTTGCTTTTTGTCTGACAAAATTCAAACTGAATAAAAGACTTTTTTAAAGAAATATTGCTGCCTGGATTTTTCCATTCTGGTCTGTATTCTGAAGTCCCCAACATTTCAACCCACAGCGCCACCCGCGTCCATTAAAACAAAAACAAAATTGTATACTCCTGGGCAGTGCTGTTTTTCTCAAAAAAGAGGTGCCAGAACTCACCATGAACACCGCCCTCATTCTCTTCGAATGGCAATGGCGCCCACTTGAGAGGTGGCAGAACTGAGCTCTGGCAAGTTTTGGTTGAAAAAATAGCCCTGCTCCTGGGTAAGGGGATATAGAATTATAGCTTTACAGTGCAATCCGAACCATGCTTGCTCAGAAGTAAATTCAGTGGGACATACTCCTACGACACTGGGATTATAGGGTTGCCATATTTCAAAAAGTAAAAAAAAGGACCCCACACAAATTGTTAAAGACTCTGGAGTTCTTGAGAATTTTTTCTTTTAATGCCGCCTTTCGGAAATTCCCCCGGGCATCAATTAAACCTTTGAAAATCCTGTTAATGTCCAGGGAAATAAGGACACATGGCAGCTTAAACTGTTTAATTATTGAACCAATTAAAATTTGCAGGACTGGTAATAACAGCAGAACCTACACCCTTCAATTTCATGTAGAAGTTGTGTCAGTATCATTTACAAGGGCTGGAAACTTACAGCCAAGGGGGCATATCAAAACATGGCAGGCAATATTGACCACAGACTATTAGCTATTGATTATTAATTGGCTTGGAGCCAGATGAGCAAGGATCACAGAGGACTGCTTACAAAGAGCTTCTTTAAAGCCATTATAACCCTTTGGACTTTGAGTTATTATGATAAATGGTTATTAAGGCAGCAGCTCAGGTACAGAGTCACTCTTTATAGTTCCCTTCCATGCATGCTGAGTGAAAACCAGCCCTTGCCAATTTCTTCCTAAATTATTCTCTTCCTGAAAACAACTTTTTGTCAGGTAACATGTCACATAACGCTCCACCTTTGAAATCCCGTTAATGTCCAGAGAAATCAGGATGCATGAGAGACCTATGAGATTAGAAGGGCAGCCTAAATTGTTTAATTATCGAACCAATTAAAATTTGCAGAACCTATGCCCTTCAAAAATTTGCAGAACCTATGCTCTTGCACTGATCCCATCACCTCCTGGCCAATAGAAGGGGAAGAAATGGAAGCAGTGAGTGATTTTAATTTCTTGGGCTCCATGATCACTGCAGATGGTGACAGCAGCCATGAAATTAAAAGACGCCTGCTTCTTGGGAGAAAAGCAATGACAAACTGAGACAGCATCTTAAAAAGCAGAGACATCACCTTGCCAACAAAGGTCCGTTTAGTTAAAGCTATGGTTTTCCCAGTAGTGATGTATGGAAGTGATAGCTGGAACATAAAGAAGGCTGATCGCCGAAGAATTGATGCTTTTGAATTATGGTGCTGGAGGAGACTCTTGAGAGTCCCATGGACTGCAAGAAGATCAAACCTATCCATTCTGAAGGAAATCAGCCCTGAGTGCTCACTGGAAGGACAGATCGTGAAGCTGAGGCTCCAATACTTTGGCCACCTCATGAGAAGAGAAGACTCCCTGGAAAAGACCCTGATATTGGGAAAGATGGAGGGGACAAGGAGAAGGGGACAACAGAGGATGAGATGGTTGGACAGTGTTCTCGAAGCTACCAGCATGAGTTTGACCAAACTGCGGGAGGCAGTGGAAGACTGGAGTGCCTGGCGTGCTCTGGTCCATGGGGTCACGAAGAGTCGGACATGACTAAACGACTAAACAACAACAACATGCCCTTCAAAATGCAAATGCCCCCCAAAATTGAAAGGTCTTTACTTGCAAGTCATCACCATTACAAAGAAGAATGTTCCATTTGGACAAGGCCCTACTCTGAGTGGATATGTGCCTAATTTCAGGTATCTAGGGCAAGGCCTTAACTAGATGCCTTAAAGATACAAGCAGGGACATAGGTACACAGTCTATATTGGGGAAAAGAAATATTTGGGGTGTGTATGTGTGTGTATACTGGGGTGTGTATATATATATATATATATATCAGTATATAACTAGCTTTCTTGAATTATGTTTCTGCAGAATGTGTGGCCAAAACTGGGATGATCTTGCTATGTGGTGAAATTACCTCCAAAGCTATCATTGATTACCAGCAAGTAGTGAGAGACACCCTCCAGAAGATTGGTTATGATGACTCTTCCAAAGGTGGGTTGTGGTCAGGGGCGCCGGCTTATAAAAAATATTGGGGGGGGGGCGGGGGTCCATACCGACTTATAAAAAATATTGGGGGGGCCCAAGACCTCCAAACCGCTGCTGCTGGGGGAACGAAAGGGGCGAGCCCCGGGCTGCCCCGACCTTAAGTGAACCTGTGAGGGCCCGCCCTTTGCAGCAGCCGATTGGCTGCCGCTGTGGGCGGTGAATATTAATGAGCTAGGGGGAATCCCCGCTTCTCGGGCTGACGCCAGCCCCGCGAGGTTGTTGATGGGTCGAGAGCCCGCAACCCCACCCCCTCTCTAGATCGGGAGTGGCTTTGTTTCTCTTAAATTATTGGGGGGGCACAGCCCCCCCAAACAAATTTTTGAGGGGGCTCGGGCCCCCTCAGGCCCCATGGAGTCGGCGCCTCTGGTTGTGGTAACTTGAATAAGCCACTGGAGATAGACAAAGTATGGATTCTGTTTAAGAGGAAACAAGTAGGTGCTCATCAGAGCCTCTCGGTGACTATAATGTTATTCTACCTAGAATCTACTCACTTAACAAGCTTCACTAACTGCTGTAAAAGGTGTTGTGTGAAATGAGAAGTTTGAAGCAGCTTCTACATGTTATAAGGAGCATTGTCTCTTTGGAACAGGCATAGGCAAACTCACCCCCCCAAATGTTTGGGACTACAACTCCCATCATCCCCTGGCTATTTAAAATGAGCATTCGTTCTGAATTGTTTCTGGGAAGATTCAACGATGTTGTGTCGAAACAAGTGTTAGCCCACAGTTTCCAGTGCATTTAGTCATCGTTTCCCTTTCCGTTTTTTGCAAAAAGTCAGATATTTTATGGTAGCAGGTTTGTTGCGCAAGACCTCACCATCAATTTAAATTACGCAACCTGAATATATTGGAATGTGATTGAATCCTACTCAAAATTAGTGACAGCCTGTGCAGTGCAATGTGTCTAAATGGTTAAAAGGAGATTGATTGCAACAATTGTTCCTCCTATGACTCAGTGAGTTTTATTTATTTTCCCAGCAATTATGATGTTTAGGTGAAAATGGTAAATGCACTGGCCACCATCAAACACTGAGTTAAGTGTAATGAAATCCAGATGTAAAAGATACAGAGATGCTGAATTAGAATTAAAATTGAGTTGAAAACCATGCAAAACTCCACCACAAAAGGAATTTAGTGTTCAGTTCACCTGGAAATCATACAAACTACTTGCAGGTGTCATTTAGAGATTTTTGGAATTAATTCAGTGATTAGTTAATTTGAATTAATTCATTCCAAGCACTGGTGTGATGTGCCAACCAGGCCATTGCGTCCAAGCCAGTTGCCCGTTATTGTGGCTTGCTATTCACTTCGCAGGGTTGGATTACAAGACTTGCACTGTGCTGGTAGCCCTGGAGCAGCAGTGCCATGAGATCAAACAAGCCATCACCGAGGGGAAGACTGGGGATGAGATTGGAGCTGGAGACCAGGTAACACGCTTCTGTTTGGGTTCCCACCCTCTTCTATTCATTGCTCAGATAAGCCTTGGCGTCCAGCCCGCTTTGGCTGCGCAGCTACCAGGCAGGCCTCCGGACTTCAAAGGCCACATTCCAAAGGCTCTGAGCAACAGCAGAGTTCAGCAGCGGTAAGAGAAAGCTGCAAAAACTTATTCAGTGTGCTTAAAGTCCACTCAGGATCTTAGCAGCTAAAAGCAGTTTTATTTACAGCAGACTATCCATTATCTATCACAGCGAACAGCATCGTGAAAACACGTCCTCTCTCCTCAAAAGTGAAAGTAGAGAAAAAGAACAAAGGCTGGAGACTCTGGGATATGAGTATCTCCCCCCTCCCAGAAGTAGGCAGGGTGTACACTCTGAGCTGTTTAACTCTGTAAGCTCAGGTTCTCCTCACACTTCAGGCCCCTACATTTTCTGTCTGTGACCCCACCTGCATTATACATTTAAGGCAGTATCATACTACTTTGAGCAGTCATGGCTTCCCCCAGAGAATCCTGTGAACTGTCTTTTCTTAAGGGTGCTGAAAGTTGTTAGGAGAGCCCTCTATCCTCCTCACTAACCTCAAATTTCCAGAGGAAAGGTGATTGATTCTGCAGCACTCTGGGAACTGTAGCTGTTTGCGTGTCGAGACGCCGCAGCCACCCCCTCATTGGAAATAACTCACACAAGGACACGGATATTAGGTTTATGTTATTGGGCAAATTTTGGCCACAACTTTATTGAAATTACAGAATGTGAGCGGTATTGGCTGAGGCATTGATTGGACCTGACTATATCTGACTCCTGCCCATTGTGCAGGAAGTCCCCAGTAAGGGTAAGCCACTGGTAGGGGGAGCCCTGTCGATGCGGACCAACTCAAGCTCCCCCTGGTGTTCCCGTCAGGGCGGTGTCAAGGCCTTAGCCCCCCAGCCAGGCTTCAGACTAGAACAACACCCCCGGATTCCTTTAACCGAATACCCTTAAGCATGGAGGGGCAGGTGATGGCCACACCTCCCCTCCCCCACACAAGGTCAAACAATGGCTAACCCCAACCCTAACAAAGTTGTGATGATTGCTACGAGGTAGGCGAAAACCAAGCGGCCAGTGCCAATTTGCCAAGTGGAAAAATTCCTACCAGGCCCCTCGGACAACCAAGGCGACCAACCGAAGTCCATAGCAAGGCCATTGCCTAACCTGCAAAATATGGAGGGAGGGCGGGTGATTGAGGAAGCGAGCCAAAGAGGAAGTCCTCTGGCTCGCTCCTCCGTTTAAACGGCCCCAGCCACGCCCCCCCCAGCCAGCAGGTTGGCTGGCCGGGCTCTGACGTGGCCAGGATCCCCCAGGCAACGGGGGACAAGGCCCCCTGCCCCCGGTGGGGAGTGGGTGGCCACACGGTCCACCGCGACTCCTCCCCACTGGGAAATGGAGCGGATCTCTTGGAAATTGTAGCTCAATTTTAGAGGGAAAGAAGGGGAAGAGGTTAGCTGCCTCACTTCTACCTGCGCATGCGTTGCTTTACAGTGGTACCTCCGGTTGTGAACAGGATCCGTTCCGGAGGCCCGTTCACAACATGAAAGGAACGCAACCTGCGCCTGCGCATCTGCGCACATGCAGGTCGCGATTCGCCACTTTTGCACATGACGTCATTTTGTGCGTCTGTGCATGCGCGAGCGGTGAAACCTGGAAGTAACCCTTTCCGGTACTTCCGACTTGCCGCAGGACGCAACCTGAAAAAACGTAAGATGAAGCAAACGTAACAAGAAGTATGACTGTATTGCTGATCTGCACTCGAAGCTGTAGAAGAAGCCAATATGCTTATGGTAAATATAGCCATGTGATTTCTAACGCAGGGCTTGATGTTTGGTTATGCCACCGATGAAACTGAGGAGTGCATGCCCCTAACTATCCTGCTTGCGCACAAACTTAACGCAAAGATAAAATCCCTGGAGAGAACTGGAGTTCTGCCGTGGCTTCGACCCGATGGGAAAACACAGGTTGGTATATACCGAGGACTGTCAAATATAATGAGCAGAGCTGAAGTCTGAAATAAGTGAGAAGTGCTTATGTCCCATTGAAATTACCCATTCGAATGCTCATGTGAACATGGTCAATGCTATGTTGAAGCTAGAATACAGTGGTACCTCGCAAGACGAATGCCTCGTAAGACAAAAAACTCGCAAGACGAAAGAGTTTTTCGTTTTTTGAGTTGCTTCGCAAGACAAATTTCCCTATGGGCTTGCTTCGCAAGACGAAAACGTCTTGCAAGTTTGTTTCCTTTGTCTTGCAAGTTTGTTTCCTTTTTCTTAAAACCGTGCATTCAGGGGGTGCAGTTGTGACTTGACTTCGAGGAGCAACTCATAGCACGCCTTTTTTGAGGTTTTTGAAGACTTTGGTGATTTTTGAAGCTTTTCCAAAGTCCGTGCTTCGCAAGACGAAAAAATCGCAAGACGAAAAAACTCGCAGAACGAATTAATTTCGTCTTGCGAGGTACCACTGTATTGTAAACAATCAACATATGGCTAGAGTTCATCCCTGGCCCAGTGTAGACAACTGGCAGAGCCAAGTGGTATCAAGCTTTTGCTGGGCTCTACAGCTTCACCCAACAAACTGTTTGTCTGTTTGAATCATACCCTATGAACATAAATCAAGCCCTGCTGGGTCAAGCCAAAGGCTCATCCTCCACGTCAGCATCCTTTTCTCAAAGCGGCCAAGGCAACTTCCTGTGTCCCAGTCCAGCTAAAGTAACAGTGATCTGTGTGACTGCTGTTTTATTTTCTGCAGGATAGAATGCTGGTCCGATATCCTACCCTGTAGATTGGGTTGAATAAACATTGCTTATCCTTTAGCTTTCACAGTCCATCAATCCTGACTATTACTGTAGTAAGCTAGCTGGTTAGGTAAAGGTAAAGGACTCCAGTCAAAGGCGACTATGGGTTTGCAGCGCTCTTCTTGCTTCAGGCCGAGGGAGCCGGCGTTTGTCCATAGCCAGCTTTCCGGGTCATGTGGCCAGCATGACTAAACTGCTTCTGGCGCACAATGGAACATCGTGACGGGAGCCAGAGCACAAGGAAACATCGTTTACCTTCCCGCCGTAGTGGTACCTATTTATCTACTTGCGCAGAGCAACGGGAGCTTACTCTGTTGCGGGGATTCAAACCGCTACCCTTCCGATCGGAAAGCCGAAGAGGCTCAGTGGTTTAGACCACAGCACCACCTGTGTCCCCCTTGCTAGCTGGTTAGCAGCAGGTGGGTGAATCTTTCTTGATATAACAGGATAGCATTCTCTGCACAATATTCCAAGTAGTCGGTGGCTACTGACACTGATGGCTGTGTTCCTTCACTGCTGGAAGCAGTATTTTACTGAATATCAGTTTCTGGAAACTACAGGATGGGAGAGCGCTCTTGGTCCTCAGATCCTGTTTCCAGGCTTCCCCCAGGAATTTGGTTAGCGACTGTGAGAACAGGATGCTGGACCAGATGGGTCATTGGCTGGATCCAGACACTCTCATTATGTTCTTATTGTCTATACCGATTCATGTCTGCATTGCAATAAAAGGAAAATTAAAGTGACTAATAGAAAGGTTCTATTGGGAGTTCGGTGGAACTTACTTTTTAGGATCAGGATGCAAGAAAATAATGCAACATAAGATAGCGGAAGATAAACGAAAAAGAAAGCAGTAGCTTGTTCAGCAGAGTTGTATAAAGTGGCGGAAGCCAGAGATATAACTGTTTAAACCTACGGCCAATCTTGTAGGTCACGATGGAATACCGAGATGTCGGCGGTGCGCTGGAGCCAATCCGGGTACACACCTTGGTCATTTCCGTACAACACGCTCCTGGGGTGCCATTGAAGAACATACAGAAAGAGCTGATGGACAAAGTTGTGAAAGAAGTGGTTCCAGCGAAATACCTGGATGAAAACACAGTCTATCACCTCCTGCCGAGTAAGGCCTTTCTAGCAGGTGGTCCTAAGGTATTGTACCGCTAGCCTCCAAACCTCTAGATATACAATAATGAGAGAGAGAGAGAGAGAGAGAGAGAGAGAGAAAGCTTGAATCTGACTGGTTTTTCATTTGTCCTGCCTCTTTCTCTGGGGAAAAACTGCTGTTCACCATTGAATCAGAACAAATGTCAATCTGCGGGGGGACGGGGGGGACGGGACGGACACGCATTTGCCAAAGCCAGTAAATGAGATAGAACACAACCCAGATGCAACAAACAAAAGTACAGCAAAGATACCAGGCTATTGCTTGATTTAAATCTTAACTTTCTACCCTTGTTTGAAGTTTCCTTTTAACCTGAGGCTGCTTAAAAAATACATTTGTACTCCAAACAGTTTGTGCGTGCGTGATACATGTATGCTCTACAGAAAACTCCTGATTGACTATAGTTCCTTGAACTATATAACCCTTATAGGAATGGGTATATGGTCACCGTTAAAACAGGATACTGAAAAACAAAACAAACAAACAAACAATTTATTTATTTATACCATGCCCATCTGGCTGGGCCAAATATTATATATTTGTAATATGTCAAGCTGGTATAATGGGACAGGCAACAGCCATCTCTGATTAAAGTAGGTTTTTAAAAATACAGTTACTATGGTTGAAGATGACCACCAGGCAGTAGCACTTTAAAAACATTACTTTGGGATTATTACCAAATTTGCCCCACCGCCAAATTTCTTCCTAGATTTTGGGGTTATTGGAAGGTACCACTGTGTGTGTGTGTGTGTGTGTGTGTGTGTGTGTATAATCTGCTTCCTTCGAGGACAAAAATGTTCTTCCTTGACATAAAGATTTACTTTGCCATTGTGCAATGTGACAGCAGGGGGCAAAAAATAATTAAAACAAATGCCCCCTCCCTTCCAGCATTCTGTTCTCACGTTGGCCAACCAGATGCCTGTGGGAAATTGACAAGCCGGACTTGAGCGCTAGAGCCCTCCTCCTGTTGGTTCCAGGAACTGGTATTCAAAAATAGCCTCTGCTTTCCTGGAAGATGAAACAATGTCCTTTCCCATGTCATATCTGTATCTGTATGTTGTAGCTCCTAGGGCAAATAACAGCATTGGGGGTGGGATTTTTAGAGAGAGAAAGGACCGTGAGAAGAAAAGAAATCCACCCAGTACTGGGCTTTCAATGTATCGCTGGCATCTGCATTTGCTACCATGTAAAAACCACGCTATCATAATATCTTGGACTCTGACTCCCACCAGCCCCAGCCAGCGTGGTCAGGGATGATGGGATTTGTAGTCCAGTAACACCTGGAGGGGGACGCAGGTGGCGCTGTGGGTTAAAGCCTCAGCGCCTAGGGCTTGCCAATCGAAAGGTCGGCGGTTCGAATCCCTGCGGCGGGGTGCGCTCCCGCTGCTCAGTCCCAGCGCCTGCCAACCTAGCAGTTCGAAAGCACCTCCGGGTGCAAGTAGATAAATAGGGACCGCTTACCAGTGGGAAGGTAAACGGCGTTTCCGTGTGCGGCTCTGGCTCTGGCTCTGGCTCTGGCTCTGGCCAGAGCAGCGATGTCACGCTGGCCACGTGACCCGGAAGTGTCTCCGGACAGCGCTGGCCCCTGGCCTCTTAAGTGAGATGGGCGCACAACCCCAGAGTCTGTCAAGACTGGCCCGTACGGGCAGGGGTACCTTTACCTTTACTTTTTTAACACCTGGAGGGGCACAGGCTCCCCATCCCTATTGTAGTGGAATCCTATACATGCCTCCTCAAAAGTATGCCTGTTGATGTATGTTTACACCCAGGTAAGTGGGCACGGGATTGCAGTCCCGGTGCCAGCTTTTTAACACTGCAGAGGCATATTGAAGTGGTTATGATCTTGAGAGATGAATTCAACACACTTATTGTTAGCAAAGTAAACATCCTGTTGATTTTTTAAATTTTATTTTAAAAATGTATTTCTTTTCTTTTTAGGCTGATGCTGGCCTGACTGGCAGAAAGATCATCGTGGATACTTATGGAGGCTGGGGAGCTCATGGAGGGGGTGCTTTTTCGGGGAAAGATCCCTCCAAAGTTGATCGTTCAGGAGCCTATGCAGCTCGCTGGGTGGCAAAGTCCCTGGTGAAAGCAGGCCTCTGCAGGAGAGTATTGGTGCAGGTAAGAGGGGGCCAGTGGAGGCTTGGACAAAATGTGGGGGAATTGCACAACAGAGATGAAACCCAGTATGTTTGGAGGAAAGCCTTTATGCTGAGTGCTGCTTGATTAAAAACTGCTTGGGACAACTCTGCACCGCGGGTAACCTTAGGTGGTGTACACACTGCTGTTTACTCTGCATCCAGTGAGCTCTCACCAGTCGTTTGGGAAGCGGTAAAAGGTAAAGGGACCCCTGACCATAAGGTCCAGTCGTGGCCGACTCTGGGGTTGCGGCGCTCATCTCGCTTTATTGACCGAGGGAGCCGGCGTACAGCTTCTGGGTCATGTGGCCAGCATGACTAAGCCACTTCTGGCAAACCAGAGCAGCGCACGGAAATGCTGTTTACCTTCCCACTGGAGCGGTACCTATTTATCTACTTGCACTTTGAAGTGCTTTCGAACTGCTAGGTTGGCAGGAGCAGGGACCGAGCAATGGGAGCTCACCCTGTCACGGGGATTTGAACCGCCGACCTTCTGATCGGCAAGCCCTAGGCTCAGTGGTTTAACCCACATCGCCACCCAGTACAGCCATTCATATGTATCCTGTCATTTCTTACTAAGTGCTGCTTTTCTGATCTGTTGTTCCCAAAACCTAATTTGATCTGAACTGAGAGGAAGCATGACCTAATGGTGTTTTAAGCCAGCAATGTGTGCACAGCCTAAGTCTCGTTAGAGGAGATAGTGAAAAACTGTCCTAGGCTGTCTTCATTGAGTAGCACCAAATCTTTCCCTTGATAGAGTTTGCTTGAAACATTCGAAGAACTCTGTTTGCAACTTTCCTCCCCTTGGATTTTTCTATAGCTGTTACTGATTCTCTATTTGCGAATCAAGGTTATCTTCCAGGCAGCATCCTTAGTCAATGGGAGCCATTGTGATGTTACAAATGCTGTGTGTATTGTGGAAATCTTTTCAACTGGGTGATAAACAGCAGGGGTTAATTGCATTCATTAAAAAAATGTATTAATTTTATGGGGATGTGGGTACCTAAGTTCATAACTGCTGTGCCTCACATTGGTATTATGGATAGCACAGATTATACCAGTGTTTCCTCAAATCACCTAATTATTAAGGGGTCCCTTTTCTGAATGAAACTGGAGAGATGCTTCACACTTGCATCCAAAGTGGTTTAAAAAGAGTCAGTGTGGTGTGGTGGAGAAAAGGTGTTGGACTTAGACAAGGGCGACCCTGGTTCAGGTATCCACTGATAAAGTAAGCAGGAACAGATCCCAAGCTGTAAAGCTATCAGTTCATATGAACTCAAATATTCTTCAGCTACAACTTATATATCCTACAGCTGTCTTACGCTATTGGATTGAGTCACCCACTGGCCATCTCAGTGTTCCATTACGGTACTTCGGACAGATCAGAAGATGAGCTGCTGGATATCATTCAGAAGAACTTTGACCTTCGCCTTGGGCCAATCATAAGGTTTGTCCTTTTAAAAATGGATCTTTGGGTGCCTACGGTAAAGTTTTCCCTTCAGACGAGAGACCAAGAACGTGTCCTCGCCTTAAGAGTGCACCCAGTGGATTTCTCACTTTGAAGAGAGGTCAGGATTCAACCCGCCACAAGAGTTTGCTTGTGGACTCTTTAGATAGCGTTTGTTAGTCCTGTGCTACACCAGGTGGGCTCAGCCCAACTTAGGAGAGAGGACCCCTAAGAGCTCTAAACTAATCAGGAAAACCTTCTAGAGAACCTAAGTTCCATTCTTATCTCAGATGATTGGAATAAAATGGTCTGAAATGATGGAGCGTTTGTCCCTACTACCATTATCCAGTCCATTTATCTGAATGGAACGGAACTCCCTTCTGTTTATTCTAGTCATATGTGAGGAAAAGGTAAAAGAGCTCGCCATCTGAAAAACCCTTAAGGAAGAAGGTTAAAAGTAAAAAAAAAAAAACCTACTTGACCCATTCAAGATGTGGAGTTGTCTGCCTTCATTCATCCCATCCCGATCAGGACATCTGAAGCTTCAGCAATGAAACAGTTTAGACAGAGCTTACATAGAAGCTGGGGGTTCCAACTATTCCTACCTCTCAGACAGGCCCTGATCTGTGCAGGTGCTTCCACACTGTTCCCCTTACTTCTGAGTAGCCTCATGTGAAGTGTGGTGGCTCTGAAGCCACCTAGGATTTATCTGCTAGTCTTGTGAGATAACAGAAATGTGTTTTCTTTGCTTACAGAGAACTGAACTTGAAGAGTCCCATTTATCAACAGACTGCATGCTACGGGCATTTTGGAAGAGAAGAATTTACATGGGAACAACCTAAAAAGCTGGTTTACTAGTTATAGGTTGCTTCCGGATTGGCATTTATTGTGGAATACAACAAATTACTCACAGTATCCACACAACATTGTTGGCATCAAAATGCAGCCTGCATTACCCCCACATTGAATCTGGGTTTACCCTTTTCAGAAAAACCAGATTACGGTTTTAAAAAATGTTGACTCTGAAAAAGAAGGGGGGCAAGGTTTGAAAGAAGGCAATCAAATCTAAAGTGTCCGGAGGAATAAAATGTGAAGTTTCTGTGAATAAGTCATTTTATAAGCTTTTAAATATAACTTCATTACTTTTCTGTGCCTCGTTGATTTTTATTAGGGTAATGGTTTGAAAGTAGAACAGGTCCCGGGGTGCAGTATGAAAGAACAAGAGTTCACCACCTTACTGAAGCTAAGCAGGTCTGGGGGTGGTTTGTGTCTGGATGGGCGACTGTCTGGGAACTACATGCACATTGCCATGGGTTCCATGATGGAAGAAAGGTGGAATGGGAATGTAGGAAAATAAAATTATGTTTGTGTGTTTGTGCGTGTGTGTAGGTAGGTACAATAAGGCAAAGCAGTATGCTTGTTTGACGTGTATACTCATGAAAGGAAAAGCAGCTGGGGGAGGGCAAATTAAATCAGGAAAATTTACATATACCCACTCTTTCACCACCAGCTCTCCAGGCAAATCAACAGGCTTATGAAGAATAGGCAAACACAGTCCATGCATCCCTTCTTTTCTGCAGCTGTAACTAGCAGAAGTATTTTGTCCAGAATTTTTAAAAGATAAGCCAAATCGTTTTTCCAATTCAGCTAACGGGGATAGTTGTAGAGCAGGATTAACACGAACTAGTCCTCTCTTTGGGTTGGGTTCAGGAGCCACAGATTCCCTATTTGTTTTACACCTGACACCAAGAGAAGTTTGCCTTGGAACACAGAATCATAGAACCCAATGTGGGGCCCGAACCCAATGACCCTGGTATTAAGAGTCTTGTATGCATTTCTTTTCTCAAGGTGAGTGAAGTTTTTGTTTTGTTTATTAACTATGGGTGAAATGGTTTCTGGTCTCTGATCATGCTCAAAATGATTTTCTTTTGCAAAAGAAATTATTCCCTGTTCAAAGGGGAATTTGGGCAAGTCTTATCTACAGTAACTTGTTTTCTTGCACTAGGAGCAGTGGAAAAACTCGCCTAGGAAGCTACCTTACAACAGGTTGAATCATTGTGCAAGTAGATAAATAGGTACTGCTCCGGCAGGAAGGTAAACAGTGTTTCCGTGCGCTGCTCTGGTTCGCCAGAAGCGGCTTAGTCATGCTGGCCACATGACCCGGAAGCTGTATGCCGGCTCCCTCGGCCAATAAAGCGAGATGAGCGCCGCAACCCCAGAGTCGGCCACGACTGGACCTAGTGGTCAGGGGCCCCTTTACCTTTACCTTTTACCACTGTATTGGTATTTTATATTAATTTGGAATCACAAGATACAGTCACTGGCACTAGCTTAGCTGGCTTTTTAGAAGAATTAGAGCAATTCATAGAGGAGAATAGGTTTGGCAACCCTTGTTGGCATGATACCCAAATGGATACCCTTTGTTCAGTGGCAGTGTACCTCAGAATACCCCATACCCGATACAGGATGTGGCCATGACGTTTTTGTCCTGCTTGTGAACATGCAGGGGTATCTAGCTGGCGGCTAGAACCAGAAAGATGAACCAGACGGGGCAATTCATCCGAACCAGCGAAACTATTCTTAGGGCTGCTATCCTATGCACGCTTACTGCGGGTGTAAACCTATTGAAATCAATAGGACTTCCTTCCGCGAAAAGCAAGCATAGTAGTGGGCTGCAGGTAAGGAAGCTTATGACAGGGTCCTTGAATATTACAGAAGCCCTCTGAGTACAGGAGTCAGCAAACCTTTTCAGCAGGGGGTCAGTCCACTGTCCCTCAGACCTTGTGGGGGGCCGGGCTATATTTTGGGGAAAAAATGAATGAATTCCTATGCCCCACAATTAACCCAGAGGTGCATTTTAAACAAAAGCACACATTCTACTCATGTAAAAACACGCTGAATCCTGGACCGTCCACGGGCCGGATTTAGAAGGCGATTGGGCCGTATCCGGCCCCCAGGCCTTAGTTTGCCTACCCATGCTCTGATATATGCGATTGCATCATCAGAATTGCAGGACTTCGTCATCGGTTGCAGCAAGAGCTACAGGATACACCAAGCGTGGGCGCGGCAAATACCAGAGCAAGCCGGCAGCACAGATAGGAAGCTAATTCGAACTCTGGAAGGAGGCGGGGCGATGGGCGTGGCTAGGGCGCCAGAAGACGGCCTGCGTTCTGGCGGAAGAGGCGCTTTTCGTGACATAGGGACCATAGACTCGAGAATGAAGAATGACAACTCCTTCGTGTACAGAGGGGACGACTTTTATTGTAATGCAACCCCGGCGTAATATAACACCTGCCTTGCCAGTAGTACATATGAAAGTGATCTAGCGCCGGAGTCTTAGTATACCACAAGCTTTTTCCCCCAATTTTTTTTTAATTAATTTTCCAAATTTACAACAGAAATAACATACAAAACACAAAAAAGAAAACACATTACAATACTAAAGAGAAAAAATAAAAATAAAAACACTTATTACTTCTAACCTAATTTAACTTTCAATTGTTAACTGACTTCCTCGAATCCCCCCTCACTGAATTTCAGTGTATAGTATACCACAAGCTTTGCATGAGTCCACAGTGTGATACTTCTGTTTTAGGCTGCATCAATAGAAGTATAGTGTTCAGCTCAAGGATCCTGCTCTATTTCACCTTAGCCAGACCACACCTGGATTACTGTGTCCAATTCTGGGTGCCACAATTTGAGAAGGATATTGACAAGCTGGAATGTGTACAGTGGAGGCTGACCAAGATGGTCATGGGTCAAGAAACCTTATGAGGGATGGTTTAAAGAGCTGGGTATGATAGCCTGGAAAAGAGGATACTGAAAGGAGATATGATAGCCATCTTCAAATATCTAAAGAGCTGTCACATGGAAGAAACTTGTTTTCTTCTGCTCCAGAGGCTAGGACCTGAACCCATGGCTTCAAGTTACAGTGGTACCTCGGGTTAAGTACTTAATTCGTTCTGGAGGTCTGTTCTTAACCTGAAACTGTTCTTAACCTGAGGTACCACTTTAGCTAATTGGGCCTCCCGCTGCCGCACGATTTCTGTTCTCATCCTGAAGCAAAGTTCTTAACTCCAGGTACTATTTCTGCGTTAGCAGAGTCTGTAACCTGAAGCGTATGTAACCCGAGGTGCCACTGTACAAGAAAGGAGTCTCAAACATCAGGAAGAACTTTCTGACAGTTCAGCAGTGGAACAATCTTCCACAAGAAGTGGCATATTCTCTTTCCTTGGAAGTTTCAAAACAGAAGTTGGATAGCCATCTGTAAGGGATGATTTAATAGAGATTCCTGCATTGCATGTTATTAGATGACCCTGGGGGTCCCATCCAACCTCTCCAGTTCTATGATCATTGGGATTGTAGTGTTCCTCTCCCGTCAGTGTGCATGCAAGAATTGCCCTGTGAATAGGCAGCGGCGTAGCGTGGGTTGTCAGCACCCGGGGCAAGGCAAGTAATTTGCGAACCCTAACCCAGGGCAAGGCAAGTAATTTGCGCCCCCTAACCCGGGGCAAGGCAAGTAATTTGCGCCCCTAACCCCTAACCTGCCGCCGCTGCCAGCTTCTTCTTGCTGCTGCCTGGGCTGGGGTATTTACGGTAAGGTAGCCACGGCGGGTCCGTGTCAGGTGATCTGAGGCGAGTTGCCGCTGGCGCTGCCGCCCAAATGACGCCGCTTGCCCGGAGGAGGAGGAGGGCAGAGAGGCGAGGAAAATGCAACATGGCCCAGCAGCTGCAGCAGCGGCGGCGGGGCTGTGAGGAGGGGTTGCCTGGCGTGCCCTCCGCGGCCCTGATGCGTGGGGACTGCGGTGAGCGCTGAGAGCCGCTGCCTGCCGGACGCCTTCAGCCCGGACGCGCGCACAGCTCATCGGTTCCGCGAGACATGGGGCTCTGCTACAGCCTGCGCCCGAGGCTCTTCGGCGACTCCGGAGGCGGTGAGCGCGTCCCCCCCAGATGTTGCGCCCGGTGCGGCCAGCCCCCCTGCACCCCCCACGCTACGCCACTGTGAATAGGTCAAACTGGGGTTCCCAAGTCAGACCAGTGGCATATCTCCTATTCTTTTCCACTATCAATTTCCAATGCAAAATTATATATAGGGCACAGGGCCATCGCACCCAGGAGGCAAGGTGAGGCGACTGCCTCAGGCAGCAGGTTCCATAGTGCTGGCAGATCCCAATACAGAGCTTTTATCCCCGCTTCCTGTTGTAGATCTTCGCTCCCCCCTTCTTCCCTGGCGGGGAGGGCAGGTCATCATTTTGTGGTTCGCCTCTGGTGCCGGAAAGTCTTGGACCGTGGACTCCTTGGCAGGTTTTGAATAAACATACACAAATTTATTAGTTGAACACAGATAAGGCAAGGATATATACAATTATATAACATGCAGAGAACAATACGTGCAAAGAAATCAGAGAGGGGAGCTGAGGGAAGTCCTTGGGGGGGGGGGTTGGAAATAATGCAATTGATTATTTGGATTGATAATTTGGTATATTGAAAGTGTTTAATAAAAATTATTTAAAAAGAAAAGTCTTGGGCCGGCCTTGTGTGAGGCTCGCTTGGCCCCCGAGGAGCCCGGGCAAACGGCGACGCGGCCCCGGTTGGCACTGCTTTCAACTTAGTGCCCGGAATGAGGTAGCGCTCCGACCGCTCTTCAATTTTCTCTCTCTATAAGCCCTGCCCACGCGCGGAGGAGGGGAAATCTCCCCTGGAGCTGCGGGGCGGAGCTAGGAAGCGAATGTAGGCGGGGCGAGCGCGTTCGCCCCTCCTCCTCCTCCTCCGAGCGTCGTTGGCGGAAACGGGTTTCGGCCATGGGCTGAGGGAGAGGAGGGAGGCGGGGGCGGCGGGGAGTACGGTGGCCGCGGAGGGTCAGGATTGGCGCTCGTGAAGCGGCAGGAGCGGGAGCGGCCGAAGGAACCGGCCTGGCGATCTGCTTGGTCCTGGGAGCGCCAGTCCCCGGCTGCTGCTGCGCCGGGCGGAGTTGGCCATGTCGCTGCTGCAGTCGGCGCTGGAGTTCCTGGCGGGGCCCGGCTCCCTGGGGGCCGCCAGCCGGGACCAGAACGACTTCGTGGGGCAGGTGGTGGAGATGGGCGAGATGAAGCTGCGGATCAAGAAGGTCATCGCCGAAGGTGGGCGGGCGAGGAGGGGCGGGGGGAGCCCTTCGGGGGCGCAGGGGGGCGATCTCCGGGGCTGAGGGGGGGGCAGAGAGAGGCGGTGACCCCCAGGGGCTTTCTCGGCACCCCCTTTCCCTCCACCCCTTTTCCTCTTCAACAGCCTCTTCTTCTCTCTCTCCCTCCCACTCCTCATTTTATTAATTGCAGTGAACGCCTTAGAAATACCCTACCTAAGGCAGGAAATCGGTGAAAAACAAACAATAAAATCAATAGTTTAAGAAGTAAGTCAACTCCCACACCTGCTTTGTTACCTTTCTCTTCCTGTTTTTTTCTGCTCAATAATTATAATAATAAAATCAGGCACTGTACACTAATGGAGAACGAAACAGGCCCGCCCAGCAAGCTGCGAATCTAAAGTTTGGCAGGAATGGAAAGTAAAAGGGAAGGAGGGTCTTGCAGGTGCAGGAAGGTAGGGCTGGTAATCGCCACTCACAAAAGCTCCAATGTTCAGTGGCCGAAACTCTTCCCAGCAGGGACATAAAATGGTGGGCAGAGTCTCATCTGGCTAGGATCAGGGCCCAGTAAGGAAGGTGGCAATTATCAGTTGTTTGGTGTCAACGTATTACGACTTAATTCCCTTACAACTTAGTTATAACAGCTTAATTCTGTTCTGGAATTTGCCTGCCCATTTCCATTATTAAGGAGCTGTTACTGTTTTACAGAGCTCCATAAAGGTTTGCCAACTTCTTTTTTCTGGCCAGGACTCCTCTGTCTCCAGGAGCTGTTTGACAAGAACTGTATCTGGCGAAGCTTTTGCTGCATGGAGCTGAACACTGGGGGAAACTTGGCTATTTGTGTGCTTCATGTTGGTGCTGAAGACAGACTGAATAATACCAACTAGGATAGTTATGTGGTAGATCCCCCACCCCCGTTGAATGGTTGTGGGTAAAGTGAAGAGAGGGCCTTAGATACTGGGTTGGTTTAGCTTAGCTAAAATAGAATATCACTGGTGCAATTTGGAGCTACCTTTATTTACAAGTCTCCATGTACAAGTGATGTGTTTGGGTTTGGAAGATATAACATTCAGAAGCTTGCATGCAATATGCACACAGGATAAGTGTCATGTGTACACGTCTGGAAGCTTCTGTTTTCTGGAACTTCCAAACCCAAATGCGTATAGCACGTGAAGCATATGAATAACTTTGACACATACATCAGATGCGTGTGTTTCCTTACACCTATAGCGGGGCAAAAGTCTCCTTTAAACCCTTCCTCTTATGTTTGTGGTGACATAGAGAACATTATACAGCAAACGTTTTCAGCCAGGGGCTTGTCCACTGTCCCTCAGACCTTGTGGGGGGCCAGACTATAATTTTTTTTTTGGGGGGGGGGGAACTGACTCAAGAGCACCACAAGCCCCGGTGGCTGCTTACCTATGTCTTCAGAGCTTCGTAGAGGGGTTGCTTTAAATGGCATCCGCTCGAGCGCTGCTACTGCTGGCACCAACAAAGTCCAGCCCCCTTCCTCCTCTAGGCAGGGTGGGGAAAAGCCAGGAGGAGGGAGGGAGGAGGTGCTGCCGCTGCCACCTGCGAGGGAGAGGGAAGGAGAGGGAAAGAATGCCTGCCCACTGGCGATCCACATGGCGATTCCCGGACCATCTGCGGGCCGGATCCAGAAGGCAATTGGGCCTGATCTGGCCCGCGGGCCTTAGTTTGTCGACCCATGTTATACAGTATCTGTGTCACCCCGTAGCATTGCTGTTTCTGTTTCAGCGTTGGTAGTAGCAACTGTGAACCTAGCTCTCTCTGAATTGGAGGTCTCCTGAATAATTAACTCAGTTTTGTGTTTGTCCCTGTGTAAATGTATATACAGGATGGTTAGCTGCAGACTTCTTCCCTAAGGTAGTGGTTTGGTTGCAGAGATGTCATAGTTTCCTGAAGTGCTTTTATTCCTGTTGGGGGAAACTGGATGTTTTGTTTCTTCCCACAAGTGTGTTGGTTTTCATAGCGAATGCTGTGGGGCATGTTTGCATTGCAATTTCCTTCTGGATGACTGTGACATCATAAGTGACTCATGATACAACTCTTCTCCCTGCTGTGCCATGTTCTGCCAGTTTTGAAGTTAAAAAAATTGCATTTTAAAGGCTTGGCTCTCGCTACTTAAATATGGCAATGCCCTCCACTAAAAAGTACGCAAGCAAGGTTGGCATCTTTCACTGGTTCACGAATGCTTCTTTTTTAAAAAAAGTTTTTCAGAAACTCTCTGGTCTTTCTTTCCAGTAGTGACACATCTGCCTCTTTCCTCCTGTCCTCTCCTGCTGCTTAAAAAAAAAAATAAAAATGACAAAGGTGATCCTCACCTCCATTATACCTGGAAGAGAACCTGTACTGTTAACCTTTCTGCCAGCTTGAACAGAACAACCCGGCAAAGGATAATACGTGGTTGGAGCAAGCTTTAAATATCTGGATAAACTCTACGGTGTAATCTGCGCTGCTGGTCAGGTTGCCTGCTTGTGCTTTTGGGCATAGATTTGTGAAGATAGCCCTGTAAAAGTGAACTGAGCCAAGTGTCTTGGACTCTTAAGCAGGAGAAGTGTCAGTTAACTATTAATGATGTTGAAGACGGCTGGTGCCACTTTGCAAGCATTCTAGCGCAAACCATATATTTTGCCCTTCGCACAGCAGAAGCATTGCTTCTGGTCAAGTTGTAGGCAAAGGCAACGTGGGATCTCTCTAGCTTCATGTGACTAGATGCAGGTTCTCATTCTCATTTGTGTCAAAATAGATCAAACCTGTTCAACAAGGATCCAGTGAGCATTCCAATGCAGTCAGGGATATTCTTCCAGAAGTGGTTTTGAATACACATATGCAGTGTCTGTAGAAGACACTTCGTTCATGTGACTATCTCTCACTCTCCTGGGGGTGATTTATGTTTCATAAGTTTGGCAGTTTGCAGTTTTGAAAGTCAGTTTTGCTTTTGTTGATAATAGGTATGTTTCCCGATCCGAATTAGACTGGACTAAAGCAGAAGTGAATAAATAAGAGTGGTGTCAGATTTCTAATCCGACATTGAAGTTCTTGCTCTCTTGTCTTTGATTTTTAACTAGGACACTAAAAACTGAGATGTCCTTCTAATGTATACTTAAAGACATAACTGTATATGCCTTTCTGATTCACAGAAAGGAAAGCGTGCCTTTATACTGCAGTCACGCTAGTTCACATGATAGTCATATGTTAAGACATGCGCCTTTAGAATATTTAGACTTATTTTGTAGGTATTTGTCCAGCTTTTGGGTCCCTTTTCCCTTTGGTTTGCTCTTCCTGGAAAAGTTGCATAGCAATTCTGTTAGAAGCTTCAGTCCTGTTCTGAGAAACCAGGCTCTACTACAGAAACAAACATAAATTGGGAAATGTCAGTTTCATGATTCAGTGGCTTCCAGGGAACTCAGGGGTTATCTGTAAGTGTATGAGGGATTCATTGATGGGAAGATTCGTAATGGTGAACTGTCTCTCCCTCCACTACTGATCTTATCTTACAGTGCAAAGCTACAGGTGTGTGTTGGGTGTAGCTTGTGATGCCCTTTCAATTCATGCAGGTTATTATTGAAGTTCCATATGCCTGGCTGATTGCTCCACCAGAACTGTGTATATACACCTTGGAACAAGAATGGGCAGATGGCACCCTGGAGATTTGTAAGTCTCCCCCAAAGTGTCTATACCTGTTCACTTGCTCCGATTTTCACCCATATTATGATAAAATGTTTGTTTACTGTTTCATTCATAAAGACACAAAAACAGAGACTCTGTTTCACAAAAGGCAACAGTCACACAAGATTGCTGTGCAAGTTAGTGTGATTCCCAGGGCGTTTAGAAAACTTTTTATAATGGAAGGAAATGCCTACATTTCTTAATAAAAAAAACGCTTGGAACAAACGGTTGCATTGCGGCACCCCAAAGCAAATGCAAAAATGTTATTTCAGGATCACCTTGCATTAAGCAGTGTAGACACTTTCCCTGTGATAAAGCATTTTTTTGAAATGTTTTGGGAATCATACCATTTTGCAGAGTTCTCTTTGTATTTTGTATAGCAGGTTAAGTCTGCATTTAACAATAGCATCACTTTAGGGATTGTAGGCAATTATGCAGATATGTCTGAGCAAGTGCAACAGGTTGGGTGGCACGTAGATGAGTGAAAAATAGACAGTAGAGTGAAATGGTACTCTCATCCTATAGTACAGCTTATTCATTGTAAAAGTGGGCAGTTGGCCCCCTTTCTATAAGTGAAAAAGAAGGGTGTTACTGTGAGGAGGAACGGGGTTAGATGAGAGCTCACTGATTTTCTTTAATAAAGAATTAAATGCAGAATATGGCTGGTGCAGCACAGCCTTTCTTGGAGTGTTTTGGTTTGTCTTAGTTTTCTGACATGCTGTTTGAATGATCTCCCACATAGAAACCCCTTGCATCCAATAAGATAGCACACGAGGGAGAGAAGCTTAGGATAGCTCTATCTCTGATATAATAATTTATTGAATGTAGGAAGCTTCACATGTGTATTTAGGTTCCTCTAAGGTACCCCTGGCCGTATGGGCCAGTCGTGACCGACTCTGGGGTTGCGCGCCCATCTCGCTTAAGAGGCCGGGGGCCAGCGCTGTCCGAAGACACTTCCGGGTCACGTGGCCAGCGTGACGAAGCTGCTCTGGCGAGCCAGCACCAGCGCAGCACACGGAAACGCCGTTTACCTTCCTGCTATAAAGCGGTACTTATTTATCTACTTGCACTTAAGGGTGCTTTCGAACTGCTAGGTGGGCAGGAGCTGGGACCGAACGACGGGAGCTCACCCCGCCGCGGGGATTCGAACCGCCGGCCATACGATCGGCAAGTCCTAGGCGCTGAGGTTTTACCCACAGCGCCACCCGCGTCCCGCATTTAGGTTCCTCTACCCGTGGTATAAAGTGAAAACGCCCAGGGTTCTATGATTTTGTTGTGTGTCAGGTGTAGAGCCATGCTAAAGTTATCGAAATAATGGTGAGTCATGAGCATAAAGGTTGGGTGTGAATGTCAGCTTATCAGTGTCACTCTTCCAGATGTGACGTGACAAGATAAGAAGACTGAAAGACATTATTTCTTCTGGCAGAGCTGTTTGAGCTGCTGCTTCCCATCCCAGTATCGCAGCCAGAGGAATAATCATTCTTGCCATTTGGAAAATGGCTTATTTAGAGAAGTATCTGACACAATCTTCTTAACATTGCAGTTAGGAAATCTTAAAAAGTAGAATGCAAAAAAAATGGAGTTTTTTTTTTTAAAAAAACCCTCCACAAAACTTCTATAATTCATGCAAGAGCTAGCACGCCAACTGAATTGTCTCTGGTCTGATTTGTTGTTGTTATTGTGGTTGTTGTTGTTAATTGAATTTATATACCGCTCTATACTCAGGGTGGTTCACAGAATAAAATCAAGACATAAAACCACAAAATACTTACTAAAAACTAAACAACAACCAATAGTCCCCCCAATACATTTTAAAAGGGCATAGGATGTAAATCAGATCAACCAAAGGCCTGGTTAAAAAGGAACCTTTTTGCCTGGTGCCTAAAGGTGTATAATGAAGGTGCCAGGCAAATTTCCCTGGGGGGAGCATATGTTAAAATATTCCTTGGAAATAGGGGCTTGCACGTGTCAGGTGCTGGTGGTGGTTGCTCGTGAGTAATCAGGCAGGACTCTGACCTGTCTTTTACAGGTTTTATTGGTTCAACTATTTACAGTGCAGAACCCCAAAGTTCATGTCCGTCTCAGTAACTTGCAGGTTCCGGGAGTGGCCCCTTCCGGTTTCTCCCCCCAAAGAAGAACTTAGACACCCCAAATCTCCGCCTCCCCTCCTTTTGTTTCACCCCTCTGTTCAAGCTGAGCGACGGAAACGGCATGTCTGTTTCCTGGCTGGCCGGGCTAGATGAGGTGCTTGGGCTCTCAATAGCATCTTCGAGCCCTCCCCTCGCTTGGCTACCTCCTTCCCCTTCTGCTCCACTGAAAGTGTGGTTTTCCCCACCGCTGGACGAGGAGCTGCTCCTCAGAAGCATCGGAGGCTCTCTGTATTCCCCTGTCCCCCTCCCCTGTTCCGATGGCAGTCCCCGGACAGCACATTTTATAAAAGGGTGACATTTTAAAAATCAGCAATGGAGAATATAAAAAAGTCTCACCCCTGCTAACTTTATGGTGAGTTACTGTGGTAGTTATCATTGGGTTTCATTTTGGAAAGTTCATATAGGCACAATACAGATGTAATGCTTCTGGTCTCCATCCTTTGAGCTGGCCACATGTTTTGTCTCTTTACTTCCCAGGCCCCTCTTATGCTTTCAGATTCCCCTTCCCTCTCTCCACGATGACCATGGCCATATTCTCTTAGACAAACCGTGGTTACCATGGAATGCTGGTTAATGTTAGTTAACCATTGGTAAGGTTGATGCAGATGTAACTCTTTAACCACGATTAAGACTGTCACAGAAAGGAGAGGAATCAGAAGCGAGAAGGGTGCTTGTGTTCATTTGTCTTTAGATACAGCTGCATTGTGGACAGGGTGGTGTTTTAAAACATTCCCTCAAGCTATGTGGGTTCAGTGAGACCAGTGTGTTGGGGTTCCTAAGAAGTATCTGTGGTCTCTATATCTCTGACTTGCAATTTGTGTCAAGCTGTTTGGCTTGCTATCTTACTGATGAGTTCTGAGAAGTTATTGCCGCTTTCCATCTCCAGATCTTTTAGGGAAGGCCTATGATATGTTGATGCTTTCATGTAGCTGTAATTGCCTTCCACTAAGTCTTGGGGGGGAGGGGAGCAGAGACATTACCTTGCCAACAAAGGTCTGTATAGTTAAAGCTATGGTTTTCCCAGTAGTGATGTATGGAAGTGAGAGCTGGACCATAAAGAAGGCTGATCGCCGAAGAATTGATGCTTTTGAATTATGGTGTTGGAGGAGACTCTTGGGAGTCCCATGGACTGCAAGAAGATCAAACGTATCCATTCTTAAGGAAATCAGCCCTGAGTGCTCACTGGAAGGACAGATCCTGAAGCTGAGGCTCCAAGACTTTGGCCACCTCATGAGAAGAGAAGACTCCCTGGAAAAGACCCTGATGTTGGGAAAGATGGAGGGCACAAGGAGAAGGGGACGACAGAGGATGAGATGGTTGGATAGTGTTCTCGAAGCTACCAGCATGAGTTTGACCAAACTGCGGGAGGCAGTGGAAGACAGGAGTGCCTGGCGTGCTCTGGTCCATGGGGTCACGAAGAGTCGGACAGGACTAAACGACAACAACAAAGTCTTGGAAAGATATGGACAAAAATTCAGAGGAGGAAATTGGTAGAAAAGGGCATTGAACTGAGTAGGAAGCAAAGGCATTGAACTGAGTAGGAAAGCAACAGAGGTTGGAGACCTGCAGCTTTTCAGATGTTCCTGAACTACAAATCTCAGCTCCCACCATCCCTGACCATTGGCCATGTTGTCTGGGGCTGATGGGAGTTTGGCACTATCTATTATTATTATTATTATTATTATTATTATTATTATTATTATTATTCCATCCTTCACCTGAAGTTCATAGGACCAAAAGTTTTCCCTACACTTAGGCTGTAACTTTAAGCTTATCTCTGTTTTGAGTCCTCCTTCAAGCATTTCCATCACAAATTCCCAAGATTATTTGGAGAAAAAATATTATTAAAGTGATAACACTCCCCATACACACAAATGAGTCTTTAATTTGGTTACGCTTTTAGAAACTTAGATCTGACTGCTGCTGTCAGAATCTAGTAATTTTTTGAAGTTCTAAGAACTTTGGTTGCTCATTATCTCAGAAATCCTGAAGCTTTACCAAGTACCTGGTGTTCACATTGCAATCTTAAAAGAAAAAAGGCAGGAAGTTGACTGGCAGAGAATTTTTTAAGGCTCTGTCCAGGAGGAGGGAATTGATTCTTAATATGCAAATGCCCTAGTGGGCCAGGCTTCAAAGGATGTGACTCGGACAGTAAGGCGTGCCAGGAACACAGCAATTAGTGAAGTATGCCTAAATGATAGTGCATTTCATCCTTCCGGTGATGTATAAGATGTCAAGGAACTACAGTGGAAGACACAGCAGAGTGGATTGCAATAGCAAGCCAGTGTGCCATAGAAATCTAGACCTCAATATGCCCTCTGGAATCTTTGGTTTGTTAGCAAGTGCTGGAGAATCCTCCTTTTCTGCCTGTCAAAGTCCATTGAAGCATCAAGTTTGCAGTGATTTGCAGCCTGATGCTTTTGGGAAGCTCACAAATGGGGCAGTTGATATCCACTGTTGATGATTCAACTGCCTCTCATGTCCAGAGCTACACATTTCTCATCCTATAGCCCCCAATTATCAGTCATGGTAGATATGTCTGTCACAGGCTTGTCTCTGTGATTTTGTGTAATTTTTTAAACATATTTTTTTATTGAAAATTTAATTCTCCGCTAATGGTAGTTAGCAAATATTGTGGCTATAATTTCCACAAGCTAGTTACGAGTTGTGTAAAATAGGTCTAGGATCAGCAAATATTCACAACATTCTTTTTTTTTAATGGGAGGTCCCAAATTCTAGCATTATATGAAGTAGATAATTCAGATTTCTCTAGCCATCTAGGAGCACTTAAACTTGACAAAAGCCCACAGTCTCTGCAGAATGGGGGTAAGGTGTCTTTTTTAAAAAAACAGCTGTCTTGGATTTGTGTATGTCTGAGACTTTTTGAAATTTGTACACCATTCTGGCTTCTTTTACGGACCCTAGAATCTTTGAGCTGTGATCCTGTCTCTACAGTAGAGAATCTTTACAATAGCAATATGAATCTTTCTGTAACTGCATCCCAGCCCAGGAAAGGAATTGGAATTATTAATTGGGGAGGAAGTTGCTGGCACAATAATTTAAATAGCGTAGATCCCACATTGCAGTGTTCTTGGTGTTGGCTTGTTGCATTAGACCGAACTTGAACGCTTGCTTGAATAAGAAGTATTAGTTTAAACTGTTTTACCTAAGCCTCTTTATATCTCCACATTCTTCAGTTTTAAGCTTCTTGGCATACTAAAAAAATGTTGGAATCTGAAGTGCCTTTGAATAACAGTGAGGAATAATGTAGTTTCTACATTATGAGTTTCTAGCCCTGTCCTCACAAACCATTGCAATCCGTTTATGTGAACATTAGGAGGACCAGAAAATTTGTCTTGCGGTGATGACATAAAACGCAGAGAAGAAGCCATTAAAACAATGCTGTTCAGCGAGTGGATTTAAGGATATGTATGAAGTAACCTCCAAGCTGTTCTGAGCCCTGTTCAAGTAGTTGTTTTTTTCCATGAGAATAATTTGTATTGTTTTGAAATAAATAAATAAATTCTCCCACCTACCCACTTCCCCAGATTCCTGGGAAGATACACAATAGTAGGTTTAAGTAGCTTCTGATCTAACTAATTCTTAGCTGCCTGCTTTCCTTTTTGCAGGGCAGGTAGTGAAATGGAAGATAAACAAAAACTATTAAACTGTTCAGCCATTCGCAAGGGTGGTTTTTATAAAAATACCAAGCGGCAAGACAGTCTTAAGCAGAGGAGTCAATTATAAAGCTCACTGCAGTCTTGTCAAATTGGCCGGCTTAAAGCTTTTAGAGCTTTTGTATGGAATGGAACAGTCGTGCTTCTGAACACAAGACAACTTTCAGTATCTTTTGGCACGAATTGTTTAAGGGCTTTTTATGACAACGGGAGGGACACTTGCATGTGGTTAACATTCCCACTTAATGATCAGCAGCCATGGAAGTTCCAGGGTAGTAAATAATCCTGTGTTCATTCTCAGGATTTTGGCATTTTATTTTAAGATGTCTCAAGGAGTGAAATTATAATTTCTCAGATACAAGGTGGGAAATGACAACAGTGTGTGTTTAGATTTAGATGCGTAGAGAGGTTTTGTTCCCTGAGAAGTAATTTATGCCCAGATCTTACAAGTCTCTGGATTTTAGCTAGACACAAGGGGACACTTTCAAACTAGAGAGCTTCTTTCTCACATCTGTTTTCAAGTCTTAAGATGGGTAACAGTTTCATCTCATTCATTTTTATAACTCTTCTGAGAGAGAGCTTACATTCTGTTACTTTATGGAAATGTTGTTGAATTGATTATTGTGACTACATTTTCCTTGCTTCTGTAACCTTGCAACAATCTAGTTTTCTGTGTTTTTGGCTTGGTGCCTGGATGCTAAACCATAAATGCATACAAATGTACTCAGTTTTGTTAGGTTCTTGCCCTTGTCCATTGCATTAATAGCTACGTAAAGGTCTTAAGTATATTCTTAGTTCCAGTTCCTGTGAATGCCAGGATCATTCCTGCTTTTTAACTCCTTCCTGTTAACCAATGGGGGCAACAATTTAGGTGTTACATCCAAACTGGAGAGCATGGTTTGTTTTACTCCAAACAAACCATGGTTAGCTGAGAACAAACCCTTAGTTTAATACCAGGGTTATAGATTATAACTCTCTGAAGGCAGTTCTCTTGCATAACAGCTTCTATAGGCAGATTCACCTGAGAAACATATTTGTGATGTGAAAAAACCTGTGAGTTGATGGATACACACACCCGGAGTGTCTGTTTTTGTTGATGCATGAATTGAGGATGCCCAATTTTTGGTGGAGACTCTCTTCACACCTCTTCTGCATCCTGGTCAGTAATACAAGGAAAAGGTCATATTTTTAGGAATCATTCTAGTCCTGTCTCGGACTGCAAGCTGCCTTACTCCTTGAGCCAAAATTATGTGTGTATTAAACCTGAAAACCATGTCACTAGAACACCTCATAAACTAAATCCAAAGGTAGTTTGGATTCTTTAGCTTTAAATCTAGAGTTGTTATAGTAGCCTGATTAAGGAACAACATTGCTGTCAGGGAAGTGCCATCAGCTCAAAGGTGAGAGGTGGAAGGGCAGTTGTGTTATAGGGAACCTTCGAAAATCTTGTGAAGCAGTTCCTCCTCACGTCCAGTGGAGAGGAGGTGCAGGGACCAGGGGATGCTAGGGAGAGCCTCAACACTGAGCCTGAGCAAACCGAAGAGGAGGGAAGTACCCCTTTGCCAGCGCCCATTCTGTGGGTTTCGGCACAGGGAGGGGCGGAGAAGGCTGGGGGTCACGCGACTGTTATGCTGGGGGAGGTACAAAGACCGACCACTCCCAGATTCTGCTAGCGATTGAGCCAGACATGAACTTACGACGCTCTTCACTGTAAATAGTTTGCACTAAGAATAAAGCCTGGAAAAGACAGGTCAGAGTCTTGCCTGCTTGCTCTCGAGCAACCACACCAGCAGCTGACAATTGCTATAGACTTTCTGTCCTGATTTATTTATTTGACGGCTTTAAAACCCCGGCTGTTCAGTACAATTCCCAGAGTGCCTTTGTATGAGAGAGTGATACAGGCTCTTCCTCGGTTTTAGGTAGGTATGAGAATGTCACAGAGCTACATTTTTTGAGGCTATTTGTGCCAGGTTTGTGCACTCTTTTAAATGCAAGTTTTGGCACCCTCCTTTGTAAGGCTGTGGTTTAGCTGGTTTTACACCAAATGGCGTGGTTTTATCAAGGCCAGAAGGCTGAAGTACTGTCTTGGTTGGTGATGTTTGTTCTCTTCCTCTCTGCTCAGGAAGCCCAGAAGCATTATGAAAATTTCTAAGGCTGCATAAGCACCATACCCTTTAAAGCACATTCTTTCCCTCAAGGAATTCTGGGAACTGTAGTTTACATCTCACAGAATTAGAAATCCCACCAGCCCTTTAACTCCAGTGCCCAGAATTCTTTGAGGGCGAAATTGTGCTTTGAAGGTGTATTGTGGGCACAGCCTAAGGACACGGGTGCCCAAACCTTTTTCAAAGAGGGCCAGATTTGATGAAGTGAACATGCATGAGGGCCGACCAAAGGTGTTATGCTTTCTTTAGGATTGAAGTTGTTGATTTCGGACGGTGGATTTAAGATGCTCACATTTGTAGCCATACAATGTTTGTTTTGTGAGGTCTTCTCCAGAGGATGTTCTGTCTGGTTGAAACCTGGTTCCTCCTCTTATTCAGCAGAAAATAATATTCAGAGTCCACTGGACTCCAGCAAAACTCTACCAGAAGAAAATAACAAATTCAGACAACTGCAGGAGATGTGGGAGTAAAAATGTGAACTTAGTACATATGATGATTAACTGCCCGATGATAAGATCATTTTGGTGCGAGGTGAGGATATATATAGCAAAAGTAATAAAAATTTAGGGGAATTGAATTTTATTCTAAATTATATACCAGAAACGTGGACGATTACAAGGGGTCAAAAAAATGGATGTACCGTGCCATATTAGAAGCAAAAAAAGTTGTTTTGATGAATTTGGAAGAGCCGCAAAAAGATTCCACTGAGCACATGGATTGACAATATGGACAGCCTAGCTACATACGAACAAATTGCATGCCGACACAAATTAAGAATGGATCAATATGAAGAAATCTGGAAGGAATATTTAAGCGATAGGGCGGACAGTGGTGGGAAGTAGGGGGAGGAGAAGAGGGGAAATATTGTTAAAAAGGTGGAGTTCTAGGTATATCAGTACTCAAATCTGAATTATTAAATTGTGTTATTAGTGTTATTGAGGTTTTTGTTGTATGTGTTTTTTGTGGTTGTTGTTTGTATTGAAAAAATGATTAAATAAATTAAAAAAAGAAAAAGAAACCTAGTTCCTCCTCATCTAGATATCTCATTTTAGTCCAAAAGCAGCCTTATGGCCAGCCCTCCTTCAAATGTACAAAGGCAGTGATAGCGCTCAGCTTGCAAGGATTGTGGGGTGGGGCTGAGCAATACCTGGCTTTCAACATTGCATTATATCACCAGCTAAACATCGCACTATATCGATATATCACAATGTTTGAAATAAGGATGTAACTGTGTAGAGGCATTGGCTTGCATCACAGTTTTTCCCACATTGTGATTTTTGCTTAGCTCCAGGGTAGAAAAAATCCGTGATTAAAAAAAAAAAGTCAAATCCAAAAAAATAGGATTTTAAAAATTTAAATCAGATTTTTTAAAATTTAAATCGGATTTTTTTTATTTAAATTGGATTAGTAAAATAAAATGCTTTTGGAGGAAAAATCTTTCTACAGATAGTTTTCTGTTTAAGTTATGTATAGTCCAAAGGATTTGTTTTAAGTTTTTCATGTGTGCTGAAGTTTTTTTCACAAATAAAAATAAAAAAAATTAACCACATCAGTTAACAAACATGGATACATATGCTATAATGTTTTTGTTTTAGTTAAGTAAATTGTTTAAATTGTTAAGGAAATGGTTATTTTTCTCCTTCCAATATAGTACAGCAGAAAAGTTGTCCAAAAAGAAACAGTTAACTTATTAAAACCTCTCAAAAATTTCATATTTATCTATTTCTAATAGCATAATCAAATCAGCAATTTTTGATATAACTGTAAAAACTACTCTGAAAATTTATTATTCCAAAAATGAAACCTTTGTCTGGTTGTAAATGTTAACATTATACCAGCAAGAAAACATTATACCAGTAAAAAAAAAAAAAAAAATGATTTAAATCAAGTCATACTGACCAGTGATTTAAATCATTATTTAAATCGATTTGATTTAAATCAAACCCACCCTGCTTAGCCCACAAACACAAATCATGATTCATGATATATTGCCGGGTCAGAAATTATGAAACACGATATGGATTTCAAACTGGTTTTGTGTGGTGGACAGGGAAAGCCTGTTTAACTTTTGTGCCAGTCTCTGAACTATTGTTTCTAGAAGGTTGAAGCAGGCCTGTTTTAACTAAAATGGTGTTGGCACGGAGTTGACGTCAGGTGGACCTTGTAAGATTTCGGTCAATAATAACCCCCTGCACATTTTCACTAATAATTCAAGCCGTCTTTGACAATTAATTCAACACAGTCGTTCTTCTATTCCGTTTATGGGAATTTAATGCTTAGCAAAACCCCACTCCTATATATATATATATGACAGTTATATTTCTTAAGGCAGTGGAAGTATGGAAGTATCAAGAGAACACATCTTTCTTCCTTCTTCCGGCCTTAAGTTATTTATTGTTGTGATGTGGCAGGTTTTTGATTTATTTCCAGGCCCGGACTTCCTGTGCTCCTGAGGCATTAGGGACTTCATGCCTTGAATTTTTTTTTTTGTAGGGTTTTTGCCCATGATCTCTTGAAACGCCAGCCAAACTGCGAGCAAGCTTTAACAAACAGAGGACATAGATCACGAGAGGACATATATTCTACATAATATTTGGGTTTTCTCCTAACCATGTCTGGTATCACCATGAAGCACACATTTCTACAAAACAAACAAACAAACAAACAAACAAACATAAGGTACATTGAGGTACCCTGATACAGAAACTAGAGAAAAGCAAAATAAATATCTAAAACTTCTTAAGTTATAGAAGATAAAAGAATCAGGCATTAAAACAATATGTTAAGGAAATGTTAAAACAACAGTAAATTTTAAAAAAAATGGCCACCACAGTTTAAGTTGACTGCAGCAAGGCTGTGATCAGTAATTGCCTGAAAACAATTAACAAAATCTAGTTGAAGACTGTGCCATCTGTGAGAGTTTGAAACTTTCTTTATTTGTGTTTTGGGTTGGTACACAATAAACCAGTCTGAAACCAGGATTCCAGGAAGAGACTACTGGAATTGCAAATGAAGCAGCACCGTGATTCAGGAATAAGATGCAATTTTGCAAAGAAACTTTTGCCTGTGACTTAGTTGTACCTATGACTCAGCCAGGGAGTGTTTCCTGTTAACAAGGAACGTATTTCTGTTCAGAGCTCGTGTTTTGCAATCACCCACTCAGCAGCCTGAGAGTACAAATCATATGCTTATGATAGCAAATTACAATACCTGGGCCCAGTTAATCATGTTCTTGAATCCTTTCTCAAATCATAGCCTCCTTGGTCTGTGAGTGATGTGCTTTTAAAGGGCAGGTTGTCAGCATTCAGTTTTAAAATAGTCCCACTTAAGGTTTTTGTCAGCGTGCCACAAATCGAGCTCTAGCTCGAAGAGAAGCTTGACACTCTAGTGTGTGCTGCAGTGCATATGCATTCCCAGGGACCCTTTAGTATTGGCCAGTGGCATAGCGTGGGTTGCCAGTGCCCGGGGCCATGCGGAGTGAGGTGGGAGGGAAATGGATGGAGTACACATGTGCATTCAGTTGCCTAATGGCATTTGCGTCATCCAGGAGATCACAGCCGTAGAGATAAGAAATGAAGAGCCCTTCCGTTGTCTGGAGAAGTCACTTCCTGGTGAGCAGGGAGAAGCCGTTTTCAATGGAGCCCAGCGATGGAAGCGCACAGCTGTATTGAGGCAGCAATGGGTGTTGAAATTTTGTGCCCCTAAGAACATTGTGCCTGGGGCAACCGTCTTGTACCTCCCCCACGCTTTGCCACTGGTATTGCTTGCAGTGCAAGAGGGAGATGCAGACAGGAGGTCTTGCACACTTGCTGATGGTGCCAGCTGAGCCGCTGGCTGATTATTCATGCTTCAAAGCAGGGGCAGAGAATCATGGCTCAGCAGTAACTTATGTGGTGGTGGTGGTGTTAGAAGTGTTCCAAGACTATAACATATAGTGTAAAAGAAGAGCAAGTACAGTCATACCTTGGAAGTTGAACGGAATCCGTTCTGGAAGTCAGTTTGACTTCCAAAGTGTTTGGAAACCAAAGCTCGGCTTCCGGTTCTGGCTGGAGCTTCCTGCAGCCAGTTGGAAGCCACAGAAGCCCCATTGGACATTCGGCTTCCAAAAAAGCGTTCAAAGACCGGAACACTCCGGGTTTCGATTGTTCAGGAGCTGAAACGTTCAGCAACTAAGCCGTTCAAGATCCAAGGTACGACTGTATATTATATCTACTGTCACCTGTGAGCGAATTTGGATCACATACTTAAACATCAGTCTTAATAAACCACAATATCTCCCTTGGTACAGTTATATTATGAGCCTAAATGAATTCATATTAATTGTGATTTGTCTACTTTCCTGGTCTGTAAACTCTGAGATACACACTCTCTCTCGTGAGACACACACACACATCTCCACAGCTTCTATCCTTATTTTTTGAAATATATGACATTCCTTCAGCTCTTTATAATCTTCTGATTCAGGAGGTATCCTGCAGTGTTAGTACAAGCAATGCAGCGTATAGGCTGTTTTTCCTTTCTGACATCCAGTGTGGTGCTGGGATTAGAGTGTTGGACTAGCACCTTGGGAAGGTACCCCTGGCCGTACGGGCCAGTCGTGTCCGACTCTAGGGTTGTGCGCCCATCTCACTTAAGAGGCCGGGAGCCAGCGCTGTCCGCAGACACTTCCGGATCATGTGGCCAATGTGACGAAGCGGCTCTGGAGAGCCGGCACCAGCGCAGCACACGGAAACACTGTTTACCTTCCCGCTATACAGCGGTACCTATTTATCTTCTTGCACTTTGGCGTGCTTTTGAACTGCTAGGTGGGCAGGAGCTGGGACCGAAAGACGGGAGCTCACCCCGCCGCGGGGATTCGAACCGCCGACCATACGATCGGCAAGCCCTAGGCGCTGAGGTTTTACCCACAGCACCACCCGCGTCCCTAGCACCTTGGAAAACCAGAGTTCAAATCCCCAGTTGGCTATGAAGCTAACTGCCTTTCAGCCTAACCTGCCTTGTAGGGTTGTTATGGGGATTAAATGTGTGTGTGTGTGTGTGTGTGTGTGTGTGTGTGTGTGTCTACCTTGAGCTCCTTGAGGAAAAAGGTGGGATGTAAATGCAAAAACAAAGCAAAACAAATCTGTTGGAATCTGTACTCTCCTGCTGAATCTGTACTCTCCTGCTGGTTCCTCTTTAATTCAATTCCTAGGTATGAACAATACAAGCTTTAATGCTGGTGTGTTTGTTTGTTTGTGTTGCTTGTTTTGAATTAAAGGTGTCATCTTGCCCTTCTGGCACAGTGTATCCAGCTTTCTCTCATGGGTGATCCCTCCGTGCTTGTGTTAGATTGCCTTAATTTACTAGAAACATTTAAGTTTCACCACCATCTCTCTTTTTCTCTCTCTCCTTAGGTGGCTTTGCTTTTGTATATGAAGCTCAGGATGTTGGAAGTGGCAAAGATTATGCTTTAAAGGTAAATATCCTCAGTTTCTTGGGACTCAATGCATGTCTTTACATTGTTGACATGGTTAACAGTAAGGCAGCAAACATGAAAATACCCGTAGCTTATAATGAATCCATTTGGAATCTTTCCCATAGAAAGTAATGCAAAATGGATTCATCCGTTCCAGACTTTTAAAAACAACCCCTGAAACAGCAATTTAACATGAGTTTTGCTATCTAACGAGACCATTGATCCATAAAATGAGAGCAATAAACAATGTACTGCAGTCACACAATCAATCAATCAATCAGTAGCTGAAGTGGGTTCTACACAGTCACAAAAACAAAACGAAAAGAGCCACAAAAATGCAAAATAAATAGCAAAAACAGACAGACCTCAGCATAACACTCAAAGCAGAAGCGTAACACTCAAATTGGAGCACATTCGGCTTCCGAAAAAAGTTCGCAAACTTGAGCACTTACTTCCGGGTTTGCATTGTTTGGGTTCCAAGTTGTTTGAGTTCCAAGGCGTTTGAGAACCAAGGTACCGCTGTATGTCCTAGTTGGAAGGAAGCACGGCTCTTTCTTTGTATGTTTTTTTAAAAAAAAATTCTAAGGGTGTGTATGGGACGTGGGTGGCGCTGTGGTCTAAACCACTGAGCCTCTTGGGCTTACCAATCAGAAGGTCAGCAGTTTGAATCCCCGTGACGGGGTGAGCTCCCGTTGCTCGGTCCCAGTTCCTGCCCACCTAGCAGTTTGAAAGCACGCCAAAAAGTGCAAGTAGATAAATAGGTACTGCTCCAGCGGGAAGGTAAATGGCATTTCCGTGCGCTGCTGTGGTTTCGGTGTTCCGTTGCGCCAGAAGCAGCTTAGTCATGCTGGCCACATGACCCGGAAAAATTATCTGCGGACAAACACCGGCTCCCTCGGCCTGTAAAGCAAGATGGGTGCCGCAACCTTTACCTTTACCTTTTAAGGGCATGTACGGAGGCGATGTTTGTGGCAATGATTTGTACAATTAGTAAAGTAGGAGGCTACCAGTAGGTGGTGCCAAAGCCAGTGACGGGCGGAGCCAATTAAGTCTAGTTTCTTCCTCATCCTTCTCCTTGTTAAGTTACACAAGGGCAACGCTGCGGCTAAGGAAGATGACAGGCCTTGCCGCCACCTGGACTGTTCATAACTAATAAGGCAGACAGTGGGGGTTAGCTGAGGGCAGATTGAAGTTTGGGGGAAGTGCATCCTTCGCCCTAAGTGGCTGACCTTTGCTGCGATTTAGTAGTTCATATACTTTATTGCTGCATCTGAGAAGTAAACTATTGCGTTGCCAAATGCCGGCATGCCAGCTTCACGGTGTGTTTGTAGGCCACCTTCCTTTCTAGTGCATCGCTACTGTAGAGAATCATTGGGATCTTGCCATTCGAGATTTGAATGGTTTTGCAAACTCATCTGGAACAATAGCAGGAGGATAATGGTGTCCCTTTTTTCCAATTGGCTTTTGTTTCAGAACAACCTAGAATAGCTTTCAGTGTTAAACCTTTGTTTCAGGCTTTTGCTTATTGCTTTTTTGATATACCGTATATGAATTGCAAGCCCTTTAACTTGCACCAGATGCTTCCAGAGCGTTGAACAATGAAATACTTAGAGGTGTGCATTTGGATAGTTCTGGGGTATAGTGTCATCAATGCTATCAATGCTACGTAAACACTTAAAGAATAAATAAGCCATAAAATCTTAGCCTGCACCCTCCCCAGGACTAAAGTTGTCACTAGTGAATGTGTCAGAGCAACTTACAAGTTAGCTATTACCATGAGACTGGTGTTCCTTCGGCCTGGGATACTTCTGTCCCAGAGTAGATTTGTTGAAAACATAATATTTGTTACATTTCTAAAAACATGCAAGCCTTTCTTCCTCTAAGGGGCTCTGAGTGATATTTTGGTTTCATAAATGACCTGTAAGGTAGATCAGTCTGAGCAGCAGTGACTTGTCCAAGGGCACCCATTGAATGTCATGGCTGAGTCAGAAGTTGAAGGTGGGACGGGACACCATATCATGCTGACATTTGTAGCCATATTTCTCCATAACGGGTAGGTAGCAAACTTCTGGTGGCCCAAAATTGGGGAGGTGTGCAGGAAAGCCCTCTTCTTAACTTGTAAAACAGACTCTGGTGTCATTATAAGAAGGTTGTAGAGACTCTAGAGGGATCTCCAAGACCTTCTCATAATGGTGCTGCACCAGAGGGGGAGAAATGGTGTAAATCCAGCCCATGTGTGCTCATGAGTGTATGTGTGTATGCCCTTTTTTCTCTGTGAAGGAGAAATGATTACGAATAGCACTGGGTGCTTAAGCTTTGCCTTCTGAAACAGTGTACTTATAGAGGTTACTTGCATGTGTTCAACAGTTGGTCGTTAACCGTAACAATCTGCAACTTTCCAAGTGAAAATTAAGATTCCCAGGAATTTGCACTAGGCACTAAGCTTGCACAAGGTTTTAGGTCACAAGCAAAACCACAAGCATGTGGAATTGCGGAAATCTGAAAAGTGTTTCCATGCAAAATGACATTCCTCAACCGGATGCCCTTGGTATGTTGTTGGACTACAACTTCCATTGGCCATGCAGCTGGTGTCTGATGGGAGTCGTGATCTGACAAAATTTGAAGAGTGTTATGTTGAGGGAGACTGTTATACTGGGCTAAGATTCTCTCCCCCCAAAATGTTGGAACTATTCTTGCAAGTGACTTCATAATGGTAACATAATTGATGGGTCTCTGGTGCTGCCATGCTTCTTGTCACCAGTGCTTCACAATGGATGTTGAAGATGGCAAGGCAGGCTGTCCCTGATATTTGCGTGTGGGCTGTGAAATGTCTCTTTCATTATATAAATCATAAGAATATATGCTGTCATAAAAAAGACTGTTATTAATTTATTGGAAAGATAATGCCATGTCTCTCCATGTTCAGTGGATAGAAGATACGGCAACTCTAGCAACACATGAACAGATTGCTTTTCAATGCAGATTGTGTATGGATAAATGCAACAATATTTGGAATCCATTCATAAAAAGCACAATGCCTTGTTAACAATTTTACATTTCTATAACATCTTTATTTCCTGACAGAGATTATTATCTAATGAAGAAGAAAAGAACAAAGCCATCATTCAAGAAGTTTGTTTTATGGTATCCTTTTAGAGACAACCTGAAACGCTTTGGGTAAAGCAGTCCTTAATTATACAGTTATGCATATCCGTCTTTGGTTGTCACAGGTTGTCTAAGGGATCATATCTGTGGTAGTTCAGAAATTCCATAGTTTGGTACAAATGATCCTTCTTTTTGTTTGTGGCACCAGGATTTCTTCTGGAACATTAAGTGAAGGCATACAGATTAAAATTTTGGCTTGTCTTAATTTTCCCAATTCACATAGGCACTATAAAAATAAATGTGCTGTGTGACCTGTTCTTATTTCTTAAAACATTCTTGGAAATGTTTCTGTAGTGGTAGATTTGCCTGCACGCTCCCTGCCTCCAGAGAAAGCTGGGAATTCCAATGGATTTGGGACTGTAATCTCTCAAGGAAACGAGCTGTTCTTTATTGTATAACCTGGCTGCAAAAGATGTGTTCCAAATCTAGCAATCTTTGAAACTTTAACAGATGAAATCCTCTAGAAAAAGCTATCTGGTCACCCGAACGTTGTCCAGTTCTGCTCTGCTGCATCGATTGGAAAAGAGGAATCTGATACTGGGCAAGGGGAGTTTCTTCTGCTAACCGAGCTTTGCAGAGGTAAAATGATAATTTATGTGGGCTCTTTATTGTTTGGTGGACTAATCTAGCAGTTCAGCCAACCCGGTCCTTCCTTCAGAGATGACTGTGGTGAGGCTGGTCAAAACAGCCTTCCAGCTTTGTAGATAAGCTGACCAAGTTTACTTAGTCAGCAAAAACCTCTAGTGGCCAGCTGGGGTCTTGGCAGAGGAGGAAGAAGAAACCTCTGGTACTACATTTCTATACCAGACACATTTCTATGCCTCCTGGCAGCCTACTTTGGTTTTGGTGCTGGATGCTGAGAAGGGATGGAGCACTCTGTTCCTTCATGGAACTCCTTGCTATGGCTACTGGGCTCATGCCCAATAAGATAAGGCTGTTTTCTTTTTCAATTATATTTTACCAAGTTTCAACATTTTTAACATACACAATCAAGATACAATTTTTTCTTTTCTCTTGATTTCGTTGACTTCCCACCTTGTTTTCCATGGAGTTGTTGCCTCTCTCCTTCCGCTGCCCCCTATCTTCTATCTATTAAATCAGGTTAGGGCTCTTTTCTTGTCACAAAGGGGTTGCAATTCCAGCCAGTGTCACAGATCTTGTCCACCAGGTAGGGTGGAGACGCTACGCTAGCTTCCCAGAAGCTGGACCTCTCAGTTGTTGCTTCCCGGGATGGAGAGGGGCAGGATGGTTGGTGCGGTGCAGATGCATGGGCAGAGCCAATCCAGCGCTCTTTCTGGTGCGTTCACACTGCACTGACGTCTGTGCCGCATCACCTCTTGGTAAAGCAAATGTGACCCACCTGCCTGGAAGCTAGCACAGCGGCTCTTCCCAACCCGGCAAGCTACTTCGCAAGTCACTCTCACATCTATGGATATGTTGTTCTATGCTGGGGGTTCTTAGAGTACAGCCTCAGCCCCCCAGCTCTGCATTTGCCCTGTGCCTGATGTCAGGTCTTCTTTTTTAACAACCATGTGTTGCATGTGTTTGTCTAAAGCCAAGTTGTGCGCTCCCCCTCATGTCAGAGCTGCCCCTAGGTCCCAGCTCACAGAGGACCAACGCCCGATTGTCGTTATGTACAAAAGTCTTTATTGAAGTTCAACTTCCATTCCAAAGCCGCGGCGCGCAGCCCTACGTCTTAAACCCTAGACTGGCGAAGTCCCGTCTGAATCTCCTCCCCTCTGACACCAGTTTAAGATCCTAGCCCTGCTCCACCTTTTCCGTTGTTCTCTCCTCCTCTGGGTCCTCCTGCCCGCCGGGGCTTTCCCCTTTCTGGACTCTTCCGACGCTGAGTCGGCTGACTCCTCCCCCTGCCTCCGGCGGGCTTTAGGACCCGGTTCCCAATCCTCATTCTCTGCTGTCCCGCGCTCCTGTACATTTGAACTTGCCTCTCGCGCCAACCCAGTGACCTTCCTCCTGACCGTCACACTGCTTCTGTCACTGCTTCCCTCTTCCGGGATACTGCCCGGATCTGACCTCCCCTCCGTTGTCTGGCTCTCCGATGGAGGCGTGGCCAGCCCTGACTTATCTTCACTCCCTGGTGTGGAATCCTCTGCCCTCGATACCTGGGACTCTTCCCCCCCACTATGCTCTGGTGGGGAAGCTGGTCCTGATTTCCAACTGCTACTCTGGGAGTCCCTGCTGGCCCCTTGCTCCTGGAGTGTCCCCCTTGGGAATCCCCTTGCCCTGGCCACTGGCGCCCCCTTCTGTGAATCTTCCGATTCGCTGGAGAGGCTCATGGAATCTCTCGGGCCTCTGTCATCTTCTCCTACGCTGCCCTCAGATTCTTCCCCTTCGCTCTCCATCTCCCCTCTTCCCTGTGCTTCTGCTCCTGAACCCCTGACAGATATATTGTTCTATGCTGGGGGTTCTTAGAGTACAGCCTCAGCCCCCCAGCTCTGCATTTGCCCTGTGCCTGATGTCAGGTCTTCCTTTTTAACAACCATGTGTTGCATGTGTTTGTCTAAAGCCAAGTTGTGCGCTCCCCCTCATTTACAGGTGCTCCTGTTGAGCTAGGCACCCACCAGAGCTGTCAACCGTCCCTTATTTGGCGGGAAACTCCCTTATCCCAGCGCCGTGTCCCGCTGCTGTCCCTTATTGATGATGTCCCTTAAATTTCCCAGGTTTCAAAGGAAGCAGCTCCTCTCCCTCCCTCCCTGTCGGCCAGGGAGGAAGGAGGCTCCAACTGTGTTGCTTGGCTGTGTTGCTCACCCAATAAGGAGTCTAAGAACGACTGGGGGGTGGAGCTTGCATGCCTTGTGCCGATCAAATCGGCCGCGTTGCCTGGGGACTCGCCTTTGCTCAGTGCTTCCCAGCGGAGAGGTGACGGTGGTTTTTCTTGCTGCATCCCCTTTGCCGGGTTGCTGCGCTGTGGAAACCACCACTTGAGGCTTTGTTTGGCTGCTGGCTGGGCTTTTTGCCTTTGGCTCAGAGGGGCTCAGAATCGAACATACCTGTGCCTGGAAAGTCCCTTATTTTGGCTGCTGATCCCTTATTTTCGAGGCTGCTGGTCCCTTGTTTTCAAATCTGTAAGTTGACAGCTATGGCACCCACACAAGCAGGAGTCCCGATTATGCAGAGCTCTTATACCAGTGTTTCCTAATGTTGGGTCTCCAGCTGCTCACTGCCCTATATACAAAGTGAAGCTTGCTCGTTGGCCTTCTTATACAGACACTAGCATGCAATACAAGGTGGTTTGGATGCAGGTGGCGCTGTGGTCTAAACCACAGAGCCTCTTGGGCTTGCCGATCAAAAGGTCGGCGGTTCGAATCCCCACAAAAGAGTGAACTCCCATTGCCCTGTCCCAGCTCCTGCCAACCTAGCAGTTTGAAAGCATGCCAGTGCAAGTAGATAAATAGGTACCGCTGTGGCGGGAAGGTCAACGGTGTTTCTGTGAGCTCTGGCACTCGTCACAGTATCCTGTTGTGCCAGAAGCGGTTTAGCCATGTTGGCCACATGACCTGGAAAGCTGTCTGTGGACAAAAGCCGGCTCCCTCAGCCTGAAAGCGAGATGAGCTCCGCAACCCCATAGTCGCCCTTGACTGGACTTAACCATCATGGGGTCCTTTACTTTACAAGGTGGTTGTCCCCCTCCCCTTTTTTAATAAAAAAAGGGAATATTCAATGATCGGTTGTGTGCCTTACACAGAAGCAATCCATGCTTCGGTCTCCCCTGACCCCTCTCTCATAACCTTCTTGTTTATTGAAAGCCACATTGGGAAAGGCATTTTAAATTGACGTAGAAATGACTGGCTCTTCTTTCCTCCCACACAGTTATTCTTTTTTCCCTTTCTCCTCCCCCCCCCCCCGAGATGGATATTAATTAGGACTGTGAGCTTTAATCACAGCTTTAATTGCCGATTAAAATTTGCTCTCTAATTAATTGGTGTGACCGAGACTGAAGGGCACCCTGCCGTGCAGGTCACACAGACACGATAGCTCCTTTGTCCTTGTGCCAAGTTGGAAGAGAAGAAACACTTGGAAGAGGGTTTTTTTATGGCTTTCCCCTTTGGTCTGTATCCAGAGCTAGTAGATGTTTTGCATTTGAAGTTAGTCAGCCTTTTCTTCTTGCAGTGAGAACTGCAGGCAGCTGAGACTGACAGGGCCCAGTATTTGCTTTTGCTCACTCCTCCACCCCCCTCCTGCTGCCCTTGGATCTTGGCCATGGCTTGAGAATTGAGGGCTGGGGAATTAACATTTCACATACGCTGGAGTTCCTTGTTTTATATGTGCAGGAGCTACTGCCTAGGAACAGGATAGAAAGATTTGCTTAGGAATCTAATATTGTGTAGGAGGGCATGAGAGGTTTGCTGTTTGTGGGCTAATAATGGGGCAAGATGGCCACCCATCTCATCCTGGTTTGAGTTGGCAGACTTCTGAGGGTGGAAACCTGGACCCCCATTTTGTGGTGTGTTCACTCCCAAGAAGGGAAGAACTAAGGAACGAAATTAATTGGCAAGTAGGGTGGGCTTTACCCTTTCTGGTCTGGGGTGGGGGCCAAATTCTCACTCAAATATAGAAGAAGCCATGTTGTTTGCTTCCTTGCTTGCTTGGTTTGTGTGTGTGGCGCCACATCTGCATGTTTAAAGTGTTATTATGCCACTTTAAACAGTCATGGCTTCCCTAAATTGGTAGTGTACAATTCCCTAGGGAATTGCAGTTTGTTAAGGGGTGCTGAGAGTTGTTAGGAAGCCCTTGTATTCCCCTTGCAGAGTTTTATGAATTTTTCATCCACAGGGCAAGTGGTGGAATTTTTGAAGAAGGCTGAATCCAAAGGGCCCCTCTCGTGCGACACGGTGTTGAAGATCTTTTATCAGACCTGCCGTGCAGTGCAACACATGCATAAGCAGAAACCTCCTATTATTCATAGAGATTTAAAGGTACAGAATCCTAAACAAGCTGAACGGCTGATTTATGTAAAGGAGGAGTTTGTTATGAATCCGGAGCAGCAGCCAGTAGCAAGTTATTTAATCTTTTCATAAAATTTATATACTGCTTGAGGGTAGAAAACGAATGAACCTAAAAGCAGTTTATAATATTTAGACTGAGTGTGTTTTGAGTTTGTCATGTAGTAAATGGAAAAGTATTGCATCGGATAATAATAATAGTAATAATAGTGGTAATAAAGTTATTATTTATACGCCACCCATCTGCGTGGGTTTCCCCAGCCACTCTTGGCGGCTTACAGCGTATAAAAACATAGTAAAACCTCAAATATTAAAAACCTCCCAATAAAGGGTTGTCTTCAGATGTTTTCTAAAAGTCAGAGAGTTGTCCATTTCCTTAGCATCTGATGGGAGGGCGTTCCACAGGGATGGTGCCACTACCGAGAAGGCCCTCTGCCTGGTTGGCAAAAACATGCTACTAAATTATATTGGCTGAGAATAAAGAGGTGGGAGGATGTTAAGGATTGGTCGTACATGTACGCAGCCCACACACTAAGTCGCAAGCTTAGCGGTGAGCACATATGGAAGTCCAAACCAAAAGGTTCATAGAATGCTTTTATAACAGTCACTACATTTTAGATCTCTTGGGGCTGGTTCATACAGCCAGCCATATGGAAACATTCTTGTAGTGCAATCCCTAATTAAAAGTAGTCTGGGAAATATTGATAGCTACATGATGTTTATAGCATCTTTCGTTGTACTTTATTCCATTAGGCTAATCTAAGAAGCAGCATTCGCTGCTCTCCAGAGGGAAGGCCTCTTCTAAAATAAACACACGTATCAGGGAGTGTGAACAGTGCAGCCAGTACAGAATTGATAAATCTTGTGCGCTTTGATGCTGTGAACTTGGAGGATACATGCATGAAAAGCTGCCTTTTTTAATATAAATGTAAGTGTGTCTGCTGAATGTGCACCCTTAAACTCCCTACTTGATTGTCCGTACAGATAGAAAATATGCTGATGAGTAACCAAGGAACAATTAAACTGTGTGACTTTGGCAGTGCAACAACCATAGCACATTACCCTGACTACAACTGGTCCGCACAGAAAAGAGCAGCGGTTGAAGAGGAGGTGAGAAACCTGATACTCTGATTTATTTTCAACGTTTTGTAACTCTAGGCTTTTTGGTATCCCTTAAATCCATTAGATCAAATTCTGTCGCAGTGGAAATCACTTGGAAATGTTATGGGGGGGGGGCATTCTTTTCCTGGTCCTATACAAGACATTCTTAAACTACTGCTGTAATAAAATAGTAGCCTCCAGCTGTGTATGGCTGCAAGCCTGTACACATTTAACCTGGGAATAAGCCCCACTGCATTAGATTGTGCTGTCTGCTAAGAAGCACCACATAAAGTGTCCTCTTCTCTCCGAACCACACCACAAATACTACATCTCTTGGGTACTTCGGTCTTCTCTGTTGGTTAAGGCTGAATATATTTCGTTCAGATAACGTAAAAGTTGTGTCCAAAAGTTCTGCATTCAGTTTCCAAAATGAATTGTGAGCCAAGCTGCCTGTGTTGCCCTGATTTGTATAACATTACTTCTGAGAGCTGCTTTTCAGAGAACCTGGAACGCTTTTGGCAAGGGCTGGTAAAATAGCAACAGGAACCTGAATTTAGGGAGCAGCAGTCTTAGAAGAGGGATGCGGGTAGCGCTGTGGGTTAAACCACAGAGCCTAGGACTTGCCGATCAGAAGGTCGGCGGTTCGAATCCCTGCAACGGGGTGAGCTCCCGTTGCTCGGTCCCTGCTCCTGCCAACCTAGCAGTTCAAAAGCACATCAAAGTGCAAGTAGATAAATAGGTACCACTCCAGCGGGAAGGTAAACGGTGTTTCTGTGCACTGCTCTGGTTCGCCAGAAGTGGCTTAGTCATGCTGGCCACATGACCCGGAAGCTGTACGCCGGCTCCCTTGGCCAATAAAGTGAGATGAGCGCCGCAACCCCGGAGTCAGTCACGACTGGACCCTAATGGTCAGGGGTCCCTTTACCTTTACCTTTAGTCTTAGAGAAAATCAGGGAGCCATGATATAGGATGCTGCAGTGCCCTCTCCTAGTCACCAGGGGCCACTATATTTTGCTGGAACTTCATGATAGCTTTTAAGGCAGTGCTACATGAAGGAGTTTGCAGTGATCAGTCGGCTGGCCATGTGGGAACAGGAGGATTGCAGATTTACTGGTCACAGGGTCATCAGGTTGTAAACCATGAGTGGTGGTGGTGGAGAACTCTCAAAAGGGTGGCCCATTGGCTACTGGCATCTGAAATCATTCCTGGAATAGCATAATGCTGCTTACAGGTTTTTGAAATATTGAGTGGTATATAAATGCATTTAATAAATGAATAAATAACCAAGAAACAGATCAAAGAAGATCCCTCTTCTTTGAGAGTTCCCTGCCGCATCCCATGGCTTGTAAGAGGAGGATATTGCTATCTACATATATATCCAGTCTAACAGACTAGGTTGGCAGGAGCTGGTACAGAGCAATGGGAGCTCACCCTCTTGCAGGGATTTGAACCATCGACCTTCTGATTGGCAAGCCCAGTGGCTCAGTGGTTTAGACCACAGTACCACCCGCGTCCTAGCCAACCTAGCAGTTTGAAAGCATGCCAGTGCAAGTAGATAAATAGGTACCGCTGTGGTGGGAAGGTAAACGGCGTGTAAGTGCGCTCTGGTTTCCGTCACGGTGTTCTGTTATGCCAGAAGCAGTTTAGTCCTGCTGGCCACATGACCCGGAAAGCTGTCTGTGGACAAACGCTGGCTCCCTCGGCCTGAAAGCGAGATGAGCGCCACAACTCCATAGTCGCCTTTGACTGGACTTAACTGTCCAGGGGTCCCTTACCTTTACACCTGACAGACTACTAATACTGTACTGTACTGTACTTAGAAACAAGAATTGACTTTCACGTTGATTTCCTGAATGTTAATCTTGATTTGCATGCCACAAAGACAAAAAATCATTTTGTTTCTTTTTATTAGTTGCTGCTGCAGGAGTTACAGAAACCCAAATTTGGCATACAGATTGTTTTGATGAAAATCAAAGCATTTTGTGCTTGGGGTGCTCTAGGTTCCTTTTAAATTTTATTTTGTGTCTGAATCTCTGCTAAGTGTATAGAAGTAGAAAAATGCCTTTATTTTGTGTGTCTACAGATCACAAGGAACACAACACCAATGTATAGGACTCCTGAAATAATAGATCTATATTCAAACTTTCCAATTGATGAAAAACAAGATATTTGGGTAAGCATTTTCTTTCTACGTAGATTAGACCTTGCGTGATACCTTATTTCTGAATATTTTCTGGAATTTGTATTTGTTTAGGGAATTTCTGCCCCTCCATTTCATCCCAAGGTGGTTCATAGTAAACCAATAAAGCATACACAATAACACCACTGCAATACAGAAGTTAAAACTTCAAAAATGTGGTAGCGACTTAATACATATAATAAACAAACAAAAAAACAAAACAAAAAAACTTGACACTTTTTGCTCCTGATACTCTTTCCTTGGTTAAATATTATTTATCAGTTCTAAAGCACCTAACATTTCACTAAGCACCGTACAGATTTAAAAACAAGGCAGTCCTTGCCCACAGGTTTTCAGTCTAATAAAGCATACAACACACAAGGAAAAGGGATAGAGAAGGAAGAGGAAAACAGGCAAGCTTACATAGTTCTTAAAATGTGACCACCTTAAACAAACAGTTCAGGAAAAGGAGGAGCCAAAGGCATCTAGAATTTCTCAGGTGAGCCAATGGAGTGTGTGCTGTTAACTCTTTCTCTGTTAGCTAGTGTTGTAGTCGTGACAACCTCTCACTCCTTTATTAGGAATGGGTGAGTTCACTGTTAACACTTTCACCAAATCAGACCCAATAGCGTAAAACCCTTGAAATCAATTGACCTAGGTTAACCTTGTCCATTTAATTTCTTCGGTTGGACTGCCCTGACATTGGAAGCAACCTGAAGTGCTTTAAGCTACCAAACACTGTGCATTGAATTAAAAATAGACAAGACTGTGCCAAATCATCTGGAAATTTACAAGGACAACACAACACAAGGAATCGGAGGAGAAGAGATATATAAGCAAGCACACAGATTTTTCAAGAACATTGGGAATGTTAAAGCCAAACAGGGATAGGAGGCTTGCATTTTTATGTAAGTGGTTGGTGGGAGTGGGGGGAGCCAGTGCAGTTCTAAGGAAGTACAGCTAAAAGAAAAGAGGTATTTGGAAGTAATTTCTGGCTATACTCTCAGTTTTTCTAATTGAAGCTGGGAAGGAAGAGGGAGAGGCAGGAGAGAGAATAATTCTCTTGTTGACGGATTTGATAGAATGTACTGATAGGAATGCCTTAAGCACAATGCAGTGAACAGCAGACAATGTTCCAGTCTTACTGGTGAATACATTGTGAATACATTGTAGGAACGCGGGTGGCGCTGTGGTCTAAACCACTGAGCCTCTTGGGCTTGCCGATCAGAAGGTCGGCGGTTTGAATCCCTGTGACAGGGTGAGCTCCCATTGCTCTGCCCCAGCTCCTACCAGCCTAACAGTTCAAAAGCACGCCGGTGCAATTAGATAAATCGGTACCGCTGTGGCAGGAAGGTAAACGGCGTTTCCGTGTGCTCTGGCTTCCGTCACGGTGTCCCGTTGCGCCAGAAGCGCTTTAGTCATGCTGGCCACAAGACTCAGAAAGCTGTCTGTGGGCAAACGCTGGCTCCCTCGGCCTGGACTTAACCTTCCAGGGGTCCTTTACCTTTACCTTTTACATTGTGAATACATGGGCGCATGGGCAGTACAGCATCTTATCCTGAGGCACTCAGGATCAGTTTGTGGGGAAGGACAGTAGCTCAGTTTGTAGAGCATCTGCTGTGAATCCAATAAAGTCCCAGGTTCAGTACCTCGTGACTCCCAAGTAGGGCTGGGAAAAAGTGCTGTCTGAAAGCCTGATGAGTCGCTGCCACTCAGTGTAGATGATACTGAGTTAGATAGACCAATGGTTTGACTCCATATAGGGTGGTGAAAGCAGCAGAAGAATACATAGAACTGATGGGCAGGCAGATTATTCTGTATTGCTCTGCTGGGTGTTGTGATAGGAATTTTATGGTCTTAGATAGATGGTAATGTTCATAAGTGTACCAACCAAGCACATACATAGATCAGCACAGGAAGACCGACCTGGAACCATTTTGATTCCTAAACTGAGCAAATGTTTTCTCTGCAAGGTCAAAGTGGGAAACCTCCCCATTGTCTCTTTCCTCACAAATCCTGTCTTAAGGGCACATTTAAGATAAGAATAGGGTGTGAGCCTGTGACCTGGCCCAGGAACTAAGTATTTATCATTACAAAAGACTGGCCAGGCTCCCCAGGCAAGTAACCTGCCAGACAGGAGATAAACAACGACAGGAGAAAAACAACATTCAAAATTTCTGTTTTAGACCGCCTTTTTTGTGATGTAGGTATGATGTATCTGAGGGTTGGTCTTAGGTTACACCCTTCTGTGATGTATGTATGATGTTTCTGGGGGTGGTCTTGATCTACAGGGTGGCAATTTCAAAAGTCTTTATAAGGCCTTGCGCACCATTTTTCTGGGTTCCTCCTCCTTTCCTGCAGGTGAGAGGAAGCACCCTGTTGCAACAGATCAATAAAGATCAAGCTTACTAGCTGCTTTGCTTCTCAGTATTCTCTGGTTGGCCTCTTGTTATTCTCTCCTACCAATAGGGAACCTATGTAAGGACTCTATATGGGCTCTTGGATACCCCATAAGGGAAAAGGGCAATTTTTGTTTACAACAGTGTCAAGCTTACCAAACTTCTGTACTTGATGAGAAATCGATTCAGTACTTATATGCACATCTTGCTCAGTTTTGACATGATCGCCTGCGTTTCCTGTCCTCATCATCTCTGAGAGAGCAGAATGTGGGAACTGCTGAAGTGTTGCGATTATTTATTAAATTTATTGGTCGCTTTTTTGCCATGGCAGCTCAAAGCGACTTTCAATATTTTAAGCAAAACACAAACACATACACACATTTTAACCAGCATATTTTTTTTTAAAAAAAATGAACTGCATTAAAACATCTCAGCCACACAAATAGGCCATAGATGGTGAAAGGCCTGATTGAAAAAGGCATGTTTTTGCCTGGCGCCTAAAGAGAGAGCAGGAGCCACCATTGGAAAGGCCCATTCTCGTATTGCTACCCTCTGTTGTGTTGTGGTCGAGATACAAACCTGGGATGGCAGCCAAGGTTCATTGGCAGGGCTCAATCTGGGAAGCCAAATAATGGTTTCGTGTGGGATATTCACCGGGATTAAGGCAACAAACTGCGGTTAGCACTCATTATGGCTGCAGCAGATCATCCAATGCTGTAGTCTGCTCCGAAGTAATTGAATACCATAGGCTATTGGATGAAACGAAATAATAGCTCCCATAGCTGATTTGATTTAAGCTTGAACAACTTAACTATTTAGGAATTTGGGGAGGTTTTTTTTTTTTGTGTGTGTTAACTTCTGTATTCTTTCCCTGCAGGCATTGGGTTGTATCCTCTATCTGTTGTGCTTCAGGCAACATCCATTCGAAGATGGAGCTAAGCTTCGAATAGTCAATGGAAAATATTCAATTCCTCAGAATGACACAAGATACACAGTGTTTCATGATCTCATTCGTAAGTTTAAGTCTGTAATGTTAAATTCACTTGGGGCAAATGAAAGGGGAATGAACTGATGTATGAATTTAAGGTTCTTTTTGTTTGCTTCCTTTGCAAAAATGCACCTTTTTAAAAATATTTTCTGTTCATGTAATTAATGGGAAATGACAGTATACATGCAGGTTGAAGAGAAAATCCATGAATATAAGAAATTAGAAGTGGCAGTGAAGTTAACCGTTCCATCTGTTTATTATTTGAGTGTAGTGTTGACTTTATTCCAGTGCACAGGTAGGCGATTTATGGTCCACCCGATGATGTGTACTACAACTTCCATCAGCTCAAGCCAGCATGGCCAGTGATCAGAGATGATGGGAGTTGGGAGTCTTAAACTTTTGGAAAGCACCAGTTTAGGGAAGCCTTGTTCTAGCATATGTGGAAGGGATTCACCACTCCTGGGTGACCAAAAGTATTATACAGCCCAACATGTTCTGAGCTTCTCCCTTTTCTTAGAGAATTCTCAGCTATTCACAGTTTGAAGCCCTTGATCACTGAAACAATTAAAGCCACATCTTGTGGTATAACTGAAGTTATGCAAATATTCGTTAGCCAGGTCTTTTACCCATGTTGAAAGTCTCTTTGAATGACTGGCAGGATAGAAATTTTAGGCCAGGGGAAACCAGAAATTTGTCTTTGAGATCTGCAGATTAAACCCCTATTTCAATAATCTGTTGTGTCATTTTATTAGGATCGAGCCTGAAAGTGAATCCGGAAGAGAGGCTGTCTATCACGGAGCTTGTGAATCAATTGCAGGAGATTGCAGCTGCTAGAAATGTGAACCCAAAGTCGCCTATCACAGAGGTAATTGGAGCTGTTGAGCAAAGCCTTATGGTTTGGGGTCCTCTGCACTGAAACTCCAAATCGCTCGTTGAAGATGCACCAATGTTGGAATAAGGCAAATAGATTGGCGTGTTTCGTACAATTCTTCCAAAAGCAATGTTGTCAAATAAATTCTGTTCTGTTTCCCATCCTCTGGACTCTTATCTCAGAAGTCAGGGAATAAGGGGAATAAATAGCAGGTATAGAGAAACCCCAACCTCGTGCCCCTCAGCATTTTGGACTACAATTCCCATCATCCATGGCCCATTGGCTATGGAGACTGAGGCTAATGGAGGCTGTTAGTGGTCATGAGTTTGGGAGAGGCTGGTAGAGAGCGAGATCTGCTTCATTTCTAGTCATCTTGGCATTTGCACATGAATAATCTTTTTTATTATTTCTGGACTGCTTGAAATATAAGTGCTGATCAAACTTTGCAACATTCCCTTCCCGCAATCTACCAAACGCATTTGGTGCTTCACATACAATGTGACGTTTGCATCCGTCTTGTAAAGTAGATCAGTTCTATCTCTGTATTGCAGAAGCAGCAATATGAGGTTGGGCCGATAGGAAATTGAGAGGGTGATAGTTTGCCTAAAGCTACCTAGCGAGATTGCTTTTGGAGGGCAGAGTTGAAACAAGGACTTTGATGGTGTAGAGGCTAAGAGCTTGAGCTCCAGTCTTCAGCCCTTTTGGACCTGGACTCTCCTCTAACCTCTGTGCTGTGTTATGGGACCCTCTTTAATTAAAACACACACACACACACACACACACACACACACACACTTACAGTGGTACCTCTGGATGCAAATGGGATCCGTTCCGGAGCCCCGTTTGCATCCTGAGTACAACGTAACACGCGTCTGCTCGTCTGTGTCTGTGCGGGTCGCGTTTTGCTGCTTCCATACATGTGCATGACGTCATTTTGAGCGTCTGCGCATGCGCGAGCGGTGAAACCCGGAAGTAACGCACTCCGTTACTTCCGGGTCGCCATGGAGCATAACTTGAAACGCTCAACCTGAAGCATATTTAACCTGAGGTATGACTGTACTGTATATATTGACTTTTCTCTAGCTTTGATGAGCTGTCTTGGCAAGTATAGCTTGTCATGCAGTGCTGCGGGAAGTGGTATGTGCTGACATTTCCTCTTCCAGAGTAAAGGAGCATTATCCTCCTTTGTACTTACCTAATTGACCTTCGTATAAAGATTTCTGTTTTTTTCACCTCAATTAATTTTTCTGCCAACTTCATTAGATGAAAAACTCAAATGAATAAAATAGAGAATAGTTAGTGGTGGAACCCATTTTATGGCCAGGATACAATTCGTTTGTGGATCCCACCTGGCAAGTGGCTTTAAGATGCTCTGTATTGCTTGTACCCTTTGGTGGGGTGTGTGTTTGAAAGAGATCAAAGTACTAATTCTGGAAGTGACTGCTTTTCTTTCCAGCTCCTTGAACAAAATGGAGGCTATGGAAATAACGCTCTGCCTAGGACATCTTCAGCTGTAGTAACACAGAACTCAAAGCCAGCAGGGCAGCTCAACAACATGTACAATGCAGGTATATTCCCAAATATTCCCCCCTCCCCCCCCTTTTTTAAACCAGAGCTTCAAAATATGTGAGATCTCCCAGTACCATGTCTGGTTGTACTTCTTGGCAATTTCTTTTCCGACCATTTGTTTAATACAGCGGTGCCTCGCAAGATGAAATTAATCCGTTCTGTGAGGCTCTTCGTATAGCGGTCTTTTCGTCTTGCGAAGCAAGCCCATTGACAGCTTAGCGGATTAGCGCTATTAGTGGTTTAGCGGCTTTTAGCGGATCAGCTGATAAGCGGCTTAGCGGCTTAGGAAAAGGGGGAAAAAAGGGAAAAAACCCCGCAGGAACTCGCAAGACATTTTCGTCTTGCGAAGCAAGCCCATAGGGAAATTCGTTTTGCGAAGCGCCTCCAAAACGGAAAACCCTTTCATCTAGCGGGTTTTCCGTCTTGCGAGGCGTTCGTCTTGCGGGGCACCACTGTAATGGGACTAAAGGTAAAGGTAAAGGTACCCCTGCCCGTACGGGCCAGTCTTGACAGACTCTGGGGTTGTGCGCCCATCTCACTTAAGAGGCCAGGGGCCAGCGCTGTCCGGAGACACTTCCGGGTCACGTGGCCAGCGTGACATCGCTGCTCTGGCCAGAGCCAGAGCCGCACACGGAAACGCCGTTTACCTTCCCGCTGGTAAGCGGTCCCTATTTATCTACTTGCACCCGGAGGTGCTTTCGAACTGCTAGGTTGGCAGGCGCTGGGACCGAGCAGCGGGAGCGCACCCCGCCGCAGGGATTCGAACCGCCGACCTTTCGATCGGCAAGCCCTAGGCGCTGAGGCTTTAACCCACAGCGCCACCTGCGTCCCATGGGACTAAGCCTTTCTAAAGAAATGCAAAAATATAGGAGAGAGTTTTAAGTGTACCACCAAATTGTTTGACACTGAAGCTAATAGACTGAAATTGTGCTCAGTTACTTTTCTGTGCCCTTGGCTCTTAGGTCTGACGGTAGCCGAATGTGACCAGACTTACAGCGGATTCTTTGATATTCTTAGGGGCGGGACGGAGAGGTTTCTCACAAATATCAAGGACACATCTTCAAAAGTTATTCAGTCTGTGGCCAAGTAAGTAGAACTGTAACTGTGCTGATAAAGGGAATGCAGATCCGATCCACAAACATAATTCACCTCTCCCTCAGTGCATTGGGTATTTTATGTACTGTGTCTTTCCCGCCCCCACATGTGGTTTTTAAAAAGAGATGGCCTTCTCCAAAACTTGTGAAAAAGCAGGAAGGGGTGGGTTATGATAGGATCAGCGGATGAATCTCTGCTTTGGGCACTATCCTGATTCAAGATATTGTGGTTATGTGGTTTTGGAACTTCCAAAACGTTTGGAAACCAAGGCGTGGCTTCCAGTTGGCTGCAGGAAGTTCCTGCAGCCAATCAGAAGCCACAGTGGACATTCGGGTTCCAAAGAACGTTCGCAAACTGGAACACTCACTTCTGGGTTTGTGGCGTTCGGGAGCCAAAACTTTCGACTCGCAAAGTGTTTGGGATCCAAGGTACGACTGGAAGAGGCATTGTATGTGCGCAAAGTTGTGTGCATCACTAGAAAAAAGCTGCTTTAAAAAACAAATCCCTAACCTGATTTATACTGCATATGTTACATTATTGGAGAGGTTCGAGCTCTCGTACTGAGAATATTGTACTGACACAACCACACAAGTTCAGGACAGAGCTAGATGCAATAGTGAGCATAAGTTCTGCTGCCCTGCTCAGCAGCAAGGTTTCTGGTTTGACTCCTAACCTTCTGTTCCATGCAGTGCAACTTGGCTCTGTGACAACCTGCAATTCCATGCCATCTGGTCTACAGACCACCTGCTAAAAGCAAGTGGCAACGTGGGATCCTAGCCAGGATAGGTTAAGAAATATGTAATATCCCAGTAGCTGAATGTTTAGAAGGAACATTTGAAGCATAGCAGTTTCTGATTGGCTTGACTCCCCCACCTGTAAAAATAAACTTGTGAAAGGCACAGATATCCCCATCTGCCGAGTCTGGCAAGCTCCAAATATTATTGGATGTTCCAAATTAGCTTGTTTATTTAGCTGTTTTTCTATTGCCTTTCAGGCCCAAAAAGGGGTGCCTCACAATTAAAAACATAACTATTTAAAACCTAAAACAGTAATTGTAAAATGTAGCCCATAAATAAAGTGCAGTAATTAGAATCAGCAAGTTCATTCATTTTAAAAGCAGATTGGAATAGTGAAGTCTTTAAAGACTCAAGTTCACAGCCAGACACAAAGCTGGGTGGAATGTCCCAGGGACAAGGCCCTGTCTCTTGTGACTGCCATACTTCAGTTTGTGGTGTAAAAAAAGGCAAAAGATGGTGCTTAACATATGTATGGTTTGTTTGTTTTTTTAAGTAAAACATGAGCTTATTATAAATACAAAGAATAGTACAGCTCTAAACCCACAAGGATCAACATTAAACCTGGCATTTAACATGTAATTGCCAGCTCATTCAAAGACTACTTGGAATAAAAAAAGGTAGGAACCGGTCCCTAGAAACTAAAAATATGGAACAGATTAGCTACTTTTTGGGGTGGGGGTGGGGAGAGAGGGAGCAGACAAGCATGGGGCTACCATAGGAAAATTCTTGCTACTGGAAGCTGCCAGTCGAGCTTCGAGACAGCTGAGGAACTCAAGAGTGTGCCCCCCCCCTGAATATAAGCCAGCCTAACTCATCCTCTGGTGCCCTCCTGGTGATGCCAGACTACAGCTACCCTCAACCTCAGCCAGCATGGCCCATGTTCAGGGATGCTGGGAGTTGTGGTTCCAAATATCTGAAGAGCCTCAAGGTTAGTAGAAGGGATTCTCCAACACCTTTCTTCCCTGCAGTTTTAAATATAAGAATTGGTATAGTTAATCATGCACAGAAGTTTACCAGTACCCAGTGGAACTCTTTCAACATGGGTGCCCCATGGTGAAGGTGGCGTCTATAATCGCAGTGCAGTTCTGGGTGTCTGCAGTGTGCTTGTGTTCTGGGTTCTTCAGCCTTTATTTACCTTTCCTGTTCAGATGATCGGCAACCACTGCAGCTGGAAGTCATCAGTGGGGTTTGGGGGCACAATTTCCCAGCTGAATGCAGAGGCATAGCATAGGGGGGTGGGGGGCACATTGCCCCAGGCACTGTTTTTGGAGGGGCGCATGAGCTGTTGTGTCCTTTTCATGCCACTCTCCAGCTGGAGGGTGCCTTGAGAATGACGCAATAGGCATGCATCCTGCCAACCCTGCGCCGCTTTTGCGAGTCTCAGAAAGTGGTGCTGGGCTCACAGGGCGATGTCGACCGCATCGGCCGGCTGGGCTGTGCACTGCACAGCTGGGCAGGTGGAGCAGCGTAGCCCTGCTTAGCTCCAGTGGGTGGGGGTCACTCCAGTGGCATCCCCCACCCGCATGGTGCACCGCATGCGCCCACCCCACCCCAGGCGCTATCAAAAAATGCTTTGCCATGGCTGAATGGTTATTTATAGCATGGATTCCCCATAGTACTGTACCTACATATACTTCTATGGGAGAAGGCAACTTGGGAGAACTGGCAGAAAATGTTGATTTTGGGGGTAGGGCATTCCTCTTGCCCCTGGCACCCATCAGCCGAGCCTCTGTAGACAGAGACTGTGGAGAGGGAAAGCCCTTGTCCTAAGGCACTTAGCTAATAAGTACCGTGTTTTTCTGTGTATAAGACGCCCCATGTATAAGACGTCTTCCCCACTATTCTTGGGGATTCCAAATTAAGAAAACACCCTCAGCACTACCCGTGTATAAGATGAGCCCATAGCTGTCAACCTTCTCTTTTTTTGCGTGAAATTCCCTTATTCCAGCGGCGTTTCCCGCTGCTTCCCGCTGCTATCCCAGATTGTTAGATACCCCGTAGACTGTCCCCAGGACAGGTGAGGCTGCTGATCCCTTATTTTCGAGGCTGCTGATCCCTTATTTTCAAATCTGAAAGTTGACAGCTATGGACAAGCCCCAATTTTAAACCTAATTTTTTGGTAAAAAAACCCCTAGTCTTATACAGTGGTGCCTCGCAAGATGAAAAGAATCCGTTCCGCGAGTCTCTTCGTCTAGTGGTTTTTTCATCTTGCGAAGCAAGCCCATTGACGGCTTAGCGGATTAGCGCTATTAGCGGTTTAGCGGCTTTTAGTGGCTTAGCGGATAAGCGGATAAGCGGCTTAGCGGCTTAGAAAAAGGGGGGGGGGGAAGGAAAAAAACCCCGCAGGAACTCGCAAGACATTTTCGTCTTGCGAAGCAAGCCCATAGGAAATTCGTTTTGCGAAGCGCCTCCAAAACGGAAAACTCTTTCGTCTAGCGGGTTTTCCGTCTTGCGAGGCATTCGTCTTGCGGGGCACCACTGTACACGGAAAAATACGGTACATTAAACTTATAGAGAGGCTTGAGGCTTATTACTGTGGAGTGATTATGACCTCAAGGTTAAGGTAACCAATGGTAAGTCATCTTCCATTCACCTTTTTCATGATGCAGTTTTTGTTGGTTGCCCAATGGCAGAGGCCTCATAGGCCCAAGGGTAGATCAGCCGGCCCTCCTCCCATCTTTCTGCTCTCTCCCAAGTGTGGCGCTCGAATGCTAGCCGCCGTCTTCTGCCAGAGAGAAACCCCTTTGGGATGGACTGGAACCGTCTCTTTCAAGCAGGGCCTTTCCTGGGCAAGGTGAAAAAGCTGACACTTCAGTAAAGGTCTTTTGAGGGCCCAGGTGTGGATGGACTTGACCATGGGGAACTGGTTAGTGACAGTAGGGAGAATTGTATAGCACCTGAGTCGAAGAAACCCAAACCGAAAGCAAACCCCACTACAGAATTTGTGCTTGGTTAGTTCTTAATGAGCCAAGCCGTATTGCTAGTATCCTCTGTGCTGAAATCATGCTGTGCAATAAATCAAAGGCTCTTGTATGTACATGGTATGAACGTAAATAGTAAAAAACTGCATTTTTCCACTGCAAAATGGTGAGCTATTGTGGTAATCTATAAAACCAAAGCAAAGGGTTTGGTATGAATTTTATGTTCTTGCTGTTAAAACTGATGCCATATTAAACTTATAGATACCGTATTTTTCGCTCTATAAGACGCACCAGACCACAAGACGCACCTAGTTTTTGGAGGAGGAAAACAAGAAAAAAAATATTCTGAATCTCAGAAGCCAGAACAGCAAGAGGGATCGCTGTGCAGTGAAAGCAGCAATCCCTCTTGCTGCTCTGGCTTCTGGGATAGCTGTTCAGCCTGCATTCGCTCCGTAAGACGCACACACATTTCCCTTTACTTTTTAGGAGGGAAAAAGTGAGTCTTATAGAGCAAAAAATACGGTAGATACCTGCTTGCTCCCCAAAGAAATAATTTGCATGAGCAGTGTAAAGGTTTATTTATGCTTTTATATTGGCTTTCTTAACACACATCCCTTCACCACAAGGCACCTGGGCAGGTTACAACAACATAGCACATTGCAGCTCATATCTTTTTAGCCAAAATATATTTTATCTCTACTGAGGCCCAGATCCGAAGAACTATGCATGAGCTCCACACTTCGAAAGGGGTCTTGTAGCTGGTGTTTGCTTGTTGCTCTTTCTTTGTAACATGGCGCTGAAAGGAGTTTTGAATAGCAGACTTGCTTCCACCCTCACCCCCAGTATTGCTCTAAAGAGCAGACAGAATGCCTTCCAAGAAAAAACAGGAATAAATAGAAATCCCAATGCCTTTTGGGTTCGCTAACAATAATTTTTGGAATCCATTTTAAGTAATCTGGGACACCGTAGATCAGTGTTCCCCAACCTTGGGTCTCCAGCTGTTTTCGGACTACAATTCCCATCATCCTTGACCACTGGTCTTGCTAGCGAGGGATGATGGGAGTTGTAGTCCAAAAACAGCTGGAGACCCAAGGTTGGGGAACACTCCTGTAGATGATGAAAGGTCTGAGGTTTGTAATTCTGAAACTGCAGTTTCCATATTGTTAGTATGAGATAATTTCCAAATTGTGAGAATTGCCACTTGCATCGTAACCATATGTGTGTTTACTTGGAAGCAAACTGGTTTGAGACTGATGGTGTGCCAAGTAAACATGATATTGAGGATAGGTAGGCGGGGAGATCCACTGTCTTTGTGCAACTGGCACATATCACTGAAGTGCAACATGACTAACCAGCCTCAGCGGGGTATTAGGAACATTCATGCAAATCGCTTTTGGGCTAAATGAAATGCCATTCCCTTGACTCCCGATGAGGTTTCTATGTTGTATGTTTATGTTGCACTTGCTTAACGCTCCTTTCAGTTATGATATGAATTGGTTGGATGTATAGTATCACTTGAAGCTCAAACCTTATTTTCTTTATATATCTTGCCATTAAATGCTTTTCAAAGCAATGCAAACAAATGAAACTGCAATGGCTGGTGCTCTTTTTATTTATTTTTTTAGGTTCCTAGCATTAATGGTTTTCATTACCTATAGTAAGTAGTGTTTTCCTAATGTGACTTAAGGCATTCGTTAAGGAGGGAAAGCAAGATTTGTTTTTCAGAGGGTTATGAGATGGTTGTTTTGGAGAGGGCTTTCTCTCGTTCTCTTTTTATTTTGCATCTTGATTTTGCGTGTGACGCTTATTTCCTTGCCCATTTTTCCTCCCTCCTTCAACTTTCATCAATCCATGCCCACGTTCTTAGCAGTCCAAGGTAAATATGCCTCAATTGTCTGTGTTCTCTGTGTTGCATGCTAACAGGATTGTTCTGGTCTTAACCTGCTAACGTTAACTATGTCATACTGAGAAGTTTCTGAACTCTCAAGTTATACATAAGAGATGATACGCTACTCCTGTTCAATGCATTGGCCCCTACACATTGGTAGACCTACAACAATGTGAATAAAGGGATTGTCCCGTAGCTTTCGTATTTCATTCTACTTAAGTATCTTTTGATAGTCTTAATACATGTATAACTTCAGAGCTTCTGGTTTTGTTTTTTTTTTTAAAAAAAAAACAAATCTGCCAAATTTCTACATCTTTTTTGCTCTTGATGCTAGGAGGCTTAGTTTGGTCAGAATTGAGTATGCACTTCCGGAGTTAACTCTGAATGTATTACTTCTGGTAAATGAGTCACCATAGCCACTAGAGGGCCATGGAAATTTGCGTCCCGGGCTTTTTAGACTCGTCTACCCATCTGAAACCAAAGGGACACATTGGTTGCCAGATGTGAAATGTATTCGCATTCTTTTTAGCTGTCATACCCCACTACAGAACCAGTTTAGTAGAGGATGCTCTGGGGCAAGGGGAAAAGTCCCATTGTGCTAGCAGACGTCTTTCCGCCACCACAATAACTTAGCTGAATCCTGCCCTACATCTCTTAGTCCAGTTCAGTGCCAGATTTACGTATAAGCTAAACAAGCTATAGCTTAGGACCCCACTCTCTTGGGGGCCCCCAAAAAAATTAAAGGAAAAATAACCTGGATGTACATTTCCAAAATATAAGATAAAAAAGAAATAAAATAAAATAAAACCTACATACAGCAACAGTGTTTTGTGTTGTGTAGGCTCCTATGATGTAAGTAATAGGCCCCACATATAGCATATATTCAACACAAAAAAAACAGTGACAATTTGTTGTTGAGAAAGGAGAGCTAGACATATAAAGGACCCCATTACCTTCAGTAGCTTTGGGCCTTATCAAACCTAAATCCGGCCCTGGCCCAGATAGCAGCTAAGGAATGATTGGGAGACATGTTTTAGCTGGTCTTAATATGCAAGGCAGGTTTCGGTGCATGTTGAAGAAATGGAAGCAAAATGTTGCAGGGCGGGACACACAGGGTAGTGGAACTAAAGAGAATAAAACTTCAATGAAGGATTTCATATGGACTTGGACCACAAGTGTGAACGCTTAAAAGAAAGTCGGTGTCCTTTTCTAAAAGCACCTGTGTGATTGACTGACAGTACAGTCAAACCTTTGTTGTCGAATGTAAGCCGTCCTGGAATCTGGAATTGGGAACGTTCGACTTCCGAAACATTCAGCAACTGAGGCACGGCTTGTTCGGGTTCCGAAAAACGTTAAAAAACCGGAGCATTTTCTTCCGGGTTTTCGGCATTCAGGAACTGAGGTTTGTCTGTACCTAGCAGGCAACACATAAACCTATTCTAGTTTAGGAATATTCTTTCTTGTTGAGTGGAGACACACAAATCTGATTAAAAAGTAGTGAAATAGAAGACTGGACTGACCAGCTGAACTAAACATTCAGCAAAATGGACTCCATCCAGGAACTGTACCGCACTGGACTGTAAATGAAGGGGTGGGAAATAATTGTATTTTTTTAAAGTTATCTCTCTTGTGTGCACACATATGTGCAAACATAACTTTCTACATCGTGGAACGGACTAGACTACAACTGCCATCCCCAACATGCAAATTTTCTACTTGCTGGGAGTTTTCATAACATAAACAGGGATATTTAAAAAATGAAACTTACCCCCAAGCCCCCACCCTGCCCAGCAATCTTCAATGGCTTTTGTTAAAAGAAGGAAACTTGTGCCTTACTGGAATGTGTGTGGAAGTTTTTGTATATTAAGGTTATCTGTTTGGAGAGTGGGCATGGGTTGTGCTTGCTCTGTAGTATTTTGCCTCCACAATATTTCTTTAACAGTGCCAGTCCTCTATTTCAAATTATAAACACACTTATCTCTGCTAAGGAGTCTAAAGGATACCTGTGGTGGTGACCTAGGTTAACCTGCTTCTGTTCACTTGTTTGCTTGCGACTGATACAACTTTATGCTGGTTTATCAATAGTATTTTGTGTATTTCCACTTAAAGTGCTAACCCATCTCTCTTAGTTCAGTTCTCTTTTAAGGGAGGCACTCATGAATTAGTAACGTCTTTGTTTTTTGCTTAACCATAGAGCAGAGCAAGGGAACCTGCTGCCCTCCAGATGTTGTTGGACTCCAAATCCCAACAGCCATAGCCAGACAGGCCAGTGGTGAGGAATGATGGGAGTTGTAGTCCAATATTTTGAGGGCCACAGATTCTAAAGCTCTGCTGTAGAGACTTTCCTAAATCTTTCCCCCTCTGTGTAAAACCATAGACTTAACTAGTCATTAGTGGCCAAGTGAAGCATAAACTGGGTTAGGTAAGTCAGCGTTGTGGGAACCTAAAAAAGCCCCAGAAATCATATTTTGTTTGAACCCTCTCCAAAAGTGGTAGAAGAATGAGAGAAGCAAGACATCAAAATTGTATTGCTTTGTATAGTCCTGATTTTATTTTTTTTAGTAAGGCATGTACACACTCCTACATCTAACCCCACCAGCTCATTGCCAGATCCTCAAGATGCTACACCGACTCAGCAGATCTAAGAGGTGGGAAGCAGCTTGTCAATTTCATATTGGTGGTGAATCTTGGCCTCAGCATCGGGACATCTGTAGCTGTTGGCTCAGTGGCACCAATAATGTGCCCCTTGGCCTGTGGATTGCAGAAGGACCATACAAGGGGCATATCTGAGTCAAGGCTAGCAGAGAGCTGCAATATTGCCCATGAGCCTCCTGCACAACATAGTATATGAACTTTCCCTGTTAGCTCTGGAGGTGGGAACGATGATTCAGTCGTTTGCCACTATTCATTGCAGTAAGAAGGGGAAGGAGAGCAGGGTGTATCTGCCCACTTCACCAAGTCAAGGAAGCTTCTACAGCCGCTGTGACTTGAAGTTAGTGCTACAGTAGCCATGGGAATAATGGGATATTAAACTCACAAACCTTTCATGCAGATCACTCTTGCCCATCCGAGTGCCCTCCAGGCATGGGGACTACAGCTTCCATCATCTTTGACTATTGGCCATGTTGGCCTGTAGCTGAGTTGACCTGTAGTCCCATACATCTTGAGGGCATGAAGTTGGGGAAAGCTGATGTAGATCGCTGGGAATAGTCTTATCTCTCTCCCCCTGCCCGCCCCCCATAAGAATTTTCGTAAGTCTGTTGCCTTAAGTATTCAAAACATTCAGTTTCAGGATGTTTGATATGTCTCATATTCTGCCCAGGAGACAGAGAGTTTCATGAATGGGACGGTGCCATCTGCTTACTAACTTACGCTGCTGTGCTAGATTCTTTAGATACCTTCTATAATTCAGAGATTTGAGACAGATGTAGGAGAGACTCTCCAAAGGTGGGTGGGAGGTGTTGGTATTCCAGCTTGAAGGGCAAGGAAGCTGGCATAGAGAACCTAATAAGGTAGCTCCCACCCTGAAAACTCCATTTTCGAAGCAGCCTAGAGATTCTGTAGTTTTAACTTGAGTATTCCTCTCTTTACATTTCAGTTATGCCAAGGGGGATTTGGATTTATCATACATCACTTCCAGAATTGCTGGTATGATAAGATCATCTTTTATCAAATTGCATATTCTAGCTGCTTTTATGAAAACAAAGGCTTGAGCCTCTGCTATCGTTTTATTTCTTCTTCCTTCCCAGTGATGTCCTTTCCGGCAGAAGGTGTTGAGTCTGCAATAAAAAATAACATAGAAGACGTGCGGTTGTTCTTAGACTCGAAACATCCCGGACGCTATGCTGTCTACAATCTGTCTCCGAGAACGTACAGACCCTCCAGATTTCACAATAGGGTTTGTAAGCCAGTGCTGCTTTGCCACTGTTCCTTTTGCCATTGCAATGTCGTCTTCTTTTCCAGTAGAAACTCGTAACCTGGTGCTTCCATGACATGTGGGAAGCTGTAAGAGTTGCTAGGATGTCCTCTACCTGCTTGGCTTCCCTGTACAAATGAGAGAATATTTTTGGAATGGTTTGGACTGTTTCCAGAATGCTTTAAAAATGTTTTGGGTATTCATGTGTTTAGTGCCCTGGGCTCCTTCAGAAGGAAGGGCAGGATATAAGTTTAAATAATAATAATAATAACTATTATTATTATTATTATTATTATTATTATTATTATTATTTCTGGCCTTTGGCCATGTTGGCTGGAGGCTGGCTGAGACTGATGTAAGTTGTAGTCCAAAACATCTGGAAGGCACCAGGTTAGCGCAATTGTGTGTTCATATTTCACTTCTTTGTGGTTGGCTGGTAGCCTCTGGATTTAGATGGGGAAACCTGGGCAGAAAGCATCGCTGTGATAGTTCCTCAGTGGCCTTAGGTGAATCACAAATCTCTCACCCTTCTTGCAGCATTGTAGTAAAATGAAACATTCTGTTTATACCCTGAGCTGCTTGGCTGAAATAAATGATAAAACATGTGAGAGAGACATATTTTATCACACCCTGCTTTCTTATGACAGGGATGTTAACTCCTTTCAGAAAATTGGGAAAGGGCGATGTGCAGGTTCTGGTTTCCGAAAAAGCGTGGAAATGGGTTTAGAGTAGCAGTATAAACAGATGCCATGAGACCAAAAGGAGACCTTAAAAAATATACCTATGCCTATATCAGTGCTACACTTTAATCTAAATTGTGTTATGTTGCTAAATCATGAGGACGGTTGGAAAAGTGCAGAAATTCAGCAAGGTTAGCCTAGCATCTTTCTGTAGTACATTCTTAACATCATGAAACAGATGGCAGGTCGTCACATGCCTGCTAAGCTGCTGAGCTTCCTTTTATGAAATTTGCAAAATATAATTGAGGGTTCAGAGACTGAAATAGCACGTCTTGGCTTTGGTCATCTTGTCTGCTTCTGGAGATCTTTTTTGAGGTGGGAGGAGTTGAATATTTATTTCATTTGTTATATAGCAGGCTTGAAAGCTATACAAGTTTCTGATTAAAATTAGTTAAATCCATGCACCCCACCCTGTACTGTCTCTAAAACAGGTGTCTGAATGTGGCTGGCCAGCAAGGCGTTCGCCAAACCTTCAAAACCTTTATAGCATTTGCAAGAACATGCATTTATGGCTGAAGCAAGACCCAAAGAACGTTTGCATTGTGCACTGCCTTGTAAGTAGCAACAGGTCTGGAAATGCCCCTGTAGCTCCAACAATATAAGAAAGTTGGAAAGAAATGTTGATTCAAAATCCTCCAGGAACAGATTGGATGAGTGGGTTGGGGGTGGGGGTGGGAGCAAATAGAATGGTTTTAAAAACTAAGCGTTGTAGATTGCAAAGAGAAGAGAGATCAACATTTGAAAGGTGATAGGATAGGATTGGAGGAGAAACCACTGAGCAGCTGATCCACTTGGAATTTCAGCTTCACCACCCTCAAACCCAGTTAAATGTATACAGAAAATGGGGGATTTGAAGTAATTTGGAAGTTGGGACTTAACCAAACTGCATCAAAATGCCCAAGAAGTATCTGTACTCTGTTCCTGTCACTGGAACAAAGAGAGCTTTCTTCCTCCCTCACAGACCAGAGCTTGTGCCTAATTTCTCGTGAATTCGGTAGTGGACTTGTGACATTTCTTTGACTGAAAACATTATCCAAGAGCTGGTATATAATAAATGACATTTCCCCATCAATAGCTACTGTTCCTACCCTTGTATCTTTTTTTTTTTTGGTAGGATGGAAGAGCAGCATCAGCCGTCGTTGTGTGTTCTTTCTTATGTTTCTGCCGTCTGTTCACTACGGCTGAAGCCGCTGTTTATATGTTTAGCATGAAGCGCTGCCCGCCAGGCATTTGGCCATCCCATAAGAGGTGAGCAATTGTTCAATGAAGCTGTGTTCTCCTATTTTCTTTTCTTTTTTGCAGAAGCCCTGATATATGTTATGAAAATGGAGATAGGTGGAAAATTTAAAACAGGAAGCCGGGGGGGGGGGGTGCATCTCATGCAGACATTACACACTATATTGATTTTTTTTTTTGAATTGCATCAAACGGCTCTACCTCTCCCACCTCCGGCTAAGCCTAAATATATTGGGAGCCCTATTATAGATGTGAATGGCAGCTGGGGCTCTGTGAGGATCAGAGTCCAGCTGGCATGGCCCTCATTTCCAGTGTGGTGTAGTGGTTAAGAGCAGTGGACTTGTAATCTGGGGAACCGGGTTCGCGTCCCTGCTCCTCCACATGCAGCTGCTGGGTGACCTTGGGCCAGTCATACTTCTTTGAAGTCTCTCAGCCCCACTCAGCTCACAGAGTGTTTGTTGTGGGGGAGGAAGGGAAAGGAGAATGTTAGCCGCTTTGAGACTCCTTAGGGTAGTGATAAAGCGGGATATCAAATCCAAACTCTTATTCTTCTCTTCTTCTTCCATTGATAGGACTTGAATATCTGCGTAGTGCTTACTTGAAAGCACTTCACAGGCTAGCTGCATGATCCAGTGTGGTTGGTTCATTCTTTAGTGAGCAGGAAACAAGTGACACCTGCCACTCACATGTTTGCCTGGAATAATTGCTGTTTGCCCCAAGCAAGTAGCAAACTATGCAGAAGTTGCAAAATACGGCCCCTTTCTGTAAAGAGTCAGTAATTATTTGTGTGAGCTTTAACTATGCCCTATTAGATATGCATTCAGTAAGGTACACTTGTAAATACCCGCTTGTTTGACTAACCGTGACATGTAAAATCTCAGTCATTTTATTTCCCAAAGTTAAAACCATGCTCAAGGTGGCTTACAATATATAAAAAAATTATGTAACTGCAAACATAACAGAAGTAGTCATAAACAAAACATTGAAAAGCACACAGACAAAGTGAACAATTTCCACATAAATCATAAAAGTATAAAGATACACAAAATTAAAATCAACAACAGTACCTCAGCCCAAGAGTCTGTTCAGCTGCCTCAGTTTTTGTGGCTGGAGTTAGCCAGGGCCCCATTCTTCAAGGCTAGGTGGAAAAAGGTCTCCAAGGCAGAGAATGTATTCTAGGCCTCATTTTCCTGGGCAGGGAAGTGTTAAAAAAATTGAAGAGAACTGCCCTTTTATTCTTTTCAGATAATCTGTGGGCCTCAAATGTTGGCATGTAACACATGTGGCTAGAGGGAGCAGGGAAGTATTCCTATGGACTAGAAACTTTTTGTGGACTTGCAAAGCTGTGAACGACCGACCAGGGTGTGCAGTGTTGAGTTCATAGTTTCACCGACTCGAAGCATTGTGTTGTTTGACTTCTGCTGTGTCCTTGTTTCCACAGATATATAGAGTACATGTGCGACATGATGGCTGAAGAGCCCATCATCCCTCACAGCAAGCCAATCCTCATCAAGTCTATTGTCATGACTCCAGTCCCTCAGTTCAACAAGCAGCGCAATGGCTGCAGGCCTTTCTGTGAAGTTTATGTCGGGGACGAAAGAGCAGCCACTACCTCACAAGAATATGATAAAATGAAGTAAGTGGCCCTGAGTTTCTCGGGGATCCGTGTTAATGTCATCTACAGTCCAGGCAGAAACTTCCCACTTAGCTTTTTCACCCTTAGCTTTCTTGTGTAGCAACTTGTGAGTAGCCCAGCTTCCTTTAAAACGTTCCTGCGAGAAGGAATAGGAGCCCTGTGTGCGTAGCTTGATGCAAGTTGCGTAGCCTTGCTGCCGCAACCCACCGTCTCGCACCCCCTGGGCTCCTTGGGGGTTGAAGAAATCAAATTGTAACCAGTTACAGTGGTACCACGGTTCTCAAACGTAATCCATTCCATAAGACCGTTCGGCTTCCAAAATGTTCGAAAACAGAGGTACAAAGGGCAGTCTGCAAATTGCGTTGGGAAATTGAAAAAACACGCAGCAGCGGAAGTTGTTCAACTTCCGAGGTGCATTCGAAAACGGAAGCATTTACTTCTGGGTTTTCGGCGTTCGGGTTCCAAAACATTCGTCAACAGAGACGTTCAAGAACTGAGCCTGGCACCCTCCAGATATTGCTGGACTACAGTTCCCATCATCCCTGACCTCTGGTGGCAGGGGATGATCGAAGTTGGAGACCAACAACATCTGAGGGAGCGGGTCTGCGCATTCCCCCACCTGTGCCGTAATGTTTCTAAATTGCACTGCTGCATATTGACGTGTGATGCCTGGTTTTTCTTCCTCTCCCTTAGGGATTTTAAGATGGAAGATGGCAAAGCTTTGATCCCGTTAGGCATAACAGTCCAAGGAGATGTTCTCATTGTTATCTATCATGCCAGGTCCACTTTGGGTGGCAGACTCCAAGCCAAGGTAAGCTGAAAAGATAGAACTGTATTTTATTTTAATTTTGGTACGGAACTCCGCTGGGGTTCTTGAGGGATATTTTTATTTGCCATAGCACCTAATTCCTATTTCGGGCAATGCATTTGCCCACATGGCTGGACAAAACTGATTATAGCTGCCCTACATCTGGAAAAGCAGAAGAGGAGACAAGGCTTCACATGCTTTTAATAAATTATAGAAGTAACAAAGGGATTTCACTGGCCAAAGTCACTAATAATATTAGCAGGCAGGGAATATCTCTGATGCAGTGCACACTATTGCATGACATTAATTGCTTCATTTCACATTATTTCTCTTATATCGTATTTGTTTAATTAATTTTAGATATTTAGATACCGCTCAATGCTCAGAATTTGTATGTGGTGTTCATAAAATGTTTTTTTTAATATAATAATAATAATACAGAGAATGAGAACAACTTAAAATTCATCACAAAGACAGAAATCATGTCCTTTCCTTTTCTTTCTTTCTTTCTTTCTTTCTTTCTTTCTTTCTTTCTTTCTTTCTTTCTTTGTATTGCTTTGCAAGATGGCATCAATGAAGATGTTCCAGATCCAGTTTCATACAGGATTTGTCCCGCGGAATGCCACTACTGTGAAATTTGCGAAGTACGTTGATAGCCTGTTTGGTGATAACTTTCCCCAGCGTAATGACAACAAGTACTCCCACTTTAACTGCAGAAGTAGTTTTGCAATCATGTGTATGTGTGTGTGTGTTTTAAACTGTAGCTTTCTCTTTAACACTCTTCTTTAGCTGTGTACGGTAGTACCTCTGGCTACAAACTTAATTCATTCCGGAGGTCCGTTCTTAACCTGAAACCGTTCTTAACCTGAGGTACCACTTTAGCTAATGGGGCCTCCTGCTGCCGCCATGCTGCCGGCGTGCGATTTCTGTTCTCATCCTGAGGTAAAGTTATTAACTTGAGGTGCTCCTTCCGGGTTAGTGGAGTCTGTAACCCGAGGTACCACTGTACTTTGTCTCTGACCTATCACAGCATTGTAACGTGAGCTGGAATTAAGGGTTCAGGCTGCAGTTTGCATGGCTCAGCCCCTTTCCATCCTGTGTGCAGAGTCTCCCCACCAGAGCTGTTTGTTGCTTCTGACAACTCCAAACATGGTTAAGCGGGTAAACCTGTGGGCACTCTGCATTTGGGGCTCCAAAAATTATTCATGAGCTGCTACAAGTTGGCATTGACCCGCGTTGATGATTGTCGAGCATAATAACCAAACACATGGGTGGGTAAGGCGAGTTTGTATCAGTCCATGTGACCTAAGAAATTGGATCTTTGATCAGGACAACCAAGACAGAGCATCCATTATGGCTGCCTGTTATTCTGTTTGGTACCCCCAAATCAAGATCAACCACTCAAGGCCCCATTACCTTGAGACACTGACTTCCCCACGGCTGCGTAGGGCATTTGTTGGACTAAGGTTTCAACAGGTGCCCTCAGCGTATTTAGAGGGGAGATACCTGGGAATTCCCCCTATGGAACGCAGGTGCATTTATGGATGCAATCTGTGCATAACCTGCTGCTTTGTCCCTTATATTCAATGCCAGAGAAATTTTTTTATCACCTGTTCTTGACTATCTCTCAGGCCAGTCCCCCCAGGAGGTGACATTGACTTCCTAGCTGATAAAAATATCCAGATGACAAATCTGGTAGCCAAGTTAGCTCTGGCAGCTAAGAAGCTCCATTCTAGATATGTTAAAAAAGGTAAAGGACCCCTGAGAGTTAAGTCCAGTTGCGAACAACTGTGGGGTTGCAGCGCTCATCTCGCTTTACTGGCCGAGGGAGCCGACGTTTGTCCGCAGACAGTTTTTCCGGGTCATGTGACCAGCATGACTAAGCTGGCGAAACCAGAGCAGCACATGGCAACACTGTTTACCTTCCCGCTGAAGCAGTACTTATTTATCTACTTGCACTTTGACATGCTTTCGAACTGCTAGGTTGGCAGGATCTGGGACCGAGCAACAGGAGCTCACCCTGTTGCGGAGATTCGAACCGCCAACCTTCTGATTGGCAAGCCCTAGGCTCAGTGGTTTAGACCACAGCACCACCCGAGTCCCCTAGATACGTTAATGCTTCCTAATTTTAAAACCTCATGCTGTAAATTTTTATGTTTTTAGCTTTTATAGGTCATGTTGTGTGATTTCAGCTTTGTTCTTATTATCTGCCCTACATTGTAAAGGCCTTTGACTATATACAATTGATTGATTGATTGATTGATTGATTGAATTTGTATCCCATTGGCTTCCCTGTGGCTTGCACAGAATACCTTCCCTGTGGATTGTGGTCTAATTCATTGCCGTCATCAACTTGTGTAAAATTGCTGCAGGTACGATCTGGATGCATGTGACATTCAAGAGAAATATCCGGACTTGTTCCAAGTGAATCTGGAAGTTGAAGTAGAGCCTCGGGACAGGCCCAGCACTGAGCGAGCCCCCTGGGATAACTTGAACACCAAGGGTCTAAATCCCAAGATCCTTTTCTCCAGCCGCGAAGAGCAGCAAGAAATATTAACAAAATTTGGTAATGAGAAAAATGCGTCTGATTTTCTGTTTGAGCGTTTTCAAAGGCTTCCGTTTCATATTCTGGGGGGGGGGGATTTACCTCCCCATCCCACCCCATTGCTTTGTTTTTGCCACGAGCTCTCATTTCTTCCATCTCCCTAACAGGTGGCAGGTTCCTAAATTTCTTGCATTTGAACTTTTTGCCTGTTAGGTAAGCCCGAGCTACCTAGACAACCGGGGTCAACTGCCCAGTATGAAGCAGAAGCCTCCAAGTCAGAATCATCTCCAGAAGGTGCTCCCATGGAGTCGGACTCCCCACCGAGCGGCAGTGCGGAGGCAGATTTCTTCCACACACTGGACTGGCAAGGTAGGGCAAACCAATGGCTTCATAGCACTTCTCTGGTTGCTCCTGTGCTGTCTGTTGCTTGACACCAGCCTTGCTCTAGGCCTGCTTGCTACAGTAGTCATCTTGACATCAGTGTGTTCCTCCTCTGTGTACTCAAGTCCCACAAAAGTAAAAAAAAAAAAAAAAAATTCTGGGCTGAGAAAAGCTGAAGTCTGCAATGCTGACTAGGCATAAAGTCAGAGGTTGTCCCCAAGGACCCTATGTTGATATAGGGGTCTCAGGGTGATGGTGTTGTCCACCTGCATTCCTTTCTCCTTTCTGGACGGACCTCAGTTCTCCTCCCCCCCCCCCCAGCGGAAGGGTCCTTCTGTGTGAAATTGTCCAAATCCCACAAAAAAGCCCTGCTCCTTCAGAACTGCAGCGTTCAGGCAGCCCAATTTGTGGGCAGCTCAGTCTTCCATCATTTCTGTGCAAAGGATCAGGAATGATAGTGCTTAAAATCCCTCCATCCCACCGTGAAATTTGAGTGTTTGTAGGAGGTCGGGGGGGGGGAGTTTCAAAGGAATATTCCCCAGCAAATAAAAGTCAGGATTTCTCTTATCTTCCTTCACTAGACAGTAACAATTTTGCTTTCTGGGGTTCCTGTGGGTTTGGGTGGATATGGGCTTCCAGAGCTGCTGTCTTGCCATTAGGCCCGTGTCCTTAAACAATGTGCTCCTGTGCCATAAATGCCAGCGATTAAAGGCCCTGTGCTATAGCCGGCCTCCTCTCCCCATCATGGTTGCCAATGCAGAAGCAAAAGGAGAGCTATGGAGTGACTGAGGTCCACAGCACCAGGGCTTGACAGCAGGCCCATTTGAGGAATGCAGATTGGGACCTTGGCTGCCCATGCCTTTGGCACTTGGTTGAATTTTACGTGGTCCTTGGCTTTATGGCACACTTATGGCAAGGAAGGGGAAAGGGCCTTACCAGATTTTGACTCTTGCTCCTCCCACCACCAGCATGTTGCCTTTGATGGGTTACCCCCAAAGGAACATGTCCATTGATGGAGCAAAGGTTTCCCATCCCCGCCTTACTCCATTCATCCAGTAAAAGCCGTTGCAGACTGGTGGAATAGCACCGTTACAGTAAACCTATTGCAAGAAGGTGTCATGTCCTTCTCTTCACCCAACAGAAGGCAAAAGTCCCGAAGCGGCGCCTGAGGGACCCTTCCCCAAAGAGAGACCTCGGTTGGTGGAGGAAAGGGATGACAGCGAACCTTCCGACGAGGAATTTGCTGCCTTTCCCAGTGAGGTCAGACCAGTTGAGGAAATGGTGAAACACGTCCTGGAAAAAGACGATGGTGAGCCGCTGTTTGAAGCTGATTTTGACACTCCCACTGGTCAGCTGGAAGAGACTCCCACAGAAGACAGTGTTGACTTGCTTGGGCTGGATTCAGACGCTCCCCCAGAGCTGCTGCAGCTTCCTTCGGAGATGAAGAGCTCCTCCAGCAATGCAGACTTGCTGAGCGAACTGTTTGTTGGCGGTGCCCCGGAGAGTTCGGAAGACTCTACCGCGGACCTTCTAGGAGGAGGAGCAGAATTCTTCTTTGGTGGCCAACCACAGCCCTCTACGCACTCCCACCAGAGTAGTGCCCCCTCGACAGGAGCCACCTCTTCTTCCGCAGGTACATAACTGGGGCTTTCCTTTCATTGGAATTCAGATCAGCAGTTGGATCCACTGCCATCCTAGAAGTGTACACAATAAGTCCGCAGACACGGACTGTTGAGAACTGTAGAGCACGTCTACTTTCATTTTTAGATAGGTTTCCAGATGGCTCTGGCGGGTTTCCGGCTGGCACTCTTGTCAAAGCCCTGGAGCTGAGCTCTGGAACATTTGAATGGCTCGTGCTTCCATCAACTCTGGCTGGTGACCCAGCTGCGCCTCTTTCTCATCAGGGATAGCCTAGCTTGTGTCATCTATGCTCTGGTAATCTCTAGGTTAGATTACTACAATGCTTTCATTACACGTGGAGTTGCCTCTGAAGATGGTTTGGAAACTTCAGATGGTGCAAAATCCTGTGTCTGGGTTTCTCTTTGAGGCAAGACAGTTTGAGCATATTACACTGTTCTTGGCCCGGCTGCAGTGGCTGCCAGTTAGTTTCCAGGCCCAATTCAAAGTGCTGGTTTTGACCTATAAAGCCTTAAACAGCTCAGAACTGCAAACTACGTCTCTCCATATGAACCTGCCCGGACCCTGAGATCATCCTCTGAGGCCCTTCTTCATGTGCCTCCTCCGCGAGAGGTCCAGAGGGTGGCAGCATGAGAGTGGGCCTTTTCTGCAGTGGCTTCCCACTTGTGAAATGCTTTCCCCCTTCAATTATCTATTTTTAGGTGCCAGACAAAAACATTCCTCTTCAACCAGGCCTTTGGCTGACTAAAATCCTATACCACTTTTAAAGATATTTGTGGGGGGGGGGGGGAGAGGATTATTGGTTTGTGGGGTTTTTTGGTTCTTGTTTTTATCATGTCCTTTGTGTTTTTTTATATTGTATTTTTATGTTCTGAACTGCCCTGGATAAAGGGCAGTATACACATTTAATTAATAATGATAATAATAATCTTGCAGATGCCATGATCTGCCTCCAAAGGAGAAGGGCGAATTACAGAATCGAGGCAATCTCACGTGCCAGTAAACCACAGCGCAGTCTGATTCAGCTGTTGCCTTCTTCACAGAGTAATGTGCATTGGGGGAGGTGCTTCCTCCCGTAGGAAACATAGAAAGAGCCTTCTGGATCAGGCCAGTCAGAGCCTGCCTGCCCATGAGGCAGGATGAGGCGGCAGTCATCTCAAGCAGTACCCCAAAGGGTGCTGGTCTCCCTATAGTCTCCCTGGCCTTAAGGAGTTTGCCCCCTCAATGGGGAGCAGCAGAATGTTTTGCTCAGGTGCCAAAACCCCTCAGGAAGCCCCTGAGGCCAGTGGTCAAGTCTCATCCAGCATCCTCTTCTCAAAGTGGCCAACCAGCTCCTCTGGGAAAGCCCACAAAGTAGGACCTGAGTGCAAAAGCAATTTCCAGCAATTAGTATTTAGAAGCAGATTGTGTCAGACAGTAGAGCATACCAGTTAGATGTATAAGCCCCACTGGTAGTCTTTTCCTCTCATTTCTTCAATGAAGATTAAAAAGTTACAAATCAGAACTTTGCAGCAGAATGTCTCTTAGCTGGCCGTAGTGTAAAATGAGTACAAAATCAGCATACACTTTTTGCTAGGCAGTCTCTCCGGTGGAGTTAAATAATTTGTTTGGGACTGGCCACACTTCCAGAGGCTCCCAGTGAGCTGTGACTTGCAGTTTGGCTGTTGGCCATCTAATAAGCCAATCTGCTTTCTGGATTCTGAATGATTCCTTGAAACAAGAAGCATCCACTAGGATTAAATGCCTAGAGCAGGCATGGTCAAACTTGGCCCTCCAGATGTTTTGGGACTACAGTTCCCATCATCCCTGACCACTGGTCCTGTTAGCTAGGGATGATGGGATTTGTAGTCTCAAAACATCTGGAGGGTTGAGTTTGGTCATGCCTGGTGTAGAGGTTGTGCGCTGGGAGAAAGCGGGAGGAATGGACCCCCTAGTTTAGAATAGTTTGTCTTCGTGTGGAATTTAATAAGTGGTGTATTCTGTTCAAGAGGCCATTTACTTTTTAAAAAAGTTTAAGCACATTTGGTAGAGCATGAGACTCTTAATCTCAGAGTCGTGGGTTTGAGCCCCATGCTGGGCAAAAAGATTCCTGCATTGCAGGGGGGCGGGGGGGGGGAGATTTGAACTCGATGACTTTCATGGTCCCTTCCAGCTCTGTGATTCTGTGATCATCATAAACGTTAATTATTGGGTCTTCCAATTGCTGGAAATGGAGTTGTAACATTGAAATATTTCCTTAACACTAGGGCGTGGAGGCAGGTTGTGGAAGGCAAGAGCAGCATGGTTTTGTCATATGACCACTCCCAGAGGAGGACCAAAAAAACCCGCTTTGGGGAAGCGTCTTGTTCCATTGCTTGTTAATATACATCTTGACGTCGCAGGAGAGAGCAACAGTGCTGTGATTGTTTCAAGTGCTTCCAGATAGGAGATTGCACGCGGAGCCTCAGCTGGCTCTGAGAATTCGCTGGCTCATTATTGAATTCCTGTTGAAGCGTGATCAAAACTAGCGGTGCCAGGGGCGGTAGCTTTAACTACCTGCTTGCATCGGAAATAAAGAGCTGGTGCGATGGGGAGGTGTTCCCTAAAACGGGCAGATTCCTTTTCTGTGGTCGCATTCAAAATGGACTCAGTTGAGCTCTAGCTTCGACGGGTGGGTGTGTCAGAACCGGCCGGGCTCTAAAAGCATCTTGGCCTGTGAATACAGCCCTGTGGCAAGGTAAGAGTGTCAGCCAGGCTCCCTGCTGGCCATTGCTTGCCACTCCCTGCTAACTATAAATACTGTCCTCTGAGCAGCTCCAATTAGCTGCTGCTTGACAGTGCTCAGTGAAAGACCTTCCGGCTGGAGACTGCCTTTTCGGCATCCTTCCGTTTATTTCACAGCCTTTGCAGTCACTGCTCTTAAAAAAAAAATTTAAAAGGAAAGGGAAAAAAAGATCAGCAATGCCTTCCATTGTGCAGACTGGTACAGTATGGCTTTTTAAATGTTCCTATTAGGGGTAGCAAGTCCACTTGGGTAACTGTTTCTGCTAGGGGAATCTGCCAGCTTGAAAAACTTTCCACTAACTTCAGTTTGCAACTTGATTTGCTTTGGTGGAATTGTTACTGGGCTTGCGTGGTTGACTTGACGTCGTAGGGTTTGCTTTGTTTTTTCTTTATAGGGAGAAAAAGGGGGACTTTAGAGGCAGCAGATCGTCGTTCTTCTTGTTGGTGATTGGCAGAAATCCTTGTGTTGTGCAATAGCGTCTAAACCCCAGTGACGGGTGGGTGGCAGAGGGCAGAGTTGTGCTAGTGTGCTTGGAAGCAAGATACCCTAAATAGTTTTGTGTGCCGCCTTCTCATATTGCCCATCCTCACCAGAGAATCACTTCTTCTTTTTCATCGGATGTCTTGGAAGCATCTCAAGTAATACCAATAATGCTGTGTTTTGTCTCCAGCTGACCCGTTTGACCCATTCACAGTCTCCTCGGGTTCTGACAATCCGACTCTTACTGGCCCCGATCTATTTGGTGACTTCCTTAGTCCGAATGAACCAACCGCACCTGGTACATTTCCTTCCACACACAGCGCACCACCACCTTCCTCTAGCACAGACTTCCTTAATTTAGGTAAGTGCATGTTTCATGTGCCTTCCTCACTCCCCCTCTTCCCCCGACAGCCACATAGCCTGTTGAGTGACATGCTCCACTCAGATTAGTCAAGGTGGATTAATGTCTAACGGATCGACTTGGTGGTGTTGCTATTTTAACAAGCTTTGTGTCGCAGGTGTATGTTTATCTTTTCCCCTGTAACATAGCTAAAGTTTTGCTAATTTACTTTTTTACAAGCTCCTTTTGCGTGAAGATAGTTGAAATTGGGTTCCCAGCACATCGTATTTCAAAATTATTAAACCCCCATAAGTATTCCCCCTGCCACTGTTCCCCAGCCAATATTCTGGGAGTTAACAATGTATGTTGCCATACAAACTGTCACACGCTTTGAGTTAGCATTAAGGCATGAAATTGACCACTAGTTGCAGAAGTTCATTTCAGCTTCTAGAATGATAGAACAAATCGGCTTGTTGATTTTCAACACTCTCTATGTGCTGGCATCCTTAACCATTTGTGTCTTGTAACAACATTTTGTACTGCCTGGCACTTATAGATTGCATATCCCTTTAACTAGGAGCTATTAATTTAACTACTATCTTCTGTATGGTGTAGGAAGTCTGATAGCACTTTTTTCAGTTTAAATAAAGCAAGCTAGAAGATAATGGCTCGGTCCCGACTAACAGCACAACCCCAACCATATCTACTCAGAAGTAAGGCCTATTGAATTCAGCAGGATTTACTCCCAGGAATTGGGATTACAGCCTAAATTAGTTTATTTCAATGAAATTTAAGTTCATCTTGAGAACTAGTGGTGGTAACTATTAATTGTTTGGCAAAACAGTTCCTTTAGGCCGGAAAAGGTAAAGGAGGTGGAGATACATAAATGCAGAGTTTTAGATCTCTGAAATCATAAAGGCAAACATAAATAACTATGCTGTAATATTAAAAAACAAATTGTCTGCAGACTTGTACCTGTTTGTATCCCATTTTGAATTCCTCTGACTGTCTTTTTTTCATTCTGATTAAAAAACAAACCTGAAGAATTGAATGCAGACACCTGTGGCAATTATGGCATAGGCACTTGGTTTTAATCAAATCAGCAAGAATGCTATGAATGCAGTGCGCTGTACACAGATCTGATCAAATGCCTGCTGCACACAGGAGGACTCTCATTTTCTTCTGTGCTAAGAAAATGCATTTCCTCCCAGCTCATTTAAGGAAAGTGGAGAAAACTGCAAGTTGGAGCCACTGGGCCGACTTTGCAATTGCTTTTTACTATACGCATGTGTGTTTCCACCATAGGCACAGGGAAATGAGAGATTAGGTCGCAGCTATTTCCCCCCTTTTCCTTACTGATTTATTAGAATCCTGTTGTGTGCGAAAATGATGTGGGATAGTGTCTCTGTGTTGGAGCACAACATCAATGCCACTCAACACAAAAAAAGCCCTAGCTGAAGGCTTGCATGTGTGGGTGTTAACAGGATGTGTAAAATAACCCTGATCTCCTACTTGTGACAACTCTGAACTCTTAGAAGAAGTACGCACACATTTGTTGTTCAGGCTTCTCTCCTGATTAAACCTAAAAATAGCTGCTTGTGGAATCAGGAAGAGATCTCTCTGCCGACTTAATGGCACACAAATAGCATCCGCTTTTGTACCTTAGATAAAGATGCACAGAGGCTTTCTAAAATTATCAGCTGTGGGTCACTGAATGAGATTTGCTGGCACGTTGGCCAGTGACCTCTGTGGTTGTCGTGAGCATCGTTGGGATCATGCTTAGGTTGACAGGCGCCGACACAGGAAGAGGAAGAAATTGGGGAGGGGTGGGAAACCTGGCTTTGAGGAGGAGAAGATCTCCTCCTTCCTCCTTCTGTCACTTTGGAAGCAGGAGTAGGGATGCCAGCTCTCCTCCCCACAACCTCCTTGTGGAGACTTGAGGCTGGGGAGCTTTGATCAACCGAATGAGGAAGCTGGAGCAGCTTTGGTCGAGGGCAGTGCCGGATTTACCTACAGTGGTACCTCGGGTTAAGAACTTAATTTGTTCTGTAGGTCCGTTCTTAACCTGAAACTGTTCTTAACCTGAGGTACCACTTTAGCTAATGGAGCCTCCCGCTGCCGCCGCGTGATTTCTGTTCTCATCCTGAGGTAAAGTTCTTAACCTGAGGTACTATTTCTGGGTTAGCGGAGTCTGTAACCTGAAGAGTCTGTAACCCAAGGTACCACTGTATATATAAGCTAAACAAGCTATAGCTTAGGGCCCCACTCTCTTGGGGGCCCCCAAAAAAAATTAAAGGGAAAAACCCTGGATGTACATTTCCAAAATATAAGATAAAAAAACCTACATACAACAACAGTGTTTTGTGTTGTTTAGGCTCCCCTTTGTTATGTGCAAATGGCTTTAGATACCTATTCGGTCCATAACTTACCATATAGCATATAAAAAGGTAAAGGTACCCCTGCCCGTATGGGCCAGTCTTGACAGACTCTGGGGTTGTGCGCCCATCTCACTTAAGAGGCCAGGGGCCAGCGCTGTCCGGAGACACTTCCGGGTCACGTGGCCAGCGTGACATCGCTGCTCTGGCCAGAGCCAGAGCCGCACACGGAAACGCCGTTTACCTTCCCGCTGGTAAGCGGTCCCTATTTATCTACTTGCACCCGGAGGTGCTTTCGAACTGCTAGGTTGGCAGGCGCTGGGACCGAGCAGCGGGAGCGCACCCCGCCGCAGGGATTCGAACCGCCGACCTTTCGATCGGCAAGTCCTAGGTGCTGAGGCTTTAACCCACAGCGCCACCTGCGTCCCCATATAGCATATATTCAACACAAAAAAAAGTGACAATTTGTTGTCGACAAAGGACAGCTGGACATATAAAGGGCCCCATTACCTTCAGTAGCTTAGGGCCTCATCAAACCTAAATCCAGCCCTGGTCCAGGGTGCAGCCTTGTTGCGTAAAACCAGATGTCACCTTTGCAGACGGGAGAAGACCCAGCCATTACAAAAGAGTGCACACTTGCAACCTCAACATTCCCGCAAGGCGTGAGAAACTTGAGAGGGACCGCCCCTTTTCAACTTCGAAAGCTTGGAGCAGGGACTTGTTGGGACATAGGTTGCTTCTCTCTGGTTTTGAACTTAACAACAACAACAACAACAACAATTTATTATTTGTAAACCACCCCCCCCCAATCTGACTGCCACTCTGGGCAGCTTCCAACATATATAAAAACATGTTGTTGTTGTTTAGTCGTTTAGTCGTGTCCGACTCTTCGTGACCCCATGGACCAGAGAACGCCAGGCACTCCTGTCCTCCACTGCCCCCCGCAGCTTGGTCAGACTCATGCTGGTAACCTCGAAAACACTATCCAACCATCTCGTCCTCTGTCGCCCCCTTCTCCTTGCGCCCTCCATCTTTCCCAACATCAGGGTCTTCTCCAGGGAGTCTTCTCTTCTCATGAGGTGGCCAAAGTACTGGAGCCTCAGCTTCACAATCTGTCCTTCCAGGCTGCCTTCAGATGTCTTACCAGCGAGAAGGCCTCAAGGGCACAGCATTGGCAGTCCCTGAGCTAGATGGGCAAATTGTTTCATTTGACGTAAGCCGGGTTTCTGTTTCATGGGCCATTCTGACAGGACCAAGGCAATGCATGAATTAAGCAAACTTAAAAAGCAATCACTGAAGCGGTCATCTATTCATGCCTCAGTGTACCATCCCAGCACAAGTTATCTCCTTGGCTGATTGTGAAACCAAGGTTTTCACATTGTCAAGTTGCTCTTATGATCTTGTTTCAAGACTTACATGTTTTCCATTACCAGCTTCTGAAAATAACTTACTGTGGTTTTCTGTGAAATTGTTCTGGCGACTGTTTTTGTTTAGTCTGTTTGGCGTTGTTGTATTATGATTTACTAGTACTGTTGTCCTTTTTAATCACAAAAGATGTGATTAATAAGAGTTGCAATGTGAAGTGTTATAATGTAATAATGAAGTGTTATAATGCAATGTGAAGCGTTATAATGGAAATTCTCATTGACTGGGCAATGCATGAAATCCCTAAACTGAATTAGCATTTCTTTGAAACCATTTGGAGACTTATACATATTGCCCAGTCTACAAGATTCTCTGCATATGCTGTCAAGTGCATGCACATTCTCTGTTGTGTTGGCCTACATGCATACTGAATGGTCATGTACAGAATTCTGCTTATGCACATTCCCCATTCATATCTTATTAACTAATACATCTACAGTTGCCTTATGTTGAGACAGACCCTTATTCCATCTACCTCACTATTGTCTTTTCCAAGGTTGGAACAGTCCCAGACTTCTCAGTGTTGCCTTCTCTAGAAAGACTGGCCACCAAATTTGTGGTGCTGCATAAGAGATACTAAAGTGGTGAATGCAAGGAGACAAATCTTAAATGGAACCACCATGCCTCTTCTAGATGGCGGTGGCTGGATTGCGAAGCGATAGTATGTGTATCAGACTTAGACAGGCTTAAATCTTATGTCATGCTGAACCTGTGTCTTCCTCCTCAGGACGTCCTGGTTGTCGTCTTTAATTAGAGAATTAAAAGATCTTCTGAGCACAGTTGTCTTAAGGCTTTGCTGGAGATCTGTTAGTACGGCAGCGACAGAGATTTCTGTTATTGGGGCTTATATCATAAATGCAATGCTCAGTGTCTTTTCTTTTCTTTTCTTTTTTAATTACTTTTTTATTCAAAATTAAAACAAAACATATTATCCAGAAACATGTCATCCTTATTTTCCCCCATTTTCCCTCCCTCCCCCTCCCTCCCCCCACAGAACCCACCCACCCCCACCCCCCGACTTCCCTCAATTCCAGTCTTTGATTTCTCTAAAAATGCTGTTTTCTGCATGTTGCACAGTTGCATAGATCCTCAAACTATTTAGCTGATAATTATAAATAAAAAGTTTGTGAATGTTTATTCAAAACCAGCCAAGGAGTCCAGTTCGCTTTGTTGCGTCTTCAAATACTTTGTAAAGGGTTCCCATTCATCTTTAAAGTCACAGTTATCCTTGTCCTGTAGCTTATATGTCAGTTTTGCCAGTTCTGCATAGTCCATCAATTTTTCTTGCCATGATTATTTAGTTGGGGTTTCTTCAGTCTTCCATCCTTGTGCTATTAAAACTCTTGCGGCTGTTGTCGCATACATGAAGATGTTTTTCAGCTTTTTTTGGCAGATCTTTCCCTACAGTCCCTAATAAAAATGCTTCAGGTTTTTAAACAAATGTTAAATGGAACATTTTCTTCAATTTGTTATATATTATTTCCCAAATTTTTAAAATTACCTTACAATCCCACCATATATGATAAAATGTCCCCTCCTTTTCTTTACACTTCCAACATATATTTGAACTAGTTTTGTACATTTTCCCTAACTGCACTGGTGTTATGTACCATCTGTACATCATCTTCATGTAATTCTCCTTCAATAGGGAACAATCTGTAAATTCTAAATCAGTTAATCATCACTTCTCGGCCTTTTGGCTAAGATCAAGTGGAGTCTTTTCTTAAATAATCTCTGTACACATACCCATTTTAACAGTGAACAGTAGTTGTGATATCCGTGCCCTAAATAAATACTTGACATAAGCTTAATAAGTTTTGGGTGCAAGTTACTAAACGTTTCATCATGAGCAGGAGTAAGCAACATGTGGAACTGTGTTCTGCAAAGCCTGATGTTTGCCCACCTTGCCCAGTGTTCGAAATTAGCCAGGTGCCAGGCACATTTTGTACCTTGCGACCAAGTGAGGATTCATGGATGCCAGGATGGTGCCTGACATCTCCGCCATCTGGAGGTGCATGTCTTGGGATCATTGGCTCTGGACTGTTTTCACACACAAATGCCCCATCCTGTGGAATTCTATCAGTTCTATTTTATTTGCACAGTTGGAATGGATTTCAGGAGCCAAAATGCTTTTTCTGTGCAGCCTGAGCAATTGCCATTAAGAAAAAGAGATTGGAATAGGCCGATATATATGTGGACTGTCCCTAGATAAGGTGACTGTTAAGTTCTCAAAGCTCTTCACCTAGCTCAAGGTTATCATCTGAACTATCCAGGTGTTTAACTGAGAATCAATCAGTCAGTCCATCATTTGAAAAAGAGCCATCTTACCCAGAATGGCAACTAGACATTCCATTTTGGTGACTGCAGCCTTGCTTTAAGGAGCCATTTGGCCCTTAGCTTATATACCTGAGTTTCTATAACTGCCCCTGCTATAAAGCAGGTTAAAACTGCTTGAAAGCCTTCTACCTGAGATGCCTCCCTCCTTGGCTTCAGGCAACTCTAACTTTTAGTGGTTAAGTGCTACTCTTGTGATCACTTTAGGACTCAATGTAATCTTTAGTCGCCAGCAGAGAAGGGACCGCAGCATATTGGTGGCGCATCTGCCTTGCATGCTGAAGTTTCCAGGTTCAATCTCTGGTGTCTGCAGTTCCTGCCTGAAACTAGAGCCACCACCAGTCAGTCTAGACAGTACTGAGCTTCATGGACCAAAGCTCTGACTTCCTATGTTAAGCACAGTCTCCTGTAGTGGCATGGATAAGGTAAAGGTAAAGGGACCCCTGACCATTAGGTCCAGTCGTGACTGACTCTGGGGTTGCGGCGCTCATCTCGCTTTATTGGCTGAGGGAGCCGGCGTACAGCTTCCGGGTCATGTGGCCAGCATGACTAAGCCGCTTCTGGCGAACCAGAGCAGTGCACGGAAATGCCGTTTACCTTCCTGCCGGAGTGGTACCTATTTATCTACTTGCACTTTGACATGCTTTTGAACTGCTAGGTTGGCAGGAGCAGAGACCGAGCAATGGGAGCTCACCCCGCTGCGGGGATTCGAACCGCCGACCTTCTTATCGGCAAGTCCTAGGCTCTGTGGTTTAACCCACAGCACCACCCGCATAAGCTCCTTGCTTATTAGAGCTGTGACACTCTAGCCTGTGTCTTGGTTGTCCAGAGAGAACTTTTAGCTGGACACAGAGCAACAAGACCTCAGGGACACCTGCTTAGCTACACCAATGACCTGTGTTAATAGCTTTCATTTCTTGGAATGATAGAGATGAGCAGGGAAGGGGAAGTTTGTTAGTTATGGGATATAGATCTATAGCCCTGTAGGCTATGGTTTCGTGCTTCTGTATCAGATGAATGTCCAGTAAATAATTTTAGAACGGAGCCACAATCAACGTACCGATTTGACTCATACTATTTTGAGTGCAGCTATAGACTCAGCTGCAGCTGCAATTTAATTATTTGAAAAGTGCAACAAATTATTTTGATTAGGTGATCATGGATGGTAGCTGAAATTTGGTTAAATATTTTGCATTGCAAAGCAAATCTTTTGTAGGTGAGCCTTTTTTAAATTAAAAAAATAGTAAGCATATGTTAACATTAACGGCTAGTCTGTTTTCAGCTGGGTGGAAGCTACTATAGCTTATAGTTCTGTTTCCATACTACCAGATTCTGGAGAAGAATAAATATCTTGGCTGTACGTAATCTCCTTGAGTTATATGACAAAATGTTTGTGCTAGGATGGCCGGTTTACAGTTCATCTTGCATTTCATATCGCAATATAAGATCCTTTTGAGCTGGATCAGTTCAAACCTTCATCTAGTCCAGGGTTTTCCAAACTTGGGTCTCCAGCTGTTTTTGGACTACAAGTCCCACCATCCCCAGCTGGCAGGACCAGTGGTCAGGGATGATGGGAACTGTAGTCCAAAAACAGCAAGAGACCCAAGTTTGGGAAACCCTGGTCTAGACAAATGGTGGACAACCACATTTCTTCCAGGTTTTAGAGCTTATTGGTTATTCAGTGACATATTGCTTCTCTGCAGACAGGGTCTCTTTGGGTTCTATGGCCAAATAGCTGTTCACAGACAAATTGATGGAGAAGTTTGTTTTTAGTCATCTAAGCTAGTGGTGGGGTTCTTCACCTTGAAGTACAGTGGTAGCTTGGTTCTCAAACTTAATCCGTGCTGGAAGTCCGCTCCAAAACCAAAGCATTCCAAAACCAAGGCACGCTTTCCCATAGAAAGTAATGCAAAATGGATTAATCCGTTCCAGACTTTTAAAAACAACCCCTAAAAAACAGCAGTTTAACATGAATTTTACTATCTTATGAGACCACTGATCCATAAAATGAAAGCAATAAACAATGCACTCCAGTCACACAATCAATCAGTCGGTAGCTGAACTGGGTTCCACACAGTCACAAAAACAAAACAAAAGAGCCACAAAAATGCAAAATAAATAGCCAAAACAGACAGACCTCAATGTAACACTTGAAACCGAAGTGTGGCACTCAAATCAGAAGCGTAACACTCAAAAAGGAGCATGTTGGGCTTCCAAAAAAAGTTCGCAAACCAGAACACTTACTTCCAGGTTTGCAGTGTTTGGGTTCCACTGTACTGAATTGCATAAGTTAAGTTACACATGTGAAGAAGAGCTGTATTTTGTCTGCTCTGAAGCTGTTGCCAAGCCATTTGGGTGACCCCAAGTTGTTGTTTATAATGTCATAAAAAGAGCTCTGCTGGAACAGTGTGTGTGTGTGTGTGTGTGTTAACAAACTCTAATTGATTTCTAAGAGATATTTTTTTAAAAATAAAATAATCCAGTATAATTGCTACATTTGAATCTGTATTCCTTGTTAAGATTATGCAGCGTTACCCGCCTGCTTTTACCTTATCCCTGAATTTTGGTTTGCATCCCTCTAGGGAATTTGACACCAGACCCACCTAAAATGGCTTCCTCCGCAAGCCAGCCTGACCTTCTAGGCGGCTGGGATTCCTGGGCAGATGCCCCGGCAATTAGCACTGCAGCGCCCGCACCACCGAAGAAGTCCACTTTGGAAGGTATCGTGCAAGGGAGTCGCTTCCTTTTATTTGGCAGCTGGCGGTATACGCAGAGCTACCGAAACATTGTGTGTATGTGAAACACTTGGTCACGTAATAGTCTTGGATTTTTATCAAATAACATAGGAAGCTGCCTTATACCGAGCCCATTACATAGAGTAGCAGCGGTTGTCAGACAGGAGTCTCTCCCACCTCACAATGGAGATTGAACCTGAGGCCTTCTGCATGTAAGGCAGATTATTATTATTATTATTATTATTACTACTACTGTTATTTATTCAATTTATATTCCCCCCCTTTATCAAATGTTCCCAAGGCGGTATACAACGTTAAAAACACATTGCAGAACATCAGTGATAGAAATGTAAAATAAGCATAATAAAAAGCATACTGACAGACAGCGTAATAACTGTGTTAGCAATGCAGCTTTCCCTGCCTTATTTCTTCTAAAGCATTAACTGAATGTTGACGGCATACGCAACATTTTTTTTTAGCTTTTTTAGCAGTCATATTCACCTGGGACTGGAACAATATAAAAGGAGATTGTTTTAGGTGAGTGTGTGATTCGATGTAAAAAGCACACAGATAACAATTAACACCAAAATGTAAACTTTCTTGATAAAGATTAGAGCAGGCAAGATCAAAATTCACAAGCCCCTCTGCATTGTTAAACAAAAAGCCATATATATGTATGTATGTATGTATGTATGTATGTATATACACACATATACATATACATATACATATACATATACATATACATATACATATACATATACATATACAGATCATAGCATGCAAAAGTGTCAGTCGTAAGGAATGAACAGAAGCATATTTCATCCATTGATTGAGAAGAATGCTGAATAGTGTGGCATAGCAGTATTTGCAGCCACCCATGTGATATTTTGCAGAGCGTAATAATTGTGTCTTATTACATAGGCCCGGCTTTTACGACAGGAGGACCCACAAATGCCACTTCAGGCCTTTCATTCAGTCAAGCAAAATCACAGAACTTTGACCCTTTTGCTGACCTTGCTAACCTGAGAACCGGCCTTCCAGGTAAGTGTTTAAGTGACCAGTAAAAGGAAGAAAAGAGTTCCAGTAGAGTGTGTTTATCCTGTACATTCAGAGTGGAGAATGTAGTTAAAATGCTGGAGCGGGTCTGTAAAATAAAAATGTAGTCATTTCGCTACAAGAGTCCTTGCTTACTTTGTTTGGTGTTTGGTTTTTGTTCAGTTTACATGGGCATCTCTGCAGGATACCCCTCTGTGCTGTGGGGCTTTCCCTCTCATTGCTCCTCAAACCAGCCATTCAGAGAACGTGTTCAGATCTGAGTGTTAGCTGTCACGTTTGGTGCTTGTAGGCTTTTTGTACAAGGCCACCAAAGCCCTTGAAACTTCTGAAGTTTTTAGTTCGTGCCGTTTTTAAAGGTAAAGGTAAAGGGACCCCTGACCATTAGGTCCAGTCATGACCGACTCCGGGGTTGCGGTGCGCATCTCGCTTTATTGGCCGAGGGAGCCGGCGTGCAGCTTCTGGGTCATGTGGCCAGCATGACTAAGCTGCTTCTGGCGAACCAGAGCAGCACACAGAAACGCCGTTTACCTTCCCGCCAGAGCGGTACCTATTTATCTACTTGCACTTTGACATGCTTTCGAACTGCTAGGTTGGCAGGAGCAGGGATCGAGCAACGGGAGCTCACTCCATCACGGGGATTCGAACCGCCGACCTTCTGATTGGCAAGTCCTATTCTCTGTGGTTTAACCCACAGCGCCACCCGTGAATCTGAGAGATCTAGGCAGAAAGCTGAAACCAAGCAGCATCATGCCATAAGATTTGCATCCTGGCATCTGAATTTGGTTGCTTGTAAAGAAGTTATGACTATCTTTGGGAAGTAATGCTGGGGAGCGGGGATCCATTCAGGAACCACTACATGACTAGCTACAAGGCAAGGTTGGGGAACTTGCAGCCTTCCAAATATTTTTGGGCTTCATAGAATCATAGAGTTGGAAGAGACCACAAGGGCCATCGAGTCCAACCCCCTGCCAAGCAGGAAACACCATCAGAGCACTCCTGACATATGGTTGTCAAGCCTCAGGAGTTGTCAGTTCCCACAGTCAATGCTGAGGGATGATGGGAGTTGTAGTCCCACGTTGCGAGGACCACAGGCTCCCCATCCTTGCCACAGAAGATGCTGGCATGCTTGTTTTCATAGGTTTAAACCTAATGGAATATCTTTTAAAATTAAAATGCAAAACCCTGGTCCTTGCTTTCCAGGGGCTTCCAGTGGCGGATTCTCAACCGGCAGTTTTGCTCCAAAGTCCACTCCCTCTCAGAAAGCAGGGAACCAATGGCAGGCAAGCAAAACTCAACCTGCTAGCACATCATGGCAACCCCAGGCACAGCCAAAGGCGCCAGAACAAGCTAAGCCGAGCGCGCAGCCGAAAGCCAACTACACTGTGAATTTCAGTGTCATTGGAGGACGAGAAGAGAGAGGCATCAGGGCACCTGGCTTTGGTATGTTCCTCTACCCGATGATGATGATTTTTTGCATATATTAGTTGCTTGGCATACAAGAGTCTCCAAGTGACGTACAAAATCTGAAGTGTGGCACAGTGCATGACAACAGAAGCCATACAATAGCCTAGATAGCAAACCCAAATTAAACAGCAGCAAAAATATACCATCAGTGCGCAGCAAAATCATCATAATCCATGATACACCTTGGAGAAAAGATAATTTTTTTAATCTATTTTTTTATCGCTGCATTGGTCTGTAAAGCCCCTTTGCAGAAGATTACATTTGCTTCTGAGTAACAGTGCGATCCCACACTTTCCCAGGTGATAGGGTTTGGATGAAATTTAAGCATGATGCATGTGGCTTCTTGTACATATATATGATATAAGACTTTTCACTTCTGTGTCACTTACCAGTGAACTGGGAGCCTAATCCTTTTTATCTCATTTGCTAGGACAAAAACCCAAAGTTTCAGAAAACGATTTTGAGGATCTTTTGTCGAATCAAGGGTTTGCAGCTAAAACCGACAGAAAAGGACCAAAGACCATTGCTGAGATGAGAAAGCAAGAAATGTCTAAAGATATGGACCCTCTGAAACTAAAGGTTGGCTGTTCTTATACTGAATAGTTCTCATCCTTCAACTTCTGGTGTTTGGAAAAGCAGCGGTGTGCCATCTATGTGGGGGAAGTTGAAGCATAAATGTGGAGGAGGGCAGTCCCTAGATGATACATGGCTGTTGGTTGATAGGGGAAATTGGGGGGGCAGGCCCTCTCAGAAGCCCCTAGCCCATGATAAAAATAAAAAAAATGAGGATCTGTGAAAACAAAATAAGGCACCAAACAAGAGTGGGGGTGTTTATATAATTAGCTGACCAGAGAGGTTTCGGTCTAGCCTTGTGCCATCAGAACTGGCATACTTTTTATTAATATTTGTGAAAATTGTAAATTCTTTAATGCAACAAAATACATTAACACGTAACAACAACAACAACAACAACAACAACAACAACAACAACAATAATGTGCCTTTTACCAAGTCATGCATTTGACTTGCCTAATTTTGCAGCTGTAAGCCAAGTGTGCATGTCACGTTTTGGTCTGGTGCGCATAAAAGCGAGTTGCAAAGTTTATCAAATGCCAAGTGGCTAAAACTTGTGGCCTCTTTTGAGCTTGGGATGCAAATCAAATGAGCCTCCTGGATTTGGCCCTAAGTGGGGCTGTGGCTCACTGGCAGAGCACACGTGCTTAGCTTTCAGAAGGTCCCTGGCATCTCCCGTTAAAAAGAGCTTTTTAAAAGGTCTTTAAAAGACCTTAAGGTGCGAAAGACACCTTACAGTGGGAGAGAGAGCATCTGTACTGGACCTGGTGAAGCAGTGGTCTGGAGGCATATCACTCAGCTTGAGAAGTTCAGAGTTTTCCACAACTTGGGTTTGAGTTTGATGCAACAAGCAAGATGATACAGAACGGGGATGTACAAGATCTCCTGTCCTTTAGGGAGTAGTAGGACTGATAGAAGATGCATGCATGTACATACACACATAATTTCACCCCCATACACACCCAGAGCTGCTGCTAGAGAGGGCTTCTTCATTTGTGCTTTATTGAGGGTTTTCTTTAGGGGAAGAGACAGAAAATTACCATATTTTTCACTCCATAAGACACACTTTTCCCCTCCTAAAAAGTAAGGGGAAATGTGTGTGCATCTTATGGAGCAAATGCAGGGGGGAGGCAGGCAGGAAAAGCCCCCAAGAGCCACACACAAGCTCCTCGGCTCTTGCGGGCTTTTCCCCAGGAGGGAGAAGGGACTGACGCCGCCAGTCAGTCCCTTCTCCCTCCTCGTAGAAAAGCCCACAGGAGCCACACGCTCCTTAAAGGGTGTGCGGCTCCTGTGGGCCTTTGCGGGGGTATTACCATAGCCGCGTGCAACCCCTCTGGCCGGGAGAGGCTGCACGCGGCTAAAGAAGAAGCCGAGACAGTGAGTGGGATGGATCCCGCTTGCTGTCTTGGCTTCTTTGCTCTTTGGGGCTGGGGGGGGACACGGGCTTCGCCCGGCAGCCCCAGAAGCTCTGGGAGAAGCGGATTTTTTCCCCTTGATTTCCCCATCTAAAAACTAGGTGCGCCTTATGGTCCGGTACGGCTTATGGAGCAAAAAATACAGTTTGTGGCTGCATTCCTTTGCATGAATAGACCTCTCTCTTCTGTTGGAAGTGAACAGGTAGAGGAGTTTGAGATTGCCTGTTTGAGCCAAAGACCTATACTTCTTGTTCATTTCATTTCACTTTTAATTTGTTCACTGCCTTTCTATATTTTACTATACGCAAGGCAGTTTACAAGCCGAAGAAACAACAAAGATCACACACCTTATAACAATCTGATGCGATACAGAAATGTCATACTAAGAACATAACTTTAAACTATTTCTATCAGATAAAGTAGTATTCAGTAATCCATTAGAATACCGTGGTACACAATAAAATTAAATATCATCATGTAATATAAACTGAAATTCACTCTTAACCGTTACAATAAATAATTTCTAAACTAGAATCAAATCAAAATAACAGCAAGTCACCGTGCATAAAATAACACAATACATGTGTTTGAACTTCTCTCTCTCTCTCTCTCTCTCTCTCTCTCTTTCTCTCTCTAGATTCTAGATTGGATTGATGGAAAAGAGAGGAATATAAGAGCTTTATTATCTACTCTTCACACTGTGCTTTGGGAAGGCGAGACCAAATGGAAGCAGGTCGGCATGGCTGACCTGGTTACCCCAGATCAAGTCAAGAAATACTATAGGAAGGCAGTGCTTGTCGTACATCCAGATAAGGTACGTGCTTCTGGCAGATTTGACAAACTGCTAGTGCCAAATTACTGCTATATTCCTAAGGGTCAATTCCAGGTGCTGGGTGCTCCCTGCTCAAGCTGTGTAGCTCAGTTGCCTAGAGCGTGGTGCTGATAATGCCAAGGTCGCAGGTTCGATCCCCATAAGGGACAGCTGCATATTCCTTCAGTGCAGGGGGTTGGACGAGATGATCCTCAGGGTCCCTTCCAACTATTATGATTCTGTGAACCACTAGGTAGGTACTTCCTACCTAGAACAGCTCAACCAGAGCCTGTAGGAGGCATTGCAGAGGTCCAAAGAAATACAAAGAGAGCCAGTGTGGTGTAGTGGTTAAGAGTGGTAGACTCGTAATCTGGTGAACCGGGTTCGCGTCTCCGCTCCTCCACATGCAGCTGCTGGGTGACCTTGCGCTAGTCACACTTCTTTGAAGTCTCTCGGCCTCACTCACCTCACAGAGTGTTTGTGGGGGGGAGGAAGGGAAAGGAGAATGTTAGCCGCTTTGAGACTCCTTAGGGTAGTGATAAAGCGGGATATCAAATCCAAACTACTACTACTACTCTTCTTCTTCTTCTACACAATGGAACATACAGCACAGCAAACGTGTCAGGCCTTGAGCCAGTCATGGGTCTTAGAACTGGTGGCCAGAGGGATGCTAAATATGCTGCTGTTGCCATCTCTTAGCCAGAGCAGGGAACTGCAGGGAGATGGGCCATACCAGCAAGGAAGGCTCTGAGCTTGAGTAAGTTAGGTGCTTCCCTCCAACTCCTACAAGGGTATCCAGGTTACCTGCTTTCTGCTTGTGGAATGCTGCCCTCATGGAGCCTCATATGGCACCATAATTTCCGGTACTTGCCTGCAGACGCCAGACAAAAACATTTCCTTTCTGCCAGGCGTTTTGGCTTATAATTATCTGTGACTCCCTTCAGTGGGTGGGATATTTTGATCCTGCCTTTTTAAACATATGAATGATTTTTAGATTTTTATCTGATTAGATTTATACCAGTTTGAACATGTATTGTTTGTTGTTGTAAGTCATTTTGAGGGACTTTGTGCTAATAAGTTTAATAAATAGCAGCAACAATAGCTTCCTTAAATGCTGTGATCTAATAATGAGCATTTAGCAAGTGCAGTCTTTCCAGGAATTGCTTTTACCTTCTTTCTTTCTTTTTTTGGCACTGTCCATATCTGTTTCCTGTTCTCTGTAAGCAGCATAGAGGTTTCATTTGCCTCTCTGCAGTTTATGAAAAGTGGTATGTAACATTTTTTAAAAATAAATAAACTCAGAAATAGGAATTGGCCTCTGTGTGTGTAGCTTGTAACACACATGAGGCGGCCTTTGCACATCGTCCGTTATAGCTGGGCACAATTCCTGAATCCGCTGTGTGGCAGCACACTCAGCAGCTTACAGAAGCTTTGTAGATAAGCCCCTAACTTGGTTCCCCAGCTGTTGTTGGACTACAAATCCCATCATCCTTAGCTAGCAGGACCAGTGATCCCAAGGATGTTGGGAGTTGCAGTCCAGCAACAGCTGGGATGTCACAGAATTCTGCTCAGTATTGAACCAGAGCAGATTCCAATGTATAGTTAGCAGAGTAAAAACTTAAACACGTTGCAGGATTCCCAAAAAATAGACCAGAGGCAATTGTATTTCATCCAGCAAAGCTTTACTGCTGCTGAAGGCAAATGAGCAGAATAGTCACAAATCCAATACATTCAGGATTGACACTGTCCATAAAAAAATCCATTTGCAGCAGACTTAACTTAAACTTACAATAGCGTATAAGACTAAACCTTATATAGCATGCTATGTACAGAACACCACACCAGAAGTAAAGAGATAGAAAGAGAAAGTGAAACCCGGGCTCCTTCTGGCCTTTCTTTTATAGTCAGCATGACCTTGTCAGAAGAGATAGGAGAACCAGTTTAAGCCAGCTGTGCTCAGCTTCTCTGAAGGAATAACCCAAACATCATGAACCTTCTGCTTGTTTCTTTCACACAGAGAAGCTTCCAGAACCCTCTTGGATTAAGTAGAATAGGAAAGATCTCTACACATCAGATCAATACTTTCTACACTAAGAAATGCAAACTGACATGGGAAGCCAAGTTTGAGAAACTAAACATTACCAGCCTGCAAATAAATAAATATAAGCTTGCAAGGGGGCTTGTAGCAGCAGCTAGCTACATTCCTATGCTGGATTTAGAGGAGATTCCCCTTCTCCTGGCAGCCTGGCTTCTTGTTGTGCCGGGCACAAGAGAAGGACTGGAGAGCTCTGTTCCTCCTCCGCCAGCCTGCCTTGGAACTGCATGGCATTTCTGGTTGCCTATGGCGACAGTGCAAGTGCTTAAACATGAGGCTGGCATATTGTCTCCACAGCATCTCTACCTCATAGCAAGCAACAGCTTGAGCTGGTTAGATGAGGTGTGTTATTGTTTCCCTCTGTAATGTTGTTGTTTATTGAGTTTATATACTGCCCTATAAGGGAGGCGGGTGGCGCTGTGGGTTAAACCACAGAGCCTAGGACTTGCCAATCAGAAGGTCGGCGGTTCGAATCCCCGCGACGGGGTGAGCTCCCGTTGCTCGGTCCCTGCTCCTGTCCATCTAGCAGTTTGAAAGCACGTCAAAGTGCAAGTAGATAAATAGGTACCGCTCTGGCGGGAAGGTAAACAGCATTTCCGTGCGCTGCTCTGGTTCGCCAGAAGCGGCTTAGTCATGCTGACCACATAACCCGGAAGCTATATGCCAGCTCCCTTGGCCAGTAAAGCGAGATGAGCACCGCAACCCCAGAGTCGGCCACGACTGGACCTAATGGTTAGGGGTCCCTTTACCTTTATACTGCCCTGTACCTGGAGGTCTCAGGGCAGTTCTCAGAAAAAAAAATCACAACTTATATAATCAGAATAAAAACAACAACCCAATAACTACCCCCCCCCCCGCAAAGGAGCCACATTTTAAAAGGGCATAGGATGTCAAACAGATCAACCCAAGGCCTGGTTTAAAAGGAACGTTTTTGCCTGGCGCCTAAAGGTGCATAATGAAGGCACCAGGTGAACTTCCCTGGGGAGAGCATTCCACAGACAGGGAGCCACCGCAGAGAAGGCCCCTTCTCGTGTTGCCACACTCCAGACCTCTCAAGGAGGGAGGCACACGAAGGAGGGCCTCAGGGTCCAGGTAGGTTCATATGGGAAGAGGCGGTCCTTGAGGGAGGTATTGCGGTCCTGAGCTGTTCAAGGCTTTATAGGTCAAAACCAGCACTTTGAATTGGGCCTGGAAACTAATTGGTAACCAGTGCAGTGGGAACAGGAACAGGGTGTAATATGCTCAAACCATCTTGCTCCGATGAGCAACCTGGCCACTGAATTCTGCACCAGCTGAAGTTTCCGAACTGTCTTCAGTGGCAGCCCTTTTCTGGCGGGGTGGGGTGGGGTCTGCTTTCCTTTACTGCAGCTGTTACAGGCAACTGTCACTTGACTCGACTCTCAAGAATGTTCAGTTGGAGGTGGAAGGATTACATGGAGCCTTCCTGTTGGGATAGCTCACTCTGTAGCTCATTCTTGGGGTTGTGGGTTCGAGCCCCATGCTGGGCAACAGATTCCTGCCTTACAGTGGGTTGGACTAGATGACCCCCACGGTCCCTTCTTACTCTACAATTTCATGACTCTTTGATTCTAAGCCTAGCTAATGATGCAGAAGAGGCAGGCAATGTGTTTTGCTATCTTCCATGCCAAGACTTCTGACCAGACACTCCCAAGTCCGGGAAGGGGCGGTCTGTTCGTACATTTGCATCCTGGCTGCAGAATTGCTGTGTTGGCAGCAACACAGGATTCTTGCTCAGCTCATGTTTGGAGTGAAATCACCCACGTTTCTTGTAACTCCTGCTCTGTTTTGCTTCCTTGCAGGCCACAGGGCAACCTTATGAACAATACGCCAAAATGATCTTCATGGAACTGAGCGACGCGTGGTCAGAATTTGAAAACCAAGGATCAAAATCACTTTTCTAAGATGCTCCCTTTTTGAAAAGCGGGGGTGGATTTCAAAATGTATTTGCAGCAAAAACCGAATCTTCTGAGTGCTGTTATAGTGTCGCCTCCTTGGATCGAGGAGGGGAGGGGGGCAGGGAATGCTTCCCGGTTCTTGCACACTTTGAATCTATACACTCTCACAAACGGGGTGTGTCTTGTAGGACACAGCACACAGATGGCACTTTGGGTCCATCGACACTCGGAAAGTGGTGCCCTGAGAGTGGAAAGTTCCAAGCCATCTGAGAGAGGATTTGAACACACGTGTAATTTTAATGATGGCGGCTAGCGTGGGCAAGATTTTCTGTGGGAGGCATCATCCATTTCAAATCCCTTTTGTGTGTGTGTGTTTTTTGTGTTCCCTTCATTTGAGGAAACACCCAACCTCGATTTGCATTTCTCTTCCCCCCTCTATGTAGTCTTTATGATTTGTCTTGGTTGTTTTTTGTTTTTTCCCCTTTTTAAATTTACATGTTTGCCTTATTCAAAGTGCTTTAGTTTACCTTATCAGCTGTGAGTTTGCTCAGCATCTCTTTTCTGGTTTCTGTGCGAGGTGTACATTTTTCTTTGGTATTTCATGTAATCATTCCGGTAATCATTCTGTAAATAATTAAAACATTTTTTTCTGACAACACCTGCGTTCCTTACACTGCATCAACAGTAGCTTAGCCAAAACGGTCGCATTGGTGGGGAAGAAAAGACACGAATGAATCTTTGATGTGTTTGTGGTCCCCCCCCCCCCAAAAAAAAAATATGTAAAGATGGAAGCAGAGTTTGTCTTTAATTTAAGGATTGCATGGTCTTGTCTTATTTATTATGATCTCCTTTGAGACAAGACTGTTTAAATATTTATTCCAAAATGTTTGTTTGAAATTATATATATTTGCATTGTCTTCTGCTCTCCTTGATGGTATATGTGCCTTCTGTTGGCATAATTGAATTGTTAAGTTGGTTGGTTGACGCATATGCTGAGACTTGAAATGTGAGCCCAGTGGTTTCCCTTTTTTTGCTTTTGAGAGGCTGAACAGAATATGTGTTGCATCACGTAGCTGCATTGGAAAGGTGTGTGTGCACTTTTAGCCAACCAGGGACAACTTCCCCTCACATGTTTGAAAGCCTGTTGATTCTGGAAGTTCATGCGTGTGGATCAAACAACAGGATGATGATCTATGTACTGTCTTGAAGCCTTGACATATCCCTGAATATACCGGCTAGTTCTGTGGTAAAGGAAAATACGCTGTTTGCCCGGTGATTGGTCTCACCTATAAAATGAAGAATTGAGCACAATATTCTCTGCTGAGCATCAAGACCAGCTCTGTATTCAATCAGCAATATGGTGTCTAGGTTGTGGTGGCATCTTTTCAATATACCATGTAGCTTTCAGATGGATTCCACTTTTAAATCTGTCTGCAAGCCATCAAGGTTTATTCAGTCTGGTTCTGCCACAGAGAATAATTCTGGCATTGTTATGGAGTAGTGCTTTTTCTGGCAAGCAGCTTTCTGATCAAAGTTGGTACAAAGTTAGACCTTTTCTTCTATCCTTCCACCCACGCTGCAGGAAACAGAGACCAGCCAGATTACTTGCTAATTCTGTAGTATACTCAGTCAGCGCTGCTCTATTCTGTAGAGAGTGGACTTAGAGGAGGCAGGGATGAAATGTACTTTGGGATGCAACCTGAGCGATCAAACTCAGTCACGCAATGTGGCTGTCAGCCTGGGGAAGATGCCCAAGCCCAAAGAGATAATCTTAAAGCAGAGAATGTGTATGAGTTACAATTTTTTGAAAAGTATTTCCTTTTCCCCCCCTCAGGTGCGAAACTGCACGTATTTTTTCCTTGTGCTTTATAAGGCCAGGGAAAGGCTGATCAAGTGTGTGGCCATTTCTTGGCTATCTCCAAAACAATATGCGTAAGCAAAACTACTCTTTATTGACTCATAGTTCACACCTACACACTTAGGTAGGCCTAAGTGAATCAAGCAGACGATTCAGCCTGTAACTGGTAGTCATACGTGATGTAGGTGTGAAAAATAAATGGGATTGCACTTCACTTGGGGGCAGTGAGACACTGATTATCTGCTTTGTATGCACAAGTGACATCGTTGCTGAATAGGCTCTGAGCTTAGCTATGGGCCTGTCTATTACGTGCAGCTGAACCAACATGGGAGTTGTGGAAGACAGGCTACAGTAAGCTGCTGGGGTGGAGGGAGAGAGTAGGCCCAGTAGAAGATTCCATGCAACTTCAGTTTTGTGGCCCTTCATTGTTTAAGCACCCCTCAACAGAGTTTCTGTTCTTAACCTTGATCAAACCAAAATTTTATCTTTTGGATATAAACCTGGATCTTGAGTCATGCAATTTCTGAAGAAACTGAGCAGCAGAATTGGTCACGTGGCGGAGACATCATTAAGAATGGGGCAGAAAAGTTGTACATCGATGGCGGCCCAGCCCTTTACGTTAGCAGTGGCGGCAGCAACAAGGAGAAAACATGCCAATATCTTATACTTATCCAATTTGGCAGAACAAATTCAGAGGGCACCACAGCTCATGTCACACTCCACTTTTCCCAGTTAGATAGATGCCCTTCTGTTTCTGCTTTCGCGAGAGACTTCTGCTTTGGGTGATTGGACTGCAGAACAGCATTTCAGCTGTCATATTTGGATGTGCCTGGTGTCTAAACCACAGTCTCCCTGTCATCTCTGCTGTGGACATGGGCATAAGTCTTGTGTGCAGTCAGCATCGCATACGGATGTGCTTTTTAATGTGTTCCTTGTGTCTGGTGCTTTGTGATCAATCCACCTCAGTAGTCTCTAAGCGGCTACATTCACTCAAGAGGCTGGTTCCTTCGATAATGACTCCAGTTATGGACACAGACTTCAAGCCTGTCGTATGGGACCAGTGTATTTTTTTTATTGTCTTCTGTTTGTCTCTCTCAGAATGATGGGAGAAGGGGTGTGTTTGTGCATGTGTGAACGAAACATTTTAATAAACACAGGTCTGTCGTTGAAAAGGCAGCCCTGTGCTAGGTTCCTCCCCCTCTGTAATCAGGAGCAAAATGATTTCCTCTTGTCTTTCTGTGTGTTTTCTCACCAGCCAATGATGTGGGAGAGAGAAGTACACAGTGTGATGTCAAAATATTGGCAAGTTTCTAACAACACAATATTAGGAACTTGATGCTTCCAGTTTTGATGGCCGGTCCTTCTTCAAAGAGTGACTTCCTCTCAAAGGAAAAACAGTTATGGTGACACTTGTGTGAACCATCTTAAAGTAAGGACAGAACTTCCAGGATATTTTTAGGATGATCTCAACAACAGTGAGGACTACAGATTTCTCTCCACAACCTGCCCCTGTTCCAAGTCTCAGCCCTGAACTCAGAACTCTGCGGAACGTTTTAGAAGCAGTTGATATTCCCCCCGCCCCAGCGCTTTTATAAATGTTATAGAATGGGTGTGTTTTGTAAGAGTTCCACAGCAGTTCAGAGTTTCGTGGCTGCGTGAAAGGAGCATAGATCATGCCATTTGGGTGAGGGAGAACACATTTCTCGTTTAAAGGAAAATCCATTGTTAGAGATGCTGCAGCTCCAGTGTATTGCTTTATTTTGATAAAGTGTTTGGGCTGCTAGACCAGATTTGAAGAGTTGTTTTGCACCTTTGGTGGTGGGTGGAAATATATAGTGCAATCTGCATTGAGCACTTGGGGAAGAAGTACTTTAAATGAGATGAATATTGCTCTGTCTGTGTTAATGGTTCTTTTACAAAGCAATGTGAGATGAAAGGCAGGTCCTTGCCCTAAGATGTCTGCAGTCTGAATTTCAGTAGTAAGAGAGGCATTAGGAGAATGGAGAAAGGGAAGGGTAATAAGTGGGAGTACAATCTTTAATTTTGAAAGAAGGCACACTCCAGTTTTGAAGGCTATTTGGTTCTGGTATATTATTGTAACATGGTATAAAAATAAAATATGCTTTGAAACAATGGGCGAGGAGTGAAATTTTCAGTTTTAAGTTTTAAGCAGTTTTATACTTCTCTGACTATTTTATTTTAAGGCTGCCTATATTGTGGTAAAATACAAATCTATTTAAATGTTACCAACTGATGTAAAGGATGTTTATTTTAAACAACCCCAGTGTTACAAGGGATGGAAGAAAGGTGGATTTTATTTAAGGGAGTTAGAAGTGGAGGTGTGCATCTGTGCTTAAGTACCCCCAGTGTCAACAGACTGTTTTCGGATGCTTGGTGTGCCTACAGGGTCTTCCCTGGAGCCAGAAGCAGTTCTGAACTTCTAGGCTACGTTAATGCCTCTTTGAATTAAGAGCCAGTTGTCGCAATTCCTCCCTGTTGTCTAAAGGAAAGTTCATTTCTAATATGGCTACTGAGGACCCTTGATGCAGCAGTCGAGACTCTCACTCGCTCCTAAGATTTCTGTGGGATGTACGTGCTGTGGGTACTGTATGTGTTTGGAGGTCACAGCTTAGCATAAGACATTGCCATGACACAAAGACTCTTGGTGCATCTTGTCCAGTGTTGTCTACTCTGGTACCACCTCCCCTGGGGTTGTTCCATCACCTGCTCCTTGTCTCTTTCTTAACTGGATTGAACGTTAGACCTCCTGCATGCCAAACCTGTGGTTTACCGCTGAGCTACGGTTTCCCTGCCCACTGCCTGAATCGCAGTCACTGCGGCCTAGCAAGTCAGCTCCAGCTGTACAAGAATAGCTTTCTCACCGTGGACTCGCGGAGATCAGTGGGGCTCTGGGCAATCTGTGAAATGGGCGGATTGGGTGTGAGAAACCACACTTTCTCTACAAGTCATGGGAGGAACATAGAATTGTAGCGTTCGAAGGCAACCCATGGAGCATCTAGTCCAGGCATGGGCAAACTCCGGCCCTCCAGATGTTTGGGACTACAATTCCCACCATCCCTAGCTAACAGGACCAGTGGTCAGGGATGATGGGAATTGTAGTCCCAAACATCTGGAGGGTTGGAGTTTGCCTATGCCTGATCTAGTCCGACCCCCTGCAATGCAGGTCTATGCAGCTGTCTCATACAGGGCTTGAACCTGCAACCTTGGCGTTATCTGTGCCTCGCTCTAACCAGCTGAGCTATCCAGGCTCTCCATGTCAAGTGTTCAGTGAAGACTGCTATGCTTTTCTCTCCCAGCGGCAGTGTGGCATCAAAAGGAATCGCTCAGACCACAAAGCCTCAAAATGGTATTTCAGACTATAATGTTAATGCCTGATATCTCTAGCTTTTTGTCTGATTTCAGAGCTGCTCCCCCCTCCCTTTTTAAATCCATTTCTTCCTAAGGTTCCTTTTGGATTAAGAAAGGGGAAGGGGGAGAGAAAGCTGTCCAACATATTGATCAGTGGTCCAATCCTGCAAAACACTTCCAGTTTTGCTTTCCCCATGGTATTATCCACTTCTCACCACATGGGGGTGTTTCATAGGAACAAGTAACCACAGACGTATAGATTGAGTTAGATGCAGTGCTACCGCATACCTGATTTTTAAAAATTCTCTTGGTTTTCTTTTCTTTAGCGAGCAGGCAGTCTTGCTTATATGTAGCTGGCAGGAGTACATACAGTTGAACCAAGGTTGGGCCAAGCCTAGGGTGGTCATACTTGGAACCCGTCTGGAATGGGTTTGTCCAGCCAAGAGTCCTTAAAGCCTCTTGTATTTATATATGGCTTGACCAATCCAGAGCCCCTCCCCTGCTACCTGCACTTCTCTATTCCCCCTGCCTGAAGAAGGCTGTAGAGCATTGGTTCCCCATTAGCTAAGTACTGCAGACCCCTTTTCCCCCCAAAAGCCAAGCTAGGAAATCCCTACTTTTGAAACCGTTGATAGCTCTTTGGTAGTTTTTGTTATGTGAATGGTGCCACGGACCACCTGGGTGGATTACGTTGACTCTGTGGGGTCTGGAACCGCTGCTGTAGAACATACAAACATGTAGATCTGGGTAACTCCACTTAGGGCCACCGCAGGCTGAAGGTCCTGCTACAAGCACTGGAATGATTGACACAGTTAGACACCCTGTAATTTCTTTTTTTCTTTTTAGCTACTCCACTAAGCAATCCGAAGCAAAAGATGAATAAATCACTTTTTCTTGGGTTGATTTTTGCTATGCTTTTGTGGCTTTGAAGTGAATTCTTTGGAATATCTGGAGTGGCCACCTGCCACTTAGTATTGCTTCGTTGACCCAGTGCAGTAAGTGCAAAATATTAAGCAATGGGTATAAAATGCTTTTTAAGATCAACTATATTAAGGCAATAAAAAAGGGATCTATTACACTTGTTTGGGGAGGGGTGGGGGGTGCCTGATTTCAGCATACTTGATTTCTCGTTTTTGGCTTTTATTTCCAAATGGTTCTTGTGTTTCAGAATCAAACTTCACATTATTAATGCAACTGTTTTTATGAAGGATGCATGTATTTAAACTTTTTTTAAAAAAATCAAAACAGGAGCATTGTGGACACTTTTGGCAATCTTATCTTTTGGTGAATGTACTGTACATTGTTTCATGAAACTTAGGAACAATGAATGAGGATTTTATTTACTCCATGACATGCCACCATTTCATGTCCTTGTCTTATAGGTAGTCTGTCTGTTTTGGGTTTTTTGTTTGGGGGGGGTGGAGGGTTGGGGTTGGTAAGTGGATGGGCAAAGGGAAACCTAAATCTTATTTTTTTCTCGCTTCATGGGAATTGTTATGTGCTGAGTAATTTTGGTAACAGTCAAATGAAAAAAAAATGTATAAATGTGTGTGTATATAAAATGAGCATTGTCTGAGGTTGCACCTTGTAAACAATTGCAGATAATCTGTTCGAATGTTTGGCACATAATGTGCTCAATCAAAGTACTTTACTTTGAAATTATCATGATTCAATCATTAAAAAACAAAACAAAAGCAGAACATTGCTTTCCTTATTCCTACTTATAAAAAGGAGGAGATTGTTAATTGGGTGTGTACAGTTTGGTAACGTGTGGTGTATGGATTATGGTGGGTGAACACACTGCCCTGTTTTGTTTTGCTTTAAACTGTGTACATAAACTGATCTATGAAACACAGCTGTGTTGAACTGACTCAAGGCCCAAGACCTCTTGCCGCCTGAGGCAAAGGACACAATCCTCCATCTTGTTGGCTACTGTGATAACAGGATGTTGGACCAGACGAGCCTTGGCTTGATCCAGTAGAGAGCTTCTTGTGTTCTTATAGCATCCTACCCTGCATTTATTGTGTTGAAGCCAACCAAAGTAGCAGCTGAAACCTTTTCTTCAGCACTATCCTGTTGACCTCAGTGCAGTCCCAAGAACTGTGCAAACCTAAATTTCCAGTATGCATTGGCGTCTCCTAGAAGTCTGGAGGTGACCCACATGATAAAGGAAGCTTATCTTCCAGCTTGCATTGTGTGTGTTGGCAGCAGAGATAGCTGGTGCCCATTTCGACTGGTTGGGCAGAAGGCAGGGAGGTCAACAGCAGGTGGCGCCAGAGCCAACGAATTCTAGGTTTGTTCCCATTGTCCTCCCTGCTGCATTCCACAAGGGTCAACACCAAGACTGGGGGTAACTGACAGGTATTTCCACTCCCTGGGCTGGTTGTAACAGGAGGGAAGGCAGGGTTGGACCGGCTGAGACTGTTGGGATAGTGCCTTATTCTCCCTAGAATGGATCGGCCTCCACTGCTTGAGTCCCTTCTTCCTCATTGTCCTTCACCCATTGCTCTCTTGCCCAGCTGGCAATCTAACCACAACTTCCCATAAGCTTAAATGCTCCCTTCTTTCCCCTCCATTTTCCTACCACTAAACACACCATCACATGAAAAGAAAGCTACAGGTTCTTATTTTGAAGGACCTCCATCCTCATGAGGATTCAGTTGGCATGCATGGGCTCTGTAGTAGTTTCTCATTTCCCTCGACTCATGAGCGTCCAGCTTTTGCCAATGAAGATGCTTCTCTCACCTCTCCCATCTCCACAACCACACAGGACAGTATGCCATTATCACATTCATTTGGGTGTATATCACCAGTACGTCATCTAGTATTGCCTGCTTATCCATCTAGAATAATAACAATCAAGCCCAGTCCTTCCGCTCCTGCCAGCCTCCCATTCCTAGTTCATTTGACGGTGCCTCGACGTGATTCCAATACCCATTGTGATTTCGAATCTTAATGGCCATTAGTTGAATCCCGTCAATTTCACTATGACTGTCTATGACACTAAATGATGTTGGCGTCCTTTCTGACAGCTGTTAATGGAATACTTGACCTCTCGTCCCTTGTTGATGGCTGCTGCTTCTATCGGTGAATCTCCGCTTCTTCATTTTAATGATTGCAGTCAGGAGGGAGAAATCCTTGGGAATGCATTTGTGATTCTTCACTGCAAAACTTGACTTTTAAGGACAGAGGGGGAAAGGGGATATATAATCCTGCTGAATCAGACCAACCAACCGTGTAATTCAATCGTCTGGTCCAGTCAGTGGCCATTTTCAGAGGCGTACCTGGGGTTGGCAAAACTGTTTTCCGCCAGGGGCCCAGGCCCAGGGAGAGGGGCACAACAAATTCCTACCGAATGATGGGAGTATATGATGTGTATGTGTGTGGCAATGTGCCACCGTTGTCACAGCGAGATCAAACATGGGAGAAGCTCGCTATCCTTGCACCGTGGGCCAAAGGTATGTGAATTTTTTCACTCTGGACAATTTTGAGTACTTGGGTTGTGTAAATCGTAGTCATTTCCAATGTGGCTATTGCGGTGAAGCAATTTTTTATCCTTGAGGGGGGTGCCGATGCAACTGCTTCCCAAGGGGACATGGGACCCTAGGTGTGACCTCTGGTTATTTTATTTATTAATGGATGAATAAAGTTAGCTCCAGGGGTTGTCCGTGCCTCTGGGCCACAAGTTCCCCACCGCTGATAAGACAAAACCAACCATGAAAAATATCACTAGGCCTCCCCCTCTCAAATAGTGGCATTTGGTGGTATGGGACCTGATTCGAGAGAAGGGGGAGTGTCACGGTTAATTCCTTCATGTCCAGCCACTCCTGTTGCATCCGACAGATCTTAACATTCATTAAAATGTTGTGTACGGTAAACACAATTAGCCCCGCTTTAGAAACTCATTCTGCTGGTGTCAAGTGTAATGCGAGTGCTCTGGTTGATAGATGATGAACGCAAGTGCTTTTTTTTATTATTTCAGCACGGTGCAAATGCTATTACTGGGAGTTCTCAAGGGCGCCCAAGTTCTCAGCAGGTCAAAGAGCATGTAACTATCAGACATTAATGGCCTCTGGGCACATTGCAACAACAATAGAGCTCTGAGAGAGAATTGCAGTATTGGAGCGCTTTAATATAATGTCGCTGGCGGGGGGTGTGTGTGTGGAGGCATCCGTCTGACAATAGGGGAAGACGGTGATGCGACCAGGCGGTGAGGGATATTGCTGGTTATTTCTGTAATGCTACAATGCTCAAACCTTGGGCTGCACGCTGGTGTGGCCGTGAGAAAACAGACAGAGAAATTAAGATAGTAGTTCAAGGGACAAAACAGGTTTAAAGACTGTCTCAAGGCAAATCTTTTAAAATACAGTATAAACACCAACAATTGGGAAACACTGGCCTTTGAGCGCTTCAGTTGGAGAACAGCCTTTACCAAAGGTGTCATGGGCTTTGAAGACACTCAAATTCAGGACGCAAGAGAGAAACATGCTAGGAGGAAGGCACGCTTGGCAAATCCACACCGTGATCAGCTCCTGCCCGGAAACCAATGTCCCCACTGTGGAAGGACATGTGGATCCAGAATTGGCCTCCACCGTCACTTACAGACTCAGTGTTAAAACCGTGTTTATGGAAGACAATCTTACTCGGCTGTGAGTGATTGCCAAAGAAGAAGAAGCCTAAAATGTACTACCTGCCGCTCTGCAGGAGTGACAGCTCTAATGCTGCCTTTCTCCAGTCAACCCCCATTGTAGGTTGGTAGTTCTGGTGCATCTCTACATGGGTACGTGTTTGAATCATTTAATCGCATCTACTGTGTGGTGCTCCAGAGAAAATAAATGCTGTAAAATTCCTCTCAGAGGTTTATAATGAGGGAGGCTGACACACCTCATCAGAAAGGGCCTTCCACAAATGGGGAACTGACTTCAGGTGGGAAAGACCTGTCTGAGTAGACACTGCTACACTGGGTAGACCCAGGGATGGAGAAACTTCAGGAGCCAACTTGGACACATGGGGAAGTTGCTTCGAGTACGTGAGACAAAATTGTAAACAAGAACGTGTATACCAAGAGAATTCACACTAAAAGGCTGGTGGGTTTTCATTAGGACTTAATAATAATGCAGAAACAGGTGCAGGAATCTGGGGAACTGATTGGAAATATTAGAAATCAGAAGGCATGAATTTGCCCATCCCTTACAAGAGGAGGGCAAAAAGTAGACCTGGGCCTACTGATAGGTCTTTGAACTCTCAAGCATTTAACAACTCTCTTTCACCCCTGAAACAATACTTGGGGGAAACGGGAGTATATTTTTTGTGAGGGAAAGTCTTGGACTTCACATTTAATTCTGGTAATGAAAACAGACCCTGGGCTGACTATGTTCTTGGAGATAACATTTTATATCCCTTTAAAGGTTGCAGCTTTATCCCCAGTTTCCTGGAGGTAAGCTGTGTTGATTTCAGTAAGACCCATTTTTCAACTGACTTCTATAGGATTCTGCTGCCATTCTAAAATGTGCTGTAATTCTAAGCCCCAATGATCCACTATGCAAATACTTTGCTTCAGCTGTTGGATCTTGTAGATCTGGGGTGGGGTGGGGTGGGGTGGCAACGTAGATCCCATACCCCTTAAGTCTCCACACTTCTGTTTTGCATGGTTGCTTTCCTCATAATGGGACGCGGGTGGCGCTGTGGGTTAAACCACAGAGCCTAGGACTTGCCGATCAGAAGGTCAGCGGTTCGAATCCCCATGTCAGGGTGAGCTCCCGTTGCTTGGTCCCTGCTCCTGCCAACCTAGCAGCTCGAAAGCATGTCAAAGTGCAAGTAGATAAATAGGTACCGCTCTGGCGGGAAGGTAAACGGCGTTTCCGTGCGCTTCTCTGGTTCTCCAGAAGTGGCTTAGTCATGCTGGCCACATGACCCGGAAGCTGTACGCCGGCTCCCTCGGCCAATAAAGCGAGATGAGCTCCGCAACCCCAGAGTCGGCCACGACTGGACCTTATGGTCAGGGGTCCCTTTACCTTTACCTTTCCTCATAATCGAATCCATCCCCCGCAAAAAGAGAGAGATGTGTTGTATCAGTTTTTAGGGAGAGCAACTTTGGTGTCGAGACCAGGCTCCGTTAATGCACTTTCCCCAGGAGTGCACGCTACCTCTGTCCTTTTCATAAACAGCTTCCACTCCCTGGAGCTGGCGGAGAATAATTTTGCTGACAGCCTTGTCAAGATATGCAGGGTGTGTGGCTTCATAGCGCTGCTAGCTGCTATCGCTCAAAGGGCTTCTGTTGTTTCAGAAATTGGTAATTGTAGCTTATCTGCGTTGCCATCTGTGGACAAACTAAAGCCCGGGGGCGGGAGAGGGGCGCTTGTTCTGCATTACATCTCCTGATAATGCTGGAATTTGCTGTCAAACAGCTCACAAAATAATGGGTTTCCAAGCGTGTCCGCTATTTCAATAGAAACTGGAAATGGCAAAATGATTGTGTGTGTGGCATCTTTTGGAATATGATACATCTTTATTGAGACAGCTGGGCAGATATTTTTATCCGAGGACTGAAATAATCACATATTCAATGCTGGAATGGGAGCGTTCTGAAATCCTAAAGCACAACTGGGAAGCGGGTATTTCTGCAGCACAGATTTATCTTGTTTTAATAGTTTCTCTCCAGGAGTCCCTGGGAATTGCAGTTCTGGAAGGGTTGGCAAAGATCTTTCAACAGAGAATTCTCACTGTGGTACAATTCCCAGGATGCCGTGGCATTTATTTATAGAAAACTGATATAAATTTATACCTAGCACTATCTACAAGCCCCCTCCTGTCTGTCAAATAATGAAAGTTGATGAGTGAGGTGCCATATGCTAGATTAGCTGATGGTTGCAATGAAGGTCAGATTTAAATAAATTTGCATGTTGCCAAACCTTCAACTTTGGTGCCTTTTGTAACTTAAAAGGAAATGCCATATTTGCTGTTTTATTTTTAACACTTGCTCTGGTAGTTTACCAGAACCAAAGAATAAACAAGTGTGTCCTTTACTCAGTGATATCAGTTGTGATACAGTGGTACCTCAGGTTACATACGCTTCAGGTTACACACTCCGCTAACCCAGAAATAGTGCTTCAGGTTAAGAACTTTGCTTCAGGGTAAGAACAGAAATCGTGCTCCGGTGGCACAGCGGCAGCAGGAGGCCCCATTAGCTAAAGTGGTGCTTCAGGTTAAGAACAGTTTCAGGTTAGGAACGGACCTCCGGAACAAATTAAATACTTAACCCGAGGTACCACTGTACTTGTGTTGTCTTATCTATGGTGTATATTACAGTTTGGGATGAAACAGTTGTGTGTCTGCCACCGCTGGCCCTGTAGTCTGGCAACATCTGAAGGGCACCATTGTCCCTTACCATTTGCTATTTGGACCACATGACAACACATCAGTGGCTGCTGCTGGCCTAAACACATGCTTCTCTGCCGCATTTTATTCTTTTGCCCCCGCTTTTAGCATAAATGGAAATAAATTGAAATTGAATTGAAATACTTTATTGTCACTTGTACAACTTGTATACAGTGAGATTACACGAGCACCCCTCACTCAGCTAAATGGCAAGATAGGAAGAATAAGGCTACAGGCAATTTAATGCTAAACACATGAACCTGGGAGTAAGTCTTTGAGGAGCCATGTGCAGGATTGCAGCATGTGTGAAAACAAGTTAGAGTCCCCATTTAGAGTAAGCGTCCCAGGCCTCATTGCCAAATGAAGAACCCAAACTTGGGTTTCTGCTTCTGCCAAATTATTAGCTAGTGATACCATTCCCTCCAACATTTCTCCAAAGAAAACAGGGACGTCCTAAGGAAAAGTAGGACATTCCAGGCTCATGACAGTGAGTTACATCTAAACCTCTTGGGAACTACTGTATTTTTCACTCCATAAGACGCACTTTTTTCCTCCTAAAAGGTAAGGGGAAATGTGAGTGCGTCTTATGGAGTGAATGGCGCTGTGCAGAGAGGAAGAGCTGCGCAACGCCTGTTCAGCGAAGCGGGAGGAGGAACAGAAGGAGACCCTTCTGTTCCTCCTCCCACTTTGCTAAAGGGGTGCTGCGCAGCACTCCCTCTCTGAGCAGTGCCTCTCCTGCAAAGGAGAGGTGCTGCGCAGAGAGGGAGAACTGTGCAGTGCCCCTTCAGCGACACACCTGTCCTGGCTTCTGCCTTAGCTGCTCACAGCCTCTTTGGGCAGGGGGAGCCTTCATCCTGCTGCGCTGAAGAGCCTTGGCGTGGTTATCCCAGAAGCCAGAACAGCTACATGGTATCCTAGAAGCCAGATCCCTCTTGCTGTTCTGGCTTCTGGGATTCAGAATAATTTTTTCTTGTTTTCCTCCTCCCAAACCTAGGTGCGCCTTATGGTCTGGTGCGTCTTATGGAGTGAAAAATACGGTAATTTAACTCTTGTTAATTGCCATGGGACCAAACATGACTCTCTTTGCAGTAGGGCTAATTTGTCTGGAGAGGTGGGAGCAGGACTTCTGTACACAGCAAACAGCAATGGCTGCGTCAGGAGCTCCTTTGAAATGAGGCTGATTTAAGCCTCATTTGTTAAAATGTTTGTAGTGGTTGCTTCTGTGAAAAGCAAAGGCTTTGAGGAGCCAGTAGTTTGTTTGGGGCAGGCATAGGCAAACTCGGCCCTCCAGATGTTTTGGGACTACAACTGCCATCTTCCCTAGCTAACAGGACCAGTGGTCAGGGATGATGGGAGTTGTAGTCCCAAAACATCTGGAGGGCCGAGTTTGCCTGTGCCTGGTTTGGGGCATTTGAAGAACTGGACCTAGTTTTCCAGAAAACTGAATGAAATGCCAGATGATTCTGGCACATTCCTCCTTGATGGTTTTCTTTGGCATCTGGTCCCTTCTAGTTTCACAGCCCCAGATGAATTGTCATCTCACTTCACTGTGCTTCCTGCAGAGACAACATTTCATGTCCCTGGGCTAGCTATGTTATGTAGTACCGAGGAACCTGGCTACTGCTGACATTAATAATCTATTGACGCTTGCAAGTACTTCAGATACCATTTCAAGGTAAGCTTTGTGCTATTCCTGCTCTCTGTGTTCTCCAGGAGACCATGTCCTCCCGGGTAATTGCTGCGTCTCCATTCCAGAAAGAGAGTTATTGTTATACCAAGTGCTCCAGGTGTGTCACAAATGGTGGCATTTGAAAATGGCAAAGCGACAGCATCCTGTACCTTGAAATGTTGATCGGCAAAGTGCTCTGACTAGCTTTGGCTGTACTTGGCCTGAAAAGCACCAACGAAAGCTATTCAGAAACTCAATGGAAGAGAGAGAATTAGCTGAATGGCAGATTCTTCCTCGCGACCGGCTGAACAATTATTTCATTCATGTTGCTTCTAGACGATGCTTTGCTCAATCTGTAAAGTTTTTCTGTCTCGCTCTGAGAATGCACAAGGGGCCAGAGCGTCTCTTTCAGTGGAGGAGGAAGAGAAATGTGTGTGGCAAATGGTGCCACTCATATTTGCTGAAGGGTTTCCTCTGTTTTTTCTGCTGTGTGTACAAGAGAGAGAGAGAGAGAAATAGTGTGCTTTAGTGGTTAGAGTGTGGCTAGATTGACTGATGAATTGATGGGTATGTTTATAAGGGGTATGTTTGGGAACTCCAGGTGTTTAGGCCAGATTATGCACTAGAATGAGGTTGGTAAAAGCCCTGCTTTTCTTCTGCTGTCCATCATAGCACTATTCAGCACAAGCTAGACCCCAGATCTGGACCTTATAAGTAATGTGATTGGTAGGAACATTTTCCTTCCTTCCTTCCTTCCTTCCTTCCTTCCTTCCTTCCTCCCTCCCTCCCTCCCTCCCTCCCTCCCTCCCTCCCTCCTTTTTTACATGTAGAAGACTCCAGAGTCCATCGCCTGTCTCCTCATTTACAAGGATCAGGCAGTAAGTAATATGAAAGGCTGTCTCCTTTGAGCTGCTGCTGTCAGTCAACTGGCCTAGATGGACAAATAGTCTGATGTGGTGGTATAAAGCACTTTCCTGTGTTTCCACTTCTTATCAGATCCCCTCATACCCTCCAACATTTCTCCGATGAAAATAGGGACATTCTATTCCATAACAGGGACACGGGTGGCGCTGTGGGTTAAACCACTGAGCCTAGGGCTTGCCGATCAGAAGGTCGGTGGTTTGAATCCCCGCAACGGGATGAGCTCCCGTTGCTTGGTCCCTGCTCCTGCCAACCTAGCAGTTCAAAAGCACGTCAAAGTGCAAGTAGATAAATAGGTATCGCTCCGGCGGGAAGGTAAATGGCGTTTCTGTGTGCTGCTCTGGTTCGCCAGAAGTGTGTTAGTCATGCTGGCCACATGACCTGGAAGCTGTACGCCGGCTCCCTCGGCCAATAAAGCGAGATGAGCGTCGCAACCCCAGAGTCGCCCGCGACTGGACCTAATGGTCAGGGGTCCCTTTACCTTTACCTTTATTCCATAATAATGATAATGATGCTATTATTTATACCTTGCCCATCTGACTGGGTTGTCCCAGCCACTCTGGGCGGCTTCCAACATCACACACACACACACACACACACACACACACACACACACAATTAAGGATTAAGCAACTTCCCTATACAGGGCTGCCTTCAGACATCTTCTCGTATAGTTACTTATCTCCTTGGCTTGGGGGGGGGTCGCATAATTCCATACCCTCCAATATTTGTCTGATGAAAATAGGGACATCCTAAGGAAAGCCGGGACATTCTGGGATCAAATCAGAAACTGGGATAGCTTCTGTAAATCTGGGACTATCCCTGGAATATAGGGACACTTGGAGGGTCTGTCCCCTTGATGTGGTCCGTTGAATGAAGTTTGATCTCTGTGATGCTCAAGGGAAGGAGGGGTGAGGGATGATAAACATATTTTACCTCCACCTTTCCCTTGTGCCCTATATGTATTGGGAGTGGTGTCACAATACAAGCAATACATCTATGTGGTGTTAAGAGGAATAGGAGTGTGAGAGGTGTCTGAGAAGGGAGCCACTTGGTTGAACGCTGGCATTATCTTTGTGCTCTGGAGGGATCTTGTTGCTGGGCTACCACCAGAATTTTTTATTATAATGTGCTGCACAGTGTAACTTGTGAAAAATCCTTGATGCTAAAAAAAAGTGAGTTTATTAATATTTTTGTGGCCAGTCATAGAGGTGGTTCAGTCCCTAATGAGAGTGACTTGAACCGAAAGCTTTCCCCTACCCCCTACCTGTTGGAAGCAAGGACCAACTTTCTATTTTAAAAGCTTCCCAGTTTGGTGCATATCCCAAGCTCCAACTTCAAAGAGAACTGATTTCCTCATAGTCACCTCTTCAGTCACAGCTGAATTTAAAAGAAAGGCAGTGGGGAGAGCAAAGAGCTTTGCAGTGCCAGCAGCCAAGAGTTTTGACAGAGGCCTTTTTTTTCCTTTGAAAGGTAACTGAAGAGAGATTTTGTAGAAATTAAAACAAACTTTGAAGCCAAGGAAAGCTAAAAAGGATTGTCAGGCTTGTCACTTCGTAAATTAGCCGAAGAAAAGTATCGTGGGGAGATGAAAAGGAGGGGGGGGGAGGGACCTTTCGTAATGATCTCTTTTAACATGGGAGAAAATGTGACCCCCCTCCCACTTTTTTGTCCAAAGCTGCACTGAAAGTCACTGAGGGTCAAAACCTGCAGACAGTCAGAGCCGGATTTACATATAAGCTAAACAAGCTATAGCTTAGGGCCCCACTGTCTTGGGGGCCCTAAAAAAATTAAAGGAAAAAACACCTGGATGTACATTTCCAAAGTATAAGATAAAAAACAAATAAAATAAAACCTACATACAACAACAGTGTTTTGTGCTGTGTAGGCTCCAATGATGTAAATAATGGGCTCCGCCTGCTAGCCTGCTCCCTAAAATATCACTGGTTTGCTCATTTCTATATATAGGGTGCCTACATTAGGGATGGACTGGTTGCATGGTATATATTCAACACGAAAAACAGCGACAATTTGTTGTTGACAAAGGACAGCTGGACATATAAAGGGCCCCATTACCTTCAGTAGCTTAGGGCCTCATCAAACCTAAATCTGGCCCTGCAGACAGTTACTGTTTCTTGAAATTAAAATGATGAGCAGCATGGATGGTGTCAACTGATGAGTGTTGTTTGCATGTAATCGAAGCCCTGGCCAAGCTCTGGAACATCCGAATGGCTTGGGCTATTGACACTGTTAAGTTGTGGGTGAACATATCAGACGACACAGAGATTCTTCAAACAGCTCTTGTTTATTCACAGGCCAGAACTGAAGGCTTCAGCCAGCCTGCTTATATAGAGCTCCACTACAATGCAACAGTAACCATTTCCTGTAACTATCCAATCACTGAACATCACTTTCAATCCCTTATTTGCATATGTGGACCTGAGTGAAAACTATCTACAGTATCCCCCTGCTGACCCTGAGTGAAAACTATCTACAGTATCCCCCTGCTGGTGAGAACTTCAGTACATAACAGACACCATCGCCCCTGAGCGCCCTCTCCCACTTTGTGGAGCCTTTTTGGCCCCCTGGTATACTCCAGAGCTTAGGGCGAGGAAACACTGGTAAGGGCTCATTACCGAGCCTACCTAGTGGCAGTGAAGGCAGCAAAGAAGGCATACTTTGCTGCCTCCATGGTATCCTTGATATGTCATCCGGCAGAGCTTTTCCTGGTTGTACGGGGCCTTTTACAGACTGGCCCAAAGGAGGTGGTAGAACCAATGGTAGCTTGCTGTGATGTGACTGGTTTGCAAAGCATTCTGAGGATAAAATCGCTTGCATCCACCAAGACCTTGACTCTTCTGCTATGGCAGATGAATATCATGGGCTGTCCAGGGCACAGTCTAGTCCTGTTGTGTTGGATGAGTTTCAGTTGTTAAGGCTCGAGGATGTGGACAAGGTGCTTGGATCGGTCAGGGCGACCACTTGCGCTCTAGCCCCTTGCCCCTCTTGGCTGATAAAACCAGCAGGGAGGGAACAGCTGGCTGGGCCAGGGAAGTGGTCAATGCCTCTTTACGAGAGGGGGTGGTCCCTGCCTGTTTGAAGGAGGCAGTGGTAAAACCACTCCTTAAGAAACCTCCCCTGGATTTGGAAAACCTAACTAATTCTGACCAGTTGCTAATCTCCCTTTCCTGAGCCAGGTTCTGGAGTGAGTGGTTGCAGACCAGATCCAGGTGCTTTTGGAAGAAACTGTATCTGGATCCATTTCAATCGGTGTTTAGGCCTGGTTTTGGCACAGAAACTGCTTTGGTCACCCTGTACAATGACCTCTGTCGAGAGAGAGAGAGAGAGACAAGGAAAACATGTCCCTGTTAATTCTTCTCGACCTCTCAGCGGCTTTCGATACCATCAACCATGGTATCCTTCTGGAGCGACTGTCCAAACTAGGAGTGGGTGGCACCGCTTTGCGGTGGTTCCAGTCCTACTTCGATGGTCGTTCCCAGAGGGCATTGCTTGTGGAATGCTTTTCAGCCCTGTGGAACCTTCAATGTGGGGTTCTGCAGGGCTCATTCCTACTTCCTACATTGTTTAACATCTACATGAAACTGCTGGATGGGGTTATCCAGAGGTTTTGGAGTTGTAAGCAGCATGCTGATGACACTCAGCTCTATTTTTCCTTTACATCTGCAGGTGAGGCAGTAGAAGTGCTGGACCAGTGTCTTGCCTCGGAAATGGACTGGATGAGAGCCAACAAACTGAAATTCAATCCAGATAAGACTGAGATACTGTTAGTGGGTAGACCAGATGGGTGGGAGATCGCCAGCTTTTGGTAGGGTTACAGTTCCTCTGAAGGAGCAGGTTCATAGCTTGGGGGTACTCCTAGATCCTTTGCTGTTGCTCAAGGCTCAGGTGGCCTTAGTGGCCTGGAGTGCCTTCCATCAGCTTCGGCTGGTGGCCCAGCTACGCCCCAATCTAGGGATAGCCTTACTACTGTTGTCTATGCTCTAGTAACCTCAGGGTTAGATTATTGCAATGGGTTATACATAGGGCTGCCTCTGAAGACGGCTCAGAAACTTCAGCGAGTGCAGAATACAGCAGCCATGTTGCTCACTGGAGCAAGACAGTTTGAGCATATTACACCGATCCTGGTCCCACTGCACTGGCTACCAATTAGTTTCTGGGCCCAATTCAAAGTGCTGGTTGCCTCCCCCTCGAGAGGTCCGGAGGGTGGCAGCACAAGAAGGGGCCTTCTCTGCAGTGGCTCCCCGCCTGTGGAATGCTCTCCCCAGGGAAGTTCGCCTGGCACCTTCATTATACACCTTTAGGGGCAAGGCAAAAAAAAAAATAAAATTTTTTTAACCATGCCTTGGGTTGATGTTATTGACATCCTATGCCCTTTTAAAATGTGTTTTTTGGGGGGAGAGACTATTGGATTGTTGACCCATTTTCTGTCAGTCTTGTCATGTTTTGTTTGTTTGTACAAGAATGCTAGCAACAGACCATTGAAAGAACAAACTTCATCTGATTATCTCAAAACAAGTTAATGCATAAGAAAAACAAATGTACAGATAACAAATATACTGTTATCTGTTCCCCTCCTCAGTCTCCCAAGTGTTGAGCAGTTTCAGGGGTCCCATAATACCGTATGCATCACAAGAGGGAGCAAAGCCCGGCTCTTGTTTGCAAATCTGCTTGTGTATTCATTTTGTTTAAATCAATAAAGCTACTGATGCTGTTATTTGCGTATTTAATTTCATCTATTCAATTACGCATATTGTGTAGGTTAACTAATATGAACTGTATTGCAAACACTTTAATTTGCGGTGCCGAAATTTAATTCAGTGTGTGGCCCCTCGCGGCCTACTTTGCCTGAGAGCTTGGCCCGCACTGGATTATATGCGGTAAGACGCACTTTAAGGCACGTAAATGCTCCGCCGCAGTGGCTTTCCGGGAAATGTAGTCTTCCCCACCGCCCTCTCGGGATTGGCTCTTGCCTCAACGCCTTTCTGATAGGAGGCGTCTTGCGTAGAGGCCAGGCCAGCCATTGGTCAGCCGGCAGCCAATAGCTGCCGAGAGTTCCCTCCGGGCTTCCCCGATTGTTGTGGCCCGTCGGAAGCGCAGGCGCAGGTGTGCGCAGGCGCGCCTCGCGAACTCACCTGTCTTCCCGCTCTACCTGTCCGCGCTGGAGCCGGAGGATGCGGCTGCGCTCGGGGGTCTTCGCCTCCGCCTGCCTGCTAGTGCAGGCGCTGGGCGTCGGGCTCTTCCTCAGGGGCTTCTTCCCGGTGCCGGTGAGGTCGCTGCCTCGGAGCGGGGCGCTGGCCGGGCCGCCGGCGGAGCCGCCTCCCACAGGTAAGCGCTTTGCCTCCTACCTGGCGGCGTGGGGGGCGGAAAAGGTGTGGGGAGCGTCTCTTCCAGGCCTTGTGGGGGGTTGCACGCTTGAAAACAACGGGGGGTGGCCTCTTTCTCATCGCCCAAGCCCGGAGTTCGTCCCTCCACACCCCTTTTCATGGGAAAGAGAGGTGGGCGGGGTAGCTGCTCCACCCCTAAATCAAGATAATAATCGAAAATAGCTTACAAGTCGAAATAAGTAAAAAGATTTCGACAGGTTTTCCTGAGCACTTGGGGTCAAAAGAAAGGGATTTAAAATAACTGTTGTGCAATCTAAACCAAGTCCTTATTACGGTGAGGGGCCAGCATAAAAGCACCTCCATACATAAATGTAAGGGATGCGGGTGGCGCTGTGGGTTAAACCACAGAGCCTAGGGCTTGCCGATCAGAAGGTCGGCGGTTAAAATCCCCACGATGGGGGTGAGCTCCCGTTGCTCAGTCCCTGCTCCTGCCAACCTAATAGTTCGAAAGCATGTCAAAGTGCAAGTAGATAAATAGGTACTGCTCCGGCGGGAAAGTAAACAGCGTTTCCGTGTGCTGCTCTTGTTTGCCAGAAGTGGCTTAGTCATGCTGGCCACATGACCTGGAAGCTGTACGCCGGCTCCCTTGGCCAATAAAGCGAGATGAGCGTCGCAACCCCAGAGTCGGCCACGACTGGACCTAATAGTCAGTGGTCCCTTTACCTTTACCTTACATAAATGTAACATGCTAGATAGGCAATAGCGTAACTGTCGAAGTAAAAAGGAAAAGGACCCCTGGACAGTTAAGTCCAGTCAAAGGCGACTATGGGGTTGCAGTGCTCATCTTGCTTTCAGGTCAAGGGAGCCGGCATTTGTTCACAGACAGCTTTCTGGGTCGTGTGGCCAGCATGACTAAACCGCTTCTGGTGCAACAGGACACTGTGACGGAAACCAGAGTGCGTGAAAACACTGTTTACCTTTCCGCCACAGCAGTACCTATTTATCTACTTGCACTGGTGTGCTTTTAAACTGCTAGGTTGGCAGGAGCTGGGGCAGAGCAACGGGAGCTCACTCCGACGTGGGGATTTGAACCGCCGACCTTCTAATTAGCAAGCCCTCGAGGCTCATTGGTTTAGACCATAGCTCTACCCGTGTCCCGCAAACTGCCAAAGTAGAGGGTACATTTACTCATGCTCAAGCCTTCAGTTTTAGACCTGCCGTGTCCAACTGATGTTGAGACATTTCATTCTGAATCTGCTAGACAGAGCCAGAGAGAAGGTGGTGACAGGTGAGTGTCCTGCCCCCTTCCCAACATAAATCCTGTCTATGCCCATGGAAAAAGGCTCTGCCTTGCATGCAGAAGGTCCCAGGAGCAACCTCCAAGGAGCTCTGGGATTGAGCCTTTTCTGAAACCCAGGAGAGCCACTGCCAGTCAGAGTAGGGAATACTGAGTTAGATGCACCCAGTGGTCTGACCCACTACAGTGGACGCTCGTGTTGCAAACGTGATCTGTGCAGGAGGCACGTTCGCAACCCGCAGCGTTTGCAACCTGCAGCAACTGTGGACACGTGGGTTGCTATTCGGCGCTTCTGCGCATGCGCAAGCGCGATTTAGCGCTTTATGCAAGTGCCGAAACCTGGAAGTAACCTGTTCCGGTACCTCCGGGTTCAGTGTGGTGCGCAACCCAAAACACATGACCTGAAGCGTCTGTAACCTGACTATATAAGGCAGTTTCCTTTGTCTCTCCACAACCGCCACCCATCACGTAGTCCAGGAGAGAGGGAGGGCAAGTGAGTAGGGAGTGAGTTGGCAGGTTGCCCACTTTCTGCAGCAAGACAGACCGCTGGAGATAGGATTTACATTGAAAACCAACCCTTGACTTGACTTGGTGACTCATACATGTCTTAAATATATTTTAGGATTCTCTTCCAACTGGACGAAGGTGCCATCCCCTCTCTTTAAAAAAGCTGTCATAGTACTGATTGATGCCTTGAGAGATGACTTTGTGTTTGGCTCGAAAGGCAAAAGGTTCATGCCCTACACAAGCCAGCTGGTGGAAAGAGGAACATCTCATAGTTTTGTAGCAGAAGCCAAGCCACCTACAGTCACCATGCCTCGAATTAAGGTAAGTTCTGATATTTGAAGATGTGATTCAGAACAATGGTAGAAATTAGCCAGGTCTCAGGCGTGTTTTGCAACCAGTGTGGGCCTGATTGCGGCCATGTGGAGATCTCTGGCTGCCATGTTGACGACTGACATCTCCATCTGGCTGGCCACTCCAGCTTTCTAAAGCAGGTAAGCAGAAGAACTTATTTATTACATTTATATCCCACCTTTTCCTCCAAGGAGTACATGGTTTACCACCTCCTCAGTTAATCCCAACAACAACCCTGTGAGGGAGGTTAAGAGGCTGTGACTGGCCCAAGGTCACCCAGTGAGCTTCACGGCTTTGTGGGGATTTCAACCCTGATCTCACTGTTCCCAGTCTGACACTCTAACCACTGCACCACCCTGCCTTCCTAGAGCACTTCTGCTATGGGACAGCTATATAAGTTAAGCAAGTAAATAAATATGGGGAAAGCAGAATGTCACTTAGAGAAGGATCTGAAATCTTTCTTTGAAGCTTGAATTTCTTTTATTCTGGGTTGTTTTATTGTTTTAATGTGGTATAAAGTCCTTTGAGATTCTTTTCTTTAAAATATAAAGCTGTATAGAAATGAAGTTATTAATAATAAAAATATTAACACATTTCATTTAAAAAATGGCCCCTAGATATTCCATTGCTGCGACCGTAACCTAGGTTTAAGGTGCCATTTGGTGATTAGCTGACATATATGAGTTTCTAATACTGCTTCAGAATTGCTTGTACTTTTTTGAGAGGACTTCCAGGTTAGCAAGCACTGTAGCTGTAGGACAGAATTTCAAGCGTCGGGTATCTTTGTGCAGGACAGAGTCTTGCTAGCTGTTTTCTTCACCTTAGAACTTCCCACTGCTTAAGAGGCACCCTGCTTTTGAACAGAGCAGAGGCTTGTCTCTTCAATAGCAGCAACTATTGAGAGGAAAACTAGCAAAACTTTGCATGTGTTTGTGGTCCTCATACATTTTTTATGTTCCTCCTTTTAATCCTATGTTCCTCCTTTTAATTTGTTGTTATACTGAAGGGCAGACAATGAAAAATCTCCTGTTGTCGCATTGAGGGTGGATGGTTTATAAAGTTTTTGAAAAAATGTTTCTTGAGCGGAACCAGTAATGACTTCTGCTAAGTGTGCATGAGATCAGGGTATATTTTTATCTATATTCTTTGCCCCAGGGAAATTTGCTTAGCAACTCCGTTGTTTTCTGAGATTACATTTCCCCAAAGACTTGCAAACATACACATGTTCACAACTATGAGGACTAGAAACTTACTTTTTTTTAAAAAAAAAAGAAAACAGATTATATAATCTGAATTATATGATGCATCCTGTGGCTTTCTTGGGCTGCTGTATGTAGTTCCAGCCCAACAAAGTACCTACAAACAAATTGAGATCTGGACATCCAAATTCCACAAAATAGAAGAGTATAAACTAGTTATATAAAACACCTTTATATCGCTTCCGGGTTGGCGCCATCGCCGAATGGCGGACTCCCTCTGAGCTCCGGAGGGAGCCTGCTCGGCAGGGGCTGGGTCCTACCGCGCCGGCGACGCGGGGACCCTCAAAAACCATGGGCGCTGAAACCCATGGACATGGTGACTCGGCGGGCACCGTTTGCGCCCCCCCCGACCCGCGAAGGAGCCTTTTTAAAGGCTACGGAGCGGGTGACGGGGGGTGGTGTGGTGCTGTGAGTCCTCCGCTTCCCCTGCCGAGTGAAGCCGCATGCCATTTGACGGAGAGCGCTGACTTCTTCTATTGAAAATTTGGGCTAAAAAGAATAACCCGTGAGTAATTGGGAAATCGGATTTAAAAGGAAAAAAAAAATTTAAATTCGGAACGAGCGGGGGAGGTGCAAAAAGGAAGTCCGTCTCCCCCCTGTTGTAGAGGATTTAAAGCAAGGATTTGGCAACTAAGATCGAGAGAAGGGTCTACTTTTTATTTATAAAGTTATTAATTTCACGATGGAAAATTACAAGACTGTGCTGGAGGAGAAAAGTGGAATGTGTGAGTAAAAAAAGTGGAATGTGTGAGTAAAAGCGTAACCCCCCCCCCCCCGGGAACCGGGAGTGATCCGAGAGAGTGCCTGGTGAGGAGACACAGAGATTTTGACAGCTGTCAAAGTAGCTGTCAAAGTAGAAGAACAAAAAGAGAACTTTGTTATAATGTTACAATGACTTTGCCGGTTATATTTGTTACAATTTCGATATAAATTGTTGAAAATAAGGGATAACAAGTTACTTTGACATTTGGGAGTGATCTGGAAGGAAACTGAGTTACCATAATTCCTCTAGAGGGGGCTTTGGGACACTACAAGAACTGCTACAAGTGGAAAATTACGCATGGAATCCGATGGGACTTTTTATCTCCTGGGAAAACTGCAGAAATGAAACATTATTTTGTCTACAGAGGTCTCTACACTAAAGGAGACAATAGATTCATCTATTGAAGAATGGAAGGGACTTGACGTAAGTTTTTGTTCCTGAACAAATAAAGCCTCTGTAGAGGAATTACAAGCTTTTGGAATTAGAACGTTTTTGCAGTGGAACAGGGAAAGAAACCAGAGGAAAGTGAGGAAAGAGAACAACAAGAATTGAACAAAGCTGGAAGTGGGAACATTTGGGACATTCAGATTTAAAAGGACTAAGAAATAAAATTTGAGCTTTACTTTGAAATATAGACAAAACAAAAAAAATTCCTTCCAGTAGCACCTTAAAGACCAACTAAGTTAGTTCTTGGTATGAGCTTTCGTGTGCATGCACACTTCTTCAGATACACTGAAGAATTCACTGAAGATTCAGTGTGTATCTGAAGAAGTGTGCATGCACACGAAAGCTCATACCAAGAACTAACTTAGTTGGTCTTTAAGGTGCTACTGGAAGGAATTTTTTTTGTTTTGACTATGGCAGACCAACACGGCTACCTATCTGTATTTGAAATATAGAGATCTGGATGGAGAAAATGGACCTTCTTGAGATAGAACCCTTCCAAGATTGGGTGTATGAAACTAAAGATTACCAAAAAGATGGTAAAGACTATTAAAAAGACGGCAAAGTGGAACAGAGAGAGATTTGGACATAGATGTGGGGTCTCCAGGTTGACAGCAGACATTGATGGACATTGGGGATCATAACCAGGAAAGGGGGGAGGGAAATTTGGAATCCAAAGGGTGTAAAATTATATTTTGTTCTTTATTTTGTTATTTCATTCTGCTCTGCGTATTAAAGAGGGGAACTCGTGGAAGAGAACAGGGGTCGATTTTAGGAGAAAAAAATTTTTCAACAATGGGTCAATGATAATGAGCATAAAATTTGGGGTAAGAACTTGCTGAACTAATGTAATGGAATTGGAATATAAGAGGGTGTGAGGTGGGGAAGTCCTGGAAAGACGTTAATGAAAATAAGGCCTAAAAGTAAATGTTATTTTGTTCTTTTTCTTTTTTCTGTCATATTTGGAAATTTCAATAATTATTATTTAAAAATAAATAAATAAAACACCTTTATATCACAAATATGAACAAATGAAGACTGACATAACCTTTAAATACTCTTAAAGGTTTAAAAACCTTTAAGATTTAATGTGTGTGCCAGTACATTTTAGGAAGCAACATATTACTACTAGCTGTTGCAGAATTATTATTATTTTTTTAAAGAAGTATGGATGCAGAGCAGGAAAGGTGCTAAATTGTGTTTCTCCTGTGCAATTGGTTGCATGTAAGAGCTCTATGAGCTTGCTTAGGCAAATCAACAAAAGCTGGTGACATTAAGGATGGAAATACAGTCATACCTCGGGTTACAGATGCTTCACAATGCACATTTTTGAGTTGCACACATAAAAATCCCCGGAAGTACTGTGCCAAACCCGGAAGTACTGGAACGGGTTACTTCTGGGTTTCGGTGCATGCGCAGAAGCACCGAATCACAACCCGAGTGTCCACTGTATGCTTTAATGGGTTGGAGGCAACCAATATATCCCATTAGCCCAAGGATTTCTGCTTGCATGGTGAGACGCTACCCCATCCTCCCATGTGTGTGTCAGCATCGCCCCTGAGCCAGTGCCCCAACTGGACTCATGCACTACAACCCCGACTGGGCTAGGTGAGCTGGGTAGCACTGCCAGCGACCACCTTTCTCAGAGGGACAGGTCACCGTGCTGTGGACTCACAGCTTAGAGCTGAGAGCACCGGGTTCACTTGTACAATAATACAGTCGTTGCGCAGCAGAGTTTTGCAGAGTCTTGCAGAGTATAAACCACTCGGAGAGCAGCTCTGTAGAATATCTTCCTTTTATTCTATAGCTACAACTATGATACAAAACTATATACAGAGCTAAAATATGTAAGCATAAATCAATGCTACACTGAGAGTCTGCAGCTGCTCTTAGCAGCAATCTTATCTCTAGACACGATCTCTAACACTCTCTCTCTCTCTCCCCGATACACTGACTGACTGACTGACTGAATGACACACTAATTCACTCACTGACTAATTAAGTAGAGAGCAGTACATTGCTCCTCCTCTCTGTAGAATCAGCAGGCTCCGCAGGAGATTCTTGGATATGGGAGGGGTGAAATCTCCTCATCGTGTGCCCTGTGCCCTCCCCTAATCTGTTCTGGAGTGTTGGGGGAACTCCTAGAACAGATTAGGGGGTGCATAATTTCGTGCTGCCTTTTTACATGCCACAACAGCTGACAGGGTAGTGATTGCCACTAAATGGAAATCTCAGGACACACCAACAAAGGAAGAGTGGATTTGTAAATTAAGTGAGTATATAGAATTGGCAAAATTAACTTCAATTATAAGATATCAATCAAATCAAAAGTTAAGAATGGAGTGGAAGTATTTCGAAGATTATATGTCAAAATATTGTTCTAAAAATGACATGCTAATAGGCTTAGAATAAAAAATGTAAGCAAAAACAAGGCCAATAAAGAAAGAGGGGGGAATCAGAATTTAACAAAAACAGTTTATTATAGAATGCAAGGGGGAAAAGGTAAAAAGAAATATAAAGAAGTCGAATTGCTGTGGAGGGAAGTAGAGGGTGGGTGGTTTTATAATTAAGTGTATAATTATGCAGTTGTAATTTAGATATTGGGACGCGGGTGGTGCTGTGGGTTAAACCACAGAGCCTAGGACTTGCCGATCAGAAGTTCGACGGTTCGAATCCCCGCGACGGGGTGAGCTCCTGTTGCTCGGTCCCAGCTCCTGCCAACCTAGCAGTTCGAAAGCACGTCAAAGTGCAAGTAGATAAATAGGTACCACTCCGGCGGGAAGGTAAATGGTGTTTCCGTGCGCTGCTCTGGTTTGCCAGAAGCGGCTTAATCATGCTTGCCATGTGACCCAGAACCTGTACGCCGGCTCCCTCGGCCAATAAAGTGAGATGAGTGCTGCAACCCCAGAGTCGGTCACGACTGGACCTAATGGTCAGGGGTACCTACTTTAGATATTATATTTTACATGAGGGAATAATTTTCGTTATTATGTATATATGTTAAGTTTCAATAAAGATTTTAAAATTATTATTATTATTATTATTAATAATAATAACAATAATTTAGTGCTACCTTGGATACAACCCAGTACTGTAAAGAATTGATCTGATCCTATTCATTAAGAATATTTCTGCTGGGCGTTAATGGTGGGCTGTTTGCTTTAAAGGCTCAGATCTCCAATATCTACATGTGTCATTGTTGTGATATGATTGTTGAGGGGCAGCAATAACTAATATGTTGTTTTGCTGTATCTTAAATGAGAGTAAGGAGGCAAGGGCTCTTTTATCAGGCGTTGGCTGGAGATGTGAAAGCTCATGTGAACCCCCACCCCACCCCCAGTTTCCCCTCCAGTTTTCCCCCCTCCTGATTTTTTTTTACAGCCCTTCACATCTCTACTGTTTGCATCCAAAAAGATAAAACCCTGCACAAAATAAGACATAAAAAGGCAGGCTCCAACTTCGTTAGAAGCACGACCACGTGGGAAGTTTCAGCTGGGTGATGTGATAAACTGAGCTAAATGTATAGAAGAGAATTATTGCTGGGGTTACTACCTCTTCTTGTTTGTTGCTTGAACTTCCTGTCCTTTGTCAGAAGTGCCCAAGGTAGGCCTCAGCATATTGAAGCAACAGTAAAACATACCTATCCATCGCTCTAAAATCAATAATCAATAGAGGGAGGATACTAAAACCAATTCTTCATTTTCCCAAACCAGGATAAAAACTTCAGCGAACAATGGAAGCTGTAGAAACATGGTGACCAATGCACCACTTTGAGGAGGGAGTTCTACATTCTTGGGGCTACCACCAAGAAGCCCCCCTCAGGAGTTCACTGCTCCTCCTCAAACCACCAGGAGGTTGTCTTCCAATTGTCTTAATCCCAGGCTGGTCTGTAGGGGAGGAAACACTCCTTCAGATATAAAATTGCCTGTGCTATTTTTTAATCTCACAAAAGATTTTGAAATGCTGCCCCCCCCCCCGGTCTTTTTTTACTCATTCACCACTCTGAGCTGTGTTTAGTGTGTTGACTGAACCCAGGGACATAATTAAGCTTTCCCATCACAAACCGCAAGAAACAGCCCAGGTTTGGTCTTAGGTGAGCTCAGTATGGCACAGGAATGAGGAAGACCAGGGAGGAGCAAAGGAACTGCAAGTTACTGTCTTGGAGCCTGCAGGTTTGCGCAGTCCCAGGAAGCCACAGTTTGGCTATTGACGATGTGTAAACTGCACCATACAAACAATTTACATTAAATAAGTAATAGACACAAAATGTAAAGGGCACAATCCGAAATTGTTAAGGAATAATTTAGAGAAAGTCTTCCACCTATTTTTGTAACCAATTACAGCTTAATGACTGAAAGTCAAATTCAGTAGTACGTTGACCTTGATGGGGGCCTTACTGAGCTGTGAGAAACGTAGGAATGGGCAAAATAAAATGAACTTTTCTGTTCTAAAGACAAAATAAAACATGCAACCCTCAGGAATCTCTATAGCAAGGAACACATACTACAGTCGTACCTCGGTTTTCAAACAGCCTAGTTCCCAAACGTTTTGCCTCCTGACCAAACGAAACACGGAAGTGACTGTTCCGGTTTTTTACTGTTCTTTTGGAAGCCGAACGTCCGATGGGGCTTCCGATTGGCTGCAGGAGCTTCCTGCAGCCAATCAGAAGCCGCGATTTGGAAGTCAAACACTTTGGAAGTCAAACAGACTTCTGGAATGGATTCTGTTCGACTTCCAAGGTAGGATTATACTATTTTGTGCATCAGGATAATAATTCCTCAGTACTAATATTAAATGAGTTTCTAATTAAATACTCTGACAACATCAAGAACTGTGTTATTAGAACTTAATGAGCCGTTGCAATTAATTCATCTTGTGCCCTTAAAACTTACTGTGAAGTTTCCAAAAAAAGACATTGCAATCTCTGTCCCAAAATAGATGCCTGTGAGGATTGATTGTCTGCTTCGGAAAGTGGCCGTCATCACAATTTGTCTTAAGTATCGGTTTCTTTTCATTTTGGTGAATGGATTCTGTAAATGATGCACAACAGCTACAGCGCAGTTGATCAGCTTTTTAATTTTGTGTGTTGTGAAACGACACTCGGTGCTTGTTGTGTCTTTTCTTTGTCTCGTTTTTGCTGTACTGCTGGAATCTTTCCAAGTCCAATATTGTGAATGGGCAGAAGTCTGAGGAGAGGGGAGGGATGTGTAGGCAGAGGAGGCAGGGGAGCTGGATGATGATCTGGGGGAAGGGACCAGTGATACGTGGGGTTTTGTGCAACCCATGAGGCAGGTGCCGAGGAGAGCCAAGGGGAAGAGACTGGGCACTCAGAGACAAGGGGAAAGGAGGTGGGAGGAGAGATTCAGGGAGTCTAAGAGGCAGAAGGGGCTGTGCCGGTCCCAGGGAGAGTCTTGCCTTTGGTCCTCCCTTCCACTGTCTCCACGCATACGGTGGGTCATAAAGTGACGGGAGCAACTAGAGCGGAGTTGTAGGGCGCTGGCCCCCATTGAGAGATTTTACTTTCTTGGGCTCCATGATCACTGCAGATGGTGACAGCAGTCACAAAATTAAAAGACGCCTGCTTCTTGGGAGAAAAGCCATGACAAATCTAAACAGCATCTTAAAAAGCAGAGACATCACCTTGCCAACAAAGGTCTGTATAGTTAAAGCCATGGTTTTCCCAGTAGTGATGTATGGAAGTGAGAGCTGGACCATAAAGAAGGCTGATTGACGAAGAATGAATGCTTTTGAATTATGGTGCTGGAGGAGACTCTTGAGAGTCCCATGGACTGCAAGAAGATCAAACCTATCCATTCTGAAGGAAATCAGCCCTGAGTGCTCACTGGAAGGACAGATCCTGAAGCTGAGGCTCCAACGCTTTGGCCACCTCATGTGAAGAGAAGACTCCCTGGAAAAGACCCTGATGTTGGGAAAGATGGAGGGCACAAGGAGAAGGGGACGACAGAGGACAAGATGGCTAGACAGTGTTCTCGAAGCTACCAGCATGAGTTTGACCAAACTGCAGGAGGCAGTGGAAGACAGGAGTGCATGGCGTGCTCTGGTCCATGGGGTCACGAAGAGTCGGACACAACTAAACGACTAAACAACAACATTGCATCAGACAAGGGGTTTAAAGTTAGTTGAAAGGGCTGTGGTCCTAGAGCTGCTCCATCTGTCCAAGTCGGAGTGCAGGGCAGTAGAATTAGATTGCCTAGGCAGCTACTTAGCAGGGGTGGTGTGTGTTACCATTGCGCCTTAGGAGATGATGCAACCGAGTTCTTTGCCAATAAATAAATAAACTTTGTTGGGCTGGGTTTGCTCTGGACATTCTTGATCTCCTATCTAAACTTTCAGTGTTGGATCCTGGGAACATTTTTCTCCTTGTTGACGGATAGAAGTTCTGTTTTTCTTAGAAGGCAAATGATTATTAGTTGCTGGCGGCGGCTAGGGACTGTGGGCCAGGTGAGTTCCCAGCCTTCTTTCCAAGCTTAGGGCTGGTTCATAACATGGGTGAGGGTTATGTAGAGTTGACTCAGCAAACCCAAGCAAAGCATCAGGCTACTGTGCTCTGCCAGGAGGAGGACCATAGGGGATGGTATGGTTTATTTAGATAATGCAGTTTAGCCCGAAAGCCCCCATAGTGGTGAGCATCAGTAATACATATCAATGCAGAAGAAATAGGTCATAAAAGTACCATTCATAAAAAACATCAAGAAAAGCAAAAATAAAAATAGGGGCAGGATTTTGAGTGGGGGTGCGAGTGGGAAATGAAATGTTCTATTACGTGCTAGTCCAAGGAATGCACTCCATATTGGAAGATGTCTCTTAGCACTATTCCATTCCTCAAAGATTGGGCAGTTAGAGGTTCCTGGGCTCTTCTGTACAACTCAGCTGCCAACTTTGTGCTTTGCGACACAGGTCACGCACCCCTGAAGTCCTCCACCTTTAAGTGCCTGAGCAGAAAGGAGTGGCTGGCCAGCAGATGGCAGACAGGCGAGCAGAGAATAACAGACAGCAACTTCACCCAGTCCTCCTCTCACACTTTAGCCCAACATGGTGCCATGCCCATGTGTTCTCCCCCTTCTGTTCTGTTGGGTAGAAGACTACTGCCAAGAATAACTTCCATTGAAAATAATCTCAGCTTTGCATTGTGTGCGAACTGGGAATCCTGGCTTACAACTGAATGATGAACCCGTTGTTTCTGGGTTTGCACATAATGCTAGGCTGAGATTCCCATCACCCTTGCACCTCGGCGATGCTGACTGTGGGGTGATGGGAGGGAGGAATCCAGCAACAACTGGAGGATACCACATTGGCTATCCTTGTGTACATATCTAACCGAGACTTGCTTGGTAGTTGTGTAGATGTGTTCTCTCTGGGGTTTTTTTAAGTGTCCCAGAATTGGTTCATCAAGCCTGTTACAGATGATTGTAATAACATTTTTTACTGTCCATGCACCCTTGTCCTAAGGCAGTCTTGTCCTCTTCTCAAACCCTATCAAGATGTTTTCCCCTCTGCTTTTGGGGCATCTGTTTGCAGGCACTGACAACGGGGAGCATCCCGGGTTTCATTGATGTCATCATGAATCTCAATTCTCCAGCCTTGCTGGAAGACAACTTGATACAGCAGGCCAAAGCAGCTGGGAAAAGGATAATTTTCTATGGTGATGATACTTGGGTTCGATTATTTCCAAAGCAGTTTGTGGAATATGATGGAACAACATCTTTTTTTGTCTCGGACTATACTGAGGTAAGAAAATGCTTCGGTACAGTGATGTAAGAAATTGCATTGTTAGGTTAGTGTGCAAATGAATACTTTGTGAAAATTTGATTTATTTTTGCCTATGTGTTCTTAAAGATCTGTGTATTAGCTCATAGTAAAAAAAGCTGGATTGATCTGTGATATTCTAAAGCATGTTTTAGTTGCCACATTTCTAAAATGGATATGTTTTTCATGTCTGCGTTGTTGTTTTTGGTGTTTTCTTTTGCAATTGGAGGCAGTCAAATAATTGACAGGCTCTGTCTCCCCATTGTGACGAACTACTAAAAGCTCCATATGTGGTTGTCACAAAATACAGGCCGGCATTCCTTACTTTAGCTCAGGAACGGAGAGCTCCAGAAGATTCCAGGCTCCAACTCCCATCATTGCATTGGCCACGCTGATTGCAGCTGATGGTGGTTGGAGTCTAACATCATCTTTTAGACCACTCATTCCTCAGCCATGCCCTAGCCTGCACAAACCCTTGAAGGCTTTGGAATTGCCATTTGCAGCAAGTACAACTGGTCCAAAAGGATGCGGGTGGAGCTGTGGTCTAAACGGCTGAGCTTCTTGGGCTTGCCGATCAGAAGGTTGGCAGTTCGAATCCCTGTGACGGGGTGAGCTCCCATTGCTTGGTCCCAGCTCCTTCCAACCTAGCAGTTCGAAAGCATGCCAAAAGTGCAAGTAGATAAATAGGTACCATTCCAGCGGGAAGGTAAATGGCGTTTCCATGTGCTGCTCTGGTTTTGGTATTCCGTTGCATCAGAAGCAGCTTAGTCATGCTGGCCACATGACCCGGAAAAACTGTATGCGGACAAATGCCGGCTTCCTCGGCCTCTAAAGCGAGATGAGGGCCGCAACCCCAGAGTTGTCTGCGACTGGACTTAACTGTCAGGGGTCCTTTACCTTTACCTTTTTTACAACTGGTCCACTTGGAACGGTTCTCTAGAACTTCAGGCAGGGCTCTTTCCGGTCCCTTTTAATTTTGTATTTACTATGTTTTATATGTTGCCTTTTCTACCAAATAACTCAATACTATTTGTTTATTTTAAAACAATAGATACATGAGATACAAGGAAGCTAGGGAGAAGAGGAAAATAACTTACTTGAATATTGCCTTTTTCATACGGTTATGTTAATGACCAGGCAGAGAAGTCTCTGCAAGAGATGGTTCTGGCAGGGAAGAAACAAAATGGTGCTGTGTCTCAGCTGAGCCAATGGGCAGAGCCTAGCTTTTTCAACTGTTCCTCTACCGCATCTTCATAGAAGGGTTTTTACAAGAGCCTTCTAATGGGAGATGCCAAGGCTTGAGTTCCCTCTGTGAAAACCATGCCATGATCTCTGTCTCTTCCCAAGTTGATGCACTTGACATCATCATCATCATCATCATTATTATTAAAACAATGTATTGAAAGGTATAGTCTCTACTTCTGTTGTAGGAGTTTAAAACTTCTGCCACTGCCTTGGTAGCATGAGGATTGGCAGCCTGATCTTGTGGATTACAGCTGAGTGTGCTCTGATTCAGAGAACCAGTTAACCTGCAACATGCTGTGCTTAGAGGCTTAGAAATTCAGTTAGGTCCACATGGTTACATAATTCTTATTAACTGGCCATCTGCCTAAAGATCCTTCTATACCAGTGTTTCCCAAACTTGGGTTTCCAGTTGGATTTTTTTTTTGGACTACAATTCCTACCATCCCTGATTATTGGTCTCACTAGCTAGGGATGATGGGAGTTGTAGTCCAAAAACAGCAGGCGACCCAAGTTTGGGAAACACTGTCTTATAGTGTTTCTTGGACTCCAACACTCCAGGAACATACTCCAGGAACATACAGCTCATTGTATGTAGAAAATGAGTGTGTCTGTGAGGGACATTCAGCCTTGACTTCTCCCTTTAGTGTGCAATTTCCCCTCTTGTGTAGGAAATGATCAGAATCACTGCAGTGTGATAAAGTCCAGGAACAGCTTTTCCCCTTGGATTCTGCCGACAGTATGAACTGCAAGCTTGAAAAATTAAGATGGCGTAGGAGTTTCAACCTGACTTTGCTTATCCTTTCCCTCTTAAGGTTGATGATAATGTTACCAGACACTTGGATAATGTGATGAAAAGAGAAGACTGGGATTTGCTCATCCTTCACTACTTGGGGCTGGACCATATTGGTCATCTGAGTGGACCGCACAGTCCTTTAATAGGGCCAAAGCTTTCTGAAATGGATAACATCATCAAGAAGATTCATACTTCTCTCCTCTCCAAGGTGGCATGCATATATATATTGATGTAAATTTAATCATGAGCGTAGGAACAGCATATGAAGCCTTAGGTTTCTATCCAATGTCATTTATACACTTAACAGTCTTGTCCTAATGCATGCTTACTTGCAAGAAAGTCCCACAAAATGTAGTGAGGCTTATTCTCAGGCAAATGTACATGGGTTTACTGCCTTTGTGGTGCTGTCACCTTTGACGTTTGGGGCAAGTTAACCTGATGCCCTTGAAAATGTTGGCCAATGTGTTAAGGATACGAGTAATCATAACAATTAAAAACGTCATCAATGCATGTGGCACAATTTCAGGCATTATGCTAAGGCTATTTTCAGGCGTTCATGGCTATTTCAAGCGTTATGCAAAGGCAAATCCATGTTTGCCACCCACCTGACAACTCAACACTAAGCTGCATCTGAAGGTAGCTCTCTTGGCAAGGGCACAACTGCGGTACTCAGATGGCACCTTTTTCAGTGAAATGTGTTGAGTGACCTTAAATCTCCATAAGTGAAAAGGACCAACTGCCAACTTTTACCAGGGTGTGTGTAAAAAGGAAAAAAAAAACAGTTTGTGACTTAGTTACCATATTTTTCGCTCTATAAGACGCACCAGACCACAAGACGCACCTAGTTTTTGGAGGAGGAAAACAAAAAAATTATTCTGAACCCCAGAAGCCAGAACAGCAAGAGGGATCGCTGTGCAGTGAAAGCAGTGATCCCTCTTGCTGTTCTGGCTTCTGGGATACCCGCGCAGCCTGCATTCGCTCCATAAGACGCACACACATTTCCCCTTACTTTTTAGGAGGGAAAAAGTGAGTCTTATAGAGCAAAAAATACGGTACTTGAAAAAGTGATGCCGGGGCTCAAATCTGAGAATTCCACCTGATCTGGAAATTATTCCATCCTTCCTCAATCCCCAATGCTTTGGGGGACTCTCTGTACTTCCGAAGCCATTAAGGAAATGCCCTCTGAAACTGCTCTAGTGTTTGAGGAGAAATAGGTGCCTTTTTGGAGGTGGGGGGAGCCTTGGCACTCATAAAGTCCTGTCTGTGCTGTGTGGCACAAACTACATGTGCCATGGTGCTGCTCTCTGCCTTTTTCTTTTGGATGAACAGTACAGTCGTACCTCGGTTGCCAAACACCTTGCGACTCGAACGTTTTGGCTCCCAAACGCCGCAAGCCTGGAAGTGAGTATTCCGGTTTGCGAACATTCTTTGGAACCCGAACGTCCGACGCAGCTTCTACGGCTTCCGATTGGCTGCAGGAGCTTCCTGCAGCCAATCGGAAGCAGCGCCGTGGTTTCTGAACATTTTGGAAGTTGAATGGACTTCCGGAACGGATTCCGTTCGACTTCCGAGGTACCACTGTAGTGATCCTTCGTTTGTGAAATGCTCTCCCCAGGGACGTTCTCCTGGCACCTTCATTATATATTTTTAGGCACCAGGCAAAAACGTTCCTCTTCAACTGGCCCTTTGTCTGCTTAATATTCTACAGCCTTTTAAATGTGTCTGTGGGAAGGGGGGAGTATTGCTTTGCTGTTTTGTTCTACGTATTTACTTGTTTTTATCTTGTATTTAATTCTGCAAACCGCCCTGAGATCTTATGACGAAGGGCAATATATAAATCCAATAGATAAATAAAAAACAAACAATTGGCTGAATGGCAGCCATTCCTCAAACGGCAGATGGGGAACCTGGTGCCCAGCCAGCATGACCAGCATTGAAGGATATGGGGAGCTGGACCTCCCAACAGCTTCTACAGTGCCATGGGTGCCCTGTTCCTGCTCAAATGGCTTTGACTACGACCACCTGTGCTTTCTGAGTTTAGATGTTGCGAGTTAAGGAAACGAAATGGTTAGTGGAGTATGTCAATCGCCCCGCTAAGCCCTCTGCAATTTCCTTCCTTTGCAGGAGGAGGGAGAGGTGACTTCACCCCACCTGCTTGTTGTGTGTGGCGACCATGGGATGTCTGAAACGGGGAGCCACGGGGGATCCTCGGAGGGCGAAGTGCGAACGCCTCTGCTTTTCGTCAGCTCTGCTTTCGACAGGGCCGGGGGTAAGGGCTGGATTCCTCTTGTTGGTGCTGTTATTTCAGTAAAGAGATCCAGCTGCTTTTATTAAAAAGTGCCGCAGAGGAGTAGCTGCTCCCTTGTGAAATGACACAACTTTGGAAATGTGTGCTTAATGTGTCCTGGTAGACAGACAGTCTTCTTTCAGAAAAAAAGGAGAGTTAAAAATGTCTCAGGTCTGTGGTAGCCCTAGCATTAATAACGTCGGGACAGCTGTACAAATTATTATAGCTAGGAAGTGGAAGGGGCAAGGTTGAATATAAAATGGAAGAATGGTACAAAGAACTGTGGGGATATAGCTATTAATAATCAATTAACATGTGCCATTAAGGTAAGACAAGGAATATGCAAGGAGAAATGATTTTCAGAAGATAGGGAAGGTATTTGTAGAATTCGAACTGTTAAAATGGAAAGGGGTCAAACCAGCGAAAGAGGTGTTGAAATTTTGGGAGGTTGGATAGTTACACTGGAATGGCCTCGGTGGTGGGGCGCACATTTTTTTCCTTATTTATTTATGATTTATTACTTTGTCAAAATAATAAAAAATAAAAAATGTCAGGAATCACCCTTCCCCACTGTAGGTTTTTTCTTTTCTTTTTCCCCCGGACTACCACTCCCCTCCGCCTTAGGTATCACAGTGAAACTTCTGGGTGTAGTGATTAAAATATCTGCAGGGCACCAGGTTAGAGGAGGGTGTCTTATTATTATTATTATTATTATTATTATTATTATTATTACTAATACAGGTATGAACGGCTCCAGCGCTTTACTCCCTTAGAAAGGTAATAATGGGGGGAATCTTGATCTGTTTTGGTTAAAACGTGGCGCTGATAATGCCAAGGTTGCAGGTTCAATCCCCTAATGGGCTGGCTGCATGACTAGATGATCCTCAGGGTCCCTTCCAACTCTACAATTCTAGGATCAGAAGGAACATGATTGTGTAGCAAATACCGCTTTGCATTTATCATATTTTTGGGAAGGCAAACCAGGGAAGTCTTAGCTGGTGTCCGTCTCCTCTCAGGTCTCCTGAAACCTCCAGAGCTTGTTCAGCAGACTGACTTAGCCGTCACGCTGGCCATTGGCCTTGGCTTGCCCATCTCAAGGAACAGCGTTGGGCAGCTTTTGCTGCCTGTCGTGCAGCAGAAGACAGTGAGAGAACAGCTGCGGTACCTGCACTTAAATGGGTTCCAGCTTAGCAGACTCCTCCAGGAGAACATGGCTACCTTTGAAAAAGGCAAGTAAGTTAATGTCTGTGCTTTTTATGATAGTTGTCGAAACGTTCTTAACCCATAGGGAACCCGCTTTGAAGAAATAACAATATTCTGATTGTTAGGGGATTGTAATAGATTTTTGTAGCATGACAGGAGAGAGACAGGATCAAAAGCAACTCTTGTTCTTGTGACTCAACAGTCAGGGATGGTTCCCTCCTCCTAAGGCAGAACCTGCCAATGGTCAGTTTCTGCTATAGTGTGGACATCAGGCTGAGGCATTTAGTAATTTTCACATTTAACTCCTGCCTGTGGAGGGAAATGGCAGCTCCTCTCCCTTATTTAAATTTAGTTCAAACAGTGTATAAAACAAACGAGTTGTTAGCTTTAACAATGGTTTAATGTGGACACGTGCTCATAAACACTTACTTGGGTTTCTTTGCAAACTGTGTTTCGGATTCTGTTTTTAAAAGAGAGTTTGCAACTCAGTAGTTGCGAGGGAACCATTGCAGACCTTTATGTCTCGATACAAGTAAGAAGAATCCTTTCTGCAGATCTCTCAAATAACTTTCTGGTCTGTGTTAATGTCTCTTGTGACTAGATCCTGGATTCCAGCAGTTTAAGATGGCGGAAAAATCCCACGGAAGTTGGATCAAGCTCTATTTGGAAGGGAACACCTCGGAAGTCCTCAGAAACCTTGGCAAAAAAGTTCTCAGGCAGTATTTAGAGGCCATCAGGGTCCTGAGCTCTTCCTTAAGCAAGCAAGTGGCACAATATGACACGTATTCAATGATAGTGGGAACCATCATTGTTCTGGAGGTACGGTTGAGTGTACTGAAGCCATCAAAATTTTCAGTTCAGTCAATAAGTCACTTACACTATCTCTTTTTCAAGTTGGGTGGTTAACCTACTTAGAAAGTACCGTATTTTTCGCTCTATAAGACGCACTTTTTCCCTCCTTAAAAGTAAGGGAAATGTGTGTGCGTCTTATGGAACGAATGCAGGCTGCGCAGCTATCCCAGAAGCCAGAACAGCAAGAAGGATTGCTGTTTTCACTGCGCAGCGATCCCTCTTGCTGTTCTGACTTCACTTCGCTGGAGAGGTGCTGCGCAGAGAGGGAGAGCTGCACAACACCCCTTCAGCGAAGCGGGAGGAGAAATGGAAGGGGCTCCGTTTCTCCGGCCGCTTCGCTGAAGGGGAGCTGCGCAGAGAGGGAGAGAATTTTTTTTTCTTTTCCTCCTCCTCCTCTAAAACTAGGTGCGTCTTATGGTCAGATGCGTCTTATAGAGCAAAAAATACGGTACTTCGTTCATGCTCTGAAACAAGCTGACACAGCACCAGCCTCTTGACACAAATTTAGGTGGCAACATATCACCCAGGAGCAGGGCGTCTTTCTTCAGAAGTCGCTGACCTGGCCTTGCACCTTACATGTGTTCTCTCTGGTTTTCATATGGGCAGTATAAAAATACTGGGATGCAGGTGGCGCTGTGGGTTAAACCGCAGAGCCTAGGACTTGCCGATCAGAAGGTCGGCGGTTCGAATCCCCGCGATGGGGTGAGCTCCCGTTGCTTGGTCCCTGCTCCTGCCAACCTAGCAGTTCGAAAGCACATCAAAGTGCAAGTAGATAAATAGGTACTGCTCCAGCGGGAAGGTAAACGGCGTTTCCGTGTGCTGCTCTGGTTCGCCAGAAGCGGCTTAGTCATGCTGGCCACATGACCTGGAAGCTGTACACCGGCTCCCTTGGCCAGTAAAGCAAGATGAGCGCCACAACCCCAGAGTCGGCCACGACTGGACCTAATGGTCAGGGGTCCCTTTACCTTTATAAAAATACTGTTTTTCTGACCGTAGCGAAAGCTTCACTATCTTGATCCACGCTGCCTATATTTGCGTCGAAAATCTTGTACGTGTAAGACGCCCCATGCTGGATTGCAGACTTTCTCCGCAGTTTCCAAAGTTTTGTTTTCCTACATGGCATTGGGAAGGGGCTGCTATTTGAGAGACCCAAGCCTGAAACTCTTATGAGCGTGGGGAAATATTTTGTGTGTGTTTTTCCTGTTGGATGCTGGCCATAGAGTCTGCCGCTCAAACGCTATAGGTAAAGGTAAAGGGACCCCTGACCATTAGGTCCAGTCGTGGCCGACTCTGGGGTTACGGTGCTCATCTCGCTTTATTGGCCGACGGAGCCGGCGTACAGCTTCCGGGTCATGTGGCCAGCATGACTAAGCCGCTTCTGGTGAACCAGAGCAGTGCACAGAAACGCCGTTTACCTTCCCGTCGGAGCAGTACCTATTTATCTACTTGCACTTTGATGTGCTTTCGAACTGCTAGGTGGGCAGGAGCAGGGACCGAGCAACGGGAGCTCACCCCGTAGTGGGGATTAGAACTGCCGACCTTCTGATCGGCAAGCCCTAGGCTCTGTGGTTTAACCCATAGCGCAAACGCTATAGCATTGGGTAAAAGAGCAAGTCTTGCCTTTGCTCCCAAAATTCTCACGAGCAATAGATGCAGAGAAACGCTGTCTTACTTGGCATGCTGGATAGTTTGAGAAGTCAGCCGGTCTGGTCTGTCCCTTGTGCCATGCACAATGTGAAATAATGCAGGACCCTAACTAAATATAAAAAAGAGCCAGAGTGGTATAGGGGCACGAGAGTGTTGGGCTAAGACCTGGGAGACCAGAGTTCAAATCCCCACTCAGCCATGGCCACTGGGTGACCTTGAGCCAGTCACCATCTCTCAGCCTAGCCCAGCTCACAGGGTTGTTGAAAGGACAAAATGGAGGTGTGCAGTGGGGAGGACCAGGTACGCCCCCTTGAGGCCATTGGAGGAAAGGCAGGATGGAAACGTAAAGTGAAAAAAACCCCCACAAAAAACTGCTTCTTTCACCGGTTTTGAGTTCTAGACTCTCATAGGATGTTCTTGCTTGTTTTCTCCTCCTAGGTGCTGGTGCTGCTTCTCTTGAGTACCGCAAAAGCTCTAAGCAGCAGGGCGGAACTGGAAGTGCCCCTCTCCCCATTGTGCTCTCTGCTGTTCTACCTGACATGCCTGATGCTCTGTGCGGTTCATGTCGTCGTGTGCACTTCGACAGAGAGCTCGTGCTATTTCTGCAGCATCTCCTGGCTGACAGCCATTGGAGTGATCATGCTGATTTCCGGGCTTCTCTGCGTCATTCTCTCTGCCCTGGAAAAGGTGTTTGTGAACCCCAAACAAATGGCAAAGGTAATAGATACAGGAATGTAATTTAAGCTGCTGGGGAATGTGGATCTGTAGTTGTCTTGTGCGTCGTTGCTTCGGAAAACCACTACACCTTTCACATGGTAACTTAAACCAGTGTTTCCCAAACACGGGTCTTTGGCTTTTTTCGGACTACAATTCCCATCATCCTTGACCACTGGTCTTGCTAGCGAGGGATGATGGGAGTTGTAGTCCAAAAACAGCTGGAGACCCAAGATTGGGGAACACTGCTTTAAACCTTTGCAAGGAAAAGCATACATTGTGCACCAGCATGCTGCACATTTATGTTCAGCACCACCACTTCTGCCTGCCGGTAGCCCCTGATAGGCAGACAAGCCCACAATGTTCTCCTTAATGAGACTGACCTGGCACCTACGTTGCAATCTTTTCCATGCTAAGCCAAAGCGTTGATTTTTGTCCCAGGCATTTTAGCTTGTAGAAAGCGTGCTAACAGTTGCATTGGTGTTGTTACTGTATTCGTACTGCTATACAGTTAGTTGCATACTGCCCTGGAACTCTAAATAGGATGTTCTCTCTCCCCACACCATCCCCAGGCTGGAATTGGACATTAAACGACTTCCACTCCTTCGCTTTTCCATTGCCTGTTTAATTTTATTTTTTTAAACCCACCTACTCCTCAACATGCTAGGTTGGTGAGGTCTTGCAGTCCAAGGCTGTTACAAATGATCTTAGTGTGGTGAATTGCGAACATCGATTTGCCACAGTGGTGATATTGCTGCCTGAAAGGTAAGCTGCTCTCAGTTATAATGACTAAATTACCAGTGCCTAAGAGCAGAGTTCAGGGAGATTAGTGGCGGTGGAGCTGCTGGCTCGGCTCTTCCGCAGAGCTTCAACGGGCATCTTTTAGTCTTTGAAAATCGCTGCCTGAAAGCTGCTTCTCCCAGTAATCCATGTTATCCGATTTTTATACTGGAGCGGTAATGAAAACCCTAGTTTTGAAGTCATGTCTATAGATTCCAGTTTAGCTGCTTTTTAACATGCGGTTTCTTGCAAAAGGGCTCTGGGAATACGGTAAGGTAAAGGTAAAGGTACCCCTGCCCATACGGGCCAGTCTTGACAGACTCTGGGGTTGTGCGCCCATCTCACTTAAGAGGCCAGGGGCCAGCGCTGTCCGGAGACACTTCCGGGTCACGTGGCCAGCGTGACATCGCTGCTCTGGCGAGCCAGAGCCGCACACGGAAACGCCGTTTACCTTCCCGCTGGTAAGCGGTCCCTATTTATCTACTTGCACCCGGAGGAGCTTTCGAACTGCTAGGTGGGCAGGCGCTGGGACCGAGCAGCGGGAGCGCACCCCACCGCAGGGATTTGAACCGCCGACCTTTCGATCGGCAAGTCCTAGGCGCTGAGGCTTTAACCCACAGCGCCACCTGCGTCCCCCGGGAATACGGTAGTTTTGTATAAAAGTGGCATAAAATTGTGACGGGGAAAAACTAGCACAGAAAAAGGGGAAGCACGCGAAGGAAATTAAGCCCCTCCCTTTGACTCAACCCCCTTTTTTGACCAGTTTATGTACGTGGGCAGAAGTGTGCAAGCTATGGGGAACCTTAGCTTGGAACTGGTGAGGTGCTGGAATTGGTGAGCACCAAAATCAGTACAGCTGTGAGTTTATGAGCAAACCTTTTAAAGCTACTTTGGTTCCGGTGGTGTTGCTGTATGAGAGATTGAAAAGAAAGCATTAAAGATTACCTTTAGGTTAACAGCGAGTGGTAACTTCCCTTGACATGTAGGTTAACCTTGTGCACTCCTTCAGAATCTTAACATTCAGGTTTTGATAATACAGTCATACCTCGTGTTGCGTTCCGCTCTTGTTACGGACTTTCAGCTTACGAATGTGGCAAACCTGGAAGTGCTTACTTCCAGTTTCGCCACCCAAGCACGCGCAGAAGCGCTCAATCGCGCTGCGCACATGCGCAGAAGAGGCACTCTAGTTGTGGACTTTTCGGGGTGCGAATGGCACCCCGAAATGGATTAAGTCTGCAACTAGAGGTATAGAAATTGTATAGAATTTGAGTATAGAAACTGAGTAGGAGAAAGGGCTACAAGCATTTTTTAATATAATAATTTTTATTAATTTTAACATATTGATTATCAATCATACAACAGAACTTCACTTCTTATACAATATTTTTGCGCTTCCATCCACACCTTAACATACATTGAATTGGTTGATTTGCCTCTGGCTGACCACTGTAATCCATGTGTTGGTAACCACAAGGCTGGATTACTGCTCCCTGGGGACCTAGCTTGGAAGCTCCAGTTGGCAAATCTGATGGCCAGATTGCTGATTGGGGGGGGGGGCACATGGCCAACGACGTGACACCACGGTTAAAACATCTGCACTTGGCTGCCCATTGACTCCAGAGTCATGTTCAAGGTCTTAGTATTAATTTACAAAGCTCTGAACAACTTAGGTCCAGGGTAGGAACTGTTTGAAACCTTACCTTCCAGCTTAGCTGCCTAGTTCATCTGCAGGAGCATTGTTCATCATCTCCTGAGTTGTCAAGGCTTATCTGACAGCAAAAGGGAACTGAGCCTTTAGTGTCATTGGCCCTGCCTGCCCTGTGCAATGCTCTGACAATAGAAATTCAGCAGACTTCTTCCGTGCTGATATTTATGCATCTGCTGAAAACTTTTCTATACTGCTTATGCATCGAAAACTATTGTTGTCGTTTAGTCGTTTAGTCGTGTCCGCCTCTTCGTAACCCCATGGACCAGAGCACGCCAGGCACTCCTGTCTTCCACTGCCTCCCGCAGTTTGGTCAGACTCATGCTGGCAGCTTCGAGAACACTGTCCAGCCATCTTGTCCTCTGTCGTCCCCTTCTCCTTGTGCCCTCCATCTTTCCCAACATCAGGGTCTTTTCCAGGGAGTCTTCTCTTCTCATGAGGTGGCCAAAGTATTGGAGCCTCAGCTTCACAATCTGTCCTTCCAGTGAGCACTCAGGGCTGATTTCCTTAAAAATGGAGAGGTTTGATGTTCTTGCAGTCCATGGGACTCTCAAGAGTCTCCTCCAGCACCATAATTCAAAAGCATCAATTCTTTGGCGATCAGCCTTCTTTATGGTCCAGCTCTCACTTCCATACATCACTACTGGGAAAACCATACTGCTTAATAAATAAATAAAACTGATTAGCCACAAGTGGGAACCATTTACCCCCTCCCAAGCTGAGGGATTCGAGGTGGTGGTCTCCAGTAAAAATAATTATGCTTAATGTTTAATTATGAGCTTTAAGTTTTAAAAAGGAGGGCTTCAAAGAGTTTAAGTGGTATGCCCAAAGAGCAGCCTTCAGCAACCTGGCGCCCTCAGATGTTTTGAACTACAGCCATCACCAGTCGCAGCCAGCAAAGCCATGCTAACTTGGGTCTGATGGTGAGTTATGGTCCAAAACGTCTGCTTGATGAAGGCTGCTATAGACAAAGTCTGAGCATAGGTGGCAAATATTCTTTGATATACCTGTAGTTAAAGAGTTATTATTCCTGATACCTTCTGGCAGTCGAAACTGATTACATTGAATGCATAGACTAGAGCAGTAACTGAATAAGCAAGTCAGTCTTTCTATTTCCCATATATACATCAAGATCCTTTCAAGCACTGCCTAGGCAGTGAAGTCTGAGACGCCTAACATACAGCATTAAAGTTGGTCAACTGAATGGCTGGATATTTTTCATATACCTCTCTCTGCATGTCTTATTAGTGTTCAGATGATAACCCTTTATTTTACTTGACTGCACTTTTCCAGAGTGGTTTTGTTTTTTGTAGAGCTAAGCCAGTGTTTCTCCAACTTGGGACTACAACTCCCATCATCCCTAGCTAGTCAGGAATGATAGGAGTTGTAGTCCAACAACCACTGGGGACCCAAATTTGAGAAACACTGAGTTAAGTGAACTTCAGCTTGCTAAAAAAGGGTACACTCAAGGATTTCTGAAGAGCTATCCTTAAACCGGGTTACTCTGCAGCAATTAACATATAAAATAGCCATTTCCGAGGTAGCCTTGCCTGGCGGCTTCTTAGGAAATAAACCCATAGCTTTAGTATGAGTAATGTAATAACCAGCGGATCAATATTATTCTTGCTGCAGCTGCGAAGCTAAATGAACAACTGTAGATGGTTGGTTTTTTTCCCTTGCATTGCAACACGCTGGGAAATGGGTAGATTTAAAGAGATCAGAGAAACGGCTCGCTACTTACCTCCTTTAGAATTTTCTGATTGCGAAAAGATTTTCTATTTTTAGTTCCACATCGAGGCACTTCATACTCAGTCGCGTGGCTAGAGAGACAATGTGAACTTTACATGGTAATGCCGGTTATTCAGAGAGGAGCCTTGCGCACTCCTTGAAAGAGAACGCGCAGCCGTTTCAAAGGCACAATTAACCGAATGTTGACAGCAACTCTGAATTACGCTGAAATTAACCTTGTTTTGGGCTAGGAATGTAGGAGAATTACATAAAACGTAACAAAAATACCGTTGTCGTTGAAGAAGCCAATGTATGCAATTTCATATGCCGGCGGGCTCTAATGATGCGTTGGATTCTTTCCAGATTATATCGCCAACACATTTTTCTCCCCCCCCCCTCTTCACAGAATCCAGCTGCCGCTACTTCCAGCTGGTCTGAATTTGACGTGCTTATCCTGGCAGGCACCGTTGGCCATGTGTCAAGTCTGGGCGCCAGCAGCTTCATTGAAGAGGAGCACCAAACTTGGTACTTCCTCGTCAGTACCCTCTGCCTCGCCCTCTGCCAGGAGACCTGCAGGCACTATTTCTTGGCTAAAGACTGCGATCTTCAGCTTCCCTCTTCAGTCAAAGCAAGCCCTGAAGAAGTCAAAGGAGCCCACCGCCATAGGGATGATGTTGCCTACCTGCAGGACGCCCCCAGAACGGGCAAGGCTGCCAACTGCGAGAGCACGAGGGGCTCAGAGAAGTGGATGGCGTTGGCCACTCCATGGGTTGTCCTCGTTTGCTGCCGTCTGCTTCGCTCGCTAAATCAGACTGGGGTTCAGTGGGCTCACAAGCCAGATTTTGGCCACTGGTTGACAAGGCGCGTATTTGAATTGCTCTGTATTTGTTTTTGGCAGGATGGGTGATGAATTAAGGCTTGTACATGGCAATTCACCTGCAGGGAGGTGTAGAATGGCTGGGGAAACCCCAACAGATAGGCAGGGTATAAAATTATTATTATTATTATTATTATTATTATTATTATTATTATTATTTAGGGAAGCATAACAAAAGGTCTTTCTTTTGGGCCACAAGCTACTGATTCTTTATGGATCTTGCAGCTTTATTAGCTGGTATTTGTAATCGTTTGTGTTTCATGCCATGCCTTGGAAGGTTTGCTCATATTTTCTTGTTAACCTCCAGAACAGTGGAACGTAGGTCAGCCATCTACCCTGCTTCACTCGAAGGCTCTGAAAAGTTTACACAGTTTTTGAAAATTTGGCAGTGGAGTGTTCTTCCTCCGTTCACTTTCGCTCTTCCAGGGAGGAAGATGGCAACCCCATAGTTTTCTGGGTTAATGACAATTCAGAGGGAGAAAGATGGGAATGTACCATTTGGAATATGGCTGGAGGTTCCCTTACCTCTGAAGCCACGGAGCAACAGACTTTGGCTCTGGATTACTGTTAGTTCATCCCACCCCTCTATCCTGCACTCTACAGACCACTTTGGAAATTGCTGCGGGTTTTGTCTGACCACCCGAAATGCTTTTGTTCTACAAATCAAGGCACAGGTTCACCACCGGCGTCACAATCAGAACAAGCACAATCTTATGAAAATCCTGGCGCCTAGGCCAGGGTGGTGCCAGCCTGCTCATGGTCAAAGCAGCCTCTACGCCAGTCTCTATAGCGGTTCTCAACCTGTGGGTCCCCAGATGTTGTTGCACTACAACTCCCATCATCCCTGAGCTCTGCCCTTGCTAGCTAGGGATGATGGGAGTTGTAGTTCAACACCATCTGGGGACCCACAGGTTGAGAAAGGCTGCTCTAGAATGAATGAGTGGGTGAAGTTCAGGGCCTAGCAACGGCTAGTCCAACAACAGCTGAGGACCCCAAATTTGAGAAACACTGGGCCAGGCTAGTCTTCCCCATGACTTTTCTTTCTATCTCCAGTTAGCCAATGGGGTGCTGAGCCTGAATAGTGTGGTGTATTACTTAAGGCCGCTAAAGGAGTTCACGACAGAGGCCAGATTTGAACTGGCGGCTTCCTGGTTCACTGTTTAATCATGCTGCTGCTCTAGCTCTGCTTGGTAGTTAGATTTATAGAATTGTAGAGTTCGAAGCAACCCAAAGGATCATCTAGTCCAGTGTTTCCCAAACTTTGATTGCCAGCTGTTTTTTGAACTACAGTTCCCATCATCCCTGACCATGGGTCCTACTAGCTAGGGATGATGGGAGTTGTAGTCCAAAAACCTCTGGAGATCAAGTTTGGGAAACCCTGATCTAGTTCAGCCCCCTGCAGTGCAGTTGTATCTATTTGATGCTTTGCAAAAGACTGGAACAATCTTCCTTTGCATCTGCTTGCTTTTTTTAAAAAAAGAAAGTTTCCTTTTGCATCTAGGAAATAGTTACCTGCTCTTGGGTGGAAAAATGATGCTTTCTGAGATAATTTACCAATCCTTAACTACAGACTTCTTTCCAACGGACTTGCTTGGCCTGTGAAAGAAGATTTTTAAAGCAAGCCTAAAAGTGAAGGCTTAAGTGTCAGCTGCCGTTGTGTAGCAGCCCACCCTAAATCTGCAGTGAAGCTGCCTTATACCGAGTCCGGCCATTGGTTTACACAACCTCACTCTGGCTCTCCAGGTTTTTGGGCAAGGTCTATTCCAGCCTTACCTAGAGACACCAGGATTGGGACCTTCTGAATGTCACGGAGATGTTCTATCACTGAGCTATGACACTTCCTTGTTATATTCATGTGCAAAAATAAGGTAGGGGGGAGGAAGGTGCCAGGCACCCAGAATGAATGCCATGGCATAAATAGCTCTCTGTGCTCCGTGCTAAAAATATAGCGAAAACTCTGCTCCAAGGCAATCGAAATTCTCTGGTGCAAAAAAAAAAAAAAAAAAAAAGCTGAATTGTGTCCCCTGTATAAACTAGGCAAGTTTGTGAGATTTCTCTAGTTTTGCATAACACTGTGCTTGATACTATTTTAATTTATTTATTTTTGCATTGGATATTCTGCTTCCGCTAATTGTGATGAGGGGCAAGGAGCTGGAACTCGTGACTTCTGAAATTTCACCAGGTGTTGGCACTGCACTTTGAAGAATATATTTGCAACCCTAATGGCTAGAAAGCTGCTCTTTTGCTGGAGCAGGGATTGGGGGGGGGGGGAGGAGAGCAAAGCCCTTTTACAAATGGTGCTTGGAACATTTGACTGTCCCAAGCCCAATTCCAGTTTTCTCAGGGTAGTAAAATTGTCCCCAAGCAGATCCACGTGTATGATATCAGAAGAAATGTATTAAGGCTGCAATCCTGAACCCACTTACCTGTGTGTAAACCCTATTGAGTTTAGTAGGGCTTACTTCTGAGTAAACATGGTTAGGTTTGTGCTGTAATTCTTCTTTGGATTACCTTTTGTTGGGAAAACCCCCAATGGGGCAATAAATCCCAATAATTTACACTGGCTGGGGCAAATACATCTAGTTATAATTAGCTGTATCTGTATCTATGGTTTAGGATAGGGAAAATTCCTCTGCTGTAATCAAGAGGCAATTCCATTTTTTAATAATAAAAAGTGTCTGGAACAATGTGACAAAATGAAGTAATATGCAATTTAGACAAAAGCATATATATCAGGGTATGAGATTTGCTGTTTTTAGGTTGAAACTAGTTAACTCTTTAGCCTCCTTCCCAATAAACAACTTTAATACAGGTCCAACCAACCAGCAATTTCAAAAAATGAACTTGCAGTAGCTGAATCTGTTAAAATGGATCTAATTGAAATTATTCTTGTGTTTTTGCAGTTCTGAACATAAAGCTGAACTTTCTCTCGTGGCATCTGTATCTCTAGTTATGATTTTTATTCTTGTGCAGCGGAGATGTTCTCTGGTTTCAAAAATAGCAATGGCACTTGGACTCTTGGGAGTGTACAGTTACCGGGCAGCCATTGGAAATGTGGAATTTCCATGGCAACGAGACAGCAAAGATATTTCAAAGTAAGTTCATTAGCAGCTATGTAAATGTACTTAACACTGCAAGGTCTAAAAGGAAATGTTATACGAGCGAGCGGTGTGTTGGTTTGGGCATGAGCCTTAAGAGCTGCTGCAGGTTGCCAGGGACCATTGCAAAATGGGAAGCCTCTGTAAGACTCTTCTGCCTTGGTCAGACCACAACTGCAATACTGTGTCCAGTTCTGGGCACCGCAATTTAAGAAGGAAATTGACAAGCTGGAATGTGTGCAGAAGAGGGTGACCAAGATGATCAAGGGTCTGGAAACCAGGCCTTATGAGCAGTAATTGAGGAACTTGGGTATGTTTAGAGTAGATGTTGTTTAGTCGTTTAGTCGTGTCCGACTCTTTGTGACCCCATGGACCAGAGCACGCCAGGCACTCCTGTCTTCCACAGCCTCCCGCAGTTTTGTCAAACTCATGCTGGTAGCTTCAAGAACACTGTCCAACCATCTCGTCCTCTGTTGTCCCCTTCTCCTTCTGCCCTCCATCTTTCCCAACATCAGGGTCTTTTCCAGGGAGTCTTCTCTTCTCATGAGGTGGCCAAAGTATTGGAGCCTCAGCTTCAGGATCTGTCCTTCCAGTGAGCACTCAGGGCTGATTTCCTTAGGAATGGAGAGGTTTGATCTTCTTGCAGTCCATGGGACTCTCAAGAGTCTCCTCCAGCACCATAATTCAAAAGCATCAATTCTTTGGCGATCAGCCTTCTTTGTGGTCCAGCTCTCACTTCCATACATCAGATAGCCATCTTCAAATATCTCAAGGGCTGTCACATGGAAGATGGAGCTAAGTTTGTTTTCTCCTGCTCTGGAGGCTAGGAGTCGAACCAATGGCTTCATGTTACAAGGAAGGAGTAAACATCAGGCGCCTTCCAACTCTACAATTCTGTGATTCTATAATGCACTGTGGTGATGAGGAGGCACCTAGTCAGCTTGGAGATACATGGTTGGCTCATTGCAGGCGACCAGCTGAGTGTTAAACGACAACACGAGGGATACTTGGGGATCAGTTTGACAGCAAGGTTCCGCAAATCTCTCCGTTTCCTAGTTGCAGCCACCTGCTCTTTCACAAATGTCTTTGAGGGCTTCTAAGTCGGAAGCATGATCCGCTGAACTTTCAAAGCTGCAGGTTCCGTGTGTGACTCTTCCTCCCTTAAAGCTGATGGCTTAATATCGCCATTACAGTGTGAAGAGCAGTTTAGAGGCATGTGATCTGAGGCTTCTGAAGTACAACAGCTCTTTTTTTAAAATGCATCTTTAACTGGGTTGATATATTATAATCATTTTGTACTGTTATTTAAAATTGTCTAGTGTTTTTTATATATATACACACTACACACACACACACACACACACATATATATATACATACATATACACACACGCATATTTATACACACACACATATATGTACACACACACATATTTATACATATATATATATATATATATATACATACATACATACATACATACATACATACAGTGGTACCTCAGGTTACATACGCTTCAGGTTACAGACGCTTCAGGTTACAGACACTTCAGGTTACAGACTCCGCTAACCCAGAAATAGTGCTTCAGGTTAAGAACTTTGCTTCAGGATGAGAACAGAAATCGTGCTCTAGTGGCCAGTAGCAGCGGGAGGCCCCATTAGCTAAAGTGGTGCTCCAGGTTAAGAACAGTTTCAGGTTAAGAACGGACCTCCGGAACGAATTGAGTACTTAACCCGAGGTACCACTGTGTATACACACACACACACACACACACACACACACACACAATAAATTGTATGCCTCCTTGACTGGACTACACCCCAAAAGTTGGCCTATAAATAAGTTCATTAAAAATACAGCAAGAAACTTCTGCTTCTGAACGTCAATGAGAACACTCATTTTAATAGCTAGAAATCTCGAGAGTGTTTGTAGCTACATGTACGAACTAGAACACTAGGATGCATTCCTGTAACTTTTAAGGAGAGGTGGTTGAATTGATGTTTCCCCTGCAACTAATTGGTGGTCTCTTCATTTATGAAGCAAGTAAGGTTTTTAAAAGTAGCTTGGACTTGTGGTTTGTGGAGGTCCTTGTCTCTGATGACACGGCCAAATGTAGCCTTTCCTCATCCCCAGTAAGTCATTTTCACCAGTTGCATGTACAGCATTTCCCTGTCCTTTTGCCTGATTTTGCTTGATTCATAAAACCAGCAGAGTTGTGCTCAGGTTGTTTGTGGGCAAGACAGGTGGGGTTTGGACAAAGGGAAGAATATGGGTACACAAAGGTGTGAAGACCTGGGAGTTGGGTGGGTGAGTGTTATTTGGGTACATGCCATTTTCCCTCCGAATTTTATATTCAGTTGGGGGAATACTGAAAAGGAATCACTATAAAATACTTTCTCTTTTGAAATGAATAAGATGCTTTTTTAAGACAAGGTTTTACTTGCTTTAAAATGTATACTATGAAGAGTTTTATGTAAAATGATCTACAACAACATTAGAAAGTGATGATTTCTGTGTTTGCTGTAATGACATATACACCCCTCAAATATAATACAGTCATACCTTGGAAGTCGAACGGAATCCGTTCTGGAAGTCCGTTTCAACTTCCAAAATGTTCGAAAACCAAATTGTGGAAGCTCCTGCAGACCATCAGAAGCCATGGAAGCCCCGTCAGACATTTGGGTTCCAAAAGAACATTCACAATCTGGAACAATCACTTCTGGGTTTGCGGCATTCGGGAGCCAAAAGGTCCAAGTTCCAGGGCATTCGGGATTCAAGGTACGACTGTGCTGCAAAAGTTTAACTATCTAAATATGCAGCAAGTCATCAACATTATGACTGTGTGAGACCATTCTTCCAAACAGTACACTTTCTTTTGTTAATAACAAAATTTCTACTTTCTGTTTTCAACATTTATTTTCCCCAACTTATTATCATTATGATTATTTATTAAATTTATTAAATCCATAGATCTCAGGGCATTCAGCTTATCAGATGACAAACGCTTAAGATACGTGTACTTAAGGTACCGTAGGGCAAAGCACTTTGCAGCTTTCTCTAGTATTTGATCATATATTAGTAATTTTGCTTCTACAGAACAGAGGCATACTTTTTGAGTCTGCAATTCTTTGTGTGCTTATCATGGGAGAACTTCCCTAAACAGAATGGATTTTACTTCCTAACAAGCATGCTTAGGACTGCTTTGTGAATTTCATAAACCCAGCAAACGGTATACTTTATAAATAATGCATTTTATACTGATAAAGCCATAAAATAAAGGTAGGGTTTATGTGAATGTTAAATATTGCATATATTTCAGTTCCTCTCCCAAACTTGTTTTGGCAGGGATGGGTGAAGAAGAGAGAGAAACCAATAGGTCCTTTTAAAAAAATAATGACTTCAACATTTTCAGAAAGTTTAAGTCTCTGTTATGTAAGATTTGCAGCATATTGATATAATAGGTATTCAGCGCTGATAATAGAAAGTGGAACTCATTTAGCTGTTTAATTTAGGATTGTATCCAATATTAGTCATACTCTGAGTAAACTCATAAAAATAGGCCAATTAATTCCAGTTGGTCTACTCTGAGTAGGACTTAGTTGGATGCAACCCTTCATTTAAATGACACATTTGTTTATATGGATTGATTTACTAGTGGCATAGTTTACTTTAACTTTTTGGTGGATGTTTTTCTTTCTTTCTTGAAACAGAACAGAAACGTTATAACTGCTTCAATTGAAACCAGAGGGTATTTTTTAATGCAATTAGGGTAGTGAATAACTTCTTTTTGAAATGCCTACCAAAAACCTTCTTCTGACAGCTTAAGTGCAATCAGCATTTTAATTCCAATTATCATAGACTGAAATATAATGTTGTTTTTTTAAAAAAATCTCTTATCATAGAATTGTACAGTTGGAAAGGGACCCTTTTGTAATTTGCTTAAATTGCTGGTCTTTGGTAATACAGTGGTTTTCAAGATCTCTTTAGATAATGCCAGAGAAATGTTATGCTATCAACTGGAGATGTGAAGGTGCCTTAAAGATAATGGCGTTTGCTAACTGAGCAAGGTTCGGGATACACACACACACATACATATACATACATATATACATATACATATACATATACATATATGTATGTATGTATGTATGTATGTATGTATGTATTCCCTACCTGCCCTTCACCACCAACATCCCAGGGGGAATTGCCATAGTATAAAAAGACAATACTAAAATCCGTTAATGCCAACCAACCAACCAAACAAACAAGGAACCTTCCTTTTTAACATGGAGGAAAGCTATTTAGGGGGGAAATAAAAGCAAAAACACTTCCTCCCTTTATTTTTTACCGGCAGGGAGCGCTTTCCAGTTTTTTGTTCACATTCCCTGTTTATTTTGCCTGTTAGCAGCCTCTGCATAATTAGCCGAGCTCTTGAGAGTTTTTGAGAGCAGGAAGTTCTTCTGAAAGAGTTGGTTTGTGTGCTTGCGAGGGGTTAAAGTTGGCTGCAGCCTCAGGCTTCTATCCTTATTTATCAGTGTGTGTGTGTGTGTGTGTGTGTGTGTGTGTGTGTGTTTTAGGAAGGTGGAGGGAGAGAGGAAACAAAGCCTGCAAACTCTTCAAAGTACAGTAGTTGAGCGTCCATTTTGGTGAACATCTGCAGCAAACCCAGAAGTACTGGAACGGGTTACTTCTGGGTTTGCCACATGCGCAGAAGCACAAACTGCTCTGTGTGTGTGTGCGTGTGTGTGCGCAGAGTGTCCCTTTCGTCGAGCGTCTGGGCTCCGGAATGGATCCCGGACACAAAACAAGGTACCACTGTATCTGTAAAGTTCATCTGTGCTTACCCCCGCGAAGCTGTCCAGCTTTTGTTCACCGGTATGTTGCCTTGTTGAAACACGTATCACGAGGTTATTATAATCAGTGTCGGATTTACGTATAAGTTAAACTAGCTATATCTTAGGGACCCACTCTCTTGGGCCCCCCAAAATTTTTTAAAGAAGAAACAAGTCTGGATGTATATTTCCAAAATATAAGATAAAAAACAAATAGAATAGAACCTACATACAGTTAGAGCTTAATAATTATTTCATTATTAATATACTTCTTCTTAATTGCATTTCACTATTAATATCCTTCTTCTTAATTGTATTTCAGTTCAACACTTAATTTGATAAAATACATATTTTGTTGTGTGCAAATGGCTTTATATACCTATTAGGTCCATAAATTACCATATAGCATATATTCAACACAAAAAAACAGCGACAATTTGTTGTTGACAAAGGACAGCTTGACATATAAAGGGCCCCATTACCTTCAGTAGCTTAGGCCCTCATCAAACTTAAATCCAGCCTTGATTATAATACTGGTATGACAATTTATCGCACACCTCTAGTAGCGGACGAGATGCTTTGAATGTTAGCATTACTTCTACTTTCTTTCAGTGTTCAGGTACAGGACGGTGCGCAGGTGAGTTCTGGACACGCCACACTGAGGCGTACCAGGCCTCTTCAGTGCTCTTCATGAATGCAATGGGAGCCTAGGACATGCTGGCAGCTCGATGGCAGATATACAGGTTTCCTCAGCAGATAAGCCAAAGTTTTTCTTGGCAATAAAAAGTTTGAAAGCCCCTGGGTATAATGGGTTTGGCTGCAGCCATCGTTGAAACCGGCGTGTGATTTTAAGTCTAGTTGTTTAAAGCTCTGGCTTCTCTCGCCTTTTCTTGTTCCGATTCCCCAAAACCATTAGAAAGTGCAATTCATCAGGTAATGGTGGTTTACAGAATAACAGGTCCTTTATGCACCCTGGTTGTGTACAAAAATCCAATTCCTGCTGATGTTCAAAAGGCATGTGAATAGTGGAAATCAGCCCGTCAACACCTTCCCCTTATTTTTAGCCCTCCCATCCCTCTTGAGGTATTTGAAGGAGTTCAGCAGGGGTCTGATTGCCTTCAAATTCAACATCCTCCTTCAAAGTGATTTCCAGAGAAAGAAAGGGAGATAAAGGCCCTGTGAGCTTGAGTCAGCTGTTCATTTCTTTGCCTGGGTGCTGGGCGCCAACTCAAATGAAAGACACCACTGAGAACATGGTCTTCGGATGCAGGAATTGTTATTCCATGCACTATGTTTTGGGTTTAACTGCTAAATCACATGTTTTTATATAGATTTGATGCTAAGACTAGTACTCTTTACCTCTAATATTGTTTCTCTGAATTGCTTGTCATTAGCATTCCTTCGGGCGGGGGTCCAGTATCCCAAGATTCTGCTATGAGGGATCCAAACCCCTGGATCCAGCAAGTGTTAAGATATAAGTCAGGCTAGCTTCCTGTTGAGGCGATTGCCTGGGCGATGGTCCATTAAGGGGATCAAAGGAATGGGGCTCTGTGCTTGGTGCAGGTACCTTACCCCAGTTTGTGGGTAGTTGGAAAGACAAAGCTGGGGATGAGAACAAAGAGTTGTCAGTGATGTGAGCTTAGAAGCAAGCAGCAAACTGGGAACTGAGAGAGAGACAGCTGTGGCTTTGGAGGAAGCAAGGCCCTCTTGGGTGCGAATGCTGTGAACCCCTTAAACAATATAACAGAAAGACACCACAGTCTCCACTGTGCCTCATTCCAAAGGAAACCCAGACCCTGGGTAAGTGCCTGGTACCCCTGGAATCTTGCACTGCTCGCTTGGATAGCGGGGTGGCACGCAGCAAATACTTTTTGCACTGTGAGTAGGAATGGTTAGGATCGCACTATAAATTTCTAGTCCTTACCAATGGAGATGTGATGGCAGGTTATGAAATAAGAGGTGAAATGACCCCAAATCTTTTAAACACCCATTCTTTCAAAGTTTGAACAGACTTTGGATGGAGCTGTTGAAACTTTGAAAGAGTGGGTGTTCAAAAGATTTGGGGTTTACTCAGAAAAAATTCCTGCTTAGTTCAGTGTCCATTGTTCTTTGGCAAATGTGCACAGGATTGCAGCATTAGGTTTCGTCATGGGAATAACATCTCCATAACGGGTATAAAGGCTCCAGATTTCCATAGCTGAATAAACGTACAGGGTTATGGTTGAGAGTTGTAGAACAGGAAGTTCTGAGGGCAAATTTTACTCAGCATCCCATCAGGGTTCAAAATCAGCAGGGCGCTAGACACATTTTGTGCCTAGAGATTCTCCATTTGCAAGCACCTCACAGAGTCTGGGTGCCATTTTTTGCACCCGGCTGACACTCAAGGATTACTGAAATGTATGTGCTTTGAAGCATCAAAGTATGTGTTAAGGACAGACAATATATTAAGGAGTTTTAACAATAAAGTGTAGAGCATTTTCAAAACTGAAGTATGCTACTAATATTTTTTATTGTGAACACCAAATTAAACATGTATTAACAATTTCTGTTAAAAATGTGATGTTAAAAATGTGTCACTTATGTGAATTGCATATTAATTCTTGCTTATCAAAATAATAAATAAAAAGTGTTGCTGACTGCCCCACCCCGTGACAACTAGACATTCTGTTTGGGTGCCCACAACCCAGTTCCCAGAAGCCTTTTGGCTCCTAGCTTTTCTATCCCAGTTACTAACACTGTATCCCATGGGGGTACAATCCACCAGGAAGATTTCCACACAGAACTCTTTGATTTATTCCAGTCACTTCTTGTTAATATCTTGTTCCATTGGTAATGACACCCCAAAACCCATTGCCTTACTTTGCTTCCTGGATGGGCCTAATTTGGACTCTTCATTCCTCCAGGAATATTTATTCTAGTTTCAACAGAAGCAGATTTTTGGACCCATCAGATGCTGAATTTGTTCTATCTTTTCTCTCATTTTAGGGGCATAATTGAAGCACGTTTCGTCTATGTCTTCGTTCTTGGCATCGTCTTCACAGGCACCAAAGACTTGCTCAAATCTCAGGTTCTCTCGACAGACGCTAAGACAAAGTTTATAGGATTGTGGGAAATCTACAGTGGGTTGGTCCTGCTGGCTGCGCTCTTACTCAGGCCTCACAACTTGCCCGTGTTGGTCTTCTGTCTTCTCATCCAAGCCATGATGACAAAGTACGTCTGGAAGCCGCTGGAGTTTGATGCAGCTCAGGTTACCATCATGCATTACTGGTTTGGACAAGCATTCTTCTTTTTCCAGGTAAGCGCATATTGTCTTTAGAAGGAACGTACAGTGGTGCCCCGCAAGACGAATGCCTCGCAAGACGGAAAACTCGCTAGACGAAAGAGTTTTCCGTTTTGGAGGTGCTTCGCAAAACGAATTACCTATGGGCTTGCTTCGCAAGACGAAAATATCTTGCGAGTTCCTGCGGGTTTTTTTTCCTCCCCCCCCCTTTTTTCTAAGCCGCTTATCTGCTTATCCGCTAAGCCGATAAGCTGCTAAAAGCCGCTAAAAGCCGCTAAACCGCTAATAGCGCTAATCCGCTAAGCCGTCAATGGGCTTGCTTCGCAAGACGAAAAAACCGCTAGACGAAGAGAATCGCGGAACGGATTCTTTTTGTCTTGCGAGGCACCACTGTACTTCCTCGGTTGTAGCCAGTTTCTTGTTTCAGTTCAGATGCTTGCCTCTTAGGCAATAAACTCTTGACCAGGAACTAGGTCTACATTGAGAATGGAATTTGGACACAGGTTAGCAGGGCCCATTGCTGCAGCTGTTGTTATCTGCACACATGCCATTTCCCTTGTGGGAGTGGTTCAAAGAGTTAAAGAGGCCAGATTCATCTATGGTGCCTCCAGTTGATTACAGTGATACCTCGGGTTAAGTACTTAATTCATTCTGGAGGTCCGTTCTTAACCTGAAACTGTTCTTAACCTGAAGCACCACTTTAGCTAATGGGGCCTCCCGCTGCTGCTGCGCCGCTGTCATGCGATTTCTGTTCTCATCCTGAAGCAAAGTTCTTTACCCGAGGTAATATTTCTGGGTTAGCGGAGTCTATAAGCTGAAGCGTATGTAACCTGAAGCGTATGTAACCCAAGGTACCACTGTATTTCTGTCCAAAAGTGATCTGGGGCCAAGATACTTCAGGGGAGTACTTCCTCCTATCTGCACAATTCTTATGCCCCAGTACACCTCAGTTTTATGTGGTGGTGGACCCTAAGAAATTTGCTTGAGGGAGACCAGAATCATCAGGTTCTTTTCCATCCAGGTCTTTGGCTTGAAAGAAACCCATGTGGTTGTCCTTTTTGGGCTTTCAGGGAGCATTTAAAACCTTCCTCTTCATGTTTTTTGTTTTTGTTTTTAATATTTTAGCAAGCTGATGAATGGTTCATATTTATATTTTGTTTACCACTTAACGCTCATCGGAATTAAATTTTTGTTTTTCATTTGCTGGACCGAAAGGCAGTTTATGGAAATGAATTACTGGGTGTTTTGTGTAGCATTGTGGCAGCCTTGGGTTTCTAGGCAAGTTCTGTTTTCATTCAAAGCATTTAAAAAGACCTCTTGCTTCTAAAGAGACTTAAAGCCACTTACCAAGAAATTTCAGCAATGCCAACAATGGCCAGATCTTGCCAGCTTTAATTCAATTTATGAAAATTCAGATTGAGTCCTTTTCAAAGGTTAATTGTAGTTCTGCTTAAATGCAACCTTCATATGGAAAGCAGAGAAGTGGCATGAAGAATTTCTGTAGTGGCTATTGTACCTTTGTACTACAAAAATGTTTGCCTGTGGAGACTGGCAATTAAGTTTTGAATAACTGAAAGTCCCAAAATACAGATGATCCTCCTTTATAGTGGAGAACATACTAATGTGTATGGAATACATGAAGTGTATGTGGTGTTAGGGGAGGGGTAGTTCCTCTGGTGGAGGACATATTGTGCTCCTTCTGGGATAGTTCTTCCACCTTTGATCCCAACCCTGCACTCACCTTTCACCTGCAGCTGCCAGAAACTGTCAGCATATGACAGCGGCCACACCTTGGGAAATGGCTTTGACCGGCTGGTTAAACCAGATGAGGTTAGCTGATGGGTCTCAAACATTTGATGATTTAGGCATGCAAAGACAGGCCCGGCAGATTGAACAGACTAGACCAAAGGTGTGGGTCTAATGGTCAAGAAAGTGGTTTCTACACTTGTAAGGGGCAGATGGGGCTTGTCAAGTTGGAAGGGTAGCCCATCTAGGAGAAGAAAAACTGACCCCCAACCTCTGCTGCCTTGTGGCTATACTCATTCATGAGATCAGCTTCAGAAGTAAACCCTGAGGAAAAATCTGTACCCACTACCTTGTGGGACATCTTCAGGAGAAGAAAAGGCAAAGGAGTTGTTGTTGTTGTTGTTTAGTCATTTAGTCGTGTCCGACTCTTCGTGACCCCATGGACCAGAGCACGCCAGGCACTCCTGTCTTCCACTGCCTCCCACAGTTTGGTCAAACTCATGCTGGTAGCTTCCAGAACACTGTCCAACCATCTCGTCCTCTGTCGTCCCCTTCTTGTGCCCTCCATCTTTCCCAACATCAGGGTCTTTTCCAGGGAGTCTTCTCTTCTCATGAGGTGGCCAAAATATTGGAGCCTCAGCTTCAGGATCTGTCCTTCCAGTGAGCACTCAGGGCTGATTTCCTTCAGAATGGATAGGTTTGATCTTCTTGCAGTCCATGGGACTCTCAAGAGTCTCCTCCAGCACCATAATTCAAAAGGCAAAGGAATTAATGCTACACAAATCCGGAGTGGAGTCCCTAAGGCAGCTGGATGATGTCTCGTATGCCTCCTTCCAGCAACTCCTGCAGCCAAGCTGGTACCAGATTTATTGCTCTGCTTTCCTTTGGATCACATCAACACGGTCGAGAAGGGACTTCCGAGGAAGGCAACCCAGGACTTCCATAGACACTGCCCAGGCTTGCACCGCAGGGAGATCACTTTGGTGCTGCTAACACAACAAAAACAACACAGAAGGCAGCAGTTGTTACCGGTCTCTGCAGCCACCGCAGGCGCTGTGATTCTCCAGTCGTTGGACTTCGCCCCCAGAGGCGCACTCCATTGTATTCTTGAGACAGATGGATGCCAACAACAGCATGAGGAAACTCTCTCTGGTGAATTTCTTGCATGTAAATTCACCACTCAAGTTTTTAAAAGAGGAAATGGGGATTTGCATCCCTTCCACCTGTCCGTCAAGGCACTCAGAACACCTTCTAATAAAATACACGTTCAAGCCAATTCAGAATACTTGGTACAGGATTAGTGGTTCTGGCAATGGAAAGACACCCCTTTATTTTTCCACACCCAATACTTGTTCTTTAAAACCTGTCCTGTTTCCTACCGACACACTGCTAGGCATACAATCTCTTTTGGCTTTGCTTCACTATTAATAGAAACGCATGCCCTGCACCCAGAAAAGTCATTAAACACTGCTCCCCCCCACCTCCATGTTAAAAGAAGCTTGAGTGATTAACAGGCAGTCGGTCTTCATAAAATAGTTCATGTGATCAACCCTGTAACTGAAATTGGAAACGCTTTTAGAAGCCTCAGGAATACTATTTTTGGAATACTCTTAAATTAAACTCTGTGTTGCCATTTTCTCTTAGTTGTCTTATTGTGTAGAACTGCTGGCAATTAAGCAATGCTGGTGAGATGCATATGGTTTCTTTGCAGACTTTCTGTTGCATTAGAGGCTACAGTATATTGGTAAAGTCTTGGTTCATACTTTGGTTTAATTGAATTATCCATCCATGCACCCCTCCTGCGACAGATTGGCTAATGATCCTGAAGTTCTGAGGCAGCGAGTACGAGTAGCTTTTAAAGATCCCATTAAAACCTAATGAAAAGTACTGCTTATATACTTCCCTCCATCTCCCTGTACTTATTTAACGCAAGCTTCCTCAGGATTATTCTAGAAAGGAAACCCTTAAGCTTCTGAAATATTTGGAGGCCTTGCGTTTACAGTGGGGATATATGTGTGTGTAGAGTTTATAGGGTAGACAGGAGGATGTCTGCACACCAGAGTGCTTGGATGGGATCATGGCGGTGTTAACAGGATACTGTTAGTTCTTAGGGATTGTTTACAGCAGGACCCAAACCAATGGATTCAAGTTACAAGCATGGAGATTCTGGCTAAACACCAGGAAGAACTTTCTGAGGGTAAGAGCTGTTTGACAGTGGAACGAACTCCCTCAGAAGGCAGTGGACTCTCCTTCCTTGGAGGTTCTTAAGCAGGGGTTGGCAAGGTTTACCGGCCCTGGGCCAGATCACTCCCGTGGAGATCGTCCGTGGCCAGACTGGCACAGTGCGACACCAAAAATTGCATCTGCGCATGTCTGTGGCACCATAAACCGCTTCTGTGCATGCCCAGATGCCGGAGATCGCGCTTGCGCAGAAGCGATTTTCGGCGTCTGGACATGCGCAGATGCGATTTTCGATATCTGCCCATGCGCAGACATGATTTTTAGCGCCACTTGGGGAATCCCCGCACCGTGCTGCACCACTTTAGCGCAGCGTGAGGGGGACTCGCCGAGCGGGAGGCTTGGTTCAGGGGCGGTTTGTGGGTCGGTAAAACGGTCTTCATGGGCCGCATCCAGCCCATGGGATGCATGTTGCAGACCCCTGTTTTTAAGCATAGGTCAGTTGGCCATGTGTCATGGATGCTTTAGTTGAGATTCCTGCATTGCATTCTACGATTCCCATCAAGGCCCCTCAAGGAAGCATATTTAATGTCTCAGAATATCACAAGGTTCTTCCTCTGCGGACCTCATGGACTTGGGTGCGTAGCTTGTCTCTGCATTTTCCTTGGGCTCCGAGAGCCTTCTGGCAGTTCCCTCACTGCGAGAAGTGAAGCTACAGGGAACCAGGCAGAGGGCCTTTTCGGTAGTGGCGCCCGCCCTGTGGAACGCCCTCCCATCACATGGCAAGGAAAGAAACAACTATCTAACTTTTAGAAGACATCTGAAGGCAGCCCTGTTTAGGGAAGTTTTTAATGTTTGGTGTTTTCCACTTTTTATTATTAATATTTTGTCGGGAGCCGCCCAGAGTGGCTGGGGAAACCCAGCCAGATGGGCAGGGTATAAATAGAAAATTATTATTATTTTTATTGGGGCATGCCATAGTCCTAAAGTGGGTAAATCTGAGGAGAAATCTGATTTAAGAGATTAAAGCTTTTCCTGGCTGCAGAGAACCTTCCAACATACACTTATTTGCCAGAGAATGGCGCTGTGGGTTAAAGCCTCAGCGCCTAGGGCTTGCCAATCGAAAGGTCGGCGGTTCGAATCCCTGCGGCGGGGTGCGCTCCCGCTGCTCGGTCCCAGCGCCTGCCCACCTAGCAGTTCGAAAGCACCTCCGGGTGCAAGTAGATAAATAGGGACCGCTTACCAGCGGGAAGGTAAACGGCGTTTCTGTGTGCGGCTCTGGCTCTGGCTCTGGCTCTGGCCAGAGCAGCGATGTCACGCTGGCCACGTGACCCGGAAGTGTCTCCGGACAGCGCTGGCCCCTGGCCTCTTAAGTGAGATGGGCGCACAACCCCAGAGTCTGTCAAGACTGGCCCGTACGGGCAGGGGTACCTTTACCTTTTTTTACCTCTCGTATCGGCCATAGAGCCCTGGAAGACTCCAGAGAATGTTCCGGTGTGTTTCAGGGCATTATTTCAGGTCGTACATTATTACAATCTGCTGGGCCTCCACAGAGCCCCAGATGAACCGAGAATGTGCTACAATGTGCTTAACATTTCCCCGTGGCTGCACATTGCAAGGGAAGATTAATAATAGCTGTTGGCAACCGGTGTTTCAGGAAAGATTGCCCAGCGTTATTAATCTTCTTTGAGGAGCCCCGATGAGCGTCTGAGGAATTCTGAGTTAAACATAAGGACATAAGATGAGCCTGTTGTTCAGGCCAAAGGCCCATCTAATCCAACATCCTATTCTCACAGAGGCCAACCAGATGTCTCTGGGATTTCTGCAAGCAGATCCTGAGCCCAACTGCACTTAGCAACTGATATTTCAAGCATTTGGCCCTCCAGCAGAGTTAACTCTGAATTCCCTGAAATGTAGTTTGAAAGATACTTCACCCTCAGTCCCGTGATTCTGGTTCTTGTGCCTGAGACTGCACTTTCTGCACTGTCATTTAAATTGTTTTGCATGGTGTTGCAAGAACTCCCATAAGAAATTGGAGCCTATTTCGTTGCTTGATCTGAAGCTTTACCACCAAGTTTGGAAATACATGTCTCAGAAATAGATAGCAGTTCTGTTATGTACTGAAATTCTCACCCTGGGCCAGCAGGGGGATACTGTAGATAGTTTTCACTCAGGTCCACATATGCAAATTAGGGATTGAAAGTGATGTTCAGTGATTGGATAGTTCCAGAAAGTGGTTACTGTTGCGTTGTAGTGGAGCTCTATATAAGCAGGCTGGCTGAATCCTTCAGTTCAGTTCTGTTCTGGCCTGTGAATAAACAAGAGCTGTTTGAAGAATCGCTGTGTCGTCTGATATGTTCACCCACAACTTAACAAGTTCTCTACCTTAACTTTTTTTTTCAGGGCTGTGGGATGGCTTTGTATTCCTTCCATCTCTTTTGTTTTGCTCTCCAGGCAAGGAGATACAGGAGCTTTTGCCCTAGGTTGAAGAACTCTTTAACTGCCACCCCGACTCAACCCTTTCGTAGATGCTTAGCACTGATAGTCCGTTGAAATGTTTATCTCTGTTTTCCCAGCTGGCCAGGCCACCATTTTGTATTGGGGCAGAACAAGTGAAGCTCATCGCTTCTGGGGTGTGTGAATCGGGACAGTGGCTTGTAGGGATATGCAAAGAATATTCCCTTCTAAGATTGGAACGAATCACCCTTCCATTCCTTTTTCCCACTTGTGTCGTTTGAAATTCTTTGCTACTGGGGCAAGTCCGAGGGCAAGGACTGTCTTAGGACTGATTTTTGTAAGCTGCTATGAGAGCCATTTCCAGTTAAAAGGCAGGGTATAAAAGCTGTATGTAAATAATAAACACACACACATATATATATTAGCAGGGTAGGGTGAACTATTTATTCAGAGAAGATTTTTTTTTTGTTTAGTCGTCTAGTCGTGTCCGACTCTTCGTCACCCCATGGACCAGAGCACACCAGGCACTTCTGTCTTCCACTTCCTCCCGCAGTTTGGTCAAACTCATGCTGGTAGCTTCGAGAACACTATCCAACCATCTTGTCCTCTGTCGTTCCCTTCTCCTTGTGCCCTCCATCTTTCCCAACATCAGGGTCTTTTCCAGGGAGTCTTATCTTCTCATGAGGTGGCCAAAGTATTGGAGTCTCAGCTTCACGGTTTGTCCTTCCAGTGAGCACTCAGGGCTGATTTCCTTAAGAATGGATAGGTTTGATCTTCTTGCAGTCCATGAGACTCTCAAGAGTCTCCTCCAGCACCATAATTCAAATCATCAATTCTTCAGCAATCAGCCTTCTTTATGGTCCAGCTCTCACTTCCATATATCACTACTGGGAAAACCATAGCTTTTACTATATGGACCTTTGTTGGCAAGGTGATGTCTCTACTTTTTAAGATTTATTTTTTTTAGTGTACTGTTATATTGCCATCATGGGAAGCACCATTCGGATTTGCTGCTTTGCGTACCATAAACACTCCAACTCTGGCTCTGCCTTCTGAAAACTAACCAATGCCTGTGTTGGCACTGTTGATCATAGGAAACTGACTCGTAGCTTGTTGGACTATATGCCCACCTAGCCCACTATTGTCTACTCTGGCAGCAGCTTTCCAGGATTCTCTGGTAGTGGCCTTTCCCGTCACCTGTTACCTGAGTGTTTTAATTGGAGGTGCCAGGGATTCAGCCTGTGACCTTCCGTACATGCTTTTTGTGTGGTTATGTGCCAGAACAAACCTCTTGCTTGTGCCACATCCACCGTTTGTAGAGGAGGAATGGAGAACCTGTGGGCCTGCAGATGCCTCATTTATGCTGTGGAGCATAATAATAATAGTAATAGTAATAGTAATAATAGTAGTAGTAGTAATAATAATAATAATAATAATAATAATAATAATAATAATTTATTATTTCTACCCTGCCCATCTGGCTGGGTTTCCCCAGCCACACTGGGCAGCTCCCAACAGAACATTAAAAACAGAATAAAACTTCAAAGATTAAAAACTTCCCTAACAGGGCTGTCTTCAGATGTCTTCTAAAAGTCAGATAGTTGTTTATTTCCTGGATATCTGATGGGAGGGTGTTCCACAGGGTGGGCGCCACTACCAAGCAGGCCCTGTGCCTGGTTCCCTATAACTTTGCTTCTTGCAGTGAGGCAACCATCAGAAGGCCCTCGGCGTGGACCTCAGTGTCCAGGCTGAACGATGGGGGTGGAGACGCTCCTTCAGGTATACTGGGCCGAGGCCGTTTAGGGCTTTAAAGGTCAGCACCAACACTTTGAATTGTGCTGGTACTGGTTGACATGGACCCAATGTGTGCATGCTTGTGCTTATAAGGCAAAGGGTGAATGAATGCTGAAACAAGGCCCAAAGGGTTGGTGTGCAGGCCCGCATCTCAGACTCTAATTGTGACTGATATTGGCATGGGTGTGTGCCAATCTATCGTCCAAAACTTGTTTGAAGTACATATCGTGATACCGGTTTCATAGTTTTTGACCTGGCAATATACTGCAAATCATGATATGTGTATGTGTGCTATGCAAAAATCATAATGTGGGGGGAAACGTGAAGCCAGCCAATGTCTCTTCATAGCTCTATCCTAATTTCAGACATTGTGATATATCGGCTTGTTGCGATGTTTAGCTGATGATATGTCATGAAGTTGAAAACCAGGTATCGCCTATCCCTAGTGTTTGCACAAGCTGGGAAGCCACAGATTTGTCCTCGTTCCTACTGGGTCCTTTGTGGGCTTCCTCTCAAAAAGTAACACGAAAGTAGACGTTGAGTTTTGTTACCGTACAAACATTGTTGTGTTTTGCTTTTAGCCCATTTCTGTCTACCTCTTGATATAGAACCTGGTCGCCATTAAAAATTACTGTTCTGTTCATTTTGTTTCTAATGCATGTTCAAAAATTTATAACGAACAAAAGAGAACATTTGTCTGGCCACTTAGGCCTCCCGTTGCAGTAGATAGATATTGTGTGGCTGCTTCCTCGCACAATGCTTCCATTCTGACGGTTTGTCCTCTCCCGAATACAAATTTGTATACGCCTCTGAGCACCGGGCAATGGCTTTGTGAAGCTGGCATCCTCTTGGGAACAGAATTCGCATAGCACAGCGTAAATATTTAAAATGTAATATCTGCACAGTACACTTTACCTCAAGGTATGCCACGCTCTAAACTGCAGAATCAAATAAGGAACGGAGAACAGATTCGCTTCGAGCCGGGGGAGTATATAAAATCTTTATATAAAGAAAACTAAAAATAAATAAGCCACTTGTTTGTGATTTATACAGAAGTGGTTCGAATGCCTCTTTTAAACACTGGAGGGATCTAATATTGTCCTTTATATCCCTGAGTTGACAACAACAACAATGGATTATCCCAGGGTTTTTTTCAGCCGGAACTCAGTTCCAGCACCTCTCAGGTAGGCACCATTGTCATTCTAAGAAAACACGGGAGGTGTTCATGGTGACTTCCAGTACCTCTTTTTCTAGAAAAATAGCACCGGATTATCCACACGGGACATATTTTAAGCCACACGAGAGCTAAAAGGCCAGCACATGGTCTCCCGCCACTGACCGACTCTCCCGGCAAACTGATGGGATCCATGAACTTTTTAATCCAGGCGTAGGCAAACTCGGCCCTCCAGATGTTTTGGGACTACAACTCCCATCCCATCATCCCTAGCTAATAGGACCAGTGGTCAGGGATGATGGGAGTTGTAGTCCCAAAATATCTAGATGGCCGAGTTTGCCTATGCTTGTTTTAATCCCATAGTCCATAATATGAAGAGCAACAGTTAGTCGGTTCTCTGTGTGAGCTAGGACACTAGCAGATAAGAATGAAGAGCATGATGGAGGACTCTAGAAGGCTTAGATGTGACAGTTGTAGACATCAGATCCAAATTATCTCCTCTCCAAGCTGCTATTTACTCCACATGGCAAAGCATTCAGGTACTCGTGACCATACATTTATGGTCTCTTCCCACCACCCCTGGTAAATAGCAAATGTGAGGAGGGATTTCAGTTGGGGAAAACTGGAAGAAAGGGTTAAAACCTCACCTTTTGCAGCACTGTGTCCATAATCAGCATCGTCTTCACCACACACACCTTCCATGTGGGTAACACATTTCCTGATACAAATGGTTTGGCCTTCAAAGGCTTCTGTTGGTGCACACACCTGAGACTTAAAGGGATCTTTGCTTATGTCTGTTTAAGAAATTGAGTGAGGTGCATAATATCTACATGGTGCCTAGGGAACAACTTGCACCTTAATATTAGCAAGACAAAGGAGATGGTGTTGGACTTTCGGAGGAAGAGAGGAGAACTAGCCCCGCTGTATATCGGGGAGGGCTGTGTGGAGAGAGTCTTTTCCTTTAAATTCCTAAGAGTTTATCTCAGTGAAGAAGTGAAGACCTCACTTGGAAAATCAGTACAACCCAGGTGGTTAAGAAAGCCCAACAGAGACTCCATCTCCTCAGAGCATTGCAAAAGAACGGTGTCAATCAACATTTGATGATCTCCTTCTACCAGTCCACAATAGAAAGTGTCCTTTCATAATGCATCACGGTGTGGTATGCTGGTTTGACATCAACTGATAGGAAGTACCTACAGAGGGTGGTGAATACGGCACAAGATATTATGGGCTGTCCCGTGAATCCACTGGATGACATTGCGGAATAAGTTGCCTCAGGAGAGTGAGGAAAATTCTGGGGGATGATTCACACCCTGGCCGGCACTTTTTTGATCTCCTGCCCTCAGGCAGAAGATATAGGAGCATGATTAGTTGCACCAACAGGGTAAATAACAGTTTCTATCCGTGAGCTGTTAGGCTGCTGAATGAAAAGCTAACAAGAGGGCAACTGACTTTTGGGTTTTGTGTGTGTGTGTCAGTAAACGAGGGGAATTGAGACTTAAGAGAGCTGAGTGGGCGGTGCTCATGTAATCTTGAGGTTGGGGGCTGATTGAGTCTCCAGGTCTCTGTTACTATTATTGGTCTTATTTCTTTAGGAAATTTATATTTTAAAAAATGCACACACACACACACACACAAACAAACAAACAGTGTACTATAAGGGAAATAAAAAAGCATAAAATGTAGCAGAACATATTGCATAGTGATCAGTGGCCTTTTGTTGATGACAATAATAATCCAGGAATGCTTGGTAAAGAGAAAGGTTTCTTAAGAAGGCAGCAGAAAACATGATACAGTTGACACCTGTTTAATGTCTAGGACAGTGTTTCCCAACCGGTGTTCCGCGGCACACTAGTGTGCCGCGAGACGTTGCCTGGTGTGCCGTGGGAGGAAGGCGGTCGGGGGGGAGGGGGCGCCGCACACACCCGCGTCAGGAGCCAGCACTTACCTCCCACGGTGCAGGGAAAGACTGGAAGAGCGTCGCAGCAACGCGCACGCGCAGAGCAGCCGTAAAGGGAGGCGTGTGGGTGGAGAAAAGGAGGGAGGGAGAGAGAGAAAGCGGGAAGGGGAGGGGGGAATCCCCCTAGGCGTGAAGGGAGCGCGCGCCGTACGTTCCAAATTTAAAGGAGGGAGGAAGAAAATCCCCTCAGCCACATCGGGTACAGGTTATCCTCCTTCGCCATTGGCCGCTTTATCGCCCCACCCACGCAAGGCGCGAGCCCGGACCTACGCGCCGGTCTCTACGCCACGTGACGGCTTTTGCCTCCAGGACGGCATCTGCCTACGCCAACTCGCGGCTGAGCCAGGACTTTTCGTACACGTGTGGGCGCTTCGTAGCATGTGCTCGGCTTTGCCCGGAAGCGCTACGGAAAGCGGCTTGGATCAGAAAGCCTGGGCTCTTGCGCGCGCGGCATTGTGTTGAAGCGTGCTGGTAGTTAGTGGGTTGGGAGAGCCGCAGCACCCCATCTTTTTTTCATACGAACATGGTTAAGAAGCTTTGTGGAGTGTCAGTAGGTTGGCACAAACCATGACGTTTGGGGACATTAATCTAGCTCAGGGTTCTTAATACCCTGAGACGTTGCCTGGTGTCCTCTTTGAATAAGCGGGGCCTGAGCGTTCCACCAATTTAGGCCTCCTGCCCGGATGTGATATGGCTCCACCTTCCTCAAGGTGGTTCTGCTTTTAAATATTTTCCAACCTGTCACCATGAGGACTAGCGACTTCTTTTCGTAAAATATAAAATCGCTGCTCCTTGCTCTCGTGAGACTGTGTGTTTTAATTCGAAAAGGGTGTTCCGTGTACATTTGTGCGAGCTGTGCTGTAAAAAAAAGGGGTCTGTATCCGTTTGTCAGTGGCAATTGGATGGCCGGATACTGCAGTGATGGAAAAGTTTTTGAAAAGAAAAGAACTGGACTCTGAACAAAATTTGGAGCCAGATGAGAGCCCAAGTATGAGTGGGCATGAAAAGAAAGCAAAGATGGTTAGCTCAAGCAAATTCTCTGGCACAAGGCAATATAACGAAAGCTATATTTCATTTGGATTTACTTTCACCGGAGATGCAAACCAACCAACTCCACTGTGCGTGGTGTGTGGTGAAAAGCTAGCTAACAGTGCTATGGTCCCAAGCAAACTTAAACGCCATCTCCAAACGAAACACCCTTTGCTTCAAAACAAGAATGCGGACTATTTTGTTCGCCTGCGTGAAAACACGGAGAAACAGGCAACTTTCATGAGACAAACCTCAAAGGTAAATGAAAGAGGTCTTAAAGCTAGCTATCACGTTGCTGAACTTATAGCCAAGTCAAAAAAGTCGCACACTGTGGCAGAGACATTAATACTTCCTGCCTGCAAAGCTATTGTAGAGGAGATGCTCGGACCTGAAGCAGCTAAGGAAATAGCCAAAGTCCCTCTCTCAAACAACACAATTTCCAGACGTATTAATGACATGTCCGCAGACATTGAAAGTGTGGTTTTGGAAAAGATCCATAGCAGTGAGAAATTTGCATTACAACTTGACGAGTCTACTGATATCAGTGGACATGCTCAACTCTTGGCCAATGTGCGTTTTGTTGATGGTGATGCAATTAGAGAAAACTTCTTTGTCTGCAAGGCATTGCCAGAAAAAGCAACAGGAGAAGAAATTTTTCGGGTCACATCAGAATACCTTGAACAAGGAGGACTTAAGTGGGAAAACTGCACAAGTGTCTGCACCGATGGAGCTGCAGCCATGGTCGGGCACACCAAAGGCTTTGTAAGCAGAGTGAAGGAAAGAAATCCAGATGCGATTGTTACGCATTGTTTTTTGCACCGTGAGGCCCTCGTAGCCAAGACTTTACCAGCAGACCTAGTTCATGTGTTGGATGATGTTGTGCGCATGGTAAACTTTGTAAAGTCACGACCCGTGAAAAGTCGCATATTTGCAGCTTTGTGTGAGGAGATGGGAGCGAAGCATAAAACCTTGCTGTTTCATACGGAGGTCCGGTGGTTGTCGCGTGGCAAGGTCTTGGTTCGTGTGTATGAGCTGCGGGAGGAACTTAAAGTGTTTCTGACAAATGAGAGGTCAGATTACGCAAAGCTGCTTGCAAGTGATGAGTGGTGTGCAAGGCTGGCATACCTGGCAGATATATTTCATCATCTGAATGAACTGAACACACGAATGCAAGGCCGAAATGAAAACCTGCTTACAAGTACAGATAAAATAAATGGATTCCGTTCAAAGGTGCAACTCTGGCATCAACACGTGGAAAGTGGCAATCTTGAAATGTTCACACTCACCAAGCAATGGCAAGGTGTTCACACTGCTGCACTGTGTGAGATAATAGGTAAACATTTAAAAACTCTCGAGGGGAAGTTGTCATTTTATTTCTCTTCAGTCTCCACTGAATACCTTGACTGGGTTAGGGACCCTTATAGCTCAGCATCAGTTGGTGGAAAGGACATGACTTTACAGGAGCAGGAGGAACTAACTGAACTGAGACAAAATCGTGGTTTCAAGCTAAGATTTGCTGATCTACCTTTGGACAGTTTTTGGTTGGAAACTGCCAAGGAGTTCCCCCTTCTGGCAAATAAAGCTATTTTGACATTGCTCCCATTTTCCACTACATATCTCTGTGAGTTGAGCTTTTCAAGCATGATTGCTATAAAAACTAAATACAGAGAGAGACTGAGAGCTGTTGACGAAGAGCTACGTGTGTGTCTTTCTTCGATTCCAGCCAGAATATCAGCTTTGTGTTCAGCCAAAAAGGCCCAGGTTGCGCACTGAATAAAGTATTTTATAATTTTTCATATTTCTGTTTACTTACTATTTCATAATAAAGTAATTATAAAATACTTTCTTTGTGTTTATTTGATTCCTATTAAAGAGAGTTACTTTATATATAGTCAATATAGGCACAGAGTTAATTTTTTAAACATTTTCTAATGGTGGTGTGCCTCGAGATTTTTTTCATGAAACAAGTGTGCCTTTGCCCAAAAAAGGTTGGGAAACACTGGTCTAGGACTCAAGTGTGGAACTTCCAGTCTTGTGTAACGGGCCCTAGAAGTGCCAGTAATGCCTCTTACTGGATGGAGAGATGTACATGTAGAAACCTCGGACTTCTCTGTGGCTGAATCGCAGCCTCTGGACAGTTGCCCACTATTTGGAGTGTTGCCCTTTGGGCTAAAAGTATTCCCTGCCCCTGGCCTGGGGGAAAGGTGTAAAGACAGAATTCTGAAAGGCCTCCTACCCCTTATGACCTCGAGATGTATCTTGGATACCTTTACCTCGCAGAATAGCTTTCAAATTTTCACTGTGTGGATCTAGCTGCTCAGTATTTTCCTTTTCTTCCAGGGCAACTCAAACAGCATTGCGTCTGTGGACGTTTCGGCTGGCTTTGTCGGGCTTGATAACTACGTGGAAATCCCGGCCATCTTCCTAACTGGATTTGCGACGTACTCTGGGCCTTTATTGTGGGCCATTCACTTGCTGTGCTATTTGAGCTCCGAAGTGAGCAGGTAATCTGTGTGCTGAATGTCACAGTCCATGCTCCAGCGAACTTCACAAGCCTAAGGGGCGAGCTGGAGACGTTTTGGCAAATGCGTGTTCTCAAAGTTGCGTGGGCCAAGATAATGGAACGTTTTAAGAGGGCAGGATTGGCAGGCAAGCAGGAGGCTCTTTTTTATTCTGCCCACTGATCCAGCAATTGGGTTTTTAGAGTCTGGCTGGAGAAAAGAAGTGAAAAACTACTGGTGGTTGGGGAGAGAATTCCTGGGCAGGGGGGATAAACATACCTGCCTGCAGATTCTGCCTTGCAGTTGTCCACATTTCCCCCCATATTAGCATTTCAAAAAGGCTTTGTTGGCATCTGTCTGTATCAAGAGACAATGGAGTGCTGACAATGGAGTCAAACTGCTGCGCTGGCAGCACCAAAGTGACCTTCCTGGGATGCAGTCCTAGGCTGATGTGGTCCAAAGGAAAGCAGAGCAATACGTTTGGCACCAGCTTAGCTGAAGTGAGGGACATGAGGCAGGAGTTGATAATGCAGGTGAGCTGTGCACAGGTGAGCTGAAAGCGAGCTGCCGGCCAGCCCTGTGGAGCCTCCTTTTATTGACACAAATATGCAAACCAGGCAGATACATTTTGGGCTGTGACCTTTACACATCTTCCGGTCCCGAGATCGTGGGGTGGTACAAAGTTATTTTGGCACCTGTTTCCACCGTGTCATTTTCCCCTTGCACAGGGTATGATGAAGGATACAATAGGTCTCAGAGACAAAGGTTACAGACAGGACACCACAGACTACTGAGACTGCAAAAGGTTAGACAGAGGCAACGATGTTCAGACAGCTGTGGCTTGTCTGGGGGGGGGGGTGCCCCGCACCCCAAGGTCACGCGTGCAGGCAGGCTGAGGCTCCCTGCGGATGGGGACTGTGCTCCCTCCGGACCCCACTCCGCGATCATCCCTACAGTTAGCTGCAGGAGTTGCCGGAAGGAGGCGTACAAGACACCATCGAACTGTCTTAGGGACTCCACTCTGGTTTTGTGAAGGGTTTACTCTTTAGCCTTTCCTTCTCCTGAAGAAGGCAGCGGAGGTTTAGTGTCAGAAGTCTGATCCTAAGGGTTGGAAAAGGTGTGCTTTCTTTTTCTGCTTTGGCTCAAAATAACACAAATGGGATACGGCAGGCATAGGCAAACTCGGCCCTCCAGATGTTTTGGGACTACAGCTCCCATCATCCCTGACTACTGGTCCTGTTAGCTAGGGATGATGGGAGTTGTAGTTCCAAAACATCTGGAGGGCCAAGTTTGCCTATGCTTGGGATATGGCTATGTGGTCAAGAGCACTGGAGAGCCTTGGTTACAAAGATCCAAACTGACAGTCTCCACACCTGTTGACTTTTCCTGAGTCAGAGTAGGAATGATGGGGAGCAGGGAGTGGGAAGCCATAGCCTGAGGGCACTTGATGTACCTTCAAGCAGCATCACCCAGTTGGCCTCTGTCTCCTCCTACCCTTCCCTTTGGGGGTGGTGACTAGGGTTTTCGGCCTGGCCAACAAGGCCATCCAAAAATTGTAGGACCCCCCTATAGAGTGAATGTATATATTCACAATATACAGTGGTACCTCGGGTTAAGTACTTAATTCGTTCCGGAGGTCCATTCTTAACCTGAAACCGTTCTTAACCTGAAGCACCACTTTAGCTAATGGGGCCTCCTGCTGCTGCCTCGCCACTGGAGCACGATTTCTGTTCTCATCCTGAAGCAAAGTTCTTAACCTGAAGCACTATTTCTGGGTTAACAGAGTCTGTAACCTGAAGCGTATGTAACCTGAGGTACCTCTGTAAAGGGCTTGCGGCTGAATGTGTATCAGCTTTTTAATATTGAGCACTGGTTTTGAAGCTTTCTCATTATATGTAAGCTAATTTGAAGCCGTTGGGGCTTCCTGGTAAAAACTCAGGAAAATTGCTAACTCAGGAGACCTTGTCGCCTTTCTCCTTTTTAAAATATGGTAGTTCATATTATTTATATATATATATTTATATATAAAATACAATAATAAATAAAATCACCTTCCTCCCCTATAAGGATCGTCAAAGCTGCTTATGTTACAAGTATCAAATAAAAGCACTATTAAGCTCCAAAATAAAAACTAGAAGATAATGAAAACAGCAGCTTACATGCTTAAAATGACAACATAAACATTGCCATGTCAAACTTGCCACTACCCTGTAGCCAGCTGCAAATGCCTGGTGGGCTGTTTATAGTTTTTATTATTATTATGTTTTATTATTTTCTATTATTTTAAAAATTAGTTGCCAAAAAGAAATAAGTACTTTGAGTTACATATTGGAAAAATGACTCAACTAAACAAATGTTTAGTTAATAACTATTCATAATCTATTTTACAGCAGCTTAAAACATTAACTTAAGATGACTTGACAATTAAGAGAAACGTATTTACAGTATTTTTAATTAATTTGAACTATGTTAAAATCATTTAATATCGGCTCCAGAAGTAATGTTTGGACAAGCCCTAGTGGGATGAAAGTGTTTGTTTTAAGTATATAATCTCCATTTTTTTAAAACAACGCAAACAGTTCCTATTAAAACTTAGGACGAACAACAGCAACTGGAAAATTTGGCAAAAAGATTAATTGCATTACATCAGAATGACAAATTTTCCTGGCTGGACTGCTTGATTAAAGAGCTGCAAATATTGTTCATGTTCTTAAAATACATTCTTAGTTTAATTGGTTGTGTTCCCTTTAGTTTCCTAAAGCCTTACTAGATGGGCGAATTTCGCCCATATGCAGTGTAGTTCAGATCCTTTAAAAGGAAAATACCCCTGTTGAGGTATTGCCACTGACTAGCTAATTCAATCCTTGCAGCGACAGTCACATTAACACCAGTTTTTTAAAAACGTGTTTTCATTCCAAAACCTTTATATAGCTAAGTAGAAAAATATACCCAGGGGCAGGAGAGGTAAATGAACAACAGCCACATGGCCATCCAAAGAAGTAGACCGAGAGTCCTAAAAGGATTCTGTTAAGATGAAAGTCATAATGTGAAAATAGGTGAATGGCCAGAGAAGGGTTTAATGCTGCGTAGTTAAAACATTTTGGCTTCTGCCTTCCTTGGCAACTTCATCTGCATTACTGAACTCAGCTGGAAAAGAGAGCTTTTTGTCACCATATTGATAACACCCAACTCCAGACCCTCAGACCTCATTTGTAGGCTTCATGCCCTAGGGGCTAGGGTCCCTTCGCCCCCTTCAAAAAATATTTGCGATCGATTATGTGGGGCAGGGCTTACCTAGAACCCCTCTCCCCATATTTTATTCAAGTTGGCACTCCTGGCTTCATGCAAATGTTGAGTGAGGAGCCCTGTAAGGCGTGCATCCCAATCCCACCTCCTGGAACTGGTCCTCCAGGTTGGAGCAGAACCACCCAAAGCTGGTGCCTCCATACGCCAACCTGAGATCGTACCCAAAGGCTACCATGGTTCATAGTGTCAAATGCCAGAATGAACAGGGTGGAACTCCCTGTGTCTTTCCCAGCACAGGTTCAGCCTGACCAAGGCAGTGATCCTCTTAACAACCTGCCAGGTTGGTCGCCATTATTTCCAAATTGCAGATTCCATGGGTGGGCAGGAGGGACGACATGAGGACTGAGGTCTTCCTGATTCCACAGTTCAGCTACTTAGCCTCTCTGCCTCCCTAGCACACAAGCTGGGAAAATCCTGACTAGCCAGAGGTTATATTAAGAGAACAGGACCTGCCATTGAATTATTGCCAGGTTGCTGTGATTTTCACTTCAAAGTAGAGATTGGCTTATCAGTCTCACTACTGCCAATATAAAAACCAGCGTTTAGGCCTATGACAACCATTACTTGCTCAATCCAATGGCTAGCGTGTTCAGCGGCACATCATTTTGTTTACAACGTGCTTTGGTATTGCGTCTCTACAGACTTAGCAAGCACCTACTGTGCATCAGAGAGATTGCCTGTGTGCCTGTAATTCTGTTTTGCATTACAAAACCTACAGCACACCCCCCCACCCCTCCTCCAACCCTTTATTAAACTTAATAAGCTGTTTTTTGTGCAGTACACAATTCTAGCGCCGGCTGCAAAGCCTGCATAAATACGTTCTCCCAGGATGCAGAGGCTGTGTTGTCAGAATCCCTTAACAGCCGCCACAGAATCACAAGTGTTATTCATGGTATGGTTCATGCTCCTCACACAGTCAAGGAACCTGGAGAGCTTTTAGCTGACCTTGGTTCATCAATAGGCTAACATTGGAGAGGGAAGAAACTCCTGATAAAGCACAATGTTCAAGAGGATTCACTTTAGTTCTCAAATTTCATTGTATTCTGCAACCTCCCTCTTCTCTCTCTCCCCCCGTCAAAGTGTAGGTGGAATTTGCAAGGAGATTGTCCTTATGAACACTGATCAATAAAAATATGTAGAACTGTATAGTTGGAAGGGACCCAAAGGATCATTTGTTCCAACCCCCCTGCAATGCAGGAATATGGGGATCGAACCTGCAAACGTTACCAGCACCACGCTCTAACCCACTGAGCTCTGTAATGCACTGTACTGTAAGCTCCTCTGGGAGCCTTGGCTGAACTGTGGCAAATGTTTCCAATAAACAACGGCGGCACCTGCCTCCTAAAATAAACCCAGCCTATAGGTATCAAGGGACGCGGGTGGCGCTGTGGGTTAAACCACAGAGCCTAGGACTTGCTGATCAGAAGGTCGGCGGTTCGAATCCCCGCGACGGGGTGAGCTCCCGTTGCTCGGTCCCTGCTCCTGCCAACCTAGCAGCTCGAAAGCACTTCAAAGTGCAAGTAGATAAATAGGTACCACTCCGGCGGGAAGGTAAACGCCGTTTCCGTGCGCTGCTCTGGTTTGCCAGAAGCGGCTTAATCATGCTTGCCATGTGACCCGGAAGCTGTACGCCGGCTCCCTCGGCCAATAAAGCGAGATGAGCGCCGCAACCCCAGAGTCGGCCACGACTGGACCTAATGGTCAGGGGTCCCTTTACCTTTATAGGTATCAAACATTGAAGAAACAGGTCTAGTTTGAGGAGTGGAGGATAGCTGAACAAATGGATTTATTGCCCCTGTGTTGACCATACATTCATAGGCACACCTCGCTTATCTTAACCAGTTCCTAATGCATGTGACATTCAGGTGCCTCGGTGCTATTTGACGTGCACCTTAATGACCTCTCAGCTTGATAATTGGTGATGAGCGCTAGAGATGTGTATAGAATCAAAGATTTGATGTTGCCGGCCCTTTAGAACTATCGCCTTGCGTGCCTTGATGCTGGCAGGTGGGGGCGCATTGTCACGTTGAGTAAATGGAAATAATTGCGCCTGTATTGTGTCAAGCTTTGAAGATCAAATTGGCACAAGACCAGTGGCTAGCAGAGCCAAATAGTGGGAGCTGAAGGATAGGCTTTCTGCCAGCTAGGTGGCTCTGTTCTGGAGTCTTTCGTCTTCATTAATGAAGGGGGATTGGCCTGTCACCTTTTGACAGTTTAAAGCAGGCTTTTCCTCCCATCAGATGCAGTGGGACTGTGGGGTCTTTTGCCAAAAATAAAAAATCTGCTCTTTGCACTCTTACTATTTGGCTTTGAGTATCAATCTGCAAGGGACATGGGTGGCGCTGTGGTCTAAACTGTTTCTATCCAAACCCGATTTTGGTTTTAAATGCAGTGTAAGGTAGTCTCCATGGGAGTATATTGTATTTAATTACTTTATTTTAATTATTTTGTATTTTATATGTCTTGGAAGCTGCCCAGAGTGTCTGGGAAAACTCAGCCAGATGGGTGGGGTATAAATAATGAAATAATAATAATAATAATAATAATAGTAATAATAATAATTGTTATTATCTTTTCTGTGAACCGCCCTGAGACCTCTGGGTATAGAGCGGTATATAAACTCAATTAATCATCATCATCATCATCATCATCATCATCATCATCTCAACCAGGGAGACTAATTTTCTCCCAATTGAAGAACCTGACAGGCAGCTTCTCACCTCATATCTTATAAAATAGTATTGGGATAACAATGAGGACCTTCAGTTGAGCCATATCTGCAGTATTGTGCAGTACACGAGCCACAGCATACAATGGATCATGTTTCTTATACATACACAGGCAATAGAATTGTCTTCTGACGAGCCCCTGCTCCTCTGCCGTGAAACGCCTGTGCAGTGTGCAGGGAATTCTGGGACATAGACAGAGTTCACACTGGGCCCCATCAGGCCTGTTGCAAATTACCCAGCTCTCTGTGGGAACTGATAGTCAACATACAGCACTTTCCCATGGCCCCATGTTGCCAGGGAATGCCAGTTGCGCTGGGCAAGCTGTTGTTCCAAGAAGCTTGCATGCCATTACTGTTTGCCTCCACGAGGAGCCGTTGGCATGCCTTCAAGGAAACCACAGCTCCCTGGAACACACTGGCGGAACTGCTGCTCCAAAAGCATTATTACTGCTTGGCGGCAACAGCTCCCATTGGACATGTTTCATTTTGGTTCCTTCCCAATTACCCATTCAGCGAGAGCTGTCTTCATGTATGAGCAGTCCCATCATTTCTCTTTATTCCCCGACTGTCATGATGACAAAGCCTTCTCTTTATGACAGGGCTTACAAAAGGTCATGTGTAATAGCTCTACAAAGTTAATGGGCAATAAATCTACAGCCTTGGGAGCCACCAGTATGGCATATATTTTTTTAGTTCGCTGTGATTGCCATGTGGTGTCTGCCAAACCATCTCTTGAACTGTTAAGTCGACGTCTGGATTTCTGCCCGGCACTTAGATGGTTCCCATCATCTTGGGCCTGCTTTGGAACTTAGCAGCGGCAAGACACCCCCTCCGAACCATCGCTTTTCTTGTACAATAAAAAAGGGTGGGTGGGTGTCCCCAGTTGGAGGTAACAGAAAGACAAAGTCCCAGGAACACAATTTAGCAAAAAAATAAAATAAAAATGAAAGTAATATGTATGTAAACATGTGCACTGCAGTAAAAGAATACAATGATGTACGAATAATACAAGCCAAAGCCATCAGCATTCCTTTTAGTTGTGCTAAGTTGGGTTGCTGTGACCCCACCCCACCCCTTATAAAACTCCTTTATTGTTGTTGGCATCTGTCTGTCTCGGGAGAAGGAGTGTACCTTTGGGGGTGGAGAGTTCCAGCACCTGCTGAGGCGTCTAGAAGAACCATATATCCATTGAGACTCACGCTTCCACTCGGCATAACTCCACCTGAGTTGTTTTTGGCTCTCTGCAGATCAGGCTACAATGCTGGAAGCCTAAATCCACTTCCATCTTTCATTTATTACAGAGGCTTTCCTGTGCCAGCCCAAGGAAATTATTAGATAGGGCACTGACACGGGCTGAGATGATGTTTTGCTTTTTTTTTATTTAAAGGAATCCTTCAGCCATGGGGCACGGCTGCTTCTGTTACGCGCTGCTGCGTTCCATCCCGGTCGCCGTGTACATCGTCTTGGTCACGGGCCTGCGGTACCACCTCTTCATCTGGAGCGTTTTCTCGCCAAAGCTTCTCTACGAGGGGGTGCATGTCTTCATCACGGCAGCCGTGTGCACCTTCTTCACAGCCATGGATCACAACCACTTGCGTAAAGTCCAAGACTGAAAGCAACCGTTAAGGCAGAGTCTTGCATAATTTCGAGCGACGGACTGAATTTCTTCTATGGAATGTGGATTCTTGCCTTTAGATTGATATTTAAAAGTTAACTGGGTAATCTATTTTTGGCAAACCTGTTTATACATGCATACATATCCAAACACACACACACACACACACACACACACACACACACACACACACACAGAGGTTGCATTGCAGAGTCTGTCTTGAAGTGCTGTTCCAAGCGTAACAGGCCATGCAGTCGGGAACTGTATCTAAATTTCAGTTGGACTATAAATGGATTGTTGGATCATGCCAGTTTTCATTGCCTGCCTTAACTACAGTTAAGCATCCCATTGGCATAGATGTTGATTGCAATGGAAACCAGCCAGGCTGTATTCTCCATCTTACTAAACCAGAGTTTGAAGCTGGTTAACAGGCACTGGTCAAGTGGGCATTTGGCTTGACTTAACTATGATTAATACCCATTGCTGACTATTAAATGGTGGTTATAGTAATCAGTGGCAATTGATGCTGGAAGAGGCACAGGCTGCCCCCGATTTCTTAAATGCACCACAGTTGTGTATTCACTATCTGGGTTTGAACATCTGAACAGGATCATCTCTTGAGAAGTTCTTACTGGTCTTCATTCCTTCATATTGGAGTTTAGATGAAAATCTACCAGGCTTTAACAGATTGCTGGGGGTAGGGTTCTCGCTATCACTCGGACTGTATGTTGAAATTTTATTTCACTCCTGCACTGCATTTCTCATTTGTTAATCGTAACTTGAATAAGTAAAGTTTTTATCTCCTTATCAAATTCCATGGAGTGCTGGCTGATGGACCTCACTCAAAAGGTTAAAACTGTGAAGAAGATTCTCTCCAAACCAATTACTTGTATTTTTTTGTTGTTCCTTTGATATACTCTGAACATGATGGCTCACAATGTGACAGGATGCTGTGAACTGGAGATTAGACATACACACATACATTTATACAACACACATCACAGTTATATGAATGTAGCTCTCTCAGTTTCCTGTCGTTTTCTGCAAACAGCAGTCAAAGACTATGAAAGCGCTCTGGCAGGCTTAAAAGTGCTGGCATATCTGTAAATATGTGTGTGAAATTCTTTATAAGCATTACTGGAATGTGTTTTTTATAGGGAAAAGCAACTAATTCCATTATTTTTGATAGCTCAATTGTAGCATGGAAATGTTACAAGTTATATATGTAATTATATAAATAAGCTATCGGCGAATGTCAGTAGTATACTTGCAGCTGACAGCAAGCTTTGCTTAAGAAATGCAAAATCTATGTTTTTAAAAAAGAAGAGTTATATTTATTTATGCTAACTTTAACTCTCCTGGGTGAGACCTTATTTTTTGGTATTAGCATGTGTTCAGAGGCTACCTTTCTGAGAATCCGGCCCTTGTGGGGTGAGTGGGAGCTGGTTGTGGGTGCTTAATCACATGATGTTAGATGGGGGGGGTGCATTTATCTGCCTGTACTTACCCTGCGACTCATTCTCAGATCATGGAGGCAGGAAAAGCCCATAGGCACAATAGAGCCCGGCCCAAACTTCATATTCTCTGTTTATAGTGTGTCAGGCCCCATATTATTCAAGCTTCTCACGTTTGGTGAAATGGTGTCAGATCTAAACGTCTAAACGAGGTATACTTTCCTTCTCCCGTGCCGTGGAAAGACAAAACGCTTTGTGCTGTGAGCAACGGGGATTTACAAGGTGTTTTCATTCCTTCCTACAGAGATGCAAGCAAGGACCGCAGAAGCACTAACAATGGGATTTAAGCAGCATCTCTGCATTTGCAGCTGTTGATCTCTTATTGTTTTTAGCTGCACGGTTCTGAAAGCATTTGATTATTTACATGTTATTGCAAACTCTTGGAATAGCAAGCAGGAGCAGAGCAAATAACGCTGCTGCTCTGGCAAACAGCAATGCTAATATTTTTTCCTACTTTAAAAAAATAAATTTTCTCACTATATTTCTAGGAGGTGTTTTCCAAGTGGAATTGCTTGCCTCCAGAGCAGGTCCTCTCTCCCCACATCTCAGTGTGAGTCACTGTTCCGGTTCAGCCCCAATTGGAAGGAGGAGAAACCGGAGGTGCAATGTGCAGACTCCTCTGAGGACAGGCAGTTTTGCTCTGTACAGGGAGGGAGGCAGTTGTCCGAGGTCCCTCTGCTGGAAGCAGGGGGTGGGTGCTCACACCTGGAGCTTACCTGCATGCCGTGACATAGTAGGTAAGAACATTGGGCTTACAGGAGTCTTTGATTGGTTTCTTTAAAATTTTAATACTTATATTTCTAGTGCAACAAGCTAACGTGCCCCAGTGCACAATTTGGCGAATTACTGCTCCAGGGTAAATTAACAATTGAATCTTTTTCCAATAAGAAAAAATAGCTTATAAGAAACATTTGAATCATGCCACATGTAAATGCAGTTTGAGTTTATCTGAGCAACCACTCTGGCCTGTATATATGCTAATAATTAAAATAGGATGGCAGTTTTTCAGGCAGTTCTTTTTCATAGGTTAGATAAGAATCTTGTTTTAGTTTCAATAACAAAGAGTCTCTCGGGGCCAAACTAGATGAGATGCAGGAGATCTGAATCTGGATTTCCTGGTGTTTTTCAGCTTTATTCCAATTCTGCAACTTTGCACGCTCAACTAGACTGGGCCCAGGGAAGAGGATTTAATTCCCAGTGTGTTTCCCTTTGCTTTGCTGGGGTGGCCTTTGTATAGGTAGCTATATCTTTTTCTTCACAGGGCAAATGACAACTTACGCATGTGCTTTTGATGAGGAAAATGACTTGGAAGGATTGACTTTGCCTTCTCCCATATCGGAAACTGATCCAATTCTAGAACTCTGATCACAGATCTTCCCCCATAACCTCCAGTTTGGCTATGACCCTGATTTAAAATGCAACGTGAATGCAGTGTAAACATGTTTTACAACCTTCCCTCACAGCCTCTCATAAAACGGAGGCCATGACTACCTATCTCACACACTGACTCAATACAGATATTGCACTTCCATTCAGCATGCCAGGTCGAAACCTGCAAACTGATACTGGAAGCCAGGATTACCTCATGATTTGTAAGGGGGGGTGGGAATCACACCAGTTTCCCAGTAAGGTGTTATAGCAAGCCAGTAACTCTTGTACTAGTAACTCTTGTACTAAGATGGGCATGTGAGGAAGGGAGGAACCACACATGGTGCATTCCCCAATCCAGGAATGTGATGGTTGAACCAAACAATTGAACTGCTTTTCTATCTAACAGAATGACCTACAGCAAAAAATATCTGACTTCTTAGGTCAAGCATTATCAGAGTGGCACAAGACGTTAATATTAGAATCATAGAACCATGCAGTTGGAAAGGCTAGTCAACCCCATGTAATACAGGAATCTCAGCTAAAGATGACAGATGGCCATCTAACTTCTGCTTGAAACCCTCCAAGGAAGGAGACTCCACAACTTCCTGAGGAAGACTGTTCCACTGTTGAACAGCTCTTACTGTCAGAAAGTTTTTCCATGTATTTAGTCGGAATCTCCTTTCTTGTAACTTGAAGCCATGGGTTCGAGTCCTACCTTCCAGAGCAGAAGAAAAGCTTGTTCCCTCTTCCATGTGACAAGCCCTTAAGATATTTGTAAATGGCTATCGTATCTCCTCTCAGTCTCCTCTTCTCCAGGGTAAACATACCCAGATTAGTACATTCCCTTTTCATCTCCATAGAGGACTCTTGCCTAGTAATGACCAGTCATTGCTTCTGAAAGTTTTGAGCGCTTCAAGTAAATGATCTTGTGTCGTGTCTTTGCATGGGTACGGAGAAAACCAAAAAGGAACCTTTGATTTCATAGTGGCTCCTATGTCCATTTGCCAGGAAAGATTAGGACTCCAAAAATGGATTAAGAAGAAATTAGTGAAGGCATCTTATATTTCGCTTAAGGCCTCATTGCACAGTAGATTTTAATTTGTATGCATTAAGATGTTTTCTAAGTATGTCAAAAATATAAAGTTGCAAATTCAACAAACATGTTCACAAAAGCACATCTCAGTCCAGTAGACGTGGCAGGGAGCTGGAATTGGCTGCATTTGAGTATCCCAGCCAATTTCACGTAAGTACCAACATATACTAATTTTAATGATTTTTGCTTTAGCAGCATCTGTGCACTTGATGCTTTACACAGCAACATAGACAGGCTTGTCTCTTTCCTAAATAATTTTATGTACAGATGAAATTACAAGAAATAGAGAATACCCACGGTGATCGGGGGGGGGGGGAATTGGCTGGGGCTTTTATGCTTTAACACAGCGCTGCAAAAGTATTTTGCCGTACATACATGCTTCTTTGCGTATCCAACTTTAGATCTTAAAGGCATGAACTGTGCTTCTTATAAAAGTCTAGTTTGCTGCTGCATATTGTGTGCTGTCTGTTAGGCTGTAGTAGACAGCACAGCACTAAGTGACCTTTTCATGACAACTCCCAAAGGAAGTTATATTTCTTTTGTTCTCCAGATAGGTCACGCGTGGATGTATTGTTCAACCATCCTTTGTGCTAAACGTGGTTTGTGGTCTTAATTCTAAGCGAGACCCTAAAAATACAGTAAAATGGTAGTTCAGCTTGTCAAGCTGACGTCTGTCCACATAGGGTGCCACATTGCAAGCGGAGAAGCTGGAGGGGCAGAGAAACTGCCTTAATCATTGTTGGTTTGGTGTAGATCTTATTCTTTACCTATGGTTTGCATGCCCACATGAAACCATGGTTTATGGCCAGTATTAACCATTGTTAAGGAAAACAAACCATGTTATAAACTACAGTATGTGCAGCTTGTTAGTTTTGTTCCATTAGAATTCATCTCTCTTCTCAGCTAACATATCTGTTGGAGGGGCTTTGCTTTATGATGAATGTCAGAAAAGAAGTGTTGCTGTTTTAACTAGCTTCTGCGCTTGTGAGACCTGCTGCTGTCCAAAGGCAGCTTGTTCCCCAAGAGGTTTGTAACACATCTGTCAGGATTTTGGTCTAACAAGGAGATTCTTTTGGGGAGCAGGAAACAGCAACTTTGAATTTGCTGCAAAAAGCCAGATAGGCATGCTTACTGTATACAATTGTCTCTGCTGAAGGATCTCTACTAGTTTGGATGCACAACTGCTTCGCTGACACACACACACACACACAACCCCTGGCCACTTGACATTCAGGCGGGTAGCTGCGCCAGTTCTTCAGGTCATAACCCAGGATCCCATGCAAATCTTTCAGCTCAAGATTGTTCTAAGAATTGACCTTTATTCGGTGTCCATTTGCTTAATTAGGTAATGCATTGTAGCTCAAATTCCCTGCTGTTTTGAAAAGATTCATTTTAATGGGAAAGTTTGCCTCCCTGCGGTACGATACGAGGCCCATTGATTTGGCCAGTTTGCACAATCAGACTCATGTAGCAAATGTTTTTTTCTTCTTCTGGACTCAGGAACATCAGGGTGCAGCTGTTTGCATCTGTGCATTGAGAGAAAACGGCATATTTGTATGCATTCTCCCCCAAGGAATATATATATATAGAGAGAGAGAGCGCTTTTCCTAGGCATGGTACTTAAACTGAACCCTTATTCTGTGGCAATCTAGTTCTCTGTGTAGATAATCCCTCCCACCCTTCTTTTTTTAGGGAGGAGCAGTTCAAACTAGCCCTAAATCATATATTTCCTGTTACAAAGCTTTCTGGAAATAGACATGGAAACCATGAGGTTAAAAACAAATACTTTGTTTAAAGAAAGATGCAGTGCATCTTGGGGACTTGCTGCAAGTTTATTACTTACTTGAAGTCTACCATGAAATCAAAATTAACATTGGTATTGAAAAATAGAAAGAAAGAAGTGGTGAAGAGAATATCCAGAAATTTAGAATTCTGGTTTTGGGTGGTTGTGGTGGTAGCAGCTTAATGGTGATGGAGGAAAGTCTAAATCTGCAAGCTTTGAAGGAGTGAGTTGAGTGTGTGTTTAGATGTTTCCAGGCTGAAATGCCAGAAGACTGTTACTTCTAGTTTTTTGATAACAAACTGAATTAGCATTTAATAGTTTTAAAGCATTCTTGTTCCTTTAGACACCAACTTTGTAAAATTGAAACATGGGTTAATCTTTGGGTTGACTTTCAGCCCAAGCCTATGAATGTTTGCTCAGAAATCCCCCTGTGTTCTGTAGAGCTCACTCCTGGGTCATCGTGCTTGGAATTTCAACCTCAGAATTGGGAAGGTGTGGGAGAGTCTTCCAGTCAGGAAGCCGAAAGGACAAGGAATACTGCTAGGCCTGAAAGGGTAGCTTTCAGGACTGAAGTGGGCAATGATGACTGTCTAGGCAGAGGAAAGAAATATTCCAAGTCCAGGGCAGAAATTGAAGGCACTTGCAAGAGTCACTACAATGAGAATTTCAGCGTTGGCAGAGTTCCCTTGTTTTCAGCTTCTGTTGACTTCTGATTAGTCCATGTTTTAATTTCCTGTTTGTGTGTGTTCTGTACACGAGTTATTTCTCCTGTTCTGAATAAAGTTTGTTTGTTTTTCTTTTGACTAATTTGGCTCTTGATTGTGCTGTTTTTAAGCATCTTGAGCACAGCTCGGCTGGTTTTTGGAATCCATTTTGGTACGCTTCCCTCCTTGAAGTTTCTACGCCAGTACTGTATATATATTTGCAGCTCCGTTTCCCTTTTCCCCTCACAAAAATGCATCTTTGTTCCATGTCAGAAGCACACAGGGAAGGGATGGCTGTATTCCCACAGACCAAATATACAATAACATATATATTCAAATCCTTATTTAATGGCTGGAAGGAAATGAATGGATTAGATCTCATCAGGCAAACAGCCTTCTAAGTGGAGACAGATGAAGTAAATTCAGATGACAAAGGAGCAGAAATCCACAGTCGGTTCATCAGGAAAAAAAACACGAGAAAAAGATTTTAGAGAATAATGTGAAAGTGAAGAAGATACAAGGGGATCATGGAATAGCTAGAAGCTTTTAATAGACCTATACTCAGTGGATTTGTCTTTTCTTTTTTTTTAAAGGAAGCACAAGAAATCTACCCCAAAACAAATAACTGGAAGGCAACAAAATTAATACTAAACTGTGTAACAAATATTGACACAGCATAATTGGACTACAGTGGTGACGTGGACCCACAACTAGCCTGTACAAATGACAGACGGAAAATGCTGAAGTGAGCCAAATTATACATGCAGGACGTGATTAGAAATATCAACACCCGCTGCCCAGCATGGGTATAAAGTTGCTCATGAACCATCGGTGCTGATGACATCTCTTAATATTCTGCCTAAAACCCTGCTGGGAGACTGGTGCGTCACTCCCAAATGGATTTACCCATTGTAAGAATGATTAGTTGCATGAGAAAAACCCAAACGTGCTATGTGTGGCAGACATATTTATTCAAAATGGTGCTGATAGCAAACCTGCACTGCTGTCTCACGACTTCTAAGAGCAACCCACTGAATATACAGACTCCCCCCCACAATTAAGCAGAGGTTACGTTTATGCGCATAAGTGAAAATCATCATATAAGGGGGGGGGGTCAGTATTGTCATCCCTCCCATTGCAAAGATCACCAAATCATGTTTGTTTTACTTTCTGTCTGAGAGAAAGGAGGCGGCGTAAACTACTCTTCTAGACTTCCGTCCCTAGTATTGTGGTGGTTTTTCTTTGATCTGTCTAGAGACAAGATGGCAGTATGAGAGAGCTGCTTCTCTCGTACATGTTTGTTATGTTCTTCTATTTGTTTAATCAGTAGAAATAAATTAGGTATGCCACAAAACCTCCACAGTTTTGCTTCTGTTACTCGGCTGCTTTTGAGGTGCTCACATCAGCAAATGTGAGGCCACTGCACCAGGACCTATTCCTCGGGAATGCTGTGCTGCTGTTCCTGCGTTCCTGTGATCGGAAGGTCAGAGAAGGTGCTCCTGATACCCAGCCCATGCAGGAGCTGAAGATGTGGGCTGTATATGGGGGGGGGAGCCTCCCCCCCTGCTTTCCGGCTCTCTCTCCTGCTTTCTCTCCACACAACTCTTTCTTCAACTAGAGTTGAAGCTCTGGGGCTGAGTGGAGGCTGGAGAATATGTGGAAACATTGCTGTTGCTTGCGTCAGCTGCTAGGCGGGGAGGCTGAGCAGCCTAAGCCAGGCATGTCCAAAGTCCGTTTTGAGAGCGCAATCTGGCCCGCCGGTTGGTTCAATCCTAAAACTTCAACCCTAAAAAAGCTCAACAACTTTGGGGTAAAATCATAAAACTCAACAACTTCAGTCCTAAAAAAAAAGGTTAACAGCTTTGGTCGGCCCTCACGGCCCTTCACTTCATCAAAAGTTTGGACACCACTGGCCCTAAACAAAGCCCTGCTGTGCCTCTTTGGGGCTTCCTCGACCCACACTGAAGTCTTCAAGCTCCAGAGAGGGTCTCCTCATGAGCCACATAGACTCTCCAGCTCTTCCGCCATTTCCTGGTTTGAATCTATCTATTTTATTTCCCGGTGCTGAGCATATATGCAGTCGCACATGAGTCAAATGTGCGTAAATTGTGGGGGGAACGCCTGTATAAAATAGACATTCTGTCCCTTGTGAATGTTGGTGATTTGTATTCTAATTGGTTGTAGCTGGACTTGGGGAATTACAGGGTTGCATTCATCTAAGACCTCAGAGTAGGCCCTGTTGGAATTAATGAACCTGTTAGTCATGCCCATTAATTTCAGTGGCTCAACTCTGAGTAGGACTAACAAAAGTTACAACTCTATAGATCCTCCTCACTTGAACCTTGTGCTGTGTGTTAGTTGCAAGAAGGTGTGTTTCATTCAAAAGGCAACCCATCAGTTTATCTTAGATCCATGCTAAAGCCACTCTACCAGCAGAATTTTGCAGTTTCGCAATATATAAACTATTAAGGTCCAGTACATCGCAATTGATTTACAAATGGATGTTTTCCTGCTGCTATCTTTCCTATGAATAAGATCGTCCGAAATAAATCAATGGACCAGCCTCCCGTGGGGATTTGTTCAGAATATGAAGTGATCTCTGCATTAATGGACTTTCCAGCAACTTTACATTCATGCTGGGCTGAAGATTTTGGTATTTCTGGTAATGTGCTGGATGTTTATTTGGCATTTAGATGTCCAGCATCTTTTCTGTCTTTTGTACCTGTTACTTTCCTTACAGATTACTCTTTACATCTCTATGTTCTAATTGCGCTGTGTTCATGCAATTCTAGGATTTTGTTCCCTACCGTATATTTTTGGGTACATTTATTGTGCTACCAGATTTTCTGTCTAGCTGACCTCATTCTGCCTCCCTTTTCAGTGCTTGTCCTTCACTGCATCTTGCATCTCTTAATTCCACAACTTTTTTTTATGCCTTGTGAGGAGTGCCATTTTTCTACAAGGAGGTGCTAGAACTCACCACGGACGCCTCCCTCGTTCTCTTAGAATGGCAACGACACCCACCTGAGTTCAGGTGAGTTCCAGCTGAAAAAAGCCCTGATGGCGAGAAGAATTACTTCCTATGCCTGCTCTCAGCTGTGTTTTAAGGAAGGAATGCTGGGCAGCTGGAGTCTTGAGTGGGAAACACTTCTATGCCAACATGATTCTCTTGCCAACACAAGAGACCAGTAAAAGGAAAATGATTCCATAGGTCCAGCCTTGCCTTGAACGTACGTCTCTCTCAATTATTTTACACCTGCAGTTTCACAACTCCTTGTCATGGATGCCACTACTGGATGGAGCCTTGCACTTGGGTACATTAAACCACAGAGCCTAGGATTTGCCGATCAGAAGGTCAGCGGTTCGAATCCCTGCAACGGGGTGAGCTCCCGTTGCTCAGTCCCTGCTCCTGCCAACCTAGCAGTTCGAAAGCACATCATAGAATCATAGAGTTGGAAGAGACCACAAGGGCCATCAAGTCCAACCCCCTGCCAAGCAGGAAACACCATCAGAGCACCATCAAAGTGCAAGTAGATAAATAGGTGCTGCTCTGGTTTGCCAGAAGCGGCTTAATCATGCTTGCCAGATGACCTGGAAGCTATACGCCGGCTCCCTCAGCCAATAAAGCGAGATGAGTGCCGCAACCCCAGAGTCGGTCACGACTGGACCTAATGGTCAGGGGTCCTTTTACCCTTTACTATACTAGGGCAACCTTATCTTGAAGTTGATATAAGCTTAGCCGATAGATAAAAGTTGCTTGAATACAGTCATGCTTAACAGCTGATTCATGCTGGCAAGTACATCATTTGAGTCCTTGCTACCTGGCAAGAAGAAGAGAAGAAGAGTTTGGATTTGATATCCCGCTTTATCACTACCCGAAGGAGTCTCAAAGCGGCTAACATTCTCCTTTCCCTTCCTCCCCCCACAACAAACACTCTGTGAGGTGAGTGGGGCTGAGGGACTTCAAAGAAGTGTGACTGGCCCAAGGTCACCCAGCAGCTGCATGTGGAGGAGCGAAGATAGGAACCCGGTTCACCAGATTACGAGTCCACTGCTCTTAACCACTGCACCACACTGGCTCTCAGTTGCAGCTCTCAGTTGCAGCTGAATGTTTGAACAATGCTTGGCAGGGCGATTGAGATGTGATATGAAACACTCTATCCATGACCTCATCGTTGACACATGCCAGTGCCATATGAAGTGATCCAGACCCTGAGATATCATCTGAGGCCCTTCTTCATGTGCTTCCCCAGCGAGAGGTCTGGAAGGTGGCAACACAGGAACGGGCCTTTTCTGAGATGGCTCCCCATTTGTGGAATGCTCTCCCCAAGGAGGCTTGCCTGGCCCCTTCATTACATCTCTTTTGGTGCCAGGCAAAAACATTCCTCTTCCCCTGGGCCTTTGGCTGGTTAACATTCTATGACCCTTTAAATGTGTCTATGGGATACGGTTATTGGCTGTTTTTGCTTTATTATGTCTTCATTTTGCATTTTTACGTTGCGAACCACCCTGTGGTCTTTAGATAATAACAATAATAATAATAATAATAATAATAATAATAATAATAATAATTTATTATTTATACCCCGCCCATCTGGCTGAGTTTCCCCAGCCACTCTGGGCGGCTTCCAGTCAAGTGTTAAAAACAATACAGCATTAAATATTAAAAACTTCCCTAAACAGGGCTGCCTTCAGATGTCTTTTAAAGAGAAGATAGCTGCTTATTTCCTTCACATCTGAAGGGAGGGCGTTCCAAAGGGCGGGCACCACTACTTAGAAGGCCCTCTGTCTGGTTCCCTCTAACCTCACTTCTTGCAATGAGGGAACCGCCAGAAGGCCCTCGGTGCTGGATCTCAGTGTCCAGGCTGAATGATGGGGGTGGAGACTCTCCTTCAGGTATACAGGACCAAGGCTGTTTAGGGCTTTAAAGGTCAGCACCAACACTTTGAATTGTGCTCAGAAACGTACTGGGAGCCAATGCAGATCTCTCAGGACCGGTGTTATGTGGTCCCGGCGGCCACTCCCAGTCACCAGTCTAGCTGTCACATTTTAGATTAATTGCAGTTTCTGAGTCACCTTCAAAGGTAGCCCCATGTAGAGCACATTGCAGTAGTCCAAGTGGGAGATAACTAGAGCATGCACCACTCTGGCAAGACAGTCCGCAGGCAGACAGGGTCTCAGCCTGCGTACCAGATGGAGCTGGACCTGGACACAGAATTAACCAAAATGACGCCCAGGCTGTGCACCTGGTCCTTCAGGGGCACAGTTACCCCATTCAGGACCAGGGAATCCTGAAGTGAATGCCCAAGACAGGTGTTGATCATGATGTGAGCTGCGCACAGGTGGTCTGAAGCAAGCGAGCTACCACCATTCCTGTGGAGCCTCCTTTTATTGAGACAAATATGCAAGCCAGGCAAATACATTTTTGGGCTGTGACCTTTACACATCTTCCGTCCCGAGATTGTGGGGTGGTACGAAGTTATTTTGGCACCTGTTTCCACAGCGTCATTTCCCCCTTGCACAGTGTATGATGAAAGGAGACAAAAGGTCTCTAAGGAAAATGTTACAGACAGGACACTGCTGACTTCTGAGACCACAAAAGGTCAGACATGGGTGGAACGATGTACAGACAGCTGTGGCTTGTCGGGGAGGGGTTCTCTGCACCCCAAGGTCATGCGTGCAGGCAGACTGTGGCTGCCTGCTGGCGGGGAAGTGTGCTCCCTCTGGACCCCACTGTCCACTCCGCGATATCCCTACAGGATCCCCCACACCCGCCTGCCCCCTGTCCCCCCCCCAAAAGTACTTCTGTCTTGTCAGGATTCAGCCTCAATCTGTTAGCCGCCATCCATCCTCCAGCCGCCTCCAGGCACTCACACAGGACCTTCACCACCTTCACTGGTTCTGATTGGAAAGAGAGGTAGAGCTGGGTATCATGAAGAACACTATGCAAAATAAACTAAGAAGTCAAAACCTGATGACACTGCAGTTGTCATGTACTAAAACTTGTGTGGTGGAAACCCATCCTAGCTAGCAGCAGTGCTTGGTTCTTAGCTTGAGTTTGCTGCCTGGCAGCGACGCTATATGGACACAGGTTGGCAAAGGAAGATCTGGCTCTGTGCTTTCAGCCATCAGAACATAAAAGCTCGCTTTTAAATAGATAAATGAAGGGATTCCTTGCACAGTGAACTCTTCATCTCAATATTTACATTGGTCTTTTCCCCGCCCCTTTACTTTTGTGTGGGATTGTTTTACTAGACACAGGCCAGTATTGTGCGTTCCTAATAGTGCACCACAGAGCTATATGTGCAGACCTGCCTGACCTGCCTTCCCAATCTCCTGCAGACCTCAGGACCCCCGTGATAATTTTAGCTCTGCTAATAACAGCTCAGTCACACCTTGCTGATGGTGATTGTTAGAATGAGGTTGAATCATTAGGGTCTCTTGAGCTCCTCTGAAAAGGCATGTTTTACGATCTTAATGAATGCCATGAACTGATATGGAAATTGCCAAATTGCTCTTAATGAAACCACCTCTAACTTCATACTGCAACGTAATTGCTTTTAATTGCTAATTTTCTTCTGTGCCGTTGTGCAATCAGGGAGCCTTTGTGTGTGTGTGCTTTTGTGTTTCTAGCCTCCTTTGCCCGCTGTAAAAGGGGGAGAGAAATTAGATGCACTTGTTTTGAAGTGTTTGGAGTGCAAGGACCGGGGCTTTAACCCACATTTCATTTATTCTGCCTCAAAGTTGAGTGTTGTGGGCTTGTTTTATTCTAGGGTGTGCTTGATTCCTTCTCATTGCCTGCAGGGGGACGTGTTGGAGATAGAGGAATGTTTAGCCTTTGCCTGCTATAAAATTGAGCCAAAGTCAGACTTCGGATCAATGTCCTATAAATATTTTTTTAAAAGGCTTGTTCTGCTGTTGATCTATCTCCCTCCATATCCTGCTTATCGAATTTAATTTAGAATGTCTGAGGTAGCTTAGGCTGAGAGTGAGTGATTGGCCCAAGGTCACCTAGTTAGTGAGTTTCATGGCCGAGTGGGGATTCGAACCCTGGTCTCCCAGGTCCTATTCCAACGCTCAAACCACCACACCAAACCATACTGGCTCTCCAGAAGACTTTTCTTGTGGTTTTATGAATCAGCTGCAATATGACGTAGGAGGCCTTGCTCTGACAAGTGGCGGAAGAAAGGACAGACTTTCTCTTCTTAGTCTTCTGTACGGTTCTACTCCTCCAGCGCTGAGCTGAGGCTCTGCAGGTCCGAGATTGGCGCTTGGGTGCAATGGTTGGCTGGATGATGTTCAAGAAGCTGACATCAAAATCTGCTAAGATGGGAAACCAAGAAGCAGAATTGTGGTTTCCAGCAACTGGCATTCAGAAGCTTCACTGCTTCCAGCTGTGGAGGCATTGCATATAGTCATCATGGTTGGTAGCCTCCAATATCCCTCCTCTCCATCCTGGCCTATCCTTCTGCCTGCATTCCAGCCCTACTTCAGATAGTTCCAGCCCTACTTCAGATACAGGGAACCAGGCAGAGGGCCTTCTCGGTAGTGGTGCCCGCCCCGTGGAACGCCCTCCCATCAGATGTCAAAGAGACAAACAACTACCTGACATTCAGAAGACATCTTAAGGCAGCCCTGTTCAGGGAAGTTTTTAATGTATGACATGTTAGTGTATTTTTGGTCTTTGTGGAAGCCACCCAGAGTGGCTGGGGTACAAATAATAAATTACGATTACGATTACGATTATTATACACCTGTGGTGTAGTGGTTAGGAGCGGTAGACTCGTAATCTGGGGAACCAGGTTTGCGTCTCCGCTCCTCCACATGCAGCTGCTGGGTGACCTTGGGCCAGTCACACTTCTCTGTAGTCTCTCAGCCCCACTCACCTCACAGAGTGTTTGTTGTGGGGGAGGAAGGGAAAGGAGATTGTTAGCCGCTTTGAGACTCCTTTGAGTGATAAAGCGGGATATCAAATCCAAACTCTTCTTCTTCCTCAACCTCGGCCCTCCAGATGTGTTTGGTCTACAACTCCCATAATCCCTAGCTAGCAGGACCAGTGGTCAGGGATGATGAGATTTGTCGTCTCAAAACATCTGGAGGGCCGAGGTTGAGGAAGCCTGGTTTACACCAAGTTGGCTCAGCCTCCTCTGATTCCTGCATCACTGATCTATGACACACCCTTGTTATAACTCGCCTTTCGGTTCTGTCTGCGTGCCTATCTGCTGGTTTCTCAGGTCTTGTTCCTCTGCTACCATGAGGGGGTGGGGAGTGCATTGGGAGAACTAAACCCACCTTTATTCGTAGGGGTGCTGTTTCTGACTCTCTGAAGCATTTTATTTATTGGAAATGTTACAAATGTTCAGTTTACAAAACTCCCAGGGGCCTCCGGAAAATCATTAAAATGCTATCAAATACAACATGACTTTATTAAATTAGCAAAAGCAATAACAGCACAGCAGAGTGATTAGAACCAGCAGGACTGGTAAAAAGATAAAATAAAAAATCAATTAAAACCAGCTTTGATGACATACTGGAAGCAGTGGGCAAATTGCGATGTCTTTACCCAGCACCCAAAAGTCATCAGATTTGGTAACCTGTGAGCATCCCTGGAGTAAACATTCTACATGCAAGGTGCCACAACTGAGATGGCCCTCTTTCCAATGACTACCAGCCTAACTTCAGAAGATGTTGAAGAATCATCATCAAAGTTTGGGCAGGCTCATATGGGGAGGGAGCCAGTCCTCCAGTGTCCCAAGCCATTTACAGCGTGAAAGTGTGAGCTACCACATTACATACAACATCTCCCCAATGAAAATAGGGACGTCCCATTCCATAATGATAATTTTACTATTTATACCCACTCATCTGATTGGGCTGCCCCAGCCACTCTGGGTGGCTTCCAAGATATATAAAACACAATTAAACATTAAAAAAAAACTTTCCGATAAAGGAATGCCTTCAGATGGTTTTTGAGTTGCTAAACCAGCCGCCTTCAGCAGACTGTTCCATCCACCCCACTGGTATCTCTTTTAATGAAGGCTACATCAGTCGCTGTCAGGAATGAGTTCTGCAAAGCCATCAAGGGCAGCCCTGGCAACAACGCATTGTAGTGGTCTAAGCAGGTGGTGATCGAAGCATAGGTAAGTGAGCCTGTTTTTCAAGTCTCAGTACTGCATGCCAACTTTTTTTGAAATGACTATAACTTCACCAGCTTCTCTCCATATTGCTTCAAGCAGGGATGAGTGGGAAACTTCAGTAGAGTGAGTCACGTTGACCGGGACTATAAACACAGCCAAGTACATAAAATCCACAACAAACCAAGTTTCTGGTGTCTGAGGCACCCTAGTCAGGCATCACCCAGTAATATTGTTGGAGAAAAGAAATAATCAGTAGCACTGCGCAGGAAAGGGCTGCCTCGATTCCCGCTGAGTTGTAAGGGGCAAAGTAAATGGGCTGTACAGTGGTACCTCGGGTTACATACACTTCAGGTTACATACGCTTCAGGTTACAGACTCTGCTAACCCAGAAATATTACCTCAGGTTAAGAACTTTGCTTCAGGATGAGAACAGAAATCGTGCTCCGGCGGCAGCAGGAGGCCCCATTAGCTAAAGTTGGTGCTTCAGGTTAAGAACAGTTTCAGGTTAAGAACGGACCTCCGGAATGGATTAAGTACTTAACCCGAGGTACCACTGTAATTTGTAGCATAGTTGAGCACTTCCTTTCCCCAAAATACTGGTCCCAGAGATGTGGTTGCAGGTTTAGCACCCGCATCCCAATGGAACCCGGCTATACCTCTTCCCATAAAAAGAAATGGACTAGGCTGCCTATAGCTGCGCTCAGAAATCCTCATCTCCTGACAAGATTATCTTAACTTGTGCTGCTTATGGGTGAGAAGCATCTGGAGAAGATTTCATCCAAGGAGGGAACTAGTTCCTGTGTCACCATAGGACGAACTAAGCCTGCTTTGAGCTTTCTGTTTCCCCTTTTGAAACATGCATTGGGAAGGCATGTAAGGGAATAAACCTTTGGGCTTGTCAAGATTTCAGAACCAGCCCCCCCACTCATCTAAATTAAGATTTATTCAATCTTAATTTGTATTCCAGAGTATTCCAAAGCCTCTCATACAGGCTTTGCTTGCATCCCAGATTATTTTCCTATCTGTGCCTTGTTTTTCATTTATTTCAAAGAATTCTTTCAATGCTTCTTTGGCTTTAATTACCCTTTTATCATCTCTCCACAATTCATCATTCATCCTCCCCCTCCCCCTTGTATGTTTTTTAAATTCCATATGTAAAGGAACCCTGACCATTAGGTCCAGTTGCGGACGACTCTGGGGTTGCGCGCTCATCTCGCTCTATAGGCTGAGGGAGCTGGCGTTTGTCCGCAGACAGCTTCCAAGTCATGTGGCCAGCATGACTAAGCCGCTTCTGGTGAACCAGAGCAGCACACGGAAACACCGTTTACCTTCCCACTGGAGTGGTACCTATTGATCTACTTGCACTTTGACGTGCTTTTGAACTGCTAGGTTGGCAGGAGCAGGGACCGAGCAATGGGAGCTCACCCCGTCGCGGGGATTCGAACCGCCGACCTTCTGATCGGCAAGTCCTAGGCTCTGTGGTTTAACCCACAGCGCCACCCGCGTCCCTTAAAATTCCATATGTATCATTACTAAAAAAGACGAAGAGGAGAGCTCCTTGAGAGTTGGCTGCTAGCACCTTTCAACAATCTAGGAATCAGAATTGTAGCTGCAAAGGTCATTCCAACCCCCCCCCCCCTGCAGTGCAGGAATCTTTTGCCCAACATGGAGCTCAAAACCCGTAACCCTGGGATTAAGAATCTCATGCTTTACCATCTGAGTTAGCAGCCAGGGTGGTGGACGTAAAAGAGGGAGATTGGGAAATGGTTTTCAGTCTATTCCTGGTAGAGCCACTGAGTGACACTTCAACTCCTGTATCCTCCATTTACTGTGTTTACTGCTCTATAAGACTCACTTTTTCCCTCCAAAAAAGTAAGGGGAAATGTGTGTGTGTCTTATGGAGCGAATGCAGGCTGCACAGCTATCACAGAAGCCAGAACAGCAAGAGGGATTGCTGTTTTCACTGCGCAGCGATCCCTCTTGCTGTTCTGGCTTCTGAGATTCAGAATATTTTTTTTTCTTGTTTTCCCCCTCCACAAACTAGGTGCGTCTTGTGGTCTGGTGCGTCTTATAGAGCGAAAAATACGGTAGTATTGACCCTGTTTGGGACAGCAGGAGGAAGCCTGGGACTTTTTGCATCACACAGCTTCTCCTGCCATGCAGATCTCTGTGTGTCCTCACGACGAACACTTGTTTAGTAAGAAGTAGAGCTGTTTTTGCTGAAAGCGGCAGCTGTTGATGTGCTTTCAGATGCTGGTGCGTTTTCTTCTCCTTCTGTGGGACCCGGTCATTGGGTCACAGAATGATAAAAATGGAAAGTTAGTTCAGATAGTTTGCTGATGAAAAGGAGGTTTTGGGATGCAGTGAATCAACTAACTGTTGTGAATATGATGTGGGAAGATTTTTACCATATTGGAACAGGATGAGAATAAAGAGGGGGCATGAATAGGGAGCTGAATGAAGCAGGAAGGGAATGAGATCAGTGCAAGAGGTACTGATTGAAAGGGAGCGTCTTTCCCACTGTAGCCCTTGTGATTCTGTTCAAGCTGCCAATTGCTTCCTCTGAGTCAGCGCTTAGTCACTCCTCGTTAGGGAGCCCTTGCTGGGATTGAGCTTTCTTTAGCTGCTTTCCTCACAAGCCACTGCTCTGTTGCCCTGCCCTCGCTGCTAGGTTTGAGACACCTGGAGGAAAAACAACAGCATCCAGCTCATGCTTTTGTTTTGCTTTGTACAACCTGGGTAGACTAAGCTGGTTTGGAAAATGGGCTAAATGCTTATGGCATTCTGCATGCTTGGAACTTTTAAGGGCTCTGCAAGAACCCAAAGCTTGGTGAGAGTGACACAATATGGTGCATTGATTATTATTTTGCTGCAATTCTAGGATTTGCATATGCTAACAACAGCTGCTTCCTTGTGGTGTAATGCCATGCTGCTAAGAGTGCAGCTGTTGGAAATGGCCATACTGGTAAGGCTAAGGATGTTTCTCCTTCCTTCCTGAGCACCAATATGTTTCTAGAATAATGTGGGATAACACCACAGGGAAGTGGTTCCCACATTATTGTGGATGCATGCGAGACAGCCCACCACAAGCTCCAAAACACTTTTGTTGTTTAGCTGTGTCCAACTCTTCGTGACCCCATAGACCAGAGCACGCCAGGCACTCCTGTCTTCCACTGCCTCCCACAGTTTGGTCAAAATCATGTTGGTAGCTTCGAGAACACTGTCCAACCATCGCATCCTCTGTCGTCCCCTTCTCCTTGTGCCCTCCATCTTTCCCAACATCAGGGTCTTTTCCAGGGAGTCTTATCTTCTCATGAGGTGGCCAAAATATTGGAGCCTCAGCTTCAGGATCTGTCCTTCCAGTGAGCACTCAGGGCTGATTTCCTTCAGAATGGATAGGTTTGATCTTCTTGAAGTCCATGGGACTCTCAAGAGTTTCCTCCAGCACCATAATTCAAAAGCATCAATTCTTCGGCAATCAGCCTTCTTTATGGTCCAGCTCTCACTGCCATACAAAACACTTATATCCTGCCATTTCCACCAAGAAGCTCCAAACAGCATAATGGTCTTCCCCACATTTTATCTTCACAACAGCCTTGTAAGATTGGTTAGGTTGAGAGATGGTGACAGGTCAAAGGTCACTCAGGGAGATTCTTGGCTCAGTGAGGATTTGAACCCTGGTCTTCCAGGTCCTGGTCTGTCCTTCAAGCCATTCTGCCACATCAAAACCATGTGCAATGCCTGAGACTGACCCCTTGGTTCTCGAGGGAGGAAAAGGGTGCAGTTGGGGGTACTGTGTTTCAGTCATTCCACTCTTCCGCTGCATGCTATTTAACATCTATATGAAGCCTCTGAGAGTTGTCACCAGGAGATTTGGAGTGAAGAGTCATCAGCATGCAGATGATACCCAGTTCTAGTTATCCTTTCCATGTGAACATGAGGGATCGAGTCACCTCGATGGACCCTGAGCCTAATCAGACAGACTATGAAACATCTCAGACCAAAATGGGCAGTTTTACAAAGCACCGAATCAGGGCCCAAACCAAATCTTGCCGTTGGTACACTCTGAAACTTTCTTTTTTGGTGGACGGCTGACATTTTCAGGAATTGTCTGCCCAATACAATCTGCATGCCAAATATCTGACTAATTCTAAACCTGCCAACCCAAGCTAGTGAAATGTTGAAAGTGACCATTAAATTGAACAACCTTTGTTTTATAAGGATATGTGAACATTTCCTTTGATTGTTAATAACATCTGTATTTTGGATGCTCACTATACATTCTGAGCGAATAAAATGAATTGATTTATGTGCCAAAGCAACCCAAATCCTTTGGCATCAAATCATAGTATGTTTTTACATCTTTCCTGGTACCCTTGAGTGTGGTTCTTGGGAGGTAAGCTGAAGTTCATATGTGAAGCGTGGAATTGTGGTGTGAACATGCACACCTCACTTAATTCTGCTTTCACAGTGGAACGGAGCTATCATGTTACAAACACAGATGGAACGTCAGGCACCCAAGGTGGCTCCTTTAAAAGCAAAGGCTTCACTTTCTTGGCAAAAGAAGGAAAGATTTGCAATGTGGTCTCAATCAACCTGGCACACTGTAAGATCTTCAATCAAAAGTATTGACTTTGCATGAAAATACCTTATACCAGGCATGTCCAACAGGTAGATCGTGATCTACTGGTAGATTGTGGGGAGTTTCTGGCAGATCTTTGTGATCTCCTCCCCCAAAAAGGAGGGGGGACAACAAACAACTTAGGCTTCCTAAAGAAAAGCTTAGCAACTTTGGCCCATCCAACGACAATGGGTAGATCACTTCCAGTTTTTTATACTGTGAGTAGATCACAGTCTATAGGGAGTTGGACGTCCCTGTCTTATACTGTAGAAACTGCCAATTAAAGAGAAGCAGTTTTCCATTTACATGAACTTTGACTAATTTGAGCCCTTAACCTGTGTACAAAAAAAACCCCTTGTCTTACAAGAAACAATTAACTATTTAGAAAATAAGGGGAGTTGTAACAAAAATGATATTGTGCCAACACCAAAAAGAATACAATTGTTATGTTTTTCTTTAGCTAAAGATGCTTGATTACACAGCACATTAATGGCTAGAAGATACTTGCTCAATACCTTCTGTCAGCCTACTGAAGCATCCATCCTGTTTTCTGTGGGCAGGTGGCAGAGAAGTCTATTTTAAAGCAATTCTCGAAAAGGCCAAGCGAGTTTCCACCATGACTACATGTTTAAGCTGCCTGTGTATATACCCCACATTTATTGGGGGAAACAATGTTTGCTTTATATGTACAAAGAAACAGTAGAGGCTGTATATTCAAAGATGAAATATATGAAGTATGTGAATTAGTCATAAATTGTATGCTGTTTCATTTGATAACGGGTGGTAATCTTATTTGAAAATATTCATTATTTAAACAGCATGGTTATAATTAGAAGTAAAAGAGTTATCTCTGGATACTGGAAATATACATTTCTCCCTAGTTCTAAGTAAAGGGTTTTTTTGGTTTTTTTTTAAAACTTATGGTGTTGTCATTAACTGCCAGGACAATGGGGAGGTGGCAGTGGATTCCAGCTATGGATTGTAGCCAGGACTGGGGCACACCAGGGCAAGCTCGCAATGAGGAGGGAGAGGTTGGTGTAGGAAGTACTCACTGGGTGACTGAGGACGATGAGAGGATGGGGGTCAGTGCACAGGAACGAGAGCAGCAGGACCCATCACCAGAGCCAGGGGGGCCCCCGTCCCCATGAACATGGCAGGCTCTGAGGCCTAGGGAGCAGAGGGTGACATGCTCCAGGAGGCTGAGGCAGGGCCCACAGCCCAACTCACTGCCTGGCCAGGTGAGGCTCGCTAGCTCTGGGAGGGGGTGTGTGATTCCTCAGCTGGAGGAGGCTTGGAGCAGGTGACGTCACCTGCTTCATCATGCCCACATGCTGCAATCAGCATGCAAAGTACAAAAGGGCAGCTGAGCTGAGGTGAGTGTCTGCTCAACTTCCAATGTTGATGGATCTCAGCTTGGAGTCTCCAGGATCTCTGTGGAACTGTGCTGACTTTGGACACATGGTTTGCCCCTGGACTGGAGACTTGATATTCTGACTTGCCACCAGGTAGGCCAGGGGTTCGGGACAGATATCTGTTTTCTTATGTACTAGTACATTGCTGCTGTTATTTGTTGGTTTGTTTGCTTTTAATTGTTTTGCATTATCTTGAAAGAACAGAGTAGCTATAAAACAGTACATGGGTGTGGGAGTTTGGGGAGCTCTCCCTTCCCTCATGTTCCAGAACCCAGGGAAACTGGGGTGCTGTGACATGTTGTTGATTAAAGTGAGGGACAGGGAGCTTTGTGGGCAGCAGACTATAAGGTATCATTTGCTAGCTGGGGCTGTGAGTGGTTTACAGAAATATTTAATTTTGCAATATTGTATTCCCCCCCTTTCTTCCCCCTTTTCTTTTAATAATTCAAATTGAGATCTACGAGAATCGTGGAGAATATTTTGCTGTGCAATCCCTCCCCTCCTGCAAGTTTCCATGTGCCTCACCCCCCAAACTATCCAGCATTAGTTGTGTTGATGTGCCCCATTTTCCACTTACAAGCTGAGTTTGTTGTGCCCTTTTCAGCTCCTTCCAATTGCCTCTTTTGTGCACTGGTTGCCTAGTAATAGACCATTTCATGTTTCCCGACTTTGCTTACTGCAGAAAACAATGAACAAGTCAAAAGACCCTTATTGAACAGTGTTTTACATAGCCAAATAACTTTTTCTACCTTGTAATGCCGTGAGTGAATGGTAATAACCATCTACACCACTCTGATTCCTTCTCAGCACTGAACTGTCCCACAATTAAACCCCTTTTGTTTCAAATGTTATAATAAGGTGCCAGCTTTTGTAAGGTTTGGAAACGGATATACTGGTTGTGGGGCGCACAAACCTTCAGCATTACAAAAAGTACTTTTCACCTTGCAAGAACCAGTTGTTTTCTGCTGTTCTGCAAAGGACCCAAAATTGTTAGAGGCAACCAGATTGTGCACACCCAGTTTGGTAAATGCCCTTGGATGCCAGTGAGAGAAAGGCAGCTAAAAAAAGCTGTAAAATACAAAGTTGGCCAACGAATAAGTGGGTGTCTGTATTATATGGTCCCGGCGGCTGCTCCCAGTCACCAGACTAGCTGCTGCGTTCTGGATTAGTTGTGGTTTCTGAGTCACCTTCGAAGGTAGCCCCACGTAGAGCGTATTGCAGTAGTCCAAGCAGGAGGTAACACTGAATGCATGCCTGTCAGGTGTGATCCCACTACCCCTCATGGATCATTTAATATGTGTGTGTGTGTGTGTGTGTGTGTGTGTGTGTGTTTGCAGGGACAGTCCTCATATTAAGAAGACAATTGTGTCAGGTGGCAGATGCTGGAGGGCTGATTCCCTTTCTTGAGGAATTGCCTAATCTAGTCTGTTACCTCAAGTGTAATAGAGGATGGCACCCTGTCACCATTGTTAAAGTAATATCGAACGGCCAGCCCAACTAGCTTATGTACATGGAATCGGTGCCCTTTTGTCCCTTGACTCGGGCAGCAAAACGTCTTGGGTCAGCCAGGGGTTGTGCATCTGAATAACCCTCCCGAAGATCTGACATGAATGCTGGTTCATGCACCTAGTTAATTGTTTATAATAACAGTCAAGATTGTAGAACCTATGAACTGGCTGGAGATATAGGTAATCTTGAGATCTAATTATGTGTCCCTAGATTTAATATGGTTTCAAACGCTCATTTATGTAGCTGCTCTTTCTAAGAATTGTTGCCCTTTCTGCCCTAAATATTTTAGCTGTCTCTCAATATTGTGCTATATGACAGCCACTATTTTTACATCTGCTTCCAAACCATCCTTTTGTCTCTAGTGAACTGCCTGCTACATAACTTATTTATAGTCAACCATATCAAACATTGATGGGTTTTTATGCTTCCTTTTGAAAGCCTGCCTACCAGACCATGCTTACTATCACTGAGAGATCCTTGTAAAATTAGATTTTGGGGTCTACGTGCTGCTGCAAAATGACTCATTGTGTTGTACTGAGAGGGGGAACAGAAGGAGGGAGATAACATCAAAAGACGTCTTTTCATGCTGGGAATGGGGGGTGGGGATTTTGCTGTAAATCTTGGAATCCAGCACTGTTGAACATATTGTTGTGTACTATTTGTGAATCAATGAAACTGTTTACTAACAACAAGAACAGCAAAAACTCTGTGGAAGTATAAAATCACCCCAGAGGAGCACTTGTAATCTTACCTGGAGCAGTGTGAGAAATACAGCAGGATGAATTTTCCAAACGATCAGAAACCCTCATTTTATCCTGTACCCTTGAGTGTTAATTAGCTGCCAAACATTTGCCGAAGCTTCTTGCTTTTATCAGTATTTTTAAAGATCCTTTAAGGAACCACTGGGCAAGTTGCCTGTAAATTGAAATAGAAAAGGTTTAATCCTTCAGGTTTATCTCAGAAGTAATCATGCATTTTTGTGGACTCCAATCACATACATTTCCCCCCAGTTGTAACATTTAATGGGTGTCTTGTTCTTCACTGGGAATTCCACACTGAACTCTTGTAAAACACACACACACACACACACACACACACACACTGTTGCCTGCACAGAAATAAGAATTTAAGCCAAGAAGGAGTTTTCATTTTCTGCTGGATTTGAGAGAATAGTACCCTGAACACAGGATCTTCTAGACTATTCTGCAACTGGAACAAGCATATTACTTAATGGCTGGTGAGACGATATCAGTCAAAATGGGATGCCAAGAAAATTGGTGAAGTTATCAGTTGACATGCATTGTTCCAAGCATCCTTTGACTCTGTAGAATTGCTAGAATTACCTTACCCAGAAGCTTTTGGTATAGTTAGCCAGCTGAATGTACTTTTCTGAATGGCCTCAGTGGCTGGGAGCTACTAGCTATTGCACATGCCTCACCTGCTTGGGTGGAAGCTGAAGGAAACAGTTTGGCAGTTGCAGGGCTGCCAGCAAAAAAAGAACAAAGCTTGGAATTTTGCAGCAAGCAGGAAAGAGCTTTGGGGCAGGGCAAGAGGACTCCACAAGAGGCTGTTTTTCTCTTGAAGCAACTTGTGCTGTTTCATAGACTGTGAGCTTCCTTGCACCCACTCCATGCTAAACTCCTTTTGTAAGCACACAGGTATTACAAAAATGCCCTCCTGCACACCAGTGCTGCCATTTTGGCCACACTGTTCCCAGATTGAGCAATGGGAACAGGACACGAGTGGGATCTGCAACAAAATGTTGCAGCGTGAAGTGCACCTGTTCAGGATTCTAGCTAGCCAGCCTTGCCTTCTTTCAGGAAACTCCATTCCATTCCCTTGAACCCCATGGCACCTGACATATAGGAAGTGGCCCTCATTCAGACCTTTCCAAATTGTGTGTCACGACACGTTTAGTGTGTCAGCTTCAGTGTGTAGTTGTTGTGCGAATGTTTCCCACGCTCCTCATGGAGCTGGAAAGGGTTAATTTAACCTCTGGTTTGCTAGTAAAACCGAATTACTGTGTTGTGAAATGATGCGTGTCCAAAATGTGTCGCCAACTTGAAAAGTTTGGAAAGCCCTGCCTTAAATGATGGATTCTACTATCATCAGATACTCCTGTGATGAGTTATAGTGAGATACTCCTTGATGCCTAAATACAGAAGGCCAACTGAATTCAGCCTGGCTCGGAAGTTCCTTGGGGTAAACTGGACTCTGAAAAACGCAGGCAATTTGTGTGCTCGAGTCCTGCAGTCCCTGAGCTATTAACGTTACATTTCTGCCGTTCCCGAGTCAGGCTTCTGTGCTGAAATAGATTTAAGGTACAATAGAAAACGATCATTTTCAGTACGTCCTTGGAGATTTGAGGAACTTAATATCATCTATGTTCTTTCCCCACTTTTTATGCTTTACCTGTTGGCCCCTGTATTCTCTGTGGATTCTGTTTGTACACACACAAACCTTTGGAAGCTTGGGCTTGAGCATGCAGCCAGGAACTTAAGCAAAGTGTCTCTGCAGTGCCAGCCTTATATATTGATTCCATAGGAACCATGCCAAAAAAAGAGAGCACTCCTCTCTGCCTTTGCAGTCAGTTCTCATCCCGGGGAGAGTGAGCACGTTGCTGTTTCTGAACTGAAAGGAACAGGAATCCTCCAATACCATGTGGTGATCTTAAATCAATACACCTGCTGTCCTTTCCATTTGAGCGTTTTGTTCATTTGGAAATAGGCTTTCACCCCATTCCTCCTCGCACTACCTTTAAATTTCTACCCGAAGATGAGGGTTTTTGTTTCATTTTGCACTCAATTGCTACGTTTTCCCGGCAGGAGTTCAAGAACTGCTTTTGTGGAACAGAAACCATTGACGTTCTGCAATAGCCATGCTGCGGCACAGGTTTTCACATTGCGGCCATGCTGAAGAATCAAACTGAGGACTTCCTCAAGCAGCTTGGCCTGCCTGCACATGCAACACAATGTAGATGCAGAATGGAGTGTGTCGCTTCAGGTTGCTGATGGGGGAATTGTATATTTTGAATGCCCCTCCATGCTTAAAAATGTAAATAGAAAACCGATACAGCTGATGAAGGGCTAAGATACGATGTTTTTTCCTATGGTGCAAGCGTTATTCATGCAGGGAGATTTTTGTTCTTGTTCTTTATAGAGAGAAATGTTCAGAAACAGAGTTTCCCTCCTTCCAGGTGCAAAAGTGGTGCAATCCATCCTAACACGGCATTCTCTTGCATGTTGTGGAGGAGGAAGCACTGTAGCTTTTGGGACATGCTAGCAATTAACACGAGACAATGGCAAGCCTCGCTGGCCAGGGCACCATTCACATTAACTGAGTATGTGTCCTACAAAAGTGAAGTAGGCAGGCTGGTAGGTCTTGGAGTTGTGGGTGGCTAATTAGGTGTGTATACATCTTCCCAAGGGTGGCGCTGTGGGTTAAACCACAGAGCCTTGGGCTTGCCAATCAGAAGGTCGGTGGTTCGAATCCCCGCGACGGGGTGAGCTCCTGTTGCTCGGTCCCTGCTCCTGCCAACCTAGCAGTTCGAAAGCATGTCAAAATGCAAGTAGATAAATAGGTACTGCTCCAGTGGGAAGGTAAATGGCGTTTCCGTGCGCTGCTCTGGTTTGCCAGAAGCGGCTTAGTCATGCTGGCCACATGACCCGGAAGCTGTACGCCGGCTCCCTCAGCCAATAAAGCGAGATGAGCACCGGAACCCCAGAGTTGGCCACGACTGGACCTAATCGTCAGGGGTCCCTTTACCTTTAACTTACAGCTTTCCAAACCAGAAGTGGGAACACACTGGATGTAGAGTAGCAGGAATGTTTACACATAGCCGCTGTTCATTCACCCACAAATCCACTATTCCCCCCCCATGTTTTCTTTGTTTTAGTAGCCTAACTCATACCCCACAAGTGTCCTGGTTAAACTCTTACAACCTGTTTGTTTTGTGCAAGAGCGTGGCAGCCATTTTGGGTCCCACGATCTAGCGTGATTTTGGGCTGCGATTTTGGGGGGGGGTTTGGGGGGGTGATATCGTGTGGTGTTCACAGATCTCTAGAAGATCCCAATCTATCTTCTTCCCACTCCTACCCTTGAACATGCCTCAGAATCCGCACCGGATTTACGTATAAGCTTAACAAGCTATAGCTTAAGGCCCCACTCTCTTGGGGGCCCTCAAAAAAATTAAAGAAAAAAACAAACTGGATGTACATTTCCAAAATATAAGATAAAAGACAACTAAAATAAAACCTATATACGGCAACAGTGTTTTGTGTTATGTAGGCACCTATTGAGGCATCTAATCATAAGCCTGCATTTTTATCAAAGCTTATATTTTTTTATCAGGGCCTGTATCTTAAAAAGCTTAAAGATTTTCAAATGTTTCATGCCAGGCAGAAGAGCAGCTGCCTAAGAACCTTGGCAAGATGTTTATTCTCCTGGATAAGGGGGCCCCCTGATTTATAGCAGAAAACAATTCTCAAAGTCGTAAAAAGGGAATTACAGGCTGACAGCCAAGGTTACACTGACCCTACATATTACAGAAGATAAAAAAGGCAGAGATAAACATAATTAAGAGTGGGTAAATAGTAAAATAAAACCATGTGCCTCCCATTAAACTTGAGCCATATTTTCCTAAGGTTCAAAGGTCAAGAGCAGTGAAAAAGGCAACTGGCTGGCAGAAAGGCAGAGAGTATTTTGGGAAGTCTTTTTCTAAAGTTGTTTCTTTCTTAAACTGAGATCCTTTTAAGATTTCTTTTCCTTTTAAAAGGTTATTTATGTTATGTATTAAATATATTGGCTTAAATGTAATTATGCAAAGGAATTAGAAGCTAAGAAATGTTAAATCCTTATGCTAGATTCTTATTTCATATAGTTGGAAGAGATCACAGGGGCCATCAGCCACCAGCCCAGCCCCCCTTGCTAAGCAGGAAACATCATTAGAGCATTTGTCAGGCCTTTGTTTTAAAGACCTTCAAGAGAAGGAGATCTTTCAATAATGATGTGAACTCAAGATCCTTGACATCTGTTTGAGATAAAAATTTAAGATTAAACCATTTGTTTTGGAGGGCAATAGGGCAAGAGGTGAGCTGGTAATTAAGGTTCCTTGTTGAGACACATGTAAGATATATTACTACTTATTTGTCATTTATAGATAGAAGAATATATAGCTTTTTGTTTCCCAAAAAAGGGCATGAGGAAATGGGTGTATCTTTTGTGATTGGTTCTAGCAAACAGCCAATAGGAATTTCAACCAGGCTGATTGGACAGAGGCAGCCACAGGAGGAGCAAGGGGGCTGGATTAAGGAAATATAAGTGCTGGCCAGAATGGCAGGAGGCCAGGCCAGAGCTTGGTAACCATATACCACTGTGCCTCATATTTATTTGTCTGACAAATAAATTATTATTTTAAATTCTCTATTGCTGCGTTGAATATTTCATTCCAGCTAAGCGTTAACCACAAGCAGGGTGCTACACTATGATGTAAGTAATGGGCCTCGCCTGCTAGCCTGTTCCCTAAAATATCACTGGTTTGTTCATTTCTGTATATAGGGTGCCTACATTCTGTATGGACTGCTACGTGCAAATGGCTTTAGATACCTATTGGGTCCATAAATTACCATATACCATATATTCAACACAATAAACAGCGACAATTTGTTGACAAAGGTCAGCTGGTCATATAAAGGGCCCCATTACCTTCAGTAGCTTAGGGCCTCATCAAACCTAAATTTGGCCCTGCTCAGAATCCTCTGGAATATTCTGAGGTCCTGTTTCTTGACAGATGGATCAATATGAAAAGGAGTCCCTGGACATATAGTTTCTAAACCAATGTCCTGATGTCCTTGGCTGCTGGAGCACTTGCTGTTGGGTTTAGGTTTTTGGGTGTGCACCAGGAAAACAAACAAACAGACCCTAACGTGTGAAGTATTCCTAAACTTCCTGTCTGTTGTCCTGGCTAGGGATTTGTAGTCCAAAACATTGGGGGGAGCACCAGCTTGGCCAGAGCTCTCAAATTACAAATAAGAAGGGGGAAAAGGGGGGGGGGAGAGGAGAGGAAAGAAGTGAGATGAACAAGTATTGAGCATAAATCACACAATATTCCTGGTATTGATCTTCAGCTTTCCCGTAATCCATTTCCCATAGTATATCCATTAAGAGGATTTACGACAAGCATATTTCTTATGAAAAATGAATGAAAGTGATAATGAGGAGCACAATTCAGGCTTTGCTGCAATAAACCTAAGCATAAGAGGTGTAATATTTGCTTTCAAGGACGGTGAATTTAAACAATCTGTTTATTTTTTTTTCATATGAAGATACTTTTGGGAAGGATGGGGACCAAAAAGGAATATACAATGAAAATGATGTCTGGACTCAGCTTTGAATAAAGCAGGAACTTTTTTTAAAGTAGCAACTTAATATATATTGCGGTTTCTAATTAGAAGCCTTGGAGATAGTGTCCCCCCCGCCGCCGCTTCTGATGGCAGCAAATTGGTATATTTAAATGTTTATGAGCCTTAATTGCTAGTATTGATTTGGTGAGGAAGGAAATCAAGGCACAATTATGAAGTAAGTTCAGAACAGAGCATTTAGCTTCAAATAACTTGAGAAGGAAGGTTCAGACATGGTGGTGAGATTTAACTAGCAGATTCTGCTACAGGTAGGTAGCCGTGTTGGTCTGCCATAGTCAAAACAAAATAAAAAAATTCCTTCCAGTAGCACCTTAAAGACCAACTAAGTTAGTTCTTGGTTTGAGCTTTTGTGTGCATGCACACTTCTTCAGATACACTGAAACAGAAGTCACCAGACCCTTCTATATAGTGAGAAGGTGGGGAGGGGTATTACTCAGAAGGGTGGTGGGATTGGGTGATTGGCAGATAGCTGTGATGAGCCTGTTGACGACTCTTAACGACTGCAATAGGTCTTACAGGAAAGAGCAAGGGGTGAGAAGGTGAAAAATGGCTTTGTCATGTATAATGAGATAAGAATCCAATGTCTTTGTTCAGACCAGGTCTCTCCATGGTTTTAAGTTTGGTAATAAGTTGCAATTCAGCAGCTTCTCTTTCCAGTCTATTTCTGAAATTCCTTTGTAATAGAACAGCTACTTTGAGATCTTGTATAGAATGTCCTGGGAGACTGAAGTGTTCTCCTACTGGTTTCTCTGTCTTGTGGTTCCTGATGTCTGATTTATGTCCGTTTATTCTTTGGCGTAAGGTTTGGCCTGTTTGTCCAATATAGAGAGCATTTGCGTTGAAAGTGTGTAGCACCATGAACAAGTCCTCAGCCTGCGCCGATTTCCTCCCTTCCTAGGTTAAGGGAGCCTACAGAGGATGCTTTGCCAGTAGCCCCCAAAATCCGGGGACCAGTGTTATGAAATACTATGAAAATCTGTTCCGTTCTGTGGGTTCAAGGAAGCAGAAAAGTAGATGGGGAAAGCTGGACTTGAGTAGTTCAGCAGAGTTCTCACTGAGGTGGTACTTTAGTCTGCACTAGTTGGGAGCTCATAGAGTTGAATGCTCTTCCACGCAAAGCAAAAAAAATAGATCTCTCTCCATGCCCCACCCTTAGGAAATATGTTGTTAGAGAAAAAGATTATCCTAACTTAGCCTTCTCCCTAGCATGCTTAGTTTTTTTAAAAAATAATTTTTTATTAAGTTTCTTACAAATATAACACATACTACAACAAAAAAGAAAGAAACAGCGTCACAAATATAAACCGAAAAATAAATAAATAAAAAGAAACAAAATGACAATAAACATCTAAACAACACAAATTAATTGGTTATTTAAACTTCTAACCTCATAAACATGTTTTTGGACTTCCTCTGAGCCCACCCATCTGAATTTCCTTGTATTTAAATGTAGCAGTTTTCTAATATCATCATTAAAACACAATATTCCAATTAAAGTAAAAAAAATAAAATTAACTTTCCTTAAGGTTCTAGATCTCATTTATTTAACTGTCTCTTACTTTAATCCCAGGCCTGTTTGGTATTTTCAAGTAATTTCAAAATTTTAATATCACAGTATTTATTCAAATAGTCTTTGAATTTCTTCCATTCTTCCTGATATTTCTCTTCTTTCTGGTCGCGGATTCTTCCAGTAAGGTCAGCCAACTCCATATAATCCATCATTTTCATCTGCCATTCTTCCACAGTTGGTAGTTCTTGTGTTTTCCATTTCTTGGCTAATAAAATTCGAGCAGCAGTTGTGGCATACAAGAATAACTTTACATCTTTCTTGGACAATTCAAAACCTATTATTCCAAGGAGAAAGGCCTCTGGTTTCTTTATAAATGTATATTTCATAATCTCCCTAGCATGCTTGTTTTCTGTCTGAGGGGTTATGTTTTCTGCTTGTATTGTTATAGAAATCGGGGTTCACTTTTACAGTTGAGCAATTCCCACAGCAGGAGCTTAGGATTCCCCAAGGTCCAGTCTCAGACAGAAAAATAAAAGGAGAAGCAAGGCAAGCTGCTAAGCCTGATCTTTCTTGATCTCTTGCAACCAAGTCTCCCTCTCCCCCCCCCCAAAAAAAAAGAGAAAAAAAGAGCCCTGAGCAAAGTGGGGAGCAACTTTTAAAACTTCAGAAAGGGTGCAGCCCCCCCCCCACCTTGACAGAAAGACCACACGAAAATGTCACAAAATGTTGTCGAATGAGGGGAACTGGAGCATGCATAATTTACATGGTTCCCAACTTGTCAATTGTGATACTTTATGAATTGCCCATCTCACTCTGTCATTATACAGTGATACCTTGGGTTGCTGACGCTTCAGGTTACAGACTCCTCTAACCCAGAAATAGTACCTTGGGTTAAGAACTTTGCTTCAGGATGAGAACAGAAATCGCACGGCAGCGGCAGGAGGAGGCCCTATTAGTTAAAATGGCACCTCAGGTTAAGAACAGTTTCAGGTTAAGAACGGACCTCCAGAACGAATTAAGTTCTTAACCCGAGGTACCACTGTATTCCTGACACACACCCAAGAATCCCTTTAGGTATTGTAACTATCCTGTCTCCTCCTCCCTCTCGGATCCATTCTTCTTGCTCTCATCTGTTTGACAGGTCTCACCCTTCTATTGACAGGCAACCGATTCAATCCATTGAGAAGTTTCCAAGTTTCCTGCCTCAGAGGTAGCTGCCAGGGCCAGATACCGTATGGGCAAATCATGGCTCCTCCATTCCCCTTTTCAACTATCTACTGTGTTTTGGCACAAACATCATTCATAAAACGTGTAATTCACAAATATTTTCAGAGATGAGGGTTACAAATGGATTCTCCCTGGGTGGTGTGTATGTGGCAGGTGTATTCAATTTGCAGTGGGTACAACTGCTTTCCCTGGCAGGACAACCCGACAACACACATTGACAGCTCAACAACAGGGCCACAAATTCACATAACATTTGCATGTGCCAATTTATACATATAAATGCAAAATTTAGAAATAATTGTCATAATTTAAATATGAAGACCGTCTACAAGATCTGATTTTTACCCAGATGGAAAAGCAGTGGGTGTCCACCTGCTCTCACTTTCTCTGACACTGTGGAGGTGGGGTGGGGGCTCATCTCTCTTATTTATTTTCCATTTAAATATATATATACATTCACATCATCATTATCCACTTTATCGCCCAGGCTCTTTAGAGCCTATCGACTTCCTTCCCTCCCACCCCACAGCTATCAGAATTAACCTTTATATCATTGCATTTTGTCGATTTTCCAATTCTAATTACACTCATTACAAAATGGCTCAAAATTTAAATAAATATAGAAGGGTAGAAAATTTCTCATTACAAGTCTTTGGACAACCCGCTAGTGATGTTAATTGATTACAATAATCTTTCAGATATCGTATAAATTTACCCCAGTTCTTTTGGAATACTTGATCATGCTGGTTTAGGATTTTTCCTGTCAGCTTCGCCAGTTCTGCAAAGTCCATCATTTTCATTTGCCACTCTTCTTTCGTTGGCACTTCTTGTTGTTTCCATTTTTGGGCTAAAAGAATTCTTGCCGCAGTTGTTACATACATAAACAGTCTTTTATTTTCCCTTGGTATCTCTTCACCCACTATCCCCAATGGAAAGGCTTCTGGTTTTTTAACAAAAGTATTTTTAAACATTTTCCTTAACTCATTATATATCATTTCCCAGAAACCTTTATCTCTTTACAAGTCCACCACATGTGGTAGAAGATACCTTCCCTTTCTTTACATTTCCTTTTTTTATATATATACATTTTTATTGGTTTTTTTAACATATCATTTCCAACAATCATATAACATAACTTCTTATCTTATACAATGTTTTAGACTTCCGTCAACACCTCTGATGATTTTCCGTTCTTTATCACTTATTCTGCATTTCTCTATTACTCTTAATTATCATTAACTAATAATTCTCCTCATAGTCTTTCTTGCAATATTTCAGATAGTCCTCCTTACAAAACGTCTTGCAGTCCTACTGGCGTAATCTGTTCATTACAATTACTTTTCAAATAGTTCGTATATTTACCCCTTTCTTTACATTTCCAACACTCATTAGTTCTATCAAGCGAGATCTCAGCTCTTGCCAGAAATTGATGCCAATGCCAGCAACAGGGTGCAGAGTGGCTGTGGCGAGGGCAGCTCTTTGTTTTGCTTTACGTAGATGTGCCAGCCCTGCAGAGTCCTGCTGAAACAGAAAAGTTTTCAGCAGAGGACAGATGCTTCCGGTTGCATTTTTAGAGTTGCAGATCCCCAAAACCTGGAAGTACCAGAACGGGTTACTTCTGGGTTTCAGCAGTTGCGCATGCGCAGAAGTGCTAAATTGTGCTTTGCGCATGTGCAGAAACGCCAAATCTCAACCTGCGTGTGTGCAGACGCAGGTTGCGAACGCTGCAGGTTGTGAACGTGCATCCCGCACGGATCATGTTCGCGACCTGAGCACCCACTGTACTGCGATGGGGCTTGCCCAGTGTCAGTCAGAATGTCACTGTGTAATGTACAGGTAAAGGTAAAGGGACCCCTGACCATCAGGTCCAGTCGCGGATGACTCTGGGGTTGCGGTGCTCATCTCGCTTTACTGGCCAAGGGAGCCGGAGTACAGCTTCTGGGTCATGTGGCCAGCATGACTAAGCCGCTTCTGGTGAACCAGAGCAGTGCACGGAAACACCATTTACCTTCCCGCCACAGCGGTACCTGTTTATCTACTTGCAATTTTGATGTGCTTTTGAACTGCTAGGTTGGCAGGAGCAGGGACCAATCAATGGGAGCTCACCCCATCGCGGGGATTCGAACCACCGACCTTCTCATCGGCAAGCCCTAGGCTCTGTGGTTTAACCCACAGCGCCACCCGCGTCCCTCTAATGTACAGGTGCTGCCATGCTAAAGGAATGCTTCCTGACAAATGTGGAACAGACATTGCATGACCCTTGCAGAAGTTTCAGTTGTGTAGATCTTGGTGACTTAAGATGGCCCATATAGGGCAACTTCTTAAACTACACTGGTCCCAAACCATTAAGTGCTTCATACACCTTGACCTCAGCCCAGTAGTGAAATCGCAGCCAATGCAGATCTATGAGCACAGGTGTAATATAGTGATAAATTCTCAATCCTATTACTGCAAAACGCTGCAGCCCAATTGCTAACTACACGTGCAAAGGAAGCCTTCTGTAGCCTGGAAGCCACCAGATCCTGAACCACTGAGATCGAGTCTTCATACATTCATACAATTTAAATGATTAAATTGCTCGATCCAGCCAAATTTTAAGTACTTCATACTTATTTATTTAAGTAGGTGCTTAGCTCTCCTGTTGAAAATCAATAAATAGGATTTAAAAGGGCTTAGCATTGCATGGATCATGCCCTTTCTTTTCCACCAGAATCTGTAGCGCTCATAATGCAAATGCCTCCTAAAAGAATGAATATCTTGCAAGCTTGGTAAATTGAAGAAGGGTGAAAGACTAAAGTTATATTATGTCAAAAGTAAACAATATGTTAAAGGCGTTTAAACATAAGGAGGAAAGATTGGAGACATAATAGAATGACTTTAATAATTAGAAATGAGTTATGAAAGAGGGTAAGGATTTGCTGTATCTGATTGGGTAAAGAGGAACACAAAAAAGGGAGGCGTGAGGAAGTCAAGAAAGAAAGTTTTGCAAGTATGAATTTAAAGGTTGGAGTTTTTATTTTAAATTTTTTCTTTTTGATGGATGGAACTTTTTTTTTTTTACATTTTGGTTTTCTTATCTGTTTTATATGTATTTTTGACTGTCTTTGTTTTTCTTTATTTCTGTGGTTGTTATGTGTTTCTTTTTTCTGTAAAACCTAATAAATATATTATAAAAAAAAAATCTTGCAAGCTTGGAAATAAATAAATATACACACTAGCATGCTTGTGCACACAATCCTTATGCAGTCCAAGGTGTACGTATTCAAAATCAGTTTTAGAAATGCTGTGTAGCATTAAAAAAAATTAAAATGCTTTACATATTATTGGGACCGAGTATTGAAGAATAGATTAGGGTAGTTCATTGGGTGGAATTAATTCAGCCTGACCCTTTCAGGCTTATTTAAATGTTCTGGTATTTAATTGTAGATGTTTTTAGTAGTCTGCTCTATCGTGAGGCACCGTAACATCTGCATTGCAAATAAATAAGTAGGAGAGGAAACAGTCTCCTGTGTGAAATAAGCAAATATGTGCAGCAGTCTTCAACAACTCAGCCCTTGAATGCATAAGACCAGTTTAAGAAGATTCGTTTGCAGACAAATTGCTTTCTTATTTTGCTTCTGCCATTTGAGCCTAGTGGGCTTATGTTTTGGTTGAGAACATGATTTTACTTTTTCTGTTTTCCTGACGAGGGAAGGAATTTTTGCATCAGATATGAACAAAGAAATGGAAATATGTATTGCACTGCTTTCTTTCCCCCCTTGGTTCACATTTCCCTTCCCAGAGTATTTTGAAAATAGAGCTGTAGACAGTGCTGGTAGTGAGTTTGGACTCTGCATTCTTAGAGACGGCTGGTCTGTTTAAAGAGCCATTTGCACTTTTTTGCAGAGCCCTTGGCAAGGCCAGGTTTGTCAGCCACCAGGAGCCACGGCATATGGCATTGGCCTGGCAAGTACAGTGCTATGACACTTACCCTTTAAGTTATAGATGCATGCTTTAAAACATCTTAGCTATGCAACCAAATCAAGGTGTAATGTGAGAAGTGCCCTTTTCCTTTGTTAAGTATAATGGTCTAATTGACACAGAAATGAAAAATAGCTAAGGGTATATTGCAAAAGGGTTTGACATGGGGCTATATCGAAAGCCAAGGAGAGCACTTTGAGCTCTTGATAAATGTTTAACTGGTGGTTGTTCTCTGGTAGCTAACATTGTGAGTGTTGTGACCTTAGATCATGTGAGAAGTATTGGGTTGCAAATCTCCATTTTGAAGGGGTTGCCTTTGAGTCTTTTCTCCCAAACTTAGTGGAGTGAAGATGTAAAATGAAGCTCCCCTGAAGGGAAACCAAACAGCCTGGAGGCTGGAATATAGCCTGTGGAGAGAGAGAGAAATAACTTTTCTTTTAGGTCTGTTTGGATTATTTCATATTTTTTTAGATGCTGAGCCTGTGCTGGACAGCACAAGACATTGTATGGATATTTTGGGTGTATCATTGGATGCATTCTGTTTTATTCTAAAGACGTATGCCAGTAAAAGTTTGAATAATATTTTTATGGGTCTGGAAAATGATTTATTCCAAAAGGAGTCAGTTTTTATGCTTCCAGTCACTTCAAGCTGCACAGTATTAAAATCTGCAACATCCTTTACCTCTGGATAAAAAAAGTTATTTGATACAAAATAAAAGAAAGCTAGGCATGTGATGTTATTTTAAAGAGAGCATAATTTTACTATCCATCATAGTAAATTGAATTTGGGGCATAGTGAAGCATTTGCAATACTTCTAACGGTGCATATTGTTGTATACATGTCAATTGGCATATAGCCCACCTGCTGCTATTGAGATGTATGTTTTGTATCAACTCCTACATCTGTATTTTCCAAAAATGCTAAGAAGCATGATTTTCTGAATTAAAACAAATGGCACACTTTGCTCTTACATGGCCTAACAACAAAACTTTTAGCATACCAGAGAATTGCTTGCTCTGAGAGGAGCCCAAGTCTGGTTTCTGCATGAGTCACTTTTCTGAGTGACACTCCTGGTGGAAAGGAACCAGCTCACAACAGTGACCCGTACAAAGATGCAACAGGACCCCTTCCCTGAGCCACTGTCTCTTTTTGTTAGGTGGCTGAATACTCCATTCACACCTAATGCAGAGTTGAGGAAAAATTTCCCGCCCCATTTTAAAGAATCACAAATTGTGTTTATTTATAATATTATTTCTATACTGCTATCTCACGAAAGATCAGGGCGGTATGGAACAACATTTGGAAGCAATACAAAGCAATTGCAGACCCTCCAAGTGTCCCTATTTTCTGGGGACGGTCCCCGATTTATAGAAGCCATCCCAGTTTCTGATTTAATTCTGGAATACCCTGCCTTTCCTTAGTAGAATTTGGATTTGATATCCTGTGTTATCACTACCCAAAGGAGTCTCAAAGCGGCTAACATTCTCCTTTCCCTTCCTCTCCCACAACAAACACTCTGTGAGGTGAGTGGGGCTGAGAGACTTCAAAGAAGTGTGACTGGCCCAAGGTCACCCAGCAGCTGCATGTGGAGGAGCAGGGAAGCGAACCCCGGTTCACCAGATTACGAGACTACTGCTCTTAACCACTACACCGCACAGGACGTCCCTGTTTTCATAGGAGATATCCCTGTTTTCATTGGAGAAATGTTGGAGTGGATGCAATAATCAAATGGCCAACTACTTAACAGTCACTTTAAAGTCTTCAAGAGACATCAGGGAATCATAGAATTGGACAGTTGGAAGGGAACCACAAGGGTCATGTAGTGCAACACCCTGTGGTGCAGGGATCCATGCTGTAGCTCAATGGCCAAGAATCTGCTTTGCATGCAGGGAGTCCCAGGTTCAGCTCCTGGAATCCTCAGATAGAGCTGGGAGGGGCTCCTGCCTGAAACCCATGGAAAGCTACTGCCACTCCATGTAAGACAACCCTGACATAGATGGACCAATGCTCTGCCCCAGTAGAAGGCAGCTTCCTATGATCCCTAATTTCGAAAGTAAGGAGGCCAGCTGAATCTCTGCCAGCACAGTGTCCCACAGCCTGGGGCCAGCGATACTAAATGTCTTGATTTCTGGTTAAGGCAGGTCAGGCCTCTGTAACATGGGGGGCAACTAACGGTGCTCCTCTAAATCAGTGTTTCCCAACCTTGGGCCTCCAGCTGTTTTTGGACTACAACTCCCATCATCCCTAGCTAGCAAGACCAGTGGTCAGGGATGATGGGAATTGTAGTTCAAAAACAGCTGGAGGCCCAAGGTTGGGAAACACTGCTCTAAATGACCTCAGTTATTTATTAAGGCATTAGCTTTATTACGGAATAAAATTTCACGGACTGCAACCCACTTCATCAGATGAATGAAATGTTATCCAGAGTTGCAGACACATAAACATGGAGGAATTTCAAAGTTGAGGCTGCAATGTCAAACCTTGGAATTGCAATTCTTCAAAATGCTCAGTGCTATCACTTGTGAAATGAAAGGGGACACAATGGATTTCAATCCCACTACATGGGTCAATTGGCTTACCATTGCCAGGATATAAAGACAAGTGTTTTTCATGAATGTCCACCATTAATGAGGTAATTATGATCTTTTCTGCAATTCATTTCTATCTGACCTCACTGTTTACAATCTGTGTCACACCTTCCAACATTTCTCTGGTGAAAATAGGGGTGTCCTTAGGAAAAGCGGGACATTCTGGGATCAAATCCGAAACTGGGATGACTCCTGTAAATCCGGGATAGTCCCTGGAAAATAGGGACACTTGGAGGATCTGTAGCCACCATGAATCAGGTAATTATGACCATAGTCATAGCCTGGAGCCATCTAAGGCAGTGTTTCCCAACCTTGTGCCTCCAGCTGTTTTTGGACTACAATTCCCATCATCCCTTGCCACTGGTCTTGCTAGTCAGGGATGATGGGAGTTGTAGTTCAAAAACAGCTGGAGGCACAAGGTTGGGAAACACTGATCTAAGGCATAGCACAACGGTAAGGAATGTTAGCTTCTGAAGGGGTCTTTCTTAAATGGTGGCAGAACTTGAGAAATGGGTCTGCTCACTGTGATCTTTGACCTTGAGGAGCCAGGGGAGTACGTATACAGTGATGGTGTAGAGAGGAAGATGCTTAGGTGGTTGGGTACTGTCACCTAGGCCTCTGTGTGACTTGGGCCAGGCACAATGGGGACAACTCAAAGTGGATGAATCCAACTCTGCAGGGCTTGATGTTCACCTCTATAATTGTGCAGCCATCAGCTGAATTTTTCCGCCTCATTCTGGGGGAGGTGACTGGCTTCATCTCATTCCATTTGCTTCTAAATTGATCTTGCTTGCTCTGTGGCAAGGGGGTCACTCAGAGAAAATGGAAAAAGGCTGACCTGTCTGCCTCCTGGGGACTAACTCTCTAAAATGCCTGGTGCTTTCTTGATGGAAAAGTTCTGGTTTACAGACAAAAACAAACCAAACCAAACCAAACCAAAACCCCACCAGTGAAGCACTGCAGCCTTTTGATGAGAAGCTAATTGACAGCATCAGACACCCTCCTTTATTGAAGGACTCCTTCAGATGGACAGACCAAGGCTCTGGCCTCCAGGCCAGCTGGCAGGTCTGAGGTCCAATTTTACCTCCATACAAGAATTAATAGATACGTCTCTTTCTGCACCTATGTTTTTCATTGATAGTCAAGTGCATATGTCTTAACACTATTAGCTCGCTTTTATTTTGCATCCAACATGGGTTGATAGGAAGAGGGCTGAGATGAAAACCCTCACTGTTCTTCATGAACGTATTTGTTAGAGTTGAAAGTCAAGCTACCTATCCCACTTCAGGGACTTTTTGTGTAGAGGTCGCTTTAAATATACAGTGGTACCTCAGGTTAAGAACTTAATTCGTTCTGGAGGTCCGTTCTTAACCTGAAACCGTTCTTAACCTGAGGTACCACTTTAGCTAATGGGGCCTCCCGCTGCCGCCGCACGATTTCTGTTTTCATCCTGAAGCAAAGTTCTTAACCTGAGGTAACCCAAGGTACCACTGTTTAAGAAGCATGGTCCTCATTATGAATTGACCTGGTTTGGTCTCAGTGACATCTGCACAGTGCCTGGGATCTGCCGTGTAACTGATTCGGGAAACATTCCTGCTGCTTTGAATTGGTTGTTTTGCCTGCAGCAATTTCATGTTTGGCCCATAAGAAAAATGTCAAGCCTATGGGTTCTCCAGAGCTTATCACCAGGCCAGATGGGAAACAAAGCAGCTGTTGGGTGACATATGCTAACTTCTAGTGACTCTAGACAAAAGTGAGCTTGATCTGCAACAGATAAACCTAGGCAATCCAGGAGCCAGGCACTGAGAGACTCCATTTGGCAGATTTGCTATCCCAATCTCTCAAAGTGGGATCAGGAACAGAGGCAATCTCCCCTTGACAGTTATGTTGCCCATTTGCCTGTTGTGACTCTGGGATAAGAAGCTTCTAAGACCTACAGGGGCATGAAAGTCACTGGGAAATTGCCACAACTATTTTCATGTCATCTTTTCAATTGTGGCTAAGAACATAGGAAGAGCCTGTTGAATCAGGCCAGTGGCCCAGCTATGGAATTCTCTCCCCAGTGAGGTCCACCTGGTACCTTCGTTGACATATTTTCAGCATCAGGTAAAGACTTGCCTTTCCCCGCAGGTCGACTGAGACAATGTTGTTTTACCATTAGTGCATAGCTGTCAACTTACAGATTTGAAAATAAGGGACCAGCAGCCTCGAAAATAAGGGATCAGCAGCCAAAATAAGGGATTTTCCGAACACAGGTATGTTCAACTTCTGAGCCCCTCCAAGCCAAAGGCAGAAAACCCAGCCAGCAGCCAAACGAAGCCTCAAGCGGTGGTTCCCACAGTGCAGCAACCCGGCAAAGGGGATGCAGCAAGGAAAACCACCGTCACCTCTCCACTGGGAAGTGCTGAGCAATGGCGAGTCCCCAGGCAACGTGGCCGATTTGATCGGCACAAGGCATGCAAGCTCCACTCCCCAGTCGTTCTTAAGTCTCATTATTGGGTGAGCAACGCAGCCAAGCAACACAGTTGGAGCCTCCCTCCTCCCTGGCTGGCAGGGAGGGAGGGAGAGGAGCTGCTTCCTTTGAAACCCGGGAAATTTAAGGGACATCATCAATAAGGGACAGCAGCAGGACACGGCGCTGGGATAAGGGACTTTCCCGCCAAATAAGGGACAGTTGACAGCTATGTTAGTGTGATACCAAAGTTTCCTGCAGCTGTCAAGGGGTGTGGGGTGGATGTGAGTGTGTGTATGACTTAATGATTTACAATGTATTTAAGTTTTTAAAGATAAGCTGCTTGAAGACTTGGTAACAACAAATTAAATGATGATGATGATGATGATGATGCAGCCACTCATCTGATGACAATCAAACTCATGTTATTTTAAGACAAGTAGCACCCAAGTGTGTTGTTAAATTGAGGAAGTCGTCATGTGATGTCAAAGGAAAAAGAACGAGTAAACTGAGCTCAAGGAAAGAGCTAGGGTGATGTGGGAGGATTGGACTATCCTAGATGGCTAAAAAACCCTCTGTGGTCATGGCATTCTTAAATCTCTAATTACTGCGGGGTGCAATTCAATGAGAGGAGTCAAGCCATTCTAATTACTCTATGGACTTGGAGAGAGGTGGACCAAACTGCTCTGCCATCAAAGAACATTGGGCTGACTAGGGAGGAGGGATAGGGGCCGTAACTTCCAAACCAATCCGTTTGCAGCTCTAAAGCCGTTTGCAGCTTTAGAATCTTAGTAGCCCAAATTTTATTCCTGCTCTTTTGCTAGAAGGAAGGATACAGCTCAGTGGTGCTGATTCCTAGTTGGCTGGGAGCTAGATTCTTTTAGTCTTGTATTAGGTTGTGGAAGGCTTAGGTGTGTTTTAAGCTCGAGGGGATGAACACTTGCTTCAAATATGGGTTGTGACGCTTCCTTCCACAGGGCAGTGAAACAGCTAGGGTGAGGCATTGGTGTCCGCCTGTTTGGTGTTGCGGTTGTTACTCTTCTCCGAAGGAATAATGATTCCTAATTGTGTGCTGTATGCTGCAAAGCTAGAATATCATCTATCGGGAAGTAAAAGGGTAATAACTTGTTTGACTTTGCATCTTTTTTGTAAGTGGCACCACGGTAGAGATATTTTATTGGGAGAGGGTGGGAAACAGGGTTTTTTTATGGTGAAAGAAGATTCTCAGCATGGTTCAAAGTTCTATTGACAAACAGATTTAAGATTAAATGACAAAAAAGCAGCACTTGGTTCTGGTGATTTTGATTTTTTTTAAAAAAAATTCCACATATAAGGATTTAGCTCCTCCTGAACAATAATCACATGTGACCCGAAACTCAGGCACAAAGGGGCAAGGAACTGTAGTGTCTTCCCTAAAATGGTGCCGATGCTATGACATTTGAAGCATAATTCGAGTATAAATGAAAAATGTCCAATGGTGACAAAAATGAGAACTTTCAAAGACCAGTTGTTTTACTTTGTGATGGTTAGGGGACTTCTGAGGGTAGCACTACACAGTGACTTGCAGGGAATGCCAAGCCATGGTTTAGTGTAAAGGCATGGGCCTGTGGATGACTGGAGAGATCAGTTTTCACACTCCTACCTTGGTTCTCCTGCTGCTATGAGCTAAGCCATGGTTTGCCTTAGCCCACGGGCAGATTTGCAAACCATGGAAACCACACATGCTAATAACATTTGGCATTCTTCCATTCTTCCATTGCTACAGCATGGGACAGCTTTCTGATATTTTTAAATAGTTCGATTGGTTGTTTAGGCAATATTGAAATGTATGCTGTACTTGGGTATGAGCACAGCACTGAGTGGACATCAGTGAATGAAGAAAGAGATGTGTTTTCACCAGGTAGATCAGTTGAGTGGAAGGCTTGCAGCTACACCCCATGAATCCCATGTGGATGTGTGTGGGCAATCACTGGGTGATAAATCTCCATTAGCAAGGAGGCAAGAATCAGCGTAATATAGGATGGCAACTACATTGGGATCCATCTTCCGCAGGTTCAGGATTCATGCCATGGGCTTAACCACTGTGGATATAAAACAGTCTATCCCTGCTGGAAGAACGAATTACATTGCATACATGTGTGTTCATGCACATTTCAATGAAAATTATGGTATGTAGTCAACGCATGAAACCATGGGAATACAAAAAAAGGTGTGTTCTTCCAAATCAGATTTTACAACTGTTTAAGTCTGCATTAGGGTTGTTTACTTCATTCGTTTTGCCAATTTCAAATATTTGATATCCATCCATTACTCAAATGGCCATTTTGGAAAACAGCCACCATTGCCAAACAAAGATGAATTTGAATTGATCCTATGGTCTGCTTTGATCTGCTCTAAAAAAACACAAGCATTTGGGCCTGATTTCATGCTTTTACTATGACAGGAGCAAGTCTTGGTCATGTTGCACTGGTCAGATTTTTCTCCAGCATGATTTTATAACAGGCCCCAGTACTACTGATTTTTGTCATTATCTGGTGTATATAAATAGACAATGGGAAGAATATTAGGCATGCATAATAAGTAACCTTCCAGAATATGACAACCATTAACAAAATACGTGAAAGCATCAATAGTAAAGTTCAGGTTTCATAGCCCATGAAAGAGAGGCTGTATGAACTTTTATTAAGTCTACGAAGCCACAAGCCTGAATTACCTGCAAGTTACTTTTGCAGTCCTTAGTCTCAACATCACTTGCTTGCAGACCTACTGATGTGAACAGATCAGTATTGGGGATCAGAACTAGAGATAAATCGTTTCCCCCCCCCCCAAAAAAAAATCAAATGTCAGAACTCAAGATTCGAAATGGCACAGGATGACCTAAAGACCACATACTGTATTTCACATATCCAATACCTTTTAATCCAGATGTGTTATCAATTCAACCATGTTTTTAATTTATGTCTCTTGTTTGTGATTATTTTTTATGCTGAAGGGAGCTGAACAGTCACCACCTGCCTCATCTTCCCACACTTTGTCATTCCTAGCCTGCCTACAATACCAGAAGGGGCCCATCTTCCTCCATTTCACCCCCAAGCCCTCCACCAGTGCATTGTGGGAAATGGGTTCTCCTCACAACTCTCAAGCTCAGTCTTGTTCACACAGTCAAGGAACACGCTCACACCAAGAATTCTACCCTACGGTGATTCCTCCACATGTAGTGCTCTGCTTCTACTTGGAAGGATTTTGCAAAAGATTATGGAGGTTTGCCAGTTGGTGTCTTAAAAACTAGGTAAAGATTAATATAGGTAGTATTGTTTGCTGCCTCTTTACCTATTTGCTTTAAGAAATCTAGCTCCAGAAGCCGAACTACACATTATATGCAGATATATACAACAATGTTGGGACACAGGTGGCGCTGTGGGTTAAACCACAGAGCCTAGGACTTGCTGATCAGAAGGTTGGCGGTTCGAATCCCCGCGATGGGGTGAACTCCTGTTGCTCGGTCCCTGCTCCTGCCCAACCTAGCAGTTCAAAAGCATGTCAAAGTGCAAGTAGATAAATAAGTACCGCTCTGGCGGGAAGGTAAATGGCGTTTCCGTGCGCTGCTCTGGTTCGCCAGAAGTGGCTTAGTCATGCTGGCCACATGACCCAGAAACTGTACGCTGGCTCCCTCGGCCAATAAAGCGAGATGAGCACTGCAATCCCAGAGTCGGTCACGACTGGACCTAATGGTCAGGGGTCCCTTTACCTTTAAATACAACAATGCCCTGATGAGGTTTTTTACGAAAGGAAAAATAGCCTTGGGAAGATGTGGTTTTTCACTGAACAATTAAGTGTTTTTGTAGGATAATGCTATGCTTTAAAATCTTTTATTGTTCCTAAAATATTGGCTTTCTAATGTATTTAGTAGCACCACTCCATGCTGTCTAATTTTGATTAGATCTTTTCACTGCCTGTCAGCAGTTACTCCCAATTAGAAGATGGCACCATGTTAGAGGAGTCATATTCACATTCATTCATTCTCTGTTTCCCTCTTCCCCCACTGACCCCATACACACTCAAAGACTGACCATACTAAGGGCAAAACTAGATATGGCACAAGTTATACAATTAGCAATTGTGCAAATGGCTTTTTCAAAGTATATTACAGCTGTCAGGGATGGGGGCTGAAGGGGACCATGGCCTGTAGGGACAGGAAGTTTTAAACACTCCCCCCCCCCCTGCAGTCCCAGTCCACCCAGCCCCTTGCACCTGTTGGTTTGCAATGGGAGAAAGGCACTATTCCAGGCTGGGACTCCTGGGAGGGGTAGTGGTGGCAAAAGTGGCAAAGGCCCCTACCCCATGTCAGGGTCCCATATTGTATCAGGCCCCTAAATACCTGCAGTTAACTTTCAAAATGCCATTCAAGCAATTGCTAATTGTATGAATGGTATTCACATCTAGCTTGCCCCTGGGCTCTTCCAGACAACCTATTTGTTGAGTATTCATCCCTATTTGCTTGCACAAAGCTTCAGCAGAAGTGACAATTATATCCAATCTTTATTGAGCATTTGTTTCCATTTCTTTATGGGGGAGGTATATGACTAATGACAGGGATGTGGGTGGCGCTGTGGGTTAAACCACAGAGCCTAGGGCTTGCCGATCAGAAGGTTGGCGGTTCGAATCCCTACGACGGGGTGAGCTCCCGTTGCTCGGTCCCTGCTCCTGCCAACCTAGCAGTTCAAAAGCACACAGTGCAAGTAGATAAACAGGTACCACTCCGTCGGCAAGGTAAACGGTGCTTCCGTGCGCTGCTCTGGTTTGCCAGAAGCGGCTTAGTCATGCTGGCCACGTGACCTGGAAGCTGTACGCCGGCTCCCTCGGCCAGAAAAGCGAGATGAGGCCGCAACCCCAGAGTCGTCCGCGGCTGGACCTAACGGTCAGGGGTCCTTTTACCTTTTCCCTTTATATGACTAATGAGCATTTGTCCTGGAGTCATCCCAATTTGCCTGTGGGCTGTTTATACATCTTCCCGTTAATCATTTGTCCCTCCCACACTTCAAAATACGTTTCCCCTTCACTTTCCAAACTGCAAAAAGGCCTAATTCTTTTTTAAAGTGGTGTAGTTGCACTAGGGCAACAAAGTGCTTTAGTCAACTTTAATTGTGCAGCTCTAAACTTGCGGTGGGACGCAGGTGATCGAAAGGTCGGTGGTTCGAATCCCTGCGGCGGGGTGCGCTCCCGCTGCTCGGTCCCAGCACCTGCCAACCTAGCAGTTCGAAAGCACCTCCGGGTGCAAGTAGATAAATAGGGACCGCTTACCAGCGGGAAGGTAAACGGCGTTTCCGTGTGCGGCTCTGGCTCACCAGAGCAGCGATGTCACGCTGGCCACGTGACCCGGAAGTGTCTCCGGACAGCGCTGGCCCCTGGCCTCTTAAGTGAGATGGGCGCACAACCCCAGAGTCTGTCAAGACTGGCCCGTACGGGCAGGGGTACCTTTACCTTTACCTTAAACTTGCGGTATGTGCTTAAATATGTGACAGTCTGGAGACACCCAGATCCTCTTTGCAGTTCACACACACGTGTAATCTAACGAAAGGAAGTACTTTTCTTCTTTAGAATTCTTATTCTCTACATATGCAAATGTATGCCACTGTGAGTAAAACTCATACAATTATATCAGCCAAGATTTCTCTTAATTACACGAAAGCCCTAATAATTAGAGTTAGATTATGTGGTTAGTGAAGCCTTTAATATGGTAGACTTAAAAATCTCACCAAGCTGTCTAAAAACTACGAAGGCTCAATATTTTTAAAGGTGTGTTCACACAACTGGCGAAGGCATGGAGATTCCAGGTAGCTCTTTTATCATCAGAAGAGTTCCATGCTGCTATACTGATGCCATAAGAAAACATGGTTGTGTGAATCAGTCCTAGACAATAACATTAACAGTACAATCCTATGCATGCCTGCTCAGAAATCCCCTTGTTTTCTGTTGGGCTTACTCTCAGATCAGTGTGTATAGGATTGCAGCACCAAACTGCAGCCCTCATCACATTGATTTGGAGCAAAGATCCATTAGCACCCATAGGATTTACTTCCACACAGACATGCTTAGGCTTGAGGTTTTTTGGGTGTTTGCCCCCATCTTATAGGAATATTTCATTCCCTCTCTACTTCATGCATGCCAGAAGGACATCATCCTATCCTATTTTCAGTCTAATCACAGCAAGCTTTTTCACATACCCTCTAACATATTATTGCTTAATGAATAGTGGTGATTTTCAAAAGCTGCCAGAAATGACTAACTGAAGCCTTAGTGATATTTTGCAATCTTCTTTCTTTGCAGTCATAAATTTCTCATTGAGAAATTATTAAATACACCTACTACACCACAAACATTAATCACCTGGAACATTTGTGTGCCTTAAGATGAAATAATAATAATAAAAAAGGTTCATTCATCTAATTTGCCTGCCTGATTTTTTTTATTTCTAAAATTGTATGCGTGCTTAGTCTTAGTGGACCACAAACTTTTTTTTCCTTTTTTCAACACCAGTGTGGCCTTTCACTGCAGCATATGTCTGCAATGTACTTCTTGCATTTGAGGAAGTCTATGAAATAAACTCACTTTGCAATAAGCTTGCTACGCTTTAAGGTGCCACAATTATTTGTGTTTCTTTATTTTTTGGAATCATGTTGGTTATACTAGAAAAACCAGTGGCCTCATACTGATGAATGTAATTAATAGTCCCAGATGGCCAAGCATGAGCCTCCCAACAGATGCATTAATTAAATCAATGGCACTCAGATGTACATCAGCAACAACGGCAATCTCCCTTGCTGAACTGGAACTCATACATTTTCCCATTAATGATTGCATATAGATGCTATTCAACTCTCTCGCTTTCCCCCAATAAACTGGTTGGCATGTTCCCAATGATTTTGGCAGGACTGGACTATTTTTCCATCACTTTTCTCCTGTCATTAAAACAAGCTCCTTCAGTTATGTGTAATGCCTCAAGCGTAAGGGAGATGGGTGAGAGTCCTGGATCCAATGATTTCTTAAAAAAAAAAAAAAAAAAGGAATTTAAGTTAAACTTTAATTTAACAAGTTTAATACTCGAGTGTAACACACAGCTCTCATGACTTCCCATTCCCCACCCCTGAGCACTGATCTTTGGAACAACTGGAGTTTTAAGACAATTTCAAACTCCAAAACAGCCACCTAAAGCATCTATACAAATAAAATTAAACTCCCTTTGCTTATATATGGCCATTTTTAAAATTCTAAGTTTGTGCCTACGTTTTTCACAGTACAGTTGATCAGAAAACCTGCTTTATTTCCCTATTTAAAGGACAGGTGCAAACCTTTTTTTTTTTTTAAAAAAAGTCCCAACCATGAGAGATATACCGGTATGCATGTGCTTAACTTCCATGTGCAAATCAATGGGACTTAAAAGTGTTAAGCTTCCAGCTGGATTGTGAGGTGTGGTGCCTTTTTCTGCACTGAAAGATGCGTACCACAGAAATTTTCCTGTTTGGTGTTCCACTTTAATGTGCTTCATGTAGGAGAGACATTGGAGGTGGGGTATGTGTATGTGTGTGTGTGTGTGTGTGTGTGTGTGTGTGTGTGTGTGTGTAATATTGCCATCTTGCTCTGTTTGGAAGCTTCCCAGAAATACTTGCTTGGCTCTGTTGGGAAAAGAGTGTTGGACCACGTGGTCCAATCCAAGCCTAAGCAGTCCTTTCAATACCAGGCGCCCGTTCCATCTAAAGAGAAGGACATTTAATCCCAATGAATTCAATGGAAATGTTTCCAAGCACAATTCAAAGTGCTGGTGCTGACCTTTAAAGCCCTAAACTTCTTTTGCCCTGTATACCTGAAGGAGCGTATCCACTCCCATTGTTCATCCCAGACACTGAGATCCAGCTCTGAGGGCCTTCTGGCAGTTCCCTCATTGCGAGAAGTGAGGTTACATGGAACCAGGCAGAGAGGGCCTCCTCGGTATCAGATGTCAAGGATATAAGCAACTGATTTTTAGAAGATATCTGAAGGCAGTCCTGTATTGGGAAGTTTTTAATGCTTGATGTTTTACTGTGGTTTTATAAATCATTGGAAGCCACCAAGATTGGCTGGGGCAACCAAGTCAGGCAGAATATTATTATTATTGTTATTATTATTAATTTAACAACAATCACTAGTTTTAACCCCTTCACAATGAATAGGACAGTAAATGCATAACTTTGGATGGGATCACACACACACACACACACACACACACACACACGCCAACAAGCACTTCAAAATATTTCTTTTAAATTAAACCTGAATAATCAGTTGTTAAAAATGTTTAACTCTGCAAATTTGAGGTTACTTAACGTGAATATACGTTTTGGTTTTCTTAATGGCCACAACAGCCCAGCCAAACTGAGGTATGAGTCAATCCGATTCAAAATGGAACTCAAGTTAGACATGAGAAAAGTCCCATCACATCCCTTTCAATAGGGTTTGGTTGTGACTGATGTTTGCTGAATCGTGCCCACTGTACTATTCCCACAAAAAGATGCAATTCAGCACAGAAGCTTCCTGGCTTACTTCTGTAAAATAGGACAATGTCCTTTGCCCATAATGGCAAATTTCCATGCACACACAAGACATACAGTATAGGTCTGTGACGTTTTCGCTTACATCTGTTCTTTCGGCTTGGGGAGGGAAATTTATGTATACATGCTGGGCTATATCCAAGTAACTTGGAGTAGACCCATTTGAAATGAATGCAACTTAGTCATAGTCACTACTTTCTATGGGTCTACTCTGAGCTAACACTGGATGCAATTCGATATTTTAAAGGCAGGGTAGGGAGACTGATAGCATGTACAGTGTTTTCCCATAACTGGTAGCCTTCTCTGCCCTGGTTTTAAATTCAGAAGCATAGACCTAGCACAGTCAACCAGGGAATTATCTCATGGGACTCCCATTAAAATGAATGGGAGTTGTTCAAGAGCACAGTACTATTGAAGACTGCAGATCCCTTTCAGATCAACAGTGGATTTCGCAATAGAGGATTACACCTTTGGTTTGTTTATTTTTTACTGTGGGTGGTGTGATTCCAAATAAAATAAAATAAAAGCACTCTGTGAAATCATGAGGTCCCAAATGATAGGGTGGGACTTTATGATACATTCTAGTGTAGAGTTTCTCCAACTTTGTTTACGGTGAGCCGTCTTAAATCTGGAAGCATGCTGCCTATGATTTTCCCAAACAAATATTTTTTTTTAAAAAAAACCTACAAAATCAAGCCTGTAGAACTTGTGATCCACCATGCTGAACACAGTGCAACAACTCCAAGATATATATCTGTAAACTTCAATGATTTAGGCTGCAGTTTGCAAAAACTAGCCTGATGGGTCCTTAGGGTTCATTATGTCTATGGATTTTGCTTTGAGGTTTAGACCTAGCTCTCACACAAGATGGTAAAATCCCTGCAAAGACTGCACCACTTCAGCTTGCTAATGCTGGAATATATGACTAAATTCTCCTGCTCACAAACAAACAAAACCCCAGCACATAAAAACTGGTTAGCGAGAAAACCCTGATTAGCATGTAGGTAGATGCTCTGCAGCCACAATTAGCCATGTGAGCCAGCATCTACACTCTGAAGTAGCATAGACCAGATACGTGCTTACCTTCTCATGCTCAGCTTGAGATAATGAGGCCTCTCTCGTTTAAGGTTTTCTTTCTTTTTCTTTTTTAAAGGATTCCAGACAGAGCATCTCAATCGGCTTATGCTCTGGCTCAGTGAGATGGTTTGAGGGCTCCTGTTTAGAAGCCAGTTCCAAAACTTATGGAAGCCTCTATAACTGCATTCATGCTGAAATCAGGCTAACTGAACCGTATAGGACTACAGGGCCAGCTTAAATACGACAGCTTTCTTGGAGTGTATTGCATTTCCATGTAGGAAAGAACATGTAAAGCGCAAGTAGATTGGGACCAAACAGTCTGCATGCTCGCCCCCAATATAAATGCTGTCCATGTAGGAAATCTGTCATTATTTAAAGCATTCCCATGGTCTAAATAGCTCATCACAAATAATCTGTTCCTGGACTGCACTACTACAGGTTTCAGTTATGGGATCACACATTTGAACACTCCATAATAAAATAAAAAAGGGAAAAGTAATAGAATGTTAGCATGTCTGCAGAAATGGCTAGTCTAGGAGCCATTTCCGCCCTACTGGGCTTTTAACACACACACACACACACACACGAGCAGTACTATTTTTTGTAGAAAAGAGGTGCTGGAAGTCACCCTGAACACCTCCCTTGTTCTCTTATAATGGCAATGGCACCCACTTAAGAGGGGCGAGAACTGAGTTCTGGTGAGAAAAAAAGCCCTGTACTTATGGTCTGCCTAGCCCAGGAACAGTTATAACCACATGATTAGCTATTTGTCTGGCCTGTTCTCGTTCTACTGAAAGATGCCAATAAGAATAGCACATTGACCACACTCTTTTATATAGGAAGAAGTATGCAATGTGAGCTTTTAAAAAAGAAATTTGGTTGTTTTTATTTAGATACTTCAATAGGGATTTCAAAACTTAATTTAGGCACCAGTTTATCTTACAAAATTCCTGGCCATATATACATCCAAAATGCGGCCTGACTGCACTGTAGTTAAGGGGACACAATTTGCTAGGAACTTGTCTTCCAAATATCCCTGTGAAGAAGATGGGAGGAGTGCAAGGGTACAGCCATCCTGTCTACAACTCCTATTCATTAAAATAAAATAAAATGTGGAGATGTTTCTTGTGGACTGGGCCCAAAAAGGATCCACGGAGATAGAATCTATACAAGTTTAGAGAGTAAAGAAATGAAGAAAGAAGGAAGTGCAGTACTTCAAACTAGGTCTTATGCACTAGATAAGCATTGTGCTTGCTCTCAGCAAAGAAGAATCTTTTACATAATTTATAATAATAACAGTGGCTCTAACCTTTGAAAAAATGTGAAGCTACCTTGTGAATTGGATTAGTTGCTTTTGATCCAGTTACCTAGGGTGCAGGTTTTGCTTAGTTTTTAAAGGTATATAGTTTTAAATGTTCTAAGGCATTTTTATTTTTTTTTGCATTTTAGATTATACAAAGTGTGCAAGTCGAAACAACTTCAGATAACAAAGTAGTGCAGAGAGGCTTTTACCACTGTTGGACTTTTAATCTAAGGCTGCAGATTTTGACTTTGTTCAGATCCTTAATCAAAAAATAATCTTCTGTACATCGCAAAAATAGGACAAAAACTGTTTTCCTTTAACACTGTCTCTGTTGATAACGCTCACGTTCCACAGCAGTCTCCTAAAATGAATTATTATTAATATTTATATAGCGCCATCAGTGTACACGGCACTTTACAAAGTAATATAAGCAGCAGACAGGTCCCTGCTACAAGGAGCTTAACGAAGGGGTGGAATTTTAAATGGAATTCTGTCTTAATACATAGTAGCAAGAATAATAGGTGAACGATATGAGCTGAAGTGTGTCTCTTTCATCCCTTTGAATAGCTCAAAATTAAGCCTTCCGTTTTATGCCAGTGTTCCAAAAAATAAAATAAATTAATTGCCTTCCCTGTGCTACCTGATTCATTGACATTCTCTAGCAGGCTGAGGGCTAAACCACCCACGATGCCTGAGATTTGTGACCAGATCTCACAATGCACCTTTCTTTCATTTTAAAACAGGTGCAATTGGCTCTGAATTTGATAACTGCAGCGATGCTGGTGGGGTGTGTGTGTGTGTGTGTGTGTGTGTGTGTGTTTCCGTTTCCCCTCTCGCCAGTTTCCCAATTTAAATTGCCCTGGAGTATGCTTTTAGCCTCACAGAGGGAAATTCCAGTATTCTAGAAGGGCTACGTAAGCCATTTCTAGGCGTAGGGCATTTAGATCAGAGAAATGATAAAGATGAAAACATTAAATGCTTTCCTCTTCCAGCATTGCTATTCGAAACAAGGCTGGAGCCCCTTGCACCTGTTTAAAAGCAAAATGAATGTCATGAGAGTTGATCACGGGTCTCCTGTGTCACTTGTGGCTTTGCCTCCGAAAGAGCATTTTTGGTGAAACTATTAAAATATCTAGACAAGAGTTTAGTCACTATAATCGGAACCTTTTTAATGCAGTATTATTATTTTCAATGCTCACCTGTTGAATTCTGTCAGAATATGTTTTTTTTAATAAACCATACTTCAAAGGAGTTTGGGTAACTCCACTGAAAATTGTGACCATGAGTTAAGGCTGCTTAAAGCATATATAGATATATGTATATATTATGTATTTATATTTAAATAAAAACTTATTTTTCAAGCTTCTCAGATTAATTAATTGGTAACACTAAAATGAAACTACTTACAAGAATAACTGGCTGCATGTGTACAAAATAGGATTAGACTGTTTTAAAACAAAATAAAAAATAAATATAAGCCCTGCTTTGCATTAAAAACACAGAACCTGTTTACAAAAAGGAATGTATGAGACGATTTGGACTTTCCTTCTATTCAATACAGCATTTCTATTGTAGTAAAGGAACTGATTTGTTAATTCTACGTTGCAATGACTTTACCAAACATTTTCACTATAGACTTTTTGAAAGCTTTTACAGTAAGAAATTATCAACAAAAAGCAGGCACATTAGTGTACAAAAATGTTGCTGTTGATTCTCTCCCCCCCCCCCTTTTGAAAGTGCAGGTTTATCATGTGCATCTTACAAGACCAACAATGGTTTTAACTCTCACTGAATTTTAAACTTAAAACATAAAATCTCCCAGGAATACTGTAAACATAAGAGGCTTGGATCGAAACTGCTCTCGGTCTCTCTTCATGGTTAGAAATATATTTGCTTGAGAGGGAAAGAGTCATCCTTACATTTTTTGTGTGTTTTTCTTGTTCTGGCTGGCTTTCTAACGACATAATTTTGTAACTCTTAAAGCTGAGGCTATCACGAAGATTCATTTGAAGGGGGCGGGGGCAGGTGTGTGGGTAAGCCAGGCTGATTCATTAAAACAAAGCAAAAACAAATCCGAGCCAAATATGACTGTGTAAACCAACCCTGAAATGTTCGCCATTCAATCAATATCGAAGAGATGGATGAAGAGATTCCACCAGACTAGGGGAAAAAAAGGGGTAAAATTAAAAGGTACTAAAAGCATCATCCCCAAGTAGGCCCAGCCATGTTTAAGAAACCCAAGAGAAAAATGCACTTTGCTAAAACCTCTAGTATGTAGCTATAGATTTTAGTGATAGAACCAAAAGGAGCAGGAAAAGAGAAATCTCGACAAGGACATGTTGGAGAAGCCTCCAACAGGTTGCAAAACACTGGCAACTTTCTGAAACTGTTCAAGACTTCTCCATCAAAGAGGCGATGATGAGAAAGTGTGCCTGGTCTTCAGAAAAACGAAGCCAAAGTGGTCTGGACCAATGTTTCAACTTGCCACCAGATCTGCCCCAAGAGCGTGCACCAGCCTTGTCTCATGCTAGGTATCTTACGGGCACCTGCCTCTTTAGACGGAGGGTTCTTGGAGGCGTCCGCACTACTACTACTACCTGTGGCTTTGGCCTCACCTTGTGCTACTACTGGTCCTGCCAATAAAGTGTTCCTGCTCTGCCCCAATTCGCCTCCTGCTGCCCCTTTTGGTCCAGCAGGCCGACTGTCCAAAGGGCGCTGTCCGGTGGTGCCTAGATGCGGTTGGCACAGGGCTCCCTGGGATAGATTTCCTCGTAGGCCGGGGGCTGCTCGTTGGGCAGCGGGTAGCAATATGGGTAGGACACCTGGAGGTCGGGGTCCATGGGCGAGTAGCCCGGCAGCTCGACGGAAGGGTGGCCCCCGCAATGCACCTCCACGCCCGCCTCGTCGAACACGTGGAAGACCCCGACGTTGATGTACGACACGGCCTGGAAGGCGCAATCGCCCCCGGGGGACACATCGGGGTCTTCGCTGGAGAAGATGGAGCCTTGGCTGGGGCGCTGTGGACGCCGTCCAACGCCGGTGCCACCACCACCACCACCACCGCCGCCCCCGGGACCCCGGCGCCTTCTCCGCCGCCCGCCTGCCACGTGGTGGTCGTGCCGTCGGCGCCGCCGTCGCCGCAGCCCCCGCTGCTGGGCCGCCTTGTAGTTCTTGACCAGCAGCAGGTTGAGCAGCCCCAGCAGGCACTCGAGGGCGTTGAAGATGGTGGAGATGACCAAGCCCCGCTGGTAGTCCCGCAGCTTCTGGCAGCGCAGCGCCGCCGCCGAGCCCTCGGGGCTGCTGCCTGCAGGCCTGGCCCGGGCGGGCGCTGCTCCTCCGACTCCGGCCTGCAGGAGGCAGTAGTGCGAGTACTTCTTCTCCACCAGCGAGACCGTGTCGCCGTCGATGACGGCGCCGGCGAAGGCGCTCAGCACGCCCAGCATGAAGACCAGCGCCCCCAGCAGCAGGAAGTTTTGTCGCCCGTTGGCGGGCGCCTTGGGCGGCGCCTGAGGCGGCGCTTGGGAATCCCCGCTCACCGGCACGGCCACCACCTCGCTGCCCGCGTGGCCTCGAGGGGGCGCCGCGCCCGCGCCCTCGGCTGAGGCGCCGCTGGGGTCGTCGGGCTGGCGGCAGCAGAAGAGCGCGGAGCCCAGCAGCGAGAGGCCGGCGGCCAGCAGCAGCCCCGAGTAGAAGGCTCCGGCGGCGCTGCCGAGGCGGAAGGGCTCCCCCTTGAGTTCGGAGCCCAGCGAGAAGCACTTGAGGCCCACGGCGGCGGCGCTCAGCGCGCAGGCGAGCAGGAGGCAGCTGGAGAGCGCGGCGCAGGCTCCCCGGACACTCCACTTCATCCTCCGCGTCTCCTCCGCCGCCTGCGCCTCCTCCTCCTCCGCCTCCGCGCTGCCTCGCCTCGTCCGCCTCCCACCGCCTGCGCCTCCTCCTCCTCCTCCTCCTTCGCCTCCCTCCTGTCCTCATCCTCCCGTGTCCTCCTCGGCGCCGGCGGCCTTTGCCGGGGAGGCGGCCGCCGCGCGCTGCGGGGACATAATGCTGCTGCTGCTGCTGCTGGCGGCGCCAAGAAGGGAGCTATCCAAATGCTCCGACGACGACGCCGCCGACGCCGTTGCTCGGGCTCTCGCTGCTACCGCCACAGCGGCCGCCGCTACTGCTGCTGCTTGCTGCCTGCCGCCTTCGCCTCTCTGCAGGCAGCCGGCAAGCACGGCTCGCGCGCACGCTTCTCCCTCCCCGCCCCGCTGCTGCCTCCCTCTCTCTTATCCAAGCGGCGGCTGCTGCTGCTGTTGCTGCCGCCGCCGCCGCCGCCGCCGCCTCCCGCGCTCCGCCGCCGCCGCTGCTGGGAGCCAATGAATTATTGATGGCAGCGAGTTCCCGCTCGGAGAGGGGCAGCCACGCGCTCGACGGCAGGGGAGGGGCCGGGCCGGCGCAAGTGGGGTGCGCTGGGATGGCATGGGGTGGGGGGGGGAAAGAGGTTTCTCTCGGTTTCTCCTCTTTGCTGATGCAGACCTCGTACCACCTCCCTCTCCCCCCACAGTAGCGCCGTCCATTCGCACCAAACCGGGAGGAGCGCGTCGGTGGGCAGGTGGGCAGAGGCGGCGCGCGCGCCGGGGGCGCACTGGAAAGTTGGAGAAAAGTCAGCCCGAAGATATTTCCCTCGAGGGCACCACGAGTGCCCTCGTTTTTCGCGTCTTCTCCCCCCTCTCCCCTCCCCCAAAAAGTGGTAGGTCCGTGCCTTTCTCCCCCGCCTCTTTTCTTCCACCCCCAACTGAGGTGAGAACTTCGAAGTCTCCTGCACCTGGCAAAGTCCTTCGCGCCCGAAAGGAGGCGCCCGAGTTACCTCAGCGAGAGAGGCTTTCCGCTGGGTTGCAACGAAACGCAGCCCCGGAGAGCGGAGTTAGCTTTGGAAAATGAGAAAAAGCGGGTGGGCGCGCGCGTGCGTGCGTGCGTGGGGAAGGGGGCCTTTTCATTCATGGTGATGAATCTCCGCTGCCTGCTCAGAGCTACACCTGTAAAGCGCGGAGAAGAGGAAAGATTCCCGCCCCTTCGAAGGAGCTCGTGGCATTGTCGCGAGTTATTTTGATACGCGCCGCTGTCATTTTTAGCACCGAACTAACATGCCGGGGGAGGATGTTTTCGAAAAGGGCGAGATGGGATGTAATTTAAGCAACTGGGAAGAAGCGGAAATTGGCGGGCGGCAGGAGGCGTCGGGGAAATCAGGGACTGAGGCCGAAAGTGCTGGTGAAGTTTAATAATAATAATAATAATAATAATAATAATACATTTTATTATTTATTATTAAAATTATTTTATTATTAGCCCCTAGTGCTCCGGTTGTGCTATCAATGGCTCTCTTCCGCCTCTCCTTTGCGGTGCATCTCTCTGCGCCCTTTCCTCTTGGGGTGGGGGGCACTAGCCCCCCTGAACTCGGGGGGGGGTGTCTTTCTTCGGAGTAAGCATGCATAATATTGGGGTGCACATCTCCCTGGAGTTGCTGGTGACCAAATGATGTTTTATTTACCGTCCCTCATTCTTCCTTAAATGATGATGATGATCTTACTCTTTCCCTATAGCTAATAGCTATTGCACGCTCTCCGGCTGGCTGGTGTTTGGCAAGAAATGGATGGAGCAGGAGCGAGCGCGGCTTTGACGAGCAAGAGAAAGCAAACGCGCCCGTGGAGGAGCCTATAAACAGGCTTCTGTCTGGGCTCTGCTGCCCCCCTGAGCATCGGGCTCCAGGGGGAGAGATGTGTGTGTTTGAAAGCAGAGGGAGGCGAGGACCAAGAACTGACTAGAAGGGGCGCTTTCCATCTCCCAAGCATCGCCTGTCAATTAAAAAGGAACCGTGGAATCAACATGGGGGGGGGGGTGACGGAAGGCTTTGCGCTCCTGACAGGGTGGCCACGTAGAATCCGCTTTTGCTGCGCTTTGGGACTTGATCTCTTTCCGCCTTCCTCCTCCCTTCGCTTCTCCAGAGATTTTGATCAGGAGCTTCTGCTTCTTAGCAGTCGGAAGAGATCAGCTCAGTCTCTTCAGCACATTCCTTTCCCTTGCTGGGATTAAAAAAAAGGAGAAGATACCAAGCAGTTTTCATACCAGCAATTACTCAGCATGCTGAAGACCTTAAACTCCCTTTAATCCAGTTTCTCGTTCACATGGAAGGCAGAACAGGAGGAAGGAATATTCTCCATTAAAGAAGCGGTATATGCAGCCCCTGCTCCACAGTGGAGTCTCCCCCCCCCCCCAGCATTAACAGCTGATTTTATTTGAGGTTGATTTGTATTTCAAAGCTCACATGCAACGGAGTTGAGTATTTAATAGCTGGCTGTTTATTAGATTTCATTTTAGAAGCCTGCCAAATACTAATACAATGATGACAGACTGACTTCGAGGCTGAATTTCACATTTGGAGTTCAGTCGAAATATCTAATAAAAAAGTCCACGGTCAACAGCTGAATATTACAATTGGAATTTTTCATACCTATAAAGAAAATACAGCATAGACAGAGGTTTTCAGTCACCAAGAGTTATGCTAAGGGTGCAGAGGGAGATATTACCCATAGAATCATAGAACTGTAGAGGGACCCCGAGGGTCATCTAGTCCCACCCCCAGCAATGCAAGAATCTCGACTAAAGCATCCATGACATGACCATCCAACCCTCCAAGGAAGGAGAGCCCACCACCTCCTGAGGGAGTCCATTTCACTGTCAAACAGCTCTTATTTTCACAAAGTTATTCCAGATGTTTAGTTGGAATCTCCTTTCTTGCAACTTGAAGCCATTGGTTTGGGCTCTACCCTCCAGAGCAGGAGAAAACATAAACTTACTCCATCTTCCACGTGGCAGCCCTTTAGATATTTGGAGAGGGCTATCATCTCTCCACTCAGCCTCCTTTTATCCAGGCAGGGTATAAAACAAACATACCCAACTCTCTCAACTGTTCCTCATAAGGCTTGGTTTCGTTAAGTGCAAGTCAGGTTAAGTAAACCTTAAGTGAGAAGTGACAGCAGCCACGAAATTAAAAGACGCCTGCTTCTTGGGAGAAAAGCAATGACAAACCTAGACAGCATCTTAAAAAGCAGAGACATCACCTTGCCAACAAAGGTCCGCATAGTTAAAGCCATGGTTTTCCTAGTAGTGATGTATGGAAGTGAGAGCTGGACCATAAAGAAGGCTGATTGCCGAAGAATTGATGCTTTTGAATTATGGTGCTGGAGGAGACTCTTGAGAGTCCCATGGACTGCAAGAAGATCAAACCTATCCATTCTTAAGGAAATCAGCCCTGAGTGCTCACTGGAAGGACAGAACCTGAAGCTGAGGCTCCAATACTTTGGCCACCTCATGAGAAGAGAAGACTCCCTGGAAAAGACCCTGATGTTGGGAAAGATGGAGGGCAGAAGGAGAAGTGGACGACAGAGGATGAGATGGTTGGATAGTGTCCTCGAAGCTACCAGCATGAGTTTGTCCAAACTGCGGGAGGCAGTGGAAGACAGGAGTGCCTGGCGTGCTATGGTCCATGGGGTGACGAAGAGTCGGACACAACTAAACGACTAAACAACAACAAGTGAGAAGTGTATCAATTTTCTATCCCACCTCTATAGTCACCGCACTCTTTGCAATCTCTCTCTCCCTCCTGCCCCCCGCTTTTATGTAAAAGTGACCAATACTTGTAGGGGTTTTCTCATCCTTTTGTGTGGAATAAACTGTTCCTTCAAAACATGAGAATGTAGGTTTCCTTTCAGCCCACGGATTCCTCATTAGATGCCTTATTCTGTACTGTGCCAGCAGTCTCTCTTTCTTACCGCCACACTGCAAACACTTTGCGCTCACACTCTCTCAGGTGCTTTAGCAAATAGTTAAAATGCACCACCCAAATACGCTACCCCAGTCTCTGAGTGGTGTGAGATTCCAGGTGTTCCAGGAGCTTACCCAGTGTTCATTTTTCCTTTTGGGAATGAGGCATGATGGCGACTGTGATGTCTTTATGATATTTAGTTTATTTATACATATAGACAACCTGATGAAGGGGTTCACAGCATTAACACACCAAGAGGGTATTCTTTCTCCTATAGCCACAGCCTTGGATTCAAACAGAAATCAAATATCATGCTCTGCCTCTCTGGCTTCCCAGCTTGCTGCTTTACGTGCTAAGAGGAAGGCACACTTGGCAAACCCTCACTGTGATCAACCAATGTCCCCACTGTGGAAGGATGTGTGGATCCAGAATTGACCTCCACAGTCACTTACGGACTCATTGTTAAAACCGTGTTTACGGATGACAATCTTACTCGGCTATGAGTGATCGCCAAAGAGAGAGACTTTCTACCTCACATAACATAGACTCTCCACTCTATACTGCGTTTTTTGTCCTAACTATGAGCTGGGGGAGGAGCACCCCCATTTGCCATCTCACAGAGAGCCTCCTCTCCTTTGCTTTCTTAATGGCCCATCACCCAGGTGATTACTTGAACATGGGAAGTTAGCCTGACTTGATTAGCTTTTAACACCAGGGATTAGGGGTGTCTGGCACCTGTAGACTCACAGCAATGCATATATTCTCATGCAGCAGGATGCATGCATGTTTCTTACTCCCATAAAAGTCCCTGGTTGTAGCATTGGAGTCTACACACGGCAGCTCCAGGTGACCAGATCATCATCGTCATCATCATCATCATCATCATCACCATCACCTTAAGGTGCCAGGACGGGTTTCAGCAATTAAAAGTCAAATGTTTGGCACATTTTATCACTCATGGTGGTCTTGTAGAATAATAAAATAATTATGGGAGATGGTTTATAATGAACTTAAGAAAAATGTTTAAAGGAACCTTTCCTAAAAACCCAGGAGCTTTTCTTCTGGGAATAATAACAATAGAAATCCCAAAAAATCAAACAACTCTATGGATGTATGTGACTACAGCTATGGATGTATGTGACTACCCGAATTCTGGTAGCATGAAAGTGGAGAATAGATGCAGTACCATCAAGAGAAGAATGGCGCCTTAAAATATTAGAATATATAGAACTGACCAGCATGATAAATAGATTAAGAAATAAAGATGATAATTTAAAAATTCCATGGACATTACATGGAAAAATATTATAACAAGAAAATAAGTGTAACAGACAGGGGGAAAAATACTCAGCAGTACATGCGACAAGGTGGGACAGTGTAAGGTAATGAAAATAACTTAGCAGAATAAGAAAACACAGTCAAAAAGACAACAGATAGGAAACCAGAGAAAGAGTGGAAGGGGGGGTAGTTAAGGCTCATAAGAATCAAGTAAATCAGAGGAATAAGTTACTATTATTTACAGTCGTGTGTCTGTAACATACTATGCATTGATGATATGATAAAACAGAAAAGCAAATAAACATCTATCTAGATCTATCAAACATCTATCAAACAACTATAAAAAGGCAATGTTAAAAGCAGTTTAAAGCAACTTACAATCACAGAAATAGGTTGACTCCTAAAAATATACCTCTTTGGTGTCAAAAGCCAGGGAAAAGAGGTGTTACTAAGTCATTTTGTGCCTGAACCATGATAGGTACACCTGCCACTTGGGAAATGATCATCTGTATTTGAGCTAGAGCCAATATGGTATGTAAGATACAACTGCAGCACCAGCATTGTCTGTTTAGCAATAGCCAACCAAATGCCTCTAGAAGCAGGTCATGAAGCTGATTAATCTCCCTCGTTTGTCTGCTGAATCTGGAAATTTTAGAATTTACAAATGTAACCTGCAACAAAATGTTGCAGTGTGGCTTCTTTTGAGTCTCCCAGCCATGCCATGTCCCAGGATTCTCTGCTCTGCTTCTGGCATTCCATGGCCACTGAACATGCTCAGTCCTCACTGGGTTGTGGTTTCTTTGTGTGCATGTGTGTTAGGGTTGCCAAAATATTTTTATTTCTTTATTTTACTTCCCCAAACTTTGGGTTTCACAAAAAAACCCCAAATAAATCTGCAACCTCCCTCTTATTTCTCAGTATCCCCTTTTTCTGTTGGCACTCACCACCTTGAATTCACTATTATAATTTTGTTTAACTATTATGGATGAAAGCTGCTGTATGCCTTTCTTCCATGAATCTGGCTAATCCGTTTTTTCCCTTTCCCTTTTAAAAACTGAAGCCATTTAAACCATGTACACCAGCAGTAAATCCAGGAAGTCTACAAAGTGCAAAGAAATACTTTTCTTCTGTCTTGTGTCCAGTGGATCAAATTCCAGTAAACTACAAGAAATGCATTTTTACCTAGATATAATTATTATAAACCCCTGTCAACCCTTCTTTAGCCATATTACACCCCCAACTAAAAATATCCAGATCCTTTAGCACCAGCTTGAACCTTTAGTTTTCTTTTGCTACCTTTTTAGGTCTAGAAGATCCTTTTTGAAACAAATCGTTCAGAAGAGCCTTATATATAATACCCTGAATGGGGCTGGATCAAATATTGGCATAGTTTCTGTTATGGCACTTGCTGTTCTGTTTTCAGTCCCTTTCTTGACAAACCACTGGCTTTAAATTTGCTTTTTTCATTGCCAGTGCACCCAATCACACACTCCCGGCGCGGTTTGCTGTTATAGGCACGCTCCTGGAAATCTTCCTCCATCCTCTTCCTGCACGAGCAATCAATTTGGAGACCTCATGAGATAGAGTTGTTCTCTTAGTGGCAATTCTTCAGGATATATTTTCACAGCTGATTCCAGCGGGAGGCTGCTTTTTGTCAGAGCCTTGCTGCTTGTAATCACGCCTGGGAACATATCCCCAGAGGAAAGCAAACATGCTGATTGTACTGAGGACTGTATTTGGGCGCACCTTCAGTGAATGAAGGGACGCGGGTGGTGTTGTGGGTAAAACCTCAGCACCTAGGACTTGCCGATCGCATGATCGGCGGTTCAAATCCCCGTGACGGGGTGCGCTCCCGTCGTTTGGTCCCAGCGCCTGCCAACCTAGCAGTTCGAAAGCACCCTCGGGTACAAGTAGATAAATAGGGACCGCTTACCAGCGGGAAGGTAAACGGCGTTCCGTGTGCTGTGCTGGCTCACCAGATGCAGCTTGTCACGCTGGCCACGTGACCCGGAAGTGTCTGCGGACAGCGCTGGCTCCCGGCCTATAGAGTGAGACGAGTGCACAACCCTAGAGTCTGGCAAGACTGGCCCGAATGGGCAGGGGTACCTTTACCTTTACCTTTACCTCAGTGAATGAAAGGGCAATGAGAAAGCAGTAGAGATCTCTCCCCATCTCTCTCTCTCTCTCTCTCTCTCTCTCTCTCTCTCTCACACACACACACACACACACACACAGCAAATTGGCTAGAGTGCTTCCTGCAACATTTTCAGTTCAGTGATACTGATGGTGGGTGAAATAGGTTCTAACAAACTGCATATAAAATACAGCACTTAAAAGGCAGGGGTTCTTAAATCGTAGCCTCTGTGAGCTCCAGCTCACAATGAAAATAGCGGTATGGCGTGGGGGTGGTGAAGTGTAGGTGGGTTCCCATGAGGCAAGACACAGTGATAACAGCAAGAACCTTTATTGAACTACATAACTGGACAACAGGGACAAAGCAACTGCTTATATACATTTCTGAAAGCCTGGGCCACTCCCACTCCCTACGTGATTGGCTGTCTAGACTTCCAAGCTGCAAATCATGACTCAGAGGTTAAGGGCCAATGGCAGAGGTCGAAATCCTGAAATGTTCTGTGATTGGATATCATGTATCGAATCAGAACACAGGAGCTCAGATTCCTTAGTCCAGACTCAAGCTCAGGCAAACACAGACCACTGAATACATAACAGGTGGGAAATGAAGTGTTGAGCTCCTGTTAAAGAGGCACATCATATTTCAGTTTAAACTACGCATGGCACCTCTGTTCTAGGGCAAATCCCCACTTGTGCCCCATGAGCAGAACTCACCCAACATGCTGCTGTGGTTATGCATTATTGGGGAGAAGGGGAATGATGGACACAGAAATGTTTATCTCCCATTACTGATATTCCTGCTGAGGAACCTCCGAGTAGCCTTAAATTGCCTTAAAGCAGGGGTCAGCAAACTTTTTCAGCAGGGGTCCGGTCCACTGTCCCTCAGACCTTGTTGGGGGCCAGACTATATTTTGAAAAAAAAAATAGAAATGAACAAATTCCTATGCCCCACAAATAACCCAGAGATGCATTTTAAATAAAAGGACACATTCTACTCATGTAAAAACACGCTGATTCCTGGACCATCCGTGCGCCGGATTTAGAAGGCGATTGGGCCGATTGGGCCGGATCCGTCCCCCGGGCCTTAATTTGCCTACCCATGCCTTAAAGTGAGCTGGGCCATTGGTACATCCCACAGAGTTTTCTTTCCTACATGGACTCACAGTGGTAAACTTGCCCAGGATGGAACACAGGAGCTTTTGCAAGCGAAGTGTGTGCTGTGTGTCACTAAGCTATCATCCTTCCCATAGGTCAGCACAGACATAGACTGCTTCCACACAACCATTGATGCCATTGGTAGTGAGCGAGCTTTGAAACGTCTCATTTTGGTTATAAATTGACCTCTGATAAGCTTCTAAGGAACCCCAGGGTTTCCCGAAACACAGGGAGAAGGGAAGCTTGTGGCTGGGAAAGAGACATGTGTCCTGGATTTCACTTTGTGTAAGTTTCTTACATGAATAGAAAGTGAAGGATTTATAAATCTTACTGATTTCAGTGAGTGAGTCTTTCCAACATGTGTTTAAATCACTCCACCCCCCAAAGCAAAAGGGAGTCAAAAGCTCTTTAAAGTCTGCCTATTTTCCACCAGAATTCCCCCTCCGCCCGAAATAATAACCTAAAACTGATTAATTTTTAACATATTTCAGGTTTTATTACTAATAAAGGAAGAAGGATACAAACGTTCATTAAAAAATCATTTCTGGTGGAATTCACTAGATTGTTCTAATCAAAATGAATTGTTTATTTGGATTGTCATTGAAATAAAGTGATCTTAGGCTGCTTGTGGTAATAATGTACTGATATGCCTTTTTTGTTTTTGTATTATTGTTGTGTTGTGAGCTGCTTTGGGTGTGTTTATATAACGTGGCATATAAATATGGTAATCAAAATCAACATCCGGAAATATCTCAAGAATATATATACACGTTGCCTTTGTGGCTAGCAACCCACTCACCTCTTCCCCCCCCCCCCAAGGGGGGTATTTTTGACATGGTGAGAGATGAAGAGTTAGAAAGAGAGGAGATAAGTGCCTTTTTATTTTCCACCCAAGCTATAAGCCTTTGTCATGCAGAATGCCACTGAGATTTGCCTTTCCTGTTAGTAACTCTTCTGCTTTCGATTGCTGAAAAGAGCTCTTTGGAAATTGCTTATACCACTTGCCAATTGTGTAAAGCTTGTCTTTGACTTATTTATTTATTTCATCTTTGTGTGTATTTTCTTGTATTTTTCAACTTTTGAAATGGGAACACACCATTAATCATGCAATATTACTGCCAAATTGGGGGGGGGGGTGTTTTGTGTGTGTGAACCTGCATTAGGCGCTGTGGGTTAAACCACAGAGCCTAGGACTTGCCGATCAGAAGGTTGGCTGTTCGAATCCCCGCAACAGGGTGAGCTCCCATTGCTCGGTCCCTTCTCCTGCCAACCTAGCAGTTCGAAAACACGTCAAAGTGCAAGTAGATAAATAGGTACCGCTCCAGCGGGAAGGTGAACGGTGTTTCTGTGCGCTGCTCTGGTTCACCAGAAGTGGCTTAGTCATGCTGGCCACATGACCCGGAAGCTGTACACCGGCTCCCTTGGCCAATAAAGTGAGATGAGCGCCGGAACCCCAGAGTCGGTCACAACTGGACCTAATGGTCAGGGGTCCCTTTACCTTTACCTTTACCTTTAGGCTTTTTCCAAGATATGGATTTGGATTGGATGAACTACACTGTTGGCCAAAATTGTGGAAACCTTTTGGAAAATATGTATTTCTGAGACTCACAACATCAGTCTTTTTTAGAATAATACCATAAAATTATATATCATTAGAAAGATAAATTAATGCAGAATATAATTTAACAAACGATGTTGAATTATCTTTATTTCATCAAAAAGTATAGCCAAATAAAAAAGCTACACACAGAAAAACATGATAAATGGTATTTCATAACTTCTCACAATTTCTGTTAGGGTAGAAACCTTTTGCCGCAATTATAGCCCTACAGTGGCATCCCATGGAGTGAACCAAGGATTTTAGTTTGTCAGGTGTTATAATGTGAAACCAAGATTGTATTTTTGCTTCTGTCAATTGTGCTTTATTCCTTGGTTGCTTCTGACTAAGAAGCTTCTTTAATCGGATCCACAGGTTTTCTATTGGATTCAGGCCAGGGCTGTTACATTGCTTTCTAGGCAACTAGACCTCTCTTTTCACTCTGATTGTCATTGGTCAGTTGTGAGTTAAGGAAATCCGCTTCTTGTTACATAAGGCAGTTGTGCTCTCCTTTTTTCCTAGTTGTTTGGCTATAACTTTTGATAGAAGAAAGACGTTGCATTATATTCCGCATGAAACAATCTTTCTAATGATATATAATGTTATGGTATTATTTTAGAAAAGACTGACATTATGAACCATCAAACTTTAGAAGTAACAACTTCCCCTAAAGACTTCCACAATTTTGGCCACTAGTTTAGCGTCTCATACAATTTAAAAGAATCGAGATGGCTAGGTTGTGTAACATACGGCACAAACATTATTGTGAAAGTTAGGATTTATCAGAATCTCTACCAACTCTCTCTCTCTCTCTCTCTCTCTCTCTCTCTCTCTCTCACACACACACACACACACACAATCAATTAAGCTTCACTCAGATTAAACCCATTGAAATTAATAGGCTTACGATAGTCATGCCTATTAATTTCAATGACTACTCTGAATAAGACTGGCATAATCTGGATTCAATTTATGATAAATTTGGACACCAATGAGTCAACATTAACTGAGAATCTCAGGGAACACCTACCCCTGAAATTAAGATTTGTTCATCTCACCTTGCTCCATGTTCTGTAAATTAAGGAGTTTATATTGTTATCAACTGGAAGCAGGGCCTTCTCTTTGATAGCCCCTAAAAGGTAGAATTTCCTCCTCCTTGAGGTTAGGTTGGCAAGTTCCTTTCCTTCCTTTACAGACTACAGTGGTACCTCGGGATGCAAACGGGATCCGTTTCGGAGCCCCGTTCACATACTGAACAGAACGTAAGACATGACAGCGCGTCTGCGCATGCGCCGTTTCGCCGCTTCCGCGCATGCACGTGATGTCATTTTGACCGTCTGCGCATGCGCGAGTGGCGAAACCCGGAAGTAACACGCTCCGTTACTTCCGGGTCGCTGCCGAGAGCAATCCGAAAATACTTATCCTGAAGCGTATTTATCCCGAGGTATGACTGTATTTCATTGTGTTATTTCTATTCTTGGAACTTTGTCACCATGCCATTGTTATCCAGCTGCTATCTGGTTTTTTTGTTTTTTTGCATTTCTTGTGTTACTTGCACAATTGCAGATGGTAGTTTTAAATTAATTTCCATGTACATTTGTTTTTTTAAATAATAGAATCATAGAATTGTAGAGTTGGAAGGGACCTTGAGAGTCATCTAGTCCACTCCCTGCTTTATTATTCTTTTCAACAACTTCAAGAACCGTTGTAGTTGAAAAACAGTATTCAAAAACTGCAAATACTGTATTTTTTGCTCTATGACTCACTTTTTCCCTCCTAAAAAGCAAGGGGAAATGTGTGTGCGTCTTATGGAGCGAATGCAGGCTGCACAGCTATCCCAGAAGCCAGAACAGCAAGAGGGATTGCTGCTTTCACTGCGTAGCGATCCCTCTTGCTGTTCTGGCTTCTGAGATTCAGAATATTTTTTTTCTTGTTTTCCTCCTCCAAAAACTAGGTGCGTCTTGTGGTCTGGTGCATCTTATAGAGTGAAAAATACGATAAGTACAGTGGTACCTCTGGTTACACAGTTAATTTGTTCCGGAGGTCCGTTCTTAACCTGAAATTGTTCTTAACCTGAAGCACCGCTTTAGCTAATGGGGCCTCCTGCTGCCGCCGCACAATTTCTGTTCTCGTCCTGAAGCAAAGTTCTTAACCTGAGGTACTATTTCTGGGTTAGCGGAGTCTGAAGCGTCTGTAACCTGAAGCGTATGTAACCTGAGGTACCACTGTAAGCTGTAAATAAAACAAAACACTCTGAAGTTCTACCAGGTTCATTGGGATTATGATTTCCCTTCCATTGAAATCAGTACAACTTATCAGTGTTTAGAACTGGGTGAATGGTGCCCTGAAAGATCTACCTCATTTGTCAGACAAAACACATATCCTGTAAACAGTACACATGCAAGACACATTCTCTTTTTTTCAGGTTGCTGTGTAATAATAATGATAATTACAATAAATAGGTTTTGCCTTGTGAACAGAGCTAAGGATGGTTCATAGCCCTTTACAACCAAAGGTTTCTGAATCAACACTCCTCTTTTTTCAGCTATTAGATAGCTTATAATTAACTTCATGCCCATGACTGGAATGGCCCAGGTGCCCTGACACCCCTGACAGTTTTGCAGAAGAAAATTTGAGCAGATGAAACTTGCATGACAAACAATATACACTTGCTCAAATACCCTCTTCTACAGAGCTCCAAAGCACATATTATTTAATGACTGTTTATAGAAGGCTTTGAAACAGGAAAAAGAAGGGCGGGTGGGGGGGGAGCTATAAAAGTGGTAGGCTTTTTATTACTATTATTAGGAGTACAATAGTGGTAGCATTTTAGTTTCCAGACCTTTAGCCGAAAGCGAGCAGAACAAGAAAATGTTCATGTACAATATCAGTGACCTTCCTGTATGCATCGTCTCCTCTGCTTGCATGGATGTTAAATTGCAGTGTGCGACACTGCTACATGGGAAATTCTGCTAACTCAGAGTGACACTGAACCCCCAGAGAGCAGTGAATAATAAATTGAGCATTTGCTCTCTGGGCAGCAAAATGCCTATCCTTGCACACTGAATCTGGTGCTGGGAAGGCAGAATCCTCTTCTGAAGACCTTTGGGAAAGACAGTGCTTGCAGGAAAAGGTCACTGGCAATAACTGGTTATCTGGGGGCAGCGAGCGTTGGGAAGGGAACCATGAAATAAACCAGCATGATGAACATTCAACTTGAAGGTTGCTTTCAGACACTGGTGTCGCGTCCCAGCCTCCCGACGCCTCAGACACAGAGGGTCTGTAAGGAAGATCAACAGGAGCGTACTTCAGAGACGCCACACTCCACAAGTCTGCTGGCTGCTTAGTCTGGAAAAAACAACCACCCCCAGCTGGGCCACCTGAAGAAGAGCCTAGTCTTCTGACTTTGCCCCTGAGGCCTGCTAACTCCTGCCCAGCAATGAGCTGGAATCTGCAGCTCTGCTGCTCTGCCAATTGCCCCACGCCCTTCACTTGCCCTTAAGCTCCCTGCTGAGAAGACAGAGGTGCACCCAGAGTGTGTGGCTCTAAGCCAGAACACTTCACCTTTAAATCCCTGGCAGCTCTCAGTTTACCACTTATACAGCAAACTATCGCTCGTATCTGGGGTACCTAACTAGATACAGGGTCAGCAAACGTTTTCAGCAGGGGGTCGATCCACTGTCCCTCATACCTTGTGGGGGGCTGGACTGTATTTTGAAATATAAATAAATGAACGAATTCCTATGCTCCACAAATCATCCAGAGATGCATTTTAAATAAAAGGACACATTCTACTCAAGTAAAAACATGCTGATTTCCAGATCGTCCGCAGGCTGTATTTAGAAGGTGATTGGGCTGGATCCGGCTCCTGGGCCTTAGTTTGCCTACCCATGACCTAGAAGCACACCAGGCCTGAGCAGTGAATCATGCTGAGCTGCAGCAGGCAGACTCCTTTGTGAGTGGCTGTTTTGTGGTCCTGAGAGCCTTTGTTCGCTTGTTTTGGTGCACACAGTTTGGGAATCGGTGCTTTAGAGCTGAATTGAAACTGCTGGACTAAATGAACAGTGTAAAAGCATGAGCTAGCACACGAGACTCTTAATCTCAGGGTAGTGGTTTTGAGCCTCACACCGGGCAAAAGATTACTGCATTGCAAGGGAGTTGCACAAAATGATCCTCGTGGTCTCTCCCAATTTTACAATTCTGTGACTGAATCTAAGCCTGGGTTATCAAAACTAGGGCTCTGCATAGATTTGCAAACTGCAAGCGGAAAGAGGAAAAGCAAACAGACTTGCCCTGGGGGCTCGGAAGATGCTGCTATCCTGTAGCAGCTAGGACTGCTTCGGGTTTTGGTTTGTGTTGCTCTCACTTTTCAAAGAGTGTTTTGCCTCAATGAGCACCACCACGGAATTCAGTATTATACTTACCGTTCGCAGCTATCAAACCCACTTGTTTCTAGACAACTCCCCACAATATGGCATATGTATAATTAGAGTTAATTAACTCTGATTAACCACATCACATTTCCAACACTTTCTTTCAAGCTGTGTTTAGGAGGGTTTGTGGTAAATAAGCCCACATTAAAAAGTTAGGGTGATTCTGATTATCCCTTGCTTCTGCACTCGTGACATGTTATTGTCTTGCTTTATTCAGATTCCTACTTACAGAGATTGCTGTTTAATCCTCAGCTAGATATCTGTTTTTAAAACAACAACAACAGCCTTAAACTATTTTTATTTAGACTGATTTCTTGTATAAGATTGCCTGCATGTTTGTTTTAGATTCCTAGCCCACCCAGGTAACAGATTATATACATCACCTCCCAGTTCAAAGCATTACAACACAGCAACAATATATCTTCCCAGTGCCCCAAATTAATACTCACCACAAAACAGCAGTTCAAATTAAAAACTAACCAAATACCTTCAAAATATGCTTTGGGACCTTTGGGGGGGGCAGTGGTCAGGTCGGGGCTTTCTTTTCTTTTCTTTATTAAAAAAGTTTCAACGTACAGAGGATGACAGGCAGACGATTCTTTCTCACTAGCAGGTTAAAGGTAAAGGGACCCTGGACCATTAGGTCCAGTTGTGGCCGACTCTGGGGTTGCGGCGCTCATCTTGCTTTATTGGCCGAGGGAGCCGGCGTACAGCTTCCGGGTCATGTGGCCAGCATGACTAAGCCGCTTCTGGCGAACCAGAGCAGCGCACGGAAACGCCGTTTACCTTCCCTCTGGAGCGGTACCTATTTATCTACTTGCACTTTGACGTGCTTTTGAACTGCTAGGTTGGCAGGATCAGGGACTGAGCAACGGGAGCTCACCCAGTCGTGGGGATTTGAACCACTGACCTTCTGATCGGCAAGTCCTAGGCTCAGTGGTTTAACCCACAGCGCCACCCAGGGACAGAAAAGTCCTAGGTAGATTTTCTGTGCAGTAGAACTCAGGACCTGCTTGTGGGCCTCCACAGGTATCTGGTTGGCCACTGCATGAACAGCATGCTAGGGTACCTGGGCCTTTGACCTGATCCAGCCGGGCCTTTTTACATTTTCACCATCTCTCCTTTGGATCCAAGGGAAGTTCATGTATATTTTACTAGCCCTGGGCAGGGAGGAGCAGATTGGTTACAATGAGTTATCTGGTCATAGTGCTGGCTACCTCCCAAGATGTCTTGTTCTTCACTACTGAGGTCCAGCGCCAAGGGCCTTCTGGTGGTTCCCTCGCTGCGAGAAGCCAAGTTACAAGGAACCAGGCAGAGGGCCTTCTCGGTAGTGGCACCCGCCCTGTGGAACGCCCTCCCACCAGATGTCAAGGAGAACAACAACTACCAGACTTTTAGAAGACATCTGAAGGCAGCCCTGTTGAGGGAAGCTTTTAATGTTTAATAGGTTATTGTATTTTAGTGTTCTGTTGGAAGCCGCCCAGAGTGGCTGGGGAAACCCAGCCAGATGGGCAGGGTATGTATGTATGTATGTATGTATAAATAAATAAATAAATAAATAAATATTCCTTTGGATCCAAGGGAAGTTCATGTATATTTTACTAGCCCTGGGCAGGAAGGAAGCAGATTGGTTACAATAACTTATCCGGTTATAGTACTGGCTGCCTCCCAACATGTCTTGTTCTTCACTACTGGACATCATCTTCAGAACTGGGGTTTGTCTCCCTTCCTCATACTAAAGGGAGATACCTCCTTTTATTTTTTTTTTGCTCATCCAGTTCTTCAGATTCCACAGAACACCCCCGTCCCCAAGAGAGATTCTGGCACAACTCGGAACTCCTTGTCTTGTACACTCTGCAGCTTCCAGTGACATTTTCTTCTTCTCCTCCTCATTTGCCTTGGTGGCCTGCCAGCTTGCTCCATGGCAGCATTCCAGGCAAACAAAACCAGCTTTGCTTCTCCAACAGCAGGAAGAAGTTGATCGGACTGCAAGCGAAGAAAGTAGTAGAGGGACCTAGCAGTGAGGATAAGGAATAGCCCACACGAGATGCTCTGATTCACCGGAATTCTGTTTTTAATCTGGAATCAAGACATTGATTGCTTAGTCACGTGGATCAGTCAGTGAATGTTCAGAGCCATCTTCTTATTCATTTGGTTATTTTTATTGTTGTGATGCTGGGAAAAGGCACCAGGCCCCCTCCCACTGAATGAAGTGACCCAAAACTGAGGGATGATGTGAGAGTGCCTGCAAGACAAAGTCAGTTGGGCAAGAGAAGTTGCTGAATTACTGTTTGGGTGATCCTGATTCCTCCTTTATACATTTTACTTACAAAATCATTTTAACCCAGTCATTTGACGCAACACAGGGACCCACATGTGGCTTGCAATTGCTAGTTGTTAACGTGCAACAATCAAAACTGCAATGAAACGATACAGAGAGCTAAAAAATGAAGCCAACTAAAATATTTTTAAATTTTTTTATTGATTTTAACATATAAATTATAGAATGTACCACAAAACGTATCACTTATACAATCTTTTTAGACTTCCATCAGCACCTCTGATGAGCCACTGTTTTAATCACTTCTTATGCATTTCTTAACTTTATATTGCCTTTAAATCTCTTAACAAATCATCCTTCTCCTTCTCCATTTTTGCAATACTTCCAATAATACTCCTCACAAAACTTCTTGCAAACCTACAAACGTTGTCTGATCTGAAGCCAACTAAAGTATGAGAGCGGGTGCCTAAATCTGTTCAAAGGCTTGACAAAAAAGGAAAGACAACAGAATGCTGAAAAGCCATTGAACAATGAAGTGTCCAATCAGGGCTCCTGATTGATGCCTCCACTGAAAAGACTCTGTCTCACTTCCCCACCAACCAGACATCTGTACATGTGAAGACCATGTTGGTCATGGAATACTCTGGGATTTTGTATCAAGTCTAATACATTGTTATTAACAGAGCATATGTTTAATAAAGTATGCAGACTTGAGTCAAAGACTTCAGCTGTTAGACAGCACTAAGGTCATGATTAACTTATGGAATTCACATCTTGCAAGGTATTCTGATAGTTACTCACTTAAGGCTGCAATCTTAAACCCGCTGTGCTTGTTGCAGCAGCAGATCATAGAATCATAGAGGGAAGGGACCCTGAATATGCATCTGTCCTGTATGAGGATGAAACCTGTAACCTTGACATTATCAGCACCACGCTCTAACCAACTGATCTCTCCAGGCAAGGGGTTAGGACCTTGCTCTCCATCTTCTGAATTGTCTTGCTTACATAAACAACTACTGAAATAGAATTCTGGGAAACTTGGAAAACTTATTCACTTCTTTGTGACATTTTGGTTGGTCCTAATTAGGAATGAGGGGACGCAGGTGGCGCTGTGGGTTAAAGCCTCAGCGCCTAGGGCTTGCCGATCGAAAGGTCGGCGGTTCGAATCCCTGCGGCGGGGTGCGCTCCCGCTGCTCGGTCCCAGCGCCTGCCAACCTAGCAGTTCGAAAGCACCTCCGGGTGCAAGTAGATAAATAGGGACCACTTACTGGTGGGAAGGTAAACGGCGTTTCCGTGTGCGGCTCTGGCTCTGGCTCTGGCTCTGGCTCTGGCCAGAGCAGCGATGTCACGCTGGCCACGTGACCCGGAAGTGTCTCCGGATAGCGCTGGCCCCTGGCCTCTTAAGTGAGATGGGCGCACAACCCCAGAGTCTGTCAAGACTGGCCCGTACGGGCAGGGGTACCTTTACCTTTACCTTTAATTAGGAATGAGAGAGAAATGTGAAGTTGTATAAGTGTGTAATTTAAATTAATAAAGATTATTTAAAATAAAAAAAGGAAGAAATGTGTTTGGTCAAATTTGCACTTCCTGAACCAATATGCAAAAGCAAAATATCACTCTCCTTTGAAATCCACACTTCTCCAAACTTTGCAATACAGGTCTCCAGCCAGAGAACATATAAACATATGTGGCAATTAGGCAAGCCAAACACAAGAATGGAAAAATGAGAACTGTTTCATGTCATAACAACCCTATAAGTTAGGTCATCATTATTATTCCCCATCATAGCAGCCAACTCCTAGTGGCTGAGGTCCCTACGGCCCCCCAAATAAAATATTTGAGGGGGCTGCCCCCCTGCAAGTTGATGGACATTGCCATTCGAATGGTGTGTGTGCTGCATCATGTGATTAATTACATGGGGTGGGTCTTACCTCCCCCCCAATACAGTGGTGCCCCGCAAGACGAATGCCTCACAAGACGAAAAACCCGCTAGACGAAAGGGTTTTCCGTTTCGGAGGTGCTTCGCAAGACAAATTTCCCTATGGGCTTGCTTTGCAAGACGAAAATGTCTTGCGAGTTTTTCTGACTTTCCCCCCCTTCCCCCCCTTTTTCTAAGCCGCTAAGCCGCTTATCCGCTAAGCCGCTAAAAGCCGCTAAGTCGCTAATAGCGCTAATCCGCTAATCCGCTAATGGGCTTGCTTTGCAAGACGAAAAAACCGCTAGACGAAGAGACTCGCGGAACGGATTCTTTTTGTCTTGTGAGGCACCACTGTATTTTATTCCAGTTGGCACCCCTGTTGCCAGATATGGAGCTGAAAGAGTGGATGAGCTCATGGTAATGGTGAGTTTTGCAATTCAAAATTCCTGACGCATAGCTCATTCATTCTCCCAGCTACTACATTATACCAGAGCTGTGGTTTCAGTGTTATAATTCCATATATGCTCTAAATGTCACTTTTATTAATGAATAAGTCGGTGTGTTCTTTTCTGCCATTTCCCTGGACACATCTCAAGATGAGATTATCCCTCTGTGCACGTTTTACATGAATCAACCTGTAATAAAAAACAAACAGCTTTCTCATTAGCCTTGCACCATGCAAAGGTCAAATAAACCCTCCCAAGGCGCTGCCTTTGGGGGACGCAGGAGAAGGAGCTGGGGGGGGGGGTGACGAAGAAAGTCAGGCTTCCACAAGGGACTCGTGATTCTGTGCTTTTAATAATGGGTGAAATTAGTCCTTTTGATGTCTTAGATTTGTTGTTTTTGTACGTCCGTATATACCCATGCCCACTTGCCATCGTGTTGAATCAAAGATGAAATGTTCTGGAAGGCTTGCATCTTGGTAGTCAAAATAACCCCAAAACTGATCAAGACCCCATGTTGGTAGTCAAGATAACCCCAAAACTGATAGGAACGCATGATAACTGCACCACCTGACTATCTCACAAATCAGAAGACAAGAGAGGGTTTGGGTGCTTCAAATGCTAAGACTCCGTGCTCGCTAATTGGGCAAATGTGGGCATTTCAGCTGATAAGAACCACCTCTTTAGTCTCCCGCCCCTTGCTTTTCAGCCAGTGTGTTTTGTTCTCCTGTAGCTGCAATCAGCTCCGTGAGTGGTGAAGATAAAAGGCTTCTAGAGGCAAGAGTTTTCAACCTCTATCAGAGAGCACTTTGGACTTTCCCAGATGGCAGCAGCCTCCCTCCAGCGTTATTCTTAGCACTGCATTAGCACTAACTGAGATCCAGTGTCAGTGGCATCGTGACCTGCCTTTGTATAATGCATGGCATATGGGCATCCTTGGAGTGTGGAAATAGCCTTTGTTGGGGGCAGAGGTTCCAAAAAAACAAGAGAAGAGGACGCACATTTCTGTGCTGGAGTGCACAGACTACAGAGAATTAAATCAAAAGACAGCCCATAATGTGCAGTGCAAGAGAGGACATTTCTTGCTCTGGGAGGTGGGAGGGAGGTGTGTCGGAAGAGAGAATGCAAGGCCTCCAGAGAAATGAAGAACTGAAAAGATTTGCAAAATAGTAGAGCCACTGCGATGGGAGGAAGGGAACAGTTTGTGAGTGCCCAGTTCTACTTTTCTGATGCTTTAGAAAGGTTTGTTGAACACCCCGGCATTTGAGTGACTGCTAAGCTTCTAAAGACAACAAGCAAGTCACACAATGTCACGGATGCGATGGAGGGCATTGCATTGTCACCAGTTACCAGTACTGGCCTATGACACCAAGGCAACCATGTTCAAGGCATTTTGCTTCCTGAGTTGCCTCTCGCTTCCTAATGGTTGGGCTGGCCCTGTATGCTCCATCCATATTGCTCTTTGGATCCCGGGTAATGAGATGGGCTAGCTTTGGGAAGCGCCTGCCAACCTAGCAGTTCGAAAGCACCCCCGGGTGCAAGTAGATAAATAGGGACCGCTTACTAGCGGGAAGGTAAACGGTGTTTCCGTGTGCGGCTCTGGCTCTGGCCAGAGCAGCGATGTCATGCTGGCCACGTGACCCGGAAGTGTCTCTGGACAGCGCTGGCCCCCGGCCTCTTGAGTGAGATGGGCGCACAACCCCAGAGTCTGTCAAGACTGGCCCGTACGGGCAGGGGTACCTTTACCTTTTACCTAGCTTTGGGAAGGAGCTATTTAGATCTCCCACAACAAACAAGTGCAAATACTGGGTTGCGTTCAATGTAATGTTAAGGAGATCATTCCACCAGCACCTTCTTCTTCTCCACTCCCAGTACCATGAGTAGGCAAACTAGGGGCCGGATCTGCCTTCTAAATCTGACCTATGGCTGGTCCAGGAATCAGTGTGTTTTTACATGAGTAGAATTTGTCCTTTTATTTAAAATGCATCTCTGGGTTATTTGTGGGGCATAGGAATTCATTCTTCTTCTGTTTTTTCAAAATATAATCTGCCCCCCACAAGGTCTGAGGGACAGTGGACCTGCCCCCTGCTGAAAAGGTTTGCTGACCCCTGCTGTATACCATTTTTTTTTTTGGGGGGGGGGAGGTTCTCCTGATCCTCCAGAGAGGATTTGGGGGTGGGTGGGTACATGGGGGAAGGCGGAGGAGGGAGTCATTTTGCAAATGCAGGAATCATTGCAGGAAACTTTGAATCTGGCCCAATATCTTGGGGTAGGGGATAAAACATCCATGTGGAATTGCTGTTTATCACTTCACCAGTGTTGTTGACTGTGAAACATTACAAGCACATCTATGTACATATGTATCTTGGTTTTAGACTAACATGACTTCCTTCAAAGAGCCCTGGGATGTGCTGAGGGTGCTGAACATTTTGGTCACTGATCCTTGGCTCCTTCCACACAAATAATTCCAAGGGCTTGCTAGGTTGAGGGAATTACTGCTATTCTAGTTTTAAGTAAGCCAGATAGACACACCCAGTTGGGATGCTCTGTTAGTTGCAGGATAGCTGACCAGCTGACCCCTTCAGGTTGTCTGGATAGGCTGTCCCCATTCAAGAAACGCTGCCAAACTTTTTAATGCATTGTTGTTGTTGTTTAGTCGTTTAGTTGTGTCTGACTCTTCGTGACCCCATGGACCAGAGCACGCCAGGCACTCCTGTCTTCCACTGCCTCCCGCAGTTTGGTCAAACTCATGCTGGTAGCTTCGAGAACACTATCCAACCATCTCATCCTCTGTCGTCCACTTCTCCTTCTGCCCTCCATCTTTCCCAACATCAGGGTCTTTTCCAGGGAGTCTTCTCTTCCCATGAGGTGGCCAAAGTATTGGAGCCTCAGCTTCAGGTTCTGTCCTTCCAGTGAGCACTCAGGGCTGATTTCCTTAAGAATGGATAGGTTTGATCTTCTTGCAGTCCATGGGACTCTCAAGAGTCTCCTCCAGCACCATAATTCAAAAGCATCAATTCTTCGGCGATCAACCTTCTTTATGGTCCAGCTCTCACTTCCATACATCACTACTGGGAAAACCATAGCTTTAACTATACGGACCTTTGTTGGCAAGGTGATGTCTCTGCTTTTTAATGCATAGTTTTTGGTTTTTGAGTTATTGCATAGCAGCACAAGGAACAAGCATATACAATACCAGGGGTGGAGTGGGGGACAGAAAACATACCAGCAAAACATGTCAATTTGCAATATCTTTCTGCAGAACCAGGCACATGTGGTCAAAACCAAGAATAATAAAAGAAAAGAAAAGGCAAGGGTGTGGGGTTAGATAGACAAAGTGAAGCGAAGGCTCTGGCAGAGCCCATACGACATGCATATCATGCAAATAGCTCTAAATAAGGACCCCAGATCTCAGAATAGTTGTGCCCTTTGTGCCTCTGGTCAAAACTGGCTTTTTCATATCCTGCAAAAGAGGAGAAGTCCTCTGACCAAACTGATGGAGGAATTGTCCGGTCCTACCAATCCTGGAAAACAAGTTGCTTAGCCACCAATGAATGTGCAGGGTCCCAGCTGCGAGGTCCCTCCTTCAGGTTCCAGGACACTGGGATATCATGGAGTATAACTTAAGTCATATATAATTCTTGCCTGGGATAGCACACAACATGGCATTTTTTTTTCTTTTTGGTTATGAGCACTGCATATGGAGTGGAAAATAAACAGAGTGCAAGTCTGACAATTCCACACCATAGCAGAAGAGACAAACGGTACACTCGGTACATATAATCACAGGAAAGCGATGTTTTAAACAAGTCACTTTTTGCATTGGTTAAACCTCAAAGAGAATTCATTTGCGGCAATGCTTGTTAGAAAAGAGGCAGAAAGCGGGGGAAGAGTTCAGAGGGGAGCAATGAAAGTGATAGATGGCTGGACAATGAGGCTGGCTACACCAAGAAAAGGTGAAGGGAGCTGGAAATGTTTTGTCAGGGGGAAAGGGGGTTGAGAAGTAAAAAAGAAATACATATGAACGCCAAAATGGCTGCTTCTGAGATGAAAGGCATGGGGACCAATTATTTTCAGCAGCCAGTGAAGATGGCAACAAAGTGTGTTTTAGGCTTCAGGAAGGAAAATGTGATAGAATGTGAACTCAGTTGTTTGAATCGCAAAGTATCAGATTGGCTGGATCCTTCATGGGACATTTGCCAGTGCCTCAAGTGGCCTTAGAAAGGGCCCCTTGTCTGTGGCTCCAGGTTGTGCAGACAATTAAAGGTGGGTGGGTGGAATATGGTATAGTTAGCCAGTGATTTCTCTCTCTTTCTCGCTCCCTGTTGTTGGCATCCATCTGTCTCAGGAGACAACGAGGGAGTGCACCTTTGGGGGTGAAGTCAAACTATTGGAAGTGCCTGTAGAGATCAATGTGGGAGAGACAGGTTTTGTTGCAATTGGAGCAGATGAAGGTGTCCACTGGTTCTGCTGCAGATGCACCATGGCGTTTCTCCTCTTTGCACTCCTCCCAGCGGTCATTCCTCTTCTGGTTCAGTGCTGCGGATACGCAATCTGACTCTTTCTCTCCAGACCTTCGTGTCTCATTTGCAGGCATGGTCTACCAACAGCTCCCCATAGAGCATGTCCTTCAGAATCCTGCCATCTTCCATTCTATGGGCATGACCAAGCCAGCGTAGACGTTGCATGCAGTACCCCAAATCCTCCTGATACAGTGCATGTGGAAGGAGTTGAGGTGTTGCTTCCGATGGTTATAAGTTGCCCAGGACTCACTTCCATAAAGCAGCATGCTCAACATTCCCTCTCTGTATATTTGTTGTAGACCGCTTTGATATTTGCAAATGAAATTATGGTTTGTAAGTATGCTTGCTCCACTCAACAATGCCTCCTCTCTCCTCAACCTCTCTCACTCCACTCAGAAAAGTAAACGTAAAGGACCCCATGACTGTTAAGACCAGTCAAAGGCGACTGGGGTTGCAGCGCTCATCTCGCTTTCAGACCGAGGGAGCCGGCGTTTGTCCCAAGACAGCTTTCTGGGTCATGTGGCCAGCATGACTAAGCCGCTTCTGGCGCAATGGAACACCATGATGGAAACCACAGCGCACGGAAACACAGTTTACCTTCCCGCCACAGCAGTACCTATTTATCTACTTGCACTGGTGTGCTTTCGAACTGCTCGGTTGGCAGGAGCTGGGGCAGAGCAATGGGAGCTTGCTCCATCGCAGGGATTCAAACCGCCAACCTTCTGATCGGCAAGCCCAAGAGGCTCGGTGGTTTAGACCACAGCGCCACCCGCATCTAAACCTACCTCCCACCCCCCCACTTGAGGCTAACTCCTTAGACCTTCCCCTTTCCACCTCATGCCACAGTAGATACTGGTGCTTCTGGGTGGCTTCCTCTTCCCTGAGCGCCTTCTCCTGTTGCTTGGGCCAACCCCTTATGCTAAGCGGACAGTAAGTAGCATCAGTGGATTCAGTTTCTGGGGTAAGGCCCCTGAGGCTGGCAGATGGAGGATTTATCAGTGCTAGCCGTCCCTCTGTGGCTCGCCTGGGCTGCCCATCCCACCTGTCTCATCCCGCTGTGGCTCACAGCACCTTTTGTTGATGGCCATGAAACTGCTGCAGAATGATGGATGAGAGAGAAAAACTGCCAAGACAGGTCTCGCTTTGTATGGACCACGGAATAAAACCCCATTTCTTCAGTCAGATAATCACTCTGGCTTTTTTTTTTGCTGGCTTTTGAGGAGTTCCAGAGTGCTAAAGTTCTGCTTATGATATCCAGCTGTGCTTCCCCCCTCCTTTTTTTTTTTAACAGGCTCTGATCTCAACTGCAGGGTTTATTCCAGGGGAACTTACTAAAGCTTGCAGTCAAAGCGATAATGCCACTGCAGACACCTTTTGAAAATGGTGTATAAAAGAGCTGACATCCACTTTGCCTGACCTCGGGAGAGTAAGTCTCTGTGTCAGTGTTCCTTAGTGCCTTTTGTCATTCCCCGCCGCACCTTTTCTGCCTTGCAAATGTGCCACTTTCAGACTTGCTCAAGTCCCTGCTGGTGACAAATCTTATGTCCACATTCCAGCTACTGTCACACCATTCTGGTACTATCTGCCATGTGACAAGCAGACATCCTCGGAACAAGACATGCAGCTCCCTTGGGAGTGTCTGTGGTGATACATGCCCCAGCATCCATTTTGATCTGTCACTGTAGCTGCCTGCCTAGACCTACCAGCATGATTCTTGTGTAATCTGCAGCTAATGGCTGTCTCTGTGTTGCCGAAACTACCACCCCTGCCATCCTATCTTCGGCAAATCACTCAGCCGCAATAGGCAACATGAGGGAAATTGTCCGTAGTGACATACCTGGCTGGGTTGTTGTAAGGACTAGCAAACGAATGCGGGTGAAGTGTTTGAAATCTGCCATCTGCTGTATGCAGGGAGGGTCCTACCATTAGGCTGGATGAGATGATTGCCTCAGGTGGCATATGGTGGAAGACAGGGGCAGCAGGGCAAGACTATAGCAAGCGGCACCAGCCCACAACTCCCCTCCTTTTGTCTCCAGAAAGCTTAAAGGCTAACTTTGCCGCCCACCCTCAGAAGAAGAAGAAAGTGTTAACCTCTTCTTCCACTCACAACTCCACTCTTGCTGGGCTGGAGCCCTATTGTGTTGTTCTCCCTGCAGGCTGGGGTGAGTCAGATGAGGCCTGAGGCCTGGGCAAGGGCACAAAACTCTCCAAAGTAGAGGGACAGATGATGGAGACAGGCAACCGCAGTGTCTGTAGGCCCCCTTGGCTGGCAGCCAAGCCTCTCGCTTACTTGGTCAGACTCGGTTCCTGCAGTATTTTTTTACAGTGGTACCTCGGGTTACAGATGCTTCAGGTTACAGACTCCACTAACGCAGAAATAGTACCTCAGGTTAAGAACTTTACCTCAGGATGAGAACAGAAATCGCGTGGTGGTGGTGCGGTGGGAGCGCGGCTGCAGCGGGAGGCCCCATTAGCTGAAGTGGTACCTCAGGTTAAGAACAGTTTCAGGTTAAGAACGGACCTCCGGAACAAATTAAGTTCTTAACGTGAGGTACCACTGTATTTTGGATAACATTTCCAGATAAGGTAAAGGTAAAGGGACCCCTGAACATTAGGTCCAGTCATGGCCGACTCTGGGGTTGTGGTGCTCATCTCGCTTTATTGGCCGAGGGAGCCGGCGTACAGCTTCCGGGTCATGTGGCCAGCATGACTAAGCCACTTCTGGTGAACCAGAGCAGCGCACAGAAACGCCGTTTACCTTCCCACCAGAGCAGTACCTATTTATCTACTTGCACTTTGACATGCTTTCGAACTGCTAGGTGGGCAGGAGCAGGGACCAAGCAACAGGAGCTCACCCCGTCGCGGGGATTTGGACCGCCGACCTTCTGATCGGCAAGCCCTAGGCTCTGTGGTTTAACCCACAGCGCCACCTGGTCCCTTTTTAATTTTCAACAGTGGTTTTTTTCTTCTTCCGTTAGTTTTTAATGCTGTTCTTTTTGTCCAGTCATTTAAATTATTATTTTTTTAATCCAGTTTTATTATGCATTTTAATTATAGGGTTTTCCCATCTTGTTTTCTGGTCATTTTAAAAATAACAACAGCAGATAGGCTACTCAGAAGCCTATAACTGATTTCTCCCGATATTATCCACAAGGATGTCGGGACAGAAGGTTTATTTAAGTCTGCCGGAAGACTCACCACGACGCAGGGCCATCACTGAGGACATGGGTTTACTTTATGGGAAGAGGAGCGCCATCCGGATAATTCTGTCACGCTCTTCTATTGATCCCAGACTGGCTATTTGTCGGGTTTCTTGCTTACTTTGCTGCTGGAGGTCATTCTCTTAAGCTGGGAAATTGAAAATAAAGCATAAAAGTGTGTGCAGTCCCACCTAGAGGGAATGCTGTGGTTATTTTATACTTGGTACTTAAATGCTAAAGTGAGAAATGTCAACAGCTCTTCCTAGACTCCATGCCCTGCGAGTTATTATTCTGGACATTCCTTCTTCTGGATTCTCCTTCTTGCTTAGCAAATGTACACAATAGCCTTTCGTCATTAGGTTGTGAAGGGGAAGGAAAGGGGAGGCTCACAATCCTCTCTGGGTCTGAGACAATCTTTAATGTCCAAGATCTAACCATTTCATTGAGAGATGATGATGATTAAACTTATATACCACCCTTCATCAATAGTTCCCAGGACAGATCACAGAATAAAACACAAGATAAAACACAAGTAAATAATTAAACCAAAACATCAAAACAATAACCCGCCACTCCTTTCCCACAGATAGATTTAAAAGGCTGTAGGATATTAATCAGCCAAAGGCCTGGTTGAAGAGTAAAGTTTTTGCCTCTTTCTTAAAAATATACAGTGGTACCTCGGTTCCCAAACGCCTCCATGTTTTGGTTCTCAAACGCTGAAAACCCGGAAAGAAATGCTTCCATTTTTGAACATTTTTGGGAACCCGAACATGCGGCGCTGCTTCCCCTGTGTTCAGGAAGCTCTTGCAACCAATGGGAAGCCGCGCCTCGGTTTTTGAATGTTTCAGAAGCCAAATGGGCTTCTGGAATGGATTCCGTTTGAGAACCAAGGTACCACTGTATAATGAAGGCGTCTGGTGAACCTCCCTGGGGAGAGAATTGCACAAATGGGGAGCCACCGCAGAAAAGGCCTGTTCTCGTGTTGGTGCCCTCATGTTTAAATCATGGTAAATTCAGAAGTTATGTGTAGGAACATAGTAATAGTAATAATAATAATAATAATAATATTATTTATACCCCGCCCCCCCCCAGCCAAGGCCGGGCTCAGAGCAGCTTACAAGCAATAATAAAAACAAGATGGATGATTACAAACTTAAAAACAAAAATAAAATAAGAAGATGACTTAGTCTGAGTGAAACCATGGGTCCATATAGCTCAGTAATGTCTACACAGGCTGGCAGCATCTCTCCAGGTTTCCAAGCAGGGAGCCTTTCCAGCCCTGCCAGCAGCTGTGGGACTTCTGCATGCAAAGCCAATACTCTTGCACTGAGCTGCGATGCTAGAACAGGAGCTTTGTTGAATAAACTGTGCTCTAGGCTACAGGGTTCAGCTGCTAATATTTTTCTCATTATATCTTATTAATTTACATTCTATTTTTTTAAAAAAAGAATAACAACTATTCCTTTGTGATGACAACTTATTTTTAACAACAAGGCATGTTATTTTAGCTTCAAGGACCTAATATTTTAATAGGCCTTTCAGTGAACGGTGCAAGAAGCCCAATTTTTCAAATCAACCGTAAATTAATAGCAAATTCCCAGCAGTACTTAGCAATGTAAGCAAAAGAAATAAGCACCCGAGGTTCTGTGCTGCTCCGTGGAGATTGCAGTCTAAAGGATAAGCTCACCAGCAAGAGCAACCCAAGGCTCACATTACTGTGGGACATGAGAAGCCCAGTGGCTACACCTGTTGAACAGCTACTGTATCTTATGTGTGCTGAGCCTGGGAGGAAACGGGGAACAGCACCCAAGCAGAAAAACCAAAAAGGACACACACACACACACAGCCCGCATTCCTGAGAACACCGCTACAATACACCAGTCAGAGACTAGGAACTTGTGATGCCCCCATGCCACTCATGCAGAGGGAGCCAATGGATTCACAATAATACAGTGGTACCTCGGGTTAAGAACTTAATTTGTTCTGGAGGTCTGTACTTAACCTGCAACAGTTCTTAACCTGAAGCACCACTTTAGCTAATGGGGCCTTCTGCTGCCGCCGCACCGCCGGAGCACGATTTTTGTTCTCATCCTGAAGCAAAGTTCTTAACCTGAAGCAATATTTCTGGGTTAGCGGAGTCTGTAACCTGAAGCGTATGTAACCTGAAGCGTATGTAACCCGAGGTACCACTGTAGTGTGCTTCACTGCTTCAGCACACCTGCAACACCCAGGACCAGGGGCGGAGGAAGGGGGGTGCAGTAAGTGCAGGCTGCTCTGGGTGTCACCACCGAGGGGGGTGACAAAATGCCGGGCGGCACTCACCGCAGGCCTGCAGCGCGCCTGAGCCACGTGTCTCTCCTGGGAGAGATTTGGTAGCTTGCACACGCGCAGACTCCGCACTGCCCAAACGGTCCCCCCACTGCCTCCCCCTCAGCTGTAGGGCGGCTGAGTGGGAGGAGGCAGGCAGACTCTGGGGGCCCCACAGTGCACCCTGCCCCTATGGGTGGCTCACCTGCTCCTGGGTGCACTGCCCCAGGCACCCAAGCGGCTTCTGAGGGGAGGCCAGTGCGGTGTAGTGGTTAAGAGCAGTGGACTCGTAATCTGGTGAACCGGGTTCGCATCTCCACTCCTCCACATGCAGCTGCTGGGTGACCTTGGGCCAGTCACACTTCTCTGAAGTCTCTCAGCCCCATTCACCTCACAGAGTGTTTGTTGTGGGGGAGGAAGGGAAAGGAGAACGTTAGCCGCTTTGAGACTCCTTCAGGTAGTAATAAAGCAGGATATCAAATCCAAACTCTTCTTCTTCTTCTTCCTCCATTGCTGCACAGGACAACACCCTCACTCCCATCAGCCTCAGTAACACTGCCAGCAATGACCATGCCTTCAGCAGCCTCGAATGCAGAGCTTCCCCCCCCCCAGCTGGAACTCTCCGGAACTCAGTTCCAGCACCTGTCAGGTGCGCGTCATTGTCATTATAAGAGAACGAGGGAGCCATTCATGGTGCATTCTGGTACCTCTTTTTCTAGAAAAACAGCCCTGCTCCAAGCATTCCTAAAAAGCAAGGGTTCAAATTACCTTTCCTTGTCTTTGAGCACAAAACACAAAGAGGAAGAAGGAAGGGGGTGTACAACACAGCACTCATATAACTCCCTGGGCTGTGTTTTGTCCAACTGCTGGTGCGGCTTCTAGACACAGAAAAATTGTGTGCCTTCAGATGAGACATTGCATGAGCCTCTCTAGATTTTATCCCTCCTGACCAAGAGGCACATCCAGAGTAGTGACTGCGGATAAATAAAGACAGTGGGTGGACCTGGGGCCCACCCTACCCTCAGATACAGTGAGGCAACAAATTCTGGGTGTCACAAAAGGGGGCAGCAAATTCTTAAGTTATTTAAATTACTTCAATTATATTTTTATTCCCAGGGAAAATTGCTTGTGTGGTTTTCTGCCCCCCCCCAAAAAAAACTTGGCCAGTCTTGAGTAACATGCACCTTGACTCGAGAAAGAGGATCCTCTTTTCTGTGTCTTGGGGAAGCCCCACGTGGGCTTTTCTGAAGACAGGTAGTTCTTTCCCAATTTTCATTGAGGACAATCTTATGCACATTCACACATTTACTCAGAAGGAAGGCCCATTGAGTCATAGGGAAGTGGATAGAGGATTGCAACCTTAGCCCTCAGAAGTTTGGAAAAGACTCTGCTAGCATTTATCTTTGAAACAGAAATACTTAAGGATTATTCCTGCCAAATGTCTTGTGCTTTGAAGGCAGGAGGAGGAGCTCAGAAAGAAGGGTTCTGTGTGTTCTCTCATATGCATGGAAATAATTTAATCCCAAACTGTTCAGTCATCAGAATTTAAATAAACAGAGCTTCATTTATTCATGAGGCCAAAGCTGAAATATAATGTTATTTCTGTCTAGTAATCAAAGTGCAAATATCTTTTAAATCAAATTTAAGATTAATGAACCCTCCAGGAAAAAAAGAACAGTTGTTCCCCAGCACTGAGGGAGAAATAAACACAGATGGAGAATGTGGATTAATTTCTGTGTCAGCCCCTTCCCTGCAACTTCACTTAAATATGTATTGTTGCAGCATTGAGCAAAACAAACTCTTTGGGGCTGGGGAATTTGAAATAATAATCATTTCTTGAGAAGATTAATAATGAATAGGAAATGCATTCTGTAAGCCTAATTGAACTACATGAGAATCATCAAAAGAATCACTATTTTTCATGTTCTGGATGATCAAGGTAGGCTCACACAAGAATTTAAAGTTCTTATAAATGTGACCAATGAATTAAACATGGGGGTGGTGGTTTCTTGGTTTGGTTCAACAGGCTTCTATATGTCATTTCTACCATCACAACAACCCTGTGACCTAACATAGGTAAAGAAAAAAGATTTCCCCAAGCCACTCAGTGGGCATTGTGGTTGAGCAGGGATTTCAACTTGGGCTTCTTGCAAGGAGGCTGCCATCCTATACTTTCACTTTAAAGTAAGATGCAATGAATACGGTAGGACTTACTTCTGAGTAGGCACACACAGGATTGGACAAAATGGACACAGAACTGCGAATGCCATTCATTCATTTGAGAAGTCATTGGAAAAGAAAAATATATGTAGCCTTATCATATTATATTCCTATTTGTATACTGCCTTTCATATAGCTTCCCAAGGCAGTGCAGAACATGAGAAATGCAGCAGTCCATTAAAATAACAATAAAATCTTCCGAAGAGAAAATGCAGCAGCAATCCTGGTCAAATAAATATAATGCCTCTTTTAAGACATCAGCAAAAGCCTAGAAATACAGATAAGTCTTCAAAAATCTCTTCCCAGGGAATCCTTGCTGTAGGCAGATCCCATGGCTGATCATATTATTTTACAGGCATTACATATGGCATTTTGGACTGTAAGTATGTTTGATCAACTGTATGCCTGCTCATGAAGATCTGGATACAGGAAATAGTTCTTTCAGGCTGGTTCTGTTAATGTTGATGTCTCCAGTGAAAGCTAGAAAATCCAGCAAGTGAAAATAGAGTATGGGGATAAGTTATTGAACTAGGTATAGGTCAGTTCTCAGTGAGCAGTTGTACATCAGTAGCCCTCAACATGTTAAGACTTGGGACCCACCTTTAGACCAAGCATGCATTTGTGAACCCAGTTAATTAATTTAAAACCACACATTGGTATGGCAATAGTGCTGCTGCTGTGACCCACACCTTAGGGTCAGTTGCGGCCCAGTAATAGGTCCAGGCTCATCAGCTGAAGACCAAAGGTGTCCAGGTTGTTGTCATGTACAGCACTATGCCCTCTCAAGCACAGAAAGCTCATGGAGCTTTGTTTAAGAGTAGCAAAAAACCCAGAGAAGCCATTATTTTTTTAGAGAGTTCAAGGCTGCAGGATATTGTGGCCTCATTTTCTGTGGTATATAGCAACATTCATTGATTTTGGTCTTGCTACCCTCTCTTGCAAAATGGGTTTGCAGGTTTGTGAAGCATTACACAACCTCTGCAGAACTTATCTGGCCAGGATGATAGTGGACTGGTCATACATATAATATATGTGTACATTTACAATTGTCTGTCCCTCTCCAGCCTCAAGTTGCTGGCTGCTGTTAGTTGCATAAGGTACATCAGCTTATTAGCTGAGGCTTCTGTGTTACTAGCATTTGAGAGCAGGGAGCTGTCCACAGAGCCTATGCAATTGATGGTGCTGAAATGAATCTCTAACAAGCCTAGTGGGATATCATTTCAGATTTGTGGGAAGGGGCATGGGCAGCTTTCAGGAGACATGTATTTCCAACATGAGTTACAGAGGCTTGGTGCAAATGCTGTGTCTGAAACATTCAGCATATTTTAGAAATGTGATTATTCAATATTTTCTCTGGACTTTGAGATTTCAAGCTGCAAACCCACAATATTGCTTATTTTTGCAACGTCGTGGATCTGAAGTTGGGTGTTTTGATATAATCAAGAGCCATCAAGTTGGATTAAAACTAATGCAAATCTCCTTTCATTTCAACATTAAAAAAACTCCTATTGTTTCATTTGAATTCGTCAACATTTCCTCAGTTACCTTCCAGATTCAGAAGTAATGGTTGTGTGAAGTTACTGAACATCCAAAGTCAATCTTTGAGGTGATTGTGAGAGATGTCACAGAATGGTGAGACACCTCACCCTTCAGATCTCCCAACTGCTTACAAGGCCCTGTTGTTTGTCTCACCTTGAGGAATAGCTTGTGTTTGTGGACTTCAGTCCCTGGCCTGAGCTGTGGAGAAGACCACCTGGTTCACAGTCTAGCATCATGTTCTTACCATGCTGTAAGCCACCCAAAGTGGATGGGGAAACCCAGCCAGATGGGCAGGCTATAAATAAATAAAACCATTATTAATATTATTATGGGCAACTAGAGGTCTATGGGAAGGTCACATGCAGGACATGGGTGCAATAGCCTTCGCCTACTAGGGATCATCAGTAAGTGGTATACAGAGGCAGACTGTCTCTGATATAGGAGGTAATGTATAGCCATTGTGGTTAGAAGCCTTATTGGGCTACTAACAAGCTGCCCTGACCGGTCATAAAAGAAGGATTTCTTCAACATTATAGAAAATCGGCTTGCCTCTGAATCGCTGGGTGGTGTTGGTGTTTGGCTTTGGCTGCCAGCGCTGCTCCCACATTCTGTTTGGGGTATTGTTACAGCCCTGACTGCTGAGATCATTCTGGAGTTTTTCCTTCTTCTGTGCTAATTCCTGTTTCTCACTCTAGTGCAATAATAAATCCATTAGTGCAACAATATAAATTCTCTCTAATGCATCTTTCCCTCTGGGCTCTAGGCTCTAGGCTGACTCATATTGGGAGACCACTTATAAACAACAAGAACAAAAAAATGTTCTCGTCATTCCCCCCTCCCTCAAAATGAGTACTTTCAACTGAAGCAGAATACACTGGCATTGACTTTGGTTTTTCAGAAATCAGGTTTATCCCCCCTCCCCCCGCACACACACCCACACACCCACACACCTGAGTTTTTGTGAATTCTTTGTGAGGTTAAAAACAAGGCAAAAACTCTGGAAAAGCTTCTCATTTGCGCTGATCTCTGAGCTGATGTATTAAATCAGGAGCAGGGAAGCTTTTTTCCTGTCAATAGTCACTTCCACTCTCCTGGCTACCTGCATGAAATTAAGTTGAAGGACCCACAAAATTAGGACAAGGGCTGTAGGCTGCCCACCTCATCTTAAATGAAGATCAACTCCCAGGGGGTTGCCTCTTCCCACTTCAGCCCTGTCATCAGAACTGAGATAACCCACCCCGAGGCCATGCAAGGTGAATAGGGAATGTGTTGCTCTCCTGATGTTGGTGGACTCTAACTCCCATCAGCCCCAGCCAGCCAGGGATGATGGGAGTTCTAGTCCCAAAACATCTGGAGGGTCACAAATTGCCTGTCCCTGCTATAGAACAACTCTGCACAGCTCTGATTGCTTTTGGACAGGGTGAGTGTGTTTCAAAAGGGCTTTGCAAGCATGTCTCTGAAGGCCTTTGGACAGGCAGTGTGGGCATTCTGTACAGTAAACTCTGTGGGTTGAATATTTGTATTTATATACCTGATGTTTTAGGGTGGAACTATATGCTACAAGGAGAACCTGAGGTAAGGAACCTTGGATTTTCCTTCTAAGGCAAATACAGGTTTGGTAAGGCATAAATAAGGGAGGATTAATTAACTTTTTTTCTGTTTTGTTTAGCTTTTAGCCATTGATTTTATGCTGGTTTGGTATTTTAATTGCTGCTGCTAATTATTTTAGTTCTCAGTTTATTTAAACTATTTTTTAAAGATGTCCTGTAAGCCATCTTGTGAGGGTGATGGAGCACATCGCCATGTTCTCACAGTTTGGAAATATACTTTTGTCAAGACAACATCTAGTTAGAGTGAGTTTAGGTTTTCTTTGCTTGTTGTGTTGATATATTTGTATCTTGAGTTTAATCTCATTATGGTACCTTGAGAGGCAGGGGAGGGAAGGAAGGAAGGAAAGAAAGAAAGAAGGTCATTGTGTCCAATTTCATCCCCTGAGAAAAAAATTTCTACAGATCACCACCCCAACAGATAAACTGTGATGCTTGCAAAGGGAATATTCCTTGCCCTGAACCAAAAGAGAAGGATGTAATATAAATCTGTAATAACAAGTACTGCTGTCCTCCAAGTGTGATATTCTTTTCTTGCTGATCTGTTAAATCTGTTTCACTGCTGAGTATCAGTTGCCGGCTTGGAGGGCACTGTTGGTGAAAAGTATTCGAAGTGCTGACTCAACAAAGCTCTCAGATACTTCAGAAACAGCAGCAGCAGAATCATCATCTAGCCTGGCTCTCATTTTGCCCTTGTTTGAGAATATCCCTTTCCACCCCGCACCCGCCGGAAAGCATTTCCAAATGCAGGAGTGCATATTGATTCCAAGGAAAGTACAAAAGCATTTTGGCGATGTGGGACGCTTTCCATTTGCTGTTCTTTGAGACAAAACTTTCGCAAGGTCAACTTATACTTCTGCTCCACCTCACTGCTTGTGGAAAGGGCAGTGGCAGAGGGCATACTTTGCATGCAGAAAACCCCAGGTTTAGTCTCATGTAGTTCCAGCTTGATCTCAACAGGATTGGGCAATGCCTTTGCCCGAGATCATGAAGAGCTGGTGGTGGTCAGAGCACGTAGTCCTATTTTAATGGTGCAGCCTGGTACATTGCATTTGATGTGTGACTTCGCACTGTTCTCTAATAATAATAATAATAATATTTTTTTTATTTATACCCCACCCTCCCCAGCCAAGACTGGGCTCAGGGCAGCTAACAACTAATAATAAAAACAAGTTGATTAAAATACAATTTAAAAGATTAAGGTGCAACATTAAAACATTAGGGTGCAATTTCTTCATAGGAGGAGAAAGGAAAAAGAAAGAGGGGGATACAATTAAACTGATTCTAAGCTAAAGGCCAGGTGGAACAACTCTGTCTTACAGGCCCTGTGGAAAGAAATCAGATCCCGCAGGGCCCTGGTCTCATGAGACAGGGCATTCCACCAGGCCGGAGCCAGTGTTGAGAAGGCCCTGGCTTTGGTTGAGGCTAATCTAACTTCCTTAGGGCCCGGGACCTCTAGGGTGTTGCTATATATAGACCTTAAGGTCCTCCGTGGGGCATAATGATGAAACATTGGTAGTGATAGTCCATTGGACTCCTTTTTCAGCATGAGTTGCTTTGAGTAGGAAACCACCCGGTATCATTCACATTTTTCTGCTTCTAACTGTTGTTTCCCCCAACAATTTCCTTTGTTGTGTGGATAGACGTTTCAGAATAATCTCTGTGTTTGCAATCATAGTTCAGTGGTTCAACTAACACGTAGATAATGGGAAGTATAGGAAGTTTCCATTTCTCAAGCAGAAGATGCAGAGCAAAGGTGCTTTTTTCAAGGAAGGGGGAATACTGAGCATCCATACCTGATACTCAGTAAATAAGGGAAATGCCTGCTTATATTTTAAGTGCAATAGTCTTTTGTACTACCTGTGTGCAAAGCTCAACTCAGCCATGAACTCATCATGGCTGTAATCTTGTTTGTACTTACTTGGTGATATGCCCAGTTGAACCACTTACTTCTGAGTAGGGATGGCTGAATTTGTCAATTTCAGTTTCTCTTCCCCACAGCCCAATCTCATATTCAGTTGGCCCCATTTCTGCATTTGTTTCTCTATTTCTGTTTAATAGTTCTGTATGAAAATCCATACATATTTCACACAATATACGCATTTTTGCAAATGATTTTCATAAGGCAATGCATTTCTTTCTTTGCATTTTTCATTAATATGAACGTTTCCATACATTTTATGGTGGTGGTGGTGGGGAGGGTTTGGAGAACTGCATAGCAAAATTCAGAGGCAGGCAAATTTAGAAGAAAAAAATGCTTTCTTCAATGTACTTGTTCAGGAAGTTCAAAACAACACCTTTGTACTTCCTGAACGAAAACATGCTCTCTAAACCAATACTACTTATGAGTAAGCATGCACACGATTTGGTCTTAAGCAAGTAATCATGCCAAAACTCATCCCATATCTGCAATAAAAGTACTATTCTGACTGTTGTAAGAATTACCAAAAGTGTTTGTGAGAAGTATTGTTGAGATTTTAAAATGATACACAAATGCTGCATATGTCAGTTATTAAATTATTGGGCTATAAACAACCCAGATTCTGCAACCAGCAAAACGTGCTTGAATAATAGGGAGCCAGAGAGAGCCTTCTCCTCTTTTCCATTGTTACTGGTCTTATTTCATAAATCCTCAACATTTTATAAAACAAAACAGTATTAGCTTTAGAATAGCGCCCCCCCCCCCAACATGCAACTCCATGGCTGTAGGACAGCTGACAGAAAGAAGAACAGCCACAACTCACACAAAGTCATCAGTAAAAACTGACATCAGTAACAGAACTGGTAAGTAGAGGTCAAAGTCCAAATTCAACTTCAAGCATTCCCAATTCTAGCACATTGTATCAGACATTAGATAAGGTAATCAAATCCTACCATATGTGAAGGGATCTGATTCTGTACGTCCTTCCAAAAGCAGAGCTTACAGTAGATATCAGTTTCTCTGCAAGTGGGATATGCCATATTGCCTCATCCCAATAAGAGATTTTCTAAATCTTTCCAAATTCTGGCTCTTTGCAGTCAGAAGATGTCCTACAATGCAAACTCTCATTTGCACAATCAAAGAAGATCTAAAGTGCCAGTGAAGTGTTCTGTTAATTATGAAATTACCTAACGGGCTGCTGTTTGAGAAGCTCAACCACAAAGGCCACTTGGTTGCATCATGGAACGAAGCATATGATTATCTTGGTCCTGACAATTTTGAAATTTTGGGCTATCATCATGAGTTCTGGTATCTACTTCTTTTTATTATTATTTAAATGGTGTGGTATTTGGTTTTTACTTGGAAAATGAAGTGAACTTTTGTTTATTGTGCTAGCACTTTACAATCTGGCTTCTTCAGTGCTTGAAGAATGAGGGGCAAAAGGCCCTTGGGGAAATCTGCCTGTTCCACTCTGTAAATATCTCTGCTGGATTTTAGTCACATCTAGTCCTCCTGTCGGGACGCAGGTGGCGCTGTGGGTTAAAGCCTCAGCGCCTAGGGCTTGCCGATCGAAAGGTCGGCGGTTCGAATCCCTGCGGCGGGGTGCGCTCCCGCTGCTCGGTCCCAGCGCCTGCCAACCTAGCAGTTCGAAAGTACCTCCGGGTGCAAGTAGATAAATAGGGACCGCTTACCAGCGGGAAGGTAAACGGCGTTTCCGTGTGCGGCTCTGGCTCGCCAGAGCAGCGATGTCACGCTGGCCACGTGACCTGGAAGTGTCTCCGGACAGCGCTGGCCCCTGGCCTCTTAAGTGAGATGGGCGCACAACCCCAGAGTCTGTCAAGACTGGCCCGTACGGGCAGGGGTACCTTTACCTTTACCTTTACCTAGTCCTCCTGTAACTACCTAAGACAATAACTAAGAGAGCCACTACAAACTGCAATAGAGCTACCTCACTTTGCCCTCCCATAATTCAAGCACTGCCTGCAATGTGCAGCCCCAGGAATACTGGTGTTTTAGCACTTGCATATAATTTGCTGGGTGTGTGTGTGTGTGTGTGTTAAAGTCCAACATGCCAGATCATTTCTCTGTGTAAGCTCTGTGTCCTCTCCACCACAGTTCCCTGCAATGTGGCAGGTGCCCAGAGGTTCCATGGAACACAGGTGAATGCGGAAAGAGTTTTCTGCAGGTAAAAAACAACAACACCTTGGATATATAATTGCACACGGCTGGAGAAAATGAAAGCATGTGACGTTTCATTTTCTAGATTTCAGATGGTAGTGCAATGTGAGGGCAATGAAGGATAATGTTAGACACTTGTAACTAACATTTGGGAGGTGAAATACTCTCCTTTTCTTTTTAGTAGTATAGACAGCAGGGAGAGCACAGGAAGCTGCTGTGAATATTGTACAACCCTGGAATATCAGAGTTCTAAGATCCACGGGGAGTCTGCATAAATAGAGTAAGCTTCCTCCTTCAGAAAGCTGACCTCCAGCTCATGGACAGTGGATTAGTGGTTAAGAGCAGTGGACTCATAATCTGGTGAGCCGGGATTGATTCCCCGCTCCTCCACGTGCAGCTGCTGGGTGACCTTGGGCTAGTCACACTCCTTTGAAGTCTCTCAGCCTCACTCACCTCACAGAGTGTTTGTTGTGGGGGTGGAAGGGAAAAGGAGATTGTTAGCCGCTTTGAGACTCCTTAGGGTAGTGATAAAGCGGGATAGCAAATCCAAACTCTTCTTCTATGCATTTTCAACTAAATATCTGGCACATGGCTCTTTTGAGACAAAAGGCTGTGACCCAGGAGGACATCTTCTGGAGAACTGACTCAGGGCTCTTCCAAAACTCCATTTGTCCCCATGCCTCGAAAGGTTGGATCTGAGAGGTTTTCCGCTTGTCCCTGCTTCCTACACATGGATTTGAGCGATTGCCACACCACTTTCCCAGGGCAAGCTGTTTACTGCTGAATCAAAACAAAGGTCAGCCCACGGAAAACCTGATTGATGTCTGTTCCGATTCAGCAGTAAAGTGACCAGGCAAACAAAAAACCACCTCATAGAAAACGTGGAACAAGTGGAAGTGTGGACCCAGCCCTCAGAGGTGTGGCCTGGCTGAAGACTCTTTAGTTACTACTCTGTGCAGGCTCCCAGGCTTCCTCAAGAACGAACTTAGTTTTATCTTTAACTTGACTTGCAGCCAGTTCATGTACAAACAGCAGAAGACAGGGACAGTGACAAAAATTGCGAGGGAATGTCTCCCCCCCCCCCAAAGGTCCTCCTTCAAATATTTCCTTAGTATGCATTTGGCATGTCTGGCTAGGCCATGTGTAGCCAGTGGCGTAGCGTGGGGGGTGCAGGGGGGGCCGGCTGCACCGGGCGCAACATCTGGGGTTAGGGCAAATCCACGGGTTAGGGGGCGCAAATTACTTGCCTTGCCCTGGGTGCTGACAACCCACGCTACGCCACTGTGTGTAGCTTTGCCATTCAAAACCAACTGTTCAAAAATTTCATTGGGTATGCTGAAGATTTTGGAGTAAAGTACCTAGGACTTGCCGATCAGAAGGTCAGTGGTTCAAATCCCCACGACGGGGTGAGCTCCTGTTGCTCGGTCCCTGCTCCTGCCAACCTAGCAGTTCGAAAGCACATCAAAATGCACGTAGATAAATAGGTACCACTCCGGCGGGAAGGTAAACGGCGTTTCTGTGCGCTGCTCTGGTTCGCCAGAAGCGGCTTAGTCATGCTGGCCACATGACCCGGAAGCTGTACACCGGCTCCCTCGGCCAATAAAGTGAGATGAGCGCCGCAACCCCGGAGTCGGTCATGACTGTACCTAATGGTCAGGGGTCCCTTTACCTTTTTATCTTATAAGTAGCTCTTTAACCTTAGCTAGCTTTAGCTTTTGTTGGATAGGCTCAGCATCTCAACAAATTAAAGCAACAACAACTTTACAGGGAGTTGCATATCTGATGCTAGTCATACCCAGGGTAGAGTTGCATATCTGATGCTAGTCATACCCAGGGTAGACCTACTGGAGTCAAAAGACACAACTAACTTACACCCATTAACTTTAACGGGTCTTTTCTGAGTAGAACTTAGTTGGACACCTTCCTCCTGCCTTTAAGTAGCAAAGGTACAGAGCTGTTAAGCTGCTGAGCATTTTTTCAGCTCTCATTCATTTCAGTGGGAGAGCCCACTGTTGAAATGAACAAGACTTTAAAAGGTGCCTGTCTCTTGTTACACAACGCCCTTAATATTTTACATCGGAGTTGTGAAAATTAAAATGATGCTCAATCTGTATTTCCTTCCTGAAGTCTTTCAGGAGTAAAAGAAAAGAAACGAAAAGCCTTTCTAGCATCTCTGTAGTATCTGTGTTTGGAGTCTAGTAACTGTGAAACAGTTGTTAGCTGCTGTACCCTAGGGCAGTGGTTGCAAATGTAAGTGAAAAATGACAACCTGGTTAAGCGATACGGACTTGTATTTGTGTTTTGGTTAATTACCGAGTCTTTCTAGACAGGGATCTCTGTTCCGTAGAGAATGTAGATAGAAGGTACATGCAGGCGATAAGCACGGTGTCTTTGTTGTCATTGTTGCTCACCAGCGTGGTAGAGCATGACAGCGCACATTTGATGCAGGCTCCCAGATTGCTAGTTACTCACTCACGTGGGGCAAATAGCCATCTGTTGTGGCATAGCACCCGCGTGGCACATGAACAAGCAGTGTTGCCACCTGCACATTCAGATCATGGTGAGAAAGTGGAGCGGAGGGATGGCGGAGCACGCCTGGGACTCAGCTACATTAGTCAAAAAAACCCCAGCATTTTAAATGTGTTATAAACATGCAACACCAGATGGCGCTGTAGAGCACAAAACTTTTCTATGCAATTTTATATAGTGGTTTTTTCCCCTTTTGTTATAACGATTTAACTTATGACTTATTTATAGCACCCCCCCCCCATGTGTAGGATCCACTCCTGGTGAACTTACTGGCAACCCTAATCTGAAGGGAACCAACACGGCAAGGAACAGAATGGTCAGCCACTTTGTTAGAGGAACAATGGACTAGAGCAGCAGTGGAATCATGTTAATGTTTTAAAGGACCTGGCTTTTTTAAAAAAGGAAAAAGGGGTGATGCAATTCTCCTCCTCCGATACATCCCTACGCCTGTAGTCTGCAGTGGTACCCAGACCAAGAATAAGAAACCTGTTGTTTGTGTAGAGAAGGATGGGTATCACAGCAGGAAGGGCTATGTAATAGCTAGCTCCTCAGTTGATTTAAAATGATACTGACAGAAGCCACTAATGAGACCTAATTAGTGTATATAATGAAAAAGATTAATTGTGGTCGGATGAGCAATGACAGGGGGAGAATAACACATAAGTCTGAGCTGTGAAAAAAAAAAGCAGATTGAAATACAGTTAGGTTTCTTAAATGTATTTAAAACTGGCACAGGCTGATTCCTCAGATATTAAATTGGGTAGCGGCTTTTATTGGTTTTATATTGGTAGATAAATCAAATGTTTTAATCAGCAGCAGTCAAGTTTAGTTACTGAGTCTGTGAGAGTGGAACGAAGCACCGTAGGAGATGTGGGTCTGCTGCTGAGAAGAGCATCCCATATCTTGTGCTGCCCCTCCCATCTCCATTGTACCGACTAGCAAAGCTCACACTTGCTGGTGACTTCATCCTCAGTTCCCCCTCTCCAGTCCATTGGCTGTGAGTCCTCCACTGTCCCCCTCTCCACATTGCTGGCTGCTGCTGGTGAGGAAATTACCAGCACGATGAATGGCTTGTCCAAATCTCCATTTGCGCTGCTGCTTTCCCCCAGGGAAATCTGATCTTTGGAGCTGATTCAGAACAAATGGCCACCAGGTTTTCTGTGGATTGCTGTTTGTTCTATTCTTCTATGGTGCTAAAAAGTAGGTTTTCGGGGGGGGGGTGCAGCAGGGCAAAGGCAAAACTGCTTGGACCTGTGCTTTCTAGGCACAGGACAAGCGGAAGTGTAGACAAGCCCCAAATCGTATCACTTAGTGAGAATTCACTAGCCATTACAGGGATGGGGATGAAGAGAGCCAAACACAAGGGTGCAATTTCCAGAGGCAGGCAGCCCTGATTCTTCAGCAGTATCTCCTGCTGCTGCAGCCTGCAAGAGTCAATGGTGCATTTTCCGAGCAATGTCTAAAGCCAAGACCTGAGAGCAGGACTTTTGGTCCTACTAATGCTGGTGAACTACAATTCCTACCACCCCTTACCATTGGTCATGCTGGCTGGGGCTGGTGGGAGTCTGAGTTCAGGAAGATCTGGAAATAGCCTCTCTCTCTTGAAATATTTATATGCCTTTTGCCATGTAACACATATCCAGGTGGTGTGCAAAATGAAAGCAATGTCAGTAAACAGCATACAAAAAACAGAAAAACGTAACACAAATAATTTATCCTCTTTGCTGCAGATACGACAATGACATTATTGACATTTCTGCTGCAAAATAATGTTCATTTTATTTTACTGAGGAAGAATCCAGGTCCTTACTGGAAATGTTTAGTGTTGCTAAAGCAAATTGCAATTCAGCTTTTGTTGGTCTGGTTCACGGAGGCTGCGATCCCACATGCCCTCACCTAGGAGTAAGACCCATTGGACTGAGTGAACACATCTGGTTGCACCATGCCTGTCATTTTACTAAAGCCATCTTACCTCTTTATGCTTTCGCCCTAATCACAGTGATCTTCCACACTCACATGCCCCAGCTGGATAAGGAAACAGGGGGGGCTTTTGATTGCTGTTCACGTCTTCCTCTCCTCCTCCAACCCAGCTGCCAGGGCTGCTGAAGTCTATTAGAAAACTAGAGATAACACTAACCAGCCATTCATGAGAAAGAGAAGAAAAAACCACTTGCCTTATTCTGTAGAAGTTGCAAAGGGTAGAGTATTATTGTTTTGTTTTCTGTTTTGTGGGGATGGCTGAATAGTGGCTGGACAGATCCTGAAGCTGAGACTCCATGAGACACCTCATGAGAAGAGAAGACTCCCTGGAAAAGACCCTGATGTTGGGAAAGATGGAGGGCACAAGGAGAAGGGGACGACAGAGGACAAGATGGTTGGACAGTGTTTTCGAAGCTACCAGCATGAGTTTGACCAAACAACAACAACAAATTTATCTACCTATCTATCTAATTATGAATGGAATCTTGGAAGAGGGAGTTCTCTACTGCAGCATTCTTCAAACTTGGGTTCCCATATATTGCTGGCTTATCCGTCTCACCATCCCACACCATTGGCTAAGCTGGCTGGGGATGATGGGGGGTTGTAGTGCAACAACATCCAGAGACCCAGAACAACAATGAATCTAGAGCAGAGGCTTTCAACCTTTTTGAGTCCACGGCTCCCTTGACCAACTACATTCTTTTTGCGGCAGCCCTGTGGGGCTCAGGAGCCCAGTTATGTCACCCCTTGCTTGCAGAGCCGGCAGCCTCTCACCCTTTTTTGAACACCCTCACTTGTGGAGTGTTCCCTCAGCCTCCTCTCCTCTCCCTGGGAGTCCTCCAGGAAGCCGCTGCTGCCACCCCAGGTCTCTGAGCCACCACAGCTCCTAGCAACCATCACCCCCTGGCCAGCCCCAGAGGCACTAAAGTGGTACCTTGGGTTACATACGCTTCAGGTTACAGACTCCGCTAATCCAGAAATATTACCTAGGGTTAAGAACTTTGCTTCAGGATGAGGACAGCAATTGTGCAGCGGTGGCAGCGTGGTAGCGGGAGGCCCCATTAGCTAAAGTGGTGCTTCAGGTTAAGAACAGTTTCAGGTTAAGAACAGACCTCCAGAATGAATTAAGTTCTTAACCTGAGTTACCACTGTACTTGCCTGGGGAACTTGTAGCCAGGGCTGCTGCAACAAAATGCTGTGCAAGCCTTTGGGAAGCAGAAATGCGAGAGGACATCAAAGGAGACAGGGAAGGAAAGAGAGACAGCACCCCTGACCGTCATTCAAGGCACCCCAGGGTGTCACGGCACACTGGTTGATAACCACTGATGTAGAGGAATGAGGAGATGCTTTGAAATAACCAGCCTTCAGCTGCAGACCACTGAGATCCAATGCTGTTTTACTTTCCCACAAGGCTTTGCAGTCTTTCCCATCACTGAAGAGCTTTAATCCAACCCTTCATCTCTCTCAGTTCACTGAGAGCTGGCTGATAATGTACCCTTGTCACCTTCTCTCCCACATTTGTATCTTTTTTGGGTCCCAAATTGACTCTTATTTTAGATCATCAGTAACTGCTATTTATACACCTTCCTTTCTGTTAAGGAGAACTTCTCTGTACAGCTACCGATACAAGGAACATCAAACAGTAGATGTAATAGCAGAGAAGCATGACTAATCTACACCTTCAAAGGTGGCATTTTCCATGGCATTGACCTTATGATTAGCATTATTTTACTAGCAAATTGCCCATCATGGTGAAAGGACAGTTTTCCAAGAGGTCTTGTTGAGTACATGCAAGAGTGCCAGGTTGGATAACCACTAGCACATTCCCAAAAAAGAAGAGCACACAATTTGCATATGCTAATAGATAAATATGGATGCCTAGAAGTTAGTCACAATTACTAGAATTAAAATACAAATACGACACATCTCACCATAAGGGGAAGACATCAGGTGACTCAGTCTGCTGACCAGATTCTGCTACCTGTTGATGGGCAACCTCAAAGCCCCTTCTCTCTGTTGGTACAGTTATTTATCTTTAAAGTGGACTGCCTTTCAAACAGAGGAGTCCTTCAAACAGGGGGCTGTCTTCTCTAAAGGCATTTGAGGGGGTCACTTACATGATGTTGCAATGTCCTGGCCTCATGTGCGTGACCTCAGGACACCGGGAGGAGCCAAGGGTGGAGCCGAATGTGGTGGCTCTGTGGGTTAATGGTTAGCGGCTCCTCCTCTACCTTCTCCACTGGTGGGAGGCTGCTTCTACCTCCTTCCCCTCCATGGCAGGAGGAGAAGGAGGAGGAGAAGGAGTCAGCTGCTGGAACCACGCCATGCTCAACTCCACTCTTGGCTCTGCGCTTTGCCGCCACACTTTTAGGACATTGGGGAGGCCTGGCCTTACCCCCAAAATATGGGGGGGGGGAGGGCTCAGTCCCTGGGAGCCGATGGCCCTGACAGGCACAGTGGTACAGGGGACAAGTGCCAGAAAAGAGCTTTGGCCTCTCCTCTTGTCCTTTACAGTACAGTGGTAACTCAGGTTACAGACACTTCAGGTTACACACTCCGCTAACCCAGAAATAGTACCTCGGGTTAAGAACATTACTTCAGGATGAGAACAGAAATTGCACGACGGCGGCACGATGGCAGTGGGAGGCCCCATTAGCTAAAGTGGTACTTCAGGTTAAGAACAATTTCAGGTTAAGAACAGACCTCCAGAACGAATTAAGTTCTTAACCCGAGGTACCACTGTATTTCCAAAGGAGATTGTTTCCTGTCTTCATTTGTATTCTGGTTGTGGCTCATCCAACCATAGCTGTGAAAGCTGAAGCCAAATCATAATTTGTGTTCATGTGCAAGGACATCTTGTCAAGAGAGTGAACATTTTATCTTTTTGAGGGGTGGGGAATGCTCAACTTTGAAGCCCATTTGACACGAGATACAAATGAGACGGAGCTCTCTTTTCACTTGATGAAAGAGATGCAGTGATCCAGCAACTTGTTTACTTTTGCTTTGTAGTTTTATCGCAGGGGAGGCAAAAAGAAGCAAACCGGTGTGCTCGCCACGTTCATTTCAAAGCTTCGAAGCTTTGAAAGTGCATACAATATATCTGTTCTGTGTTGGAACAACTATCTGGTTTTATATAGAAGCTAGAAATAAAAGAAAACTGCATTATTAAGTTAAATAAAAAGCTTTATGGCTTTAATGTGGCCAGCTTCTATATACTTGGGAGCAGGTGGTGCTGTGGTCTAATCCACTGGGCGTCTTGGGCTTGCTGATCGGAAGGTCAGTGGTTCGAATCCCTGAGACACGGTGAGCTCCCATTGCCCTGTCCCAGCTCCTGCCAACCTAGCAGTTCGAAAGCATGTCAAAGTGCAAGTAGATAAATAGGTACCACTCCGGCGGGAAGGTAAATGGTGTTTCTGTGCGCTCTGGCTTCTGTCACAGTCCTCCATTGCACCAGAAGCACTTAAGTCCTGCTGGCCACATGACCTGGAAAGCTGTCTGTGGACAAACGCCAGCTCCCTCGGCCTGAAAGTGAGATGAGCACTGCAACCCCATAGTTGCCTTTGACTGGACTTAACCGTCCAGGGGTCCTTTACCTTTTTGTTTTGTTTTACTTGGGAGCCACTCTATGCTTCACACAGATTTACAGGCCAGCACAATCCAAATCCATCATGGATGATTAGGCACTATAAAAAGTTTGGATCCTCAAAGTATTTGACACATTAGTCTTCTGTTTTGGGGGATTGGTGGGAAGGGGAAAGCCAACTGTATTGATAATAGTTATGTTTATTTTAATATATTTCTTGAAAATCAATAAAACATTTGTTTTATTTATTAATAGAGTGTGTGTGTACATGCTTGCTGAGGAATAAATCTGTTTTTTCAATGACTCTACGGAGTCAGGCTGGCAGTGGCCATTTCCCTTCCCTGAATGTGTATGAGATAACAACAATGGCATCTCTATGAAATATACATGGTGAGAGATTTTTTCCCCTAGCAAGCATAGCTGCATAGATGAATCCATTATGGGAGCTCTGAGGAGCTGCCACATGGCCAGAGATTCAGAGCAGCAAGCCTAGGAAATTATTCCATCAACCCTGCTAATACATGGATTAAAATATGATAGGATCAGCAGAAGGCCAGGTACAGTTGCTCTTGGTATCAGATAATGTAAAGGTAAAGGGACCCCTGACCATTAGGTCCAGTCGTGACTGACTCTGGGGTTGCGGCGCTCATCTCGCTTTACTGGCCGAGGGAGCTGGTGTACAGCTTCCGGGTCATGTGGCCAGCATGACTAAGCCACTTCTGGCGAACCAGAGCAGCACACAGAAACGCTGTTTACCTTCCCGCCAGAGTGGTACCTATTTATCTACTTGCACTTTGACGTGCTTTTGAACTGCTAGGTTGGCAGGAGCTGGGACTGAGCAACGGGAGCTCACCCCGTCGTGGGGATTCAAACTGCCAACCTTCTGGTCGGCAAGTCCTAGGCTCTGTGGTTTAACCCACAGCGCCACCCACGTCTCTTCTGGGTATCAGATATAGGCCACCAATTGTAGATTTAAATGGCTCTACCAGTAATAGAAAACCTGTAGATGTTTGCTGAACTCCAACTCCCATCCAGCATGGCCAATGATCAGGGATGAAGGAAGTGTTAGTCTAGCAATATCTGGGCTGCCGTAAGTTTCCTGTTCTTGCGCTCCCTCAAAGGTTCAGCACCAGCGTGATCATTTTAACTTTTACTTTCCTTCGGAAATCCTCTGTCTCTCATGATCACAGAGGAATGTTTCTCAAATGCAGCCACAATAGCCTTGCCTGAAATGATATCTGGCGTTTCATGTTTTAATTTGTGAGAATCTAAGATGAGCTACCATATTCTCATAAAAGATGCTGACCTCATAATTAAGGAGGCTGACAGAGGATGAGCTGTAGTCATACCAGGAGTGCTAACTTGAATAAAATATTTTTTGGGGAGGGGCAGGTAAACCCCACCCCGCATAATCAATTAAAAGATATGGTGAATGCACACCATTTGAATGGCAATGCCCATCAACTTTTTTTTTGGGGGGGGTGGCAGCCCCCTCAAATATTTTATGGGGGGAACGAAAAATTCCCCAATGTCTTTTTAGGCCCATACCTTCAGAACCCACTGAGAAATATCAGAAGAAATTATATGAACTGATGAAGGAACTTCCTATAAATGTTCCAGGACCATATCTGTACTGACACACCTCTGGAGTCTCAACTAGGCATCTTCTACCTGCTACCCAAAATATGCAAACCAGGTACCCCTGGACACCCCATCTTTTCATGTATCAGGACCATCAAAGTTGAGGAGACTGATTATATGGACTCAACATGCCACCAGTACATAAAAGATGCCACTGATTTCGTTAAGAAGATTGACAATCTTCTAGAAAACACCACCTATCTTCAGATCAGTGGCACTGCAATGGGCAGTTGCATGGCTCAACAATATGCCAACATCTTCATGACTGACTTAGATCAACACTTTATCAGCTTCTCATCTCCAAAACCCTCTGCTCTACTTGACTACCTGAGAAACACTGATGCCACCTGTATCATCTGGACCCATGGACAGCAGGCAGGTGTGCAGTTCCACCTGGATGTCAATCATTTTCATCCCACCAGCAGGCGGGGCCTAGGCCAGTACACAAAAGAGGTTCCCTTTCTGGACAGTGCTGTGCAACTGCATAAATGGACATCTTAGCACTGCTTTACGTAGGAAACTCACTGAAAACTACATGTACTTGCGTGCTTCCAACTTTCATCCATAACACGCTATAAAATCCATTGTCTGCAGTCAGACCTAGGCTGCAATTACATTAGTTTGGACTCATTGGACAGACACCTAAAACATTTACAACAGGCATTCCTCAGACAACAGTACCCACTGTACGAAGTGAAAAAAACAGGACAACAAGGCCTGAGTGGGACACAGGAAAAATCAACAACAAGGCGGACCAGAGGAGAAAATGATAGGTCATTACTTGCTGTCACTTTATGTCTCCCAGTTAAAATGACTCAAAACATGTCATCGGTGATGTACAATCCATCTTGAATATGTCCCTCACACAGGCCCTGGGCGGCAGGCCTGTACTTGCTTACAGACAGCCCCCGACCCCCCCAATCACCAGAAGTAAGAGGTCACAGCAGTGATACAGACTCAACGACCAACCCTGTGGCAGACACAGATGCCAGCTTTGACTCCATCTCTATCCTGGCTACAGTACAGTCATACCTCATGTTACGTTTGCTTCGTGTTACGTTCTTTCAGGTTACGTCCTGCGGTGACCCGGAAGTACCAGAAAGGGTTACTTCCAGGTGTCGCTGTTCGCACATGTGCAGATGCCCCAAATTGTGCCATGCACCTGCGAAGATACAACGCTTCAGGTTGCACTCTTTTCATGTTGTGAACGGGCCTCCAGAATGGATCCCATTCATAACCAGAGATACCACTGTATTACAGGGCCTAATAATGCCACCAACAACATCAGGAGTTCATTCACTGGCACATCTTCCAACATGATAATGCCCTCAGCTGCCAGCCATGCCCTTCTGATTCTTGCAGTGCCAGATTTATGTATAAGCTAAACAAGCTATGGGACGCAGGTTGTGCTGTGGGTTAAACCACAGAGCCTAGGACTTGCCGATCAGAAGGTCAGCGGTTTGAATCCCCGCGACGGGGTGAGCTCCCGTTCTTCGGTCCCTGCTCCTGCCAACCTAGCAGTTCGAAAGCATGAAGTGCAAGTAGATAAATAGGTACCGCTCCAGCGAGAAGGTAAACGGTGTTTCCGTGTGCTGCTCTGGTTCGCCAGAAGTGGCTTAGTCATGCTGGCCCCATGACCCAGAAGCTGTACGCTGGCTCCCTTGGCCAATAAAGCGAGATAAGCGCCGCAACCCCAGAGTCGGCCACGACTGGACCTAATAGTCAGGGGTCCCTTTACCTTTTTAAACAAGCTATAGCTTAGGGCCCCACTCTCTTGGGGCCCCCCAAAATTTTAAAGGAAAAAAATACTTTGGTGAAATATATACTTTATTATGTGTAAATGGCTTTAGATACCTATTAGGTCCATAAATTACCATATAGCATATATTCAACACAAAAAACAGCGACAAATTGTTGTTGACAAAGAACAGCTGGACATATAAAGGGCCCCATTACCTTCAGTAGCTTAGGCCCTCATCAAACGTAACTCCAGCCCTGCTTCTTAAATAGGACAAACAGGAGCCAGTCTCTATTCGGAGAGATGGAATATATAGAGAAGAATAAATGGACTCAAGTTTTATAACAAAAATGACAACATAGAAAACTCAGTGGGGGAACATTTCGACCTCCCAGGATGTTTTGTTAACTAACCTAACAATGATCATACTGTAACAACGGAACTTCAAAGGCAGACTGCATTGTGAAACTGTTGGATTACAAAACATCAAGAGGCTCAGCTTTGCTGCTTGCCGATTGAATAGGAATTTCTATCACATTACATGTGTGACAATGCCAGGATGTCTTTTATCAACAAAACTGTCCTTTTTGTCGATGCCCACTGTTAATGGTAATTATCACCCTCTGTACTTTTTTTTTTTTTTTTTTTTGCATTTCATTTCCTTCTTCTGGTCTCACTGTTTACAGCTTTACATTCCCCAAACAATGTATGCCTATCCATTCATTTGGAAAAACTCAGCATACCACTCCAGGCAACTGATGAACTGGATGGAAGTCCAGGAAAACGTATGCCAGAGTAATTGAGTTGTGTTGAGGTTCCCTCCGTGTTTAGAGGGTGGTTTTTTTTGGTAAAGGTTTGTGGACAGTTGCAAACCTGCAGGTACCCTGAGCATGCAGGTACCTCTCCCTCGTATAGGGTTTTTGTTTGGTGTTTGTGTTCACTATTAGTACAGAGCATAGAGTTGCACCAATGGGATGTGGGTGGTGCTGTGGGTTAAACCACAGAGCCTAAGACTTGCTGATCAGAAGGTCAGCGGTTCGAATCCCCTCGACGGGGTGAGCTCCCATTGCTCAATCCCTGCTCCTGCCAACCTAGCAGTTTGAAAGCACGTCTAAGTGCAAGTAAATAAATAGGTACTGCTCCGGCGGGAAGGTAAACGGCGTTTCCATGTGCTGCTCTGGTTCACCAGAAGCGGCTTAGTCATGCTCGCCACATGACCCGGAAGCTGTACGCCGGCTCCCTTGGCCAATAAAGCAAGATGAGCGTCGCAACCCCAGAGTCGGTCACGACTGGACCAAATGGTCAAGGGTACCTTTACCTTTATAGAGTTGCACTATATTATCCTCTCTTGTTGAAACTTTCTGTAGCACTGGGGCATGCTGTCAGTGTGCAGTGCAGAAGAGTGTCTTCATAAGCAAAAGGTGCGTTTACAACTTGCCATCTCCTTTGATAATATTGTTTACGAATTTAAAAAGAGAAACTGCTCCATCGGCAGGATTGTAGTCCTATATTATCTGATCTTGGACTATGCATTATTGATTTCCACAATGTACAAAAAGAAAAGTATTAAAAGCCTTAGATAAAAATGTAAGGGATAAAAAAAATGCTTAAATTGCTTTTGAAATTTAAAATCAATTTTACATGCTCGCTTATGTAGGGTAAGCAAGATTTATCGAGCAGTGGGCAGCATACTAAAATAGCATTTTATTCTATAGCAAAATGAAGATCCTTGGATGAAGGGATGGCTTTTAGTTCTGCCCTGTTCACACAGCAGGGGCAGCTACCTGTAGGGGAGGAAAATGACCCTGCTCATACGAGGGCCAACATTTTGAAAAGTCTTGGTGCAACTTCTGAGACCAGGACTTACTAGGAATGGGTAAGCCTGTTAACTTTGACTTCTCCATTTCTCATTTCCCACCCTCTAAAGTTCAGGTCTCCAAATTTCCACATCAGTATGCAATTTGTTGTTGTTGTTTTTAAAAAAACCAAGCCCACATTAAAATTTAGCAGTCTCTTTGCCACCTTTTTCTCAAAGAGCTCAATGTGATATATAGGGTCCCCCCCCCCCCCCATCATTAAATCCCTGCACTGTGAGGTTGGTTAGGCTGAGGGACAGTGGCTGGGCTATGGTCACCCAGTCCTAGTCCGATACTGGTGACTGGAAGTGGCCGCCGAGACCATATAACACTGGTCCTGAAAGACCTACATTGACTGCCAGTACGTTTCCAAACACAATTTAAATTGTTGGTACTCACCTTTAAAGCCCTAAATGGCCTTGGCCCAGTATGCCTGAAGGAGCATCTCCACCCACAATTGTTCCACCTGAACACTAAGGTCCAGCTCTGAGGGCCTTCTGGTGGTTCCCTCACTGTGAGAAGTGAAGCTACAGGGAACCAGGCGGTGGGGCTTCTCGGTAGTGGCATCCACCCTGTGGAATGCCCTCCCATCAGATGTCAAGGAAATAAACAACTATCTGACTTTTAGAAGACATCTGAAGGCAGCCCTCTTTAGGGAAGTTTTTAATGTTTGATGTTTTATCGTGTTTTTAATATCCTGTTGGAAGCCGCCCAGAGTGGCTGGGGAGGCCCGGCCAGATGGGTGGGGTATAAGTAATGATTTGTTGTTGTTGTTGTTGTTGTTGTTGTTGTTGTTGTTGTTGCTGTTGCTGTTGTTGCTGTTGTTGTTGTTGTTGTTGTTGTTGTTGTTGTTGTTCTAAGCACTCAATGACACTGGCTCTTAATGAGGTGATAGCACCATGGGTCTCCAATTTATCCTGCTAATTGGAAACGCCTACAAGTCTTGAAAAGGCTTTCATGGGAAGAGTCCCTTTGTGACTTTTTTCTGGCAGTGCCCTGAGAGCTGCTGTATCAGGGACTATATACTACATAAAAGGTAAAGGTAAAGGTACCCCTGCCCGTACGGGCCAGTCTTGACAGACTCTGGGGTTGTGCGCCCATCTCACTTAAGAGGCCAGGGGCCAGCGCTGTCCGGAGACACTTCTGGGTCACGTGGCCAGCGTGACATCGCTGCTCTGGCCAGAGCCAGAGCCGCACACGGAACGCCGTTTACCTTCCCGCTGGTAAGCGGTCCCTATTTATCTACTTGCACCCGGAGGTGCTTTCGAACTGCTAGGTTGGCAGGCGCTGGGACCGAGCAGCGGGAGCGCACCCCGCCGCAGGGATTCGAACCGCCGACCTTTCGATCGGCAAGCCCTAGGCGCTGAGGCTTTAACCCACAGCGCCACCTGCGTCCCTATATACTACATAAGGTGGGCCTTATTAATATAGTCCTTATATGGTTGTATTCCTAGTCTGCCAGTGTTTATGACGGGGAGTTGGGTTGGGATGGACCCTAGCTGCTTCTCCACTGGTGAAGAAGAGTGCTACAGTGGAAGCCCTGAGCTTCACCCAGGTGCCAGGATCTTCTGCCAGTGAAAAGCCCCCCAGACCCTCCACCCCAAGGAACCCAATCCTCAGTCTGGAATTGGTGCGGCAAAAAGAAGCCCCTCACCCCTCTTCATTGGCCAGAGTCAGCAGGGCTTCAGACGCAGCAGTTAGTTAGTTAGTTAGTTTTATTGCGGCAAAAGCCAGCGACACAGAACACCACAAGATCAAACAAAAGGAAATCAACAACAACATAAAAAAAAAAATTACACAAGGGAACTTCGCAGTGTGCCATTCAACAAAAGAGATTTACGCTTCCTGATTGCTAAAGTGCAAAATTTGGCCACCTCATATGATATTAAGCTTGAGGAATCTTCCAGAAGGTATTTTCGTAGAATTTCGGGGGAGGATTCCAAATAATGTTGTAGGGGTATAAATTTTGATAAAAGCGGCAAAATAAGTTGAGCTCGTTCTTCACTATAAAATTTGCAAAATAGAAGGATGTGAGTGACAGATTCTACCTTATTAGACATACAGGGGCAGAGACGCTCATGCATTGGTACCCGCGTAAATTTGCCGTACAGCGCTGCTGAGGGCATTGTCTCAAAGCGGGCTCTGGAGAAAGCCCATCTATAAGCTTCATTAGTGATGTTAGTTAAGTAAGGGGCAGCTGCAAAATTAGGCCAAGCTTTTAAACATCTATACGTCTCTGGGAGTAGGGCGTCTTCTTGTTGTAATTCGACATCGTAAAGTCTCTGAGTGATAATTACTTTTGCCTTGTTCAGAGTTCCATTAAGAAGATTTTCAGGGTTTAGGCCAATTTGTTTGATCTTGTTAGTTATTTGCATAAGCCAAGGAGGATAGGGAACTGCGGCCAGGAAGTAAGGTAACAGTCCCTTAGGATTGTAATGGATTTTCAGCCAGAGGGATATTGCTTGCTCCCAGACTTTTAATTCCACTCTGGGCAGTCCTGCCTCTTGCCTTAAGACTGCATTAGGTGTACACTTTGGGGTAGCAAATAATGATCTTAAGAATTTTGATTGTACTGTTTCAAGAGTTTTAAGGTTGGCAGAAAGGCTAATTTGAGAGCCATACAGAAGTTGGGCTAATGATTTTGCCTGGAAAACTTTAAGGGCCATCGGGAGGAAGCCAGCTCCTTTCCTTCTGAATAATCTAAGGATGGCATTTGCACTTCTTCCTGCTGATATAGCTGATGTGGTCAGGTGTGTTGACAATTTGGCATTATAAGAGAAAGTAATGCCTAAGTATTGGAAGATCTTAGTCTGTTCAATGGCGTTTCCCTTTACGCTCCAATTATCTTTCCTGAAGGAGCGGTTAAAATGTACAATTTTGGTTTTGGCAAAGTTAATTGTTAACAGCTCAGTGTTACATTGGTCACTAAACTTTCCTAAGGCACGTTTCAAGCCCACTTTGGTTTGAGAGAGAAGAACAGCGTCATCCGCATACATTAAAACTGGTACTTTTCTGCCGTTAGAGAACACGGGGGGATGGGTTTCGATTTCATGGCAACATGTGACCAGGGAGTTAACATAGATGTTAAATAAAAATGGGGCTAATAGACATCCTTGTCTGACTCCTCTTTGGACTGGGATTTCTCTAGAGAGTCTGCCGTCCTGTGCGACTCTTATCTGGAGGGTATTGTTCTCATGAAGCTTAATCATCAGAAGTAATAACCTTCTGTTAATACCCATATTGGCCAATTTGGCCCAGAGCCTACCCCTGGATACAGAATCAAATGCTGCCTTTAGGTCCACAAAGGCCGCATACAATGACTTTTTCCAATGTTTCACATACTTATAAACAAAATAATCTAACACTAAGCAGTGATCAATGGTGGAACGTCCAGGTGTAAATCCTGCTTGTTCAATTTCTAGCAAATCATTATGGTCTAACCATTCACGCAATTTTAGGCATAGGTGTTTTGTATAAAGTTTGCAGATCACATTCAGAAGACTAATTGGTCTATAATTAGATGGATCAGAGGGGTTGCCTTTTTTAAATATAGGAACAATTATAGCCAGTCCCCAATCTTTAGGGATTTCGGTTGTCTTATCTATATATGAGAATAGATTTGCAAGAACCGGGGCCCACCAGTTTATTTGCGCTTTCAGAAGTTCAGCAACAATGAAATCACTTCCTGGGGCTTTGCCAGATTTCAATTGTAGAATTAACGAAGTGATTTCAGTTTCAGATGTTGGGGGCCATGGTGTATCATTATCTAAAGGGATGTTAAGTAGCGCAGGAGGTCGATGTTCCCTAAACAGCACTTTATAGTGCTCTTCCCATGAATTTGCAGGGATTATTGTGCCCTCGTTAGGCGCTTTGGTTTGACTGGAGATAATTTTCCAGAAGCTGGTATTGTCTTTTTCTATTGATGCTTTTATGAGGGCCTGCCAGATGAGAGAGTCTGCGGTTCTTTTTTTGGTTTTTAGTAACTCTTTGTAGTTCTTTTTTTTAAGTTGTAACTCTAATTTAGTAGTAGGGTTAGGATTTTGCTGGAAGACCTTAAAGCATTCCCTGAGTATAAGTTTTGCCTGGATGCATTCACGGTCAAACCATTTCTTGTTGGTAGGGAATTCATTGTGGCTAGATCTCCTGAGTCTTGACAATAACGGTTGGAGTTTTCGGATTAGTGTATTATAATGGTCAATTGGGGAGGTCTTTTCAATATTGTTGGAGGTCAGATGAGCCCAGAGGAGTTGACCTTCCATTGATTGTGTCCAAATGCTAAAGTTGTTATTAACATAAGGGGACCATTTGATTCTGGATCTGCCTATTTGTTGTAAAACATTAGGAACAGGTGTCTGTGGGGCGAGCCCACATCTAGAGGGTTCCCAAAATTCAGTCCTTTTGAGATTTAGGGGTAAATGGTCACTTTCGGTTCTTATATCTACAGTAAATTCAATATGTTCATCAAAGAGTTCTTGGGAGACAAGAATGTAGTCAATAACGGAATGCCTTAAACCTGACCAATAAGTAAATTGGCCAGGGCAGTCTCCCGAGGAGAGGCCGTTTAAAATAACAAGGTTTAATCTAAGTGCCATTAGAAAAAGACATGTACCAGCAAAGTTGGTAACTGGGTCAAGTGAATGACGTCTAAATAGGGGCCAATGTTCATCATTAGCATTTAGGGGACCCATTACACTTTCGTTGATTAGCTGTTCGTCTGAATGGCCTAACCTTGCATTAAAGTCCCCACCAATAATTAAGGAGGCAGAGGGAAACTTATTTGAGACAAGGAGAATGCAGTCTTCCAGTTCGTTCCAGATGTTTTTAAGATCAGTTTGTTTCATAAGTGGGTGGATATAAACATTGATGCATATGATCTTAAAGTGGGTAGAGAATATTTTAACAGCCAAAATCCATTTTTTATCGATTTTCAATTGGGTAGGGGAGGTTCCTAGGTCTGTCGATACGAAGGTGCTCAGACCACCCGCCGGTCTTCCGCCTTTTGTGCCGATTGAGGCACAAGAGTGGAAAGCAAAATAATTGTGTAGTTCAAAAGGATTTTGCATCCAGGTTTCTTGAAGTAGGATGATCTTAAACTGTGATATGTAGGTTAGAACGTCTTTGTCCATTGTTTTCGATTGCCATCCAGCAACGTTCCAGGATAATAATAGAGGTGAGAGTCATTTTGTCTCTTCAATAGCATCAATGAATCTGCAATTCCTCAACTTCCCACCCCCTCTCTGACCATTGTGAATCTGTCTTCAAACCTCAGCTATGCACCTCTAGATTCTAGATTCCATTTCCATCCAGAATTAATATAGGCATTCACAGCTTTGCATGTTGGTTCTCAGGCTTCCTCCACCCCACCCAGCAAAACCTGCCACCTCTCTGCACAAATTCAGTCTAGCAGCTTGCACAGATAATGTGGTGGGTTGGTGTTTTTTTTAAAAAAACTGTCTTCTTTACGGAGGTTATAATTCAGGATGAAAACTCTGTTTTCCCCAGTCCACAGCTTCTGGGAGTCTGAGTGATTATGCATAAGAAGATCCTGCCTAGATTAGCATAATAGAAATTGCAACAATAGTTTTTTAACAGCTCATTTAGTAGCACTTTGATTTTGATTTTTTTTAAAAGGGAAAAACAGTCATTAATGATGCAGTGCTAGAATCCCAAATGCACACATGCTCAGAAATTAGGCTTGAAAGAGATCTGCCCAGGCTGAAAAAATATGTCTAGAATGATCCTCCTGTCTCATTCTCCCTTTGCTCTTGGTCACTCTATGGAATATGGAGATAACTCAGACTATAGATGCTACTGCTCCTAGGTATCATCTTCCACTTCACACAACCCTGTCAGCACTCTGGCATTCTTTAAAACTACAGAGATTCCACGGGCAAGAAAAGTATACGTTTCCAAGCACAATTCAAAGTGTTGGTGCTGAGCTTTAAAGCCCCAAACCGCCTTGGCCCAGGAAACCTGAAGGAGCATCTCCACCCCCATCTTTCAGCCCGGACACTGAGGTCCAGCACTGAGGACCTTCTGGCGGTTCCCTCACTGCGAGAAGAAAAGTTATAGGGAACCAGACATAGGGCTTTCTTGGTTGGGGTGCCCGCCCTGTGGAACGCCCTTCCATCAGATGTCAGGGAAATAAACAACTATCTGACTTTTATAAGACATCTGAAGGCAGCCCTGTTTAGGGAAGTTTTTAATGTCTGATGTTTTATTGTGTTTTTAATATCCTGTTGGAAGCCACCCAGAGTGGCTAGGGAGGACTGGCCAGATTATTATTATTATTATTATTATTATTATTATTAACAGAAGCAGGAAAGAAAAATTCACAAAAGAGGAGGAAGAAACATCTGCTCTTTGGGTCTCCAGGGATTCCTAAAGCCTGCAGTCCAAATAACTCTCTCATCAGTCACAGTCTTCGTTTCACTCATTTGCTAAAAACACTGAAAGGTGGGATTAGCCAGGCTGCCTTATCTCACAGCAGGGTACCTGCACATTTTGTTTTATAATTGTCCTTCTAGTAGAGCCAGAGGCTTTTTTTATGTAATGAAAATTCAGGGCCTGGGCCCTCTTGCACCCATGGGTTGTGGTCCAATTCCACCATTTGCACCATTATAAATTAAACCACGTCTTTAGGGAAGGATGCTTAAGAAAGCATTGGCATTGAGCTGGTAGGTTTTATGTTTTCCATAGCACACCAGAAGCAGTGGATAGAAGACATGCTTACATAGTAAAATATTATTCAAATATAGGATTATATGGGCTTTTTAGCCTTGCAAGAATCTCTTCAAGAGATGCACTGAACATAGAATTACCAACTGCTGGTTTGAGAGCCTGTGCTACAAAAATCCTGCTTTCCCTTCCTAATACATAAATCATAGCAGAACTGACAGTTTCAATGCAATGATGATGTAACAGCAGGCTCCTAGGTATAGATACCATGGTGATAAGCCCTGCAGGCCTATAACTAACCACTCACCTGTGGTGAGTGACAGTTGCATAGAGGTGACCAGCCAGGGAAACTTTTGCAAATAGGAGATAAGAGGTGTTGGTTGGGTTCAAACAGCTAAGCTAGTGATATGTGGACATGTAGGCTGGTCACCTTTGTAAGCCTATTTTTAAGGCTGTAGTCAAGAATTCTCCAGGTAAGAGGGATTAAATATCAGTTCTCTGCAGGAATGCATAAGCAGCATAAACTTTGAGGTTCCTTTCTGTGTAAAGAATGCCTTATTCCTCCAGAACAGGAATATCTTATTTCCACATCTGTCTTCACAAAATGTTGCATTTCATATGATCGAGGGAGCTGTGGTTGGAGGAAAGATATAGAGAATTGAGGGGAAAGTAGAAAGGGAATGAAATTCTGTTTGAACAGAGTTGTGTGCTTTGGTTTTTTTTGTTTTGTTTTCGGAAGCTGCATGTAAAACGGAAATGAATCAGAAAAAGAGGAGGGAAAATAGGGAAACTGTGACCCCCCAGAAACTTTTACGTAGTTTACAGCTCCCATCAGCCACAGCCAGTATGGCCAGCGGTTTGGGATGATGGGAGTTGTAATCTAGCAACAACTCGAGGGCTGAACTGGAGTCGGGACATGGCTGTCCCAGTAGGGCTGGGCCCAGTAAGAGAACTGAGAGTACAGTTTTCTGATTTGATTCACACTATTGGTTGTATACACATAGACCTTTAAAAATTGGTGTGTGTGTGTGTCTGTGTGTGTGTGCGTGCGTGTGTGTGTAGTAAGTAGGGAAAGGCACATCTGTTAATTTCACTTCTCCCACATTTCCAATTTTAAATTCAGTGCTCTATATTTCTGTAACAATTTGTTATTTTGTCTTTTTAAAATTATCATGAAAACCCATCAGTGTTTAATTGCAAATTTCTCCTAATAAACAGGTTTTTATACCCAGTTTTGATTAACCTACACATGTTGGAGAGCTATATACCCATATATCTTGCATTCCGTGTGTGCATTTGAGCAGTATATGCATTTCCCTACAAACTTTATCATTATATGAATTTTTTGTAAACATTACTTGGGTGCGGAGAGGCATTGCAAAATTCAGATCAATGTGAATTCCAATGGATGGCTATTTTTCATTTTATGTATTGTTCCAGCAAGTGCAAGTTGGGTAGGTTTGCCTTTAAATGCAAACTGAATCAAGTGTCTCCTCAATTCTTGGTAATGAAGCTGGTTTCAGACTCCTTTCTTTGCCTTTCCTTCTTAGCCTCTGATTCAGGAGTTGAGTTTCTTTAAAACATACCAGTCCCAGCTGGTCTGCACACTCTTGGTTATATCTGAGCATCTGGGGACCCCATCCCACTAAAGTAATGTAGCAATATAATCAGGACTTCATTTTAATTTCAGATTCTTTCACTTGGTCCCTCAGGTACTGGTGACTCAGAGGGGAATCTCATGAAATATGAAGAGGGAACATGCAAAGGCTTTCACAGAATAAACATTTATTATTTTCTGACAAAACTGCACGCAGGCAAGTTTGGTATCAGGGGAATAAGAAGAGCACAGCCTCAACCCTGAAGAGAGTTGTGTTGTGGGGATCAAACTCCTGCTCTGACAAGGCTGTGAGGAAAAACCCTCACAAAGAGGATTTCGATTAAACCCTGCTGGTTCGCCAACCTGAAGCTCACGCTTCTATTTCGGGGGGCAAGGAGTGACAAGTATTACTATGACTGAGAACTGTGAGAGTGCATAGTTCCCTGGAAGTAACTCTTGTGGCTTTGAGCCACAAGAATTTATAGGATTTATTTGCCAGTGCAGACTTTTACGGAATTGGATTAAGTTTCCAATATCTGCTACGTTAGCCACTTGAATTTTTATTATTATCCTGAATTCAATGCAAGGTGAGCCACAGACAGGGAGTATGAGAGAGCTGGTGAGGACTATTACTACTACTACTACTACTAATACTAATAATACTAATACTAATACTAATACTAATACCCTGCCCATCTGGCCGGGCCTCCCCAGCTACTCTGGGCGGCTTCCAACAGGATATTAAGAACACAATAAAACATCAAACATTAAAAACTTCCCTAAACAGGGCTGCCTTCAGATGTCTTCTAAAAGTCAGATAGTTGTTTATTTCCTTGACATCTGATGGGAGGGCGTTCCGCAGGGCGGGTGCCACTACCGAGAAGGCCCTCTGCCTGGTTCAGAATGCAAGCGGAATGCAGATTGAGATATTGCTTCATGCCCAATCAGTGTGTCCATTGTTTTCTGCTGAAATCCTGTAACTTTTTTGTACATGAACTTTCTGGTGGTGTGTGTGTGAGAGTGTGTGTGTGTGTGTGTGTGTGTGTGAGAGAGAGAGAGAGAGAGAGACAGACAGACAGACAGACAGACAGACAGACAGACAGACAGACACTGTGTGCCTCCCACTTTTGTTTCATGGTAGTGCTAGTCTTTTTAAGGCGATCACTTGTAGCTGACTAAGATGGTCTTCCACAAACACGGTTTTAACAGTGAGTCCCTAAGTGACTGTGGAGGCCAATTCTGGATCTACACATCCTTCTATAGTGGGGACATAGGTTTCTGGGCAGGAGTTGATCACGGTGTGGATTTGCCAAGTGTGCCTTCCTCTTAGTACATTTCTCCCTTTCGTCCTGAATTTGAGCGTCTTCAAAACCCATGACACCTTTGGGAAAGGCTGTTCTCCAATCGGAGTGCTCGCAGGCCAGTGTTTCCCAGTTGTCAATGTTTATACTACATTTTTTTTGAGATTTGCCTGTCTTTGAACCTCTTCTGTTGACCCCAGCACTACGCTTTCCATTTTTAAGTTCAGAATAGAGTAGTTGCTTTGGAAGACGATAATCGGGCATCCACACAACATGACCAGTCCAATGAAGTTGATGTTGAAGAATCATTGCTACAACACTGGTGATCTCTGCTTCTTCCAGTACACTGGCATTAGTTCACCTGTCTTCCCAAGTGATGTGTAACATTTTTCGTAGACACCATTGATGGAATCTTTTAAGGAGTTGGAGATGGCGTTTATAAGTGGTCCACATTTCACAAGCACAGTAAGGTTGGTAGTATCAATAATGTGGTAACATTGGGGATGCAGCATGAATCAACTAATAAAGTAGAATGAAGAGTGGACAGTCCAGTATATATCCAGCACTAATGCACTATTATTGCATCAATGACATGTTGCGGAAGACAAACAAAAACAGAAAACCCCACCAGTTGGGAGGGTCTCCAAGTTGACAAAGTAATGAAAACATGAAACCCTCCTTTTCTTTCTTTCTTTTTATTTAATTTTTATTCATTTTCTATAATCAAACAACAACAAAAAAAGAAGAATAAACATAAAAGATAACCCACACATACCCCCCCCCCCCAAAAGACAAACATTCACCTACACCAACCAAAAAACAGACATTAAATGACAATGGAAAACGATTGACTTCCCTCCATCTCGGTTTTGGGTTCTGTGAATATTAAGACCATTCTGCAGTTTTTCATTTTATAGCCTCCACACATCGCAAGAGTTATACTAAGCCTACTGTGATTTTTATATTTCTACAGTTTGCTTCCATATATGTTATGAATTTAGACCAATCATCAATAAACTTTATGCCTTTTTTCTGTCTGATGTTCTGCGTCATTTTTGCCAAATCCATGTAGTCAAACAATTTACTTTGCCAGTCTTTAACGGTCGGGATATTTGGGGGAAACCTTCCTTTTCTTTCAGTGGACGCAGAGTTCCCACCCAAAACACTGGGTTCTCTTTTTAAATAGTGGTTGTTTTACTAGATGTGAGGTCTTCCAAGCTGCTGTGTAATATAAATGTTTAACAAGACTTAACGATATGGAGCTAAATGTACTGGAATAAGCACGAGCGAGGTCTAGTCCCTACCATCACACCTCAGTAATGTTAACAGGCATTTAGCAACAAATTGGGCCTTTTCACAGATGTTCGCAGGAAGAGGTGAGGCTGCTATGATCTAGCAGCTTCTTTCTAAAGAGGAACACCAGCGTAATGGATTTCTGCTCGGGCAATTGCAGATTTGCAAGAATCAAAGGCTGTGTCACTCCCTGTTCCCACTGGGAATGGCAAAGCCAGAATTGCTACCCAGCAGGTCAGTCACACTTTTAACATGACAGCATTTCGGTCTCCACTGTCAAAAATCAGTGAGTGTTACAAAGAAGAATCTGATGTATAAATTACAACTGCCCTCGGGCAATTTGCAGAACTGCAGTAGATGGCATTGAGTTGTCAGCCCACTGCTGGTACTTCTCATTGTGACAAACCTTCACCAAAAAAGAAGAATGGGGGTGGGGAGAATCCACCTGGATGCTAGTTGCTGAACTTATTTTCATCCCGTAAAAGGAGTGTATCTGCAGGTCACACGCTAGAAATAGATGCAAATAAAGACCCCTGAAACACATTTGGCTCACAGGCTGGGTCTTGTATTTTCACACACTTTTCAGTCAAGGAACACAGGAAAAGTTCACATAGGAAGGCTGAATATTGTAGCCATGAACCAAAGTGCACATTTCGACGCACTTCCATGATAAATATTGCATATAAAGATGTATATATTCATATAGAGTGGTACCTCGGGTTACAGACACTTCAGGTTACAGACTCTGCTAACCCAGAAATAGTACCTCGGGTTAAGAACTTTGCTTCAGGATGAGAACAGAAATCATGCGGTGGCAGCGGGAGGCCCCATTAGCTAAAGTGGTACCTCAGGTTAAGAACAGTTTCAGGTTAAGAGCGGACTTCCAGAATGAATTAAGTTCTTAACCCGAGGTACCACTGTAATGTATTTTCTCCCTTTACACAGTCAGAGGTGCAGAAAGCTGCTCCAGTACCCAGAGCGGTGCCCGTGGGGGAGGGGCTAGCTGCCCGCGATAAGCGTCCTGGGGGGGGCACCGGCCGCGACTGGTGACCCGGGGTTGCACCGGCCGTGGCAAGTGTCGGGGGCAGTGGCGATGTCACCCCCCTCAGGGATGCCACCTGGGGTGCCCTGCACCCCACACCCCCTTTCTCTGCCAGTGTACACAGTTATGTGTTTTGTTCTCCCCCTCACTTTTTGTATCACTTTACTGCTTTATATTTGAAAAAATATCAATAAAATATCAATTATTTGGGGGGGGGGGGAGATTGCAGATTGAATTCATCTCCTCTAGGTGCTGCAGGTATCAGGCAACAGGCAACAAGGTTTGGAGGACAAAGAAACAAAAGCTGATTTCCCTTTCTTTCTTTTTTTTGAAAAGCACAAACAGCTGGGTGTGTGTTTTAATGGAGAATCAGCTTACACCCTGGAAGGCATTTGAAACAAGCCTTTATTAGTTTTGTCACAGGCACTTAAGCAAAACTCTATGGCATTAATTCCTTGCTTATAAGAAAGGCAAGCTAAAGAAGCAGACTCGCTTCTTCAAAAAAACCTAGGAGGGAGACATTCCTCTCTGTGTGAAGTAATGGCTCTGTTCCTGATGTTGTAGGTACGACAAACTATAATTAACGCGTGAGAAATTAGAGTGGGTTTGGAGAACAACGGCTTCTGTTTTACTGTTGCACAGTCTCAGCATAATTAAAAATAAGCGTCTAAGTGTTATTTGCTCTCTTCTTGGCTGCCAAACTTGTTTGTTTAGAGATGAAGGAGTTGGGGGTAGGAAGACGCTGTTGGGATCTGTTTGCCTGCTGCAAAGGAAAACCCAGATTGGAAAGAACAGATATGTAAATGAGCAAGACGCAGAGCGATGTGCGACTGTGAATCTAATCCCCACCTGAGCTGCCTTGGAAGCGTTTGAAGAGTCAGGTTGCTTTGGGCACTTCAGGTTTGAGGGAGTGGGGCAGTTACCACACTTGTTCCAACTTGTACATTTGCCTGAGGGAACAGCCAGTGTAGTTCTTCCCTTGCCTTTAAGAAACTTCAGCTAAGCTTCTGTCAGCTGTGTGTGCTATCAGAAGAGCTGAGAAGTCAGAAACCTGGCGTGCAAAGCATTGAGGTTCAGACTGGCAACTCTTCAGTCAGCTTCTGTAGCTGTACTCTTGAGTACGTACCCTCCAACATTTTTCCGGTGAAACTGTTGTTGTTTAGTCGTTTAGTCGTGTCCGACTCTTCGTGACCCCATGGACCAGAGCACGCCAGGCACTCCTGTCTTCCACTGCCTCCCGCAGTTTGGTCAAACTCATGCTGGTAGTTTTGAGAACACTGTCCAACCATCTTGTCCTCTGTCGTCCCCTTCTCCTTGTGCCCTCCATCTTTCCCAATATCAGGGTCTTTTCCAGAGAGTCTTCTCTTCACATGAGGTGGCCAAAGTATTGGAGTCTCAGCTTCAGGATCTGTCCTTCCAGTGAGCACTCAGGGTTGATTTCCTTAAGAATGGATAGGTTTGATCTTCTTGAAGTCCATGGGATTCTCAAGAGTCTCCTCCAGGGACATCCTATTCCATAATAATGATTTTACTATTTATACCCCACCCATCTGACAGGGTTGCCCCAGCCACTCTGGGTGGCTTCCAACATATATAAAAACATAATAAAACATTTAACATTTTTGTTTAAAAAAACCCTTCCCTATACAAGGCTACCTTCAGATGGCTCGGGGTGTGTGTGTGTCAGATAACTCCAACATTTCTTGGATGAAAATAGGGACATTCTCAGGGAAAGAGGGACATTCTTGGATCAAATCAGAAACCAGGACAGCTTCTGTAAATCCGGGGCTGTCCTTAGAAAACAGAGACACTAGGAGAGACTGTGAGTAGTGTGTTGTTGTGATAGGGGATAATAACAGTCTCCTCCATGCTGTTTAAGAGGACTGAATTGTGTGGTTTTATAGTCAAATGTCCCCCCCCCCCCCCGCCCCGGGGTATGTTTTGCTGATGATCTGTGTCATTCACACAGAGAAAATAATTTAAAATGTTTTGTTTTGATTCCGGCCCCTGGGGCAAAGGGCTACTTGCTGATGGACATTAATTAACAGCATCAGTACTGTGAACAATTGGGGGGGGGGTAGAAATATAACAGTATCCATTATGTAAGAGGTGATCACACCACTGTCAGGAGAATCCGAGAACAATAGTTATTTTTGCAAATCACCATACTGGGCTGAGATCATGTTAATTTAACGAAACCTGAACAGCTACGGACCAAATTTGAGTAATGATAGTGCAATCGAAAGAGGAACAGGTACCAAATAGTGGACCCCATCCCTGGTGAAGTTAGATCTCTTTGTTTCTCAAACATGTCCCCCCCCCCCATTTCCGCTTTAATTTTAAGCTTCTGGTGAAGTGCTGTACAGGATGAGCTTCCTAAATTTGCCCTGGTTCAATCTCAATGCCTCTCTCTTGTCTTTGGTTTTATTTATTTTGAGGAGAGGGGTGGATGCAAGGAAAGATGTTGTCTGCCATGGCTGCAGTAACAAGCTGCTGAGGATTCAGCAGTCCTCCTAATAAAAAATAGATGTAGCAACTTGTCTCATTCCTGCACTTCATTTTCGCTAAGAGTTGCATAGTGTCACTTTCTGATTGTCTGATTCAAACACTCCCCCCCCTCCCGTAATACACATTCTTCTGACCTGCCTCACAGACAATATATTGTTAGGGGTTTGCTGTCAGATTTCTGTCAATAGGAGTACCTTAAGGCAATACCTGGCCACCATCTTGGGACTTGATGAAGCAGTTTTAATACCCCTGGATATTGCAGCAATGTGTCTCCATGGGAACGGATTCCTTCTTGCGGCAGTAGGACTCTGGGATGTTATGAGGGGGGGGGGAAACAAGCAGAGAAAGGGCTAGGGGACATTACCCCCCCAGGCTGATGCAATTTAGGCAAGTAGTAGTAGTAGTAGTAGTAATAATAATAATAATAATAATAATAATAATAATTATTATTATTATTATTATTCTGCCCCAGCCCCCATCTGGCTGGGTTTCCCCAGCCACTCTGGGCAGCTTTCAACAGAACATTAAAAACAGAAAACTTCAAACATTAAAAACTTCCCTAAAGAGGGCTGCCTTCAGATGTCTTCCAAAAGTCAGATAGTTGTTTATTTCCTTGACATCTGATGGGAGGGCGTTCCACAGGGCAGGTGTCACTACCAATCAGGCCCTCTGCCTGGTTCCCTGTAACTTGGCTTCTCGCAGCGAGGGAACCGCCAGAAGGCCCTCGGCACTGGGCCTCAGTGTCCAGGCTGAACGATGGGGGTGGAGACGCTCCTTCAGGTATACTGGGCAAGGCTGTTTAGGGCTTTGAAGGTCAGCACCAACACTTTGAACTGTGCTCAGAAACACACTGCATAGACTTCATTGAGTGAGTGAGATAGGGGTCAAAAGGCTGAGTTTGGGGTTCTGCAACTCTAGAATATGGCTTTGGGTAGAAGAGCTGCCTCTCTTTGGAGATCTGATGTGGGACAATGAATTCGGTCAGCGGTTGGAGTGTTAGATTTTGGTTGACTAAGATTCCCCTCATTCCTGACTATTGGCCATAATAATAATAATTGTACCCCACCCATCTGACTGGGTCGCCCCAGGTACTCTGGGCACCTTCCAACACATATGAAAACTTACCCTCCAACATTTCTCTGATGAAAATAGGGGCATCCCATTCCATAAAGAAAATTTTACTATTTATACCCCACACATCTTACTGGGTTGCCCCAGCCACTCTGGGCAGCTTCCAAAATATATAAAAACATACTAAAACATCAAACATTTTTTTAAAAAAACCTTCCCTATGCAGGATTGCCTTCAGACGGCTCAGGGGTTGGATAATTCCTTAGCCTCCAACATTTCTCCAATGAAAATAGGGACATCCTGAGGAAAAATGGGATATTCCGGGATCAAATCAGAAACCAGAAATACAGTGGTAGGTTACAGACACTTCAGGTTACAGACCCCCCCCCCCTAACCCAGAAATAGTACCTTGGGTTAAGAACTTTGCTTCAGGATGAGAACAGACTCTCTTTCAGGTAAACAGGGCCAAGGCCCTTTAGGGCTTTAAAGGTCAGCAGTGACAAATATTTAAAACCACCCTAAGTCTCCCCCATTGATCTCCTTAAAAAGAAAGCCCAACCCAAGTAACTGATGCACCCCAGGAATGTATAACAACAACAACAACAACAACAACAACAACAACAACAACAACAACAAATTATTTGAAGCTACAGTTCCCTGGGAAGAGGGACTGACTGTTAAATCACTGTTAAAACTTTAGCTCTGTCAGGGAAATAGCAGGGTCTCCTAATCACTCTTAGCAAATTTCAGATCCCAGGACAAGGCTGCCGAAAGTGTTATGGTTCTGCTTTCAAGGCATAGTGCAGTTAGCATCTAGCTCTGAATAGGGCAGCTTCCTAAGTTCCTCAATAGCAACTGAGAGCCACATGGTTCGGGTTGAGCATAAGGGATTAACACCTGCAATGCTCTCCCTCCTGTTAATTCCACCAAGTCTCCCAACAGATGCTGCAATATTTCATGAAAATTCTTTCCTTGTGCCAAAAGGACAGGGTTGTACATCTCTCGGCAGTCAGTTGAGCACTGATTTGTGTGTTTTATGAAGGTATGGCAATTGAGCTTTAATTAAAAATGCACAGAGGCAATAAATACCCAAACAGGCTCTGACAAGAACTACAGGAAAAGAGCAAGGTACAAGAAACTCTGATGCTAGAGCTGTGAGCTGCGGACAATCTCCTCTCCCTCTCCCTCTCCCTCTCCCTCTCCCCACAGTAGATGCAGCCCAGTTTTCTGTGAACCCATCTAGGCTGAAAAGCAGGGTCCAAATATAATAAATCTGCCATTAAATAATTGGGGAACCTACCACTTGGCATTCCTACCTGTTGCTGTTCCATAAACCACTCCCCCCCCCCAGCAGTGATATGCACAGGCTAATAAACTACCCAGAAAGTCGTGTGTGTATGTGTGTGTCCCATTTTGTATATGGAACAGTTACGCAGGGCAGCTGTGGTCAGTTTTTATAGCAGAGGAGGGGGACCTGTAACCCTCCAGTTAGTGTTGGACTTCAACTCCCATCATCTCTAACCCCAGGCAATGCTGTCTGGGGCTAATGGGAGTTGGAGTCCAACAGCAAGTGGTATGGGGGGTGGGTGGGTGCAGTTTCCCTACCCCTGTCTGATCGGGGGGCGGGGGAGAAAGTTCTTCGTAAGATGGAGTCCTAAGGGACGCAGGTGGTGCTGTGGATTAAACCACAGAGCCTAGAACTTGCCGACCAGAAGGTTGGCAGTTTGAATCCCCGCGACGGGGTGAGCTCCCGTTGCTCAGTCCCTGCTCCTGCCAACCTAGCAGTTCGAAAGCACGTCAAAGTGCAAGTAGATAAATAGGTACCGCTCCGGCGGGAAGGTAAATGGCATTTCCGTGCGCTGCTCTGGTTCGCCAGAAGCGGCTTAGTCATGCTGGCCACATGACCCGGAAGCTGTACGCCGGCTCCCTCGGCCAATAAAGCGAGATGAGCACCGCAACCCCAGAGTCGGTCACAACTGGACCTAATGGTCAGGGGTCCCATTACCTTCACCTTTAAGATGCGGTCAGTGCCAGATATTTATGCTCTCACTGAAACTTGTTGCAACAAACAGTATTAGTGGCACACCAAATATTTGCTAGTTTCAGGTTAAAACATTTGCCCTGATATAATTTAGATAGGGGGCCTCTAGCCTGCAGGGCAAATTAGGTCTCAATTTGGCTCACTCGCCTATTCCCCCCAAGCCAAACCCTCCTGACCTACACCTGACATCAAATGGAACATAAATATGGGACAGGTAAATACAGTTCCAAAGAAACCATCGGGAGATTTAAAGTGTTTTCTTGATTGTTCCTTGGCAAGTAGGCTTTGCATTTTCGGTGAGTCATTCTGGGTTGATTTTCTGAAAAAAGTGTGACATACATACATGCATACATACATATGGCACCTTTAAAATTGGGTGCCCAGGAGAAAGCCTTACTGCAATTGGCTCCACTTTGTTATGAGGAGAGCTGACCCCTGCCCATTTGAAGTCAGTGTCGACCAGCTGATTGGCACTGCCTCTGACTGCAAACCCCACTGGGATGTTGATGTTGATGTTGATCTTGCTCCCTGCCTCTGATTTAGAATACTAATCAGATGCTCTCCTTTTCTCACATAGGCGATCCACTCAATTACGGAACACATAGGGGGGTGCTTCAGATGAATTTCCTCACTTATTAAAAGCACAGGAAGAAGCCACAGGGCGACCTTGAGGAGTCCTGCTCCTCACAGCTGCTGCGTATGCCAGCCGTGCATTTTGGTGACTGTGAGAAGTAGCCCTGTATGTGTGCCAATGTACACATAGAGAGATTCGCCACATCGTGGGCTGTGTCAGTCCTGGGCCAGTCAGAGTCTCCACACATACATTCATAGGGCCCCTTGTCACCATTGCCATATGGGCAGACAGCAGGCTGGGGCTTCCTGTATGTGCTCCCCTTATGTGCTGTTAAAGTAGGAAAGGGTTTTGTCTGAATGCTCCTCACCCCCAAATAATCCCTACACAGCATCAAACATGAGAGATGTGTAAAATTGTGGAGGTTGATGTAACGAGTTGGGTTTGGTAATACAGTCATACCTCGGGTTGAAGTAGCTTCAGGTGGAGCGTTTTTGGGTTGCGCTCTGCGGTGACTCAGAAGTAACGGAACGCATTACTTCCGGGCTTCTCTGCTCGTGCATGCGCAGACGCTCGAAATGACATCAGGTGCATGCACGGAAGCAGTGAATCGCGACTCGCGCATGCGCAGATGTGGGTTGCGTTCGCTTCAGGATGCAAACGGGGCTCCGGAACAGATCCCGTTTGCATCCAGAGGTACCACTGTATGATGATGATAGATTACCCCGCCTATCTGGCTGGGTTTCCCCAGCCACTTGGGGTGGCTTCCAGCAGCATATTAAAATACAATGATTCATCAAATATTAAAAGCTTCCCTAAACAGGGCTGCCTTCAGATGTCTTCTAAAAAGCTAATAGTTGTTTATTTCTTTGACGTCTGAGGGGAGGACGTTCCACAGGGCAGGAGCCACTACCGAGAAGGCCCTCAGCCTGGTTCCCTGTAACTTCGCTTCTCGCAGTGAGGGAACCACCAGAAGGCCCTCGGCGCTGGACCTCAATGTCCGGGCAGAATGATGGTAGAATCGAAGGCTGTATATGTGAGGATTCCCCCTACCCTAAAGGGTCAGACATTTGCTCCATTCTGTCAGTACTCCTCAGAGATTAAGGCTGGTGTCTTTGCTAGATCTACCTAGAGGTGCTGGAAAATGAACTTGGAATCTTGCGCATGCAAAGTCGCTGAGCTTCCGCTCTTCCCCAAGGGAAATGTTCTTACATTTTTAGCTACTTCCATGCATTTTACAAAGAGCACTTCAATGGTTGTTCATCATTTGTATCTAACTTCACCTACAGAGGGGAATGCATGGAGATTAACTCTCTGAACACAAGCGCTTTCATATTTCACAGCGTCAGACTTGTTCTTTTCTTGTCTCTTGGTCACAGAAGTAAAAAAAAAAAAGGTGATTTTTTTTTTATAAAAAAAGTAAAAAATCTGAAACTCCACTGCAGAGAAAGTACAACTAGGACCTCCAGTAGAGCTGAGCGGTCTCTTTGAATATTCAGCATGAAAAGATTCTCCAGAACAAATGTCTACTGTGGAAGTTGGATATCTGTAATACTAGTTTTTCACTTTGGAAGGTTCACTTTGGGCTATGCAAACCCCTGCAATAACCACCAGAGTCTCTCCTCTCTTCCTGTCCTTCTCAGCACTTATTTTCTCTTTTTAAAGCCTAGTTCCCCACCTGTAATAGCGCAGGTACTTTGCTTTCTCGCAGATATGTGCACTGCAGACCTTTAGATAATGACGGGCTGCATTTGGGAGCCAGATTATAGCCAAGTAGAGGTTGATGGTGCTGTTCCACCTGAAAGCAGTTGGCTTTCACTCAGGGTTGACAAAAAAAGGGGGGTCAAAAGGCAGTCTGTACTGTAGGACAGGGATTGGGTCACTGTAGGACAGGGATTGGGTCCATAATGTGGACCACTAGAGATTGTTGGAGTTGTAGCCCAATAGCACCTAATCCCTGCTGTTAAAGTAGGAAAGGGTTCAGCCAGTTGTCATTTATTAATTTTTATGTTTATATGCAGTCAGGGACAGTATACAGTGGTGCCTCGCAAGACGAAATTAATCCGTTCTGCGAGTCTCTTCATCTTGCGGTTTTTTCGTCTTGCGAAGCACGGCTATTAGCGGCTTAGCGGATTAGCACTATTAGCGGTTTAGCGGCTTAGCGGCTATTAGCGGCTTAGAAAAGGGGGGGAGGGAAAAAACTCGCAAGAACTCGCAAGACGTTTCGTCTTGCGAAGCAAGCCCATAGGGAAATTCCTGTTGCGAAGCACCTCAAAAGACGGAAAACTCTTTCGTCTAGCGAGTTTTTCATCTTGCGAGGCATTCGTCTTGTGGGGCACCACTGTACTTCTGAACACCAGCTGCTGGAAACTGCAGGAGCAGAGAGGGCTCTTGTGCTCAGGTCTTGTGCTTGTAGGTTTTCCACAGGCATCCGGCTGGCCACTGTGAGCATCGGATGCTGGACTAGACGGGGCATTGGTCTGATCCAGCAGGCTTTCCTTATGTTCTCATGTTTGTGTTTTTATGGACTACAACTCCCACCAGCCCCAGCCAGCATGGCCAATAGTCAGGGACAATGGGAGTTGTAGGAGGGCCACAGGTTCCCAGTGGCTTAGCGTGGGTTGCCAGGACCCGGGGCAAGGCAGGGGGTGGATGGGTGAGAGGGAGGGAGGGAACACGGAAGGAGTATGCATGCACATTCAGTTGCCTAATGGCGTCCTGGAGATCGCAGCCACAGAGATAAGAAAAGAAGAGTCATTCCATTGTCTAGAGAGGTCACTTCTTGGTTCTCATGGAGAAACCATTTTCAGTGGAGCCCAGCAATGGAAGCACGCAACTGTATTGAGGCAGCACCGGGTGTTGAAATTTTGTGCCCCCATGGACTGCAAGAAGATCAAACCTATCCATTCTTAAGGAAATCAACCCTGAGTGCTCACTGGAAGGACAGATCCTGAAGCTGAGACTCCAGTACTTTGGCCACCTCATGAGAAGAGAAGACTCCCTGGAAAAGACCCTGATGTTGGGAAAGATGGAGGGCACAAGGAGAAGGGGATGACAGAGGACGAGATGGTTGGACAGTGTTCTCAAAGCTACCAACATGAGTTTGACCAAACTGCGGAAGGCAGTGGAAGACAGGAGTGCCTGGCGTGCTCTGGTCCATGGGGTCATGAAGAGTCGGATACGAATAAACGACTAAACGAAAACAAGAATTTTGTGCCTGGGGCAACTGCTCCTGTGTCCCCCCCCCATTGCTCCACTGCGTTCTCCACCCATTCCTAGCAGTGTATCAATCAGGTTTCTATCCGCATGGTAGAATACTGAAATAGAATCTATGGACGCAATTCCAACTGCAGGTCCAACCATCGGACTTAAGAAACATAGTCAATCTTCACTGGATCCAATTTGTGAAAAAATGGCCATCTGAAGAGCGCTGGGCTTTGGTGCAGGAAAGTGCATGGCATGGCAGCGAGTGAAGAAACCATAATAAATATGCACCCTTCCATGGACCTTTGGACATATTCCCTATGAAGGAGCAGCTGTACTCAAGATGCAGGCTGTATAGCCAGCCACATGCTATCATGGGATTCCAAGTTGCTTTTGGCCTCTCGACTCCCTGAACCGTATGGATTGAAGCCAAACCTATTTCTGCGTAGCCTGATGAGAACCTCTTCTCTCCTTGGTGGTGGTGATTGTCATGGCACTCAGTGCATTTGCCAGCTCCAGAAGTTTCCATTGCTTTCCTAGCTGAATGCCAGCTGTCCACTTGAAATATTTTTCTTCTGTTGTTTTTTTGCTAAGCCAGCAGTCAATAATGCAAAGCTATATGTGAGTCGAAGCAATTGGAGAGCGGGGAAATTTCTGCCCCTCAGAAGAATGGTTCTGGGTGAATTAGGGCTGCCATATGTCTGGGTTTTCCTGGACATATTTGGGAATTCGTCTGTCAGAAATAGCATCCCGGTGTAATTTCCAAAAATCTGTAAAAATGTTCGAAAAAACCCAAACATATGGCAACCTATGTCTGAAATGTTGGTGTTTAGCTAAAAAAACTTCCAGTTGTTTTGGAGATTTTGCACACACACACACAAAAAGGTTTTGTGCCCAGATTTTCACTTTTTGAAATACGGCAACCCTAGTTAATAAACAGAATTTCATTTCTAGTGTTGTGAAGTTTGACTGGAGATGCAGAGTGATTGTAGCATCTTTCTATGTTATGTTGTGACAGGGTGGAATATGGAACTTTCTGCTGAAAAAGACTTTATTGAAAGAATATGGGTTTGTCATTAATAATAATTGGAGGCACTGATCCCAATTAACAAAATACTACAAAGATTGCAATTTCACTTTTGTTATGTACTGAGTTGAATAGGATCCAAAAGGCAGCAGTCTGATTGGTCCTAGAACAATAGGATTCAGAATGCAGCAGTCTGATTGGTCCTAGAACAATAGGATTCAGAATGCAGCAGTTTGATTGGTCCACAGGAGCCACCCAATCCAGCTCCAGGTGGAAGGGAATCCGCAATCTGATTGGCCTACAGGAGAATCCCATAATTAGTCAATCATGTGGGGCCCATTGTGTAAATAATGTATATAAAGCAGATATTGTGGGGGAACTTCCATTCCTCCTCACCACTATGAGCTGAATAAAGAGCATGAAATCCACTCTCGACTCCGAGAATATTTCAACTTTACAGGATACTAGCAAAATGCTTGTCAAAATGATAGCGGAGGTATGTGCAGCTTGTATATTGCAAGGTTCCCGAGTGTGGGCTTGTGTATTCCAAGACCCCTTGGGCTGGTGCAATGTGTCTCTGTGCACTACACAAACAGATGCACTCCCCACCTCTGATATAGCATCCCTGGATTCAGCTACATTGGCAAAGAAAAAGCGCTTTATATACATTGTTTATGAATTCTAACACTGTGACGCCAGATGGCGCTGTGGAGTTCCGTTTTTGCCAACCCGACTTCTCATGCAAAGTTCACAACGCGTTTAACTGAAACGCTTCTTTGATGTGTCTAGATCCAGCCTCTGCAGTGAGGAAGGCAGTGCCGCCAAGCAAGTCAACGACGAACAGCAAGCTTATCCTCCATAGCCCCAGGCCCAGGACTTTACTTTCTCCTGTTACGAAGCATTAACCCAAGGATGGCTTAACCCTGTGGCCTGCCAAATGTCGCAGGACCACATCTCCCATCATCCCTGATTACTGGTCATGCTGATGGGCCTGTTGGGAGTTGGGAGTCTAACAACATCTGGAGGGCCAGATGTGAACCCCACCCCTGCATTAACCTGTATAAGGGATAGAAAGGAAGACATGCAGTTGGGGGTGCAATTTTTTGTCATCTAACGAATGGATATTCAGTTAAAATAGCATCCTGCCCTGGTGCCTCAACAATTCAAACTTTGATGATCTGCAAAGCTTGTCTGGAGTCTTCTTCTTTTTTTTTGGTCCCACTAATGTATCCGAATTCTTAGAACTCTATTTTATATAAAAAAGGGTGAGTTTTCCATAACCAGAAATCCCAACATAGGTGGGAGGGTGATTTGAGGGAGATCCTGATTCTAGCGGAGATATTTTTCTAATGACGCTGATCATAGTACCTGCAGTTACTGAAGGTTACCAATATGAACCATGGTAAACATCCCAAGGATGTTGTACATTAATGGCAGGTTGTCTCGAACCCTTTCTCTAATCTGTTTCTTGCTTTTCCTTTACCACACAGAGTGCCCATGACCCTAGTTTGCAACAAGCCTTGCATAAAGTTGCCCAGTTGCCATGACAACAGCACCTGCTGTCTGAGTTAGCTCTTTCTCTCTCTCTATATATAAATATATATATGGTTTTCATGGATAAATTCTTCTTTACTCAATAGCATTATCCACGTTCTTCTCTAGCATTCAAGGATGCCAGTGCTCGAATCAGAAGCCTCTATGAGTTTCCCAAAATGAAAGTTTAATATCCAGGACCCAGCTGTGAAAAGACTAGCTGAGAGTGTTCAAAATGAATAAAAGGTAAAGGTAAAGGTACCCCTGCCCGTACGGGCCAGTCTTGACAGACTCTGGGGTTGTGCGCCCATCTCACTTAAGAGGCCAGGGGCCAGCGCTGTCCGGAGACACTTCCGGGTCACGTGGCCAGCGTGACATCGCTGCTCTGGCCAGAGCCAGAGCCAGAGCCAGAGCCGCACACGGAAACGCCGTTTACCTTCCCGCTGGTAAGCGGTCCCTATTTATCTACTTGCACCCGGAGGTGCTTTCGAACTGCTAGGTTGGCAGGCGCTGGGACCGAGCAGCGGGAGCGCACCCCGCCGCAGGGATTCGAACCGCCGACCTTTCGATCAGCAAGCCCTAGGCGCTGAGGCTTTAACCCACAGAATGTTGAATCAGATGCATCTTATTCTCTTAGGTTTTATCAACTTCACACATTTTATGGGTTTCGTAGGGTTGATTGCTACATGCATTGTAACCAGTGGTTTCCTGGCCCGCCCTCAATCCATAGTTTCCAGCGTTGAGAATTCATCTTGAATTACTTTCGCTGCGAGGATCAAGGACACGGCTGCGTTTGCTTTGCAGATGAAAGAAGCAGGCAAGTAGAAGGAAGGAGGTCTAATGTTGTGAGGAGACCAGCGTTGCCTCCTGTGTGCTTGCTTCTGCATCCTTACAACTCACGCTTGCCTTGTACATTTGTGAATCGGGGCCAAAATCCATGAGATCTTAAAAAAATAAATAAATTAGATTTTCCACAATTATAACAAAAACCTCCTACCACTATTGGTAGGAGAAAAAAAACACAGAGGCCAACCAGAGTATATTGAGGAACAAAGCAGCTAGAAACCTGACCTGGCCGAGTTTGCCTATGCCTGGTTTAGTTCCCCAGTCCCAGGTCACAGGTTCACCCTATTCATACACAAATACACCCTGAAGACAGGATTTGTAAGCAAAGGACAATGGAGAGGCTTTCCCATTTCCTTTCTCCTTGCAGATAAATATTTGACGTCAATTTGGGAGAGTCAAAATGGCTTCAGGATTGCTCTCCTGTACTATTTCAGACAAGTGGTTTATATACCATATTTTTTGCTCTATAAGACTCAATTTTTCCCTCCTAAAAAGTAAGGGGAAATGTGTGTGCATCTTATGGAGCGAATGCAGGCTGCTCAGCTATCCCAGAAGCCAGAACAGCAAGAGGGATTGCTGCTTTCGCTGCGCAGCGATCCCTCTTGTTGTTCTGGCTTCTGAGATTCAGAATTTTTTTTTCTTGTTTTCCTCCTCCAAAAACTAGGTGCGTCTTACGGTCTGGTGCGTCTTATAGAGCGAAAAGTACGGTACTTATGTATGTGTTTGCCTTGTACATTTATGAACATTTCATTTGTATCTGAGACCTTAGAATTCTTATAACAGGGAATGAACCCATCCCTGACACAAGGTAAGACAAGGGCACCCTGGATAACTCTGCTTCTGTTTTTACCTGTTCTAGACGCAGACATCAAAGCAGCGCAGTTCAGAGAGCTGAGATGTTCTGAGTTAGTATGCCCAATCTCTGAAACATGCTCTGTTCCCTAGTGCTGGGACACCTTTTCCCACCAACCCATCCCAAAACCGTGTGCAATGTCTTCTGCACAACAACAAATGTCATGTTGGAAGCCGTCCTTTTCTGATGCACCACATTTTCTGAAGTTATAGAATAATGCAGCAAGCAGTGCATGGGAAGCATCTGCTGTTTTCTTTTTTAAAACCATACTAAATCTAAAAACAAATCAAAAAGCCCCCTTTCTAAAAAAGATGCATGAGACTAGGGGCAGAGCCAAATGCTTTGAAATCCCAGTGAAATTTCTGAGTGGCAGGTGCTTGTGATCATCTGCTATCTCTAGTCTGTATAAAATTAGATTGATGGAGGAGTGATATTTCAGCTCCTTTTCTTTCTCCCAACACTGCAGTTCCTGAAGTCTAGCAACAGCTGCAGCCAAGCGGGCAGTTTGGGTCTAATAGGTGAACCAAAACCTATAATGAGGGATGTGTGTACATTGCACTAAAAACCAGAAGCTCAGGCAATCTATTTTTTTCTGAGCTAAGCTAAGCAAAAGCTGAATTCTGTGACCTGTATAAATTGTGGCTTTGCATGGTTTCTGTTACTTTGCATAATGCTTCCATATTTTTTGTGTGCTATGTTTGCAGAACACAGTCTGGATTTGCTAGTCATAGAGAGGGGTCTGAACTATGGGATGCTTTGAAGCCCCGCCCTATGACCACGGGAAATCTCACTTCTCTGCTTTCTGAGACTTAAGCAGACTCAGGGCTCACACGCTTTCAAACCCGTCTTCACAGCCATGAGAATGAGAAACTCTTTTTTTTTTATTTTTTTTTTTACAACAACAAAGATTCCATATCGTGTCCTGCACATTTTATGCCCTCCCAAGGAATCATGCATACAGGTAGCCCAACTATAATCTGTGTGTTTGTAACCTCAAGGACCAATGTCTCTAAAGCATTTTACAATGGGCCTGTCCTTCAGGACATGTTCCAGGCTGCTCCATCGGTGCAGAATGGCCACAGCCTGCCTGGAGACGGAAGGCAGAACTATATTGAGCCCTGCTGAAGCCATCAGTTGCTTCTAGGTTTCTTCTGAGGCTGATTCAATGTGATGGTTTTGACCTTTCAAAGCCTGAGACTTGTGTACTCTGGAGTACACCTCTCTGTGTCTGAAACAGACCAGCTCACACAAAAACACACCCATCCATGACTACAGCAAACCTTCAGCAATCAGAAGGTTGGTAGTTTGAGCCTACCCAGGAGGAGCTGTGGGGAGGATTCCTTCATCACAGTGGGGTGGACTTGCAGGGGCATATGTTGTTGCTACCCAGAGTAGCTGGGGCAAAACAATCAGATAGGCGGGGTACAAATATTATTACTCCTACTCCAGACCCTCCAAGTTTCTCTATTTTCCAGGGGCGTCCCTGAAAAACAAGCCATCCTGTGTGGAGGTGATGCTCCGCTTGTGCCGAGGCAAACCTTGCACCAGGCATGCAACAGTGTGCCAAGGAGTGTTGCACCCACGCTCCTTGACCTTTTGCCTTCTTGGCTAGAAAACAGGGTTTTTCCCCCTGACCGTTTGCCCTCTCACAGATTTGATTACTAAACATAATGCTTGGCTGGAGCATGACCGGGCACGCAGACGTAATCAAGTATCGGGGAAAACATTTTAGGGAAACACCTGCTGACACGTGTAGTTGCTAACGCTGAAAATGTGCTTGGATGGAAATATGTCATGTTCAGGGTACCTGTTTCCAATTGTTGACTTCTGCTAATAAAAGGAGCCTCTGCAGAACTAGCCGGCAGCTTGCTTGGAGCATGCTTGCCAGCGTGCTTCTGCACAGCTCACCTGCATTCAACCTCTCATTGTCCTCGTTATTCCTACAATCCTGGTTTCTGATTTGATCCTGGAATGTCCCACTTTTCCTTAAAGGTAAAGGGACCCCTGACCATTAGGTCCAGTTGTGGCCGACTCTGGGGTTGCGGTGCTCATCTCGCTTTATTGGCCGAGGGAGCCGGCGTACAGCTTCGGGGTCATGTAGCCAGCATGACTAAGCCGCTTCTGGTGAACCAGAGCAGCGCACGGAAACACTGTTTACCTTCCCGCCGGAGCGGTACCTATTTATCTACTTGCACTTTGATGTGCTTTCGAACTGCTAGGTTGGCAGGAGCAGGGACCGAGCAACAGGAACTCACCCCGTCGTGGGGATTTGAACCGCCGACCTTCTGATCAGCAAGCACTGGGCTCTGTGGTTTAACCCACAGCGCCACCCATGTCCCTTTTCCTTAGGATGCCCCTATTTTCATTGGAGAAATGTTGGTGGGTATGGAGTTATGTGATCCCCAAGCCAAGGTAGTTTCACTGTCACAGGGCTGCAGTTCCAAGCAACCGTAACAAACTAGTTTCCAGGATGCTTTGGAGGAAGCCTTGACTGTTGTGTCGTTGAAAGTAGCATCATACTGCTTTAAATGCACTGTGTGGATGTGGTCCATGGCTTTGCAGGGGGTTGCAAAAGGTGTGGCAAGCTGCATAGGATCATAGAATTGTAGAGCAGGAAGGATATGGTGCAGATCTGCCCTCTTTTGAATCTCTTCCCTGCCGTTCCATTGAATCTGCAGGTGCTGTTTGCTACATTATTGTATGTATATTATTAGCCATGAGGAATCTTTAGGATCTGTTTCTGTGAAGCTGAAGCTGAATCAAACGAGGATGCTTCTATCCCCCTCCCCAAATAACTGTGCTCTTCTGCATGGCATTAAGTCTGAAGGTCAAGCGCTGCTAATAGCATTTTTTAAAAAATACAAAAACCCCCTCATAATACAAACGTGGGACTTTTGAGCCGAAAAATATGCAAAGGCTATCAGATGATTAAAAATATGCAAATTTAGGCAAATGCATTCTTATTTATCTAAGAGTGATGGAAGTGAGTGTGTGCAAGGCAGTTACGTTTAAGCTTGGTGGGAAACACTTTTATCCATAGTTATGAAGGAAAGCCAAGGTTGGAAGACTGGATCTTTTAAAATAAGTATAGATTTCTGATTTGGTCCTGGAATGCCCTGCTTTTCCTTAGGATGTCCCTATTCTCACTGGAGAAATGTTGGAGGGTATGGAGTTATGTGACCCTCGAGCCAAGGAGACAAGGAACTATACAACCTTTAGAAGGCATCTGAAGGCAGCTCTGTAGAGGGAAGGTTGTTTTAAATGCTTTATTATAGAGGGTCTGGGGCAATCCAGTCAGATGGGAGGGCTTCTCATCCCTGTCTTAACTGATGCTCATGGATCAAGTCATTGGAGCTGGGAATAAACTAAGTTTTTTGAACGACATATACTACAATATAGGGCACACATAGACAAGACATTCACAGCCTTCTTCCTTGGCACGAATGCAAAGGGTTATTCACATCAGCTTTTTTATATGCCAGACACACCCTAAACTGGGAAACAATTATTACAGGAGAAAGAGAGCCCCTTTGGGCTGTTGGCAAAAAGTGTTTTTTGTGCAGTCTGTCTATTGACTCAAAACAAAAGAAGAAGCAGATGCTACCCATAGGGAAGCAGATAGAATTTCTATCAGGGTGACAGACAAACACAGAATGGGGGAAATCTGACGAGCATTTGAGTGACCAAAAATAAGTTTTGGGGTTGTTGTTTTTTTGCACGTTAGATGCAAACGCTGATGCGCTACAATTTGGACAGAGGATTCTTTTCCTATTATGCCAGAGAGAGGATTCTAAAGGGCTTTGAATTGATGCATGCCTCCAGCTTGGGTAATGGGAGATGAAATGCATAATGTCCCTGAAAATGGGTATTTGAGCTGACTGGCACAATACATCTTTGCAAGCACAGGATGCCCAGAGATCCAGAAAATTTCAGTGTGAATATTTTATGCGCTTCAATCGCTTCTTTCTAACTGGCGCTCAAATTTTCTGTTCCTAGTGGGCGCTTGGGACAGAGTTGTGCCCATGCCAAGCAACTCCGCAGGCGGCAGAAAGGCCTTTCGAAGGAAGGCTAGGTGTGATGTGCGAAGGGGAACCCAACAGCCAAGTGGTCGCATAGCAGCAAGAGTAGCACCAGAAGGACATGGTCGAGTCATTTGGGCGCCACAATGGTCTTCTGATTCAATCATCCATGTCAGCGGTCAACAAACTTTTTCAGCAGGGGCCTGGTCCACTGTCCCTCAGACCTTGTGGGGGGCTGGACTATATTTTGAAAAAAGAAGAAGAATGAATTCCTATGCCCCACAAATAACCCAAAGGACACATTCTACTCATGTAAAAACACGGACCGTTCGCGGGCTGGGTTTAGAAGGCGATTGGGCCGGATCTGGCCCCTGGGCTTTAGTTTGCCTACCCATGATTCATGTGATGAGTATACAGCGGTGACAAAGAGGATACAGGATGTAATAGAGATGCTTGCTGAATCCCCCACCATCTCCCCAAAAGAAAAAGAAAAAAACTTGAGGGTGAGGCAGACCATTTGTTAGTTTGCACTGCAGATGAATGATGATTCTCACGCTGCTTGGCAAACCCATGCAAAACAACACCACCAGCAGCTAACAACAGATGCATTAGCCTGGATAGCTCAGTTGGATAGAGCATGGTGCTGATAACAGCAAGGTTGCAGGTTTGATCCCCGTATGGGACTGCTGCATATTCCTGCATTGCGGGGCGTTGGGCTAGATGGTCTTTTCAACTCTATGATTCTATTTTCCAGCTTTCCCTAGATCTAGGATGAGCCTTCATATCTTTTCCCATACTTGGACTAGATCTCTGCCTTGGGGATCCACTGCCATTCAGGACAGCCAATGCCAATGGGATCACTTGGTTTGAAGGCAGCTTCAGATATGCACTCCTTTTTATGTAGCATAAATTAATTTGCTTAAGCTAGGTGAGGTGTGTGTTGGGGCACACACACACCCCTGTGGTGCTCCAGAAGTTGCTGGACTGAGAGTCCCAGGCATCATCTGTGAACGTTGGTCATGCTGGCTGGGGCTTGATGGAAATTGGAGGCCAACAACTCCTGGAAATTCACCAGCCCCCACCCCACACTTCTGACTTAAATTAAGAGTCACTTTGGTGCTCAGGAACAAATTGGGAAAAACAGCATAGATTTGTGATAAGAGCTTCTGAGAGGGACAAATTTTCAGGGGTAAAAAAGGGGATGATAATAATAATAATAATAATAATAATAATAATAATAATAATAATAATAAGTCTGCACATTTTAGGTGTTTTTTTATACTGGGGCAAGTGGACATGTTTTTCATGGGGACAATAGTACAGGGGGAAATTCTTACTCTACCCCCAGCACTGCCCAAATTCTGTCAATATCATTTCCCCCCACCCCGTTTCTCATTTTTCCACTCTTAAGTTCAGATTTCCACATCAATTTCCCTAAAAAAAAAGTCCTAATAAAAATTCATCAGCAGTTAATGTAAATTTCTCCTAATAGACACATTTTTGTAAAGCTGGTTCCCCTGACATAATATATGCATTTTTATGCACACATTAGCCTAGCAGATGCATTTTTGTACTCATTGCTTGGCTGGAAAGCTGCATTGCAAAAATTGGATGTGTGCAAATTTGGGGGAAATGTGCATTTTTCAATTTGTGTATTGTTTTGGAAAATGTGAATTTGACAGGTTTGCTTTTTAATTTGTACAGAATCAAATTCCTTTCCCATCCATGTTAACATTTACGAACTTTTGAAGAGATGAGATATTCTGTTGTCTTTCATATGCTCCTTAGCCTCTTTGCTAAGATAATACTCAGCAAGATTGGGGAGGAGAGGTGGGGTCATTAACCAGGGAAAACATATGAAATATTATGTAGGTTTTAGTCTATTAAAAAAACCCCAGACTAGCTCTGACCTTTCACAAAGGAATTGAAAGTTTGCTTAGGGTAGTGCCTCTCATAAAATAGCCTTTCTGTTGATCTATTATAATTCAGAAGCATAGGTCAAAGCCTGACATTTCCTAGAAGTGAGATGGACATGTTGTGGTGCCTAGTGAGGGTGTGATGGAGAGAGAGAGAAAGAGAGAGATTGAGGAATGCTTGTGGTTTTGTACATTCCAGATTCTTCCCTTCTCTTTGAGACACTGATAGAATCTAAGTGGAAATAGATCTTTGGTGGGACTTCCTTCATGGTGAATTAGCCACTGGTTTCCCACCAGATTTAGGAAGAAATGGCCCTCCACATCAATTAGCTAGAGTTCGGAGTTTAGTTTAATTTAGTTTGTCTTCCTGAATAGCAGCATAGCTCCTGCTGCCATTATTATTATTATTATTATTATTATTATTATTATTATACCACCCTATACTCGCAGGTCTCAGGTTCTTCTTCTTCCTCTTCTTTGCTGTAGCTATATGAATCGTTAACGAGACTTACTCCTTTGTTTATGGAGTTCTACAAAATTCTACATCAAGGGTGGGGATGATCACATAGAGGATGTCAGATAGAGGAGGGAGAAAGGTTGTTTTCTGCTGCTCCAGAGAAGCGGACACGGAGCAATGGATCCAAACTACAAGAAAGAAGATCCCACCTAAACATTAGAAAGAACTTCCTGACAGTAAGAGCTGTTTGACAGTGGAATTTGCTGCCAAGGAGTGTGGTGGAGTCTCCTTCTTTGGGGTTTTTTTTAATATAATATTTATTAATAGTTTTTTTTAAATTATAACATAATAAACAAAACATACAAAAAACATCACATTTCATAACATATTTTCTTATCCTTTTTGGACTTCCTCACATCTCCCTCTCCTACATTCCCAAATATAAAAATTAATTCAGCAATTTATCACCTTGTCCCCACCTTATCTAATTTTCCAATGTTATATCTTAAATTTTAGATATATTCATTTGACTTTTTAAATTTTTTTAGTTTAGCCTAATCATTATCTAAAAGTTGATTTTTTCCTAAATTTAGCTTATCTTCATAGTTCAGTTTATCTAATTCAATGGTGCCAAGTTGTTTGTGATCAAGCATCCTCCTTAACATTCATACAGTTTACAATATTTTTGCAAATAGTCCTTAAATTTCTTCCAATCTTCTTCCACCGTCTCCTCTCCCAGGTCTCGAATTCTGCCAGTCATCTCAGCCAGTTCCATATAGTCTATCAGTTGCATCTGCCATTCTTCCAGTGTGGGTAGATCTTGAGTTTTCCAATGCTTCGCAACGAGTATCCTTGCTGCTATTGTTGCATACATAAAAAATGTTCGGTCATTCCTTAGCACCCTCTGGTCAACGATGCCCAAAAGGAAGGCCTCTGGTTTCTTAGGGAAGGTATACTTAAATACCTTTTTCAGCTCATTGTATATCATTTCCCAGAAGGCCTTAACCCTAGGGCAAGTCCACCAGAGGTGAAAGAACGTTCCTTCACTTTCCCTGCATTTCCAACACTTATTATCAGACAAGTGGTGTATTTTTGCAAGTTTGACTGGGGTCATGTACCATCTATATATCATTTTCATTACATTTTCTTTCAAAGCATTACATGCAGTGAAATTCAGCCCAATGGTCCATAACTTTTCCCAGTCCTCAAACATAATATTATACCCAATGTCCTGTGCCCACTTTATCATAGCCGATTTAACCATTTCATCTTGTGTGTTCCATTTTAACAGCAAGTTATACATTCTTGAGAGTACCTTAGTCTTAGGCTCTAACAGTTCCGTTTCTAACTTCGATTTTTCCACCTGGAATCCTAACTTTTTATCAAGTTTAAAAACTTCTTTAATCTGAGCATAATGTAACCAATCTCGCACTTTGTCTTTCATTTTCTCCTGACTCTGCAATTTCCAATTATCTCCATCTTTTTCTAATATTTCCCAATATTTCGGCCATTTGGCCTCCATATTGAGTCTTTTCCGGGCTTTAGCTTCCAATGGTGAAAGCCACCTTGGAGTTTTGTTTTCCAATAAGTCTTTGTATTTTGTCCGGACATTAAATACTGCTTTTCTGACAATATGGTTCTTGAAATTCTTATTGATCTTAACCTTGTCATACCATAAATATGCATGCCAACCAAACGCATTGTCAAAACCTTCCAGATCTAGTACATCAGTGTCTTCGAGAAGCAGCCAATCTTTCAACCAGCAAAAAGCTGCTGATTCATAGTACAGCCTTAAGTCTGGCAGGGCAAAGCCCCCTCTTTCTTTCGCATCAGTTAATATCTTATACTTAATTCTGGGCTTTTTGCCCCGCCAGACAAATTTAGAAATATCTCTCTGCCACTTCCGGAAACACTCTGTTTTGTCCACAATCTGTAATGTTTGAAATAAGAAAAGCATTTTCGGCAATACATTCATCTTTACAGCAGCAATTCGGCCTAACAAGGAAAGTTTCAATCTTGTCCAACTTTCTAAGTCTCTCTTAATTTCTGCCCAGCATTTCTCATAATTATCTTTAAATAGACTCAGATTTTTTGCTGTTATATTTACCCCTAGGTATTTTACTTTTTTAACCACGTTCAACTCTGTCTCTTTCTGAAACCGTTCTGACTCTGTAACTGTCAAGTTTTTCCCCAATACCTTAGTTTTCTGCTTATTTAACTTAAATCCCGCTACCCGACCAAACTCTTGAATTAATTGTAATACTTTTTTCGTGCTAGATTCTGGCTCCTGAAGGGTCAAAACTAGATCATCTGCAAACGCTTTAAGTTTATATTGTTTCGCTCCGACCTGAATACCTTCCACCAGCCGGTCCCCTCTGATCATGTTCAAGAGCACCTCCAGAACAGAAATAAATAACAGTGGGGAAATCGGGCAGCCTTGTCGTGTTCCTTTTTCAATTTTGAACTCTTCAGTAATCACATTGTTAACTATCAGTTTAGCCTTTTGTTCTGAATAAATTGCGTCAATCCCGTTCCCAAAACTCCGTCCCACCCCCATCCCTTCCAAATTTCCCTTCATAAATTTCCAAGAAATATTATCAAAGGCTTTCTCCGCATCTATAAAAATTAAAACTGCTTTTGTGTTGATATTTGTTTGCAAAAGTTCCAAAATGTCAATTATGTTCCTTGTGTTAGCAAACAAATGTCTTCCTGGGAGAAAGCCTGCCTGGTCTTTGTGAATTACCTGATTCAAAACTTTTTTAAATCTACTTGCTAATATGTCTGCAAATATTTTGTAATCCACGTTTAGGAGGGAGATGGGGCGGTAGTTCTTAAGTTGAGTCTTTTCAGTTTCCGATTTTGGTATCAATGTGATAAAAGCTTCTTTCCACGATTCCGGCGCCTTTTTCCCCTCCAAAATTTTGTTGCTAACCTCCAGCATTGGTTGTATCAAATAATCTTTCAATGTCTTATAATACTTGGAGGTTAGTCCATCTGGCCCTGGAGATTTGCCCAATTGCATATTCTGAATAGCTTGTTCAATCTCTTGTCGTGTTATTTTAGAGTTCAAGATTACTCTATTTTCTTGTGACAATTTTGGTAATCCATTCTTTTTCAAAAATTGTTTTATCTCGTCCTCATCTTGCAGCCCTTGAGTATATAATTTTTTGAAGTATCTCTGGAAACACTTTCTAATGTCCACAGGGTTCTGAATGTTTCTTCCTTCAATCTCTAAATTTGTAACTGTGTTTAGTTTCTGTCTCTTTTTCAACTGCCATGCTAGCAGTTTCCCACATTTATTCGCCGAATCAAATGATCTTTGTTTCATTAATTTGAGTTTCCACTCTATTTCCTGGTTTATCAATTTAGAATACTGTGCTTGATGGAGTTTAATTTCTCTAAGAATCGGCTGTGACTTCAGATTAGATCTTAGCTTCTTCTCAAGTTCTTTGATTTTCTCCAAAATCTTATCTTTTTTCTCATTTTGTGTCCTTTTCTTTACAGCATTCTGTTGTATCAGGAACCCCCTCATCACGGCCTTACTTGCATCCCAGATGATTCTTTTTTCCACCGTAGTGTTCAAATTTATCTCAAAATAGTCCTTCAAAACTTTTTGGGCCTTCTTGGTAATCTCCTGATCTCTAAACAAATTGTCATTCATCTTCCATCTAAAGGAGCCGGCTGGTAGTAGTGTTATGTTCATCTTTACAGCATTATGGTCGGAGCAGGTCTTTGGGCAGATTTCCATCTTTCCAGTCTTAGGTGCCAGACCTCTAGATATCCATATTTGGTCGATTCTCGTCCATGTCAGTTGGGCTTCAGAAAAGAATGTTCCTTCTCTTCCCAGGGGGTTCTTTGTCCTCCAAATGTCAATCAAGTCCATGTTGTCAGTTAGTTCAAAAAAGGTCTTTGGTAGTCTTCCATCTTTTGTAAGATTTTGATTTTGTGACTTATCCATGTTGGTTGATACCACGCCATTCATATCTCCCATCATAATGATGTTGTCATAGTCCAGATAGTCCAGGACATTCTCATGCAACTTCTTATAAAATTCCGATTTCCCTTCATTTGGTGCATAAATTCCTAGTATCAAAAACTTCTCTCCTTGATAATGTATCTCTATTGCCAAAATTCTTCCTTGCTCATCTTTAAATAAAAATTTAGGTGATAGGCTCTCCTTTGCATAGATCACCACTCCTCTTTTCTTCACTCGGTCCGAAGATATAAATTCTTGGCCTAATCTTTTATTTATTAGCACTTTTCTATGGAGCCTTGTCACATGTGTTTCTTGCAGACAGATAATGTCCAATTGTTCTTTTTTCAATATATGAAATAATTTCCTCCTTTTTTCCGGAGAGTTGCACCCATTAATATTCCAGCTCAACAGTTGCAGAGACATCCTGAGCAAATCTGTTATTTCTCAAGGGGTGGTATCTTTTTCTCTAGATCTTTAGGTTCCAAGGGAGTAGGTACAGCAGATGCTCCAGGCCCCAAGGGTGTTTCGATTCCTTTCTGAAGGTCCTCTCCGTAAGCAATCAAAAATTTATCTCTATCTTCAAATGTTTTAATCTTGACTTTCTTCCCTCTGAAGGTGAAGGATAATCCCTGAGGAAATTCCCACCTGAAAATGATTGAATTACTCCTTAACAGTCTCACCAATTCAAGATAGGCGGATCTAAGGTCCAGCAGTTGTTTCGGGATATCTTTGTAAATTTCTGCTCTTTTATCCAAAATGTCCAGTGACTTTTCGTAGTGTAATCCCAAAATCTTGTCCCTTTCCTCCCTCGATCTCAAAGTTATCAAGCAATCTCTGGGCTTATCTTTCTTTGCAAATCTTCCAAGTCTGAAAGCCGATACAATTTTAAAATCCTTTTCTTCCTGTATAGACCAGAACTTGGAAAATTCTTTGGTCAGGAACTCAGCTAGGTTTTCTTCTTCAGCTTCTGGTATTGACCTTAATCTTAAATTATTTTCCCGGTTCCGCAGTTCTATCATAGACAAATACATCTGATGTTCTCCAACTTGTTTACATAATGGTTTTACCTCTTGTTCTAATTTTTCAACTTTTTGGCTGGTATCCTCAGCCAATTTACGATTCTCTTCAGAGGCCTCAGTTAACTGCCCAATTGCTTGTACGTTCTGTGCCACCTGTCCAGTTATTCTGTTTAGACAAGCTGTATTTTGATCAATTTTAGCTGTTTGTTCATCCGCTTTCTTGTCCAAAGATTCTACTCTTTTATCCAAGGATTCCAATTTTTCATAAATTTTCTCTAGGATTGAAGCAGTTGCTCCTGAGGCCATATCTTCCAACTGTAACTGCTCAGTTTCTTCTTCTTCCCCTGCCAACGGCAGAGTAGATACAATTTCTTCCTCCCCTGCTACCGGCAGAGTAGGTACAGATGATCTACGTGTCTGTAATGCTGAGGTTAAAGTTGCTTGTCTAGTTCTTACTCCCTTTTTTCTTGTGCCACTCATTCCAACTTTATCTAACAGTCAAGGTCAAGCTGAGTTGTTCCCATGAGAATTCCACAGCCCAAGAGTAAACAATCGTATAGGAGGAAAGGAAAGAGAAAGTAGAATAATGTCACTGCTGTAAGTCCAGAATCCTCTAGAGGGAGCTTGCAATGTCTTGAGAGAAGAAGTCAAATCAAATAAAATCAATAAAGTCAAATTTAATGTCCATAGACCTTCAGTAGCTAGTGCTTAGCAGAGTTAGAATTGACAGCAAAACATTGTTTCTGACAAGTGTCAACTGGTGTTTCAAAGTAGCAAGTCTTAAAATGCTCTAAATGTTGCAAGTCCAAATCCACAATAGCCAAGTCTGCAAACTGACAGTTTTACTGTTCAGGCAGCTCAAGTACCTGGGCTTCTCAGTCAAAATCTATAGTTCCCATAGCAGAAGATTATCACAGTCCAAGTAAAAGTTAAATCCAGTAATTAAGTTAAATCTTTACTTTGTCTCAAAGCAGCTTCAGTGGGTGCTCAAATCAGATGGTTTAAAAAACCTCTACAGTGGCTCCACTCCTCCAGCTCTTTTTGCTTTGAAATTTAAATAGCAGCGGAAGATGGACTTCCTTTTAACATCTCTCCACTTTCAGCCAAATTTCCATTAATTTAGACTCCAATTTTAAAAAGTCCTTCCTTACTCACGGGTTGTTGCTTTTCAGTTCCGAACGTTTCAAGGAAAAAAGGTCAGCGCTCACTGGCAGCAGCCGCGCAGCTTCACTCTGCAGAGTAGCGATCGACTCACAGCGCCGCAACCCCCTCCACGATCCAAGGCTCCTTACGGGGTCTCTTCAACGTTTTGAGGGTCGCTCCTGGCGCCCGCCGAGTCCCAGGACCACAGGCTCTTGCTGCCTGTGGGTTTCAGACGCGGGTCTCCGCTTTGCCGTAGCGGAAGACCCGATCTCCGCAGAGCTCCCTTTCACTAAAGGAAAAGGACCGCCATTGCCGTTCGTGCCACCTCCGGAAGTCTCTCGCGCCGCCTCCGGAAGTCTCTTTGGAGGTCTTTAAGCAGAGGCTTGACAACCATATGTCAGGAGTGCTCTGATGGTGTTTCCTGCTTGGCAAGGGGTTGGACTCGATGGCCCTTGTGGTCTCTTCCAACTCTATGATTCTATGGCCTGCAAGCCACTTGCCAGACCCTCTCCCTCCATTTGACCCGCAGACCACCACCCCCAAACCACGCCCAGTGCTCCCCAACTGACATTATACGTGACGTCAGATGTGAGGCTGAAAGAAATAGCCGCAGAGGCTGCAGAGAGCAGGATTGAACTCTGTTCAGTTATCCCTCCTGATCAAACTTCTTTAAGGGGGGAGGGATATGGCGTTTGCCCATTCTTTTGGAAATGTCTGTACAGGGGCAGATAAAGGATTAATAGGTAGACCAACAGAAAAGCCCAGAGGCAGGGCCTACCTGTTTTTGAAAGGCTTAGCCAGAGGTTTAGGCAGTTGGGGGAAAGCAGTTGGGAAAGCAGTTGGAAGACAGTTGTAAATAGAGAGACAGTTAGTGTCAGGAGCTCAGCCTACACTCGAGTAGGACCCTGACAGAGACACATGCCCAACTGGAATGATCCCTCCCTTCTGGTCAATCGTTCTACAGCTTTCTTCTGCCCGAACATCACAGCAACCGATGCCAACAGACACCAGCACACTTAGGGATCCGCAGAGTTTGCGCATCATGCGTAACAGACCTCAGCAACTCAGCATTTTGGCTAATCTACTTTATTTACATATAAACATACACAGAGCACCACAACATGGCTCCCCCTCTCTCTCTCTCACTCTAGCATCAGACAGCAAAGAGGAAAAGAACAAAGGACAATAGTCCCACTTCATGGAACACAGTAACACAAACATCCTGTCTCTGTCACTTCCTACTCTGTGGAGTCAAAACAGATACCGTCATGTGATAGACAAAAATCCCATGACTGCAATCATGGAGCAGGAATTCTAACAGTTAGTGCAGTTGGTTCTTGTGTGAGAGGAGGTAGAGGAGATAGAGTGAGTTAGAGAAAGGATAAAATAAGACTAAGAGGGTTAAGGCTAACAGCTTTTCGAATGAATTTAAAGTTTATTTGGTGTTTGCAATAAACTACAATCTTCATTGTTAACTTGAGAACCCGACTGAGACTAAGTGTTTTACCGGGGAGGACCTGGTTGGTGGCAGCAGATTAGTGGTGTACAGGTCAATAGTTCGTGAAACAACTGGGGGCTCTGTACGAATGCCACAAAGAGCTTAGGTGGTTTCAGTGGCGGGCGCCTGGCGCTCCCCAGAATTCGGTGCCCAGGTGCCCTGCATTCCTTGCACCCCCAGGTAAAGACGGCCCTGAGTACAAAATCATTGTATCAAATTGAGGCCACGTCCTGGAAAATGAAGCCACATAATGTGTCTAGTGTGTGGAGGAAAGTAGAGCATCATTTCCAAATGGTCCCTCTCTCTTCAGGTAACAGAAAACAACAGTGGAATGTTTAAAATCATGTCCAGAATGACTCAGAGCCAGCATGCTTTCTAGGCCTGGCTAATTCAAGTCTTCTGAAAGGCTCTGTTAGGAAGACAACCCTGTAGATTTCTGTTGCAGGGGAAATTAAAAGTGAAATGCCCCCACCCCCAGGGTAATCAACAGTGTGACCTGGGTTGGGGCAGCAGCAGCAGCAGGATATGTCTTGACGTTAATTGAGAAATGATAGCAGGATTTTATAGTACAAAGATGCCTTCAGTTTGATGTGCTTTTGTGGGGCAAACAAAGATCAAACTGGCCGAATTAAAGTAGAGGGAAGCTTTCAAACCCTCATTATTTAAAAGCCTTTTTTTTTATTTTCACCGGTGCAGCAACTGTTTCTATGGAGACGGGAACAAGCCAATCTCAACAAAGGAAAAAGAGATGGAGAGGGCTCTCCTTTTGGCTCCCGTTTCCACAGGAACGCATTCTATAACTGAAATAAATAAAGTTGGTGTTACACTCTTGAGCAAACTTGAGGCCACGGTTGTTTGAGCAACGAGCTGTCCTTTCTGCTCCGTTGGTCAATTGAGCCAGAATCCAATTCTGCTGAAGAAGGAATAGTAGTGTCTCCTGGAATGTTTTGCGGAGTTTACCTTGAGAGCTCCAAAACTACGATTTGGGCTGGGGAATCAACAAAGGTCACAACCCCCTAAGCTTGCATGCGGACTTCGCCAATCGGGTGCGTCTTGTGTGCTGGGGCTCTAGCCATGAAATGTATGCCGTGTGGATTTGCTTGTGAAGAGTATTCTGTCCTTGTTGCAGAAGTGCATAAGGTAGTTATATAACACTAATGGAAGGAGAGGGCTGGGGAAGGAGAAAACTCTGTTGGTAGAGCATGAGGCTCTTAATCTCAGGGTCATGGGTTCGAGAACCCATGTTGGGCGAAAGATTCATGCATTTTGGGGACTAGATGGTCCTCATGGTCTCTTCCAACTCTATGATTCTATGATATAGAATACTTCCCCCCGCCCTCTATTTAAACCCCCGCCCCAGTGGATGGGTGTTTCACCACAAACCCTGAAATATGAAAAAGAAGACACCCAGGTTGACTATGTCAGCCTAACTCTAATTTGAACACAGAAATTGATCCACATGGTGGGGCATAGTTATTCCCATCAAATCATTGCTCAGCCAGGACATTTGCATGACCTTCAGGTGAGAGAAAGCCACAAAGTCAGCTACTTCCAAACAGTCCTCCTAGTGGCTCCTAGTCTGCTGCCCAACACATATGAATTGGGCCATAGCTACCCCATGCATTTACAGCAAAACAAAACTTGAAAATGTCTCCTGCCCTCCTTTCGACACCCCCTTCCTTTTATTCTGTGTTTTCATCAGTACAGTGGTACCTCGGGTTACATACGCTTCAGGTTACATACGCTTCAGGTTACAGACTCCGCTAACCCAGAAATATTACCTCAGGTTAAGAACTTTGCTTCAGGATGAGAACAGAAATCATGCAGCGGTGGTGCAGTGGCAGCAGGAGGCCCCATTAGCTAAAGTGGTGCTTCAGGTTAAGAACAGTTTCAGGTTAAGAACAGACCTGCAGAACGAATTAAGTTCTTAACCCGAGGTACCACTGTATTGGGTTACCTGTGAGCCTGGATTGGTGCAATCTGTTTGTGTTCAGTGCCAAATACATTTTATTTGCTTTTGTTTAATAATGAATGACGGTAGGTTGCTCAGCGAGAGGAACACCATGACCTTGAGAGGCTGTGGCAAATTTCAGCCTGGTTAGCAGCTGAGTGGGATGACATGGGAAAAGCCATCGCCAAGGTAACCCAAATACTGAATGGCTGCCTTTATGATGCTCTGATGCTGGCTTGTGTACCAATGTCCCAGGATCCCTGCAGTTTGTTACTGTTTTCTCCCTCCCTTCCTTTGAAAGCTCTTTAAAAGATCCAGTACAGCCCACTATGGCAGGAGTGGGGAACCTGCGACTTTCCATATGTTGATAGACTACAATTCCCATCATCCCCAGTCATGAGCTTTGCATCCACACGTCATGCATTTAAAGCACACAATTTTCTCCAAATAATCCTGGGAACATTAGAAGCTAAATCCTAGGGGCTAAGGGGTCTTCGCCCCCCTCCAGTTATTCAAGGGATCTGCCCCACAGTTGATAGGGCGACAGTTGGGAGTTCCACATAATCTGGAGACACACAGCTTCTACATGCCTGTTCTATGGGTCTTTGCTTACAGCCAGGTAAGAATTTGGGCTGCTAGCTTGAGATTTCAAATATTCTGTTACCTGGGTCAGAGCCAAGGGGGGAAGGCAACAGCAGGTCAGAGGGGAGAGGATGGCAGACTCCTGCGGAAGTGGCACCTATGGGAAAGGCCATAGCTCAATGATTAGAGCACCCTTTTTGCATTCAGAAGATCTGCGGTTCAAACCCTGGCATTGCCAGGCAGGCAGGGCCAGATTTAGATGAAGAGAGGCCCTAGGCTACTCCACTCGTGAGGCCCCTCCTTCTCCCCCACCCTCACAACTAGAAGAAAATGGAAGAGTGTTATAAACAAAATTGAGTGAAGCCAAGTACGATGATGGGTATTTAAAATTCTGCAATTCACAATTTCTCCTCTAAAGTACATAAGATATTATTGTTAAATGCCATGGTGATTTTAAAAAATGCATAAAATTAACACTGGAAAACTTTTGCAATAACTGAACTTTGTACACCTTTTGCGGCCTGGGCAGGCCTGGAACTAGTTCCCATGTCTTGTTCCTCTCTAAGGAATCAAGTTCAGCCTTCATGGCTGCCTGGGCCATGAAGGGGGAGCTTCAGCCTGCTTACCCTATACATAAATCTGGCACTGCAGGCAGGGCAGGGAGACCCTCTTGTCTGAAACCCTGGAAAATTGCTGCTATTCAGAGTGGACTTTACTGAGCTTGATGGACTGGTGGTCTTCCTTTTTATAAGGCATCTTCTTATATTCCTATAATAAAAACATTTTCTTTAATTCTAAACGCACCCACCCCGCAGCAGTACCAACTCCGGCCACTATGTCGTGCTGCAGCTCTCCCTTTGCCTGAGAGGGTCTCTGGTGGCCCACAGAGCAAGTTACCAGAGTAAAGTCTCCTATGCTGGGCCCCTGACACCCTTTATCCTCTGCAACAGCTTGTGACAAACTAGGGCTTGTGCTGAAGAACCTGACTCCCTGGAGAAGAGTTTGGATTTGATATCCCGCTTTATCACTACCCGAAGGAGTCTCAAAGCGGCTAACATTCTCCTTTCCCTTCCTCCCCCACAACAAACACTCTGTGAGGTGAGTGGGGCTTAGAGACTTCAGAGAAGTGTGACTGGCCCAAGGTCACCCAGCAGCTGCATGTGGAAGAGCGGAGACGCGAACCCGGTTCACCAGATTACAAGTCTACCGCTCTTAACCACTATGCTACCCAGATGCTACCAAGATGCTGATGGAGTCCAACTTTCATTATCTCCTCCCATTGGCCAGGGGAACTGATGGGAGTTAGAGGAAAGGGTTGAGCATCTGCTTTGCATGCAGTAAGTCTTGGGTACAATCCCCAGCATCTCTAGGAAGGGCCAGGAAATACCCCTGCCTGAAGTTCTGGAGAGCCACAGCCAGTCAGTGTAGACCACGGGTTCCTAAAGTGGGTGGTACCACCCTCTTGCCCGGGGGGGGGGATTGCCTAGGAGGCACTAAGAAGCAAACGGCAGGAGGGGGTCGCCGGAGGTGTAAATGCCTACCAGACTTTGAAAAGCTAGTACAGTTGTACTATACCTGAAGGAGCGTCTCCACCCCCATCGTTCTGCCCGGACACTGAGGTACAACGCCGAGGGCCTTCTGACGGTTCCCTCACTGCGAGAAGCCAAGTTACAGGGAACCAGGCAGAGGGCCTTCTCGGTAGTGGCACCCGCCCTGTGGAACGCCCTCCCACCAGATGTCAAAGAGAAGAACTACCAGACCTTTAGAAGACATCTGAAGCCAGCCCTCTTTAGGGAAGCTTTTAATGTTTAACAGACTACTGTATTTTAATACTTTGTTGGAAGCCGCCCAGAGTGGCTGGGGAAACCCAGTCAGATAGGCAGGGTATAAATAATAAATTATTATTATTATTATTATTATTATTATTATTATTATTATTATTATCGGAAGCCCCACATGAAACACTCAGGAATCAAGCTATGTTTTAAGTAGGGCTTTATTCCAATTGGAGTCTTGCATCATCATAAAGCAGTCTTCTTACATCCATGAATCAGCATACACAGCTGGGATTACATACACGGGAGAAGCCACATCTCTTTCTACTAGCTGGCTATAAACCAATTAGCCATCGCCCAATGTCTCGTGGCGCTGACTCACCGCATGATGCTGAGTCAGCATTTCCACTTAGCACAGAGTGTTAACTCCTGGGTACCCACAACGCTCCAACAAGCATCACTGGGTCAAGTCCAGCAGTTTTGTTGCATTAATTAAACCAGATAGTTTAATTTGGATTTCAAATAAATGTGCAATCAATTGTTGCTGTTTGGAACTTGGTTGTGTCATTATCTTCCCAAGTGGGTCATGTGAACCACTATTCTGAATAATGCTTTTTGTAGGGTAGGGGGCCCTGGGGATGCAAGGAGGGGGGGAGGTGGCCCAAAAAAGTTTGGGAACCACTAGTACTGACAGGACTGAGTTAGATAGATCAATGGTTTGACTTGGTATAAGGCAGCTTTTTATGCCCCTTTGGAGTCCAGTAACATTTAGAGGATGGAAGTGAGAACTGGACCATAAAGAAGGCTGATCGCCGAAGAATTGATGCTTTTGAATTATGGTGCTGGAGGAGACTCTTGAGAGTCCCATGGACTGCAAGAAGATCAAACCTCTCCATTCTGAAGGAAATCAGCCCTGAGTGCTCACTGGAAGGACAGATCGTGAAGCTGAGACTCCAATACTTTGGCCACCTCATGAGAAGAGAAGACTCCCTGGAAAAGACTCTGATGTTGGGAAAGATGGAGGGCACAAGGAGAAGGGGATGACAGAGGACGAGATAGTTGGACAGTGTTCTCGAAGCTACCAGCATGAGTTCGACCAAACTGCGGGAGGCAGTGGAAGACAGGAGTGCCTGGCCTGCTCTGGTCCATGGGGTCACGAAGAGTCAGACACGACTAAATGACTAAACAACAACAACAAACATTCAGAGGCCCAAATGTTCCCCATCCCTGTTGCACAAACTGCCAATGAGGATGCCAACTTAAGCATTCCAGCAGCCCCCCCCCAAATTCTGGCCTTGGCACACATACTGGCATAATCAGAGGCCAAACAGCCCAGCTGGGGCTGGTTTGGAACCCCAGTGAGAAGACTGGAATTGGAGTGTCAGAAGTTGTTGTGGCATTTCTCTCAAAAGCATCCCAGACAGAAAAGGCTTTTAGTACTGAAATGGTTACTTAGTCTGTTTGGTTTTTCTGAAGGATGAAAATTGCTTCAATTGTTGGGGGCTTTTATTTGCAGCAAAACACGTATCTTCTTTTTAAAAAGGCTTTTTCTGAAGTGGATGTATTCTATTTTTGACACCTCCATTCCACATCATTATAATGCCATCCTTCAGAGCCAAGGTTTAGTTGAGGTAATTATGAATTTTATCAGGCCCACTAATGATTGCCACCAAGGCAGCCTTCCTCTGTCTGAAGCCTTCCTTAAGCCTTCTGAGCATTACTGGTCTCAGCTGGCAGATGAATCTCTACAGCCATGGAACAAAACAATCCACATTCAATTGTTCCCCACCTCCTTTGGACAGAGAGAACCCAAGGCACTTCTTAGATCTGTTGAAATCTGAGTGGATTGGGGAATTAATTCTTCTTCTTCTTCTTCTTCTTCTTCTTCTTCTTCTTCTTCTTCTTCTGTCATGTATCAACCTCAAATTGAGCACATTATAAATCAGGGATGGGGAAACTTTTGCTGCTCTAGATACCATTCGGACTATGACTCCCATCACCTGTCACCATTAGCCAGGCTGGCTGGGGCAGATGGGAGATGGAGTCCAACAACCTGGGTGGGTGGGCACAGTCTCCCCAGCATTGTGGTAAAACTTCATGATGAGAATGGTCAGAATTCAGATATGTCACAGGTCTTTGTTATAAGGATTCTCTCATGGACATGACCTAGGACTGGTCCGTAACTTGTGTACAGCAATATCATTATCATCAACAACAACTTTATTATTTATACCCCACCCATCTGGGCGGCTTCCAACACATATAAAAACATAATGAAACGTCAAACATTAAAAATTTCCCCAAACAGTGCTGCTTTCAGATGTCTTCTAAAAGTTGTCTAGTTGTTTATCTCCTTGACATCTGATGGGAGGGCATTCCAGAGGGAAGACGCCACTGCCAAGAAGGCCCTCTGCCTGGTTCCCTGTAACCTCACTTCTCACAAGTGAGGGAACCACCAGAAGGCCCTTGGAGCCGGACCTCAGTGTCAGGGCTGAATGATGGGGGTGGAGATGCTCCTTCACGGATACAGGGCTGAGGCCAATGAGGTTGAAGAGGAACATTTTTGTCTGGCACCTAAAGATGCATAATGAATGTGCCAGCTGAACCTCCCTGGGAAGAACGTTCCACAAATGGGGAGCCACTGGAGAAAAGGCCCGTTCTCATGTTGCCACCCTCCAGACATCTTGTGGAGGAGGCACATGAAAAAGGGCCTCAGATGATGATTGCAAAGTCTGAGTCAGTTTATATGAGGAGAGGAGATTTTTGATTCCAAGAACCCTGGGCATGTGTGGTAGCATCACAGGCTTCAGAACAGGCTTCCCTTTCCAAGGAATCAGGCGGGAGGGGAGGTCCTCTCCTCCCCACCCCACCATGTTTATTTAGCTTTCAATGGCTCCCTGAGGACAGCAGAGAAGACACAACCTTGTCCCTTCAGGTCCACGGTTCCTTCTGCCCTTCAGGAAGTCTTTAGCATTACTGGGTGAGCAACGAGAATCAAAATATGAGTGAAATTCTGCTTTGAAAAGATTGTCACTCTGCATTATCGTTTTCCCAAGTAATCTCGAAGGTCTCCGCCTTCTTCCATTTGCTAAGAGCGGGGCGGGGGGGGGGCACCACGCATATTATGCCAGCGAGCATCTTCCTGGGTTGTTAAACTCTTCCCTCCTGCATTCTCAGTAGGCCGTTGCTAAGCCAAATGCATCACTGTCAGGAATCAAGATGTTCAAGAAACGAAACAAGCACATAGCAAGGTGGGAAGGAATGTGGGATTGGCAGCATGAGCGTAGCCAGGATTTTTGTTGGGGGGGGCAGGCCTTTTGTTAGGGGGAGCAGAACCTCAGCTATGTATTTTTATTGATATGGGGGGGGCAGCTGGCCCTCCCTGCCCCCTTGGCTACGCCCATGATTGGCAGGCTGGTGTGTAATTGTTCCTTAATGAATGTGTTCCACCCTCCAGTGTCAACAGTGCTGCATCCTGAATCTGATGGGCTACATGGATGCCTGTTTCTCTTTCCACAGAGAGAAATCACTTGATTGATGGGAGTGGAGTGGACAGAGTTTATTCTTGGGGCTTCAGGGGTGCTTGACGACCTTGGGAATCCAACTAGAGAAGTGCAAAAAGATTTCTTTTAAAATACGAATGCATATCAGGAAATAAAGCTTGCTTGTTTTTAATACATTTGCACCCCACCCTTTCCCTGTCATGATTTGATCCCCACCCCACCTCATAAATCACGGCTCCCAAAGCCAGCAAAACAATAATGGGGGGGGGCCGCGGAAATCTCTGAATAATTTATTTTAAAATGCATCTTGAATTTTGTCAGTGGAATTATTAAAAGCCATTATATCTGTACTGGGTGCAGGGTAAGGCCTGACTGCCTGGCTATTCGAGGGCAAACAACCACCATTAGGGCAAATGTGGTATAGTGGCTTAGAGTGCTGGAACAGGACTGGGAGACCAAAGTTCAGATCCCTACCTGGCCATGAAACTCACTGGGTAACTTTGAGCCCGTCACTGTCTCTCAGTCTAACGTACCTCACAGGCTTCTTCTGAGGATCAGATGGGAAGAAGAGCAATCATGTGTGCCATCTTGAGCTCCTTGGAAGAAAGGTGGGATATAAAAGCCATAATAAATATATAATAAATAAATGTCTCACCAACCTCAGCCTGCCCTCAGCCAGCCCCCACCCCCCTGTCTTCTTCCTTACAACCAATCCAGGCGGCAGAGGTGTGTGTGTGTGGATTGGGATCCTGGATGCCAGCTTCCTCCTCTTCGTCTCAGTTTTCCCTGTGGAGCTCAAGATAAGGCTATCAATGGCTACTGGTCACGATGGCTCTGCTCTGCCTCCACGGCCAGAGGCAGTGATGCTTCTGAATACTAGTTGCTGGAAACCCCAGGAGGGCAAGAGGGCTCTTCCGCTTGTGGGCCTGCCCCTATTTTCCTGGGACAGTTCTGGATTTGCAGAAGCCATCCTGGTTCCTGATTTGATCCTGGAATGTCGTGCTTTTACTTAGGACGTCCCTATTTTCATCAGAGAAATGTTGGAGGGAATGGAGTTATGTGACCCCTGAGCCAAGGAGATAAGTAACTATACAACCTTTAGAAGACATCTGAACGCAGCCCTGTATAGGGAAGTTTTTTCATGTTCAATGTTTTATTTTATTTTTTATATGTTGGAAACTGCCCAGAGTGGCTTGGGCAACCCAGTTAGATGGGTGGGGTATAAAAAATAAAAGTATTGTTGTTGTTGTTGTTGTTGTTGAATTAGGACATCCTTATTTTCATTGAAGAAATCTTGGAAGCTCTATTTCCCACAAACATCTGGTTAGCCGCTGTAAGAACAGAATGCTGGACTAGATAGGCCTTCTCATGTAGGGTATTGAATATTGGCATAATGCCAGGGACTGTGCTGAGGAGGAATGGTGGGAGCCTCTCCCTCCCCCTGCTTCTGATCAGGATCCTGAATCTTTCCAGGAGCAGGGAAGTAGTACAGTGGTACCTCGGGTTACATATGCTTCAGGTTACAGACTCCGCTAATCCAGAAAAAGTACCTTGGGTTAAGAACTTTGCTTCAGGATGAGAACAGAAATCGTGCTCTGGCAGCGCAGCAGCAGCAGGAGGCCCCATTAGCTAAAGTGGTGCTTCAGGTTAAGAACAGTTTCAGGTTAAGTACGGACCTCCAGAACGAATTTAGTACTTAACCCAAGGTACTACTGTATAGATTTGGAACAGTGGTTTGCAGAGGGACATAGTTTAGAAAGCCAAAGCTGGGAAGAACTGGGTGGGGGACAGCTAGAGGAGAAGAGCTGGGAGAGAGAGAGTTAACAGACTCGTTGTCTCTGGAAAGCTTCTCTAGCCACTCAGCCCAAGGGCAGCACAGAAAGTACAGTGGTTGCGAGATCAGGTTACAAGATGTGATAGCAACAAGGGTGACTTGGGAGGAAGTGGGTGGAACCCTTAATTGGGAGCACCTTCATTCCTAGGAAATGGATTCTTTGTTCTCTTGCTGTGATCATTAAAGTTCTAACTGGTAAGAAAACTCCTTTCCCTTCGTTCTACTTATCTACTGCCCCAGGGGGGAGGAAGTCGATTTCCTGAAGCCTGACACATAACTAGAATTAGATGACTCTGCCTGTCATGGACTCTGGCTCCTGCTCGCCTCCCAGCCTTCCACTCCCCTGGTCCCAATAGGCACCAGCCATCGTGGCTGTCATTGCTACAATCCTTAGTGACTCTGGGGTCTTGGAGCCGGCCACTTGTGAGTCTGGGGGCTTCCCTTCAAATCCAGGAGTCCCAAACTTCCACATTCCTCCAAACGGCACGTGCAGAACTGAGCTCTGCTGTCCCCGCGGTGATTGGGGAAGAAAAATGATCAGAACTGCCAATACGTTAAGCTTAAAGCTGAGGATACATTTATTTCCTCAAGTGCTTAATGGTAATTGCACCCGGTATTTCATGCGCCAGGAAGTGAGTCGATAGGAACCTGCTGTTAGCTGCTTTAAGAGATAGATGTCTATAGATTCTATAGACAGAAAGTCAGGAGATGACTTCAGAGGCTAGAGCAGTGTCCAGGGATTGATTCCCCCCCCCCCCCAGAAAGTAAATTGATCATTTTGTGTTTGTTGTCTATAGATAGCAACAAATGACTAAGATGAAGGGGGGAAAAGTAAAATGGGCAGCTTTGTTAAGGGAGAGGGAAAGGTTATTTTGCCCTATAGTAAGTGGCAGAAATGAATTTAATAATGCGAAAGAGTGAGCGAGAAATGTTATATTTTTAACACACACACACACACACACACACACACTTTTTTTGCTTTGGAAGTTTCATTTTAATTCTGTGAATAAGATTTGTTAGGAAAGCTGTCTCAGCACAGTGTGAGGTTTAGGAGCTCTGACAGTGACAGGATAAGTTGGTAATCATATATTAGACAGAAGGCATGGCAAAGGGAAACACATTTTCAAGTTGTGCCTTTGCTTATATATATTTCAACACTGTGGTAAGTTATCATTCTGCATGCACAAAAACCCCAGATCTAGCTGACCTGGAGTTGCAATCAAGCAAACGTCCAAGAAAGGTTCTGGCTACACACCAACCTGTCGTTTCTTATGGCTGACTGTTCTGGACAGTCAATAGCCCAAAATGAATTGTTGAGTTGCTGAACGCAGTGTTTGTTTATTTGTTTCTCTGTGGGGAGTAAAGAGCAGCAACCAAGATAAGGCAGTCTTGTGTCCTAAGACAGAAGACAGTTCTCTATCCAAAGGCGTCAGCTGTTTGAAAATCTTCCCATTCCAAGTGCATTTTAAAGATAAATAACCATAAATGGGGCAGTAGGAGGCCAAGAAGAAGCTCATTAAGAGCATCTGGATGGACTGCTGTTTGAGGGCTGTCCTGTTTAGTTTTAAAAACAAAGAATCTATAAAAAAGGGAGATCAGGAGCCTTGAAATTTCCTCTCAGCACCAGTCATCAAACAGAGCATCAAACATAGTACAGTGGTACCTCGGGTTACAGGCGCTTCAGGTTACGTGTTTTCGGGTTGCGCACCGTGCCGAACCCAGAAGTACCGGAACGGGTTACTTCCGGGTTTCGGCGCTCACGCATGAGCAGAAGCACTAAATCGTGCTATGCGCAAAAGCGCTGAATTGCGACCCCCATGTGCCTGCATAGGAGCCATTTACACTCCCCTTAGCCTCATTAACAGCTCCCTTGACAGTCTCCACTGCCTGTATTCAACGGGGTTTAGAATTAACTGAAACGCAGTGAAGTGAGTTGTTGTGTGTGCCTTGCTTATTACTTTAACTTCCTGCTCCTGTCAGCTACTAATTTGCAAGTGTTTGTGGGCAGGGTATCTCTAACACTGTTTCCAAGTATCATTTTCTCTCTCTTTCCCTTTCCCTCCCCTTCAAATGCCTAGTAATAGTGTTTGAAAGTACTTTTCCAGCCCATTTGAAAACCCCCCAATTTTGAGCTGAACAGCACCTGGTGAAGTCTCATACCGTCTCTAAATCGTTTGCAGAGAGTTTCACTTAAGAGTCATGATTACAGTTTACTGGCCTTCCCTATGTATTCCTCCAAGAAAGGGAGAGAGGGAGGGTTGCAGGGAGAGGAGACGATGGGGGCAGAAAACCAAAGAATAAGCAATTGGTTTGTTTCCTCAAATGGCGTTTATTGCTTTTTTGGTTTCCAACAAAAATAGCCGTTAGAGTCATTTTCAGGATAACACAAAGAGAGATCCTTGAGACACACACACACACAGCAGTGGTGTTTGTCATTCTCAGTGGCATCGGGGTGAGGCTAAACTAAATTTCGGGGCACTGGGCGGATCTTTGCACCTCGGCGCCCCATTTGCTAAAGACGGCCCTGCATAGGATGCACAGTTAGGCTGACAAGATAGGCAGGAGAGCTGGGCTTCTGTTCGCTTGAGGAGTTGTGTATAAAATGGATTTTGGCAGGTGTAGTTTGTCACTCAGGGAGTGGGGTGGGGGGGAACAGCACACTGAATTCTGTCTTCAGTGCAGCTGTTCTCGTGGTCACTATGGGTACCAGCTGGTTCAGGTTATACCCCAGCCTGCAATTCCTTACCTACTTTGTGGCTTCTCTAAATCAGGGACGTCTCTGGAAAATAGGGACATTTGGAGGGTCTGCACGCATGTGGAAGTCACTGTTTGTTTGAACCAGTATTTCCATGTGGGGACTATGCATACAGTTGCCAGGCCTGAAACTGTAGATTTGTGGAGGAAACAGTTCCTATGTGTAGAATTGTGGCTGCCCTTTTTTTCAAGCAGCTGCAATTGTGTGCATTGCATCAGTCACATGGAGGAAATAGTTCTTATACCGGCCTTCTGCCTACCTGGTGGGGTAGCTTCCTTCCGGGGTTCCTACTGGGCAAGTAAGATCCTCTCCTTCAAAAAGAAACTTAATTTCATCCTTTGAACACACTATATAATTCAGCCATACCTTACTGGGTTTGATGTCAGAATCATGGAGGTGCTTTATATAGCCTTGCAATCCAAATAGCCTCTCCTGACCTAAGAGTCTGTGGATTCAATTATTGATATCAGATATGCTGCCTTGATGGCTTGGGCTCCTTCCGTCTCTGACAACACTGATGGATCAAGAGAGAGAAAGAGAGAGAGAGCATAGCACTGAGATTTCTAATTTAAATTGGAATTTGCTCTTTAGCAGGCATGATGAGCAAGAGATTCACCAAACATAGCCTCCTCGGTGCTTAAATTGCTTTTTCGGTTGGTCCCATGCACAAAAAATGTTAAGCAAATACAACAAAATAATGCTGTTCTGGCAAAAGTTCAAAGTAATGTTGTGGATGATTGTGGGAATGCTACAGATGTGGCAGGCAAGCCTAACAAAATTTGTCAGGAAGTGTCAGATGTAAATTGGGAGCAATTAGCGAGAAGAGAGGAGTTTGTGCCTGAAATAGAAATTAGATGCCAAGTTTAAATACGTGAGAAAAGTAAATACCCATCTTTTCCCAGGAGAAATTATTTGGGGCTATTTAAATATGTCAAAGGGACTCCAGGAACCAAATACACATTTATTTATTATTATTATTTTTTTAAAAAGGAATCCTCTAAAATTTAGGTCAGTTCCCTCCCTCCACTGCTGTGAATTATCACAGAGCAAGCAGTTTAGTGAGTTAATCTGGACAACGATTTCCTGAGTAAGTTACCTTATTGAGCTGTGCATTTGTGCTACAACCTGTCAGGAGGGGAGATTCTGGCTCTCTGGTCAGGTGCAGAAGCGTGGAATGATAAGGCTATAATAGCAATGATATCTGTGTGCAAATATAGAGGCTGTATGCCCCAGCTGCCCTGGGATTGCAGAGCTGGAGGGAGCACACTATGGTCTCTGCCATCAGCCAAGCAGTGGTGTCTGGCATCCATTGTAATAATAATAATAATAATAATAATAATAATAATAATAATATATTTATACCCCGACCATCTGACTGGGTTTCCCCAGCTACTCTGGGCGGCTTCCAACAAAATATTAAAATACAATAGTCTATTGTCCGCTTCTGCCAAGTGTGTGATTGGTAGGACCAAAAGAAGGGAGGTCAATCACAGGCAGGCAGGTGTGAGATATCTGATGACCGTCAAAGCTTGATAGGGCAGTGGTCCATTTGCCTAATAATAATAATAATAATAATTTATTTATTTATACCCCACCCATCTGGCTGGGTTTTCCCAGCCACTCTGGGCAGCTCCCAACAGAGTATTAAAAACACAATAAAACATCAAACATTAAAAACTTCCCTGAACTGAAATAGCCTTCAGATGTCTTCTAAAAGTCAGATAGTTGTTTATTTCCTTGACATGTGATGGGAGGACGTTCCACAGGGCAGGCGCCACTATCGAGAAGGCCCTCTGCCTGGTTCCCTGTACCCTCACTTCTCACTGTGAGGGAACCACCAGAAGGCCCTCGGAGCTGGATCTCAGTGCCTGGGTAGAACAATGGGGGTGGAGACAGTCCTTCAGGTATACTGGGCTGAGGCCATTTAGGGCTTTAAAGGTCAGTACCGACACTTTGAATTGTGCTCGGAAATATACTGGGAGCCAATGTAGGTCTTTCAGGACCGGTGTTATATGTCTCAGCGGCCACTCCCAGTCACCAGTCTAGCTGCTGCATTCTGGATTAATTGTAGTTTCTGGGTCACCTTCAAAGGTAGCCCCACATAGAGCGCATTGCAACAGTCCAAGTGGGAGATAACTAGAGCATGCACCACTCTGACGAGATAGTCTGCGGGCAGGTAGGGTCTCAGCCTGCGTACCAGGTTGTCCTAGTGAGCCAGCCTCCACCACAGCTAGGGGAGAACATAATGGCAAACAGGAGATCACATTGGTCCCTTCTATAGGCTAGAGGAAGAACATCTATGAGGAGTTTGCTTCCTTACTCCCCACCAGAAAAAATGCTTATAAGAACTTTGTAACTAAGAGCATGAGTTTGCTTTTCTCCTCCTCCCTCCCAATTCCTTTTCCTTTTGTGACATGTCTTTTAGAGAGTTGGCCTTTGATCAGGGACTTATCGCTGATCTTTGTAAGCCATTTTGGGAACCTTTCGGATTGAAGAGCCAGGTGAAGATGCTTCAGAACCTTCTCAAGTCTTTCTAGATGCAGTGAAAAGTCACGGAACATCTGACCCCAGATCCTCATTGGTCCTATTCCTAGTTTATATTAGTTTGACAATTATAATCAAAGAAGTCAAGATTGTCACACATTAGAAAAAGTGTAGAACGGGTTTTTAAACAAACAAATAACCAGGCAATACTCACGTAGAGTTTCAACACACCTGAAACTCTCAATAATAATAATGGTCATAGTAAAACATCAAACATTAAAAATTTCCCTATATAGGGCTGCCTTCAGGTGTCTTCTGAAAGTTGTATAGCTATTTATTTCCTTGATATCTGATGGGAGTGTCAGTTTGCATTTCTTAGTACAGAAAGTATTGATCTGATGTGTAGAGATCTTTCCTATTCTGATGAATTCAAGAGGGTTCTGGAAGCCTTTTCTTTCTATATGTGAAAGAAGCTGGCAGAAAGTTTTTTGTTTGGGTTATACCTTCTGGGAAGCTGAGTACAGCTGGTTTAAACTGGTTCTGCTATCCTTTCTGTCATGGTCGTGCTGTCTATAATAGTAAGGCCAGGAGGAGCCTGGGTTCCTCACTTACTTTCTCTTTCTCTTTGATCTAGTGTTCTGTTCTGTATGCTAGTGTTAAGGTTTAGTCTTATTATAAGTACAGTATTGTAAGTTTTATTGTAAGTGCTGCAACTGGGTTTTGATGGACTGTGCCAATCCTGAATGTATTGGATTTGTGACCATTATGCTCATTTGCCTTCAGTAGCAAGTAAAGCTCTGCTGGATGAAGTACAGTTTGCCTCGGGTCTATTTTTTGGGAACTCTGCTATGTGTTTCAGTTTTTTTCCTTCCCAGAAGAGGCTGGGGCAACAGGGAGAGTGTTCCACAGGGCAGGCACCACTACCGAGAAGGCCCTCTGCTTTGATCTGCCTCACTGCTGGATTCCATTGATCCTCCACAAAAATTTGACATCCCCCCCCCAATTACCCATCAAGGGAATGTGAAGCAGAAAAAAGGCACCCACGCATGCCTGGTGAACTGGCTGCACCGACCACATACAGTGGTACCTCGGGTTACATACGCTTCAGGTTACACACTCCGCTAACCCAGAAATAGTGCTTCAGGTTAAGAACTTTGCTTCAGGATAAGAACAGAAATCAGGCTCCGGCGGTGCAGCAGCAGCAGGAGGCCCCATTAGCTAAAGTGGTGCTTCAGGTTAAGAGCAGACCTCCAGAACGAATTAAGTACTTAACCTGAGGTACCACTGCACATATTTCTAGGCCCAGTTTAGGTGTCAACAGCCTTAAATGACTTAGAAGTCCTCTTTACAATCAAGTGGTGCATACATTTTCTTTAGTAAATAAATAAAACACAAGTGGCCCCATTGGGGGGGGGGGTTTAAAGTAAAATATTTTTACGTCAGCCTGCTTTCTTTTTATTAAATTGCTGCTGCCTTTATTAACTGCTGTTGATACGAACTGCCACCGCTCCATTTTAAGGAAATTGCAATGTGGTTTTAATTGGATGATGATGATTGCATATCTAAATGTGTATAATTAGGTCTGTATATAGAAAGGACAACTGTGCCCTGAAAGGCAGCCTATGAATCAGGTTATTTCTAAACAAACAAACAGGAGGTGGTCCTTTCAACCCCCAGGGATAATGGGTTCATCTGGTAAGAAATACTTCCTGCTCCATGTTTAGCACTGTTACACCTGGAATGATGTATCTGGAAGTGTCCTTTTGGTAGCAGCCTTTAACGAAGGAGTACTGCGGAAATATAGAGGCCAATTAGTCAGAGCTTATACCGAACGTGCCCTTATCATTCACAGACAGGGACCAGTCTCCTGCGAGGGATCAGTCAAAAGAGGTTAGTCTCCTCTCCGCAGGCTGGAAGCAGATCCTGAGCAGACATTGGGTTCAGTGTCTCGAGTCTCGTATCAATCACCTTGTTCAATTCCTGATTCAGCGGCACTAACTCATGTGCTTCTTCCGTATCTCTCTCTCCCTTCCTCTCAGATCATACACACATTCTCATCATGTCTTCTCACCTCCCTTAAGCATTGACACATCCTTCACACACAGTAGCTGAATAGGTTCTGCTGAAGCAGAAAAAAAAATAAGCAATCTTCCTTTTGTCAGGTTGATTATCCAATCTTTCCTTTCGGGAACTGAAGTGTACTTGGGCCTCCCCGTTTCCACAACCGCTCTATAGTGGCTTTACTCTGCGCATGGTGAAATGCGCCTTTGTCTGCTAAGTGCAACAATTTTGAGCTGGAATCAATAACACTCCAGTTGTTAGCTTTGATTTGTTCATCCCGGTGACTTCTATAATGCCATTTTTCTTTGGTGATTTAATATTGGGAGTTTATGATGAAGCTGCCTTGAGGACAAAACAAGGACACAGAGCTTTTCTGTTATGGGCCCTTTCTTTGTTAAGGAGACATCAGCATTTTATAGAATCATAGAATAATAAAATTGTGGAGTTGGAAGGGACCATGAGGGTCATCTAGTCCAACCCTCTGTAATGCAGGAACCTTTTGCCCATCGTGGGGCTCAAACTCATGACTTTGAGATACATGGTCTATAGATGGTCATGGTCTTCATGCAATAGCTAAGGTTAAGACCACTCAGTGCTAAATTACCATTCCAATGTTGACCAACACAAGACCAAGAAGGCCTGAATGTTAGTTATACAAAACAAATAAGATGATAATGAATAGGAATACAAATTACTATATAAAATAAATTTTCAGTTTCTAAACTATCCTTAAAGAAATAACACACACACACACACACACACACACACACACACATCCCACAGGCATCTGGTTGGCCACACAGAAAACAGGATGCTGAATTAAATGGACCTCTGGTCTGAACAAGTAGGGCTCTTCTTCTTGTGCACTTTTAGCCTTAATTCGTCCAATTTTGAAAAGTCTGTAATAACCATATATATATATAATAATATGTGATTTTAAAAAGTGGGAAGGGGGAAACCCTCTCAAATGATTTGAGGGCTTTTGCATCACATGGCTCTGTGTTTAAGGAAGGTCATGATGAATTAGCTTCTCTTGCTATCTTCCAGATCCTCGCCATCTCTGTGGTGGAATTATAGCTTTGCTAGGGAGATGCCGACCAAATGTTAGAAATCTTTGAAATTGGCAGCAAGGCTAATCTTGCCACTTAGAGCTTAACATTCCTAAACGCATCAGTAGGAGAGGAGGGTCAAGTGGGAGGACTGGTCTACTGGCTACAGTCGTTGCATCAGTTCTTTTTCTTCTTCAGTAGGAGAGCCTTGGGGGTTGTTTGTTTTTTGCAGTTTCTGTGGGGATGGTGTATACTGTGGAGCAGGCCGCTTCCCGGAGAAAGATCACAGCAGAAACCCAGATGGCAAGGCGGCTGGAGTTCCAGTACCTTGGATAGCTCCATTTGCACAACTTGCTCCAACCGAAAGCTGGAGGTTGACTGAAGCTTTCTAAGCCCTTCCACCCAGCTAAGCACCACACAGCCTCTTAAAGGGCTAATCTCCTTGGCCTAAAGGCATGTGCTTCTCCTTCTACCTGTGTGTTCTTGCCTCCCATGGTCCTTGTGCTAGGCAGGTATTGTGCTTGACACCTCAGCCTTTGCTCCGATGGTCTTCTGGTGGTTCTCTCATTGCAAGAAGTGAAGTTGCAAGGAACCAGGCAGAGGGCCTTCTTGGCAGTGGCACCCTCCCTGTGGAATGCCCTCCCATCAGATATCAAGGAGATAAAGAACTACACAACTTTTAGAAGACATCTAAAGAGACCCCTGTATTGGGAAGTTTGAAGTTTTATTATGTCTTTATATGTGCTGGAAGCCGCCCAAAGTGACTGCGGAAATCCAGTCAGATGGGTGGGGTATAACTAATAAAATTATTGTAATTATTAGATTCGGGATCAGAAAACTGATTTCAGTTCCTTAGCCAGAGATATAGCAGCCCTGGACATGACCACCTCATCCTCCTCTGTCTCTGAGCCTTGGCTTTTGCTCAAGTTTGGGGCCACGGGGAGAGGTGCCCCAGTTCCTTCTGTTGCCTTCTAACCCCCTTTCTGCTTTTGGATGGTACCAGTTGCTAGTGATAATGTTCAAGGAGAAAGAGGTGGATGGGACAGACTTGCTCTCAGACAATAAGAACATGTTGTCTGCTGACAGAATGCATGTTGCACTGAGCGAAGGCTCAATTTGCTACACTATGCAATACACACACAAGCAAGTCTGGGATAAGCTGTCACTAAAGAGTGAGAAACTGTTGTTTTCTGAAATAGCTCAATAACATTTGCATTCCTATGAAAAAGTGAATACACTTTCTCTATATAGCAATTTCATGGTTGGGGGAAAGAGTTGATTGCTGCTGAGAAATGGATAATTCATCATCTCAGTCTTGAGTAAGATACTTAATGGCATTCAGATGAGATATACAAGGTAACCTTAATCCTGTTTTCTTTAGTACATTCCCCCCTCTTATTTGAAATACCTGAAAAGATGTACAGTATCATATTAAGAAGCTCCCAATGCATTTGCTGACACACACACACACACACACACACACACTACAATATTCATTGTATTTCAGAAAATAATGTCCTTTTTAAGAAAACAAAAACAAAAATACACCACACAGCCTTTAAATGATTTTGAATTAGATGTCTAATTTAATTATTTAGGAATCCAAAGTAATTGAGGATCTTCACGGCACGATCCTACATTCTAGTTATGCTGCCTGGGGAGAGGGGCAGAGATAATATCACTACTATGCCAAAAGAATGGTCGTCTTATCCTATGTGTCCTCAGGAAAGCACACAAACTCACAATACTGGAGACATTCCCCCTGTGCTGCAACATGCCAAATAGTGTCCCCAGTGTGGTTCACTCCAGATGATGCTGGACCATCAGCCTTGGTTCTCATGGCCAATGGACAGGGATGATGGCAGTTAGTCCAACAACATTTGGAGGGAACCACCTTGGCTTACCAAAATCTGAAGGCAACCCTGTATCAGGAAATTTTTTAGTGCCTGATGTTTTACAATTTTTTATGTGCTGTAAGCCACCCATTTTTTAAAAAAATACATTGAATTTTCCATAAGCCCCACCATCTACGGCCACATTGTTTATTGCACTTAAAACACACTTAAAACATTTTATTTGCAGCTGTATAGCTGAGTCCTTGGACACTGAAAAAACAGCAGAATTCTTTTTTATATTTTATTTATGATTTTCAGTTTTATACATTTCAATAATTTTACAATCATTTTAACATTTCAAAACCTGACTTACTCCCTCCTCTTTCTGCGGTTCTTCAAATTTATTTTGACAATTTTCTGCATATCCCAATTAACTTAATTTGCTCATTTATTCATCTGCTTTAAATATAAACTCTTGTTAAACTGCAGGTTATCACAATAACTCCACCAATATTCTTATATGTTTATGATTTGTTTGTAAATATTCTATAAACCATTTCCATTCTTTTATAAAAAGTTTGCTATCTCGGTTTCTTATTTTTCCGGTAAGTTTTGACATTTCTGCATATTCCATAAGTTTTGTATCCAGCCTTCTTTTCTTGGGACTTCTTCTTCTTTCCAAGCAGTGCAGCTTCAAAAACTGAAACGTTTCTCCCAAGCTTGCCATATAAGGAAGATACCAGAGCAGAGGAAGGAGTGGGAGCTCTTTTGTGATTGACAGGCCAGAGAAACCACAGGGAGGGAAGTGGGTCTCTTTTAGTCTCTCCCCACTGCCCCCAAATAAGCCTTAAATGTGTCTAGTACAAAGCCGCCTGTATCTGTTCTTCTGAAAACTGTCGTATTTCATGCTTTGCTGCACCTCTTTGATGTGTGCTATTTTCATACAAATTGCCCGTAAAACAATGGGTGAGCTTAAGTGAATCCCTTTTAACCACTTCAGAACTGTAAACTGGCCTTGCAAGAAAAAACTACTGCAGTTATCCTTCGGAAATTTGCCAGTACAGTCATACCTTGGGTTATAGCTGCTTCAGGTTCTGTTTTTTTGGGTTGCGGACCGCCGAAACCCAGAAGTACCAGAATGGGTTACTTCCGGGTTTCGGCAGTCACGCATGCGCAGAAGCCCTAAATCGTGCTTTGCGCATGTGCAGAAGTGCTGAATCGCAACCTGCGTGTGAGCAGGCACACAGACGCGGGTTGCGAACGCTGCGGGTTGCAAATGTGCATCCCGCATGGATCATGTTCGCAACCCGAGCATCCACTCTATTCATTCCCTCGGAAGGGGCTACTGTGCCTGCAGATTTAATCCAGTCTATAAGGGTGTCATCCCTGACTTTTAGCCATTCCCCCGGCGCATCAGAGATGTTCTGTTGGCACATCTGTCAGGCAGTGATGTATCTTGCATTACCCTGACATAACCTCTCAGCCGCGGCACATCTCAAGACCTGGATTGCTCTGTTAATTTCCTTCCCATTAGTTTATCCTGTGCTCTCCAGCTCTAAATGTAGCGAGGGAAAGGACCAAATGGAAGAAAATTTGATTAAGGAAACGATTAACTTGTCATCAGCATAATCTCAGCAATCCTTAAATAGCGCCTTCTAATTCATGCATGTAAAGGACGTTAAGGAATATATTGCTCTAGCAAGATGCTCACCAAGTGGGAAGAGTATTTGAAATGGGCAGCATAGCCTAGTTTGTCACTGGAGGCTCTGAATTTTCATACTTACAAATGCAAGAGGAGGCTGAGAGAGCGAGAGAGCTGGTCCACCGGCGGCTGGTGTTAAAATAGCCCTTAGCTCTGCATCAAGAAAACCCTTCATCAAGGCTGTTTCTAAAAAAAAAAAAGATAAAATTTGACTGCTGCTATAATGATTATAGCAAAAGAAAGAAAGAAATCTAGGGGAAACTTGTTAGAATTCCTGATCTATGATTGCAGTCATAGGATTGTTGTCTTTCACATGACAGTGTATGTTTTGACTCCACAGAGTGGGATGTGATGAAGACAGGATGTTTGTGTTACTGTGTTCTGTGAAGTGGGACTATTGTCCTTTGTTCTTTTTCTCTTTGCTGTCTGACGCTAGAGAGAGAGGGAGCCATGTTGCAGTGCCCCGTGTGTGTTTATATGTAAATAAAGTAGATTAGCCAAAATGCTGAGTTGCTGAGGTCTGTTACGCATGATGCGCAAACTCTGCGGATCCCGAAGTGTGCCAACGTCTGTTGGCATTGGTCACTGTGATGTTTGGGCTGAAGAAAGCTTATGAAGCTGAACGATTGACCAGGAGGGAGGGAACATGCCAGTCGGGCATGTGTCTCTGCCAGAGTCCTACTCAAGTGTAGGCTGAACTCCTGTGCTTTGCGAATGGCTTCGTGAAATTTGCCTTCATATAGCAGTGAGTTCGGACAATCGTCAGTGACTGGAAATGATTTGTTGGCATCTGTCTGGAGAGACAATGGAGTGCGCCTCCGGGGGTGAAGTCAAACCACTGTGATACCAGCACTGAAGTGACCTTCCCAGGGCACAAGCCTGGGCAATGTGCTTGGAGGTCCTGGGCTGCTGGCCTTGCTGATGTGGTTCAAAGAAAAGCAGAGGAATACCATTGGCACCAGCATTCCTACATGGCAGGAGTTTGGATGACTCTCTGAATCCCTTCCACCTCTACAATTCTATGGTTCTGGGACCCTGTGCTATGCAGCTGGCAGAGTTCTGGGTAATTAATATCCTGCGAAGTTGTTGGAGCTTCCCTGACTCACCAGTAGTACTGCTTTGTTAACCTATAAACAAGCAAACCATTAGAAATATTATTAACATGACACAGCCTTCCCTCTGTATTTCAATTAAAGTGTCCTACATATTTATTACTTGAAGACGGAACTATAAATTTGTAAGTTCATATTATAGGGGAAAAAGCAATTCATATTAACATTATGCCTTCCTTTCCAGTACTCACTGAAGGCATGCCATTCTATCTCAAATCTTGATTTTTTATTATCTTCCAATTCTTAACCTAACACACTCTGTAATTCAGTCAGTTGTCAGACCTTCCAAGTGTCCCTATTTTACAGGGGTGTCCCTGATTTAGAGAAGCCATCCCGGTTTCTGACTTGATCCCGAAATGTCACATTTTTCCTTAGGATGCCCCAATTTTCATTGAAGAAATGTTGGAGGGTATGGAGTTATCCGACCCCTGACCTTCCTGAAGGCAATCCTATACAGTGGTACCTCGGGTTAAGAACTTAATTCGTTCTGGAGGTCTGTTCTTAACCTGAAACTGTTCTTAACCTGAGGTACCACTTTAGCTAATGGGGCCTCCCGCTGCCTCCACGCAATTTCTGTTCTCATCTTGAAGCAAAGTTCTTAACCCGAGGTACTGTTTCTGGGTTAGCGGAGTCTGTAACCTGAAGCGTCTGTAACCTGAAGCGTCTGTAACCCAAGGTGCCACTGTATAGGGAAGCCCCCCCCCAATGTTTAATGTTTTATTATGTTTTTATATATGTTGGGAGCTACCCAGTGTGGATGGGGCAACCCAGTAAGATGTGTGGGGTATAAATAGTAAAATTATCATTATGGAATGGGGCATCCCTATTTTCATCAGACAAATGTTGGAGCGTATGAATTGTTTCATTTGCCAAGCTCCACTTATCCAATCACTTCTTGTTAAAGCGTTAATATTTTTCCAATTCTTTGCCATGACCGACTGGGCTGCTGTTAATAAATACGAAATCGTTACATTACTTACATTGCTTTAGGTATATTTGAATGATGAAATCTTTCATTCTGCCTTTAGTTAGTATTTGAGACTCTCTGGAGCTGGTTTTGGAGGTAGACAGGAGGACTGAGGGAGGAGGGGGAAAGGGAAGTCCTACTGAATGAACAGAAGTTGACTTACCTAATGTTGGATCCCAGCCAAAAAGATTTAGCAGGGAAATCCTATATATGGAATTCATTTCCAGGCAAGTGGGTGCTGAACTACAGCCTTGTAGCACAATCCTATCTATGTTTACTTGGAATCAAGATCCCCAGAATTCAAAGGGGTTTACTCCCCAGTAAGAGCACATAGCATTTCAGCCTCAAAAGTATTTTACATATTTGCATGGTTGCCACCATTAAGAGATTCTGGTTTCTTCAATGTCCCTTTATAACCCCATAATAAATTAATGAACGGTATTGCTCTTTTGCATGCCAAACATTAGTTTGATGTGCAAGAGATCATCCTATTTATGTTTCTAACCTCACAAGTTGAGGCCCAATATATTTGAGCAAGAAGCATCACTAAATCTTTTAGATTTCTGCAATATAGCCAAAGAGACTCTTTGGTATTTTCTTGTTAGCCTAAATGAAGATTTTACTTCGCATGTATGTGTGCAAATGTGAAACTAAAATGAGTGATGGGGACATTTTCAGATATAGGAACTTAGGTAAGATTATTGTTTTACTTCCTGCTCTACATGCAGATCTTTTTATGTTTCCACAAAGAGAAATATATTTATAGAATGTTGATCAGATCTGCTGCTAAACAGATACCAAAAAATGTGATTAATTGTATTTCATAACTGTGTTATTGCATTCTTGTCTTTCTCTACTAAACCAATTCCTATTAATTTTGTTTCTGTTTGCATACTGACATTCACCATAATTTTCAATTATTTTTCAGAATGAATTTAATTATTCTTCTGCTGACAACATAATATTGTCCACTATAGCAACACATCTTGTGTTTCTTAGATCCAGTCTTAGATCTTTGGATAACTTGATCTGCCATTACTTTTCCTGCAAGTGGTTATAACCTTAATGTAGAAAGCAGCACTGACACAGGACAACTTTGTCATATAACCCTAATTTTCTTTTCTAAGGTATGGTTTGAGGAACTTATTTATAGAAGAAAAAATGTATGAAAGTATGAAAAATAGATGTACAGCATATTTTATAGAAGGATTTTTAAAGGGGGGGGGACATGAATTCAGGTTACAGGTAGATTTAGAAATATATGTAAGAGACACCCAATTCCAGGCTTCATCCCTCAGTAAAAGCCCTAGGCTTGATTTCAGAGAGAAATGGGCCAACCATTTCTTGCCAATGTCATTCTGTATAATAATTTCCTGTTTCTCAGGGAATTATTAAAAAAAAACATTTCACAGCTTGCCTTCAATGGAAGATGGAATCACAGCAGCTAGATCTAATCTACCACTTAAATCTTCTATTAAAAGCCTTAATCCTCCAAGTGCTTTCCCAGAGCAAGTTGCTTTGAAGTCAATTCAGAGCGCTCAGGGGTTCCCATTGGCAAAAGTGCTTTGAGGTTTGAGCTGTCAAATAGCAAAGCAATCAGAAAATATGACAAGTTGCTCAAGATGACATTTGTGAAGATTTTAAACTAACTTTTGCATTAGATCAGCTCTAAAAAAAAAAAAAAAAAAGGCCCGAGGAGCCAGAACCGAGAAAAATATGTTGTTATAGCTACTGGCTGACCATTCCTTTGTTAAGCGAGTTGCTGGTGAACAGCCCAGAAATTAATGGCCAATGTTTCGTCCAGCGGGAGCTAATATTTGGAGGAAGAACAGTTCGCAATCCCTCTATGTGTGCTTGAAGGAAGGGGGCCATCTGGGCTTAGAAGAACTGACCCCATAATTACATCCATCTCAAGCAGCAACCTTTTAATGAGGGTGAAAGAGGAGAGTGCAAAATATGGTCTGAAGCTCAACATTAAAAAAACGAAGATCATGGCCACTGGTCCCATCACCTCCTGGCTAATAGAAGGGGAAGAAATGGAGGCAGTGAGAGATTTTACTTTCTTGGGCTCCATGATCACTGCAGATGGTGACAGCAGCCACAAAATTAAAAGACACCTGCTTCTTGGGAGAAAAGCAATGACAAACCTAGACAGCATCTTATAAAGCAGAGACATCACCTTGCTGACAAAGGTCCGTATAGTTAAAGCCATGGTTTTCCCAGTAGTGATGTATGGAAGTGAGAGCTGGACCATAAAGAAGGCTGATTGCCGAAGAATTGATGCTTTTGAATTCTGGTGCTGGAGGAGACTCTTGAGAGTCCCATTGGCTGCAAGAAGATCAAACCGATCCATTCTGAAGGAAATCAGCCCTGAGTGCTCACTGGAAGGACAGATCCTGAAGCAGAGACTCCAATACTTTGGCCACCTCATGAGAAGAGAAGACTCCCTGGAAAAGTCCCTGATGCTGGAAAAGATGGAGGGCACAAGGAGAAGGGGACGACAGAGGACGAGATGGTTGGATAGGGTTCTTGAAGCTACCAGCATGAGTTTGACCAAACTGCGGAAGGCAGTGGAAGACAGGAGTGCCTGGCGTGCTCTGGTCCATGGGGTCACGAAGAGTCGGACACGACTAAACAACTAAACAACAACAACAAGCAGCAACCTGGACTCTGAAACAGAATAGGAGGAGACTGGTAGATCTGGAAAACTAGCGCTGATCCCAGAACTAAAGCCCATGTGTTTAGCGAGGCTTGCCAAGCCTCTCTGGTTTGCAAGGCTGTTTTAGACAAACCATGCTCACACCGACACCTGACATCATATATTTATTTATTTTTCAATTTTTTAAAAATTAATTTTCCAAATTTATAACAAACATAAAAGAAAAACATTACAATATAAAACAAACAAACATTTATCCTAACTGTTAAAATCCCAATTTTGTTATCATTGTTGGGTGACTTCCTCAAATCCCCCTAGCTGAGTTTCCATATAAGTAATTGTGGCAGTTTTCCAATACTTCTTTCAAATGAGATAAACTTAGTCAATTAACATCTTTCTTTCTTTTCATATTATCCTCTATCCATAATGTTATACAATCTAACATATTTAAATCCTAGGCCAGTTTGGTACTTACAAATAATTCTACTTATATTATCTTAGCATATTTAACTAAATAATCCTTAAATTTCTTTCATTCTTCTTGGTGCGCCTCCTCTTTCTGTACGCGGATTCTTCCAGTCAGGTCGGTGACACCTGCCTTCATATAAGACATCAGGTATGGGTCAGGTAAAGAGATGGCTGGGCTACAGGGACTTGGCAGTGCTATGCAAAAATGGCTCACCTGACGGGTGGCCCTGTTCACCTTTCCGATTTGGCCCATGGGAGTCAGGGAGATGAGGATCCAGCCTGCCAGCTGCATCCAGTCCCCCACTCCTCCCATAAATCGTTCATGGACAATGGGGAGCATTCTCAGCTCAGTTCAGAATGTAACATTCAATAAGGTGTAAATCCCATTGAAAGCGGTACTTTACCCTGAGTGACATTGTGTAGGGTTTCACTGTGTTACTTTCTACTGGGACTGTTAGGAGATTGTGCTACTAAAGATAGTTAATGCATCCAGTAAAAACATGGTATTTCTTTTAAAAATGAAAATGTTTCTGTTAATTTTGGTATTGGTGTGCTGCCCTTTGGGGCTCTATCACCCTCTCGAGGAAGTTCATGTCACAAAACAAATTAACAGTGTGAAATGCATATTTCATAATAACAAAGCAATTCAATCTTCAAAACAAGAGAGCAGCAAAATCACAAAATAAAGCAAAAATAACAGCAGCAATTACATAATTCTTAAAAGTCTTGATTTCCTATGCAACGTGCATGGAAAACCAAGGCTGCTCCTAAAGCACTTTGCACCATGTTGTCTGTGAACTCTTTGAAGGAAATGCCATTGCATGTGTCTTGTACATCTCTCAATGGTAATTAAAAATACCTAGCAGATCACATTTACAGGTAATGTCAGAGCTGAACACCTATATTATATATTTCCCTTATTGTTAAAGAATAGTCTGAAAATAAAGGGAGTACTTACTGATGAGGCTTCATTATGACAAATATCTTAGTTCATCTAGCTCTCATAATTATCGATTACACTTCCGTTATTATTGTATCTTTATTTACATTCACTCAGTGCTTTTCAGAAGATGCTTCAAAGCATCTTCCAAATCTATAAAATACAAAACAGCTTAGCAATCATTTAAATACAAGATTCCCTGGGGATAGTATTTCGCAAATGGGGACACACCATTGCAAATGCTGTCAATGTGAGCCATGTTAAAAGAAATAGTATCATAGGGTACCAGATTTCATTTTGTTTATTTGATGGTTTCATTGTATACAGTGGTACCTCAGGTTAAGTTCTTAATTCGTTCCAGAGGTCTGTTCTTAACCTGAAACTGTTCTTAACCTGAAGCACCACTTTAGCTAATGGGGCTTCCTGCTGCCGCCGTGCCGCCGGAGCACGATTTCTGTTCTCATCCTGAAGCAAAGTTCTTAACCTGAGGTACTATTTCTGGGTTAGCGGAGTCTGTAACCTGAAGCGTCTGTAACCTGAAGTAGTACCCGAGGTACTACTGTATATTCAAAAATTAGACATCCCATACTCAAAGATGAATCTGCTTTAGGACAGAACTGTGGAGGTGGAATGCAAAGATTTAATGACTTTCGGAGAGATGCTAATAGAGAGTTGCTGACAGAAAAGGTTATTTCTTCTTACAACAAGTGAGATGATCAGTGCTGATTTCAAGAGGGCACAGAGGGATAGCACTTTAGAGCAAATTAAACCAGAGCAAAATAATTTTGCATTGTGGAGTCACCCAGTAGCATAATGCAGCTATCATTGTATTTCTTACACTGTTTTCCAACACTAGGAAAGATGAGGGATGACAATGGAACCAGGCCACATTTAGCGAAATGAATCATTCATCCAGATGAATGGTCCATTTGTGGTTCCATGTAACTTCCAACAGTTCCATCATGCTACGTTTTTCAGGTGGAAGACTGTAACAACAAAGACATAATGACATTATTAGAAGCTTCTTCCATTACTGAGAGTTTCGCACCATTGGATAAACCTATTTTTTGGGGGGGGGGGGAGTTTTTGTTCTAGTCTACTTGTAACCCTTCTCTCTCATTCAGACTTGGGGTTTATTGTGTTAGTTTCAATGGCTTTAGTGCAAACCTTTCTGTCTCAATTTCTATTGTACCTTTTGCACTGCAGTACCTGTTTCATCATGGAATTGTAGCTTTTTGATCAACCGTGTGTCAGGATACCGCCCCAAATTTCCTCACATGAGTGGCCACGGTTTGATAACGAAAACGTCAGGAAAATTACAATGCAAAACCCTCACTGATTTACAAGTCAACAGAGTTGAAAATTGATTTTTTTTTCAGGACACAATATGGAAATGAGTGCTAAACTTCCACTAGATTCCACTAGACTTCCAGAACTGGCTTGTACGTCATGTGAAAGATCACAGAAAACAAAGAAATTAACAGGAAAGAAATGTCAGGAAGGCAGAATAAAGAGCTAAATGCAAACCAGAGCCATGGGGAATTTGCCTGTGGCCACCCAGCCTTTCCTTTCCATTGTCCAAAATATGGTCATATTGCAGAATTTTTCCAGTGTTTACCTGTCCTTTCCTATATGATTGGCAGCTATATTCCTTGTACGAGATTTTGCAATGCAGGTCACACTCTCCTGTCGATGTGACAGAAAGACTGCAGGAGACGGTTTGTGCAGGTCTCGAACCTGCCTAGAAAGAGAGAAATGGGAGTCTGGTGGCCAGCCTAGACGATCCATTAGATGTGTGTCTGCTCTTAATGTCAATGCTTTTCCCTTTAAAAAATAGCAGCTCTAAGTGGGATCAGGATTGACCTTTGTGCCCAAGTGCTGCAGCCCTGATGAAAATTGCATGGGTGTGTACACGAAGGATGGGCAAGTCCGTCATTTTTTATATCTCTCTGTTTCACTCTCTTTTCCCCCAGTCTTAAATTCAGTTCTCCACCGTCTATATGGAGTGAAATACAATTACCTGCTATGCTTTGTTGTATCTCATATTTTCACAGTTCGTGAAGACTTATGAAAACTTCTCAGATTGCTTACAATTTCTGTAGTGAACGTTTTATCAGGCTGATAATGTATTTTTCTTAACATTTATTTATTGGTTTTTTTAACAACAAAATATAAAGATGCCATGATATATTATCAAACCATATTTGTATTCAGCAGAAGACGATGGTAGGTTTTGGGAGGGAGGCTGGCACTGGCATGCATGCAAGCTCCCCTCTCGGGAAAAATAGCAGCTTTAAAGGAGGTGGTTTTCAACAGGAACCCCATGCATAGGGACTTGCGCCCCCAAATCATGTCAGAAAATGAACGGCAACAGATCAAAATAGCAAAAATGTGCAGAACAAGTTCAAATATCTGCTGGACATGTAAAGTAACTAAAAATTTCTGGGAGATGATATATAATGACATGAAAAAAATGTTCAAAATAACTTTTGTTGAAAAACCAGAAGCTTTTTTACTAGGAATTATAGGTACCGAGATACCAAAGGAACAGAAAATATTGTTCATGTATGTGACAACAGCCTCACAGATGCTACTAGCCCAGAAATGGAAGGAAGAAACTACCCCAGCCAGAGAAGATTGGCAAACCAAGTTGATGGACTATGCCGAAATGGCAAAATTAACTGGGAAGCTCAGAAATCAAGAAGACAAGAATAAGTTAATAAGGAATGGGGAAAGTTTAAAATTTACTTACGAGACAGCTGTAAGCAGGTTAAATCATTAGAAGGATTTTGACCATACTTGTAAAGTAATGGAAAGTATGGATAATATAGAAGGATTAAAAAATTGGATAAGTATTGATATGCAGTTGTAAATAATAACATTAGGACCCATGGAAGGGATGGAGGGAAGTCAGGAAATTCAGGGTAAATCTCGATATTTGGATTTGGAACTGTTTTTGTTGTTTTATGTTTATATATATATTTAATCAAATAAAAAAATTATACCAAAAAAAAGAGAAGCATAATCTGAGATGACAGGAGTTTGAGAGGCTCCCACTCATTCCAGTGTGGTCTGGCACAGTATGGAACTCTCTTATTCCCTTTCTTGCAAGAAGGCTCCGAGAAGGGCTGTAGCTCAATGGTGGAGCAGCTGCTTTAGATGCACAAGGTCCCAGGTGCAATCCCGGGCATCTCCAGTAAGTCCTGTAGGAGAGACCCCTTCCTTGAATCCTGGAGGACCCCTGCCGATCAGTGCAAAGATAAACCTGAGTTAGAAGGACCTGTTGTCTAAGTCAGTATAAGGCAGATTCGTTTGTTCCTCTGAGCCCCTGGGCAGCTCTGAGCCACAAGACTCCTATTAAAAGGCCCAGATTTGTGTGTGTGTGTGTGTTTCAAGAGCACATTGTTGCTTTGGAGGTCCTGGTACTGCTTTAATCAGAGCCAGTGTGGCGTAGTGGTTAAGAGCGGTGGACTCATAATCTGGTGAACCGGGTTCGCTTCCCCGCTCCTCCACATGCAGCTGCTGGGTGACCTTGGGCTAGTCACACTTCTTTGAAGTCTCTCAGCCCCACTCAGCTCACAGAGTGTTTGTTGTGGGGGAGGAAGGGAAAGGAGAATGTTAGCCACTGTGAGACTTCAGGTAGTGATAAAGTGGGATATCAAATCCAAACTCTTCTTCTTATTATTATTTATTTGTTTGCTTCTCCCTTCCTAAGCCCTAAGTCTCACTCACTTTAGTGACTAAAGGGTTGTAGAAACCCTGCATTCATAGGTCTCTTCCTGCAGCCTTCCAACAAAATGCCATCGTTTCATGCTGAAAGAATTCGCCGCTTTTATTACTCCCAGGGTTCTGGCCAGATGAATTTCATTTTCTCTTTGCATTATATCACTGGGGCTGGGGTTCAACATGCACGATTAAGTAGGTCATGCATATCTGTAGGAGCTTAATTTTCTATAGAAACGTTGGCGTTGTCAAGGATTAGGATAGAAATCTGAAAAATGATGAGTGTGTGAGTCAAGGTGATGGGATATGATCAGTTCCAGCAGTACTCTCCCCCCCTCCCCCGCCCTGCAACTCCATCCAGGTTGGAGCATTCATCATCACCTTAGCAAATAATCACACTGTTGCATCTGAGGTGTAAAAATGGCAAGGCATTGGCTCTTCCCAATTTGTTGTTGTTTAGTCGTGTCCGACTCTTCGTGACCCCATGGACCAGAGCACGCCAGGCACTTATTTCTTCCACTGCCTCCCGCAGTTTGGCCAAACTCATGCTGGTAGCTTCGAGAACACTGTCCCACCATCTTGTCCTCTGTCGCCCCCTTCTCCTTGTGCCCTCCATCTTTCCCAACATCAGGGTCTTATCCAGGGAGTCTTCTCTTCTCATGAGGTGGCCAAAGTATTGGAGCCTCAGCTTCACGATCTGTCCTTCCAGTGAGCACTCAGGGCTGATTTCCTTCAGAATGGATAGGTTTGATCTTCTTGCAGTCCATGAGACTCTCAAGAGTCTCCTCCAGCACCATAATTCAAAAGCATCAATTCTTCGGCAATCAGCCTTCTTTATGGTCCAGCTCTCACTTCCATACATCACTACTGGGAAAACCATAGCTTTTACTAAACGGACCTCTTCCCAATAGAGATGCATGAAGCCTGGAGTTCTTGGAGCTGCCTGGCAAGAAACAGCTGCAGGGAGCAGGAAGGTTTCCTAGTGTCACTTTTTGGAAGACTGATCATGCTTTAAGACCAGCCCCCAACATGATATGTAATAAAACTGTAATTTTAATAATCATATCAAAAAGCACAGTTCCTGATGGCAACATATCATCTCTTCTATATGTATTGGTATTGTAAAGTCCAAGGATTGTCAAGTCCAAAGGTTACAATGCAGTTCCTGTTGGCAATGCCATTTCATGCTGATATCTTCCTTCTGCATCGTCCTACGTCTTAAGAGTGTAACAAGCAAAGCTACCTTCTGCATCGTCCTATGTCTGAAAGTGTGACAAACGGAACTGATTACTAACAAAAGGCAGCTAATAGTAGAATAGTTCTCATGATACACCCTTGTTCCTGAGGACTACTTTCTACTTTCGGCTGGAAAAAACCCACTGAGGAATTTCCTGGAAACCTTGTCGCTGAAGAAGCCCGATGGGCGAAATAAGGGTGTATCCTGATAACTATTCTACTATTAGCTGCCTTTTGTTCCATTTGTCACACTTTCAGACATAGGACGATGCAGAAGGAAGATATCAGCATGAAATGGCATTGCTAGCAGGAACTGCATTGTAATCTTTGGACTTGACAATCCTTGGACTTATGATACCAATACATATAGAAGATATGGTATGTTGCCATCAGGAGCTGTGCTTTTTGATATGACGATTAAAATTACAGTTTTATTACGTATCATGTTGTGTTATTTTACAGCTAGTTATGTGTGTGTTGTGGTGTTTGAAAGATGGTTCACGTAATGAGGCAATAGTGGTGTTTGTTTTTTAAGACCAGCCCCGTCTGTTTGATCCCGCCTGCTCAACCTGTGTAACAATTAAACAAAATCCACCACACACCCTTCAGCAGGGTGGCGTGCAGTGAATTTTTTCTTGGGCAACAGTTAGGACCAGAGGCGCCAGCTTGCAAGGGCGATGGGGGTGGGTGGGTGGGACGTTGTGATGTCACGTGCAGGAGCATCGCACCTCCCTCCCTAAGCTGGGCAGAAGCTGCCAGGGCTTTGGGAAAGTGGTGAGAGGGCTCTTGGACCCTTTAGGGGACTAGCTGTCAGAGACTGTACTGAGGAGGAATGGTGGGGATGATGTAGAATAGGAGGTGGGACTTTACTTGGAACAATGCCATTTTCTAAGGGAGACTGCATTCCTTCATCTCTCTCTCTCTGTGAACATTGAAAAAACTACTTGGTAAGAACTCTTCTTGTTTATCTGCTTCTTGTCTACCACTGTGGGAGGGATAGTATTCCCTGAAGCCTAACACTAGCCTAGTCCACTGAACACACACCTCTACCCGCTGATACCCTTCAGATGATGATGAACTTCAGCTCCTGTCAACCTGAGCCATCATGGCCAATGGCCTGGGAAGTTGGTGTTGGAGTCTCAACATCTGACTACCCCTCCCTGCCTTATAGCAACCTTCATGTAACAAGAGATGCCTTCATGTATATTCTTCTTATCTTACCTATGTCTCTGTCTCCCCCCCCCCCTCAGTGGCATAGCGTGGGGGGTGCAGGGGGGGCCGGGCGCACTGGGCGCAACATCTGGGGGTTAGGGTTAGGGGGTGCAAATCCATGGGTTAGGGGGCGCAAATCCATGGGTTAGGGGGCGCAAATTACTTGCCTTGCCCCAGGTGCTGACAACCCACGCTACACCACTGCTCTCTCTCTCTCTCTCTCTCTCTCACACACACACACTTTCTGTCAAAATATAAATTATAAGCTCCCCAGGACAGTGACTTGTCTGCTTATTTATGGTACTGTTCATCATTGTTTGTATAGAACCATCCGGGCACACTTTGTGTAACAGATATATTCCCCCCCACACAAACACACCACTGGTCTTTTCTTGCAAGGAAACTGTCATTTGCCCCAAGAGCTTCCTCTCGCTGGGAAAAATGTGGCGCACGAGTCAATATCTGCTTAGTGCACAGTCGAACACTTTTAATAATCAGCTCTTAGACCCCTGTGGAATCCCACCTATATGTTTTCCTTTGTGTTTAGTCCCACCTGCCAGGTAAAAGGAGAAAAATGCTAGATTTAGCAGGAATGTTATGTTCTGGTAGGTAGCCCACTATAGGTAGCATACAAAAAGGAACCCAATTTGCCTTTTATGGATGCTGGCAGATTGAGTTTACAATACCTTATTTGCATATTCATTCTTCAGTAGTGTGGAAAATAGCACACGGTTTCTTGGGTAGCTGCTGATGCTCTGAACCATTTTAAAACGTGGAGCTATAAAAAGCTGCTGCTGAATCTGTGCTCCCACCCGGGTTCCTGGTAGCAGGTTTCTATCTAAGGCAAGGGGCACATGGATTGGTGTTCTGTTTTAGCTGCTAGCAGCTTGCGAACTCAATGGATTGTAAGGGGGAGGGAGGGAGAGAGAAGGAACAAACCCAAATTGGTGTTGTACTGTTAGATGTTTTGCCAGAAGACTTACTGGAAAGAGATGTTACTTTAAAAAAAAGAGGGGGGGGGAGGCTTTGTTAAAACTGGGGATTCATCTGTGACAATGAGTTCCGCTTCATGAAATGTCTCTATTGTGAATCCAAATGCCTTCAGATACGTTGCTAACAGCGAGGAAGCAGAACAGCACTTGGTCACGAATAGTAAATACCAGCTAGCATAGACAACAATGAACTAGGTGGGCCGGTGGTCTGACTCATGCCAAGTCCTAAATACATTTAAAAAGTCATCATAGAATCATAGAATTGTAAGCTGGGAAGGGACCAGAAGGCTCATCTGACCCAACCCCCTGCAATGCAGCAGGTGGGCCCTAAGTCATTTGGCATGTGTTCTTGAAGGAGGAGACCTGACTCCATGGCTCAGAATATAGCAAATCCCTGCTTAGCAATTAGTCTTGCTACTGGGAGTCTTTGTGATGAAGATACAGGGTAATGGGCCAAGGAGCCCTTCCATCATCCCGACAGGTGTCTATAGGACTTCCTTATTTCCCTCCAGGAGTCTATAGTGCAATTTTTGCTTGTACCTTTGTACTCTCTCAAAATTGCCCACAGTCACATTCCTGGTGCCATAGATGCTGCTTCCCCTATACAGTGGTACCTCGGGTTACAGACACTTCAGGTTACAGATGCTTCAGGGACTCCGCTAACCCAGAAATAGTACCTCGGGTTAAGAACTTTGCTTCAGGATGAGAAGAGAAATCATGCAGTGGCGGCGTGGCGGCAGCAGGAGGCCCCACTAGCTAAAGTGGAACCTCAGGTTAAGAACAGTTTTAGGTTAAGAACGGACCTCCAGAACGAATTAAGTTCTTAACCCGAGGTACCACTGTGTCTAGCTTTCATTTCTGCAGCTTACAATTCAGGCACTAGTTGGATCTTTCAGCAGGATGAATTTGGCCCAGAGCTGGTTATGGACTCTATTGAGTAAACTGTTGAATATATACTAAATTAGACTAGACATCAGTTGTCAGTTGATGCAGATTGTGTGATGATGATATATTTCTTTATACCCCACATTTTCCTCTGGCAGGAGGAGGCGTACAAGATGCCATCTAACCACCTTAGGAACTCCACTCTGGATTTGTGTAGAATTTACTCCTTAGCCTTTTCTTCTCCTGAAGATATCCTGCAAGGCAGCAGAGGTTCAGGTCAGTTTTCCTTCTCCTTGATGGGCTACCTTCCCAGGTTGACAAGCCCCATCTGCCCCTCACTTCCATCTACAACACCCCCTTCTTGACTGTTGGACCAGAGCCTGTCTTCACATGCAGGGGAAGTCCCTAACCTAATAAACTGAACCTCCACAGTCCATGCCTCAGTATAAATAAGGCTTCTTCTTCATGTATGTTATTACTTGTAATTATTATCAATTGGAATTTCTAGTCACTTGTCACCTAAGAAGGTTTCCAATAGGGTTGCCATACACCTGGAATTTCCTGGACATAGCCAATATTCAGTCTGGGCGGATATTGCTGAAACGTGCAGGAAAATCCAGATAGCCCATGTTGATTTTTTAAAAAAGCTCCTGTGTGGACAGTGACTAAAAAAAGCTCAACAACTTTGCCCAAAAAACTCAGCAACTTTTGTGGCTGGATTTACACTTTCTGAAATATGGCAACCCCAGTTTCCAAGCAGCTCACATTTAAAAACAGATATATATCATAAAAAGGTCTGCATAGTTAAAGCTATGGTTTTCCCAGTAGTGATGTATGGAAGTGAGAGCTGGACCATAAAGAAGGCTGACTGCCGAAGAATTGATGCTTTTGAATTATGGTGCTGGAGGAGACTCTTGAGAGTTCCATGGACTGCAAGAAGATCAAACCTATCCATTCTTAAGGAAATCAGCCCTGAGTGCTCACTGGAAGGACAGATCCTGAAGCTGAGGCTCCAATACTTTGGCCACCTCATGAGAAGAGAAGACTCCCTGGAAAAGACCCTGATGTTGGGAAAGATGGAGGGCACAAGGAGAAGGGGACGACAGAGGACGAGATGGTTGGGCAGTGTTCTCGAAGCTACCAGCATGAGTTTGACCAAACTGCAGGAGGCAGTGGAAGACAGGAGTGCCTGGCGTGCTCTGGTCCATGGGGTCACGAAGAGTTGGACACGACTAAATGACTAAACAACAACAACAAACATATATCATAAAAAAGAAAAGAATAAAAGTTATATATATAAACATATTTTTTTTAATCATTCAACCCCTCATCGCCCATACAGCATGTTTACACAGCAAGCTTCCAAGTGTACTAAGCACTTTGCATATATTCTCCCTAGCAATCCTTACAATAGCACTGTAAAGTAGGGCAGGCCATATGGCAGATGGTGAGCTGAGGCTGAGAGAGAGAATATGGCTTGCTTAAGGCCACCTACTGTAGTAAACTCAGGGCAGGAGCAAAATTCAACCAAAGGCTTCCTAACTTGCAAGAACATATGGTGATTTATACTTTGCCCCCATGGGCACATAGAGCTGGTTGAGGGGAGCAATTTTCTCGGAGAACACGGGTGGGTGTGGCTTGAACCTTCTTTTGCGCACCACTTTAGTTCAATAGGATTTGAGGCCCCAGCGACTGCTACCAAATGCTTCAGAAGTGGAAGATCTGATTTCCTGCTGTTGCATCTAATTTGACCCTCAGCCTCATTTCACTTGTACTTCACATCTGCTCACTTCATTAAACTGAACCCAAGCCTGTGGCTGTAATTTACCTTTAAGGGCAAATTTAGATGCAACACTTTTTATTATTATTTATTGCACATGATCAGTGTGGCAGTTTCACTGAGGTTCTGAATCAATCCTATGCAACTATGGGAAGTGTCTTTGGGCCCCTCCAGACTGGTGTTTTGTTGTGGGCGTCTTCAGATATATTTTCTTTACACACTAGCAGTGGGTTTACATGTATTCTGATTTAGTTTGTCCTGTGGTGATTCCCCAATGCTAACACATGATTGCTGTCTTTGGGGGGGGGGAGCTATAGCACAATGGAAGTGGGGCAAAAATCAGGACATCTGCGGTATGAAAAGTTAAGGGATTTCAGCAGGACATTATTGCATATGCACAGACTGTGTGGCAGCCCCAAAACCTTTGCAGGAATGAACAGTATTGAAAGTGGGGTCACATGTGACCACCCCAATAGAATCAGGAGCACAAATGGTCATGCATGCACAATGAAAAGGATGGCTGGCTCTTAACATCATGTCCACACACATCCTTGCAAAATTATAGTCTTTTTATACATACAGTGGTACCTCGGGTTATGAGCATAATTCGTTCTGGAGTTCTGTTCTTAACCCAAAACCATTCTTAACCTGAAGCACACTTTAGCTAATGGGGCCTCCCACTGCCGTTGTGCCACCAGTGTGCGATTTCCGTTCTCATCCTGCGAAGTTTGCAAACCAGAGCAACTATTTCCAGGTTAGCGGAGCTTGTAACCCGAAGCGTTTGTAACCCGAGGTACCACTGTACAGATATGAATCAATGCCACCTCATTTCCCCCATCTACTGAGAACTATTTATACACAAAGGTTATGCAAACTTAAGTTCAGTGCCATCATAGTAGTATTACAATATAGCACACCATTTGGGCCTGTCCTTCCTTGTACATTTTCCTTGAACCTGCCGATAATTCTTGTTTTATGTAGGTGGCTGAGTGGGTGTGTAAAACACAAAATATCTTTTTAAAGTTTTCTCAAGGCTCGCTTATCACTTTGACAATATTTCAATACTTCCAGAAAGCTCAGAAAGACAGAAATTAATGTATCCATTTTAGCTATCTTTCTAAAACTGCAATCATCCGTATCTGCGGCGCATGGGGGGAGTGTGGAGAGGCCGCCAATACGGAAGTCGGAGGACCCAGTTCCAAGGTGACTTTCAACACCATTTTTTTTTACAAAGCGGCCTCAGGAACTCAAAAAGGCGGAACCATTTAATTGCAGGAAATGCCACCCACACATTTGTGGTGTGAATTCATATTCAAAGTCCTCTTTAGATCAGCAAATGGGAAGCTTTAGGCCAGCCTGGAGGGAGAGGATGGGAAAGCTGAGACGTGGGATGATGGAAAGAGGCATGGAAGAGAGAAAGCACTTCACAAGCGATCCGTTCAGACCTCTAGCAACAGTGATCTACTGTTCTTCTGACAACTGTCTGGGTAGGACAGATGAAGGGAGTGGGAGAGAGACGGGGCATTAAAGTGTTAGGAAGAGAGAAAAGGGGTGAGAATAGGAGAGGAAGAGAATGTGACCCTATCAATATTCATTCATTCATCCTGATGTCATTCGTAGGATTTCTGACCTGCCCTTCACCATAGGGTCCTAAGGAGCCTTAAAGGTAAAGGGAACCCTGACCATTAGGTCCAGTCGTGGCCGACTCTGGGGTTCCGGCGCTGATCTCACTTTATTGGCCGAGGGAGCCGGCGTACAGCTTCCGGGTCATGTGGCCAGCATGACTAAGCTGCTTCTAGCGAACCAGAGCAGCGCACGGAAACACCGTTTACCTTCCCGCCGGAGCGGTACCTATTTATCTATTTGCACTTTGATGTGCTTTCGAACTGCTAGGTTGGCAGGAGCAGGGACTGAGCAACGGGAGCTCACCCCGTCACAGGGATTCGAACCACCAACCTTCTGATCAGCAAGTCCTAGGCTCTGTGGTTTAACCCACAGTGCCACCCACGTCCCTTTTAATGAGCCTTACAACAATGTAAAATACCGCATTGCCCCAAATATAAACCGTGCCGCAAATAAACCACACCTTTAAATTTCGGCGGCTTGGGAGCTGTGGATGGGATGGGTGCCGTTGCCCCACGCCCCCGGGCTGCTTCCTGGGGGGAGGAGCTGCACTGCTTTGCTGGAGGCGTAAGGTCTCAAATAGAAGCCGCACTTTAACTTTTCACGATCAGAATTCGGGAGGGGGGGGAGTGTGGCTTATATTTGGGCCAATGCGGCAAATACCATATTAAAATCAATTTTGGCTTTGGCCAGTGAGGCCCCTCCTCTTTTTGCAGCACCGAGTTTCTCGGTTTATCCACTATTTTAAGTTCCCACAATGCACCCCAATGTCATGTCGCTCTGAGGCATTGAGGGAACTTAAAATGACAGCTGGACACAGCAGTCCAGAGCTGATCAGAACAAGATACAGGCTTGGTATCGATGGTGGGCCCTGCCTGGACCCTGAGCCTTTGCCAGTTGCCCCTGAATGCCAGGTGCTATCGCTGGCCCTGCTATCTCCAGTAGTTTCAAGAAAATCTTGGATTCTGTGAAGGGCTAGGAGGGGTAATGGCACTCTCTGCCTAAATTCTTCATTAGTTCTTTCCAGTGCTTGGATTAAAGTATCCTTTGTGAGGGCTTTGGGAAAAGTAGATGGGTAGGAAAGGGTTCAAGGCCTGTCAGGCTTAGCATCCTCTGTTCTCTTCTTAACGAGGAAAGAGGAGACAGTTGCAGCGCTCTCTCCTTGCAAGATGTCTTCCACTGTTTGCGCAGGCAGATCCTGCTCTCGCTTTGACCAGGCAAAGGCAGCAGCTGCCGAAGCAAGGCACAAAAACGGCTTCTTCAAAAGGCAATAGCAGCCTTGAAAGCTGGCTGGATTGATGTGGAACTGTGGCAGCCGTTCCTCCTCATCCCTCTGAAAGCCAAACTTCACATCGTGCTTCCATCTCCGCCCCTTCAGCACATCAGAGGCTCCCTGTCGTGGGGTAAAGAAGGTTGGGGGCAAGGGGGCAGCTACGCAGCAGGGGGAAGGCCTCAATGCAAGGTATAGGGTTGTGAGGGGTGTCCATGGGCCCTCTTCCTCTTCCTCTCTGAAGTATACTCATAGTCGCAAAGTGATTTCATGCTCTTTATTCAACTCATAGTGGTGAGGAGGAATGAATGGATGTCCCCTCAAAGTATCTGCTTTATATACATTATTTACACAATGGGCTGGACATGATTGGCTAATTCTGGAATTCTACTGTAAGCCAATCAGGTTGTGGATTCACTTATATCTGGAGCATGATTGGGTGGTTCCTGCCAACCAATCATACTGCTGCATTGTTCTAGGACCAATCAGACTGCTGCATTCTGAATCCTATTGTTCTAGGACCAATCAGACTGCTGCAATTTGGATCCTATTGTTCTAGGACCAATCAGACTGCTGCAATTTGGATCCTATTGTTCTAGGACCAATCAGACTGCTGCAATTTGGATCCTATTGTTCTAGGACCAATCAGACTGCTGCAGTTTGGATCCTATTCAACTCAGTACATAGCACTCTCATTCACAAGGCCCTCTCGCAGGGGTCCAGTCTGCACCACCTCCCAGAGGACAGAGCACACAGCACTTACTGCTGCTGCTGCTGCAGACCTCCAGGTGTCCCGATTTCCTAGGGACAGTCCCAGGTTTACGGAAGCCATCCTGGTTTCTGATTTGATCCAGGAATGTCCCGCTTTCCCTTTTTTTCCTCCCCTCCACATCTTAGAGGACAATTATAATTATAGGGGAGAGGCAATGCCTCCTTCCAGCTCCTTGCCCGACCCTCCGGCCCTAGGAGTCCTCCTAAGGGAGCTGGTCCTGAAGGAAGAACTGTGAGGGGAGAAACTTCGTCAGGTAAGGCCTCCTTCTTTCCCCCCTTGCTCCACCCTCTAGTCTCGGCTTCTCAGTTTGTATTGTGTTATTTTATGTTATGTACTGTGGCTTGCTATTGTTTTATTGATTACAGTTTAGAAATTATTTATTGTAACTGTTGAGTGGATTTCTGTTTAATTTTTTATGTTTATATTATTATTATTTTATACTACAGTGGTACCTCAGGTTAAGTACTTAATTTGTTCCGGTGGTCCGTTCTTAACCTGAAACTGTTCTTAACCTGAAGCACCACTTTAGCTAATGGGGCCTCCTGCTGCTGCCGCGCCGCCAGAGCACGATTTCTGTTCTCATCCTGAAGCAAAGTTCTTAACCCGAGGTAATATTTCTGGTTAGTGGAGTCTATAACCTGAAGAGTATGTAACCTGAAGCGTATGTAACCCGAGGTACCACTGTATTCTAATTGTTGAATGTTACTTTTTTGATGTAGGCTGCTTATTTTAAAGTTGTTTTATTGTCACATTTTTGTATTGCATCAGATTGTTATAAGATGTACATTTTTTGTTTCTTCAGCTTGTAAACCACCTTGAGTATTGTAAGATAGAAAGACGGGGTACAAATTAAAAATGATTGATTGATTGATTGATTGAGTGAGTGAGTGAGTGATAAGCGGTGTGTGTGTTTGTGCGTAGATGCAAAAAAAGGAGTTCTGTTTATACTGAAAATAAAACACCTGCACCAAATGAAGGAAAGGGTGACGCTGGCATACAAAGCCCTTTCCTATAATTTTGAAGGGAAAGGGAACCAATCCACATTAAATTCTTTAATTGCAATGCCTCAATAGCCAGCCGGTTGTTGTTTTTTCTTCTTTTTACTGTGTGGAGTGTTTATTCCTTCATTGTAAATTGAGCTTTACATTGCCTACTCAGAAGTTAGTCCTATTGTATTCAATGGAGCTTACTCCCAGGTAACTGGGTAAAGACTGTGTGCAGCCTTACACTGCAATCCAAAGCATTTTTACTCTGAACAAAGTCCCACTGAGTTCAGTAAGATTTACTCCATGGTATGTTTCCTGACAGGGACTCAAGGCAGCTTACAGCTAAAATCTTGTTTCATTCCCTTTATCTGTTGAAGGTGTGGTACACGATCCCTTCCCTCACACATTTTTTCTTTACAACAATCCTGTGAAGTAGGTTCGGAGGAGAGGTTATAATTGGTTCACGGTGACCTATGTACGTTGGCATATGACACCTATGTGTGGGGCCAGATCAAATGCGGGAGAAGCTTCCTGATGTAGAAAAGGACGTTCCGATTTTCATCGGAGAAATGTTTGAGGGTATGTTGCTGCATCTCACTTGTTTGCTCTGAAGAGGCAAGTGAACAGCGAGCAAGAGGGAGGAGGAGCCGGAGCAGGCCCAAGAGGCTCCAGGGGCTTGCAGAGGGCCCTTGGCTGGGGCTTTGGTATATGGTTACCAGATTTTTTTCAGTGAATCCAGGGACACGTTTTTTTTTTTTTTGCAGCTGAATAGCAACAGGGAGTCAGTAGTGGGGATGGTGAGGCAAAAGACCCTGGGCCCAAGCACACATGCATATTGTATAAAGGTGCAAAGCTCTTCTTTCGCACATTGTGAAACATAAATGCGCAATTTTTTAAAAAACTGGGCGACGGCTGCCCGCCCGCAACTCTTGAGCCTCCCCTGATCAGTCAAAACAAAGGGAGAAGGGGGCAGGAGATCTGTACTGCTGGACATCCCCAGTTCCCCTTCAGCAGTGGCAGCGGCAGTCAGCAGCCCGGAACCAGCCTGGTAGCGCAGTTGGCTCTGGCTGGCTTCAGGAGCTGCTTTCTGCCGTGGCGCCCGCCAGTTTGCCTCCTGGAAGTCCCCATATGATGTGTCTTGTGTGCAACACATCATATGGGGACTTTCGGTGGGGGGAAATGGTAGGTGCCATGGCAGTGAGCAGCAAGCAGCTCCTGAAGCCAGCCAGAGCCAACTGCGCTACCAAGCTGGCTCCGGGCTGCTGAGGCTGCCGCTGCCACGTTTTCCGGGGACAGATTTGCAAATCTGGGGACTGTCCCCGGGAACCGGGGACGTCTGGTAACGCTACTTTGGTAGAAAGAAGCACTGGTCACCTCAATTTCTCCTTAGCATTTAGTTTTCCCTGGCAGCTGGAAGGGGGAAGAGCAGGGAAATTAGCCATTAAGGGGTGGGGGGGCTGGAGAAACCAGCCAGCAACTCTCCTTCTAGGGAGGCCATGTGCCCTACTTTACAGAGGACGGTCCTCTATTTGAAACGCTGCCCCATCCAAGTCGGCCTTAAAGATAAAGAATCATAGAGGGGGGGAGAGCAGAGGCCTTGAAGATGCCCATTGAGATTAAGAAGCACCTGGGCTGCGGACTCAGCAGACGGGTAAGTCACCTGGCATCTTCCTCGCTAGGGCTGCGATCTATTGTACTTCCATTTAAATTCTAGTAATTATTTCTCCATTTGTTTCTATACACAGGAATCACTGTATGTAAATGTTATGCAAATTGATGCTCTCTTTTGTCCTCTTTCTTTGGTGATCCAAATCCTCTTTTTCTTTTCTTTTCTGGCGATGCATAACTAAGCACCCCGTCTCCTTCCCTGTGAGTTTCACAGCAACCCTCCAGCTTTCTTTGCCTTAGTGGGGAGTTTGCCTTGAAGTTGCTCAACAGGCAGAGACAGGCTCCTCTGTGGTGTGTTGGGCATAATGTGTCGCTCAGTTCAGAGAGAGCATTAAATCAACAAGTCTCCAAAGTTTCTCCTGGCCTGTGGACTGTGTAGAGTATTGGTCAACGGGAGCCCTCCTAAGAAAATATTATATATACAGTATATGGAGCCCTCCTCCACCCTCAGAATACCAAATGATACAAGAACACTAAATACTATCCATAGGGTGGGGAGAATATAGCCCAATTCTGCAAATTGGGCAGAGGAACCCATTTCATTTAAACCACAGTTCTGCTTCAGTAGCACTTCCTTTTTTGTATTTTCGTTATCGACACGCCCATCACCTCCCTAAAGGAGACAGAAAAGCTGTTTGTGATGATTCACACCATGTAATCTGGGTTCAGTGCAAAATGGACATGAGAGAGGAAAATAGACACCTCTGTGTACTTAATCAGTGTACCCAACTCAAGTGCATAGCTCTGATTCCTCAGCTTACGCCTGTTCTGTTACACCCACTTGTGAACACAGTAAGACCTGAACCAAACAAGCCACTGGGGCAGGAAGAGAAATGCCCTACTCCATTTTCTCCCTCAATATGTGTTCTCCTCTGCCTCGATCTGGGAGCTTTTGATAACAGATGCGGTTGAAAGTGTTGGATGGCTATCTGTCAAGAATGCTGCATTCTACATCAAGCAGCAGGTGGTGGATTAGATCAGGTACAGGAAACATCAGGTGAAGGAAACACAACCCTCCAGGCTTCTCTGTCTGATTCCTGGAACATTTCCTAGGCTTTACTCTTCCCCATCCTCCCTGTATGCTTTTAGCTGGCTGGAATGCTTGCTGGGGTGAAGAGATGTGTCTCTGTGTGAAGATGTGTGTAGCAGAAACCTCTGGCGTTGGTGTGGCCTCCTGCAGAAAGGTAAGGGTCACACCTGTCGCTCTACTCTGGCCTGCCCCACCACTGACATGCAGTCCATGAGGGAAGGCAGCCCTCAAACTAAAGCGTTCTAGAGATGATCTGTAAGGTGAGGGTCCCTTCCAACTCTATGGATTGTACGCAATGGCATTTCTGTTTCCTCTCCTCTTCCTGGCTGCTAGCAAAATCTGCTCTGGAGGGCCCCTCAACACGCCAGAGCTGATTTTGAAGGTGCACAAGGGACTGGAGGGGAGAGGGAGAGGAGATTTCATTGTGCACAGGGAAGTCCATTGCTTCAGTGGAGTTGCAGCACTGGGAAATGGTCCCTTGTGATTCTAAGTTGCTAAAGATAAATGGGATGTTACACTAAATGTGTAGTTAGAAACTGTGCAGGTTTTTTAAATAAAAAAAAAACCATACTAATGTAGTCCTTCACTTTTCATCAGGAGCACAGTGCTCAAAGAAGGGAGATCTAACCCCTTGCTCCTTGACCATGATCCTGATATGTGTCTGTTTTCCTAATGTAAAATGCAGTGTGGGTGTACGCTTTCATTGGGATGGCAACTGGAGGTTTAAACATTCCCTGCCTACTTTCGTTTGGGGGGGGGACCCATACAAGGTTGCTAACTATGTGTTTGGTGTAAGTTGTAGTTTGGCTCAAAGAGGCCTTTGATGGGCAGAATTAGCTTCTAAAGGGGAAGTGAGGACTCCTGGTGCCCAACCGGGTGCAGCCCCCAGCTGGATTTCATCCAGTCCTCTAAGTCCTCTTCCTCCCATCAGCAGATCATTGGGGAGCAGCAAAGAAGGAAAGGGGCTTTGATGAAATTGCATTTTGAAGTTTGAGGCTTTGAATAGCCATAAGGCAGGGCTTGCACTTCAGTTGTGCATTGATGTTATTTGTATTCTTCTGCTGGGATTACGGAGTTCTTTTTGTCTTTTGCACAGTCAGGATAAATAAATGGTGTCAGAGAACTTTTTTAAAAAGACTTTTTAAAAAGTCTATAGAGAAAATTGAAGGTTTGCCTACTAAGAACCCTTCATGGGAAATAGCTTTAGTGTGTTATTGTTCATGGGAATGTGACCCGCCCCCCAGCAGGTTTTGACTGGCATAAGGTAGCCCCTTGGTCCAAAAACGTTTCCCCCCATCTCTGTTTTAAAATATTGCAGTGCTGTATTGATGTTGTATACCGTGCAGGCACGCCCAACAGGTAGGTCGTGATCTACTGGTAGATCACTGAACTTCTGTGGTAGATCACTGGTAGATCACTGGCTCCCCCCAAAGAAGCTCAACAACTTTGGCTCCCCTAAAAAACAGGGCTTTCCTTCCTTTAAAAATCTCAACAATTTTGACCTGAACCACAAAAAAGGAGGTGGATCACTGCCAGTTTTTAACTCTGTGAGTAGAACACAGTCTCTTGGGATTTGGCCACCCCTGTTGTATAGGGTTGTTGCTGCCTGTCTGGGTGCTTGCTTCCCATCTATTCAATTTGTATGTTTGTTTTCCCCCAATTTAATAAAATTTTATTTTATTTTCTGTAACATGTTTCACGTTTATACAATAACCAAACAATTCAATCCAAACAATTCAATAGTCTTGACTTCCCTTCCCCAGCTTCCATGGCTTCTTCAGTTTCACATTTACTCTGCGTATTTTAAATATTCCATACCTTGTAATCCTTCAGACTCCCACTTCCATCAGCCCCAGCCAGCAGATTGATGGGATTTGCAATCCATCACCATCTAGGCAACCTCAGGTCCCCCATTCCTACCATAGATCGATCAGCTGGCTAGACACTGAAAATATCTGGCTCATCTCATTGGCATCCAGCCTGAACTTGGCCATCTCTGAATTGCTGTTGCGGTTTGATCCCAAAACTTCCTCCCTGTAACTACCTATAAGACGTTTGTGAAGACACAAGGCAGAAGGATATGAAGGGTTCACGGGAGGGCAAGTGAAAGTGATAGCCCATCTTTTCTTTGAAGGGAAATGAGAAGCTTTCTGTCACACTCCACATTATTGTGGCCAAGCCATTTTGATAAGCCTGAGGCTGCTGTGTGTTTCAGAGAAAACACAATACAAATACTCATCCTTTTGAAAAGCTAATTGTTACCCAAACCTTACAAAAATACCCTAGGCACTCTATCATTAGCACTCTCATTCCCCCCCTCCCTCATTGGCCAAACTTTGGACTATCCCTAACAATTTCCAGGCAAAATTGGACAAGTATGAGGAAAAAGATGTGCCTATCTGCACTTACTGAGCCAGATGCCCTGGGGAGTTCCATGAGACTTCCAAGGAAGTGTGCCTGAGACTGGAGCCCCAAGAAAGCTTATGCTACAATACGTTTGCCAGTCTTTAAGGTGCTGCAGGACTCTTTGCCGCTTTTGTCGCAAAATATTTTACATGGGAAGCCTTCACATAGTTACTTGAAGCGGGGAGAGAGAAGCCATTCAGAAACAATATAAAATAGCAACTTTAAAAGGTGTCATCTCAAGACAGCCAATTAGTAAGACTCGAGTAGCCTTTAAAATTGCATTCTAAAAATGCCCATAGCCTTTTAGAATTCCGTCAGAAACAACTCTAATTGAATCCCTGTGAGCCATTGGAAAACCTCATCTTACCACAGTGACAGACTTTCAGAGGGGAATGGTTTTTCTACTTTTTATATTGACTGATTGACCACCACCACTTCATTTCCAGGTCTACATTTCCTACCGCTTGCTTTCTCCTGTTTTCCTATCATATCTATACGCCTAATGGTTTTTAAGGATGTTGTCATGCAGCAGTTTTGCATGGTCGCTGACAGGTGGTGCTGCAAGCTACAGTGTGGTGACAAACTGGGCTCATATATGCTGGGCCATTGCAGCAGTGGTGGAGACCAAGGGGTAGGGAGATGGAGGAAGAGGCAGGTGGGTTGGCAGTGTGGCAGCCAGGTGGCCAAGTGAGCAGGCCAGCAAATGGGCAGGCAGCTCAGGTGAGCAAGTCAGTGGCCAATTCAGGTGAGCTATAGAGGTTTGGAGAGGTCTAAGGGGAAAAGGGAGGGTGGTTTTGGCAAGGAGTGAAGGGAAGGGATGGCTTTGGCGAGAGGAGTTGGTGAGCGATAGGCAGGGCTGGCAAGTGAAGTTAGAAGAGGTGAGTGCAACCTCTCGCCCATTTTTCATTCCTTAACTGAAAAGCATACTGCAACCATTGCATTCATAGCCACAACTGCCTCACAAAATAGTTCAGAATTAGTCCCATGTTATTCTACGTGCCACATTTTAACCTGGAAAGCAAACCAGAGCTAGATGGACAATTTAATAAATTAAATAGAAACAGCCAACCTGTTTTGACAGATATGTGTCGTATGAGGCCAGCAGTGCTCTAAATGTTCCTATTTCAAGAACTTGTTATCCTGGGTCCAGTGTGGGCTAGCTTCTTTATTTAGTACTACATCCCTATGCCCCCTTTCCTTCACAGACACATTACACTAAACATATCAGATACAAGATTGCTTGTTTAATTACGCTATTTAAAATGTGGTATTTTATTAGAAGTTGCAGTTGTGTTGAATGTGGAATCTGTGTTTCATATAGTTGGCTTTTGTTGAGACATGTAAACAATGCAATTTCCTGAAATATAAAATGGTGTACAAGTTAAATAAATAAATGCCCTCAATAAATGCCCTCATCTGTGGCATGGATCCTTAAGTTATTGTGCTGTGGGAGGAAGCAACAACCACCATGCCCAAATCTGCAAAATGCTGTTTCCTACCACACCATACCCAAGCGCTGAGAGAAAGGAATGTGACCATGTTGACACATGGTTCAGAGATAAGCCCTACTTCTGGATTCTGGAAAAGATCTCCATGGGCTCAATCTGCTCCAACAGTTAACTGGGAACATCCCCTGAGGACCATCATGTACCCATCACCTTAGACCTTTGGAATAACATTGTGTGACTCCCCGCTCCCCGTTTCATGATTTCAGACTCTTTCCATGCAACTGATCTGAGCAAAGTTTCCTTCCATTTATTTGTAGGGGGCAAAGGTATTAGGCGTGGCGTAGCTAATTGGTTTACGACCCTAATTAGCCGTAGCTTAATCGATCTGGAGCCTGGCACGTTTCCCTCTAGCTGCGCCTCCTGCTGCTCCGATCCTTCGTTCGCCACGAATGCAGAGTAAACACAGCGGGCTGTTGCTCCTCGGTGTTTAGAAGATCAAACACACCCAGTCATTAGTGTGTTTATATGACAGTCTTTATTTAAGCAGTAAAACGATCGAAAGGTCGGCGGTTCGAATCCCTGCGGCGGGGTGCGCTCCCGCTGCTCGGTCCCAGCGCCTGCCAACCTAGCAGTTCGAAAGCACCTCCGGGTGCAAGTAGATAAATAGGGACAGCTTACCAGCGGGAAGGTAAACGGCGTTTCCGTGTGCGGCTCTGGCTCTGGCTCTGGCTCTGGCCAGAGCAGCGATGTCATGCTGGCCACGTGACCCGGAAGTGTCTCCGGACAGCGCTGGCCCCTGGCCTCTTAAGTGAGATGGGCGCACAACCCCAGAGTCTGTCAAGACTGGCCCGTACGGGCAGGGGTACCTTTACCTTTACCTTTAAAACAATAAAACAGAACTCTTCAGACTCTCCCTGGACTGCTAGCGTTCATGGCTGCTTTCCCTTCGGAAACAGAGACAAACAGGCAGTGGAATCAGGCCACTCCCTCAGTCACGCCTCAGGAATTGAGAGACGTCACACAGAACTCTTTAACCCTGTGAGTTCTGAAACCATTCACAAAAGGAAAGAGGCTGCAATTGGGGAAAACCCCTGGGAAAGAAACACATATAGAACCTGATTTGAGGGCAGCATTTAATTTTTGCCCAAGGCAGAAAAATAGTTTGAGCTGGCACTGTTGTTATCCCTATCAAATATCCCTTGGGAAGTTGCTCTTTCTGAGGACTAACTTGTCTCAACAACCGGAAAGTAGATAAATTATCTCCATAAGAAGTTTGTATTAAATATGCTCAGAGTTCCTGAAATAGGAACCATTCATAAACAGAACGAATGGGAGGCAGTGCTGGGTGCATTTTATAGATGGGGGTGGGGGACTGAGGTTGAGAGATGGTGACAGTGGATTTTGAGAAAGCTAATATTTCAGTCACTGAGAATATATTGATGGGGCAGAATTTCTCGTTTGAAAACATACATGTGAAGAATAAATTCACTGCATGCGGAAAGCTTCATGTGCTTTCTGAAGTTCCACAAGGTCACAAGAACTGTACCCAGTGCCTCTCTTCCAATTGTTGAATCAATTCTAAGATACAGTGCTGCCTGGGCTATTATTTTTTTAATATATTCTATTTACCTTCTTCGAGCTCCATATTTCTGGTGGGCAGTACTTCTGCCACTCTTTTTCTTTTTGCCTTCACCCCAAGTTATTTTTAAAAGTACTAAGCTTTATAAAAACAAATGTGTCTGAAATGGAGGGCGCCTTTTCTGGGTGCATTGCATTGCAGATGTCATTCTTTCTGTTTGCTAGGTTTGGACTGTGTGTGTGTGTTTGTTTCAAGTTCATACTGCTGAAAAGAATCCAGAAACCATCCATTTTCTTGACAACAGAGATTCAGTCAGTCAATCGATTTTATTGCATTAGCCATACGGCCATAGCATAATATACATAGAACAGAGATTCATTTGATTTAATGTGTCAAGGAACACCCACTCACTTCTCTGATTCAGTACAATGAGAGGAGGCCCCCTAACACGAGGCAGAGTCAGACAGCCTCTTAGGCAGTGGGTGTTGGTGTGTGTGGGAGGCAGTGGTAACAACCCCTGCCACCCTCCCTTCCTATCGAGCCATCCTGACTGTTCCCCTCTGTGAATGCCACACACCCTACCCTGCACCCCCTAAAGTAGCCTGTTGTCCTCAGGTGCAATGGCGCACTGGTGCAATGAATTGGGCCAGCCCCAAGAGACCCCAGTTCCCATCTGGCGTACTCTGGCATTCCTCAAGACATGTCCTCTTCAGAAAGCAATACTATTCAAATCACCACCTTCAAACCCTTCCCTTGGTCTTTATTCCCCAAAGCACAAAGGGTGGGCCAGGCTTTCAAATCCTGGCTATTGCTGGAATGGACAACGCATTTATGGGTAACCTCACACATTATGGTTAACACAAGCAACCCAGATATTAGAATGAGTATTAAATCTGCAAGATGCACATGACAGCAAATAGATAAAGGTAAAGGACCCCTGGACGGTTAAGTCCAGTCAAAGGCAACTATGGGGTTGTGGTTCTCATTTCGCTTTCAGACTGAGGGAGCTGGCAGTTGTCCACGGACAGCTTTCTGGGTCATGTGGCCAGCATGACTAAACCGCTTCTGGCGCAACAGAACACCGTAACAGAAGCCAGAGTGCATGGAAATGCCGTTTACCTTCCCACCACAGCGATACCTGTTTATCTACTTGCACTGGTATGCTTTCAAACTGCTAGGTTGGCAGGAGCTGGGACAGAGCAATGGGAGCTCACCCCGTTGTGAGGATTTGAACTAGTGACCTTCTGATTGGCAAGTCCAAGAAGCTCAGTGGCTTAGACCACAGCACCATCCACATAAGCAAATGCTTATGATTTAACAATGGCTGCTTATCCTAGGCTTACCAACTGATAGCATGGGGTGCCAGGGCACCAAGTTCTGGAGGGCGCCAGGGAAGAGGCGGAGGCTGGGCGCAGCACCTCCTGGCATCAGCTCACCGCCCTCGCCTGCCTCGCTGAAGCAGCGCCGCGCCTGGAGCCTCTGCCTCTTCCCCGCTGGAGGAGCCACTCTCCAGCCACTGCCCGCCTGAAATGTCTTCAGCTCTCTCTGCTCTTGGAGGCATAGGAGCATGGAGCTGTAGAACACTTGGCAACTCTCGTTTGACAACACAGGTGTTCCACATGCTCATAGGAAAATAGGAAGCTCCTTATACCAAGTCAGACTATTGGTCCATCTAACTCAGCATTGTCCACACTGACTGACAGCGGCTGTCTGGGATTTGGGGTAGGAATCTTTCCCATCCCTACCTGGACATGCCAAGAATTGAACCTGTGAACCTTTACCTCTGAGCTATGCCCCTCTGAAACACAAACACTTCCCTATTAATTCACATTAATTAATACAAATGTTACCTTGCTGATTTCTGTTGACTTGTACATGCCTGTGGGCCACATTTGACCCTTATGGATAAGGGAGACAAAGCTTAGAAGGTTGTTTTTTTTTTGGTTTGTAGTGGAATGCATCTCAGGATGCAACATGGAAACCACTGGCATTCAAGCTGTCTGTGTATTCAAGACTCTTCTCTGGCATGAAACAAACTGTTAATTAATTGTGAAATCTTTAATAGTAAAGCTATGTCTCAAAAGGCAAGATTACACAGAGAGCGAGTATTGACAATAGGGTTTATATTCATATTCAAAGGCAAGTTCATATTTGTCAAATTACTCAGGGAGAATATGAATTAGAATTCTTTATTACTTTGAGGAATTTAGAAGGTTGGTTGTTTTTGCGGTGGTGCTGCCAAATCCCCCCCCCCCTTCATGTCTTTTTCTGGTTTCATAATGCGTTTTCCCCATTAGATGGTATTGCTTCCCATTGTTCTCTCCCCTGAAATCCTCATGCAGATATAACAGCCAGGCTGGGCGTAATCAGATGGCAGGCTCAAATTCTGTGCAACATCAGCCAAACATTGCTGCAAGGCTCATTTGCTTGAGCTCTCTTGGATTGTTCTGCTAGATATATTCTTTGCTCCACTAGATCAGCCTGCTCCAATCTCATGTCCCCCCAGATATTTTGGACATTAGCCTCAGCCAGCACAGATGAGGGATGTGGGTTGTTTTCTGGGGAAAACTGAAAGCATAAACTCTCCTGCCAGTAACTGATGCTAGACTAGGTACCTTCTGATCCTTTGTAGACCACAGCTCTCCACTTTGTCACGGTTATGTGTTTTCTTACCTTACACCAGCACTGATCTCCCCCCACCTGCCCAGCATCCAGCAATTCAATTTCAGTGTCCCATGCTACTTGCTGCCTTGGATGCATACCTACTTGGAAGAAGGGTCAACTTCCAACCTTTGGGAGGCTGGCAAACAGCATCAGCTTGGATGATTCCCATGTCTGTTGTGCTGGGAGTAGAGGAACAGTGGGTGGAGGGTGGAAAGAGAAAAGGTGCAAAATCAGAGAGAACAACCCAGAATTGCCATGGGGCTCACTTTCACGTGGCTCAGGGTATTTTCAGGTCAGGCACATAGCCCCCTAAAAGGAGGATTTCCCCTAGTACAGAGCAAGCCTCCACTTTCCCCCATGTCTTAGCAGTGCTTCTCACAGATGCAATTATCAATGAATTGATTGTTGATTGAGTTTTCTGCTTTTTTGCACACCATGCTTTATGTGGGCTTTCTGCTTTTCCTTTTTAAGTGCTGTTTGCAGGTACATCCGGCTAATGTGTTTGCTGTCCTGTTTAAAAACCTCACACAGTTATTTTTTGATTTCTGAAGAACTGAAAAAGTATTCTTGGTGAGATGGGCTCATGATGTTGCAAACCTACAAGCCCTCGTGAAGCATTTGAGGCAAATGTATGTGATGTTCCCTCAGGCACATGCTGCATGTTTATATCTTCCTGCATTCTAAGTCCAAAAGAGAAGTCTAAGCACATTTGGCAAGCCTGTATAATCTGGGTTCCCAGTAGCAACAAGCCTTTTCACTGAAGTGGATTGGATGAAAGTAGGGGTGGGGAGCTGGGGGGGGGGGGTTGCATGCACCCACCCTCGTCTTTAAGCCCATCTCAGACACAGGCTTGATCTTGGGTTGAATACTATCTCTAGGATCAAAACAAAATGTTGCAATGTCACTTCCATAGTTGCTGCATGGTTGAAAGCATGTATGTTTGGGCACACACCTTAAATGCCAGACCATGTATTTTGTTTCCTGTACAGTCTTCTCCCAGTTTGGAGGCTGTGCCCATACAGAATGGACAGGGTACCCCCACCTGCAGTAAGTTCAGTAGCCCATATTGCCTTGGGCTGCTGGTAGAGGAAAATTTCCACATTCACAACATGGATGAAGGCTTAAGAATGCAAGGCGAGAGGGACATCAGATACTCCCATTCCCTGATAAGCTGCTGTGCCCTAGATCTTTAGGAGTATGTCCATACTATCTCAGAAGTGTGGAAAGTTCAAAACTTCCTTTAAATAAATAACTTTTCAGGACTTCTTCATATTGTTGCAAGCCTCTTAACTCTAAAACACGAGTTAGTCTTCCTTTCAGCAGTCACCCATATGGTAAGGACATTCTTAATGCAGCCCAGTAGACCCATAAAATGGTACTTATCATATTTGTAAACGCGCTGCAGTTGCCAAAAATGCAACATTTTTGCGATATATGTTTCTGCCTAGCACAAGGATGTTTTATAATATAATTGCAGCTTCCCTCCAAACAGTGGGGAGGTTCAGCCATGAACAGGGATGAACCCTCTAACTTTTGGGCTACCATAATCAGGAATATTTAGTAGGGGGTTTACAAAAGATTTGGATGTATTCTGAATAAAGAACTGAAGAGGGGCCAGCTTTGCCTGGGCCAAAGTGGGATGTCTCCGAAACACCCTGAACCTAAGAGTGGCCTTCCAAAATGCTTTGGGAGACTTTCCTCCCTAATCACAGTACTTTGGGGAAGGGATGCTGAAGTCAAGTGCCACCTTGTTTGTGTCTGTTCTTTGTCTTCTCCAGCTCTGCTAGTGAGGCTTGCTTGAAAAATGCTAGACCCCCTCAAGACTCACTCAAGGCAGTGATGTAGCATCGGGGGGGCCTTGGGCCAGGGCACAAATTTCTGAGGGGGCACAACCAGACGCCCCGTGACAGGCTCCCTCATCAAGACCGGAGCCACAGGGAAGCAAGCCATGCCAAGACTGAGCCTTCAGGGTCAGGGCAGCACCGCTTCCTCCTTTTCGTGGCCAGTGAAGGGATATCTGTGCATGCCCCGCCCCTGGGCAGGCCAAAAGGGAGGGATGCTGCCATCGCCCACTGAGGAGGAAGGTGGGAAGAGGAAGGTGGGAAAGCACGGCCAGAACCACGTCCATTGCCCAGAGAGCCTTGCTGCAAGGACAGGATGAGGAGGCAACACAGTGATGTTCCTGGTTTCACGTTTCTCTGTGCTCAGGTGGGGCTAGTTTTCAAGGAGAGACTCCCTTGATTAGATGTTGGTCAGTGAAGGGACTGACCGCAGCACCGTCCTGGGTGCCAGCAACCCACACTACGCCCCTGACCCTAGGCGTCACCCTCTCACAAGCCCCACCCCTCCCTGGCACTGCTTTGCACCCTCCTTGAGTGTTTCTTCCTGGCTGGAATGTGTCTTTGAATATTATTATTATTATTATTATTATTATTATTATTATTATTATTATTTTATTACAGTGGTACCTCGCAAGACAAATGCCTCGGAAGACGAAAAACTCGCAAAACGAAAGGGTTTTTCGTTTTTTGAGTTGCTTCGCAAGACGGATTTCCCTATGGGCTTGCTTCGCAAGACGAAAACGTCTTGCAAGTTTGTTTCCTTTGTCTTGCGAGTTTGTTTCCTTTTTCTTAAAACCGTGCATTCACTTCGAGGAGCAACTCATAGCACGCGGTGTGGTAGCCTTTTTTGAGGTTTTTGAAGACTTTGGTGCTTTTTGAAGCTTTTCCAAAGTCTGTACTTCGCAAGACGAAAAAATCGCAAGACGAAAAAACTCACAGAACGAATTAATTTCGTCTTGCGAGGCACCACTGTATTATTATTATTAGAATTTATATACCACCCTATACCCAGGGGTCTCAGGGCAGTTCACAGAATAAAATCAAGATATAAAACCACAAAATACCTAATAAAAATAAAAACAGCAACCCAATACCCTCCCCCAAACCCACATTTTAAAAGGGCATAGGACGTAAATCGGATCAACCAAAGGCCTGGTTTAAAAAGAACATTTTTGCCTGGCGCCTAAAGGTGTATAATGAAGGCGCCAGGCAAACTTCCCCGGGGAGAACATTCCGCAGACGGGGAGCCACTGCAGAGAAGGCCCGGTCTCATGATACCACCCTCTGGACCTCTCATGGAGAAGGCACACGAAGGACGGCCTCAGAAGATGATCTCAGGGTCCAGGTAGGTTCATATGGGAAGAGGCGGTCCTTGCGGTATTGCGGTCCTGAGGTTGCTTTCCTGGATGGAGGGTAGAGAAGGGTGTCTGCAGAAACCAGCCTGCTGTACAAAGGTAAAATTCACATTCAATGTTCCTGGCCACACCCACTACCAGAAGGTTGCCCAGATGGAAACAGCCATTGAGCTGCAAAAGGTTTCCAACCCTGATATGCACCCATGCTGCATTGCGGCTATGGACTTCCCTGGAACTCTGCTTGCTTAATTGGTTTGTGGATCGTACTGCACAAGGGCGAGAGCAAAGCTGTTATTACTTAGGAAGGCATAGCAGTGATTGAAGCAATAAAGTCCACTTTGGAAAGAGAAATACTTTTGATATTTTTAGCTTGTTTCTGCATAGCTACCCCCTTATTCTCAGTAATGCAGTAATGCCTATTGATCAGCACATTGCTCATAATCTAAAAACGCAGCGGAGGAAGGCAGCTTTATATTTCCCGAGAAGAAAGAATCCAGCATTTAGGTGTGGTTTCCACCAGTATCTTCATTAAACATTGATGTCACCTCTTCGCTTCCCCTCCCTGTCTAATAAATATGCCATGGCAGTCATTAAGCTTCAAGAGCCCTGAGTTGTTTAAGTGCTGTAAGATGTGCCCAGCCAAATCGTTGGCTCCTGAGATATTGGTTTTCTGTCTAGATAGTTGGATTTGGATTTCCAAGGGATTGCAAAAATACCAATCATTTATGAAAGAAAGAGAGGGAGGGAGGTAATTGAGACACAAAGAGCAGCTTTTTCTGCCCCGCTCCAAGGAACAGATAAACAAAAGATAGACATGCTTGCGGTAGCATTTCTACAAATGAGGCACTTTCTGCCTTGCAGAATACTGCTTTTATTTTTGAATTCATAAAGCCGTATCAGCTACTGATCATAATCAGCAAAGTCTAAGGAGCCCACCTTGTTGCTTCCAGACAGGTCACTGTAAGCCTGGGGCATTGTGCAGGTGTGAACATTGACATTACCCAATGACAGAAAGCCGTCATTGCTTGAAATGTATCTTTCCATTAGGCCCAGAATTCTAATTGCCAACGAGGTTGAAAACCAAGGACATCATCCAGCCTGAGTTAAGCAGAGTTTCATTTATTACAATGTGATCAAGGCCTTTGGAAAGTGGCTTTCCTTTTGCAGTCGGTGAGATGAGGGGTCCATGCTGTCCTGAGGATCATTTCTGTGTAAGTTATGGTACAAACTACCTAGAGCAAAGTACCTTTAGTCCAGAACCTGTCGATTGAAGTTTCTTGTAGGACATGTCAGGTCAGTACCACATATCCTAGATGCCAGGGGTTGTTCTTTACATCTCCTATTGAAGAGGAAGACAGTGCAGCTACACTCATTCGTTCCCTTATGGTCTGGTTATTGTTCCCCTCCATCATCTGCTGTGACAACAAGTAACATATGTTGGATAGCAAGGGAGGGAAGACAACAAGGAGAGAGCACGGAAAGGCCTGGACCAGACATTAGTAGTTGGCATGGTTGGGCCTCATTACTTTATATTGGGGTGAGGAATCTCAAGCTCTGGGGACCAAGCATGGCCCTCCATTCTCTCTATCTGGCCCTTGGGTCTCTCACCATGCTACACCTCCTCCTTAGTCATTCACACTGTCTCAAGGCTACCCCCCTCAATGCCCTTGGGTATTTTTGCCTGGCTGCAATGTGTCCTTGAGCTCCAGTAATGCCTCTCCCTTGCCAGGATGGAAAGAGAAGTGTGTGAGTGTAGAAACTAGCATACAATACAAAGGGACGCGGGTGGCACTGTGGTCTAAACCCCTGAGCCTCTTGGGCTTGCCAATCAGAAGGTCAGTGGTTCAAATCCGCACGACAGGGTGAGCTTCCGTTGCTCTGTCCCAGTTCCTGCCAACCTAGCAGTTCGAAAACACACCAGTGCAAGTAGATAAATAGGTACCACTGTGGCGGGAAGGTAAATGGCGTTTCCGTGCACTCTGGCTTCTGTCATGGTGTTCCCTTGCACCAGAAGCGGTTTAGTCATGCTGGCCACATGACCCAGAAAGCTGTCTGTGGACAAACGCTAGCTCCCTTGGTCTGAAAACGAGATGAGTGCTGCAACCCCATATTTGCCCTTGACTGAACGTAACTGTCCAGGGGTCCTTTCACACACACACACACACACACACACACACACACACGTAAGAATCACATCCATTGTGTTGCCCATGTTGCCAACCATTGGCATATGGCCTCTGGAAGGATGCTCTAAGGGAATGTGGGCTTCAAGCTGAAAAGGATTCCCCACCCCAAATTTAGAAACACAAGTTTATGCGCATGTCAAATGCAGAGTTGATCTGTTTGCTTCCAGAAATTCTCTCAACTGATTATTGCACACCCACATTTTATGCTCTGTAGTTTGGCTTCACTAGCTGAGAGTTGTCATGTGTAGCTAATTTAGTATTGGACTGTTATTTTACATCTGACATGCATCAGTCCTTAGCATTTGATCATAGTTCATCGTTGACATATCATGGTAATATATTATCTGACATGATGCATAATGGGGCAATATGTAATCTGACATCATTTGAAAGATGCCATGCAGTGATATTTAGTACTTCAGTGTACTGAACCATGAGAACAAAGTTCTGTAAACATTTTCACGCCCATCAAAAACACTTCTCACTTATAGCACCCATCCGGTGGCCCTTGATAAAACATTCAGTTTTTTTACAGGAGAAGAGGGGTGCACCCCTGTTTTCTGGGGGATTGACCAACATTCTTTTCCCCTGTCCTGTGCTGGGAAACGGAATCACTACCGTAAAGCATGGCAAAAACAGGGAGCATAGGCTCTCAGGTTGTCGCTTCACAAAATATTGTCCTCTGTTGGATGAGAATTGGATGTGTATTTTTAAATGCACATCCAAAAGTGCATTTTGGCATGACTAGAATGGCAAGGGGCTGCAGAATAGGGGCATGCAATAGTTTGCCCTCACTTATATGCAGCCACATCTGATTGGCTATGTCTCTATGTGAGCCCTGATTGACTGAGATAATGAAGGTCCCTCAAAAACACGCGTTTTACCTTAAATATTCAAAGATTATAATTCATCCCATCTCTGATGTAGCACTTGAAAATATACGACTGCTTATGTGAGGTTTCGTTTTTTTTATGCCTGCCGAAACAATTCCAAAGATGGTAGCAAGTCCTCATACATTGACTATGATGTTTGAAACATGAATATAAATTTTGAATTTGAAATTACAAATATGCAATTGAACTGACAGTGCTACCAGATTTTGACTAATTACCAATATTTTTTTCATGATGTGGTAAGAGTAGACGGAAACTGCATGCCATAGTCTGTAGAGTGTGGTGTGTGACAAAATGGCAGGTGCTAATGGAAAACAAGACAGACAAAAAGATTGCCACTGCAGAAGAGTCATTCCAATTTTCTGGAAGACACATCATGCCATTGTCAAGACAAGACGCAGGAGATGAAACGATTGTCAAAACTGGAAGAAAGAGGCGGTCAGGGTTTGTGGAATGTGGTCCTGTGAGCCTCGTGGGAAATGATGCTTGTCATGCGCTGGCCTGTGTGTTCACAAAACGCACACATTGACTGTGACAGTCTGCTCCCTGTCTTGCTACCACTGCCATCCTCATGTACAAATCCATCCATCAAAAATATAGTGTTTCCTATAAAAGTTATATACAGTATACATGCATTAAAAAGCACTCTCTCTCTCTACACACACACCCCAAATGTTTTGCCTTCCTCAAAGAGGAAAAACATCTGGGAGTAAAGGGCAAAAAGGAGAAAGAAGCTAAGAGGAAGGTACATTTGGCAAACCGTCACTGTGATCAGCTCCCACCTGGAAACCAATGTCCCCACTGTGGAAGGATGTTTGGATCCAGACTTGGCCTCCACAGTCACTTACGGACTCACTGTTAAGACCATGTTCATGGAAGGCAATCTTACTTGGCTACAAGTGGTTGCCAAAGAAGAAGAACTTTCTGCTTGTTATCATTACAAGGAATTACGAGGGGAAAGAAGAAGGCAAATAAGTCTTCATTAGCCTGCGTCCACCCTCTCCTCCTGCCATGCTTCGGGGAAGCGGCTTCCTCCCTCCCTTTGGCCATGGATAAGCAGAACAAAGCAAAAATAGTCTCTTGCCATTTAAAGAGATTTTAATGATCACAGCAAAAGAACAAAGAGTCCATTCTCGGAGTAAGGTGCTCCCAGTTAAGGTTCACGCCCACTTCCCTCGAGTCACCCTCATCACTTCCTCGTCTTGCAACCTGATCTTGAAACCACTGTGCCTTATCTAGTTTTCTTGACCTTGGGCTGAGTGCCTGGACACTTCCCAGTGAACTGGAGTCTGTTAACTCTCTCCCGGTTCTTCTCCTAGCTGTTCACCACCTTGTTCTTCCCAACTTTTGTCTTCTGAACTATGTCCCTCTGTGAACCACTGCTCCAAATCTATACTGTCCCACTCCTCCCGGGAAGATTCAGGATCTTGAGCAGGGGGAGAGGCAGCCACCACCATTCCTCATCTGTGCAGCCCTTCTCAACACAGTTCCTGACACCCCCCCCCCAATGAATCTAAGATTGAAGGGAGGATTCCTCTGAGTCTAGATCCACCCTCAACCAACTCTTACGGTAACTACAAAAGAATGCAGTCTCTGAATAACCATTGTAGGGAAGGAAACTCGTCTTGGAGTCAATATGACCAATTGTACAGACTCTTCCCACCTATTTTATTTTTGAGGTGAAAGGATTGTATAAGCATCTTTGCATATCACTGTGCCATATATTATATTGTAGCTGCTGTTGAAGCAAATGAGGAATTGTGCTTCTCTCACTGTGCTTATTGAGAAGCTATTTAGGTAAGGGCATGAATGAGCTCTAAAAAATAAAAACATCAATCAAGCCTTTCTATGTGTGGATACATTTGTTTCTTACCTTTAAATTACATCTGTCTTGTAACGGAGATCTGAGTGGTTTTTAGCCTCTTGGCAATTCTGTGTGGCAAGTTTAGCTGCAGAGAGAGAGACTTTCACGTACTGGGCTTCATAATTTCATAGCTGAACAGGGATTTGAATTCTTGAGATTTTCAGATCAAAATCCAAGTTTTTGGCTGCTCTACCAAACCAGTGTTCTGTGGACATGTGAACTCATGGTTCACTGAAGATATCTGTTGCATTCATCATCAGGAATGAAAGGAAATGAGAAAGAGAGAGAGGCATCAAGCAGATAGATAGATGAATGGATAGATGGGTGCATGGATGATAGAGGGATAGGCAATTACTTCTGACCCCAATTTGCTTTGTCAATTACTTGGTTTGGAGCGCGGCACAAAATGCGGGGTTTGCAGCGCATAACGGCACAAACTAGTGCAAAACTTTGACATCAGTTGGGGGGAAGGTTGTGATCCAGAATTTCAGGGTCACATGCTAATGAAGCTCCCTTAGACAACTTTCCATCCAAGGGACTGTGCCTTCTGTCAGTGGACTTCTTTAAAGATTTGCACCCTTTGAGCCCTCTATTAGTAAAGTGGTTTCATGATACACAACAAACTGAACATATGCTTTGATCTTTACAGTAAAAGTCTGTGGTTGGCTTTCATGGCTTCAGTGGTGTTGGCTATATTGCATCCCAAGGTTGCACAAAGAATCCATAGAAGGGCCAGGGAGTTTTAAAAAAGCCAAACATCATTCATTCTCTTCCTAAGCATGCAGTGGTGACTGGTGTCCATTGGTGGAGCCAAAGCCAATAACAGGCAAAGCCATGCCTATGACTGGAGGAGACAGGTGGAGGCTGTCTGAGGGGAGACTGAATCTGGCAAGGTAGTGCTCCATTAGCCTTAATGGTTCAGGCTCCACTGCATGCCTGCAGCTCCATGCATGTGAAGGGGAATGGGCCACAGAAAGGCTCCCATTATGAGCAGCGGCTGGTGTACTGAGTTGCTCCCAGTATAGCTATTATTCATGGCTGAAGACTGGGGCATGAGGAAAGGACAAACATCTGTCTTACTAATGATGACCTTTCATTTTCATGGTAATTCAACTGCAAGGGCGCTAAAGATCCATGCAAGGTACCGTGACTTTTATGCATCCACAAGATGCTGTGTTTGACCTGCAGGATTTACATTCGTAGCCAAATGTTAACAATTATTCCAAGCTAGGAGAAGGGAGGTGGGACGACACACATGAACTTGCATTGCAAGTAACAGCCAGATGGAGACGGGAGTTTTTTCAGCACAAAAATGCATGCAAATCAGACGTTTTAATATTTAGGACTAGATGAAAGATGTGAGAAAAAATCATTAAAGACAGGATGATCAAGCACCAAGATTAGTAGTGAATGTAAGTAAATGAGTATGTTTTGCCTCCCCTGCCTGGTCTTATTAATTGAAGGAGTTTGCTAAATAGTGGGTAAGTGATAAAAGCACTGCTTGATGATTTTATTTAGAATTGGGAAAGAACCTTAATCGAGACCTTTGGAAAAGCTTGATTTAAAAAAAGGTTGGTGACAGTAGGGGGAGTGGTTAAGTTCCATTGTGGTTTTTAATATGGTGAGAAAATTAGGGAGCAGAGAGATAGGAGCGAATGGGCTGTTTCGATATAAAGAGGCATTAACAATGAGGTGCCCCTCGATAGCAGGTGTCGATCAACATATTGAACAGAGGCTTCCAAAATGAAGCGAATTGCTTGGTGACAATGTATGGATAGTAGCGATTGCCTGGGATTCTTTATGCCTCTCGAGGATGGATATGGAGAACATCAGAAGGACCTAACGCACACAAAAAGCCCGATTACGGCTCAACACAATGGCAGATGAAATTCAATTTAGATAAGTGCATGGTAAATTGGCAGAGCACAATGAAGGGAACAATTTGAACTACTTGAACATGCTGATGGGTTCTGAATTAAAAGTAACATTTTCTTGAGGGGGGGGGAATCTGACACCATTGGACAATCCAGTGTGGAAAGGTGGGGTGGGGGAAAACGATCTGGATAAAAAGTTGGGAGAGAACAATCTTAAAAGTAGATAAGGGAACAGTTCTAAAAACATTGTAATGCTATTAGATAATTGGGAGGTTTGAATAGACCTTTTCAGGTGTGGACGACCTCATCTAATTGTAGACCTCATCAAGCTCAAAAAAGGGAAATGGAGAGATGAGGGCAATGGATATTATTAGCACAAGAGAGAATCCATAAAACCGTAAGGACTCCTTAAATGGGAAAGGAGAGAAGAATATAACAGAAGTGCAGTCATTTAAATTAAGGATTGTTCTGCAAATTGTTCAGATGCTCTTAGTCTTCATGGGGAAGATTGTGAAGAGCACCAAAGAACTTAAGGAGCACTGTTGAGAGTGCTCCTAAATTCTCTCGTAATTTTGAAAACTCCCCTTCTCTTTATCGGTGTGAAAGAACAAGTGACATACAAAGACTATGGAAGGCGGCTTCTTGTGGGATCCTTTGTACTTAAATATGAGACCTGGAACTATGCCAGTGACAAAGAATAGTTGCTGGTGGCAGATACTCCACTCTGACCTTGGCAATGGCCCCTGAGCTTTTACTGCAGCCAGATCACCATGAGATCAAATCCCATGCAAAATTTCCAGTTGCATATGGAGCCCATTTCAAAACTGTCCTGAAGGAGCTTTGTTTTTGCACCTAATGGTCATGTTTTCTCTCTCTCTGAGCTTACTACTTGTGAGTTGGCAACAGCATTCTGTGCGTAAATAAGGACCCCTATACAAATGGGAAATGACGCCCTGCAAGAGAAGGCAGCTCCATGATACAGTACAGATAATCTGAAGGCGTAAATGTTATTATAGTCAGGGCTTTTTTTCTCATCCAGAACTCAATTCCAGCACCTCTCAGGTGGGTGCCATTGCCGTTATAAGAGAACAAAGAAGGCGTTCATGCTGAGTTCCGGCACCTCTTTTTCGAGAAAAATAGCACTGATTATAGTCATTATTATTCAACTCCTCCCTGTCTTTCCACACTGCTATCCTATGGGGGTGATTATCACTTTAGCACATATTCTCACTGGGGCCACTTCTGTACTCCCCTGGAGCTCTCCTAGGTCCTGCAGATTCTGCTTCTGCCTCACTGCTAGGGATACTCGATACTCAACCTGATCCATACCTCCCACGTCTTGTTTTTCATTAGCAAGTCTCTATCCATTTAATAGCTGCACGACAGGCAAAAATTCAAGAGGAGGAGCATCTGCAATGATGGGAAAAGTAGCAAATTGCAAAGGTGGCAAATTGGTCTTGTTGTTCTAATGCCAGGACTCGCGTCAACTGAACTCTTTCCCAGTTGGAGAATGGAAGAATGCATCGTTTGTGATCCGCCAAGCTAAAGGCAACCAACCAGCTATGTATTTTGGTCTTCCACTCATTTAATGATGGCCCCTTATTATTAATGGGTGCAATTCAATGTTGCACTAAGGTGAATGTTCCATCAGTGCAAGCATTGCAGCTTGCTGGATGGATTTATCCCCCCCCCCATGTTTTCCTGAGGATATTCCTTGCTTTCACAGAGCCATTTTTAGGGGTGTTGGGACTCCAGAGGAAGAGAGGAAGGGAAAGCATTGTTGCACGTGCAAAAGCCTTCATGCAGAGCTTGCAGTGATGGGACTTGTTAGGTGAATCCTGCCTATTAATAATAATAATAACAATATTAATAATAATTCAAATTACATTCCTGAGTAGGCAACAAAAATGGGTTTGCTGAGTTGCTGGTGATCTACTTTTGGTTTGGTGGGTCTCAAGTTTTATAAATCTGTGATAATCCGTGTGCCTGGTCATAGAATCATAGAATTGTCAGGTTGGAAGGGATCCTGAGGATCACCTAGTCCAACCACACGGGGATCAAACCTGCAACCTTGGCATGATCAGCACCACGCTCTAACCAACTGAGCTAACAAGGCATTATTACATAGTTTGACCTAGGTAGAATTTGCTCCATCCTCTGGAACTGATACTTTGCAAGTGTAGACAGAAAACAGAAGGCTGTGATAGGCTTGATGGATCTCAAGTGTGCAGGCCTTGTTGACACTCTGTGCCTGGTTTTCTGTTACTCTGGGTGCATGTGCCTTTTCTGACCTATTGCAGCTTGAGAAACAAATCACAGCTGTTCTGCAAAGCAAGCTTTTAGTGGGGTGAGTTTTAACTGGTGAGTGAAATCAGATTTCATCTAAACCTGGTGAATAGAACAGCATGGTCATTGCAGAAAATCTTCTCCCATGGCCTTGCGTGCTTAATGTTTCCTGTCTCTTGTCCTCATCCTACAGTATAAACCACAGCTAGTATTAAATACTTCTATGACTGAAGGCTTAGAATCACCAGTGGAAACAATTCATCTCTATTATTGTGCATGCATATATATATGGAAAATAAAAGCTCTCCAAATCAAATGTCATAACCTACGAAAAAAATCAATATTAGAATGTATACAACAAAGTTCTTCTAAAAGGGTAGAGCAGCACTTTCTGTTTTTAAATGGATTGCCTTTTTTCATTTTAATGGTAGGAAATGATTGGTGTGTGCTTCCCACAAGTAACCCTTCCTCCAACAAAAATGTAAATAGTGCAAAGATAACGGTGGTTCATAGTAGCTCAATGACTCTTCCTTTCTTGTGAACACAACTTGTGGGGGTGGGGAGGAGCTCTTCTGCCTGGTTCTAGCTATTAGTCAGGTATTGTAAATGCAGCAGTTTAAAGTTTGTTACCATGAGAGGGTGTGTACAGTGTATCTGTGCCTCACATGTTGGAATAGCAATAGCTGAAAGCAGCATGGGAATGCCAGCAACAGCAGATTGCAACTGGCTGCCTGTGCTGAGGATAATTCGTGAAAATTGTCTTGGTAAATCAAGTCTTCTCTAGTCCTGCGCTATGAAGTAGCAAACCACCCAACATTTCAGTCGGAATAAGAAATATTGGTACCATGTGAAATAGTCAAACAGGCAGAGATCTGAATTAGGAAGGATGTGAAATAGCCATTCCACGTATCCTACCCATGTAAATGTTATAGGCTGGATCCAGCCTTAGTCGTGCTTAGAGGAGATATATTGAACCACAGGGACTTGTTAGCCATGAGTAATTTATGTCCCACTGGTTTCATTGGATTTCCTCTAAGCATGACTAAGGCTGGAGTCCTAACTCCTCTTGCCTGGGAGTAAGCCCCATTAATTTCAATAGGGCTTAACTTCTGAGTAGAAAAGGTTTGGATTGTGCTGTAAGTCTGGATCCGAACCTACTGTACACACCCACTTTTGAGAATATGCATCCCGGAATACAATATCACTTTTGGGCGAGGTGGAAATAGCCATGAAAATAGCAGATAATGTTTTGCACATCCCAATTCTCTCATCAGCCTTTTGCCACTCTTCTGAATTAATTAAATGCGCACAGCACTTTCCTCTTGCGGCAGAAAGCGCATGCAAAGGAAGGCGTTCCCCCAAAGGAGCGAAGGCATTAACATCCATGCTTATTGCATAACAAGAAGTCTTCTTTAAGTTTAAAGGAGAAGATGTTTTAATTTAATAAGCTGATTGCTCTTGCACCAGAGCACTAACAAATGATTATTATGCGGAACTCCATTCTTCCATGAATCGGCAGATGTCTTTTGACCTACAATGCAATCATTGATCTAAAACTGAATGGGCCACTGGAGAGAAGCCACCGCTCTCTAATGCTAGAGGTGAATGATTGTTTCTACCAGGGAAGCCAGCGCTTAAGGATGTTGTAGACAGGCCCTCATCAGAGTCAATCCCCACAGGTGTAGTGGAAAGGTGTTTATAATGTTTAATACCTTGTGCTTATGCACAGGTTGGTTGCTCAAGGAATTCATTATAAGGTGTATGTGTGTGTGTTCCTCCTCCTTCAGTGTTTGTGGTCTAATTGGCGAGCCAAGAGGCTTGTAGATTTGTGTCTTCTTTTTTGTGAAAGTTAGATGTGCCGCCTTGGAGAAAGATAAATGTGGTGTGAGCTAACAGGAGCTTTTGAGCTGATGGAGGGTTGTTTGAAGTTTACCCCCCCCCCCCCACTTACCGCCTGTTGTGTAATTTCAAGTTTGAAAGTTCAAGAATGCAGTATGCTGTTTTTGCAACTGCAGATGGAAGGTATCTGGAATGCACCTCCTTTTGATCTAGCTGGTTCATTCATATTTTTTTCTGAAATTATGCAAGTGATAAAGCACATTCCTTGGAATGTTGTTAAACATGTGGTAGCCATGAAAGGGGAAGCAGTGTGTAAAGTTCCCCCCTCACTCTGGTTTTGATATCTAACACAACATTTTTCATGAAGTTCCCCACTCATTTGCACCACACCTGCCATAAGATGGGGAAGGCCACCAGATGTTACAGAGGGAAAGAGAGCAGCCAGCCACGTAGCTGGATATTTAGCTGGGCCTTTAGATAAGTGACAGCCCCAGCTCAGAGCAGAAGCATCCCACGTGTACATATTGTCTAGGAGAAATGCTAAAATCTCTGTATCTCCCAATGACAGAATTAAAGTGCAGAAACACGTCTGCTCCCATTCCCATGTACAACACTGGTTTTATAGCAATTGCTATATCATTGGTGGGGTTAATTTGTTGCTGGGCTGTTTTTATCAGCAAAAAGTTATTAGAAGGGATGATAAATGTTGTGACACCAGAGTTTTGTAAACATGGACCATATATCACTAGAGACAATGGACTACCAAGTAGAATTCTTTGTGCAGAAATCCTGCCCACAGCTTCTCCATTCTATATTCTACATTCTACATTCTAAGTTCAACCAAATTTATGTGCTGATAAATTGCTACAGTCTAGGACTGTAGTAAAATAGATAACTGGGTCAAGTTCAAGATTTCTGTGCTGATATACAAAGCCCTGAACAACTTAGGTCCTTATATTCCAGCCAACCACTGGAAGCCAAAGTCAATTAGGCCAACTTAGAATCATAGAATCATAGAGTTGGAAGAGACCACAAGGGCCATCGAGTCCAACCCCCTGCCAAGCAGCTACCCCTGGGTAGGCTTGAACCACAACAGCCAGATGCACCAACACTTTGCACAACACAGCACAGGTTAGGGTAAGTCAGTTGACTGGAAAAAATAATATGGCTAATCTCTGGAAGTTTTTAACCACCCCATGGTTATAATTCAATTGGTGAATGCGATAGAAATCCCACATGGCAAACCATGAACACATATTCAACCACGCACCTGGATCTTTACAAGATGTCACAGGTGACCCCCCTCATTGGTTGCATGGGCCCCAAATGCCTTTTGAAGGTGGATTTAGCTCACTGGCTGTTGCCAGTTGTTCTGAATGGGGAAATAAAGTGTCAGCAAAAAAGTGGTTTTTCAATAAAATCATGTCATTGAACAAAACATCTGCTCAACAAAATCATTCTGGCTCCTGACGTGCTTCTGTCAAACCATGAAATTTCCTGATTTGTCTGGACAGTAGGATCATGCAACACTTGCGCCAGCTGCACTGGTTATTGCTGTGTTTCTGAGCCCAATTTAAAGTGCTGGTTATGACCTTTAAAGTCTTAAGCAGTTAAGCTCCATGTTTTTGACAGACTGGCTATAGCTGCACCAAGCTGCCCACACTTTGAGGTTAGCAACGGAGACCCTTGTCATTTGCCCACCCACCGGAGGTCATTACACTGGAAGATATGAAGCAGAGGACATTCTCTGTAGTAGCCCCATTGCTTTAGAATGCACTTCTTTCTGAGGCAACATGACAGGGCCTTCCAAAATAACCATAGATGAGTTTTTAGAGTGCTTGCATGCAGAAGGTCTCAAGGAAGGGGTGACACCAGAATGAAACCCTGAAGAGCTACTGCTGAGCTAGGTGAACCAAAGGCTTGTTTCAGTATAAGCACTCATCCAAACTTCTGCTTGTCCTGTGCCTAAAAAGCATATGTCTGAGCTGTTTCCTGTTTGTCCTGTGCATTCTAGGCATGGGTCCAAGTCGTTTTGCATTTGCTTGGGGAAAACTGCTCTTTACCTCTGAATCGGAACAAACAGCAATTCGTGGAAAACCCTATTGCCATTTGTTCCAATTCTGCAGTAAAGAGCAGGTTCTCCCAGGAGAAATGGAGGGGTCAATGGAAGTGTGGAGGGGCCTAAGGCATCTTCCTATACAGAGTGCACTTTTCTTCAAAGGCTCGCTTTTAAAAGAATTTTTTTACTAGCTTCCTTTTGCTAATGGGCTTGATTACATTTTAGTGATGTTTTGTTTTCTTAGCCGCTCGTTGCTCAATACTTAATTAATTGGTGTTTTCATTGCATGTCTGTATAGTATCATAAGATGCCTTGAAAGAGTTTACTCTCAAAGGCAGCATATTAAGTATTTTAAATAAAAATAATACGTTTCTGAAAAATCCCCGCCCTGCATACCTTTAGCCACCAAATAACAGAAACATCTATGTGAGTCATTGGGCCAGCTGGCCATCTTCACCTTGAAATCTGCTGCCTCTTTGTCTTTGCCACCTCATTGTACAATCGCACTAAATTGCTTCTTCTGTGCTTTGTAATTTAACTTGGCAAAACGACACCTGCATGAGAGGGGAGGGAGAAACCACCCTGCAGTTTTGCTGTCAGGAAAAAAACAGAAGCAATTACAACCATGTATGTTCAAAGTCAAATATGCACTTATACATCTGACAATCGCTTGAGTAGCTGTGATAACCATTTGGGGCGATTTTGTACATGAAGTGTGGGTTGAAGGGCTCTATTGTTCTTTTATTTTACTTACTTGCAGAATTCGGGAGGGAGCTTTTCAGCGTAAGTTGGCATGACCTTCACTGGTCTTGGTGAAATAAAACTTTTGAGTCAGAAGCTGCTTGCAGAGAAGGATTCTTTGCATGCTTACTTGGGCATAAAGCCGATAGAACACAGTGAGAATTTTTTCCTCATAAGCATAGACTGCGGGTGCTTATGAGGAAAAAGAAGGCATGCTTCCATTGCTTTTCTGCTCCTAAGAGACGCTTTCAATTCTCCTGGACTTTAAATGACTTCTTTACACACTTTGGCTTGTAAGTGTATGTCTGCGACGTATTAGAAAAAGCTATAAAGAGTTCCCCTCTCTCACAGAAAGGGAACCCGTTATCCTCCAGGCATGGGTGTAGCTGGGGTGGGGGGGTGGCTCTAGAGCAAATAAAACAACAGAAACGCTTAACTAACTGACAAATCATGTCAGTTATTCCCCCGCAACAAAAACCCTGGCTATGCCCATGCTTCTAAAGGTAAAGGTAAAGGGACCCCTGACAGTTAAGTCCAGTTCCAAACGACTCTGGGGTTGCGGCACTCATCTCGCTTTACAGGCCGAGGGAGCCAGCGTTTAACCGCATACAGCTTCCGAGTCATGTGGCCAGCATGACTAAGTCACTTCTGGCGCAACGGAACACCGACACCAGAACAGTGCACGGAAACGCTATTTACCTTCCCACCGGAGTGGTACCTATTAATCTACTTGTACTTTTTGGTGTGCTTTTGAATTGCTATGTTGGCAGGAGCTGGGACCGAGCAATGGAAGCTCACCCCATTGTGGGGATTCGAACCGCCAACCTTTTGATCGACAAGCCCAAGGCTCAGTGGTTTAGACCACAGTGCCACCCACACCCCTCTAGATGTGCCCACAGTCATGTCTGGTTTCCAAGAGAGCTATAACTCCCAGCAACCTCTCCCAACATTCTCTGGGAGTTATTAAACAGCAGAGAGAGAAGGTGGTACCTTGCAGAAGAACTCCACAAGAGAATTCCTATGGGACTAAGCAGAAATATTTCGCTGCCACCTTCTGGAAACTGCCACCCAAAATACTGCCCTAGTTGTTATAAGAATGCCTAAGACCTGACAAAACTTCAGACAAAATGAGGTTGCGCTGTACTTAATCCATACTGTGTGCCTGTGTTTTAACCAGACATAATCATAACCCTTTGGGAGCAGAAATGCAAAAGAATGATCAAAAATGGAAAGAAGAGTGGAACTGCAGAACTTCTCTTTTGTGCATTTTTTTTTAAAAAAACTTCCTTTTGTTGCACTTATAAGAAACTTTAAAATGCCCCCCAAAGGAATCTTTCTGTTTGACATAAATGAGCTGAGGGTCCCCCTTGCCTGAGATAGTTTCAAAGTCTTTAAGCAATAGATAACTAAAATATATGGAAGCCAAGCCTTTTAATTTGATCAAAGGAGAAGGTCTCCTTTAATACTGAGCAGTGTCCTTATTTCTTTATTAGTTAATTATTGTCTAATGTTTTTCCTCTTTACTTACTGAGCCAGATGTTTAAAAACTTTTGAATAATGACACACTGTTTTCAAAGTTCCTGCAAAAGAAGAAGCAGCAAAAAGCCAGGACTGCTATATTTCATGCCAGACATAGGGCACTTGTGCCCCCTCCAGATGTTGCTGTGCTGATAATGGCTGGGGCTGATGACAGCAGGAGTCCAAAAAACATCTGGAGGGTTACAGATTCCCCCTTCCCTGTTTTAAACATTAATACTTTAACTACATTTTAAAAAATCTAAATATTTGATCTTCATAACTGAACAGCTATCATGCTTTTCTCCACATTTCATTGCACAAGTGGACTTTGTGCCATGCAGACATGACCCTACTTGGCACTAGCCTGAATTCTACCCATTGTCCCCATATACTAAGAATTCAGAAGTGGCATTTCTTTCCATGGCTGATTGTGGTTCCCCCAAAATCTGAGTCCTGGCATCTCACTGAAAAAATTAAGCACCGCCCACATTAATTTTTCCAGTGCTGAAAGTGTAGTCCCACTATTGCAGGAAACCTTTTCAAATCTAATAACTTCTGGTAGTGCTTCCGCTATACGGCTGCTAGTTCCATTTGGTGCTCAGTGGCTAAATGCTAGTGCTGAGCTGAGCGTTCTTCGTGTTGCTTTTGCTTTCTCTGCTAGTTCTGCTCTCCCCCTCTCATATATACAGTCACATGAGTCGGTCCCCCAGCAGCTAGCCCTACATTTAGTCATATGGGCTGGAGGAAGGCTTGCAGAGAATTCAAGTGATGACAGTTGTACAACGCTGCAGTGGGCAGGGCTCCTGTTCAGGATTCCAGCCATTCTTTTCAGGATACTCCATTCTACCCACTTGTGTCCCGTCCCCCCCCCCCACATTTTTCATGCCCCACCCACAACAGTAAGCCAGCATAACATGGCCACTAAGCATGCTCAGTCATCATGGACCTGTTTGAGGTCACCTAATAATAATAATAGGAGGGACGCGGGTGGCGCTGTGGGTAAAAGCCTCAGCGCCTAGGGCTTGCCGATCGGAAGGTCGGCGGTTCGAATCCCCGCGGCGGGGTGCGCTCCCGCTGCTCGGTCCCAGCGCCTGCCAACCTAGCAGTTCGAAAGCACCCCCGGGTGCAAGTAGATAAATAGGGACCGCTTACTGGCGGGAAGGTAAACGGCGTTTCCGTGTGCTGCGCTGGCTCGCCAGATGCAGCTTTGTCACGCTGGCCACGTGACCCGGAAGTGTCTCCGGACAGCGCTGGCCCCCGGCCTCTTGAGTGAGATGGGCGCACCAACCCCAGAGTCTGTCAAGACTGGCCCGTACGGGCAGGGGTACCTTTACCTTTACCTTTAATAATAATAATAATAATAATAATAATAATAATATTGTTCACCTGCAAACCTTGGGGGTTCCCCAAGCTTGCTAATACCTGTAATACCAACAACAACAACATGCATGGAGACTGCCTAAGCTTTAGCCCAGTTGGGTTGGGTAGAGAGCTTCACTGGGCTTGATCAGTCAAGCTCTTGGGATTACACAAGGCTTGCTCCCTTACAGATTTCCCTAAACTGCATCTTGTGGGTTAGGTCAGGCTTTGCACAGTTCCCTGGACCCTTAGAATCTGAAGTAGTTAGTGTCCAAGACTTGGAAGCAAGGCAGATAAATATATGTCAAAATGTTTATTCGGCTTTACGCCCATCATGAAACATAAACACTTAACTTACCTGCTTGATGCTTAGCTGTTCACCAAACACGTCTTCCCCACTGAACACAAAAATCAAAACGTATGGACATTTGACTTTTAACCCTGACGGTGCGTGCTAGCTACATGTCTGCTAACACTGAATGTTGAGTTATATTGGGGTGGGTGGGGGGTGGGAATGATAATTTGAGAATATCCAAAGTTCACAAAGAACAATTTAGAAGATTGGGGGCAGAGGAAGCAAATTAATTTCAGCACTAATCTAATCTATTTTGAATGAAGTTTCTGGTGATGAAGTGTGAATTGCTCTGGAAGGAGGTGTAAATGGCTTGTATCAAAGGTCTTCTTGCACAGAAGTGGTAGCACAGAAGAGGGTGCATAAAGAGCTTCATGGTGGTTTGCAGAAGGAAGGAGGGAGGTGTTCCATTAAGACACAGCACTTGCATGCCTTAGATTGGAGTTAAGATCTCCACTGAGTTCTGTGTGGGTTCCAAACCCGTCTGTTCTGGCATGCCGCAGGCAGGGAGAGCACAACCTGAAACAGGGGTAGCCAATGTGCTGCTGTCGTCATATTGTTGGACTACCACTCCCATCAGCTGCAGCCAGCATGGCCACTTGTTAGGGATGATGGGCGATGTAGTCCAACAACTTCCAGAAGGCACTCCCTGTTTTTGCTCAGCCTAAGCAAGGACCTCAGCAATGGCTGGCAGGCTGTGCAAGGTGTGGGTTGGGATTGCTCAGTAAGTATGTAAGGTGCTACCAAATTCTTTCTGCTGCTGTTGCGCATCAGTCAAGGTGTATGAATCAAATTATTTCTTTGGGTAAAGAGCTGTGAGAAGTGGAAGGGCCCCTAGCTTCTTTCCTTCTGGTTGAGCAGAATTTCTCTCTCACTATTCTCATTCCATTTGGAAATTATATTTGGCTTGGCAAACGCATAAACGAAGACTGTGCGTCGGCTCTGGGTGTTTTGTTCAGCTCCTAACGAAGCCCTAATGTTGGTCTTACATTTTTTATGAGGAAGATAGACTTGGTCGGTAATTGCTTCTAAGTGTAAGATCTCTGTGTTCATTTGAGACACTCTATTGATTAAATCTCAACAGTCTGCTGCACAATCGGAAACGGATCAGCCTCACAGCCAACATCTGATTTTACTCTTTACTGTTTTTTAAAAACCATTAATACAAAGGGATCAGATCCCTTTCTTCCTCCAACTTTAGGCATCGCCTTTATTTCTCTTGTTCTGCACCTTACAAAAATTGGGGAACCAGCACTATCTCGAAACAAACACAAACCTGCTTTGATGAGAATAGAAAGATATAATTGCTTTGCTATTGGTAAACTTTGCTGCTTGCAGATGGCAAAAGTGGCTTAAGGCATTTCAGTCATGTTTCCTTCAATTCCTATCTCCATTTTTGTTTATCTGAAGTCAGGTATTTTGCAAACAGTAGACTAGGGTCCTGCAGGGGAACTACCACCATACTACAAGAAATAAATGAACGGGAAAATCCCCTATGAGCCCAAAATCACAGTCTCTCATAGCCATTCCATATGATTCAACAATGGACCCTACTTTACAAAGGTTAGCCCTCTCTTTGAAGGGCTGACCAGTCCAACCTCAGTTCAGGGCTAAGGAATTGGCCCAAAGTCCCCAGGAACTCTGGGCTCCCATTAAAGACCAGTCTTTTGCTTGCTTTATCTATCAGTGCCTCACCCCATCCAGAAAAAATAACTGGAAAGGAAATGAGTGGTGATGGTGGAGGTACCTTGGTTACTGGTCAATAGCTAGTTTTTGTCAGGCTTCAGAGAATCCAAACCCTCTCCCCCCACGGCTGGTTGCCAGGAATGGGTAAGACAAGGAAGTTCTTACCAATGTTGTTTATTCAATATTCACAGAGAGAGGCTTAGAAATTTAGCCTCCTGGAGTAATAGTGTTGCTCCAAGTGAAACCCCACCCCCTCCGTCTCTCCCATTATACGTCATCCCTACGGTGGCTGATCTGTGCCTTCTGCTTCTGAGGTCTCTACTCTCCCACTTTCCATGTCCGCCGGGTTCTGGGAGGTGTTTTTTTAATGCTTTCTAAAGACACTGAGTCTGTTAGCTGTCTCTTCCGTGGTGCTTCTTCTTCCTGATCCTCTCCCATTATTTCCCAGCTTTTCCCCTCCTCTGCCTCTGAGCTGTGACCTCCCACAAACCACTGTTGTAAATTTATACTGTCTTCCTCTTCTCTGGAAGGCCAGGCTGGGGAGGCGGTCTCCACCATTCCTCCTCTGTCCAGTCCCTGACAGTTTTATGGAAAGGCCACTTGAGAGGGTAGGTGCAGTGGGGTGGGCCAGACCCCAAACCCTTCTATGAAATGGAATGTCAGTGAGTCCTATTGCCATGCAAAATTATTCCGTTGCTTCTGGGTTGGCAAAAGGGGGTGGGGATGGGAGTAATGTAGTTGTGGGACTTCAAATTCTGATCCCTAGTCAAAGATCAGTAATTCCAAGGATAATTCTATTAGTAGTCCAGTGCCAACTTGCACAAAAGATATGAGCCTTCTTCAGGAAATCCGTATGTGTGTAAGATAAACACATAAGAGGGGGTGGTGAAGATGAGTGCATGGCCCATGCCTCCCTCGTTGCTGTTCCCATCACCTTCCAATTCTCGGAAGGCAAAGGTCTCTTGGGTCTTGAGGTCTGCAGGGGAAGTAGTAATGGGCCTAAGTCCAAGGCAAGGCAAGACCCTGGGCAGCTCCCAGTGGGCCCTGCTAGCTGAGTTTGAGGTGTTGTCCTAGCAAATGTTTAGGTTCGCCAAAAACCTTAAAAAGGCTGGCAGGGCTTGGCCTTCCGGTGGCTCCTTTGCAAAAGCTGTTTGCAGCATTCAAAGGGGCCATAGCCTATTCAGCAATTGCATGTTCCTTCGTGGTGGAGGAGCAGGAGCGGCTACTGGGAGATGATGGACCCCTCATCCAAATCAGGGTCTTCCTCGGGCCAGCACTGGGACCTGGTCGTGGCTGGTGGGGCAGCATCGTTTACCTGGCCTCCTGCCATCAGCAACGTTGTGGCTTACTGGGAAGGGTGAGGTTGGCATGGTGCAAACACACTGGTGGAAGCCCCAGATTGGCTTATCCAGTGTGTTTACCTAACACCATCCTCTCCACTGCACCACCCCTCTTCCTCCTGGTAAGCCACAGGAATGCCAGTGTTGGAAAGTCAGGTTAGCACCATGACCCTGCCCCACCAACCACTGCTGACATGACAGAGGGGCGTCCCTCTCCTGTACATGTGGAACCTTCTCACACATAGTAGAACCCTGGGATATCAGGGCTCTAAAATGCACAGGGGAAATCCACAAGTATAGGCAGTTCCCCACTTCAGAAGATCACCCTGCAGAAAATTCCTGGAATAGTGACAAAGTAGGCAGAGTCCCTACTGCCTCCCCTCACCTGAAGAGGGCTAATGTGTGACTCATTTTCAACCCTTTGCTGGGCATTCCACCAAGGAGCTGCCAGAATCCAACATACTGTAATGTCATGGTCATCCATTTTTAATTTATTCCACTTTCTTATATTGTATCGACAAGGTTTTAACAGAGACTTTGTTTACTGTCAGCCGCTCTGAGGACTCTTTTGAGGCATGCAGCAGGATATAAATGGGGGGGGGGGGAGGAAGCACACAAACAATAAATAATATCTTAGATGTGAAAGGGACTTAGGAGGAAGTTGATTTGATATAATGATCAAAAATCTGAAAAAGTCATGCAACACCAAGCATTGATGCTTCCCCTCAGACCTTTACAAAATAATTACTTTTCCTCCTCGCAAGAACCTTGACAGCCTTGCTTAATAATAATGTAATCAATATAACATCTCATAATGTCTGACCTCATTGTTGGTTCTCGAGCTCTCCCTCTCTTTTGTGCTGTTGTTTTTGCATTGGGGTTGGTGATGAGGATTTGTCTGTGAGCCAATATAGTCAGAAGGATCTCATAACTGGCTAGCTAAAGGTTTCTCAAGGCCTCACGGGAGGAGGGAAGGTTGGAGAGTGCCAGTCTTTTCTCCAGCCCCCTCACTCACAAAATTGGAGATGACCTTTGGTATGCAGCCGTATGGGGAGAGGAGGGATCTCTATAGTATCTGGACAACCCTCTGCCTCTCCTCCTCCTGTTTATTTCTCCCGAGATAGAGAAGAAGACTATGGCAGCAAGGTTCTTTTGCTAAGTCCTTGGCAGCCACCATTGTAATAGCCCACAAATGCAGTGATGTATTGTCACTCTGGGGCACTACGGGCAATTGCAGTGGTCACTGCCTGGCACACTTTGGAATGCCAGAAAAGGGGGTCCAAGCAGTGGTGGCTGGAGCCCATTAGGACAGGTAAGGTGGAAGGAAGAGAGGCCAACAGTAGGTGGAACCAGAGTCAATGACAGATGGAGCCAGAGTCAATGACAGACAGAACCAACTAATTCTAGTTTTGTCCCTATCCTCCTCTTTGCTGAACTCTGCAACAGCAACGTTGACACTCAGGAGGAGGATGTTGGCAGCCAGGACCATCTCCTGAACTTGTATACAAGGAGGTTGGCAAGTGGGGGCTGGCAGAGAGCAGACTGAGCTTGGTGGGGCAGCATCCCATATCCTCTAATGGACCAGCCTTCGCTGGGCCTAGGACAATGGTGTCAGCAGCAGTGCGCCTCCGACAGCTGCCTAATGATAATGATAATAATAATAATAATAATTTATTATTTATACCCCGCCCATCTGGCGGCTTCCATAGAAAGCAAAAATACAATAAAATATCACACGTTAAAAACTTCCCTGAACAGGGCTGCCTTAAGATGTCTTCTGAATGTCAGGTAGTTGTTAATCGCTTTGACATCTGCTGGAAGGGCGTTCCACAGGGCGGGCGCCACTACCGAGAAGGCCCTCTGCCTGGTTCCCTGTAGCTTTACTTCTCGCAGTGAGGGAACCGCCAGAAGGCCCTCGGCGCTAGACCTCAGCGTCCGGGCAGAATGATGGGGGTGGAGACGCTCCTTCAGGTATACTGGACCGAGGCCGTTTAGGGCTTTAAAGGTCAGCACCAACACTTTGAATTGTGCTCGGAAACGTACTGGGAGCCAATGTAGGTCTTTCAAGACCGGTGTTATATGGTCTCGGCGGCCGCTCCCAGTCACCAGTCTAGCTGCCGCATTCTGGATTAGTTGTAGTTTCCGAGTCACCTTCAAAGGTAGCCCCATGTAGAGTGCATTGCAGTAGTCCAAGCGGGAGATAACCAGAGCATGCACCACTCTGGCGAGACAGTCCACAGGCAGATAGGGTCTCAGCCTACGTACCAGATGGAGCTGGTAAACAGCTGCCCTGGACACAGATTTGATCTGTGCCTCCATGGACAGCTGTGAGTCCAAAATGACTCCCAGGCTGCGCACCTGGTCCTTCAGGGGCACAGTTACCCCATTCAGGACCAGGGAATTCTCCACACCTGCCCGCCTCCTGTCCCCCAAAAACAGCACTTCTGTCTTGTCAGGATTCAACCTCAATCTGGTAGCCGTCATCCATCCTCCAACCGCCTCCAGACACTCACACAGGACCTCCACCGCCTTCACTGGTTCTGATTTAAAGGAGAGGTAGAGCTGGGTATCATCCGCATACTGATGAACACCCAGCCCAAACCTCCTGATGATCTCTCCCAGCGGCTGCATGTAAATGTTGAAAAGCATGGGGGAGAGGACAGAACCCTGAGGCACCCCACAAGTGAGAGCCCAGGGGTCTGAACACTCATCCCCCACCACCACTTTCTGAACACGGCCCAGGAGGAAGGAGCGGAACCACTGTATGACAGTGCCCCTAGCTCCCAGCCCCTCAAGACGGTCCAGAAGGATGTTATGGTCGATGGTATCAAACGCCGCTGAGAGATCCAGCAGAACTAGGAAACAGCTCTCACCTTTGTCCCTAGCCCGCCGAAGATCATCAACCAGTGCGACCAAGGCAGTTTCAGTCCCATGATGAGGCCTGAATCCCGACTGGAAGGGATCCAAATGGTCCGCTTCTTCCAGGCGTGCCTGGAGTTGTTCGGCCACCGCTCGCTCAATCACCTTGCCCAAGAATGGAAGATTTGAAACTGGGCGATAGTTGGCCATCGTGGCCGCATCTAAAGATGGTTTTTTAAGAAGCGGTTTAATAACCGCCTCTTTCAGCGGGTCTGGGAAGGCTCCCTCACGGAGGGAAGCGTTCACCACCCCACGAAGCCCATCGCCCAGTCCTTCCCGGCTAGCTTTTATAAGCCAGGATGGGCAAGGATCCAGGAGACAGGTGGTTGGCTTCACTCGTCCAAGCAGCCTGTCCACATCCTCGGAGGTAACAGATTGGAATTGATCCCACTCAACTTGACTAGACAGAACTCTAGCACTCTCCCGCCCCGGCCCTGCTCCCACGGTGGAGTCTACTTCTTCCCGAATCTGAGCGATTTTATCTGCAAAAAACTTTGCAAAATCATTGCAGGAGAACATGTGGCCCGTACTGGGCCCCGATGTTGCAGGTGGTTCCACTAAATTGTGAACCACCTGAAAAAGTCTCCTGCTGCTGTTTTCTGCAGATGCAATAGAGGCGGTGAAGAAATTCTTCTTCGCCGTCGCTATCGCCACTTGGTAGGCTCGACGTTGAGCTCTAACCTGTGTCCGGTCAGATTCGGAATGAGTTATCCGCCACCGGCGCTCTAGCCGTCTCAACGATTGTTTCATTGCCCTCAGATCCGTGGAAAACCACGGGGCTGTCCGGGCTCCATGCAATCGGAGAGGGCGCTTCGGAGCCAAACAGTCAATAGCCCTGGTTAACTCCACATTCTAGTGGGCCACCAGGGAATCGGCTGAAAGGCCATCAACATGGGATAAAGCATCCCCTACCACTCTCTGGAAACCATTTGGATCCATTAAGTGGCGGGGGCGGACCATCCGAATTGGTCCCACCTCCCTGATGTCCTCTCTTGTGATTTGCTTCCCCTTGCTCCTACCCATCACCACAACTTTACCTCAGAGTAAGAGGCATGGATAGGTGGTCTCCTTTTCATTGTGTATCCTTGTCTCCTGAAGTACCTTGCTGGGATCTTCAGACAATTGTCTTTCCCCTGTGAAGTTGGAGATGCCTTCCTGTGGTGTAGGTCCATTGCTCTTGAGCATCTTGAACACATGGCTCTCTTCACTACAGGAAGCACATTGTTTCCCCTCCTTGCCACTGGTGTTCCTGTTGATGGAGGCTGGTCCACTCAGGATATGGGATGCCTGTACTGAAATAGGGTTATAATTTTCAGTATGCTACTGTCCCCTGCGTGGGATACAGGTGGCGCAGTGGTCTAAACCACAGAGCCTAGGACTTGCCAATCAGAAGGTTGGTGGTTTGAATCCCCGCGACAGGTTGAGCTCCCGTTGCTCGGTCCCTGCTCCTGCCAACCTAGCAGTTCGAAAGCACATCAAAGTGCAAGTAGATAAATAGGTACTGCTCTGGCGGGAAGGTAAACGGCGTTTCCGTGCGCTGTTCTGGTTTCACCAGAAGTGGCTTAGTCATACTGGCCACATGACCTGGAAAAACTGTCTGAGGACAAACGCCAGCTCCCTCGGCCTGTAAAGCGAGATGAGCACCACAACCCCAGAGTCGTCTGTGACTGGACTTAACTGTCAGGGGTCCTTTACCTTCTTTACTCTCCCTCACCGGGATCAAATGGCAGCCAGTCACGCTCACAGAAGAAAGAAATGGAAGTGCTGGGGATAGCAATGGGTAGGGAGCTAACTTTGTTCCCCAGTGGCCTCAGGCATAGGATACCCACCCTGCCCCTGTCTGCATAACTCCCCCCCCCCAAAGTGGTTCTGTTTCAGAGTCATGCTGAAAAGAGGCAAACCTCTATGTAGAGTGGCTGGTTTTAACATAGAGCCAGAGAGAGCATGTCAGGTAATTGATAAGATCAGGAAGTTGTCAGGGGAAAAAAGACAGATCTGATTTGTCAACCAAAGCAGAACTCACTGGGTGGCCTTAGGCAAGCCTCGGCTCTCTCAGGGACAAATGACATGAGATGCGGGAAAATTATGATTCCATTTCCCTGGCTTTTTTTAAACACAGCTGTCAGGAGGAGAATTTGGATTGGAGCTGGGACATATAGAAGTTAACCCTCTCGCCCATGCCATTTCCCCACTCAATCTGCTAAAGGTCCCAGTGCGGTGGGTGTGGGAAGGCAGCTAGCCTTTTCCAAATCCTCCATCCTGTGTGCTGCTACATGGACCTGCAGATTCCACCACCCTCTTTGCCAATCACCTTTCCTGATCATAGAATCATAGAACTGCAGAGTTGGAAGTGATCTTGAGGATTATCTAGGTCAACCTCCTTCAATGCAGGAATATGCTACTGTCCCGTATAGGGATCAAACTTACAAACTTGGTATTATTAGCACCAGGCTCTAATCCAGGGGTCAGCAAACTTTTTCAGCAGGGGGCCGGTCCACTGTCCCTCAGACCTTGTGGGCGGCCACACTATATATATATTTTTTTGGGGGGGATGAATGAATTCCTATGCCCCACAAATAACCCAGAGATGCATTTTAAATAAAAGCACACATTCTACTCGTGTGAAAACACCAGGCAGGCCCCACAAATAACCCAGAGATGGTCATCTAAGAGGGTCTTCCATCTGTACCAAAAGTGATGTGGTTTGCTGAACGTGTCATGAGCCCGTAAGGCTCTTTGTTCATTTTATAAAAATTGCTCCCAAAGCACCTTGGGGAAACATCAGACCAATGAGGACCCGATTTGCACTCTTGGTCTGCTGAAAGCAATAGAAATCATTTGAAGCTGTGCAGGTAAGCACTGAACTGCTTCCCCTCCAATCATAGGTTTGGAAAGGTAGCTATTTTCTGTACTTCCTTGAATGATGGTTTTTATGGCATTGGGAAGCATATATTACCTTCTTACTGTGTTGGGAATTATACAGATAAGTTTCAGTAAATTTAATAACAGCTAAATGGATCATTCTCAACAATGGCAGGGTTATATCTCTCAATCTGTACTCTTTCAGATTAAGTAGGAGTGTTTGGCAACCAGACTCGCCAGCTGCAGAGCACTCGGAATGCTCTGCCCTGTGGTTTCAGTGCCTATTTATATCTTTACAGAAACTTGTGCTGAAAACCAACAGTTTTTCAAAATGGACAGCTAATGGTAGACACCCCACGGGTATGGATTTTTGGTCAATGGGTTGTTTGCATTATCAGGAAAAGCTGCTTTCTGCTTGTCTTTTGCCGTTCTTTACAGGTCATCACCCAAGGCCCTGCATTACCCTTCAGTTCTGGACCCTCTCCTTAAAATGTTCTGCAGACACGTTCTCATATGCATTATAGGTTAGAGCTTTGCAAGCTGTCAGCTGAGCTGCTGAGAATTTATGGAGCATTCCAACCGCTGCACAGTAAGACGTGTGTTTTAAAATGCCCATCATCTGTGTTAAAAGTTAAATGGAGAGTGTCATTGCCAGTCAGTGTTGCTAGCATCCAGCTGAATGGGACCATCAGCCAGCTAATAAAATGGAAGGACAGCTTGTTATATTTAGATCCATGACCGGCTAAGACATTTTGCCGCCTGAGGCAGGACAACAAATGCCCCCCTCCACACAAATCAAGGAAAGCAAATGGTGCCCTGTCCCAAGCCAAGCTGCATACTACCCATGTTGTTTTGGCACCTGAGACAAGTGCCTCTCCCTATAAGTAAAAATACAGTAAAAGGAATTAGATAATTAACAATTTAATTGCCTTTTCATGTCACTGCCTCACTCTGCCTAATAGTAGGGCCAGCCCTGTTTAGATCTATATAGGTAATCTAAACCTATATGAATTCAGCCTCTTGCTGTTACTTCTCCCCTAACGTTACATTCTTTCTGTTGCTGCTTGATCATTGGTTCAGGATTTTTAAATAAATATGCCATGTTTGTCTTTCCAGAGGCTGCCATGTTTGACAATCAGGGCTAGCACAAGGGCAAGTCTGCTCTGATTTAATATTTATTTCAGATTTCACATTTCTGGTATTCCAGCATGCCATTGTTTGTAATTAAGAAGAACAGAAACTTGCTTTAGATTGTGCTTTGCTTGGTGGTCTTTTGTTTTTCCAGTACTGTTCCCTGACTAGTGACAGCGGGACAGAGAAAGGTAGCCTTTTACTGAGCTCTGTAAACTTCATGGGGCTTGTCAATATGTAATGCTGTACTTGTGATTCATACCACTGAACTTTTAGCTATGCCAGCATGTCTTTGGAATTCTATGGGAATTACTGCAGGAAGCCTACTTGGCTGACTCCTTCCTGTCCATTCAGAAGCCTGCAAAAATCTGTCCTTTTTCAGAAGACTTGCACTATCTTCCTGTTATTATCAATGATCCTGCACTGAGCAGGTGATTGGAAGAGTTTTGGGGTTCTTAGCCCTGAACTCTTGGCTATGGCACAAACAAACGAACAAAAAGCCTTTCACTTTAGCAGTGTTGTGATAGGGGCTTTTCATGTTGACTCAAGCTCCAAAATGCTGGAAAATTTCAGCTGTGAAGGGCTGTGCAATTCAGCTGGCTCATCCTTAACAAAGCATTAGAAGCTGCCTTATAGAGAGTCAGGCCATTGGCTTATCTACCTAAGTATTGTCTACTTGGACTCACAGTGACCCTCCAGGGTTTCAGGCAGGTTTTTCTCTCTCCCAGCCCTGCTTGGAGATGCTAAAGATTGAATCTGGGATTTTCAGCAGATGCTCTAGTACTAAGCCACAGCCCTTCCCCAAAGGGCATGGGGCAACATTTAGGGCTGCATAATTAACTCCGGTTGCTCGGTCCCAGCTCCTGCCCACCTAGCAGTTCAAAAGCACGTCAAAGTGCAAGTAGATAAATAGGTACCACTCCAGCGGGAAGGTAAACGGCGTTTCCGTGTGCTGCTCTGGTTCTCCAGAAGCGCCTTAGTGATGCTGGCCACATGACCTGGAAGCTGTACGCCGGCTCCCTCGGCCTATAAAGCGAGATGAGCGCCGCAACCCCAGAGTCGGCCATGACTGGACCTAATGGTCAGGGGTCCCTTTACCTTTACCTAATTAACTCCAAACTCCCTTCCAACTCTGTTATACTACTGCTGTGGCTGCTTACTTTCTATCTACAGTGGTACCTCAGTTTACGAACTTAACCCATTCCGGAAGTCCGTTCTTAAACCGAAACCGTTCTTAAACCGAGGTGCGCTTTCCCTAATGAGGCCTCCATCCAACAGTGCCCTTCTACCATTCCGCTTCCGTTCTTAGACCAAGGTAAAGTTCACAAAACCAGAACACTACTTCTGGTTTTGCGGAGTTCGTAAACTGAATCGTTCGTAAACAGGTATGTTCTTAAACCGAGGGACCACCGTATAGTTTTTGTTGAGCTTTAGTTTGACTGCGGTCCACTTTGCATGTAACAATAAGCCAAACCATGACTTAGATTAGCAGCAGAACTGGAGCAGGAGGAAAAGAGCAGCTATCTCCTTTTCAGGAGCCCATACTTGTGTGTGTTCCTGCTAAGCAATGATTTGGCTTAGCGTTGCATGCAAAACAGGCCTCTAATGGCTTTATATTGTGCAGTACTGGGTTTGAGAGCCTGTTTTCAGGCCAATCAAAAGGGCTGTAATTGGCCAAATCATAGCAAATGAGCACAAATCATCGGGGATTTCTATTTTCTGCCCCTTTGAGATGAATGGGATTTACCCGGGGAACCTAGATGCTAATTTTGATCAGTTTACCTGATGTTCATTTCAGTTTCATTGGTATCATTTCTTGAAGTAGGACTTGAGGAATTTGTAACAGAAAAGCCAGTAATAAATACATCACATGACTACATAGTAAAAGTGTATTTCTAACTCTTTTCATGGAGCTTGCATAAGGGAACCTGATGGCACTTCATGGCCTCCAATAGAAAAATGAAGAGAAAGAAGATATTGAACTACAAAATCATAACTTCAATCTTGGAGACATTGAATGCAATCTATCATTAATTTTTAAAAAGTAACTCCTCTCCTTTAATACATATATTTGCTGGAAGAATTTATAACATGATGGATAAAACCATATGGTTGGAAGATCTGAAGATCATTTGTCACTATCAAGTCTATTTTGTAGTTTGATGTTTTTTGTACTGGTAATAGTTATAGGTGATTCTTTAATGTTTACCAGTGGCTGGAAGATGCTTGGTGAAATCAGTGTTGATGGTTTGGGATGACTGGTTGGGTCTGAAGAGAAATGTTATGGCAGATAGAAATCGCTTGACAGAGGTGATAGATGTCTTAGTTTTTCAGCTGGGAGACCAAAAAGGAGGATAGTGGATTCCATGCTGTTTGCTTTTGGGCAAACGGGTGCTGCTTTTTTACTAGAAGCAGAAATTGTATTATATAGCTGAATCTCAAGCTTTGGGAAATGTGCAGTCATTCATTTCATGATAGAAACCCACAAAATCCCCACAAAATTTGTATTGTTCTTTGTCTTCAGCAAGACCAATATAGATGCAAAACAGCAGTTTTGAACAGTGATTCATTGAAGCAAAAATGTTTCAAGACATTGTCATGGGGCACGAAACCTGAATCTGAATGTTGTGCTTATTCATGGTCACAATCCAAAAGAGACAATAGCTTAAGTTCTAACGCTGATGGAGCTTTGGAGAGGGGGGGAGGCGACGAGGCTTTTTCTGCTCCACTGTTTCGGCTCCTGGGCTTTCATTTCTGGGTCAGAGTTGTCCTGAGGACTTTTTGAGCCATGTTGGCAGGGTATAAATTTAGTAAGGAAGGAAAATGAGTAATATTTATGCCATATTCCATCTGTCGGAACTGTAATGAAAACTAGCAAAGGGCATAAGGAAGTCCAGTCCTAAGTCTCTGCTCCAAGGGATCCCTTCAATGTGGCAACAAAAAATGAGTAGAGAGGAGCTTCTTTTCATGAATAGTTTGGGCAGCATCAAAGAGACCCCCTTTTCACAATTTTTCAGTACGCGCTTCAAAAGAAGGTTATTATGTACTGAGCTGAATCCTAGAACAATAGGATCCAGAATGCAGCAGTTTGATTGGTCCACAGGAGCCACCCAATCCAGCTCCAGGTGGAAGTGAATCAGCGACCTGATTGGCCTGCAGGAGCAGCCAATCAGGCTTCTGGAGGAAGTGAGTCCACAGCCAGATTGGCCTACAGGAGCAGCCCAGAATTAGCCGATCACATGGGGCCCATTGTGTAAATAATGTATATATAGCTAGACGTTTTGGGGGAAGTTTCATTCATTGCTACTATGAGCTGAATAAAGAGCATGAAATTCACACTCGACTCCGAGTATATTTCAGAGGTCAACGGTATTTGCCAAGTCAGGAAACATAGGGTAGAATCCAACATTGCGCTAAGGAGTTAGTGGGATTCCTTGTGCTGGCTTCTACTATGACAACTCAGTTGAATCCAACCCATTGTCCTCACTTCTGATTGGTTTTGTGTGCTTTCAGTGACATCATCACGAGGCCAAATCTGATAGGCTAAGCAGTGCTTTGACCTTGTCCTGTTTACTCTATAAACCTCTATTGGTTGGGATAATTCATGTGCCTAATTAAGGAAGTTGAAGATGTAGTAAAACATTTTTTTGGGTAAAATCTTTTTTGTTCAGTTTTGCACTCTGCATCAGCTTTCTTTATAGTCCATCTTTCCCTTCCATACATCACTACTGGGAAAACCATAGGTTTAACTATACGGACCTTTGTTGGCAAGGTCTCTCATCTCATCTCATCTCATCTCATCTCATCTCATCTCATCTCATCTCATCATCTAATCTTATCATTTGCCAAAGCAGCTGACAACAGGGAAAGTGTAGCAGCAAACAGGGTTAAAAAGATGAAGGGAAGATTCTTACAATGCAGTCCCACCCCCAGACATATTCCTGAGCTCCCAGAAGCACAGCTTTCAACCTGGAAATCAATATCCGAGAACATTCCCACAACCCTGGTGGCAACTGTAAAGCCAAAAGACAGAGAGCCATAGTGTAACATCATCTGCAAAGGACAAGAGCCTCTCATCATTAACACTTGGCAGGTTAAAGCCAATTCAGTGATGGATCAGGCTGCTTGTTCTCTTCCCAGAGGACAGAGTTTTAAACACAGCGTGGTTCTTGTAAAGTACTCTATCCAATGTTTGGTCTTGTTCCTCATGTACTCCCTCACATGTGGTGTTGCATACAGACTTAACACAAGTGTTTTCCCACTTACATTTATTGATTGACTTCAATATTCATTATTAAAATTTTAAAAAAGCCCTGTAGGAAACAGGCAGAACCGTGGCATGAAAAAATATATATTCAGTTAACGTGAATCACCTTTATGCTGGCAGGAAGGCCCACAGTACTTGGGTTGGTTCTGCTCAGAAACGGCTCTGATTTCCTTGATTCCCACTGAATTGTATTTCCCCGGCGAGTGTGTTTAATTGTGTTAAGTACCGAAATAGCCACGACTCGAAACCATCAGGGCTGGCTTTAATAGAACAACAGCATGCCGACCTTTTTTGAAAGGAGGAATGAAACACTTAGTCCTTTTCTTCCCTGCAGCGAGATGCACTGAACCATGTTCATTACCCAGAGAATTCTCAATATCACATTCAGTTCCTCTTGCTGTAAAGCCTAATTACTATTCCATAGGGAAAAGCCAAGAGACAAACTCTATCAAAGAAAATCTGGAAGCGTTTCCCTGTGTCCTCAGGGGGACAGCAATGGACAAGGATTCATCTGCCCCAATCCAAGGGTCTCTGAGTTTCTTTACTGAGATATCCATCCTATCCCAAGAGCTTGCCGTGGTTTATACTTGTCTAATTTTACCTTCACAAGAATCCTGCAATTAAGGCTAGGCTGAGAGAGACGCCAATTTGCCCATCGACCAATGAGCTTCATGGCTGTCCTAGGAAACATTTGAACCCAGTTTCCTACATTCACCTTTTTTCATACTTTAACAAAAAGTGGGCTGACCTCTAAAATCCTTCAGATTGTATGGAAAGAAGTCCCTACCAGAGAAGAATGGCAAACTAAGCTATTGGATTATACTGAAATGGGAAAACTAACCGGAAAGCTCAGGAACCAAGAAGACGAAAACTTCAATAAAGAATGGGAAATTTTTATAATTTACTTGAGAGGCCACTGTAAGCAGATGAAAACATTAGCAGGACTGCAATAACACTTGTAATGTAGAATATATTATGGATAAAATGGAGAGACATAAAATATGGAAGATGAAATAATATGCAATTGAAAAGGTTTATAATAGGACCCATGGAGGGAAAGGTGGGAAGTCTAGAGATTCGGAGAAATCTCCAACTATGGATATGTATTTTGTATTGTTATAACTCTATACTTGTAAAATCAAACAAAAATTATTTCAAAAAAAAAAAAAAGATAAAATCCTTCAGATTGTACGTACAGGCTGCACCACTTCAGACCGCATGTTTCGAATGCTTCAGAGCTCAGAAATGTTCTGCCCATGGAGAGCTAGAATCCTAGCCTCTTAACAGTAAAGGTTATCTTAACTACCAGAGGCCGAACTAAATAAGAATGTCTTAGCCTGGCATCTAAAACCTGACAACAATGTCACCAGGCATGTTTCCCCAAGATGAGCATTCCACAAATGCCCGTTCTTCTGGCTGGCCTCTGCAGTGATGCACAGCTTTTAATGGTGTGGGTCATGAATTCTCCTTCTTACTGTATTGTTGGGTGAGCATTGTAATGAATTTTGCATTGGATAGTGACTTTAAATGTTATGGCTTCCAATCGGTTTGTATTTTATCATGCTAAATCACTTGGAGATTTGGAGACTTGGTTGTATGAAGCAACTAACATATATAAAAGGTAAAGGGACCCCTGACCATTAGGTCCAGTCGTGACCGACTCTGGGGTTGCGGCACTCATCTCGCTTTACTGGCCGAGGGAGCCGGCGTACAGCTTCCAGGTCATGTGGCCAGCATGACTAAACTGCTTCTGGCGAACCAGAGCAGCACACGGAAACGCCGTTTACCTTCCCACCGGAGCAGTACCTATTTATCTACTTGCACTCTGACGTGCTTTTGAACTGCTAGGTTAGCAAGAGCAGGGACCGAGCAACGGAAGCTCACCCCGTTGCGGGAATTCGAACCGCCGACCTTCTGATCGGCAAGTCCTAGGCTCTGTGGTTTAACCCACAGTGCCACCCGGGTTCCATAACTAACATATATAGTAATTAATAAATAAGCAAATCATTATATGTTGTCCACCATCCTGGAATCTATTGGATGAAGGACAGCAGACATATGTTTTGAATCAACAAACAATTCAAGCATGGTCCAAAGAATAGGCTCGTATGCAGAGAATTGTCAGCTCAGAGGCCAAGTTCTGTCTGCCAGGTCTCAGGGTAGCATAGTGAGTAAGACTTGGAAACACGGTTGTTTCTTTCTGCCGCAGTTGATTGTCTAGTATCTTTTGGGGAGATTTGTGTCAAATTGAGAGGAAAGATTGGTGTTGAGGTGGGGAGGCATACACTAAGTCCCACGGAATTAATTTCACAAAGTATTGCTCTCTCCCCTCACCACCCCCTGCAAGAACAGACTTTTCATAATTATAGCAAGAAACCTGCCAGTGCAAATGGCTTTAATTGTTTTTAAATAAGGCAGACAGCGCTGCCTCTAATTAGAAGAAAAGCTCCCTGCTTTGAAGGACCTTTATTTCCATGCTAATGTCGGCACACTGCTGCAGCTTGATGTTTGTTTTTGGAATTGGCCTTGTTTTAGGCAGAAGTTTCCAAAAGGGTCAAACGCTGGAAATTCTGTGAGCAGTTTGGATCTACCTGAGGAAGCAAGCACCTGCAGGCTGACTCAGAAAAGCTACGATGCGAACCACAGGGAACGAAATGCTTGGGACAACAGTTGTAGGGACCCAACAGAGTATCTGACCTGGGGTGGGGACTTGGTTTTCAGAAGTAATGAACTCCCCTGCACATACTTGGGAGTTTTTGTGTATTCTTTTGCATCTGAAGCAGGATGTGTCCCCACCCCCAAAAAAAAAGAAGGAAAGAAAATTGTTTGGACATAGTAATCCAGAGGACAGCAAACTTTTTCAGCAGGGAGCCAGTCCACTGTCCCTCAAACTTTGTAGGGGGCCGGACTATATTTTGGGGAAGAAAAAGAAATAAAGAATGAATTCCTATGCCCCACAAATAACCCAGAGATACATTTTAAATAAAAGGACAAATTCTGCTCATGTAAAAACACGCTGATTCCTGAACCGTCTATGGCCGGATTTAGAAGGCGATTGGACCGGATCCAGCCCCCAGGCCTTAGTTTGCCTACCCATCTAGTAATCTGTGACAGATCGTGTGGAGAAATGGCAGACCTGGTGCAGGGGTAGAGGAAGGGTGGTACGTTGGGTACGGGCCACCCTGGGTCTCACCACTGAGGGGGTGACAAAATGCCGGGCGGCGCTCACCGCGGGGCCTGCAGCGCACCAGAGCCATGTGTCTCTACTGGGAGAGACACAGTGGCTTGGGCGCATGCAGGCTCCATGCTGCCCAGATAGTCCGCCCACTGCCTCCCCCCCCCCAGCTGTAGGGCAGCTGAGTGGGAGGAGGTATGCAGACTCCAGAGGCCCCGCAGTGCACCCGCCCCTTTGGGCAGCTTGCCCCATCCCTGGGCGTTCCACCCCAGAAGCCTGAGCGGCTTCCTCCGCTGCTGACCCGGTGTCATGAACACAGAGTCTAGTAGTGACCAGGACACTGGGTGAGAGGTTACTGGGTCACTGGCTAAGGAGCCAGATCTGGTTCCTGATTCTGGTGGTGGTGATCAGGGTTCTAGTGAAGCTGTGGCTGACAGGCCAGGACATTCTGAACTAGATCCCACAGCACAACTGCCATAGAACTAGAGCCAGGGCTTTTGCGGGTACCTTCCTTGTATCCAAGAAGTCAAGTGCTTCCTAAATTATCTTGCCAGCCCAAGGGTGCAAGGGAGTGCAAGAGGCGTTGGTCCTCTAAGGAATCTAGATCTCAAAAAGTGGGTGGCGCCAAGGAGATGTGGACTGGAGCCAGAGGCTCAAAAGTCCTCTGTTCACTTCCGGCCATCTCCATGGTGCTGTAGCAACTAATGTGTCATTAACATATGAGAGTGCTGGAGGTGAAATAGTTAAACAGGTTACCCAATCAGAACCCAGGGGGGTGGAATCAGAGGGACTATAAAACCAGCTCTGGGAGGGGTGAAGGGGAAGTTTGTTGGGTGGGTGGTTGGAGTGGGAGTGAATTGGGATAGAGTCTGTGGGTAGGTTGAGTTAAAGGTAAAGATAAAGGTACCCCTGCCCGTACGGGCCAGTCTTGACAGACTCTGGGGTTGTGCGCCCATCTCACTTAAGAGGCCAGAGGCCAGCGCTGTCCGGAGACACTTCCGGGTCACGTGGCCAGCGTGACGAAGCTGCTCTGGCCAGAGCCAGAGCCAGAGCCAGAGCCGCACACGGAAACGCCGTTTACCTTCCCGCTGGTAAGCGGTCCCTATTTATCTACTTGCACCCAGAGGTGCTTTCGAACTGCTAGGTTGGCAGGCGCTGGGACCGAGCAGCGGGAGCGCACCCCGCCGCAGGGATTCGAACCGCCGACCTTTCGATCGGCAAGCCCTAGGCGCTGAGGCTTTAACCCACAGCGCCACCTGCGTCCCACAGAGGTTGAGTTAGTGTAGCGAAATAAGCGGAGTCAGGAACAGTTAGGAGCTAGGAAGACAAGGAAATATCTGAGAGGTGGTTTAGTGAGTGAGAGCAGGTAGCGGAAGTTATAGGTCTGGATAGGCACCCCATGATTGTAATGGACCAGTACCGTTTATGAAACCACACGCTTGTTAAACTGCAATAAATAAACAGAAGTTTATGTTCCAATTTAACCCTGCCTGGACTCAGTATTGTACCAGGTAGGGCCTGGGTAGTGGCAGCGAGAAATAAAGTGGTGGCACAGGGATCAACAGACGGTGAAACGTCCGGGGACCCTGTGTGATCACTACAACTAAGGATGGAGTTTTCTGAAAATCTCAATGCCCAGCTTATCTGCATGGATTTCCGCCCCCTAATTCCCCATTCACTCCTTAATGAGAAGCAAGGTGTCTTCCCCCCCATTTCAGCTAAAGATGCAAACAATTGTTGCATTTCATACACATTATTACGGTATCGTACAAATATTATTCGCTCCAGATTTCCTAAAGCAACCAGCACATTAACAGCAGCAACAAAAATGCATGAGCAGCTGAGAGTTTGATCCAGTTGGAACTGTCAAATTCTGTGTATGAATCTATTTAAAACTGATGCCTGCCTCATCCCTAATGACAGCTGACTTACTTTGCCCCGTGGGATCCTTATGAAGCCAGAAAATTTGAACACAAATGTCTCTTGTTCCACAGTGTTCAGGAAATTAGCTAAGCCACATGTCCCAAACACCTTCTTATTGGGGTCAGGGAAGGCTTGGGGAAGGGAATTCAACTTGTGGAAGGAGGTGTTTTTCTGCCTGTCTTCCCTGTTCTTCAGTGTCTCTTGCCTCCCAAAAAGCTTTTTCCAGAGAGTTGGGACCCTCTGTGTGTGGCATGAGGGACTGCAGCTTGTTGAAGGAATTGGTGGAAACTTAGAGATGCCCCTCACCTTCGGATCCAGTCTGCGTGGTGAAGATGTATGTACTATATCCTATCCATTTTGTTAAATTTTCCCCGTCGTGGAGTATGGACGGTCACCCAATTTTCTTTTCTGATTTTCCTTTCAAATTCCAAGACTCTCTTTCCCTCCAGAGTTTGAGCTGACAAAGCCCAGAGGTACAACTCATTAACATTTCAAAAACTTGTTCTCCACAGCCTTCCTTTGATGTCTGTGGCGTCTTGAGAAAGGAGTCTTTATGCCTATCCTGACATCCTTTGGCCTCTCCCGAGTTGAAATGGAAGCCCTTAGAAAACTGTTAGTAGATTCATGTGTGTGTGGAGACAACTTGCAGCTCAGGAAATGAGGTTTGTGGACAAGCCTGAGGGCCCTGTATATCCCAACAATTTTATTTGTAGAGCTTAACTACTGAAAGTTTGATCTGGCAAGTAATGTCCTGGTTTGCAACCCTAGGTGAATAGGGGTTCTCCCCTGTACCTTTCCTTGACTTTAATGTAATTAGAATTTGTTAAGTCCTGATAAATACAATTGAAAACATAGGCTCAAGGGTTTGTGTTCCTGGGTGAATAAACATTATAAGCAGAAGAGGGAAATATAATTGCTCATTATAACATACTGCCTTAGATCCAACCAACTCTCCACGGTGTGGGTTGCCACCGCCCGGGGCAGTGCAGAACAGGGTTGAGTAGAAGGAGGGAAAGGGCTGGAGTACACATGGACATTCAACTGCCTAATGGTGTCTATGTCACCCAGGAGACCACAGCCACAGAGATCAGAAAAGAAAAGTCATTCCGTTGTCTGTAGAGGTCACTTCGTGGTTCACACAAAATGAAAGTGCACAGCTGTATGGAGGCAACACCGGGTGTTGACATTTTGTACCCCTAACAACTGTTAGAATTCCTGCTCCATTATTGCAGTCATGGGATTGTTGTCTTTCACATGATTTGACTCCCCAGAGTGGGAAGTGACAGAGACAGGATGTTTGTGTTACTGTGTTCCGTGAAGTGGGACTATTGTCCTTTGTTTTTTTCTCTTTGCTGTCTGATGCTAGAGAGAGAGAGGGAGCCATGTTGCAGTGCTCCGTGTGTGTTTATATGTAAATAAAGTAGATTAGCCAAAATGCTGAGTTGCTGAGGTCTGTTACGCAAAGCTGTGAAGACTCTGCAGATCTGTAAGTGTGCCAATGTCTGTTGGCATCAGTAGCTGTGATGTTCGGGCTGAAGAAAGCTTTTGAAGCTCCCGAACGATCGACCAGGAGGGAGAGAACATGCCAGTCAGGCATGTGTCTCTGCAGGGTCCTACTTGAGTGTAGGCTGAGCTCCTGACATCAACTACCCCTCTGGCCCCTCCCAGCTACATCACTGGGGCTCCTTCCTTTTGTGGAAGGAATTGGGATCTGGTGGAGGATTCTGCTGGTAGTATACAAGGAACATTTTTTCACTGATCTTCCCTCCCCCTGTGCCGCCTCTTTTGCTGCCCCAGAGAGTTACCCAACCCTCTGGAACAGATTTTCAAGTAGTAAGAGGGCTGCAGGGGGAAGAGGAGATTCATTAAAATGACTCCCCATTTCAGTGGCAGCAGCATACCAGTAAGTCAAACTCCATTCATAGGATGCTCCCACCAGCAGAACCTTAATTAGGATCTGAACTTATGTTTTCTGGGTGAGCAATACAGATAGAATTCTGTACATCAAGGCCAAACTAGATGTGGTACAGAATAGCTATGATAAGATTCTCCTGCTTTTCCATTTACTAATTAGAAACCCCAAGCATCCTCCAAGGGTGTATAATTATTTTGTGTGTGTGTGTGTGTGTGTGTGTGTGTGTGTGAAAAAATAATACAAAAACACGTTATATGAGGAAGGAAATGCTTACCAAATTTTGCATATTAGGAATTTTCATGAGGACTTTCTTTTCTTTCTTTTTTTTTTAAAGGCAAACTGATGCGGAGCTGATTTTGTGGGTGGCATTCAATTGAATTAAATTGTGCAAGCAATACAATGCCTGTGTGTGCAACAGGACATCCCCCCTTCCCCCTGTGCAACATCCCTCCCCCCCCAAAAAATATGTCCCAGGTATCCTTCCAACCCTCTGGAGCAGGGACAGTGTGGGGTGTACACAAGGGGAGAAGACAGGGAGGGGAAGTCCTATTGCACAAAGAGAAGTCGTTCTACTTGGGCAATTATTTAGTTGAATGCTATGCTGCCCTAAGATTGGAAAAATGAGAAAGACCTAAATTGACAGGTTCATCCAACCCTAGACTGCTTTGAAGCTTGGAACAGTGGCACTCTGGGAGGTGGGGAGGTCAACCCTTTCCTTCTGGAAATTTTCTAGAAACTGCTCTTTTCCAGAAACTGCTCGAGGGGTCAGGGTAGAGTGGGGGTTAGGTACAGGTGTTGTACATGACAACACTGTTAATAGAAGGCACAGGGAGTGATTAACAGATGTTTCAGGGAGAGGGCAAGATGATAAGGTCCAGCACTGTCTCTGAAAGGATCCCTTCCCCGGTCTTCAAAGCAACCCCTAGGGCTACTAATTACTAAATGAAAGGGAGCTGGTGGCGCTGTGGTCTAAACCACTGAGCCTCTTGGGCTTGCAGATCAGAAGGTCAGCGGTTCAAATCCCTGCGATGGAGTGAGCTCCCGTTGCTCTGTCCCAGCTCCTGCCAACCTCGCAGTTCAAAAGCACAGCAGTGCAAATAGATAGGTAGGTACCACTGTGGCAGGGAGGTAAATGTTGTTTCCGTGCACTCTGGTTTCCATCACAGTGTCCCGTTGCGCCAGAAACAGTTTAGTCATGCTGGCCACATGACCTGGAAAGCTGTCTGTGGACAAACGCCAGCTCCCTTGGCCTGAAAGTGAGATGAGCGCCACAACCCCATAGTCACATTTGACTGGACTCAACCGTCCAGGAGTCCTTTACCTACTAAATGGAAAAACCTGAATTAGATCCTAATCTCTGAACTCCCACATCCCACCTTGTTTAGAAGAAGAAGAGTTTGGATTTGGTATCCCGCCTTTCACTCCCCTTCAGGAGTCTCAAAGCGGCTAACATTCTCCTTTCCCTTCCTCCCCCACAACAAACACTCTGTGAGGTGAGTGAGGCTGAGAGGCTTCAGAGAAGTGTGACTAGCCCAAGGTCACCCAGCAGCTGCATGTGGAGGAGCGGAGATGCGAACCCGGTTCCCCAGATTACGAGTCTGCCACTCTTAACCACTACACCACACTGCCCTCAGCAAAGCAAGTATTTTAAAAGAACTGAATATGCTTGTTTTTTTTACGATAGCTTGCCCTCATTGGATTATTGTGTTGAGTAATAACAGGGTGATTTGTCCACTGTTGAGTACTGAGGCGATGATTGCCTCCATAATCATTTGCATGAACGTGATGCTTCACTAACCAGTTGTCACTTTGTAGACAAAGTACATCGCAAAGGGCAGCCACTGACTGTCTCTGAAAATGTGCAGGCTTCATTTGCATTGTGAAACCAACTCCAGAGATGGCTTTAAAAAAAAACAACATTCATGGAGGACGGGCCTATCAATTGATATTGGTTATGACCAGTGCTTTTTTCAGGGGGTACTCAAGGGTACTCAGTAACCAGCACCCCTTTTTTGGTTAAAAAGTGTGACACTGAAACAACTTCATCGTGAGTACTAGCACCTATTTTTCTAGGGAAAAAGCACTGGTTATGACAGCTAAAATATATAACACTGATGTACAGAAGCAGTATACTTCTAAAGGCTATTTATGGGGGGTGGGACAACAGGAATGGCTGTCATATGCTCTACTTGAGAAGTGGACTAACTAGATCATGAGTGGGTGACCTTTCGTATGTGGGGCTGGGGCAACCCAGCCAGTTGGGTGGGGAATAATAATAATATTAATGATGATGATGATGATGATGATGTCAAGGGCCCCCTGGAGGCTAATCTTTCAAGGGGTGCATGCCAGAAGTGAGCAGGACTGGAGCCAAAAATGGTTGAGAACAGCTCTCTCTCTCTCTCTCTCTCTCTCTCTCTCTCTCTCTCTCTGGACTCATCTACACTCATGGTTTTTAACGCTAAAAATGACATTCTTTTAAAACGTTAATAATGCATTATTAAAATGTGACACCAGAGGGTGCTGCAGAGTTATTCCCGTCAAATAAGTAGGTAGACCTTGTAGAAAAGGAAGCAGAGAAACCAAATGCCTTTATGTTTTCGAATGATATCAAAAATATCATTCTAAGAATGTTTAAAGAGTGAGTATAGATCCAGCCTCTCTCCCTCCCTCCCTCTCCTCTCCTTACCCTGGATTTCCTTCCTACTTGCCACCCACGTGATATTACACCAAGAACTGTGTGGTGTTAGGTCTTAGGAACTGCAGACTGCCTCACCCCTGAGCTCCATGGACCTTAATTTTGTTCCAGCGAGGCAGTTCTCCCTTTGTGAATGCATGTCTATAATTATGCAAGGAGGGGATGAGGGTGGTCTCTCCTAGCTTTTAATCAATGAATCCCTGACACTTAATTATTAAGGGCTGATTCCATCAATAGCTCAGGAGAGGCAGAAGATCAGCACCACAAATTAGAATATGTGTGAAAATGAATATCATATCTTAGATGCAGGCATCGCTAATTAATGGAAGATAATGTAGATTGGTCTGCTTCTGTGAAGTGGGCATTTACAGGGCATGTGTGCCTCTGAATACCACTTGCTGGGGGAACACAAGTGAGGGAGTGCTATTGTGCCCATGTCTTGTTTTGGGATTTCCTAGAGGTCTCCGATTGGCTACTGCAAGAAGTTAGAAGACAATGCTAGACAAGATTGATAGGCCTTTGGACTGAGGCAGCGCAGCTCTTCTTAGTCTTCTGGATGTCTATTCAAAAGCAAGTCCCATTGAGTTCAAAATGGCTTACTCCCATTAAAGTAGGTACAAAATGGCAGCCTTATTCCTCTTGCAGAACTGCCCATATCTAGTTTCAGTGGGAGACATGAAAATGTTGTGCAGTAGAAGGTCTTCTGATGGAAATAATATAATGTACAGCAGCCATGTACAACGCATCGATCACGAGCCCCAGGTCAACCGCCGGGTTGTTTCTGGTCAATCGCAGGGCCTTTCTCTGCAACCTCAGATGCAGTAGCCACTACCACCAGTCTCCACAGCAATGCAACCCTGAGCAGCGCACGGGCGCAGGGAGATGGAGGAAGGTGCAAGGGAGCTGGGGAGAGGTCTGCGTGATGCTGCTGGAAGAGGGGAGGCATTGCTTAGCATTGCTTTTCTGATGGGGATCAGGATCAGGAACAGCTGTGCGGCCTCCTTTGATGGGGGAGGGGGAGGAAGGGAGGGAGGGCAGTATGGGGATCCACAACAGCTGTGCGGCTCCCTTCGAGGGGGGGGCAGAATCATGGAGCAAGGAAGGAACTCAGAATGGAAAGAGTTGAGAGAAAGAGAGAGGGGTGGGGAAGCTGGCTCCTCAGATCTGTGCAAACTAATATAAAAATATAGTTGGCTTTTCACACTTGTTTAGTTACTAGTAAGTATTGGATCTCTCATAACGATATCCAAACATAACTACTGTATCTGTGAAATGAAGATTATTTATTTATTTATTTATTTCACAAACTTTAATGACTTCGAAGGGTGGTAGATCACTGCCAGTTTTTGATACTTGTTGGTAGATCACAGGCGTACAGGTGTACAGGAACATAATTCCCTCCCCTCCTAGGTTAAAGTCTGCATACTGCATCTACTAAAAAGCTATGGCCATGGAGTGGGGGGGGGGGGAGAGAATTACCTTTAAAGCCAAACTCCGACTGCAAGGCAAACTGATGGAGCAAGGCTAATCAATAGCATGATCAATAGTTTAAGAAACAGTTTACAAATAAGTTACATGCTTTCTGGTTCCTGAGGACACAGTGGTGAGAAATCCTGCAGCTTTTCATAAATTACTTATTTCAGAGTTCATAACAGAGTAGTTATAACAGAGTAGCTGTAAACTGTTCTCGAAATCAAAATTTTGATATTGCCCTGATTAGCAATACAGGCAACTCCCCATTTGTGCGCAATCAACACATGCACGGCCACTGATGCACGTGCCGTTTTTGGCACTGCAAGGGGGTGGGGCAGAATGGGGTGGGGCAGGCTTATGCGCATCCCACAGATGTGCACAGTGCCTTGGAACGCAGCCCCCCAAGTAAATATGGAGTTGCCTGTTAGATTACAAAGACACATTATTGTTGTTGTTGTTGTTTAGTCGTTTAGTCGTGTCTGACTCTTCGTGACCCCATGGACCAGAGCATGCCAGGCACTCCTGTCTTCCACTGCCTCCCGCAGTTTGGTCAAACTCATGCTGGTAGCTTCGAGAACACTGTCCAACCATCTCGTCCTCTGTCGCCCCCTTCTCCTTGTGCCCTCAATCTTTCCCAACATCAGGGTCTTTCCCAGGGAGTCTTCTCTTCTCATGAGGTGGCCAAAGTATTGGAGTCTCAGCTTCAGGATTTGTCCTTCCAGTGAGCACTCAGGGCTGATTTCCTTCAGAATGGATAGGTTTGATCTTCTTGCAGTCCATGGTACTCTCAAGAGTCTCCTCCAGCACCACAAAGACACATTAGTCCACTATAAATTTAGCATAATCCAGTAGGTTGAATGCAGACTATATCTGTTGAATGTTGGTTACATTTCTACATGGGTTAAATATTCTCATTTCTAAGTGGTGCACTTAAAGACAATCGACTTAAATTTACATCTATAGGATATGATAGTCATAGTTTAACTGCAGTTCTGTTTCAGTAGGAACTAAGGTCAGGCTCCAAGTCTGTAGAAGCAGCTACAAAGGACAGGCGTTGGATTTGAATGGGTTCAGAAAACCTCACATTACTACGTGTCTCTTTTTTGCAGCGATGGGGCACCTGTGGCCCTGTAGCTGTGTGTGGACTCCAAATCCCATCAGCCCCTGCCAGCCCAGATAATGGATGATGGGAGTTGTAGTCCAACATCAACCAGAGGGCCACAGGTTACCCCTGCCCTGCTCGATTGCCTTCCCCAGCTGGAAGTTGTACTTAGAAATGTGGAAGCGAGTGTCCCCATATAAGAACTTTAGAATGCTTTGAATAACTCTCGGAACCGATGAAGGTATAATGAAGTCAAACAAGATTTAATAAGGATAAAGTTTATTGAAAAATAGAGGCAAGTAATTAAGAAAACAAAGAAGCCATATCAAGGAAGTCGGAAGTTGATGGAATATTTTTGTAAATTTGTGACGTACCGTATTGTTCTATTGTTTCTGTTTGTTTGTAAGAGATATATTGTACTTCGTTTTGTATTCTTTTTTTCTTTTTTCAAGCTTTTGTTGTGTGTGTAAGTGTTGATTTTTATCCAATAAAGATTAATATTATATATATATATATATATATATATATATATATGCAGGGGGATCACGCAAAGGTAATCTAGCTCAGCTGTCAGCTCTTCTCCTCTTTGCAGAGCAGCACTATGTATGGGGCTTAGGATTTAGGGCCGGATTTAGGTTTGATGTGGCCCAAAGCTACTGAAGGTAATGGGGCCCTTTATATGTCCAGCTGTCCTTTGTCAACAACAATTTGTCATTGTTGTTTTTTGTGTTGAACGTATGTTATATGGTAATTTATGGACCTAATAGGTATCTAAAGCCATTTATCAGTCTACAAGCCCTCTTTAATATTAGATAACAGGCACAACAGCTTGACCTACATTCAACTGTGCTGCACTGCAGTTTGCAGCTGCATGCTACATATTGCCATGCAACCAGTCCATGCAGAATGTCAGCACTCTATACAGTGGTACCTTGGGATGCGAACAGGATCCGTTCCGGAGCCCTGTTCGCATCCTGGAGTGAACGTAACCCGTGTCCGCGCGTCTGCGCGTGCGCGGGTCACGTTTCAGCGCTTCTGCGCATGCGCGTGACGTCATTTTGACAGTCTGCGCATGCGGTGAAACCCGGAAGTAACGCGCTCCGTTACCTCCGGGTCACCGCGGAGCGCAACCCGAATTTGCCTAACTCGAAGCGTATTCATCCTGTGGTATGACTCTATACAGAAATGAGCAAACCAGTGATATTTTAGGAAGCAGGCTAGCAGGCGGGGCCCATTACTTACATCATAGGAGTCTACACAACACAAAACACTGTTGCTGAATGTAGGTTTTATTTTATTTGTCTTTTATATTATATTTTGGAAATGTACATCCAGTTTTTTTCCCCTTTAATTTTTTTGAGGGGGCCCAAGAGAGTGGGGAGAGCTATAGCTTGTTTAGCTTATACAGTGGTACCTCGGGTTAAGTACTTAATTCGTTCCGGAGGTCTGTTCTTAACCTGAAACTGTTCTGAACCTGAAGCACCACTTTAGCTAATGGGGCCTCCTGCTGCCGCCGTGCCGCCGGAGCACGATTTCTGTTCTTATCCTGAAGCAAAGTTCTTAACCCAAGGTACTATTTCTGGGTTAGCGGAGTCTGTAACCTGAAGCGTATGTAACCTGGAGCTTCTGTAACTCGAGGTACCACTGTACGTAATTCTGGCACTGCTTAGGCCGTGCTTCTCTGCTGCCACTTTCTTAGCCAGATCTGGGAAATGAATCACAGAATTGTAGAGTTGGAAGGGAGCCCTGAGGATTTCCAGCTGAACCCCCTGTGATGCAGGAATATGAATATGTAGGCACTGTGTACACACTCTATAATTTAAAAAGTGACTTAGTCTCTTTTCTTCTGGAGGCTGTGGGAGGTCAGCGTGATATTGTTGTTCAATAAGTTTTATTTATGAATAATATTAAATATGGAGAGAGAAGAATATTCAACCTCAAAGCCTTGGCAGCTTCCATACATCAGCATTTTAGGCCTCAGCCCAGCAAACAGCCTACTGAACAGCCTCCCTTGCTTCTTTAGATGCCTCTAATCTTCTCATCGGGGGAAAAAGAAGAGAAAGTTGGATGTTAAGAACCCACAGGCCTAATGGGATGGCATATTTGCTTCCTTGACTCAGTCTGAATGGAAAGGTGAGTAGTACTGTATTTTTCGCCCTATAGGACGCACCGTCCCATAAGGCGCACCTAGTTTTTTTGGGGGGGAAATAAAGGGAAACAATTATTTCCCCCCAGGCGCGGGGCTGGGGAGGCCCAAGCTTCCCCCGACCCCAGTCCCCAAACAGGCAGCTCTCTGCAAGCCGTGGGAGCCCAGCACTGGCTCCCACTGCTTGCTGAAAGGTCCGCGAAGCCTGGACGCGCTGAGCTCAGCGCGCGCAGGCTTCGGCATGCAGGCAACTCTCCGCAAGCAGTGGGAGCGCTCCTGCTGCTTGTGGAGAGGTCCGCGAAGCCTGGAGAGCGAGAGGGGTCGGTGCGCACTGACCCCTCTTGCTCTCCAGGCTTCAGCGAAAGCCTGCATTCGTCCCATAGGACGCACACACATTTCCCCTTCATTTTTGGAGGGGAAAAAGTGCGTCCTATAGGGCGAAAAATACGGTATATTTTATTTATGTTTACTTATGTGGCACTGTGGGTTAAACCACAGAGCCTAGGACTTGCTGATCAGAAGGTCAGCGCTTCGAATCCCCGTGATGGGGTGAGCTCCCGTTGCTCGGTCCCTGCTCCTGCCAACCTGCACCTGATCCTTCAGTCTTCTCTGTATTAAGCTTCAGTAAATTAGCTCTCATCCAGTCTGTTACCAAGGCTATCTATCTATCTATCTATCTATCTATCATCTATCTATCTATCTATCTATCTATCTATCTATCTATCATCTATCTATCTATCTGTCTGTCTGTCTGTCTGTCTGTCTATCTATCTATCTATCTATCTATCTATCTATCTATCTATCATCTATCTATCTATCATCTATCTATCTATCATCTATCTATCTATCTATCTATCTAATCTATCATCTATCCACACACACACACACACACACACACACACACACACACACAGAAACACCTATATGCAAGACCATACTTTGGTGCCTTGGCCCATACATGTTGCCATGGAAACTGCAAAGTTCTAGGTAACAGTTGATGTAACTCCTAATCCCTTTTAATGGCGGTGACTGTACAAGTCCCACACTAAGCAGAGACATCTGCACATATCTATAGAAACCACAGGGTGCCGGAGAAGAGTGCTAGCCAGGCCTCTCATCTTTTGTGATGGCAAGGAGGCAGTGATAATGTACATCGTGCACCTAGCAGCGATGGCTCCATGTTTCCATGGAGACCGGAGGATTCTGCTTGCCTTTGAACAGGCCCAGATCTTTGTTCCTGGGAGGGAATTCTACAGGCTGCCAAGTCATATTGGCAATTGGAACAGAAGCCCTCCCAGGCAACTGCTGTGGGCTGCAACAATTTACTTGTGCATGTTTAAGTATTCCGAACCCACCCACGGAAGTGGCACCTCGCTCCCCTTCACCTGAGCCATCAGCAAGCCAAAAATCACTGGTGTTAACACATCAATCCACGGCTTGCTTCTTCCCCAGGAATATGTTTAGTTCATCCTGTTCAATGTCACTCATGCATAGATCGCAACTGTTCAGCCAATTTGCTCTTGTAAGCAACTGCAAAGTCTCCTCCGTCAGGTGTTATCAAAGTTCCCTGGGTGGGTAGCCTGCTGATTAAACACATTGGCACCTGTAAGCTGGTATAAAGGTCAGGTGATTTTATGCCAACGTGATGAGCTGAAGGAACAGACATTCCCATAAATAAGAGTGTTTGCTGTTACCACTGTAGCTGCAGGTTCGGTTTGCCTTCCGGTACTCGCTGTCAGCGCCATTACTGCTGTTCCTACTGGTTTCAAGTAGTTAGGAATCTGTCATGCTCAGCTAGCTTTTAGTTAAACTAATCCCTGGCCTCTGCTTGGGTCTCCTGGCGCTGCTTGCACAAGGAAACTGGAAGGTGCTTCAGGCAGGAGAGTCAATCGTTCATTCTTAGAGGTTCTTAGGGCACCATCAAGAAACTCTCATCCTTTTTCAAGCCTTTTATGAAGGCTACTGCCGTCTCACACAGGATAAAAGAGCGCTCTTTCACCATTAACTCCTCAAACACTGGTGCTAAGATTGCAGTCCTGTACTCAGGTACCTGGCGTAGGAATGGGGGAGAAGTTTTGGTTCATTTTAATGGGAACCCGTTTAATTTGTTCTTCCTAAAACAACCTTTCAAAATTTGTTAGCCTTTGGAATTCGTTCTTCTCTGAATTTTGCAATAGAGGTCTCTGACTAAATAATGTGTATAAAAATATGTATATTGGGGTAAAGTGTCCTCTATCTATCTGTCTATCATCTATCTATATCTATCTATCATCTATCTATCTATCTATCTATCTATCTATCTATCTATCATCTATCTATCTATCTATCTATCTATCTCTATCATCTATCTATCATCTATCTATCATCTATCTATATCTATCTATCTATCTATCTATCTATCTGTCTGTCTGTCTATCTATCTATCTATCTATCTATCTATCTATCTATCATCATCTATCTATCTATCTATCTATCTATCTATCTATCTATATCTCTGGGGTGAGACCACACAAAATGCATTATATTTGGGGAAATGCCTTGCAAAAGTGAGTATATGAAGCAAAATTTCATCTTAAAATGCGTATATTAAGAGCACTAAAATGCTGGTGAATTTTCATGATTACAATTTTTTAAAATTGTAAACTGATGCAGAAATGGGGGAAAACTAAACTTAAGACTGGACCTTTGTTTTCTATACAAAATAGTTGTTTCCCCGTTATCTGTGGTTAACTGTGCACTTGAACAGATGGATAACCTAGTTTTATATAAACTACAGTCGTATCTTAGTTCTTGAACGGAATCCATTCCGGAATTCCGTTCAACTTCTGAAAATGTTCGGAAACCAAGACGTGTCTTCCGATTGGCTGCAGGAAGCTCCATTGAATGTTCAGCTTCCGAAAAACGGTTCACAAACTGGAACACTTACTTCTGGGTTTGCGGCGTTCGGGAGCCAAAACTTTCATGTCACAAGGCGTTCAAGAACAAAGGTATGCCTGTACTTCCATTTGCTAATGCGTGCCTGGGTACTGCCATTGTTCTCTGCATGGGGCTGAACCCTTCTGAACCCTTGAAGGTGGTTCAGAAATGTCAGAGCCTAGTTGGAGAGGCCACTTTATTCTTTCGTGATTATATTCCAATATATCCGTTGCCTCTTTGTTTCCAGGCCTATCTGAAGAAACTGCTTTTGATCTTCAGAACATAGACTCTGCCTCCTTCAAAGATCACTACCTCCCATAAAACCCTCCTTTGGTTTCTTAGAACTGCAAGAGAAACATAGGCCTCCTGAGATCCAGGTTGGTAAGCTGGGCCTTCTCCTTGGTGGTGCTGAAGGCAGCCCTGTATCAGAAAGATATAAATGTTTGAAATATTATTATGTTTTTATATTCTGCGGGAAGCTGCCCAGAGTGGCTGGGGAAGCCCAGCCAGAAGGGCAGGGTGGTACAACAACAACAACAACAACAATGGACACCCTTCTTTTGAGAGTTTGCTGAAGAAAGGCAAACCCCTTTCCTCTGAGTGCTTTGAACAATATAAAAAATGGTTTACAATTTAAAGCATGCTGCTGTTCGATTTCATGCTTTTTAAAGGGGTTCTATTGTTCGATTGCACAGTATTTTAAAAAAAATACCCAATTGAGTTTGTTTAACCTGTTTGGGCTCTTATCAATGATACGTAAGTTACGGGAATGAATAAGTGGAAATTTATTCCTGGGTAAATGTGCCTGAAAAAAATGGGGCAAAAAGTCGAATATTTCATGACCACTAAGTTTTATGGGGGAATGGTAACATTCCTTTTTGCCTGGCTGGTTATGCAAAAGCATAATTAAAGGTGAGAAGTGTAGCAGCTGATTCTGTACCCCCAAAAGGAACGCGGTGGCATGTTTGACATGGCAGACCTGTAGAACATGATGTTACAAGGCATGCCATGCTGCAACCTGCGGCTATTGAAAAGGTTTGCCACAAGGTGCCAGTTAGATTAGATCACTCACTTTTGTAATAGCTGTCAGCTGGCGGCGGCTGTTCTTTCCTGCGGCTGAGCTCTAAGCTTAGGAAGGTCGCCTCTTGCAGAATCCCAGCTGTGCCAGGGACTATATAATAAACAGCTTCTTTATGACACAGAATCTCATAGGTGTGATTGGCACAGGGTTTTAAAGCCCTTTCATGTAACTAGCAGTGCACGTGGGCTTAAAAATGTGCAACGTTACGAAAGGCCTCCATGTTTCTGGGAATGCAGGCATTTGACTGTCAGGGACAGATTCAAGGCTTTTCATTGTCTTGTGCATTTAGAAACAGCCTTGACAGTTTTTAACTTGATAATCCTGACACCAGCTCTATGAAGTAAGTCAACTGAGACAAACAGTTGGTTCACATATGCATATGTTCAGTATCCACTGACCGTAGCTTAAAGACATTGCGTGTGTAAATGAGTTATCACAGATGAATCTGCAAGAGATAGAGCCAGGGCCAGATTTAGGTTTGATGAGGCCCTAAGCTACTGAAGGTAATGGGGCCCTTTATATGTCCAGCTGTCCTTTCTCAACAACAAATTGTCGCTGTTTTTCGTGTTGAATATATACTGTATGGTAATTTATGAACCTAATTTATGGACCTAAAGCCATTTGCACATAACAAAATATGTACAGTGGTACCTCGGGTTACAGACGCTTCAGGTTACAGACGCTTCAGGTTACAGACTCCACTAATCCAGAAATAGTACCTCGGGTTAAGAACTTTGCTTCAGGATGAGAACAGAAATTGTACTGCGGCAGCGGGAAGCCCCATTAGCTAAAGTGGTACCTCAGGTTAAGAACAGTTTCAGGTTAAGAACGGACCTCCAGAATGAATTAAGTTCTTAACCCGAGGTACCACTGTATTTTATCAAAGTAATTGTTGAACTGAAATACAATTAAGAAAAAGTATATTAATAGTGCTCTGGTCCATGGGGTCACGAAGAGTCGGACACGACTAAACAACTAAACAACAACAATATTAATAGTGAAATACAATTAAGAAAAAGTATATTAGGGGCGGGCCTAGAAAGTGGGCCCCTAAGCTATAGCTTGTTTAGCTTATATGTAAATCCGGCATTGGATAGAGCTCTTGTACCACCCATAATTACTGAAGATGCAATAGTTTGGGGTGGGATTAATTCACATCAATTGATGGCTTGTGTGTCTGATTGAACCAAGGCTCTGTACACAATACCATTTATTCCAGTTCCAGTGTGCTATTCTGCTCCCCCTCCCCCAACAATCTTTCACCATTTCTGAGTCTTTATGGTTTTTCTGACCATTCTTCACTTCTCGTGGTATTATTCATGTTTCTGGTTTGGTTGTGAGCTGCTTTCAGTTGCCTTGGGCAAGAAGAAGAAGAAACAGCTAAGAGATTTAATAAACAAAACAAATAATGAATTTAATTAATGGCTGACAGGTCACCCACTGGTGGATCATTCCTGCTCTATATATAGACAGGAGATGCAGCTGTGAGAAGATTGCTGTTCCACTCATGTCCTGCCTCTGGGCTTCCCACAGGCATGTAGTTAGCCACTGTGAGAACAGGATGCTGGAGTTACTGGGGCTTTGGTATGATCCAGGAGGATTATTCCTATGAAGTTGAACCTTGTTCTCATTCACTCTCTCACACACCTGTCTAGGAGGACTGCTTTGCCCTCCGGTTCCTTTTTGCAGAAGTGCCGCCTCGTTCCGTGATTCAGCAAGGAATTAACAGCCCAGTCGAGTCCCAGCAGGGATGGTGATGAACTCTGACAGGTGACATCTGGAGCCAATGAAAAATGCAGCCTTTTATTCCGTTAAGTATTCACACCCTCCCTTCTCCCCCTTGCAGTTGTTTATCCGAACATGACAGAACAATCATCAGAGAGAAAGAGAGGGGGAGGGAGAGAAAATAAAACAAAGGCATTTAAAGTTTCCTTGTGTAAGTCCCCCTGGTAAAGCACCACATTCGTGGCTGACTTCAAAGGTGTAGTAGGGGAGGGGTAGAAGTCATTAGCAGCGCATGATGCCGCTTGGTGAAAGCGCAGCAAAGGGAAGGGAGCCCTGATTAATGTACTCCTTCTTGAAGGGTTATGGAAAGCAGATCTGGGAGACAGCTGGAAGACGGGCAGGGATGTAAGAGGGCTTAAATCTATGGCATGTGCACCCTAGAGCAAATCCCAAGTAGGGCTGGGCGATACCTGGTTTTAAGCTTTGTGGCATATCACCAGCTAAACATTGTGATATACTGACACATCACAGTGTCTGAAACAGCGATGGAGCTATGTAGCATTGGCTGTCTTTACAGTTTTTCCCACATTGTGAAGTTGTGGTTCGAGGACCCGACCCCCGCAATGTGAAATGAATACACAAGGACACGTGATATAAGGTTAATGGGCAAGGAAAGGCCACAACTTTATTGATTACAGCAGTGAAAATGTATTGGCTTAGGCATTGGATCTCTAAAACAAGTGGGTTTATTCACCAGTAGGTGGAGCCTGTTGATGCTAATCCAACTATAGGCTCTCCCCTGATGTCACCGAGGGTCGTGCCATGGCCTCCTGCCAAGCAGGCATCGGACAGAATACACGACCACCAGATTCCTTTAACGGAATACCCAAAAATTGAAGGCATAGGCGATGGCCACACCTAGCACTTCGACACACCACAACACATTATTCCAATGCCTAACCTACCCACCAATACCACAAAAGTTGTGACGATTGCTACGAGGTAGGTGAAAAAACCAAAAAGCCTAATGCCAAATGGAAAAACTCCTACCAGGCCCCCTGGGCAACCAGGGCGACCAACCTAAGGTCCATAGCAAGGCCAGAGAGCCAGTGTGGTGTAGTGGTTAAAAGCGGTAGTCTCCTAATCTGGGGAACCGGGTTCGCGTCTCCGCTCCTCCACATGCAGCTGCTGGGTGACCTTGGGCCAGTCACACTTCTTTGAAGTCTCTCAGCCCCACTCACCTCACAGAGTGTTTGTTGTGGGGGAGGAAGGGAAAGGAGAATGTTAGCCGCTTTGAGACTCCTTAAAGGGAGTGAAAGGCGGGATATCAAATCCAAACTCTTCTTCTTCTTCTTCTTCTTCAATGACCTAACCCTAACTCAAAGGGAGTGGAGGGTGGGTGATTCACAACGAGACGAAGGCAAAGAATGAGGCCAGGGAGAGGCTGGCACTGCAGCAAAAGGCTGCCGAACACCTGGTTGGATGCCTACAGAGGGGCGTGGGCGCCAGCCAGGTGAGGTGGAGGCAGGGGGCGGTGCTTGGGCTCCCGCCCACAACCACTCCCCTCTCTTCCAGGGAGGAGAGTCTTTCCCACATTGTGGGAATGTGAATTTTGCATAGCACACATGCACACACGCATACACACATCATGATTCACAATAAATTGCCAGGTCAAAAATCCTGAAACCAATATCATGATATGGACTTGAAACCAGTTTTGGATGATATATCACCCACCCCTAACGCACACCATGATTCATGATATAGTGCCAGGTCAAAAACTATGAAACTGAAATTAGGAAAGTGAATTAGTACCAACAAAAAAGGAATGTAAGGATAAATTATTTGAATATCTTGAACTGGCAAAAATGATGGAGAAAATCAGGAGACAGCCTAATGAAAAGTTCCAAAAGCAATGGGAAATTTATAGAGATTACTTTTTTAAAAAGCAGTGCCCCCAAATCAAAACTTGGATTTGCTTTAATTTTTGCAAAACATAATATGGAGTATAAGTATAGTATGTGGAAAACAGCAGAAATGATGAAATGATAAAAGAAGCAGCTTAACAAATAGACAAAACAGACCCACTTTGGGGAAGACTGACATCTGTCAGAGAATTAAAAAAAAGGGGAATAAAGAATATGGTGTCATAAGTCCATGTATAAGAATTTGTGGATTTGTGGTTGTATGCATGTTTCTTGTTTTGTTGTTGTTGTTGTCATTTTATTATTTTGGTTACTTTATTGTATGTGTTTGTTTATCAAGTAAGAAAACTAACAAAAAGCATGGGGGGGGGCTATGAAACTGATATCACAATATGGACTTCAAACTGGTTTTGGACGATATATCAATATATCGTCCAGTTCTAATCCCAAAGTCAGATTCACATAGGATGTCCACCAGTGTTCATCCCTCTGGCTTCTGATGTTTTCCATGGCAAATGCTGGACCAGTTTCTGCCTACAGCCTGCACAGCAGATGGATGTCATTGCAGTCAGTACAGCGGATACTGTCTTGCACGATGGTAGGGCTTGTACAGGATTCTTCTATGCTAGGTTGTTCCCTGTAAGCTCCTCCGAGAGCAGACTATCAGCATTCTAAATAATAAATGCTATCAAGCTGCTCTAGAGTGGCATCTACTTGCTTCTCCAAAGTCTCAAGCAGAGAATTTCATGCCCTGCCACTTGACATTCAGTTATCTGGCAAAGCTAGGGATATTTTGTTTATGCTGCTGTGTTCTCTCCATTTCTGCAACCGGGGAGATGTTACAGGAGTGCAATGCTTAACCAGGTTTGGATTCCCTGGGAATACCAGAGGCGTTATGTAATACTTGCAGTTCTTTACAAATATAGAGGTTGAGCATAATTGTGGAGATACAAAATTTAAGTACGCCATTCAGCTGCCAAAGCCAACGACTGCTTCCTCATCAAATCACCAGGAAGTTTATTAGCATGTTAAGATGCTTTCAGAGCCCAAACATCTCTCTCTTTTTCCATACCCTTCATAAGCTCTATCTCAACCTGCAGTTTGCCCTTTCTTTCCTTCGCACATATCCAAGGTACATCCATCTTAGCTGGGGGTAGAGGAGAAAGATATGTCTTTTATCAAAATGGTTTTCACCTTCCAAAGGTGTTCCTGACCTATCAGCTGGTCATTGTTGGCCATTATTTGTATCCCTATTAGGGCAATGCTTCTATTCAACCAAGAAAAATGGCACAAAATAGTGTGCATGCTTCCAAACTCTCCAGGACTCTTAATCAGGCTGCATTATAAAAGACAACAAAGAGTGGGAAGGAAGAAAAGGCTAGGGAAGAAAGAAAAAAATTGGATGGTAATGAAGCTGTGTGTTGTCATCTAGTAAGAGTTTTAAGTAAGTGTGGGTGTTCCCGGTACTCATGTGAGGCTCTGTTAGGTACTCTGCAGGTTTCAGTTGCACCAAGGAGAAGCACCCAGGCGTTGATACCTCATTTCTGGAAAGACAACCAAAACAAAAACAAAAACAACAAAAGCAACCTCCAGCTATCATGTCTTCATTCTTAGATGAAACACTCAGATTCCTTGGTAATTGAAAAGCAGAGATTAATTTTAGATGGTGTGCTTTTAGAAGCCAAACAGGGTGTGTTCTTCCTGTGAGAAGTTGTAGTCAAATATAACTATGCATGTGCTAGTTAGTGCATGAAGGGGTTAAGACCACAGAGTTCTGTTCCTAGACTCAGCTGCATCACACCCTCTCCTTCGTGAGGGAGGAAGTGAAACAAGGATGGACGTGTCTGAACTTGCTGCAATTTCAGATAACATGTTTGAAACTATATTTTGCACCCTGGGTTCTCTCTGCTGCTGCATGGAACAATACATGAATCAGACCTTTGGATTTAGTAAGTAAAGCTTTTAAGCTTAAGGGTATGTGGTCTGTTCCTTGCTAGAGGGGTAGAGAGAAGGGGCAAGTGTTTTAAGGCAGACTAAATGGGATAGGCAAAAGACTTTAACAACCTACATACCATGCTATACTGCTGCTTAACTCCGAGAGTGTGCACTATTTTGTGACACTTTTTTGGTTTGCCCCATAAAAGTAATACAGATTTTGTTTTGTTTTTCTTATTGGCCAGCACTGCTACCTTTAGCTTTTTGTACAATGTGGCATTCCCCTGTACTTCTCTAGCAAAGGAGATGCTTGCTAATTTTGCCGGGGTCCTTAATGTTGTCTCCAACCTTACCTCTTACCTCTTTTGTCCAACCCTTAATCCTAAGACATTATACAGTACATTTATCAATAGATCTAAATCTTCAGGATAAATCTTCAAACTTTCAGGATAGCTTTCACAACTTCCTAACATCCTAAATTGAACTTTGGACCTTTTTGCACAAACAAATGCATACTCTGTCCTTGAGCTCTGGCCCTCTTAAGGTCTTCTAAGGTACAGATTCCTCTTCCCAGTAAGCCACAGTCCTGCAGGATTTGAGTTCAACCTAGTAAGAATGTGAGTCCTAAAGCAGTGAGTCACACCATTGAATAATTGAAAATCTCTCTCAAGGCCTGCCGCACATTACTCTGTCCCGCCAGCTGAGCTTTCAAAGGCAGAAGTTCCATGTTAACTGTGCTCTCTGGTCCCTGGATGAGAGTCCACTCCTAGTTATCCTACTGATGTGTCACCAACCCACCCACCCCACAGCTACCAGTGGATCAGCTTCTAGCTGCAGTGAAATTCACAACCTTGCCCAAGCTACGAGAATAATAAATTATTCCAGAACTGTGCTCGTCCATAAATATTAAATGTTTTTCAAACTGCAAGTTCTGACCTCTCTGAGAGCAGATGCCATAATGATGGCACTCTTCGCAACGTTACCTGTATTGCTCAAAAAACAGGGGATGTGAAAATACCAACTTGGGTTGACCTTGCATGATTTATGAAAGAAGTTTCCACTTGCGTTCAGTCAGGCAAGCCCATCCAGGATTAATAATGTATCTGGAGAATTTCCGTGTCTTTTCCGTGATAAAATATATGCTGGGATTTTGAAAGGGGGGTGGAAGCGGTCTTGGGATAGGAGGGGTTTAGGGATCATGGGCAGGAATGTGTACATGGACTCAAGTGTGCATGGCCAGCACTCAACGCGGGTGGTGCTGTGGTCTAAACCACTGAGCTTCTTGGGCTTGCTGATCAGAAGGTTGGTGGTTCGAATCCCCATTACAGGGTGAGCTCCTGTTGCTCTGTACCAGCTCCTGCCAACCTAGTAGTTAAAAAGCACACCAGTGCAAGTAGATAAATAGGTACCACTGTGGTAGGAAGGTAAACTGTGTTTCCGTGCACCAGAAGTGGTTTAGTCATGCTGGCCACATGACCCGGAAAGCTGTCTGTGGACAAACACTGGCTCCCTCGGCCTGAAAGTGAGATGAGCGCCACGACCCCATAGTCGCCTTTGACTGGAGTTACCGTCCAGGGGTCCTTTACCTTTTTTACCTTATGTTCATATACACACTGCTGAAAAGTTTAGGATATTTTGCCGGAGTGATGACATGTGCTTGTTATGTATATGTGTTGACTAAGAGATCTTACGCCCACAAGAAGCTCTCACAGAGAACTTAAAAAAAAAAGAAGCTTGCTTTATTATATGAAATAGGAGTGACAATATATATATATATATGCTGTTTCAGACCACAAAGTTACAATCCATACAGGTAGCAAATTCTACGAAGCATACACACCTTGATTAAAAAGTAAAAGGTTCCCTAACTATTTTAAGAGACTGACAGAAGTGTGGGCATGAAAATTTTGCTATAAGCCTGCCCTAGAAGTAGAGAAGGGATATACATTTACACCTGTTCTTAAAGCAAAGCAGAAGTGTGTTGAGTCCTGGGGAGCTCTGGGTAAGTGCTGTCCTATTGGTGCTAGAAGAGCTAGCTAACTACTAGAAAGTCTGGGGTTGAAATAATATCCTTAGTGGAGGACAGGAGTGCCTGGCGTGCTCTGGTCCATGGGGTCACGAAGAGTCGGACACGACTAAACGACTAAACAACAACAAAAATGTCCTCCTGGAAGGCAAGGGAGGGGCTTTGCAACAAGCAATTTCTCCCCCCCCCCTCCAGACTACCTTTGCATAGGTGTTTCGAAGATCCAACAGCACTGACTGCTTGGTGAGAAATAATAAGGAAAAGTGAGCATTTTAGCTATTCCTGGTCTTCTAATTGTTCTCCTGTTACCATTTTTAAACAGAGGAAAACCATCGCCTATATGTTCACAGTAGGAACACATTTATTAAGCAGCAAAACCCACAAAGACAATTGATTCTCACATTATAACACATTATGATGCTACCTCATGTTATGTCTTGAAGGTCATGTTGGTGATTTAATTTAGGCTGCCTCCCCCCCTCCCATCCCCACTTTACATTGAAAGCTGACACCAGTCCAACTGGGGCACCAATTCCAGTGTGCTGCTATAATTAAGAAAGTTTAAGGCCAGGAAGGGCTCCTGAGATGGACAAGCTCTCTGAATTCTAATTAATGAAACTTTTGATACTTTGGTTACTGAAGCATATCTGTCAAAGGGTATCAGTTCCTCATCTAAAGACAGAAACTCAAGGCAAACCCACCCTCTTTCTCTCCTTTGGCAAGTCTCTTCCAATAGTTAATCATCTTCTCATTTTTGAGAGAGAGAGAGAGAGAGAAGAAGAATGTGCCTTCTTTCTAATTTGAATCCTTTCCACTTTAAATTCCAGACATTTGTTCCAATTATGCTTTTCACTGCTAGAATAAAGAGCCCTTTAGTGCCCAATGCTTTCTCCCCACGGAGGTGCTACTTTACAAACCTTAATCAAGCCACTTCTTACCCTCCTTTTCAATAAGTTAATTAAGGCTTGCTTTTCAGCCTTCAAATCAGCTTCTCTGTATGGCCCAAAATCCTGTTAAAATTGTGAAGCAGCCCCTTCCTGCAACATATTCACCTTGTGGTGTAGTTTGCCAGTTAGTGACTCCACTGGACGGCCCCTGTACAAAACAGGTGGGATTCTGTAAATATACACACACGTATGTAATAATTGAGGTGGGTGAATGGCTGCAGGGTGGTGGAAGGGGGGACGGCAAAATTAGCTGACGAAGTAAGTAGACTTCCTAATAACTTTCCTGGTTTATTAAGACCTTCGCTGGAGGCCTTACTTCAATTTCAAGGGAGGTCCATTTGATGGATACACAAACCAGCTTTTTTTCCAAAAAAAGGTAAAGGACCCCTAGACAGTTAAGTCCAGTCAAAGGCGACTATGCGGTCGTGGCGCTCATCTTGCTTTCTGGGCGAGGGAGCCGGTGTTTGTCCACAGACAGCTTTCCGGGTCATGTGGCCAGCATGACTAAACTGCTTCTGGTGCAATGGAACACCGTGACACGGAAACACCATTTACCTTCCTGCCATTTACCTACCTATTTATCTACTTGCATTGGCATGCTTCCGAACTGCTAGGTTGGCAGGAACTGGGAGCTCACCCCGTTGCGGGGATTCGAACTGCCAACCTTCCGATCGGCAAGCCCAGGAGGCTCAGTGGTTTAGACCACAGCGCCACCTGTGTCTTTTTCCATAGCAGCACCTAGGCTGTAGAAATTGTCCCTTGTAAAAGGAAGGAAGGAAGGAAGGAAGGAAGGAAGGAAGGAAGGAAGGAAGGAAGGAATTATCCCTTGTGGTCAACTAAGACATTTCATAAAAGCTGTTTGGGATTTGATCCGATTTTGTGCTGTATGAATATGGGATGTTAGGCGCAAGCTCTTCCCATTCTGTAAGTTAATGGATGATAATGCATTTATCTGTTGTGATTTTACTGCACTGTGCTGCATTTTTAAAGGAAAGGCAGCATATTACAGCTAGCAAATACTCCACCCTCTTCATTCCTACCTATGCTCCATTTTTCCTTGAAGAAAATTCCTGTGGCCCTCATCCTCTTGAGTCTCGCTTCCAGTTTTCATCAGATTTTTCTGAATCGGGCTGTGTGGACGGGGGGGGGGGGGGGTTCCAAATAGTAAAAGCATTAGTAATGATCAGGGTGGACTGCAAGCAAAGTGGAAGTCATGGCAGGATTCCCCACAAGTGCAGATAAAGGACAGAAAGTGGATACTGGGCATTGTGGGGTTTTTTTTTTTTTAAAAAAAAAAACAGTAGGTTTGTAGCCCTCATGGTTATAACTGTATGTTTTAAAGTGTGTGGTGAATGCCTGGTGAAATTTCACACACCACTCCAGAAAACTTGAAATCCTACAACCTCTTCATGAAAGAAAGTCCTGTTGTGGTCAATGGACTTTACTTCTATACATCTATGATTGCATACCCTCTAATATTTCTCCAGTAAAAATAGGGATGCCCTATTCAATAATAATAATAATAATAATAATAATAATAATAATAATAATCTGCCCATCTGACTAGGTTGCTCCAGCCACTCTGGGCAGCTTCCAACATATATAAAAACATAATAAAACATTAAACATTTAAAAAAACTTCCCTGTACAGGGCTGCCTTCAGATGTCTTCTAAAAGTTGTATAGTTACTTATCTCCTTGGCTCGAGGGTCGCATAACTCCAAAATTTCTCTGATCAAAATAGGGACATTCTAAGGAAAAGCAGGACATTCTGGGATCAAATCAGAAGCCGGGTGACTTCTGTAAATATGGGACTGTTCCTGGACAACAGGGACACTTGGAGGGTCTGTGTTTGTGCTTTATGACTTCCAGTGGGCAGGATTTTAGTGACCCACATAGTCCTTCCTTGGCCTACTTTGTAATTAGCAGAAACAGAGCAGATGAGTAGATTGTGCAGGAAATGAGCAGATTTCTTTAATTTGCATAGTATATTAAGGGCATAGGATCCATTTCTTCTCCTCCTTCTTTTAGTGTGTGGTCTTAATTACCTTGATACGAAATTTTAATTCTTAAGATTTCAGCAGGACTCCCATGTACATGTTAAAATGCAAGTTGGCAACTATTGCCAGTTTGCATTTACCACATTAACATCACATGTCACTAATGCTTTGCTGCAGACACACTCCCAATTTACAACACATTCTGCACTCGCTGGAAAACTCGAACTCTCTCTTCTTCCTGGAGATCATTCCATCCTTTCTCTCATTACAAGGCGTTTTCTGCTTCCTTAAAAAGATAATTATTTGCATGATTTGACTTTTGCACTCAGATTTGACTCTTTCTGGCAAACCTGCCACTTAGCCATTCCATTTCAAGGTTCTCCCCTTCGCAAAGAATTGCCTTTTCCAGCTGAGGACAAAAGAATCTGTAGCTAGAAGTCAAGAACAGGTCTTTTCCATTCTTAAGGAGTATCATCTGACTCTGCCTTGCCTTGCCTTGCCATGAGTGCAAGGTGGCTCTGTCAGGTAATGTGACTGATATCCCGACACACCTTTCCTTTGACCGGAGCTCAAAAGTGAAGTAGTAATAATAATAATAATAATAATAATAATAATAATTTATTATTTATACCCCGCCCATCTGGCTGGTTTTCCCCAGCCACTCTGGGCAGCTTCCAACTGAATATTAAAAACAGTACAGCATCAGACATTAAAAACTTCCCTAAAGAGGGCTGCCTTCAGTTGTCTTTTAAAAGTAAAATAGTTGTTTATTGCTTTGACATCTGCTGGGAGGGTGTTCCACAGGGCAGGTGCCACTACCGAGAAGGCCCTCTGCCTGGTTCCCTGTAACCTTACTTCTCGCAATGAGAGAACCGCCAGAAGGCCCTCAGCGCTGGATCTCAGCGATGGGGGTGGAGACGCTTCTTCAGGTATACAGGACCGAGGCCATTTAGGGCTTTAAAGGTCAGCACCAACACTTTGAATTGTGCTCCGAAACGTCCTGGGAGCCAATGCAGATCTCTCAGAACCAGTGTTATGTGGTCCCGGCGGCCACTCCCAGTCACCAGTCTAGCTGCCGCATTCTGGATTAATTGCAGTTTCTGGGTCACCTTCAAAGGTAGCCCCACGTAGAGTGCATTGCAGTAGTCCAAGCGGGAGATAACTAGAACATGCACCACTCTGGCAAGACAGGCTGCAGGCAGGTAGGGTCTCAGCCTGCGTACCAGGTGGAGCTGGTAGACAGCTGCCCTGGACACAGAATTAACCTGTGCCTCCATGGACAGCTGTGAGTCCAAAATGACTCCAAGGCTGCGCACCTGGTCCTTCAGGGGCATAGTTACCCCATTCAGGACCAGGGAATCCCCCACACCCGCCCGCCCCCTGTCCCCCAAAAACTACTTCTGTCTTGTCAGGATTCAACCTCAATCTGTTAGCCGCCATCCATCCATCAAGTATCAGCTGCATCCTCACTTGCCATCCTTCAGGTCACGAGTTCAAGTCTCGCTGTAGGTTCAAGCTCTGCCATGAGCCCAACAGATTTTGAGGCTGCAATTGTGAAATGCCAGTGTTCTCTTTCTTTTTTTAAAAAAATGATTTGTAGAGGAAAATCCTGAGCCTGTGCGTCTCTAATAAGGAAAGCCCTCTAACGAGAGACTTGTAAAGTTTAAGTACTGGAGAGACGCAGTGTCGCAGACACAGCCAAAGGCGCAATTAAAAGAGCAGAAACCCCAAGAAAAACAGATCCTTGAAGAGATCTGAAGACATTGCCGGGGATGCAAGTATCCTGCAAAGCAGCCATTTGCGTAAACCCCTTTTCCGACTGACCTGACCAATTTACTTCTAAAGCAACAGCAGATGGCACTGGGCAGATGGCTTGGTTATTCCGAAGCCTCTCCAGAGAAAGAAGGTGGCACTTCGCTATAAGTTTACATTATTTTGACAGCAGCCCTGGACTATGGGAGTGAACAGGATCTGAGCAAATGTGATATTTACAAGCGCTTCTGAAAAGGATGGCTAAAGACCTTTCATCCTGCTTTATTTTGTGCTGACAGCTGCGACAGAGCTACGGTGTTACTTATTTATACTGGTAGTCGATGCTACGGCAAAGCTCAGGTCAGGAGGCAGTATATTTATGGAAGGCAACCCCAACATCATTCTTGCACTTAGCAGCCACTGTGGCCTTTAAAGCATGAGAGCTCTAATATTTATACAAGTTTCTGGGGATCACAAACAGGGAGAGAGATGTTGCACTGAGGTCCTGCTTGCAGATTTCGCACAGGCATCTAGTTGGGCAGGCCCAGCTTTAGCTATACTGAGCCTTCCAATGCCGTTAACTCCATTGGAGGTGATGAATGGGCAGGAAGGAGCTGTGTGGTTAGCCTTGGCCATACAGTGCCCGGCCTTTAAATGTTGCAACACAGCTGTGGAATGGAAATGCATTACTCTAGTAACATCTAAAGGGTGTCCTGCTCCAACTAATAACTGATTAAATCAGACCTGTGCAACTTCAGACTCAGAAGCCCTTATTGTGGCCTCCCCCCCCCCATTCTATTCTGGACAGCCTCCTGCTCTAGGCAAGTTTTGTAAAATTCCTGGTGGGCTCCCATTTATGGATAGGAGGCTTGGTGGACCATCTGTTGAAGAGGCTTAATTCTGTCCCACTAAAAGAAGTAGGCCTGATGTTAGTAGGTGGATCACTAGGCAGATGTGAAGAAGAAGAAGAAGAAGAAGAAGAAGAAGAAGAAGAAGAAGAAGAAGAAGAAGAAGAAGAAGAAGAAAGAAAGAAAGAAAGAGGAGGAGGAGGAGGAGGAGGAGGAGGAGGCAGTGACGTAGCGTGGGGGGTGCAGGGGGGGCTGGCCGCACCGGGCGCAACATCTGGGGTTAGGGCAAATCCACGGGTTAGGGGGCGCAAATCCACGGGTTAGGGGGCGCAAATTACTTGCCTTGCCCCGGGTGCTGACAACCCACGCTACGCCACTGGGAGGAGGAGGAGGAGTTTGGATTTGTTACCCCGCTTTATCACTACCCGAAGGAGTCTCAAAGCGGCTAACATTCTCCTTTCCCTTCCTCCCCCACAACAAACACTCTGTGAGGTGAGTGGGGCTGAGAGACTTCAGAGAAGCGTGACTAGCCCAAGGTCATCCAGCAGCTGCATGTGGAGGAGCGGGGAATCGAACCTGCTTCACCAGATTACAAGTCTATTGCTCTTAACCACTACACCACACTGGCTCTCCAGTGTGTCAAGGGGCTCATCTCCTCTAACTCCTTTTCTTCCACTCCAGTCAGCTGAAGGTTTACTTGGAGGGAAATCCTGCTGAATGCAAAGGAGTTTACTCCAATGTACGTAGAGGGTTTCAGTCTTTGAGCAATGTCCCTGGCTTCTGAATTTCACCAGGCATGAGCCATACACTTTTACGCATATTGCCTTGGGGTCTACAATTTCCCGGGGTGACACTGCCAGGAAACTCTTTGGATGCATAAAGGGAATGTGTCTCTAGCAGGGGCATGGAAGTATTTTGGGATGCTTCTTCAAGGTTCTGGTGAAGCCAGATCTGGAAGATTGTATTTTGGTTACAGTCATTATTACTTTTCTTTAAGATTGACTCAAAGTGTGCTCATCTTTCTGGATTTTTCCCAGCTATGTTCTGGCTTTGTATATTGTGCCTGTGTCTCTTCCAGGTTTTTTTTTCCTGTTTCTCATTTTTGACATGTGGGTTCAGTGGTGGTAGTGTTGATAACTTTAGATTTCTTGGACACACTTTCCCAGGAGGTCCCAGGACATGTTACAACCATTTTAAAATGCAGTGTTGAATTTAGTTAGATGGGATTGTAAGCCTGTGGACAAGGTATATTGATTTTAAGAAACAGTATAGGGTGGGGTGGGGGGTTGTATTGCTATAACTGCTAACAACAACCAGAAAATGAATCTAAACTGAAATGACTACTTTGCCCCTGAGAGCAAAATTCACTGCACAGTGCAGACACTGAAATTCATTCCCAGCTGACCACCACAAGAGATATTTTCCACAATACAATACTTAGCTGCTTTCATTTTCTTGAAAAGAGGTTCAGAGATCAGAGCAGGACATCACAGTGAAAAGGGAAAGTTGGTTAGCTTTAAAAAGGCCACCTGTGTGTACAAGCACCAACAGCTCTAAATCTGAAACAAATTTAGGTGGGAAGTCAAAATGAGGTTTTTGGCTATGAGGATCTGGAACAATCTAGAAGGAACAGGTGTAGGAGCAATGGACCTAAGTAGGTGCAATCCTGCCTGTTGCTTCTTGTTCATGCTGGAGTGCAATGAAATGTTGGGAACGGGCTAAGCATTGCACGTGCTGCTTTGCTGGTATAGCAGCTATTAGGGTTGACCTTATCCTGACACAGGGAATAGGATAACACAGATGATCCCTCTAATAGCAATTTTAATGGCTCTGTTCATGATGAGCTGCCACTAACATTGGGCATGAGGATTATTTACAGCTCAATGTTAATGAAGTTTACATCCCATTGATTTCAAGTAAGTGTGTGGAGCACTGCTTCCTTTGGTAGCTTCCATCAGTCTTATCTCTGCCCAACAATATGCATTAATCCCTTGCACCCACATGCTCTCAGCTTTCTGCTGAGATATTATCCTTGTGTTGGAATACAGGCTTGTTTTACTCACCAGACTAATCTGATATCCTTTTTATTTTTTTAAAAAGCGTGGTGGTGGTGGAGTTTTGCCCCATAGGCCAGGGCAACACAGGGCATATCCTCTTAGAATTTCATCACACAAATTTGATCTAGCTTGCGCCACTGGGAAATCGCTTCTTAAATGGAAAAGGCAAGCATAAATACAAGTATTTCGAGATTAGCAAGGAGCTGGTGGTCGGCGCTTAAAGGTGAACTTTCAAGTTGAAACTAAATAAATAATGGTGTTCCTCATGGATAAACGTTGCAATATATTTAATTCAATATTTTCATTAGCAGTCTAAGCAAACTGATGGGGGAAAGGCAAGGATAAAAAAATTGTGCGTGACAGCATTGCAGGTAAAGGAAGGGATTAGGGGTTTATCTGGGATGAATGGAATAGTTCATGTTCCAAAATAGAAGTGGCATATAGCGTAATAGCTCAACACATATTGCCAGACACACACGGAAACCAAAAATAGATAACTTTAAGACTATGTGGCCCATTCATACACATCCAACTTTCAGCATTTGAATAGATGGGACTTCTTTTTGGATGGGTCTAATAAATATACAGTTGTAACTTGGATCCCAAATGCCTTGCGAGTCAAACGTTTCGGCTCCCAAATGCCACAAACCTGGAAGTGAGTGTTCTGGTTTGTGAACATTCTTTGGAACCCGAACGTCCAATGCGGCTTACACGGCTTCCGATTGGCTGCAGGAGCCAACATCAAATCCTTGATATGGATTGGTTGTATTGCTGCATGTCTGGCGAGTGCTGTATTTGTGGGGAGTGTGCTCTTAGCCTGTGTGTGTGTGTGTGTGTGTGCGCGCACACACACACACACACACACACACACAACTTGGCTGCACCCACTCCTGGCAGGTGGCCCTCAGGGAGTTAGCTGACCACCATTATGGTCCTGAGTTTGAAAAAGATTAACATCCCCTCCTCTCTTGAGACTGATCTATAGGATGTTCTACAATTCAACTTCCCTTCGCATATGTTATGCCGACAGAGACAATATCCTAATGCCAACAAGCATAATAAACCATTTTCCATCCAGTTTTGCTGGTCTGGAAAGTATTTTATGGGAGGAGAAGAGGTTTAATGGCAAACACCTGCAACTTCCTTTGGTGCAGATGTGGAACTTGTAGTTTTAAACTCTTGGCTATTCACAAGGACATTAGTAAGGAAACATCTCCTGGCATTGAAATGTGATTCTCCACCCCCATGTGCTATTCTTTTTGTAGTAAAGCTCTCTAAGTCAAAACAAATTGTGCCATCTACTGGAGAAACAACAGTGGTTACACATATCACTTTAGCTCTGTGCGTCAAGCACTGTATTGAGCATACGCGGCAAGTTTGCCATAAGGATCAGATTAAATATTTCCATCGCAACAGAACCCTAAGAATTGGTAAGAGGGAGAACACACAGATATCCTACAAAGCAGATGTGGCAGCCGCTGAGTAGCTAAGGTCAGAAGGATAATTTTTATCAGCATCCCATGAATATTGGCCAAACCTGCCCTTCTGTTCCTCCATTGGTTTGCCAAGAGAGTAGCCATTCTATTCTTTTTTATTATCACTTACACTCCAACATGCCAGAGGTTACAGTAGGGACACTGGTGTGCTTATAACACCCCTACTCTCACATGGACTATCACTGACCAAGTGTGCTCACCACTGCATGTTGCTGACAGCGATTCCTTAGCCCCTGTGTGCAGCATTCATTTAACCTAGCCTATTTATTTAATTGCTATTCCAACTTTACTCTCAAAAGAGCCTAATATGGCAAGAGACCACGCTGGAGACCCAGAAGTCTGAAGAAATCTGAGGTATACGAGATGCATGCTGTTGAGATCTTAAAATGCACCCTCAAAAATAGAGACAGCGATTTACCCTGAACACTAGAAAACAGGAAATGGCATGGTAAATAAGGGCAACTGGAGTTATTACAAACTGAAATTAGTTCTTTTTTAAAAGTGTTTTTCACAAATGCCACGAACCAGTCCGTGCTGATATTCTCGTTAAATTGGCTGGATGCTGTCCGGCTCCTTAAAGTACCTTTTCACGGGAAGCCTTTGATAGTGATCTGTAATGTTAACGAACAGAATGCCCGGTGGCTTCATGGATTTCTAAGAGAGCCTCTTCTCCATTTCCTACAGCTTCTTTAGGTGGTTAGGCAGACTGGAAAGAGGTTGGCAGTGTGCAGACATCGCTAAGATAATTGGCAAGACATTTTGAACCCCGCTCTCCCTCCCCCCACACTTTTTTTTTTTAAGCAGCAGGAACAGGTTTCTATGCTATGAACTCCGCTCAATTGGCCTTGATCATTGCTGCTCCTGGCTATTGCTTGCAATCTAAGCTTACCCTGGCTTGAGTAACCCTACTCCCTGCCACTTTTGTTTTGAGATATCCTACCTCTCGATCTTTTGAATTATGGTGCTGGAAGAGACTCTTGAGAGTCCCATGGACTGCAAGAAGATCAAACGCATCCATTCTTAAGGAAATCAGCCCTGGGTGCTCACTGGAAGGACAGATCGTGAAGCTGAGGCTCCAATACTTTGGCCACCTCATGAGAAGAAAAGACTCCCTGGAAAAGACCCTGATGTTGGGAAAGATGGAGGGCACAAGGAGAAGGGGATGACAGAGGATGAGATGGTTGGACAGTGTTCTTGAAGCTACCAGCATGAGTTTGATCAAAAGGGAGGCAGTTGAAGACAGGAGTGCCTGGCGTGCTCTGGTCCATGGGGTCATGAAGAGTTGGACACGACTAAACGACTAAACAACAACAACCTCTCGATCGGTCAGAGGGCTTCTTTGCAGCATTAGGTCTTTTCACTGGATTCTAGCTGCAAGCTAAATTTCCATCTCAGCTCTCTCTCTCTCTCTCTCTCTCTCTCTCTCTCTCTCTCTCTCTCTCTCTCTCTCCCCAAGATCCATCCCCTCCTTTAGAACCCTCCAGGCTTGTTTCAGTTGAGTGTGCCCTGGATTCTCATATCCTTGTGTCAATAAGTGGAAGTCCTTGTGGAAAATATTTAGGCTTTTGTGGGTTGGAGACTGCCATTCTTGGCTCCATCCGTTTTTCTGCACATCTGCAGAATATGCCATTTCATGTAAGCTCGGAATAAAAAATATGCAAGCAGACACAGTTCTTAAAGCCATGTCCACATATGACATGGCAAGGCAGAGATTAGGATATTGCTTGTTGTCTTTTCTGAGTCTTTAGGGAGACAGGGCATATATATATATATGGAACACATAGCAATATTCAAATTATTATAGGCTAAATAACAGGGCAAAAAAAAATCTTTGTAATTCATTTGAAGGAAGAGAACTTGAAGCAATTACATATTTGAAATAGTTTACAGAGTAATCTCATCATGTACAGAAATCACCCTAGGGTTCTGTGAGGGATGAACTGGATAAAACAGTGATGAGTAAACAACTTTCTCAGGCTATGTAAATTTTGTTGTGCACCCAGGCTGAGGCTTATCGGCCTCTCTCCACAGTATTGCCATCTGACAAGGACAATCTTCCTTGTGATGCTGTACACAAAACTATACGTTGCTTTGGATGTGCTTTGAGGAAGAAAATAGATTAACAAAACATTTTGGGTTATTGACTAGACTATCGTTTACTGAGAGGATTGTGTTAAATTCGTGCTGTAAACTTAACAAAATTGAAAATTAAATTAGCAAAGCGTCTTAAAAGATTTAGTATCTTCTTGTTCTTGGTTGTTGTTTCTCTAGCCAAAGATACAACTAGCCTTTCGGGTGATTAAAAAAAAAATGCATAAGAAGAGCCTGCTGGATGAGACCAAATGCCAATTTAGTCCAGCATCCTTGTTTTCATCAGATGCCTGTCAGAAGCCAACAAGCAAGGATTGAGTGCAACATCATAGAATCATAGAATCATAGAGTTGGAAGAGACCACAAGGGCCATCGAGTCCAACCCCCTGCCAAGCAGGAAACACCATCAGAGCACTCCTGACATATGGTTGTCAAGCCTCTGCTTAAAGACCTCCAAAGAAGGAGACTCCACCACACTCCTTGGCAGCAAATTCCACTGTCGAACAGCTCTTACTGTCAGGAAGTTCTTCCTAATGTTTAGGTGGAATCTTTTTTCTTGTAGTTTGGAACCATTGCTCCGTGTCCACTTCTCTGGAGCAGCAGAAAACAACCTTTCTCCCTCCTCTATGTGACATCCTTTTATATATTTGAACATGGCTATCATATCACCCCTTAACCTCCTCTTCTCCAGGCTAAACATGCCCAGCTCCCTTAGCCGTTCCTCATAAGGCATCGTTTCCAGGCCTTTGACCATTTTGGTTGCCCTCCTCTGGACATGTTCCAGTTTGTCCGTGTCCTTCTTGAACTGTGGTGCCCAGAACTGGACACAGTACTCCAGGTGAGGTCTGACCAGAGCAGAATACAGTGGCACTATTAGTTCCCTTGATCTAGATGCTGTACTCCTATTGATGCAGCCCAGAATTGCATTGGCTTTTTTAGCTGCCGCATCACACTGTTGGCTCATGTCAAGTTTGTGGTCAACCAAGACTCCTAGATCCTTTTCACATGTACTGCTCTCAAGCCAGGTGTCACCCATCTTGTATTTGTGCCTCTCATTTTTTTGCCCAAGTGCAATACTTTACATTTCTCCCTGTTAAAATTCATCTTGTTTGTTTTGGCCCAGTTCTCTAATCTGTCAAGGTCGTTTTGAAGTGTGATCCTGTCCTCTGGGGTGTTAGCCACCCCTCCCAGTTTGGTGTCATCTGCAAATTTGATCAGGATGCCCTTGAGTCCATCATCCAAGTCGTTGATAAAGATGTTGAATAAGACCGGGCCCAAGACAGAACCCTGTGGCACCCCACTAGTCACTCTTCTCCAGGATGAAGAGGAACCATTGATGAGCACCCTTTGGGTTCGGTCAGTCAGCCAGTTATAAATCCACTGAGTGGTAGCATAGTCAAGTCCACATTTTACCAGCTTCTTTACAAGAATATCATGGGGCACCTTGTCAAATGCCTTGCTGAAATCAAGGTAGGCTACATCCACTGAGTTCCCTTCATCTACCAGGCTTGTAATTCTGTCAAAAAACGAGATCAGGTTAGTCTGACATGACTTATTTTTCAGAAATCCATGCTGACTATTGGTGATCTCTGTATTCCTTTCTAGGTGCTCACAGACTGTTTGCTTAATGATCTGCTCCAGAATCTTCCCTGGTATTGATGTCAGACTGACTGGGCGGTAATTATTTGGGTCCTCTCTTTTCCCCTTTTTGAAAATAGGGACAACATTTGCCCTCCTCCAGTCTGCCGGGACTTCGCCTGTTCTCCAGGAATTCTCAAAGATGACTGCCAGTGGTTCTGAGATCACATCTGCCAGTTCTTTTAATACTCTTGGATGCAGTTCACCTGGCCCTGGAGACTTGAATACATCTAAACTAGCCAAGTATTCTTGTACTATCTCCTTAGTTATTCTGGGCTGTGTTTCCTCTGCTGAATCATTTGCTCCAAATTCTTCAGGTCGGGCATTGTTTTCTTTATCGGAGAAGACTGAGGCAAAGAAGGCATTGAGGAGTTCAGCCCTTTCTGTGTCCCCTGTTTGCATTTCACCATCTTCTCCTCTGAATGACCCCACTGTTTCTTTGTTCTTCCTTTTGCTATGAACATACCCATAAAAGCCTTTTTTGTTGCTTTTAACCTCTCTAGCAAGCCTGAGTTCATTCTGTGCTTTAGCTTTTCTGACTTTGTGTCTACACGTGCTGGCTATTTGTTTGAATTCTTCTTTGGTGGTTTCCCCCCTTTTCCATTTTTTGTACACATCCTTTTTTAATCTTAACTCAGTTAAAAGTTCTTTAGATAGCCACCCTGGCTTCTTTAGGCACCTTCCATGTTTCCGTCTCATTGGTATTGCCTGAAGTTGTGCTTTTACTATCTCCCTCTTAACAAACTCCCAGCCATCACGAACTCCCTTTCCCTTTAGTATTACTGTCCATGGGATCTCACCCAGCACTTCCCTAAGTTTTATGAAGTCGGCTTTCTTAAAGTCAAGAAATTGAGTCCTAGTATGCTTGGCTGCAGGTGGCGCTGTGGGTTAAAGCCTCAGCGCCTAGGGCTTGCCGATCGAAAGGTCGGCGGTTCGAATCCCTGCGGCGGGGTGCGCTCCCGCTGCTCGGTCCCAGCGCCTGCCAACCTAGCAGCTCGAAAGCACCTCCGGGTGCAAGTAGATAAATAGGGACCGCTTACCAGCGGGAAGGTAAACGGCATTTCCGTGTGCGGCTCTGGCTCTGGCTCTGGCCAGAGCAGCTTCGTCACGCTGGCCACGTGACCCGGAAGTGTCTCCGGACAGCGCTGGCCCCTGGCCTCTTAAGTGAGATGGGCGCACAACCCCAGAGTCTGTCAAGACTGGCCCGTACGGGCAGGGGTACCTTTACCTTTACCTTTATGCTTGGCTGCTCCTTTCCGCTGTATAGTAAACTTCAGAAGAGCATGATCACTCACGCCTAATGATCCTTCCACTTCTACCCCACTAACCAAGTCATCAACATTGGTTAGGACCAGATCTAAAATGGCTGTTCCTCTTGTTGCTTCTCCCACTTTCTGGACAACGAAGTTGTCTGCAAGGCCAGTGAGGAATCTGTTTGACCTTATGCTCTTGGCTGAGTTTGACATCCAGCAAATATCCGGGTAATTGAAGTCCCCCATTACTACTATCTCCCTTCCTTTTGCATGCTTGGCCATCTGTTCCAGGAAGGCATCATCTATGTCCTCCGTTTGGCTTGGGGATCTATAGTAAACTCCCACAATGAGGTCCCTGTTATTCTTCTCTCCCTTAATTTTGACCCAAATGCTCTCACTTTGGCTTTGAGGTTCTAAATCTTGGATCTCTTCACAGGTATACACATCCCTGACATATAATGCCACTCCTCCTCCTTTCTTGTCTGGTCTGTTTCTCTGAAATAGATTGTATCCCTCCATTATTACATTCCAGTCATGGGACTTATCCCACCAGGTTTCAGTGATGCCTATTATGTCATATTTAGTTTGCTGTACCAAGAGCTCAAGCTCATCTTGTTTATTTCCCATGCTTTGCACATTAGTGTACAGACATTGAAGTCCATTAATCATTCCCCCGTGTCTCTTATTTAAAGATTTTTTCCTCCCACCACTAGGTCTGCGTGCTGTTTGCTCCATTTGGTCTATGACATTTGGATGATCATCTCCATCAATTGATAGACTCCTACCTTCAGGAGCACTGTCTCCCTCCCCCACATTAGTCAGTTTAAAGCCCTCCTGATGAGGTTTCTGAGATTTTTGGCAAAAACATTCCTCCCAACCATTGTGAGGTGCAGCCCATCGCTTGCCAGAAGTCCATCTTCAAGAAACTGCAGTCCGTGATCTAAGAATCCAAACCGTTCCTGTTTACACCATTTTCGAAGCCAGCTGTTCACTTCCACTATTTTTCTCTCTCTCCCTGGGCCACGTCGTTCAACTGGCAGGACAGATGAGATGACAATTTGTGCATTTAATTGTTTCAATTTCCTGCCCAGAGCCTCATAGTCTCTTTTGATCTTCTGGAGGCTATTGCTTGAAGTGTCATTGGTTCCCACATGAACCAAGAGGAAGGGGTATCAATCTCCTTCCTTGTGATTGCTAGCAGCTGGTAGACAGAAACATGCCACCTCTAAGAGTGGAGGTAGAATATAGTCATTGTGACTAGTAGACACTGATAGCCTTAACCTTTGTGAATTTGTCTAATCCCCTTTGAAAGTCATCACTAAATCTTATGGGAGTGAATGCCATAATAATAATACTAGTAATAATTGTAATAATAATAATAATTTATTATTTGTACCCCGCCCACCTGGCTGGGTTTCCCCAGCCACTCTGGGCGGCTTCCACAAAGACCAAAAATACACTAAGATGTCACACATTAAAAACTTCCCTGAACAGGGCTGCCTTAAGATGTCTTCTGAATGTCAGGTAGTTGTTTATCTCTTTGACATCTGATGGGAGGGTGTTCCACAGGGTGGGCGCCACTACCGAGAAGGCCCTCTGCCTGGTTCCCTGTAGCTTTGCTTCTCACAATGAGAGAACCGCCAGAAGGCCCTCGGCGCTGGACCTCAGCGTCCGGGCAGAACGAAGGGGGTGGAGACGCTCCATAGTTCAGCTATATGCACTGCATGGAGAAGTTCTTTTGTCTGGACTGAATCGTCCAACATTCAGCTTCATTGGACGGCTCCAAGTTCTAGCGCTATGAGACGGAATGTCAAAACATCTTTTGTCGTCTCACTGACATTCAGTCTTCTCTCTCTGGAATCCAGTGGTCCCAAGATGTCTTCGGCCAAGCTTAAGCAGAAGGCATGAGAAGAAAGGTGATTTCATTCTCACTGTGCTTCGAGAAATGCTTAAAGATCTCTGTTCTCTATGATGTGGGCTTCCGCAATGGATGCCTCCTCTACTTAATTGATTCTAAAAATAATACTTGGCATTCATGAGGCAATCTTTATCATATATTAGCTTCTTAATCAAAGCAACCTTGGAGAGCACTGCAAAATGAACTTTCTCTAAGTAAGTGAGGCTCAGTGTGTCATCACAAGCAAAGCAGGGGCACAGAATTTAAATATTAGGGCTGCAGCAGTTTCTCCCCCCCCCTTTCTCTTCTTTAGAGTGAATTCACATTGCTGGTTTTTGTTTTTTGATTTTGTTTTGCATTACTAGAAGCGTTATCTAGCAACAGCAACAACAATAAATTGACAGTATATTTTTTTATTAAAAAACTGCAACAATAAAATAAAAAAGGGGAGGAGATAAAACATAAAACAATGATCATATTATAAAGATCAATTTTAAAAAACAGCCACATTAAAATGTGCTAAGATGAGCCATAATTTTTCTAAAAGCCAAATCTATCCAACAAGCTCAAAGGCTTATCTAACTAAACAAGACATTGGGTTTTATCCAACTAAGTTTTACTTAGAGTAGAACCACTTAAATTAATGTACCTAAATTAGCCATGTTAAATCATTTTAGTGGTCTGCTCCAACTGCTGTTGGATACAACCTGTTGTCTGATCAGAGAGGAGGCTAAGTAGACCTACTTAAGAATGGAGTTCCAAAGCTTGGGTGCAGCCACTGAGAAGGCCCTGTCTTGTGTCCCTGCCCACCATGGTTTAGCACATTGGTGGGACTAAAGAAGGCACTCTCCAGAAGATCTCAGGACTTGAGAAGAAAGCAGCCCTTCTGGTTGCCTGATCCCAAGCTGTTTAGGGCTTTGCAGGTCATAACCACTACCGTATGCAAATCTGTGGGTGTTTATCATAAAGTGACTGAAAAAGCTGCCTTGTGAAAAGTTTGATTTGATTTTGTAAATCTATACACACACACACACACACACACACACACACACCCAGCCCTGAAAGCAATGAATTTTCTTCTTAACTAACTAGATAATGAATGGATTGTTGACATTTCCATTCCACCTTAAGGAACAGGCATGAGATTGTTGCGTGTCACACATCTGTTTACATTCCAGCACGGTTGCTGGGAACTTCCGTTTGTGCATAGATTTTGCTTTTGCTGTTCTCTCCGAGACGACATGAGAGAGACACAACATATTTCTTTGTTCTGATTTATGTTTAATAAATCTGTAGCTGTAGCATGACTTCATACGCCTCACGCCTACTTCTGTGTGCGCAGTACACTCTGCTAATTGCATGCCCTGGCTTCTAAAGTCCGGGTCGCTGATTTACGTCGGAGCACGGGCCAATGGAAGGAGACGTCCGAGCTGGGCTTGCCAGCTGGCCTCCCAGCCCCTCTGCATGACGACATGGATAACAGGAGTAGATCCATTCCACCATTGACTAAAAGAAGATGTCCACAAGCTAGATTATAGAAAGTGCATAGTACGTTTATGGGGAGGGGGGGCTAATGCATTAAAAAGGTGGGCAGCTGCATAGCCGTGATTGTGTGACCTCATCCTCAACTTATAATTTATTCTTGGGGTGGGGGTGGGGAGACATAATGGAATACAAGAAAAGAGCATGCAAACAAAATAATGAACTAGGGCAGGCATGTCCAATAGGTAGATCGTCTGTGGTAGATCACTATTAGATCACTGGCTCCCCCAAAGATGCTCAACAAATTTGCTCCCCTAAAAAAAGCCTAACCTGAACCCCCCCCCCAATGGGCGTAAAGGTAAAGGGACCCCTGACCATTAGGTCTAGTCACGGACGACTGTGGGGTTGCGGCGCTCATCTCACTTTACTGGCCGAGGGAGCCGGCGTACAGCTTCTGGGTCATGTGGCAGCATGACTAAGCCGCTTCCGGCGAACCAGAGCAGCGCACGAAAACGCCGTTTACCTTCCCGCCAGAGCGGTACCTATTTATCTACTTGCACTTTGGTGTTTTTTTTGGTTTTTTTTTCAAGTAATATTTTATTAAGTTTTACAGAGAATTAACAATCAACAAAAATCACAGAAACAACAAACAACCAACATCAAAAATGCAAACAAGACAAGGAATAAAAAGAAAATATAAAAAAGATTTAACATAATAATAAAAAAGTAAACAAAAAAACAAAAAAACTCTTTTTCAATTTAATAACCTTCAAAACCTTATTTTCTTTACTTCCACCCGCCTTCCCTTCTTGTATTCCACTTTAAAAATTATTTCAGCAAGCTCATTCATTATTCGTTTTCATCCTTTATCCTTCCCTTTATACTCTTATTTATCTTAATCGCTAGGACCCCTTCATTTCATTTACAATGCCCTTAGCATTCATAAATTTTACAGTGTTTTTGTAGATAGGCTTTGAACTTCTTCCAATCCTCTTCCACCTGCTCTTCTCCTTGATCTCGGATTCTGCCGGTCATTTCTGCCAGTTCCATATAGTCTATTACTTGCATCTGCCATTCTTCCAAGGTGGGTAGATCTTGTGTCTTCCAGTGTTTTGCGATGAGTATTCTTGCTGCTGCAGTAGCATACATAAAAAAAGTTCTATCCTTCTTTGACACCAATTGGCCGACCATGCTCAGGAGAAAGGCCTCTGGTTTCTTTAAGAAAGTATACTTAAATACCTTTTTCAGTTCATTATAGATCATTTCCCAGAAAGCCTTGATCCTCGGGCAGGCCCACCAAAGATGAAAGAATGTTCCTTCCATTTCTTTACATTTCCAACATTTATTATCGGGCAAGTGATAGATTTTTGCTAGCTTGACTGGGGTCATGTACCACCTGTAAATCATTTTCATAATATTCTCTCTTAAGGCACTACATGCCGTAAATTTCATACCGGTGGTCCATAACCGTTCCCAGTCAGTGAACATAATGTTGTGACCAATATCTTGTGCCCATTTTATCATTGCAGATTTAACCGTTTCATCCTCAGTATTCCATTTCAACAGCAAATTATACATTCTCGACAATACCTTAGCACTGGGTTCTAACAATTCTGTTTCCAGCTTCGATTTTTCCACCTGGAAGCCATTTTTCCTGTCCGAGTTGTAGGCCTCTCTTATTTGAAAATAGTGTAACCAATCTCGCACCTTATCTTTAAGTTTCTCATAACTCTGCAGTTTCAATTTATCTCCCTCCTGCTCCAAAATTTCACAATATTTTGGCCAGTTAGATTCCATATTAAGTTTTTTCAAGGCCTTAGCCTCCATTGGAGAGAGCCAATCTACTTGCACTTTGACGTGCTTTCAAACTGTTAGGTTGGCAGGAGCAGGGACCGAGTAACAGGAGCTCACCCCGTCGCAGGGATTCGAACCGCCGACCTTCTGATCGGCAAGTCCTAGGCTCTGTGGTTTAACCCACAGAGCCACATAAGTAAACATCCTCCCTAAAAAAAAGCTCAACAACTTTTACCTGAACCCCCAAAAGGGGGCAGATCACTGCCAGTTTTTAACTCTGTGAGTAGATTGCTGTCTCTTGGGAGCTGGCCACCCTTGAACTAGGGGGTGGAACTTTATTATTTCAAGGTGATATCCATCTAAATCATACTCTGAGTAGACCCTATGAAATCAATGGACTGATGCAACTTAAGGGCATTGGTTTCAGTGGGTCTGCTCTGAATGTAACTCTGGATATCACCCTGAGATCTAAAGCACTGCAGAAAATCAAAGACTTTCTTGCTCATAGTATATGGATTGCACCAGAGTTCAAGGGCTGTGTGCACCTTGTTGTAAATGGCACCAGAGATGAAACCATCCTGAATACAGTTTAAAAACGATCCTGTTTTGAAAACATTGTGGTTTTTTGTGCAGACCATAAACTTTGACATGCTGTAATCACAATCCAGCTTTTTTTTTAACAACACGGAAGGCCAGAGATTTATTTTTTTTTACAGAAAATGACTGATTTTAATATATGTATTCCATGCCTTTCCATAATCAAAGGTTATTAGCTTTGCAGCAACATGAACTTTAGAGAACGGTGACCTGTCTCACAGCAAATAAGGCTGCTGCTGCTGATTGTTGTAAATAATAGTAATTAGATTTACAGACTGCTCTGTGCTGTGCTCTGGCGCTAACAGATGTCCTACCAGTATGTATGAGACTATGATTTATTGAATTGGAAAGAATATTTTATGCTTATGACATTACAGCAGCTATGACATGATCTTAAGAAATACATTGCTTACGGCGTGAGCTATACATGCAAGTTGCAGTCCGAAGTAGTTAATAGATGTGAATTGGGACATGTCAAAAGACAATTTGGGAGCTTGCTTTGTAAAGCACCCTAGCCCTGCTTCTTGGACCATGGGGGTGCATACCAGGTACCAACGACAGCTTATAAACGGATCTGGAAAAGAATAAGCAGCTGGTGTATGAAGGAGCATTGTCAGTGCTTTATCCTGGTGCAGTGTGAAAGCTTCTTGATGTATGATTCCACACACACACAAACACACACAAACACACCCCTGTGTTAAGATCGCAAGAGCGGTTGACCATTTGTCATCACATACAGTCCAAATGGAAACCAGATGCCTTTCTGAAAAACACTCCAGAGTCCAATGCTAAGTTATTGGGTTCAATAGCATTCACCCTGACGGTAGAAGATAATAATTTCTGCCTTTCCAAGAACGGTGGGACAAAATATTCTGTCTTATGCTATACAGGAAGGTGAGATGATCATAGGGCCTTGATCTACAAATGCAACAGAATAAGATGGAATAAGCAGCACCTCATCAAACTACAGGTGCAGGATCTCTTTTTTTAATGCTCCCCAACATTAAAAATTTCCTTGTGAATAGAAAATCAGCACAGCAGGCTATCAAATATACTTTCTCCCTGGTGTGCTGGTTTTCTCTTGAAGTGAGTTTACAGAAATGTCCAATCTTTACAAAAGTGGAAAAGAGCTTATTTGATGACTCTCAAGTACTTCTCAGGAACTGCAGTCTCCAAGCTAAATTTGGAAGACTAGAGATGACTTCAAATCAAAAATGCAAACCTGAATGCTTAAGATTAGGCTCCTTAAATCTGTACCTAGGGACCTAAACTTAATATTTCATTTGAGTGATTAAAGATTAACAGACTGATCCCAAGACTTGCTGCACCAGCAAATGATATGGAAGGGTCTTATGCCTTCAACTCTGCCAGCTTGTGTTGTTAAGCTGGAATTGCAAGGACATATGCAGATGGATAATACTCGTGCAATCATTAGAATGTAGGAACTATAAACCAGGGATGAGCATTGACCACAATATTTGATTTGTATCCCTATTCAGGGCTTTGGAAAACAGCTTCTTTTGGTCCATAGCTCATTTTGATCTGAGGCCAAATCCTGATCTGGCACAATGAATCTTCATTCCACCACCCTGCCATTATTTGTGGGGAAATGTTTTAAATGGTTATAACTGTGGGTTTTATTTTGTTTTACAGAAGTCGATGGAATTTACAGGCAAAGTAGCTTCTCCAAAGTGGATAAATTTTGCCAAATTACAGACAAATAAGTTCAGGGAGGTCGTGCTGGGAACCTTCAACATTTGTATGAGGGTGGGGACGTTAAGTAAAGTACCATATTTTTTGCTCTATAAGACACACTTTTTCCCTCCTAAAAAGTAAGGGAAAATGTGTGTGCGTCTTATGGAGCGAATTCAGGCTGCACAACTATCCCAGAAGCCAGAACAGCAAGAGGGATTGCTGCACAGTGAAAGCAGCTATCCCTCTTATTGTTCTGGCTTCTGGGATTCAGAATATTTTTTTTCTTGTTTTCCTCCTCCAAAAACTAGGTGCGTCTTATGGTCTGGTGCGTCTTATATATACGGTAACTGTCTACACCTTTTGCATTTTGGGAAAGAAACTGATTAAATTTGCAAGTAGCCCCTTCTCAGGGTCTGAATGTCAACAAATCGCAGAAGGATAGCTACAGTGGTTTTCCTGCAATGGTAGCTTTACAGTTTTTTTTTGGGGGGGGCGGAATTAACTTAACTGATGCTCATCCTCAGCCCCCCCTAAGCTGAGGCCGTGGCTTTCAGTGTGCCCCCCCCTGCCAAAGAGCCCTTTTAAGGTTCCTCTGCATGACTATTGATCATACCCAATGCCCTTCACCTGCCAACCAAAGCTGTGACAATAAACAACGACAGCAAACAAGCAGAGCAAAGACTCATTGCTACAAGGAAGGCAAAAACCTAACCTCAAGGATCCTAATTAGGCATTGAAACAGCAGCTGAACATATCCCTAGCAAGGGTATAAAAACAAAGGAGGGAGGATTGAAGAAGCAGCCCCGTGACCAGGAATACTCCACAGAACTAGCAGGACTGCTAGGGGACAGAAAGCTACTATTACGCCACAACAGTAATGATAATAGTAATAGTGCTATTTAACACCACAACAGGAAGTATCCTTTTTATGAGGTATTTCCTGAGGCATTTCTGTTTGTGCACTTTGAAATTGTGATAGGAGCAGGATAGGGAAGCTTCCTTTGACCCTTGCTTGCGCATTAACAGGAAATATATGCCGTCACAATCAGTGAGCCACACTTTTTGAGACAGGAGGTTTTTATTTTATTTTATGAAAATAACACCAATTAGTTCTGCGCCCTGCAGGGCATACTGATGTGCTGTGAATCACATCTCTCTGTATGATTGCCTTAACCGGACGGAGAGAAAATGTTGTGTAAGGTTCTGTAATGCTGGGGGGGGTGGTGGTGGGAAGGATAGAAATTGATGTGGAAACTTTCAGAAGTGTGTTTGTTTATAGTGCAAGAGAAAGCCCCGATAAAGGTGATGGAGGAGAGAGACAAGATGATAGTTGGCAGTGAAGGGTATCATGAAATATTTATTCCCAAGATCTGTAATGATATATAGAACACCAGCAGCAATAAACAACCAACAGCCCTGTTAAATCAGACCAAATGTCCATTAAGTCCAGCATCCTGTTTGCAACAGTGACCTGCTAGATGCTTCTGGGATCTCAGGAGCAGGGCATGTCTGCACACCAGCCATTGATATTCAGAGCTTACAGTGCTTATACCAGCAGTTCCATTTTATTTATTTCTTTTTAAATTCATTATATCTTATTACATATATACTCCAAAACATAATACATTTTTCCTTGGGTTTATTTTTACTTCCCTTCCCATTTTCCATGATGTTTCTTTACTCAAGGTGCACTGGACCACTGACTAGCTTTTGGGTGCACAGAGCATTGTTGAAGGAGCACCACTGATTGTGCTAGACCATTTCCGGGCCTCGAGCCTCTTAAGATTCATTTCCTACCAAATGAACCACCGCCCTCACACACGCATATTGGAGACCCTTTTCGGATTCCTATGTTTTTGGAGGTATTGTCAGACTTCAGGGACTCCCCACCCCCCTTTGGCAGTAGAAAAGCAGAACAAAGCGAAAGGAGTCTCTTACCTGTTAGAAATTTTAATGATCACAGTGAGAGAACAAAGAATCCATTTCCTAGGAATGAAGGTGCTCCCAATTAAGGGTTCCACCCACTTCCTCCCTAGTCACCCTTGTCACTACCGCGTCTTGTAACCTGATCTCCCAACCACTGTGCTTTCTGTGCTGCCACCTTATCTGCTCTCCTTGACCTTGGGCTGAGTGGCTAGACGCTTTCCAGTGACAATGAGTCTGTTAACTCTCTCTCTCCCAGCTCTTCTCCCCAGTTGTTCCCCACCCAGTTATTCCCAGCTTCTGCCTTCTGAACTGTGACCCTCTGCAAACCACTGTTCCAAATCTATACTACTTCCCTGCTCCTGGGAAGATTCAGGATCCTGATCAGGAGCAGGGGGAGGGGGTGGGTCCCACCCTTCCTCCTCTGTGCAGACCTCCTCAGCACAGTCCCTGACAGGTGTTAGGAAGAGGGTCTTTTGTATAATGACACCTTTTCTTATGAATGCTCTCCCTAAGAGTCCTCCCAGGCTACTTCTCATTCTCATTCCACTGATCATTGGGCAGCTAGTTTAATGTATTGCTCTTTCACAGCTCATTTCAATTAATTTAACTGAACCATTTACTTTTGGTTAAATGTGTTGTTTTACCCTTTCTTAAAATCTATTTTCGTTTTGTGTGTTAGCTTTGTTTGCCCACCCCACCGAAAAAAGGTAGATTAAGGATCTGTGAATGGGATCAAGGAATAGAATTTATTGTTACCGGTCTTGTAACACTTTACACCGTGACGATATTTAGAGCCATCAGCTGATGAAAATGCGTGTGTGAACTGGCTCTAGGTGACCTGGTTCTTCTTATTACCCGTAAACTGAACAAGGCAAATAAGAGTAATGAGAGTTTTGCTTGCCAGACAACCTTCCAATAGATTCATCAAACCTTAAGTGCTTTTATGGGCCACTGTGATGTGTGAATCAGCCCCTAAGTGTTGCATAATCAAGTGAGGAAGAATCAAATGGTGTACTTGCAGGTGTAATTGTAAACCAGCCCCTCAGGTGAAGGAAATAATTTGAATTGATGGTGGAGGTGGAGGGAGGAGAATTATCAAGACAGGAATAGAACATCCCTAAAGGCCTTCCAGCAATTTCTGTTCTGCTGTGTTCAAAGAAATGGGAAGCATATGTCATATCATAGGCTCTCTGAGCTTTCGACCTTCTGACCTCCAGTTTATGCACCTTCACCCTTCATTAGCTAAAAGGAAAGGGAAGAGGCTGCCATGCTCTATTAATACGAAGTCCGTGCATGTGCAGATCTCTGGGGAGAATTTAAAACAGGGAGCTTTCTTTAGAAAGCAACCCTTGAAATAGTCCTCTTGGGGAATGGAATAGAACTTTTCTCTTTTGCCAAGGAGAATAGTAAACAGAAAGGATGTTCTTTCCATAAATGCTCAGAGCCATCTAGGGATAGACTTAAAAAACAACTGTTCTGTGCAAACTGCAGATCATCTGGCAAAACTGTCCTTAGGCTGTACCATTTCAGGCTTCAGAAAGAGTTGCGTGCTTGAATGTTTCCCCATTGGAGGATAAATCCTTGCCTAAAACAAAACAAAACAAAAAACACAGCATGTCAGGGAAATGGCAAGGCTACAACTATCTTCCCTGACACTGTTTTTTATGTGCGGGGAGTTTTTGCATACGACGATGTCTGAAGTGCTGCAGTCCAGAAATGATCTACCGTGTGACCAATTGTTTGTGAAAAGTAGATTTCACTCATGCCACTGTTCAGCCTTAGAAATGATTAGGAGAGAGGAGGGATTTGCTTCTGTGGCCACTTTCTCATTTGCATTGAAGCAGTTTTCAATATTGTACTTTGTTGTGGACTTTTACCATTTCTTTTAAGTCGCTTTGAGACTTTTGTGGAAAGAGACTCATAAATGGAAAGAATATTTATTTATTTATTAATAAAAACTGCTTATAGAACGCTATTTCGTAAAAAAATATATATCAAAGAAGTGTACAACAAAGTACATAAAAACATACAGTAAAAACATGTTGGAAAGTTAAAAGCAGGCATGAATTAACCAGATTCATTCTTAATTGCCCGCACAGCCCTGGCGGAATAGAAGAGTTTTCAGCAGGCGTTTAAAAGCTAAAACAGTGTGTGAGACCTCCCTCACCACCTTTTTTAACATTGGTATAGCATCCTCTGTAATTGCATCATGCCCCACAGGGAAAATCTGGAGATGCACCATTAGTGGTGGAGCTGCAATTACAAATCACTTTTTGAGACTCCGTAGACGAAAAGAGAGGAAAATCACGTCTGAATATTTGTGGTAAGGATCCAAGGGCTGTGAGTCACATGCAAATCCTGTTAGTCAATGAAAACAAATTACCGGTAGTCATTTTCCATTGACTATTCCATAGCCATGTATAAGAGAATAGTGTGCCCCGCCCCAAAAGTAAAGGACTCCTGGACGGTTAAGTCCTGTCAAAGGCGGCTATGGGTTTGTGGCGCTCATCTCGCTTTCAGGCCGAGGGAGCCGGCATTTGTCCACAGACAGCTTTCCGGGTCATGTGGCCAGCATAACTAAACTGCTTCTGGTGCAACGGGACACCGTGACGGAAACCAGAGTGCACAGAAATGCCATTTACCTTCCTGCCGCAGTGGTAAAGGGTAAAGGGTAAAGGGACCCCTGACCATTAGGTCCAGTCGTGACCGACTCTGGGGTTGCGACGATCATCTCGCTTTACTGGCTGAGGGAGCCAGTGTACAGCTTCCGGGTCATGTGGCAGCATGACTAAGCTGCTTCTGGCGAACCAGAGCAGCGCACGGAAACGCCGTTTACCTTCCCACTGGAGCAGTACCTATTTATCTACTTGCACTTTGATGTGCTTTCAAACTGCTAGGTTGGCAGGAGCAGGGACCGAACAACGGGAGCTCACCCCATCACGAGGATTCAAACCGCCAACCTTGTGATCTGCAAGCCCAAGAGGCTCAGTGGTTTAGACCACAGCGCCACCCGTGTCCCTAGAATAGTATGCATCAGTCTGATGGTCCTGTAGTGTGGTTGCTCTTTTGTACATTGGACGCTCAGGTTGCGAATGTGATCTGTGTGGGATGCACGTTCGCAACCCGCGTCTGAGCATGCACGGGTTGCGATTTGGCACTTCTTTTTTTTTTTTTTAATAATTTTTATTAACTGGCCAATCACATCAAATTAAATCACATCATATAAATTCCGAATTACAAAGCCAAATTTTTAAATTTTGTTGGGGTAACCTATACTTCAAGATCCAAAGGGGAATTCAGATCATCTTCTTATTACTGCGTTAATGTCCAAATCAGTCCCAATCAGTCCAAACAAAGTTCATAATTCTATCCAGTCTTATCTTGGTGTTGCCACATCATATCTTGTTCGTATAGTTTCTCTTTTTCCTTTACAATCTCTTCTGTTAGTCTCCTTAAGCCGATAGCAAGTGTAATAATCCTGTGTGGATTTCCCGTTCCTTCACTAAGTCCAGATGGTTTCCATATATCTCCTTCGTAGATAACATCACTTTATCCATCGTAAATTTTGGCATTTGTCGCTCTTAAGTCCCACCGAGGAGTTGATTCACGATATGTAAACAACTCTATTTCTCTCTTTCTCCTCCCAGACCCAAGAGCTCCCACAATGCCTCACAAAATGGCGGACGGCATTTTTTCCTGACTGCGTCACTCCAAAACTCTTAGCTTTCCAGCTTCATCTTGAAACATTGCTTTGGATCGAAAGTTTATCTCCACACAGCCTTAAATCCACAGCTTAAGTCCTTAATTTCTGACTCATTAGGGGAGGGGGATTCTTGTTAAATCATATAAAAAGGTAGAGGCAGGTTTTCCCCCCCCTCCCCCCTCAGTCATTACCGTATCTTGACGTTCTTCTCGTATTTTATTGTTGTCTTGTTATCAGAGATCTCTTCTGTCAGCAGTATTTACTCCCCTTTTTCCTTGATGTATGTGCAATTAATCATGTCCAAATTATTTCTTTTAAAGATCATTGCAACCAGCGGCGCGAATCGGGGACGGCGTCGAGGAGTGCCGAAAATCCCACAGGAGGGCTTTGTGCCTAGTGCCCCCACCCCCACAAATTCGGGGGTGGTATAGGGCACAGCAGGCAAGGGCCGTCCCCCCCATAATCCTGGGGGGGTTAAGGAGGCTAATTACCCCCCATCATAGCCTCCAAATTACCTCGTGTGGGTCGGAGAGATGTTATTGTCAGCCATCTTCCGATGCACCACCTAGTGCCCCCCCCCCCGCGATTTGGCACTTCTGTACATGCGCAAAGCGCAATTAACGCTTCTGCGCGTGCGCGACTGCCGAAACCCAGAAGTAACCCGTTCCGGTACTTCCGGGTTTTGGCAGTCCACAACCAAAAAAACACAACCTGAAGTGGACGCAACATGAGGTATGACTGTAGTCGCCATTTGACTTGCTTCTCACCTATTGCTACTCAATGTGGGTTTGTTCACACATGCGTGTTTATCACAGGGAACCTGCACTATCATGTAATGACTTGCATATGTCAATGGGGCCTTGACAGTTCAAACACCAATTTCAGGCCTTCTGCAGCAATTCATATCACCAGGCACATGTGATTTGCAGTGGGGTCTTTTGATCCATTCTGCCGTCAAATGTTCAAATGAGAAATCTAGTGCTGTATTTTGGGCTCTGAACAGCTCCCCCTCATTGAAATATGAAATGGTGCCCATAACTGCCAGGAAGCCCTACCTATTGACCCCAAAGTCATTCTCTTTAACCTCGGGAATGTGTGAGCATTCGTGGCTGCTCAGCAATCAAAGCCAGAGACTCTGCCTTTGCTCAAAGACATTCTGCTTTCCAGGACTCAGGTCTGGCATTGAATAGTTTCTAAGCTATGGCTCAGATTAAGATCTTGTTGTCAACAGTCTTCTATCAACTGGAATCAGCACTTTTGAAAAAGCAACCATTCCTGGTATATCTTTTTGGTTCTCAGAGTTATAGCGTTTTTCTTTTTCGAATCTGTGTTTTATACTTGCTCTCCGACTTTGAACCTAGACAAGATGCAACCTCAAACAAAAGCTTTCGCTCCGCACACAAACCACTACCCCCATTCCTTGCTTCTACAACTCCTTAATCAATTTTCACTCAAGATAAACACACACACACACACACCAGCCTCCGCGCAGGCAGCAGCTAAATCCTGCCCCTGGGACCATCACACTTCTCAGGCAATAGTGTTGCCTGGGCTTACTAAAAGAGGAATAAATTTAGTCAAACTGGACAGGCCGCTTGCTTTCTTCCAGAAACATCTGCAAATGATCAGCTTCGAAATTTTGTCTGATTGCTGGACAGCTAAGAAATGCAAGTTGAAACATCTGTGTGTCAGCTATGCACCACTGCAGATCCATCTGCAAAACACATCATGTGCCAGTTGATTGACTTGGGCTAAGATGGGTAGGATATTGAGGAGAAGAAGCGAAATTCCATTGCGCAGGGAAGATTTACTCCTCCCCATACAATTGGCTTTCCTTTCAGCCCCTCTTTTCATCTCTCTGCTTTTCTTTCTTTTGTTTTCTCTTCCCCCACTCCCACCTCCCAGACATGCCACAGTTATGGTTTTGAACAGGGATAAGAAAATAAGGAGCCAATTTGGGAAAAGCCAGACATAAGAAATAAAAATGTATGGGTATCATCCTGCTCAAAACAGGAGAGGGGACAATCATTTCCCCTCCATATTTTAGACATTATTTTTCAGCTATACAGTGGTACCTCTGGATGCGAACGGGATCCATCCTGGAGCCCCGTTCTCATCCTGAAGCGAACGTAAGACAGAACTGTGCATCTGTGCGTGCGTGGGTCGCGTTTCACCGCTTCTGCGCATGCGCGAGACGTCATTTTTGAGCGTCTGCGCATGCACAAGCGGTGAAACCCAGAAGTAACGCGCTTACTTCCAGGTCGCTGCGGAGTGCAACCCAAAAATATTTAAGCTGAAGCGTATTCATCCCGAGGTATGACTGTAATTCCCGATTGAGTTGCTATTGTTATAAACTAAGGCTGAGCTGAAAAGGGGTGTGTATATGTGAACACTTTCTCCTGGGGCTCAGCTATACAGTGGCAAATAGAACGTTTTAAATATGTTGTAAAGTGCAATATGCAAATGTGACACTAGATGGCGACAGTGAACTATGCAAAATTCAATGTATTTCTCAAAACGTTTTTTAACAAAGCATTTTTATGGTGCTTTCTATATGTGTGTAGATTCCATCCTGCCGTAAAACACACACCAATTATTTGGCCATTTTTGACGGGGGTGGAGAGGACTGAAAGTGCTCACCATTTGAAATCACAATGCTTCATAGTCATTCAGATCTGGCATCCCAGATGTAACATAATACTAAAATGCAATCGCCCAGTGATTTGGGTTAGTAGTAGGTTCAGGAAATACAAAATGAAGTTCTTCTTCACACCACATCTAATTAACCTATGGAGCTCAAGGTCACAAGATGTAGCCAGGAACATTAGCCTTGATTGCTTTTTAAAAGGATTAGACATCCATGAAGCTTATAACTAACTATAAGCCATGATAGTTAAACTGAACCTCCATCTTCCAGAGCAGTCTATCTCAGAATGCCAGCTGCTCTTGCTTTAGTGCCCTGTTTCTTGGAGGCATCTGGCTGCTCTTAGACACATCGTCTTGGACTAGATCAGGCTTCCTCAACCTCGGCCCTTCAGATGTTTTTGACCTACAACTCCCACGATCCCTAGCTAGCAGGACCAGTAGTCAGGGATGATGGGAATTGTAGTCTCAAAACATCTGGAGGGCCAAGTTTGAGGAAACCTGGACTAGATGAACTCAGGGTTCAGTCTAGCACCTCTTATTTTCTTTTTAGCAGAATGTTTTAGTAGAACCATACTGAGAATCTTGTCCTCCTCCAAATATCTTAGTTAACCTTACAATGAAGCCTGAAAGATTAGGGCACCTGAAAGGCTGAGCACAGCTTTCTCCAGCCTTTTGTCTTCCAGATGTTTTGGACTACAACTCCCATCAGCCCCAACCAGCATGCCCAACTGTCAAGGATGGTGGGACTTGTAGTTCCAAAGCTCTGGAGGATAACAGGTTGGAGAAGGCACATTAAGAACTTTTAGAAAATCAAGCACTTTTTTGCCCACTGATTTCAATGTGTGAAGGACTCTGATATTGAAAGCAGGGGCAAAAGTGCTTAACTTTAGTTGGAGCATAGCTCATTCCATATTCTTCTATATTATTCCAATACTTCTGGGGATTCCTGTCTCTTTCAGTGATAAACAATTGCCATTTGTGAAGCTGTGATCAGCACAGAACCCCAGTCCGTGGCTGAATTCAGGCCCCTTTCCTGTTTCCCAACTGAACATAATTAGATTGTTGTCCACTCACAATGAAATTGGATAATGCAGGCCTAGTTTTACTGCTCTAAAACACGTAAGAGTGGTTCAGGGGAAAAACAAGTAAGAAGAGCAAAGGAGCCTATGAAATATTGAAAGATTAGGATAAATTATTAACTCAAATTCCAAAAAGTGACTTGGATCAAGTAGCTTCAAGGTGACTTTTGTTTGGCAAAAAAAAATATTCAGGTGGGGCAAAAATCTGAATGACATGACAAGAGGAAATGGATTTCTATTAGAAGGCAGGCCTATAGGTTTGCATTATTGTTGTCAAAGTATCAGTTCAGAATCCTTATTCCAGAGGCTCACAATTCAGAACTTTTGTTTTTGTTCAGAATTGGTGTGTGTGTGTTTAAGAGAGAAGGGTTCCAGTTTTAGCCTCATCCTGTTTCCCTTTCTTGGGAAACACCATTGCTCTTTAAAAGGTAGCTTTGCTGCCAAAGACACTTTGCTGCCTGGAGCAAGGAACAAAATCTCTCCTTCCACATATAAAAACCAAGCGGAATCTTATTACAACACAAGCAATAAGATGGCATCCTCAACTGCACCAGAGGGCAGTGAGCTGGCTTAGGGTCTGCAGGGTAGATTGATGTGGTACACACAGCTCTGTCCACTCCACAGCCCTCAGGATTTGCCACCTATCACTCAGTCAAGGAGCAGGATTTAGCCTGTCTCCTCTCCAAAGTCTGGATTTGTGGCAGAAAGAGACTAAAGTGTTCCCTGACAGGGAGTCCCTGTACATTCAAAACTAGCATATCAGAAAGAAGGTTCTAGGCTGGCCATTATCTAAGTTTTGGGTGCATAAGGAATAATAATAATAATAATAATAATAATAATAATAATAATAATAATAATTTATTATTTGTACCCCACCCATCTGGCTGGGTTTCCCCAGCCACTCTGGGCGGCTTCCAACAGAATATTAAAATACAATAATCTATTAAACATTAAAAGCTTCCCTAAACAGGGCTGCCTTCAGATGTCTTCTAAAAGGAGTTCAGTGGTACCTCGGTTTATGAACTTAATCTGTTCCGGAAGTCCGTTCTTAAACTGAAACCATTCTCCCCCCGCAAAAAAAATTATTATTAGATTTTCCACAATGATAACACAAACCACAAAGCAAAATGATACACAAAAACAGAAAAAGAAAAAGAAGAAAGAAGGAAAAAAGGGAACAATAAACAGATAAACAATAACAACAAACTTAATTCTTCACAAATCTAACCTTTTAAATATCTTGGTTGACTTCCTCAAATCCCTCCCTTCTGAGTTTCCTTGTAATTAAAAGTAACAGCTTTCCAATATCATTATTAAACTAAAACAATTTCCAATTATAGTCCATCTTATTCACTTTTCTTAACATTCTAAATCCCATTTATTTAATTATAGCTTAGTTTAATCCTAGGCCTATTTGTTTCTTTCAAGTAATTTCTAATTTTCTATATTACAATATTTATTTAAATAGTCCTTAAATTTCCTCCAGTCCTCTTGAAACTCCTCTTATTTCTGGTCGCGGATTCTTCCAGTCAGGTCAGCTAGCTCCAAAAAGTCTATCATCTTCATCTGCCAATCTTCCACTGTTGGTAGTTCTTAAACCGAAACTGTTCTTAAACCGAGGTGCGCTTTCCCTAATGAGGCCTCCCTCCGCCGGTGCCCTTCCACCAGTCGGCTTCTGTTTTTAGACTGAGGTAAAGTTCTCAAACCAGGACACTACTTCCGGTTTTTCGAAGATTGAAAACCAAATTGTTCTTAAACAGGGCTGTTCTTAAACCGAGGTACCACTGTATTGTGATGGGGCAGGGTGAGGGGGTGGGGAGGATTCATCTATTTGAAATGCCAACCTGATGGAAAACAAGACTCCAAGGTGGCTATCACCCATGGAGGCCAAGGCTTTGAAAAAACTCAATATGGAGGCCAAATGGCCAAAATATTGGGAGATACTAGAACAAGACCGAGACACATTGAAATTGCAGAGTTTTGAGAAACTAAAAGATAAAGTGCGAGATTGGTTACATTATTATCAAATAAGAGAAGCCTTCAATTTGGATAAAAAAATAGGCTTCCAGGTGGAAAAATCAAAACTAGAAACAGAACTGCTAGAACCTAAAACCAAGATACTTTTGAGAATGTATAACTTGCTGTTATAATGGAATACTCAGGATGAAACAGTTAAATCAGCCATGATTAAATGGGCACAGGACATTGGTCATAACATTATGTTCGCTGACTGGGAGAGGTTGTGGACCACTGATATGAAATTTACGGCATGTAATGCCTTAAGAGAAAATACTATGAAAATGATCTATAGGTGGTACATGACCCCAGTCAAGCTTGCAAAAATTTATCACCTGCCTGACAATAAATGTTGGAAATGTAAGGAAGCTGAGGGAACATTCTTTCACCTTTGGTGGACATGCCCAAAGATTAAGGCTTTCTGGGAAATGATCTATAATGAACTGAAAAAGGTATTTAAATATACCTTCCTTAAGAAACCAGAGGCCTTTCTCTTGGGCTGGGTCGGCCAATTGGTGCTAAAGAAAGATAGAACATTCTTTATGTATGCAACGACCGCAGCAAGGATACTCATCGCAAAGTACTGGAAGACACAAGATTTGCCCACCTTGGAAGAATGGCAGATGCAAGTGATTGACTACATGGAACTAGCAGAAATGACTGGCAGAATCCGAGACCGGGGAGAAGAATTGGTGGAAGAGGACTGGAAGAAATTTAAAGAATATCTTCAAAAACATTGTAAAATGTTTGAATGTTAAAATGATGTGAGATACAAAAATATTAGTGCACTAGGGGTTTGGTAAAAAGAAATATGCAAAAATGATGTGGAAAAGAGGGGGTAAGACCAGAGCACTATTATGTTGTGTTTAAACAAATGATTTAAAGGACTAAGTTAAATTACAAAGAACATGTGATAAAATTTTCTTTTCGTTTTTTCTTAAAAAAGAAGGAAAATAAATGCATAATAGGTTGAAACATACAATATTGAATAAGATTGGAAAGAGGGTAAGAAATTGCTAAAATTGATTTGTGTAAAGGGGAACGCAGAAAAAGGAGATGTGAGGAAGTCAGGAAAGAGGGTTAAAAAATTAGTAAGTAAGCAATAATTTTTTGTTTTTTGTTTCTGTTGTTTTGTTTTGCTGTGTTGTTTTTGATTGTAAATTTTGATGTATTGTTTTGATTTGGATTTGTTTTGAAAAACCTTAATAAATATTTCTTTAAAAAAAAATATGAAATGCCAACCTGGAATCTGAAACAGAGAACAGGCACAGCAGCAAACTCATCAGGCAAGCTCTTCTGCTTGTCTGTTTTAGCTCTGAGCTAAACTGGTGCTCTTTGAAGGGGGCCCAGATATTCATTGTGTGGTATCGTAACAAAGCGGATCACAGCACTCCCCCCCCCATGAAACCAGCCGTGCCTTTCAGTGGGTATGGAAGCCAGATGTCAGTGTTAGTTGGCAGACCAGTGACAGGAGCAGGATCAAGGAACGTGCATTAAATAAAAACCCACCAGCGTAATCATAAAATCACCGGCATTGCGAGTGGGAATATGGATGCAGGTTCTTTTCCATGTTGTAGTTTGGAGACACTTTGTTGTTGTTTAGTCGTTTAGTCGTGTCCAACTCTTTGTGACCCCATGGACCAGAGCACGCCAGGCACTCCTGTCTTCCACTGCCTCCCACAGTTTAGTCAGACTCATGTTTGTAGCTTCGAGAACACTGTCCAACCATCTCGTCCTCTGTCGTCCCCTTCTCCTTGTGCCCTCCATCTTTCCCAGCATCAGGGTCTTTTCCAGGGAGTCTTCTCTTCTCATGAGGTGGCCAAAGTATTGGAGCCTCAGCTTCACGATCTGTCCTTCCAGTGAGCACTCGGGGCTGATTTCCTTCAGAATGGAGAGGTTTGATCTTCTTGCAGTCCATGAGACTCTCAAGAGTCTCCTCCCGCACCAGAATTCAAAAGCATCAATTCGGAGACACTAAAGTGACACTAAAGCTCATCATTTTACAATGAACCATGCAATTGGATGGGGACTCTTGAACGATGCACCAGGATGCTCAAAACTGTAACGGTCCTAGCTGTATCATTCTTTAAAGTAAAATTAATTTGGAGAGAAACTGAATAATAATTAATTCAGCAGCATTGTTTCTAGGACTGTCATCTAATTCTTAGTTGAGTGATTAATAAAATTTTCATAAATCCACATATAAATAAAAATAGTTCTGAAACACACACACACTTACTTGGTTTTAGATTATACCCAGGAGAACTGAAGTTGGTGTCTTCCCTCAGAGGCATATTTTGGGCAATGCAACCAGTTCTGCCACACTGGGTGCTGAGCCTAGGGGGCAGAACTGTAGGCAAGAGGCAGGGGCAGCTGAATTTTGGCCTCGCACAGGGTGCCACTATAATCATCATCATCATCACCATCATCACCATCATTTTATTATTTATACCCTGCCCATCTGGCTGGGATTCTCTGGCCACTCTGGGCGGCTCCCAGCAGAGGACTGAAAACAGAATAAAACTTCAGACATTAAAAACTTCCCCAAACAGGGCCACCTTCAGTTGTCTTTTAAAAGTAAAATAGTTGTTTATTGCCTTGACATCTGCTGGGAGGGTGTTCCACAGGGCAGGTGCCACTACTGAGGAGGCCCTCTGCCTGGTTCCCTGCAACCTCACTTCTCGCAATGAGGGAACCACCAGAAGGCCCTCGGAGCTGGACCACTGAAATTTGAAAGACTAAAGTCCGCCCCAGATTGCCTTCACTACAACAGTGCCCCCCAAGTATAGCGCTTTGCTTTTCCCCACAGGATTTGGTGACAGGCATGCACTCACATGAGAGGAAATAAAGGAGGGCACTCAGATGTCATTTGGGTGGGAGCAGCTCTCTGCCCCAGGTGACCCCAGCCATTGGGACTCAGGCCTGCTCCTATAGGCATATAGCCCCATATTTGCCTTGGGAATACATTTGTGGTCTTGTGTATGCTGATTCAAGTCACACAAGTGAAAAGGCCCTCAAACCATGTTGCCATCCTTTGTTGGCCACCTGATTTCTGTACAATGGTACCTCGGGTTACATACGCTTCAGGTTACAGACTCCGCTAAGCCAGAAATAGTACCTCGGGTTAAGAACTTTGCTTCAGGATGAGAACAGAAATCATGCTCCGGCGGCACGGCAGCAGCAGGAGGCCCCATTAGCTAAAGTTGTGCTTCAGGTTAAGAACAGTTTCAGCTTAAGAACGGACCTCCGGAACAAATTAAGTACTTAACCCGAGGTACCACTGTATTTTATTACAAATTGCAACACAATGGATGGACCTGTCAGCAGTTGGCCATGTGGCCACCAGAGGCCGCTGTTGTGTCGGCCATATTGGTAGACAACAGACTTGAGGTCAGCTCATTCCCTAATGCTATTTAGACTGGACAGATGGCAAAAGATCTCCCAGTATACCCTGAGAGTAGTTTTTGATCCAGATAGATCTCCAAGGTGGGAAAATGGCAGGGGGTGGTGGTCTAGAGGGATGAATGAATTGAGGCATAAGATTTTGTGGGGGTGCAGGAGACTTATAGGAAGAAGATGAGGAAGAGAAAGATTAACTACATAAGCTTCCTTCCATTGATGCAACCGCTGTATACAAATCATCATATACCAAAGAAGTATCTAATGTTTCCTGAATAATGTGCTCTTTTTGCACAATAGTTCTGAACAAATCTGTCAGTCTTTTTTTTCTTCCTTTCCCTCTTATATACTGTAGCTGTTAATTTTGCCATAATGGCATATTTTATTTCCATTCAACAACCACCGGCATTTCGACTCTGCTTCCAATACTTTGTATAACAGAATATCGAAGTAACCAATGTCTACACAGAATCGCCCACATCCATGTGCTAGCTGACACATGGAAAAAAAGAACTCTAAAAAGTTAGTTAGGCACAACTTACCTTTGCAGTAGCTTTATTGATCCTTCTTCCGTAAGGCTTGTTCTTCTATATCCTTGACAATTTTACCTTTGATAATGGTTTCAATCAGTTTACCCAGAACAGACATTTCCGCACCCCATTTCCCTTTTACTTCATTGTTCAGAATCACCTCCCCGCTCCTCTGACTGGCATTACACTGAGATCTCCCCTACCCCTCTCAGTTCATAATTGTAAAAATTCTAGCATCCTACTATGTTTATATTTATAAGCTGCTTTCAGGTCTATACAATAGACAGCATTCACTGGAAATATTCCACAGAAATGTTCAGAGACTATCAACTTGGGTGCCCATTATACTGTTGTAATCTCCATTGCTACAGCAAAATGTTGGGAGATTGTTCCTGTTGCAAGCCTGAACAATGTTATTCCCAGGCTGGATCTACAATGACCTGATTAACGTTATTTCCCCCCCCCCATTGGAATGATATTAAAGGTAAAGGTAAAGGTACCCCTGCCCGTACGGGCCAGTCTTGACAGACTCTGGGGTTGTGCGCCCATCTCACTTAAGAGGCCAGGGGCCAGCGCTGTCCGGAGACACTTCCAGGTCACGTGGCCAGCGTGACATCGCTGCTCTGGCGAGCCAGAGCCGCACACGGAAACGCCGTTTACCTTCCCGCTGGCAAGCGGTCCCTATTTATCTACTTGCACCCGGAGGTGCTTTCGAACTGCTAGGTTGGCAGGCGCTGGGACCGAGCAGCGGGAGCGCACCCCGCCGCAGGGATTCGAACCGCCGACCTTTCAATCGGCAAGCCCTAGGCGCTGAGGCTTTAACCCACAGCGCCACCTGCGTCCCGGAATGATATTAGGTCGTTCTAAAACGTCACAGGGCATACAGTACTTGTTAATTAAAATATTTTTACCTTGGGGGGGGGGGTTATGTCAAATGTAAGTAATACCTGGCCACACCATTTTCCAAAACGCTGTTTCTTTTCCTGCTGGTCGCTGGTTGCTCTGTTCTGCTCTGTAGTGTCAGATTTTAATCCTTCCTTCCTCCCTCCCTCCATATTCTTTGTTATCTGCCCTTCGAATACCATTGGTTTGAATGCTGTGTAGAGTAAAGTAAAGGGACCCCTGACCATTAGGTCCAGTCGTGGCCGACTCTGGGGTTGCGGCGCTCATCTCGCTTTATTGGCCGAAGGAGCCAGCGTACAGCTTCTGAGTCATGTGGCCAGCATGACTAAGCCACTTCTGGTGAACCAGAGCAGCGCACGGAAACGCCGTTTACCTTCCCACCGGAGCAGTACCTATTTATCTACTTGCACTCTGACGTACTTTTGAACTGCTAGGTTGGCAGGAGCAGGGACCGAGCAACGGGAGCTCACCCCCTCGCGAGGATTTGAACCGCCGACCTTCTGATTGGCAAGTCCTAGGCTCTGTGGTTTAAGGCAAAACACTACATAGGGACATCTGAGCAGTGTTTCACCGATATAGCAGCATAAAACGATTAAAAATTAAGCGATAAGAAAGACAAGGTAATAGCGCATCATGAAGGTAAAATGTAGGACGTCATGTGTCCATCTATGTTATCAAAACCATTCCTTAACATTAAAAACCATGGGCGTAGATCTGCCCCCAATAACTTGTGTTAGTTTTCTGAGTGCTGTTAGATCACCAACATCAGCATCTGTAATAAAAAAATTAGAGGCAGCTATGCTGGTCCACAACAAGGATACCACCTCAAAATTCCCAATCAGGCAATACCTTTCTTTATTAAGCAAAATGCCAAGAGCAAGCTTTTGAGTTTCCCAGAACTCTTCCTTAGGCTCGATGTTAAGCAAGGCTGTTTTGATGCTGAAGCTGCAAAGTCTGCATTGGTCACCCACCCAGAAGAATGAGGGATTAGCAATGGCTGAGCAGACCTTCCTGGAAACCCCCCAAGATATGCCAGCAAACATTTTGCGGTAACCAGAAGGAGCGGTAAGCTACAATAATCCTGTAAGCAACTTGACAAAATTTGACCGCTCCTGCCTTTATTACATTTCCCTATTTCAGCCCAGGTTTTTCGGGAAAAATTGAAATGGAATGCTCTTGACTTGAGAGAGTATCATTTGTCATTTACGGAGGTCTTCCTGTCATATCCCGTGAGGATCTGAAATAGCCTCCCTATGTTTAGGGTTACAGTAGTTCTGCCTGCAGGCCATTTTTAGAAACGTCTGGAAGTTTACTTTGTGCCAGCACAGGAAGAATGTGTCAGCGTTAAACCTAAGCCAGGTCATGGTCTTCAATTCAGACAGGGTAGCTGGCCGTGATGAGTGCATTTGGAAGATTTTTTCCCATGTTCAGACTGGAGTGAGCCGCAGAAAGTTAACTCTTGTTTTTCTCTCCTGGGTGCAGAGGAAACTTTTTCTGAATCGGTTGCTCATATACGGGACTGTGCACTCTGCGCTAAAGAAAAGATGCATCCAGGAAATCCCATTTTTGTGCTGAGAAAAAGCTCCATTCTGTGTACTCTGTAAATAAGGCAGATTTACAGAGGTGTGTGTGTTATTGTATATAATGTGCTCTGAGTTTGGTGGTAATGGAGAAAGTGAAGGAGTTCTACAGAGCACTGAAGCAGTACCCCCAACGAGAGAACAGACATTTTAATTCAGCCATCTCTGGTGTCAGCTATTTTCATAGCTATGGTCCATACATTTTCAAGTCTCTCTTCAAAACCTTGAGAACTAGACATTTACTTTTTTAAATAAAAAGAAAGCTAAAAGATCTTGACCAGGGGTAGGCAACCTAAGGTCCGTGGGCAAGATCCGGCCCAATCACCTTCTAAATCTGGCCCATCAGCATGTTTTTACATGAGCAGAAAGTGTCCTTTTATTTAAAATGCATCTCTGGGTTATTTGTGAGGCCTGCCTGGTGTTTTTACATGAGTAGAATGTGTGCTTTTATTTAAAACGCATCTCTGGGTTTTTTGTGGGGTATAGGAATTCGTTCATTTTTTTTTTTTTTCAAAATATAGTCTGGCCCTCCACATGGTCTGAGGGACGTTGGACCGGCCCATGGCTGAAAAAAGTTGCTGACCCCTGCTCTTGACCAATGCCACAGTCTTCACAGCTTTTATACACTTCCACATAGTGAATCACAATCTACACAAAGAACTGTTGATACTCCTGTTATTCATAGTTTCCCTCAGTGGCAGCAGCATCCTTAGAAATGTGGGGAATGATGGTTCAGAAGGATTTCTCTCCAGCAGCCCCTAAATTGTGGTCCTCTCTCCCCATGGAAGCACATGTGGAACCATCATTATTCAGCTTCCACCCTATGCTGATGATGCACCTTTTTACCCTGGCCTTTGGCAGTCAGAAGTATTTCTGAGAGACCCACCTCTTCTGTTTTGCTTAGCCTACACTGTGCTGTTTTCATTTGGGGCTGATTTAATCATTGTATAAACTGTATGATTATATCTTTGTAATCCGACCTGGGAAATTATGGCGAAGTGTAGATAAGAAATCCTAAAAAATCATAAACAGAAGCTGTGAAGGAATCTCTGTCCCTCTCATATTAGTTCTCCCATTTCATGTGCCTAGTATAATATGACTCAAAATTGTCAGTAACTAGCATGGCCAGGTACAGCTCCTGAACCTTTAAGAGCTGATTCACATACACATTTTTAGCATCTGATTTTGTTGTTGTTGTTGTACATCCCTCAAGTCCTCAGTGCTTGATGCTTTGCAGCAGAAATGGCTCTGTGCTTGATGTTTTGCAGAAGTGTAGAGATCAGCCTTCTGCAACCCTGGGTCACCGGATTTTGCTGGGGTACAACTTATACCTAGGCAGCTTGGCCAATGGTCAGGGATGATGGGACGCAGTCCAGCAACAGTTGGGGTCCAATAGCTAGGGAAGACTAGAATATTGATCAATCACCTACTGCTTTTTTATATAAAAGGAATAGTTTTTATTAAAGATTTTTGTGATATAAGGCAAACAAATAAACTAGGAGAAAAGTACATATAGCGTCTCCACTTTCAGTTCACAGAGTCTGTTTTCACAGTTTGTTTACATTTGGTATTGAACACTATTGTCATAGACTTGGGGGCAGGGGAAGAGAGAGGAGAGAAGGGAGGGGGGTTGAGGAGACAGTAATCTTTTCATTCCACTGCATGGTGTTTGTGTGGGGGGTTTGTGTCAGGGTCTTGAGGATAGGACCTTTGTTTGTATAGTTATTTGCTTTTATTGGCGGTGTGAGAGATTGGAGGGTCCAGGGTTTGGTTGGTTGGTCAGTTGCAGTATGGTATGTTTGTATGCGGGTTTGGGGTGTGTGTTGTTGTTGTGTCATGTTAGTCATGTTGATTTGTATGCTTTTTTGGGAGGGGGGCATAAGGTCATTGTCCTGTTGTGCTGTGTATGTGATAAAGGAGAACCACAAAGGGATGAAGGGATTCTCCTTTGCTCGTCCCTGCGTTTGTTTAAGTTCAGGGAAGTTTTTAACGTGTGATTTTACTGTATTTTTGGTTTTTATGGAAGCCGCCCAGAGTGACTGGGAAGGCCCAGCCAGATGGGCGGGATATAAATAATAAATTATTATTATTATTATTATTATTATTATTATTATTATTATTTAATTTTTCTAGTAGGGGGGTTTCCCATACATTTTGATACTCCTGAGAAGTCCTTCCAGTGTCTAGTTACGATCTTTCTAGCTGCTGAGCATAAGTGACTTATGAGTTTCTATCGCCTATTGATGAATAGCGCATGAGAGTTTGGGACACACCTTACATAATGCATTGGGATAATATGGATTCTTTTTATCATGCTTCGGAATGATACAATTCATGGTGCAGTCTAACAGCCCACTGCTATGCATGGAAATGAGCCCCTCTGAGCCCAGTCTATGCAGAACTAGATGCAAGTTATTTTGCTGTAGCAGGGATGCGGGTGGCGCTATGGTCTAAACCACTGAGCTTCTTGGGCTTGCTGATCAGAAAGTCAGCAGTTTGAATCCCCATGATGGAGTGAGCTTTCATTGCTCTGTCCCAGCTCCTGCCAACCTAGTAGTTTGAAAGCACACCAGTGCATGTAGATAAATAGGTACCGCTGTGGCGGGAAGGTCAACGGTGTTTCCTTGCGCTCTGGTTTCTGTCACAGTGTTCCATTGTGCCAGAAGCGGTTTAGTCATGCAAGCTGTCTGGGGACAAATGCCGGTTCCCTCGGCCTGAAAGCGAGATGAGCGCCGCAACCCTTGACTTGACTTAACCGTTCAGGGGTCCTTTACCCTTTACCTTTACCTTCAGTTTTGCTGTGATTTATTAAAAGCAGCCACGGGACACTAATCTGGAGTCGAGGGTGGAAATCTAAGCCTTTTCCCCAACTTAAGTCACAGCTGTTTACAGGTACAATGCAGATACACCTATACTGTGCCTCTCCCCCACCCCCTGCCTCCAAGGCAAATAGTTTTGGTGTGTGGGGAGCAATTTCAGTATGGAGACAGCACAGAAGGGAGAACTATACAGTGGTACCTCAGGTTAAGAACTTAATTCGTTCTGGAGGTCCGTTCTTATCCTGAGGTACCACTTTAGCTAATGGGGCCTCCCGCTGCTGCTGCTGCGCCGCTGGCGCACAATTTCTGTTCTCATCCTGAGGTAAAGTTATTAACCCGAGGTACTATTTTTGGGTTAGTGGAGTCTGTAACCTGAAGCGTCTGTAACCCGAGGTACCACTGTACCTACTTCTGTGTTACATCACTGATCCAAAATCCCTCTCCCTCTTCTTATTCACCAAGAAACATGGGGATGTCTAAGCAAAATTCCCAATTCACAACTAGTTTAGCCTTCAGATAACTTGAAACCACAGGGTCTAAGCAGGCCTAACTCCATAGCATCACTGTGGATTCAGTGATGCTTACTCCCAAGCAATCATACATAGGATTGCAGCCTAAAAGTATTACAAAAACTGGAGTGGAATATTGGCTGCATTCCTCACAGCGGTTAGTGTGCATGATATGCAGCCAAAATTTATGTAAATCCAGTTCCATTTCTAATTAGTCCGCCTCTGCACAAAGATAATATTACCAGGTAAGACTCTTATTAAAACTGTGGTATGGTTACTTTCAGGGATAACAAAAGCTTGTTATACAAGTATTTTTAAAGCCAGTATTTCCTTTGTTGTTTCGCATTTAGCCACTTAAAGAAAACTACAGTATTTCCTAAATCCCAGATAAGCTCTTGTTTCCTTACCTAGAATCCTATTACACGAGATGATCTTACCACAAATCTCTTAAGGCTAGTCTGCAATAAGAAAAAGGTATATTGTTTCCTTGAAGTAATTAACTCGGAGTTTGTCTCATGGTAAAATTATACTGGGTGCAGAGAGGGGGGGAAATAGGATATAGAGCATGGATAGGCAAACTAAGGCTCGTTGGCTGGATCCGGCCCAATCGCCTTCTAAATCTGGCCCGTGGATGGTCTGGGAATCAGTGTGTTTTTACATGGGTAGAATGTGTGCTTTTATTTAAAATGCATCTCTGGGTTAATTGTGGGGCATAGGAATTAGTTCATTCTCCCCTCCAAAAAAAATATAGTCCGGCCCCCCACAAGGTCTGAGGGACAGTGGACCAGCCACTGGCTGAAAAAGTGTGCTGACCCCTGATATAGAGGCTCAGGGTGAGACTATACAGGACAAACAGTGAGGGGACGGAGAGTAAAATGCTTCTGTTTCCAGATAAGTATCTTTTTTCATAATAAATAGATATCATCATTAATTTGCAGAGGTACCAATGCTGTTTTCCCTTACTCTTAACCTGGGTGCAAGGCATCTCCTCATTTATGTATTTTAATGTATTTTTAATCTTTTGTTGGAAACCGCCCAGAGTGGTTGGGGAAAACCAGCCAAATGGGTAGGGTATAAATAATAAATTACAGTGGTACCTCGGTTTACATACGCTTCAGATTACATACGCTTCAGGTTACAGACTCCGCTAACCCAGAAATAGTACCTTGGGTTAAGAACTTTGCTTCAGGATGAGAACAGAAATTGTGCGGCAGTGGCATGGCGACAGCAGGAGGCCCCATTAGCTAAAGTGGTGCTTCGGGTTAAGAACAGTTTCAGGTTAAGAACAGACCTCCAGAATGAATTAAGTACTTAACCTGAGGTACCACTGTAGTATCATTGTTGTTGTTGTTGTTGTTATTGGTGTTCAGTTCACTCATGACCACACATTCACAATGCCCTGGAAACCTGGAAGTGGTGGGGAGAGACCAGATAGGCCTCAGCAAAGCCCAGACGCACCTCTGGCTTGTGAGCAGATCCTTACCAGAGCCCAAAGGGGACATTTGGGCTCTGGAGAGGGTCTCCTCGTGAGCCAGAGATGCAGTAGGACTTTGCTGAGGCTTCAGGCTAAGAGCTGACATGTGGGGAAATCAGTGGCTGCTGCGCTTTCCCACATGTCAGCTGTTATCCAGAAAGCCCCACTGATCTTGACACAGGAGAAGCACTCCCCCCTCCCCCGCCACCTTAGGTGTAAATGGCAACTATTAATTCATATCGGAAAAAGTAAAGGGAAGTACTCACAGATTCTCTTAGCCTGGGTCCCAAATTTACTCCATACCCTTGGTAATAATTACCACTGATAAACTTCCTGTGCCTTAGTTGGTTTTGCCTTTTGGTTATACTGTAATAAATATACAATAATTTCAAAAAGTTAAGTACATTTGAGTTGCTTTGATTTAGGAGAACTGAGCATGTGCTTTAGGTTGCAATCCTGTACACAGTTCCTTGGGAATAAGTCCCACTAAACTGAGTAGGATTTGTGTCTTGGGAAACATACACAGGCTTGTGCTGTAAAAAATTATCTCCCTCTGGGGGGAAAAATGTTTCATTTTAGCTGGCTTGGGCCCGTGCATTTTTAAAAACTTACCTTGGGCACCTTAATTTCACATTTGAACTAGACTCCCAGAATTCTGTGTCACTTCAAGAATAGTTTCTTATGGGGAAAGGGGCGGGGGGGAAGGTAATTTTGACTCCCTTTTTTAAATTCTAGGGCAGCATCAAAAGTGCTGTTGTCTGTTGTAATAGAAAATGATAGCTGGCTGCCAAATCCGTGTAGTCATGAGTTTTGTATTTAACACTTTCTGTGTGCTTGAAGGTGCTAAGAATGGGCAGATACAGTTGATTGCCAGCTCCACCCCCCGGCTGTTACATTATCATTAAATCCTTTTATGATTTGACTGCAAAATGTTTGAAATCCAGTTCAGAATCCATGGGAGGTAAAAAGCGAGGGGTGGAAATAATCTTTGATGGGATTTAAAAGGCTATTTAAACCTAGCAGACGATTCCCTAGGCTCCTGTGTACTGCGCTGGCTGGCTAATATAAATGAATGTTAGACTGAGGAAGGAAGTGACTGCAGATCTCTCAGGTTTCTTTTCCCATTCACATGCCAATGTAATGCAAGATTTCCCTTAGTGCCAAGTCCGTTTGGTTTAATTCAACGTGGTTCTGAAAAGTTATGTTTGGTTTGCATCCACACCAAATTCTGTAATAGACATTGGACCCTCCCACTGTGGAATTGCCTGGTTTTTACCCTGTCACATTATGCTTCAGCCTTTATTCTTTGGTTATTCAGTACTTCTGCTTTTGGTCTATGGATGGGACAGACCCCCTTCTCACCTCACTGCTTGTAAGGTGTGGCCCTCTTCCTGTGCAGCGTACATTATCTTTGTGACTCCTGTGCTGCTTCTCTGGGCAACATGAAAAGCCCTGGACCACATGGGAGGAGCCCAAGCTGTGGAGCTTACACAAGCATCACCTCTTCGAGAAGCTTCCTAGTGTACAGAAGAGCCATAGTAGTGTAGGATCCTCCTATATGGCCTGGGACTTCTTGTATTACCCACAGTGCCTCCAGTGTAATGTGACAACCAGTACATACTTACGACACAGAACACTGTGACAGAATAGGTAAAGGAACCCCTGACCGTTCAGTCCAGTCGCGGACAACTCTGGGGTTGCGGCGCTCATCTCGCTTTATTGGCCGAGGGAGCCGGTGTACAGCTTCCGGGTCATGTGGCCAGCATGACTAAGCCGCTTCTGGCGAACCAGAGCAGCGCGCGGAAACACCGTTTACCTTCCCACTGGAGCAGTACCTATTTATCTACTTGCACTTTGACATGCTTTCGAACTGCTAGGTTGGCAGGAGCAGGGACTGAGCAACGGGAGCTCACCCCGTTGCGGGGATTCGAACTGCCGACCTTCTGATCGGCAAGTCCTAGGCTCTGTGGTTTAACCCACAGCGCCACAGTCTCCAACATTTCTCTGATAAAAATAGGGATGTCCTATTCCATTACTTGGGACGCAGGTGGCGCTGTGGGTTAAAGCCTCAGCGCCTAGGACTTGCCGATCGAAAGGTCGGCGGTTCGAATCCCTGCGGCGGGGTGCGCTCCCGCTGCTCGGTCCCAGCGCCTGCCCACCTAGCAGTTCGAAAGCACCTCCGGGGCAAGTAGATAAATAGGGACCGCTTACCAGCGGGAAGGTAAACGGCGTTTCCGTGTGCGGCTCTGGCTCGCCAGAGCAGCGATGTCACGCTGGCCACGTGACCCGGAAGTGTCTCCGGACAGCGCTGGCCCCTGGCCTCTTGAGTGAGATGGGCGCACAACCCCAGAGTCTGTCAAGACTGGCCCGTACGGGCAGGGGTACCTTTACCTTTACCTTTATTCCATTACTACAACTACTACTACTACTATCTGAAGAAGTGTGCACGCACACGAAAGCTTATACCAAGAACAAGCTTATTTGGTCTCTAAGGTGCTACTGGACAATTTTTTATTTTTTATATATATTAAAATAGGGCATTCTTCTTCTTCTTCTTCATCTTCTTTTCCGCCCATCTGACTGGGTTGCCTCAGCCACTCAGCCACTCAGCTTCCAACATATATAAAAACATAATAAAGCAATAAACATTTTAAAACTTCCCTATACAGGACTGCCTTCAGATGTCTTCTGAAGGTTGTATGTATAGTTATTTATCTCCTTGGCCTGGAGGTTGCATAACTCCATATCCTCCAACATTTCTCAGAACAACAGCCCACTTCCCAACCTAGTCGAGGAGGGTGTTACTTAGCAACACCCAGGTACTTAGTCTCCCTTCATCAGTCAAGGTTTCTTGGCAGTGAGTGAAGCAGTGGGTGGAAGATGTTCACCCAGAGGCACAATAATCCGCATGTCAGCTCCAAGTTCCCCTGTGGCAAGACCCTATTCTCCAGGGACAGCCCCGGATTTAAGAAGCCATCCCATTTTCTGATTTGATCCAGGAATGTCCCACTTTTCCTTAGGACGTACCTATTTTCCTCACAGAAATGTTGGAGGGGATGTCTCAATTTTCATAAGAGAAATGTTGGAGGGTAGACATAAATCTGTGCTATTAACACGGGGCATAGAATCATTTAGACCTGGTGTTCACCTCTAGTGACGTGGGTGATCTGACACTAAGTAAAAGTGAAACAAAAGAAGTGCCATGGTCAGATCACTTCCTGGTGCAACTGGACTTCTCCGCGACCCTTCCCCTCTGCAGGGAGGTGGGACCAATTCGGATGGTCCGCCCCCGCCACTTAATGGATCCAAATGGTTTCCAGAGAGTGGTAGGGGATGCTTTATCCCATGTTGATGGCCTTTCAGCTGATTCCCTGGTGGCCCGCTGGAATGCGGAGTTAACCAGGGCTATCGACTGTCTGGCTCCGAAGCGCCCTCTCCGATTGCATGGAGCCCGGACAGCTCCGTGGTTTTCTTCGGAGCTGAGGGCGATGAAACAATCGCTGAGACGGCTAGAGCGTCGGTGGCAAAAAACTCACTCCGAATCTGACCGGACACAGGTTAGAGCTCAACGTCGAGCCTACCAAGTGGCGATAGCGACGGCGAAGATGACTTTCTTCACCGCCTCTATTGCATCTGCAGAAAATAGTAGCAGGAGACTCTTTCAGGTGGTTCGTAATTTAACGGAACCACCTTTACCACCGGGGCCTTGTAAAGACCCCAAGATCTCCTGGAACGATTTTGCAAAGTTTTTTGCAGATAAAATCACTCATATTCGGAGGGAGCTAGACACCACCGTGGGAGCAGTGCCGGGGCGGGAGAGTGCTAGAGCTCTGTCTGGTCAAGTTGCATGGAATCAATTTCAATCCGTTACCCCCGAGGATGTGGACAGGCTGCATGGACGCGTGAAACCAACCACCTGTCTCCTGGATCCTTGCCCATCCTGGCTAATAAAAGCAAGCCGGGAAGGGCTGGGCGATGGGCTCTGCGGGGGGGTGAATGCTTCCCTCTGTGAGGGAACATTCCCAGATCCGCTGAAAGAGGCGGTCATTAAACCGCTTCTTAAAAAACCATCTTTAGACCCGGCCAGTATGGCCAACTATCGCCCAGTCTCAAATCTTCCTTTCTTGGGCAAGGTGATTGAGCGCGTGGTTGCTGAACAACTCCAGGCACGCCTGGAGGATGCGGACCATTTGGATCCCTTCCAATCGGGATTCAGGCCTCATCATGGGACTGAAACTGCCTTGGTCGCGCTGGTTGATGATCTCCGGCGAGCTAGGGACAAAGGTGAGAGTTGTTTCCTAGTTCTGCTGGATCTCTCAGCGGCCTTTGATACAATCGACCATAACATCCTTCTGGACCGTCTAGAGGGGCTGGGAGCTGGGGGCACTGTTATACAGTGGTTTCGCTCCTTCCTCCTGGGCCGTGTTCAGAAAGTGGTGGTGGGGGATGAGTGTTCAGACCCCTGGGCCCTCACTTGTGGGGTGCCTCAAGGTTCCGTCCTCTCCCCCATGCTTTTTAACATCTATATGAAGCTGCTGGGAGAGATCATCAGGGGGTTTGGACTGGGTGTTCATCAATATGCAGATGATACCCAGCTCTACCTCTCTTTCAAATCAGAACCAGTGAAGGCGGTGAAGGTCCTGTGTGAGTGCCTGGAGGCGGTTGGAGGATGGATGGCGGCTAATGGATTGAGGTTGAATCCTGACAAGACAGAAGTACTGTTTTTGGGGGACAGGGGGCGGGCTGGTGTGGAGGACTCCCTGGTCCTGAATAGGGTAACTGTGCCCCTGAAGGACCAGGTGCGCAGCCTGGGAGTCATTTTGGACTCACAGCTGTCCATGGAGGCGCAGGTCAATTCTGTATCCAGGGCAGCTGTCTACCAACTCCACCTGGTACGCAGGCTGAGACCCTACCTGCCTGCGGACTGTCTCGCCAGAGTGGTGCATGCTCTAGTTATCTCCCGCTTGGACTACTGCAATGCGCTCTACGTGGGGCTACCTTTGAAGGTGACTCGGAAACTACAACTAATCCAGAATGCGGCAGCTAGACTGGTGACGGCCGCCAAGACCACATAACACCGGTCTTGAAAGACCTACATTGGCTCCCAGTACGTTTCCGAGCACAATTCAAAGTGCTGGTGTTGACCTTTAAAGCCCTAAACGGCCTCGGCCCAGTATACCTGAAGGAGCGTCTCCACCTCCATCGTTCTGCCCGGACGCTGAGGTCCAGTGCCGAGGGCCTTCTGGCGGTTCCCTCATTGCGAGAAGCAAAGCTACAGGGAACCAGGCAGAGGGCCTTCTCGGTTGTGGCGCCTGCCCTGTGGAACGCCCTCCCATCAGATGTCAAAGCAATAAATAACTACCTGACATTCAGAAGACATCTTAAGGCAGCCCTGTTCAGGGAAGTTTTTAATCTGTGATATTTTAGTGTATTTTTGGTTTTTATGGAAGCCGCCCAGAGTGGCTGGGGAGACCCAGCCAGATGGGCGGGGTACAAATAATAAATTATTAAATTATTATTTACGCAGTAGGAGCGAGCCCACAGGAAATAATAATAATAATAATAATAATAATAATAATAATAATAATACCTTTATTGTCAATGTACAACCTGTGTACAATGAAATTAACCGAGCCTTCCTCCCCCCTGCCAAACACTCAATCTCATTGCACTCTGCGTGCTTGTCACACAACACACCAACCCCAAAAGTCAGTTGCACTGTATTAATTTCCATTTAGCAGCCCAGCAGCCCACGGATAGAAACTGTTTTTTAGCCTGTTGGTACGAAGTATATAGATATACTTCTATATCTCCTGTCCGAGGGTGGAAGATTAAAGAGTGAATCGTCCCTGAGAATTTTTTTTCGCTCTCCTAAGGCATTGATCCCCTGTGATGCCATCTAGTGGGCTCAGGGGACAGCCCATGATATCATGTGCTGTGTTCACCACCCTCTGTAAAGACTTTCTATCTGTGGCTGTCAAGCCAACATACCACACTGTGGTATAATATGAGAGGACACTTTCTATTGTGGAAGGAGGTCATCAGTTGTTGTTTAACATTATTCTTTTGCAAGATCCTGAGAAAATGGAGTCTCTGTTGGACCTTCCTAACCACCTGAGTTAGATTGTTTTTCCAAGTGAGGTCTTCACTAAGGTAAATTCCCAGGAATTTAAAGGAAGAGACTCTCTCTACACAACACCCCCCCCCCCCATATACAAGGGGGATAGTTCCACAAACTTTTTTATCAAATCCTTTGAGCAACTTTCCTGTGTTAATGGTTTATAGGTGAGAGGCTGTGATCCTACTTGATCCTGCTTTGATTTTGTTCACATTGCTAGTTCTGAAGAGCTTTGCTTCTTGAAGAGGCTTCTGTGGGGAGTTGGGGAGGAAATGAGTTATTGAAGCTTAGCCCGACAGAACATTAAATACACAGTTAACTTTAGCATGCAAATAATTTTGCTGACTCTAGTGATATGTTCTGGTGAGAGGTCTAACTTGTGTCTCTTCTACCCATGGGAAGAAAGCCCCAACCTGACAACAGGGTAGCAGGTAACCAAGGTAGAAAAGTTATTCATCAAATAAGAACCCCTAGTATAGCATCGTGATAGAAGGAAAGAGATACCCCATGACTTCAGATGCTATCTCTGTTAGGGCCACATACCATAGATTTCAGCACCACTCCCGTGTAACCACTGAGCCTGCTGCCAAAAATGAAAAAAAAATAAAAATCACTAGTAAAGCACAGTGTTTGAAAAGCTTTGCTTCAGGTATAGAAATACATATTATTTATTTATTTGCATCCATCTCCCCACCTCAAGGTGTCAGGTGGAACGATATAATGTTTGACGTTTAAGCAAAGGATTATGTATTCAATGTGCCTGCTGAGTTTCATTGTCCTACCTCTGTGCTGAAGATAACTATATAACTACATCAGTTATCAGTTAACTATCTTGGATAACTGTGTTTTAACCCCTTTCCTGCTCCCTTGCAAATGGGAGCAGCAGGAGGAGATCAAATTGTAGGATGAACCTCCAGCACAGGGCTGTGTTCTGCACATACACACCCAACTTCATTGTCATTCTTCAAGGCCTATATTACATCATAACATGCATTGGATTTTCTCCCCAATTGTAAGTTCATAGCGGCTCTCCTCATATCCCACTAAGTGTGTGGACATCAGGCTCTTCCCTGTGCATTTATTGGGCTATTACATTACAAACAAACACAGAACGCTGAACAGTTAAGCTGAACAGTCCCTTTAGTTTCCCAGTTCTACTTTTCAAAACTTGTCTTTATTCCTTTCTCACCCATTGATGCTTCCCTCATCTTTATTGTTGTTTCCCTTAAAACCTACATGCACCAGCTGTGCTAGTCAGCGCTACTTTTTCTTTTTCTGTGAAGAAAAGTAATAGAAAATAATTTCTTTTTATGTTCTCTTTATGCACTGATGTTTGAGGCTTGGCTATGGGGTGCTGCTGTTGTTTTTGGCATTCTTGATCCAGGCAGGAGGGTTAATGCAATTCAGCACTCGCTGCTCTCTGGCCATGTACTGCCTCGGCATGCCCTTTCAGTGCCTAAGAGATTTATTTTTGTTTAGCTTTCTTTCTCCATTCACTTTGAGGTGACTATTATTAAAATGTGTTTAGAGTACACTCTTTCCTCTTTATTTTGAGCTTCTGGCTGACTACGCTTGGTAATTACATGTAACCACTTCACTTTGTAATATATTCCCCATATTTCCCTTCCAGCTGACCTAACACTTTCATACAGTAACATACTACAAAGTTCAGTCACCCCTTTTTATCTGAAGGCGTAAATGGGCCTCTGTTGCTTCTGCATCTTTGAAATCCACATCAGTCCTTCTAAGCAAACTTCTTTTCAAATGCAGATAACGTGGAGGACTCAGAACTCCCGCCCCTTGCCCCTTAGTCCAAGGGAAAGCGCTTGTCTGCACTCCTCGGCGCATGTTGCTTAATATCCACTTGCCATTTAAAATAAAATTTGTAATACCAATTTGCAAATTTGAAAGGGAATATCGTTCTACTCTTAACTGAACTTGGTTACAGGAGGAGAAGTTTGAACTGATTTGATTATGGACCATTCCAAAGTTTGAATTTGTGGTGCATTTGAAAGTTTGTAGTTGCTCAAAGTGAAGAAAATGTCACATTTGTCAGGCTGTTTTGTAGTCCACTGCTGCTCTTAGAAGAAACATGTTGGTTTGCTCTTGGGCATGCTTTGGGGGAGAAATAACAGTTCTGTACATTTTCAGCATAATGTGCTGGGTACATATTGGCTAGTTCCCACAACATCACCAACACAATCTCTGGATTTAGGGAAGTAAAGAATTAACACACCTGTCTGGACATCTCCTTAAAAAAGAGGGACATCTGTCTGGCACACATGGAACTGAAACTCAGGATTTATTTTTGTATGAAGATCACAGGATATAAGCAAATCCATCGTCTGAACAGGCACAAGTTGGGGGGGAACTATTCTGCATGGCTAGGATGTGGCCGTATTATTGGAAAACAATGACCTAAGCAGGGACTGGCCAGTAGAAGTTTGTTTGGAAGAAGTTTAGGCATGGAGATTTACAGTAGTCCATAAAGACTTGCATCTGTTGATCATGCTTTCATGAGAAAGGGCTGACAATTCAGCCCTATATTTGTATGACTGGACACTTAACACCGCATACCAGTGAATGCTAATGCACATAGCAAAATTTTGTTTGGGTTGCCTACATTTTTCCAGGTTAACCTTCTACTCTACTCATAATTAGACTTACAAGAGCCATCCATCAGGCCATGGAGGACAGCTCTTCCTTGCTTTAACTAAAAGGGCACTCAGCCAAGGATGCTTGGCTTGACGGGTCAGGCTGTTCTTCAGTGCCACTGCTAATGCCCAGTGAACTTGGACAGTTCCTCAAATCTGCTGTCTTGTTAAGAGGAGCATGTCTTACAGAAATCTTCCAAGGGGTTCCGTGTATTTATGTTCACAACTTTCCAGTGGTAGAGGCCACTTCTTAACTAAAGGACAAACCAAATTGCACAGTAAGATTTGAAAGTGCTTTAACCTGGTTGCTAAACACAACGGCATATTTAATTAGATATTCACAGTTTGTGGCTGGGTTTTCATTCTTGAATACTTTGCAGACCGCTTGAATATTTTGCATCTTTTGTGGGCAAAACAAAACCAACCAACCCCCACTATGCCCTAAAGCTGGGTGGGAAGAAAGGGACATCTGTAACTGTTCACCTGGCAGCAAGTCCCCTTAGAAAATGATAGACCCTCTCCATATTCCTGCTTAAGGGAGACATCAGTTGTTTTGTGACATTAGAAGCCATTATACCAAAAGGTCTCAGACCTTTTTGCATACCTGGAAACCAACACAGTTCATGCCTTATTGCAGCTAAAGGTTGCAGCCTTCATCATCCCTGATCCTTGGCCATGCTGGCTAGGACTGATCGTGGTTCTCCATGCATTGTTTACAGAAGTGCATACATTAGAGTGACAATGTGCACCAAAATGAAGGTATTGGTGAAAAAAATATGCCAAAATGCATTATATTAGGGAAAACTGCTTGCAAAAATCTGTATATTAGTCAAAACTGCATATGAAAATCTGTTTCTTAGGAGAACATGTAGATGAATTTTCATGAGGAGTTGTTGTTGTTTTTTTAATTGCAAATTGCTGCAGAACATGGATAACTGGATTTGAGATTGGAAGTATGAGAAGCTGAGAGAACCAAAACAAGTCAATTCCTTCCAGGTGTTTCTTGAAGGTGCAATGCGTGAACACAAGGGTTCACGTGTGCATAATGTTACCATATTGGATTAGTTTGATGGTGTTGGTCTTTCCCACCAAATCAGCCACCATCCTTCCTGGTGGGATGGCAAATGTTTGTGAAAGACTTGGGCAATCATCCATACCCACGGTTGAGTTATATACCAGCATGCCCTTATAGCTTAAAATTATACCGCATGGAAGCATGTTTCCATGCTGCTGAGAGCATGTATTATTAGGGCTTGACTCTCATAGTAATCAGTGGAGTGTACTTCTGAGTACATAAGATTAGACTTCCAGTCTCATTAATTTTGTTGGGAAAGTTAAGCAGCAGCTCAGTTTCAGTCCCAGTGTACGTTTATCTGAATAGAACCAAAACGGCTCAATGAGCTTGGTTGTTTCTGATTCCAAGCTTCCATCTACAGCCTTCTAATGATTCAATTTCATAATTTCCACTTCATTTCCAATAATCTTGTTAAGCATTCATGATTAAATTATGCTGCTTTTTCAATCCAAAAGTCCAGTTTGCCAGAACATGTTGGTGTGGGGAAAATTCATGCTTCCCCTCAATTTTGTTTGAAGAAAGCATCAATTCCTAACTTTTATGCATTTCAAAGTATTGCCTAATGGCCTGACCAGGAGAGAGCGCCTTGATTGTGGTTCCAGCTGAATGTCATAAATCATGCTAGAACATCACTGTTCCATGGAGATAAGTCTAGCATTACTTTCAGAAATGCTGACAAAAATAATATATAGGGTAGGTAATCCATGATATACACCCATCCAGATGGGCAAGGTATAAATATTATTATTATTATTATTATTATTATTATTATTATTATTATTATTAGCCTACTTTTAGAAAATAAAATGCACATTTCTGTTAATTTTCACTAAAGTCAAAATCTTAGGGTTGCAACTGGGGTGGTTCATGTCAGCTTCCTGGACTGAGAGTTGTTTCAGAAGCTGCTAACCTTCTAACTCACATTGTCCAACTCTCCAGGGGCATAGTGCAGGGGATACCAATGGGGCCATGGTCCCGAATGCAGATTTTTGAGGGGATGTGAAGCAGACGCCCCTGGCAGGCACCCCCAGCCCATCTCCCACTGTCAGAGGAACCAACTCTCATGGAGAGGAGCACGGGCACACAGGTCGCATAACTCAGCCTTGCTTGGCTCTGGTGCGTGGGTCGCTCTGGTGGTGTCTGTGGTGAGGGCTGTGGTGCCCCGGCAGGATCCTTGACCCTCTGCACTCCAATATTCAGAAAATGGAAGCCAGTAACTCTAAAACATATATGCAACATGCATGTTTATTCATATGTAAGTTTCATTTAGTGAAGAGCACAATTCAAGAGCGCAGTTTAAGAGTACGTTTCCGAGTGTGCTGGGCCCAGGGGTAACCCATGAAATGCGGTCCAGGACTGGTCCAGAATCCGAAGGTTCCGCTGGGAGTCAGTCCAACAGGGCCGAGGCAGGACACGAGGCAGGAAACCAGGCAAGAACAGGTACAGGATCTCAGGCAGGATCTAGCAAACAGCAATGTTGCTCCCGCAACCTGGGACGGGGTCCGACACATAGCTGTCAACGTTTTCCTTTTTTAAAGGGAAATTCCCTTATTCTGAATAGGATTCCTCACAAGAAAAGGGAAAAGTTGACAGCTATGGTTCGACAGCCTTTTATCTTTGTCAGGGTAGCGCCGGTCCTGATCCCCTGGTGACTCACCTCCCTGTTTCGCCCAAAGGCGAGCACTCCTCCTGCGAGTACTCAGGTCTCTCCTTCTTTTAGACCTTAGTCTCTGCAGCTTGGGAGACATTGGTGGGTTACTAGACCCAGGGGCCACCTCAGTCTCCCCTGACCAAGCCGGTAGTGGAGCAGCTGTAAGTGATGGCCCAGCTGAAGGCAACGAGGTAATCCCCACATCTGGAGCCAGGGCAGGCTCAGGCCCCTGACTCAGCCCAGCTGGTGTTTGTTGCAGGGGAACCTGTGCAGACTGGGACTCTCCAGGATCAGGCCCCAGACTTGGTTCAGGTGATGCCTGAGGCAAAGGATCCAGTGCAGACTGAGTCTCCTCTGGTTCTGAGTCTGAACCCGAGTCCCAGGCCATCACACCAAGCACAATTCAAAGTGTTGGTACTGATCTTTAAAGCTCTAAACTGCCTTGGCCCAGTATACCTGAAGGGGCGTCTCCACCCCCATCGTTCAGCCCAGACACTGAGGTCCAGCTCCGAGGGCCTTCTGGAGGTTCCCTTACTGCGAGAAGTGAGGTTACAGGGAACCAGGCAGAGGGGCTTCTTGGCAGTGGCGCCCGCCCTGTGGAACGCCCTTCCACCAGATGTCCAGGAAATAAACAACCATCTTGACTTTCAGAAGACATTTGAAGGCACCCCTGTTTAGGGAAATTTTTAATGTTTTACGTTTTATCGTGTTTTTAATATTCTGTTGAGAGCCACCCAGAGTGGTTGGGGAAACTCAGTCAAATGGGCAGGGTATGTATGTATGTATGTATGTATGTATGTATAAATAAATAATTGGTGAAGTAAAACTGTTGCATTAGCAGCACCAAAGTGATCTCCCCAGGGCACAAGCCTGGGCAGTTGATATTGCAAAGACATTCATCAGAGCAGGGGGGACTGGAACTCCTGCCTTTGCAGAGTGTTGCTTTCTTTCTTTGCTAGAGCTGGACGCAATCATTATGCAAAATGTGCTAGAATTTGTGTGCAGCAAATGAGAGAACTAAATGGAAAGTTTCAAGGAGCTGACAACACGATGAAGGAGGCCATTTCACTTCGAGAAGATGGAACAAGACGTGGGCTGGTATTTGGGCAGATGTGTTCGTAGAGCAAGCATTTATGAAATCTTCCAAAGCTGTGAAGGGATGACATATGGAGGAAGGATGACAAAAAGCCAAAGAGCCATGTGGATCTGGAGTCTTGTCATCTGTGCGTCAAGCGTCTTGACAGGGATTGCTAGATGTGGCAGTTAGTAAAGCGTTGATCTGTCTGAAGCAAGGCTGTCAAGAGATTTGAAAGACTTCTGCAAGATCCAAAAAAGGAGAAGGTGAATGCTGATGAAGCAGAGCCTTCTCCAGTAGTAGCATTCATCTTTGCTGACATGAGAATCGTGGTGTTAAGAACTCAATCTAGCACAGGGGTAGGCAACCTAAGGCCCATGGGTCACAAGCGGCCCACAGGGGGTCATTTAAGCAGCCCCTGAACTGAGCTGCTCACTCGGCGAGTCCCCGCATGCTGTGCTAAACTGGAAATCGCGTCTGCGCAGACGCCGAAAATCGCAGGCGGGCACACAGTCCACGGAGCGAGCTGTGCTAGAGTGAACCAGCCCAGGCAAAGTAAACCTTGCCAACCCCTGCTAGCACTATTGTAGCCACATTAGAGATGACAAAAAGTGCTAAGGCCACCCAGAGCTTGCATGGCTGAACTGTGGTTTGAAGCAGAGACTCCTGGCTCATATGCTTAACCATTAAGCTTTCTCCTTTCTCTGTAAATGAAAACATCAAGTTTCATCACTTCCCATCACATAAAAGCGTGCCTTTTTTCTTCCTTCCACGAACGCTTGTTGTTCTTTAGTTCTAAATCATTAAAACTATTTTTATCCTGACTCTTATTTTACGCCACATATTAACGTGTGACAAGAAGGCCTGCGATGAAGCGCTTTCCTCTTTATGGCAGTACTATTTCTTGCCATCAGGGCAGACACAATAAATCTAATTTTACAGAGCTTGCATAATGTAGTTGCAGAGGCTCAGCTGTGAACCAGGAAGCCCCGCACACCATGTGCTGCTCCTGCCTGAACTTAGGTGAGCCATTGTGTCTTGGCATCAGTCTCATACCTGCAAAATGGGAGAATCGTGGCAGACACAGCAGCAATACAATCCTAAGCAGGTGTCCTCAATATTAAGTCGCATTGTGCTCAGTGTGGCTTATTCCCTGATAGACATCTATAGGATGCCATGTTAGTCTGCCACAGCAAAAATAAAACAGAAGCCCAGAGGTTATCGTCACACCCGAAAGACACATATATTATTGCATATGTTATCATGAACTGCAGCCCACTTCATTAGATGCATGGAAGTGTTGTCCTAAGTTGCAGGTAGATCTGCATGTGGTTTGCTGGTCGGGGGTGGGGTAGGTTGTAAACTGTGAGGCTGGAAGGAAATGAAATGCAGAAAGTACAAAGATGGTGATAATTAAACAATTAGCAGTGGCAATTCACCAAATAGTTGGTGATAGCACAGGCATCCTGGCATTGGGAAGCCAATTAGCACGTGCACTGTGACAAAATTCCATTGCCCTGATGCTATCCACAAGCGCTGGCACTCATCCTCTTCACCTTTCGCGCTTCAGAAGCCCCTTTTTCCAAGCACGGCCACTTTAAGGCCAGTTACAGACAGGATGAAATGACTTTTGGATATTGCTGTGTCTGATATAAGATGTGTGCCCATTTATTTTATTTTTTGGCAGAGGCTGGCCTTTTTGCCCTATGTAGAATGCAAAGAGGTCACTGCTGGCACTTGATGGCATATGTTGTATAGAAGATAAGCAGGTGAATGATACTGTGGGTGTTATAACTTGGTCCTGAGCTGGTGTGAGGACAAAGATGCCCTCTGCATTTGCTGCAGGTTCTGATTCTGGTGTCTCTCTCTCTGGTTATGTTGTTGCCAGTTGAGCAGCTGACTTAGGTTGAGGGAGATGGATGTCTGTAAGCAAGTACAGACCTACCTAACAATGTCTGTTTTTTGTGCTGTGTGGATGCTGCATTGTATCATTGTCTATACTGCTGATGTATCTGTGTTTTATTAATGCATCACTCTTTCCCGGGAATGTTTTTTCTCCAGGAATGTTAACCAGCACCAAAGGAAGGAGCCTATGTTTTAGATATAAGTAGGTGTGTTAAACTGACCGATTCTATTCATACTACAAACCCTACTTAATTCAAAGGACCTTCCTCTCAAAGAAGTGTGCATAGGCTTAAGCTGCGTCCCACATCCTTGGGAGCAAATCCTATTGAACTCTGTATGACTTATCTTTGGGTAAATGTGCTTAGGAAAGGACTATTGACCTTAGAGGAAATATTTTAAATACCTCCTTTTTTTAAAAAAAAAAAAACCTCACTGATATTACCTCCGCCCCCCTCCGTCTGCTCAGACTTGCACACCACAAAGTTGTGTCCTTTGAGATGTTGTTGGGCTGTGTACACATTGTCTTTTTAAAGCACTCTGGAAGCACATTCTTGCCTTCAAAGAATTCTGGGCACTGTAGTTTACCCCTCACTGAATTCCAGTACAGTGGTACCTCAGGTTACACACGCTTCAGGTTACATACACTTCAGGTTACAGACTCTGCTAACCCAGAAATAGTACCTCGGGTTAAGAACTTTGCTTCAGGATGAGAACAGAAACCGTTCTCCGGCAGTGCGGCGACAGCAGGAGGCCCCATTAGCTAAAGTGGTACCTCAGGTTAAGAACAGTTTCATGTTAAGAACGGACCTCAGGAACGAATTAAGTTCTTAACCCGAGGTACCACTGTACCCAGCAACCTTTAACCCTTTTAAGCGGAGGGTGGATGTCATCTGTCATGGATGGTGTAGTTGAGGGGGTGGGACTAGAATCGCTAGGTGACTCCTGAAGCCCCTTCCAACTCTATGATTCTGTGAACGAGGCCTCCGAAGGACCAACAGTCAGATGATTGTTAGATCTTCAGAAACCCAGTCCAAAGGGCGTCACAAAACTGCCGTTTGATAGGGGGTTCAGAAGATGTCTTCAGAAGCCGCCCCCCCACAACACGCCATCTTGCCCTGTGCTCAGCTGCAAACACCCTGCCCGTACCTACCCCACACCTGATGTCAGGTGTAGGACCAGTGGCTGTAGCTTTGCCAAAATGGCCTCGCAAGCCAAATGGGGAGGCCGGCTTAGCCCATGGGCCAGAGTTCCCCTCCTGTTGGAGGCACTATACCTCTGCATGCCAGTCGTTGGACATCAACACAAGCGATGGAGGTGCTGTTGCCCACTCAGGTCCTGCTTGTGGGCTTCCTATATGTATCTGCTTGGCCACTGTGAGAACAGGATGCTGTACTCAATGAGCCTTGGGCCTGATCCAGCAGGTTCTTCTCTTGTTCTTATGCTTGCATGAAGGGTGGTCTATAAATATTTATTGTCTCTAAAAAAGTTCCCACCCACTCCCGACAGGTTGGGTTCTAAAACCACAATAACTGCATACCATTGAGCATATCATATACAGTTGTACCTCAGGTTAAGAACTTAATTCATTCTGGAGGTCTGTTCTTAACTTGAAACTGTTCTTAACCTGAGGTACCACTTTAGATAATGGGGCCTCCCGCTGCCGCCACGCCGCTGCTGCGCGATTTCTGTTTTCATCCTGAAGCAAAGTTCTTAACCCGAGGTACTGTTTCTGGGTTACCAGAGTCTGGAACCTGAAGCGTCTGTAACCCGAGGTACCACTGTATTTTGTATCACTGTGTAAAAACACATAGCAAACCATTGTTGTTTTGCCTCTAGAAGCATCATCATTTTGTTCTGTAGCAGGCCTGCTATAGTGCGAGTTACTCCGTTTTCTCCACCTGCATATCCTCCAACATTTTTCCAATGAAAATAGGATCACCCTATTCCATTATTATTATTATTATTATTAATAATACCCCACCAACCTGACTGGGTTGCCTCAGCCACTCTAGGCAGCTTTCAAAATATATAAAAACATAATGAAATGCTGAATATTAAAAAACTTTCCTATACACAGGGCTGCCTCCAGATGTCTTCTAAAGGTTGTGTAGTTGTATAGTTACTTATCTCCTTGGTTTGGGGGGGGCGGGGTCACATAACTCCATACCCTCCAATATTTCTCTGAAATGCTGGAGGGGGCGGACGTGAGTGGCACTGTGGTCTAAACCACAGAGCCTCTTGGGCTTGCTGATTGGAAGGTCGGCAGTTCGAATCCCCGCAACAGGGTGAGCTCCGATTGCTCAGTCTCAGCTCCTGCCAACCTAGCAGTTCAAAAGCACGTCAGAGTGCAAGTAGATAAATAGATACCACTCTGGCGGGAAGGTAAATGGCATTTCTGTGTGCTGCTCTGGTTCACCGGAAGCATCTTAATCATGCTGGCCACAGGACCCAGAAAAACTGCGGACAAACGCCGGCTCCCTTGGCCAGTAAAGTGAGATGAGTGCCGCAACCCCAGAGTCATTTGCGACTGGACTTAACTGTCAGGGGTCCTTTACATTTACCTTTTTAAAGGAAAAAGCAGGACAATATGGGATGGAATCAGAAACCGGGACGGCTTCTGTAAATCTGGTGCTATCCCTGGAAAATAGGGGCACTTGGAGCAGCCTTTCTCTGTGGGTCCCCAGATGTTGTTGGAGTACAACTCCCATCACCCCTAGCTAGCAAGGCCAGAGCTCAGGAGGAGTTGTAGTCCAACAACATCTGGGGACCCACAGGTTGAGAACCGCGGACTTGGAGGGTCTGCATCTGGGTGCTGCAGTTACTGGAAACCACAGAAGGGGGAGAGGACCCTTATGCTGGGATCCTGCTTGCTTTCCCCCCTAAAGGCATCTGTTTGGCCACTGTGAGAATAGGATGCTAGGCGGGCCATTTGGTCCAGCAAGCTCTCCTGCTATTCCTTCAGTTGAAACCACTGGACTTTCTCCCAGGCTACTTTGCACCTGGTTTGTCTCCTTTCCAGGATGGCTCTGGGTAACTGGACGTCCTACTAAGGGAATGTGCCTTACAACTTGCCAGATCTGGAGAATCCAGCAGGAGGCCGACAGGGACCCTGGCGCTTAGGTCAGAGAGGAGAGAGAAAGGGGGAGTTCGGGGTGGGGGAACGCGGGAGAGAGAGAGAGAGAGAGAGAGAGAGAGACGGCGGCGGGAGCGAGTTTAGGGTTAGGCACCTCCTGCGGCCAATCCCGCCGAGTGCGTGCCTTCGTGCCTCCTCCATCCAGGGGCTGCCGCCGGGATTGCACAGCTCGGCGCTGAAGCAACTTTTGCAAGGAGGCGAGAGCTTCCATAAGGAAGGAGAAAAGGACCCGTCCCTGGAGGGGGGGTGGGCGAGGGAATTCCTGCTTCCGCACACACCCCACCCCTCCCCTCCCCTCCGCCTGGCACAGGGACCCTTTAAGGGGAGGGGGCAGCGCCTGGAAGGCTTGGCTAGGGGATGACTCGGGATTGGGCCGCTGGGGCAGCCGCCTTAGGTGCACCACCGGGAGGAAAACACGGGCCGGGCTTTAAAAAACCAAAACAAACCCAACTCGGCGCAACTTCGGCGGAGGCGAGCGAGCCGATTATTCCCGCCGCCGTTTCCTTTTCCTCCCGGCTGCCTGCCTGCTCCCCCCATCCGTGCTCCGGGCGTGGAGTGAACTAGGATGGTGGTGCACAGCGCCGGGGCTGGCTTGCTGCTCAACTGTCTCCTCCTCCTGCTGGCTGGAGCGAAGCAGAGCCGGGATCCCGCTGCAACCAGCTGCCAGACCCACAGGAAAGTAAGTTCACTCCCGGGGGAGGGGAGAAGTCCCGGTGGGGGTGCGGGTGGGGTGGGGGAGAGACTGTCTCCTGCAAACTTGGGCAGGATGGCGCGAGGCCAGCAGAGTCGCCTCGAGACATTTTCTCCCAAACTCGGGTGTGCAAGGCACCTTCCCTTTTCTAGGGGGCTGGAGGAGAGCAGCGCCAGAAAGTGGGGTGTGGGGGACTTAGCTGCTCCGCTGTTGTATCTACCCATCGCACTTTCGCATGCACGAGGGAAAGTTTTGCTGCTGCTCCTTTGCTGTGTGTTTTTTTCTTTTGCAAACTGAGTTTCACGCTGGGTGCTGGACTTGTCAGCAGGAATTTTGCAGGAGGGGAAAAGTGCTGCCGGCAAACTGGGCTGCCTCATCCCGCCCCACCTTCGCTTGCAAGGCAGCCCCACCAGTGTCATGCGGCACTTTTAAATGGGTGTGTTGGGGGCATAGGCTGGGGAGAGGGCAGGAGGAGCCCAGAAGCGCCAGGAGAGCGTGTCAGAGCCACGTCCGCATGCACCCTTGCCCGGGAGTGAGGCTCACCAGTCACAGCCGGGGCTGGACTTCTGGCTCCCGGTGCATGAAATCTGCACTGCCAGTTTGCGAGCGTGTGGAAGGTGTGCTGCCAGGACTCTTTGTTGCACCTCCTGCTTTGCAAGACACTTAACAGGGGGCTCCTGCTCTGGAATCTGTTGCAGCCTCGAGTTCCTTCCCCGCACGTTTTAGGAGTCATCTGCATTGAACTCAGTGGCCGGAGGGTGGGTGGGCGAGGGGAGGACTTGCTTCTGAGTAGACCCCAACCTGCCAATGTGGGATCTCGCCTCCAGCAGCTGCGTGCGAAAGGCGGCCTCGGAGGGGGAAACGCCTTTCCGAGAAGCTGAGAGAGAGAAGTGATGTCCGCCTTGGCCGTCGTTTGGGTGGAGTGATGTCTTAAAAAAAAAAAAAAAAGAAAAAGACATGAGGCTGGGGTGTAAATTAGCCTTTGATGGGATTTAGAGTGCCTTTAATGAGATCCAGCGGGGAGAGGAGATAAGGTTCAGTGGAGGTGCCAGCCTGCTGTTTGTTTGGGTCATCCACTCTTTGGTTTTGTTTACTTTTAACACTTCTCACTCCTTTGCCAATTCCTCCAACCCCCTCCTCCCCCCCCCTTTCCCCATAGCATCCCGCCAGGATGGAAGGCTGGCAGGCAGTTCTTGCATTCCGAATGCACCTCATCAGAGCTTCATTTGTTCTGTTTGTTTTATCTCCTGTTCCTTTTAAGGGAGACGTTTTGCTCTTGCACACCTTAAAAAAATGGGTAGGGATTTAACTGCGCTAAATCCTTCCTCGTACATCCCACGTTTTGCAGGCTGCTGCAAAATCTTAAACTCTAGTTAAAGTAACTTTTCTTTGCCATAACTCTTAAAAATGGGTACAGTTTTTAAACGGGTACAGTGTGCAGCCTTTACAGATTATTGGAAAAACCAAGCTGTTTTGCGGATGGTCTCTATAATCCCATACCCTGGAGAAGCTAATTGAGATGCAGAATATGAAGATACCGTGAGACATACTATGAAAAGTCTTTGGAAAAGAAGGTTGTTCGCTCCAGTCTTTAAGCATGTTTACTCAGAGGCATCCCACTGTGTCCAGCAGAGGTTTCCTCCCAAATGTTCATGGAACTGCAGCTAAGGCTGAACTCTGTGGAGTCTCTTTCTGAGTAAGCTTGCTCTGGCCTGACTCCTGAACAGCTTTTAATAAGAAGTGCAGGTGGAAGGAAATATTTCAGCCAACACCACAATCCCATGCATGCTTACTTGGAAGTCTGGGCCCACTGAAATGTTTACTTTTAAGTAAACATGCACAAGATCAGGCCGCCTGCCAGTTCCACAGAGTTAACATTTGTTTCTTGGAGCCCCATAGGTTAAAAATAAGTTACCTAGCTGTGCACAGGATCATGGCCATTGCTGATAGGAGCAGAGGGAGAAATCCCAGAAAAGGACAGCTAAAGGAAACCAGCACAGAGAGAATTTATAGCAGAGTCCACAGAACTTTTGAAAATTGTTTTTGCCATTCTAATTCTAAATGCATTCAATGGAAGCAAGTTAATATTGATCTATTGCCATGCAGCAGACTGGGGCATGAGACAGTTAACGTGACATTAGAGCAGTGTATCGTGATGCATTAGGCCCTTCCTGTGTGGGTCATCTGGAAGCACAGTTGACAATGACAGAAATAAATTGGCATTTAACAAAACAAGCTGTAGAGACACTGGACTCAGTCCAACAAAAGTTAGTCACAAGCAGCAGCTTTATCTTATGTGCATTTATTCAGAAGTGAATCCCACTGAGTTTAGTGGCAGTTACTCTCAAGGAGGCATGCACAGGTTTGCAAAGCTGTACTGTACAGTAGTTCCCTTGAAATTAATGAGACTTGAGGTAGTCCCCAGTTCCGTTCCATTGCCTTTAATAGAACTTGGTTACCATCAAATCGTGTTTGCTTTCGTCCAGTGGGTCAATATACATCCTCTAAGCATACAGAAAATGGACAACCATGGTGGCATCTGAAACAATGGATGCTACTAACATTCATGGAGTACATGCCTGATGGCTTCAGTGTGCAAATAGGTTTGCTCAGGAGGAGATTCTTCAGAAAACCTGTTCCAAAAATAATTTAAAGGCTTTAAACTGTGTATTTAAATTGGGCCCAGAATCAAATTGGAAGCCAGTGCAACTGATAAAGCAAGGGATCATATCCTCTGTCAGCAGCAGTGCTGCTGTTTTTTGTTCTAAATTATAGTTTCTGTACACTTCTCAAGGGCAGGCCCATATGCAGGGTGCTACAGCAGTCTAATCTGAAAGTAACCAAGGTGTGTACAGCTTCTCTATAAAAGGCCATGGTTGGTGAACCAGTAGAAGCTGGGTAGAAGCACCTGTGTGGGAGCCAAGCTGAGTCCAGCAGTAGTCTCAGATTGCGCACCAACTCCTTTTATGGGGAGTGCAACTCCCTCTAGAACAGGGAATTCCTAATTTGATCTCTCATATTGCTTAAGCTCACATCCAGTCCTTCACTGGTCCCAGCCACTGATTTAGGAGCTCCCCTAGAATTGGACTGAGAGGAGAAACAGAATAGGGTATAACTGGCATCCTGATAAAAAAAGAAATTCCTTCCAGTAGCACTTTAGAGACCAACTAAGTTAGTTATTGGTAGCATCCTGATGACACTTCACCTAGAACTCTGGATGGCCTTTCCCAGTGGTTTCATGTAGATGTTGAAAAACATAGGACATAGGAAAGGGGCATCCTTGCAGAACTCTTCCAGGAGGTAAGGGCATAGAGATGATGAGCACAAGTCCTTCAGTTCTGCTTTGAGACTTGCCCTTCAGGAGTTATTGGAACCAACCACAGTAAGATGGTGCCTCCAAGCTGCTGAGAAGGGTACCATGCTTAATTCTATCAAAAGCTGCTGTGAGGTTCAACATAGCCAGCAGATTTACTTCCACTGTCTTGCTTCTAGCAAAGCTAATCTATCAGGGTGACCAGAACAGTTTCTTCCCCTGAACCAGGATGGGAATTAGACTGAAGAGAAACGAGGTAATTGGACATCCCTGGAATTGCAAGTCCAACACATGCTGTGCTTCTTTATTCAAGAATAGCATAGCCGAGACTGGTTGATGGCTAGTAAGTTCAGTAACATCTAGGAAACGTTTGTTTTTCGTACAAGCCTCACCACTGTTGAAACGCTACCTTAATACAGCAAAGTATTTGCCAACCAGTATTTACCAGCCTTCTCTGATAGCTTTTACCAACCAGAACTGATGTGGGTCTCTCCAAGAATGATGCACACATTCTCAGGGTGAACAGACTTAAAAGTACCCGTAAAAATAATACAGCATTGTCAAAAAATAATACAGCATTGTCAAAAAATAATACAGCATTTAGATACCTGCCTCATTTTATTCAAAAACTCCCCCAGTGCATTTTGAACTCAAATCTACCAAATTCTCCCCCAAACAAAACTCAGTTGTGTTTGAAACATTTTTGGGAATATTTTATCCATATAGGAACAATTAATTTAAAAATGCAGTTTTTCTAAAGCAAGAGTAGCAGATTCCTATACTCCTGGTTTGCACACAAATGTGGAAGCACTTAGTTGATCAAAGGAAGTACCTGGCTACAGTCAAGAATCCTTTTTGAGTGGGGTGGGGGGAGGATGCTGATTGTATGATGGAAGCATTTCTAACTGACCAGAAAAGTGCCCCACCTGGCTTAAGACTCTTTAACAACACTTTCATCTGCAGAAATCAACAGGTGATGCTTTTTAGCATTATCACCTGCTAATGCCTGGGCTCAAGCTGTTGTTTAAGGGCTTAAGTTGCCATCCCTAAACCCACTAACCTGAGAGTAAGCACCACTGAATTTAATGGCACTTACTTCTGAGTAGGCAAGGGTAGGATTTAAGCCTTGGTGACATAAGCTGGTTGAAAAATTGGCAGATCTAATGTGTTTCTCAAACCCCGCTAATTCTACACTAAAGTCCTAAATTCAGTTATGGAGTGGATGAGATATCACTCAGGAACTCCGTAATACAGTGGTACCTCGGGTTACATACGCTTCAGGTTACATACGCTTCAGGTTACAGACTCCGCTAACCCAGAAATAGTGTTTCAGGTTAAGAACTTTGCTTCAGGATGAGAACAGAAATTTTGCTCTGGCAGCGCGGCGGCAGCAGCAGGAGGCCTGATTGGCTAAAGTAGTGCTGCAGGTTAAGAACAGTTTCAGGTTAAGAATGGACCTCCGGAATGAATTAAGTACTTAACCTGAGGTACCACTGTATCTTCTTGGTATTCTGCCCCTATCTGTTTATCTGCCTACTTTGAACATGGATGCTTGCTCTGCAACATCAAAGTAGTGTGAGTTTCTTCCTCTTTGCAGTCTTGCCTGTGATTCTTAAGGCTGCCATTTTTATTTATTGGCGTGGCTCCTCTTCCTTTAATAGAAGCTTGATTTGCAGAAATTTAGGAGGACAAGCTTTTTCTGGCATGGGCACAAGGTGTTGCAGAAAAGCTTCTTGTCTGGTTGGCATTAGGCATGGGAGCAGGACCACTGAAAAGAGAAGAAATTGCCTGTTACATTGCTAATACATATTGTTCCCTTTTCAAGTATATTACATAAATGGCACTTGAGCCACTGTGTTTAAATCTGTGTGGTAAGGCTTGTGGTCACTGTTTAGCAAGACTACACTAGGGGAAGGGGAAGTACAGCTTTGGTCTTGCAGTCTAATAAATCAGAAAGTCCCAGTTTTGAATATTCCCTCTATTACAGTCTTTCAAGATAGCCTCAGCTCCCCATCTACAATAGGGAGATAATAACACTGACCTACTTCACAGGATTGTTGTAAGGGTTACTGAGATAACGTCACCTCTGGGCCAGCCGCTCTCACTTAGCCTTGGCACCTGCAACATGGAGATAAAAATACTGACCTAATTTACAGGATCGTTGTAATGATTACAGAGATAATATTACTGACTTTTGCAGGAACATTGTAACGATTATGGAGTTATTATATGTCAGGTGCTTTGAACACTTGAAGGCGCTATAGGAATGCTAATTAGTGGAAATTAAACGCTTGCTTCATGTTTTGCATGTGGGTTTTGTTTGCGCATGCACACCCTTTGCAAACAGAGGGTGACGTTTTGGATGCAGCTGAATCTGATACCTGTTTTGCTTGAAGTCTGGTAACCTGACCTCTGGACTTCCCTTTGCCATATGTAAGTCATATTTTATTACAGAAGCCGGACCTTCAAGTGAAATACTTACTATCTGAAGAGGAAAGGGTTCAGTATTCAATACCTGCGTCAACCTTTTCTACCTAAATAGATGGGACTTTAAAGTGTGCTGTACAGCAATAAAACACAGTTTCATTTGTTGAGGTTTTCACACTTTGAAAAGCAAGTTTTCCTCTTTCCTTTCATAATGATTCTCTTGGTTATTTATTGTAAGTAAATCAGGTCCATGCTTTGGTTCTGTAGTGGGGATTGGCTTCTGGCAGAGAGATTTATGTGGCTGCTTAGGTTTGCCACGGAGAGAATTGTATTTTAGAAGTGCTTAACTTTGGCTGGGATTTGGCCCAGGGGTTTGGTGAGGTTCTGCATTTGTGTTCAACCTGCAGCTGTGGTTTTGAAAACTCCCCCTTTAATTGCCCATAGCATAGATTAAGCAAATGCAATTGCTGTCTGAATGATGGGTGGGAGGTGAAATGTGTTCAAAGGCAGCTCATTATCTCCTGATTAAAATGTATTGCCACCTGTAGCTTTCCTTGGTGTTAAGTCCACTTCCATGAGAATGGAAGGTAAATGCTCACATTCACTCACCTTGTGCTAAGTAGCACCAGCTTCACCTGGTTAGTTAAAAAAAAGGAACCTAGACCTTAAAGGTGTATTTTACCCAGTGGTGAGCATGTTTGCTTATTTATTAAGTTTTTGTCATGCTCTTTTTCAAATGAAGGTTCCTCTCCTATTTTATGATCACATCAACTTGGTCAAGTAGGTGAGAGAGAGAGGGAGGGGCAGGCTGTCACCATTTGGGTGGCCAGGTCAGAAAGAGAGATCCTGTGCTTTCTACACAGCTATTAAAGGTGCAGGAGTCCCACCCTGTCGTCCCGTCCCCCCATGACTGCCCTAGTTCCCAGTGAGCATTATGGCTGAGTGCTATTTAAATTGGACTCTCTTCTTTGCCTTCTACATTTAGAAGAGTTCACTTCTTGGGGCACGGACCTAGCTTTTATGTTGCTCTGCAATGCACTGTGCACCTGCTTACTATATTTAAAGTTTAGCAGTAGCAGCTGACCGTGCTGCTTTGCAAATATTTTAACTTATTTTAATGCAACGTTTGCATTAGTGTTCTAAGGCCAGTTTCCATAGCCCAACTAATTGTTGCAATTTGATGCGCATGAATGTAATAGTAAACCTCTAACGTCACCTGTTCCCAAAAGAACAGATTCAGGTAGGTAGCTGTGTTGGTCTGAGGCAGTTGAAATATATAAAAAAATAAAAATAAATCGCCCAGTAGCACCTTAGAGACTAACTAAGTTTGTTCTTGGTATAAGCTTTTGTGTGCATGCACATTTTTTAGATACACTGAAAGAGAAATCACCAGACCCTTATATATAGTGGGAGGGTGGGGTGGGGTTTTTCTCAGGAGGGTAGTAGTGGTTGTCAACAGGTTTACCATAACCATTGAGTCAATCACCCATCTCCTACTACCTTCCTGACATCTGATGGGAGGGCGTTCCACAGGGCAGGCACCACTACTGAGAAGGCCCACTGCCTGATTCCCTGTAACTTTGCTTCTCGCAGTGAGGGAACCGCCAGAAGGCCCTCGCAGCTGGACCTCAGTGTCCAGGCAGAATGATAGAAGTGGGGACACTCCTTCAGGTCTATTGGGCCGAGGTCGTGCGGCTTTAAAGGTCAGCACCAACACTTTGAATTGTGCTCGAAAATGTACTGGGAGCCAATGTAGGTCTTTCAGGACCGGTGTTATATGGTCTCGGTGGCCGCTCCCAATCACAATATTATATTGAATATTGGTCAAGTATATAAAGCCTGGTTTTGCAGAGAGAGTTGTGCCAGAGGTCCCCAACAAAGGCTTGACTTAATACCCTGACATGTCTGTGGAGGTGCCTCTGCCCCACTGAAAAGGGGGTTGGACTCGATGGCCCTTGTGGTCTCTTCCAACTCCATGATTCTATGATTCTATGATTCTATGAAAATGCTGTGGGGCTGGTGTTGCTCCTTTCAAACTGGCCCTGTTATTCTACCTTTAACATGATTTGCAGGTGGTGATGTTTTATATCCATGCCCAAAAGCTTGCCCTTGCAATTCCAGCATATAATGCTGCTGTTAGAGACACAATAATAAGTCACAGGACTTCTTTTTGGCAACTCTAGGTATCAGGACCAGCCCAAGGCACTTCACTGTCTGAGTGGACCTGCAAATATTTCCCATTCCATGCCCTGCCCCAGGAGAGCCCACTTTGCAGCGAAGGCAAACATTATTTAAAGTTAAAACGCAGCCAGTGACACACTCAGCCTGACTTTGTCCCTTTGTCTTGGAGGGCATCTGATGGTGTGGGGCAGAAGGATGGTGGCAGCTGTGGGGGAGTGAGGTTGATCTGCCAGCCTTCTTCATCCACTGTCTGAATGGGGAAGCTCACCATGAGTTGGCCCTTAAATAAATTGGACGCTTGTAGCTTGTGCTGCTGTGATAGCTGTATGGTTGCTTCCTGGTGCCTCCTGAATCTTGTATGCTGCAGTTGCAGCGCTTGTCCAGTGGGTGAAGCTAAGCCACTTGGCTTAAGTGGAATGGAAGAGGGCAGAGCAAACTTTCTGGAAAGAATTGAGTGCCTGCTCCGAAACGAAGGGTGTGCGCATGTGTGACCATGATTGCTGTAGGGTAGGAGCAGAAATTGGCTGCCTCTCCTACCACATTGCTAGCAAGTGACCCTCTCGTGTAGTTTTAAATAAAAAGGAGGTAATGCCCTACACAAGGGACGCAGGTGGCACTGTGGGTTAAACCACAGAGCCTAGGGCTTGCCGATCAGAAGGTCGGCAGTTCGAACCCCCGTGACGGGGTGAGCTCCCATTGCTCGGTCCCTGCTCCTGACAACCTAGCAGTTCGAAAGCACCTCAAAGTGCAAGTAGATAAATAGGTACCGTTCCGGCGGGAAGGTAAACGGCGTTTCTGAGCGCTGCTCTGGTTCGACAGAAGCGGCTTAGTCATGCTGGCCACATGACCCGGAAGCTGTACGCCGGCTCCCTCGGCCAGTAAAGCGAGATGAGCGCCGCAACCCCAGAGCTGCCCACGACTGGACCTAATGGTCAGGGGTCCCTTTACCTTTACCTTTATGCCCTACACAAAATGTTCTTGGCTTCATAGAACTGTCAGGTAATAGGAAGTCACCAAACAGTATTTGTCGGAGTCATTTAATCAGGGTCACAGCCAGAGTTGTTGGTGTGTGCTGCATCGGCACAGACTTCTAAAGTTGGTTCGTACTAACATTATTTTGGCTAGGAATGTTCCGTTGTCATTTTCATCTTCTTCTTCTTCTTCATAATGGCAATTTGTGTGTCCGTGCTTCTTACTTGAGTACTTTTTTTGAACTGAAGCTCAAAATGTAAGGTGTAAGTCTGCTATGTGTTTATGGTTTGCTGTGCTGGACAGCAGCAGTTTTCTCTCTTGCTTTGAGGTTGGAACCCAGATCCTGCCTCCTGACCAGCATCTTGCCTGCTGCGTACCTGGGACATTTCAAATTGTCTATCCCTGGCTATGTGGGGGCTAGTTCTTAGGTGGTAATAATAATAATAATAATAATAATAATAATAATAATAATAATAATATAATTTATTCCTGCCCCGCCCATCTGGTTGGGTTTCCCCAGCCACTATGGGTGGCTTCCAACCAAATATTAAAAACAATACAGCACCAGACATTAAAAAATTCCCTAAAAATTGCCTTCATTGTTTTGACATCTGCTGGGAGGGCATTCCACAGGGCAGGCGCCACTACCGAGAAGGCCCTCTGCCTGGTTCCCTGTAACCTCACTTCTCGCAGCGGGGGAACTGCCAGAAGGCCCTTGGCGCTGGACCTCAGCGTTCAGGCTGAAAGATGGGGGTGGAGATGCTCCTTCAGGTATACAGGACCAAGGCCGTTTAGGGCTTTAAATGTCAGCACCAACACCTTGAATTGTGCTCGGAAACGTAATGGGAGCCAATGAAGATCTTTCAGGACCGGTGTTATATGGTCTTGGAGGCCACTCCCAGTCACCAGTCTAGCTGCCGCATTCTGGATTAATTGTAGTTTCCGGATCACGTAGCCCCACGTAGAGCGCATTGCAGTAGTCCAAGCGGGAGATAACTAGAGCATGCACCACCCTGGCAAGACAGTCTGTGGGCAGGTAGGGTCTCAGCCTGCATACCAGATGGAGCTGGTAGACAGCCGCCCTGGACACAGAATTAACCTGTGCCTCCATGGACAGCTGTGAGTCCAAAATGACTCCCAGGTTGTGCACCTGGTCCCTTCAGGGGCACAGTTGCCCCATTCAGGATCAGGGAGTCCTCCACACCTGCCCACCCCCTGTCCCCCAAGAACAGTATTTCTGCCTTGTCAGGATTCAACCTCAATTCGTTAGCTGCCATCCATCCTCCAGCTGCCTCCTAGAGCAATATAGCTTTCTCTCCCCCATCAACTTCGCCCTACACGGCTGCCGTTTTTTGTTTTTTTAAAAAAATTCCACTACATTTTGTGAAAAGAACCACTAATGTTTTGACTCCCCCCACTGTTGTCTTTTAGAAGAGCCGTGTGGGGAATGGCAGGCAAAGAAGCCAGCACCCTTTCTGATACATAGGAATTTGCCCTGTGTGTTGAACCCAAGCTTCTCCAACATATTAGATAATACTGGCACGCGGTATTGTAGCTCTAATGTTTCCCACTAAGCAGTTTTCAAATTATCTTTGAAGGTGAAAATGATGGCAGGTTATAGGGTACTACATTCAGATATGTTCCCATTCGGATTATCAACAAGAAGAGCTTGTTGCATCTCAAACATTCCTGTGAACCCACAACACTGAATACGCTTACCAACAAATGACATGGGAAACGTTTCTTTCTAGAATGGAATGTTACTTCCTGTTTTGGACCTAGAAATGCTATTTTATCCTTTCCTTGTGGGTAGGGGGGCAGCAAGAGGCGATGAACTCTTTGGATTTCTTTTTTGTGAATAGCTTGAATTAGGTTTGCATCTATTTTTAAATGCCTAAAAAATAAAACATATTAGTGAGCCAGCCAAAATAGCTTTCCCCTGAAAGGAATGAACACCTCTCGGCTGCCAAAGGCCACTCGAAGCCTGTGTACAAGCCAAAATGAATTGGGGGAAGTTATATGTAGCACTGATTCATTTCAGTAGGACTGGTACATTAGAAGGCCAAGTGAACTGTATCCACGTTTGTCCTCCAGGCTAAGGACCTGATGTAAGTAAGCAGATCTAGGCCCTTTTCACACATCAGGTTTTTAGGAGTGCACCTAAAAATACGAAGTACGACTTAAGTCACTTCCAGACTGTTGCTGTTTTGCAGATGAGATTCAGTCATGCATTAGCAAATCACAATTAAAGTGATTTTGATGTGGCACTCTTGTGCAATATATTATTATTATTATTATTATTATTATTATTATTTTATTTATTTATACCCCGCCCATCTGGCTGGGCTTCCCCAGCCACTCTGGGCGGCTTCCAACAAAATATTAAAATACCGTAATACATCAAACATTAAAAGCTTCCCTAAACAGGGCTGCCTTCAAATAGTACTTTTTTGCTGTAAGAAAAGTAATGGGGAAGTATGGAAAGTATGGAATAGCAATTGCCTGATATGACATTGTAAAACCTTCCATCAAACTTGGTGCAAACAAACTGGGATGAATGCTCAATAAACAGTTTGCCTGAGAGTGATCTGTGATTAAACAGGTATTTAATATATTTAATGACAGGTATACCTGTCATAAAGAGCCAGGATTAACTGTAAAGGTGAAAAAAGGTAAATGACCCCCCTGGATGGTTAAGTCCAGTCAAAGGCGACTATGGGGTTGCGGCACTCACCTTGCTTTCAGGCCAAGGGAGCCAGTGTTTGTCCACAGACAGCTTTCTAGGTCATGTGGCCAGCATGACTAAACCGCTTCTGGCGCAATGGAACACCGTGACGGAAGCCAGAGCGCATGGAAACGCCGTTCACCTTCCCACCATAGCGGCACCTATTTATCCACTTCAACTGGCATGCTTTCGAACTGCTAGGTTGGCAGGAGCTGGGCCGGAGCAACGGAGCTCACCCCGTCGTGGGGATTCAAACCGCCGACATGGTGTAGTGGTTAAGAGCGGTAGACTCGTAATCTGATGAACCGGGTTCACGTCTTGGCTCCTCCACATGCAGCTGCTGGGTGACCTTGGACTAGTCACACTTCTTTGAAGTCTCTCAGCCTCGCTCACCTCACAGAGTGTTTGTTGTGGGGGAGGAAGGGAAAAGGAGATTGTTAGCTGCTTTGAGTCTCCTTAAAGGGAGTGAAAGGTGGGATATCTAATCCAAACTCTTCTCTTCATCTTCCGATCAGCAAGCTCAAGAGGCTCAGCAGCACCTGCTGTAGCTCCTTGTTGCACATGCTTTATGGTAGTTCTGGTTACTTGCTCTATATTGTACTGTTGGAATCATTGCATAACCTTCCTTTTTATTTTATTTTATTTTATTTATTTTATTTTAGCATTTGTGATTTTAATTGTTTTCTGGGTGTTTTATGTATTAGGTTTCAAACGCCTTGCTCAGAGGCTTCTTGGGCTCTAGGGAGAGTTCTTGAAGGCACCATTGCACGCCTGGGTTACTTGTTGAACTCCAAATTTAGATGAAGGAGAGGAAAATCCTTATCAAAACTGCAGGTGACACAAAACCTGAAGGGTTTGCTAGTGCCTCAGAAAATAGGTATAACATTCAAAACGACATTGGTAGAATGTGAAACTGGGTTGAAACTAACAAGATGAAATGGGGTATGGGTTAGGCTACGAGACAGGAATTGGCTGAAGGTCACCCAGTGAGCTTCATGGCGGAGTAGGGATTTGAACCCTGGTCTCTCACTCCCTAGCGATGCGGGTGGCTCTATGGGTTAAACCACAGAGCCTAGCTTGCTGATCAGAAGGTCGGTGGTTTGAATCCGCCGTTGAATCTCCCGTTGCTCGGTCCCAACCTAGCCAACCTAGCAGTTCGAAAGCACATCAAAGTGCAAGTAGATAAATAGGTACCACTCCAGCGGGAAGGTAAACGGTGTTTCTGTGCACTGCTCTGGTTCACCAGAAGCGGCTTAGTCATGCTGGCCACATGACCCGGAAGCTGTACGCTGGCTCCCTTGTCCAATAAAGCGAGATGAGCGCCGCAACCCCAGAGTCGGACCTAATGATCAGGGGCCCCTTTACCTTTACTCCCACTCCCTCAGAGTTATTGTGGAAATTAAAGGCTCTGCCAGCCGTCCATAGTCCATAGATGCCAATGGCTGACGCTGTCAGAAGCCTGTGGGAGACCTGGCTTCTATTGGCCTCATGTTGTCCTGTCTACATCCTTGTGCTCATTGGCATGGTAAACTTGAGCCTGGGCTTTACCACTTCAATCTGTAGATGTATGTGGAGGCGGGTGTCAAATAAAGGAATGCCCTCCATCGAAGAAAGCAAGTTGGTCCCTACATATAGAAGAGTAACATGTTGGGGAGAATGCTGGCCTAGAACCATTCTTTCTGACATGTCAGCCTTTTATTCACTTTCTGCATGGAAGAGCACATAAGAACCCCCCACCTGTGCTCCAAAGTGGTACACACCCCTGCATTGAGAAACCAGCCCCTTGTCTAAGAGGGCAATTGTCCCTAGTCTCACAGATGTTTCGCAGGTCCCATTTTATGCCTCAGGTTGTAAAAAGGTGGTAATATTCTTGACTTTATAAAATACAGTGGTACCTCTTGTTAAGAGCTTAATTTGTTCCAGAGGTCCATTCTTAACCTGAAACTGTTCTTAACCTGAGGCACCACTTTAGCTAATGGGGCCTTCTGTTGCTGCTGCGCAATTTCTGTTCTCATCCTGAGGTAAAGTTCTTAACCTGAGGTACTACTTCTGGGTTAGTGGAGTCTGTAACCTGAAGTGTTTGTAACCCAAAGTGTTTGTAACCTGAGGTACCACTGTATAGAAAAGTATTTGAGGGATACCCACCTAAGCGCTCTGCTTGGGTTTCGGTTTTTTTTTTTTGCTTCCATTCAAACCCCTGTTTTGTTATGCAGGGTTTAGAAAAAAGCCTATTATGAGGGAAGAGCAGTTCTGGTGGTGTAAGCGGACTGACCTCCCCTCCCCTCACCCCAACCACAAAATTTAGTTTTAAATTTGCAGTGCAGAGAGTCTTGACAGTCATCACCAATGCCCTGCATAGGACATTCATCCCAAACACAGGTCTTTGTCTCATCATGGGGCTTTCAATACATTAGATTTGAAAACAGAGAAGGGAGTTAATGAAATTCTGAGCGGTCCAGGGGGCAATACCTTTTCTTTCTGCAATGTCTTTTAGATAGACTTGGATCCTTATGTGTGCTCTTTGTCACATAAAGATCAGGCTTGTTTAAAACAAAGGAGTGTTGACCTTCCAACCCTCTCCGAGCCTGTGGCGGCTTTCAGGACTCTTTGTTTGCTTTTAAGTGGGTAGGTGACACTTCTCGCCTTTCTGGGTTTTCAGTTATCTTCATTCATCTTATCACCACATGAAATAGTTGTTTTGTTTTAAAAAAATTCTTTGCCTTTATCTTTGGGTTAGGTTAGTCTCTTAGTATTAGATTTTTGAACTAATAAAAGCAAATATGGGATATTTGGAGCGTCACAATTTTTACATATTTTTGATGTTTTACAAAATCACTTGCACGTTTACTGAAATGAAACCAAAGTTCTGGCTCTTCGAAATACATTTTTAAAAAATCTTGGGGGTAGGTATTTCTGTGCTTTTACACAAAAAAACCCAAACCTTTCTGTTATCAAAAGGATATATATTTAGAGAAATGCATTGTTTTCGTATCAAATATGTGTGTACGTTGCTTATTGCCGTGAACTTTAAATGCCCATTTGTACTTCAGCTTGCATTAGACTAGTTAGCCAATCCTTTTGCTTGCCTCAGAGATTACTTTCTCTGTTTCTGCAATCTCTTGTGTAGCTGATCATTGAGGGAATAGTTGCTGGTTTCTAATATCTAGGTAAGATGCTTTTTCTGTCACTCATTTTTTTTTGGGGGGGAAGACTAGTTTTGACGCCATTTAACATTAGCACCGCACCTGCAATCACAAAGCCTAGCTCTACTTTCTCAGTCACTTTAGAGCCCAGCCAAACAACTTGTCCACCAGTTGAATATGACTGACACTGATCTCCCATGTTATCTCTCCATATAGTGCCCTGTTTTCATTGTTGTGTTTCCTTCTCTTCAGCAAAGTGAGCTGAACTCCTTCCTGTGGACTATAAAAAGAGACCCGCCGTCCTACTTTTTTGGTACCATTCACGTCCCATATACCCGGGTCTGGGATTTTATCCCTGACAATTCCAAGAGAGCCTTCCAGCAGAGCCATATTGTCTACTTTGAATTGGACCTCACCGATCCCTACACAATCTCTGCTCTTACCAGTTGCCAGCTCCTGCCACAGGGCGAAAACCTTCAGGATGTGCTCCCCAGGGACATTTACCGCCGGCTCAAGCGCCACTTGGAATACGTCAAGCTCATGATGCCTTCCTGGATGACTCCAGACCAACGGGGCAAAGGCCTGTATGCTGACTATCTCTTCAATGCCATCGCAGGGAACTGGGAGAGGAAAAGGCCGGTATGGGTCATGCTGATGGTGAATTCTCTGACTGAGGTGGACATTAAGTCACGTGGTGTACCTGTCTTGGATCTCTACCTCGCCCAGGAAGCTGAACGCCTTCGGAAGCAGACTGGGGCAGTGGAAAAAGTAGAGGAGCAATGCCACCCATTGAATGGCCTCAGTTTCTCCCAGGTAAGGGAAACTGAAGTTTTCTTCTCCTACGGTCCTATACGTCCTACAATCTATGCTTTGATAATTCTTAGTTGGCAATCCACATTCCCCTTTCATCAGAGGTTGGGGGGCAGAGACCACAAAGTGGGCAAAATATTTGAATTGGCTTCTTGCATTGGAACTCTGGAATGCTCCTTAGGGAGATTCCAGAATTTTGCTTCTTGTCAAAGAAGCAAATGTCCCGGCCTTAGGAGGTCCGGACCATAGGAGCACACTCTATCAAGACCCTCAGCATTTGAAATTTCTGGTTGCTGAAACATGTAGATAGATGCACCTTCCTCCAGTTGCAGAAAGCTGGGTTTTGCCTGCTTCTTCATGTTGTGTTTGACTTCCTAATTAATCATTGGCAACTGCCGCTTTCAACTTAAATAGGGTATTTGGCAAAGTGCTTAGTAACACTGATAGCAACACGGCATGGATTTACTTAGGAAGGGCACCTTTTAGTATAGGATATCATGGAATACGTTCAAGAATGCAACATGTTGGAGTGCACATTGACTAATAGCAAACATGTTGAACCAATTAAAAAATTATCCAGTAGCACCTTAGATACCAACTAAGTTTGTTCTGGGTATAAGCTTTCATGTGCATGCACACTTCTTCAGATACCTGAACACGAAAGCTTATACCCAGAACAAACTTAGTTGGTCTCTAAGGTACTACTGGACAAGTTTTTAATTTATTTCGACTGCGTCAGACCAACACGGCTACCTACCTGAATGTTAAACCAGTTCAACTTGTCAAACCGTCTTTGGGAGTTGTAGTTTTCTGTAGCCCACTAGTGGGGAGCCTCCCACCCATGTGCCTAATTAGACCCACATGCCCTCCTCTTTTGCCCCATGAGTCAGTTTCTGACGAGCTACACCCACCTGCCCTACACCCAGCTTCGTATAAGACGTCAGGTGTGGGGCAGGTAAGGACATAGCTCCCTGCCAAAAGTGATGTTTGTATGATTGTTGGCAGTTGGGAAGACACAGCACGACCATGCTGCGCCCATTCCCTTGCTGGTTTGATTTCAAACTCTGTGGGCAAAGAAAGTGGGTCACTTGACACAGGGTCGGATTAAGTCCTTTAGAGGCCCTAAGCACTTAAAAGATTTTTGTACCCCCATATATATCGAATTCAAAATGTAAACAATGAAAAACCATAAAATAAAATTTTACTTTTCCAAATGAAACAAAACCTACAGTAAGATGGAAGAATGGATAGTTTTCTGTATACTTCTATTTTCCATTTGAAAAAAAATTCTCCTACTTTTTCAAATTGCAAAGTCCATGGTAAATCTGGCAATGGAAAAAGGGTACCGTACTTTTCGCCCTATAGGACGCACTTTTCCCCCTCCAAAAATGAAGGGGAAATGTGTGTGCGTCCTATGGGGCGAATGCAGGCTTTCGCTGAAGCCTGGAGAGTGAGAGGGGTTGGTGCGCACTGTTACCGGAAAAATCCGAGGGCTCCCTTGGACAAAAAGTAAAGACACCAACCAGAGTAAATTGGAGCAAATCAGCAGCCTGTAGGCTTGGCCTTTATTGAACTGTTGCAACAGGGTGCTCCCCTCACTTGCAGGTGAGAGAAAAGACACAGAAAAATGGTGCGCAAGGCCTTATAAAAACTTTTGAAATCCCCCTCCTCTAGGTCAAGCCCACCCCCAGAAACATCATGCATACATTACAGAAAGGAGGGGTTGAGGGAGGAGTTGTGATGGTAACCTGAGTGTCCTGTCACCTGGCTGGTTCCCTTCTCTCCCCCTCCCCATGAGTCACTTCCAGGAGACAAAGGGGAGTCTGCAGTTTCCTGCCCCCTGAGGGAAGATCTGATCAGTGTCCTTTGTTTCAGTCCATGCTGAATCCACTCCCATATGCAAGTTCTTTGTGATCTTGATTGTCTTCTGTCTAGGACCATCAGGGTTGGCATAGCAACTGGGCAGGGCTCCTGTGGATGTGCTGGGATGCTGAAGGGATTATGGCTGCCCTGTATCAAACCTTCCCCATTTTGTAGTCCTTCCTTCATGGAGTAAAATAAAAGTGGAACAGTGCAAAACCGATGTATGGTTGATTTTCTATGAATTTATAACAGAAGCATAGCGTATGTAGTGTATGAGTGTGAGTGTGTGTGAAGTTTGTACAAACTGAATGATTGGGGTGGGGGGGTTCCTGCTACAGCACTGACCCCTCTTGCTCTCCAGGCTTCAGGAAGCTCTCCGCAAGCCTTGGGAGCCCGCGGGAGTTCCCGTCGGGCTCCCTAGGCTTGCGGATAGCAGCCTGCATCTCGAAGCCTGGGGCGCGCTGCACAGCGTGCCCCGGGCTTCGGTTCTCCGACCTGGTTTGGAGGCTGGCGGCGGGGAGAAGTGCGCTTCTCCCCGCCAGCCCCACAAGCTCGGGGGACAGCGGGGAGGCTGAGCGCCGCCATCCCGCTGTTCCCCGACCTGGTTTGGGCTTCAGGCAGATATCCACAAGGCGTGGGAGCCTGGTGGGAAGTCCCGCGGGCTCCCAAGGCTTGCAGAGAGCTGCCTGTTCAGGGGGCTGGGGTCAGGGGAAGCTCGAGCTTCCCCCGCCCCAGCCCCGCGCCTGGGGGGAAATAAATTTTTTTTTCTTTATTTCCCCCCCAAAAAACTAGGTGTGTCCTATGGGCCGGTTCGCCCTATGGGGCGAAAAATACGGTAATTCGACTTGGGTAAAATCACTCCCTTAAGAACAGAAGGAGAGTGTGCTGGATCCGACCAATGGCCTTATATCTAGTCCAGCGTCCTGTTCTCACAGTGACCAACCAGATGCCCATTATGGGAAGCAGGATTTGAGCGCAAGAGCCCTCTCCCCTCCAGTGGTTTCTGTATTCTGTATTCTGTAGCATCACCGCTTCCAACTGTGGATGCAAATCATCACCATCCTGGCCTTCGATAGCCCTCTCCTCTTCCACAAATTTGTCTAATCCACTTTTAAAGCCATCCAAGTTGGTGGCCATTACTGTCCCCCGTGAAAAGCAAGTTCCATAGTTTTAACTATGCGCTGCGTGAAGGACTTTCTGTCATCTCTCTGAGTCTTGCAACATTCAATTTCACTGGGTGGTCCCCAAGTTATCAGTGTCCCGAGAGAGGGAGAAAACCCTTTCTCTGTCGGCTTCCTGCACACCGTGCGCCATTTAAAAACTGCGTTCCAGGGGGTTGGACTACATGACCCTATGGGAGCCTTTCAACTCTACAATTCTGCAACTGAGAGGCTGGTGGAAAGGAAGTGCCTGGATTCCAGTGAGCCACAAACTCCTCTGGGAGCAGGGGGAAGGCCACCTGTCTATCCATGAATAAGATCCATGAATAACCATAGCTTAGAGGTCCCGGGCCCTGAGGAAGTCAGATTATCCTCCACCAGGGGCAAGGCCTTCTCAGTGATGGCTCCGACCTGGTGGAATGCTCTGTCCCATGAGACCAGGGCCCTGCAGGATTTAACTTCCTTCCACAGGGCCTGTAAGACAGAGCTATTCCACTTGGCTTTCAATTTGAACTTAGCCTGATCTTCTTTTCACCTCCCCCCCTCCCCCTCTCCTTTTTATGAAGATTACCTGCTCTGGGATCCCACAGCTAATTTTCCTCTGGTCTCCTTGCTGGCCCAAATAGGACTAATTTAGCCAGCTAGCCCTGGTGATCATCTAATGTTTATTGGATGGATTTCCCCCCTAAATTGATTTTTGAATTCTGAATTTATTGTTATTCACGTTTTATACTGTATTTTATGCTGTTTTTTTGTCGCATCAATTAAGTGTTTTAAATTTGTTGTTAGCTGCTCTGAGCCGGTTTTCTGAACCAGGAAGAGCGGGGTATAAATATTATTATTATTATTATCATCATCATCATCATCATCATCATCATCCCCCAACCGTTGGCGCTCTCCTACAAATGCACACATTTTGAAAACCCTTTCTCCCTCTTGGGTGCTTTAAGTGCATTCAACTGTGGATCCAGACCCTGGGGCAGTGGTTGTCCCTCCTCTCTGTTCCACCCAGGACCCCCCCCCCTTGCTCCTCCTTACCACCAGCTCCTGAGCGCCACCGAGTGGCACCTTTTTTTTTAATATGCTTTTTATTAAGTTTTCATTTTAGATACACCAACACCAACAAACAAATATATCAAGTTTTTTTACATCTATCTTACTTTATGCTCCATAGAGCCATTGACTTCCCTCCTTCCCTTCCGCAGGTTTTCTTATTCCAATCTTTAATTCACAGTTTCATTAGTAAAAGACTAAACCATGACATAAGAGTTATTTCAGTCCTGCTAACGTCTTCAAATTTCTACAGTTCTCACTTATATAGACCATAAATTTACTCCATTCTTTTTGGTACTTTGTTTCCTCCTGACTGCGAAACCTATGTGTCAGTTTTGCTAATTCTGCGTACTCGACCAACTTTGTCTGCCACTCCTTTACAGTCGGGATCTCCTGTGTTTTCCACTTTTGGGCTATCAGAACTCTGGCTGCTGTCGTAGCATACATATATAATCTTTGGTCTGTCTTCTTAATATCCTCTCCTATCAAACCTAGCAGTAATTCTTCAGGCTTTTTTGGGAAAGTATATTTAAACATCTTTTTTAATTCATTATAGATCAATTCCCAAAACTCTTTCATTTTATCACATGTCCACCACATGTGGTATAAATCACCGTCCTTTTCTTTACATTTCCAACAGATTTTGCTACTCGTCCTATACATTTTTGCTAGTTTGGTGGGAGTAAGATACCAGCGATAAACCATTTTCATTACGTTCTCTTTTAAAGTAGAGCGTGCAGTAAATTTTAAATTCTCATTCCAAAGTTTGACCCATGCATCATATTCTATATTATGCCCAAAGTCTATTGCCCATTTTGTCATAGCCTCTTTTATCAATTCATCAGATCAATTGCCAGAGTGGCACCTTATTGGTGACAGCAGCACCTCCGTGGAGGAGCAGGCAGGGACAGCAAGCCTTCTAAAAGTTTGATTTAAAAATTGTTATAAAGGACAAGACCTGGATCCAATGGGTTTTGTGTGTGTGTGTGTGTGTGTGTGTGTGTGTGTGTGTTTTAAAAGAATGTTTATCAAATAGTCTTGTCGAAATTCAGTTTGAGTCAAAGCTTGCTGCTCAACTGACCTTAGAGAACCCGCCAAGGTAATGAACTGTGCATGCTGCAAACCATAGAGTCTGAGTTAGTGTGTATTTCTGCACCAAGTCAAATTGTTTATGCTGATGGATTGATAAGACTTAACTAGAAATAAATAAATCCACGAACTACTGCTTTTGAAGAAACAACTGCATAGCAATCCAACCTCATTGAACCAAGTGATGAGTCATGATACAATTGAACATGGCTCATTACAGTTTTCATGCAGCATATGGATGTGTTTTGGTTCAGTAAACATAAATACGCCTTTTCAATACTAGGGTTGTGTGTTTGCATGTGTTTAAACAGTACAGCATTGAAAATATTATTTTGAATAAATTAAAAGCACATTGCATTTTATATTCATGTACACATTTCCCTTCCTGGGATAAACTAGGTCAGCAGGACTGGAGACTGAATTATCGAACTGGGAAAGGGGGAGAGTTCAGAAGAAATAGGGGCATTCTTCCAGTGGCTGGTGTAGGGCACCAGCACTTTTGTTTTACTGAATACACACACACAAACACACACACAACCAACACACACACACACTCAACAATTGACACAAGGCCTTTAAAATGGGTTTGAAACCCTGCAACGCCATAATGTGTTGCACATTATGTTGCAAAACATAACATAATGTGTTGTGTTGCATAGAAATCGTTAAAAATGATACCAAGTACTTGCAGTTATATATTAATATTTATGATGATGTTGATGATGAATTGCCTGACATTTTCAGAAGGTAAAATTAAAATTCTTTGGTTTTCCGGAACCAGTTTACGTGCTTCATTGTCAAACATAGACTTACCAATCACAAAAATAATAGCGGACTTATTCCTCACACCAAAAAAACTTATTTTAAGACCCTTCCCTGGAGAAATTTGCATTCCCTAAAACATTTGCACTCCCTAAAATTTCACTCCCTAATATGACACGCCCTAGTAGCACCAGACACCACTGAATAGTAAGTCTAACAGGACATATTTGCCTCTTGGTTAGTGTCAAATCCAATTTCACTGATCAGTTGACAGATAGTGTCACACCCTCCTGGACTCTTCCAGAGCAGTGGTTAGGCCAGTCCATACTTTTCATAACCTCTTGTGAAGATAATCTGAATTTTTTTTTTTTTAATTATTGCTTTATCTGACTTTTGCCATGCCTCTTTAGAATAGATTCCACAAGTTGCTTGTGTGTGGAAAATACTATTTCTCTCGAATTTGGTTTCAAACAGTGGCTTGTTATTTACTGCCTCCTTGCATCTCATGATTGGGGTCATCTACTTTGTGTTTCGCTGCAGAGATTCCCCACCACTACCACCACGTAATGCTTATACTTGCATAGCATTATTGCCTGTAAATACTTTGTTAAGAACTGTTTGCTTGAAATGAACAACAGGTATCTTGAGTCAAGTCTTCAAGTAATACGTACAATGCATGGCTTTGTCGGTGGCACACAGTCCCAACAAAAACTACAGTGGTGCCTCGCAAGACGAAATTAATCCGTTCCGTGAGGCTCTTCGTCTAGCGGTTTTTTTGTCTTGCGAAGCAAGCCCATTGACAGCTTAGCGGATTAGCGCTATTAGCGGTTTAGCGGCTTTTAGCGGATCAGCTGATAAGCGGCTTATCAGCGGATCAGCTGATAAGCGGCTTAGGGCTTAGGAAAAGGGGGGGGAGGGAAAAACCCCCGCAGGAACTCGCAAGACATTTTCGTCTTGCGAAGCAAGCCCATAGGGAAATTCGTTTTGCGAAGCGCCTCCAAAATGGAAAACCCTTTCGTCTAGCGGGTTTTTGCATCTTGTGAGGCGTTCGTCTTGCGGGGCACCACTGTAGTAAAGATTCTACAAGCCGCCGCCCCCCAACCCCATAAAAGTTGGAAGGGGACCACAAGGGCCATCAAGTCTACTGTGCAATTGAGTTGGGGGGGGGTTACACTTCTTATTTATGGCTGATTTTGACCTGTACTTTGTGAGTGTTCTCCTGCTATATTTCATTCCTACTCTCCCAACAATTCTACAACTACCTGTCAGCTTTTCAGCTTGTGCTGACTGCCATGTCTTGTAGTACCACTGTTGAATGGGAAAACCTCCTTAAGATTTCCAGAAATGTCCTATTTACCTTTGAGCTTCCACAAAAAGGTTTATTATGAGGTCCTTACGCACTACCTTTGTATTGTGTTCTGTAAGTAGAGTAAGCTGGAGGTTGGATGCAAGGTTGTAATACCACTAACTGTTAAAAAGGCCCTCTTCAAAAAGTCTTAACTGTATAACATTGCCACCTTAAATGGAACAATTTGCCCTGTTATTGGATAGCACCTAAACGGGAGAGATTTATTCATATGATGCAACCTTGCTGAGACAATTTTTGAGATGTGGCCACATAGATTTCCATTCCACTGCACTAAATTTCACACCTGTCGGATTCTCAAGCTATCTTCAATTCTACTCCATACTCAAATTTGCTTTCGATCAATAAATTATATATGGTTGAGGCTAATCTCTTCAAACCTTTAGAGCCCTCCACACAAAGTTTCACCACTTGCATGGTAATATATTGTACACAATGTATAGAATATACACTATATTTCATTTTGCTATTGGTCTGTTTTTCGAAGACTGCAAACAACAACAATAACAACAACAGGTATGTGGTGTACTTCAGTTGAACAACTGGGGAATAAATGAAATCTATTTAGGTATTCATCAGCTATTTGACCTAAGATATCTCTTAGGAAGCACACTTTTTGCTTTTAATGCTTAGTTGCAGTCTCTCAGTCTTTGCACTGGATTCATTATTACATTTGCTTGGCGTGTGAAGGTCAAATGTGAACAGCCAAGTATTTGGGGAGGGGAAGAGGGGCTCATTTCTTATAGCTGTCAATGCATTTTGAAGCTGGAGAAAATGTGATCTGCTCCGCTTCAATCCAATCCAGTCAGTGAAAGTTGAGCATGTAACAATGTTTAGGTTAGAGATGTATTGTAATCTCTACTCTGTCCTATAATGGTATTAAGGAAGATTTATGTAACCAGCCTTGTAAATTTCTGGAAGTTGCGTTGCTCTGCTGTAACAGGATTAGCTAGATTGCTGCATGTGGCCAGATCCTGGATTATCTCTTAGCTGAAGTTGAAATACTTCAGGCTTTAGCTGTTGCAAAGTGTCTCCTAAAGGAGTTAAAAATATGCATAAATGTGCTTTTCCAAGTGCCATTTTTGTGTGCTGCATAGTACATGGAGGTTGTTGGCATCCATCTGTCTCGAGAGACAATGGAAGAGTTGGCCTTTGGGCAGTAGAGTCAAACCTGCTGTGGCTGTAGAGACCAATATGGGAGAGACATGTTTCACTGCAGGTGGGGCAGACGAAGGCTTCTACAGGAGCACCACGGTGTTTTATCTCTCTTTGCTCCTTCCAGCAATCATTGCTAATCTGGTACATGGAGGGATGGATTTCTTTTTAGCGCTAACATTGGTCACAGGAAGGTATCTAGAGAAGGAGAGTTGGAAACCAGATACCACCCAGCCCTACTTGTTGAATTGTAGGTATGTGGCATCCACAAACTCATAAGAATACAAACACTACTTACATATTTCCATTAGATTATTTGGGGAACACAGTCAGCAGCACTTGCTCCATTGTCATAATAGCGCCATTTCTTCAAAGTGTCAAAACTGTTCCCTGTGTAGCAATCTTTTTTGTTTTCTGGCAGATCCTCTGTTTTAATCGCACTAGCTATTCAATCCATTTGCACGACAAATTTAGAAACTGAAATTGCTGTGTTGCGTTCGGAGCTCTTAAGAGAGCTAAAGCAGAAAAAGTCTAGACAAGGGCATCATAATTATTTGAATTGGAATAGGCTGCTCTTTCAAAAAATTGGTGCTAGCTGGGCCTGACGCACAGAGCTGCATGACATTCTAAGTGTTGTCTCAGTCCTTGCCAAATCAACCAGACCGGCATTCAAAGTACATTCTTGGTGGGCAGAGAACGTTTACTTGCAAAACGTAGTCCTGGATTTTCTACTTTTGTGCTGCCGAATGTGGATGACGGGAGAAGTTTATTCTCGGTTTTGAATGGACTGTGAGCCGGGGCAACTCAACGACAGGCCCATGCCGCCTCTGAAAGTGGTTTCTAATGCCACGATTTCAGAACCATTAGGATCCTTTAAAGGGCTGCTTTGAGAATGTCGGGGAGGCTGTCACATTGGATTAGGAAAGACATGCCATCTGCACAGTGGCCCATAGTTCCTGCTAGCTGGAGTGTAATGTTTTCATAACTTCCAGTAATTATGAGCTGGCTTAGGGCTCCTTGATAAAGGCACTCTTGTCTCCCTCAGTTTGCCATTGGTCATGGCGTGTGATCACAAACAACTACTCGTCAAACTTGAGGTTCTTTTCCTGATCCCTTCTCTCTCTCCCCCACCCCGTCCCGACAAATAACGTTCGCAGGGATTACTTATTGTGACATCTTCAGATCTTGTGATGGCTCAAAGGGCTTGGTGATACTCTGGAACTGGGATTTCAACTCAGTACATAACAGATGCGGAGAGATGGCTTGAACAATTTTTGTCCTAAAAGGCATGGAGGTAACTGACTGATCCTATATGCTAGAAAAGCCTCTCTATTTGCTCCAAATAATTGTTTCCAAATGGCTCATTGGCTAGTCGATTCAGAAGAAAAGGAGAGTTGATATGTGAATGTACTTAAATTCTGCCCAGTAGAAGAGCACGGGAACTTGGTAGAAATTTCCCAAACTGATGTGGTGGCCTCTTACATTTTCATACCTAGAAGTTTCACCATTAATTATATTAGGACTTTCCCACATTACATTCTCATTTGTTGAGAGAACCCCCAGAAGAGGTGTAGCTATGTTAATCCATTGCATCAAGAACAATCCAGGGTCACCATAAATAGGAAAACATTTATTATAGCATAAGTTTTTGTGGGCTAGAATCCACTTCATCAGATTGCAAATAATATTTGATGCCTCTGATGCAGCCGATTCTAACCTACAAAAGCTTATGCTATAATATACTTAGCTTTTCAGCCTTTGTAACAGCAGTTCCAAAGTTTACAAAGCTGTATGGTTTTTCAAAGCTGACATTTTCACCACAGTTAACCACAGTTTAGGGTTCAGATGTAGTTCTAAATTATCTAAAATGAAAGTGGAACCATCCAGCCTTCCTGCTGCTTTGCTGGGAGAGGAAAGAAGGGAGAAAGCATGAAAGCACAAGGCTCACCGTGGCTCATTCTTGTAACCCTAAACTATGGCTTAGTGTTACGTGCAAACTGGATCCATGGGGCATCAGTGTATTTTTTTCATGATTTAGTCACTCTCCTGCTGTTACTTCGGCACTTGGGATCTTCTAGCAGGGCCCTCGTGTTGCTGTTGAATTTCTTTTTGTCTTGTTTGTACCGTTCTCTCTTCTTCAGCATCCAAATTACAGCCTTTGTGAGCTGGTTCAGATGCCAGGCTGAAACGGGGTTGTGGGCTGTGCCTACAGCTTTATATGGCCTTAGTCATAGGGAACACCTACCTAGGATCAATAAGGATACATTGGCTTTAAATTTCCTAAGTTTTAAATTTTCCCCATAACTGCAGCGTAGTTCCAAGACACTAATGAACAAATGCATAGAACCTTCTCTGGTTTTGTTTTTTAAAAAAAGTAATTTCTATTTGAAGTCCAGAGTACAAAAGTTCACCACAATATGAAGTTTACTGTATATTCTCCATGATAGCTGAAAATTCTATGTTGTAAGCAGTAACTGGCAAAAAAAAAATGGAGAATGGTATCAGGTAGTGGTAGGTTGTGAAGATTCAACCAAGAAGAATTAAGTACCTGTTACATATTACACTCTTCTTCTGGTTTTGTTTTGTTTTTTGGATGTGCGGTGAAAGTTGGTTTGTCCATAATTATCTAGTTGGACCCTCAGAAACTTTGCAAATAAAACTATTGTTGTGAGGGGTTTTTTGTTTGTTTGTTTGTTCTGTATTGGTGCACTTTTCCTTGGCTAGTTATCTTTTTAAAAACAGCTCTGAAAAAAATGTTTAGTGCAGGTTGTAATGGTCACCAACTCCCCATCCAAAATGTCACTCTATGCTCTTTACGTTGCGAGTGCTGAAAGAGAGAGAATGTGTGCAAGCGATGTGGATCTCCAATGCCATGGAAAAACTCCTTGACTAGCTCCTTTCATGTCGTGAAATCATTGTGGGCTTGCATGTCTGACACCTCAATATCAGTTTCAAGCCACACCGGGATCTCTGCTTTCAAGCCATGTCGCTGAGTGAGCTGTTGGAGGACTTCCAACCAAGGCCTGTGGCATCCAAATGGCAGATGAAACAAATGGCTGAATGTCAAACCCTTGCTGATTTGTTTGAGATAATTCAAACAAGAGAACAGGTCCTTTCCTGGCTTCATTTCATGTCGATCTAGATTGCAATGTGTGCTTTTCAAATAATGAATGTGTAAAGCAATTGCAAGGGAGGTGTCTAGAAATTCTGACTGGATCAAGCTGACTTCTGTGATGAATTGAATTTGGGACAGCTGGTTTTGCAAATCATTTCTTTAGATTTTCCTTCTGATTTGACACGTTTCCATTGTTTCAGTTGTCCATAAATGGATATGATAGAAAGCATAATTAGACTGAATTTGTATGCACTGTTTTATTCATAGGCAGCCTTTATGACTCAGGAATTGGTAGCTTGAGTTGAGAGTAAGTTAGGTGCACACTATATTGTCTTCTAAACAGAGAGCAGCAAGGAAGCCAACAACAGTGGACAGATAATCTTGGGGCCATTTTCCCACTCGTAGGATTTGTAGAGTTGTCATGTCAGGTCTAGTGCCATTAAGAAAAGTAAGCAACCATAGATAGCTGGAGCAACTAGGAACAACCACTTGGAAAAGCCCATACCAAGACCAGACTAGGCTGTAGCATCTGGACAATCATGGGCTAATTTTTCATATTTATTTTTGGCCCACTAAGGGAAAGGAGCTCAGGTGTTGGACAAAACTCCCAACTGCTGTCTCCTGGCTAGTAAAGCCAAGTGACTTCTCTGGAGAGCTTGGGGTGATGAAACAAGTGGGAGAAACCAGCCTGCAGACTTGATCATTAAGAGGGGTACCCAACTTTTTCAGAGCCACTTGTCTTGTCATCCAACAAGAGATTCAGCTGCCCACCACCCTTCCTCACTCTAAAAAAGGTCCTTTGGGGTCCTTGGAGTGAGGTATATGCTAAGCAGGGTGGCCATGAAAGCGCCTGTGCTGCTGCGGTGGTTTGTAGCTGATGGTACCTAAAATCCCTGGGAGCAGAGGGGTTTCAAATCAGCATAATGTCAGCACAGGCACTTTCACGGCCACCTTGTCCAGAATGCCTTGCCCTGAGGTTCACCATGGATCTTCCTAGAGATTGGCAGGGGAAAGCAGACATCGAGAGCCGTACGACTGGCCAGGTGGGATGGAGTGGGGATGGTCCATCAAGGAGCCAGGTGGGATGGAGTGGGGATGGTCCATCAATTTCCTCACACCTGCTGCCTTGCTTTGCCTAATGCACAGATGGCCACACTTGGCCCTCCAGCTGTTTTGGGACTACAGTTCCCATCATCCCTGGCCACTGGTCCTGTTAGCTAGGGATGGTGGGAGTTGTAGTCCAAAAACAGCTGGAGGGCCAAGTTCCTAATGGAACGGCCTGCTGTGGACAAAAAGCACTACTGTCTTTTCTGGATTGAGTCTTGTTTATTGATCCTCATCTTGTCCATTACTACATCCAGTGCTATTTTTCTAGAAAAAGAGGTGCTAGGACTTGCCATGAACGCCTCCCTTGTTCTCTTACAATGGCAGTGGTGCCAACCTGAGAGGTGCCAAAACTGAGTTCCGGTGAGTTCTGGCTAAAAGTAAGCCCTGCCTACAACCAGATGCTGATTTAGAACACCCACAACCCTACTTATACAGTGGTACCTTGGGTTACAGACGCTTCAGGTTACAGACAATTCAGGTTACAGACTCCACTAACACAGAAATAGTACCTCAGGTTAAGCACTTTGCTTTAGGATGAGAACAGAAATCGCGCTGCGGCAGCAGGAGGCCCCATTAGCTAAAGTGATGCCTCAGGTTAAGAACAGTTTCAGGTTAAGAATGGACCTCCAGAACGAATTAAGTTCTTAACCCAAGGTACCACTTTATTTGATTGTGGGGGACAGATGGGTGTCGTGATAATCTGTGTATTGGTGATACTCAACCTCTCCAGATGACTTCTGGCAGTGTATCTAAACGGGAAACATGTATTTTGGTTGTAGTCCTGGGATTCCTGGTGTTTTTCATGTGTGGATTTTGGTTTTAAGCAGCTTCCTCCCATTGCATGAAAGCTGCCTGAAACACTATGTGGATAGCATTGTATGGACTATATTCATTTATATTTTGTGATACTGTATTTTTAGGGTTTGAAGATCTATCAACTAGATTTGGTTTAATCTAGAAGGGTGAGATCTAAACCCAGGGTCTTTAGGTCCTGGTGTGTTAACTGCATGAGGGAATGGGGAGGGGAGATAAACTTTATAATTCATTTTCTATCTCATTCAGTAGGTTAAAGAAAGGATCTGAAACCCCTTGCTTTGCCATCTTGTTCTAGTCTTGACTGAACACAAAGGGGAGAGATACCTGACTGGGGGCCTAGAGTACCACCAATAATATTTAAAGCAAAACACTCCATTCTGCTGAGACACAAAATAGACACCAAATTTGCCTGCAAACACCGCCTACCAAAAAAGTAAAAAGTGCAGGATTCACCCAGAGTTAAAAAGACTAGGATTTCCATGCCTACAGTGACACCTGCAGTATATTATGGAAGCACTGCCAATCTGTAATTATGATTTCTATTTTTTTTCCTTACAGCTGTACGCCGAGGGAGACTCTCTGTCTGTAAAACATGTTAGTTATGCTGGTTTGAACTAGTGGAGAATCTGTCCTGTACATAATAGTAATAGTGATATTTATGAAGTGCTTTTCCAGAGTGCTTCACATAGAAATCCTGACAGCAACTTGTAAGGTTCAGCGTTATAATTCCTATATGAGGGACCTGCAGTGAAACATTGCAGTATGAAATGCTCCTGTTCACTTGTAGAGTCAGCCATGCCCTTTTTTTTCTTAGGAAACTCAATTCTATTCCTCTTTTCTGCACAGTTTTTATTTTTCCTGCTCCAATAGTAAGGCACAATTCCTTGACCACTGAACATATTCACTTTGGGTCCCCCCCCTTCTTAGTTTTTGTTTTACCAGATACTCTTGGGAATGCCAGGGTTCTGCCATGCTTGCTGGTCCCTCCCTCTTGTCTACCATTTTGAATCCCTAACCATGGGCACTTCCATCAGAAATAGGAATTGATATTACAGGTTGAAAGAATAGTGGCGTAACTACACCTGTGGGAATGTTGAGGGTGGCAGGAGAGGATATATTCTTTATTAATATCCTTCCTAACTTGCGCTAGCAAGTTTCTTCACTTAGCAGAGTGCATCCCCCTTCTTACGCAGCAGAAAGCTGGTTGCAAACTCGTGTGAGTTTCTTAAGACAATAAGCAATTCAATCTAGGGAGATTACCTGGGGGACTGCTGTGACAGCAGTACGGTCCAGGTGATGCAGGAAGCAGACAGGACGAACAGGAAGGTCGAAAAGAGGAGAGGTGGCTGCATGACTTGGCCTTTTACCAGGTCTGGAAAGGTCATGCCCACCTACTAGTCACATGCAAGGAAGGATGCTCCAGGCCAGGAGGAACAGGAAGTTTTGACTGGCTGGACCAAACATTCCCTTGCATGTCCACTCTAGCAAAACAAGGAATGTTGTACTTGACTGCTCCCAGTGGATTACATCCCACGTGGTCATGGTGAAAGCTGAACCGGGATGTTCTCAGCTCACATTCATGCCCTGCCCAAGCAGGTGACTTGGTGTAAAAGGATGTCAGAGAATTCTGACAAAAACAAGAGCAGAAATTGCCAATGCCTGCTTATTCATCCTGAGAATAAAATTGTTCTTGTCTGCTGCTGTTGCTTTCCATTTGTAAATGAGATGTAATTGAAACCTGAAGGTGGAACCATTGTTTTGTTTGCGCTTTGGTGTTCAAATGTCTAACCTGTGCAACATGAACCTTAAAGCAGTGTCTTTTCCACACTTCTTCCCCTGTGCTTTTGCCACTCAACCCTTCTGTGCTCTGGAAGATCTCAGACAGGATCTAAGATGCACTCTTAGGACAGGTGGTGGAGCTAACTCCTCAGCGTTGCTACCCTGTGCAAAACTGAATGGATCAGTTGCAGAGAATTGGTGGAAGTTAGCTAAGAGATGTGATGTGCCCCCATCTCCTCAACCGTTCTGGCTATTTCAGAATGCAGAATCAATGAAAGCTCAGGAAAATTGTGTCGCTTTGTTTAATAGGTAAAAGGTAAAGGGACCCCTGACCATTAGGTCCAGTCGTGACCGACTCTGGGGTTGCGGCGCTCATCTCGCTTTATTGGCCGAGGGAGCCGGCGTACAGCTTCCGGGTCATGTGGCCAGCATGACTAAGCCACTTCTGGCAAACCAGAGCAGCGCACGGAAATGCCGTTTACCTTCCCGCCGGAGCGGTACCTATTTATCTACTTGCACTCTGTGACGTGCTTCTGAACTGCTAGGTTGGCAGGAGCTGGGACTGAGCAACGGGAGCTCACCCCGTCGCGGGGATTCGAACCGCCAACCTTCTGATCGGCAAGCCCTAGGCTCTGTGGTTTAACCCACAGTGTCACCCGCGTCCCTTGTTTAATAGCCATTGCTAATCTAATCCATTGGTGGTGAAGTTAACAACAAAATGGCTGAACTAAAACACACAAACTCTGTTTGAACATTTTAGTGTCCTGTGTGTTAGATATTTACATGGAGTATCTGTCTACCTTTGTAAATGAACTTCTGCTGACATTATATTTCATGTTTTTTGTGGGGAAGGATAATGTTTTGGAGTGCCCTTCCGAGGCTATCCGAATGGAGAAAAGTTTCATCAAAGCTGATATTCTGTGAAGCTCTGTCTGGGGAGCAGATACTGAGAGGAACCAAAGATCCTCATTTCGTCGCAATTGTTTGTTACTTTTAGGGTGGTTGCGTATGAACCGCCACAAAGGAGGAAACATGTCACCAAAATATAGGGCAGATTTGCATTTGTTCATTTACATGTCTCTTTATCTGTGCTCCTTCGGTGGGAAGTGTGGGATATAAATTTAATAAATGTCAAGATGGATATTTAGAAAGAATTTAATTTAATAAAAACGCAATCTATTAATAGAGCCTGGATAGCTCAGTTGGTTAGAGTGTGGTGCTGATAATGCCAAGGTTGCAGGTTCGATCCCCATAAGGGACATCTGCATAGTCCTGCATTGCAGGGGGCTGGACTAGATGATCTTTGGTCCCTTCCAACTCTACAGTTCTTTGATTCTGTGATTCATTACAGTGGGGAGAGGGTGACCTATGTGCTTGCTCAGTCTGCTGTCCTGGGGCTGCTAGCTGTTGATGGGCAGCTTCAAGGCCTCAGCAATCTTCTTATGGTTCTGTCTCTCTAATCTGAACTTGGACCAGAGCCCTAAAAATAGATCACTGTCCTTAGTAAATTCAGGTACTTGGCCTCTTGGATTATTATTTTTCATTCAGTTTAGGTATAAATTGATTATTTTAGCTTACCGTAAGCTTTCTAGGGCCAGTGGTTCTGATGCTGGCTGATATTTTTACTCTGGAAAAGATATTAGGGAAGGGGATTCTGTGGCCTTTCAGTTGTTGCTGGGCTGCAACTCCCATTACCCCTAACCATTGGTCATGCTGGTTCTACTGTGCGAACACCCTCCCCAAGGTTGATGTGTTATCTTTGCTGATCCATAGAATCATAAATGGAAAAGTTGCATGGGTAGCTGCTATAGATACCACCTTTTCACCTGTTTGTGTGCTCAATTGATAACTCCTCTTTCAAAAAAAAAAATCACCCCTTGAGTTCCAGTAATGGTGCTAAATATTGGAACTTCAATATCAACAAGCCTGACATTTCATCCCTTAAAAAAAATCATTTAATTGAATGCTAAAGATTTTATCTGAAGTTCTCAGGCAAATAGATACTTGTGAAAGGCTATTTGACAATTAGGAATAGTTCCTTGAACACTTAGTAGACCTGTTTTGAAATAATAACACAAATGCAATTGGTTTTCCTTGCTTATTTCTCCTGCACAAAAGAAGTTATCCTTGAAAATGGGTATTTGATTTTGATTGTTAGCAATTTGGGTGAGAGTCTATTTTGTAATGTGCTGTTCAAGGTGGGCTTCGCGCTAATGTCCTTGAGCTACATCTTTACTTCATTTTAAAATTGGGGTGCGATTAAGTCAAGTTCCCTTTCCTTGCAATTGCTAATGCTGGATTTATTTGTAGTAATTGTAAGCAGAGCCTCTCCAGACTGAGAGGGCGTTAAAGTGTCTGCAGGTGTCATGGCCAAAGGTATTCTAACAGCTCCTTCACAATGCCTGCCATTTACCAAGCGGGGTAATGTTGTTAGTAGCTGCCTTGGACTCTACTCCTGTCATTCAAAATTGTCTCAAGCACACACACACACACACAAAAACCCCACCTCCCAGTTTATGATCATAAAGACTGAAGATTTGACATTTCTATTCCATGGGCAGGGACGTACGAAGAGGGATGTAGGAGATGTGGGCCGCCCCGGCTGTCATCCCTGAGGTGTTGACAAATGGCACACCACGGGGGGTGGCACTGGGAGTGACATGGTGGTTCAGCCCTCACGCTGCCCATGCACTCCATGCAACTTTAAAACAGCATAAAACAGCATAGAATACAACATAAAATCAATAAAATTCAAAAATTCAGGGGTCATTTTTGGGGAAAAACCCAACCCAGTCAGTAGACATCGAATGATCACCAGGGCTAACTGGCCAAGTTGGTCCTACTAGGGCCAGCAAGGAGACCAGGGAAGAATTAAAAGTGGGGTCCCAGAAAGGGTGTCTTCATAGAAGAGGAAAGGGAAAAGGGAATAGAGGATCAGGCTAATTCAGGTTGAAGGCCAGGTGGAATAGCTCTGTCTTACAGGCCCTGCGGAAGGAGATCAAGTCCTGCAGGGCCCTAATCTTGTGGGACAGGGCATTCCACCAGGTCGGAGCTGTCACTGAAAAAGCCCTGGCCCTGGTGGAGGATTCGTTAGGGCCCGGGACATTTAAGCTATTATTATTCATTCTGCACTAACTGCAGTTTCTGGTCAAACTCGAGGAAAGCCCCACATAGAATACATTGCAGTAATCTAATCTTGGAAGTCACCGGTGCCTGAACTACTGGGGTCAGCCCCTCCTGATTCAGATATTATAGCGAAATAGAGTTGTGTGACATCAGCATACTGATGTGTATACAGCAGTGGCGTAGCGTGGGGGGTGCAGGGGGGGCTGGCCGCACCGGGCGCAACATCTGGGGGTTAGGGAAATCCACGGGTTAGGGGGCGCGAATCCACGGGTTAGGGGGCGCAAATCCATGGGTTAGGGGGCGCAAATTACTTGCCTTGCCCCGGGTGCTGATAACCCACGCTACGCCACTGGTATACAGTTGGTTTCCAAAACTCCTGTCACACTTCAGTGTGACCAGGAAAGAAAACCCAAAGTGGGGCTGTGCAGGTGGCTCCCACCGTTTGTTTGTTTGTTTTTGGTTTTGAGACAAGATAAGCAGGATGCAATCTTTAGTGCATTTGAGAAAGGGCAAAGTATGGCTCTCACACCAGATCAGGGACGTCTTTACTATTGGGTGTAGTGGCGCAGCGAGCCAGGGTGCCAAGCAGTGGAGGGCACCAGGCAGAGAGTCTGGGGAGGGGAGAGCGGGGAGGTAAGCGAGGCGAGCAGGGGCTTGGTGCCTGTGTGCCTCCAGCGCCCGTCGGAGGCGGGAAGGCTCCGGATGCTTTCCCGCAGTCCGCAGCTCTCTCTGCTGGCTCCGCGACACACCACCTCCTCGGCTGCGTGGTGTGTGCTTGCATCCCAAGCTCTGCACATAATAAACATGACTCTTACCACCACTCCCCCCCATCCACTCTACCTTGAAAGATCTCCCGCTCAAGGCTACATGCTGTCAACAACTTTGGGGTCCTGGGAAACAGGGGAGGTCCTGGGAAACGGAGGAATATTTGCACCACAGCGCCGGATATGCTTAAGACAGCCCTGCACCAGATATTGCTGTTACTGAGGCAGGTTTAACATCCTTCCAGTGGTGTAGCGGTGGTTGTTGGTACCCGGGGTGCATGTGGGGGGGGGGGTCAGCCCGGCCAGCTGATGCAGCCATTGGAGGGCAGAGGGGAGCTCTGGACCCATCTATGATTCCCTTGAGTTGTACCCCATGACATTTCCTTGTATAAACAAAATGGCTGCCATTGCCTCCTGTAGAGAATGTGTTGAACTTTGGGGACAGTGTTGGCAGTGGAGGAAAAAAACAATTTGCCTGCTCACCCTCTATATGCAAGGTGGGCTAACCTCTGCTTGGACACCCCCATTTTAGGGCTAAAGGGTGAGGGTAAAATGAAATAAATACATAAATAGCAGGATAACAGCTCACCTATTACTTCTGTGCTTTAGAAGATTGGAAATTGTGCATTGGAAATTGAATCATGCATTTAAAAAAAAATTGGGTGCATAAAAATAAATACATCTCTGGAAAGCAATTTCTTAGTTCAAATTGAATGCAAGATAATCTTGCTCTTCTGCCAGTTTGGCTTAATGAGTAAACATAGAACAAGAGGGCTTAAAATGTGATGGCTTGCTGCTTATTTTGTACATGATGCTGTTATGTGCAGCTGTATTCCAGGGATTGGCTTGCAAGATTTGGGGTGAACTTGCGTACAGTGGTACCTCGGGTTACAGATGCTTCAGGTTACAGATACTTCAGGTTACAGACTCCGCTAACCCAGAAATAGTACCTCGGGTTAAGAACTTTGCTTCAGGATGAGAACAGAAATCATGCTCCTGCGGTGCGGCAGCAGCGGGAGGCCCCATTAGCTAAAGTGGTACCTCAGGTTAAGAACAGTTTCAGGTTAAGAATGGACCTCCAGAACGAATTAAGTTCTTAACCTGAGGTACCACTGTATTTGTACAACCTCCACAGAATTCTCAGAGAGAGCGTTTCTACATGTTTATGTAACAGTCTTATTTGGTTTAGCATGTTTTGGTTATTTGGTTTAGTGTCTCGGGCAGCAAATATGAAGAGACTGATTGACAATATGCATCCTTAAGCAACTGTATATGTGCCCTTGGAGAGCTGGTCCAGTCAGGGCCCCCAAACCATGTACGTACAGTGAGAACATGTGTATCCTAGAATCGTAGAGTTGGAAGGGACCCTGAGGATCATCTAGTCCAACCCCCTGCAACGCAGCTGTCCCGTATGCAGATCAAACCTGAAACCTTGACGTTATCAGCACCACACTCCAACCAACTGAGAAGCTACCACAATTGTTCACTCACATCTATGTAGTTACTGTGGGAAGCCCCATTTTATCCACAGCAATCCTATATGCCGTATAAAGTGAGACGCTGCCCTTCATTCCATTTTAGAGAGCCAAGCGCACAAAACCTTTCAGCAGGAGATAAAAATTCGATAAATATAATTGTGAATTGTAGACTGGAAATTCCGGTGTAGCATCCATGTAATCCCATGGCACATGAAGTTATTATTATTTTTTTAAAAAGGTATCCGCTCTGAAATCTTGCTTGGCCCTTTCCCCTGCATTTGTGCCCTGGGTGGGTCTTCGCAGGGTCTGAGGAAAGTTCAGGTTATAGGCTTTGAGCAGGGCTTCAAAAGCAGCTGAGAGGCCGGCGTAGCCCATCTAAGGAGGTGCACAGCATCTAAGCAGAGAGTCCCGCTTTTCTTCTCAGTGCTTGGCACGAACCATTACCATGACAAAAGAGGATTATTGACTTTCATAGCCACCCTGCCTTTGATTCAAGGATCGCTTTGATTCAGGGCTAGCGGCCTTCGCTTGCAGCATTCGGCACCCGAGTCTCCTGCATCAGGTGAAGAAAGGCGAGTGCAGAAACGGATCCATTGTGCCAGAGTACCCACAGCGTGAGTGGCTCGAGTGAGTACGGCAGGTCGAAAGGATCCCTAGAGACTATTAAAAACAGCCGAGAGGAGAGGAAGACCTTCTCTCCCTGAACTGTAATTCAGGGAGCTGAATTGCTTTCCAAACGGAGGGTGGGGAAGAAACAAACACGCACAACACACTCTGAGCGAGAAGATGAGGCAAACGGATCGGATGGAACAGATGTGGGAGCTTTTGTTGAAAGGCCTCAGAGGCTAGCGGGGTGGCGATAGGCTAATTTGAGGCGCATAATGCCGGGGCCCTTTCATATGCAGAGCAGTGCTTTGATCCGGCCTGGATGAAAGTGATGAAAAGTGGAGAGGATGGCTGGGGGTCTTTTGTCTTTGACAAAAAAGGCATCTGCCGGGCTCTAACCCTCTCATACCCCACCCCCTTGGCCTAGCAGGCTGCTCCAACAATGCTGGCAAAAGGGACAAGTGTCTCCCCACCCCTGCCCTGACAGCTGAAGAAATCTCAGCCAGGAGAATGAAGCCTGGAGCACTATGTTGACTACAAAGCTTAATCAATTTTTTCCACACTACCAAAAATTGGGGACAGGGAGGAGGGAGAGATGGTAGTGGAAATAGGGAATTGTGTGTGTGTGTTTGTGGGGGAAGGTTTCAAATAAAGTTGTTACTTTTGTTCTCCCAGTGCATCCTTTCAGAAGATGCTTTGATGTTGGTGTGAATGCATTTTAGTAGGGATGGTGCATCCTTGTTCGGGTTGTGGGTGGGGTGGGGGGTGAGAAATATTTTTGAAAAGGCAACAAACTTGGCTTGGCTTCCTGCAAGCCAGTCCAAGGAAGGTTTTGGAATAACAAATGCAGCACAGTGTAAGGGAGCAAAGGGCGGGGGGGGAGGAATCTGTATTCTGTGCAGTTTATTCGGGGGATAACAATAACAACAGTTGTGTGGGGTTTTGTTGTTGTTGTAAAAGTGTGGTATATATTCTGGTTAGTCAGTTCACACTTTCCAGCTGACTGCTTCTTCCTTGCCTAACTTCCCTCCACTTTTGTGTTAGTGAGTAGCAGAACTACCTATATGCAGAACATCTGTTGGGAATAGATTTCCCAATATTGAAAATCTGCTTTACTGTTGCAAAATTGCTTATGCAGGACATGTGTCGATGGCCACTTTTCATCTGGGTCTATAATTAGTACACTGGATTCTTTGTAGGAGGCTCAACCATGAAATGGCATGCATGGCATATAATGTTTGTAAATTCTGTTGTATTTCCCGCCGTCCTGGGACATTATAACCAGTTTCACCCCAAGTACTTCTCTGAAAGACTTGAGACTTTCTGCTTACCCAAAATAGAGTATTATACAGCTGCAAGAATATTCTGTTAAAGGACCAAAGTTGTCACCTTGCTTTAAGGGTGGGTCCGCTGAATCAAATACCGACTTTATAATGAAAAATGTGGATGGGGCAGGGAGACCAGGTTCTGTATCTTATAGTATGAAATCGGTCTTTTGAACTATTTTCTAATTTGGCAGTGTAGGGGAGGTAGGTTCAAGGATGGTCCATGAGGAATTTGGAATAGAAAGGATATTATATGGCTTATTGGGAACTTTATAAAATGTATGATGGAGAAGTTGAGTGGCACGGTGCATTTTTCATCCACAGATTTTCTGGGCTGCTTTTGAGGAAAAACTTGCTCTGTTTGCACTACATCTTTTTTTGGAAATTGTTGTGTTAGGTCAAAGGGAACATCTAGTATGTGCTCTTACCCATGAGTTGTGTGACAGGTTTGTAATTTTTGTTAAGTAGGCATTTTTGTGGCCAGTGTTTACCATGCCCAGGCTCAGTGCGGACCTGCCGTGAGAGAAAGTTAAATATAGGGAGGGAGTGTAATGTAATGTAATGTAATGTAATGTAATGTAATGTAATGTCAAGTGAGGGACATTGGGGAAGTGTGGCTGTGGCTTCATGTGGGACACAAGGGCATTTTGTGGTAGGGGAAGGAGGTGTGTGTGAGAGAGGCAAGTACAAACCAGGCCTAAGCCACGAAATGTTTACAATTCAGGTAGGCAAAGTGGTTTAGAAGATAGGTGTGGAAGGAGGCCAGGAGATGAGGAAAACTATTTGGAGAGGCATGGTGTGGAGAAAATAATATCTGAGGTGCACAGCTGTATACGTAAACAAGGAGTTAAAAATATAAATTATTTATTTTTACATTTTATGGATTTAAATACATGTCAGCACTCCTGATTCATATTGGGACCAAGGCGCTAGCACAGGAAGCTTAACTCATCCTTGTGTGCCATTTCTCTAAATAAATGCACCTCGGAGCTGCCAGTTGCCCATTGGGCAAAATGTAAGCAGTGTATATGGTACCTATATGGTGGCGCTGTGGTCTAAACCACTGAGCCTCTTGGGCTTGCCAATCGGAAGGTTGGTGGTTCGAATCCCTGTGATGGAGTGAGCTCCTGTTGCCCTGTCCCAGCTTCTGCCAACCTAGCAGTTCGAAAGCATGCCAGCGCAAGTAGATAAATAGGTACCGTGGTGGCGGGAAGGTAAATGGTGTTTCCATGCACTCTGGCACTTGTCACGGTGTCCTGTTGCACCAGAAGCGGTTTAGTCATGCTGGCCACATGACCCGGAAAGCTGTCTGTGGACAAACGCCGGCTCCCTCCGCTGGAAAGCGAGATGAGTGCCACAACACCATAGTCACCTTTGACTGGACTTAACCGTCCAGGGGTCCTTTACCCTTACCTTTTTACCTATACACAGAGGAAGCATTTTAACTGGGAAAACCGCTGAGAGGAGGGGAGTTGTTATCATTTCTCCAATGCCACGCACTTGCTCCAGTTATACACACGTGTCCATTGCACTTTTTAAACTTTATTTTATTGCATTGTATAAAAAAACTGCTGGAATTCTGATCTCAGATGTAGCAACACCGAGTCTGGTTTGATCCTGGAGCTAAAGTTGGTGTGGTATGTCAGTCCAGTGTATGTTCTTAAGTTCTACACGCTGACTTATTTCATGCTGCATGTTTAGTCAAAATTAAAACCTGCTAAGTTCTTTATTCAAACATTTTTGGGACAGCAGACTTGTGGACTTGCTCCACTCTGCTGGTAATTTCTAAAGAGTTAGTTAAATTCGTTTTAAACAGAGCCAGCTTCTTGCAAAGGTCAATCTTACATGGTTCACAAACTACTGCGGAGCAGAATCATTTTCTTTTAGAATCCTGTTCTTTCTGTAAAGAGCTCAGGGTGGTGTATCCTGTGAAAGTAGGTCAGAGTGAAAGAATGTTTATATTTTTGGGGGGAGTGCAGCTGTGGAAGGGAATATTATACAGATGTGGAACGTGTTTTGTGTGTGCATGTGGGGAGATGTGTGCTGTTTGTTGATTGGGGTGATTGCCACGCCCACTTTGGCCACACCCACTTTTGCCTTGGCCACGCCTTGCATGTCATATGGCCAATTTAGGGTCAGCTGGGAGGGATTCCATCTTTTGGATTCCTCATCCCTAACCCCATCCCTTATCTGTCTCTGTCTATCTATCTATCTATCTATCTATCTATCTATCTATCTATCTATCTATCTGTCTATCATCTACTATAATTAAGTTGTTTAGAGGTAGCATAGTGTAGCGGCCTTGTTTGACCTATGAACCAGGATAATAATAATAATAATAATAATAATAATAATAATAATAATAATAATTTATTATTTATACCCCGCCCATCTGGCTGGGCTTCCCCAGCCACTCTAGGCGGCTTCCAACAAAATATTAAAATACCGTAATACATCAAACAGTAAAAGCTTCCCTAAACAGGATTGCCTTCAGATGTCTTCTAAAAGTCTGGTAGTTGTTATTCTCTTTGACATCTGGTGAGAGGGCATTCCACAGGGCAGGTGCCACTACCGAGAAGGCCCTCTGCCTGGTTCCCTGTAACTTGGCTTCTTGCAGTGAGGGAACCGCCAGAAGGCCCTCAGTGCTGGACCTCAGTGTCGGGGTAGAACAATGGGGGTGGAGACGCTTCTTCAGGATAGTCCCAGTTCATATTTTTGCCTCACTAGGTAGCCTTAGGCAAGATGCTATTCCCCAGCCACCATCTGCAATATAAGGATAATGCTAATTTATTTAAGGAGTTGATATAACGGTTGTTAAGGTAATGTGTTTGAAATGCTTGGACTCTCAAAGCACTATAGAAATGCTAAGTTGTTGCTTTCCTTATTGGAATTTTCTTTTTGAAGCGAATCATGAAAAAGGAAACTTAAGGATTTGGACTTTTGACACTTTGTTAATTTTTGGGACCCACTTCTCGATTAAGTTTGCATTTTATCCGTTCCGTCTCCCCTTTCCATTGGTCAAAACCTTTTGACAAAGGAAAAAACAACAACACCTTTTAGAATTCACAGGCTCTGGAATTCTCCCTTGTTATGAAAGCCTTTGACTGTAGGTCACTTAACTGTGTACCAAAGATAAACTCTTCACAAAGGGCACACTGTTTGACGCTGCACCTGGTATCGCAATCGCCCGACATGATAACGTTTGCTAGAACAAACTATACTGGGAAGCTTTTAGGTTTTGCTTCTGCATAAAGGCCTTCCATTTATAACAGCTATTATCTTTGTGTGATCCATCTGCCATAAAGGGACCACTGTTTACAGAACATAAAAGAATATCAGTTATTTAACTGCAACCTTATTCATTGCCTCGATAAGCCATATTGTACCCCATGTAGGTGCTATCGGGTTGCAATGGCACTCACACATACATACAGTGAACTATGGCTTCATCTACATGGGATTCTGCTTCTATTCGCAGCAGAATCCTATGTGTGGTTACTCAGGGTGATATTCAACTATGTTTTACTCAAGAGTAGACCCACTGAAATGAATGGCCATGGCTAACTTAGGTGCATTAATTTCAGTGGGTCTCCTCTGAGTAAAGGTTTGTTCAGTACATCCTTTGGACATAAATGCTGGTATGTTCAATGGAACTTACTCCTGGAATTGCCGTTTTAGAAAGGATACCTAGATTTAAGCAAGCCCCAGTGTGGAATGAGAACTGCACAATGCAACAGAAAAGTAGAGAACCATGGAAGCCTATAGGTGTAAGATAAAAATATTAACAAATTGATTAGTGGATTTCCTGGTGCGTTCTGAACATTGTATTCTTTGTGGGAAACTATTCGACGTATTAGTAACAGAAGATTCAAAATCAATATGCTGATGTAATACTGTCCCTAGCGCAGCTGCTGCCAAATTAAAACTGCTTCTTCAACTTCTCATGCATTAAACTTGTACTGATAATCAAACTTGAGGTGAACAGCTAATCACCGAAATCCCCCCTCTCTCTCATTAATGTCATTTTTCATGTTAAGCAAAAAGGCAGGTTGCAATCATGAGCAAAGTAATGGTGAAGGGGACGGTCTGCTTACCCCCCCCCCCTTTTTGGACATCTACATCCTTGCCTTGGTTTTGCTTACAAGTTGTCCTTATATCCCTCTTCCCCCTCCCTACACAGGAAGACACACCGATCCCTACATACAGGTCCCAATATCTTTCCTCTGTTATCATAAGAGAGGCAGCTGTGGAGGGGAGAGGGAACAGTTTTTAGTGAGGGGGGGGGAAGAGAGAATTAAATATCCCTTATTTTTCTATAGGGCTCTGCTCTGTGTACCTCCCTGAGACCCTAGGGTATAGGGCAGTATATAAATTCTAATAATAATAATAAATAAATAAACAATACTCAAGACTGTAGCCTTTCAAAGAAAGCAAATAAAATAAAACAAAACAAAAAACTTTCAAAGAAAAAAACCCCCTAGGGAAATCTTCCCCACAACTGCAAGCAGCACATAGTGCGGCCATAAGAAGTATACAGTGCACATTGTGGGAATGTTCAGGGAGGCAGGAGAGGATATATTATTAATATCCTTCCTAACTTGCGTTAGCAAGTTCCTTGAATTAGCAGAGTTTACATTCCCCCTTTAACGCACAGCATATAGCTGGTTGCAGGCTTGTGTAAGCCTCTCACTATCATACAATTCAATACTGGTAAGTTCTCTTTTATTCCTCTTAAGAAGAATAAAGACACAACAATCTTATTTAAAGTCAATAAAAGTTTACTTATATCAGTTCACAGTTGGATCCCTGAAGGCCGACTTAGTTACAAATATATACGTACATGTGGATCTACCCCATATGTATGGGGGAATAATCCCAGTGACTGCAAGCTAACAGTCACTGCAGTTCACACAATGAAAGGAAGATGGAAAAAGAGAAAGTGTGGCAGCATGCCTTGTCCTTTTATTACCTGGACAGGTAAGGTCATGCCTACCGCTAGTCACATGCAAAAGGAAGGATGTTCCAGCCCAGGAGGAAACAGGAAGTTTTCGACTGGCTGAACCAAACATCCACTATAGGAAAACAAGGAATGTTGTACAGTACTTGACTGCTTCTAGTAGATTACATCCCACATACATCTTCCACCAAAAAAGCTAGTCAGTCTTGCAACATACCAGTAAATGGCTCGTGCATCCTAATTGTTAGGTCATTAGGAGATTTATTGGTGTTAAGCCATAGTACTTCACATGTTGATAAAAATGATCTTTCTGTGAATTGGAGGTTTGGGTGGTTAAAGATACACGCAGGGTTTAGCTAAGATTTTTATCCTTTTATATATATATTTCTTAGCTAATGCATTTAAGGACTTATGGGGAACTCTGCCTTTTCCTCCTTTCCCCCTTGCCTAGGTGATCTTTGCTTTGAATCAGACTCTTTTGCAGCAAGAGAATCTCCGAGCAGGCAGCCTGCAGATCCCTTATACAACAGAGGACCTTATCAAGCATTACAACTGTGGGGACCTCAACTCCATCATCTTCAATCATGACACTTCTCAAGTGAGTCTTGCCCCCGTCCCCTCATGCTTCACACATAACTGTTGACCAGCCTCTCCTGCTAGCTAGCCTGTATTCCCAACAAATAAGAATATTTATAAGGAAGACTTTTTTCTTTTTGCAATTTTAAGTAGTGTGGATTTTTTGCCTGTTTGTATTGCAGTCCACAATTCTCCTTCTACAAGTGTCTTTGCTGCTGTTTCATGATAAGGTTGCCTCTGATATGTTAAGCAGACAAGATGGAGGGATGGTGATAATAATGAGGGCACTGAATGTTTTTTGTTGTTGTATGAAAATAAAATTGACACCTTTGGTCAGTTTGGTACTTGGGGTTAATACTGGCTCTTCTTTGACCCACCTGTATCAAAAAACAATTTGAAAGGGTAAGGTGAAGTTAGGGGACGGATGTAAGTTCCAAAATGGTGTGTGTGTGTGTGTGTGTGTGTGTGTGTGTGTTAGCTTCCACATTCTTGCCAGCTGAAACCATTGCTGTCATTCATGCTTCGGTCATGTCAAGATTGTGAACTGCTCTCATGTGCTCAGTTTGGGGCTCCCTTTGAAAGTGGTCTAATATATGGGTAGGCAAACTAAGGCCCGGGGGCCGGATCTGGCCCAATTGCCTTCTAAATCTGGCCCGTGGACAGTTTGGGAATCAGTGTTTTTACATGAGTAGAATGTGTCTTTGATTTAAAATGCATCTCTGGGTTATTTGTGGGGCACAGGAATTTGTTCAAAAAGGTAAAGGTAAAGGTACCCCTGCCCGTACGGGCCAGTCTTGACAGACTCTGGGGTTGTGCGCCCATCTCACTTAAGAGGCCAGGGGCCAGCGCTGTCCGGAGACACTTCCGGGTCACGTGGCCAGCGTGACATCGCTGCTCTGGCGAGCCAGAGCCGCACACGGAAACGCCGTTTACCTTCCCGCTGGTAAGCGGTCCCTATTTATCTACTTGCACCTGGAGGTGCTTTCGAACTGCTAGGTTGGCAGGCGCTGGGACCGAGCAGCGGGAGCGCACCCTGCCGCAGGGATTCGAACCGCCGACCTTTCGATCGGCAAGTCCTAGGCGCTGAGGCTTTAACCCACAGCGCCACCTGCGTCCCTTAGGAATTTGTTCATTTCCCCCCAAAACATATAGTTCGGCCCCCCACAAGGTCTGAGGGACAGTGGACCGGCCCCCAGCTGAAAAAGTTTGCTGACCCCTGGTCTAATAGATCCATCACAATAACTACTACTCATCAAACAGGCATGGCTTGATATGAACATTCCATGTGTTTTGATATTAGCACTAGTTATACCAGTATGATTCCAGGACCAATCCAAGGTTCTAATTTTGTCCTACTGAAGCCCTCTGTGTCCTGAATATCCTGAGGAATGCCCTTCCCCTCCCATATGCTCTCTCAGTCCCTGAGCCTCTGCTCCAAGTGCCATCTTTTTGAGAACTGAGATTGTTCAGAACCTTTTATTTGATTGTGGCTTGAGAGCAGTGGAATGCTTTCCTCCCAAGTGGTTCAGTTATGTGCCTCTTTACGTCTCTCTTTGGAGACATGTAAAAAGTCTGTTCCCTTGGCTTCCAAGAGTGAAGTGGACTATGTTTTTTTTGACTGTCTCTTTCTGGTTTTGTTTTAAAATGGTTTTAATTTTTTTTGAAAGGCATGAATGCCCTATAAATAGTTGAGAGCCTTTGATTAGCTGATGATGATTCAACATGCCAGCTGGTGGCATGGTTAGATATCTTGGTATTTGTCAGCGGTTTTGCCCCTGTGGGGCATTGTACAGGCGTAAATGGCAGGAGTTTAGCCCAGCTCAGGCCAAACCAATAAAAACCAGGGATACTAGCCACAGCATTCAAGGAAGCATTCTTGGACCAATAGACAAGACTGCATCAGCTGATACTACATGACCCCCTATTAAAAAAAAATAAAAAATACCCTGTTGCACTTTTTTGCTTGTCTGAGCATCAAATGGATTTAGTCTTGTCACCCAAAATTTCTCTTGTATTTTCTCTACCACTCTTGATTGCACAGGAGCCAGATTTGACAATATAGCTTTCCCCCCAAGTTCTGTTAATTTTTTAATTTTAAAGTGTTTTATTTCATTGCAAATGACAGCAGACTAGCAAATTTGAATCTGCCCAATTAAAACCTCCCCAATTAATAAAATCCAAAGTTTTCTCTATGTATTTTGTTACGTTCTGCTTGCTTCTATGGAATCAGTCATAGCAGCCACAGTGTAATAAAGATGATATTCAGAAATGAGCAATTGGGTGCTGGCAAAGCGATGGATAGGTCAAAGGCAGTTTGATTTATGCCTTGACTGGCTGTCTCTGGTTGCTAATGGAAAGTCCCAATATGCTGATAAGCGATGCAGTTTAAACACCTTCTGCCATGTGGCTTCGTATAGATAATTTCCAGTCTTGCATTTTAGAGCCACTTAGCCCTGGGAAGAGCTGGCAACAGCAGGCAAATGCTGAATGTGGCTGGATGAAAGCACACAGCCAATGCAAGTCTTGCTTTCTTCTGCATGAATTGCAAAGAGGGAGCTCTGCGGTGGCAGCAAACAGTGTGTAAACCTCACCTTTTAGGTCCTCTTCTTTCTTGTGCCAGAGCCTTGCATCCTGTGCATTTTCTTTCTTTCTTTAATACTGTTTTTATCCTGCCCGTCTTTGCTTAGGGCAAATCCACCAACCCTTACAAGGAGCAGACCTAGCAACCTATGAAAAAATGCAAGGGTTGGTTGATTTGCCTGTTAGTTATTGGGTATGGGAGTACAGTGGTATATTGTTATATGTAGACCATCTTGCAATACAGAAGCAACTGTTTGTTAGAAGCACCTACCATTGCAGCATTATAAGGCGCTGTGGTCTAAACCACTGAGACTAGGGCTTGCCGATTGGAAGGTTGGCGGTTTGAATCCCCGCGATGGGGTGAGCTCCCGTTGCTCGGTCCCAGCTCCTGAAACCTAGCAGTTTGAAAGCACGCCCCAAAGTGCAAGTAGATAAATAGGTACCGCTGTGGCGGGAAGGTAAATGGCGTTTCTGTGCGCTGCTCTGGTTTCGCCAGAAGCGGCTTAGTCATGCTGGCCACATGACCCGGAAAAACTGTCTGCGGACAAACATCGGCTCCCTCGGCCAGTAAAGCGAGATGAGCGCCGCAACCCCAGAGTCATTCACAATTGGACTTAACTGTCAGGGGTCCTTTACCTTTACTTTTTTAAGCTATAGAGCAGATGAGAGAGGACAACCTGTGCTATGTCTGTGGCTCACTTAGACAACTGGCAGTGTGCTAATTCTAACCTCCCAAACCCTACACAACCTATGCTGGATGTGCCATGTGGAATGCCTTGTTCAGGGAGCTGCTGTTCTGTGTTTCTTCCTTTTTTTCGGAAGAAAGAGCTGTTAGAGCCTTATGTGTCTTGGCACCCTTTACAATGGATCATGCTCTTTAGGGAAGTCTTGTCATGTTTGAGGGACTAGGTAGATGTTTCTGACCCACATCCATTCTATAATTATATTCAGTGCCCACTTGCAGTGGTGACCAGTAAATCAGAACAGGTACAAGGAAAGGTTGAAGGTGATGACATTACGTTATGTAATTTCCTTGCTTAAAAATATCTGGAGGCACAGGTTAGCCATAGCTTTATGCTCCTGTAACATCTAGTTGGGCTCTACTATTCGAGTTTTATTTGCATTCCCTTTCCCTTTTAATTTGTACTTCTCCCTTTCTCACACAGGTCCCAAATTTCATCAATTCCACTCTGCCACCTCACGAACGCATCACGGCTCAGGAGATTGACAACTACTTCCGCCAGGAGCTAATCTACAAGCGGAATGAGAGGATGGGCAAGAGAGTTAAAGATCTACTGGAGGAGTATCCGGACAAAAGTTTCTTCTTTGCGTTTGGAGCAGGTACGTTTTGCTTGCTGTGGTTTTTAAAGGTCAAATGGCAGTCACATTGGCCTGGCTGGTTCTTCTTGATCAGGCATAGGCAAACTCGGCCCTCCAGATGTTTTGAGACTACAATTCCCATCATCCCTGACCACTGGTCCTGTTAGCTAGGGATAATGGGAGTTGTAGTCCCAAAACATCTGGAGGTCCGAGTTTGCCTATGCCTGTTCTTGATGCTGCTCAGACACAATATTTTTGTAACACTATGTGCTGAACCATTGGGACTTCGATTCAGCTTGGCATTTTTGCATAGCACCATCCACTGTTTACTTGTACCAAAAACGTACCCCTCTTCTGGATAATAATAATAATAATAATAATAATAATAATAAATTTTATTTATAGCCCGCCCTCCCCAGCCGAAGCCGGGCTCAGGGCGGCTAACAACACTAAAATAGTGCACCATTCTAAAAACATTATAAAAATTAATTAAAATCAAAATTGATGGCAACCATAAATGGTTGTTGGAAATACAACTATTCTGTTCTTTTGGCTAACTGTGTGCTTCAAATCTGGAAGTCATTGCTTCATATCCAGCTTTTTCTTCTGATGCAAATTGAATAAGACAAGACATTTCTCCCTTCTTAACAGTGTACGGAACCATTATTTTCCATGTAGCTGTCTAGCCATTGCTGCGGCTTGCTATTTATAAACCATCTAATAGTTGTTCAAATCTTTTCCAGTCCGGAAAAGAGTATTAAATATATGTGTGGAGAACTTTAAAATGATTTGTCCTTGTTTTTTTCTCCTTTCTTTTTTCTTGCTGTCATGATTATAATGCCTTTGATAGCTTTTCGTTCCCTGTTTGGTGTTGAATCTCTATTGTGTGTGCAAATTACCAGATGCCAAGATAAGTCAACTCTACGATTCATTACACTTGTATGTGGTTTAGTAGATATCTCGCATGTCTAGTATTCTGACTGCCAACTTGTTCTCGCTATGTGAAGTTTCCATAAGAAGCTTTTCTAATTCCACAGTACCAGCAAAATGCATGTGGGTGTTACTCTATTTTTAGTGAATGTCCTGAAGGGTCCAGTAAGATTTTAGCACGATCCATAAACGGTTATTATTAGGATGGTGGTGGTGGTGGTAGTAGTAGTAGTAAATGCTATCTGATTAATCCTTCAAAGAGGCTCATCTAGTTCATCTTCTATCTAGAGGCTCATCTAGTTCTTCAGGAGCTTGTTACTGCATTTCTGACCCAGAGGAACCTCCTTGCTCCTCTACAAACCAGCAGATCTCCTGGAGGCCTTATTGCTCCTATCCTCATTAGAATGAATGATTATGGCACCTGTCTTGTGTATGCTTACCCTCATAAAACCTCCAGGCAGGGGCAAAAGTAGACTTTATTTCACCCGGGTCAAAGACCCAGTTTAGCACCCCTCCACATGCATTAGCGTACACACACACACAGAGAGAGGCTGGGCGCCTCAGTGGTGCCCCTCTGGACCCTTCCCCCTTGCTAGCCCCCCAGCCCCATAGCTATGGCTCTGCCTCCAGTCATTCTTGTACATTTTTGGTAGCGGGGGCGGGGGAAGTGTTTTTATTCATTTGAAAAGAAATGCAAGAAATTGATTTCAGTTTGATTTAAATATATATTTGGTTTTAAACGTTTTTGTTTATAACCTTAAGTGGTCTTCATTCTTGATGGCATTATATGTTGCTTCAGGTATTTTACAGAGACATGATAAACATTGCATTTACTTACAGTGGTACCTCAGGTTACATACGCTTCAGGTTACAGACTCCGCTAACCCAGAAATAGTACCTCCGGTTAAGAACTTTGCTTCAGGATGAGAACAGAAATCGCGCAGCAGCAGCGGGAGGCCCCATTAGCTAAAGTGGTTCTTCGGGTTAAGAACAGTTTCAGGTTAAGAACGGACCTCCGGAACGAATTAAGTACTTAACCTGAGGTACCACTGTATTTTTAAAACAACCATTAAAGGCCTAGAAGGCGAAGACTCGCAGGATCGAGGCAGTTGGTTTAACCGTATTAAGGCCTAACAAGGCATGGTGCTATGCTAAGAGCATCAACTAAAGTGCTGTGGTTGCAGGAGGTTTTGTTTGTTATTTTGGTTGGAAAATGTTTACATGCCAGGGAGATTCAGAATATTACATTTGCTTATTTTTTACGTAATTGCTATTGGTTTGTGTACACTGTATTTATTACAAACCTGTGTTACTTTACATGGGTAGGCATTTCCTTTTGTTTATTGAAGTTTGCTTTGTAATGGTCTGATGACTGGAGACAAATAAACTAACCTGAATCTAATTGTTAACAGGTGCTGCAGGGTGTTTCAGTTTTCATCAGGTTAAGTGGGGGTGGGTTATTAACAGTGTAAAAAAATAAAAATGCCACAGCATCCAAAGTAACGTATTTATCATCACATCTAGCTTGGCAGTGAGCTTTACATAGTGGGTTTTACATAGAGGGTTGCTCCATGTCTCCGAGATGAATTTATAGACGCTGATGAATCTCATTGTTCATCTTCTGATTCTCCTTTCTCACATTTCCCTTCCCTTATCTGTGTTCATTTTCTTTCTGGATCCTTCTCTCTCTTTCTCTGTTTTATTACATAGCGATCGTATGCATGCGCGTAATCAAAAGTAAGATACAGTGGAGCGTACTTCAGTCCCTGGTAAATGTGCGTAGGATTCAGTTGCTAGAGGAAAATTTCCTAGGGGCTAATTCTCTTGCTGCAGAATAATCACAGGAAAGGATATTGTTTAATTAAGCAGTTAATTTGAAGAAGGTAGGAAGGAACCACTTCCCCAGTAATTTAAAGGTCTTAGTTGCATGCTCTCTTTTTATGGTGGCTGTCATAACTGATGCTGTTGTATGAGCAGCAAATATAGGACTTGTTTCTGGGTGCAATTCAAAGTGCTAGTATCAAAAGGTTGTATGGTTTGGGCCCAGGAATATGGAATGTGGGACAGGGCCTTTTCAGTCATGGCACCTAAATTCTAGTTACCTTGACTGGGCAGAGTTCTTCTTCACCTAGCCTTCTGGCTGATTTAAGGCCCCATCCTGCTGCTGTTTTTAGCTGGTTGTGGGTTTGAGGTCTTGGCTTGCTTTTATAAATTCTATTGTATTATGTTTTAAGTTCTGATTAGGAGATGCCACATAGGGCCAACAAGCAGGATACATATATCAGTCTCCCCAGTGCTGTGTGAACTGGCCTTGTGCATCCAGTTCGAGGATATACCTGGACTGTGAACTGCAAAACATTGCATCAGAATCAATCCTTGGTGAGGTCAGGCTTAAAACTGATTAGATTGAGCGTGCTGTGCCAGTTTGCATATTGCTGAGTTCTTCAGGACTCTAGTGAGGAACCTCAAAGGAAACACAGTCCAAATTCCCCGACTTTCCCCAGAATATGCAGTGCACAGGTTTTCAATCAGTGTGCTGTGGCACCCTGGGGTGTCGTGGGCAACACTGGCCTCTGTACCTCTTTCCTTCCCTTCCTCCTCTGATGCCTACTTGCATCTCTGCCTCCCAAAGGCTTGCACAGCTGTTTGTTGCAGCAGCCCTGGCTACAAGCTTTGCAGGCAAATGGTGCCTCTGGGGCTGGCCAGGGGTGCTGGTTGCCAGGAGCTGAGGTGTAGGCAAGCAAGCAGGCGATGGAGCCAAGCCAGCCAGCCCACCAGCCCTTGCTGTTGGGAATGGACGGACAAGTCCTAGGCCCTTATGGGGCAATGTGAGGAGGCACCTCTCTTTGGGGCAGGGGTGGGGGCAGCTCAGAGACCAGGGTTGGCAGCAGCACGACTCTCAAGGAGAGGGAAGAGGAGAGGAAAGGAGGCTGAGGGAGCACTCCAGAAGGAAAGGTGTTTGAAAAAGGGTGAGAGGCTGCAAGCTACAGGCAAGGGTGACGTAATGGGGCTCCTGAGCCCCACAGGAGTGCCGCAGAAAGAATGTACAGTGGACACTTGTGTTGCGAACGTGATCCATGCGGGAGGCACGTTCGCAACCTGCAGCGCTGCGTCTGCTGATGAGCGGGTTGCGATTCAGCGCTTCTGTGCATGCGCAACTGCCTAAACCCAGAAGTAACGCATTCCGGTACTTCCGGGTTTTGGCGCATCCGTAACCCGAAAAAACGCAACCTGAAGCATCTGTAACCCGAGGTATGACTGTAGTTGGTCAAGGGAGCCGTGGACTCAAAAAGGTTGAAAACCTCTGATGTACAGTCACACCTCAGGATTAATACACTTCAGCTTAAATATTTTCGGGTTGCGCTCCGCAGTGACCCGGAATTAACGGAGCGTGTTACTTCTGGGTTTCTCCATTCGCGCATGTGCAGGCGCTTAAAATGACGTCATGCACAGAAGCGGCGAAACACGACCCACGCAGTCGCGTCTTACGTTCGCTTCAGGATGCGAACGAGGCTCCGGAACGGATCCTGGTTGCATCCAGAGGTACCACTGTAGTGCATAGGAAAGTTGTGCCACATCCATCATGACCAAGTGGCGTGGAATAAGAGCTGGTCCATCTGCACAGACAGCAGAGTGAAGTGGTAAAACAAATGGGCTGCAGGTAGGAGAAGCTCTTTCTGAACGCGCTTGCTTCCCTCTATGAGAAATACCAAACCAACAAACAAAAACAAGCATGAGAGAAGTCCTACCTCAGTTAATTTACTCCAGGGAATTTTCAAAAATATAACACATCTAAAACTTGAAGTAAGACTTCCATTTTATACTGTTAAAACACGAACCCCTCCTCCATATGTAACCAGGAGGAATGACAGTCTTAATTCCCCCCATCAATACAGTCATATCTTGGGTTACAGACGCTTCAGGTTGCGTTTTTTCAGGTTGCGGACTGCCGAAACCCAGAAGTACCGGAATGGGTTACTTCCGGGTTTCGGCAGAAGCGCTAAATCGCGCTTTATGCATGCGCAGATGCGCCGAATTGCAACCCGCGCGTGTGCAGACGCACTGCTGCGGGTTGCGGCTGCTGCAGGTTGCGAATGTGCATCCCGCACGGATCACGTTCACAACCCGAGCGTCCACTGTACTGTGGTACCTTGGGTTACAAACGCTTTGGGTTACAAACGCTAACCCGGAAGTAGTACGTCGGGTTAAGAACTTTACCTCAGGATGAGAGCAGAAATCGTGCAGCGGCAGTGGGAGACCCCATTAGCTAAATGGTACGAACAGTTTCAGGTTAAGAACGGACCTCCAGGACAAATTAAGTTCTTAACCAGAGGTACCACTGTATATACAAGCAGGAATGACAAGCCCAGCTCAGCAGCTCTCTGTTTTGTTTAGCCATTTCTGAGAGGCAGCAACATGATAATGGTGGGATTGTTGCAGCGGCACCCCCCCCCCAAAGCAGGCTTATGCTTCATGGAGGCAGATAGTGCATTCAGAGCTCCAGAGTTCATGGAAAGGCCACTCAGCCTAGACTCCCACAAAGAGAAAAGTGCTGAGTCACAATTCACCTGACATCTCCAGAAAAAGCAACTTGCTAACAAGCTCCATCTGAGACTTTTTGGAAACCAAATCAAGCCAGGAGAGAAGGAAGTAGAAGATTAAATTAGAAATATGTCGTTGGGAGAGCCAGGGGCTCGATCTGCCCACTCCCCCCCTGCAGGAGTTTCCCCACCTGCTTCCCTGCATAGCCCCCTGATTCTAAGGACATCTACTCTTCTTATGCTCCCCCCAAAAATATTTAAATCACGTGGTCCTTCACCTGTGCCTTTGCTTCTTTAAGCCACTTCCTCTTCCTCTAGTGAATGACAACAGAGAAGGTCTGCTGAAATTCATATTTTTTGTGCTTTAGGCAACTGGGATTGCAAAGAGGAAAGAGCCTCCATAGTTTTTCCACATAAAGCAGAGAGAATGTCTAAGGGAAGCAAGAAATTGCGCTGTTCTCCTGGTTCCATCCCTGTGCCCACTAGAGTGGTAAAGGCAGGGCTGCCCCCTAAAAAACATTTAGGGCTACTCTCATTTTGACTCAAGAAAACCACCATTTTATAGTTCAGAACAGGAAAAATAAATACAGTAAATGGACAAAAGTACAAAGAGTCATAAAATGTTTAGGGGCATGCGTCCCCCTGCATCCCCCCTGAAAAAAGCACTGGGTAAAGGTAAAGTACCCCATGATGGTTAAGTCCAGTCAAAGGTGACTATGGGGTTGTGGCGCTCATCTCGCTTTCAGGCCGAGAGAGCTGGCGTTTGTCCACAGACAGCTTTCCGGGTCATGTGGGCAGCATGACTAAACCACTTCTGGTGCAATGGGACACCGTGACGGAAACCAGAGCACATGGAAATGCTGTTTACCTTCCCGCCAGAGCGGTACCTATTTATCTACTTGCGCTGGTGTGCTTTTGAACTGCTAGGTTGGCAGGAGCAGGGACCGAACAACGGGATTCGACCCGCTGATCTTCTGATCAGCAAGCCCAAGAGGCTCAGTGGTTTAGACCACAGCGCCACTCGCATCCCACCAGAGTAAAGAGATCTCAAGCAGCATCGATTTCCTTCTCCCAATACTCAAGTAGTGATGACATCCTCCATACCTCCTTTCCTTCAGGATACACCAAGAATTCTTGACACAGTCTGCACTGCAGCTGACAGGTGGTGGTGGACAGGGACTCCTGCAACAGCAACATTAGGCAGGAAAACACAGCCTTAGCCCTGAGCTCCACAAATGCTTGCGTCTCAAGGAGAGTGGCTGCACTGCACAGAGCAGATGCTTCTGTCAAGGCCTCTGGCGCTGTTAACATGCCTTTGTGCCTTTGGTTTTCTGTGAACTCATAGGTAGAAACTAATGGTGCTGAACTTGCAACCCATGCCCTGTCTGAAATCTAGCCTTTATTTCTCCTCTCTCTTTTAATAGGTTGCTGACTAGGGACAAACTGTTCTTAAAATATATATATTTTGAGGGGGGGGGGAGGAACAGCTGTGCAATGTTCCAAGGAGCACAGAGAGGTGGAACAAAAAACATGCCTTCGCTTAGTGTCTGAGCATCTATTTACAATTGATAGATTTAAAATATTTATACTCTACCCTTGACAGCAGGCCTCCTAGGCAGCTAACCGTAAATGAAAACTAATATATCCTGTTCAGTTTTCCAGCCAGCCAGCAACATCTTCTTTCAATATACTCCATTCCATCTCTTCATTTCTCTCCTTCCCCAAACACTGAGCATGCTCAGTTCTTAATTTTAAATCCCTTTTAATACCCCTGCCTAAATATTTCTAGTACTGCTGATAACTTTTGGGTTCCCCCTTCTTTATGAGGATGGTGATCTGTTGGCTGCAAAAGGAATGGCACACAGAGTTGGGTTTGCTATTTTGTGTGTATGTTTGTGTGGTAAAGGTAAAGATAAAGGGACCCCTGACCATTAGGTCCAGTCATGGCCGACTCTGGGGTTGCAGCACTCATCTCGCTTTTCTGGCCGAGGGAGCCGGCATACAGCTTCCGGGTCATGTAGCCAGCATGACTAAGCTGCTTCTGGTGAACCAGAGCAGCGCACGGAAACACCGTTTACCTTCCCACCAGAACAGTACCTATTTATCTACTTGTACTTTGAAGTGCTTTCAAACTGCTAGGTTGGCAGGAGCTGGGACCGAGCAACAGGAGCTCACCCCGTCGCGGGGAGTCGAACCACCAACCTTCTGATCGGCATGCCCAAGAGGCACAGTGGTTTAGACCACAGCGCCACCCGCGTCCTGTTTGTGTGGTAGCACATGCTCAATGTCCACGCAGTTTGCTTATTAGGTACAGCAATGGAAATGCACCTCAGATGATAGTGGGGTCAGGAAATTCTGTGGAAATTTTCTCCTAGAGGTAGTAGAACTAAATCATCATCACTCAAATGATTAGCATTTATAAAACGTTTTAGTGTTCGAACTTGTAAAGGTTACAACAGCCTCATAAATTAAGTCAGTCTTATTTAAACGTTGCAGAATTAGGGGTGGGGACTGTCAGTGATTGGCTTATTTAAGGTGACCTCCTAGGTTTATGGTGCAAGTGTGATTTCCTGATTTAGAGTTCAGTTTCTTTAATCATTGTGCTCTACCAGCTACTAGATAACTTGCTATCAAATGAGCAGATTACATTGTTTGTACTAATACTTTGCTTAAAAGCTGATCATAGAATCGTGGAGTTGCAGGGGACCCCGAGGGATGCAGCAAATATATTTTTACACCTATAGGACAGCATTACATTGTTAAATTCAGCCATGAGTAATGAGGCTAGAAAACATAATCCATCCTCTCATGGGGACACCAGTCACTCATCTAGTGCATACCTCCCGATCATTCAGTTATTAGATTGTTTATTAAAAAGTCTCCTGTGACGCTGCTGTTGTTTAACATGGGTAATACTATTTGCTACCCTTCATTATGCTACCTCTTTGTGACAGTGATAATAAATCAGCATAGTAGGAAAACCAATTCTTTGGTATTGACTCTAAAGAGTTATTTCTACCAATAAGCAGAGGCAAAAAAAGACTTGTCGCCAAATGCATGCTTAACAGGGAGCCTGCAGACAATCACAGTTATCCTAATGAGGATGAAAAAATTTTGTATGCAGCTCTAAGGTTCAGTTCCCATATGGGACAGCTGCATATTCCTGCATTGCGTGGGCTTGGACTTGATCAGGGGTCGGCAAACTTTTTCAGCAGGGAGCCGGTCCACTGTCCCTCAGACCTTGTGGGGGGCCGGACTATATTTTGAAAAAATAATAATGAACGAATTCCTATGCCCCACAAATAACCAAGAGATGCATTTTAAATAAAAGCACACATTCTACTCACGTAAAAACACGCTGATTCCCGGACCGTCCGCAGGCCAGATTTAGAAGGCGATTGGGCCGGATCCGGCCCCCGGGCCTTAGTTTGCCTACCCATGGACTAGACACTAGATCCTCAGGGTCCTTTCCAACTGAAATCTAGGTGCGTGATCTTCTTTTGAAGAAAAGTGGGTTTGTAATGACCAAGCATAGATTCTTGCAACTGGCATTTGTGTGATTTGTTTTGATTGTGACTAATAGCTGCTGTAGTGAATCAAGGCTCTGAAGGGAGCGGCATCTAACTGACATAGTCCTGATAGATCTCATAACACCTCCTGGTTGTTTGTTTTTGCTTGGTAATTGTGCAGCTGATAACTTGCCTGCCTATACATCCTGTATAACTTGACCCAGAATGTAATAATCAGTAGTGTGCCACTAGCAGGCCTGAAAGTGTCTATTAAAAAGAAGAAGCTGGCATGTTGGGTGGATTCCTTTCCCTCCCTGCTTGCCCCCTAGAGTAGAAAGTCCGCCCCGCAACACTGATTCCCTCCATCCGCTGCTGCGTTCAAATAGTGACATCATCCCAAGGCTGGGAGTGTGGATGCAATCCAAGCTACAGCTGACAAGGGCAGTGAGAATCCTGGAAGTACATCATCATTGTTCAGGGAGCACAGTCCACATTCCTAAGCTCTTGAGTGGCTTAGGGAAAAGCAGAAGGCATTACCATGGAAAACAAATACTAAAGTGAGTTATCCCACAGTTGAAGTGAAGATGCCTCTCCCGTTGTTTTTGGGTCTAGTTAAGGATATCTATATAAAAAACTATTCTAGGGTGCAGAAGTCATACACTTCCAGTTTAAATCCTAAAGAGAAACAGCTCTGGGTAGCAAATGTTTGGAGAACCATGATTTTAGGAGTACAACCTAAAATAGAAGCTGTGAAACAGCCCCAAATACACTGATATTCTGGCTTCATTTTAAATGCTGACTTTTTAGCGTGAAGCAGAAGTCTGCAAACTTCCACCTCCCCCCCCCCCCCCCGCCTTTGGACTTTGGAAATCGATCCATTGTCAAGTCTTGAAATCGCAAATCAGACTCTCTCTCTCTCTCTCTCTCTCTCTCTCTCTCTCTGTGTGTGTGTGTGTGTGTGTGTGTGTGTGTAAAAGAGAACCATGAAACCATAGTGTTTATTTGAGCAGAGACGACCAATCTCACTCCATTTCTATCTGGATTAGAAGTTTGTGTCTTACTAACTCTCTGGTATAGTGTCTGGCAGAGCTCATACACGCAAGAAGCTTCTCCCCCCCCTTTTTTTTCTTTTTTTTTTTTTGAGTTTGAACAGAAGAATAGAGATTCATGGCTGCCTACCCACTGCCAGAGTAAATTGACCTCTCAAATCCATCACTTCACCTACATGGGGATAATGGAGAGCCGAGTACAAAAAGAGGAGGAGGGGGGCTTACTGATGGGACAAGAGCTCAGGGCTTTTCTCTTTGGGGGCATTCAAGTGTGTTAGGCCAAAATAGAAAACAGGTGAAAGAGGCCTACGCTCCCTATCATGCCTCTGTGGGCAGAGCCCCCCATCAAGAAGGACTGTTTGATCTTACACTTTGGGAGGGTGAATCCCCCCTCACTCACAGTTGTTTGTGGCTTCTTCTTTTTCTTTAAATAATTCAAAAAATAGTGTGAGGATGGATTTCTTAATTTTTAAAATTCAACATAGAAATTGTTCTGTGACTGCTGGAGGACTGGGGCTGTTGCCTGTGCTTTGGGAACAGAAGCAAAGTATTAATGCATCTCTTATTTGCTAGACTTGGGGGGAAAAAGGAGGTGAACACTCCAGCCATACAAAGAGAAGGTCCTTGCCCCAGTTTAATTTTATTGTCTTATTCTGGGGGCGGAGAGAGATGGGTTACTGCAAGAGGGTATAATCCTTCGGGTGTATAGTTTGTCAAGTACTGGCACATTGTTGAGTGGGGAAATAATGAAAAATCTCATTATATGCATTTTAAGAACCCCTGGGTCAGGGAGGGGGGCGGGAATGCTTTGCACACGTGCGTTTTTTTGTGTCTGCTTCATTTTCCACTTTGTACTTTTAGTCCTACATTTTCCCACAATTGTTGAGAATGTTTCTCTTTGATCTTGAGGCCCGATCAGTTACTCCTTCTTATTGGGGGGAAAGACCCTCTCTTTTTAATGACTTCCTTCTCAAAGGCACAATGCTATTTAGCTTAAAAGGTGTTTAATGCAGCACTGTGTATCCTTCCTCAGAAGCAAGTCCCGCTGCACTGCATGAGATTTTATTCTGTGTAAGTGTGCATACGATAACAGACTCAACTATGCTATCAAATAATCCTGTGGTAGTTTAAAGACAAAGAGGGAACTCCGTACTGATGAATGTAACATTTGTGGACCTCTTTACATTAAACTATTCGTTCATCGGTTCTTTCCCCCAACAAATATAATCAAGAAGTACTGTATGCCAAAGGTAGTATAGATGCTTTCTTTTTATTCTGTTTTAAGATATAAGACTAATGCAACAATTTTGCAACCTCAATAATTTATCTGTAACTTGGAAAACTTGTGATTCCATTCTCCTGTGCAGTTTGGTTTGATCTACTGTATTGTGTACTCCTAAGGTCAATAAGACAGGTGTTTATCTAGATTCTTCATTGGCACTAATCTGAACTGTATGCAATTTTGTTATTTGGCAGCAGAGCTTAATACTCTTCTTCCTTGGCTATAGGTCATTTCATGGGCAACAATACAGTGATCGATGTTTTGAGGAGAAAAGGATATGAAGTTGACCATACCCCTGCTGGACATGCCACCAACAGGTAACAAACATGTCTTCAGTCTTTATCTTTGTGGGATTAATTATTTCCTGGTTTCAGGGCACGTGATGCAACCATATTGATGAAGATAAACAGGTTGGAATCAGTTCTTGGGTTAAGGACACTGCCTTGAGCACTATGATGAAACAAGGACAGAATATTAATCTAGAGACTAAACCAATCATTCAATTAAAATATATAACCAGTTGCCATTATTGTATATCCAGAATAAATTACGCAAATTTATGCATCCGTGGCACTCTGGTTTCTTCCATTTTCCTTAAAGGGCTGTTGAAATCACTTGATTGACATATACTTAGTTACTGGTAGCAGATTGTGCCACCTGTTCACTTGAAAATATGCTGTCTGAAGTGATAGGAATATTTTTCTGAGTTCATGTATCTGTGATGATTCATTCTCACACTGAAGTCATGACTTGGTGTTCCATTCACCAAGTCAGTATCACAGATGTGTGAGCTAGTCACAAGACACAAAGGTACAGGGGTGCCAATTTGAATAAAATAAGGGGGGTTGCAAGTAAGCCTCACCCTGCATAAACAATCACAAGATTTGAAGTGCTGCTCTTACATTGTGTATTGTAAAGGTAAAGGTACCCCTGCCCGTACGGGCCAGTCTTGACAGACTCTGGGGTTGTGCGCCCATCTCACTTAAGAGGCCAGGGGCCAGCGCTGTCCGGAGACACTTCCGGGTCACGTGGCCAGCGTGACATCGCTGCTCTGGCGAGCCAGAGCCGCACACGGAAACGCCGTTTACCTTCCCGCTGGTAAGCGGTCCCTATTTATCTACTTGCACCCGGAGGTGCTTTCGAACTGCTAGGTTGGCAGGCGCTGGGACCGAGCAGCGGGAGCGCACCCCGCCGCAGGGATTCGAACCACCGACCTTTCGATCGGCAAGTCCTAGGCGCTGAGGCTTTAACCCACAGTGCCACCTGCGTCCCTATTGTGTATTGTAGGGTGCCTCTAATATATGGATTTTTATTGGTTTGTATCTTCCAGATTGTGAGCTTCCGTATAATAGGGCTATCTGTCAGATTAAATGCTTAATTGAGTAATCACCACCCTCAAACAAATTTAATCTTTTTTTTTAAATAATGTATGATCAAACTCAGAAAGTAGGTGCCTTGTTGAGATATTTGGGAGGAAGGGTTGAATACAGAATGAATGAATGAATGCATGAATGAAATATTGGAGGAAATGTAGGTAACTTAAAATTCAGTAAGTGAAAACTACTACTCAGTGTGAGGAAAAGAGGTTGCCTTTTAAAAAAATTTCCCCATTCTGTATTATTGTAACTCACCAGGGCAAAGTTACCTATAAAAATAACCAGTGCGCCCTTAACTTTTTTCAATTAAAACTTTGAACTAAATAAATAAAAACACTTGACGTTACTGATTTCTCTTTCAAAGATCAATTGTAGATAAGAGCCGCTTCATTATATCTGCACCATCCCAAAGTGAACAGGAGCTTTTACTAGCTTAGAGTAGGAGTGATTACATGTTCACTGACATTTCCACAGAACAAAAGCGAATATTCCCTTTAACTTCTGCTACCTCTTTCTGCGGGACACAGGTGGCGCTGTGGGTTAAAGCCTCAGCGCCTAGGACTTGCCGATCGAAAGGTCGGCGGTTCGAATCCCTGCGGCGGGGTGCGCTCCCGCTGCTCGGTCCCAGCGCCTGCCAACCTAGCAGTTCGAAAGCACCTCCGGGTGCAAGTAGATAAATAGGGGCCGCTTACCAGCGGGAAGGTAAACGGCGTTTCAGTGTGCGGCTCTGGCTCGCCAGAGCAGCGATGTCACGCTGGCCACGTGACCCGGAAGTGTCTCCGGACAGCGCTGGCCCCTGGCCTCTTAAGTGAGATGGGCGCACAACCCCAGAGTCTGTCAAGACTGGCCCGTACGGGCAGGGGTACCTTTACCTTTACCTTACCTCTTTCTGCAAACTCTAATGGCTGAAGTGGCTCTCGCCTTTCTCCTCTGCCTCCTTATCTGCCTAGGACCCCAAACATTCTTCAGGGGTGAGTCACAGATCATTGACTCATCAGATTCAGTGGTGAGGACCACAAGCTAAGTGGTCAGTGAATTGTAAGCTAACACCACTCCTACTTATCCAAGCCTAGGGCTATTCCCTGCTTCATTTTCTTTTTTTGGAAAACAAATTCAGGGTCTTTCCTAAGTCCATCTGCGACCTCCTAGCAGGCTTTTGCATTCCATCCCAAGTTTTTCAGTCTTTGATCGGTCTGTCTGAAACTTATTTTACAATCCTATTCCTGAGTTCAGGTTCAGTGAGTACATTTGACTGAGAATTAAAGGATTCTTGTTTTACATTCCCTTCTCTTCTGTAAGTGCATCTGAGCCTTGCAAGAGAAAGAACCACCCTATATTTTGTCAGTATTTCCTTCCACTGTACATTGCCCCAGTATGCATTTTTAAAGGATTGGGTGTGATCCCCCCTCCCTATTTCTGATTAGCTACCCTTTGGCAATCTCAGATTACTTTCTATACAGTCTAGATTTTGATATGATAGAATCATAGAATATTAGTGTTGGAAGCGACCCTAAGGTCATTTAGTTTAACGCCCTGCAACGCAGGAATCTCAGCTAAAGCATCCATGACAGATGGCCACCCAACCTCTTCTTAAAAACCTTCAAGGAAGGAGAGTCTACCACCTCTTGTGGGAGTCTGTTCCACTGCTGAACAGGTCTTATTGCCTGAAAGTTCTTCCTGATGTTTAGTCGGAATCTCCTTTCTTGTAGCATTGGAGCAGCATTTTTGATAATATGAGTTGGATTTTCTTCTGTATTAAAACTGGAGAGACATTTCATTATTGGAGCCCGAAGGATTTACTTTTAGAAGGTAGCCAATTCTGTTGTGACTCTGGATCGTTCTGTCACGGCCTCATTAACTATGAACCCCGAAATCTGGGACCCCCTCCAAACAGGTGCCAAAGTTTTGCAATGGTTTTGCAGCACAAAGCCCACATTTTGCAGCCCCCCCCCATACTGAGTAATTAATACATCAAACTATGGTTTGTAGTTAACATCCCAAACCCCGATGTTGTAACGATTGCAAAACTTTTGCACTGGTTTGGAGGGGATCCCAGATTTCAGTAACCTTTGTGAATAGTTCTCCAGGATCACAAGAGGCTCCACTAAGTTTACACTTACTTCCTCCAGCACACTAACTTTTTCTCAGAGAGCCAGTATGGTGTAGTCGTTAAGAGCAGTAGACTCGTAATCTGGTGAACCGGGTTTGCGTCTCCGCTCCTCCACATGTAGCTACTGGCCAGTCACACTTCTCTGAAGTCTCTCAGCCTCACTCACCTCACAGAGTGTTTGTTGTGGGGGGAGGAAGGGAAAGGAGACTGTGAGCTGCTTTGAGACTCCTTAAGGGGAGTGAAAGGTGGGATATCAAGTCCAAACTCCTCTTCAAACTCCTCCTCCTCCTCTCGGCACACCATTTGAGATAGATGAGAATGTTGGAATTATAGCCTCGGTCAGAGGAATGTGCCTACCTCTCCAGGCACCGGCTGAATTCCTTTTGACCTCCCCCTGCGACTCCCGGCAGGTAAACAGGCGAGGTCTGTATCGGCGATTTTTCCCAGACTGTGAGAAAAACACACCATTGCTTCTCTCTCCTCCCTGCTCCCCAGGGAGGGGAAATAGACTCAGACAGAAATGTATCTACATGTCTTTATTTCTGTCTTTAGCAGCCATACAGATAAAGATGTCTGCACTCTTTACAACAACAGAGAGAATAAAAAAACTCCACCCATGTACATCCTGTACAGGTCATATGTCACACACTGAGCTAACATCCGGTGCTCAATACGGAGAATGGACTGCCCCTTTCTTGCCATGGTAACAGTCACAAACATCCTGTCTGGCTTTCCAGCCACCAGCAGCTGACATAGCTGCCGCTGCTTGCTTCTGCATTGCTTCTTTATGGTAACATCGAATATCTGCATAGGTTGGAGAATGGCATGACAAAGGTCTGATCTTTCACTGCATGAAGTGCAGTTTGAAATGTTGTTCTTCAGAGCACTTTTATTATCTCCATGGATACTAATTTGGAAGACTCCTGTGTGGTAGGGAAGACTTCAGCAACAAATATGGAACCCAATGCTTTGGGGGCATTGCACTATTGCATGGAAAGTTGCAGTCTGGTCCTATGAAATGCTTAGCAGCTGCATAATCAAATCCACTTCAGTTGAATTTAAGTGTTTTCCTGACTATATGGGGTGGGTGGGGATTTATTTGTTGTGCAGCCTGCTTTATTGTCAAGTGTCAAGCCTTCCTTTTTATACAGAGTTATAACTAGCATGAAGCTATTAAGACTGAGCTACTGCTTCTTTTTTAAAGAGCAGGTAGTTTGTCCTGTTGTTGAAGTCTTGTTGGAATTTTCAGTGAGGCAAGATGTTTGCAATGATATACGGTAGACTGAAAAATACGCCTAACCATTCAGGTTTTTATCTCTCTCTCTCTCTCTCTCAATATATATGGAAGACATTCATGTACCCAACCATCTTCCCTCAAATTCCTTTCAACCACATTTTATTTTTCTCTCTAGTGGGAAGCATCAGAAGGTGCTGTCTGCCCTCTCTTCATCTTCCCCAGAATACGCCTCCTACATCATCTCTCAGGAGCTCCACTCTCCCCAGCAACATCCGCAGAAAGAGGAGGAGGAAGAGGAGCTGCTGCCTCATTTGCTTCTGCCAGAAAGCATTGACCTGCTGGACAAAGTGGACAGGAAATACAAAAAGAAGAAAAAGAAGCAGCAGAAGAAGCAGCGCTTGCGCCAGTTCAATGACCTCTGGGTACGCATCGAGGAAAGGTAATGAGCAGGTTGAGGTAGAGCATGATGCTCTTTGAGCAATTGAGGCTGGGGGTGCCAGCTTCCTCCTACTGGCAGTGGTTTCAACTGCTGCACAGCAGCAGAATTAACCAGGTGAGGCTTTTTATTATGACCAGAGGTGCTGTTTTGTGCTCCAGATTTGGGGGCTGGCGTGCATCACATGTGTGATGTCATACGTGTGACGTGCAACGCATGCGCGTCATCGGGAGGAAACTGAGCAGGGAGCCCAGCATGGCGTGGTTCAAAGGCTGAGTGTGAGAGAGGAAGCTGTGCCACTCTGGGCTCCCTGCTCGATCTATTCCCTACGATGTGATGGCGCATGTATGATGTCACACAAACGTGACGCAGGTGGTTGGGAGGAGGCCGAGCATGTTGCACATATGATTTTGCACTTGGCCTCCCCTGCCCCCTCAACATGGATGGGTCCCAGCCCCCTGCCAGCAAATATTGAGGGGCCGAAGACCCCTCTGCCACAATGAGTGCCTGATTATGACCTAATTCATAATCTGTAGGGGTAGCCAACCTGGTGCCCTGCAGGTCTTGTTGGACTACATCTCCCATATTTCCTGAGTGTTGGCGATGCTGGCTGGGGCTGACAGAAATTGGCATCCAGCAACTGGAGGGCATCAAATTGGCTACGTCTTCTGCACTGCTTCGTCTTCATGATTGTGTATAGCTGGTGTAACACAGTGTGTGTGACCTGTGAGGCAATAAGTCCCTGGTTCAAATCTAGTTGTAGGCCTGAACTACTTAAATGTGCCACTACCTCACAGTTCCTAAACGGGCAAGTTACGTTACTGAGGCAGAAGGGAAAATAAGGGACACTTCCACATCTACAAGAAACAACAAAAGGGAGCCCTTTAATACTGAAATTGAAAATATGATAATAAGCCGAAGATCATAAAAGCTTGGGGCAGTAAATACAGATATCCTGTGACAGGTAGATGTTAACAGAAATAAATCCAGGAAAACGAGTGTCTGGTTATCTTTCACAGGGGGTAAATAAGAATATAATCAGAAGCTCTCTATTGTTGTGGTTATAATGATTACTATTATTAGCAGCAGTAGCTGTCTGTCACTGTAGAAATATAAGAAACAAGGCAACTGCCCCCCTCCCACAATCCCTGTTTAACATCCTAGCAAAAGTCAACCCTCTACACAAATTTCTGAAAATATAGGAAGAGATCCTTGACAGCTTATATTATAAACCTTCACTCTTTTGTGTTTGGGGCTGGGCCTTTAATAACCTGGAGCAATGAACAAAGAAGGGCTGAGCTGCCAATTTCATGCAGTTATGAAGTTGGTCTCACTGCGTTGCTTTTGGCCTGGGCTCTTATATGGTTTTTTTCTTTGCTGTCACTACTGTTCTGGTGTTAAATTGCCAGCTGGCTTCTTTCCACTGGTGTGTGAATGTCCTGTGGGGGCTTTTAGCTACAGAGAGGTAAGTGTTTTAAAGGGGTACTAATTGCTTTCAAATTCCCAAAGCCTTCCCCCCACCCCCCACTCCACTCCTCTTCTTCTTTTTTGGCTTAATGCACTTGGCCAATTGAAAGCTGAAACAGAGCATGGCAGCCGGATGGCACGAGCAGTCTGGCATAATTGAAATTAATATGCTTTTTATTTTATTGGTTTGGCACATGTGCTCTTCAGTTTTTGCCTGGAATTTGACGACAATTTGTATCTCAAGAGTTTTAAGACGGGGTAGGCAGGAGGTAATTCAAGCTGATGTCAGCTTTTCGCTTCAGCCTGTAGAACAGAGGTCAACAAACTTTTTCAGCAGGGGGCCGGTCCACTGTCCCTCGGACCTTGTGGGGGGCCAGACTATATTTTGAAAAATAATAATGAATGAATTCATATGCCCCACAAATAACCCAGAGATGCATGTTAAATAAAAGCACACATTCTACTCATGTAAAAACACGCTGATTCCCGGATTGTCCATGGGCCGGATTGAGAAGGCAATTGGGCCAGATCCGGTCCCCGGGCCTTAGTTTGCCAACCCATGCTGTAGAAGGAGATGCTCACACTTCTTTGTATGAGTGGCTGTTCCCATGGCTCTTTCCGTCTGCTCACCTGAGCTTTGTGGACATCTGATTTTAATTTTGCTGGCCTCCTCAGATTTGGCTTTCCTTGCTATCCTTCATCCATATGTGCTATCTTTATTGTATCTATATTCTCACCAAGGGGAAGGCTCAAAGTGTGCACAAATAAATAAACAGGGAAAGGGTTTTCAGATTGGTGAGACAGTGAACTTCAAACATTAAGGTCGTGCTGGTCGATGTAGATTAGCTCTGGCCAACGATGTGGTACTTGAGGAACAGCTGTGGCTCAGAAAGGACCAAAAGAAAAATAAGTGGGTATGGTAAGGTACACAGTAACAGCATAAGATCTGGCAGCACTTTAGGAGTAGCACCATTTTAGGAAGCATTTTTTAAAAAACGGATTCTCCAAAATCCCGTTAGCGTGCTATTGGGAAAGTGCTCAATATATTGGAAGAAGAGGTATAGGTCTGGAGTAAAGCGCATTGCAGTAACCCAAGAGGGAGTTGGCGCTGCATTTTAATCCTAAATAAGGAATTGGCCCTGGAAATAAGGAGCAGGTCACAAGCCTAGTTATAAGGGGCCCTTAGATAATGCATGTGAAGTGGTATGGAAATACTAGATATTGGGATGGAGCTACAGTTATGAGAAACCTGGGCGTGCTATTATAAGCAACAGTGCATGTGATGTTTTCCCTGCTGTGTAATGTATAGTGAAACCCTGGGTCCTACCCCCATAAGGCATGTGCATTTTCCTGCACCCACTCTGCGTCATTGGCTGGGACTAGTGAGGGCAGGTAAATGCACAGGTGGTGACATCAGAAGATGGGGTATACTTTACTATATATTACAAAAGGGAGCAGGGAGAACTCAATTTTAAGCTGCCATATTTGACAGAATCCCTATACTGTATTTCTTGTAATGCGTACCATGTAATTCTATCTTATGGTGCAAATGCACCTTTTGGCATGTGTTTATTTTGCTGCTGATTGTGTATGAATGACATTGTTGTTCTTTCTCTTTTTTCCTTGTAGTACCACTGATCCGCCTCCTCGGATTCGTATAATTAATGGGTACATTACCGTCGAGCCGCAACCACGGGGCCACGGACGATCCAGTCACATCCAGACAGACACCAACTGCTCCAGTGGGCTATTTCTGTTCTTCTCCACCATGATATTGACTTTCGTGTTGCCCTCAGTGATTATACTGATGTTGGCGTGAACCTTCCATGTAGAACTGCATATTTTTATCTTTTTTCAAAGGATCTGGGGTGAAACGAGAAAAGAACAACTTTTCTGAAGGGCAGATCATCTATATGGATTTTTTATTTTTATTTTTTGCCTCATCCTTTTCCTGAAAATGGACCATTAACATGATTAACTGGTTTGACCGTGCCCAATACAGGAGAAGCTGTTTTTGATGAAAGCCATTATTTATCCTTCTCTTGCAGAAGAATTCTTTCATGTTATCCCATGATGATTTTGGGGAATGTATATGTAACATAGCTGTTATTTAGCTGTATGAAACTGACTTGAAAACAATTTGGGGATTTGTTTGTTGTTTCTATGTGGTCGCTATAACGAGCTTTGAGCTTCTCAAAGCAATATGAACTTGGACTTGAAGGTATTAATTTGGCCATAATTGTACTGTTTGGAATGAAGTGTTTTCTGCTCTTTGCAGATCCACACAACCATCTGTTTCAGTGTTATCACTGCCTTTTCTGCCCCCAACCTCTGTACTCTTTGTACTGTACTTGTCACTTTTTACTGGACCCATTCCTGTGTTTTTAACGATAGCTGAACACACACACACAGTCTTTAGGAGGTGATGCTTTTCACAAGTTACCTTTTTAATGTCAGGAAAAGCTTTGCTTCTTAAATATTGGTGTGTATGCCAGCTCAAAAGCTTGCTCCTCTCTCCCGCGTAATTTGAACCATTTCTGAAATAAGCAAGTGTTTTATTTTTCCTGCCCTTTCCAAAGGGTTGCTAGATCCTAGCCTGGAGCTGGTGACTATCCCTTAAAAGATTTTACATGGGATGCGGATGCTGCACCTCTTTTGTCTTGTTCCTCTACTGGTCATCTTGCCTATTATGCTTTCTACCTCCGTGATCTGCCTAACCTTAATTTTGCCTTGAAGCAGCTATGGACAGAGGCAGGTTCAGGAGCCAAGTGGATGAACCGGGTACTGGAAAAGCCTTAGAAATCCTAATACAACAGCGATAATAAATAATTACACCTTGTTTCGTCTCCAGTATATATTTATTTCTCAAAGTGATAAGAACTTGGGTGGGTGGGTGGAATCAGAAATGCACACAGTCACCTCGCTGCTTGCTGCTGGAACCAGACTGTTTTGAATGGAGCAGGAAGGGGGAACCACTTTTGTCCAGTGTGCAAGAAAGGCCTCTTTTGGTAGATGGAGGGAGTGGAGTTTGCCTGTTTTATCTGCAAGCTGCCTTGAGTCCCTGTCAGAGAAAAACACAGGGTATTCATCACCTGGCATCTTAAGCATGGATATGAACCGAACAGAAAACTGGGTGCTGAAATTAAAGAGCACCCCAGTGCAAAGAACGAAGTGTGCTCCTGACTGCTCCTTGACTGTGGGACTTGCAAATGGCACTTTTTCATTTTGAGGCTTGCATTTGGTGCTGTTTACACCTGGTGCTGAGTGCAAGCTGCATTGGGACTGGTTCTATTTGCCTTTGCGGCACCTGAGGAATTCTAATGAATCTCATTTGTGCGTATAGAACCAAGATCTGTAGTCATTCTGGAATAATTAGTTCTCATTATTGATTTTTTCCTGTCTTACAATTATTTATGAAGAGGCTTATGTTTTTTTGTTTTTTTTAACATGCAACATGTATAATTTCCAACTCTTAATTTCATATTTCTTACTCTCCCGACTTCCTCGTACCTCCCCTTTCTGCATTCTCATGTCGAATTAATTAATTAACAAATCCCTCCCTTACTTTCAAATTTATTATAAAAACATTCAATTTCTTCCACTTAACCATTATCGCTATTAACCCCTATTTTTCTTATTCAACATCAATCTAGCATTCACTAATTTTGGAATATTTCTTTAAATAGTCTTTAAATTTTTTCCAATCTTCTTCCGCCGTTGCTCTTCCCTGGTCTCGGATTCTGCTCGTCATCTCTGCCAGGCCCATGTAGTCAATCACTTTCATCTGCCACTCTTCCACGGTGGGTAGGTCTTGTGTCTTCCAGTACTTTGCTATAAGAATTCTTGCTGCTGTTGTAGCATACATAAAAAAAGTTCTATCCTTCTTTACAACCGATTGGCCGACCATGCCCAGGAGAAAGGCCTCTGGTTTCTTAGGAAAGGTGTACCTAAGTACCTTTTTCAGTTCATTATAGATCAGTTCCCAGAAAGCCTTAATCCTTGGGCACGTCCACCAAAGGTGAAAGAATGTTCCTTCTCTTTCTTTACACTTCCAACATTTGTTCTCGGGCGAATGGTAGATTTTCGCAAGCTTGACTGGGGTCATGTACCACCTATAAATCATTTTCATAATATTTTCTCTCAAGGCACTACATGCCGTGAATTTCATCCCAGTGGTCCATAACTTTTCCCAGTCAGCAAACATTATGTCATGACCAATATCCTGCGCCCATTTAATCATTGCAGATTTAACCATTTCATCTTGTATATTCCATTTCAACAGCAAGTTATACATTTTTGACAAATTCTTAATACTAGGTTCTAACAGTTCAGTTTCTAATTTTGATTTTTCCACCTGGAAGCCGACTTTCCTGTCTAGTTTAAAGGCTTCCATTATCTGATAATAATGCAGCCAGTCTCTCACTTTCCCTTTTAACTTCTCAAAACTTTGCAATTTCAGTCTGTCTCCTTCTTGCTCCAAAATTTCCCAATATCTCGGCCAATTTTTTAACGGCTTTTGCCTCCATTGGCGACAACCACCTTGGAGTTTTACTTTCCAACAAGTCTTTATATCTAATCCAGACATTATATAATGCTTTCCTGACAATATGATTTTTGAAACCCTTGTGAACTTTTACCTTGTCGTACCACAGGTATGCATGCCATCCAAAAAAATTGTCATAACCTTCTAAGTCCAAAGTATCAGTATTCTCTAGAAGTAGCCATTCTTTCAACCAGCAAAACGCTGCTGATTCATAATACAATTTAAAGTCTGGCAGGGCAAATCCGCCCCTTTCTTTCACATCAGTTAATATCTTAAATTTTATTCTAGGCTTCTTGCCCTGCCAGACAAACTTAGAAATATCTTTCTGCCATTTCTTAAAACAATCCATCTTATCCACTATTTGCAATGTTTGGAACAAAAACAACATTCTAGGCAGTACATTCATTTTTATAACTGAAATTCGACCCAACAAGGAAAACTTCATATTTGACCAAATTTCTAAGTCTTTTTTTACTTCCGTCCAGGTTTTCTCGTAATTATCTTTAAATAAATTCAAATTTTTAGATGTCATATTTATACCCAAATATTTCACTTTCCTAACCACAGTTAACCCTGTCTCCTTCTGAAACTTTTCTTTCTCCAATACTGTTAGATTTTTCTCCAAAACCTTCGTTTTAGACTTGTTTAGTTTAAATCCTGCTACTTGACCAAACTCTTGAATTAGTTCTAATACTCTTTTGGTACTAGATTCAGGCTCTTGCAGTGTAAGTACTAAATCATCTGCAAAGGCTCTCAATTTATATTGTTTAACTCCGACCTGTATTCCTTTAACCAACTGGTCCTTTCTGATCATGTTCAGCAAGACCTCCAGGACCGATATAAAAAGTAATGGAGAGATTGGGCATCCCTGACGTGTCCCTTTTTCAATAGGAATTTCTTCTGTAACCACATTATTTACAATTAGTTTTGCTTTTTGCTCAAAATATATCGCACTTATACCATTTTTAAACCCTTGGCCTACCCCCACCCCCCGAAGATTTTTTATCATAAAACTCCATGAAATATTATCAAAGGCTTTTTCGGCGTCCACAAATATCAAAACGGCTTTAGTGTTAATATTCACTTCCAGTTTTTCCAAAATATCAACTATGTTCCTTACATTATCTGACAAATGTCTTCTCGGAAGAAAGCCTGCTTGGTCCCTATGTATCTCCTCCATCAAGACTACTTTCAACCTTTTCGCTAAAATATCAGCAAAAATTTTGTAATCCACATTTAATAAGGAGATTGGGCGGTAGTTTTTAAGTTGAGTCTTTTCTATCTCAGTCTTTGGTATAAGTGTGATAAAAGCTTCTTTCCACGTATCTGGTGCCTTCTTTCCCTCCAAAATTTCATTGCAAACTTCTTTCAAAGGTTGTATTAACCACTCTTTCAAAATCTTATAGTATTTAGAAGTCAATCCATCTGGTCCTGGAGATTTACCCAATGCCATATTTTGAATGGCACCTTCTATTTCTTGCTCTGTTATTTTCTGGTTCAAAATCCTTTTACTTTCCTGAGAGATCTTTTTCAGTCCATTTTTCTCCAAAAACTGTTCTATATCCGTATCACTCTGAGGACCTTGTTTATACAATTGTCTGAAATATTTCTGGAAGCAATCCCTAATTTCTGTTGGTTTATAGATGCTCTTTCCATCCACTTCTAAATTTGTAACTGTATTCAATTTTTGTCTCTTCCTTATTTGCCAAGCCAGCAGTTTACCACATTTATCAGCCGATTCAAAAGTCTTCTGTCTCATTTGCTTAATTTTCCACTCTATTTCTTGATTCATCAGCTCCATATATTGTGTCTGATATAGTTTAATTTCTTTCAAGATATCCTGTGATTTTGGCTTTGATCTCAATTTCCTTTCCCCCTCTTTTATTTTCTCCAAGATTTTCTCTTTTTTTCATTCTGGCTTTTCTTTTTAATTACATTCTGTTGTATCAAAAATCCTCTCATCACTGCTTTGCTTGCGTCCCAGATAATTCTTTTTTCTATATTGGTCCTCATATTAATTTCAAAATAATCCTTTAAAGTCTTCTGAGCCTTTTTACAAACTTCTTCATCTCTAAATAGGGTGTCATTCATCCTCCATCTAAAGGTACCAGTTGTTGTTAACTTCATCACCATCTTTACTGCATTATGGTCGGATATGAAGAGGCTTATGAAATAATTGGTTTAAGGAATCTACAGAACTTTCAAATTAAATCAACCTACTTGATAAGAGTGAGGACAAAGTTGGAATACCCTCCCCCCCAAAAAAGATACGGATTTGTTTTGAAAAAAATATTCCTAGCAGAAAATGTCAGAAAGGTTTTGATATTGTAAGTATATAAATACTATCGCTGAGTTCTGTGTTTTGGGAACTTCCTTGTTTTTGTTTTCTATTTTATTTCACATAACAGTTTATTCCATTTTTTAAATTATATTTTAAATTTTATTCATTTTCAAGAAACGGGATATAAGCACTAGCATAGCATGGCATCTCTCTGTGCAGCTTGGGCATTCAGAAGGATTTTAGCGTGCGTTTATATTTTATATGCTGTTTGTGTGTCTGTCGAAATTGCTGATTGTTAATTTTCATGCATTTGTCGGTGAAGCGTGCCAGCCTGACTCTTCTCACGCTATATTTCCGTTCTGGAAAGCGGCTGCTTGCATTTTCACCTGACAGTTCGTGCAAACAGCACGTCGCATCTGCAATAAACACGTTACGAAGCCCTGCCAAATAAAAATAAAGAAATACGAAGGCACTTTCAACCCTAGGCTTTGACACTAGATGTCGCCCAAGCGATGTGGGGATAGGATTTGGGAGGCAAGAGCAGCACGTTGCTTTATGTTAGATCCGACCGACCTCTAAACCCCGGCTAGGCACAAAGGAAATTATAGCAAAATGCAATGCCGGCAGTTGGTGCTATTGCGTCGTGGCAATACTTCGGCGGGGTTTTTAGAAAGGCATTTTCTGCCCGCTGCGCTCCTTGCTGTATGGGAATAATGTCTAACCCGACAGGTTTGTTATACAGTACAGTGGTACCTCAGGTTAAGAACTTAATTCGTTCTGGAGGTCCGTTCTTAACCTGAAACTGTTCTTAACCTGAAGCACCGCTTTAGCTAATGGGGCCTCCCGCTGCTGCGCGATTTCTGTTCGCATCCTGAGGTAAAGTCCTTAAGCCGAGGTATTATTTCTGGGTTAGCGGAGTCTGTAACCTGAAGCGTCTGTAACCTGAGGTACCATTGTACTGTATAAGCATCATCGGCTAAGTGTATGTTGGAAGCACTTGTAGCGCGTCAGCGTGTTAAAGAACTTCTGTTTCTACAGCGCCGGTTGTTTTACAATGGGGTAGGCAATTTGGCGGAATAATAACGAGAATCATGTGCAAATGGTTGGAGGGAAAAGGCTTCGTTCGCTGAGGGGAGGCAGCTGCTCGGCGCGGGCAAAAAGCTGAAGGGAGCTGGATGCCCTTCCCGCGCTTTTAAGTTTCGACGGGCGAGAAACCGAGGGCGGGCCTCGCCGCCTTGCTCGACTGCTGCGAGGGAAAGCGCGCGAGCCGCCGCTTCCAGTAACCATGGAGACCCTCCGCCTCCTCCGCGTCCCGCCCGAGGAACCATGGGAAATTGAGTTAGGCGGGAGGTTGCCTGGCAACGGGAGGACTCTCTGGAGAGCGGAGAAGTTTCTGCCGCTTTTCTTCCTTTTCTTGAATGCGAAGAAGTGGGGACGCTCGGACTTCCCGGCACCGGCACGCGACTTTTTGAAAGCTCTCCTTTTGGGCATAAGGTATTTTGTCTCTGCTCAGCCATTCATCCCTGGCCGCCTCCTCCTCTCTCCGCCCACCCCCCTTTTTGATTTATTATTATTATTATTATTGTTTAGTGCATTGAAGGAGCTCGCACCACTCCACCTCACAACAACCCTGTGAGGTAGGATAGGCGAAGGGGCAGTGGCTGGCCTGTGGTCACCCTGTGAGCTTTATGGGCAAGTGGGATTTGAACCCTGGTCTCCCAGGGCCCCAAGCCCAACACTTAAACCACTCCACCTGTTGCCTTCCATGAGAGCTGCAGTCAGCAGCAGCAGCAGCAGCAGCACCAGTGCTTTTCTCCTTGAAAAAAGGTGCCACACTTTTGACCAGTGCTTTTCTCCTCGAAAAAAGGTGCCACACGTTTGACCAGTGCTTTTCTCCTCGAAAAAAGGTGCCACACGTTTGACCAGTGCTTTTCTCCTCGAAAAAAGGTGCCACACGTTTGACCAGTGCTTTTCTCCTCGAAAAAAGGTGCCACACGTTTGACCAGTGCTTTTCTCCTCGAAAAAAGGTGCCACACGTTTGACCAGTGCTTTTCTCCTCGAAAAAAGGTGCCACACGTTTGACCAGTGCTTTTCTCCTCGAAAAAAGGTGCCACACGTTTGACCAGTGCTTTTCTCCTCGAAAAAAGGTGCCACACGTTTGACCAGTGCTTTTCTCCTCGAAAAAAGGTGCCACACTTTTGACCAGTGCTTTTCTCCTCGAAAAAAGGTGCCACACGTTTGACCAGTGCTTTTCTCCTCGAAAAAAGGTGCCACACGTTTGACCAGTGCTTTTCTCCTCGAAAAAAGGTGCCACACGTTTGACCAGTGCTTTTCTCCTCGAAAAAAGGTGCCACACTTTTGACCAGTGCTTTTCTCCTCGAAAAAAGGTGCCACACGTTTGACCAGTGCTTTTCTCCTCGAAAAAAGGTGCCACACGTTTGACCAGTGCTTTTCTCCTCGAAAAAAGGTGCCACACGTTTGACCAGTGCTTTTCTCCTCGAAAAAAGGTGCCACACTTTTGACCAGTGCTTTTCTCCTCGAAAAAAGGTGCCACACGTTTGACCAGTGCTTTTCTCCTCGAAAAAAGGTGCCACACGTTTGACCAGTGCTTTTCTCCTCGAAAAAAGGTGCCACACTTTTGACCAGTGCTTTTCTCCTCGAAAAAAGGTGCCACACGTTTGACCAGTGCTTTTCTCCTCGAAAAAAGGTGCCACACTTTTGACCAGTGCTTTTCTCCTCGAAAAAAGGTGCCACACGTTTGACCAGTGCTTTTCTCCTCGAAAAAAGGTGCCACACGTTTGACCAGTGCTTTTCTCCTCGAAAAAAGGTGCCACACGTTTGACCAGTGCTTTTCTCCTCGAAAAAAGGTGCCACACTTTTGACCAGTGCTTTTCTTCTAGAAAAAAAGGTGCCACGCTTCTAACCAGTGCTTTTCTTCTAGAAAAAAAGGTGCCACGCTTCTAACCAGTGCTTTTCTTCTCGAAAAAAGGTGCCACGCTTCTAACCAGTGCTTTTCTTCTAGAAAAAAGGTGCCACGCTTCTAACCAGTGCTTTTCTTCTCGAAAAAAGGTGCCACGCTTCTAACCAGTGCTTTTCTTCTAGAAAAAAGGCGCCATTCTTCTAACCAGTGCTTTTCTTCTAGAAAAAAGGTGTCACACTTTTAACCAGTGCTTTTCTTCTCGAAAAAAGGTGCCACGCTTCTAACCAGTGCTTTTCTTCTAGAAAAAAGGTGCCATGCTTCTAACCAGTGCTTTTCTTCTAGAAAAAAGGTGCCACATTTTTAACCAGTGCTTTTCTTCTCGAAAAAAGGTGCCACGCTTCTAACCAGTGCTTTTCTTCTCGAAAAAAGGTGCCACGCTTCTAACCAGTGCTTTTCTTCTCGAAAAAAGGTGCCACGCTTCTAACCAGTGCTTTTCTTCTAGAAAAAAAGGTGCCACGCTTCTAACCAGTGCTTTTCTTCTCGAAAAAAGGTGCCACGCTTCTAACCAGTGCTTTTCTTCTAGAAAAAAGGTGCCACGCTTCTAACCAGTGCTTTTCTTCTCGAAAAAAGGTGCCACGCTTCTAACCAGTGCTTTTCTTCTAGAAAAAAGGTGCCACGCTTCTAACCAGTGCTTTTCTTCTAGAAAAAAAGGTGTCACAATTTTAACCAGTGCTTTTCTTCTCGAAAAAAGGTGCCACGCTTCTAACCAGTGCTTTTCTTCTAGAAAAAAGGTGCCACATTTTTAACCAGTGCTTTTCTTCTCGAAAAAAGGTGCCACGCTTCTAACCAGTGCTTTTCTTCTCGAAAAAAGGTGCCACGCTTCTAACCAGTGCTTTTCTTCTAGGAAAAAAGGTACCACGCTTCTAACCAGTGCTTTTCTTCTAGAAAAAAAGGTGCCACATTTTTAACCAGTGCTTTTCTTCTAGAAAAAAGGTGCCACGCTTCTAACCAGTGCTTTTCTTCTCGAAAAAAGGTGCCACGCTTCTAACCAGTGCTTTTCTTCTAGAAAAAAGGTGCCACAATTTTAACCAGTGCTTTTCTTCTCGAAAAAAGGTGCCACGCTTCTAACCAGTGCTTTTCTTCTAGAAAAAAGGTGCCACATTTTTAACCAGTGCTTTTCTTCTAGAAAAAAGGTGCCACGCTTCTAACCAGTGCTTTTCTTCTAGAAAAAAGGTGTCACAATTTTAACCAGTGCTTTTCTTCTCGAAAAAAGGTGCCATGCTTCTAACCAGTGCTTTTCTTCTAGAAAAAAGGCGCCATGCTTCTAACCAGTGCTTTTCTTCTAGAAAAAAGGTGTCACACTTTTGACCAGTGTTTTTCTTCTAGAAAAAAGGCGCCACACTTTTAACTAGTGTTTGTCTTCTCGAAAAAAGGTGCCACTTTTAACCAATGCTTTTCTAGAAAAAAGGCACCACTTTTAACCAGTGCTTTTCTTCTAGAAAGAAAAAGGGTGCCAGTACTGCATGCTCTTGAGTACCTCTGGAAAAAAGCACAGATAATAATAATAATTTTATTTATACCCCAGCCACTCTGGGCAGCTTCCAACACACTCCAATTCCAAGCCACGCCCATCACTGGATAGTGGAAGACTTTTATTTTTTGGAGGAGGGCGACTGCTCAGGGAGAAATTGCATGTGCCTTCATTGGTGAAAAGTGTGGGGCTATGGGGTTGATGCCATGAAAGACAGGACTAAGGTTCCAGTAATGTAGAACTATTGTTATTCACTATTGTTATTCACTGCTGATCCCAACCTGCAACAGGGGACCCATTTCCAGTGTGGTGTTTTGTTTTGTCTCACATCAATCTATCCCTCGTTTCTCACTTTTCTACATCAGAGCCCTTATAGCTTTAATACTATAATACCTGTTTCTTAATTGGGTCATTTTAATGGTTGGTTGTGTGTGCGTGTGTGTGTGTGTATAACGACTTAAAGGTTTTTGTTATGTACTAAGCTTGGCTCCTAGGGACGCAGGTGGCGCTGTGGGTTAAAGCCTCAGCGCCTAGGGCTTGCCGATCGAAAGGTCGGCGGTTCGAATCCCTGCGGCGGGGTGCGCTCCCGCTGCTCGGTCCCAGCGCCTGCCAACCTAGCAGTTCGAAAGCACCTCCGGGTGCAAGTAGATAAATAGGGACCGCTTACCAGCGGGAAGGTAAACGGCGTTTCCGTGTGTGGCTCTGGCTCTGGCCAGAGCAGCGATGTCACGCTGGCCACGTGACCCGGAAGTGTCTCCGGACAGCGCTGGCCCCTGGCCTCTTAAGTGAGATGGGCGCACAACCCCAGAGTCTGTCAAGACTGGCCCGTACGGGCAGGGGTACCTTTACCTTTACTTTACCTAAGCTTGGCTCCTAGAACAATAGGCAAGTAGGATCCTAGAATGCAACAACTGATTGGCTTGCAGGAGAAGACCAATCAGACTCCAGGAGGCAAGCAGAATCAGCCAATCAGATGGGACTCATTGTGTAAATAATGTATATAAGAGCCTGAGGTTTGGGGGTCAATTACAGTAAATCACTGTTTTACAAGCTGCAATAAAGAGCATGAAAGCACTACAGGACTCTGGGTATATTTCACTTTTCATGCGATCAAGCAGCAAATAAGTTTTGTTAAATAAATAATAGTTCTATAGAAGAGGGATTTATTGTAGGTCCAGCTTCTCTTGCCTGGATAAGCAACTTCACACACATGGAAATATTTTCTTCTGACCTACTGTTAAAGCTAAAGGAGCTTTTCTAGTGCCGGTTGTCCTTTCTACTTCCTCTGTTAAAAATCGCAACAGAACAACAGCCCCTCCCCAAGCAAACAAGACTAATGGGTGGGGTTGCAGATATTACTAACTTCCTTTGGGGTTTGTGTGTCCCAGCTCATCTGTCAAAGAAAAATATTCTAAAAGGGAGAATTTCAACAGGTTCAATCTCCCCCACTCCATCCTGCCCTCTCAATATGTTCTCTTTTGCATTGGAACTATATTAGTATGGATAGGTGGGAGCAGCCAAGTGTGCTGCTTTCACATAAATTGCATAGAATGGTGCCTGCATATTTTTTTCCATAACTTTATTCCTAAAATGACTGGAGACTTACTTTTTTAAAAAAAATTAAAGCTCAGCATCTGGGGCTTCTGCCTGTAGGAGCCAATGAAGGCCTTAATGATTGCCAGGTTTGCATCCCCTGTGCCAGTTCATTTGCTGTTATTTCCACCATATGCACATGTGTTGGATTCCTTGCCTATATTGTACCACCACTGCAATACCAACACAATAATCCATGTGTACCTAAACTAAATCTATGCAGAAAAAATTGAAAAGTACTTTGAATGATTAAAAAATATAGCACAAATGACATATGAAAAGAAGGAAAGCAAAGCAGTATAAATATTTGTAAGGTTATTAAGGTAAAGGTAAAGGTACCCCTGCCCGTACGGGCCAGTCGTGTCCGACTCTAGGGTTGTGCGCCCATCTCACTTAAGAGGCCGGGGGCCAGCGCTGTCCGGAGACACTTCTGGGTCATTTATTAGAAGTATTTATAAACTGCTCAGAATCCCCGGGGATTCGATTTTCAGAAAAATACAAATCTAAACCAAAATTAAAATACAGCATTAAAACAGCATAAAACTAAATAAGGAGGAGATGTGGGAGAGAGGGATTTGAATTCTGTGTTGTTTGTTTTGAAATTAGTGGAATTTGACACACACACAAACACACACAATTTATAAATAAAAATGGCAAATGCTACTTTAAGATATTCAAGCATCCCTTTCCTTTATAATCATACTTTTATTTTCTTTTTATAGAATAAAAGTGATCAAATATTTTGTTTACCCAGGGGCGATTCTTCAAGCAAACAAAGCACTCTTGACAGTTTGCTGTTCCTCAAGTCTGTTTAATAATGATCAGGTTGATTTGTCTCTCCTATTACAATTTTGTGGCAGCTAATTTTCCTGTGCTGTTGTTTCTTACTATTGGATCATTCATAATATTCTGTCAAAGGTTAAAAATCATGAGATAGTGTCGTTAAATTAAACTTCAACCATGATGTGTGTCATTTTCAGGGAATAATGCCTAAAAGAGTGTCATTGCCCTCCATACAACCTACTCCACAACTTTCGGAAGATGCAGATAGCAGGAATGAGCAAGGCAGTTTAAGTGAAGTACGCTCGTCTTCAAGTGGGAAAGATTCAATTGCAAGAAATGAATTTAAAAAAAGACTGGTTAGTTCAGCTCCAAATCAGATGCAAGCAAATCCTGAAGCTCTGAAATTTGAACATAACACAAAATCACAAGAAAGAACCAGAAAGCGACAGCAGCCCATAAAACTGGAGCCTCTGGTAGGTTGATTTGAAATGACTTCATAAGGCTTTATTTTATTTTAATATTTTATTTTATCCTGAACTCCCATGAAGTTCCCTGGAAACCTTGCCTCTACCTACATTCAACTGCATCCCTTTGCACAATAATATGTGTGTAATCCTGTTTCCTTCATTTATGCAATATGTGCAAATATAATAAGTCCATTACCCACAGCTGACATTGATATTTACAAATGTCAGTGGCAAAAGAAAGAAAGAAAAGAAGTTTGCAGATCTATATTCCCAACTGCTTTTTATGATGACTAGGGTTTGTGTTGGATTATTGTTGGACATTTATTATTTGATCAATTTTGGATTTTTATATCACTTTTGTGCTAAATTTAAACACTGTACTGGAGCAGGTCTATCCCTCCTGATACCTTAATGATGATTAACGGAATGGGCAACAAGTTCTCTCCTCCTCCTCTTTCTCAATTATTTTACTACGGATACATTTGTGCCAGCCTAATTTGTGATTGTTGTTTATTTAAATGGTATACAATTTGTCATTTGCATGGATAATTTTATTTCAAACTATCTTCTATAATCCTCAATGCAGCCTGTATTAAAAATATATCAGCAACACAAGCAACCTGAGTATATATTCCAGAAGAACAGGGAGAAATTGTTAGCTGCTGGAGTATTACAACCTACAACTTCAGCAGAGAAAAGAAAATGGCCTCCTCCGGAACCAACATTAGCTGAGCTTCAGCAAGAGTTATTAAAGCAAAGACAGGTATCACCCACCTTTACATATTGTGATTATTATTTTTTTTTTTAAAAAAACCCAGATTAAACTTGTCTTTCAATAAAATATTTTCAAGGCAGCTTGCACTGCATAATTCAAGAAACAATAGAACAAGTAATAAAATGTTGATCTGTATCTTCTTGGAGCTAATGAAAAATTACCTGTGAAATATGATTTATAAGGTGCTTCTTGTATTGCTTTTTCAAGTCTTCTTAAATATGAGGATCCGTAAAAACAAACCTCTTAGTTTCTTTCTCTTGCTAAAAGGAAGGATCATTCAATTCATGGCATCATTTACCCACATTATCTAAATTTGGAATTGCTCTGACATGGTTAACTAACACAGTGAAGCAATTGTTGCTTAATAACCCTGGAGCAAATATCCAACTGTCCCTTTAGGTATTCCAAGGAATCACTTTGCAGCAGGTAGATTTTACATGTTCATCAAACGGGGAACGAGAGGACTGAAGCTGCTATTACCACCAGAAGTGTGTAAAGGTTGTAATTGTGATATCTTAATTATTTTCCCACCTCGGGGTTGTAAAAGATTTGCACCCTATGGTGATCATTAGGGGTACTCGGAAAATCCCATTTATGTTTCATACTATGATGACTGTATGATTTTATGCAGTAGGCGACTGTGTGATGTTGTACATGGCTTTCCATAGCCATAAAAAGTGAGTTTCATCACCCTTCCCATAGAAAAGCCAGCATTTTGATGGCCACTTTAAAATAGATCTCTGTGGGCGCTGATTCAGTGCTGCAAGTCATCTTTGCAAAGCGCACAAATCTATCGCTATAATGTTGCATTGTGGAATTGTGATTACACTGTGTCAGAGAACATCTGTATTCATCACCCAGATACTCTTTGTGTGTAGCCATCTTTAGGGTCATTCTGAACCACTATAGCCTGCACAATGCATGTTCCATTGCAGGTGGCAGCCATTTCGTACAGGGTTTCCGTTCCCGGCCCCTGTGTGTGTAGATGGAGCGCATATAAGTGTGCCTTGTTCCACCCCACCCTTGTTCTGCCTTCTAGGTCCAAAATGACCTGTGTGTCAGTGATCATGCATCAATTGGACACGTGTAAGATGGTAGCCACCTGTATGTATTTGGCTGGGCTCCCTTGTTCCTGTTATTTGGAGATAATAGTGTGTAAAAAAAGGCAGCCCAGGGCAGTCTCCACAGCTTCCATTTGCAATATCTACTTCAGATAGGAGGAACAGCACAGAAGAGATTGTGGCTGTTTTCTCTTGTTCCTTATATCAAAGGTGCATTAAAACATGTTGTAAATGGTTCTCATCTTCCCAGAATTAAGGCCAAGTTGCAGTCAATTCTCTTTTTTCCAACTTCTGTTTTATTTTTATGATGTTAATGTTAAATAGCTCTGAAACAGGTTGCACGTTCAGTATTTTATTTCTGTGACAACAACTTTTGAAAGATTGTATATTATTTTTCACCTACAAATTAATTTCATCTATTAATTTCATCTACAAATTAATTTCACATTAGCTGAGTTTGGATGTGCAGCTAAACTATTATTTGACATTATGTGCAAAAACAGCTGTGAACACTGCCTCTTACCCTTTCCTTCTCTAGCATAGTTATGAAAAGGAGGTTGGAAGCTTCTGCTTATTGCTTTAAATAAACCAGTTTATGGTTACCTGGCATATGAACTGGGGAAAACTCTGGTTAGTTTAAAGTATGTTTGTTGAAACAAACCAAGATCATCAAACACACTTAAAGGAACCAAAGTTTAAACTAATCAGACTTCCTCCGAAGTGTGGACGTAACATGAAACAATGGTTAGTTTAAAACAGGAAGTGAAAGTCTCCCTGCGATTGTGCTGGAGAAGGGGAAAGGGGAGTTTGCTAGCCCAAAGATAGCTGCTGCACATTGTGTAAAATAAAAAAAAAGCCAATTGCCATGTTAACCAGCCCTTATTAACATAATTGTTATAGAGGCAGTTTTATAATTTTGCATATGTATCTGCAAGAAGATACTGAGTTTTTCAAAAGTCGCAAAAAAATTATATTAGGGAATCAACTGAACAAGAAGAATTTGAAGTTTTCAAGTGAACAGTGATCTATACTTTCTTTTTACAGTTACTGAGTGACAAGGCGGCACGAGTTCCCACTCCTCCTAAACAGCCACGTGGTGTGGTAAAACTAAGTGCTTGCCTACCAAGTGCCTCTCCTGTTCGTAAATTTAAGGAACCAGAAGATGTTATTAAAGCTAATATTACAGAACCTCTCGAAATTGTAAGGATAATATGTCAGAACAAACATCTTGGATTCCTATACATGACTCCTGCAGTGCCTAGGTCATCAAATGAATATGATTGTTATAACCTGAAGTGAGTTGCTCAATTTATATTTTGTTATGCTCAGTTTTAAATACAGTAATGTTAACTTTGATGCGAATTAAAAATTTACTTTTTTACAATACCTGCCTCCTTTCTGATGCTGGCTAATTCTCTTGTGGTCTTTACTCAGTGGGGAGGGGGTATGAAACCTAGCATATAGTGTACTGTTTGATTTATTTTTCTTATCCAGTAGGTGTATTACTGAACTCACATCATGGATATTTTGATGGAATAATACTAATAATAAGGCCTTGTACTCACATTTTAAAGCTTGGCTTCTTTGCTCTCTTTTTTCTTTAGAAAGGGGAGAGTTGCTTTCAAACAGTTGGTCAATAGACAAATTTGTACGGCTTAAGGGTTGATGTTGTTATTTTTAATTGCTTATTCTCTCTTCATGGTAAGGTCCCAGGGCAGGTTACAACAATATAAAAACATAATATTAAAATCAGTTAAGACAACATACAATCAGATGAATAGAGTGCATCCTAAGATGTATGCCTTGCTGATGACAAGGTTGGGGTAAAGAGATATGAATTTGGCATACAGCCAGTGCTTTTTTCCCTTAAAAAACTGTTTAGGGGTAATCTCATTTTCCTACTCATTGAAATACTGCCCCTCAATGAGGCCAAACTTAGATTCACAAAATGTTTAGGGGTATGCATACCCCTGCGTCCCCCCAGAAAAAAGCACTGCATACAGCAATAGTGATACAGTGATGATGTTGGTGAGCCTTTGTGGGGAGTAATTCCACAATTTAGAGAAAGTCATCTCCCAGGCTTCCATTCCCTGTGCTTATGAAATGAGTTGGATATAGCTGGGGGAGTTGTGCTTTCCCAATCCCATTCATACAGAATTGGCAACAGGATAGGTGCAGTGGAGCGATAGGAAAACACCGATCTCGAGTTCTGTTAAATTCAAATGTTTTCCTTTCTCTTTTAGAATCGTAACTTACGACTGCGTTAACAAAAATGACTACTACACGATTAGCCCGAATGCAGTTATTCACACGTATAACGGAGAGGTTGAATATCTGGAGCTTGAACGCTGGGAGCAGGAATATCTATATCACAAAGCACTTTCCAAAATTACTATATTCACTATATTTCGCAAATGGAAGGCCTTTAACGTATGGAGGAAACATGTCCGCTCCAAGACGATTCATTTTTACCGCAAAGCTCTACAAAAGAACTTATTCATTGTTAATGCTGTATGTATTTCAATTGTGTGGGGTGTGTGTGTGTGTGTGTGTGTGATTATATATATATATATATATATATATATATATCCTGAAGTAATGCATATGAAGGACCTTGAACACTCAGGCAGACAATCTGTGGCAGAGCAACCACCACATTCCCTTCAATGCCCTGGTAGCTCGCTGTGGTCTGGGTAGCTGGTGGTATGTGTGGCTGGCTTAATTTGTTTCTTTCATGCACCTTTCCTCCTTCCTGGCAGGAGTATCTCATGAGAATCCCACCTGGAAGCAGGGAAAAGCAGCTTTCACCAACTATACCTTCTTTCAATCCTCATTGCCCCTCCCCCCAAATCTGCTCATGAGAATCAGGTGACTTCCTGAACCGGCATAAGAGGCAGTGCAGAGGGCTAAAGGAGGAATGGGCAAAAATTGCCTCCTGCTTTCAGCTGATATGTTCCCCTGTTGGATCTCAATCCCATTCATGAATGGAAAGGGACACCTAGTTAGGATCTAAGCTGTTTACTTCAATTGGAGAGAATTTAATGTTGGCTCTGGGGCTGTTGTGGCTCTGGGCTTATTTTGGAGGTATGTATGGTGGCGCTGTGGGTTAAAGCCTCAGCGCCTAGGGCTTGCCGATCGAAAGGTCGGCGGTTCGAATCCCTGCAGCGGGGTGCGCTCCCGCTGCTCGGTCCCAGCGCCTGCCAACCTAGCAGTTCGAAAGCACCTCCGGGTGCAAGTAGATAAATAGGGACCGCTGACCAGCGGGAAGGTAAACGGCGTTTCCGTGTGCGGCTCTGGCTCTGGCTCTGGCCAGAGCAGCGATGCCACGCTGGCCACGTGACCCGGAAGTGTCTCCGGACAGCGCTGGCCCCTGGCCTCTTAAGTGAGATGGGCGCACAACCCCAGAGTCTGTCAAGACTGGCCCGTACGGGCAGGGGTACCTTTACCTTTACCTTTATGTTGGAAGAATGAGGCGTTTGAATTCCGTGGCTTCCCTGACACACACCAAACATACCTTATTCCTGGCCGCCACCATCAGTGGAACAGTGACTGGGGAAGCCTTCAGCAGTGGACCTCCATCTCCACTCATGGGACTATAGCATTCACCTCAGCTGCCCTCCAAGGGAAGCAGATTATTTCTCTCCAAAGTTGTATATAAAATCAGTTATAAGTTTTAAAATTATTTTTACAGAGGTTTTAATGCTAAACTACATTATGAAAACATATGCATGCTAAAATTATAACATATTGCAATTTTCCTGTTGCTGAGATATATTGAAATTAGCATACCTTTGGTTCCGTTATGCCAGACATAAATCAGTATAGAAAGTTGCTGAAGTTTGTAATCTAAAAAGTTATTCTTCCATTTACAGAAGGAGTTATTCTGCGAATGGAAGGGCCTTTGATACAGCAGATGTTAACAGAAAATGAGGAGTTGAATTTCACTGATCCTTGTCCCTAGTAGCCCCCTCTGCTGTTTCTTACTCTGTTCTGTAGTAGTTTTTAAGGGTGCTGCAGACAGAATGGAGAATTAACAAAGATCACCCGTCCTTAGTGGGTACTGTGGGTACCTATTCTGTACATGGTCTTCTGGAAACCCATTGTTTCAAAAAAATGGCGATGCTAATAGAGTATTAGGGCTTTAGCTTTTGTCTCACTAACACTTTCTGACTATTTTGCAGTGTCTGAGACCAGCAATACTTAACATCCAAGAAATGTGTTACCGGCTCAGCGATATGGCACTTTGTCAAATTGAAAAGGGCTATTTATATACCCTGATGGAATTTAAAGGTACTCAGTTCAGCCAGCTAAAAGATGTAAGTGGGTTTCATTGGTTCAGTTTATCAAGATTTCATATAAATCTTATTTCTTAGCTTTAATATCAATTATTCTCTACCTGCACTGTACCTTTCAGGTGGCAGCTCATCTGTCGGAGTTCAGGGAATTAGCTAAAGAAGTGGTTAGAGGTGCATGTCGAACTACACTGCTTGAAGCTGGTTTCACTCCTGATGATTACTTTTATGCAACAGAGAGTACAGGTACAAAAGTGACATTTAAAAAACAATTTCAGAGCCCTTATTCTAGTTGCAAGGAATTACTGGTAGTCCCAATTCAGACATAAATGAAAGAAACTGCACAAGCTTTTTTTTTTTAAAAAAAATTATTTATACTTTTCAAATTTATACATTTCATTAATTTTACAATCCATTTAACAGTTCAAAATTTGACTTCCCCTTTTTTCTGCGGTTCCTTAAATTTATTTTTCATGTATATCCAAATTCATTTAATTTACTCATTTAATTATCTACTGTAAATATATGCTCTTATAAAACTGCAGGTTATTACAATAATCCTGCTAATGTTTTTATCTGTTTACAATTTATCTGTAAATATTCAATAAACCATTTCCATTCTTTTATAGTTTGTTATCTTGATTTCTTATTCTTTGATCTTTGAGCTCTTATGTTGTCTCTGTCTCTTCTTCCTTCAGACGTGTGAAGATTCTTATCACGGTAGAAATACAGTGGTACCTCGGGTTACATACACTTCAGGTTACAGACTCCACAACCCAGAAATAGTGCTTCAGGTTAAGCACTTTGCTTCAGGATGAGAACAGAAATCTTGCTCTGGCGGCGCAGCAGGAGGCCCCATTAGCTAAAGTGGTGCTTCAGGTTAAGAACAGTTTCAGGTTAAGTACGGACCTCCGGAACGAATTAAGTACTTAACCCAAGGTACCACTGTATTGGTTTAGCTTCATACTTGAAATGGTTTCAGTAACATGTGCTTTTATTTCCTCCAGAACAGGTAACAATGGTAACAGGAAGACTAAATACTGGAAGTGCCATTATTCGTCGTTCTGACAAAGATCCTTATGGTGACCAAGCTGAAAAAATGACATATACTGAACAGGCCAACAAAAGGGCTACTTGTGAAAGGCTGACATGGTTGGTATTTGGCTCTTTGCAGGTCCACGTGTAATAGTGAGCGCTCACACCTTCTTCGTGGGTGCCCTTTGCGGGACTGCACACAGCACCGCGGCCCCTTGGGACCCACCAGTTGGCTGGCCTGGCCTGCCTCCATGTGTTAGTCATTGGAGGTTCCTGCCAAACCTCAGTTAACCAATAGGCCCTGGCAGTCAGAATAAGAATGTATTTTAGTGGAAGTGCGTCTTGCAAGTGAGATGGCTGTAATCCTAAGTGTCTGTACATTCACAAATATATTCACTTTGCATTTACTCCTGGCAAAGTCTCGGTTTCAGTAAAAATGAAGGGCTCTGATTCATTGTTCTTTCCTTCCAGCTTTATTCGTCTTGCTGACTACCTTATAGTGAACACTTTGCATGTCTTGGCAGTAAAATCTGTCACTGCTCTTTTGAATTACCTCACTGAAAAGTTGAAAAAGACACCTCCTGCAGACCTTATTCGAAAGTGGAATACGGAAGAAACGCCACCTGAAGTTGCTGTTGTGGAAAAGAAGGTTAAGTCCGAGTTGTTTGAAACAGTTTGCTCCATCACATTGTCCATGGTCACTACAGTGGTACCTCGGGTTACATACGCTTCAGGTTACAGACTCCGCTAACCCAGAAATATTACCTCGGGTTAAGAACTTTGCTTCAGGATGAGAACTGAAATTGTGCGGCGGCACGGCAGCAGCAGGAGGCCCCATTAGCTAAAGTGCTGCTTCAGGTTAAGAACAGTTTCAGGTTAAGAACAGACCTCCGGAACGAATTAAGTTCTTAACATGAGGTACCACTGTACTGGGTTCTATCCAGTATTGTGTGAGCAGAAGGAAGCTTGCATAACTAACCTTCCCTATCTCCTACTCTGCAAAATCACGCCAGTGCTAAACAATACAGTTTAAAGCTTCTCAACACGGGCTCAAACATATTCCCTGAAAGTTTTGATAAAAGAAGCAAGGATCTGCAACCCACGTAGACCAAACACTATGGGCCTAGCCACTGCTGGAACCCTTGGGCAATGGTGAAACGCAGCGCATTATTCTCTTCCCCTCTTCTTAGAACAGACTGTCACAAGCTCTTTTCCTCACTGACTGCAATCTTGACACATGTTAATTAATAAATGTTTCATTCTAATTCATACTGAGATATAGTGATCTTTTGTCAATTTCCCCAAGTCATTAAGGGATGTGTAAGTAAAGTTTGATAATCCCTGTTGTCATTCAGCTATCTTCAGATTAAGATCCCCTCCCCCCCAACTTTACCTATTTGAGAATATACATATAATTAACAAATTTGTGGACATGTGAGAACAGGGACATGACAATAACACTGTCGTTGGCTTTTCACCTACTTTTTCTTGTTGTCAGTGTGTTAGGCTAGAGAAAATGAAATCTTGTTTCTAACCTAAGAACTTATATTCATTTTCTGATTTTGTTTTGTTTTGTTTTGTTTTAGGGAACTTCAGTGATTATAGGAGCGGAGGACGAAGAGTCACTTACTCCCATGTTTCTTCTAGAGCTAATTTTAGAAATCAATGCTCTGTTATTTGAACCAACTGTGGAGGATTACCAGGTTTAAGAATAATTTTACTTTACTTTAGATTGCTGTATGAAACTTGATTTGTTATCATAATCCTACTTTTGCAGGATATAGCATTTGATTGGACATTGTTCTGGGATGCATAGGGATCTCTCGGGTGACCTTTTGATGGTCATGGTTCTTAGTTGGCCTGAAATCTGGCCCGGTGTTGCTGGGAATCCAGGGCAAAACAAAATGAGCAAGGCTCACCCATTATCAATTAACTGGATGATCCACATCTGGGTGCAGGTAAACAGGAATGGAGGTAGCAGCACTGCAGAAGGAAGCATGTGAAGGGGCTTTCTATATAGTGACAGAGGCTGCAGAGAGGAGTGACCATGTAGCAAAGTTATCTGACTAGTATTCAGAGGCAGGAGTGCCAGCCTTCATACCGAAGGACCCATAGGGACCACTTCGTAGACCTACCAGTTCTCCATCGATGCAAAATAATGATGATCAGGGATCAGCATGTCTTGGTTTGTTTTTGCCATAAGCAGAGGCAGATTTAGGGGAGCACAACCAGTTCAGTCACACTGGGCACAGAGTCTCTGGAACGCTGCAATTATTATTTAGAATGGAGCATGAGAGGTGGAAGAGCGACGAATTTGGGTGTTGCACAGAGCACCACTGAAATTTGAGACCCCAAGATCCGCCACTGCCAAGACCCTCTCCTCCAGAAAGGGGAAAGGGGTTTTCTGATATTACACTGAGATTGAGACCCAGCGTAACGGTGTATATGAGCTCCTCCCAGCTGAGGAGAGGGATGTGGCACTTCCAGTATTGGAGACTGTATGCCTCTGAATACCAGAAAATGAGTGGGCTCATGACCTGCTTGCGTGATTCCCATAGGCATTGCAACATAGTGGGTGGGAGAATGAGCTAAATACAAGAACCCCAATGCTTTGAATATCACCTATTTCATGAAGGCAACACACCTTCTCTCAGCCTGAGGCCCCTCTGCCACCTGCAGTACAGTGGTGCCCCGCAAGACGAATGCCTGGCAAGACGGAAAACCCACTAGACGAAAGGGTTTTCCGTTTTGGAGGTGCTTTGCAAAACGAATTTCCTATGGGCTTGCTTCGCAAGACGAAAATGTATTGCGAGTTCCTGCGGGGTTTTTTCCGTTCCCCCCCTTTTTCTAAGCCGCTAAGCCGCTTATCAGCTGATCCGCTAAGCCGCTTAACAGCTGATCCGCTAAGCCGCTTAACAGCTGATCCGCTAAGCCGCTTATCAGCTGATCCGCTAAGCCCCTAAGCCGCTAATAGCACTAATCCGCTAAGCCGCTCATGGGCTTTCTTTGCAAGACGAAAAAACCGCAAGATGAAGAGACACGCGGAATGGATTCTTTTCGTCTTGCGAGGCACCACTGTATGGGGATAATAATGCCTACCTTGCGGTATCGTTGTAAATATTGCAACAGTGATGTGTGAAAAACATTGAACTCTTTAAAAACGCTATACAAATACTAAGTATTGTTTTTCATTTTCAGATTCTTCCAGTACAACCAGCGTTTTTTATACATTTCTTCTATTTTCCCAACAGGATGGAATGTCAGACATTGTGAATCAGTTTCAGGCAACCGTGTTATCTGTTGCAAACCTTGTTCCTGATAGATATTTTGATGCTTTTACTCGCCCTGTTATTAACAACAAAATTGAAGAAAAAACATGTGGTGAAGGACCAAGCTTGTCAATAATGTTCAAAGATGATAGACATCTCCAGAACATTATCTCACAAATAAAGGTATAGACCACCTTTTGTGGAAGCCTATTTACATTCCTGTTCTCTGTTTGAAATGGCAAGCTGGTGCCACTCCCCATGTCAGCTTATGAGCAAATAAGCACCCCAGCTTGCCACTTGTCCCTTATTGAATCTCTTGCTCTCGATATTGTTATGATCAAATACTTTTCTGTTAATGTTTAGGAAACAATCTATTCAGGATTTGAAGCAGTCAACTTGTATGCATCTACTTTTGAAAAGTTTCGTTTATTTTTCAAAGAAAATGAAAGCCTTGATTTGGAAGCTCTGAAGAAAGAAGAACCTGGTAAAATTTGTTTCATAGCTTGCTAGGTATTTTTGAAGCCGCTCAGTAGTGCATTCAGTGATCTGCTTAGCAGGCTGTATTATGCCAGCAAACATCCATATAGTTTTCATAACGTTCCTGACAACAGAGATTCTTTAGATGTGATCTTCAGAAGAAATTTGTTCCGTTAGAGTGATCCTATATTTCTTATATGGGACGCGGGTGGCGCTGTGGGTTAAATCACAGAGCTAGGGCTTGCTGATCAGAAGGTCGGCGATTCGAATCCCCGCAATAGGGTGAGCATCCGTTGATCGGTCCCAGCTCCTGCCAACCTAGCAGTTCGAAAACACGAAGTGCAAGTAGATAAATAGGTACCACTCCAGCGGGAAGGTAAACAGCGTTTCCGTGTGCTGCTCTGGTTCGCCAGAAGCGGCTTAGTCATGCTGGCCACATGTCCCGGAAGCTGTATGCAGGCTCCCTCGGCTAGTAAAGCAAGATGAGTCGTCCGTGACTGGACCTAACGGTCAGAGTTCCCTTTACCTTTATATTTCTTATATATGTATGGTGAACTGGTTGTGATGTACTAACTATGAAATCCCCATTTCAAATTGCAGCTTAATTATGAACTCACTAGGCAGCCTTAGGCAAGCTGTTATTCTCCCAGCCTTAGCCCATGAACCCAGTCCCTCTCAGGTAGAGGAAATCCTTCCTAACTGTACTCCTGCTTGTTCAGAGATAAGGTGTTTTTATTAAGAGTTGCTCTCCATTTCACCTTTTAGGCATCATTCCGGCAGGAGTTGCCCCCTGCTCCCAGAGATTTTCTGTCCCCTGTTATTCTGGCACTTAATGAACATGGAAAGGGAGTCACCATATTTTTTTTTAAAATGTGGGGTTGGTGGAGGAGAGGTTGGCTAAGAGTATTTTTGCCTTAAGCTAAGTAGTGAACCCTGTTGCCAAGTGAGGCATGGGCCCCCCATTACCTCCCCCCCCTTTGCTCCTATAGCACTCAGGGAGCTTTCCTCTTGCTCTTTTCTACTTCTCATACCCATGCTAAGCACATGGAGCTTATGTTTCAACTTCATAATGTACCAGGGCTACAAGGGGCTTCCTGCACACAAAAGGGAGGAAGCTTTCTTAATTTGCACAAGCCCTGCCTGTAGATCAAATGGGAGGAGATAACTCACTCTGGTTGCCCTCCACTTACCAATTAGAAGAAATATACATTCATGACAAGTTTTTATATTGTGAACTTCCCTGAGATCTACAGATAAAGGACGATATACACATCTAATAAAATAATAAGTTCCTACCATTCCTCTTTTGCCAATGGGGTGATGGCGGTCAGGATATTGCACCCACCCCGACTGAATATAGAAGACAACTGGGGAAATGTTTCTCTAAAGCACCTGAAAATGTAATGACGATATTACACATCTTGTCTATAATAAACAGATGTTAAATTCTTTGCCGAACAACTGGAGAAGTATCACAGACAACACAAAGAAGCTGTGGCCATTAAACAGAAGAGGAACATAGGCTTGTTCCTCATAGATGCACAAAAGCTGAAAGACAAACTGATTCCATCACCAAAGCGCTGTTTGGAGGTAAATCTATCAATCACTTTAATACCAAACTTGGGAGGCCTCAATTTGGCAGTGAAATGGCGCCATACAAACCTAAGATAGTGGCTTCTGCTTCCTCAGGTTATGGTTCCGATGTGTTGAAATACATTAGTTTGTAAATTAAAAACAAAAACAAAAGATGTTTGAAAACCTTAAAAGGCCTGACAAGAACTTGGCCATAACGACTTCCAGATTTGGAGAATACTGAGGACAGTTGAGCCACAGATTGCTGAAAATCACTGATGTCAGGTGGAAAAAAAAACACATGACAGTGAAGAGAAAATAGTATAGGAATACAATAATCAGATGACATTTGGCAAAACTGTTAGTGACTAGAAACCTGGCAAAACTTAACACCAGCATAAATTAAGCCAGCATAGGCTACTCCTATTCCAAACTCTGTTCATGAGGAATTTGATTTACACTACCCTGTTTGCAGGCCATGTTCTACTGGGTTTCTATGCCACGTGGCTGATCTGAAAGGGGTTTGGAATAGGTGTCAGTCTCTCCTTGCTCTGTTTCCTCTTCCTGTTTTGGGAACTTGCACTGGGTTAAGTTCCACTTACTGAGCCCCAGGTGTGCTGGGGGTGAGAGATTTAACTGACATATCCCTGGCTCAACTGAGTTGAAAGACCTATGCTGGCATAGCCCCAACTGCGCCTGAGCTCAACCGGGAAAGATTCACCAAATTCAGAATCTCATCCTGGCTGATCATGGCTTTGCTTTGCTAGAGTTATTTGTTAAGTTTTTTGTTTAGCACATGACATAGAAGAGGAGGGGACAGAGGGTGAAGAAAGAACTGGGGGCTCTTCCCATACTTTGGACGCCCTTTGGACCGCTGTTTTCCCCCCAGGAACTCTTCTCATTGTGAGACTGAGAGTTTGTTTGGACCATGGGTGAGAACCCAGAGAGGAAGGGTGTGACAGAAGGAAAATTAATTGATATCAATTTTACATGTATTAGTAACTTTGTATGAGGGGACGTGGGTGGCGCTGTTGGTTAAACCACTGTGCCGCTTGGGCTTGCTGATCAAAAGGTTGGCAGTTTGAATCCCCGTGATGGGGTAAGCTCCCATTGTTCGGTCCCAGCTCCTGACAACCTAGCAGTTTGAAAGCACGCAATACAAGTAGATAAATATGTACCGCTCCAGCGGGAAGGTAAACGCCGTTTCCGTGCGCTGCTCTGGTTTCGCCAGAAGCAGCTTAGTTATGCTGGCCACATGACCTGGAAAAACTGTCTGCAGAAGCAGACAAACGCTGGCTTCCTTGGCCTTTAAAGCAAGATGAGCGCTGCAACCCCTTTACCTTTGTATGATGTAACATTTTTATACATAACTGTATTTTGTAATATTTTTGTTTAAGCGGGCTGTTAATTGCTTCAGTTTTCTGTACACTACTTACAGACATTTTTAATATATTATTATTATTAATAATAATAATAATATAATTTTTTATTTATACCCCGCCCTCCCCAGCCAAGGCCGGGCTCAGAGCGGCTTACAAGCAATAATAAAAACAAGATGAATGATTACAAACTTAAAAACAAAATAAAATACAACATTAAAATAATGGAACATTAAAATATTAAAATGTAGCCTCATCGCAAGAGGAGATGGAAAAGAAAAAAAAAAAGAGAGAGAGGGAGGGAGGGAATCAAATTGGCTCCAAGCCAAAGGCTAGGCGGAACAACTCTGTCTTACAGGCCCCGCGGAAAGAAATCAGATCCTGCAGGGCCCTGGTCTCATGAGGCAGAGTGTTCCACCAGGCCGGAGCCAGAGTTGAAAAGGCCCTGGCTCTGGTCGAAGCCAATCTAACTTCCAGTGGTACTAACTTCCAGATGTACTTAAGTGGTACATCCCTGATGTAAATAAAAAATAAAAATAAAAATAATGGATGTATTGCAAGGTGCAAAGTCTTGACTAAGAAACTGATTCTTGTGAGTTAGACATCATTGCCCTGATGAAACTTTCATTCTCTGCTGAAATTGTCATTATTTTTTTTATTCCAGGTTATCAATGGAATGCTTCCTGTAATTGCAAAGAAAAAAGTTACTGCCATTCTTGTTGAGGCAAATGATGCTAAATTTAAACTGGAGTTTTATCCATCTACAACAACAGAATATGTTTTTAGCTTGACGTTCCTTGATGAAATACAAGATCGGGTTAGTTCACTATAGTGCTCCTACTAGGTAGCATTTACCATCTTGGAAAATACTTATCACAACAGCGGAAAAGAATTGTGCTTTGCTTCCTTCTGGAGTCATCTACCTAGCTAGCTATATAGATAGTTTAAGTGAGAGCCCAGTGCTCCATTCAATTTCCCGTAAGAAATAAGAATGCAGTACAGTGGTACCTTGCAAGATGAATGCCTCGTAAGATGAAAAACTCGCAAGACGAAAGAGTTTTTCGTTTTTTGAGTTGCTTCACAAGACGAATTTCCCTATGGGCTTGCTTCGCAAGACGAAATCGTCTTGCAAGTTTGTTTCCTTTTTCTTAAAACCGTTAATACCCAGGGTGCATTCAGGGGGTGCAGTTGCGACTTGACTTCGAGGAGCAACTCATAGCACGCGGTGTGGTAGCCTTTTTTGAGGTTTTTGAAGACTTTGGTGATTTTTGAAGCTTTTCCAAAATCCGTGCTTCGCAAGACGAAAAACTTGCAAGACAAAAAAACTCTCAGAACGAATTAATTTCGTCTTGCGAGGTACCACTGTACAAGGCATTGTGTTTAATTTGAGACTGTGTATTTCCCCAAAGAGGGACGCGGGTGGCGCTGTGGGTTAAACCACAGAGCCTAGGACTTGCCGATCAGAAGGTCGGTAGTTCGAATCCCCGTGACAGGGTGAGCTCCTGTTGCTCGGTTCCTGCTCCTGCCAACCTAGCAGTTTGAAAGCATGCAATACAAGTAGATCAATAGGTACCGCTCCGGCGGGAAGGTAAATGGCGTTTCCATGTGCTGCTCTGGTTTGCCAGAAGCAGCTTAGTCATGCTGGCCACGTGACCCAGAAGCTGTACGCCGGCTCCCTCGGCCAATAAAGCGAGATGAGTGCTGCAACCCCAGAGTCGGCCACGACTGGACCTAATGGTCAGGGGTCCCTTTACCTTTACATTATTTCCCCAAAATGTATGATTATTGCATGATGTGTCCTTCCTGCCCTGCAAATAGCAGCGGCATTAGAAACTTACTAGTATAAGGAACTAGCAAAGTGCTCCCCATAAGGCTTGTATTATTGCATAGATACCTGCTGGATGCAATGTGTAGGTCCAGGTCACAAGTGTCAGGTAGGTCCCTGCTTTCAGGGGGAAAGGCTAATATTTAGTTATATGGGAGAGCACCATTATGGTGGAAACTTACCCTACTTGACGTCTTTGGCAACTCTAGCCATTGCGAATCATCCCTGTCGCTGTCAGCATAGACCTTTCTTCTGCCTACCCCTTTTCTGGATTCCAGTCTTTGGTCATACTTGAATGTCACAGAATGTTGGGACCTGGTAGGGAAAATTAATTACCTGTATACTATTTAAAAGAACCCGGAGTTGACTTTTGTGCCAGTTTTTCCTCTTGCTTTTAACGTAACATTTTGTGGCAATTTAGAATATTAGCACCAGTATTGAAGATTTTCCGTGGAAGCACATTTTCAAAAGAATTAACTGATTTCCCCCCTCAGATTGAAACACTTGAAGTTGACTCAAAAGTCGTAACAAAGATGTATCAGCTTATCGAACTCTATGCAGTGCCAACTCCACCTGAAGATCTTGCTTTGTTTTCGAGTCTGAAACCATCCATCATTGCTGTCCGAAATGCAATTGACAAATCTGTGGGTGAAAGAGATGCCAACATTGCTAGGTTCTGCCAGCTCCTAGACCTAGATGTTCAGGAACTAAATTTAGAAGTTAAAGAAGTCAAACACCTTGCTCAGGTATAGAAACAATAATTTCCCCCATGTTTATATCCTATAGAATTGCCATTATGGATTTCTGGTATTGTTTACTAGTGATCTGACACTACCAACATTCTCCAGCACTATGCACTGAAAAGTACAGTACACGAGATCCCCAGCTGAGTAGCAGAGCAGTATGCTTCGATTGCAGAAGCCCAGGTTCAGTCGTTAGTACCTCGAAATAAAAGGAACTGTCAGATAAGCAAGGCTGGGAAACACCCCTGCCTAGGAATCAGGAAAACCAGTTCTAGCCAAAGTAGTCAGCAGTGGGTTTGTTGGACCAATGGACTTGGTTTTAGGTGTGTCAGGGGTCAACAAGAACGCCAAGGTTTGTAACATTTATAACCAACAATGGTGTGTATTACACAAACCTCCAATGACTCATGCATTGCAATGGAGGGATATTTGCCTTCTCCCTGATGAATTCCCCTCTTGCCTGGACTAGGCATGTTTCGCACTGTCCCCATTCTCAATGAACTGATGTTTTGTTTTGTGATCAGTGATCAGTATACCCATCACTCCATACAGTATTTGTTTCTTAATATTGAAGATACCACAAGCAACATCTATACTTCACTCAGTCACAGTTATGTTTTTAATTTTTATTGTTCTGTACATTGTATTGACTCTTTATAGCTGCGTGTTCTCTATTTTATACCTGTATTTTCTCTACGTCCCCCCTCCCCGAGACGTTCGGAGGGTGACAACATGGGAACAGGCCTTTTCTGTGGTGGCTTCCCATCTGTGGAGTGCTCTGTCCAGAGGGACTCACCTGGCACTATCATTACATGGCCTTAGGCACTCGGCAAAAACATTCCTCTTTAATCAGGACTTTGGCCATTAAATAATCTGTGGGGGAACTGTTATTACGATCATTTTATTATTCTGTATTATGTGTATTGTGTTTTTATTACTATGCCACACAAATTATGTTTTTAATGTTGTTCACTGCCCTGGGATAAAGGGTGGTATATAAATCGAATGACTGAATAAATATTTTCAAAGCTCATTAGCCATAAATTAACTCCACAAAGTTCTCTGGATTATAGAGTAAGTGCTGTAATGGGCTTTGACATAATTTGAAATTCTATTTTATGAACTTGTGGCGTGCAGAGAATGTAAGGAAAATATTCACGGCCCCAACATAACCAATAAATTTGAACAGAGGGTGTATTTTCAAATCGGCAAAAACTGAATGACCAGCAACATGAGCTCTGCCCATTGACATGGAAAACCCAAAACACAGCAAAAGGGCACTTTAAACGTTTTTATTTCCTGTGAACAGTTACTGAGGTATTGGCCAAGCCCTCCACTATTAGCTTAGTTAAGCAACTATTTGCCTATGTATTAAAGGAGCAGTTAATATAGAGAAATGTTGCAGTAGGAATTAGAAAGGGTAAAAGGAACTCATCGCATATGCATAGCACTGCATGTTAGAGATCATATGCTCCACTGGATTTAACTGTAATAGTTTGACATGCAGCGCTTCTGTTTAAACTTTTATGAAAGCTAAATGGTAAAGCAACTTCTTGATTTTTAATAGGATCCTCAGATTTTGGATATAGCTACAGACCAGGAAAGAGTGAAACAAGTTCTAGCAGAGCTGCAAACTATTCTTGATGAGCTACAGAAACGTGCATTTACGTATAAATCCTACCAGAAGAATTTCAAGGTGAATTGGTTTCCAATTCCATGTCTGTTGTGAGGATGAAATGGGTGTGGGGAGAGAATGAGCCCTATCTATATCTATAGTTATATCTATGTTTATATCTATGTCTAGGGCTATATCTAGGGTATTTTCTTCAAGGATATGGTAGTAGTTTTATAATATACAGAATAATGCTATTTTCTATTATTATTATTGTTATTGTTATTTACACCCTACCCTTCACTCTAAGGTGGAAATGACAAGATTTGATGCTTTGGAGGAAGTTTGTGCAGAGCTGAAATTGAAACAACTGTTATGGGATTCTCTGTCTGAATGGTCAGTACTTGAAGACGAGTGGATGGAGGTAAATTGCATACATTGCTCTTGAGATGATCGAGTATAAAGAACCTGCACTACAATTATGAATATTGTTTTTAAAAAGATTTGGGGGGGGTTTTGTAGTGAGATGGCTATTTATGTGCTGAGTAAGTAAAAGGTAGTAATTATTTGCAATGAAGAAGAGCTGCTCTCCTGGCACTGATGTTGCTGGGGAGTAGTGAGGTCAGGGCCACATGATGGATCTGTGTGGTGCACTATATTAGGCCTGAGAGAGCAGAATAACGTATATGAGTTGTTCTCTAAAGCTGCAAAGTTTACACACATTCAGTTAGTAATAAGTACCATTGAATAGAGTCAAGTTTACTTCTGACTAAGTAGATGTAGGAACTTAGCTTTTTTGTACCTGTCATGCTTGGTATTGATTTAACTCCCTCCCTTTATTCTGAAAGAAATATCTTACAATAAACAAATTGAGTTTTCCTCATAGACTAAGCAATCCTTTTATATACTCTCTTCCCACAGGCTAAATTCGATAGCTTGGATCCAGAAAACCTGAATTCTCAAGTTTCCAAGTATGCCAAATTTGTCAATCAGCTGGAAAAGGGCTTGCCACCTAATAATGTTGTGCCGCTGCTAAAGGAGAAAGTGGAGAGAATGAAAGAAAAGGTACAACTGACTTCCAGGTGTATTTCAAGGGAGAAAATATGCAATTTTGTTAAGGATCCCTTTCAAATGAACATTTCAGATTGCATCTTACTTGTAACATCATTGTGACTATTTACGAAGCACCTTAAAGGCATGGCTTTCATGCAACCTAAAACAAAATGGAAGAGTTGTCAAAATGAATAGTGTAATAAGGCCAAAAGGTTACAGGCCATTTCATTAGTATAAATATCTATCTAGACTAGAGTTTTTGGAATCACTCAGCCATCCTCTGATGGGGCCTTTTTGTTTCTCTAGTCTTCTTGTTTCCTTATAAAAAATCATTGGTTTATATAATACAGTGGTACCTCAGGTTACAGACACTTCAGGTTACAGATGCTTCAGGTTACAGACTCCGCTAACCCAGAAATAGTACCTTGGGTTAAGAACTTTGCTTCAGGATGAGAACAGAAATCGTGCTCCGGCAGCAGGAGGCCCCATTAGCTAAAGTGGTGCTTCAGGTTAAGAACAGTTTCAGGTTAAGAACGGACCTCCGGAACGAATTAAGTACTTAACCCAAGGTACCACTGTAGTGCAAAAAGATTACGAAGTGCCACAGAGACTACTTGTGCAACACGTGTTATCGTGAAAGTATAGGCAGTTTGTTGATCATCTGCGCATTTTTAACAAGAAAAAGTTAAACTAAAATTCTGTGCACCTTACTCTTTCAGGTTCCTGCCATCACAGACCTTAGAAACCCTTGTTTGAGACCCAGACACTGGGCTATTATAGAACAAATAGTTGGCGCACAGCTGATAGATATGGAAAACCCGTTAACCTTAGAGAGACTCGTTCAGATCAATGCTTTTGACTACTCTCAGGAGATTCAAGATGTTTCTGGACAAGCTTCAGGAGAAGCTTCCCTGGAGGCAATTCTCAGAAAGGTACTTTTTAATCAGATGCTTTAAACACCTGCACCCACCCACACCAAGTGTAGTGGTTAAGAGTGGTAGACTCATAATCTGGTGAACCGGGTTCGCTTCCCTGCTCCTCCACCTGCAGCTGCTGGGTGACCTTGGGCCAGTCACACTTCTCTGAAGTCTCTCAGCCTCACTCACCTCACAGAGTGTTTGTTGTGGGGGAGGAAGGGAAAGGAGATTGTTAGCTGCTTTGAGACTCCTTAGGGTAGTGATAAAGTGGGATATCAAATCTAAACTCCTCTTCTTCTTCACCACACCCTCTTGGACTGACGACAAGTAAATCAATTATCTATATTTCATTTACTGAATCCTTGATTCAGAGCACACTTACTGAACGCTCTGGGCCTTTGCCACCATTTGCAGAGACTGGTGCAACTCACGTGCCTGACAAGGCTGTGATGGACCTGGAGTGTTGTGTTTTCCCCATGAATAAATAGTTTGGGTTGGCTGACATGGAGCAGCCTCTGCTAAAGTAGTGAGGAATACAGGGATAGCAGGAGAACACAGGGGTAGCGTACACAGAGGGAAAGGGGACAGTTTTGTTGTTGTTTTGAAGTACAGAGGAGGCACAAAGTGTCAAGATAATCACATTAATGAGACAAACACAGGCAAAAAAAATGACAGGACACTGTTTGAAAAGAAAAAAAAAACTAAGAGAGATGTTAAAGGGAAAACAGAGAAGGGCTAAGGTAAACTCTAAGTGAAAAGTTGGCTAAGTAAGGCATAATGCACTGAAGCAAAGAGTAGAAAACACACACAAAGTACAGGCAAATCATAAAAACACGCTGGCCTGAGGAGAACAAGAAATGATGGAGAGCCAAGAAAACCAAGTCTGCTTCAATGAAGGCAGAAAACAGAACTGGGTTACCTTAACAATTGTTTTTCTTGTTTCAACCACTAGTGGGAAACAGATCCCAACCTGGCGACCTTCTAGGCTAATTAGAAAAAGGCCATTTGCTTCTTTCAGTTCTGTTAATAATGAATACATTTTGCTTGGTATAGAAAATATCTGAACAACAGATTTTCAGTAGACATTGCAAACACCAGGGTATTGGGATGCCCTGTTTTACTGGTTTGAATAAATAAACTGAGTAAAACTGCTGGTTTAACTCAGTTTATCAAACTTATTTTCAATGCTAATATAAACTGACTTTCCCCCCAACCAGGTGGATGATTCTTGGAAATTGACAGAATTCATTGTCCTTCCTCATCGCGATTCAAAAGATGTTTTTATCCTGGGTGGCACAGATGACATTCAGGTTAGGAACTGCTTTTAAAGCTGTCAGTTTTAAAGCCCCAAAATTCTTAAAAATCATATATTTGTGTTTCAGCAGGTTTTTTAATTTTTTAATTTTAATTTATGACAAGATATGGTACGGTTTTTCACAAGTAAAGCAGGGTTTTTCAAAGCTTCCAGCAACAGAGTGCAATGTGTTGGTGCGAGGCAGGGAAGAGTTTTAGTCCCTTCCTCTACAGACTCCTATTTTTTAAATAGAGCCATTCTACTGCCTGCTTTGTATGTTAATAGTGCATATACATGGAAAAAAAATATTTACAGCAGCCTCATCACACCGCTGTAGGTAAAACCTCAGTGCCTAGGACTTGCCGATCGTATGGTCGGCAGTTCGAATCCCCGCGGCGGGGTGAGCTCCCATCGTTCGGTCCCAGCTCCTGCCCACCTAGCAGTTCGAAAGCACCCCTAAGTGCAAGTAGATAAATAGGTACCGCTTTAAAGCGGGAAGGTAAACGGTGTTTCCGTGTGCTGCGCTGGTGCTGGCTCGCCAGAGCAGCTTCGTCACGCTGGCCACGTGACCCGGACGTGTCTTCGGACAGCGCTGGCTCCCAGCCTCTTAAGTGAGATGAGCGCACAACCCTAGAGTTGGACACGACTGGCCCGTACGGGCAGGGGTACCTTTACCTTTACCTTTTACATCACACCTAGTTTGGCTTGTTCAAATCAGTGGGACAGATATGAGCATGTGCTTAGCTCTCTGGTTGAAATTCCTGGGCTTACAAGTGCTTAAATTTGCCATGATCAAATGGTTTATGCTTAGTAACTTCGGTTCCAGCTCTAAACACTGGCTGGCATCATGAGCCAACATAGGAAGATATCATGTCCCTATGGTATCATCATCAGTATTAGTATTAGTATTAGTCCACCCATTTGACTGGGTTGCCCCAGCCACCCTAGGCAGCTTCCAACCAATTGTAAAAGCATAATAAAACATCAAGCATTAAAAACTGCCCTATACAGGGCAACATAATTTGGCATTGCTATGCTGGCCAAACCAGTGGCGTAGCGTGGGGGGTGCAGGGGGGGCCGGCCGCACCGGGCGCAACATCTGGGGTTAGGGCAAATCCACGGGTTAGGGGGCGCAAATCCACGGGTTAGGGGGCGCAAATTACTTGCCGTGCCCCAGGTGCTGACAACCCACGCTACGCCACTGGGCCAAACACACTATGGCACGACAGAACAATTTCATGTGCGTGTTCAAAGCATTTGGACTAGCATGAAGTTGATTTCTGCCATGTCTGTCCAACACCACATGCCTAAAATCTGGTATTTCAGTAACAGACCTGTTGCAGAGACTTTAAGTATGAAAGTGTTTTACTTAAGTGTTACATTTTAATATTGCAAAAAAACTTTATTAGTTTCTGGTCTGCAACAATAGGAAGCTGCAACATATCTTTTCTGGAGTTGGTGGCTCTCCGTATAGATATGAAAGTCTATCCATGGACTGGCATTTCTAAGAGATTATAGGGGGAGGAGTTAATTTCCTGTGGTTTTGAAAAGATTAGGGCTGCAGCTTTAATTGATTTAACCAGTAGATCAGTCAACTAACACTTTAGCTGGGAAACTAATTGGTGAGAACACATTTTAATTGTTGAGACTGAGAGAACAATTTTCATACCTTGTATTTAGCCATTTACTGCTGGGAACTCAGTTGTCAAAATTGAGAATTCTGTTTATTGTTTTCCTTCAAGGTCATTCTAGATGACAGCATGATCAATGTGGCAACAATAGCATCTTCACGATACGTAGGCCCTCTCAAGGCGCGAGTTGATGAATGGCAAAAGCAACTCTCTTTATTCAGTCAGACGTTGGTGAGTGTCACCTTATTTAAAAACATGCTCATTGCCTTTAGTGTTAGCAATAAAAGAGGAAAAGTAATCTTGGAATATGTTACTGTTTCTTAGAAGTTACCCTTTACCTTTGACAAGAGAGTGTTTAAATATCAACTTGGTGATAGTAACATACCTGGGTAGGAAGGATTATTGATGATCATGTAATTCATATCCATCTATAGAAGCAATATTGATTCTTTATGGTTTATTCAGTAATGGCCTACAGAAGCATGAAAGTAGGACAGCAACAGTGTTTGCAAAAGACACTGAATTATTTAAATCTGCGAAGAGTTATCAGAAAAGTGTGAAAGTGCTATTTGGAGATGATACTGAAGTGGCAGCTGCAGCTCAGCATTGTTTGCAGGGGGTGGGGGGGAGAATCATCCCAATTTTACTTATAAAATATGGTATTCAGATTTTTTTTTTGCTTCTACAAATTAGTTGTATGTTGTTGGAGGAATGATGAATAGTACTTCTCTAAAAACATCAATATAGCATATTGCAGCCTTCAAAAAGGATACCAGAATAGAAGAGATTATTTAGGAACAGGATAGAAATGTGCTCCAGAGAATGACGACACCTTGACATTCTTGTAATTGTCTTAATTGCCCTGATCTACTACCCCCTGTGCGATGTAGGAAGAATGGCTGACATGCCAGAGAAACTGGCTCTATCTGGAAAGCATTTTCAGTGCTCCTGATATTCAAAGGCAGCTGCCTGCAGAAGCAAAGATGTTCCTGCAGGTGGACAAGTCATGGAAAGAAATTATGAGAAAAGTTAATCGTCTGCCTAATGCCCTCCGAGCAGCTACTCAGCCAGGTATTAATAGATCTAAATTTTTTATTATGCTTGATTATAACGAAACAATGTTATGTATAGCTGGAAAATGCAAATCACACCTACTGTAACTTAAGCGTGTAGTATGATTTTAAAAGCCATGTGCTGCAATGCCTGAGGCCCATACAAACACACACACAGATACACACACACACTTCTCAGGTTGTCCCTCTGTATTCGTATTTCATTTGACTGATGCTTAAAGGTAAAGGTAAAGGTACCCCTGCCCGTACGGGCCAGTCTTGACAGACTCTGGGGTTGTGCGCCCATCTCACTTAAGAGGTCAGGGGCCAGCGCTGTCCGGAGACACTTCCGGGTCACGTGGCCAGCGTGACATCGCTGCTCTGGCGAGCCAGAGCCGCACACGGAAACGCCGTTTACCTTCCCGCTGGTAAGCGGTCCCTATTTATCTACTTGCACCCGGAGGTGCTTTCGAACTGCTAGGTTGGCAGGCGCTGGGACCGAGCAGCGGGAGCGCACCCCGCCGCAGGGATTCGAACCGCCGACCTTTCGATCGGCAAGTCCTAGGCGCTGAGGCTTTAACCCACAGCGCCACCTGCGTCCCTTGACTGATGCTTATGTATTGCTTAATGTAGCATCTATTTCCAGGGTTTATTTTATTCCTGCCATTTTGCCTTCTTCGCTTATATGCAACTTTCTTCAGACTTTTTGGCCTGGTTCGCACATAGCACTAAGCCATGGTTTGTTTAACAAACCATGAGTTAACCACAAGTTGTCCCACAGACTGTCCAACAAACCATGGCTTGTTTCTCCATGGTTTGGCTTGTTTTCCAGCTGTACCGACACTTGTGCCTTTGTAGCTTAAACAGCTGGATTTCAAAGACAGTATATAAAGTTGGAAGCTTTTCTGTATATCACAAACCATCTTTTCCTTTTTTCATCCCAATAAACACACACACACACACACACACACACACACACACACACACACTATTTTCATTGTGCAAGCTTGTTAAATTATTGTTTCTGCAGAGGTGGTGATGTATGCCAAATCTTCCTCTTTTACCTAAAGACAGAAACACAGATCTTTGTCCATTAGACACCCCCCCATCTGTTTTCTGCCTTGGCCTTGAGCAGTTGTTTTTTATTCCTTCCTACTGTCTGCTCCTTGCTAGGTTTGTTACACATTCCATTTTCACTGTGCAATTTTATTAATTATTGTTTCTTTGATACAGGCCTTTTAGAGTCCTTCCAGAATAACAATGCACTTCTTGATCAAATTCAGAAGTGCCTGGAAGCTTATTTGGAATCTAAGAGAGTAATCTTCCCCAGGTTAGTTAAGAATCAATAAGAATATAATTAAACCATCTACACTCTGGGTGATAGCCAATTGCAATGTCCAATGGACTTCTGCTACCACAATAAAACCTTCCCTTCCTCTCCTACCCATGAAGCAACACTCAGGGCTAGGGGACTCCCTGGAGCAGATTTTTATGGGGTGGGGGGAGGCTGCTACAGGGAGGAAGAGAGAAAAGGGAATGTTGGATGTTGCATAAATCTTTATTCAGTATAATCTTAGAGGTGAAATCCCATCAGAATTAAGCACATTTGAATCCCATAGACTTACATGGAAGTGTTAAGTCTTAAGTTTGGATGGATCTTATTTGTAGCTTTTTGATTTAAACCACGGGTGGTGAACCTGTGGCTCTTCAGATGTTTTTGAACTCCAGTTCCCATCATAGGCCACCCTGGCTAGGGCTGATGGGAGTTGAAGTCCAGCAACATCTATTCCCCACCCTTGATTTAAACCAGGGAATAATGCAAGTTCTCTCTTGGAAGTTGTGTGTGTCCAGGTGGGTTTGGTGCCTCTTGAAGGAAGGAACTTTGTAGCTTCAAAGGAAGTGGTTGGCTTTCACTTCCCTTGAAGCACTTCCTGTCTTCACCTAGAGCAGATCACCTGAATGCATTTCTTATCTCCTGTCTCCTCCTATTCAGGTTTGGGTTTGTGCTATTTCACTGTTCATGTCTGTAGTGGGCAAGGAAGGTCCTTTGTGATCCTTTTTGCCTCAAGCTTTTCTTAAGTTCCTATATTTATTTCTTGAAACCACCTTTATTTTTCTGTTGATTATCTGTCTGTTTTATAATTCAAGTCTTCTACTTCCTCATCATGCTCCTCTTGGTTTTAGTCCCACTTATTCTGTGCCCATGATTGTTTTGTTACTGTGCTTGTTGAAATAGTGCACAACTTAATTACTTAATCCACAGGCTTTTAAAAATAAATTTATAGAAAAGCATGTTTTACAGAAATGAATGAAATTTCTTTAAGACAAATGAAGTCTGCTGCCTCAAGTTATCCTCACAACTTCAGTGTAGAATATAGTTTGAAATTTAGCAGATGAAAATACTTCTGAAAAAATATTTGCATTTTTAACACTTTCAAAATTATCTACAAACAGATTTTACTTTTTATCCAATGATGAGCTCTTGGAGATTTTGGCTCAGACTCGCAATCCTCAAGCTGTTCAGCCTCACTTAAGGAAGTGCTTTGATTCAATCGCTAAACTAGAATTTGCCTATATGGCTCCAGCCGAAGGAGAAGAAAAGGTTCTTACCAATGATATTTTAGCAATGCTGTCACCTGAAGGTGAGAGGGTAAGCAATTATTTAACTCAAGCAAAATGCCTCTGTGTGTGTGTGTGTGTGTGTGTGAGAGTGAGTGAGTGAGTGAGAGAGAGAGAAGTTCTTTACAGCAGGAAGTGTTATGTGGGGAGGGTAGGAAGTGTATTGCTCCTCTGTATTTAATGCATACACATTATGATAAGATGAATTTTATGACTTGCCATGAGCAAGCAGCGTAACAGGAAGAAGGCAAACCTTGATTTAGCATGATGTGTGAACCAGTCCTTATGGTTTTTCTCCAAATAAACCATAAGTAGTAAACTTAAGAATCAACCTTACCTTCCGCTCATGATTTTTTTTGGCAAGAAGCAAACCACAAGTTTCATTGATTGTTGCTCCCAGGGCAGAGCAAAACAGGAACATCATTTTTGTTTATGATAAGCCATAACCCATAGTTTGCCTTGATGGTTTATGGAACCAGCTCACTGATCAACTCCTGCCCTGAAACCTATGTCCCCACTGAGGAGGAACATGCGGATCCAGAATTGGCCTCCACAGTCACTTACTGACTCACTGTTAAGACTGTGTTCATGGAAGACAATCTTACTCGGCAATGAGTGATTGCCAAAGGAGAAGAAGACATTCCTGTAGAATCTGTGTCTGTGACCCAGGCAGCCTAGGGTCAAGTGTGGGGGAAGGTTTACCTGTCATTGCAGTGCCATCTTCATGTCCAACATTTTAGTTTTTCCCATAGGAGAGAATTGCAAAAGTTCACTTGTGCTGGATAAAGTAAGTAAGCCTACACCCTGTCCTTAGCAACCCCTGCTTTGGATATCCTCTCTTCATAGCTCCCCCTCTTTGTCTGCATAGCCCCATCTTGGATTCAATTTATTCTGGTTGCACCAGAATGCTCTGAAATGTGGGAAGGTTCTTCTTGCTTTCCGTTCTGCTCAGTTCACTACCTGATAGCTGTGATGTGCTGCGGAATCCCCTAGGCTCGGTGCCCAGTGTGGTGTAACCAGCTGCACTGCCTTAAATTCACCCTTGTTCAAAGTGCCACAGAAAGTGATAGAGGAGGGGAAACTTGGAGGAGTTTGGAGGAGTTTGGATTTGATATCCCGCTTAATCACTACCCTAAGGAGTCTCAAAGCGGCTAACAATCTCCTTTCCCTTCTTCCCCCACAACAAACACTCTGTGAGGTGATTGAGGCCAAGAGACGTCAGAAAAGTGTGACTAGCCCAAGGTCACCCAGCAGCTGCATATGGAGGAGCAGGGAATTGAACCCGGTTCGCCAGATTACGAGTCCACTGCTCTTAACCACTACACCACACTGGCTAGATGGACCAATGTTCAGTTTCAGTAGAAGGCAGCTTTTAATGTATGTTTTCTGTCTAAAAATGTGGGACCCCCAAGGCAACAAACATCCAACTAATAAAATAAAAGTATTAAAAGAGCACTGAAAATGGCTCAGCAACAACAAAAAAGCATCACCAAGCAATCTATTAGAGGTGTGCACTGACCACAAGATTTGTTTTAGAAGCTGATAGAGTGCTTCATAGAGTGCCCTCTACCAGTTAGTTTACTGGTTAAGTGAAATTGGTGGCACAACTATGAGCTTTAGTCTATTCTATTCAACAGAGAACAAGCACTGGTAATATAGTGGCTTACACAGGATCTCTGTGCTCACAAAGCAAGTATTTGTGGATATGGAGAGCATACTTGGAGGGGGGAAAGGAGCAAAATGGGTCACGACATTCTTTAAGGCAAAGAGGACCTAGGAGGGACAGATAAACAGGAAAAGGTTGATGGGTTTCTGGGAAAGAAAGCCCCAGTAGTGAGCCATGAGATGGAGAATGGTGTGTGTGTGTGTGTGTGATAATAAACAGTGGCGTAGCATGGGGGGTGCAGGGGGGGCCGGCCACACCGGGCGCAACATCTGGGGTTAGGGTTAGGGGGCGCAAATCCATGGGTTAGGGGGTGCAAATTACTTGCCTTGCCCCGGGTGCTGACAACCCACGCTACGCCACTGATAATAAAATTGCAAATAACCTGAGAAACTGATGAGGCAGATGCTGATTAAAAGAAAATGCTTTGCAGTGCTGAGGGCTCTTTAAAAGGAAGAAACTTGATGCAGACCCGAAAAATCCAGAATGGTTAAAAGAGAGTTGGAGTCTAAGCACATATCAAAGAGAAGACAGCATTATTATTATTATTATTATTATTATTATTACTACTACTACTATTATTATCATTATTATTATTATTATTAAGTCTGGAGACCAATGGTAGAATATCTACATAGCCTATTCATGCTATTTAAAATTTTTAAATCTAGTCTGAAAGTATTATGAAGTACACAACTTAATGAATGTAATAGAATGGTGTAGTAATGATTTCATGGTACCTAAGAAGCTTAACTATTTAAAGTAATTTTCAATGTTTATAATTCACGGTATAGGATTATTAGTATTCCTAGATTTATTCTGTGTTTTATATATATTTGAAATAATAAAACTACATTGCGTAAAGGTTTTTGTAATGACTGTTCATTGTGTCTTTAATCAGTTAAGGAGAAATCAATTAAAAAAACACCAAGTTACCCTCATAGTAAGTGCAAGACTTGCCTTTCTAGGTTGGCTTAGGGAAAGGACTTAAAGCCAGAGGAAATGTTGAAGACTGGCTTGGTAAAGTTGAAGAAGCAATGTTCGCTTCCCTTCGACGCCTGAGCAAAGCTGCCATTGCTGATTATCAGACGAAGGAGAGAGTACATTGGGTTGTCGCTGGACATCCTTCTCAGGTAGCCAGGCTCAGTTACTGCTTTATGGCAGCGGCGGGGGTTTGGGGGAGAGCTTTGTTGCTTTGTCTTGAGGACATACTGGTTTTTTGAGTTGGTTACAGGCTTAAAGTTCAATATATCTCCAAAGTATCTTCTACTTGGAGCTTACCTGGTTACTTTATGCTGCTGCTTTTATACTGAACCAGAGCTGGGAACCATTTGACACAGACCAAGACTATCACCTTCCTGCATGAGCGCTCTTGAAATCAATGGGAACCATGCAAAACAGTTGTTCTACAAGAGCACTAATCAGGAAGATGCTTGTGGAACAGAAATTCGAAGTGGATTTATGTAACAAAAGGAGGAGCACAGTGTTAATGAAAGCAGTTCTCAGATGTGGATGCCTCTACCTTTATTCTGCCTTGTTTTTGCTTTGTTTTTACATAGGTCGTGCTGACCATTTCTCAGCTCATGTGGTGCCGTGATCTGACTCAGTGTTTAGAAGGAGAGGAACAGGATCATTTAGAAGCTTTGGAAGAATTTGAAAAGGAAAACTTTGAAGTTAGTGTTCATATCGGGGGAGGAGGGATTTTTTTGGAAACTGATCATAAGGAGCTGTTTGACATGATTTTAAAAGGCAAATTAACCGTCCCGGGTAGCAGTTTCCAGGAGATGGCCACGTGAGAGTGCAACCCTAACTCCCCTCTTGTGTTGAGGAGTGAAGGGTTTTTTGGATTAGGGGGCCCTTGAGAGGCAGTGGCTTGACCTCCCCCACCACGCCCGAGAATAGGGATATGCTCTGGCAGTGGGGAGGTAGGGGCAACTAGTGAGAGGGGGCTGAGTGGAGGTGGAACACATGGTTAGGAAGGGTGGGGGTAATGGAGGAATGAGGAGGGGACATTGGGAGCTGGTCATGATGCTGCTCAGGCAGATGCTTACATTAGCAGTAGATACAGCACTTTTATTTTGAAACGTTACTGTCTTGAGTAAAATAGGAAAATGTTTCCTAACATTGTGATTTCTTCTCCTTTCATAGAGATTAAATGCATTGGCTTCACTTGTTCGTGGCATCCTTCCCAAGCTCCACAGAAACATCATAACAGCACTCATAACTATAGATGTGCATGCAAGAGACATTGTTACCGAACTTGTAAAGCAGAAGGTACATTAGAATTTTTAAATGATGTTTGTGCAGTTACAATTTTAAAATCAACATCTAAGAAACATTGTATATTCTCTGTAAAGGTAGATTCTGTTGACAACTTTGATTGGCAAAGGCAACTGCGTTACTATTGGGACCTGGATCTGGATAACTGTGTAGCCAGAATGGCTTTATCCCAGTACACTTATGCCTACGAATACTTGGGTGCATGTCCAAGATTAGTGATAACCCCACTTACGGTAAGACCTTGCCCTCAACCTCATGCATGTAGTATGAAATGTAAGCAAAAACTGGAACTTTCTGTTAGATACTGCTAACAAATAGTGTTCACCTTTACATAACATTGCTTTTAAAAACCGTTCTGTATAGACACAGTAGAGACATCTTTGTCCGTGGAACTAATTTCTGTTGCTTGACTAGTATGTCTGTTCAGCCTGTTCTTGCAGGTGAAGCACAGCAAATAGCTTGGAAGCCTGTTTAGACCAGTAAGATGGTGAGAGGTCACAAAATAAGTGAATTAGTGGAATCAGGGCTTCTTCATGTCTCCTTCAAATCTCCACAAAAGCAGCCCCCACCTATAGCTGAACAATGCGCAAAATTTTGAACAAAGTTAACCATCTCATATTAAATTATGATTTGAACAAGCTCTAAATATGATTATTTATTTGAATTAACTCTTTTTTGCTATTATTATTTAAGCTTGTTGGTTGCTTTTTATACAAAAAGGTCTGCTGCTGTTTTTAAATAAGTTATTTAAAAACAGCAGCAGAAAGCTACAGCATTACACTAACAGCAAACAACACAATCTATCTAAAATCTATCTAAAGTGTGGGTAAAAGGTACATTTTTACCTGGTCCTGAAAGCCTGTCACTGAAGGTGCCAGGCAGATTTCACTGGCTCCTATGATTTCCCTCTTGCTTAGTGCATGAATCCTGAGCAGTTTCAGCACTGTTCAACAGTAACTTCAGAAATTTCAGCTGGTTCACAATGCCACTCCCTGATTGCTGAGGTGTTTAAGTCAGAATCTTCACATCCAGCTTTTTTAAAGACCAGCGCTGGTTACCAGTTTAATGTCAGGCCCAATTCAAGGTATTGGGTTTGGCAAAAAAACACACCTCTGAATGGGCTGGACTAGGATTACAGTGGTGCCTCGCAAGACGAAATTAATTCATTACGCGAGTCTCTTCGTCTTGCGGTTTTTTCGTCTTGCGAAGCACGGCTATTAGCAGCTTAGCGGATTAGCGCTATTAGCGCCTTAGCGGCTATTAGCGGCTTAGCGGCTTAGCAGCTTAGCGGCTTAGAAAAAGGAAAAAAAAGGGGAAAAACTTGCAAGAACTCGTCTTGCAAGCAAGCCCATAGGGAAATTTGTCTTGCGAAGCACTTCCAAAACGGAAAACTCTTTCGTCTAGCGAGTTTTTCATCTTGCGAGGCATTCGTCTTGCGGGGCACCACTGTATCTCTTGGATGTTTGGTTCACATCCTCAGATGTTCCTCCTAATTTACATGATGTTGCAGTGTAGAGGCAAGAGTCAAAAAGTTTTGTGGTGGTCCAGAAGTCATTTGGCACACCGTGGTCTATAGTGACTTAGGATTGTACATTATTGATAGAAAGTATGTGGGAATAGTTTCTACTGGTGTTGTGCCATATGTCAAATGTCTTCAGTGAATTATGTTCCCAATGGCTGAGCTTTTTTTTTAGTGATCTAATTCATACGTACTAAAGCTATTAGCTTTTAGGAGCAGAATGTGCAAACTGTTGAAGATTATACTGCAGTACAATTGTGTTATTTTAATTAGGACATAATTTCATAGCACTGTTCAGTATCTATGCATATGTAACTTTCTACACTTTGACTCAGGATCGTTGCTACCTCTGCCTTATGGGAGCATTGCAACTTGACCTCGGTGGAGCCCCAGCTGGACCTGCTGGCACTGGCAAAACAGAAACTACCAAAGACCTCGCAAAAGCACTTGCCATCCAGTGTGTTGTATTTAACTGTTCAGATGGCTTGGATTACAAGGTATGGAGCACGATATGTGAACACCTTTATTGTTCTGTAACATTTCTTGTTAATGGAGCTGATGAAGTTCCTGCAATTTGTAATTTCCATTAACAAATATTATTTTCAGACACTGCAATAACCGTTGGATGCTGAGCTCAAGGTTGGTGTAAAGTATGGGATTGTGAGAGGAAATATAACCTGTGCTTTAAAAAACCCAGTAGGACTGTACCACCAATGACTGTTGGCAAGATGACTGTAATGGAATAGTGTCTTCACAACCAACACTGCCCTTACTGATAAACTAACTTGCAACTGTTGCATCTTTTGAGGATATATCTCAGATGAAATTCCCTTGGCACCCAGCTGTGTTGCACATGGCACACTGGATTTAGGATACCTGTTTTGATTGGCTCATGGTCCTCTCTTCCCTTGCTTCTTCGTAACCAGGCAGGCAGCAGGTATAGAGAGACACAACAAACTAGCATTAAAGCAGGCTACAGCATTCAGATGTAGCAATAAGCCACAATTAACTGAAGCAGAGGTGAGCCAAGCTAACTTCAAATCCTGGTTTGTTGGCCACAAGTATGGTTTGTGAGCTTGGTCACCTTTAGGTGTGCAGCTAAGCCATATTTAAGCTACACAACAATGATATTTTGTCTAAGTCATTATGGTTATTTTTATGTTTAATGATTTACGGATCTCAGGATACCATTGTAGTAAATAGTATAACTATATTGGTTTTAGAGCAGAATTATATAGTATTTGGTTCATGCCTTGCACTACCAGAAGGAGAGAACTGAGGACATATAACCCAGTCTCATGTGAGCAACAGAGATACACTCCTTTTACTCTATGCCTTAAGAGTTTATTGCCTGAAATCACAGCTTTTGGAGAGAGATAACTGAGACATGCTAACTAAGATGGACTATTGTTCTAGATGATGGGACGTTTCTTCAGCGGCTTGGCGCAATCTGGAGCATGGTGCTGCTTTGACGAATTCAACCGAATTGATATTGAAGTTCTATCTGTTATTGCTCAACAGTTGATAACCATTAGGAATGCTAAAGCTGCTAAGGTAATTTCTGTGTTTTCTGGATAACAGAAGCTCTGTTTCATGGTCTTAAAAATTTTCACAATGTAATATTGTTCTTAAATTGTTCTTTCAAACAGCTCTCTCGGTTTATGTTTGAGGGACGTGAAATAAAATTGGTGATGACTTGTGCGGCCTTCATTACAATGAATCCCGGCTATGCTGGACGGACAGAATTACCTGACAATCTGAAAGCACTTTTCAGGCCATTTTCAATGATGGTTCCTAACTATGCTTTGATTGCTGAGGTACCTTTTAATATATATGATTATGCAGAAAGTGTTTGAGAGCAGAAAATTACAACGTGGGAATAACGTACTGGAACAGTTGTCTTTAAGGGGGCCAATAGTTGAACATCAGGAGAAAAACCACCCTGGGATCTCTTTTTCATACTTCTATTATTATGTCTTCTTTGCAACAGTTAGTTTACGCACTAGGGCATGGGGAGGCAAACTAAGGCCCGGGGGCCGGATCTGGCCCAATCACCTTCTAAATCCGGCCCGCGGACGGTCCGGGAATCAGCGTGTTTTTACATGAGTAGAATGTGTGCTTTTATTTAAAGTGCATCTCTGGGTTATTTGTGGGGCATAGGAACTCGTTCATTTTTCCCCCTTCAGAATATAGTCTGGCCCCCCACAAGGTCTGGGGGACAGTGGACCGGACCCCTGCTAAAAAAGTTTGCGGACCCCTGCACTAGGGGGAGCACTAACCCACATCATTACACTCAGGTAGAAATACCTTTCAGATAAGACCAATGGTTCCATCTTAGCTGCATATTGTTGAGCCTTCTCGTGGAGTCACATCGTACACTTGTTGATGCTCTGCCGATAGTTAAACTTTCTTTTATTTTGTAAGAACACACCACATACCTTTTTTGTACTTTAGGTTATTTTGTATTCAGAAGGATTTGAATCAAGTAAAACACTTGCAAGAAAGATGACTCAGATGTACAAACTGTGTAGTGAGCAGCTTTCTCAACAGGACCACTATGATTTTGGAATGAGAGCTGTCAAATCTGTTTTGGTCATGGCTGGGTAAGAATCTGCATACTGCATGAGCTATAATTTTAATTTGGATATTCACTATCAACATGCCCAACATATAAACATTTTATTTACTTACCCCACTTAGAAATATATACAACTTCTTTATTGGCCCCATTTACTTTAAATAAAAACCGCCACACTACTACTATTATATCTAAATTTTATATTGTTTTGCAGATATGGGCTGTTAAAATTTTAAAGTTCTTTGTGGCATTAAAGCTCTAGCACTGATTGTTTCTCTTAATTACTGAGATAATTAATGAGACTGCTCCTAGTAATGTAGAGCTAGAGATGGGGTGGGGCAGGGAGGGAAATTTGTTCACGTTTTAATGTGAACCTATTTAATCTACATGCTCTCTAAACCAATACATAAACTGAAATGCAGCTATTCTTCCATAGTTGCATTTCTGCAAATTTAATGATGCAGTTCTCCAACCAAAATATGCATACCAATTTTTAAAAAATAAATTTAATTGGTAATCATAATGCTGTTAATATGTGCTAAAAAATGTTTCTATAATTGTAGGTCACTAAAGAGAGAGAATCCAAATCTGAATGAGGATGTTGTATTAATAAGAGCATTACGAGATTCCAACCTTCCAAAATTTCTTACAGATGATGCTGTTTTGTTCAGGTATATTTCTTAGTAAATTAGCATTTTCTTTAATTAATCACAGAATCTTTATTTTTCCATAAGTGAATATGACTCTTCCGTTATTTCCAGTAGGGATGCTATAAGATAATCATTAAATGACAATAGAAATTAACTACACAACATTTTTCAACAGTTTGCATACTTAAACTTACTTGTTTATGACATAAAAAATGTCCTTGACATCTGATGGGAGGGTGTTCCACAGGGTGGGCGTCACTACCGAGAAGGCCCTCTGCCTGGTTCCTTGTAACCTCACTTTTCGCAGTGAGGTAGTTCAAGCAGGAGATAACTAGAGCATGCACCACTCTGGCGAGGCAGTCTGTAGGCAGGTAGGGTCTCAGCCTGCATACCAGATGGAGCTGTTGTCACAGTTACAAGCGTGCCTTCCTATTTAGCAAGATCTGTTACTCTGCCATCCTGCTGTTTTCATTGTTTAAGTCTACCAAAGGCAGATTCTGCCTTTATTCCAGAGATCAGCTCCAGTTTCCACTGTTCAAATTGTCTTACCGACTTCGGTCGTTCCATCCAAGCAAAAGGAAGAGGACGCTTAATGTTTACATTTCTAGAACCAATGACTCCAGCGAGGCCATATTTGTTTCCTTCAGTCAACCCTAGTCTTCCCTCTGAGTAAAGTAGCCCATTTTAACCATCTCCATGCAGCTGAAGGACGATATCACGCCCAAAGAGTGGAAACCTCTGAGAGTAGTATTGCTCTATGGAAAACTGCAGGGTCAGCATGTGGAAGTCAGTCCTACACCTTCCGTACACATCAACAGATGCTACCTTTGGGAGGTCCCTTTCCCCAAAGGCAGCACCTCCCAAATTCAGTCACACTGTACATTGCTGTTGATGTACATTGGTTTTATGCATACTTACTTGCAAGATTGCCCCATCCTGGATCCATGGAAGAAAGGGGGAATTTGAGTTTACTTAGGAATCCCCCTTTCCTGTGGTTCCAGGGTGGGAACAGTCTACTTACCTCCTAGTAAAGGGGAAATCAGTTGATGAAACTGAATATATTGTAGAGTCCACACTGGACAGAATGGGGATTCACAGGTAAGCTCAGATCTGTCTTCTTTGCTGCATAAAATGTGGGTTATTGTTCTGCTTCGTTGTTTAAGTATTGTCTTGAGGGTAGGAGAGATGGGATAGAAATACTTTAATCAAATAAAGCTTTTGCTTTCACTTCTTTCAGTGGGATTATATCTGACCTCTTTCCTGGAGTCATAATACCAGAGCATGACTATGGAACTCTACAGTCAACAATAATAGATGTCATGCTTTCCAAAGGATTACAGGCTGAAGATACCATGGTTCATAAAGTCATACAACTTTTTGAAACAATGCTGGTAAGGCATGGTGTCATGCTCGTTGGACCAACCGGAGGTGGGAAAACTACAGTTTACCAGGTTCTGGCAGATAGCCTTGCAGCGTTGCATGAAGCGGGTGAAGAAAACCCTTTCTACCAGCCTGTTAAAACATATGTTCTGAACCCTAAATCAATTACAATGGGTGAACTATATGGTGAGGTTAACAATTTAACTTTGGAGTGGAAAGATGGCCTGATGGCTCTTAGCGTTCGCGCTGCTGTGGTTGACACCTCTGAAGATCATAAATGGATCATCAGTGATGGACCTGTGGATGCCTTATGGATTGAAAACCTAAACACCGTTTTGGATGATAACAAGATGCTTTGCCTGGCTAACAGCGAAAGAATCAAACTCACACCGTACATTCACATGATGTTTGAGGTACTTTTATTTCTCAGGTTCAATTCCCCCCCCCCCCCTAATTCTTCATTCAGTGCATAACTGGAACAAAGATATCACACTATTTATTTGCATCTTTGCTTATGGCTTTTTAAATTTATATACTGAAGCAGAAATAAGCAATATCCATGACTTTCAGGTGGAAGACTTGAGGGTTGCTTCACCTGCTACAGTTAGCCGATGCGGAATGGTCTACATTGATCCTGAGGAACTGAAGTGGATCCCATATGTGAAGACTTGGATGGCAGGCCTTGAAGACAGAGTAGGTTTTGCAAAAGCACTTTTAAGCAAATGGGAAAACTTTCAGTGTTCTTTTTAACTGACACCCAACGCTCTGTGGTGCTGAAACCTCACTGGGGCTGTGGACAGGAGGCAAAGGTTGCTTCTTGGACCAATATTTTAATATATATATATTTTAATGCTTCTGGAGGCTTTCAAACGTGCTCAGACCCTCTAGTTTCTCAGTGGCTTTGTTTTTGCTCCACTTTGGTCAGCATGGGGCACTGCAATACTGGGGAAAGTGATTTGCAAGCCCATGCACTAAAACCCTGTTCCTGGATCCCACCACAAACCGAAGAGATGAGACATGACAACAATGTATGGGTTTAAATTAAAGGGAAAAGGTAAAGGGACCCCTGACCATTAGGTCCAGTCGTGACCGACTGGGGTTGTGGCGCTCATCTCGCGTTACTGGCCGAGGGAGCTGGCGTACAGCTTCCGGGTCATGTGGCCAGCATGACTAAGCCGCTTCTGGCGAACTAGAGCAGCACATGGAAACACTGTTTACCTTCCCGCCAGAGTGGTACCTATTTATCTACTTGCACTTGACATGCTTTCAAACTGCTAGGTTGGCAGGAGCTGGGACTGAACAACAGGAGCTCATCCCATCGCGGGGATTCGAACTGCCGACCTTCTGATCGGCAAGTCCTGGCCTCTGTGGTTTAACCCACAGTGCCACCCGCGTCCCCTGGGTTTAAATTAGGCCACTGCTTTATTTATTTTCAGGTGTAGGAACCTTGGCTTAGGCCTTGGAAGGTATCCCTCTTGTGCCCGATAGGGGCTGAGGATGCGCAGGGCAATCAGGTGTTGTGGGAGGGGACTGGAAAGCATGAACTTACCCAGCCTGCCCTCCCACTTCACCTAGCCGGGAGTTTGACCTATATGCCGCCGCTGTAGGGCCAGTGACCCCCACAATCAACCCTTTAACAGGCCCTGCAAACGCTGCCACATAGAGGTGCATCAATATGCTGCCCCCGACTCACAGATAGACTATTGAATACCGACCAAGGCCTAAAGCCGCCAAAGTTGTGACGAGATGCTATGGGGAAGGCGAAACCTGCCAACGCAGGAAAATTCCTTCCCGGTTCTGAATATAGCAACCATCTTACGACCATAGCAGCGCCCGCTGACCTGTAAAGCAAGAGGTTAGCCTGCAGCAGAAGACCATGTTATATGCAGGGATGGTTGGGTAGGTGAACCTGGAAAGAAAAACAAGTGAGCCTGGGCTGAAGAGCATCGGTCCTTTGCTGGTCCTTGCCCCACCCCCAGCTGGCTGCCCATAGGCCTGCAGAGATGGGGGCGGAGCAACGGCCTCCCTGTAACAAGGTGGGTGGCTCCCCGGTCCCAGGAGCCCGCGCGGTTTCGCAAACCCCGCCCACCCAAGGGAGGGGGTGAGCGGGAAATGTATGTTTCACATATGGATTAATATGTCAAAGATGCTTTCATCTTAGGAGCTGTACTTACTTCTCAAAGTGGGATAAGATAGTAACTGTGTACAAATATTTATTTTGTTTTTTAGTTCAATGAGGAAACACGAACATACTTGTTTGACTTGTTTTGCCATTACGTTGAAGGCGGCCTGAAATATGTTCACAAAAAGTGTTCGCAAGCTATATCTCAAGTGGACATCAGTAAAGTTACAACTCTCTGCTGTTTACTGGAATCACTGCTCCTTGGAAAGGGAGGTCCCAATATGTCAATGGTATAGCTATTTACCTTACTCCTTGTGTCTGTAGATTATGGGGGAAGACCTCAGTATCAATATCCTGTTATTCTTTTAAATAACTATTTCTGTGTGGGTCTTCCCAGATAATCCCTTTTATAACTGAATAACTCTGTGTGTGTGCGCGCACACGTGTGTGTATTGTTGGATGGGTGATTCCACTTAGCAGTTTATTGTGAACGTGGTGCTGCTCATGCATGCAAGTTTTTCTCAAAATTAAAATCTCAGATAAAAAATATACTTTTAGATCATCTGAGAAGCATTCAGGGTGCAAAGGCCTCCTAAAAACAAGCAAAAAAACCCAAACCCAAATGGTTTTGACCAGGCATCTGAAACACCATCTTGGGGATAGGAGTTCAATAGAATTGTTGCAGCTCAGGTTTCTTAATCAAAAACATATTAAATGATAAGAACATCATAAAAACCCTCACACAGGAAAATATATAAAATCAAGTTAAATAGAAAATATCATATCTGTGTCGCTTATACCTGCTAAGGTATAATAGCATATTATTTTTTAGGAAAGAGAATTTTAAATTTACCTCATTCAGATTGCTGGTGTTTTCTGTATGTTAATTTGGTATGGGGAAAATAGTGCACGTATATTTTTTTTTAAGTATTTATTTTCCTTTTCTTCTTTGTACAGGAACAATCTAGGTTAAATTCTCTTGTATGCCAGACTTTTGTTTTCTGTTATTTGTGGTCAGTTGGTGGAAATTTAACAGAGAACTGTTGGGATGGTTTCGATACATTTATAAGACAGCAGTTTGAAGATAACCCCGATGCCAAGGTATGAAGCATACTATTTTGCTTACACATTTTCATTTATACTGATTGTTTTCATTTATACTGATTGTGAGAGCGGCGTAATCTGGAAGAGCAGGAAGAATTTTTCTTCGAATACATCCTTTATAGAGGCACTTCTACAAGTGCTCTTGGAGTCAGACATGCCCCGCAAACAATTCATTTTTTTAATTGGGTAGCTAAACCCAACGTTTTGTGACCTACAAAATTCATTCATGAATTCCAGGTGTGAAGGAATATCCGTGAACTGGATCCTATGTTTATCACCCATGTCCCTTCTGAGGGAGGTGCAGAGGGTGGCAACACAAGAACAGGCCTTCTCAGTGGTGGCTCCTGATTGTGGGAGGCCTTTTGGAGAAAGATATGCCTGGTGCCATCACTATCAGATTTAGGCATCAAGCAAAAACATTCCTGTCCTCTCAGGTGTTTGGCTCTTAATTGGGGTTATATATTATGATAGCCTGTGTTAATCTTCTAGCAGGTTGGAGTAGGATTTGCCCTTTTTATTTTATTGAAGGATGAGCTCTTTGTGTCAACTGTGTTTTAATATCTTTGTGATGAAACTCTGAGGCATTTTATGCAATAAGCAACAAATAAATGCAATTAGCAGCAATAACTTCTATTGCGATTCACAATATGCAGTTTGGGCTCTAACATAGAGTGCCTTTTGAAGGCCTTACACTTCAAAACAAAGCTCCGGTCTTCATGATTGTGAGAAGATGCCCAAGAATTTGTTTATTTGTAAAGTTTCTGTCTTGCCCTTTATTATACAATCGTTGGAGGGTGAAATACAGCTAGTAAAACAGTCATGAAAACAGTTGTTAAAATATTAAAATTTCTAAAATACAGAAACCGGTTTTATATATAACACCCTTCCACCAACCCCTGCTTCTACCTATCACCCCAAGCTAATAATTATCGGCTCCTGTCTTGAAGGAAGAGTAGTCCACAATGTATTGGTCTAGAAATCAGAAATGCATTTTTGGTTATGTTTTGGCTATGTTTGTTCTTTTTTTTCTTTCTTGAATGTATGTATGTTTTTATTTGTAAAACCTTAATAAATATTTTATAAAAAAAATAGAAATCAGGGAGAGATTCTGAACAGGGTATGCATGTATGTGACAAAATAATTCAAAACCCTTATATGCCTGTACAAAGAGAGCTGTTTCTCTAATTTGATACCTATCGAATCTATGGTTCAGGTAAGACCAATCATCCCTTTTGCCATGTATTCCAACCCTTCTTCCCAGTTCTTGACAAGGATGAATGTGATTATTTCTTCTTTCTAGCTTCCAACTTCTGGTGATTTGTGGAGTCTTTTCATTGATTTTGAGACAAAGCGACTGGATCCTTGGGAGCGGATTATACCTACATTTAAATACAGTCACACTGTACCATTTTTTGAAATGCTTGTTCCTACCACTGACACTGTGCGCTATGGCTTTCTTATGGAAAAATTGCTAGCTGTCAGACATTCTGTGTTGTTCACAGGGATAACTGGGGTTGGCAAGGTGAGATTTCTTTTGGTTGCTTAACAAAATAGTTGAATCATTTATATAAATCCAAAAACATCAAACCCACCAAGTTATTAATTAGTAATTTTAAGGGACATTACTTAAGGCACTGTTTTAATTAAATCTATAAAGATTCCTCAAGAGAGTGGAGAATAGGTAGATAATGTTGTAGGGAGAGGCACTGAATAAATTACTTCTGTAATGTTCTAATTATCTTCTAATCTAATGATGAGGGTAAAAGTGGAAAAATAGGTTCCAAAACAAAATGATGCATTGTAAACAGTTTGCTATTTAACAAGTTTGATTAATGTTTTGGAAAAGCAAGCCATCAAAATTTTCAGATCGCACAATTTTTTAAATCCAGTGACCATGAAAAAGCTCATCGTTAGCTGACTTAGCAACTTGATGGTGGTAAATTTCGGTGGCATAAATTCAAAATACTTGTTCAGGGAACAATCTCTCAAATCTAGATTTCTCTGTGTATAGTCCAGTGGAGAATTCTACTCATTATGAGGAGCTAATAATATTTTTGAATGTAACTGCAATGATTTTTGTGCATATAATGCACTGTTGCTTGCTATACTTTTTTTTGTCATTTGAAGTCTGTAGTTGCAAGGGCACTGCTAAACCGAATACAAGAGGAAGCTGGTTATGTTCCCGTTTACCTAAATTTCTCTGCTCAGACTTCATCTATAAGGACACAGGAGATTATTGAATCCAAATTAGAAAAGAAACGGAAAAATATTTTAGGTAAAGAGGTTTAATATATTTTGTTGCCTGAATTGTGTTGGCTGTATTTCTTGTAATCAACTCTTCGTTCTTTTTGCTGATTTCAACAACACTCCACAACAGGTTAGTGCAAAGTAAATTTTCCCAAATTACCTATGGTTTTCCTACAGAATTATGGAGAAGAATTCTCCCAGAGATAAGGCTAAATAATTACACCTGGAAGCAGCAGGAAAAAAGAAGAGTTCTTCAGTTTCAAAGCTGTTGGTTTTGGTTAAATGTAGGCCTGGGGTGAGGAATCTTTGTCCTTCCTGATACTGCTGAACTATAGCTCCCATCAAGCACGGAACATGTCCCAGGATTATGGAAATTTTAGTTCAGCAGCATCTGGAGAGCCAGAGCTTCCCTGCACCTGGTGTAGGCTATAATCTGATGTACTCCATTCAGTTTAACACAGGAGGGCAGCATTGACATTTGGGAAATGCAACACATCTTCACATACTGTACTCTAATGAGAAGTGAAACAATATTTTGACCTGAGGTTGTTATGGACATGTTTCATTCATCCTCTTTTGCTCCTTCCTGTGCATACTACCCCATGCCCTGCCACTGATACATATATCTCCCTCCTATAAATTGCATAATAATATAAAATTTGCTTTGCTTAAGGCTAAATCTAAATTGAGTGCATTAACTAAGAACACAGTCACGTCAGATATACTGAACACCCAAACCTGAAGTCTGAGTAGGGCTTTGGATAAAAATTGCTTAAAAGAGAACTTGGATCAAAACAAGGGGTTCCAGTAAAGGAAAAAAGTTCCATGTAATGCAGGCTGATTGAAAATCAGCATTGTTTTTCACACATCACTTCATATTCATCCAGAAAGGATTCTGTTGCTTTCAACATTAGGACAACAATCAATCTGTATTTTGGCATTTATGTTTACTTCTGTAATATTTTAACCATTCTGCCACATTATTCAGGTCTTTAATTTTCTTAATATTTGCCATAGTCAAATTAAAGACTATGAAATAAGAAACTTCAGTTAATCAGTGTTCTATTTCAGTTTAACTGATGCTTCAGTTTAACAACATTGGAAGCCTGCTAATTTCTGAAGTGTAAAAATCTCGGTGCTATTGTGTATTAATTTTGTTATTTGGGGAAAACTTACCAACAGTGGTTTCTCTGCTCTTCTATTGTTTAGGAGCACCAGGGTCAAAAAGAGTTGTCATTTTTGTAGACGATCTAAACATGCCTAAATTGGATCGTTATGGTTCTCAGCCCCCTATTGAGCTACTACGACAGTATCAAGACTTTGGAGGGTTCTACGACAGAGAGAAACTGTTTTGGAAGGAAATACAGGCAAGTCTGCCTTCAGTTGGTTGTGACAGTGAATGCTATAATCTGAGTACCATCTATTCTGTTGGGAAAGTATTGAGGTTCCTGTTATGTGCTGAGCTTGGTTCCTAGAACAATAATCAGGTAGGATCCTGGAAGGCAGCAACCTGATTGGCCTGCAGGAGCAACTTAATAAGGCTCCAGGAGGAAGTGAATCAGCAACCTGATTCACCTGCAGGAGCAGCCCAGTCAGGCTCTAGGAGGAAGTGAATCAGCAACCTGATTGGCCTGTAGGAGCAGCCCAATAAGATTCCAGGAGGGGAGTTGAATCAGCCAATCACGCGGGACCCATTTTGTAAATAATGTATATATAGCCAGAGGTTTTGGGGGAAAACACACTCACTCACTGTTTACCATGAGCTGAAATAAGGAGCATGAAATCAACACTCAACTCTGAGTATATTTCAGTTCCATACCCCCAATACCCTGTGGGTTCAGCCTATAGCGTAAGTAAGATCCAGACTCCAATTGTCAGTTGAACAGGACATTTACTTAGGTGTTGCAAGGACAGTGCGGCACAAACTCAACCAGCGAGTGGTTGAGGGTTGGCACACTTCCAAACAAAGGGAAGCAAAGGGTCAGTTATGTCAATATATGGCAGCACTTCCTTCTGCTGGCTTCCACTGGTTTAATCACAAGGCATAGCAACTTTCTTAGCTTTCTCTCCTTCCTCTGTCCTCAACAGTTATAGCAATAGCTCCTGCGTACATGTTGTTCTGTCCTTCTCTCATGGTTCTCTGGAAAAGCACAAGCTTCACATTCCAGCATTCACTTGCTCATCCTTTCTCTTACACATTTCAGTTTTTAATTTTATTATTTCTGTTTTTTATGACAATACGCCCCCCCTTTAGTTCCAAAAAAGGCTTCCCCACCTTTTTCTGGAACACATATCCATCATGATACCTTATACCAAGCATAGGCACCTCCAGCCCTCCAGATGTTTGGGACTACAGTTCCCATCATCCCTAGCTAACAGAACCAGTGGTCAGGGATGATGGGAATTGTAGTCCCAAATATCTGGAGGGCTGGAGTTTGCCTATGTCTACCTTATACATCTCTAAACTTCATTCATTTTGCTTTCTACCTGCTTCAATTCCCCTTCAGCTTATGCAGACACACCATTTCCTTACACCTGATGATTACTGAAGGGCATTGAATGAGGTTTAAGGTTCAAGCCACCACAAATAATTTTAGCCTGCCTTGATATTTACTGTGTATAGAATTTCATCCGTACAGTTTGATGCTGAGTTAAAAATAAGAATAGGGAATCACGCATGTTATCTGAGCTGTCGTTTAAATGTAAGAAACAAGTTTTTATAGGATTAAAGACTTAAGTATTATGTTTTGACGCACAATATCTATGATCTTTACCCCCCTAGGATGTAACTATTTGTTCAGCCTGTGCACCTCCAGGTGGTGGACGTAATCCAGTTACAGCACGTTTCATTAGACATTTCGCGATGCTGTGTCTTCCGACACCCTCTGAGCATAGCCTTAAACAAATTTTCGAGGTCAGTAGCAACTTCCCCACAGTAACGAAGAACAAAAAATAGATTCTTCTGTTCAGTCTGCCATAACACGCTGTTCTGAGATGCTGGACTTATACAGATTCTTAGTAGCATGTGCTACTTTCTGAAGTGCTGAAAGTTTTTGATATGCATTTATTGAAGATTGGCACTGAATGCCGAGTCCTGATACCTTCAAATATCAGTGCACTTTAGACCAAGTCTGTGGATACCAGATGAGCAAGTGGGGTGCTGCAGGAGAGAGAATGTGTATATGTGCACATGGACACACTCGCTGTATCCAGTAAGATGGAGCCTCCTGAAATTCCATAATTTTTTCCCTAGACTTCCCCACCCTTATAACCATCCTCAAATCACATATCACATCTCTCTTGGCTGAACCATAAAAATCACAGAATGGTGTTTTCTAGCACTGGTACAAAAACAGGGTTGTGAGATATGAATCATTATAGATCCTCAAATATATTTTTTTCTGAGGCCCCCCCCCCTCAGAACTACCATCTTATACACCACCTCTGGTCCATATTCCTGTGATTTGTTAGTGGTTTTGTCATCATGCTATCTAAAATGTTACAAAAATCTAAGGGGATCTATTGTTCTGGTAGATAAGCAAAAAGAAGTGGGTAGTACCCATGGCACTCTCTTAAAACTGCACATGATCCTGTTTTTAACTGATGTACAGTGGTACCTCGGGTTACATACGCCTCAGGTTACAAACACTTCAGGTTACAGCCTCCGCTAACCCAGAAATAATGCTTCAGGTTAAGAACTTTGCTTCAGGATGAGAACGAAAGAAGTGCCATGGTCAGATCACTTCCTGGTGCAACTGGACTTCTCTGCGACCCACCCCCTCTGCAGGGAGGTGGGACCAATTTGGATGGTCCGCCCCCGCCACTTAATGGATCCAAATGGTTTCCAGAGAGTGGTAGGGGATGCTTTATCCCATGTTGATGGCCTTTCAGCCGATTCCCTGGTGGCCCGCTGGAATGTGGAGTTAACCAGGGCTATTGACTGTTTGGCTCCGAAACGCCCTCTCTGATTGCATGGAGCCCGGACAGCCCCGTGGTTTTACACGGATCTGAGGGCAATGAAACAATCGTTGAGACGGCTGGAGCGTCGGTGGCGGATAACTCATTCTGAATCTGACCAGACACAGGTTAGAGCTCAATGTTGAGCCTACCAAGTGGCGATAGCGACGGTGAAGAAGACTTTCTTCACCGCCTCTATTGCATCTGCAGAAAACAGCAGCAGGAGACTTTTTCAGGTGGTTCACAATTTAGCGGAACCACCTGCGACATCGGGGCCCAGTACGGGCCACATGATCTCCTGCAATTATTTTGCAAAGTTTTTTGCAGATAAAATCGCTCAGATTCGGGAAGAAGTAGACTCCACCGTGGGAGCAGGGCCAGGGCGGGAGAGTGCTAGAGTCCTGTCTAGTCAAGTTGTGTGGGATCAATTCCAATCTGTTACCTCCAAGGATGTGGACAGGCTGCTTGGACGAGTGAATCCAACCACCTGTCTCCTGGATCCTTGCCCATCCTGGCTTATAAAAGCTAGCCGGGAAGGACTGGGCGATGGGCTTCGTGGGGTGGTGAATGCTTCCCTCCGTGAGGGAGCCTTCCCAGACCCGCTGAAAGAGGCGGTTATTAAACCGCTTCTTAAAAAACCATCTTTAGATGCGGCCACGATGGCCAATTATCGCCCAGTCTCAAATCTTCCATTCTTGGGCAAGGTGATTGAGCGAGTGGTTGCTGAACAACTCCAGGCACGCCTGGAAGAAGCGGACCATTTGGATCCCTTCCAGTCGGGATTCAGGCCTCATCATGGGACTGAAACTGCCTTGGTCGCACTGGTTGATGATCTCTGGCGGGCTAGGGACAAAGGTGAGAGCTGTTTCCTAGTTCTGCTGGATCTCTCAGCGGCGTTTGATACTATCGACCATAACATCCTTCTGGACCGTCTTGAGGGGCTGGGAGCTGGGGGCACTGTCATACAGTGGTTCTGCTCCTTCCTCCTGGGCCGTGTTCAGAAAGTGGGGGGGGGGATGAGTGTTCAGACCCCTGGGCTCTCACTTGTGGGGTGCCTCAGGGTTCTGTCCTCTCCCCCATGCTTTTCAACATTTACATGCAGCCGCTGGGAGAGATCATCAGGAGGTTTGGGCTGGGTGTTCATCAGTATGCGGATGATACCCAGCTCTACCTCTCTTAAATCAGAACCAGTGAAGGCTGTGAAGGTCCTGTGTGAGTGTCTGGAGGCAGTTGGAGGATGGATGGCGGCTAACAGATTGAGGTTGAATCCTGACAAGACAGAAGTACTGTTTTTGGGGGACAGGTGGTGGGCAGGTGTGGAGGATTCCCTGGTCCTGAATGGGGTAACTGTGCCCCTGAATGACCAGGTGCGCAGCCTGGGAGTCATTTTGGACTCACAGCTGTCCATGGAGGCACAGGTTAATTCTGTATCCAGGGCAGCTGTCTACCAACTCCACCTGGTATGTAGGCTGAGACCCTATCTGCCTGCAGACTGTCTCGCCAGAGTGGTGCACGCTCTGGTTATCTCCCGCTTGGACTACTGCAATGCGCTCTACGTGGGGCTACCTTTGAAGGTGACCCGGAAACTACAACTAATCCAGAATGCGGCAGCTAGACTGGTGACTGGGGGTGGCCGCCGAGACCATATAACACCGGTCTTGAAAGACCTACATTGGCTCCCAGTATGTTTCCGAGCACAATTCAAAGTGTTGGTGCTGACCTTTAAAACCCTAAACGGCCTCGGTCCAGTATATCTGAAGGAGCGCCTCCTCTCCCATCGTTCTGCCCAGACACTGAGGTCCAGCTCCGAGGGTCTTCTGGCAGTTCCCTCACTGCGAGAGGCCAAGTTACAGGGAACCAGGCAGAGGGCCTTCTCGGTAGTGGCGCCCGCCCTGTGGAACGCCCTCCCATCAGATGTCAAAGCGATAAACAACTACCTGACATTCAGAAGACTTCTGAAGGCAGCCCTGTTCAGGGAAGTTTTTAATATGTGACATTTTAGTGTATTTTTCATCTTTGTTGGAAGCCGCCCAGAGTGGCTGGGGAAACTCAGATGGGCGGGGTACAATTAATAAATTATTATTATTATTATTATTATTATTATTATTATTATAACAGAAATTGTGTTCCAGTGGCGCGGCAGCAGCAGGAGGCCCCATTAGCTAAAGTGCTGCTTCAGGTTAAGAACAGTTTCAGGTTAAGTACGGACCTCCGGAACGAATTAAGTACTTAACCCGAGGTATCACTGTATTTCTTTAATCATAGAATCAACTGTAGAGCTGGAAGGGACCATGAGGGTCATAGCACTGTATTAGTGAGCTTTTGAATTATGGATATGTATATTGTAATTGTGTAAGCTGGTTTTTTATACTTTGTAAACTGCTTAGAAGCCTATTTTGGCATTAAACTGTAAGTAAATGCCCTCTTAGGGACGCAGGTGGCGCTGTGGGTTAAAGCCTCAGCGCCTAGGGCTTGCCGATCGAAAGGTCGGCGGTTCGAATCCCTGCGGCGGGGTGCGCTCCCGCTGCTCGGTCCCAGCGCCTGCCAGCCTAGCAGTTTGAAAGCACCTCCGGGTGCAAGTAGATAAATAGGGACCGCTTACCAGCGGGAAGGTAAACGGCGTTTCCGTCTGCGGCTCTGGCTCGCCAGAGCAGCGATGTCCCGCTGGCCACGTGACCCGGAAGTGTCTCCGGACAGCGCTGGCCCCTGGCCTCTTAAGTGAGATGGGCGCACAACCCCAGAGTCTGTCAAGACTGGCCCGTACGGGCAGGGGTACCTTTACCTTTACCTTTTTAAATGCCCTCTTATCAGTCACAGCCACGACTATGGGTGCGGGGCTGAAGGTGGGGACTGATGCAAATTCAAGCAAGTATTAATCACCCCAATGAACTTCAGGCTAAAATGTGTCGTTTTTTCCTGCTTCTGAAATGATACTGATAATGAAACGGCCTTTAAAATATTTGATGTAGCTACATAACTTTGAGCTAGCCATGACTATCTTTGATGTAGACTGGCTCTTTCTTTCTTTCTTTCTTTCTTTCTTTCTTTCTTTTTTGAGAGAGATTCTCCTAAATAAGGCTGAAATACATTGTTATATTCAGCATTTGCTTGACACGGTAAATAGTCTGCATAGTTCTGTCTAATATTGCTTGGTGCCACCACCCTTTTCTGTGTCTTCACAAATTAAAGCAAGTTGTTTTAAAAGCATCAGAGCAAACCAAATGCAAATATCCCTGCCCTACCTACTGAGCCCACCATGAAATCTTTGCCATTGAAAATTGCACCTTAACACGATAAACCCATTAGCAGTATTGCTTGTTCACATTTCACCATTCATGCTGATGGATTTGTTTGCACACATGGAAGTTTCTCACTGGGATGAATGGGAAAAGCTTTCTGAATATGTGAACTGGCACTCAAACACAATAATAGATCAATAGTTGGACTAGCAAATGCCTGAAAGAAATACAGGATGTGCTTTTCTGTTAACATAAAAAGATGTAGTTCCACTTTTTAAAAGAAACATTGAAATCACAGCTGGCTTGAGTAGAATAGAAGAGAGAACACCACAAAACTTTAATTACATTTTGAGCTTAAGTTTTGTTTTGTTGTTTTTCCTCGTACTAGGCTATTTTAAAAGGATTTTTGGCTGACTTCTCTACAACAGTAAGGCAGAGTGCAAAAAGTATAGTGGAGGCTGCTGTTGAAATATATCAACGAATGAGCATTGATCTCCTTCCAACACCAGCAAAATCCCATTATGTGTTTAATTTACGTGATTTGTCAAAATGTGTGCAAGGTAAGGTGTATTTCCACTTGCCACAATCTCTGTGCCAGTTTTGTGCTCACATTGTCAATAATTATTTTCCCTAGTAATTTTTCTCTACTGTCTAATCTTAGCATGCTATGTTTTACCTTTAAATAACTTTATTCTTGGCATATTGCTGTGAAAAAGTGGTGCATTGCATTCCTCTAGAGTTACTGTGAATTTTTGAAAGTTCATTTCAAGAGAATAGAGAAAAGTTAGTAGTAGCAGTATAGACTTATACTGAAATAGAAGAAGACAGCCAATGCAATACTGCATAAAAATAAAATTGTAAAAGTAAAGCTGTGCTGTTAACTCAACACCATGTGCTTTCTTTTCTTTCCTTTTTTAAAATCAAAAGGTTATTTTGTTTATCATAATTGTGCATAATATACATCACATACTTTAAAACAAAACAAAGTAACTTGTATTACAACAAAGTAAGTGCATAGGGTTGTGCATTATGTTGAGCCTTTTACTCCAGTACATAATAAGTATGCCAATATTGTCACCCCTCTCTAACCCTTGCCGTATTAGTTAGTTTGACCGTGCATACCATTTCCCATAATTTCATAATCTATTATTCATCAGTTGGAGTCCTTATTTTATTTAACTTTGCAGAGATCAGCATTCCAGCAGTACAGTTCTATATCTTCAGATCACACTGAGTACAATCAAAGGGTCTTACAAGAGGTTAAATGTAACCTGTTATAAATTCAATCTCGTTTATTCTTTCTACCCAAAAATTCATTATTCTGAGACAAAACTGGAAAATGTGGACCTTATCTACATTTATTGTCTGTCATCTCCAGCATTACTATAAATATGGTTAAAACTTGTAGGGGCTAAAAATTATCTTCAAATTTGTGCTGACTTTCTGCTTGGGGATGTTATTCCAAATCCAGTTCTAAACATCTATTGGAATTTGACAACCCTGCTCTCTCCCAGTTATTTTTATAGGTGATTATTGTAATGTCTCTCTCTACAATAATTTTATATATCTTACTCAGCAGACCAAAACCAGGCTTCTAAATACATTAATGTTGCTGCCTTGAAATATCCTTTAATGGATGAGAAGGATAGTCAATTTCTTAATTATTTTTAGCCACAACCCACTCCCCCATAACTCTTGGGTTTTTTCCCCATTTCATGCAAAGTTTATAAGCAGATTTTGCAAATCTTCAAGTATCTTTGCTGATACCCCCCAGTGATATCCCACACAAAACTAAGATTTTAGAGAGTATTACCCTTTTGACATCTTACAGGAGAGGGGACTAATAAGCAAATACAGTCGTACCACATTTTGAGTCCGCCCCATTTAGGGTCCATTTCGTCGAACGTCCGCGGCAAACCCAGAAGTACTGGAACGGGTTACTTCCAGGTTTGCTGCATGCGTAGAAGCACTAAATCGCACATGCGCAGATTGGCGCTTTGTTGAGCATCCCTTCTGTCGAGCGTCCGGAGCTCCGGAATGGATCCTGGATGCCAAAGGAGGTACAACTGTACTGGCAATTTCCACTCCCTTTTCTGTTTTCATCAGAATTCTCCAACATCACTAGACTCCCCCCTGCAACCATATGTTGTTCTGTTGTGTTGATTAATTTAGGGTGACTCAAGGATAAAACCAAGCTGCAGTTTGATGCTGCAACCAATAAATGATGAACACATGTGTGTTAATTGGACACCAAAAGTTGTCACTAACAGTTTTAAAACCCAACAAATCTTCTGCAAGCATGCTTAAGTATTGATTTTAAATTTGCTTTAAAAGAATTTTTTCAAGTTTTTTTTTACATATATTATCACATTTTTAATGTATTTTTCTATTGCAGGCATGTTGCAATGCAGTCCCATGTCAGTTCGAGACCAGGCACAGATATTCAGGCTGTTCTGTCACGAGTCCCAAAGAGTTTTCCATGACCGTCTCATCTGTAGCGAAGATAAACAATATTTTTATTCCATGTTATCTGACATGGCCAGTAAGGATTCTTACTTTACTAGTATATATTTAATCTGCATACTTCATTCTTACACAATTAACATTAATTTAACCCACCTATTTTACATTGTAGGCAAATATTTTGGAGTCTCTATTGATCCAGACTCATTTGTGTCTAAACCCATCTTATTTGGTGACTACATAAAGGTGAGGAATCCGTAGAAAATAAAACTGGATAGAAGGATGCCTTTATGATTTGACTTCTATAAAATTGGACTCTTGTTTCTGAGGTACAATGCGACCTGTAAAGTAAATGAACTCTGCTGTAGAAACACTGTGAATTTAGGTGGCATTTTTACGGTGAGATTTAGTGCGGTTCTTATGCCAGATTGGTAAAAGTAAAAAAATTATATTGTGATATGATAAAAACTGCTAAGAATTAAAACATTTTCCCCCCATCCTGGATGCACATGAAGCATTTCCTCCACTGGCTTGTGGGAAATCTTTGGGAGGAGAAAAGGGTAAGAAGTAAAACCTACACAAATCTGGAGTGGAGTCTCTAAGATGGTTGGATGGCGCCTTGTACACCTCCTTCCAGCAACTCTTGCAGCCAGGCTGGTGCCAAACATATTGTCCTGCTTTCCCTTGGGCTATATCAGCAAAGTCAAGAGGGGGGTCTTGTCATCTGGGCAGCCCAGGCCTCTATACATCCTGCCCAGGCTTGCACCCTGGGGAGGTCACTTCAGTGCTGCTAACGCAATGGTTTGACTTCATCCCTGGAGGCGCACTCCATTCTCTCTTGAGACAGATGGATGCCAACAACATCTTTCTTATATTGTTGTCGTTTAGTCGTGTCCGACTCTTCGTGACCCCATGGACCAGAGCACGCCAGGCACTCCTGTCTTCCACTGCCTCCCGTAGTTTGGTCAAACTCATGCTGGTAGCTTCGAGAACACTATCCAACCATCTCGTCCTCTGTCGTCCTCTTCTCCTTGTGCCCTCCATCTTTCCCAACATCAGGGTCTTTTCCAGGGAGTCTTCTCTTCTCATGAGGTGGCCATGGAGTCTCAGAAAAACTAGTATTGTGAGGCCTTGGAAACAGCTTGCAAATAATTTTTGAACGTGAGCAGCACCAAGAACGTTGCCATCAGTTAACTGAATAGAGTGAAAAAAATAGCCAGCCAGCTTGACATCTGATCTTTATTTGAATAGTCCATTTCTTCTGTCAGCTTCTGGAGTGAGTGTGTCTGCTGCTGGCCACAGACAACTCCGCTGGCCTCATTCCTAGACCTCCAGCAGCAGTTTTGAGGCTGAGATATCACTCATAAATAAATAGTGGAGGCTGCTAGGACTGCCCGATAATTTTTCATAAGAAACATTAGTCACTTGAATGTTATCTGTGCTATGGAGATGGAGTTTTCTCAGATGTGAAATGTCCATTAAATTAAAAGGAGCTGTCACATTCAGCAATAGGTTCTGAACCAACTTCAGAGCTGACAGATCAAATCAATGCAGAAAGCAAACAGCTGGTCACCAGATGGCAGTGGCACAGGCATATGGAAGGAACACGTTGGGGTTTTCTTGCTCCTTTGCATTGGAATCTTTCCTAGAGCAATATCTGCAGCCTTGAGAGATAAACCTCAGTACATCTAATTGCCAGATATTTACCTACATAAATATGGTTTGCATTCATGAAACTGTATTTCCTCCAACTGAGGTTTGATGGAAGAAAACTGCTCAGTGGCAAGTGATTTCAATCATAAATTGTAGAAAGGATGATAAATAATATGAATGGATAGTGTCGATTTCTTTTTATTTTTTTAAACATAGTAATAATAGTAAATAAATTACAATTGAAATGTGCACCCCACCCCCAAGACCATTCCATTCTAACTATCCAACCTTCCAAAATTTCAACACTTCTTGAGATGGCTTGACTCCTTTCCATTTTAACAATACAAATCTTACAAACACCTTCCGTGTCGCCTCAAAATCATTTCTCCTGCATGTTCCCCATCTTACCTTACTAGCACATGTTAATTTATCATTAATAGCTATATCCCTCACCTCTTTATACCACTCTTCCATTTTATATTTGCCTTTCCCCTTCCACTTCCTAGCTATAATAACTCGTGCAGCTGTCAGTAAATTTGTGAGCAAGTCCTTCATAGCCTGTGAACCTTCCACCCCATCGTAAACAGAATAATGCTGCCTCTGGACTTGTGGTCAGCTTTAACCCAGTAATTTCTGCTATCTCCTTAAACACCCTTCCCCAGAAAAATTGTACATATTTACACCCCGTGTCTATTTCTTTTAGTCATTCAAAGGAGTGGAGATGATCCTCAGTAAATTCTCCAGGAGGGTTGCTTAGAAAAGCAGCCTTCATACAGATATTCCTCACAAGGAAGACAATACACATTTTCAATTATATTTAACATACTCTTAGTATGGTCAGAAAAGGGCAACCTTTCTGGATAGTGCAAGTGCTAGACTCTAGGGATGCTGACTAGAAGGAACGTTCCTAACTTTGGGACGTTGTAGATTTGTCCTGGTCTGGTGCATGCAATGTCTTTCGTTTTGTAGCTCTGTGATTTGTGCTCGTATTGTGATGGTCATTGGCTATAAACAATAGAATTTACTGATTACAGTAAATGGATCTCAGGTTAGAACTAGAAATATATCTGATATATATATATTGAGGGGGGGATTACTAGCATCCGGAAGAAAATATTATTTTGGGCTAAATTTAAATAATATGATTGCAGGTAGATCAGGTAATTGAATATCCGGTAGCCTAAAAACCATTGGACATGATCCATTCCCAGGTGGTCACTGCTGCACAGTAAACGAGCCCTCTTTCCTTTCTCATTAGCTGGCCAATAAGCACTCTATAGCAGTTCGAAAGCACGTCAAAGTGCAAGTAGATAAATAGGTACCGCTCCGGCGGGAAGGTAAACTGCTTTTCCGTGCGCTGCTCTGGTTCGCCAGAAGCAGCTTAGTCATGCTGGCCACATGACCCAGAAGCTGTCTGCGGACAAATGCTGGCTCCCTCAGGCTATAGAGCGAGATGAGTGCGCAACCCCAGAGTCATCTGCGACTGGACCTAACGGTCAGGGGTACCTTTACCTTTACTAGCTTACTCTTGTGGCTGGAAGGTGAAATACACAAATTATGACTTTCAGTGTGAAGCTCATATGCATCTAGCTTTCACTTTCCTCTTCAGGTCCTGTGTACAAATAGCATGTGCCAAGGAGCATAAATAACTGGCCTAGGAAGGAATGGAATGGTTCAATAAAACAAATGGCTGGTGTGATCTGTTGTTCCCAAGCATGGCTGATTGGGATCTCCTCTCACATGAGCTTGATGAACTCACAGATGAAAGGATTGTCTCCCTAATTTGTAATATTCACACATATGCCCAACATGAGAAGTATTGATTTCCCAAGAGTCTGCATAAATTTCACATAATTAATTGGCTCACATTTCTATTGACTTTGACTCACTCCTATCACCATTAAGCTATGCTTTTTTACAGTCAGCATTTGATGGAGTAGCATTATATTTCCATTCCTTTTGATCACAATCTTATTTTCCTTTTCTGTTCATTTTAGATTGGAGTTGAGAAAGCTGAACGCATTTATGAAGAGCTAACTGACCTAGAAAAGATTATGGGGGTTCTGCAAGACTATCTGGATGATTATAATATAACCAACGCTAAGGAAACCAAACTGGTATTCTTCCAAGATGCTATAGAGCATGTTTCAAGGTAAATAATTACACTGCCATTAACCAAATATCAATAATATAAATGAGTTAATACTGTATTAATAAACTAATGACAACATGCCCATATAAAGTGGAAAGTACATTTCTGTAAATAAGTTCCTTGCTTTATTTTTAAAAAACAGTTTTTATTGAAGATTTTCTTGGTTTACAAAAGTATGTGCAATGTCTCTTATTTCAAGTTGTAAAGTCTTTTCTACAGAACAGTTACATTTGTTTTGAGACATTAGTGTTGAGTACAGTATAAGGTTGGGGAAGAAGGAGAGGAGGAGTGGTGTGCGGAAACATATTCCTTTTTATAGTGTGTGTGTGGGGTTTGTGTCAGCGTCAGCTGAATAGGTTCTGTTTCTATTTGCTTGTTATACTTTCTTGATACTGAGAGGGACTAGGAGGGCCCAGGGTATGGTTGGCTGTAATGAGGTTTGTGCTTCAGCAGTGGCAAGCCAAGTCAGGGGAAGGCTTCAGTGGTACCCTCCCTGGACAGCTCCACAACGGGCTTAGGCTGGGGACTTCATAAGAGCAGACCTCAGGGGTTATTTCAGTGGCAGGTTAAGACTGAGCCTTAAATACAGTGGTACCTCGGGTTAAGTACTTAATTCGTTCCGGAGGTCCATTATTAACCTGAAACTGTTCTTAACCTGAAGCTCCACTTTAGCTAATAGGGCCTCCCGCTGCTGCCAGAGCACGATTTCTGTTCTCATCCTGAAGCAAAGTTCTTAAGCCGAGGTACTATTTCTGGGTTAGCAGAGTCTGTAACCTGAAGCGTATGTAACCCAAGGTACCACTGTAGTTGCTAACTTTACCTTCCATGAAAGGAGGCTGTTCATCTGAAAGGGTGCATTCTGCTTTCGGATTCATTGCCTGCAATGCAGCAGGAGAAGATGTGGTCATACAATGACTTCTGTGCTGGAGTTTTCAAGAGAAGGGCATTGCCACCTCCTTGGGCTGGAGAGGTACCTGCACAATGGGGTCCTCCTCAGCAAGGAGTTCTGGTTTAGTGTGTAGATCTGGGAATTGTCCCGGTGGGCATGAAGTACGTATGTCGTTTGGGTCTCTAAAACATAGATAGAAATGTCGGTGTGACTGAGTATAATGAGCCCATTGCTTAAGTTCAGAATGGCAAAGGGAAAACCCTTTATTGCTGGAGGCCCTCCTTCTCGTAGGCATGAATGTGGATTTCCAGAATGAAAGAAACCTTTTACACTGCTGTGCTGCTTTAGTAAGATGGCAGTAAATGAGGAGGGTAGTGAGAAAAGGCTTCTTGCTTATATCTCTTGCTCATATGAATGCTAACCGTTTCGAATTTATGTTCAATTTCCCCCACAGAATTGCTCGAATGATTCGCCAGGAAAGAGGAAATGCCCTTCTTGTTGGAGTTGGAGGCACGGGCAAGCAGTCTCTAACTAGACTCGCCTCTCACATATGTGGCTACAAATGCTTTCAAATAGAACTAAGCCGTGGTTATAATTACGACACTTTTCATGATGACCTTAGGAAGCTATATAAAATGGCAGGGGTGGAAGACAAAGATATGGTTTTCCTTTTCACGGACACTCAGGTATGAACAGCTGAAATAAAAATAAAATTTACTTTGTGCTTGCTGCTAAAATCTTATCTGGGTAATAAAATGCTACCTGATTTATACAGTGTTGTTTATACAACCAAAATGATTCAGAAAGGGAATAATAAGCTTCATAAAATAACTAAAGGTCAAATAACTCATAGAAACAGGAAACATTTTTAAGGAAGATATCTGAAGCTTTTTATTAAAATGCTTTACAACATTTTTGATTGCTAAAATGTTTGCATACAATTTTATTATGTTTATTAGTGGTTTTTGCTGGTTCTTATTTCTTTATTCTCTAAGCTGCCTTGTGAGCCTTAGTTGAACAGCAGGAGCCAGAAAGGAGGTTGGCAGGAGGAACAGCAGGAGCCAGAAATGATCAGTGACTGCCGCATAATAATTAAGGGAATTTTCACCCTTAGTACTGGGTGTTGGAAGGATGTGGGATTAAGGTTCTGTGGGCAGGAGTCACCTAACAAGCCCATCAGCAGAAGCCCTGTGCGACAGCTTTCACCGGTGCAACGGGGCTTCTCACCTCTCCTCCCCCCACAACCCCACTAAATTGGGTCGGCAAGTCAGGAGAACCCCCAGAGCAATGTATGTGTGAGGGAAGGGGGGGATCATGCCATCTGGCAAGCAGATATGATTGCTCAGACAGAACACTAGTATGGAAGTGTGATGTTGAATTCCACAATAGGACTTGGTTCTGTGTACATGTGAATAGGATTGTAGTAATAAAACCACAGAATGATCATAAAAATGACTTGCTAATCAAGAAAGTTTAAATTCCCATGTAGGCCTGTTGGCCTCAGAAGCTCTTCATGAAATGCCTGCTAAATCTCTGCTGGTCTAAGAGCACCCCCCAGCATGAGACTGGCGACACTAAATTAGTTCAGGTTTCCTTCCTTCAATATTTACAGGTGATAGATATCACAAAGCGGTTGTTAATTAGATATGACACCTTGAGAGATTGTTCAGGCTGTGAAAAGCTCATTGCAGGGACTACCCAGATTTGAGGAACTCTGGGTACCATTTAAGTCAAAAGTTCAGTAGCAGCTCAAATGGAAAACAGGCTTGGTTATAGAAAAATCATGGGATATAAGGAAACGGATGTGAAAATCCACAGTGCAGGCCCCAACATTGTGCAATCCTGTGGAAAGCTGGTGGTGGTTCTCCAGCAGGCAGTAACTACTGGGAAAGCCCCAAATAAGGCACAGAGCTGCCATCTTTGAATGCACTGTGTACCCAAACAAAGCCTCTCTGATCTGCTTAGAGACCTCGTCCTTGGAGCTCCCAACTTCACCAGCCTAGAACTAGCATATCACAGTTTTTGAATAACTTCCCTTTGCCGCAAAAAACCCTTTCCCCCAACCTGTCCAACTCAGTGTGAGTTAGCAGGCCGGCCTTTGAATGCAGCAGTGGATCTGCCACTGCACTTCAACTCACTGTATTCCAGGCCCTGATTGACCTGTTAGTTAGGGTCCTGTGCACTCCCACCAGCAAAGTGGAGATGATACTAATTGGAAAAGATGCAGGAAAAAGCCAACCAAAATGATCACTGGCCTGGAGCAACTCCCCTATGAGAAAAGATTATAGCATCTGGAGCTTTTTAATTTAGGGAAAGAAAGGCGGGGAGAGTAAGAGGAGGTATATAAAATGAGGTGTAGAAAGTCGACCAACAAGTATACTTCTTCGTTGCCTCATAATTCTTGAACGTGGGGTCATCCAGTGAAACGGAACATTAAAATATTTGGGACAGACTCTTCTTATATTCTAATTTTAGAGCAAATAAAAGGGGGTTGGGTTTTTTTAGTGATTTGCTGATACTTTTATTTTCTGATGGCGGAGTTGCTGTTTTTAACTCTGCAACACCTTTTCTTCAAAACCGATATTTACAAAATCTGTAGATTGTTGTAGAGGAATTTCTTGAAGATATAAACAACATTTTGAATTCTGGAGAGGTGCCTAATCTGTTTGAAAAAGACGAGCTGGAGTTTGTTATGGCAGCTACCCGACCCAAAGCAAAAGAAGCTGGTATACCAGAGGGCAACAGAGATGAGGTAGGACACATTATAAATACTGCCTTAAATGTATTATATTAACTTTTTTGGAGGGGACATCAACAATATTTAAATAACTGTACATATTCTCACATCTGTAATTTTCAGCTATGAAAAGAAGAGGACATTTTCCTGTTGCTGCTGTTCTCATCCTATATCAGAGATTAAACTCATGGGTTAGATATGGAAATAGCCCATAAAGTCACCCAACCTACCGCTTTTTACAGTTTATGAGTGTCCTCAATTTTATTTGTGCTAACAACCTAATTACTGCTGTGCTTTCTTCTTATCCTTGAATTAACATTCATGACTGCCTTTTCTCAGGTATTTCAGTTCTTCATTAATCGAGTTCGCCAGAAGCTGCATATTGTTCTGTGCATGAGCCCTGTAGGAGACGCTTTTCGAGCACGCTGTCGAATGTTTCCATCACTTGTGAATTGTTGCACTATTGATTGGTTTGTGCAGGTAACTAACTTCAGTTTTGTTGAGAAGTCCAGCTGATGCATAATTGTTATATTTGATTGAAATGCCTCGTTTCATTCCTATTGAAATGTTTTCCTTGAAGAACGACCTCCGCAAAATTTCAGTTCTGGTCGAAGTTGCAATGCTGAGTCTGAGCCTATTGGCTAAGAGACAGAGCTACAAATCAGGAAACCCCTGGTTTGAACCTCAACTTTCAGTCATAAATTCACTAGTGGGATTTAACCTCAGCCCTTGTAGCCAATGTGGAAATGATCAGACTGCCTGGCAGACCGACTGACCTACCCACTGAAAGGCTGCAACAAGATAAATGAATGTAGAGGGTTTGAAATGTGATCTGAATTCTAGAATAGAAAAGGTTTTGGTTTAAAAGAGGCATGACAGAAATTAACCCACACACCAAAAAGCATGGAAACAGTAAGTAAGGCACACACTTTAACTTTCATGTAATGTGAACAGTAAACATGTTGTTCTATTGTCTTACATGTTGTGCTAGCTTGCAACTCTGTCTCCTGGCGCCCACATAGTCTTTCAGCCTCAGCTCTGTTCAAAGCTGCTAGAATGTTAAGCACTTCTAATATCACAGTCATTTTGGGGAGTGGGGCGGGGAGAGAAACACCACGAAAACCTTGATGGAAAATGCTGGAGGCATTGAATGTATAACTGGCGTAAGATTGTCTCGGTAATCTTTTTATCTTTTTTTTTCAGTGGCCCAGAGAAGCACTTAATTCTGTATCAAGGACTTTTTTCCTGCACATTGACCTTGGAAGTGAACGCATGAAAGAAAAACTTTCCAGAATGTGCGTAGACATTCACATGAGTGTGACAGAGATGGCAGAGCAGTACTATGCTGAGCTCCGACGGCGCTACTACACAACGCCCACTTCCTATTTAGAGTTAATCAACCTTTATTTAACCATGCTGGGCGAAAAAAGGAAGCAGCTTGTTTCAGTAGGTTGAATTTTATTAGTGAGAATCTATGCCTTCTTTCCCTTTAATGTTATTTTACTCCTCTCTTGTAAATATAGCATACATGTTGTTGGGTCCCTTTTTCCCTTATAAGAAATGCCTTTAACATTTGCTTTTTTCACCCCAGGCCTAGATGGTGTATGACTTCATGAGAAATCCAAGTGCTGAGAGTTCTTGTTAATTTCCTCTATCATCCACTCACACTAAAAGGACTTAAAATTATACAGTGCCAGTGATCTTAGTGAAGCTACCCACAAGTGACAAGAGACTGCAGTGCAGTCGTTTTACATATAGGCATTTGTATCCGGTGACGTCAGCTGAGATAAATAGCCATTAAAAAAAATATATCCTAGCTCTTTATGATCTTCTGAATTATTTTCTCAGGCTCGGGATCGTGTGAAGAATGGCTTAACGAAACTATTAGAGACAAACGTACTTGTTGATAAAATGAAATTAGACCTATCAGCCTTGGAGCCAGTCCTCAAGGAGAAATCTGTGGATGTTGAGGCACTGATGGAAAAGTTAGCAGTGGATCAAGAAAATGCTGATCAGGTGCAAAGTACTATCTGTTCTTTGTTATGTACATACATATGTTATTCTTTATGTTTATCATATCTTTAGCAGTGGTGTGCCCTTGAAACAGACTAGATTTTTACTGCTCAGTGTTTCGTAGATGGCGCAATTAACTTAAGAATTCAATAGCCCCCCTATAATGAGAAAGGATGAAAGATGCTGGGGGTGACATGCAAAGTACAGTACTGACTGTTAGACCATGGGTTGCTAATACGGGTCCCTCTAGGTCAGGCATGGCCAAACTTGGCCCTCCAGCTGCTTTGGGACTACAATTCCCATCATCCCTGACCGCTGGTCGTGTTAGCTAGGGCTGATGGGAGTTTAAATCCAACAAGATATGGAGGGCACCATGTCCACTACCCCGTGTTAGATCATTGTTCCACATGACTTAACGCTGGTCATGGTTCTTTGAACTCTCACTTTACTGAAAAGGCAAGGGATAGTACAATCGTAAGCATCTTTACTCAGAAGTAAGCTTTGCTGAGTTCAAAGTAGCTTTCTCCCTAGTAAGTGAGTTCAGGACTGAAGCATGGTCTATTGCCCTTTTTGTTTTGATAAAGTACATCTATTCAAACCACTCAGAGCAGTGCTGCTAGGAGTGTTGATTGTTTTAGAACAGGAAGATCTCAAAGGCAGTACAACCTCCATTGGTGACTTAAAAAGAAGAAGAAATCACAGAATTGCATTGTATTTCACAATCTTACTGTACATTGCGTTTCTATTTTGTTTCCTTATATTTTGAACAAGGGAAACCAAATATTAAAGTAAGAAAAATGTTTACATTTTTAATAGCTGTTATTCATTTGGTAAAGATGTATTTGGCCATCCCCGCCCCCAGGTTCGGCGTGTCGTTCAAGAAGACGAAGCTGTTGCGAAAGTAAAAGCGGAGGAAACTCAGGCAATAGCTGATGACGCTCAGCGCGATTTGGATGAGGCTCTTCCAGCTCTGGACGCGGCTAACAAAGCTCTTGACTCTTTAGATAAAGCAGATATTTCTGAAATCAGAGTTTTCACTAAGCCGCCTGATCTTGTCATGACAGTAATGGAAGCTATCTGCATTCTTCTAAATGCAAAGTAAGCTAGCACCTCACCCACATTCTTGATTTTTAGGTTTGATTTCATGTGAAATGATGCTCATTTCCTAGAGCACTTTCCAACAGAGAGTCATGTTCCCCTCCGCAGTGCAGCAAACATGCACTGTATCCTTACGCTTCAAGGTTTCTTGCCAGCACCTGACGCAGTGGGGAAACCCAGAGCAAAGGCATCCTGTTACGAGTATCCATTTTGAATTACAAAAAGTTACAGGTGAAAAGCAGCAGATTTGAGATGGTTATTTCAGCAGCAGCCACACATTCTCCATTCCTTCTCATTCTGTTCTTGATCTCAGAAATACTGCCAAACATTATGAAGGAGACGTGTGTGTGTGTGTCATGATACTAATGATACTAATGATAATGATACTAATTAGCATTGGGGGGGATAAAAATTAAGAACTCAAATTTAATTGGGCATGACAAACTATAATTGTGGTTTTGATGTGTGGGAATAGTCAGAACTCCCTTGTGGTAAAGCGCGTCTGTTTAGATGAGCTTGGGCCAAATTCCGACTTTCTCCTCCAAATCATCTAATTATTAGGGAGTTTGATCATGCTGTTATATGCTTCAGGCAAAGTCAGCCACTGATGAATATCCCAAAGGAATCTAAGGATGCGTTACATCAAGTACATTTATCAGAAAGCAAATGAAAGCCACTGTGAATATTGGTATAATATTTGAAAGAACAAAGAGTCCAGTTTTCAAAGGTCAATTTGTTTACCCTTTATAACGTTTTTCCAAAGTGTGACTCTCTTGGATGTTTCAGAATGACTCAAAAAGGGAATGCTAATATCATACCAGCACAGAAGCACGTGTCTTGATGATTGCAACGCCTCCTGTAAGAACCACTTAGTACTCGACAGTGTGCAGAACTGTTGTATGGTGTGGAATTGGGTAGGAAAGTGCATGATGGACACTGGGTGAAGGATTTGGTGAAGGGTACTTTATGTTGGCTTATCATCATGGAATCCTGTGGGCATCTCAGCCACCATGAAGTTATCTAGGTTTTCACAATTCTACATGCCTTTTATTTTGGGGAAAAATTTTTCCAATGGACTCCACAGTTGGCTCTGCTTTGCTCACTAAGTATATCCCAGTAGGATGGCCCAACAATGGGCAACACTGCCATCTAGTATCCAAAGGTAGCAAAAATGACTTGTGGAAGTATCTGGTGTACTGAGATGTCCAAAGTTCATTTGCCTTTCCATCTGGAAATGAGAGCTGGACCATAAAAAGGCTGATCGCCGAAGAATTGATGCCTTTGAATTATGGTGCTGGAAGAGACTCTTGAGAGTCCCATGGACTGCAAGAAGATCAAACCTATCCATTCTTAAGGAAATTAGCCCTGAGTGCTCACTGGAAGGACAGATCCTGAAGCTGAGGCTCCAGTACTTTGGGCACCTCATGAGAAGAGAAGACTCCCTGGAAAAGACCCTGATGCTGGGAAAGATTGAAGGCACAAGGAGAAGGGGACGACAGAGGACAAGATGGTTGGACTGTGTTCTCGAAGCTACCAACATGAGTCTGACCAAACTGTGGGAGGTAGTGGAAGACAGGAGTGTCTGGTGTGCTGTGGTCCATGGGGTCACGAAGAGTCGGACACGACTAAACGACAACAACAACAAAATGGCTTCTCAGTCACTGCTTTCTTTCTCCTTAGCCACTTCCTTCCCACTCTTTCCCTATACTTATCTGTTGATTATGGATAATAGCATGATAAGTCTTGTAAAATAGCCACAAGGACAACGTAGCTTATTCCTGAGTGCATAGGACTGTCCTGCATATTTTATATATGTATTGTGCATAAATAGCCGGTGGTGCATATCTTAGATACCACCTTTTCTTAGATACACAGCATGCAATGGGATCAGTTTGCGCTGTATTCCTCCTTTAACTACAGTGATAATTGAAGTGCAGCAAACTTTTTTAGTTGTGACCCCCATCCTTTGGAAATTTCTGCCTAAAGAAGATCAATTCAACTCTCTATACAGTTTTTGCCACTAGCTGGAATCATTTATCTCCCCATGGAAGCTTCCAAGTCTTTGTTGATTGCTGATAACTTTTATTAGATTTGTGCTGCTTGTGGCTTTATTAGTTATTGGGATGGATCCAATATATTTTGCTGGAAACCGCCCAGCCAGATGGGCGAGGTATAAATAATGTTGTTGTTGTTGTTGTTGTTAATAGCACAATCCTATGCATGTAGGGGACGCAGGTGACAGGGGACGCAGGTGGCGCTGTGGGTAAAACCTCAGTGCCTAGGGCTTGCCGATCGCATGGTTGGCGGTTCGAATCCCCACGGCGGAGTGAGCTCCCGTCTTTCGGTCCCAGCTCCTGCCCACCTAGCAGTTCGAAAGCACTCTTGAGTGCAAGTAGATAAATAGGTACCGCTTTATAGCGGGAAGGTAAACGGTGTTTCCGTGTGCTGCACCGGTGCTGGCTCACCAGAGCAGCTTCGTCACGCTGGCCACGTGACCCGGAAGTGTCTCCGGACAGCGCTGGCCCCCGGCCTCTTAAGTGAGATGGGCGCACAACCCTAGAGTCGGACACGACTGGCCCGTACGGGCAGGGGTACCTTTACCTTTTTATGCATGTATACTCCGAATTAAGTCTCACTAAATTCAGTTACATCTCCAGTGTACATAGGATTGAATCTTAAGTTTGTTGAACTTGGTTCCCATACCTAAGATCATGACATTATATAATTTAACAGTTTTGACAATAGCAACCTAGAAGGCACGTTCCTGTAGAGGACCAGCAACTTGGGCAGCCAGTTCTGCAAGTATCTCTCTGGATTAGATGAAATCCGTAGACGTGCCACTTGACTTTGAATTCATATTATCACAAAATTTTAGCGGCAGCACGAGGCATCAAAGCTGTTTCCTTTGTTCATATCTTCTTCCCAAAGCCTGTCTCAGTGCTTTTAAGTTTCTTCTCTTCTTCAAGTTAATGAAATGTGCTTTGGAAATGTAACTGCCAGTTAGTTTTTTATCAAGTATAAATTTCATCCTAGCATTGGTAATAAAGCATGGAAATTTCAAAAATACATGAAACTGCATTGGTTAATATATTCTCTGGGGCATATATTTCTAAATTCCACCACTTCTTTTAATCTTTCAGGCCTGACTGGGCAACAGCAAAACAGCTTCTTGGAGACTCCACTTTCCTGAGAAGGCTTTTAGAATATGATAAAGAAAATATAGGCCGTCAAGTATTGCTTAAGCTTCAGAAATATATCAACAACCCCGATTTTGTACCAGAAAAAGTAGAGAAAGTGTCAAAGGCATGCAAGTCTATGTGTATGTGGGTGAGAGCTATGGATTTATACTCTCGAATTGTCAAGGTTGTGGAGCCAAAAAGGCAGAAGTTAAATGCTGCACAGGTGCTTGTTTTTTCAATGTTATTTTGTATGTTTTATTTAATACTGACTGGAAAAAAGAAAATTCCTTTCATCTGTGACACTTCTTGGTCTTTTCTGGGGCTAGCTATTTTGCTAAAGAGAAGAGATTTCTCTTGCTAGAGGCAATGCCATATAATTTAGGAGTATCCCTTCCGCCCAGCAGAAGCCACAGCCAGCCTGCCGATTGACTCCTCCACGGTGATGCGATACTCCCTGCTCCCAAACCAGACCTGTCTTGGGTTATGAAAGCCATTTTTAACTCACTAGGCTCATTGCTTGCAGTGCATTTTTTATATCTTTTCTCTCATTTCCCCCTCTTCCCTCGTCACCATACGCATCCTGGCCAAGAGGACAAGGGTGTTCATGGGTGGAAAAGATTGTTAGAAACCGTCTTCTTCCTCAGGCCACAACCAACAACTCCACACCCTGCCAGATGTTATTGCCTGGATCAAGCTGACAAGGTTGGGCTCATGTCTGTGTGCCCTTGTGTGAGCTGAAGCTGTTGAGTACACTTAACAGATGATACAATGTGCACTCTCATTTTTCCCCTGTTATGCTTTTTCTCCTGACCATCAGGGCTGGATCTATAGGCTGCTGTTTTGGCGCAAGACTTTGCTGCTGCACCCAAGATTGAGGGGGCCTGGTGCATGTTGTTATATCATACATGTGACACATGTCACATGCTGGTGATGTCATGTGCCCAGCATGTTTTGCACACATGTGATGTCACATGGGTGACATCTAATCGTCAGGAGGAGACCAAGCGCTGAGCCCAGCACAGCGCGGCTTCAATTTCTGTCGGCTCCTCCTCTCTCACATTCAGGAGGAGCTTGCTCTACATCCGGCCTCTTCTGCCCCCTCAATATTGAGGGGGTCAGCCCCCCTGCCAACAGATACTGAGAGGGCCAAATACACCTCGACTCTCTCGAGTTGGCACTCCTGGTGCTGCCTTGGTCAATACTGCCCAATGCCCAGTGGTAAAAGAGTTGGATGTGGAAATCTGAGGCCTATGTTCAAAGTCTAGTTCAGTCCTAGAAAGTGTTGCATGATCTCAAGGAAGTCACTATCAGTTTATAGTATGAACAAAACACGTTGTGCAATGCATTTGGCACAGCAGTGATAAGCATCCATTTTTAATACCAATTAGGCAGAGCTTGATGCGACTTTGGCTACCCTTCGTGATAAACAAAAAAAACTGAGGCAAGTGGAAGAACAAATTCAGGAATTGCAAGACCAATATGAAAGAAGTTTGGAAGAAAAAGAGGGTCTTGGTAAGTGGCTGTTTTAAAGACCATGAAAATAACGTTACAGTAATGCTTCAGATATACTTTTTCACTGTATGGGGCTAACTAAATCTAAAAACACTCATTGAATCTACAGTGCTAATCAAAGATGCTGAATGATATCTAGGAGCCGCACACAGAGCCTAGTAATAGGTTGGAGATCAAAAAATACAAAAAATAAAACAAAGAGCTAAAATCTTGCTTCCTAATCATGCCTACCCAGATGTAAGTCCTGTTGAATTCACTGAGGCTTACTTCCAGATGTGTGGGGTTCAGATTGCAGCCTTAGTTGTCAGGAATGCCTGCTGGTGTTTCAGCAATTAGACATCTAGAAGACTCTCTGATCTACAAACATGTTAAGAATGTAAGCTTGTTTGTACATCTAAAATTTCTCACATGCACGAAGTTTGTCATTCTCTTTATCCAACATACAAATCCATTTATGAGGGCATCTTTTATATATATAAATTTGTTTTTATTTCAAATATTTACACAAAACTTGACAATGGCAAACTATTCATATACCAGAAGGCGGATCATGCTATGTAACAATCTAACACATACACAGGAATTACATATAATCTGAGGAGTTGTTGTCCAAGCAGATCTTTCCTTAGAGAATCATTTTCAGAACATCTCTGGGGAGTGAAACTTCCAAGGAAACACTAGAGAACAGAAGAACTCTAAATGAATTTGTGGGAGAATGTGCCAGTGATGGGGGCATCTGATGAAATGATTTTTACTTCTATTTTTTTTAAATAATATTTATTGAACATTTTCAAATATAACAGAAAAAAGAAAAGAAATAAAACATCCATTTTATAACCTTATTTCCATTGGCATCTTTCCAGGACTTCCCCACCCCACCCCCTCTTGTATTCCAATTCCTTCAAATAGATTCAACAGGTTCTTACCCCAAATTTTAAACTTATTATAATTAACCCAATGTTAAAAATGTTTTTCCATCCCCTAAAATCGACCCCGCTCCCTTCCACGAGTTCCCCTCTTTAATATGCAGAACAGATTAAAATAAAAGAAAATAGAAAATAGAATAAAATATAATTTAACACCCTTTGGATTCCAAATTTCCCTCCCCCCTTTAAAGGTTGCGTTCCCCAATGTCCATCAATGCCTGTTGTCATCCTGGAGATCCCACATCTAGGCCGAAATCCTTCACAAGTCCACTTTGCCGTCTTTTTAATAGTCTTTGCCGTCTTTTTAATCATCTTTAGTTTCGAGCGTCCAATCTCAGAAAAACTCTATCTCAAAAAGGTCCATTTTTTCCATCCAGATCTCTGTATTTAAGAGTAAAACTCCAATTTTGTTTCTTTAAACCTTTCAAATCTGGATGTCCCAAATGTTCCCACTTCCAACTTTATCCAATTCTTGTTGTTCATGTTGTTTTTATTATTCTCTCTCCTCACTTTCCTCTAGTTTCTTTTCCTGCTCTCCTGCAAAAATGTTCCAATTCCAAAAGCTTCTAAATCCCCTACAGAGGCTTTGTTATTCAGGAACAAAACTTTACGTCAAGTCCCTTCCATTCTTCAATAGATAAATCTATTGTCTCCTTTAGTGTAGAGACCTCTGTAGACAAAATAGTGTTCCATTTCTGCAGTTTCCCAGGAGATAAAAAGTCCAATTCAAATTCCATGCCAACAATACTTGTAGTGTCTCACAGCCCCTCTAGAGGGATTATAGTAACTCAGTTTCCTTCCAGATTGCACCCAACAGTCAAAGTAACTTGTTATTCCTTGTTTTAAACAATTTATATCTAATTTGTAACAAATGTAACCGGCAAAGTCCTCATAACAAAATTCTCTTTTTATTCTTCAGCTTTGACAGCTCCTTTGACAGCTGTCAAAGCCTCTGTTTCTCCTCTCCCGGCGCTCTCGCAGATCGCTCCCGGTTCCCGGGGGGGGGGGGGTTGCATTTTAGCTCACGTTCTACTTTTCTCCTCCAGCCCAGTCTTATAATTTTCCATCGTGAAATTAGTAACTTTATCAAACCAAGGTAGCACTCGATCTTAGTTGTTAAATCCTTTGCTTTAAATCCTCTACGACAGGGGGGAGACAGACTTCCTCTTTGCACCTCCCCCGCTCGCTCCGAATTTAAATTTTTTCCCCTTTTTAAGTCCAGTTTCCAATTACTCACGGGTTATTCTTTTTAATCCGAATTTTCGCTCGGCAGGGGAAGCGGGGGACTCATAGCACCACACCTCCCCTGGCACCCGCTCCGTAGCCTTTAAAAAGGCTCCTTCGCGGGTCGGGGGGGCGCAAACGGTGCCCGCCGAGTCACCATGCCCATGGGTTTCAGCGCCCATGGTTTTTGAGGGTCCCCGCGACGCCGACGCGGTAGAACCCAACCCCTGCCGAGCAGGCTCCCTCCGGAGCTCGGAGGGAGTCTGCCATTCGGCGATGGCGCCAACCCGGAAGTCCGAAATGATTTTTACTTCTAGCCTTTATATCTCTGGAGTCCTGTACAGGTTTTTGAGGAGGCTCAGACTTGAGCAATTTATTTTAGTTTGCATATGTAGATACATACCCAAGGATAGAGTGTTTGAAAGGAATTAGGCTAGGAGCTGTCAACAAAGAACAAAGGATTTGCTTCCCATATTCTGATTTTCTGTGACATTTCTAACTCTGGTCATGCAATCCTTTATTATGTAAAGAGGTCTGAAGAATGTCTTGCAAAACCCCCCCAAAACCTTACTACTGTTTTAAAATAAACAGTCTAGTAATTTTCACTCTATTTAGCAAGGACCATGGCACTGACTCAAGCTCGCCTCAATCGAGCTGGAAAACTTACAGCTGCATTAGGAGATGAACAGGTCCGGTGGGAAGAGAGTATTTTGAATTTTGAGGCGGAGATTTCAAACATCACTGGAAATGTGTTCATAGCTGCAGCTTGTGTAGCCTACTATGGAGCCTTTACAGCACATTATAGGCAACTGGTGAGTTAAAACAACACTTCTTTCTCTGTACCATGATTTTTGTGGATATGCCTGTGGGCTTTTTTCATTGTAAAAATCGTGTACTTTATAGAAACGCTTGTCCGTTTCATAACAAAACAGAACTCTCCAAATAAATGTAAAGCCGTATAGTCACATTAGAAGAACTGCAACAACTCTGCACAATAGGCCCTTTGCTCCAGCCAAAGAGTGGATTACCCTTTTCTTCACTGCAAATGGTTGAGCTTCGCTTAGTGAACCGGTTATCTAAGGAGGGGATAGATCTAAAAACCGTGGTCCAGACCGGAGGAAACGTACTGTTGCATGCCACACCAAACTCCAGGGGTTCCAAACTCCAGGGGTTCCAAACACTTATCGGAGGCTCAGTTCCCTTGGAGTGAAGGTCGGCAGAGACTGTGGTGTTTATAGAATAGATATTTTTATTTACACACATATACACTTTTTTTTTGGGGGGGGGACACAGTTGGTGCTGTGGGTTAAACCACAGAGCCTAGGACTTGCTGATCAGAAGGTGAGTGGTTTGAATCCCCGCGACAGGGTGAGCTCCCGTTGCTTGATCCCAGCTCCTGCCAACCTAGTAGTTTGAAAGCACATCAAAGTGCAAGTAGATAAATAGGTACCGCTCCGGCGGGAAGGTAAACGGCGTTTCCGTGCGCTGCTCTGGTTCGCCAGAAGCGGCTTAGTCATGCTGGCCACATGACCCGGAAGCTGTACGCCGGTTCCCTCGGCCAATAAAGCGAGATGAGCGCTGCAACCCCAGTCATCCACGACTGGACCTAATGGTCAGGTGTCCCTTTACCTTTACACTTTTTTTAGTTTTGGGCAAAAATTGCAAATAAATTGGACATTTTTGAGCTATTTCTGAGGCAAAAAGGACACTGTCGACATTGGCTGCCATACATCTGGGTTTTCCCTGACATTTTGCTGTTTTCCGCCTATGCACTGCTTGCGGCTGCAGTATTCCGGATATGTCTGGGAAATTCTGGACGTATGGCAACCCTAATGGAGGGGAATCACAGCATTAGCCTGCCCACAGATCTTGCTTCCCGTTAGGTTTTCAGGAGAGCCCAAAGATCCAGCACAGAGCAAACACAAGCTGCTTTCAGCTCACTCTCACACAACTCTGGCTGTTGTTCTCCTACATAGCAGCTAGGTAAGGCGGGTGGAGGAAAGGCCTCCCTGTTTGTTCTATGGCATAGAGCAACTTCTTTGGATATGCTAAAGCACGGTACTTAGCTAACCCAGCCAAAGCCATTCACTTGGCAAAGGATCTGGTCTGGCAAAGCTTCCTCTTGTGCATTCTACCCTCATAGATACAGGATCCCACCCTGGCTTTTCCTTGGGGTTCTTTTGGGTTTTCCCATAAACTACAGAAAGTTCAACTTGTATAAGAACAGCAAAGTATTGATGCCCTTAGTGCTAGTCTTCCATACTTTTAATAGGGCATGGTTTTAATACAAGTAAGTGACTTAGCAGGCAAATGAACCTCTCACAGCGCTCAGCATACGTTCAGTGTAATCTTTGTGGCAGGTGCTATTTCATCACCTCAGGTTAATAGAGCTTTTAATTAACGCTGAAACACTTTTCCAGCTATAATCTTTTTAAATGTTAAAGTATTAGCAAAATATGTCAAGGTGTTATTAATGCTATAATGCTAATTATAAAAATGATGTAAGGCATTTTTAATAAGTTTTAATATCATTTTCCCACTCAACAATTAATTGTTTCTTTGTTATTGTTCTTTTTTTTAAAAAAAAAAAAAACAACCTAGCAGCATTGCCTTAAATCACCTTGCTAAAGTGTCAATAATCAGAAAAGTTGGTTGTTTTTGGTTTTTTAAAAAAGTTATAGTGTAATAACACATAGCACTCTTAAGGTATTCACTTCAGGATCATATCACTCTACTCTGTATAGGTGGGGTCTGGACTAGTCAGAGTCCAAAAGGTTATAGGGCTGCTTAGTGAAGGCAGTGGGGGGGGGGATATCCACTTGGTGGCAGTGCTGACATTAACAAGGGGGGGGGGTTGGTTTATCTGATTGGTTTGCCTCCCTTACCTCTCATGGTAGAGGCTACAGTCTGTGCTGTCATGCCATGAAAACTGTTTCGTTTTCGTTTCGTTTTTAAAATGGAACCACCCCCCCCCAAAAAAAGTGGAAAGATTTTCTTAATTTTTTTCCTAATTCAGCCCTCCTCACATCTTCTCACACTTGTATCAATAGTACTTTTGAAATTAGTTGGTATTATAATTCTAGTGGTACTTCGTTTTCAGCTACCGTAGCCAGATATCAGGAGGTGAGTTGAGTCAGCCTATTTGTTTTGTTGCTTCCCACCATCAAGACACCGCTCCTTCTGACCATAGCCCTGTGTTACTAACATCCTTGTATAACATACTAGTTGCACTGGGAGCTGGTAAGGTTTCACAATCTCATTATGGATCCTTACCATTACTGATTCTTGTAGTAGCCCAGTCGTGAACTGATCGACTAACCTTTCCTATATGCTATAACAAAAGTAACCTTCCTTGTTTCTTTCCTTCATCTCAGTTAATAGATCGCTGGATCAAACAATGTCAGGAACTAGATATTCCTATTAGTCCTGATTTCAGTCTCATAAATATATTGGGAGATCCTTATGAAATTCGACAATGGAACACTGATGGATTGCCACGGGACTATGTTTCCACTGAGAATGGCATTCTCGTTACACGGGGGCGACGCTGGCCACTCATGATTGACCCCCAAGATCAAGTAAGTACTCACTTTAGAAATGCTATGTTTTGTTTCAATCAGATATCCACAACAGCCATATTCTGTATTATTGGATAATGATATTTTTTGGGGAAATGCTAAATATCATAATTACATTATCCTCTCCAGCCTGTTATTTCTTCAAAGGAGCCTTCCCATGCCTGCTGCATTATTTCCCTTTCCAGTGCCATTTTCCTTCCTAGAGTAGGATATTGTTGTAGTGGTGATAGAGTACCGTATTTTTCGCTCTATAGGACGCACTTTCCCCCCTCCAAAAATGAAGGGGAAATGTGTGTGTGTCCTATGGAGCGAATGCAGGCTCCTTGGCTTCAGCGATAGCAACGCGAAGCCTCCGAAGCGCAGAGGAGTTCCCGCTGCGCTCCGAAGGCTTGCGGATAGCCATCTGAAGCCTGGAGAGCGAGAGGGGTCGGTGCACACCGATCCCTCTTGCTCCCCAGGCTTCGCTTTGCTGGAGAGGCACTGCACAGTTTTCCCTGTCTGCGCAGTGCCCCTTCAGTGAAGCGGGAAGAGAAATGGAAGGGGCTCCGTTTCCTTCCGCTTTGCTGAAGGGGCACTGAGCAGAGAGGGGGAGAATTCCCCCCCCCTCGTTCTACCCCTCCTATGGTCCAGTGCGTCCTATAGAGCGAAAAATATGGTAAATTGGGGTTGAATGCAGAAACAAATCCAGGGATCTGCTCACAGCATGCTGTATCTAACTTGATTCTGCTTGCAAGAACTCAGGATGGTTGAGTATTAGTATTATTACATTAATCACCTTATACACAGTCATCTCAAGGCAACGTACAATTTAAAAAAAGAAAAAGCCAGTTAAGAACACAGAAACCCATCCTATTTTAAATTCTCACTCCAGCTCTAATTGTCATACCAAAAAGAGGACAATTTTTGGTCTTCTGGTTCTACTCCACGTTCATACACCACTCCAAGAAGGATGGGAAGAATTAGACAGAGCTGTGAAATTTGCATTGTCCATTAAAGGGTTGATTATTGGGGGAAAACATCTTAATTCCTTATTTACCATCCTAATGATAATATCTTTTAATACACAGGCAAACCGCTGGATAAGAAATAAAGAAGCAAATGATGGCTTAAAGATAATTAAGCTTACTGACGCTGGTTTCCTGCGCACCCTGGAGAATGCTATTCGTCTAGGGTCACCTGTTCTTCTAGAAGAGGTTAGGATCTTATAGCATTAAGCTATAATCTTTCATTTCTTGTTCTTTTGTTTATAACTGTTAAACATGATCCACTGGCTCTGGCCGGGTACATCCTTGTTGACTTCTACAAGAAGCAAAGCATTTAGTACATACAGTGTACCAAGTATTCTGTCATTTGGAGGATAGTTCCAAAAATTCTGAAGTTGGGAATATTTTTCTAGCTTTGCATGAACAAAGGAAGGAGAAAAAGAGAGACTATCACACAAGAAGGTAGTTTCTTGGTACATTCTTTCTACAGAGGAAGAAGTGGATTTAAAGAGGCAGTCACGAAGGATAGGAAATGAGAGGTTTATACATTGTATGTATCTTTCTCAAATCAAAAACAAAGGAGAGAGTTAAAACCAGGATATCTCAGTCTTCATGCGGTTTGTTATTATATCATGAAAAACTATTGTATCATGCAAAACTCGCTGTGACCTTGACCTACAGAAAATTAGTCATGCTTATGTCCTTTTGAAATCAATAGGATAATTTGATTGTGACCAACATGATCTGTAGTGGAGTCAGTATTGTTTAGACAACAAATCCATTTATCCATGTACCTTCAGTTGTGGTTGTGATTGTTGTGTATTTTTCTAATAAGCACCTCTAATAAGGTGTGGTTTAGGAAAGCTAGGATGTTCCTCTGTTCGTGACTTTGAGAGAAACTAATTTTATTTATTTCTTATATTTATATCCTGCTTCATCAGCCCAAATTCATGAAGTGGTTTTACAAAATGCAATGTTTAAAGAACAACTGTAATGTGAAACATATATTGCCATCCATGCAGGGAAGTAATAGTATACCTAGCTGTCTGAGAAGGATTTCTTGTTTGCCATTGCAAATACTTCCTTTAACAAAGAGTTCTCTGTGCATTGATTTATTTCATTAGCTGTCGCAAAATGCAAGGCTTAATTGTCAGAAAACTGAAATTAATGGTAACTTAAGCAGAAATAACTAGAGCGATTTTCCACAGTTATTGTCTTCCTCTGCCGTCCCTGATGATTGGTTACCACTTTTTATGATGCTCCATTTTAGACTTTTTATTTTGTGTTATGTATTATGTATTTTACCGTCACCTTTCACTGCGCAGTTGCTTAATAAATCTGAAAATGTACAGGCAAAATGTTCTGGTGTGGAGTCCCGTTTAACCTCCAAGCTGAGAACATTCAGTGGCTTCATTGTTCAGTCAGTTGTTGACGTAATAATAATACTTAGCACTTATAAATAATTTATTGACTTTTCAGAGCACTTCATTTAGATCATTTTAGCAAACCTCTACAGCAGCTTAGGTGTGGGGGAGAAATTCAATTTTGTTTGCATTATATTGAGAAACTGCCTCATCATACATGCTTCTTAAATCAATTCGTGAACCAAACCCATAATTATCCATTGAAATTTGCACTTTTCCAAATTATGTACCGAAGGCCTCCTGCCCAACAATGTATAGAAAGATGCCTTGTGTCAAGGCCAAATTCTTGCAAAATCGTTATTAGTCAAGACAGCATACAAAAATATGTATTCAGGAGACATTTGTACTAAAACGCCATATTTTCATGAGGAAAATAGCAAGTTTCTGTGGAGATATGGGGGACCTGAATTTAAGATGGGGAAAAAATGCGAAACTGAAATTGACAAATTTGTCCATCCTGTCAACAGCTGTATACAGTAGCAGGATACTTATCCGCATATTGCAGTAGAGTGTTAGCCTGAGATGGTGGCTTACTGAAGGCCACATAGGCAGCTTGTAACTGAAGTATGATGTGAGATGGGTGCTTTCCAAGTATCTCATTTAATGCTCTTTCTCACTGCAACCACTGCATGGCAGAGATAGTTTACATATATTCTGGAGGCCATTTTTACTACCAAGTTATTGTCAGGGAGCAGATGGGCTGCAACCAGGAACCTTCTGGTGTGTGTACAACTGCCCAGTGTAACGAGCCACCTCATCTCTGGCTCTTGGCTTGGTCCCTTGGCTCTGATTCCCTTGCATAATTCCCAGCAAACCTCTGACAGCTGCCTGCCCTGACAGATATTAATTTGTGCTGACATATCAATTGCATTCCCTCCCACCCATGGTTTTGTAAAGAAGCAATTCTAACTGGCCAAAGCCAGGTGTTGCTAATAGCAGGATTTGTGCTATCATTAGCTTTGCTCACTTGTTAAATTCTGAAGACTTACAGGGCTAGATCCAGCAGTGCCTTACCCATGGGAGGTGTCTTCCATTCATAGAGCTGCTTTCACAACTTGTGCTAGTTGGAGGGTAGAAAAATGTTCTTTCACTTGCACAGACATGAAAAGTGCTGATACTTAGAGTTCTGTACAAATTCTAGCACAAGTATTGAGGGAACAAGAAGCTACAGTCGCACCTTGGATCCCGAACGCCTTGCAAGTCGAACGTTTTAGCTCCCGAACACCGCAAATCTGGAAGTGAGTGTTCCGGTTTGCAAATGTTCTTTGGAACCCGAATGTCTGATGCGACTTACGCGGCTTTTGATTGGCTGCAGGAGCTTCCTGCAGCCAATCTGAAGCCGTGCCTTGGTTTCCGAACATTTTGGAAGTCGAACAGACTTCTGGAATGGATTCTGTTTGACTTCCGAGGTACCACTGTATTTTCTTTCTGCTCACGCTGCTTCAGATCTAACCCATAAGCTAATTTGTACCAAAAAACTAAAGATCCGTATCAAATGATATTCAACGGGGGGGGGGGGGAGAGGGAGTAAAGAACCACAAGAAAATAAGACTCCTGTTACACAGAAGCATAAGTGTGTGCTTTAACTCTGAAATGTTTTCGCTAAGCAGAATGCATAAAAAGAAACTCATCTCTTTCCCTCGTTTTAATAGCTTAGAGAGACACTTGACCCCGCTCTGGAACCAATTCTTTTGAAGCAGACTTTCGTTGCTGGCGGAAGACTTCTCATTCGCCTCGGAGATTCTGATATAGATTATGACAAAAACTTCAGGTTCTACATGACAACAAAAATGCCAAATCCACACTACTTGCCTGAGGTATAAAAGTAGCTAGACAAGTCATAGCTAAGAGGGGTTTTTAAAAAAGATATAGTACTTTTCGTCTTTCCAAAATTGTATTAGGTATAACTTGTGTATTTTCTCTGCATTTTTTCCTTGTTTGATGGGAAATTTCTATATTGTTGAAATATATTGCCCTTCCTCAGGTGGTCCCCCACATGCCATTCTAATCATATGGGGGGGTAGGGGTGCTCTTTGTGGCCCCCTCTTGCATCACCATTGCTTACCTGCCCTTCACATATAGTTGCACTACAATAAAGTACAGTGGTGCCTCGCAAGACGAAAAGAATCCGTTCCACGAGTCTCTTCGTCTAGCGGTTTTTTTGTCTTGCGAAGCAAGCCCATTGACGGCTTAGCGGATTAGCGCTATTAGCGGTTTAGCGGCTTTTAGCGGCTTATCGGATAAGCGGCTTAGCGGCTTAGAAAAAGGGGGGAAGGGGGGGGGAAACCGCAGGAACTCGCAAGACATTTTCGTCTTGCGAAGCAAGCCCATAGGAAATTCGTTTTGCGAAGCACCTCCAAAACCGAAAACTCTTTCGTCTAGCAAGTTTTCCGTCTTGCGAGGCATTCGTCTTGCGGGGCACCACTGTAACTGTATATTACAAGTTACATGGTGGGACTAGTGAAAACGGTACTTCATGTTTTCCTCATCCTCTATAATTTATAGCAATGCTTACCTGTGTTGTGACATCAGCATGTACATTTCCATAGGAGCCAACTCCTAGGGGCTGAGGTCCCTTCAGCCCCCCACAATAAGATATTTGAGGGGGCCAGACCCCCCTCCAGTTGTTGGTTATTGCCATTCAAATGGTGCGTGGGATTGATTCTGCAGGGTGGAGATAACCTGGGGTGCCCCCAACATTTTATTCAAGTTTGCATCCCTGTACATTTCACAGTCCCTGCCAGTGGCAGGCAACGATTTGGATTGGGCAGAGAAATGCACAAGATAATTGGATCACAATGCGGGATTGTTGAAAGGAAAGAAGAGACATTGACATGGGACTATTGTTTTTAACGACATTCTCATGCCACTGTAATGTGATTTGACTGTGACTGGAGATGTCTTGTTTAACTTACTCAGTAGCAGTTTAATGCAGTATTTATTAAATGCTTCACAGCTCCATTGTGAGATAAAGGAATCAATTCCAGCTCATGGTTGCTCTATGACTTTTTGGAAGTAATGAGCAAAATAACTGCAACTGAAACTAGTATGAACCTTGCCAGTACTCCTGAATGTCAAGCCCCATCAAGTTACATTAGCTTGGTTGGTTTGGCAACGAGTTGAGGAACATGAGCAGTTTTTAACCTCGTTGCTCTGTGTGATCCAGGTGTATTTTAAAGCATTTGCAGTCCCAGTCTTCCATATATGTATGTATATCTCTTTCAAATGCCTTTTTTATATTTTCATTTTTCATTAGGGTTAGTGTCAGCTTACTGAAAAATAAGCCATTTTTCAATGTAGAAAATACAGCTTTTATAGTAGCAATTCTGTGCAGAGTTTCTTGGAAATAAGTTCCATTTAATTCAGTGGGACTTACTGCTCAGAAAACAAGTACATGGTTGCATTTTCAAGTCCGTTATCTGCAATTGTATTAAACCCATTCCCCTAAATTGGAGATACAGACCAGGCATATAAAATATATTTTTAATTTGGAGGACTATATAATTCAGCTGCCTTTGATGGCCTTTGGCTCATAATAGCTTATGCTTTAATGAAAACAATACATTTGGTACTTTAGCCACCTTTCTGCTGTGCTTCTCTTACAGGTGTGTATCAAAGTAACAATTATCAATTTCACTGTTACCAGATCTGGCCTGGAAGATCAACTTCTAAGGTATTGTGGTTGTTGTTTTCAGTTCAATCTGCACTACTTTCCAATTAAAAGGTGTACATTAACCTTCCCCAGCATCTGTGGGAGGCTGATAGGAGCTAGAGGGTGCCTGGCTGAGGAAGGTTGGTGTACACCAGGTATGTCCAACAGGTCAATCACAATCTACTGGTAGATACCCGTGCAGTTTTGGTAGATTGTGGTCGATCTCTGGCTCCCTTTCCTTAGGGTCGCTAAAACTGACTCCTGTCACACCCCTTGCTTCACCCTCCATTGTTGTTTGATCTCTGGAAGGGAAGATGGAGCTTTCTCTGTGCTGCTGTTTTCACCCATAGCGATTTTTTTGTGAGTGACTTTACCCCTTTGTTCCTTGCCTTTAACCCCCCCAATGGAAGTTCCTCCCCAAAAAGGTTTTTTTTTTACCCCTGAAAACAACTTTGAGCTGAACCCATAAAAAGGGGGGTTCACTGCCAGTTTTTAATTCCGAAAGTAGATTGCAGTCTCTAGAGAGTTGGCCACCCTTGGTCTATATCATGTTTCTGGCCCCTCCATATTGTATAATACATGCATAGCATGTATTATAATACAGGAAAAAATAGAGCTTACAAATTTTCTAATACTTGTATAGCGTTTTGTGGAAAAAGTCTGTGTAAAATTTCATGAAATCATTAAAAATGATGGTCAAGTACTTGCAATTTTATTGTATATTTATATTATTTTCATTATTTATACGTTATACATTTCACAAGATGCCAGGATTTCTATTATTTATATATTTTAACTTCTGTTTTAGTGATGTCGTGCGACTGGAGAGGCCTGAACTAGAGGAACAAAGAACCCAGCTCATTGTCCGAATAAATGCTGATAAGAATCAACTGAAAGCCATTGAAGACAAAATTCTAAAAATGCTTTTTACATCAGAAGGGAATATTCTGGACAAGGAAGAGCTCATCAACACACTTCAAGAATCGAAGGTGGGGGTCATTTTAAAAAAGGAACAACATATATAGGATTGTGTGGAATATCACCAAGAGAAATTATTTTAAAATGTTTACATTCTGCTCTTGAGCATTATGTAAACAATGAAATATACAGGATGGGATACTCTAGTCTAATGTTAGTGGCACTGCACTAATCAGAAATCTGTATATTGCGTCTAGCAGCTATAGGGATATTATGATAGTTGCAGCACATACAGGCAGATACAGCAGAGTTGTTGTTTTTTTAAATCATAATCCCAAGAATATCACATTTTACTCTTTTACCATTTAATGCAGTTAGCCTCAGTTTCCTATTTGAAATCAAGCAAATAACCAACTAAGCCCTTTCCCATCGATCTGTTAGGTTAGCATGACAAAATTAGAACGCTTCTATTTTCAAGGTTGCAACATCTCCACCCGCAAGTTTATGCTCCCCATTTCCCCCATTGCTTAAAATGCCAGCTCCCAGTTTTGCTGTAGGAGGAATGGAAATACATAACATGCCCCTCCATTAGTTATTTCACTCATTTCCACTTGGAATCTGAGTTTCAGAATTTTCAGTATCAGAGATGTTCCTTATCATATTGCATGGCTCTTACTGAAAATATCGCAGGGCTTCCTTGAAATAAAAATGATGAATGAGTTAGACTTACAACAACAATTCTGCAAACTAAATCTCTTTCCAAGATTGGGTCATAATCTTCTGTGCATCTCGGTAATATAACAAAAAAATGCTAATCTGTGAAAAACCACATACGTTCTATAATTTATGATCCAGGTTTTTCGGTCTATATATCCTTTGAAGGCCTTTATATTTTTCTGGAATGGGTCATCGTAAAGATTCACCATGAAAGATGGTGTAGCACAGTGGCTAAAACACTAAGTTATGAATCAGGAAGTCCCTAGTCTGGATCTTACATCTGCCATAAATCACTAGTTGATGTTAGGCAAATTAATCTCCCTCAACCTTAGTCCCAATTCTAGGTGATAGCCAATGTTAGCCATAGATTCATTGCTTCCATTGGGTATGCTTTGAGTATGACTTAGTAGGATAATACCTATTTGCAATAGGATAATGCTGATCTACTTTATATCATTTTTGTAAAAACTACAGCTAGATAATGCTTGCAAAATTCTTTTGAGTACTTGAAAGTGTTTTGATGATGATGATGATGATTGATTAATGTGTTCTCAAATATGAGATTTTTGTTTCATTCTGAGTAATTTATTCCACATATTTGAGGTACTCAGTTTCTTATGTCTGTTCAACGTGCTACTTTGAATTCTATGTTGTTAGATTACATCCGGTGCTATCAAAGTGAGGCTTGTGGAAGCAGAAACGACAGAAGAAAAAATCAATGCAGCCCGTGAAAAATATCGTCCTGTCGCTACTCGGGGATCGGTCATGTATTTTGTGATTGCAAGTTTGTCAGAGATTGATCCAATGTATCAATTTTCCTTAAAGTATTTCAAACAGGTTTGGACTTTCCTTTCTTTTGAGCAGTTTCACATTTGCAATTTAATTCGTAGGATGATCAGGGGCGGGTGAAGGGGTTGCGGTGGGACTGGTCCGCCCTGAGTGTCACCACTGAGGGGGGTGACAAAATGCCGGGTGGCACTCACCGCATGGCCTGCAGGGTGCCTGAGGCACACATCTCTCCTGGGAGTGACACAGCAGCTTGGGCACCCGCATGCTCCGCGCTGCCCCAAATGGTCCGCCCACCGCCTCCCGCTCAGCTGTAGGGCAGCTGAGTGGGAGGAAGCAGACAGAATCCTTGGAGGCCCCACAGAGTGTCCTGCCCCGGCTGGCCCCACCCCTGGGTGCAGGGCATGCACGCCGCCCCAGGGGCCCAATCGGCTTGCTCCACCGCTGGAGATGATGGGACCAATAGTGGAGGTAGGTTCATCACCACATGACAGCAGGCAGGAGCAAAGAATTGTAGGAGGCATTCTTCATATAGCAAACAGCCTTATATTTCTAAGGCTGCAGCTGCAAGACTCCACCTAACTGCAGACCTCCTCTGAAATCAGTATCTAGGATTCAAAGAGCTACTTTAGATGTTCCCAAAGGATTATTCGTGTCTAGTCTTTTATGAGCCTTAGTAACAAGCACACCCAACATTATATTTCTTGGATTTCCCTTGCAGCTATTTAACACCACTATTGAAACATCTGAAAAAAACGATGTTCTGGAAGAGCGACTTGCTATACTCCTTTCTCAGACACTCTATGCAACTTATACCAATGTTTCCCGAGGCCTTTTTGAACAGCATAAACTAATCTATAGCTTTATGCTATGTATTGAGATCATGCGACAGAAAGAAGAACTTACAGACCTTGAATGGAACTTCTTCCTCCGTGGAGCCGCTGGTTTAGATAAGGTATTTTTAGGAAGACTTTTATATATATATTTAATGAAGTTTTAAATTTCTGGATCCTTTTCATGATTGTGTGACTCATCTTCTCATTAGAACCCAAAAAGTAAATAGGTTCAAAGGCTACTGTGAGATTAGAGGTACAACAATCAGTGAGATTAGAGGTACAACAATTCAGGATACGGCTGTTGTGTTGTGCAGTGCGTTACATGAATGAGATGTGAATGACAAAGGGAGGGCATGGAGGATTAGTTTACCAGTAAAAAGCTTAAAATACAAAAATAGATCTAGGACAGCAGATCTAAAAAAATATTTGAAATTTAAAAGCTACGGGTGGGGGGTTAAATCTCTCGTGACACTGAAAAAAGTACAATAAGCATGTCTGGGGAGGGTGTCCCCATAATCAACACTGAAAAGGCAGCCTATCAAAAAAGGCAGCCTATTCAGGAGAATACCACTGAATATCAGAATACCACTGAATATCACTGATGTCAAAAACCACTGAGATGTCCAAGAAAATTAACAGGATCAAATGCCCCCTATTCCTTTCAGTCAGAGTCAACCCAGAGGGCAATCAAAACAGTTTCCATTCCAGAACCAGGCCTGAAGCCAAATTAGAATAGATGTAGACAATCAGTTTCATCATAGACTGTTGCGGTTGGACAATGGCCACATTCTCGAGCCACTTGCCCATAAAGGGATTGTTGGCTCTTATAATTTACACCTTCCAGGTCCAGGCTAGGTTTCCTCCTGAGTGACCTAAGAGTGATCTTTATAGGAGACTGATACTACCCTTTCTGTCCAAGAGGAATGTCTAACTTCCTAGACCCAACCAGACTTCCTCTCCCTTTTAGATGTTGTTGTTGTTTAGTCGTTTAGTCATGTCCGACTCTTCGTGACCCCATGGACCAGAGCACGCCAGGCACTCCTGTCTTCCACTGCCTCCCGCAGCTTGGCCAGACTCATGTTTGTTGCTTCAAGAACACTGTCCAACCATCTCGTCCTCTGTCATCCCCTTCTCCTTGTGCCCTCCATCTTTCCCAACATCAGGGTCTTTTCCAGGGAGTCTTCTCTTCTCATGAGGTGGCCAAAGTATTGGAGCCTCAGCTTCACGATCTGTCCTTCCAGTGAGCAACCAAGGCTAATTTCCTTAAGAATGGATGCGTTTGATCTTCTTGCAGTCCATGGGACTCCCAAGAGTCTCCTCCAGCACCATAATTCAAAAGCATCAATTCTTCGGCGATCAGCCTTCTTGATGGTCCAGCTCTCACTTCCATACATTACTACTGGGAAAACCATGGCTTTAACTATACGGACCTTTGTTGGCAAGATGACGTCTCTGCTTTTTAATATGCTGTCTAGGTTTGCCATCGCCTTTCTCCCAAGGAGCAGGCATCTTTTAATTTTGTGACTGTTGTCACCATCTGCAGTGATCATGGAGCCCAAGAAAGTAAAATCTCTCACTGCCTCCAATTCTTCCCCTTCTATTTGCCAGGAGGTGATGGGACCAGTGGCCATGATCTTCGTTTTTTTGATGTTGAGCTTCAGACCATATTTTGTGCTCTCCTCTTTCACCCTCATTAAAAGGTTCTTTAATTCCTCCTCACTTTCCGCCATCAAGGTTGTGTCATCTGCATATCTGAGGTTGTTGATATTTCTTCCGGCGATCTTAATTCAGCTTGGGATTCATCCAGCCCAGCCTTTCACATGATGAATTCTGCATATGTTAAATAAACAGGGAGACAATATACAGCCTTGTCATACGCCTTTCCCAATTTTGAACCAATCAGTTATTCCATATCCAGTTCTAACTGTAGCTTCTTGTCGCACATAGAGATTTCTCAGGAGACAGATGAGGTGATCAGGCACTCCCATTTCTTTAAGAACTTGCCATAGTTTGCTGTGGTCGACACAGTCAAAGGCTTTTGCATAGTCAATGAAGCAGAAGTAGATGTCTTTCTGGAACTCTCTAGCTTTCTCCATAATCCAGCGCATGTTTGCAATTTGGTCCCTGGTTCCTCTGCCCCTTCGAAATCCAGCTTGCACTTCTGGGAGTTCTCGGTCCACATACTGCTTAAGCCTGCCTTGTAGAATTTTAAGCATAACCTTGCTAGCGTGTGAAATGAGTTCAATTGTGCGGTAGTTGGAGCATTCTTTGGCACTGCCATTCTTTGGGATTGGGATGTAGACTGATCTTCTCCAATCCTCTGGCCACTGCTGAGTTTTCCAAATTTGCTGGCATATTGAGTGTAGCACCTTAACAGCATCATTGTTTAAAATTTTAAATAGCTCAGCTGGAATATCATCACTTCCACTGGCCTTGTTATTAGCCGTGCTTCCTAAGGCCCATTTGACCCTTTTAGATGTAGTTGACTTTGAAGAGAGAGGGTCATGCGCACAGGTGGCTGACTGAACTTCACCAAGCACGTTGTCTGTATCCTCACTTTCAACCACTGAATGTGGTCCCATAAAACTAGACCAGTCAATGTTCTGGATGCAGCTAGTCATGGAACTGCATAAGCTGGGGACTCCCAGCCATGCGAGCAACTTTATCTTCAGAGTGTTTTGATAACTCATCACAGAAGGCTACATATCACTGCTTATTCCAGAGTGCAACAGACTAAAAACATGAATATATAGGACTGTGTACAGCCCTCCCAGTTTTGCCCTGTAGCCCCAATCTGTAGCCTGTGGATTGGGTTGATCCACCTGTGCCACCCATGCCTTGCTATGGATTTGGAGACTGGGCTAATGTGGGAGGGAGGGGGGAAAGTAGAAGATGCTGGATCTTCTCCTCCTCCCTGCTGACCATGTACAGGCAGGTTCGATCCTGAGGGGCGCTGCTCCTTTGCAAGCAGTTCCCCTGCACGCATGATAGCCACTTGTAATGGAGCCACAACTGGCACCATTGGGTCCTCTCTGCTTGCCAGCTTGTAAGCAGGAGCATTTAGTCATTTGTAGTACTGCTTCAGGCAGCGGAAAGAATGAGAGGCCAGGCAGGAAGAGGGAGAGGTTGGTGGGAAAGGCATCAACTCACCTGCATCCCTATGTTCTTTAATGAAGAGGCGGCTGCAGGTAGGTCCTTTTTGCTTTCAGGCTGTCTCACCCTGATGTGACCAACACCCAGATTCTCCCAAATCAGCCCGGTTTATTTTGGGGAATTAGCCAAATCTGGTGCACAGCCCTAGCATACATGTACATACATATATATGACGTAATTCTGCAAATGTCAGTTTGATTTCTTTTTTTGTGTGTGCTTGTTATTTTTTAATAACCAGCTTGTTATTTTTATTTTTTTATAACCAACATCGTTATCTACATTTGTATCTCAGCTTTTCTCCAAGACGCTCAAGGCAGTGTATGCTATTGTTAATGTTTATTTGACACTAATAAAATGGCCTAGATTAGAAAGGCAATGTTACTGAATATTATAATTATGTTTTTAAAAGACACATACTTTTGATACACAATTTCTAACCATATTTATTTGAAAATAAGTTCTTCATAATTTCAAGTGGGCATGTTTTAGATTATAGCACTTGTTCTATGATGATCAAGAGATTTTCTTAAAAACAACACCTATGTCTTCATTTTGAGGGGTTTTTTTCTGCTGTACTCATATTTGAAATAATAAATTGTCTGACTGCACACTCTACGCAACCTGTCACCACACTACTTGACATAGCCTGTCTTATTTATAATAGGAGCGGACTGAAAAACCTCAGATTCCATGGCTTGAAGATAATACGTGGTTTATGTGCTGTGACTTAGATGAAACACTGCCATGTTTTGCAGGAATTGAAACGGACATACAGACGATGCACATTTTTATTAAATTAGGTAACATGATAAATATGAAATGGGATTGTAAAGGACTTTTCCTATCATGCATCTAAACATGAGAGAGTTGTATGCTTCTATGATACGTTGCCTGCTTTTGAATATTAGTTATTTGTTTTTCTGTGTTTCAATAGATTTTTGTTAGTGTAACTTGAATTTACTTTTTTCTGTTTGATGATGGCTCAGGGGTTGGCAAGAGTTATTTGTTATACACATTGTTTTCACACTAGATGGCATCTTAAGTGAATGACATTGCTGTGGGACATATTAAAATATTCCAGTTGACTTGCAGTACGGTATATATATTTAAAACCTATTTCCACACAAAGGAAGTCAAATAGAAGTGTGATTTGTTTCTGGGCTCAATTGGAAGTGCTTGTTTTGACCTTTAAGCCTACAAAAGTGTGTTTAGGTTTGCATTCTGGTTTGGTTAGGTTTTGTTTTAATCTTTGAACTATTTTGTTAATCGCTTTGGGTTGTTTTATAAAGAAAATGATTAATAAGTACAAAAAATAATTCTTATTTTTGTAGTAATGCTTTCCAGGTGTGGACTACAGCTCCCATCACCCTTGACTACTGGCCATACTGGGACAGTTTAATAGGGGTTGTAATCCAAAACATGGAGGCCCCACATTGGCTACCCCAGTACTATTGATGTATGTAGTGGTGCAGTTAAATTCTTACCAGAAATTCCATAGAATTTCAAATTATTTAGTTGTAGTCATCTGCCAACTGGTAAAAATGTTGTATGTAAGGTTTATAAAATATTGTATGTAAGGTATGCCAATTTTAAATGGATGTTGTATTTTAGTTTGACCAAACACATTCTGTTTCATCCTATCAGTGTTCACAGCAGTATTCTCAATATGTTTCTCTTGTTCAGAAAATTGCAAATTGCTAAGAACTAACCCCTAGTATTTTGAGAACTGTTACATATCTGATAGAGCTATGGCTTCCCCAGTGTTACCTGAATAATGATTTTCTACTAGGAAAGGTTGAACTAAAGTGGCTTGAAATTATAATACTCTTTTGTAGGACAACTTGAAATTCGTATTAACCCGGAACAATGGGAAGACTATAAACCTGAAACTCAAACTGAAACTGAAAGCAGTAAAAAAAAAGAAGATAAACCACACGATTCCTGGGACAGTAGGCTGACCATGTTTCAGAAATTAATTGTGGTGAAGTGCTTTATGGAAGAAAAGGTAAGCCATGTCTATTAACAATACAAGGCACTATCTTAGAGGTGATGCTGCTATGTAGTCAATGTCCCATCAGAAATGCAGTTTGCAAGAGAGGGAAGAGCTCATCTGCCTCATTCTCAACAATAAGCAATCATATGGGAAATACAGCCTGTACCTGCCTCCCTCTAGGTGCATGGCTAATTGTGGCTGTGACTCTAGAATAGGACATAGAGACATAGGAAGCCGCATTATACAGAGTCAATCTATTGGTCCATCTAGCTCAGTATTATCAACATTCACTGGGCAATAGCTCGCCAGGGTTTCAGGCTGAATTATTTCCCAGCCCTAACTAGTGATGCCAAAAATCAAAGATGGGGAAATTTTGCACTCAAGGCATGCACCTTACCACTGAGCTATGGCAAGGTAAGGCAAGATTAGGTTTTGACTTACACCAGTCATAACTGTGCCACTGAATTCAGCATGCATATCTCAAAAGCTAGGATGATAATTATCCAACCTTTCTAACTATTAAGATAGGCAGACTGGGAGAGTCCCATGGTCACCATGAAATCCTGAGCATAGATGTTGCAGTTACCCAAGACCACGTTCCTAGTTTCCTCCAACACAACACTGGCAACAACCTCAGCCAGGGAGACCAGTGGGAAGCATATAATGGTCGCCATAGATCAGGGGTAGGTAAGGTTTACCTCTCCTGGGTCGGTTCACTCCAGCGGAGATCCCTCTGTGGGCCAGATTGCGCATGCATCTGAGCACGCGGGCCCACGCAATTTCCTGCACCATGGAAGCGAGTCCCCATGCTGCACTGCGCTGGTTTAGCTTAGCACAGTGTGTGGGGACTTGCCAAGCAGGTGACTTGGTTCGGGGGCCGGTTAAACGACCTCAGTGGGCCACTTGTGGCCCATGGGCCTTAGATTCTAACAGTTGGTTCTTTTCGGTGTTCCAGAGTTCGCTACATGCAGTACCTGAAAACAACTATTTCTGTACTTTAAAATACAAACACAGGCCTTTTCAGTTTAGCTAGGCCAGAGGTTTTCAACCTTTTTGAGTCCATGGCTCCCTTGACCAGCTACATTCTTTTTGTGGCTCCCCTTTGGGGAAATGCACTGTACTCCTCAAAAGCCCAGTTATGTTATCCCTTGCCTGCAGAGCCAGCAGCCCCTCACCCGTTTTCAAACATCCTCCCTTGTGCAGTGTTCCCTCAGCCCTCTCTCCTATCCTTGGGAGTCCTCTGGGCACCACCACCCCTGGCCTCTGAGCTCTCCCCACTGCCCCAGAGAGAGAGGTGCCTCCTCACACTGCCCCATAGGAGCCTGGGAAGAGGCACCATTCACCTGGGGAGCTTGTAGCCAGGGCTGCTGCAACAAACAGCTGTGCAAGCCTTTGGGAGGCAGAGACGTGAGAGGGCATCAGAGAAGAGAGGGAAGGAAAGAGGGATGGAGGCCAGTGTTGCCTGCGGCACCCCTGACCATCTTTTAAGTCACCCCAGGGTGCCTCTGAGCTAGGCCATAGACTCAAAACAAAGTGGAATCATCAAAACGATATGAAATTATTATTTTCTCTATCACTTGTATGTAACAGGAGCCCTGATACAACATAGTAATGTATTATGCAAAATACTCTTTTTAATGTGTTTGTGGGAGGAGATGGGGGGAGAAGGTTTTTTGGTTTGTAGGGAGTGGTTCCTCTTGTTTTATTTTGTATTTTGTGTTTTTATCTTGCATTTTTATGTTGTGAACTGCACTGAGATCTACAGACGAAGGGCGGTATACAAATGTAATAAATAAAATGAATGAATGAAGTAAATGAAATCAGTTCTTTTTTTCATCTCTGCATTTGTAAAACGACTGTTTTAACATTTATAGATTGTTTCTGCACTTACTGAATTTGTAATAGAGAACCTTGGGAAACAGTTCATAGAGAATCCCCCAGTTGATCTGGCAACTCTTTATCAAGATATGTCTCCTTCCACACCACTGGTGTTCATCTTAAGTACAGGCTCTGACCCCATGGGGGCTTTCCAGAGGTTTGCAAAAGAACGGGGATATTCAGAAAGGTATAGATTATATATTTTCATTATATGTACTATTTGATTTCCATATGATGAAACATTTGGGTATGATCTCTCTAAGTTTTATCAATGATTCTGTTCTAATAGATACAAAAATATACATTGTAAAGGATAAGGCAGTTTCTCAAGTAACCTGGTCCTGAGCTGTATAGGCTAGTACCAACACCTTAAACTCAGCCTGGTTGCAGTGTATCAGGCAATGTCAATCCTGAAAGCAGAGTGTTATATCCTGGTAGTAATTTGCCTCTACAAACAACCTAGCTACCACTTTCTGCATCAAAGGTAGCCCCACATAGACTGCATTACAGTAATCCAACTGTGGTAATAATAGTAATAGTAATATTTATTTATTTATTTATTTATTTATACATACATACATACATACATACATACATACATACATACCCCGCCCATCTGGCTGGGTTTCCCCAGCCACTCTGGGCAGCTTCCAACAGAATATTAAAATACAATAGTCTATTAAACATTAAAAGCTTCCCTAAACAGGGCTGCCTTCAGATGCCTTCTAAAAGTTTGGTAGTTATTTTTCTCTTTGACATCTGGTGGGAGGGCGTTCCACAGGGCGGGTGTCACTACCAAGAAGGCCCTGTGCCTGGTTCCCTGTAGCTTTGCTTCTCACAGTGAAGGAACCACCAGAAGGCCCTTGGCTCTGGACCTCAGTGTCCGGGCAGAACGATGGGGGTGGAGATGCTCCTTTAGGTATACTGAGCCGAGGCCGTTTAGGGCTTTAAAAGTCAGCACCAATACTTTGAATTGTGCTCAGAAGCGTACTGGTTTGGCTACATCAGTTGTTTTCCCCCACTCAGAAAGTTGGGGAGATGAGGGGATGTGTCACTATTACCAGGACAACCAGGCTGACACTGTCTTTTTACCTGCACTGTTGTGGTCTCATTGCCCCACAGAGCAACAGGGTGCAAATTTCCTTCCCTGAAGTGACTGAAGGGCATACATTGTGGTATTCTTTTGTCATACCTGGGAGCCACAAAAGTCTGTCCTCCCCTCTTGAATCAACAAGGTCTAATGGGATTTTAGAAATAACATGTACACTGCTTTAATCTTAGCCTTGGCCTTCCTCTTTAGGTATCAGAGTTCTCAGTTTTCACATGGTAATGACATGAGATTTGCCATAGATTTATGCTCTTTTTCTTCTTCTTTTTAAATATGCCAGCAATATTTGAACAGAGGTTTACTTGACAATGAAAAGTCACATCTCTAGCCCAAGGGATTTTTCACTGTAAAATTTTGTAGCTGTTCCTATCAGTGGAGGAGGCACTTTGCATAGAAATGTCTTACTAATAATCATTTACAAAAATTACTGGTAACTTAAACTTTCAACCAGGAAGGAATGTATTTACCAAAACTGATTTTGAAAAGAGGTACAACTAAAATGCTGGGGGGGGCGGGTAGCAATATACTTGCATTTGACTTCAATCCATATATGAATGCTCATGATATTTGAATGTAGAGCTCTTTTTATTTGGAGGCCTAAGTAATAGATACAGCACTAGACATAAAATGTCTGAACTATTTCGCAGTGCAGTCCGAACACATTTGCTTAGAAGTAAGCATTTTTGAGTTGTCTACCCACGCAACTCAAAAAGTGTGCATAGGTTATCTAAATAATATATGCAAACTACATGTAATTTGAATACCAACAAAATATATTCTGTCTTTCAGAGTGCAGTCCATTTCATTAGGGCAAGGTCAAGGACCTATTGCAGAAAGAATGATTAAGGATGCATTGAAATCGGGAAATTGGGTGTTTCTGCAGAACTGTCACCTTGCCGTTTCATGGATGTTAGCTATGGAAGAGCTTATAAAAACTTTTACAGAGCCAAGTATGTTTTTTCTTTTCCCTTTCTGTTTCAGGCATGCTATATACCTCAAAGAGATGAAGCCATTTTAGGATTTTAACAAAAAAAGGGGGGGTTGTAGGTTTTTTAAATAGCTTATAGAACAAGTGTCCTCATTTTGGGTTTTGTGGTACTCATTCACTTTTAATCATCATCTTTTTCATTTTAAAAACTGTTCTCATGCATTATCTTTATTATGCTTACAACAATTCTTTTAAGTGGGCCACCATTTGTTATCCCCACATTGTAAATTAATTAGATCCCGCTTAACATAACCTCTTGAAATGAAATGGAATCGGTGAGAAAACAGACTGTTAGATAGTGCCCATAACATTTAAAACACTGTTTTTAATTTGGGGAACAGTTTAGGGCTTCACTTTATTCTGAAACATAATTTGCCTTAAACAGTGGTGTGACTAAAATGTTTTGTTTTTCAGATGTCTCTATCCATGAAAGCTTCAGACTCTATTTGAGTTCCATGCCATGTGCTATCTTCCCTGTCACTGTCCTTCAGAATTCTGTCAAGGTAGTATGTTTTGAAGAAAAAAATTAGTAAAATGGGAAATGCAAATCTAGAATAAACAGCACCCAGAACATTGTGGAGTTGTACTCATTGAGGCGGCAGCTAGTTGTCTCCAAAGTTGGGAAATAAGGAACATAGTAAAGGTAAAGGGACCCCTGACCTCTGGGGTTGCGGCACTCATCTCGCTTTATTGGCCAAGGGAGCTTCCCGGTCATGTGGCCAGCATGACAAAGCCGCTTCTGGCAAACCAGAGCAGCACACGGAAATGCCATTTACCTTCCCGCTGGAGCAGTACCTATTTATCTACTTGCATTTTGACGTGCTTTCGAACTGCTAGGTTGGCAGGAACAGGGACCAAGCAACGGGAGCTCACCCCATCGCGGGGATTCGAACCGCCGACCTTTTGATCGGCAAGTCCTAGGCTCTGTGGTTTAACCCACAGCATGAGACCTAAAATAACTGCTATAATCTCCATGTGTGTAGTCAGATCAGCTTTAGGCATCTGCTTCCTTGACACCTAGTTATTTGCTTGTTTGTTAAAAAAGTAACATAAGGGGGGGGGACACAAAAGTACGGAAAAACAGACCCTGTACAGGTTAAATTGTGATAGAGGAGGAGACAAGAGAGGAAAGAGATGAAGAAAGAGGCAAAGATGGCAGGGAAGGAATTTGCACAATTGAGTTATGCAAACTTATGCTTCATTTTGGTTAATGGTGAGGACTAAAGGGAGAATGGCGTTTGAGGTACAGGCAGTAAGCGGCAGTAGGTATATTGGGATAGGAGGACACTTTCCCATGCAGTTTTGTCTTTGTCATCTCTTCCTTGCTCTTGGAATTATATCCCCAGCTTGCTTTCTTACATTTATATGCCACCTTTCGTCTGAGGAGCTCAAGGCTCTAGGTACACGGTTCTAGTCCTTTCCATTTCTAGCCTCAAAAAACCCTGTGAGGTACATTAGGCTGAGAAGCAGTGTGCATTTGAAGTTGAACCCCATATGTTACTGCTTTTTAAAGCATTCTGAATTTGTTGGGGAGACAATCAATCAATCTTTATTGCGGTCAAAGACCAGACAGGTTGGGGAGACCTGCGTCCCTTGAGAAAAGTTCCATTCAATTACTTCTTTTTCTTCTGCATTACTTTAGTTTTATATCCATATGATTTTGCAGAAAATTTGTCTTGCAATGAACTGTACTACCTCTACTGATTTTAATAACGCTACCTGTGGCTACAATTGGTTTCTACTCTTTAAAGCAGTTTTCCAGTAACCCAATATCTAGGAGCTTAAAAATATGATTTCCAAATAAAACCCATAGGAGTTGTTTTGTAGTATCAATTCTTACTTACTTGCATTATTCTACTTGCATATATATTGGTTGCTCCCCCCCCCCTTGCATAAGATGATTTCTATTTTCTTTGCTCTAAATTTCCTTATTGTCATAACATAGAGTTCCATTTCCATATATTTCCTGGGGTAAGCAATCAGTGCATTAATGTGGTTAAAAGCTGTGGGCCGCCTTCTGAATATAAAATACAGTTTGCATGCAGATAGCTGCTAATTCATAAATTAAACGTGACAACACAGTGAGGAACTAGAAGGCAAACCTATGTAGCTCAGTCCTATATCTGTGCAAGTAAATATTTGTAACTATTTCTTCATGGCAGGATTACAAACTGTAATGTTATCCTAGGATTGCAAGAATATTTGCTGTGGGCCAGTTTATCAGTGCAGATGTTTAGCAGTCAGTCTAGTAACTATATAACAATACATTTATTTATATCTGTATGTATTCAGGTAACAAATGAACCCCCGAAAGGTCTGCGAGCAAACATCAGACGAGCATTCACAGAAATGACATCTTCGTTTTTTGAAGAAAATATCCTGGGGAAAACCTGGAGAAAAATAATTTTTGGCATTTGTTTCTTCCATGCTATCATTCAGGTACCTCTTATTATTTTAAGAATATGAAAAAGGGCAGCAGCAACAGCTTCAGTAGATGTTACGCTGTTCAGAAAACATATCCCCTCTCTCTTTCTCCCTCTCCACAAATTTGTGTTCTGCCTTTCTTCCACATTGCTGTGAGTAGCAGCGCAGATGGGGGCTATCTCATTTTTATCACAATCTTAAGGTCTAGGCATGAGTTTCTTATATGAATATTTTAATTAGTTATTTTTAATTATTGGAAATTTAAAGGAGCAAATATTATCAAATGTTTCTGAGGGCAGAAAATACAATTCCTGTTTGCTGCGTTTACAGCAGTAGATGAGCATCTTTATTGCTTTAATTTAATCCAAAGGCATATTGCTATCGAGGAGAGGGAAATGTGCTGTCCAATTACTCTGTACCCCACATGTAAGAAGGGAGAATCAGGAGAGCCCCCCGCAAGATTCTCATTTGTCTCTCCTAGAGTTTTTTCTGCATCCTTTGCTTCACATTTTGTAAGTCACAGAGCTAAGGACAGAGATAGATGGGGTTATCTGGGGCTACATCCAAGTTTCCTGTACTGAAATAAAACAACCTGTAAACTTTGCATTTTTGCTGAAGTGTGCAATAAAATATTGCAGAAATGTACAGATTTTAGACCAGAACAGTCTGGAAAAGTTAGAAGTTCCATTTCTAATGCATTTGTAATAGTCTCACTTATGAAAAGGCTCCTTTTGAATTCTAAAGCAGTTGAATCAGAAGTGGATATCAGTGAAACACAATTATGCCTCAGTTTATCTTGATTATGTCCAAAGAACTTTGCTTTGGAAAAATGGACATTTCTAATTTTGAAACATGGATGCCTCCCCTTAGTAGTAGCGTTGAGATACTATACATACTTGAGAATTGGTGTAGGTCTCAGTAAATGCAATAGAACTTACTTCTGAGTAGACATTCATTTAATGGAGCTTTGAATTAATGTACTGTACAGTGTTTTTGCTTAGTAAAATCCTGTAGAAGAGTCAATGTTTACTGAGAAGCTAGTGTTTACATCTAACTTTTATACCAGGTTTCCCACAGCTTCCTCTGCTTTGTGATGATTCCCGAGCAATTCAGAAACAACAGCTTCCTCAGAAGTCACAGAGCCAAGGAGGAACAACCCTAACCAAGACTTTCCACACACCCACTCAACTCTGTAAAAACTGGTTGATTTCCTGACCTATGGACATTACTAGTTAGTCCTCCCAGATTTCCAAAACACTGGCTATACACTGCTGTTATCTAAAAGCCCTGCCCTTCAGCTTGATCTCCAGATCAACAAGGATCCTTAATGGCGCATATCTCAGATGCAAACTAGGTGCAGTAAAAAATTAAAATAAAATCCCGAGTAAGGAATAATTATATTCATTACATTTTCCAAAACCATATTAGCCCTTCTCCTAGTTAATTTCCTAGAGCATGTGTGTGCTATCTGACAGAATGATTACAGTTTAACAGGATCAATGAATGAATGAAATAATCCATGGAAAATAATCCTAGGAAACTAGCCAAACTAAACAGAAGGAGGCAAATAATTGTTACACTAAAAAGACACCGTGCTCTGGTTTCTCTTCAGAATGTACACATCTTTTGCCTTTTACGATAAAAAAAATCCACAGAAACCGCATCGTGAAGTTCAGAGGACACTGATCAAACCTAATTTAATCTCTTTGTTGTCTTTTAATCTTCAAGGAGAGGAAAAAATTTGGACCTCTTGGTTGGAACATTTGTTATGAATTTAATGACAGTGACAGAGAATGCGCCTTATTGAACCTCAATCTTTATTGTCAAGAGGGGAAGGTGCCCTGGGATGCCCTCATATATATAACAGGTATAGTATTTTGCCAGTTTAATAACAGCTGTGATATTATTGCTTATCCATGCACACATTATTCCACAGTAAATGGGTGGATGGTGGTTAACAGGTTGAGATTGAATCCCAACAAAACACAAGTGCTGTTTCTGATCTTGCATGTGGAACCCATTTTTCCTGACAGCCACATATGTCTGCTTTATGTATCTTGCTATCCACATCTGATCAGCATGCATACCTTCCTTAACCTCAAGGCGTTTGAGTTGACACTCTTTTTAAGAATAAACAATGTTAAGAAGAAGTTGAGAATTTGTGAAGAGTCAGGCACGGTGGAATATGTATTAAGTTTAGAATGTATGTTTAAAACATACAGAATCCTGTTTATAGTAGTTTAGGCAATGCATATTTCCTTTTAGGATAGTGATTTTATTTCACTAAAGTTAAAACTGCATTTTGCATACGTTACAGTGTTTTACTTACCATACTATTTGGTTTCTACAAATGCTGTTTAAAATGGGGTTGAATTATGTCTGTGATAAAGCACTCACATTTAAAGCGAGCTTTAAATGTCATGCTTGTTTATTCATTTTTGTTTGGTTTTACATTTTTTGCCAGTAGTTACCCGTGTCACAGGATAAATCGTCTCACTTGTAATAAACAGCAAATGTTCTATTTGTCTGTGCTGTGTTCTACCAAGCAGAAGAGTAGAATTACTGCAGATTCTTTGAGCTGAATGCAAGTGCTTTCAGGGTTGCTTGCTAAGTGAAGGCTATTCAGTGGGCACAAATTGCAACTGAAAGTACTCTGTCAGTATGAGTTGTGAAGATTTGTACATTCACCCATGTCTGTCAAACACTTAGTTACAGCTAATTTGTTTTATTTCAGTGGCGGTCTCACCGAGATTCCTTCTCAGCTGTGTAGGACCAACTATTTTTACTAAGTTGTTTATTATATTTATATCTTACTGCATGGCTCATTGGACCCTAGACCAGTGATTCCCAGTTGGTGATCCACAGACCCTGAGGGTCCACATAACCCACTCAGGGGGTCTGTGGCACCATTCACATAACAAAAACTATCATAGAGATATCAAAATTTTCAAAAGTAGGGGATTCATGGCTTGGTTTTTGAAAAGCATGTGGTCCGCAGTACTTAGCTAATTGAGAACCACTACCCCAGACCATTTCCCAGTAGTGATGTATGGAAGTGAGAGCTGGACCATAAAGAAGGCTGGTCGCAGAAGAATTGATGCTTTTGAATTATGGTGCTGGAGGAGACTCTTGAGAGTCCCATGGACTGCAAGAAGATCAAACCTATCCATTCTGAAGGAAATTAGCCTTGAGTGCTCATTGGAAGGACAGATCGTGAAGCTGAGGCTCCAATACTTTGGCCACCTCATGAGAAGAGAAGACTCCCTGGAAAAGACCCTGATGTTGGGAAGGATTGAGGGCACAAGGAGAAGGGGATGACAGAGGACAAGATGGTTGGACAGTGTTCTCGAAGCTACCAGCATGAGTTTGACCAAACTGCGGGAGGCAATGGAAGACAGGAGTGCCTGGCGTGCTCTGGTCCATGGGGTCACGAAGAGTCGGACACGAGTAAATGACTAAACAACAACAAACCCCAGACCAAAGTGACTTGCAACAAGAATGGCAGCAGCCATGATGTTAGCAACAATGAAACCAGTCTAAACGCAAAGTTGAAAATGTCTACAGTTAGAATTGGACTTGGAGATTAAAACCCACCTCCAGACCATTTTAAAAATAGTAAACAGCAGCAGATAAAATACTCTTAATTCAGTTATGCATAAACAATCAGCCCCCTCATCTGGATACCTACGGAATCAAGGACATTTTTACCATTCACTATTTCTGAATTAAGAACATGTTGACTAGTTTTGAGGAAGTGAGGATAGGTGGCCTGGAGAGCTTCCTGCAGGAGAGAAGGACCTATGGTTCTACTGGGCTAGTCCTGAGTTTGTTTACTCAGTAAGGCTATTTGAATTCCATAGCTCCAAAACAGTCACAGAAAACATCATACTTGGTCTGCACTGAAGAAAACCTGAATTGCATGAGCTTCTCTGTCTCTTCCATTTCATCAGCTGTTGAAATTTTGCTCCCCACAACAGCTCTAAATGTGACTTTGAGATTCTACTGTCATCACATTCAATTCCAGCCAATACAATTTTTGTTTCTTTTCTCACTATATTATGCAGGGACTGTGAAATCCCTGCTATAACCACAAAGGTCTCATTTTACTGCATTACTATCCTCTGTACATAAAAATTAGTTCCTTTAATCCAGCTTCTTAATATCTGGAAACAAAGGTATGACATACTCAAAATGTCAGGAGACATTATCTTATTTGAACAGAGCTGGTCAGTAAAACATTATCCTTGGGAGCTATTAATTATTCTTGCCTGGATTGAATTAAATAATGCATATCATCTGTTCCTAAAGGCATGAAATGCTTGCTTATCTCTTCAAAATAAGTATATTAGATACCAGTTCAAACAAACTCAGAAGATATCAAAGCTCGTTTCACAGTAGCTTTCTCAAGGTAGAAAGAATTTTATCCAGAAAGCAAAATTTCACAATAGCAGTCCTCCATCAGTAGCCATTTTCAAACCCTTCAGGTTTAACCTGTATTCCTTCCAGCAGGCAGATATCCTAACAATTTTACAGTAGATTTATTCTGCCAACTGAAAACTACATTTTTTTCAGACTGATCTTTCTGCCATTTGAGTTATTTTTAAGGAAGTTCTCCAAAAAAATCAGCACTTCTGACATGGGTTACCATACACCCAGGTTTTCCTGGACATTTTCACGATTTCCAGAAATTCTGCCCAGATGCTATTAGCGCTGGACAAATCCTGGATATGTCCGGGATGTATGGCAGCCCTATTCAGTAATCCAAATGTATTAAATAACTGGACATTATTGTAATATAAATATAGTTCTGAATAGAAGCTAGTTTGGTTCATATGTAGAATGAAAATTTTAAAAATCTGGCTTGTATCCAGTGTTAGTCCTGCTCAGAGATGACCTGTTTAAATTATTGGGCATAACTAACTTTCTTGCATTCATTTCAGTGGGCCTACTCTAATTTATTTAGGCCTTCTTTTCTTTCCTGTTACAAGGAAAAGAAGACTCAATGAATTCTGGTTTGAGAACATCACATTTTATCAACTAACCATTCAGCAATGTGAAAATATATACCCCGAGAAAATGAATTATGTACAAAAAGTGAAAGATGTCATCATAATCTGTAAAACTGATGTTTTGCAGGCGAAATTACATATGGAGGACGAGTTACAGATGCTTGGGATCAGAGATGTCTTCGCACAGTCCTAAGGAGGTTTTTTGCTCCTGAAACGTTAGAAGAAGACTATAAATATTCAGAATCAGGTAAATATATTTTCAAGCTGTGGAGGTCTCACGTTAATGGAAGATTCTGTTAAAACAACAAAGAGTTCTGCGGCACCTTAGGTTTACACATTTATTATACATTTTTAGTTGTGAGTCCTTAGTCGCTTTCAGCACAGAACTGTGCAGCTATATATAGAAAACCTGCTGAATGCTAGACATACTTATATGCTTAATAATAATAACATATTTATTTTAATTTATATCCCGCCCATCTGGCTGGGTTTCACCAGCCACTCTGGGCGGCTTCCATCTTCCACCAGCAATACAACACAAAATCTATTGCCTACAGCTAAGTCCACTTGTGTACAGGCTCATCGGATAGAGACTTGCCTTTCCCAAACTCACTGTTTTGGCACTTCAAGCCATATAGCCATTCTCCTTACCGTCTGCCAATTTACTGTGGTGGACAGTGAAACCACTGGACTGGGTAATTCCCTCATCATGTGACAGAGACAGAAGCCAATAATTGTGGGAGGCAGGCTCAATCTCCTCAGTTTTTTCCCTCCTGCCTGACAGAACAGTTTGTAGGAATACGTATATTTTGATTGGTATTTATTGGTTTTGCCAAATTGGCAGAGCAATATTGGCATTCACAAAGTAATTACGTCCCTTGCAGTAATGACTAGCACACTGTTGTTTCCAGTGAAGATTTCCCAAGTGATCATTCCACAAACACGTGTATAAGATCCAGGTTGAATGGCTGGCTCCTTCGGAGCATAAGAGAAGAAGCCTTACTGCACTGGGCTCCCCATTTGGCCTCTTTCCACCAATGTGACGTTGCGTGCATGTATGATGTCACACACGTGCGACTCATGGCAGCTGCCCAATCTTAGATGCAAGATGGTGCCTCTGCCTCACAACAACCCTGTCAGATAGGTTAGGCTGAGAATGAGAGACTAGCTCAAGGTCAACCAGCGAGCTTCACGGCTGAGTGGGGATTTGAACCCTTGTCTCCCAGGTCCTAAGCCCACATTGTAGCCACTCAACCACGCTAGTGGTTCAAGGACACATTCCAGCCAGGCAAAAGCACTCAAGAGGGATACAGGAGGCAGTGTTGACTGGGAGAGTCCTGAGCGCCACATAGAGAAATCTGGGGGGCTGTATTTATCCCCCTGGATTGAGGTTCTCCACTCCCGATCTAGCAGTAAGCAACACCTGTTTTCTTAGAATCAGATGTCTGAAGAAAACTATCATATACAACTAAGACCACTCTTCCTGCTGAGTGGGTAAAGTGCTTAGGAATACAAACATATCCTCCACCATGTTATGGGGGGCCCCTTTGCAACCAGCAACAATGTCTGGGTAACCACTGTTGTTTTCTTCAGTTGGGATGTTCCACAACCGATTGCCAAATCTTTACAAAATCTGTGTTACTGACTATCAAACTTTGGGATTGTTGAAAATAATAATAATAATAATAATAATAATAATAATAATAATAATACTACAGTGGTACCTTGGGTTAAGTACTTAATTTGTTCCAGAGGTCCGTTCTTAACCAGAAACTGTTCTTAACCTGAAGCGCCACTTTAGCTAATGGGGCCTCCTGCTGCTGCCGCGCTGCCAGAGCACAATTTCTGTTCTCATCCTGAAGCAAAGTTATTAACCTGAAGCACTATTTCTGGGCTAGCGGAGTCTGTAACCTGAAGCGTATGTAACCCGAGGTACCACTGTAATAATAAAATTTGAGTCTTGCAACTCAAATTGGGTCTATTAGATCCCCAATGTTTAAGCAACGAGGACTAAATTCACTTCTGGGGTCCTTCCAGGATTAGGAGCCCTGAAGCTTGAGCTTCATTAGTTTCATATTAGATCTGCCCCTGGCTGGGATGTCATGTAAGACCCTGGAAAAGACAGCAACACCTTGCTCTGCTTAGACATGATTGCCTTGTTAAGGGGATGCAATTACTGAAACTTTTTAAAACACACACACACACACACACACACACACACACACGGATGAATGTAAATCCATACAGATTCAATTTAACACTTATAGGAAACCAGTTAGGAAAGGGCAGTTTTATTTCACTGTAATATGTAAATTGCACATATCTGTTCTGGGAATCACAACATAAACATTTCACTTCACTGTGCTATTTTTACACAGTTAACTTTTCCGATTAGAGCAGCATGTTAAAGTTATTAACAGAAATGCCCCAGTTGAGGGATTTAGGAGGCCCGCAGGCTTTATAGATTCTAAAGAGATTACTGCATATTTTATAAGCTTTACACGAACTCCTTAAAGTCTTTATAAGATCGTCTGAGTTTAAAGTTTAACACAAGGGAAAAGCGTCAAGAACTATTGGAAGGTCTGAAGTCCTCATGAGTCTTTGAATCACACCGGATGCATTACATCCTTGTAGATGGTTAAATATAAGTAGCACCTGGATATTTATAATTTGTGTGCCCTGTTTGCATTGGTCACACTGAACAGATCCACAGATCCATCCTCCTAGAAGGTGGTGCCTTCAAAATGTGTTTGAAAACTACCTTCATGGTGCTGTTTGTTTATTAGTATTGGATGGTATCCAACTGTTGCCACCTGCTTACACAACTGGCTTCCATTCATGCCAGTGGAACTTGCCCTTCCTCTCTTCCCCCATGCAGCCCCTTGGAGATCCCTCAGATTTCTTCCACAAACCTAGGAGACCCTGTGGAGCACATGCAGGACTGCTGAGACCTGCAGGGAGGGGAGAGAGGAAGTCCTGCAATGGAGGAAGTTCATAGCAGCAGCAGCCCAAAACACCAGCTTATTTCCTAAGAGCAGCAACAATAAGCCCACCACTATCCTTTCTCTGCAGCCTATGTTGCCCTGCAGGGCACAACCCACCTTAATGGTTCCTTTTATGCTGCCCAATTGCATCACTCCAGCCCTAACCCCATATCTTCTCCCATAGCCTAAATTCTGGTCCCTCTTATAACCCAGGGGATGTCGCCTCCTTTGATGTGCTGAAGCTCATTGCCTCAAAGGGGATTGGCTTTTCACATCTATTCAACACTCAGCCCTTTTGATACTTTGAACTTCAAATGGTCTATCCCCCCGGCCAGTTCACCTAACAAGAAAATTAGTCCTTTCAATTAACACTTGTTGATTGGCTAGGATTACTGTAATAATACACAGCTTCAGAAATCTACCTAATTTAGTTAGTGTTTACCCATGCTAAATACTGGTGCTTAGACTACAGACTGTGCTTCCTTTGGCACATACATTATTTTTTTTAACGCAAGCTTGATTAAACACCTCAAACCTTAAATTCTGCCACTACTTTGATCTAAATTTTTTGGCTGTCTTGTACCCCCATATTCATAAAACTATGATTTTGAATTAGTTTTGTATGTGCGTAACCTTTTTCTGCCGTGTTTGCCTTTCGATACAATAGGTATATATTTTGCCCCAGTGGCTGACAGTCTGCAAGATTTTAAAGACTACATTGAAAACCTTCCTTTGATTGATGACCCAGAAATATTTGGAATGCATGAAAACGCCAATTTAGCTTTCCAGGTTTGTGAATATATTTAAGATATGTGCTCCAAGGTAATTAAGATAAATGAGTTATACTCCTTAACATTAAAGGAGAGTTTGGTTTAATGGTTGCAGTTGGTTGAAGAGAAATAACAAGCAGTGATTGCTAAGCAGTCCACACATGGCTGCTTCTTCTCCACAAGTAGTAGCTTTTGTTTTGCTTTAAAACCCATGTTATGATTTATTCAAAACCTGCCTTTCATTAACATCAATAGTATCTGTAACAATTTATGATCTAATGGGCTTTAAAACTCTAATGAGAGGAAGAACAGCTTTAAAGTTACAACGACAACCAGTTCATTCAGATTTAATACATTTATGCTATGCAGTTTCCTTAAACAATTCTGAAGCTTTTTTTAAAAAAAAAATATTTACTGAAGGTCATCTTAATGTGCGTGTGTAGTTAGCATTCTCAGTGGATATTAGATTTCTTTAAGCCAAGTGGGGGATTATTAATATTCAGTTAAAATTGCACAGAAACCCCCAATTGACATCCAAACTGCAGTTCTGTGCCTGATGGGGCACATTTGGACATTTGTGCAGTGCTTCATAAACCATGATTCCTGAATTCTGTGTGCATCATGGCTGCGTGATATTCCTTCACACACATCCTTCTTCTGATTGCACATCATAGTTGGTGAAGAGATCTGTGCGTCTATTAACATCTGACCTGGGGAACTGTGACTTAATGCTGTCTAACAAGTTTGCTTGTTTTAAACAAACTTATCATATTTTTCAGTGTATAAGACGAAATTGGGGGTCTTCTTATACACAGATGGTGAATGAACAGGCGTATAAAAAAACACTACTTACGGCTGCCATTAAGAAGCGCCAGAGCAAAAAAAAACTAAAACAAAACAAAACCTCAACCATGCCAGTTCTGGTGCTTTGAATATTTAATAAAATATCAAAGTTGTTCTGTTTGATGTTTAAAATAATGATTTCTTAATCTGGGGTTCAAAAAATAGGGGTCATCTTATACATGGTGGCGTCTTATACTTGGAAAAATACAGTGTATCTATAATGTTAACCACAGTTTGTTGGTTCAGACAAACTGACAAACCATGGTTAAGCAAAACTGAAATGGGAAAGGTCTTCTCTTCCTAGCCAAGCAAGATGGGAGAAAGGGTACATGCACCTGAGGTATGGTGTGGCTCATCTTAGCTCATTCCCACCATGCTAAACTATGGTTTAGTGCAACTTGCAAATGTAGCCAGTTATGGCTTTTCATTGGAAAAGATGTTAGTAACAAAACTCCTAGAGGTGTAATTTGATTGTTGATGCTGGTTCAGATTACGATTTGACGAACTCATCACCTGTACCATTTCACTTGAATTCTCACTTTGCTATCTGATCCAGTTTTTTATTGAAAGTACAGTGGTACCTCGGGTTAAGTACTTAATTCGTTCTGGAGGTCCGTACTTAACCTGAAACTGTTCTTAACCTGAAGCACCACTTTAGCTAATGGGGCCTCCTGCTGCTGCTGCACCACCGGAGCACGATTTCTGTTCTCATCCTGAAGCAAAGTTCTTAACCTGAGGTACTATTTCTGGGTTAGCGGAGTTTGTAACCTGAAGCGTATGTAACCTGAGGTACCACTGTAATGCTGTTTTTACGTTCTTTATTACTAGTTCAGATCTGGCTGAAAACTCAACAAGCTTGTCATTGCCTCAGGGTTACTGTCTGTCTGGTCAAGTGAGGATGAGAAGGTGATGGGCACACACACCACTTACTGTTCTTTGTCATTTTTTTCTTGTCAGGTATCTAGCATATAAATAACTGATATTGTCAAGCAAAGGGGTGGTTCTGCAAATGGCAGGCGAAAACAGTTATGATCACCCGCTATAAAAAGTGATAATATGGGATGACCTAGGCACATGCTGGCATTAGATGCATCAAATTGAATAGGGCCATCAGGGAAGTTTGCAAAGAGCATTGCATTTGCAAATGCAGTTCTCTGTGTGGCGTTCTTTGTTTAGCTGTATAAACTGCTGCATACAATGCACTGAAAAGCACAGCTGGAGGTCACCTGCCCCCCCTCCAAGCCAAAGCAGAGAGGACACATTGTTTTATAATAAGAATAATAATAATAATTTATTATTTATACCCCGCCCATCTGGCTGGGCCTCCCCAGCCACTCTGGGCGGCTTCCATAGAAACAAAAAATACAGTAAAATATCACATGTTAAAAACTTCCCTGAACAGGGCTGCCTTAGTTGTGTGACTCTGTCATGACACGACATATCCTCCGTATGTTTCTTTTCAATCAAGGCAAATGGAAATGCTGTTGCGCTGTGCTGTGTCTCTGGGGGAGAACACTTTGCATGGGTCAAATAAAGGGTGATTAAAGAAAATGTACTCCAATCAATACCACCACCTCCCACCTCAGATTTGAGCTTTCAGTTGATACATTGTGAATTCATTGCCGTCAGTTATCCTGCCATTCTAAGCAGAAGGACTGAGTGCCACTGAAGGTGGAGGCTGCACTGGAGGCAGGATTCCCCACCCCACCCTTAGTGATACTGCTTGAATTGTAGCAAATTGCAGGAGGAGCGGCTTAAGGCAATGAGAATTTAGTAGGGTGTTTTGGAAAAATAAACAGGAGCTGAATTTATACATAAAAATGATTGTGGGTGAAGGGAAATCCCGCCCAGAAGTGTAAATTGAGTTCATTTTGAGGGTTAACTGCTGGGAAAAGGATGGTGATGGCCAAGGAAGTAAAATGAATTTTATAGGGATGCTGACAGGGCGGGGTGGGCTCTGTATTTCCACACCCACCAGCCAAATACACCACTTAGTTCTAGAATGGAACATATTTCAGGGTACTGTGTGTTCATGATTCCCTGACTGATCCACCATACCCAAAAAAACTCAGTTCGCTTTTTTCAAGCCATGCTTTGCAGGGTGTGCTTATGATTTCTCCACATACTTTGCCCAGAAAAAAACAACGAATTTTAAAATGTGGTTTTGGATGGATTAAGAATGAAATATAATAAGCATAATCAGGATGATAGAAAAATAAATCTTTACCATAATTTTATTTATTTATCATCCATTCCTCACCCTAAGGTCTCAGGGCAGGGACGTGGATGGCGCTGTGGGTTAAACCACAGAGCCTAGGACTTGCCAATCAGAAGGTTGGCAGTTCGAATCCCTGCGACAGGGTGAGCTCCCGTTGTTCAGTCCCAGCTCCTGCCAACCTAGCAGTTTGAAAGTACAAAGTGCAAGTAGATAAATAGGTACCGCTCCAGCAAGAAGGTAAACGGCGTTTCTGTGCGCTGCTCTGGTTCACCAGAAGTGGCTTAGTCATGCTGGCCACATGACCTGGAAGCTGTACGCCGGCTCCCTCGGCCAGTAAAGCGAGATGAGCGCCACAACCCCAGAGTCGGTCACAACTGGAGCTAATAGTCAGGGGTCCCTTTGCCCTTTACCTTTAATGTTATTGCAGAAAGATATGTGTCAGACTCACATTTTAACAATTACAAAATAAAAGTCAAGCCTACTTTTGGTTATATTAATAAATATAATAGAATCACATTAGGACAATGGCTACACTTTCTGTGAGTGTTTGTTTAAGGGGGCAAAACAGTGAGAGAAAGGTCAGCAGTTAAAACAATGAATGTTAATAGTGGTTAATAGCCAACACAGTCACCTCAACAGTGACTCAATGAGACAGAAGTTACATTGAATAAACATTTCAGCAGTACCTATTTTAAATATTGCCATAACAAATTATAACTTGCATATGAAGTTCAAATCATCCCCCCCCCAAGAAGCAGATATGAAAAACAATATTCTTTTTAAATCAGGACTGGGTTTTTAAAAATGTATTTATTACATTTTGCTTATGGTGTATCGTTCATTATAAACTAGACTAATGAAGCAGTGTTAAAGATTCAGTGCTATAAGAAGTGGGAGATGGTATTACCCCCCTCCAAGAAGAACCCATCCATAAAACTCACAGTCTAGAGAAAGGATTTTATATCTTCTGCTAGCAAGATAATTATAAAAAATCATTAAATGTTAACTTTTCTCTGTTATTATTATAGCTACATTTGATAACGCATTCTACAAAGTTTAGTGGACTAAGTTACTAAGCAATTGCCTGCTTTTTCAAACTAAGTATTAAAAGTTATTGTTAACTTTATAGATATTGAAGGATTTAAATTCTTGTATTGAATCAATAATGGAAATGGGTGTCAAGATTCAAGAATGTACGATAGATGCACTTTTACAAGTGGCAAACTTTGAAGGGAACAAAATGTAAAACTTCTACTTTATGATGAGTTTCATATGCAACCATCTGTGGCCATGTTTTATCTTTTGAGCATGAAGAAGGAATTAAATGGGTTGACAGATTTATAAACGTAAATATTTCTTATGGAAATCAAATAATTTATTTTGAACATGGACACCCTAAAAATTGAGGTGCAAATTAGAATGTATCACTTCTTTATTACAGCGCAAAGAGACAAATACCCTAATCACGACAATACTTGATGTACAGCCACGATCAACTGCCCAAGGAACAGGAAAAAGCAATGACGAGATTGTTGAGGAGCTCGCTACCTCAATCCTGGCTAAAATTCCTGGTATGGAAAGCACTAACTTTCTTTTCTAATATGACTGCTGATGTAGTTTCCTCCACTTAATTCCCTGATTTAGGAAACAGCCGATCGCTGGAATTATGCCATTGATCTTTAAGAGGTAGATCATGCTACAAGAGGTGTTAATTCTCATAGCTGAAAACCTATGCCTTCTCTCTTTGTCACTAAGTTGCTCTCCCTGACTACTGCCGTAACTCTCTTACTTACTTCCCACATACATTAATACAGGTCAGGCCCCAACCTGAGATGGATTGTAGCAGGGGAGGCATAGTTTAGGATCTTTAAGAGAATAAGAAATATTTGGTGGCTAAGAGAGAATCAGCAAGTAGGGAGAGAGGGATTTATATGGAAAAATGCCAACATGCTGATCTGTGGTCACAGGGATGGACAGACTCATTGAGAATTGGTCCATCCAAGTTCTACATGTCTTTCCCCTACAATTCCCTCTGGGAGCAACAGAATGCCACCACGTCCCATTGCTCCCAGAGGTACCCACTCATGATCAACTTTAGAAGCAGGTGAGTCTGCTGTTGAATCCAAATTTTTGCCAGTTCTTCATCCAGCAGGTTTATCTCCCATAGAGTAAGCCTAGGTTTCCAACTTTTGTCTCATACACATACATATATGAAAGTTTCTCAGCCAAGAGATGCCTAGAAGATTTGCAGATGTTTCTACAACAACTGAAAAAAACTTCTTTAAGAATTTGTGAAGCGAAATATGAGCATGATGTTAGCAAGGGAAGATTTGCCTCCATAATAGGCCAAGCTGGTTGGATCCATTCCCTCACCTCAGAGGTCACAGGTGAAGGCTGAAGGTTAACCGTAATCAAGACCAGGGATGAGGCAGGAAATACCACCTGAGTAACCATAGCACCATAGGAACACCATGTTATTTCTGTTCCTGACACCACACTTGAATGTGTGCTCTTTTATTCTATATAAAAAAAAAAACTTTTTGTAAGCCACTTTGAGAACTTCTGAGGGTTAGAAAACAGAATATAGGCATTAAAAGTTGCATACACTAGCCAATAGATGCCCATGCCACAGCTGGCGCTGTTCCCAGCAATTTGACTTTACCCCCTACTGCACTTTTCCATTGCCGAGAGAGAGATGGATGCCAGCAACTATCTGCATGCTGATACCTTACAAAGTTATGTGCAGGGTTGTTGTTGTTTTCAGAACAACATGCTTCCACTTCCAATGAAAACTTACATGTGTTTTTCTGTTCAGAAAGAGATCAGCAATATGAGGGGCAGAATCTGCCTGAAGCCTTGTTCTGTACCCTCTTGATAGGGGCGGAGGAAGTGGGGTGCGGTGGGGGTGGTGCGCCCCGGGTGTCACCACTGAGGGGGGTGACAAAATGAGCCTGAAGTGCGCCCGAGCCATGTGGCTCTCCTGGGAGTGATGCAGTGGCTTGGGCACCTGCAGGCTCTGAGCTGCCCCAAACGGTCCACCCGCCGCCTCCCCCTCAGCTGTAGGGCAGCTGAGTAGAAGGAGGCAGGCAGACTCCCCGAAGGCCCCACAGAGCGTCCTGCCCTGGCTTGCTCCGCCCCTGGGTTCAGGGCACGCGCACCGTCCCAGGCACCCGCTTGGCTTGCTCCGCAGTTGCCTCATGACCTTCTCATTTGCTTTTCAGAAAATATTTGTAGGAAATCACTTCAAATGTCCTGGCTGCCCTCTAATAATTGATAAATATCTGATAAACACATAATAATAATAATAATAATAATAATAATAATAAATTTTATTTATATCCCGCCCTCCCCAGCCGAAGCCGGGCTCAGGGCGGCTAACAACACTAAAACAGTACAACATTATAAAACATTATAAAAATTAATTAAAATCAAAATTGATGGCAACCATAAACTAAAGTTTTGTAAAGATTGCCAAAGGAGGGAGTCAGGCTGCGCCCTGACCAAAGGCCAGGTGGAACAGCTCTGTCTTGCAGGCCCTGCGGAAAGATGTCAAGTCCTGCAGGGCCCTTGTCTCTTGTGACAGAGCGTTCCACCAGGTTGGAGCCGCAGCCGAAAAAGCCCAGGCTCTAGTTGAGGCCAGCCTAACCTCTCTGTGGCCTGGGACCTTCAAGGTGTTTTTATTTGAAGATCGTAAGTTCCTCTGTGGGGCATACCAGGAGAGGCGGTCCCATAGGTACGAGGGCCCTAGGTCGTATAGGGCTTTGAAGGTTAAAACCAGCACCTTAAACCTGATCCTGTACTCCACCGGGAGCCAGTGCAGCTGGTATAGCACCGGATGAATGTGATCTCTAAGCGAAGACCCCGTAAGGAGTCTCGCTGCGGCATTCTGCACCCGCTGGAGTTTCTGGGTCAGTCTCAAGGGCAGCTCCACGTAGAGCGAGTTACAATAATCCAGTCTGGAGGTGACCGTCGCGTGGATCACAGTGGCTAGGTCAGGGCGAGAGAGGTAAGGAGCCAACTGCTTAGCTTGGCGGAGATGAAAAAATGCCGCCTTTGTTATAGCTGCAATCTGCGCCTCCATGGAGAGGGAGGTATCGAAGATTACACCCAAACTCTTCACGAACGGTGCTGGCACTAATTGCACCCCCGCAAGAGATGGGAGTTGCCCCCTCAGTCCCATGTCGTCCCGTCCCAGCCAGAGGACCTCTGTCTTCGAAGGATTTAACTTCAACCGGCTCCCACATAACCATCCAGCCACAGCCTCCAAGCATCTGATCAGTGTGTCTGGGGCCGAGTCTGGGTGGCCGTCCATCAACAGATAGAGTTGGGTGTCATCAGCATACTGATGGCAGCCCAGCCCAAAACTCCGGACAAGCTGGGCGAGGGGGCGCATAAAGATGTTAAAAAGCATCGGGGAGAGTATTGCACCCTGGGGCACACCACACACCAAGGAGTGGCGGGATGACAATTCCCTCCCAAGCGCCACCCTCTGTCCCCGACCAGAGAGAAACGAGCGCAGCCATTGAAGGACTGTGCCCTGGATCCCCACGTCGGCAAGGCGGTGGTCCAGGAGTTCGTGATCGACCATGTCGAAGGCTGCTGACAGGTCTAGAAGAATCAGCAGCCCCGACCCGCCTCGAGCCAGCTGTCTGCGGAGATCATCTGTTAGGGCGACCAGAGCCGTCTCGGTCCCATGACCAGCGCGGAAGCCGGACTGGAATGGATCCAGAGCCGATGTTTCATCCAGAAACCTACCAAGCTGTTCAGCAACCGCTCTCTCAATCACCTTACCCAGGAATGGAAGATTTGAAACCGGGCGGTAATTGGATAGATCTAAGGGATCTAATGATGTTTTCTTTAAGAGCGGGCGCACCACTGCCTCCTTCAGTTCCCCTGGGAATGTCCCGGTGCCAAGGGACAGATTGATGATATCCCCCGGGGGGCCCGCACCTCGTCTGGACACGCTCTAATCAGCCAGGACGGGCACGGGTCGAGAGGACAGGTGGTGGGCTTTCCAGCTCGGAGGAGTCTGTCCACATCGGCTGGGGATATCCAGTCAAAGTGGTCCAATACTGAACCCGAAGACAGTCGAGGGGCCTCCAGTTCCTTTATTGTATCCAAATTGGCAGGGAGGTCATGGCGGAGCAACAAGACCTTCTCCGCAAAAAAGCTCGCAAATGCCTCACAGCTATGTGTCAAATTGTTATTTAAATTTGGCTGTCCTTCGAGGGACGTTAAAGACCGAATTATACTAAATAATTGCGCCGGGCGAGAGCTAGCGGATGCAGTGGAGGCCGAGAAGTAGGACTTCTTAGCGGCCTTCACTGCCATCTCGTAGGTTTTCATAAAAACCCTATAAGAAGCTCCGTCACGGGCACCCCGCCATACTCGCTCTAGCCGTCTGAGGTCCCGCTTCATTTTCCGGAGCTCCTCGGTAAACCAGGGAGCCCGGTTTCTGCGGGGTCGCAGAGGGCGCTTAGGTGCGATCTCATTGATGGCTGCCAGGAGCTGGGTATTCCAGGCCTCAACAAGCTCAGTCAATGAGTCGCCAGGGGGAGAAAGGTCCCGCAAGGCTTGACGGAATCTATCAGGGTCCATCAGCCTCTGCGGGCGAGCCCAAATTGGCTCGCCACCCAAGCAGGGTGGGGGTGGAACGTCAATCCTGGCTTTCAGAGCATAGTGATCAGACCATGGCACCTTCATCGAAGGAAACATGATCACATCTATACCGACGCCAAAGATCAAATCCAGCGTGTGGCCTGCTTGATGTGTGGGGCCCGAAACAAACTGGGAGAGCCCTAGTGTCGCCATGGAAGACACCAGGTCCAGAGCCTGTGAGGAGGGAGTGGCATCAGCATGGATGTTGAAGTCCCCCAATACCAATAGGTTAGGGAACTCCAAGGCCCAGCCGGCCACCGCCTCCAGCAGGCCTGACAGGGTGGCTGCTGGTGCGCTAGGTGGCCGGTACACCAGCCAGACAGCCAAGCTCACCTCGGAGCCCCACACTAGGCCAACACATTCAATGCCGGGGATCGATGGCGATGGTAGAGCCCTGAAAGAGCAATCTTCCCGGATTAATAACGCCACCCCTCCCCCCCGGCCCACAGTCCGCGACTGGTGGAGGACGGAAAAACCCGGGGGCGCCATCTCTCGTAAGGTAACAGTATCCCCTTCGCGCACCCAGGTCTCAGTCACACATGCCAGGTCAACCCCCTGCGAGGTGAAGAAATCTCGCAGGGTGGCGGTTTTGTTGCCTATAGACCTGGCATTGCACAACACCAGTGACGGAGGTGAGTAATCCTTGCTCACCCTACCCTTGTCTCTCGGGATGGGGCGCAGATTGGAAGGGGTACGAGCATATCCGTATCTCGATCCCCTTCGCCTATGACACCTGCCCCCACCGCCATACCTCCCTCGCCCCTCCACAGTAGGAATCCCAAGCCTCATACTCTCCTCCATTTACAGAATATAAAAGCAAACAAACAAAAAACAATTACACCAAAACAAACCAATCCCCACCCCACTCAACAACCACCCCACCCCAACCCAAAATAAACCAAAACAAAATAAAAATACATGGATAAAAACCACCTATTATGGTGGTACAACAAAGCAAAAAATAAAAACAGTTTAGAACATATAAAAACACTTCAAACAACCGCTGCAGCAGTGGTGAGTGTGGGCCCCGCCCCCTGGCCTGGTGGAGAGTGGGCTTGCAGGGGGAAACGCACGGCAAAGCGACAGCAGCAATGTTCCGAGGCCTCCTTGGAGCCTTATATGCTGAGGTGGAGTCTGGGGCCCGTCCCCAAGCCCAAGATGGAGAATGGGCTTGCAGGGGGAGCGGTCCTCCCCAAGACTCACCGGCAAAGCGGCAGCAGCAGTGTCCCGGGCCTCCTTGGAGCCTCTTATGCTGAGGTGGAGTATGGGGCCCGTCCCCAAGCCCAAGATGGAGAATGGGCTTGCAGGGGGAGCGGTCCTCCCCAAGACTCACCGGCAAAGCGGCAGCAGCAGTGTCCCGGGCCTCCTTGGAGCCTTTTATGCTGAGGTGGAGTATGGGGCCCGTCCCCAAGCCCAAGATGGAGAATGGGCTTGCAGGGGGAGCGGTCCTCCCCAAGACTCACCGGCAAAGCGGCAGCAGCAGTGTCCCGGGCCTCCTTGGAGTCTTCTATGCTGAGGTTGAGTATGGGGCCCGTCCCCAAGCCCAAGATGGAGAATGGGCTAGCAGGGGGAAGAGCCCTCCCCACAAACGCACGGCAAAGCGGCAGTAAGATCCTGCACTATGCCAAAACAACAACAAACTTACCTTGAAATGGCTTGGCTTGGTTGGCTATGTTGCCCAGCACTGACTATGAAAACAGCTTTTCAGCAACAACAACAGACAGCTTTAACATAATTATTTTATTATTCACCGATTTAAAGCTCTTATTTTAATTGGAGCTTCCCCTGAGAAGCAGCATGCAGTGCAGGTAGCATTCTTGTGGACAATTTATATTCATCTTTTTTGAAGCAGGTCATGTGGTGAAGAATGCTATATCTCTCTTGTTTAGTTGAGACAAGCTGTTGTTTTAAATAAATACCCGCACAATATCTACCTAATTAATCAAGCAATTACTCAAAGCAAAAGAGTTAATTAAGGAAGGAAAATGTTTAATTGGATGCCAGCCCTACTAAGTAATCTGTCAACCATTCTGACAGCTATAACTGTCTTGAGCTGGTGCAGACCAGAAATGAAGAATGCTGTTTTCCACAAACCTGGAGAGCCCTGCAGTACAATCCTGTGTGTGTTTTCTTAGATGTAGTACAGTGAGATGTATTCTCTGTTGGAATGAAAGAAAATAAATAAATATAAAAGAAGAATTCTGTGGATGCCAAGTACACTTTGGTGAGAGAACCGCAGCAGAGATTTAAAATCACAAAATATGCAGCAAAGTAAAGCTTGGAAATATAGGCCATTAGACCTTTAAAAGATACCCGTCTAAGTTTCTTCCAAAATTCCCCTCTTCCTCAGCATAGAAAAAGACCACACATTTGGGAAGTTTAAATGTCAGATTCATGTGATTTCTCCATACAACATTCAGAAAAAATTGCACAGGCAGTAAAAGTTGATATAGTTTCAGTGTTGAAAGTTCCTAAATTATTGGTATATGAAATCACTATAGTATATATTATATAGTATAGTATAGTATTTATAGTGTAGTATAGTGCATTTTAAAATGGGGTTTCAGAGTTTTTAGGGGTTTTTGAATGTATTATGTAGTTTTTCAATTTCATTGTTCTGTGTGGGACAATGACAATAAAGATATCGTATATCGTATACAAGAATGGCTTGTAAGAGCCATGTGGACTGAGTCTGGAGCAACTAGCTCAGACCTCTTTACAGGGATAGCTCCAGATTCTATTAGCCTGGAGCAAATAACCTTGCTTGAGGAACCCGTGTTAGAAAATGTCACGTATCCCAGCAGCAGAAGTTTGTGGTCTTCAGTTGCTCTTCTCAAGGTTTGAGGAGGGCACATATGCTTCTCATACCAGGCTTGCTTTTCCCTTCTTACATAGCAACTATTCTAGAGGCAGTCCTGTCTGGCCATGGGAGCTCATCTTTTATTTGTTAGAAGCGAAAACTATGTTTCCGCCTCCTGAGAACTGTTTGGTTTGCTAACGTTCCTACCAGCACCACCTCCCTTCACCAAGGGCACAGGATTGATAAATCCCATTCCCTGGAAAGCTGTCAGCTGTTTTGGAACTCAAAGTTGCTTTCCCTCATGTATAATCTGTAAATGACAAGTGTCTTGCACCTGCCAGTTTATCAAACATGGCAAGATTACCAGTAGTTAGATAATTTTGTTTTTGGTGTCTTGACTTCAGCACATACACACATCATTTCCCTTTATCATAGAAATCATAGACTCATAGAGTTGGGCCTGAGGACCATTCAGGCCCCTGCAATACAGGAATATGCAGTTGTCCCTTACAGTGATTGAACTTGCAACCATGCTCTAACCAGCTTTTTATTAAACAAAGGGCTTCAATTGAATCACTTCACTGTGAACAGTGAAGTCAGCTTCCCTTGTGAGGTTTGCCATTCTGGTCCACGCAACATGGAGTTGAAGGGGTGACAGAGAGATTGAGCAGAGGGGTGGCCAGAGAGAACCCAGCCATTGCCCAGTGGGACTAGAAAGGCTGGTTGCCATCCATGCAGACTTACCCTCTGTTGCATTTCATCTCATCTCTCTCTCACACACACCCCCCTATGAGCAGGATGAGAGAAGTTGTGGTGAGCTGGATGAATTTACGGAGGTTAGACTCCTGGTTCAAGGTACATCCTTAATCCTAACAACAGGTGCAGAAATGGCTCTTCCAAATGCTTCTGTTGCTGTCAAGAGTGTAAGAGACCAATGGGCCTGCTGGGCTTGTGCTGTTTTTTAAAATCATGTATAAAAGTGGGTCAGAGGGAATTTCTCATGTTCTTGCTTAGTAGAAAATAAGGCCCTTATTTAAAAAAAAAATAGTTGCTGACGATGGCTGTATGTTCTAAATGGATGGTAATGACATGGACAAGCTTTGTTCAGAGTTTAACTCAGCATTTGTGTTGCAGAAAAACTTGACATGGACGTGGCTGCTGAAGCCCTTTTTGTCAAGGATGACAAAGGGCGGTTGGACTCTCTGACTACAGTCCTTGGGCAAGAAGTGGATCGTTTCAACCGTCTTCTCATTCTGTTAAGGGTATAACAATATTTTTTTCCTTGGCTGGCATAAATATTGATGTTCCTGATTTGCTGTGCTTTTATTTAGAAGCCAGTGCTGTGGAAGGGCAGCCTTATTATGCTAAGAATCAATATGCCCCAAAAGCTACTCTTGAGAAGCTTCTGATCTTAGCATAATATAATAAACCAGAGCTGAATATAATGAAAAGGCTCTTGAGTTTCTTCTGGGAGAATGCAGTGAACCTGTAAGGCCAACCAATTATCTGTTGTGTCACTGTCTTAAGATGTCAGCAAAACATCGTTTAGAATTTGTTTGTTTGTTAAATTTACAAACTGTTAAATTTGTAGGCTGCTAGATTGTAAGAAAACCTCTAAGGAGTTTACAAATTACCTTATAAAAAGAGAAATATTATGTACTTGTCCTTTAAATATTTGGGGGAATGACAATGGCTTTTTAAAAAAGAGTTTTGAAAACAAGGCATCTAATAAAATGCTTCGATATTTTATTATTGCAGGGAACATGCATTCTTATATGACAGGAATTCCTAAGGCCAATCCTTCCTCTCCTCCCTTGAATCTGGATGTGATATGTTGTGTCTACTTACAGTGCCATGTTAACCCCCCAGCACTGTTCACTGGGATGGGGTATAGGATATTTGCCTCTACACCAGTCTCCCATCAGTGGAGAGGAGAGCTGTTGGGCCTGTCACAGCCTCAGCTTCACCAAGGTGGGCAATAGACTCCCACTCCTGCTGGTGGTTTCCTGAGAGCACCAGGCAGTACAAAGTTTCAAAACGGGGAGTTTCAGGGTACGGTGGCAGTGACTCTGCAGTTGGTACACCTTGGAAAACCATAGCTTTAACTATACGGACCTTTGTCGTCTGTTTGTTCTCTGGAAGGCATAAGGAATAGGTTGGTTGGTGGGCTGGCAATCTGGTTGGATCAGATAACCAACTTCTCCAGACTACGAATCCACAGCGAAACTGATGAAGCTGTAATATATCACGTGGTAATTTTACAGAGGATATGTGAAGAAATGTGTGTGTTTTGGCAAAAGCAAATGTCTATGTACTGGTGCCTTGTTGCTCTTGCCTCTCTTTTCTCCTCTGATCTTGTTTTCTTCCCCATTCATGGAATTCAGATGGTACATTTCTCCAAACAGGGAGTTGCCTTTTGCTTATCACTCTTGTAAAGCATACACCGGTGACATTCTAATAATAACAAGAAAGCAAGAGAAAGGTGTGTGCTTGAAGCTAAAGCAACACCTACTTCTGCCTCGTACAGCTTGTTCCACAATGCTCCAGTGTTCTTGCTTGAGGCCAGGCCCTACAGTGCAACCCTATTCATGCTTTCTCAGAAGTAAATCCCATTTACTTCAATTGCATCTGCATCCAAGGTGGTATGTGTAGGATTTCAATCTTGCAAATGGCGAAGAAAATTGGAGAAGGAAAACCCTCATAGTTTTCAAATGCTACGTCACATGACATGAAATGCCCAAAGCTTCTTGGACTTCACATCTGTCCTTCCTTAGCCTCTCATTCCCCATATAATTTGATTCTTCCCTTTCAAAAGTTGCTCTTTTCTTCTGCAGCTTAGATAATTTAAGTACTTTCCACCTGGCTTTCCCCCAGCATAGCGATTTGGCCACAGAACGGGATAATATATCTTTGGCTCTAAGGACTGAGGAGTCCCTGGCTGCTACACATTGCTACAGTGGCTGCATTTCGAAGTGCTGCTTTCACAGAATGCAAGATTGATTTTATGATTTTCTCTGCCACCCATAAGGGTTGCAGTAAACTTTGTGGCACAGTATCATATAGTGGTTTTTTTAAGATTAATTGTTATCAATCTTCATTACTGCTAAAAATACTCAATAACCTTGGAGGAATGGAGTGGACAAAACAGGATAACAGCTCCAAGAACATATCACTGTTTTTACAGGCATATAATTTTACTGACAGGGAATTTGCACCCTTGTTTTTCTGCATATTTGTTTGTGTAGTGTTTGGTTACAGGTAATCCCCAATACCTCCATTTGGCTGAAGTATTTGGGGACAAGATATGTAACTAGTTCCCGTGCCTTTAGTATAAAATTAATCAGTGTTAGGCCTGTGGGTTTTGCATTTCCAAAAAAGCCAGCAGTTTTCTCCTAGCAGTGCTTTTCTTCTAGAAAAAAAGGTGCCTGTACTCATCATGAAGTTGTTACAGTAAGGGCAGCTTCCCCGCCCCCCTAAATCAATAAAAAATACTTAACTAACTGAGGTTCTGTTCCCCTAACAAAAATCCTGGCTACATCCATGGGCCCCTCAATGTTCCAAAAGTGCAGAGGCGAAGTGCAGAACTGAGCGCGGCACAACTCCTTCTCCTCTTCCTTCTCCTGCTGTGGAGGGGAAGGAGGGATGAAGCAGCCTCCTGCTGGAGGATTGCCTGCAGCAAAAGCAAAGAGAGAGTGCCATTATGAGCCTGATTGGGCTGTCATAAGAGGCCTTGGTTTTCCATGGCACGATAAAACACACTATCATTGTTTAACTTCCAGACCTCTCTGCAAACGCTTAACAAAGCTATTGCAGGATTCGTCGTGATGTCGGAAGAAATGGAGAGAGTGTACCACAGCTTTCTTAACAACCAAGTTCCATCCCTGTGGGCCAATGCAGCCTACCCATCACTGAAACCTTTAGGAGGATGGGTCAAAGATCTCGTGCTAAGGACAGCTTTTGTAGAAGTAAGTATAAATGCTGTTGGTTAAGGGCTAGAGTAATTTTAGGGTTCAGAGCTGACCTTGATCTTTCAAGTGTGGGGGATATTACGAAAGCAAGTCCTTTCATTTGGAAACCCTGTCTCAAAAACTGGCACATAAAATGGCACACATTAATTATTCTTGTTACACCCAATAATATAGCTTTACAAAATACAAGCAAAAACCAGGTTCATGCCCTGAGTAGCTTTTGCAGCTCTGTTCCCTCTCAACCAGGAGAGGCGGCTGAGGTGCTAGACTGTTACCTGGAGGCAGCTGCATAGGGGCCAACAAACTGAAATTAGATCCAAAATGCAGAATACTGCCTGGGGTTTGATTTGGAACTTGTATAACCCCTGCTTTAAAACAGCTGCAGTTCATTTCTGGGGCCAATTCAAGGCTCTCACACCAGGGTTTAAAGCCCTATATGACTTAGGCCCCAAATTTGTGAAAGACCATCTCCTTCCACTCAAATGCTCCTGGGTATTAAGATCAGCAGACAGGTCCCTCTTGGTAGTTTCATTTCCATTGGAGATTCAGGGAGGTGTTTGCCGAGGAGAGGGAATTGCTGTGACATCCCCTAAATTTTAACTGAGTAGAACAAGGGGAGAAAAACAAGTGTAAGGACAAGAATAGACACTTGCATGTGCTTTGGCTTCATTTCTTTATGGGATGAAGGACTAAGGGATTGGAGCAAAGTCTTTTTTAGCAAGGGCTTTGAAGAACCTGAGAGAGTTGGCACCGTGTGGGTGTTTTACAAGGGAATTTCAGGCATAAGAACTAGGAAGAAGGAATGAACAGCATCAGCTAAAAAAGCAAGGACCTTCAGACAATTGAAGTGTTGAAGGAATGAAGGCCATAGGCTAGTTTATTAAGAAGAAGAGATAAGGGGGAAACACCATACAAAGAATATAAACACTAATGAGTGGAATAATAGAAAACCATGTGAAAAATGCAGGCCTTCCCCATTTATTGCAACTTGGCTCCCTTCTCACTTGAATTAATAAGTGCTGCTGCCAAATATGAGTTACAGCAAACAAACAAACCAGGGAACAATTTGCAAAGTGAAGCCAGTATTCCCCATTCTTGGCGTTCTTTGTTGGAAATCAAGCCCATATCGGGAGAAACTGGCAACTCTCCCAGGCACCCGGCTTGGTCTCCGGTTGACCTCCCTGGCTGCATTCCCCAGCAAGATCTCGATAGGCGATTCTTCCCAGTGTGGGAAGAGCACACCCACTCCCTCCTGCTCCCCCAGCAGGGAAAGGAGATAGACAGAAACGTATTTACATGCTTTTATTTCTGTCTCTTCAGCATTACAGAAAACGTGTCTGTACTCTTCAAACTTCAGCAATCAAGTGACAAAGACTTCCTGTACTTCCTGTACATACACAAGAGGAAGGTCTCAAATTACACTCTGAGCAAATTCCGGTGCATTGCCCTGTGAACTGACTGTCCCACTGTTTCCCACAGACAGTCCTAACATTCCCATCATGTGATGTTTTCAAGCTACCAGTTTGCAGCTGCATTGCTTCCATATCGTAACATTCTTCACAATGCAGGGTTGAGAGTAATTGCGCTATTGCTCCTCCTGATTGGATTAACTGGTTACTTAGCAGCACATGTGAACAACCTACAGCTCCTGGGCTACATGCAGCTTCCGCAGGCCTTCCCTCCAGCCTGTCTGTTTGCCCACCCCCAATTCACCTGTATCCCATTCTTCCCTTAGCACAGAGTTCTATTTACATGGGGAGGAGGATGCAAGAGGATGACTCCCCATGGATCTTCCTCCCCATTGCAGTTGTGCTCCTCTCAGCTCGCCAAACAGATGTTCAATAGGGAGAGGAGAGTGTGATTGCTAGCCCAGTCAGCTGAGGAGCAGGGAACGTGCACAGTGGAACCACTGAGATGCCCTGCCCACAACCTAGCTGACGGACACTAGGAAGAAATGTGCCAATCAGCTCTACCCAGCACCAATGAACTAATATGGGGGGAGGCACATAATGGAAGCTCTGCCTGTTGAATGTTTTCCTCTTCCCTGCTGCCTTCCTGTGTGTGTGTGTGTGTGTGTGTGTGTGTGTGTGTTGGCAAGTTTGTGGGGGGCAGGGAGCTGTTTGCATATGTGCACATGCATATGCATAAGTGACCTGCCACCAATGCAGCCCTGGAAACCCACCTCTGATTACCATATAAATACGTTCGTGCGGGCAAAAAATTCACAGTGGAATTAAAAGGTCAAAAGGCATCTTAATGTGTGCATTTGTGACTGCTGTTGTTTGATACTATGTAGTAGTAGTAATAATAATAATAATAATAATAATAATAATAATAATAATAATAATAATAATTTTATTTATTCCCCACCCATCTGTCTGGGTTTCCCCCTCTACTCTGGGCAGCTTCCAGCAAAATAATAACAAATGTCAAATATTAAAAACTTGATACAGGGCTGCCTTCAGGTGTCTTCTAAAAGTTGTGTAGTTCTTTTATCTCCCTGACATCTGATGGGAGGGTATACTATCAGATGATCAGACAGGGGTAGAAAAGAGTGTGCTGGGTTAAGGCTGGACCACATCTTCCCACCTAAAAGAATCGCCTTCAGAAGCCCTTTACAACTCCAGTTTCCTAGGAAATGCAGGGTCCATTGGCTTCTGATCTTCATGAGAGTTGCCTTTAGCTCAAATCAATATGTGAAAACCACAACATTAGTGAGCCGCCTTCTGATGCACTCAAGGTTTTCTGGATTGGGGCCAAAAGTAATGATTTTTTAAAAAATAATAATTAAAGTCATATCCACATAGATGGAGGACTAGAATTCTAGCTAAACCCATTTCTGCTGTCCATCAATGCAAAGGAACTGAGGTCAATCCTTGGTTTTAGCGAGTTAAATGGAATGTCAGATTTTATGCCTAGTATATATCTATCATCTGTTGTGTGTGTTTTCCTAGTTCTGGCTCAAAAGAGGCAAGCCTAAATCATTCTGGATCTCTGGATTCTTTTTTCCACAAGGATTTTTGACAGGTAAATATTCACTATTCCCTCTGTTTCTGATATTCTGCCACAATGACTGCATCAAAACAGTACCACACATATATAGCACAGGAGGTACCCACAGATTTAAGGAAACCTCAAGATGATTTGCAGAAGTACAAACAAACTTTTGCAGAGGAAGACCCTAAAGACTGCATGTGCCAACTATAGTCTTTTTCTGAAGTAGGTAGTGGGGAAGAGATTGAATCCATCAAACTTTTGCAGAGGAATCCAAACAGCTGATCAATTAGATTTTATTTGTTAAAATGGAACACTTGGGTACATTGGATTCCCATCCAACAACAAATGTGTGTAAGAGAGACTGTTTCTTTGCACTTATGTAATTGTATTCAACTAACACAGCGCGGGTGGCGCTGTGGGTAAAAGCCTCAGCACCTAGGGCTTGCCGATCGAAAGGTCGGCGGTTCGAATCCCCGTGGCGGGGTGCGCTCCCGCTGCTCGGTCCCAGCGCCTGCCAACCTAGCAGTTCGAAAGCACCCCCGGGTGCAAGTAGATAAATAGGGACCGCTTACTGGTGGGAAGGTAAATGGCGTTTCCGTGTGCTGCGCTGGCTCGCCAGATGCAGCTTTGTCACGCTGGCCACGTGACCCGGAAGTGTCTCCGGACAGCGCTGGCCCCCGACCTCTTGAGTGAGATGGGCGCACCAACCCCAGAGTCTGTCAAGACTGGCCCGTATGGGCAGGGGTACCTTTACCTTTACCTTTAACATTTACTCAGAGCAGAGTCATTGAAATTAGTGCCCCTTACTAATTTAGGCCCATTAATTTTAAAGGATCTATTCTGGGCAAAAGTTAGCTAAATGCAACACACATCCTCTTATTTGAATTGGACATTCGTATATAGAACAAGCAGGAAAATAATGTCTCCATTTGAATTGTCTTTGAATTCTAATGTTAATATGAATGACTCTTTATTGTATTTTGTGTTCTGAATTTTAAAAGTAATAAGAAAATTAAATAAAAATGTGAATGCAGCAATTCTGAGTGAACTAATAAGCCATAATAAGCATTTATGTGTTCTGTTCCAAAATAGTATGCTTTCATCTTTTCTTTGTTTAATTAGTTACTTCAGCATAGTGGTTTATAATGATTCAGTGTTCTATGAAAAAAGTTTGAAAGTATGGAAATTAAACAATCAGCTACTATTTTGGTTTGGTTTCTAGTAATAAATGTGTCAATGCTTTTCTTTTCTGTGAATGCTATCCCAAATTCTAGTTAGTCTCTCCCTGAATAATTATTGTTGTTGCTTTTAAAATGTGTCCCTCTTATCTTTTTCAGGTACTCTTCAGAATCATGCTCGAAAATATAACTTGCCAATTGATGAGCTTAGCTTTAGTTATAACATGATCCCTGTCTATCGAGATCAAATGCAAGTTGCAGAAGCTTCAAAGTTTTGTCCGTTTGGACACGACTTGCCAATGGATGCTGAGGTACTTAAGTTCCTGTGTTTGTGAACAATATTCGATTACAAAGAAAGAATATATTATTCTGGGTCTTCAGAACATGCCTCAATCTGTTTTGATATTCATTCACACTTTCATCTGGAATTTTCACAAGTCTGTGTTTTGTTTTGTCACCACTGATGCGGAAATATATATATCTCAGCCATCAGCAGATACTTACATTCACTCTGTGTGTTCCATTTAAAAATTAGTGAATCGTCTTTTTCAGCAAAAACAATGAGGCTTTGTCACACAAGTTAATGACGTAGTTAATGGCTGAACTATAGCTGCAAACCTAATCATAACTGCTTAGAAGTAAGTCCCACTGAATTCAGCTGTGCTTGCTCCATGTAAAATAGGGTTGGGATTGTAGCCACTCATGCTGCCTCACAGTTAAGATCCTGTTCATGGAAGACAGTCTTACTCAGCTATGAGTGCAGAATGTTGCCAACAGGAGCAAGACCCTATTAGCATATGACACCTCTGCTCAGGGATCTGCGCTGGCTGCCAGTTTGTTACTGGGTCAGGTTCAAGGTGTTGTTACTGGTATACAAAGCCCCATTGGCTTGGGACCAGTTTATATACGGGGTCACCTTATGCATGCATATGTTGAAGTGTTTCAATCTCTTTTTAGTCTTCTGTTGATTTGAATTGTTTTTAGCTCCTAGTTTTTAATGATAGTTTTCTATTAATTGTGAACTAAGAGGTTTTAAATATATATACATACAGGGTGAGTCCTTTAAAAGAGACCCCGTGGACACAGAGTGCACATGTTCCACAGGGCCTCTTTTAAAAGACTCACCCTGTGTATAATAAATAAATGGGTAAGTTCTTACAAAAAGGGAGCATGTTATTGCCGAGAGATGAATAGTTAGATCAGCTTTTATGATTAAGTTTATTTTTGTTGGCTACTAGACTTGAGTCTTATGGGTTCCCCCCCCCAACCTCTTGATACTACTTTCAGCTGCCCTCTCCTGAAGATGGTGTGTTGGTCCATGGCATGTTTATGGATGCCAGTCGCTGGGACGATGAGGAGATGGTTATCGAAGATGCCTTGCCTAGGCAAATGAACCCAGTGTTGCCGGTAGTGCATTTTGAGCCACATCAGAATTATGAGCCAGACCCGTCTCTGTATCATGCGCCACTCTATAAAACGGGAGCAAGAGCAGGAACCCTGTCCACCACAGGTAACTGTTTCTTTAATGAAAATGATGGGAAGCATATAATTTTAATTAGTTTTGTACATCTGAGCTATTAAAAGTCATCTGAGCTATTACAAGTAGGCCATGGCTCTTAAGTAATTTAAAATATTAGGGTGAGCTTCTCAGCTCGATCAAAATTGGGGCTGGCAGCTATGGTCAAAAGCATGTAACCTACATTTTCTCATAACAGCCACATAAAGTTTAGTGAGCTTCATATCCCAAACTCTCCTAGATGGCAATTGCTGCCACTGTGGCCACTCACGTGGCAACGAAAGAGACCTCCCTGACTGCCACTGTGCTCTCTTCCCACCCCTTCTCATCTGTGGCTGCTGTGGCCGTGGTGGGAGTGGGATTAGGGTGCATTTACCTCGGTGTATGTCCCTTTTGCCGCTTTCCCTGGTTTCCAGAATGCTGGGAAACGTGTTTTCCCAGGGGCACCCAAATATTGTTGGTTTCCCTGGGAAGGTTGCAGACAAGCCATAGTAGGGAAAGGAGGGGCTTCTGATGTTGCACCAACCCCTGGGGAAACTGCATTCCCCAGGGACTGCTTTGGCCTTATGCACAGCTATGCAAGGCACCAGGCACCGAAGAGGCGAAGGAGGAAGCCTGCCCTTTTGCCACCAAAGCACACCACTGCCTGGGAGTGGAGGGAAGACCGCTGGTGAGATGGAAGGGGACAGAAAATGTGGGTGGGAGAATCAGGTCTGTTGGTATCCTAGCCCTTATATTCAGGTTGCATTCAGTCTTAATGGAATAACTGAGTTGAACTACTTATTCCAGATTTCATGTACTATACATTATACAGGTTTTTATGGTTACTAGCTTTAGAGCCAGTGGACACATGGTAACAAAGTTCTTGTTACTTTTTGAATTAGGTCATTCCACCAATTTTGTGGTCACCGTCTTATTGCCTTCCAAAAGGCCAAGTGACTATTGGATCTCCAAAGGCTCTGCTTTGCTTTGCCAACTGAACGAATAGTTGGGACTTGGTTGCTGTCCACCAGCATAAGTCTACGTTGTGCTCGCACCATATGGCAGGTGCAGAGTTGTAAAGTTACATCAGCGCCGTGCTCATCACATTGGTATGCTATATAACCACACTGTCAGAACTGTTCCTCCCTTTCAATTGATTTTTTATTTGCATTAGACTTCATGAATAAGTTGGATGTAGTGTTCATTTCCCACTGCTCTCCTTTGCTTTTCATTTACTGCTTTTATATTTTATGCATTGGTAGTACCTTTTTTTTTCTTTTTTTAATCCTACTCCTATGGTATGTTCATGTTTCAAATGAAGAAGCATGCTTTGCATCAAAGGGATAACATTGTGAATCCTGTCCTGTAAGCTTTTATATCTTGGTTTCTTTGCGAATGCAAATTGCTTATAATGGGAAAAGTTTCTAAGAAAAAAAAAATTGCAATTGGCAATTGAATGGCTAATTCCATTTTGTCTGAAAAATTTATGCAATAAACGTTTCCTTTTCACACACACGTGCACACCATAATAGTTATTGGAAGGGGAAGGAAATAGTTACCTAAGCAATGCTTGCTTGTCTCCATTTTCAATATGACTTGGCAGCTTGCAAAAAAGTTGGGAAATGTTACATTTGGCAATAGGTCCAATAATAACAAACTCCTTTACTGTACTCACTTTTGTATAAACTTTGTTCTTCCCTGTATAGAAGGCATATGGCATAAGTAGTGTCAACTCATCATATGATGATGACAATTGTCACATCAGTATCTGGTCATCAGAAGCCCTTATCAGGTGACTGATGTCATGAGAAAATATTTAGGCTGCAGCCTTGACCTCTGGCTGGTAGTGGCAGGGCTGGATTGAGGTGCACTGGTACTGCCCTGCCACTCACACTGGCCAGAATGGAGAAGAGGAAATGCCCCATGCCTGTGCCAGTTTAAAGGCTGGCACATCTAAGAGGCCCAACTTGGACCCATTGTGCCACATGACAACACTAGGGCTGGCTCAGGATCCATTCCGGGGCGTTCCAGTGGCAGGAATACCACCTTGGGGCGCTTCTCACCACTGGGCTCCCCCACAAACAGAACCAGTGGAGTCAGGGACCAACCTCCTCTCCCAAGTACTGCAGTTCATGGGTTTGGATTGCTCTCCCCTGCAGTAGTTATAGCTTTCAGCAGTAGAGCTCTCCACCATCTTAATGGGCTTATAGGTCAGCTGAATGCTCCCTTACACACTGCAGTCTATGACAAATAGTTCCTTACACAAGGGCATTTCATGTGCATCCAAACCTTTGCTCAGATACACATAATCAGGTGCATGTTCATGTAGGCATCTGAATAACGATCATTCTCAATCCAGCAAGTGATACGCATTATGCTTTCTAAACGTTTGGGACTATGTACATCCTAACAGGCTAGAATAAATAAGCATTAGACCAATACAATTTAATGAAATTTGATTATGTATACAAACACATTTGCGGCTTTAATGCTTAACTTAGGGAAAGGTGATAAGTTGTCATTCCTATGAGTATGTTGGACACTGAAAAACATTTTGAAGATATTCCCGGGGCAAGCTGGATAAATATTTCAGACCATCACAATGGTGATAAAAGCTAAAACTTGCCATTTATTTGGCAAACCGCAATATCATTCAAGGCAAAAGTGATACATTACCATAGATGAACTTTGCGTCAAGATGCAAACAAAGATATTGAAAACGACACATAACGTGTTTAAGGAAATGACAGCAAATAACGTGTTTAAGGAGAGATTTACAAATGCAGCAAAATGTTCACTAGTGTTTTCCTAGTAGCACTTATACTTGACTAATTACTTGGCAACGCATATGTCGTATATCAGGTTTCATCTAATATTTATCAGAGATCATGATCACGAGTACAGGGAGAGGACACTGTTTACAAAACAAGTAACAGAGCCAGGTACTTTAATCCTGTACCTTGTAATCTCTAATATTGGGGGAGACAACTGGATGCTGAAATTCATTCCAACTCCTTTCCTTTATTGAAGTCGGCACACAAAGTGCACTTCCCAATTTTAAAATCTCATTGTTTAACAAAATTAATGGCATCAATTCATAATCCCCAATAACCTTTGGGAGCTTTCTGTTGGTTTCTGAGATCCTTATGTAAAATCTTTTGTAACAGCTTCAATGAAATTTGGAGCAGACATTAGTATTGTGAGCGTGCAGATGATGGCAAAGAGTGAAAACGCCACGAGGCACAATCTGTCTATGACAGCAGCAGCAAACTTCCATTCACTGCAGATTTCTTCCCCTTCGTCCTGTTTTCGGAAACGGGCTGCAATGAACTGAACTTCTTCCAGGATTTTCACAATCACTGGGATAGTGTCCATTAAAACTTTCCTTTGAGTAAGCTCAGCATCTTCAGGTGAAGAACTGGGACCTTTCCCACCCTTATCGCTCATATCACTGTTCTGTGGGCAGCAAGGGTTTTCCATGACATGGTAGCTGTAGATCACGTTGCCGTTGCTAGATTGGTGTCCTGGTAAGACATTCATTTCTACGCTGCTGACGCTTGACTGGTGTCTAGAGTGGCTGTATTTGCAAGAAAGGGGTCTTAAGCTCTCGCCAGGTTTTTTCATTCTCAAAAACCAAGCACACCAGTTCAGCAGAACTACACGAACCTGAAAAAAATACAGAAACTATCAGCACATTTCTCAGAAGCTTTGAAAGACCAACTTTACAACAAACACTAATTGCACCAAGAAGCATCAGGGAAATGTGTTTTGCAAAGGGATTTTGCCATTCTATAAATTTCTGTATGATGCGTCATAGATCATGACTATCTAGAATGAAGCAAAGATGTCAGGAAAAAACAATTTTTGTATTAACTGTGCTTCTACTAGACTTTTATGTTTCAGGCCACTAATCTGGAAAATAGATGCCTCAGGTGCATTGCAAGAGCTCTTTTTATAGTTGTAGTGGAAGCAGTCTCTATTGAGTACTTACAAGAAATTAAAATTGGTTAAGAAACTTAACTTCCAGAAAGTGATTAAATTATTGAAGTCAAAGAATTTAAACAGGGCTGAACTGTTATCAGTCTTAATCCTTTAATGTATAGCAGTGTGAAGGAGTATTCTATTTATAAAGTCTCTTGGATTATCTCATGTAGGTGATAGTGGTATAGATTTCTCTGGTAACTTGTATAATAACAGATTACACCATCTCTATTGAGTATCTTGTTTGAGGAACCTCATGCTTTGTTGAGAGCTAATTGAATCAAAATCTTGGAAAGTGGGACCTTGTGTCCAGCCCCAAGGGAAATTAGATTAATCAACTACATATCAACCATGAAGAGGGATCTCTCACTTGCAGAATAGTTTCCTGACACAGCTAGACAAATAGCTCTCATCGGTAAGGACCTAGCCTTGAATTTTAATTGCTTACCTCAAACCAATAGTTTTAGCATTCGAATAAATGCAATAGAGAAACAAAATGTTGTACTATACCCCCATGTAACATTAGCCTGTGGCTGCTGCTTCTACTTTGCAAGTTTCCCTTGGGAATGGGCAACGAGAGAAGACATGGGGCGGAAGTTCTGGCAACCCTTTTCCCCAGTGTTCAGTCTGCCAGCAGGATTAGAGTCCCATGTTAATAAATAGTTCTGAAAACCTGCTTGGCCAATAGGAGCTTCATGAGAAAAGAGTCTGCTATAGTGGGGTAGGAGAGCTGAAAATAATGCCAATATATTTCACATCCAACGACCCCCTGTGGTTTCAGATAGTACATGGGTAAAGGTACCCCTGACAGTTAAGCCCAGTCGTGTACGACTCTGGGGTTGCGGTGCTCATCTCTCTTTACTGGCTGAGGGAGCTGACGTTTGTCCACAGACAGTTTTTCCGGGTCATGTGGCCAGCATGATTAAGCCGCTTCTGGCAAAACCAGAGCAGCACACGTAAATGCCGTTTACCTTCCCGCCAGAGTGGTACCTATTTATCTACTTGCACTGGTGTGCTTTCGAACTGCTCAGTTGGCAGGAGCTGGGACCAAGCAACGGGAGCTCACCCCTTCGTAGGGATTTGAACCGCCAACCTTCGAATCGGCAAGCCCTAAGGCTCAGTGGTTTAGACCACAGCGCTACCCGCATCCCTTACATGGGTAGATGAGTCTAAAAAGCCCGGGACACAAATTTTCATGACTCTCTAGCGACTATGGTGGCTCATTTACCAGAAGTAATATCTGGGGGTGTTGCAAGTGGGGCTTGCATGTGTGCCCCTGCCCCCACCTCTGGTTTAACCCTAGTATTACAATAGAACCTTAAACTTGCTTGCAGGAAGCAAGGATCCATCGTTATGTTCAGAAGATGACAATTTTTTCCATGGAGTAATTCCCAGTTTGAACCCTTTGCAACTAAGGAGGTGGGTTCATAGGAGATCCCCAAATCTGTTATTTGAAACTAGGCATACCTCTAGAGGCAGAATTTGGTACCTGGCAGGTTCCACACGGGTGAAAAGAAGTACCTGGGATAACAGGCCACTGACACCTTTCAAGCATTCAGGTAGGTGAAAGAAAAGGTGAGGACTGGGAGATTGTTTTCAATCTATTCCTGGTAGATAGGAGCACTAGGAGGGAGGGGAGTGGGTCATTTCCTGTGTGCTTGGAAGATACTGTGAAGACTGCTAGGAAATGCAGAAATGAGGCCATTACACCAAGTATAAAGGATTTTAAAAGGGATGGGTGCTTGTTTTCAGTCCCTGCTCCACACTATTAATAAAGTAGCCCAGAATCCTGGATCTTCACAACAACAGAAAATGGCCAAAGGATTGGGTCTCTTTAGAGCTCAGATTAATAGAAGCTCTAGCCTGATACTGAAGGATAAAGGTATGGCCTTTCTCAAAAGCTCTATTGGCACGCATTGATTGTTGAAGCGAGTGAATTCAGTTCTACTGATCTTTTTTCTGATCTATATCAAAAGTGCTCTCGGGCTTGAATCTTTTTTACTCCTACAGATCGCAATGGAACAAGAAGCAGCAATCCAAATAAGTGAACCATACTTTGATACCGCATCTAAATTATTTGAGAAATTTCCCTAACCCTACTGCATATATAACAATTGTCTAACCTCAGCACACACAAAGAAACTACAAAGTTCTTTTAAAAAATTGTGTTATGGAATAAGGGCGATTTCTAGCAACAGAGAAGACAAATTACATACTTATCGAATTCCCTACCTACTCAAGCTTATGTAATCATTACCTGGAGGGTAGGCTTTGTAAAAAATGCCCGAGGTGAATCATTATCTCACTAATAATTGGAGTAAATGTTGCTAATGATGTTTATGTCCAATAAATGCAAACCCACATACTGGCCAGAATCCAAAGATCCATGTGAGCTTTCAACTTGCTTTTTTCCTCAAACAGTGCCATGTTGTAAGTAGAGAATTTAAAACAAGAAGGAGGGGAAATTGCCTTAGTGAAGATCAGCCATATGACAAAGGCAGCTGTATCTTTATAGACAATTTGGTCAAAGGACTCCACTTTGGGTTAGACCACGGGTGCCAAACACAAGGCCCGCGGGCCGAATCCAGCCCGCCAGACCTTGTCATGTGGCCCGTGTAGCCACCGCCGGCCGCCAGCCTTCACCTTTTATTCTCGCTTTTTTTTTCTACAGTGTGTCGCTCTCTTTCCCCCCTTCTCATTACTATTGGCTCGGCTCCTGGAAGCCGGGCGACCAATGGCCGCGCTCAGAGGAGTCTCGCGGGGAAGCAGAGGCCCACGTGACTCGCATGCCGGCAGCCGGCTGAGCGAGCGCATTAGGTACGGAAGCCGGGAGCCAAGATGGAGGAGTACGCGCGCGAGCCTTGGTGAGGAGCCGCATTTCCGCCTCCTGCTTCTCCCGGGAGAGACCAAAAGCGGGACGGAGGGGCAGCGGGTTTGGTCCTTAGCAGTCAGGGCTGGGAGACCCGCTTAGCCTTCCTTTTTTCGGGACCAGCAGCAGGCAAGTGACCTTGGGGAGCCGCGAGTGGGTCAGTCGCCGCCGCCTGACCGGTTGCAGGGGCTGGTGAAGCCTCTCTTGGCCGGGGCGACGGGGAGCGCCTTGCTTCTGCCTTGGCCAGCTCCCTTGCAGGTGGATGAAGTACCCGATTCCAATGGATCCGAGAGACGCGGGGTGGGCTGAAGTTCCCTGTTTCCGGCAAAATGGGCAGGTTCATTTTGTCCTTTGGCGGAACGCAGTTGCAGAAAGGAGGCCATCTTTTTGCTAATTTGGAAGCTCCTCGGAGTGCCCTTTTAATCTCCCATTTAGCAACTCGGATTTACATGGCCATAACTGGCTATAAGTGAAGGTGCTCTGCAGGTCCATGGGGGCAATACTGGCCAGTTTCTCGTTCGTCCTTCACCTATGTTTCCAATTTGCTGAGGCTTTGTAGGAAATTGCTGGACTGATACCACCAGTGCATTATGTGTATTCTTCAGCAACATGGTGCATTCTCAGGTTACACTTAAAAGCGGGTTGGTTTAAGAGATGCTGAGTGTACACTTTTGCTTTATAAGATTAAAAACGCATTGTAGGACTATGCAAACAAAAAATATAATACTGCAGAACAGCGGTATCACCTTGCCAGCACTTTATGGATGAGGTTGCTAGATCCACTGTACATGGATTGGGGTGGGGAGATAATAAAGAGTGGACACATAGTCCTACAGATACAACCGGCCCTTTGAGGGTGACCAAACTGCTGATGCGGCCCCCGATAAATTTGAGTTTGACACCCCTGGGTTAGACATTATCTACCCTATGTAAATTTAAAATCTTCCTTGGGTAGACACACACGTAAATCCTTTTCTTGTTTTCTTGATAGGTGGTGGTGGTGTCTAACCTTTTTTGATCTGAGGGCCACATTCACCTCTGGCTAGTCTTCCAGGGTAGCCAAATGCCAGTAATGGTTGTGGTGACCTCCACTCGTTCTGATACACAGGCATATAATACGTACAAGAATATAGCCCCTCTTCCTCAGCTCACCTATGAAGGTCAGCTGTTGATCAAGATGAAGTTACTGTCGCCCCTCTACTCATCAAAAGATGGATCTGATGGCCCAGTAGTAGGGCATTGTGTATCTGCGTTAGAGCATTTGGCTCTGCCCATCCTAGGACTGTGCCTATTTTTAAATATATATATATTTGCCACCACCAAATCAGTGGGGTCTTCCTCCAGAAGGGGGAAGGTGCTTGGGAGGCTGGATCAGGCCCCTGAACTGGAGGTTAGCAACTGCTGTCCTATGCATCATGCTTTGAAGTATTTTACAATAACCGAGGAAGATTTAATGGCCCATTGTTGTGTGTGACATTCTGCAACCACAGCAGCACGAGCACCCAAATCATTCTCTTTCCTATCCTGATGTTTCTCCCTGTTTTCTAGGCAATTTGAAGTTGCTGTAAGAAGCGATGGGTGTTGCTCAGTTCTCTCAGAAAACTCTGGAAATCCTGTGGTACATTTAAATTCTACTGCTGCCACTATCATTTGTGCTGGAGCTCATGATAGACTCTACCCCTGCTGCCACATTAATACATTACCCAGGGATTTGAGGTTGCCTTATTAGAGTAGACTGTCCTTTTTAAATACTTGTGAATGCCTTGTAAGTATTTGGAGGGTCTCAGTGAAACATTCTCAATAAAAGAGGGGTGATCTGATCCCCAACTTATCAGGTAAAGGGACCCCTGACCATTGGGTCCTGTCGTGACCGACTCTGGGGTTGTGGCGCTCATCTCGATTTATTGGCCGAAGGAGCCGGCGTTCAGCTTCCGGGTCATGTGGCCAGCATGACTAAGCCACTTCTGGCGAACCAGAGCAGCACATGGAAACGCCGTTTACCTTCCCACCAGAGCAGTGCCTATTTATCTACTTGCACTTTTGGGGCATGCTTTCGAACTGCTAGGTTGGCAGGAGCTGGGACAGAGCAATGGGAGTTCACCCCGTCACGGGGATTCGAACCACCAACTTTCTGATCGGCAAGTCCTAGGCTCTGTGGTTTAACCCACAGTGCCACCCACGTGGCGGGTAGGGTTATCAGGTAGGGGCAGTTAATTGGAAGTACAGGGAGATTTAGATTAGATCCACTTTTGGCTCAGGGTGCCTACGGCTGGTTGTTAGGGGAAATAGGTACAGTCAAACCTCAGTTCCCAAATGCCCCCGTTTTGGGACGTTTTGGCTCCCGAATGCCGAAAACCGAGCAGTAAGTGTTCAGCTTTTCGAACGTTTTTTTGGAAGCTGAACGTCTGATGAGGCTTCCGCTTGAGTCCATGAAGCTCCGCCAGCCAATCAGAAGCCATGCCTTGGCTGTCGAACATTTCGGAAGCCAAACGGGCTTCCGGAACAGATTACATTTGACAACTGAGGTTTGACTGTACCACACGCGCTGCGCTAGCACAACCAAATTCACGGAGGAAAGCACTATTAGCCCTGACAGATCACCAGATTCTGGGGACAAACAACAGAGGAAGCCCTTGTTGACTTAATGTTTCATTGGTAAGCTTTGCAGAAGTACCCAAACTTCTGGAACCAGAATGCTGAACTGGATTCACTTTTGGTCTCTCCCAGTGAAACTTTCTCCTTCAAAACAGCTTTTCCCTGCAGGGTTCCAGTCCCATGTTTGCAAGGTGAATACAAGGAAGGAAACCCAGATGGTATGCATCTGGTAGCATGGACTAAGCACTGATGTCCTTCACTGGGAAGTTCAACAATAGCTAGTAAAGTTATCTTCCGAATTTAAATGAGACTCTGTAAACAGACTGTCTAGCTCCTGAACTTTCAGAGAACATCTGTGACTTTGAAATGAACTCTACAACCAAAGGCTATCTAGAAGCTATTGCTCAGATTCCCACAAGGCCTCCTGCAGTGACATGTAATAGATACCAACAGGAATAACTCTTGGCATTCCTGCCTGCAGCTCTTGATTGCATCATAGCGTTCAGCTCCCAAGACATCAATGGAGCCTATTGAACAAGCATAAAAAAGCACTAATGTGGCCCTGGTGGTGAATTTTTAATGTTAAAAAATTTCAAAATATTATAAGCTGACACACGAAATGAACTTATTATATGGGATGAAGCAACTGTTGGGGCAACCGCACAATATGAGGTCACTGATTCTTCGAAATGATATTTATGTAATTAAAAAGCTGTCCGTAGTTTGTAATTAAAAAGTTATCCCTACTTTACAGGCTTGAAAAGAGAAAGGGGGGGGGGACCACCACAGGCTTAAAAAGTGGATTTGTCTCATGGACCTAAAGTCCCAAGACTAGTGACTCTCTTTGACAGGGCCTGATTTACCACTAGAAAGCATGGCTCCAAGTAGCTTTCTGCTTATCCCACGCTTTCTAGACACTGGCCGAAAGGTTTTGCCCTTTCCCTGGGAAAACCCACTCTTTAGTGATAAATCAGAGCCAACGTTAATCCAGAGAAAACCCAGTTGTCGTTGGCTCTGATTCAGCACTAAAAAATGGGTTCCCCCAGGGGGAAGCCGTGGGTCAAGGGCAAGTATGGATGAGCCCTGAGTCTCCCTGTGCCTTCAACTTTTTAGAACCCACAAAATCACAAAAGGATCAAGAAATTGGCCCCGTATAAAAACTCAGCTGACCAAGTCTTCCCATAATAAATAAGGGCACAAACTAGCACAACATTCATTTTAGCTGGACAGATGTAGCTCATAGGTTAAATAAAAATCTACTGAAATTAAAAATTGTTCCTAGAGATTAGTTAGGCACACAAAAAATTAACTTCCTTTGTACTGCAATATGTGAATGAGTGCTGAAATGAATTTGAGGAAGGAGAGTTCTAGTCAAACTATGTTTTTATCCTAGTACAAGGATTAGCACAAGGGGATTCCCTGCTCTCCCCCCCCCCAAAAAAATCTGTTCTGTGGGAATGGGGGACCCGCAGAATAGATTTAGGGCATGTGTAAGGGAAGGAGAGTTGGAGACGGTTCAGTTGCATAAGAAGAAATCCCTGTGCTGACAGAGCAATCTGCTTAGCGCTACAGTGAACACAGCCCTCACTATTTAAAATAAAAATAAAAATAAATCAATTTTAAAATGTATGCTTCACAAGAGAAATGTATGCTTTACCATGTAGATGATAAAATGGCAACCCAGTTGAGACGTTCATATGTAAAATGAACAGAGCCTGAACAAACTTAAAGCTTGATTTGCAACTTGAGTGGATTCCAATTAGAAACAATACTGGGATTTCTGACATTACCTATCCTTTTAATTATTCTTTCAAATTATTTTTAAAAAGCAGAGGAACCATGAAAGACCGTTCAAAATGACAGTATTCCTCTCTAAAACATTCTTGTTATAATATCTGTTGAAATACAATGTTTCCAGTGTTCAATATAGTTTCTAAATTTACTTATTTCTTCCTTGCCTTTTTGGAACATAACCAAATGCAAATGCAATTATTCAATGTATTCAAACAACTTTTTAGGCACTCCTCTATACTTGGCCTCGCAGTATGTTGTTTCTATGCTATTTACACTCCTTTGCTGGCAGCCATTGTTGTAATATTGGTGTTAATATTATTTAAATTCAAAGTCAGGGCAAGTGGGAAAGGGGGGATTCATTCCATTCCCCTGCTTGCTGCTGAACAGATGGCCAGCTCCATTTCAGAAAATATTATCCCAGCCCTAGATTGGACTTTTGATCCCCAGCTAATACACCTGCACGACTATTTGCATGCCTATTTTCTCTTGCTGGATCAGGGCAGTGAACTTTATAATCAACCCATATAACTGGCAACATGCAAATTAACAGGGCTGTACATAATTGCTGCAATTAATTAGCTGCTAATAGCTAAAACGAAATAGCCAACATCAAGGCAAACTGCAGAATGTCCTTGCAAAAATTCATTGCAGGTAAAATTTATGCTGGTTAACCTCGAGTGCCACTTAATTAAGCAGTGGGATTTTGTTGGTTAGTGCTGTTCTTGAGGCAGCTCCTCCATCCCTCTTAAAATCGGTTATTTTTCAAGGTGAAAAATAATCACAGAACAATATGCAATTCATTATAAACACAAATGAAATCAAGTCAGCTCTCGGCTCCGTAGGAGAGACTATTTATGAGTGGAAGAGAAGCTTTTGAGACGAGAGTGGCAGAGAACCAAATTTCCAGGAAGAGAATTCATACTCCTCCATCGATGGGGAATATGTTAGGAGGTCTTTCTTACCTAGCAAAGAGCTACGGGAAGGCCTGTGAAAGAGACAGGTAACACAGCCAACAAGAAGCCTAGCAAGAGAACAGCAGTGCTGATGTGACGTGAATCACAAGAGCAACAGTCCCTTCAGCCGTCTTGGTTTGTATGAGTGAAGCAACTTCTCAGTATTCTGTTGAGGCGCCCTTTTGCACAGCTACAGAGATGAGTCTACCTTCTACCTCTTCCAGACTACAAGCGAACATCCTCTTTATGATGTAGGCCTCCTGCATGTACCAATTACTATTCCATCCCAAATTCACTCTATTCTGAGCTGCACGAGGACAGCAATGCCAGAATCTCAGTGCAATCCTCAAGGCTTTTGGAAGGTAATGCCCGGCCCCGCAATCTTGTAAGCACAGAATTTCTAACTATTTTATTTCCACTGAAACACATAGGGTATAGGGCAGTATACAATTTTATTATTATTATTTCCCTTGAGTAGCCAGTCATTTTAATGATTGCGTCATGTTGCGCCCCCAGGGAAGTTTGATTTCACCACTGGAGGTGCACTTCATTGTCTCTTGAGACAGACAGATACAGCAAGATGTTTTAAAACGTCTTATTTATATAAAAAAATTATATACTACTGTATATAAAAATATAATAACAAGAGTGGTTTACAACCATGATACATAAAACCATACAATCAAAAGCTTGTAAAAATGTTAAAACCAGAAAGCAGCTAACTATTAAGCTATTGTAATGGTTTGTAAGTGGGAGGCATATGTATACTTTTACAAATAAGCAAATAAATATAAGCCAGGGACTCAAGTGGCCAAGTTGCCATCCATGATTTTCGAGAAGCCTACACACTCTGGATGGGTCACAAATTGTGCAGGCTTAGTCGAAAGCAAATGGGAGCATATCGTATGTGAGACACCTTGACAGAATTGTGAGCTTCTCTTTAAAATATTCTGTTCTTTCTATCACCTCCAAAACAATTATATATATTTATGCCTGCATGTTTGTTTCTGTCTGCACTTACCCATTGGGGCATCTTCCCAGCTTGAGGGTCGTGATGATGGAACTGAAGAACAAGAACCGTCACCACCACAGATAAGCCGACAATGACCATGATGCTTGCAAAATATTGTGCTGTGCATTAAAAGAGGGGAGGGAGAAGATAACAAATAGTTACTTAGCCTTTGGGGGCTCCCAGAGCACTTGGCAACTTGGTTGGATTTTTACAGCCTTGACAGCACGGTAAATGACATAAGAATATGCAGTGTATCGTGCATTGCAAAGTTATAGCCATTAAACATTTGTCATTTTAACATGCTTTAAAAAGAAGAAGCTAGAAACAAAATATCTACATGCTTCCTGAATTTAACGGGATGCATCCTCTTTTAGTCTTTTCCTAAGTGGTTGTGTTATACCACTAATTACAGAATATAGACAATGTATCAATGTATTCTGTGTGCGCGCCCTGCCTTTAGGTTGGCAACTTGTGGCCCTGTCTTCATTTTATGGGGACGGGACAAGGGGAAATGGGGAGAGCAGAAAGTGAGGCAAAAAAGGAGGTACCCCACTAGCCTTGCCTAATGGTAGCAGGTACACCTGACCAACCACACCTGAGGTTCACCCCACCCCCCCATCCTGCTTCAGGTACTCGTTGCCATAATTGTGGACATCCATAGGTTGAACATGGGAGAAACACGCATGCAGCCAGAAATGCTTTGAAGGTTTGTACTTTAGCAGCTGATCGCATAGTGGAAGTAGCAAATCGCTTTTCCTTTTAAACTCATTTACCCCCAGAGTCAGGTGCTTAGTTACAGTAAAAATAAAATAAAATATGCAAATAACCACTACCACACGAATAAAACAGGCTGCCTAGTCTTCAGAATTCTCTAATATTCCACAGATGAAAGTAAAAACCCACTATTGTGTATTTGAAGTGTGCTTATTTGTCCAGGAGAAATCACTGTTCGAGGCACTTGGACTTTGCTGAAGGCTCATCTCTGCCTCTGGTACACTGAATTGATTTACTCAGCAGCACCAGCATATATTAATGTTTTGCTCCAATTATCCCTATTTATCTACCACCACTCATAGATTTAATTCAATTTGTTGTGGCCCTGGGGAGGAAGCTGGATTCTGAAGAACCATATGAGCACACTAACAACATTTTAGAAAAGATATACCCCCAAGCCTGTTAACTGGAGGAGAGACCAGAAAAGAAAGGCTGTCTCTGGTAAACAGAGAGAATTGAGGTGTATGCAATTCTGGCCCCAGTGTTAATATCAATCCCCAAAGGAGAGAGAAACCTATAAAAAGATCATACCTTATTAGAGAGGTCAGAACTCTGCATTGGCTAAATTTGAACACCACAATAAGTGATAGTTTATCTTGTGAGAAATGAGCCTACTGGCCTCCCCAGGACTGAGGCAATCCCAGTGGTGGAGGAAGGGGGGTGCAGTGGGGGCAGACCACCCCGGGTGTCTTCAGGGGGGGACATTTGGCAGTCGCGGGTGGGTGGTGCGCCGAATGTCCGCCATCAGTGGCTCGCTCCACCCCCAGCTGCAGGGCATATGTGCCACTCCATGCACCCGAGCAGCTGTCTTGTGCCTGGACAGCGTGGGCATATGCTCCACCACTGGGCAATCCCCCTTGCAGTGCATCATGACAAAGAGTTTGGCCACTTTCACTTCTGATTTCAATAAAGCACAATTTAACATTACGTTCTAACCCTAAACTGTGGTTAGCTGTAACCACAGTTCAGTGAAATAAGCCAGCTTCGTAAACTATGGCTTGAAGTTGGCTTGTTTCAAACAAACCATGGTTAAAATTAACCATGATATAATAATAGTAATCTTTATTGCAGTCCAATGACCCATAACATGGATTCAGAATAAAATACAGATTCATACAGACAACCCCCCAGGGAAGGAAGTCCAAAGCGTTATTTGTTTAGTCATGGGTATGATTGACCATGATATGTCAAACAGATGACATGGAAGCTGAGATTAATCATCAACAACAGTCATACCTCGGGTTGAAGTAGCTTCGGGTTGAAGTAGCTACGGGTTGAGCATTTTTGGGTTGCGCTCCGCGGCGACCCAGAAGTAACGGAACACGTTACTTCCGGGTTTTGCCGCATGCGCAGACACTCAAAATGACGTCACGTGCATGTGCGGAAGCGGCGAATCACAACCCGCGTGGACTCAGGTTGCGTTCGTTTCGGGATGTGAATGGGGCTCCGGAACAGATCCCGTTCGCATCCAGAGGTACCCCTGTACTACTTGCAACTGCACCAGAGGAGGGAGGTGGACAAGTGTGAAAACCCCAGGAGGAGGCTAGGCTTGTTCTCTCACAATAAACTGTGGCAGTGCCCAAACACAGCCAGTTCCTCAATTCTTTCATGGAATTTCTTCTCTCACAATGCTGCAAAAGCTGGTCTGGCATTGATGGAGCCCAGAGAGATAAGAGGCCAGAATCACACCTTGTTCCGAATTCAACAGCCTCACAACAGCTGTCCCTTGAGAAATGCTAGTCATAACACCATACATGTCTGCATACAAATGGACAGATCCGACAGGGTGGGAAGAATGAAAGAGGTACCACATAACTCTTCAGATTATTTGCTCTATCCCCTTGGAAGACCAAAGGAAATGGCGGGGGATGTCAGAGTCCAAAGCAAATGTGGCACCCCCTCCTTCCTCTCTCTCTCTCTCTCTCTCTCTCTCTCTCTCTCTCTCTCTCTCTCTCTCTTCTCCATTACGTATTATTTTCCCCCTTGCCCCCTGCATGGAATTAGACTGCTTAATCCAGATTTCCTCAACCTCGGCCTTCCAGACCTTTTGAGACTACAGTGGTACCTCGGGTTAAGTACTTAATTCCTTCCGGAGGTCCGTTCTTAACCTGAAACTGTTCTTAACCTGAAGCACCACTTTAGCTAATGGGGCCGCCACGCTGCCGGAGCATGATTTCTGTTCTCATCCTGACGCAAAGTTCTTAACCCAGGGTACTATTTTTGGGTTAGCGGAGTCTGTAACCTGAAGCGTATGTAACCTGAAGCGTATGTAACCTGAGGTACCACTGTACAATCCCTATTATCCCTGACCACTGGTCCTGCTAGCTAAGGATCATGGGAGTTGTAGGCCAAAAACATCTGGAGGGCCGAGTTTGAGGAAGCCTGCCTTAATCCATCTTGACCTTAAGGATTAAAGGCAGCACCTAAATAAGAAACACAAGGCTGAGAGCAATGTTAAATGCAACATGATACCATACATCTAAAGCTTTATGGGAAGTGTAGTCTACCCCTCACAATGCAACAATCCCCAGCACCCTGAACCAAACTACATTTCCCAAGTTTTTTTGGTGGAAGTCATAAGAGCTACCTGGAGGAGACTCTTGAGAGTCCCATGGACTGCAAGAAGAACAAACCTCTCCATTCTGAAGGAAATCAGCCCTGAGTGCTCACTGGAAGGACAGATCCTGAAGCTGAGGCTCCAATACTTTGGCCACCTCATGAGAAGAGAAGACTCCCTGGAAAAGACCCTGATGCTGGGAAAGATGGAGGGCACAAGGAGAAGGGGGCGACAGAGGACGAGATGCTTGGACAGTGTTCTCGAAGCTACGAACGTGAGTTTGACCAAACTGCGGAAGGCAGTGGAAGACAGGAGTGCCTGGTGTGCTCTGGTCCATGGGGTCAGGAAGAGTCGGACACAACTAAACGACTAAACAACAACAACATAAGAGCTACGCAGGCATAAAACTGGCGCAGGTTTCTAATCCAGATAACACCTTGCATATTTGCAACAGCACTGTACAGAAAGCCCTGCTTGCATTTGCCCTCTCCCCATCTGCCTGCATGGCTGGAGGTATTAACTTTTAACGTTTGCAGCTAATGTACAGAAACAAGGAGTTCACCCCCTTGTGCTAATGCGGTGGGCGAGTCACTCCTCCAGCTCCGCTGTAACTAGAGTGCCTAATGAATTTCCATTCTGCTCTGATTCATTCTTTGGAAAGTACACCGCAGGACTGCAAAATGTGTCAGGAAATTGAATTTGGACCACGATACCTGGACGAAAGCCAGGGATGTTGTATGTGATGGATGACAGGTGCCACCTGGAAAAAAAAACTCATCCTTGCCAGAGCTTTAATGCTCTTCTACAATGCTGTTCCACAAGAGCATTAAAAAAAAAAAATGGTATATCAGCCTGCAAGGAGCAAGCAAGGAAAATAAAGCTGCCGCTGCATGCAGTGAGAAAATGAATAAGTCCTAACTCCTCCCCATCGCAAAGGCACTGCCTTGGAGAAAGACTATTTGCAGCCCTGCCTTTCAAGATGCAAAGCCGTTGCACCCAGGGAGGGCAATTGAGAGCATGTAGGTCAGGCGTGTGCAGGGGGAGAGGTCCTTTGGCACATCAGAGGTTGCTGGGCTCAACTGCCCACCATCCCCAGCAAGCATGGCTAAGGACCAGGATGATGAGAGTTGGCAAACCTGCAACATCTGGTGGTGGGATAATGAGTCCCCACAGGTGTCAGAGGTTGTGTCCAGTCTCATCACCTCTCTGCTGGAAGGGGAAGCTTCTTGCCTGCAAGACATGAGAAGGGAACTGCCATGTGCATTGCCAGAAGCAGTGCAGTGCAATGTTGCATTGTTAGAAGTTTATTTAGGGAAGTTAAAAAAAAAAATGACTGATGTTTTAATGTATTTTTAATCTCCTGTTGGAAGCTGCCCAAAGTGGCTGGCGAAACCCAGCCAGATGGGCGGGGTATAAGTATATTATTATTATTATTATTATTATTATTATTATTATTATTATTATTATGCTTCTTACCGATCGTGCCACAGGCCCTGGAATCCTGTTTCTAGAAGTCTATTACTCTATAAACACTGAAGTAGTATTTACTGTATGTGCTCATTCTTTCGACCCTTCATTGTGGGCAGTGGGCAGTAAGATGCATTGGCTTCAATTAAGACAAGGCAAAAAAAATCTCAATTATTTGGAATCACTAAAGACCTCTCAGGGCCTTTCTTCCAACAACAAGTTTTTTATCTAAACCAGATGCTATATTTCTTCATTCTATGCAACTAATTCCCACTACAGTTTTGATGGATCACGATACTTTATTTCCCTCTGTGTTCTAAACTGTTGCTTTTAGCGTTGATTGGAATGGCTGAATCCTTTAGAGATTTCTCTGTTCCAATTATAAGCAAAACTCCCTCTTCGCTGTGTAGAGGCCAAAACAAGTTGTGAATTAAAAAAGAAAAGAAAACCAAAGCTATCAGTTCAGAATTCGACTTCTGGTGATAATATACCATTACAACCATTTCATATTTTTGGTTTTAGCATACAAATGCTGCGTCCGCTAACGATTCCTCAGCAACCTAAGATTTTATTGCCTTTTATGTTGCTTGAGTTCATTATGTGATTAATTGCGCTTGACTCCTAACAGTGTCATGGGACTCCCTAGAAGAAGCAAGGGAAATGGTTCAATTTCCCCGAGTATAAATTTTAAAAAAGCAACAGCAAAAACAAAATAAACCCAAGCTGGTAGACTGGTAGTAGTTAATTTCCATCTGTCAGGGCTTGCCAGGCTACATTTGGCCCAGAAGCTCTATCTCCTGCTGGGGAAGCAGGAATGATGGAAAGACACTAAAACATGTTCCAGATCCTTTTTTTTTTTCCATATTGCTTTTCAAAAGCACATCAGAATGGCTCACAAAGTGTAAGAGTCCACTAGGAGTTTGGCCTTTCGGCCACCTGCAGACCAAGTGTTCCTATTTTCCAGGGACAGCCCCAGATTTACAGAAGCCATCCCAGTTTCTTATTTGAATGCCCTATAGAAGACATCTAGGGAATATTTAAAACAAAATAAAAAAATTCCTTCCAGTAGCACCTTAAAGACCAACTAAGTTAGTTCTTGGTATGAGCTTTCGTGTGCATGCACACTTCTTCAGATACACTGAAACAGAAGTCACCAGACCCTTCTATATAGTGAGAAGGTGGGGAGGGGTATTACTCAGAAGGGTGGTGGGAATGGGTGATTGGCAGATAGCTGTGATGAGCCTGTTGACGACTCTTAACGACTGCAATAGATCTTACAGGAAAAAGCAAGGGGTGAGAAGGTGAAAAATGGCTTTGTCATGTATAATGAGATAAGAATCCAATGTCTTTGTTCAGACCAGGTCTCTCCATGGTTTTAAGTTTGGTAATAAGTTGCAATTCAGCAGCTTCTCTTTCCAGTCTATTTCTGAAATTCCTTTGTAATAGAACAGCTACTTTGAGATCTTGTATAGAATGTCCTGGGAGATTGAAGTGTTCTCCTACTGGTTTCTCTGTCTTTAAGGTGCTACTGGAAGGAATTTTTTTATTTTGTTTTGACTATGGCAGACCAACACGGCTACCTATCTGTAATAGGGAATGTTTTTAATGCTTTACTGTGTTTTTATATATGTTGGAAGCTGCCCAGAGTGGCTGGGGCAACCCAGTCAGAGGGGCAGGATATAAATTAATATATATATATTAATATTATGGAATGATGTTGTTGTTTAGTCATTTAGTCGTGTCCGACTCTTCGTGACCCCATGGACCAGAGCACGCCAGGCACTCTTGTCTTCCACTGCCTCCCACAGTTTGGTCAAACTCATGCTGGTAGCTTCGTGAACACTATCCAACCATCTCATCCTCTGTCGTTCCCTTCTCCTTGTGCCCTCCATCTTTCCCAACATCAGGGTCTTTTCTAGAGAGTCTTCTCTTCTCATGAGGTGGCCAAAGTATTGGAGTCTCAGCTTCAGGATTTGTCCTTCCAGTGAGCACTCAGGGCTGATTTCCTTCAGAATGGAGAGGTTTGATCTTCTTGCAGTCCATGGGACTCTCAAGAGTCTCCTCCAGCACCATAATTCAAAAGCATCAAATAGGACACCTCTGATTCCATCAGAGAAATGTTGGAGGGTATGCAGTGGAGCTTTTTCAGTACCTTGGAGAGTGCTCTTGTTCTGCATTTCCCATCTCACAAATTCTCTGCAGGAAAGCAGTGCCCAGCTCCTGTTGGCCAAACAATATTTTCCTGCTTTTCAGCAGAAGCTTTTGAAATGAATAGCATAAGCATATTAGCTTGTGTGTGTGTGTGTAAGAGAAAGAGGTCTCAGAGTTGCATTGCAATTGGCCTTTCTGTGCAAGTACCGCATGGAGGGTGATCATCTAAGTCCCTTTGGAGCCATTGTTAAAATCTGGACTTTTCTATTTCAAAGTTTTCATCAGGGATCAGGCCACATAGCCTTTTCATTTGCCCACAGAGCACATCTTTGCAACAGCTGAACGTAATGCTCCCTGGCATGTTGGAACGACACAGTCCACGGCTAATTAGCAATCTTGTTTGCCTTCGTTTCGAATCTGTGCGGCTTAAAGTCTCCCTTCATCTTTCCGGCAGCTTGTATATCAACCAGAGGAGGCCGTGCTAGAACCTGCTGCTGTTTTTATCACAGCAACTCCCCGTCCTGTGGCAATGCAGCTGTGGCATTTACCCTGCCTACCCTTTTCAGTTTTGTGGCTCGCAGCTATTGTTCTCAGCCTCAGACTTGCAACCGGCACTCATGCATATGTGTGAGTATGTGCGAGGGGAGGGGAGAGAGAAATAGATTTATGAGGGATGAAATCACCATTACAACCTCTCCACTTCACACTTTGGGGAGGGGGACGGGGAAAAAGAGAGAGAAGCAGAAGCTGCTTACAGGCTGCCAGACTGAGGGCCTAACCTGTAAATCATGAGCCGACTGACAAGTCCCTGCAGTTAAGCTTGCTTGAAGTGAATGTTCAAATGTACGAGGCCTTATTCGTTTTGGATCCCTTGGCTGTGCATATTTCTCTGGTGTACGAACCTGAGTTTTCCCATTTGTGGCTGTCAGGGAGGCTACAAATGGGCCAGGGGGCTGCAGGAAATCACAGCAACTTCTGTAGAGAGGCCTGGGAGAATGAGAAAACAGGTGCATACCCTCCAACATTTCTCCGATGAAAATAGGGACGTCCTATTCCATAGTAAGAATAATAATGATAACAATTTTATGATGTATATACACCATGCATCTGGGTTAAAAATGTCTCTCTACAGGGCTGCCTTCAGATGTCTTCTAAAGGTTGCTTAGTGACTTATCCCCTTGGCTCGGGGGTCACATAACTCCATGCCCTCCAACGTTTCTCCAATGAAAATAGGGACTTCCTAAGGAAAAGCAGGAAGGCTTCTGTAAATCTGGGACTGTCCCTGGAAAACAGGGAAACTTGGAGGGTCTGTGGAAAAATCCATACAGATAGGCACTTTGTAACAGAAACACGTTTAGCCATTCCTTGTAGCTCCCTGATTTTGGGGCTCTCTCTGTCTCTCTCTCTGTCTCTCTGTCTCTCTCTCTCTCTGTGTGTGTGTGTGTGTGTGTGTGTGGGAGAGAGAGAGAGAGAGAGAGAGAGAGAGAGAGAGAGACTATTTTGAGGAAGACAACGTTCAGCCCCCTATCAAGAAATTGCATTTTTTTCAAGTGAGATGAGCTGAAGCTTCTAAATACAGTACTACAGTGGTACCTCAGGTTACATACGCTTCAGGTTACATACGCTTCAGGTTACAGACTCTGCTAACCCAGAAATAGTGCTTCAGGTTAAGAACTTTGCTTCAGGATGAGAACAGAAATCGTGCTCCAGCGGCGCGGCGGCAGCAGGAGGCCCCATTAGCTAAAGTGGTGCCTCAGGTTAAGAACAGTTTCAGGTTAAGAACGGACCTCCGGAATGAATTAAGTACTTAACCCGAGGTACCACTGTACTGAGAAGCTGGGGGGGGAGGGGAGAGAGAGAGACAAACTTTTGGAAATGGACAAAGAGAGCCTGTAGCAAAATGGTACTGGAACTAACACAACCAATAGCAACAAAACATGCAGTGGAGGTAGATGGGATATCGCATTGTCTGCTGACTGGCTCAGCTTGCAACCAGCCTCCTCAGGCTTCGTAGTTTCTCCCAGATTCCCCAATCCAAAAAAAACATCAAAATAGTTCACACAAGTTGCAGAAGAAACGGTAAAACTATTATTGGACTGTGCCACTTCTGACTCTGCAGATGGGGGAATCGCATGACTAAATATCCCTCCATGCAAAAAATAAAACAGACCCCAACAACTGTGGACTGGCAACTAGATTTCAAAGAGAAGCGCTCTAATTAGCCTTTACATTGACATCCTCGTTTTGAATGCAGAAGGGTTTTGAGGTTGTTTTTTCTCGTGGTGAAGCATTCAACCATACGTCCACCTACCTGCAGGCTGCATACTCAACATCAAAATTCACAGAGGAGAGGTTTGTGGAGCAAATTCATTTCAGCGCTAAAATAAACATTCTCTTTCCCTCCAGCCCCCTAAGGCCTGGTTTTATGTATGCAGATGTGTGCTTCAATTTCCTCATCAGAGATTTGTCTCTCTGTAGAGGGAAAAGAACAATAATGTACTCTGACTTATTTCTTTTTCTTTTTTTTTAAGTGTATCACGAGTGTTCATTTCACTGCAGTACAATGCTACCTGATCAGCATAGTATTGGTGGTGGGGTGTGTGTGGAATGGCCATGTCACATTTCAAATGATCTGCAACACACTCTTTCCCTAGAGCTTGATCGCCATGTTGCAAAACCAACTTTTCAAGTGATGCTGAGGACATTTTTAGGATGTGGGGTTTTTTTGCACAAGGCTTGAAGGGTGACCCCAGAGTATCAGACAGCCCATCTCGAGCTCTGCAGGCATATTTAATTAACAAACAGTATTCTTTGAGAAGCTGTGCCAACATAAATGATGCTGGCACAGACATAAAGAGATTATGACAACTTAAGAAAACACTAAACAGAACCTGGAGTTCTTAATAAAAACCCACCCAAAGCTCTTCATTTCCCACCTCATTCTGTTTGTGTAACTGTTTTAGAATAATTAGGATTAGTGATGCTTGCTTACTTGATAAGGACACAGGGACAAATGTTGCTGTGGCATTGATTACTCCCTCCTGGTACCAGCCAAACCACAGTTCTTTTACGTAAAACACTTTTTTCTAAACCAGGCATGCAGAAGCCTATCAGTAGCACACACTTATATCAGTTTTATGGAAGTTTAAATCCCATGCCTTTCCCTGGCAATGCAATTTGGAGTCGGGGCTGATAAATTTTTGGTGAAAAACCCAAGCCCCCTCACAGAATGACAGCTTGCAGGATTCCTTGAAGGCCGCTCCCCATTCCTGGAGGGGGGGGGCAGTGTTGCGGGCAGGCCACACACTCTCCTCATGCACAGCGGGGGCATGGCAGTGCCCGCGCATCATAGGGGAGTCTCGGCCACGTCATGCCCACGGCCGACCAATGCGGTCAGCCGAGGGGCCATGGCTTAGCGTATTGAAGCAGCCGTGTGCGGGGGCTCCTCCCTTTTGGGTCCATGTGTTTTATTATTCAACAATTGGGGGTGGGGGGCTCGGAGCCTTGACACACAAGAAGGAGAAAGACGCTCAGGCCATTTTAAGGCTGCACTGCAGCTGTGAAGCTGGAGCAGCAACAAAATACTTGCATGGTGTAAAAGATGAGGATTAATCGGACTGAGATGTTGCAATAGGAGGACTGTTAGGTTGTGCTGAAAAGCCACTTCTGAGCTGGAGAGGAGGTGGGGTTGTGGGCTTCACGCCCTCCCCCACGTGCGCGGGGGCCGGCTCACAGCCCCCGCGAGACTGAGGGAATCCTCGGCTGCGTCATCTCCCTTGCCAGCCAATCAGCTGGCCTGGGAGGCATGGCCTGCGCTATTTAGGGCCGGCGCGGCTGAGGATTTTCCTCTTTTGTCACTCCAGCTGCTCCGGTTTCCCACCCCTCCCACCCTTTAGGTTTGGCTCTCTGACATTGCTATGGACTTCGGTTGGTCGCCGTCAAGGGGCCTGGTAGGAATTTTTTCCACTTGGCAAATTGGCTCCAGCCATTTGGTTTTTCGCCTACCTCGTAGCAAATCGTCACAACTTCCTCGGCGTTGGCGGTTAGGCATTGGTAAGGGTATTGTTATGCAGATGAGAGGGGGGGAGGAAGCGCCATCACCTTCCCCCCATATCGAAGGGTAGTCCGGTAAAGGATTCCGGGGGGCGTTACCTTGTCCGCAGCCTATGGAGGCCAGGGCCTAAGGCATGCCCCCGAGCGGTTAATGTGCATCAGCAGGACTCCCCCTATTGGTGGTTAACCCTTCCCGGACTTCAAGCAATCAGGCTGAAGCCGGATAGTCGATAGGACCAATGCCTAAGTCAATACCGCTCAATTCCTGTAACCAATAAAGTTGTGGCCAATTTTCGCCCATTAACCTAAAATGCTGGTGTCGTGTGTCTTTATTTCTGATGGGGGAGGCGGGAACTCGCCACGCAACCAACCCCACAAAATCCCAGTTAAACCTACTGATCTCATTAGAAAGAAAGAAAAAGCTTTTGAACAAACCCTCCTAGGTGGAAAAGCCCTTAGGCAGCAGAACGTGGTGGGAGCTCTGAGACAGCAGAGTGCACTTCAGACTCCGGGGATCACATTTTTAATGTTCCCTTATGCTTTAACCAAAACAAACCTATCTGCAAACAGAAAATTAGCAGAGCAGGAAGAACGCTGGCCTAAAATGCACTGCCCTGATAAACTAGCTTTCTACTCACAGTTGACTTGGTTTTTAAACACAGTAAAATGTTCAGAGTGGTGCACTCTACCACCTCCGAAGTCTTCCAGCTCATTATTCTGCATGAGAACATCTTAACTAGAGTTTCCAAAGTAATAGGTACTCTCGGGGCATCTCTATTAATAAGGAACAGAGCTGCAGCATAGGGGCACATGAGGCATATGCCTAGGTACTGAAATCCTGCCGTGGGAGCAAAAGGATGCAGTCCAAATTACCTTTGGGCATGCTTTCCCATTATATTATTCTGCAAAAAGGAGTTCAGCAGTTTGAGCGAACCTCTGGCAATTACAAGCCGATACGGAATGTAAACTCTGGTCCTTGGTGCACTCTTTGAAAGTCAAACAGCTAGGTACATGCATGGTGCATTGCAAATGTGCAGAAAGCAAAAATAAAACAAGCCAGTCTGTGCATGCATTTCCTACAGTTGGTGGTTGCGTGCGAAGAGGTGATCTGAAGCATCAGTCTGTGGGACAGCTCAGTTGGTAAAGCATAAGGTTCTTCATCTCAAGGTCATGGGTTCAAGCCCCACGTTGGGCAAAAAAAACCCTTCTTTGCAGGGGGTTGGACTAGATGACCCTCATGGTCTCTGCCAACTGTACAATTTTATGATTCTAAACTCTGGAACTGCACCAGGCGTGAGGAACTTTTGTCCCCCCCGCCCCCGACGTTGCTTAACTGTAACCCATCAGTCCTTGTCCTGCTTGCAAACTTCCCAAAAGGGGTCTGTAAGGCTACTATGAGAACAGTTTGCTGGACTGGATGGGTCTTTGTCCTGATCTAGCTGGGCTCTTATTATTTATTTACATTTGTTTTATTTATAAAATAATTATTTATATTGCTCTCTTCCAAAATATCAGGGGAGGGTACAGCAATCCTTTTTAAAAACACAAAAAAACCAAACCTTTCTTGCCTACTCCAGAAAATTATAGCAACTGCATAGACCTGCCAGCATAATAAATATTCAAGAGATGTATGAAGGGCAAAAGGAAGCTTTCTGGGCCATGTGACCATCATGACTAAACTGCTTCTGGCACAACGGGACACCGTGACGGAAACCAGAGCGCACGGAAGTGCAGTTTACCTTCCTGCTGTAATGGTACCTATTTATCTACTCGCACTTGCATGCTTTTGAATTGCTAGGTTGGCTGGAGCTGGGTCAGAGCAATGGGAGCTCACTCTGTTGCGGGGATTCGAAACCACCAACCTTTGGATTTGCAAGGAGGCTCAGTGTTTTAGACCACAGCACCACCTGTTCATGGGCGGTATATGGGCAGCCAATAAAGAGGTTTTAGCAGAGGCATCAGGTGCTGTTAGCTGTCTGCACTCTTCAACGGTCTTGCCGCACATTGCATTCTTTGCTGGCTTGAACTTCAGGACTATGCCTAAGGGCAGCCCCGCATAAAGCTCGTTTCAGTAATCCAAGTTTATATTGTCTTCTATTCATGCAAACACCTCAGGAGTTTGCAAAGCTGCTACTAAGCTTGCGGATAGGCCAGGGTCATGTAGGAAAGTGGTACCTCTACCTGCCAAGGTGATGGGAAAGAGTATACATGGCCACCCTGTTCTATGCATCAGCGGTGACTTGAAAAGGTAAACTGCACAGGGACCGCTGTCATACGAATTTACAATAAGATTCTGCACCTTGTGAGGAGAGGAGACAGAGAAGGGATTGGGGAACCAAATATATATGTCTTATGAAAGTATATATCTTCACCCAAAGTAGTAGAATCTATGCTCTGGCAATCTTGTCTCCTTGGCCTAGTTCCTGCTCAGGTGGTAAATGTGGATCCAGGCTGTACAGATTCAGCCTGCAGGGGACGGGTTCACATGATTCAACCCTCCCCTCTGCAGCAACAACAATGGTAAAAAATATATATCCTAAAGATAGAAGCACATGAAGCTGCACCAGGCAGGCTAGTTCTAGTCTCGCCTGCAGACTAAGATAGAGTGACACAGAAAATCAAGGGACCAGAAAAAGTTCTCTCCCCAGCTTAACACTTTCCTTGCTGAAGCAAAGAGACAAAGGAAACTGGAGGGGTGGAGGTTTCAGTGGCAGCGGCAGCAGAACAAGGGTGAGCGGAAGACGGGAGACGCAGGAAGAGATGAGTCTTATTTTCCCTGCCTCCAGCCAACACCACTCATGGTACATCTTGTAAAATAATAAAAAATGTGCCACTCTAAGTGTCAGGCAGACACAGGTCTGCTAGTCCCCCTCAGGTAGTTTTTGTCGTGAAGTGTCATGCAGCAAAAGATTAGCCCAAGTGTGTTTTCTGTGGCTGAGGTTTTTGTCCTCAGTCATCATGGAAGAAATAGAGGGGGAAATGTACACATACAATAAGCCTTATGAACATTTAACATTATAAGTTTAGGGTGCAGTGCCAGGATAAGTAATAATTATTCCGAAGGTGCAACTCAAGTTACTTCTGTACTTTCTCTCATGAGGCAAACAGCCTTGAGGAATAAATTTCTACTGGGGGAAACTCCCACCCAGCAACACAACGCTGACTGGATTTTCTACCATTCTGATACAGCCATTAAACTTTTCTTAAAAGCAGGACAACTGATTTGGCCCTTAAATGCTGGATCTTGCAAAGATTCCAGAAGGTTAGGCGGCAAATCTAGCTCAGAGCCTTGTGGCACTAACTGATATATAGCAGCACAATAAATCTGTAATAAATCTCTGTGTCTTTTATTAACAATAATAAATCTGTTAGTCTTTACTGTGCACAATACCCCCAAGCTTTTAAAATGTTTTAATATGCATTGTGTTTTATATTAATTAGTTTTATATTACTAGAAAATGAACTAAACTTTTTTTAAAAAAAGAAAAACCCAACAACTTGTTGGCGTTCTTAACAGCAAAGATGGCACTTTTCTCCCAGGTTAAGACAAGTGTGAATCTGTCTGAGCTGAAACTATTCGCATTCCCCCATCCCACCATTTTGCTGAATGTTGGAAAACACCTCCTTTCTTATTATGGTGATTTTTATTTTATTTTTCGAAATATTATCTACTAGTCCTTTACATTTCCCATCCATGCTTTTAGTTCTCAGGTGATTTCCTTTGTTCTCAGTAGTTTTAACATATAGCCAAATCTGTTTATTTTATGGGATCGCGCATGTATCTAACTGCAGAAGCAGTGGCGTAGCGTGGGATGTCAGCACCCGGGGCAAAGCAAGTAATTTGCGCCCCCTAACCCTGGATTTGCGCCCCCTAACCCTATCCCTAACCCTAACCCCCAGATGTTGCGCCCGGTGCGGCTGGGCCCCCCCCTGCACCCCCCACGCTACGCCACTGTGCAGAAGAAAGGAGGAACAGGAACAGAGGAAAACCAAAACATGCAAATGTATGTCTGAAAGGTGAATGTTCACAAAAAATCATTTCCAGGAAATAACCAACAAATATTTGGTATAGCCTTACACAGTTATGGTCATTTCTGGGTCATCAACACTGAAAGTATTACATCATTGGTAGGTTCCAGTTTGCAACCTGCTTCTGAACCATTTGCACAAGTGCAAGAGACTACAGCAAGTGCTGTTCACATTGACTCGCTGCCCATAAAGTGGAGGAAGAAGCACACATTATCATTAAGCTGCGTGTACCAAAAACTGGCTAGTGAACGCTTCAGCATCATCTTAAGTGATGGTCGGCCAAGAGTTTGGGCACAGCCTCAGACATGATTTCAAAGACTAAAGCTGAGCCATTAGAGATGAGCCAAATCTAGTCATTTCCAGTGAAGATTTTTGGCAGTGCCAAACATGTACCGTAATTCCCTTCTGGGCATTCTTAGCCCTCTTTGCAGACATGTTCGTTTATTCATTTACATTGCCCACATTTACCCACAGTGATGCCATGATGCAGTGAAATCTGATTACCTTTGCCGCTTTAAGATGTCTCTCTATTAGCCGTAAATAATCCCTGATTAGGTGGGATTATCTACATGACTAAGGCAGGAAGGAGAAAGAAGCAGCAAGCAGAGAGGAAATTGTGCAGGCAGGGTTGAGAGAGGAGGATATTCACAACAAGTATTGAGGGGTGTGTTTGTTTGTTTGTTTGTTTGTTTGTTTGTTTGTTTGTTTGTTTGTGTAGGGGGTTCTATCTCACCCAAAACTGGCTCCAAATGAAAAGTGAGCCTGCTTTTTCTTGCAGTGCAGCAAAGGTCTCTGCACGGACTAGAGACCTTATCGCACATTGGAAAGGAGTCTACATGGCAATGGGATGGTAGCTACCCCATAAGTTCCTCTTGCAATCGTGGTTATTTGTCAAACTCTGCTCATTCTTCACAAACACAAAAAACACCTCAGTTTCCCACAGAGAATTAAAATGTCAAGTACCACCATATTACCCCTTAGAAGAAGAAGAAGAAGAAGAGTTTGGATTTGATATTCCGCCTTTCACTCCCCTTCAGGAGTCTCAAAGCGGCTCACATTCTCCTTTCCCTTCCTCCCCCACAACAAACACTCTGTGAGGTGAGTGGGGCTGAGAGACTTCAGAGAAGTGTGACTGGCCCAAGGTCACCCAGCAGCTGCATGTGGAGGAGCGGAGACTCGAACCCGGTTCCCCAGATTACAAGACTACCGCTCTTAACCACTACACCACATATTAGGCTTCTTCAGACAAATTTGATCTCTACACATAAACTAACCAGCATTTTTCCTACCACCTGGGGGGGGGGCGCTGTGAAACCTAAGCCAGTGATGACCTACTCAACTACTTATTCATAAACAAGGGACCTTACAAAAACCCTAGCAAGCTTCCAGTACACACACACACTCTTCCTCACAAGGAAACTAACTCTGAAAAGCTGCCCCGGAACTTACTTCCGCTTAGAGGCAAGGAAATGTGCAACCATCTTAGAAGAAATCAGGCGTTCAAAGAGCAATTGGACAGGTTGCCTTTGTTCTTGCATAATCTGGGTCTCTGCAAGGGCTGGGCTCCCCTGTCAGGCCTTGGTGGACCAGTCGAGCTCCCCAAGGCATTGCAGTAGAACAAGCCACATTAGATTACAGCTGACTGAACCAGGCCCTGTCCAAACCATTGTGCTTTCAGTTCCATGAATATGTTTTGTGAAGGGACTTTTAAATATAAATGGGACTTTTAAATATATAAGGGACTTTTAAATATAAATGAAGCCGGTCTCCGAGATTTGTCTTTCTATCCATTTCTTGGCACATGAATCTGCAAACAGTAGCAACATCAGCTTGGATCAAGAGGAGGAATTCAACGCCATACTCTTCTGGTTGTTCCCTCAGTGCAGGCGCTTCCGCTTGCCACATGAAAAAGTCCCCCTTCTTCTCCTTTTGTGTGCTGTTCTCCTGAGCCCCACAAAGCCAATTTCAGGGGCACAACGGTGGAGGAAAAGGGGAAAGCCCGTTGCACTAGATGGTGTGTCTGCATGGGCTTCCACTAGCCGGATCAGTTAGCTGATTCCAGGCAATAATTTTTATCTTTCCATATATGTTCTTTTTTCCAACTAAATGAGGAATTTTCACCCAATGCATCTCCAGACTGATACTTCGATTACATAAATGCACACTGATAAAGTCTAATGGATTTATCTAAAAGGGGGCTAGTGCACCATTCCTTTTTCTTCATTTTGTTTAGCTACCTAAAATATTTAGCACACTGCCACTCCTCAGTTCATGGGGTAACAATACTGGGAGGTGAGGGAATCTAACATTTAGGTTTGAAACAACAGGTCCACAATAGGAAATCGCTTTAGTAAAACTCTGCAGCCAAAATAGTAGATCTTAACATCCAGAATACCCTACAGAATAAACATAATTTGTATCCTCTTCAGAAAGAGACAAGGAAGGAGAAACGAAAGATGGAAAGACATTATGGAGCCTGGGGGTGTTATCCTTCTGACTTTTCATAGTGAAGACATTCAGAGCAGGGTTTGTGGCTGGCACAGGAGATCATGTAGGGAGAAGTGATGTCTAAAGTTATGTGGGACTGAGGCAGTGAAGAGATTTCAAGTCAAACACTATAGCACCTTTATACTAATACACTGGCTTAATTGGCTATTATGTGCTCCAAAGGGCACAGAGCTTGCATCAGGGAGCAGATGTATATTTTATATATATGGTGATAAAATCAACATTTAAAGAGCAGAATTTAAGACAGGCACTTCCAATCATTGTCTGTGCAAACATTCCAGCTTGCCAGATGAAATGATACTACCTGCTTTCCCTCTGCATACTGTTGTGGAGGTTATCCTGACACCCCCCTCAGCTAATTTTGGGGGGAATGGGGGCACGTGGTGGGAGAAGAGAGGGGGAAAGCCCCATTGTGCACACAGAAGGCCTTGTGCAGGGCTCCCACTGACAGGACCTGTTAAGGTAAAGGTAAAGGTACCCCTGCCCGTACGGGCCAGTCTTGACAGACTCTGGGGTTGTGCGCCCATCTCACTTAAGAGGCCAGGGGCCAGCGCTGTCCGGAGACACTTCCGGGTCACGTGGCCAGCGTGACATCGCTGCTCTGGCGAGCCAGAGCCGCACACGGAAACGCCATTTACCTTCCCGCTGGTAAGCGGTCCCTATTTATCTACTTGCACCCGGAGGTGCTTTCGAACTGCTAGGTTGGCAGGCGCTGGGACCGAGCAGCGGGAGCGCACCCCGCCGCAGGGATTCGAACTGCCGACCTTTCGATCGGCAAGCCCTAGGCGCTGAGGCTTTAACCCACAGCGCCACCTGCCCTGTTAGCTGTGTTTAAATGAGCCAGACCTTTCTCCAACCCTGAATTCAGTTTGTGATTATGCCAGAGTGGGATGTTGCTGTTCAGTGAAATGATCCCCACCCTGGAAAAGTCTATTAGCCTTCCTGGTGTAACAGCCATGTGTTCCTCTAGGCTAGATGCCTTCCTGGTGGCTGCTGTGAGCCTCCCAGGTATGGGAGACATTTCAGCAGGGAGACAAAAATCCAGCAAGCCGGAGAAAGGAACAAAGTACATTTGACCTAGATGGCTGCTTTGCGAGATACATTTCAAATACATTCGATATGCTCTAATTGTTCAGGCATTACAGATTTTTTCTGCAGTTATCTAAAGCATTAATGAGGCTTTTTAGAGATACTTTGTCTAAAGAGGCAGTTGGATGGTTCTGGGAAAGAGCTAAAACGCTGTGGTTGTGAACTGGGCCCACAACTTTGTTTTGAGATGCTTTCTGAATTACTAATCCATCCTTCTAAATGCCAGATTAGAAGACAGTCGAACTTTGGTTGTCAAACAGAATGCATTCCAGGACTCCATTTGACTCCTGGAACTGTTCGAAAACCAAGACGCGGCTTCCGATTGGCTGCAGGAGTGTCCTGCAGCCAACCGGAAGCCATGGAAGCCGCGTTGGACGTTTGGCTTCCGAAAATCGTTCGAAAACCGGAACACTCAGTTCTAGTTTTTGATCATTCGGGAGCTGAAATGTATGAGTTCCAAGGCGTTCAGCAACCAAGTTACTACTGTGTTAGAAGCCAGTTCACTTCACAGTGGATATTTAAATTTATTCAATATTGCCTTACAGTGGTACCTCGGGTTACATATGCTTCAGGTTACAGAACAGACTCCGCCAACCCAGAAATAGTACCTCGGGTTAAGAACTTTGCTTCAGGATGAGAACAGAAATCGTGCTCCAGCGGCGCAGCAGCAGCAGGAGGCCCCATTAGCTAAAGTGGTACTTAAGGTTAAGAACAGTTTCAGGTTAAGAATGGACCTCCGGAACGAATTAAGTACTTAACCCGAGGTACCACTGTATTGTGTATACTCTAGTGAATTCCTGTTGATTTGAGATGTACTGAGTTCTTCTACACAATCCACTTTTCAGAAATTTCCAAATGCTTTTTTGGATAGTTCTGAATTAATTCCAAGAGGTTCAGAATCATTGAGATGGGGCTCTCCCCATTTCTTCACCTCCTTCCATTCTGTTTCACTTACCAGTGCTGTGAAAAAGAGTCTAATTATATAGTAAGTTTCTTTAGGAAGAGAAAAAGATGTTTTAAAAATGAAAGTGAAAATACTTCGGGAATGTGTACATGATTTGATTTAACCATTTTCATTATCTTTGAATTCAAAGAAAATTTTATACAGATGGACTGCATTTGGACACAATGGTAAACCATAGTTTAGCATTATGAGAATGAGCCTCGGGGAATCTGGCTTGCAGGGAGTGCTTCCACTCCACTGAGCACAAGGAGATTAGAAGTTTCCACTTCTGTTTTAGATTCAGCATGCAGTGTCTAAACCATAAACTGTGGTTAATCTTAACTTGAAAAAAGCTAGCCTCAGAAACCATGGTTTGAAGTTGATTTATTTCAGCTAAGCATAGCTAAGGTTAAACACATTATGGCTATGTTTGGATGATCAAATCTTGGCTTAATTATAAATTAGGACATGAATAACTCTCATGCAGCTAGGAGGTTGCAGCTAACTGTAGCTTCCCGTTTCTACTGATCTGGGAAACTACGGTTAGTAGCTTATAAGTAAGCTAGGATATCAGGGACACAGGTGGCGCTGTGGGTTAAAGCCTCAGCGCCTAGGGCTTGCCGATCGAAAGGTCGGCGGTTCGAATCCCTGCGGCGGGGTGCGCTCCCGCTGCTCGGTCCCAGCGCCTGCCAACCTAGCAGTTCGAAAGCACCTCCGGGTGCAAGTAGATAAATAGGGACCGCTTACCAGCGGGAAGGTAAACGGCGTTTCCGTGTGCGGCTCTGGCTCGCCAGAGCAGCGATGTCACGCTGGCCACGTGACCCGGAAGTGTCTCCGGACAGCGCTGGCCCCTGGCCTCTTAAGTGAGATGGGCGCACAACCCCAGAGTCTGTCAAGACTGGCCCGTACGGGCAGGGGTACCTTTACCTTTTAAGCTAGGATATAAAGCCATGATTTAAAATTGACTGATTATCCTAGATAGTTTGGAAGCCATCCATCATGGTTCTTCAGTTCAAACATAATAGGGAGCTATGGTTCACTGTGGCTTCCCAGTTTATTTCCCCGCTTCTATGAAAGGAGAAGCAAAACAGTTCGTGTGGGTGTGTGACACTTGTTTATATAGTGGCTTGTTATACTGAGATTTCATCTTCTGAAATCTCAAGTTCAAATTACTGGTACATGGCAAGTCAAGCTAAAATGTGAGAATTTCCAAACGCCTCCTTGTGGTCAGGCCAGAGGAGAAGAGTTTGCATGTGAGCCCAAGGATCACTGTAGTTCTGTTATATCCCAACCAGCCTATGATATCTCACACCACAAAGAAATTACAAGAAAGAATTCTAACTGCTGGGGATTTGGGGGGAAATGCTAATTTAATTCTTATCTGATGTAAATGGTCTTTGGTGGAAACGTCTGGGGCAGAAGTATAACTGGCTTTATAATGAGAGCGGTTAAGATAAGACTTGATCCTTTTTGCAGTTCGGTTGGTTAAAAAACTGCACCCTGCTATATGTAAACATAAGAGCCTTATTAAAAAAATCTGTTAGTGGCAGCAAAGGTTTTTACACACCACAGGAAATATAATGAGCCATTGCACCCTACGAGGCAGCTGAGGAAAGCGTTTGCAGTGGACAGAATGCACAAATTAATCTGAATTAACGTAGCTTTTTACAGAGAAGCGCAAATTGCAATGAACTTTGCAGAGATGTGTCCTTAAGAAAAATAACACTGGGAGAATTACTGTACATATTCTCAGTTAATGAAACCTCTGTTGGGTGCTGTACGGTTTTAATAATACAATAATTAATAATTAACGGAGAAGGAAAAAAACACAGGAAAAGAAATAAGGAAGAAGAGGAAGAGGAAGAAGAGAAAGAGGAAAGGAACCTGTAACGTTAGCCTTAGAGACAAAAGCATCCTTCATCATAGCTGTCAACTTTTCCCTTTTCTTGCGAGGAATCCTATTCGGAATAAGGGAATTTCCCTTAAGAAAAGGGAAACGTTGACAGCTATGTCCTTCATATGCACTATATCAAGGCAGCCAGATATCATGAAGTTATTCCCACCCTTCACTTCACAGATGTTTGCTGGCGAAGGTACTGAAAACTTAATCATTAATATAAAAGGGATTAAATCTTCCATTGGAAAAAAAGGGGAGGGAAAATACTTAGTCACATTCAGGAGTTTGTCTAAATATCTCCCCAATTTGGTGTATGTGTGAGGGGATTGGGATGGCTTAGGATTCTTCAGATCCAGGCCACTTTCCCCAATGCTCCAGAACATCCCCTTTATGGCTCTTCCACCACCAGATTGCCAACATCAGCTGGACCACAACTTCAGAGGAGCTGCTGTGGCAGATGGGAGAGGGAAGCTCCAATATTAGACCTCCCTCTCTGGTCCAATCTACACTATTTGTGTGTTTTTACATTTTGCCAGAAGCCCCCCAGAGTGGCTGGGGCAACCTAGTCAGATGTGTGGCATATAAATAATAAAATTCTTATTTTTCTCCAGAGACACCCTCCCAGGAATCACAGCATTGCAACTTCAGCAATGCTCTGAAGTCTCCGTCCGAAGTACTGGTTTCAACATTCAAGTTACCACTCTGTGTCACAGTTTTTCCACAGCTGACTAAGTGGGTGAAAACTTAACCTTAGAATAAAAAATAAAAAATAAAAAAAATATTTATACCCTGCCCTCTTCAGCCAAGACTTGGGTTCAGGGCGGCTAACACCCGATATAAAAACAAATTGATTGAAATACAACTTTAAAAACATGATTAAAATACAACATTAAATCATTAAAATGCAGCCTCATTTCAGTGGAAACTCAAATCAAAAACTTTTTTGGGGATGAAAACATCAAGTCTTCACCAAGGCTAACTATCCAGACTGGTCCTACATGGGCCAGAAAAAAGCCAGGGAAGTCCCCAAAGAGGAGTTCCATCACAGGAGGAGAAAGGAAAAAAGAAAGAGGGGGAGGGAATCAAACTGATTCCAAGCCAAAGGCCAGGCGGAACAACTCTGTCTTACAGGCCCTGCGGAAAGAAATCAGATCCTGCAGCGCCCTGGTCTCATGAGGCAGAGTGTTCCACCAGGCCGGAGCCAGTGTTGAAAAGGCCCTGGCTCTGGTTAATAAAAACAACAACAACAACAACAATAATAATAAACAACAACAACAACAACAACAACAATTTATTATTTATACCCCGCCCATCTGGCTGGGGCTCCCCAGCCACTCTGGGCGGCTTCCAACAAAATATTAAAATACTGTAATACATCAAACATTAAAAGCTTCCCTAATCTGACTTCCTTAGGGCCCGGGACCTCTAGGGTGTTGCTATTTATGGACCTTAAGGTCCTCCATGGGGCATACCGGGAGAGGCGTGGGCCATACCGGGAGAGGCGGTCCCATAGGTATGAGGGTCCTACAAGCCCTGCAGGAAAGGATGAGGTTTGCCATGAGTGAATATTCTCACAAAGACTAATAAAATGGTGCTAACAAACATTACTCGTCATCGCCTTCACCCCATTTATTTTCAAGGTTACCCACTTGTCCATGTCTATTGCACTCACTTCTGCCCCACTGACAGCCTGACAGCCCCATCTTCCTTCTTTTGCCCCTTCACACAGCCTTCTCACCTTCAGGCATTTCCCCCCTTCATGAGCAGCTAGGAGAACCGCTATTTACAGAAGATGTGACAAGCGATCTGGGGTGCGTGTAGCCCCCCCAAACCATAATAATAATAAATAATAATAATAATAAATTTTATTTATATCTCGCCCTCCCCAGCCGAAGCCGGGCTCAGGGCGGCTAACAACAATAAAATAGTACAACATTCTAAAATCATTTCATTATAAAATTAATTCAACTCAAAATGATGGCAACCATTGGCTAAAGTTCTGTGAAGATTGCCAAAGGAGGGAGTCAGGCTGTGCCCTGACCAAAGGCCTGGTGGAACAGCTCTGTCTTGCAGGCCCTGCGGAAAGATGTCAAGTCCTGCAGGGCCCTAGTCTCTTGTGACAGAGCGTTCCACCAGATTGGAGCCAAAGCCGAAAAAGCCCTGGCTCTGGTTGAGGCCAGCCTAATGGCTCCCTCCTCCCTCCTTCACGCACTAAATAAAGTGAAGACGTTTTCAAGTCTCATTCGTTTCAGCTGGAGAACTAAGGCCATGCTTGTCTCCCTCCAGAGAAACCAAGGGCACTTGAAAGTGCTGCAAATTTGGCTGGGTTGTGAGGCGCCAGCACCCATCGACATACCTATCAAGGGGACGGAATCTGAGGTGGCAGGCATGATCTCAGCAACAAGCAGCATGAAAACCGTGAGAGACAGGAGGACCGTAATACCTGCAATCAAATTGTGAAGGAGACAAAAGGTGAGGCAAGATCTGAATGCTTTCTGTTCCAAAGATTATGAACAGTGAGCGCGTTCCCTTGATTAGGCATGCAATTAAACATTACATATTGATCTCAGAACATCAACTCGGGAGACCCTAATAAATCAAGGGTGCAGAGAAATATATGTTGCTAGGTCCAGCAGAACTACAGCTGTTTCACACATTGCAGTACATGCAATGCCCATTCTGCCAGTGTCATCCTGGCTCCTTTCTTAACCTGCATTTTCCTTACTTTTGAGTAGGTCAGCCACATGTTATACTTAACAGAAGACAGTCTTCTATTTTGAGGCGCTTCTATTTGAAGGCATCTACTTGAGGGCTGTCGAGTTCATGTTTTGTTTAAAGATGAGGAACTATTAAAAAAATGTAGATCAGGGATCTTGAAGTTGCCCATCAACAGTTGGGCACACCTGCACAGCAGACCGGGCAGGTGCACAAGTCAACTGTTGCCTTCCCCACTATGGTGACATGTGTTGTCCTTCTGTTTCAACCAGAGTTTCCCAAACTTGGGTCCTCCAGCTGTTTTTGGACTACAATTTCCATCATCCTTGACCACTGGTCCTGCTAGCTAGGGATGATGGGAGTTGTAGTCCAGTAACCTCTGGAGATCCAAGTTTGGGAAACCCTGGATTAAACCATAGCGATTTATGTGTATATATACCAGGCATAGGCAAACTCTGGCCCTCCAGATGTTTGGGACTACAATTCCCATCATCCCTGACCGCTGGTCCTGTTAGCTAGGGATGATGGGAATTGTAGTCCCAAACATCTGGAGGGCCGGAGTTTGCCCATGCCTGATATATACCTATAACCACATGCAGCTGATATACTAATTGGTGTCCTCTTGTTGTGGTGATGCATAACTAGCCAGCCTAGTTCTGAGAGGGTGACACTGGCATGAGAAGGACCCTTCCCATGCAGTTTCTCAGTGGTTTCCACACTTCTCAGGCAGCACAAGAACAAGTCTTGGGGAGGTAAACTGAGATGATAGGAATTTAAAGCCGAGCCACCATCAGCTATAAAGCTGGGGTGCCCATATTTTCGAATGCTCCCCCGCATGTAAAAAAAAAACTAGCACACCAGGCAGGTGATTGTGCTAAACTTTCCTCTCAGATGCTAGGGATGTTTTAAAACCCAAACAAACATGGTAACGCTTCAAAACTATGAATGCCTGCAGTCTAAAGCGGTACACTCTAGAATCCTACCACCACTGTGTCCCACTTCTGTCAATGTGTGGAGTAGCTCTAAATTCTCAGCTCTTACCCAAGGATATTTTCTCTCCAGAGTCAGCTGGCAGCAAGAAAACAAGCAACGCTAAGCCTGATATGAGGACGCATGGAATCAATAAGTTCAATCCATAGTAGAGGGTGCGGCGGCGCATTGTCACGGTGTAAGTCACATCCGGATATGGCTCCTTACAGCACTCATAGTACAACTCATTCCTTTTACCTGGGACACCTGCAAAGAAGCAAATTTGAAGTAAGAAATGAGGAGAAATACGCTGCATTCTTACAGCCTTTGGCTGCGTTAGTAGGTCTATGGTCTGGCTCCTCAATCCCCACTCTCATTTACCAATAATGTAGGCCATGGATTAGGGTCACAGCTCATCAGCAAAACATCTGTTTTGCATGCAGAAGGTACCAGGTGTCTCCAAGGAAAGACTCCAGGTCTGAAAATCTGGGGAACCACTGCTTGTCCATGTAGAGAATACTGACCTACAAGGACTCAGTTGTAAGGCAGCTGCATATGTTTCTAATTGGGCTCAATCCAGATGTCACACCAAGTCATGCTTTGCCAACCATAGCTGTGGTATGAACTGATAAAGCATGCTTTCTGCTCAGGCAGCAAATCAGAATTACAGTGGTACCTTGGTTCTCGAACGTAATCCATTCCGGAAGTCCGTTCGACTTCCAAAACGTTCCAAAAACAAGGCATGGCTTCCGATTGGCGCAGGTGCCCCAGAAACAAAAGCTAACAGCCACATCGGACGTTCAGCTTCCGAAAATTTTTCAAAAACCAGAACACTTACTTCCGGGTTTTCAGCATTCAGGAGCCGATTAGTTTGTCAAGTAAACCATTCGAGAACCAAGGTTCCACTGTATTGTGGCTATAGCCATGGCTGAAGCCACTAGGCCTTAGAGACATAAGCAGAGGGAAATGACATCATGGAAGCAGCTCTCACTGGGGATTCCCTAACATACCCTCCCTCCTGCCAATTGCCTGTCTGTAGCCCTGGCCTTGCAATCACTTCTCTTAGGTGCCAACATGGTTGCCAACTCAAAAGCAATTGACGTCACTGGCACTAGCCAATGCAGGCAGACTTCTGCAGTGTCCATGGCCAGAGCATGAGCAAACAATCCCCAGATCCCAGCTAGCTACTTTCCCATATGGCAGATGGTTGCAGCTGAGAGATCAGGGCTTGCCTGAATCCCATTTAAATTTGCTCCTCCAGGCATCCTTCCTCTATTACAGGAATGCCAGTTGTCCAAATTGTTTGGATGACTTTGAAGGTTTTGCCCTCTAGCTGTGCCTTAATGCCTCTTCTCTACTTATTCTCAATAACTCTTGAGGACGTAATAATTCTTAGCATCTCGGGAAATAAGGTGAGAAAGCAAAGCCTGCCGATAGATATTTAGCTCTCTCCTGGGGCTAATGCAACTCTCTACGCATTTCATTTTGTACACATACTGAAAAATCCATACAAATATATTATCCAGCCTAGGGCGGGGGTGGGGTTGGAATTTGGTGAAAAACACGCCATATGATAATCGTCAACATTTCCAAAGAACTGTCATAAGAAATACAGCATCCATCCCTCCTCTGGCAAATGTCATTATAGGACTATAACATGTAATTGCCCATTCTCTAAGCTCTCCATCAGATTCAAGCAACAATCAATGGTTATTATAATGTCCAGTGTGATGGCTTGCACTTTTCAAGCTGTTTAATAGCACAGCGGAGCTGAAATGATTTATACCTTTTTTTGTTTTGTTTTAGCATACAACAGATGTTACTTCTGTTTCCCATAGATTCCCTGGCACCTCTCTTGAAAACGTTGGTTCATTTTCGGCGGGGCTGTGGATTGGCCGAGAAAGCCTTAAAGGGGCATGCCTGGAGAGTCTTGCAAGCCTTGGCTGGGTTTGCCGGGCAGCCTGAGCACAAACCCTAAAAGGACAAGTCTGGGGAAGCTCAGAGTGCTGTGCCTTTAAAACAACATCTGCTGGAAGAAGCTGCCCGGTTTTGGGGGCCACCTTCCCAAAACGCCAGCCATCGAGGTGAAAATAAAGAATGACGAATACTCAAACTTCCTTCCTTTCTTTATCTGAGCAGGCGGCGGCAGCACTGGTGATGAGTGTAGGAACAACATTCTGGACTTTTGTTGTCCCTGAAAAAAAGGCCTTTGTAGTGGATCCCCTGTATGCTGCTGCTGGCAGCTTTCCTGACTAGGCCTTGACATCCAACAGGCTCCCCCAGTTCCCCATGAGCACTTTATAGCTCTGCAGAATGTGGGCTTCCAGACCTCTCCAAACCTGGAGGTGGAGAGAGGCTGTGGCGCACGAAGCACCTGGCCACAGCAGGCCCTGCCCCCCCCCAAGAGCATGCCCCACGAAGGGTTTAGCGATGGGTAGAAGCTGCGTTGGGTTGCACCAGGAGATCTCTTGGTGATGTGCAGTTGATCAAAAAGGCTTGTTGACTCCCAGCTGTACAACAGCGGCAACAAAATGACTCTTCCCCAAACCCCCAGAATCAGAAGGCTAACCAGAGGTTGGCTTCTGTGCAAGAGGACTGTAAGATCAGCTTAGATCTCCTACGTATTCAGAGGCACCCTGCTCTTTAATTCTAACTGTTATGGGGGTTTTTCTACACCTGGCTCCAGCTGGTGGTCTAGTTAAACAAGAAAACAATGTAGATCAGACAAGCCTGAAGTCTGTCCACTGCTGCGGATTACTGGGAGGCAGAGGGCGAGGCAGTGTTAGGGTGGGGCTGATGCAGCACAAACACATCAGCAGAACCCATCTGGCGGATGTTCACCACATTGATCTTGTCGCCATTTCTCCATCCCAGTAAGCCACAGAGGCATTGGGGATGGGAGATCAGGTATGAGTTAGAATTCCTGCTCTATGATTGCAGTCACGGTGTTGTTGTCTTTCACATGACGGTATATGTTTTGACTCCACAGAGTGGGAAGTGATGAAGACAGGATGTTTGTGTTACTGTGTTCCATGAAGTGGGACTCTTGTCCTTTGTTCTTTTTCTCTTTGCTGTCTGATGCTAGAGAGAGAGGGAGCCATGTTGCAGTGCTCCGTGTGTGTTTATATGTAAATAAAGTAGATCAGCCAAAATGCTGAGTTGCTGAGGTCTGTCACGCAAGCCATGCGCAAACTCTGTGGATCCTAAGTGTACCTGTGTCGGTTGGCATCGGTCGCTGTGATGTTCAGGCAGAAGAAAGCTTTTGAAGCTCCTGAACGATCGACCAGGAGGGAGAGAACATGCCAGTTGGGCATGTGTCTCTACCAGGGTCCTACTCAAGTGTAGGCTAAACTCCTGACAGTATACACCTCCACTTCTTGCTATTGGAGCAACCACTTTGGGGTGCTTTTGATATCTCTGTTCCAAATAAGAGGCATGCCCAGAGTAAAAAGGTAATGGTAAAGGGACCCCTGACCATTAGGTCCAGTCGTGACCGACTCTGGGGTTGTGGCGCTCATCTTGCTTTATTGGCCGAGGGAGCTGGCGTACAGCTTCCGGATCATGTGGCCAGCATGTCTAAGCCGCTTCTGGCGAACCAGAACAGCACACGGAAATGCTGTTTACCTTCTTGCTGGAGTGGTACCTATTTATCTACTTGCACTTTGATGTGCTTTCAAACTGCTAGGTTGGCAGGAGCAGGGACCAAGCAAGGGGAGCTCACCCCATTGCGGGGATTCGAACCGCGGACCTTCTGATCGGCAAGTCCTAGGCTCTGTGGTTTAACCCACAGCATCACCCACGTTCCTTTAGCAACACACAAAGAGGGCATGAATGTCTGCTGAGTGTTGCTAAGCATATGCTCAGAGTGAAGCATGCCCCTGCTTGCAATTTTAATTTGGAGTGGGGGAAGACAGTGTGCCTCCATTAACAGAAGTTTAGGGAAGACTGGATTAGATTCACTTGTCTTAGGTTCGTTTAATAAAGCCAACTTACCCACTAAATCCCATTCTCCATTGGATATGTAATTGGAAATATCAGCTTCGAGCATCTGCAGATCAAGCAGCCAGCCATTGTGCGTCCAGGAGCCAAACTTCAAATCGCATTTCTGCACATCAAAAGGAAACCAGCGGACATCAATGTAACATGTGCTCTTCAAGATGCCTGTAAGTAATTAGAAACGTACATGTAAATGTTTCTAAAGGGGGAAAGCAGTGAGATCTTAAAGGCAAGAGTGGAAGGGGAATGAAATTGCAGTCATATCCACCTGTTATCAAGAGTTCAAGGGAGCAGACAGCTTTGAAATGCATTCCAAATTGATCTGCTAACAAACGGTGCCTATAATTCTGCGTTTCAGTCATGGTCTTCAGAGGACCATCTGATGAAAAAGCTGATTGAAAATAATAACTGGCGCCTCACAGTTAAGCTGCATGGAGCTTAAGCCTCCAAGAAACAGATCTCAGGTGCTTTAGCTGCATTGCATCTACTTTAGGGGCCGTGTGGCGTATCAAACCACCGCAAACAAAACGGAGAGCAACAGCAGAATTGCTAGTTGTGGCAGTCATCCATACTGCTAAACAGATGTTCTTAATTGTAGTAATGTTTCATGCTTCCCACTTCACTAGGAGGTAGGAAATGTCAAGATGGGCAGCTTTGTGAGGAGAGACTCCTTCATGCTATTACAGACTTGGGCCAGGTTATCTTAAAGAGTACCTCCTCCCATAGATGCCACCTGAACCTTAAGATCCTCTTCAAAGGACCTTCTCCTTTTGCCTCCTCCAAGTCAGCTGAAGCAGTTATCAAGTACAGAGCCTTTTCAGGAGTGGCACCGTTCCCACTGAACGACATTTCAGAGATTCTTGCCTGGCCCAACTCACCTGTCTCTGCTTTATACATGATGGAAGCAGATCCTGGTTAAACACCCACGAATTGGGCATGATCACATGCACTTTGATCAGCTGTGAAAATTGCAACCTGCTCGTAGTCTAGCTAAGTTCCATGGATTATACTACTTTTGCAAACTTCTGTTTACTGCATATCACCAAACGTTCTACAAGTCTGTTTCAAATTACAACTGCAATGCTTCTTCAACAAACAACGACAACAAAGACACTTTGGAGCGTGTGCTGACATTCATAAAAGAACATATAATGGCCATATATTCCCTTGGAATTGATTTCATTTTCTTATAACTTGCTCTCCAGTAAAAACCCAACATCCCCTTTGTCTTTGATTTACTTTGCTTTCCTCGAGGGGCCGTCTGCTCTGGCATAAATGATTCATGTGACACTAGTCGAAAACTATGTAAGGGATTAATATTTATCACGTATTATTTGTCATCTAATTATTTCATGTTCCGCCAGTTAAAATCAGAAGCAGAAAGGGGAGAATAACAAAATGCCTCAAAGGTGCTGTTTGTTGTGCAACTCGCGGTGGTGGACAATTAACTTGTTTTTGTTAGATAGCCAAGTTTTAGTGGCTGTTTCGAATGTGCAGAGACTCGATTACGTTAGACCATTACATGCTAGTGACAGTTGGCCTTTCATCACTTGATTGGCAGGCGGAAGAGAGGTAGGCTAAGCAGCCAGGGACACCCTGGTCTGGTTCCTGGCTTCTTCCTTTCCCACTTCTGAGGTGTCTCCTCCCTCAAGCAATGGTGGCAACTTGGCTGAAGGGTCTAGAAGTGGAGGGAAGTCTTTCCTACCCCTGCCCTGACTCTCAGGCTGCAGACACACCCAGTGCCAGATTTACGTATAAGCTAAACAAGCTATAGCTTAGGGCCCCCAAAAAGTTTAGAGGGGAAAAAACCTGGACGTACATTTCCAAAACATAAGATAAAAAACAAATAAATTAAAACCTGCATACAGCAACAGTGTTTTGTGTTGTGTAGGCTGCTCTGATGTAAATAATGGGCCCCACCTGCTAGCCTGCTCCCTAAAATATCACTGGTTTGCTCAAAATATCACTGGTTTGCTCACCTCGCAGGGGGTTGACCTGGCATGTGTGACTGAGACCTGGGTGCGCGAAGGGGATACTGTTACCTTACGAGAGATGGCGCCCCCGGGTTTCTCCGTCCTCCACCAGTCGCGGACTGTGGGCCGGGGGGGAGGGGTGGCGTTATTAATCCGGGAAGATTGTTCTTTCAGGGCTCTACCATCGCCATCGATCCCCGGCATTGAATGTGTTGGCCTAGTGTGGGGCTCCGAGGTGAGCTTGGCTGTCTGGCTGGTGTACCGGCCACCTAGCGCACCAGCAGCCACCCTGTCAGGCCTGCTGGAGGCGGTGGCCGGCTGGGCCTTGGAGTTCCCTAACCTATTGGTATTGGGGGACTTCAACATCCATGCTGATGCCACTCCCTCCTCACAGGCTCTGGACCTGGTGTCCTCCATGGCGACACTAGGGCTCTCCCAGTTTGTTTCGGGCCCCACACATCAAGCAGGCCACACGCTGGATTTGATCTTTGGCGTCGGTATAGATGTGATCATGTTTCCTTCGATGAAGGTGCCATGGTCTGATCACTATGCTCTGAAAGCCAGGATTGACGTTCCACCCCCACCCTGCTTGGGTGGCGAGCCAATTTGGGCTCGCCCGCAGAGGCTGATGGACCCTGATAGATTCCGTCAAGCCTTGCGGGACCTTTCTCCCCCTGGCGACTCATTGACTGAGCTTGTTGAGGCCTGGAATACCCAGCTCCTGGCAGCCATCAATGAGATCGCACCTAAGCGCCCTCTGCGACCCCGCAGAAACCGGGCTCCCTGGTTTACCGAGGAGCTCCGGAAAATGAAGCGGGACCTCAGACGGCTAGAGCGAGTATGGCGGGGTGCCCGTGACGGAGCTTCAAGAACATCTTATAGGGTTTTTATGAAAACCTACGAGATGGCAGTGAAGGCCGCTAAGAAGTCCTACTTCTCGGCCTCCATTGCATCCGCTAGCTCTCACCCGGCGCAATTATTTAGTATAATTCGGTCTTTAACGTCCCTCGAAGGACAGCCAAATTTAAATAACAATTTGACACACAGCTGTGAGGCATTTGCGAGCTTTTTTGCGGAGAAGGTCTTGTTGCTACGCCATGACCTCCCTGCCAATTTGGATATAATAAAGGAACTGGAGGCCCCTCGACTGTCCTCGGGTTCAGTATTGGACCACTTTGACTGGATATCCCCAGCCGATGTGGACAGACTCCTCCGAGCTGGAAAGCCCACCACTTGTCCTCTCGACCCGTGCCCGTCCTGGCTGATTAGAGCGTGTCCAGACGAGGTGCGGGCCCCCCTGGGGGATATCATCAATCTGTCCCTTGGCACCGGGACATTCCCAGGGGAACTGAAGGAGGCAGTGGTGCGCCCGCTCTTAAAGAAAACATCATTAGATCCCTTAGATCTATCCAATTACCGCCCGGTTTCGAATCTTCCATTCCTGGGTAAGGTGATTGAGAGAGCGGTTGCTGAACAGCTTGGTAGGTTTCTGGATGAAACATCGGCTCTGGATCCATTCCAGTCCGGCTTCCGCGCTGGTCATGGGACCGAGACGGCTCTGGTCGCCCTAACAGATGATCTCCGCAGGCAGCTGGATCGAGGCGGGTCGGGGCTGCTGATTCTTCTAGACCTGTCAGCAGCCTTCGACATGGTCGATCACGAACTCCTGGACCACCGCCTTGCCGACGTGGGGATCCACGGCACAGTCCTTCAATGGCTGCGCTCGTTTCTCTCTGGTCGGGGACAGAGGGTGGCGCTTGGGGGGGAATTGTCATCCCGCCACTCCTTGGTGTGTGGTGTGCCCCAGGGTGCAATACTCTCCCCGATGCTTTTTAACATCTTTATGCGCCCCCTCGCCCAGCTTGTCCGGAGTTTTGGGCTGGGCTGCCATCAGTATGCTGATGACACCCAACTCTATCTGTTGATGGACGGCCACCCGGACTCGGCCCCAGACACACTGATCAGATGCTTGGAGGCTGTGGCTGGATGGTTACGTGGGAGCCGGTTGAAGTTAAATCTTTCGAAGACAGAGGTCCTCTGGCTGGGACGGGACGACATGGGACTGAGGGGGCAACTCCCATCTCTTGCGGGGGTGCAATTAGTGCCAGCACCGTTCGTGAAGAGTTTGGATGTAATCTTCGATACCTCCCTCTCCATGGAGGCGCAGATTGCAGCTATAACAAAGGCGGCATTTTTTCATCTCTGCCAAGCTAAGCAGTTGGCTCCTTACCTCTCTCGCCCTGACCTAGCCACTGTGATCCACGCGATGGTCACCTCCAGACTGGATTATTGTAACTCGCTCTACGTGGGGCTGCCCTTGAGACTGACCCAGAAACTCCAGCGGGTGCAGAATGCCGCAGCGAGACTCCTTACGGGGTCTTCGCTTAGAGATCACATTCATCCGGTGCTATACCAGCTGCACTGGCTCCCGGTGGAGTACAGGATCAGGTTTAAGGTGCTGGTTTTAACCTACAAAGCCCTATACGGCCTAGGGCCCTCGTACCTACGGGACCGCCTCTCCTGGTATGCCCCACAGAGGAACTTACGGTCTTCAAATAAAAACACCTTGAAGGTCCCAGGCCACAGAGAGGTTAGGCTGGCCTCAACTAGAGCCAGGGCTTTTTCGGCTGCGGCTCCAACCTGGTGGAACGCTCTGTCACAAGAGACAAGGGGCCTGCAGGACTTGACATCTTTCCGCAGGGCCTGCAAGACAGAGCTGTTCCACCTGGCCTTTGGTCAGGCGCAGCCTGACTCCCTCCTCTGGCAATCTTTACAAAACTTTAGTTTATGGTTGCCATCAATTTTGATTTTAATTAATTTTTATAATGTTTTATAATGTTGTACTGTTTTAGTGTTGTTAGCCGCCCTGAGCCCGGCTTCGGCTGGGGAGGGCGGGATATAAATAAAATTTATTATTATTATTATTATTATTATTATTATTATTATTATTATTATTTCTATATATAGGGTGCCTATATTCTGCATGGACTGGTTGCATGGCATATATTCAACACAAAAAACAGTGACAATTTGTTGTTGACAACGGACAGCTGGACATATAAAGGGCCCCATGACCTTCAGCAGTTGAGGGCCTCATCAAACCTAAATCCAGCCCTGTACACACCATGCATTGAATCAAATGTCTTCCCTCGGAAGGATCCTGCAAACTGTAGTTGACTCCTCACAGAGCTGCTGTGCCCAGTCTCCTTTAACAATCTACAGTTTCCAGGATTCGCTGGCGGGAAGACAAGGGCTCACAGTGATCAAAGAGTGCTTTCTGTATGGCGTGTAATTATCTGAGATGGAACAACAGCTTGCCTTAGCCCAACGGAGGAGGAACGGCTCAAGAAACCAACTCCTTTAAAGAGATCAACTCCAATTTGGTAAAAAAACCCAGAAGAGTAAGGAGTTGGTAAGAGGCTTGTTCTTTGAACTTCTGCACTCTCCCAAATGTCAATTTCGCTTCAGTACAATTTTTTCCTCAAGTAAGTTTAGTGACATGAGGACTCCTGCACAGCATATTTATACTCTAGATTGCAATGACAGAATAATCCCCATACATGTTTTCATATGTGGCATATTCACCTCATCTGGTTATCAGAATCACAAAAAAGGAACTTCTGAGTGTTAGGTACTCGTCAAGACCTGTCTTTGCTAATATTCTTTCTTTTTTATATGCTTTTCAAATTTATACATTTCATTAATTTTACAATCCATTTACCATTTCAAAACTTGACATCCTTCCCCCTCTTTCTGCGGTTCCTTAAATTTATTTTTTCACATCTTCTGCATATCCAAATTCATTTAATTTACTCATTTAATTGCCTACTGTAAATATATTCTCTTATAAAACGTCAGGTTATTACAATAAACCTGCTAATTTTTTAATCTGTTTACAATTTATCTGTAAATATTCAATAAACCATTTCCATTCTTTTATAAAGAGTTTGTTATCTTAATTTCTTATTCTTCCAGTAAGTTTTGCCATTTCTGCATATTCCATAAGTTTTTGTATCCATTCTTCCTTTGCTGGGACTTCGGCTTCTTTCCATTTTGGGGCAAGTAACATTCTTGCTGCTGTAGTAGCATACATGAATAAGTTTCTATACAATTTAGGTAGTTCTGTCTCTATAATTCCCAAAAGAAAAGCTTCTGGGTTTTTTTTTAATATATATATATAAAAGTTATTTTGAACACCTTTTTCAATTCATTATATATCATTTCCCAGTAAGCTTTAACCTTACTACAAGACTACTACATATGATAAAAAGAACCTTCTTTCTCTTTACATTTCCAACATTTGTTTGATTTAGATTTATACATTTTTGCCAATTTACTTGGTATTAGTTACCAACAATATATCATTTTCATATAATTTTCTCTTAAACCATAACACGCTGTAAATTTTATGTCCAGATTTCACAGTTGTTCCCATGCTTCCATATCTAAATTATGACCTATATCTGTTACCCAGTGTGTCATTGAGGATTTTACTTGCTCATCCTTTGTCATTCGTAATACTCTCAGGCACAAACTTCATTAAAGGTTTGTGCAGTTTTAATTAAAGCATATACTAACAATACAGTTTCGTTTAAGCCTTCTAATCCACAGTCACATATATGAATTCCTGATCCAGGGGATAACTCAATATATTAAAAGCCTCTTACCTGGAGGGATATACTGGCAAGATCCCGTATAGTTCACTAGAACATTTGTATGAAACGTGGCATCAAATCTCTCGTCTGCACTACAAAAGACAGCAGAAAAGGTATGTGGGGTGTTGTTTACTGATTGCATTTGCTGCAATGTAAGAGATGCAAAACATTGTAAAAGATGATCCTATTGTTTTTAGTAAGACTTTAAACTGATTGAAGATCTCTGTCGCCATTTTTGTTTTTTTAATGTTTTCCAGTAGAAGTATTGGAATAAATAACTCAAAATCATTGGCTACAGGAGGATAAGTCAGTGCGGCGAATGACACAATACAGGCTTAACTCTGATCCTTTAAAAATGCATGGTCAGTTGTAATTACTTCTTCCACCCTACAAACAGATAGATACAGTGGACGCTTGGGCTGCGAACGTGATCCGTGCGGGATGCACGGTCACAACCCACAGCGTTCGCAACCTGTGTCTGCGCACACGCGGGTTGTGATTTGGTGCTTCTGCGCATGCGTGACCGCTGAAACCCAGAAGTAACCCGTTCCGGTACTTCCGGGTTTCGGCGGTCCATAACCTGAAAAACACAACCTGAAGCAGCTATAACCTGAGGTATGACTGTATATATATATTTCTTAATTGCAGGCCACTCATGCAGAATTAGGATTTTATGCATTTTCACATGGTGAATCTGAATTTCACTTCTCCCAAGTGATTAACAATGAGGTTGTGACCAAAAATCAAAAAGATGGCCAACATGGCTGTTCTAAATAGCAATAAAATCCAGATCTATATAAAATGAGGCATAGGGGGCTGAGTGCCAGAATCATGGCAGAAACAGCCAATATAAAGCAGTTTAAAAAACAAATCTCCCCCCAAAAATTGTCTTAGAATCATAGAATTGTAGAGTTGGAAGGGACTATGAGGTCATCTAGTCCAACCCCTTGCAATGCAGGAATCTTTTGCCCAATGTGGGACTCAAACCTACGACCTTGATTTTAAGAGTCTAGTGCTCTACCAACTGAGCTATCTTGCAGCAGCCATCTTTGTTTAGGGAAGAGGCTCTGCTCAGAAGGCTCAAATTTGGTACAAAGCATCAGCTGCATTAAACTGCCCTTACTTCAGAAGGCACTGATTAAACACTGAGGTTTTTAAACCTCAAGTCCCCCTTCAATTCGGTGCAGCTGTTATGTTACTATACAAAGGGACATTCCGTTTCGGCACCTGAAATACACAAAATCCAACCTTCAAATCTAATTCTACTCAAACAGCCTACAAACAAGAAGAACCAATTTGCCTACCACTGGTGATGGCCAAAATTGTTTCAGACAGGTACTAGAAGCAGTACTTTTAAAGATTTCCTGTTTAAAGTTTAAAAATTGCAACAAAGAAAGAAAAGTCAGCAACCACTGTATATAAGAAAACTGAGCTATAACCCCCTTTTACATTGGCTGCCACTTGGCATTGCTTGAGCTTCTACTTTTTTAGATCAATAATTTTGTACTGCTATATTAACAATGGCTTCTCTATAACTCACCTTGGGAGTCTAAGGACTGGAGGGGAGAATAGCAATGCTATAAATGAATAAATATAATGGGTTCTAATCCTGACAAGGCTTCTATGATGGTGACTTGGTTTGCCAGTGTTAGTTCTTGTGCCATTTGCCCTATACCACATCCTCCAACATTACTTTTATTCTACAACAAAGGTTAAGAACAGGACTCCAATTGAAGGATCGTAAGTTGGAGGGCTTAATCAACCCAATAAATGAACATTTTGGGTGGAAAGGGTGGTTCTCAGCCAAATTACACATGGCAATGAAAATGTAAAATTCCAGTTGCAGCAATGTGTTGGATGCAAAACCACTAAGCATCCTCCTCCTTCCACTCAGTTTGATTTACTTTGATTTGTAAAAGAACAAGGCTCATCACATTGTGCTATTTGATCACGCGTTCTTGCGTAATTGCAGTCATGACCCCGGAGTTTAATAGAGTTATGTCAATTCCCATCTGTTCCTCAACTTGCTCGGGTTTTAAAACAGCCTCAAACATGCCTTCCTTACCTGTTGTACAGAAGAATGTCTGGCACCCAAATCTGATCAGATGGGAATCTTAAATTCTGAACTCCTGGATATTCATACTGATCCCATGACAAATACGTGTCCATCCAGGACTATGGAAAAAGATGGTTTTGCGATTAAAGATCATAGATGCTGGAAAATCTGCTTTCAAAAATAATTAGTACAATATGAATAATGCCAACGATAACAGGCGAGGTTTATCGTTGATGGGGCACAATGGTACTCCCTCTTCTAAATTTTCTTTCGCAGATTCTCCTCAGCAGCGATCTCAAGTCCCTGTTTCATTTTCCACGCCTTTGCCTGCCCTTCCTCCCTCTAGGGCCAGAATATTTCAGCCAACAGCAGGCAGCCAACAGAATATTTCTGTCTGCCCACAATACCCCCTGACATTAGAAAAGGTCAGCAAATCCATGTCAGAGGTTTCACCGCCACCAGCAAACACTGAGGCTCAAACAGCACATGACAGTGAAAGATCCCTTTGTTTAAACCCATGCCTGACCCCACACGCTTACAAAGCAGGGGGAAATCCAGTGTTCTGTACAAAAATAACACAAGTGGAGCTGAAACTTTCCCGGGTGAATAAAAAGATCTTCACCTGGTACCGAAAATACCATATAAAAGGCACCAGGCAGGCCTCTCTAGGGAGGCTGTTCCATACCTGAGGTGCCACCACCAAAAATGCCCTTTCCTTGATAGGTATCGAGAAAAGGGTCTTTTCAGTAGTGGCACCTCAAGTATATAACTATATAAATTCATGTTACAGAGGGGGGATCGAAACTTGCATCCACAATTTTCAACAGCAGTATAGACTTAGCCTCACATTTACTTTGGTTCAAAACTTCATATGGAAATGAGTTTCTCGGTGTTCTGACAACTGATAAGATCAAATCAGCAACATTCCACAATTCATTTTCTTCTCCGTTCTCTTTTTTTCTCCATATGAAAAACCTTTCTCTGGAAAAACATTATTTTTAACAACCTGTCGCATAGTTTATGTTGATTAATGGCAAAATTACTTACCATCTGTAGCCAAGCATTTGTTATCAAGACTTGGTTCTTTTCATCCTTAAAGAAAATAAAAAGCGGGAGAGGGGAATGATGAAAATAAACAGTTTTTGTCAAAGTATGAATAATTGTATTTATATTTTATCCATGTTAGTTCTTGGAAAGATAACCAAACACACATACACCCAGTGAGTAGAATTTAGAATCACCATAGCCAGCTTCTGGCATTTAAAAAAGGATTCAGATGATAAATAATTAGTGGTTGCAATTCTTGCACATCCTAATGATATTCGTTTGAAGTGGACCAGCATTCCTGTGTCACAGAATCCAGTCGTGAAGTGTTCAGCCAGAGGCCATTACAGCATAAAATATTAAAAATAAGAAAAAGAGTGGCAAAATGAAATCAATAGCATAGAGTCCGAATAAAAAAAATATGGACACAATCTAGCCAAAGTTAAGCACCTTTGAGGCCCACTGAGAGAATTAAAAATTGATTTCAAACCTCTGAAATCAATAGGATGTAGAAGTGCTTGACCTCAGTGGAACATGTACTATAATTTTAACACAGAACTAAAAATCTAGGCTTAAACCACATTGTCCCATGCATACAGCTCAAAGAGTTGAATTACGCGGCTCCTCTCCACATTCTTCAGTGATATTGTCCTATAAAGTTTGCATCCAGTGCTGGATTTACGTATAAGCTAAACAAGCGTTTCTGTGAGCTGCTCTGGTTCACCAGAAGTGGCTTAGTCATTCTGGCCACATGACCCGGAAGCTGTACGCTGGCTCCCTTGGCCAATAAAGCGAGATGAGCGCCGCAACCCCAGAGTCGGTCACAACCGGACCTAATGGTCAGGGGTACCTTTGCCTTTAAACAAGCTATAGTTTAGGGCCCAACTCTAATGGGGGCCCCCCAAAAAAATTAAAGGGGAAAAACTGGATGTATATGAATTACTGGATGTATATGAATATGCCGGAGGGAGAGAGCAAAAGCCAGAGGGATTCCAGAGAGCATCCAGGGATCGGGAGAAGCAGCCCATCTTCTGGGGAAGAGAATCAGCGTAGCACCAGTGGAGAAGGGGGGCAGATGGGGGAAGCGGCGAGGCGGTCCCATGACTCCTTGCCTGGGACCAGCGGGGAGAGTAGGGGTCCTCCGCTGCCCATGCCCTTCTTGCACAGAGAGAGTAGGAGGAGACTAGGGGTCAAAGAGCTTCTTTGCTGGAAGAAGTTTAAGAAACGCCCACTGACGGATTCTGCCAGCGATTGAGTCAGCCACGGGTGAGTGGCTGTCCGGACAAAAAAGGTTCACTTAGGCAACCCAGCCAGGTGTTTGCACCCAGCCGGGGACATAAGCACTAGCTTATGCACGAGAAACCCCTAGAACCATTACAGGCCCCATTACCCTCAGTAGCTTAGGGTCTCATCAAACCTAAATCCAGCCCTGTTTGCATCATAAACAACTGAATGTCTGACTGTCCTTTAAAATACAGTCAAACCTCAGTTGTCAAATGTAATCCATTTTGGAACCCTGTTTGGCTTCTGAAATGTTCGACAACCGAGCTGTGGCTTTTGATTGGTTGCAAGAGCTTCCTGCACTCAAGCGGAAGCCACGGTGGACATTCGGCTTCCGAAAAACATTCAAAAACCGGAGCTGTTCAGGAACCGAGATTTGACTGTACTGTGGTAGATCAAGGGCCACATTCCAAATATGTTACACATCATAGATGGCTGTGGGAATCATGTATGGAAGTCCTAGCTTCTTAATTAAAAATAATTGCTTTTTTTTTTAAGTGAGCCACAATCCAACCAAAACAATGCACATTTCAAGTCCCAGTGATATCAGTAGAATGGATTTAAACAAGTACTTGACTCTCCCATTAAAATCAATGGTGCTTAACACTGACTTAATTATGTCATTGTTGGTGGGCACTTCCAGATGGGTGTTATTGTGGGATCAGCGCTTTTCATGCATACAAGGTTTTCTGCAACGTCCACACAATGTCACTGGCATCCAAATGCCAGCCTGCATTGTGGAGAGGTGTTTTTCGGCCAACCGTGGTCCATGACATTGGGTATAGCCAGCTTTTATAGACTGTGGGTGGACTAGAGTGAATCCTACTCCGGTCCAGTCTGGTCCACTTCCAAGCCCCATCCACCCAGTGGCCGGGTTGGTATTTGCTTTCCCTTTTATATTAATATATTAAAATGTTTTTAAAGATAAAAGGTAAAGGGACCCCTGACCAGTCATGGCCGACTCTGGGGTTGCGGTGCTCATCTTGCTTTACTGGCCGAGGGAGCCAGCGTACAGCTTCCGGGTCATGTGGCCAGCATGACTAAGCCACTTCTGGTGAACCAGAGCAGCGCACGGAAACGCCGTTTACCTTCCTGCCGGAGCGGTACCTATTTATCTACTTGCACTTTGACGTGCTTTCGAATTGCTAGGTTTGCAGGAGCAGGGACCGAGCAACGGGAGCTCACCCCGTCGCGGGGATTCGAACTGCCATCCTTCTGATCGGCAAGTCCTAGGCTCTGTGGTTTAACCCACAGCACCACCCGTGTCCCTTTTAAAGATAACTTCCTGATTTATTTCCACTAAGAGCACAAAGATTTTGCATTTTTAAATTCTGTATCTTCAAATTTCTGGGCTACATCCGATGTTAGTCATACTCAGAATGGACCAATTTTAATCAATAGGCATGACTAACCGATCCATTAATTCCAGTGAGTCTACTCTGAGTAATTCTTAGTTGGACACAACCTTCCCCTTGCAGAAGAAGAAGAAGAAGAGTTTGGATTTGATATCCCGCTTTATCACTACCCAAAGGAGTCTCAAAGCGGCTAACATTCTCCTTTCCCTTCCTCCCCCACAACAAACACTCTGTGAGGTGAGTGGGGCTGAGAGACTTCAGAGAAGTGTGACTGGCCCAAGGTCACCCAGCAGCTGCATGTGGAGGAGCGAGGAAGCGAACCCGGTTCCCCAGATTACGAGTCTACCGCTCTTAACCACTACACCACACTGGCTCAACAACAGCCATCATCCATTTTAATACAAAGAGCATACCAAATAATAGACTGTTTTTCCAATTCCAACTTTGGGGAAACTTTGAAGTGCATGTGAGCTTATTCTCATGTCCAGTTCCTTTTGTTTTATTAAGCATTGATTCACCGTGCCATCACTTTCATTTATAATGCAAGCATAACTCAAAAGGTTTATGTACTCCTGTTTTAGCTGCTAATAATCTGACATTTTACAACAAAATCCTTTTAAGAATTTCCCCTCGCCTTCCTCCTTATTTAGTAAGATCTCCGTCTTTGAGAAAATGGAAGATCATGTATCCTTGTGACTAACAGCTTCACTGGAGCAGGGTAACTCCAGACTACTACACCCTGGGATATTGGCTCAGCTTTCACTGAGGTGGTTAACTTAGATCTGAGCTTTACCAATATTCAGATTTCAGGTAGGCCTTGCAGGGCCAGCCCAAAAGCACTTGGCTTCCTAAGGTAGAAAAGGAAACACTATCCTTCTAGTCAAGGTGCTGAGCACTCAAATCTGGCCAAGTTATTTTGACACTTGAGGCAGAAAATCCCAAAATGTTCTTCCCCTAGGAGTAACAATGCCGCAGGAATAAATCAAACAACACAAAGCCAAAAACAGTTCACTCTTCCAAATGGTAGAATTGGGTCCTTTCAAATAAATGAATGCTCCTCAATGAAAACTAAACAAATCCTTGCACTCAGACCCTCCAAGCGTCCCCATTTTTCAGGGACAGTCCTGGATTTACAGAAGCTATCCTGGTTTCTGATTTGATCCCGGAATGTCCCACTTTCCTTAAAGGGAAAGGTAAAGGGACCCCTGACCATTAGGTCCAGTCATGGCCGACTCTGGGGTTGCGGCGCTCATCTCGCTTTATTGGCCGACGGAGCCGGCGTACAGCTTCCGGGTCATGTGGCCAGCATGACTAAGCCACTTCTGGTGAACCAGAGCAGCACATGGAAACGCTGTTTACCTTCCTGCCGCAGCGGTACCTATTTATCTACCTGCACTTAGACGTGCTTTCAAACTGCTAGGTTGGCAGGAGCAGGGACTGAGCAACGGGAGCTCACCCCATTGCGGGGATTCGAACTGCCAACCTTCTGATCAGCAAGTCCTACGCTCTGTGGTTTAACCCACAGCGCCACCCGCCTCCTTAGGACCACTTTCCTTAGGACACCCCTATTTTCATCAGAAAAATGTTGGAGGGTATAGAGTTATCAAACATCTGAGCCATCTGAAGGCAGCCCTGTACAGTGGTACCTCGGGTTACATACGCTTCTGGTTACATACGCTTCAAGTTACAGACTCTGCTAACCCAGAAATATTACCTCATGTTAAGAACTTTGCTTCAGGATGAGAGCAGAAATCGTGCTCCGTCAGCATGGCAGCAGCAGGAGGCCCCATAAGCTAAAGTGGTGCTTCAGGTTAAGAACAGTTTCAGGTTAAGTACGGACCTCCAGAATGAATTAAGTACTTAACCCAAGGTACCACTATATAGGGAAGTTTTTTCATGTTTAATGTTTCACAGTGTTTTTATATATGTTGGAAGCAGCCCAGAGCAGCTGGGGCAACCCAGTAAGATGTGTGGGGTATAAATAGTAAAAAATATTATTATTATTATTATTATTATTATTATTATTATTATTATTATCAAATAGGGTGTCCCTATTTTCATCAGAGAAATGTTGGGGGGTATGTGCACATAGAAACTGAGCATATTGGGGAGAAGGATTATCTCTCTGTTCTCTTCCCATCCAGCCCCTTTCCCCTCTTTCTTTGCTTAACATTCAGCTTGAAGAAGAGTTCTGATGAACTTGAAACCACCTCACTACTTTTGGCTAGAGTGTCTACCATACTTCAAAGCACATTCAAAGTACAGTGGTACCTCTGGTTAAGAACTCGTTCCCGAGGTCCATTCTTAACCTGAAACTGTTCTTAACCTGAGGTACCACTTTAGCTAGTGGGGCCTCCCGCTGCCGCCACACCCCCACCGCACAATTTCTGTTCTCATCCTGAGGTAAAGTTCTTAACCCAAGGTACTATTTCTGGGTTAGCGGAGTCTGTAACCTGAAGCGTCTGTAACCCGAGGTACCACTGTATCACATCACAGAAGAATCCTGGGAACTGTAGTTTATTCCCTCACAGAGCACCCTTAAAAACGGTACATGTGCTTTAAATGTATGGCATGTACATGTACATATGCATCACAAAAAAATAACACACATCTGAATGAATGTTATATGAGCTAATTTATAAGTACTGAGCCACATTCACAAATAATTGCTATAATTTAAATAGAAATACATTGCCCATAGCGTGGAAGCGGCTGCTCAGACTGTTCTCCAAATGCTCACTTTTGATGGGCAACTTCAGGGCTTCTGCTCAACTTTCTGACAGTTATTTATCTTTAAACTGGGCTTTGACCGGACCGCCCTCCAAATGTAGGACTGTCCTCTGTTAAAAAAGGGAAATGCGGTCATAATAAAGTTATCACGCTTGAATTAGAAATCATATGGCTTTTCCACTACAGCAGAATAACTGCAAAAAATTCTATTTACTGCTTCCTCTGGTTTAAGATAAAGGAGCACAATGATTCTATCTCACTTTGCCAACACAGCAGATGTGGATGGATAAGAAGCACTCTGACGTAAGGTCACTGCTAGAGCTGAGCATTTTTTAAAAAAATGTTCAGGTACAAAAGTTTTTTAAAAAAACTTCGCACATTGCCAGAATCCTAAACAAAAATGCATTATCCCAAATGTCCTTGTCACCCCATAGAGGTGCCTTATACTGCCATATTCTGAAGATAGACCATTGGTCCCTTTACCTCAATAATGTCTACACTGAAAGGTAAAGGTAAAGGAACCGTGGATGGTTAAGTCTAGTCAAAGGCGACTATGGGGTTGCGGAGCTCATCTCGCTTTCAGGATGAAGGAGACGGTGTTTTTCCACAGACAGCTTTCCAGGTCATGTGGCCAGCATGACTAAAGTGCTTCTGGCACAACAGAATACTGTGATGGAAACCAGAGCGCACAGAATCACCATTTACCATCCTGCCACAATGGTACCTTTTTATCTACTTGCACTAGTGTGCTATCAAACTACTAGGTTGGCAGGAGCTGGGACAGAGCAACGGGAGCTCACCACTATAGCATGTATTTGAACTGCCGACCTTCAGATTGGCAAGCCCAAGAGACTCAGTGGTTTAGACCACAGCACCACCCGCATCCCTAAAGCCTCCATGACAGGTATTCAGTAAAAAAAAATTAGCTTCCTATGTTTAGCAGTATTGAAAATGGGGCTGCAAAAAAACTCCCCATACCATCAGGAGCACAAATGACCGTGAATGCACAGCAAAATGGATGCCCTGAGGACGTCCTTGTCTGGAAATGTGTGGGGCTTTAATTATTCGTCTAGTCTTGTATCTTAAAGGTCTTTGCTTTCCTTTTCAGTGCCCGAGTTATTCTATCATGTGGTGAATGGTAATTTCAAGTAGGATCCATGTCAACGAGAGGTTAGGATCCAGCGGCCCTCCAGATGTTATTGGACTATAGTTCCCATCACCTCTGACCATTGGGTCTGCGGACTGGGGGCTGGAGACCAACAACAACAACAACTTGAGGACCACAGGTGACTGAGCCCAGATGTACACCATGTTTAAATAGGGCTGCCACCTTTGTTTTGGCAAAATACAGAGTAGGACGGAGTGGGATGGTTGGAGGCAATTCCCCCCCCCCCATCTAGTTTGTAGCACCACTTTCCGGCGGGAAGGTAAACGGTGTTGCCATGCACTGGTCTGGTTTGCCAGAAGCGGCTTAGTCATGCTGGCCACATGACCCGGAAGCTGTACGCCGGCTCCCTCGGCCAATAAAGCGAGATGAGCGCCACAACCCCAGAGTCGGTCACGACTGGACCTAATGGTCAGGGGTCCCTTTACCTTTACCTTTAAAGTTGTCCCTATATTGTTGAATTTATAGTCAAGTATTTGAAAAGCACAGCTGAAGGACCCGTACAGGACAGGTGTCCTAACAGAGTGGGGAATGAGTAATACACCTCTGTGTGCTCTTTTACAAGCATGATTTATTTATACCACACTTGACCTTTATAACAGAGCTGGCCTTAAGCTGCTTTGCCAAGTGGCGCCTATTCTGTCAAAAGTGATATGCAAACTCCGATTAAGAGAGCAAAGGGGCATCGGGGGGGGGGGGGTGTGTGAAACCTTTGCTGGAACTTCAATTCCCAACAGTTTCACACCAGAGTAAAAAGACCAGATGCTGGAATTCCTTGTGTGTTGAAAGCCTTCCCCTCATCAAATGCTCCAGGCATTGAAAATTAAACCTGACACCCAGATTTTTACACTGTCTCTTCTTGCTCACGACTCTGGTGCTTGGCTTAAAGCAGGTCCATTGCCGAGAGCGGTGGACTCTGCTCTGTGCCTGCGTCAGCAGCCCTGGGCGGACTGGGTTTCATGCATCATTTCATGGTACGTGGCATCTTGTCAAAATGATTCAAGGGTCCGGAGTTCCTTGCCCAAGGCATCTGCTTTCCCCACATATATTAAAGGAAATATCTTAATAATAATCCCATGAATACCTTTGATGTCTGGAAGGTAAGTCTGAAAAGTTTCTAAAGCTGAAGGCTTTTGAAGAGTGGCAATGCAAACTTGAGGGATGCGGGTGGTGCTGTGGGTTAAACCACAGAGGCTAGGACTTGCCAATCAGAAGGTCGGCGGTTCGAATCCCCACGACGGAGTGAGCTCCCGTTGCTCGGTCCCTGCTCCTGCCAACTTAGCAGTTTGAAAGCATGTCAAAGTGCAAGTAGATAAATAGGTACCGCTCCGTTGGGAAGGTAAACGGTGTTTCCACGTGCTGCTCTGGTTCGCCAGAAGTGGCTTAGTCATGCTGGCCACATGACCCGGAAGCTGTATGCCGGCTCACTCGACCAGTAAAGCGAGATGAGTGCCGCAACCGCAGTGTCAGCCATGATTGGACCTAATGGTCAGGGGTCCCTTTACCTTTAATGCAATCTTGGAAACATTATGCTGTTTGCCATCCCGCCGGGACCACATAACACCGGTCTTGAGAGATCTGCATTGGCTCCCAGTACATTTTTGAGCACAATTCAAAGTGTTGGTGCTGAGCTTTAAAGCCCTAAATGGTCTCGGTCCTGTATACCTGAAGAAGCGTCTCCACCCCTACCGTTCTACCCAGACACTGAGGTCCAGCGCCGAGGGCCTTCTGGCGGTTCCCTCATTGCGAGAAGTGAGGTTACAGGGAACCAGACAGAGGGCCTTCTTGGTAGTGGTGCCCGCCCTGTGGAATGCCCTCCCATCAGATGTCAAGGAAATAAGCAGCTATCTTATCTTTAAAAGACATCTGAAGGCAGCCCTGTTTAGGGAAGTTTTTAATATTTAATGCTATATTGTTTTTAACATTTGATTGGGAGCCGCCCAGAGTGGCTGGGGAAACTCAGCCAGATGGGCGGGGTATAAATAATAAATTATTATTATCCCTTGGATTACATGTTGAATCATAGTAGTCAGAAGGAGGGGAGGGAAGAGCCAGGCTTAGCAATGGCACTGAATTCAGATGGAAGATTGGGCAGTGCAAGGTATGAGAGCAACAGGTCTATCTACTCCAATGTTTTTTCCCATCACCTGGTCTTCGAAGGCAGGCTGACAGTAAACAGCAGCTTTAGGTGAGGACATCAGTAGCAGGTGATGATGATCTTTTTGCTGTGAAAGGCCTCACTCACTGATTTACAGGTGGAAACATAAGTCCATTTTAGCTTCTCTCAGTTTCTTATTGTTCCAATCTTAAATTCAGTTTGTCTCATCTGTGCACCAGCTTGCAATTATTGTATTTTTTTAAAAAAAAAATCTACATGGAAATGCATATGCAAGCCATTTCTCCTAATACGATGCATTTTTGTGCAGACATTGCTTTAATAGGCATATCTTGGTATACATCTTTTTGGTCGGAGCACACAACATTTGGAGAAATTGCGTTTACATGAATGGTATAGAATGTGGACGTAATTTATGTAATTTACGTTATTAATTACATAAATTACATAATACCCCCATAGGGTAGTTCGTTAAAGGACTCCGAGGGGCGACGCCTCGTCCGAAACCTACGGAGGCTAGGGCCTAAAGCGCGCCCCCGAGCGGTAACCCATTGGGGAGCGCCTAGGGATATGCATCTCGGGTGGCTCCCCCTGTTGGTGTTTAACCCTTCCCGGTCAGACCGGATAGTCGGTTAGGGCCAATGCCTAAAGCCAATACCCTTCTTTCCTGTAATCAATAAAGTTGTGGCCATTTTCGCCCATTAACCTAAAACTCTGTGTCCGTTGTCTTCATTTATTCCACCTGTGGGGGGGGGAGGGAATAGCCACACAATGATACAAATCACATTGTTTTTCCACGGAGGATGAACTGCAGTGGAAGAGAAACAGCGAGACCTGCGGGTATAGGGCGGTATACAAATTTAATAAAGAATAATAATGTTATGTACTGAAGTTCTCACCCTGGGCCAGCAGGGGGATACTGTAGATATTTATGCAAATAAGGGATTGAAAGTGACGTTCAGTGATTGGATAGTTTTAGAAAATTGTTACAGTTGCATTGTAGTGGAGCTTTATATAAGCAGGCTGGCTGAACCCTTCAGTTCAGTTCTGTCCTGGCCTGTGAATAAACAAGAGCTGTTTGAAGAATCGCTGTGTCGTCTGATATGTTCACCCACAACTTAACAAATAATAATAATAATAATAATAATAATAATAATAATAATAACAACTGTGGGACATGTGACAAAGATGCAATTAAAGGCATATGAACAGGCCAAGACGGGTTTTTCCCTCAGATCAGTTGGCAAACCCAGGTATTTGCAGTGCATATGAGGCTATGCCATCGCACCTACCTTGCCCTGCACGTGCTCCCCTTTTCATATTCAGCCCCCCCCCCTTGCATGCAACATCTTATTACATGTGACAATACCTAATACTAGGAAAGTCACAGACTGAAGTGTCCTCTCAGCGACCCGGCATGTCAGCAAAAGCAAACAGCTTCTGGGCAAGTCTGAACCATCAAACAAATAATCTGCTTTATATAGGTAAGAATAATCATCTGTAAAGGGGAGCTGGGATTATAGAGAGAAATATTGCTGAGAAGTTCACAGCATGTAAGCCGGCGTTACAAGCAAGAGAAATCCAAGGGCACCAGCAGCGCCTGAAGACACTGTGACTCAAAAAAAAAAAAAAAAGGGAAAGAGAAAAAGCAGCACAACTCCCTTTAACAAAAAATGCAAAGGAAGATAAGGGACAAAGCCTGAAAGAAAATATCAACCTGAGAGAGATGCGGCTTGCCATGAGAGGAGAAACTTAGGGAAGTTTTTTAATGTGCAATGTTTTATTATGTTTTTATATGTGTTGGAAGCCATCCAGGGTGGCTGCAGCAACCCAGTCAGATGGGCAGGATACAAATAATAAAATTATTATTATTATTATTATTATTATTATTATTATTATTATTACAGTGGTACCTCAGGTTACAGACGCTTCAGGTCACAGACTCCGCTAACCCAGAAATAGTACCTCAGGTTAAGAACTTTGCTTCAGGAGGAGAACAGAAATCGCGCAGTGGCGACATGGCGGCAGCGGGAGGCCCCATTAGCTAAAGTGGTACCTCAGGTTAAGAACAGTTTCAGGTTAAGAACGGATCTCCAGAACGAATTAAGTTCTTAACCCGAGGAACCATTGTGTTGTTGTTGTTGTTGTTGTTGTTGTTGTTGTTGTTGTTGTTGTTGTTGTTATTATTAAGCCCATGCTGAGGCTTTTGCTTTTGCTGTTACTTATAATAACCAATCTCTGTGAAGGGGCCTGAATTATTTCATCATTTAACATCACAACAACAACAAAACCATGAAACTCAAAAGAGAAAATGCAGGTTGGAAAGGAATTCTTTTGCAAATGACCAATCCCTTTTGCAAAAAAAAAAAATAAAAAAATTAGGTGACTTAAAAGAAAAAAAGAAAAACACTCTGTTTAGTAAATCGCAACCCTGAGACTCGCGGCTTGAGCAGCCAGGATCCCCTGCAGTGAGTGCACAGATGTCTTTTCAGGCCTAAATGCCCAAGCTCTGAGGACAGGACTTCCTGCTGCAGTTGCTGCTGCTGTAAGGGAAGTAGCAGCAGGGAGTCTCCATTCTCTCTCTCTCTGACCTGAAGCAAGAACTCTGTAAGCAGCTGCTGGAGGAGAAAGGGGCTGCTCAGTTCCTTCCAATCATCTGGATATACTGAGAGTTAGCTGTGTGATCTGCAGTAGATCGGCATAGATAGACCTGATTCCCCGTAGTTTAACAAGAGCAGCAACACAACAGCCCCCTATTCCCCAGCCCACAACTGTACAGTGGTACCTCGGGTTACAGACGCTTCAGGTTACAGACTCCGCTAACCCAGAAATATTACCTCAGGTTAAGAACTTTGCTTCAAGAGGAGAAGAGAAATCATGCTCCGGCAGCACGGCAGCAGCAGGAGGCCCCATTAGCTAAAATGGTGCTTTAGGTTAAGAACAGTTTCAGGTTAAGAACGGACCTCCAGAACGAATTAAGTACCTAACCCGAGGTACCACTGTATTCTGGTTTCACGGTGGCCCATGGGAGGCATGCAAGCAGGACCTCAGCACAACAGCCACCTCTTCACTTGTGATTCCCACCAACGGGATTCAGAGGCACTCTGAATGAGGAAGTGGAGGTAGAACATAGCCTTGTCCTCCACTACACAACAATTTCCATTATTCCATAGGAGGATGGAATGACTACCAAGCCAGCTACACTCTAGAGAGGAAGACGCCTCCTGCAGCAGTTTTCACCAAACTCGTGCCCTCCAAATGTTTTGGACTATGGTTGCGCTGGCTGGGACTGATGGGAACTGTAATCCAGAATATCAAGAGAATAGCAAGTTGCCCTCAACACAGCATCATAGAATTGTAGAGCTGGAAGGGACCAACCCGCTGCAGTGCAGGAATCACAGCTAAGGGTTGGTTCACTAACACGTGTTCACCACTTGGCATCATCATCATCATCATCATCATCATTTATTATTTATACCCCACTCATCTGGCTGGGTTTCCCCAGCCACTCTGGGCGCTCCCACAGAATATTAAAAACACAATAAAACATCAAACATTAAAAACTTCCCTAAACAGGGCTGTCTTCAGATGTCTTCTAAAATCAGATAGTTGTTTTATTTCCTTGACATCTGGTGAGAGGGCATTCCACAGGGTGGGCGCCACTACTGAGAAGGTCCCCTGCCTGGTTCCCTGTAGCGACTTACATACAGGCACCAGCAGAGAGCAAAGCCTACTGTTGGAGTTGACATTTGTGAATCAAAAAACCATGAATTGGAAGGCAGGATAGAAACCAGTGGCATGTGGTCAGTTGACTAGGCTAGTCCCCTAAATGTTCCCAGTCAATTAGGTAGATAGATAAAACTTTATTTACATTAGCCAATGGCCATAGCAACAGTAAAACATTACAGTATACACAGAAAAGGAAATTTGATATAAGAGCACAATTTCAAGTCCTAAATCAGCAGTCAGTTAGTGGCCCTTATTCTGATTGCCCCTGCTATGAACCTAGCAACGTTTGCTGTTATCTGCTCATTTTGATCTGACAGAAGAAAGGACATTGTGGCAGTGGTTGAGCGCCCTGGGATGGTTAGTACAAGTGTGGTGATGATCTCATTCCTCAGGTCTTTGTAGAGAGTACAAGACAGGAGGATGTGTGCCGCTGTTTCGGTGCTACCATCTCCACCGAGGCAAAGACGTTTCTCAGGCGGGATCTTTTGGAATCAACCCTCAAGTACCGCAGATGGCAAAACACCCAGTCTTGCAAGTGTAAAAGCATGTCTGTATTTTGGGATAATAAGTTTGTGCAGATATGGGGCCAGAGAATCAAAATGGAGAGGTGGAAAATGAACATACCAAGGGCAGAATTTCCTTATAGTGGCCAGGTTTTTCTGATGCTCCATATCTTTTAGACGTTGACCAGTTAAACTGTTTGCTTTAGTAGGGCCCATAGTGAGTAGGTGTGATAGGGATAGGTCACAAGAGTGAAGTTTTTGACCCAGTCAATTAGAATATTAAAATATTAAAGCCTGACACCTCTTTCCCAAAGCCAGGAAAACTTTTGCCTGGCATAGGGATGGAGTTGCGATGCTCTGACAGGGCCCAAGAGCCCTTCCATCACCTTCCCAAAGCCCATTTGGCTTTGGGAAGGAGTCAGGAGGGCTCCAGCAAGCCCAGGAAGCTTCGGTCTTGTTTAGAGAGAGAAGCACAATGCTCAAACACGCAACATCAGGACATTGCCGTGCCTCCTCCCTCCACTGCCCTTGCAAGCTGTGACCTCTGGCCCTCCCTGTTCCCTGACGAAAAATTTTCCCCTATGTCACTGCTAGAAATACATAAAATAAAGACAATCTCCTCAGATGCAGTGCTTTGCAACGGAAGCCGCTAGCACATCATTCTGTTGCAAGTCATCTATAGATTAGTCACCAAGGTGCGAAATCAGATGGAGGTGGTGATTCTGCGCCTGAGCAACGAGATTTGGTCAAAAGCACACATCACAGATGGAGCCTCAAAATGAACAAACCTCTCTTGAGAACGATTTGCCCAGAGGCGTGAGCCTGCATCACCAGCTAGATGACTAAAGATTCTACCCTAGTCAGCTGAATATTCTGCCCACTGTCCATCAGTGACTTGGATATGGGTTTCCCTGGTGCAACTTGTCATCTTAAGTATTCAGTGGTACATTTCACACCAAAATTTGCAGGTGCTGCAATAAAGGGAACGAGGCACCAGCTGTTATTTCTACTCTATTCATTATTCATTGTTATTGCTGTGCCACATTGCAAGCATCAAGATGAGAAGGAGGGGGCTGGTTTGGGGGTGGGGGGAACAAGCAAACCTTAAAGTAATTGGATTAGCAGCTTTCAAATATAGAAAAGGGGGGCAGTGAGCAATTGTTCTGCATGGTCAAGGACAAGGGGTTAAAGGACTTAAAGCTGAAAGAGGTTGAATTGAAGGAAGGCTATTCTAAAGATAGGCGTACGTCAGGAAACACAGAAAATTGCCGGAGGAAGCTGTGAAATCCCATCCATTAGAGATTTTTCAGAAAACAGGCGAGACAAACATCTGTCTTTGAAGGGTTTGGGTATTATGAGTTGATTAAATGCCTATATAAGTTCCTTCCAGGCTTTGAACTTTGCAATTCAGGACAAATACATGTTGCGTCAGAACTATACTTAAGCGACAACCAACATGGTGCCGTCCAGATGTTATTGGACCACAACTCCCATCATCCCTGATTATTGACCATGCTAACTAGGGCTGATGGGAGTTGTAGTCCAACATCTGGAGGCAACCATGTTGGTCACCCCTGCTATGGTTCACCCAGCACCATGAAGGTTAGAATAGAAAGTGTCATCTAATATGTTCTATGTGCTTCTGATCCCCATTTCTTAATGCTGGTCATCGACTGTAATAATATAGATTAGAAAGTAAAGACTGCAGCCAGAAATGACATATGTGAACTGAAAACTCATTAATCGGAAGACATAAAATAAACTTCCCTAGAAGCTGTTTGTCACGAGGGGTTATAAGTAAAGTACATTTTGTAGCCTGGGCCTCTCAGATTTAAAATGAGTTTTAAATTGTGTTCCAATTCTGTTTCAGTTTTTTTAATTGAATTTTTAATAGCTTTTTACTGTATTATTTTGTATTTTAATGCTTGCTTGTTATTGCTTTGTGAGTTGTTGAGAAAAGTCCTGTCATGAGTTACATAAAAAATGAAAGAAATACACAAATCTGCGATCCGATCTCTGTCATATCTTGGTAGGGGCTGGGGGAGTCTTTGGGGAGCTGCATATGGATATGGTAGACCAGGGTTTCCCAAACTTAGGCTTCCAGCTGTTTTTGGACTACAATTCCCATCATTCCTGACCACTGGGTCCTTCTAGCTAGGGACTGTGGGAGTTGTAGTCCAAAAACAGCTGGGTGCTCAAGTTTGGGAAACTCTGATGTAGACAATCCTGAACTAGATGGATCGACAATGGTCTAGCTTGGTCTAAAAAAGCTTCCTTCAAAACTACAATGAGAAGTGACACAAGATGTTTTGCTATCCTGAGTGGCTGCACTATGTGATTTGAGAAATGCGGCTCAGGGGACCCTTGCGACTTGTGGAGAATGGTAAAAAGGTAAAGGGATCCCTGACCATTAGGTCCAGTCATGACCGACTCTGGGGTTGCGGCACTCATCTTGCTTTATTGGCCAAGGGAGCCGCCGTACAGCTTCCGGGTCATGTGGTCAGCATGACTGAGCCGCTTCTGGTGAACCAGAGCAGCGCACGGAAACCCCGTTTACCTTCCCACCGGAGTGGTACCTATTTATCTACTTGCACTTTGACGTGCTTTCGAACTGCTAGGTTGGCAGGAGCAGGGACCGAGCAATGGGAGCTCACTCCGTCACAGGGATTCAAACCACCGACCTTCTGATCGACAAGTCCTAGGCTCTGTGGTTTAACCCACAGTGCCACCTGCGTCCCTCGGTGGTGGGGCACAATTTATGGAACGGAAGCAGCTGCAAGGGACCTTTGAGGTACCCCTGGTAAAACTCCTTGGGGAATCAAAGTGGCCTGGTCTGAATATAGCTACACACATCTTCATCCATAGGTGTGTAGGGTTCATAACTCTGTGGCAAAACATATACTATGCATGCAGAAGGTCTCAGTTTGAGTCTCTTATCATAGAATCATAGAATTGTAGAGTTGAAAGGTACCCCGAGAATCATCTAGTCCAACCCCCTGAAATGAAGGAATCTTATTTCCTCTTCAAATAGTGTCAGGTAACCAGGCTTGGAATTACTTGTTCCTGAGGCCCTGGGGAGCCACAGACAATGACAATAGGCGATATTGCTGTGAAAAGACAGAATAAGTTTGCAGAGCAATGGGCTAAGAAAGACCGTCAAAGTTAGGTAGGCAGTTAATTCACCACCTATGTGTCTCCTGAATCTCAATTTGTGGCATATCTCTTGATTGGTTGTGATTCGTGCAGAGATGCAACGGGCAGCCTCCTCTGTGGAAGGGCAGTTCTGCTGCATGGCTGTATCAGCAGTGTCTTCAACCACACCAGAGAAAGGCAGTGAGCAGAATTACCTGCAAGTCCAGATCATTGGATGTAGCAGACAGTCCCCTCAGGTACGTTTCATCCCTACATTTTAACAGAACACATCCATTTGTGTGCAACACACTAGGATGCGCAACACAAGAACGCCATTGGGGAATTGCTGCCTTGGTGTTAACTCCCCTGACTTTCAAGTGATTCCCGAGTCCTGTATGTGAGAACCCACTCATGATAAAAAGCGAAAATAGATAAGTTTTAAATGCAGCAACAAGGCAGACTGTAATTTCTTTCTGTAATGCAACCTAGCTTAGCTATATTGTGAGAGGATCAGATATGTAATTGCAAATGCAGAGAGGGCATTCTTTTCCCCCTTCTGCATATATACACCAAAACAGCTCCCTTTATCTTTTTATAGTCATTTTCCATTAATACTTTATAAATGAAAAATACTTACTGGATGGATAATCCTTTCATTATTGTAGCTTTCTGCATCGTGTTTTTTGTATGTTTCAATCTTGGCGGTCAAGCTTACACAATGGGAGTTAACTGGTTGGGAAAGATTTGTACAGAATGTACTATAAGGATTATGGTTTTATCCCGTGAATCCAGATGTTAATGCTGGGAATAATGTGCTGACCACAGTATATTATAAGATATTTAGGCTGGGTTGTTGATTCCCTTTTTGAAATCTTGGTTTATTACTCTATACAAAAGTAAAAGACCCCCGGATGGTTAAGTCCAGTCAAAGGAGACTATGGGGCTGCGGAGCTCATCTTGCTTTAGGCCGAGGGAGCCGGCGTTTGTCCACAGACAGCTTTCCGGGTCATGTGGCCAGCATGACTAAACCGTTTCTGGCGCAACGGAACACCGTGATGGAAACCAGAGTGCACAGAAACCTTCCCTTCTGTGTTTACCTTCAAAGTTTACCTTCCCACCGCAGTGGTACCTATTTATCTACTTGCGCTGGCATGCTTTCGAACTGCTAGGTTGGCAGGAGCTGGGACAGAGCAACAGGAGCTCACGCCGTCACAGGGATTTGAACTGCCAACCTTCCGATCGGCAAGCCCAAGAGGCTCAGTGGATTCGACCACAGCACCACCCACGTCCAGCTAAGAATGCAATCCTATCTTGCCTCTTGAATTGCCAAGCATATGGACAGCCTTCAGCCAGGACATAGGGTTAGACCCAAAGGTACCCTTGAACTAGGAGGAAGCCTTTTCTGCCCATTAAAATGCTATTTCCAATTTAGGGCTCATCCAGACTTCCATTTGTGCCACAATACTAGGCATAGGGTCTGCGCTTTTTTCAATATAATTTCCAATATAATTATCGTCTATTACCAAAATCCCTGTTACCAAAATACAATTATTTGTCATTGTCATTCTGCTGCTCCTATCTCGAATCCTGCCTGTGATTTCATTTATTTGTCACGCTTTTCCAAATAGTCCAGAAAAGGCCTCCATTCTTCTCTTAAAAAAAAAAAATCATAATTTTGATCTTTTAATATTGCCATTTCTGCATAGTCCATAACTGGCACAGGTTGTTGGGCTTTTTTGCCTTGCCACTTTCCCCAGCAAAACCCACTCTTTAATACAGAATTGGAACAAACAGTATTTCAGGTCTTTTGAAGATTGCTGTTTGCTCCAATTCAGTGGTAAAGAATGTCAGGCTTTCACAGCAAAAACACGGGTCGGGGGGAGTTCTCAGACACGGAGCTTTCAATAATGAACCTGTGCCTAGAAGGCAGGCACAAAAGGAAGCCTGGATGAGCTCTTAGTAGAAGAGCATCTCATGGAAACAGGGAACCCAAATCCAGAGGAGTCTCTCTGCTCATGCCTCCCTTTGTGGAGGCTCATTCTCAAGACCTTGTTATGGGCTTCTGGAATTTATTCACTGCTTCTCATACAGTAACCAAGTAACATAACCCCTGGGCACTGGGGCAAAGCGCTGTGAGAGTTCTTCAGGAGTGGGGGAATTATGATTGGACTCCAACTTCCATCAGCCACAGCCAGCATGGCCAATGGGCAGAGGTGATGGGAGCTGTGGTCCAGTCACATCTGGAAGGGCCATAGCTTTGCGTACAACAATCCGCAGAACAAGACTAATACATTTTCTCAAAATTATTGAGATTTGTGCCATTGCTCATTCCAGAGAGACAACCACTCAGGTATTAAATGATACAGCAAAAGGCAATACCTTTACATGATGGACTCTCAAGTCTTGCCTCTAGGGGTGCCATTTTCTTTCCTGACAATCTGTGTGCCATTGTGTATCAACAGTGAATAATAAACCAGAAGCTGCAACCTTTTCCCCATCCTGGCTCTCCATGATGCTGTAGCCCACCTTCTGAAGAAGTTGACATCAGATTGTTTCTGCACTGGTTCCCCATTGGCTTCTGAGGCTCCGGGGGGGGGGGGGCGTGCACTAAAAATCCCTATGCAATCTAGGCCCAGCTTGCCTAAAAGAATTCCCCTCTCCTGATGAACTGAGGATGGACATTTTTCAAAGTAGACTGCCTGTGTGCCAAGTCAAGACGACTAAAGACACGTAGAGAAGCATTATGAGAGGCTCTCCCTCAACTCTGAAATTCTTATTTCCTGGAAGAGGGATAGCAAACCTGGCGCCCCTCCAAATATTGCTGGACTACAACTCCCAATCACCCTCCGTGAATGCCGTTGCTATTTTCCCACGACTACATGCAGCAGATGAAAGCTGTTGCTGAACTGTAGCTACATGCATTTTCCAACGTGGAAGTGATTTCAAATATAACCGACCCTGCTCAGATTTGCATCTCCAGACAAAGGGGAGGAAAAAGAAACAAACAAACAAACACACACACACACACACACACAAACACACACACACCAGTTGCATACACATACAACTTATTTTGCATCACTTGCGTCCAGAGTGGATAAAGGCAAAGTTTGCAAATTTCACCAGGATCGCTGCCCTCCAACAGACTGTGCAACCCTTTCAACAGAACCACATGAAAAATACTGTCGGCCAAGCAGTTTTCTTGCCTTGCTGATTAGATTTTACATAGGGACACAAGAAACTGCCTTTTACCAAGTCAGAACAGTGATCCATATGGCTCAAATTTTGCCTATACCAAATGTCAGAGACTCCGCAAAATTTCAGACAGGGAACCTTCCCCAGTCCTGCCTGGAGATGTCAGATATTGAATTTGGGTCCTTCTGCATGCAGCACAGATGCTCTACCCCTGAGCTACAGGTCTCCCTCAAGAACCAGATGAAAGGTTGGGTGCTGAAGCGAGACATTAGTCTGCAGTTCAATTTTAGATCCCCTGGATCTGGGGGTGTTTCAAAATAAAGATTTGCAAGGACATTTGCTTCTGCTAGATATTGGATTTCCTGGTCTGCAAAAGACACTAAAAGGGGAAATTGTCCAAATTCCCTTCTCACGGGGCCTTCGGCCAGATTATGCAGCCAATGAACCAGGAGCAAGGATTACAAAATCTGGCAAAATTACAGAAATCAGAATGTCTGCAGCTGTGCCAAGATGGAACACTTGTTTAAATTAAATTCACCAGTGTAGCTAATTTAATGCTTGCTGCTAGATTATTTTTTTATTGGCTGGGTACCTTTTCTGGGTACCTTTTCTTTTCTAGTGATTTTAATGGTCATTAATTAACTTGGGGAAACCTTGTTGCCAGGAAGAAGCTCTCTTATTTACCAGAGATATGTGGCTATCTACAAATCTATTTTAAGTTGGGGTGGGGATATCTTGAAATTGTTATAAGCAGCCTTGGAGATCTGTTTCTGGGCTGAAAGGTGGTTTAAACTTTTTAAAAAATTAAAGCCAATCTATTTTACAAATCAAAATTCAAATATAGCACTCTTTTAAATGAGTTAAAGGTAAAGGGACCCCTGACCACTAGGTCTAGTCATGGCCGACTCTGGGGTTGCGGCACTCATCTCGCTTTATTGGCCGAGGGAGCCAGCGTATAGCTTCCGGGTCATGTGGCCAGCATGACTAAGCCGCTTCTGGCAAACCAGAGCAGCGCACGGAAATGCCGTTTACCTTCCCACCAGAGTGGTACCTATTTATCTACTTGCACTTTGACGTGCTTTTGAACTGCTAGGTTGGCAGGAGCAGGGACCGAGCAACAGGAGCTCACCCAGTCGTGGGGATTTGAACCTTCTGATCGGCAAGTCCTAGGCTCTGTGGTTTAACCCACAGCACCACCCGCGTCCCTAGTCTGCAAAAGAAAAAAGATGTACTAGCTTGCTGAATGCTGTCCTCTCCTCCTCCACAAACCTCACCATCATGGAAGTCCTTCTTGCTTCTCTCTAGACTACAAGACTAGTGTCAGAAAGTTCAGTTCTTGCACTGTAGCCTTTAAGAGGGAATTAAAATTGGGCAGCAGGAATCATGATGTTCCTGTTTACAGTCGCAGATATTAATGTTTTATTTGATATAATGTAAATCTATCTCCACCCCCACTAGATCATGGATGGAGAACCTGGCAGGAGCTGATGATAGTTGGAGTTCAAGGACATCTGGAAGACCACACAGGTTCCCCATCCCTGGCCAAGATAAAGAAAGACTTTTAACATGGAAGAAAGTGTCTCATGTTCATTTAGGAGCATCCATTTCCCCAAGTTGCCCCATGGGAAATGCCAAACTTTCATGTCAGCACAAAAGAAGACTGAAATGTGACAAAATCTTCTTTCCTTTTTGGTAGTATTTCGGGCATTTCAATCACTCCAAAGCTGCTTCTGAACAAGAGTTAATACTTTGAACCGTGTGAGAATAGGAAGGCCAGGAGAGTAATGAAGCTTCTTGACCTCGTTGCCCACAATGTGCCATCGTGAGTACCACTGAATGCAGTAATTATTGGAAACCTCAGAGAGAAATATCTTCTCCTGGAAGAGTTTTAATGAAGCTATTAACTGTGCATCAAAAGAAAGCCACACAGTGGATTTCAGTTACAGATAGGTAGCCGTGTTGGTCTGCCATAGTCAAAACAAAAAAATTCCTTCCAGTAGCACCTTAAAGACCAACTAAGTCAGTTCTTGGTATGAGCTTTCGTGTGCATGCACACTTCTTCAGATACACTGAAACAGAAGTGGATTTCAATACATCTTGCATTGTAAGGATGTGTTTAGCCCGCCCCGCCCTCCAAACGATAAGCCATTGCAGAGATTTAAACACGGCTTTACTCAAAGCACAAAATAACCAAACCAGAGAGTTAATTTTGCTTGGAAGGAAATGCCCCTTCCATAATTATCCCCTAGATTTAACTCTCATCAATGGAAGCAGAGGTCAACGCTCCTAGACATCTCCAATAATCCCACTTGGGGATAAACATGATAGATTTGTGCCAAAAGAGAGTTTCGAGGTTTGTTTTAAATTTTAGGAAGAGGTGCAGGAATTTGTCACACAACTCAGATTTTCTATCAAATGGTTTCTAACATCTTTGACAACCCACTCCCCTCTACCCAACCTGGAACTACAACTCCCATCATCCCTGGCCATTGACCATGAAGGCTGGGGCTGGTGCGTCTTGGAGTCCAAAACATATAAGCAAATGTGTGCCAAACAAACTGGGACCAATGACTAATTCTTGACACAGTCATATACTGATAGATTAAGAGCTGTTCCCCACGTTCTGGACTTAAGAGGGCCAATTGTCTAGAACAGCCTTCACTACAGGACTGATAGATTTGGTAAAAAAAAAATCTGAAGGTCACCAAGTTGATGAAGGCTGATTGAGAACACATGGCTGGTCTGTACCAGCCTCCGTAAGAAGGGAGTTTTGGCTTAGTACTGGGGGGGGGGGGGAGGGATTGAGAATAACTTGAGAATGTTTTCAGTGACCATGCCCATGCCTCCTGGCCAAGCCTAATTCACGACTGCTGCACATGATCCCAGACAGCTTTTGCCATTACAGTGGTACCTCAGGTTAAGTACTTAATTTGTTCCGGAGGTCTGTACTTAACCTGAAACTGTTCTTAACCTGAAGCACCACTTTAGCTAATGGGGCCTCCCGCTGCCACCGTGCCGCCAGAGCACGATTTCTGTTCTCATCCTGAAGCAAAGTTCTTAACCTGAGGTAATATTTCTGGGTTAGCGGAGTCTGTAACCTGAAGCATATGTAACCTGAAGCATATGTAACCCAAGGTACCACTGTACCCTTTTTCTCTTTTGCAACCCCCACCCCACCCCAATAAACCTTGTTTGCTCCAACATTATCTACTTTCTCCTGAGATCTCTCAGGGAAAAAGCAGATTCTGCCAAAACATATTACAGAACTGAGTTATTGCTGCGGAAAGCTGTCACCAAAGATTGCTAGATACAATCCACATTTGGTAGTGAAGGTGGAAGATTCCACTAGGCCAGGGACACTGGACACAACAATATTCTGAAGGTAGCAACTACTGTATTTTTCCGTCTATAAGATGCCCCCTATTTTGGGGGGCTCAGATTTAAGAAAATGGGGAAAGATATATCCGTGTATAATATGCCCCCCTAATTTTTCACTTTATTTTTTTAGGGGGGAAACCTAGACTTATACACAGAAAACTACGGTACCTTCAATATCTTATCACCTTCCAATTGTTGCTAACTCACTGCCACCACTCCTCCTGTTACAGATTTCTGCCTTGCACAATCTGTCTGTCATGGTAACTTGCAGCCTGTTTCATGGCAAGGCAGAAATCTGTAATTTTCAATGACAGATTGTATGCCTGAAGAAAACGTATCTTGGGACATCTGCTTCCACACTAGCTGTTTTAAACAAACAACAAACAAACAAGCCATATTTTGTTCACTTGCTTGTTAGGTGGGATCTCAAACAACATCATGACTAGCCCCTGAGCCTATTGCATTCCATGATTTTCTGTGTCGTTTCCTTGTTTTCCTGAAATCTGATTAATATTGCAATGCCACACTGCCTAGTGGGGATTGGCAAAGTACTGTTAAAGCTTTCTGGGGTCTTAATCAGCCCATTCCTCCATTCAGCTTCTGCGTCTAATTGCTTCCTGTTCAGTGCAGTGTGGCATCAGCAATTGCCCCAGAACTAGTTAGTCACTGCCTCATGTATTTCACAATTTAAACAGAGGAAATGGGTAGAGTGGGGAGAAAACTGTAATTGAAGCCCCCTGCCAAGCAGGGAACAGGAACCGACTAATTAAGGAGCAACTATCATTTATACTGCTATGACACCATGCTGAACAGGAAGCAATTAGAACTGGAAACCACAAGGAGGAATTAAAATTGTGGAGCAGCAACTGAACTTAATTTTGATTAAACACAGATGAGTGGTGGTCATAGAGATGGGAACTGACAGATAATATAGCACTATATTAAGAAGTTGGAACCATCTTTTCAATTCCATTTCAAGTTGATTGTAGAAAAATAATGTCTCAGCAGTATCAAAGAGCCTTTGTATTGAAACAACTTAGATTGTATCAGAAATTTAAGCAGGAGTCAGGGAAGGCTAATAATTGCTGCTGCATAAAATGAGGACTCCCCTGAAAACTGTAGCTCCATCAGCTATAGCTGAGGTTTGGCAGTATTTTCATGGTGTTAAGTATAGCAATTGAATACTATTCAGTTGCATTGTATGCCTTATCTCTGACATACACTATTTTTCAAAGACATTTTCAAAGGCTTTTGTCTGTTATCTCCTGGAGACTTCTGAGTAAATAAAAATAATAGTAATAATAATTCCCACACAGACCAAACAAAAAGTGCTGATGCCAGTAGCACACAGGTTAATCCAAAAAAAGCTTGGGTTTCAAATATATATTTTGTATGGAGAGAGTGAGCCACTTCTGAGAAATATATCAGTCATACAAAAAGAGCGAGAAATAACAAAGATTTGAATTGTCTTTATTGCCCTCTCTTCCCGTGACAGAAAGGAGATTGCATGGAATTTGAAATAGGTTCCTTCAAATTTTAGACCAGATCCTAGCCATTTAGGCATTGACTCTAAGCTGATTGCCTCAAGGAGACGGTTTCATTTTCATTAATAACAGCCAGCAGAGAGAGGATTTTCATTGTGGCTATGACATGAAAGGAGAGAGAAGGGAACTTCCTTTCTTCCCTGCCATGGTCCCAATAAAAATCACAGAGACACAGCTGCTTTCAGCCACCCCAAGACAAAACTCCCAATGGATGCTAAAGGAAATTTCCTTCTTGGGACTGACAGCAGTATTACCAAGGGCAAGTTTATCCCTCCCACCAATGGTGCACCCATGTTTTCTTTCTCCCATACGAATAAATAGCTGCCATTCACTCATATAAGGAAAAAACAAACAGGCCACAGCATCGGGCAGCTGTCCAGGCAACCCTGAGTCCATCCAGTGAACATCTGGGCCTTCAACCAAAGATCTACATCACTTGGTTTGGCCACCGCGGAATGTGTTGGGATGCCCTACTCCCCAGACTGCGTCAGGAATTTGCGTCTAGCGAAAGTGACAGGAAGAGTAAGAGGCCAACCAAAACAAAAAGTCTATAAGGTTTGGAGAATCTTTAAAGAATATTTAGAAAACTATGGAATAAAAGGAAACGTCTTGGCAGAATTAGACTGATCCCTGTGTTGTATAAATATAAGTTTGTAGGGAGGTAAAAAGAAATTATATAAGAAACATGTAACTGTGTGGTATAAAGTAATGGATAGACAAAGTGCAGTGAGATTAATTGGAAGTCAGTTTTGAATTTCTTTTCTATAAATTTTATAATTGTGTTCAATACCAGGAGTATATATGATCATAATTATATTAATCTTCTTATATCTTATAGTGTGGTGGTTTGTTTGATTTTTCTGTTATTTGTTTGTTTGATTGTTATGTTTGTTTACTTGTATGTACGTCTGTTTTTCATAAATGTATTATTTTAAATTAATAAAGATATATTTAATAAACAACAACAAAAAGGAATTTGCGTCTCGTGTCCCGCCAGATGTGGTTGTGTTTCACCTGGGCGAAAACGATCTGGTCGTGCACAAGGGCATCGTGCTGGTAAAAACAGTGATTACGGACTTGGAGTAACTCCATGCCATGCACCCTAATCTTACCATCCTTTGGTCAGAACTTATTCTACGTTTGCAATGGCGGGGTGCCCTCAAACCATCCAGGCTGAATTACATGTTGGGGGAAAATTAACAGGGCTATCTGCTCAGCAGTCTTGCGTCTTGGGGGCCGATCGTGAAGCATCTGGACATTAAAACCTACAGAAGGGAACTTTTTAGGCCTGACAGAGTGCACCTTACCATCACAGGAAATGAACGATGGTTGGATGACATCAGACATGGCCTCCTGGAATGGTTGTCGGACTGCTAAGTTTTTTTTTCAGGTGTAGGTAGTCTTGAAAAAAAAAAAAAGACTACCTACACCTTTTTTTTTTTCCAAGGTGTAGGTAGTCTTAGGGACGCAGGTGGCGCTGTGGGTTAAAGCCTCAGCGCCTAGGGCTTGCCGATCGAAAGGTTGGCGGTTCGAATCCCTGCGGCGGGGTGCGCTCCCGCTGCTCGGTCCCAGCGCCTGCCAACCTAGCAGTTCGAAAGCACCTCCGGGTGCAAGTAGATAAATAGGGACCGCTTACCAGCGGGAAGGTAAACGGCGTTTCCGTGTGCGACTCTGGCTCGCCAGAGCAGCGATGTCACGCTGGCCACGTGACCCGGAAGTGTCTCTGGACAGCGCTGGCCCCTGGCCTCTTAAGTGAGATGGGCGCACAACCCCAGAGTCTGTCAAGACTGGCCCGTACGGGCAGGGGTACCTTTACCTTTACCTTTAGGTAGTCTTGGCGGTGAAACCACAATTTTGCAGTCTCGAGTGGCGGTTATAGACCTTGGGTGGAATCCTTTAGTCTATCTTCCCTAAATGGGAGGGGAGGGCATGAAGCAGTGACACACGCCTCCCCCCCCCATGGCGGCGATCCCAGGGTTCCCCGTTAAAGGGGTTGTGTTGAGGGGAGTCATTGGCCATACGCTGAAAGGTTATCAGTGTACTCCCTGTGTTGCGGTGAAATGGGGGGCGGGCTCTCTGCTTAAACATATGTTTTCCAGAGCCAGCCCAATCCCCAGACAGACTGGATAAACCTGACGTGCCCCAGATCCCCAGCTGGGGACTGGGAGGAATGAACACCCAATGCCTAAGCCAAGGTCTTCCTACATATGAAAGTTTAATAAAGTTGTGGCCAATTTTAATCCCATAACACATCACGAGTCATTATTCCACCCAGGTGTTGCCTGGGGTTCGGGTGGTCTCCATCTGGGCACGCAAATAGCTGCCATTCACTCATATAAGGAAAAAAACAAACAGGCTTGTGGGCATCGCTGCACCCATGGGTGGCCAGGTTGGTGACCCTAACAGTTGGACTAACCCCACCCACCACTTCTGGCTATGATTGGCGAGGCCTCTTCTACAGAGACTCCAAAGGAGGGGCATAATCTATCTCTGTGCATGTGGTAGTAACGCCTCTGCGAGTTCTCACAACACAGATATAATTCCTGCACAAAATTATCAGAATGAAAGGTGATTGCCTAACTCTAGCAATAATAGTAACACCTGTTGAACTCTTCCGATGATTGCTAGGATTTTCAGAATGAAGAAATACAGTCACTGTGGGGGCAATGCAGAGCTGGGATTTTCTTCAGCTTATAACTCCCCCAACTGTTCTTTTCACAGCTGTGGTGATGTTCCAAGGGAAGGAGAGCTCTCGTTTGATAAATCAGCCCCACCGCAGATTTTGCTGATGCAATTACTTTGCACAGACTTCTGGCATGGCAGGTAAGCTGTCTGCGCATTTGCCCGGCAAGTTTGGAAGGCATTGCACGCAAGCTGTAATTATAGCTTTGCAAAAAAATTAAAAAACTCCTCTAAGAACAGCATCTGATGAATCATTTATAGGAACACATGGCTCATCATTTCTTTCAACATACAAGATACTTCTGCGTAAAATGGTTAAAAAGCTTCATAATTAATCAACAAATTACTTGGGGAACATCAGAGACATCTGCGCATTTCAGAGTCGTAGTTAGCATTCCGAAGTGACAAAGCCATGTGTTAACATTCTGGGAAACACCTAATGAAAGCCCCTCTGGTCCTCAATTACAATTAGATAGCAGACTGGTTAAGAGACAGGACTCAGGTGCACACAACACACAGCAGAAGTCAAGTAATTCGATCAGCTTCTTCTGGAAACGACACGCTAGCAGTCAATGTAATCCTGGTGCATGTGCCACTGCCAGTTCTGATCCTTCGGACGTGGTGAAACACATCCTTGAAAGGATAGTGAGGGATGGCAAGGGGCCGTCACTAGCCAAGCAAGTCCATATTGCTGGATTTCATTGTAAACCAAGAATGGATGTGAAAAACTGCCTGCCTTTTCCGGGGACACTGGAATTCCCATACAGTGGTACCTTGGTTTAAGAACAGCTTAGTTTATGAATAACTTGGATTAAGAACGCTGCAAACCCAGAAGTACGTGTTTTGGTTTGTGAACTTTGCCTTGGAATAAGAACATGTTTCGCTTCCTGTTGAGTGTGTTCCATTTGTAGATTGAGTCCCTCGCTGCTATGGGAAAGCACGCCTTGGTTTAAGAACTCTTTGGTTTAAGAACAGACTTCTGGAATGGATTAAGTTCATAAACCAAGGTACCACTGTATTGCTGGCTGACCATTGCAGCAGCAAACAAGGAAAGCATTGTTTATATGTGAGGAAAGCAATGAAGTGCTTTAAAAGTGTGGGGGAGGCATTATGACCACCCAGGCACTCTCTGACCTTCACATTTATTAATTTTTCAATTGATAAATTGCGTCCGACATGGGCCTCAAGGTGGTTTACATGACTGTGGCGTTTGCCTCCTAGGTGGGTCGTAAGGAAAGGGTTAAATGAGTGTGAAGTGATTGGCCAGTGGGAACCTGAGGGGAGGAGTTAGAGTTAGAGGTGGAGTTGTGTGGGAGCCAGTTGGGAGTTGGAGAAGGAAGAGGGAGGAGAAGTCTGTGGGTTGGTCGAGTTGTGTGGTGAGAGAGTGAGAGGAACTGATAGGAGGAGTCAGATAGACAGTTGGGATAATCAGTTAGCAGTTATTAGGAAAGGTATAAGCCGGTATAGAAACTAAGATTAAGAAACTGACAAGAAAAATTATCTGAAACCATAAACTTGTTAAGGCTTATAAAATAAACTTGCTTATTTGATTTAATGTTAACAACTGTCTGGACTCTGTGTGTACCCAAGAGAAACGGGTTGGTGGCAGCAAGGAAGCAATCACAGTGGTGGCACAGGGATCAATAGACCGTCAAACGTCCGGGGGACCCTGTGCTAACAGCACAAGAAACAAACACCTTAAGATAAGTGTTTTCTTCTACCTAAACCTAAGACACAGGAGACCTTTTCAACGCATGTTATTTCGAGACACCGGTGGTATCTACAGAGCAACGGCAGTCACACTGAAAGCCCTGCACCGAGTGTAGTGGGCTTATGATATTTTAGGGACTTCAACTAGAAACTCTCACGTAGAACACAATGACCTCGTGGGCATATAAGGTGGTCTCTCAGATAAGATAGCCCTAAGCTGTATAGCAGGGATGCTGTCGGTTAAGAAGTGGGAGAGAACATTCCATGGGACTGAGCAATAGGCAGCTTTGTGGAACAGTCTATTTCCTGAAAGTTACAGGAATCCTAGCAGTTTGGTCAGCTTATTTGGCTGAGCAATGGTGCTGATTGATTGATAGGAATCTCAGTGACCTTTTGGGGCATGACTGCTCTGTGAAATAAAACCTTACCATTTGTTCACCACGTCTCTGTTGCAACGGCGCCAGTGTCAAGAGTATTTACTATTTAGTGATACTGTAGCATTAGTGATATTGAGGCGGGTGGCACTGTGGTCTAAACCACTGAGCCTAGGGCTTGCCGATCAGAAGGTCGGCGGTTCGAATCCCCGTGACGGGGTGAGCTCCCGTTTCTCGGTCCCTGCTCCTGTCAACCTAGCAGTTCGAAAGCACGTCAAGTGCAAGTAGATAAATAGGTACCGCTCTGGCAGGAAGGTAAACCGTGTTTCTATGCGCTGCTCTGGTTCTCCAGAAGCGGCTTAGTCATGCTGGCCACATGACCTGGAAGATGTACTCCGGCTCCCTCGGCCAATAAAGCGAGATGAGCACTGCAACCCCAGAGTCGTCCGCGACTGGACCTAATGGTCAGGGATCCCTTTACCTTTAAGCTGTATAGCACCTTAAATGTTAGCACCAAAAACCTTCACTGTGTTAACTCTTGTTATACCTACACGGGACTCATCTGTTGCTCAAATGTTTAGAGGCATTCCCTCCAGTGATAGTGGCAGTTCCAAACCAGGTCTTGGATTTGCCCACCAGATCTGCGGCAACTCCTTTGGAGTCCATGTGAAAGCTGCAAACACTGAAACAGGAATTTAAAGGACCTGTTGACCCTGCATGCTATACGTGGATTTCTACGAGTGATCACAGCAAGAGACTTTATCGAGAGAACAGAACAACAGGGGCAAAGCAACTGCTTATATGTATTTCTAAAGGCCTAGGCCACTCCCACTCTCAACGTGATTGGCTGTCTAAACCCCCAAGCTGTGAATCTCAGTGCTTAAGAGCCAATGCCAGTAGACCAAACTGAAGATGCTATGTGATTGGATATCATGCATCGAATCAGAACACTGGGACTCAGAATCCTAGTCCAGACTCAAGCTTAGGCGAACACAGATCACTGAATATATAACAGCCCCTATGGCATCATCAAAACCATGCCGAGGCCTCAGAACCTGTTCTACCACTCCTCAGATACTTCTATAGGGCTGTAGTTACAGCCCCATCTCTGCCAGAATATCTCAGAGATCTCTAGGTTCCTGAATAGTCCTGGGACTCAGCTATACTGCTGCAAATATAGCGATTTAAGTGCGTTTTACAAGCACATTACACATTAAAGGTAAAGGGTAAAGGGACCCCTGACCATTAGGTCCAGTCGTGACCAACTCTGGGATTGCGCGCTCATCTCAGTCTATAGGCCGAGGGAGCCGGCGTTTGTCCGCAGACAGCTTCCGGGTCATGTGGCCAGCATGACTAAGCCACTTCTGGCGAACCAGAGCAGCACACGGAAATGCCGTTTACCTTCCCGCTGGAGCGGGCCCTATTTATCTACTTGCACATGACGTGCTTTTGAACTGCTAGGTTGGCAGGAGCAGGGACCGAACAACGGGAGCTCACCTCGTCGTGGGGATTCAAACCACCGACCTTCTGATCGGCAAGTGCTAGGCTCTGCGGTTTAACCCACAGTGCCACCTGCGTCCCTACATTACACATTACAAGCACATTATACGAATGTGACACTAGATGGCGATTGTGAGCTTATGGCAAATTCAATATATTTTTCAAAACGCTTTTTAAAAAAAGCATTTTCACATCGGGGGTTTTTTATGTGTGTCCAGATTCCACTCTAGTTAGATGGTTGGGAGTAAATGGGACTTAGAGGCCTCTCTGCAGTACCCCCTCCTATCCTGGAGGGGACCTTCTTTGCCGCCACCCCCACCTTGCATCGTTGAATAGAGGCGAAGAGGGGAGGATCCCGTCTGGAAGTGTGTAGGTTGCAGAGAGGCCTCTGGGCCCTGGTTATGTCCTAATTACCTTGCAGGACCTAAAGGCTTTACTGATTCAAAATTAATTCAAGAATAAAATTGAATTAATTTCCAGACATCCAATGGCTATCTGCTCAATTAATTTTGGTGGGGTTTTTTAATCATTTGAAATTGGATATGGGGGCGGGGTTGATGTGTGACCATCTATCACTAATTCTCCCCATACCCAAAGTCACACACCCCCACCTGCCGCTGCCACTACTATTCAGGATCACCAGTCTCCCCACTTTAACTTTGGGTTAATTAAAGCGCAATTAGTGTCACCCAGCCCCAGAGATTCCGTGCTAACAACCATTAGAAGCAAACTGACAAAATCATTTTTGACAGGCAAAATTATCCGCGTGTAATTCTCTTGTGGTTAAAAGCTTTCTAGTGACAGAACCCACAAAGAGTCAGATGTAGAAGGTTCTTTGGAATGTTTGAAATAGTTGTTTTTACTCCAATCATCTTATTGCTTTATTCTTTCCTGAAGGGGTTTGTTTTTACAATCAAGTGGGGTATAAATTTTATGAAATAAATCTGCAACATTCTCTCTCTTAGTTGTGCCGTATTTTTATGACTACAGAACAGTGAGTGCTTTTGGAGGGGGGGGGAACAGAATTTGAGTTTTAAAAGAAATAAAAACGTGTTACTATCTCACACATTCTCAATTGGGTTTACTTTAAAAGCTAAGCTGTTACAAAGCCACACGGAAAGGCCCTCAAAAGAAAGGCTGGATGTGGAATGATCAGAACAAGGGTAGTCAGTGCAGAGCCAGTGTGGCGTGGTGGTTAAGAGCGGTAGATTCGTAATCTGGTGAACCGGGTTCACATCCCCACTCCTCCACATGCAGCTACTGGGTGACCTTGGGCTAGTCACACTTCTCTGAAGTCTCTCAGCCCCACTCACCTCACAGAGTGTTTGTTGTGGGGGAGGAAGGGAAAGGAGATTATTAGCTGCTTTGAGACTCCTTTGGGTTGTGATAAAGCGGGATATCAAATCCAAACTCTCTCAGTACGCTCTGAATATTTTGGACTACAACTCTAATCAGCCCCATTCAGCATGTGCCAGTCAATCATGGTGGGAGTTGTAGTCTAAAATATCTGGAGGGCACCATGCTGAGTTGACTATTCCTTAATTAAAGAATAACATTACCACTTGGGCTCATCAATTTTTTAAAAACATTATTAAAATCCCACTCCAAATGTTAACAAGATTGGACAGACTGGAATAAAGTTATGTATTTGCCTTTATTTAACTATCTTGTTTTAGAATAAGGTGGTTGAAATGTGTTCCGGGATAACTTATATATTTTAACAGGTCTGCAGAGAGATCCTTGTTCACCTGGATCAACAATGCTCTACACACGACTGATTTTTAATTTGTTTTACTTAAGAGCTGCTAAGAAACAGGAAGCCAACTTACCACGTCAATTATCTGCAGCAATGACAGTTGCAGCTCCACAACGAGGGGCTGTGAGTCATTCACTACTGGCCTTTCCAAGCTGTTATAGTTCTTCAGTAATTCTCTGTAGAGCCGTCTTTGGTTTTCACCTTGCTGGGAGACTATCGGAAGAAGAAAAAAGAGAGCATCTTAATTATGACACAGTATTTTTCAGTCTTCTGTGTGTATATCAGCAGTACAGTGGTGCCCCGCAAGACGAATGCTTCGCAAGACAAAAAACCCGCTAGACGAAAGGGTTTTCCGTTTTGGAGGCGCTTCGCAAAACGAATTTCCCTATGGGCTTGCTTCGCAAGACAAAATGTCTTGCGAGTTTTTTTGACTTTTTTTCCCCTTCCCCCCCCCTTTTTCTAAGCCGCTAAGATGCTTATCTGCTTATCCGCTAAGCTGATAAACCACTAAAAGCCGCTAAAAGCCGCTAAGCTGCTAATAGCGCTAATCCGCTAAGCCGTCAATGGGCTTGCTTCGCAAGACGAGAAAACCGCTAGACGAAGAGAATCGCGGAACGGATTATTTTCGTCTTGCGAGGCACCACTGTACTAGGTTCAAATCCCTGGTCAGTTCTGATACTTAGGAATGACTGGTATCAGGAGTGGACCCAGTAATCAGACATCACTGCTCACACCAACTTTGTCTTGGAGAAATCCTTGATATTTCCAGATGTTCACACACACACACTGACATTGTAACCCTGTTTTGTAGACAACAAATGTGGGTTCTGCAAGCCCTTAAGGTAGCTAAGATACTGCAAGGACAAACATCTATCACCCAGTTGTTTGAAGATCTCGCTGCCCTTTCTACATCTGAATGTGTGGCTTACAGTCGTAAATTTCATTTATATGCATTTTTGGACTGTCCATATTAATTTATATGTTTAAAACAGGATTCATGGAATATTTTTCTTGTTAACATCAGCTGGCAACGTCACCATAATTTCCACGCAGGTCAGAGTCCTCTTTTTCTGGTGATGCTTAGAGGTCACCATGTTGGAGTGAGAGTGAAATACAGATGTAATTTTAATTCTTGAAGCATAGATGACTTCAGCTTAGCAGAAAAAGACTCCAATGCGACTCTTTGAAAATCCCTTTATTTGTGTGGATGGCAAAGCTCAGCTCTGTTTTGCGCAAAGTTCATTAAACGAAACTACACTGTGCACTCATTTGAGGAAATAACACACGCATCATCCTTTCTGTACTTGAGAACAAGTAAAGTGAGCATTACATTTTATTAGACTTCAACGCCGCTTAACAATTCCAAATGTTTAGTGAGGCATGTCTTATCAAGCTGTACGTTATTGCAAACTTTCTCCAGGGAATGGGGAAACATGAGAATGTTCTTCGCTATTGCTGCTGTTTGCGTAGATTTCGTGTCACCTGCTTTATGAACTGAAGGAGCTGTCACTTCTTCTCACAGTAAACAGAAAAGCTTGTTTACCCCACCTATGGTTTTTAGCATAACAAAGGGTGTTTTGTATCTGTCTGTTTGCATCCAGATTTAATTTTTCTTAATATAATATTATGCAGATTCCTATGCAAGCAGAGCAGTTGGGTTCCTGGCAAGTCACCAAGGCAGCTGTTGGTGTCGTACATGGTTAGCCTATCTAATCAAGCTATCTGTTGTTCTTCTTGCGATATAGCCCCTGAGCAAAAGTAGATGTGGAACCAAGAAAATGTGCTGCGGGGACAAGAAAGAAACCTCAAGTAAAAAAAGGACAAAAGGACAATTACAGAGTAACAACTGAAAAGTTATACGGACACAAATGTGCACACGTATCCAAGCTCTCAAGTTCTCAAATAATGCACCACACAGATGCAGATTCCATGCGGTGCCATCTGTATACCATCCAATTAACACAACTCAGGGTAGAGCTACACAGATAGGTGCAGATTGTATTTTCAGCGGCTCCCACTAGCTATTATGGGATAATTTTAACAGCCTGTAATCTGGGCCAGACATGAGAAAGGGATGTCAAGGTCCACAAGAGGTATTCAGGGAGGTTGTTGCAGTGCAAACGCATTGGTGGAGCCAATGTGACACTTCTGCTGTTGTGCTTGCACTATGACAACCTCCCTGCCTCCTCAACCCTCACCCTCACTTTGGTAAGCAACAGAGATCCATTCCTGGGAAGCTAGTGGAGTGGCTCTATCCCACTTTGTGGGCAGCTTTTCTGCTTGAGGCACCTGGAAGTAAGCAGGGATGGTTGTGTCACAGACAGGGGTGACAACTTGAATAAAATATTGGTGGGGCAAGTAAGCAGGTGCACACCATTTGAATGGCAATGCCCATCAACTTTGGGGGAACCCAGCCCCTTCAAATATTTTATCGGGCAGGGTGAAGGGGCCTTGGCTCCTAGGAGTTGGTTCCTATGGTCACAGATGGTAAATAATGATTGGCAAGTGAAGCAATGATGAAAAGTTATTATAAACCACCTAAGGTGTAAATAATAAGTGTTACTGACTTCTTGAATTATAAACAGCGGTGCAGGGAGAGTGTCTATTTACGTATATGTTTCTAGGATTTATATTGCATCCTTCATTGTGAAGTGATCCTAGTGGAGATCACAACAGTAACAACAACATATAGCTAAAAACAGTACATTCATTTGACATTTGTAATGCCCAACGTATTCAGAAGTCTATCCAAAGGCCTGGAGGGAGAATAGAGAACTATCTTCGACTGGTGAAAAAATTAGACAAAAATAGGCGCCAGCCAAATGACAGCCAGGGTGCCATTGCTGAAAAGGTCCCCCAGCAAGTCATTTATCACCTGACCTCAGTTAGCATTGACATTGCCAGCTAACCTCAAAGTCTGAGCATGGCAATATGGAAATATTTTAAGATATCAACCCTTTTGGACTACTGCACACACTTTGAATTTTGAGGAAGTGATGTGGGCACGTCATAAAATAGCTACCATGGGGGCATAGCATAACAAAACATGGCTACCATGTGGGTATGACATAATACAAAATTAAACAGAGAGAACTGTCATTCCTGCTTTTCCACCCACCCTGCTCCAGACAATCTCAGACTTTCCATGTCCTGATTGTGCAAATTCCACAATATTGTTAGAATTCCTGCTCCATGATTGCAGTCATAGGACTGCTGTCTATCACATGACGGTGTATGTTTTGACTCCACAGAGTAGGAAGTGACGGAGACAGGATGTTTGTGTTACTGTGTTCCGTGAAGTGGGACTATTGTCCTTTGTTCTCTCTCTTTGCTGTCTGATGCTAGAGAGAGAGGGAGCCATGTTGCAGTGCTCCATGTGTTTTTATATGTAAATAAAGTAGATTAGCCCAAATGCTGAGTTGCTGAGGTCTGTCACGCAAGCTGCAAAGACTCTGCAGATCCCTAAGTGTGCCGATGTCTGTTTGCATTGGTTGCTGTGATGTTCAGGCAGAAGAAAGCTTTTGAAGCTCACAAACAGGAGGGAGAGAACATGCCAGTTAGGCATGTGTATCTACCAGGGTCCTACTCGAGTGTAGGACGAGCTCCTAACAGATTTCTCTCACATACACAATGATGCTGTGGCTATCCAATAACAAAAGGGAATGTTCCCTAGCAAAATATACAAGGTGGACACACACTAGAGAATGGACCTTTGTGGCCGGAGGTGCCATCTTGCACACAACACACATGTGACATTGTAAAGTCGGGAGGTCAAGCATGGACCCCAGCATGGCACAGCTGCAATGGTCAGCAGCTCCTCCTCTCTCGAGCTCAAAAGAAGCCCACGCCACACTCGGCTTCCTCCAGTCCCTCAACATTGAGGAGGCCCGACCCCCTGCCAAATGATATTGAGGGACAACAGTCAGTGCTGGTAAACCAGCTGGATCTGAAAAAGAATCTCTACACTACTGAGGCAACCTGGGCCTCCGTGACAGGGTCAAATCAAGGAGTACCCCCAGACAACTTTCCTGATCATTCAGGTGGACTGGAACCCCATCTAGAACAGGTAGGCTGCCTTCCTATTTCCTGGATTGGGAAACCACCAGTTCAGAGCACCACCTTCTCTTCAAGATTCAGCTTCCTCCAATTCTTTACTGCCTCCAGTAACTGACCTTTTTATTAGTGGTAATATTGTCCTCTTCTGTCACACCATACTCTGACTATGCTCTCTTCCCTAATAGAGATAACTTTCAGACTGGAACTCTTGAGTGCTCCTAAACTGAAACATTACTTTTCCACAATTAGCCAAGAGTGGAATTAAAATAGAGATTCCGCACAGCACTTAATACAATGTTATATTACCGAGCAGTGCCTTTTCTCCATGGGCAAGATCTCTCTATAATGTTAAGCCACAAGGAAGGCCCATTCAGCAAATATTCTTTCTGATGTTAATTAAAACCCTGCTTGTTTTATTGATTCCTGTTGAGTGTGGCAGTGAGATTGCTAGTGAATATTGTGTCAATTGCCCCTTGAATAATCTCTCTTGATCACCTCAGCGTCAGCTTCTGTTTTCACTGGAAGGAGAGGCTTTAATTACTGTTTGCCTCTCATTGCTATTTTTCATTCACTTTTATAGCAAAATGGTGCTATAAAATGAATGGGGGGGATATGGAAGGAACAGAAACTGACATTGGTGGGGCAGCACCCCATTTGGCCAAATGGACTAGCCTCCACTGTTGGAAGCCCTGTGCAATGTTAAATTTTGGAAGACACTGACGTTGTTGGTGGCAAGGAAAAATAAAATAGGTATAAAAGGATACCAACTGGATGCTAAGAGTTTGGGGCAAGTACTCTTTGGTGAGAGAACCCCAACAAAGATTTAAAATCACAATATATGCAGCAAAGTAAAGCATGAAAATAGAGGCTGTTAGACCTTTAAAATATGCCTTTCTTAGATCTTTCCAAAGTTCTCCTTTTCCTATAGCATAGAAAAAGACCACACATTTGGGAAGTAAAAAAAAAATTGGTTTACTTACAAACTCTCCAAAAGGTCAGCTTCATGTGCTTTTCCATGCATCAATCAGAAAACTCAGACCGTAGAACTTGGCTTGGTTACAGTGGATAAAGTTCCGAAATTATTGGTATAGGAACTCAAAAGAAGCTTGTTAGAGCCATGAGGTCTGAGCCTGAAGTAACCAGCTCAGACTTCTTTACACACTGAGCTTCTCAGGTTGACTGAGGTACATTAGGCTTGATTACTTTTCTCCCAAGGTAGGGGACAGTGACCTAGCTACGCCTGGCAGGACAGCTCTATGGTTTTAACTCCTTTATGCATGCTGGTCATATGAGGCTGTTACACAGATGTAGCAGAAGTTAAGTCCCAATTTGCTCAGTTAGCTTTACTTCCACGTAAGTGTGCAGAGGATTGAAGTTCCAGTACTGGGGCAATAAAGACGCAACCCACCTATTCTCTTTTTTGGAGTCTCATTCACACCCACGGAAACCACTGGAAGATGAGGATAGCAAGCTTATAGCCTAAATTGCCTTCCCAACATTGCAGGACGCTTCAATTCCTTTGGCAGAGATTTGCAAGGCAGACGGCTTGCTTGGTGTATTTTGCAGATTTCCGAGAACATAAAGCGTGCTACCGCCATATGCCATTTAATCCCCACAGATATAAATGTGTCCTGTCTGCTTTCGTTCCTTAGTGCAGTCAGCATTACGGCATTTGCCAACAACAGCAAGCACTTGTATAAAATATACTTAACACCAAGTTTAGAACACAAAAAGCAGCAATATATATTGCTTTCCTAAATGATACAGCTCTGATACCAGTTTCATCAGATCTCTCCAAAGTGTCTTACTCTGTATTTCAGTATTCCTCATCTTTGGGCATCCTGCTTACTTATGGAAGCAATCTGTTTTGATACAACCTTCATACTTATTTCTTTGTTAAATCTAACATTCAGGTCCCACTGGGTGTTTATGGAGCAACAAACAACCAAATTTATTTCTGGATATTAAAGCCTCAATATTTGGCAAAGCAAAAGCTGGTCTGACTGAGAACTGATTCTCAGGTCACCTGAGGCTACTACTAAAGGCACAGGTCCAATGCAGATGGCATGGACAATAACACGACCCCCACCCCCTGCAAAAAAAGGGGGAGATAACACAGGATGTTATATAGAAAGAAGAAGAGTGGAAAAATGTGACGGGAATATGCTTCAGCTACCCTAGTGCAGAGGGTTGTTAACTGCCAGGGGAAAAAAAACTTGCGATATAAATCAAAATGCACACCAGTATTACAATCCCTGGTACCTGAATTACCTGCAGAATAGGCTGCAATACAGAATGTGCCAATTTTCTTTCTCCCAGGTGAATGATTACCTTCCATGAAGACTTCCAAGTTGATTAACAATATGGAAGACAGCAACCTCCCTCAGATAAAAGCTAAAATATATTAGCAATTCCTTTAGATTAGAAGTTGCGTCTTTAGCACAAGGGCAAATCCACCTTGTACATCTGTTTCAGTTTTATCACAGCTCAACTAGCATTCAGCGTCACCTTAAGGGTTTGGAGAATTGTAGCTGGGGCCGAGTGCTGGGAACTCTCTCCTAAGGGACAGGAAACAATGATTAATAGTGCAATCCTAAATGTGTCTAATCAGAATAGTAAGTCCTATGAGTTCAGCGGGACTTATTCCCAGGTAAGTGTGTGTCTTCTACATCAGTTGTTTAGCGCATAATAATGTTGATAATGCCAAGGTTGCAGGTGCCATCCCTATATGGCACAGCTGCATATCCCTGCATTGCAAGGGGGTTGGACTAGATGATCCTCAGGGTCCCTTCCAACTCTACAATTCTATGATTCTATGATAGTTGTAGTGTCCCCAAGGCTCTGCACCCACTGTGAGCAAACTGGTCATACTCCTCAAAATCTGCCTCTGCCTAATTAAGTCTCCAGTCAAGATGATAGGTAAGTCAGGGCAGATGGAGTCCTGATTCTCAAGCACATGTGTAACAAGATCCCATTGTAGGTTCTTGGCTGTGACAGTGGGAGTGGGAGGGATATACACACTGAACAACAACATTTCCTGGCTCTCTAGCACTATCTTCGTTACTAGTAATTTACAGCTAGCATTTGTCAACAGGATATGTTCACTTTTTATATGGGGAGCCACTAGGGTTAACAATCCACCCAAAGGCCTACCTTTCTTGTGACTTTTGGTTGCCAGAACAGAAAAGGCATTAAAACCTGCAAATTCGATGTGACGTGATGACCAGGTTTCTTGTAAACAGACTATATCATGTGCCCTTATTAACTTTGTGAAATCAGGGAGACAAAGCTTAGAAAACCAGCCTGCCAGCCTAAGTAAACGAGGTTAGGACTGCAGCCTTAATTGCAGTAGTTTTTGTATTGTTGGCTGGCCCAGTTTTCTTGCACCAGGCTTATCCAGAAATAGTCAAGGTTAACCATTGTATTTAACAGAAAAGCAAAATATGATGATGTGAAGGACTGTAGGCCTGTATAAAGAACATAGCCAAAAGTTGTTACTTGCAAGCTACTATGCAAATGTAAAGCTTTCTTTTTTTTTCAAAGCTCCTTGCATGCATTCAGAGTTGGCTCAGTCCCAGCCTTGAGGACGGTGCCCTTTCTAAACAGTTGAGTTGGCTTCAAGACATAACAGGATACGATGCTTTGCATGCTAGTCCTTTTTTCCTCCTCCCAGGAGAAAACATGACATTTAAAGGGGACCTCCCACTCTGAAGGGGAAAGGTGGCAAAAATGAATGGCTTGCCCTCATTAGAAAATGGAGCACTGCTTTGGCACCAGCTAGGCTGGAGTGATTTGGTGTTATGCGCAGGTGTACAATTTGGAGGGTGGCAGTCTCCCCTCTTCTGTTTGTTCCCCCACTCCTGTCTCACTCCATCATTGGGAAGACCCATAGCTCTGTTTACTGTGAAGTAATAAGGGTAACCATAGCCAATGCCTTTGAAACACTTATTTATCTATACCTCTATTTATATCTATGCACACACATACTCAGCTGGATTGTCAGCATGCACGGGAAAAGCATAAAAAGGCCCACAGGAATAGCTCAGTTGGTAGAGCATGAGACTCTTAACCCCAGAGTCGTGGGTTCAAGCTCTACATTGGGCAAAAGATTGGGCAGGTGGTTGTAATAATAATAATAATTATTTATTATTTATACCCCACCCATCTGGCTGGGTTTCCCCAGCCATTCTGGGCGGCTTCCAACAAAACACTAAAATACAATAACCTATTAAACATCAAGGTTGGCCTTCATCATCCCTTCCAAATCCAGGAATCTATGATTCTAGGTGATCCATAATTCAGCTTGCCAACCACAGTTAATGAAATGGCATTTTGTGTACTATATGGTATATCCGTACCCATGGTATACTGCCAATGTAATGTAGCACAGATTAGAGTGGTGCTCTCAAAAACTTGGGTCACGCTTGCGAAAAAAATGGCCTTAAGGTATTATTGGCCACTTTCACAAGTCACGTTAAACTACAGTTTAGTGGGACAAACGTGACCTGCAACATGCCCTCAGCTCTCAAGTTTCCCCTTTCTCTTCCCACACAACTAGAAGGGAAAGCTTAGCTTTCCGTTAGCCGCCATGTGCAATGTCATTTGAGTTTGGACTATGGTCAACACTATTGAGGGTTAGTTTCCACTTTTGAAACCATGGTTTGAAGTTGGTATGTTTGAAATGATCCATAGTTTGTCGTACCAGATTGCATGTCGGATCACAGTTGAGGAAAAAGAAAAAGCTTCTGAATGCTGCCTCACAAAACTGCACAAGAGAAGAGATGACACAGTTTAGTATGACTTGTGAATGTGACCAGTGTAATACATTGTCCCAAGATACATTTGCTCTGGCTGTGAAACTGATATAAGAAGGGAGGGGGGGAAAGGAGGCCAGTGATCAGTGTGTGTGTGTGTGTGTGTGTGTGTGTGTGTGAGAGAGAGAGAGAGAGAGAGAGAGAGAGAGAGAGAGAGAAATTCATACATGGAAAATTGTCCTACCATATATACTAATATATGGGCTAATCTACTGCCATTTGTTCTATTGTTTTTGTAACCCATTTTGGTTTTAACTCATTGAAAACTGGGGCGTATACGGCATATAGAAAACAAATAATTACAAAGTGCTTTGAGTGACCGAAGACGATAATAGGGTAAAGATCAAACCTGAGCTAATGGGAGAATGAATGATGAAGAGACTGATTTTAAAATGAATATACAGAGGGTAAAATAGGAACCGGATGTAGCAGCACGGTTTGTATCCAGGAAACTGCGGAAAGCACCACTGATTTCTGTTGCTATTCTGAATGTTCCACTAATGAGGATAATGCTGGAGCTAGCCTGGATTAAAGAGTTTTGATCCAGATCTGGCAATAATGCTCCCACTGTTCTGTTGACAGGCACTTAGGAATGAAACATCAGGCTGCAAACATACTTTATGTTCCTCTTCCGGTAGAGTTATCATTGCATCTGGAATGATGGAATAATATATTTCATGGTGTTTCTTTTCTGCGCAGTAGATATCAACACACCCAGATCTAGCTACGCAAGTCTCTTTTATTGGGACAGATAGCAGTTTCTCATATTAGAGAAGTTTTCCTTAGGAAAGTAGAGCAAGGGGAAGGATTATTCCTACCCAGTCTCTCCTCACTATTCACTCAGGCTGTGGGCAGCAGGATAACACTTTCTGAATTTTTAAAGAAAACCTTTTTTTTAAGGGGGAGCAGAGACAGACTGCAACCCCCCAGACCAGCTCGTATCAAATCCACTTGACTGTGGGTTGTGAAGTGAACCATTCAATTCAATCCAGTTCATAATCCATCCATAACACAGCAGCAGATCAGACCACTTTAGACTCCAAGTACGACAGATTCCTTTTCCATCCCTCTACACCCCTACAGTTGCTGGACTTGGGGTACATCTCCTTTTTGCTCATTCTCTCTCCTCTCATCCAGCAGTGATGTATGGAAGTGAGAGCTGGACCATAAAAAAGGCTGATCGCCGAAGAATTGATGCTTTTGAATTATGGTGCTGGAGGAGACTCTTGATTGTCCTATGGACTGCAAGAAGACCAAACCTCTCCATTCTGAAGGAAATCAGCCCTGAGTGCTCACTGGAAGGACAGATCCTGAAGCTGAGACTCCAATATTTTGGCCACCTCATGAGAAGATAAGACTCCCTGGAAAAGACCCAGATGTTGGGAAAGATGGAGGGCACAAGGAGAAGAGGACGACAGAGGACGAGATGGTTGGACAGTGTTCTCAAAGCTACCAGCATGAGTTTGACCAAACTGCGGGAGGCAGTGGAAGACTGGAGTGCCTGGCGTGCTCTGGTCCATGGGGTCATGAAGAGTCGGACATGACTAAACGACTAAACAACAACAACTTTGTCACATAATCTGGGGAACCGGGTTCATGTCTCCGCTCCTCCACATGCAGCTGCTGGGTGACCTTGGGCCAGTCACACTTCTTTGAAGTCTCTCAGCCCCACTCACCTCACAGAGTGTTTGTTGTGGGGGAGGAAGGGAAAGAAGATTGTTAGCCGCTTTGAGACTCCTGAAGGGGAGTGAAAGGCGGAATATCAAATCCAAACTCTTCTTCTTCTTCTTCCTAGTTTACCATTACCTTTCACATTGCTGGCCATTTAACCCTGGAATTAATTTCTTCCTTTCTTTGGGGCTGTAGGCAGAGGTCCTAGCTATGGAAATGAGCGCTGTCTGGCAGAAGTGCTTGAAGGAAATAAAAATATGAGGGATCAGAACTTTGTTAAGAGGATAAGGCTCTGAGGACCATGTTATTTCCAGGAGGAATGACATCTGTGAAGAAGCCCCCACAGCTGAAGTTTAATATATTACTTTAAAGACAAATCTGTACAAAAAGTCATGACTTCATTTGTCAGATCCATAAATCTGCTGCCTGAAGAGGAAGAACAAAGCAGGGATGTGACTGGAGCCTGGGAAGAAGATTTCAAAGTACTTAGGCGTTTTGCTAACAAGAAAAAAGAAGCAGTTGAGCAAATTGGCACGCTAGTTTTTTCAGTCATATTCTAAATTACCTCCCGTAACTGTTGTCCAAATTGTTCCCTGGCAGGTTTTCGTTTATTTCTTTGGCACTCGTCCAAAAGCATAGCTATTCTTAAGTAGTTAAGGTTGCAGTCCTACACACTTGGGAGAAATTATCATTTAACTCCACATAACTTATTTGTTTATGAGTAGAGCTCCATAGATTGCAATGCAAATCTACGTGTCTGAACTGCATCACTTCAGAGCACAGGTATGCATTGAAATCAAACTCTCTGTATGCATGTATGTGGGATCAGGTAGCCAGTGTGGTGCAGTGGTTAGAGTTGAACTGGGACCTGGGAGACCAGGGTTCAAATCCCCACTCAGCCATGAAGCTTTGGCCTTGGGTCAGTCACAATCTCACAGGGTTGTTGTGAAGAGATAATAGAGAGAGAGGAGACCCTGTGCACACCAGCTTGAGTTCCTTGGGGGGAAAGTGGATTATGAATGTTATAAATAAATAAATATTGTTCCTTCATTACATTCGACCAGACAGAAAATAAGCATGTTGGGGGGCAAGGTTGGGCTAGGATATTGTTCCCTAGCAAACTTTTTCAGCAGGGGGCCAGTCCACTGTCCCTCAGACCTTGTGTGGAGCTGGACTATATTTTTTTTTGGGGGGGTGAACGAATTCCTATGCCCCACAAATAACCCTGGGATGCATTTTAAATAAAAGGACACATTCTACTCATGTAAAAACACGCTGATTCCCAGACCATCCAAGGGCTGGATTCAGAAGGTGATTGGGCCGGATCTGGGCCCCGGGCCTTAGTTTGCCTACCCATGCCTACATCTAAGGATGGTTTACACCAGAGGTGAGGAACCTTTCTGCATTCCTTTATAGGCGACCTTGTAAGGGCTACAGAGCCATTGTGGGTAGGGCCAGAAGTGAACAGAACAATACATATAAATTTTGCTTTTGTACGGCAGGATAGGTTCTACTCACAGAAATAAATAAATAAAAGAAAGAGGTGTCATCAGAGTTCAAAGACACATTCCAACCGGGCAAAATCCAAGCCTTTGTGATTCCTGAATATGAAACCTGCAACATAGATATGTTCTGTTATCATCATCCCTTAAGAAAAATATCTTACTGTCATCTAGTGGGCTTTCATCCTTTTTGTATCCACTTTCTATTCTGTCATTTACTTGTCTTCAGGGTGAATGTCACTGTGGTTTAGGTGACCTTTTTTTAACCTGGTTTCAAAATGTACAGGGCGAAATCATCTGTCATCTCTCAACTACCTTGTAAGACTGAAACTTGCATTTAAAAATACATCTCTATCCTAACCCGCAAGGAACTCCTTTGGCAGGAGCTATGTCATCTTCGTTCCTTTCCTTGCGCTTCTTTCAAATAAGATTGACATGAGAAGAATGATTCTTTTTTGTAAAGTCAGATTCCACCTATCTACATAATGTTCTTTTAAAATATTCATAACTCTGATCATTCCCCATCCTACCTCACCTGGACCGTACAAAATGGAATGTTCTCCTGATCAAAGAATAAATTAAAAATCATTCAAGTTCTGACTACATGGAGAAAGCAACAGGCTCAGGCTTTGGGGGGCCACTAGGTGGCGCATCGGAAGATGGCTGACAATAACATCTCTCCGACCCACACGAGGTAATTTGGAGGCTATGATGGGGGTAATTAGCCTCCTTAACCCCCCCAGGATTATGGGGGGGCGGCCCTTGCCTGCTGTACCCTATACCACCCCCGAATTTGTGGGGGTGGGGGCACTAGGCACAAAGCCCTCCTGTGGGATTTTCGGCACTCCTCGACGCCGTCCCCGATTCGCGCCGCTGGTTGCAATGATCTTTAAAAGAAATAATTTGGACATGATTAATTGCACATACATCAAGGAAAAAGGGGAGTAAATACTGCTGACAGAAGAGATCTCTGATAACAAGACAACAATAAAATACGAGAAGAACGTCAAGATACGGTAATGACTGAGGGGGGAGGGGGGGAAAACCTGCCTCTACCTTTTTATGTGACTTAACAAGAATCCCCCTCCCCTAATGAGTCAGAAATTAAGGACTTAAGCTGTGGATTTAAGGCTGTGTGGAGATAAACTTTCGATCCAAAGCAATGTTTCAAGATGAAGCTGGAAAGCTAAGAGTTTTGGAGTGACGCAGTCAGGAAAAAATGCCGTTCGCCATTTTGTGAGGCATTGTGGGAGCTCTTGGGTCTGGGAGGAGAAAGAGAGAAATAGAGTTGTTTACATATCATGAATCAACTCCTCGGTGGGACTTAAGAGCGACAAATGCCAAAATTTACGATGGATAAAGTGATGTTATCTACGAAGGAGATATATGGAAACCATCTGGACTTAGTGGAGGAACGGGAAATCCACACAGGATTATTACACTTGCTATCGGCTTAAGGAGACTAACAGAAGAGATCGTAAAGGAAAAAGAGAAATTATACGAACAAGATATGATGTGGTAACACCAAGATAAGACTGGATAGAATTATGAACTTTGTTTGGACTGATTGGGACTGATTTGGACATTAACGCAGTAATAAGAAGATGATCTGAATTCCCCTTTGGATCTTGAAGTATGGGTTCCCCCAACAAAATTTAAAAATTTGGCTTTGTAATTCGGAATTTATATGATGTGATTTAATTTGATGTGATTGGCCAGTTAATAAAAATTATTAAAAAAAAAAAAAAAAAACAGGCTCAGGCTTTGAAGCATTTGAAAAGACACTGGCAAATGTAATTTTTGAGGAGGTAGTTTCCGTGGTGTTCATGAGATATGTTACCTCTTGAAAACAGAAAAGGCCTCCTAGTGCCAATTCACAAGCCTTGCTTCCCACCATGAAGTGAGCATCTGCTAATCACAGTGGATATACTGGTGCTAACTGTTCATAGGCTCGATGGATAATTATGGACTTCAGTGAGTGGCATAGCCAGAATGAGCATCATGGTCAAAATGGGTTCCTTCTGTGCAGATGACTACCTGAAAATTGTACTGTATATTCCATGCCAGTGTTTGGAGCTCAGCTCCATATTCCATGACTGTTTATATTTCCTGTACTTTTGTACAACAGGCTAATTTCCAGAGAAAAGCAAGGACACATTCCAACACTTTAAAATATTCAGAAGTGGCAATCCACATGGGGCTGTCCTTCAAGACAGTCAGGAAGTTGTAGCTAGTGCAAAATATGACTGCCAGACTGGTGAATGGGACAGCATAATGGGACCATGTGTCACTAATCCTGAGCTTGGATAGCTCAATTGGTAGAGCATGATACTCTCAACTGTGGGGCTGGAGCCCCACGTTGGGTAAGAGATTCCTGCATTGGTTGAACTAGAGAACCCTCATGGTCCCTTCCAACTCTACAGTTCTATGATTCTATGAAAGCACTCCACTGGCTGCCAAGGAGTTACTGTGTCCAACTGAAGGGTTAATACTGTCAACATGCAGAGGGCCAGGAGGCCAGCTAGCCGTCCCGCTGTGAAGACCATCGGCCTCTGCCCGATGTAAATCAGCGACCTGGGCTTCAAAGCCAGGGCACACTATCAGCAGAGTGAACTGCGCGCACAGAATAGGTGTGAGGCTTGTGGAAGCATACTACAACTACAGATTTATTAATCATAAATCAGAGAGAACAGGAAAAGCAAAAGCTATACACAACGGAAGTTCCCAGCAAGCTGTGCTGGAATGTAAACAGACATGTGACACACGTCTGCTTCTTAAGGTGGAATGGAAATGTCAACAAATAAATACTAGCATACAAAGCTCTAAGGGGCTTGGGACTCAGAAATACATGAAAGATCGCCTCCTCCAATATCAGCCATATGGATGGTGCCACCCAGCCAGTTGGAACCCATGACAGGGGTTTCTCACTGGTGGCTCCCCTCATATACAATGCCCCCATAGTGAGGTGCACATGTCTTCATCGTCATTAGTTTCAAACCTTATGTCTGGCATTCACCACAGCCAAGGTGTGAAATTCAGCCTTGGGGATTTTAAACTTGGCTTACAGCACTGCTGTTCGATGGACAAATAAAGCCATTTGTTAGAAGGTAGTTCTGGAATGTATTGCCCCATACAATACAGTAAATCAGCTGGCCATTTTTTTCTCGTGGCTTCTTATCAGCTCCATGCTCAAGTCCTCTTCCCGCAATCATTTCCTGTGTAAATAGCACCATGCTTTTGAGGAGGAGCACTCTCTTCCACAAGTTGGAGGGCAGACATCTGAAAAGGAGAGTCTCCTTTTATGAATGGAGTCTCCATCCATGATTAAGAACCCTGGAAAACCCCACTCTCCCTTCTTGCGTGCATGAGCGGAATGCCTGACGGCAGTTTTGGAGAATTCACCGCACAGTTGTAGCACAGCAACAGGTACCCTTCAAACATTTCAGTAGCGTTCTGGGATTGTTTCCCAAGGAGTCATCCTGAAGCAGCTGAGTAGACAGTTATGTGAATCCTTATCACGAAATGCCCTGTTGGGGGTGAGACTTTCATGGGAGAGGGACCCAGCCCATGTGTTTGCAGGACTTTAAAAATGTTAAACTATGGAATAAGCCCATGGAAAAGAGGCTCCCACAGTCATGTTTAAAGATTTCACAGCTAGACTGAAACCCCTTTGACATTTTCTGACTCCAGGATTCTGTACAAGGGATGGTTCCCATTTAACATTTTGTACTCAGGTAGAGATGTCCCAATGCAAAATACATGAGCCTCTTGTTAAGTTAGTGTGATGTGATGTGCGTGAATAAAATATGGAGAGTATCCCTTTAAAATATTCAGAAGTGGCAACCCAGAAAGATTCAGACAAAGCTTCCAAATATTTCAGGACACGAACCTAATTTTACACATGCATGAGCTTCACACTTAATGCTCAACTTTTATATTTAATTTCCAGGAAGCTATACCAAGGATAATAGTTTGAACCTAGAATGGGACCCGGGACGCAGGTGGCGCTGTGGGTAAAAGCCTCAGCGCCTAGGGCTTGCCGATCGAAAGGTCGGCGGTTCGAATCCCTGCGGCGGGGTGCGCTCCCGCTGCTCGGTCCCAGCGCCTGCCAACCTAGCAGTTCGAAAGCACCTCCGGGTGCAAGTAGATAAATAGGGACCGCTTACCAGCGGGAAGGTAAACGGCGTTTCTGTGTGCGGCTCTGGCTCACCAGAGCAGCGATGTCACGCTGGCCACGTGACCCGGAAGTGTCTCCGGACAGCGCTGGCCCCTGGCCTCTTAAGTGAGATGGGCGCACAACCCCAGAGTCTGTCAAGACTGGCCCGTACGGGCAGGGGTACCTTTACCTTTAGAATGGGACCCATCTCACAGGTTACAAAATAGGAAGACATCGCTTCTACATAGAAGTTTGGGCAAGTCCCATAACTTATGACAGTGCTACACCCATGAAATTATACACCCTACACAGGCAAAGGAGGCCTGTTCTGATCATCTACAGGTGGGATCCAAGCAGATTATTACACCCATGTTACTTGGATGCAAGAGCTCTGGGTCTGGAACTCTGAGATTATATTACACTCGGCAGCTGTAGGCTGTGTGCACATGGCATTGTGTGTATATATTACTTTGTATTCTAGAATTGATGCAGACCAAGGACTTGTTTTTTTCTACATGGTCCACACACAGTCTTGATCTATTGCATACTTTTTGCCCCTAGAAAGCACTTCTTGGAAAACTGGTATCATTTTAAAAAATAAGCTCATTGCAGTTTGATTCTGCATTACGCCACAGTGTGTCCACTTGAAAACAGACATAGGCAGCCCTGACCATTGTGGGGAGGGGTGTACCCAAAACCTGCCCTATGAAGTTCTGGGTTAATGTATGCAATACTGTCCAACTTTTTCAGATAAATAACAGGGACACACGTCTTCTGGCACATGCTCCTGGGTGACTCATGTGGCCTGTGCCGTGATTTCACCCTACAAAAAATGCTTTTCTCGGGTCAAGATTGTGGCATGTGAGATCGCGGTACCCAAAATGGCCGTCACGATCTGCCACAAAAAAGGGATGTCCTGTTTTTTCTGTGACACTTGACAGGTATGTGTATGCTAGGATCTCATTCATCACTTCCTTAATAAATTTTTAAAAATAAAATAATGTCCAGTAGCACCTTAAGGTAAAGGTAAAGGGACCCCTGACCATTAGGTCCAGTCGTGGCCGACTCTGGGGTTGCGGCGCTCATCTCGCTTTATTGGCTGAGGGAGCCGGCGTACAGCTTCCGGGTCATGTGGCCAGCATGAGTAAGCCGCTTCTGGCAAACCAGAGCAACGTACGGAAACGCCGTTTACCTTCCCGCCGGAGTGGTACCTATTTATCTACTTGTCCTTTGATGTGCTTTCGAACTGCTAGGCTGGCAGGAGCAGGGACTGAACAACGGGAGCTCACCCTGTCACAGGGATTCGAACCGCTGACCTTCCGATTGGCAAGTCCTAGGCTCTGTGGTTTAACCCACAGTGCCACCCGCATCCCTTAGAGACCAACTAAGTTTGTTCTGGGTGTAAGCTTTCGTGTGCACACCAACACGGCTACCTACCTGAATCTAGAACCACTTCCTTATTCATTCTTCGTGGGGCATGTTAAGAGGTTTGTGGAGGAGGAGTGGAAAACCTCATCCAAGGGAGGGTTTCAAATGCATATCAAGTAACCGCACATACCACACTTTGCGGATGGCAGGATCTAGAATCAATCAAGATTGGAAGCAGCATGTTGAAGATGAGCGCGAGTGATTCAGGATTGAGGAAAAACTACATTTTTCTGCTACAAATGGGTTGCTGTTTGTCATAACTAAATACACTTCCAAGTGTGTGGTGGTGCAGGTGGTGGTGCTTGAGGAGAGAGAGAAAAAACTTTTCAAAGTTACAATTCTGGCAAAACAGACTATTCTGCCACCTTAAAAAAAAAAATTAAATTCCAGTGGCCGTTTATTTACCGCAGGTTATTAAATCAGAATTTGACAGCTTCATAAAGGAGTTGAGCTGGAGGTCACCCATATTTCCCCACCAGCTCAGACGAGAAACCATTCGTACAACGGCTTATCTTTTCTTCACAGCCCTACAAGCTTAGCTCCAACCCTCAGGCAGAAAATCTGTGTGTTATCTATAACAGTGAATTTGCGCTTTCTTTCTAAGCCACTGCTGCCGTCACCAGCATCCTTTCAGCCACAAAGCAAGACGCAGCAGTACATTCCACACACACAACTAGCTGCAACCTTTCACAGGCATATAGACTTTCCTTCCTTTGGATGTCCCAGGTGGCTACTTCTGATCTAGACTATTTGATTTCAAGGCAAGGGAATGCTTATTGTTTAGCTTCCCACACTCTGAGTCCCAACTTCACACAGGAGGTCCTGCTTTCTGCAATGCGGAGCTGAACTACGGCATTCCCTACTACAAGGTGCTGTGACGGCCACCAACTTGGGTAATTTTGAAAGTGGATCCATCGAATTCATGGAGGACAAGGCTATCAATGGTCACTAGACATGATAGCTGTGTATTGCCTCTGGTGTCAAAGGCAATATGTCTCTAAATAGGGGGCTAGGGGTGGTGCTATGGTCTAAACCACTAAGCCTCTTGGGCTTGCTGATCAGAAGGTCGGTGGTTCAAATCCCCGCGACGGGGTGAGCTCCCGTTGCTCTGCCAACCTAGCAGCTGAAAAGCATGCCAGCGCAAGTAGATAAATAGGTACCACTGTGGTGGGAAGGTAAACAGCGTTTCACATTCAAAAGTGAACCTACTTAATTAAAACTCCCTGAAGCAATATACAAACTGAAATTCTCTATTCACTGAATTTTACAACACATTTCTCCAACCATGTATACAAAAATGCATATACTAGTACAGTGTTTCCCAAACTTGGGTCTGCGGCTGTTTTTGGACTACAACTCCCAACATCCCTAACTAGCAAGACCAGTGATCAGGGATGATGAGAATTGTAGTCCAAAAACAGCTGCAGACCCAAGTCTAGGAAACACCCTACTAGGATAAAGTGTGTGTTAAATGCACACAATAATGATAATGCAAAAAATATATTTATTGGGGGAAACTGATCGCAGAAATGTGTATATTTGACAACATTGCATACAAAATTGTGTAGATTAGAAGAAATTCACACTAAAATGCTAATGACTTTTCATAAGGACTTCTCTAAAAAAAAACCTGATGTAGAAATGTGGAAAACTGATCTTAAAACTAGAAAAACAAGAAACAGAGAAATTGAAAGATTCCCATACCTTATGGGTCTAAGGAAAGATTCTCCTGGCTCAACCACAAAGTCTGTTGGACAATGGTAGCCTGATCACTGGTGGAGGAACGGGAGTGTGGAGGGAGTGGACCGCCCCCAGCACCACTTTTCCGGTAGGGAGCCATTGCAGCGCCCTCCCCTGGACACGCGCTGTCGACCCCTGCACGCTCCAGGTGCCATGCCCCCACAGGCAATGCACCACACCTCCTCCTGCTCTCCAAACCCAGTAGTGGAGCATACAGCTTCGCTACTGAGGCTGATACAACCTAGCTCAAAATGTGCCACAAGTCTAAAACAGCATCTCAGTGTGCAGCGGTGCAAAGTTCTGTGCGACATTGAAGAGACTCATCACGTGTATCAGGAGAAGCCACGAGGCCCAGGGAAGCCCATCACTATGGCAAGGAGGCCTGCCCCATCCCTGTATATTTTGAGGGGGCTGGGCTGCCCTCAGGCCCATAGAGTTGGGGCCTATGTCAGTATACATGCATGCAAGCGGCTCCGTAGGATGGAAGGCATCAAGGCAAACCACATACTGTACGGCAAATCAAGTGCATGTAAAACACATATATGCCCTATGTTGCACTTAGAGGACATTAGCCCCTTTTCACATCTGGGGGCAACCGAGGCATGGCAATGTGACCAGCTCTAGATTGGTCAGAGCATTCATGAGTAGAAATAACAATTAAAGGTAAAGGTAAAGGTACCCCTGCCCGTACGGGCCAGTCTTGACAGACTCTGGGGTTGTGCGCCCATCTCACTTAAGAGGCCAGGGGCCAGCGCTGTCCGGAGACACTTCCGGGTCACGTGGCCAGCGTGACATCGCTGCTCTGGCGAGCCAGAGCCGCACACGGAAATGCCGTTTACCTTCCCGCTGGTAAGCGGTCCCTATTTATCTACTTGCACCCGGAGGTGCTTTCGAACTGCTAGGTTGGCAGGCGCTGGGACCGAGCAGCGGGAGCGCACCCCGCCGCAGGGATTCGAACCGCCGACCTTTCGATCGGCAAGTCCTAGGCGCTGAGGCTTTAACCCACAGCGCCACAATTAGGTAGCAAATAAAAGCATCTCTGGGCATATCATCGCTGAGCAATAACAGCTTTGGCCTCCCACCACACTTCAGCATAAGAACCAGAAATTAAGAACGCTTCACAAAAAAGCAGACTTCTCACACACACCACTTTTCACATTCTTATTATGCTACTGTCTCCCTAGGAGAATTTAATCCCTCCATTATTTAGACAACAATAAGTTATCGGCTAACTAGCCAATACAATAAGTCCAATGAAAGAAGTGTTTTTCTCGCCCTTTGTTGGGGTTCTGTCAGGATTTTCACTGACCAAAAAAACAAAACCTAAAGGCAAGACTAGAAAAAAGTGTCGTTTTGAGGCTTATTTACAGTACTTCGAAATATTGAAGCAGTATTTACCATAGAGTATAGGAGCAAACCAAAAGCACAGTAACGGTAGCTGTGATAAGCAAAAATGCATTTCAAAAACTTTCACAGAAAACTTACCCAAGTGATCATTCTGAGCTGGTGGAGTGGAGAAGAAATCAAGATACTGTAGTAAGGAAAGAAGCTTCCTGCCCCAGTGAAGTATTGGTAGGAGAACCTACACGCTATATGAAATCCCTCTATATTCATATGATATTTAAATGGCAACTCTGTGGGGGTTAATGAAGAGAGGAGCTAAGTTCACCATTCCTAAAACAATGGACTATTAACGTTACCAAAATTCCTGACTGTGATCTGACAGCAATACAGTACAGTGGTACCTCAGGTTACATACACTTCAGGTTACAGACTCCGCTAACCCAGAAATAGTGCTTCAGGTTAAGAGCTTTGCTTCAGGATGAGAACAGAAATCGTCCTCCGGCGGTGCAGCAACAGCAGGAGGCCCCATTAGCTAAAGTGGTGCTTCAGGTTAAGAACAGTTTCAGGTTAAGTACGGACCTCCAGAACGAATTAAGTACTTAACCTGAGGTACCACTGTATTTGTTTCCTGGCCTCTTCCAAACCATAGATTTCCTTTCACGTTCCAGTACATAACACTGGAAAACTCCCTTCCTTTGACCCCCATTGTCTTTCAAGACTGCTTCGGATTCTAGTGACGCCCCAAAATATTCCACCCCATCTTCTCTCACATACATCATAAGCAGGAAGTGCTAACAATGCTACCTTTACTAGCTAGGCTTCCTCTGAACTCCTTATCTGAAGCATCTGACCTGAGTTTGTGAGTGCACTACAGGTGTGTGTTGTAAAGACAATCTCATTTGCAGCTCCCAAACTCTGATTTGACAGAAAGATCAGATAGCTACAAACATAGGTAAAAGAGTAGAGACAGAAAGTAATGAGATTGAATCAAATTTAAGATGAGAATCAATCTATCCCATCTCTTCATACTTCCCTTAATAAATTCTACTACTATGATAGATAAGTAACAGTAATAATGGAAGATCTATTAGGCAGGCTGCTTGCATAGCAGGAGTCTTACAAGGCTCAGGGAAGTGCAGGATGTCGCAATAAGAATATTTATGCAGGGCTGCATAGGCTTCTGGGACAAAAAATGAATATATTTTTCTCAAACATCAATCATCATTGTTATCAGCTTGCCTATTCGCACCTCTCTTCTGCCCTTAATTTGTGTCAAAATTGAACCAGGGCAACTCTGTTTTCTAAGATCAAGAATCCTCACTCACTTAGTATGGAAAGAAAAGCACCTCTAAGTCTTTGCTGGGTGACTTTCCTATGCCACAGAACAAGTAACAGTAAAATGTTCAGAGGAATTCAGAAGCAGGTTGTACACAGGCAGGATTTGCAGTGGAAGCCCAGAATCAAACTAGTCTAAATAAAAACAAAAACAAAACAGAAAAATATATATTGGGGAACAGAGAGAGGAGAAAAACAGAGAGTCGTCTTTCAAAGGTAGATCATTTCTTAAAAATATAAAGCGGTATAGAAATGAAATACTGTAATAATAAAGGTAAAGGTAAAGGGACCCCTGACCATTAGGTCCAGTCGTGGCCAACTCTGGGGTTGCAGCGCTCATCTCGCTTTATTGGCCGAGGGAGCCGGCTTGCAGCTTCTGGGTCATGTGGCCAGCATAACTTAGCCGCTTCTGGCGAACCAGAGCAGCGCACGGAAACGCCATTTACCTTCCCGCTGGAGCGGTACCTATTTATCTACTTGCACTTTGACGTGCTTTCAACTGCTAGGTTGGCAAGAGCAGGGACCGAACAAGGGGAGCTCACCCCGTCATGGGGATTCAAACCACCAACCTTCTGATCGGCAAGTCCTAGGCTCTGTGGTTTAACCCACAGCGCCACCCATGTCCCTCAAATAATAATAATAATAATAAAAGATCTTAACACTTGTCTCACACATAAAATGGTGGACCCTCCCAGCTCTCACCTGGGAGCTTTCCTTCCTTCTCCCAGACTCTCAGCCTGGGAGTTCTTCCCTTCCCTTCGGGATTCTTCTACCAACCTTCCATCACTTCCTGTGTGTGTAATCCTGAGATCCAGCTCTTCTCAATCTGCCTGCCTCACAGACAACTGCAGGCTGCTTGGCTTTGATCTCTCACACACCAGCCCCTAGCCTTCTTGCTCACCACACACCCCAGCCCACTTAGTGGAGGAAATAAGGGTGAGTCACCTCCATCTATCACTTATGTCTTCTTGAGCCATCTTAGCACCTATTGAGACACTTCTGCTGAATCTCATTGGCAATCAATAGTCTTTTGTCAGGTCTTAAGAGGTATTCCCTCAAGGTACCCCACAGTGATTGCTCTAAAATGGAAAAAAAATCAAGAATCATAAAGCAGTATGGGGGGGAAAGTCAAAAAGCATAGAGCGGTATGGGAGCCCAAGAAACCATCTTACACCAAACCACCGCAGAAGCTGAAAACATTAGCAATCTACAAGTGCAGGAATCCCCAAACTTGGCCTTCCAGGTGTTTTGGGACTACAACTCCCATCATCCCTAGCTAACAGGACCAGTGGTCAGGGATGATGGGAACTATAGTCCCAAAACATCTGAGGGGCCGAGTTTGGGGATGCCTGTACAAGTGTGTGTATTTGTGATGCCCAAGGGAACAGCTTTAGCTGCCACCAGCTTGTAAAAGGGAGTAAGAACCCAAAAGAGGTGGGCTGGGAAGGGGAGAAATGTATAGGAATGGGAACATTTGAAGAATACAGTTTTGAAAACATGGCAGCTTTAGCTTAAATGAGGCAGTTGGAAAGTATGGTACAGACTCAGGTGCACCAATCAAGGTTGGGAAGGATAAAAGACAAATAAGGCAGAGACACTGTGTCTGCTCAACTTTCTCCGTTGGTTGGCTGCTTCGGGAATGCCACTGGACTGTTTGCTGTTTGTATTGGGCCCAGACTGGCATTTGTCCAGTTAGACCATCTGACTACAGTACTCTCTAGTGTTGCCCTTGGGACTGTGTGCCCTATCAGGACTTACCTCTGCAAATGCCGAAGTTCAGGACACCTGAACTCTTGAGAAAGGACTTCTCACAGACTTGGCTGCTAAATGGACCCATTGCTGCTGACACTCTGCAGAATGCTGTCATGTTAATGAGGTCTTCCCTTGAATTTCCCATAAAATATGGGAAAGCTGTATCAAATCACAAGGACTTGCTACTTGGTTGTTTTTATCAGAGAAGGTCATTGCTCCTCCGAGTCACCCTACTTCCTATGCACTGTTTCCATAGCCTGGTGTTTCTCAGACTCCAGCTGTGGGGTTTTTTTTTGGACTACAACTCCCATCATCCCTAGCTACCAGGACCAGTGGTCTGGGATGATGGGAACTGTAGTCCGAAAAAATCTGGAGGCCCAATTTTGGGAGACCCTGCTGTAGCCCATCCTTCATCGCCTCTTGGGGAGAAGTTTCTGTGACTTCTTTCAGATGGGCCACTCTATCAATCCACATCAGGCCTACACAGCTTGTGATCCATCAAGCCCAACACAGCCTACCAGCCCACTGGGTGTTTGTAAGCTTTTCTGTTTTTTATTGCTTGCTTGGGACTTCGCAAACTGAGGATGGGCCATTAAGCACCTGGCAGGTCACAATAGATGAGATGCCTCCAGCTTGGCAGGTGACAAGTTGCACAGGCCTGGCCTGATTTATGACGGCATGCAGGCAGTTCTTTTAAAATATCATGTTAGCCTCATAATTCCTGCTTGGCTGGAATGCTGGCCTTCAAACAATTGCTTTGTCACAAGCTGCATTAAGTTTAATGGACTTGTATCAGTACTGGGCTGTGGAGATGAGGCTGGATGGTTTCCCCTGCAGGCCAGTGCTCTTGCTGGTGACTCTGTCTTTGGTTTTTATAGCTCAATGCATTGGGAATGTGCCAAGGGATGGGGACCCATGGCTGCTTCCACCTATTCCTTCCCCCAGACTCATGCTTGACATTGCCCATGTTGGCAGAGTAGCTAAATTTCAGCTAGGAAGCCAAATCAGGAGTAATACTGTCTTAATTTCAAGAAAAATGCCCAAACACTTGCCAAAATATTCAAAAACATTTACTTGCAGAACATATAGCTTATACCCTCCAACATTTCTCCAATGAAAATAGGGACGTCCTATTCCATAATAGGGAGGCGGGTAGCACTGTGATCTAAACCACAGAGCCTAGGGCTTGCTGATCGGAAGGTCGGTGGTTCGAATCCCCGTGACGGGGTGAGCTCCCACTGCTCGGTCCCTGCTCCTGCCAACCTAGCAATTCAAAAACATGTCAAAGTGCAAGTAGATAAATAGGTACTGCACTGGCAGGAAGGTAAACGGCGTTTCCGTGCACTGCTCTGGTTCGCCAGAAGCTGCTTAGTCATGCTGGCCACATGACCCGGAAGCTGTACACCGGCTCCCTCAGCCAATAAAGCAAGATGAGTGCTGCAACCCCAGAGTCGTCCGTGACTGGACCTAACAGTCAGGGGTCCCTTTACCTTTTTATTCCATAATAACAATTTTACTATTTATACCCTGCCCATCTGACTGGGTTGCCCCAGCCACTCTGAGCAGCTCCCAACATGTAGAAAAAGATAATAAAACATTAAACGTTTAAAAACTTCCCTATGCAGGGCTGCCTTCAGATGGCTCAGAGGTCGGATAACTCCATGCCCTCCCACATTTCTCTGATGAAAATAAGGGTGTCTTAAGGAAAAGTGGGACATTCCGGGATCTAATCAGAAACCAGGACAGTAAATCCAGGACTGTCCCTGGAAAATACAGACACCTGGAGGGTCTGATAGCTGAAGAAGAATATATGCAAAGTATTTACATTCACATGCTTATCCAAGTATGGGCTTTGTTTTTCTTAGTTGAAGATTACAGCTTCTTCCTTAAACATTCAAACAAATTGTGTCTTTCTCTCTCTCCAGTACTTGCACTTAGCCTTCTGAGCATGACCCAGCTAGGGCACGCAGGTTCCTTCTGAGCATAGCTGTCAACTTACAGATTTGAAAATAAGGGACCAGCAGCCTCGAAAATAAGGGATCAGCAGCCAAAATAAGGTATTTTGCTTAGCTTATACATAAATCCGGCACTGATGGAGCCATGCTGCTTTTGCTGCCACTGACTGTGTTTTGCAGGGGGTTGGACTAGATGATCCTAAGGCTCTACAACTCCAACCAACGAAGAGGGGCAGACAAAACTGATGAACAACGTCGAGATGGCAAAGCTTACAGGTAGAATTAGAAACCAGGAAGAGGACCTCTTTAATAAAGAATGGGGAAAGTTTATAATTTAGTTGAAAAGCTATTGGAAAGAGTTACATACATTGGTAGGATTGACAGAAAACTTGTAGTAATTATTTGAACTATGGATGGACAAATGATTTATAAAAAAGAGTTATGAAAAGGATGCAGAGGGGGAAATCACTACATTAAGATGCTGCACTGGTTGGAGGGTATGCTAAGCAGCACGTTGGGGCTGCCGTTGTCCTGGTGTGAGGAGTTCCATTGGCCCTTCCCCGCCCGAGAAAGAGGGAGGGAGGGAGAGAGACTCTTGCCCACGCCACCCGTGAGCCCGGCATGAGGCGGTTGCGCCGCCGCTGCGGCCACTGAAGCACTGCCCTTCTGCGTCCCTCCCCCTCTTCCTCCTCCCTCAGGCCGCCTCCTCAGCTGCCGCCACTGCCACCTCCAGCTTCCCCTGGCAGCGCGGTGGAAGTCTCGCAAGAGAGGGGCTGCCTGCCTGCCTGCTGCCACCCGTCACTTCACGACGCACCCCTGAGGGGGAAAAGGGAGAGACAGAGACGCGGCAGCTCATGCGCGCGCTCTCTCAAGGTGGAGGACCCCGAGCCACTGCTTCCCTCCCGAGCCGGGCAAGCATGAAACCCGGGAAATTTAAGGGACATCATCAATAAGGGACAGCAGCGGGACACGGCACTGGGATAAGGGAGTTTCCCGCCAAATAAGGGACGGTTGACAGCTATGCTTCTGAGAGGTTTCCACTTAATAGGCCAGACATTGAGTTCCGTTCACCGTATGAAAGCAAGTGGACAAAAGGACCCAGGAGAGGATCAGGCAGAATTAGGTATACCGTTTTGCCTGTATGTTTGAAGGTAAAGTGTGCATTCTCCATTGAATGCCGTAGGATTTGCTTCTGAACAAATGTGGGAAAGGATTGCAGTGCAAATACTGCATTCCTGTCATCACCATCTGTAATGGTATTGTGTGGTTACTCGTGCGTAAACTGCCTCCACTTCGATTAGGTGGTTTGCTCAAACATGTTCAGGGTTAGAGCTCGCCCTCCGTGACCTGTTAGTCACTTGCAGAATCTGCCAGTGGGCGTTTCTTGAATCTCTTCCAGCATAAAAGCTGCTTGACCCCAAGTCTCCGCCTATGTTCCCTGCGCGGAACGCGTCTGCGCAAGTAAGGGGATGGCAAGGGCGTGCCAGCGCTCTCTCCGCTGGTTTCGGTTGAAGGGTCTTGGAGCCCTGACACCGATTCCTCCAGCTCCTCTCTATTGGTGTCACACTGAATTCCTTCCCCCAGACTGGTTCCCTCTCCGGCATCGCTCTGGAGCCCTGCCTCCGCTTCTCGCTCTGATGTCAGTTCCCTGACACCATCATACATGTAAGCGCTTCACATTCAACAGTCCTGTAAAGCAGGCTAAGAACTGATAGCCCCCAAGGAGGGCTGGTGTCCATTGGTACTGGTATAGGGTGGAATTAGGACTGGAACCACCACAAAGTGGTCTATCTCCATATAATAGACTAAGAGACCAGCCTGAGAAATAGTGGCTTATTCAAGGTCACCACTGAGGGCTTCCAGCTCAGGCTTTTAACTGCCACAGTACCTAAAAATAAATCTGACTGCTTAAAGAATGATGGTGTATTAACATATTCTATATGTGCTGCTGCTTAACATAGTCCAATTGTGTACCTAGAGCACTTTCCTGACAATTGTAATAAGGGATGATTGAAAGTATGGAGAAACCTGTTTAGTTTACAAATTCCACACACAGTCTGTTCTCTCCTTTCTCTGCCCCTTGGCATGACACAGCCTTGGCTTTGCCTTCTTTGGAGGTGGTCAAATACTGCTTACAACAGCTCTGTGTGTCACCTCCAAATCTTATGCGGCGTGTTGCAGCGGCATGCAAAATGGCAACAAACTGTTGGTGAAAAATGATTTAGACAACCTGTGAGGAGAGAAGGGCAATAAAGCCGATGCATTAAGTAGAGCAGACATTCCTAGCCAAGTGCAGAACGCCTGCCCTTTGTAGAAGCCTGGCTGCAAGCATGTAGATCAGGCATGAAGAAGCAAGCTCTCCAAATGTTGTAGGACTCCAACTCCCATCAGCCGCAGACAGTATGGCCAGTGGTCAGGGATGGTGGGAGTTGCAGTTCAAGCACTGGGAAAGCCACTGGTTCCCCATGCAATAGAGAAGAGAGAGAGACATCATTAAGACAGCTATAATCATAGGTGTAAGGGACACGGGTGGTGCTGTGGGTTAAACCACAGAGGCTAGGACTTGCTGATCAGAAGGTTGGCGGTTTGAATCCCCGTGACGGGGTGAGCTCCCGTTGCTCGGTCCCTGCTCCTGCCCACCTAGCAGTTCAAAAGCACGTCAGAATGCAAGTAGATAAATAGGTACCGCTCCAGCGGGAAGGTAAATGGTGTTTCTGTGCGCTGCTCTGGTTCGCCAGAAGTGGCTTCATCATGCTGGCCACATGACCTGGAAGCTGTACGCCGACTCCCTCAGCCAGTAAAGTGAGATGAGCGCTGCAACCCCAGAGTCGGGCACGACTGGACCTAATGGTCAGGGGTCCCTTTACCTTTACCTTTAATCATAGGTGTTGTTGTGGGGAAGTACATGAAACACATGGAGCCCTTGGTGTGAGCACTATAGAAGTACTGACTATGATTATCAGGGAACCTACTGGATCTGAGGAAGCCCAGAACATGTGGGTGAATTTAGACAGCAGAACCCCTTTCAGACTGGTGGTTTGTATGCTAGCCGGAGCAAGGAAGAGTGTCTCTGCAGCTTTTACAGGGTTGCCCAGATCCCTCAAGCCACTTGCGCTTTCCACATGCAGAGCTGCAAACAGGTGACTTAAGTAGTGAATGTTGACAATAGTAATGACCTGATAGGCAAGATTTCCCAAACTTGGGCCTCCAGCTGTTTTTGGACTACAACTCCCATCATCCCTAGCTAGCAGGACCAGTGGTCAGGGAGGATGGGAACTGTAGTCCAAAACAGCTGGAGAACCCTATTTAGGGGAAAGTAGGCAACTTCCATCTCACCATCCCCCCCAAACAGACCCTGGAGCTAGCTGTCAAACCTGACAATACTAAACAACCATCTCTGCAACACCGCATACTTGTCCCAACCAGGTACTGTGTCTGCCGCTCTGTGTGTTGAATGCACAACATCTTGGGATCCAAAGACATTCCACCTCCACTATGGTCCGCTTCATGAGTATCTTTCAAGTGTTACATTCAATGGAGGGAAGGGAGTAGGGTTCTGCATGCCTTTCCCACTTCCAAATGCTACATTTTCAGTTCAATGTGTTATATTGGAGGTGATATTTTATTCCTTTCTAAGTGCAATGTCAACCAAGTTTCCCAAGTCAGATCAGGACCCCCACAAATCTTCCTGTCCATCACTCTGCTTTTCTCTACTCTATTCCTATGCACAATATCTCTATAGTTTTCTAGATCTCTGCTTCTCTGCTCTACTCTTTGCAAGGAACAGGTACTGCCTACAGAGTCATGAAAAGCTCCAGAGAATAATTTTTTAAGCAGAGCAGGGGAGGATTATAAAAAGTAGTTAGCACTGTTATTGTTAATTACTCACTTTACCTGTGGAAATCTCAAAGCAGCTTACAGATGCAATAGAAATACTACAACCAATTCAAACAATCACAATCACCACCATCAGGACTTTGAATGTCATTTCAGCAGATAGATCATATATTGTGCACCTTACAGAATCGTTATATGAACACGTATTCTGAAACAGCAGCCATTCCGCATTCAACACTCTCTGATTTGTCTGACAAATAAAGTATTAAGCCATAGTTTGGGGAAACATGGGGTGAACACCATTAAAGACTCTTCTGCCTCCACCTCTGTTTTTACCACTTTGAATTAGCGATGAGGAAATCTGTCAATTTGGGTTTCTCATTTTTCCAATCTTTAGTCAAGTCCTCCACATTTCCAAATCAGTTTGGGGTAGTGTGTGTGTGCGTGCGTGTGTGTGCGCGCGCGTTTAAAGAAGTCCTCGTGAAAACTCACCAGCAAATTTCTCCTACGGTACACAGTTTTCTAGGCAATTCTGCCTAAGATTTTTGCAAAGCAATTTTCCCTGAATATAACACATTGGCTAATGTATGCATTTTCACACACACTTTCCCCTGGCATATGCATCTTTGTAGACATTGCTTGGCTAGAGAACCGCCCTCCAAAATTTGGAGAGTTTTGAAGCAGCACATATTTGTTGCTAGATGTTGTATTTTTGTGTCTTGATTTTCCTCCCGGCAGCGCAAGGCTGCGTAGATTGCCTTCCCCTTCCCTCTTTTATCTGCACAAGAAGCCTGTGAGGTAGGCTAAGCTGTGAGTTGGTAGTTCAGACACCAAAGTCGCAAAACTGCACGTCCTTAAGAGTATTTCTTGCTTGCTACTATTTATCAGGTTTGGCAAAGATTTGTTCCGTTCCATTTTGGCGTTCTGCTGTAAATACCGGGACAATGAAACGTTGCAGTTAAAGCAAGGAGGCTGTTTTTCTAGCTTTGTTGCATGATCTGTGGATGACATTACATAAGAACATAAGAAGAGCCTGCTGGATCTGACCAACAGCCCATCTAGTTCTCAGAATGGCCAAGCAGATGCCTGTGAGATGACCACAAGCAAGATCTGAGCACTATAGCACTCTTCCTTCCTACAGTGTCAGGCAACTGGTATTCAGAAGCATACAGCTTCCCACTGTGAAGACAGCTGTCATGGCTGGTAGCCTCTGGTAGCCCTATTCTCCATTAATATGTCTAATCCTTTTAAAGCCACATGTCCTCCAACATTTCTCCGAGGGAAATAGGGATGTCCTATTCCATAACAGCAACAGCAACAACAGCAACATCATTTATACCCTGTCCATCTGACTGGGTTGCCCCAACAACTCTGGGCAGCTTCCAACATACAGTGGTACCTCAGGTTACAGATGCTTCAGGTTACAGACTCTGCTAACCCAGAAATAGTACCTCGGGTTAAGAACTTTACCTCAGGATGAGAACAGAAATCGTGTGGCAGTGGCGTGGCGGCAGCAGGAGGCCCCATTAGCTAAAGTGGTACCTCAGGTTAAGAACAGTTTCAGGTTAAGAACAGACTTCCGGAACGAATTAAGTTCTTAACCCAAAGTACCACTGTATATAAAAACATAATAATTTTTTTTTTAAGTTGCCCTCTACAGGGCTGCCTTCAGGTGTCTTCTAAAGGTTGTATAGTTACTTATCTCCTTGGCTCAGGGGTCACATAGCTCCATGCCCTCCAACATTTCTCCGATGAAAATAGGGACATCCTAAGGAAAAGTGAGAAATTCCAGGATAATATCAGAAGCCAGGATAGTTTCTGTAAATCCAGGACTGTTCCTGGAAAATAGTGGCACTTGGAGGGTCTGAAGCCATCCACATTGGTGGCCATTATTGCCTCCTTGGAAGTGTACTCCATAGTGTGCAGCCTGGCATGCATTTGTATATTGCTTTTCTGTCCAGGAGTTCAAGGTTGTGTGCATTTTCCTCCCCTCCTCCCCTTTTATATTTGTAACAACCCTGTGAGGTAGACTAGGCTGAGTTAATATACAGTGGTACCTCGGGTTAAGTACTTAATTCGTTCTGAAGGTCCGTTCTTAACCTGAAACTGTTCTTAACCTGAAGCACCACTTTAGCTAATGGAGCCTCCCTCTGCCGCTGTGCCGCCGGAGCACAATTTCTGTTCTCATCCTGAAGCAAAGTTCTTAACCCAAGGTACTGTTTCTGGGTTAGCGGAGTCTGTAACCTGAAGCGTATGTAACCCGAGGTACCACTGTATGCACATAAGCTGCAGATCTTGTCAACAGATTGCTGCAGAAGACAAGGGAAGAGTGGGCCTTGAGGAAATCCTGTTGGCACCCCGGAGTTAGTGCATTTAGGACCACAGCCAAAGATGAAGGCTTATCTCTAGACCACGTTTCTCAGGTCCAAGTCGGATCAAGTTTCTCAACAGGGGTTTACCCTCTATATTGTGTTGATTCTTACCTTTAAATAAGAACTTGCAAAGTAACTTTCATGATCATCTTTCATAGTATCCAATTTCTGGTTTTCCTATTCCCTGTCTATTTTACTGAATTGCTTCATTCCCATGCAATTTCATAACTGATTTAGCTGTTGGGTTACAAGTACAGATTCATTTTATGTACCTTATATAATACATTCATCTTCAGGCTGATGCATCAACAATTCGAGTTAAGCCAAAACCTATTTATTTAAACCAGTAGCCATAATACTAATATAGAAGATTAATTCCAGGTATTGTATCAACTACACAGTGAGCCAGACTCCCCTAGCTAATACTCTTTACTTTTCCTTTTGTCCATCCCTAACTTAGGAACCTTGTATTATAGAAATGAACGTATAACACGGAAAAGATTGAAAGAGAAATAGTTCATCTCCCTCATCCGTACATCTCAAGCCCAATAAAATGATCCACAAATCCTCTTTAAAGCGTTCCTATCTTAGTCTGCCCTATCTGAGAAATATATGCCATTTTATGTTCAAAATCCAACACTGAAGCCGTCACAGTCTCTTATTTCTATTATTGACGTTTGTATTCACAGAGAAAGTTGTCAGAGCAAAGAGCTCTCGCACATCCCTGCCTTGGGGGGTCAAAAATATCAGAAGTACAACATCAGTTCACAGGTGTTTGTTTTTTTAGTATATATATTAAAAATCCTCTGCTTTGTTTTACTCCTGTTTGTACTCATTGTACGCATCCCATTGACTTTGATGGGGACAAATAGCCCCTGAAAAAGTTTCCCAATGCACATCTCCAGGGAAATCAGAACAGCTCGTGTTCAGCAAAGGACAAATCATCATCATCGCCACCGTATAATCAGGAAAATCCAGAACTTACCTTTAAAAAAAGACAGGAACAAGGATGCCCAGAGGTACAAGCCGGAATAGAGGAAGCCCAGACACCGCTCTGTGAGCATTGTCAAGCCACAATTAGGAGTCTAGGCAGACACCAGACACCGTGAAGGAAGTCTTCCTGTCAGCTCTGAGTGATGGAGAGAGTCTCTGGCTAAGAGGGATCGCAATATCCAGCCAGCCAGTTTTGCTACCGCAAAAGAAAAGGATATCGGTCCAAGTCGCACATCACTGTTTATTGCTGGTAATAACTACATCTAAGTGCCAGTGACTTAATTAAGATTGGAAGAAGGGCTTTTTCTCTGCGCGTCTCTTCTTTCCCTCACAAGCGCTCTGCACCTTTGCTAGTGCCAGACAGAGGGAAGAAGCAGGAGCACGGAAGCTAATGTGTGTGGGGAAGGGGGAGGAGAAGGAGAAAGAAAGGGACATTGCTGCCTCTGAGAGATTTTCCACATTCCCTCTCTCTCTCTCTCTCTAACAGTAACTCTGGGCCAACACGTCAGCAGTGTTTTCTACGCTAGTACGAGAGTGCCTCTAGAGCTACATGTCAGGCAGTGCGAGACGAGAGCGCCGCTCTTTTTCCTTTTCACGGTCGCTGATGGAGCAATTTTCAGTCAGAGAATTACAGCATGACATTGTTTGCGACCTAACGTTGGAAGAAGAGAAGTCTAGGGAGGAAGTTGCAGCCTGTTAACAGCCGTAGGGTTCAGAGTCTTAGAAGGAATCTGTTGCACCCCACAACACAGACTTTCTTTTAGAGGCTCCCCAAAGAGAAAAATAAACCGTCTTTTTCAACCATCCTGCCTTTTCCAGAGATTGCTGCCTTTCATCCCCTGTTCCAGTCCTTTTTAATGGTCGTTAAGATTTCACTGCAAAATTCGTCTTAGCATTCCAATAAGCAAGAGAACATGAAAATGTATATCCCTGAAGACTTTCTTTACCCATTACATTTGGATATATTTTTTTCTCCAGATCACCAAATTAGGAACATAGGAAGGTGTATTATACTGAGACATACCACTGGTTCAGCTAGAACAGTGTAATTGACTGGTAAAATTTCCCAGGCTTTCAAGTAGGGGATTCTCCCGGTCCTCATAAGGAGGTAATAGAATTGAGCCTGGAACCTTTCGCATGGAAAGAACCTGCTCAGCTATGGTCCTTCATGTCATGCTATGTCATAACTTCATGTTATGACTTTTACGCATACCAGGAATCTCACTGGAACAACCCCTTGCACATGGTCATTCTCAGGGCGCACCATTTTTGCAGCGAATTCTTGGGCAGTTTCATACAGGGGCTTAATACAGTGGAACCTTGGGTTACGGGCCGTCCTCCTTACGAACACTTTGGGTAATGAGCTCCGCGAACCCAGAAGTAGGTCTCCTGGTAGCGACCCTTGCCCCCGGATGCGAGTGGAAGTCTCGCACCGGCAGTGGCGCAGCAGCAGCAGGAGGCCCCATTAGCGAAAGTGCGCCTCAGGTTAAGAACGGTTTCAGGTTAAGAATGGACCTTCAGAACGAATTAAGTTCATAACCAGAGGTACCACTGTACAGTGGTACGCTTCAGGTTACAGACTCCGCTAACCCAGAAATAGTACCTCGGGTTAAGAACTTTGCTTCAGGATGGGAACAGAAATCACACAGCGGTGGTGCGGCAGCAGTGGGAGGCTCCATTAGCTAAAGTGATACCTCAGGTTAAGAACAGTTTCAGGTTAAGAATGGACCTCTGGAACGAATTAAGTTCTTAACCAGAGGTACCACTGTACTGAAAATGGACCATACAGGTATCAAAAATGGGACATTGGCAACAGGAGTGGGTTGTGTGGTGTTTTTTTTTTAATGCACCAGATTTCCCCCAGAAACAATGCCATGTGGACACTGTAAAAAAAAAAAAAATGTCTGTGGAGCACCCTAATCCACAACAAGCACCCATGTGGAGTACAATTCTAATCCTGATGATGATGATGGGTGGTGGTGGTTAGTGTGGTGTCCTGGTGCTGTTCCACTGGGAGGCCCCCGCTACGCCCAAGTGGATGAAAAGCTACAGGTGGTAGCGTGAAAAGGCCCCAAATGGGGCATTTTAGAGGTACAGTGTCAACAGCTTTGGTTCTGCTTAATTGAAAGCCCTCAATTCCTTTAGAACCCAGTCCTCAGGCCCTTCATGCCAGCCTGGTGCTGGCCTAGTAAAATGGAAGATAGAACCACTTTCTGCCTACTCCCACCATGGCCAACAAGCCTGTGAGACAACAGGAGTTAGGGTGTGGCAGTGTTATGCAACCCCCGAGCAAAGGAGATAAGTAACTATACAACCTTTAGGAGACATCTGAAGGGGAGGGAGGTTTTTTAATGTTTTATGTTTTTATATCTGCTGAAAGTCACCCAGAGTGGCTTGAGCAACCCAGCCAGATGGGTGGGATATAAGTAAAATCATCATCATCATCATTATCATTATTATTATTAAATAGGACGTCCCTATTTCCATCAGAGAAATGTTGGGGGGCATGTATTCATCACCTCATTCTTCCTGGGCACTTACAATTTCTCTCTGATACCCCAAGCTGCCTTGAATGCATTTTTACCTAGAAAAAGAAGGTCTAAATTTTTAAAATTAACTTTACTTGATCACGAAATGGCCCTTCCCTGCCATTTTTTTTGTGGGTCCACGCACCATTTCCCCCAATGTGATTTCCTACTTCTTTCTCCCTCATATTAGCGGTTTTCAAACTGTGTTCTAGAGAAGTTTCTTAGGGAGCTCTCTATGAAACATGAATTGGTAACAATAGACAACCTTCCATAAAATAAAGCTTCTCCGACTCAGTGTCCACTCTCAATCTGAAAAATACATGGCACAAAAGGGAGAGGGATTGTGAGGGAGGAGGAAAAAACCCCAAACTCTGGCTCTGGTTTTTACTTACAGAGTTCTTATAAGGACCAGGTGGAATGGAAACAGGTGAAGGGGAGGAGGAGTCCAGAGTTGCTGTTCTCTCAGGTGAGTTGAGGCAGGTCCATCCCTCCCTCTGCTGCAGCCGGATGGAATGGCTTTTGCCAGGTGTCCAATGGCTTCTATAAGCTTTGCCATCCCTCCAGTGAGTGCTGTGCGGCCATTTTGTACATTTCCCCTGGTGCTCAGGAATGTTTCCAATTGCTATTAAACAGAAGCAGCATCACTGAGGGGGTGTAAAATCAATATTGTGTGATTTCCACAATCGGGAGCAGCGGGACATAGCTGCATTCTTATGGTAAGCGCAAACTTGTCAGGGTTGCCCACCTCTTTATATTTGTGTTATGCCACACTACCCATGGCAGCCATTTTGTTTTATTCCATATACTCAACATAGCAGTTGTTTTGTGACAGGTGCCCCCAACTGTCTCTCAAAGTCCAAAATGTGCCCACAAGTCTAAAAAGATCAGTGACTCCAGTTCCAGTCATTCACAGGTCACCCATGGAAAGTCCATGTGTGGTAGTAATTCAATTTTTATTACACCCTATAGGGGAAAGATACCTAATTAAACCAACCTACACCATGACCATCTCTGCAGTAAGCACCAATTTGTTAATAGATTTGATTGTTTATTGCAGTAGAACATTACTAATAGAGTTACTCAACTCTATGACCTTCCAAAAACCAACTGATCTGACATCTCTTTCCCCATTTAATTTTTAATAGCCGGCTTTTGTCATCATAATATATTATGAAAAACGGCACTAGCAAATGAGCCTCTGCTATTGATGCTGTGCTGGGACCCGACAGTAATCATAATTAAGATTATAATTCTCATTTTCTGTAGAGACATCGTGGCAATTAAATCTATTCAGGGAGTAATTATTTTTCTTCTTTTATAAAATGATTCTCTCTCTCTCTCTCTCTCTCTCTCTCTCTCTCTGTGTGTGTGTGTGTGTGTGTGTAGGCTAACAGCAAAAATATATTTCATCCCTTGCTATACTTTTTAACCAGTACCATTCACCAAGAAGGTTAAGATCTTAAGTGAAATATGTATCTGTCACTTTTAATCAAGTTTGCCATTGACAATGTGTAAGCAGAGAATGTGAAAACAGGGGTATGAAAAGAAATACTTGTTTTCCCATCCATGTTCCTTGCCAATGTTCAAATTATCGTAGATAATATTGTTTTCTTTCACAGCCAGTTCACATGGTCCTTTCTCAGCCATGCGATCTAATATTTATATAAACATATACATTATGGCCCTTTATTCTTATAGATTACATTCTATTACACATATATATGGTGGATTTCAAAGGGGCAGAGGAACCAGAGACCAAATTGCAAACATGCGCTGGATTATGGAGAAAACTAGAGAGTTCCAGAAAAACATCTACTTCTGCTTCATTGACTATGCAAAAGCTTTGACTGTGTCGACCACAGCAAACTATGGCAAGTTCTTAAAGAAATGGGAGTGCCTGATCACCTCATCTGTCTCCTGAGAAATCTCTATGTGGGACAAGAAGCTACAGTTAGAACTGGATATGGAATAACTGATTGGTTCAAAATTGGGAAAGGAGTATGACAAGGCTGTATATTGTCTCCCTGTTTATTTAACATATGCAGAATTCATCATGCGAAAGGCTGGGCTGGATGAATCCCAAGTCGGAATTAAAATTGCTAGAAGAAATATCAACAACCTCAGATGACACAACCTTGATGGCAGAAAGTGAGGAGGAATTAAAGAACCTTTTAATGAGGGTGAAAGAGGAGAGCGCAAAATATGGTCTGAAGCTCAACTTCAAAAAAACTAAGATCATGGCCACTGGTCCCAGCACCTCCTGGCAAATAGAAGGGGAAGAAATTGAGGCAGTGAGAGATTTTACTTTCTTGGGCTCCTGATCACTGCAGATGGTGACAGCAGTCACGAAATTAAAAGACGCCTGCTTCTTGGGAGAAAAGCAATGACAAACCTGTTAAAAAGCAGAGACACCACTTTGCCGACAAAGGTCCGTATAGTTAAAGCTATGGTTTTCCCCGTAGTGATGTATGGAAGTGAGAGCTGGACCATAAAGAAGGCTGATTGCCGAAGAATTGATGCTTTTGAATTATGGTGCTGGAGGAGACTCTTGAGAGTCCCATGGACTGCAAAAAGAACAAACCTATCCATTCTGAAGGAAATCAGCCCTGAGTGCTCACTGGAAGGACAGATCGTGAGGCTCTAATATTTTGGCCACCCCATGAGAAGAGAAGACTCCCTGGAAAAAACCCTGATGTTGGGAAAGATGGAGGGCACAAGGAGAAGGGGACGACAGAGGACAAGATGGCTGGACAGTGTTCTCAAAGCTACCAGCATGAGTCTGACCCAACTGTGGGAGGCAGTGGAAGACAGGAGTGCCTGGTGTGCTCTGGTCCATGGGGTCAGGAAGAGGCAGACACAACTAAACAACTAAACAACAACAACAAATTATATATGGTGGTCTGCAGAGGCTTCCAAAGACAGGCATTTTTCCCCCACAGCCCTTCCTGGAAATGGCAGGGATTGAACTGAGACCTTCTGCATGCACTGCATGTGATCTTCCACTTTATTGCCATCCATATGTATAAAGAGACGATGGAGTGTGCCTCCAGAGGTGAAGTCAAACCACTGCATTAGCAGCACTGAATTGACTTCCCCAGGGCACAAGGCTGGGCAGTGGGTATAGAGGGCCTGGGCTGCCCAAACAAAAAGACGCCCCTCTCAGCCTTGCTGATGTGGTCCAAGGAAAGCAGAGCAATATGTTTGGCATCAGCCTGGCTACAGGAGTTGCCAGAAGGAGGCGTACAAGACACCATCCAACTGTCTTAGGGACGCCACTCCGGATTTGTGTAGAGTTTACTCCTTAGCCTTTTCTTCTCCTGAAGATGCCCCACAAGGCAGCAGAGGTTTAGGATCAGAGATTCCCTTCTCCTAGATGGGCTACTGTCCCAGGTTACCAAGCCCCATCTGCCCCTCACTTCCCTCTACAGCACGTGCAGAAACCACCTTCTTGACTATTAGTTTTGTCCACTCAGTCTTCCAGAGACTGTCTTCACATGCAGGGGAAGTCCCTAACTCATCCAGGGTTTGAGACCCATTGGCTACCTTCACCTGGTTTAGCCGGCCAGTAGAAGCCATTCCTGGGTTGTGGCCACTGCCACATGCTGGCAGCTTCTAGGAGCCACAGGTGAGAGTTGAGTTCAGGGTAGGGACCAAAGCAGGGGCAGAGGAAGGGGGCGGTCCGCCCCGGTTGTAATCACTGAAGGGGGTGACATTCGGCGTGCCACCTGCCCACAACTCCCAAGCCTACCCTGAGCCATGAGGGGAAGGAGCAGAGCTGTACCACCTTGCTGGTGGCCTTCCCCCTTTGTTTTGACAGCTCGGGTGATGCTTGGGAGTCGTGGGCAGGCGGCGCACCATTGCCCCCCACTCCTGGGCTGCTTCCAGGGTGGGGGAGCCTCCTCCAAGCTGTCTAAAGGAAGAGAGAAGGGAGGAAGGCTGCTGGCAAAGCGGTGTGGCTCCCTTCCTCCCCGCCCCCCAGCCAGGAAGCAGCCTACTATGGGTAGCTCACTCTACCCTCCATGGGCATCTCTCCCCCTGGGACGCTCGCCCCACCCACATGCCCCCCTCAGGTGCACAGCATGTGTGCCGCTCTGGGTGCTGGAGCAGCTAGCTGTTGGCATGCAGCCAAGGAAACGGGGGCAATTGGCAGGCCCCCAGCTGGCACCAGCCCACCGGCCAGTGTGCTGGGCTAACTCCGGTCCTTGGTGCAGCATGAATCTGCAGCCCAAGGTTTAGAAGATTGAGCATGCTATTCAGCAGAGCTAACGCTGCACAAACAGAAGTGGCACGAGAGGCTGTGTGAGCATATTTACAAGCAAGTTTATTCAGTATAGATCAGGACAAAAGGAAAACATGTCTGATCCCCTTCGTGTCCAAAGCAGAAAAGCAGCTAAAGCAAAAGCTATACACAAACGGAAGTTCCCAGCAATCTGTGCTGGAGTGTAAACAGACATGTGACAGACAACAATTCCACACGTCTGTCCCTTAAGGTGGAACGAAATATCCCAACACTAGCTACCCCAGAAGGAGCACATTGTGTCCCCCAACAGAGGTACTCCTCCTCCTCTAACACCCCATATACCACTAAGCTAGAGTTATTGGAAGGAAGGAAGGCCAAGACATTGACTCATACAGAGACACAATGTCTCCACAATGAAGTGACTGAATGAGCCAATCAGACACAATACAGAGACGCAGCAGGATTGCCGGCTCTCAGCAGAGGCTGATTGGAAAGAGACAAGGCCAGACTTGTACACAGTGACAGAGACGTAAGGGGGGAGTAGATGCATCAGCTACCAGGGAGTGAACTGACATCTAGATCCACACAAAATCTAGACTTCCATTACTGAAAAAGTGGTTTTGAGTTCAAAAGTGTCTGTTATGAAACATGTTGCGTGAAGTGTCTGCCTGGTAATGCACCGAGTGCCATTTCTGTAAGAGCTGACAGGACATGATGTGAAAAGCCTGCTGGGAAAGAGAAAACACAAATGTCAATGCCAAGTAATTGCACTTTGCGAGAAAAGAATGGGATGTGTCATAAGCAATTGTTCCTTGAAAAGGGAAAGAGGTTTGCCTTTGCCCAGGCAAAGTATCTGCAACAGGCGGGTGTCATGTAAGGCTCTAAGGCAGATGGAGCAACCAGGGAGATACAGGAGCAAAGTGAGGAGACCCTGGAGCGGCACAGCCAGCAGTGGCAGCAACAGCAAAGGGACAAGGACCCCTCGCAGAGATTGTTTACAACAGGCAAAGCTAAGCCAGTGAATAGATCAAAAGAGGAATAAATAAATCCTATTGCAGGACAGGGCGGCGAAGAGGTGGGCAGTACTTGAGGATTTCATTTTTTGGTAGCTAAGTACACTAATAATAGGAACCTGCCTAACACAGAAGTCTGATCTTAGGACCTCTTATTTAAGAGCATAAGAAGAGCGGCAGAATCAGGCTAAAAGCCTGTCTAGTCCAGCATCCTGTTTTCACAGTGGCCAGCCAAGTGACCACAGGAAGCCCCCAAACAGAGTCTGAGCACAAAAGCAATCTCTCCACCTATCATTCCCAGCAAATGGGACTCAGAGGCTTGCTGCCTCCCACAAGGAAGGGGGAGCATAGCGATCGTGAAAGTGGCTACAGTGGTACCTCGGGTTACAGGCGCTTCAGGTCACAGAAGCTTCAGGTTACAGACTCCTCTAACCCAGAAATAGTACCTCGGGTTAAGAACTTTGCTTCAGGATGAGAACAGAAATCGCGCGGCAGCAGAAGGCCCCATTAGCTAAAGTGGTACCTCAGGTTAAGAACAGTTTGAGGTTAAGGACGGATCTCCAGAACGAATTAAGTTCTTAACCTGAGGTACCACTGTATAACCATATGTACTGCCACGAAGAGAAATCCAATTATTCATTTCAATACAAAATTCAGTAACGCAAGCTCTGGAGACTTTGTGATATGCTGATCTGCCATTTTACTTATCACATTAAAACACTTGTTCTCCAAAAGTTTGCCATCTCTGGACATGTCCACCACAAGTTCTTTTCTCTGCCCCCTCATCCTTGCCAGGTGTTGCCAGGTGTTGTAGACATGGACTTGGACACAGAAATGGAGTGTGAATCTTGGAGTAACCTGTGGGGCAAGTTTCCTGATATAACCACCTCAGCCAGCATCAAGGAAACAACGCTGAAGATAATGCAGAAATGGTACATGACCCCATGTGGAGAACTGAATTTAAGGTCAGAGGGGGAGATGTGAAACAGTGAGAAACTGAAATGGACATATTTTACCTTCCCTATCTACCACTGAGTTAGGGTCTTCCCTTTGGAATGTGGGAGCAAAGGGCAGGTGGGAGCAGCAGGTCCCAAGCTCAAAGACAAAAACTAAAGCAATCCTGCTCCAGCTTATGTGACCCAGCTGGCCAATGCAGATCCTCAGTGGCTTATCATACTCCCTGCTGTGTTTGGCTGCCCTTTCGGTCCTCCATATTTACAGTCTTTTTCAGGCCATAAAAACATTAGGTGCATTCAACCCCTCATGTTCTGCCATGCCCAATTCCGAAGGTTGGCGGTTCAAATCCCCACAACGGGGTGAGCTCCCGTTGCTTGGTCCCTGCTCCTGCCAACCTAGCAGTTCGAAAGCACATCAAAGTAGATAAATAGGTACCACTCCGGTGGGAAGGTAAACAGCGTTTCCATGCACTGTTCTGGTTTCCCCAGAAGCGGCTTAGTCATGCTGGCCACATGACCCGGAAAAACTGCGGACAAACACTGGCTCCCTCAGCCAGTAAAGAGAGATAAGCGCCACAACCCCAGAGTCGTTCGCAACTGGACTTAACTGTCAGGGGTCCTTTACCTTTATGCAATCCTAGCAGGGGACTTCTACATGCTGTAGTTTTTTTGTTTTAAATGCATTGGATTCAGAGCCAACCACTGGGGGGGAAAAGGTACATCGGCAATGTTCAAAACATATTATTCTGGAGACTAGATGATCCTCAGGGTCCCTTCCAACTCTGCAGTTCTAGGATTCTATGATCTATTATGTCTCCTCCTGAGGCCTGGATAGCTCAGTTGGTTAGAGCATGGTGCTGATAACACCAAGGTTGCAGGTTCAATCCCCGTATGGGGCAACTGCATATTGGACTAGATGATCCTCAGGGGACCTTCCAACTCTACAATTCTATGATTCAGTGTCCTACTGAAAACAAATTCCCGTACAGTAGCTGGCATGAAAATTTCAGGAAAGAAATACACAGAGGTTCCCCCATGGATACAAAAGGCAAGAGCAGAGATAGCCAGGAAACAAAGCGGCAGATTGGAGGCCATCTGCTGGAGTATCAGAGCTCAGGCCACTTGAGGATATCAATTCTCTGACAGCAAAATATGGCTGCTTGTTGCCCAAGAGTTTCACGCAATGTGGTTTCCGGCCAAGGGCTGGCTCACACAAGGCCATCTGGTTAGGGAAAGATTACGTGGCAGTTTGTGCAGGTGTTTAATCAGGCAAGGCATCCACCACCCCAGACAAGGTGTCCATCTGTCTTCCATGAGACAACTTGAACATTTGGTCAGCTGCCAGCCAGGATGAGTTGAATAACTGCATGATGAGGAATCAAGTGAAAGGTCAGCGTTGGAAGGTAGTGTACACGGATCTCTGTCAATGGCTGGGGAGGAAAGGATGGTGGATGCAGGGTGAGGATGGCTCTGTTGCCCATGTCAGGTGACAATGCTGAGATGATTTCTGGAAGGGTAGCCCAATAAAACTGGGGCAGCAAAACCAGCAAAGGGTCTTGTGACACCTTAAAGCAGTGGTTCTCGAAGTGGGCAGTTCTTATTGAGATTATTAATATTGTTCACATAGAAGCCACTAGATAAACAAAACTGACTTGTATGGAAATAAAAAAAATCCAGTCCAAAAATATGGTTCAGAAGCTTTACTCACAGAACTTCAAAACAACTTAAAACAATAAAAATTACATTCGGTTTGTTACATATTTCTTATGCTAATCCCAGGATAAGGCATAATTGTCAGTTTGCATTTCTTAGTGCAGAAAGTATTGATCTTCCCTATTCGACTTAATTCAAGAGGGTTCTGGAAGCTTCTCTGTGTGAAAGAAACAAGCAGAAGGTTCATGATGTTTGGGTTATACCTTCAGAGAAGCTGAATACAGCTGGCTTAAACTGGTTCTCTTATCTCTTTCTGTCAAGGTCATGCTGACTATAAAAGTAAGGCCAGAAGGAGCCTGGGTTTCACTTTCTCTTTCTATCTCTTAGTGTTAACGTTTAGACTTCTTATAAGTTATTGTAAGTGTAAGTTAAGTCTGCTGCAACTGGATTTCTTATGGACAGTGCCAATCCTGAATCTATTGGATTTCTGACCATTATGCTCATTTGCCTTCAGTAGTAGTAAAGCTCTGCTGAATGAAAAATTGATTGCCTCTAGTCTATTTTGGGGGAATCCTGCAACATATCTAAGTTGTTACTCTGCATTGGAATCTACTCTGGATCAATACTGAGTAGAATTCCATGACAATAATAACTTAGACTACAAATAACCTGCCTTCTGAGCTAAAATCAAAGCTCTGTCTCTTCTCCATTGCAGCCTCTATTAGCCTCAGGCTATTTGCTGGAGAAAAACACATCTATTCTCTTCAGTAGCTTAGAACAAAGAGGAACCACATTGCAACATGGATGCTTTCCAGGTTTGCATATGAATAGACCTAAAACAGTATCTTTTTCATATGACTCTGAGTTTATCACATTTTGATTGAGTCACAAAGATACAGTCCCATGATACAACCCCATTAATGATTAAACTAGTTGGCTCCTCTTCAACATCAAGGAAATTTCCAGCCATACTTCACCATATACAATATATATTTCCTATTTCACTGTACATTAAACAATTATACTTACCAGTTATGCCTGCTGGAGACAGTGGCATTACCTAGGAGGGGTGCTAAAAGGCAAGGGCTTGGTAGGGAGGCACTGCGGTGTTTTGAAAAGCTGGTATATTTGTCACACCAAATGTCCATCTATGAGGACCTATAAAGTAGTTTTGAATTATGGTAGTAATTCTGTGGAAGAAGATTCCCTTGAATGGTTTGAGTTAAAGAGGATTTTTGGTGGACTAAGATAAGTTTACAGTGGTACCTCGGATTAAGTACTTAATTCGTTCTGGAGGTCCGTTCTTAACCTGAAACTGTTCTTAACCTGAAGCACCACTTTAGCTAATGGGGCCTCCCGCTGCCACCACGCCGCCGGAGCATGATTTCTGTTCTCATCCTGAAGCAAAGTTCTTAACCTGAAGCACTATTTCTGGGTTAGCGGAGTCTGTAACCTGAAGTGTATGTAACCTGAAGCATATGTAACCCGAGGTACCACAGTATATAAAAAAGATAGCAAGTGGGTTTTTAGTCACCTGAGTTCTACTCAGTGAAGACCCACTGAAAGTAATGGACCTAAGTTAGTCATGTCTATTCTGAATATGACTAACTCTGGATACAACTTAATGCTTGTAAGTCAGGAACACACATTTCTGCATCTGAAATTCTTCCTTAGATTCTATTTTTCCAGCTGGCCTCAAACCTCACTGTTCTATTCATATTACTGGAAGACTGCCAAGCACTGCCATCCAATTATTAGGACCTCTGCTTGTTTATGAAAAAGTCCTACACTGAATAGGTTATCAGAAACAAAGGAAATGAATGTGGTGTCCTTCAAAGAGCGGCAGGTGAATGTGACAAAGGCACTTCGCAGAGAACCAGACGTTGCTTGAGGACTTGATGAATATTTTTGACGCGTAGCCCTCAGCTTCTCCCTAGTGGGAGCTTTTCTTTTCCTTCTGCTAACCAAATAAATAAATAAAAAGTCGAGAGGAAAGGCCGGCACCTAAAGAACTTGAACATCTGATGCATACTCACCTCGAGGAGAATTGAGAAGTAGATCCAGCAGCCAATTTCTAATTGGTAAGGAACAAGTGGCATGAATATTCACTCCAGGCATGGGGTGTTTTATGCAGGGATGTGTATAGACGCTAGGGGAGGATATATTAGATATTATCCTTGTGAGTTCAGCACATTGCATCCCTTTGTAGCTTAAAAGGAAGCTTAGATAGGCTACTTTTAGCCTTTTAGTTTAAGTCATAGGTCAGCAAACTAAGATCCGCGGGCCAGCTCAGGCCCAATTGCCTTCTGGATCCGGCCCACAGACAGTCCAGGAATCACCGCGTGGATTGCCAGGGCGCATGTTCTTTCCCTCTCCCTCCCTCCCTCTCCCTCACATGGCGGCGGCAGCGCCTCCTCCCTCCCTCCTCCTGGCTTCTCCCTGCCCCGCCTAGAGGAGGAAGGGGGCTGGGCTTTGTTGGTGCCAGAAGCAGCAGCAGCGCTCGAGCAGCCGCCATTTTAAGCAGCCCCTTTCCGGAGCCCTTTCGTGCACCGCTCATCATCCCTCCGCTGTTGCTGCCGCCAGCCTACTGCCACTCACAAGACACAGGTAAGCAGCCACCGGGGCTCGTGGTGCTCTTGCATCATTTCCCCCCCCCCCCCAAAAAAATATAGTCTGCCGCCCCCACAAGGTCTGAGGGACAGTAGACCGGCCCCCTGCTGAAACGTTTGCTGACTTCTGGTTTAAATAAGCCAGGATGTTGTAAGGCAAACTGGATTCTTCTGATATTTTCTCCCTTTTCACCTCCTTGCAAGGGATGCTTGTGAGGTCAAGCCTCTAACATTAAGGCTGCAGCACTCAATTAATTAATTGGTTAGATGAAATCATTTGAATCATATTGATTTGTTTTAAAAGGTGTCTCCAGTTAATGGAGCAACAGATTATTTTCTTTAAAAGTTATTTATTTTAAATCAAGAACTTATCATAACTGGTTCCATCTTAGAAGTTGCATCCTGCCATTTTCTTTCACACACCAGGTAACAAATGCGTCATCTAAGATGGCGTCTGCTGATAAAGTATGTGCATCTTTTAAATACTGGTCCCAGTTCCCCCGCACAACTTTTGTAATGATTGTTTTTATTAATAGACAGATTTATGCAAATTGTATCCTTCATACATTAAAAAGTCAAAAGTTTAATTAACTAGGGTGGCAAGGGAGTTAAAAAGCCTGAAGGCAGTTTCTATGTTATGTTTGTCTTTCAGAAACCCATGTATTGAGAAGAATGAAAATAGTCTCGTTGTTAAGCACCATCAAGCATACTGTCTACATCCTCACTAGGGATGGTGAGAGAACTTCAGTTCAGTTCACATCTGAAAGTGAAGTTATTTATTTCATATTTGCTGGAAAACCCCACCAACCAAAACACAATATTTTTAGCTTTGCTTTTAAATATGAATAGAACTGAATTTCTTCCCCACCCCTAGTGAGAACTCAAAAAGTATGCTTAACAGTGTTCACCATATACCTAACAGTTACAGTATTTTAGTTCTTGCCAGTACATGGGTTTCCAAAACCCAGTAAACGTTAAAATCATTGATTAAAAGACGGATAAAAAACAAGTGTGCAAAAATATTCAGAAGCTGTTTAAAATCAGCAGTAGCTTCAAGGATATAAAACACATCTCACTTCTACATGTCTGGATAGACTTGCCTGAAGAAAAACATTTTAAGCAGATGCTAAAAAAAGAGTACAGTGATGTCAATAAGGGAATTCCAAAGGATAGATGCTTCCACACTCAAAGAACAATTTCTTACAAGTGTGGAGTGGATATTGTGTGGTGCCCGTATCAGTGCCAGTTCCACCAATTGAAGTGGTCATGTGGGTGTATTTGAGGTAAGGCAATCTTGTAGGTAAACTGGTCCCAACTTCTGGTAAACCGTAACCCCTTAAACATGGCCTGTGGTGTTGTACCTGCAATGGCCCATTCACACATGCAAGGCATCGTGTCATCATTGTCAAGTGATGAATATGCATGTCAGGCCTAAGGAATTCCCTCTCTCCCCCTCACAATGGTTTCAAGGAGCCGGGAGGAAACAAGAAAGCTTTTAATTAAGATTTATTCAGTCACTGGCAGATGAAGATGATGGACCATATGGAACTTGCCGAACTGACTGGGAGACTCCGAGACCAGAGAGAAGAGACAGTGGAAGAAGATTGGAAGAAGTTTAAAGAATATTTGAAAAAAAACCTTAATATTTAAATCTTAGAATAGCTTTGGAAGTGGATATAGGCTGTAGGGTTAGAAGTAGAAGATAGTGTGTTTTAAAATAGCATTATTTGTAAGTGATAAAATGTGGAAATTTTTATGGTAAAAGTAAGTGTGATAAAAAAATGGTTTAAAATTATGATATATGTAAACTGCTAAAGATGAGATAAAATGAAAATCAGATGGGGGGACTTGGGGAAGCTCACCCAACAATGTTTAGAAAAAAATAAGGATAAGACAAGAATTTGTTTGTATTGTTTGCTTTTCTGTTTGTGTTTTTAGTTGTGTTATAAATTTTTTTTTTGGGGGGGGGGGTGTGATTTATTCAGTCACTGTGGCGACAGACAAAGAATCCCAGTCTTTCCTCCATTATGGAATTGCTCATTCTGACTCTTCCTCCTTCTCCCTTCCCCAATAGCACCGGCCCCTATGAAAGCCTCCCGTTGCCAAACGTCGCTGTGTACGTTGCTCTTGTGCCCTCAACGACCGTCGCATCCTAGGGGATGGAGCAAACTCTACGCTGTGAAGTGTTCGCTGGCTGCTCTCTCCCCTACCCTTAATTCTCCTAACTCAGCTGCTTGCCCGTCTCTGCCTTGTTATCTCTCTCATAGCTTGGCTGCAATTCAATACAGTGGTAGCTCAGGTTAAGTACTTAATTCGTTCCGGAGGTCCGTACTTAACCTGAAACTGTTCTTAACCTGAAGCACCACTTTAGCTAACGGGGCCTCCTGCTGCTGCCACGCCGCCAGAGCACGATTTCTGTTCTCATCCTGAAGGAAAGTTCTTAACCTGAAGCACTATTTCTGGGTTAGCAGAGTCTGTAACCTGAAGCGTATGTAACCTGAGGTACCGCTGTACTGCCTCACTACAGTTACAGGAGAAGGGGGAGGGATCCCCTCCATACCTCTACCTCTTCATTCCAGTCCTTGACAGTGCATGTGTGAACCCAAGTCTCTATCCAGCCTCATCTCTTGGAAGGAGTAGTGAGAGACTTGCACGTAATAAATAGCAAGAAAGGCTGCCATATGAATGATAAAGATAAATCTGAAATTATCCACATGGACATATTTCATTGGACCAACTGTGCTGGCTGATTAATATTCTAGAGTCTTTTAAATGTGTCTGTGGGAAGGCGGGGATTGTTTTGCTGTTTTGTTTTGCTTATTTACTTGTTTTTATCCTGTATTTTATTCTGTCCTGAGATCTTATGATGCAGGTATATAAATCTAATAAATAAGGGCCAGTTGAAAAGCTGAAGATGAGTTCTTTTCTTTAATTCTGTATGTTGTAAGCTGCTCTGGATACAATAACCAAAAAGCAGTATATAAATCTAGTATCATTATTTATGTGCAATTTGCACATTTGATACTACACAACTGCCTCCCTATAAAATATATCATCTGAGCCATTTTTCAAACTTCTGCACTGACCGCATGATCATAGCCTCAGCCAGCAATGCATTCAGGATGACCACATTACTCTTGGCACTGAACTTTTAAGATCTGCAAATAATTACAAACCATCAGGAGTGATTTAAGAAGTAATTTATAATAGTTGCAGCTTAATGGGGCATCGTAGTGCAGTTAATCAATGTCAGATAAACATGGCGGTGGCCACTGCAGAATTCTACTGCCATCTGCTGTTCTCAGATCTGTGTGCAGCATCTCCTGTGAATGCTTTTCATTATCCATAGAATACAGTGGTATCTCAGATTACATACGCTTCAGGTTACATACGCTTCAGGTTACACACTCCGCTAACCCAGAAATAGTGCTTCAGGTTAAGAACTTTGCTTCAGGATGAGAACAGAAATTGTGCTCTGGCAGCGCAGCAGCAGCAGGAGGCCCCATTAGCTAAAGTGGTGCTTCAGGTTAAGAACAGTTTCAGGTTAAGAACGGACCTCCGGAACGAATTAAGTACTTAACCCGAGGTACCACTGTATATACAAAGAAATCAAGCATTAATAGAAGTCTTGGAAAGGGAAGCATCAGATGATAGCAGAGAATTGACAGCTGTAAGGTCAAATTCCTTGTGTCCTGACTTAGGGCTGGTTCAGCCATGTGTGCTCAACGCTTGAAAACGAATGATGGCTCACAGATATTTAAGACCACAGATAGAACTGTCATATCACTTCATATCACCTCCATCTTTTCTGTGGAATTCACACGTTTAGTTGTCAGTCATCACACATGTATGTGTATCACTTGATCTGCCTGCACTGTTGCTGTGCACTTGATGATTGGCAGCTGAATGTGTGAACTGTGCCCAGGAAGAGCACTGTGTCTGAAGCTGATGTGGAGATTAAAAAAAAGCTCTTGTCTATGGTGTCATATCTGTGAGATTCACATGTCACTTCAAGCTGAAGTCATCAGTCTGAAATTACCAGGAGCAGTGTTATTGTAAAACAGAAAATGTACAGAGAGGTTGCGTGTTATTTTTTTTTAAGCTCTAGTCTGTGCCACCATGGTTTGTCATAGTGGCTAAAAACACACTTTAAATTAAAGGGAGGGGAACTAAAATTACTTGGTTTTTATTCCCCCCCCCCCCCCCGAATTTAAAGAAGATTCCTAACTGCCATGCAGCACACATGCTCTCTAGAAAACCTTACCCAAAATGCCTTGTTCTCAGAGTTCGAAATTTGTCAGGCACATTTTGCACCTGGCTATCGGCCATAGCTGTCAACGTTTCCCATTTTTTAAGGGAAATTCCCTTATTCTGAACAGGTTTTTGTTGACAGCTATGCTATTGGCCACTTGCGACCAGGTGAAGATGCCCTGGTCCCAGAATGGCGTCTGACGTCTCCAGTGCTAGGGTTGCCATATTTTGAAGAGCAAAAAAGAGGACACATTTGCCAATTTCTACTTTTAACTACTATGATGACTCGACCGATGAAATAGAGGATGTGTCCTGGAAAAAGAGGGCATATGGCAATCCTAGCACCATCTGGAAGTGCCTGGGGATCCTTGGAACGTGACTGTTTTCACACGCTAGGAACACATCCTGTAGAATTCTACCTGTTATATTTTAGCTGCAGAATCAGAATGAATGTCGGGAACCAAAAAGTCATATTGAAACATATGACTTTTCGAGCCATCTGGCCCCCCAAAATGGCAACTAAGCATTCCATTTTGGCAGCTGTAGCTCTGGTTTATGGAGTCATTTGGCCCTAGCTTATATATCTGAGTTTCTAACATGGCTCACTCTCAGGAAATACTCTTTTGCTCTTCCTGTAGCAAGGAAGCAAGGAAGTAGAGGGGGTCATGGAGGGCTAGAAGCAGTGGGTGAGCTGGTTCACCCTAGCAAATAATTCTTTGAGAAAGCGTGTTCTCCTTCAGGGAGAGCACGTGTTGCGGTGGGGTCTACTGAGCCACCCCTTTGTTGCTGGGTAAGTTCTCCAAGATGGCCAGGGGGCATTGATTGGATTGCCGAGTTGCTGGGGCAAAAGTTATGTTGCAATTTTGGTGGGAGGGGTAAAAGGTTTAAATACTCTGCACGCAGCCTTGTACTTTCTCTTTTGCTGCGTGCAACGGATCACCCGCCCACCCGCCCTAGAATAAGGGGTTTGTTGCGTTGACCTTGCTATGCCTGTCATGGGGTCGTCTGCCTTTGAGCAGGGGCCTGGTAGGAATTTTTCCACCTGGCAAATTGGCTGGCTGGGTGGTTTTTGCCTACTGAGTAGCAAATCGTCACAACTTGTAAGGTTGTGGTTAGGCATTGGTTATAAATCTGGTGAAGGAGGGGTTTAGGATAGGCTGGGCCTACCCCTCCATGGAGGGGTTCAGGATAGGCTGGGCCTGCCCCTCCATGGTTGCTGCGGAAAGGGAATTCCGTTAAAGGAATCCTGGGGCTTGCCATCTTTTCGTCCAATCCCTGGAATGGGACTAGGGCCGGCAAGCCTTCGGGGAGCAGGCGGGTGAGAGTTGAGGGTCTGTGTCTCAGCTCCAATTCTTCCCCGACTTGCTTTCCCCCGCACTGTCTTTCGGTGGTGCCTGGAAGTCAGTTCTGTCCCCAGGCGGGGGGACAGATAGTCTTAACCAATGCCTAAACAACCACTCACAGTTTGTATTTTAATAAAGTTGTGGCCAAAATCATGCCAAAAATCTTAAACAAAAATTACGTGTCCGTTGTGAGTTATTTTGGGGGGTGGATTGGGGACCTCAACACGCAAATAGCCTTTTCCAATTACGACGTTAGTGCTTCCATTCAAAGAACAAGGACCTGTTTTATAATAGGACAATTTATGGTTTAAAAATGGTGCCTCGAAAGCACCCCTGACTTGCCTGGCTCTGTTGCCTCACCTCCTACAGCTCAAGGTACACTTGTTATACACCTTAGGGCCTTAGTACACATTACTACCTTAGGGTAAAGGGCAGGTAATTGATAAATAATAACAATAACAATATATCAAATACATTTACCTTATTGCCATTGCAGAATCCTCCCCAAGCCACAGTTCAACACCACAAAAAGTGCAGCTTCAAAGGGGCTCTTTTATCATTTGTCATTTTGGTCTGCAAATAACGGAACAACAGAAACCTGCTCTGATAGTGCCCTATTATAGCTGCAGAGTTTGAAACCGAAGATAGGAATTTCATTACCTTTAGACTGTCCAAGAAATTGGTTTTGTACCTTAGGGTTCAAAATAATAATAAAACCTCTAAACTTCATGGAACAAAAGGCTAACGGGTCCAATCTCTCTCTCTATGCACAGATACAAGGCAAGGCTGTACATAAAACAAGAGCCTCAGGGAAAGACAAGGGCTGCAGTGTGCCATAAACAGATAGTAAATGCACCAGAACGAGGGACGTGCAGGGCAAATCATTTCCAATGACTCTAAAAATGTTATGGCATGGTTTATTTCTATGCCGCTTTTTGGCCAAAAGGCTCCTCAAAGTGATGAACAGCATATTAGTAAAAGAAAGATACAATGAAAGTACAATAAACGGAATAGGCCAATCAAAACAATTTAAAATATCAAAATCAAAAATTCCCACCATCACAATGCATATGTGCTCGTGAGCAACATTCATGTTCTTATTACAGACACAGCTCCCAAATGTTCCATCTCTCACTTGGCAGCCAGGTTAACTTATACCTCATCTACCACACTACTCCACCCTCTAAGCCCAACCACAATCTGTCAGCTAGGGGGAGTGTCTTTGACCTCATCACATCCAGAAGGAAGGACCCAAAGGGAAGAACACTTTTGGTGTTTTCCCCTTTAAGATCTCCCCACTGGGCTGGCCCGGTCCAAGTGTCCCTATTTTCCAGGGACATCCCTTTATTTAGAGAAGCCGCCCTGGTTTCTGATTTGATTCTGTAATGTCCCACTTTTCCTTAAAAGTAAAGATAAAGGTACCTCTGACCATTAGGTTCAGTCGTGGACGACTCTGACATTGTGGCGCTTATCTCGCTTTACTGGCTGAGGGAGCCGGCGTACAGCTTCCGGGTCATGTGACCAGCATGACTAAGCTGCTTCTGGTGAACCAGAGGAGCGCACGGAAACGCTGTTTACCTTCCCGCCGGAGCGGTACCTATTTATCTACTTGCACTTTGACATGCTTTCGAACTGCTAGGTGGGCAGGAGCTGGGACCAATCAATGGGAGCTTATCCCGTCACGGGGATTCAAACCGCCAACCTTCTGATCAGCAAGCCCTAGGCTCTGTGGTTTAGACCACAGCACCACCTGTGTCCCCAACTTTTCCTTAGGACATCCTTATTTTAACTGGAGAAATGTTATGGAATTATATGCCCCCAAGCCGTCTGAAGGCAATCCTGAATAGGGAATATTTATGTAATTTTTAATGATGTCTTTGTATACAGTGGTACCTCAGTACTCGAACAGCTTGGCTCCCAAACAAATCGGCTCCCGAACGCCACAAACCCAGAAGTAAGTGTTCTGGTTTCTGAATGTTTTGGGGAAGCCAAACTTCCGATGCGGTTTCTGCTTGAGTGCAGGAAGCACTCAAATGGTTTCGGGAGTTGAATGGACTCCCGAAATGGATTAAGTTCGAGAACCAAGGTACCACTGTATGTTGGAAGCTGCCCAGGGTGGCTGGGGCAACCCAGTCAGATGGGAGGGGTAGAAATAGTAAAATTATCATTATGGAATGGGACACCCCTATTTTCATAGGAGAAATGTTGGAGGATATGCCAGTGGTGGTGGCCTCCAAATAAATAGACTTCCGTCCTGGGAATGAGATACAGCTATGGCAGACTTATTCCTCTCGATAGGCAGATTAATGTTGAGTGTTTATATCTGGTAGAACATTACCCCATAAAACAAACAATTTTCCTCACACATTCAGTGACTGTGCAAGAAGAAAGTGGGATTCCGCCTGTTAGGACATGTTTCTCCTGTGGCAATGTAGCAGGCTACACATTTGGCATCTTCAGGGACATATCTTGCCATCAGCTACTCCACTATTAGGAGCCAAAAAGAATATTCAGGAAACGAATATTAAGACTGATATCTGATCTACAGTTGCACTGTCCTCAAAACACGGAAGCCAGGATGCAAAGCATTGATTCTGTACACCTGAGGAAGCTTTGGGCTTGCGTTCATCGCAAAGCGGTTTTTGAAACTGAGGGGGGACTTGTGAAGCAGTATGTGACATAGTGTGAGGGTCTTCTGGTCAGAGGGGGAAAGTCAAAACTCCACCTGGGTTTTTGCAAAGTCTCAGGCATGTCTCAAGGAGCTCTTTCAGATTGCAGCCTTTGCCATCGGGGTGGTGGCTCTTAAAAAGATAAGAGCTGTAACAGGTGTGCTGTGTTGTTTGTCCAGGAGGTGGCACCTGGACACTACAAATGGTTGACACAGCTTCTGAGGGTCTGCTTTTAACCATTTGTGTTGATATTTCCTCTTCTGTCTGTTGCAGTTTTGGTTCCGGCACGTGAGAGAAAAAATAAGTAAGTAGTGTGATTTTTGATTGAATTGGACTGATTGAGAGTGCTCAGCTGCGAAGGAGAGTGCATGTGGCCCATTTATCTGCCTGTAAGAAGGAAATGCTTGTTTTTCTGCACATTCGTACAGTATGCCTTTCATCTATGCCCTGAACTAACCTCCCCTGGAGCTACATGCAGTCTGGAAAGCTCAGTTCCATTACTATGGCTGGGAACATAATACAAATCCAGTTGTTGTTTTTTAAATTTTTAGGTTGAAAATATTTAAATGAGAATAGTTTTGTCAAGTTCCTAGATAGCACTGCAGAATAGGTTTTCCTTTCAAATGACCTGTTTGCTTTCACAATGCTTACTGTGAGGTTAGACTATGGCCTGTCTTTATTCAGCATTCATTCTGTTTCCTTTTAGGAGAAATATATCAAAGAGCATTCGTCCTGATTTGCATCTGGGGTGTTTGCACATCTTCCTGTTAATCATTCATTCATGCCACACTTTTCAATGCATTTCCCCATCACTTCCCAAACTGCAAATGTCCAGCTTTTGTTGTTGTTGTTGTGCTAGAGCAACAGAGTGCTTTAATCTACTTTAAATACACAAACTGAAAGTTCTGGCATGTGCCTGATTCCCTCCTGCAAAATATTGACAGCCTGGAGGCACTCAAAGCCTGTAAGCTGCTTGTCTCTATGGACTTGAAGTTATTTGTTCAGCTTGATGAAAAGAAAAACCACAGAGACTGAATCACAGGATCTTTCGCTCTCATGGAAATTTACAGCATGGGTGACATCACATTTCTTGATAAGTGGACACACTCCTATCATCACCAGATGCAGACCACTGGGCAGGCATGCTGGATGAGACAGGTGGGAAATGGACACCAACAACAGCTAGAGAGCCACAGCTCCCCCACCTGTGATTTGGAAGAGATAGAGCATGGGATGCAGGTGGCGCTGTGGTCTAAACCACTGAGCCTCTTGGGCTTGCTGATCAGAAGGTCAGCGGTTCAAATCCCCATGACGTGGTGAGCTCCCATTGCTCAGTCCCAGCTCCTGCCAACCAACATTTTGAAAGCACGCCAGTGCAAGTAGATAAATAGGTACCGCTGCGGCAGGAAGGTAAACAGGATTTCTGAACGCTCTGGCACTTATCACAGTGTCCTGTTGCACCAGAAGTCATGCTGCCCACATGACCAGGAAAGCTGTCTGTGGACAAACGCCGGCTCCCTCGGCCTGAAAGCGAGATGAGCGCCACAACTTCATAGTTGCCTTGACTGGACTTAACTGTCCAGGGGTCCTTTACCTTTTACCTTACCTAGAGATAGAAGAAGAGTTTGAAGAGTTTGGATTTGATATCCCGCCTTTCACTCCCTTTAAGGAGTCTCAAAGCAGCTAACATTCTCCTTTCCCTTCCTCCCCCACAACAGACACCCTGTGAGGTGAGTGGGGCTGAGAGACTTCAAAGAAGTGTGACTGGCCCAAGGTCACCCAGCAGCTGCATGTGGAGGAGCGGAGACACGAACCCGGTTCCCCAGGTTACGAGACTACCACTCTTAACCACTACACCACACTGGCTCTACATTGGGTAAGGATTCTAGAGACTTGAGTGTTAATCCCCATTCACTGATATGAAGATCAGTGAGTGCTTTAGGGTTAGTCAGTCTCTCTTAGAGCCAAATAGAGTTGCCTGTGGATTTTTAAGCATCAGTAGCAAGCGTGGATTAGAATGGGGAAGAAATATGAATCATTTGAAACCAAAACTATTACATTCCCACATTCCAAAGCACGACACAAACTGAACCACAGCCATCCTTCAAAACTCACACTTATCAGAATTTTGTGGTTTAGTTCACCAGCCCAACAATGTTTACAAAAATGGACACTGTAGAGGAAAGGGTGAATAAAATATATTGGTGGAACAACAGCCCCCCCTCAAAAAATGCATTATATTAAGGGAATGTCCTTGAAAAAGGTAGTCAAAACTTGTACGTTAATCAAAATTGCCTATCAAAATGCGTTCATCAGAAGAAATTCGCACTAAAAGGCTGATGGAGATTCATGAGGATTAAAAAAAGATTCACATTGCTGTAAAATGTGGGAAATGAATTTAAGATTGGAAAAACGAGAAACTAAGAGCAGCAAAATGAATGGATCATTTCATCCCAAGGTGTGGGTGCAGGATTCTAATTGGGAACCCAGTGCCAGGGCAGGGTAAGTCAAATACCTTTTTCCCCATCAATTCCTCTCTCAAGTATCTGTTTGGTCTACAGAGTTAACATACAGATATCACACAGATGCTGCGCCAAGGGGAATTTAATTGGGAAAACAGCAGGCTTGGGGATCCTTGAATCATTTTCACAACATTTCTGTACTGATCCACTCTGGGACTTTCTGCTATTAAAATATAAATAAAAGATGTGGAAAGTTTATATTCATGAATTTTTCCGCATTGTATCTAGTTTGGCCTAACCAATTTCACAGGGCTTGCTGCAAGGATAACATTCGATATGTATCGCGCACATATACCCTGTGATCCCCGGAGGAAGCGCAAGGTGAAAATGTGATAAATAAATTTATCAAATGGCTGCTTGCCATCAAAATTCAATACGGCTCAAGAGAAATGATTGCTCAGATCTGCTTTATAAATATAAAAAGCTCATCTGGAGGCTTTTCTGTCTCCCTCTCTCCCTCTCAGGTGAAAACCTGAGAAAGAAACTATCACATTAAAAAAACACACACACACACAAACATTTTTTCTTCCTTTCATCTTCCAAAAAGAAACATTCTGAATCAGTGCCCCGAGGGATCTCTAACAGCCTCTTATTTTAAAGTATGATCCATGTGTCTTATACATGTCCCCAGCCTACCTCAGTACAAACTCCACGGCTGTGTAATGGCTTTGGTTTTCAAAACTACGTGTCTTACTGATGTTTTCCTCCCCCTGCCCAGCAATGATACAGGAAAATGCACTTTCTCAACACTCGATTTTGTTTACATTTCAACGAGAAACTGCATCATTTGCCATTCTTGAACCAATACACAAAAGGAAACGCAGCTCACATTTGACATTCGCTTTTCTCCCGATTTTGCTTTGCCGTTCTCCAACCAAAAGCGTGTAGAAAAATGCACCCATTAGGGGAAAGTGTGCCAAACATGCATCTATTTGTGAAAATAGCACACAAAATGCATTCTGTTAGGGAAAGTCGCTAGACAAAATAAGTACATTACACAAAATTTCTGTGGAAATGTGGAGAACTGCAAGAATGTGAAAAGGAGAAGTAGAGAGAAACTGAAATTGACTGATTTGTCCATCACTAATCATAAGTATCTGTTGCTGTACTTGTTGTTACTATAAATCGTCCTGTCCTTCGTTAGGGGCTGATATTACAGTAACTTTGACACTAAAGACACACATACAACCTTTCAGAACATCAAAAAGAATAGTCAATTCAAACAAAGTGTTCCACTTCTGCCCCACCAAAGTTCCCTGTTCCTTTCGTGTCCCATTTTGTTTTAAAACTGAATTGTTGAAAAGGGCCGTAGCTCAGTGGTGGAGATTCTGCTTTGCACAAAAAGGTTCCCCGGTTCAGTCCCTCCCATCTCAAGGAAGGATTGGGAATGTTTCTTGGCGGAAACCCTGGCTAGGTGCTGTTGGTTACTGTACATAATACTGACCCGGGTGGACTAATGATCAGATTCAGTTCATGGTAGCTTCCTATGCCCTCTCTATCTCCAGTTCTACAAAAGCTCCCCCTTTGTTCTTTAACTGTGACAAAACAGGTCACAGCTTCCCAATTTTACCATGTGAAGAAAATTCTGTATGGCTTGAAACCTCGTTATGAAATCTCGGTAAATATGATTGTCTTTTTTCTCTCTCCTTAATTCTCTCCCTGTGGATAAAATCATCTTACTCCCTCTAGCATCAACAGGCATTAACCGTTGAGTAACTTCCAGTTGAAAACTCAGGTACATTGAAGTTTCTCATATGAGCCTGTGGAGTGTCTCTGCTTTGGGACTGTTCCCCTGGGCTATTTCCTCCAAATTGATTATAGGTCAAAGATTTAACTTCTGTGATCCCCTCTGGACTAAAATACAGTGGCACCCCTACGTTTTTTACAGCAGCATAGTAAATGCTTTTGAATTATGGTGCTGGAGGAGACTCTTGAGAGTCCCATGGACTGCAATAAGAACAAACCGATCCATTCTGAAGGAAATCAGCCCTGAGTGCTCACTGGAAGGACAGATCCTGAAGCTGAGACTCCAATACTTTGGCCACCTCATGAGAAGAGAAGACTCCCTAGAAAAGACCCTGATGTTGGGAAAGATGGAGGGCACAAGGAGAAGGGGATGACAGAGGACAAGATGGTTGGACAGTGTTCTCAAAACTACCAGCATAAGTTTGACCAAACTGCGGGAGGCAGTGGAAGACAGGAGTGCCTGGCATGCTCTGGTCCATGGGGTCAGGAAGAGTCGGACACGACTAAACAACTAAACAACAACAACAACAGTAAATAGACATATTCAGGAAGCGGAAAGCAAAAACAAAACAACACAGACTAAGTTTCTTTTTTGAAAAAGACAAATGGTATACTTAATACTTGCTTTAACTATGGTTATAAATAATTAAAAAGGTCAAGGTCAAGGACCACTGGACGGTTAAGTCCAGTCAAAGGTGACCATGGGGTTGTGGAGCTCATCTCACTTTCAGGCCCAGGGAGCCGGCGTTTGTCCACAGACAGCTTTCCGGGTCATGTTGCCAGCATGACGGAGGGCTGTGACGAGTGCCAGAGCACACAGAAATGCTGTTTACCTTCCCGCCGCAGTGGTACCTATTTATCTACTTGCACTGGCATGCTTTTGAACTGCTAGGTTGGCAGGAGCTGGAACATAGCAACAGGAGCTCACCCCGTCACAGGGATTCAAACTGCTGACCTTTTTTTTTTTTTTAATAATATTTATTAAAGATTTTCAAATATAACAAAAAAAGAAAAGCATCCAAATTTAAGGCCTTATTTTCAATATCATCTTTCCAGGACTTCCCCCTCCCCACCCCCTCTTATATTCCAATTCTTTCAAATAGATTCAGCAAATTCTTACCCCAAATTTTAAAATTATTATCATTAACCCAATTTAAAAAATATTTTCCCATCCCCTAAAATCGACCTGTTCCCTTCCACGAGTTCCCCTCTTTAATATAAAATACAGATTAACATAAAAAAATAGAAAAAAGAATAAAATATAATTTAACACCCTTTGGATTCCAAATTTCCCTCCCCCCTTTCCCGGTTGCGTTCCCAATGTCCGTCAATATCTACTGTCTCCTGGAGCTCCCACATCTAAGCCATAATCCTTCACCAGTCCGCTTTGCCGTCTTTTTAATAGTCTTTACCGTCTTTTAATCATCTTTAATTTCAAATGTCCAATCTTGGAAGGGGTCTATCTTCCAACTTTGTCCAGTTCTTGTTATTCTTGTTGTTCTTGTTGTTCTCTCTTCTCCTCTTCCCCCCCCCCCCCCGCTCTCCTGCACAAATGTTCTAATTCCAAAAAGCTTGTAATTCCTCTACAGAGGCTTTGTTATTCAGGAACAAAATATTACGTCAAGTCCCTTCCATTCTTCAATAGATAAATCTATTGTCTCCTTTAGTGTGTAGACCTCTGTAGACAAAATAGTGTTCCATTTCTGCAGTTTCCCAGGAGATAAAAAGTCCGATTCAAATTCCATGCCAGCGATACTTGTAATAACCCACAGCTCCTCTAGAGGGATTATATAACTCAGTTTCATTCCCGATCACACCCACCAGTCAAAGTAACTTATTATTCCTTGTTTTAAACAGTTTATATCCAATTTATAACAAATGTAACCAGCAAAGTCCTCGTAACAAAGTTCTCTTTTTGTTCTTCAGTTTTGGCAGCTCCTTTGACAGCTGTCAAAACCTCTATTTCTCCTCTCCAGGCGCTCTCACGGATCGCTCCCGGGGTTTCCAGGGGGGGTTGTATTTTAATTCACATTCCACTCTTCTCCTCCAGCCCAGCTTATAGTTTTCCATCGCGAAATTAATAACTTTATCAAAAAAAAAGGTTGCACTCGATCTTAGTTGTCAGGTCCTTTGCTTTAGCTCCTCTACAACAGGGGGGAGGTTGACTTCCTTTTTATACCTCCCCCGCTCGCTCCGAATTTAAGAAAAAATTTATTCCCCTTTTTAATCCAAGTTCCAATTACTCATGGGTTATTCTTTTAAGTCCAGATTTTCAATGGAAGAAGTCAGCGCTCTCCGCCAAATGGCATGCGGCTTCACTCGGCAGGGGAAGCGGAGGACTCACAGCACCACCACCCCCGTCACCCGCTCCGCAGCCTTTAAAAAGGCTCCTTCGCGTGGTTGGGGGGGCGCAAACGGTGCCCGCCGAGTCACCATGCCCATGGGTTTCAGCGCCCATGGTTTTTGAGGGTCCCCGCGTCGCCGGCGCGGTAGAACCCAGCCCCTGCCGAGCAGGCTCCCTCCGGAGCTCGGAGGGAGTCCGCCATTCGGCGATGGCGCCAACCCGGAAGTCAAACCGCTGACCTTCTGATCAGCAAGCCCAAGAGGCTTAGTGGTTTAGACCACAGTGCCACACCCGTCCCTACTTACAAATAAATAAGCCATAGATTTCTATTCACAAACTGGTAAGAAACATTAGAAATAAAAACAGATAGCTCACTGCTCTTCTCCCCTCCTACAACTGTACATATTCCCTAGATCAGAGGCAGGGGACTGTTTTTGAACCTGAGGGTGACATTTTCTTTTGAGTAACTGTCCAGGGACTACAGACCAGCGGTCGATGTGGCAAATATAGAGCACACAAAAGCATAACCTTTGGAGAATCCTCTTGTGGTTTAATAGGGAAATGATCCAAAACCGAGAATAGAGTATTTGTTTCCATTCTTTCCATTTACTGGTTTGGTTTCTAAAATTGTAATACTTTATTTGTCTTCACACTGATGTTATTTGACCTTGAATTGGGTTGCAACATACCCCTTAATAAACAACAGCAGCTTTTTTCTGTCTCTCTGGGACGTCTCCCTCCCTCTCTCTCTCTCCTTGGAGTCGCAATAAAGAGACTGCCTTATAACATCAGTACATTGGCCGTCCCCAGCATGTGGCTGACCCATCTCCTTTTCCTTCTGACGATGATAGCTTTATTGTCTCTCTTACATCTGTTAAGGGAACAGCAGAAATTGACAATAATCTGCAGTTTAAAATCCCAATCAAGGGAACTGGTTTTCAGTAACCATTATATCACGCTGAGCTTAGCTGCTGGCTACCAAGAACAACTTGGATTTCCTGCAGTCCTGCTGGTTTGGTTGACTGATAATAAAAACAGGATTTTCCTCTCAAGTGGGGACTGCATAATATTATTTGGGACTGTTTTTTGTTGGTGGTGTAGGACCCCTCCAGACGTCCTTTTTGTTGCATGGTGATTTGTGCTCATGATGCTATCAGGGTAGTCATATGCTATCATCCTCCCGATATTATTTGCGTCTGCAAATGTCTAGAGGGCAGTTATGCTGATTCAGTTGCAGTCGATGATAGCCTGTAACTTCCTGCTGAAATCCCTTAACTTTTCATACCAGAAGTGTTCTGGGTTTTTCTTTTTCTTTCTGTCCCACTTCTGTTGCACTATAACCCCTCCAACAACAGATGGCAAGACTAGGGAAGCATCGCTCCTAGTACGTTTCCGAGCAAAATTCAAAGTATTGGTGCTGACCTTTAAAGCCCTAAACAGCCTCGGTACAGTATACCTGAAGGAGTGTCTTCACCTCCATCGTTCTGCCCGGACACTGAGGTCCAGCACCGAGGGCCTTCTGGCAGTTCCCTCACTGCGAGAAGCAAAGTTATAGGGAACCAGACAGAGGGCCTTCTCAGTGGTGGCACCCACCCTGTGGAATGCCCTCCCACCAGGTGTCAAGGAAATAAACAACTACCTGACTTTTAGAAGACATCTGAAGGCAGCCCTCTTTAGGGAAGCTTTTAATGTTTAACAGACCACTGTATTTTAATACTGTTGGAAGCCACCCAGAGTGGCTGGGGAAACCCAGCCAGATAGGTGGGGTATAAATAATAATAAATTATTATTATTATTATTATTATTATTATTATTATTATTATCACACAACAACCGACAAAGCAGAATAAATTCACCCTTATTGTGTCAAGAACATACTGCAGAAGACACCCACTATAAAACACTAGTCTACAGGGTCCTGCAATGTTATACAGAACTACCTCCCCAGGAAGGCCCACCAGGTAACTTCATTGCTTAGTTTTTTGGCCAAAGTGGTAGACAGAAAATGGCTCCAGGCTGTTTGGCACCCTGCTCCTCTCCATCATGTAGCGAATCAAATCGGGCATCTGGGGCGGCGGGCGTGCCCTGCTCCCAGGGCAGACCCAGCTGCCCACAGGGTGGGGTGAGCCAGAGCAGGATGCTCCGTGGGGCCTCCGAGGACTCTGCCTGCCCCCTCCCACTCAGCTGCCCTACAGCTGGGGGGGAGGCAGCAGGTAGACCGTTTGGGGCAGCGCGGAGCCTGTGGGCGCCCAAGCCACCGTGTCACTCCCAGGAGAGACGTGTGGCTCAGGGGCGCTGCAGGCCCCGCAGTGAGTGTCACCCAGCATTTTGTCACCACCCCCCCTCAATGGGGACATCCGGGGCAGGCCGCCCCCACTGCACCTGCTTTCCTCTGCCCCTGCCATAATGTAGAACCTGCCTGCATCCTGATACCCTGACAACCTGCAGTTCCACACATTCCCCCAGCAGCCGCAATAACCAATGACATGGAGAGGGACAGGAGAACCTCCCTTTCCGTGTGTGATGATGTGAGGAATTTTTATTCCACTAATTTTCCCCTGCAGTGTTTTAACCTACGCGTGGCTTTAAGATATGATCCTGATCTAAGCCATTTTTGGATTATTGTATTTGTTGTTCTGTCTGTTCTGTTGTACGTATTTTTGGAAGTGGCTTTAATTTTATCTATAAAGCAACGCAAAGTAAAAAGAAAAATCAATAAGCAGGATAAACAAAATGGAAAGGAGAGAGGGAGGACTTGAATGTAACATCTGAGCCAGAGAAGAACATTCAGGGCTGCCTTGCGTTTGGGATTGGCATTAAAAAGCCACTGAGATCCATAGATCCAAGCTGGAAAATGCAACATTCAGTGACATCACTAGAATGAAAGTATAGTTGTATTCTGGTCATGTCCGTAAAAAAAATATAAAAAAATAGCTCTATTATGAGACACTGGCTGGATCTAGACACATCAAAGAAGCGTTTCAATTAAATGCATTTTAAACTTTGTATGAGAAATCAGATTGGCAAAAATGGAACTTCACAGCGCCATCTGGTGTCACAGTGTTAGAATGCATAAACAACACATATAAAGTGCTTTTTCTTTGCCAATGTAGCTGAGTCCACTGATAATATAACAAGTTATAGCCTACTAGTAAATCTGCTAATTGCAGTATTGGGATATGTAAAAGGTCTCATTTTCTAAGAAGACAGGGAAAGGATAATATATCTTTTAGCTGTAGCTTAATTGGCAATTAGTTATAAATTCGGGGGTGGGGGAGACATAAATGCTCCAACAGACAATCATTGGATTGTAAGAGTATGGGAAGGGGTCCAAATGACAAAACTGACCAACATAGTTAGCGTAAGAGAAGGAAGACGACTTGGCAACCCATTTAATGAGAAACGGAGTAATAAAACACAGGTGTAATAAAATTATATAATAGAATATAGGAAAGCACTGAACCACACATACAGCTGGTAATATGGAAAGCGAATACAAAAGGTGGACCCATCATCCGTGCGATGGCTAATGTATGTTTTGATAAACGCCTACGCTAAGCCTTTTAGTGTTATGTATGGCTTGTCGAAAAGTCAATGTGAAAAAATATAAAAGAAGCCAGATTTCCTTTGCTCAGAATTTGGAGCACGTGCGCAGGCATGCTTCTGATGTACAAATGATGCATTGGTAGAACTAGGTTTCTTTTCACCTCTTTTTGCGGAGGGTAGCATGGGACCTTCCTGAAATGTAAAGCTCCTCAGAGGCAGTCTTGATTGTGGAGCTTTCCCCCTCTGTGGCCTCGCTTCAGACCAAGTCAGGCATCCAGTTCTCTGCAAAAACCTCTGGTCAACACATGACCTCATAATGCAACATTCCAAATGCCCACAATTGAATGTGAGGGAGGGAGGGAGGGAGGGAGGGAGCTTTCCTTACATTTGTTGTGCGTGTGTGTCTTTCATCCAAATGGCAGGGATAACCGAAAGGGAACAAAACAAAAAAAGGGAATCTTCTCCTGCCAAGTCATTATTTTTCTAATGCATATTCCACTGTTGTTGAGTACAATGAGCCATGATGCCAGAGTTCAACCCACTCAGCCCACCCAAAAAAACAACAACACAGAAGAAGCAGAGGGCTTGGAGGGGAGGGGGGAGAGAGCCTCTGCTTGATCTCCGCTCTGGCAAATCGACAGTCTGCTGCTAATCCTTTTCTACATTCGTCTTGTGTAAGCCCTAATTAATTTTTAATGCCGTACCAAAGTCTTCCATTATAGGCCTGCTTTATTTCTGGAAGCTTTCTGGAAAGCGCGGGGCCGTCACAACTAGCATGTCTCATCTATGTGACAGTTTTATGGTTCACTTGGAACAATTTGCAAAGCTGTCCATCATCTTCATCCGAGCGACTTTGTGGCTTGGCTATTTTAATCCCCAGCTTCGCGGCGGCGCAGGCTTGAGAGCCCCTTAAGTGATACTTCTGAGCCAAACGGAAGAGTTCAAAAGAGTACCACATACCCTCCCCCAAAAAGCCTGCTGCAAACTCGAAACAATGAGTCCGTGGCTCATTATACGGTCTTCCGTTTGTGCACTGCGTGGCCTGGGTGCCAGCAAGTTTGCCATGGAAATGTTTCTTCTCCCGCTGTGATGAGCTCATCTTCTCGTGATCTATCTAGGAGATTTGCATCAAGGAAACGCAGTGCTCAGTGCTCAAGTTGCTACTGCAACTCCTTAAGAACCAAAACTAATATCCAGGGAAGAGGCTCAGGGTCGACCCAAGAGCAGCCTTAACACCATCTAGTGCCTTCCAGGTGTTAGCACTGCAACTCCCATCATCCCTAGCAATTGACCTTAGTAGCTGGGAGTGATGGGAATGGTAGTTCAAAACATCTGAGAGCACCAGGCTGGGGAGGCCTGCTCAAGACTTTCTGTGTGGAACGATGAACGGGCTTACTATGGAATGACCACATGCCTTTCATTCACTTTTGTGCAAGACATTCACACAAGGTGTAAAAATCGTTATCCGATTGTGTCATCCATGTGGGTTTGTCTTTTTTTCAGATCACAGGAAATCTGGGGTTTTAAAGAAAAGGACAGGACAGTGGTCTAATAAGGTGTAGATCACCTTAACCCCACTTTCCCAACTTTTTAAAGAGATACGATTTTCTTGTTTGCCCTGGTAACATCTTCAATATTACCATTCCAGTATGGACTATTTAAACTGGATATATTGATTGACAATGTATTGTATTGTAACTGTATCGTAACTTTTGAATAAATGGTTGTATTATTATTATTATTATTATTATTATTATTATTAAACTAGTGCTTTCGTCTTTTAAAAAATTGTAATATTTGTACAATAGCACATAATATTAAAAAGTGCTTTAGTACATTTAAAAAAAAACCAACCACTTCCTTTCCAGAATTTCCTGGTAAGAATCACTTGACCACTGTGAGTTTTCTTCCAGGTGACCTGTTTATTAAGCATATGTTATCATTTGTTTGAAGGGATATTATGTAAAGGTGCATCAAAGCAAGTGTTACCCCACACATTCCTGTCACTTTCCCTATCACAAAAAGTCCCATGGGGGGGAGGGGTTGTTGTGAAAGGCCCAGATTGTGACTGAGTTCCGCCTAAAACTAGCAATAGTCTGGAAGCGGCCTAAGCTCCCATGAGAGCTCCGGGTATAGGGAGGTATATAAATTCAATAAACAAAACATAAATAAAATAAATGGTAGGAGAATACCATTCCGTCAACAAGGCTGAATGGAATAATGAATTGATCCTCACGCTACTGCCATGCCAACCCCACAATAAAGATTGTGGCCTGATTTCACTCAGTGCTGGCACCTGGGCTGCATCTACGCAGCTATTATAAAAAACACACTCTCAAAATGGGGGGGGGGGGAGACACCTGTTGTAAAGCTCACAATGGAAAATTTCAATCAGTTCTGATTTCAGCTCTACAGCACCATCTGGTGTCATAGTGTTATAATGCATTTATGACTCTTTTTTAAAAACTAATGTTGCAGATTGCCCACAGTCTGAGTTATTTACACGGCATTCATGCACCACAAATATGTACTTGCCTGGGCAATGGTGAATGCATGATATTATACCCACTTACTTACAACCTAATCCTATGTATGCATACTCAAAAGCTCCCTTCACTTGGTGAGTGCAATTCTATGCATGTATACCCAGAAGTAAACCAACTTGAGTTCCATGGAAGTTACTCTCAAGAAACTGTGCACAGGAGTGCAGCCTTAATGGGTGTCAGAGGTGTTAAATTGATTTGCATTCTTTGATCCAATTTGTCTTTGAAAATTCTGAGTTGGATTGTTTTTGATGCACTCCTGCTGAGTTGGGATTTTAAAAAAAATGTATGCTTTTGTGACTTACTTTTCTTGGCTGTGAGCTTTGCCTTGTAAATACGGTTTCTCATTGATGGAGGTTAAATTATTTAACTGAAACATTTACAGTGTGTGGAAAAAAGAATTGAACTTGGAATTTCATAAGAAGCCGTATGCTAGCTACACAAAATGCACTTTGTGATTTGAGGTGACTGGGCAATGACTTGCAGAGCTCAGCAGTACTGCACATACCTGCTTTGCAGTTCCTGGATTCAGTCCCCAAGGTAGAGCTGGGAAAGATGTATTGTCTGCAACTCTGGAGAACTGCCAATCACTGTTGAGAATGCTGAACTAGATGGACAACTGGACTGATTCGGTATAAAGCAGCTTTCTGTGCTTCTATGCCTCAATCACAGGAGTGGGAGAATTTTTTTCCTAAGTTTTTTTTATTAAGTTTTCCAAAAATTATAATAAAAATGCAACTCCCTTCTTCGATTGGATTGAAGACTTATACAAACTTGCAACATATGAACAACTTGCATATAAACGCAGACTTGCCATGGACAAATTCAATGATATTTGGAATCCGTTCTTACAAATACTGTAATAGGTTAAGATCTGGTGAAGTATAATAAAGACCTTGCTAAGAATACAGTTTTGGGTTTTCCCCCCTTCCCCCCTTTATTTTCCCTTCTGCACAGGTTGTTTCTCTCTTTCTTTTTCTCTCTTTTATTTCTGTCTCACCATGTTTAGTGCACATATAATTATGCACTTTTTGAACTTTCAGTAAAGATGTTTAAAAAAAGTTTCCCCAAAAAATCACACATACATTTCAATACATACGGTAATAATACATTCTTTTTTCCTTTCTTCCGACTTGACACCCTTTTACATGGTGTTTCTCTCCCTGTGGTGCACCCTGTCTTCTGTCTCTTAAACCTTAACAAAAACTCTTTCCTCCCTTCTGTTGCCCATAGTTCAAAACCTGCTTGAGTGTTCATCATATAGTAATATTTATTTAAATAATCTGAAAAGGGTTTCCATTCTTTCACAAAACCATGTTCAGTAGGTTCTCTTATTTAAGCTGTTAATTTTGCCAATTTCTGTTTCTTTCCATTTTTGTGCTGCGTTTGTAACATAAACAAATTAATCCTCTTAAGGGGTGGGAGAATCTTTTTCAACCTGAGGGCCATGTTTCTTCATGAGTATCCTTCTAAGGGCTGTGTGCTAATGGTGACTGTGTACAGCCACATATTTCTCCATCCAGGTGAGCAAGAGGTATTCCAGCCAGGTAAAATCACTAGAGGAGGGCGCAAAGTCTGGGTAAGTCTTGAGGGCCGGATTGGGAGGTCTAGAGGGCCTCATTCAGGCCTGAGAGAGCCAGTGTGGTGTAGTGGTTAAGGGTGGTAGATTCATAATCTGGTGAACCGGGTTCGCTTCCCCACTCCTCCACATGCAGCTGCTGGGTGACCTTGGGCTAGTCACACTTCTCTGAAGTCCCTCAGCCTCACCCACCTCACAAAGTGTTTGTTGTGGGAGAGGAAGGGAAAGGAGATTATTAGCCGCTTTGAGACTCATTCAGGTAGTGATAAAGTGGGATATCAAATCCAACCTCCTCCTCCTCCTCCTTCTGAGTTTTCTCTTGCTTTGACGTATAATCTCAGCTCTCTAGAGTACTATTCTAGGTCGACCCACACTGCAGCATTCTGGAATGGTTGTGTAAATTGGCACATAGCAACATACCTTTTGAAGCTTGTGGAAGTGTTTTTTTGCTTGAAAGTACTAGAATATCAAGGGACGCAGGTGGCGCTGTGGGTTAAACCACAGATCCTAGGACTTGCCGATCAGAAGGTCGGCGGTTCGAATCCCCACAACGGGGTGAGCTCCCATTGCTGCAACCTAGCCCACCTAGCAGTTCGAAAGCACGTCAAAGTGCAAGTAGATAAATAGGTACTGCTTCGGCGGAAAGGTAAACGGCATTTCCGTGCACTGCTCTTGTTTGCCAGAAGCGGCTTAGTCATGCTGGCCACATGACCCGGAAGCTGTACGCCGGCTCCCTCGGCCAATAAAGCGAGATGAGCGCTGCAACCCCAGAGTCAGTCACGACTATACCTAATGGTCAGGAGTCCCTTTACCTTTACTAGAATATCACCACAGTTCACTACCCTGCAATGTTAGCTGATTGCTGAATTTAACTAAAAATTGTCCAAGCAAATGCTGTTCAGTCAAACTGACCAAATTGCATAGGAGCTGAATTTGACTGTTAATAGAAAGAGGCCACTCTACTCCAACATTGCTGCAAGCACCATTCATTTGTGACTTACCTAGGTTACCCAGTCCTTTAATTACTGACTCTCTCCTTCTGTGGCAAGGCAATATGCTCTCTTCCCCTTGAATCTCCACCCCCCACCATATGTTCTCTCAAGCCCATCCAAGCAAGATATATAGAGGTTTCCTTCCGATCCTAATGACATCAGAATTTCTACTTAATTTTTGTTTGGCTTGAGGCATGGGAGGCACAGAAGGCTTTTGCTGTCCCAGAAATGTCCGAACACATGATGTTCAGAGAGCCATGCATTCAATAAAGCACGTAGGCTTCCCCCTGTTGTATCTCACCATTAACCTTGAGATTTCAGTTGCAACCTGTAGGTTACCTCCCCACCCCAAAAAAAGCTATCATATTTTGCTGTTTCTCAGCTTGAAAGATTTATTTAGGGAAAAAAAATATTTTACCAGCTTTCCATCCAATGGCAACAAGGTGATATACAATAACAAAGCGCATAAAATATTTAAAGAGTTTAAAAAGCAAAAAGGAAGAAACATCAGCAACAATGGAAACCTAGTAAAGGCTTATTTGGGTTGTCTTCACAGATAAAATGCCACAGAAGGTAGAATTCAGCATCACACTTTTACGACTGTTCCATCTGTGCAAGCATTTCTGGAGTCATGAGAGCAGGCCTGAAATAGTGTTCTGTTTTGTTGAGGAGGCAAAGAAGTTCAGGCTCCAGGTAATTTATACTCAACCTGCCCAATCCAGAGATCTCATGCTGTTTGCCAGTCATGGTGGATGATGTTGCACATTCTTATTCTTTTCAGCCCCCAAAGAGGGCTCTAGAACATAAATGCACCCCAACTCAATGCAAGTCTTCTGGTACATAGAAAAGGATGGAAGGAAGGAAAGTGGTTGCATACATAAATGAAAATTAACTGAAGGATCAACATCGGAATGGTTTATTGACTAATTAAGAAATGCAATGTGATATTAGATTATTAGAACTCCGTGAAATTCAGAGCATGGGAAGTCACCCAAAGATATATAATTTGGCAATATATTTGGCCTTTTTATTGTATTGTAATTTGGAAGGTTATAATGTGGTTTTTATTGGATTATTAAATTGGAAAACTTAATAAAATATTATAAAAAGAAAGAAAGAAAGAAAGAAAGAAAGAAAGAAAGAAAGAGTAGAATTGAATTGATTTTCAGAAAAGAATTTCCAGTATTCTTAATTTTGTGTTCTTTTTCATGCTGCTCCCGAGCTGGTGGCAAAATGGCCTCCCCACAATTACCACCCCTGGATTTTGGGTGCAACTGTAGATTTGTTTTAATCCTGTATACTATTATTTTCATGTTGATTAAGGAACTAACAGGCTTGACCCCTGCTCCTTCCATTCCTTCCCTTTTGGTCCATTGCTTCCTTCAACCACCAACATGAACTAGCAACAAGACTTCATGCAGCATTGGGTGAGATGAGATCTTAGGAGAGGTTTTTCTGAGAGAAGCTATTGAATAAAAGCTCTGGTGGCAGGAGAGAGAGAGAGAGAGAGAGAAAGAGAGAGAGAGAGAGATGGAGAGGCTTCTGGGGCTTCCTTGCATGCCCCTTGCCTTATCCTGTGCTGCAGAGGAGGAAAAGCTACCCCAGTCTCACCTCATTCTGACCCAGAGCAGCAGCACACAGGAACAAAGGAAGCTGCCTCATATTGAGTATATAGCTCAGGAGCAGCTCCTCAGGCTTTCAGACAGGAATAATAATAATAATAATAATAATAATAATAATAATAATAATTTATTATTTATACCCCGCCCATCTGGCTGGGCCTCCCCAGCCACTCTGGGCGGCTTACATAAAAACCAAAAATACAGTAAAATATCACACGTTAAAAACTTCCCTGAACAGGGCTGCCTTAAGATGTCTTCTGAATGTCAGGTAGTTGTTTATCACTTTGACATCTGCTGGAAGGGCGTTCCACAGGGCGGGCGCCACTACCGAGAAGGCCCTCTGCCTGGTTCCCTGTAGCTTTGCTTCCCGCAATGAGGGAACCGCCAGAAGGCCCTCGGTGCTGGACCTCAGCATCCGGGCAGAATGATGGGGGTGGAGACGCTCCTTCAGGTATACTGGACCGAGGCCGTTTAGGACTTTAAAGGTCAGCACCAACACTTTGAATTGTGCTCAGAAACATACTGGGAGCCAATGTAGGTCTTTCAAGACCGGTGTTATATCGTCTCGGCGGCCGCTCCCAGTCACCAGTCTAGCTGCCGCATTCTGGATTAGTTGTAGTTTCCGAGTCACCTTCAAAGGTAGCCCCACGTAGAGTGCATTGCAGTAGTCCAAGCGGGAGATAACCAGAGCATGCACCACTCTGGCGAGACAGTCCGCAGGCAGATAGGGTCTCAGCCTACGTACCAGATGGAGCTGGTAAACAGCTGCCCTGGACACAGATTTGACCTGTGCTTCCATGGACAGCTGTGAGTCCAAAATGACTCCCAGGCTGCGCACCTGGTCCTTCAGGGGCACAGTTACCCCATTCAGGACCAGGGAATCCTCCACACCTGCCCGCCTCCTGTCCCCCAAAAACAGTACTTCTGTCTTGTCAGGATTCAACCTCAATCTGTTAGCCGCCATCCATCCTCCAACCGCCTCCAGACACTCACACAGGACCTTCACCGCCTTCACTGGTTCTGATTTAAAAGAGAGGTAGAGCTGGGTATCATCCGCATATTGATGAACACCCAACCCAAACCTCCTGATGATCTCTCCCAGCGGCTGCATGTAGATATTGAAAAGCATGGGGGAGAGGACGGAACCCTGAGGTACCCCACAAGTGAGAGCCCAGGGGTCTGAACACTCATCCCCCCCCCACCACTTTCTGAACACGGCCCAGGAGGAAGGAGCGGAACCACTGTATGACAGTGCCCCCAGCTCCCAGCCCCTCAAGACGGTCCAGAAGGATGTTATGGTCGATGGTATCAAACGCCGCTGAGAGATCCAGCAGAACTAGGAAACAGCTCTCACCTTTGTCCCTAGCCCGCCGGAGATCATCAACCAGTGCGACCAAGGCAGTTTCAGTCCCATGATGAGGCCTGAATCCCGACTGGAAGGGATCCAAATGGTCCACTTCTTCCAGGCGTGCCTGGAGTTGTTCGGCAACCGCTCGCTCAATCACCTTGCCCAAGAATGGAAGATTTGAGACTGGGCGGTAGTTGGCCATCGTGGCCGCATCTAAAGATGGTTTTTTAAGAAGCGGTTTAATAACCGCCTCTTTCAGCGGGTCTGGAAAGGCTCCCTCACGGAGGGAAGCATTCACCACCCCACGAAGCCCATCGCCCAGTCCTTCCCGGCTAGCTTTTATAAGCCAGGATGGGCAAGGATCCAGGAGACAGGTGGTTGGTTTCACTCGTCCAAGCAGCCTGTCCACATCCTCGGAGGTAACAGATTGGAATTGATCCCACTCAACTTGACTAGACAGAACTCTAGCACTCTCCCGCCCCGGTCCTGCTCCCACGGTGGAGTCTACTTCTTCCCGAATCTGAGCGATTTTATCTGCAAAAAACTTTGCAAAATCATTGCAGGAGAACATGTGGCCCATACTGGGCCCCGATGTTGCAGGTGGTTCCGCTAAATTGTGAACCACCTGAAAATGTCTCCTGCTGCTGTTTTCTGCAGATGCAATAGAGGCGGTGAAGAAATTCTTCTTCGCCGTCGCTATCGCCACTTGGTAGGCTCGACGTTGAGCTCTAACCTGTGTCCGGTCAGATTCGGAATGAGTTATCCGCCACCGGCGCTCTAGCCGTCTCAACGATTGTTTCATTGCCCTCAGATCCGTGGAAAACCACAGGGCTGTCCGGGCTCCATGCAATCGGAGAGGGCGCTTCGGAGCCAAACAGTCAATAGCCCTGGTTAACTCCACATTCCAGCGGGCCACCAGGGAATCAGCTGAAAGGCCATCAACATGGGATAAAGCATCCCCTACCACTCTCTGGAAACCATTTGGATCCATTAAGTGGCGGGGGCGGACCATCCGAATTGGTCCCACCTCCCTGCAGAGGGGGTGGGTCGCAGAGAAGTCCAGTATCTCTCAGCCTTACCTGGAGATATCGAGAGTTGAACCTGAGACTTTCTGAGTACAGTGGTACCTCAGGTTACAGACGCTTCAGGTTACAGACTCTGCTAACCCGGAAGTAGTACCTCGGGTTAAGAACTTTGCTTCAGGATGAGAACAGAAATCGCGCAGCAGCGAGAGGCCCCATTAGCTAAAGTGGTGCTTCAGGTTAAGAACAGTTTCAGATTAAGAACCTCCAGAATTAATTAAGTTCTTAATCCAAGGTACCACTGTACAAAGCAGCTGCTATGTCACTGCACTGTGGAACTTTGAAAAGGACCTAGGAAGAATGATCAGCGACAGACCCTTCAGGACCCTGGACAGGTCCCAGGAGCTTCAAACTCTGTCATTGCTTCTTCAGCTTTCTTTGGGTTTCTCTGCCTCTGAGCAGCTTTAGTTTTGTTCCTGGCGAACAAAGAAGCTAATTTCATTCTAGATCCAGAGGGTGGCAACATGAGAACAGGCCTTTTCTGCGGTTGCTCCCCGCTTTGTGGCACCCTCATTACATATCTTGAAGTGCCAGGGAAAACATTCATTCTCAACCAGGCCATTGGCTGGTTAGACAATCGGTGACCTTTTAAATGGGTCTGGGTTTTTGTTTTGCTTTGTTGCTATTATGTTTAATATTTTGTAATTTTCTGTTGTAAACCGCCCTGTGAACTTCAGATAAAGGGTAGCATATAAATTTAATTAATATTAAGAATAATTTCTCAGTGGAGTTCAGCTCAGAGGCAGCAGTCCCTGGGGATCCTGCCTTGGTGTGTGGGTGTGTGTGTGTGTGTGTGTGTGTGAGAGAGAGAGAGAGAGAGAGAGAGAGAGAGAGAGAAAGAGAGAGAGAGAGAGAGAGAGAGAGAGAGAGAGAGAGAGAGAGAGAGGAGAGAGATTTACATGGTTCCTGGTTGCTAGACTCAGGCTTAGTGTCAGGAATCAGAGCTACTGATTCTTTGGGTGGTGCTACTAACTGAGCTGGCCCCTCTCCCTCTGAGTCAGTGTCCAAGTCACTACTGGGTGCCTCAGTCATGATACCATCCTGCTTTAAAGGGAGCTAAGTGGCAGCAATATTCCCATCACACTCCCCATTTCCCTGAAATTATCACTTTTCAGAATGTATTCAGCAAAACTGGCAGCTAATGAGGAGTAGTATTATTGGAGAAGTTTGCCAATGAACAAGAAGTTGCCCAAAATCATATTCACCGATGTTCCATCTTTACATCACTGATGTTTCCAAAGCTTGGTTAATAAATAATGCACTGAACTTTGCTGCTGTGCCTTCCTTGTGGTTGATTTCCATCCTTCCCCCTCAGAAACGCCTCTTCTTTGCCCTCAGCACACACACCTTTTTACCACAGGTTTCATTTCATTTCATTTATTAAATATCTATACCACCCTTCATCTGGGGATTGCAGGGCAGTTTATAATATAAAAACGCAAAAATACATATAGTACCATAGTTAGTAACGAAAACAACATCCCCAGATAAAGGGAAATTACAACTTGTGGGAGAATGATCAACAAAATGTTTGCTCATGCTGAGGAAATCTGCAGAACGTTGTGATTATAGCCAATAATGAGTGGGGTCCATCAGTTTACATATTCCTAAGCTCCACTGGCTTCAGTTAAATTTGTGGGCAAGCTACTGTGTGCAGAATTTCAGCCAATAACCCATATACAAAAGGCCTACTCAACAGATATTTGAGTTGCTAAATGAAACTTTTTAATCTTCTTTCTAAGAGTACACATTAAAGATACCAGCAAGACGCCCTACTGGGATTCAGCAGAGTTTAATTTTTAATGATGTGTAATAGATCGGGTTCAGCTTCAGTACAAAGAAACATTCACAAAAAGCATCCCAAGTTGTCATTATCAACGATACAAATAGCAAACGCATTGAAGTCTGCTGGGATCTTGTTAGCCCACCTCTCAATGCATATTACAATAAAAGATCTTGCTGTTCTTGGGAACATGTTGTGTTCTGTTCCTGGTGTAGAACCTCAGCCCTACTTATTTATTATTTTAAGGCATCTCAACATAAAGGCTCCCCAAGGCAGCTTTCAAATTGTAAAACAAAAAGAAAATGAACCAAAATGTGCAGGTACAATTTAAACTGTTAAAGTCAGCAGCATAAAAGCAAGACCCAAAGGGATCTAAACTATTTTTTGCTAAAAGTAAAACAGCCGTTATCCATCATCTAAAAGAGAGGGGTGCAGACACCAGGCAACTATGTCCAGGGATGGCATTTAAGCAGTCAAGGGGCCACAGTAAAAAAGGCCCTGTCACTGGCAATACACAGGTAACATCTGAACATGGAGAAACACAGAACAGTTAGAACATACAAAAGTGCCTTCCACCAGGCTTTCAGAGAGAAATATTTCTCAGTCCTACCTGTGAATTAAGCATTAATAATGAGAAAGTGTGGTCTTTCAGATGACACGGGTCCCAAGTCATTTGGTGGCTTGTCCTGACTCAGAAGGAAGTCCCAATGAGTTCAGTGGAGCTTAGGTCCTAATGTCCACCCTAGGTAATGTTTTAAATTGCTGAGTCACAGTGTAGAGTCATAACCTCTGCCTCTCTAATCTACAACCAAAATAAAGCCTAAGTTCACATAACTGCATTTGTTCACATTCACCCCCCATTATTCTTGCCTCTCTCTTCCTTCCCTTCCCCATCTATTTAAATGGCCAGGTAACTTAAGGTTGCAAGCTCACAACCTGGAGAATGTGTGCATGCAAAGGATTCCAATCATTATATGCACTGTGTAGCAACACAAATATATATATGTGATCCCCTGTGATGAGTGATTGGTACAGTCTAGCTGAAGTAAAAAAACAAAAACAAAAATTAAATGGTTGAATGCTGTTGACAATCCAGGTTCTCTGTGCTAAATGCCACTGAATACCCTGGTGGTTTGCTGTTGTGTTGTGTGTCAGATCAGGAGCTAATGAGCAAATCTCCTGCAGGTTTCTGTTAGCCTGTCAGAAGTAACTAGCAAAAGCTGCAAATCTCTGAATTTGTTTCTCTTCCACCTGCAATTACTATCACTATTCAATAAGAGAAAATAGCAAGTTGGACTGTGCAGCAGTAGTTCTGCCTAAGTTAAGATGGATAGTCACAGATTTGGTCTGAGGAACCCCAAGATGTTACTGCTGGGGGACCTCAACATTCATGCAGAGACTGCCTTGACAGGGGTGGCTCAAGACTTCATGAACTGGACAGGAGGAGGGGAAACCAAGAGTGAGAGATTTTACTCGAACCTCTTTGTCAGGATCTGATCACTTCCTGCTGACTACTAGACTCACAGCAAGTGTTTCCCTATGCAAATGTGGGGAGCCCAGTTGGGATAGCCTATGCCAGGAGGCTTATGAAATCCACAGAGTCTCAGAGAGGCCTTGGGGAGTTTCTGATTGGCATGGCTGGCACCACTGTTGATGCCTGGGTCATTCTGCGAAATACATTGGTGAACTGGGTGGTTGCTGTGGTTACTCCTAAACACCCTCTTCCGCTGAACAGAGCCTGTTCAGCTCCTTGGTGTTCAGAAGACCTGAGGGCAATGAAGCAAAGAGCAAGATGGGAAGAGCTCCAGTGAATCTGAACGCTAATCAGAGCTCATTATCAAGCCTTATTAGTGGCTGTGATGACAGCAAAGAAGCAGATCTGTTCCGACACCATTGCATCCTCACAGTGCCATCCAATGGAACTTGTCCAGATAGTTGGAGCTCTTCTGCAGTTTGGCCCATCTGGTGATGCTAATGAACTCTCAGAAGCTTGCTGGGACATGTTTGCACAGCAATTTGAGGATAACATTTCTCACATTCACCATGGCTTGGATACGAAGTCCATCTATGAAAGTGTCCATAACTCCTTCTGGTGATGTTGGGTGAATTTTCATTTTTGAAGTCTGAAGATGTGGACAAATTGCTCAGAGAAGTGTGGCTCATGTCCTATCTGCTCCACCCATGCCCCTTTGACACGTTACACCAAATAGGTAGAGACTGTCCATCTGCCTTTAGGAGCAGGTAAATGTCTCCTTGAGGGAAGAAACAGTCCCATCTGCTTTAAAAGAGGCAGCAGGTTGACTTGCTTGATGAAATCTATCTTGAACCCAGAAGATCTTAATAATTATCAGTCAGTTGCTAACATGACAGGCAAATTCCCTGACAAATTAGTACAACAAAGCATGGCAAAGAGCACTTGTGGAAAAATTTAATAATAAAATAAAACTGGCACAAGGTTTGAAGCACACAAAAGGGACACAGGTGGCGCTGTGGGTTAAACCACCAAGCCTAGGACTTGCCGATCAGAAGGTCGGTGGTTTGAATCCCCGCAATGGGGTGAGCTCCTGCTGCTCTGTCCCTGCTCCTGCCAACCTAGCAGTTCAAAAGCACGTCAAAGCGCAAGTAGATAAATTGGTACACCTTTTAAAAATGAAAATAGAGCACTCCCCTTACATTATAAGTTTTAGTTTTAGTTAACTTAAACTATTTGTTGCCTTAAATAAAAATAAGTAGTCTGGGATAAGAACTTATATCATGCGTTTGTGATTTTGCATGTGTTGCCTAAACACCAGCTTCTGTGATAGGATTGGATATTTCATTATTGGTCTTTATTATGTGGTTATGTGTGAAAGAATATAATGAGGGGGTGGAATTAAGGGAAAGGATGGAGATGAGTTGCAAAAGCACTGATCCTTGTGTAAGCACAACTTAGTCAAATACAGCCCTGCTTCTCAAATAACCTACCTCGTAATATTGTCTGCCATCCTAAACTCCTTGGTGAAAGTGTGGGAATTCTAATCTGAAAAGCTATAATAGCAAACACAGAATACTGTGCACAGACAATTTGTGACATCTGGTATGTTGGTGACTTTTCAGTGGGTGTTCTTGTCAGTGTCACCCCCAAGAGATCTACACTGGCATTTCTGGTCATCTGACATTCGGATTACCTGAGCTCTGCATTTCCTAATTCATACAGAGTTAGCTCTGTTTGTTGTTTGTTTTCCCCTGGCCCTCGGCTATCAAAGGTTATCGCCCCAGCTGCTCTGCACTTACATAATGCCCAGCAGAACGCTGCTCTGCTCTCTCTGATTATGGATTAGTGTAATAATAATTGTGCATGCAAGACTGTAACAGCTGTGTGCTTTCCAGGGCTAGCACAGATTTCCTGGCTTGTTTTAAAACTACCTAGCAAAGCCGTGTAATCTGCCAGCTCCTCACAAACTGCCACCCCATCACAGCAGTCCAGCAACTTAAAGGGGAAGAACATTCATCCAGCATCTACACCCCCTGTAGCAGGACACCTTGAGCAGAATGATATATCTGCAGACCCTCCAAGCGCCCCTGTTTTCAGGGACAGCCCTGGATTTACAGAAGCTGCCCCGGTTTCTGATTTGATCCCAGAATGTCCCGCTTTTCCTTAGGACGTCCCTATTTTCATTTGAGAAATGTTGGAGGGTGTGGAGTTATTCATCCCCTGAGTCATCTGGAGGCAGCCCTGTTTAGGGAAGGTTTCAAATGTTTAATGTGGTACTGTATTTTTATATACAGTGGTACCTCAGGTTAAGAACTTAATTCGTTCCAGAGGTCCGTTCTTAACCTGAAATTGTTCTTAACCTGAGGCACCACTTTAGCTAATGGGGCCTCCCGCTGCTGCTGCTGCGCCGCTGGAGCACGATTTCTATTCTCTTCCTGAAGCAAAGTTCTTAACCCGAGGTACTATTTCTGGGTTAGCAGAGTCTGTAACCTGAAGTATATGTAACCCAAGGTACCACTGTATGCTGGAAGCCATCCAGATTGGCTGGGGCAACCCAATCAGATGGCCAAGGTATAAATATCATTGTTGTTGTTGTTCCTGCTGCTGCTGAATAGGATGCCCCTATTCTCATCAGAGAAATGTTGGAGGGTATGCATCTGCCCCAAACATAACCTGGTCAGGGGTACAAAATGTCGTGCTCAATATTAAATCAGAGGTAGGCAATATGATGCCCTCTGGATGTTGTGTAGACGACTACTGCCTCTGTCCTTGTCAGTATGGCCAACAGCCCAGGATGGTAGGAGTTGAAATCTGGAGGCGTTGTGGCTGTTCATTGTGTTAAATCAGGCAATGCTTTTTCTGAGCTTGGAACAATCATATGTTTTCATTGATATATCTACTGCATACGACATAGCGGTAGATATATCAGCTTGTGGGAGCAGCCTGATGAGTGGCCTTTTCCCCAGGTTGCTGTCATTGTTCTTCTTGCAGCAGCCGAACGCACACTCTCCAGGTGGAGCCGCCATGTATGAGGCCTCCAAATGAACGATACCCAGATGTGGTTCCAGCATGCTTACTTGCATGACCACGAGCACATAGCCCAGGGGCAGCCAACGGGGCGGCCTCCAGATATTTTGGACTACAAGGGTAACAGCCCCACCCAGTCAGTCTTTAGGCATGATGGGAATTCTAGTCCACAACATCGGATGGGGGTATAACAAGATGTTGGCTACCCCTTCCATAGCTCTTGCATGCTTCTAATGCAACACTGATGCTGAGGTGCCACTTGTGAGAAGCAGAGCCTCCACACATGAGATTGCCATAGATCCCATGACCTTGCCAACCATGCATAGAGCTGGTCCTCACAAATGCCAGATTGCTTCCTGACTGCAACCTCCAAATGCCCCTAAGGGCTCTTACAACATGAATTGGTGCCTGGAGACTCAATAAGTTAAGTTACTTTCGGGGGGGGGACATTGGGTCTGTGGTCTTACGAATTGTGATGATCGTGCAAGTTCTGGGCTGTAGCTATTTGATCCACGAGGACTCATGTTGTTGTTGTTTTTTGCAACTGCAGTAATAGCCATACCTAGCATTTATACCTAGTGTTTTAAGTGTCCCTTCCGCAAGGTAGGCCAGTGTTTACAACCCTCCATATTGCAGGGGATATGTGGCTGAGGCTGAAGCATAAGCCCTTACCAGATACGAGTCTGTGTAGGAATTAATTATACCACATTGCAGTGCAATGGTATAGTTAGGTGATTCCAGACTCCAGACTTAGGCTCTGGGAATTGCAGCTCTGTGAAGGGAACAGGGGTCTCCCAACAGCTCTCAGCACCTTTAACCAACCACGCTTCCCAGGATTCAGTGGGAGAAGTCATGACTATTTAAAGTGGTATGATACTGCTGTAAATGTCCCGTGTAGATGGGGCCTTTAATAGTCTTACAGCACCCCACCTCTTTAGACAGAAATATGTTTTTCTCCACTTGGAAATCAAAATGTGGTGAGCCACCCCTTGGGGCATTTGGGCTCTAAGCCCACTCATTCTGCTAAGTAAATGCCTGCTCCAAAGTCCTACCCTGATGACATCACTGTTGTGGTGACGGGCTCTGCCCCTACACCCACCCACCATGTTCTCCATGTTAGTTTTATCGAAACAATTCTACAAGCGGACACCTGTCTATTCATAGGCACGCCCCTGTGCATTCCTGCCTAGACTCTCTTTTCAGACACTGGGCTTGTTCATATGCTACACTGAACAAAGGCACAAGCTGTCTCTACTGCACATGTACAAGTGCTTTTGTGGAAAGGTGTACACCTGCTGATTTATTCACAGAGTGTACACAGAGACCAACCCTCCAACACTTCTCTGATGAAAATAGGGATGTCCCATTCCATAATGATAATTTTACCATTTATACCCCACAGATCTTACTGGGTTGCTTCTGCACAGCTTCCAACATATATAAAAACATAATAAAACATTTTAAAAAAAAACCTTCCCTATACAGGGTTGCCTTCAGATGGCTTAGGGGGTCAGATAACTCCATACCCTTCAACATTTCTCCAATGGAAATCGGAACGTACTAGGGAAAGTTGGGACATTCTGGGATCAAATCGGAAACCAAGACAGCTGCTGTAAATCTGGGACTGGAAAATCTGGAAAATAGGGACACTTGGAGGGTCTGAGAGACCGTATGTTCATGTGAATAACTGTACAATGTACCACTTGTGTATGGGTTGCATATGGAATGTGGACCTCTCTAGAGCCAGTGTGGTGTAGTGGTTAAGAGCGGTAGTCTTGTAATCCTGGGGAACCGGGTTCGCGTCTCCGCTCCTCCACATGCAGCTGCTGGGTGACCTTGGGCTAGTCACACTTCTTTGAAGTCTCTCAGCCCCACTCACCTCACAGAGTGTTTGTTGTGGGGGAGGAAGGGAAAGGAGAATGTTAGCCGCTTTGAGACTCCTTAAAAGGGAGTGAAAGGCGGGATATCAAATCCAAACTCTTCTTCTTCTTCTTCTTCTTCTTCTTCTTCTTCTTCTTCTTCTTCTACGGAGATGAACCATGAGGGTCACCATCTACAACATCAAATCCCTCACCTATGCACATTCATATGTATACATAGTTTCTGGAAACAGATGCAGCCTAAAGCCATTCATTGAGTTTGTCATGGGAGTGACCTTTGAATGAGAGAGTTCCCGCTCTGAGCCGCTATACCAACTGAGCTCTCATGAAACTCATCCAGCCAGGGTATGATTGGTGGGAACCGGACCAAATATTAACAATATGATAAAAACAGCACCAACATAACAAATGGAAAATAGATGACCCCCACAAAGGTGCTGGGTGCATGGCTGCCACCTTTTAAAACACCCACCCAGTATGCAGAAATTAAGCAGGTGTAGGAATTGTACAAATATTTGACAAAATAGCCAAAGCCATCACAAAAAAATAAAACACATAAAGCAGAATGAAATCAGAAACATGATGGGCAGAAATGGAAGCAGGTGTAGCTTTTCTCCATCCCCTCAATCTCCCTGTTGGGAAAAGCTACCCTTGCTTCCATTTCTGCCTGCCACATCTGCATCAGCACGGAAACTGAGCCAGTGCTAAAGTTGGCAACCTGGTTTGAGCCACACACTGCCCACCATATCTCCGCAGCCAAAATGAAACACCGGGGAGTTTTAAAAGGTAGATTCCTGAGTCAGATCAACACTGCAGCACTGCACAAGTCTCCGAGCCGTACTTGGGAACTGCCTTCTGCACTATGCAGCCAGTCTCTGCTGTGCAGTCCTCTCTCTCTCTCTCTCATTCACACACACACACACACACACACACACACACACACACTTTTGTGAAATGTGAGGAGTCACCTGATGTCCGTCAATGTTGTCTCCTCTTAAAGAGCAGGCAGTAAAACTCTTCCTTCTATGGAAGATTCCCTCCCTCTCTCAAAGGATAGCACGTTTATTTAAAACCATCGTCTGTGTATGGCTGCAGCTTGGGGTGCTAAACTGAACTACTTATTGCAGCACTGAAGATCTGAGGGACTTATTCACCTCCCCATCATCTTCTTCTTTCTTTCTTTCCTCTCTTGGAGGAGAGAGCATCTGTGCTCGCTGGACAATGCTTTCTCAGAAATGCTTGGGGTTTCTTTATTTCACTTTCTATCTGTGGGCAAACGTGTTATTCATCCTCCTTCAAGGTAAGTTGCTTTTATCTTGTGTCTCTCTCCTCACCCCCCAGCCTGCCCTATATTTCTCTTTAGACATTTATAATGCTGGTGATTAATCCTTTTGAATCCAGCTCAAAAGAAAAGATTGTTGTATGCGTGCTTTTTATTATTTGGAATGCTAGGTAGGTGACCCAAATACTTGGTTAAAGAGGCAGCTGTATTTATGAATGCAAAGTATGAGGTTTCTATATTCTATAATCTAGTTTAATTGAAGTGGGGGAGATGTGTCTATCTGGAAATAAGTTTGTTTATTTGTTATTTAATGTTACACTTCTACCCCCATCTTTTCTTCAAGGTGGGGTACACACTCTTTTATCTTCACAACAACCCTGTGAGGGTTAGGCAGAGATCCTGTCACAAAACAGCAAACACATGTGGCTATTTCAAAAGACGAAGTGGTTTTGTTTTGCGAGGGATTCTTGGCCTCTGTTTCTTCTACGCAGACTGAACATAGGAATCTAATCATTTGTTCATTTAGTTCAGTATTGCCAGCACTGGCTGGCAGCTGCTCTCCAGGGTTTCACTCAGGGGACACTGCCGGAAGATGGTAGGGGTTGAACCCTGACCTTCTACACACAAACCAGATGTTCTAACCACTAATCTGCTGCTAGAGAGGTACAAGCCTATGCACACCTCCTTGAGAGTAAACCCTATTAAACTCAGCAGAACTTACCTTTGAGCAAGGCTGCGTGGCATCTGACTGCAAATGGCACTTTGTGGATCGGGGCCACCTGGCAAGAGAAAGGGGAGGACAAGGACCAAGGGGGGGGGGGGAACAGACGGATTCTCATACCAAAGTGCTACAGTTTTTTCACAAACTGTTGTCGAGTCATGCTTGCCAAAACATGCAAGGCCCTCTTTTTGAGGCTGAATTTAAGACGAAGATCAATGCCGTTCTCACAGTTAGGGTGGCCCGATCTTGCTTCTCTGCCTTTAACAAAAACAGCGATGTGCACAAAAATTAACCTGGCAATGAAATGGGTAATGGAAAAGACTTTGCCTGCTTAATTTGATCAAGTCAGGCTGCTGTTGAAAACTTAGGATCAAGACTCTTTTTTTTTTAAAGCAACACTGAAATGTCAGCAAACCCACTTACAGCTCATGATTGTTAGCCAGCAATTCCCAAACTTTTTTTTCTTTTGCTACAGAGGCTGAGACTCAAGAAGTTGAGTTGTCAGCATTCTCACCACCCTCTCAAGAAAATGTTGTTTGCCTTTAACAGCAGCTTCTTCTCCAGACTATACAGTCATACCTCGGGTTATGAACGCTGTGGGTTGTGCGTTTTCAGGTTGCGGACCGTGCTGAACCCAGAAGTACCAGAACAGGTTACTTCCGAGTTTCAGTGGTCGCGCATTTGCAGAAGCACTAAATGGCATCACGCGCATGCGCAGAAGCGCCAACTCGCATCACGCGTGTGTGCAGACGCAGCGATTCAGGCTGCTAATGCTGCGGGTTGCGAACGCGCCTCCCGCACGGGTCACGTTCGCAACCCGAGGTATGACTGTACTTGCCAATTGACCCCCCAAATATTTGGCCTACTCCTTCCAAAGTACCATAATGTACAGAAACCAGCAGGTGAAGCTTTTCTCAGCGTGGAGATAGGCATTAACCCTTTTCAGATATGGTATTAACATGCTGAGGGGCAGTGAGGCAGCATTATATGGGCACCTAACTTCAATGCATACAGTTATAGGTGCAGAAGCACTTTCAGACCTTCTAAGGACTTACACAGAGGCCAGATACAAACATCCTTACTCTCCCTCTCCATGCGTTCATATAACATCTGAATAAAGTTACAGTCTCACTTGCTAATATGATGATAGCTGCCTCTTGGGGTTGTTTTTTTCCTAAATGGAAAGGTGGGGTGGGTGTTTCCCAAATAAATAATGTTACAAAAGTTGGGTGCCTCCCACTCTCTCTCTGCCAAACAGTGGCAAGAGCCCATGGGGTTCCAGGCATTCACTCAAGGTCTGTGGTCCTTTGGAAAACTGAGACATGGCGGAGGCTGCCGTAGCTTTAAGAAATATGGTTTATTCACCAATTTGCACCTTCAGTCTGCATAGAGGGAGTCCGGATCTTACAGTATGGTCATTTCAAGAGGGACTTGTACCACACAGCCCTGCACCCATAGAGTCCAAGGAATCTCTCCCAGCCAGCCTTCAGCCATCCTGCCCAAGATGGATCCCAGTCCTTCTTCCTTCTTCTTCCTCCCAACAACTCTTGCTCAAGACTCTCTTTTCCTGTCACCTCACACCCAGTTACCTTGGCAACCTTCCAAACCCCCAGTCTCTGCTCACACTTCATGGCAAAGGGGAAGGGCAGTTCTATTGCATTGCCAATGGCTCTCAATGGCCCTGTATTGTTCCTTAATGGCCCTAGCTTGGCCAAGTCATTTTGTACAGGCTAGCCCAGTAATTCCTCTGCAGCTTGTATTTCTCCCTTCACATGCCAAATGGTCAATAAATAATATTCCTGATAAAAGCACAGGACCCAGTGCCAGTAGAGTAGTTGGCTCTCCCATTTGCAAGTGAAGGAGGTGTTCCTTCAGTTACACAGGCCTTGAGGCATGTAGGGCTTTAAGGATAAGGCTGGATCGATGTGTGCTCCCAGACTGACACTGATCCATGAGAAGGAATGCAAACCTATCCAGGACAGTTTGCCTACCATCTCTCCAAACAAACGAAACCACCCAACATGCAACATCATCGGATGATACCGCTTCTGAGTAATCCATAGGCATGTGTGAACCCCGGGCAGTGCCGGATTTACGTATAAGCTAAACAAGCTATAGCTTAGGGCCCCACTCTCTTGGGAGCCCCCCAAAAAATTAAAGAAAAAAACTGGATGTACATTTCCAAAATATAAGATAAAAACAAATAAAATAAAACCTACATAGAGCAACAGTGTTTTGTGTTGTGTAGGCTCCTATGATGTAAGTAATGGGCCCCGCCTGCTAGCCTGCTCCCTAAAGTATCACTGGTTTGCTCATTTCTATATCAATTAAAAGTAAAGGTAAAGGGACACCTGACCATTAGGTCCAGTTGTGACCGACTCTGGGGTTGCGGCACTCATCTCGCTTTATTGGCTGAGGGAGCCGGCGTACAGCTTCCGGGTCATGTGGCCAGCATGACTAAGCCGCTTCTGGCAAACCAGAGCAGCGCACGGAAATGCCGTTTACCTTCCCGCCAGAGCGGTACCTATTTATCTACTTGCACTTTGACGTGCTTTCGAACTACTAGGTGGGCAGGAGCAGGGACTGAGCAACGGGAGCTCACCCCGTCGCGGGGATTTGAACTGATGACCTTCTGATCGGCAAGCCCTAAGCTCTGTGGTTTAACCCACAGTGCCACCTGTGTCCCTCTATATCAATTACTTTGATAAAATACACATTTTGTTATGTGCAAATGGCTTTAGATACCTATTACGTCCATAAATTACTGTATAGCATGTATTCAACACAAAAACAGTGACAATTTGTTGTTGAGAAAGGACAGCTGGACATCTAAAGGGCCCCATTACCTTCAGTAGCTTAGGGCCTCATCAAACCTAAATCCGATCCTGACCCCAGGCCACAGTTTAGCCAACCACGCCCATTGTGTGGCCAGTGTTATCGATCGTGATACTGTCACATGTAAGAATCCTTGGCCAGCCCTGTTGCCATGAATCCAGTTGTGTTTGTGTGAGAGAGACAGGTGCTCGCCAGGACCAAATCTCTCTGCTGCAGAATAATTCAGTGGCTTATCAGGCATTAATTCAGCATGCAGCAGTTGGTATTGTGGTGTGATTAAAACCTTTAAAGGGTATGAATGAATATTCAAATGTCTGGAGGCTTATCTTTTATTATTATTATTCCACTTTCTTGCCCCGTGTTCAGTGACTTCTTCCTTCTGCTATTTCCTTCCCTAGATGGCTTGGCATGCAAATCTGAAGAAAGGCTGTTTCACAAACTCTTCTCCCGTTACAACCAGTACATCAGACCTGTGGAAAACGTGTCAGATCCAGTTACAGTGTATTTTGAAGTGGCAATTACACAGCTTGCAAATGTGGTAAGGCTAAATGCGCAGTGCCGGCCAGATAGATAGGTGCTGTGCAATCCAAACCTCCTGGTCATAGAAGACTCACCCTTACCCAGGGGCTCCAGCACATAGATGAAAACCCTGGATGTGCAGTGCTCAGTTTGCTTGAGAATTTTCTCCATTCCCATCTTTGTGGTTCACGAAGTGCTCCATGTGTGCAATGGATCAGTTGAATTTTTCAACATTAAAAAATGAGGGGTGCTAAAAAGTTGTAGCATGATTTGGGAATTCCAAAGAAATTTTGCTTAAATTAATATAGCTTAGTAATAGATTATTTATTTTTATTTATACCCCACCCATCTAGCTAGGTTTCCCCAACCACTCTGGGTGGCTTAGTTTTGCTTGGTGTGTGTAGAATTGCAGAGAAATCATTAAAATCATCCTGGGGAGAAGGAGGAGGGCCAGGAGAAATGAGGCCAGCTGCTGAATCCTGAGAATCTCCTCCTGCTGCTGTGGTCAGTTCCCCTCCCACTCCCTGGTCTCCCAGAACACACAAGGGAAACAAAAAGAGGTATGGTTGCCATACATCCAGATTTTCCCAGACATACCCGGAATACCGCAGTCGGAAGCAGTGTCCGGGTGGAAATCGGGAAAATGCCCGGGAAAATCTGGACGTATATCAACCCATGTTGGCAGTGTTGTTTTTGCTGATTTTTCCTTAAAAATAGCTCAAAAACGTCTTTGTTTTTCCTTTTGCAATTTTGCCCAAAAGGCTCAACAACTTTTGTGTCCGGATTTTCACTTTTTGAAATGCAGTGGTACCTCGGGTTAAGTACTTAATTCATTCCGGAGGTCCGTTCTTAACCTGAAACTGTTCTTAACCTGAAGCACCACTTTAGCTAATGGGGCCTCCTGCTGCCGCCGCACCGCCGCTGCTCGATTTTTGTTCTCATCCTGAAGCAAAGTTCTTAACCTGAGGTACTATTTCTGGATTAGTGGAGTCTGTAACCTGAAGCGTCTGTAACCTGAAGCGTATGTAACCCAAGGTACCACTGTATGGCAAGCCTAAAAGAGCAGAGAGATTGGTTGCATGCATATGCAGTCTATTACTGCTGGGGGGACGGACCCTGAAGAGGCAGCTGTGGGAAGGCAGGGACCTTCAGCCCTCGCAATTGCCTCATTGGGGGCAAGACCTACTGGGAAGAGTTGATGGGATCAGTAGGCCTGCACTGCCTTTGTTTTCTTTGAATAGTTAACTTCACTGACACCATCTTTTTTATCACTGACCTACACCTGACTCAGGATCTTGACAGATATAGAAAAGGAGGAGGTTATTATACATGTTAAGAGCATAACACCTGCCTTGCTGGATCAATCCAAAAGTCTGCCTAGTCCTGCATCCTGCATCCAACAGTAACTAGCCAGATACCTTTGCCAGTTCCCAAGCATGACCTGAAGGCAACAGAAAAACTTTGTGGGTACCCAGAGTTTAGAGATATATTGCCTCTGAAAATGGCATGGCTAATGATGGTGTAGTGGTTAAGAGTGGTGGACTCGTAATCTGGTGAACCGGGTTGGCTTCCCCGCTCCTCTGCATGCAGCTGCTGGGTGACCTTGGGCTAGTCACACTCCTCTGAAGTCTCTCAGCCTCACTCACCTAACAGAGTGTTTGTTGTGGGGGAGGAAGGGAAAGGAGAATGTTAGCCGCTTTGAGACTCCTTAAGGGGAGTGAAAGGTGGGATATCAAGTCCAAACTCTTCTTCTTGATAATAGACCTACCCTCCACAAATGTGCCTGATCTCTCCTGCCTGCAATCAGGAGGGCACATGAAAGCCTCTGAGATTGCTTCCCATATCTCCGTCTGCACCCTAAGAGACTGTGTGAAGCAGCCCCATGACACAACTGAAGGAGTAAATCATTTGCCCTCTTCTGTCTCTAGGATGAAGTCAATCAGATTATGGAAACCAATCTATGGCTGCGACATGTAAGTGGATATTTGTGCGCTAGGGTGTAATTCACAATAGTGCTGGGCTTCAAAGTTATGGTTGGGATGGCTCCAAAACAGTTCCTGGGATGAGGAAGCAGGAATCTATTGTGAGGGGGGATCTTGCTGTCACAACATCCATAGTATTACCACTCATAGATTACTGTGGTGTTTATTATTATCACTATTATTTTGGTTTATTATCTGTCCTACACCCAAGGGTCCCAGTATGAGTTACAAAAATTTGAAATACAGTCTGTGAGCCACCCTGAGTTCTTATGATAAAGAGCTGTATATTAATCAAATAAATTATTATTACTATTATTATTATTATTACTATTATTATTATTATTATTATTATTATTATTATTATTAACTGATTTTATTATGTATGGTATATCCTTGTTGTATACTGCTTAGACACTATGGTATAAAGTGGTACATAAATTATTAAAATAGAATAAAACTAAATAAAAATATATGAAGTTATTCTATTATATCTTCATAACAATAATAATATAATTTATTGTTTACACCCTGCCCATCTGGCTGGGTTTCCCCAGCCACTTTGGGCGGCTCTCAACAGAATATTAAAAATACAATAAAACTTCAAACATTAAAAACTTCCCTAAACAGGGTTGCCTTCAGATGTCTTCTAAAAGTCTGATAGTTGTTTATTTCCTTGACATCTGATGGGTGCGTGTTCCACAGGGCGGGCGCCACTGCCAGGAAGGCCCTCTGTCTGGATGTCTAACACTGTTGTCTAAGGCAACACAGTGACATTCATGTTCAAGTGGTGTTTGAGCAGAAGAAGAGCTTGCTGCATAAGGCCACTAGCTCATCAAGTTCAGCATCTTGTTCTCAAAGTGGCCAACCAGATGCCTGTGGGGATACCGAAAGCAGGACCTAAGTGCAGCAGCACTTGGCCCACCTGTGATTCCCGGCAAATGGCATTCAGAGACAGTGGAGGTAGAACATAGCCATCATGCCCAAAATCCAATCTCAGACATAGCCATCATGCCCAAAATCCACTCTTGCTAAACAAAGAGGCTTTGGGTGAAGGAAGAAATATCTACAAAAGCCCTGAAAATCAAGCTGCAGGTGAAGGGTGAATTTTCTAGGATCCAAAAACTAGTTTTTTCTCTCTTTTAGATTTGGAACGACTACAAACTGAGGTGGAATCCAATGGAATACGAAGGGATTGAGTTTATCCGTGTGCCAGCGGATAAAATATGGAAACCTGATATTGTGTTATACAACAAGTATGAACTCTAGTTCCTCATCATTTTACAGCTTTTAAAATATATATATATAATCAAAACCAAACCAAATCCTTCTGTATTAATATTGCATGGTACAACTTAAGACTGCCTTGTGTTTGCATTTCCAGTGCCGTTGGAGATTTCCAGGTCGAAGGGCGGACCAAAGCTCTTCTCAAATATGATGGTACCATCACATGGACGCCACCCGCCATCTTTAAAAGCTCCTGCCCCATGGATATTACTTTCTTCCCCTTCGATCACCAAAACTGCTCCCTGAAATTTGGGTCGTGGACTTACGACAAAGCTAAAATTGACCTTCTAATTGTTGGCTCCAAAGTGGATATGAACGACCTTTGGGAGAATAACGAATGGGAAATAGTTGATGCTTCTGGCTATAAACACGATATCAAGTACAACTGCTGTGAGGAGATCTACACCGACATCACCTACTCGTTTTATATCCGAAGGTTGCCCATGTTCTACACCATTAATCTGATCATCCCCTGCCTATTCATTTCATTCCTAACTGTACTGGTTTTCTACCTTCCATCTGACTGTGGAGAGAAAGTGACCCTTTGCATCTCTGTCCTACTTTCTTTGACCGTGTTCCTGTTGGTAATCACAGAAACAATCCCCTCTACCTCTCTGGTAATCCCTCTGGTAGGAGAATACCTGCTGTTCACCATGATATTTGTGACTCTCTCTATCGTTGTCACGGTCTTTGTACTGAACATCCACTACAGGACTCCGATGACTCACACGATGCCCAAGTGGGTGAAAACCGTTTTCCTCCGTCTCCTGCCAAAAGTCCTGATGATGAAGAGACCTATCCAGAAACACATCGAAGCCCAGCCTAAGAAAACCAAGAAAAATGGTGGCGCTAAATCCAGCAAGCAAAAGGCCGATGACCCAGGGGAAGCGAAAGTCTACGGTGAGCACAGATGCTGCCACTGCGACAAACCCAGTGAACCGTCCACGGGTAAGAAAAGGAGACCAAGCCACCAGTCGGCTAAATGGGGGGCTGAGCAAGCAGAATACTCCCCTGAGGTCAAAGAAGTAATTAGCAGTGTCCAGTTCATCGCAGAAAACATGAGGAGTCAGAATGAGACCAAAGAGGTAAGCATTCTGGTGTCTTGAGAATGAATTTGTATCTGAGAACCAGCAGCTGAGTTATAGAAGTCAGTCTTCCCCAACACAGTGCCCTCCAGCTGTTGCTATAACTATAACTTCCATCATGCTTGACCATCAGCCAGGGTGGCTGTGTCTGATGGGAGTTATAGTCCAACAACAGCTGGACAGCACCTGGTATTGGTCAAAAGTCCTCAAAAGTCCGCAGTATACCTGAAGGAGCATCTCCACCCCCATCGTTCAGCCCAAACATTGAAGTCCAGCTCTGAGGGCCTTCTGGTGGTTCCCTCACTGCGAGAAGTGAGGTTACAGGGAACCAGGCAGAGGGCCTTCTCAGTAGTGGCGCCCGCCCTGTGGAATGCCCTCCCATCAGATGTCAAGGAAATAAACAACTATCTGACTTTTAGAAGATATCTGAAGGCAGCCCTGTTTAGAGAAGTTTTTAATGTTTGATATTTTATTGCGTTTTTAATATTCTGTTGGGAGCCACCCAGATGGGTGGTGTATAAATAAATTATTATTGTTATCATCATCATCATCATCAATAAATTTGGTGCATAACACAAGCAGTGGCAGAAGGGTCAAGACCTTGGTTGGTGCTAGCCCTGGTGCCATGTAAGTTCTCAAGGAAAATGGTGAAGGCCTTTTTCCAGAACAAACAGTGACACTCCCTGAAATGAAAAGCAGCTCCTTCTGAACTCCAGTGTAGCTCTGTAGAACTCCAGGAGAGAGGGGAAGCATTGCTAAATGGGTACATGCCCAGTGTCACACTGGCGAGCAGGCACCGATATCAGCAGAAAGGGTAGTTCCTCAGCGGAATGAGGCTCAAGGGGTGCTGTCTCTGGGGATTTTTGATCAGGGGCCCCTGGTCCAAGGGGCACCTGACTGACAGACTCTGGCTTGGTGCCGGGGCCTAGTCCTGAATTTAGAGCACCTCCACAGTTTGCACCAGTGGTGTACCTGATCCAGTTGATTCTTAGGAACATGGGAAGCTGGCTAATGCCTGTTAGCAGAGGCACTTAAATAAAGCTGATGGAGGCTGTGTACACACACACAGAGAGAGAGAGAGAGAGAGAGAGAGAGAGAGAGAGAGAATGAATGAATCCTGGGAACAATACCAAGTCAGGCCATTGGTCCATCTAGGTCAATATTATCTATGTTGACTGGTAGCAGTTCTCCAAGGGTTCAGATATGAGTCTTTTCCCAGACCTACCTCATAGGTAAGGTAAAGGTACCCCTGCCCGTACGGGCCAGTCTTGACAGACTCTGGGGTTGTGCGCCCATCTCACTTAAGAGGCCAGGGGCCAGCGCTGTCCGGAGACACTTCCGGGTCACGTAGCCAGCGTGACATCGCTGCTCTGGCCAGAGCCAGAGCCAGAGCCAGAGCCGCACACAGAAACGCCGTTTACCTTCCCGCTGGTAAGCGGTCCCTATTTATCTACTTGCACCCGGAGGTGCTTTCGAACTACTAGGTTGGCAGGCGCTGGGACCGAGCAGCGGGAGCGCACCCCGCCGCAGGGATTCGAACTGCCGACCTTTCGATCGGCAAGCCCTAGGCGCTGAGGCTTTAACCCACAGCGCCACCTGCGTCCCTCCGACCTACCTCATAACCTCCAACATTTCTCTGATGAAAATAGGGACGTCCTGTTCCATTATTATTGTTATCATCATCATCATCATCATTAATACCCCACCCATCTGATCAGGTTGCCCAGACACTCTGGACGGCTTCCAACATACATAAAGACATAATAAAACATTAAACATTACAAAAAGCTTCCCTCTACAGGGCTGCCTTCAGATGTCTTCTAAAGGTTGTATAGTTACTTATCTCCTTGGCTTGGGACTCGCTTAACTCAATACCCTCCAGCATTTCTCCAATGAAAATAGGGACGTCCCAAGGGAAAGCGGGACATTCCAGGATCAAATCAGAAACCAGGATAGCTTCTGTAAATCTGGGACTGTCCCTGGAAAATAAGGACACTTGGAGGGTGTGCTACCTGTTAATGCTGCGGGTTGACCCTGGGACCTTCTGTATGACAAGCAGACGTGCCGTGACTGAACTACAGCCCTTCCTCTTCTTCCTCAGAGTCCTGGCTGTCGCTGATTTCCAGGCTCATGTCATAACAGTAGTCTTCCAGTGTCTAAGAACTGCTGCCGCCATTTATTTTACCTCAGAGCCCTTGCTATAATATGAAGGTGCTTCCATCTCCCACCTTCCCCAGATCCCATCTGTCTTGTGTACTTAGGCTAGAAGCATTTTGGCGTCTTTCTGAGAATGTGGCAGCACCACGGGGATGTTAATCTCAGTAGGATCCTTGAACAGCTGTTGTAATGTAAATAATGTAATTACTATGGGAGCTGTTGAGGGAAGAAAGCTCCCTACGGTTTCAACAGAAATGAAGACTGCACCTCAGGGAACAAGCCTGTGATTTTATGTGGGCAGCACTGCAATGGTTATCCATACCAGGAAAGCTTTTCCATTTTAGAAAGGAAAAAAGAATCTAATGCAAGTGCGAACATGTTCCCTTTTCCTTCAGCCTTCAGCCCTGGGCTCTCTGGTCCTCAGGGCTCTTGTGGTCTCCCTAACACAGGGCCCCCTCTCCCCACTGAAATTAGGTTGAAGAAGCATTCTGTTAGTGCCAATAGAATAGGCTGTGTTGTGTGCTTGATTGCAGCATGTGTGTGGTACCCACAATAGTCTCTCTCTGGTTTTGCAAATGGACCACGGGCCCAGAAAGGTTGGCAACCCCTGTTGTACTGTATTGAAGAGGGATCTGTTGAAGAGAGAAAGAAAGAAAGAAAGAAAGAAAGAAAGAAAGGAGAGAGAGAGAGAGAGAGAGAGAGAGAGAGAGAGAGAGAGAGTGTGTATCCTGGGAACAATACCAAGTCAGGCCATCTAGGACTAGGTCATGGGTAGGCAAACTAAGGCCCGGGGACCGGATCCAGCCCAATCGCCTTCTAAATCTGGCCTGTGAACAGTCTGGGAATCAGCGTGTTTTTACAAGAGTAGAATGTGTCCTTTTATTTAAAATGCATCTCTGGGTTATTTGTGGGGCATAGGAATTCGTTCTTTTTTTTTTTTTCAAAATATAGTGCAGCCCCCCACAAGGTCTGATGGACAGTGGACCAGGCCCCTGCTGAAAAAGTTTGCTGATCCCTGTCTAGGTCAATGTTATCTTTGTTGACTGGCAATAGTTCTCCAAGGGTTCAAATATGAGTCTTTTCCCAGACCTGCCTCATAACCTCCAACATTTCTCTGATGAAAATAGGGACGTCCTATTCCATCATCATCATTTTATTATTTATACCCCACCCATCTGACCAGGTTGCCCCAGACACTCTGGATCTGTCCCTCTGCCTCTCCCCTGTTGCATATGGGCATAACTATTAACAAATTATTAAATAGTCTTATTAAATAGTCGCATGACTCACCGTTGGCCCACCTACTCCTCCTGCACCGCTGTTCCAGTGCTAGCATGAGAGGCACTGTCCATTGACTGCGTTTGGCAAGCTTGCAACATTTTGCCCCAGTATGTAGTTACCTGCACACTGGGATAATGCCACTTTGCCAGGCTTGAGGTGAAAAAAACAGTGCCTTTTTGATATCAGCAACCATTGTACCAATCTCCAGCTTCATCTCATACTTATTTGTATGTCTAGCAATCCACAAACCCAATACTAATGACAGGGGCGAAAGACTAGTGTTTAGCAGGTCTAGAAGAAGTGCCCATTTCAGGTTTTAGGGGTCCTTGGGCAAAGTGTCCTCAGTAAATTCCCTCCTTGGGAGCTCTCCACTTCCCTGGCACTCTTTCCACTGCCCAGTCACTCACCTCTTCCTCTAGGCCCAGTTTGTACCACTTTCCGGAGGGAAAGGAAAAAGCTTGCAGCAGCTCCTCCTCCTCCTCTATCCTCTCACTGCTTGCTCACTTTGAGTGGGCAGGTGAACAAGCAGAAGCAGCAAGAAGGTGGAGTATCAGGTCTAGGAAGCTCTGGGATTAAGCAGTCAACGAACTGCTAGGAATGGGTTTCAGGAGGTCTCTGGCATTGCCAATCCCTATACACTGGCCATCCTGGAAGCAAAGGTTCAGGTGTGAAGATGGGCACCTAGTGATAAGCAGCAACCAGCAAAACTCCTTCAATTATTATTATTATTATTATTATTATTATTATTATTATTATTATTATTATTTATTATTATTATTATTTGTACCCCGCCCATCTGGCTGGGTTTCCCCAGCCATTCTGGGCGGCTTCCAACAAAGATGAAAAATACACTAAAATGTCACATATTAAAAACTTCCCTGCACAGAGCTGCCTTCAGAGGTCTTCTGAATGTCAGGTAGTTGTTTATCGCTTTGACATCTGATGGGAGGGCGTTCCACAGGGCGGGCGCCACTACCAAGAAGGCCCTCTGCCTGGTTCCCTGTAACTTGGCTTCTCGCAGTGAGGGAACTGCCAGAAGGCCCTCGGAGCTGGACCTCAGTGTCCAGGCAGAATGATGGGGGAGGAGACGCTCCTTCAGATATACTGGACCGAGGCTGTTTAGGGCTTTAAAGGTCAGCACCAACACTTTGAATTGTGCTCAGAAACGTACTGGGAGCCAATGTAGGTCTTTCAAGACTGGTGTTATATGGTCTCAGCGGCCGCTCCCAGTCACCAGTCTAGCTGCCGCGTTCTGGATTAGTTGTAGTTTCCGGGTCACCTTCAAAGGTAGCCCCACGTAGAGTGCATTGCAGTAGTCCAAGCGGAAGATAACCAGAGCATGCACCACTCTGGCGAGACAGTCTGCGGGCTGATTGTGTGGGGATTTTGCTGCTAGTTAAATAACACTGTTTTGTGGGGCCATCTCTGTAAGTAAACAAACGGGAACAACAGCTTTTAAAAATGGGACTCAGCAATTATGCTAATAGGTTTGCGTATTTAAATGGATAAATATTTCATGCTTAGCAGGGTATCATTTTCTTTGGCATGAAGACACTGAATATGCACTTAGAAGTTCTACAGAAATGGAGGCCCTCGTCCCAGGGTGGTGGTCAATCAATGTAGCCCTATTGAATTCTGTAGAGCTGTGCTGATGCAAGGGAACAAAGGAGCTGTCTTGAAAGGGAGCCAAAAGACAAACATAGGGTTGAACTGGAGCTTTGGGGGCAAGCCTGGATTAACCATTATGCTAAGTAAGCTACAGTGTAGGGTCCCAGCCAGTTTGGGGTCTTTGCCTGTAGTGGAATTACTGGAAAGCTTCCTAATGCAGAGAGAGGATGGCCATCTTCCATCTTGCTCTTTCCACTGAGCTCTTTGAAGAGTGCACTGTAATAAAACGGAACAGTAGCTGTACTTCCTGGAAGAGGGAAATTGACATTACTGGTAGCCCTGGGAACAAGATAACAGGCAGACATTTTATGACCAAATGGAGGCCTGAAATTCCTGCTGATTTATTGTCCAAAGTTGTTCCAAGAGATCAACACTGTACCTATGTACAGGACCTGGGTTTGTACTGAGATTGTACTGACACACTGCCCGGTGGTGTTCACAGAAAGGGGGAGGATGTTAGGTTTCTGTTTGTGCCACTGTGCAGTGCTTGGAGTCACAAGACTCTTTTTACATTCCAGAGATTCCAGACTGTTGGAAGTCTCACGGGAGACGGATGTTGATATTACTGGTTTTAGTTTCTTTGTTCCAGTTGCCTCTCTACTTTCACAGAGAGAGGATGTATGTTTTATTTCTGTCTGCATAGTTAGAAATAAAACTCTTAGCAATGTAGCTCATATTTCTCGTCTTCCGCATGCTGCTTGTATACTCTGTGTAATGGTAACGTCCCTGGAGCCTCATCAAAGGCTCAGGTCATTTATCACTGTTGGAGGGCTTGGCCGGAGGAATAGCTTGGCCGAACGCAAGTTCCGACACAAACATGGACCTTTGAGTGATTTCATCTGTATTCCCAGTTGTCATTACCAAACATGAGTGTGGGTCTGAGTGGACTTAGCAGGAAGCATGAAAGCAGGAGGTTTTAGTCAGCCATATCTCACTCAGTTGTCAAGCTGATGCCACAATAAATTAATTAGTCTTGAAGGTCCTGGGGGACTGGTTTTGTGTGCATTTAGCATTCTTCATCCAAGTGGCTCTCCAGTAAAACTAGTGGCAATCAGGTTTAAAGAGAATGTCATTTATGTATAAGTCCAGGGCTCTAAAATATAGTTCACAATCCTCTAATAACCCCTTTGCCAATGTGGTGCTCTCCAGATGTTTTGGGGTTACTTGTTCCCATCAGCCACAGCTGTGTCGGCTGGGGCTGAGGAAAGTTGTAGTCCAAAACATCTGGAAGGCACCAGGTTGGGGAAGGCTTCCTGAAAAGGACATTGCTGTTCAGCTTTGTTTGGACCTCTAAATCATGCACACTTTCTCTCTGCTGGTCTAAAACAACTAAAGATGGAAGATGTCTGATGCTTTCCTTAAAGAAAGTTTCCTAATACAATTATTCCAAAATGGGCATAGCATTGGTCCTGAAGTCAGCATGGTTTCAGCTAAGCTTCTAGAATTCAGTGATACTAGGACATGTCAGCGCTTCACAATGCTCCAGTTTCATGCGCATCTTCACAAGACAAAAGCTGGAAAATGTCACAATTGAATGGGCAAAACACTTCTTTCAGCAGAACCTCAAACTGATAATGTTTTATTACCTGGGGAAAGCTGAATTGTGTCTAAACCTGGCACATTAAATATGATATGTCTTCTTGTGTGTTTACAGGTGGAAGATGACTGGAAATACGTTGCCATGGTAATTGACAGAGTGTTCCTGTGGGTGTTCATAATTCTCTGTGTATTTGGGACTGCAGGATTATTCCTACAGCCCCTGATAGCAGACACATAATTCACTGACTGTTCAAGTTTTGCTCTACGTGTACCTTTCAGTTTTATATTCAAGTCATCCTCCTGCAGTAGAATGTCTGCTTTCACCTCAGGTCAAAAGAGCAAAGTTTTCTTCTTTATTTCTATTGGCTTTCGCATTTTCCACCCTCAGGGAACCTTGTCCACATTGGCTTGCTCATTGAGGAACCTTTGCACATCTGCTATGGAACCCTGACTTGTTGTAAATGATTCTAGAGTGTGCAGCTCATTCATACCCATTGAGCACTGAGTGGGCTTATTGGCCAGCTCAGCATTCTCCACTGGTGAACAAGAAGTATGTTCTGGAGCATATCAACTGCTCCACTATGGCCGCACATTGCTTCTACACTAGGAACGAATGGTTCCTGGTAAGCTTCCAGGGAACCCTGTTTGAAAATTATTGGACAAAGCTGGTCCACACAATGTAATTAAGCAACATGCCTCATTCTCATCTCTAATAAAAAGTAGATTAGAATTTTTTTAAAGTGGCTCATTTGTAGGCTCTTGGTGCATTGTTTCTTTGAAGAAACTAGTTCAAGGTGAGCCAAACAAGAACCAGCTTGAGCAAGCATGGCTATATGATTAGGAGAAAATGTTCCCAGCCATCCTATTTCCACATTTGCAGGCATTTTTCAAAATCCATTGGAGATGTGTCATCCATCCTCCATGAGAGCTCATCTGAACTTCCACTTGTGCCAGTTGACCCCCTCCTTTCCAAAGGAAGAACTGCCCTTTAGTGATAGATTGGAACAAATGGCAATCTGGAGAAAACCCAAATTGCCATTTGCTCTGATTCAGCGCTAAAGAGCAGTTTCCCTGCCCCAGGGGAAAACAGTGGGACAAGAGGAAATATGGAGGAGTCCTAACAAAATAAAATAAAGTGTGCTAGTCAGCCTAAGGAAGCTACCCACACAATATTAATTGTTTGTGACTGTTGACTGTTTTGGAATCACGTTCTTCTGTGGTTGTAAACATTGCAAAATGCTTCTAACTGGCCTAACAGGATTCTGAGACACACTAATGGCATGATTCCTTGGAGGCAAATTATGTTGTTGTTGTTTAGTCGTTTAGTCATGTCCGACTCTTCGTGACCCCATGGACCAGAGCACGCCAGGCACTCCAGTTTATTTTCCCACCAGCAACACACAAGCAGAACAGGTAGACTGTCCATTACAAGAACAAGGCGAATTATAACCACGGAGCAAAAACCAGTCACGTCTGTTTATGAGCTTTGCCTTAAATGTATGTCCATGTGCTCCTTTTTGTTATGGTTAAGCTTGATATACAGAAGGAATTTTAACTTACTAATTTATTACTCTTGCCAATATTTTCTGAATACCCATTATATCATATGGGGGAAAGGGGGGAGGCTCATTTCAGTTCTCCAAGCATTTGGAAGTTCCAAGAGGTGAGTTTGGTTGGGGTTTTTTTAAATGAAGTCAATTTCCTGCTGATGGGAAGAGAGCCCTGAAGACTTACAGAAGCCTGCTAATTTGCAAACATGCAAAGAGAGAGTGTTGGAAGGAAGTAGACTCCTAAAGCAATCAGCAGAACCACTAGTCCTAAAGGTAAAAAGGTAAAGGTACCCCTGCCCGTACGGGCCAGTCTTGACAGACTCTGGGGTTGTGCGCCCATCTCACTCAAGAGGCCAGGGGCCAGCGCTGTCCGGAGACACTTCCGGGTCACATGGCCAGCGTGACATCACTGCTCTGGCGAGCCAGAGCCGCACACGGAAACGCCGTTTACCTTCCCGCTGGTAAGCGGTCCCTATTTATCTACTTGCACCCGGGGGTGCTTTCGAGCTGCTAGGTTGGCAGGCGCTGGGACCGAGCAGCGGGAGCGCACCCCGCCGCGGGGATTCGAACTGCCGACCTTTCGATCGGCAAGCCCTAGGCGCTGAGGCTTTTACCCACAGCGCCACCCGCGTCCCTACCACTAGTCCTACAAGCCCCCAAAGAGCAGCACAGCTCAAGGCTCCTTCATCATCAGCCAATGGTTGCAAATCACAGCTCACTTACTCAGCCTTGCTTTTTGTGTGCCCAAATTCAAGCCAGTTTATTTTCCCACCAGCAACACACAAGCAGAACAGGTAGACTGTCCATTACAAGAACATCTGCAACTCTCAGCTCCCACAAAGGAAACACCATTGATCATTTCCGACTCTTAGCATGCAAACAAAAGATGGCTGCTCCTACATGTACGGTATATATGTCTGTGGGAAAGCAGCCCCACATTAGCTTGGTCAATGGCTAGATTCACCTATAGGGACCTGTCTTTATTCTATATCCTTGGGGAATATGCATGAGGATGTTGTACAGCAGGACTAGACAGAAAGTAGATTAGGATCTACTGGCAGAATGGGAGTGATTCGCAGTAGGCTGATAACTTTTTAGAAACTCCCATTTAAAAAAAAATAGCAACAGCAAAAAGGTGTCCCCTGCCTCCCCACCCCCACCCCACTTTGCAAAAGAAAGAAAGAACAATGGTTGTTATCTGGTGTGTAGTAACTCAGATGTCAATTCCATACATTATATAGGAAGGCTATCCCTCTCATGGGGTACTGTAGGTAACAGAATCATCCTGTAGGTAATTCTGCAATGGCCACTGTCCCCACCTACCACCCTGAGTCATTATTTTGTACCTAACTTAACTGGCAGAGAGGGACGCAGGTGACACTGCGGGTTAAACCACAGAGCCTAGGGCTTGCCAGTCAGAAGATTGGTGGTTTGAATCCCCGCAACGGGGTGAGCTCCTGTTGCTCGGTCCCTGCTTCTGCCAACCTAGCAGTTCAAAAGCACATCAAAGTGCAAGTAGATAAATAGGTACCACTCCTGCGGGAAGGTAAACTGCATTTCCGTGCGCTGCTCTGGTTTGCCAGAAGCGGCTTGGTCATGCTGGCCACATGACCCGGAAGCTGTACACCGGCTCCCTCGGCCAATAAAGCGAGATGAGCGCCGCAACCCCAGAGTTGACTGCGACTGGACCTAATGGTCAGGGGTCCCTTTACCCTTTACCTTTAGCTGGCAGATCTTGTGGGGGCCAGAAAAAACATGAAGTAGCTTGTGCATGCCTGAAGTCCCACGATGGTTGCGCTAGACCAGTGTCAGGGACTGATAAGGAGTATAGACAGGGAACGATGTTGTGGTTTGCATCCTACACTCTGCTTATTCTTCCAGTGTAGTTAAAATGACACTAGTACCATTACTTGCTTATGCGGGAGAAACCTGAAATGTATTAAGCACGCAATAGGCATCTCTCTATATATTACACACACGGTGGCTGCAATCCAGCACAGACTTAGAAATGATAACGAATGGTTTTACATGTGCCTAACAATGTGCTGAGTTTATGGTGACCAATGCAGTTCTGACTTTCATGATTTCCTCCATTCTTGGTGTTTGTTGTTTTGTTTGGAATATGTTTGCATTTTTCTACAATATGTCACATATTTAAGTAGCTTCAAATAAAAAAAAATAAAAGCAGTTTATTACGTATTCACATTATTTAAAATAGCTGTGCCGTTTTCTGCTTTAAAATTCTAGGAACGCATTCACACTAACCACTTTTTAAAAAATGCAAGCATGGCTGAGATTCGCACCCAAAAGGCCATGCTTGCTGGGGCTGATGGAAGTTGTAGTCCAAAATATCTGGAGGGCACCAGGTTAGGGGAGGATGTTATAGGATTATGCACAGTTGGGCTGGAGTGATACCTTTTCCTTAGTTCATAATCAGCCAGTGTTTTGCTGGTTCAATCAGAAAAACTATATTGTGTCAGATAATAGGATGGGTGATACCCACTCTATATGGCTTTTCCCCCCCATGGAAACTCCCTAGTTACAGTGGTACATCAGGATGTGAACAGGATCCGTTCCGGAGCCCCGTTCACATCCTGAACATAACGTAAGACGCGGCGTGCGCGGGTTGCGTTTCGCCACTTCTGCGCATGCACATGACGTCATTTTGAGCATCTGCGCATGCGTGAGCGGCGAAACCCGGAAGTAACACCTCCGTTACTTCCAGGTCGCCGCAGAGCGCAACCCGAATGCGCTCAACCTGAAGTGTATTTATCCCGAGGTATGACTGTATAATTTAGTGATATTCCATTTAAACTCCCCAAATAAATTGGCCTTTCAATATATAAAAAATATAGCCAGATTCCTGCTTACTTTGACCCTATGAGCATGACAGTTTTATATTGCTTTTCATCACTGAGTTACAGTTTCTTCTGAAGAATCCTGGGAATTATAGGTTGGTGAGGGTGCTGAAGATGATCTATTGGGGATCCTGGGGTGCCTGTCTCACCCTCAACGATCTATGAGGTGGTAGAATGGACTGTACCACAGCGAACTGCATGCAGGGGAGACACTATTTCTGAATGCCCTTCCACATATATTACATTAAGTAGCTAATTAACACTGATGGGTGAATGTGTCCAGCCTAGCTCTCTCCCCCTGCTGTGCTACTTATTTTTGCTGGAAGCAAATTTTTCTTAAGGAGCATTCAAATATGTGGTTTCCCCCACCTGCCTTATGATGTGGTGAGGTCCATTCTCCCACCTCAGGTTTCTATCACACTGTGTGTGTAGATGGAGCCCATAATTCCCAGGCTTCTTTGGAAGAAGCCGTGGCTAAGTGTATCGTGCCAATCTAAATGTAGCTCCTAGTTTAAAGCTGTAGGCCTGTGATGCCCTTTGCAGAAGAGGAACGGTAGGTCTGGAATTCTGAAGGCCATAGATATAAGCTTGGATCTTAATCACTGCAATAACCGAGATACTGTGGGGCCTTCTGTTTGAGCAGGCGGAAGCATAAGACTATTGTCTCTTTTAGGAATGACTGTGTGCAATCTGAGGTGTCAAACTGCTGTAAGTTTTAGATTTGTTGAGGAAATTCCACAAGATGGATGATCTTAAAAATATATCTCAAGTCTCGTGACCATAAAATTAGATCAAATCATTGGTTAATCAGCCCCAGCTTTTTAATTAAATCACTGCTGATTGCTTAGAGATTTGACTTAATTAAATTAAGATGCTGTGGAAGAATTTCACACCATTTTGCTGTTTCAGAGAGGCTGTTTTGAGTTAACCCTGCCCTGCTCAAGTTTTTTTACTAATGTAGCTTAAGGTCCTTAAACTTATCTCAGTGGAGTTTCATGTGCCCACCTACCTAGGTTTCCCTCTACCTGAAACCCTCCAGATGTTTAAGACTACAATTCCCATTAGCCCTGAACTTTGGCTATGCTGGGAGAGAGGTGCACGAGGTTGGAGAAGATTGGTTGACACCACTGAGGACCTGACTACTGGAATGTAGGGTTCACACTTTTGTGTATGGGTAGTGCTCACTGGAAGGACAGATCCTGAAGCTGAGGCTCCAATACTTTGGCCACCACGTGAGAAGAGAAGACTCCCTGGAAAAGTCCCTGATGCTGGAAAAGATGGAGGGCACAAGGAGAAGGGAATGACAGAGGACGAGATGGCTGGACAGTGTTTTTGAAGCTACCAGCATGAGTTTGACCAAACTGTGGGAGGCAGTGGAAGACAGGAGTGCCTGGCGTGCTCTGGTCCATGGGGTCATGAAGAGTCGGACACGACTAAACGACTAAACAACAACAATGCAACATCCTGACTGATGGCTGCCATGTTTTATTTACCCTGCTGCTGTTGCCTACTATGCTTCATGTTACTGTGTGGGGTGTGGATGTTTCACAGCTAACAGTTATTTCACAAAATGTAGGCCCCTTTGCTTATTATAACGCAAAGAAAAGCGGGATGTGCATTTATTTCATCCAGGATTCTGCACACAGTTTCTTCTAAGCACTGTGAAATTAGAGGCGGCATCTGAAATTGAACATTAGATATCAAAAGAGAATAGCAAAGATGGTCTGGAGAGCAGCCATGCACCTGGGACTGGCCGTATGTGGGGCAAGTGGCAATGTCACACTCTGCTCACGCTGATGCTCCACAAGGACAGAGGGGGAAAGAATTATATGAAAATTAGCCCTGAGCAGTTGGCTGCCTTGGAATGTCCTTTCTACCTATTTTTAGAACTCAGCCGCAGCCTTTCCCCACTGCTAAGTTTCACCACCACCACCAGTTCTTTGTCGACACACAAAAACAACACTCTCCGTCTCATGAGTCATTATTACTTTTATTCATTATGTTTACACCCGTGCACGGTTCTTGCCTGCGACAACAATCTAGCATCCAAAGCTGCTCACATACAGGACAAATAGGTTTTCTAGCACGTTGTGACATTTTACTTTTTACTTCCTGCGCTAGGGTTGAGCCTAGGGGGTGCAGAGTGAACACAGAGCGGAAAGCAATTTCCTTAGTGGACTATTTCGCCCCAGTATATATGCTCTTTACCAGATGGAGCAATGCTGCGAACCTCAAGGCTTGCATGCTGCATGCACGATTTGTGTCAAATTTCATTTTTGGTCTCAGAATAGCTTGGTGGGTACTTGGCACTTGTTTCCTTTTAAAAATAAAATTTAAAAAACATGGATGGGGCGTTTTAATTATAAACTGAGCACACTAGACAAGTTCTACTCCAATCTTTGGTCTTTTGTACTGTAAAATTCCTGTATGTGGACCTGGACGCCATACCCTCCAACATTTCTCCAATGGGAACAGGGGCATCCTAAGGAAAAACGGGACATTCCAGGATCAAATTAGAAACTGGGATGGCTTCTGTAAATCTAGGACTATCCCTGGAAAATAGAGACACTTGGAAGGTCTGGAACAACCCCAAGGGCTGCTTGGCCTTCCTATCTGTGTGCATGCTTGTCTACTATTGCGACATCTAGGGTTCCTTTTGTGCCAAAAATTGAACTAAGTAGCAGCAGCATGCAGTACGGTTGGAGGGGACTGAGCCCAGCTGATGCTTTTCACTAGCATGGAACTGGATTGCAAAGCGATGTCTACAAGACCTGGCAGCTCCTTGGCTGTTGTTTACTGCTGCCAAGCAGATTAGCTCACCACCGAAGCCTTGTGTGACCGGCTTCACAGTTAGGCTGCAAACAGGCAATCGCAGATGGAGAGCAATGGAAGCATGGTCTCCTTCAACAGTATGCCACCCCCCAACTCTAGCACTGGTCAATTTACAAGGATAATGGGGGTGGGCAGCCTCACTTTAAAGGTGAGAGAAAGTAGTGCATTTATTTTCTCCAGCACCTGTTTTTAAAGCACTACCAATGGAATACGTTCACATTTTCATGTCCTTAAAAAACGTTTTTTAAAAATATCTTTCCAGGCAGCTCTAAGCTACTCCAGATACTGTGCTACTCATCATGGGAACCATCACAACCGTCACACCAAAATGAGCACAGTATTCTTCTGGGGGTACTACTAGGAGCTGGCACTGGTTTCATCCAGTGATGCTTGACGAGCTACAGAAACTTGCAAAAACCCCTTGGATCGGAGTCTGTGATAGTGTAGGAAGAAATAAACATGTGTGCCCCACATAATGTCAACTCCACCATTACCCTCCCAACCTGGAAAGTTATACCAGTAATCTGAATTCAGCAGAGACGAGGAACCTCAGGCCAGCAAGTCAAATGCAGGCTTCCATCCGGCCCTCAGGCTACATCTTCAGCCGCCCTGCCCTAGGACCTCCTTGCTTGCCTGGAATGTGCCTTGAACTATGAAAATACCTCTTGCTGGTCTGGATGGAGGAGACTGAGATTTGGGTAAATATCAAAGCACCTGACTTTTGCAAGGTTAGAATGTAAGAGTTGTATGCACTGATCTGCCTACTTCCCCCCCCCCCGGCCCCATCCACCCCCTGGTATGTGGCCCCCATAAGGTTCCCCATGAAAATATGTGGCTCTTGGGGGTGAAAGAAATCCAAAGAGGTAGGAAATCCACATGTGTAAAAACAAAAAACACCAGTCAAAGGCCTGCAAGTCTCCAGTGGCAACAGAGATACATATGCCCTTGCTGGGCTCGTTGGCAAGTCTTACTCATATCTCTCTCCAGCATGATTCATTGCTTAAAACGTGGCAAAAGCTTCCAGAAATTGAGGGGCACCAAGAACAGATGTAAGACTTGGGCAAACCAAAAGGAGGAATGAAGAATGGCTTTCAAAACTGAAAATAGATAGGAGATGTCACTCATAATGACAGGTCACTTGAGTGGTATGCATAAATATACATGTAAACTCAGTTATTAATTGTTATATATAGATATAGATATATAATATCTGTGCTTATTATACTTACTCTTCATAAAGCTTATGCACAAGTGGCTTATGCCTTTATATATTATTCAACATCTTTAAAAACACATTTAGTGCAACAAATACACAGAGACCTCACCTTTCTGCATACAATTTGCATAAAATGGAATATGTACATTTAAGTGCTGAAACCAAGTTTGAATATGGCTGAATAAAATTATGCAAGGTCTACTGATGCAGATCTTTTAGGACTAACATGTTTTTATGTTTCATATAGATATCTATAAAATCTTCCCAGTGTCAAAGATATATTGCTGTATTAATAATTTTGGACATGATTTAAAAATAAAAACAAAACTTTCAAAATAGGGTGCATCTATGCCACTGACAAAATGGTTTGCTGGGCATTCTCTAGTCTTTCAAGTGCTTGGGGACAGAGAAGTGTTAGGGACTCCTCACAGATAATCCCCAACACAACACACTACAAGTCCAAGGATTCTTTGGTTTTGCAACAGTTTAAACTGATGCAAAATCGATATGTTTGTGGTCTACATAGGTCTGGCTTATGTGCTTGAATACATAGAGGCTGATCATTCAATGGCGACTGTATCTGTATTAGCTGATAAACACCCACAGATACAGAATTGGATGTCTTCATTTGTCCAACAATTTGAAAGGCTAACAGTGCCATCCTATGGTTATCTACTCAGAAGTAAATGCAATTTAGTTCACAGGACTTTCAGGTAAGCGAGCATAGGATTCAGCCTTAAAAGTTGATTGGAGGGTACAATAATCAACAATACCAATTGCCACCAGTGGCAGTGTCGTTTCCAGTTCAGTATGCACCTGTGTTGACTCTGAGTCTATTCAGTTCCTTCCTTCCTTCCTTCCTTCCTTCCTTCCTTCCTTCCTTCCTTCCTTCCTTCTGCAGATTCCCATGTTCTTATTTCTAGACAATACTGCTTCCACTTTGCAACCATGCCTTTAAAGCGGGAGTAAATATAAGAACAGAGCCCATCACAGACACCACCAAAAATAGCCATAGGAAGATACGGTCAAGGACCTGAGCTACAAACTTCCAGTCTTGCACCACCTAGAAAAGAAAATTATGGCCATGAGTTTCACAAGTATTTTGCACAATTGAAGAGCTGCTTTGAAATACGCTTGGAATTTAGTTATCAATTTGTATAACAATTAAGTTTATCATGAACAGTTCTCTCAAAGTTTCTGCCTTTCAAAAAAAACACCACTCCCTGTGGCCTTGGATATTTATAAATGAATATAAATGGCATTTTTAGCTAGCATAAACCATAAGACAAGTCAGGTGCAAACAATCACTTTTTAACTATCTAACGGGATAGATAAAAGGTGAAACATGGCTCACTCATGGATATGAGCCAATTTCAAGTAGACCATCTAGGATTAAGCAAATGCTGGGCTAGGGGACTCTTGGCCTGATTCTGCACACACAGTCAGCCTACCTTTTTTGGACTAGAATCCCCATGTTGACTTAGTGTGACTGATACGGCCTCAGCCCAGTGTACCTGAAGGAGCGTCTCCACCCCATTGTTCATCCCGGATACTGAGGTCCAGCTCTGAGGGCCTTCTGGCAGTTCCCTCACTGCAAGAAGTGAGGTTGCAGGGAACCAGGCAGAGGGCCTTCTCGGTAGTGGCGCCCACCCTGTGGAACACCCTCCCATCAGATGTCAAGGAAATAAACAACTATTTGACTTTTAGAAGACATCTGAAGGCAGCCCTGTTTAGGGAAGTTTTTAATGTTGGATATTTTATTGTGTTTTTAATATTCTGTTGGGAGCCACCTAGAATGGCTGGGGAAACTCAGCCAGATGGGTGGGGTATAAATAATAATAAATGTTGATGATGATGATTATACCTGCCTGTTTTTGAACTAACATACCTGCCTAATAAAGTGTTCCTTTTTCACGTGCCCAGAGATATACTTTATGGAATCAGCAGCCTTTTCCAGGAAGGCAATCACAATTTTTTCTCCGTCTTTGAATTGTTTGTGTTTATGTTTCCTCGTCGGCTTTTCTTTCCGTGTCCCTTTGGGATCAGAGAATGAATAGCGATCTACATGTCCTTTCATGCAGAGCAGCCTGGGGAGTTTTTGAAGGAACAGCCTCTTCACCCAAGGAGCCATCGGGTGGTAGGTGGCGGAAGAACGATGGTGCACGTTGATTACAAAAACCGTCACGATGATGGACAAGGTGACAAAAATCATGATGAACAGCAAGTACTCGCCAATCAAAGGGATGACTTTGGAGGAAGAGGGGATGATTTCTTCAATGACTAAGAGAAAAACAGTAAGGGAGACTAAAACCGAGGTGGACAGCGAGAGTTTTTCTCCCTCATCAGAAGGCAAGTAGAAAACAAGCACAGTCAAGAAAGATAATCCCAGACATGGGATGATTAAGAAGAGAGTGTAAAATAATGGCAGTCGTCTTAAAACAAAAGAATAGGTAATGAAAGGGTAGGAATACAATCCGTCTTTTCGGTTTCCCTTCATCCCCTTGGCATTTAGGATTTCCCATTCTCCATTATCAAAAAAATCCGTCCTGTCCACATTTTCATCGACTAAAATTAGGTCCACCATGTTGCCATCGTAGGTCCACGATCCGAATTTCATTGAGCAATTCTGTCGGTCGAATGGGAAGAAGGTGACGTCCATAGTGCAGGAACTTTTATAACTGGCTGGAGGAGTCCAGACTACTATCCCATTGTATTTGACTATTGCTTTTGTCATCAAGGAACCTTCAAAGCGCCCATCAGCACTGGAAAGGGGAGAGTAGGGAAGAAAAACTATTTGAATAGTGTTTCCAAGCTGCTGTTTCCAATTCTTTTTCTTATATTCTGATTTTGCTTCCCATCGCTTTGGTAGATGGTAGACAGGTATGTAATCATAAACAGGTTGCAATAAATTGTTCCATGTTTCAGCAGCCTTTTAGTACTTATTCATCCATTGATTCCAGATGTTCGTAATCTGCCTTTCACCCACAAGCTCCCAAGGCAGCAACATTAAAACCACCATTACTAATAAATAAAACAAAAATTGCTCAACAATATAAAATTCATTACTGAATTGAGTCCTAGGTTTACTGGTAGAGACAGAGCATTTTGGAAATATGCTTTTGTTCTCTCCAGGGCTACTGAATGACCAAATAGGGGCAAATGTTTGTGGTGACTGTAAAAATTGGGAGGTTATACTGCTGGGCCTCTCCCCAAGATTTTACTCCATGTCTATAACACCCTCCCCTTCTCAAGGTCCTGGCACAGCCCACCCCAACTTGCTGGTCCCCTAATGACATGCCTACTGTAAGCCCTTGGAAGAGAAGGAGAATAGGACCATGTTTTGGGCTAGAAAAGAGGTGGAGAAAGCAAGGGTAATAATCTACTATTCTCCTATAGCCACTAGCTCTAAGTAACTTCAAATACATATGTACACATTCTTCTGTCTTGCTACTGTTCCTACCCACCCACCCATTTTGTAGGTCAAATTTTTGACTATAAGCTCCTTGAGCAGGCATGGCCAAATGTGGCCCTCCAGCTGTTTTGGGACTACAATTCCCATCATCCCTGACCACTGGTCCTCTTAGCTAGGGATGATGGGAGTTGTAGTCCCAAAACAGCTGGAGGGCCAAAGTTTGGCTATGCCTGTCCTTGAGGCTTAGATCTGTCTTTTTGCTAATGTCTTTTGGCCCTCCACATTTTACTGAATGCTGACTCCTAACAGCCCCAGAAAGTGTGGCTAATAATCTTGGCCGATTGAGAGTTTGAGTTCAGTAAAATCTGGAGGTTCACCACACCTGCTTCATACAGTACACAGATGTTGCTATACAAAGAACATAAATTATCTGCCTTTCAGCTTCTCTCCTGAGACCCCTGCACACAAGTACGAAAAGTACTATAAAAAATGAGTGTCGAGATCTGTATACTCACTTTTCAAACAAAACAATATCTGGGAGCCAGAGAGATTCAGATGGAACTCGAATCGCGGTGATTCCACCATAGTCCTCCGGATTCCAGCACAATTTTTGGTCAATCCATTCCTGCAATAATCAGCAAAAGCACCACTGTTGCTTGGTCAGTTTCACAACAAGCTGAATACTCTAAGGAACCAAATTAGAATAATTCTGTAGCATCCATCAGCTTCAAAGATGTCCCAATCATGAATCCAGTTTCAGCCCACAGAAGCACATATTACAGTTGCCATCAAACACGATCCACAGAATTTCACAGAAACCAGACAGGCCAAACCTGGGAAGGGGGTCTCTGTCCTGAATATTCACCTCAATTTTTAATGAAAAATTCCTTCCAGCAAATCCAGTTTAGGAACATAGGAAGCTTATTTCTTAAATTAAACTTAAGGAAGGAAACGAATACAGAGCAGAAATCTTCCTTATGTCAAGTCCACCACCTAAGTACTGTCTGTGCTGGGTGTTAGCAATTCCCAAAAGTTTCAGACGGGAGTCTTCCACAGCCCTACATGAACCTATTAGGTACTGAAGAACCTGGGAAATGTTGCGTGCAGTAGTAGTCTACTACTAAGCAATCAACTCCTTGAAAGATTCCATCAACAGTGTCTCCGAAAAATTTTACACATCACTTGGGAAGGCAGGCAAACTAATACCAGTGTACTGGAAGAAGCAAAGATCACCAGTGTCGAAGCAATGATTCTTCAGCATCTACTTCGTTGGACTGGTCATGTTGTGCAGATGCCTGATTATCATCTTCCAAAGCAACTACTCTATTCCGAACTTAAAAATGGAAATCGTAATGCTGGTGGTCAACAAAAGAGATTTAAAGACTCTCTCAAGGCAAATCTCAAAAAATGTAGTAGAGACACTGACAATTGGGAAACACTGACGGCGAGCACTCCATTTGGAGAACAGCCTTTACCAAAAGTGACATGGGCTTTGGAGACCCCTGAACTCAGGACGAAAGGGAGAAACGTGCTAAGAGGAAGGCACACTTGGCAAACCCCCACCGTGATCAACTCCCACCCAGAAACCTATCTCCCCACTGTGGAAGGACGTGTGGATCCAAAATTGGCCTCCATAGTCACTTATAGACTGATTGTTAAAACCATGTTTATGGAAGACAATCTTACTAGGCTACAAGTGATCGCCAAAGAAGAAGAAGAACTAAGCAACGGTTGCTTGCTTTCAGCATCCCTGCCACAGTGCCCTAAGTCTTTACCATCCATTAGTTATGAAAATATAGGGGGAATGTGTGGCTGATATCCTACCCAGTAGCCAAGAAAGAAGTAAACTTGCCTTCATCTCCCAGCGTTCTGATCAATGAATGTGAAGTCACTAGCTCAGGGGTACATCAACTGCTTTGCATGTAGAAGGCCCCGTGTACAATCCATGGCGCCCCCAGGTAGGACTGGGAGAGAGAGTCCTCTCTGAAATCCCGGAGAGTCGCTGTCTGTCAGAGCAGACAGTACTAAGCTAAATGAGCCTATGTTCTGACTTGGTATAAGGTGGTTTCCTATGTTCCTATGAAGATTAACAAACACTTTGACACTTTGAATTAAGTTTGAATGAAATAAGTCACTAAAAACCTACAGGACTGCTTACATTTAGGTTTGGGTTGCTTCATGTTGAGTTATGGCACTGTGGGTTAAACCACAGAGCCTAGGGCTTGCTGATCAGAAGGTCGGCGGTTCGAATCCCCGCGACGGGGTGAGCTCCTGTTGCTCAGTCCCTGCTCCTGCCAACCTAGCAGTTCAAAAGCACATCAAAGTGCAAGTAGATAAATAGGTACCGCTCCGGTGGGAAGGTAAACGCCATTTCCGTGCGCTGCTCCGGTTCGCCAGAAGCAGCTTAGTCATGCTGGCCACATGACCCGGAAGCTGTACGCCGGCTCCCTCGGCCAATAAAGCGAGATGAGTGCCACAACCCCAGAGTCAGTCACGACTGGACCTAATGGTCAGGGGTCCCTTTACCTTTACTTACCACCACCCTTAGTATGTCTTTTGGCCTCAGGCACAGCATAAAAAATTCTGGTTATGTTACAGCCACACAATTGCTTCAGCGCATACCTGCACATGTGGCTAAAACTCATCATAAGGCAGTTTTAAAGACATGGCTACTGAGTGCTAACACATTAGTTGGAAGGCCCTCGACCAGCAGGGCTCTATGATTTTTGTGTGGACATGCTAGAGATCTCCCAGGCAAAACAAGATATATTGAGGCAACAAGTACCATCGAGACCAGAGTTTCCCAAACTTGGGTCTCCAGATGTTGTTGGATTACAACCCCCATGATCCCATCATGATGGGAACTGTAGTCCCAAAATAAGCTGGAGATCCAAGTTTGGAAAACCCTGATCTAGACCTTTGAGCCTGAAGCATAGTTAATCACAGCTCTTTTTCACAAGTGCAAGACACAAAAATCCATGAATCAGATGGACCATCTGAATGTCTGTCTTTCAAAAAAAATTAAAAACTATTATATATTTATTGCTACTACTACTATTCTCTGCTGCTTAGCCTTTAACAGCATCTTGATCTGCAGGCATTAGCAGGTATAATGCTTATTTCTCTGCTGTTGTGCAAAGCTTCCCAGATGATTTGGAGAGCTCAAAGTGCTCTTAAAGGCTCAAGAGCAAGCCAAGTCACTTTTTTCTGGTCAACTGACCACCATATGTTGACGTCATGTTGCAGTGGATAAACCAGGCTATCTGAGTAGCATCATGCTTACAGTAATAATCAAAGGAAAGGAAAGCACCTCTCCCCTTATATTTATTATTTATAAGTTTTTAGGTTGCGCTGCGGGAATGCAAGAGAAGGAAGAATGTGTGAGCTTACTAAAATCAATATCAGCAATGAAAGCATCTTCCTGTAGAGAGTTCAGGGACAGGACTCTTACAAGATCCTCCCTTCTGCAAAAAAAAACACCTCATGATACTTCTGAGTAGTTATGGATTTCTCAAATACACTATTCTGGGTGTGGGGAAGGTGTGAGGTCAGTAGACTAAATTTAGTGCTCTCTTTACCCCAGGTGAGGGGAACCCTTGGGCCTGCAGAAGCTACTGAACTACAATTCCCATCATTCCTGGCCACTGGCTGCACTTGCTGAGGTTGATGGGAGCTGTAGTTCAGCAACACCTGGAGGGTCAAACGTTCTCTACCTCTGGCCTATTGCCTTTGCATTGCTTGGGCCAGGCAATGCTGAGTTGAAAATTAAACATTTGCTTCTCTCTTTCCTTTTCTAGCAACAGGAAGTAATGAGCACACAATAACCTGTAACCGGGCACAACCTTGTGACAGTGTCGTTAGAAGAGGTAGAAGAAGAGTTTGGATTTGATAACCCGCTTTATCACTACTCGAAGGAGTCTCAAAGCAGCTCACAAACTCCTTTCCCTTCCTCCCCCACAACAAACACTCTGTGAGGTGAGTGAGGCTGAGAGACTTCAGAGAAGTGTGACTGGCCCAAGGTCACTCAGCAGCTGCATCTGGAGGAGCAGAGACGCGAACCCGGTTCACCAGATTACGAGTCTACCACTCCTAACCACTACACCACACAGGTAGCCTGATTGTATGCAAACTTTTTCAGAAATATGTCCCACTCTGCATCTTGAACCTTCTCCCCAGGGCTGGCCCAAGATAGTTGGCTGCCTGAGTCGAAAGACAAGATGGCACCACTCCCTACGCCATGTGGTGAACTCGACTGGAGGGAATTTTACTTCAACACTGGCATCATTGCACATGGCAGCAGTGGGCTAGTTCAGGGGGTGCAGAACAGGTCGTGTGGCTCAGACACCTGCTCTCCAACAGAAGGAAATGGCTGGCAGGGTCGCTGCCATTGCCATCAAACTTTACAGTCACCTAATTTTGCCTGATAGTAGGGTCGGCCCTGCCTTTATTGCTATTTCTCTGCTCGCATTTATTTGCTTGCATTTATAGGGCTTCCCACATACACATGTAGACATACACAAACACATAGTGCTCAAAAGTTGTGTTTACCTGCATTTTGAACCACATTGGTGGAAGCCACTTGGGCAACAATTTAGAATGGTGAAATAGCAAGTGCAAAAAAAAGGGTTAAGCATCCCTCCTTTCACTGCTTCTCCTCTCAAAATCCTAGCCCTGAGTGTATGTTTGTTTTTAAGGTCAACATTAAGCTCTGCTCCACAGATTTGCCTGCAACATGCAGTTAGACCCTCAGTTTCTCAATTTCCTATCATTATTCCTAGTTAAGCTGCTCTGTATAATGTACTCAAATCATCTTCCTCTTTAATGCTTACACACTTCAGATGCTAATAATCAATTATACTCTTCAAGTAGCTGACACATCTTTAACTCTTTCCATTACTTTCCATTGTGCCTCTTTCTTCAAGACTTCTACATTTACTTTTGTGCTCTTCTCTGTGGACAGGTTTACCCTTATTTTAAGGACCACAACGAATTATTGTGGTTATGGATTCATCTACAACAACAGTTCTTCTGAGGGGCAAACTATACATTATGTTAGGTGCTTTACTTTTAAGTGCATGGTTGCCTTACACAAATTGCCTAGCAATTGGCGGGGGGATGGGACATTATTATTTTTTTTTTTTATAAAAGATTTTTATTAATTTCCAATTTTTTAACAGAAACAAAAAACAACAAAAGAAACAGACAAACAAAAAACTCATGTTTTCATAACCTTATTTTCATAACCCTCTTTTCCCGGACTTCCCCATACCTTTCCCTTTTTGCATCCTTAATTTAGTACCATTATTCAGCAACCTATCTTGCCCAATTAAATATAAATTTATCCTCTTTCTCTATTCCACCCTTAATTTTAAACCCAATTATCGCTGCAATTCTACGTCTTCTTTTCCCTCAGCATTTTAACACTCCTCAGTTTTATAATAATTCTTAAGATACATCTTAAATTTCTTCCAATCTTCTTCCACAGTCTCTTTCTCTTGGTCGCGGATTCTGCCGGTCATTTCTGCCAGTCCCATAGGGACATTAACCCTTTATCCCCATTGTGATTCCAATCTATATTAGGCCCCTCCCATCTCTTGCAGTCTTCATTAGGGGGAAACTCTCATTCACTTCAATGCAAAATTTCCCCCTCTATGCAAACTGCAAGTGCAGGGCCCCCAATATGGATAGGGATCATAGCAGTAAGCAGAGGGTTAAATCTCTCCCTCCTGCCCCCACACTATGGTTCCCCCTCAGCTCAAGGGGACCATGCTGTAAAAAACAAAAACAAAAAAATCCAAGGCACATAAAGGCACAGGTAGGTGGCTAACACGAGTTTGGCCCAACCATGAGACAAGATGAGGTGACCACCACAGGCGGCAGAATTCACAAGGATTGCAGATCTGGCCTTCAAGGAACACATAGCCCATTCCTTGGAAGCCAGATCTGCCTACTCCTCAGCAACCCCCCTCAATGCCTCCTGTACAGTGGCCTTTTGGAGGCGCTGCTCGTGTCTTCCCGTCCTTGTTCCTGACGTAGATTTTTATTCCCTCCATGTTCCCTGGCAGGGGGGAAGCCATCTTGTGGTTCACCTCAGGTTCCAAAATGTCTTGGGCCAGCCCTGGGATAATGCAAGATGTAGTTACGGTAGGTTCTCAGCATGTGGACTGGGAATTCCCCAGAGACTGTGTGGAAAAGTCACAATCTTCCAGACCCTGTCAGGAGGCAAGAACGGTCACCCATTTTGCTGGCCGCTTGAAGAGCAGCTTAGTATGAATCACTGAGCAACAGCAGCACATTCCAATATATGAGCAGCAACTTGCAGCTTAACCCCGCTCCCCGTTTTGTCTTTTTACATTGACTGAAGAAAGCTTTTGTTGATCAGATGATATTGCCAATCACCCTTGTGCCCTCTAAGAGAGAAAGAATAGTCCCCAAGGGCTGCTGTGGTCTGCCTTGCCAAGACAGTAAGCCAAGGGTATGTTTACACGCCTTATCCTGGGGTACAAGTTGAGCTGCAGTCAGGCACGTAAGGAGCCAGGGAGCACTTCAGAAAGTGAGATTCTGGTTTATTTTGAATCCTGGTGGCTCACCCCAGCCCCAGTTCAGCAAGCCCAGAGGCAAAGATTTGGCAGAAGGAGAAGCAAAAACTTAATAGTCACTCTACAGATTAATTTGTAAGCAAATTAAAATTGATTTAGGTTAAATACGAATAATTCAAGTGTTTCTCAGTCGCCACCACTCATTTACCTGGAAACTGGAGGGCAGGGGTAGACATTGATGTCTTAACTGAGCCTCTGGGTGACTGTAGAATAGTTCCTGTGTGACTGATTGTTTTCCTTAAATCGCCATACATGAAAGGATGAGTAACATTTCCAAAATGAGAGCTGAAAATTCAAGGACGGGGATTGACAAGTCCCTGTGAAGAACAGGACACTATAGCTGTTCCCTCTACTCCATGGCTCTGGCCCTGTTTCACAGTCCTGGTGGGATATATCCAAACTGGTGCAAGGCAGAAAGAAGGCTGTTGCTTCAGCAGATCTTTCCCTCCCCACCCCAAGCTGTGCACAGGGAAGGGGTTTCAGCCCACAGAGAAATATTTTTGGCTGACAGGAACCAGCATGGCCACTGCAGCGAGTTCTCTGCTGAACCTTTTAAAAGAATTTAAGCTGATGGCAAAACTCAACTGATTTGATTAAGTAGCTTTCTACACAGCTTCCTGGCTGGATCATACTGCCCAAGGACTGTTACAGATTGCCCTATCACAGGTGCAGGGGACCTTTGGCTCTCAAGATGTTGCCGAACTATAATCCTATTATTTCTGGCCATTGGCCATGCTTCATGGGGGTGATGAGAGTATGACCAATGACCAGGAGTGGTGGGATTGTAGTTCGACAACATCTGGGGAGCCAAAGAATCCCCACACCTACCCTAAGATATGAGAAGAGGGAGAGAGTGGTGACTGGCTTGGACTTAAGGGGACAGTGCACTAATAATAATAATAATAATAATAATAATAATAATAATAATAATATTTTACAGTGGTACCTCGGGTTACATACGCTTCAGGTTACATACTCCGCTAACCCAGAAATAGTGCTTCAGGTTAAGAACTTTGCTTCAGGATGAGAACAGAAATCATGCTCCGGCGGCGTGGCAGCAGCAGGAGGCCCCATTAGCTAAAGTGGTGCTTCAGGTTAAGAACAGTTTCAGGTTAAGTACGAACCTCCGGAAAGATTTAAGTACTTAACCCGAGGTTCCACTGTAATTATATCCTGCCCTCCCCAGCCAAAGCCGGGCTCAGAGCGGCTAACAACAGTAAAAATAGCACAGTTTACATAAAATCACAGTCAATTAATTGAAATACATTCTAAAATCAGTTCAGAATCAAATTAATGGCAACCATTGGGCTAGATTACAGAAGTAGAGAAGGGGTCAGACTGTGCCTTGGCCAAAGGGCTGGTGGAACAGCTCTGTCTTGCAGGCCCTGCGGAAAGATATCAAGTCCCGTAGGGCCCTAGTCTCTTGTGACAGAGCATTCCACCAGATCAGGGCCACGGCCGAAAAAGCCCTGGCTCTGGTTGAGGCCAGCCTAACCTTCCTGTGGCCCGGGATCTCCAAGATGTTTTTATTTGAAGACCGTAAGGTCCTCTGTGGGACATACCAGGAGAGGCGGTCCCGTACGTACGAGGTACACTCAGAGGGGAATTTAAGGGAGCATGAGCAGTTTGCCTGCACTGGGCGCCAAGCTGAGAGGGCACCGCAGGGGACACAGCAACAATGATGAACAACAGGAGGTGGGAGGAGGCAGGGGTCCATCAAATTTTGGTGTTGCACAGGCCACCACTGACATTTCAAAGCCCAAAGTCCACCACTGATTCACTATGCCATCATCAACATCATCATCATCATGCCCCAACCACTCTGGGTGGCTTCCACCACATATAACAACTTAATAAAACATCAAACATTTAAAACTTCCTGAATGCAACACATTCGGGCCATCTCAAATCAGTATGACCTTCTTTTCCACTGTAAACCATGCTCAAAGAGGTCACGATATCAGGAAAAAGCTTACATCATAAAACACGTTGGGAAAACTCACAATTACTAGATATTAACCAAATGTAAACAGCCATGTGTACAATAATAAGCTAAACAAAACTTATAATATTAACAAATACACGTTGTGTGTGTGTGTGTGTGTGTGTGTGTGTGTGTGTGTTTATTAAAAAAACAAACCTCAGCTAATAAACTCAATCTGTCCCTAGGCATTAGCTTTTCTTTTAAAAAAAGAAAAAAACAGCTGAGGAGATGAAGTGTTAATAAACATAGCACAACACCATATGTCTTCCCATAGCAAACTCCGAGTTATCCTGAAGAAATCATGTATATGCTCCAATGCTTTCTATTTACCCAGTCCCAAGGAAACAGCTTCCATATAAAAGCCAGTTGCTGACATCTCTCCCTTGATCACACTCTAACTTTCTAGGGGTGCCTCTTCCTTTCCTCTAGACTGGGGCCTCATCTGCACTGTGCATTTAAAGCAGTATCATATCACTATCAACAGTCATGGCTTCCCCCAAAGTCCTCTTTCAGAGAACCCTTTCTGCATCAGCTTGTCTGCCACAGGACTTCTGCAAACATCTCTATGTATTCTAGAAGACTGAAATGCACAGCTGGCTCCCTCAGGTCAGACTACCCTGAGACTGGATGTTGAAGGGAATTATATTTTGAAAACTGCTGTTTACTAGACAATCGATTACCCTCCCCATTTTGTAATACGAGGGCACAAAGCTGAGCCCAGACATTTTGACACCTGAGGCGCACAACAAAATGGTGTCCTCCCTCCCACCAAGGAAGAAGAGGTGAGTGAATATCTATACCAGGAACAAGGAAGGAGTGAAGTTCTACATCGGGGTCTGCTACCCCTGTGGATCCTGCTGCCTGAGGCAGTTGCCTCATCTTGCCTCATGTGTGGGCCGGCCTTGCAAGTGCAATAGATTTATCGCCTATAGAGACCATTAATCAGCATTGCCCTGAAGTTGTAACCCAGTTAGGCCATAGTATCTGGGATGTAAGATAGCTTAATTCAAGAACCTCCCTCTCCACATCACAGTAGAACATTTACTGTAAAAATTCACTGACAATGATGAACATTTACACTGACTGCGCTGTCAAATATCTTACCTGTTTCAGCCATACATTAGTTGTCATCAGCTGATTCTTTTCATCCTGTGGAGGGGGAAAGAAGCAGAAATCATTTATTCTTCTGAAGAAAAAAAACAACCTCCCAGCATTCTCCAAGAATAAAGAGTCTGCAACCATTTCAGAGTTTTCCACTTTCCAGTCCAGTCCCTTGTGTTAAACAGATAACCTAAGGGCTGGATCTACACTGAACTAAAAAAACACTAAGAAAAAAGTTATATAGCTCTAAATGCAATTTTCCATTGACTGCTGTACAGCACCCCCTGAGGTCACATTTTTATAACGCATTTATAACATTATAACTCACCACTATAGATTAGCCCCTGGATTGCCTTATTCACATTCACATGGGAGTTTAATGTGGATTTGAAACTGCTTGCATCCCTCACTTTTTATGCTGTCCACATGACGTCCTCATCCAACTGGTAGGCCACACTTTTACTACATTCAATTCAAATTTTCCTGATCTGAGGATAATCTGATCACATGTTAACTGACTGTGGGTAAGTTTCCCCCCCCCCCCAAAAAAAAAAAGGTGTGGGACATATTTCCGCATTCCTATTCCCATTTTGTTTCCGAAAGCCCAAAGGATTTTTGGGTGGTAATTGTTTTATTTTTAAAATGTAGCAGAACTGCTCTATAGAAGGCAAGGAAGGAAAGGGGGATCCAGAGAAATAGATTACATACCACATCTACTAGTTGGGATATCTTTAATCCAAAGTACACCTTTATGGTATCATTGGAATGTTTCACAGGCCTGATCCATTTCTGATACCCTTGAAATAAGTGCCGCAAAAGTGCATCTTCATTCTCGGCAAATGAGCTGAACACAGTAAAAGCTGAAAGACAAAACTAAGAATTATTGAAAGAACGGTAGGGTGGTGGGGTGGGATATTCAGTGCTAACTTTAATGGTAAATATTCTGCCATGTGAGACTTCAGTGGATGGGCAGGCTGGCAAAGGACAATTTAAATATGTGCTCAATTTAATTACTAGTCATAGGGAAACCCAGGACTATGCAGAATTCAGAATAACAGCTCACTTGGATGGAGCTAAAATAGATGAGCCTGTGCTGAAGGTCTATATATAAAGGAAGATCTGGGTGTAGTCAAGAAAGGTACCATTTTGATATGTTTTCTTAGAATTATTTTCCAAAACATGCTGTTTGTTTGTTTTTTGCTGTCCCCAACAAGAAGCACTTTTTAAAAAGAGGGTAATAGTTTGGATTACCCCATCCCTATGTTTCAGCCACACTAAGCCAACCAGGAGACCAGAACTCCCAAAACTTTAACAATACAATAGAGTACAGTGGTACCTCGGGTTACATACGCTTCAGGTTACATGCGCTTCAGGTTACAGACTCTGATAACCCAGAAACAGTGCTTCAGGTTAAGAACTTTGCTTCAGGATGAGAACAGAAATCGTGCTCCGGCGGCACGGCAGCAGCAGGAGGCCCCATTAGCTAAAGTGGTGCTTCAGGTTAAGAACGGTTTCAGGTTAAGTCCGGACCTCCGGAACGAATTAAGTACTTAACCCGAGGTATCACTGTATAAAAATTTGGCAGATGCGGCTTTTCACACCTTGTATGACAATCTGCACTTGCCAAAATTCCCTTTTACCAGTGATGTTGGGTGCCCATTGAGACTGGTAGGGTGCAGCCAGAGCCAATGACAGACAGAGCCAACTAATTCTATTTTTCTCCTCCCTGGTGATTTCTACAAAGACAACACTGAGACTAAGGAAGAAGAAGCTGGCAGCCAGCCAGTGCCATTCTCTGGATTGGTTGTAAGTAGGGGTGTAAGAAGGCATTGTGTGGCTATTCCCTCCCCCCCACAGGTGGAATAAATGAAGACAACGGACACAGAGTTTTAGGTTAATGGGCGAAAATGGCCACAACTTTATTGATTACAGGAAAGAAGGGTATTGGCTTTAGGCATTGGCCCTAACCGACTATCCGGTCTGACCGGGAAGGGTTAAACACCAACAGGGGGAGCCACCCGAGATGCATATCCCTAGGCGCTCCCCGAGGGGTTACCGCTCGGGGGCGCGCTTTAGGCCCTAGCCTCCGTAGGTTTCGGACGAGGCGTCGCCCCTCGGAGTCCTTTAACGAACTACCCTTCAAGCATTGGGGGAGGTGATGGCGTTCCTCCCCCCCAACCTCATCTGCATGATAATACCCCGGCCAATGCCTACCGCCAAAACCGAGGGAGTTGTGACGATTTGCTACGAGGTAGGCGAAAAAACCAAGTGGCTCACAAAACCAGCCAATTAGCCAAATGGAAAAACTCCTACCAGGCCCCTTGCGGCGACCAGCCGAAGCCCATAGCAAGGTCAGTGGCAAAACCTAAAGGGCGGGTGGGTGGGAAACTGCGTCGTCTCCAGGGAAGAAAGGGGGCGAGCCAGGGGCTGCCCTGACCTTAAGTGGCCCTAGGAAGGCCCGCCCCTGCCGCCAGCCAATTGGCTGGCGCCACAGGGTATGCTAATTGGGTGAATCCCTGTCTCCTGCGAGGCTGACGCCAGCCTCGCAGAGTGAGTGTGGGCGGGGTCGTGATCCCACAACCCCCCCTCCTCCTGAAGATCGGAAGGGGCATTGTTCTCCATCCTGTCTTTAGCACATACAGCACTGTTTCCATTCTGCTGCAGTTTACCTCACTGTCCACCATGGACTGAAAATAACAACAACAGCGAATATGGGTTTTATTCTCCAGACTGATGCTGGTGCAGACATGGAACAAATAAGTGAATCCTAGAAAACCTGCTCCCTGCTTTGCCGGTCTTTTCCACCTGGCCTGGGAGGGCAGGGCCCTGACTGACTCCAGCTAAAAAAGCTAAGTTGCTGAAGACACCAGAGACCATCTTGCTTGTCTCTTAGCACAGATCTAGATCATCAAGCCTCAACTTCCACAGCTGCCACCCACCAAGAACAGGACTGGAAGTGTTCTACGCTTCAGATAATATTTCATTCTCTTGCTAATTATGCTGTTTTAAATGTGCAATTCATCTTTATTCAGTAATTTCTAACCCACCCACCCCCGATTGTTTTATTTGATGTTTTAATGCGTTGTAAACTACTTTGAGATTTTCTCTTTAAAATATAAAGCGGTTTAGAAATGAAACCATTCGCCACCATCTTCCATTGTCATGATCTATGTTTTAGGTGATATCACCATTGATATCCTTGGTTAATTTATGAGCAGAGGGCGATGTATAGGTTACAAATTTATTGTAATGTATGATGGTGGTCTTTGTTTTTATTTTGCTTTGGTTCCTGTTTGTTTTTTGTAAGTTTTGGCGATTTTAAATTTGGAGGTTTAAGTATATTATGCTGGTATGGGAAACTGTCGTGCAACGGGCCAATGGCCGTAATAAAGATCAATCCAATCCAATCCATTGTCATCATAATTCTCTAATGTCCCTAGCTGTAAGAAAGAAGGCTTAGAGGACCCATGCCTGAGTTTGGTGGGACAGGGTCCCACTTAGCCTAATGGGCAATGCTCCACTGACTCCCATTTAACCATTCACTTAGCACAGGCGTTCCATCTTGCTTTGCCTCCGGTCCCTTCACGGAGCACTTTTATAACTGGACAACTCACGAGACCTACATAATTCACGGATGAGCAAAAAGATTGATATTGGGGGTTTTTTTTCTGGAAGGCTACATTTTAAACAATGAATGCTGGATCTAGCGACTGGTATCATATTCTTTACAGGGAAAGTATAACCAGCTGTGTAAGTACGATCTAGATTGCTATGACCCCCAAAAGTGAATACAGTTGGCTATAGGGGAAGAAAAATGTGGGAGGTGAGGGAGGAGAGGGAAAGCTGTATAAAATGAAAAAAAAAAAGTTTGAATAATTATATTTAATGTGATGGCTACAAATAGATGATAGATAGATAGATAGATAGATAGATAGATAGATAGATAGATAGATAGATGATAGATAGATAGATAGAGATAGATAGATAGATAGATAGATAGATAGATAGATAGATAGATAGATAGATATAGATAGATAGAGATAGATAGATAGATAGATAGATAGATAGATAGATAGATAGATAGATAGATAGACAGATGAGAGAAATATCTCAAAAGGCACAAATTCCTCAACTTAAGGAAATGAAGGTGAATGTATTGTGCTGATAACATTGCTATAGTAATTATGAGGCATAAAAATAGAGAACTAATCATAATAAATTCCCTTTAAATGTTTCCTACTTCATACTTTAGTCATTAATGTGTCCAGAACAGATAATCAGTAGTGACAGTCTGAATTCTGCCCCTCAACTGGAATCTAAGGCTGCAATTTTAACCCCAGTTACCTGGGAGTAAGCCCCACTGAATTCAATAGGACTTATTCCTCTTAGCATGATTTGGATTGTGCTGTATGATGGCAACTTGACCATCCATGGAAGGACTTTAGCCTCCAGGAATTTTGCAAACGGCTGCATATTAAAAGTTCACATACATGTTGTACATGTATAAATTGGGTCCTTGGACAAGGACAAACAAAACAAAATAGGTGGAGAATATGCCTGCGCTGCCCAGGGCGGGCGCGCTCCCGAGGGGGGTGGGGAGAGTGCCCTCCCAAGCGCGGGATAGCCGCCTGAATGCTCGGAGCAGTGTGCGCGCCCTGCAGCCGGGGCGGAGAGCGCCGCCCATGGGGCAGAGCAAGATGCCAATGCCGGACATTTGGTACTCCACCTACCTGCGACTCCCAAGCCTCCCCCGAGCTGTCAAAACAAAGGAAGAAGGGGGGAAATCCACCGGCAAAGCGGCACAGCTCCCACCTTCCCCCAATGGTTTGGGATAGGCTTGGGAGACACAAGCAGGTGGCGCACCAAATGTCACCCCCCCCCCTCAGCGAAGACACCCAGGGCAGTCCACCCCCACCGCACCCCCTTCCTCTGCTCCTGCCTCCTATGGTACTCCTACACCATGGTGCATGTATGAGGACAAGTCCATGAATTCTGTGTTTTGTTTTGTTTTTTAAGATCTTCAGTGGTACCTCGGGTTACAGATGCTTCAGGTTACAGGTGCTTCAGGTTACAGACTCCGCTAACCCAGCAATAGTACCTCAGGTTAAGAACTTTACCTCAGGATGAGAACAGAAATCGCACGGCGGTGGTGCAGTGGCAGCAGGAGGCCCCATTAGCTAAAGTGGTACCTCAGGTTAAGAACAGTTTCAGGTTAAGAACGGACCTCCAGAATGAATTAAGTTCGTAACCAGAGGTACCACTCTACACAGAGACAGGGCATATATTCACACCAAGTCTGCAGGGAGGAACGCAAGATTTTTGAAACAAGACTTGTCCATGGTGGATTTCCCACAAGGCCCTATTTTATTGGGCTGTGTTTTCACACAACTGAAACTATGAAAACTCTTTCCCAGGTGTGAAAATGCATCCACAACGTGCAAATTGTTGACTATATTTGGGATTTGACAGACATTGCTCCTGCAGTTCACATCTTACCTCCACCATGACCACACTAGTTACTATGTGGCCTTAGGGAAACCATGACCTCTCAGTCTGAGTCCCTCCCACAACTGGCAAAGCAGGACGATAACACCAAATGGCCCATTTATTGGTTTGCTTTAAGGATTACAGAAATAATGCATGTGAAATGCTTGGAATACTCAAAGATATAGCTGCTAAGTATTATTATTAGCCAGCTTGAAAAGGCTGCAAAGACAGGTTTCTGAGGCTGCCTCAGAATTAGCACAGTTTTCTTGCTTCCTGCCTACTCAGCCTGTACATTGGTAAATATATTGTTCTTCTGCTTTTTTTTTCTTGGGTTTGAATGTGTATATGTTTTATATCACGCAGAAGGTTCTTTTAGATACATTTGACAGGAAGCAAATTTTAGAAACGAAAGGTAACAAACAGATACTACAAAAACACCATACGATTCCAATCCTAGGAACAATTATGTGAAAGTAAGTTGTGTTGAAGATAATGGGATTTAATTCCCAGTAAACTCACACAGGATTACCCTAGAACCTCCAGTACTTTCTCCTCATAAGGAAATTGAACCTGGAAAAGGCTGCCCCATTCATATGGGGTTGGCAAACAATATTATCACCTTCCAGACTTTGGGGCTCTGGGGTGGAGAGGGTGACAGGGAGAGAAATGAAAAGCAAATAGAAAAGGCTATGGGATGACTAGCGAAAAGAATGCCCATTTAGTACGAACATGAATAATGGGAATTCAGTGAAAAAGACAAATGGTACTTATATTCTTTAGCAGTTCCCACTAAAAGGTTTTGGGTTTTTTTTTTAGTAAAAGCTAGTATTTCCATTTAACAGCAACAAGAAACCTCTCTCACACATGCTATCTAATCAATTTGGCACTTTGAGAAAGAAGGAGCATTTGCTTCCATTTATCTCTTACCATAGGAGCCAACTCCTAGGGGCCGAGGGGTCTTCGGCCACCCCAATAAAATATTTTGAGCCCCCAACCCCATTAATGGACATTACCATTCAAATGGTTGCGTGCTCCGCATCATGTGACCAATTATGTAGGGCGGGGCTTACCTGCCCCCCCTCATATTTTAATTCAACTTGGCACCCCTGTCCCTTATTGCCCTTGCTCCATCTCCTCCTTTCACTTTCATCTAAATTTAGTGTGTAAGCTCATTCAGGCAGAGACCTGCCTTCTGCTCATGTTTCTCTGTAATGCACTATGTGTACTACCTGTGCTAAATAACAACATTTGCATTTGTTATTTCTTACGGTGAATAAGATCATCATAATTTTGCTTAATTACTGAAGTCTTCTCAAAGAAGATGCTTAATTACTGAAGTCTTCATCAGAAGATGAGTCACTGGCTAACCAGTGCAGCTTATTTTATTTTTTTCCTCCTTTCCAGGTCCTTTGCTTAATATACACAAGCACAAGCAAAAGTATATCAAACACGCTTAAAGAACTTGAGACGGTGGTTTAATTTTAGTACCTAAGATGCATCTCTCTGTTGTTGCAAGCAGTCTCAGATCAAGCACTTACGTTTAATTTGAATAAATTGCACTTACCTGAACTATTAGTACAAAGAAGGAGGGACACTATAATAAAAGCAGGAACCCCCATCCTCGCAACCACATCTGCAGCTGGATCTCTTGCTTTTCATAGGCAAACAACTTCCATCCCAAGATACGAGTTTAGACACAATGATTCTACTGTAAACTGTGATGGCTAATAGGCTGGAAACAGGAAGAATAGCATTTGAGCCTTATCTTGCACCGCAGCGAAGCTTCTTAAAGTACACTTCATTGATTTTCGGTCAGCTGTCACAGGCTGCAAGCCAAAAATAAGAATAATCCCTGGGTCCTAAACTCTGCCTTGTTGCTTATCCAGGATAACCAAGGTACTGTTGAAAGCTAAATTCAAAGAACACCTAGGACAGAGCCAAGCAACTTAGAACCTGATTTGAATTCCATAAATGTCTGGTCGTAATCTCTTTGCCATTTGATAAGTAATGGGAAGTGCTCCTCCAGCTGTTCAAATACATTCACTGCAGCACACCCCTGTTCTATGGGAATCGTAAAGTGTGATGCCCTTGATGGCAAAACAAACTAAGACTTCTAGCACGGAGATGGGGGAGCCGTGGCCATGAGGACGTTGTTGGACTCCAAATCCCATCAACGCATTTTCAAAAGGGAGGGGATGATGGGAATAGTAGTCCAGGGGAACAGGTATCCGGAGCTAGCTTTCAGATAACAAAGGAAGGGTCAGGCTCTGTAGGATCTGGGGCTGTTCCTAGGAAAGGCAGGCATCCGTCCAATAAAGTCCAGCACTAAAGTGAGCCTAACATTGCCAAGCAGGGCTGTGTGACAGCCAAAGACCCACCCCTCAAGCCATGTTTTGGGTAATGTATGTTTGTTGTGGTACCAATGGATGCTCTCTGCTACAGCCAGTGGGGCTTCTAAGGGAGGAAATGACTTTGCATGGTAGGTGCATTGATTCTGACCGTGGAGATGAAAATTCTAAGCCACCACTCCCAGGTTCAGAGTGTGGTCACATCTCCCTTCTCTTCCTCAGAGAGCACAACGGGAAATACCCCTCTTGCTCTCAGCTTCAAGGGCCCTGAGGAGGCAGGCAATTGGCTTGAGGGCCATCATCACAAGCAGTTGTTGCCAAAGAGGCCTGTGAATAGGGCCCCAACAATCATAATCTGAAACATTCAATTAATAACTAATTAACATTTCACAGATGAAAGAGAGAGGCATGCTTGTAATAATCCCAGTTTTCATACCATGGTCATTGCTGCCTTGCGGGGGCCTCCCCACAACTCTGCTCCATTATTAGAGCAGGATTTGCCCCACCTGCTGTTGTCATTTGATGCCAGCAGAAAAAGAACACAGAGGATCTTGTGGGACAGGGCACTCCAAAGCCTGGGCACAGTACAAAGGCACCAACTTGCCCACCATGTTGGGGGGGCTAATCACATGACTCGTTATGTGATGCCACATGATGCATCTGCCCCAGTGGGACATGCCGTGGGGAGAAGGAGGTGGAGCGCCTCCTCCCCATGGCATGCGCCGGGGGGGGGGGATGGGATGTGCAGAGGGCAATCTTCATCCTCATTCATCCCAGTCCCCTCCCAGCTCCCAGGTGGGGGCTTGGGCACCTAGAGGACAACTGGTGGTGATGGGTGATGTTGGCCCCCTCGCTATTGGGGGGGGGCAGGGCCCCTGATTCAAAATATTGAGGGGGCTGGAGCCCCTAGCACCTCCTATATCTGGCACTGGTGGCACAGCAATAGCGAAAACTTTAGTGCACATTTTTCCTATAGAAATTCAGGTACAGTGGTACCTCGGGTTACAGACGCTTCAGGCTACAGACTCCACTAACCCAGAAATAGTACCTCCGGTTAAGAACTTTACCTCAGGATGAGAACAGAAACAGCATGGCGGCGGTGCAGTGGGGGCGCGGCGGCAGGGGGAGGCCCCATTAGCTAAAGTAGGTAAGAAAGGACCTCCAGAACAAATTAAGTTCTTAACCCGAGGTACCACGTATCAGGACATGCAACAAGGCCTGTCTCCCAAACATTTCAGAGAGGAGGCAGAGGCAGTGTTGAAGTTGCAATCATATATCCAGTTACCTAGGGGTAAACCCCCTTGGCAAACATGCAGAACATTGTTGTGTAAATCTAATAACCAGCACTTTGAACTGACCCCAGACATGAACCAGGAACAAATGAAAGCAGCTGAGTTACAGATTTCCAATAATTGGTCCGAAGCCAGCGATAGTTTCTTTGAAGCTGGAATTCTCCTTCAGTCAACTCATTCTAAGACACACCCGTCATTCGGACACTTCCAAAGGACTTTCATTTGCTAACCTCACTACCTGCGAAACAAACTCTACTGTTGCACTTCTGGAACTCGCCATTCTCACCTGCAGTCGAAGAATGGTTTGCAGTTGATGACCTTTTTTTAGCTTTGCCCACTAAATAACACATTATGTGCCACAGGAGTATTATTTTGGAATAAAAAATTCAACTCATTTGGCAACCATTTCCAGAAATGTTCTTTAACTGAGCCTTAATCTTTTGCTTGATCTTGCTCATTTGGCAAAAAAAGGCCCCCGCCCCCACTCCATCATGCACACACACCTTTTCTTGTTGTGTTTTCTTTTCTTCTTGGGTTCAATGTTCCTCGCCTCTTCCCCTTAATTATACTCAGTAGGGGGGTTTGTCAACCCTCAGTATGCAGTGGGAGGCTCTGCACACTGAGGAGATAATAGCACTGCTGCTTTTTTCTGATAAAACTGTATAAATTTATGTTAATCTCCTGTTTGAAATTCAATAAAAATGTTAATAACAAAAATAGTTGGGTTTGCCTTTGCTTTCTTTCCAGCTAGAGCTATAAAAATATTATTGTGTTCTTGGAATGACTTTCTGTACTGTTCTCAGGGAAACTTTATGTGCTTTATGTTTGATGGTCTTGTGCAAATCTCTTTAAAATGAAGGTTTATTGCTCCCCTTTCACCCCAATAGACCAAAAATATCTACTCATCTTCTTGTCAAACTCTTCTTTCTTTCTTTTTTACTTCCCCTGTCACTGAAACAAAGTTTTATCAACAGAGTTATATGGTGGCCCTTTTAGAATTTGGTACAAATGAGGATTTGCTCTGAGCTGTTCTGATCAAAAGCACACACTTTTCACGAGCTCATTTTAAAGGAGCAGCCCTCCTAGATAATCACAAGAGAAGGTTATTACCCCAAAATGAAAAGCTACCACCAACCAGAGCAGGGATGGGGAGCCTGCGGCTATGTAGACATTGTTCAACTACAACAGGAATGGGGAACTTCAAGTTAATAAAGATTACAGGCGTAAATGTGTGTACAATAACTATCTTTCTTAAAGACAATAGCCCCCGCTGTGCCTCGGTTTTCCCTATGGAAACACAACACTGGGTGAGCGCCAGGGACCCCCTGGAAATCAGTTCACCGCTTGGCAGAGATTGGGGGGGGGTGCAACCTTTGCCACATTATATGCACTGCTCCCATCACAAGCAAGTGACCTCCTGCAATTTTGTGAGGTTGCAAAGGGTCTTCCCATCCCTGTTGGCCAGGACTGCTGGAGATGATGGGCGGGAGATGGGCACAATCTCCCCCACCCTTCCACTAGAGGATGGACAGGATAACAAGCTGGGGCGGCACTTATTACAAACAGCAGATCAGATCCTCTCAAACATTCTGTTCTCTTTTTACGCAGAAAAGGGAATGACAAGGACAGAAACGGAACCGCAACTAAATTTTGGATTTTTCTGTCCCTGTGGCGATTAGCAAGACTCAGCGTCAGGGAAATGTTTCGACAGACTCTCCGAACCGTTGGCCTAACCCCAAATTCGGCTTGACAGCGCTGACTGCTCATAATCTTGTAGCAGTTAACAGCTGGCCTCCTGGTGGCACAGCTCTCTCAACAGATCTCACACACGCCGTCTACATGGGCCTGACATCCAGAGTCTGCCCGTTTGCTGAGTATGGAATAGGACGTGACAGTAGATAACACAGACGTGTGTATGTGTGCTCAGCTCACGTAAGATGATGGCAGAACCTCTGGTTTTAGGCAAAACTGCTTGGTAGAAGAAAATAAACGAAAAAAGCTAATGTTCGGCTGAATAGAGATGGGAAGAGACATAGAACATCCCATTAAGCCTCTCCATCCTAGGACAACCTTTCTAGAAGGATCTCGTCATGTGTAAAAGGCATAGATGAGTGAGGTATAATGTTTTAATAATAATAATAATAATAATAATAATAATAATAATAATTGTACCCCACCCATATGGGTATAGTTTTGTGCCACACTAAATTTTGGCATCACTTTGGGGGGGAATCCAAAATTTCGGGGTCACACGTTAATGGAGCTTGGGGGGATTGTAGGCTGGAAACATCTGGAGGCATTAGCTACCCCTGACACAGAGGAACAAAACAGAAAGCCCTCTCCCCTCTCACACTGCTGCAGTTGTCGGTACCACTGCTGAAGAGGCTGGCAAACCACTGCTGCCTGGGGCAAGAGCCATGCCAGAAAGAGAAATCTGTCCTGTTCCCAGCCACCCCAAGTTCCTCTTTGCACTCGCCACCCCTTTTCTCTGAGACTTGCCAGCCACGCTCACAACTGCTGCTCTCCTCAGGGCAGCCAGCATATACAGCTCTTGGTACCTCATGCAGAGGCCCTGCATTATACCGTGTTTTTCGCTCTATAAGACACACCAGACCACAAGACGCACCTAGTTTTTGGAGGAGGAAAACAAGAAAAAAAATATTCTGAATCCTAGAAGCCAGAACAGCAAGAGGGATCGCTGTGCAGTGAAAGCAGCAATCCCTCTTGCTGTTCTGACTTCTGTGATAGCTGCACAGCCTGCATTCGCTCCATAAGACACACACACATTTCCCCTTACTTTTTAGGAGGGAAAAAGTGAGTCTTATAGAGCAAAAAATACGGTATCTGATAATTCTCCATACACCTGGCAATGCTGCTTTCTTTTCCTTTCATACTTGTGTAGGATGGGCGAAGCTTTTGGAGGTGGGGAGCACCTGTAGATACTGCATTTCCCTTGTTATAAGAATTTTAAGGTCTTTTATGTATATATACAATAGATGTCTGTAAATGTACCAAGCAAACACATACAAATATGTAAACCACATGCCTAAAACCCACAGAAAAGTCTTGAAACCATTCTCTCTCTCCCAAAATGACCTCAAATATTTCTCTGCAAGATCAAAGGAAACGGGAAATCTCCCCATTGTCTCTTTCACAAATCCTGTCTTAAGGGCACATTTATATGTGAATAGGGTGTGAGCCTGTGACCTGTGACCTAAAGGTAAAGGGACCCCTGACCATTAGGTCCAGTCGTGACCGACTCTGGGGTTGCAGTGTTCATCTCGGCTGAGGGAGCCGGCGTACAGCTTCTGGGTCATGTGGCCAGCATGACTGAGCTGCTTCTGGAGAACGAGAGCAGCGCACAGAAACACCGTTTACCTTCCCGCCGGAGCGGTACCTATTTATCTACTTGCACTTTGATGTACTTTCGAACTGCTAGGTTGACAGGAGCAGAGACAGAGCAACGGGAGCTCACCCCGTTGTGGGGATTCAAACCGCCAACCTTCTGATCGGCAAGTCCTAGGCTCTGTGGTTTAACCCACAGTGCCACCCGCGTCCCAACCTGTGACCTGGATTCAGGAATTGAGTAACAAAAGAGTGGCCAGGATGCCCAGGTAATCCAACCAAGCAAGCAAGCATACAGGAGGGGGGGGGGACGCACTCAGATTTCTATTGTAGTCTGCCCCTTCTGTGATGTATGTATGATGTTTCTAGAGGTGGTCTTGGACTCCAGGATGGGCAATTTAAAATGTCTATATAAGGGCTTGCACACCTTTGTCCTGGGTCGTCCCCCCCCCCCGTGTGGGGGGAGGAGACCTTGTTGCAACAGCTTTAATAAAGATCAGGCTTACTAGCTGCTTTGCTTCTCAATATTCTCTGGTTGGCCTCTATTATTTTCTCCTACCGATAGAGAACCTACAAAAGGACTCTATATGGGCTCTTGGGTACCCCATAAGGGAAAAGGAGCAGTTTTTTCTCATAACACAAATGCAGGAATCATGTCGCAATACCTCTTGTCATCAATCAACCCCCAAACCATGCCTTCCTTGGCTCCTTGTTTGCCTATTATTTGTTCACATGCTTGCATCTCTTTTCCCATCTTATTTGTTTACTATTATATTCTAATGGATTGTTGAATAATGCTAATGGATCATTAAATATTGATTTATAGCTTTTTAAATATTGCTTTACAGTGGTGCCTCGCAAGACGAAATTAATCCGTTCCGTGAGGCTCTTCGTATAGCGGTTTTTTCGTCTTGCGAAGCAAGCCCATTGACAGCTTAGCGGATTAGCGCTATTAGCGGTTTAGCGGCTTTTAGCGATCAGCTGTTAAGCGGCTTATCAGCGGATCAGCTGATAAGCGGCTTAACGGCTTAGGAAAAGGGGGGGAAAGGGGAAAAAACCCACAGGAACTCGCAAGACATTTTCGTCTTGCGAAGCAAGCCCATAGGGAAATTCGTTTTGCGAAGCGCCTCCAAAACGGAAAACCCTTTCGTCTAGCTGGTTTTCCATCTTGCGAGGCGTTCGTCTTGCGGGGCACCACTGTATTTGATATACGGCGAGTTGTTTATTTTAAAGTTATTGTGACTTTTTGTATTGGATCAGATTGCTATTACGTGTGTGATTTTTGCTGACTATTTTGTTTTTTCAGCTTGTAAACTGCCTTGTAAAATAGAAAAGGCGGTATACAAATTAAAAGTGAAATGAAATGACAAAAAGTGTTTCTCTGTGTTCTCCTATTCATTTTTCCTTCCAATTATACACTACAGTCTAGGGACGCGGGTGGCGCTGTGGATTAAACCACAGAGCCTAGGACTTGCCGATCAGAAGGTCAGCGGTTCAAATCCCCGTGACAGGGTGAGCTCCCGTTGCTCGGTCCCTGCTCCTGCCCACCTAGCAGTTCGAAAGAATGTCAAAGTGCAAGTAAATAAATAGGTACCGCTCCGGCGGGAAGGTAAACGGCGTTTCCGTGCGCTGCTCTGGTTCGCCAGAAGTGGCTTAGTCATGCTAGCCACATGACCCGGAAGCGGCCAATAAAGCGTGATGAGCGCCACAATCCCAGAGTCAGCCACGACTGGACCTAATGGTCAGGGGTCCCTTTACCTTTACCTTGTATAGTGTAACCTCTTCTGCTCAAGCCAAAGTCCACTTTTACTTTAAAACTTAACAAATTTATTACGGCACAAAGTTTCCTTTTTGGTGAGAGGAGAGTGATGAGAGAATTCTGCAACAACAGCAAAGCTTTAGCATAGTCACTGCTAGAAGATGGGGACATCTAGTGGAGCTTAGAAAAAAGTGCAGCAGCCTCCTTTGGTGATGTCAAGCGCACAGAACAAACGCAGCACTGATTCCTAATGGTTCCTATCTTACCAGAAAGTCTTATTTGGCATGTTGTCAGGGTTGGTCCAATGTGTTTTGCTGCCTGAGCCAAAAGACTAGGTGGTGCACCTTCATCATTCCATGTAAAGAAGCTGATCCAACAGGCAAGACTGAATTTTCTCCACATTTCCACATCAGCTTCCTTTTTATTTTTTTTATTTTTTAAGTCCTCGTGAAAATTCAGAAGCATTGTAGTGCACGGTTCTCTAATGTACACATGTTTGCAAGCAATTTTACCTAACATACGCATTTTTGCAGACTAATTTTCCCTTGGAATGTGCATTTTGTATGCTATTTTCACAAATATATGCAATTTAATGCACATTTTACCCTAACACGTGTATTTTGCTTGTATTGGAGACACTTACCAAAGGCAGAATTGGCTGCAATTCCCTATCTAGTGTACATGCGATGGCAAATTCAGGATCATCACCATGTAATTTATGGAAAGGATCTTAGTGATGAACATCGGCTAGTTTGCAGTGTTCCTGTCTCTTCACATCCAATTTTCTTTATTTTCTTTTTTTTAAAAAAAGGGCTGAAAGTTGAGTTCCACCTTTTTCCCCAGTGAAGAAGTTCTGCAAGTCCCCAAAGCCCCTGCATTCTATGTATAATAATAATAAATAATAATAATAATAATAATAATTAATAATAATAATAATAATTTATACTCCACCCATCTGGCTGGGTTTCCCCAGCCGCTCTGGGTGGCTCCCAACAGAATATTAAAAGCACAATAAAACGTCAAACACTTAAAAATTTCCCTAAATAGGGCTGCCTTCAGATGTCTTCTAAAAGTCAGATAATTGTTTATTTCCTTGACATCTGATGGGAGGGCGTTCCACAGGGCGGGTGCCACTACCAAGAAGGCCCTCTGCCTGTATAGACAGACAGTGCATGACTACATGCTTCATCTACAATCAAAACTGAATCTATGTGCAATTTCTCAGAGAAGCCTTTACTAAGCACTTTCACCTTGGAGGGGCCTCTCAGGGCTTTTGCTTCTTCTTTTCAGTTTTTAAGAGAACATCCTTTCTTTTCTGCGTGTTGACATGAATGAGGATCTGAGAGGGCATTGAAGCACTATTATTTTGGACAGTGTAGAGAGCCTGCACCCCGCTGCTCATATCTCTCTCATATCCCTGGACCACAGCATTTGGGCTCAGCACCTGTATGGATATGTTCGGCTTCCGGGAAGGATCTGGCATGGCCTTTATCACTGCATGTATATTAATATTTCGGATCTGCGGTGCATCTCTTAGCGAGAGGGTGCCTTTACATCTGTCATGGAGGTCTGCCTTTGCAACAAAGATCTGACGGATTTTGGGCCCCTTGAGAGCCGGCCCTGGCAATGAGTGTTTGCAAGGGGTTTTCTTCATGGCAAAGTTAGAGCAGATAGGGTTTCTGGGTCTTTTTTCTTCTCCTGTCATAGGCCTTCCTTTCTGTCGGATTTGGTACCCTCTCCAAGCTGCTTGGATTGTGGCGGCAGCATCCTCGTATCTCTGGTCCTGAATTCCTGTGGCGAAGACATTGAAAGAGGTGTACGTGAACACTTCTCTGTTGGGTCTGAGGGTGGACTCAATTTCAAAAAAGGTGACGTTTGGATTCAAAAGAGGATAGTCTTCTATGAAGTTTCTTGAATAGTTCCTTGGCTTGTCATTTGGGAGGGAAATGCTCTGGCAGGTAGGCTTTGTTCCAGACACCAAACCAAACTGCTGAAGGCAATCTAGGAGTGCAGGGAAAGGTTTGCTCTCATCTTCAGCTCTCGTTTTCTTCTGCAACTTTCGTTGATTGGTCCTGCCATAACCGCAGAGTCCCAGAGGCAATTCCTTCCGGGTCATGTATCCTCGGAAAGCTGCCTGAATTTGGGTGGCGGCCTTATTCATTTTGCCAATATCCCTTCTGACTTGACAACCCCTCCAGGCAGACTGGAGAGTGATGGCGGCTTCCTTTTCCCGTTGAAGCTGCTGGCGTGTCTTCCGCTGGCGCCCTGGCAGCAAGGATAGGACCTCATCCATATTCACATCGCTGGTAGTCCTAGCACAGCATATTTCCCTTGGTTTATGAACGAAACAGGGCCGCTGGGGGTGGCGGTTCATTTTTCGAGACCTGGCCCTCCGGTCATCTTTACAATAACAAACATACTGGGGGAAAGGCCATGGTGCATATCTATCACCCAGACAATCTATACTATCCCCTGTAGAAACGTTTTCTTTCCTGTGGGGAACATAGTGTTCAGATCTGTCAACATGAGAAAAGGTATCATCTTCTTCACTTGAAGAATCCAGATCGCAAGAATCCTCTTCAGTCATTTGGCTGGGATTTGATCTTCCTTTCCCCACAACTGCAATCTTTTGGGACAAGGGAGCTACACTATTGCTACAGACGTCTCTTTCTTGCTTCCTTTGCAAGCTGTCTGGAAGGGCGAGGGAATAATTTATTTTTTCTTTTTGCTTCTGAAGAATGGTAACTTTCAATCTGCTTTTTCCCCTACATCCAATAATGTCCTGCAGAGTCTCAGGTATCCACTCTTACCTCCCTTTTTCAATCTGCTTATGAATCTGCTAGGAAAGATTTTGTGCCAGCTTGGTGTCACTCAGTGTGCTGATGTCAGCCGGATACACCCCTTTTCCAACTAACCCAGTTCCTGCAGTGCTGGTAACTTAGCTAGTATCTACTCCACTCTGAGTATCAAATGAAGTTGAACTGGCTGAAGATGAACCTAAACCGGTTTGGGAGGGTGATGGCCGGCAGGTCTCGTGACTTGATAGGGACACCCACTGCACATAGCGTTCAGCCTCCCAGATTTGCACCTGCAGTCCAAGATTGGAGCAGTGGCTAGGTAGGCCTTCCAGATATGCTCTAGTGAAAATACTGTGAGCCTGTATATCTGCTGAGGGTATAATGGGTCATTTATGCTTCCATAATCTCGAGGCTGGATTGTTAGGCATTACACAGAGCTACCCTTAACACGGTCAACTTAAATGGCTTAAGATGCAGCAGTGCATCTGTTGATGTGGGAAAGCTGTAGAAAGCACATTAAAGCAGCACTCTTAAAATAAGGGATTTGAATACAGGTGTTACTGGCACTGGAGCTGGTTTTGACCTTCATGGCTTGCCCCCTACATACCTGACACTGCCTTTTCTTCTTTGTTCCATCATACCTTTAAACACCAATCACAGTCCTTGACTGTGCCAGGACTGCAGCTCAATCCTAACTCCATTTCCCTGGGAGTAAGTGCTAAGGAAAGTGAAAAGGTTTAATTTACTTGAGTCAGCAGAAATGTGCATCTGCAGGCATATTGTGTCTGTTTTATCTGTGTTACCAGGTAAGTTTAGCATGTAGTGCTGGGTATGTAAAGGGTTCCGGTTACAGCACTCACTGTTGGGGATTAGTGGAGACTTGTGAAGGCCATTGGAGAAATCTATGGAACTGTGGAAATGTGGCAGAGCTTGTCGGGAGAGAAGTTGGATAACTTACAAGACTTCTGGACTCAAGAGAATTCTGGCAGTTGCAGGACTTTGAAAGCAACTGGACTTAGTACTTGCCTCGTGGACTTTGGCACAGCAAGGACTTTGAAAGCAATGAACCCTCTCTGGGCTCAGAGAGTAAAGACTTATTTATTGTCTGTTACTAGTGTGTGTATATAGTGTGAGTTTGCCAAGTAAAAGCTATCTCTACTACGCAGTGGTTTCTTGTGGCGAGCTTAACAGCTTGACTAAATTTCTGTGTTGGCTACACAACACTCAATAACAGCAAGCCCCAGTCAATTCAACAGATCTATGTCCAAGTAACATACTTAGGAGTGTTCTGTAAGACGGCAAGCCTATGCACACTTACCTGGGAGTAAGCCCCACTGAACACAGTGAGACTTACTTATGAATAGAAATGCATAGGACTATGCTATAAGTAAAGAATGTTATGGACCCAGAAGAGGGCAGAACAGAGTGTAATGGGGGCAAGGTGTAACACACTTATGCATGCTCTGCCAATGCGTGCAGGGGCCAGAAACTGAACCCTCACACGAAATTATCACCTCCTGAAATTACTACAACTATCATTATTGAGCAATTGATAAATAAAAATGCCAGAAAGTCAGTGACGAAGAATTCTTATATAGCAATTTTTTAATATGCTCAAGGGCTGAAGTATCTTCTACACAGAACTAGAAAGCATTGCATTTTAAAATGAACTTCTGAGTTAGTCTGATGAGGCTCAATTTGGCAGTGCCCCATAAATATAGACATAAGCCTTCTAGGCAGGTACTTCCACAATTTCAAAATAGTCATTAGGCAGAATCACATAGCCACCTTTGCCAGGGATGACGTCTTTTTCCTTCTGAAACTGAACAAGCTCTCTCAGTTTTTCAATCTGTTTCTCCTGACGTCTACATCGCTGCTGTGCAGTCTTAAGCTTCTTCCTCAGCTTATCCACCTGCTCTTCCAACTGCTGAATTCTTTTCCTCTGGTGTACTGTATCCTCTACAGTATAGTTGTGATCACAAAAAACAGCAATATTATTGGGAGTGTGAAGCGGGGGCATTAATAATCCAATGCTGGGGTCTACTAGTCTTGGATCAGTTTGAGGTGGTGGTGGAGGAGGAGGTGAAGGAGAAGGGGGAGATGGTACTTCAAGTGGTTCTTGAGTGCCTTCAGACTAAAAACAACAAGACAAGAACATACCATTTAAGTTTGTTTTGTTAAAGGCATCTGTAATTTTTTTTTTAGGCAGCAACTACAATTTGCTAATCGATATAGCTTGTTTGAAGAAAACTGTAATCTCACAATTTCCAGGGTTAAGTATCTATTTAAATAGCCAGTTTTAATAGTAGATTGATAACTTTATCCATTCGTGTTTTGGTGTTATACATTTTTACACTATTTAAAGACAGTTGGGTATATCTCTGAGCATCTCAGTCTTCCATTTTCCCTCCTTGGAGTGATACAAAAGCCTTATACTTCCATAAGATACCATTCTCTTCTCACTACCAAGCCACATCTGAAATGTAACCACCGAGGATAGATTAATTCACACCACAATGACTTGAACACTTACACTCCAGCTCCCCTGTCCTGCTGCACCATCTAGAAACCTGGACACTTCTCAGGGTGTATGGGAAAGAGTGATAAACCCCATTAGAAAATTCCCAGGGGCACCAGAAAACGGTGCTGATGATGAGAATGCTGCTATGCAGCAGCTTTCCAGTATAAAAGCAATAATCTATCCATGAATAGAGGATATTCCTGTGGGCATAGGAATGCCTCCTTTTAAATTTCTAAGTAGGGCTGAGCGACGTCTGATTTTCAACATCGTGATATTTCACCAGCTAAACATAGCAATATACTGACATATGATGTCTGAAATAAGGATGGAAGAATGTAGAGGCGAATGTGGTAATATCCTGGCATCTGCCACTACTTAGGAGTCTAAAACTGATAAATTGTTACTTGCCTTTAGCATATTGTTACAACTGTTATTTTATAGTACAGAGCATGGGTAGGCAAACTAAGGCCCAGGGGCCGGATCTGGCCCAATCACCTTCTAAATCCGACCCGCGGACGGTCCAGGAATCAGCGTGTTTTTACATGAGTAGAAAGTGTGCTTTTCTTTAAAATGCATCTCTGGGTTATTTGTGGGGCATAGGAATTCGTTCTTTCTTTCTTTTTTCAAAATATAGTCTGGCCCCCTACAAGGTCTGAGGGACAGTGGACCGGCCCCCGGCTGAAAAAGTTTGCTGACCCCTGGTACAGAGCAACAGGGGCAGCAGGAATCATGAGAGAAGTTGTCATTATTTTTCACATAACACACATCGTGATTTGCGGTATATCGCCATGCTGAATACTATTAAGCTGTTACCGCAATGTGGACCTCAAACTGATTTCAGACGCTGTATCGATACATCACCCTGCCCTACAACTAAGAATTGAGTTTGAAGTCGGAAAACCATCTTGCCCCTCCCACCCCCTACTGAGAAGGTGGGAAGAAGGTTTAAGGCTTACAAATGCAATACAAAAACTGCTTTAGGTCATTGGTCTATGTACTATCTACGTTGTCTGGCTGCAGGTCTCCAACGTTTCAGACCAGGGACATTTCCTGGCTGAACCTGGAACCTTTGGCAGGCAAGGCTACAGGCCTTACAGTGAGTAGCTTGGAGCAGCGATCCTTTCCAGGAATCATAAGGCAAAACAGGGTACTTTGTAGCCACACATACTGTCAAATGTTTAGTGCCCTTGCAATGGTGAGGAAAGCAAATAGTATACCACCTTAAAGGAGAAGCACTGCTCACAGCTCATTCACTCTCTCCGAGCTCTTATGGAAGCCATCAAGTTTATTGGGTGTAGGACCTTTGTAGGACCAAGTGTTTAAAAGTGCTAACTCTTTAAAAGTTGCAACCTAATGAAAAAGCCACTTTCACATTTTTACACTGAAGGGCCCAACAACTAAAAAAAAAGTGTTCAATTAATGGGAGCAAGTAGAGGAGTAGAGAGCCAATTCCAGTTACTATATCAAGAAGCAGGAACTGAGCAATTCAGCCTTCCCCTATTTGGTGCCAATGCTAATAACTGCTCTCCTCTCCACACAATATCTGTTGCTTAGAAAAAGAACCACTGCTTATGTATAAACAAATGTATCTGTGAAGAATAGAAGTTTTATAAAAGATCCACAAACCTCACTTACCTTCACATTTGGTTCTGTATGGCAAAATATTGTTGGCACAGCGTTGTCTTTTAGTAGCTTGTTGTTGCATTCTCTTTTGAAGCAATCTGGAGTAAAATGTTCAGAACAAATGCTGCTATACTTTGTTGGTTTGAAATTTTTCCTTCTAACTGCAGCTTCCCATTTCTTACAGAGATCAGGCCTTGTGAGGGGAAACCTACAAACAAAACATAATTTGAACAGAATTTGGTGGATGGAGCAGAGAGATTATTCAAAGAATGCTAGGGAAGTGTACTCCTGTGTGTAGAGAAATACTGGGGAACCCACCAACTGGTACCTAATACAGTGGTACCTCGGGTTACATACGCTTCAGGTTACAGACTCTGCTAACCCAGAAACAGTGCTTCAGGATGAGAACAGAAATCGTGCTCCAGTGGCACAGCAGCAGCGGGAGGCCCCATTAGCTAAAGTGGTGCTTCAGGTTAAGAACAGTTTCAGGTTAAGTACGGACCTCCAGAACGAATTAAGTACTTAACCCGAGGTACCACTGTATTCAAAAGTCAGAAATACTGTACTTATTTTAAAAGCTCATTATTTCAAATCTGATTTTTCTCCCAATTCTGTTCTCCTTCTGGCTTTTCAATTTAAATTAAATGCTTTTTGTTCTCCAACTCTAATACTGTGTCAGGAGTCCAAAGACGTTTTTGACTCCTGTAGATCCACAGCAACCCTCAACACATCCCATTCCCCACTACCAATGGATGAGCTCTCCACAGATGTAACTGGAGGCTCTAGCAGCGCAGGATTCATCCTGACCACTTCCTAAGGCTCCTAAGCTGGTCTTTGACCATGGTGGGACTGCAGTTTAACTAAAGTAAGTTGATAAAGCAATGGGACTTCCATAAAGTAAGGCATTTAGGGCTGCAATCTTAGAGCAACATTGAAACAAGGGTAGGCAATTAATACTTATTATTTGCACACATTCCGTCGGTCCATCCTATATAAACTAGCAAGGATATTTCCCCACTTCGTCTACAAGGCAACAGTAATAAACTGTCCCAGAAGCTGTTTTCAAAGTGATTTTAAAAGATATAAATAACAGGAGTTCCACACAGGACTTGCTTCTGGTTACAATCAGAATTGTAGAACAATGGTGGCAGTAAAATTCAAATAAAGTAGGCAGGGCTGGAGATTTCATTTTATTGTAGTGCCCGTGAATGTTGCTATTTGATTGCTGTATTATTATTAATTAGACTTTTATTCCGCCCTTCCTCCCAAAGGAGCCTAATATGGCAAACAAAACATTAACAGACTTTTCACAAAATTAAATATCCTCACAGAATAAAACTCTGGCGTTTTTAAAAAGAAAAAGGTAGATGGGTTATCAGTGAGTGCAGAAAAGATGACAATAAGAGAACATATTCAGCATATGTGTTTTACTTATTTGGTTTATAAATAAGAAGTACAAAGAATGAAAACAAAACTCAGGAGATCTACCTCTTTTCAGTCCATGTAATTCTAACCACCTGACAAAATTGAAAGAGTTTACTTTCTTTTTTACTACTCCTTTGAAAATATAGGTTTTCACTGGACAGTAAGAAGGAACAGCTGGAACAGAACTGTGTTTTTGGCCAAAAAATGAGACGAGGAATGTCAAACTAAAGTGCATGTTTGACCTGTTAAAACTAAAGCAAATGTGCTTTACTGGGAACACAGAGTACCACTGAAAGTTTACAGGATTATGTTTCAGCTTGGCTCAGGGGCAGGGCAATATGACCAGTGTGAGGGAAACTGGTGCTGTTTCTTCAAGCCTGTAAAATTTGCCAGAGAACAGGCTGTGGGCTGTCCATATCCTAACAGTAAATGTTGTCAAACTGAGATCTTGAACGTTGGGCGCTGAGATCCACAAAGCCATGGAATGCTGTGAAGATTTCCCTGGTTCTGCAATCATAAGATAGCCTGGATACGCTTGATATTAGTTTTAGTAAATGGTTTGAAGGAAGATGGTTATAACAGATGTTTAGAATGAGAAATACAGCTAACACCTCTACAGATAAAATACTCGTAAATCAAAGCATGAGTTGTTCACTTGATACAAGAGGAATTACTACAGATTATGCTTCAATAGTGGTGGTGGACATGAGTTGGAAAAAACCTTCTGTGCCTTTAAAAGGCTACATAATAGACAGATATTCCATATGCTGCACCTCAGATATATCTATGTTGGGAATATTATACCTGCTGAATTTCTACCAGGCATACAGCCTTTAAAGACAGCCCTTGTCCCTTTAGCCATATTCAACTCACTTTCTCATTTATTAGAAAACATGGGATTGGATCCAGAGTGAGTTAGTTGCTTACAAAGTCCTCATTAAATCAAATGCAGCTTAAGTTGTGATAACTTTCAAAGCAGTGCAGCAAAAGGGAGCCTGTAAATGAATTTGTGCACCTTATAAAAAAGCAAAGCAACACGTGTAGTTTCAACAGTCAAAAACTTTCTCATCACTGAATTTCTGCTTGTCTCAAGGAATTTCAGAGCTCAGAAAGCCTGCCAGGCAAAACAAAAACATCCTCACTTAGCTTTAAATGTTTGCTCGTTTGTTTAAGGAGGCACAGTTATATCAAAGCACTGCAAAAACAAAAAAAAAGTTCATTTTGGGGTCTACAAACTGGATTTCAACTGGAAACAGAGTGCAACTTCTAGATCGTGCCAAGGAGGGGAATCACTTGAATTACCCTTTACCTATAGCAAGAGCCCCCTTAGCAGTTTTCAGGCCGCTGCTACAAGGCAGTGATGATTCGGCTAAAATTAAGGGAGTTAGGAATAGGACTTCTGGATTTCCTCAAGGACCACTTGTATTACTTCACCCCTCAGCAAATAATGCCTGCAATGATTTGCTAGTCAGCAGATGTGAACAATTGGTTGGCCTGTGAAATAACTGTGGACCTTTTTCTGATTTTGGTCTTCGGATGTGAAATGCCAAATGTTTTTGTGCTTCTTTCCTACCTCTTTGTGGAAAGATCTAGGCATGGGGAACCTCTGCCCTTCCAGATGTTGCAGGACAACAACCGCTATAAACACTAACCATTGACCACGTTGCCTGGGGCCAACACAAGTTCTGCAGCATCTGGAGGGCCACCAATCCCCCATCCCTGACCTTGGGTCTACCCCAGCGTTTCCCAAACTTGGGTCCCCAGCTGTTTTTGGACTACAACTCCCATCATCCCTAGCTAGCAGGACCAGCGGTCAGGGATGATGGGAATTGTAGCTCCAAAAACAGCTGGAGACCCATGTTTGGGAAACTTCAGTCTACCTAGACTCATCAAAATGGTGTTATTTATTACCGCAAAATTCAGTGTAGTGGATTAAAAAAAAGACAAAAACCTGTCTTGTTGGGCAAGAAAAAAAAGAGGTCACTTGACAGATGGAGATACATAGATTTGGGGAAAGGGGGAGGAGAAAAACAGAAAAGTGGGAGGGTAAGAGATATAGGTGACCTGCAGGGATACAAAGATATTTATGGACTATTTATGGAAAAAGCAGGGGGTGATAGTACAGCAAGTAGTTACGAGATACATGGGGTGGTGCAGAACGGAAAGAGAAGAGCACGTCCCCTGGGCTAAAAAAAACACAACATTGGGACGCTTTAAAGACAAACAGTGTTTATTGTTGTAAACGTCAGAAGATTATAACTCGTGAGGGGGTCACAACAGCTCAAGCAACAAATACACCTGTGAAGCCACGAAAACTCTTTTTAATGCTACACTTGATCTTAGCCAAAAGGCCGAGAAGCAAAAATGTATAAGACATGTAACAAATGTTGGAAATGTAAGGAAAGGGAAGGGACATTTTATCATATGTGGTGGGAGTGTAAGAAAGTAAAAGGCTTCTGGGAAATGATATATAATGAGTTGAAAAAGATGTTTAAATATACGTTTGTGAAGAAACCAGAAGCCTTCCTGTTAGGAATTACAGGAAGAGAAATTAATAGAAGTGATTATAAACTTTTTCAATATGCAGTGACTGCGGCAAGAATTTTAATGGCTCAAAAATGGAAACAAGAAGAATTACCAACATTGGAAGAATGGAGACGGAAACTGATGGATTTTGCTGAATTAGACAAACTGACAGGAAAAATTAGATATCAGAAAGATCACAAGTTCACACAGGTCTGGAGAAAGTTTACGATTTATCTGGAAAATATTTGTGATGAACAGACAACGCTAGTTGGATTTAAAGAGGCTTTGTGATGAGAAAGGGTATTGTGAGAGGGATAAGAGCTGTAAAGATTAATCAACTGGCAATACAATCATAAAGGAAATGTGAAATAAATTCAAAATTATGAGGATTGTGGAGGGAGCGGGGAGGGAATTTGGTATTATAGTGGATATGAATGTGTCATTTAAATCTGTAAAAGAAAATTTTTCTAAAAAACTAATAAAAAAAAGAAAATTCTTTTTAATGCTGCTGCTGCTGCAAACGGACAAAAAACGGCGCTTTTTATGTGCTTAGTTACGGCTTGTACCAAAAAAAAAAAAGGGAGGGGAAAAACACCAGAAATTAGCCTCGAGGGAGATGGCACTTGAGGTAGCCTGTCAGTGACGGTTAATCTGCCTCACGCGCATCCTAACCGCGCAGCCCACAAAGCACACCTTCGAATCCCGGCCCCGCCCCCCATCACGGGGTTTTTGGTTTTTTTGTGTGTTTTGTTTTTAATTAACAACCGGAGCTCGACTAGCCCCGCCTTCTCTGTCTCCGCGTCTCTTCAGTATAAAGGCCAACGCAGCGTACATTTTAACAGTTGCCCCCCCTCCCCCTCGCCGCTTCGGTGCGCGCACGCGCTGTGGCTCCGCCTCGTGAAGCAAACGGCATCTCCCTTTCCCGCCCGCTCAGGCGGCCGGGTGGGCACGCGCGCGGGCGCGCTCCCGCTCTCTTTCTCTTTCTCTGTCTCCTCGCGCTCTCTTTCCAAGCTTTCCTGCCACCGCCCCTACTCACTTGTGGAAGGAGATGGGCTTCTCTTTGTCGTATCGATTCCGGCAACGGTAGGCAGAGCAAGACTGCACCATCCTCTCGCTGCCGCCCTCCTTCGACCGCCGTAAAAAAAAAAATTCGGGAGCTCGAAAACACACTTGAAAGGCCGCGAAGATCCAAATACCTCCCCGAGGCCTCCGCGTCCCTTTTTTAAAATTTAAAAAACCCGAAGAACGACATAAGCTGGCTGTGGCCTCTCCCTACTTCAACATGGCGCTGCCAGCTTCAGAGCAACTCTCGCGAGAGCGCCGCCACCGTGCTTTGCTATTGGTCACGCCCCGCGATGGTTTGGGTGCGGCACGTCTCTGCTCGCCGCGTCCAATAGGAGCTGCCGTTCAGATTTTGACGTGCCTACCTTGGCTCCCGCGCTCGTAACTGTACGTGCGTCCGAACAGCGGCTTGTTGCCCTCTTCAAAAGGGCTGGTTTGAAAGCTGAGCTTGCGCACAGGGTGGCATCTCGCGGATGCCTATTTTAAATCGTTCTGAAACTGAAGCGAGAGACAGATGGAGGAATTTCTGCATGATTTGTTCTTCCTTTTAGGGCTGCGCGCTTGCTCCGACTTACTTAAGAGTAGCCCCATTGAACTAAACTGTGCTTACTCCTAAGTAACCAAGAACAGTACTAAGGAATTTTTTTAACTCAACAAGACATATATTTCACTTATATACACAGTTTATATTGCTTAATTGTGAACTGTGCAGTGGTTGTCTTACAAAGATATAAAACATTAGAATTCTCAGTAAAAAAAAAAAAAAAGCCAGAAACAGGTATTTAAAAACAAATGATTAAAGTCAACAGTAGCTTAAAAAATGAGCTGCAGGTGTCTGTTTGCATTTGGAATCGCAAATATCTGTTTCACCCTTGGCCTTCCTCAGGGAACCCCTGTAGTAGCACAGCTTTGGTCTCATACAATTTCTGCACATAAGTACCACCAACCTCGATGGAATAGCCCCAAAGGGTGGTGTGCCCTTTTTTGAATTTTGCTTTGTGGACTTTCATTTTTTTTTAATCTAGGCCATTAGGTAAAAAGTATGGAGTTGTATGGAATGTTCATTATCTGTTGATGGAGATGCTAGCAGGAGAATAGTTCCACGCTCCAGTATGTGAGCCTGTTTTTGTGGGTCCTGTCCGCCCCCGCCCCCCAACACCCATGGGGAGACAGGAGGGGAGTGGGTGTTATATCCTGGGTTAGTAGATGTGTATTTATTTTTCTCTAGGCTCTTGTTAATGTGGAGCTAACAAGTATATTGTATGGATATGTTGTGACAGCAACGTGGTTTCTGCTCTAGGGTGAGAAAACGTTAAGGGAACTTGCCCATTTTGAGAGAGGAGTGTGTAAGGTTCTACATTTAGGCAGGAAGAAGCAGCTGCACAAATATGATGGGGAACACCTTGATTGCCGGTAGTACATGTGAAAAGGGTCTAGAGGTCACAGTAGACCACAAGCTTAACATGAGTTAACAGTGTGATACAGCAGCAAAAAAAGCAAATGCTCTTCTAGGCTGCATCAACAGAAGTATAGTGTCCCAATCATGGGAAGTAATAGTCCCACTCTATTTTGCTTTGGTTAGACTGTACCTGGAATGCTGTGTCCAGTTCAGGGCACCACAGTTTAAGAAGGATATTGACAAGCTGGAATGTCTGCTAAGGAGGGTGACAAAGATGATCAAGGGTCTGGAAGATGATCAAGATGATCAAGGGTCTGGAAACCAAGCCTTATAAGGAACAGTTGAGGGGAGTAAGCTGGGTCACCAGCCAGTGTTAAGCAAACCACTCCCTACCATAGCAACCAGCTGGGCTTCAGGAGTAATATTGGATCGTGCGTCCTCTAAGTCCTCCATACAGTTTACAATTTACTAGTCCAACCTATTGCAATGCAGGAATCTTTCATCCAATGTGGAGTTTGAATGCACAACCCTGAGATTAAGAGTCTCATGCTCTACTGACTGAACTGTGGTGTTGAGGGCAGAACACAGATGGACTTGTGGGAGTCTGTTTCACTGTCAAACAGCTCTTACTGTCAGAAAGTTATTCCTGATGGCAGCATCTCCTGTCTTGTAACTTAAAGCTATTTGTTCAGGTCCTAGCCTCTGGAGCAGAAGAAAACAAGTTTGCTCCATGAGACAGCCTTTTAGATATTTGAAGAAGGCTATCCTCTTGGTTTCCTCTTTATCAGGCTAAACATACTCAACAGAGAAAGCAGACCTGCCCACTCCCACACCTGCCTTAGTCACACCCAAGGTAAATTGTTGCAATGTGCCGTATTGCTGTCCTTGGGAAATATTGGGAAATTACAGCTGATGCCACAATAATATTTGGTGCTTTTTTGACCATTTCAAAAAAGACTTGTTTAAATTCAAGGTACTGGCTATTACCTCTGAAGTCCTGAATGGTCCTGGACTAGGATATTTGAAGGGCCACCTCCTTCTGTATAAACTATCCATCAATTGCATTCATATTTGGAAGCCCTGTCCTGATTTTGCTGGCAAGAGTGATGAAGTTGGCTGGGATGTGTGTCTTTTTATTGGGCCCATCCTAATTAGCCAAGAAAGGCTAGATTGGCTCCTTCGAATATTTTTAGGTGAAGGTTTAGATGTTTTCTGTTCTGCCTAGCTTTTGACATATTTTAACTTATCTCATTGATAGGTCCCTGGCTGACTGCCTTGCATCTGCATATAGGACTGGGGGGAATTCTTGGACAAATGGGCTGGCATGATAGGCAGCAGCTCCTAAGCTCCTGTTTTCCTGAATGCAATCTTCTCTTTTCCATCACTCCTTATACTTGAAGAAATGAGTTACCTCTATGCAGTGTAGAGAACAGGGACTGCAATCAGAGACAGAAAAGAACAAAATTTATTTTCACCTATGGCAACAGGAAACAGCCTGAGTGTTCCCTGAATATCATCAAGTTGAGGGGTGGCTTTAGGCTGTTGGTTGTTGTTGGTTGTACAAGTCTATTTGCTATTCCTCCGCCTATTCAGGAATGCATGAAGGAGAAGGAGTTTGAAACTGAAGTTTGACCTGACAGAGCCCCCTGATCTATTTGATTTATTCTGCTAGCCTGGAAAAATAAAGGACAATGATGATTAATTTTGTCTACGGAGGTGCTGAACAGGGCGGTCCTGGACTAAACCCACACAGAGAGAGAAACCAGCTTTCAGTCGGCTTATGAGAATCATCAGAGATCGCAAAGAAAGGAATACGATAACAACAAGATGAAGAAAATATACAAAGAACTATCTGGTCTGAACTGGATAGAACTGATTAATGAATGCAGTAAAATAAGTGAAGTCTGGAAATAGCCGGAATTTTGGACTCGTGCGGAGCTTGATATATGGGTACTCCCAAAAAATTAAAAAATATGGCTGTATAATTTGGAAGCAATGTGATTTGAATAATATGATGTGATTGGCCTGTCAATAAAAAATTATTTTAAAAAAATAATAATTGCTATTCCTCCGCCTACCTGCTGTGGCCACCGTCTCTAGCATCTTAAAAATTCCCGTACTTTCCCCTGCATTTTTGTTTAAAGATCTGGAATTAAATCCACATGCCTCTGTGCATTAGGTTTTGGTTGGTAAAGCAGGCACGTGCTCTGTCACTCGTCATCAGGCGTCTTTAAAAGCCTGCGGTATTAACTGCAAAGCGCCTTGGAAGAGATTTGCGGCCGAAGATACTCTACATAGTATGGGCGCGCACTGAGGGGAGGGGAATCTAAAAGGAACCCTTCCCACATTCAGATTTACAGTACTGTACTAATCTCTCTTCTCTCTATGCTTCCCCTAGACTTCCCCTGCCGCCTCTCTACAAGCAGCAGCGCCCCCTTTCCCTTTGTTTTGTTTGCGATCGCCTTCCGTAAACAAAGAAAAGCAGAAGGCGAGCCAGCCCAAGGCCGCTCGGCCAGCCTCGGCAGCGCCGGAGCCTAGAGGGCAGTGTGAGCGCCGCCGCGGCCGAAGCCTGGAAAGGCGGAGCGGCAGGAACTGCTAAGGCGAGGCGTTTTTGACATCAGTTCCTCTGGCTGGAAGCGGGGGGTGGGAAGAGTTTTCTTCCCGAAAATGCCACAAGTAGAAAGCGGCGAGCCCCGGACGGCTGCCCTGGGGCAGGAGGCGGCGAGCGGGCGCGCCCGGTGAGGGTCTGCTGCCACCGCCGCCGCCGGCGCCTTCGAGGCTGCGCGCCTCCTCTTTTCCCCTCCTGGGAGCGAAGGAGCTTCAGTTAGTGGCGGCGGCAGCAGCAACGACGTCAACTCCGGCCCCGCTCGCCGTCGCACCCAGCATGAGCAGTGGCGGCGGCGGCGGCGGGCGCTCGGGCGCCCGCGTGGCCGTGAAGATGGAGGTGGCCCCCTTCTACGGCGAGGACGGGCTGGAGCTGCTCCCGGACTTCGTGCAACTGCCGGGCTTCGCGGGCGGGCCCGGCGCAGCGGGACCTGCGGAGCTGGATCCGGCCGAGGAAAGCGCGGCAGACCAACAGCACAAGCTGCTCCTGGTCGGGAAGAAGCAGCAGCAGCAGCAGCAGCAGCAGCGGGACTTGGTGGCGGCGGCGACGGCCACCCCCGGCGCTGCCTTGTCGCCAACCGGTCCCTTCACCTCGCTGCGCCCCCGGGGCGGCACCAGCAACGCCGTGCACCGCTTGATCCCCGACGCGCCCGGAGTCGGCCAGGAGGTGGGATCGGGCGTGCTGCAGCCTCTGCTGAAGCTGCCGGCGGCCGCCGACCTAGAGCAGCTGCTGATCCAAGCGGGCAGCCCGGGCTTGGCCGGTCCGGCCAGCCCCGGCGGCGGAGGGCCTTCGGTGGCGGCGGCGGCGGCGGCCGGGGGCTCCTTCTTGTACCGGTCTCCGCAGCCCTCAGCCCAGCAGCAGGCGGTGACGCAGGAGCAGGAGGGCTTCGCCGACGGCTTCGTGAAAGCCCTGGCCGACCTGCACAAGCAGAACCAGCTGCTCGGCGTGTCTCCGGCGCCCCTCTCGCCCACCCCCCACCCGGGGGGGCCCTGCTGCCCTCCGTCCCGCCAGGAGTCTCCCGCCGTCTACACCACCTTGGGCGGCTTCAACCCGGCCAGCCCGGCGGCCGGCGGCACTTTTTTCCCTCCCCAAGTGGTGGCTCGCCTTCCAGCGCCCGGCTCGACGGGCCGAGCTTTGGAGGAGCCGCAGACGGTGCCGGAGGCGGCCGTGGGGTCGGTTCCTCCTCCTCCGCCGCCGCCACCACCTCCGGCGCTTTCGTCCGGAGACTCGCCGCCGCCGCCGCCGGCCTCCTCCTTGTCTCCGCTGGACGCCGAGAGCCAGGAGCGCCTGAAAGCCGAGCGCAAGCGGCTGCGCAACCGCATCGCGGCCTCCAAGTGCCGCCGGCGCAAGCTGGAGCGCATCGCCCGCTTGGAGGAGAAAGTCAAGGCGCTCAAAGGGCAGAACGCCGAGCTGGCCGCCACCGCCAGCCTCCTGCGCGCCCAGGTCAGCCAGCTGCAAGGCCGCGTCCGGAGCCACCTCTCCAGCGGCTGCCACATTAACGCCGCGGCGGCGGCGGCGCAGACCTCGGCGGCAGCTAGCCAGCCCCCCGGCAGAGAAGCAGCCACAGAACCGGAGAGCAGCGCTTGCTGAAGCCGCTCGAGCGTCCCGCGACGGGGAGAGATACCGAGGCGCGCCCCAGCTTGCCTTGCGTGGCAGAGCGGGAAGGATGACCCCTTGATCGGGGCGAACCTTCAGTTCCCTCTTCTTCGGTCATCGGAGGAGCTTGGCCAACGGATGGGTGAAGAGGTTCCTCTCCCACACGAGCCCTATGCCCCCCTGTGCCCCCTTACCAGCTCCAAAGGGGGCTCCAAGAGCCGGAGAGAAACGCGGCGTAATGGGAGGTGGGGAGGGAGAAGAAATGGGGGGAGCAACAGTCTCTGCTCCTCAAGGGACAGGATGGGACAACAGGCGCTTTGGACAGCCAGGGAATGTTGTTTACTCCGGAAACAAAACTTTTAACAAGTACTCTTCAGTCGAAACAGATTTGAGATCATTTCCAGCATCGAGAGCTTTTCTGCCAAGTCGTGAAAGTGAGGCTGAAGTGATTAATAACCAGATTGTGGTGTTTGGGTTTTTCTTTCAGGAGCACAGGTCAGGTGCGCAGACATCAAGGCGAAGGAGGGCTGTGAAGCTGCAGCAGTTGATGCCATTCTGACAGTCCCCAGTTACATCAGGAAGCCTGAGGCTGGTGATCTTCGGGAAAAAAACAACAACTCCAGCTTGAAAATGTGCCCACTTTTCTAGCTTCTCCAGCTCAAAACAAATCTGAAAAGCTTTGCAGATCAGACACAGAAAAAAACAAAACCAGATTGTTGCTGGAAGTCCAAAGATCTCTTCAGTGATCCCACCTGAGCTTATGGTGTGGGCAGAAGTTGTCTTTGTTGAGGACTATATTTTAGAGATTCTTGAATTTTATTTTTCATTTTTGTGGTGGAAGGTGGTTAGAGTCAACCTGTATAGCTTTTTCTTCAAGTTGCCAGGGATTGTTAAAAACTCCAGTATTTTTTGGCTGCAGGCTTATTTATTTATTTCTTTAAAAAGGCTTTAGATTTTATACGATGGGGTGCTAATTGTTTGGTAAGGGGCATGTATGTCATGCAGATTGCTAGGTGTTTTGATAAGAGCGGTAATATTTTTAAAAGATACAATCCTTGCAGTTTGACAAGGGGTAGTTTTGTGAAATGTTTATCAAGAATTTGGGATGGTTGTAGCTAATACAGGGCTTGTCAAGTCTTATGTACAGAGAGATAACTTATTATTTTCCTGCTGTAGAAGTTTTATAGAATTGCTCAGACTTTGAGAGAGCAAAAATGTAATTGTTTAGGAAGATACTATAAATATTATAGACGATATGGCAGTGTAGGTTTTTTTGGTGTAATAACGGAAAGTCTAAAAATGATTACTGTAGTTGCTGTGAGAATGTTTTGGTTGAATTTCTGATGCCGGATAATTTGCTCATCGTGAATGAGTAGTGCTAAAGTACAGCAACAGAAGATGATGTGCCACACAAAACTATTTATTTAAAAATTAGTGTTTTAAGAAGAGTGTGGGGTTTTTTTCTAGACTTATGAGCTCTATTTTATTTCTTGTGCCAGCACAAATCTGGGACATTGATAGGCTTATTTAGTGAAACGCTTTGGAATGTCACATTTTATTTTTATAATGTGCAGAATGATAAAAGAAATCGTTTTGGAAGAGTAAATATCAGATGATTTATCCTTCATGGTGCACATTCCAGCTGTAATTGCTCTGTATGGAAGTATAGTGGCTGAGGCTGTAGTTCTATGCCCACTTACTAAGGACTAAGCCCCATTGAACTCAATGGAGCTTGCCTTTGAGTAGACATGTCTAGGGTTGCACTGCCACTGCTATGCAGAAAAGGCTTGTTTTTAAAAAAAAAAAAAATAGAACAATTCTATTGTACTGTGTTTTGAATAACACATAGAAATGTGGGTAGTTTTTCTTCCAAGAACAGTGTATAAGCTATTTTATTGCAGTTTCCATTGTAAATATTTTCTAGTTCTCAGTGTGTCTGGCAGTTAACCAGAAGGTTGGTGGTTCAAGCCCACCCAGGGATGGCTGTGGGCAGGATTCCTCCACTGCAGGGGGGTTGGACTAGATGACCACCCTGACCCCTTCCAACTTCCAATTCTGTGACTTTGTGATTCTGGGTTGGGAGGAGGAAAGAGAAGTTTGAAGTCTTTGAGGTTTGTTTTAAAGTGGGATCACTAAAAAGAAACTGTTGCCTGTAATTTGTTTAACTGAGAGTTTTGACAGTTTTCTGGTCAAAGTGTGCCGTGCAAAATCTCCTCCCGGTCCCCAGTTGTATAGAGCATAGTTTGGATGCTTCTCAAAATGCAGTTTTATTGTTTCTGTGGTTTATTTTAAACTTGAGCTCTTGATATAACAATCGTTGCTTGGATATAACATGTGAATAGCTTGTGGCAGTGTATATATATTACTTTCCATAAGGCAGTACTGTGACAACCTTGCTTGATAAATAATTATAAACAGATATCATAGATTATATTACACAGTACCATTTCCATGCTTTGGAGAGATTCTTGGAGCAAAGCAATGCTTTGCATATTTACTTGGAAGTAAGTCCCAATAAGTTAAGTCAAGCTTATTCCCAAGTTAAGTACGCATAGGATTGCAACTCCAACTTAATGACATCAGGAGCTTTTTGTATTTGGAACCATAATGCTGCAGATGTGTGAAATAACCAGTCTTATCCTTTTAGAAATGGAGAAACTTTGAAGAAAGCTTAATTCATATGATCAGTCCATCTTGCATTAATTGCCAGAGTTTCATCAATATTTGCAGAAAAAGTACTTGAGCTTGCATACTCTTAAAGGATAATATGGCAAAGGTGGAGACTTTATAGCAGTGCCTTAAGTGTGAGGGATGCAAATTAAATAACGAGTTGTACAAAAGGTATCACCTTAGCTGGGACCAGAGCAGCTACATTTACATAGTTGAAAATACCCGATGATGTGACAATGTTTTTTCTCAGGTGGGCTCTAATCTGGAATATTAAATCTAAAGAAAAAAGCTCAGGCTTAGATAAATCTTGGTTGTTTCTGCTTCTCAAATGTACCTGGAAGTTGCATGTTTCTTGCAAGTTGTTTCTTAACTTTTCTCCTAAGGGTACATAATAACTCTGGCTGTCTCAGAGGTTGGAGCTGAGAACCTACATTTCCTTACCTGTTGCGATTGATGGGGCTGCATGCTGCATCATTTCTGCCAAAAGCGTATTTTGCTTCTTGAAATATATGCAGTGTTCTAGGTTGTTCACCTGTTTTGTAGCCTTTTCTGCTAAAGTCAGTAACACAAAGTCCACAACTTTGTTAGCTATCTGCCTCATATTTGTATTAATGGCTCTTGTTTTTCTAAAAGTACCAGTCATCCTGTCAGTGTCCCTGCAAGCCTATTTAAATGCAGTGCCGTTGACAACTGAACATTTTACTTTCTGACCCACCAATAGAATTCCTCTCATTCCTCAGCCTCAGATGCATTCAAACCCATTCCATGTTGTGGTCTGTCCCTCTCCTCTCACCCACCCAGTTCTGAGAATTTCTCTCTCTCTCTTTTTGCAGAGGTGAGTTAGTACCTGATTGATCATTCCTTTAAAATGCACTTTTCTCATCTGAATCCACCTTTCCACTCCTTTCTGGTTGCTCTTTTGTGTGCATGTATTATAGCAAGTCTTTGGTTTGCTTTCTTTGGCTCCTGCACGTTTGATAATTGTAAGAATACCCACCAGATACACACACAGGCATGCACACACAAAATTCTAGGCTTAGTGGTACTCACCTGCATTAGCACTTCATTGGGCAAATATTCCAGTTTCTAGTGAGCTCGGTGATCCGGGTGATGTCCATTGTTGAACTGGCATAGCACTATCTGTCAGTGAAAAAGGTGATTTAAACGGACTGTAAACCTTTTTCCTTAAGTAGAGGGAGGGCAGCTGGTTTTCCTGCACACTTACATAGCCCACATGAACACTCAGGTAGTAACTCGCATGGTTGTGTGTCTAGAGGAGCTGACTAATTTGTTGCTAACTTAGTGAGTGACGATGTGTCACAACTCCTACCCAATTCCTCTTTTTAACACACTGGTGGTATGGGTCTGGCTCTCAAAATATTTTTTTTCCTATCGTTGGGTGGAAGCTCGTCTTCAGGTATGGACTTGATCTTCAAATACATAACATGATGGGGTTTTTTGTGGACCTAGATGTTCGTAATGGCGTGTGATTTTATAGCAAGTAGGTTATTCAGCTACAAAAAAAATGAATTGCTGGGTTTAAAATGTCAACTATCTGAATGGTGGTGGCGCTTTCCATTTTTAACCAGTGCTGAACTGTTGCCATAAATACTAGTATGGTGGTGTTTTTCATTTTGAAGTACTCGAAAGCAGATCTGCACTAAGTGACATCTTAAATACAATGGGCAGATGTTGACGGCACTTAAGTTTTCATTGATTTAAACATGTTCCATTGATTTAAACATTGATTTAAACTGCCACTGAAATCAGTGGGGTATGAAAGTACTAATTTTTGCTGAAACAACTTCTGGATTTTTATATTACAGCCAGAATATATTTTAATAACATTTCCCTGGAGAGGAAGAATATATAAAGCACAAAGTGATGTAAGTGAGGCTTATTTTTGCTTTCTGCTGCAAATTTAAATCCATTTTTAGTTATACACTGTGGTTAATTGTGAAGACGGAATTGAATGTTGAAATGGCCTAGCTCAGAGGCAGCAAACTTAAAAGTGATTTCTGTTCATTTCAGTTGGGGTTAAAAATAATGAACCCTGTTTAGTAATGAGATCCTGAATTTTTTTTAAATTTGTTCCTTTGAGGCAGAGACACTTGATTTGATCACTAGCTATAATTTCATAGATTAGTAATGCATATGTTTCCAATCCAACATTTGGATGCAGTCATTCCAAGCATATGGTCTGTCTGCATGATTTAAAAGTGGTATTCTAAGATGTGTCGGTTTGGGATTTAAGAATCCATGATTCCTATGCATGCTTAATCCTAGAAATGCTGATCAGCAAAGCTGCAGCCTTTTGTGGTCATGCAAGACCTGGTCTCGTAACTAGAAGAGTTGTATGGGAACGAGAGAATTAACCTTGTGTGAGTTAAGCATGGATAAAATAGACTACAGTGGTGCCTCGCAAGACGAAAAGAATCCGTTCCGCGAGTCTCTTCGTCTTGCGGTTTTTTCGTCTTGCGAAGCAAGCCCATTAGCGGATTAGCGCTATTAGGGGCATAGCGGATCAGCTGATAAGCGGCTTAGCGGATCAGCTGATAAGCGGCTTAGCGGATCAGCTGATAAGCGGCTTAGCGGATCAGCTGATAAGCGGCTTAGCGGATCAGCTGATAAGAGGCTTAGCGGATCAGCTGTTAAGCGGCTTAGCGGATCAGCTGATAAGCGGCTTAGCGGCTTAGAAAAAGGGGGGGGAAAGGAAAAAAAAACCCGCAGGAACTCGCAAGACATTTTCGTCTTGCGAAGCAAGCCCATAGGAAATTTGTTTTGCGAAGCACCTCCAAAACGGAAAACCCTTTCGTCTAGCGGGTTTTCCGTCTTGCGAGGCATTCGTCTTGCGGGGCACCACTGTACATGTATTCACACTAGTTTGAGTTATATCGTCAGTCCATGTTCTAGGTATCCTGCTCATACGATCGCAAGCAAGCTAGCCTGCCATGCCGGGTAAGGAGTCATTTCAGATATTCTGGTTCTAATTGCTTGCAAATGTTTAAACAGTGGATAATATCTAATAATAATAATAATAATAATAATAATAATAACATGGCCAATGCGCAGGAGAATGGGAGTTGCAGTCCAGCACGCACCTATAGAGCCGCAGGCTGCCGACACCTGCTTGAGAGTCTTCAGCATAGAGACAGGAAGACTTGAATCACTGGGATGAGTTCAAGTAAGAGTTGTACAGATTATTGATGGTGAGCAAATGAGTTGCTATCCACTCATCATTAGAAGAATATACAGGTAGAACCCTATATATACTGGAGGGTATATATTTTGTTGGGTAGACTGGGTTTGGACTGGAAGTACCTGGGTTCAAATCTCAGCTTGGCTGTGTTGGAGCTCTCTGGATGACTCACTGTATTTCAGCCTAACTTACCTCTCAAGATTTTTGCAAGGATTAAAAGGAGTAACGCTCACGTACACCTCCCTGAGTGTTTTGAAGCAATGATGGGCTACAAGTGTGAAAGAGAATTGTGTGAGCCAGCACAATTTAGTCCCCTTGCACTTAATTAGATCACGGGATGTTACATCTCACTGAGATGATAAGGTTTTGTTTTTTTTTAGAGTTCTGCCAAACAGTATTTCTTCCAAGAAGGAAAGACTATTGAGGGAGCAGTTGTTCATGCTACATTTTTTTCAGGCGATGCTGAAAGTCTGAGTATCTTTGAAAAATGCAATTTTCTGCACTGTTGACTTGAACACTGTTGCCAGTCATTTCATATAGATTCTTTGGACTGGGTCTCTCGCAGACATCTCTTTCTCGCAGACATCTTTCAATCATAGCAATTGAGATATAGCTTGGATTCTGTCACTTTGTATTATGTCGTTAAAGTGGGGTTCCTAATTGGTGCATGAGCTTCATTTTAATGAATTTCAGTAAAAGAGTAAAAGAGTTGCTATAGATACTGTATAACAGACGTGTTCCTAAACATCAGTTAAGGTTTTACATGCCGGTACCATAATATCTGCCCGAAATGTTGCCATTTATCACAGCTTGTGTGCTGGCACAAAAGCTGGCATGTCTCATCTTGAGAACTTAAGGGTTCACAGCAAGCTTTAGGATAAGGTCTTTAGGGCCAATTTTATAACTCAGAGGAATCAAATGGCAAAGCTTTTTGAGAATTGTACCTCTTCAGGCTGCAGGTTGGGGGCTGCATGTTTGAATGCTCTTGTGTGTGAGGAGAAAACCTTGCAACTAAGAAGGAGCATATCAGGAACAAGTATTCAGCCTAATCTCGACGTTCTCTTTATGAAATTAACTTTGCTAACCTGTGGCCCTTTGTATGGTGTCAGACTTCGGTTCCCACCTTCTCTGGGGCAGAAAGCAGTCAGGTTGTTGGTCCACCACTTCATGGCTTAGTACTGCCTAGAATTTTGGACAATTTGATTTAGCTACGAAAACTAAAGTGCTTGATCATTATTGAAAATCTGAGCGGGTTTTTTTTTGGGGGGCAGTGTCATTGTAGGTATCCCCTTGACTTTCCTTATGAAGTGTCTCCCAGTATTGATTTCGCTGCTGGTGATTTTTCAGTGTTACCTAAACTTAGCCACGGTAACCCCATATTGAAATGTACTCAAGTGAAGTATTAGTTTAAATGCAATTGAGACAAGACAGTTTTATTGTTATAGCAAAACCTAGGTTGTGGGTGGGTCCTGCGTCTTTAATCAAATGCACCCTTTTCATATCTTCTTACTATACTACAGTGGTACCTTGGTTTACGAACTTAATCCGTTCCGGAAGTCTGTTCTTAAACCAAAGCATTCTTAAACCAAGGCGTGCTTTCCCATAGCAGCGGGGGACTCAGTTTACAAATGGAACACACTCAACAGGAAGTGGAACATGTTCTGCTTCCAAGGCAAAGTTCACAAACCAAAACACCTACTTCCGGCTTTGCAGCATTCTTAATCCAAGTTCTTCATAAACTAAGCTGTTCTTAAACCAAGGTACCACTGTATACAGTTTCAGAACTAAAGGTTGTAAAAGGGGGAATGAAATGATTTTTATAGTTTCTCTAGAATTATATATTGATGTCAGATGCTGGGTAGATGCCGACCTGATTTCCCAACCACACTGTAAATCCCCAAAGCAGTGTATGCTGATAACTGCAGAGTGGTGTCCCTACTTTGGGAGAAACTGATGAGAGGTGGCACAGGAATTGCCAACCCAGTGACTGCCCAGTGATCGGTGGTTGTGGCATTGGAGGAGCTGGCATGCTTCCATCCATATTAGGGGAGGGATACTCCAATAGTCCCTGTGCTGGAACTCCAGGTTCAATGACCAAAACACTATTTTTACCTCTTCATTTTGGAATTGACCTGTGTAACGGTAAACTTGGCTTTATTATTTACTTAAACGGGTTGTCTTCTTGGGATACACCTGCACAACCAAGGGGAGCATTCCATAGCTGCATGGCGAAATTAAGAAGTTCTCTCAACCCTTCTTCCAAAACAGCAGCTTGTAACTATCCTGTGTTGCAATCATAGATAACATCCAGGCTTGTAAGGTTTATGAGGTGACTGTCCTGAGGCCTTCCAGATGTTGAACTGCATGCCCCATAACCCCCAACCATTGGCTGTGCTGGCTGGGGTTGATGGGAGTTGTAGTCCAAAAGGATCTGGAGCGTCACAGGTTATCTGTCTCTGGCTTAGGTGTATAGGGGAAACAGCATTTCATCAGTGGGGGCAGTGTTAGAAACTCAGATATATAAGCTTGGCACCAAATGGCTCCAGAAACCAGGTTTACAGTCGCCAAAACGGAAGGCCTGGTTGCCATTTTTGGTTTCAATGTGACTTTTTGGTTCCTGAAATTCATTCTGATTGTGCAACTGAAATATAACAGATAGAATTCTACAGGATGTGTTGCTGATGTGTGAAGACAGTCAAGATCCAAGGATCCCCAGGCATGGTAGAGATGTCAGGCACAGACATCTTCACTTGGTTGCAAGTAGCCAATAAAAAGGTAAAGGGACCCCTGACCATTGGGTCCAGTCGTGGCCAACTCTGGGGTTGCGGCGCTCATCTGGATTTACTGGCCGAGGGAGCCGGCGTACAGCTTCCAGGTCATGTGCCCAGCATGACTAAGCCACTTCTGGCGAACCAGAGCAGCGCACGGAAACACCGTCTACCTTCCTGCCGGAGCGGTCCCTATTTATCTACTTGCACTTAGGGGTGCTTTCGAACTGCTAGGTTGGCAGGAGCAGGGACCAAGCAACGGGAGCTCACCCTGTCGCGGGGATTCAAACCGCCAACCTTCTGATCGGCAAGCCCTAGGCTCTGTGGTTTAACCCACAGCGCCACCCGCATCCAGCCAGGTGCAAAATGCTTTTTGAGGTGTGGGGGGTATGCCCTGGGAATGTGTCCCAAAGAAGGCCCAGAAGCAGCTCAGGCAGGGTCATTCTCATACAGCCAGCTATTGCACAGTAACAAAGTCCTCTTGGACAGAGATACTAGTTCTAACACTCAAGCCTATGGGACAGCCAGCATCTGCAAAAAGTTTCCTGTTTGCTAGTAGTAATAGCAAAAAAGGGGGGGGAGTTCAGTTGCAAGAACAAATGCAAACTTTTACTTGCTGAGGTTAGAGGTCCTTGAAAAGTTGCGTTTTAACAGTTTGTTTCGACAAATGAATAATTCACTGGAAATAGGTGTTTTTTTATGATGGCTTGCTGGGCAATCTTCTGCATGTCTACTTGAAAGTAATTGGGTGTCACCTTGTAATAACTTCAATGGGAATTTGCTCAATTGGAGTTCTGCTTAGGTAAGTGCGTATAGGATTGCAGCATTGCAAAGGTTAATAGCTAGACTTTCATTCATGATTTCTGTATTGAGTGGTTGGTTTTTGACAAAGAATGTGTTCAAAAAATTGATTTGGGATGGCAGGTGAACATACATAAAATACAGGACTTAATAAAAATGTGCCCAGCGCTTGCCCATTGTGGCTTTTCATCATCACTGTTCATAAAGCATAGAACTAGAAGTTGTTAAAACTGATGATTATAGACATAAAGTTTTTTCAAAAAAACTAATACTTCCTCTTGACTAAATGTACAGCTTGATTGGTGTTGTGTCGTGTGTGTGTGTGTGTGTGTGTGTGACTGAGGAGGTAAAATGTTATACCTCGGGAATTGTCTAATGGTTTAAATCCATGTTTACAAGAATATTCCCAATTCCTACTGCCAAACAGCAGTCAGCTGCCTCCCCTCTTTTTCTGTCTCTTATGAACTGAGGGTCGTGGATGACTTTTATTTTACTGTATGGCAGGTAGAGATTTTAGGATGGTAATGTTGGTCCTGCTGTTGTTGCAAACAGTGGGCCTTTTGCCAATGACTTCGTGGGAACAGGATCAGATCTCCCAAACTTTATGTTGAGCACTTAAGACTAAAAGGCGACTTGCCTTGTATGTGTATCTGATTGTAGTGGCTTACATGAACATTCTCTGGTTTTTATCACGCTGTAGATCTTTAATAGAGACTGAAGTGAACATTCTTAAGTGGGAGGGATAGGCATTCTGGAATGTAGAACATTCTCATGCTGAAATTGTTTACATGAAAACAAAAGATTACATTTATGACTTTGTAATCGGCGATGTGCAATTTTGTACATGTTGTGTTAAAACTAAGTTTATAAGATACTGTATGTATAAATACTTGACTGAGTATTTGATATAAATATCAGAACATTAAAATGGCTTTATATTCATACCATTTTTTGTTGGTGTTTCTTATTTTGCCCTGCTAAAGTCAAAGGTGCAAAGCTAGAATCATTTATAAATCATTCCAAAGATAACAGCATGGTTACTGTGCAGCAAAATTTGCTGTGATTATCCATTTGAGGTAACTGATGTCTAACCTTACAACCTTCTATAGAACTAGTTATAAGGTTAGAAGAGACCTTCAATAAAAGATCAGATTTCAAAACTAAACACTGACCCAATCTCTATCTACACCACCTACCCACAAGATGGCTTGCAGATACTTTATTTTTTGTGATGCTTATACCTTTCTCTTCCTCTAAAGATCTCATACAAGTGGGGTTTCCAGGTGACTGTCCAGTCAAGCAGCTTCCAGGCCCACATCTGCTGTTCTCTTCAGCTGTAAAACACTTGCCATGTGACTTGATTGTTCTCCTGGCTCAGTTGCTTTTGAGTGTCTTGTTTTGAGGGTAACTCCTCTTTATACTACTCTGTGCAGAATAAATAGCTAATTTGCTAACAGGACCACAATTGCTTCCACACAAATACAAGAAAACCAGGTAAACATAATTTAAGTTCTAGCTCCTGTGTTTTTGTTTTGCTTAGCTACTGGTCAGGTAGACACTTTGAATGTTCCAAGTTAGGTAGTAATGTTTTGAAAAACTTAGTTCTGTAAGACTAGGATATTGATTTTTTTTGTTATCAATGGTTCTCAAGTGTTACTGATCTCTGGACTGGTTATAGTGCAGATTAATTCCAAACCACATTAGACCCGATACGGATGCAACTGAGATGGTATGCTGCGTTGGTTTAGTAAGTAGATAGGTCATTTATTAATAATAATAATAATAATAATAATTTATTATTTATACCCCGCCCATCTGGCTGGGCCTCCCCAGCCACTCTGGGCGGCTTCCAAAAGAATATTAAAATACTATGATACATCAAACATTAAAAGCATCCCTGAACAGGGCTGCCTTCAGATGTCTTCTAAAAGTCTGGTAGTTGTTGTTCTCTTTGACATCTGGTGGGAGGGCATACCACAAGGAGGGCGCCACTACCGAAAAGGCCCTCTGCCTGGTTCCCTGTAACTTGGCTTCTCGCAGTGAGGGAACCGCCAGAAGGCCCTTGGTGCTGGACCTCAGTGTCCGGGTAGAACGATGGGGGTGGAGACGCTCCTTCAGGTATACTGGACCGAGGCCGTTTAGGGCTTTAAAGGTCAGCACCAACACTTTGAATTGTGCTCGGAAACGTACTGGGAGCCAATGTAGGTCTTTCAAGACCGGTGTTATATGGTCTCGGTGGCCGCTCCCTGTCACCAGTCTGGCTGCTGCGTTCTGGATTAGTTGTAGTTTCCGGGTCACCTTCAAAGGTAGCCCCACGTAGAGTGCATTGCAGTAATCCAAGCGGGAGATAACCAGAGCATGCACCACTCTGGCGAGGCAGTCCACAGGCAGATAGGGTCTCAGCCTGCGTACCAGATGGAGCTGGTACACAGCTGCCCTGGACACGGATTTAACCTGTGCCTCCATGGACAGCTGTGAGTCCAAAATGACTCCCAGGCTGCACACCTGGTCCTTCAGGGGCACAGTTACCCCATTCAGGACCAGGGAGTCCTCCACACCTGACCGCCTCCTGTCCCCCAGAAACAGTACTTCTGTCGTGTCAGGATTCAATCTCAATCTGTTAGCCGCCATCCATCCTCCAACCGCCTCCAGACACTCACACAGGACCTTCACCGCCTTCACTGGTTCTGATTTGAAAGAGAGGTAGAGCTGGGTATCATCCGCATACTGATGAACACCCAGCCCAAACCCCCTGATGATCTCTCCCAGCGGCTGCATGTAAATGTTGAAAAGCATGGGGGAGAGGACAGAACCCTGAGGCACCCCACAAGTGAGAGCCCAGGGGTCTGAACACTCATCCCCCACCACCACTTTCTGAACACGGCCCAGGAGGAAGGAGTGGAACCACTGTAGGACAGTGCCCCCAGCTCCCAGCCCCTCAAGACGGTCCAGAAGGATGTTATGGTCGATGGTATCAAACGCCGCTGAGAGATCCAGCAGAACTAGGAAACAGCTCTCACCTTTGTCCCTAGCCCGCCGGAGATCATCAACCAGTGCGACCAAGGCAGTTTCAGTCCCATGATGAGGCCTGAATATTAAACAAGCAGATGTACAATATTTCTCCAGTGTTTGTCTTCCAGCACTCATGCTTGAGCAAGATGCACAGCATAGCTTTACATGTGACATGCTCATGGTTTAACACAGGCTTCCTCAAACTCGGCCCTCCAAATGTTTTTGGCCTACAACTCCCATGATCCCTAGCTAGCAGGACCAGTGGTCAGGGATGATGGGAACTGTAGTCTCAAAACATCTGGAGGGCCGAGTTTGAGGAAGCCTGGTTCAACGGATCAGAAAGGCCTAAGCCTTAAGGAAGGGGCAGATATATTTCTAATGTACCCTCCTTCACCCTGACAACTATCTACTGATGAAGGTTAGGCTGAGAGTTGGTGACATCAGGGGCACCTGAAGAAGGACCTCCAACAAATACCTGATTTTTAAGCCCATATCTGCACTGTGAAATAAAGTCTGGAAGGAAATCGGCAGCGAGCAATGCTTTTTCAACAACAGCATAATACACTTACAACAGCCAGGCCTATTTGATAGTCTGCCTGTCGTATTTGGAACTGGCTGCAATTTCCAAGATATCTTCAAGGGCATGTTACACAGGATGAATCACATGGAAGTGTGTTCTAAATAACAGACATACGCAACCTAGAACCTATCAAACAATATATTGTGGTCTGCCAAATGCTTGACAGCTTACGTATTTGCAGAACACATGGCTGGTTTATTATGTCCCCACTGGACTCAGCATAGTTGGGTTGGGATTTGATTGGTAGTGTTTGCCATGTTCAGTGATTTCCGCCCCCACCGCCCTTTCATGTTCTGTAGGTTGTATTCACAGCTAGCATTGCTTTCCTTAGAAATGCTGTCCTGGTTCTGGTGATGTTACTGGATCCAGAAGCTCTCCTGCAATGGGTTTGCAGATGGAAATTGCCTGGTCCAATCTTGCTTTTGTTTACAATTGCAAAGAAAACAGGCACAATTTATAAAGACCGTTTTAGCAATATCTCAATGCCAAAAGGGAACTTGCAGATATTAAACCACAGCTTACAAAAGGATTGAGGGGGGTTGTCAAATAAATTTGGGTCAAGACTACAGGACAGCTACCTGGCTACTCCCTCCTCCTTTTGAAATATTAACCATCTTAGCACAGAAACGTCTTGCACACATTTCAGGCAAGTATTCTATGTTAATTTTAGAGAAAGAGGGCAGATTTGTTTTAAACAATTATGAACCTCCTAGGTAGCTCTTCTGAATCTGAAGTCTGTATACTGGAATAAATAATTTCAGAAAGGTTGCTATGCTTGACAGTTACCACGGTACTATTGCCTGAAGTGTTATTTTTGGTTGGCCGATTTAACATTTTATGAAGGGTAAACAGCCCAAAATCCATTATATTCAAGAGGTTTCTGCCTTTTCTGTGCATGCCCTAGATGTATCTCAGTTAAGCATAATGATCTTTTACAACAATAGCAATCATAAATAATACAATTCCTAGCTTTGCTTATTTAACATCTGTAGTGAGAGAGAGAAAACTGTAATTTTAGGCGAGTCCTAAACTAATAGAATTTTCTTTATAAGAGTGAGGTATCAGAAAATGCACACATAGACACACACAGAGGTCTGTTATTAAATACTTAAATTTTCATGTAAGCACCTCAGGGTGTTGATGGACTAAGCGCAACATTCAAAGTCCTGGATTAAGAGCCTGGACAAACAGGAATGAGGTAGTGTCTGAGACTGCAGAACAAATATTTACCTATAAAGTACTCTGGCAGATAATTGAAGGGTGGTTTGTACAGGGTGGAGCTGCAGTTTGCAAGGAAACAAGGCTTTACTTGTCCAGGTGACAAGAATTAAGGCCATCCTGAAAAGGAGCAACTGCAAAGAGGGTGAGTTTGGAAGCTACGGAAGCTGAATAGGTCCAGATCCCAAGGACGGTGTCACATTTCTGTTTAAATAACCCCAGTGTACAGATGCAAGCCGACAACTAGTGGATATGCCAAATGTCATTTGTGTCGGTTTCTTTCTTATAGGGGTGGGGGGCACGCTAGAACTCTGGCAACCACCCTTACACATGGTCAGCATCTATAATAAAATGGGCAGCACCTAGCAATAGGAGATTCATTTGTAGAGATCACACACACTCCAGTATTATGAGGCCAATGATTTTGAGCAAATATGCTTCATGTAAGTGGTTCTCTGGCTTCTGAAGTTATGTCCATGACAATATTATGAGGAAAACGTCCAGTTTTTTTAAAAAAGCACACTTTTATTGCAGTTAGGTCAGGCTTCTGAGCCCTGATGAAACCTCTTTGCAATCTGGACCCACTGGCCCATCCACAATCTATCTAATTCAGCAAAATGGCAGGGTGGACTTTGGAGGTGCGTATATGTGGTCTAAACCACTGAGCCTCTTGGGCTTGCCAATCGGAAGGACGGTGGTTCAAATCCCCACAACGGAGCGAGCTCCTGTCTTTCGGTCCCAGCTCCTGCCAACCTGACAGTTTAAAAGCATGCCAGTGCAAGTAGATAAATAGGGACTGCTGCGGCAGGAAGGCAAACGGCGTTTCCGTGTGCTCTGGTTTCCGTCATGGTTGCGCCAGAAGTGGTTTAGTCATGCTGGCCACATGACCCGGAAAGCTGTCTGTGGACAAACGCTGGCTCCTTCGGCCTGAAAGCGAGATGAGTGCCGCAACCCCACAGTCGCATTTGACTGGACTTAACCATCCAGGGGTCCTTTACCTTTTACATGTTAGGATGTGTCTATATCCTGGTAGTAACGGCAAAGAATTTTCTAGCAGTATCCATCAAAGGGATTCAAATTGGGTTCTTACTCTTTCCTCAATTTGTCTCTACAGTGGTACCTCAGGTTAAGTACTTACTTCATTCTGGAGGTCTGTTCTTAACCTGAAACTGTTCTTAACCAGAAGCACCAATTTAGCTAATGGGGCCTCCTGCTGCCGCTGCACCGCTGCTGCGCGATTTCTGTTCTCATCCTGAAGCAAAGTTCTTAACCCAAGGTACTATTTCTGGGTTAGTAGAGTCTGTAACCTGAAGTGTATGTAACCAGAAGCGTATGTAACCCAAGGTACCACTGTATTTACTTTAACACGGTCAAGTATTCAATTTCAAAAGACTTTGGGTGGAATAAAGGCTTTAGCCAGTGCTATTTTTCTAGGAAAATAAGTGCCGGAACTTACCATGAAAACCTCCCATGTTCTCTTAGGATGGCAATGGCGCCCACTTGAGAGGTGCTGGAACTGAGTTCCACCTGGAAGGGAAAAAGCCCTGGCTTTAACAGCCATCACGTTTTTTCCAGAATGGAGGTGCACCTCTGGAATCTGACTGTGCTTTAGGCTAGGAATTGGATATTCCAAGACTGCAGAAGCAAAGAAAGACCCACCCACCCATTTGGAGGTTGTCAGAAATGAGGGAGGGAGGAACTGCCTGGAGAAGCAGCAGTGAGTTGTTGTGATAGTGGTGGGTGTGCATGAACAGATTTAAGGCAATCTGGTGTTTGACCCACCCTAAAAGTGTAGTTCGCAATCTAACAATAGGCTTAGCTTTTTGTCAGCTGGCTTCACCCCCATGATAGGAGCGGGTCCAACCCACCAAGATATTTTCGTACCCAGAGTAGCAAACACACATGGTTTTCAACATGTTTTCTACTTCAGAAACCCAAATTAACTGACAACTTGCCTGTCCTCCAGTGACAATTGCTTTCCTCTGCCTTATGGAACACAAAAGCTGCCGTAACGGGAATCAAACCCATCATCTAACTCAATTTTATCTACACTGACTGGCAGCAGCTCTCAAGGATTTTAGACAGGGGCCTCTCCAGTTTTCCGGGGGGGGGGGGATATTAAGCTGAGCAGTCTGTAATTTCCCAGATTCCACCTGGAGCCCTTTTAAAAAATCAGTGTTACATTGACCACTTTCCACCACTCAGGTACAGAAACTGATCTTAGGAACATGCTACATATTTTTGTTATAAGACTAGCAGTTACACATTTGTTAGGAACTCTCAGGTGGATGACATTTGTCCCCGGCAATTTTCCAGTTTTAACTTTATCCATAACGCCTAGAACTTTTGTATTTTGCCATCACTATTCCCCATAGTTGTTCCAACACGCTTCCTGACAAAGTAAGTTCAAGCATCGGGACCTGCTTTTACATCTGCTGTGAAGACTAATAATAATAATAATAATAATAATAATAATAATAATAATAATAATATATTATTTATACCCCGCCCATCTGGCTGGGCTTCCCCAGCCACTCTGGGCGGCTTCCAACAAAATATTAAAATACAGTAATCCATCAAACATTAAAAGCTTCCCTAAACAGGGCTTCCTTCAGATGTCTTCTAAAAGTCTGGTAGTTGTTGTTCTCTTTGACAACTGGTGGGAGGGCATTCCACAGGGTGGGTGCCGCTACCGAGAAGGCCCTCTGCCTGGTTCCCTTGGAGCTGGACCTCATTGTCCGGGTAGAACGATTGGGGTGGAGACGCTCCTTCAGGTATACTGGACCGAGGCCGTTTAGGGCTTTAAAGGTCAGCACCAACACCTTGAATTATGCTCAGAAACGTACTGGGAGCCAATGTAGGTCTTTCAAGACCCAGTATTATGTGCTCTCGGCGACTGCTCCCAGTCACCAGTCTCCAAAGTCCACCCTGCCTTCAAAGGTAGCCCCACGTAGAGCGCATTGCAATAATCCAAGCGGGAGATACCTAGAGCATGCACCACTCTGGCGAAACAGTCTGCGGGCAGATAGGGTCTCAACCTGCGTACCAGATGGAGCTGGTAAACAGCTGCCCTGGACACAGAATTGACCTCCGCCTCCATGGACAGCTGCGAGTCCAAAATGACTCCCAGGCTGTGCACCTGCTCCTTCAGGGGCACAGTTACCCCTGCAAAGAATATTGTTGCACGTCACCCCAATCTCTGCTGAGCGGCTCCACAAGTTTCCAGGGGTTCCATCTCTCACCCAGGGTTGTGTTTCTGGTGGGAAATCAAGGCACAACGGAGAATAGTGTCTTTAAGAAATGTGGTTTATTGTACACATCTTTCTGCCTGGGTCTACTTGGGAGAGAGTTCAGAGCATTACACCTCAAGAGGGACTTATTCCCCACAGCAGTGGAGCAGTAGAGTCTAAGGCCTCCTGCATGCCATCTCCCAGCTTGCCAAGATGGTTCTGCTCCATATGGCCTCTAATTGGAGTTCTGGCTCCACCCTTTTCCTTTCCAAATACCCTTGCTGTTGTTGTTGTTGTTTAGTCGTTTAGTCGTGTCCGACTCTTCGTGACCCCATGGACCAGAGCACATCAGGCACTCCTGTCTTCCACTGCCTCCCGCAGTTTGGTCAAACTCATGCTGGTAGCTTTGAGAACACTATCCAACCATCTTGTCCTCTGACATCCCCTTCTCCTTGTGCCCTCCATTTTTCTGAACATCAGGGTCTTTTCCAGGGAGTCTTCTCTTCTCATGAGGTGGCCAAAGTATGGGAGCCTCAGCTTCAGGATCTGTCCTTCCAGTGAGCACTCAGGGCTGATTTCCTGAAGAATGTATAGGTTTGATCTTCTCTCAAGAGTCTCCTCCAGCACCATAATTCAAAAGCATCAATTCTTCGGCGATCAGCCTTCTTGATGGTCCAGCTCTCACTTCCATACATCACTACTGGGAAATACGCTTGCTAGAAAACCCTAAACTTGTGTAAAATCGCACACACACACACACACACACACCCGTCTTGCCAGGTTGCTCTGGCTCCTTAGCAAATTATAACTTCAGGAATTTAATCAAACCTTCATTAACTCTTAACTTTTGCTAATTCTACCAAAATTTGTAACAGCATATTTGCTTCCCCACCATCTCCTTTTCCTTGTTTGATTCCCTTGTTGTCCAAAGGTGCAGCCACCTGCCTAGCTGGTCCCCTGCTACTAATGCTAATTGTGATTTATGTTGGATTTTGTGTTTTTAGGTTGTAAACCACCCTGTGATCTTTGGATGAAGGGGGGTATATAAATATAATTAAAAATAATAATAATGCATGTGTGTGTATCTATGATCTTAATTGGTGGCATTCAGCATTGAGCTGTCGTGGGCATCCCATCATTGCAGCTTGCCAGCTGGAACGAGCCCCTTCTCCTTCCTCTGCATACCGTTATTGGGGCTCTCCTGACTCCCCTTAACCAATTTCAGGGGTTCCACAGGAAGTTGGGGGCAACCACATTGCTTTTGTATGTGGAACTCCTGTCCTTTGTTTTTAGCAATGTTCTCCTTTACTTTTTTGTGCATTCTTTACTGTCTGCATGCATTTCTCTCGCAGAAAATTGTGTTCCTCCCCCCCCCCCCCCCGGTTTGGACAAGACTTCCCTTTTATAAAAGAAGCCTTTCTTGCCTCTGATAAACTTCCTTGACTCTGCCCATTAACCACCGCTCTAGCATCCTCTCATCCCAGCTGGTACTTTTCCTTATCTGTCTGTTCTTCTCAGAATTGTATGAGTTGTGAAGACAGCAGCAATTATGTCTGGCATTTTCAGAGGGGGCTCCCCACTTTGAGAATTTATTGTATGAAGCATTTCCGATCAAGGGAAATGCATTGACACACTTATTTCAGTTTGTAGTCATAGAATCATAGAATTATAGAGTTGGAAGGTACCCTAAGGATCATCCAACCTCCATGCAGCTTTTATTTTCCATTTAATGATATACATTCACATCATCATTATCCACTTTACCTCCCTGGCTCTTTAGAGCCTATTGGCTTCCTTCCCTCCTGCCTCATATAGCTTCCAAAATAGACCTTTACATCATTGCATTTTGTACATTTTTCAATTCCAATTACACTCATTACAAAGTAGCTCAAAATTTAGATACGGTAAATATAGAAAGGTAGAAAACTTCTCATTACAAGTCTTCAGATAGCTCTGCTAGTGATGCTAATTGCTTACAATAATCTTTCAGATATCGTATAAATTTACCCCAGTCCTTTTGGAATACTTGATCATGCTGGTTTCGGATTTTTCCTGTCAGCTTTGCCAGTTCTGCAAAATCCATCATCTTCATCTGCCACTCTTCTTTCGTTGACACTTCTTGTTGTTTCCATTTTGGGGCTAAAAGAATTCTTGCTGCGGTTGTTGCATACATAAACAGTATTTTATCTTCCCTTGGTATCTCTTTACCCACTATACCCAATAAAAAGGCTTATCAGACCATGTTCTTGTTAGAATTCCTGCTCCATGATTGCAGTCATGGGATTTTTGTCTATCACATGATGGGATATGTTTTGACTCCACAGAGTGGGAAGTGATGGAGACAGGATGTTTGTGTTCCGTGAAGTGGGACTATTGTCCTTTGTTCTTTTTCTTTTTGCTGTCTGATGCTAGAGAGAGAGGGAGCCATGTTGCAGTGCTCCGTGTGTGTTTATATGTAAATAAAGTAGATTAGCCAAAATGCTGAGTTGCTGAGGTCTGTTACGCATGATGCGCAAACTCTGAGGATCCCTAAGTGTGCTGGTGTTGGTTGGCATCGGTTGCTGTGATGTTCGGGCAGAATAAAGCTTTTGAAGCTCCCGAACGATTGACCAGGAGGGAGGGAACATGCCAGTCAGGCATGTGTCTCTGCCAGGGTCCTACTCAAGTGCAGGCTGAGCTTCTAACCAAATTAGCTATCCCGGCTTGACAGCTTTCCGAGTTCCGTTCCCTTTGAAATTATTTTGAAGCAAGTATTGGATCATCTTCATATGACTGAATGCAAATGAGAAATGTAAATGAAGCTTTGGTGTTAAATAAGATGCCACCTGCAGATGCAAATACTACAATAACTGTTGCCTTCTTCCTCGGTTTGTTCAGATAGAAAGCTGCTTTATTCTGAGTCAGGACTTTGACTCATCTAGCAGAATATTGTCTGCGCTGACGGGCCACAATTCTCCAAGGCTGCAGAGATGAGATATTCCTAGGTCTCCTGAGTGATGTTGTTGTTGTTTAGTCGTTTAGTCGTGTCCGACTCTTCATGACCCCCTGGACCAGAGCACGCCAGGCACTCCTGTCTTCCACTGCCTCCCTCAGTTTGGTCAAACTCATGCTGGTAGCTTCAAGAACACTATCCAACCATCTCATCCTCTGTCGTCCCCTTCTCCTTGTGCCCTCCATCTTTCCCAACATCAGGGTCTTTTCCAGGGAGTCTTCTCTTCTCATGAGGTGGCCAAAGTATGGGAGCCTCAGCTTCACAATCTGTCATTCCAGTGAGCACTCAGGGCTGATTTCCTTCAGAATGGAGAGGTTTGTTCTTCTTGCAGTCCATGGGACTCTCAAGAGTCTCCTCCAGCACCATAATTCAAAAGCATCAATTCTTCGGCGATCAGCCTTCTTTATGGTCCAGCTCTCACTTCCATACATCACTACTGGGAAAACCATGGCTTTAATTATACGGACCTTTGTTGGCAAGGTGATGTCTCTGCTTTTTAAGATGCTGTCTAGGTTTGCCATCGCCTTTCTCCCAAGGAGCAGGCATCTTTTAATTTTGTGACTGCTGTCACCATCTGCAGTGATCATGGAGCCCAAGAAAGTAAAATCTCTCACTGCCTCCCTGCCTCCTGAACGATACCAAGGAACAAACCTGGGACCTTCCCAGGTTGGGAATTATAGGGACAGAAGTACCTAAACTGTATAGAAACTTATTCATGTATGCTACTACAGCAGCAGTAATGTTACTTGCCCCACAATGGAAAGAAGCGGAAGTCCCAGCAAAGGAAGAATGGATACAAAAACTTACGGAATATGCAGAAATGGCGAAACTTACCGGTAGAATAAGAAATCAAGATTTAAAAAAATTACATATAAAAGAATGGAAATGGTTTATTGAATATTTACAGATAAATTGTAAACAGATGAAAAGAACATTGGCAGGATTATTGTAATAACCTGCATCTTCATCAGAGTATATATTTAAAGAAGATGAATAAATGAGCAAATTAAGTTAATTTGGATATGCAGGAAATATGCATTAAAAATAAATTTTAGGAACTGCAGAAAGGGGGGGGGAGGAAGTCAAGCTTTGAAATGTCAAAATGATTGTAAAATTAGTGAAACATATAAACTTGAAAAGTATTTAAAAAATTATTTTAAAGAAAAACCTGGGAACTTCTACATGCAAGCAGGTACAGTGGTACCTCGGGTTAAGTACTTAATTCGCTCCGGAGGTCCGTCCTTAACCTGAAACTGTTCTTAACCTGAAGCACCACTTTAGCTAATGGGGCCTCCTGCTGCTGCTGCTGTCGCGCTGCCGGAGCCCAATTTCTGTTCTTATCCTGAAGCAAAGTTCTTAACCTGAAGCACTATTTCTGGGTTAGCAGAGTGTGTAACTTGAAGCATATGTAACCTGAAGCGTATGTAGCCCAAGGTACCACTGTACTCAGCTGAGCATCTCATTTTGCTGTTAAAGGCCCACAGCCCCCTTTTAAGTCTGAGTCACACAAGCATAGATATAGCTCAGCTTCTTATTTCTGGATGATCTGCAGCTGTGTGAACTTCTGCAGGAAGGAAAACATTGTGTTTGACTTAATATTATGAAATGCCTTTCTGAGCTGTTTGATGGGTGGCAGCTGCTTCCTACCTGCAAATCATGACGAGGTGTTAGTTGTTCAGTATGACCTGCCTGGTGGTGATAGATTTGTTCTCTGAAAGGAGAGAGTTCAACTATATAAAGTTTTGGAAATGTTTTATCTCTCTATCCACCGAGTACTCTTAAAAGCGTTGAGAGTTAACACTGAGGAGTACTGACTTTCCTTGTGGCAGATGGAGCGCTCACATGGCGTACAGTAAACAATGTGTCATCTATTTACTTCTTTTTCTTCTTTTTTACATTAGCCACAGATGGCTTGGCATCATTTTTGAAAATATATTTAAAAAATATCTAACTTTATTTTATTTTTTTCTAATTCTGTATTTATACTTGTGAGTCCATGATACTTTCTACTTTGGGCTCTCAGTAGCTAGGAAGCTAATCACCCGTGTTGAACCATTATCCATCTATCATAATTAGGGGTGTGAGCACTTTAAATGTAGGTTAATCAACTCGATTTTAGCTGATTAACCAGTAGGGAGCAATACTGTATATATGGAATATTTTAAACTAGTGGGGCTGGCAGTTTTAAGGGCAGACCTTTGGTGTGAGTGTTTACTGTAAAAGGGAATGAAAAATAAAATAGTAAGCTGTTATTTTTCTTCTGTTTTATAAAACAAAGAAACAGATGTATTTTTCCTTCAGTATCTCAAAAAGTGGCCAATACTGCAGATGTTGCAATTAGCAAATTTATTTAAATATAATCAATTAAGGACCATACAAATTGCTTTCCTGGATCAGACTAAATAGGGTCCTAGTCCAATAGTCTCTAACAGCAGGTAGTCAGACACATCTGGACGATCACAAGCAAAGCATGAAGGTTAAGGACTCTGTTCCTTCTTAACTTGCAAATACAATAAATGATGGCAGAGCTCTCCATTTGCAACTTTTGGCTTCTTTTGTCCTTGAGCTCTTTCTGTTCTTGATGGTCCTTACAAGTACTCTGTAACTACATTTGGCTTTTTTCCTCCTCCCACTAAATCCCTTTTCCTTTGGTGCTACAACTTTTAGATAAGCAGGAACTATCTTACTGAAAACATTTGAAGGCTGTATTGAGAGCCTTTTTTCAGTTGAAGAGCCAAGTAAAAATAGACTAAATAAATAGAAAGTTGTTGGCTCACATAACCACGGACAGCTCTTATTCTTCATGCGTTTCTCTAAGACAAAGCCGTGGTAGCGATTCCACAGGTTAATTATGTATTGAATGAAATACCACTTCAGCTTTGACCTGGCCTGATCCTGCTCTTAAATCAACTCCCATCATCATTTTTGATGGTGCACCTTCCAACCATGTGTGCATGAGAGAGAAAAGTCTCTCTCTATATCATCCCCACACTGTTCCTAATTTTATAAGCCTCTGGCACATGCCCCATTAGTCATCCTTAAACTGAAGAGCTCCAAATTCTTTAGCTAAAGATGATACTGTTCCTTAACTGGCGATGACTAATCAACTAAAAACCAGTGGACAATCTTAATAGGTAAGAGCGATCACAGATGAGATGTCGCTGACTGCGTTGTCCAGTCATTGCAGTAGCTGTCAGCAATTAGCAAGAACACTTGAGGGATAAGCTTTCCATTTCACGCTTTTTCAACCTCGAAGACTCTCAGTGTGCTGCTTTGCCAGGAAGGGCGAGGGACAGATTTTGGGCAGGTGCAGTTTTCTCTACTCATGCATAAGAAAAGCTTCACCTGCTGGAATCCCCTCTTCTTGTCCCCGGTTGCACCTGGTCAGCTAAAAATGGCACATTAAGGGACGCATGACTCTGACGAACCCATGACCGTGAAATTAAAAGTCTCATGCTTTACCCACTGAGCTTGTGTTCCCTCTTAGTGACTAGTGAACCACTCAAGGTCAAAATAACATACTAGAAGCTTTCTTAAGTGTGCGTGTTGATTTGAGCAGCCTTGAACGTCCATCAGACAAGCTGGCAGCACTGACCTCTGACTGCAGAAATTCTGGTAAGAAGCCAGTTGCTTTATTGCATATCTGTTTCTTTGCAATAAAAGCATATCTTGTTAATGATGGGAGGGTGGGTGGACGCCAAGCTAGTTTACATTTTGAGTCTTATTTCACGCCTCTCTAAAGCCCACTCACCCTGTGACTAATCTCCAAGTTGATTCACCTTTCCCATCTTGATCGCTTTATTAACACCACATTGCCAGCAGTTTTTTTGAGTTTAACTATAGGAAGTATATATAGCAAGGGTGAAGAAGAACCTGCAGCACTGCAGATGTGGCTGGACTATAACAGCTCTCTTGATCTCGGTTTGCCATGCTGGCTGTCAGGTGTGAAGAGTGTAAAAACATCTGGAGGGATGCAGGCTGCTCTCCAGCTGATGTGTAGAATGAGTTGGCTGTAACTAATTCCAAGGCTTGGCCACTCTCTCCAGCACATTCTGGTGACATCAAAACATCATTAATGTGATGTACTGCCTTGAAGGGTGCTCATAAATGGTGCAGAATGCAGCAGACCGGCTCTAGAGGGTGGCAAAAAGAGAACGATGCTTGTTCTTCATTGTCTTAACTGGCCACCAGTTTAGCAAAATCAAAGGAGTCGTGACTCCTGACCTGCAAGGTCCTAGTGGCCTGGATCTTCAGGAATTAATCTGGATAATTGTTTATTCAGCTATAAACACTGATGATGTCAATAGCTTTATTCCCACTAAACAGGGTCTTTTGAGTGGTGGTACTCTTGTTCTAGGGGACGCGGGTGGTGCTATGGGTTAAACCACAGAGCCTATGACTTGCCAATCAGAAGTTTGGCAGTTCGAATCCCCGCGACGGGGTGAGCTCCCATTGCTCGGTCCCTGCTCCTGCCAACCTAGCAGTTCGAAAGCACGTCAAAGTGCAAGAAGATAAATAGGTACCACTCCGGCGGGAAGGTAAATGGCGTTTCTGTGCGTTGCTCTGGTTTGCCAGAAGCGGCTTAGTCATGCTGGCCACATGACCCGGAAGCTGTACGCCGGCTCCCTCAGCCAGTAAAGCGAGATGAGTGCTGCAACCCCAGAGTCGGTCATGACTGGACCTAATGGTCAGGGGTCCCTTTACCTTACTCTTGTTCTTGTATTTTCTCCCCCTCACCAGGCTCTTTCATTTAATATATCAAAATTATTGTTAAAACAGTCATGTTTCACCATTTTTTTTTAATTGGAATTGGAAGTTGCTGGTTTTTAGTACGTCTACAAAAGGTTGTCCCATTACTGCAAGGACAGCTGCCTGCTCAATGGGATTTCCACTCGCTGTGTGTCTCCACAGCCCTCCAATCTGCTCCAGATGTTTCGGGAGCAGAGCCGTCTTTCCCATTGGGTTTACTGGCGCGTTATGCCAGGGCGCCACCCTCTCAGGGGTGCCCCAGTGAGACGAAAGAGTTTTCTATCTTTTGAGGTGCTTCGCAAGACGAATTTCCCTATGGGCTTGCTTCGGAAGACGAAAACGTCTTGTGAGTCTTGCGAGTTTTTCCCCTCCCCCCCCCCTTTTTCTAAGCCGCTAAGCCGCTAATAGCCGCTTAGCCTTTAATAGCCGCAAAGCCGCTAATAGCGCTAATCCGCTAATCCGCTAATAGGGGTGCTTCGCAAGACGAAAAAACCGCTAGACGAAGAGACTCACGGAACGGATTAATTTCGTCTCGCGAGGCACCACTGTGTTTGCAATTTTAAAGTTGTTTTATATTATTATTGTCTTTTAAACTGCTTGGGAGTTGCATTGCTGGACAGAAATTAAAATGTATAAAGGCCTGATTAATTGATTTCTGTAGGGAGTCACCTCCTTTGGAGACAGAGTAGGAATGAATTATAATTAGACCAAGAACAATTCAGAGGAATATGATAGTTGGTCTTAATTTGGTAGATGAAGACATTTTGGAGAAACCAGGGGAGAAGAGATGAAAAAGTGAAACAGGAGATCTAAACCAGCTTTCTCTAACCTGGTTCTCTCCAGATGTTTTGAACTACAAGTGCCATTGGCCACACTGCTGGGATGAATAGGATTTGCAATCCAAAACATCTGGAAGGCATGAGGTTGGGGAAGGCTGATCTAGAGAGCTATAATGATGGTAAATGTCATATGTGAGAACTTAACAGTGGATCGTATGTTGTCTGTTGAGACTAAATCTGAGTCCTAGATTGGCAAAAATTAAACTGGTTCTTAATGGGAAAACAGGGCCTTTGCAAGGAAACTTATTTTAGGCTGTTCATGGAACACATTTTCAGGAAGAGAAGCAGTTAAGAGCAGCATGGAAATGTTTGTCTATTTCCAGTGGGATTTTTTTGTAGTTGTTCAAAGGGTGCCATGAAACACTTTGCTCTCATCTGCTGAAACTGGTATGGCTATTGTGTTTTTGTAGCTATGCTTGCTCATTTTAGAAGAGGTGTCATGATTAGGTATGGAATAAATGAAGTATAGAGCCATACACCCTAGCCAAGTATATTCAGAAATAGGTCCCAGTGAATGGGGCTTAGTCCTAGGCATCTAATCAGATTGGATCTAATCAGATACGTGAAAATGGGTCTGATCTTCAGTCAATAAATTCATGCAGATACAAACCCATGGCCTCAATCCAGCCCAAGCCATGTGCAAGGAGTGTCCCCAAGTGTCGTTTCACATCTGCATAAAAGGTGTATCCGGCCAGGATTTGGATGTTTATTTTTATGTACAGTTGTGCTTGCATCAGTCTGGTTCTGCACACTATTCTCCCTAGCTGGATCAAGGCTCATGAATTTTCAGCCACTCCCCTCCTTCTTCAGAGGAAGCTCCAACATCTGCCTACAATAATGGAAGGGAACCAAATTTGTGGGATGCATTTATTTGCATTATGCAAAGATGACCAACTCTCTGGATTTTTGTACAGCTTGATAGCTAAGGGTGCTTCGTGGACATTTGATAGCTGATCTTCAGACTGTGGTGTGGGTCATCCCTACCCAAAGCAAAGACCAGAAAGGCAAAGACCTTGGTAGGTTTTGAATCTGACTAGAGGGTCTGAGTTTTTGGAACTGGTGAGCAAGTACCAAACGATGCTTCTACTTTTGGAGGACTGATGAGCATTATTTGCCTGATCGTCCCCTTGAAATGGAGGGTAGTTTTCCAGGCGAAGGTCTCAGCAATGCTCTCTTCTTTTCTGACTTTTAAAAATGATTCTTGTGAAATAGGAAGGGTTGGTGTGAAAAACCCAGCAGGGGTACAACACCTTAAGTCATGGGTAGGCAAACTAAGGCCCAGGGGCCGGATCCGGCCCAATCGCCTTCTAAATCCGGCCCGCGGACAGTCTATGAATCAGCGTGTTTTTACATGAGTAGAAAGTGTCCTTTTATTTAAAATGCATCTCTGGGTTATCTGTAGGGCACAGGAATTTGTTCATTTATTTATTTTTCAAAATATAGTCTGGCCCCCCACAAGGTCTGAGGGACAGTGGACCGGCCCCCTGCTGAAAAAGTTTACTGACCCCTGCCTTAAGTCTTCTACTTATTGATTGGGACTCCTGCAGGGTGTTTTGGAACCCTTTTAGAATGAATTCTTAGTATTCCTGAACAATGAGTGGCTGCTTGTGCCCTTCTACTGCCCCAAGTGAGACATTGTAAGAAGAAACTGGAGCAAAAAGCATTGCTCGGGTCCTGATTTTTGGGTCAGTCCCCTTTGCACCCATGCAGACCCCAGTACCACAGCAGAGTGACCCATCCTGAAGGTACAAGACCAAGCTGGTCAGTTGGCAACCCCGAAGCACAAACCATTTGTTGACTGCTGCCTAAATTTTCAGGGAAGAGTGGGAGAAATAGATTTGTTATCTGAAATGCAGCATATGTTTCGAGCGGAGCACAACAGCTTTCTGAGCCAAGCTATTAGTAACACCTGATATACCCCCCTACTACTCATTAGTCACCTGCCAGCAATGAGCCATTCCATTAGCATTCTTGCTCCGCTTTGATCTTCCCTCTCCTGCTCTGCCGCTAATTAAGCATCTGTTTGCCAGGCAAAAACAAATCATCTCCTTATGAAAGCATAAAACATTTCAATTTCAGACAAAAAGAAATCTGCTGTAAATAATAATTAAGGAGTCAGTGTTTCCCCTCCCCCAAGAAGAAGAGAAGAACCAGATTGTCACCCAAGTTATTCCCAAAAAAAATTTTTTTTAAGTTTCTGTTGAGTTGGGGAATGTTCCTTTCTAGGATTTGCGTCCTAGTGAGCCTTAGTGACTCACAGCTTTTCTTCGCAGCATATGGGGGAATTTGTACACTACAAATTTAGATTTGCTTTAATTTGTCATGGAGCACTGTGGGCTTTACCTCAATTTACTCTGATAACATCATTTTATTTATCTCATACACTCTTCCACGGAGCCTCTGGGAAATGATATGAATTGAAAAGGATGTTCAAAATAACTTTTATAAATAAACAACAACCCAGCAGCTTTTCTTTCGGGAATTATAGGGACAGGACTACCTAAATTATACAGAAAATTTATTTATGTCTGCTACTACAGCAGCAGCAAGAATGCTACTTGCCCCAGAGTGGAAAGAAGCAGAGTCCCAGCAAAGGAAGAATGGATACAAAAACTAATGGGATATGCAGAGATGGCGAAACTCACCGGAAGAATAAGAAATCAAGATAACAAATTCTTTAAAATAAAAGAATGGAAATGATTTACTGAATATTTACAGATAAATTGCAAACAGATAAAAACATTAGCAGGATTATTGTAATAACCTACAGTTTTAGAAGAGTATATATTTAAAGCAGATAATTAAATGAGCAAATTAAATGAATTTGGATATGCAGAAGATATTTTTAAAAAAATGAGAACCACAGAAAGAGGGAGAAAGCAGTCAAAGTATAAATAAAAACTTTTTTTTTTTTTTAAAGGAGCATGGGGCAGTGTAGCTGGAGTTCTTTAACATTATCCTTGCAAGAGGCCTGGTTGTGCTGAGAGATACTGATGGATTCAAATCATTCAGTGAGCTTCATGACTGAGCAGGGATTTGAAAAAAGTGTCTGCAGAAAGTGCATGCAATAGATTTTTTGTGTCCGTAAACATGTTTCAAGGAATAAAGCATAAGATTATAGTGTTACAAATATGCAGAAATACAGTAAATGGACAAAAAAAATCTTATTTCAAACATGGTTTATTTTCAGTAAATACATGAGCCAGCTTACATTTTGTGTGAAACATCTATGGTAGCATACTGCCTACAACTGCATAGATCTCTGGCAGCCTTTTTACACCAACTTTGGTCATTAATTGTTCCTCATATGAAAGTCAACTGACATAGTACTTGCAGCAAATAAATCAGTATGTGGCCTTAAGGTTGTTTTGGGAAATTGAGTGTGTGTGCATCAAAAAGCATTATGTAGCCACTAGTGTCTTTATTAATAAAGGTAAAGGTAAAGGTACCCCTGCCCGTACGGGCCAGTCTTGACAGACTCTAGGGTTGTGCGCCCATCTCACTTAAGAGGCCGAGGGCCAGCGCTGTCCGGAGACACTTCCGGGTCACGTGGCCAGCGTGACAAAGCTGCATCTGGTGAGCCAGCGCAGCACACGGAAACGCCGTTTACCTTCCCGCCAGTAAGCGGTCCCTATTTATCTACTTGCACCCGAGGGTGCTTTTGAACTGCTAGGTTGGCAGGCGCTGGGACCGAGCAACAGGAGCGCACCCCGCCGCGGGGATTCGAACCGCCGACCTTTCGATCGGCAAGCCCTAGGCGCTGAGGTTTTTACCCACAGCGCCACCCGCGTCCCTTTAATACAGATCATTAATTAGCAGGGAAATGGAAGAAAAAGAGATACAAGATTTCTGTTTGGAGTATTTTCTCTTGTCCAAATCTTTATAGTTATTACTTTAATCATTTATTTTCTACAGGATTCATTCCTAAACTTTAGGATTTCTGGTTAGTGATTCTTCCAGATAATGTTTAAAGCTAATACTGGAAAAATCCATCTTTTCCTCTGAATGAGAAGTGCCTTGCAATAAAACAGAAAAGCTCTCTTATCTGATTGTAATACTGCATCTGGCTTTTGAGCTGAAATATTCTCCCCAAATTAATGGATTTTTATTACTATTAAGAATGAATGAAATTGCTATATAGGTATCCAGATACGATTCAGAGGGACATATTAAAATATGCAGGCAAAAAGGGCAGTGATTCCTGTAAAATAGTATTAGTTTGTTCATGCCCCACATCAAACATTATCCATCAAGGATTAGGAAGCAGATTTCCTTTTGGAAGAAAATCGTCTCTAGAGCAATGCAGAAGAATGCACAATAGGAAATAAAAATTTCCTGTTATCCTCCACAGTTTTGTGTTGGCAGCAACAGTATGTGTTTGAGATTATACAGAGATCGTATGACTGATTCCATATTAAAATTATATACTGAGAATATAAAATGTTGATTTCTCCAGTTTTTAAAAATAAGAAATATAGCCTTATCATTTGACGCTAAAACAACTGAGCAGAAAAATAAACAAGGTACCCCATAGGGAACAGGTGCGAGAAGAGCGTGGGTGAGACATAAGGCTGTGCATAGTATCAGCACTGCGAACAGGGATAGCTAAGCATAACAAAAATATTTGTATTATTTTTATGAGGTGCAAGAATGATTGCAGAGATTCCAGAAATCGAGTGCTGAACAGTGACAGGTGACAAGGTGTGATGTGGACCAAGCCCACTTCTCACATCAGCTCCAGTGACAGACAAGGAAGGCACACAAAAGCCACTTGGAAAACATTCTAAAGTTATGTAAAGGGACTTGCGCTGATGATACAGACTTGAATGAAGAGAATTATCAGCGCAGGTGGCAAACAGGGCATTAAGGCTACTAAACAACTCTGTGGTTACTGTAATCAGTTGAAATCTGTTTTTGTTCAAAGCGAAAATGGGTTGCATAAGAAGACTGTTCAGCCACCAGAAAATAAATAAGGCAATATGTACTAGGGTTTGACTCAACCTCTTTTTGCAACTGTTTTTGGGTGTTTTAGAGGAACATCAAAGACTGAAACAGCCCACTTATATTCTTATATACTTTATTTTAGGCTCTACACTTCTTGACGTGCAGTAGTGCTTTCATATGTTCTCCCCCAACTTCTACATAGAGTTTGGATTGACCAAAAATAAAGCAAGATTTGTTTAGTGCATAAGGCTGGCATCATACCCGAGGTAGGCAACACATCACTATCACATACTAGTGATGACAAGAGTAAGCAGAAGTATTGAAAGGAACTAGAGGCAGCCTTAAAAAACAGTAAAACTGATGGGAGGTGTTTTCTCTTTTTAACCTCACTCTCTTTCCTTCCCTTGTTTTTAACATTCATGTCAAGTAGAGACAGAACAAACCAAATGCAAATCTTGAGACAGAATTAATACATTCAAACATTTTCCCCAGCCATGATTTTGGAGATTTAAGACTAAGTTCATAGAAACAATTAACATTTGTGAGAATGAAATTGCATTTGCATTTTAAGAGAACCTTTGCCTTGTTCATGCACAGGTTCTTAAACTGAAACTTCCCCACTCTACAAAAGTTAGTATTTCAATGCACTTAACTTATATTTTGATACATGTTCATATGCTTACAATGTCACTCAGATACCCTGCAAGGAAATGGATGCATGGACAATACAAATATTTCAAAATATGCTCTTGTCTGGAATACAAGGGGATCAAATATATTTTCAAGTACTTAGGGACTTTAATAGAAAAAAGTACAGTTAGTAAGTGAGGGATGAGTTTTCTTTGGCAAGGATTTTATCAAATTGAAGGAGTTACTGCCTTAAACAAAGCAAAGTGTCAAAGGACCAGTGCGCAGAATGCTCTTGCTCCCTTAACCATGGTTATATGACCGGGAGTAGATTGTGGTGTCTCACATTCCTCTCCTCTGGCATGAATTTCCCTGCTATGGCTAAGAGTTGCATTGGTACTGACTTCAACCACGGTTAACACCAGCCAGGTTTTGCCAGTATGAAAAAAACAGAGAGTGAAGCTGCTTAAAATAAAACCTTGGTTGATATTAGCTATAGTTAATATTAGTGTTGCTATAAACCTTCACCATAGTTAATGCTGGTGTAGAAAATTCATACCGGAGAGGAGTGGGGTGAGATCCCATAGGCTGCTCCAGAAGATCCCATATCTTTCTCTCTTAAGGAGCTCTGTCTCTAGTGATGCCAAAACGCTCTCTTCCTGATGACTATTTGAGGCAGGAACTGGCCAAACAAGGCTGTGACTTCATGGTTAAGTGATAAGGAGCATTCCAGGCACAGTGGACTCAAGTCCCTACATCTAATCTGTGCATTTTGGGGTTTGTTTTGTAAATTTTGTACATAGGAATATAAATAAAAGGATGCTATCTCTTCTCTTCCTGGGCTGTTCAAAGCACCAGTGCCAAAGTTCTTTGTATGTCCAAAATGTAAGGGGGCAAGTGGTTCACACATCAGTGCATGCCCAAGTGCAGTCTCACGCGCAATAGCATCAGGAGTGCTTTTGCACCTGTTCAACACTTCTCTCCTGCCTCAAGAACCATTTAAATTTGATGGAGGGTAAGCATCTCACACAAGGTGTTTCATAGCATTTCAGGGACACCATGTGCTGCAAGCTTAGAAGGTATGCACCCCGATTCTATGCATGCTTAGTTGGAAGCAAGTCCCAGTGAGTTTAATAAGGATTACTTCTAAGCAAGCACGCATGTAAGTATACATACAACACGGTGATAGTGCCCATTATGAGAAGTTATTTCAAGTATAACATTCAGTTTTAGATTTCAGCTAATCACTAGCACTTAGAATTTCACATGATCAGGGAGCCTAGTTTTGATTCAAGTTCAAAGGTTTAGTTAACATTACATTATACTATACTATATATTCCCCTCTTGAGATGGGCTGTCTTTTATTTAATCCAAGCCATCATGTTGAACCTGCAATGTAAAAAGCAATTATCTGTAACACATACCATCATTAATCAAGGCATGGACAAGTGTACATTGCAAGGTACAAATGTTATATGGAGAGATGTATGTAATTGCAGCTAAAGCAATACTGTACTTAGAATGTTTGTGCAATAGTATGCTGCTGCCCAAGCTTGAGCACTTACTGCATAGGCAGAGATGCTAAACTAGGTTATTTAAAAAACCAACAATTCCCTCCCACTTCAGCACCCGCAATGAGACATTAAGCAGTCTTTGAAACTGTACATTGAATAAAAAAACTGTACATTGAGTAGTGCCTTAAATACATGTCCAGCTAAACCGAATACTTTTTTTTTGTTAAACATTCAAAAAGAAATTCCCTTATAATTGGTGGTACCTTGAATAACGTACAATTACTCATCCACTGTAAACATATGTAAGCAGTATATTACATATTGAATCAGATCTCTTTTACATAACAAACACTGAAAATCCAGTTCGCTATCACCATTATGACAATTTTCATGCTTACATAAGATGTTTGGTTAGAAGCTATTTAATAGCAGAAACTGAAAATGTGTCAAGATGATTATTTCATAGTGGCTCATTTAGTTAAGCACCCCCCTTAGTGCTTCTGAATGTTGGTCACTGACATTCGTCTTCATCTGTTCAGTCTCTGTGTTACAACCTCTCGGTACATTATAGATATATAGATGAGTAGCAGAAACACCACAAAGAAATCATCTAAAAACCCCAAAATTCCAAACAGGGCTTCGGGGAGAAAATCCAGGGGGGATGCCAGGTACAACAAAGCTCCCATGAGGCAGAGGAATATTCGGATGCGGAACATCCAGAAGAGGCCTCCAACGGAAAACATTTCTCTGAATGCATGGCGCAATAACGTGGGCAAATCCATAATCCTTTCCATAATCTAAACAAAATGTAGAAAGACCAATTTTTGGTAAATGTGATACATGGTACATTTATCTCAGGGACTTTTGACACATATATTACAAGCTCACATGCATTTACACAAATTGTAATATTGGTGAAAAAGCATGATAGTGTAATTCCTTCTTGGACTGTGTCCATGACCCTTTCCCCCAGTATCTCCCTCTTAAAGATCTATATTCTCATTCATAGGGACTCTGAATATAAACAGCACCTTGGATCATGCTTTTTTTATACCAAGTACAAGATTAAACAAACACATGGGAAAAACAAAATATTGTTTAAGATTTTACATTCAATACAAAACATACTTAAATAAGACTCAATATTGAAACATCACTTTCTCTAAGTGTTAGAATGCTTTATATCTCAACAATCCTTACCCAAAAGAACCCAGAAGGCAGACCAATATTATTAATCATAATAGATTGCAGAGGGGGAGTGTGAGAGAGTGTGGCTTGCCAAAGCATCACTAATGGGTTGGGGCAAGATTTCAACAAGGAGCCTTTAGGCCAGGGGTTGGAAAGGTTTACCTCGCCTGGGCCGGTTCACTCCAGTGGAATCCCTCCATGGGCCAGATCGCGTGTATGAGCCAATTTCTGGCGTCTGTGTCTGCGCAGACGCGATTTCTGGCGCCGTGGAAGCGAGTCCCTGCGCCATTGCTGTGCTGGTTTAGCGCAGCACGCGGGGACTCACCGAGCGGGTGGCTCGGTTGGGGGGGCTCGTGGGCTGGTTAAACAACCCCCGTGGGCCTCTTGTGGCCCATGGGCCTTAGGTTGCCTACCTCTGCTTTAGGCTTACAGCTCCCTCTCTTAACTGCTACATAGCATAAACTCTTTTCTGACTAAGCTTGCTGAGTCTCTAAAGACATACAAAAGCTGGGAACTCTCCATGCCTTTGGCCTCTAAAGCTGGTATTTCTCAATTAAATCCCTTATTTTATTCCCGAAAATTCACCACATCAACAGGGATTATTATTTGTCTTGGGTGGGGTCCACAAATTTGGCTGGTTTTGCTGGCTGACAAAAAAAAAACGTAGTTTCTGGATCCCTCACCACAAAGGTCATTGTCTACTTCCTTCACCTCTGCAACACGGTACAAATGCAAAGAGAATCCCTTGCTCCCTCACTGCAAATGCAAGCTTATGGCTAGGAAAGGGGGCGGGGAAGATTGTTCCTAGAATTACACTACACAGTGCATTATAGAAACAGCCCCAATGCTCCTCTCCACTTTGGAGCTAGAAAGGGATGAAGTGGGGACTAACTCTAGCACAAACGTGGGGCAAGCTGTTCTCCATCTCCAAGGCTGGAAGGACGACTGGACCTGTCTCTGAAGCCAAGTTGCAAAACCACAAACCCAGGCCTTTCTCTCCAGAGCTAAAGAACAAGGCTAGGGTTTGTCCTTTTGCGACCATACTCTTGAGTGCCTTCAAAGCACTACAGCCAAACAAGCCCATTCCTCTTTTGAACCTTAATGTTAGGGAAGGGCAGGGACTGGCCCCTGTGCTTGCACTGCACTTCAGAGGTGCTCCAGCGCTCTATAATGTTGTGTGCTACTGGTAAATGGAATTTGTACCCCTGGTCCCACTGACTCTATCCCCACACATACCGATCTTGGCTGTCCTGAGAATCTCCTGTTGTAATCGTTGACAGCCTGAAGCACCTGCATTGCATCCTCTTGTTCTTCATTGAAGAGTGGCAAAAATAAAGTTACCTGAACACAATAGAAAATCGATCATTTAATACCTGCATGCAAACTTCCCCCCCTTTCCACTGCAGTGATTTTAAAACAGGGGGTGAGGAACCTGTTTGCCCTCCAAATGTTGTTGGATTCTCAACTTCCATCCACCGCTCCCTCCATGGCCACTGCTCAGGAACGATTGGAGCTGAAAAGCCACAGGTTCCCCACCCAAATTTTAAAAGGTTACAGAAAAGCCATACCCTAACAAATGACGTGCTCTAGCATAAGAACAAAATATGTGACTGTAATTATTCTTACTAGGCGTCTCTTACAACTACAGGGGTTACACATACCATACAGCTCAGACAAATTTGACAGTTCTGAAAACCAAGGTGCAAAGCACTTGCAAAGTAGTCCAATACACTAGAATAGCATTATCCATAGTCTGAAGCAAAACAGGAAACAGCCCACAAGATAAATATAGCACCTCACTATAAATATTCATCTGGATGGCTGCACAAAGGAGATTTTAAAACGTGTTAAATTATTACCTGCGCATAAAATGTTACCAAGACTACACATGTCCCATATCACAATACACACAAACATGTATTATTACACAAACACATGTATCATTACAGATGCATGATTTCCCAAGACCTTGAGCCTAAAGCTGTATTCTGCCATAGGAACTTTGCCTCTGATTTTGATTACAAAGGAGGACTAGCATCAGGCCACTGAATCCCCATGCAGTGGGAATCAGGGTTTTTAATTATTACAGAAATGCAAGACTATTGCCAGGGAACTGCCATCAGCTCAGGAGGGAGAGAGCAAAAGCCGAATGGATTATAGAGAGCCTCCAGGGATGGGGGGGGGGGGAGCAGCTCCTCTTCAACGGAGGAGAGTAACCACACTTCCAGTGGAGAGGAGCTGCAGGAGTCGGAAGGACTCCTTGCCTGGGAAAAGCAGGGAGGAGAGGGGTCCTCTGCTACCCATGCCCTCCTTGCGCAGAAAGTATCTGCGCAGAGAGGGGAGGCGCAGTCTGGGCGTCAAGAAGCTGCTTTGCTGGGGAAAGTTTAGGAACCGCCCACTCACGCATTCTGCCAGCGATTGAGCCAGCCATGGGAGAATGGGGCTCCGGACAGATAAGGTTTATTTTGGCAGCAAAAACAAGGCTTCACAGCCAAGCAGGGAGATATTTGCCTGCTTGCTCTCGAGCAACCCCTTGGAAACATAACAACTATGTAAGAATATATAGTATCAAATTCTATGTAGAATCTAAACATGGTTAATAGGCATATAACGTGTAACAGATTTCACAGGACATCACTATGCCTAGGCCAACAACTTATACTTGCTTAATTTTATACAGATAGATGTAGGTGTGGGAATGCTAGTGTTGCCGTATGAGGAATGGGAATGGCACCAGGGAACCCAGCAGGCTCAATGAAGGCTTAATAAGAACAATAGGGAAACTCAAATGCAAATGGCACAGATTTGGCCCAAATGAGAATACCCTTTTTGAGATGCGGGGACCAGAAGCACATAGTATTCCAAATGTACTCACACAATAGATTCGTACAATGTCATTATGCTATTGGCAGTTTTGTGTTCAATTCCTTTCCTCATGATCCCTAGCATGGAATTTGCCTTTTTCAGTTGTTGCACATCTTCATAGAGCTATCTATTGCAGCCCCCATATCTCATTCCTAGGCAGACACTGCTAGTTCGGACCCTATGAGCATATATGTGAAATTAATATTTTTTTGGCCCAACATGCATCACTTTGCACTTGAATTGCATTTGCCATTTTACCACACATTCACTAAGTTGGGAGAGATCTTTCTGGAGCTCTTTACAATACCTTTTTAACAGTTTTGAACAATTTAGTATCATCAGCAAACTTGGCCACCTCACTGTTCAGTCCTAACTCTTGATGAAGAAGTTAGAAAGCACAGGTCCCATTACTGATCCTTGGGTGACTCCACTTTCTACATCTCTCCATTCAGAGAACTGTCCATTTATTGCTACTCTCTGCTTCCTGCTACTTAATCTATTTCTGATCTATAAGAGGACATTTCCTTTTATTCTATGATTGCTAAGCTTACTAAGGAGTCTTTGGCAAGGGACCTTTTCAAAAGCTTTTCGAAAGTCCAAGTGCACGATATCAACTGGATCACCTCTATCAATATGCTTGTTGACTTTCTCAAATAACTCAGATATTTGTGAGTTAGGACTTCCCCTTGCAGAAGCCATGCTGGTTCTGCTTCAGCAAGGCTTGTTCTTCTATATACACAGAATCATAGAACTGTAGAGTTGGAAGGGACCACAAGGATACATAGTCCAACTCCCTGCAAGGCAGGAATGTTTTGTTCAACACATGCTTGGCTATTTCCCCACCCCCCTTAACCAGTATTTTCCAAGTGTCACAAAAACAAAGAGCCGCAAATAAAAAACGCAAAATAAATAGCAAAACCAGACAGTCCTCAGCATAACACTCAAATCGGAAGCATAATGCTGAAAATGGAGCACGTTCGGTTTCCGAAAAGTTCGCAAACCAGAACACTTACTTCTGGGTTTGCAATGTTTGGGTTCCAAGTTGTTTGAGTACCAAGGCGTTTGAGAACCAAGGTACCACTGTATTAGGCCTAGAACTTCATCTAGTGTCCCTGCTATCTGCCTCAGTTCCTCTGACTCTCTTGCAAAAGTTAGTCCAGACACTAGAGTTCCTGGGTGCCATTCAAGTCCAGGGTCACCACCCCTCTGGTTGGTTCCATGACCAACTGTTTTAAGTAACAATCATTTAGAGTATTTAGAAATTTTACCTATTTGTTGTGACTGGAACACAAATGTAGCAATACTACCAACATTTCCCCGTTGAGATGCTTTATTGATTCATTTTTTATCTCAAGATCTCCCTGAGCATTTTGATCAAGGGGGCAATAGCACATCTCTAGTACTAAATTGCTTTTGGGGCCCAGTATCACCACCGACAATGATTCTGTGGAGGTGTCCACCCCTTTGGGGAATTTTAGCTTGCTGGATTCAATGTTCTCTTTGATGTACAGAGCAACACCATCTCCAGTACATCTTTCCTATGGTGTTTATATCTAGAGATAATGTGTTCCACTTGTTCTCTCCATTCCACCACGATTCTGTTATACCTACTATAGCAAGACCCTTACTCCCCCTGGAGCTATCTCTGTGGAAGTGGAACAGAGCTATAATGTCCCTGAGGGCCTCATCCACCACTTTCTCTGCCTCGCTAAGCTTTTCCAGATATGCCGCCTTGGCCTCAAGGAAACAAACTTGTTCCTAAACAGACAGGAGCTCATTGCACCTTGGACACACCCACAACTTCCATCCAAGAGAGTTCACAAATTTTGGGGTTCTCAAATTTGGCTGGCTTTGCTGGCCAACCAAAAGATGTTGTTTCTAGTCCCCTCCCCACAAAGGGTGGGGGCTGGTTCCTCCATCTCTGTAACACAGTGCCAAGTCAGACAATTCCTGATTCCTCAACCCCAAATTCAAGCCTGGGGCTCGGGAAGGGGTGAGAATTGTGCCTTAGAATTAGATTACACAGCCTGGGCTTTTCTCAGAGCCACAGCTGCAAAACTACAAATCCTGGCTGCACTGTTGATAGCCAAAGAGGAAGGTTAAGACATGTCCTTATCCTGCTTTGCTTCTGAAGCGCCACAGGTACCTCAGAAGCCCAGTCCTTCTTTCAATCTTGCACCTGGGGAGGGCACTGTATTTGTGGATTTCAGAGGTACACTAAATGGAAGGACAATCCTCAGCTCTATCTTCAGCTCCCAAGGCTAGGCTGGATGCAACAGATGGGTGAAACTGTGGGTTCCTGGTCTTCCTGACTCTGTTCCTACACATACCAATCTTGGCTGACCTGAGAATCTCCTGTTGTAATCACTGACATCCTGAAGCACCTGCACTGCATCCTCTTGCCTCTCACTGAAGAGAGGTAAAAATAAAATTACCTGAACACAATAGAAAATCAGTTACTTAATGATTTTACATGGATTGTTTCCTTTCTTATACCGTACTTTTAAAAGGTTACAGAATGTAATGTGTGTGGGGTTTTTTAAAGCCAACTAATGATGTGTTGAAGCATAAAAGCAAAATCCAAGCACTAAAATGGGTGCAGTTGTAGTTATCTTCTTATAACCACAGAGATTAAAGTTACTGTTGAGCTCAAGGAAATCTGCAAGTTCTGAAAACCAGGGTGTTCGGCTGTGAGCCACCTGCCAAATTAGTCCATGATATTACAGTAGAATTATCCACAACCCAAAGCAAACAGGAAATTCAGTCCATAAGATTGGTTTGAATGGTTGCAGGGAAGAGACTTAAACATTGAACTATTATCTACATATGAAACTATGTTACCAAGACTACACATACACCCTGATCATGTCACTTGCCCTTAGTTTCAGCCGTACTTTTAGTCAGTTTAGAGATATCTTCCCTTAGAGATAGAAGAACTTTAGACCAATCTTATGCTTGTTGTTGTTGTTTAGTCGTTTAGTCGTGTCCGACTCTTCGTGACCCCATGGACCAGAGAACGCCAGGCACTCCTGTCCTCCACTGCCCCCCGCAGCTTGGTCAGACTCATGCTGGTAACCTCGAAAACACTATCCAACCATCTCATCCTCTGTCGCCCCCTTCTCCTTGTGCCCTCCATCTTTCCCAACATCAGGGTCTTCTCCAGGGAGTCTTCTCTTCTCATGAGGTGGCCAAAGTATTGGAGCCTCAGCTTCACAATCTGTCCTTCCAGTGAGCACTCAGGGCTGATTTCCTTCAGAATGGAGAGGTTTGATCTTCTTGCAGTCCATGGGACTCTCAAGAGTCTCCTCCAGCACCATAATTCAAAAGCATCAATTCTTCGGCGATCAGCCTTCTTTATGGTCCAGCTCTCACTTCCATACATCACTACTGGGAAAACCATAGCTTTAACTATACGGACCTTTGTTGGCAAGGTTATGTCTCTACTTCTCAAGATGTTGTCTAGGCCTGTCATTGCCCTTCTCCCAAGAAGCAGGCGTCTTTTAATTTCGTGGCTGCTGTCACCATCTGCAGTGATCATGGAGCCCAAGAAAGTAAAATCTCTCACTGCTTCCATTTCTTCCCCTTCTATTTGCCAGGAGGTGATGGGACCAGTAGCCATGATCTTCGTTTTTTTGATGTTGAGCTTCAGACCATATTTTGCACTCTCCTCTTTCACCCTCAATAAAAGGTTCTTTAATTCCTCCTCACTTTCTGCCATCAAGGTTGTGTCATCTGCATATCTGAGGTTGTTGATATTTCTTCCGGCAATCTTAATTCCGGCTAGGGATTCATCCAGCCCAGCCTTTCGCATGATGAATTCTGCATATAAGTTAAATAAGCAGGGAGACAAAATGCAGCCTTGTCGTACTCCTTTCCCAATTTTGAACCAGTCAGTTGTTCCATATCCAGTTCTAACTGTAGCTTCTTGTCCCACATAGAGATTTCTCAGGAGACAGATGAGGTGATCAGGCACTCCCATTTCTTTAAGAACTTGCCATAGTTTGCCATGGTCGACACAGTCAAAGGCTTTTGCATAGTCAATGAAGCAGAAGTAAATGTCTTTCTGGAACTCTCTAGCTTTCTCCATAATCCAGCGCATGTTTGCAATTTGGTCTCTGGTTCCTCTGCCTCTTCTAAATCCAGCTTGCACTTCTGGGAGTTCTCGGTCCACATACTGCTTGAGCCTTCCTTGTAGAATTTTAAGCATAACCTTGCTAGCGTGAGAAATTAGTGCAATTGTGCGATAGTTGGAGCATTCTTTGGCACTGCCCTTCTTTGGGATTGGGATGTAGACTGATCTTCTCCAATCTTCTGGCCACTGCTGAGTTTTCCAAACTTGCTGGCATATTGAGTGTAGCACCTTAACAGCATCATCTTTTAAAATTTTAAATAGTTCAGCTGGAATACCATCACTTCCACTGGCCTTGTTATTTGCAGTGCTTTCTAAGGCCCATTTGACTTCACTCTCCAGGATGTCTGGCTCAAGGTCAGCAACCACACTACCTGGGGTATATGAGACATCCGTTTCTTTCTGGTATAATTCCTCTGTGTATTCTTGCCACCTCTTCTTGATGTCTTCTGCTTCTGTTAGGTCCTTTCCACTTTTGTCCTTTATTATGGAAATCTTTGTGCGAAATGTTCCTTTCATATCTCCAATTTTCTTGAACAGATCTCTGGTTCTTCCCATTCTATTGCTTTCCTCTATTTCTTTGCATTGCTTGTTTAAGAAGGTCTTCTTGTCTCTCCTTGCTATTCTTTGGAAATCTGCATTCAATTTCCTGTATGTTTCACGATCTCCCTTGCATTTTGCTTGCCTTCTCTCCCCCGCTATTTGTAAGGCCTCATTGGATAGCCACTTTGCTTTCTTGCATTTCCTTTTCATTGGGATGGTTTTCGTTGCTGCCTCCTGTATAATGTTACGAGCCTCCATCCATAGTTCTTCAGGCACTCTGTCCACCAAATCTAAATCCTTAAACCTGTTCCTCACTTCCACTGTGTATTCATAGGGGATTTGACTTAGATTGTATCTTACCGGCCCAGTGGTTTTTCCTACTTTCTTCAGTTTAAGCTTGAATTTTGCTATAAGAAGCTGATGATCTGAGCCACAGTCAGCTCCAGGTCTTGTTTTTGCTGACTGTATAGAGCTTCTCCATCTTTGGCTGCAGAGAATATAATCAATCTGATTTCTATGCTGCCCATCTGGTGATGTCCATGTGTAGAGTCGTCTCTTGTGTTGTTGGAAAAGCGTGTTTGTGATGACCAGCTTGTTCTCTTGACAGAACTCTATTAGCCTTTGCCCTGCTTCGTTTTGATCTCCAAGGCCAAACTTGCCAGTTGTTCCTTTTATCTCTTGACTCCCTACTTTAGCATTCCAATCCCCTATAATGAGAAGAACATCCTTCTTTGGTGTCACTTCTATAAGGTGTTGTAAGTCTTCATAGAATTGGTCAATTTCAGTTTCTTCAGCACCAGTAGTTGGTGCATAAACTTGGATTACTGTGATGTTAAAAGGTCTGCCTTGGATTCGTATCGAGATCATTCTATCATTTTTGAGATTGCAACCCAGTACAGCTTTTGCCACTCTTTTGTTGACTATGAGGGCCACTCCATTTCTTTTACGGGTTTCTTGCCCACAGTAGTAGATATGATGGTCATCCGAACTGAATTCACCCATTCCCGTCCATTTTAGTTCACTGATGCCCAGGATGTCAATATTTATTCTTGCCATCTCATTTTTGACCACCTCCAACTTACCCATGTTCATGGTTCTTACATTCCAGGTTCCTATGCAATATTTTTCTTTACAGCATTGGACTTTCCTTTCGCTTCCAGGCATATCCGCAACTGAGCGTCCTTTCGGCTTTGGCCCAGCCGCTTCATCAGCTCTGGATCTACTTGTACTTGCCCTCCGCTCTTCCCCAGTAGCATGTTGGACGCCTTCCGACCTGAGGGGCTCATCTTCCAGCGTCATAACTTTTATATGCCTGTTGTCTTTGTCCATGGAGTTTTCTTGGCAGGGATACTGGAGTGGCTTGCCGATTCCTCCTCCAGGTGGATCACGTTTGGTCAAAACTCTCCACTATGACCTGTTCATCTTGGGTGCCCTGCTCGGCATAGTTCATAGCTTCTCTGAGTTCTTCAAGCCCCTTCGCCACGGCAAGGCAGTGATCCATGAAAATCTTATGCTAGTTCTTCACAAATCTATGAAACTAAGCTTGCCATGGCATCTGTTTCATCTTGTTTCACCGTGTCTGCTTTACCCCCTTTAAGATGCTTAGCTGTCATGATGTTGTCTCTGAAACAGGAATTACCAGGGAGGAAGAAATCCAGGAGTCAAAGTTTCCTTTTTCGTTCCTGTGTTTGCTATGAGGCATATCCCATAAGCACTGCTGACTTTGAGCACACTATGAAACATATAGATGGCAGCATGTTGCTATTATTTTGTGAGCTGGGACAGAGCAGTAGGTTGTTCTGTAATTGATGGTGACATCACTATTCTCCCCACTTAAAGAGATTTTTGAAACAAATGTATTTATTTATTTATTTATTTATTTATTTATTTATTTATTTTTAAAATGTGCAGGTGCTATGGGATTATTAGTTGGCTTTGATACAAAGATTAATGTAGATGCTGCTCTGGGATTCATAATCTAAAATGATGCCTAGCATTAGATTCTAAAGCAAATGCTATTCTACTCAGGTATCAATGGTATTCTGTATATTCCTGAAACATAAACATGTAAAAACTTTGAAGGGAAAGTTACCAAAAGTTAACATCAGAATTTTGAATATCAGCTTATTACCGTTTGCCTGCAGATAGGGCAATGTATTGCACCTCCCCATGGACCACATCTCCAGTAAGCAATAATGCAGGAACCTAGATAAAAGAATACCATTACTATTTTCTTAAACTGACAGTATACCAAATAGAAGTTGCTATTTCAACAAACACTTAAAAATGATGAGCTGATCCAAATGATAAGCTGATGCAAAAGTGTCATTTTGTGGGGTGAAAGGACTATTTTCTCTACAACACATTAAATCATCTGTGCAAATCAGTATCTTAAGAAATCTTTACAAACAATATTGAAATAAGTGTCAATCTACATTTTTAAGCGATTGCCAGCTTTAAATGCCAATGATGCCTAACCTTTCTTATGAAACTGGTATTTTGAATTGCTGTGAGCCTCTTACACAAATATACATAAGATATATATGAAGTGGGACAGGAATAAAAATGGGCAGTAATTTAATATATTCACTATGTTTAGTCATTTAGTCGTGTCCGACTCTTCGTGACGCCATGGACCAGAGCACGCCAGGCACTCCTGTCTTCCACTGCCTCCCACAGTTTGGTCAAACTCATGCTGGTAGCTTTGAGAACACTATCCAACCATCTTGTCCTCTGTCATCCCCTTCTCCTTGTGCCCTCTATCTTTCCCGACATCAGGGTCTTTTCCAGGGAGTCTTCTCTTCTCATGAGGTGGCCAAAGTATGGGAGCCTCAGCTTCACGATCTGTCCTTCCAGTGAGCACTCAGGGCTAATTTCCTTAAGAATGGATGCGTTTGATCTTCTTGCAGTCCATGGGACTCTCAAGAGTCTCCTCCAGCACCATAATTCAAAAGCATCGATTCTTTGGCGATCAGCCTTCTTTATATTCGCTATAGCAATGATCATTTTTACATTTTTTGACATAGTTTCAATACCTGTTAGAAATAACTAGTATCTAACACAGTCAGCTGAATGAAAACAATCAAAGGGGAATTCCATGCTGCTGTAAAACTAATCCACATTTTCAAAAGCACCTTTTTGCACATCATTTACTTAACACATCTTACAGCATAACAGAATGCAATAAGTGATGCAAAAACGTATTTTGCTTACCACAAAAAAGATGTCCACAGTTTGTTTCAATGGGAAATGTAGCCTGTTGTAAACACACTGGGCATGACATATCAGTATAGAAACGTTGTCTGTCTTCAAGTACATTCTGCTGGAAGAAATGAGAAGTGTCACCTGTTAAAGCAGAGCAAATCGCTGTACCTGCCAAAAGCAGCAAACTAATCCTTATTGCAAGATCTGAAGAAAGTGTTTCCCACAAGTATATTTTCCGGACTCTATTCTCACATAAGAACAATCATACAGTAGAAAATGAAGGGCAGAAACCCAACTTGTTAGCCTACAGAGTCTAAAAAAGTAAAAACAAAACACTAAGTTGATTAAAGCAATGAGAATATATTAACTTAATCTGTAAAACCAATGAGAAAACTATCTTAACAATGTACCCTGAAAAGGCCTTGTTGGATTAAAAAAAGTCTTAAGGATTTGCCTACAATTGTTGGGTGTGGATTCCAAAGTATGGGTGCCACCACACAAAGTTCTTCCCTGGGTACTCATTAAATAAACTTTCTGGCCTAAGGGTTCAAGCAGGATGATACAAGGAAAGGCCACATTAACAACACCATAAAGGTTGGTGTGGAGGTGATTTTGTCCTCAAAGTGCCTAGCAAAAGAGTCACAGCACATTCCCAGAAGGTTCAATCAAGCCTGTGTGTACCGAAGCTGGTTTCATCAGACCATGGACCACTCACTGAAGAGTTCTAAAAGGTAAAGGTAAAGGACCCCTGACAGTTAAGTCCAGTCGCAGACAACTCTGGGGTTGCGATGCTCATCTTGCTTTACAGGCCTAGGGAGCCAGTGTTTGCAGACAGTTTTTCCCGGTCATATGGCCAGCATGACTAAGCCGCTTCTGGTGCAATGGAACACCGAAACCAGAGCAGCGCATGGAAACGCCGTTTACCTCCCCACGAGAGCGGTGCCTATTTATCTACTTGCACTTTTTGGGCGTGCTTTCGAACTGCTAGGTTGGCAGGAGCTGGGACCGAGCAACGGGAGCTCACCCTGTCGCGGGGATTCGAATCGCTGACCTTCTGATCGGCAAGCCCAAGAGGCTCTGTGGTTTAGACCACAGCGTCACCCACATCCCACAAAGGAGGCAAAGGCCTACGACACCCGGTATTCCCATGTGGTCTCCCATCCAATTACTAACCAGGGCTGAAGCTGCTTAGCTTTCAAGATCAGGCATGTTCAGGGTAGTATGGCCATAGAATGAAGAGTTCTACCAAGTGGCTACTTTGGGATGTGACAAAGACTATGAAGTAGACTTTATTTGCTGCCTACACCACCACACAGGAGGCATGATTATTTGTTCTAACTCGTTTGAAGGAGCCTTTGAAGTTGCAGATCAGGTTGACTGTCAGCTGGCCCCACCTGCACCTTTAAAGCTCCCCATTCTCAGGCAAGGAGCCTGCTGAGAATGGGGAACTCTCCTCACCTGAGGGATGGTTGTGTCTGTGTTTTTATTTTGCTCCTTCCTTAGCACCATTCCCTCCTGGGACTGCACACATACAGAGTCATTCTTTTCCCCCTCTTTGGGGCTTCCTCCAACCCCCCAAATGTTTCTTTTCTTTTTAATGTGTACCTCTGTCACTCTCAGTGTTGCCTCAAGCATGCCAATGCTTCCTTCTTGTGCATATGCTATGCCATTTTGTTTACATAAGTCACAGCACCCATCCTTGAACTTGGGAAACAGAGGGAATAGTCTCCAGCTATTACAAAAGGTTCATGAGACATGAATTCTATTCTCTAGCATCCATGTATTATAACCAGATTTGGCTCTAAAGGAGCACAAAATCCATGAGGTTCAGATTTATCTACCTCCTGGTCATCACATGAGAAATTATCTGAGAGTTGGCACCAAATGCAATTTATGCAAGGAAGAGCAGATAGCATTATACCTGTTCTGATTGTATTTGTTGTCTAACTGCTCTCACTAGCTCTTGGTTTTCTGGATGAATAGCTGGGTGGGCATTTCTGTTAAGAGAAAATACAGTGCATAACACAATGCTAACAAAAAACTTCAAAATCAGAGCTATACACAATGGAATTCATCTAGCATGTTCATAATTCTAAGATGCTCCAATTAACTGCAGGACAACGGCATTTTATGCAGTAGTAAGTCACTTGATCCAAACTTCAGTGCAAAATTCCTTCCCCCTGTCCCAGATAGTAAGGGTAGTATCCAATGCTAGTCATACTATCATGAGTAGGCCCACTGAAATAAATGACCGTGTCTACCTTAGGTCCATTATTTCAATGTGTCTACTTTGGGTAGAGCTTCATTAGATAAAACTCTAACCCTATGTATTCCCCCCCCCCAAAAAAAAAAATACTATTAGCACATAAATGGAAAGCTTTTTAAAAAATATTTGAGTGCTCAAGGCTACAATCTTACTCATTCTTACCTAAGAGTAAGTCCCACCAAGTTCAGTGGGAGTTACTTCTGAGCAGACATGCACAGGATTGTGCTCTAGGATGAAAGTAATGACATCATTCCCTTTTCCTTTATGTTAATGAATTTCTTATCCCCATCAAAGTATTCTGCATTAGTTTTTATCATATATTAATTTTGAAAATGGGCTATCTTAAAGCTGAATTTTCAGTTTTAAGTAGCAGCAGCTATGGAAACAGAGAACTTGGGTGGGAAAATATCATAGTTTTATTATGCTAGTTAATGCTCCAAGCTAGATAGGTTAACATATACAATATCTATGACTGGTTTTTCAGGTTAGGGTGTAGATATATATATATATATATATATATATATATATATATTTGTAACTCTGCAGTGCAAAGATGCTTTCTCTGTCTCCTTCCCCAATTTGGCTAGTGTTGTAAATATACCAAGTATGAGTAGCATGAAGAACTGGAGGTCATCTCATTTGGCCCAAGCTCAGTAAAAGCTTTGTGGGTGAAGGGAGATTTTAATCAACCCTACTGACTTTCTAGTTTGATTCTTTGAAGTGCTGCTTCCAAGAATGTGCAGTCAAAAAACAGGTGTGTTGTATCATTAAAAATATTTTAAATTACTTTAAATATATATGCCTGACACATTACAAATACAGTAGGTCATTGTCAAGTGCTAACAGTATCTCACCTTAAAAGCATGTATGCCAGTGCAGCAAGGAATGTGATGCTGAGCACCACTGCCAGCAGGACCTGGTCACTTATTCCTTCGATCATTGAATCACTATCTAGGATCAATCTCTGAACTTCTGTTTCTTGGCTGGCCATTCCAAAGCTAGAATCCAGGAAAGACATGCATTCAGATTTATACATGTGCATAAAAATTATTAATGCTTAGCTCACATCTACAACTAAAAAGGAGTAGACAAAAAACCCTTGAAGTTGCCACTGGTCTTCAAACTTTAAAATCAAACTGTGTTCTGTGACAAGATGGCACACTGGTAGATTTCCACATGGCCAAACTCCATATCACATATACCCTGCTACATTCTAGAATTCTAAAATTCCATGGGATTTCATGTGGTGACATGTGTTTCACAGATGACAATTCGGACAATAGGCAGTGGGAATAGCCAATAGCCTAATGACACGTCCAACACGATCCAGTCTCAAATGTGTTGCCAGTGGAAAGTATGCACTAGAAGTGACAAAAATCAAAAGCAGATAGACAAGCCATGTGCTACATAGTAAGACAAAAACATATAATATGCATATATGCAATATACAGCACTTATTATCCTTTAGAGGAGGTCAGTCCCATTTAACAGCTGGGCAGCACAGGCACAGTAATAAGGTATTAGTCCAAAATCAGTCAGTTAAGCTATGGCACAGAATTTTGAAGCAGAAATAAGTAGTAATGGTGTGTGCTTCGGGGCATATACAGAGTGCTTTCCCCCCAGCATTAAAAAGTTGCAGCCTACCCTGTCATCACAGAATTAAGAGGATTACAGGGTAACGGTATATCTGCCCTATATATTAAAGCTCCAGCATCTCCCTTGAAATTGAGTACTAACTCCACCTCCATTGCCAGACAACTGAACCAGAGAACATATAAACAGTGTTCCCCTCCATACAATAACCCATGCTTTGTTTTCAGTTTTCCAGCAACTCTTCACAAAAACATTCTCTTTCTCCCTCCACTTGTGTTACAGACAAGCTATCCTTACTTGTTCTCCTTTCCAAACTCCTTCCACAAAGTCTGGAAACTTAATTTGTGCTAAGACATCACAAGGGCTTAGCCCAGAAGTCTGTTCTCCATACCAAGTCTGAGTCCTGGGAAAGTCCATCTGATGATATGCAGACCACTTTCCCCTTCCCACTGAACAACTGTGGTCTCCTGTTTGCTCACACACTTCGAATTCAAATTCCTTCTGAATGGATGAAAAAGCCACTCCTTGCCAACAAAGTACAATAATGTACTTTCCCTCCCATTTTTATGGGTCCAGCTCCGAGGGCCTTCTGGCGGTTCCCTCACTGCGAGAGGCCAAGTTACAGGGAACCAGGCAGAGGGCCTTCTCAGTAGTGGCGCCCGCCCTGTGGAACGCCCTCCCATCAGATGTCAAAGCAATAAACAACTACCTGACATTCAGAAGACATCTGAAGGCAGCCCTGTTCAGGGAAGTTTTTAATATGTGACATTTTAGTGTATTTTTCATCTTTGTTGGAAGCCGCCCAGAGCGTCTGGGGAAACCCAGCCAGATGGGCGGGGTACAAATAATAATTTATTTATTTATTTATTTATCAGAGAAGTTGATGGCAGACTGAATCAAGCACTTTCCTCATCCAAACTACTCCTATCTTCCATCCTGACCACTTCAGTCTTCTGTTGCACCGCCAGCTGGCTTTTCCAGTTTGGGGAGGAAATTAGCTAATCATAAATGCATTTAATAACACTGAGTCTTCCCTGTATAGAGAAGCTTTTTAATGTATAATGTTTTATTATGTTTTTATATATGTTGGAAGCAGCCCAGAGTGGCTGGGGCAAACCAGTCAGATGGGCGGGGTACAAATAATAAAATTATTATTAGTGGTAGTAGCAGTGGTGAGATGTGTAAATGCATTTAAGATGATAATTTTATGCCAATTTCTTTGCTTGCCTTCCCTTTTCCTTTTTATGTTTGCATAAATTGATTGTCAGGTAAGCTTCCCCTCCTCAAAGGACATAACTTCTATTTACCTCATCTGGAAGACTCAGCACCATGTCATTAGCAGCTCTCTTCAGGCCCACAGCAAATGTTTCACACACAGCATCTGAGAAACCACTGTGCTGTACTTGCAAAAAGAGAACATTTTCAGGCTACTTTTTAAAATATACTTCAACACAGCATATGTTTACATTATTTTCGCACCTGCAGATATAGGCTTGAGTAATTTCTATGCCCACACAGAGTAAAGTGCAGCTGTATGTATATAAAACAACTCAGGTCTGGATGGAACATGCTATTAAATCATCCCTATCCACTCAAGAAACATACAGAGGTGCAAACATTAAGAAACTGAGGTGAAATTTGATGAAAGAGCTAACATTTAAAAATATTAAGTTGGATATAAACAAGTACCCACTTAATCTGTCTCTGTTTTGGGTCACTCTCCCTCTATCTACAAGCAATTTGGGGAAAATGCTAGCAGTGTTATCTTGCACCTTTCTGTGTATGGCAATCATTCATGTTTGCCAAAATTCAGAAGACCTGTTAACTACTCCTCAAATATGCAAATCTGAAGTATGCTATTAAGTAATCAAGAACAGCTACTCCTTTGCTATGGAGCAAAGATTCTGTTGGGCCTAACCCATGGTTTGCTGTTGTGCGGGAAGTGAGATGAACTGCACTTAACCCTAACAGGGATGTGCTTGAAATAGGATCTGAAACCACAATTTCAAGTTGGTTAAAGAGGAACCACAGTTAACCCTAAACTACAACTGGGTTAATGTTACTACTGATCAGCTTGCTGAAGGTACATCCAGCAGGGGAATTGCATTTGAAAAGGAACAGAGTATGGAGAAGAAAATATGCACATAACCTGTGACTCAAAATATTTTGAGCAGTACTTGGTTAAGGTTTGCATCCAATGAAAGGAGACAGACCAAAAGCAACCGCAGTCCCATCAGTGTTTACAAATATGCATACATAGACTGGTGAGTGCTGATAAAAGCAGAAGCATTTACTTGTATCTAGCAAAACCAGGATGAGAGCTGCTACAAAAATCAAAAACACAATAAGAAAGCAAAGTGCAGGGGAGAAAAACTATTTTCTTGCCTTTAGCAAATAGAATTTTTGAAGGCCGGTTTAATTTACTGGCCCCACGGCAAAAAACTCAAGTTCTTCACATTCTTTTTTTTATTTCCATTGCTTCTTGAATAAGAACAAAGCACCACAAAACAGCTACATTTTAATTACAACAGATGCTTTTATTCTTGTGAGCAAAGTTTTCTTTCTTTTTTGAAAAAAAAAGCACTGAATTTTAAGGTCACAAAAGAACATGTTGGTGCAGATGTATTATTTCACTAGGCTTTTGACTAGATAGCTAATAAGAGAGACATGAAAATACTTTGTTAAATGCTTCTCATGTGGTAAAGCTGAAATTTTGCCACATGGCATGGTTCAGAAATACTTAGAATGCCCTCAAGTGTCGGATGGAATAAATAATTGTAACTGGCCAGTCAAAATAAAATGAAATCTTAATTGCATCTGCTTAGTCTTAGAGGCAGGTCCAGCTAATTTCAGCATGTTACGTAATTTCAAATAATGTGCCCTGATCTTTTTATATCCTTCCAGAGTAACTACATTTATTGTACTCCTTTCTTAATGTTAGATAAAAGACTCCTATACCCTCTCACCGGGACGCAGGTGGCGCTGTGGGTTAAAGCCTCAGCGCCTAGGGCTTGCCGATCGAAAGGTCGGCGGTTCGAATCCCTGCGGCGGGGTGCGCTCCCGCTGCTCGGTCCCAGCGCCTGCCAACCTAGCAGTTCGAAAGCACCTCCGGGTGCAAGTAGATAAATAGGGACCGCTTACCAGCGGGAAGGTAAACGGCGTTTCCGTGTGTGGCTCTGGCTCTGGCTCTGGCCAGAGCAGCAATGTCACGCTGGCCACGTGACCCGGAAGTGTCTCCGGACAGCGCTGGCCCCTGGCCTCTTAAGTGAGATGGGCGCACAACCCCAGAGTCTGTCAAGACTGGTCCGTATGGGCAGGGGTACCTTTACCTTTATACCCTCTCACCAGGGAGTAAGTTCCAGTGAACTCAATGAAATTTAGTTTTCAGTAGACCTTTATAGGTTTGCACTGTCAGCTGGCACTGGCAAACCACAGCTTCTGCTCTTCATGTAAAATACACAATGGGTATGTAAGACTCTTAATATTTGAGTATACAAGTAGCCCTTTTCTATAGCTGCCTTGAATACATGTTGTCTGGTAATCTGCATTCCTGAGTTAATCAAGGCCATTTTAATAAAAGATACTTAAATTGGCTTTTCTGTGGCTCACATCTGTGTGATGGGGAAAAGAAACGGAAAGCAACAAAAATGTATGTAAGAGTTATTTTCTAAGCAAACATGAAAAACCAATATTGCAGAAACAAAGAAAGAGATAAGGAGCTATCAGCATACACAGAAATGAATAGTTGGGAAACACAAATCTTGATGAGGGAGGTAACAAGCCTTCGTCCAAGAAAAGGGGGAAGGATAGCACTGCTGGATTTGGCTATGTGTCTTCAGCTGAATGCATGAAGACACTGTTGCCTTGCTCCATCGCAATGAGCAAATGATCACCGTGTGCCTTTTCTTTTAAATTTATCATGTGAACTTGAATTGTACTAGTTACATTATGTGTACCAAATCAGTTGATGAACTTTTATTGACATGAATTGGTACCAAATCAGAGCAACTGAACACGAACCCCAAAATGTTATGCTTTTATATTTTTGTTTACACATGGGAACTAAAAGGCAAAGAAAAGCAAGAAAAAGCAGTAAGTGTATCCCAGTCATACTAAAGGCACAGATGAATTCAAGACTCATGCTACTCAGAAAAGATGCCTGATCTATTGATATGTTAATTTATTACTTTAGCACTCTGAAAAGCCCATAGAATGTTCTCATTGTTCTGAGCACCAAGGTGCATCCCTTCCTAAGCAGGAGGACATCCAGAAAGAACACATAGCTAAAACTGTTCTTAAGAAGGGAAGATTTATGAATTGCCACCACACCTCTCATCAGGCAAGAAAGAGAAACTACATTCATGCTGAATGATTTCTTTCTCCATTGACAAGAATTGAAAGGTTTGTTCATACTTTCTCTAACTGTGTGTTTACTCTCTTTCATATTTACAAAGGGCACTACAGGGAACTAGAAGGTTCCAATAAGCATTTTGAGTTATTCTTCCCTAGGGGTTGGCAAATAATGCTGAAAACTAAGAATGGCCTGGATTAGTTGGTATTATATTCCTTTTTAGAAAGAAAACACCATTTTTTGTGTACAGGTAAAACTCAATTTAGGGACGTGGGTGGAGCTGTGGGTTAAACCACAGAGCCTCGGCCTTGCCGATCAGAAGGTCGGTGGTTAGAATCCCCGCAACGAGGTGAGCTCCCGTTGCTCAGTCCCTGCTCCTGCCAACCTAGCAGTTCGAAAGCACATCAAAGTGTGCGGGAAGGTAAATGGCGTTTCCGTGCGCTGCTCTGGTTTGCCAGAAGCGGCTCAGTCATGCTGGCCACATGACCCAGAAGCTGTATGCCAGCTCCCTTGGCCAATAAAGCGAGATGAAAGCTGCAACCCCAGTCGGCCATGACTGGACCTAATGGTCAGGGATCCCTTTACCTTTACCTAACTCTCAATTTATGCAGGGGTTATGTTCGAAGGATACCACGTAAAGCCAAAATCACATATAGTCAAAACACATTGGGTTCCTTGGCAGGTGTGATTGTCAAAGCCCCCCTCCCCCCGAATGACCACCCCTTTTTATTTTTATTTACAGAGCACATAAAACCAAATGTGTGCAAGTTTAATTGCATAAGTTGCAAATTACATGTACTTCATTTACTCACTGTCTTAACTACACTGTTAAGAGCCTCACATCAATTATCTACACAATAAACGAAGAGACCCAAATGTATACAAACTGAATCTATGCAATATAGATCTTAAAGGATAGTTAAATATAACAATGCAATACAGCTAAAACACTGAAATAAATGTTCCAGGTAAAGACTTAGGAAAATCATTTTAAAACTCACCTAGAACATTCAGTGTTTTGGAATAAGAAAATAAAACAATCTGGAAGGACCTTAGGAGACACCCAATGCAACCTCCATTTCAGTGCAGTATATACTAGATTTCAAGAATCTCCATTAGATGTTGGTCTATACTATTTTGATTGAGGTGCTTCTTAGGTAAAGGTAAAGGTAAAGGTACCCCTGCCCGTACAGGCCAGTCTTGACAGACTCTAGGGTTGTGCGCTCATCTCACTCTAGAGGCCAGGAGCCAGCGCTGTCCGCAGACACTTCCGGGTCACGTGGCCAGCATGACAAGCTGCATCTGGCGAGCCAGCGCAGCACACGGAAACGCCGTTTACCTTCCCGCTTGGTAAGCGGTCCCTATTTATCTACTTGCACCCGGGGATGCTTTCGAACTGCTAGGTTGGCAGGCACTGGGATCGAACGACAGGAGCGCACCCCGCCACGGGGATTCGAACCGCCGACCATGCGATCGGCAAGTCCTAGGCACTGAGGTTTTACCCACAGCGCCACCCGCGTCCCTGACGAGGTGCTTCTTACATATTAGCAAACTGTAAATGTGAGTGCACTATCTATTTGTGACCACAATAAGGACACATAGTGAACATAATTTTAACCACCCTGGCACACTCAAAATCTAAATGACAAAGGAGTGTATTTCACCACCAACTTATATGTAGAACATAAAGCTGGTTCAAGTTAAAGAGTAACTTCTAAAGTGTAACTTGAGTCAAATTTGATTCTTATTATGAAAATACTTTGTAACTGCTTTGAGAGCCTATTTGTGTTATAAAGCAAGATACATGTATCCAAAGGAAATAGTGTAAATAAAAACTATTTCCTGTTCATTAGCATGAAGAACTGTATAAGGTTGTGATTATGTATACATGGTATTTTACTGAAGGGTGCACCCTACACCTACCACTCTCAGTGCCTGTTTCGGATACAGCAGGAATTCTAGCCGGTTTTTTATATTATTATATAGCTGTGTACATGGTGCTTTATAGAGTAACATAAACTAGACAGGTATATAAGCAGAGAATGAGCAGAGGTGGCATTAAATGAAGGGCCACAGCTCAGTGGTGCAGCATCTGCTATGCATGCAGAAGGTCCCAGTTTCAATCCCAGATAGAATTAGGAATATCCCTAGTCTGAAATCCCAGAGAGCTGTTGCCAGTCACTGTAGACAATAATGAGCTTGATGGACCAATGGCGTAACTTGGTATAAGGAGTCTGCAATGATTTGTACTTAGTTTGTAATGAGGTGAGAGAGTTGAATCAGGCACAGATTTGGACACCAACTAATGAACTGTCTCTGAAGCTGCTCTAAGAGCATCATGTAAAGCTTCTCTCTAGGGGTAGCAAATATTTGGCCCTTTAGATCTTCCTGGGCCTCCAATCAGCTGCAGCCCCCATGACCAATGGTCAGGAATGGTGGGAATTGTAGTCAAACAACACCAAGAGGGCCACAAGCTCTCATTTGAAGCATAGAAGCAGACTCCTAAATTCCCCCTCTCCCAGGGTCAGAAAGCAACAATAAACCCAACATACTAGGTCTTTCTCCTTTGCAATCCCAACTGATATTTAGTAAAGCTTCTGCAAGAACACAATTTTTAATTTCAGTAGGGCTTGCAAGAGCAAGTTTTCCAATAATTTGTATCTTGTGAACCATAATTCAGTAGTAGATTGCATGAGTCACATGCAGCAGGTCCCAAGTTCAATTCCCTAGCAAGCCCTGTTAAAGGCACCAGCTTTCAGGAGCTTGCTGGGTTAGCTGGATATTTGGTGTGACCAGGTAGAAGGTGGGTGGGTATGTGTGCCATTTTCTACCTTGGAGCAAGGTAGAACTTCAAGGTAACTCTTGAAGGCAGGAATGCATTAGTGACTGAGATGTGCCACGTTATTCCCAGTTAATCCCAGATAGGAGTTTCACTGTATTTTTCACACACCCCAATACAGCACCACCCAAAAGAGAAGTTGTCAGAGTTTACCCTCCAGAGTGCTCAAAACTGGGACTGCATAGACCAGATCCATTTTCAGATTTCCTTTCTTTCCTCAACCCCCATAAGGAACGCAACCCCACCCCTGCAACCTCAGGGTAAATTTACACCCACCCACTCAAAACGCAGCTGCTTACCAGAATAGCAATTTCAGCAGTAAAAAAACAACCAGCCTCGCTTAAATCAAAGTTTTCTAGCGCCAGCGGCATGGAATAAAACATTTCAATACTTTATGGGAACGAGAAATGCGTTTCCCCAAACTTGTGTGTTGCTCCCGCTGCTTCTTTTGGACTACAGTTCCCATCATCCTTGACCACTGGTCTTGCTAGCTAGGGATGACGGGAGTTGTAGTTAAAAAAAAAAGCCAGCCGAAGACCCAAGTTTGGGGAAACGCTGCTTTACAGAGAAGTACTTCTGCACTGCCAAAATTAAAATAAAATAAAACCAACGAGGGTGGGATAAAACTCCCCCTGTTCATTTCAGTGCATCCTCCGTAAGCAAATATTTCATAATACCGTTTGAGAGGCCTGGCGCGAAGGAACCCTAAAGCTACCTCCCTCCCAAAAATATTATTATTATTAAAAAATCTCGTTTCTTCGGCCTAGTCACCCCTGAGAACCGTCAGGACTCGGAATAAGGATCACGTCCCGCCGAAGGGGCTCCGGAAAAGCTGCCTCAGCATTAGCGAACACGAGTGGGAAGAATATTCAAAGGAAACGAGGGGTGCGCCTCTAATGGCGGGACGGGAGCCGCCGGCCCGCGCCGGGAAAGAGCGCCAAAGTGGGCGCGGCGGGTCGCCTCACGAGCGCTCGGCCACTCGCCTCAGTACCTCAACTCCTGACGGGCTCAAGCGAGGCCTCTCAGCAACCAGAAGCGGCGGCAGCGGCGGCGGCGGCAGCCTCGGCCGCTTCCCCCCGCGCGCCTCAGCCAACCCGAGCGCCGCTCCTCCCTCGCGGCGTGACTGAGGGAAGGCGGGCCTAGTGGGCCGGCGGGCGCCTGCGCCTTGTCGGCGGCCGGTGTGCCAGCGGAGCGGGCGGATCCCCCACGACGGGGCCCGGCTGACGTGTCTGCGCTACAGAGCAGCCCGGCCCGGCTGTGCCGGCCTGGGTTGAGGGGAAGAGAGGAGAAAAGAGGCGGCGGCGGAAAGCGAGCGGCGGCGGCGGAAAGCGGGCCGGCGCCTCTCGAAGACTCTGCCTTGCGAGGAGGCCCAGGCGGCGGTGGCGGCGGCAGCTCCTCGGCTGGAAGAAAAAACCCCGCCCGGCCTGCACCATGTTCAATGTGGAGAGCCTGGAGCGGGCCGAGCTCGGGGAGAGCTTGCTCACCTGGGTGAGTGACCGAGGCTTGTGGCGGGGGGGAAAGGTGCCGTTCCCCGGGAGCTTTTGGCCCCTGGGCCTGTGCTTTCTCTCCTCCCATCCCTTTCCCAGTTTGGTGCCTGGGCGGCTTCCTTCTGTCTCGAGCTCGAGCTCCCAGTTGGGCCCTGCCTTGCCTCGAGCCGGTCTCTGTTGTTTTGAGGGGCTCCACGCGCTTTGCCTCGCTCACCCCGGTTATGGGCTTCGGCCCCCTAAGATGGGTCCAGCCTCATCCTGCTTATTCAGATGCAGGCAACCCGCTGGATTCATCCGGGCTTAACTACCAACTCACTCTGCGAATAAGTGAGTGGTATCATTATGTACAGTGTTTATTTGTTTCCATATGCAAAATTGAGAGTGCGAATGTAGCAAGTAAGTTTCTGCAAAGCATGTGTTGGGCAGGTACACAGTCTCAAGGAACCAGCCACTGGTTTCCCTATGAAGGTCCACCCGGCTTTTGTTTTGTTTTTTAGTGTGTGAAAAAGCACAGTAGATCATCTCGTATCTCCTTTCTTCCCCCCATGTATTGTATCCAGCAAAATTTACTTAGAGTAGACCAGCTGTAATTAATGGATGTAAGATATTTAATGTCAATTAGTTTCAGTAAGTCTGTATGGACTATGACTAATATTGGATTCCGCCCCATCTTTCTTGTCCTTTGAAGGCATTAATGTCATCAAGCCATGAAAGGGCTGGGCTTGCTTATTTCGCCATCTCTCCCTTCACAGCTTTGCTGTAAATGCAGCTTCTGCTTCCCTTTAAATCTCATCAGTCTCTTTTAGTGTTTGTATAAACTTGTGCAAAACTTCGCACTTGTGGCTACCAGCGGGACAGTTTGCACCTAATCACGTTTCTTGGAGAGAAACTACTTAAAGGCTGGTACTTGGACTCTGCAAGACTCTTGGTTGGTTTTTCTCCAACAGACTAACATAGCTCTCTCTCTCTCTTGAAGGCGGGGTATTACCGAATTTATAATCTGTTAATTTCAGAGAAGTGAGTATCTAGTTGTGGTTTTCAGATGTTGACATCCAAGCAACTTGGGCATTGGGGGGGAAATCTACCCACACATCTTGTTGTGCTTTGTCTATCTAAAATCAGTAGGTTGTCTTTGTTCCATTTTAAAGAGACTTCAGGTATTTGGGCCCAGAGGAGCATTATTTCCACAGGTCTAGAGCTAGGAGTGATGGAACACAGAGATACACTGTTGGAGATATTTGGGGTATACCTCCATGTTGTCATACTTCTCAGTCTTTTGTAGAGCACTGTGCAGGGAGAAAATAAAGGCAACCTGCATTGCTAAGAGGCAAATAGTTGTAGCTAATTTCATCGGTGTATTTTCAGCCAGATGTGTATGCTGAGTAGGGAGCCATGCCTGGTTTCCTATGTTCCTGTGTGCGAATCCATAATCAAATACCCTGGAATACAGTGCTTCTGAAGATAAAGTTCCCATTATGTGCAGGAGATAAAGAATAACAACTTGTATCGGGGTCCTTAACTCTTTTGTAGGTAGTGTTCTTATTATTACTTCAATTAAAAAGAAATCTGCACCCTTGAACTTAAACAAATTCAATTCTGTTGATTGCAGCAGGGCTATTTAAGATCAAATTCTATTCTGAAAGATGCTGTTGCCTACAAACCTGTGCATTGTTGATTAAATTACAGAGCAGTCTGGACAGATATGCCAGTGTATATTCAATTTAAGGTAAGGTATATCCTAACAGCCACTGTGTGGGTTTGTGGGGAGCAGTGTAAACCTTTAATTTCCGACTTTCCACTAAGTCCTGTGGACTGAATTTTAGTTAACCTTCATTCTTGATGGTGTAAGTTACACAGAAGTCTGTGAGTGAAACCAGTGAATGGAGTTAGGATGCAGCATAAGTTAGTTTTTCCGTGACACACACCCTTTTCGACCTTTACACCAGAGTAACATTCCACTGCCTTAATTTATGCCAGCAGGGATTTTTGTCAGCCATTGTGAGTAGATATGCCAGGGTAAGCCATTTATGTTGGTTTATTCTGGGGTGAGAAGATATGGCACAGCCTAACCTCTCCCAGCTGACATATCTCTGGGGTTAGAATTGCCTCACCAGTCAAGAACATGTGATCTGTTATCCCTAGAACTAAATTACCTTCAGGTTGTCAGCAAGGACACCAAGGATGATACACAACTTCAGTAGGACTTTGCCGGGTGAAAATTTGTCTCTTACACCTTGAACCAATAAATAAATAAATAAATAAATAAATAAATGCAAAGTTTATTGTGCTGTTTATTGCACTTTGATTTTTAACAGCTACATATTGAATGTGTTATGTTCGGACATAGTTTTGTGGTTTCTGAAAAGGGGCATAAATTGTCTCCAGTGTTGTACTTGCCACCCACATGCTATGTCCATTTCTGTGTTTGTAATACTAGGTGTCTGGAGGGTGACTATTGCCAGTGCAGGCTTGATTCTGCTGTATTAGTGCAACATTCTGTGATGTTTTCTAGTTAGCAAAGTACAATATTCCTCACCATGCTATAGAAGATTACACCAGTACACTCTTCATCAGACTCCAGCTAATTTAAGATACTGTTTTTTTTTCTATCGAAAGGTTTGAGAATGCATACTCAGATGTTGTGCTAGACTGAAATACCTGTGCTGGCTGCCAATTCATTTCCAGGCCGAGTTCCTGGAAACTAATATTTTTCAAATGAGAATTCTTTCAGTTTCACCTTATGTAGAGTCCAGATTTGACTTTTTCTGTTGCAGTACTACCATATTTTTCCGTGTATTAGACGCCCCCATGTATGAGATGACCCCCTATTTTGGGGGGCTCTAGAATAAGAGAGTGGAAGGAGATTGCCCAGAGTTGTTGAGCATTCCTGAGCTTGCCGCAGTCAACAAGCACCCGCCCAATCGCCACTGACAATCTCAGGCTCGTGGCAAGAACCAGTCACACGGGCAAACTACACACTACCAATGTATAAGACAACACCTCCTCCCCTCCAATTTTGAATTGATTTGGGGTAAAAAAAGTTCGTCTTATACACGGAAAAGTACAGTATATCTCTGGAATGCTGTCCATACAGGCTGACTTTCAAAGGGAGCTGGACACCTTTATTTTCCATGTAATCTTTAATTTGACTGGTTGTTTCATTCTCCTGCTACTGTATTCTGCATTTATGATTTTTCTTTGTTTTAGTTAATATGCATCTTAAACTTCATGTGTTGGTTCCAAACTTAAGCCATGCTTCAGCTAGACTCATTGAAATCCGTGGGATTTACATTGGTTATCCACTGTGAATTTGATTAAACCCCTTTTAAAAACATCCAGAATAGTAGCCATCAGCTACAACTTGGGGTAACGATTTGTATAATTTCATTATGCACACTTTTGTCTGTTCTGAATCTTTCAAAATTCAGCTTTATTGAAGTTTTAGTGTTGTAAGAGAGAGAGAGAAACTTCTCATTGTGTGTAAACTCTACAATGTGGAGGGCAGGCTTTCTGTTCCACTGCTTTGCATTGAGTCCATATTTATTAATTGCTGGTATTTTTCTCTCTAACTTGCTGCTTTCTCTAGAGAAGTAATTACTAAGGAAGTGAATACTTATTGCATTCTACATTTTCTGGAAACAAAAGTAAATAACGGGCAGTGTTTGCACCAATCTTAACTGGTAGAAAGTCCTTGCATGTTGGAACCTTTAAATGGCCCTTGGATACACATCAGATCCTCTTACTGTATTATTATTATATTATGAAAATGCATTTCAGAATAAATTATTCTCTTTTCCCTATTTCAGTGGCCTTGTTTTCTGCATTTACAGTGCAGACAGATGTATCCCATATGTGCATTGTCTTTCTCATTGCCTAAATCAGCATAACCTTTAAGGGAGAGAGAAAAGGTATTAAGCAAGCCCATTCCATTTACATTTTAATTCAAATAAGTTTTTAAAATTATAATGTATAGTTATGGATGGGTGAGTAGCATAAATTGCAGAAGGGCTGTAGCTCAGTGGTAGATAATCTGCTTTGCATGTAGAAGGTTCTAGGTTTGGTCCTCTGGCATCTGCAGGTAGGGTTGGGAGAGAACCCTCTTGGTAATCCTGCAGACCCACTTACAGTCAGTGTGGACAACACTCAGCTAGATGGACCAGTATTCTGACTCTATATAAGACAGCTTCCTATGTTCCTTCTTATATCCTAATAGCACTTTAGTTCTTGTCAATGGGAATCATTTGATACATCGTGTCTTATGCTGCTTCTGGAAGAAACTTGGGTTTTAGTGAGTCTCTAGGGGAATATTTTTTATTTAGGTGAGGGTAGCTACCAGGAATGCCTTTGCAATCCTATGTTGGTGTTTAGCTGGCAGGTTTAAGAGGAAGCTCTCTGTTAATTTTGTAGATCATACTCAGCACTTCCGAAGGAAGCAGAGGCCTAAATCCAGACACACTGGTATGATGTGTTCTTCAAGTCACACAGTTGTACTTGTTCATAAGCTTGTAAATACCCAGGACTTTATAGTTAGTTGATCTTACAAATTACTACTCTGCTACCACTTTCACAGGTTTTGACATGACCGCAGTGTTTCTCCTTAAACTGACTTGTCATCAGTATGAGAAACATTTATGGGTTGGATGCATATTTAGTTATTCTTAAGAGTCAACCCAGTGAAATAAATAGCACTTGCAATACTTACTTGTTGCATTTATTATATACCACTTTTATACCAAGGCACCAGAAGTACAGTGGTGCCTCGCAAGACGAAATTAATCCGTTCCGCGATTCTCTTCGTCTAGCGGTTTTTTCGTCTTGCGAAGCAAGCCCATTGACGGCTTAGTGCTATTAGCGGTCTAGCGGCTTTTAGCGATCAGCTGTTAAGCGGCTTAGGAAAAGGGCGGAAAAAGCGGAAAAAAACCGCGGGAACTCGCAAGACATTTTCGTCTTGCGAAGCAACCCCATAGGGAAATTCGTTTTGCGAAGCGCCTGCAAAACGGTAAAACCCTTTCGTCTAGCGGGTTTTCCGTCTTGCGAGGCGTTCGTCTTGCGGGGCACCACTGTAGTATACAGTTTTTAAATACCGAAAGAATAAATGGTATAAAATGTAGAGCAACAGAGTCCTCTAAGGCCAAGTGGTGGTCTCTTCAGAAACAGATGGCTCAAGGATTCTTACCTGGGCTCTTTCTCTTCTGCCTTTCCAGGGCTGTCTTAAGCATATGCGGCACCAGGGTGTAAAGATCCACCCGGCGCCGCCCCTGGTTGCCCAGTCCCAGGCGTGCAGGAGGGCGGGGCCGGCCGGCCGCCTCAGCGTCTTGCTGGCTCAGTCGCCCCCAAACTCGCGGTGCAGAGCCGCCGGCAGCAGAAGAGCCCGCCACACTGCTCTGACCGATGGTCAGGCTCTTCCCCAGACTCAACTCTTGGGCCCTGGACTCTTGGCCTGGCGCCCCTGAGAGCCTGGTGCCCCAGTGCCCCACACCCCTAGCGCCTATGGGTAAGACAGCCCTGTGCCTTTCCTCAGTTCTCTCAAGACTTAAGTAGCTCCAGGGAAGATGGAGTGAGGGGCTGCCCCAAACATCAATTAAAGTTAACTTGCATTCATAAGTCTGGATCCAACCCTATGTAGAAAACTCTCTTGGTTGCTTTTATTGAATAGAACAAAAGCATTTTAAAATAAAGGCATTTGCAGGACCTTTTTGTTTTGATGATAGATTCGTAGTTCTCACGGAGACCAATATTAGAAGGGTTTACAAAATCTTTGTGTGCTAATTGGTACAGCCTGAGGAAGACAGTATGTGGTTTGTAACTAACAACAATCAGCAATGAAGACTTTTTAAGTAATGTGGTTATTGGGTTCAGATTTGGAATTCTTCATGGCTGTGTACTATAGCACTATGGACCGCAGCACTACTGTGAGAAATGTTTCTCAAACATATTTGCAGCAGTCCTACTGTAATTATGATCTGTAAGGTGGCGGCTGTTCTTTTTATTTTAAAAACTTAAATTTTTAGGGTTCTATAAAGCAACTTATTTAACAGATTCCTATTCTTTTTATTTATTTATCAATGATGGAAAGAAGGTATATTTGCACGCACAATTTAGTAAGTTGTAAGCAAGAGATAATGATTTTTCTTCAGAATATTTGCTTGGTAGGAATGAAATTGACAAAAAGGAGTCTGTGTCATATGTCTGTTACACAAACTTGAGTCATTCTGTCCCTGCTGTAGCCTTGAATTCTGCTTAGAGTTGACTAGTTCAGAATATTTTCTTGTTTCACTGACATGCCTATGTTGGAATTATGGGCTGGGATCCAAAGAAGAAATGCTATGAATGTACAATGGAGGTTACTGCTGAACAGTGCACGCACTCTTTCATGCACATTCAGTCACAGTGCGCCTGTAGCACTGTAGGCATTATTATTATTATTATTATTATTATTATTATTATTATTATATTTATACCTTGCCCATCTGGCTGGGTTTCCCCAGCCACTTTGGGTAGCTCACAGCATTTATAGGAACATACTAAAACATCAACATTAAATGCCTTCCCATTCAGGGCAGCCTGCAAATGCTTTTGAAAGTCAACTGTTGGAGCGGCTTGTCAGTTAAAACATAACTATCTCAGTTTAACAAACCATAGTTTATCGGACTGAGAAAAATCCATTTATCTGTTCACTTATCTAGTGTGCCTTAATTCAATATTTCCAGAGGTGGGAGAAACCACAGTTTCTTGTGCTGTCTGTACAGGTGATTCCTATGGCCCAGGATATCAAACCATGATGGAGGAATCACAAAGTAGGGATTACTTAAACCAGCTTTGCTTAACCTGGTGTCAGTGTTTGAAATTAGCCATGTGCCAGGTGTGTTTTGTGACTGGTGCGGGTCCAGTTATGACCATGTGGAGATCTCTGGATGCCAGTTTGGCAGCTGACATCTCCAGCTGGCTGACCCCTCCAGCTTTCTTAAGCAGGTAAGCAGAAGAGCTTATTTATTGCATTTATACCCCACCTTTTTCTCCAAGGTGTACTTGGTTCACTCCCTCCTCCCTCCTCATTTATTCCCTACAGTGACCCCGTGGTGTAGGTTAAGAGGCTGTGACTGGCCCAGGGTCACCCAGTGAGCTTCATGACTGAGTGGTGATTTGAACCCTGATCTTCAAGGTGCTAGTCCAACACTCTCGCCACTATACCATAGTGGCTTCCTAGAGTACTTCTGTTATGGGGCATATATATAAATTAAGTAGGTAAATAAATATGGAGAAAGCAAAATGTCACTTACAGAATGATCTGAAATATTTTCATTGAAGCTTGAATTTGTTTTATTTGGATTTCTTTATTTGATGTTTTAATGTGTTGTAAACCACTGAGTTTTTCCCCCTTTAAAATATAAAGCAGTCTTGAAATGAAATGAAAAATAATAATAACAATAATAAATCTTATTTGGGGAGTGGATGGTGCCTAGATATTCTGCTGTGGTGACTGCAACCTAGTTTTAAGGTGCCATTTGGCAATTAGCTTATATATCTGAGTTTCTAACATTGCGTGGTACCCCTCTAGTTGGTTGGGAATTAAAACTGCATTAGCCCCAGGAAGCAAGGCCAATGGTCATTGGATGATGGGAATTGTAGTCCAAACATCTGGTAGGCAGCATTTTGGGTTAAACAATAGCTTCCTTGGTTTCAAAGTCACAGGCTACGGTTAAATAAAGCCTGTAAATATTTAAATAAGGGAGGGGGAGCATGTGAGCACAAATCTTGTCCCCAGTTACACAAATTGTGGTTCATTGGACTGAGATGGTAACATCTGAACCAAACTGGAAAGGAAAGGGCATGCGTAAGGGTGTTTCCTGGGCCCAGGGCATCTGTTCACATTGAGATTAACAGATATTAATAAGTCATAGTACACAGTTTATTTTAAAATATGTACTGAAACCTGTCAGTCTTCCTTTCAGGGCACCTAACAATGGATAATAATAAGAATAACAATGTGCAATCAAAATCAAGAAGAAGCTGCATACAAACAGAAGACTTTCCTGTTGTTAAAGGCTTTGAGCCACTTAGATATCAACTGAAAGGAAATTTCCAGTGTTAACATTTGTGTCCAAAGCGTGTATGTTAATTATTTGATGGAAGGGTGTTCCAAAATGTATTTTTGATAACTTGGGTGAGAAAATGAGTTAAACTTGTCCTTGAGCTGCTTGTGAAACTTTCCACATCCACCCAAGCACTCTAACCTGTTTGTGAACATTTTAAGAACTGGTTAGGGTAGATTAAATGATCAGTAGGTCGACAAGCTTGTTTAGCTGAAACTCTCCATATATATAAAAAATAGCAGCTGGGTGAAGATGGGCAGGCTGAAATGTGTTCCCATTCTTTTTCCAGGGTGTTAACTTCCTGTTTTATTATGAAGAACTGGTTGAATATTTCTACTCTCCAGGGTTAGGAAATAGGTTTGAAAATTGTTGTTCATGCACTGTGGAATTCTGTACTCTACAGAAGGACTTGTTCCTAAACTAGTTTGTGTGTTGAGAGTGGTTGTTTCTTTGGGCAAAGTTTCAGAGCATCCACTTTGTTTGCAGTATAACACATGCCAGAATGCCTTGGGTTTTATGATTTCTCAGATGTAAGAGTCCAAAATATCCTCCCTCTCTGAAGCAGGAAGTAGGCATCCCTTAGTTATTCCAGGTGCTTCCCATTCATTTGCAATCTGATGAGGCCAAAACTGGCCTCTTTGCAACTGAAACTTTGCAACAATAAAAATAAAATAAAAGATCAGCTGCTGCCAAGGAACTTCCCTTGCCATAACGTCTAGTAAAACCAGGGATGTGTTCAAGGTTGTATGGGCTCTCAGCCAAACTAGTTACCTTGTAGGCAGTACTGATCACTGTCAAGTGTCTTCCAGCTGCCATTTTTATTTCTCCCCCCCACCCCAAGTCCTATTCCCCATTCCCCCCCCCCAGGTAATGTATGTTAATAACATGGCTGCCACTACAAAAACACATAGTGACCAGAAAACTGAAAGTTTTAAAAAGGAGGAACCAAGGCAGGTATTAGCAATGCCAGCACCTATTATGAAAGGGGAGGAGGTAGCTGTGTTTTTAATCGCCATTTTTAACATAATGCGCAAGTATTTTGGAATGTTTAGTCCTTCCCAGAGTGCAAGAAGATGATGAGCTTAAATGTGGAAGGGAGCTTGTGCCCACAGCTAAGTCCACTGACTCAAAACTTTGTGGAACAAGGAGTTATCTAATGTTGGGAGTAGGACTTCCATATGTTGAAAGGATGGTTTCTTTTTTAATCCAAGGCTGTAGCACTTTGCTGGAGTGATAATGGTGTGAGCCCCTCTATCATAGCCACAGGTTGTATATGTGTGTAAATAAACTATATATCATACAGATACCACATTTCGAGACTGGGGTGGCATGTAATAGCATCATTGATTATTGTTAATGTTTTGTTTTGAGGTTATCTTTTTTTGAGCTGTGGGAGAATGGTCACTTTTTAAATAAATTCTAGCTAAACGTTTCAAGTTTAGAGGCCACTTACTCCTGAATATCATATACTGGGAATTCTGAGGCTTAGTTTTGAGAAGACATGCACACACTAAAAGGAGGAGATGATGGGCAGACATTGTATTAATGTTGCAATCACCACTATTATCAAATATTATAGAGTTGGTGTTGCACACTTGGCTAGAAGGCAGGGAAGGTGGCTGCTGCAGACAGGGAAGAGGTGAATTGCATTTCCATCACAGCACATCAGGAAGACCAAATATGTATTTTAAAGGTGGAAAGGGGTGTAATTTCAAAGTCAAAGAAGCTTAGAGTGGTTATTTATAGCATGTCAATGTGCAGAGAAAAACAACATTCACTTTTAGGGGAAAGTATGCAAAATGCTTAACAAATTTATGATGCAATCTTCTGTTATTCACACTTCCACCTTGTGGAAATTGTTTTTAAAGGTGTGTGCCTTCAGGTATAGAAATACCTGTGCATCTCCAGATAAGACAATATGATGGACGGCGTGGAAGTTTGGAAGTATTAATTGAGGGAAAGAGCCAAGACACAACATGCAGAAATATCCTGATAAGGGCTTCTTACGCATGGATACTCTTGCTCAAATTCACACATAGATACATTGGTTCTTGTGTGAGATACTGTGCCCTTTGTCAATGTTGTTGGATTTGATTGATACTAATTGTATTTTGCTTTTTAGTTTGCATTTTTGTATTTTATTCTTGTGAGTCATGTTTGATTGAAAAGTGACATAAAAAGAAACTTTAACCTAACGTGGTATTATATGATCTGTGCAGATCATATAATTTATTTTCTCTTGAGTTAAGTTCAGTTGACATATTTTACCTACTGTGATTAACAGTCACCTTCTGAGGGCATCTTTATAGCAGAAGTTTTATTAAAAGGGCCAAGATGTCATTGGCTCAGCTACCATATCACCTAGGGAAAGTAAATTTCATAGTGACTGGAGGGCTGTGGAAATCTAATATAGAGACCCTGTTAAAGGATCCATCACTTTACCAGGACTGTTCATGAATGTTCACCCCTAAAGCTTGCTGGGTGACCTTCGACCAGTCATGGTCTCTCAGCCTAACCTACGTCACAGATTTGTTGTAAGGATAAAATGGAGAGGGAGGAGAATTGTGTATGCCACTTTGAGCTTATTGAAGGAAAGGTGAGATATAATCAATAAATTGTAAAATAAATAAAGGGGCTGAGAGATTTACTGCCTTGTGGAGGAAGTCAGTAGTTTTTTATTTACAATTTTGATTACCAGTAGGGACAGTGTATTTATCCTTTTGGGCTAAATTGCTTTCGTTTGTTACTTTTCTCTGCATTGTATAAATAATATAATGTATTGTAGTCAGCTAGTAAGAGCTGCAGTGCTTTTGAAATCTCTTGATGTGCTGGCTTGATGCAATACGGTGTAACTTGACTAAATGTACCTGTTCCTCCTCAGATCCAGACATTTAATGTTGAAGCACCATGCCAGACTGTGGATGATTTAACCAATGGAGTCGTGATGGCCCAAGTCCTGCAAAAGATGTAAGAGAACACTTTTTAAAAATCATTGTGAATGTGTTTACTTACTCAGTAAGTAACTTCCCCCTTGCCCCTGACAAGTATTCACCTAATATGAACTTACTATGTTATACTCTGATCTTAAGTGTTTTTACTGCTCAACAATAAGTTTTGTTTAACAACAAAACATTAATTACTTTTATTAATGAATGTAATTTTTGGTGATTCAAGCTTTTGTTTTCAAACACAGAAAACAATTTGTGCATGAGCTGAGTGCTTCCCTTTGCATGAGCAAGTAAACCATAGCTTAATGTAACATCCAAACCTGGTTTTCCTTGACCCAGGAAACCACAATTGCCAATCCAATAGAAAACTGTAGTTCAAGACGGTTAAAGTGAAACTAACCAGATTGATCTGGTATGTTAGGCTATCTTTATTGTGATTTGTTTATCCACTCTCATAAAGGGAGGCATTTCTGCACAGTATAGTTTACTAACCCAGGCTTTTATGGTTTAGCATTATGTGCAAACATGGCCAGTTCTTGGTAGTAGTTTTTTAAATTAAAAAAAATATCGATTTATAGACCGTGACTAATGTACTGTATATGGTGTCTTGCAAGATAGCATATTTAACTAAAGAATAAGGCTCTCCACCCAGAAGAGCATATTTTGACAGTCGTGTTGGCAATAGAGGAAGGGAATGGGGGAATGGATGTTTAATGTATTTGGTGGGCTTTTATATAGAGCATACACAATAAAAAATAAAACTGCTTGTTCAGTAAATTGCACTGTAGTGAAAGAAATAGCAGAGCTGGTGTGACTAAGAGTTCAGTTAATGACGTCTCCATATTGCTCTTCTTCATAAGTAGCATTGTTAATGACCTTGTTTATTGAAAACTGTCTAAATTACCCTTTCACCCCCCACTCTGTGTTAGCTTTTCAGTGTCATGACTCTGTCAAGGCAGTGCTGGGGGAAGTGCTGTTGCTTACATAAGATGCATTCTGTTAGAAACAGAGTGGCTCTGTTTCTTGCACTTTTACATCTAGCATCTTTCAAGGACATTAAATGTGCTTGAAGATGACTAATCCCCCCCCACCCAGTACTTGGTTTTCTGTTGAGGGTAATATTCACGAAAAGCATTTAGAATATAATAATGTCCTATACCTCTCTGTCACCGTTCCACCTTTTCCTCCCAAACAGCTCTCCCTTTATCTGGGAGAGGTATAGTCTGAAACCCGAGGGAGAGAAAAGCTTATGTTACGGTGGGCCTACAACCTTTCATCTGCAAGAGAGGCCTACAGAAAGACCCTTTCCCTTGAACTGTGAAGGGAAACAGCACAGATTTCTCTTGCATTAAGGATGAAGAACTTTCTTTGTGATGTCAGCAGTTGCTACATTAATCCCTGCTTTCGGCGTGGATCTGTATTTAGCAATCAACATAAGTAAAGAAAGAAAATCATTCATAAAAAAATATTTTGAAAAAGAAAGAGACATTGACTTCCTGGTGGGGATTGGTTGTACTGGGCTTTTCTCTGAATAATGTGACAGTGTGGGTGGACTACGGTTTAATGGGACTGAAAAAAGGAGTATGCAGATGCAGTAAAGCAAAGATGAAGCAGAAGAAATTGGCCCGGAGAGTGAAATGAAGTGGGGGTATGCCAAACAAAGACAGATCAAAGCTATCAAGGAAAAGAAGTTGATTTGTTCCTTTACTCGTTCTTTTGGCTATATCCCAAGTTGGATCTACATTTCCATAGGCATTCCCACCGTTTGGTAGACATCTTGCTAGTTAATATATGGCATAAACATTTGTGCTCATTTTGTGTCACTTTTACATCAAAAATGCAGAGAACTTATTCACAGAAATTGTGAATGTGCTTTCTCCAGAACATGCCAGAAATGGAATGGAAGCTAGCTCATTCACTGCTTGAACTAACCAAACCAGTTTGTTGGGGCTTTGTTACCGGCACTTTATCTGTACTCTCTGTTTCAACCATCCTGTTATTCACCACTGAGAATCAAGCTGTACTTCAGCAGGTTTAACTTGCATCTTCAAAGTTTGTGTGCTACTTATATCTTAACTCTCAAATTCCTACAAATTAAAGAGTGGCGTGTGGAATGAGATGAACTTCCTCTTCAGTGGAAACAAGTTAAGAATATTGAATTATGAGGTGAACGAGCCATAGAGCCTTGGCTTAATGATGGGGGGTGGGGGTGGAGGGAGGATCATAGTCTCTGAGGATTCCATCACACTCACCAGGCTTCCTGTCCTGTTGAACTCCAGTTTCGAAAATTAAATCTTATCCCTCTCACCGAAAGCAAGCCTTTCCTGCTTCCCACCATTCTCCTACCTGACTTGTTCTAGATGTTCTCGAAATGATGTTTGTGGTCCACGAGGAGCCTTTTTGAGGCAATTAAGAGTTTTATATCATTGGCTAATCACATTTTTGCATATCACACTTTGGATCTCATGCTCTAGAGCAGAAAGATGGTGATCTATGTTTGAAGAGTAATGTGTGCAGTCTGAACCAGAAAAGAGTACACAGGGCAATGAGGTCAGTACAACTCTGACCTTCACGCTGCTACAGTATACAAACATATCTACAGATTTCAGGTTGTACTTTTCTCATGTACATTCCATATAAACTACAGGTATAAGCTCCTAATGGATCTACATTCATCTATTCTAGAAATGAGAGTGACAGACAGAGCTGAAGCACTGATACCTTTGGCCTTCCAGATGTTGTTGAGCTACAGCTCCTGTTATCCCTGACTGGTGCCCATGCTGGCTGGTTCCCCACCCTTGACTTATACGGCAGCTCTTTATATTCCCATGCGACTGACTTAAATAGGAGTGTACAAATGAGTACTCATCAGTTCTTTTGACACTGCTAACATCATTGGCTCCCAATTCCTTGTTTGTCCTGCAACACAATTCTTAAGAAGTTGCAGTAGATGTGAGACCATAAGCCTTTAATATAGATTTTGACATTAATTAATTATCATTACAAGCTATGTACTTAAGGAAAGTCAGTTAACAGAGGCATTATATTTAACTGTGAATGTTCCAATTTGTGTAATTTGAGAGTACTGTAATGTCAGAAGTTTTCCTTTCAGATAATAAGAGTATATACTAAATTCATTTTTGAAGATGGATCTGCCAAACCAATTTCTAAGAGACTTCTAGGCATAGAGAATATTCTGGATGAATCTTTTACCAGAAATGCTTCATAACAGATTATTTGGTCTCTATACAATGGATTTTGTATTTCTTAGTTATTCTTAACTGCAGCCTGGCACAAAGCTATACTTGATACAATAATTCATTCATTGTGAGTTACATTAATCTCATAGTAGGAACTTCCATAACTTTGAAGAATAGATGTTTTTAGAACAAAGAAAACAAACAGCAAAAACTGAATTTGAATCCTCCCACAGCATAATGAAACAGAAAAATACAGAACATGTTTTCAGAGCATTTTAAAAAATGTAAGCAAAAAAGTTCCCCTCCCAACAATGATTTAAGAAGTTGTGATTTAAAAGCATTATGAACTGCTACACTATATCCAAATTATTCTTCCTTCTGCTCCTCCAAACAGGTACCACAGAAAAAACTTAGTCAAGAGGCAGGTGAGACTGTTCAAGTGAAGGAGAGTGTCCAAGGGATTGACATGCTTCTAGATCAGTAGCATAATTTGCTATTTCAAAATCAAGCAGTTCTGGGGGGGAACCTGCAAGCGTAAAAAGGCATGACAGCAGGAAGGTAGGTGTTAGACCAAATTCCAAATATGTGTGGCGGAGTGCACTATCACGCTATGAGAAAGAAATTAAAGATGGAATACATTTGGTGCTGTTGTACTCACAGAAGGGCCTTTCATAGAATCTGGTTGGAAGGGACCCTGGGAATCATCTAGTCCAGAGCTTTCCAAAATTTTCATGCTGGGGACACATTTTTTGGACATGTATCATTTTGCGACACAGTAATTCAGTTTTACTAGCAAACTGGAGGTTAAACTAACCCCTTTTCAGCCTTGGGAGGAGTGTAGGGAACGTTTGCACGACACACCTACACACTGCAGCCGACACACAGTTTGGAAAGCTCTGATCTAGTCCAACCCCCTCCAATGCAGGAATATGCAGTTGTCCCATATGGGAATCAAACTTGCAACCTTGGCATTATCAGCACCACACTCTATCCAACCGAGCTATCCTGGTGGATGCCGCCTCTGATGGAAGAGGAGGGAATTCAGGCATGAAGGTAAATCAGCAAATTCACCTCCCCTCCTCTTCCATTAGGAGAACTGTCCTCCAGATGAAAAATTCTTCTGTGAGCACAAAGTATCCAGTTGAATTCCACCCTAAATATTTTAAGGGCCTGTAGCCCAAAGTACCCAGCTGCAGCAAGGGCTTCCTGCTTCATCTCTTAGCTCTTTCTAGTTAGGAGGCACACTCTGATCAGTGACTTGTGCAGAAAAAACTGTGAGTAGGCTCCTCTGTGGGTAAGTAGTTCTTAGTGGTATTATACACACTGAAAGTAAATTTTGCAGGTGTGAGTGAAGTGTAGGACTGATTTTTATGTCTGAAAAAGGATGCCCCTGCTTCCAAAAGCTCAGGAAACACACTGTTAGAAACCTTCATAAAGAAAGTGAAGGTGAGTTATCTAGCAATAAAGTATGAACAGGCAAAGGAACCAAAAATGTTTTAAAGTTGTAATTCTGTAGCAGATCTAGTCAGCCAGTGTGTGGATTTTCAAATAAAATGAGAGTTAGTTACAAAAACAAGAACGAAACAAACCCCACAAGTCAGTAAATACAAGTAAAATAAACATGTTCAGTTAAAGCACCCTAGGGCACCAGAAAACTTTGTGATGCAACTGTTTCAGAAAACTGCAGTAGAGGACTTTAGGAAATGTTCCATTCATTCAGTTATATCATGTCAGTTTGGCTTTCCTCCGATGAAATGGTGTGTGCTAGAACACACCCAATATTTCCCTTCAACTGTGCATTGGGCAAGGTAGCTGAGGAATTCTAGGACTTCATAGAAACATGAGAGGGCTTAATGGTGGTTAATGAAAGCAGGAAAATCTTCAAATAAAGTAGCTTTTTAAAAAAGGGGGGCTGCAAAAAATTGTGATAAATATTATAGGAACCATAATACATTAATGTTCTAGAACTTTTGGGTGAAAGTAAACATATAACATATAATTGAGACATACATCTCATAAATGTCAATAATAATAATAATACACTTATGAAAGCTCTGTTGGAGTTGGCAATCGTGATATCTATTCCAGACAGTCAAATAGAAATGAAATGAATAATATTATTAAGTAATAGCCTAATATTTTATTTAAAAACTATAGATGGTAGTAAGAGACATTGCTATCTATTATTCTGCTTTTGTTTTTTCAGTGATCCAACGTACTTTGATGAAAACTGGTTAAACAGAATCAAAACTGAAGTAGGGGACAACTGGAGACTAAAGGTATTTTCACAGTTTAACTCTGATTTTAACTTTCAGTACACAAAGTATTGCAGTTATACGTGTATGTGCATTATATGAATTTTATGTTGCCTTTTCCGGAGTTTCAGAGTAGGTTATGGAATAATACTGAATCAGGGCTGATTTTACCTAACCGGTCCCGTCAGCAAAAGCCTTGCTGAAGAACTTATGCTTGCACAATGAGACTCCCTGCACCCAACTGACACGAGATCAAGCCAAAATAAATATAGAGGGTGGTATTCAGTGACGTTTTATGCAGTGTAAACCCCTTGAAATTAATGAAAAGGACTGGGCTAGGTCCATTAATTTCAGTAGGCCCACTTTGAGTAAAAATAAGTTCAATATCATGCATAATACCGAAATATTCTTATGTATAGGTGTGGGGTTTTTTTACCCCAGTGTACCACTCCCTACTCTATGTTGATTCAAAAGTGAAGTGTTAATGGAACAAAAATTCTGAATTCTTTGGGGAGATCATGAGTTGAGAGGAAAGTAGCACGGTAAAGGGGATTCTGTTGGACCACATGGAAACTAAGAGACCCTCAGCTAATATCCCTATATGCCATATGCCTCTGAACTTTCAATGTTTGCATGAAATCAGAGACTTTCATGCCTAATAGCTTTATTGACTTTGCTCATCAACCATGCTGGCATCGTATTGGCCCTGGGGTACCTTTCCTTATGGTGTACATTCTAGCGAAGTTTTTGAAATTGTGGTTTTGAATAACCCCCAAGGATTCTGGAGAGATTTGACCCTCTTGACTTTTCTTTTCAGATTCCTTTTTACCAATCCTTCATTTTCAGGAAGTTTCCTTTTTTGAAATAAAATGTGATTGTGTGAACTTTCTTGGCAGTTGTCCACTTACATATATGTTAAATTTGATAGCACTGTGGTCACGGTTCCCAGTCAGTTCAACAGCCAAAACGCTCTTCTCTTACTACCCCAAAATGTACAGCTGGCCCCAAATTGCCAGCCTGGAGGCAGGAACATGAATGGAGGAAGTGGAGGTTGTGGTTTCATGACTTGCTTGGTGGGGATGGCCTGTCCCACTGCTCTCCACTCCTTCTTCCACATGCCATATTCATCATACCAGTTGCTGACGAGGAGTCTACACTACAGGCCAAAAGACTGAATTAATCCTCTTTATGTTTGCAGTTCATGTTTGCAGAAGGCAAAGGCTTAAAATTCTTTCCACTGGAGTCTTTTTCAGTCTAACCTGCTGATCTGGAGGTAAAATGGGAGCTTTTGCCTTGAATCCCAGATTCCTCTTGGCTAGTAAAAATCAGAGGGGAGGAACTGCTACACCTTACTCTCATTATTCCACATTTGTTGATTTTCAACTCTCAAGAGCTTTTGCTGAAATCTTTGCTTCTTGATGGTACTGTTGTCAGGGGGAAATGAAATATTACGAATTACCTTTTTAAATTTGATTGAGTATAATCTGGCCTTGTGGTGATTCATGGATGAGAAAAACAGAATCCTTGACAGTTGTTGTTTACTTGCACAAATGGCTTTGTCCTTGTAAGACTTAGGAATGTAAAAAGTTGAGAGACAATTGTATTGATGGTGGAAATACTTTTTTCTACCCATCTGTTCCCAAATGAAAATGTTCTAGTACACATAGATGCTTGCATTCCTTATCTATACAGAAGATTAAAAACTTGCCCCTCTTACATATCTGAGGAGGTAGAAGATGGGAAATTTGACAGGAAAGTTCAAGAGAATTGTATGGAATTTTCAACACATGAATAAATTTTCTAAACAGTTAAGGTGCTGCTGCTGCATTTTGATCCCTGAAAGACATTTGAAAACAAGAGCCGTTGAGACCCATAGCCAAAATATCTGTAATGATTTCAGGGTTAAGGCAACTTGAACACTTCTCCATGCATGCACAGCCTCTCCATACGTGGGCAATGTTCTCATGAAGACGTATCAAAGATTTGCATTCGGCCAAGGATCTTACAGCTTTGCATATTTCTTAACAGTAGGATACACAGTAGAATCGTGGAAGCAGTATTGTCAGTGGGTCACCCTAGGTTGTCTAAATCTGTCTCGGAATTCACACTGCAGGATTAGGCGGCAGCATTGAAACCCAAGCTGCATTATTTCTTATGTACACAGTTGCTTGCAAGGAACGGTTTGGTGGCTTTCCCTTTGGGGGAAATGGCAGAAAACAAAAATTAAGATGTTTCAGTACAGTCAAAATGTTCTGCCTGCGACTATTTGAAATGATACTTCAGTATTTTAAAAATAAGATATGGTTGATGGTAATATGGAGCAACCAATAGCATGCCAACAGAAGAGTAGAAGATAAACTGCCCCAGTGACTGCTTTGTGCGCCATCAGGGACATTAAATACTTTGCTCTTCTTGGGTGGAATTCTGTTATGATCTTCTGGCACTCAAGACTGCATCCTGTGTTGGTACCATTTACTCCCCAACCCCTTGTGTTCCATTTAGAAATAACTTGTCTAGATAATTGAGGGTTGTTGTGTTGTTGTTTTTAAAAGAAGCATGTTGCCTGGGATAGCTCCCTCGGTAGAGCATGAGACTCTTAATCTCAGAGTCGTGGGTTTGAGCCCCACATTGGGCAAAAGATTCCTGTATTGCAGGAGGTTGGACTAGATGACAATCATGGTCCCTTCCAACTCTACAATTCTGTGATTCTATGATCTATCATCTGACAAAGCAAGCATTGTGCATGATCCAGATATACATTTCTGATAATCAGTTTATATAATTTTCTCAGTACAGTGGTGCCTCGCAAGACGAAATTAATCCGTTCCGTGAGGCTCTTCGTATAGCGGTTTTTTCGTCTTGCGAAGCAAGCCCGTTGACGCCTTAGCGGATTAGCGCTATTAGCGGTTTAGCGGCTTTTAGCGGATCAGCTGATAAGCGGCTTAGGGCTTAGGAAAAAAGGGGGAAAACCCCACAGGAACTCGCAAGACATTTTCGTCTTGCGAAGCAAGCCCATAGGGAAATTCATTTTGCGAAGTGCCTCCAAAACGGAAAAGCCTTTCGTCTAGCGGGGCACCACTGTAAATTATTTCTTCCCATTGAACTGCGCTCCTTAAATTCTGTCTAATTCAAAAAGTTTGGTAATGAATCTTAACTTCTCCTGTTTACACTATAATTTATCTGCCCAATAAAGTTTTTCACTTCAAGTATTACGCTGATTTGCACAGTCATTTCAAGCATTTTATTATCTTACTGGCACATGGTATTGAATCCATTCTCGTGGGTCCTGATTCTTGCCTAGGGTATAATTTTTGGCATTGCCCATTTAAAGAATTTGAGAACGAGAGCAAGCCTAAGTATTGGTTTTTATTGGCTAATGAGGAAATCTAAATTATTTGGGAGCTTGTGGTCTTGATAGCCTGAAAACAAGATGTCAAAATGCCATCCAGCTTTTTAAATTTAATGGCATTTTGACATCTTGCTATCAACTTAAAAGGACCGCAAGGTCCAAAGAGTTTCAGAAGTGGGATAGAAAAATGAACATACTTGTTTCAAGCCTGTCTAATGGCTCTGTTGTGTGTAAGAACTTGTTTCTGTCCTCCCAACCCCCAACTCCTGTTGCGTTGATGCTGCTTTTGAAGCTTTGCCAATTTGGACAAGCAGATACTGCCAAGAAAGGGCTCAGAAACCCTGCTGTGTGCACAGTGTTCCCAGTGTGGCCCAAAGAGAAATCATTATATTTGAGAAGCACCATGGGGGTATAAGGCTGAGCCCCCAAACTCATTGGTGTAGGTAGTTGCTATATCTGTTTGCTTTCCTGTCCCTTTGAAAATGAGCAGAGAAAATCTATAAATGAGAAATAAAATTAATTGCAAAATCTTGATTTGATGATTGGCTGCTTGAGGCCGAAAAAAATCTTAACGATTGGCTGTTTTAGGCAAAAATGGCTTTTGGCTAGAAAGATTAATTCTTGTAGACAGCAACGTAAGATTGTGCTTCGGTGTGGCCTTCTCTCACAGTTTCTCAGTATGCAATTTTCCCCCTTCCTTTTTTAAAAGGTGAGCAATCTGAAGAAAATATTAAAAGGAATTTTGGATTACAATCATGAGGTAAGGTCTTTTGTTTGCTTATACAAACTGATTTTTGCACCTCATTCTCCTTTCAACTTGTTGTGCTTCATTTTCATTATTCTGTTTGTGTAACAGGTAAATAAGGATTACTAAAGATAAAAGTATAGCTCTTTAATTCAGAAAACTGATCCTTTATAAATATTTTAGGCAATCTTTCCCCAAATTTGTAATTTACAGAAAAGGAATTGCACACACTCACTCCCCCCCCCCCGTATGCTGTCCATTGTTTAAGTACCTCCTATTAAGCTGATGAATGCTTCCTCACATAGCTTCTTTTTCTTAGAGCAATTAAAATAGATACTTTAGGAAATCTCTCGATAAAACCACAAAGGCTAAGCTTTATTATCTCAGCAATAGCTATGCCTTCCCATCAGTAGCAAAATTCAAATTTATTTTGGAAGGATAGGGAACATTAAGTGTTTAGCATTAATTGATTTTGTAGACAGCTTTGTAGTATTAATTAAAAAAAAGTCCTTAATGCAATTCTAGGAGAGCCTCTCACTTCAGAAAATTTCTTTCTGCTTTCTATTTTCACAAAGAGAAACAATCTACAACAAATACATTTAAGAACATTTACCGTATTTTTCGTCCTATAGGGCGCACCGGCCCATAGGATGCACCTCCTTTGGGGGGGGGATGAATAAAAAAAAATTATTCCCCTCCCCAGCCGCGGCTGCTGCCCCAAGCCTTGCGCACACCTGCCCAAAGCACGGGGCGCCCTCCGGAGGGCTCCCCGTGCTTCGGGCTGCAGGCTGCCGCCCCAAGCCTTGCGCACCCGCCGGGACCTCCCGCCGGGCGCGCGAGGCTTGCGGACACCCGCCCGAAGCACGGGACACCCTCCGGAGGGCTCCCCGTGCTTCGGGCTGCAGGCTGCTGCCCGCAAGCCTTGTGAGCCTGTGGGAACTCCCGCCGGGCTTGCACGGCTTGCGGATAGCTTCCTGAAGCCTGGAGAGCGAGAGGGGTCGGTGCGCACCGATGCCTCTCACTCTCCAGTGAAACCCTGCATTCGCCCCATAGGATGCACACACATTTCCCCTTCATTTTTGGAGGAGAAAAAGTGTGCCCTATGGGGCGAAAAATACGGTAAGTATGCCACTATTTTGGACAAATAATAATAATTACCCATGTAAGTTGCTTTGAGTTGCCATGGCAAACAACAACAAATATTTATGGAGCTAAGTGTTTGAACGTTGGTGGCTCAAGAGACTTGTTAAAAGTCAGCTGTAGCTTAGAAGAGATACTGTGCTGTTTAAATAAGAGAAGACTGTTCTCACCGAAAGAGTGGACTAGTTGGTTCAATGTGCATGTGCATCTAGACCAAATGAGCCGCCCACGTCATGGGTCATATGCCACAGCATGACTAATATTAAATTTTCCCCAGCATCTTGGCAGAATGGGTTGCTGGATGAAATTAGCAGGCAAGGGAAGGGTTTTCTTGTTCCTGCCTTCAGTTTTTCTCCACTATAGATAAACCCCTTCTGTACTGTTGGTTAGTACCTTTTTGGCCCAGACCTGCATCTGAAGATCTGGTGTCCTTGAGATATGGAGGCTTGCCAAGTTCAAGAGATGTGCCCTCTTCCTATACTATTCACCATGTCTGCATCTTTGTATTTTCACAGATTTTGGGGCAACAGATCAATGATTTTATCCTTCCTGATGTCAACTTGATTGGGGAGCATTCGGAAGTTGCTGAGCTTGGAAGAATGCTTCAACTTATTTTGGGCTGTGCTGTAAACTGTGAACAAAAACAAGGTCAGTTAAACTTTGGTGGGAAGGGTGCATCATTCAAAGTGGACACACAAACAACTTTTCTTGCTTTGTTTAACAATATTTATACATTACCTAATAAAAACAAAAACCCTCTTAAGTGGTTTACATAAAGTAACATAAAATACCTGTTAGAAAATATCAATAAAATTAACAGACTTCAAAAATATGTAGACATAATAAAATGATCAAAATATAGATAAAATCAACAGGTTGTGTTTTTTTTTAATAAAAAAAATGCATAATAAAACTTCATGTTTGAGTTGGCTTGCCTAAGCAGCAAGGTTTTCAGCAAGCATTGAAAACCATTCTCCTGCCTCATTTATGTTTATAAACAAAAAAGTTATATTTACAATATGATAGATGGAAGCTTTGAATACTGCAGGAAGCACAGAGCTATTTATCCTTTTGATTGTTGTAAGTATGGATGATTACGTGCTCAAATTTCTCTCTTACAGAGTATATCCAGACCATCATGATGATGGAGGAGTCTGTTCAACATGTTGTCATGACAGCCATTCAGGAGGTAAGGAGTTGGATGGTGGTAAATGGAAGGCTGAGACAGCAGTTTGTTACAACTGCTTCTTTCAGTTTAGCAGAAAGAAGTAATTTAACAGAAAAGGACATGGTATGTAAAAATGAGAAATATTGTCACCCTCTGATAGGCAAAATAAAATTTCTAATGTATATTGAATATTTAATAAACTGTTCCACTTTTCTTTAAATCTAGAAGATATAACCTTCTGGATACCAATACTAGGTTCCCTTCTTGTCTTTCCTTCCCTGTGGTTCCCACAACAATTTAGAACTACTAGTTTAGTTTGCAGTAGAAGATTTGGCAATTGAAATTCATTTCCAGTACGGATAACTAGGCTCACTGAGTCTGTAATTCAGTGCAAACATCCCTGGAAGTAAATCCCACTGAATTCTATGGGACTTTCTTCTGAGTAGGTATGCATAGGATTATGCTGCGGTAATCATTAAATGTTATTTGAACATTGTTTTTAAAACTGGATGACTAGTTTTCAGGTTAATTGTAATTGGATTTGATAGCACTATTTGCAGTATGCTAGCATAAAGTTGAATTAAGTAGTATTGGAATAAATTGGAATAAAATTAGAAAACCAGTGATCCACTTGAATCAAAGTTAAGCACTTTTAAGTCCCCTTAATTTAAGAGAGCATGTTTAAAAATTTGTTTAAATTAACAGGGATGAAAAGTGTTTTGATGTAGGTTGGATTGTGTCCCAGATTTCAGTTTAGCAGCTTAAGGAATGCTAGAAACTGATATACTCTAATTGAAGGGAAGTGAAGGGAAGTCATTTCAGCTTTCTGTTTTAATGTTGCAAGTGGTGCAATTGAGAATGATGTAAATGTTGATTTGGATACTTCATAGGGCCGTGTGTTAGGCAATGTTTTCTTTGAACCCTGCTGCTTCTGAAAGATCATTCGATTTATGAATTTAAGTGGAGTTATTTTTTCAACCACTGCTGCGTATTGGTAGCTCTGTATATGGCATGAAACAGGATTCATAGCTGGTTGGTCAACACTGAGCAGGTTTTTCTGTGCGGGGCAGGTAATTTTATTGAATGTCTTACCAGCCTTAAAGCAAATTAATCCATATGAAACAGCTACATTCCTACTAAAACATCATCCGACATCCTTAGAGAAAATGAACAGCTTAGTAAGCTGCCCTGTGACTCCTGGAGACAAAAGACGGACTCTAGGAGTGCTTCCACACTTGCAGAAAAGGGCTCTACTCTAGTGCACTGTTTTTCTGCAATTAGCTGGAAGTAGAATTTCAGTAAAGGTTTGACATAAAAATTAATATTCCACTGTATATTCCAGCAGTGCCCTTCCCTATCCTTCTGAAATGTCTGCTTGCAGGCTCCATTCAACAAAGGTCCTTTCAAATCCCAGTTGAAAAGTTTCCTGTTTGCAAATTTCAGCCTTTGTTTTTCACTTCCTCTTGATCGCATCTGGGAATTAGTTATGAGTAGACTTTGATTTGCACCTTGAATAGTCTCTCTGAATTGCCCCAGTGTCAGTTTCTCCTGCCGGGGTTTGTGTGGCTTTATTTATTGATTTCCTAACATTTTTCTTCGTACTGTTTTGCCCCTAAAAATATAATAAATTGTGAGAGGAAACAGTAAAACAAGAATATAAATCAAATCAGTAGTTAAAACCTTCTACCTTTTCACAAGGAAAAAAACCATTATTGGAGTAATTTCAAGAGGGTTTTCATCATTAATCTCCGAGCCCAGAGCATGGAATTGTATAAAAGAGGAAAAGAAGAACGGTGGGATTCATTGTAGCACTAAGTCTCTTGCAAAGGATAGCAATTGTAAAGAAAACAGCATGGAAGCAGTCTAGGTACTATGAAGCTAAGTCACCTTGGCCCTAAAGAGAGCATTCACTAATTATACAGTAACTAGTTTTACTGGCTCTGGCTTTTGTCCAGCATGAGTGCAATGTTGGTAACAAGCACATGCATAACAGGTGAGGGAAAGTCAGTGCACTGCACTTTCAGTGTTGGACCCTTTATAGCAGGAGTGGGGAATCTGTGGTTCTCTAGATGTTGGACTGTGTTGCCCATAATCCCTATTGGCCATGCTGTCTAGGGCTGATGGCTTTTGTCCAACAATGTCTGGAGGGTCACAGATTCCCCATCTCTGCTTTATAGCACTTGAGGTTCTTTTTTTATATATATAAATATTTTATTAAATTTTCAAAATACATAATACAAAATCCCTACACCAAAAAGCCAAAACAAATACACCAAGATAAAAAGAAAGAAATAAAAAATAAAAAACAAATACAAAGATATAACTAACTGGACTTCCTCGCATCTCCTTACCCTGCATTATTTATAATCAGAATGTCAGCAAATTATTACCTTATTTCATACCTTATTTTGTACTTTCCAAATATTATACTTCTAAATTTAAAATAATTTTTACCAATTGCTCATACCTTAAAATTAAACAAAATATTGCCTTAAATTTTGACCTTTTCTTGCTTATAACTTAATTTTCTATTTTACAAAGCCTATTCGCTGGAGCTGGTATTTTCTAAATCGTGCAAATACTTAACATTCATACAACTTATAATATTTTTGTAGATAATCCTTAAACTTCTTCCAGTCCTCTTCCATTGTTTCTTCTCCCAAGTCTCGGATTCTGCCAGTCATTTCAGCCAGTTCCATATAGTCTATCAATTGCGTCTGCCACTCTTCCAGTGTGGGCAAGTCTCGTGTCTTCCAGTACTTTGCAATGAGTATTCTTGCTGCTGTTGTCGCGTACATAAAAAAGCTTCTGTCCTTCTTTAACACTTTCTGGCCGACAATGCCCAAAAGGAAGGCCTCCGGTTTCTTAACAAAGGTATATTTAAATACCATTTTTAGTTCATTATAGATCATTTCCCAGAAGGCTTTCACTTTAGGGCATGTCCACCAGAGGTGAAAGAATGTCCCCTCAGCCTCTCTACATTTCCAACATTTATTATCAGACAGGTGATATATTTTTGCAAGCTTGACTGGGGTCATGTACCACCTATATATCATTTTCATAATATTCTCCTTCAAGGCATTACATGCCGTGAATTTTATTCCGGTGGTCCATAACCTTTCCCAGTCCTCAAACATAATGTTATATCCTATATCCTGAGCCCATTTTATCATGGCTGATTTAACAGTCTCATCCTGTGTATTCCATTTAAGCAGCAAGTTATACATTCTCGACAATACCTTGGTCTTTAGTTCTAACAGTTCTGTCTCTAATTTCGACTTCTCCACCTGGAATCCTATCTTTTTGTCCAATTTAAAAACCTCTTGAATTTGGGCATAATGTAACCAATCTTGCACCTTATTCTTTAATTTCTCCAAGCTCTGCAACCTCCATTTGTCTCCATTTTTTTCTATTAATTCCCAATATTTCGGCCAGCCGGCCTCCATATTGAGTCTCTTCCGGGCCTTAGCCTCCATTGGTGATAACCATCTCGGGGTCTTACTTTCTAATAAGTCTTTATATTTTGTCCAAACAATAAATATTGCTTTTCTGACAATATGGTTAGCACTTGAGGTTCTTCTGCAGTCAACAGGGAAGGTACTAAAACCATTCTGGTGTAGAACAGTATGCTTACTTTTCAACATTGTGTTTTTAAATTGTGCTTTAAGGTGCTCATTCCTCTAGACCCCAGAATTTAAAATGTTTGGAACTTTCTGGGATCCATAGAAAATCTAGGGAAAGCCTTAAGGTAAAGAAAGAAGGCAGACACAATTCTGAAAACTACTGAAGAATTATTATTATTATTATTATTATTATTATTATTATTAAAACACACACTTGAAAGTACATTGAGCAGGAAAAGCAGGGACCATTGCTGTGATGGAAAGCTTTATACCATACCTGAAACTCATCAGGCATCACATTTTTTAGATTGCTTCAATAAATGACAAGCAACAAATGGCAAACAAATAACAATGGATCATGCGTGAGTCCCTCAGACAAAATTTGTAAGTGTCTAGACTAGAAATCTAGGTGTAATTCAGCCACTTATTTGAATATTGCACAAAATGCCAAGTAATATCCTTGATGGTACTGTATATAGTAAAGTATAATATTTATATTAAAATTAAACTACTGAATATACTACTCCTCAAAGAAGTGAACTTTCATGCCATTTGTAAGGCATTGGGTAGGATCCTTAGTCTGTTGATGGGGTTATTAGTCTTTTCCTTCACCCTCTATGGTAACAGAGTATCCTGAACCTTGGGGAGGTGCTTTTGTTCGAACATCTAGATAGGGGCTGAGGGCCATGGCACACCTCAAAAGGTGGTGTTCTTGATAAGTTGCCCCTATTTGATGTTTGTTATAGGGGCTATCCTTTACTCAGGAGCGACCCCCGTTGAGCAGGCAGCAGGTGGGCTGGCTGGTTTAGGAAGTACCCAATGCCTGACATCTCACATCTATAGTCAATTAAGTTGTGTCCTGTTTTTATTCCAAGATGGTGTATTGTGGTTCTTCCCCTTCATGGCACACAATTAATATTAATATTAAAACTACAATACTGCTCAGAGAAGTGAATTTCCTGCCATTGGCACACTTCATTCACGTGGTGACCTCAGCTTAGTTTAAAATGCACATGATCTCCAACAATAACAATGTCTTATATACATCTTCATCTGTTACAGACCTGTCCTGATCATAAACACTAAGGTTCTGTTTGCTTCTGCAGTTTTTCATACAACCCGGTCCTAATGTTCATTATATCCCATGAACTGGCACTGTATGAGCTGTGGCCCAGGTGCTCATTTTGCAAGATCAAAGGGGGAAAAGACATCCAAGCATCCTAGCCTTCCATTTCCCCTTTATCCTTTACCATTGGAGCTAGTCATTTTTGTGTGTGGGCGCTTTTACACATACCCATTCACATACTGAGTTGTCCAGCTGCACCTGCTAGCAGAAGCTGACAACCTGGCTCTTCCACAACCTTGGATATGGTCTGATTTATGATCACGCCTCAAGGTAATCTCTGCTTTTGATCACGACACAGCATAAAACTAAGAACGTGAATAAGGGCATACAGTTGCAGGCCCAGTTAGGAAATCTCGGTGTTGATAATAAAACAAAAGAAAACTCCTTGCCCATTCCGTTCTAGGAGTGAGAAGTGTTCTGTCTGGTAAATGTACAGTACAAAGATAACTTTGGAATAGCAAGGGACTATAAAGTAACGAGGAATGTGACAGCCTTAGACACATAGACACAGCCTAACAAAAAGGTCTCTTCCCCACACCCAAACCCGCTCTCCAAGCAATGATGCAAAAGCGTATTTATTTTTGTGAAGTCAACTAGTAAAAGTAAGTTATTTTCCTGATTGCTTGCTTCTGGCTTTCTTTTTTGGGTATATATCTTCAAACTCCAAAGTTTCTGAACATTTTAGACTGCCCTGTTTATTAAACGAATAAAAATAAATCTTTTGCTTTTTCTAATCCAGTGTAATCTAATTGCAGTTGATGAGTAAAGAATCTCCAGTCTCTGCTGGAAATGATGCTTACGTTGATCTTGACCGTCAGGTACCTAATGCCAGATGTTTTCTTTCTTTCTTTTTATTAGTGGAACTCAGTATGCATTTTTCTTGGCATATTGTAAATAAGTACAGCTTGGGGGTTTTTTGTTTTGCTTTTTTGAGTTTGTATCTTTAAAAAAAAAAATCAAAGTTAGCAGCATACAACAAATCTAAATCTAATTGCATATAAGCATTATGTGTAGAAACCTGGATGTGAGCCATTTTATTTATAGAATATGGGTGAACGCTGCAACAATTTTAGAAGGAATTGGTAGCTCAGTTAGTAGAGCACATCCTTCGCTGGCAGAATGTCCCAGATTCAATCTGGGATGATTCTACTTTAAAGAGGATCAAGTATAGTATCAGGTAAAAAGAAAGGCCTCTGCCTGATACAGTTTTGGACTAGATAGACAAGTTGGGTGACCTGATGTAAAGTGGCTTGGTATATTCCTAAATAACCAGGACACTCTCTCTCCTAGTAAGGATAGAATATCTCCTAGTAAGGATAGGGGTCTATGCAGGTTTTACCTTTAATGTCTATTCCTTGTGTTTTGTTTCCCAGTCTTTTGTGTTGTGTGAAAAAGAGTTAAAGCAAACAATATTCATTTCATGCAACTATAAAGAAAAGTGGTTTTTTTAAAGCTTTATTAACTTTGCGTGGTAATGTTTTTCTGTAGCGTTCTTAATGTACAGATCGTAGGGCTCAGTGTGAATATGTAAAATACTTCTATTTCTTGTTTACATATAATTAGTGGTCTAACCATGATAGTATTTGCCCTTTTAAGATGCTGTAACTATGCAAGTTGTTACAGTGGTGCATTGTAATTCCAAAAAATCGTTTGTGTATACGTCTGGTGCTTTCAGACATTTCTCTGCAGCATCTCATAGCCCAAAAGAAGCAAGGCTATGTCAGTTTTTTTGCCTTTCTGTGGAAGATTTTGCAGAGAAATGATTAAAAAATAAAACTAAGCTGTGCCTTGCATGCCTAGTTTCTTTTACTTGTACATGAATGGCTTCTTTGGATCACAGCCTTAGAAAATTATTGCATCATAATCTTTTTAGCAAATGGAAATATATTGTGTTTTAAAAAATACAGTTGAAGAAAACAACAGAAGAACTAAATGAAGCCTTAGCAACCAAAGAAGAAATTTCCCAGAGATGCCATGAACTTGATATGCAGGTAAACAGACTATTGCACAGTAAATGTAAAATAAGATTTTTGACATTATAAATCTCAACCTGTAGGAAATAAAATATTTTTGTATAACATATTACAGATATAATTGTATATTTAAAGTGCATTTCACGATTGTGTGTCTTGATTTGAGCATGGTCAATTATGATTTGGCATGGAGTGACTGGGGCAACCCTGTCAGGTGGGTGGCATATAAATAATAAAATTATTATTGTTGGCTTTACATGAAGCAGACTCAAGCTTGTGTGCTCACATCCCACTTCCCTTGTGCTCTCCCTGACTTCTCCTTTCATAGCAAACCAGTCTGCTCAGTTTAGGTATTGCAGCAAATCATTCTCTGTTGCAAAAGAAGAAGTTGGGGAGGAGGGAATATGTAATCTGAACCATGTCTGTGGTGTTCCCATCTGTCCACCCATTACTAGTAGCTTACAGTCCATACCAGTGAATATATTTTAGCCAACTAAGTTTCATTCAGAGTAGACACACTTAAAATAATAGACCTATGCTAGTTATGTTCATTCTTTTCAGTGCATCTACTCAGAGTATGACTAACATTGGATACAACCATATATATTGTTGGTTCACTTGTATTTGAAGTTGCATTTACTTTCCTTATTGATAAAAGAATTTATCTATCCTCTTCCTGCCTTTGTAAGGCACTATTATTATTTTTCTTCCTTCATACTCCATTGGTTGTCCCATAGTTGAACTGTTTCAACCACTGTTTGAGTTGCTAAGTGGGCATAGAGTTATCTTTGGTTTATCTATGAGAATTACACACATGTATCCCAAAACGATTTCCACCTGATTTTATTGTTAAATATGTAGTTTGGTCCCTGCACCTCCACCTCTACGTTAGTTTTTAAGACTTACTAGTGGCACCATCATTTGCTTTTAGCTGTACATTTGTCTGTCGTTGTGTTTTGGTAATAGGTTGCTACACTGCAAGAAGAGAAGAGTAGTTTGCTAGCAGAGAACCAGGTCTTGATGGAACGCCTAAATCAGTCTGATTCCATAGAAGATCCCAACAGCCCAGCAGGCCGTAGACATCTGCAGCTACAGACACAGTTAGAGCAACTCCAAGAGGAAACTTTCAGGTAAGAATTGCATGGTGGTGCAAAGTCCCAGCAGCCACCATGTATTGGAAGATAATGAATTCAGTCCAACTATATTAACTTGTTCAGTTATATTTTAATAACTTCACATTAGGTCATGAGCGGGGAATGTTTTTGGCCTGGCAAGCCAGATCACTATCTGTCCTCACCTCCCATTCACCAGCTTTGACAGGTGGGTGGGACGATCCACCTTTGAACCATCTGATATCCCACCACCTAAAGTCCTCTGCACAAGGGACTTATGAAATAGGGAATACGATGTTTTTTCTTCTTTCATTTGTTTTAGATCACAGATCATGAAAACTTCCACAGTGGCACATAATGTTGACAACGAAAGCAATTGAAATGTTCACTGAAAGCTTACTATGAATGTTGCATTGAGAACTAGCACAATTTCACTTTCTAAACTGAAGAAATTAAAGTTGATCAGAAATTCACTTGTATTCCCTCCCATTTGTTAGATTAGGGTGGGTAACTTTCAGACTACAGGCCTAATTACGTCCAGCGCAGTCCTGATTTCTCCTGCAACCTTCTCCAAACCATACCCACCTGTCTCAGACCTGGCATTATTATGTAATTTGTTGAAAGGTAAAGGGCAGGTGGAGGAGGCACAGCTTCCGGTGCATAGTGGGGAGCCGTAAAATACACTTCTGATTGTACCTTGGCAGGGGAGGCTTGCTGAGAGCAAGAGAGTTGGGATAGACCACTACCGATCTCCCTGTGGGAAATTCTGTAGCCAGTTGATTGCAGCAGAAAAGCTTATTGGGCTTGGCTGCACTACTGAATTCCCCATGGGACCAATTCTTGAAGGGCCTGGCAAAGACATGAGCAGGACACTTTGAAAGCCCCTTGCTCCTTGCAAAGAGTCCCGCCCAGCTCTTTGAAGCCCCAGTAATCAGTGGCATTTCAAAGCACCGTGCAGGGCTCTTTGCAAGGAGTGCCCCACCCACCTCTCATCTGTTCTCTGGCAGGGTGAAGGGGGAGATAAGGCTCTGGCCTGCTGACCAGCTACAGTTCCCTACTCCTGTGCTAGGTGGAAGTTTATCAGCTGGATGTGGGCCACAGAGCAAGGCCCCATTATCTCTTTCCTCACTTTTAAGAAAGAAAACTATTTTAAATGCCTGCATGTGAGAGAAAGAAATTCCACACTTTCATGTTATGCTGCTCTGTTTCGATTTTGTGTGCAGCTTGGCCGAATGTGCTGTGTAACTGTGAAGTTTTTACTACAAGATGGCAGTTCCTGATGCAAATAGATCAGTTTATATGGCAAAATATATTTTGGGTTTCGGGGTCACTGGAGGATAGAGCTTGAATGAGGCAACTCTGGCACACTATTTTTGGATTTTCAGCCACCGTAATCTAAGCTTCTTTTTTTAAAGAAACAAACAACTCAGTTGTCTCCTATCTATGTTTCTTTGTTTTCAGGTTGCAAAAGAGGAAAATTTGAATCCTGCCTAGGAGCTGCTAAGCATTTTGTGTGTGTTGCCTTGTTTATTTGTTTATTGAAATAAAATCTGTTGTGGTTTACAGATTAGAAGCAGCAAAGGATGATTATCGAATTCGTTGTGAAGAGTTGGAAAAGGAAATTGTAGACTTGCGGCAACAAAATGAAGAATTAACAAACCTGGCTGAAGAAGCTCAGTCTCTGAAGGACGAAATGGATGTATTAAGGTAAGCCACTTCTCTGCCCATAAGAATGTATATTTCTTCATGGGGCTGATTCTCAAGAACAAAGTTCAGTGGTACATTCTATACACAGTTTTCTAATGGATGTACGTTGCCGGTTCTGAATAAGCCACACTGGCTTCCTGTCCGTTACTGAGACAATTCAGTGTGCTGGTTTTAAACTTTAAAGCCCTAAATGGCTTAGGAACAGCCTACCTAACAGCTTGCCTCTGTCTGTATGACTCCCTCAACATTTAAGATCTGCCTCAATGTCCTCCCAGCATCTGAACTAAGGCTGCTGGTGTGATAACTGAGACAGGGCATATTCAGATGTGTCTTTTGCTTCTAGAATTCCCAGAGAGATTGCCTGGTGCAATCATTGCCTTCCTTTTCTGCCAGGTGAAAATATCTCTGTTTGCTCCTTTCTTTTTGATTGCTTGATTTTATATTATGCTGGAATTCTGTTGTTATTTTGTAGTATGCTTATTTTTTTAATAATGCTTTCTAAGAGCTTCGGCCGAGCAGCAGCTAATAAACGCTTACATTAAAACACATGCAGTAAAGGTTTTCCACCTATGGAATCTGTGCAACATCCCTCCCTCCAGGCATTCATCTGACAAAGTGGACAAGTTAGAAGGCCAGGTGGAATCATACAAAAAGAAGTTGGAAGATCTTGGAGATCTACGGCGGCAAGTGAAGCTCTTGGAAGAGAAGAACACAATGTACATGCAAAACACTGTCAGCTTAGAAGAAGAGTTGAGGAAAGCCAATGCAGCCCGCAGTCAGCTGGAAACGTACAAGAGACAGGTGAGCACAGGAGGGAGTGAAATTGGAGCTACTCCATTTCCCATTACTTGTAAATCGCTTTATGCCAGTCACCTTACAATTTCTTCTGTTCCTCAGCCAAGCTAGTGACCAAAAAATCCCTCATGCAGTTTTTCACAGAAATGCTTTGAAACACTATTCCAAATTTCATAAAATCCATATGATATTTTGGATTGAGAGTTGGACTTGGACTAGGGATGATTAGGTTTATATTCCCACAGCTACAAAACTCACTTGGCGACTGCTATTTTTAAAGGATCAAGTCTTAGAAGTGAACTTGGAAATAGTGGTGAATTTGTTAACAAGTAAAAACTAGAAGAAAAGCAATCCCTGTCATTAACAGATGTGTTTGATAGAATCTGGTCAACTATAATTATGATTAAAATGGCACATTTTAGATGAGTGTGTAATGAACAGCCAATAGTTTTTCAAACGACGGTCATTAAACATAAATATAAAATATAATGCCTTTTGTTGTAATTATATTCTTTTGTACAAACGTTTTCAGTTGAATCAATATTTTAATTGTTTTAAAAGTAAAATGGGGAAGGGAGTTAAAATGGGTTATTTATAGGGCACTTGGGGCCCATGGTCCAAAAAAAGGCTTCCAATTTGCCACATTTTGGTTTAGTTTTATCCTTCGTTGCAAAATCATCCACCTGATATTTCTCCATGTATCTGAGGAAACAACAGCTTTGTCTTTCGTAAGAGTCCCTGATAGGGCAGAACAAATATTGCATTTATTTTATATATCTGGTATAATAACCAGAAAAGCAAGTCATACTCTGAGACAGTGTATTGAAGAGAGTGTATTGAGATTCAGCTGCATTAACGTAGCTGTGTTATGGAGTCAGTTGTGAGATATCAGTAGCAGTCTGCTTACATCTTTGAGTAATTCATTCTGCAGGAGACAGCAGCTGGACACCAGTTTCATTTCCATGAATACTTGCTTCTCCATATCTACTGATATTACCACCAGTAAAACAACAGATTGAGTAGTAATTGTATTTATCTCAGTTTAGCAATTTCAGTATTTGAAAATGGAAGGCAGCTATGATTGCCATTGAGTGAAAATCGACCATTGATACAGCTCCCTTATCAGCTGGTTCGTTTCAATGAATCATTCTAAAGTTTACCAGTTTAGGGTGTGATATAAAGCTAATCTGCACTTAACTGAAATCAGAAGCAAAAATTTCTGAACTTGTCATTACTGCACCCGAGGAAGATTGCAGCGGGGAGTGCACAAGTCCAAGACTCACCTGGGCTCATTCTTGTAACAATAAACATTTTTTTATTGTTGCAAATGAACGTGCCATTGGCTCTTACGATGATTCATACATTTTTGTGTTATTGGTGATGTGATCCCTTCTTGCTCTTACAGGTAGTTGAACTCCAGAATAGATTGTCTGAAGAATCCAAGAAAGCAGACAAATTAGAATTTGAGTACAAGATGCTGAAAGAAAAAGTAGACAGTCTGCAAAAAGAAAAAGATGTATGTATCTAAATGTTGCTTTTTCATCCTTGATAGAAGCAACTTTATTAACTCTTATCTCTTAAAAGAGTTGGTTTTTGATGTTGTCCCCTTATAAATCCTAGGTTAAATGTCTTTCTCTGTGCTGTAATGTAGTAGATTTCCGGAGTGCTTCTAAAAGCCTCTTCCAGCTCTTCTATTGGTTTCCTGCCTTCTTTATCTTTGTCTACCTTCTTTGACCTCCTCTCCCACTCTAAGTCTCCATGACAGTTCCTAGTAACTTCTTTTAACTACTGCAACTGATCATGTTGTCTCACTTTCTGCGTGGTTTTCTACAAGGCTCCATCGCTGTTTCACATGTCAGTTCATATGTAATGCCAAACCATGGTTTACCCTATGTCTATGGGTTGAGCTTGCATGCTGTTCCCTCTCTCACTCCACAGTTTATTTGTGTGTTTAGAGGGCCTGTGGAAGCCATGGTTTGCCATAAACCAAATAACTTAGCAGTTCAGACAGGGACGAAAGAGCATTGTGAGCACAGGGCTCTTTCTTGTTGGCATAAAACCATAGCTTGGAGTTACATGTCAACCAACCCATGGTGTCTGTTGGTGCTTGCATTTTCATCTGTGGTTTTAGGTTTATGCAAATAATTCCCAGATCTACTTTCTCATACCTGACTTTTTGTCTTCCATGTGATTGTTTGATGTATGATGTTTCCTTCTGGATGTGGTTGTCTCCCATCTCAGATTTAATGTGGTGAAAATTGAAAAGTTCACTGTCTACCTTAATCTTTCCCTATCCTATGCTTTTCCATCACTATTTGTGATGCATTTATCTTTCTTGTTTACCAGAACTATAGTTAGTTAGCTCATCTCTGCATTCTTTTTGACACACATTCAGGCAATGCCCCAGAGCTGACATTTTCTCCTGCCACTTTCACTATCCTTTAAAAACTTCAGAATACCTTTCACAAAACATCCTATCACTAAGGTCATTGTACTCCTCTATTTAAATCTGCTTCTATACTTCGATTCTCTGTTGACAAAGTGCATAAAATAAACTTGAAAAAGCTTTCAGCGTGCAGGGAGAAAATGGATTTGGCTGTAACACCAGAGCCAGCTGTCATCAACACTACTTTTTCCCTTCTTCAGATGATATACATGAGTAGTTGCACAACTTTAGGTAGAAAAGCCCTTATTTCATTAACTAGAGCAGGCTCTGTGGAGAAAGGGAGGTTTGTCTGTACATCAACATCTTGCTCTTAGTCTACTCGTTAAAAACCTGGGTCACTTTCCATCTTCATCTCTTTGGCTTGGCACAAGTTTACCCTTTCCTGCTGCACATATTTTCTCCCAACATCTGTGTTCGTTGCTTTTCCCCCCTGCTATTGTCTGTCTCGTCCTCGCCTTCCCTATGCTTCGAGGCACCTCGCTGTCTCTCCAGCCTAATGCTGTCTCTCCTTCCTCCCACAATTGCAACTGCTTCATCGTTGTCTGCTTCCTAGGTAGAAATTAAATCTCTTTTCAACGTATTTCAGCATGATTCCTTTTTTGTTGTTTATTGTTGAGGGCCCTGCTGCCACCATAGTGTAGGCCTGACTGGGCCATTTCTGAACCTACATACCATTCATACATTGAAAACATAAAACGTATATTAATTTCAGGTTCTAAAGGGCCAAGCATTCTAGAGCAGTGGCTGTCTAGCTTTTTACATTCAAATACATTATGAAGTACATGTTAGAACACTGAGATGTGGCTGAAAATGGCAGCCCCTTGCCAAGTCTCTTCCCCAGCCCTTCAACCCTCCCTCCACTAACAATTAGTTCAACTTGTCTGGCCCTGACGCTGTTATGTTGTGCATTTTGCTGCGTCACTCCATTTCATAGGTTGACAGCGGGCAAGGAAATGCACACTGTAATGATGTTGGAACACTGACAAAAATTGAACTAGTTGCTATAGAACTCTTGGTTTTGGCAACAACCCCTCGTTCAATGTAAAAGAGGGTTTGACTGGAGGTGGTGGACTGTTGGGACAGTGTGTGCAAACATTCAATTAATATATAGCAGGGGGACGTCTTTGTCTTCTTTCTGTTTAGTAGATGGATACGGCCAGCTCTAAACTGCTAGGCACACAGGCATTTTTGCTCTGGGGGTCACAAGGAGTTAATGCCTTTCTGCTTTAAAGCAATGCTGCTGATTTCCCCCAAAAAGTCCCCCCAAAAGTGGCATGGGGAATATATCAGATACTTCTTCACTGCATTACTTTGCCTGTTTTCCTTCCCCATAACTTTCTGGAATTGCTAATACAATTTTCCAGTTAGTGCAAGGAACTGTTTGACAGTTGGCACTGGCATTTTTCCTCTGCTGTTCAAAGCCCTGCATGATGTTGATGAGTTTGAGATTCCACAAGTCTGTGGAGTCTGGATATATTTACCTACTGCATAATAGGCCCTTTCAGAAGACAAACTAGCAGATATTTCATTTCATTTCTTTTAGTTTTGCTTTGAAGTTCTTCACATGGAAGACTTTTTTTGGATACATAGATGATTAAAATCCTGACATGCAATGGTAGCCATTTTAGCAGTGCTTCATGAGTTGACTTGTAGAATTGTCACATATTTATCTATGTTTTTCTTTCTATGTAGCGGTTAAGAATGGAGAGAGATTCCCTGAAAGAAACCATTGAAGAGATTCGATGTGTACAAGCACAAGAGGGGCAGCTTACTACTTCAGGTAAAGAAAATCAAGATTATGAGATTTCACCTAAAACATCATGTAGAGAGTGTGGTGTGTGAAATACAAGATTTTGTTGTGGCATTTCAGGGAGTAGGTTGGTGCTGTTATTCATGAGTATATTTTAATAATCTGTGTGTCCCAAGTTAGTATCCTTTGCTGGGTCTCTTTTCCATTAATATTCCTTTATTGCTCTTCCCACATTTTGGTTTATATTGCATGGAATAAATAAATTGGTTGACGTTACCAGAGAAGAGGGTCATTTGCTTTATGGTCCTAGGGTGTAAGAGTAGGTTCCTTCCATATGGAAGATAAAACATGCAGGGAGGGAGGGAGAGACTTCAGATGTTATAAATAAACTGCTTTTTTCAGAGCACTTGAATTCTAGAGAATTGGAAAATCAGGCTGTTGTTTCTCACAATATCATAAAAATCTCACAGTGGTTTGCTTCAGGGGTCATAAAAGGTGTAACAGTCTATTGAAATATAGTTCATTTGCCTGTTCACCTGGAGCAATCCTGCAAGGGTGCATGCAGATACAGCAATTTGAGCTCAAAACGCCTTAATTCAGAATTTTTGTCAAGCACCTGGGTTTCATTAATCAAAATTAAGTTTAAGATTATATCAGTTACATTTTAAGTCTTTCTATTGTAGCATGAAAGTTGGAATATGCATTGAAATACATTTGAAATAATTTACTTCTGTCACATCCTAGATTAGCCCTACATGATCTAAGCGTTTTCTTTTTCACTCTTTAAAATAGGATTGTTGCCCCTGGGAGGTCAGGAATCTTCTGACAGTTTAGCAGCTGAAATTAGTACCCCTGAAATCAAGTAAGTCTGAATTATATGGTCCTCTTTATGTCAGCATTGTATTTCATTAATGTTTTCATTAGTAGTAAGAGAAGCTGTTGTTATCAGTCTCCACTCCGTTTATAATGTTCCCTCCCCGCAATGTTTGGTAAGGCAGTTCTTAAAATACTGTTCTTTCTGTGTTAATGTTACTGATGTGTTCTTCTGAGTCCCATTGCTGAATTTGTAATCCTGGCTCTCATCTTGTTTATTCAAGGGAAAAACTCATTCGCCTTCAACATGAAAACAAGATACTAAAGTTGAACCAAGAAGGATCTGATAATGAAAAAATTGCCTTGTTACAGAGCCTTCTGGATGATGCTAATCTCCGAAAGAATGAATTGGAGACTGAGAACAGGTAAGAAAGGGCTGTTTCCCCTTCAAAATGGGGTCGTGTTCCTCTTTTCTTCAGTTCTACTTGCCCTGTGACAAAGGTTATGGGCTCTAATAGCTTTATCTTTCACTGATCATATGACATGACAAAAGTTCTGTTTCTGCAGTGTATTCCACAGTATTTTAAGGGGAGATGCATGTACTCATGGTAAACATGATAATATTTGAAAGGAAGAAGAATGTGCTTTTTGAAGAAGGCCATTGTGTCTGCAGATATTTGGTGAACACACTTACAAGCCACAGCTGACCCCGGGATATATTTATTGCATGTTTGAAGATCTTTGTGTGCCTCCTTCATATGCTGCTGTGTTCATCATGGGAGACACTTATCGCATACACCTACGTTTGTACTGTGTAATGCATTCCTAAATCTGTACAAAATGCAAAAAGACCCATGTTTGAAGTGTAGGTCTTAGGGAAGTCTTATGACACAGGCTGTATGTTTTTAAAGGTAGCTCTAAAATTCTTCAGGCTTGAAGACCCAGTTTCTCCTTTCTTTTCTCCATTCCACAAAAGATCATACTCTCTGGTGAAATTATGCTTCTAAACTGGGGCTCTAGGAAGTCTTCTAGCCATAAGCTTTATCCCTGGTGGTTCAAAGGCATGCCCTGCCGAGCTCTGCTTTCTTGCAGTCTGAGACAACGGGATTCTGGAAAAGTTTTAATGTCAGAGGGGTTTTTTTATACTGTGTTAATATTTTCTTATTGATTTTCCTTTGGAAGCAGCTTGCAAGGTGCTGTATTCAGCAAGAGATGGCAATCAATATTGTTCTTTTAGCTGCCCTTTAATTCATCACACTATAAAGTTTGTTTAGAAAGGCCCTATTATTGTCAGTTCCCAGTTTGGTTGGAATGACAGAGAAGGTCTTTTCTGTTGCCATGCCCTGACTTTGGAATTCCCTGTTTTGCTGCCTCCTTTTTTGGCCTGCCAACTTATCGTTAAGGCCTTTGGCCTTGTCATAATTACTTGTCTATTAGATTTTTATTGCTGCTATGTTTAACTTCTTCAATTGCTACCTTGCTATTTTTCACATGTTTTATGATTTCTGTTAGCCACCTTGAAATGCACAAGGTGAGGCTATCACTGTGTTTAAAAATAATACTTTGTGCCACGTGTTCAAATGCTGTATGAATTGCACACTGAATTGTAAACAAAATTGGGCGACTATGGTTTTTTGTTATAAGGAGAATAAATAAGACTTAATAGTTGTGTCTGAGAAGAAAGTGATTTTTTCTCATTATTTCTAGGCTCGTAAATCAGAGACTGCTTGAAGTACAATCTCAGGTTGAAGAACTGCAGAAATCCTTACAGGAACAAGGTTTAAAAACAGAAGATGTAAGTGGAAAAAGACAAAAACTTCTTGCAATCAGTTTATAATAATGCTGACTTTTCCAGCATCTGGTATTCTAACTCAATCGACTTTAAATTTTTCAAAGCTTCATTTGCTTTCACATGTAAAAATAAAATAATGTGATTCCCTGGTTCTAACTATTTTTAAATGGGATCAGAGTTCCCAGTTTCAGATAAGAAGCTTCCTGCTGGCAAGTCTAGTCAATATGGAGCAACTGAGTTGATCACCTGTTTGGTGTGTTCACTGTACAGGACCACCATGTAAACACTAAATCATAGGTGGCTAACTTGTGGACCTCCAGGCATTGTAGAACTACAGTTTGCATCATCTGTGGCACAATGAGCCACAGTGTGTGTGGCTGTTGACAAGAAGTTTGTTGGTTCGAGCCCACCCAGGGATGGTTGTGGGCAGGATATTCCTTCATTTCAGGGGGTTGGACTAGATGACCCTCGGGGTCCCTTCCCACTCTGAGTCTTTGGAGTTGTGATTCAGCAGTAGCTGGAGGCCCACAGATTAGCAGCCCATGCTCTTAAAAGCATTCAACAAAGTGTGTCAGTTTTTTACTTTTCCTTGGATGTATATACTGTACAACCCCAGCCACTTTTGAATGGGGGGAAAAAAGATTTGCATTTTGTATCATTGTTAGGTGGGCTGCCATTCACCTCATCTAATTACTTCTGGTTGCTTTCGCATGTAGTCCTTACCTTACAGTGACCTCAACCATCTTTTGAAAGTTAAGGTCGAGTTGATATTCGTGTATGTGTTTTATTCAAAAGATGTCTCGTTGCAGCATTTGTGTTTTAATTAGAGCACTTATTCATATACTTGAAACGGGTTTGTGCTAGCTTTCCACAGCTCTCTAGAGGATGAGACAGGAGGAAGAGACCTTAGAGAGCAGAGAGAGAAGAAAATGTGCATGCTCTGAGAATGCCTTGCTTTAAATGTGTTCTCTTCAGAAAGATACTATGTAGTTTATTCTGTTGGCTGCTGTTTGCTTCGTACTAATCTGTTGCCTCTGTCTCTCGGCACGGGTTTCTGCTGAAGGCTATTGTGAGTATGGCTTCCTATTTACTTCAATCTGCTCTTAATCAGTCAATGCCGATTTGTGGCTCTGTTTTTTCTTTTTAAGAGAAACTTAAATGGATAAAGTTTCCGTTCTTATTCATGTTATGTTTCACGCTTTCTACGTGTTGTGCACCTGTGGCTTAGCAGAACCTTAGGGGGCGTACATCTCCCAAATATTTTTATGTGTGTTGTTATCGTGGCAATGCTTCAGCTGTGTTTGTTGCATGCTTCCTTAGACACAGGTGAAGAAGTTTGCAAGTACTGCAATCAACCACAATTTCAGTTATTTAATTTGTAGTTAATGCTTTTACACAATTTTTATGTAGGCGTTTCCATACAGGACTGAGCCACATTAAAATTTACATTTATTGCGGTGTTCTCGCATTGTTCTTATGACAGAAATCATGACATGGGCTGTAAATCCCTTGTTTCTTAAATAGGGGTGCCTTAATATTTTATAACATTCCTAAATGAACACACTTCTGTGTAGGAATTGGCATGAAACCCATGTATGACTCAACTGCACCTTCTGAAGGGGAGGGCATTGGAGATCATCACCGCTCCTTTGCAAATGTTGCACATGGCAATGTACATGTCGATTGCATGTACAAGATTTTTACATGAGACTTGCAATATGCTCCTCAAAACCTAGCTATACCTTTTTGAACAATTTGGAAGTGGTTTTAACAAATTTATGTACTATGCATTCTTATATATTTAGAAAGCAAAAAATTTCCATACTTGGTCAAATTAGTGCATTTAGATCAACGGTGCACATATGCTATGAACCTTGTCTGAATAGGGCTACATTGCATGTATGTAGCAGCTATGTTTTTGGCTTGTGTGGCACCGGTTAACTCCCTCGACTGTATCTCATTTTTTTTACAAAGTCGCTGAGGGTAGTAGCTGTCTGACAATTGACAAAATTGCTGCCAGAACAGAGCAGCCACATACCCAGCCTGTAACATAGCATGCCCAATGCAACTGTGGGTCAGTTCATGCAGTAGGCACTAAATGAGACCATTCTGCCTGGCCATGCATACAGCTTGGAGGGTACCACTACTTTTCACTGACCTTCCGACAGCTTCAAGGATTCCTTCATCTTTCGAGGTGGGTGAATGAACAGGTAGCTGCTACAGATGGAATGGGTCACGTAGGACTTGGCTTAGGGGCTGCTGTGTGAACTGGACTCGAAATGAATTACATTACATTACATTGTACATGAGCGGTACAAAGCAGAACAACCTTAATCTTTTTTTAAAAAGCATTTTGTTAAATTGTAAAAATGTCAGTTCCACCCATAAAATACATCTATATGCTAATGTTGGCAACAAAACCCAGTGGTGGTGATGATGATGATGATGATGATGATGATGATTTATACCCCACCCATCTGGCTGGGTCCCCCCCAGCCACTCTGGGCGGCTTCCAACAAAACACTAAAATACAATAACCTATTAAACATTAAAAGCTTCCCTAAACAGGGCTGCCTTCAGATGTCTTCTAAAAGTCTGGTAGTTATTTTTCTCTTTGACATCTGGTGGGAGGGCGTTCCACAGGGCGGGTGGCACTACCGAGAAGGCCCTCTGCCTGGTTCCTCATAACTTGGCTTCTCACAGTGAGGGAACCGCCAGAAGGCCCTCGGCGCTGGACCTCAGTTTCCGGGCAGAACGATGGGGGTGGAGACGCTCCTTCAGGTATACTGGACCGAGGCCGTTTAGGGCTTTAAAGGTCGGCACCAACACTTTGAATTGTGCTCATGGCGCACTTTTGTCAGAGAAAAGCTACTTTTGGGAGGGGGGTGATATTTGGTATAAGAGCAGGTGGTCCTTAACCTTTCCCTGCTCCAATTCTCACCCCTCGCCTGGTGGGATTCCAGGTTTATATTAGTTTTTCCTTGCTTTCACATGTCTTGCACTGTGAGAAGAAATAAACTTAAGAGGGTCCAGCTGAAAAATATTAAGTACCTGAGGCTGCCCATTTAGGCTTTGTTGCACACATTTGCTTTAACTTTTTGTTCTACCCTCAGTTTTCAAATCTATGCCACAATGAATGCTTCAAATAACACTTTTTTTCCTTTTGTTTTTAGTCAGTCATTCTGAAAAAGAAGCTTGATGAACATCTGTAAGTAGTAAAATGTTTTCTGCTACTTATGTAAGGATAGTAAAACAATTATTCTTATCCCAGGCAGCACAGTTAGGAGTGAACCAGCTCGAGATGGTTAATACATTGAGCATTTAAAAGCTATTTTTAGATCCTAACCCTAAATATATTTTTTTAAAAGTTAGTACCACCAGTTCAGGGTATCTTGAGACTGTATTGTTAGCTTAATGAATTTTACCGATAGGGATCAGGTGGCATATATTTTGTTAAATTTGACAGAAGTTTTAGAGTGTTATTCTGAAATAGGAATTTTCCAGGGAAAAGTAGTTCAGCAACCGGTCATACTCTGGCTCTATCTTTTTTTAATAGTGAAAAGCTGCATGAAGCTAATAATGAGCTTCAGAAGAAGCGAGCTATCATTGAAGAGTTAGAGCCTCGATATAACAACAGTTGTAAGTAGTGTTATATTTTGCCTCGTAACTGATTTTTATTGTTATAATCGTAAAAACACTTCTTTCGAAACACAAATAAATGTCTTAAGACAGCTAATTTAGGACTCTGCATTTGGTTTATTTACAACACAGCATCTAGTTATTTTCCTTTAAATCAGCTAAACCATGATAATTGGCTCTTTTCTTCATTTAGATAACACAGTGTTGTATGTTTGTAACTGGCACTTACTCTGAATGTCATTGAATAGTCTGGCATAGGTAGCCTCCATTTGTATTATATACCACCACTATATGGAGACAGGTAATCTTTTTAAAAAAAACAACAGCACACAGGTTGCAAGGCTGTCCCAAGACATTTTGCTGCCTATAGCGAAACAGCAAATGACATCCCCTAACTCCCCCACCTCCCAAAAGAAATCGAGTCAAGGATCATGGTATGTAAGATTGCCCATATCATTTTGGCACCTGATACAAAAAATCGCACAAACACCTCTCCCAGGGAGTATAAACAAATAAACAAAGAATGTTTTGCTGCCCCTTAAAGATCTTCTGCTTGAGGTAGACACTGCACTCTCCCTGCCATGAACATTCCCAATACATATGCCAGAATTAGGCTTGTCAACATCTTAGTTTTGAGTACCCTGTCCAGCCTCGGAAATCTATTTGCACAACATCTTTAAATGGTGTACTAAACTCCCTAACAGCAGTTTAATTGCATATGGGTTCATGGTCCTTGAAGAACTCGCGATAAAAAACGTCCACACAAATGAAACCCAAAGGAAGAGGAGGACACAAGGTTTGCTGTACTCTGCTGCCAAGTTTTCCTCTGCATCTCCATTGTTACGCTGGATGGAGGGGTTTCAACCTCCCCACCCAGAGTGTGTGTGTGTGTGTGTGTGTGTGTGTGTGTGTGTGTGTAGGTATAGGTATAGAGAGAAAGAGAAAGAGAGAGAGCTGTCTGACTTGAACATCATGTTTATGTGCAATGGGGGCTGTTCTTGGGGGAGGGTGTTTCCAAGCCAGCAATCTTCCCTGTCAAAGGGATTGGATTTCCATTTCCAAATATTCTTAATAGCCCCATAAACACACCTGTCTTTTCAAACTTACTTTAAAAAGTGTTCCCATAAGCTGTCAGCAATATCTGAAATGTGACATCTTCTCCCAATAAAGCTCTCAAAATAGAGGAGTTGCAGGAAGCTTTGCGTAAAAAAGAAGAAGAAATGAAGCAAATGGAGGAAAGATACAAGAAATACTTGGAAAAGGCTAAAAGTGTGAGTATCTTCTGTTCTCCACCATGTTCCTTAGAGGGCTGAGACTTGTCCTCCCTCTGTAGCCTCACAAAATTATCAATTGGAATTAACAATATGCCAATACCAAGAATAAGTTAGATTGTGTTTTAAGATTTTTTTTTTAAAAAAATTAACTCTACCAGCTCTGTGTATCTTGTTAAGGATCCATAGCGCAGTTGGTAGAATGCATATTTTGCATTTGGAAGGTTCCCAGGTTCTCTAGCATCTCAGCCTAAAGGATTTGGGACGTAGGTGATGGGAGAGACATCTGTCTGTCTTGAGACCCTGCGGAGTCCCTTCCAAGGATAACAGACAATGCTAGGATAGATGGGGAAATAGTGTGACCCAGGAGAAGGCATTTTCCTGTGTTCTTACTTTGTGCTGTATGGTTCTTGCCCCTTGCAGGTGATCCGTACTTTAGATCCCAAACAGAACCAAGGGTCGGCACCTGAGATTCAGGCACTGAAGAATCAGCTGCAAGAACGTGACAGGATGTTCCATTCTTTAGAGGTAACTTATGCTGGGTTAGCCTAAATTGTTTTAACTTGAGTTTGACATTGGGCAGGATTCAACCAACAAGTCCCGCCAATGGAAGCCTGTACTTGCGCAGTGGGGTCCCCCCCCCGCCACCACGCCCTTCAAAATTGACTTGTTTCGGAAGCTAAAAAGCTTCCACCAATGGAACAATTGCCATGGGGCTACATTGAATTTCCCATCTGTATTTTTACTCGGTTGTATCCTACCCTGAGACCTTATTGCCAAGGGTAGGTAAGACATCTGTAATAAATAGCAGTACAGTGGAACCTCGCTTTTCGAACGTAATCCATTCCGGAAGACCGTTCCACTTCCGAAATGTTTGAAAACTGAGGATCAATGGGCGGTTGGCAAACTCTATTGAAAAAATAGATAAATACGTAGCGGAAGCCATTCAAAAACGGAAGCAATTACTTCCAGGTTTTTGGCGTTTGGGTTCCGAATTGTTCGTCAACGGAGACGTTCGAGAACCGAGGTTCTACTGTAGTAGTAACTTGCAGATCAGTTCTATGTGTGTTTTCTCAGAAGCAAGTTCCACTAATTTTTCAGCTGGCTAATCCTCTGGCAAGAAAGCAAAACTGTCCCTCCCTGATGCTGATGAATGAGGGCAAGATTTGCATCGTGAGCAGCTCGCTGCCTCTTCATCACAGAGAGGAATATTGCCAGTCAGAGGGACTTCTCCTCTGCGTCAGAGGTCCCAGCTTTGCCCAGGCATGCAGAAAGCCACCACTAACAGATCTCCTTCCAGTGGTAGCAATTGGAGTGCCATAAAAAGCGGGGTGCAATGCCTGCAACTCTGGAACTGGCATAATGAACAATTACAAGAAGCTGCTCCCTCACACGCCCACCTCCACTCACAAACCTTTTGCCCTGGTTGGTGTGAGTGCCAGAGCTCCAGATGCAGCAGGAGATCTGCCACTTCACTCTTTCCTGGCCCCAAGTTAGGATTGCTCTATCCTTGTGCATAGAATTGCTGCGCTGTTGGCAATTATATTGTGCTCCTGAATGTTCACTGTTGGATTAAGTTTTCATCCTGGGCTCCTGATTGGAAGTAGCAGCCTGAATGTAAAAACAGGCAGCCGTGCACCACGTAAAGGTAAAAGGTAAAGGACCCCTGGACAGTTAAGTCCAGTCAAAGGACACTATGGGGTTGCGGCGCTCATCTCGCTTTCAGGCTGAGGGAGCCAGAGTTTGTCCACAGACAGCTTTCTGGGTCATGTGGCCAGCATGACTAAACCGCTTCTGGTACAACAGGACACCGTGACGGAAACCAGAGCACATGGAAACGCTGTTTACCTTCCCGCCACAGTGGTACCTATTTTTCTACTTGCACTGGTGTGCTTTCCAACTGCTAAGTAGGCAGGAGCTGGGACAGGGCAACAGGAGCTCACCCCGTTGCACCATGTGGTCACTAATTGAAAATGCTTTTTTATGATGGCTCTAATGACGTGAGGTGTCTGTGGCCTCCAGCACATGTTGCTACAACTAATGGGGAGTAAAATTCATGCACTTGGACCTGCAATGCTGCGCTGCATAAATACCTTTAGCACGATAGCCAAATAATCAAAAGCGCTTGATAATGCTTTTCTTAATTAGAAAGAATACGAGAAAACGAAAACTCAAAGAGATATGGAGGAGAAATACCTTGTCAGTGCCTGGTACAATATGGTAAGTAGTCCAAAGTGAAAATAAACACTCAGATATGACATGTGTTTGTAATAGGTTTTCCTGAACAAGGATGTTAAGTGCAGGGGCGTCGATTGGATTACCATAGAGATTTGTAGTTTGTGGTATGTTTTTACTCTTTGCTGCTTCAGGACCTCTGCTCCAGGCTTCAGGAGGAAGTGTGTGTGCTGTGATGCTGCAGGAAACAGGTGGGAGAGGGGTGGGAGAGCACAGCATTGGTCCTAAGCCCCAAGCATACCTGGAAACTCCATAACGGAGGTACATGAGATAGTCTACTATGGCTAAAGTCACTTTTCACATGAAAAGCCTACCTTCTTTCAGGTTTTTTTTGAACCCATATTTGATTTTTAAAATGCCACCTAAATACTACTTTTCACTCCTCCTTCTGATTAGTAGATCAGTTGCAGGTGTAAGCTAGAGGAATTTTTAAAATTCTTTCCGTAACATGACTCATCCTTCTGTGGCTTCTGTATCCAGGCCTATTTCTTTCAGCTGTCTCATTATAATTGTCAAACATAGTTCAAAAACCCTTCTAAATGGCTGGCTGATTTTGCCTGAAACAGCAGGGTACAAAATCTAGCTTCCTGAGAATCTCGGCTTTCATTTTTTTAAAAGAGCTTTTTTTCTATATTTCTTGGCTCTGAAGATGCACCTGAAAGTACATCAGCTATGAGCCTAATAAAATTTCAGAGGCCTCAGTAAGATTTCTGGTCATTGTAGGGTAGGGTGTATGTGCTTTATATACTTTCATGTATGTACATATAGATGTATAAAACCACCTCCTGCTTTGCACGCAGACGGGACAGACACATGTATAAATACACATTTGCTGCCCCATCATGTCCAGCTTAGCTGTTGGATGGGAAAAGGCAAATTTCTGTAAGATTTAAACAAGTATTCAGCAGCACACAGCAAAGCTAAGGTGGAAAGCTTTTGAAAAAATGGTGTTCACTGTGGCCCTGTGCTGCGTTACGTGCATTTTATGAGCATCTGCCTTCTCCAAAGTCCGTTTTCTCTCTACAGGCGAGGAAGTGAGGCTTGCAAGTATTCTTACCATAATCAGAAAGCGATAATGGAAATAAAGGGTGACAGGTTCCTACTGTCATAGCCTCCATAATTCAAGAATCATGATCCATCCGTCAAGCAGTGTGAAAGGAAAGGTTTTGATAACCTTAAAGCTGGGTCTAGGGGCATGTTTTCGTCTTCCAGGAGGTACCCATACATAGGGGTTGGTCAGCAAGCGTCAGCTCATCTGTGGAAGCTTTGCACCTGTACACAGGAAGCAACCTCGTCACAGCCATGCTACTATAGTTGCCATACCTCTGAAGTTTAGTTGTTCACCACTGCCACTGGAGAATTGATAGAGGTCATGCATGCTGGTGCAGTGTGGCTAAGATTGTCACCTGGGAAGTTGCCAAGTTCATCTCATGCCTGCCATGAATTTATTAGATGGCCTTAAGCAAACTACTCTCTCTTAGCTTTAGCCAGAACTCTCAAAACGTGCAATGGAAATGCTAAATTTGATGATGAACATTTGGGTTTTACTATGGACTCTTGGCTCCCTGCCCCAAATCTGGGTGGCCCTGTTTGGGAAAGGGACGGTCTAGCGCAGCCAACACACCGTAGTAGAGCAAACTTAATGCATGTTTTAGTTATTACCTCTTTCATAATACAGGAACCCAGGGTTATCGATGAAGCTGATCCATGGCAGAACCAGGACAGACCAAGGAATTACTGCTTTGCACAGCACATGGTTCAGTTATGGAATTTGCTACCACAATTTATAGTGATGGCCACCAATGTGGACACCTTTAAAAGGAAATTTGACACATTCATGATGGATAAAGCTATCAATAACTACCAGTCATGTTAGTTGCATTAGTTCTAGTATCAGAAGCACTGTCTCCCTGAGTACTGGTTGATGAGGAGCATGAATGGGAGTTTGCTGTTGCATTCATGTCCTCATAGTGGGCTTCCCATGGGTATCTGGCTGGTTACTGTGAGAGCAGAATGCTGAACAGGAGGGGCCTTTGATGTTATCCAGCAAGGCTGCTCTTATATACCTGCCTTTTCTCTTCCTAGGGTATGGCTCTTCATAAAAAAGCAGCAGAAGACAGACTTGCTACCACAGGCTCAGGACAGTCCTTCCTGGCTAGACAAAGGCAAGCCACCAGCACAAGAAGAGCCTATCCTGGCCATGTCCAGCCAGCGACAGCAAGGTAGAAGAAGGCCCTGCCTTTTGAATGGAAGCCATCCTGGGATCAAGGCCTACTTCTGTTACGAGTGACAGCATTTCAGGAAACTTTAGCCAGCATCCTTTCTGTATCTTTGTTCCTTGCGGTTGCTGTTAACTTCTCATTTCAGGAAGGTAGTTGTTTTTTTTTTTCTTTTTTAAGAAAACACTTTCTCAGTGTTTTTAGTCTTACTTTCTGGAGCCTTCCCTTTGTCTTTTGATGTGCCAAAATGTTGGAAAACACCTAGTGGAATGTAATAACGGAATCTCCCCCTCTCTTCCCCTTGTTTATATGGAATTGTCCTGTCTCACCTGAAAGCTGATGATGGCTAAGTAGCAAACCGGAAATGTCCCGTTGGCAAATGATGTTGCCATCCTTTCCAAGGCTACCATTGTATAAAGGGAATTACCTTTTCTTTCTCAATCCAGTCTGATCTGTTTAAATTATGTGATGGAATTTGCAATGGTGTTGCATAGAATTGTTATGAAATGTGTTAGCAGCAATAGTCAGATGCTGGCAGAAGCTGTAACCTGGCTGCAAGTACCTGATCACGTGTGTTCATGTCCTTCTATTTATCCTTCTCTTGGCTTTAATTTGGAGAGGCAAGCTGATTTTTGTCCTTATTTGCCCATGTTCTTTTTTTCCTTTTTAGCATCACTAAGGTTTAAAATGATTTGATGTTCCTGTTCCATTCTTGGTTAGTTCAATCACAGTGGAATATGGCAACCATTCATTGCATGGCCAATTGCTTTAAAGCTTCCCCCTCTGTACTCTAACCAAGTGGAGCACCCATCCTTTTCATTGTCATGTTATTGCAGTTCTCCACCTGCTTGGAAATCCTAGGAGATGGGACCATAGTAGTATTCTACTTACTGTGTGCCTTGATCCTACAGATGCCTAGTATTCTACATGGTTAAACCATCATGGAGAAATTTTATGAAGCAGTGAACTGTGTAGAACAGTGCCCTCCTGGTCCCCCAGATATCATTTGACTCAAACTCCTCTGAGTCCCAGGCAACATGATCAGGCATGATGGGAGTTGTAGTTCAAAAAGTTCCCCATCCCTGGTGTATCAGGGTTGATTTTGATTGGATGTCTTTGGTGGATGCTGTCTTCAAATTGCCATCTACCACTGAGGACAATTTTTAATAGGTCAATAAGGAGGGAGAGTCTATTCATTGCCTTACAGATGGTACCATTGCCTTCAGGCTTGGTGATTCTGACATGAAAACTCACTGTCCTTTAGTGCCAAATCTTCATACACACATGCCTGTACTGTTAATGGGTCTTTGTCATGAAGGAAGGCTAGCAATTCCCCTTCAGATTCTGATCCTTCCAAGTACTGCGTTCTAGATGTTGAGCCACTTGCACCCTTTTCAAATTAATGTGTGAGAAGTTTGAGGTTGCTCAAGACGAGTAGTTCCATATGGATCCGCCATGGAAGTAGTTTAGAGGTTTTGTTGGAAAACTTCACCTTAAAATAAAAATTCAGTGTGTCTAACGTTCAGCAGAGAACAGCTTTTGTTGTGTATCCTTCCAAATGTAGATCATAGTGACCTTTTCCTTTTCAGGAGGGGAAAGGAATCAGAGATGGCTTTAACTTGGAAGTCCACCTGGTTTTTATGGTCACATTTTCAGTATAAAATGTTTTTCTTCTCATCCTCATTTTGTGCGAGAATGCACAGCACAACTTAATTTTAAGAAAGGAATTTTGCCTTTATTCAGCACCACCCTAGTACATAAAAGGAGTTCTTAAAGTTCAGTAATGTGTAGAATAGTAATTAAAAGGCAAGGTGTGGTTGTTAGCCCTTTGTAGTATGGTTTCAATGTTAGATGAAGTAAGTCAGGTATTTCCCTCAGTAGGCATAAAAGTAAATAAAAAAATCCTTCACGGGATCATTCACTTGGTAATCTGCCTTTTTTCTGCAATGGTGAATTTGAAGCTGGAGACAAAATATGGGAGGTATCTATGCATAGTTTTCAATTGCACTTACAAGCAAACGTGTTAGATTGGCATCCTGTCTTTTTTTGCTGGTGGCAAGTAGTGTACTGGAAGCAAAAGAGCAGTGATTAGTATTGAGTTAACCAGTTTTAGAGTAATGCATATTATTACACTTGCTATTCCGGGTCAGATAACATCTCCAAGAGTCTTAATTTTGCCAGCTGAATGCTTCTGTAGGCAAAAACTTCTTATTCTGTTGGGAGTGGCAGGAGAGTGTTTTTTTATTTTCCACAGGCTGTTGTGCATCTTATAGAACTATTCCTGTTTGTTCTGTGCCTGAAAGAAACTTGAAGACAACTTTAATTTTACAATTGAACCCGCATCTTTTTCTTTTTCTGCTTTTGATTTCCGTTCTTGCTTTCCTTTCTCTCTTAGCTGGCGCTGGGGTTTTGCCTGTCTTCCACAGCATATTTTTGTTTCGTTTTTCATCTAGCATGAAAGCAAAAGCAACTTCTTTCTCCACTTTGGCTGCCATATTTTTTGTTTGCATTGAAGTGGGAGGCAGGCTTATTATCAGTATTCTGAAATGTCAAGAACCCTTCATTAAAAACACAATTAAATTTTACTTTGATGCATTGAGAACCGAATATACATTCTTGTTGATCATTAAAAACCAAGGAAAGCAACAGTCAAGGATGAAATTCCCAGAACGACAGTTGCACTTAATTCCTTTTGAAATGAATAAAGACAGTTGTGGTTATATTAAGTGTCTCTAATTTCTAGAGGACTTAAGTGCAACTGACTTTCTATATATCAAGGTCATTGTGTCTTGCTGCTGTATGCAGATTTTGTGGCAAAGACAGAAATAAAAGGCTTGTTTCTAAAATATTTATATTGGGTGGAATGGAAACAATTCATAAACCAAGCAAGTCTGTTAATTTTTTATAAACATGTTCACTGAATTTTCCTCGGATAGAGCAGCAGTAATGTTGGCTTGTACTTCCTTATTCGAGATGTGTTCTAACGATGGATAAAATTTGGGCTAGGCAAATGGAATGGAGTTCATATTTTTCTAAAAGAAACATTTAGCAGCAAATTGTGTGGGCATTACCAGGCTTGTATTTAAATGTATCCCTCCAACTAAGTTGTCTTCAGGCAGTGAAGGCTAGGGAGGCGGAGGGGGCTGCTGTAAGATGAGTTGCCTTGATGCAACAAAAAACACACCCTACAGTTGTGTGGGTTGTAGCTTTTGCTTGTATGATTTTTAACTTAAAAATTAGGCAATGTTCCCTCTTGTATTCCAAAAATTTCCTTTTCATGTTTGTATTTTTCTCCAAATTTAGGACATTGGTAGATTTTTATCTGTCTCTTGCGTTCTTCCTGTCGAATTAGGTCTTTCATCGGTTACAATATTCGGTTGCAGTTGAATACTGGAAAGTGAAGGGACGCTCTGAAAGGTGTATCAGATTATTTTTATGGCTTGCAAACAGATCAGATATGTGGCATTTCTGACAGTGTCGCCTAGTAAGTCATAACTGGGAGGGTTAAAGAGAGGAAAACCTTCAGTCTCCTAGCCATTAAAATAGATGATACTGGAGGAACATAATTCTCTTTGGGTTAGCTGTGTGCACACCCCCCACCCACAGGGTAATGTCTGACAAAGTTCTTTGTGTGAATCACTGCATGCAAGCAGGATCAGGAGCTGCACCTCCACCTTGCAAAGAGACAGGTAAATGTGGAACTCATCCCTGGGACACCTTTTTTTAAGAAAAAAGAAAGGGACATTATTCCTGAATGGGAGTGCTCTTTTTCAGACTGATACACATTTGAACCTGCCTTTATCCTGTAATGAACTTCAGGTTACAGGTCACTTAACACAATAGCCCCAGTCCACTTCCACATACAGGGGAAGTCTGAAGATGTGTTTGTGGCTTGAAGACAGACTAGAACTATCCTCCCATACTAGTTCTGTGTTGGATACTGGAAGTCTGGGTTGGAGAATGGTTCAGGCTGAACCAATTAAAAAAAAAGCATCATCTGAAATGGACACTCATCTACGAAAGCTTATGCCATAATATATCCCTTAGTATTTTATCTTAGTATATCTTAGTAATTAAGGTGCTACAAGACACTTAGTTGTGTTTACTGCCAGCAGACTGACACTGGTTGCTCTTTTCAAAACACTGTCAGTTTGGGTTGAATTTTTTATAAAACTACGTGGATAGAACCCCAGCCAGAGTTAGGAGAAAAGATGTCGACCTCCATGTCAGAGAAGCCTTGACGTTTCTGCATTGGAAGCAATTCTGAGTTTTTAAGATGTACAAAATATCTTTTAGTATATTAAAAACCAACTTCTACATGCTCTCAACAATGGTGTTTTTTTTGTGGGGGGAGCATATGGTCAGGATCTCCTCCAGTCAACCAGTCAGGAAAGTTTTAAATTGCAAGAGCAATTTATTTTCTTTTTCTTTCAGCACATTGACATCCTATCTAATATAGGGGTACATAGGTAGTCAGCTGGTAAAATCTTATGTGGATTTATTAGCAAATGAGCTTTCAATGCTTAATACTGTAGCTTATGTTTTATGAACCATTTCCTTGTCACAGCAATGTTGCAGTGTGTAAGTCCATAAACTATACATATTTGCTAAACTTCTTAAAATGTCTCTAAACAGGGTAGTCATCATTTTTTATGTCTTTTAAAAAAATACATTTTGACAGCAATTAAATATTTGCTGGTTCTACGCCTCCCTTTTTATTTTGGATATATGCGATGATATGTGGCTGCTTAACCTGCTGCACTGTTTATCAAACAAGGGCTCTTTGGTCTATGCCATCTCTCTTTTTATCTCCTGTTCAGTCAACATAAGCAAAACCTCTCATTTTAAAGGTCTTGGCACCTTTTTCTCCAAAGCAAAAAGTTGCTTGCAAAGATGCTTATCGCCGTGTGTGTATACGATTTTACCACTTTCCCATCCAACATTATAAAGCCCCCAATTCTTCTCAGCCACCAAGAGAGTGAAACTTGATGCAGTATTCATAAGTTCTAAAAATGAGTGTTGGGTAGGTTGTTTTGCTCCTCTAGCACTTAGTATTCTAACATCCATTGCCGCTGCTACTTAATTCTTCCTGTTAACAGTATTAACATGCAAGTCTCTTGCAACTTCTTCCATTTACTAAGCTACCATTTAATCTTAAATGTATTTTATAAATGCACCTTTGTTTACTGCTATTATTTTAAAAGTGCACTAAAGGAGCCATGTTGTTCAATACTATATACATACATATAGATATTATATATATATATATATACTTTTTTTTTTAATACCAGCAAAGTCCAGAAAGACGTTTCCTTGGAGAAAGCAGATAGGAAGTGATGCCTGACCTCTTCCAGGTTTTTTATTTGAAACTCCGAGGCTTGACATATATGCAATATTTTATTTATTGATGTTGCATCCTGTCTTAATGTGTATATATCCTTTCTTGCTCCCCCCCCCCTCGCCCACTGCGGACTTGTACATTTCCTTTTAAAGGCTTCTTTTCCCATCTGTGCAGATGTGTACAAGCAGCTCCAGAAAGGAACATCAGTGGAGATCACAAATATCAAAGAAGCATACTCTTCCTTGGTTTCAGTATTATATGTGACATGGTCTTTCTGGATTACATTTAGGGTTGTCTGTATTTATCTTATGTTCTCTCTTCCTCATACCCGCGTTAACTTCCTTTCAGATTGCACTAATGTCTTTCTTTACGTTATGAATTATTGCTATCATCCATGCGATACATGTACATGTTGACAGTGTAACTTGGAATGCTTTGTGCTGCCTTTAAACTATTTTTAAAGCTGCTTTTTTTAAAAAAGAAAAAGGTTATACTCTTTTAAGCACACGCTTGTGCTGCTCTAGATTCTGTTTTGTATTGAAGCAGACCTAGGAAATACGGCAGTGTGATAGAAAGCCCGAGGAAAGGTTGCTTTGTGGCTGCATTAGTATCTTACTGTTACGTTAGCCGTCCTGCGGGATGGTGAATGATCCTTCCAAGCCTCTGGTCAGCAACCATTTTTATAGGAGGGCTGCTTTGAGGATGGAATAGAAATTGGCAGGCCAGCTCTCAATCCCTGTGCTTCCAAAATGCCAGCGAGTCCCATTGGCAGGGCTATCACATCCACTCTGCATGCCTCTTGGTTGACAGCTGGCCTTCATCCTGGGACTGCTTAAGGGGACAGACTTGGCCTCAAGGCGTGCAGCTGCTGGTCTCTGCTTTTAAGCCATAGGAATTGTCTACACAGTCATGTGAAAGAAGAAACTCTTACTAAGCGCTGTATGGTTTGATTAGCAGGCCTTTTCTAGCACAGCCTTACACTTTTAGCCCTGGTGTCGCCTGCTTAAACAGAGAGGAAGACTGTGTTCTGCAGAACCAAAGCCTCTCTGTGTTGTGAGCATGCAGAGGGGGATTAAATTGAGGACAAGTTATTTGATCCAAGACTTTTGCTGAGCACCAGCAACTTCTAAACGTAGCCTTTCCCCCCCTAGAATGTTGGTTGTGTTCCAAATTTGATGATTCAAGGTCGTAGTTTAGGTGGAAATTAACTAATTGATCAGTTCCAAAGTAGCAGAGCAGCTCAGTGAAAATGTGCAGCTCTCCCAAGCTGCCTCCAAGATAGGTGTGGTGGCAAAAGTTCTCTCCCCAACTTGAGTAAGGAATGTGTGAGCCAGGGGAGGGGGAAGATTGAGGTCCAGTTTGAATCCTGGTTCCCTTGCAGGCTCAGATTGAATGTCAAGGATGATCAAGCCTGCATGTCACTCACCATTGCCCACTTGGATGTGGGGATCTCTGGCATCGAGAAGCTGGGTTGCTGTTGGCTTAGGATTGAATTAGGCAGACGTGTAGGACCCGGTAGTAGGAATTTGATGTTCAACATTTGAATGTAAGACTTGCCGGATACTTGGATAGACAAGTACTATGTAAGTTCCGAACTCCTTGCAGTTTGAGGGGGAGATGTCCGCTGCCTTCATTATTCCAATACCTAATCATGAGACATCAATATCCTCTCCTACCTTTTCTTCTCTTGCACAAACTTTTGAGTTAACTGGTTTGCAAGGAATTGCTTTGTAGTTGGTCTGGTGTGGTTGCTTTTGGAGTCTTCTTGTTTTGTGTTTGCTGCTGCTCTTAGCATACATGGCTTGAGGTCAGGGGCTTTTTTGTATCTTGTGTCTTTTTCCCCCTTGCCTACTAAAACATGTCAGACCACTAGCTGGAGTCATAGAGGAATGTGAGATTAAAGTATAAACTCCAATAGGCACTTTTGGCTGTCTATTTGAAACGGTTTGGGTTTGTGCAACTGCAACTTTCTGAGATCCTAAGCATGTTTTAAACATATCGGTTACTGTGTGTTATGTAGTTTTCATGTTCTCTCTCCCCCCCCCCCCCCGCCCTTGTCCATTTTTCAATAGCAACTTGACTGTCCTGACCTAGATGTTGACTGGTTACCAAAATTACTGTTTATGAAACTGCTGGTGATATTTTTTCCCCCTGTAAGAGTGTAAACTCCTCCAACCACTAAATATTAATTCTCTCCCCACCTATGAATCTTACCCTGTATCTACCATCTTGCCATGGTAGAGGTTTTAGTATGAATGTGTGTAAAGACAAGGTAATATGGTCAGGTTTTCGAAGCACCCTCCCCTTCCCCATTCAAACAATAATGCTTCCAAGGCTACAAAACCAGTGTACAGTTGTTAAACAAGTTGTAAATAAAGGCTTATATAAAACTTGGCGCTGCTTTTTATTACATGAAGCAATTGTTATTTATCATACACATATCCCGGCATTTCTCTGGAAAACTCAGGTTGTTGCGCATGGTCTTTCCCATTTTATCCTCAAACTAGTCCTGTGAGGGAGGGTCAAGACAATTCACCACTAAGAAAAGAGGGGCTATTTGATATGATGTATCCATGTTGAAAATTGGGGTTTGAACATGTTTAATAGTGCTGCACACTCAGTTTTTAAGGCAGTGTAATTATAGGTAACAGTGGGACAATCAAAGTTATCAACCTAGACCCGTGATAGAGGGGAGAAAATCTTATTGCACAAAAGAAATGTATTCCAAAGGAAAGAGAACCAAATGTCAACCAACATGCTATCCTAGCCCCAAAATGCATCAAACCCCCAGTTTGGAAGCGGGGGGGATTTGTCTGAGGAAGTTGCAACATCACACTTATTTACGTTACTAATTTATTTTCCTGCTGATTTTTTCACCCCCGTTTTGAAAATGCCTTTTATAGCAAAAGTTTCATTATCTTGGTTTGGTTACAGACTTCCTCTAATACAGGTTTTGCAGAACTCTTCACCGCCACCACAAATAGTCTATTAGCACTGCCCCAAGAGCTGTTTTAGGATGAGTGAAGAGATGTAGCTGGGTTGGGTGGGAACAGCTTTATGTTGCTTTGAGCAAGCAGGCTATAGGTAATTTTCATCTACGCAGATGGTGAAGGTGCTTGTCATTTGCATTGTGTGAAGACATCCTCAAAGGCAGTGATAAACTTCATAAAATAGGTAAGATTATAGACTTTTCTTTACTATCTCATTCTCAAAAAAGCCTAACCAAAAGTTAGCAATGTGTCAGATGGGCTTGAACTTACTTGGTGTTGAAAGAGAAGTATGGTGTATGTCAAAACACTAAGCAAGCATTCACCAATAAATAGCACATTGTGACTACTCGCTGGAGATGCTAAGTTGCCTCTCGTGCTAATATAGATTACTTCTGATAAAAGTAGATAAAATCACTTTCCATAAACAATACATAGCCCTTCTGGCCATGATACAGGTTTCTCCAAATAACCTGATTACAGTATTATACCCAGGACAGTAGCAGGTTGAAACAGATGGGCTGTCAACTACAGTACCTGGAAGAGTCTGGCCAGGTGTTTTTTCTTGGATGCAATCAGGGGAAGCAAAATGTGATGCTGTTGTGCTGGCAAAAAGGCCCCCTACCTGCAGCCAGCTCAGAAAGGTATATATACATTTCACCGTCTAGGCACTGCTGCTGGTGAACCTGTGGCGTGACTTTTATATCTTTTTAAAGATCTCAAAACAGTACATAAAACATTGGAAGGGAATCAGCACCCAATGGACAACTTTAGCACATTATTTTGGCCACTGTCCTGTACCGTGAACGAAGCTTAGCACCAGGAACAAGCAGCACTTAGTAGTGCATCCAAGCAAAAAATGGCACATGACCCATTCACCAAGAACCTCTCAGAAATGTGGAGCTAATCCCAATATTGAAGGTAGGTTGGAAGGTCCCCAAAACTGTTCACATACAATGCCTGAAATGCATTACTGAGAAGTGCAGTGTCACGGCAATTGTATTCTCAGCATCAGAATCTATACACCTACTTGCAAGTTTCACCGAGGTGTTGAAAGTGCCTTGGCTCCCCCACAAACCTGTTCAGTTAGGTGAGTGGTGAAGGCCTTTGTGGGTACAGCTGTCCATCTCTGGACTGCTGTCCCCAGAAATGCTTGGGTTGGTGCCCACACTTCTGTCCTTTTCCTGCCAAAAATGTTTTTTTTTAAGAACAAAATTGTCAGTCACTGATAACCATTAACTGAATCTATTTTTAGTCTACTTCTGTGATAGCCATCTGCTTTGATGTGTTGAATTGTGTTGATTGGTAGTGACACTGCCAGCATAATTGAAGAGCAGGATGCCAGCAAACATCTAACAAAGCCTGGAAAAACTGAAATGTAACACACCTTTGCACTCGGGGGAGTTCACAGTAGTTGAGGCTTTAGAGACTGGATCTGTCTTTATCAGCTGGTGAGGGAATGCTGTGGGTGCCCAAGTTCGGCACAGTCTCAAACCCGTACTTCTGCCGCAGATGCCCCAACACATACGGATACTGGAGATTTACATTTTACAACAAAACAAACTCAAAAAAACAGCAATGTCATCTTATGAGCCAAGAACTTCTCCAGTGTAGGCCTTATTAAAATATCACTGAAAAAAGAATGCCTGGCATCAATGTGTCTGGATAACACGCCAACACCAAAGAAGAACCAACTGAACAACAGTCTTGAAAATGCTTTATTGAACTGCGTGTCTTATTGTAATGTGCAGGTGTGTTTGAAAAGACTACAGCTTGAAAACTGGTTTTGAAAATCCTCAACAATTAAAAAAAAAATCCCTAGCTGGGTTAAACTCCCAAGATAACCAGAGGGCTGCTGTAAAATTCCCCCTTAGAACATTCTGTTGCAGAGACTAAAAAAAAGAAGAACCAAATCTAGTACTGCATTTTATATAGAAATAACTGGAGTCAGAAACTAAAAACCAGTGGGTGGGGCGTTTTCCCATTTTCGATGAGAATCTGTCCTTTTAAAACCCCACCATCCTGCTCAAGTCTGCAATTTAATTCTAAGATGCTTGCTATGTAGCAGAAGTGGAAAGGGTAGAGAGGGGAGATAGAGATGAAGAAAGTGAGAGAACCAGAGAGAAACATGATTATTGTCTAAGCCTAGTTTAGATTTAATCAGAAGCTGTGTGCAATTTTGTCTTTATAGTCTAACTTTACATTCCCTTCCCCACCACCCCAACCCCCCCAAAACAAAAAAACCCTCCTGTCCCTGCCTTGGGGCTATTATGAAAGTCTATGCACAAAAACACTGTACATTTTTATACATACAGGATTAATAGTATAGGCATGTAGGTGGCATGATTCAATTAAAAAGGCTTTTTACTTTTTTTATACCAGGAAAAAAAATCAAGAAATAATAAATAAAAAGGTGCTAGAATTAGCATTAAGAATGCAGTTGTAATATATTGACAAAAGTTTGGGAAGTCAACCTCCTCAAGCTCTCCTGTTGCTGACAAGTCTCTGCAAACTAGGTAGCAAATACATAAATAACTCAAAAACATATGATTGAGACTGTGAAGGTTTTTAAAACTAAGACAACATAATCCAGGTTAACTTTTGTTTTCTTTTAAGACAATGAGCAAATGAATAATCTACACCTGAATAAAACATGTTTTAACAGTTTGAAAATGGTTTTCTTTTAACAACCACAAAAAGGAAAAAAAAACTTTTAAACAAAGTTGAACAAGTATTTTGATTATAGGGCACACAAAAAGCCCCCTTTGCCAGAAGATTTTGGCAGTGGCCTTACTTTTGTGTCTCCTAGAGATGCATAAAAAGCAGGCTGAAACTCCACGTGGATGTGCGGTGGTTATAGAGAGCAACACAAGGGTCACACCGAGCAAAACGTCACACCCTGGAAACAAGCTGTCCCACTGCAGAGCTTGCATGATGTGCAAACGGCACATGTAATAAAAGTGGTTCAGACATACATTATTCAAAAGCTACTTGATGGCCACACAATGCTAAGTGAGCATTAACTTCTTTGCCTTGTAACCTTTGAATAATGGGAAAGCTTTTGGGGGAGGGAGAGGGAGTCGTTTATAGTTTTACTCCTTGTATTTAAATTTTTTTAAATGACAAGGTCACTAAAACTCATGCACGCTGCAAAAAACCTCATGCAGTAAAGGTAAACCATCCAAGCAGTTTTTATTCATTAATATTCATAAATACACACAGCAGCTTCATTAGAGATTTCATTTTTTTTTCCTCTTCAGTTTGAATGTGGAGTATTAGGAGAACCTTTTTGCATGTCAAAAAGTACAGGGCACAGAGGATTTCCCCTCTGATCTGCAACCTACATTTACCTGCTAGAAGTAAAAATTATTTTTAAGTGGAAATGATTATCATATATATCTTTCTCTCTTCCTTTGAATGTACACAATGTAACAAGAGTGACAGACCTGAAATTACAATCACCAAAACAAACCCAAGATAGTTGTTGTCCACTTTCATTGGCAAATACAGCACAGAGGACATTGTCTGCGAAGTGGGATGTCATCAAAGAGGAGGTGGAGGAGGCTCATTTCCTTTATTACTCTCTTTTAAATTTAGATTTTCTAAAGCAACATCTAAAGGCATAATATCTACACAGCCCATAGCACCAAAATCGGCAACCTCCCCACGCTCGTCCTCATCAGAGGAGGAGCTTTCTTCCCGCATTAAAGTGGACAGCAGAAGCTCTTGAACAAACAGGCTGCGGTCAGCTCGCTCACTCTCCATTGACTGACGCTCTACTTCAGACATCTTGGGATCGTTCAACCTGCACAAGAAGGGGAGACAAAACAGGATATAGCTGAAAATTCTGAGGCTTGGGAACACTGTACACACCAAGTGTCTAATAATCTACAGGATCATGAAAAGACCTGTGGATGTCTTGGGTTCAGAAAAGATGCATCTGATTTATTTCTACACTAGGAAAGAGATGATCAGGGACTGCCAGTGATCACTCCTTGCTTATATCCAATACCCTGAGTCCCTAGCGCCAGCACTCTTAACTGCTCCAGTGCTGCTTCTATGGAACCCATTCAGTTCTCCTGAAAAATTCTCGGTTCACCGCAGGGTAATACAACTTTAGCAAACCTGCATAGTAACTGGAGAGATTACTGCTCTCATAGTTGAATGTATGCTGCACACGCCATTCAACTTTCCCATCTTCTGCTATCAGATAGTTTGCCACCTTGGTACTTTTTGTGTGAAAATGGAACAAAATGGAGGGTTGCTGTGACATTCTGCTACAAAGGGAGGACCCCAGGAACCTATTCAGGAGATGAGATTAAAATCTATTTCCCAGGAATCTTCACGCAGGGATTATTCTGACCCAAAGATGGTACTGGGTATCTTTTAGAATTTATCTGATCAAAAGTATAAAAGTTGCCGAGATGTAAGCAAAGAAGGAGAAGACCTTTTTAAATGAAGGAATCACAACAAACGAGATGTTTAAAACAAGGTTCCTTCTCTATTTTTTTTAAAGAAGGCATTCCCTTAAGATTAAATTGAGGAAGGAAGAATAATCTTACAGAGGAAGCAAGCAAGGCAAAGTTGAAGGGCCAAACTGAAGGGGCCAAGATACTGAGGCCAATATGAGTTAGTGGGAAAGTGGCTTAAGAATTCTCTTTTCAAATTTGTGGCTAAGTTTTTCAAAATATGGCAACTGTGTATATCTGTGTAGATTTGAAAGGCCCATGCCGTGGTACAGTGGTGCCTCGCAAGACGAAATTAATTTGTTCCGCGAGTCTCTTCGTATTGCGGTTTTTTCGTCTTGCGAAGCACGGCTATTAGCGGCTTAGCGGCTTAGCGCTATTAGCGGCTTAGCGGCTTAGAAAAAGGGGAAAAAAGGAAAAAAACTCGCAAGAACTTGCAAGACGTTTCGTCTTGCGAAGCAAGCCCATAGGGAAATTCGTCTTGCGAAGCACCTCAAAAGACGGAAAACTCTTTCGTCTAGCGAGTTTTTCGTCTTGCGAGGCATTCGTCTTGCGGGGCACCACTGTATTTTACTCCACTGGGGTTACCTAAGACTTCTAATGGTACAAAAGCAGGCTGTTGGGAGACATTGTGCAGACAGTGGAAGCTGCTAATCACATGTAGTGGGCACACGAGGCACGCAGATGATGATTAGTCTCAGTTCTACCGGATCTAACTTTCCTTTTAGGCTTTATAAACTATTTCAAAGTTAGCATATAATGTAAATTGTGACAGTAAAAAGTTGGCCATAGCTTGAAACTGACAACACACTCAGTCTCCTTCAGTAAAATAATGTCTTTGGAAGATGTCAGAAGAGATGAAAATGATTTTAAAATAACATATGTAAAATATTTTAATCAGTCTACAATGGAGGGCCATTATTAATTGGTTCCATTTTGTTCTATATTATGAGTTCTCATAGAGATTTTGTTTAAAGAGAATTAAAGAGGAATTAAAGAGAAATATCTGATGAATCCATTACTATCTCGGTATTTCTACTTTACAACAGATACCATTTTTGTAATGTGTAGATTTGAGAATATATGAAGGATTTAATTTGTAATGTATTTTGAATCATAAAAAAATTAAAATATGCCAGCATCTTGGAATTCAGAGTTAAACATAATGAATTGCAGCTACACATAACAGCACTGTATTAAACGGCCCTCAGATTGCTCAGTAATTTTCTTGATTTTTCCAGGAATGCGAATTGCAAGAAAAACTTGTATTCAACGCCTACTTCTAAATTACAGTTTGAGCCACTTTAAAACTCTATCCCCTTCTCTGCCCTTTGCCACTTAAGCCAACAATCTCTTTTTAGTAGATACAAGCAGTAACAGAAAAGGCACAAAAGTTTACGTGTGCTTGGCTGCAGATAATGACTGCTGAAGGAGGTGGCTAAAAAGCAGTTTGTGGGGAGGAGGAAGATGCCATCAAAATACACAAATTTCAAAAGCGGGGCTGAATTCCTGGAGTGATTCAGAACCAATAATTACAATTCCGACCCTCTAGAACGAGTTACCTTGTAAGGAGGAACTGAGAGTTTTGGATAGCCTGCTGACTGTTTTCTGTGTTGGATGTGTTGGTTGTTGCTGTGGATTGTGTTATAGTGGTGGTGACGCCGCTAGTGTTGGCGCGCCTTGTCGCGTTACGTGCAGTCTCCAGTTGTTGCCGTGCCGCCTGTGCATGCTGCCGTTCTAACTGCAGTTGCATCTGCAGTTGCTGCAACTGAGACGCGGAAGGGCCAGAGGAATTGAGCTGTCCCCCTGCAGAACGCCTCACGCCGGACAACTGAGATAAAAGCTCTGCCAATATAAAAAAAGGATTCGGGAAGTAAGAGTGGACTCTAACATAACCACACAGTCCTCTGCCACTACCACCTCACTCTCCCACAGTATCTATTCCATAAGCTTCCCATTTTGTTACTACAGGGTAAAACGGGTGAAGGTATACTCATAGTCCCTAAAATGCAGCCCCAATGATCTCCTACCCTGACACATCATTAGTGTTTTAACAACACAGTAGTACATTCAACAAGCCGTGAAGATACTTTGAAGCGGCTGGAATTATTGCTCAGAGCAGTTCCTTAAAACTCTCTCAGCCAGCTCAAATAGTTCATCATTGCAGCAACTTCTTAAAAATATAAACATCCATGTGGATGTTTAAAGCTCTGATTCACTGAAGACTATTCTAGAGGGAAGAGAGATAAAATCTAACAACAGATATTCCTGCTTTTGGGGGGGGGGGGGGGCGAGGTGGAAGAATTTAAATCATGCAAGTGCACAAAAATACAAAGGGATATGTAAATATTCACAAATCTTACCAGCTATAGGATCCATGGCTTCCCTATTGCTTGGAGAATATGAACTCTGCGAAGATGAAAAACCACCAGTGGAACTGCTAGTAAAGTGCATGTTGGATCTACGTGCGCGAGGGCCACCCAAACCCCGGCCTGGGTGAAACATTCTACGTACATGCCGAACACCACTGGATTCGTCGTAAGCAATGAGTTAAGGGAAGGAAAGTGTCAACACGCAAACAGGAACGCCTTAGCCACTAAGACAATGGACTTGTAAAGAACAGGAGCAAAGCTTCCTTCTTAGTTTAGAGGAGAAATGGCCACAATTCAAGGCTAGCCAGCCCTCCAAGGCCCGTGCACTACACTCACCAGGCATCCATACTGTATGCAAACACACCTCCCCGCCCCAGCTCTTGTTAATGGGAACACACCACTCTCGTGGCCAGCGCTGGGCTGAGAGCCCTAAATCTCTCCTCCCAAGCCTAGGGCTGCAATCATGGCATCTGAAGAGCAGACACAGCAATTTCCCTCCCCATTGCATGACTCGCATGGGAGAAATGGAACACCAGACTTGGTGAAAGGGCCCAATTATTCGACACAATTATGGCCACATAAAGCAGATGCACTGAGTATGCAGACTCTGCTTAGTGTGCCGCTGGCATCCCAAATGTGTTGAATTTGGGGTGCGCTGCTCTGCTAGAGGCATGCTCCAGCTTGCCTGCCCCCAATGCTATAATACAGTGGTTCCCAATTAGCTATGTATCGTGGATTTCTTGTTATTCAAAAGTCAAGCCATGGACGCTCCCTGCTTTGGAAAATTTTGATTATCTCCAAGGTAGTTTTTGTTATGTGAATGGTGCCACTGACCCCCTGGGTGGGTTAGGCAATTCCCAATTGGGAACCACTGCTATTTTGTGTCTTCTCAAGCTTAGCGTGGTGTGAACCAAGCACAACCCCAGTAACTAGCAAGGTCATAAAAAACAGTTACATTTCTATCTTCAGATCCCCTTATCTAAAAAAATCACACTGGGTGTATTAAAAACAATTTTGCACAATATTAGCATTATAGATGCAAAGAGCAGGGCAATGCGCAGCAAATGCCAAATCCAGAGGAAGAACTGTGAGGGGAGAAAGACTTTGTTTGCTATCAGGGGGTGGCTAGTTTCACCCGCGTTGCCCCAGTTCCAGCCCAAGGAACCTTCAGAAGGGAGTTGCTCCCCTGGGCATTATGGGTATGTGTATTCTAATGAGCTGAATACAGTAAAAGATTATCAGTCATGGGGAGTGGGGAGTGTGTATTTGTTAAATCATATACTTTTGCATTAATTGTGATGTTTACCTTATTTTTTTAGTTGTTGCTTTGTTAATAATGTTTTATAGATTGTAATTGTTTCACCGAGGATCTGTAAATTATTCTATATCATCTGTGCTGTATTTGTGATGTTCTGTCATGTTATTGTCATTTATTGTTTGTAAGCCGCTTTGGGATATATCTGAATGAAAAGCGGCATAGAACTATAACAAAGCAAATCAAGAAAATACAGTCTCAGAGGCAACATGCCAACGGAATTACAAGCTACAGGAATGTATTCTTCTGAACTCTTTCTTGGAGCATTCCCAAAGCTTGAGGAGAGGTTACTTGCTCAGACAGAACGTATTTTCTTTCAAATCTTTCCTCAAAAGAAAGGAAAATAAATCCTATCAGTTTATACTAGCCAATAGTGGTGCAATTAACATGAAGTGCTCCAAGCAGAGTATAGCTTATCTAGCTATTCAAAGAAAACTATGTAACACGCTAACAAAAGCACCTATTTCAGAATCAACATGGGTGGCTTTTAGCATAGAAGGCAAAAATTCTTCAGTTGCTTCTTCTTGACTTAGGCAAGGATATTAAATCTCTTGGAGCTCTATGTTCCAGTGTAAGATGAGCTGCAAAGTCATCCGTAACATGATTGGGATCTCCTCCTGGTAATGCTGCACATATCGGACAAATCTGTAATGACAGAAGAAAGAAAGGCCATATGAGCAAGTGTCTTCCAGGCCAAAAAAAAATTGACCAACACACTGAACAGAAACTACTCTCTCATGCTGAGAAAATAGCAGCCCTTGTACAACTCACCCTTCAGTTCATAACGATTCTCAAGACCAGCCTTCCAAATAATCAGGAAGTCAGTGAAAGCCCCCAACCAGATTCATTCACCTGATTGTCACCTGAGCACTGCTCCCCTCCTTGCTGCCAGTACAAACAGGAAGGAGCTGCTATCATACAAACAGGTACAGCCCTGTGCCTTTTATGCTCCTGGACAGGGAAGAGCCAAGATGAGCAACTGTCTTTGGTACTTCATAGTTTCTTCCCATACCACGGCTCTTAAAGCAACTGCTTCTTCTCTGACTCCCCTAGACGTAACACGGAGGACTTTGTGTCTAAAAGAAACCAAAAGAGCAGGCAGCTTCCATGGCACTGCTATGGAGACAGAGTGTGGGCTGGTATATTCTTCCTTGCTAGAGAGGAAGCAGTTCATCAGCTCCACCTAGTTTATCCTGGCAAACTCCAGATGAGGGGGCTTGCTTGGACTGATTCTCTAGCCATCTCTCCCCAACAGAACTGCTTTTTGTCCCTAAAACTCTGCTACCAAGAAAGGGAAGGAAAGAAATATAGGGTCAGTCCAGGCAACTGGGGCACATCCTTCCAAACAGAATTCTGTTTTTTATTTTTTAATAAAAATTTTATTAGGTTTTCACATTTTATACACACACACACAACAAAAACAAAAACAAAACATATATAATTTCATACTCTTACTTTCTTTACCCTCTTTCCTTGACTTCCCCCACCCCCTCTTCATACATCCCAATTCCAATAATTAATTCAGCAAGTTCTTATCTCTCATCTTTAACATATTATTATTATTTTTAAAACTTAACTCTTTTTACTTATCCACATTTAACGTATCCAATTCTCTTATAAACATTAAATCTTTTTTCTAAGGTCGACCTAATTTCTCTCCCACGAATTTCTCCCTTTATATTTTAATTAATTATATGTCATAATGGCCAAATACAAAAATCATAAAATTTTAAAATTCTGTTCTCCCCTCCCTCCCTACCCCGGTTTCCATCCCTTATGTCCACAGAAACAGTTCCTAGCCCGGATTCCTCACATCCGAGGCCTTCAAGTCTCTGTCAGTCTCTCTCCGCCGATTTTGTTGGTAACCCTTTTTGTTGGTCCTCAGGTCTCGAAGGAGTTCAGTCGCGGTCACACCAAGTTTTCTTCCATCCAAAATACTTAAAAGCAGTTGCTGCAAAAGGTCAGCTGCTCTCCCATACTCAAAGAGGAAGTCCCAATCATATTTCTTTATTCTTTTAAGTTCCAGTATTCCAGGTACTCCAGGGACTTCCTCCTTCATCTTTCTCATCTTTCGCAGATTTGTAATCCGAAGATCTTCTTCTTTATTTCCTGACAATATAGGCTTCTGATTGGTATTTTCCTTTTCCGCTCCTTCTTTCCTCTCCACCTGTTCCAAAAATGTCTCTTCTGGTTCAGCTGCAGATTTCTTATTAGTCAAATCCTTTATGCATTCAGCAGAGTTGTTTGTTTTAGAATTCAAGGTCATAAGTTCTTTGTTCATAGCCGTACTCTGCTCTTGCAGGATTCCCACGAGAAAAAACATTTTTTCTATCTCTGCCAGTAATTTTCCCTCTGCAGCCATTGTAATGTCTCTAGTTCCCCCTAGGGGGATTCCAATTACTTGATAGTCCTTTTCCAACAGTCCATTACTTATTGTTTATAGCTACGTTGTTTCCAACCACCTCAGTTCAAATGCAACACTTTTAATTCAGAGAGTTATTAAGTAACAAAGTTCTTAACTTTAACCGCCCGTTTGACAGCTCCTTTGACAGCTGTCAAACTCCTTATTCTTTTTCCTCCGGCTTACGCACAGGACACTCCCGGGTTCGGGGGGGGGGGGTTTACACAAAAGCTTCCAAAATTCCTCACTTTTTCTCCAGCACAAAGACTTCTTCTGTCAAATTCACTGAAGTATCTTTTATCTGACACCAAAAACAATACTCTCCACCTTGGTTCTCCAATCCTTGCTTTAGATCGTTTGTAGGTAGGGGGGGTGCGGACTTCCCTTTAGCACATCCCCCGATTGTACCAAATTCAAAGGTATAAATTTTAAAGTCCAGATTCCAATCTACTCACGGGTTGTTTATTTTACAGTCCGAATTTTGGGGAAAAAGTCAGCGCTCTCTGGCCATGGCTCGCGGCTACGCTCCACTGAAGTAGCGGTCTACTCACAGCACCACGCCGCTCCCCGTACCCTCTCCGTAGCCTTTAAAAAGGCTCTTCGTGGGTCAGGGAAGGCGCTTAAAGGTGCCCGCCGAGTCACCAAGTCCGCAGGCTTCCGCGCCTGCGGTTTCTAAGGGTCCCCGCGTCGCCGGCGTGGTAAGACCCGTCCTCAGCAGAGCCGATTCCCTCCGGAGCTCGGAGGGAATCCGCCATTAATCCGATCGCGCTAACCCGGAAGTCCCAAACAGAATTCTGTATGAGAGAGCTCCATTCTGGAGGTTTGCACTTGCCCCGCCCTCCCACTCCTCTCTAGAAAGGCAGAGAAACAGAAAGCCTAGTAAGCAGCCTTGAAAGCAGAGGATCTTCATTCTGGAGGCAGCACACAGAAGCTGTTTCTCCTTTCCAGGAGATGAGGACAAAAGCAGATCACCTACCACTTATACTAGTATTACAGGACAATACTAAACACAGGGCTGTCTTGTCTGAAAACAATTATTACCCCAGCCAAGAGGTTATTTTCAAGCCAGATAAAAGTACTGAAAGTAGGACTTGTGCAAAAAGCAAACAAAACCACGAAGCAGATGCAACATCAAATATATTTCCCAGATGGATAAATGGGTGTTTACCACGAGTGTCCATTTGTTAAAAGATTTAGTTCTGTTTTAAAGGCATCTGTTCTTTTTTGTGTTTTTAACTGTTTTTAATTATCCTATGTGCAAATTGCCTTGATTCAGTGGTTCAAAAGGCAATACATAAAACAACTGTAATAATAATTAGAAACATGGCACACAGCAGCCACTTTACACAGAAAACAAACGATTACAAAGGGAAGATTTAACAGCACTTGTGTTTCAATAAATATGAGAGATTTGATTTAGCTCAATCATTTTACTAAAGGGACGGGAAACAACTTCAGACATGTCTCCATACTTTTAAACTTGCTGTGTCTTCTTTTGCCATTCTGTTTTCAATAATGAGAAATAAAATGAACACAAAATGCAGACTTATCTGACTATGCAAAAACATGCACTGACACATACGAAGTTTTGCTTCCCAATAATTCTTCCATCCCTTTATGCAGAGTCTCTTTAAACCCAAGTATTTTTATAAATGACAGATAATCCTGTGTGAATTTATCCAGGAGACCAAAACATACAAGACTTCAAAGCTTTTCTGTGCCACACCTATTGGTGCATCAAATCTGATGAATACAATTTTAAATAAATCTATATACAAGTTCTGATTTTGTTAGGCAGTGCTCAGGCACCTTTGCCCCTTCCAGTCTTCTCCTTTGCTGTTACCTGAACTGCCTTTGCTAAGTCACCAGTTTGGAGCACGGGGGGAAAACCTTAAGAGCTGCCTGCAAGCAACCTGCCACATTTGCAGAGACAGAGAGACTTCTAAGTGAATGAGACAGGATTATGGATCCTCTGATTACTTCTGGAATAAGCCTAACCTCCCTACGGCATTGCACAGAAAACTCTCAAGAGCAATGCCTGGGATACCAGGAAGAATGGAGCACTTTGCTAAGCACTATCATCACCATTCAGACTGGTATAGTATTTCACATCTATGAAACATTACTGCCACCCTGTGGAATCAATCCTAACTAAGTTACAGGCTGAATTGTAAGATCAGTAGTGCTGCAAGGTTTAATTGGTAGATTAGTCAATGAAAGCTTGAACTCTGAGTATTAACTGAGCCTTTCAAGAAGGTATACAAACACCTCAACTGCAGAAAGGTGTGCTTGGTTACATATTTGGAACGCCTCGCTATAAGGACAATAATGGAACAGATGTTCTTCGTCCAGTATTTCAAGCCAGCATATGGAGGTTTTGATAATGTGCATATTTAGTTACACATAATCAATTAAAAGGAAAATGATGAATCAGCTGAACATTCTTTAACTGAAAACTAGCAAATTTCAGCACCAAATTTCTTATTTAAACCTGCACTTGGAAGCAAAATTTGTTTTATTCTCCAACCACTAAACTGTCCACAAGCTGATGGACTCAGAATATGCTGATTCAATGACAACACTATATAGGTATTTTTACCTAGGTAAAAGTGAAACTGCACCCTACTAAGCTCAAGCCTGCGATGTTAACAAAAGAACAGGGATCTTACTGTAACCAAAGCATAGAAAATGAGAGAACCAGGTTTCCTCTGATGCCCCCCCTCCCAAAAGAAATCACAACCCAAATATTTTTGAATATTCTCCCATGCATGTTATCCTCTGAAAGCTAGCATATTGCATAGTTAAAGAGTATGAGCTACAAGCTAGCAAGTCTCTGGCTCAAATGAGCTTCATGGGCAGCCTCTGGAAATGCATGGATAGTAATACTGGTCTACCTTAAAGGGTAGTTGTAAGGATTATTGAGATAAAGTACTTGAAGGTCTCTGAACACCCTAAAGATAGATATTTGGCTGAAGAGCCTGCTGTATCAGGCCAGTGGCCCATCTAATCCAGCATCCTGTTCTCACAGTGGCCGAACTCATGCCGAAATCAGCCAGCAGGATTCAAGCACAAGAGCACTCTCCCCTCCTGTGGTTTCCAGAAGCTGATATTCAAAAGCTCTGCTGCCTCCAGCTATGGAGGTAGACCATAGCTATCCTGGCTACTAGCCCTCAATAGCCCTCTGCTCCATGAATTTGCTTGATTCTCTTTTAAAGCATTTTGGTCACACTTTTCCTCCAAGTGTAAATAAGAGGCCTTGCATTCAGAATGGAGAAAGGGCAACTGCATTTGCTCAGATATGGCACAAAGCATTCTCAAGGTAAAGTCTGTATTATTTTCCATGGGAGGATTTTCCATGGGAAGCAGGGCCAGAAGAGAAAACCTGAAAATAAAATTGTCAATGGGGGAAAAAAGACATTGGTAAGTGATCTCCTGCAACTTTTAATATTAAATTAGTATTCATTCATTGTAACTAATTTTCTATTTTAAAAAACCCCCACGATAGGCAAAAATTTCAAGTTATTGTTGGTGTTATTCAGAAGCAAGGCAGACTGTGCTTACCACTTCTGTTGATGTTTCTGCATGTTCTGAAGTAACGTGTTCTTGAAGAGATGTTTCCGTATACCCCATTTTTCCACAATAAGGACAAGTAAAAGACTGTGGCTGCTCTACAGAGAAAGCTTCTCCACCATAGTACAAATCTGGGGGGGAAATAAGATATGTGAGAATTCCATTCATAAAAAATGATCATGGTTACAAATATAGGACACACCAAACTTAGCTCAAACATACAGTCTAATGTACAATTCAATTAAGAAGAGTTGCATCCAACTAATTCACAGTATGTGTGGAACTTCCATGAGTACAACACAACTTTTCCTCTCTTTCTTCCCCCTGCAGCCCCCAAATTTGCTTTGGGTTTGCCCCCAACTCTCCAGAGCAGATTTTGGGGATGCGGAAGTTCTACTGTGTTTACACAAGTTGTTCTGCACACCCAATCGAACACAATTAATCATCTCTCACAATACAGGATTTTCGTTTTGTGTTTTGTTAGCCACATAATCTATTATTATTATTATTATTATTATTATTATTATTATTCAGAATTGAGAAAGAATCTACAAGGCTAATGGCATTTCCCTACACAAAGTAATCCTAATAATACTATGCTTAGAAGTGCTAAGTGTGCTAATATTTTCACACCTGAAAACAAACCAGTGTCAACAACCACTGAGGCATCTTACAGAATAATATACATCATTAGTTCTTTAAACAAGAAAAGCTCAAACACCAGATCCAGTTTTCCTCTGCTGCATTTGTAGCTGGTAGGAGTTTATACACCTGGACTCACAAGAAAGTGGTCACAAAGCTAAGCAACCCCAAACAAATATACAAGCAGAAGCACAAACTGCTGCTCTCCACCACCACAACTGTAGAATGGCAATAAAGCCTTACTTGACATGTGTTTATGCAAGGAAAATGCTATCTCCCCATTGAAAGCAGAAGCATTTTCTTTGTTCCCACAGAAGTCCCACAATGAAATGAATATACCATGAGTAGCAGCAGCAGCAACAGCAGCAGTGCACTTGGCAGACTGGACTCAGCCAGTAGAGCAGGAGAACTGATCCCAGGGTTGTTGGTTATTAAAGATTCCTGCATTGCAGGGGGCTGGACTAGATGACCCTGGTGATCCCTTCCGATTCGACGATAATGAGAGACATAACCTCTACTAGAAATATGTGCTGCCTCCCTGAAAAAACTCCCACCCATTCCCCATGTCTTAACTATGCTGAAGGAATCTGTCAGCACTAACATTAAACTTGGTTACAACTAACCAACAATTCCCTTAAACCAGAATCTGAAACCAAGATTAACATCCACCAAACTGTTTAACTGCAGTCCAGGGGAAAGGTTTACTTCAGGAATGAGACAGGCTGCAGGGACAGAATGCAGGTCCCAGAGGTTGGATTCTGATTTGCTGACCCCTCTTCTCAACAGGGAAGAAATGTTATGACTGCACAATGCAAACATTAAAGCAACACGGAACGCTTGAGGCTGGATAATCCCACTCTCCCCGCAGTGAAAGTTACTCCAATACAAGAAAGGTTGGGTAAAAGATCCAAGTACAGCTATTCATACAATACAAAAAATATCCTTGAATGCTGTTGTACATACCAAGCTATGAAAATTCACAAAGGATGCTTATGTGAACTTGAAGAAGAGCATGAACATCACTCGGGAATACAGACTGCTACCTGGTCCCACAGAAACCAACAGAAATAGGACAGTACTTAAGAAAGCTTGCTCTGCATAGCTCTACTCTAGCACTTAAGCAGATTTTAATGAGGCCACATAAGTGACATTAATACGGTTTTCAAGTGAGTTCTAATGAATATCCCAGAAAACTATATCCATGGCAATAAGCTAACAAGCTCCCTACGCCACCTTGTAGTCAACCAATATTTTCTTAAATGAAAATCTACTGAAGAACCATCACTTTTTGTAACAGAGTGGTACCTCAGGTTACATAGGCTTCAGGTTACATAGGCTTCAGGTTACAGACTCCGCTAACCCAGAAATAGTACCTCGGGTTAAGAACTTTGCTTCAGGATGAGAACAGAAATTGTGCTCTGGCGGCACGGCAGCAGTGGGAGGCCCCATTAGCTAAAGTGGTGCTTCAGGTTAAGAACAGTTTCAGGTTAAGAACGGACCTCCGGAACGAATTAAGTACTTAACCCGAGGTACCACTGTACATGTGTTTCTCACTATAAAAGATTTTAATCTCTTTAGGAGCACGAAGAGTTTTTAAGAGTACACGTAGCCTCCCAATCAGTTTTGGTCTGCAGAGCAAAGCTTTTGGTACCATTACCGCTGTTTCTGTAAACGATGTTCTGGTTTAGCTATTTGCAACAGTCATCCCAGACACTAGCCAGAAACCTCTGGAATCCATGTCCGAATAGGGCAAATCTTAAGTTTCGCACTGCAATCCAGGCATCACAATGTATCTGTAAGACCATAGATAAAGCTAGTGGTGGTTTGTGGTTTTGACGGGTGGGGAGTGGTGTTCTCCTGACAGCAGCACGGTGCTTGCCAGCAGAGCTCCAGGCTGAAGCAGTCAACCCTGCAGGTGAATCCATTTGCTGAGGCACTTAACTGCTGGCTTTGATGGACCTGTTCCATTTTATGCTATTGGTTTTCATTTGATGCTTATTCATATTGTTTTATTTTTCTTTCGCAAGCAGCTCTGAGAACCCATATTTAAAAGTGGGATAGAAGTCTTCTATATTCTAGACCCTACTATCATAATAAAGGTTGTTTCATCAGAGAGAAGGAAATGCAAAGAATCAGTTCTGGGTTGCAGTTATGGGGGAAATTAGCAACATTATTGGTAACGTAGTCCAGCCAGTTCAAACTCGGTACCTCCTCTCTACATTTTAAAGCAACAACTCTTCAGCAACATTAAAACCATTTGTCCTTTATCTGGTAGCGGAAACCTGCCCTGCTGTGGGCCCAGGGATGGAAAGATGGTTTCAAATTTTACAATCAATAACTGGCTCAAAAGGGTTGTACATGCTGCAGTCATGGAAAAAATTGCTCATCAGCGGTGTAAGCTGCAGGAAAATGCAGAGCCTGAGGATTATGCGGATATTTGTTGTAATTTTATTACATATCTCAGAATCGCCCAAGCTCAATATAGTACCCACAAATTATTTATCCGAAAGTAGTTTTAGTATTTTCCCCATTTGTTTACCTTACCCATGACTTACCCCAATTTTTCTTTCTTAGTTAGAATCTGTTAACGTTCTTTCATTATTTTAATCTAAATGTGCATTTATATATATAAAAATGGTGCCATTATTTTCTTTTATATATCCAAGATGTGTACTGTTGTTTTGTTCTTTTCTTTTTAAAAAAACACATGCTTACCCACTGAATTAAAAATAAACAATTTTTTAAAAGGGTTGGTTCATCAAAGAGAAGGAAATGCAAAGAGCCGCCTGTCCCTTTGTGTTTATGAATTGTTCCTGCTCCTCACTCCTGAATCTTCTTTTAAAATGAAATGCAAAGCAGAATGATATGCCAATAATAGCGAGAAAGGCCCAGTATACTCAGGTCTTCCAGTGACACATGTCTGAACAAAATGTAACATGGGAAAAATTATAAGCCACAGTAGACATTAGTCACATTTCACAAAGTGAAACTTGGCCCCCTCATTTTCTGCAAGAAGTCTGGAGCTCCAGAAGTCCTTTTCTACACTACAGCAAACAAACCAGAAAGCAGAACAGGATATGAGCTGGTCTGTAAACAGCAAGTTAGTTCCACTCAGGCCTGATTCATAACTCATCTCTCCCCTTGTGCTTCTGATGCACAGCGCTGCAGAAGCAGCACAGTTCTTCTCAACGCACAGTCCGGCACAATCACACCCCTCTGCTGGTTGTGCATATAGCTACCATCAGTAATCTATGTCCTGTGCAGACTCTTCTATAATAAAAGGCACCATACCAACGATACACTTCCCTGTACTGGCACGGGTTGTGGCGATTTACTATGCATACCATCCTATCCATGAAGGGAGGCAATTACAGATATTCCATGACTGGAACCCTGACATGCAACCACCACCACACTTCCAGGATGAACCCATTTTCTTGAAATAAACACATCTGAGCCTTTAGATTTTCCCTCGACCCCATCTTATCCTTGCAACAAGCTGTGAAGTAGCCAATGAGTTTGATGGTGCAGTGGAAACTTGGACCTGGGTCTCCCCAGTTCCCTGCTTGACACCACACAGGCTCTTTCACAGATCCTCTTCTCCCAAAGATTTCACAGAAAGCCTGGCTGAGAAATGGACAGGCAGAAGGGAGGGAATAAATTGCGGGAAATTTCTGACTGGACTTCCTGCAACTCCACTCGGAGAATAGGGACAGGACAAGCTAAGGGCTGTATGTTGAACCTGGAATACAGCAGACAAACATAATTCATAAGTGGATGAGGAGGAAACACTGTAATGTGTGAATGAAGAAACTGCAGCTCTCCTATTTTTGTCAAACCACCAAACAAGCTTGAGAGGAGGCAGGTAAACCACACTATAAACAAACCTGTACTTGATAGACTTACAACCACATACCCTGGAAGCAGTATTCCGCTAAATATAGGCTCTGGTACTTGTCTGGAGAGCTAATATGCCCCCCCCCATTTGAATACCACTTCAAAACAAAATATTGGCCTCAAAGAAGTCTTATCTCAGGCTGAAGAACGGAGTTTAAAATGCTTCAGACAAGTAAATTTTGATCATAGGTATTAAAAATAACTTTTCAACAATGATAAAGTCATAGAACCTCAAGGTAAGAGAGGTCTATAAAATTAGTAAAAGAGAACCTGCTTACATCACTGGAAGGTATTTTATAGCTACACTCCCATAGCACCATTACAACCCAGGTAGCGGTATGTCCCAAGGAGATACAAGAAATGAGTAAGGTGCACTGAAGCTACAGAGGCTGCCCAAACCTGTAGTATGTCTAGCAAGGCAAAATTACATGGTTTAAGCAAGTGATTATGTTATGTATCAAAGTCAAAAGGTGTAGTGCAGTGGCTACAGCAGTTCTTCCGAGAGAGAGAGGGGGGGAGAGAGAGAGAGAGAGAGAGAACAAGAAACAGTTACAAATTAGACATCTAATTCCATTTTGGTGGTCAAAACATACACCAGCTGAGCCAACACATGTTTTGACCACCAAAATGGAACAACTTGTTGTTTTTGATGGAATGCTGGCCACTTTTACTCTGCTCTGATTACGCTGTGGGCTTTTCATATATATGTTATTGGAATTTAATATTTGAAGTTCTGTACCACTAAAATGAGAATAGCCATATTGCACAGGTTTATATCTTCGGTTTTCTGGGGAAAGGTAGCAATTCATTTTTGAAATTTTTTCTCTCGCTCTCACATCTCCCTACACTTTGAATTCTGTATCTACAATTTGCATTCTACTTCCACTTGCCACACTACTACTTCCTCTTGAAAGGCTAAGGAATTAACTTCACTTGTTTTTCCTTCTAATTCCGGGTTCAACAAAATAGAACAAAACAAAACAAAACACTGATGAACAGCAACAATAAAAAGTAATTAACCTGTATTTGATTATTCATGTTTATGAAAATTCATGTGCTTTTAAAATAATTGAATATCCCTTCCCATCTTCCTGTTTCTTCTTATACACAAAACCCAATTCTAGGCAAGTTGACTCAGAAGTCTCACCTAGTTCGGTTAGGCTTAACTCCCAAGTAAACATCGATTGGATGGGAGGCTAAAAATCATAAAGTGTCAGCAAGGGGCTTAACTTTTTTTAATTCCCTGTGCAGTGCTTGTTTGAATAGTGCTCATATTAAATGCAATCAAAACTAAATGAAGAAAAATAAAAGCAAAACAAAAGAATGAATACATATGCCATCTGAAAAGAGCAAGGTTAGTTTGGGAAACATCCTAAGTTATATAAAAATGACGATATATGTATTGTGACCAAAATAAAAAGCAAGAATAACTTACCAAAATCTACCCTTGTTAGTATGCACTGCATTGGATGGTCAGTTGTATGCCTTGTCGTCGTTGCACCACTTTCATAACAAGATGCACACAGATCGTAATCGTAGCAAATTAAACACTTGTATCTGCGACCTCGAAAATTTCCTTTTAAACATGCATCGCAGCTGACACCTACAAACAAAAAGAAATGGTTATTAACTATACATTATACTATATTTAAATGTAAAATAGTGAACCTAGTAATACCTACAACTTTTAAAATTAATTTAACTCCACTGTTAAGTGTTTCATGTTAGTCACATAGTTTCTATTGGGAAAGAAAGGTGGGCTATAAACTGGATGAACAAACAACAAATTTGGGTGTAGTTATTGCAGTTATGTGAAAGAAACCCATTTGGGTTGCTTAGTGAATATCTTCTTAATTAACCCTGAAAACAAGAACTCAAAGTATGAAAATCGCTGGGTATCATTAACATACTAATTGTAGCACGCTTGAAGAGCTGTGTAGATAAATATCTGTGCTTCCAATGGTAGTCACCTAAAAGTTAATGGTAACTTTGAGTTTAACTATAACTACTATTGTGTCCACTTCAGTTGACTTGCAATGTGTTAATTCAGAAGAATGGTCAATAACAAAATGAAATAATGAGTTTCTAAAAGGAGGAACTTTTCAACAGAAGAATATGGTAGAAGGAAATTTTCAGCTCCAGATCTTTCATCTGACACAACCACACAACCTCTCTATTAGTCCTTGTTACCAAAGTAGCAACAAGTTATTCTTCTGTCAACATTTGTCAGATAAAACACAGAAAAATCATTCATCTTCCCTTTCAAAACACACAGTAACCCACAACAGGTGCAAGTTTAACATTCCAGAGAGCTCCTCGCTCTACAATACAAATTTTCTTCACATTCTGCAATGTTTCTGCAGCCAGGGATTTGAACGCAGACTTTCCAAGGATAATGCTGTTCCTGGAACACTCTGCTGGAGGAAGGGTAAGAAGAATTTCACCAATTTCTTTCACCTACAGCCCTTTGAAAAGCAGCTCTAAAAGAAGAGCATGGGAGATGGTGCTAGGGGGCAAACCTGCAAAAATCACTTTCCCCCACTTTGTCCTTAAGGTGGAGCTACTGCTGGAGCAGAATCCCATCCACCAAACAGAATAAGTTATTCTGTTTGATTTTATATTTGCACAAGAGTATATCCTGATCCGGGGACACAGGGGGGGACGCTGTGGGTTAAACCACAGAACCCAGGACTTGCCGATCAGAAGGTTGGCGGTTCGAATCCTCGTGACGGGGTGAACTGCCATTGCTCAGTCTGTGCTCCTGCCAACCTAGCAGTTCGAAAGCACGTCAAAGTACAAATAGATAAATAGGTACCGCTCTGGCGGGAAGGTAGACAGCATTTCCGTGCGCTGCTCTGGTTTGCCAGAAGCAGCTTAGTCATGCTGGCCACATGACCTGGAAGCTGTATGCCGGCTCCCTCAGCCAATAAAGCGAAATGAGCGCCGCAACCCCAGAGTCGGTCACGACTGGACCTAATGGTCAGGGGTCCCTTTACCTTCTGATCCAACCCAACGTATGCATAATCCTAAAGATAACAATTTGCAAAAAAAACAACAACCCACAACTACAAAGTGTAATAACCTTCCCACTTTTTATTTAGAAGTTTGCATGAATAGGAATCTTATTTATGTATCTGTTAAGAGCCACATAACATTTAACCAACTTTAAAATGTTTCTAGGTATGTTTTAAAATACCTAGTAAAATCATGATCTCAAGCTTCTAATTTATAGTAATTGCACAATTGCCTGTCTGTAATTGCCATGCAAAAGTTCAAAGAGAACTGAACGTTCTCTTTCAGTTACAGATCTAGAGCAAAGATCGTGAGCAGTACCTCGCTTCAATCCATGCCAATCTCTCAAAACCACAACTATTTTTCAGAAGACCTGGCAGCTGGTTCTGTATTTCTACAATGACTCTCACACTTAACTGGCAGACACCAGCTCACAGCCTTCACAAGGGCAGTACTGCCACGGATCACTTACTACAAATCAAGGTACTCAAAATAGTGCTTACAGCAACACTGTAACGTAGACCACACAATTCGGCGGAGAGCAGGGAGCACCGAGGCTGAGAAAATATAGCAACTTGCTATGCAGTGAGCTTGTACCAAGAATGCACCATGCATCTTCGTCTTTCAGACTACCTGGATGAACAACAGTAATAAGGACACCCCCCCCCCAACATTGCCAGCCCTAGTAAATTACTGATAAGTGAAATATGAATGTGCATCAGTGACAATGCAACAGAACTGCTTTCCTAACAAAAATCACACCCACACTTTCAGCCAACAGTCCTCCAACTAAATGGCAGGCCTCAATCAACATACAAGGACTCCATTTATCAGCAATAAAACTACCTCTCTTTGGATTTCCAGAACGCTGACCCAATTTCTAACGTCGTTCTATGACCATGCGCCCTTGAACTTCAGCCGAGGTATTTTCTGTCTCCCCAATCCCCACAAACACTTTTACTTCCCCAACAGATTTAGATTGCCAATAGAAATAGGACAGAACCACTGAAAGCTATGCCACTGGAGGGTAGAAGGATAAAGATAAAAATGGCTCATTCTAATTTTAATTGATGGAACAGACTACTTTCCTAAGATGTTTTCAGCATTATTCAGGCGCTAACGTTTCCGCGTCCAAATTTAAAAGGCTGTTTCTTTTGGTATCATCTAGAAATGTTAAGGTGAACTTAAAGGGGTTTGCTTTCTCATCAAAATGTTATAAGCTTTCTTATAATGAAGGCGTAAATAATGTTTGTATCAAACAACAATATACAACATCACAGTATTTCAATTTTGTAATTAACTGCTCTGGAGCAGTGTTTACTTAATTGGATTCCTTTACAAGAGCACCCCCCCCAAAAAAAGTTGCAGGGCCAGGCTGGGCTCTGACGGTTGATTGGGGCAGCCCTGAAGGAGCCTGGCAACCTTGTGCAGTTTCCGGTGCTCCTTTTGATGCTTTCTTTTCAGAATGGTTAATTGCTTCCATTTTTCAAAGGCCACAAAAGACACCTGAAATAACCCAAGGGAATCAAAACAGCAGCAAAAGTGTGGAAAAACACCACATTGTGCCTTTTGGATTTTATTGTGCTGATGATATACAGTGGTACCTCTGGTTACGTACTTAATTCATTCCGGAGGTCCGTTCTTAATCTGAAACTGTTCTTAACCTGAAGACCACTTTAGCTAATGGGGCCTCCCACTGCCGCCGTGCTGCCGCTGTGCGATTTCTGTTCTCATCCTGAAGCAAAGTTCTTAACCCAAGGTACTATTTCTGGGTTAGCGGAGTCTGTAACCTGAAGTGTATGTAACCTGAGGTACCACTGTACACAATTTATTTTCAGCATTACAACGGGGGTGGGGGTGGCGCCTAGATATTCCATTGTGGCGACTGTAACTCAGGCTTAAAGTGTCATTTGGCGACTGTATCAGAGTTTCTAACACTGATTTACAATTCATAAAGTGGGAATGGCCCAGTTTACACCACTTACACACCTTTCCAGTGCAAGTTCAAGAACCTGATCACTTGTTGCAAGGAAGTTCAAGAGACTCCAGTACCCAAACTACACCAGTCCATGAAGGTGCAAATCCTCTTCTGTTTGAGGGATCAATTTTAAATTGGCAGATTGAGCTAAAGTGTCATTTGTCCAATCGTTCTCGCTTTTTTCGCTGTATTTTCCATAGGCCACTTGAAAATTGCTGAGGTTCTTTGTGGATCTCGTAATAAACCAGGCTAGACTGCTAAGATGAGTCACTTAACTGGCAGGTGTTTAGGGAGAAATCAGTAATCACCAGCAACATACTATGAAGGTCAAGGGCCCCACGCCAGGGCCTTGTTATCTAATTCAATAATCTGGCACTGGTCAAAACAGCCTCAATCTCCACCATCAGAAAAAAAATTAATCAAGCACAGGGCCAAGGTCAAATATTCTTGACTCTTCTGCAGCCTTTCTGTGACCACATGAACAAAGATCGTAGACCACAATTTGAGAATTTCTACTAATTAAACAATGGTAGTCAAATTGTAATAGATGTGGCTGAGAGGGAAGGCTACACTCCTTTATTGGTTGAGACAACTATGGTTGCAATATGCTACTACAGTAGAGATTGAAAAACTATTTTTAGAAGCAAATGTGATTTTTAATAGTACATGGTAGTTTGGGGTTAATAAATTTGTATGTTAAACTTATTACAGTATCTATTAAAATACCTATAAATGATATTTTGGCAATATTAATTTAAGTCAATTAGTTAAAATACATTCATATCAGTGTTCGTAAATGGACACATATGTCTCTCAACAAATTTTTAAAAAAGCTCAACCATTTTTTTGAGGTGTCCTGGTTTTTACTTTTTGAAATGTGGCAAGCCTAGTTATAGGGAAATTTATTTCACACTGACTCAAAAGCATCACATGACACTGCATTAATTAAGCCATCAGGATATGCAACGGTCCCTCCCCCCTTCAACTTCCAGAAGATGAATAAGCAATAAAGGGAGAAAAAATACGTTCTTCAGTCCTAATAAGAGAAATGTTTGATTTGGATGTGCCTTTATGTACAGTAATAGACCACATCTTGGAATTCCACATTTGTTCATGGCAGTTTTCAGAATACAATATAAAAATAAAAAACATCTGCACTTCTCAAAAATAAACCCATGATGACAAGTTCAAGGTACAGGAAATACATCCATGTTCTCATCATTGCCAACAGCTATCATTTTGCGGTTTTCAGGACTTTTGAATTCAGATAGTGATTTTTTCCGACTGTGGCCCCCTTCCAACCTTGTTTCCTTCCTGTGGCCCCCCATGGGTGTAGCCAAGGGGGGCAATTGCCCCCCATAAGTAAAAAGCAATACAAATCAATACAAATCTGAGGTTAGGTTCTGTCCCCCAACATAAGCCTGCCCCCCTAACAAAAATTCTGGCTACACCCATGTCCCCTTCCATCCTACCGGTAGAAAGGTTTATACCTATTTAAATGTTTTGTTTGTAAATAGAACATGTTTTATTTATATTTTTTATAATTTATACAATGTAATTTATTTATATTTTTTATAATTTATACAAAATACAATTACATAAAATGATAGGAACATAATGAAATAGTTAAAGCGGAAAAACATGGAATCATCTTTCTAGTGCAACCCCTGTAATGTAAGAAACTCTGCTAAAGCATCCATGACAGATGGCCATCCAACCTCTGCTTAGAAACCTCCAAGAAAGGAGAGTTCAGAACCTCCCCAAGGAGATCCATCTTCCATGTATTATAAAAAGTAAACAACATTTATTTGAGCACAGTTATTTGACACAGAGGGGGAAACCTACAGATACAATCCAAAAGGCACACAGGGAGTTCTGTATATATGGGAAAATTTTAAAAAGCAAGTGGTCCTCACTGACCTGGTGCAAAAAAATCTTGTCATCCGGAGGAGTCCTGGCTGCCTAGAGAAAACTCTATAGCCCCACACACCTTTACCTGGGAGTAAGGCCCACTGAACTCAGTGAGGCTTTCTTCTGAGTAGACACTTAGGTATTAACTAGATGCAAGTCAGCAGCACCAGACGACCCCATTAAGCTAGGCACTGAATGGGGTGGATTTCACCCTGTGCCTTGAAGAGCCAGGCGGAAGCTGTCAACAGGCCGTGTCCCTTGGCAACACCTGAAAGCCCTGATCTGCCAGGCGCTGGGGTGGATTGCACCTTGCAGAGTCAGGCCTACACTGGTGGCAGCAACAAGCAGCTCAGACTCGCCTGGCCCTACCAATTGCCACCCCACCACCACACATACCTGACCTAGGGGTTCTGGACCGCACATTCTACTGGTCAAAATGGGAGGCTTTGCAATCACTCTCTCCCTCCAGAAACAAACCAGAACTCCTCTAAGAAAACGCATGTGGCAAAAAGGAGCATTAGGCCCTGATGGGCTGCCTCCTTACCCACTTGTAATTGGCCAAGCGGATTGCCAGTCAATCAGATTTTTTAAAAAAGAAATGATTCCCCCCCCTTCACCTCTTACCTCCCTCGGCGATCCTCTAACCTCATGCTGTGGCCCCCATTTACGCGATTTTCACCTGTGGCCCCTCTTGGAATATCCAGGGGGCCCCACGGCCCCTGGTTTGGAAATACTGGTGTAGGGTGCAATTTAGCTAAATTTTTCAAATAGTTTGGAATAAGTTTACAGTTAAGCATAAAAAAACTAAGTGCTGATGCTTACCACAATATTTTTGTAAACACTTCATTTCCTTTGACTAGCCAGAGCCCACAGAATGTACAGTATTTTAATGATAAAGGAGATACCCTCCTGCACAATTAGGAAGTAAAAAGATTTATCACCATTCTTTAAGCATTCTGACATCAAGTTGAGCTGCACAATAAAAAAATAATGCTTTTAGAAAAGCTAAGTTACCCTGTTTAAGTTTTGAATCATATTAATTTGTATACTTTAGTAATTATTTTATCCAAAGAAAGATTCCAACATTCTCTGTAACATGGGGAAAGAGGTTATAACTGTAGATACTGGCAGCCTGATATAAAACAACAAACTGGGAATAGTATGCATCTTTTATCACAGCTATTTCCCCAAACCAAAGAACCCCATACTTCAAAATCTAGTTAAAACTGAAAAGAAACTTGGATCTTACGTCATTTATGCCTGTGGGTAGGTGGGGGACAGATTCTAAATGTACAGATTTACAATTCTGTATTGTTCCAAATATACTAAATACTTCCGCTCTGTTACTCATTATGTTAAAACATTGTAAGTTTGGTTTTGTCTTCATTTTAAATTCACCCAAAGTCCTAATTTCTCCTTAGCTTTTATTAGTGAGATCATTGGACTTCTACACTAAATGTATCTTTAGTATTAAGTATAATTTCAACTTGTATAGGAGCTGACATTATACTTTAGGCCTTACAGATTAACTTTTTACTCCTTAACTACATACTCATTTTATTATAATGTGGCTTCTCTGCCTTCTGCTGTGCTCAAAATTGGTTTTAGAAAATTTTAAATTATATTGGTACAAGGACTGAAAATTAGTTGCAATTTTTTTAGTAGCAGCAGTAATGTTAATAGCAGAGTAATGAAAAACTAATGAATTGTCCTCAGTTCATTGTTGGCTTAATAAGATTAATATTGCATTAGGAACAAAGGACATTTCAATCCATTGTATCTGAAATCATTTCAATGTTTACTAAGCATTGAGAGGTGACTTATGGGGCAAAAAATTATTTATAACTTTATGGGGGTGTTGTTGTTGTTGCTATGTGATGGAAAAACCATATTACATATTTTATCAATGTAGTTTTTTGTAGGTAGGATTCCTGAATGTATGTTTATTGATAATTAAAGTTATCAATAAAAATATGAATTCAAAGAGTCTGTTTATGTGAGACTTCACAGCCTCCTTCACAAGCACCCAATATAATGTCTTGAAATGTTCATTCCTATAATTAATTCAAGAAGGCGTATCACTGAACAATATCCATGGACTGAAAGGCTTGCTGGTGTGCCAGAAAAACACTACAAAACAGATTTCAGTTGTTCTAACTAGGGATGAGGGGAAGTCCTAGCGCAGAAACAACAGGCTGATTTGTATTGAGTAGGGACCTAACACTTTGCTGCCATGAAGAAAAACAGAGAAGTTGCAAGGTAAAAACAGGAAGGGCAAATAAAATAGTTCTGGCAAAAAACAAACACACAGATATGAGTAGCAGAGGAGAAATACAAACAAGCTATGATTCTGAACAGGCTCCAATGAATATAATGTGGTGGAAATAGTTCAATTTTCTCACAATTCTGACACATTTTATATGCTGAAGTCATATATGCAGCAATTTCCCAAGCATGTTTATTCAGAAGTTAAGTCCAACTAATTTCAGTTGGGCTTCCTGTCTATAGCTGTGCAACCTCACTCATTAAAACTACTTTCCAATGCTGAAGACAAGGAAACAATATAATCAAGAGCAATTATCAGCTTTATCCTCAGATAAATACCTTAGGAGCGACCATCTCTTACTGGTTTCTGACCCAATTTCTTATAGTTCAGCTGGTACAAAAGCAAAAAGAGCTTTCCTGTTGGGCATTTTAACATGCAGGCTGCAGTACTATGAACACTTATTAGGGAGCAACAATGGGGCTCATTCCAAATATGCACAGGACTTCACTGGGCATGTAATTTACTAGGTGAACTAGACTATATTTTTTAAAAAATCAATGAAGATATAGGACTTCACCTTAAAATCCTTACCTATGAATAAGACTGAACAAAAATATTTCTCCCATGGAAGTCTGCTTGATTTGCCCATGATCATGGTATCATGCACCAAGGTTTTATGTCCATTTGAACTATGACGACATTCAATTTAAGGGAACTGTATTTCTAAAAAGGCTTCTAAATGGCAACCTAGTCTTCCATTCAAAGTACAGTGGTACCTCGGGTTACATATGCTTCAGGTTACAGACTCCGCTAACTCAGAAATATTACCTCAGGTTAAGAACTTTACTTCAGGATGAGAACAGAAATCGCGCGGCAGCAGCATGAGGCCCCATTAGCTAAAGTGGTGCTTCAGGTTAAGAACAGTTTCAGGTTAAGAAAGGACCTTCAGAACGAATTACGTTCTTAACCCGAGGTACCACTGTAGACACAAAAAGTACAACAGGGAAAACTGGGCAACACTGTAGCATTAGTTACCCCAACTGATGAAAACACTAACTATGAGTGTGGTGTAGAGAAAGGTTAGAATGTCAGACCTGTGAGACCAGGGTTCAAATCCCACTTGGCCATAAAGCTCACTGAGTGACCATGGGCCAGTCACTGCCTTTCAACCTAGCCTACCTCACATGGTTTGTGTGGGGATTAACAGAGGAGGGGGAGAAAGCTGGAGAAAATGTTCCTTGGTGGAAAAGGTTTGGTATAAATGAAATAACAACAACAACAACAACAACAACTATTCACTATAGCAGCTACAGCTGTGATGGATCAGGCTGATGGAAACTGTAGCATCTAGAATGCACAAAGTTGGGGAATGAGAAAACCACAATACACAGTTACCTTATTCTAACTCTAGTCATGGCTATGTGTGACTAGCTGTGTTGGAATGTCCATGCAAATGAAAATGATCTAGCCAAGATACATATTAGCATTTATATACACACCTGAGAGCTTAAATCAAACACATATCCAAAAGCAGATGTAATTTCAATGCACTGCACTTCTCTGAACTAGATGTGCACTCAGATACGTATTGCAAACCACATTCTAGCAGAGCCAATGACACATATTTCCACAAGGGATATTAACTTCAGTGAGACTTCCAATATACTCTTATGTACATAAAACCATTTATGGCAAAATAAAGGAGGGGAATATTGCTTTGTTTCCATTTTGCAACCATGACAATCAAAGGCGTGTACCAACATATGGCAAGACATACTCAATTTTCTCAACTGAGCAGGAGAACAGCAATCTGAGGGTGAGGGATTTATTAGCAAACACCTTGTCATTGTCAAGATTACTTCCTGTCGAGGTTTAGATTATTGGTGGCTTCTCCTCCATGCAAGGATGGTGGCCTTATTAGAATGATACACACACAGGGAGACTAATAGACTCTCCATTACTGGGGACCCTAGGGGGCTTTCCAGCTGGCATGGCTAACAGTCCTGTCAAATTACTGGCTACTCTGCAGAATGGAGACACAACACCAGGTGGCTGATGCAACTCTTCTCCAGCTCCCTCTCCAGCTTCACAAGAGTCTGCTCCAATCTTTGGTATACATCAGAGCTTCAGAGTGCTAGAACCCAGGTGGCAAAAAACCCACAGCAATTCTGATAAAACACAGCTCATTATGCCACCTTCCTCTTGTGGCAGTGATTACGGCAAATAAATATTTCTTCACCACCCCAACATCTACAAAGTGCTGTTCAACAGACCTTTTCTGGATGGTTCTGTCTGCCCAGGTGGGGCCGGTGAAATTGGGAGAATAAAACTGCTTGCATCCACAACAACCAGGATACTACCATTGGACACCACTGATACTACCACTATCCTATTTTGATGTGTGGTTATTGTTTATTGAGGCTAACAAAGTAGACAACGTGCTTTACCCCTTTTAGGACTTCAATTAAGATGCACAATTCTGCACAAAAACTGGTCTACACTGGAAAACTATTTCCAAACTGAATTAGACAGACAGACAGAAAACTATTATACACTCAGGTTGCCCAATTAATGGAGTGCATACACTCTTGAATTAGTAAAATGACAGAAACACACCATAACAAACAACTGCAGTACTTTTTCAGTTTGCATCTGCCCTGCACGAATTCAAAACATTTAATGAATACAAATGCATCTCAAAGATATGAAAATTTCCCTAATAGTTATGATTGTCTTTAACTTCAAATAACGGAAAACAATGTGGGGAATACTTTCATGAGGTTGTTTAAAAGTGTTTTAACCCTTTAAACAAACAGAAACTAAAGACAACTCTGATTTCATTTACCAACACTCGAAAATTGGTCCCCAATTCCCACTGGACATCTATCAATCTGGCTCTGCTTCCTCATTCTGCTCAGTCATATGATTTGATACCCCCCCTTTGAAGAACAGCTTGCCTGTTTGTACCTGTCTTCATGCAATTTCCCACCTTCACAACAGGAATGGAAGCCAGGGAACTGAAACCATTAGACTAGAATGCATTCTTGAGACCAGGGACACCTAAAGCCAAAATAATAGCATATTTGCCACTTAATTATTCCACATAAGCTTCCCTCTCCTTCCTCTGTTGTCTCCCTCACGTCCATTTTTAGAGCAGCGTTAGAAACTGAGATATGAAAGCTAGGAGCTAAATGGCACCTTAAAACTAGATTATAGGCGCCGCAATGGAATGACTAGGCACGCTTTTTTAAAAATAATAATATCAAGCTGAAAATGAACTGCAGCAAAAATCTTATTTTCATTTTTTGAATGGTCTAGTCCTCATCTGAAGACTGCAAAAAACAAAACCCTACTTCCCCTGCCCACCCCCATAATATTCTCATGAGGGTCCCTTCTTCAGTCCTCATACAGTGGCTGGAAGTGGGTAGCAAAAAAGCTTCTCCTTTCGTTCCAGCAGTGGCACTTTTAAACTGAAATCTTAGGCCCAGTACTGCTCCCAGAGCTCAGAAACTGCTTGCATTAATGAAATTCCCTGTCACAAAACAGGGAACAATGGGAATTTCAAACACTGTTCTAGGGTGTAAGCCCCTTGGGGAAAGGGCCTGTCCTCTCATTCTGTGTAAAACATCTTGTACTGTACATGGATGACGTAGTAGCAGCAATAATACTACAACAATGAAGTTCTTCACTACCATTGGCTATGGACCATAGACAGGAAGGTGATCTCTTCTATGCAATCTTCCTTTCATAAAAAGCTTGAACTGATTACAGAACACCAAGCAACCAGAAAATGGAACAGGAGCGCTATGGAAATAAAAGATGCTGCTACTGACCAGCTGACATGAGAAGCGTGATTAGGACTCTGCCACCAGATTTTAAATTTGCCATCACTAAGAAATGCAGCTTCAATACAATTAACTGTATCATGTACATACTAAATGCTCTTAGAAACCATAGTTGCAAAACAAATGTTTAATCTGTGTCATTACAAAATATATACATCTTGCTTCTAAAGTATATAAACAGTGCCAAATTTAGTTACTTAAATTTGTTAGTCTTTAAGGTGCTACAAATTCTTTCTGCTACAAAGAGGTTACTCCTCTGGGGGGGGGAAATACTAGAATAGGTTAATACAGTGGTACCTCCGGTTGCGGACGGGATCCATTCCAGAGGTCCAGGTGGATCCCGAAGTTTCTGCAACCTAAGGACCACTTCTGCACATGCACGCGTGGCAAAACCTGGTAAAATACTTTCTGGTTTGCTGTGCACGCATCCCAATGTTTACGTAACCAGAGGGTTATGTAAACGGAGGTTTGACTGTATTTCAATTTAAAATTTACCTAATGTTAAGAGGACCTCTGAGTGTTTTTAGTAACAGTGCTTTTGGCCAATGACTGGAGTCAGAGCTGTGTTTCATATGTGAGTTGTTTGGACACCAGGGAGCTCGTAAGAGCTGGTCAATGGTTAAGGCTTATGAGAGCTACTGTAATCCAACAATATTTGACAGCCTAGGCCAGTGGTGGCGAACCTATGGTACATGTGCCAGAGGGGGCATTCAGAGCCCTCTCTGTGGGCACACGCACCGTCACCCCAGCAGGGCCATAGCTAGGGGGGTGAAACTGGCACTCCAGCACTGCTGGAGGCTCTTGGCCGGTTCCAGCATGGTCCCAGCACTGCTAGGGCACCATTTTCACCCTCGGGGCTGCACCGGGGGTGGGGTGTGGGGAGGAGGACTCATGCTGGGAAACTGCTGCTCCATCCAAAACCTGTGCCACCGCTACTCAAGTCACCGATAAAGCCCATCTGCCACCGCAACCAAACCTGACGGCCGCCTCTGGGCTAGCTCCACCTCTCCGCCATCAAGTTTGGTTGTGCCTGACCCGCCTTCCTGTTCTGCTCTCGGGTGGTAACCCTGGTGAGCAGTTGAGCAGGTGTCAACTTCTGAAGTGCCAGTCTGTTGTTTCTACTTGGGAGGAAGCCGCCTTGAGTTCAGCAAGGTTAGACAAATTATCGGCATGCATACAACAGCAAAAATCACATTATTTGTTCAAAAGCATGCCAAATGCAAACTTTTGCCTTTCAAAAAAAGTTTGTACCATTGAAAGCTCTGTTATTGCGTTTTCCTTTTAAGACAAAAGATGTTAATGTATAAATTGTTTTTTCTACACTAAAACCTCAGTATTCAGGTTAAATTGCTGTGTTGGCACTTTGCGATAAATAAGTGTGTTTGGGGTTGAATTTTGGGCACTCGGTCTCTAAAAGGTTCGCCTAGGCTTCGGTTTATGGTTGACATTGGGGGGGGGGACACACAGGATTCTTGTGCCTTTAATATGGCATACAGAAATTCAACAGGTTAAGCCTTTTCTAGCATGAAAATACAATTATGGGAAAGCTTAACTTCAGTTCCACAATAAAAATAGTTTTCGATTCCAATTCTTTAAATAAAAGTATTGAAGGAAATTTTTACTGGTTTTCAGGTAATTACTTGATCACTGTCTTCTTTTTCCTTCTTTTCTTTATATTGATAAAACACACATGCATGTCACTTAGGCTTAAGCTGGAACAAGACTAAGCAAGTATCAAGCTCTCACACTTCCCCTCTCCCTTGTCTCCTCCCATGCAACTGTGAAGACGATTTCAGCAGCATTTAGTTTTGCTTTTCCTGAACCTCAGCTAAAGGAGCTGCAAACTAAAAGGCAGCATTTCCAGTGCTGGAGTGAGTGAAAATGCTGCCCATTACACTTAAAGAGCAGGCAGGGGCTTTATCTCCCAACTCTGCTATCTCCTGAGATGAAACAATAAAGTATGCTGCCCTTAAAAGATCACACCAGGAATTGGAGATAAAGCTGTGGAGATGGGTGGGCCAGATCCAGCACACAGGCCATATGCTTCCTTGTTTTACTTACGGTAATTTAGTACCTTTTCCTCAAATAGTTTGAACTCCTCGTCAATTTAATGTATTGGAATAAATTCAAGAGACTACATGACACCTTTTTCAAAAACTGATGCCTATGAATACTTTGCACCAGATCACAAGTCTCATTTCCTAAAGACAAAACACCCATTCCAATTCATCCTGCATTTAGACTTACGAATCGTCAAGCACTGACCGCATTACACCACCCACACACTGTTTGTAAACACACTCATTGTATTCTCACCAGCTCCCATAATCATAAACCATACAAGCCACTGTATTTTCATATTAGTACACAGATTGGGCCATCAAACTTTTTGTACCAAGTCTCCTAGGGAATGCCTGAAATCCTCTCTATCCAGATTTTGTAATCTCCAAAATAGTACAGAGCAGTCTAGCCCAGAAGCCTGCAAAGTTCGTGGATTTTGTAAGTTATAAGCTGTTCCTGCACTTAGAATTTTCTTTCATCTGTTTTCAAAGAAAAACCCCTTCTGCCATATACCTCCATCCTCTCTTGAAATCAGACATTTTAAAAACAGGTTGGACACCATTTACTCGATCATAAACTACCAAATTGACAGGTTTAGAAAAATGAGTAAGTTTTAACAAATAATTATACTTCTTCACATCTACAATGTATAGGAGATCTCAGACAACAAGATGTTCAAAAACTGTGGCTCTGTCAATTTAATTCTGTTCTTCAGAATTAAAGTTGTATCCTATCTTTCTGCCAAAGAGCTCAAGACAGGGTAGGGTCCCCTCTCCTTACTCCTCCTAACAACCCTCTGGGATAGAATCAACTGACACACAGTGACTTGGCCAAAGTCATCAGTATGCTTTGTGACTCACTAGGGATTTGACCAAGATCTTTCAGGTGCAAGCCTAACGCCCAGGCCAGTACATCACTGTCACTCAAGAACTGCAGTTCCTGACACGCAAGACAACTGGTCCAAACATGACAGTTCTGAACTGCTGAAGAGCTGCATTTTGAGAGCGAGGAAAGATCAGGTAAGAATCTATATTATTAGTCAAATAATAAATAAAAATATGAATATGAGCAAAATGTTCAAAATGAAGCAGGATGCAGAAAAGACTACGCTCTTCAATCCAGATTTGATTATTTCCATGGCTAATGTTCATCAGCAGGTGTCTGACATCCTGACATTTTGACAAGAGGGAACTCTAATTAACCTTAACAATAGTAAGTATCTGCACCAATGTAGTATGTTGGTGGGGGGTAAGCAGAGATAGAGGACAGGCAACCTCATGTCCCACTAATGATCTCATAACTATCAGACCATCTTGGCTGTGAGTCCTGGAATACCAGCTCCCTGCCTTGCAGGCCGTTTCCCACCTGCCCTGGAAGGGCAAGGCCAATGACTCCAGCTACAAAGGCTAATGCTTCTGAACAGACGCTTGGACTGGGGTACCGTTTAGGTCATGGGGAGGCAACTTAAGGCCCAGGGGCCGGATCTGGCCCAATCGCCTTCTCAATCCGGCCCGTGGACAGTCCAGGAAAAATGAGTAGAATGTGTCCTTTTATTTAAAATGCATCTCTGGGTTATTTGTGGGGCACAGGAATTTGTTCATTTCTTTTTTCAAAATATAGTCCGGCCCCCCACAAGGTGTGAGGGACAGTGGACCAGCCCCCTGCTGAAAAAGTTTGCTGACCCCTGGTTTAGGTTGTTTTCTTGGGGGGGGGGAGTTGCTGCTGCTACTAATATTAATTTTTTGTACCTTTATTTTAGATCGTATCACGATTTATATGGAAATTGTTTAATTTGGTTGTGTACTTTTTGATATTTTATTTATTGTTTACAACTACTTTTGCTATGTTTGCAATTATAATTTTTATGTTGTAAGCTGCCTTGAACTGGTTTTAACTATGGAAAGGCAGCATATAAATAAAATGATGTATGTATGGAACTCTGGGTGAACTTTCTATCAATGTAAAGTCTGCTCTGGACCAGCGTGATATAAGAAGCCTATACTAGGAGTTGTAAGTAGAAAGAAGAGCTAAAGGCAAAGTAAAATTCATCCTTGCATGGACTATAAAAGAATCCCTTGAAGCTAGCAAGAGACTTTGCAGTTTCATATATAAAAAGAACAGAAATCATGTGGAGCCACTGTACCTAAAGGATGGAAAGGAGATTAAAGAGCATTTGTCTTGTTTGTCTCAGTTTTTAATCAAAGAAAATGATACCAAACAAGACTGTGCAGAGGCCTTTTGTCCCCTTCCAACCCAATGATTCTGTGTGTCTGTTAACGGAATAAAGGAATGTAGCATTGACCATAATTAAGCACAACAGTGGTCAAATTCAACATTGTGTCGCTGGACAACACAACTATAAAATCCAGTGCAGCATCTGAATTAAAACAAAATCAAATGAGGGCTGTTAGTGCATTGCTATTCATAGAATCATTGAACCACAGAATTGTAGAGTTGGAAGAGACTACCAGGGTCATCTAATCCAACCCCCTGCAATGCAGAAATCTTTTGCCCAACGCGTCATCAGCAGTTAGAAGTGCCTGCAAGCTGCATGGAGTGTAAACAGCATGGCACACTTACAACAAAAAGGGCCAAAATAATCCCACAAACTGCAAAAGATTTCAAATGCAAAATGATTCTAAATTAAACAAGAAGAAACATATTGGTATGTTACACAGAAGTCTAATAAGAAGCTGAAGTAGAAGATCTGAGAACTACCCAAAGATGTGCAAGGCTAAAAATAAATTCAATTTGGCAAGAAGACCAATAACAATGTTTTTTTTAAAAAAAAAAATTATGGTTTTATACAGCAAATATTGAGTGCTTCATGTACATGATCCCAGTAACTCCTACAACTACCCCAGACAGGAAAACTTTCATTATTCCAATATCTCAAGAGATAGTGGAGGAAGCAACGATGTGGGTTCTCCTAAGCAAATTAGGTTAATTCTTCAGTTTGCATTGTAAATCCTTCAGATGCACTATAGAGCAGCGATGGGAAAGCTCAGGTCCATGGGCCAAATGCAACCTTCCAGGCCTCTTGTTGTAGTAAACAAAGCTAAAAACTTTGAAACTTTCAAGCTTAGCCAATGCTGTATTTGCAACTGCCATCTATTCACTGTTAGTACTTAACTTATGAAACAGAAAATATTCCACCCCGCATCATAGGGGAAGAGAGCATTTCGTTGTTTCATTGTTGTCTTCTAAACTTTCTGTATAGCTTGTTTTTTTATATATATTTATACCTTTTTTTGCTTATACTGTTTTCTTGCCAATTCTATAATAATTTTAGATGTTTCAATGTTTAATTACACTTGAATGTAATTAATACTGTGAGCTGCCTTGCAAGGACTAATCCCTGTAAAGTGCCCTACAAATATTTAAATACAGTAGACTCTCGAGTAACGTAAAGTTCAGGTTGTGAAAGCGGCAAACTTGGAAGTATTTTTTTTGGATTTCGCCTCTTGCGCATGCACAAAAGCACTCTATCACACTCATGCGCAGAAGCGGCGCCTCTGGATATTTTCCGGGGTGCGCACAGAACCCCGGAATGAATTAAATTTGTATCCAGAAGGTCCACTGTAAACGACTAAGCTTTTCCATGCATACAAAAGTTGAGTAGGGCCAGTCCCATCCCCTTCTCCTTCATAGGACTTTAACTCCTACAATGTCACTGAAGGCTGTCACTGTGTATGTATCCTTGCTGTCATATCCTGGCCCATCCCCTTGGCTGCTTCATAAAAGGATCCTTCCTTCTCTTGTAGATCCTGGACCCACTGCAGGAATGCCATATTTGCTCTGCAGAAGAAGCCTGCCCAGAGATATATGCAAGTATTGTGTGTATCTTCCTTCCATTCCTTTGTGTATGTGCTTATGAAAAGCTTTAAGGAACTGGAACCCCTTATGGCAATCTAAGGATGTCTGGAGACTGGCAATAGTGGGCTAACTGCTGGTGGTGTCACTGAGGCTGATGAGGAGGGGTGTTCTGGTGTAATCTTGGCTGTTGCGTGTATGATGGTGCAGATGTGTGTGCTCAATTTGGTGATTTCATCGGCTGTTAGAAGTGTCTCTGATTGATGGGCTGTACCCACCAATGGGCTGCATTTCAAAAGATTATGCAGGCGGGTGTTGCTTTTTTTGCATTGCATTTGTATGTTCTGGTAGCACAAGTTTTCCATTAAGGCCATCTGTTAGATACTTCTTACCCCTCTGAGAGAAAAGCCATTAGTAGCAGCAGCAGCTGCTGCTGCAAGGCATCACCTGAATAAGGTGAATGAGTGTCCCAAGTAGATGGCCTCTTGGCTGCTGCAGGCAAAATACACAGGGAGAGCCCACCATTCTACTGAATATGCCCTATTCACATATGCTTGACCTGTATTGGATATGGCAGCCATTCTGCCAGCACAGCAGCAGCATGTGAGAAGTGCAGCTCAGTTGGTAGAGGATGAGACTCTTAAATTTCAGGGTCATGGGTTCGAGCCCATGCTGTGCAAAAAAGATTCCTGCATTGCAGGGGCTTGGACTAGACAACCCTTGTCATCTCTTCCAGCTCTATGATTCTGTGATATAGCTCGACCCAGCATAAGGAAAGCACAGGACTTGCTCAACCCACTTGGCCTTACTAAATAATCTTGTCTTGTCTCTTTAAAAGAAGGAACAAATGACAGATGCAAACTATATTAAGCACAGAAAATATCAGTGCAAATTACTCCTTGATTAAAAACAGGACAGCTCAGTTGGTACAGCATGAGACTCAATCTCAGGGTTATGAGTGTGAGCTCCTCGTAAGACAAAATATTCTTCCATCGCAGGGGGTTGGACTAGATGACCCTTTTGGTATCTTGCAACTCTATAATTCTAAGATTCTAAGCTTTGTGAAGTGTGTAGAGTAATGCTGCACAGATACTATTTTTCTGGAGTCTGAATTAGTTTCCTGTGTAGAAGTTGAAGGTGTCTCAGAAACATAGGGGGAGGAAGTCCTCTTGCACCAGGAGACCTCATTCATCATGTACAGGACATATGTTGAATTCCAACCACTGAAGTTACAATACTTTCAAGCTTTCAGAGTAAGAAGGTACACACAAAGTTGTAGAATAAATCTTGGAATATTTATTCAATATGTATTCAATACTGACAGGAAGGGTTATAAATGTAAGTATGAAAGAGGACTCAGGCCTATTCTATGATTCCGTTCATAAGCCACCCATGATTTTGTGCATTTAAGGCCAATAACTGACAATGTTCCAAAAATTCACAGATGGCAGGAACCAGAGAATCAGGAATATATCTCACCCCGCTCAGCGTCCACTTCTACCTTGGGTATAAGGTCTTTAGCAGACAAGACTAAAAAAAATTAATGTCTTATTAAGTCCTTGTTCTGCACAGATCATTACGTTTGTACAACCATGATGTTGCACAGGCCTTCCAAGGCAGGCATTTAGCAAGTAAAATGGTTCAAAGTGCAGTTCATCCCATTAGCTACTGATAAATAGAATTCATTAATAGCTGAATTGCTAATCCAAACTGCACCAACAGGAAAATGTAAAGACATACACATTCAGCATATTCCAGTATGTAATATGCCCGCATCCTGGCCATATATATATATATATATATATATATATATATATATATGAATAGATTGTGCTCTGGCGGTCTTAAAACAAAGGATGTGAAGATTTAGTTTCTCTTCCTGGGGGCCACAAATTATTCCATGTCGTATGCTAACTAAAGAACAAAAGCCAAGGGCCTCTGCTTGATAAAGATCTTCAACTTATAAAACTACAATAAATCAATTTCAGAACTTAAATAAAAATACACATTAGTAACAAGAATCCCATCAAAGAGGCAGTGAGATCAGTGGGTAACAAATATATGCGAGGAGTACTAATGAAAGGGAAGCTGTGGGGAAGCAAAGTCATTTGCATCCATGTTTATTTACTACATAAGATGCTAGAAAGATGGTCGCAAGTGAACCATTATTTTCAAGCATTTAATCTTAAAACAGGACAGAGGTGAGAAAGGATGAGGCTTTAGAACTGACAATTTCAAATTTCAATTTCAAAGCAACAAGTAACTAGGGCTGGAATGTCATCAATCCAATTTAATATTTTGAGGACTAAAATATGGTAACACTTGACTTCTAAAAATCTGCCTGCCTCCTTGCCAATAGGGTAGTAGCCAATTTTTGTACAATTTCAAAACAAGAGTCTTCAGAAAATAACATGTCCATCAGATAAATTAGTGAAAAGTAAACTTAAGGATATGAAGGCTTTATATAGAAGGAAAATCATTTGGGGGGGGGGGTGGAATCAGCAGTCTGCAATGGGAAGTTTTGCTTCACCAGCCTCTTAAGATTCATTGAGGATGTCAAGAACAAAGACAGTCTTGACATTTTGTGTTTGAGCTTTCAAAGAAACTTTGAGCGTTACTAAATGCTCTTAAGGAAATTTAGCAGTTATAGGATAAGGAGATGGGTGTTACAAACTAGTAACTAGTTAGGCAAAGCAGAAAGCATGGGATAGTCCTACATGAACAGTTTTCACAGGAGAGGGAAGTAAACAGTGAACACTCCAACAACAATGGCAAGTGCCAGTTAATGCACAGAATGCAAGCTGGAGTGAACAGCACTGATAGTCAAAGTTTGTAACTGTGTCATGAAATCATCTGCAATTTTTTTAAAGCAAACAGACTAACTTAAACAGATTCAACTTCAGCACCCAGAAATCCTAACTTCACATGTAATCCAGATAAAATAAAAATATTGTCCATCAGTATTTCTTCATATGGGTATTTAACTTATTTTAGACATACTCCCCTGAAGCAGAAGGTATGCAGCTTGTGGGTACTCCTTCATCCATTACCTCTCTAATAATGAAGGTGGCAATGAGCAGTGCCTTTTATTATTTCTGGCTGGTTCACCAGCTGCAGCCTTTTCTGGAGATGAACCTAGTGCCAGTTACCCATGCCCTGGTTACTTCCAGACTCAACTACTGCAATAGTTCTTTGCATGGGGCTGCCTTTTTGAAACCACAGACATTTCAATTAATGGAAAATGCTGCTGGCATCTTCAAGGATCGAGACAAAAAAAGAAAAAAAAAGAAATGTTGTTCTATCTGTATTCTTTGCCCATTTGTTTCTGGGTTCAATTTAAAGGGTTCATACTAACCTTTAAAGCCCTAAACAAATTAGGACAGATTACCCAAAAAACCTAGACAGCATCTTAAAAAGCAGAGACATCACCTTGCCAACAAGGTCCGTATAGTTAAAGCTATGGTTTTCCCAGTAGCGATGTATGGAAGTGAGAGCTGGACCATAAAAGAGGGCTGATCGCCAAAGAATTGATGCTTTTGAATTATGGTGCTGGAGGAGACTCTTTAGAGTCCCATGGACTGCAAGAAGATCAGACCTCTCCATTCTTAAGGAAATCAGCCCTGAGTGCTCACTGGAAGGACAGATCCTGAAGCCAAGACTCCAATACTTTGGCCACCTCATGAGAAGAGAAGACTCCCTGGAAAAGACCCTGATGTTGGGAAAGATGGAGGGCACAAGGAGAAGGGAACGACAGAGGACGAGATGGTTGGATAGTGTTCTCGAAGCTACCAGCATGAGTTTGACCAAACTGCGGGAGGCAGTGGAAGAGAGGAGTGCCTGGCGTGCTCTGGTCCATGGGGTCACGAAGAGTCGGACACGACTAAATGACAACACCACCCAAAAAACACACCTGCATATCAAAACTGCATATTTACAGGACGGACAGAAAATCCAGAACATTTTTATGTCATCTGGTGGAACTTTTATTTCCGTTGCTTCAGACTTAGGTGTTCAATATTCAACATTCATGCCAGCTAAGGAAACATGGATGTCTTGGTGTCACTAATTCTGTTTCTTATTATTTATTGGTTGTTATGTATATGGTACAATGTAAAATCCTGCTACTGCACTTTTGGATTACTAAAAATGTTAATAAAAAAATACCTTGGACGTCATGCTCTCTGGGCTACTCATACATAAGATCAGATAGATGGGTCCTTGAGACAGAGCCTCCTCAATGGTAGCACCAAGATTGTAAAAGGTCTAGAAAGCTTCCTCCTGGTGAAGATCTACCATGCTTATCTCCTGCTTTCCGATAGTTAGTAAAGCCTTTCTTTAAAATCCCAGTTTGGTACGATATATGAACTGTTATTTCCTGGAGTTTTTAGCTCGCTTTTTGATAGTTTTAATTGCTGCTGTTATATTGTTATGTGTTTCTGAAGTTTCATTTTACCTTAATGTGTTTTTATACTCCTACTGTAAACTTCTTCTATTGTTTTAACAGAAAAGTGGGATTCATGAATACAACTAATTCCCCAGCAGCCCTCCTCACTCTGCTTAGTCTAGGAAATTGATCAACATTCCTTGATCAGTATTCCTCCTCCTTCTTAGGCACGTGGATAATAAGCTCATATTTCCCCTCTTTGTATTCCTATACTGGTTTCCAGTCTCAGGTATAAGCTCCTTGTCCTTACCTGCAAACCTCTCCATAGCCTTAACCTCCTTTATCTCTGATTTTTACATGTCTATATATGACTGCCTGTGACCTTTGCTCCACCAGCTCCACTACCCACAGGTGTCCCAAGATCCCCTGTTCCTTGAAATTACTTTCTCCCCTGGAACTGCCGTCCAGAAAAACTTCATGGTGCCCTCTCTCTCTTTTCCTTCAAAACCAAGCTTTTCTGTGAAGACTTTGACACAACTCACAATCCCCTCCATAACTCAACCTAATTGTGTATAACTGAAATAACATTCTTCCTCTGTTAACTCCTGCCTTCACTTCCACCACTCACCTCTGTTGTTTCATTTTTTAGTTACAGATTGTTTGTCTACTGTGATGTCAAATGTCAGTGTGGCTTTACAGAGTACAAGAGGACAAGCAGAGTAGAGTCCTTACAAGGTCTCCCATCCCCTGCAACAATTGTGAGTACCTATGAACTAGGGGCCAGGGACGGGGGATCCAGGCTATGTTATGCACTGTACACAGAATAAATTGAATCAAGTTATTCCTCTTTTTCATTATATTAGGACAGGGTCAGCACAATCAAAAGGAACCCACTACTTCAAGATGTAGTTTCCATTAACTTAATGATTTTAAAGGAGAATTAGAAGAATTCATGGAGCATCAAGAATCTCACTGATTATGAGCCACGAGAATTAAAAACAAACTTCCTATTCAAAGGCAGTATACCTCTGCTAGCTTGATGCCCTGTTTGTCCCACGGTCATCTGGTTAACTGCTGTTGTAAACAGAATCTGGATGAAATAGGCTTTTGGCAATTCTCAACATCCATTCATTACAGAGACCAATTTGTACAATATTTGGAGCAATACACAAACCTGCAATGTCACACATTATTACAGACATTGTTTCAAACTTGTTATGTACTTGTTTCTGGAGCTGTGCATCCTAAGTGCCAAAACCGGGTACCAGCCGAAGAATGCCAAAATAAGTGTGGAATCAAGCTAAGCCCAAGCCATCCCTACTACAATGCATCTGCACTGAAGGATGAATAAAACAATTTCTTTAAAAACAATGACAATGTCATGGGGTAGTTCAGAACTATCATAAAACAGAGGAGAATTTGCCCTTTCAGATACTTTCCCCCAACAAATGTTCCCACAAACCTACAGCCAGGATCAAGATTGCTCAGCTGCCATAACCCAAAGAGGAAGCAACAAAAAATATGGTCTGAGCACTGAAAATATATCAAACACAACTGTTCAGCAAGCAGTTTCACTGAAAACCAATAACTAGTTGCAGAATCAAAGCTTTCCTTTACTAAGCTACCAGCAGGGATCTGAGCAGCCACACTACATAAACTGTCAGCATGCTCTAGTAGGCACTGAGGCCACATCCAATATCATATCAGCTACAAGTTAAGTAGGCTGACTTCCTGGAACTCCAGCTTTGGTTCCCAAGTCTTTGCTGCCAGTTAATATACCCCAACCTACTCCTGAACAACAGGACCCTGGTAACCCAAGGCTTCTCAGATCATTAACACATAGTTCTCTCAAACAGCTGTCTGATGCACAAAAACTTTCTACTGTATTTCCATTTGTCTTCTTACTTGCTTCCTGTTAAGACTCAAACTGGGTGTCCAGATACTACTTGTGAGAAAATCAACATTACTCACTGAAACAGGAGTTACTCAGGTAATTTCACAGCTGATGTAGATTTATTAGTGGACAAAAAGGTCAGGGAACTCAGAAGGTGCCAAAACAAGCATTGTAGCCATGTTTGCATCATATTTTAGTGTCCTCTCTTATGGACTGGCCACAACAAAAACAACAACCAAAATACTAACACAGCAAACACTAAAACAAGATGCAGCCAAGAATAATATCCATAATTTGCAAAACAACACTCCAGATTATCACACTATTTTCAGATTTTTTAAAAGCGTCTGAGTTTGGCTTGATCCACATTAATAAAAAAAATTATCTCTTTTCATCATTGAAATCTCATTGCAGGAACTAAAACTGACTCTAAGGCTGCAGCCCTATGAACATTGAACTGGGGCTTCCAAGTAAAAATGCACAGGATCAGGCTGTAAAACGGCAGAAGTTTACAAATTACAAGGACATGTGCACATGCACTAAGTTGACTGTGTGGCTGCAGAATCTCCAGGATCCCACACTTAAGCAAATACTTTGAAATCAGCTATTATTACAGTCATTTATAGTAGAAAGCCCTCACACTTTGAAGAGCTGGCATCTACAGGATACATATAGACCTCAGATGTACTTGGCATCTCTCCGTTATAATTTTAATTAGCACAGCTACAATGGAGCTTTATTCCACTACTATACTTGAAGCCTGCACACAACGGGATTGCAGCCCTTGTAAGAACCATTCAGCCTCAAAAGGACAACAGTAAAATAACTTACTATTCACTAATTTAAAAGCAACAGCTCTGCTGGATCAGACCAAGGATTCATCTAGTCCAGCAGTCTGTCCCCAACAGTATTCAATCAGAGGCTTGCAGGAAGCCAACAAGCAGAGCACAAAGGGAACAACACTCCCATATCATTTGGCCCCTAGCAAATGGTATTCAGTGGCTTACCGTCTATGAACAGGGAGGTTCCATGATAGGCATACCTCTCCATGAATTCATCAAATCCCCTGGTAAAGTTATTTAAGCTGTGTTCATTGACACATCTGGCAGCAAATTCCATTAGCTAATGGAATTTCAACTGTCAAAAGGCACTAACCAATAGTAAATATGGAAGACTGAACTTTACATAACACTGAAAAACTATATTCCATCTTTTACTGTTGGGTTCGTCGTGCCCTTTGATAGCTGGAATTTGCTAATGGAATTAGCTAATGGAGCTCCAACTATCAAAAAGACACCAACCATTAGTAAAAAATGGAAGATTGTTTTTCACGTAATCGACGTTAACACTTTCAGCAACATTAAACATTTAAATACAAAAGTTTTTGGTTGTCATGGATAACTTATTCCTCAGTATCATTAATATATACATATCTGCCTCCATGACAATGTTCCATATCCATTGGCTGTTAAATTCGTACTTGCTTGTTTAAAAGTTTTACTACATATAACTTCTGTATGTCATCTTATTGCTAATTATCACCAGAAAAATGAAAACAAAACAAAATATGATCCATTAGTCACACATAATTCTTCCTATTACCCACAAACCTTTTCAAATTTTCAGTTACAGATAGGTAGCCGTGTTGGTCTGCCATAGTCAAAACAAAATAAAAAAAATCCTTCCAGTAGCACCTTAAAGATCAACTAAGTTAGTTCTTGGTATGAGCTTTCGTGTGCATGCACACTTCTGAAGCTCATACCAAGAACTAACTTAGTTGGTCTTTAAGGTGCTACTGGAAGGAATTTTTTTGTTTTGTTTCAAATTTTCAGTTCCTCTCACTGTTTGCTTATTGATCATCCATTTACTTCCACATCAACAAAAAAAGAATATCAAGAGCAAAGTGAACTATTGTCCGTGTTGTCTTCTATGGTGCTGCAAAATGTGAGTAAACAAAAGGAGGAAGGCAGCATACAATTACATCCAAGAAAGAAAGTTTCAAGTTAGCTGCGGCTAATGTGTGGCCCTTCAGAACTTGGTGAGCTACCATTCCCATAAGCACCACCAGAACTGTAAACGATCAAGGAAGATGAAGGTCCTTGTAGAGCAACATCAGGAGGACCACACATTAGCCACTTATTTTTAAGGTGTCATGTTGTAAATAGCTATTGTGAATTTATCAGCCCATATGGACGTATGTGCCACAAAGACGCTTGAATGTATATATACTTGAGTGTGGTGCATTGGTTAGGGTCAAATTAGGACCTGCGAGACCAGAATTCAAATTCCCACTTGGCCATGAAGTTCATTGGCTGACCTTGGGCCAGCCACTGCCTCTCAGACTAGCCTACCTCACAGGGCTATTGGGGGGATTAAATGAAGAGGGGGAGAACCACACTGAGCAACTTGGAGAAAAAGGCAGAATGTAAATGTGGCCAACAATAAATAATTCTTACTTGCCCTAGACTAGGGGAGACCTATCAGATTAGATAGAAGTGCAATTTACTAGTTTCTCAACAGCTACTCAGATTACAATCAACTTTACAGCAAAAAAGTATGAAAATGTATATTCAACCACCTTAGAATATCATCCAAGCCCTTATCTACATCAACAATCCGGCCCTATATATTCACTCTCCCTTAGGGAACCTTTTCAACTTTACATTATTTGCTGTTCTTCATGGCTACCACCCATCACAAGCCTTTCGCTGCCATCCAAAATAAGAATTCCCTGAAGCATATGCTGCAAGTCACACCAACTCTGAAGCGTTCCCAATTTCAACTTCCTCTTCAAAACTCACTTCCTCACATGTCCACACTTCACTTCGGCACAACTCTGTGTGCACATTTCTCTTACCAGATTAACACACCTACGAAGTGCCCTCTGTGCGCTTTTCAGGCTTCTGGTACCCATACATTACCCTCCTCGCCAGGCATATATCCCCACTGGTACTGCTGCCAGTTTTTCTCCACCATTTAATCATCGTCCACCCCACCCATAACTTTGACGAGCATGCATCCATTTTCCTTCGGCAATACAGTGCCAAACTACATTTGTCCTCTCTTTGCGTTGCCCCCACTTCTTTCCCAACATCCTCTCCTTGCGCAGAGCCACCCCTACCTGCCATTCTCCCTTCCTCTTGGTTCACCAAGCCTAGACACCGAAATGCAGCTTCCCTCTCCGGCTCCAGTCCCAAGCGCTCACTTGCCGTTAGCCCTGAAGCCTTATGTACGCCATTCCCACGTGCCCCACAACAACCCCCAACTCTGTCCGGCAATGCAAGCCTGCCCCTAAAACCCACCCTTCCTATTCTCCCCCCCAACCCCGCCAAGCCATGGGCTTCCCTGCCCTGCCAGCTGGGCCTGGCTCGCTCACATCCACTCTTCCCCTCCGTATCAAATCACGCCCGCCATAAAGGCGCAGATCGTCCCGGGAAACGGGGCGGCATTCATTCGCCCCATAACTACTATATTCCCCCCCTTAGGGCGGGGCCAAAGCCAGGCCAGGCTCTGAGGCGCCCACAACCGCCTGGGCCTCGTTTTTTTTTTTTTAGGCCGCAGTTCAGGCCACCTCCTGGTCCGGGACGAAAAGGGAGCCGTAACGGACACAGGCCCCATGACAATGCAAAGCAGCTCCGGCCCGCCCTTCTCCCGCCACCGCCGGCTGCGGCTGCTACCCGAGGCCCGGCTCCGCTGCCGACTTACGAACTACCGCCACCCCTCCTAGTGCAGCGTCGGCGGCGCCATGATGATCCACCTCTCGCTCTCTCCTTGGCTCCCTTTCCTTCTCCCCATCCCCCGCCCGGTGTCGCCCAGGCCCGGCCAGCGGCAGCAGCGGCCCCGCACTCACTCACCTTCATGTCGGGACATCCTAGTTCAGAGGAGAAGGCGGCGGCAGCGGCCCGGCCCGGCCCAGCCCAGGCCCGTCCCGGGCTCCAGTTCCCTCCCTCCCCCACCCCCCCACCCACCCCCGGTCTTGGCTGTCCGGCACCGGCTCCGCAGCCTGGGCCCGGGCGAGGCTCGAGGCTGGGCCTAGCCTCTCCCAAGTCACCCGCTCCGTGGGCAGGAGGCGGCTCTCTTCGGCGCGGGCGGGCGGAGGGAGGCGAATCGACTCCGGCGGCGGCGGCGGCGGCGGCGCTCGTAGTAGTAGTGATGGTGAGGCCTCTCCGGGATGGTGGCGGCGGCGGCGGCGGCGGCGGCTGCAGTTCCTCCCTCCCCGCCTTCCCGGGAGGCAGCAAGCAGGCGGGCGGGCGGGCGGGTGCCGCCGCCGTGACACGGTGACTCTGTAAGCTCGCTCAGGGCCCCGCCAGCTCCTAGCGCCGCCCTCCCGCCCGACGACGACAGCAGCAGCGGCGGCGGGTCTCGTCGGTCTCCCTGGTCTATTCCCCTCCCCACGTCGTCCGTCGTCGTCGTCGTCCTACCACCACGCTCGGCGGTAACAGCGCCGCCGCCGCCGCTGCCTCTTCCTCCTCCTCCTCCTCGCCCGGCCTGCCCAGCCTACCTCCCCTTCTCTCTGTCTCTCCTCCCGCCCGCCGAGAGGAAGAGGAAATAACACAGCGGGCCAGAGAGGGAGGAAAGAGCCGGCCGGGCGGCTGAGGGGAGGAGGGTCTCGCCTTCCCCTCACGCACCTCAGCCCCGCTCTCGGCTCTCAAGCCTTTTCCCTCACAAAACCGCCTTCTTTTCCCTCACAAAACGCGCTCTCCCTCTCTGGGCGGCTACAACAGCCGTTCGTTTGAAGAAGAAAATAAAATAGAGAAGCTGGGCTTCAGCCTCGGAAGACTAGGCCCCACATCCCTCCCCATAGATGTACAGCCTGGGAGATGTGCAGAAATTTATGGGGTTTTTTTTTTTTACTAAGACTCCGATCCAAACTCCAAGCGCTGGTTTGTTCCCCGCCCTTGCAGCTTTGGGGGTCCCAGTAGCACACACTGGGCTACCACGTTAATTTACACGTCAGGAAGGCATGGTTTGAACACAGTAGGATTTCTTTCCGAGTAAACTCGGGAGGCTCGGCTTGGAATCAGAGAATGGTTGGAAGGGCACCCTGAGGGTCATCTAGTTCAACCCCCCTGCAATGCAGGGACGTCAGCTAAATTAGGCATGGCGGATGGCCATCGAACTTCTGCTTAAAAACCTCCAAGGAAAGAGAGTCTTGCGACCTCTTTTAGGAGTCTGTTCCGCTATTGAACAGCTCTTCCTGTCAGAAAGCTCTTCCTGGTGTTTAGTAGGAATCTCCTTTTTCTGGTAGCTTGAATCCATTGGTTCATGTCCTAGCCTCCAGAGCAGGAGAAGAAAAATTTGCACCATCTTCCATGTGACAAGTCCTTGAGATATTTGAAAATTGCTATCAGATCTCCTCTCAGTCTCCTCTTATCCAGGCTAAACATACCCAACTCCCTCAACCATTCCTCAGTAAGGCTTGGTTTCCATACCCTTGATCATCTTGGTCACCCTCATCTGCGCAAGGTCCATCTTATCAATATCCTTCTTAAATTGTGGTGCCCAGAATTGGACACAGTAATCCAGGTGTGGTCTGACCAAGGCAGAATAGATTAGTGCTATGATTTCCTTTGATTTGGACTCTGTACTTCTTGATAATGCAGCCTAAAACAGCTTGTTTTGCTGCTGCATCACACTTGATTCATGCAAAGCTTGTGGTCTACTAAGACCCCTAGATCCTTTTCACATATATACTACTGGCAAACCAGGTGTCTCTCATCTTATATTTGTGCAGTTGGTTCTTCCTGCCTAAGTGTAGAACCTCTCCAATCTGTTAAAGTCACACTGAATCCCAATTCTGTCTTCTGTGACACTGGCTACTTCTCCCTGTTTGCTAATTTCCCCTCTCACACTGTTTTCTGCCCTGGCTGTGGGTAGTTGTGTGGGTTTTTTAAACCAAAGAGCATCCCTCCCACCCAAATATATATATATATTTATGTCTCGAAATCCACTAAAATTTCAAACTCAGTCGGAGACATATTTACATTTGCGAATCATTCTCTTAATCCATTTTCTTGTTTACAGGTAAAAGTAGTGTAGTGGGTCCTCACATATACAGTCACACTGTGGAAGAGTGAAGCAGCTAGAGGGTTGGACTAGGACCTGGAAGATGGGTTCAAACTGGCATGAAGCTCTGTAGATGATCTTGGGACAGTCATAGCCTCAACCTAACCTACCTCACAGGTTTGTTATGAGGATAAAATGGGGCAGACACTGTGCGTTCTTTGGGGGACAGGTGGAATATAAATTAATATTAAATAAAATAAACATTTTTGCATTTTTCATATGGTCTCAAAGTGTCTGTAACAGCATGTGTGATTTTGAGCCTTTATTCCATAGAGGGATCATAGTCAGCAGTTAAATTATTCAAGCATTTCACTTCAACTAATTTATGTAGATTCCAACTTGCTGGCTCACCCTGTTCATCACCCTCATCTTCTTTTGTTCATCAGCTCCTCTAACACTTCATTAGTCAATGTTATTCTTTGTCCCTCAATTAATTCTTCAATTTCTTCCTCAAGGGTATCAGTGAAGCCATCACCACTCCCTTGCCTGGCCATCTGAACAATTCCACTTCATTGTCAATAGTAGGGAATTCCTTAAAATGGTTCACACATTCTTTCCATAAGTTTCACCAACATGCATCGACTGATTCAGACTTGATTGCATCCATAGCATATTTAATATATGTGATGCAATTGGTAATGTTAAAGGCCTTCCAATACTCAATCACATTAAGACTGGGATCAGCATCCCTAGTGTTATGGACCCATGAGGATGTAAGCCTATGTAAGTTGCCTTGAAACAGCAAATAAAACCTTCATCATCAGGCTGGATGATGGAGGTGATATGGGGGAGGGGAGAGAAAGACAACTTCAACAGTGATACCTCAGTTTAAGAACAGTCCTGTTTACGAACGATTAGGTTTACAAACTCTGCAAAACTGGAAGTAGTGTCCCGGTTTGCGAACTTTACCTCGGTCTAAGAATGGAATCCGAACAGTGTAAGGACCCTGGTGGCAGGAGGCCTCATTAGGGAAAGCGTGCCTCAGTTTAAGAACGGTTTCGGTTTAAGAACAGACTTCCGGAACGGAATAAGTTCGTAAACCAAGGTACAACTGTATATGCAAAGTGGAATGACCAGGAGCATTGTCTACAAACAGCAACACTTGGTCAAGTTCTTTCTCCACAAGGTACCACTTAATTTCCAGGACAAAGTAGTTGTGGAACCAACGCAGATCGACATGCCATCTCTCAGTAAGTCCAGCACAGCAAGTTTTTCCACCAGCGTTGAAACTTATCGCTGGCTCTTCAGTGGCACACCAATACAGATAGGTGGCTTGCGTTTTGGGGCAATGTTGCACTGTTCTTTAATCACTAACCATGCTCAGTGAGGGGACCACACTTACTCTGAGGCTGTTTGATGAGTGGAAGGGCAGGTGGGATTTTTTGTGCTTTTTTTCCTGATCGCTCACCCCTTTTTTTATGGCAGAGTACGTATGGTTGAATTTGCATGAGGTGAACATGTGTAATATGTGGTTGTATTGTATTATCGTTTGTGACCATTTGCAACAAATTGGGACTTCAGAAAATGCATTGAAAGTGCAAGTAAATCCAGAAGAACAGGATTCACACCATTTATTAATTTTGTTCTAGTCCAAATCTGGCCAATTGCAAGATGCTGACTTCTCGAACAACTGCCAATATAGCAGCAAAAAACTGTGGAGAAAGCTATGGCAGAATTTTCTGGCAGGCCATTTTATGGGATGGGTTTTGAAGTGTTGGCCCCCTCACTCAATTCTCAAAATGTTCCTCCACAATAACAACTTTGTGACAAAAGGCATGTTTTATCAAAGTAGTATGTTGAATTTCTTTAATTGCCAGTGTATGTTTGTGGGGGGGAATTGAAATCATTACAATGGTGCAAACTTTGCTGTGCTGTTGCTGCTATATTATTTGAAAGATCAACACGACAAAGGGAGAAGGATAAGAGATAGCTAGCTATGGTATAAAGCTAAAACCAGGATATGATAAATCCACAATTCACATCTCACTCCAGCCATGAACTACTGAGACAACGTATATGAAGTATTTCAAATTCTAAAGTCCTATATAAATGCTATGTACAGTTGTACCTTGGTTTTCAAACAGCTTAGCTCTCGAACGTTTTGGCTCAGTAAACCCAGAAATGAATGTTCCAGTTTGCGAACTATTTTTGGAAGCCGAGCTTTGGTTTTCAAACATTTTGGAAGTCGAACAGACTTACGGAACGGATTCCGTTCGACTTCCAAGGTACAGCTGTATTGATATTTTTGCCATAGCAATCTCCATTTTTGTATTGCCCCTTTTTTTATTTGCCATTGTTTATTACAAAATAATGTATGTGAGCCCTATAGAACACAAACTATTAAGGTAATAATATCAATCCTACATAAAGATTTTATGTAAGATTAATATATGGGGGGAGGGGGGGAGGCAACAATGATACAGTACTTCTGTTTTAATAGCGCACATCAACCGCTGAAAATGAATAGGTAGTTGCTTTTTTAAAAAACAAGCTTATATATTGACACATGACCAGAGGTGTATTTAGGCTCCCTTGGGCCCAGGGCAAGATGTTGGCCACCCAAAGTGGCAAAGCAGTCCACAGAGTGCTTGGATGGGCGGGCGGGCTCCTAGTCACTCCAAACCAGAGTGAGAGGCACCATTTTTGCACCACCCTGGGCCTGCACCTTTGGTAGGGGCCAACCTAACCAATCCCTAGGTATACCTTTGCACATGAGGGCACCTACCATCTTCCATTCCCCCCATCCTATTTGGAGGCTGCTGGTGTCACTGTGCGTCTGTGGCTGCCCATGTCACGTACGTCTTGGGAGGCCCTTCAAGGGCTGAGGCACAAGGCATATTTTATTTATAAATTATTCAATTCAAATTATAAATAATTCAAATAGGCTAAATTTCCATATTTTTAGCGCCATTCTTTGATTCTCATTGTCCCCGATTACCCCAAACTTTTCATCCCCACTCATTTTTCTTCACACCTCTGAAGACCTATTGCCCATTTCCCGTATCCTTTCCAACGCCTATCTCTTTTTCTAGTGGGGTAGCTGTGTGTTAGTGTCTTGCAATAAAAACCAGAGAAAAACTTATGGTGTCTTAGAGCTAACAAATTTATTATAGCAGTGCATAAACTTTTGTGGACTACTGTATTATGCATACTGTATGCATGCACACGAAAGCTCATACCAATAACAAACTTAGTTGGTCTCTAAGGTCCTACTGGAAGGAATTTTTTAATTTTGTTTCGGCCATAATAAGAGTTAGTCATTAAGATGCCACAGCACTTCTTGTTGTTCCTTTCCTGCATTTCACTGCCTACTCTTTCCCTCCAGTGATTTTCTACCCAGTTTCCCCTGACCAACTTGTGACACTCTTCTCTCAGGACATTTTTTGATCTGGTCCTCTTGGAAGCAACAAAAAACGTGGCCATCATCGCTAATGGCAGCCTGGCCTCAAAGAAAGAATACAGGAAAGTGGCCAGCCATTTTTACTAAGGGCAGCTTTATGGCTCCGTTGCCATGGCCCTTTGGGAAGACAAAACATATGAGTACTGTATTAGAAGCTGAAAGTACTCTTAAATTCCACATGCTGGAGTGAAACATTCTTATGCCCCATGCTTTCATTAACTTAAGTGGCAAGATGCTTCCGTTAGGATGTTTGGAAGGTAGATTGCACAGAAATATCCAGCTCTAGGATATTAAGATTAAATGGAGGGGAAGCCCCATGCACACTCGAGATAGTCCCAGCAAAAGAAAATGTTGATTTTGCCCCAGAAGGAGAATCATGGTTTGCAAACTCATATTGGGTTTGAGGTGGAATAATCCAGAATTGTTCTTGGTTTCGCTTCTGTGATCCTCAGATGAACAGTGGTATATAAATGTAAGAAATAATAATAGCTTCATAGAATGAAAATAACTATATTGTCTGTGATGACTAGAAGCACTCTAGGGAAAGGATGTTTAGAACTCTGCAAATTAAATAAGTAATATCATCTCCATATTGCAAATGGAATATTGAGGCTAAAATATATTGACTTGCCTAAGGCATTTTTTTAAAAAATTGTGACCTGATTATTGAAGAGAACACACAGGCTTTGTAAACAATGGCTCAGGTCTTTACCGAGTACAGTCAAACCTGGGTTGTCGAATGTAAACCGTTCCAGAAGCCCGTTCGGCTTCCAAAATGTTAGACAACCAAGGAGCGGCTTCCGATTGGTTGCTAGAGCTTCCTGCACTCAAGCGGAAGCCACGTCAGATGTTTGGCTTCTGAAAAAACGTTCAAAAGCTTTCAAAAATGGAGCCATTCAGGAGCTGAGGTTTGACTGTACTGTACTATATAGAGTGGTTTGCTGCAAGGCTGGCTGCCAAGGTGGCAAGATCAGGCATTTTCCCTGCACTGCAAAACTAGCAGTGAGTTCACAACAGCATCGCCATTTCCACTTTGTATGGGACACCATTTCTTTCTTTCTTTTTAAAGAAAATCCAAATCTCAAAGCACACATCAAGTCCTTGTACAAGTTCTATATCTTTTAATACAAATTATTGATGGCATTAGTTGGATACAATGAAAACACACGTCAGTGTTGCATAGCTGCTCAGATATACAACTTCATTCCTTTCAAGTAACTGAAATTAAGTTACTCTATAAATCCACTGTAAACGAGGACTCTGCAATCCAACTCAAATACTTTCAGAATCTTACATGCGCTTGCTTTATGAAAACAGGGGCCACTCTGTGGAGGCCAAGACTGGGAACCAATTTAGGGCATTAAAATCACTAGTACAGCATTATTCACATAAAATGAAGAAAACAATTCCTTTATTTGGTACAATTCAAGTAATTGCTAAGTGTTTTTTTAAATGCACAGTGCTTTGGACCACCCCCACAGTTAATCTGTACAGCAGCAGTAACCAGGGGTCAGTATGTTATGAAGAGTGCCTTACACTCCTGGTGAGATTAAAAGCAATACCTCTGTAGTAATGTAGAGTTGCAACATATTTTAGGAAGGGGTGGAGAACATCACTCTGTTTAATTGTCTGCCTAGCTATGTCCACTCTCAAAGTTCTTGTAGTTCACCCAGAACCGATTGCCGTATTCTTTCCTGCTTTAACATGGAGTTACTGCGGATCATCGTAAGTTGGCACATTCTGCTCCTCACTTGGGCTGTGTTTGCTCTTAAGGGACCGTCCAATGTATCTCCAGTATTCCTTCCGGATTATGTCTTTTTCTTTAGCCAGGATTTCACATAGCTGCAGAAGGGAGAATTACAAGTTTGAACAGTTTGCATGGTTTATACCCGCCATTTTGTTTATTACATAGCACCCCAAATGCTCATGGTGTTTTGCCAATATAAGCAGAAAGGCAGTTCCCTGCTCTGGAAACCTGCAACAGACCAGAAGACAACACTGGATAGTGGAACTAGAAGAACTCTGCTGGGTCAGCAGGTGCATGGATCTGAAACTACATTCTGCCAAGTCAAACTATGGGTTTAATCTTGCCCAGCATGCCACAATCTGGTAACCCTCCAGATGTTTTGGACTCCAACTCCCATCAGCCCCTGCCAGAACTATTTTCTATTTTTCAGCAGTGGAATCCTAACCTAACCAATGATTTTATTTATAAAGGTTTCTATAATATTTTTTGACCCAAAAAGGATGGAATCCTCTGCTGTTGTTTTCCTGGGGAATACTCATCAGTGCCCTTAGAAAGCCTGATGTAGTAGTTATGCGTGGTATTCACCAGTGATATTTATTTTGAAATATTCAAGAGAGAGAAGTAATTGAATTCACTATTGATTCTCCAGTAGTAAATACCCAACAATCTTCCAATGTCCAACCCACTCCACGCTAACTGATTTAGAATTCTTTTCTAGCAGAAAGAAATATTAAGGTACAGCAAAGAACAGAAATTTAGCCGAGGTGATGAAATGACAGTCAGCAGGGCAACACAAAGGAAACATATTTAGGGTATCTTTACACCTTAAAATATAACACTGACCAGGGTGCAAACTTACCCCCAATGAGAAAAACAAATTGTTTTATGGGGTAGATTGTATGTGGGTATTTATTTTGCTTAGAAAGAAAATAGTTAACAGTAATTCATGTTCCTTTGGGAACATCGCACACAGAGTACCAGTAACAACATCCTGAAATGGCAAATCAATTGTTATCTCCAAAAGAAAGGAGAAGGCTTAGTATATGCAGCAAGATATTACATTTATATATACCCCATCCCATCTCTTGCAGAATGAAGCGGGTCAGTTCACTATTTTGTCACCTAATTCTGAATACAACCTTTAGCATTTCCCCCAAGCCCCATACACACCAACAATGAAGTGGAATGATGTACAACTGGAGTATTCATTCACATTACTGTTTTCCCTACCAGTTTCAGTTTTCCTAACCTTCTGTTGCTTCCCTTTTCTCTATTTCTAAAGTGTAAGCACCACTAGGCAGGGACCTGCCCTTTCACTGTTTATACAATATTGTAATAATAGTATAATAATTAAAAGGCATCTTTCGGAGTGCAAAGGAAGTTGGTAGAGGGCTTTATCAGCATGTAAAAAAAGACTTTCCTTTTCTCAAAGCAAAATACTCTATCCAGATAATCTGGCAGCTCAGCCTGGCTTTTAAGATTTGGCAAAGCAAATGAAATACGCAAAGTTCTCTCTCTCTCCTACATGGCAGGATAAAATACAAGCCTAATTCTCTTAATGGACACTAAAATACAGCTTTCCAACCCTTCCAGTCTAGTTTTTTTGTCAACCGAAGACTCCATTACTCAATGTACCACAGGTTATAACCAAGCCTTTTTAAAAAAAAAACCACGGTTCTAACCAAAATAATAATAATAATAAATAGTGCTGAATCTAGACAGAAAGGCAAATCCTGTCCCTCATGTGTTGACTGGTAGCAGCTGGCTGAAAGCCCTTAACAATAAGTCAGAAGTTCTGAGCGCATATTTTAGGGATGAAATGGGAGTCAGCTGCTGTACAGAACAGCATATATGGAAAGAGGCAAAATGGTTACATAAAAAGTGAAACCCCTTTAATTTTTACATTTCCTTTGTAGCTGGGATTAAATAATTAGCAATCTGATAATCAGCACGCATAAAAGTAATTGTGACAGCAGTTATACAGCATATTAATACTGCATCTTAAACAAGTATTTTCCTCAGAATTATAACTTCCAGACTGCAGTGCATGGCAGAGAAGTGGTCTGTGGCATTTCTGTCCAATTTTCAATTCTGCAAAAATGGATAACATTCTGCAATTGTGTCAATTTAAAAATCACTATCCTTTCCTTAAAATTTGTCTGCGGTACCAAAAGTCGGTGCTACCACATTCAAACTGACAGACTATTTATCCACTGGTAAGATTAAATTCTACAGAAGACTGGAGAAAGAGATCGAGCTCCCCATCTGCTTATTGCAACTAGTCTATTAAAAGGGTAACACAGAGGCTGAACAACTTTAAAAAACTAACCTCTAATGCTTTGCTGAGAGTTTCTTCCTTGTTTTCACACTCGTTTTCCAGCATATCTTCATATATGTCGACCAAAAAGGCAATCAGGTAGGGGGAACTATGACTTGGCTGCAAGTCTAGTAGCTGTCCTAAGAGGTTTGGATGTTTCGAAAGGCCACGATCCTGCAGGATCCTGAAATAAAATGCAGCTGTGAATGCCACACTTCATTTGCATGCGGTCACCACACCATTTGCTGTACATTTACCAATCTGACGCTTCCTACAGAACGTGGAAATCTCCTATGGTCTATATAAAATGATAAGCAAGCAAGCAACTACAAATAGTGTCAGGTATCATTAACCTACAACCCATCTCAACCAGTATCATGAATCAGTGCCAGGTATTAAGAGGGACGTGGGTGGCGCTGTGGGATAAACCACAGAGCCTAGGACTTGCTAATCAGAAGGTCGGCGGTTCAAATCCCCGCGACGGGGTGAGCTCCCGTTCCTCAGTCCCTGCTCCTGCCAACCTAGCAGTTCGAAAGCACGTCCAAGTGCAAGTAGATAAATAGGTACTGCTCTGGCGGGAAGGTAAACGGCATTTCCATGCGCTGCTCTGGTTTGCCAGAAGCGGCTTAGTCATGCTGGCCACATGACCCGAAAGCTGAACACCGGCTCCCTTGGCCAATAAAGCGAGATGAGCGCCTCAACCCCAGAGTCGGTCACAACTGGACCTAATGGTCAGGAGTCCCTTTACCTTTATTCAGAGGACAAGCGGCAAGATCCCCCTGCCTCTTAAATATGGCAATGAGCTAAGTACAAGAGGGAACATGCACAGCTGAGAAAGTCCTGGAAAATGAAACAAGGCCCAGGAAAGCACCTCAACAGACCAAGCAGGATTCGGCAATTTGCTCAGCACTAAGGTCTACACTATGGCTGGAGAACCTGTAGCTCCACAGACATTGTTGGACCCTACCTTCCATCATCTCAGACCACAGGTTATACTGGCTGGGGTTGGGAGACCTGGAGTCCAACAACATCTGGAACTCCATGGCATGTGCAATCCGACTGGCATCCTCCCAGATGTCATCTGGGCACCAGGTACAACTTTAATTCAACAAGGCAGGAGAACCTGCTCAGTTGATGCTGAAACAAAACCCCACCCCAACCCACCCCACCCCTCTCCTCCCTCTCTTTTTCCCCAACCTTAGACTGTACACAGCACTAATGTCTCAAAACAAATCTGTCTCAAAACTGATCTGCAGAAAAGACTTTACAACCTGAAAAAAGAGATACTGCACGTACTTTTGTAAACCAAGAAAATATTTTATAAAAATTATTTCTTTTTTAAAAAAACCAAACCAAGGCTATAGGCTCTTTTGGACCTGTGGTTCCTGGTCTCGTTCTAATTTTTGTAGCCTTAAAAAAAGAAGATTATGTTGACTGCAAACCACTTTGCTCTATGCAATAAAACGGCTTACATCAATATAAATATGTTTATGTAAGCCATTTACATTATGTAAGACACCCACCCACCATGTACAGAATATGCAACAACAACAGTTCTTCACAACTTCTATCCCTGAATGCTAGGGGCAGTTCGAAAAATTACATGATTTTAATTTTTAAAAAACCAAAACAAAACCCTGAAGACAACCACATCCTCACCAGTATGTGCTTCCTCTACAATGTGACTCTTAAAGCCATGTATCACCTGACATTTTCTTTTCCGATCTTAAACGCAAAGCCTCCAGAGCTGGGTAGTGACAGTCTTTTTCAGGTACCCAAAGCGGATCAGTATCACTCTGCACATGCAACAGCACCTGAAGCACTTGGAGAACTTCCACCCCTCTATCAAACCTGCATAGAGGACACAGCCCTTCTGCAAGCCATTTTGTGTCTGCACTCCATGCTGTTTTGCAACTCAGTCATCCTCTACTTGTGTTACAGTTTGCTACCTCTGCCAAAACTGGGAGCAGAAAATCATTTGGAGTAACTCCTCCTTACAGCCTCTGGAATTACAAAATATCCAGAATTACAAAATATCCAGGGCTCCATGTACACCATGCTAAAAATATGGAAGTTATGCAATCAAAAACAAATGTAAAAAAAAAGCATAGGTTCTGCATCTTATAACAATTAGGCAAACTGAATAGATTTACGTTTTCTGTCTTCTTTTGCACAATTTCTTTCTGGTTTTGCTAGTCATGGCGGCAAAGGAAATGCACTTGGAGCTCCATTACCAACCGTAGGAAATCGTATTCCACAACTGCATTGGCTGCAATAGGCACCGCCCACGTACTTTCACAAATACCTCTGCAGTGAAAGGCTGGAAACTTGTTTTAAAAATGAAAGCAATTTTTTTCAGGAAGCTGAACCCTGGGCCTGCTATTAGTACAGCAAGCCAGTGTGGCATAATGGTTAGAGCATGGGTAGGCAAACTAAGGCCTGAAGGCCGGATCCGGCCCAATCGCCTTCTAAATCCAGCCCATCAGCATGTTTTTACAGGAGTAGAATGTATCCTTTTATTTAAAATGCATCTCTGGCTTATTTGTGGGGCACAGGAATTCGTTCATTTATTTATTTTTTCAAAATATAGTCCACCGTCAGCCCCCAAGGTCTGAGGGACAGTGGACCGGCCCTCTACTGAAAAAGTTTGCTAACCCCTGGGTTAGAGTGTTGAACTCACTGGGTGAGCTTGGGCCAGTCACCATCTCTTAGCCTAGCCTACATCACAGAATTGTTGTGAGGATGAAATGGGGAAGAGGAGAACCATGAACACCACCTTGAGATCATTGGAAGATAAAGGTGGTATAAAAATGTAATAAATAAAATAATAACAAATACTAGCATATTCTGCACTTCAGAATAGCCAAAGCCGCTAACAAATTTATCTCACCCTTTCAAATAGTTCCAAGCACTTTCATTATGGGGCACCAGCTTGATCATTTCTAGGGTAAACCTGAAAAAGAAAAGCAGAGTATTTTATAAAGAAGAGAGGAAATATGGAGTCATATTTTATGCATATCAACGTACTCATTTCCCCCCCAAAATAGCAGAGAGTAAACGGCATTCAACATAGAGTAGGTGGTATTCAACACCAGTCCTACTCAGAGTAAACCCACTGGACTAGCAGGGTCATTAATTTCAGTGAGTCTACTCTAAGTATGGAACACAACTAAAAATGTCTTCTCTCCAATAAACAAATTTCCTACCAAGGAAAAGATGTTCTACAGATTCTTTTTTTAAAAAGAAAATAGTGGGGGATACCTCAAGATAATACTATAGAAATTTTTATTCACAAGGCAAAAATAATCCAAGGGCATGAGTTTTGATGTCCTTAGCTCATCTTTCACCAACTTGCTGCCTTCCAAAGTTTGAGGACTACAACTCTCAAACTCTGCTGTGCTGGTTGGGGCTGATGGGACTTCTAGTCCCAACCATCTGGAGGCATCAGGTTGGCAGAGACTACCTTATCTAATGGTAAAACCCAATATACTAAAACAAAAGAAAAACCAAGCAAGCATCTCTGATGTATCCTTCTGCCTGTGACAAGTGTAAATGGCCACAAATGAAGTTGAGTATTTATTTTACTTACTGGACTTCTCTCTCTAAAACAGCAGGGTCATTATAACCAGTTGTGTTTGAAATGACAAAGTATCTTTGGTTCCAGACAGAATTGTTTCTGACATCGTCTTTCAGGAGCTGTTCCACATACTCTAGTTCATCATCCCACAGTTTAAATTCCTAAAAGCACAACAAATAAAGGAGAAATGCTAGAAGGAGGAAGTACATTTGGGAAATAGAGGGGGCAAAACCTGCCTTCTACCCACCATAGTGATCGATGCAAGGATTCCACTCCCAGTGGCATTCCCCAGGGCTCCTTGCAATGTACAAGGTCCCCACCCCAAATCTCAGTGGGCATTTTGCTACTAAGAGCAACATCAAAATACCTGAATGACCCACTGCCTGTGTTGCCATGCATGGTAGTTCTTAGCATCCTGGTTAAGAATGTCTGCTATAAATTCAAGTTCCTGGGATGGATCCTTCAGCCACTCCACCAACACTCGTCTGTGGTGCCTAAAACATGAAGAAATCCTTCTTTAAACAAAACTAAAAAAACCCAGCATCCCTTCAGTGCCTGTTTACTGTTTAGTTGTTTTTTTTTATTGAAATGCAATCCTGCCAAGAGTGATGGATAATGGGCATTTGCACTCGAAAACAAAAACGTTCAATGGAATGGTAACTGAATGAGTGGCACATCGTCATATTTGGTTGTTTCTGATCTTGTAGTGCGAGACAGCTCATTAAAGGCTGCAATGTTCTATCACACTGCTTGGAAACTCTCCCGCTGAAAGTGCAAGTTGCACCCACTGACGAGCATTGTGTTTTGAGTTTATACGAGGCAGAAAGAAAGCTGTCCTTGCAGCGATTAATCCACTTAGCTTATTCATATGTACAATTTCATCATTTGATGCCACAGCCAGCATGCAAGTGATGTACGTGTCTGAATTTGCCACGTCTTCTGAGCAAAGTATTAATAGCCATTAGTCAGATAGGGCAGTGTTTCCCAACCTTGGGCCTCCAGATGTTTTTGGCCTACAACTCCCATCATCCCTAGCTAGCAAGACCAGTGGTCAGGGATGATGGGAATTGTAGTTCAAAAGCAGCTGGAGGCCCAAGGTTCAGAAACACGGAGATAGGGCACAGAGTCCCACCCACAGATGCAACACCCCAATGCATGCAGTCTTAGCATGGCATCTCAGGAAAACCAACAGACTCTTGCCCACAGCTTTCCTGCTGGCAAAAGGATTTCCAGGCACTTTACAAGAGCCACATGGCACTGCCCTGCTTTGTCAAGTACCAGAAGATGCTGTAGCTGCAACAGTGTAAGCTACCAGTTCTACTGCTGGACTAAAGCAGCCTCATTGGGCTTAGGCTGCCCTTTTGGGTTTGAGCTATTGTTGGACTGTTAGCAAATGAGGAAACAAAAGAAATGCAGGCTGTTGTGTTAAACTGAGCCTGGGGTGGGAAAGGAAGCAGACCGAGAACACAGTCAAAAAGCACCTGCCAGCCTGCCATATTCAAGCCAAGGGCAAATAAAGAGGAACAAAGGCAGCCATGAAAACAGCCATCAGCCTAGTTATCTATGGCGAGCACAAACTGCACAAAGGTGATCAGACAGGGAAGTTTACAAAGGTAATGTTATTTGTTATGCTATGAAGAACTAGTAAGTAGGCTTTTGACCATTTTCATAGACTAGTAATTATTGATGGACCTAGTAGCTTGGCTTATAAGGACATTTTGCTCACCTTCTCAAAGCATTTATGTGGACGTCAAATTATTGTTCTTTTTCATTAAGAATGTTTATAAAGAATTTTGAATTTTATATGATTGTGAGTGTGTGTGTGTGTCCCCCCTGAAATCCTTTTGGTTTGCTGCATTTGACCTTATAAATATATTAACATACCTCATAATATATTAACATATGCCACTGTAATTCTTCTCAAGTTATATACAGAAAATGGCCAATGAAATGTTGCTTTGGGTCCCCCCCTTCTTTCTGTTGCTGTTTGTGCATGTTTGCAAACACTCCTACTTTCTTCTCATTTTTCTATAACCATTTACAATACTGGCATTTCTGCAAAACGCATTATGTATGTCGTGTCATCATATAAACAAAACCCTCCCCATCTTAAGCATTCTTGCCATGTACAATGGTCTCCATGTAAGCATTCTGCACTTATTATTTAGAAAAGACAGGCAAGTCCACGCAAGTGGGCATTTCCTTTCAAGGGAAATAACTTTCCTTATCAAAAAGGAGCCAGACATTACCAGACTTGATAATTCTTTGGCTGATCTTCAATGATAGCTGTGATATAATTGAGTTCCTCGTGTAGATCTTTGTTCAGGGACTGCAGAAGAACCCTGCGGAAATGCCTACAGAAGAAAAAAACAATAATCAGACAAGAAAAATACTCTTCAGCAAAATGCGAGACCCAAAGAAGAATACTCAGTAGGACTTGCTCCTTCAGGTGGCCTTGGTGCAGCCATTCAGATTTAAAAGTGAACACCAGCACTTTTCATCAAGGCCAGCAATCATTGGCTGTTGAAGAACAGATATTGCATGGTTCTTCCCCAGCTTCTTCCAGAAGAGAATCTAGCCATTTCATTTTGGATCACCTGCAGTTTCTGGACATTTTTTTTTTAAAAGAAGACAGCCAAACTTAGAGCTCATGACAGTAATCCAACCTCAACCTCGAGGTTACAATCCCATGCATTAATGGCAGTCGTGTCTCATGGTATACAAGTCTCACATGAGCAATAATTTTCTGCAAGGAAAATGTCTACTCACTTATTTTGCAACAAGGCCTAGGAAAGTAGCATTTTAGCACAGTTTCACTACTAGTTTCTTGTGCTTAGTTAAAAATGCATTTTAATCAAGCTATTCAGATAAAAATTACTTAAATATTAGAGATTCCACACAAAAATAAAAGAAATTCAGACTCAACTTGTGGTTTTCTTCATGTATACTCAGCAATTCCCAACTAACAATAAATGACAGATTCATCATCACTACATACCACACAGTGTAGTTCGCAGCATTAAGATCAATGGCATCTCCCGTTAAGTTGAAAGCTCTTTCGCTCCTTTCATCACATTGCAGAACAGCCCGGAAGTAATCATATACATCTTTAACTAGAGAGAGAGAGAAATCGCTTTATGTCAAATCACTCTCTAGCCTTCCTTCTGGGTCAGAAGAAGCCAAAATACCCATCTAGTCCACAATCCTGTTCTCACAGTGGCCAACCAGATGTTTATGGGAATCCCTCAAGCTGGCTATGAACACACAACAGTCTTCCCCAGCGACTGGTGTTCAGAGGCATACCAGGGCCATTGCTGGAGGCAGTACACCAGCCATCATGACCATCAATTGTCTTATCCTCCTCGAAGGACAAAGATCTTCTCATCTCTTCCCAAAGTTCTACTGCCAAAACCATTCACATCCCTGATGGCTCAGACCCTGGCCTCCCTAGACTGGCTCCCTATCCAGCATAAATGCCCTGTGGCCTTTAGAGCTCTCCACTGCTTTGCCCCACCCTCTCCCTGCCCTTATTACCTGCCACGTCCTTGCCTGTGATCTTCCCTTCTCCAACTCTTGGCACCCTAAGCCATTTTCAGTATGATGCAACACCTGTAACAGTGCCAGTTCCGCAGTTCGAAGCAGCCAAGTGGGTCTATATGGGGTAAGGCCATCTTGCAGGTAACCTGGTCCTAAGTTGTTAAGGGCTTTCTATAATAATAGTAACACTTTGAAATTGGCCTGCTAGCAAACCGGCAAGCAGCACAGGTTTCCCAGCACAGGTGGTATATGCTGACAAGGTCTTGCTCTGCTGCATTCTACACTAACAGCGGCTTCCAGATCAAGAGCAAAGGAAGTACCACACAGTCCACATTGCTTTCTTCGTCAACTCTGCCAGTTCACCCTTATGCCTGGAACTCTTTCTCAGAAAACCAACACAGTTTGAGTCTCTCTCTCTTTCGTCACTTTGTAGCCTTACTGGAGTTCACCAAGTGGGTCTGCGTTGCTCCCGGGAGGGAGGAAGGAAGTCAAATGAGGTTGATTCCAAGAAAGAGTTTATTCTGCTCTCCGGATAGCAGAAGGCACTTGCATGTTAAGTCCACAGCAAGTCCAAAGAAATGAGAAATTTCATGCAGTATATATATCCTCCAGGCACCCTCTCCCCCCTTCCCCAGGAATCCAACCACGTCAGCCTATACACGCAGGTTGTTCCTTCAACCTCCCAGCCTCTTCCTTTAAATCCTTCTTCAAAATGGCTTTAACCTTTAATTACCATTTTCAGCTGAAGTTAACTTGTTAACGTTTGTCGTGCATTAACTTTGAATCCCCTCCTCCTGCTTTGTCACTCCCACTGTTGACACTTGGACTGAAGGCTCGGAGGAGAAAGGGAACCTGTCCTCTCTTTTTTTGGCTTATTGTGTTTTATTTACTTACTTAACAAAACTTAAGATACTGCTTGATTGTAAGAAAACCTCTAAGCAGCTTACAGAAATATTGTTTTAAACCTACCCCCACCCACTGAAGGTACAGTAATCTGGAAAATGCACCTAAAATGTAAATGCCCTTTTGATATGTTTGTGTATCAAACAGAGAAGTACCTAATGTAGCTTGCTTTTTCTTGCTGAAACAGCAGCATTAACTAGCATTAAAGCTACTGTTTTATGTGCATCTAGATTATCTACTAAAAACAACTCTGACACCTCTTTATTGATGGTATTTTCTTCTGAAGAAACCGAGGGCAATCAAGCATCAAATAAGGCTTAAATGTGTATCCCAGCTTCTCATATACATGAAGCTTTAATGATAGCTTTCTAATATGTGGGTGGGGTTGTAAACAATCTTTAGCCCCACCTAAGTGCTAGTAGCAAGTGCAGTAATCTCACACACTCTTTCATGACCTGAATCATCCTAATTGCCTTACTCTGTCAGTTCTACTTCTGAATTCTCATAAAGACAATAGTAATGAAGAATGAATCACCTTTCTATGGTCACACTTCTAGTTTAGGTGGGCATACCGATTTTATTTTTTAACCGAAGAACTTGAAACTTACACTTTTCACTATATATGATCTGGACTACTGGATTTGGCCCATCATCTTGAGGTACTGGCTCAACATCAGCCCATTCCTTCCTATCCCTGTAAAAAAATAAATAATCATAATTTGACAACCAGGGGTAAAGTATGAAATACTAGGACATATGTAGTTCAGAGCCACTGCCTAAAGACCAAGGTTGGTTCGCACATATGGGCAGCACTGCATGATTCCTTTCTGGCAATTTCCCCACTGCCCTGAACCCCATCCACAATTTCCCTACTTCCAACCACATGTTTCATGACATTATAAAAGTAATTCAGAGTGTCTCTCCATCTATGCTAAGCACAGCAATCAGCCCCTCTCCGGGAATAAGGAAGCCCAGGAAAGTGGACGAGGCTATTTCCAAACAGACCTGGGCATCCTTCGTTTTAAAAACCCAAGCCTTGCTTAGGGGAATGTGTTTCATTCATTTATCTGGACATTTACACCCCAACTTGCTAAAAAAAAAACCACCCAAACTCTAAAGACACACACACCTAGCAATAAACCAGACAGCAGGTTTGGGGCTTTGGGCTTTCATAAAAGAGGCATCTAGTAATGTATTGAAGTGAGAGCTGGACCATAAGGAAGGCTGATCGCTAAAGAATTGATGCTTTTGAATTATGGTGCTGGATGAGACTCTTGAGAGTCCCATGGACTGCAAGAAGATCAAACCTCTCCATTCTGAAGGAAATCAGCCCTCACTGGAGTGCTCACTGGAAGGACAGATCGTGAAGCTGAGGCTCCAATACTTTGGCCACCTCATGAGAAGAGAAGACTCCCTGGAAAAGACCCTGATGTTGGGAAGGATTGAGGGCACAAGGAGAAGGGGATGACAGAGGACAAGATGGTTGGACAGTGTTCTTGAAGCTACCAGCATGAGTCTGACCAAACTGCGGGAGGCAGTGGAAGACAGGAGGGCCTGGCGTGCTCTGGTCCATGGGGTCATGAAGAGTCAGACACGACTAAACGACTCAACAACAAAAGAGGCATCCCGAGGTTACAGTCCTAAGCACGCTTACCTAGGGGTCGATGCCATTGGACTTCATGGGGCTTACTTATGAGTAGACATGCAAAGGACTGCGCTCCAAAACTCACTCTCTCTCTCTCTACATATATTAAGTAAGTTTTGGAGCGCAGTCCTTTGCACGTCTACTCATAAGTAAGCCCCATATATATATATATATGTATGTATATAAAACACGACATTCGCACATACCTGTACAGGACGTAGCCGTCGGTGTCCAGGGGCAGCCCGGAGTCCAGCTCGCTGTCCCCAGCGGCCTCGCCTTCCGCCTCCAGGTGAGGAGCGCAGGGCTCGGGGTCTAAGCCGCCTTCCCCGTCCGCCATCATCACAGCCGCCTCCCGCCCACCCCGGAAGAGAGGAAGCGGCGGAGGCTTCCCTATGAGGAACAAGCTCCGCCCCGCGCCATAGAGGCGCAGCTGCTGGGCGTAGAGCGCCTCCACCACGAAAGAGCCGCACCGGAAGGAACGGGGGAGATTCACAGCGCCCTCCTTTCTCTCTCCGCCAACGGGAACAAGGCTTTTGCCATAGAGATAGAAAAGCGGAAGTCGCCGCACCGGAAGTGCGGGAAGAACAAGATGCCCAAAGAGCTCTGCATTCCTTAGTTCCACTTCGGGTACTCAGTTGAACTCCTTCGTTGCCATATGCAAGGCATCGTAGGGCTTTTTCCTCTTCTGTACCTTTAATATATATATTGATAAATAGCATACTTAGATCCGTGGTTCCCAATGGGGGGCAATTTAATTTTTAAGGGGGGCAATTTGAGAATGAGTTATTAACAGTTAATGTCCTTTTAGGCTTCCTCCACGTGAACAGGAACTCACTTTTTGAATAATAAGAATTATATGTCACGGTGGGGGGATCAGGATTTTAGAGATGCTTAGGTGGGGCATGACCAAGAAAGGTTAGGAACCACTGATTTAGATATACATTATTTCAATGCACTGCAAATACCTGCTTTTGTTGTTGTTGTTGTTTAGTCGTGTCCAACTCTTCGTGACCCCATGCACCAGAGCACACCAGGCACTCCTGTCTTCCACTGCCTTCCGCAGCTTGGTCAAACTCATGCTGGTAGCTTTGAGAACACTGTCCAACCATCTCGTCCTCTGTCGTCCCCTTCTCCTTGTGCCCTCAATCTTTCCCAGCATCAGGGTCTTTTCCAGGGAGTCTTCTCTTCTCATGAGGTGGCCAAAGTATTGGAGCCTCTGCTTCAGGATCTGTCCTTCTATTGAGCACTCAGGGCTGATTTCCTTCAGAATGGAGAGGTTTGATCTTCTTGCAGTCCATGGGACTCTCAAGAATCTCCTCCAGCACCATAATTCAAAAGCATCAATTCTTCGGTGATCAGCCTTCTTTATGGTCCACCTTACCCGGTGCAAATGAAGCTTAGTCTGCAGCCTTAATTTCCAAGTAAACATGCACAGAGCTGGGCTATACATTTTGCATTTATGTATAATTACTTTGGTTTTCTCTATAAGCTAAAATAGATCATTACAACTCAGTCCAGACAGATCTCCGTGGGAGAGCAGGAGTCTTCAGACAATGCACACATGCAGAGTGACATCTGGATTGCTCATCACAGTGCTCATCCAGATCAGACCCCGTGTGGCTTGTTACATACCTGCACATCAGCTTTATTAAAGATGGACCCCAAATTTTGGGACCCCTTCCAAACTGATGCCAAAGTTTTGTACTCGTTTAATAAAGCTCTGCACATCTGCAGCTGAGCCCACAAGTTTTGCACGACTAGACTTGGAACTAGTTTGCAGGGCAGGAGGCACTGCCGGGGGAGCGGTGGTTTTTATTATTGTGCCCTGTGATCTCCTGTACTGGAAGTTTAATAAACAAGCAGTAACAATGATTTCCTAAATGCCCTAAAAAGCAAGGCACAGTTCACTATAAAATGAAATTAAAATAGTGCTAGGCTGCTGTTATAAAAGGCCGGCAATTTGGCCCGAATTGCCAAATACTGGGGTTTGCTGGGATCTCCTCTTTTATTCCCTAGAACAAGGTTTCCCAGATTGGGGTCTCCAGCTGTTTTTGGACTACAACTCCCACCATCGCTAGCTAGCAGGTCAGGGATGATGGGAACTGTAGTCCAAAACAGCTGGAGACTCAAGTTTGGTAAACACTGCCCTAGAGCAAATGGGGATTTGTGGGAAAGAAGAAATGTGGAGTGGCAGTGGAGAAAAGCTGGGATTTTGTGTTTTGTGCCTCTTGTTCTCTAAACTAGCAGTCTGAAAAGAACTCTGGAGACATCCTTTTGTGGCCATGCAAAATGTTTCAATTTCTGCTCAACCCTAAACATAAGAAAAGAGCCCTGACTACAAGCTTACAATAAAGGTTTAACATTGTTATCAGATCCCTGAAGTGTCAACAGTGAACACACATTGGATGCAATGTATTTTTTCTACTACTGTACCATGAAGAAGAGCTCATAGCTTGTAGGTTGTCAACACTGCCCTCCGTACATTAAATTTTGAAACATAAAGGTAAAGGGACCCCTGACCATTAGGTCCAGTCGTGACTGACTCTGGGGTTGCGGTGCTCATCTCACTTTATTGGCCGAAGGAGCCGGCCTACAGCTTCTGGGTCATGTGGCCAGAATGACTAAGCCACTTCTGGTGAACCAGAGCAGTGCACGGAAACACCGTTTACCTTCTCGCTGGTGTGGTACCTATTTATCTTCTTGCACTTTGACGTGCTTTCGAACTGCTAGCTTGGCAGGAGCAGGGACCGAGCAACGGGAGCTCACGCCGTTGCGGGGATTCAAACCGCCGACCTTCTGATCGGCAAGTCCTAGGCTCTGTGGTTTAACCCACAGCGCCACCCGCGTCCCTATAGTGTTTGGTGTATGTGTGCATATATTGTTGCTGGCACCTGTCTGTCTCAAGAGACAATGAACGTGTATCTCACCGTTACTCCAAAGGGCTCGAAAGGGCATACATGAGTCATCCCAAGCCATCCTCACAATGACATTGCTGTTAGGCTGTGATTGGCCCTAAGCCACCCAGTGTGTTCAATAGCTGAGTGGGGATATGAACCTGTTCTCCTAGGCCATGGGTAGGCAAATAAGGTCCGGGGGCCAGATCTGGCCCAATCACCTTCTAAATCTGGCCCACGGATATTCCAGGAATCAGCGTGTTTTTACATGAGTAGAATGCATCCTTTTATTTAAAATGCATTTCTGGGTTATTTGTGGGGCATAGGAATTCGTTCATCCCCACCCCCCAAAAATATAGTCCAGCCCCCCCCCCAAGGTCTGAGGGACAGTGGACCGGCCCTCTGCTGAAAATGTTTGCTGACCCCTGTCCTAGGCACACCACAATGGCACATTAGTGGCTGGATAGCTCAGTTGGTAGAGCATGAGATTCTTCATTCCAGGGTTGTGGGTTCGAATCCCATGGTGGGTGAAAGCATAGGCTCCAACTTCCCCCAATAAAATATTTGAGGGGGCCCTGCACCCCTCAAGTTGATGAGCATTGCCATTCAAATAGTGAGTGCCACATCATGTGATTGATTATGCAGGATGGGGCTTACCTGCCACCCGCCCCCCCCCATATTTTATTCAAGTTGGCACCCCTGGGTGAAAGATCCCTGCATTGCAAGGGGTTGGACTGGATGACCTTTGTGGACCCTTCCAACTCTACAATTCTATGATTCTATGACCAGTTATGCATATTTCAAATTATTTATACATATGGATATTTGAAGAGTAAAGGTAAAGGTAAAGGTACCCCTGCCCGTACGGGCCAGTCTTGACAGACTCTGGGGTTGTGCGCCCATCTCACTTAAGAGGCCAGGGGCCAGCGCTGTCCGGAGACACTTCCGGGTCACGTGGCCAGCGTGACATCGCTGCTCTGGCGAGCCAGAGCCGCACACGGAAACGCCGTTTACCTTCCCACTGGTAAGTGGTCCCTATTTATCTACTTGCACCCAGAGGTGTTTTCGAACTGCTAGGTTGGCAGGCGCTGGGACCGAGCAGCGGGAGCGCACCCCGCCGCAGGGATTCGAACCGCCGACCTTTCGATCGGCAAGCCCTAGGCGCTGAGGCTTTAACCCACAGCGCCACCTGCGTCCCAGAGTAGACGCAGCGCCACCTGCGTCCCAGAGTATTTGAAGAGTAGATATATATATATTCATATGCATAGATAATTTGAAATAACTATTTGAAGAGTATGCATATTTCAAATTATCTATGCGTATGGATATATATTTGAAGAGTTGATAAGACAGATAATTTCCTGGCTGCTGAATTTCTTATTTTCAGTTTTATGTGAACTCTCCCTGAGAAGAAGGCGCCATGCACAAATCAGCTTAAGTAAAGACATGCTAATCATAAAAGACGGAACTGTCCCGCCTTAAATGATTCGGATGTGTGTGTGTGATCCTCAGCTGCTTCGTGATGAATGATCTCAAAGGGCTTTTTAGCGCTCCTGTACATATACATATCTGTATGTATTCCACTGACGCAGCTCAGTCCTCTCGCTGGCAAAGAGCTTTAGCATAATGCAGCAGCCGTCCATCCTTGCAAAAGCGAAAGCCGCAGCCGCCGGTTCTTTTAAACGCGCTCTTTTCCAACGGGAAGCCCGAAGCCCTTCTCCCCCAAAACCCCCAGATTATCGCTGATGCTTAATTTATTTAATTGCGTGTTGTTGATTATGTTGTTTCCTACCCCGCTTGCCGAGATCGCCAGGCACGGGGGATGGCTTCTTCCAGGGAGGGAATGACTTCGCTAAAATGCTGATATTATTAGTGCAATTAGACTAACTTTCCTTTACAAAATCCAAAGAGAGAGGCGACGTCGTCGTCTCTCTCCGCAATTCCTGGCTCCGGCTCTGCTTCCCGAAGCTGGTTCCTAAGTGAAACCCGGAACGTGGGAATTGATGAACTGGATTTCCCAGGCGCTTTCCCAAACGGACGATCGGTTTTTAGCACTGTAGCTTTCCGATCCTTCTCCAGGTTTTGCAGTAATCCAGAGGGCTGTTAAAAAAAAAAAAAGTACAAACTGAAAGTAAAAAGCAAAAAAACCAACCCACAAAAAACAGCCTAGCAGCAACAAGACGGAAGAGCTGTTATCCGGGGTGAGTTTTTTTAAAAATATAATATAAATATAGATATATAAACATACACAGAGAGAGAGAGACAGATCTCCTGCAGTCTAGGATGTTACACAATGCTATAAAGATGAAGGAGCCGCTTGAGGCTGTTGTATGTTTTAAAGGACTGGGGAAAAGAGAGAAAAGAAATACTTTCTTGGTTCCCTGAAGCTCCCTCCGCCCTCCCAGCTGCCCTGATAAAAGGGCCGTTTGAGTCTTTCAGTCCATCGGGAAACAAGGATATGAATTCAGATTTCTAATCGTGTTTTGCTGCCTGGTCCCTTGTGCCTGTAACAGAAGGCTGATGGGGAAACATTTGCTTGCTTAATTTTCACATTTTATCTTATCCTTGTGCCAGGAACAGCTTTACTTAAAAGGAAGAAGAAGTAGTAGTAGTTATGCTTGTCACTACTGTTCAAGGCAGAGGAGCAGGGCCAGTAAAGGAAAGTTGGCAACTTTGACTCTGGAAGCTTCTTCTAGTCAAAGGGATCCTTATACAGTGGTACCTCGGGTTACAGATGCTTCAGGTTACAGACGCTTCAGGTTACAGACACTGCTAACCCAGAAATAGTCCCTTGGGTTAAGAACTTTGCTTCAGGATGAGAACAGAAATTGCGTGGCGGCAGCGGGAGGCCCCATTAGCTAAAGTGGTACCTCAGGTTAAGAACAGTTTTAGGTTAAGAACGGACCTCCAGAACAAATTAAGTTCTTAACCCGAGGTACCACTGTACTACCCTGTTTAAAGTGAGAGGTCTTGTCTTGTGTGAGCCTTAGCTACTTAACAGTAGTGCTGCGCCAGAGTATCCCACAAAAAGGAAACAAATTGCTTCAGGTTTTTTGTCCCAAACAGTTAATTCAGGGGAAGAGGATGCCAGTACAGTGGTACTTCAGGTTAAGTACTTAATTCATTCCAGAGGTCCGTTCTTAACCTGAAACTGTTCTTAACCTGAAGCACCACTTTAGCTAATGGGGCATCCATCTGCCACCGCACCGCTGGAGCACGATCTCTGTTCCCATCCTGAAGCAAAGTTCTTAACCCAAGGTACTATTTCTGGGTTAGCAGAGTTTGTAACCTGAAGCGAATGTAACCTGAGGTACCACTGTACTCTGCTTATTGGTTAATAAGCAGAGTCAATGAAACTATTTAAGGCAAGAAGCCATCCTTCAGAAAATGGAAGACTTGGGCAAACAAACAAACAAACAAACAAACAAATAAATAAATACAGACTTTTGTTAACATAAATGCAATCAAACCATGACGGGGACAACAAAAAGCTTGAGGAGCATGTTCCTAAAAACATAAGTACCAACCATAGAAAATATTTAAGTACAGCAGTAGCAGGAAATGAGATAGGGAGCTTTCAGCAATGACCGGAGTCAGATACGTGCTAAAAGAGGCAAACAAGATGACAGAGAAATTAAATGAGTTGTTCACACTGGAAGTCTGAGGGCAGATGGATTCCTGTGCCTGAACCAACTTTTTTGGAAAGGGAACCTGAAGAAGTGAGTGGTGACAAGGTTTTAGGCCTTACTGACAAATTAAAAACTGACATATCATTGGGTTCAGATGGCACTCTGTTGAGATTTCCTAAAGGACTCAAATGTGAAGTTGCTGGTCTTCTAACAAAAGTATGTATATCTTGACACTTAGATGAGCCTCCATACCTGCAGACTAGAAAGCGGTCAGTGGAACACAAGTTTTTAAAAGGGGGTTGTCTGCACAAAGCCCATAAGGACTATAAACTGGTTATTAATAGAAACTCTGTTATATATAAAGAAAGCTGAAGTTCTTGGACTGCAGAATTCTGTGCCTAAAATGAAAGGCTGTTCTCTTTTGTACTTGTATAGTGACAGACATAAAACACAGATTACGATGAAATAACATTTGCGTCCAATATCTTTTCTGATATAAAGTGAAGTGCAGTACAGTCATGCCTCAGGTTGAAGTAGCTTCAGGATAAGTATTTTCGGGTTGCGCGCTGCGGCGACCCAGAAGTGACGTAATGCGCATGCGCAGAAGTGGTGAATCGCAACACGCGCAGATGTGCAGGTGCAGGTTGCGTTCGCTTCTGGATGTGAACAGGGCTCCGGAACAGATCCCGTTCGCATCCAGAGGTAGCACTGTATATCAAACTGGCTGTACCAGTGCCTCTAAAACACACCTCTGCCCTGTTTTCCTTTAGCAGATGCATTCGCTTCCAAGAAGCCATTGGTTCAAGAAGCTGCAAGGTAGAAGATCAGAAATGCGGCCAATTTTTAATCACTGCCCTTGATGGCATCGGTTCCCCCATCACTGGTGGCAATGGAGAAGGACCAGGAGGTGAAGGGAAACAGCAGTTAAGACCATCTGTGGAGTATGTTGCAGTAATTCTGAAGAGGCAATACCTGCTTCCTATGCCCAAACGTAAGGCATGAATGCAATGAGGAAGAAGAGATTTTGGGCATCCTGCTTCTGCTTAATGGCCATCTTTTTTCTGCTTGTCACCCTCCAGGTATTACAGATACTCAGGGTCAGGAGTTGAGCACTGCTTTAGGCTGAAACATGCCATACTCTTAATCTTAGGGTCATGGGTTCAAGTTCCACATTGGGTGAAGAATTTCTACATTGCAGGGGGTTGGACTAGATGACCCCTGAGGTCCCTTCCAACTCTATGATTCTATGGCGGGACTGTTGGCATGAAGAGAAGTGAGGGCAGGCTTGCCCACCCAGACAGCTTCAGCACATAACCTTTCCCTGGGTCTCCAGGTCCTAAGGGAGATCCTCTTTTGCCTATCTTTCTACCCTAGGGGTGTGGCGTCTCCATGACCACCCAGATTGTATTTATATTTATTTATATTTATTTATAAGAAAAACATTGTGGCTGTGTGCACCCAAAACACAACGGACTAAAATATAATAATACACCAAAGCAAATGACCAACAATAGATTTCTCTAAATAAAAACTCCTGTCAAGACCAAAACAAAAACACCTCGTTTTCAGCAGATGACAGAGCATCAGAATTGTAGGTGCTTGACTGATTTCATTGAGATTGAACTAAGTTGTTGCGCATGCATGGAACAAGGCCTGTTTCTGCATCAGGATTTTCCCACTGTCTGCTTTACCCATGCCCCCCTAAATCTGCTCTGGAGGGTTGGGGGAACACCAAGACAAAGGGGGCGGAGGGGGGGAATTCTTATTGCGTGAGCAGACCTTGCATGCATGCCACAGTTAGCACTACACTGAATTACATCCAATAGGAACAGTGTTGCAAAATACTGGGGCCGCTATTGGTGCCATGGATGTTGGACTCCCAACTCTCATCTGCCCCAGCCAGGATGGTCAATGGTCAGGGCTGATGGGAGTTGTGTACTCCTGCAACATCTCTTCCCTGAGTCAACTCTCCCAACCTCTGCCCTCTGCTGATGAGCTTCCCCCATTGATGGATTTTTCATTAGTAAAGGAATTTAATGCATGCATGATATTAACATGTGAAGCTTTTAGCAGTAAAGTGGTACCTCAGGTTAAGTACTTAATTCGTTCTGGGGGTCCATCCTTAACCTGAAACTGTTCTTAACCTGAAACACCACTTTAGCTAATGGGGGCCCCCGCTGCTGCCGCGCCGCCGGAGCACGATTTCTGTTCTCATCCTGAAGCAAAGTTCTTAACCTGAAGCACTATTTCTAGGTTAGTGGAGTCTGTAACCTGAAGCATATGTAATCTGAAGCGTATGTAACCTGAGGTACCACTGTACGGAGGTAAATATTATGAGCTAATGCAGGCTTCCTCAACCTTGGCCCTCCAGATGTTTTTGGCCTACAACTCCCATAATCCCTAGCTAGCAGGACCAGTGGTCAGGGATGATGGGAATTGTAGTCTCAAAACATCTGGAGGGCTGAGGAAGCCTGAGCTTCTCAGGCATATACTGTTAAGAGACACAGCTGCTGTGGTTGATTGAAAAGTTGGCAGCCTAATGATGAAAACAGTAATCCAACCAACCCAACACCATAAGTCACATGAGAATAGTAAGGTCACAATCACTGAATCATTTCCCCAACTACTATCTACTAGAACTAAATTCTACAGAGACCAGGGCCTACTGTTTCCTCCATTTTAAAGCAGGCCTCAGTGGGTGCTCTGTTATACAGAACGATAGTTCATGCCATGTATAATGAGACTTCAATAAGGATAGATTTCTCTTTCCCCTTGAAAGGTGGTTGTAGAGCTTGGAAAGTCTGAAAGGAAGATGACGAAAACCTCCATTTCACAAAACAGCGCACTGAAAGATGAAGAACTCCCCAGCGATACAAAGACCATTTTGAACAACGACCGATATCCTATCTTGCTGTGGTGGTCTCCGCTGACAGGAGAGACAGGGCGGCTTGGTCGGTGCGGACAAGACGCTTGCTTCTTTACTATCAACAGGACCTATCAGCACAACTCTATGACTAAAGCATTTCTGTTTTATGGTAAGAGGCTGGTTCGTTTTATTCTTCAAGATGATGAGTGACTTTGCCTTTCCCCCTCGCCCACATGGTTCATTTATCTTGTAGCTGCCAAGCATAACAGAGAAAAGAGGTGGGGCCTGCAACAGAATGTTGCAGCATGGTGTGCTGCTTTTCAGGGTCTGCTGTTTGCGATTCCAGCCACTCCATTTCAGTCCTCCTTTCTTCTGGGTTTTCTGTTCCCCACCATGGTCAGTGAGCATGCTATGGCCATTGATCTTACTGCCTTAAGTCCCCTCCTCCCAAAGGATGTTTCTGTACTTCTGCAAACCCTGAAATTTCCCCAAGTCTGCTGAAACCTCCCTTTTATGTGGGGACTGTTCCATTTTGGCTATATAAAGATTGGCACTCACAGATGAACACTGGAAATGGAGATAATTAATGTGAATAGTCAGTTTTCAGAGAGGTAGCCATATTAGTTTCAAGCAAAAAAACCAATTTTATCGTTACTTTAAAGACCAACAGATTTACTTGGGCGTAAACTATGTGCATGAATTGTTATCCTCAGTTGTAGTGTGTGTGTGTGTGTGCATACGTACACACTTTTAGAGGAAAAAATATTGCAAATAATGAGGACAAATGGCAACAAAATGCAAAAAGTACAGTCTGTGAAAAATCTACGTACCTTTCACAACAATACTATTTGGTTGTAACACAATCACCCTAGCATTGCAAATCTTAATAATACCTTAAGTGGGACAGGAAACCATGAGCTCAGTTCAAGCCTAAATGGACTGGCTACTTACTAAATAAGGACTGGCTACTTACTTTAATAAAAGCTCTTGAAAAATACCTATGGGGATCATAAGAAAACTTCAGTTATGTCAGTGACCTGCATGTTGACCGTCCGTAACTTAGACCATTATTTATTTTGTCACAAACATTAAAGTATGAAATGTGCTCATAATTGCAATCTTATTCTGCATTTTCTCATCATAAACCTTGTAATGCCTCTCTGTCTTTTTCTGGTCTGAAGCATATTTTTTATCATCTCTTCCATCCTTTAAGACATATTGTCTATCAGCTTGGCTAAGATTAATGCGTTGTATCGAATCAATCAGTCATCCTAGTGTTTCACCTTGGAAGTATCCTTTTATAGGCTTCTCTCTGCATATCCTTTATCTTCACCATTAGTAGACAGCTCTGACTTTATTTTCTCAGCAAGAATTGGACTCTGTTTGTTTACAATATCGCCAAAAAGTTGTAATATCCACTCGAGGGTCTCATACTTCCCCAGTTTAATGCGGTTTTAAAAATTGTATTCAGTACTTCTCTAGTGGGTGCACTGCAGTTTTTTTTGCTGCTAATGTTGTCAAAGCCTCCGTTTCTGAAACCCAAGTCACAACATGCAGCTACTCTCTTTAAAAACATGCAGCTGCCCCCAATGGATACAACTCAGATCCAGGAGCAGGAAAAGTAGATAAAAGTTTTGAAACAAGTTTCACGATTCCCATGGAGCTGGTGATTCTTGGGCTGAATTATTTTGGCTGTCAAGCACAAAACTGACTTTATTATCTCTCTCCTCAGAGCTGTAATAAAAATATTATTTTCACAATACATGTCCGCAGGATATTCCCTTTATAATTCAAAACCACATCTAGAGAGATTTATTATTCAGATAGACTCGAACACTGGAAGTTTAAGGGAATCAAGTTTTATTGAGCTTTCTCAGAATGTATAGCATCCTTTTTATATATAACTTTAGATACCTATCACAGCACTTTTTATCCTGCAATGTTTTATGAACTCCAAATAGAAAACTAGCATAAACTTACAGTGCAGTCCTATAAATGTCTGCTCAGAAACAAGTCCTGTTGAATTCAGTGGGTCTTACAGTTGTATATAGGATTGCAGTGTTAACTGTTTTATATTGCGAAGACCCATTAGGAACTGCCTTGCTGCAGCCTTTGTTGCTTATCTGCTTAGAAGCAGAATTAGGATCTCATTTGTAGCTAAAATGGCATCTCCCACACAGAACTGGGAGTTCTCAGCAGATCTGGAGGAACTCCAAGGACTAGAAGTACCCCCCCCCCAAAAAAAAACCCTTTAGGAAGAACCCAAGTGTATATTTGTGTATAGCTCACTGCGGACTGATGTCATGGACTGGTTGGACACAGAGGAATGGTGGGAAGAACCAGCTGGGGAACCACCAAGGGAAGAATGCTCAGGGAGTGGTGGTGGGACAATGATAAATGGTCAGAGGAATCTGAAGGGGTAACAGGGTTTAGTGAGCTGGGAGAGTCTGTGGCAGAGAGCAGTCCAGAACCAGAGGCTGAAGCTGAAGCATGAAAGTGGGGTAAGGGAGGCCAAGAAGCAGAGATGAGTCAGGCTGGTGAAGAGTCATGGGTGTCTTCCCCTTCTGCTGAGACCAGCTCCCTTCCCCCCTGGTTTCCCAGAACCAGAAGAGGCATGAAAAGGGTGAAAGAGAAGTTAGATTCACGCAGGCATAGTCTCCTATCGCTTGGGGGGGGGAACCATGGCGAGGAGGGTACTTATGCAGCTGTGATCTTCATTCTCAGTGACTACTTCATAGGAAGCAAGACCTGACAGAGATGAGTTGCTGTGCTCATTAGGTCTGACACTCCACCAAGTGATCATGTTTTTTGCTAATTAACTCCACAGTGTGACTTGCCGCTGGCTTGCTTCTGACAACTGAGCATCCTCAACAGGCATGAAATGCTGTCCATCTGTGTTTGTGTGTGTGTGTGTGTGTGTGTGTGTGTGTGTGATGAGTGGAATGGCAACCTTGGGGAAGGAGAAAGGGGAATGGAATGGAGTATGCTGGAAAATGGCTCTCTCAACAGAAGCACATGCAACATTCCATTGTGGGTCCCACTTGTTTTGCATGTTAGTAAGATGTTGTGGGGAGGAGCCATAGGTGAGAGAGGGGAGGTGGGACTTCCGGTCGGCGCCAGCGCTTAATGGCGGTCCGAGCCTCGAGCTCCGAGGCAGGACTGCTCCGTTACTTCGGGTCTTACCCGCTACGGCAAGCGGGGGACCCCTAAAATCACAGGCGCGGAGCCTGTGAACAAAGGAGATTCGGTGGGCACCTTTCGCGCCCCCCGGCACTGTGAGGGAGCCTTTTTAAAGGCTTCTGAGCGGCATCGGGGTAAGCGCGGTGCTGAGAGTCGTCACCCAGCTAGCGGAGTGAAGCCGCGTCGCCATGAGCGGAGAGCGCCGATTCCTTCCTGCAATTGGAATTTGACCACAACACCCGTGAGTAAGATTGGAAAAGTAACGGGACTTTAAAAAAAAAAAATTTTTGGCTGAAAACGGGAAAGGCAAAAATTAAGGAAGTCTGCCTCCCCGGAACTGCAGAAGGAATAAAGCAACGAAAATCAAGCTGCACTTAAAGGGAACCTTTCTAATTTTTTTTAAGCTGTCAAACTGACATCGGACCTAAAACCTCCCCCCAGATTGGCAGGAGAAGGGGGGAAGGGATTGGAACGTTGTTAACCTGCTGGAAAATTAATGGACAATTAAGACCTTCCATTGCCAAATCCCCTGGGGTCGGGCTGCCCAAACAAGACACCGGGACGTGGACTGTCAAACTTTGAGAAGTGGGGACTTGTTTGCAAAAAAGTTATCGGACCTTAGATGTACTTTGCTGCATTTTGGCCACATAGAAAAATAGAGATATTACAATTTGGACATTGGAAACTTTTGGCTACTGTTATACTTCCTTGCTTCTTTGTTTTCCTCTATCTCTGCCATTTGGATACAATTGAATGCTCCCTCTAGAGGGCTCTATCTGAAACTGTTGCACTTGAAAAAGTAACAGTGGGATTTTCCACTTGGGAATCAACTCTGTGAAAACGACCTTGAGGATATGAGTGCCCCTACAGAAGAGATAGTAACAAGGCAGAAAGCAAAACAATCTCACAAGAAAAGGGCCTCTATATCAGGAACTGCAGCTGTGCAGGAAAAAACACCAGCTTCTATGGATCCTATGACTCAGGCTCTACTTAAAATAAATCAATCCCTGGAAGCATTGACAAAACTTTCGACAGAGAATTCTAAAAAATTAACAGAGTTGACAACAAGGTTGGATGTGAATACGGCTAGTGTTGCATCGAACACAGATTCTATAAATAGATTAATTCAGGAAAGTTCAGAAACACGAAAGATTGCAGAAAGTGCAAAAATAACGGCTGAAGAGACAAGGGAAAAATTTGGGCCTATTATTAAAAAAGTGAATGAGCATGATGCAGCCCTCTCCTTACTGGAACTTCAACGTAAAGAGAAGAATTTAAAATTTAGATTGGTGCCTGAAGGGGAAGGGGACAACCTTGTGAAATTTCTCACAGAGAACATCATAACTTTTTGGCAGGAGGAATGGGAGGAAGATGAGGAACTTGAGATAATATCAGCCTTTCGACTGGGTAGAAGGCAGGACAAAAAACCAAGGGACTGCCTAATTACATTGAGATCAAAAGAAGAAAGAGATAGAATATTGAATTTGCATTATCAAAAGGCATTGGTGATCCAAAATTGTCAGATACAGATTTTTAAGGACATTCCTAAATACATTTTAGAGGTGAGAACATATTACAAGAGTTTAGTAGACCTGCTGAAGAAAAACACCATACCATTCAGATGGGAGTTTCCACAAGGATTGTCCTTTAACTTCAATGGAAGGAAGATTAAAATAAAAACAATTCAGGACAAAGAACTATTTCTAGAGAAGTACCTGGAGGATCTGCAGAAAGGAACCGTGGAGGAGAGGGAACCACCTGATATAGCAAATCTGTCATTTGGACTTTCACTACCACCATCGGAGGAAGAGCAGAAGCTTGGAGCAGTTGGAGGAACAGCTACCTAAATACAAAATGTCTCTGCAACTCCTTAGTTGGAACTGTAATGGTTTGAACCTCCCTCGGAAAAGAAGACAGGTTTTTCACATTTTGAAGAAAGAACAATTAGACATAATATGTTTGCAAGAAACCCATATTGCCAGGATACACAGGAAATTACTAATAAATAAGAGACTCGGCCAAGAATTCATCTCATCAGACAAAGTAAAGAAAAGAGGTGTGGTGATCTATGCAAAGGAAAAGTTGGCTCCAAAATTAATATTTAAAGATGAACAAGGAAGATACCTGGCAATTGAAATACAAATTCAAGGAGAAAAGATATTAATTGTGGGAGTTTATGCCCCAAATGAAGGGAAGGCTGAATTTTTTAGGAAGTTGCATGAGACATTAGTTGACTTTTTAGATTATAAAATCCTAATGATGGGAGATATGAATGGAGTTGTCTCAACAAACATGGATAAAGCACAGAGACAAGTGATTTCGAAAGAAGGGAGACTACCAAGGATCTTTTTTGAAATGACTGAAACAATGGATTTGATTGACATTTGGAGAACAAAGAATCCTTTAGAGAGAGAGGGAACTTTCTTCTCAGAAGCAAAAATGACATGGACAAGAATAGACCAAATTTGGATTTCTAGTAGTCTGGCGTCAAGAACAAAAAAAGTAGAAATCTGCCCAAAAACGTGCTCCGACCATAATGCGGTCAAGATGGAGATGAAACTAACAACAACTGGTTCCTTTAGATGGAGAATGAATGACACCCTATTCAAGGATGAAGAGATCCATAAGAAGGCCCTTAAAACATTAAAAGATTACTTTGAGATCAACAGGAAAACAGATGTGGAAAAAAGAATAATTTGGGATGCAAGCAAAGCCGTGATGCGAGGTTTTCTAATTCAACAAAATTCTATTAAGAGGAAGCAACAAAATGAAAAGAAGGAAAAATTTTTAGAAAAAATAAAAGAAGGAGAGAAGAAGTTGAGGTCCAAACCAAAGTCCCATGAGATTTTGAGAGAAATAAAGTTTCATCAGATGCAATACATGGAACTTATGAACCAACAAATAGAATGGAAGATAAAGCAAATGAGACAAAAAACTTTTGAATCAGCGGATAAATGTGGGAAACTTCTGTCATGGCAATTGAAAAAAAGGCAGAAAATGAATACGGTAACAAGTTTAGAAATGGATGGAAAGACTATCCACAAACCCAATGAGATTAACAATTGTTTTCAAAGCTTTTTTAAGAAATTGTATGCACAAGGGCCAACTAACGAGCAAGAAATAGAAGAATTCATCAGAAAATACGGTTTACCGAAAATCTCAGAACAAAGTAAAAGGATCTTAAACGAGGAAATAACAGAACAAGAAATAGAGGGTGCCATTCAGAATATGAAATTGGGAAAATCACCAGGACCAGATGGCCTGACGGCCAAATACTACAAAATGCTGAAAGAATGGCTGATACAACCATTGAAGGAAGTTTGCAATGAAATTTTGAAGGGGAAAAAGGCACCTGAATCGTGGAAAGAGGCTTTCATCTCACTTATACCGAAAACAGAGACTGAGAAGAACCAGGTTAAAAACTACCGCCCTATATCTTTACTCAATGTGGATTACAAAATTTTTGCAGACATTTTGGCAAAAAGATTGAAAAGAGTGTTGGCAGAAGAGATTCATAAGGACCAAACAGGCTTTCTCCCAGGTAGACATATGTCGGACAATGTGAGGAACATTATAGACATTTTGGAGCTGCTGGACGTTGACATTAATAGGAAAGCAGTTTTGATTTTTGTGGACGCGGAGAAAGCCTTTGACAACATTTGTTGGACTTTTATGAAAAAGAATCTCCAAGGGATGGGGGTAGGACAAGGTTTTGAAAACGGTATAGGTGCAATATACTCTCAACAAAAGGCCAAATTAATTGTAAATAACGTGGTAACAGAAGAAATACCTATAGAAAAAGGTACACGACAGGGCTGCCCAATATCCCCTTTGCTTTTTATATCGGTCCTGGAGGTTTTGTTAAACATGATTAGAAAGGACCAGTTGGTTAAAGGAGTTCAGGTCGGAGTTAGACATTATAAATTAAGAGCATTTGCAGATGACCTAGTATTGACTTTGCAACAGCCAGACACTAGTACTAAAAGAGTATTAGAACTAATTGAAACATTTGGTCGAGTAGCAGGTTTTAAATTGAATAGACAAAAAACGAAAGTGTTGGAAAAAAATTTAACAATGGAAGAAAGAGAGAGTTTTCAGAATGAAACAGGTTTGGAAATTACAAAAAGGGTAAAATACCTGGGGGTAAACTTAACATCCAAGAATGTGAACTTATTTAAGGATAATTATGAAAAATGTTGGTCAGAAGTTAAAAAGGATCTGGAAATATGGTCAAGGCTGAAACTTTCCTTGTTAGGCCGAATCGCTACTATTAAGATGAATGTATTGCCTAGAATGCTGTTTTTATTCCAGACATTGCAGATTGTGGACAAGATGGACTGTTTCAAGAAGTGGCAGAAAGACATATCAAAATTTGTCTGGCAGGGCAAAAAGCCCAGAATTAAATTTAAGATTTTAACTGATGCAAAGGATAGAGGGGGGTTTGCCCTGCCGGACTTAAGACTTTATTATGAATCAGCAGCCTTCTGCTGGTTGAAACACTGGCTACTTCTTGAGAATACTGACATTTTGGATCTGGAAGGGTATGACAATAGTTTTGGTTGGCATGCATACTTATGGTATGACAAGGTAAAGGTGTATAAAAGTTTTAAAAACCATATTGTAAGGAAAGCATTGTACAACGTTTGGATTAGATACAAAGATTTGTTGGAAAGTAAAACCCCTAGGTGGGTGTCACCAATGGAAGCTAGGGAAGTAAAAAAGCTTAATATGGATTCTAAATGGCCAAAATATCATGAGATCATAGAATATGATGGTGAAAGGGTGAAACTTCAGAGTTATGAGAAACTAAAACCTAAGGTTCGAGATTGGTTGCATTATTATCAGATAAATGAGACGTTTAAACAGGACAGGAAAATAGGATTTCAGAAAGAGAAGTCAAAATTAGAGACAGAATTGTTGGAACCCAATACTAAGAATTTATCAAGAATGTATAACTTGCTGTTAAAATGGAATACACAGGATGAAACGGTGAAATCAGCTATGATCAAATGGGCACAAGATATAGGTCATGATATCATGTTTGCTGACTGGGAACAATTATGGACCACCGGTATTAAATTTACTGCATGTAATGCTTTAAAGGAAAATATTATGAAAATGATCTACCGGTGGTACATGACCCCAGTCAAGCTAGCAAAGATTTATCATTTGCCTAATAATAAGTGTTGGAAATGTAATGAGACTGAAGGCACTTTCTACCACCTTTGGTGGACCTGCCCAAAGGTTAAAGCTTTCTGGGAAATGATCTATAATGAAATTAAGAAGGTCCTTAAGTGGACTTTTCCTAAGAAACCAGAGGCTTTCCTTTTGGGCATGGTGGGCCAAGTGGTGCCAAGGAAGGATAGGACTTTCTTTATGTATGCCACTACAGCAGCAAGAAGTCTACTGGCAAAGTATTGGAAGACGCAAGAACTACCTACTCTGGAAGAATGGCAAACAAAGGTGATTGATTTTATGGGACTGGCTGAGATGACGGGCAGAATCCGGGACCAGGGGAAAGAGACAGTGGACTGGAAGAATTTCAAAATATATCTTAAAAATAATTGTAAAATTGAGGAATGTTAAGATGTCAGGGGGTAAGAAGTAAAGAATTGCAGCAGTAAACAAAAAAAAAAAACTTAAGAAATATTTACGAAAAGGAATTAAGACATGGACTTAAGGGTTGCTAAAGAATTATTAAACAAGGATGCAGGGATGGGGAGGTATGGGGAAGTCAAAGAAAAAAAGGTTATGAACCGATGAGTATGAAGTTATATTGTGTTATATTGCTGTTTATTATCTGTGTGGAAAATTAATAAAAATTATTAAAAAAAAAAAAAAAAGAGAGAGGGGAGGTGATGGTCGTAAATACTATGCTGCCTTGGTAATATGCTGCTCATATCATTCATGGAAGCGCAGCCAGATTGAATAGTGTTTTCTAATATTTCTTTCACTGGGAGCAATGCTGATTTCTTTCTCTCCCATTTGTATTTTCAACATCTAGGTACTGACTTCAGCATAGATAGCTTACCTCTCCCCCGAAAAGACCACCATGACTGGGCCCTTTTCCACGAGGAGTCACCCAAAAACAATTACAAGCTCTTCCAGAGACCCGCCATCACTCTGTTCAACCACACAGCAACGTTCAGCCGCCACTCACATCTGCCACTCACCACACAGTACCTTGAAAGTATTGAGGCCTTAAAATCCCTGAGGTACATGATTCCTTTGCAGAACAAGAACAGCTTGAGGAAAAGGCTCGCGCCCCTCGTATATGTACAGTCTGACTGCGATCCTCCCTCTGACCGGGACAGCTATGTACAGGAGCTTATGGCTCACATTGAGGTAGATTCCTATGGTGCCTGCTTGCATAACAGAGATCTGCCGGAGCAGCTTAAAAACCCTGCCTCCATGGATAACGATAACTTCTACAAGATACTTGCTCAGTACAAATTTGTCCTTGCCTTTGAGAATGCTGTCTGTGAAGATTATATCACTGAAAAGCTCTGGAGACCACTGAAGCTGGGTGTGGTACCAGTTTATTATGGCTCTCCTAGCGTCAAAGACTGGCTTCCCAGCAATAAGAGTGCAATCCTGGTCACAGGATTCTCACACCCCAAGAACCTGGCACAGTACATCAAAGCTTTGGATGCAGATGATGAGAAATATGAGGCCTACCTTGAATGGAAGCTGAAAGGGGACATCTCCAACCAACACCTGCTTGCTGCTATAAAGGAACGCACATGGGGAGTGCAAGATATCATGAAGGACAATTACATAGATGCCTTTGAATGCATGGTGTGCACTAGAATATGGGGAAATATGAGGAGACAAGCAAAGGTAATTATAAAGCCATCTGCCCTGTTATAGCCAGGCTCGCACCATCTCTGAGTCAGACTTGCCAGGTACTAATTGTCAAGTGGAGTCACTTTGTGGCATGTGTGATGTATGAGTTCTGACAGATAGAAGCAGGGCCAGAGACACACTCTCCAGGACCAAGGAGAGCTCCCAAGGAAAGGAAGGCAGATGTTGTTCTCCCAGAGTTCTGAGTTTATATGAGTCTTTATAAGAGAAATAAGGACCTTGTGGCATATCAGATGTGGTAGTACAGTGGTACCTCGGGTTACATACGCTTCAGGTTACAGATGCTTCAGGTTACAGACTCCGCTAACCCAGAAATAGTACCTTGGGTTAAGAACTTTGCTTCAGGATGAGAACAGAAATCGTGCTCTGGCGGCGCGGCAGCAGCAGGAGGCCCCATAGGCTAAAGTGGTGCTTCAGGTTAAGAACAGTTTCAGGTTAAGAACGGACCTCCGGAACGAATTAAATATTTAACCAGAGGTACCACTGTATTCCAACTCCTATCAGACTTAGCAGCATGGACATGGTCATGGGTGGAAGGGAGTTGGAGTCCAACAACATCTGCAGGGCCACAGGTTCTTTGCTTTCAAATACCCTCCCCCCCCAGTCTCATATTCTGTGAGTTCAACTCTTCTCCAGCTGCCTACAATATTGCAGCGAAATAATTCATCAGCCATTGCCTTGAGTGAAATTGCTGCTGACTTAGTCTTCAGTTGGCAGTCAAGGCTGACCTATGGAGTGGGTTGCACACATCAAGCAATGATTAGATCTAATGACAGCCCACAGTTTATTAAACTGCAATATTTCACAGCCTCTTGAGTGAAACATAATGCTTGTTTACAGAATCGCCGCAGCATTAAAAAAGACTGTAAGAAGTGGCGGGCACATTTTCATCCAAGCCCTGTCAAGTTTGCATCCCTGGCTTCAGCCGTTTGAAGCTACACGGAGCGAACGTGTAGACCTCATTCCTAGCTCAGTGGGGAGGGGAGTCTTTTTCAGACGGAGGGCTGCATTCGCAATGCGGAGCCATGCACACAAATGCGCTATATAAATAAATGCATGATGGCGATAATACCTGTGTAATATGAAATCCAGTACAACAGTTGTGCTAGTGGAAGATGGCTGTGCGACAGGTTGTGCCTACAACAGTCTGTTGTGCAACCAGCCATCAGAACCATTCCGGCTTCCTGCACTTTCTCTTGTGTAAGCCATTCCACTAACATAGCTGGATACACTCCTAAGGGACCTTAACTTAGTGCTTCATTGAATTCCTCCCAAATATTTCCCCCTCCACACACTATTTAAGTGGAAGTGAGTGTATATTCATCCCAGCTTACATGGTGGTTGATAAAATTCAGATTGTGTCCTCCCACCTCTCTTATTCTCTTTTTCTCTCTCAACCAGGGAATGTTACCAAAAAAGTGGAATGCAGAAGCAAGTCACCTGAGCTGCCCCAAACCTCAACCATTTGTTTTTTCATCTCGTAATACGCACAGAACGGCTCTGCGGGAGATGTGGATACCGAGCTTTGAGCAGTCCAAGAGAGAAGCTCACGCGCTGAGGCAGCTGGTCGAAAGGAACAGAAATTTCACAGCTCAGGAGTTTTGGACTATGGTGTTTAGAGAATGAGTTTAGAGGGAGACAATAGGCCCTTGACTCAAGCTAGAGGGGGAAACAAACCAACACAGAGGAGCCTCTATGAGGAGCTGTTGTTTGTCGGTTGCCTTAATAAGATAGGAAGCAGTTTTAACCACTGAGATGATGAGAAATCATCGTATTCAGCGAATACTAATCCAGAAGACGAAGGACCCAGTTGGGTCATCTTATATTTTTTATACTAACGTTCAGTATAAACTATTAATATAAATTATTAGTGTAATTAACATTGGAGCATTCACAGCAAAATGCAGCCATCTGCACTTTACTTTCCCTCTGTGTGTGTGTGGCTTATTTTGCCTCTGCAGTTCCTCCCACCCTTGAGTTGGATACGTGTCAAGTCTTCCATCCAGATGGTTTGGCTTCCTGGCATCTCTCAAGCAAAGGGCCTTGTCTAAAGGGCTGGCCTTGCTTCTTATGTCATTTCTGCACCTGACAGGAAGCCAAGCCGTGCAGGAGAAAGGAGGACCTTGCAGATGAATCGCAGAGCAGCGGAGGAGGAGGAGCAACCTCAGGGGCCGTGTGCCAAATGCTCTGGGAGGGGGGATGGTTTACGGAAAGCAGGCCTCCTTGTTATTGGAGACTGGATTCTGTGCTACTCTGGCAAATTCTGTAAAGAGCCACTTTGTGGTTTGAATGAAGGACCTTCTTTCTTTTCATTTCTGGCTGGGCCAGGGTGATGGAGATGTCATCTATTGAACAGCATTATAAACAGCAACGGCAAGGCAGCATGTCCATGCTCTGATAATGTCTGAAGCATTTCTGTTAAGGAGGGAGGGCTGACCGTGCAGAGGCTCATGGAGGCAGAGATTTTGTTTTGTTAAGACCTGCACAATATCAGATGATTTGGGGCTTGATTTATCTTTTTTATAATATTTTTTATTAATTTTAACATATAAATTATAATACATACCACAAAACTTCACCACTTATACAATCTTTTTTGGACTTCCATCAACACCTCTGATGATCCACCGTTTTAACCACTTCTTATGCATTTCTTAAATTCATATTGCCTTTAATTATCTTAACTAACCATCCTCTCCTTTATCCATTATTGCAATAGTTCCAATAATTCATCTCACAAAACTTCTTGCAAACCTACAATCATCACAATTACTTTTCAAAAAGTCTGTAAATTTATACCAGTCTTCTGTGAATTTCTGGTCCTGCAGATTTCGAATCCTTCCTGTTAGTTTATCTAGTTCTGCATTGTCCATTAATTTCCTCCTCCATTCTTCTTTCGTTGGTAATTCTTCTTGCTTCCATTTTTGTGCCAATAATATTCTTGCTGCCGTCATCGCATATAAAAACAGCTTACATTCTTTTCTATTTATATCACTTCCTACAATGCCCAGTAAAAATGCTTCTGGTTTCTTTATAAATGTATATTTCAACATTTTTTTTCATCTCATTGTATATCATTTCCCAGAAACTTTTCACTTTTTTACATTCCCACCACATGTGGGATTTGAGTATCTTTATGGTTTTCGTTACTTGGGTGGGACTGGAAGTACGGGGCCAAAAGGCTTCTTCACGCATAGTAAGTGTCGCTTTTCCCAACATGCTGATTCCAGGGGGAAATAAAAGAGAGGGAATCCTTTTATCAGCCAGAATTGGTACTTTTTACCTAGCTGTTAAAAAAGTACAACAGCCCTACCAGGGAAAAAATGGCAACTGTATATATGTAGGAAACTAGATGTGTTGCCACCATTTTTTCCTGCTAGGACTCTTGGTTTTGTTTTTTAACAGCTGGGGTAAGATAAAGGTAAAGGGATACCTGACCATTAGGTCCAGTCGTGGCCGACTCTGGGGTTGCAGCGCTCATCTCGCTTTACTGGCTGAGGGAGCTGGCGTACAGCTTCCGGGTCATGTGGCCAGCATGACTAAGCTGCTTCTGGCGAACCAGAGCAGCATATGGAAATGCTGTTTACCTTTCCTCCGGAGCGCTACCTATTTATCTACTTGCACTTTGACGTGCTTTCGAACTGCTAGGTTGGCAGGAACAGGGACTGAGCAACGGGAGCTCACCCCGTCGTGGGGATTTCAACCACCGACCTTCTGATCAGCAAGTCCTAGGCTCTGTGGTTTAACTCACAGCGCCACCCGCGTCCCAACAGCTGGGGTAAACAAGTACAAATTGGGCTGATAGAGGTTTCCCCTCCACTCACTGCGTCAACATGTTCTCATCACTGCATGTGGAACCGAGGACAATTTAGGACTACATCATTATTTGCAGCATCAAGACCTGACAAGGCATAATCAAGGCTCAAAAACACACAGCTTGTTGCTCTTGATCGCACATTTTGTTTGTGGTGAGCGATGGAGGCCATGCTGGGTGGCAAGAACAGCGATTGCACTGCAGGTTTGACCTCTCTGACCAAACACACCTCAGAGCAGGTGAGTGGATCTATCAGAGTGCTCCTTTGCTCAGCATGTTTTTGCATCATCCGTTCCCACCTCGAGCCCCAGCATCAGCAGTTTCTGTTGTTACTTGGCAGACTGAAATTTCCTGATACGGAGGAAGAATATAAAATGCATTAGCACTTGGCACTCATATGCTGAGATCCGGAGACAGGCCAAAAAGTGCTGCTTAAGATTTACCCACCATCTAGTGTTTAAAAAGGGAACATCCACAGACAGGGGCTGCATTCCAGATTCTCGGGCATCATTCCAAATACCCTCGGTAGCATATTTACACCACCACTTCCTACTCAGAAGTAAGCCCCACTGTACTCAATGGAGCTTACTCCTAGGTAAGTGTGCCTGGGACTGCAGCCTTGAACTTTGCCCCACTAACACAGGCCTGCACATTAATGCTCAGGGGTTATGAGAATTGCCCAGCTACATTGGTGTTAGCCCCCTGAGCCCAGGGTATAAATAAAATTTATTATTATTATTATTACATTTGGAGACAAACAGGTTCCCCAGCCAGTCTATGCAGACCAAAGCCCACCATAGTATTTTTTTTTTTTTTAAGGAGCAATGCTTCCATTCATTCTCACTACATTTCGTTTGGTTATCTTAACTTTACGTACTTAAAGAAAAGAAAACCAAACCAGCCCCCTCTTGGACTTCAACCGGATTCCTTTCCAGCATCCATCAGTTTCATTGATCCGGTGTTTGCTGATCCTCTTCCCTCTTTGACGTGGTCCTTGACATTTCTCAGAACCTCAAGAACAAGCTGGCAACCATAACGCTTAGCAAAGATCTCCCTATAAATTCAATCAAAGTGAAAGCTGTGTCCTTTGGCCAGGCTGGAATGCTTCTGAGTGCAGACGATCAGCCTGCTGTTGTAAAAAAGCTTTCCATCTACAGAGGGAGGGATTGTGATGTGTATCGTCATTAAAATACAGTGGTACCTCAGGTTACAGACACTTCAGGTTACAGACGCTTCAGGTTACAGACTCTGCTAACCCAGAAGTAGTACCTCAGGTTAAGAACTTTGCTTCAGGATGAGAACAGAAATTGTGCGGCGGCAGCAGGAGGCTCCATTAGTTAAAGTGGTACCTCAGGTTAAGAAAAGTTTCAGGTTAAGAACAGACCTCCAGAACGAATTAAGTTCTTAACCCAAGGTACCACTGTACACCCAAAGAGGAATGGGTTTTTTCAACAGCAGGGTGAGCTCTGTTGCCTTTCATTGTTCCTCAGTTGCCACAAACATAGGAGCCAAATCCTAGGGGCTGAGGTCCCTTCGCCCTTCAATAAAATAAACGGCAACGTTTATGGGCATCACCATTCAAATGGTGTGCGTATGCCATGTATTGTGATTGACTATCCAGGGCAGGCCTTATATATCCACTCCACCCCCCAATATTTTATTCAAGATGCCTTCCCTGGCCACAAACAGACTTCGGATCACAAGAAGTTTCCACCCATTCCAGGCAAGGTGTATATTCTACCCCCCCCCCTTTTCTCATATCCTGCCAGTTTATCCACTGTAGGGTTTTCTGGGTGCTGAAAGAAAGAAAGAAAGAAAGAAAGAAAGAAAGAAAGGAAAGAAAGAAAAGAGAAAGCTTTCGCTCACTGTTTATTTAAACTTCGAAATTTGCTCTGGTAAAGGAGAGCTGGTGGTTTCATGGCTGACTCAAGACCAGCTAATCTGGCATCATGGCATTGGTTGATTGACAGGTGGGCAGCAATAAAACTGCTAGCACATTTGTAAAACTAAGCAGGGTCCGGTATGGTTTCAGATTGGATGGGAGACTGCATGTTGATATTCAGGGGGTTGGATGACTCTCAGGGTCCCTTCTAATTCTACAATCTAGAGCTAGGGGTGAGCAGTGAGGCAGCCAAGTTTGCTGATACTAGATTGTTCAGGGTAGTTGAAACAAAAAAGGATGGCGAGGAGCCCCATCTGATCTCTCCAAACGGAGTGAATAGGTAGTAAAAAGGTAGGATAGCTCAGTCAGTATAAGCATGAGACTCTTAATTTCAGGGTCATGGGTTTGAGCCCCATGTTGGGCAAAAAGATTCCAGCATCGCAGGGGGGTTGGACTAGATGAGCTCATGGTCCCTTCCAGCTCTACAATTCTATGGTTTTCTAAAATGGCAAGAGCAATTGTACAGTGGTACCTTGGGTTACGGGACGCAGGTGGCGCTGTGGGTTAAAGCCTCAGCGCCTAGGGCTTGCCGATCGAAAGGTCGGCGGTTCGAATCCCTGCGGCGGGGTGCGCTCCCGCTGCTCGGTCCCAGCGCCTGCCAACCTAGCAGTTCGAAAGCACCTCCGGGTGCAAGTAGATAAATAGGGACCGCTTACCAGCGGGAAGGTAAACGGTGTTTCCGTGTGCGGCTCTGGCTCTGGCTCTGGCTCTGGCCAGAGCAGCGATGTCACGCTGGCCACGTGACCCGGAAGTGTCTCCGGACAGCGCTGGCCCCTGGCCTCTTAAGTGAGATGGGCGCACAACCCCAGAGTCTGTCAAGACTGGCCCGTACGGGCAGGGGTACCTTTACCTTTACCTTTACCTTGGGTTACAAACACCTTGGGTTACAAACACTTCAGGTTACAGACTTGGCTAACCTGGAAGTAGTACCTTGGGTTAAGAACTTTACCTCAGGATGAGAAGTAGTACCTTGGGTTAAGAACTTTACCTCAGGATGAGAACAGAAATCGCGGTGCGGCGGCAGCAGGAGGCCCCATTAGCTAAAGTAGTACCTCAGGTTAAGAATGGTTTCAGGTTAAGAACGGACCTCCGGAACAAATTAAGTTTGTAACCAGAGGCACCACTGTACAGCAATGCATATCAAGGCAAAAATAAATAAATCTTAAATTCACATATACACTCATGACGTCTGAACTGGCAATGATTTACCAGGAATTTGACTGGTTGAGGTGGATAGCTTGATGAAGATGTCAACCCAGTGTGCAGCAGTTATGAAAAAGGAAATTTCTGTGCTAGGATCCAAATGATAATTTGGGTAATTTTCCTTAGCACATTTTCTGTAGGCAGTGTTGCATGAGTCAGCTACTGAGACGCACTTAAATGAGTCTTTGTGACAGAATCTGTATTTTAACCTATTATATGTTTGAGTCATTTGTGTAAAAGGAAAAAGGAAAAAGCAGGACAAATGGAGATCTTTGTTGAAGGACATCTCCAAGAATATCCATTTGACTCTTGGTAGTAAAATAACCCGCGCAAAGCTCCAGCTGCAGCAGAACACTTGTGGTAACTGTAAACATGTACACTGAGATGGAAGGGCCAGGATATGTTTTCGCTGGCTCAGTCAAAATGGCAGAGTTATTGTGTGTTGGCCGGAGGGTTGGGTTGGAGGAACAAATAGCTTAAATTGCAAGCAACCGCTAGGAGGACACATTAGGGCATGAATAATTTAGTGTCCATGAAAAATTGAATTCTACTGAAGGGGAGCTTTTGTGGCACATTTATGATTTGGAAAGATGAGACTATGCAGCAGAAGCAGAAGGAGCAAGATGGCAAATGTGGGTAAACTCGCATAGAAGGGCAGAAGAATCCCTCCAACCAGCTCTACACTTTTGCTGCAATGTATACAGGTCTACTCTTTTTTGGTAAGTCTATAGGTCTTCTGAGGAATGGCTCCTCCCATTGCCCCCTGCTTCCCCTTGATCCTGGCATGGCCTCCTGGAATAATACACATATCCTGCCTTGCTTCGACCCTGCGACCAAAAATTCTAACTCCTTAGCATCTCATGTTCCCAATGGAGACTATGCCATACAAGAATAACAGGATATTTAAACAGTGTGCTTAAGACTGAGTACCCCTTTTTCTTAAGGAAAACCTGTGGGGATCCGCTATCCAGATTAAGATTGCTGAATGGGGAAGGGGGATTAACCTTCCCCCAAGGAGCATTATTCACCCTTCTTCCCAGCAAATACTACCTTGGGGAGCAAATAGCAGCATTTTTCTGGAGAGGGGGTTTCACAATGAGAAAATGACACAAATTCCTCTTCTGTGGATTGGCCTGATCTGAGGATTGGGCCCCCTGAGAATGCATTTATTTAAAAAGAGCCTGTCCTAAGCATGCTATTTAAATATACTTCTAATGCAGCATGTAGTCTTGCTCTTGTACAGCTGGACTACCATAACAAATTATACATGGGGCCACCTTTGAAGACAGTTCGGAAACTGAGGATAGTGCAGAATGCAACTCCTAGATTGTTAACTGGTGACACACTTCTTTTGTTTGACTGTCGCATTCGATCAAAGGAATTATGCAGGCTTTGAAACAATGCACAAACCTGCAGCCTGCCTACTGCCTACCAAAGGCAAAAACGGGGCGAGAGCACAAACAGTGTAATGGCTGTTTCAAATTGCTTTCTACTCTCCCAAAAGTCTGTCTCCAGTCTCCTGTAATCCTGTGAAAGGTTTCGTATGCACCTTTCACACGCACCAGGAAGATCGCTTCTTGTATTTCTACAATGGGAACGTGAAATCTACAATCCCTGGAACATACACTTGACCTTAAAAATCTCTTCTGTATTCTCTCCCATTTTAACGACATTCTCATGTGTGTGCTAATTGCTGAAAAATGCTTTTAGGATCACAGAGGGAAATGATTACCAAACACACAGAGATCTTTCTGTTGTGGAATGCCCCTCTCCTACAGCGAGATGTTTTTTCATACTTTCCAAACTGAGGTATCTGCAGGAGGACCAAAGCCATCTGCCTTAGAATGGTGTGTGTTTATGTTTGTGTGTTGCAGAAGGTTCTGTTCTAGAGAGTTCACATCCGTGGTGATGGTCGGGTCTATTGTCCCCGAGTATTGCTCAGTAGGAACTGAGAGGTACAGATGAAGATGGGGTGGGGGTGGGGGTGGGGAATCAATTCAGTTCACATCAGAAAGTGAACACACCTAATTCACACTTCCCGAAGCAATATGTGACCTGAAACACAGCCAGTCTTCGGAATTTGTATTTCTCAGTATTTGGCATGAAATAACCAGGCTAAGATGTGAGTCAAACAAACATAGGACCCCCTCCCAAAAAAAGCTGAAGTGTTATGGAGCTTGCTGTAGTTTATTATAACTGTATCCCACTCTTCCTCCAAAAGGGCTGCAAACACACAAGAACTAAACATAGTCTAAACATAGTTGTTTTAATATATATATATATATATATATATATATATATATATATATATGTAAAGGTAAAGGTACCCCTGCCCGTACGGGCCAGTCTTGACAGACTCTGGGGTTGTGCGCCCATCTCACTTAAGAGGCCAGGGGCCAGCGCTGTCCGGAGACACTTCCAGGTCACGTGACCAGCGTGACATCGCTGCTCTGGCGAGCCAGAGCCGCACACGGAAACGCCGTTTACCTTCCCGCTGGTAAGCGGTCCCTATTTATCTACTTGCACCCGGAGGTGCTTTCGAACTGCTAGGTTGGCAGGTGCTGGGACCGAGCAGCGGGAGCGCACCCCGCCGCAGGGATTCGAACCGCCGACCTTTCGATCGGCAAGTCCTAGGCGCTGAGGCTTTAACCCACAGCGCCACCTGCGTCCCCATATATATATATACCTGCGTCCCCATATATATATATATATATACTGAAAGGTAATTTGGTAGGCATTTCTATTGTTTTCTCTCTACCCAACACAAGAAAAAGTTTAAATACTACAACCTTGAGATACAGTTGCAATCAAAACTATTCAACCCCCATTGCAAATCAGGTTTATTATCAAAATTTACAGACGTTCAGCTCTTTGCAATGAGCAAATCAAAGAAAAGCAATTGAAATAGCTTAACACAATGGATGCTTCAAGTGGTTTCTCCAAATTCAGCTGAAATTGCAAATTATACAGTTGTACCTTGGTTCTCGAACAAAATGTGTTCCGGGAGTCCGTTCGACTCCCAGAACCCTTCAAAAACCAAGATGTGGCTTCTGATTGGCTGCAGAAGCTTCCTGCAGTCAATCGGAAGCTGCATCGGACGTTCGGCTTCCAAAAATCATTCGAAAACTGGAACACTCACTTCCGGTTTTCGATCGTTTGAGAGCTGAAACGTACGAGTTCCAAGGCGTTTGGCAACCAAGGTATGACTGTACTGGTTTCTCCAGTCTCACTATTATTCCACCCCTGATTTGCAATGGGGTGGAATTGAATAATTTCGATTGCAACTGTAACAAATGTTCACTTCTTGCTGCCGCTACTGTGCTCCACCAGTAAGTGTTCACACCACCTTCTATTCCTGGCAGTGGGAAATGTGCCTTTATCAGGATCCTTAGGATCATGGCTTAGCCTTTTCCAAAGCCATTTAGCTCTGCCTTCACCTTGTTCTTAAGGCCAAGTTGCTGGGAAACGTGACCCTTCCACTCCCTCTACCCAGCTGCTGCCTCACCCTCCAGCGACCCACTGCTCTCACCACAGCATCATCTTATATGGGGTGACGTCTGCATTGGCAATCTTGCCACACTGCTGGCTTTCCTCTGCTTACTTTTGGCCAGGCTGATCACACTGTGGAGCCAATGGAGAGCCACCTGACACCGGCACATTATTAGTGCATCATCACCTTATTCACTCCATGTGTTGCAGCTGAATGTAATATGGATTCCCAGCTCTTTTTGCTGTTGTTGGTTGCATTACAAACAATAGCATCTACACTTTATTTTAAAATGAAGGTTGACCTCTAGAGGTTCATATTTATGAAAACATGGTTTTCACCGTGTTACATACTTTGATCTATATTTTTTATATTTGACAGCTGGCTCTGGGTTGTGGTATATATTTTCAGCAATCCATAGCAATCAAGACGACTGATTAGGGGGGCGGTTCATGAAGAATTAGAGCTGTGCCAGATGTTCTCCTACACTGGGGTCAAAAACAGCTCAGAAATGTTTCCTGCTCCCAGTGAAATAGTGCGATGGTTCAACTTTCATTGATGCTTTTTGCTGCCTACCTACTGCTGTCCTGGAACCACTTTCCCCCTTATAATTATGGAGTCTCCTTTTCCTGGGTAAAGTAGCACGGCCAATCACAGCCACACAGGGACCACAGAGTTGCAGTGTTAAAAACTGAGATATGAAAGCTAGGAGCTAAATAGCACCTTAAACCTAGGATATGGGCACAACAATGGAATGTCTAGGCACACTTATATATATATATAACAAGAATACAAAGCTGAAAGTGAATGAGCTGCAGCTAAAATATTCTGTTCATTTTTCACATGGTCCAGCCCTTCCACTGCCCACCCCACTAATATTCTTAAGAGGGTCTCTTCTCCAGTCTTCAGAGAATAGCTAGAAGTAGGGAGGCAGAAAAAGGTCCTCCTTTCCTTTCACTATGCAGTTTTAATCTTAAATCTTAGGCTCAGCACTGCACCCAGAGCTCAGAAACTGCTCACACTAATGAAATCCCCCATCACAAAATGCGCCTAGAACAATGGGAGTTTCGAACACTGCAGAGTTGGTAGAATAATGTTATGATGCTCTGCAGCCAATCAGATTTGGCCAGAGGAGGCTGGTCTATTAGGGCAAATGGGGCACTGTCCCACCTACCTCAGCCTGCGCTCAGTCAGTGCCTGCTTGACTGCCTTCTTACATACAACCAGGCTGCCAGCTTCCTCCTCCTTTGGCATGGACAGGTTGGACACAAAGGAATGGTGGGAGGAACCAGCTGGGGAACCACCAAGGGAAAAAGGCTCAGAGCCAGGGGAGCGGTGGTGGGATGACGACGAGTGGTCAGAAGGAGAAGACTAGGAAGAGGAGGTGTTGGAAGCTGAAGGGGTAACAGGGCTTAGTGAGCTGGGAGAGGCTGTAGCAGAGAGCAGTCCAGAATCAGAATCAGAAGCTGAGGCATGAAAGTGGGGTAAGGGAGGTCAAGTAGCAGAGATGAGTCAGGATGGTGAAGTATCACAGGTATCTTCCCCTCCTGTTGTGACAATATCCCCTTCCTCCTTGTCTTCCAGAACCAGAAGAAGCATGAAAAGGGTGGAAGAGAGGTTGCCTGCACACAGGCACAGTCTCCAACTGCTTGGAAAAAGCCCTGGAGAAGAGGGGGCTTAGACGGCTGTGAGGAAGCAGGGATTTTCAGTCTCAGGAACTTATTTTCATGGAGTAAGACTATCAGGAATGAGCTGCTGTGCTCATTAGGCCTGACACTCAGCCAAATCTATGAAGATTGTGTTTTTGTGAATAAAGTTAACTTTGAACTGCGTGATCATTGACTGGCACGTTCCTGTGACATCCTTAGTCTCAATGTTGCCTTTGTAGAGGTCATTGGCTCTGCCTCTGCCTACTGCTGGCCTCCCTGACTTCCGAACTGCTAGTTCCAATGGGAACCATCGCCAGATTTAACTTTGGGACAAAGTAGGTGAGAGTCCCATGGACTGCAAGAAGATCAAACCTATCCATTCTGAAGGAAATCAGCCCTGAATGCTCACTGGAAGGACAGATCGTGAAGCTGAGGCTCCAATACTTTGGCCACCTCATGAGAAGAGAAGACTCCCTGGAAAAGACCCTGATGTTGGGAAAGATGGAGGGCACAAGGAGAAGGGGACGACAGAGGATGAGATGGTTGGACAGTGTTCTCGAAGCTACCAGCATGAGTTTGACCAAACTGCGGGAGGCAGTGGAAGACAGGAGGGCCTGGTGTGCTCCAGTCCATGGGGTCACGAAGAGTCGGACACGACTAAATGACTAAACAACAACAACAACAACAACATTTCTGCACAATTTTAGATGAAAGTATTACCTTCTTCAGAGGGACACATCGTAAATTGTGCAAATGCATCTTGTCATGACTGCTCCGTCAATTCCTGGAACTCAGCATAAGTAAATTCTTAACACAGACAAACCTGAGGACAAAGCAGAACATTATTTAACAGCACAGTGCCAGCTGCCTCTCTTGCGAGCAGCGACTTAGATGTTTAAAAACAACATTTTAATTCCAGGGGTTTTTATTAGCTCTTACAATATATATACTCCTCCTCATAAAGTTTCCAACCGCATCCTAAGGATCAATATTGAAATGAAATTACCATGGCTTTTTCCGCCTTTAAGTGGTCTCATGGCATATAACTTCCCCAGGTCTTTTCGACATCGCAGATGGGGCTGTTTGGATCTAGACCACCAGGGGTCACTGTGGTGTAGGCCATAGAAGCACAATTTGCATCCTTGTCATCTGAACAGTTTTTAAAAATGGTTTTGACTTTTAACACGATGCACGCGCAGGTTGTTAAGACATTTACAGGCATTTTCTTAAGTCTGGAAGAGTCAGCTCTTCAGGAAAAGTGAAAGAATTAGAACAACGCTTTCGAAACGGGTTTTCTCTCACTATCTGTGCCACCCCTTCCCAGTCTCACACCAGTTAAACTTCTGATGGAAGATTCCAGAGCAATCTGGGCGGTGTGTATGTGGCTTGTAAGCGACGTTAGTCGGAAGGTCAGTGACCCATGAGTTACTTTAGACTGAAATTCCTTCTCTTCCCATCAAGTAAGTCTTTCACTGAAGCTCATAAGAGCGTTAAGGAAGTTGGCAGGGCTTGTGCAGTCTGTTTTTATCTCCTCTGTGAATAAACAGAGGGCTCAGATTACCTCAGCTGCATCGGTACAGCAGCTTTTGCATGGCCTGACCTAAGGCTGGTGTTTTAAAAAGGGACAGTCTGAGCGCCTCTCTCTTAAAAAATCTTTCATACAACTTGCTGTGTTGGACAATGTTGTGACCTGCACCAGTGGCGTAGCGTGGGTTGTCAGCACCCGGGGCAAGGCAAGTAATTTGCGCCCCCTAACCCGTGGATTTGCGCCCCTAACCCATGGATTTGCCCCCCCAACCCTAACCCCCAGATGTTGCGCCCGGTGCGGCGGCCCCCCCCTGCACCCCCCACGCTACGCCACTGACCTGCACCTGTGCATGTTCATTGGTGAGTAAGGATACATCTAGGGCCCTCTTAAGCATATCCGGTGCCATGGTGCAAAGCTCCCTCCGGGGCCGCCCCCTTTCCCAGAGTTGCTGACCTTTTTTTAGGGAGGACGGCACTGCCGGTGGGGCTGGAAGAGGCAGGCAGCAGCTGGAGGGTGTGACGTTAACATATGAGAGTGCTGGAGGTGAAATAGTTAAACAGGTTACCCAATCAGGACCCAGGGGGGTGGAGTCAGAGGGACTATAAAACCAGCTCTGAGAGGGGCAAAGAGAAGAGTTCGTTGGGTGGTTGGTTGGAGTGGGAGTGAATTGGGATAGAGTTTGTGGGTAGGTTGAGTTAGTGCAGTGAAATAAGCTGAGTCAGGAATAATTAGGGACTAGGAAGACAAGTAAATATCTGAGAGGTGGTTTAGTGAGTGAGAGCAGGTAGTGCAAGTTATAGGTCTGCATAGGCACCCCATCATTGTAATGGACCGATACCGTTTATGAAACCACACGTTTGTTAAACTGCAATAAATAAACAGAAGTTTATGTTCCAATTTAACCCTGCCTGGACTCAGTATTGTATCAGGTAGGGCCTGGGTGGCAGCAGCGAGAAATAAAGTGGTGGCGCAGGCATCAATAGACAGTGAAACGTCCAGGGACCCTGTGTGATCGCCACAGAGGGTGGCTCCTCTGGCAGGGAAGAGGCGCAGGCTGGACACGGCAACTCCCAGCTCAGCTGGCAGCTTCGTGCCATGGTTGCCATGGCAGACGGAGGCTCCAGGCGCGGCGCTGCTTCGGCGTGGCATGGTGGAGGTGGGTGAGGGCGGCGAGCTGATGCCAGGAGGCCTCTTCCTTTTTTTTATATTAAATTTTATATTAAATTTTTCCATAAAATCTCCAATCATACAAATTTTCACATCACATATTTTAACTTATTGGACCTCCCTCAACTCCTCTGATAATCATCCGTAGTTAAATTTCTATCTTCACATTCCTTAATTTTAATATCGCCTTTAAATAAAATTTTTCTATCCTCATTTACATTCTTGCAATATTCCTTATTTTTTTCACAAAGCTTCTTTAAAACACACTAGCATTGTGTGTTCCTCACATACAGTTTTCAAATATTCTCTGAATTTTCCCCAGTCCTCTAGAAACTTATGATCTCTTTGGAATCTATTTTTTCCAGTTAATTTGTCCAGTTCTGCATAGTCTGTTAGTTTTATTCTCCATTCTTCCAAAGTCGGTACTTCTTCTTGTTTCCATTTTTGAGCCATCTCCAGGAGGCCTCTTCCAGCCTTCGCCTCTTCCCTGGTGCCCTCCAGAACTTGGCGCCCTGGTGCCCACACCACTAGCCTCTATGGGTAAGATGCCCCTGGATGCATTCTTACCCCCCTCTTACCTGAGAGTAAGTCCCTGCTGAATTCAGCAGCACTTTCTTCTGAGAGGACATGTGCTGTAAGTCCCGCTCAGTTTCATGGGCCTTTCTTGAAATCCCAAATGAAAGCATTACTTACACCAAAGGTTGTGGGGAAATGCCCTTGGAAGTTTTGTTGTGGTTGTTGGAAATGTAAAGAGAAAGAAGGTTCTTTTTATCATGTGTGGTGGTCTTGTAGTAAGGTTAAAACTTACTTGGAAATGATATATAATGAATTGAAAAGGTTGTCCAAAATAATCCTTGTAAAAAAAAAACAAACCAGAAGGATTCCTTCTGAGAATTATAGGGACAGAATTACCTAAATTGTATAGAAATTAATTTATGTATGCTACTACAGCAGCAAGAATGTTACCTGCCCCAAAATGGAAAGAAGCAGAAGTCCCAGCAAAGGAAGAATGGATACAAAAACTTATGGGATATGCAGAAATGGCAAAGCTTACTGGAAGAATAAGAAATCAAGATAACAAACTGTTGATAAAAGAATGGAAATAGTTTATTGAATATTTACAGATAAATTGCAAACAGATAAAAACATTTGCAGGATTATTGTAATAACCTGCAGTTTCATAAGGGTATATATTTAAAAGATAATTCATTGAGCTAATTAAATGAATTAGGATATGCAGAAGATATTAAAAAATAAATGTAAGGAACCGCAGAAAGTGGGGGAAGGAAGTCAAGCTTTGAAATGTTAAAATGATTGTAAAATTGATGAAATGTATAAACCTGAAAAGTATAAATAAAAACTTTTTTTAAAAAAAGTTTTATTGTGGTTGTTGTGGATAAAATGTTGGGCCTGGGGCTAGGGAGAATTGGGTTCAGATCTCATGAGGCTCACCTGGTGACCCTGGGCCAGCCACAATCTTTCAACCTGGCTTACCTTGCTGGGTTGTCAAGAAGGTACACACAGAGAACGCTTTTTGCAGGAAAGGGTGTGTATGAATAAAATAAATGTAACAATAATGATACGAATAATAATATAGGATTGTGTGTAAATATGCCCAGTGCTTTTTTCCTTAAAAAAATGTTTAGGGGTACTCTCCTTTTGACTGAAGAAAATCACCATTTTATAGTTCAAATACCACAGATAAGAGGGGACAGGGTTGCTGTGGGAGAGAGGGGAGGATACTGTAGCTTAAAGGTAAAGGGACCCCTGACCATTAGGTCCAGTCGTGGCCGACTCTGGGGTTGCGGCGCTCATCTCGCTTTATTGGCCGAGGGAGCCGGCGTACAGCTTTTGGGTCATGTGGCCAGCATGACTAAGCCTCTTCTGGCGAATCAGAGCAGCACACGGAAACACCGTTTACCTTCCTGCCGGAGCAGTACCTATTTACCTACTTGCACTTTGACGTGCTTTCGAACTGCTAGGTTGGCAGGAGCAGGGACTAAGCAACGGGAGCTCACCCCGTCGTGGGGATTTGAACCGCCGACCTTCTGATCGGCAAGTCCTAGGCTCTGTGGTTTAACCCACAGCACCACCTGCATCCCATAGTTCAAATAGGGGGAAATAAATACAGTATATGGACCAAAGTACAAAGATTCACAAAATGTTTAGGGGTATGCGTACCCCTGTGCCCCCCCCAAAGAAAAAAGCACTGAATACGACAATCTGGAAGCACCTTATTTCGCTCTAGGTCATCTTCTCACTGTACCGTGCATTTTTTTATCATGGTATGGTGTATTGTTTATTTCCTAGGACAAGGCTGACTCTATAGTTGAGGTAAATTGGTTAACTTCTGCTTCTACCAGCCGAGGATCAAACCTCACACACGTAATTATTGCTTCAGTGGGTACATCTGTGCACTTGGTGAGATTTATGGAGCGTTTAAACAGATGGAGGCAAACTTAAGGCCTTGAAAACGGCTCCCCGTGAAACTCAGTATCCTGATCATAACTTTTCATCACAGGTTTGCTTTTTATGCCTGTTGCCATTTATAAGGCATGTGATTGGCAGGAGGGATGCTGTGTGTAATAATACATAAAACTTGTATTTCACAGTTTCCACTCAAAACACATTAAAAAGGCGTGCTGTCCTGAAGAGAGAGAGAGAGAGAGACAAGTGCTTCGATTTCAGCCATTATGTGAAACAGTAGTTTTATTGCCAACTTGGTCTTTAGGTATATGCATGACGGCCTTCTCTCTAGGCCAGATTGTGTGCTGCGAAAAATAAAATAAAAATAGTTAAAAGTTCCTGTGTGAATTTAAGGTAACCATCAATGGAGATGGGTTCTCTGTCTTCACTTCTGTCTGCTGCGTCTATGCATGGCTTATTGCACCAGCCTGCTGTCCTTCCAAACAGCCTCACTCAGGTCCAAATGAGTTGCTCTGCTACTTCTTAAACAAATACCGTATTTTTTGCTCTATAAGACTCCTAAAAAGTAAGGGGAAATGTGTGTGCGTCTTATGGAGAGAATGCAGGTTGCGCAGCTATCCCAGAAGCCAGAACAGCAAGAGGGATTGCTGCTTTCACTGCGCAGTGATCCCTCTTGCTGTTCTGGCTTCTGAGATTCAGATATTTTTTTTCTTGTTTTCCTCCTCCAAAAACTAGGTGCGTCTTGTGGTCTGGTGTGTCTTATAGAGCGAAAAATACGGTAGTTACCTGTCCTCCAAAATGGGTTCCTACTGTGTCTCTGCATGAGACACACACAGCTCTATATGTGCTACCTTCCAATCAGAAGGCACACCAGACCTAGAACAAAAACTCACAAGTAACTTTTAAGACGGAAAAACTGAGAGAACCTAAAGCTGACATGACTTTCTCATGGGTTGCTAAGAGCGAAGTGTACCAGCAATTTTTAAAAGTGTGCCTATAAGAAATTGGGGAGGAGGCATTGCTTTAAGCTTTTAGTACAGTTGGAAGGATTATAATCTCAGCACGAAGAATCCTGACATCCGAATTTTGTGTAGATTATCCACATTCATACAACTGCTTTTGCTTCTGGCCTTTGAAGATGGAAGAGAATGTCTGTTTGATTCTACCTCTCCACAGAAAACACGCAGGCTGCCTCAAAACCACAAGTTTTGCCACACACTAAAAAAAATTATGAGAATGGGCCTTGCAGTGGTTACTTTTCGATGTAAAATACTGTGTGAAAAGAAATGGTGCCGCTGAGAACTCTTACCATCAGGTAAATATTCAGGAAAACAAAATAACAATAACAACAACTGTTAAGTTGTGGGTGAACATATCAGACGACACAGCAATTCTTCAGACAGCTCTTGTTTATTCACAGGCCAGAACAGAACTGAACTGAAGGGTTCAGCCAACCTGCTTATATAGAGCTCAACTACAAAGCAATAGTAACAACTTTCTGTAACTATCCAATCACTGAATGTCACTTTCAATTCCTTATTTACATATGTGGACCTGAGTGAAAACTATCTACAGTATCCCCCTGCTGGCCCAGGGTGAGAGCTTCAGTACACAACAACAACAACAACAACAACAACAACAACAACGAGTGTTCTGAGCTGGGCAAAGTTTCAAAACTCTCCCTGACCCAGTTTTCCTGAACATAACTCTTTCCACCTCATAAGCACATGTTTTCCGCCCCCCTCCCCAACATCTAGCCTCATGCAGAATAGTGGTTAGTGTCCACTGGGGCTGGTAGGGCAAAAGGCAAGGAAGCCAAACTGTAGGTGAGACCAGAGCCAATGACATGCAGAACTGAGTAATTCAAATTTTATCCCCATCACCCTCCTTGCTGAGTTTTGCAAAGGTAGCTCCGGAAACCAAGGAGGAGGAAGCTGACAGCCAGTGCTACCCCCTGGACCGGTCTTAAGTAGGATGGCAAGCAGACGAGGTAGATGGGTCTGTGTCCCATTTGCCCTAACAGACCAGCGCCTCCATGCTGTGATCGGATTAAAAGCAGGAGCACCCCTCCAGCTTCTCTTAGGAGAACAAAACAATTTAACACAGACTGATCCAATCCCGCAAATGTCTAGTTTGTCCCCAGTTGGCTTGCTGGGTGCCAGGTCAGGACTTGAGTGAGTGTCTACCCTGCAACCCCCCCCCCCTGCCCATTCCTATCTGCTATATATATATATATATATATATATATATATATATATATATTCAGTTCCTGCAACAGCATGAATGCTTTTCCTGGCTTTTGGCCAGATCTACAGATAAAGATGCAGCTAATCCTTTTAAGGTGGCTGAAGAACACACATTTCTTCATTGTGAGTTTATTTAGGTTTTTTTTAAAAAAAATAAAATAAAATAAAAAAGATAGATATCTGGAAGGCAATATATATTTAATGCACAGAGAGAGATTGGTTGGCCTAAGGCTGCTGGTATTCCACTTAATAGGACAGGGAGATTTTCATGCCATACACCACAAATGCATCATTTGATAACCATAATGAAAGAGACAAATAATCTGTATCTGCAAACATCATAGCACATCTGGTCTGCAAGCCAATCTCCAGGTTATAGGGCTGGCATTATAGGCAGAGTTGATTAGAGGCTTTCCATTTTTTTTTGGTCTTGGTTTTGTTTGCACGGTTCCACGATTCGGATGAAATGGTGACTGACTAGATTGCTAACAAAAAGAAGAAGCAGCTTATCATGCTGAAGACTTAGCTTTCATTTTGCTTAAAAGTCCTCCCTGCAACTCTGTGAAATATAACCCATTCACGTCATGTTGCACCTACCCAAGTAGCAGGAAATCCCAAGGACAAACTTTTACAGGGTCAGTTTTCTTGTGAGGACAGAATGCTGGCGCTTAGTGGCACCTTTTGTAGAACACTTTAAATATATGTGTGTGTAGGTTGGTGGCGCTGTGGTCTAAACCGCTGAGCCTCTTGGGCTTGCTGATCAGAAAGTTGCCGGTTCGAATCTGCACAGCAAGGTGAGTTCCCGTTGCTCGGTCCCAGCTCCTGCCAACCTAGCAGTTCAAAAGCATGCCAGTGCAAGTAGATAAATAGGTACTGCTATGGTGGGAAGGTAAATGGCATGACCTGGAAAGCTGTCTGTGGACAAATGCCCGCTCCCTTGACCTGAAAGCAAGATGAGCGCCACAACCCATAGTTGCCTTTGACTGGACTTAACCATCCAGGAGTCCTTTACCTTTTACCTTTACCTTATATGTGTAGGTTGTGTAGCCTTACTGGAGTTCACCGATTGGGTCTGCGTTGCTCCGTGACAGGAGGAAGGAAGTCAAAATGACACCGAGTTGGTTCAAAGAAAGAGTTTATTCTACTCTCCGGATAGCAGAAGGCACTTGCGTGGTGGGTCCACAGCAAAGTCCAAAGAAATGACAAGTTTCATGCAGTATTTATATCCTCCAGGCACCCTCTCCCTCCTTCCAACCACGTCAGTCTATGTATGCAGGTTGACATCACATATGTTCCTGCTCTGGTACTCTCAACCATAAAAGGGATTTCCTTCCTGCACTCCTGACCATAAAAGGATATTCCTGTTCCTACTCCTATCTTGGAGCAAAAGGTCACTACTTCCGAGAACATGCTCTGGTGTTAGTCCCAGACTTGGGTCTCCCCGTCATTTGTGGTCAGAACATAAGATATGTCTGTGTCTGTTCTACTGGTAAAGTCAAGGCCATTCTTGCCGTCAAACTGATAAGGGAGAGAGCTGTGTTCTTGTTTTGCATTTGCTCAACGGCTAAAGTTTATGCATTTTAGCTAAGGAGAAATGGGGATTTTGGTGCAGTTTAAAAATGCCTGTACAGTCAGTTTTGGGTTTGGGAAACCCATTCCTTCAGTTGAAAAGCCATTGCAGACAATGCTAATTCCTGAAGAAGCATCAGTCCTGAAAAGCAAAAGCAGCCCCCAAGAGTAGCTTCTTAACAGCCAGGGATACACTCAGACTCTTTTCTGTCTCTTCCAACATTCAGCATACAAACCTCAAGCAAGGAAGGCATGGCATGCCACAAATTACAATGGTTTTGTAATAGCCACGGTGGCAGTCACAACATATCAAAGGCACTTTCCAACTATATATCAGTGCAAGTTATATTCAATAATCTATTAGAATAATTAAACAGAACAATTAAACAGAAATTCACTCTTTAACAACTACAATAAATAATTATTAAACTATGTTCAATAAAAAATAACTGCAAGCCACAACTCATAAAATGCCACAATGCATACAAAACCATGTAAAAGGATGAAATTGAGAAACAACTTATGAAACTTTTTTTTTTTAAATCCCTAATTAGGCTAAAATCAAAGGAGCAACCTCATGACTCTCTGAGCCCACTGCTGTCTTTTGGTTGACTTGGGATGAGTTTTCTCAAGCCCAATACAGCATATTTCCTTCCTTCACTCGCCTGGCTCTTACAGCATCACCCTTAACAGCCTGAAATGAAATGCTTTCTTCTTGTGGCTTTTTGGGGTCTGTTATAGTCATTGGGGTGGGGGCTGTTTTCCTTGACACTCTCATGAAAAGGGTCATGTAAAATTCAACAGCTGCTGCCGGGCACACATCAACCCCAGCACATTTCTGCTGCTAGCGTGCCTCTCACAACAGCAACTTTCTCAGGGCTGTTGCAATATATCATCTGTATTTTCAGCATCGGTAGTTGGCTGCACCGATATGTTCAGACCTCCCAGGTAGCTGAAAGCCTGGGCTCTGTAGCTTACTTCTAGACTTAGCCAGTACATGTACAGTGTCAGATGTTTACAGAATCAGGCCTAAACCCACGTTAGAGACCCTGTGCCCTTGCAGGCAAATACAGTGGTACCTCAGGTTACATACGCTTCAGGTTACAGACTCCGCTAACCCAGAAATATTGCTTCAGGTTAAGAACTTTGCTTCAGGATGAGAACAGAAATTGTGCCCCGGTGGTGCGGCGGCAGCAGGAGGCCCCATTAGCTAAAGTGGTGCTTCAGGTTAAGAACAGTTTCAGGTTAAGAACGGACCCCTGGAATGAATTAAGTACTTAACCCGAGGTACCACTGTAGTGGCAAGTCAAACTGATACAGTAGGGCACGTGCCATTGTCAGGTGATGGGGGTTAGTTTTTGCACATTTCTTCAGTAAGACAGATTTCTTTAAAATATGGTTGCGAGGAATTTGAATCTGCTATTATTTTTGTGGACTGGACAACATTTAGCTTGGTGAGTCTACGTTTGATGAAGAAGCACATAAACTGCTTTCGGAGAACAAAAATAATTTTGATTTTACCTACTGAAAATGTCAAGCAATGCTAAATAATAATACTATTAATATTAATACATAATTGCAAGTACTTGGCAATCATTTTTAACGATTCCTATGCAATTTTACATGCATTTTACATATCAAGCAAAACTAAACTGTATTGATTTAACCGAAATACCTTTTGAATCCCCAAGTCATGTTGCAACTTTCTAGCAACCCTCATTTTGGGAAATTGACAGCTGAAAAATTCAGCATGCCTGATGACACAGCCCACTGTGACTATCTAGGCACCAGTTTCTGATTGCTGACGCCTGGGGAACTGGATTGGTAATTCAGCACCTTAGCCAGTTCCTGTTCTCTAGGGCATTCCTTATAATAATGAGTAAATCTGTCACTTTCTGTTCCTCTCAGTTTCCAGTTTTTCCATTCTGAAGCTTGGTTCTCCATGTTTTTTGCATCAGTTTGCAAATGAGTTTGTTTGCTTGTTATAACAAACCTGGTTTTCCAGGCCTTGGTGCAACACTCTAAACACTACATCCCACTGGCTAGATGGCTATTGAGGTCATCTTCCTTTACAGAGAGATGCGGGTAGCGCTGTGGTCTAAACCACTGAGCCTTTTGGACTTGCCGATCAGAAGGTCAGTGGTTCAAATCCTCGTGAAGGGGTGAGCTCCCATTGCTCCGTCCCAGCTCCTGCCAACCTAGCAGTTTGAAAGCATGCCAGTGCAAGTAGATAAATAGGTACTGCTGTGGCGGGAAGCTAAACAGCGTTTCCGTGTGCTCTGGTTTCTGTCACGGTGTCCCATTGAGCCAGAAGTGGTTTAGTCATGCTGGCCACCTGACCCGGAAAGCTGTCTGTTGACAAACACCGGCTCCCTTGGCCTGAAAGCGAGATGAGCGCCACAACCTTTGACTGGATTTAACCACCCAGGGGTCCTTTACTTTTTACCTTTTTTACCTTTACAGAGTCCACCTACCTTTATCTAGGTGTCTGTCATTACATGCAAAGCACCGTATCTTGTTTTGATTCTGAGAGAAAAACACACACTTGGGCATATATTCACAGCTAACATCTCACAATGCTGTAATTCAGTGGGAGGGCAACGTCTTTAACAGTGTGTGTCTGAAATCCAAAAATAGACGCTGACATGAAAACGGCAGGCACAATAATGTAATATACCCTGGAAGTAGCAACAGCATTAACCTCGGGGACATGACATAAACTGGCAGAAATGCACGCTCGCTGCAGCACTCAATTGATTTGTTTCAATATTAGAGGCTGACATCTGATGACTCGGCAGTTCTAAAAATGCTCCGTCGCATGCTAATAAGATGCAGGGGCAGAGAAGAACAGGGAAACTCTGCGTAAACGGTCCACCAGACCTAGCGCGGGTGCAATGCGGAAAAGGACCCAACATGGGCATCATAGATTGTGTCATATATTGACAGCTGTTAAAATTATATTAAACTACCGTACATTATGTTTTATTTTCTATCTGCCATATATTCGAGCTTGTCTTCAAGCCAGGTATGACAGCTTGCTCAGAGGAAAGTCCACGCTGTTGCTGCTCCTCACTGACCTCCATGCCTGCAGCCTGACACAGTAAAGCACTTTTGGACCCCTATCTGTCTCGGGACCCGATCCAGCACTTCAAAGTGGCCCCAATCCAACCTGGATCCGGGCCCCAAACCAATTAGGGGGCCTTCCATAGTCAGGTGAAAGGGAGGGGGACGGGGCATGCCTCTCCTACCCCCCCTTTCCAACCATATGTTTAATCAGGATTTTAAATCCAAATTAAACATGTGGATGGAGGGGTGAAGGAAACACAAACAGGCTCTACTCCACACTGGCAGACTGCTCCCCCACTTTGACATCCCCCAGATCACTCCAGGTTAACCCAAGGTGACCAAATGGTCCTCAACCCCATCCAATCAACCCGGCTTGGCCTGATTTGGGTTGGGATCCATTGCCCAGTATCCATTGCCCAGGCTTATATAATAATGCTGGTGAGAAAAGAGGAAAACCCACAAGACGTGATTAGTTCAGATTAGACTTTAACAAGCAAGTGTATGTATGGATAGTTGAAAGTTCCAGCTCCACCCAACACTGTTGCCATTTTGGTTACCCTCTGTGAGTCGGAGGTTATCTGAAGAAGAGCTCCTTCTGTACTCATGGATGCTCCTCCATATACCTGAAGGAGTGTCTCCACCCCATTGTTCAGCTCGGACACTGAGGTCCAGCTCCAAGGCCCTTCTGGCAGTTCCCTCCCTGCGAGAAGTGAGGTTATAGGGAACCAGGCAGAGGGCCTTCTCGGTGGTGGCGCCTGCCCTGTGGAACGCCCTCCCACCAGATGTCAAGGAAATAAACAACTACAGTGGTGCCTCGCAAGACGAAATTAATCCGTTCCGCGAGTCTCTTCGTCTAGCGGTTTTTTCGTCTTGCGAAGCAAGCCCATTGACAGCTTAGCGGATTAGCGCTATTAGCGGCTTAGTGGCTTTTAGTGGCTTTTAGCGGCTTATCGGCTTAGCGGATCAGCTGATAAGCGGCTTAGCGGCGTACAAAAAGGGGGGGGGGAGGAAAAAAAACCCACAGGAACTCGCAAGACATTTTCGTCTTGCGAAGCAAGCCCATAGGGAAATTCGTTTTGCGAAGCGCCTCCAAAACGGAAAACCCTTTCGTCTAGCGGGTTTTCCGTCTTGCGAGGCGTTCATCTTGCGGGGCACCACTGTACACAACTTTAGAAGACATCTGAAGGCAGCCCTGTTATGGAAGTTTCTAATGTTAGATGTTTTATTGTGTTTTTAATATTGTGTTAGGAGCTGCCCAGAGTGGCTGGGGAGGCCTGGCCAGATGGGCGGGGAATAAGTAATAATAATAATAATAATGAGGAGGAGGAGGAGGAGGAGGAGGACGCCTTAGAGGGCTATTCTCACAAGTTGGTTACCTGGAGCTGCCCAACTTGCCCAAAGATGCCTTTCTTAGGTGTGTTCACTCGTTGAAAGGACAGGATTGAAGATGCTCCTCAGAAGATGCAGCCTCTGTGTGACTGCTATAATATAGAAAGTAACCACGGCTGAGTCAGGATTGAAGTTTTTTTGGAGTCTGTATCAAAGTATTTTGGTGCCTATGTGCACCATGATACCCAAATGTGTTTGTATACAGAATGCAGCACCAAAAGTGGAGTGTCCATGTAGGACCTGGGAGACCCAGGTTAAAATCCTGACTCAGCCGTGAAGCTCATTGGGTGACCTTGGGCTGGAGAAAATGGGAAGTGGGAGGACCATCTTTGCCACCTTGATCTCCTTGGAGGAAATGTGGGGAGATGAACGTCCACATACCTACCTACTGGCTGTCAAGACGGAATAAGCCTTTGGCTTGAAGAGGCAGGAAAATGACAGGGCTGATGCTGCTGCTCTCCTGGGAGAGACCGCCTGAATTTGGAGTGCTGTCGTGCAGAGCATTTATAAAGTTCCTGTGACATGGGATTGTAACGCTGGTGAATAAAAAGCGAAAATGCTAAGCTGTAAAGATCAATCAAAGTAACAACCAGCACAAACATACACTCTGACATGACAAAGATATCTGGCACCGGAGAGTCATAAAAAGAGATTGCTTTTGTGAATTTAGGAGCGGCTTGCTTGAAAGCAGCAGTGAGATCATTCCGTATTGGTGCCAGCAAGTGAGGTGCTGCATAAACTGAACCATCAAGTGCAATATCACTCTTCTTCTTCCAAAGCTGGGGGGACATGAGGGTCCTCCAGATAACCTCTTTATGGAGCATTCATCCTGATTTGCAAAGCTTAAACGGAGGTTTAGACTTTGTCCGGTCTTTATTCATTCTGATTTGTTTGCAGAGGGTTATACAACAAAGAGCATTCATCTTGCTTTGCTTGTGGGGTGTTGATATAAAAGGTAAAGGTAAAGGTACCCCTGCCCGTACGGGCCAGTCTTGACAGACTCTGGGGTTGTGCGCCCATCTCACTTAAGAGGCCAGGGGCCAGCGCTGTCCGGAGACACTTCCGGGTCACGTGGCCAGCGTGACATCGCTGCTCTGGCCAGAGCCAGAGCCAGAGCTGCACACGGAAACGCCGTTTACCTTCCCGCTGGTAAGCGGTCCCTATTTATCTACTTGCACCCGGAGGTGCTTTCGAACTGCTAGGTTGGCAGGCGCTGGGACCGAGCAGTGGGAGCGCACCTCGCCGCAGGGATTCGAACCGCCGACCTTTCGATCGGCAAGTCCTAGGCGCTGAGGCTTTAACCCACAGCGCCACCTGCGTCCCCTGTGTTGATATAGCTTCCTGTTAATTGTTTGTTGACCCCACACTTTTCAGAGCATTTCCCGATCACTTTTCTAACAGCAAAAAGGCTGATTTTTTAATATATATATAAAAAATGGATTTGTTGCACAAATGTGGCAAAGGGCTATTAATCCACTTACTGGACTAAATTTCCAGTAAGTACTTGACTCCTTCCTGTAATTAAATTTAATAACTTTTAAAAGTAAGTACTGAGTGTGGTGTGATGCTCACTAGCTAGTAGCCATCAGAAATAAATTCTCATTTAAGCAACAACTTAATAGTAACCAGTGGTAATTATGTGACATTCCAAGGTATTAGTTAGAAGAAGAGGAGGAGGAGGAGAAGGAGGAGGAGTTTGGACTTGATATCCCACCTTTCACTCCCCTTAAGGAGTCTCAAAGCGGCTAACAGTCTCCTTTCCCTTCCTCCCCTACAACAAACACTTTGTGAGGTGAGTGAGGCTGAGAGACTTCAGAGAAGTGTGACTAGCCCAAGGTCACCCAGCAGCTGCATGTGGAGGAGTAGGGAAGCAAACCCGGTTCACCAGATTATGAGTCCACCACTCTTAACCACTACACCATACTGACAAAAGTCTAGATAAAACATCATTAGTTTGCTTTACATGGCCTTTCCATTAGTAAATTTCTCTCTCAGTAACTATCTCATTTTCAAATTGCTGCATTGCTGATGTCTTTTGTTACCGAGTCGCACACAGTCCACATAATGGAGTAGATTCTCCAGTAGTGTAAATCTGAGCATTTCTTTAAAATCAAGTGCAGCTCATGTAGGCACACAATTGGCTAAGGAGTGATGCCTGCAGTCTTTACCAATAAATAATAACCTTCAGGCAAAGAGGCACAGAGTCCAAGCACAGCACAAATATCTATGCAAGTACCTAGGAAAAAATTATGCAGAAGGGCCAAGAGTTTCTAAGGGCGTGGTATCAATTTTATTGATTCCAGATGTAGGTAGGCTTTGGCTTAGGCACTGGGTGTATATTCATTTTCAGCCCCTGTTGGAATGGAAGGACCACCTCAAGATGAGAGTCTACCTAGGTGGACCTCTGAGGCTGCCGCTGAATGCTCTTTGGTCCATCTGCTCCACGCCTGGCTTCTGGACAGAGACTTCCCACTAGACCCCTCTAACAGGGTACCCTGAGATCACACCTGTTTGGGATAGGGATGTTCCACCAAAGGTCATTTGAGTAGTGCAGGAAAGAAAAGGGGTTAGCATACAACTACACACACCAGGCACTGCATCATTGAACATGAAAGAATAGACCCACATAGCACAACATAATGTGAAGGCAGGAGGGTTGTTCTTCAGCCACCCAGGGACTGCTGGCCTAAATAGGGAGGCCCAGCAGCCTTCTGCTTGGCTCAAGGGACTTTGGCGGGCTATCCTGGCCAGCCTATCATATCTCCCAAGTTCTATTCTTTGCAAAGCAGCGGCAGTATTATATTCCCTGCATCTTAAAGACGAGGTACAAAGCTGCAGTTGCTTCACAGTGGGAAGATTAATGTGAAAGCATTACCAAGTGATTAATGAGAACGTTACGAGAAGCTTTTAATGAAATTAAAATGGAGCCTCTGCTGGTGCTTAAACTTCTATCACCTATACATGCCCTCCTATTGCTCTACAGGTGCCAAGCAAGTTTCTGCAAGAATGCAGTAAGAAAATGATAAATACAGAACTTGTTCTCTGGTTCCTGAAAGTTATCACACACACACACACACACACACACACACACACTGCTATCACATTTTAAAGAAGCCAAGAAGGAGAAGTGTTGAAAGTACAATGGAAGGCATTATTGAGTTAGTAATTTAAGGGTTAATTCTGGTGACAGTAAGGCAGTCAACCAAGAGGTGGTAGTGGAGGTATTATCTAGCCAGAAGTCAGAGTGGCATGATCCTTGCTAAGGTAACTTCCAGGAACAAGTAAGCAAGGAGCCATGTGGCTATGGCTCCCAACTGCAACAAAAACCAAGTGAACTTGATCTCCCCCAAAGGGAGCTTTTAAAGCCTGCATCTTTGCCAGCTCAAAGATTGCAAGATCCCTTTTGCAAGGAAACCAAGTTATCTTCTTTTAAAGTTGCCTGGAACCTTTTTCATCTTTGTTTTACTGGCAGCATGGAGGCCTGTTTGCCATAACATCTGGAAAATTCATAAGTAAAATATTCACCTATGTGAAAAGCTAAGTGTCTGTGATTTATTCTATCCTAAGTATTTTTGTGGGGAACATTTATTTAAAGGTGGGGAAGGGCAACTGTAAATCTAACCAAGTTTTAATGTGCTAAGAGCAATTGCCATTGTGCTTCACTCAGCCACAAGAGAGTAAGACTCTCTCTCCCAAATCTCTCTCCAACACCACCCACCTCTCACCCATTTAAAAATACAGATTCCAAACATTTAGTGGATTTCTTGCTTCTTCTAGTGCAGGCCTGCACAGCTCATAACCCACCAAACCAACACTTCCTGTTTTTGCAGATCCAGACAGGCAGCGAAGCCACTGGTGGTTCACATAGTTGGTAGCACGGGCACTGCTTATGACTGCAGTATTCTGGGTATGTCCAGATGTATGGCAACCCTAGAATCTGTCAGTATTTTACAGTGACATTTAAGAACAAACTTAGATTTGGGAGTGTGGGGGGGAGACCTAGATTTGGTGGGAGGGGGGCCCATTCCAGAATACCCTCTCCTGCAAAATGACATCTCTGTGAAGTTTTGCAGAGCAATCAGTATTTTGCACAATGAAGAAATTGTAGCTGACATTTGATTAGTGACTCATTCCCCAAGCATTTGGGAAGGAAGCATTGATCCCACTCAACACTGGAAAACCCCACAAGCTTTGATAAAGTGCCTGTTTCATTGTATGTTTTAAAGCAGGGAGGGCTCATGGTAGAAATCCTAATTCCATCCTGTATTCTTTCCTCACTGCCTCTGCCTCTTACTCCATTTGCTTCATGCATGCATAGCTCAAGCAAATATTTTCTCTTACCCCCTCCCATTTCCCGTTATTTACCGCAAGGAAAGCAATTGTGTGCTCTGAAGCAGTTTGGTAAACTGTGACTCACTAGTGTGAGCATGTTCAAAAGTTCGAAAGCTTGCGCAGCCAAAAAGCTTTGATTCTTAACGATGTAAACGAAGTATGGAAGATTAAGGTAGTGAAATAGAAAAGGGGTGTGGCTCTAACAATGTTATTCTCACACCACACAATAAGAGATTAAGTTTTCAGAAAATAAAAATCCATTTTCAGGCTGCCTGTCTTTGGTAGGTGGGATTAAATAATACACTGCAAGTTTAGGGTGCACAAACATAGATTTGACACTCTGGAACAGCAAACTCAATGCTAAGAAAAACTGAACTTTTCGCAGTACCAAAAGTCACAGGTGGGGGGAGCACTGGAGAGTACAAAATAACGATTGATACAGTGTCATATAACCTCTGTAGAGACAAATCAAAACAAGTGTTCATTATACGGTAGGTACAGTGGTACATTGGTTCTTGAACTTAATCCATTCCGGGAGTCTGTTCGACTCCTGAAACAGTTTGAAAACCAAGGTGTGGTTTCTGATTGGCTGCAGGAGCTTCCTGCACTCAATCAGAAGCCAAGCAAGCAGCGTCAGACGTTCGGCTTCTGAAAAACGTTCACAAACCGGAACACTCACTTCCAGGTTTGCGGCATTCGGGAGCCAATTTGTTCGGGAGCCAAGCCGTTCGAGTACCAAGGTACCACTGTACTATATAAAACTTGGTATACGATGTCACATTAAAATGGAAACTTGGGTAATGCCTTGTGTCAGTTATAACTTATTGTGGCAAGGCCAGCAATCTGAGGTAATGCCTGGTTTTTGTTTTGCTCTCTGTTCACACAGGCCCCAAGCCCGTGGCATCCATCTTGGAAAAAGTGTTCGACCTCTGAAGAATGTTGAGCCTCAACTTTTCTAATGAAATGAATTTGGCTTCTGCCACTAGGTGGCAATGCTATGAACGTCTCCTAGCAATTCCCAAGCTGGGACTTTATGAGCTTTTATGAGATGCTTTGTATAAGACCGTCAGCAAATTAGTACAGATCCAAGTGGGGAAAGGAGAGTCATTTCTGGAACAGTGGGTTGAGTCGTCTTTCGAGACCAGGAAAAATGCGGCAAGTCTACTGATCACTGAGGTGCCATTCTCAGTTCATGATTTACTGGCTTTCCTGCCCAGACAGCATAGCACCCTTTTGGCAGCAGCTCTTTGGGGATTTCTGAGATGTCTGCATGTCCATCTCCCTCATCTCTTGAACCAGGAGCCCATCCACATGGCAGTGGATCTGGAGATACTCGCTCCTGCATGCTTTCCCCAACATCTGCTTAACGTCCTTATCCAAGTGCCAACCTGCACTTTCTTGACATTGGGTCCACCTCTTGCATAAATTCATACTTTGCCCAACTGTAGATGTGCTTCAGTGCATTGTGCCGTCATTTTTCAATGGGAGGTTCACTATGAGTTTGTGGTGGCTTTCTGTTGGGAATGTGGGTGGCGCTGTGGTTGAAACCACTGTGCCTCTTGGACTTGCCAATTGGAAGGTCGGCGGTTCAAGGCCCCACGATGGCGTGAGCTCCCGTTATTCGGTCCCAGCTCCTGCCAACCCAGCAATTCGAAAGCATGTCAAAGTGCAAGTAGATAAATAGGTACCACTCTGGCGGGAAGGTAAACAGCGTTTCCATGCACCGCTCTGGTTTCACTAGGAGTGGCTTAGTCATGCTGGCCACATGACCTGGAAAAACTGTCTGCGGACAAACGCCAGCTCCCTCAGCCAGTAAAGCGAGATGAGCACCACAACCCCCGAGTAGTCTGTGACTGGACTTAACAGTCAGGGGTCCTTTACCTTTACCTTTTCTATTGGGGACTTTCTGTCACTGCACATCCTACTTCATTTCCTTCTTGCTTGGGCAATACCCAGTTGTTTAGTTTCTGGCAACCCAAAGGATAGGAGTGTGCGTATTTTTACCAGCTGCTGAAGGCACGTTTGCAATACAGTGATACCTTTTTTGTGTTTGATATTCCTGTTTCACACAGAACTGTTGGTGCAAAATCAAATTTATAAAGTTGGCCAATTCAGACATAGGGTCCCTCCCCACACAATTGCTCAAAGCTGCCCTTGAAACATGTTGAACAAGTTTTATGTCCCATCAAATCAATAGGACTTCAATACTTCCCTGTAAAATCAATAAGATGCAAGCATGCTGAACGTCTCTATATTGTTCTCGGTGTTTATATGCCATACTGCAAATTTCTGGGCTCATTTACGTTCAGAATTATTTGAAAGCGGTAGAATCTAGATGTTTCTTCATGGGCAACCTCAAGTGATAAATGAGCTTGCTGGGGAAAGGTTAATTGCTACCCATGAAGTACTAAGATATTTATATTCACAAAATTATAGGCTGGTTTATAGAGGGAATCTGCAGAAAGCATCATGCACAATGGATATGCATTAACTAATGCCATTCAAAAGTTGATTCTACAGACCAATAATTTTAGGGATGTGTTACAAATGAGCTATATTGAAAAATTGAAGATTATTCATGCAGAAAACAACTATGCAGTGAGAAACAATTAAACAGGGTTAATTTTCAGGGCACTGCCTAGGCAAAATAAACCTTTTAAAAAATACCATTGACGTCAAAGGTAGAGATTTAAGCAAGTCTCCCACTGAAACCAGTGGGACTTAAAAAGTGTTCAAGGCTAAAATCCTAGACAAGCAATAGAACGGGCAGCAGATTAGGACATTTCTCACCATGTTTGAAGCAGCTGCTGCTCCCAAGTGCTCCTGGTTTTAAAGACCCAATACAGCAAATTTGCCAGTGATCCCACAGACCATTCCCAGTCACCAGTCTAGCTGCGGCATTCTGGATAACAGACATACCTTGGAAGTCGAACAGAATCCATTCTGGAAGTCCGTTCGACTTCCAAAACGTTCGACTTCCAAGGCACGGCTTCTGATTGGCTGCAAGAGTGTCCTGCAGCCAATCAGAAGTGGCGGAAGTTGTCCCGGACGTTCGGCTTCCAAAAATCATTCGAAAACCAGAACAATCACTTCCAGTTTCTGATCATTCAGGAGCCGAAACGTTTGAGTTTACAGGCGTTCAGCTTCCAAGGTTCCACTGTAGTTGTGGTTTCTGAGTCACCTTCGAAGGTAGCCCCAGGTAGAGTGCATTGCAGTATTGCAAGTGGGCGATAACCAGGGCATGTACCATTCTGGCGAGAAAGTGTGTGGGCAGGTAAATGCAAACTGAATCTAAGTTCTCCCCTAGCCCTAGTTCTGAGTAGACTTATTAGCTCTCTAAATGTATAAACAAACAAACAAATTACAGATCTTCATCCCTTTCCCCACCAACTTCTAGACTCCTTCATCATCCATCTGACAAGGCAGAGGCTCCATCCTGCAGCCGTTCATGTAGCAGTAAATTTGCCCAAGTCTTTTCTAGCGGGCCACTGGGATCTTTGTTGTTCTTGCTACAGGACATGAACATGCCTGCTGTTCTGCAAACAGATTTTTATGTGCCTCCCTCCCCCCCTTTCTTTAATATGTCAAGAGAAACCTCTTGACCTTGTTCCTTGATCTTGCTGCAGGATGAGAAATAAATGGTGATCAGCCCAGTCGGTTCTATTTCTGACAGCACTTAATGGCATGTGGGATCGAAGTGCTTGTGGGATGGAGAGGAAAGCAGGGGAACTGTGTGCATGACATGACTCTAAGAAGCTTCTGGAGTACTAGAGAGCCAGGGTAGATGAGGGGGTTTGAATCAAGGATGGCTGTGGTTTGCTATGTGCTGAAATGGTTTATGGTTGCAATTTGATAAAAGAATAGTTCCATATAATCAAGCCTTGTGTGCTCTAGGTTTGATTTAGATCTGCTTAAAGGCAGCACGATGGTGCAGGTTGGAGACAAGACAATTGGCTGTAAGAAACCTGAAAATAGCATGATAAGAGGCTGAACTGAATTTGATTATTTTAATTGCATTTTATGACCTGTGCAAAGCATGAGGAAGAGGCAATTAAGCAGGACAGGACATAGCCTAAGAAACGAGAGCCTGGTTCAAGATGCAATGGAAGGGAAACTAGAAGGAAGAGGAGTCAGAGGCAGCCCAAGATGCTAGATACAGCCACATAAAGCAAATGAAAGGAGGATTCACTTAAAACAAAAACCTTTAAGGGTAACCTGCTGTATTAAGGGCTTCTTTCCATGCTCGTTCATAGCTGTCAACTTTTCTTGCGAGGAACCCTATTCGGAATATGGGAATTTCCCTTAAAAAAAAGGGAAACGTTGACAGCTATGTGCTCGTTCAAGCTCCAAAATGCCAGGGAATTTCAGCCGTTAAGGGCCTCTTACAGGCATAAAGACGACTGGAAATATAGTTATAAGAACTTTTTTAAAAATGTTGTGGTTTAGTCGTTTAGTCGTGTCCGACTCTTCGTGACTCCATGGACCAGAGCACAACAGGCACTCCTGTCTTCCACTGCCTCCTGCAGTTTGGTCAAACTCATGTTCGTAGCTTCGAGAACACTATCCAACCATCTCGTCCTCTGTCGCCCCCTTCTCCTTGTGCCCTCCATCTTTCCCAACATCAGGGTCTTTTCCAGGGAGTCTTCTCTTCTCATGAGGTGGCCAAAGTATTGGAGCCTCAGCTTCACGATCTGTCCTTCCAGTGAGCACTCAGGGCTGATTTCCTTAAGAATGGATAGGGTTCTCAAGAGTCTCCTCCAGCACCATAATCCAAAAGCATCAATTCCTCGGCGATCAGCCTTCTTTATGGTCCAGCTCTCGCTTCCATACATCACTACTGGGAAAACCATAGCTTTTACTGTACAGACCTTTGTTGGCAAGGTGATGTCTCTGCTTTTTAAGATGCTGTCTAGGTTTGTCATTGCTTTTCTCCCAAGAAGCAGGCATCTTTTAATTTCATGGCTGCTGTCACCATCTGCAGTGATCATGGAGCCCAAGAAAGTAAAATCTCTCTATTGATAATATTAAAGACAGCTTTCAACAGTTCAGAACTAAAGCAGGTATAGCGTGTGTGTGTGTGTGTGTAAGAGAGAGAGAGAGAGAGAGAGGGTGTGAGTGTGAATGAATGTTCTCTCTCCCACCTCCATCCTAGAGCAAAGGTTGTTATTTTTACCTAGTCATGCCCTGCAACACAATTCTAAACTTAGGTGAATTGCATTCCAGACATTTTCTTACACAATCACCTACATCGTAGACTGCACTGATTGGGGGAAAGTATGACTCATACCATCGAAAGCTTTTCTGAGGACTGCTAGTCACTTTGCTAATGGCAACCTGCCTTGGAGATGACCAGATGGAACTGCAATTTGTTTACTTGGACTTTATGTGTACTGAAAGATCTACATAGCATGTATACTTATTAACACTGACAAATACGTGTCCAGGGTTTCTGTGTCAAAGGCTGCAGCTGTAAGCCGTGGATGAGTAAATCTGTCAATCGGAACGGCAACAGAAAACGTTACAGTATTAAGAATTCAAAACAGGGGTTTCTTCTTGCTATATCAGGATCAATGTTGCATGTGATGACAGCAGATGAGATACGTTGTTTGTCCCAATCGCTTATTTTTTTAAAAAAGAGTTGAAACTTTCCTTTCCCACTGCTTATTACCCCATAAGGAGGGGCAGAGCCGGATTTAGGTTTGATGAAGCCCTAAGCTACTGGAGATAACGGGGCCCTTTATATGTCCAGCTGTCCTTTGTCAACAACAAATTGTTGCTGGTTTTTGTGTTGAATATATGCTATATGGTAATTTATGGACCTAATAAGTATCTAAAGCCATTTGCACATAACAAAAATATGTATTTTGTCAAAGTAATTGTTGAACTGAAATACAATTAAGAAGTATATTAATAGTGTTTTTTATCATATTTTGGAAATGTACACCCAGGGTTTTTTTCCTTTAAATTTTTTTTGGGCCCCCAAGAGAGTGGGGCCCTAAGCTATAGCTTGTTTAGCTTATACATAAATCCGGCACTGGGGAAGGGGCAGAAGTTCAACTCAGTTCAGATTTAAAGGCAAACCTACCAAATTTTCACTTTCCAAAACAATATGAGAACCATCCTTTGAAATACTCTAAAATTTGCAATGCAGTTCTCCAGCTAAGTAATGCGGACGAAAACGCACATACTATGGTAAAGAGTGCACAAAATGTTATATATTACTGAAAATAACTTACAAAAATGTATTATTTTAGGGGAAGGTAGTTGCAAAAATGTATACACATGGGTCCCATTTGCCTAACGAGCCCAAGATTTCAATTGATTCCAATGAGAATCAGTGATCTCCCCCCGCTCCTGAAATGGTTTCTTCCTAAAATTGCTGTGGCCAAAGAGCAAAAGAGAGACAAAGGGAAAAAAATGATTTGTCTGTTCTCTCCTGTTCTCTGATTTGTCCAATCTCTCTCCCTGCTCTCTCTTTCCAAGTTTTCTGCCCCAAAATAGCTGCTGCTGACCAGCAAAGCACAACAAGGAAAGAAGTGAGAAAGCTGCAGCTGTCTGGATATTGTTTGAATCTTCAGAGCGTATAGTGAGGTTAGGGGCATAATTTTTTATGTTTGCATAAGTGAATTTGCAGGTTAATGAGTGGGCAGATTGCAGGACCTACTTGTACAGTATATTAGTCGAAACTCCATGGCAAAAATACCTTGGGAGAAATTCACACTAAAATGCTGACAACATTTAATGAGCCTTAAAAAAAAAGTCACTAATTGTTTCAGGATCAATTTAAGACTGGAAAAGTAAGAAACTGAAATTGACACATTTATCCATTCCTCTTTCCCTGTATCTTATCTCTCTCCCCCCCATCTCTTTTAGGTCAGTCAAATTCACTGGGTGGTCTTGGTGCAATGATTGTCCCTCAGCCTAACTTACTTCACAGGGCCTTTGTGAGGAGAAAAGCCCAAATATCGGTTTGTCACCCAGCTGCTAAAAAGGCATAGCAGCATTGATGGGGATAAAACTGGCAGTTCTTATGGATTGCCCCACATCTTGAGCATGCCTTGTCTCCATGGTTTCTTCAGTTATTTGGGCCCATTCACATTCACGGGTAAAAAAAAATAAAATACATTGGGCTGTAACTTTTGGCACCTTCGTTGAAATAGGAGAATAAGGAGTGCTGTGGTGAAATGTGTTGGATTGTTTCCTCCCCATCCCCCCCCCCCCGCAACAACTGCTATTTCTCATGGGAGGTGATGGGGGCCAGTTACTATTTAACAATGCTGCTTTCATTTTCCCAGCATCCCGGCATAAATTGTCCAGCAAAACGCAACTGATGGCTTCCCAAGATTTTTACAGTTTATTCCACAAAGTGCCATAAACTGTCATCCCCGGACACATGTCACAGTGTTGTATTATGTACTGCTATATACTTTCTATCAGCGGGAAAACTGAGCATTGAATAAACTCAGGCTTCTGCTAAGCATCAAAATGTATTAACCTTGGCTGGAATCAAAGTGTGGGCATGATCCAGCCATGTTGTTGGCATCCGTCTGTCTCAAGAGAGAATGGAGTGCACTTCCAGGGGTGCAGTAAAACTGCTGTATTAGCAGTGACCTCCCCGGGGCGCAAGCCAGGGCAGTGAATATGGAGATGATGGGCTGCCCAGAAAACAAGACCCCTCGTTTGGCTTTGCTGATGTGGTCCAAAGGAAAGCAGAGCAATACGTTTGGCACCAGCTTGGCTGCAGGATTTGCCAGAAGGAGGTGCCATTCAACTGTCCTAGGGACTCTGATTTGCGTAGGGGTTTGTCCTGAGCCTTTTCGTCTCCTGAATATATCCTGCGAGGCAGTGAAGAGGGGGAACCCTCTGCCTCAGGTATTGATAGTTTCAGAAACACTTCCCTCGCTGCTAAATTTAGGACATCTGTTGTTCACAGAGTGTAAATTACCGACACATAAAAATGCAGCCCTCTTTTTCTTGGATAGAGGTGTTGAAAATGCATGCCAGATAATTGTTTCGAAAACACTGGTATGGCTGAAGGTGGAGTTGGTCTCTGAATTTATAGTTAAACCCCCTACACACACACACAAGCAAAAAAGCAAAGCAGGCACAAATACTAAGAAACAATGTCACCAAGATTGGATTACTGAAGTGTCTGGGCTAGCAGATGGCACAAATCATCACAAAATGATAAAATAATTATTTGCCTGAAATTAAAGAAGCAGTCGAGGGAATAGTTGATGGATGGAGCAGCAAATGGGAAGGGGTCCATGCAAAAGGGACTGACTTCAACAGCCCAATACCTAGTAACGGTAAACAGACAGGCAAACAAGACATTGTGGAATCCAGAATTAATGACATGGCAAAATGTGCTATTAAGTTCTCTGAAAACTTCAGATGAAGTGAATGGAGCAAATATCCCTTGTGCGTTTTTGAAGTGTTGATTCTGGGCCAGTGGTTGTGCTTTAGGTCCGGGGTTTAGTTTGGGCACATCACATAAGGTCTCTTTGGTTGTTGGCAGGGCCGGATTTAGGTTTGATGAGGCCCTAAGCTACTGAAGGTAATGGGGCCCTTTATATGTCCAGCTGTCCTTTGTCAACAACAAATTGTCGCTGTTTTTTTTGGGTTGAATATATGCTATATGGTAATTTATGGACCTAATAGGTATCTAAGCCATTTGCACATAACAAAATACCGTATTTTTCGCTCTATAAGACGCACTTTCCCCCTCCTAAAAAGTAAGGGGAAATGTGTGTGCATCTTATGGAGCGAATGCAGACTCCATGGCTTCAGCGAAATGGTATCTAAAACCATTTGCACAAGTTGCCATGCACCCAGTCCATGCAGAATGTAGGCACCCTATATATAGAAATGAGCAAAACAATGATATTTTAGGGAGTGGGCTAGCAGGTGGGGTCCATTACTTACATCATAGGAGCCTACACAACACAAAACACTGTTGCTATATGTAGGTTTTATTTTATTTGCTTTTTATCTTACATTTTGGAAATGTACATCCAGTTTTTCCCCCTTTAATTTTTTCTGGGGCCCCCAAGAGAGTGGGGACCCTAAGCTATAGCTTGTTTAGCTTATATGTAAATCCGGCACTGGTTGTTGGTGCCGTGCAGCTGGATGCATTTCCTCCACTAGAGGAAAGACAGCTACAAGGGGATCATAGAACTCTCCAGAGAGCTAGGAATATAGAAGGTGTGACTGGAAAGTTCGGTGAATGGTCACAGAAATCGGACAGCGAGAAATATTCGAACATACAATCAGCATCGGAAACCCATGAAAGGCTCACAGTTCTGTACGGAGATGAAGCGGTAACTCGAAAGACAGTGTATGAGTAGTTTAAGTGTTTCTGTGAAGGGCGGCAAACCATTGAAGATGACCCTTGCTCTGGTAGACCACCAACGAGCAGAACAGTGACAAATGTTGACAAAGTTCGTGAGTTATTGATGTGGGATCAGCGTTTGTCCGTCCGAATGATGGCGGAGGAATTGCATATTCTGTGTGAAATCATTACTGAGGTTACTGAGTTGTGTCCCACCCTCCATATTCTCCTGATCTGGCCCCAGCAGATTTCTTTCTTTTTCCAAAACTGAAATCTGCACTGGAAGGGCACAGATTTCCCAACATTTCACACGTCCAGGCTGCTGTGACAAAGTAACTGAAAGTAGTACGAAAAGAGGACTTCTCCAGAAGTTTCCAACATTTCTATGAACCTTGTCAACGGTGCATTGTATCAGAGGGGGCCTACTTTGAAGGCCTGTAAGGTGTGTATGTTCAAATATTTCTCGCCGTCCGATTTTTGTGACCATTCACCAGACTTTCTGGTCTCACCTTGTAGGAAGCTTCCTTATTCCAAATGAGACCATTGGACCATCTTGTTCAGCATTGTCCAAACTGGCTGGTAGGGGCTCTCCAGAATTTCAAGGCAGGAGTCTCTCCCAGTCCTACCTGGTTGTACCTGTGGCAGCCACCTGGTAGTCTGGTTTCTTTCTGTGTTGGAGGTTTGGGGGTTTGAGAGGCTTAGACTGCCAGATTGGCTCTCTTATTGCCCATGCTTGGACATTGCTGATTGTGGAGGAGACAGTGAGCATGCTGTTTTCCCTGTCACTCTGAGAATTTCCTAGCCATGGGTTTCCCTTCTTAGGCGAGTATAAAACATGGCAGCCGTTGCATCCATTTAGTGCCAGCGTCTCTTCCTTGTACTACAATATTAGCATAGGATTTCTTAGCCATGCACCTGCTTAACTCTAAATTAAATGGGACCTAAAACTGCTTAGCCTTGCTGGATTGTACTATAGAGAAGCAATGTCTCATTTCCCAATAATTCCACTTTTCGTAATGTTTTGGATGTCAGCCCAGTTAATTCATATAAATGAAATTGTTCTATAGATTTATATTGCCTTGTGGTAGAGGCCACATTTATAAACCTACAATTAGGGGGTTGACATGTCGATATTTTTAGGGCTATGCGCAGAGCTTTGAGCAAGACCCCCAATAGACTCATAAATCCCAATCCCCAAAACTGTTTGAAAGCAGACACATGCACACTAATCCCAGCTTTCAGCCATGTAAAGGTAAAGGGACCCCTGACCATTAGGTCCAGTCGTGGCCGACTCTGGGGTTGCGGTGCTCATCTCGCTTTATTGGCCGAGGGAGCCGGCGTACAGCTTCCGGGTCATGTGGCCAGCATGACTAAGCCGCTTCTGGCGAACCAGAACAGCGCACGGAAACGCTGTTTACCTTCCTGCGGGAGCAGCACCTATTTATCTACTTGCACTTTGACGTGCTTTCGAACTGCTAGGTTGGCAGGAGCAGGGACCGAGCAAAGGGAGCTCACCCCGTCGCAGGGATTCAAACTGCCAACCTTCTGATTTAATTTAAGATTTTTCTAAGTAATATGTTTCTAAGGGGGAAAAAATCAAAACAGTTTAGCAGTTAATCATAAGAGCAATTAGGATAACAGCCTCTAAACAGAACGCAACACTTCTCATTCTTTCACAGATCATGTATGACCATTCTTCATAGGTAGCTATGTTTCTGGTTATTGGGTAGTATAAAAAATAACCAGAATAAATGTTCTTACATTGTGCTGCTTTTTGCAGTTTAATCTTGAATGTATCAGAAAACCATCTTCTGATCTTTGCTGGGAATCTTCATTCTAGTTACAAACTCCAAAATATCTTTGACCCTTAATGAAACATGCAATGGCATGCATGTTTCCCAACATGCAATCCCAACAGGAAAGACAGGGAAACGGTGGCCACTGTGACCAAAATTGAAAAAAAGACTGGGCTACTTAGGACGGGGAGTTCATTTAATGTAGGCGTAAAAGGTACTGATTTCTGTTCTGTGTAATAGCTGTTGCATGCAGCGCTGTTTCCATTCCACTGCAGCTTGGCTTCTGACAAAAGCTATGTTACTTGACTTGCTGCCTGGTGTGGCACAATTCTACATAATTACTTACATGGTTCTCATGTTATTCCACACCATTCATTTAACTGCAAAGGAAATGCAGTGCAAATTCAATCCATATTATTTATGGATTGAAAACAACAGCAACAGTGAATATTGATTGTATTCACTGGATTGATTTCCTCTCCGAGCGTTTGGTAAAGAAGCAAACCTTGGCAATTTCTGCTCCCATTTCCTTGGGAATCCTCTGACATTGCTAGCTGTGTGCCCTTCCCCATATTCAGGAAAGGAGAGGTGGACCCTATGCCCCTCCCTAGCCTTCTTTGCAGAGCTATAGTTTTTTTGGCTCAGTTGTGCAGGTTATATAGAGAATTGTCATTGCATACACATTCCCTCTTCTGTATTGTGTGCACAGAGGGCTTTCACTAGCACACAAATGAAAAATCTGGATTAGCGCAAACAAGTCACTGGGGTTGATTACAATTGGCTTTCGGATAAATATTTTTACAGGTACTTTCCTCGTCTAAAATATATCTGTAATTCTAGGTGACCTTTATGCTTCCAAACTGAAGAAATGCTATCCAGACGACCAGTCAATAGAAGAAACCAATACGTATAATTTTTGAAGAATTGTTCCTTCTGTAATGAACATGTAAGGCCATTCAAGCAGTTGCAATGGCAGTCCGATAAAAAAATCACATTGATCTTTGAATAATGTTTGGTGGGCAGGTCATGGTCTTCAGTGCAGAATTCCCTCCCCTTCTCCTCAGTACTTAAAATTATGAAAGAGCAATAAAGTGTTAAATTTCAAGGCTCTAATTCACTGGCGATGTGAGAATTGTTTCAGGAAGCGATTCTTTACATGGGCCTATGTGATGTTAGAAGCTTCAGGAAAATTGAGAGAAAGAAACAATAGATTCTGGTTATACTACATATCTGAATGTAGTTTAAGAAGTCACTGATGGTCTGGCAAGGGGTGTGAAAGCAACCACCACGTCTTTACCATGGGGAAGTGTAGAGTAGTACCAATTTGTTTTTCTCCTTGCTGTGCTGAAATTCTGTACCAGCCATTATTAACCTGTGCATTACGAGCTATGACCATGTACCTTCCAAAGTGATATTTCTACCTCCTCCTGAAACCTGACAAGACCGGATCTACACTGGTTGGCGGGGAATTGCATGACTGAATGCATCCTCATATGAAAGTGTGTATATGGGGGAAATTCCATCTCTAATTCAGAACTTCATCTTGTATGGCACGAGGGTTCAGTCATAAGAGCCTTCACCTAGACCAGGCATAGGCAAACTCGGCCCTCTGGATGTTTTGGGACTACAACTCCCATCATCCCTGACCACTGGCCCTGTTAGCTAGGGATGATGGGAGTTGTAGTCCCAAAACATCCAGAGGACCGAGTTTGCCTATGCCTGACCTAGACTCTAAAAGGGTCCAGGGCATTTTTACTATTGTTTATTTATATGGGATACAGGTCTTTAGCCATTAAATAATCTATGGCCTGTTAAAGCTTGTTGGGGGGACGGGGACTGTTATTATGATTATTCCATTATTATGCTGTCTGTTATTATGATTTTTATTATGTTTTTATTTTATTTTTATTTTATTTTATTTTAATATTATGATTTTACTATTTACCTAGGAATAAAACCCCACTGAACTCAATGGGTTTTACTCCTGGGTAGACACGTATAGGTTTGTGCTATTGGAAAAAATATAGATATTGTGTGCTTGAAAAACCGCTGTGAAAGCTAAGGTCTTAAGAATGTGCCCTTACTTACTAGGGGGAGTTTAGGGCCACGGAACTCCCTAGGTTTTCCTTCTACACAAACAAACCCAGATTGCACTGCAGGCCACCTCTTTATTGGATGTAGTTGTAATCCAGTACCATTGACGGCAGCACACACATTCATACTCCTGATGTTAACTCCTGTTGTTGTTGTTATTTAGTCGTTTAGTCGTGTCCGACTCTTCGTGACCCCAGAGGACGCCAGGCACTCCTGTCCTCCACTGCCCCCCGCAGCTTGGTCAGACTCATGCTGGTAACCTCGAAAACACTATCCAACCATCTCGTCCTCTGTCTCCCCCTTCTCCTTGTGCCCTCCATCTTTCCCAACATCAGGGTCTTCTCCAGGGAGTCTTCTCTTCTCATGAGGTGGCCAAAGTACTGGAGCCTCAGCTTCACAATCTGTCCTTCCAGTAGCTATGAACTATGCCGAGCAGGGCACCCAAGATGAACAGGTCATAGTGGAGAGTTTTGACCAAACGTGATCCACCTGGAGGAGGAACCGGCAAGCCACTCCAGTATCCCTGCCAAGAAAACTCCATGGACAAAGACAACAGGCATGTTAACTCCTAGATTAGTTCATTCATTCATTCATTCATTCATTCATTCATTCAGCAGAGCAGCCACTGTTTAGCCTGGGGGATTCTTGTAGCGCAAGTGGGCTGAGGGGAGGAGGGGGAAGTACTGAGTTTCCGTACCTTGACAGAATTCCAGTAATTTGTCAGAGCAGTTGACCCTGACATGACTTAGCCATATCCCAGAAGGATAGTGCTTGGCAGTCTGTTACTGCTGGAGAAAAGCTTTTAGCAGTTGGCAGGAGGACTGTCCATCCTTTTTTTTTTGCCGCAGCTAGCTTCAATCTCGGAGAGCCATGCAGCTCTTTTTGCTGTAGATGTGAAGCTTTGTAGGTGCTGAGCACTGCATATTTCTCTCAGCACGCATGCCATTCTGCTGCTGTCTTGGGCGGCTGTGTACAAAAATCCCTTACCAGGAGGCCAGTTATGATGGAGTGGAGCTCTCTCACTCTGGAACGTCCAGTTCTATCCACCCGGAAGGTCACTTATTGTAGTGCTCATGCAGTCACGTGCCAGGTAGATCATCTGTTTCGCCCTCCAGTTGCTCGGAATAATTTTACTGCACATCTGTCCCAAAACTGAATCAGAAGAAACTTCAAGAATTCATTATTACATAAGCACCTTGTTAGCTGTAAAACTCCTCCCATTGCAGACCCTCAAAGTGTCCCTATTTTCCAGGAACAGTTCCAGATTTACAGAAGTCGTTCCGGTTTCTGATTTGATTCTGGAATGTCCTGCTTTTTCTTAAAGGTAAAGGTACCCCTGCCCGTACGGGCCAGTCGTGTCCAACTCTAGGGTTGTGCGCCTATCTCACTTAAGAGGCTGGGGGCCAGCGCTGTCCGGAGACACTTCCGGGTCACGTGCCCAGCGTGACGAAGCTGCTCTGGCGAGCCAGCACCAGCGCAGCACACGGAAACGCCGTTTACCTTCCTGCTATAAAGCGGTACCTATTTATCTACTTGCACTTAGAGGTGCTTTCGAACTGCTAGGTGGGCAGGAGCTGGGACCGAAAGACAGGAGCTCACCCCGCCGCGGGCATTCGAACCGCCGACCATGCGATTGGCAAGCCCTAGGCGCTGAGGTTTTACCCACAGCGCCACCCGCGTCCCTTTTTCTTAGGTCGTCCCTATTTTCATCAGGAGAAATGTTGGAGGGTATGGAGTTATGCAACCCTCGAGCCAAGGTGGTAAGTAACTATGCAACCTTTAGAAGACATCTGAAGGCAGCCCTGTAGAGGAATATTTTTTAAAAATGTTTTATTATGTTTTTATATATGTTGAAAGCCGTACAGAGTGGCTTGGGCAACCCAGTCAGATGGGCGGGGGATTACCCCGCCCATCTGGCTGGGCTTCCCCAGCCACTCTGGGTGGCTTCCAACAAAATATTAAAATACAGTAATGCATCAAACATTAAAAGCTTCCCTAAACAGGGCTGCCTTCAGATGTCTTCTAAAAGTCTGGTAGTTGTTGTTCTCTTTGACATCTGGTGGGAGGGCGTTCCACAGGGCGGGTGCCACTATCGAGAATAATAATAATAATAATAATAATAATAATAATAATAATAATAAACAACAAAACAAAACAGGGCATCTCTATTTTCATTGGATAAATGTTGGAGGGTATGCCAAGGTTTCTAACTGGGTATGTAGAAGAGTTGTAGAATCCTCTTCACCACTTAGATGAATAGATGTCGTCACGATCTGTAGCTAGGATTTCCCTGACATTGCAGCCTTCTTGAGAAGCAATGCTTGAATTGTTGAATCAGCAGGGAATGGAGCTGTGCTACATGGCCCCTCCCAAACACCACATGTGCCAGCTCCCTTTGCTCCTTGACATCTGTGCATTAGCACATCTACCAGCCCCCCTTGCTACAAGCATCAATGCCGAATGTGAACAAAATTCGGCGTGGGCTTTGAGCCCTTGCTTCTCACTCAGAAATTATTCAACACTTGAGCATCTCTTCTGCAGAGAGCTTTGTGCTCAGGGCCAATTACAGGGCTCCCCTGGTGGTGGGGATGTGGCCTGCACATTATGTTCAAAGTGGGCCTCAAATTTAGACACCTGTTAATGGGTTTGCATTTAATAACTTATTCTTATGGTCAGTGGATCAAAATGTGACATACACTCTTAGCTTAGAGTTGCAAATAAGATGTGTGATGACAGGCACAGATTTTTGGTAAATGATGTAGGTTTTGCCATAAAGAATGTTGTAAGTAAGTAAGTAAGTAATAATAATAATAAAATTATTTATACCCTGCCCATCTGGCTAGGTTTCCCCAGCCACTCTGGGCAACTCCCAACAGAATATTAAAAACACGATAAAACATCTAACGTTAAAAACTTCAGATGTCTTCTAAAAGTCAGATAGTTGTTTATTACTTTGGCATCTGATGGGTGGGCGTTCCACAAGGAGGGCACTACTACTGAGAAGGCCCTTTGCCTGGTTCCCTGTAACTTCACTTCTCACAGTGAGGGAACCAGCAGAAGGCCCTCGGAAGCGGACCTCAGTGTCTGGGCTGAACGATGGGGGTGGAGACGCTCCTTCAGGTCTAAATTGATATAAAAATATATCAATTCTGATGGCACAACAGCAGACTATGATGACTGTGTCCTTTCAGATCCGCTGATTATATAAACCAGGTGTGAGGATCCTTTGACCCTCTATGTGTAGCTGAACTACAACTTCCATCATTCCTGACCATTGAGCTTGTCCACTAAGGCTGATGGGTACTGTAGTTCATCAACATTTGGCGAGCCAAAGGTTCTCCACACCTGCTATAAACAAACCACAACTAGTGACAGCTACCTTATGCCCCACCCCCTTTATGGTGCCTTATTTTGGGTTTTATGTGTTGTCATTTTTAAATATTTATCATGGCCAGGAGCCCCAAAAGTTGGAAGTGACCCCCAGGCCTCTGTGGATCTTTGAGGGGGCTTGTTAATGGTGATCCCATCCATGGACTGAGTGTATCTGTTGTGTGTTAGAAAGACTGTGTTTACAAATAAAACATGGTAAGCACAGAATTTAATAATTTAATTATAATAATGTGTTAAGAAGGACAGGTCAGAGGCACACTTGAGCCCAAGGCATGCTCTCAGAAACAGAAAGGGAAAATAAGGCATATAAAAATCCATGTAAATGAAGACACAAAACACTCATAGCTTATAAAAAAAGATTCCGATATGGGTGATCTGGATCAATGAAGTTTTAATACACACACTATTAAGCCGATCGAAAGGTCGGCGGTTCGAATCCCTGCGGCGGGGTGCGCTCCCGCTGCTCGGTCCCAGCGCCTGCCAACCTAGCAGTTCGAAAGCACCTCCGGGTGCAAGTAGATAAATACGGACCGCTTACCAGCGGGAAGGTAAACGGCGTTTCTGTGTGCGGCTCTGGCTCGCCAGAGCAGCGATGTCACGCTGGCCACGTGACCCGGAAGTGTCTCTGGACAGCGCTGGCCCCTGGCCTCTTAAGTGAGATGGGCGCACAACCCCAGAGTCTGTCAAGACTGGGCCGTAAGGGCAGGGGTACCTTTACCTTTTTAAGTGAGCTTATGAAACGAGAAATGCTGTGTTTTTATGTCATAATTACAGATTCCATTAAAAGTGTTATCACAGGAGTGATTGCTCAGGTTGAATGACTTGAGGCAGTTCAGGTTGAGCAAATCAGTAATGATTGGATGCAATTTGGTTCTGCTGTGTTCACAGGAGAAATAGTCCTGTGAAACCACAGGAAGCAGCTGAAAAACAACCAGAAATGAGTTGTGGAGGGCTGAAAATGCCACCTCTGAAGTGGAGAAGGGTTAATTAACGCTGAAGGAGACAGTGACCGGTAGACTGTGACAAGTAGTACGTACTTTGGAAGGTCTTGCCTAAAAGCTTCTCTCAGGTAAGCGTGTTGTCTAGGATTGGGTAAAGATTTTCTAGAGATCAAACATGAATCTTAAGAGAAATTAAGCCCTGAGAAACAACTGATTAAGCCCTGATTTTATGAATAGGAAGACTGGTACATTTTTAAACACAGCCAACTGTTGCAGTGCTTAAAGTTGAGCCAAAGGACTAAGTGGAACGAGGCATTTAGTTGCAAAGAAAGAGAGGAAAAGACATAAAAGTACAAACGCAGCAAAGACGCATCATGATCTATATCTCATTGAAAGCAATTGCGTGGAACACAGGCCTGGTTTATGTACACAACAGAACGGTTTGGTAGTGTTTGCTTTTTGCATAAAAACTCACTACATGTAAAAAGCTAGAATAGCAGGGTGTGGGCTTTGCTGGAACCCCTTTCCCTTACATGCTAGGCTTTTAAAAAACAACAACAACAAATCTTGCAGAGAACTCTAAACATGAATTTATTCTAAAATGAAAAGCACCCTAGTCCAAATTGGCACAGTCCATTCTACCACCTCAGTATTTCTACTGCCAGGTTTTGCTGCATTCACACATCAGGCCTCAGTTATGACTTAACGCTTAACAGGTAGTGCTTGTCACCTGTGCACTTCTCAAAAGCCAAATAATAACATACAGTAATCACAACTGAGGCAAAGGTTCAATAAGGGCGCTGTGGGTTAAACCACAAACCACAGAGCCTAGGACTTGCTGATCAGAAGGTCAACAGTTCGAATCCCCGCGATGGGGTGAGCTCCCGTTGCTTGGTCCCTGCTCCTGCCAACCTAGCAGTTCGAAAGCACGTCAAAGTGCAAGTAGATAAATAGGTACTGCTCTGGCGGGAAGGTAAACGGCGTTTCCGTGCTCTGCTCTGGTTCGCCAGAAGCGGCTTAGTCATGCTGGCCACATGACCTGGAAGCTGTACGCTGGCTCCCTTGGCCAATAAAGCGAGATGAGCGCCGCAACCCCAGAGTCGCCCACGACTGGACCTAATTGTCAGGGGTCCCTTTACCTTTACTTTAAACGTTCAGTACTGCTCATTCCTATAGTTGCACTGGAAATAGGTTTGTCTTTCTCTCGTCCTCTGCTAGCTTTTGACATGCAGAGAGTTTTCCAACAACATGCAGTTTTCCACCTGCAGTCTGAAGGAGCGCAGCTGTTCAGCCGCATCTCCCACTGCTGGACCTCTGACACCCCTCTGAGTCTGTGTTTGACACCCTTCTTGAGTCTGCTTGAAGGTGAGTGTGAAACTGGCAGAGCCTAGCGTTCTGTTCCATCTGTGTTGTGGTTTTTGTGGGTCAGACATGCTGAAGGAGAGGTGGGGAAACATCCCGTTTTATGGCAAATTGCAGTAAGCAGGGTGTGTTGGACTTTGCAAATACTGGCTTTCCGTTTTATGGCAGTACTGTGAAGGTTACTCTTTCCTACAGACCCAGCCCTGCCACGCAGGTTTGGGTTAGCAGCCCTGCCTGAGTGTCATCTGTATAGTCTACTAGCTGTTTCATACATACCTGCTGTTGCTCAGGTATTCTAAGAAGCCAAAAAGTCGGTGAAGTTTTGATATCGGCAGTTAAAATGTGTTCACTGTATTGGTTTTTTTATTAATTATTTTAATTAATTGTTTTAATTAATTTTTGAAAAGTTTTAATACCTATAAAACACAGTGATTTCAAACATTAAAATGCAGAGACCACCTTCCGGCCCTCCATGGGTTCCATCTTTAAGATTAAATTTACTGCATCTTTTACCTTTATCTATCTATTATATAACCATAATTACTATTAAAACAATTCCACATTACAAGTGTCTTTACATCCCTGCCAAATATTTTTAACTGTTTACAGTGGTCTTTTAAGTAAATTACAAATTTACTCCAGTCTTTAGAAAATACTTGATCTTCCTGGTTTTGGATCTTCCCCGTCACTTTCACCATTTCCGCATGTTCCATCAATTTCATTTGGCATTCTTCTTTTGTAGGTATTTCTTCTTCCTTCCATCTCTGGGCTAGAAGCATTCTCACTGCCATTGTTGCATACATAAGAAGTCTTTTATCTTCTCTTGGAAACTCTTCACCCAGAATACCTAGTAAAAAGACTTCTGTTGTTTTTTTTTAGCAAATGAATTTTAAACATTTTCTTTAGCTCATTATATATCATTTCCCAGAAAGGTCTTCACTGTATTGTTTTTGGTGCCTGCTAACACCTCCCACCCCCCCTTTTCCATTTTTGCTTCAGCAAGCCTGCCCAGGCATGCAATCTTAGCAAGTAATTTTATTTTTAATTGTTTAAAATTGCTGATTCCTGTTTATATTTTTATTTATAATTGTTTGACATTGCTGGCCATATTCATATTTTAAATTTCATGCTAACTTGTTTTTAAATTTTTGTTTTTTATAAGGGTTTTCTTTTAAATGACTGTTTTAAGCAGTGTCCTTTGTACGCTGCTTAGAGGTCGTCCGATGACTAAAGTAAACATATCAATTTTGCTAGGTAAATAAATAAACAAATATCGGCCGCAAAGTGCTCACCCGCCAGCCCCTCCTCACCATTAGGTTCAAAGTCTAAAATGACCTAATCGCGACATTGCCCATCTCTGCTTCAAAGTGCTCTCAGGAGTGCATGCATGTGCAGAAGAAGGAAAGTGGTTACTTAATCCTATCCCTGCTGTCTGCCTTCCCCCTCAAATTCTTCCACCATCCATTTTGATCCCTGCTAGACAGTGCTGGATCTGGGTGGAAGTAGCTTTGTGGGAGGGTCAGGGTAAAGGAACATGGAATAAATCACTCCCCCCTCCCAAGGGCACTTTGCAACTTGGCATAATGTGTGACTGTTAATACAACCAGTGCTGGATTTACATATAAGCCAAACAAGCTATAGTTTAGGGCCCCACTCTCTTGAGGGACCCCCAAAAAATTAAAGGGGAAAAAACCTGGATGTACATTTCCAAAATGTAAGACAAGTTCAACAATTACAGTGGATGCTTGGGTTGCTAACGGGATCTGTGTGGGATGCACGTTCGCAACCTACAGTGGCATGTCTGTGCATGCGCAAAGCGCGATTTAGCGCGTCTGTGCATGCGCAACTGCCAAAACCTGGAAGTAACCCGTTCTGATACTTCCAGGTTTTGGCGGTCTGTAATCTAAAAAAGGATGCGGGTGGTGCTGTGGGTTAAACCACAGAGCCTAGGACTTGCCGATCAGAAGGTCGGCAGTTCGAATCCCCGCAACGGGGTGAGCTCCCGTTGCTCGGTCCCTGCTCCTGCCAACCTAGCAGTTTGAAAGCACGTCAAAGTGCAAGTAGATAAATAGGTACCACTCCGGCGGGAAGGCTTCCGTGCGCTGCTCTGGTTCGCCAGAAGCGGCTTAGTCATGCTGACCACATGACCCGGAAGCTGTACGCCGGCTCCCTCGGCCAATAAAGCGAGATGCCCCAGAGTCGGTCACGATTGGACCTAATGGTCAGGGGTCCCTTTACCTTTACCTTTAATCTAAAAAAACACAACCTGAAGTGTCTGTAACCCGAGGTATGACTGTGCTTTGATAAAATACACATTTTGTTATGTGCAAATGGCTTTAGATACCTATTAGGTACATAAATTACCATATAGCATACAGTGGTACCTCGGGTTACATATGCTTCAGGTTACATACACTTCAGGCTACAGACTCCGCTAACCCAGAAATATTACCCCAGGTTAAGAACTTTGCTTCAGGATGAGAACAGAAATTGGGCTCTGGCGGCGCAGCGGCAGCAGGAGGCCCCATTAGCTAAAGTGGTGCTTCAGGTTAAGAATATTTTCAGGTTAAGAACAGACCACCAGAAAAAATTAAGTTCTTAACCCGAGGTACCACTGTATATCCAACACAAAAAAACCAGCGACAAATTATTGTTGACAAAGGACAGCTGGACATATAAATGGTCCCATTACCTTCAGTGGTTTAGGGCCTCAGCAAACCTAAATCCGGCCCTGAATATAACTGGTGGCTATAGTCCAACATAGGGTTTGCCCCTCACTTTCTTAGGATGGGTAAATGGTCCATGGCTTACCCAGTGGATTGCCATAGAAGAAGAAGAGGAGGAGGAGTTTGGATTTGATATCCCACTTTATCACTACCCGCAGGAGTCTCAAAGCGGCTAACATTCTCCTTTCCCTTCCTCCCCCACAACAAACACTCTGTGAGGTGAGTGGGGCTGAGAGACTTCAAAGAAGTGTGACTGGCCCAAGGTCACCCAGCACCTGCATGTGGAGGAGCGGAGACGCAAACCCGGTTCCCCAGATTACGAGTCTGCCACTCTTAACCACTACACCACATACCCTTTAACATGGGCAATATCCATGGACCTCTAACATAAACGCATGTAAGTGTCTTCGCAGGAGGAACCCATCTCCCCCTTTCCGCAAGCTTTTCGGCTTCTGGATTTAGCTTTGCTCCATTTCCTTAATCACTGCCTTTCAGGACATGGGGAATAGACTGCATTCAGCTTTGCATATATAATTGCATCTGTGACCCTTGACAGCTTTAATCAACATATGGAATTTAAATACATGCCGCTATTCCCCCGTGGCTTGGTTAGACGTTTAAATCTGCCTTGAAATCAATAGCCTGCATCAGTGACTAAATAAAATTAGCAATAGGCTGGAAGTGAAATGGAAGCTACTCTTGAAGAGTATTTGCAGAGAGCCTCCATCCGCCCCCCGCCCTTCCAGGAGGCTGTGCCATCTGGAACTGTGACATTTCCAACTGCAATGCTAGCAATGGAGAGCCTTCAATAACCGTTTCGTCACCAGCAAGAGGGACTGTACATGGGGCTGATTTGTAGTTTGATGACAGACTAGTTCTGTCCTGGTTAACCAGTGGCAAGGCTTTACCTGGCAAGATGGATGGAGGGAGACAAGAGCTTCTGTGGCCGGAAATGTTTAAGGACAGCACCTTTGTGGCTGCCAGGACCACATAACACTGGTCCTGAGAAATCTGCATTGGCTCCCAGTACATTTCCGAGCACAGTTCAAAGTGTTGGTGCTGACCTTTAAGGCCCTAAACGGCCTCAGTCCTGTATACCTGAAGGAGCGTCTTTATCCCCATCGTTCAGCCCAGACACTGAGATCCAGTGCCGAGGGCCTTCTGGCGGTTCCCTCATTGCAAGAAGTGAGGTTACAGGGAACCAGGCAGAGAGCCTTTTGGTAGTGGCTCCCGCCCTGTGGAACACCCTCCCATCAGATGTCAAGGAAATAAGCAGCCATCTTATCTTTAAAAGACATCTGAAGGCAGTCCTGTTTAGGGAAGTTTTTAATATTTAATGCTGTATTGTTTTTCACACTTGATTGGGAGCCGCCCAGAGTGACTGGGGAAACTCAGCCAGATGGGCGGGGTAATAATAATAATAATAATAATAATAATAATAATAATAATAATTAATTTATTATTTGGATAGGTATTTGGCCTCTTGGCTGGCACCTGCTTCCCCCCACCACGACAGATAATTAATGCACACACACACTTCGCACATGTAATTTTGGCACGCTTTTAGTTAGGTAGAGATATTTGGTTGTGGTGCGTAATGTTGAATGAAAGTTTGTCAGGCACCATTAGCAAATGACCCAGAAAGCGATGGAAGATAATCGGATATAAGTGTCTCATGTCCCCAACCTTAAATTCATATACGTATCCATTTGCTTTTTTAAAAAGTAAATCTGTACGTACCAAATACACATGTGCATGTCGCTCAATGCATTCTTTCATTCTTTTTTGTACACAATTTTTGTCTAATGCCCACATTTTTGCAAAATGCCCCCCCCCCCCAATATGCATTTGTGCACATTACGTTTCCTAACATACTCCATTTTGGACACTCTTTCCCCTAATATACTTGTTTTTGTATGCTTTTATTTGGTTTTCCAATGGGACCGCAACATTCAGAGAAGTGCACATTTGGAAAGGTAGCTATGCTTTGGTTTGCGCATTTGGGTTTGGGAAGCGCGAATAAGCTGGGTTTGCATTAAGATGTGAAAGGAAACTAATTTTTCACTTCATCCCTGGCTCAGAAACCAAACCAAACACTTGCATTTAAGCTGATGTTAGCCTGGGAGCTCCTCCTTTACTTTGTTTCAATTGGCTGAATTTGATTAATGAGGATAAAAAGCATTGCTTTTCCTTATCCCCCCAACTCATTAAAAATGAGGTTTAGACTCCTCTAAAACAGACTTTCAAGCAGACTTTGAAATTAAGAAAAAATGCACTTTTAAAATAGATTTTATGTTATTAGCTTAAAAATGCAACAAAATGTAAAGCCCCACTGACCAAATGGAAGCAACTTGGTCAGTCTAGAAGGCAGGTAGCTGTTTTGCAGTACAAGGCAAAACCAGGTGTGTCCACTAGGTGTCTCTCTGTGCTGTGTGTACAGACATAGACCAATGACCTGCCTTCTATTTTGCAAAAGTGTTGGGCAGCCAAACAGTGCTTACTGTCAAAGAGATGTGAAGCCTTAGCCATGAATGATCTGCTAGCAAGGGCTGGCTGCCATAATGGACTGCCATGCTTATGCCTAGGTGGTGATGTGGAGAGAATTCTGTCATTATTCTAGAGATGGACTAAGTGAATTATAGTCCATCTTTCCTCTGGAATTGCAATTCCCCACCGCCACCCCATTTGTTTTAACAGAGAGTCCAGGTGACATCTTTGTCAAATCATTGTAATTCATTGTTTTCTGCGTTGATTTATGTCAGTTTTCCGGATTGAATAAGGGACGGTCGCAGCTTATCCAGTGTGGGCAGGCAAAACGCCGCTATTCAGGCTTAAAGACAGCTTCTCCCAAGCCTGGGTCTCCAGATGTTGCTGGACTACAATTCCCATAATCCCATTGGGCATCATGTGGGCTGGAGGCGATGGGCGTTACAACATCTGGGGACTCAAGTAGAGTCAACACCTGTGCTGTATAATACAGGATTGTCTCGTATTTCAATGTAAAATGTTACGCCCTGTATTGATACAGTTTTGTCCTGTATTTCAGGTCTTCTGTCTCTTTCTCTGCCAAGTTGGGGATCCTCTCCAAATGCATGTGTTGGAAAAGGTGTGTGATAGGTCATGTATTTAAGCTATGGGTAGCCAAGCATAGACAAATTTACAATTTTGTGTGTGTGTGTGTGTGAGAGAGAGAGAGAGAGAGAGAGAGAGAGAGAGAGAGAGAAATTCAAGAGCGACCATCCTGTTAGACTGCAATACATTGTAATGGATTGCTTTGAAGTCTGCACCAGATGAACAAAAAATTGTCCACCAACTTCTCTGCGCACCCTGTCCTGTATTTTGCTAGAACAAAGGTGGCAACCCTAGACTTGAGACTGGGAAAGGCTGTCTTTAAAGGGGATACATTCCTAATGAGGGACGCGGGTGGCGCTGTGGGTTAAACCACAGAGCCTAGGACTTGCCGATCAGAAGGTCAGCGGTTCGAATCCCCGCGATGGGGTGAGGTCCCGTTGCTCGGTCCCTGCTCCTGCCCACCTAGCAGTTCGAAAGCACGTCAAAGTGCAAGTAGATAAATAGGTTCCCGCTCTGGCGGGAAGGTAAACGGCATTTCTGTGTGCTGCTCTGGTTTGCCAGAAGCGGCTTAGTCATGCTGGCCACATGACCCGGAAGCTGTATGCTAGCTCCCTCAGCCCATAAAGTGAGATGAGTGCCGCAACCCCAGAGTCGGCCACGACTGGACCTAGCTGAAGGTTTTGTTTGGCTCTCATAATAGCCATGGCCTCTACACTGTGTCATGTGGACTTGCTACTTTTCATATGCTGCTTATCCTATGTTCTGCTTGCTCACTTTTAGAGGTGGACAAATCCTCTTCATCATCATCATCATCATCATCATCATTTTATTATTTGTATCCTGCCCATCTGGCAGGGTTGCCCCAGCCACTCTGGGCAGCTTCCAACACATATAAAACACAAAACATTAGAAACTTCCTGACACAGGGCTGCCTTCAGATGTCTTCTAAAAGTTGTATAGTTCTCCTTGACATCTGATGGGAAGGCATTCCCCAGGGAGTGTGCCATTGCTGAGAAAGCCCTCTGCCTGGTTCCCTGTATCTTCTCAAAGTGAGGGAACTGCCAGAAGGCCTTTGGAGCGGGACCTCAGCGTATTTTCACTCAAAATGCAACTTTTCAAATACACTTTTGATAGGTTTACTTGAGCTGAGAACTGGGCCAGAGCATTCAACAAGAGCAAAATCAAGCAAATAACTAGCCTTCCCTGTTCACTATATACTGAGGGAAAGCCCAACTGCACATGTCACACCAATGACATACCTAGCAATCATGTCACGTGTTTTAAACACTAGATTTGAGGCAGTTCTTCCCATGATGCTTGTAGAGATTGCTGTGCAATAAGCCTTCCCTCCCCAGTCTCAATTTCCATTAAAATCCCTTCCCCCTTTCCCCGGTGGGGCAATTACCATTAGGGGGTGGGAATCCCCCAACAGAGCCATGTTGTAATTCTGGGTTACTGCAATAGAATGCCAGGAACTTGGTCACGCTTCAAAACCAGTCGAGCTCATCTTCTGCAGGCAATAAAAGTATAATAGTTGCCCACACAGAGCAGTAGGCTGAGTGAGACTGAGAGTCTATCAAAAGCATCCACTGCCATAAGCACCCCCCGTGTAACGTCTCTTCCATCTAAAGCCCTTAATGACAGGCTATAAATTATATGGGTGCCAGAGCATGCAGTGCTCATCAAGGCTTTAAATGTGGAAATGTCACTGGAGGAAGCTTCTATTTGAATGAGGCTGAGCAAGGGAAAGTTGTAAATCCTGGCTGTGGTGTCAGGTGAGCACACTGGCTGCAAGGCTAGTAAAAAAATTACGGGCCACATTTGTGAGCAGTAGATTTTGTGCATCATGACACACTTTCCCCTGAGGGTTTCCTGCAGCACTCTTTATTTTGCTTTTTCATTCGTTCATGGCATAGCAGACTCGCCGCTAAAACCACTGCTAAACATTAGTAAATACACCTTGCATTTTGCAAACATATGTTCTGGACTACCACCCCTCCCTTCTCTGATGATTGTCAAATCAAGTGAAGGAGGAGATTGTCATCTTCCCGCCTACCCCCTGTTCTGTCACATTCGTCCTATTTTCAGATTTCTCTTCTTGACTGTTGCTGCAAATCCTCCTCCCTTAATCTGGCACCAGTGTGGCTTCCCCAAGGTCACCCAGTAAGCTTCATGGCTGAATGGAAACTAGGACCCTGGTCTCCCAGATCTTAGTCCAACACTCTTAACCACTATACCACACTGTCTCCTATAGAAGTATAGCTGGATAGGGAGCAGTGTATGCTTGGGTGTCAGAGAAAGAAAGAATATTATGTTGTTGTTGTTTAGTCGTTTAGTCGTGTCCGACTCTTCGTGACCCCATGGACCAGAGCACGCCAGGCACTCCAGTCTTCCAGTGCCTCCTGCAGTTTGGTCAAATTCATGCTGGTAGCTTCGAGAACACTATCCAACCATCTCGTCCTCTGTCGTCCCCTTCTCCTTATGCCCTCCATCTTACCCAACATCAGGGTATTTTCCAGGGAGTCTTTTCTTCTCATGAGGTGGCCAAAGTATTGGAGCCTCAGCTTCAGGATCTGTCCTTCCAGTGAGCACTCAGGGAATATTATAGAAATTATAAAATGTTTGTGTTTGGTGTGCAAGGGAGCTGTCCATATGTATGTATGGATGTTTGTTTGAGGTTCATAGCTTGCAAGCACGGACAGATCGCAAACTGTTGCTCAGCTCTCATAAATGAACCATGATGCGAGAGGAGCGTGGGGTAGATGAGATAACAAGCAGCTGTGCTTCTGATCGTATCATCCTACCACCGTTGACAGAGCCATTTTTAACATTTCCTTCATGGATCAAAGTATGCATGTTCCCTTCACTTGGTCATTGCTAAGCGAAGGTGGGATTTTTTCAGCCTGTCATCTTTCGGTGGCATTTTCCAGCCTGCCACCTGAGCTAGACGGGAAAACAACAGGCTGGCAAATGACAAGTTCTGGCTCCTGGATGCCCTAGATGCCATCTGCTTTTGCAAGTGACAGGTGACTCCCCTGCCAAAATGTGTGCTACAGCTGCTAGAAGCAATGATCTTTGAATGGTACCCAATCTCGCCATCCAACCATTGCAAGTTTGAGCAAGGTCAGTGAAAGGAGAGTGCTTGTCAACTAATGTTGGAGAAAAAAACTTACCTCCAGACAGTGGCGTAGCGTGGGGGGTGCAGAGGGGGCCGGCCGCACCGGGCGCAACATCTGGGGGAGGGGTGCGCTCGCCGCCTCCGGAGTTGCCGAAGAGCCTCGGGCGCAGGCTGTAGCAGAGCCCCATGTCTCGCGGAACCGACAAGCTGTGCACGCGTCCAGGCTGAAGGCGGCAGGCAGGCAGCGGCTCTCAGCGGTTCCCGCGGTCCCCGCACATCAGGCAGCCCCTCCTCACAGCCCCGCCGCTGCCGCTGCTGCAGCTGCTGGGCCATGTTGCATTTTCCTCGCCTCTCTGCCCTCCTCCTCCTCTGGGCAAGCGGCGTCGTTTGGACGGCAGCGCCAGCGGCAACTCGCCTTAGATCACCTGACACGGACCCGCCGCCGCCGCCGTGGCTACCTTACTGTAAATACCCCAGCCCAGGCAGCAGCAAGAAGAAGCTGGCAGCGGCGGCAGGTTAGGGGTTAGGGGCACAAATTACTTGCCTTGCCCCGGGTTAGGGGGCGCAAATTACTTGCCTTGCCCTGGGTGCTGACAACCCACACTACGCCGTTGCCTCCAGATTAATTATCTGCATGCCCAGGCTCCATGTAACTACTATGGCTAATGGCCATTGTTAGACCTATATTCCATTAATTTTTCCAGCTCTTAAAAATAAGAGGAGGCTAAGCTAATGGCCATCATCACATCTTTGGCTTTGGCCCAGTATACCTGAAGGACTGTCTCCACCTCCATCATTCATCACGGACACTGAAGTCCAGTGCTGAGGGCCTTCTGGTGGTTCCCTCACTGCAAGAAGTGAAGTTAGAGGGAACCAGACAGAGGGCCTTCTTGGTAGTGGCACCCGCCCTGTGGAATGCCCTCCCGTCAGATGTCAAGGAAATAAACAACTGCACAACTTTTAGAAGGCTGCCCTGTTTAGGGAAGTTTTTATTTTTTTTATGTTCTAACATGTTTTTAATATTCTATTGGGAGCCACCCAGAGTGGCTGTGGAGGCCTGGCCAGATGGGTGGGGTATAATAAATTATTATTATTATTATTATTTATTATGAATCATGGGAAGAAAGAGAAGCATTTATCTCCATTCAGGAAGCCACGTCCCTTAATTCTCACAACTCAAACTGCTTAACTCTGAGGTGGGGTGGGGGCTCTTCCAAAATTAAGTGAATGCATGGCACTGTATACTTACATTATTCCTCCGCTGGTTTTACTCCATCACACACACACCTTTACCTTTATTGGCTAGAGCTGCTCTTCGTGGAGATTTGGGTTTTTGCCATTTGCTGCAGTACTAATGCGACATGTTCTTATTACAGCCTTATGTTAGAGTGGACTCTGAGTGCATGGGGGTACTGGGCCTAAAGCCTGCAGCATATATGAGGTCTTAGCAAAGATTCAAAATCCTGACAGCATGGATGAAACTGAAAGAGATGATCTCATCCCGATCCCTGAGTGGATATTAATCCACCACGCAGAATGAACCATACCACTTGGCAGCGTTGCAAGTCCCTCCTTGGGGAATGCCTAAGAATAGCAGGTGTGTGTGTGTGTGTGTGTGTGTGTGTGTGTGTGTGTGTTGTGGAGGGAGGGAGGGAATGGACTACAGACAGGCAAAGGGGCCTGCAGGTGTACTGGCAGAAGTATACGGCTCCCTGGACTGCACTTGTCTAAAGCCAATTCAATTAATAATCATCCCTTTACTTGTCATCGGATTAACCCCTCCAAATGGGGATTGTAGGTGTGTGGCAGGGAGGGGGAAGTTTACAAAATGTACAAGCAACCTTCAAGAGACTCTTCTCTTTCCTAACTGGTAGTCTCTTGAGAGCAGGATTTGAGCTACAGCTTGCCAATAGATGAAACGGCTCGTTCCTGTTTCAGGGCTGAAGTGTCACCCAGAATAATAATAATAATAATTTATTATTTGTACCCCGCCCATCTGGCTGGGTTTCCCCAGCCACTCTGGGCGGCTTCCATAGAAACCAAAAATACACGAAAATATCACAGATTAAAAACTTCCCTGAACAGGGCTGCCTTAAGATGTCTTCTGAATGTCAGGTAGTTGTTTATCGCTTTGACATCTGATGGGAGGGCGTTCCACAGGGCAGGCACCACTACCAAGAAGGCCCTCTGCCTGGTTCCCTGTAGCTTTGCTTCTCGCAATGAGGGAACCGCCAGAAGGCCCTCGTCGCTGGATCTCAGCGTCCGGGCAGAACGATGGGGGTGGAGATGCTCCTTCAGGTATACTGAGCCGAGGCCGTTTAGGGCTTTAAAGGTCAACACCAGCACTTTGAATTGTGCTCGGAAACGTACTGGGAGCCAATGTAGGTCTTTCAAGACCGGTGTTATGTGGTCTCGGCGGCCACCCCCAGTCACCAGTCTAGCTGCCGCATTCTGGATTAGCTGTAGTTTCCGAGTCACCTTCAAAGGTAGCCCCACGTAGAGCGCATTGCAGTAGTCCAAGCGGGAGATAACTAGAGCATGCACCACTCTGGCGAGACAGTCTGCGGGCAGGTAGGGTCTCAGCCTGCATACCAGGTGGAGTTGGTAGACAGCTGCCCTGGATACAGAATTGACCTGCACCTCCATGGACAGCTGTGAGTCCAAAATGACTCCCAGGCTGCGCACCTGGTCCTTCAGGGGCACAGTTACCCTATGCAGGACCAGGGAGTCCTCCACACCAGCCCGCCCCCTGTCCCCCAAAAACAGTACTTCTGTCTTGTCAGGATTCAACCTCAATCCATTAGCCGCCATCCATCCTCCAACCGCCTCCAGGCACTCACACAGGACCTTCACCGCCTTCACTGGTTCTGATTTGAAAGAGAGGTAGAGCTGGGTATCATCTGCATATTGATGAACACCCAGTCCAAACCCCCTGATGATCTCTCCCAGCGGCTTCATGTAGATGTTAAAAAGCATGGGGGAGAGGACGGAACCCTGAGGCACCCCACAAGTGAGGGCCCAGGGATCTGAACACTCATCCCCCACCACCACTTTCTGAACACGGCCCAGGAGGAAGGAGCGAAACCACTGTATAAAAGTGCCCCCAGCTCCCAGCTCCCAGAAATGCAGTGTAGAAGTTGAATCTTAAAAGGATGCAGATTTGAGGTTTTCCTGTCAGACCCCTGTCATGCCTTTTTGGCATGCAGAGCTGGCAGCTAAAAAGCACATTATTAATATTATGGAGATTCATTGGATTGCCTTTATGTAGGTGGAGAAAGCTACTTCTGTGCCCAACTGATCCTTGCGTTCTGCAGGTGAGGCGTGTCTGGATGCTGATTCATTGAAAGGTCCTTTCCACATAATATAGGATTGTGGAAGTCCTTCCCCTTGAATAGTAGACAGTTGAATAGTTGTCTTTTTAGTGTCTGCTGGGGTGTGTGTGTGTGTTATTGGTGTGCTTTGTTTTTATTCTTGTTTTTATTATGTGTTTTTTAATTGTGCATTTTTATGATGTGAACCGCCCTGACATTTTGGAAGAAGGGTGGTATACAAATTTAATAAATGAAATGAAATACAGGCGTACCTTGGAAGCTGAACAGAATCTGTTCTGGAAGTCTGTTCGACTTCCAAAACATTCGGAAACCAAAGCACAGCTTCTGATTGGCTGCAGGAAGCTTCTGGCCATGGAAGCCTGGTGGGATGTTCGGCTTCCAAAAGTAGTTTGCAAACTGGAGCGCTCACTTCCAGGTTTGTGACATTCAGGAGCCAAAACGTTCGAGAACTAAGCTGTTCAAAAACCAAGGTACAGTGGTACCTCATGTTAAGTACTTAATTCATTCTGGAGGTCCGTACTTAACCTGAAACTGTTCTTAAGCTAAAGCACCACTTTAGCTAATGGGGCCTCCTGCTGCCGCCATGCCGCCAGAGCACGATTTCTGTTCTCATCCTGAAGCAAAGTTCTTAACCTGAAGCACTATTTCTGGGTTAGCGGAATCTAACCTGAAGCGTATGTAACCTGTAGCGTATGTAACCTGAGGTACCACTGTGCAACTGTATAAATAAATAAAATATTGAAGACCTTCCTATTTCAACAAGCCTTCTAAGATGAGATTTGTATATGAGATTTGCCTCATACAGTTGTACCTCGGGATGCGAAGGGATCCATTCCGGAGCCCTGTTCGCATCCTGAACAGAACGTAAGACACGACTGCACGTCTGCACGTGCACGGGTTACGTTTTGCCGCTTCTGCACATGCGCGTGACATCATTTTTGTTATGTACTGAAGTTCTCACCTTGGGCCAGCAGGGGAATACTGTAGATAGTTCAGGTCCACATATGCAACTAAGGGATTGAAAGTGACGTTCAGTGATTGGATAGTTACAGAAAGTTGTTACAATTACGTTGTTCTGGAGCTCTATATAAGCAAGCTGGCTGAACCCTTCAGTTCAGTTCTGTTCTGGCCTGTGAATAAACAAGAGCTGTTTGAAGAATTGCTGTGTCTTGTGATATGTTCACCCACAACTTAACATTTTTGACTGTCTGCGCATGCGCGAGCGGCGAAACCCGGAAGTAACATGCTCCGTTACTTCCTGGTTGCCGTGGAGCGCAACCTGAAAATACTTATCCTGAAGCGTATTTATTCCAAGGTATGACTGTATAACCAGCATGCTTGAGTCTAATTAATTCATGAAGGGGTTAAAACCATAGAGTAAACTGTCCTGCTTCAGGAGGTGTCTTCATGTTGCTGTCACTCCTAGCACCAGTGTCTAGAAACACCCACAGTGAGCTTCATATCAGAAAAGGGAACTGAGCCAAAGTCCCCCCCCCCCCCAACCTCAGCACTCTCGCTTAAACTCATGTTCGGATTTTTATTTTTTTTTAAAGATATTTATTAAAGTTTAACAATTACAAAAAAAAGTAATAAAAAAAGATTACAATACATCAAAAATAAAGAAAAATACAATACTAAAAAAAGAGGGGAAAAAAGAGAAAACCCAAAAACAATACAGCTAAACAATAACATTTAAAAACAATAACATCCAGTATTTTCATATATTTATCTTTCATTTACTTATTTCCATGACTTCCTCGCGCCTCCCTTTTTGTATTCTTAATTCATAATTGTTTCAGCAAGTCCTTTCCCTCTTTCTCAGATTTTGTTCTATAATTTATCTTAACACAATTTAACCTTAAATTTTACACTTTAACCCATTAACAATCCATTTTAACATAATTCTTTATAACCTTTCTGCTAAGACCATGTAAGTTCATTCCAGCATCTTTCTAACATTCATTAATTTTACAATTTTTTTTAAAATATACTCTAAATTTTTTCCAATCTTCTTCCATCGACTCGTCTCCCTGGTCTCGGATTCTGCCAGTCATTTCCGCCATCATGTTTGGATTTTTAAATAACCAGGACTGATCCCATTGTGGCTTGTCCTGCTACCTCACATGTGTGTACTTGTCTGAAAGAAAAGCTGCAAGACTTAGCAAACTACCCACAGCCTGTTCTTGTGTGTGGAAGGAAGTCCCATAGAGCACAATGTACCCTACTCTTCTGTAACTGAGCGTAGAATTTCAGTCTTCCTGAGGATTCCTAAGCATGTTTACTCGGAAGTCACATCCAGTTCAATAGGATTTGCTGCCAGCATGTTTAGGATTGCAGCCTGGTCAGTTATAAAACCATTATTTGCACGGGGCTTGTCTGGAATTCCTAAACATTGTTTTTTAAATCATTGACCTCAGACAAATTAGTGGATAATATATATTTTTTCTCCCCCACATTGACGGTTTCTTATCAGAGGAAATGTCCTTGGAATCAGGGCTCGCTGTTGTTTGAGAGCTTTATCTGTGCGACAAATTCCATTCTGTAGGCTCTTATGCCAAAAATGGTTAGATGCGCATTCTTGGGGAATGACTGTTTGGGGCACTGAGTATGAACTCATTGGATAGTTTTAATAATAACAAAATTCTTTCAGATTGTCCAGAGTGTTCAGAGCACCCATACATGCTGTCTTCTTTCATTCTCACAACAACCAGCTGAGGTAGGTTAGACTAAGAGAAAGTCACTAGCCCAAAATCACACAAGCATAAACCCTTAGCAGATTGAGTGTTTAGACTTGGACTGGAAAGACCCAATTGAAACACTCTTGCCTGCTGTACTGAATGTGGTTAAGATGTGTAGTCCACTTTTCAGGGATCAACTCACTAAACAATTTGAGGCCAAGATATTTGAAGGGCTGACTTCTTCTGCATGAACTGTCTTTTACAGTCACCTCCATGTCTAGGTGGCTGGGACAGAGCCTTCTTAGTAGTGGCTCCAAGGTTGTAGAATGCCCTTCCATGGGAAGTTGGGGCCAGACAGAGCATATTTGGAAGCTGCTGTGCTGCCAAATACAGCAGTTCTTTCCAAGAATATCAGGACAAAAGGAATGAGGAGGTGGAAGGGGAACCAAAACAGTTGTATTAACAAATAAACAGCAGGCATGCAAAGCATAAAATAAAACATATCTGACAGGGGCAACCCAATCTCCCCTTCAGCTGCACGGAGCCCCAGGTAGAGCAGCAGGAGAAAGACCCCGACCTTCGGTCTCCCAGCATCAGGTCCTTTGATCTGGGTAAAAGCACTCTGGGCTTTTATAGCCTGCCTTGATGTAATCAAGTGCACCTGGCATTACTCATGATTAGCCCAGGACCCTGAGATGGAATTAATACAGAGCGGCCGAGAGTCTCCCACTACCTGCAGCTGGGCATCCAACCAGCACTTGCAACGCAGAAGAACCCAAGAAAACTCCCGACAGGTGTGTGAAACACAAGAATCCAGCAGACCTCAGATTGGGGATGTTAAAGGGAAAGGGACATGCCACCTAACTCCTCGAAATACAATTGTCTTCCGTATTTCCACTACAGCTGCGAGGTAGGCAAGGGGGCACGTGTGGAGGAGAGGGAGAGGAAGTTCTGTTGTGTGAGCGGAAGTCACATACAGTGGTACCTCAAGTTAAGTACTTAATTCGTTCCGGAGGTCTGTTCTTAACCTGAAACTGTTCTTAACCTGAAGCACCACTTTAGCTAATGGGGCCTCCTGCTGCAGCCGCGCCGCCGGAGCACGATTTCTGTTCTCATCCTAAAGCAAAGTTCTTAACCTGAAGCACTATTTCTAGGTTAGCGGAGTCTGTAACCTGAAGCGTATGTAACCTGAGGTACCACTGTATTGTGAAGTGACTTCATTGGATACAATCCACTGTCACAAAGTATGTCAGATTTGTCACGTTGTTTTGTTGCTCAAATTTGGGTATTATGGATTAGATTCCGCCTACTCTTTTACCTTTTACTCTTTTACTCTTTTTGGGGGGACGCGGGTGGCGCTGTGGGTAAAACCTCAGTGCCTAGGACTTGCTGATCGCAAGGTCGGCGGTTCGAATCCCCGCGGCAGGGTGAGCTCCCATCGTTCGGTCCCAGCTCCTGCCCACCTAGCAGTTCGAAAGCACTCTTAAGTGCAAGTAGATAAATAGGGACCGCTTTATAGCGGGAAGGTAAACGGCGTTTCCATGTGCTGCGCTGATGCCAGCTCGCCAGATGCAGCTTCGTCACGCTTGCCACGTGACCCAGAAGTGTCTTCGGACGGCGCTGGCTCACGGCCTCTAGAGCGAGATGAGCACGCAACCCTAGAGTCGGACACGACTGGCCCGTACGGGCAGGGGTACCTTTACCTTTTTTACTCTTTTACCCAACCAAGATGTTTTTTCAGTGAGAGCTATCCATTACCGCCAGCATGTCTAGTAATTCTACTAAGGTTATAAGTCTATAAAAAACAGTTTAGTTCCTCAATATGGTACCAACCACCCCATTTTGAAGTCTGTATAATGGGAATTGTGCTGATGGATGAAAGTAGAATATTGTTTTCCACTAGCAATGTTCTCTCAATAAAGAGATGTTTAATCGCTCATCGGTGTCGGAAAGCAGACTAAGTGAGGAACATTTTGCTGTATTAAATACAGAAGACAGTTCAGTTTTATCCATAAGTGAAATATAAAGAATAAGGTTTTTCCATCACAATCATTACAGAGTTTACACTGTTCAGTCTGCATTTTTTCATTGAAGCTCCGCAAATTTATTGCCCTCTCAGGCTAAAGGCATGAAACCAACAGCCCACTTGGATATTAGATTTTTAAAAATTATCTATTATTGACTATGGGCTTTTTGTTTTTTTTTACACAATTAAGGCTGCAAACCTTACCTGGGGGTAAGACTAACTTAACGGAGTGAGAGTTACTTCTGAGTAGGTATGTATAGGATTACATTGTAATGTGGTTGTTTTTTTTCCTGTGAAAATTACTCATTTTCAACACCCAACATGGCTCATCATTTTATTAGGCTCATAGATTGACAAAAAAGGGGCTACCTTATTTTTTTCACTCCAGATAGTAATGCTAAGGGATTCTGTACCAGTAATATCAGTAGATGAAGGGGATCTGGGTAGGAGTAGTTTCTCAAATCCCTTCAGCCCCGTGGCGTGACAAACTCCACTTGGAGAAATCCCTCTCCTGCACAACTACTAATGATACAACCGCTCTGCGCTTTCTCTCATGTTGTACCTCATGAAAATTGCATGGGGGAGAATATATTCCATTTAAATTGAAACAGCTTTGGATAAAAGAAGAGAATAGAACACTCTATCATGTAGGAGTGTTTTTGTTTTTTTTAAGTGAAGGGTGATGTTGTTTCCTTCAAATCCAAAGAAGAAGGGATCTTTCATCTGTTATTAAAGGTGACTTGCTAAACAGCCAAGAACATAAGAAGAATAGAATTGTTGAGTTGAAAGGGACCACGATGGTCATCTAGTCCAACCCCCTACTGTGCAGGGATCTTTGGCCCAATGTGGGGCTTGAACCCATGACCCTGAAATTAAGTGTATCATGCTCTACTGAGCTATCTCCCTGCTGCTCTCAAATATCAGGCCAATGGCCCATCTTAGTCCCACATCCTGTTCTCACAGTGGCCAACCAGAGATGCTATGGCTACAACCCTACACCCACTTACCTAGGGATTTACTTCTAAGTAGGCATGAAGTGAAAGCTGGACCACAAAGAAGGCTGATCACCGAAGAATTGATGCTTTTGAATTATGGTGCTGGAGGAGACTCTTGAGAGTCCCATAGACTGCAAGAAGATCAAACCTATCCATTCTTAAGGAAATCAGCCCTGAGGGCTCACTGGAAGGACAGATCCTGAAGCTGAGGCTCCAGTACTTTGGCCACCTCATGAGAAGAGAAGACTCCCTGGAAAAGACCCTGATGTTGGGAAAGATGGAGGGCACAAGGAGAAGGGGAAGACAGAGGACGAGATGGTTGGATGGTGTTCTCAAAGCTACCAGCATGAGTTTGACCAAACTGCGGGAGGCAGTGGAAGACAGGAGTGCCTGGCATGCTCTGGTCCATGGGGTCACAAAGAGTCGGACACGACTAAACGACTAAACAACAACAACAACAACAACAACAACAACAACAGGCATGCATTGGATTGTGCTGTAAGCGGGCTTTGGGCTCTTGCAGCAGATATTAAAATGCCAGCCATGTGGAGAAGGGCAGTGATGTTTGCTTGCTTGCTTGCTTGCTTGTTCCACGTGGCAGGAGCTGTTCAGAGCTTTTAAAATGGCTTTTATCTCTCCAGGCTTCTTCTCTGCTTCTTACACAGTCATATCAGCTGTGCTTCTACATCCTCATATATATGTATGTGTGTGTCCATACGCACTTTGATTATGGTCTGCCTGGGAACAGTTAGCTTCTGCTCAGAAAAAGTGTTTGCTGGCTGCTCTGTTTGATTGAATGAACACAACTGCTGTAGAAGAGCCCAGCTCTGTTCCCAGCTACATTTTGTTGTTTACGATCTTGGTTCATACTTTTGCCATTAGCTTTTTCATGGGTCATGCATGCAGCCATTTCCATTCTGGACTAGAAACCTGACCTTGGATCTAGCTGGGTGTTCAGCTGCCTTTGCTAATTGCTGGAGAGGTGAGGGGGGGAGGGGAAAGCTGTACAATCTAAAGCAATGCGCAGAGAGTTGAGCTGTTCCAAATTCCCCCCTCCCTCCCTCTTTCACACAAACAGAAACAAAGATGTTACATCAAGACGTAGAGATTTCCCACACATCTCAGAGGCAAGGATTCCTCTTTCTGTAATTACTGAGTAGTACCCTGGACTTATATGGGAACTTGTAATTGTTCAACTCCAGCTCCTATCATTCCCAGCCATCAAGGTCAGGGATGATGAAAGTTATCAGAAAGCAACATCTATAAGACTGCAAGTTCCCCGTCTTTGATGTAAACAAGACTGCAGCCCTATAGACAATTACCTGGGAGTAAGTCCCATTGAATGCAATGGGGTTGTTTCTGCTTAGGCACGCATAGGATTGCACTGTAAATCCCACTGAGTCAAACTTTACCTATTAATTCCAAGTGAATGTGTATAAGACTTTGACACCAGCCTACTTGTCTAGTGAAAAGTCTAGTGAAAAGCTGGACTATTCATCAGAACCTCTGTGTCTTTACCTGGCCTCATAAATAAAAGAAGCAGAACTGGAAAAAAGAGTAAAATTAATAAGCAATAAAAAATGTCATTGTTTTGCATACTTTATTCGGTTTGGAGCACTTTGCCTTTCTTGACACAGAATATGTCTTACCAAGGTGCAGATTAAAAAACAACAAAAGAGCACACTAAGCTCTGCATAGAAACTATCCATTATTTAGCAGAAGAACAGTGCAGAAGATGCTGGACTCAAACGTGAATTGCAAAGAAACTGCAGGAAGTTCTTATTTGGAACATAAAAGGCAGCTGTTCTAGCCGTTTAATGGCCCTTTTGCTGTGTCACCAGAAGATGCTGCTGCCACAGCTACAGATGGAACTAATTGACCTGAACGACTCACAGATGTTGACAAACAAAAGAGAAAATATCCAGCGTACTGCCATTGTCTGAGCCAACAAAGCCAGGGGAAACTTAATGAAGCACCGATTAAGATTTCCCTCTATTTTAAAATAAAATCCCCCAATCTGATGCTCTACATCTTCAATGTAATCCTGAGAAACATGTTCTTATTTTGAAATGGCATTAAAAAAAACCCAAATCCCCCACCTCCAGCTTAACCTAGCCTGCACAGCAGGGCCTTACAGTAAAAGTACATCATATCACATACCCTCCAACATTTCTCTGATGAAAATAGGGACGTCCTAAGGAAATGCAGGACATTAAAGGATCAAATCAGAAATTGGAATGGCTTCTGCAAATCCGGGACTGTCCCTGGAAAATAGGGGCATTTGGAGAGTCTGGTTTCAGTTAATCCTGACAACAACTCTATAATATCTTCATGGTGTATTGTAGGGGGGAGTTCGATTAACAGCATGGTGGCTTACCTAATCCTACCCAGTGAGTTTATCTTGTGAGGAATTCCTAAGACCACAAGATGAGCTCTGCTCTGACAGTGGTCACCCAGATGCCTGCAGGAACTGTAGCTTCCAGCACCTGGTCTGCAGAAGCAGAATGTAGCCATCAATTTCCCATATCTTGAGCTGTAATCCTATGCAGTGGTACCTTCATTCTCAAACTTAATCCATTCTGGAAATCCGTTCCAAAACCAAAGCGTTCCAAAACCAAGGCACGCGTCCCCATAGAAAGGAATGCAAAATTGATTAATCCGTTCCAGACTTTTAAAAACAACCCCCAAAACAGCCATTTAACATGGATTTTACTATCTAACAAGACCACTGATCCATAAGATGAAAGCAATAATCAATGTACTGCAGTCACGCAATCAATCAATCAGTAGCAGAACTGGGTTCCACACAGTCACACACAAAAAAAGAGCCGCAAAAACAAAAAAGCAAAAACAATAGCAAAAACAGACAGACCTCTGTGTAACACTCAAAATGGAAGTGTGGCACTCAAATCAGAAGTGTAACACTCAAATTGGAGCACGTTCGGGTTCCAAAGAAAATTCGCAAACCGGAAGACTTACTTCCGGCTTTGCAGTGTTTGGGTTCCAAGTTGTTTGAGTACCAAGGCGTTTGAGAACCAAGGTACCACTGTACTCATTTACTTGCCGGGGGGGGGGAGAGTGGGGCTTACTTCTAACTAAACATGCATAGCGTTATGCGGTTAGGATCTTTGCCATGGAAGAGGCAGACCTCAGCTAAAGCTCCATTTCTGTTGATGCCAAGTGTCACTTTATAAACAAACTTCACCTGAAAGCAGAGCAGCAGAACATACCATCTGGAGAACCTCATCTTTTGCTTCTACTTTCTAAACTTGAAGCATGTAGCTATAGTACCTGATGCAAACTCAAAAGCCAGAGGGAGCCAGAGCAGGATTTTCATTTTTAAGAAGTAGAACTTCACTGTCCCTGACTAACAAAAACATTTGAAGAAATGTGCATGCACATGAAAGCTCACACCAAGAACAAACTTAGTTGGTCTCTAAGGTGCTGCTGGAAGGATTATTTTTTTTATATTTTGTTTCAAAAACATAATGTTTTGCTGTGCAAAAGTTTCACTGTGGTGTGTAAACAAGTGTTGGGAACTTGGCTTTGTTAGTGCAGTAGCATTCATTTTTTTCCCTTTTCTTAGCTAAATGTGAAAATAATTCTTCCAGGCCCCTTTATGGCTTTGTCAGCACCTGCCCCATCCTTTACAGTTAGCATAAAGCTGAAAGAGGTTATCAGCACAGCTTTTGCGGGGAGTTCACATTTTTTAAAGCAATTTGTGTGAAGGAATTGTTGTCTCCCTATTGCTGCAGGGAAACTGGAGCTTGCTATCATGAAATTAACCTCCCCACCTTCTCTCTTGTTCTTGTTTGGCTGCAGCAGTTTCCGAATCAGAAGGGGGCACATCCAGTGTTCATTGTCAGTAGACTTTCCCCTGGATGGAGTGGTACCCTCAGGCCACCATCCATTTCATGCTGCTTTGTCCTCCAATTGGACTCACACTGGGCTAATTTCTCAGTAGGTACGTTTCCAGCAGGCCTTCACAATCGCCTGAAATGGAAGAGTAAATACAGTTTGTTTTCCCCCCAACATCACTCCATTGCCTTATTGATTGAGAGAATTTACAGAGATGCAGTGAAGGTTTCTCCCTCCCTCTTCTGTATAGTAATTGAAATTGTTATCCAGGCAGCTGCCCTTGTTAAACGGATAGAGAAGGCTGGGGGGAAGAGAATGACTGTGATTTTTCAGGCTTGGATCTGCAGCTGTTTTCTGTGAATGAAGTAGCAAATCTATAGTTAGAAGGGGAGATAGATTGAAATTAAAGCATACTTTTTTTTTTTTGAGATACATCTGAGCAAGGACATTTTAGACACCATCACATAGGAATGTCACAGTCTCAAAAATTGGGACTAACATTCTGGTGTGTGTGTGTGGGGGGGGAAAACGCTAATTCTTCTAACAGGAGCTTTCTGGCATGGCTCCTGTCCTTCGCATTTAACAAGGTCTCAGTAAGTGGAGCTTTCCCCACCAGGCATCATCTGCCAAGTGTCTGCTTGTCTAAAGCAGGCTTCCCTGATATTTCTGAGCCTGGGGAGCCATTTGGAAAGCTGCAAGGCTGCTGTGAGCACCACAAAAATATCCATTTCTGAGAAGGAAAACTGGTAATGCTGAGAAGCACTATCCCATGAAAAGCAATTTAGGTAAAGGTAAAGGTACCCCTGCCCGTACGGGCCAGTCTTGACAGACTCTGGGGTTGTGCGCCCATCTCACTTAAGAGGCCAGGGGCCAGCGCTGTCCGGAGACACTTCCGGGTCACGTGGCCAGCATGACATCGCTGCTCTGGCCAGAGCCAGAGCCAGAGCCAGAGCCGCACACGGAAACGCCGTTTACCTTCCCGCTGGTAAGCGGTCCCTATTTATCTACTTGCACCCGGAGGTGCTTTCGAACTGCTAGGTTGGCAGGCGCTGGGACCGAGCAGCGGGAGCGCACCCCGCCGCAGGGATTCGAACCGCCGACCTTTCGATCGGCAAGTCCTAGGCGCTGAGGCTTTAACCCACAGCGCCACCTGCGTCCCGAAAAGCAATTTACCTACCTGCAAAAACAAGAACAACAAAAACAAAACAGAACACAGACTAAAACAAAAAAACAAAAATCCATACTCCCCATCAGGCAGCCCTTCTTAACCAAACCATCAAAATAAAAAGCAAAATCCCCCCTGCCCCCCAAAAAACTTATTTTAAAAAACTATGAGGGGAGTGGGCCTTGGGGGCTGCTAAGGAGAGTGCTGGTGGTGCACATGCACACCACATTGAGCCCCCTAATGCTAAATAGCACAGGTAAAGGTAAAGGTACCCTGACCGTTAGGTCCAGTCATGGACGATTCTGGGGTTGCAGTGCTCATCTCGCTCTATAGGCCAAGGGAGCCGGCGTTTGTCCCCAGACAGTTTCCGGGTCATGTGGCCAGCATGACTAAGCCATTTGTGGCAAAACCAGAGCAGTGCACAGAAACGCCGTTTACCTTCCTGCCGGAGTGGTACCTATTTATCTACTTGCACTTTGATGTGTTTTTGAACTGCTTAGGTGGGCAGGAGCTGGGACCGAACAACAGGAGCTCACCCCTTCGCCGGGATTTGAACCGCCGACCTTCTGATCAGCAAGCCCTAGGCTCAGTGGTTTAGACCACAGCGCCACCTGTGTCCCACTAAATAGCACAGGAGCTTTGCCAAAAAAAGCTGGCAACTCTAATTATAGGCTGTGGCAGCCCACTGATAGGTTGTGTCAGCAGTCTCCTCCTGCTAAATGCCCTATCAGAGTTCAGCTGGTTGTTCCTCTGCTCCCACCCCCGCCCCCAGCATGTCTTTGAAATCTATCCACTAAGCTTTTGTAAAGGTCAGAAGACAAATGGGGTCCTTCAGCATTTTGCAATTAGCATGCTCTCTATTTGCATATGATAATCAGGCTCTGCATAAGCCCAATTGGCCGAACAGATTAACATTTTGTTTCCTATTAGATAAGAGGCATTTCTCTAATAAAGCAAGCTGCAAGGTCTGTAGTAGCTGACATTTATAGAACAGTTTGGGTCGGTGCTAACCAGTAGCGTGAAGATTAAATAGCAGAACAGAATCCCACTAACACTGTTAAAATGGAAAGGAATAGCAGCCTTATAATGCCATCCAAACCTCCTTGCTTCTCCAGCTTCACATCTCAACCTGTATTTGCATTTATTAGATCTCTAATCTGAAAAAGATAGGGACGCAGGTGGCGCTGTGGGTTAAAGCCTCAGCGCCTAGGACTTGCCGATCGAAAGGTCGGCGGTTCGAATCCCTGCGGCGGGGTGCGCTCCCGCTGCTCGGTCCCAGCGCCTGCCAACCTAGCAGTTCGAAAGCACCTCCGGGTGCAAGTAGATAAATAGGGACCGCTTACCAGCGGGAAGGTAAACGGCGTTTCCGTGTGTGGCTCTGGCTCTGGCCAGAGCAGCGATGTCACGCTGGCCACGTGACCCGGAAGTGTCTCCGGACAGCGCTGGCCCCTGGCCTCTTAAGTGAGATGGGCGCACAACCCCAGAGTCTGTCAAGACTGGCCCGTACGGGCAGGGGTACCTTTACCTTTTAATGCCATTCAAACCTCCTTGCTTCTCCAGCTTCACGTCTCAACCTGTATTTGCATTTATTAGATCTCTAATCTGAAAAAGAGAAGTCTTGACAGAGCAGGCTGCAGTCTCGTTTTCTAAGGCTCTAGGACCAAGCAGCTGTCTTGTAAGTAATATGGGGGACTGGGCTTCTCTTGAGTGCTTTGTAGGACAGGGCAGGAAAGTGATGAACAGCAAAATGCTCCTCCCTCCCTTTGTGCGCATGACCCCCAAAGCACTTGGGTCTTTATCACAGTAATTTCCATTTCAGAGGCAGTGTGGAGGATAAATGGCAAAGTGCCAAGGGCAGAAATGAGCCTATCAGCAATTCCGCTTAGCCTAACAGAGCTGCTCAGACTGTAAGTTCTCCTCCTGGGTCAGCCAAGAACTGTCTGTTCTGGGCATCTACATCCTTACTCTTCTGTTAAATCTGGAAATTTCCCAGTTGAAGCAAGTGGATTGAACAAGAAGCCTGGACACTTGTTCTCTGTATGTACAGTGGTACCTCGGGTTAAGTACTTAATTCGTTCCGCTGGTCCGTTCTTAACCTGAAACTGTTCTTAACCTGAAGCACCACTTTAGCTAATGGGGCCTCCAGCTGCTGCTGCGCCGCCGGAGCACAATTTCTGTTCTCGTCCTGAAGCAAAGTTCTTAACCCGAGGTAATATTTCTGGGTTAGCGGAGTCTGTAACCTGAATCGTATGTAACCCAAGGTACCACTGTACAGGCAATGCACATGGGCCCAGGGCAGGTGGAATTGTACCTGTATGCTTGGTTAGAAATGGGCACACCTGCCAATTTCAGTTTCTAGCCTTCCAGGCTTAATTCCATCACATTTCCACATCTATTTCCGTGGGTGTATTTTTTAAAGGCCTAACAAGCATTTGTCAACATTTCATTGTTCGTTACTCTCAACATACAATTTTGTATGCAAATTTGCCTACTATGCCCATTCTTACAAGCAGTTTCTCCTAGTAAAAGGCATTTTTAATTCTATTTTTCTCTCTGCATTTTAATACAAACTTTTCCTTAATATGTATTAGCAGGCGACATTGTTTATCTCCTTCTTGTGAAAAGCTATAGCTGCTGAATCCCCACCCTCAAGCCAAGCTGTCCCCACCCCCCACTGTGGCCACTTAGCAAATCCTATTCAAGCATGTGAGTGGATCAATCTGATTTCCTAATTAAATCTTCTGCTTCTGTGCTCACTCCCATTGCTTCCCGGGCAAATGTAGTATCGACTGATGTGCATAAACAATGGCTTTTACTGTTCCTGAATCATACCACTTGTTGCAGGTGTGTGCATGTGCTGGGGGAAGAGACATGTTTGCTTGAATGCTCCTCCCCTGAAAGAAAATCCCCACACAAAGAAAATTTGCATGTCAGGGAGTTTAGGCGAGAACTCTTCTCCCTGACTGTTGTTTCCAATGTACATATTGTTACAAACTAACACTTGGTTACATGATTACAGGCACATTGTCTTGGATTCATGTGACTATGCGTGAAGACTGTGGAATCTTTGTGCATTGATGAGAGGACATACATGGCTGTTTGTGTATATTTTACACATATCTGGGTGCAGATATGTGTTTGTGCATAGTGCGTACTTACTGGGTCCAATGAGAAGCAGCTCATGAACATGGTTTTGGGCTTTTTTAGACACAATGCCATTTACAGTTGTACCTTGGAAGTCAAACGGAATCCGTTCTGGAAGTCCGTTCGACTTCCAAAACATTTGGAAACCAAAGCGCAGCTTCTGATTGGCTGCAAGAAACTCCTGCAGCCAATCGAAAGCCGTGGAAGCCCATTGGAGGTTCAGGTTCCAAAGAACGTTTGCAAACTGGAACACTCACTTCTGGGTTTGTGGGAGCCAAAACGTCTGAGTACCAAGGCGTTTGAGATCCAAGGTACGACTGTATTTACTGAATAGATCCTAACCTTGAATAATGTACTGTCACCACATCTAAGAACTTTCACAAGGGTTTGAAATAAGGTTTTGGTTCTGCTTAGCATGTTCAATTTTTGCAAGCTGCATTATGCACAGCTTCCTTTGCTTGTAGGAGCAGGACGTGACATGAGCAATAGAAAACTAGTTTTGCCTGCCGTTTGATGCAACTTCTCCTAAGGGAAGCTAGCACTTCCACTTAGTGGCAGAGCATCCACTTCGTATGCAGAATGTTCCACCATCTTTAGTTATGGCTGGGAGAGACATGCCTAAAACCCCGGAGAGCCTCTCCCAGCCATCGCAGAGACAATGCTTAGTTAGATGAGCCAATACTCTGACTTAGGATAATTGTACCCAGCTAAAGTACTGGAGAGGGACGTGGGTGGCGCTGTGGGTTAAACCACTGAGCCTAGGACTTGCAGCTCAGAAGGTCGGCAGTTCGAATCCCCGTGACAGGGTGAGCTCCCGTTCCTCAGTCCCTGCTCCTGCCCACCTAGCAGTTCAATAGCACGTCAAAGTGCAAGTAGATAAATAGGTACCGCTCCGGTGGGAAGGTAAACGGCGTTTCCGTGCGCTGCTCTGGTTCGCCAGAAGCGGCTTCGTCATGCTGGCCACATGACCCGGAAGCTGTCTGTGGACAAACGCCAGCTCCCTCGGCCTATAGAGCGAGATGAGCACACAACCCTAGAGTCGTCCGCGACTGGACCTAACGGTCAGGGGTACCTTTACCTTTACTATGGGATAGTTATGAATAACTGTGTCTCCCAAGAGGCTTTTTCCTTTAAATCCTTGGATTTTTGAAAAATGCACACTTTCCCTGCCCAGCCCTGATGTGTATGGATATTTGTGGAGAAAATATACCCTGGGTCGATTAATAGAATGATGATGGTCTGGATGGGCAGCATCTTGTAAGCCAATTCTCTGAAGCAGGGAACTGGTAGCAATGAGTGGCCCACAAGCATTCTTAAGTAACCTATTGTATAGGTATATGCACCTGATGCTTCAATTAAGCTTCACAAAGGAATGCTGTGGTCATAGTGAAAATTAGTTCCATTGCTTTTCAGGATACGGACCGCCTTGCAATGTGACAGTCTTCTTCAGCCCTCTCCTTTCAAGGTGCACAGCTAATATTTTTGACAATGTAAAAGTGAATTATGTAGGTGTATACAAATGTGAGAAGCAGGTATTTGAAAATGAACATGCACACAGGTGCCCTTGTCAGGAAGATGGGGTTGGCTGTAGCTTCTTGCTAACAGTGCCTTTGTTACCATGAAATGGTTGCAATTAGCCATGTAAGCGTAACACTGCAGTTTGCGGGTTCTTGTTCTCCCTTCCACATTCTTACCACCGCCGCTAATATTTTTGCGCTGTTTCCGCTAGCGACATTAAGGACATGTCAGACATGTCGCTGAATTATTGTTAATTGTTTTATTGAACCCTGATTAATGCCAAACTGCTTAGCAGCAATTAGACATGTGATCTCTAAGAACACAGGCAACAAGTAACAGACTTGGATGGTCAACTCTACTCCAGAAATAAGAACAGAGGAAATTGGGAAGAGGAGGGGGAACTGACAACAAAGAATCAAACTTTTTCTCAAACAGATGTCTGAACATAGATGACATTAGAACTCTGTCATTATATTTGGACACAAGTGCCAGGAACTGGAGGAGCAGGTGGTGTTGGGAGAACTCTCGTGGACTGAAATGGTCTACAGAGCAACTGTGCCAATACTACACAGTAGCAATTTATTCCAGCACCTCTTTACTGAAAATGAACAACAAAACGTTAAATAAATCAACAATTGCTTATTGCTTAATATTTGGGATTATAGATTCTTTAGTTTATCAGTACCTTGCGGCCTTCCACTGTGCATTCCTTGTACATTTTCCATTACAGATACATTCTCTCCAAACCAATAAATTATATATATATATATATATATACATATGAAAATTATATATAATTTTCATATATATATGAAAATTAATGGATACATTATAGGGGTTTTTTTGGGAGGGGAGGGAGAAGGTATAACCAAACATTTTTTGACATTTATCTTAAAATAAAAGACTTCCTCTTTTCTTTCTCTTAAATGCCTAAATATAAATAATAAAGAACATTGTTATTTACAGTGATATAACTGATATATAACTCATAAAGACAATAAAGACAATAAATGATTGTGGGGGAACATCGACGTATGTACAAGATGTATTTACAGAAAAAAGAATATATACTTAAAATGGTATGTGGCCATTTCATTGTCTACATTTCTCTGCAGCATTTCGTATATATGTTTGATTTGTTGGATATTGCCACGGCTGGTAGGAATTCAGCCAGTACTGGAAAAGAGTGAGAACAGCCTTTGCTACGTCTCCAAGTGAAAGATGTGCACTTTTAGCCAGGCTTTTCTAAATGCTTAAGGTGCCAATCCTTAGCTGGATTAAGATGAAGGAGCTGAGGGAAAATATGGACATGGTGGCAGCTTTGGGATCAAGAAATAAGAGGTAAAAGGAAACACATAAGACTGTTACCCAGAGTAGACCCACTGAAACAAATGAACTTAAGCCAATTGATTTCAATGGGTATACTCCAATGTTGGGCATCGCCTATATTGTTGGTTGTGCATTAATGGCGGGGTGAGATGGGATACAAAATAAGGATGCAGACAAATTATCTGTTGTGCGGAGAACTCTTATGTGCCATAGCAGCTGCAGAGCTGAGTCTGCCATGCTCTTTCTTACGAGATAGGGTAGTATTTGCCACAGGGGAGCATGAACTACATTCAGAATAAGAGTTCTTTATTTTGACTGCTGTTTCGTTCAGGACAAGTTTTTAGCAAACATTAAGTGGGAGACGGGAGACTACACCTAATAAACACATGATGATGGTGCAAAGCTTGAATGCATTAGAACAGAGTGCCCTGAGAATTGAAGTTGCTTTTAAAATAATAATAATAATAATAGCAGCTTTTTCTAGAGCTTGCTTTGATGGGTCAGAAATTCTTGCTCATTACCACAGCTGTTGTCTAAGCGTTTGATTTATTTCCTCATGTTTCTCTGTCATAGATGCAGCATTGCTGCAGATGTGCAAATGAGCCATTGCTGATTAATAACCCAGATGGAATGTTCCTGTCATCCAAAATAAACTTTTAACATAATACATTTAACTGTAAACAAGTAACGAGAGACCAAACAATTAACAAGAGACCGAAGTTCATGTATATATGAACTAACGGGAAGCTTTATGCTGATCAGAATGTTTTGTTGACCTCTGTTTGTGCCCTCTGTTCTTACACACTTCCTCCAGCATCTGCATGACTGTCACTGGCCAGTGGTCAGCGATGATTGGATTTGAAGTTCCATGACTCCTGGATGGCTGCAAGATTCCCATCCCTGTCTTAAGCCACTCTGTATACAGTGGAACCTCAGTTTTCGAACGTGATCCGTTCCGGGAGACCGTTAAGACTTCCAAAACGTTCAAAAACCGAAAACTCAATGCAAAAGAGTCAATACAACAGGGAAACTCAAAACGGAAGCCGCCTTGGAAGTTCGACTTTCGAGGCTCGTACAGAAGCATTTACTTTCGGGTTTTGGATGTTCTGAAATGTTTGTCAACAGAGACTTTTGAAACTCGAGGTTCCGCTGTATTGTCTTAGGGTTGTAATGCCGAGATTTTTTAAAAAGTCTAAAAGGCCTTACCACCAGTTTTTCATTGAACTTAAGCTTCTTCAAAAAATTGTGCCTAAATTTTAAACCACTTGAATCAGCTGATCACTGCTGGCTTTTCTCTTTTTTAGATTTCAATGGCTGTGGGCCCCTTAGGAATCACAACAACTGGGAAAAAGCTGTTTTAAAACAGATTCTTTTGTACTGTTCCCATTTTGGAAATCTATGACCTCATGTGCTTCAGAGAACAGAGCTTTAAGAACAGAACAGAGAGAAGCTACTACATTTCAGAGTACAGGTATGTGGTGAAACATAGGTAACCCATTTTTACTTAGGTGCATAGAAGTATTACCAATCCCCTCATCGTCTAACCACTTAAAATCAGATGTAGTACTTTGTACACAAGACTGTTTTCAGAAGAACTTAGAGATCTAGCAAAAGACACCTAATTCTCAGCAGCCTTTCTGTGATTTGGTTATAAACATCCGCTTCACAAATATTTTACTCATTCATAGGTGTTTGCTCTCGTTAACTAAGTGATATTTCCAAAATGCAAAATAATAGTAAATGAAAGGGCCACCTTAAAATGCATAGATACTCCCCTTCCATTTTAACTACTGACTTTCTCATTTCTTTAATCCATTCTTTCCAGAATTTCTCTAGTAACTTTTAATTAATTATATTATTGCACAGCAGCTAATGACAGATGCTTGAGCAAAGCTGAGGATATACTGTCAATATAGAAACAATGATAAAACTGGTGCATAAGAATGAGACCTACTTTCTATATTGTAGTTGCAGATAGAATGAACAACAAAATGCATTTGCACTGACATTTTAAATTGATAATTCCTCTACCACGGCATTCAAATCCATGATAGTGCATACGGACCTTGGAAATGCTGACCTCAGCTGTAGCAAATAACTTTTTATTTTATTTTACATCAATAAAATGTCAGCATAAGAGATGTAATAACCGTTCTGAATGCTTGCTACTTTTGGCGGAACTCTTTAACTTTTATCACCTTGCCAGGGGAAAGTCACATTTAGCTTTACTTTAAAATATCCTTTGGTAATGTATCACCAAATATATTTTATATATCATATATACTCAGACTTACCCTCCAAGATATTATTACAATACTGGGATAATATTAAGCCCTTATACTCTTTCCCCACTTTTATGATTTTAACAGGCAGTTTCTAGTGGCGACTTGTCAGCTGCAGCAGGGTGCTAAATGGAGAAATGTGACAGCTCCTTGCCTAGATAGGAGCTTAACAGAGCAGTGTGAGATCCAGCAACCTTTATCAACAATGACGCTAGCCAGCAGAAAGGGACAAAAGGTAATAAAAGTATGTGCTATTTCTTCTTCGGTTTTTGGATGGGCTGATGTACCACATTCAGTTTTCATCTTGCAGTAGTCTGCACAACATATTTCGAGAAATCATGAATGTTCAGCATTAAAGGGAGTGGGTAGGTACACAAAACATCATGTAACTGGTAACATTTTCTGGACTTGCAGGGGTGCACTGCACCACAGAATAATGGTAAAATCCTGTACAGTCGTGCACTAAGAGGTTTTCTGATTGCCCTGCCTTTTTCCCTGGGAAAATTCACTATTTAGCGCTGAATTGTCAATTGCTGGAAAACCTGATGAATTTTACTCCATTTCAGAGGAAAGACTGGGTGGGGGTGGGAAGTGGCAAGACAAGCAAAAGTCTGCACAAGTCCTAGGTTAGGAAGAGTGAATTTAGTTAGGATCAAAACAGACATGGGTGAAGAACAAGGTCCAGTGATTTCCCTTTCTGTTATGTGACCAAATGGAGCAAAACAAACACAGCTAAAAGGAAGACAAGTACAATGAAGAAATCTATTGGGAATATTAATGAGAAGTCTGCAGCTTCTATTGATGTCTTTTTAACTGCACAGTATTGTACTCAGTCCAAACATTGAGGTCTGACATCAGCTGCTCTGTAAAGTGGATTAAAGCTGATCCGTTTTCAATTTAAACTCTTCTCTCAGATCCACACAGTAGCAGGGCCTAACTCACACTAGAGCTCAAAACTGAAGTAGTAGCTCACCTTAATACATGTGAAACCTTAGGAAGTGGAATAAAGATGAATGCGGAAGGTATGCATTTCCAAGGCCAGTGGCAGGGTTTAGGTTTAACGTTGGGGATTGGTAAAGAATTTCCTTCCTTCTGCCTCTTACTGTTATATTTTTGTGACTTACTTGACCAATGCAGTGTAACTTTTGTAGCCATGTAATGTTTTGAGCTGGCTTAGGAGACTGTGTAGGGTTTCTGGGTAACAGAGCAATGCTTTCTCTTGCCTTGAGAAAACAAGATTTTCACCAGTAAAGGAAGATAATACTGCTGAATCCCAGGGTGCCAGGAAGCTAATGCTAGAAAACATTCCCTTGTTAGGTTCTGAACCGGCAGCCAATACTCAGCAAAGCACTTAAACATGCGCTTGAAGTCAGTATGATGAAATGGAAACTTCAAGCTTGTGTTCATGTAAATTACATTGCAGGAAAGTTGTTTCAGTGGTTTCCCCCCTGTAATATAACTTAATCAACAGTTACAACATGATTCTAAATAGCTTTATGCAGAAGTAAATCCTACTGATTAAGTTTCTCCTGGTACATAGGATTAGGACTGCAGCCTTAGACTACGGTGCACTCAAGTTACATTATCCAGATTAGGCTCTCTGGGAGTTGCAAAGATCTCAGCCTCCATACATCAGTGTTAACTGAACTCAAAGGACTAGTTACGAACTGTGAACAGATTTGTTTTTCCTAACCCTCTCCTGAGAGTCAATGTCAGCACAACCAACCTTATTTTTCATTCACAAAAATGAATGAAAATACCACCTTTGGTCACCAGTCTGTGCTGCACAAACTGAGATGTATAAAGGCTAGGACTATCATTCTGACCCAAACTCAGGTCCAGCAAGGGGCTGTTGGCTTGTAAAGTGAGAAGTTGAAATAACTATTCCTGGTGCCTAAGGACCAAACTAGATGGGATACCTATTTGTTTAAACCAGAGACTGCCTCACTCACACATAAAATCAGGGTAAGAGGCCCACATTTTAAGGATAAAATGGAGGGGAGGCCTACCTGCAGCATATCCCCATACAGCCTGCCCTATCCCCAGCTCTTTTACCCTCAGTTGAGCTCTGAGGAATATGTTTGGCTAGGTGAAAAGTGATGTGGGGAGATGATCCCCTTTTGCACTCCCCTTTTCTCTAAAAATAGGGTCTTGTGTAGCTCACCTTCTAGGTGACAGGGGCAAAAAAGTCATTTGATTGATTAGTGGCATAATGTATCTAACAAAATGCATGCTTGACAAATGTACCATTTTTGTCTTACAGATACTTAGATGAAAACCAATACAGATCAACACTTTCCTTCTATTTTACTAAATGTTTAGCCTTTCCCCACCAGACCTCTCATTCTAGCTCATTTGGGTTTCATCTTGTATGTAAGTTGGCAGTTTTGGGCTCAATCCAAATCTAACCAAAGTTAAGCATGTTTAAGTCCCAATGATTGCAAAGGAAGAGATACCGCCCCCAGTAGAAGAGACATTTGTTTTCCAGTTTGAACATAAAAAAATGTTACCCATTTGAAGCGCACCAGATTTCACTCCATGGTAGGGGGTACAGATACAGGTTCAAAATGACTGTGGTTTTATCATTGGCATTTTAATTCCCCACACTATGAGTCCCCCTCTTTTTTTTGTTTGGTTACAAAAGCTGGTCTAATATTTTACCCAGGAACTGCAACCAACTTACCTTGGGCACAATGCAGCAGGGCGTTCTTCTGTATAAACCACACTGGAATAAATAGGAGTTGGTCAAAAGGCCTGATATAGTTCCCATTTATTTCAAAGTTGGTTGCATAGGACTTCCCTGCTGGATTATGGCGCATTTACTTTTTGTGACCAAGCAAGCCTGAACTTGTGTTTCAAAGAAACACGATTACAAAAAATTATAGAGGTTCAGGGAGATTCTTGGCTGATTATATTAAACTTAAAGCCCACAGTATTTCTGTCAAATATTTAATATAGCTTTACGTCTTTTGGTATTGACCTGTCGTAAACAATGGCATAACATTTGGATCTACCATTTCCTTCTAGGCTCCCAAATCAAACCGTGGTCCTGTGAGAGAGCAGACAAAACCCAACTCATATAAGGTAAGGAAATAACCACCTCTTATAAAAGAAAGGCGTATGCTTTGTTCTTTAGGTAGCTATGCCAGTACAGAACGTTTTTGATCAGGGGCTACAGCAAGCAAACACAGGGACTGTTGCAGTTCTTGCAAGTTGTACAGCCAGTCGCCACTAATGCAATGCACAAAGAAAATAAGGGGACCGGGTTGTGGGGAAGATATAACCCAGAATGTTAGAGACTTCTGCGAAATACTGTGGAACAGCAATCACTTGTAACTTTTACAAAACTTGCTCTCAACATAACATAACATAAAGGCACCATTGATATCGTTCTCATTTTTGAAATACTGTAAAAAAATTGCTACATATGGCACATAACACTTTTTGTATATACATTATATATTTAATTTATAAAAGTTTTTTTCCTGTTTTGTCTTTTTTAATCCTAATAGCGGAACTGCTAAAATAAAATAAATTGTTTTTAATTTAAAGGTGGAGTACTTCAATATATAAAATAAAGTTTTACATGTGAATCTATGTGGGTTGGTTTTTTGTTTTTTTTTAGTGTTTCTCTCTCTCTCTCTCTCTCTCTCTCTCTCTCTTTTATACAGCGATGGGATCTTGGTTAGCTATTACACTGGACAATCTTGCTTGCAATTCTTCCTGTGTTGAGAACCGACTGTTTTGGGTAGTCCTGGTGTCAGCCAGTCGATATGCAGTAGCTGATTCCAGGTCGACTGTTATGGGGTTTTGTATGCTCAGAAAAGGTGTATCTTCCCCTATCCTCTCATCTTCTGTTTCACTCTCTGAGCTACTGTTCTCACAGCTTGTGTCGGTGTTCATTTCCAACCTATTGGAAATATGGCCATTGGGCTTTGTTCTTTTGGCCCTCCGACTGTTGACTAGTTTTTTGGGGGGCTCTTGCGTCGGTTCATACTCTTGTGTGGTTTCGTATTCCTCGTCCTCCACTATCCTCAGCGGACTTGGTGGCAGGCTGCCGCTTTCATGCGCGGGGTTGTGGTGGTAAGAGGAGTTGAACTGTTGCATGTGATGCTCGTATTTTTCCCGTAACCGGGGTGGGGTCACCAGAAGGAGAGGCCTCTCCTCTTCTATAAACGGGCTGACTGCCACAGAAGGGACAGACATTGTTAAACTGGAGACTTGCGGAGACATTTCTGAGGCAGGCGACTTTGGAGAACTTGGAGTATGGAAATCTACGGGTGACATGCGAGCTGGTGTTGTCATAGCAGATACGTACCTAAAGAAGTACAGATAAAATTGAGCTGGAGAAGAATTAAGTGAAAGAACAAAAACGTGACAGCATTAGGAAAAATAATTTCTTGGAGGTTCCCAAGCCATTTGGAATCTTGATGCACAGCCTGCCAAATTGCTAGTAATACTGAATTACATTAGTGGGGCTGCAGTGATACACTTCTTCATTTTCTAAATATAAAATAAAATACTTGCATTCCTAAACTCCAAATCTGTACAATGCTTGAGACAAAACTGATTCGCATGTATAATTAAATTTTATATATTAATGTTCCTCATTTTCGCAAGTTTTCATGAAAATGAATAGCAACCCATGATGAAATATAGATAACATCTCCAGCGATATTCATTTCCATCAGCTTTAGAGAAGAGAAAATTTAATCTTTAGCGCTGAAAGATTTCAAGGCTGGGAAGGGCAAATTGGTTGTATGGATGTCAAAGGAATTTCAAGGTTTTACACCAAGGATCTTCATCATGGTGCTCATTTACATATGAATTCAGAAAGCATTCAAGGCTAAGTTTAAGAATAGTAGCACAATGGAAGTACTATTCCCAGTTAATTAATCTACTGTAACGCCCTGCAGCATTTCAGGCATTTCTGACTTTCAGGCATATGACTACATGCAAATAATACTGCAAAGGTTATTCAGAGATTCGTGTCTCACATTTATATGATTTAGTTATATATCTATCATTACTACTGATTTATTTCCTCCATGTGTGTCTTCCATTTGCTGTGCCACACTGGGTATGAGTCATGGGAGTATATTCCAGATACAGTCATACTTTGGGTTACAGATGCTTCAAGTTGCGTTTTCTCAGGTTACGGATGCGCCGAAACCCGGAAGTACTGGAATGGGTTACTTCCAGGTTTCGGTGGTCGCGCATGCACAGAAGTCGCAACCTGTGCATGCGCAGATGTGCTGCTGCGGGTTGCAAACGTGGCTCCCGCACGGATCACGTTTGCATCCCGAGCGTTCACTGTATTTGCTTTCCAGAAAGGAAGTTAACAGAGACCTCCTGGAGAAGCATCAAGTGGGCCCTACTCTGATAATAAATAGTCACATAAACAATAATTCAGTGATGCTTATTCTATATTCCGCATTTCTCTTAATAAGAATTGATGCACGTTAAATATATGGTTGAACTGAGGCAACTACGTGACTACGACATCAATTAGTGGTATCTAAGTGAGTGGAGTTTTCTTCTCCCGAAACCTCAACTGAGGGAAGGGAAGATGCCTTCAACCTGCTTTTTGTATCTTTTGCTCTTTGAAAGAGGTTAGAGAATAAATCAACCGATATTTCTTATTAAAATAAGGAGAAGGGTATAGGCTGTGTATTAATGTTATAGTTTAAGCACATCTCTCTTACACACATGGTGCAACAGGTTGGAGGTTGGAAAAAGCAGACCAGACTTTCATAATTCCTGGTAGGAACCTTTTCCTGGTTATTCTGATCACCTGCTTTATTCACAGTCTACTTTGGCTGCATCTGCACTTAAGCTCCACTTTCCTTCTAAAAAGCCACTCCAAAAGACTTTGTGCCATGGGATGGATCAACATCTTTGGCTAATTATTTAGAAGATCATAGAATCCCCTTGTAAAGAAGTCTGCTCTCAGCTTAGAATTTCTCTCCCCCCCTCCCCAACTCCCATCTATCACTGAGTTTTAAATTTGAGATGAATAAACAAACATAGAATGAAAAAACCTAAGGATTTCTTGAAAGACTGAAAAAGCTGTTTTAAAAATGAACTCATTTCTGCCGGCTTGTATCCCAGATAAGTCACACCTTTCGAATTATTGGCTGTAGGTACCTCTCACTGTGTGGTGAATCGCGGTAGGAGTCGGGTGTCTCTCGTGCATGCCTGAGAAAACTATTGCATTCCCTTGGCCCTCCAATGCCATTGAGACGCCCTCGGGGGCCTGACGGACTTGCATGGCGGCTGTTCTCAACTGAGGAGCTCACAAGCACAGAATGGCTTTCGGAGATTATGCTTTCGGTCCGACCATTGCTCCAACTAATAAAAAGCCGTTGGGAAGAACAGAAGAGAATATTTTAAAATTTAACACTGGAAAGAGAAAACTACGTAATGCATGATCCAGGAGTGTGCATAGAGGTAAAGTTTTTCTAATGCTGCTTATTAAGAAGATAATTCTTAAAAAAACTACTATGTACACAAAATGGGGGGGGGTACCCTGAAACTTTCAGCCTTCAACTGACACAGTCTTCAAGATTTTACTGTCATACAAAGGAACAAATGGTATCGCTCTGTGTCAAGGAAATTATATAAACAAATAAGAAATTATATGCTCTGAATAAATTATGAAGTTCACTATAAGCGTATTTACTTGGAATTTATTCGGAATATCACTAACGGTCTTGCACATCCTCATTAAAACCTAACACAAACCAAGATAAGAGGGGAAAGGGTTGCTGTGGGAGAGAGGGGGATACTGTAGCTTAAAGCTTAAGGGACCCCTGACCATTAGGTCCAGTCGCGGACGACTCTGGGGTTGAGGCGCTTATCTTGCTTTACTGGCCGAGGGAGCCAGCGTTTGTCCGCAGACAGCTTCCAAGTCATGTGGCCAGCATGACTAAGCCGCTTCTGGTGAACCAGAGCAATGCATGGAAACGCCATTTACCTTCCCACCAGAGTAGTACCAATTTATCTACTTGCATTTTGACGTGCTTTCGAACTGCTAGGGTGGCAGGAGCAGGGACCGAGCAATGGGAGCTCACCCCGTTGTGGGGATTCGAACCGCCGACCTTCTGATCGGCAAGCCCTAGGCTCTGTGGTTTAACCCACAGCGCCACCCGCATCCACTATACTGTAGCTTACCTCTTCTCAAATAAAATCACTGGAGGGGAATACACACATTTCAAAACAGTAAATTAAACAAAATAAGAGCAAATGGTTTTTAAAATAGGCTACAGAGCTGAATAGCCTGGCTAGCGCCCACCAGATTTTTTTATTTCTTTAAAGGCAAGGTGAAGACACTTGGACGTGAGTGTGTTCATCTAGCCTTGAGTGGTAAACTGTGGCAACACCTACAGTATCTATACAGGGTTACCCAGGAGTAAATTGCACAGGATGTATTCCCAAGTAAGTGGGCTTTGCCATCATACAAAGGAATAAATGGCCAGACCTTCACAACCAGTGACCCACCAAGCTGAACTGCCTGCCCGCCCCCTGTATGGTAGGGTCCAAGGGGATTTTGGGGCCACTAATAGTTTTCTGTATGTCTGACACTAGAAAAACAGGGTTGTCAAGCACATGGCAAGCAGCTAAATATGGTTGGTGGGACATGTTCAGTTCTGTGGGTCGCACATTGGGCAGGAATTACACTGCTCAACATTGTTCTCATCAGAGACATAATTGAGAATTAGGCATAGCTTAATTCCACACAACAACTTAATAGCAGTGAATCTATTATTCAAAGGAATAATTGCAACATCCCAGGAACAAAAAATTGATTACCTTGTTACTCTGATTACCTTGTTACTCATATGATGTATTAAAGGTAAAGGTAAAGGGACCCCTGACCATTAGGTCCAGTCGTGGCTGACTCTGGGGTTGCAGCGCTCATCTCGCTTTATTGGCCGAGGGAGCCGGTGTACATCTTCCGGGTCATGTTGCCAGCATGACTAAGCCGCTTCTGGCGAACCAGAGCAGCGCATTGAAATGCCGTTCACCTTCCCGCCGGAGCGATATCTATTTATCTACTTGCACTTTGACGTGCTTTTGAACTGCTAGGTTGGCAGGAGCAGGGACTGAGCAATTGGAGCTCACCCTGTCGCAGGGATTCGAACCGCCGACCTTCCGATCGGCAAGTCCTAGGCTCTGTGGTTTAACCCACAGCGTCACCCGCATCCTATGATGTATTAGCCATTAACAATAATAGTGTGATCAAGGTGTGAGATTACTACAACACAGAGTTTTCCGAACTTTTCACATTGGTGACACACTTTTTGGACATGCATCATTTCGAGATACATTAATTCAGTTTTACTAACAAACCAGAGGTTAAACTAACCCCTTTCCAGCCCCGGGATGGGCGCAGGGAGTGTTTGTGTGATACACCTATGCACTGCAGCTGACACACTAACCTGTGATGACAGACAGTTTGGAAAGCTCTTCTGCAACAGACATGGACTCTAAAATCATGGAAGGTTGACACTTGCTTTAGCCCTTCCCCTCAGCCAACAAAAGCTGCTTTTTAATATGGTTTAGAAGAATATGTGAATATTTCAGCAACCAGTAAAAAGTCTCTGTAATCAAAGATTTGTTGCAATCACCGGAAAGGTCCAACATAGTTAAAAGTTTACCAAGATGCACCTTTTCTTAAAAATAAGAAGAAAAAAACTTGCAGGTTTTATTTCAGCCGCCTACCTGTGACTAGGTGTCTGGGTGACCGTTGTGGAATGGTGAGTCGTTGAGGTATAGTGGCTTGTAGAAAATGATGTCTCTGTTTCTCTCTCCACAGCATGCTCACTGGATATTACATTTTTTGATACATATTGCTAAATAAAAGGGAGACATAACTCATATTTATAAGCACAACTCATACATCATGGATGGGATTCACCCAATTAGTCCTTTAAATGGAAGGGCTTCTACTTGTGTAACTGGCCTTTCTCCTCTCCCTCGTGGCCTCCCACCAGTGGCTTGTGTGTGTGTGTCAGGAGAACCCTATATATTTGGGTCTGGCAAGTTAATGTGCTTGAATACTCCCACTGAGACCTCAGGAGGTCTTTAATAAAGAATGGGGAAAGTTTATGATTTATTTGAAAAGCTACTGCAAACAATTACACACATTGGTAGGATTGACAGAAAACTTGTACAGTGGTACCTCGGATTACTTACGCTTCAGGTTACAGACTCCGCTAACCCAGATATAGTGCTTCAGGTTAAGAACTTTGCTTCAGGATAAGAACAGAAATTGTGCTCTGGCAGCGCGGCGGCAGCAGGAGGCCCCATTAGCTAAAGTGGTGCTTCAGGTTAAGAACAGTTTCAGGTTAAGAGCGGACCTCCGGAACGAATTAACCCGAGGTACCACTGTACTAAAAATTTGAACTATGGATTGACAAAGGATTTATAAAAATAAGAGTTATGAAAGAGATGCAGAGGGGAAAATCATTACATTAAGATCCACAATGGAGGGCGGGGAGGGAAGTCAAAAGGGATTATATGTTTATGTATTTAATTCACTTGTTTATGTAAAATAGAAAACACAAAAATAAAATTTATGAATACTCCCACTGAAACTCCCTCCATCTTACAAACTAGTTCATCAGGGAGAAAGGTTTAGCTATCTAAAATTACAACACTAAAGGTGCTTTCTGATAACAGCACATCAGGCCAGAATATGGACTGGCTTTCTCCTAATGCTCTGGCTAACCCAGGGTAGACTTTTGAGTAGGGGCTATGGGTATTTTTTGACTTCCCTTTTCAAATACTTAATCTCTCTCCACCCATAACAACTAAATAATAATAATATGCTGGTCCCCTGAATTTCAGTGGTGAGGCGGCAATCTGCTCTTAAGTTCTTTGTGAAGTGTGTTAGGGGCAGCATAAATTTTCTGTATTTTTACAAACTAGTCTTTCAAAATATTTAGTTTGGCCATCATTTGGGGACTTTATAGGAACAATAGAGTCTGAATTCTGGCCTATTCTTTCCTAATGGCTCAAAAAGCAATTGACAGAAGAAATAGTTCGCCTATGTGGTGCCTAAGAAACAGGCATAGTTTGTCTACAAATTGGCTCTCTCAGGGAATGATGCAATATGAGGAATATCTGCATTGTTTAAATACAGAGAACAGGTGAAATCCTTTGTCCGCTGGAATTGACGGCAAAACTCTTATTGACTGCAAAGATCCTTAGGATTACCCCCAAGGTAGCTCTGGTTCATCTGTAAAATGTACTGCTAGCTGACTGCTATTTTGGTTCTGTTCAGGAGTTCACCCCATTCTTTTATCTTTAATCCATAAATCAGGTTTTTTGGCTAGTAGGCCATGGACTGCATTCAACTCTCATTGTCATTTTTTTTTAGCCCTTTCCGTAGCTCAGAGTGGCACCTGTCAAATGAGGTGGTGCTCTGCATGTCTAATCTTGCAAGGAACTCTCCACTTCTGTTCTGGCCAGCAGACATTGCTCCTTTCCAACCTGAGAATGTCTGAAAAAGCTCTTCAGTAGCAGTGGATTGGAAGCTGCTTCTCCTTTTGCCAGCAGGCATGTATTAGGAGAAATCACATTGTTAATGCTATTTATGCACTCAGCTTAAGCACTGTGTGTACATTGAGTAGCATTGCCAGTAGCTCCTCTATATTCATGAAATACTTTCTTGGGAGTAAGTTTGGGCTCTAAAGACATCTTGGAACCATTATGAGGGCAGAATCTCCACTGAAATGAACATGAAGAAGAAGAGTTTGGATTTGATATCCCGCTTTATTACTACCCTAAGGAATCTCAAAGCGGCTAACAATCTCCTTTCCCTTCATTCCCCACAATGAACACTCTGTGAGGTGAGTGAGGCTGAGAGACTTCAGAGAAGTGTGACTAGTCCAAGGTCACCCAGCAGTTGCATGTGGAGAAGCGGAGACGTGAACCCGGTTCAACAGATTACGAGTCCACCGCTCTTAACAACTACACCACACTGGTAATATTTTACATGAGCTATGTATGACCAAGGGCAGCTCTTTTACTTGAAACAAAGTGGTGGCAGGCAAAAGAACTGCAACAAAATCTTATCTACTTTCTCAGAGAACCAAGGGCATGGTTGATCTTGTGATTAAGAAAGTGAATGAATGAATGAATGAATGAATGAATGAATGAATGAATGTGAGATCCACACAAGATATGGTGTATCCTTTGCTTCAACCATGGGAATATTCCCCCTCACATGGATTCCATTTTGTGAGAACAAACATTGTTGTAGCCTACCTTTTAGGTAGAAGGTTCAATCCGAGTTGGCAGTGCTCAGTATTATTTTGACGTTAATATTCTATGTCCTTAAGATGGCTTTCAAAGTAAAATTCCATGTACAAAACCAGAAAGGGTGCCCACAAAAATACCCTGCTTCTAACTTCAGGTGACTGTTGTTGTCTGGACAAGGTACATGGTTCATGATTGTTTTTTTGTGGACAATCTGTGCAGAAGGATGTCTTTACACTGCTGTGCTGATAAAATCTAATTTCCATGATTTCATATAGAAGACCTACCAGGATTTGAATTCTCTGTAACTTTATGTAACTTCAGTTACGCCTTTGCCCAGAAAAAGAAAGTCTGTAAATTAGAATTATTCTGAGTTACATTCATAAGAGCCGACTCCTAGGGGCTTAGGGTTCCTTCGGCATCCTCAATAAAATATTTGAGGGGGCTCAGCCCCCACTAAAAGTTAATCGGCATTGTTATTCAAATGGTGTGCATGTGCCACATCTTGTGATTTATTATACAGGGTGGGGCTTACCTAGCCTCCCCCTTATTTTATTCAGGTTGGCACACCAGTTACATTGGAAAACTTTCTTCACTCTTACAATTGCTTTTTTAGGTGGTCATGGTAGAATAACAAGTTATTTGGGGGGCGGGGAGAGAAGCATGCTTATCATTTCTATCTGATAACTGATTAAATAAAAACTGGTGATGAAGTGATGAGCTACACTTCGCGGTGCCACTTGTGCAAAACTTACATTCACCAGCTGGACATTTTCGGGTGGCGGGTGAGGGTGGTGAGGCCCATTGGCCATATTGACTCTATGGTTGCGCTCAGATCGAAGGCCTTGCCGGAGGCGGTCGTGTAACTTTTTCCGCTGTTTCCTGCGTTTCAAATAAAGAACAGCTTTAAAAGTCAAATAGACAAAGCAGTTCTGCTCTGCAACCATATCTGACCAGCACATTCCCATACATGGATTATCTGAATGACAAGAAACTGCAAGAGATCTGTATGACGTTAAGACTTCAGGACTTCCAGAACTCTGTCAGGCTTATGAGGAGAGAAGATTTATCGGGAAAGGTGTTCTACCTTCCAAAATGAATTGCCTTTCTGAAACTTTCACAGTCTGTTGCTCTTTTGAGATCAAAGGGGGATGACAGCCATGGATTTCAATTGAGAAGCAAGACCGTATTATATATATGTTATCTATTCACATTCACCCTTGTTTCTTCGTCTCTACCAAAAATGTGCACTTCATATGTGTCAGAGCTGCCTCCAGGTCCCAGCTCACAGAGGACCAACGCTAGGCTGTAGTTATGTACAAAAGTCTTTATTGAGGTTCAGTTTCCATTTTAAAGCCGCAGCGCGCAGCTCTACGTCTCGACCTTAGACCGGCGAAGTCCCGTCTGAGTCTCCGCCCCTTCCACACCAGTTTAAGACCCTCGCCTTGCTCCACCTCTTCCTAAGTTCCTTTCTCCTCTGGGCCCTCCTGCCTGCTAGGGTTTCATCCTTTCTGGACTCCTCTGACGCTGACCCTGATGATTCTTCCCCCTCCTTCCGGCGGGCTTTAGGACCTGGTTCCCTATCCGGGCTACCTTCTGTGCCGCTCGCCTGTACATTTGAACTTGGCGCGCGCGCCCAGCCTGCAACTTTCCTCTTGACCGTTCCCTCGCTCTCCAATGGAGGCGTGGCCAACCCTGACTCATCTTCTCTCGCTGGTGGTGCATATGTGGGCTCTGATACCTGGGACTCCTCCCCCCCACTACGCTCTGGTGGGGAAGCTGGTCCTGATTTCCAACTGCTGCTCTGGGAGTCCCCGCTGGCCCCTTGCTTCTGGGGTGTCCCCCTTGGGTCCCCCCTTGCCCTGCCCATCGGCGCCCCCTTCTGTGAATCTTCCGATTCGCTGGAGAGGCTCATGGAATCTATCGGGCTGCTGTCATATTCTCCTACGCTGCCCTCGGATTGCTCCCCCTCGCTCTCCATCTCCTCTCCTCCCTGCGCTCCCGCTGAGTCCCTGACAATATGTTTTGGAAGGTGCTTGGCGCAATGCACAAGGACTTTCTATGGAGTATGATCATGTTTCTCCCCTTGTCAGTGTGCCTATGACTAATAGGTGGGCTCTAGGAAACTCAGGTGGCAGAATGGGTCAGTGTATCTGGTTGTTAACCCACACAGGGATGGCTGTGTGCAGGATTCCTGCACTGCAGGGAGTTGGCCTAGATGCCCCTCTGGGTCCCTTAGAATTCAGTGAAAACAATGCTCTTATCTCTTATCTTTACAGGAGAGCACCATTCCCAGCAGCAGCTAGTTTCTTGTATAGTATCTCGGTGCAGAGGCCCTTGCAAGGCTTTATTCTGAATTCATGTGCATCTTATCACTTTTCTGAAATAACCTGGTTATCCTGATGCCTGCCTGCAATGTAATGTACAGTCGTGGACATGTACTGACTTTAGCTGTGCAAAGAGAAAAAAAAGAATCTTTTTTTGTACAGCAGCCATATATTTTAAAAATGTAAGCTGTTTCAAAATGCTTTTAAATAAAGTAAAATCCAAAGGTGGTAATTCTTATGGTTTTAAGGTATGAACTTTGTTCAGAAAGATGCAACTGTTTTTTTACTGAGCTTTTCCCCAAGCTTTGCTGCCACAGAAAGTGCTGAATCACTCGCTGGCCTGTGCTGAACTATAGATGGGAGGAGGATACTGCATCAACTGCAAATTCACCTGAGTCAAGGGATACAGCCGCAGCAAAGAAATCTGCTTTATTATATAATATTATAGTGTATGTGTATATTGGTTTGACTCTGCGCAAACCAATATATATGCTGGCGTTCACTTGATTAAGAATAGGTGTTCTCATAGCAGGAAATGACTGAATGATCCCTCACTAAAACCTTTACTAGCTGCAAAATAAGTGTATGCGTTTTTCTTATTTAAATTTCATTAATAGGAAAGTGTAGTGGCATTTCCAGTGGCAATGTTAATAAAGTGATAAGGTGACATCACATAACACTGACTCTTCCAAAATGTTCCATCTGTACAGCAGTTAATTCAATGAAGAGGCACCGATGCAAGGAACAGAATGCGCATTTAGCTTTTGCAATACTTTTTTCTTTTCTGTTTCCCTTTAGTGATTTGCCTTTGTGTTTTTTGGTTAGTGAGTGCCCTTCATGTGCAGGAAAAAAATGGCCCATTTCCAATACAGAGATGAAACAGAATTACCTACCCTCAGCAAGTAAACATAAGGATGGGCTGCTCTAAGAATAAGCAATTCTTATTCCAATATGCTTTAAATCCCTATATTTCTCTGTATTGGTGACAGATCAATTACCTATCAACATGCATTTTGACATTCATTATTAACATACTGAGCTAGTATATTAAAGTGTGGAGGAGATTTTTGGATTTAAACCTGGCTCTGGAGTCATCCTACAGCATGAATAATAACTTTCTAAATTAATGAATTTTAATTCTGAAGCCCTTCAGAACAAATGGGACACTTAGGCAGTTATCTCAGTGGGTCATGAGTTAGATTAGAAAAATCTAAGGGATCATCTCCTTATAGACAAACAATCCCAGTAACTACCTGCCTTGTTGGTAGTAGCAACTGCCCTGTGGAACGCCCTCCCATCTGATGTCAAGGAAATAAACAACTATCTGACTTTCAGAAGACATCTGAAGGCAGCCTTCTGCCCAGAGTGGCTGGGGCAACTCATTCAGATGGGTGGCATAATTAATAATAATAATAATAATAATAATAATAATAATAATAATAATAATAGTCTTCTAAGGGGTCATCTCCATCGGAATTTTTTTTGTGATTATACAATATAGCACACTCCAGCTTCACTATAAGGTTGCAAATAAATTTTTGAGTTTATTTAGCTGCTTAATCTTGCATCAACAGTTGCAAGCACATTTCTTAGCCTTTTGTTTTGACAGGGTCCCGATCCCTCAGTGATAAACACAAATATAGAAAGGAAGAGGAAAGTTTACTTGGTTTTGCAGTAGGCCACAACACACATGATTCCAACTACTAGGAGAGCAATGCAGATGCCAGTTATGGTCAACACCCTTTTCTGGTAGAGTTCCTCAGCTTCTAGAAAGGGGCAAAAAGGAGAAGGTTACAAAATGTACACTAGATAATAAAAGACAGAGCAACCAATGCCACAAACAATTATTTTACAATCTCACGCAGTGAAATCAATGACACAATCACCATACAAAATTTAAGTTTAGAAATTAAGATCCAAATGCAATACTAGGGATGGAGGAATATGAAGTTTAAAATAAATATAATTCAAATTAATTTGTACTTGTAGTTCAAAAATTCTGTTTTTAAACATAATTTTAATAAAAATTTAGAAAAACAAAAAAGTACGCAAAAGAAAATGCACTGATATAACAACAATGCATGTAGTGTAGAAACAGGTTTTTTCCTCTTTGCAAAGACAGCTGGATGAAGATAGCTTTACAGCAATCTCTCGCCCGAACCCAACAATTTTCTCCCCCCTTTCTTCTTTGGCATTTTAAGACACACTGCTGCTTTTCTGGTATTAACTTAGATCACAGCAATCTTTACATGAGAAAAGTTACCATTGTACTTTTGAGTTTGGCTTGCAATTACGCCACCGGTGAAAATTGCACCGCTTTTAGAGGATTGCTAATGCAGTTTATCTGCTAACCCCAATTCTTTCCACTGGCCCCAAAGTGGCTGCAGCAATAGGCAGCAATGCATTGTATCACATAGATATTGCTGTGCTTACTCAAATGTCATAACTGTAGCAAAAAGAACAGTTGCGTGAAGAAGATCTGTTCCACTGCAATGACCTCACTCAAGTGATATTTTATCATTATTAAGTAATTCTTAGGGCAAGCAATGTTTGGTTTGGAAAACCCCCCACCACATTCCATTGTCTGTCACACTTGGCAAAACATCATTTTGTATGTTGAACAAAGGAAACGTTACAATTAGAACATTGATACTAACTGTACACTGGCTCATGGAACTTTTTGTTTCCTCTATTCCTTTTGTGGTTTGTATTTCCAGTAGAAAATTGCAAAAATGTTACATCATCCTGATAGAACAAAATTAACGCAACCAAGGTGTGAGGATCCAGCAAGGAGTTGCAGAGATGGGGAACCTGTGGATCTCTGGATGATATAGGGCACCCACCAGGTCCCACCAGGTGCAGCCAGTCAGGAATGTTGTAGTCCAACAACCTCTGGAAAACCACAGGTTCCATATCCCTGAATGACTGGAGCACTGCTGATAAACATAAATGCTTAAATTTAATGGGGGGGGGGAGAAAAAATAACTTCAATTTCTTTTGGAAATGAGGTTACCATCAATGGGACAGAATCTGAAAGTCTGCTACTTTTATGCTTTAAGAGTCTGTTAGTGTTTGGCGATTTCCTGGTCTGCTGATCTTTGTATGTTTGCAGATAAGACATCTGCTAGGACTTGCTTTGCCTTCATCTGTTACTGTTTTCTGGCACTAGCCTGTTAGGTCCCAAATTCTTCACCTCTGCCGTCACTGTTGCTCCTAAGAGCGTAAATATTTGCTTAGACATTGACCCAGCATATAGTTTGATTACATCATGGTGGGCACTGACCAATAATTGGCAGCATGTGCTGATATGCTGCAGTGTATCAGTTTGGAAGGAAGGAACTTCCATGAAGTGCTGACTGTGCCTGGAAGAAATTTTGCTTTCCTTTCATGGCATTTTGGAAAATGTAGTTTGGCTTCTACATGTGCACTGGTGTTTTTGCATAGATAGTTTTGTTTTTCATGGCACATCTTTCTAAGTGACTTTTTTTCTCTGCCCATTTCTTTTGAGACAAATAGATTAAATGAAGGTCCCCCCCCCTTTGTACTTATCTATTATCCTCAGGCTTTGCCTGTGTGGACTTTTATTTGTATCATAGATTAAACAACAGTTACCAAAATGTTTAATGGATAATTGAGATTTCTAGGCTCTCTAGCAAGACTACTTAATTTTTTATTAGATTTGGTATTGCCCCTTTTGCTGTGATCTCTTACGTTCCTTAAAATGAATTAAATTCAATGGGATTTATTCATCGAGGACTGCACAGAGGATCACAGGCATATTCTCTCCCTTCCCACAACCACAACCCCTCTGAAAATAGTTTTTCTAATTAAAAAAAAAGCCATGAGAGGCATTACACACACTTTGTGGATATCATCTAGTTTGTTTCTGAGACATACTTCAAAGAAATAGGACAACTTGAAATTTACTATGAACCAAGACTGGAATTAAAAAAAAACCTTTCATCTCTATGACACAATGCATCCTATTGTTGGATGAGTTATTTCCTACAAGCCAATCCCAATGTAAACATCAGTTAACAGGCTTCTGAACATATTCAGGCAAAAATTAATAGCACTACTTATTAAAAGAGGGAAGGAAGGGTCAGTTTTGTGAGAAAAGAAAAACTAGAACATTGAACTGATTATACAAATAAAAATCCAAGAAAAGGAAGTTAAGGTAGGGAAGCAATCACAAATATATGGGAGAGAAGAAAAAGAGAGGAACTGAAGGGAAAGAGAAAGTTAAAAGTTTGAGAAGTCAACTATAAGCCTGGCACAGCATGCTTGATAACTGGAAAAAAGAGTGAAGGAAAATGCTTGAAAATAAGATTGAAGCGGAGTTTGAAGGGATTTCACATACAGCATAACTCCTAACCTATGCTCACCTGAAAGCACTGACTGAGCAGCCAAGCACCTGGAGTCTTATAATGTTACAATACAACAAGAGACAGAAAGGTCATGCTAAATGCAATCCAGTTAATTAGTGCAGTTCAGAAAGGGTTAACATAGAATTCTGTTTGTAGTTATCAGTTATTAACTTGTGAAAATAGTGTTTTCTCCTCCCTCCTGCCCACGACAGACCAGGGTTAGGGTTACACCAACACCAGGGATACCATCACCAATGGCATCTCCTATGGCGATCACTCCCTGCAAAAATGTGTTGCAGGATGCAGAACTGCCATGTAATCCTAGTAATCCTAGATATTACTACATGCAGAGGCTACTTCACAGGAATGCTGGCTTTGGTGGCAATCCTGTGTCCAGCTCAAGATATAACATGGCCGTGACTATGGAAAAGACAAGAAAACGTTTGTAAAAACGTAAACCGTTTCACTACCGTTTCGAGTCAGCCTCTGTCTTATTAACAAGAAGCCTCTCAGTCTGTGTGGCGTTCTCAAGGCATACAACATGCTACGTGTGGTGAACTGTGTATCTTCTTGTGATATTTTCTGGAAAGCTTTTATTATTACTTAAAAGCCAGTAATCTGAAGAAATGTGTTACAAACGACCTTCCTGGTGGACCTGCGCTCCCCTTCCTTGTCCTTTCACTTCCTCACTCTTGCAACGTCCTCAACAGTTTCCAAGTTTATAATCATGCAGCTCGTTCTCACACCTGCCCACTCTCTCTTGGTGCCAAAATGGAGGAAACATTTGCAAACCCTCCATAAAACCACATCCCCACTTTTTGGTGATTTAGTGCCTCTTTCTAAAAGGGTTCAATCATCTGTGCGAGGGAGTGGGTGCCATGAGTGAAGAAGGCTTACTTGCCCCCAGTCCAGCTGTACGTGTTACAGGTTAATTGCAGACGACTTTGGATGGGGATGTATATCTGAATACACATCACCCAGCTGGAAATAATGAGGAACAGATGGACCGCATCTACATTCTGCTGCATCTGATTAGCACTCTGCTGAAAATTCCTCCTGCAGCATTATTATTATTATTATTATTATTATTATTATTATTACACTGGGTGTGGCCAGTGTAAGGCTTTTTATTGTCCTTATCCTACTTTAAAAATCATCAATCAGGTGCGTCCTTTCCTGCTACAAATAATCTCTCCTGTGGTTTGCATGCTCCAGTGGTCTGGACTTCTCTTTAAGCGTTGTGCTTCCAATATTATATTTTGGGCTGGTGCTCAGAAACACAAGCAGTGCAGAACATTGTCTCTTTTAATGACATTAGGATCTGAGCCCACAGAGGGTCCCAACGTGGAGCAAGAAGAATGTCAGGTAGGCTGTTTGTGCACAGTCACCAAGCAGTTGGAAAAATATGGGACCAAAGGATAGCAAACATATCCTTCAAAAAGCCTTTTGCAAAGCAATAGGTAAAGGTAAAGGGACCCCTGACCATTAGGTCCAGTCGTGGCTGACTCTGGGGTTGCGGCACTCATCTCACTATATTGGCCGAGGGAGCCGGTGTACAGCTTCCGGGTCATGTGTGCAGCATGACTAAGCCACTTCTGGCGAACCAGAGCAGCACACAGAAGCACAGTTTACCTTCCCGCCGGAGCGGTACCTATTTATCTACTTGCACTTGACGTGCTTTCAAACTGCTAGGTTGGCAGGAACTGGGACTGAGCAACGGAAGCTCACCCTGTTGCGGGGATTCGAACCTCCGACCTTCTGATTGGCAAGTCCTAAGCTCTGTGGTTTAACCCACAGTGCCACCCGTGTCCCTTGCAAAGCAATAGGTCACAGCAAATCATGTGAAAAGGCTTCAAGTAGAGGTCTCTGGTCTGTACTAAAACTGCTGCAGATGTTTCTTGCTATAGGCCTGCTACACTTTCCCTGTGCTTTGCCTTAAATTGCCTCTGTTTTACCTGGTTTTGCTTCACATGCTAGGCACTGCCCACGCTTGCTGAATACTGTACATGGAAGAAGTCAAGTCCACAAGTGCTTCAATCTGCAATCCTCAAATCCTCTAGTAAAACATTCACTTCAGCAGGATTTGTGGTGGTTGAATGGTGCAAGCTTCAAGTTTTGCCTAGCAAAATAGGTTTCTTATGTCCTAAATAGGAGCACAGTAATCCTGCCATTCTACACAATGGCCATTCTTTCTTTGTGACAGATGGAAATTTGGCAGGTGCTTCCAAGACAGGACAGCAGCAATACTAGATTGTAGCAAAAGCAAGTTAGCCAAGAATTCGAACAAGAAAAGTAAATTCCCAGTCTTTTATGGCCACCTCAAGCATAATCCACAGTTTATACATGTTTATGTTAAGTGCAGATAGGGAGCTGGCAAAAACTGTTATAGCTGTATGATCCCTTCTAAAGCATAAGGAAGTTGGTTAGGAATTGAAGGGAGGGGGGGAAATAAAAAGGTTTTCAATCTCTCAGGGTCTAAAATCTGCAAGCTAAAAGGAATGATTGGTCCATACCCATAAATTCAATCCCAAGATGCTCTGCCAATGCAGAAAGTTGACATAAAAAGAAAGAAAAAGGAAAATAGTTTCAGAAAAGAGCAATACACTGTACTGAAAAAAAACAAGTTACACATGGATATTATATCTATTTGGTGTTTGCACACGGAGACAGGACAAATGGCATGAGGTTAATATGGCAGAGTTCATGTAAGCTTTGGCAGGCTCTTGTGTCCATTTGTGAAATGATAGTTTACAGCAAATACACTCTGGCATCTGTATATAATCTGGAAGAACATGCTGAATGCACCAGTTTATGCGAACCCTTAAATATATTTCTGATATATCATGGTGACGGACTGTTTGAACTGTTTGTTGTAACACCTGGCTATTGTAGCATCTGCCCAACATGTGGATCTAAAACATCTGTATGTGAAATTCGCTAGTCTGTAGGCCTGTAACTCATAGTGGGCATTTAAAATAGTGACCTTAGCAGGGCAACGTCTTCCTACGTATATTTCTATATTTCCCCTCTTACGCTGGGCTGTATCAAATTGACTTTCAGTCTATTATACAGAGTGATAAATTGAACCCGGGGAGTTTATTAGTTAAAACAGAACCAAGTTATATTTTGACAGTGCTTATGCGGACTTGACTATGCTACCACTCAGTGGATTTGTAACTGGCTGACTGACCGAACCCAAAGGGTGCTCATCAATGGTTCCTCTTCATCCTGGAGAAGAGTGACTAGTGGGGTGCCACAAGGTTCTGTCTTGGGCCCGGTCTTATTCAACATCTTTATCAACGACTTGGATGATAGACTCAAGGGCATCCTGATCAAATTTGCAGATGCCACCAAACTGGGAGGGGTGGCTAACACCCCAGAGGACAGGATCACACTTCAAAACAACCTTGACAGATTAGAGAACTGGGCCAAAACAAACAAGATGAATTTTAACAGGGAGAAATGTAAAGTATTGCACTTGGGCAAAAAAAATGAGAGGCACAAATACAAGATGGGTGATACCTGGCTTGAGAGCAGTACATGTGAAAAGGATCTAGGAGTCTTGGTTGACCACAAACTTGACATGAGCCAACAGTGTGACACGGCAGCTAAAAAAGCCAATGCAATTCTGGGCTGCATCAATAGGAGTATAGCATCTAGATCAAGGGAAGTAATAGTGCCACTGTATTCTGCTCTGGTCAGACCTCACCTGGAGTACTGTGTCCAGTTCTGGGCACCACAGTTCAAGAAGGACACTGACAAACTGGAACGTGTCCAGAGGAGGGCAACCAAAATGGTCAAAGGCCTGGAAACGATGTCTTATGAGGAACGGCTAAGGGAGCTGGGCATGTTTAGCCTGGAGAAGAGGAGGTTAAGGGGTGATATGATAGCCATGTTCAAATATATAAAAGGATGTCACATAGAGGAGGGAGAAAGGTTGTTTTCTGCTGCTCCAAAGAAGCGGACACGGAGCAATGGATCCAAACTACAAGAAAGAAGATTCCACCTAAACATTAGGAAGAACTTCCTGACAGTAAGAGCTGTTCGACAGTGGAATTTGCTGCCAAGGAGTGTGGTGGAGTCTCCTTCTTTGGAGGTCTTTAAGCAGAGGCTTGACAACCATATGTCAGGAGTGCTCTGATGGTGTTTCCTGCTTGGCAGGGGGTTGGACTCGATGGCCCTTGTGGTTTCTTCCAACTCTATGATTCTATGATTCTATGATTCTATGTCTGAAGGGAAAGTGCCATCTTTTTTTGTCCATTGCCTTGTGGAGCTAATTGGTTTCACATGCTGATCAACTAGGTAGATTTATATTTTAAAGGCACAAATGTGAAAAACACTACTTTATCTTATCGTCTGGGATGGAAGTCTCAGAAGAGGAATTAGGAACGGAGGAAACTGCTTGAAAAGGAATAGAGTTGCTAGGATCTCATTTTAAAACAGCATTCCTCATTGCAAAACATTATGGCACCAGAACATTTTGACTGTGCTGAAAATTACTGGGGATACAACTCATTTTCCTGTGTTCTTTACATTTTATTATAAACTGGAAATAAGAAAGAATGTATCTCCAGTAACATAGGGGTTTGGAGCAGAAAAATAAAGTTTGGGGCCGGATTAGACGCGGCAAATTTTGGAGTGCCTAAGTCTCTCACACTGGTACTCTGACTAATCAAGTTAGTTTATATGGATCCTTTGAAATTGTCTTTGACCAGAGCTTTTTTCTGGGCATATGCAGATACACATACCCCTAAACATTTTGTGAATCTAAGTTTGGCCTCATTGAGGGGCAGTATTTCAATATGAGTAGGAAAAGGAGAGTACCCCTAAACATTTTTAAAGAAAAAAACACACACTTTCTTCGACAGGCTGCTAGGTCTGGAAGACCAACAATAGTGGGAGTTACATGTGTGTGTAGCGTGCACAAGAGCATTTTTTATAAAACATATGGTTGCCCATATTATATTTAATCCTTATTTCCTGCACCAAAATGTTACTACTCTGCTTACCTCTGGATCCCCTCTCTACATCTTTAAAAACAACCACCTTTTCTGTCCCTCTGTATTTAAATAAGACCAACATTTATTTACTCTGTTTTAGAAACCTAAGGTAAAAAATTATACATGGTAAGGGGGGGCGGCGGCGGGAGAATTTGCCCTCCCAGCAATCAGTAACATTTTAAGGGTTAAACGAATCTGAATTCAGAGATTTTCCCCTACAGAGCCAGTATTACATGCCTACATGAACACTACTAACAATATATATTAGTTGCATAGAAAGCTTGGTTGAGTCGTCAATAGAATTAGTGACATGCTCATGCGTATATATTACTGCATTTACACTAGTTTGTAGGCAAGGTGGGCAGTCCGAATGGAAATTAATTCCAGTGAAAGTAACTCATTTCAGACAGCTTCTATTTGAAATAATTCAACGGGAGATTGGTACTTAAAGAAAATATATTCTGGCACGTAAACCTTGGCCAAAAAGCATGCAAATGAAACATGCATCGCTCATTCTGACTCCAGAATAATATGTGTATCACTCCAATTGTTATTTGATATTCATGGTAACATTCCCCTGATTTTTTAAAAAATAACCCAGACAGCCGTGCTTTGTTATATATGTATTCTAGTTTACTCTGCTATTGTTCTCTTAGTATTTCATAATTTGTGATATATTAGCAACAAAACATAACTTTAAATACAGTTAACAAAATCCATCACCACAAGGGTACAGCAGCCAATGCATGAGGGAGTTGAATGTAGATTCAACTGAGCATTTTTTTGCACTTTTCTGGCAGCACACATGCAACTATCTGTTCCTGAGGTCAGCTGTGCTCATGTGGTGATGGCTCACTGTCCAACAGCTTTCAATCATATTGATTGTGATAATAAGGATAATTATAATAAATGAAGATGATAATAATCCAGCTATGATTAAAACTAGGAAAGACTGGTATAATACCATCTATGTACGTTCATATTTAACATAATAAAGTCTTAACTTCGAATGTCAAATACAATATTTAAGACACTTGCAACAAAGCGCTGCCTCTTTTTGAAACAAGCCCTGTTTCATATTCCAAAATTATGTAAATTTAAACCAAATAGTGATCAACATGTTCATAGTTTTGCTGGCTCTCTGGCCATGGGTTTTGGATTCATGCCTGGTTAACACTGATGATGGGATTCTCTATGCCAACAAAATAAAAACTGCTATTCATATATTTTCAATCCAGTTGAAGACAGAGCATCTAGCACAGTAATGGCATCCATCTCCATTTAATATCCATATCTGAACTACATTAGGTTGAACAAAAATATAGAGAATATGGATTGGCTGTATGCTTAGTTAATACTCACTCTGGGCTCTGCCCTTTGCAGTTTATAGTAATATAGTGCACTTTTTAGTTCTTGTTGTAAATTTGTTTCTTAATTATGCTTTAGTTGAGATTTCTGCATTGCAGGGGGTTGGGGTCTCTTCCAGCTCTAATATTCTATGGTTCTCTGATTGTTCAAGCTCCTCAGAAGTTGAGGGAGCTAAGAAGTATGAGTAGCTGCAGCTTTGAAAATATCTTAAGACATTTCATAGCAGAGCATCTTAGGCACACAAATCCAAAACGTGGTACTGTATATCCCTCAAAATGGGTCAATGTTGACCACCATGTGTTTTATAGTGGGAGGATTTCACTATGAGAATCACTGTAACATACAAAAAGGAAATGTATGTTTGTATTACAAAGCAATATCAAGAAAGTTGTGTGGTGCATGCATTCTATGTAAATATAAAGGGTGGAATCCCATGTCGCATGACCCCCTCACGCAACAGGGGTTCTCTTTTGTCTCCTCCCCCAAAGAGGCTGACCTGGAGCCTTCATTACATATCTTAAGGCACCAGGCAAAAACTTTTCTCTGTAACCAGGCCTTTGGCTGCTTAACAGTCGATAGCCTTTTAAAATGTGTTTGGGGAAGAGGGATTATTGGTTGTTTTATTATTACAGTGGTGCCCCACAAGACGAATGCCTCGCAAGACGGAAAACTCGCTAGACGAAAGAGTTTTCCGTTTTGGAGGTGCTTCGCAAAACGAATTTCCTATGGGCTTGCTTCGCAAGACGAAAATGTCTTGCGAGTTCCTGTGGGTTTTTTTCCCTTCCCCCCCCCCCTTTTCTAAGCTGCTAAGCCGCTTATCCGCTAAGCCAATAAGCCGCTAAAAGCCGCTAAACCGCTAATAGCGCTAATCCGCTAAGCCATCAATGGGCTTGCTTCGTAAGACGAAAAAACCGCTAGACGAAGAGACTCGCGGAACGGATTCTTTTCGTCTTGCGAGGCACCACTGTATGTATTTTGTGTTCTCGTTTTGTATTTTTATGTTGTAAACCACCCTGTGATTTTCAGATGAATGGCAGTAAAGCAATTTAACAAATTAATAAATTGCTCTGGAGGACTGAGGATCTCTGGAGAAGATTTTGAGGGATATGCAGGTGATGGGAGTAGGGTTAAGAGAAGACAAATCAGGGGTTCTGTTTGGCAAGAGGATTTCTGTGGTGCAAGTGAGTGGGCATTGTTTGTTGTTGTCCACAGTAACGGTAATCTGGAATTCAAAAGATGTAATGGTCTATGGGAAGACTTAAGTAGAACTATTTAGGTCTATATTTTGGGAAAGCAACACAAGTCAAAATCAATTACCATATTTTTTGCTCTATAAGACTCATTTTTTCCCTCCTAAAAAGTAAGGGGAAATGTGTGTGCGTTCTATGGAGTGAATGCAGGCTGCGCAGCTATCCCAGAAGCCAGAACAGCAAGAGGGATTGCTGCTTTCACTGTGCAGCGATCCCTCTTGCTGTTCTGGCTTCTGAGATTCAGAATATTCTTTTTCTTGTTTTCTTTCTCTAAAAGCTAGGTGCATCTTGTGGTCTGGTGTGTCTTATAGAGTGAAAAATACCGTATTTTAATGGCTAACACATAAAATGCAGCAAATGCATAAAATAGTCAATCTTTTAATCTAACTAGGCAAACAACTCCATTTTAATATTATGTCTTCATATATTCTTGACCATCAAAAATACTTTTTTTAAAATAAGAAGAGCAATAGAAAATAAATTAGAAAATAGTTTCATATTATTTGGGGAATACGATTGTCAAGAAAACTTTTAAAGCACTGTGACATAGAGTCTATACAAATGAGCTTTTTAGTACTTAAGATAAACATCTGGCCAGTGTGGAATCTAACTCCCTCCATTCCCAACAGAAAACTTGAAATATGGGAGAGGTAAGGCTTAGGAGGGTTACTGTAGATTATTCATATACATTTTTTGTTCATAGATGAGGAAGATGGAACTGTATGTCCAGTGCAGGCTGTACACTAATGGAAATTAAACTGAACTAGCATACAGTATATTGATTGGTTCCATCTTTTCTAGTTAGTTTTAGAAAAAAAAACTGTACAACTTAGCACAAACACAGGACACTCATTCCATGAGTGGATACAGTATTTGTAAGAACATATGAAATTATATTTCTATTGACATTCAAGGGGTTTTCTCAGTCTCAGCTTTTTATGAGGGTGTTTTTACTTGTTTTTATCCTCATTAGGAAAAAAATTGTCTGGCATCTAAGGAGGTACTTTAAATGCTTAGTGAGATTTTGAGGGACACCACAGAGCTCTTCATATTTTCATATTTTTTAAAATACATTATTTGCAACTAAACACCCTTCGAAAATAAAGACTAAGGTAAAGGTAAAGGTACCCCTGCCCGTGCGGGCCAGTCTTGACAGACTCTGGGGTTGTGCGCCCATCTCACTCAAGAGGCCGAGGGCCAGCGCTGTCCGGAGACACTTCCGGGTCACGTGGCCAGCGTGACAAAGCTGCATCTGGCGAGCCAGTGCAGCACACAGAAACGCCGTTTACCTTCCCGCCAATAAGCGGTCCCTATTTATCTACTTGCACCCGGAGGTGCTTTCGAACTGCTAGGTTGACAGGCGCTGGGACCGAGCAGCGGGAGCGCACCCCGCCATGGGGATTCGAACCGCCGACCTTTCGATCGGCAAGTCCTAGGCGCTGAGGCTTTTACCCACAGCGCCACCCGCGTCTCAGCTTTTTATGTATTTTTTAAAATACATTATTTGCAACTAAACACCCTTCGAAAATAAAGACTAGTGTGATATAAAATATTTATTGATACCACCAGTGAAAGCCTTCTTTATATATCTCACCTTACATGCTTTTTCACATGATCATGGCTGATAAAATTGGACCACCTAAATTCACCTTTCAAAACGTGCTTGCTACATGGTTATTGTTTGGATAACTACTATGATTGAAACCTAATTTGCTCAAGGTCTCTGGTTTTGGTGGGCTTTAGTTTGCCTAGCTCTGTGTTGGATTTAGGCATATGGGTGTACTCCATTAGCGCAGCGCTACATTTTATTTATTATTTGGGCTTACTTCATATTGCAGCGGCTGAGTTCAACTGTTAAAACTAGAGAGGCGCCTTTACAATTTGCCCAATTTTGCCGACTCAAATCTTAGTTGAATTCTTGAAATTTCTTGTGCCGTCACTTTTCCATGCAAACAAGGCAGAGGCAACCTACGCCAGAGTTTGTGTAATCCGTTTAGTTAACAGATAAAAAAAATCTGAGGAAAGATGAAGCGATAAGAAAAGCAGCACCAACTGAGCATGCTCCTATTCAAGCAGAGACAGAAAGGAAGTGGACGTACTGTAGAAGCTTGCCATTACGTAGTTTTGACAGCGATCACCAGTAAATTCATTTGGGCACCTGAGAGTAAAAACAAAAACAAAAAGGTAGAGAAAACAGAGAAAAAGAGAAGAGGTGAATACACGCTAAGAGAGAAGCTTCTTTAGTGTGTGTGTGGCCTGGACTTGGTGTGTTCATCTCCAGCAACCGATTCTGTTTATCACTGCCATCAAAGCTCAAAAGTGAAGTGAATTGAGGTGAACTTTAGAGAAATATAACACGAGAGTACAACACTCCAAATGTAAACATCACTTTTGTTTTACGGCAAAATGAGATCAGTACACACCAGCAAGCTTTCCTTTTAGGTCAAAGTTTCAGGAGACATATAGGATAGCTTGCAGTTTTAATAATGGAAAAAAAATGCATTGAAAAAACATTGCACTGATTTATAATGTACATATGACAATGTACAGCCCAAGGCAGAAGAAACAGAGCCCAGTTCAAACTGAAGGATGAAAACACCAAGTGACACTGATTTTGACTGCTGCAGTTGGAGGAGAAAGCAGATTTCACATTATTTTACAACATACTTTCTGGGTACTGGCTTCTCATGGGCAGAACTTCAGCACATCTTTTCCCAGTGTATCCGTGTAGGCACCTAAAGGGCAAAAATGTGATCAGCGATTGAAAAAAACAGCAAAACCCAGAAAAACAGAGAGAATGCTACTCTGTTTCCTATGGAACATGAAAACTCCTCGCAAAGACCTCTGGGAGGGAAAAAATAATAATGGAAAAAGACAAAATATCCAAGTCTGTTTTATAGATACTCTATATTCAGGCAGGTAGCTGTGTTGGTCTGAAGAAGTCGAAATAAATTAAAAAATTGTCCAGTAGCACCTTAGAGACCAGCTAAGTTTGTTCTGGGTATAAGCTTTTGTGTGCATGCACAAACAAAGAAGAAAAGGTGTGCATGCACACTTCTGAAGAAGTGTGCATGCACATGAAAGCTTATACAGTGGTACCTCAGATTATAGACACTTCGGGTTACAGACTCTGCTAACCAGGAAGTGGTTGCTCCACGTTAAGAACTTTGCCCCAGGATAACATGATAGATAATTAACGTAAGGATATATACAATTTGATAACATGCAGAGAATAACATGTGCTCAGAAATCAGAGAGAGGAGCTGAGGGAAGTCTTGGGGGGGAGGGTTTGGGGGGGGGGGGAAGGGGGGAAATTAATGAATATGATAGGTTTTGATAGTTTGTATGTTGGAATTATTAATATAGTTTCTCCTTTTATCATTTGTTCTACTTTTCCTAGGTAGAATTCCCACTGCAGGAAATGATTGCGGCCAAATAGACATTCAAGTAGTTCTGCCATCTCTCAGGCCATCTTCCTCAAGCTGCAGTCCTTCCATATTCTTTTTCTTGCTCCAAACATAAGCGAGTTGGTTGCTATTTCCCCCCCCCCATCCCCTGCAAGCCTTAGCTAATTCTGAGCTTTAGTATTCCTGACACCATATTTAGACCTTCAGCCTACTCCAGTGCACTCATATTTGGCGATCTGTTCCTCTTGCCCCCTTTAAGTCTCTTGTTGAAGAGCACCCTGTGAGGGACCACAGGCTTCTTTAACTGTCTTCCGTTTTTCCTTCTCAATGGAACAGTTTGTGATAGTGCCTTCCACAATTTACTTTTCAGAATCTCTCATCCCCTTTGAACTATTTCCTCATTCAAGTATTTCTAGTCATGAAACCCTGCCCAGCTTTTCTCTGAGCCATTTGAAATGGGCTTTCCCAAAGTCCACGGAAGATGTCCACATATGCTCATTTTTCACCTCCCTTCCCCTTATGAATTCCAAGATGACACGGTCACTTTCCCTCAGAGTTTCCCCTGCTCTCAATTCATCAACCAGTTCTCCCCTGTTCATCAGGATTAAATCCAGGATTGCAGACTCCCTTGTTACTCTTTCCACTTTCTGAAATACGAAGTTGTCAGCAAGGCAAGGCAAGACTCTATTGGATAGTTCATTCTTAGCAGAACTTGACTGATATCAGATGTCAGGGTGGTTGAAATACCCCGGTAATACTATGACTCCTCTCTGTGAAAGTTTTGTAACCTGTTTTAGGAAAGGATCATCCACATCTTCTGGTTGGCTGGACATAATACACTGACATAGCAGTATCAGTTTTGTTCCTCAGTCCTCATATCTTTAATCAGATGCATTTGGCAGGGTTTTCACTCTCAGATTCACAGATATCTTTACATATAATGCTAATCCAAATCCTCCCCTTTCTGAAGAGAAATCTATAATTTGACTAGGAAATCTGCCAATATCACTGCAGTGCTGTGACCTGGTAACATTAAGGGGACGATGTGGCCAAGGGGTAGGAAGGAGCAGCGGATGTGAATTTCATATATTGATTTCAGCTAATGAGATAATACTTTGCTTGCAGACTTCCATTTTTTAAAGGCCATCTTTTAAGGAATATGATTAGATACATTTTAATTTTCTTCTAAGTATTGTTTATGTTGGTTTTGGGATGAACTTTAATTGTGTTTATTACAGGACAGGTATAATATGTCTGATAAGAATTCATTATCAGTTAAACCGTTTTCGGTCAGCTCCGTCATCAAATGCTAATATGGATGGCCATAAAACTAAAAAGAGCATGCATTTCTTAAAGATTAGAAGGTGTTCCTGCTGACAGTGTACTGGTTAGTTAGTTTAAAAAGGAAGCAAAACAGATCCTGTATTTTACACCTTCTGATTTATTAAACGTTGCTTCATTTCAGTAGCAATTGCATTTAAAACCTTTTATGTAAGTGTCACACTTACATACATCACTCCCAATAATGCACATGATTGTTGTCAAACCAACCCTGGATCTAACAATAGATCTAAGGTTAATATTAGTAAATTGTTGAGGTGACTCTGGGAACCAGACCATAATACAATGTGTTTTGGAGGTTAAATAAATGCAGTGACTCTGCTGTTCATTTGTGAAGTAAATTATTCCTGTTAAACAATTTACCAGGTAACACAGAAAAAGCGTTTGCCAATAGATGCTACAACTCTACTAAAGAAAAGTTTTTGGTTTTTTTACCTGCACAAATATCGTGGATTTGGGAGATCTTTGACCATGAAGCACTCGCCTCCATTTACACAGAAGTCTTTCTTATTCACACCACACTTTGTGAGATGACTTGTCCCAGTGGTAGATGTAGATGTGGCTAGAATAAACACAGGGGGGATGTTAATATTGTTGCACATTTTATAGAACAGCGTCAAACTAGAATGACAGCATTTGCATTTTAGTGTTTGAAATATTACTGCAACAAACATTCAGCTTCTGGATTACAAAGAAAAACAACTATGAGCCTGTCCAGAATATTTTTGGGTACTCCTATGATCTCTACATCCTCACTTACACCCGCTGTACACGTTGCAATCGTGTCACCTAGCCCTGTGTTTAAATATAGAACTGCACCAGTCACAAAGAAAGAGGAAGTGGAAAGTGGAAAGAGATCAGATCTTTCTCCCAGCTAAGTTCACCTCCATGAGTTCTGCAGAAGGCGAAAATGATTGGGAGAGAAGTTGCAGTCAGTCATCATCTGTGTGTTTAAATGAATCCCCATCTCACTCTCTTGAGGAGAGTGGGGCAGCTCGGGCACACAAAACACACCCAATGGTGCACTGCATTGGTTTTAAAAGCCCAAAAGGAAAGCACTCCAGCTGGGAATGTTTAAAGAAAAGATGAACTATATCATACTATAGTTCAGCTATAATTAACAGTGAAATTAAAATAATTGGTAAACTCTGCTTTGCATGTACAAATTTGCAAATGTATATACAATGTAAAGCCATAGAGTTCTATTACACATGGGCTGGGTCTACAATGATCTGTAAAACATCATTAAAAATAATGTTATAAAACGCTCAATGCATTTTTATTGCCGAAGGCTCACTGCTCTACAGCGCCTTCTGGTGTCACATTTTAATAACACATTTTAAATATTATAAACAATGAGTGTAGATGAGCCCATGGTATCTTGCATGTCTCTTTTCTTTGCAACCCCCCCCCCAAAAAAAAACCAAAAAACCCCCCCAAAACAAAAACCCCAAACACTATCCTGATCCTGGATCTAGCATTAAACTGGAGACTATGGTGTCCCTGGCTAGGGAACCAGCTTGAGAACTTGCTGGTGATCCACTGAACTATAGACTGCCAAGCAGGAATATTAAAATACTTTATTGTCACTTGTACAACTTGTATACAGTGAGATTACACGAGCACCCCCCCAGTCAGCTCTCTTAGTCTTAATTCCCCTCGTTTACTGACGCACACCCACCAAACCCGAAAGTCAGTTGCCCTGTTGTTATCTTTTCATTCAGCAGCCTAACAGTCCACGGATAGAAGCTGTTCTTTACCCTGTTGGCGCGACTAATTATGCTTCTATATCTTCTGCCTGAGGGCAGGAGATCAAGAAAGTGCCGGCCAGGGTGTGAATCATCTCTGAGAATTTTCCTCACTCTCCTGAGGCAACGTTCTTCCGCTATTTCATCCAGCGGATTCACGGGACAGCCCATAATATCTTATGGACACATCATGCACCTTCTGGGGTAGTTTGTCCACCTTTGAATTTCAATTTACATTTTATTGTTAAAAAGTGCTGTATTCACCACACTCTGTAGGCTCTTCCTATCAGCTGATGGCAAACCAGCGTACCACACCGTGATGCAATATGAAAGGACACTTTCAGGAACCAACTGAATCTGATGTCACAACTCCCTGGCACACAGAACCAGAATGAGGAGGCTCAAAGTCCTCTTCCCCTTGGTTCAAGTGCCTCACCACCTCACCAGTTCAGCTCTGAAGGCGAAAAGGCCTTGAATATAGGAGAACTGTCCATTTTCAGGCTGACAGGTTGGCCCTTCAAGATACCCTAGTTTTGAAACAGGCCTCGGTTCATTTCCAACTCTTCTGGGGGCAAATTGTTCACTAGGAGCTCTCCTTGGTGCTGCCTTGCTCCATTGGTTCTCATGCGGAACCAGAACAGGACATTAATAGCCTGGCAACCTCTTGGCCTCACATACATTTCACCGTTTGTAAGGAAATAACCAAATACAGAATTATGTTGGTAATCCTGCAAATATGCTCACTGCAATTATTTTGCTATTGTCAGACACTACAGTGTGGAAAATACATCGCCAGCACTCCAATGAAGAATTTAGTTGATTCTGCAATCCTATGCACACTGCCTTGGAAGTATGCTCCACTGAACATATGCACTTCTGAGTAAATTGTTCATAGATAGGTGGCTCCCCCATGGCTAGGATAATGTCTAGATGGCACCCACCACACAAGAGAGATATAACAGGTAGTAGGAGAGCCGTTATTCGCAATATCAGCTCTCTGTCTCTATCTCATATGTGAACTGCTAGTTGCTCTGCTCCCAATTCCAAGGTGTTTGCCAATTCTCCAGATCACTGGACTACTGATTTCCAAGGTTTAGCAATCTGGGGGCTGGCATTGCTTCTGCGTAGTTCTGCAGAATCGCTCAGCAAGCATATGGTTAAGTCCTTAGGAGGGAGAGGCTCCAGGAGGTCTTCCCTGACTCAATGTCCTCTAAGGAACTCCACATCTTATCTTCAATATGTGGAAGAGATGTTGTTAAGTAACTCCAGGTTGGAAAGTAATCTCTCCTAATATAATCTTCTTTCTCCTTTTACTTAGACATCGGTTTAATAATCCACAGGCTGTGTTAAGAAGTTTGAGCATGTCAAAATATTTATTGCATATGCCTACCTAGAATCACATGTGAATTCCATTTCCCACTCCTCCCACTTTAACCCTCTAAAATGTTTCCTCCTGAAAGCAGACTATTACTCTGGAGACGCCCTGCAGTTCAGAAAGTGAATGCATTAATTTGAAAAAGAAAAGCAATATTGTCTGCTTGAGCTCCTGCAGACAAAGCTTATTACTGCCACAATGGCTAATGGAATGCTTTAAATTGAATTACAAGGATGGTTGTAGAGGAGTCATGCCTAAAGCTATCTATAATTGCTGCGGCCTTCTTGCTTTGCACTTTTTCTTCCAGCAGCTGTGAGATCAGAACTGATCACCCTGGGAGTTTCAGAGTAACAATTAGCTCTTAGCTGATACAAACTTGTGGACAAATCTAGACTGCAGACAAAGCTGGTTTAACAGTCACCCCCCCTCTTTAGGGAATCCTGGGAACTGTGATGCAAGCCAAGGGCCTCCACCAGAGAATTTCAGCATCCCCACCAAAGTACAATTCCCACGATATTTGGGAGAAGCCGTGTTTGTTAAAGTGGTACGAAATCTATGCAAGTTTATAGTGTGAACCTGTGCTAAGTGGCTGCCTTGTTGTCTTCAGACTTAAATCCTTCACAGACATGTGCTGCATGCACCTAAATTAATCTGCACCAACTCTGATACATTATCAAGTTCAATACTTTCTAACATGGCTAATAAAGCAGAAATCCTTCTACGTAACATCAATGCATCACCTCTATGCAATTCTTTTTTAAAAAATTTACTAATACCCCCTTAATGCTGATTCCTTTGACCGCATTAGTCTGACTTCAACTGCTAACAAGCCCAAAACAGAATCAATGAAACAATACTGAGACAAAGTGATAAAAAACATCCTTCTAAATTAGAACGAATAATTTCACTCCAAACAGGAATTGAGTAAATAGCACTGATCTTCACTTTAGATCAAGAGTCTTGGCTATTATTTCCCATGAATCTATGCAAGGCAGTCATATTCACTCCAAAGGAAGAAAACTTAAGTTCTAAATATTTAGAAATACAGAATTACTAACTAGTTGTCTCAAGTGTCGCACAATGAAATGTCACAAGCAACAATTTTACTTTTACTCAGCTCTTTCTCTCTCTTTTTAGATTTTCAAAGTATAATGTTTTAAGGCAGCCAGAAAATCCCAGAAGGATTTGTACTTTACCAAAAGGAAATAAAAAGAGCTCTCATGTCAGAGAATAATAATTCATCTATTCTTCTAAATATTTCTTTACCTCTGCCTTTAACAGAGCACCTAACAACTTTCCGAATAAAACCAATTTAATAATTCATCATAATACATTCTCTGCAAAAAACCCCACAAAAAACAAGGTAAAGTTTTGATTACCTGAAGCATTGTTGACCTTTTTGTGCCTTAACTTAGGGAAATACATTCTATATTCTTTCTCTTAAAAAACCCCCCAAAACAAACCACACTCCACCGCTAAAGCTTACAAGTACCTTATGAGTATCTTTTATACAGCCTTAATCTTTTTTTAAAAGCCCCATGTTCCCTAGGCTACCTTTAGATCTGTGTGAACTCAAGTACAAGATAGACTTGTACGTATTTTAATAGGGTTTCTGCCGATGTCAGGTGTAATTTCAAGTGGATACATGATCAGACCCACAAGGTACGATGTCATTGCTCAGTGAAGAGAAAATGTGCCAGTCTCAGAACTTATGGGTCATGAACAAGACTCCTTTGCTGAATTGTAAGTAGACAAGGGTGTCTCCTTTGGCAAAAAAAGAGATGACTGGAAGAAGAAAGAGCTCACTGTATCACACGTTTCTGTGAATAAGTACTGCTGTCATTGCTGTCAGCAGATGCCTCGCTGTAACTCACTCCACTTCAAGAGGTGCAGGCAGAGATGCAAGGAAGCAGTAAGAGGAGGCGAACAACATAATGAGAAATCGTGACACCGTATTTCCATATGCTTCCTTTCTCCCCAACGTCTCTCATTTAACAGCTTCCTGAATCGCAGAGTGAACCATTGTGCGACAGAATCCACATATAATTGGCTTTCTGGAGAAACCACCGTGAAATGGATTGGCCTTCACTACTTTGATTCTTTCAAGAAGCGATATATATAGAACCTTGGGAACTGCCAATTTTCTAGAAAATGGGAAAAAACACTAAGAAACCATTTTGAATCAAGTTAAGATGGGTGGGAGTCACCTGTTAATTCCTTAGCATGAAAACAGTAACCCCACTGCAAAGGGCTCCTCAACCAGCATAGATGTTTCTACCACAGAGATAAAAAGGTAAAGGTAAAGGGACCCCTGACCATTAGGTCCAGTCCTGGCCGACTCTGGGGTTGCGGTGCTCATCTCGCTTTACTGGCCAAGGGAGCCGGCGTTTGTCCGCAGACAGCTTCTGGGTCATGTGGCCAGCATGACTAAGCTGCTTCTGGCGAACCAGAGCAGCGCACAGAAACACCGTTTACCTTTCCGCTGGAGCGGTACCTATTTACCTACTTGCACTTTGACGTGCTTTCGAACTGCTAGGTGGGCAGGAGCAGGGACTGAGCAACGGGAGCTCACCCCGTCGCGGGGATTCGAACCACTGACCTTCTGATCGGCGAGTCCTAGGCTCTGTGGTTTAACCCACAGCGCCACCTGCATCCCTAGCACAGAGATAGTGGCACATTATTTCAGCTTGGTTAAGGAGCTCTGCGTGGGTATGAAGTACAGCTTATGCCATTAACTATTAGTGTTGGTTATCTAGGGCAGGTGTGGGGAACCTCAGAGCCAATGGCCAACTGCAGCCCCCCACTTCCTTCTAACTGGACCTTGAGATTCTCCCTGGACCACACACTCCTACTTCATATCCTTCTTGAGTATTTTTGCAAGTGTGTAATGTGTGCTTTCTGTGCTCATGCTGCTTGGATGCCTAGATGGGAGGTGTGTGAATGTAGAAACTAGTCTACAAAAGTAAAATTCACATCTGCTGTTCTGCCACGTTTACCTTTGGAAAAAGATCAACCCCTATTACTTAGTCCTAAAGAAACCGATTATTGAACTGGGATAATATTTCCACAGCTTTACAATACAGTTTTAGAATATGAACACTAGACGTCTCTCTTTAAAGATTCCATTCAACTCCTAAGGAAAACAGGAAACCACTGGGGCTGGAAGATAGACACTTCAGGAAAAAGCAAGGGCATGTAAACTTGTTGAAACAATTTCATGTGTCTTATTGCAGTACATGACTCAAAAGTCAGGACTGATTTCCTTTCAGAGTTCAAGCTGAAAAAAGAAAAGGAAATACAAAAGACAAACACTTTGGTTTCGTGTGCCAGATTGCCTTCTCACTGATAGACTTGAGACTGACCCAGTTGGCAGCTGTGCTGGCTCTGCAAAGCATCTAAACTTGCAGAAGAGGCTGGCTAGGTTAATATATGGTGCAGGCAGCACGACCAGAAACATTTGGGTTGTGTTGACTTTTGAGATGAGAGGGAGCAGATAATGGAGCAGAGGCTGTTTTGAAAGGAAGTTGAGCAATGTTTGAGGTTGAATCCTAACAAGACAGAAGTACTGTTTTTGGGGGACAGGGGGCAGGCGGGTGTGGGGGACTTCCTGGTCCTGAATGGGGCAACTGTGCCCCTTAAGGACCAGGTGCGCAGCCTGGGAGTCATTTTGGACTCACAGCTGTCCATAGAGGCACAGGTCAATTCTGTGTCCAGGGCAGCTGTCTACCAGCTCCACCTGGTATGCAGGCTGAAACCCTACTTGCCCGCAGACTGTCTCGCCAGAGTGGTGCATGCTCTAGTTATCTCTCTCTTTGACTACTGCAACATGCTCTACATGGGTCTACCTTTGAAGGTGACCCAGAAACTACAATTAATCCAGAATGCAGCAGTTAAGACTGGTGACTGGGAGAGGCCACCGAGACCACATAACAACGGTCCTGAGAGATCTGCTTTTCCGAGCATAATTCAAAGTGTTGGTGCTGACCTTTAAAGCCCTAAACGGCCTCGACCCAGTATACCTGAAGAAGCGTCTCCACCCCTATCATTCAACCCGGACACTGAGGTCCAGCACCGAGGGCCTTCTGGCGGTTCCCTCACTGTGAGAAGTGAAGTTACAGGGAACCAGGCAGAGGGCCTTCTTGGTAGTGGCACCCGCCCTGTGGAACGCCCTCCTATCAGATGTCAAAGAAATAAACAGCTATCTGACATTTAGAAGACATCTGAAGGCAGTCCTGTTTAAGGAAGTTTCTAATGACTAATGTTTTAATGTATTTTTAATCTTTTGTTCGAAGCCGCCCAGAGCAGCTGGGGAAACCCAGCCAGATGGGCAGGGTATAAATAAATTATTATTATTATTATTATTATTATTATTATTATTATTATTATTATTACCAAATGTGAGCAGCAAGGAAAATGGAAAAAAGTGGTGCTTCACTTTACTGGATAGCAGCCACATCTGTATCACTATTTTACTACTACTATTCCTTCCAGCAGGCTTTCAGTCTAATCAACATGGTATAAAAAGAAAGAGGGAAGCAGATTCAGGCCTTCATTCTTAATGCTACTCTGAAGTTAGTGTGGAAGAAGCAATTCTGAAATCTCGAATGTAATCTGAGGCATATAATCATTCAAGAAATTTTAGTTATTTCTAGGCTTATATTTTAAACCTAGTTTACCCCTCATCTTGATGCATGGTGACCTCTCACTGAACTCAATGGGGCACTGCAGCCAAAGACTAAAATAATGCATTTATTATTAATATTATTATTCTAAAAAATGTATGTCCTCATAATTTAAATACTCCTAAGGGCAGCTGAACACCCGAAATAAATAAAATATACAATTTTATCAGTAAATATTTTACATATGAAAACAGAATCATCATGATAAAAAGGCAACTGTAAAGCTTTCCCTAACATCTGGATTTTGTTTTTATGTTCACTAAAATAAATGGTATTCACTAGCTTCATTAAGAGTATAATCAGGGTCTTTGGAGGGCAGTGAGCAATCCAACATGCTTAGGAGACTATTACAACTGCCACATCTATGTGGTTAAAACGTTTTAAGAGCCTGTAAGCAGAAAAGGAGGATCACATTCACCCAGTGCTATACCAGCTGCACTGGCTCCCAGTGGAGTACAGGATCAGGTTTAAGGTGCTGGTTTTAACCTTTAAAGCCCTATACAGCTTAGGACCCTTGTACCTACGGGACCGCCTCTCCTGGTATGTCCCACAGAGGAAGTTACGGTCTGCAAATAAAAACATCCTGAAGGTCCCAAGGCCACAGAGAGGTTAGGCTGGCCTCAACTAGAGCCAGGGCTTTTTCGGCTGCGGCTCTAATCTGGTGGAGCGCTCTGTCACAAGAGACTAGGGCCCTGTGGGACTTGACATCTTTCCGCAGGGCCTGCAAGATGGAGCTGTTCCACCAGGCCTTTGGCCAAGACACAGTCTGATCCCCTCTCTCCTTCTGTAATCTTCATAGAACTCTAACCCAATGGTTGCCACTAATTTGATTCTGAATTGATTCTAGAATGTATTTTAATTAATTGGCTGTACAATTTTAGGTACACTGTGCTATTTTTACCGGTTGTTACCTGCTCTGAGGGGACGCAGGTGGCGCTGTGGGTAAAAGCCTCAGCGCCTAGGGCTTACCGATCGAAAGGTCGGCGGTTCGAATCCCTGTGGCGGGGTGCGCTCCCGTCGTTCGGTCCCAGCGCCTGCCAACCTAGCAGTTCGAAAGCACCCCCGGGTGCAAGTAGATAAATAGGGACCGCTTACCAGCGGGAAGGTAAACGGCGTTTCCGTGTGCGGCTCTGGCTCTGGCCAGAGCAGCGATGTCACGCTGGCCACGTGACCCGGAAGTGTCTCCGGACAGCGCTGGCCCCTGGCCTCTTAAGTGAGATGGGCGCACAACCCCAGAGTCTGTCAAGACTGGCCCGTACCGGCAGGGGTACCTTTACCTTTACCTTATAAGGAAAACCAGACTATCCTTATGCACAACATAAAAAAAAGCTCTGTGGAAAAAAAACGATTTGTGATACTGCATTGCTGCTGGAATGCTTCTGTTCCATTTTCAAGCATCCGTGAGCTGGCACCGCAAGACAGTCTTATCTATCCTATGCATGTACAGTGGTGCCCCGCAAGACGAACGCCTCGCAAGACGAAAAGCCCACTAGACAAAAGGGTTTTCCGTTTTGGAGGCGCTTCGCAAAACGAATTTCCCTATGGGCTTGCTTCGCAAGACGAACAAACCGCTAGACGAAGAGAATCGCGGAACGGATTCTTTTCGTCTTGCGAGGCACCACTGTACAGTGGTACCTCAGGTTACAGACTCCGCTAACCCAGAAATATTACCTCAGGTTAAGAACTTTGCTTCAGTATGAGAACAAGAAATCGTGCTCCGGCGGTGCGGCGGCAGCTGGAGGCCCCATTAGCTAAAGTGGTGCTTCAGGTTAAGAACAGTTTCAGGTTAAGAACGGACCTCCAGAATGAATTAAGTTCTTAACCTGAGGTACCACTGTACATACCAAGCTTCAACCAGACGGTTCTCCAGTCAGTTTACAAGAAGATAGAAGCAACAATTTTAAAAAATCAGTATAAAAACAGACTAAAACAAGACCAAGTAGGTCCTGAATCACTGAGAAAAGACCCACCTGACTATCTCCTGAAGGTGCCATGGTGAGGCTAAATATTGATTTTCTGCCATCGGTGGCACAAAGTAGGCGTGATTGCAATTTGCTCTTACTCGTGTTTCTGCCAGCATGATATTTTCTGCCACTTGGATTCAAGCCATTTCCCTATCTGCTTCAATGCCCCCAGCTCTCTAGTAAATTAGGAGCAAGACTCTGTGCACTGTGTGGGGGGGGGGGGCACTTGCAAGTAATTGTGAAACAACTGGAATCATTTCTATATTCTACAGAGTAACTAGGGCTTTGATAGAGTGCCTGCCATGCTAGCTGGAAACTCCCCAAAGACCCTAAAGAATCTATCAGATTCCATCAACCTTCAGAGACAAACCATTTTAACTACCCAGGAAGAGCAGAAGCAGCTGCAAGCCTAAGTCTCACCAGGAAATGGTCTGACCATGACAACGGGGTCTAGAAAGATTTTCATACTTCCATTTCAACAGAACTGCAATACTGAAAGAAGACTCTTAGTACAGTGGTACCTTGGGTTAAGTACTTGATTTGTTCCGGAGGTCCGTTCTTTTTTTTTTTTTTATTTCATATTTATTAAGATTTTTGAATACAAATGCATAAATAAAAATTACTTATATCATAACATAATTTCGTCTCTTCTTTGGACTCCCTCTCATCTCCCGCACCCACTTACATCGTTGCAAAAGATTTTTTCCAAGCAAATTACCCACTTGTTTACAATATTTATCACCGCTCATTTAGATAAAATCTAACAATTCTCCAAAATAAATTTATATTTTCCTTATTTCTCACTTATCATCAAAATTGTTCTGGAGGTCCGTTCTTAACCTGAAACTGTTCTTAACCTGAAGCACCACTTTAGCTAATGGGGCCTCCTGCTGCTGCAGCACCACCAGAGCACGATTTCTGTTCTCATCCTGAAGCAAAGTTCTTAACCTGAGGTACTATTTCTGGGTTAGCGGAGTCTGTAACCTGAAGCGTATGTAACCTGAAGCGTATGTAACCCGAGGTACCACTGTACTACATACCTTATTGGCCTGAATGTAAGCCTCCCTCTCCCCCAAATTCCAATTGTGAAAAGTTAAAGTGCAACATATATTCGTAACTGTGGCATTCGTACGGAGCCCCCGGTCGTCTCACGGACTATTGACCCGTACACCACTAATCCGCTGCCACCAACCAGGTCCTCCCCGGTAAAATCACTTCAGTCTCAGTCAGGTTTTCAAGTTAATAAAGAAGAGTGTAACTTATTTCAGACACAAACAAACTTTAACGGCATTCCAAACGTTGTTACCCTTTACTTTCTTAGTCTTATTTTCCTCTCTCTATCTCTTCTACCTCCCCTCACTCAAGAACCCACTGCCCAGTCTCTCTATTTCCAACTGCCTGCCAACTGCTTCTCCAACTGCCTTTCCCAACCAGCCAACTCACTAAAACCAGCCAACTAACTCAAACCTTGGGGTAAGCCCTTTTATAATCAGGTAGGCTCCGCCTCTGGCTTTCCCATTGGTCTATATTTTTAACCCTTTCCCTCCCCCCGTTCAAACATTTTCAAAGGAACGGGCAAAGGCCACATCGACCTTACAGTATGCAGCCAGGAGCGCAGGGCAAACAGCGCCAGGAGCGGGGCAAAGTGGTGCCCGCCCCACATGCAGTCCCCCTTCCTCTCCCCCAAGGCCAGGAAGGGAGAGAGCAAGGAAGGGGGAAGGCTGCCAGCAAAGCAGTGCAACTCACACCCCACAGTATGCAGCCATGAGCAGCAAGGAATGGAGTGGCTTATATTCGGGAATTTTTTCTCTTCCCCCAACTCCAGTTTTAACAATGCAGCTTATATTCGGGTGGGGCTTATATTCGGGCCAATACAGTAATAACAAATGAGAAACAAGTGTACATTTATAAAATGACTGTTCAGAAAAGACCCTTATCTTTTATTTATTTAAACCACACACACACTACTACTACATCAGACAAGACATCCTTTACAGATTCTGAACGGAATCAAATCTTATCTCTCGAGTCTTAAAAAGCCTAATTCTAACAAGGTCAAACAGAGCAGAAAAGAGAAACATTTTTCTCTCCTAAAGCTGGACATGGATCATTTCACTTGGGTTAAAAAACAAAACCAATCATCTGCAGATTTTGTATCATGTTCTAAGAAACGAATATAGAAATTATTCTATTACTAAAATTCTTTGATGGTCAACTGTACCTAAAATCACAATTTACATCTTCAAAGAGAACAACAGTGTGATATAATAATAGTTTTTTATATGTTGTATGTGATGGGTGGCAGTACCATAGGAGGGGAAAGAAAATTGGAAGGATGATAAGCATACATTTATCTCTCCGTAAGAAGAGAAATACAGTGGTACCTTGGTTTATCAACTTAATCCGTTCTAGAAGTCCGTTCTTAAACCAAAGTGTTCTTAAACCAAGGGATGCTTTCCCATAGCAGCGGGGCACTCCAGGAAGTGGAACGTGTTCTACTTCGAAGGCAAAGTTCACAAACTAAAACACCTACTTCCGGGTTTGCAGCATTCTTAATCCAAGTTGCTCATAAACTAAGCTGTTCTTAAACCAAGGTACCACTGTACTCATATTTGGATAAATCATTCTGAGTACTCTAACTCCAAAATGTTTTTTTTAACTGCCTAGAGCGCACAAATTTCTCAGTTTGCCATAAGAGCCAAAACAGCATGAATTTAAGACAGTCAAAACTCATATTTATTAGCAGAATCCATAACTGAAGCAGAAATGTCCTGCCAAAAGGGACGGGTCCAGTGCTACTTACACTGGATATACAAAAACCTAAATGGGGAAACAGGTACCAGAGTTCTGGACACCTAACTTAGGGAAACTCAGCCTCAGAATATTGTACTAGAATATAGCCCCAATAATGCAAACAAAACCATTGCATATTCAACGTCTTTTGTCATATCGATTAAAGGCCAAAATAGCATCGGGGGGGGGGGCTCATATTTATAGGAACGGCAGCAGGTGTGGAGGAGGAATTTAACTCTTTCCTCCCCTGCTCTGGTCCTGAGGAAGCTGACATAAGCTCTAGGAAGAAATTCCCCCATTGCTGCCTTGGTTTGGACCTCACTACTTTGCTTGGGTTTCTTCTTCTTTATGCCATATATTTAGTAACGCATTGCATTAAAACAGTACGGCAAAAATGTCAGCTAGCTGTTCAACAGATAGGATAAGAAAAGAACACTTGGGAGAATCTGAGTTGTTGTACAAAAAGGGAACTGGAATGACAGTTGTCAGGGGTTACGCCAATAAATGCTTAATGAATGAATGAATGAATGAATGGTCAGGGGTAGATCCTGATTGCTCTTAATATGCTGTTGGCATCCATCTGTCAATGGAAGAGTGTGCCTTTGAGGGCGAGATCAAACCGTTGGGAGAGTTACAGCGCCTGCTGTGGCTGTAGAGACCAATACATGAGAGACATGTTTTACTACAGGTGGGACAGATGAGGGCATCTGGTTTTGGTGTAACAGGTGCTCCATGGGGTTTATTCTCTCTGCACTCCTCCCAGTGGGTTGAAATGACTATGCGTGTGTCTAGTTCAGGGGTCAGCAAACTTTTCCAGCAGGGAGCCGGTCCACTGTCCCTCAGACCTTGTGGGGGCGGGGCGGGCGGCTGGACTACTTTTTTTGGGGGAAATGAACGAATTCCTATGCCCTCAAAATATCCCAGAGCTTCATTTTAAATAAAAGCACACACTCTACTCGTGTAAAAACACCAGGCAGGCCCCACAAATAACCCAGAGGTGCATTTTAAATAAAAGGACACATTCTACTCATGTAAAAACATGCTGATTCCCGGACCGTCCGCGGGCTGGATTTAGAAGGCGATTGGGCCAAATCCAGCCCCCGGGCCTTAATTTGCCTACCCATGGTCTAGTTCAATCTTAAAAATAATCACCTAAAAGGGAAATATAAGGTAAAGGGACCCCTGACTGCCAACCTTCTGATTGGCAAGTCCTAGGCTCAGTGGTTTAACCCACAGTGCCACCTGCATCCCTTAAAAAAAAGGAAATAATTTCTACCCTATCACCCAAAGGGAGGAATTACTGGAGTCAGAAAGAGATTCCTCCTAGGAAAACTAAAAAAAACCCTTGACAATGCAGTTCCTAATCTGAGAATCACTCGGCAGCTCTCTGGGAGCTACTAATCATTTAAACAGTGAAATCAGATTTTCTGCATGGGCATGCTGCACATTGCAAACTCAAGAAGGTGGATGGCCTCCCTCTTTTGGAAAAAAAATGCACCCTTTTCATCTCAGCCATCTTCCTCCAAATCTCATCACAGTTGCAGAATAACATGATTGGGATTTTCCTTTCAGCCACATAAGGAACATTTACAGTAAAATGTCACTGACACACTGCAGCTATTCATCAAATAGAATATTTCACATTTTAAAGCTACTTCCTTTCTCCTGCTTACTCTTACCCCCAAAGCTTCTAACTGCAGGCAGAATACTCTAGACTAGAGATCACGGAATAGTGAACATACATCATTAATAGTCAGTGACACCCTCTAGCTATTGTAATAAGGAGGCTACCAGTGGACAGTTTGGGGCAGCCTGACCTAGTGGAGAAGCACTGCATTCTCCATAATGGATAAACCTCCCCTGTTGTGTGTGATGCTTTGAAATGTACAAAAAAGGTACAGATTCTTGTAGCAGAAGAGTTACATTTAACAAACAGTGAATTCTTGGCTCTCCTCTAGTCTCTTTGTGTGGTTATCTTATTTCATCGACAGAAGTGATTCCATAGATATCTCACGCAGAGACTAAATTGATACATTTTTGTTATTTAATATTTATAGAATGCATTTAGGTTGTCAAAAATAAGATTTATAATGAAATGCTAAAAAGTTCCCTCGCTGTAGCTTTCCTAATGTAATGATGCTGCAATAATAAATCTATATCCCTCCCTCCCTTATTACTCACAGTAAACAAAATGAACAAGAATTCATTTAAATAATCTATTTAAATCTGTACTGGTCAATCATTGGCTACCCTGAGAATATTTCTTTTACAAGCTTTGCCCTGAAGTATTAAAATCTAAGGCTGCTTACACATGACTGAAGTACTTGGGTTTTTTTTCTATGCAGCCCACACACTGTCTAGATCTATTGCATATTATTTGCTCCTGAAAGTACTTTTTGAGAAACTAGTTTCATTCCAAAAATAAAAGCTCATTGCAGATTGATTCCCTGTCCATTTGAAAACAGATGTAGGCAGATCTGGCAATAAGGGAGAGTATATCCACACCTGCCCAATACTGTTGCGGGTGAGTGTATACCAAGATCACAATCACTACTTACTTCTTCATTCCCCTGGGGCATATTTAGGGAGTAGGAAGAAGTGTGGATCTAATCTAATCAAGGGGATGATTTTCAAATGCCTATAAGGTAACCGCACCTACCCATATGGATGGTAGGATCTAGAATTAATCTATATTGAAAGCAGTTGAAGCAGAGCATGAACTACTTCAGTGTGAGAAAAACCACATTTTTGTGCTACAAACAGATTAGCAGGTACACAGGTTTTTGTGTGTGGGGTCTTTTTTGTCCTTTGGCTACGATAAAGATAGGAACAAGAGGAATGGAAATACTGCAGCTAATAAAGGGGGTATGACTTCTCTGAGCAGAGGGAGTTAACAGGATGACAAGAAAAAACAATATATACAGTTACAGGTAGGTAGCCGTGTTGGTCTGCCGTAGTCGAAACAAAATTTTAAAAATCCTTCCAGTAGCATCTTAGAGACCAACTAAGTTTGTTACTGGTATGAGCTTTCATGTGCATGTGGTATCTGAAGAAGTGTGCATGCACACGAAAGCTCATACCAATAACAAACTTAGTTGGTCTCTAAGGTGCTACTGGAAAGATTTTGTTTTGTTTTGTTTCAATATATACAGGTTTATATTTGATGCCGCCAAATGCATTGAAGGAACCTCATTAGCTGAGACTTAGCTCCACATATCTTTCCTTATTCAAATTTGGAGCAGTATTGCATTAAACTTTAAATTCCAGCTGAGGATAGGTTACCTAAGATATTTCGGTCTTAAGAACTTAAACTTTGTTCTCCCGCGTAGATTCCACGGGTAGCAAAAATGAGTCAACTGATGGTGTTTCGGTAGAACATTTTTGTGTAATGAAATTTTATGCTGCCAAAATAGAATTTGGGAATAAAATCCACAATACTTTTATTCAACAAGATCCATCACCCATACCAATTTCTAAGATGGTTCCTTAGTATTCATTGATAAAATTTTATCATGGCTATGAATCCTCTTTATTGGGCCTTTGTAAATTTCCCCTGTGGAAAGATTTCACTTTACTCAGCGTTCAGTAAGTGCTATCTACAGCCAAGACAAGCATTTCCATATTATTCCATTTAACCTTCACCACTGAATCTTTGGAGCAAGTGAGGATGTCCCTCATGACATTTTTCATTGCTCTGTTTCTAAACAGGTTCAGTTAAAGTTACTCAGCTACAGGTAAGATATACCCTTTGATAAAATAAAGACCAATTATAACACCTAATTGAAAACAACAGTAAAAACATTGTATGGGTAGATAGTATTGTCTTACTGCGGTTTTTTTATTATTATAGTTTGCTGTTGTTTATATTAACCCATTTTAAGGTAACAACTGCATTTTGTCATCTTAATAATAGTTTATGGGGGAAACGTAAAAACCTCTTTACATGAACTTCTCTAAGCAGCACTGCTTCTTCATTGTTTATCTTCACAAACTGGGAACCTCCTAGGCTGTCAGGGTTAACTTATTTTGACTGGAACACAATTGTGTGCCATAATGGACCAATCAAATGTATTTTGAAAAATTGTTTGTCAGAACATTTATACACAGTTTAATATATCCAACATGATGGTCATGGAACATGGTTTCGTCTATTTTTGGATAACCTGGATGTCATTTTGAAAAAGTTGACTCAACATTTCAAAAATGCACGTTTTTGGAGAACTGTTAAGACATTCTAACCAAATTTGGCACAATAGCCACTGAAGTTGAGGAGCTGGTTTTGGTCTGTGTTTGGAAACCATTGGGTGCCATTTTGAATCTAAACAGCAGCAATGCCAGACACTCCCTCCTAGTTAAAGTTAACACAATATGTGACCCTCCAAATTTCACTGGATTCCAACTCTAACAATTCCAGCTAGCATGGTCAATGGCCAGGGACATTAGGAACCAGTGTTTAATAACATCTGGAGTGCCGCAAAAGTTGCCTACTCCTGGTATATACAGTCCTCTATAATGTTGGTGTTTTTTATTTAATACGCCAGGTTTAAAATACCCAACCTTGACCATCTGAATTCAGTGTGCCCTTTTCTAGAAATATTGTAAGCTGCTGTATTATTGTAATAGAAAGGTGTAGTATATTTTATCTAATATAAAAAAGAATCCCAATGAAGTTGTAACAGGATAAAGAGCTGCAACATAACTTTACAAACACCAGTAGTCTGGCATAGTAATGCTACAAAACAATTAACAATTTTTCTTTTTTCCTGTTTAAACTATATAAAGTTTGAGGCAACTTCCTTGTCAACACTTCTTTAGGAGGACCTGATAGCTGACTACATTGCAAAATTATATTTCTAGTCATATAATATTATTTCCTGAGTTTCAGCTGCTAATTTAATAATGGACAAATGACACTCAAAGCCAGGATGAGAATCTTCTATTTTAACTCTGCTCAATTATAATTTTGGACTCAGACCAAATGCTGAAATTATCTCACATGCAATCATTATTAAGAGTGATTTGATTGTTTTTCATGTTGACTCTCATTCTATAAAGCAAGCCTGATTTCTAAAAGATCTAATGGGTAAGATAAAGCTAGGGATACCATATCTGTAACAGGGAAGCAATAGATATTAGTCCATAAGTGAAAACTAAAACTTTTGTCAGATTAGTGGGCTACCTGGTCCATTTTGATATTTGATACAGAAAAAAGGGGATATGATCTTAAAAAATGTATAGAAGTCTGCACAACATGATGTGCAGTGTCAGACGCATGATGCTTCTGAACGCCAATTGCATACAGCTGTTTATAAGCATCCTACAGGCCTCTGGTTGGTCACTGTTCCTGGACTAGGTGTTTCCTTGGTCTGATCTTTTAGTGCTCTTAAGTCCTTAACACGGCGGTTCTCAACCTGTGGGTCCCCAGATGTTGTTGGACTACAACTCCCATAGGGATGATGGGAGTTGTAGTCCAACAACATTTGGGGACCCACAGGTTGAGAACAGCTGCCTTAACAGAAACACAATGTGGATTTTGTTGATTGTGTAGGCACAATTCCAGTTATGAGAAGATTGCTTTGTAGAACATCCATGCACATTTATGAGATTAACTGTGCCTCTCTGCTGCCCATTCTAGAAGCCAAACCCCCATCACCAACATCACTGAAGCAAAGCTGACATACTCTGTCTCCCCCCCATCAGCTCACCTCTGAGCAGAGCTGTCCCAATACACTTTCCTGAACATCTAGAGACCCTAAATGACTGAGACCTAGAACAATTTGTCATGGAGATGACCAGAGGAATGGTGACCCTGGAATCTGGGGTGGCACCTAAAAGCCGGAGCAAGATATAAATGCTGTTGAATTGACTGTGAGGAGTTATCATAGTGCTATCAATTTCAATATATATTTAAATGGACAGTTGCTAATAAAAGCGAATACAAGTCACATTTCGATTCAAAAAGAAGAAACTTCTGGAGATTGATGAAAACCAAGTTGAAACACAAAGTCACAAGGGTCAAATATCTCCAAAATGCTTGGAAATTCTTTAAAACCACAATATTAGAAGCTTAGCTAGAATGTATACCGCAGATCAAGAAAAGCATCATTGAGATGAAGAGGATTCCTGTGTGGTTAATGAGCAGAGTCAAAGAAGCTATTAGAGGCAAGAAGGCTTCCTTTAGAAAACGAAAGCCTTGTTGAAACAGGAGAGCAAAAAAGGAACTCAAACTTTGGCAAAAGAAATGCAAGCAGACAATTAGGGATGTTAAAAAAAAAAAAGAATCTGAAGTGCACATTACCAAAAACAAAGAGCAAGAGGGGAAAATGTTTTAAATACAGTACTAGAAGGAGACAGGCTAGTGAAGTCGTTGGACCATTGGGGTCCACTTCAAAGCCAATATGTGCAATGTGCATGATACCAGATCAGTTCTCACCTGACCCACACAGCATTCCAGCAGGACACCAGAGTGATGGCCAATGCTGGAGCTAGCTTGGAGCTTTGAGCAGTGCTGATTCCAGGCCATGCTTCTGTTCAAGGATATTCATACATTCATTACATCAATATCACTGTTCAAGGATATTCATACATTCGTTACAGTTGTTGCCGTGGGAAGTGTAGCGAGAGCCCATAAAAATCTTGTATGAATGAATCCATTACATAGGTGTGCTCCTGCCTAATAATAATAATAATAATAATAATAATAATAATTTATTATTTCTACCCCGCCCATCTGGCTGGGTTTCCCCAGCCACTCTGGGCGGCTTCTACAGAAACCAAAAATACACTAATATGTCGTACATTAAAAACTTCCCTGAACAGGGCTGCCTTAAGATGTCTTCTGAATGTCAGGTAGTGGTTTCTCTCTTTGACATCTGATGGGAGGGCGTTCCACAGGGCGGGCACCACTACCGAGAAGGCCCTCTGCCTGGTTCCCTGTAGCTTTGCTTCTCGCAATGAGGGAACCGCCAGAAGGCCCTCAGTGCTGGACCGCAGCGTCCGGGCAGAATGATGGGGGTGGAGACGCTCCTCCAGGTATACAGGACCGAGGCCGTTTAGGGCTTTAAAGGTCAACACGAACACTTTGAATTGTGCTCGGAAACGTACTGGGAGCCAATGTAGGTCTTTCAATGTAGGTCTGTTATGTGGTCTTGGTGGCCGCCCCCAGTCACCAGTCTAGCTGCTGCATTCTGGATTAGTGCCTTCATGGCACTCAATAAAAAGGTAATTGAGTTGAATTAAATCATATACGTTTAATTGATTAAATAAGTGCTTGTGCTGATTTTCAGTATTTTTATCTGGAACTTACCACTCATGTTGATGCTTCTTACTACATAGGCTTGTTCAAATGACTTAAGTGATTTTATGCCATAAGAAATATAATATCATTGGCTGTTTTCACTCAGTGGGCCAAGCACAATTATATTTCTCCAGGAAAAAAGTTTTGTCAAGGTCAGCTAAGATATAACTAAATTTGACTAGGTAAGGGCAAAATTGTAAGCAGAATCTTTCTTCGGGCTATTCCATTACAACTCGGCAGAGCTGACTTTAGGGCTTTCCTGGGAGCTATACATCTAGATCAATCATGTACATCTTAATCTCAGCTGAGAAGAGTATGGCATCTCAGTGGTAAGGTCAACACAATCGCTGACATTTCTCTGCAGGATTAGAGAAGAACTTTGTTGTTCCTTCCTGATACCAGAGCGATGCAGTTTTAGACGAAATAAACTCCTCCAAACAGTCAACCCATGATAGGAAATGCTTTGCTTGAAAAGTGATGGTGTAAATTAGTCAGTTGCGAAGATACTGCTGAAAGAATTATAAAAATGATCTGCTCACTTACATACACCATAACATCTTATCTCCATAGCATGTAAAATGCTTTACAGTGTGTGAAGGACACCAGGAGAGCATGCAAGCCACTTAATTCCTCTCACTGATCTTAATCATCTGTGCTGGCATATCTGCCTACTATACAAAAACTGTATGCTGCATTCTTGTGTCAGTGACTAAGTGCAACAATTCAGTCCAGCCTAAATTCTTATTTATTGTTGCACCAAATCTTATGATTGCAGTGCAAGGTCATTTCTTCACAGTTGTTTTAAGCCTTAATTATTCAGATCACAAAAAAGGTATTATTCAGTGGATAGTAGCTGTGATTAAATGACTTCTCCCTTAACCAAACCGGTGTAATAACAGACAATACAAAATGTACTTCCATTATATTCCACAATCTCCCTGATTCTTAATTCTCCCTCCTCTACTAAATCCCTTGTGCTAAGCCATTTGGAAATGCAAAACAAAAGAGGGTATCTTTATTTATTTTGCTGATAGTGAGTAAAATTAAATTAGGATTAAAAATGGAGCAGTACTACTAAATGAATTGAAATGTATTTTCACTCATTTTCTGAAAGCAGTTAAGTTCACAAACGTGACTAAAATATTGGCAGAAAATTGTGTCTTTAAAAGCACAATTTACATTTTCTGTTTTTAAAGAAGGGGCCCACTAAGGCAGGCTTGAAATATCAAGAAATCAATGAAAAGTAATTAAGTTAAGTGCTCAATGACCTTGGAAAGACTCTGAAGGCAAACTAGGATGTGTAATAAATAAGGAAATATAAAGTAGCACAATATTACATTGTTTTAGCTTTCATGAAACATTTGGTATATTTAACTTAAGTAAAACTAATTTTAAAGTCTTTAATTAAAAAAAAAAGCAAAAATGATTTAGGCACTGAAAAATACCTGTGGTCAACTTCAGCGAAGAATATTTGATAAATGTACTTTTTATAACTATTAACATTTTTACTATCAATTCTTTGTTTTTTATTAGAACCTACACAATAATTTATATTACAATCATTTATACATAATAAATAAGAATCTAACAATCAAATCATCATTTAATATCATTCCTATGAGATGCTGACTTTTCTCAAGGCTCTTCCATACTTGCTCTTCATAGAAATTGCATACCCTGCTCTAATCTTCACTGCCTTTCTCCATTGTGGTCATGCCTTCTGGTCAACTTCCAGTCTTGATTGGCCACCTCCAGTGTTGGGCATGGCCAGGCATGCCAACTCTAGGTGGCAGAAGTAACACAAGTCCCCTCAATATTCCTTAGCAGGGGTTTCAGGACCCCCCCCCAATATCAAGGGGGCGGAGGCGGCCAAACAACTGAACCGAGCATGGTATAACATCAAAGGCAGGCTCCTTCTAAGTGTGCGAGAGTAGGAACTGTGGCCGTTGAAGCTGCATGGACTGGGCAAGGTCTCCCATTGACACACATGTGACATCACAGACATGTGCCCTACCAATCACTGGCCCAAGGCAGTGTCACTGGGCATGGCTAAAAGTTGCTCCCCTTCTCAGCAAGTCTGTGCAGATCAGGTGAAGACAGGTGGTTATTGTAGATCAGGTGAGGACAGGTGGTTATTGTCCTCTCTCCTCTCATTAAATCATTGATTTGATGACTGGGGAGGGGGAAATCTGCACCCCCCATTGTGGAGCTGGGCTCTGCCTAACCCAGTGCTATGTCCACCTTAATTTTTTGCTGCTGCTGTCAAAATTTGAGGTAACAACTAATTTAGAATTGCCTTGTTGGGTTTGACCAAGAGCCATTTAGTTTACTGTTCTGCTTCCTTCAGTGGCTAGTTAGATGCCCCTGGAAAGCTCCCACATAGGGCAGCTGGAGGAGGCCTTCTTTTGTTGTTTGTCCCCAGGAAGTGGGATATTACTTTAGACTCTTTGTAAATGGTGGCAAGGGGTGGCGCCATTACTTGAGATGATAGTATAATCATGATCTCTCAGCCTATCCTAAGTCACAGGGTGATTGTGAGCTTAAAATGAAAGAGACAGAATCACGAAGGACACACAGAGGAAGGTGGGATACAAATTTAATCAGTCCATCAATGCATTCCCTTAGTCAAAGTGGCTTAGAGGCAGGAGCTTATGAGAGTGGCAGATGAAGCGTTCACACACACAGAGGAACTCTCACACACATATACACATGACCCTGGGCCTATCTTGTGCCATTGCATAGACTCTACCACTGTAGCAGACCAACTCCTGTTAGGTAAAGTCCACAAAGCGAGTGGAAAGTACCTCCTGGTTATTCAAGTTATAGGCCTGAGCTGCCGAGTATGCACTGTGTGTGTGTGTGTGTGTGTTGCATGGTGGCAGACCCTTTTCTGACATTCTGAATATTCAACCAGTTGTTTCATGTAACACAATAGGGATTTCCCACCCCCTCAAACTGACTGTCTCAATGTGCTTTATAATTTTAACAGTCTCTGCCACCTTTCCCCCTTAGGTTAAAACAGCTAAATTTATCCAAACTGCTAAGTCTGCCCCAAAATATTGAGATTAATTTGAGAGCCATTCCACTGGTTTTAGCATAACTGTTATTGATTTATGCTCAGGTATATGAATTTGGCACAAAGTCAATAGTTCACAAATTTCACCAAATGAGCCAAAACAAAAAAAACAAACCCCTGTTCATTACCTTCCATCATTCACACATATTTTATGAAGAGGTAAGTCACTGCCAAATGGATAAAAAGATCATAAAATACAGTAGTAAGTAGCAAGGGGAAAGTTTCAACTGCAACTAATTATACTTAATAATTGAATCCCAAGTATGTACGGACCAAAAGTGTGGGAGTGGCTGGCCTGCCTTCCTCAGCCTCCATCCAAGAAATGCTTTAAGAATTAAACTACTGAAACTTGAAAAGCATATCCTTCTGAAGTTCTAGCCTCCTTATGATCTTTGACAAGATGCCTCTCTGGGAACTCATATGCACAGACTTTTGATTGAGCAATAGAGTAGGGGAAAGGAGGCATATATACCACCTCTGTTCCCTTTGCTATCGGCCAAGGTCTATCAAAAGGCAAACACATGACCACATCTGCTGAAGCCTCAAATAAACCCGCCAGCGCTGCAAGGGCATCTCCTTCTAACATTTCAAAAGAGAAACGTTTAGAGGTCTTTTCAGAACTTGTTTCAACAACTGATCATCTCAGTTTAACATTCCTTTGTCAGTTCCAAGCCTTTCATCACAACTTCCTGCAGGACCAACACCCAATGACCTCGAATAGGTAGGGTGCAATCCTGCAGTTGAAAGTCACACAAGCGCCTACCAAACCGCTAGAACAGCTCTAATGATCAGGGAGCGATGAACAGCAGGCTGCTGCTACCTGGCCAAGGGGAGAAACAGAAGTTCAGGTGTCAGGAGCAGAATCTTGATGGTGATTTTATTGTTTTTCCTTACTGGGGGTAACTTAAATGTGCCCGAGCTGTGTATTCTGGCACAACTCACAGCCCAACTGTGTAGCTGCCTCCCCAAGGAGCTGAAACAACATAGCTGTCTAAATGCCAGTTGTGCTAGGATGAAGCAGCAGAGGACAAAGCAGAAAACACTCTTCATTTTTGCAATTACTTCAGCTGCTCTGGCCACATGCTGGTGTCAAGAGATCGAAACTATGGGTAGGCAAACTAAGGCCTGAGGGCCGGATCCGGCCCAATCGCCTTCTAAATCTGGCCTGCAGACAGTCCGGGAATCCCCATGTTTTTACATGAGTAGAATGTGTCCTTTTATTTAAAATGCATCTCTGGGTTATTTGTGGGGCATAGGAATTTGTTCATTCCTCCCACCCCCCAAAAATGTAGTCTGGCTCATAGGAATTCGTTCATCCCCCCCCCCAAATGTAGCCCAGTCCCCCACAAGGTCTGAGGGACAGTAGACTGCCCCCCTGCTGAAAAGGTTTGCTGACCCCTGATCTAAACTGTAGGGCTGCAGCCAATGAGAATCTTACCTCACCAAACAGTAAGAAACAACTGAACAACTGTACAATTATAAAATGTTAATGAATTTAATACAGTATATATAGATGAAGTAACAAATAATGCTTGTAATGCTTGTCAAAACATAGATAATCACATATGAATTTACATCAGGTAGTCATAAATTTAGATTCCATATGTGACTGCCCTTTCAATGTTGTACTCCAAAAATTAGTGGCATGACTAAATCAATGGTATTTATTCTGGGTGTTAATTGTACCACTGGTCTTTTATTCCACAATCTAATATTGTGGATTTTGTTGCACAAGCAATAGTAATAGTAATAGTAATAATAATAATAATAATAATAATAATAGTTTTAACATAAAAAAATGATCCTTAAAAACTTCCCTAATCAGGGCTGCCCTGTTATGCTGAATGGTTATGCTGAATGTTTGTCCGTGGCTTATAAAACTGTCCATGCTCATACAAACACATATTAAAGAAAAAAAAACTTCTGTAGAAACTTGGTATGTCACACAAATCTGACAGATACTCAATTGTCAGTTAAAACCTGGAGCAGAAAACCTCATCAGAAATTTGTGAAAGTGGGTCTTTTCCTCATTCCATATCCATTCCACAACTCCCACTTTGATTTCTGTTTGATGCATTATTCACCGAATTGTTAATATGCAGAAGCAAAAATCAGTCCTACTGTATTCCCTCTACTCTAAACAAATCCAGGCAGAGCTATGCACCCAAGAAACAGCAAAAATTAAATGACCTAGATTCAACCAAAGTTTAGAAGGGAAATTGTTTTTTAAAACTCCTTTGATCCAAGTATTCAAGGAAAAAAGATAGGAAGAAAATGAAAAGATGAAAGTAAGCTAGTCATTGTCCTTGGAATTCATAACATGGTTGGCATATTATATTATCATTTTTAAGGGAATGTAGTGTGTGTGTGTGTGTGTGTGTGTGTGTGTGTGTGTGTGCAGGAACAAGATGGAATTTAGTCTTGTTTCTCCATTCCATTTTCTGTATGATAGATGTCCCAGTGGTACTGTATTACATTCTTTAGTTTAATAGTCAGGCTAAGATATAAAGAGCAGCATGTTTCTAGCATCATTTTCTTATTGAAACACATTTGGAGGAAGGATGGCTACAAGAAAAGGAAATGGTGTACATGCTACACCAAATCTGTCATTAGCATGAAAATTCTCTACCAATCAGTCTTATGTTGTGAATCATGAGGGAATATGCTAAGTGAAAGAAGACCCTCCAATTTCCTTTTCCCATCATTGATTTTCTGATTTATCATATTCACCTTCCTGATATCCTCATTTTAGAAGGGAAAGGTTCCGGTATTACTCTTATCGTCTCTACAGGTTTTATTTGCAGATGGCTACACTGTTCAGTATCAACTGCAGACAGCAAGGTTGGAAATGTGGGAACATCAGGACCAGGAGATTAATTTTATGTATGTATTTATTTTTAAAACCCTTGGCAAGACAATCACAAAGCATTTGAGATTTCTTGAAAATATAATTGTGTATAGTCTTCCTCAATGGAGCTACAATGACAGATACAATTAAGCTGGCCCAGGAAAACGTAAAATATATATATCTTCCAGTGACAGAGTTACCATTAAAAAAATGACACATTTGTTCAGTGTGCTTTTTTTGTCTGATGTAGACAATGCTTAAAGTATGCTTTAGGGTAGGGAAGATTTTGGAGTACATGACCTCCAGGCACCTTTCTACCCAGGATCTCAGTAAGCCTATTTTATTTTGGCATTTAGTTGAGAAGCTGATCTCCCCTACTGTAATCTCAGTTGACACAGAAATGAGTCAAGGAACTAAGCTATCACTGGGCAGAAATCATAAGTATTTTGGTTTCTGAGTCAGAGGCAAGATCAAATGATAAAAACAAACACGAAATTAAATGTTTTTAATTAACATCCATTTATAATTCAAACAATGGGCTGTTCTTTGGGTGTTGTACACTTTGTCCTGTTTGACCAATACAGTGGTACCTCAGGTTAAGTACTTAATTCGTTCTGCAGGTCCGTTCTTAACCTGAAACTGTTCTTAACCTGAAGCACCACTTTAGCTAATGGGGCCTCCTGCTGCCACCGTGCCGCCGGAGCACTATTTCTGTTCTCATCCTGAAGCAAAGTTCTTAACCTGAAGCACTATTTCTGGTTTAGCGGAGTCTGTAACCTAAAGCGTATGTAACCTGAGGTACCACTGTAATGAACATGAACATGCATAGGGAAGCTCTGGTAGAAAGGCAAATGTCTACTGCTATAAGCTTAACTATGCTCATTGGAAGAAGGTACCAAGTGCAACAAACAGACAGACAGACAGACAGACAGACAGACAGACAAACAAACAAGCAAATCAGAATTTTCAGCTCGGCTGAATGGCAACTCCAGTAGAGATCATCTAAGACTTCACCCCCTTATTTCAACTCTGGCAGTGATTGCTACAAATCATTCAGCGCTATGTGACAATAATGGACAATAACAACACAACAAAGGCTGTGTGTTCCCAAAATAAGATGGTTCTTCATTTTTATTGTTGTTGCAACATCTCCACATCTGTTTGCGTGCACATATTCTAATCATCATTCAGGCAAGTCTCTCTTTTAAGTGGGAGTCAGATCTGATTCTTGCAATCCCATTAATCACGAAGCAAAGCAAGCTGTTTAACTAATCAGGATTGGGGTCTTTACAAGTCCTTTAATTTAATGATTCAATTTCTGCACCATCATGGGCATGCTGGGCCCTTCCATCATTGTCACTTTCTGAGCAAGAGGAAGTGAAAAGTGTTTCATTTTTAATGACTACTTAATTAAAGGCAAGGGTATAACAGCACAGCAGTTTCTGTCACACCAAGTCACAGTGCCAGTGGTACCTTGGTTTAAAATCAAAGGACAAACTTGCTGCAATAGGAGTGGAGCAACAGACACCCCAACAGTTCAGGGCAATTGGTAATTATTCCTACTGGGTCAGAAGCAATGTTTTGAAAATAAAGACATATGCTTGGCTATCATCTAATCTATGAAAAAATTACAGACACAGAACTTTAAATTAAATTAGAGAAATGCATACCAGGGAATACTTCAAAACAATCACCAGCTATACGTCAAAACAAATGGAGTAGTATGTTTTGCTGTATACTTACAAGCTTAACTATTAATGACAAATTTTAGTTTTGTGTTATGTGTGTTACAAAATATGGAACTGGGGAGGGGGGGGCGGTGTCCAGGAACACCTTTTTCTCATCAACAGGAGCACAGGTCATTGTTCACAGACAATCCTATACCTCTGCTAGCCAAATGACTTCACTAAACTATAACTCCATGGAGAGCCTCAAGGTCCATAAATAGCAACACCCTAGTGGTCCCGAGCCCTAAGGAAGTTAGATTAGCTTCAACCAGAGCCAGGGCCTTTTCAACACTGGCTCCGGCCTGGTGGAACACTCTGCCTCATGAGACCAGGGCCCTGCAGGATCTGATTTCTTTCCGCAGGGCCTGTAAGACAGAGTTGTTCCGCCTGGCCTTTGGCTTGGAGCCAATTTGATTCCCTCCCCCTCTTTCTTTTTTCTTTCTCCTCCTGTGATGAGGCTGCATTTTAAAATTTTAATGTTTCAATATTTTAATGTTATTTTTTAATCTTGTTTTTAAGTTGTATTCATTCAACTTGTTTTTATTATTGCTTGTTAGCCGCCCTGAGCCTGGCCTTGGCTGGGGAGGGCGGGGTATAAATAAAAATTATTATTATTATTATTATTATTATTATTATTATTTACATTCTATTTCTCATTAGTCTTAGGCTCATTTTAAGAGAAACATCCATTGCATAGGGGGAAATGAAATGTGAAGGATAGTCAGGTGATTAGTACTTTCAAAGACAGGCATGGAGATCTGATTGGCCTTTTTGCTCAACCATCTGCTCAAAAACTTATCTGTATCCATGAACATTTTAAAAATGAAGGCTGCTATTTTCAGGATTCTAACAAGAGCTTTTGGACTGCAGGTCTGGTTGTATGTATGGTACACGGACTGTAAGATACTTTTCAGTGGACTTGATGAAGGACAAAAAAAGTGTGTGTGTGTGTGTGTGTGTGTGTGTTTTAAAACAGAAGTATCTTTTAACTCAAAAACTTGATCTCAACAAAGGTAGCACAATGTCTGTATGAGCAGTGTCAATTTCCCCCCCAAAGTAAGGAGTTCCCTGGGACTCTTCATTGGAGGAGCAAGTATGTCAATTTTAAAATTGTATGTAAGAAGCTAAGGTAAAACATCAGACCTGACATTGTGCAGCTGATAAGCTATCAAGCAAATTTACCCGATAAACACATTTCCCTGGTTTCACAGACGCAATACATTTCACCCACTTGCTCTGATAAGAAAGATGAAATGCTAAAATTGAGAAAATTTGCTCATCTCAATGGCAAAAGCTCATGACTGCATCAAAAGGTGTCAGGAGACTTTACAGAAGACCTGTTTGTAGTTCTCACAGATGAGGAGTAATTTTTTTAAAATAGAAAAAAAAGTCTACAAAAAGGGAAAGAAGAAACTATAAAGATAGTTTTTTAACAGACCTTTCGATCAGGCATAAAGATAACTAGACAAGTGTAGGCACCCTATTTTAAAATGCCTTTTGTGCTACTCATCTATTTCAAAGTGCCTGCGGAAATTCCAGAGGGAATTTCCTTTAATGGCGAACAAAACCAATCCCGCGCCAATGCTATTCCACTTAACAAGTCTGTGACTACCTTTACTTTGTGATGTATTTGAAGTTTATTATTTATGTCCTAGCTTCCCTTTGAAGGACTTTCATTTCCAAAGAACATCCCAATACTGCAATGAGTCTGCTTATCAAAGGAAGGCTAATTTGGATTTCAAATTTTCATCCCAGCACTTATTATAACTTCTTCCACTTTTATCCTACTTTGGCCAACCTAGTTTTCAAACTGAACCAGAAATTGTATTTGAAAGCCCTGATCCATGAGAGTAAAAGTAACGTGGAAAGGGAGGACAAACCTATGACGGAATTTGTACCCTTCACCTCCCCTGATGGTTTACAGAGGAGCCCTGCTCTTCTATGTGGGCTAACCGGTCTTGAAAGATCTACATTGGCACCCAGTACGTTTCCGAGCACAATTCAAAGTGTTGGTGCTGACCTTTAAAGCCCTAAACGGCTTTGGCCCAGTATACCTGAAGGAGCATCTCCATCCCATCGTTCTGCCCGGACACTGAGTTCCAGTGCCGAGGGCCTTCTGGCAGTTCCCTCGCTGCAAGAAGCCAAGTTACAGGGAAGCAGGCACAGGGCCTTCTTGGTAGTGGCACCCGCCCTGCGGAATGCCCTCCCACCAGATGTCAAAGAGAAAAACAACTACCAGACTTTTAGAAGACATCTGAAGGCAGCCCTGTTTAGAGAAGCTTTTAATGTTTAACAGACCACTGTATTTTAATCTTTTGTTGGAAGCTGCCCAGAGTGGCTGGGGAAACCCAGCCATATAGGCAGGGTATAAATAATAAATTATTATTATTATTATTATTATTATTACTAACCCATGACAAAGCTCCAAATTTCTTACTGGAACTGGAGAGTAAATCTGATTTAAATAAAGTAAATCAGACATACTTTCTTATAGAAGATATGGTGCTGTGACTGAGAGCTCAGAACTAGAGCAGAGTTTGGTGGTGCAGTGCAGCAGAATTCCACCATGGTGCTGAGCTGTAACCTCATTCTGATTGACTGTGAGTACAGCTAACCAGAGTTTGGTGGATGGGGGGGGGGAGAGGCAGCAGTTTAGAAGGGGAAAAGGGGAGCGCTGGGATTATTGGTGTTCAGCTTGTTAGGGGTATAGCTCATAAGCCTAAAGTACTCTGGGTGGTTTTTTTTTAATTATCTCCTCTTTTGTAATGACAGATCTGTAATGCACACATCACTTAACAGATTATACAAAGAAATTCATACTTTGAGGTAAAAATAGTATTTAGATTAATTAATTATTTCAGCAGTACAAAATGCTTAGCAGATTCAATCAGAGCTCACCATGCAGAGGGTGACACGATCCTATGCTAGGCCTACACATCCTTTATTCTCCCCATAAAAACATCATTAAGGCTGAATCAAAAGTCTTGTCAAAAGTGAAACATGTCTTTAATATTCCCTTAAACATTAATCATATCCATAGCCAGTGGGAATCATTTCCCCTTTGAACTGTTCTTTGAGAACAGAAGTACCAAAAGTGACTGCAATAACTAATTTTCCTAGAAGGCACTCACTAAATTATCTGTTCTGTTTCTGTCAATATCTCTTCTCTTCAGTTGTTGTACCTCCACCCCCCTCCTTACTCAATGCGTCCTGGCCTCCAGACTTAGGACATTGAGAATACCAAGCAACCACTAGGACTCCAGCATCAAAACAAACAGCACACTATTTCACTTTGCCAAACGTCTGGGTAAAAAAGACTCTGTTGTGATATATTAAAATCTAGAATGCAGGAATCCACCCAGATAAGTAATTGCATTACTAAACACAAGAAAGAGGCCACCCCAGTAGTGGAAGGAGGGGGGGGGCACTGACCTGATCTCCCAGTAGCAGTGTCACTGGGAGGGGGTTGGACTTGACGGCCCTTGTGGTCTCTTCCAACTCTATAATTCTATGATTCCTGGGAGGGAGAGTGGGAGAGGCAAAGTGGTGGGGAGGTTTGCAAACACACCAGTGTAGCCAACACAGCACCCTTGTCAGGATTCATCAATTACAGTGGTACGTCTGGTTGCGAATGGGATCCGTTCTGGAGGCCCGTTTGCAACATGAAAAGAGCGCAACCTGCAGCGGCACATCTGCGCACGCACGGGTTGCGATTTGCCACTTCTGCGCATGCATGTGATGTCATTTTGTGCTTCTGCGCATGTACGAGCGGCGAAACCCAAAAGTAACCCTTTCCGGTACTTCCGGGTCGCCGTGGGATGTAACCTGAAAGAATGTAACATGAAGTGGATGTAAAATGAGATATGACTGTACAGAGCTTTAGCAGACAGAACCATACAATGTCAGGGCTGCAAACTAGCCTATTGAGCTAATGTGGACTGTATGTGACCTGGGGTGCTGGAACCTCCAGGCACAGAAGAAACCACAGAAGTGTACAGGTGGAACCTCAGGTTATGTACCGTCCTCCTTACGAACGCTTCGGGTAACAAGCTCTGCTAACCCAGAAGTAGATGCTCCTAGCTGCGAGCTTTGCCCTGGGATATGAGCGGAAGTCGCGTGCTGGCAGCGCAGCAGGAGTGGGAGACCCCATTAGCAAAAGCGTGCCTCATGTTAAGAATAGTTTCAGCTTAAGAACGGACCTCTGGCACAAATTAAGTTCATAACCGGAGGTACCATTGTACAATACTGCCTCTGAATGGTAGTTGGGGAGGCAGCCTCTGCATTAACTAACCAGGTCAAGTAAAATAGGCTTCTGCCTTTGCCTGGTCAGCTGAGCAGTATTTTCTGCATGTTGGATTTCATGTGGTGGAGGAAGAAATATTTTCTTTTTTGTTGTATGAGAAAGAATAGGAAAAGGGGCCCATCTGCTGGGGATAATGTCAGACTGACTGGGAAAAACCACACCGAGAAGGATTTGGGTTGAAAACAACACCCCTGTTTTACAAACTGTGTGTTCACATTTCCTCATGCAACTAGAAGACTGGCTGTGCAGATGTTTTCCGTAACATCAAGTCCCTGTGTGTATTCAAGATACCATCTTGCTTATTTTGGCTGCTGTATCCTTTTCTGGAAGACATCTGGGACACAAGGCATATGTTGTATTTAAGAGTGAGGTGTCAGAACGCCAGGATGGTGGAGGCAGTTTTGGACAATAAGCTACAAAGCAGAGTGAATGACAGAGTGGCTTTCCATTAAAGTTAAAAGCCAGCAAGTTCATCTGTCTCTCCTCTGTGTCAAGCTGTGCAGAGACATGGACATTTACAGACACAAATCGGTCGCTCCTCCAGAAGTATTTGAAACCAAAATAACAAATGTGTATAATCTCCTTTGTATATGGGCCACCTCACAGCCACTATGCTGTCTTATTGGCATTATATGCTGCCAATCTTTTAGCCTTGATGTAATGTGCATTGGTGGGTGGCGCTGTGGTCTAAACCACTGAGCCTAGGGCTTACTGATCGGAAGGTTGGTGGTTCAAATCCCCACGACAGGGTGAGCTCCCGTTGCTCGGTCCCAGCTCTTGCCAACCTAGCAGTTCAAAAGCACATCAAAGTGCAAGTCGATAAATAGGTACCACTCCAGCGGAAAGGTAAATGGCGTTTCCATGCGCTGCTCTGGTTTCACCAGAAGCGGCTTAGTCATGCTGGCCACATGAACTGGAAAAACTGTCTGCGGACAAACGTCAGCTCCCTCGGCCTGTAAAGTGAGATGAGCACCGTAACCCCAGAGTCATTCGCGACTGGACTTAACTGTCAGGGGTCCTTTACCTTTACCTTTAACGTGCATTGGAAGCAACAGATACACCAGGCTGAACAGCTTTTACAACAGCTGCACTTCACCAATGACACTGAAGTACTGCAAACAAGCCTCTTCCTATCATAGAGGTCTGCAGAATTAGATGCCAGCTGTCTAAAGCCAACTTAATGAATGGTGCCGCAGTAGCTTTCGATTTCTACACATTAAAATGCTTTCTTAAGCTTGCTGCGCTCCCTAGCCTTCATCTGTTCTTCAGATTTATGTCAGCTGTACTTTGTCTTTTGGGGTTTATAAGGCCCCTTTACCAAGAAAGTTATTTTCTTAGCTTATTGTCTAACTAAACAGGCTTATTTTTACTCACATTTCAGGGTGCTCCAAATGTCTGTAATTACCATTATACCAGCTTAATGTTCTCTTACCCTTTAAATTGGTCCTCAAAGACATTCTGGATCTATAATTTCAGTGACTAACCTTTTCAGAAACAGTTGTATGTGTATATGTCTGCAGCTGCAAGGAGGAGATTGAGAACATTTGCTTTCAGCTAACTACAGTATCTTTTTATGACTGAAACAGGAAACAAGTTAGTTGTAACAATTGTTTATCCAAACAAGCCAGGATCACAAACCATAGGGTGAAGTTGGCTTGTTCACACAAACCATTGCTAATACAAACTACAGTCCTGGTTTAAACATGATGTTTGCCAGCATCCCAGATCATCAGCGATCTCCTCCAACAGCATATAGCACAGTCTGGCGAGTTTAACTTTCTCCATCCTCTTTCTCAACTACTCCTCTTGTGGGATGAGGGTGGCTCTGTGGTCTAAACCACTGAGCCTTGGGCTTGCCGATCGGAAGGTCAGTGGTTCGAATCCCCATGATGGGGTGAGTTCCCGTTGCTCGGTCCCAGCTCCTGCCAACCTAGCAGTTCAAAAGCACGTCAAAATGCAAGTAGATAAATAGTTACCGCTCCGGCGGGAAGGTAAACGGCATTTCTGTGTGCTGCTCTGGTTTCGCCAGAAACGGCTTAGTCATGCTGGCCACATGACCCGGAAAAACTGTCTGAGGACAAACGCCGGCTCCCTCGGCCAGTAAAGCGAGATGAGCGCCGCAACCCAAGACTCGTTTGCGACTGAACTTTACTGATAGGGGTCCTTTACCTTTACCTTACTCCTCTTGTGATACAAATGAAAGCAAGGAACTTACCGGTAACCTTATTTTTTACCTGTTCTAGAGAACTAGTGGAATACTTATTACTGTTATCAATGTAGTTGCCAAGTCTCAGTGTTTCCTTTAATTTTAATTTTGTTACGTTTATGGTTAAGACTACTGCAAAGTAAATAGACTGCAGATGGTTCTTTCTGCAGTTAAGCTGCCACTGCCAACAGTTAACTGATTTGAGAAACACAGTTGCTGCAGTTATATTAAAGGGTTGTCAGGTTTTTCTTCAACCCTATATATCTTCTGAGTCCCTGAGTCATTTACCACTCTTTGGGGAGCCCCTTTGACTTTCAGAGTCTCAAGCACCAACAGCCATACATGTTCTTTTGCCATTGAACTGGACATGGCTTTGTGGTAGGTATATTTAATATACCATGCTGCATGCATTCTGCTCTAGTATCTTTGCTCTATTGTTGTAAATTTCCCCCCTCTCAAATCTAATATGGACTTCAGTTTTTCTGATCCTGCCAGCTGGCCAAGTCGCTCTTTCTGAAATGATTTTCAGCATTTACCAAATGTCTCAGTTGTACTTCTATATTTCTAAAATTTGGTATCATTTCATCCAGTGGTCAGATATTTTGTTTATATATTTACAATGTGGGGGTGAATACTTCAATGGCCACTAATGATTTCTAATTTTGTGAAATTTGGTGGCATTACCATAGGCAGTATCTGTCTATTTAACTTCACAATGCAGTTTTTCTCTAGCTTTTCTCCTACACTTCCAGAATATACAGCCTCTACATTCTGCTGTGAGATTACAGTGCATATATAGGAGCTGAATGTAGTTAATATTTAATTACTCTTTGTCTGCATAATGCTACAGCTAAGTAACTCAAGTAATTCTTCCATTTTATTCCTCACAACCCAACTCACCCATAAATATTTTCCTCCCCCAAACTGGCACTCATTTCCTTGACACCTATGAAAACTGTGCCAGCTTTTTAGTATATTACTGCCTGCTTGTGTTTTGAATACAACCACTGCTTGTAACTGAAAATCAGTTCTATTCTTCACTGACTCCAAAATCAACAGAACATATAATTGCTATGGGGTGGCAGTATACCTCATAGCAATTATATTTTCTGTTTCTTTTTCATGTTAAGTTCCATATTCACTTACAATCTACAGCAAAGCCTATTTAGAACATGTAGAAGGTAAACTATACCTAATTTAGATTTGCTAAACAAAACAATCCCCCCCCCACAACAACTGCTTTCAACAAGCTAAATTATATTTTACCTCAAAGAAAAAAAGGTCTCAGGACTGATTAAAGTTGACAAGAAAAGACACAGTATTAGCACTTTGTACAAAAAAGAAGTTATTTCCTTGTGCAAAAAAGAACAATCCAAATGATAAGAACACTGGAGCAACTCCCTATAAGGAAATACAGAAAACTAAGTGTATGGGACGTGGGACGCAGGTGGCGCTGTGGGTTAAACCACAGAGCCTAGGACTTGCCGATCAGAAGGTCGGCGGTTCGAATCCCCGCAACGGGGTGAGCTCCTGTTGCTCGGTCCCTGCTCCTGCCAACCTAGCAGTTTGAAAGCATGTCAAAGTGCAAGTAGATAAATAGGTACTGCTCCGTCGGGAAGGTAAACGGTGTTTCCGTGCGCTGCTCTGGTTCGCCAGAAGCGGCTTAGTCATGCTGGCCACATGACCCGGAAGCTGTACGCCGGCTCCCTCGGTCAATAAAGTGAGATGAGCGCCGCAACCCCAGAGTCGGCCACGACTGGACCTAATGGTCAGGGGTCCCTTTACCTTTTTAAGTGTATGGTACAGGGACAGTCTTTTTAGAACCTGGCATCATCTAATGAAGCTGGAGGGTCGCAGAATCATTAGAACACAAAAAGATCCCTGCTGGGTCAGGCCAAAGGCCCATGTAGATCATTTTGCAAAAGCCCACCAGCAGAACCTGACTGCAACAGGTTCCACACCTGCAAGTCCCAGCAACTGGGATTCAGAGAGATGCTGCCTCTAACACTTGACGCATTGCATACCCAAAATGGCTAGTAGCCAATGACAGCCTTATCCTCTATGACAGACAAAAGGAACAATTTATTCCTTGAAACAAAGTTAAAACATGAGATGTGGTGATGGCCACCAACCTGGATAGCTTTAAAGGAGTTTGGACAAATTCAAGGAGAGGACAATGGCTTCTAGTCATAATGCCTCTACGCTACTTCCACTAATGGAAAAGCAGTGTGCTTCTGTATACCAGCTGTTGTGGGCACAGCTGTGGAAGAGGGAAGTTGTTTTCTGGGTTTCCCAAATGCCACCACAGTGAGAATGGGCACTGGACTAGATGGGACTTTTGTTCTGATCTAGCGCAAAGTTCTGCATAACTTTCCTAAAACATTTCCAGCTCTCAATCATCTTCATCATATTTTTTCCCTTCCGTTTTATCTGATACTTTATAGTAGCTCTATCTGAAAGCTGAAGCGAGGAAGGAGATGGCTACTTTGTTCTTTAATGTTCTTGTTTCATAGCAAACCTTGAGACTCCGTGAAGTTTCTGCATTTCTCTGTACAGTGGTACCTCGGGTTATGTACTTAATTCCGGAGGTCTGTACTTAACCTGAAACTGTTCTTAACCTGAAGCACCACTTTAACTAATGGGGCCTCCTGCTGCTGCCGCACAGCTGGAGCACGATTTCTGTTCTCCTCCTGAAGCAGGTTCTTAACCTGAAGCACTTTTTCTGGGTTAATGGAGTCTGTAACCTGAAGCGTATGTAACCCGAGGTACCACTGTATTGGAGAAACCGTAAGCTCTAATGCACCCGTTTGGTGCTGATAGGTTCTGAGTGTTCTCTCACAGTGTTCTGCTAAGAATAAAAATGACAACTACTACAGAACAAGACTACACTGAAAAGTGCTAGACAGACAATAAAATGTGCCGTTCCTTTCAGACATGGAAGTGCTTCCGTGCGTCATGCCATGTCTTAAAATCATAATGTGTGTGTGTGTGTGTGGGGGGGATTTCCTAAGACATGCAATAATGAGGAAGGTCCACAAAGTAGCATTCGAAATTATGACAGCTATATGCACATGAAAAAAAAAGAGGTGGATGATTACACTACAAAGAAAGGCTTGCCTTTTGTTAAGAAGAATCTCTTCCTTTGGAGAGAGGAGTGGGACACCTTCTGTCAAATGCTTTAAAAGAAGAAATGCTGGTAATCAAAACCAAGGCATGATATCCCCAAGACATTTTATTCAGAGGAGTGCTAGGCAGCCAGACCTATCTTTCATTCCCTATCTTTCATTCCCTTTCTCATCCTGCTCTTACTTTCATTGCAGAATTTATTGGATGAAGTAGATGGGATGTCACTACAACTTCCCATCACAGATTTCCCCCCTTTTCCTGCTGCTGTGGCTGCCAGCAGTGAGTTAGTAGCAGAGACTAAGGGCCAGATCCTGTGCCATTCGGCTAACTGCCGATGAAGCTGCTTTGATTTACACCAGCCAGGCATCTATTGTTTACAAAATGTCACGCTCCTGACCTGCATTAACAACGGCGTCTCAGAAAAATTATGCATGTTTTAAGTTAGGATGATATTCATGGATGCAAAACCTCTATTACATTTGCCAGACAGGTGTGTATTGAGGGGGGGGGGCTACATATAAAATCCCAAGGATGGATAATAATAATAATATCCTGCCATTTATAGTTAAGCGGGCATGTTAAAAATCAGAGGTGGTGGAGGGAAGAGAAACAGAGAAGGAAACCAAATGGGGAATTCAAATACCTACATCTTACTGTTATAGGCATTCAGGCCATTCTTTTTCTTTGCAGGTTTTTGTAAAATCCACACAGAACCTCATTTCAAGTCAGCCTGAATATCTACTTCACACACACACCTATTTTTGGCCCCAGTGATAGGCACTACACCATATCTGTCACTCTGCAGTGTCAAAACATTTCTTTCTCTCCTCCTACATATATGCCCTCATTATTTTCTCTCTTACACAAGTTCCTCAGCTGCCTTCTAGTTGAAGAAGCCCCCCTAAGAAATACAGTTACAGTTTGCAGGGACGTTCTACCCTTAATATCTTGAATCATCCAGATAAAGGCTTCCTTGAATTTCATTGGCAGTGCCTATGTTAAAATAGTTAAGCCTTGTATCATAACTACAAGGCGTTGTCCAAACGTTACATCAAATTGTTGTTGAAATGAGGAAATAAGCTCTTTTATATTGCTTCTCCCTTATATACTGCTCCTAGTATCCCATTTTACATTTACCAACTGATGCTCAACATCTGCAAGTATGAAACTAAAAATTTGACTATTGATATTTGGCTCCACGATTAGGACATATGCATATTTCATATTTTCTCAGGAATAGTATTTTAGTATCTATAATTCAGGTGGGGAAAAACAAGTATGGCTTGGGGAATGGAATGCCAATGATCAGGATCCTAAAAGGCCCTTGAGTTTTCTTGAGTGCCAACATTTATATGTACAGTTATGTACAACAAATATGTACAATTTTTTTTAAAAAACCCCCTCTGAAAAATGAATTATTTCATGATCTTCCCAAGACTGCCAATGAGATGTAGAAGCTTGGTAGTTAAGTGTGTAAACTACTCTGAATTAAATGTTGCGCTTTCCAAGTCCAGCAGTGGCATTTGTGGCTTCAACATGTTTCATTAGAAGCCTCCATCCAGTTTTGTGTGAATGTTATAGACATATGAAAGGGGGTCAAAGCGTTTTGTGAAGTTAAGATACTCAGCATTCCATATGAAGTATGCAATTCCACACCAATAACACAAAATGAGAAGGTCACAACACAAACTTTTACAGGTTTCTGCCCACAGCAATTCCTGTTGCAGACACAGAATGTTAGTTTTACAGAGTCTGACAAGTGCCATTGTTCGGAAAGGTTTTGTAGAGATTTGCCAAAGAAAGATATAGCAATTTCCTTCCTTTCCTTATCACTACACAACATTGCAAACCACTTCATTGCATTGTTCAGTGTCTCCCGATTCAAGGTTGTTGTTTTTTTAAAAAAATAAAATAAAATAAAATAAGAAGATTGACTCATGATAAGCAGAAAGAAGGGGAAGATTTTCTAAGGTGGTAGTGTAAGGGGAACTGGTTTGGGCAACTGAGAGGCAAATTATTAATTATTTAATAAATAAATATGATAAATAGAAATATTTTTGCTGAGTCAATTTTAATCTCATATTTCATTGCTCTTGTGATTTATGTAAGTAAGAATTAGTCTAACAATGCAATCTTAAAAACAATACAACAAGAGATTAACTGATGTTGAGGTACTCACACACATTTAAATCTGCCATTACGTACTGGTAAAGTAGTATGATAACTTTTAATAGATCTCCAAACTGTATATGTATCTCTCTAAAGAATACTGATCTATTTAGTAAAAGGATACGATATTTTCTGGAATGCCTTAGTTGAAATGCACAACCTACCTACAAAGGGTAGCAGTTTGGATTCAGTCTGGATCCAGTTTAAAAGTGAAGCCCTAAACATGCCTATTGAAAGTCCTATTGAATTCAATGGGGCTTATTCCCAGATAAGTGGATTTAGGATGACCACCAGTTTCAATTGAAATCAAGGGATATCCATTCAACTAATGTAGCCTAGATCACCCCAATGTTTTCAGAAAGTGGTGAGTTCTGGAATCATGTAGGTGTCACTTTCTAAACTGTTATACATTATTTACTTTGGAGTTAAAATCTGTTACTATCCTTGTTATATATTGGTAGTTGCTCCTGCTCTATTATTGCTTATAAGTAGGGATGAAAAGATTTGTTAATGTTGGTTCTTTCCATATCTCGTTTTTCCAATCTTAATTTGTTCTTCAGTTTTCTACAAGCTCAAGGCTCAGTGGTTTAGATCACAGCACAACCTGTGTCCCCTTTCATAAGATTTGGGTAAGTGCAAATTTCAAAGGATGGTTGTGATTTGGTTCCATCGTGTTTTCGAAAGTGAGAATTTGATAAATTCAGGTTTAAATTGGAACTGAATCTGATTTCTCCTCTATTCCTAATTGTAACTGATAAATGCTTTGAGAGAAATAAGGATGCAGAGATTATAAATGGCATATGACCTGCAATTCACGGGCAGCTGCTTAGTCACAAGAGTAATGTATCTTTGAGAGGTTAGAAAACGCCTCTTTGAGAGGTTAGAAAACAAAACAGCATTTGGGGTTGTTGTTTTTAACAATACATTTCAGTTAGTCTCATGACTTTGGGGGAAATCCTGCTGCTGCTGAAGTAAATGCTCAGCTACAACATGATTTTGTAGGAAACAGCTCTGCAGGCTCAGGTTTAAAACTAACCTGGTCTTGTGATCTTTGTCTCCAGCAGCTTAGTGTTAATGGACTAGAACACTAAAACTCCAGCTAGTGATAGGTTGTAAAATATCCTTAAAGACTTCTGTTTAGACCCATCTCTTAGAAGGGATTTTATTACAAAACAGATTATTTCCCAAGGAGAGCAATCTTAATTATCATATGAGAGCACAGTTGGTTAATATTCATTAGTATGTTGTGAAAAGAGGTGAATAAATCAAGGGACACATTTATAGACAGAAAGACAGTTTTGATGACACTATTGAGAACTGTAGGCACTTTGAACCATCATGGCTGAAGTTGAATGCAGGGAGCAGTGGACCAACCTGATCTGATGGATGTTTCCTCTCAAACATGCATTTGAATTGGAACAAAATTCCCTATTGGATTATGCGAGAGAGAGAGAGAGAGAGAAGGCGTTGAAGGTCCTCAAACCCAAAAAGTCATTTGAATAGAGCAAAGCCTCAAACCAAATAAATATCCAGAACCCTATTTAGATGCATGCATAAGGATGATGGAGAGATGCCAAATAACAGCAATGGGGATAGGTGGAAATTAGAATTTTGGAAGTATTTAATGGTAAGCATATGTGGCCATTCTGGAAATATTTCTGCACAGAAGTTATTTGCATTTCTTTAAATTGCATAAACATTACCATTTATTGACTTTCTGGTTTAATTGGCAAAGAAAGTGGAATAATGAGATGATTTTAAAGGCTTGATTCTAAATTTATACTTGGTAGTAAGTCTCACAGGGTAGGACCAATAAATATGCTTTAGACTGCAGCCATAAGAGATTAATGCTTTTGATACGCTTTTCCTTCTGTTTGCTCCCAGTTGATATGAGGCAGTAGCCAACAGCATTCTACTTTATAGCAGTATGTCATTTTGGCCTTGTAAAAGCTCCCCTATGCCCCATATTCAATCAGAAAACAAATCCACAATTGAAAGACGTTTTTTATTCATGTCCAATGACAATTGATAAAGATTCTCTGCTACTACAAAGTGATTTTGTGCTAATATCAGACAACTTAAGCATGATACAGAATATCGCACAATATCCTTCTAATGTGCAAGTTACCACATGCCTTTTAGAAGTCTCATAAATCATACGCAAATTATAGAACAGATGAAAGCAAGAAAAAGCTTTTATTTACCCCTGATATTTCAGGCTGAGATTGCAAAGCTGCTAACTTTACAATGTTTATATGGTTGTTCCTGCCATTTAAACAATTTATTTTAAGATTTACTTGTGATCGTCCAAAATCTGATGGTAGGCAATATTCCTAACCAAACGTTGCTTAGTAGTTTTCAACTGTTTGGATTTAACGTACCCAGCAATCTTGTGCTAATTCTGGGGAACATATGAACACTGAAAATAGTAGGAGGCACTTGGATGTTCCAAAGGGCTTGTTAATGGCTTTTCATCCTGATGTACAAACTATGGCTACATTAGATGGGCATTAACTTGTGAATACACACTGCTAGTAATAACCCCCAAGAGAGTACGAATCATTATATTTTAAAGCTATTTGATGATGTATTCCTTCCTGTGTGATTCCATTTCACCCCAGTACCCCATTAATACATTCAGAATGTTAAATGTGGGTGGGGGTTGCAGCAAAGTTGAAAGCAACAGACATACTCCTGCTAAAGTGTTTTTTTCCCTTAAGCTTTCTGATTTCATTCAAGCATGTGCCTAACTCCCCCACTGAAATCAGTGAAATTAAAGGTGCTTAATTTTGATTGGATTGCATCCTACCTTTGCAACACCAAGTAAAGATAAGGGAGAGCAGAATGGCTGTGATCTGCTACAGGAAACATACTATACAGTACTATTTTACACTGAATAGTGCATTGAAACACAACTAGATTACGGAAATTATATGCAGGGTATGTTTGAAGAATGAGACAAGAGTTATTGTCAGAGCAACTGCAAAAAAATGACCAGGAAGGGATCTGCAAATTCTGTAAAACATTTTGCTAGCAAGGGCTAACAGGTACATTATCATAGTACCTGAGGGCATAGAATCAGCCAGTCATGTACCACTGTAAGTTTCTAGCTCCAATGTTTAGATGCAAAAACAATGCCCAGGCATGGGTGGCTACATATATGTTATGACAAGCTTGACTTGTCAGTCTCCTGATACCATTGCTTGAGTAATAAGGACCCGTCTTATGCATCTGACTAAGTTGTTTTAAACTGTTTTTTTAAATATTGTGCTTTAATTGTTGCAACTGGGACCTTAGAGTGGAGGGGTGGGCAAATAATAATAATAATTAGTAATAATAACAATAACATTTTGTTGGCACAACAGTTTATATACCCCACCCTAAACATTTATTTTTCAGATCAACAATCTTTAGTTATGCTTAAAAGGAGATAAAACCCTGCTCAGCTGAAGCAGTACAGTGCAGGAGGCCTGAAAATAAACACCAACTGGAGAGACAGTAGAAAATACATCAGCTGCATATAATTGGATTGTATATTTATGATGGTAATTCCTTTCCGTTTACTCCAAGGTCATCCAAAGGTTGAACAACTGAATGACTTATTATACTCAAGACGTTTCTTATTGGTTAACATTTCCAAAACTCAAGAGACAGCAATTAAGGATAGGTAGGATGCAATTGCTGAGATCTACCACAATCTAGAGACCCAACCCTACTATTCTTGGTTCTGAAGGTGCAGGTAGGCCAAATGCACCAACACAATCTGTTTTTCATTTACAGTTTATGTTATCATTAATATATCTCTTCGAATGTGTGACAACTTCAATAAGATATTTTGCTACGTCACAAAGTCGAAGCACTGGAAGCAGATGAGGCCTTTAGAAATATGAGTTGGGGGGAACCCACAGATCCCAAAGCTGACCCTCGTTTTACTCCAAGGAAGCTTGCTCTGTGCCCCCCAAAACAGAGGATTCACACTCTTCAGTTAGGTAACCAGAATTCACACCTCCATTATTTCTCTACCCTCATAATTGCATTCATTCCCATTTGCTCTCAATGAATGAATGGGTGAATAGGCAGGCGCTGAATAGGCAGGATATGCTATTTAGGTGCTCAGACTTCTATTCAGGTAACAGCCTTCTTCTTTGTGAGATTGTACCGATAGTTGTCCCAGATGCTGTACAGTCTGACCTTGCCCTAGCCACCTGAACATGCTGTGCACTATTCACTGTAGGCTTCTGATCCCTGTTCAATCTTCTCCAAGCTCTGTGTAGGCAAATACTCTGGCTGCAACAAGGAAAATTGGGGAAGCAGCCATTTCTGGCAATAATTTTATAATAATCTATTTCAGGGATGGAGACCAATGAATCATCTAGCTGTTGCCATCCCTATCTCTGCTACAGATGAATAGATGCTGACTACGGTGGATGGGAATTGGAGTCCAACAACATATAGAGGAGCACAGATTCCCCATCCTTGATCTACTGCCTCCTGTGCAAGCCTTCTATTTAGCATGAGAGATATACAGAAAACAACACTTTCTCTTGATTAGAAATACAGTTCACAATCCATATCTTTGAGCATGTCTGACACTTCTTATGGGGGTTGACAGACAGACAAGGGGCTGAAAAAACACAGGACTAATTCAGAATAATTTTTTCCCCCTTGAAAAGCAGCAACAATGGAAAATTATTGACCTTTCTTGATTAGATAACGCTTATGTTGGAGCCGAGGGCTAAATGAGCAGGAAAAGTACACAGGCTGCATATAACATTTATAACTAGTCATACAGCACTTTCTCAACATGGATGGAAGACTTAAGTTTCCCTAGCTCGAATACTATGATGTATTATTTCTGCGTTCCTGCAGCTGTCTTGGTAAATTAGAGCCCACAGACTAGAGGTTAAAAATCCAGCGAGGAGTCTGGACTAGAATGAGATTCATGGAATGCAGGATTCAGTGAAGATTAGAATTCTTGAAAGCAAGGGAGGTTGGTGGTAGAATTTTCAGGACCCCGGACAGAGCTCAGCTTCAGGGCTCAACACTTTCGTTCTCAAGTGATCCATTTTATGTTCCCAGAGACTGGCTACACACTTTTCAGGTTCTACTTCCCTGCTGAGGTCAGAGCCTTCCCAACCTAGAGCCTAGCATTCTGTCAACTTTCCACAAGCAGCCACCTTGCCTACATTGTCACACTAGCACTGCAGAGTGCAATAGGTCCTTGGCAGGGAGTATGCTGGCTCTTTGATAGTAATGGGCTCAAGCACTGCAGTTTCTAGGGACCTAGGAGTGGAGGTCGTAGCGATATCTAGTTCTTAAACCCTATGTCTCCTCGGTCAGCAACAATGGCACCTCAGTCTATGTGTCTGGGTCACTGCTGATCTTGGGATCGTGACAGAAGCCAAGAGGCAGCTTTTACAGCTTCTCTTCCTGACATCATATGGAATCCACACAGGGAAAGTCATAGTAATTTTATTGTCCCAAACCTTGTTGCAGTCTAGAGAAATGTGTTTCGATAGAGTACAAGCTTAATCAAATCAGTCCCGAATTTCTAGCTGAGGCAAGTGTTTCGTGACTGTTTTTGCTCATGGCAGCAGGAACAATTAAATGGGATGCAATGGCATCTATGATTATTAAGAGGCAAACTGGCAGAGGAAGAAAGGCTTATTTCTAGCTTCCTCTCCTCAATTTCTGCTTTAAAGGTAACATACTTGCAGTGCACCAGAGTTATTAAATGGACCAAAGCAATGACAACATCAGTCAAGGACAAAGCTAAGAGAGAGTGTTCTCAGTGTCTTCATGCCATGGAAACAACCACCTTTTCCCACATTCCTAACTAATGGCTTCTCTGTCAAGCCAATATTGATGAAAAGGGAATATTTTTCTATGTTTTACACAGACTGATATTAGTCTCTCACTAAGATTGCTTGGATTAGGGATGGAGCAGAACGGCATTCAGTCTGATTTGAAGCATTCATTCTATTCCCAGTGGTGTTGCTGGTTTGCTTCCCAGTATTTGGAAGTTTGTTAAGTCTTTTCTGACCTGGACCAATCTGTACAAACTAATAATGACAATAAAATGATGCCCAGAACATAGTATTATTTTCTTTGCATATGAAGGCAAAAACCTGCTGCTTCTAAAACAAGGATAAATAAAAGCTCCTCTGCCATTATATCATTTGGTGGTATATAGCTCACAAATATCTCAGGGAGAAGGAGAGACCACTCTCTCCAAGATCTCAGTCCCATTTAGCATGCAGCTCGAAGGGCTAACTCTGCAGTGACATTTCAATCACCAACACTATTTTTTCTCTGAGACTGAAGCCCATTAGTGTTCTAAACTGGAGTACTTCCCAATGCTCGGTTGAAGCAAGCACTTTGCTGACAGTTAGGGGCATAATAAATCTTACCACAAAACTCAGGCTGATATTCTCTTAGATGATTAAATAGTTAGGGCCCAGGGAAAAAAACGACACAATTCAAGGGTTGCTTTTAACCCAGCTAACACATAAAAAATGAAAAGTGGCAGTATATCGCATACCTCCCCCTTCTTTCCATCCCCACTCCCCAAGAAGAATATGAAGTGCTGTCCCCATATTATAGCCTAATGCATAATTCAAAAAGCCAACTGTATTTAGGAGCAGACAGGCAGCTTCGCCTACCTTCAGAATGTCAAACAGCATATGTCTGATCTGAAGGCTTTTGAGTCACGTTTGTCTAGCACTGTTTGGAAAAATAAATGAAGCACAAATCCTGCAATACAGATTTATTCATTTTTATATCCCACCCTTCTTCCCAAACAGGATCACATGATGGCTAACATAAAACACTACACTAATCTTGAAAAAATAAAAATAAAACATGCTCAAAAACAACAGGAAAAAATACCCCCATAGCATCAATCTCTCCTCAAAAGACTGGGCAAATGGGTGAGTTTTCACATTGCACCTGAACATAGCTGGAGTGGGAAACTACCTGATTTTACCTGGGAGGGAGTTCCATAGGCAGAATCTCTCCCAATGATTCCAAAGTCTGGGTCAGAAGGTACTGAAAAAGTGCCCCTTCATGTAATTCGTTCTATGTAACAGAACTGCGGTGATAGTTTACATTCCAAAACTTTATTAGCCTCCAGCTAGGCATTTGTGGTGGGACGCAGGTGGCGCTGTGGTCTAAACCACTGAGATTCTTAGGCTTGCCAATCGGAAGGTTGGCGGTTCAAATCCCCACAACGGGGTGAGCTCCCATGGTTGCGTCCCAGCTCCTGCCAACCTAGCAGTTCAAAAGCACGTCAAAGTGCAAGTAGATAAATAGGTAGCACTCCGGCAGGAAGGTAAACGGCGTTTCCATGTGCTGCTCTGGTTTCACCAGAAGCGGCTTAGTCATACTGGCCACATGACCCAGAAAAACTGTCTGCGGAGAAACGTTGGCTCCCTTGTCCAGTAAAGCAAGATGAGAACCGCAACCCCAGAGTCGTTTGCAACTGGACTTAACTGTCAGGGGGCCTTTACCTTTTTACTCATTTGTGAACAAAGGACAATTCCTAGTTGTGTTACAGCATTGTTTTCAATGACTGTTACTCTTAACTGACACCTTTCCCATGAAAGTTCATCTGAAAAGATTTTTCCAGAACCCTTCGGTATTTCATTCATGTTTCTTGAACGCCTTTCTTAATCATAGTGCCACTAATTGTGCTTTAAAACTAACCAAGTCAATTGAGACTGCAGGAGGCTTGGGGAGAGAAGAACAATTGTGAGATCAATTACCCTTGTAGGCTGTGCATTAAAATTAAGCGGGATAAAAGCATTTGAGCTCATTTTCCGGCTGGATTGCAGGTTTTTCTCTCTCTAAAAGTCAACTGGTAACAAATGAAATGAAGGGGTGTTTATGCTGCTCTTCATGAATAGTGAATGTTTGTGCTGGCGCTACTGTCAGTCACAGTACTGTCTCACTATTTAAGAAGGAAGTTGCATACTGTATGACAGTATTGACATGATGGCTAATATAAAACAGTATGTTTTAGGACCCACATTTAATTGGAAAATTGAGGATTAATGCAGAAAATGCCTAAGGTGGAATCACTCATTCCAAAGTTCCCATAGGCAAAAAAATCCCCTCATATTTTCTTTTTCTATATACACTGAGCTTTTTAAAAATAAAAAAGTAGTAAGGGGGAGCAGTCAAACTTGTAATTGCCCAGCCTCTAGTTCTCAAGCAGTACAGTCCAGGATATATTGTTTGTGCAAAATAGCCCTGGGGTAGCTTAAAACGAGATGTGCACAATGTAAGGTTTGTGGGCAAACCTCTTGGATAATTCCAAATGGAGAAATGGCGGTATACGAAAAGTGTGATGCGAGCAAAGAGAAAAAAGATTAGGTTAACAGATGGGAATGCGTAGGGACTGAGCACATTGGCTATATAGCATAGTGAAAAAGAAGGCTGATCGCCGAAGAATTGATGCTTTTGAATTATGGTGCTGGAGGAGACTCAAGAGTCCCATGGACTGCAAGAAGATCAAACCTATCCATTCTGAAGGAAATCAGCCCTGAGTGCTCACTGGAAGGACAGATCCTGAAGCTGAGACTCCAATACTTTGGCCACCTCATGAGAAGAGAAGACTCCCTGGAAAAGACCCTGATGTTGGGAAAGACGGAGGGCACAAGGAGAAGGGGACGACAGAGGACAAGATGGTTGGACAGTGTTCTCAAAGCTACCAGCATGAGTTTGACCAAACTGCGGGAGGCAGTGGAAGACAGAAATGCCTGGCGTGCTCTGGTCCATGGGGTCACAAAGAGTCGGACACAACTAAACGACTAAACAACAACAATAGTGAAAAATGCTATGATCACAGAGAACCTGACCAAAAGAACCTGTGGTGGTACATGGACAGAAGGGTGGGGTAACAGAGCCTGAGCTGGAACCCAGATCAGTACTATTCTCTCAATGCCAAGCTCCACCAGCATTCCTCTAGTTTATAAAATACAAGCCAACCCCCCGCCCAAATCAATAACCTCTGTATTTGAATGAAACATGGGAACATATAAAGCTGCTTTACAATGAGAGAGATCAATGGACCACCTAGCCCTATGCGGTTGACACTGAAGGGCAATTTCCCAGCAGGATTCTCTCTCTGGAGATGCTGGGGCTGCATGAAAGGATGTGCTGTGCCACTGAGCTATGGGCCTCCCCCAAAATGTTTTCAAATTGTAGTTGCAGTCCTACTGATTGACACATAGGCTCTAAAATAGTGCAGATTATATATTTTATCCCTTCCTCCTTCAAACAGGAAATAACTTGGTGAAACCAAAAAGATTCCTATCCTACCGTTATCAATACAGCTAAGAAATCCAACAAAAGTTATTTTCTAAATCTATTTTTGATTCAAACAATTCTCTGATATCCAGCATATCATGCTACGTATCCCCCAATTAATAGTGGTAGTAATATACAGTAGTACCTCGGGTTAAGAACTTAATTTGTTCTGGAGGTCCGTTCTTAACCTGAAACTGTTCTTAACCTAAGGTACCACTTTAGCTAATGGGGCCTCCCGCTGCCACCGCACGATTTCTGTTCTCATCTTGAAGCAAAGTTCTTAACCCAAGGTACTATTTCCGGGTTAGCGGGGTCTGTAACCTGAAGTGTCTGTAACCTGAAGCGCCTGTAACATGAGGTACCACTGTATAGCTGTAGATGCAGAGAAACCATCAGGAATCTTAACTATAGTCATTTAAGCAACTACATTACCTCCTGCCCTCTTTTTGAGCATTGATGATCTATCTTTCCTTCTCATGAGAAAATGGCACAATGCATCATAATGTTAATGAAGTTCATGAGCTTAACTCTCCACTCCGCAAATGCTGCTATATTTTCTGTTTCACGCCCCAGCATGCTCTTAACTGAGCACTTGATGCAGGAGGTGGTGTGATGTGGGAAAAGCTTGATCAGATTGAAACCATCAAATTCCATGTACATCCCTACTCTTGAAAGTGGTATCTGTTTTATCACTTTGGGCTTCAGCTACTGCAGTGTCAGGTACTGAGATATATCATCTAACCTACACAGCTAACTATGTCAATATTCAGCTCTGACTTTTTGTTGTTGTTTGAACTGCATCCAACAAATCAATTTCCAAAACAGAGTCAAAATAAAAATATAAATCCTGAGAGTCAAATACCCTGGGGAAATCGCAGATGACATCTGAAAGTATAGGTGAGTTTTCTAGGTAGCAAGAAAACTTGCTTTTTGTGTACATTTTGACCACAAAGGTACAAAATGTTACTAACCCACATCCCCCCCTTGCACATCTGCCATTCTTGTCTATGTTGAGTATTTGGGGCTTAAACTAAAGTAAAACAACATGATAATCAATGATCAGGAAAATGGGCATTTAAAAGCATGAATGAAAGTTTCAAACATTTTTGCCTCGTGACCTTCATCACACACACACACACACACACATTATAATATAACACAAGTTTTACCTCAATACATGTTAATTATATTCCATACCCTTGTTCCCATTTTTATTAACACAAAGAGGGATCTATACATCAATTTTCAGTTAACTAGCATTGAAAAATACTTTGTGCTAACATATTGATTGCTTCTTTGATCCTGAAATACTGCTTCTCTTTAAACATAATGGAATATACCTATAGCCATAGATCACTAAAATTACACGGATGAAGGATCTACAAATTGGGAATATTGTTATTGATATCTTGAAAAATTCTATTAGCAATGAAACTAAGTTGATTCCCTGCAAGGTACTAAAGTAATGTCAGGGCTTGGAATGTTCTGACAGAGGAGATATGAAGGAAATATAATGATGTAATGACAGAGGGGGATGGTATTGTAATGGAGGGTGAATTCCTTTTCCTGGTGCTCAATAAATCATGTGTTATAGCTGGAACTTCATTAGTGATGGTGTGTGAGAAAAGAAACTAAAGTTTATTTGGTACTACAAAATGATTCTCCATGCACCTTGCTGAATCTAGGCTAGAAGAAAGAGACAGTGTTAGGTGATGCCTGATGGATGAGCGTTTTATCTTTCCCTCCACACAGTAAAAAATAGCATGGGAAACATAATATTATCACATACTATGCTACCTGAGGAAGTCAACCACAGTGGAAAGGGGTGGTGGTGTAAAACTAGGGCTGGTTTTGTGTCTGATGCAAATAGCTTCTGATAGTTTAACAGATTGTCAGGATGTTTGTGTGCCAGATCCTCAATTCAGGTTTCTCTGGATCCCTTCTCCCATTCTCCAATCCAGAGCTTACTTCTTCTAAATTCCAGTGTTCTTCTTTTTCCTCTTTTCAGTATATTTGTGTGGTATTTTAGCATCTACATAAAACTGATCAGGAAGGCTGCCTGGACGTTTGTGTCATCGTATGCAGATAATCATCTGCCTCTCCATCACAATCCAAGGAAAATGTTCATTTTTAAAAATAGCTGTTTGGTGTCAGTAATGGATGTGTTGTCTCTGGATAAGACAGAAAAGCTCCTGATCAGTAGAAATGTAGTTCAAAGAATTGGAATTTATTGTGTTTTGGATGGATTGCATTTTTTAAAAAAATCAACTTTATAGTTTGTATGTATTCCTGAATGAACTCCTGCAACTTTGGAACTGGCCAGAATACTTCGGCAGTGGCCTGAACACTTTCGTCCATCTGAGGCTGCTGTATCAACTACATCATTCCTAGAGGTGTCATCTTTTGTCATGATGGAGATGACTTTGATGGCTGCTCAGAAACTTAGGCTGGTTCAGAATGCTGCAGCAAGGCTGCTGACTGGCATCACCAGTTTTAGGTAGGAGGTTAAATTTAATTTTGCACTATACTTATGTATTAAACCTGGATTATTTCCTTTTGTAATATTTAATTTATTCTATATATTTCAATTGTTTTGTCATATTTGAATGTATTGGTAAATTCTGTATACTGTTTTTTTCTCCCCCAGCTCGCTGTTTTATATTTTGATAACTAGATGTTTGTTATAAGCTGCTTTGGGGACAGCTCAATATGGAAAGGTAAACAATAAACAAACAAAAACAGAAAACCTAAGCCAAAACAATTAAATATGCATTTTAATCTGAATATGTTTTTAGCTGGTTACCATTGTCTGACTTTTTGTCTACATTTAACTTGGTAGTCAATATTTTTACTGTGTTATTGCTTACTACATTCATTGTAATATTGGTTTTTTATTGTTGTTAGCTGTCATTGCCATTTTACATGAAAATGCAGGCTTTAATATTCAATAAATAAAATAAATAAACATTGAATAGCTTATCCTAATGTTATACAAAATTATATGCATTTTCAAATAAATGTACATATACATAAGTGGCATTTAATAGGCAGTAGCCAAAATGTGATGTGCATATATTAGCTTGGCTTCTGCTGCTGGGAATCTGCCAAATATCATCATATTTGAACATGTGTGACAGTCCACATGTTGGATTACCAAATGGTACCTAGAATGATTTGCTAAATGAACAGAATGTTTTAATTCATCCTGCATCTCTGATGCATTCACCAAATATGCCTTCTCTTTTCTAATGCTCTTTTAACTAAGTAATCAAGCTAAATGTACATCATTCACAATTTATTCCTCCACCTGGAAGTCAGGCCTCTATAAAAGCATCGCTTTGCACATCTGGTAAAGTCACCAGGAGCTTATACTGTCTAATTGTGGTTAAAGGATATACAACAAATTTGTGAAGTCAATAACACCAGTTTTGCATGAATGACAGTTAATTAAAAACTGAGAAAGGGTGGGGTGGGAAAGATTAATAGAAGTCTTACAAAGAAAAGTGAGGAATCTCATTTCTCGGATATTTAGCACAGAATAGAAATCACATTTCAAAAAGAAGTCAATTAACTCATGAGTTTTAAGGTCATAAATTATCTTTTATTGGCTTCTGCCTGAAGGAAGAGTCTGAGAGATGTAGCCAGGCTTAGGGAATGCAGGGAGCCTTGCTTGGAACACCAAGTTTGTTGCCTGGGCTCTGTCCGTGGTCCTGAAAGTCCTACCACCAACCTCCCTTACTTTCAGGATTTGGAATCTTGACTAAATTCTGCCTGTCTTCTCATTTTGGTCCAGATTTCCAGAATTCCGACCTGCCTATGAACTCATGATTATCATTGCGATCATCACCATCAGATTTCTTACCTGCCCTTCACTATAAGGTGACAATAATGCAAAAATACAATACTAAAATTAATTAAAACAAATTATAGTCAAACTAATGGGGTGGGCTGTAAAATACAGCAATCCCTCATTTTATGCACATGATTTCCATCACACATGCATGATTTCCATCACACATGACTGAAGGCAGGCTGGTTGAAATTGTGCAAGTCCCCAGCAAGGTGGAGAGCTTAAAAGCTCTTATCATGCACCTTACCCAGCAAGGTGGAGAGCTTTTAAGCCCTCTGCCTTGCTTGCTGGGCAAGGCCCACTCAGTGTACTGGATCTGTGAGCGCTGAGAATGCTTCCACTCTCCCCTTCACCTGTCCGTCATGGGGAAGCTATAAGGGTTTGGGTATACACAATTTTCATGTAATACATGGAACAGAACCCCTGTGTAAGCTGCATATACATCTCAGAAGTTAAATGTGGCAAGTCTTCTGCATGCGACAAAAACTGCATAATGAGGATGCTAGCTGTACCTCTGTACCTCCACAGGTTAGGGACTGCCATTTTTTTAATGGGAAAAAAAATCCCTCACTTTCAAAATACCATCTTTGTCAGCAGTCTAACTTAGCTGTTGTGAAAAAACTGTAAACATCACAGCAGAGACCTAGTTCTAGTACCTTCATGTAGATTTCAGCTAAGACCTTAGAAAAATCAAGCCATTTTAAGACGCTGGGTTTGTGTGGTTGAGAAACATTTGCATATACCTGGTGCCTTCTATTCCCCTTTGATGTGTCTCATCATCAGAATTAATTGACTGGTGAAAGAGTAACAGCAAAGACTCTAATCAGAGCTGGGATTTGTTTTGCATGTCGCATGCCACTGCATACTACATGAATGAGCCATTGCTGGTTTCCCTTTATCTCAAAAATGATCTGCTACTAAATGATTGAAAACCATATCCCATGAATCACCAATGTACAAATTGTTGAGAAAAAGTCATATACAGTTAGTAGAAGAGGAACAAATATTATAAAGAATGAAAGATCATTAATGTAGTGTCAGTAAAACTGAAGATTAATGTCTGTCTATGTCTATTTTGTGGGGCCTATATCACAAGGGGACATCAATTTCTTAGATGCTGTTTATCTAATGATGTCAATATGCCTTACTGGGCATCAATATCTTTGTCAACAAGTGCGCTAAGTTAAAATACTGTGAATTGTTGATGGTGAAATTTCCAGAATGAGATATGAGCCGATGTAACATATTACAAGCAACTACCATTATCAGTAACTGGCAAAATGTGCAGTCCCATCAAGGCCTATATTTACTTTCTCCAATGTAAGAGAACAGAAGCTTTAGAGACCTACTAACCTAGCTTGTGTAACAGTATTTCCCCCTGTCTCCCCATGGACACCCCTCCCCCTCCCCAGTATCTGCTCAAAAGTGTTGGGGAACCCCCAGAAGAGATTTAAGGGGTGCATGGAGGGATGGGGGGGGGAAGAGACCATTCTGTTGCACAAGCAGAACTCCGTGTACTGATGAAATGTTGCCTTATTGCCACATTGGATTCCACCCCTTGCCAATGTGGTTGTCAGTGACTTATATCTGCACTCTATTTTGGCCTGAACTGCCTACTAGTGGATCTTTTTTTTTTTTTTGGTAATCATAGGAGTAAATTAGACACCTATCAAGAGTCTGCATCAGGGGTTTCCATACTTGGGGGGCATATTTGCAAACCAGATACTGTCCTGGGCATGACACCAACACCACAACCTATTCTCTATTGGCTTCCAAAGAATGCTTCTTTCAAATCTAATTTCATCAGGAGCAGTGTGGTGTAGTGGTTAAGAGTGGTAGACTCCTAATCTGGTGAACCGGGTTCAAGTCTCCGCTCCTCCACACGCAGCTGCTGGGTGACCTTGGGCTAGTCACACTTCTTTGAAGTCTCTCAGCCTCACTCACCTCACAGGGTGTTTGTTGTGGGGGATGAAGGGAAAGGAGAATGTTAGCCGCTTTGAGACTCCTGCGGGTAGTGATAAAGCGGGATATCAAATCCAAACTCTTCTTAAAGAAGGCCTCTGCGAACCCTTGTACATCTGTGGCTATCACACTGGTGACCTACTTTTTGTGGAAAACAAGTCTTGGTCCCATTACTACGTATAAGAATTCATATGTAGGCTGGATGTGTCTGCACTGCTCTGAAAGTCAAGTGGCCAACTATCATGCATTACATACAAACATACCCCAAGCCAATCAGTTGTCATAGACCTCAACCATTCAAGATAATCCATTGGATAGCCTTTAGGAATTTAGCAGCAGTCAAGAGCTAACTGAAGCATCAGTCAATATGCAATTGGCTTGTGAGAGCACAGTGAGTAAAACCAAAAACCAGGCTACTGCAGCAGTGAGGATGATCATGGGATGGTGACAAAACTTGTGAACAAAGCTTGTTTTATGTGTGTATATATATATATATATATATATATATGCTGACTAGAAATAGTTGCCAGTTTCCTACAATTACATACATGGTTTGTGAACAAATATTTAACTTTTGCTGACCTCTGATATTCATCATTCATTATGCTGTGCTGGTGCTAGATATAGTATAGGAATAGTTGCAGGATAGATAGAACAAGGCAAGCACAATTACCAAAGCATTATTCAGCTGTATCCAGAAACTACATTGCTCCTAACATCACATGTACTAACCCTCAGTGATTTATGGAATAGTGAAGTTATTTCCCCTTCAATTCCCACTCCCCCATCTCGTCCATCAATGAGGCCATACTAAGGAATGGGTGGGGCCAAACCTGCTTTCCAAGCTTGGTTGAGCCTTGTTATCCCAAATTAATATGGACTCCAGGAGCCTGTATAGCCGGGTTCTATCTCTTTCTATAGATACATGCTCCACTGCTGAACCAGCTGGTTCACTGCATCAGTATTGATTCCGAGTTAGGTTTCTGCAGCAAAATCTATTGCATTTCCATTAGCAAGACTGCAAATGTTCAAAGCATAAAAGCTTCCATTTATATCTTTCTAGCTGCATACTGCGGAATAAATGCACAGCTACACATCAACTTGAAACATTGCCCTATTGGAAACACCATTTTGCCTTGCTGTCAGCTGTTGGGAAAGACTCTTTTTTCTGTTCCAAAATAAAAATGACTGTATTGCAAACCGAAGGGAAATTCATCCGTACATATCTGCAATGCACAAAAGCAAATAAAGCATCACTAAAACAATGAAAAAGGATAATTGATGGCAGCTATTTCTAGTAAATTTCTAAATGGGAGTGGGGTATAATGACACTTTGAATGCTATCATACGACACGTGTGTATACAGTATCACCTAGTTATTCAAAATGGCATAGTACAATTTTTTGCCATCAGCTGGGTAACTGCAATATTATTAATTTACTCTGCTGCTACTAATACAAGGAATTTAAGATACTTATCGTTCTGATATGTGACACCTTCTTCCAAAATATGTATGCACACCTGGCTATTTCACTCAAGGTCACGCATATACATATATACATATATGCAAGGTTATACATATATGATCTAGAAAGCGAGGATTCCAGTTTTCAAAAGTGATTTAGATATGTTGAAGCCTTTCTATTTATAGAAAGGCTCACACAGAGGCTGTGTAGTTAGGCATTTGCTTGCTTGATTTTTGCAGGTTCAAGTCTAATTTTGACTATATGCCTAAATTTGAAGTTTGTGTGTGCATCATAGACTCTGCCTTTCCTGAATCTTGTGTGGAGGGTTAAGGAAGAGACAGTTAATGCACAACTTCTGTAACAGTATGGAAGGGATATTTCTTTTTCTTCCTTCCTGACTTAAGACTGTTCTCTGGGGACATAGGGCAAGACGGAGAACAGCTGCCATTTGTTCTGTACAATGAAAAGGCAGAAAAATGATAATGACAGCTGCCCATTCTGATTCCCTCCTGGTCTTTTGGGAGTTGGGTGATGGTAACAGGGGTGTAGCTGGAGAAGAAAAAGGGGACTGTGGGTGATGGAGGATGAGCCCAGGGGAAATAGATGAAAGGACAGCCATACCCTCAATTCATATTTACCAGACTGCTTTTATTTCCTCTTTTATGTTTTCATTTTTCACTCCCAGGAGATCAACTAGGCCCACATGTCACACCCCGCCTTTTTAAACAATCAAGCATTAGTAGAATTAAAATATATACAAATGTAAGATCACATACAGATGTTACAATGAAAACATCACAGCACCAGCCCTTGTCATACCAATTCACTTGCATTTTGACTTTTACTGCAGTGAAGATACTTGTGAAAGGATGGCAAGGCAATGTAGGATGGCGCACAGACACTGAACTATCAAGTGTTATTTCCTCACCTTTTAACAAAGTTTAAACTTTAAAGCAACTAACAATATTATTATACAACAGAACAGAACACACTGTATTATGCTAACCTGGACCTTGCTAGGTTCGCAGAACCATTAATTACAGCAAACATCAAGCAAAATGGATGAAAAGTTCAAGTCTGTGATACTATGTGTAGGTTTTCTGGAAGTTTGTGCTAGGTGTCATTGACTATCATGTGAGACCTTGGCATCTTGGATGAGAAGACTAAAGATAACATAAAGATATGAGAAGAATGGAACAAGAGTGCCGCAATGGACATGGAATTATAAACATTGTTGGAATGCTCCAAATTAATGTGATGGAAAAACAGGGGTCTCAGTTATTACCCCCTCTCCCGACAGATTACAGCAATCCATAGTCAACAATTTCTGTGGGTTCACCTACGTAAGTAACAAAATCAATGGAAATGATGGAAAATTGCATCCTCCTTGTCCAGTTTCTTATTGATACATAATGTTGAGTAAATATCACAGTCTCTCTGCTTGCTGTCTATCCAACTTCGCTTTATTTGCTTTCACCCAGCCGAAAGCCAAAGGATCTTGACCCACAGCCCTAGATGGGCAACTATTAACTTTATTCCCGAATGCTAGTATGCTAGGAAACTTACCAATTCTGTTTTACAACTAGATAGAGGGGCTGGAGGAAGTTAGAAGGCGATGTTAATTGCTCTAATTGATTGCTTTGTCAATGCAATTAGTACGGTACTAATGCAATTAGTACCTGTAGGCTTCTGAGCCTAATTCAAAGTGGTGGTTTTGACTTTTAAAGCTCTTTATGCCTCAAGACCCCAATATTTTAAAGACCCTACCCAGAGTCATAGATCAACTTCTGAGGCCCTTCTCCAGGTCCCTACTCTGAGGGAGGCTTGAATGATAATGTTAAAGGAGAGAGCCTTTTCAGCTGTGGCTCTACTTCTGTGGAATGTTCTTCCCGTTGTGATCCACCTGGCACCTTCATGAACATCATTTTGGCAGCAAGTAAAGATTTGATGGACTGAGCTGATTATTTTCTATTGATACTGTCCTGCAAATTTTCTATAGCTGTTATGGGAGGTGCAGAGGGTTGTAAGGTGTATGGAAATTGTAATATTTTAGATGCATTTTGCTTTTGTCCCTATGGCATAATATATTTATGCTTGGAGGCCTTTCAGGTAAAAAACAACTAATGCATTTAAGTAATACACTTAAACTTATGCCACTCTAATATCTCTAATATCTTCCATAGGTACTTTAAATGCTTCAATTTATTTTTGTTTCCTAAAAAATCCTAATAAAATTATATTCTATTTGAAGGGAACAATGCATCTTAAATGATGCAGTGAACACCAATAAAGAATTTATTGGTTTCCTAGTACAATATTGAGTTTGCACTTTTTAATCACTGGTTATCACCTGTTTCACTGGGTTGCCAATGAATGAATATGGAAGACCAAATGAACACTGCCATAGATCAGCACTGACACTGATTGGTTTAGTAACAGGTGACATCCACTAATCTCAGACAGACTGCCTACATGTGAGTTCGAGTCAAGGCAAAGAAAGAAAATTTCTAGATACTCTAAATGACTGTGCCCTAGAACAGTTGGTCATGGAGCCAGCCAGAGGGGTGGCGACCCTGGACTTAATCTTGAGTGGCACCCAGGACCAGGTGTGATGTTAGTGTTGCTGAACCACTTGGGAATAGTGACCATAGTGCTATCAAAAACTGATATTCAGTTAGAATGTATACTGCAGATCAAGAAATGTACCACCAGAACAAAGGTAGTCCCTAGGTGGTTAGTGAACAGAGTCCACTAACAAAGTCCACTGTTGGAGGCAAGAAGACTTCCTTTAGAAAATGTAAGTCTTATCCAAATGAGAACCAAAAGTTAATATGGCTACATTTCACACCTCCTTGGCTGACTGTCTATTCTTAAGTTATCTGGGAGTAAGACTTGCTGAAAATAAGTCACACCTGCTGCACAATGATTACCTTTAGTGTTGAGTGAGTTTTACTGCTCTCAAACTTTGTACGGTTGTGAAAAGTCACCCTTAGCTCTGTTCAAGATCCTAATTCAACTTTTTTTTTTATCTTTACAATAAATAATCTATTTGCTTTAGATTTATTAAGTCTATTTCCCACCTACTCAAAAAGGCTCCAGGTGTGCCTAGAGCCTAGACTGGATCACAGCCATTGCTTCCTAAAACCTTGCAAGCTTAGATTTAGTTAGGCCTTCCCCAACAGTAACTTAAATAGGACTGAAGCTACCACTTTAAAAAGCACTGCTTAGTCCTTTTGCTGATCTTGCATCAAGGGGACTCTTTATGTAGTGCTGTTCCTGCTGGCCAACAGGGACACGAAGTCGTCTGATAGAAATTTTATATATATATATATATATATATATATATATATATATATATACACACACACACACACACACACACACACACACACACACACACCCACCCACCAACAGGGACACGAAGTCGTCTGATAGAAATTATGTATATATATATATATATATATTATACACACACACACACACACACACACACTGTGCCTTTCTGTTATTCATTATGCATGTGCAAAGAAACAAAGAGTCAGAATCTGGCAGGTAAAACCAGGTAGGGAGTGGTAGGTAAAAAGCCACTATCAAATATTTGGGGTGTTTGAAGCTAGTGATCAAATGTTGCACAGGAACTCCTTACAGTTCATTCAAATAGAAAATGAAAAAAGCTCAAACCTCTAATAAGCTCTAATAACAGGAAAAAAATGTTGACGATATAATACAATACAGCTATTACCACAGAAATGACTGCAGCGTCCTGAACATAACCATTATAGTAACGAAGGTGTTTTTGTGGGTTATGTGTAAAGCACTATTTCATCTGAGCATGATTAGTAATCATGAAACCAACTCATCTTCAAAGAGAGATTGCAGGTTATGGCAAGAATATAATGTAAACCATAGATACATCATTCAGATGTGTATATGAATATGCCCTATATATGATTGAGTAAAACACTAGGTTTTCTTTCCTATTTCAACAGAACCAGGGTGACATTTAATTTAGAATGAGAATGCATAGGGAAGAAAAGGGATTATTTCTATATTGAAAAAATACAAAGTGTACGGTACTAAAAGGTATGAGAGTTCTCGAGACAGCGGAGACAATTACTAGGATTGCTTCTCCCCCAGACTCCAGTACAGAGAAGAATCAATTAGCCCTTGTCAGACTATGACCTTGAAAGATAGAGCCCCAAACAGAATATGCTGAGTTGGATGAAAAGGAGAGGAGAGAATGGGATTCTGTAACCACAAAAAGTCTGGTTCAAAAATGACATGTCAGTCTCAAACTATGAACGATGACAGCACATATTTAGCCCTGAAGAAGTGCTAGTATGAAGCCTTGCAATCTTACTAGGAATAAATATCTACTTGCTTAAGTGCCCACCCGGCTCTTACAACCCACCTAGAGGATTAAATAAATAAATAAAACCCTCCCTTACCCAAATGACTTGCACTGCGTGAAATAGGTAATGCACATGGTAAGTGCAGAGCCATGGCAAGTATCTTGCAGACTTGCTTCCCCATACCAATTCTAGAGGGATCTTCGTAGTTCTAAAGCTTGTATTGGCTTATGCGTCTAAGTAAATATTCTTACTCAACGCAAACCGAAGACAAATCAGTTAACAAGTTCCTTACTCCTTCTGTAAATACCTATATATGGAATTTAAGACTTAAAGAACAAAACAGTTGTTGCAATCCTCCAAAATTTCCTCCACCACCTCCCTTCTGCAAATGTGGGCTGAGAGGAATGCAGATAATGATCTGCTGTTAGGCCACCTCCCTCCCCCCACTCCTCTCAAGAAACCCACTAGATGGGTGGGCTATGACCAAATTCTGTCTCAATTTCAAATTATTGAATTCATAAACTCTTCTCTGTTGTACAGAATGTTGCAGGCTGTGTATATGTTTGGTTTTGCTTCTTTACAGGTCTTTGTCATTTTGGTTCCTACGGGAAGCTGCTTTTTGTAAACGATGCTCAGTTTGCCAACTGCAGAGGAATGGCAACATTCTTAAGGAGAAAAAAGCTTGCTCTCCCCATGCCCCCCATCTACCTAAAATTGGTTAAGCTCAGTAAGTCAACGTGGCACATACATGACCAATCTTTGTTATACTAATCAACTTTACTTGCTCAGCAATCCGACAGACTATCATCTCAGGTAAGTTGTGCTCCAGCCAGTATTTCTGTAATGGATTCTCATGCCAAGGATCTCTGAAGGAGCTGTAATGTTGTGCCTTTTGAATCCAGTCTCAGCAGAATAATAATAATAATAAATTTTATTTATATCCCGCCCTCCCCAGCCGAAGCCGGGCTCAGGGAGGCTAACAACACTAAAACAGTGAAACATTATAGAAACATTATAAAAATTAATTAAAATCAAAATTGATGGCAACCATAAACTAAAGTTTTGTAAAGATTGCCAAAGGAGGGAGTCAGGTTGCGCCCTGACCAAAGGCCAGGTGGAACAGCTCTGTCTTGCAGGCCCTGCGGAAAGATGTCAAGTCCTGCAGGCCCCTTGTCTCTTGTGACAGAGCGTTCCACCAGGTTGGAGCCGCAGCCGAAAAAGCCCTGGCTCTAGTTGAGGCCAGCCTAACCTCTCTGTGGCCTGGGACCTTCAAGATGTTTTTATTTGCAGACCGTAGGTTTCTCTGTGGGGCATACCAGGAGAGGCGGTCCCGTAGGTATGAGGGTCCTAGGCCGTATAGGGCTTTGAAGGTTAAAACCAGCACCTTAAACCTGATCCTGTACTCCACCGGGAGCCAGTGCAGCTGGTATAGCACCGGATGAATGTGATCTCGCAGCAAAGACCCCGTAAGGAGTCTCGCTGCGGCATTCCTCACCCGCTGGAGTTTCTGGGTCAGTCTCAAGGGCAGCCCCACGTAGAGCGAGTTACAATAATCCAGTCTGGAGGTGACCGTCGCATGGATCACAGTGGCTAGGTCAGGGCGAGAGAGGTAAGGAGCCAACTGCTTAGCTTGGCGGAGATGAAAAAATGCCGCCTTTGTTATAGCTGCAATCTGCGCCTCCATGGAGAGGGAGGTATCGAAGATTACACCCAAACTCTTAACGGACGGTGCTGGCACTAATTGCACCCCCGCAAGAGATGGGAGTTGCCCCCTCAATCCCATATCGTCTCGTCCCAGCCAGAGGACCTCTGTCTTCGAAGGATTTAACTTCAACCGGCTCCCACATAACCATCCAGCCACAGCTTCCAAGCATCTGATCAGTGTGTCTGGGGCCGAGTCAGGATGGCCATCCATCAACAGATAGAGTTGGGTGTCATCAGCATACTGATGGCAGCCCAGCCCAAAACTCCGGACAAGCTGGGCGAGGGGGCGCATAAAGATGTTAAAAAGCATCGGGGAGAGTATCAGACGGCTAGAGCGAGTATGGCGGGGTGCCCGTGATGGAGCTTCACCTATGACATCTGCCCCCACCGCCATACCTCCCTCGCCCCTCCACAGTAGGAATCCCAAGCCTCATACTCGCCTCCATTTACAAAATATAAAAACAAACAAACAAAAAACAATTACACCAAAACAAAACCAATCCCCACCCCACTCAACAACCATCCCACCCCAACCCAAAATAAAACAAAACAAAATAAAAATACATGGATAAAAACCACCATTTATGGTGGTACAACAAAGTAAAAAGTAAAAACACTCACATTTGGACTATTATAATAACTGGGCAAGATCCACAGCTCCTGCAAATGGGTGTAGCTGCACTGCTAGCAATGGAGATTTCTCATTATACCGTTCAAATCATCTGGTGCATGAAGACTCAATCCTGAACATACTTACTAGACAGAAAAGTCCACATGAGCAAACATGCATAGGATTGGTCTGTAAATTAGTGGTATAACTGCTAATCTTTTTACATTTGACATACATCTGCCAGATATGACCATGTGGTCGATTTATGATGCTCTCGAAATAACATCTCAAAAGTATATTAGCAAAAAAGGGGGTGAAGAGGTAGGGAATAAAGCTTACAATGTTACAAGAACAAACAAATCAGTGTTCACCATTGCAGATCTCTGTTAAATATCATCACCCTCTCAAAACACACCCCCTTTGCATGTTTAATAGAAGTTCACTATTTATGTGTCATTTCAGTGATTTGCATTTCAAAAAAATGTTGGCAATTTTATTTTCCAACATAGCATTTTATTCTCTATAATATGTTAATAGCAAGAGGTTCAAGTGAAAGCTAAAAGCTTGTTCATGCCCATAGAGGAATAAAAGAAAAGCAAACTTTAGAGTTTAGATCTTCCAGTTTAAGCTATTTTGTGGAGCGTAGACACAAGTCAGTAAAAGGTGGGGTGAATTTCAATAAATTTGTTGATGTTTCAGAATGGGCAAGAATATACATCTAAACAAATTGATATTTTTTTGCCTCTAATGCTTCCAGGGATTTTCTTAAAAAACGTAAGTTATCAGGCTAAAAGCAACATCCTCCAAGCAGAAAATGGTTTGTTCTGATCCCAGATATTGGAACATGGCTGAAATTACTCAGTGGCAAAGGAAATGCACTCCACGCATGCTTAGAGTCTCTTTCATCTTTATCATTACACCACACTCCCCAAGACAGAGCTCCCAATATAAAGAGATTCCAGGGCTTATCCTATGGCAAGCTATTGCTCAAATTTAGCCATAAATGGAGGGGTTATATACAATGGTATACTGGGCCAGAGAGACACTGATGTAGTTCATATCTGTACAGGTTGGTACCAGGCTCTAACTGGAAATATAAATGATCAGAATTACTGACAAATTTCCAGAGGGATAGTCATGCTTGGCATCTCTGCTGTAACAGACTAAGAGTCTTGTCGTACCTTGAAGACTTCACTGATTTTATGGGCATAAGCTTTTATGGACTGGAGCCCAGTTCATCATATGCTAGGAGTGCAGCTCACATTCCATACATCTGATGAAGCAGTCTGTGGCCATGAAAGCTCATGCCATAATAAAATTGGTTAGACTTTAAAGTGCCGCAGGACTCAATTGCTTTTGCCAAATTAACAGTATTTTTTCTCTCTTTGCACTAACCAGCTAACTTAAGGGGAGGGAGTATGAACGAGTGTTGAAGGGCATAATCTGTCAGGGACACAAAAGAATCAAGATCAAAAGGGAGTGATAACAGTCATATACAATTCATTACTTAAATGGACCAGATGAACTGTTTGTAAAGTACCATCAGTTGAACAAAGTTATTGTTAGTATTACATGACTAGCACCCCCGCTTCCTCAAGTATCTCTTTTTGCAACTTTAACAAAAGGACAGGCTAAAGCTAATATCTGAGCTAACACACTCCTCTTTAATTATTAGCAAATCTGTTAGTATCAATCATATCATCACAATATGAATAATATTTAATATAGATTGCACCTGTTTTGTATGCATATGAACGACAATCTGCACAGGGAATAGGATCGAATGCTTACCTAGTTTTGGTGGAGCTGTTTGGATATTAGTTTCAAATTCTTGTGGCAGAGATGTTGTCGTGGACCCTTTCACTTCAGGTTCTATACTAGGTGGGGGTAAGGAGGGCACTGAAGAGAGTAAAAACTGATCCTCTAACTGGTCACCTCTAGATGGAGACGGCTTAGAAGCAACCTCAGGGGGAACTGGTGAACCAGAAGGCTGCCCTGTGACTTCAAAGTTAGCTACATTGGTGGGTACTGGAAAGTAAGAAGTATGCACTACAGATGGCACCCAAGCAGAGAGTGCAGTAGGATCCACGGCAGTCACCGGATCTTGCCCAATCCTATCTGGGTCAAGATGTGTTGGAGAATCATATTCAAAAATCTTGTCCACAAACACCCACTTGAGGCCAGCAATGCAGAGGCAGAGGCTGATCAGGCAAGCCAAGATTGGGACAATGCAGATCTTTTCAGAGTTGAGGCAGCCTGTCAGCCGCTCTGCCTCCAGACACACACAGCAAGTAGCAGCAAGGCCTGCTATTCCCTGCACCCTTGTGTCTGCTGTTTGATTCTCTGCTATGTCCTCTTCAGCAGGAAGCCCCTCGAGTGATGGAGTGGGACTCAGCTGGTTCGAGGGGTTGGGAAAACTCTCCAGAGTAGCTTCAGACATATTTAAGCATGTATTTCTTCAGTTGAGCTCTCTTCTAGAAGGCCTCAAAAAATCTTTCCATTATCACTAACAAGCAAGCCAAAAGAGGGGGGGAAAGACCCAGAGAAATCTTACCGGATCACAGCATAGGTATCAAGAGTTCAAGTGTCAGAACACGATCCAAATAAAGGGGGAGAAATCCTTCCAAATATTCAGAAAGGAGAAAAGAATCTCATAATGATTCAGCTCCTGCTCCTCCTCCTTGCTCACTTTTAAAAATTGTTGTTTATAATTCCTCTCAAGCCATCTCAGTTCTTCACGGAGCGAAAAATAAGAAGATTAAGGGAAAAGAAGAAGAATCTGAAATCCTGAGGAAAATTGTTTAAGTGAACGAAGAGCCCAGAGCAAGAGGCTGGCTTCTCACCTTGAGCATCTGAGGCGGGTGGCCGCTTAGATGGAGGAAAACACAGCCGTCATGCAGCAGGAGCAAAAGGAAAATCAGTAAGAACGGCAGTAGCAGCGGCGGCGGCAGCAGCAGCAATGACAGTAGCAACAGCATCCTGTTGTGCGAAAGAGCCGGCAGAAAGAGGCTGAATCATTACAGAGCAGCAGGTGCCTGCTCCCTGGGCATCACTGCAACCAATATCATTACAGAGAGATTCGAAAAGGAGATAATGGCAACTCTGTCCTCGGTCCTTACCACCTCCCTCTTCTTTGTCCCTCCCCAGTATTCCTTCCCTTTAGTTCTTCCCTTTCTTCTTTCCTTCACTCTGTTCTTCTGACATACAGATTCCCTCTGCTTCCCTTCCTCTCTCCCCACCCCCACCCCTCTGCAGGGCTGGTCCGAGTTAAATCAGCACACCCAGCAACGCAGGACTGCCAGTGACTTCCTATTTCATCCAATTAGATGGAGGAGAGGCCATAAAATCTAAGGGAGGAATGGAGGAGCCAGTTAGACTCTCTCTCTCTTTCTCCTACTGTGTGGTCACGAAAGGATGACAATCGATTAGAGCAATCTAACAAAGCTGCAACGAGGATGAGGGTGGGGAAGGTTGTAGGTGGCAGCCTTATGGGCTGGACTTAATGCAAAGACTGTCGGATACCCGATCCCTCCCAGGGGACATAGGCCTTTCAGCTGCAGTTTCTTTCTGCCTGCTACCTAGAGATAAAGTTTGCCTTCTCATCAGTCTAGTAAGTAGAATTCATCACAGGCAACACAATTATGATTTAAAGGACAGGGTTTGTTTGCTTTTGTTTATTTAAATAGAAGCTTTTCAAGCATACGATCCACGTGTTAGGCGGGTGGCGCTGTGGGTAAAAGCCTCAGCGCCTAGGGCTTGCCGATCAAAAGGTCAGCAGTTCGAATCCCCGCGGCGGGGTGCGCTCCCGCTGCTCGGTCCCAGCGCCTGCCAACCTAGCAGTTCGAAAGCACCCCCGGGTGCAAGTAGATAAATAGGGACCGCTTACTGGCGGGAAGGTAAACGGCGTTTCCGTGTGCGGCTCTGGCTCGCCAGAGCAGCGATGTCATGCTGGCCACGTGACCCGGAAGTGTCTCCGGACAGCGCTGGCCCTCGGCCTCTTGAGTGAGATGGGCGCACAACCCCAGAGTCTGTCAAGACTGGCCCATACGGGCAGGGGTACCTTTACCTTTACCTTATTTTGAACACAATTCTATATTAGTATTGCATTAACTGTGTGGGGGGAAAAATTGCTTGAAAAATACTATGTTTTGTCTTCCAAAATTAAAGAGAACCAAAGCTAAAGTTTATTCAGTTTGACATCTTCCACTGTTTCTTAGTATTTACAAACCATTTACTAATTATATTGAGTAAAATGTCATCAGCTCCACTATAGTCCACTTTCAAGGACTATAAATTTGAGTAGAAACCAAACACAATTAACTGGTAAATAAAATTCATATTTGGTTTCACAAATGGTCAAAGGTTTTCTATCAGCGAGAATTGCAACAGACCGAGTAATTCCTATAGATGGTTCATGACTTGCATGACAAAGTCATGCCAAATAAAACTATTTATATTTGTAAGAAAAGGAATTTTGGGATACAGACCTCACTGCCCATTGCCTTCTGTGCAGTTGTTTACACCAATAATTTGCATTTTAAAAAAATAGCCAGGGACACCATTTTTGGAAGGTAGCACCACACCATATCCTTATTATTATTCTACAAGAGCACCAGTGTTTCCTATGAAAAGTTACCAAAACAATGATTTTAAAATGTACATCTCTTTTAGAATTTCCTATTGAATATATTCAAGGGCGCGCATTTGTCCCATGCTGGGAATCTTGTCCTCCCACTTTCAGATCTCTGCCGGATCCATACTACTGAAATATATGCAATAGTTGTTCTCCTGATTTTGACTGTCATTTTACGTAAGATCAGAAGCAACGAAGTTATCAGGACGCCGAACTCGCCCACCCTAATCTTAGCGTTCGGTGCTATTTCAGCAAAATATTAAAATGCAGCTCTTCTTTATTGCTTCATATTGGATCCTTATTGCGCAAAAGAATAGCCTAAGTACAGCCATGGAAATGTAAGTAACATTTGCATAAAGCAGATTTATTGGCACTATAGGTGCTTCTTTGGAGATTTTGCAACCCAATGTGTCAATATATAGTGATGGAACGTGCTAGGAACCCTTAATCAGCAGCTGCTGGAGACTGAACACTGCATCAGCTTTCCTGGCACCGCTGAGCCTACTGCGTCTCTATGAGCTTTAATCAAGAGGCACCAGGGAGGAATTTTGGTTAATACTGATAATTCATCCACTCCAATGTAAGCCTGTAGAAAACAACATACCTTCCGTTCAATGCAAGCAAGCTTAACCACTAAAGGCACCAAATTTTTGAATGTTGAGCATTCTTTGCAGTAAGTGAATAAAGCAATCAGAATTCTTCCATGAGAAGTAGCTTAGCTTCACTTGGTTTCAAGGCTTTGGGGCCAGGGTGGTGAGTTTCTGCTTCCAGTGCTGTCCTTTCAATTTCCAGTTCAAGTAGATGAAAAGGCCTTCCAGAGTCGACTCAACCACCAGGTTGAGGTGGAGGAAGCGCAAGAGGCAGTGCTGCCACAGGTGCCACCCTCCCCATCGCTTCTGCCACTGGTGGAGAAACAACCCAGGTAAGGGAGGCTTCAGCAGCAGTATAGCAGCACAGCCTTCTGTTGCACAGCATTGCTTGCTTGTCTGACCCACCCTGAGGAGTGGAGAGAGACCACCTTAAGGAGAAGCCCTTAAGGAAACTGGGAACCTGGTGCCTACAGAAGTGTTAGGTGATTTGTTGGGTTTTTGTCATCATTCTTTGTAAAAAGCTATGAAATTTTCCACAAGGATCTGTCAGGGAACTGCCACCAGCTCAGAGGCGAGAGACAGAAGGGCAGTTGTGTTACAGGGAGCCTCCGAAAATCTTGCGAAGCAGTTCCTCTTCCTGCAAGGAGGAAATCCCCACTTCCAGTGGAGAAGAGGTGCAAGGACCAGAGGATGCTAGGAAGAGCCTTAACACTGAGCCTGAGCAAGCCGGAGAGGCAGGGAGCACTTCCTTGCCATCGCCCATCCTGCGCAGTAGTCTGAGGCGCAGGGAGGAGCGGAAAAGGCTGGGGGTGACGAGACTTTTATGTTGGGGGAGGTACAAAAACAGAGCACTCCCGGATTCTGCTAGCAATTGAGCCAGACATGAACTTACGACGCTCTTCACTGTAAATAGTTTGCACCAAAAGAAAGCCTGTAAAAGACAGGTCGGAATCTTGCCTGGTTACTCTCGAGCAACCGCAACAGCACCTGACAGGATCTGTGCCTTGGATAGGTATTCTTGTGATGTTGGCATGAACCAGCTCTGTGATTCTTCTGTACAGTATACTCATGTAAGCTTTAATTTGACTGTGGTTTAATGTGACTGTGATTCCACATGTTCTCCTGGTAAAAAATTAGGCAGTGAGCAGCATAAATAATAGCTGAAGTTTCATGTTTTTCCTGAACCTTAGAAATCAAAACCCTGTTCTTGAATAATGTAAGATAAAATCTGCATATATATTAGCCCAAGATTTAGGTTTCCCCACTCCTGATAATTTGGTAATTGAAGGCACACATTAGGGCAGCAGTAGGAAAGAAGAAAAATGAAGATTGATGAGTGTACACGTGATAGTTAGATGATGTTTAAGGCAAGGTGGACATGAGTTATATGAGAGGAATCCAAAGCTATGCAAAAGGCTGGCACCCTGCATTGCAAATCACTGACACCCTGCATCCTTGATAACTTGAAGTTTTGGTCAGTGTTTGGATGGGAGACCACCTGGGATTAAAGCTATTAAATGAAGAAGTCAGTGATATTAAGAAGAGGTGTACCTAGGGGTTGTTAAAACCACCACCCCATCAGGGATACAGGCTTGGGGGGCAGGGACAGGTACCATGCAAAAATCACTTATCAGGCTATGGAGTATATGACATATGTGTGGCAATAAGCTTCCCATCCATGCACTGTGGCACAAGACATGCACTTTTTTGCCCTTCCCCTTTGCTTCACCCACACTCTAGACCAGCCCTTCTCAACCTGTGGGTACCCAGATGTTGTTGAACTACAACTCACATCACCTCTAGCTAGCAAGGCCAGAGCTCAGGGATGATGGGAGCTGTAGTCCAACAACATATGGGGACCCACAGGTTGAGAACCGCTGCTCTAGATGCTTTGAGTACAGTGGTACCTTGGTTCATGAACTTAATCCATTCCGGAAGTCCGTTCTTAAACGAAAGCATTCTAAAACCAAGGCATGCTTTCCCATAGCAACGGGGGACTCAATCTTCAAATGGAACACACTCAACAGGAAGCAGAACATGTTCTGCTTCCAAGGCAAAGTTCACAAACCAAAACACCTACTTCCGGGTTTGCAGCGTTCTTAATCCAAGTTGTTCATAAACTAAGCTGTTCTTAAACCAAGGTACCACTGTACTTGGGTTGCATAAAATGCAGCAATTTATAATGTAGCTATTGTAGTAAAGTGATTTTTTTCAGGGGTGAGAAGGCGCTGATACAGCTCCTTGGTAAAGGTGCAAAAGACTCTAGTATGCCTCTGCTGTTTACTGAGATTTAGCATGGTAGGGCTGGACTCGGCTAGACTCCGCCTCCTCTCTCAAGTGATTGAAATGCGGAAGGAAACATGATAGTCTTAGCCATTGCTTCACAACCTTGCTTACATAAGTGGCAACATACAGAGAACTCTCACCACACTAAAAACTCATTGTAATCTATGGTTTGTGGACTGCAGCCACTGAATCAAGCATTTTCAATCTGTTAATAAGCTTTCAGTTTATAGAAGGGCATATGGCTTGTGGTGAAGAAAAGATTCCCAGAAAATACTGTAGTGTGACTGTCTAGTTGTTGATGATTAACTATGCCAGGCATCCCCAAACTCAGCCCTCCAGCTGTTTCGGGACTACAACTCCCATCATCCCTAGCTAACAGGACCAGTGGTCAGGGATGATGGGAATTGTAGTCCCAAAACAGCTGGAGGACCGAGTTTGGGGATGCCTGAACTATGCTGAAGAAAGCTCAAGGATAACAGAGAAGCTTTGTTAATCTCTAAGGAGCTGAAGTGGTTTTTTGTTTTGCTTTTGCTTTTCTTTGCTGTAAGCCAGGCAACTTTTCTGAATTTTTTTCTCAAATTATGTATGCGATTTTCTCCAAAAATACATAAAAAATATGTTCTATTTCTGACCCACTCTATAGTGACTGTTCTCGGTGGAACAAAGTACAGTCTTGCAAATCCACAATTTTACTAGCATGTCTGCCTCCCTCCTATGTGTGTGTGTGTGTGTGTGTGTGAGAGAGAGAGAGAGAGAGAGAGAGAGAGAGATTAGAATTAAGCCATCTTTCATTTACAAAAGCATCCTTGCATGATTGCTCAGACATGATTCTCTTGCCCTAGGGTTATCAGGGCTCTGCTATCCCATCTCATCTGCACAGCAGCCTTTTGAGCAACCTCCACATACTTCACTCTTTCAATCTTTTCTCCTGTCAGCCCCTGCAGCCTATGCATCATTTCAGTCAGTTTGTTCTGAATCAGTTCTGCTTTACTAACATCAGTTTGGTACTGAACGGAACTGAATAAAGCATGGCAAGGACCCTCTCACTAGAAAGCGTTTCTCCTTCATGGAGAGCACGTGTTGCGGTGGGGGCCGCCAGGACACTCCAAAGTTGGGGGCGGGCTAATTGATCGTTGGCCACTGATGCGATTGGGGCTTCCCTTGTTGTTGGGAAGAAGTTAATGTTGCCATTTGTTGATTGACAGCCAGAAATGCTAAAACTCCTTGCACGAGGCTAGGGCTTCCTCTTTTCAACTGTGCATCGGATTGCCCGTTCCTCCCTCCCTCCCTCCCTAGAATTAGGGTTGTTCGCTTTGACCTTGCTATGCCTGTCATGGGGTCGTCTGCTCTTGGGGCAGGGGCCCAGTAGGAATTTTGTCCATCTGGCTGTTTGGCTGGGGCCATTTGGTTTTTGCCTACTGCGTGGCAAATCGTCACAACTTGTAAGGTTGCAGTTAGGCATTGGTTTATGTTTGGTTGGTTGAGGGGCATGGATTGGCTGCCGCAAGGAATTCCGTTAAAGGAATCAGGGGCTAACTATTGCTTGTCCACCCTGTCAAGGGGGCTCGGGCCACTGCAAGAGCTCCTGGCTGCATTTGGGGTGGGCTGAGGGCAGGTTCCCTGCTCCGTCGCTACCCCCAAGTGTATTCCCCTATTCTGACTTTCGCATCGTGCGGAATGTCAGTCTGTCCCCCATGGTGGGGGCAGATAGTCGCAACCAATGCCTAAGCAACCACTCACAAATTTGTATTTTAATAAAGTTGTGGCCAAAATTATGCCAAAAATCTTAAACAAAAACTTCTGTGTGATGTGTGAGTTATTGGGGTGGCCCTGGGGACCTCGACACACAAACTACTTCCAGAGACCATGACTGAATGCAACCTCAGAACCACATGTTCACTTTAAAACAAAACTCCATCCTTGAGTCGCATTCTGTACAATTGCCACCAGTTATTAACACTGGCATTTGGCATAGCCAGAAACTATTATCAAATAGGTTAAGATCTATGAGATTTAATAAAGTAAATCCACGTTAGGTGAGGGGGCTATAATTTTACTTTAGGACTGCAAAGTCAGTCTTAGAAAGAAATCCTTTTGTGAAATCTTAGAATGGGGAAGAAAGCATAAAGTGATATAACAGAAAATGCAGAAAGAAAAGCTATTTAATGACCTGCATTCTGTGACATTAAGAGAAAACCAGAGAAAAACACTGCGTACTGAAATATTGCATAAAGTGTAGAGATTTTGCAGTAAACTTGCCGCTGGTAACAATGCTTTATATCACTGACTTAAGATCTATTTCCAAGTCCTTTGTTCAAATCCTTTTTGATGGTTCCCAAGGCTTTGCAACAGCTACATCAATAAGAAAAACGAAATACATTATCCATACCTTAACCCTGCTAAGCTATGATGCAAGTAACTACAGTACAGTGGTACCTCGAGTTACATACGCTTCAGGTTACATACGCTTCAGGTTACAGACTCCGATAACCCAGAAATCGTACCTCGGGTTAAGAACTTTGCTTCAGGATGAGAACAGAAATCGGGCTCCGGCGGCGCGACAGCAGCAGGAGGCCCCATTAGCTAAAGTGGTGCTTCAGGTTAAGAACAGTTTCAGGTTAAGTACGGACCTCCGGAACGAATTAAGTACTTAACCTGAGGTACCACTGTGCAGGCAAAAGAGAAAGAAGGAAAGTAGTTTTTCACCAAAATTCTATTTAAAGTTGTGGACTAAGTTGAACTAACATGAAGGAACAAACATGGCTGCCAGACTATCATGGAATTCCACTTTTGCAGACCTGCTTTGCACACTTAAACACTGTTCTCCATTTCATCTCAATTGAGCTTTTTATATTATTATATTCTTTCCTCACAGTCACATTGTAACAAAAAACCCCCTTCTGCTATTTATTATTTTTAATGTGCAGCCTGCCCTCCCCGCCCCCAAGGGGAGCCCAGGGCAGATCTCATAATAAAGTGACACACAACAATTCAGAAGTTAATAATATAGACAGGAATTAAAACTTCATTAAAATATTGGCCAAATGAACAAGATTTTACCTATTTCCTTAATGCGGATAAAAAGGGGGACTGACAGTTCTTCCTTGTGAGGGAGTTACATATCTGAGATGCTGTCACTGAGAATGACCAATCTTGTGCCCACATTCTTCACATTGATAGGACCATAAGTAAGGCCTCTCTCCCAGACAGCAATTTTTGGGTCAGGAGGTATTGGAGAAAATGTTCTTTCAAGTGCTTGGGACCCAAGCCATTTAGTGATGAATTAGCAAGGGTTCTGAGCAGTGCTGTTTTTCTAGAAGAAGTTGTGCCAGAACTCCACATGAACACATTCTCTTAGAATGGCAATGGTGCTCGCTTGAGAGGTGCCGGAACTGAGTTCTTGTGAGTTGCCTTTGAAAAAAGCCCTGGTTCACGAGTGTATCAGGTAGAACATGCATGAAGCATGACAAGCCTTAGTCCAGGAAAGCATTTTTTGACATATAAACATGAGATCTTTTGCCTTCCTGCCAGACAGTATATGAAGAGGGATGCTTTGAATATAACTTGCTCTGCTTTCTGTAATGGACTAGATAAGTGTCATGGCTGAGAACGACTTAAGGGAGAAAAGAGATTTACTCAACAGAAGCCCTAGGCAGGCAAGTGCTATTCTATAAGACTGTACCCGGACAGTATGTGTGATCCCACATACAATTTGTGATTGCTGTAAAAGAGAGGATGTATTGACAACTGTGCATACTGTTAGTGACCTACAACACCCCTACAGACCCCCACACAAAAAAGGGCTGGAGAATTTTCAGATTTACTTTATTTTGTGGCCAAATTGTGAACACTAATCAAGATTTGTCCCAGTTTAAATTTATATTCTTGCCAAGAGTTAAGCAGGGAAACAATCTGTTAGCATCAAGGATTCTGTTGGAAGGAAGATAGATAAAGTAGCTTTCCAACATCCTAGTACAGGGGATTATTTTTACAAGAAAGTTATTCTAGAAGAAAAACACAGTTTTAAAAGGAGAAATTGCTCAAAGAACCCTTCCACTGCCCACGAGAATGCAACAAATGTTTACTACCATTAATCTCGGTTGGCCACCCAGACCTAAATCTGTTTACTTTTTAGAATTAGCACAATTAGTCTTATTCTTGCCACTAAAAGCTGTCAGATTTTAAATATCCAGCAGCTGCTCCTTAAATTAGATTCACTGTACTCCCTAAATGGATTCCTCAATAGCCCAGCATATTCTTGAATGCAGCAACCTCCTAGAAGATGAAGCATTTGTTGAAAGACAATTCTACATTATGCACCAACCAGATGAAATAAACAATTGAACCAAAGCAAGGAGTCTTTAGGAATGTGCACCAGTACATTGCTCAGTCACATAAAACTACAGGTAAACATCTACCGTATTGGCCGGAATATAAACCGCACCCGCAAATAAGCCGCACCTTTAAAATTCAAGGGGAAAATAGAAGAAAAGACAATACACAAATATAAGCTGCTCCCTTTAAATTCCAAAGCCACTCACACCCGTAAATGGCAAATGTAAAAGAAAATCCTACAGTGATACTGTAAAAGCCAATTTTTTGTAAGGTCACGAATTTAAGCTGCACTTAAATTTTTCACAGTCAGAATTTGGAATAAAAGGGTGGCTTGTATTCGGGCCAATACGGTCTATATTCTGGAAAGTGGTTTCTCTGTCTGGCTATCTGTTCTCTATGGTCTGGCCACCTCTCAATATATTATCACCAAACTTGGTTCCTGTGGTGGGGACAGTGATCTTCATCTATCTTGGGACACCGACCACCATTTTGATTCAAGATGTCAGAGTAAAACATTACATTGGTTTGACTTCACCTGCTAGCTGCTCTGGCACCCGGAGCGCAGCACATGCTGTGCATCTGGGGGCGGGGTTGCTGCCCATGGGGGCACCACCTGCAACGAGTGCATAGCTGTCAACCGTCCCTTATTTAGCGGGAAACTCCCTTATGCCAGCACCGTGTCCCGCTGCTGTCCCTTATTGATGATGTCCCTTAAATTTCCCGGGTTTCATGCTCGCCTGGCTCGAGAGGGAAGCAGCGGCTTGGGGCCCGACGCGCTGGCGCCGTCGTCCTGGCGCGAGGAGTTCCATCGGCCCTTCCCTGGCCAAGAGAGAGGGGGGGGAGGGAGAAAGACTTTTGCCCATGCCGCCCGCAAGCCCAGAGGCGGCAGCGGTGGTGGCAGCTGAGGAGGCGACCTGAGGGAGGAGGAAGAGGAGGGGATGGGGAGGGACGCAGAAGGGCGGCACTTCAGCGGCCACCACCGTGCCGCAACCGCCTCATGCCGGATTGACAGCATCTGTCAATCCTACCAATGTATGTAACTCTTTACAATAGCAAAATCCCTTATTTGGGCTGCTGATCCCTTATTTTTGAGGCTGCTGGTCCCTTATTTTAAAATCTGTAAGTTGACAGCTATGGATGAGTGTCCCAGGGGCAAGGGCATGCCGCTTGTGGCGAGCGTCCTGGGGGACACACACAGCGATGTCACCCCCCACAGGGATGACACCTGGGGCGAACGGCACCCACCACACACCCCTTCCTCCGCTAGTGCCATTATTACTTCCAAATCAACAGCAGGAGTTTTGAAAATCTACATTTCTGCCATATAGCTCTAAACTTTGTTACCCCTTTTGCAATTTTGGTATGTACACATCTCCTGGCAATAAAAATTGAAACCACACACCCCTCCACCTGACAGGTGTCTGTCACATTCCAAGTTGGCTCTTTGTGGATGTAAGGCAGCCTAATTGATCATCAATGATCAGGCCATATCAAATCCAAGGAAGCTTGCATAATCAGATAAGTCATTGAGAAGTTGCTGATTCTACTAAGAAAGGGGTATGATAGGAAGAAGGGAAGAGAGGTCAAATTCAATGTCTTCACAGCTACGATAGGAAAAAGACAATTTCAGGCATGTTCTAACTGTGTTTTAAATGTTGCGTTCCCTACGTACAACCCTTCGCAGAATTCTAACCTTGCTTTGACCGAACACCAGCAGGGTGAACTGAAAGGAAAGCTGAACCTCTCCTGCTCTGTATCAGTACAAGCAGCTTCTGAACTGCTGCAAAGAACACAGTGCAATGCATCAACAAAAACAAAAATAGAATCACCAACCAGGTTATTTTAGTCCATCAAGCGGATGGACAATAGTCGCTTCCAGAATTGCTGCAGCAAGAAAAACGAAAGATCCAGTGTAAAACGGGGAGGGGCAGAATTAATCATTTAAGCTTTTGCCATATTTTTTTTAAAAAGCACCAAAGATATTACAATAATTTTTTGAGTAGTAGATGTTGATGAGATTAAAAAACATTTGTCTAGAGGGTAATAACTGTTTGCAGCCGGTTCTACTATAGCTCATTGTCCAGCCACTCCTTCCCCCATTCTCTATGCACCAACCAGCATCCATCAGTACAGGAAGCCTAATACATTATTTATGTGCATGCAGCAGCTAGAAAGTCTATGCATGGTGTTTACTTTTGAAATAGTAAGTTATAGTTATTGGCAGAGGGAAGCATGAGGCTATGCATTAAGGTGATGAGCTAGACCTAGAGTCTTGCCAAATAGAATAGCTAAGTAATAACAAATAATATTTAGGAAGGGGGGGAAAACCCCCCAACCATATTTGATTTTGTGGGGATAGCAGAGCTCTGCAGAGCCCCAGCAGACAACCTCAAATTATTCTGTAGCAATTAACTGATTGTAATAGGCTTGCACATTTCCTTTGATCTATTAATGTGATTAAGTGCAAGTGTATTTACTCAGCAATTTCCAGAAGGCATGTGGTGTGAGCAGTGACAGAATTTAGTGTCTGTATGAAAACTGAATGAGTAAAAGCAAGAAGTAAAAAAAAAAAGAACAAACCCTATCTTTTAAGATTTCAAGAAAGGTGAAACTGACATACATAGGACAGCGATGGTCTTTCCAAGCGCACCTAGGAGCATAATGTGTAGCCATTATGTTTCATACTTTTTATTCTAGTAAAGTAACTCCAGCCCTGGGAGGAAATTCACAAGACCAGGGGGTCGGCAAACTTTTTCAGCAGAGGGCCGGTCCAATGTCCCTCAGACCTTGTGGGGGGCCGGACTATATTTTGAAGAGGGGAAAATGAATGAATTCCTACGCCCAACAAATAACCCAGAGATGCATTTTAAATAGAAGCACACATTCTACTCAAGTAAAAGCACGCTAATTCCCGGACCGGCCGCGGGCCAGATTTAGAAGGCGATTGGGCCGGCCCCGGCCTCCGGGTCTTAGTTTGCCTAAGCATGCACTAGACACTTAATATGGCTTCTGATATCTAAGTATTAATTTTAAACCAACAGTATTCAACACTTTAAACCAGGTGTGAGGTGAGGTCCTGTTGCCTCAGCCTAGTTACCTAGTAAACCGCTTGGAAGCCCATTTTGGCATTAAGCAGTATGCGCTGTGGGTTAAACCACAGAGCCTAGAACTTGCCGATCAGAAGGCCAGCGGTTCGAATCCCTGTGGCAGGGTGAGCTCCCGTTGCTCGGTCCCTGCTCCTGCCAACCTAGCAGTTCGAAAGCACGTCAAAGTGCAAGTAGATAAATAGGTACCGCTCTGGTGGGAAGGTAAACGGCGTTTCCGTGTGCTGCTCTGGTTCGCCAGAAGCGGCTTAGTCATGCTGGCCACATGACCCGGAAGCTGTACGCCGGCTCCCTCGGCCAATAAAGCGAGATGAGCACCGCAACCCCAGAGTCAGCCACAACTGGACCTAATGGTCAGGGGTCCCTTTACGTTTAAATGAAATAGCAGCATCAGTAGCAACAACAACAACAACAACAACAACAACAACAACAACAACAACAACAACAACAACAACAACAACAGGGTAGCTACGTTTGTCTGCTGTAGAAGAGGTTGAGTAGAATTCTACTAAAAGCAATTCCATCTTCCAAAAAATGTTGTTTAAAAAGTGGGGAAGCCAACAAGACTCAGTGCTCAGGTTTTTCTTCTTTATCTTATGGACTTTCACCTTTTATCCAAGTTCTTATTAGCAGTGTACCATTAATAGCAGGTGGCACTTAACAAGTCGTTATTTTTCCTTCTTGTCCATGTGAATCTGAGAACCATGGCAGGAAAAGCTGCAGTCTTCCACTTGAATGATGGCTCTGTCTCTCCCATGTGGCCATTGATTACCAGCAGCCTCTTTAGCTAGGCTCCGACAGCTGACATACACTTTCCATACAAATGCCCTTCAGTGTCTGTGGCGTTCGGAACAAGAGTGCTGGAGGATAAGGAGATCCTTTATAATTCTTTGCGCTAATCCTATTCTAACCACTAATGAAGCAAATATATTTTATGCAACTAGAAAAATAATAATAATCCACTATTTGCTTTATTATACATGTGAATCCCACCCAACCTCTACCTTCCAAGGTTGCTGATGAATTCCAGAAAGGTAAGTCATGTTAGTCTGATGTGGAAAGAACAAAAAGGAATCTTGTGCCCCCCCCCAACACGCCTTATCAGACCCCTTGAAGTGTTGCATTTCGTTGTCAGATTTACATATACTGTATTTTTCGCCCTATAGGACGCACTTTTTCCCCTCCAAAAATGAAGGGGAAATGTGTGTGCGTCCAATGGGGCAAATGCAGGCTTTTGCTGAAGCCTGGAGAGCGAGAGGGGTCGGTGCGCATCGACCCCTCTCGCTCCCCAGGCTTCAGGAAGCTATCCCCCCAGCCCCGCAAGCTCCCAGAGCGATGCCGAAGCTGCACGCAGCTTCGGCATCGCTCTGGCTCCCGTTCTGGGGGCTGGGGGAGGGGGAAGCTCAGGCTTCCCCCGCCCCCCGCCCTGCAAGCTCCCAAATCTAGGTGCGTTCCCCCCCCCAAAATCTAGGTGCGTCCTATGGGCCGGTGCGTCCTATAGGGCGAAAAAATGTGGTATTTATATATACACAAATACAGAGGAAATATATCTAGAACAGCAATAAAAGGCAGTAAGAAGTCTGCAATCCCAAACAGATACAATCGGTATTGATGGATATGATTAAACTAGAATAAGGTCAACTTGTATTTGTTCTACTGCTTTAAATGATCAGCAATCCTTCTAACTCTTCTCATTATTGTATTACAGGACAACAAAGCAATAAAGAGACTCCTGTAGTACTTAAAGATTAGAATTTATTGTTGCTTTTGCTGCAGCAGTCTAACACAGCTACCTCTCTGGAATATAAAGAAAATGTTTTCATTGTTAAATCCATACAGCATCCAGCAAGCAAGCGTCAAAGAAAATATATCACCCATTATACCAAAACTGGTTTCCAGTAATTTTTATATAGCAGAATCTTCACAGCAAAAACATCTGTTTCCTAGTTCTGCTGGATCTCTCAGCGGCCTTTGATACAATTGACCATAACATCCTTCTGGACCATCTAGAGGGGCTGGGAGCTGGGGGCACTGTTATACACTGGACCTCAGTGTCCGGGTTGAATGATGGGGGTGGAGACACTCCTTCAGGTATACTGGGGTGAATGAATGAATGAGTGAGTGAGTGAATGAGTCTGTAAGCATGAGTCTGTGAGTCTGTAACTCATGACTTGGTTATTTTAAAAATTTTACCTATTTTTTGTAGTGTATTCAAGGATAACAATAGTCAATTTTTGCACCTGATACTCAGATCATTTTATTTTCCTAAAATGTTTAAACATTTTCCTAAAATTTAGGATTTCCTAACTCCTTTGGGATTGGAACAATAAAACACATTATCTGTATAACTTAAAAATTTGTTGTTTACATACATATTACACTACTTTGAGATTTTCAGATATGAAGATCAAGGTGAGGAATAGCCCCCACCAGAAACGCAGCAGTTTTACCTCAGTCTCATTGGCAGCATATTTTTCAGCATGACAGCCAGATCCCAAGACACAAGTTCGAAAATGGTAATTCAAAGTCAGGATTCTGAAGGGGTACATCAAGGACTTTTCAAAGAGGCATAGACTATTACCAGAAAACATGTGAACAACTCTCTGCTATGAATTGTTCCCCCAAATAATAAAAACACTCCCGACGTACTGTTATTTTGCCAATAGCTTCATAAGTTCATAAGGCAAACCCTAGCTTTTATGGGCATTTTCTCTTAATATTCCTTCGCCCCCCCACTCATAGCCAGATATTACCCTCATTTTCGAATTAGAACTGCGGTCAGCAGGATTCTATTGCTATGCTTCCAGAATTAGGAAGGTTCACTGTAGTAAACTCTGAGCCAAAAAGTAATATCCACAACAAACAACTATAGTGGTACCCCTGGTTATGTACTTAATTCGTTCTGGAGGTCCGTTCTTAACCTGAAATTGTTGTTAATCTGAGGTACCACTTTAGGTAATGGGGCCTCCCACTGCTGCCACCACACGATTTCTGTTCTCATCCTGAGGTAAAGTTCTTAACCCGAGGTACTACTTCCGGGTTAGTGGAGTCTGTAACCCAAAGTGTTTGTAACCCGAGGTGTTTGTAACCCAAGGTACCTCTGTACAGTGGTACCTCGGGTTAGGTACTTAATTCGTTCCGGAGGTCTGTTCTTAACCTGAAACTGTTCTTAACCTGAAGCACCACTTTAGCCAATGGGGCCTCCTGCTGCCATTTCTGTTCTCATCCTGAAGCAAAGTTCTTAACCCGAGGTACTATTTCTGGGTTAGTGGAGTTTGTAACCTGAAGCGTATGTAACCTGAAGCGTATGTAACCCGAGGTACTACTGTTCTACCAAGATGCAGGCAGGCACCATAAAAAGGGCAATCGGAAGAAGAAACATGCATTTGTTTAGATATCTATGTACTCATTGAAGAAACACTGACATCACCCAAATATTCATAAATCACAATGACTCAAAAGGCCACAACTTCCTTCCTGACAATCTAAACGAGCTTCTTGTGCCCACTCGCCATGCATTTTTAACAGACTGAAGATGCAAAACAATTATGAACTAGCAAGCTATGCTTAAGGATGAAATACAGCAGGGAAAGTATTATAAAAGTGAGGGAAATCAGGCATTACTGCCATTAAAAAACAGAATAATTTCCCCCGCCTTGCATAAATCACAACCTCGCAAGCACCAGCTCTATAAATTACGTTTTTAAAAAACAAAGCAACCTGTCATCTGTTCCACAATTTCCAACATTTTAGAAATGCAAAGCGCAGGAGGTAAATAATCTGGAAGCCAACTCAAACTAGTCACTTGAATCAGAGCATGTTAAGTACTAAGTGATATACTGAGACCCAAAAGCTGGAAGAGAAATCAGCAGCAGTCTGTATGAGGAAGCCCCATACTGTGACGGACTCTAAACATTCTTATTGTCCTTTTTAATGTTTTTCAAATAGATTATAAAGATTAGAACTTTGGTTCGTAGATGCGGTACCAATGGAAACACACTTTGTTAGTAACACTTTCTGCATAGGAACTGGAATTCTATGACGATGCTTCAGTTAAAGTAATCAGAAGAACCACTCTGAAGTCTACTCTTATGAGTGGACATTTTCACAGCAATGTAAGAGATTCAAAATATTGTAGTAACAATCCTTCTCAAATCCCTGCACTGGTTTTCCATCATGTTATGATGCATTCGACTCAAGCTGCTTATTATCTTTAAATGTCTCCACTTATTTCCAACTACACCCCTCCAGTGAATTTCCTCCTCCAACTCTAGCATCTACCGTTGCTGTAAAATCCAATGTATAAATAAGTAAATAAAAAAGAAAGTATATAGCACTATATAAACAAACATCTATAATGTGTACAAGTTGTTTCTTTATACTGAATAAAGAAAGAAAGAAAGTATATAGCACTGCATAAGTAAACATCTATAATGTGTACAAGCTGTTTCTTTATATTTTAAAAAAATTTACAGTGGTACCTCAGGTTAAGGTACCTCGTTCCAGAGGTCCCTTCTTAACCTGAAACTGTTCTTAACCTGAAGCACCACTTTAGCTAATGGGGCCTCCTGCTGCCGCCACGCCGCCAGAGCACGATTTCTGTTCTCATCCTGAAGCAAAGTTCTTAACCTGAGGTAATTTTTCTGGGTTAGGGGAGTCTGTAACCTGAATCGTATGTAACCCAAGGTACCACTGTATCTAGGATCACAATCCCATAACCCTCCCCCCAAAGCAGCTTGAAAATTCTTGAACAATTCCTATTGCCAAACAGCAGTCTCAGCTGCCAATCCCAGATATCTATTTTTCACACACAGAAAATAGCTGATACTGATCATTCCTTAATACCTTTTCAATTCTACAAGGTATATTTAATCATTATATATCCTTTCACTTAGACCTCTGTGACTGTAGCATCAGCTTCTTTCAGCTCCAATATTGTTCACACTTATCATTGCCTTTTTATCACTTGGACCTCCATTGGAGAGACCATACAACTAGCTGTGTTTTAATTGTTTTATCTCAAAAGGACAGTGCATATAAGACTATCCAATGAAACTGAATAACCTGGACCACAGCTATTATGCCAGCATGAAGTCCTTTATCTATGGAATAAAAAAAATGAAAGCTCTGAGGTGATGGCATGTACAAATTGCTCCCAATTGTCAGGTTTTTCTAGCCAAAGCCTTTTTCCTTAGCTGCTCTGCTCTTCCCACACAGACCTTTCAGTAAAGGTAAAGGTAAAGGTACCCCTGCCCATACAGGCCAGTCTTGACAGACTCTGGGGTTGTGCGCCCATCTCACTTAAGAGGCCAGGGGCCAGCACTGTCCGGAGACACTTCCGGGTCACGTGGCCAGCGTGACATCGCTGCTCTGGCCAGAGCCAGAGCCGCACACGGAAACGCCGTTTACCTTCCCGCTGGTAAGCAGTCCCTATTTATCTACTTGCACCCGGAGGTGCTTTCGAACTGCTAGGTTGGCAGGCGCTGGGACCGAGCAGCGGGAGCGCACCCCGCCGCAGGGATTCGAACCGCCGACCTTTCGATCGCCAAGCCCTAGGCGCTGAGGCTTTAACCCACAGCGCCACCTGCGTCCCCACAGCGCCACCTGCGACCTTTCAGTAGGTGTTACTAAATATAACAATGACATGTTGCTAAGTGCATCTTCTAAACTTGAAAACAAAAGCCACATATTTTCACAAAATCCAAACAGTGCCCAAGTATCCCTGTGAACAAAGATGCCTCATAAGAGTTGTAAGGACTATTGACTTTAGCAATCTAGTTTATATCAGCAAAGCATAGGGAAATTTTGAACTAGATCACATTTTTATGGTATGTGTGGAGGGGCAGGTGATTTCCTTTTTTCAACATCTATTGCCCATCCTGAACATTCAGAATGAACAAGATATCCTTCTAAATAGTTAAATAAAAGATCAAGCGGAGTTAAAGCTGCTTCACACATTATCTTTTTAAGGTATTAATGCAATATGCTTTGTGTGCATACATAAAACTACAAAGTGTGAATGTGCCAAAGTGATTTATAACCACAGATGTCACAGAAATAAATTTGTCAAGAATCAAGTATTAGTTGCAGCTGCCTCCTGAGCACATATTTGCTATCACATTATGTGTGATAAAGTTCTCAGTGATAGGAGACATATTGATTTTAAGGTACAAGAGGCCCAAGGCCAGCTCTGTTGACATACTAGGCCAGTCAAATTGGATGGGAAAGCACAAAAAAAGGAATTTCTCAAATTCAAAAAGCATGCCGTGTAGCAAATAAAAGAGTTGCAAGTTAGGAAGTCCTGGTTCAAATCTCATGTCAGTCACAAACTTACTGTGGCCTTGGGCAAGACTTGGCTATCCTGCAATATGGGAATAATAATGGCCTATCTTTCATGACTAAAACTACTGAGATAATGCGTGTGAAGAACTCTGATCAATTGAAAAGTGGTATAAATGTTAAGCATTTCATATGCAGAAAATACCTGCCTTGGGATTAAAGGTAAAGGTAAAGGGATCCCTGACCATTAGGTCCAGTCATGGCCGACTCTGGGGTTGCGACGCTCATCTCGCTTTACTGGCTGAGGGAGCCGGTGTACAGCTTCCGGGTCATGTGGCCAGCATGACTAAGCCACTTCTGGCAAACCAGAGCAACACATGGAAACACCGTTTACCTTCCTGCCGGAGCGGTACCTATTTATCTACTTGCACTTTGACGTGCTTTCAAATTGCTAGGTGGGCAGGAGCAGGGACCGAGCAATGGGCGCTCACCCCCTCGCGGGGATTTGAACCGCTGACCTTCTGATCGGCAAGTCCTAGGCTCTGTGGTTTAACCCACAGCGCCACCCACGTCCCTTGGGATTACTGGGGTGTTTAAGACTTTTCTAATGATATGGTGGTGTGGAGTGCAGCCTCCCTTTGTGTGATTTCTGCATTAAAATATATTATATCCCCCAGAAAGATCTGTGTCAGGAACAAGATGGCAGGGTTTTGCTATCACTGCAATATGACCCTCAAGTTCAGTGTTTCACTTTCCACTAGCATTGCAGGAATGAATGTCAGCCAGTGTAAGGTGCTGGAGAACCTGGACCAGAAACACAGGCAGAAAGGGATCTCATGAGTTTCAGTTACATCCTGTCAGCGCTGTAGCACCTTAGTCCCTAAAGTGCTGGCTTTGCCTATTGATAAGCTTCGGACCATGTGAGCTTGGTGCCACCAAATGAAACGAGGCCAAGGAGAGAGAGGACCTTCTCACTAGCGGCCGTAATTGAACTACCCTCCTTCAGAAATGTTCACAAGTTTACACAAACACGGCACAGAGAGACTCGGGCTCACACACTTGTCTCTCTCTCCACCCCCCCCCCCCCAGTTTAAGTGCAAGGGGATGAATGTAAAGTGCTTGATCATGGTTGCAACAAGCCTGAGATTTGCATTTCATTCAAATATGGTGCAAAACAACACTTGGCTCGTATAGCAACTTTTGAAAAATAGTAAAAGAAATTAAGAAATTCATTGTGTTTCCATTGCAGACTTACTGGATTCCAGAACTAGGAAGACACCACAGGCACTGGGATCTACAGTGGTACCTCGAGTTAAGAACTTAATTCGTTCCGGAGGTCTGTTCTTAACCTGAAACTGCTCTTAACCTGAGGTACCACTTTAGCTAATAGGGCTTCCGGCTGCCGCTGCACCGTCGCTGCATGATTTCTGTTCTCATCCTGAAGCAAAGTTCTTAACCTGAGATACTATTTCTGGGTTAGTGGAGTCTGTAACCTGAAGCATCTGTAACCTGAGGTACAACTGTACACAGGGTGATATTCAGTGCCCTTCAACTACTGTAGCTCTGCAATGTGTTCAGTTCTCTATGAATATTTATCATGCTAATAACTAAACAGCCTGTACATTTACTTTCCATACCTGCTGCTTGATAAAAGTAATTATGTGCCCGGGAAAACCCTGTGCTCCTGGCTCCAATGTTGTTACCTGTTGTGCCTCTGTGTCTGGTCATGGGTGGAGATGCTTCGAGGGGAGAGTGACTCTTTGTCCCATCCCCAAGGCAGTCAGAACTGCCTCTGACATTGGCAAGGAGGGGAGAGGGAAGGAATCCAGGTGCTAATTACATCCCCTTAGGCATCATCCTCTTTAAGAGATGTTGAGTAGGCTTTTAACTGCAGGCTTTGAATCAACATGTGGCCCCTTTAGCTTTTGAGCAAATTTATCTTCTCCCTCCATGTTTCTGTCTTTTTATATAATAGTAAATATTTCAAACAGAATCTCTGAAAAGTACAAAGCAATGAATTTTCCTTAATGGCTAATTTCAGCTGCAAATGGTCTATTTGTCTGAATTATATTTAAACAGGCAAGTCTTAATAAGTTTTGAGATGTAGATAAACCAGATAAATATCAAGGAGTCTTAACCAAACAATATGCACTTGATTGATTCTTTACCGAAAGCTCAGTGGCTATAAGCACGGACAATAAAGTATATTCTCACAGAAAAATAAAAAGTTGGATAAGAGTAGCATTTCTGAACCCTAAAATAAACAAAGTCCTGACAGAGGTAGTAATGAAAAAACACATACTATCTATTTTTTGTACCAAAATGGGTTTGGGCTGAAGGCAAATAGTCCAACCCGTTTCAGTACACTGCTGTTCCACAGAAGGCCATATGTAACATGCACCAGCTTCAATATACAGTGGTACCTCGGATTAAGAACTTAATTTGTTCCAGAACCTGAAACTGTTCTTAACCTGAAGCACCACTTCAGCTAATGGGGCCTCCTGCTGCCGCTACGCCGTCGCTGCACAATTCCTGTTCTCATCCTGAAGCAAAGTTCTTAATTTGAGGTAATACTTCTGGGTTAGCAGAGACTGTAACTTGAAGCGTATGTAACCCGAGGTACCACTGTATACAGATCTGATAAGCATTTTTGTATTTTGAAAATTAGAAGGCTATTTGTTTTAGTTCTTTTCCAGAGATTCAGGAATGGTGCCCTAGAATAATAAACTCACTATTCAATGATTCCTTCAACACTTTCCAAGTACAAAGTTACCCATAAGGTAAAGGTAAAGGGACCCCTGACCATTAGGTCTGGTTGTGACCGACTCTGGGGTTGCGGCGCTCATCTCACTTTATTGATGGAGGGAGCCGGCGTACAGCTTCTGGGTCATGTGGCCAGCATGACTAAGCTGCTTCTGGCGAACCAGAGCAGCACGCAGAAACGCTGTTTACCTTCCCGCTGGAGCGGTACCTATTTATCTACTTGCACTTGACATGCTTTCAAACTGCTAGGTTGGCAGGAGCTGGGGCCAAGCAACAGGAGCTCACCCCATTGCGGGCATTCGTACTGCCGACCTTCTGATTGGTTTAACCCACAGCGCCACACGCATCCCAAAGTTACCTATACTGCATGTTTAATCTTCAAAATTCTGTGATATAATACATTAGTCTGCTAGATATAGTGTCTTGCTCAAGACAAGCTATGTTATACCTCCACTACTGGGGACAGTATGCCTCTGAATATCAATTGCTGGGAATTGCATGTGGGAAGGGTGTTTTTGCAGGACTTTTGTCCTGCTTGTAGGCTCTCCATAGGCATTTGGTTAGTGATGTATCAACACTTGCTTGAACAGAAGGCAGGACACTCCCGCTGTTCATATCCCAATGCCGAGAACTACTTAAGTGTGTCCAATAAAACTCTACATGATTCTGCATATTAGAGACATCAACTTCCAAAATTTGCTCTGGCACGTGTAGGGCTGCTGCCCAAATTAAATGCATTCACCTTGCATTGGGAGTACAGTGGTACCTTGGTTGTCAAACTTAATCCATTCTGGGAGTCCGTTTGACTCCTGGAACAGTTTGAAAACCAAGGTGTGACTTCCAATTGGCTGTGGGAGCTTCCTGCACTCAATAGGAAGCTGCAGAAGCCATGTTGGACGTTCGGCTTCCAAAAAACTTCACAAACCAGAACACTCACTTCCAGGTTTATGGTGTTCAGGAGCCAGTTTGTTCAGGAACCAAGCTGTTCAACAACCAAGGTACCACTGTATAGCCAATCACACATGGCCTTGGATTCAATTTCACCATTGCACTAAAAGTTTAAACTTATTTGTGTACATGTTTTGATTTTAAAACAACTTGTGTTTAGAAAGCACAGTTTATAGTTATTTTCTTGTGATGTTGAAGCAGTGTGTTTCTGCGAGTTCCTCCTTTAACATCACAAAATGACAGCTTTTCCCTTTTGGGTGTAAAAGCAGCCAGTTAACTTTAAAACTCATGAAATCAAGCCACCAAGGCCCTAGGGTATAGGATTTCAGAACTACTTCTCCTTTACCAGCAAAATGCAAAAGAACTGGAGATTGTAAGAGATTTGTTCCAGGTCACTGCAACCCTGAACACACAAGAAAAACTGCATCTACTGCTTAACTAATCCAAAGACTTTTAAGGAAGAGCTCGGAAGTTATGTTTAACGAAAAACACAGTAAGTTTTAAACGTCAGCTATTTGTTCACTTGATCTATCCTACAGCAAGCAAGGAGGAAAAAGGCCATGTGTTACTCAATTTTCTGCAATATACGTTGTACTACGTGCGTTCTTTTCACAGAGGGATAGCCATGTTGGTTTGCTGCAGCAAAAAACAGAACCTGTGGCACCATAATGGGTACTTTGCTTCACTCCAAACAAATTGCAATATTGAAAAGCAATAATGTAGTCGTTTGTAGTTATTGTGGAATTAATTAAAACCATACATGAATATTTTCACATTCTCTTGGACTCCCTAACAATTCAAAAGTAGTTGACCGGGGCTGGTTATAGCAAGCACGTGACTCCCAGGTAACTGGTCTGTTTCCAGGCAAAATTCAAAGTGCTGGTTATGATCTATAAAGACCTCCACGGCCTAGGTCCAAGCAGCCAGTCAGGCAGTCAGATTTATAACATATAGCTAAAGGCTGCTGCAATGTACACAGAATCATTCAACAATTAAAAGAAAATATGCTGGATTAATACAAAAAACTTCAAACATTTATATTATCAAGACATTACCTACTCTGAACAGAGCTTTAAAAGTACCTTAATATACAGGTTAAGACATTAAACAATAAAATTTATAGGCTAAAATCACCACATGGCCATTAACATATTAAAAAATAATGTTAATTATATTCGGAGTTTGGTGATAAAGATAGAATATAGCTTGATGCAGATAGGGTCAAACAAATTCATCTCCTTTACAGTTGGTGGCTATCTTGGCTATATAATTTGCTCTAATTTTCCTAGTGGCGGTTGCAAAGAGTGCTACACGCCAGGTCACATACTTATCTATGTCTGCGAGGAGATATAAAATCATGTCAGAGGGGTTCTGGCTAGGGGACCTTGTCATTATAGGTGGTAAAAATCGTCCAAGCAGTCTGAAAGACTGTATTCCTTCATACAAACCTGCCTGGGTTTTGAGATCTTCAGGGGAGGCTTTTATCTACGTCCTTCCACCTTCACAGGTGCTTAGTAAGGATGTGGGGAAAGGGCATTATCAATGGCTGCTCCCAGACTTTGGAACTCCCTTCCTAGAGGAGCCAGACTGGCTCCCTCTTCTCTTTCCACCTGCAGGTGAAGACTCTTTTGTTCCAACAGGCTTTTGGGAAACTGACTGCTTTTAATGAATGGGCTGGGACTGTGCTGTTTTTTATTGCAATTATTGGTATAGTTTTAATATATTTTATATATGCATATAGTTTTAATTCTCTCCATGTTTAATTGTTTTTAAGGATTACTTTTTCTATGTTTTTAAGTAGTTTTTATTTTTATCTGTAAACTGCCTTTAGTTCCATAAGGGGGGAAAAGGCAGGGTATAAATAAATATATAATAATAAAATAAAATAAAATAACTTCAAGTTAAAGCACTGGAGTGATACTGCATCAAATAAACACCTTTCTGCAAAATTAGATAATTATGGATTATCTAATTATCTAATTATGTTTTCCAAAGCCCAAAGCAATTCCATAAAAAATATTAAAAAAAAGAATTCTGGAAAATTAGCTACTTAAACATGTTTTGCAAGAAGACTTAAATAGCCACGGGGTTTTTGTTTGTTTTTGGTAAAGTTTCTTTAAAAGTGTCATCTAGAAGCTTGCCCCTTAATTTTTTTCTAATGGTCTCATGGTAATTTTCTAACATTTGGTGCAAAGGTGTTATTAATATGTAATTTTCTAAAATAAGCTCCCATATTGTCATAGAAGGGAAAGAAAGTTACTTTGTTCTCATGGTGGCTGTTACAAGTTGTACGTAACTGTGAAATACCAATCAGCATGCAATGTTCTTGTGAAAACTTTAAGAATAGTCATTCTGCTCTCAGCCATGCTTACTTTGGGGGGGGGGGGAGAGAAGCTGAAATCCATTAGGCATTTTCAGATAGCTGTGTTTAGAATAAGAAAATCAGTTTCTTAAGAGGCCAATTCCATTTCCCCCTGTCTTTTGGACATATTTAAAAAAATAACATCTTTGCAGTATGGCACACAACTGCAAATGTTGAGCTCATCAGTTTTAAAATGTGGACCCCAACGTATTTCTATCTTACATTAGCATAGAAGGATGAAATTTAGCTTGAACCTCAAAACGGTGTTGGATACCTTTGAAAATGCTAACTTTCTTATTGCTGTTGGTAGAGACTTATTTACTATATGCACCTAAAAATAAATATTGTGTGACCCATGCAAGTGGAATCTTAATACTAACTTTAAGACACATTTCCCTCAATTCTCCTCATAGCAAGGTCAAGATGCTTTGGAAAAATTAGATATTTCACTTCTGCTGTAGTTACCAGTGTGAATTAAGGTCAGTTATATATAGTTCATCTGCAGTTTTGCACGGTAGGCTTTACAGAGCACGGGAGCTGTCATAATGGATCAGTCCAATGGTCTATCTCATATAGAGCACTAGGTCTGGGCTATCGTTAAAAGAGGAATAATTAAGTAATTAGTGCTGGGAAGCAGAGATGAACTCCAGGCTCCCAAGATCACACTGGATCAGTCAAGTGCAGTTCAAAGTTGTCATGCCGATGGGCTACTAGAGTAGCCTCAATGGGCAAAGATGGCCGTCTGAAGTGTTGCTTGCAGACAACTACCATCCATGCCAGCAGGTGAAATATATTACACATTTCTGACATTTCAATCTCACTCTTGCTCCAAGGAGCTCAGGGTCCCATGGATGGTTTTCCTACTTTTTTATCCTCACACCCTCCATGTGAGTTGAGCATACCAAAATGACACCCCCAAGCACAACAGAATATCCTCATCCAGTGATGTAATACAATACAATACAATACAATACAATACAATACAATACAATACAATACAATACAATACAATACACCACCTGCCCCTATAAGGCAGGACTACCAGAATCTGAGATAAGGCACTTATACTCTTCTGCTACAATGAAATGGTGGTGTTTATACTGAACGTGCTGCATCACAACCATTCCTCCAATATGAGATGTAGCATCCTTGTGCACTAACTTGACCGACCAAACCCCAAGAGTGCTCACTAAAGGTTCCTCATCATCCTGGAAAACCGTTCTGTCCGGGACCTGTTGTTGTTCAACGTCTTTAAAAATGACCCGGATTAAGGAATTGAGAGGATGCTTATCAAATTTGCAGATGACATCATACCAGGAGGTGTAGCTAATGCCGCAGAATACAGAATCAGAATTCAAGGTAACATTAACAGATTGGAGAACTGGGCCCACACTAACAAAATGAATTTAGTAGTAGGAACAAATGTCAGGTTCTACACATAGGCAGGAAGCACCAGCTGTACAAATACAGCTGGACTGCCAGTAGTACATGTGAAAAGGACCTAGGGGTCTTGGTAGACCACAAGCTTAACATGAGTCAACAGCATGATGCAGCAGCAAATAAGGTTAGCGCTGCATCAACAGACATATACAGTAGTGTCCTAATCAAGGGAAGAGTACTACTCTATTCTGCCTTGGTCAGACCACACCTGCAGTACTGAGTCCAATTCTGGGTACCACAATTTAAAAAGGATACTGACAAGTTGTGCTGAGGGCAACCAAGATGATAAAAGAGTCTGGAGAAGTTGCTTAGCCTGAGTAAGAGGAGTATGTTTAGCCTGACTGAATCAGAGGGGACTGACAGGTGATATGATAGCCATCTTCAAATATCTAAAGGGCTGTCACGTGGAATTCAAGTTACAAGAAAGGATATTCCAACTAATCATCATGAAGAATTCTATGACGGTAAGACCTGTTCGACAGTGGAACGGACTCCCTTGGAAGGTGATGGATTCTCTTTCATCGGGAGTTTTTAAGTAGAGGTTGGATGGCCATCTGTTATGGATGCTGAAGGTAAGATTCCAGCATTGCAGGGAGTTGTATTATCTAATCCACGGGGTCCCTTAGAAACTCTATGATTCTGTGTCAGAAAAACACCGCTCCACATTGTATGCAACACTTTCAGAGATGTTATGTGCACAACTCTTAGTGCACAACTTTTGCCTGCAGTCATCACATCCGCCATTCTAACTTCCACAATCCATTTTGTAGCTTTAGCAGAATTTTATTATTCCACTTCTGCCAAATCTTTGTAGAATGGAAATCTGCCCATCCCTGCTGTAAGCAGGGGAAAAGACTAAAAGATGCCAAGAAGGGGGGCACGCTTCTCAATGGCACGCTTAGGTCTCCGTTGCTCTCTCCCTCTGAAACCTGGAGTCCAAACTCATTTCTAGAAAATCTCATTGTTGCCTATGTTTTGGAAAACTTCTGCAGCCCTGAAAGAACGCATTGTATGAATTCAGTAAGATTGCTATTAGTATGTACTTACAAGAAGATGTATTTGTTCCTTCAGTCGATGCTGGAATCTTGTCTATAAGTTCTGCAATACACAGAAGGCAATATGATAGATAATAGAGATGCTCTGCCTTCCTATTGGAGCGCACAGTGCATTCCCAGAAAAACCAAATACCGGTACTTCTCCCCTTAAAAAGAAGGAAAAGCAGCTCTGGAAAGGAAGAATCTTGAAAAGCTGATTGATATTCCATATCTTCAAAAATGTGTTTGTGTGTGTAAACTGCTTCCACTAATATAATATTTTATAAAGCATGCATGTTCCTAGAAGGGAAGCATATGCGGTATTAACTATAGAAGCAAAAGAGTTGTTATCAGTTTGTTCTTGTATTTAGCATTTTTTTTTTTTTGGTATTTTTATGTTGTGAAGTGCCCTGAGATCCAAGGATGAAAGCTGGTATATAAATTCAATATATAAGCAATAGAGAAAGCAATCTAATGATGTCTTAGGTACACTATGAATGACCCATTAAATAAATAAGCAAGCTCCATAGTCCTTGGCACAAAATAGGTAGAACTTGGGAAATGTTTTCAGCTGTTTGTAACAGGCCACCCAGAAATTCAAGGGTTGAAAAGAATCACTTTGTTTTATTACATAAATTGGCAGAAAGTGCAAGAAATAAAACACTTCCTGGCTCATGACAATTGGACTTTCGGTTTCACAAGAAAAAACTGCTATGTTTAGATGGTTCTACAAACAAAGAATCTGTAACATGTAGCTGTTTTGAAAATATCCATGCTAGGACAGGAAGGCCAAAGCAAGTGGCAAGTTTAAAGAAGCTTCAGATTAGCCAGTGTAACGTGCGGAAGTTTTAGAATGAATAGAAACTCAACTTGAATTAGTTTAAAATGTAAAGCGCAAGAAATGATACAGACCAGCTGACAAATAATTAAAAAATGACTCTGAAGACTAGCTGAAATAAAGAGAACTAGGAAAGGAATCAGGATTCTTTAGGCTTCTGAAACTGTGTGGAAAATGAGCATAGGACCGATTAAAAATGAGCCAAGAATAGGCTGAAGACAATTTCAAAACACACATTAATGTTGCGAAGGAATCCTTTTGCTATAGTTCAGAAATGCTCCCATTTCATTCTATCGCCAGGCTCTGTTAAACAGAGGCGTCTCAGAAAACTGGAAGTCCTACGAAATTGACAATTTAGCAGAACAAGCAGCTGCATGCAGTACGCACATTAAGTACTTATCAGGGAGGTGGAACTCAATCTTGTGACATCATAAAGAAAAGTTAATAGAAAACCTGAATGTGTCCCCCATTATAAATACCCTGAGAACCATCCCAAGGAAGGTAGATCTAAAATGCTTCCACTAATATAATATTTTATAAAGCATGCATGTTCCTAGAAGGGAAGCATATGCGATATTAACTATAGGAGCAAAAGACCTATTCTGAGATTGCTTTTTCACAACTTCCAAAAGCACTAAAATTCAGCACTGCCATGCTACAAGAAGGCACATGCAACAGCAGAAGAAATTAGATGCATCTACATACTGGGCCAAATAAGAAAGATGCCATTATTAAGGAAGAAGAAAGGATGAACACCTAGCAGGTTCCAAGTTATAAACAGTGATCTCTAGAGCCTTACTGTAAGGGACTGGCTGTTGCAATGGGCAACCCAAGACCACATTGAAAGATGATGGTGGCACTAAACTCCATCTGAGGTATCACTACTGCATTAAACAAAGTCACAGATACAGAGCCAGGAAATCAGATTGATTTCTTTTTTCTCCCACATGCTAAAGATCCAGTAAGGTAAGCTGTAAAGATGTAGAGAAAGGCTGAGCCTGTAGAATTTGCTTCAAGGAGGCAAACATTTCAACTTGACTTACGTGAGGACGTGTTTGATGCTTTTGTCAAAACTGGTATCATGTTGGTGGGTTCTGCAAAACAAAACAAAAATGAGAAGCAGTTACACATGCCAGGGCATTGCCATGTGTAAAAGGTTGTGTCCTGATGAAACTTGCAGGGAAAGCAAAGTCAAATTCTAATATAACCCAAAACGTCTAATATAAATGTTTTTTTGAGAAACAGGCAAGAAATGAAGACCTAGTTCTTCTTAGGACAGTTAGTGAGGTTTGGTTTCTTGCAACTCTTCATTTGCCTTAAGAAAATTACATCTTATACGTGGATGGATCAGAAAAAAGTATCTTATCAATTAAATATCCTAAGTGGCAAAACTGAAAAGGGTTGACATAAGTGAAGGCTGTGTAGAGTTTGGCAAGCCATGTCCTGGTGAATTAATTTTACTCGATTGCTATTTTGCCTCTGTCTGTTCCAACATGGGGAATTATATTAGAACTTGGAAAATGATAGATATGTTCTCTATCTGGAACACAGAGTTGAATCACAAAATATGAAATTCAACAGATACAGATGTGTGCAAATGTCCTGTACAAAAAAGGGAGGGGGGAGAACAAGGCACAAGTATACGATATGGGAGACCTGGTTTCACAGAAGTGTTTATTGTGGGCATCCATTGATCTCGAGAGACAATGGAAAAGTGTACCATCCAGGGTAAAGTCAAACCATTGGAGAATTACAGCACCTGCTCTGGCTCTACAGACCAGTATGGGAAAGACATGTTTTATTGCCGCTGGGGCAGATGAAGGCGTCTGGTGTCACTGGTGCAGATGCACCATGGCATTTCTTCTCTCTGAGCTCTTCCCAGTCATTTCTCCTCTGATCATGCAAAAAGCATTTAGGTATCTTAGATGATCACAAGCGGAAGTTGAGCCAGCACTGCAATATGACTACTAAAAAACCCCTAATGCACTTTTATGCTGTGTAAATAGAACTGTACAAAGTAGCAAGAGTTTCACCCTATTCTGCGTTAGTCAAGAGGGCACTGACAAGTTGGAGCACACCCAGAGGAGGGAGACAAGGATGCCAATGACCTGAAGCCTATGAGGAGCAGTTGGAAGAGTTGGGTACGCATAGCCTGGAGAGAAAAGGCATTTGAGGGGGAAACATGGTAACAGCTTTCAAATATCTGAAGGCCTGTCACACAGAAGATGCAACAGACTTGTTCTTTGTTGCTCCAGAGGATAAGACTAGGAGCAGGACTAGACCTTCTAGGTAGAAATTGCAGGAAAGCTGATATTTGGATAAATTTTCTAATGGAACAAGCTGTTTGACAGTGTAGAGAATGTAGACTCTCCTTTGCTGAAGCTATTTAAGTACATGGTGGATAGCCATCCATAAGTAGCCATCTGTTAGGGATGCTGCCATTGCATCTTCATTGAGCAAGAGGTTGGACTAGATGACCCCACCCACCCAAGACCTAGAATTCTATTCATGCAGAAGTGGTACCAAAGAAAAAAATGTTTTGAGTGTCTATTTTCAGAATTGATTTTTTTCCAGCTAATTTAGTATCTCAATGAGCATGCACACACAAAAATACTTCAGTTAATTCTGGACACTTAACTCTTGTGTAACACATGAACCTTTTGACAAGGCAACTATATATAACTATTAGTCACCTCCCAAGATGATTGCTAGGGTTGTTCTTAGTGATACCTGAATAGACAAGTCTTTCAATTAAACTGTAAACTTTCAACTTGTAGTATGAAAAGCCATAATGCATGTGTATCTCACCTCTCTATATGAGCTATATGGTGTCTATAGTTCAACATGAAACATGAGAAAAGGCATGGGTAATCTTATTTCAAGATGCATCAGGATTTTCTGGCTTAGAATGGTAAGAGCAGGCAGAAGAAATTTCAGACATTTGAAGGAATGAATATGCCAGATGGAATATGATAGATGTAGTTATGGCAATCCAATTCTTCAGATCTGCCAGACTCTTAGAAATACTGAATGCTATGCAAAATACAAGGAAGTTCCTCTGTTAATTGTACTCATTCCCAGTCATACAAAGCCACTAGGTGTCCACACAAAATACTTTTATTACTTCTCTCCAATGTACAGTTCAAGGCTTCCAAGACTAACATACAGCCTCTCTTCCATCCTTGGAGATGCTGTAGAGGGCTCCAGATTACCTGTTTATTGAAAATTTATCCTGATTTAATTGCACAATGCTTATGCAGAGGTTAGAAGAATGTGTCCGGTCTTTATTGAACATCTGTTCTTATTTGTTTTCAGGAAAGTAATGCAACAATGAGCATTCTTCGTGATTTGCTTGTGTAGTGTCTTCAAATTAATCATTTGTTCATCCCACATTTTTCAGTGCATTTCCCAATCACTTTCCTAACAAAAAGTCCAGGGGTTTTTTTAGGAAGCGGATTTCTTACAGGAAACAAATGTATCATTCAGCCAAATAAAGGCCAAGCTTATAGAACCAACTTAAATATTAGTGAGCTAATAATATACACCAAGTATTTAATTTGATAGTCATATGCAGTCGAGTCACATAGACCCTGAGACAGTAACTACTAAACTCTATCATTACCACATTTATGTTACAGCTGGTGTAAAATCACTGTTCTAGGAAAAGCTAGTTCTTGGCTCCATTAGAAGAAAACAGGAATGGGATAAACAGAAAACAGGAAGAAGTTACTAGAAGGAGTGCAGTACTTGCTCCAGTACTTGCCAAAGGCAGATGGCTACAAGATTTCTGGAAGAGCTACAATTGCCTTCTAAATATTTGCCAGCCTTCAAGAAATACACAGAACCATTGTCTTCCTTCATCTATGTTCACAACAGCAAAGCATTTCTTCTAAGGGAGCCAATTCATAATTCAATCTTTGATTGAAGCACCACAAAATTCCCTGGAAATGAGAAATGTTCACCCATGCGTCTTCCCCTTCTACAGGTGAGCAGAAGGAATAAGCATATATTTAGAAGAAAATGAGAAAACAGATCAAAGATGGTATCTGTAGCCTAAGAAATCCTCAGAAAAGTTCAGCCACCCTAGATACAACCGATTGTTCTAGCACATAGATTTGGCTAGCTGATGAAGAGTAGTTCCTTGTTCCCACAGGAAACTCAGCAGGCATGACTCCTGGAATCCGAACAAGTCCTCTGCTCAAGTCCTCAAATAATCTGTTTTTTGTTTTCTTTAAACCCTAATCCATAGAGGAGGATGAATGATCTTTGGTCAGCTTCCTGTTAACAGCTGGTTAAGAATTTAAACTTATTTACAAGCGACATTTCAAACTTTTCTGAGGGGCAAGGACCAGTTCATTTTATAGGCAGGCGTGGCATACTAGAACTATAAGTATTATTCTAGCTTTAAGCCCTTGAAGCTGTCAATACAGTAGGTAACCAACCCAGTAATTATCTTATTCAAGGTAAGAGATAAAGCTGTAGCTCAGTGGTAGAGCACTGTGTTTTGCATGCAAAAAGGTCCGAGGTTTGGGTAAAGGTCTAAACCACTGAGCCTCTTGGGCTTGCCGATCAGAAGGTTGGCGGTTCGAATCCCCATAACGGGGTGAGCTCCCGTTGCTCGGTCCCTGCTCCTGCCAACCTAGCAGTTCGAAAGCATGTCAAAGTGCAAGTAGATAAATAGGTACCGCTCCAGCAGGAAGGTAAACGGCATTTCCGTGTGCTGCTCTGGTTTGCCAGAAGCGGCTTAGTCATGCTGGCCACATGACCCGGAAAAACTCTCTGCGGACAAACGCCGGCTCCTTCGGCCTATAGAGCATGATGAGTGCTGCAACCCCAGAGTCGTCCGCGACTGGACCTAATTCTCAGGGTTACCTTTACGTTTACCTTTAAGGGGCCCTTGGATGGCTAAGTCCAGTCAAATCTGATTATGGGCTGCGGCACACTATCTCCGCTTTCAGGCCAAGGGAGCCAGCGTTTTTCCTCAAACAGCTTTTCCGGGTCAAGTGGCCAAAATGACTAAACTATTTCTGGCGCATGGAACACAGTGTCCTTTACCTCCCAGGTTCAACACCACGGATGCTAAACACTACTATGTATTTTGCTGCTCAGCATGCATTTGGACACTTTTTAAGACAGGGTAACCAAACTTTGCATCATGGTCCTTAGGGCAAGGAAGCCTTTACCTACGTTAGGACACAAGTGGATGTCAATTTTAAGCAAACTGGAGGACTGAACTTTATACAACTGCACTGATTTTAACTACTCATTGATTTGTTGGCTTCTTGGAATTCTCAAGCAATGCTGGGTATGAGGCTGCTAGCCCTTTCCATACAAGTCTAAATATAGATTCAAATTTATTACGTTTGGCACACATACCTTAAAACGTTCTTAATTTATAAGAGATGTTATCAGTGCCCTTCATTAGAGTTTCGTAAGATACTTACAGTGTGACAAAGCCCACACAATAAAGGTGTATCAAGACTCTTTGTAGAGAAAAAAAGTGACAAATTAGTTGGTGAAAAGCAATTATCATAAATGTACCTAAGCCTCTGTGTTTGCTATTTATATCACCCTCTTGGAGAACTTCACACATCTTTCCTGACCTCAATTACTCTCTCCTAAGGAGGGCTGCATTTTGAAACATGGCAAAATAACACTCTTTATTGTAGTTTTTAAGAACAGAGAACCTATTAGCATTAAAAAGCTAAATATGTATGTGACCTTTAGTTCTCCCCCACCCCCCGATTCTATTAATTGGTTTCAAAATATTATTTATTTGAAGGTGACCTAGGTGAGCTATCCAAATACTTGCTAGTAAGGCAACCTTATCAGGAAATACCTGGCTAAGTGGAAATAATATTCCTGGGAGGACAATAAGCTGAAGGGTAGACGAGACTGCCAGCACCACAATAGCTAGCAGAAAAAAAGGAGAAATAACCTGTGATAAAAACAGAATGAACAGCAGCCTTATTAAGGAAAAAAATCTTTCAAATATAGATGGAAAAGGCAGCCTCTAGAACATTCACATGCCCCTGTCAGGAAGGAAACCCCAAACAGAGCTTGCCTTCATGTGGATCCTCAACCCTTAAAATCTAAAGAACAAGATGGTGGCGAAAGAAAAAAATGAAGAGACCATGTCAGGCATCATCATATACAACAAAAAGTGTCTTTTCCTATATTGGTCAGTACAGCCACAGCAGGAGCTGTAACTTACCAATGGTTTGACTTTACCCCCAATGGCACACCTTTCCACTGACTTTTGAGACAGATGGATGCTAACAAGGAGGCACTCACTGTGCTTCCAGTTATACTTTTCTGTAGGTGTGAGAAGATGGCTTTTCATGCATGCAGACTCTGGGAGAGGAGACTGGAGCCACTTTGCTCCTTCCTGGCCATTTTTCTGCTGCACTGCAATGAGGTAAGTTATAGTTTTGCATAGAGTGTCATCCAAAATTGTACTCAATGGTTTTAGCTCACCCAGCCTTAGGACAAACCTTTCTTACAGCTCGTTTGAACACAACACAAGCCTGAGATTGCTTGACATGCTATGCCAAAGAGTGGCTTAGCTCAACATGGCACAGAAGAAGAAGAAGAAGAAGAAGAAGAAGAAGAAGAAGAAGAAGAAGAATAGGAGTTTGGATTTGATATCCCACCTTTCACTCCCTTTAAGGAGTCTCAAGGCGGCTAACATTCTCCTTTCCCTTCCTCCCCCACAACAAACACTCTGTGAGGTGAGTGGGGCTGAGAGACTTCAGAGGAGTGCGACTAGCCCAAGGTCACCCAGCAGCTGCATGTGGAGGAGCGGAGACGCAAACCCGGTTTCCCAGATTACGAGACTACCACTCTTAACCACTACACCACACTGGCTCTCAGCAGAACTGGCAGCAGAACTATTGGGGACAAGTTCTGCAGGGCCTGCAAGACGAAGCTGTTCCGCCAGGTCTTTGGTCCCGGCCCAGTCTGACTCCCTTCTTTCTATGGGACCCTGTATGTAAGTGGCCTCCTTGGCTCTTTCTACTGGCCCATATGGGACCAGCATGAGTGGCCGGGCCTGGTGAACTTTCAATTCCTTACCCCTACAGTTATGATTCATGGGTTCCCACTTAATTTTATTTTGATTTTCAATGTGATTTGAATTGTATTTTAAACTAATTGATTGGTTTTGAGTTTTTAATGTATTATATATTTGGTGTTAGCCACCCTGAGCCCGGCCAGGGCGGGTGAGCTATAAATTATTATTATTACTACTACTAATAATAATAATAAATGACAACAGTCCCCCCCCCCCGCAGGATCCTTCATGCAAAGCTGTGGTTTGGAGCAAGTGTGCTGTGCAAACCAGATTAATGGGCAGCAATGGTGCATTCACCGAATTGTACATCACTTTCTTTGATATTAATGGAGATTAATACCACTTTCTTGAGATGAGATAGCCCCCTTCAGAAAAACAATACAAGGCATTCCCAAAGGATAACCAGGAATGTTAACTTTTGACAAGCAAAATCACAGAGCAATACAGAGCTATCTTGAAACAACTCTCGTTTCCATTCAAGAGGGAGTAGAATGTTCCACAGTTATTCGGAGATTTTTCAGAGTGAACAAGGCTGAGCAACAAGGGGTCTGCAATTGTCAAAATCAACTGACAACTACAACAGGGGTCTTTGTAGACCTCCGTTACTATTCTCTCCATGTGCACACCAACCTTCCAATTGTTGTGAACACAGTTATCGTTCTGATATTCTACTTGCTCACCCCCTGACCTATTGTCTTGAAACAGTCCTCTCAAATTGTGTACAATTTCACCAGTTCTCCAATTAGATGTCGAGTGAAAATAATAGCATATACTGTAAAAAAGGCAAAGGTTAAGGACCCCTGGACGGTTAAGTCCAGTCAAAGGCAACTATGGGGTTGCGGTGCTCATCTCGCTTTCAGGCCAAGGGAGCTGGTGTTTGTCCACAGATAGCTTTCCAGGTCATGTGGCCAGCATGACTAAACCGCTTCTGGTGCAATGGGACACCATAATGGAAACCAGAGCACACGGAAACGCCGTTTACCTTCCCGCCACAGCAGTACCTATTTATCTACTTGCTTTCGAACTGCTAGGTTGGCAGGAGCTGGGACAGAGCAATGGGAGCTTACTCTGTCACAGGGATTCGAACCGCCGACCTTCTGATCGGCAAGCCCAAGAGGCTCAGTGGTTTAGACCACAGCGCCACCCATGTCCTTAGCATATACTGTACAGAGTCTGCAAATGTAATGCCGGATGCAGGGCAGTATGGTAAGCTTCACAATTGCAAGAGACCAGTGGGCATGTCTCTAGATAGCCTAGCCCTACCCAATGCGATGGTTCCTTTTTAATCTACTCTTTACTATTGTCATAATATAAATCCAATCATAACCACTACAAGTAATTGTTTTGCCATCATGTTCCGGGTGTCCACTGATAAATCTGGCTCAGTTTTAATTTTATCAAATCAAAGTCTTTCTCTCATACACAAAAACAAATTTTAGCCTGTTTCCTCAAAAGAGTCTGAAACAGCAAGTGCCAAGTGTTATTGTTATTAACGTGAAAGATGGTTGCTTTGGTTGTACCAGCAAGCAGTTATGGAAATTCAGAACGTTTTATTGGAAAAATATATTGTATAAAGTATTTTCTTTACATAATCAAAAACTTGTCATCTTGGTTAGTTTGCATTCCTTAGTAATTATGCCAATTTTATTTAGCTATAGTATCTTCAAGGCCCTCACTGCTACAAAAATGCAACTGTAACAAATGATGTGTGTATTCTGGTGGAATTTTTTGATGTACATTTTAGGTTTCTGAATGAGATCCCCCACATATTCTACAATTCTTTCCCCATTTCTTTGGCTAGAACACAGTATGGGAATAACCTTGTGCTCAGGCATGTGCCCATTTATCTGAGTCATTACTTCAGCCTAGCATATCTGGCTTAGTCCTGACTCTCTGGGATATTGCTCGGAACTGGTAAATCTATTCCAAGTGTGAAACGGTGCAGATTTATGAGCAAACAACTCCTTTATGCATGGGAACTATGTAAGTTTACAAAGAAAAATAAAAATCTGCTCAACCCATCATTCCAATATTTGTACAACAGTAATCCAGCACAATAATTAATGTAGTGACAGTCTAAAGTACCATGAATATTGTTACATTATTAATTTTTAGGTATCTTTTCATGGTTCATCTGGATTACATGTATACAGATCAACACTTTAACAGCTTGCATTAATGGTCTGCATGGAATCTACCTTATTAATATTTGAGAAATGAAAGCAACAGTGAGCAAGTTGAACAAGAACTCCAGGAGAAACTCCTCAATACCTTCATCCTTGAAAATATTGTAATTTGAACAGGAAAGAAATGAGGAATCAATTAATATGCTACCACACTGATGCCCAAGCCACCCGCATACCGGATTGCCTAGCAGCTTTGGCAATACTCAATAATACAGACAAGGTAATGACGCCAGGCTTCGTTCTTCCTTATGGTAATGTATGAATTGGCTTAAAGATTTGAAGGAGGTTGGGGAAGGGTTGCTGCTAATAATCAAAATGCGTATACAGGTAGATCGCATCTTATGCCAATTTCACTTATGCCATTTGCAACTTTATGCGGATCGCCAAAAATTGATTAAATTAAAAAGGGGGTGGGGGCGGAAAACTCACCTGGAAAGGCCACCTGATATCTCACAAGACCTTCCCAGAGCCCAGGAAGCAATGAGGTTACAAAGGCTACCTGCTTTGCATGGAAGGGAGTAAAGTCTGCTCAGTGCTGGGTTCAAACAGGTTGGGATGGTAGCACAGGGCTCTTCCCTAGGTCAGTCTGGCTTTTTTCTGCTTATACATGCAATGGCCAGCAACATAATCCTGCATAATATGTAATCTACCTGCAAATGGTCCAGTATTTCAGTGATGGGAGAACAATGTATTTGGTGGCGTAAGCAAATTCTGGGAAAGGTAATACAGTGGTATCTTGGTTCTCGAACGAAATCCGTTCCGGAAGCCTGTTCGGCTTCCGAAACGTTCAAAAACCAAGGCGCGGTTTCCCGTTGGTTGCAAGAGCTTCTTGCACTCAGCAGAAGCCACGTCACACATTCGGGTCCCAAAAAACGTTTGAAAACGGAAGCATTTACTTCTGCGTTTTTGGCGTTCGAGAACCTAAACGTACGGCAAAAGAGGTGTTCGGGAACCGAGGTCCCACTATAGTAATGAAATAAAAATATTAAAATTTCAGATGTTTAGTCCAGAGCTTTAGTTTATGCAAATTACAGAACACATTAGCACCACTTCCTATTAAATTTCAGCTACTTCAATGGACCTGCGACCATAACTGTAAGCTTTGTACCAAGCATGAACTCACAAGCTATACACTAAAAAAGCATGTAGGATAACAGTAATGACCAAAGAGTCTAGTATGTGGCTTTCCTTTCTAAACTACATTTTAAAAAGGAGAATTTCAAAAGAGTTAAGTTCTTTCAGGTTTTACGAAGCTTAATGAGCCCAAAGTTCCATTGTGTTCTGGTGTGTTTAAATACAGACATATTGCTGCTGTCAGTATGTCTGAGTTAGTCCACTTAAAGAAACAATATGGCAACTTGTGTATATATGCCAAGAGGCTCATAACCAGAAGTACTGGTATAAAGATTATGCATATTGATGGAGTAAACAGAACCTTTAGTATCTGCTGAGATAAGTAAAGCAGAACAAAGGTTTAAACATACATGTTTCTTAGTTCAGAAAGACCTATTTTTGGCCTGTTTTCTGCTCTTCACAATCACAAATCTAAATTACATTCCTCAAGAAAAGGTAATGCATTTAACAATTCCCTTTATCCCTCATATAACATGTATTGCAATAATGTTACCTGCCCAGAAACCAGAGAGACACCAAGAAAAGGGGATAGGCATTATAGCAGCTAGGTTGAAGACAAGTACAGCTTTAGAAGATGGCCTAGATTCTAAATGCAAACCCTGACAGACTGATTCCACACTTAAGAAACATGCACACACTTATCTGCAGAATATAACAGATATGGTCAAATACCCAGTGTATTTTTCATGAGTGCTAATTACATATTGAAGTTAGGTTTTCAGCGTTCCAAGTTGCTTCAAGTTATTAATAAAGAAACTAATGCAGACAGTACTCGGTTACATTACTCATATTTTGAATAATACCATACCATTTGGAATTTATTTGTACCTATTTAGGTGCTTTTTACTACCTACATTCAGCAAACAAGTATTTTTCATTTCAGCGTTTTTTCCCTCTCAATTAGGATTCTCCCCATGTGATCTTCCCCCCATGTTTTGCAAGGAAGCCTACTTCTGAAAGCACTTCCAGATAAAATAAAAAGCACTGGTGTCTTACCATTGGTGTCTGTAATTGTTACCCGAGCTCTCGTGCTGTCATTCCCAAGCCTGTTGCTTGCTTTGCATGTATATTCTCCAGCATCAGCCAGTGAAGCCCTAGAAATGCGAAGTTCTGAGAACGTCCTAAGGGAAAACAGGAACAATCAGGATTACACCATGTTATGGCTATCGGGTGGTTGCTCGAGAGCGATCAGGCAAGATGCCTCACTGGTCTTTTCAAAAGCTTTATTATTGGTGCTAAAACCTTTACAATGCAGAACGCCTCTATTCCATGTCTTGCTCACTCACTAGCAGAATCCGAGAGTGGACGGACCTTAAACTTTCCCCAGCAGAGTAGTTTCTTGACCCCCAGCCGACGCCTCCCCTCTCTGCAGGGAAGCCTACTGCGCAATGAACTTTAGCTAATTGGGCCTCCCGCTGCCACCGCACGATTTCTGTTCTCATCCTGAAGCAAAGTTCTTAACCTGAGGTACTGTTTCTGGGTTAACGGAGTCTGTAACCTGAAGCGTCTGTAACCCAAGGTACCACTGTATCTATTCACTGCAGAGCAGGCATGTTCAAAGAAGAAAAGGCAGCTAAAAGATTGTATATGTGAGTAGCCACAGTCACTTTCCCATCACCTTTGAACTCTGGTGGCCTGTCAACTGGAATAGGTGTCTCTGCGGAAGAATTAAAAGGAAACTACTCTGATGGTGCAACGTGTTGGGGCCCTCGCGTGCCATTCTTCCTCAGTGGTTTCATTTCTAATTTTCACCAGCCAGGTGAAGCAGTACTAACAAGTAAAGGCTTCTGGGATTTCTGCTCGCAAATGGGGGCAGGGAAAGAAATCACCGCTTTTGGCTTATTATCACTTTTGAGAAGATAACACATATTTGTACTAAAAGTTCAGTACAATTATTTTACACGTCATCCTCCGCTGGTTTCCAAGTAACAGTGTGTCATTCGTTTTGCATTTTAAGGGTTCAACAAACCAATAGCCTTTGGCGGGGATATATTTTGCTCGTCCTTAAAAAAAAAAATGAAAACAAATGGTCACTTCAATGCCGCAAGAAAATTCAAAAAGAGATGCTAAAAATTAGGGGTGCTCCATCCATGAAGGGCAACACCACTACTAACATGCCACAAAACCATCTACTGGTCCCATTTGCAAATAAATAAATAAATAAATTCCAGATATGTCATATTATCTGAACTGGGCTCATGATATATGGATTTTTGTTAGAACTTTGAAATACAGAAAAAGAGAAAATAAATGACAACAAGGACAGCTCCGTGTTTTCATGGTGGCCATGACAGCCCTCCTAAGGTGATCTGAAGATGCATGTTGTAATCCCCCAGAATCAAAGTCTGGGTTTCCCCCCACCCAACCCTCCCTACCAGAACCAAGTCACCCTTGCCAACTCAGAGAGGGAGAATGTTGGCGACTTGTGGTGGGTGGCACAACCAAACACTCTCTTTCTCTGGCTCAATACGAGGTACAACTTATTGTACCTGACTCCTAGGGAGACTAGTTCACTAGTGAGAGATTGCATCCCTAATGAACAATGGCAATGCCCTTCCTGCCCCCCCCCCCAATCTGCATTGGTAGTGCATGAAGTATCCTGGAGGAGGAACAGTTGAGAAAGTACAGGTGTGATGTCTCCTCCGCCAGCCTTCCCTGCATAGGCATGGAGCAAAGCTCTTAAAAATGCTTTTGCCACGATCAATCAGACTCAGTTTGTGGTTGCAGATTCTTACCAAACCATTTATCACTACCTTTGACACGATGACAGATGAGGACAACAGAGTATTTATCTGGTTTTAATTGTAAGAAGCAAAAAAATGTTTTGTGTACCACAAAAAAAAGGTTAAGTGCTTTCTTTGATTCTGGCTGCTGTGTGGGATGGAGTACTGCAGCCATGACAATAAGCTTTCCATATGTTAGTTATTTGAAATGAAGCTTTGAAAGCTCTGCTCTTTCTCCCTCTAGCAAAAGACATATGCCAAGATCAGCAGCATGGAGGACATATGTGCCTTGATACTTGATCCAATAGCTATGAGGAAGATAGAAAGATATTTAAAGGGCAAAAAAGGTGCAGAAGATCCCGACAGAAAAAAAAGATAGGCTGAATTCCCCAATAGAAATTGATGAAATAAAAGAGACTATAAAAGAACTTTAAAAAGGGAAAGCTCCGGGACCAGATGGATTTACAGCAAGCTACTATAAAGAAATGAAACACATCCTGTCAATACCCTTGAAAGAAGTTATGGATAATATTCTCAAGGAAAGGGAAATTCCAGAAACATGGAAAGAGGCATTTATTACATTTATACCAAAACAAGATTTGGATTTAACACAAGTTAAAAATTATAGGCCTATTTCATTACTCAATACAGATTACAAAATTTTTGCAAGTATTTTAGCAAAAAGGATTAAAAAAATATTACAAGAAATTATTCATAAGGATCAAGCGGGTTTCCTACCTGGCAGACAGATGAAAGACAATGTAAGGAATATAATTAATATTTTGGAATATCTGACTGCCAGAAATGAGAAACAAGCTATGTTAATATTTGTGGATGCAGAAAAGGCCTTTGATAATATATCTTGGGATTTTATGTTAAAAAATTTAGAATATATGGAGGTGGGGAAGGAATTTCTCAATGGAATAAAGGCAATATATACTGAACAGAAAGCTAAATTAATTGTAAACAATATGATTACGGATGAAATAGGGATAACTAAGGGTACACGACAGGGGTGCCCACTTTCGCCACTGTTATTCATCATGGTGCTGGAGGTCTTTCTAAAATCCATAAGGGAAAATGAGGCAATAAAAGGGGTTGCAGTAGGCCGGAATGAATATAAGGTTAAAGCCTTTGCCGATGATCTGGTCATAACGGTGGAAGAGCCTTCGGAAAGTATTAAAAATATACTTGTTGAGGTGGAGAGATTTGGCCAAGTGGCAGGATTTATATTGAATAAGAAAAAGACCAAAATAATTGCTAAGAATATGGATCTAGGCAAGACAGAAATAATACAACAACAAGTAGGTATAGAGGTGGTGAAAAAAGTGAAATATTTGGGTATTTGGATAACCCCCAAGAATATAGATTTATATCAGAATAATTATATACCAGTGTGGAATGGGATAAAGAAAGATCTGGAAGTGTGGGGACGAATGAAATTGTCATTTTGGGGGAGGATTTCAATGATAAAGATGAGCGTGCTGCCAAAGTTATTATTTCTATTTCAAACGATTCCAATAATCAAGGGGACTGGGACTTTTAAAGAATGGCAAAGAGTGATTTCAAGGTATATCTGGCAGGGTAAGAAGCCAAGAATTCAGTTTAAGTTATTAACTGACGCTAAAGAAAGAGGAGGCTTCGCCTTGCCAGACTTGAAACTGTACTATGAAGCCTCATGTCTCTGTTGGTTAAAGGAATGGATAAAATCAGAAAACACAGAGTTGCTAGACATAGAAGGATTTGATAACAGATTTGGATGGCACGCGTATCTATGGGCTGAAAAGAAGAAAATCCATAAAGGTTTTGAGAACCACATTTTCCGAAGATCGTTGATAGAAATATGGGATAGGTATAAAATCCTACTTGAACCAAAAACTCCACACTGGTTGTCTCCATTAGAGGTTATGAGTGTTAAAAAAATTAATATGAGAAAGAATTGGATTACATATGGAAATTTGATTGTTAAAGAAGGGGGGAAATGGAAAATGAAACCCTATGAAGAAGTAAAAGAGTTGGTATATGACTGGTTGCATTATTTTCAAATAAATGAAATGTTTAAAAAAGATCTTAAAGAACATGGATATGTAGAGAAAGATTCTAAATTTCAATTAGAAATAATAAATAATGAATATAAAACTCTATCCAAAATGTAGAAGATATTGTTGGAATGGCATACAAAGGATGAAGAAGTCAAATCAGTTATGATACAATGGGCCAGAGACATTGGTCATAATATACAATTTAATGATTGGATAAAACTATGGAATGAAAGTATTAAATTTACTGCATGTACTGCATTAAAGGAAAATGTTATGAAAATGATATATAGATGGTATATTACACCAGTAAAACTAGCAAAAATGTATAAAACATGTAAGAAGTGTTGGAAATGTAAAGAAAAGGATGGTACATTTTACCATATGTGGTGGGAATGTAAGAAAGTGAAAAGCTTCTGGGAGTTGATATATAATGAACTGAAAAAAATGTTGAAATATACATTTGTTAAGAAACCAGAGGCCTTTCTCTTAGGAATTGTCGGAAATGAGATAAATAGAAAGGATCATAAACTTTTCCAATATGCAGTAACTGCGGCAAGAATATTACTGGCCCAGAAATGGAAACAAGAACAAATACCAACGCTGGAGGAGTGGAGAATGAAGCTGATGGACTATGCAGAACTTGGTAAACTGACTGGGAAGATCAGATATCTACGAGATCAAAAGTTCATCAAGGACTGGGGAAAGTTAGTTGAGTATTGGGAATGTATAAGTGATAATGGAATAACGTTAGCGGCATTTAAATAAGCTTTGTAATAACATAAGAAATATTGTAAAAGGGGAAAATAGAAGTGGGGGTAGGCATAAAGGCAATAGCAAAATTTGGAAATGTGTAATTAAAGAAGATATAATTCGGTTGATTGGCAGAGAGGCTGAAGGAAGTCAAAAATGGAAAAAATTATAGAAGTTGTAATGTGGTGTGATTTGTATTTTCTTTTGATGGAAAATTAATAAAATATAATTATATATATATATAAAAGATACTTGATCCAATAGCATTTGAACAGGAAGAACTCACTAAAAACACCAATGTTTCATGAATCCGATTTCATGAACCCGGGAATCCAAGGACATGAAACTAAAGTATAAGCCATCTTCTCCCCTTCCCCTGAGCATGCTGACATTACTTTGGCAAAGGCAATCTTCAATAGCTTTGCTTCTCATCATCTGCATGAGGCAATCTCTAGAAGAGGAATTGCAAAGAAAGAACCAAGGTATATTACTACCTCTGGGGAAGACTATGCAAAGCAAGGCTCAACCAACTACTGTACAGTGGTGCCTCGCAAGATGAAATTAATCCGTTCTGCGAGTCTCTTCGTCTAGCGGTTTTTTGTCTTGCGAAGCAAGCCCATTGACGGCTTAGCGGATTAGCGCTATTAGCGCTATTAGCGGCTTATCGGCTTAGCGGATAAGCAGATAAGCAGCTTAGAAAAAGGGGGGGGGGAAGGAAAAAAAACCCCGCAGGAACTCGCAAGACATTTTCATCTTGCGAAGCAAGCCCATAGGAAATTCATTTTGCGAAGCACCTCCAAAACGGAAAACCCTTTCGTCTAGCGGGTTTTCCGTCTTGCGAGGCATTTGTCTTGCGGGGCACCACTGTACTAATATTCCTGTCTTGCAAATGGGATCCTCATAGCAGAGGGTCCTGGTTGCGCTCGGGACCCAAGAGCTCACCTGACAGGGTTAAAATGGGGGGGGGGGAGGAGCAGGAAGTCCTGACTATTCCCCTGGGATCATGCCAGGTGGTTTTAGCCAATAGCCAGTAGGTGGCGTGATCCCAGGGGCTTTAAAAGCAGCAGTGTGATGCAAGTGGGGCACTTGCATTTGCACGGCTGAACATCTGCCCACCTTCCCTAGTTTAGGTAGAGTCGCTTGGCCTTGCTTTGGTTTGGGTCGCCTCTTTTGGAACAGGGGCTGGGTAGGATTTTTTTCCATTTGGCAGATTGGCTTTAGCCATTTGGTTTTCGCCTACCCCTTAGCAAATCGTCACAACTTGTAAGGTGGCAGTTAGGCATTGGCTCAGTTGGATTGTGGGGAGGGGAGGTGCGGCCATCACCTGCCCCTCCAGGAACTGGGTATTCCGTTAAAGGAATCTGGGGGTCCTGGATCTCGTCCGAAGTCCACTTGAGGGGCTAGGGCCATGCCAGGAACCCCGGGGTGAGCTTAGGTTGGTCCTCATCGACCTTGCTCCCTCGTTTGGTTTACCCCGTTCGATGATCACCCTGTGAGCAGCTTTCTTCAAGAAGGACACTGACAAACTGGAACGTGTCCAGAGGAGGGCAACCAAAATGGTCAAAGGCCTGGAAACGATGCCTTATGAGGAACGACTAAGGGAGCTGGGCATGTTTAGCCTGGAGAAGAGGAGGTTAAGGGGTGATATGATAGCCATGTTCAAATATATAAAAGGATGTCACATAGAGGAGGGAGAAAGGTTGTTTTCTGCTGCTCCAGAGAAGCGGACACGGAGCAATGGCTCCAAACTACAAGAAAGAAGATTCCACCTAAACATTAGGAAGAACTTCCTGACAGTAAGAGCTGTTTGACAGTGGAATTTGCTGCCAAGGAGTGTGGTGGAGTCTCCTTCTTTGGAGCTCTTTAAGCAGAGGCTTGACAACCATATGTCAGGAGTGCTCTGATGGTGTTTCCTGCTTGGCAGGGGGTTGGACTCGATGGCCCTTGTGGTCTCTTCCAACTGTATGATTCTATGTTTCTAGGTGGAGTCAGTTATAGTGGGGAGTCAATGCCTAAGCCAATAACCCTCACGTGATTGTATTTCAATAAAGTTGTGGCCAAAATTTGCCCAAAAAGTTAAACTAATATAAGTGTCTGTGTGTATTTATTTTGGGGGTGGGCCTTGGGGCCTCGAGACGAAAACCACAGCGTGGTGGTTAGAAAGCTGAACTAGAAACTGGGAGAACAGGGTTTGAATCTGTACTTGGCTATGAAGCTCACTGGTTGACCTTGGGCCAGTCACTGCCTCTCAACCTGACTTGTTGTGGTGATTAAGTGAAGGGGGGGTGGGGGAAGTGAACCATGTACACCACCCTGAGCTCCTTGGAGAAAAGGGTGGGATATAAATTCAATGAAAATAAAACACTGTAGGAATTAATGTGCACCTTTACTCAAATATGGGAGGCAGACCTCAGGCTTGCCTGCACAAAAAAATATAATTTTCTTTGTGAAATGCTTATTTTTCACGTAGTTTGCACTAACATTTTAGCTTCATGGTCACTTTGTGGAGTAGGTGAGGCAACCAACTATTTACGAGATTTATTGAGTTTCATAGCTAAACGGGGGTTTTAAAATGCCCAAATTGGATAATGTCACTGTGGTATAATAGTAGCTTTGGATATGGACATCACAATTATTAATGATTAAAAACTGATCCAGCCTCATTAGTAAAAACTGGAGCTAACACCCATGGACCTGAGATCGATCACATATTCACAGACTCTGCTAATAGTGTCTAGGCCAGTCTCTGCCAACTGGTTTCTCCAGCTCAGCAACTGGAGGGCATCTGGGTTAGCTAATGTTGGTCTAGGTCCATGAGCATGGGAATGTTTTCCTTTCAGAACACAACACAACACCTAGAAAGAAAATAATGAAAAGCCTCAACACCTTCCCCAAAGAGTTATTATGTTTGGTGTGTCCAAAGCACTGTGGATGCAAATCTTCCTAACTGGGTTTAAAACAGTTTGGTTCTTCCAACAGATGCTAATATGGATAATGACGATAAAGCAATGTATGTGCCTTGGAACAAATATAAGGATTATATAAGAGCTACAATGTTATTATTATGAAGCAAGATATAACAGCAGCACCATCATAAAACCATTCAGTGAAACTGAAGTGATAACCTATTTCCATTAATTTGCACACATCACAATACACTGTTGGGCACACTGAGGTAATTAATGCAGTAGATGCCCACTCTGTGGTGAATAATTCAATTTTCCTCTTACAACTCAGCTTCTTAGATACATCACTGTATACTTACTTTTGTTTTTTGGGGCTCTTGATCTTGATGTTCTCCGGTCTATTTTTTTTTGTTATTTCCTTTTCATTTTTTAACCATTTGAATTTGAGAGAGGTGTGCTCAGAAATGGCTTCACATCTGAGAATTAATGTTTGACCCACAACTGATTCCTGGCTTTTCATCTCCTTCAATTTAGGAGGCACAGCTAAAAAAGAAAGAAAGAAAAAAGAATGTTTAAGTGACTAGTTAGCTCTTGTTTTTCCCCTTTCAAAGACAAAAGGTGACTCATCTGAACAATTCAGGGTGTTCTAAGATTCATAAAGATCATTTGACATTTTTTTTATATAAGAATAATGAGGAGAGGGGTGGAGGAGTCAAGCATCAAGAGCCAGGGAACAAATGAGAACCATTAATTCATGGTAGCCATGTGGATATATTAAGAGTATTATCACATACAAAGAAGAAATTGTAGTTTAACAAAAAGAAAAAGAAAAGTTTATGAGGATGTTCAGTGTAACTAAAGTTGCATGGGTTCAAAAATAATGTTCTTTTTAGCATGTCTTTAAAACATCTATTTCTACTTGGGGAGGTGAAATATTTTGTAGGGAGACTAACTTCATTGGATTATAAAGCCACATATTTATACAAGCATCTACTGCAAAGTAGCAATGAATAGATGGGAGATACAGGTATCTCCCCAACACTACATCCTAAGGTGATATCGGTTAGTAGAATACCCATGAACATATGGGCAAAAGTAAGGGTACAGCTAGTGAATTAGTTATTACACTAACCGTTTAAACAACACATATAAAGCATGATTGCCCCCTCGAATCTGATGAACGGATCATAAACACTCCGCACAACAAACCTGGGTGAATTGAGATGTGCTTCATTTCCAGTTAGTGACTTTGGCATCAGAACCCCAAAAACCCAAAGCACTTTAAAACTTTTTTTAAAAACCCTCTATGAATTTTCAAGAATACAAACCGTGCAGATGGATCTTAAACACTTTGTGTTAATGTTTCCCAAACTTGGGTCTCCAGCTGTTATTTTTGTGTGGACTACAACTCCCATCATCCCTAGCTAGCAGGACCAGTGGCTAGGGATGATCGGATATGTAGTCCAAAAACAGCTGGAGACCCAAGCTTGGGAAAAACTGATACCTGTAGCACATGTGCATACAAAACCAACAGCTAATGGTGCATTCAAACTGGAAAGAAGTATGTCAGTTGATTATAGCGTATACAGAGGGAAGGTCAGGCCTATCCCTGTGAAAGAGAAAAAATGAGGGTGCTTTGGATCTAATGGATCCTTGGCAACCCCAAACTTCTCTTGAACACCTCTGTTTACCCCCTCCTGCTGCTTGGGACATTTAAGCCAGCTTTTTTCAGGGTTCAGGCATATTCAGTAGTGTAGGCAGCATATTCTCTGCAGACCTCCATCAGAACTTAAACCACTTCTCAATGCCCTCAGCTAGTCCTTAATGGTAGGATTGCAGCCTTAGTCCGTTATTCACCATTGAAACGAATGAAAGAAAATGTTCCTAGGTTCAATATATCCTATTAATAATAAATTAGGTGAGAATGGTTTACATTTTTGATATAATAAATTTGTTGTTTAGGCTGTCACTCAATTCACATAGCAAATGCAATATTCTGAACAGAAATCTATTTGGATTAAGTCTTGATGGTTCATATTCGTTTGTTACAGAAAACTCTCTGCTTTAAGCTCTTCACTTTTGCAGTAATATTATCAGGCTTCAAATGTTTTGCAACCACTTTAATCAATTCCCACTACTATAATGTTGACATTTACCAACATTTGTTAAAAGAGCACATGCCAAAATGATCTGATTTCCCCCCTTTTTTTACTATTATGCACCAATTAATACACAAAAGCATTTATAGTTTTCACCAACTAAAATAACAATTAGTGAACATCAGGAATGACATCCTAAGAATAAAGCTTTTCAGCTTCTAGAAAAATAGCTCCTTTTAAAGCAAACGTTGCTTATAAGGTAAATGCACCATTTGCGGAGTTCTGATCCTTCGCAGAGCACGAAGACATTGGACAGAGCTGTTTTAAAATATTTTTTGTAACTTTACATGATATGCCATGAGACAGTCAAAAACAAACTCAGAGAGAAAGAAGAAAGAAAGAAAAGCTGTTAAGAATGCCCAAGGGACTATCCTCAAAGCAGCGGTGTTCATATTAAGGTAAAGTGAGCCATGTTTCATACACATTCCATGCCTGAAAATTCACTGAAATACTGCACAGTCTCATATGGAACGGGGAAAAAACTAGACAGACAGACATCCAAATCTACCTTAGAGATTTCTTACTTCCCCCTCAATATGATTCTCCATGTCCCTCTTTTAACATGATTAATATCCAAAGAAACAAGCAGCCCGGGTTACCCAGGAAGAAATGAGAGAAATGATCTTGCAGAAATCATCCCCGAACTTGGCAGACCACAGTTCTATTCTTTGCTCCATCATGAGTCATTGACTGACCTTGTACTAGTCACTTAGCTGCTGTGGTTTTACAATACTGCAAGGCCAGATCAGTTAAACTTCAAAGGAAGGTGCATGGGAAGAAAGTACGCTGCAAATTACGAAGCTTGGCTGCCTTTGCAGACCTAAGTTGAGAGGAAGTCCCTCTGAACTCAGTGAAGCCTACTTCTGAATAAAAGTAAGACTGGCCAACTCAAACAGCCACCATATCATGATTTTCTCTGGTTGTAAACCCCCTGTAGCCATTGTTTTGTAGGCAAATGGTCTTTTGTAAGGCACCACATTTCATCATGCTTGTTTAACATAACAAACCTTAATAATAATAATAATAATAATAATAATAATTTTTATTTATACCCCACCCTCCCCAGCTAAGGCCGCGCTCAGGGTGGCTAACAAGCAATAATAAAAACAAGTTGAATGAATAGAATTTAAAAACAAGATTAAAATACAACAATTAAAATATGGAAACATTAAAATATTAAAATGCAGCCTCATCACAGGAGGAGAAAGGAAAAAGAAAGAGGGGGAAGGAATCAAATTGGCTCCAAGCCAAAAGCCAGGCGGAACAACTTTGTCTTACAGGCCCTGCGGAAAGAAATCAGATCCTGCAGGGCCCTGGTACCCTGAGACGGAGCATTCCACCAGGCTGGAGCCAGTGTTGAAAAGGCCCTGGCTCTGGTTGAAGCTAATCTAACTTCCTTAGGGCCCGGGACCACTAGGGTGTTGCTATTTATGGACCTTGAGGCTCTCCGTGGGGCTTACTGGGAGAGGCGGTCCCGTAGGTACGAGGGTCCTAGGCCGTGAAGGGCTTTATAGGTCAAAACCAGCACCTTAAATCTGACCCTGTACTCCACCAGGAGCCAGTGCAGCTGGAAAAGCACTGGGTGAATATGCTCCCATGGCAGAGACCCCGTGAGGAGCCTCGCTGCTGCATTCTGCACCTGCTGGAGTTTCTGGGACAGCTTCAAGGGCAGTCCCGCGTAGAGCGAATTACAGTAGTCAAGCCTGGAGTTGACTGTTGCATGGATCACTGTGGCCAGGTCAGGGCGGGAAAGGTAAGGGACCAACTGCTTGATGCGGCTTGCCAACTGCTTGCCTATAGCTTGTGGTTAGTAAAGACAGTTTAACCACATTCTGCAAATATACTTGATAATAATGTCTTCCTCTTGACAAGAGAGAGGTTTGGTTTTTTTAAAGTCAAACAGGATCAGCCATTAATCTGCTGCAAGCTGTTTTCAATGGCATAATTTAGTATAGGCATATCTAAGGAAATTAACGCTTTGACACTAGTATCTCTGCTTAAGAGGAGAATCTACCAGCCCTCTTCTAGTGTACAGCAAATGTTAAATATTAAGTAGTAAGCAGTAGTAGCAATATACAACCTACCTGGTAAAAAAATTGTTTCTACTAAACAAATAACAAATTTTTCAAGATAAAATAATGGAGGATCCAGCTTGGTCCTTAACATGAACTAGGATTAAGTTTCATAATTTATTTCACTGAACACACTGTCAGTCACTAGCACTCAGATCTCCTATATCTTTTTTATGATATATTTTTATACTATCCTTTGCCTAAAAATCTGCAAGGCCGTATGCAATAAAAATAAAATAATTCATAATGCAGTATCTAAAACCAGTTCTCATAAAATGCCAAATTTATTTGCTATATAAGTTGACTAATCATAATAGCTGAGATTGTATATACGGGAAAAAAAACATTTGCTATATAGAGAAGAGATGTTTTGCATGTGCCTCTGTATTAAGTTACTTAAGTCAAATCCTCATGTCAGGGATAGATAACAGAAATTTCAGAGCAGAAAGTGGTTTCCACTGAGATTTAACCCTAGGCACATCCCCCTCTCCCAATTAAACATTACTGCCCAAGTACATTTATTTGCATCAACTCTCTGCTTTAGCTGCCAAACTCTCTGGTTTCTCCAATGAACCTCTGAAACATCCACAGTAGGTAAAGTGATTCCTTTTATTGGAATATACAGAATATTGCTATATGCAGTAAAACATAAGTCTCTCTGGATGAAAATGAAGAAGTATAGAGAGCGTCAGATATAAATGATGTTACTTAGGCCATATTTAACCTTCAAAACAAACAAAGCAAGCAATAAAGTCAATAAAGAACTCTTTAAGTCCCAAATGCTGGGGACCCAAACCACACGAGGAGCTCCTAAATCCATATTTAAGACTTAACAATTTACCATATATTAAGGAATGCAAAGCAAGTACATAATCATTTTCCTCTTTTGAGTGCTACAAACACTCAAAAAGAAAGAAGGGGTGTCTGCATTTCTCATAAGGGGTGTGCTTGCTTTGCATTCCTTAACATTTGGTAAATAGCTATGTTTTACACAGTCCATAGGCTAATAGGTTGCTATAGAATTAATACATTGCCTCTTTTCAAATCAAGACATGATCCAGAAACTATCTGATCTGTGCAGGATTTTTAAAGGGGTTGTGCCTAAGTACCACATGGCCAGACAGCCAATCTTTATGGCTGCTTAAAAAACAAACAAAACCCTTTAAATTTTGTTCAGTTATTTTGATGGGACAAAAACAACAGGACTTATAATCATTCCAAAAACTTACATAATAAGCCCCTGTATGATAGTGAGGGGTAAAACTCAACTTTTTCACAAATTTGCAAACTGTTTAGGTAACGATCTCAAGACTTAGTAAGAATCAAGATAAGAACCAAGACTTCTGAGGAGAAAATGCTTCCAAGGTCTAGAGATGCTTTGTAAACATACAGGAGACTAATAATCTAAATGGTTAGCTAGTTTTGCTTTGTAGAGGGAAATAACCATTCAGATTTATCCTATTAAGCCCTTTCAATGCATTTTAAAAAGTTACTTATATAGTCTCAGAGCCAGTTCTACATTTCCCCATCCATTCCTGAGCAAGAGACTTGTATTGGGTCTTTCCTGGAACAGGAAACCTATTCCTCTTGTCTCCAGAGTCCTTAAATATGTCCTTCACACTTGTCTTTGAAACACAGAGAGAAGCTGGATGGATCAATTAAAGAACAAGTCTCATGTTTGGGGTAGTGACCTCTAAGTTCAATGTGTGCCTCACATAGCTGTCTAACCTTGCTGAGCGTTGGTATGGGCAGCATTCATTAAAATGGTTAACCTACATCCATGTCTCTCCATGGTAAAGTACCATATTTTTTGCCCTATAGGACACACTTTTTCCCCTCCAAAAATGAAGGGGAAATGTGTGTGCGTCCAATGGGGCGAATCCAGGCTTTCGCTGAAGCCTGGAGAGCCCCACCGGCAGGCCCACAAGCTCGGGGGACAGCGGGGAGGCGCCTGGGAAAAAATAAAATAATCCCCCCCTTTATTTCCTCCCCCCCAAATCTAGGTGCGTCCTATGGGCCAGTGCATCCTATAGGGTGAAAAATACGGTATATATTTAGAATCCAAAACAAGCTCAAGGGAATGAGCTCTTTTAAACCATTCTGGTATGGAAATAAAGCAACATTAATTTCAGACCTGCTTAAATCCATGTGGTGTTTGTATTTCAAAATCTCAAGTCTGAGACTTTAAATACACTCATAATTAAATTCATGAGTGTGTAAATGAGCACCTGATTCAGAGACAAGTTTACCCTCGCTAGGTGAATTACTACACGCGATAAAGCCACAAAAAAAATCCATAGTACAGGATCAATATACTCTTAACAGATTTCTTAGAAGAGCTTCAGGCAGACACCAGGAAACGACTTTAGAGAAAGTTTCCAACATAACATTATGAAAGACATTATAAAGAGAGAGAAAAAATGTATCCTCTTTTAAAGTCATCCAAGTTGGTGGCCATCACTGTCTCCTGGGGAAATTAGTTCTATATATGTGCTGCATGAATTAGTACAGTGGTACCTTGGTTGTCACGGGATGCGGGTGGCGCTGTGGGTTAAACCACAGAGCCTAGGACTTGCCGATCAGAAGGTCGGTGGGATGAATCCCCATGACGGGGTGAGCTCCCGTTGCTCGGTCCCTGCTCCTGCCAACCTAGCAGTTCGAAAGCACAAAAGTGCAAGTAGATAAACAGGTTTCCGTGCGCTGCTCTGGTTCGCCAGAAGTGGCTTGGTCATTATGGCCACATGACCCAGAAGCTGTACGCCGGCTCCCTCGGCCAATAAAGCGAGATGAGCGCTGCAACCCCAGAGTCAGTCATGACTGGACCTAATGGTCAGGGGTCCCTTTACCTTTACCTTACCTTGATTGTCAAACTGCTTGGCTTCTGAACAAATCGGCTCATGGACGCTGCAAACCCGGAAGTGAGTGTTCTGGGTTGCAAACGTTTTTCGGAAGCCGAACATCCGACACAGCTTCCAATTGAGTGCAGGAAGCTCCTGCAGCCAATCGGAAGCTGTGCCTTGGTTTTCGAACAGTTCCGGGAGTCGGATAGACTTCCGGAATGGATAAAGTTCGACAGTCAAAGTACCACTGTACTTTCTTTTACCCATCCTGACTCTTCCAATACTCAGCTTCACTGGATCTCCAAGAGTTCTAGTGCTGTGAGAGAGGGAAAGAAAACATTTCTCTCCCGACTTTCTCTTTGTGATGTATTATTTTATGAACTTCTGTCCCCTCTTCCAAACCTTTTCTCTAAACTAAAAAGTCCCAAAACGTGCAAGCTTTCTTAAGGGAGTCGCTCCATCCCCTTTATCATTTTGGTAGCACTTTTCTGAACCTTTCCCAACACTACAATATCCTTTTTGAGGTGAGGCGACTAGTATTCCAAATGTGGTCGCACCATAGATTTGTATAATGGCATAATTATACTGACAGTCTTATTTTCAATTCATTTCCTAATGATCCCTAGCATGGGTCAGTAGTTATGTCACAAAAAAGTATTAAGTAAGAACTGACCAAGAGCTGCTGAATGTCTACATGTAATCATTTAAGCAGACACACAACTGCATAGAGAAAGCTAGTGTGAATCAGTGTATATTTTGCAATTAAAGTGACAGCCATCTGCATTATTGCAAAAAAGGGTAGCTGTGACAGAAATGCCTATAAACTTACTGTATCTGTTGCCCGTTTTGTACATTGAGATGTATGCAGTTGTGTCTGTGCACCTGATCACAATGAGAAGCTCAGCAGTGTGAATCAGCCACAGTTTACCTCCCAAGTTAAACAATATTGTTCACACAGTTTTAACTTAATTTATTTATTGGCGCCTTGAATATAAACATACATTAAGCTGCATTTACTTGCAATGCCAGCACAGCATCCGTGCAACGATGGTGTAATATAATTGTTGGCATAGCATTGCTGATGTTATAGTAAGTATTTTCTCTCTAAATGCTCAAATTCAGCAAAAGCAATGCATTTAGAAAACTGTTCTAATTTGGGGCAATTAGGATGTTATGGCTTGGGAGGGAAGAGAAGAGAAATGGTAGCAAATATCTGCTCCACTGCTTCCCAACAAAGTATTTTAAATACACATGCATGATTCAATGGGCTTTTTCTACGAGAATATATCCTGCCTTAATTTCCTTAATGGTTTATGAAGCTGCCTTAACTTATATCGTTGGAGATTTATGGTTGTGAAGATGCTTCTGAAAAGGACACTGAAGGGAATTACTAGGAATGCTGTGCATTTATCTGCAGCAAAAAACAGTTTATTAGGAAATCAATCTGAGCACCACCACTAACTTGGCTGGTGGCTCAGTGACTAGAGTATGTTAGAATCTTACTGAGCCTGTATATTTAAAGCTTAAATATATACAAAGTAAGCACCACGAAGATTTGGATGATTCTAGTTTTACTGGAATATACATTGCAACCTTATTTTATCAAAGATAGCTTAGTTATTAATCAATATTGTTTTCTCCCAAATACATAGTTACCAAGATAGGAGGCAGATTACTTACACTGAGTCCTCAATGAGGTGTGTTTGCCTTTTCCATAGTTCAGTGTGGAGCCCCAGTTAGATAAAGCAAGGAGAAGCCTGGGACAGCTCAGCTGATCAAGCATGAGACTCTTAATCACAGGGTTGTGGGTTCAAGCCCCATATCGGGTGAAAGATTCCTGCATGGAAGGGGGTTGGACTAGATTCCCTCCAGGCTCCTTTCGAACTCTACAAATTATGAGCCTATGATCCAACAGTCAGTAATTCTCCAGCATTTTGTTTCAGTAAACCTGATCAATAAACTGATATTGATCTGACAAAAGTGAAATGGGAAGATGCTTAGAAGGAAGTGATTAGAAAGAGAAATGTGGTGGCAAGGGATAGAAATGTTTTTGGGCGGTTTTTGTTTTTAAAAGGAAAAGCAGCTCCGCTAATCTCACACATCATTAGCCCCCTGCTGGTAGAATTAAGAATCCACACACAGAGAGAAGCAGAGAGGGACACACATTGCTCTAGGAAAACGAGACCAAGGTTAAGTATTTATTGCAGAGTGTAGATCAAGTCATTATCTAGGCTGTGGTTCTGTCTGGAATTTGTAGATGATATAATGAAACAGCATAACAGTATTCGCCCCCCCCCCCCCAAAAAAAATCTTGACAGGATTAAACCAAGTTTTGACAATGTAATATTTCAGACTTTAATGCCTTAGAAGAAATTCAAAAGCACATTTGGAGAGTTATTCTGTTATTTTATTCTTATTAGTTTTTTTCTGGGTTACCCAGGGGGCCTGTGCTGTATAAGAACAATAAAGAATAATAATAAAAACTAGTATGAAAGTAGGTTTGTAAAGCCTCAAAAGGAAATGCAAACTCCTGCAATTCATCACAGGAAAGAAGTAAGTTTATAAGATTACAAAAACCTGCACTGAGATAGAGGCTGCTAAATATAGTTACTGTCAGAGATGCTTTCTGTCAATAAGACAGCAATATATCATTAGGGACAAGGTCTGTACTTCTGCATTAGAAACTCAAATTTTTCAACTATATAAATCCATCTCATGCAAACCAGAGTTAAAAAAAAAAAAAAAGCCTAACCAGTTTTCTTCAATTTGATCTTTAAAATGTAGACAACACATGAGAGGAAGTGAAAAAGGGGGGAGATAATGAGAGGAAGATGAACAAGGGTAGAATTCCTATCAAGATTTTGAACTATGAAAGCTAACATAGTTGGTGTTTAAACTAGAGATTCTCTCAGTTTTATATACGCCATCCAGTTTTATGCTAGATTATTTGTAGTGTAATATAGAAGATTTAGCATATCAAGCTGCCTATATATCAGTATGACAAAGAAATGGAAACCTGCTTTTTGGTGGTTTTTGTATTAGCTATGGCTAAATATCAATTACAAATCCTGAACTGTAAAATCTAAAGTTTCTAGAGTGTTATGCATGTGTTCAAATGAAATCAAAATTGAATGGCTTATTCTGGAGACATGCCACAAGTACGGAATATACTGAAAGATTTCTATTTCAAGCAGGCAGCCATCAGTACTAAGAAGTACAGAATATACAGTACAGAAAAGGCAATTCTTAAGGAACAAACAGCTATTCTCTTCTTCCCACCCACCCACCCTGGTCAAATTCTCATTGTTCCTATGCTAGGACTAATTTTTAGGCTTATGCAGAACATATACACTGAAAGTAGAGGAAACATCTGGGGGTTATTATAACACCACTTTGCTAGCCCACAGCATTGTACAAATCCCCGCAGGCAAGGAATCACCCTTGACCTGCCAAACACGATTACTGCAGTCAAGCAACTTCCTTCTGCTGCACAGCTGCTCTCCCCACAGTCAGACGGACTTGCCATGCTCATACTGGCTTCAGGAGGAAACAAGCAAAGAGTCCCTGTTGCCATAGTGAGCACATAAAGACTTCTTGGCTAGGTAAAGTAAATTAAGGATGAGGTCTAGCAGAAGAATTTTGGCTTCAGTACAGTAGGGGAGAGCACAACGAGGCCCCCTGAAATGATTTCAGCCCCATCCTCCCCTTACAGAGCCCCCAACTCTCATAAGCAATGCATACCTCCCACAATTGCTGCTGCATTTCCAGCTTCTACTCCCTTGCATTCACTTTTCCTCGCTACAGATCTTTTCTCACTCACACATCTTTTCTCTTTTTCCCTCATGCTCCCACTGAGCTGTCTTCCTGCTTCAACCTCCTCCAAGTTTTTCATACGTAGTCTCCTTAGTTTCCTTCCCCTTCACTACATGTCTAATTTCATTACACCTCGTGTCACCGCTGCCCCCAAGACCTCTGCACTAATTTATCTCCTCCTTCACATTTCCTCCATGGGTCACTATGCGAGTCCTAAAAGACCCTACCTAAACAACTCAGTCAGAGTCCATAAATTTACTTTTCCCCTGAACTAGTTTTGAATACTGGTCTCTCAAGTTTAGTATTATGTTCTATTAAATTTAAAGGGGGAAAATGTGGCTTGTAGAGTTCTCTGTCATATGTAGGTAAAGGTAAAGGGACGCCTGACTGTTAGGTCCAGTCACAGACGACTCTGGGGTTGTGGCGCTCATCTCACTTTATTGGCCAAGGGAGCCGGCGTACAGCTTCTGGGTCATGTGGCCAGCATGACTAAGCCGCTTCTGGCAAACCAGAGCAGCGCACCAAAACGCCATTTACCTTCCTGCCAGAGCGGTACCTATTTATCTACTTGCACTTTGACGTGCTTTTGAACTGCTAGGTTGGCAGGAGCAGGGACCGAGCAACGGGAGCTAACCCCGTCGCAGGGATTCAAACTGCCGACCTTCCAGTCGGCAAGCCCTAGACCCAGAATCTAAATAATAAGAAAAGGGGGGGGGGAGAGATGGAAGCAAACACTGAGCTTGCTGTATGGGATATAATAATCTCCTCCCCATCATAATCAAGCATACATTACCTGATGTAGAATCATAGAATCATAGAGTTGGAAGAGACCACAAGGGCCATCGAGTCCAACCCCCTGCCAAGCAGGAAACACCATCAGAGCACTCCTGACATATGGTTGTCAAGCCTCTGCTTAAAGACCTCCAAAGAAGGAGACTCCACCACACTCCTTGGCAGCAAATTCCACTGTCAAACAGCTCTTACTGACTGTGGTACAGTCTTCTCAAAATACATTTAAAGTTGCACATGACTTACTTCTTTGAAAGCACTTCTATGTGAAAAATCTCTACCCACAACAAAACTTCAACAGTATGGTTCCTATTGTATTATTAAGTTATAGAAGAGATGCTTTCAAATAAGCACGTCCCACATGAAAAGAGAAGACTGTGCAGTTGCTGATCAACTGAATGAGCCCATAGAGAGGTTAGAAGAAGGATATACACTGAGGGGAAACCAAGAAGATACAAAGCTATATAAGGAAATAAAAGAGTAAAACTTTCAAGCTCCCTGGTTGCAAGAGCAAACAAGCTTCCAAGCATATAGGATAATTGCTTTCTCCAATGGAAGGTTCTTCTCCAGTACAGATGAAGACATGTAGCTAGTCCATCTAGAATCTGGTGTATAGTTCCCATATGCTCTTGATTCACGAATTAAATGCTCTCATCAGGTAGAGAATTTGGTTTCTGTGCCAGACTCAAACTTATGGCCCTGATTAGGCTTTGAGTTCATCTACAGTTTCGGGGAGTGGGATGTGAAGAATGGTGGAAATTACTATGAAGTTGCTTGCTAATTTTCCACAGCCTTTTCTGTAGATTATGCTATTCCAATGTAGCTTTCATATGGTTGATTCATAAATGCTTGTTCATTGTTTTGATTACTCAGAGATAAGTGTATGGCTGTTTTTTCCCCTTTGAGAATCATTACTTCCATATTTATTTGAAGTGATAATGAAAATTCTGTGGTGTTTGATCTATAATGGCTGTTTCATACATGCAAGCAATCATGTGATATTGCATCACAGTCAACAAAGGTTGAACATGCATGCTCACCAATCTATGCGATGTCTTTTAAGTAGCAGATCTACCTAGAGGTTTATGTGAACTGAACTAAGGAGGAAAGGTCAAGGTTGTCTTTTAAACATACTGTATGAAGTCACATGGGACGCAGGTGGCGCTGTGGGTTAAAGCCTCAGCGCCTAGGACTTGCCGATCGAAAGGTCGGCGGTTCGAATCCCTGCGGTGGGGTGCGCTCCCACTGCTCGGTCCCAGCGCCTGCCAACCTAGCAGTTCGAAAGCACCTCCGGGTGCAAGTAGATAAATAGGGACCGCTTACCAGCAGGAAGGTAAACGGCGTTCCGTGTGCGGCTCTGGCTCTGGCTCTGGCTCTGGCCAGAGCAGCGATGTCACGCTGGCCACGTGACCCGGAAGTGTCTCCGGACAGCGCTGGCCCCTGGCCTCTTAAGTGAGATGGGCGCACAACCCCAGAGTCTGTCAAGACTGGCCCGTATGGGCAGGGGTACCTTTACCTTTACCTTTATGAAGTCACATATTTTTGGGAAGGTAACAATTTCCCTTTAATCAACCCTTGGTTTTCAATATTTCTCAAATTAAGACTACAAATGTCTTGATGTAGCATTGTATCAATTTTCAGAAGACTATTCTGCAGAGTTTACTTATTAAGAGGCAATGAATTAACTATCCTCATCTTAGTGGTAGATTGACGGAATGTACTTGCTGACTACAATGCTCTTAAGTCTATCACGCAGTCTAAAATCGAGAGAAATGCATTTCTGAAAGTAACTGAAAGGACTTGTAGTGCTTTTTAAAGCTTCCACTACTGAATAGCTTGGTTTAAGACCTCTATTATATTTGTAGCAATACACAGCTTTCTCTCTCTCTCTCTCTCTCTCTCTCTCTCTCTCTGTGTATTAAATTGAATTCACAATCAATTAAAACAGCTTTCTGGAATTATGCCATAGTACAATAAATGTATACTCAGAGAGAAAAAAATGAATTGATTCTCCAATGGAACAATATTAAACAAGTTTCTATATGATGTACTTAAATGGAATGCCAGCCCTTCTTTGACAAAGAGTTCGCCATAAAATGTCCTTTTCACAGTCCTCCTTCAAGCATTTGAAGCATTGTGCTTTCAACCGAAGGTTTAATGTTTTAAAGAGGTACAGCAGTGGGCAAACATATTGTTCTCCAAGAAAATTCTGAGGCAGTCATTGCTTTAAAAGATACTCTCTGCCTACACAAAACTAAACTTGCTGCTGAAAATTCAAAGTTTCACAAAAATTGCAACAATATCCAGGCACTGTTGACAAGGCTGAGAATGACAAGCAGAGTCAGAAATTAGCCAGGCGCCAGGTGCATTTTGCAACTGGCATGGGTCCAACTGCGACTTCATGGAGATTTCTGGGCACCAGGTTGGCGACCACAGTTTAAAAACCACTGCCTTAGTCCATAGTTAATACCATTTCCATTTCCACTGTGTGCGTTTCTCCTTCTTGCATACTATGACAAGTAAATTGCTGTAAGAGCAAGCTACAGTCAAGCAACATAGCTGAAGTCATAGAATTGTAGAATTAATGTTGGAAGGGACCCAATGGGTCATCTAGTCCAAACCCCTTGGCGAAGAGATATTCTGTTGTGACGACCATAATCTAGGTTTAAGGAACCTAGTTTATATATCTGAGTTTCTAACACTGACAAGGCTGGGTAATTATGAAAGTCATTATTATGGAAGACCACATAACACCGGTCCTGAAAGACCTACATTGGCTCCCAGTACGTTTCTGAGCACAATTCAAAGTGTTGGTGCTGACCTTGAAAGCCCTAAACAGCCTTGGCCCAGTATACCTGAAGGAGTGTCTTCATCCCCATCGTTCAGCCCGGACACTGAGGTCCAGCTGTGAGGGCCTTCTGGTGGTTCCCTCACTGTGAGAAGTGAAGTTACAGGGAACCAGGCAGGGGGCCTTCTCGGTAGTGGCGCCCGCCCTGTGGAACGCCCTCCCACCAGATGTCAAGGAAATAAACAACTATCTGACTTTTAGAAGACATCTGTTCCCTGTTTAGGGAAGTTTTTAATGTTTGATGTTTTATTGTGTTTTTAATTCTGTTGGGAGATGCCCAGAGTGGCTGGGGAGGCCCAGCCAGATGGGCGGGGTATAAATAATAATAATAATAATAATAATAATAATAATAATCAGTAATTCTTTAACAGTGTGCTCTGTGAACTCTGTGTGCTTTCGCCCACACAAATAAGGCTCACATGAGACCAAAGTAATGAGCAACAGAGGACGTGACCACTGTACCTCTGCATGATTTCTTAGCAGGCTATCCTAGGGGCAGGTATTTATTGTGGCTTTCTGTACTGGATGGGATTTAATCATTCATTCAATCAATCAATCAATCAATCAATCCCAACGCAGACGCACTTAGAATTATCTGTCTTCAGAGGAGGCTAACTGCTGAATCTCTGCATGAGCTCTGGGCTAATAATAATAATAATGATAATTTATATCCCACCTTTTTCCATGACAAGAAGCCATGACCAAAGCAGTAACTGTTTTTCTGCTTCAAACAGCTAGCTTCTCTGAAGCAAGGTAATTCTTATTCTGATACATACAAAAAGCTAACATTGAGGTTTAAAATGTGAAGAGCCGACTCAATTTTAATTCAAAAAAGTGAACTTTATAAAACACAGCCCTAAGTCATTTCAAATGCCACCAAGAGTGAAAGAAGAAAGACAGGAAGAAAATTAGAGGTGATTCCCCCCGCCCCCGTTTCAGGCAGAAGTCCATACAGCTTTCACAAATGGGTTATGTTTCCTCCAGGAGCTAGCAGTTGCCACCTTTTTATGATACATGTATTGGGAAATGAACGTGGATACCAGCTCCCAATAGGTGCAGAAGGTGTGAAAACAAACAAATGCATGTCACGAATCTGAGGCCTGAGACAGTTTCTCAGTGGCATCAACCAGGTTCAAGTCCCATCACAAAAAAGGGCAAAAAAATCCCTCCTATACTTGGGGTGAGGGGGCAGAAGGCAAAATTAATATTGATGTTAACAATGACAGATGAATTTCCTATTTATCAATGAGAAAATGACCCCACTAGGCTGTCTATATTACTTAAAAATACTATTACCTTGGACGCGGGTGACGCTGTGGTCTAAACCACTGTGCCTTGGGCTTGCTGATCAAAAGGTCGGTGGTTTGAATCCCCGCAACGGGGTGAGCTCCCATTGCTTGGTCCCTACTCCTGCCAACCTAGCAGTTCGAAAGCACAAAGTGCAAGTAGATAAATAGGTACTGCTCTGCCGGGAAGGTAAACAGTGTTTCCATGCGCTGCTCTGGTTTCGTCAGAAGCGGCTTAGTCATACTGGCCACATGACCCGGAAGCTGTACGCCGGCTCCCTCGGCCAGTAAAGCAAGATGAGAGCCGCAACCCCAGAGTCGTTCGCGACTGGACTCAACTGTCAGGGGTCCCTTTACCTTTATACTACTGTTAAGAGTTTATGCAGGACAAGATTTTTGAATTTAAGTAGCCTCAGACCTCTCTCTCAGTACCTCATGCTTTTTCTCTGGGGCAGCTGTGGGTGGGGTAGAGAGAACATGTTCAAAGCATTTCGCTACGTATTTTTGTTTATTCTCTTTCTGTTCTGGACTGTGACTTTTTCCATGAAAACTGATAGTCAGTGCTCAGAGTGGGAGTCATTAGTCACAAATCCACCATGAAACTAGCCAGTCCTAATGATGCCTGACATCTAATTTGTCAAGGGAAATCTGAATCAATTTCAGTTCAAAGGAAGGGGGTAAGGAAACTAGCTATTTTCAGAAATAGAAATTTTTGCTTTTGAGCAGGTTTCGATTACTTTCCACATCACTCTAGGAAAAACAGAGGTTATTATTGCAGAATTAATGCAGAAATAGAGTAAAACATTAAACTGTTTCAGTAGTCCTTATTTTTCTTCATTAAGAAGGGTAACATTTTCCAAATCTGTGTGATTCAGCTGTTGACAAATTTCACAGAACCATTCCCAGAGGGAGCCTGGCTCACTAAAATGCCAAAGGTTTAATGAAATAGTAAATTAAACAGAGTTTTAAAACACAGGGTTTCCTTCCACCAGCACCCCAACCTAGGTGGTGACAGAGTCTATGATGTAATTAAATTACCTTCTACATAGTCCTGAAAACAGTTTCAGGATTAGCTCCTCTTCCTTCCTTCTGTGAGGAAAAGAATATGCGCACACAATGTGGAAATATTAAGCAACATCGGGAAATAAAATGTGAACAAGATGGGAATCATGGGATGTTAGGGGAGGGGCAGTACCTCTGGTGGGGGACATGTCATGGTCCATTTGGGGTTAGTTTGTCCACGTTTGCTCCCCATGCTGCACTTAGCTCTCACTGAGAGCCAGTGTGGTGTAGTGGTTAAGAGCGGTAGACTCGTAATCTGGTGAACCGGGTTCGCGTCTCCGCTCCTCCACATGCAGCTGCTGGGTGACCTTGGGCTAGTCACACTTCTTTGAAGTCTCTCAGCCCCACTCACCTCACAAAGTGTTTGTTGTGGGGGAGGAAGGGAAAGGAGATTGCGAGCCTCTTTGAGACTGCTTAGGGTAGTGATAAAGCGGGATACCAAATCCAATCTCTTCTTCTTCTTCTCACCTGTAGCTCCTAGAAGCTGTCAGTATGTGACAGCAGCCACATTCCAGGAAACAGCTTTGATTGGCTGGCAAAAGCAGGTGAGGGTAACCAATGGGTCTCAAACCCTTAGTGAGTTAGGACAGGGGTCAGCAAAGTTTTTGTGGCTTGGGCCAGTTCATGGTCCCACAGATGCCATGGTGGGCCAGTGTGTGTGTGTGTGCACAAATGCTATCTCCGGTGCTCCTTCCGGCGCGGAGGAAGCTTGTGTAGCTTCCCATTAGTGCAGGAGCTTCCTGCAGCCAATGGGAAGCTGGTCAGCATCACAGAAGGCGGTCCCCGCTCTGCTCCATACCGGTTTAGCGCAGCGCATGGGAGTTGACGGCAGGAGTCCATGGGCCAGTTAAATGACCCCCATGGGCCGCTTGTGGCCCATGGGCCTTAGGTTGCCGACCCCTGAGTTAGGGACTTCCCCTGCATGCGAAAACAGACTCTGGCGGATTAAGCGGAAGAGCAATAGTGGGTCCAAACAGTCAAGAAGAACATCACTGCACAGGCTGTAGAGGACAATGTGGGGAAGGTAGCTCATCTAGGCGAGAGAAAACTCTGGTCCTAAACCCCTGCTGCCTTGCGGCTATACTCATTTGTGAGAAAGGCTTTGGGAGTAAACCCTTGAGGAAAAATCTGCACTCACTGCCTTATGGGACATTTTCAGAAGAAGGTAAGGCAAAGGATTAAACCCTACACAAATCTGGAATGGGGTCCCTAAGATGGTTGGGTGGCACCTTGTATGCTTCCTTCTGGCAACTCCTGAAGCCAAGCTGGTGCTAAATGTATTGCTCTGCATTCCTTTGGATCACATCAGTGAGGCCGAGAGGAAGGTCTTGTCATCTGGGCAGCCCAGGCTTGTGCCCTGACAAGGTCACTTCAGTACTGCTAACGTAGCAAAAAACGTAAGAGGCAAGTTACCGGTCTCTGCAGCCACAGCAAGCACTGATTCTACAGCATTTGACTTCACCCTCAGAGGAGCATTCCATTCTCTCTCGAAACAGACAAATGCTAACTAATTTACCCAAATGCAATAGACCAGGGATGGTTTTTTTGAGTGACTAAGCTCCAAAAACTTGACTGGAGTCTGAAAATGTCTGACCAATTTCATAAGCTAGTAGTAAGGGATTCACAGATACACATGGCAAAGTGTCACTGATTTGATGGTAAACAGCAGCTAAGGAATTAAATGAGCTACATGAAATATTTGAGGCAGACTGGCAATTAAAGGTGCCACATCAAAGTATCATATATACAGCAAAGTGTATATGAAAAGCACCAAAAATGAAACATCCCCTTATCTGGGGCAAGTTGACATTGTCTCCAGGCAACTGGGTGGAAAATGTTTTTGAACTCAATTCTTTCATTCCAAAAATGAATTGGGAGAAGGGTTAGGGCAGGTAAACCTTTTGTGCACCAATACAATGAGAAACCTCCCCCTCCCCCCCTTTTTGAACCACACATGGATACAAATTTGGCACAGGGAGCCTGATAAAATTCCTTTGAAGACAAAATATAGCTCAAGGGGCCTCAAAGCAGCCACACCTAAACTAACGTATTAGCTACCTTGGGTTGTACATTGCTGTTATACTTAAGTACGTTTTAATAAACAAACTATGCATATATCCCGCTAATTAATCTTGGTAAACTTGTTACAACAAAGCAAAATATTGTTAAGGGTTTGCCAAAAGGATGAAATTAGCCAGGAATGAAAGAAATGTTTAATTATTCTACAGCTCTCTTGCCAAATGCTCTGTGGAAGAGACACATCTTTACAACATGGTGAAAGGCCAACGGCAACAGTGCCAAACTGGCTTCTCTAAAAAGGTGTTCTACAACTGCACCTGAAAAGGCCCTGTCCCTTATATTTCAGATTGGAAGGAGGCAGTGCATAGAAGGGCCAATTATGCCTCTCTAAGCACACAGAGCCTATGGCTTGCCAATCAGAAGGTTGGCGGTTCGAATCCCCACGACGGGGTGAGCTCCCGTTGCTTGGTCCCAGCTCCTGCCAACAACGGCGTTTCCATGCGCTGCTCTGGTTCGCCAGAAGCGGCTTAGTCATGCTGGCCACATGAGCTGGAAGCTGTATGCTGGCTCCCTCAGCCAATAAAGTGAGATGAGTGCCGCAACCCCAGAGTCGGCCACGACTGGACCTAATGGTCAGGGGTCCCTTTACCCTTTAAGCAGCTAGGCAGAAGCAATGTACAAATAAAATGAACAAAATTTGAAAACACGCACACATAACTTATTTACATGTTTTAGACAGGCTTGCTGAAACCAAGGTTTTTAGCAAGCATCTAAAACAGCACAACAGAAGCGTCTGGTGTCCGACAGAGCACAAAGTGCCCTGATACAATGACTTACAGATATGAAGTGGACAAGTGCAAGGCTGCAAAGTTCTGGTTATCAAAGCTATTAAACAGGCATACTGGAGTGGGGGGCCATTGTCACTCCTTATGTAAACTGGCCCCAGGCTGTTAAGAGCTTTATATGCTAGTATGATCATGACCTTGGCCTGCCAGCAAATTGCCAGCCAATGCAGATCTGTAATGCAGAGGTGTAATATGCTGCCAAGATTTTGCTCCTGTCAGTAACCACACTCCAGGGTGGAAGCTACACACATATAAAAACTGTTCTGATTTTTTTTTTTAAAAAAGTGTTTTAAAAAATACATTGAATTTTCCATAAGGCTCACCATCACTACCTAGTGCCACGTTGTGTATTGTACTTAAAACACACTTAAAACATTTTATTTGCAGCTGTATAGCTGAGTCTCAGGATTCCGCATTAACTGCTGCTTCCATACCAACCACATAGAGTGCATTTGCATGTGGCGCTATGGTCTATGATCAGAAGGTTGGCAGTTCAAATCCCCATGACAGGGTGAGCTCCCGTTGCTTGGTCCCCAGCTCCTGACAACCTAGCAGTTCGAAAGCATGCCAAAAATGCAAGCAGATAAATAGGTACCGCTCTGGCGGGAAGGTTTCCATGTGCTGCTCTGGTTTCACCAGAAGCGGCTCAGTCATGCTGGCCGCAGGACCCGGAAAAACTGCGGACAAACACCGGCTCCCTCGGCCTGTAAAACAAGATGAGCGCTGCAACCCCAGAGTCGTCTGCAACTGGACTTAACTGTTAGGGGTCCTTTACCTTTACCTTTTAAAAATAATATTAAGGAACATAATAGCAGGTTGCAGCTACCTATGATAGGTTACCAAAGCAATGGAAACCTCACTTTGAAAACACAACCATTTTGGTATTAAAACTGACTGCAGGAGGCAACTCTGAAGTTCCCTGTGTCAAATTTCACTTCAGGCTAACAACTGTATTGCTGGGGAATTACTCTCCTTATTAGTTGAAGCTCTGGCTAGTATTGCTGATCTAAGCACATAATGCCTAAACTTGGTCTGGGAAAAGCAGTTTGTAATAACTTCAGAATCAGACCTAAGGTTGAGATCGATACTACACACTTTGATCAGCCAAAGTTAAGACTATTAAAAAACACACAGATGAAGTGGCTGGAATAAAGTTGTTAGATATATGAAATTTACAGGAAATTTAAGTCATGGGGTGGTTTTATACATCGGCACGGTAAAAAAATGTAACTATATAAAATCGTTATAACTTTATTAAGCCTCAGCTTACTTTAGTGTTTTAAAGAACGTGAAATATATTATGCGTACCATAACAAGAACATAAATTTGCATTGTGAAAGATGGCTCCTGGCAAAAGTGTCAGCAGATTTAAGACAGAATTATGAAGAACATGAGACCTATCTATCTATGACTGCTCCTTTCAAGTGATTTCCTAGCCCACTACAATAATCTCTGCTACTGTAAAAGGTTGAAGATTTGCCAGTGTAACATATTTTAAAGTTCTAATTATCCTGTTATTTCGCATCTCATTGTCATTTAATTCTGACCATACAATTTTCGCCTTTGTATACCTGCTAATTAAGATTTCATTTTATGTATCGATTGCATTTTTTATTGCGCTACACACACACACACACACACATATACACACACACACGTGTATATATATATATATATATATATACACACACACACCGTATTTTTCGCTCTATAAGACGCACCAGACCACAAGATGCACCTAGTTTTTGGAGGAGGAAAACAAGAAAAAAAATATTCTGAATCTCAGAAGCCAGAACAGCAAGAGGGATCACTGCGCAGTGAAAGCAGCAATCCCTCTTGCTGTTCTGGCTTCTGGGATAGCTGCGCAGCCTGCATTCGCTCCATAAGATGCACACACATTTCCCCTTACTTTTTAGGAGGGAAAAAGTGAGTCTTATAGAGCAAAAAATACGGTATATACACACACACACACACACACATATTGTCTTGTGTCTGTACGGATAAAGGCAAAGAAGAAAGGAAACTGGCCACACACTCAACAATCCCTGATGGGTTTTCTTTCCCCTTAGCAGAAATATAAAGTAAACATAAATACCAGAGTGGAGCTGAAGAAAATGAATCTGAAATGAAAAGGGACAGAATGTTCATGAACATCCCTTTGACCTCACATTGAACCTATTCCATAATCATATTGCATGAGATCGGATCAGAATGCATGCCAAGACCTGTGTTTCCATCCAGTCCACCTGTGTGTGCATGTGTATGTGAAAGCACATGTATGCACATGCGCACCAGTATAGATCTGTTGAGCTTTTTAACTTTTTGAAAATGGCAACTTTTTAAAAACAGCCTTTAGTAAACTTTCCTGATGCACATAAAACAAACGCAAAAACCCCATGGAACTATATGGTTCCAGTAAAATACACAAGGCTAACTCTACAGCTGAACAGCTGTCTAGTGAAAGCAGCTGCCTCCTTGCTGTCACAGTGATCTGAAAGGCCTGGCATGTCCTGGCAATGTGACCAAAATCCTGCAGTTGTATACACTAATGATTTAAAATGTTTGCTTAGGCACTTCCTCATGCAATGAGTAAATGCTCACAATGGGTTTTTAAAAGTCTATGTGGAAACTAGCAAGGACTCTTCCATTACCCTACATTACAGAATACCAACTGTTGCAAGAACCTATGGTTACAGTCTTACTTTATCATATTAACAGTTCCCCATCTGCTTGGTTACTGGTTTAAACACATTTCTTTCTTTGTTTTAAGTATTTAAACTTCATGTGCTCCACAATTTTAACCAGGGGAGGCGGGAAGACTTTAAAAACCATTGTTTCAACTGAAAACAATGCACTAAGCCTTATTGCCTGCCAGATAACAATTGCAGTAAGAAAACAAATTGCGTTTCCCCCTGAATATTAAGAACAATACACAAGCATTTCCTAACCCTTTCAAACTAAAGTAAAGGCAGTAGACTATAGTATAAAAAGGCAAGACTTAAAGGAAAAAGTAGTTGAAGATCTCTGTGTGGATATATATTACAGCTAGTGACTGGGGATTGATTAAAAACCTTCCAAAAATGTTAAGCACGAGGTGTGGAACATGCAAGGCCTGGACTTTGAATTCTTATTTTACATGAGTATAGGAAAAGTAAGCGCATAAAAGGTTGCGTTTTGGTATGTGCTGCTCCTGGAGCACCCTCTGGTGGCCAGAAAAATGTGCCAGGGGAGTACAAGCATTAAGAGATTATGTGATAGCCAGACTGCAATAAGAGAAATGCCATTCTAGATTCCTACATGTCTTACTTAAAACAACAACCCCATTTTTAGGCTATGTGAATTGTTTCCACCAGGAGATTTCACCAACAAAAGGCAAATTGTTCCAGATGATACACATTTGCACTACCATATACGCCTGAAAATGTTTGTCCTGAATGTTTTGTGACACTGCAGTGGGGACAGATCTTAGGAAGCTATAAGAGAGGGATGCAGGTAGTGCTGTGGTCTAAACCACTGAGCCCCCTGGGCTTGCCAATGAGAAGGTCGGTGGTTCAGACCCCCGCAACAAGGTGAACTCCCATTGCTCTGTCCCAGCTCCTGCCAACCTAGCAGTTCGAAAGCACACCAGTGCAAGTAGATAAATGGGTACCACTGCAGCCAGAAGCGGTTTAGTCCTGCTGGCCACATGACCCGGAAAGCTGCCTGTGGACAAACGCCGGCTCCCTTGGCCTGAAAGTGAGATGAGCACCACATCCCCATAGTCGCCTTTGACTGGACCTAACTGTCCAGGGGTCCTTTACCTTTTTAGCTTTACCAAATGTATTCCTTTCTCAACAGACAAATCAGTGGCACATCATTTGGAGGTAGGCACTTTCTTTCCCATTTGGTACCGGGCCAACTGTGATGTGCAACTTTGCAAGGAAGCCCACAAGTGTTACTGGCCCACTTGTTCAAAGAACATGTTCTTCATGAAGTAAAAGGAAAAAAAGAACATTTTTAAATCTTTCCTACATGGTTACCTGGAGCAAATTCTCTGTTGGCCTTGCAGCAGAAGATGTAGGTATTTATCCCTAATATGTAATTTTCATATAATTTTAAATATGAAGTTATGGTATAATAGAAAAAGATTATATTATATATAATTAGTACTAAGACCAATGTCCAATACAGCAAGTTGTACATTGTCTAACACAACAAGTGGCACTCCCTTTCAGGTCCCATACATAGAAGACTACTTTAAGGTTTCTTACAACTTACATACACAACATTCTCATAAGGGTACAAGGCATGCACAGTCCAAGTTAAATATGAGGAGCATCTCTACTTTTCCTTTCAAACAATCTTAAAGACTCCAACCTCCCCTCTACACAAAGCCTGCATCACTAAAAGGAAAGATAAAAAGAAAATAAGGCGTTCCGATGCAATGCTGAGAAGATTAATTAAAAATAAAAGCAACTCTAGCAGACAGGACATTCAAGTGGAAGGTGGCTCCAGCTTTTTTATCAACTATAAAAGAAAGGACAACTTCATCCCAACCTTGCGATGCTGCAACAATACTTAACGCAGAAACAAACCAAATCCACAACAGTACAGCATGCAGAGGAAAGTAACTGAGGGTTAAATGACCAGTGACATCCATGTAGGTTTTTTTGCGCTGCCTGAATGACTCACATAAACTATTGACACTTGGTTTGCTTTCTTGTATCAAAACGGAACATGATAAACTATCAGCACTGTTAAAGTTGCATTCTGTCTTGTTACTTTTGGAATGTTAACAGCACACTGATTTGGTAAGAATTCATAGCATTTCCAGAACACTCAGCACTCTGCTGAAAGTATTGTTTCTCACTGTCTACTGTTAAGCACCTGCCACAGACACACTACTAGACAATTATTTTTTAAAAAGGCTCACTGGGTGCCACTTTTTCCTGAACCTTAAAAAGTAACAGGGATTTATTTTGTCTCCACCCTACCCCAATCTGGCTTCATTTGGAAATTATTGAGCTAGAGGTTTTTATAATAGGGAGTAAGTAATGGGAGGGAAGAAAAGTCAATCCTATGCAGTTTACAGAATAAAATTAGATGCTTCTAATTTTGGGGGGTGGGGGTAAGAATTTCATTTCCCCAGAAGGAAAAAAAACATGCATGCATTGTCAGCTTTTTATCTCTCTTTGTTTGTTTTAAAAAACCTTACATAAGCTAACAAACCTCAACTTTTTACACCAGACACAAAATATGCTTTGCCTTTCTCTCCTATCAATATTTGCACAATGTCCAGAATAGTTTCTGTGCCTATTGCACAGGGACTGTCTTTCTGTACACAAATATTATTGACTGTAGAGCTGGGCTGCGACAGTACTGGTATGTCCTTACCACTTTATTTGCATTCCACTGGCTGTAGCCAAGTAGCTCTTGTCATTTCCAGGCAAAATAAGATTGAGCGGTAAAGTTAGTTCTCAAACGATGCCTGTATTCAAACACTTCGGGGAAGACGAATTATCAAATTGTTTTTTACCCTTTTCATGACACATTTGAAGTCGTTCATGTGTTACATCCAGGTTAAAGGCTTTAACTTTCCCTCCTCAAACAAAACAGGGCAGGCATGCCAAGAGCATATAAATATTTTTACTAGGAAAAAAACACCTCCGAGATTAATTTGTCACTCATTTCAAAAGATTATTTCTCCTCAACAATTAGCCGTATCTTATTTGAGAGTGTGGTTGCTCTTCCTCTACACTAGACCAGTGGTATCATGGCTTGTTTGTTTTTAATTCCAAATGCCCACTACTGAGTCACAAAAATAAGGGGGACCTTTGGGAGAGAGAAAACAAGGTTCTAAATATTGTACCTGCAACCTACTCACTTTTTATCCTGGTTTACATAAGAATGAAATGGCCCTTGCGGTCCCTTCCAGTACTGCAATTCTAAGATTCGAAGTACTATCCTGTTCAATGTTGCAGCCAAGGATGAAGTTGATAGGACAAACCATCATTCTCTGCTTCTTTGTGGAAACAATATTTGAAAGGCCTAACATTCTCAGAGGGATGCGGGTGGTGCTGTGGGTTAAACCACAGAGCCTAGGACTTGCTGATCAGAAGGTCGATGGTTCAAATCCCTGCGACAGGGTAAGCTCCCGTTGCTCGGTCCCAGCTCCTGACAACCTAGCAGTTCAAAAGCACGTCAAAGTGCAAGTAGATAAATAGGTACCGCTTCAGTGGGAAGGTAAACAGCGTTTCCGTGTGCTGCTCTGGTTCGCCAGAAGCGGCTTAGTCATGCTGGCCACATGACCCGGAAGCTGTACGCCGGCTCTCTCGGCCAATAAAGTGAGATGAGCGCCACAACCCCAGAGTCGGTCACGACAGGATCTAATGGTCAGGGGTCCCTTTACCCTTACCTTTAACATTCTCAGAGAGTTAACTTTATCTCACCTGTTAGGATAATGTTCCTATCATCATCTTAAATTGTGCATATAAAGCAGTCAGAATATGGCCACACAGAGATACTGTACATCTATACTGGTCAGAGACAAGCTTGAGACACACACCTGACATAGCTCTCCCACGTTTTCTAGAGTTCTGCACCTTTAACATGTTTTTATGTTCTAAATGACATATTAGTAGCCAACTGTAGCCCACTTTCTAACATTAATTTAAGAGCACAAGGAAGGAAAAGTATTGTGGAAAGGCTAGAGAGATTGGCAGCTTCTTAGCAGGTGCAAATATGTTCTTTTCATTCAGATCACAGACTGAAGAACGCCTTATTGTCAATTGAACCCCTGGTGGAAGATAGTTGGCTGGCCATCCTGTAGGCATTATTGCTTTGCTGCACTGCATGTGATAGCTGCAAATTATAGTTTTTTTAGATTTTAGTACATCTAGTACACCTTTTTTTAAGCAAGCATTTTAAGTAAATGTTTTGATTTATATTGTTAGTTTTAACTGATTTTATCCTATCGCTTGTAATCTTACTGTACACTGCTTAGATACCAAGGTGTTAAGCTGTACATTAACTGTTGAAATGAATAAAGATAAGTAAGAATGGTAAAACCAACAGTAAAAAAAATCACCTCTTCCTCCTTGGTTATCTACTTCATATTTTTAAGTAGTAGAAGAACTTTTTATTATGACCTTAGGTAAAAACATAACATTAAAACATATATCTTTAATAGTCTATATAAATGATCAGCCTTCACCTGTTTGCATCTGCATTGGGTCCTGGAGAGTCTTCTAATCTTGGCACCCCAGAGGTCACTAGAAGAGCCAAAAAAGGGTCTAATTTCTCCACATTTATGACTGGGACTAAACCAACAATAAATGAGGCCACAAGAGCAGCAGCACTCCATTGCTATGGGCTGAAAAAGTCTCACTAGTGGATTGAGTCATCATTTTGTCAGTTCCCCATCTCTGCTCACCTAACTCTCCAAGAGAGGTCAGCACTCATTCACTCTTAAAGGATATTGGCTCGGTTTAGATAAGTAGGTTAATTAGAAAAGCCTTGGATCAGACCACACCAGTTGTAATTCACTGAACAACTAGATTTATTGGCCTAACACAAACTGCAATCAGTTAAATAAACTTAGAAAATAATTATTTCTAAACTAGCTGGCATAATAAGAAAGCACAATCGTATCTTACGAGCTGATGAAAATCCTAAAATAAAAGGCAATTGCTGAGTCAGGAATCAACACTCTCTACCTTCCAGCCAAAAGCAGCTAATTGTGCTCTCTCAAGTCCACACTGCTAACTCCCAACTGAAGGGTATAGCTCTACAATTTGTAAGTTTTTGCCTGTGAAATGCACATAGAGGCCTGATCAGAGTATTATACTGGGGTGAAACGGAAGGCAAGCCTGGTTGTGACATGCACTCAGAATGGAAGACAGTAATAAAGTCTGGGGTTTGGGTGTAACAGATTTCAAGACCCCCAGCTTTCTATATTATTAATTTGACTTATTTGTTACATTAGTCGCCTAATTAAAAAAAAAGGCTAAATGACTCAGAAACAATAAATACAGTGTTAGAACACATAGCAACCAATACACCAACAAAACAACAACCTCAAGAACCACACCACCACCAACAGATTAAAAATATCAACAGTAGTGTAACTTGTCACAATCCACCAAATGCCTGGAAAGAGTGTATTAATGTGGAACTGAAAAGACATTAAAGTCAGTGCCAGATGGCTTACTAGAAAGAGCATTCCATAGCTTGGGGGGGGGGGCACAATTGAAAAAGCACTCTCCCATGTTACCACCATTTGGATGTCTCAAAAAAGGAGCACGTGGAGAAGGGCCTCAGGTGATGAACATAGTTTGGATAGGTTCATGTTAGGAGAGGTGTTCTGTGCAGGATTTGGGCCCTGGGGCATACAAGGTCCTGTACATTAAAACCAGAATTCTGAATTTGGCTTAGAAATGTATAGGCAGCTAGAATACCACTGCCAGAACTGATGCTTCATTCTAGTTGGTAATTTGGCCAGAATGCAGCCAATACTCCATGACAGTGCCATTCTAGCAAGCATTTCCATAATAAATAAGAATGGCTTTGCTTCATATAGGATTGGAGACAAAAGCAGTGTTGCCAGTTCCACTATCTATTGCTTTATAATATGGGAGTGTGCATTACTTTGACATCTCAGGAATGCCCTTGGCTCAAGTAAAATGAACAGCCCCCCACCAACTCAGATGTAAAGAGATTTAAAACTGAGTTTTAAAGTTTGATGTAATATATTAACAGAAATATCAAAAAGAGGTTATCATTAGACATACCTTTACCAGATCATGTAAGTTGGCCTCTTCAGCAATTATCTCACATGAGACATCTTTCTTCTAACATTTAAAGAAGACCCAGCAGTTGCTTATCATTAGTTGACTGATTTAGTTACAGGAAACTGCCTGAGCGGATTTGAGTACATAAGCCAGTGACGATTCAGTTAGATTTCACAATGTCTAATGCATCTCTTAAGGAGTCAGCAAATAGTTTTTGTTGATGGCTGTGGTGATGCTCACAATTAAATCTTTCACCCACCTAGCTTCTATCAATTATCTACAGGCCACACACAGTATATCTTATTACTTTCCATATATCCATTTTTGACAACCATTCATTTTTTAATCAAGCCCACCCCCTCCAGCCATCTTCAGACTCCCTTAAGCTTTCCCTCATATTTGAATATTCAGAAGGCACAGTGGCTAATCATAAGTTCATCATATAAATAATACAATTATACTGAGAACCTGGATCATTCAGACTACAGTGGTACCTCAGGTTACATACACTTCAGGTTACATACGCTTCAGGTTACAGACTCCGCTAACCCAGAAATAGTGCTTCAGGTTAAGAACTTTGCTTCAGGAAGAGAACAGAAATCGTGCTTCGGTGGCGTGGCAGCAGCAGGAGGCCCCATTAGCTAAAGTGGTGCTTCAGGTTAAGAACAGTTTTAGGTTAAGAGCGGACCTCTGGAACAAATTAAGTACTTAAACCGAGGCACCACTGTAATAGTGAAGTAACCTTTACTGTGATTTCACAAGTGGGCAGGTATGTAGAGTAGGGATTTGACATAGCACACTTGACTGCATAGTCATACCCTGGAGAGGAATTGTTCAAAATGCACTTATGCTCTGTCTTATGCTGATAGAGACGAGGATGCTCTGTTACTTGGTGATTAGATGCTGGCACTCCTACAACCTCAACTTATGATTCCAGATATGCTCATGTCATTTTACAATCCTTTGGGTGATATGATAGCCATGTTCAAATATATAAAAGGATGTCACATAGAGGAGGGAGAAAGGTTGTTTTCTGCTGCTCCAGAGAAGCGGACACGGAGCAATGGCTCCAAACTACAAGAAAGAAGATGCCACCTAAACATTAGGAAGAACTTCCTGACAGTTAGAGCTGTTCGACAGTGGAATTTGCTGCCAAGGAGTGTGGTGGAGTCTCCTTCTTTGGAGGTCTTTAAGCAGAGGCTTGACAACCATATGTCAGGAGTGCTCTGATGGTGTTTCCTGCTTGGCAGGGGGTTGGACTCGATGGCCCTTGTGGTCTCTTCCAACTCTATGATTCTATGATTCTTTCCCCTTTTTTTCTAAACCCTCTCGCTTCATATTCCCCCCTGAATTGTATTTATAATGGAAATATTATAACACATTTGGTGGTCAAGGAGTATTCACTGGTTTCAAGGAAATGCAAACCACATGCATATGATGAATCACTGGAGTTACCTTGGACTTATACCAGACAGAAGGAAAAACTGTGTTCTGTCCAGTCTAAGTCTGATAAACAGTTGGGTTCCTACTATGAACAAATTTACTTGTAATTTCCATTGAGCTTAAATACTTCTACATGAATAAAAGTGATAAATATTATTGGAACTGCGGCTTCTAAGACCGCCATACACTTGTGATTTGCACTCTATGGTTTGCTGTACAAGCCTGGTATCAGCATGGAGCATGAATAGTATGGAGACAAATTTGTCCAACACAGAGACTGAAGGCAAAGTAGAAATCAGTACACATGGAGCTGATTTGGTTGCAAGCATTTGCCATAAAGTCTATATAAAGTATTGTCTACCTCACGGGATTCTACTCTCTCCCCACAACTTGTATATTTAGATCAGATTTACTACTATCTAGAGTAAATTACATCAACTTTTGCGTATTATAAGAACCTCTTTACAAAGTTTTATTTGTGGAACAAGTAGAACACACTGAATTATGTTTATAGGCTTAAGTGTATCTGTCAATTCAACAGGCTGCTTTCTCTTAGCAAATGAGAATTCAAAGGGTCTTGTTGTGAGATATACACCTATAGAACTGCAGCATATATGCAATTTTGCACCTACATAAATCTAGCATATACAGTTCTAGAACCAGTCATTGTGAATCTCAACTGCCTATACTGGGCACTCTGCTAAAGTTCAAAGATACCCAGCAAAACTGTTGAGCTTATTTACAAACTTGGTTAGAATAACAGTTTGATGATATCATTTGGAGAGAAGGAGTCAAGTGATTTGCAGTTCCAAGCCTCTCAGTTTTTCCGCCACCTGTACTTACAAGTGTTAATATGTCCCATTGAATGGAGATGCAATTTTTTCCGGATTTAAGAACAAGCCAAGCTAAATCCATTTGTTCAAGAACATTTGAGGGCAAGAGAAGTATTAGCAACAAATAAAACACAGCAACAAACCCTGCTTCTACATTTGATCACATTAAAGTCTGACATTTATTTCAATGTACGTACTACTACCAATTCAGAAAAGTGCTTAGAAGTTGGTTTTTCTCCCCCTTTGGACTACTGTTGACCATGCACGCATATTTTCTGTAAGAAAGGAGCTGTTGCCTCACAAAGTCAGAGTTGTATCTTATGCCATCACACTTAATACAGTGGTACCTTGGGTTACAGACGCTTCAGGTTACAGACTCTGCTAACCCGGAAATAGTACCTCGGGTTAAGAACTTTGCTTCAGGATGAGAACAGAAATCACGCACCAGCGGCACGGCGGCAGCGGGAGGTCCCATTAGCTAAAGTGGTACCACAGGTTAAGAACAATTTCAGGTTAAGAACAGACCTCCAGAACGAATTAAGTTCTTAACCTGAGGTACCACTGTATAACAATGTTGTGTAACCTAGTGTTTAATTCAAGATTGCTATAGCAAACAGGAGTAAAACACTAAACACAGAATTGAAGTCTTTTACTGACCTGCTACAATGAACAGTTTTAGCCATGAATCGAATATATGTATGCATCCTTTCCACTAAAAATTGTATCAACCGCAGGTCTGCACACAAATCCATACAATACCATCCTGCTTAGTCCTTAAGAGGTCTTGCTGATACGCTGCCACAATTAGCATTAAGGAACGGCTAAGGGAGCTGGGCATGTTTAGCCTGGAGAAGAGGAGGTTAAGGGGTGATATGATAGCCATGTTCAAATATATAAAAGGATGTCACATAGAGGAGGGAGAAAGGTTGTTTTCTGCTGCTCCAGAGAAGCGGACACGAAGCAATGGTTCCAAACTACAAGAAAGAAGATTCCACCTAAACATTAGGAAGAACTTCCTGACAGTAAGAGCTGTTCGACAGTGGAATTTGCTGCCAAGGAGTGTGGTGGAGTCTCCTTCTTTGGAGGTCTTTAAGCAGAGGCTTGCCAACCATATGTCAGGAGTGCTGTGATGGTGTTTCCTGCTTGGCAGGGGGTTGGACTCGATGGCCCTTGTGGTCTCTTCCAACTCTATGATTCTATGATTAGTATGTCTCCTCTCTCTTGCATACAAACAGGTAGATGCCTAAGAGAACATGAACATTCACTTCAATATAGAAAGAGTCACAGAAAATATGTGGGTCTATAGTAATGGTGGACAAAATTGATATCCAACTTGATTAGAGCGTAAGGTCTTATCTTGATCCTCTTTGAAGGGATGGGTAGGTTTGAAACTAGGTGGGTCATCCATTGTCTGGAAGAAGTCAACAAAAAAGAAAGGGAGGAAACTAACACAATATGTGTTAAGGCCCACAAAGGACTTCTAGGGAATGGGAAAGTTAATGGGATGTCTTCATGGTTTTACATTCTTCCTAAATTGTTAGTACTACAACAGAAATTGGAAGATGCACACAGACTATCTACTGCTTGCACTGTGCTGAATGAACAGGTGGAACAATGGAGAACTCCTCTTCCACAAGGTATCAAGCTACAGAAAGGAACTGCTGTAACCCAGAACCACTTCCAACATGCCACCGCTCCCTAAATGAGTAGCTTAGCAGGGGAGGGAAGAAGAAAACTTCAGTCTGGAAGTGGTGACTGCTGACGACTACACTAAATATCTCTGCTTTTGCAAATGGTCCTAGGAATATTACATCAAATATTTGGAATGTGCCCTATACTATGTGCCCTATACTATCATATAATCTCATATATGAAGATGAAGGAAAAGTTAAGTGCAAGCTTTCTCAAACAGTGACATATGTACGGCATTATGTCATGTGTCACTGATTTCAATGAAACTCATGCTCCACTGAACCTGAGATAGTGCCCCTTACCTAGTACCCGTTATGTAAAATGACCAAACAACTCCAAGGCCTACAAAAATGGTTTTATTAACCATCACCTTTGATTCATAAGTTAATTTTTTATAGACGTTTTATGGATGGATTCACATGACTAGTTTCTCTGCTCAGTCAGCTGTAGAGAGAGCTGTGTGGAACTCAAGTCTTCTTCAACGCACATTTTACTACTTGGGAGTGTCTGCATGATAGCTAGGAAGCCACCAATAAATAACTGAATGCCTTTATTAATCCATATTCCAAAAGGATCTCACCATGGAACAGAGTAAGAAAATCTATGTATAATCTGCAATTTTTAAAGTGACTTTTTCCCAATTGGCTAAAGAAAGCTGTATTTTGAAGAAATGAGTTTAAAGAACTTAGGTGGACAAGTTGAGCATGCATGCATGGAACAAGGTCCTCTTTTGCAATGAAACTTTCCCCCTTCTCCACTCCATGCTCCTTAAGCCTGTTCTGGGGTTTTCCCCAAAGCGCAAAATAAAGGCGGTCCCAGGAGTTTGAAAGGGTGAGGTGAGAGGGGCAGTACCACTGAATTAATGGACCTTGTTCCACGCATGCAAAAACTCAGTTGAATCCCACCCCTTATATCTGTGTCACTGAAATAACTTGAAATACAACAAATAAAGGTTGCCGTATTTCAAAAAGTGAAAACCTGGACACAAAAGTTGTCGAGCTTTTTACGAGGGCTGAATACCGGCTGTGTCCGGAATATTCCAGACATATGACAACCCTACAAATAGAAACACACAATGCTCAAGGTCTATTCAAGCATTCAAAAACATAGCTCATGAAGGAAGCTCAAGGAGATGAGTGTGCTGGCTCCACTCTTGTCCCAGTGCAAGGAAGAATCCTCCTGTATTTATGGCAGCTCCCCACATGGTGCAGAACTGTAGAAAATCCAGAGTTGCACATCACATGGGGAGCCCTAAACAAACAGAAGTGGGTTTCCCATTTCATACGGTCATCTTCCAACTCATAGAGAGTGTTAGAAGAAGAAGAAGAAGAGGAAGAAGAAGAAGAAGAAGAAGAGGAGGAGGAGGAGGAGGAGGAGTTTGGACTTGATATCCCACCTTTCGCTCCCCTTAAGGAGTCTCAAAGCAGCTAACAATCTCCTTTCCCTCCCTCCCTCCCTCCCTCACAACAAACACTCTGTGAGGTGAGTGAGGCTGAGAGGCTTCAGAGAAGTGTGACTAGCCCAATGTCACCTAGCAGCTGCATGTGGAGGAGCGGGGAAGCGAACCCGGTTCACCAGATTACGAGACTACCACTCTTAACCACTATACCGCACTGACTCCCAGATAGGAGAGAGCGATGCACCTAGCACACACATTCCGACAGCCCCTCTCACATGATATATTTCCAGAATACCTGAAAAGGTTTAAGAATTTAAGATGACAAATGAAATCTCTGCTTACCTGAATATCCTGGGATATATGTGTTTTCAGTCATTCCTATAACTCTTGGCAGAATCAAAGGTGTGTCACCTCCCCACAACTATTACATTTCATCTTGGGGAGAGAGCCAGGAATCTCATGGAAACAACTGGCAAGAGGAATACAGAAGCTGATGGCTACAATTTTAAGGAAATCCTCTAAGCACAGAAGAACAGGACAAGCTAAAAGAAAAGAGAACTTGCATGCTAACTAGGAATGGCTGTGGCCCAAGAAAGGCCATGTGTGCAGCAAGTTCCCTTTTTTTCTGATAGAACATGTCCCCTCCCATTTAGTGGTACTGTGAAGTCCTTGTAACATTTACATGAGTGGGAGGTGAGGGTCTTGGGTCAAAAAAGGAAGAAAAATATTCTTATGCATGTGCGGAGTGTTTTGTGCGTGCATAAATGGATTGTCTGGATTACAGCAGCATCTATCAAACACATTATATGCCCAGATGGATACAACAGGTATACAACTTCAAATGCAATGTTTTCAAAGTATTCTTTCATACTAGGCCCCTGCAGCATAGTCTGCTCTTTCACCTGCTATGTCAGATTTCCCCTCTTCAGTTTTCTTGGAATATCAGGCAGTGCCATTGGAGTGTCATATTTAATGATACTTAATCTTTCCCTCTCCCTCAAAAGGAAAGAAATATGTTTATAGTTAAAACAGGCATAGGCTTTTGGTGTTTGTTTTTTTTAATACTAAGTTTAGCGTTTGAGTACACCTGACCATGCTAGTACATAAAACTGAGCAAATGATGCATCTTGGCACAAGTCATTAGCTTTCAGTTGCTTAGAAAAAGTATTTAATTCTTTTGTATTTTGAATGGGTGTGATCCTGTGAACTATGTACATATGAGATGCCCTACTTAGTTCTGGAAGACAGCAAAAGCACAGCTGTATTCAGGGATAACTAGATGAGTTTGTTAGTCTCTTTTGCTTACATGAACTTTTAATGCTCCCTTATTTATTTATATAAATGAAAAAGTGTGTGTACCAACGCTAGCATCTGTGGTTAGGTGCATCTGTAAAGCCTATGTACATTGTTTAGAAATATTGTAGCTGTAGATCAATCAAAATTACTGTAAAAAGAGAGACAAGTCTCCTTCCTCCTTGAACACTCAACAAACCTTTCAAAACATTATCTGATAATGTTCTAGGACCACTTTATGGCTAAGCTTGCATGCACCAAACCATCTGAGCATACCATGTCATGTCCAAAGATGAAGAACTACAAGCTGACATCCACCTGCCTTCAGAACTATCAATTTAAAATAGATCATCTTCTTGGGTAACATTAGCATTCAGATCAATTTGGAGTGATGTCCCAATACAAATTATCCTACCCTCAAACTATTGCACTGCCTTCTAGCTTCAACGTATCTAACTTGAACTGTTTATCTGTGGCTAACAAAGGTTTTATAAGCATTGTCAAGAATTTACGGCTTGTTTGTTGTTCTTTTGCAGAAACAACAAGGGTTTAGAATTGTCTCATTTGTTTCTTGCACGCTATTGACCTCAAACCAACACTAAAATCAGGACTTACTTCCAAATGATGGATTTAGAATGGAGGCTTAAATCTGAGTTATTAACTTTTTTCAGATTGATAAAATTGCTGAATTTTTCTATTGTCTGATTAGTTAATCTCAATTGCGTATCATTTTTAGTTTTAAAGGTTTTTACTCTGTGATTTTCAACCTTCTGAAGATAAGTAGTTGCATTCCTTGTATAATGGTCCCTTCCATACATACAATACTGTATCCTATCTAATAACCCACTCTGTTTTCTTAATGGTTAATTCCCCATTGCTTTGCACTTCTTAAAAACACAGAGGATATATAAACTACTGTTCTAAATAAGCTTGCTTATTTCAGAACTTTATTTCCATAGATTTAATTACTTAGCAGCAGTATCTGTTGCCGTCACCTGAAAATGATATCATGAAATGTAAGAAGAAGAATAAAAAATACTATCTGAAAATATTTTCAGTGTACAACTTAAAAGCTGCTTAAGGCAAAAGAGTGACATCTCTCCCACCTCTGTTTAATATAAAGAAGTATTTAGTAACATACTGTTTCCTCAAAACAAACAAGATTATAGGTGTATATTAGGTTCAGGATCAAATCAACTTGTCCCCATGGATTTGCTTACCGCCTAGTAGAATGGCATATTGGTTTTTGCAATGTTGGCATTATTACATTAACACAGTTTGAGAAAACAACAGGGGAGGGCAGTATTTTACAACATTATCTTGCAAAGCTGTTCCTAAAGAGAAAACTCTATTAAAAAGTGCTCCTTATCTAGAAGTGTTCCCCAAGGTCCTCTATAGTGACCATCTATTGGCATAATATTTACATATTCTTCCTGGCATTAATATAAACAGCTTGGTCCTACTGGCAGTCTGTCTTGAAACACCTCAAAATGCACTGAATTCTACCAATTTAGGATTTACATTAAACAGAGTGCAATGAAAGCTATATCTATATCTATATCTATATCTATATCTATATCTATATCTATATCTATATCTATATCTATATCCCCTTCATTATTTGACAAGAAACTGCCAGTTCAAAGTTGTTCAGTGATGAGTGTTGGAGACATGAACCTACCTGGCGATGCTACTAAAGCTTAACACCAATACATAAGCAAGAAGTAGGATTGCACTGCTTAGACCAGAGTGGCCCAAATTTTCATATCAAGTGGGCTGCAAGAGTACTTTGACACGGAACCCACCAGCTGCACACTGCCTTGTATCGCTGGGGGGGGGGGGAGTGAGGCCAAAATTGTGCACCCCCCCCCAGCCCTTTCACCTCCTTCCCAAAGCAAGGCTTTGGGAGCAAGACTTGGGGAAGGAGATGCAAGGCTCCCCCGCAGGGGCCTAGAGCGCTTCCGCCTCCTTCCCAAAGCTAGGAAAATGCTAACTAGGCTTTAAGGAGTCCACATGCCTCTTTCCCCAAGCCTAGTGCCTTGCTCACCTGGCTTTGGGAAGGCAGCACAAGGGCTGGGAGGGGGTTGTCAAATGTTGCTGGGGGCTGCCCCCCCAAAAGGGCCACGTGTTGGACCACCCTGCCTTAGACCCTCCTCTGGGTGTTTCTGTGTCCAAGTGTCTGAAGTGAGTAGCAGCTTTTTCCTAAACAAGCTTCTATTCTCCTAAACAAGCTTCTATACAATCTGGAACCTAAGCAATTGGGATTCCAGATCACATGGCAGTCTGTAGACACCAAAGTATCTCACTCCAGATGTTCAGCCTATTACACATACACCAGTGGGAGGGGCTACTCAGTACAACCCGACTCTCTGTTTGTGTGTTGGTGTTAACCATAAGTTGAATGCCTTAAAAAGGGGCTTGGATTTGTGAGCAAATCTATGAGTTTCTAAATTAAAAGGCAGCTCCTTTTGCAGTTTTACTTTTTATCATTAAGTTTCCCCAGCCTTGTAAGTTATAAAGCTTTGGATCACGACAATTAAACAGTTTTTCATATTGATACGGTTCCTATCAAACTTCCAGTACGATGGAGACTGACATCGTGCGACTTCTAAACTCCATTGTCTGCCGACAGAAACACTGCTTACCTACACTGGGCAGAATTTGCCTTATTTTTGAGTAAATGTTCACAGGACTGGGCTGTCACACAATAACATTTTAAGTCACATTGTGGCATAGCTCCCAAGAAGCTCATGGATGGAAAGGTCCCATCTCTTCCTGCCACCCAGCACTCTCTTCTTCCTGCATTGCTCTGGAAGCCCCCCCCCCCCCTTACAAAGAGACTTTTTAGGGGACTGGAGGGTGAAGGAGGGGTCAGATGAACTTCCTTAAGTTAACATATTTTGGAATCCACATCTGTGAACCTGAAAAAATTAAGAATAAACCCAATGAAAGGGCAAGTGCTGTTTTTGGCCTCAGGAAATACAATACACAAAATATAAAAATAGTATTTCTCATTTATATGCCACATTTCAAATGTTCAAAGTGCTTAACTTAAATCATTTCAGTCCTGCATGATAGATCCGTATTATCTCCATACTGTAAATGCAGGGCTGAGGCTGAGAGAATATTGTTTCTCCAAGGCTACCAGGAGTTTGAGGTGAGATTTCAAACAAGGACTTCCCCGCTCCCATGCTTAACTACCCCATCAGCTCTCTCTATCAGACTAATGCTACAATCCTGGGAGGAGTCTCACTGAACTCATGGGACTGTGCTGCAAAATTATGTTGGAGTTATGACTTTTCAAGGTTTAAAGTCACACAGAAGTAAATCCAATTGAGGATCACTTTACTGATTTTGTATCTCACTGGAAATGATGAAATGCACTTTGGCTGCAATCCTAAACACACTTGTTTGAAGTAAAAGCATTGAAATTAATGGGACTTTCAAGTAAATGTTTCAGCCGATTTCCTCCCCAGCGTTATTGTCTACTATGGTGTCAGTTGACTTGCAAGATACTATATTCTCACAAAACCATGTATTTTCTTGAATAAAAGACTGCTGAATCTTACAAGTGTTTTTAGTAGCACATTACAGGTGTTGTGCAGCTAGAACTATTTCTGGAAGAGTCCCAACAGTGTAGCATTTGCAGTGCTCTAGCCCAGTTTTTAATGCAAAATTTATATGCCACTAGCAAAGTATTAATGGATATAATTGGTATAAGAGAGGCAGTGTTGGTGGTTTTTAATTCATCAGTTCTTAAGAATGACCACTCTCCTCTTGTTCCACATTTATCCAGTTATTAGAGTCCAAACTTTAACCAAAATAATGCATTGATATGGCAATGTCCACTTTGTGCCCTCCGCAACTGGAGTAACACACCACATGCACACGATCCCACACCTTTCTGTAACTATGTGCTAATTAAATTGGAGCTGCTACCTGTGGCTCTGCATGCGTAAACAGAGACTCTTCCTACTTCATCCAGAGAAATATATAAAAACTGGAGAAAAGTCAAAAGTGGCATAGTAGAAGCTGTTGAATATGGAAGGCCTGAGTCAAAATCCTTAAAGATGGGATCACGCTAAGTCATACTCAAAGTAGACCTGCTGAAATCAATGGACCTGAAAGAGTCATGACCTAATCAAACGAAGTAACTGGACTTATTAGTCCATTAATTTCAAAGGGTCTCCTCCAAGTATGATTTAGGCAGATCCCACCTTGAGTTATGCTGCACAGGTAAGCCTGGCCAAGTCACCATCTTCCTCATGGGGCTAAGGGAACAAAACGAGATCATCTCAAATACGTTGCCCTGAGCTTATAAAGGGAAAAGGCAGGTAACAAATGTGATCAATTCATACTTTTATCACTTTGTGAATACAGAAGGGAGGCTAGAACACATTATGGGATGATGGCAATGCATCCAAGTGAGGTAACTGTACCAGGTGTTATGCACCAGATACCTGAAAGATGCTGAAGGGTAAGAATATGTTCCCTGGCTCCTTGTCCCTGTGTGGCGCAATCCTTAGGATGCGTAATCAAAAGTTCTGCTGGGTGCAACGTGGCTTGCTCCCTAGCGAGTTACTTTAGGGCTGGTGGCTTAAAAGGTACGCAGGAAGGCTAGGCTGTGGGGGTGGGGAGAAGAGAACCAGACTTGTTCAGACATGATCCCTCAACCCAAGAGGAAAAGGAGTCGTATCAAAGGGTAAATACACATCGCCCCTTATCAGGAGCCGACCCCTTCCAAAGGGATTCGTGCAGCAGCTCCCTAAAGCTACTCGCCTGCATTTGTCCTGCCTAACCTCGCGCGCCTGCTTTCCTTCGCCACCTGGACGGGCACCTGACTTAGGCGCGCAGCTGCAGGCGGGCTATGACTTGAGGAACCGAATAGCTCCACGGACCCAGCAATGTTGGTAGAAAGGAATGGGCCGAAGGAGAGTGGGGGACGCTCCGGGGTCCCCCAAAAGTTGGGAGCAGAAGCTCTCTCGCCTCCTTCCCCCAGAGTTGGAAGGAGAAAAGTTTTTGGGGGCGGAGGGGGGGAGAGAGATAGAAAGAGCCCCCCCCCCGGGGGACGGAGCAGCTACCCCTCGCTGCCGCCGCCGCCGCCACCTGTGTGCTCAACCCCAGCCCAGGCACTTTCACGTCTCCTTCTCTCGCCTCCGTGGAAGACGTACCTGGCCCGCTTTCCTCGCGCGCGGCGCCTCTCCGGCCGGCGCCCTCTCTGCCCTTGCCTCTCCGCTTCTTCGCGGGACCCTCGAGCGGCGGCGAGGCGGAGGCGGCCCCGCGCTCCTTCCCCGCTGCCCGGCGGCGCGACTCGCTCATGTCCAGCGCTGCTGCTGCTGCTGCCGCCGCCGCTGCGCCTTCGCAACCTTCGCTCCTCTCTGGCAAGGGCGCGCGGACGGAGCGAGCGGCGGGGCAAAGGGACAAGAATGTTCCTCTCTCGGCTCCTCTCCGCTTTGGCTTCGGGGCTGGCTGAGCCCCCCGCGCTTTGCTCCGCTCCTCTTTGCGCACTCCCAGCTGCCTCGGCGCCTCTCACTCTGCTGCCCTGGCTCCCATCCCTCGGACTGCTGCGAGAGAGGAAACTCGGCGCAAGGAGTTCAAACTCGCCCCCCCCCCTCCGCGTTTTGGGTTTGTCTTTTTTTTTGGAGGGGGAGCGAGGGAGGGAAAAGGAGGAAGGAAAAGTTGCGTGGGGGGGATTCCTTTCTGCCCGCCCCAGGCACCCACCCGCACGCACGCAAGCAGGCAGGCAGGCAGGCAAGCAAGCAAGCACCGCTTGCCGGGGACAGGAGGAGCCTCGTCCACCCCTGGGGGCAAGGAGGGTGTGGGAATGTGGGCGGGCAGGCGGGGAGGGGCGGCAGCGGCGGGCCGCTCTTCCCGAGGCAGGCAGAGCCCGGCAGAGGTCGCCTCAGCTGCGCCTGGAAAGCGACGCCGGGCAGGACTTGACGTGAAACGCGCTCCGGCTGGTGCCGAGGGAAACACCTTGTGGTTGCAGTTGCAGCTGGATAAGTTGCAGCTGGATAAACCAGGGACGGGGGGGGGGGGGGACGCTGCTTCTTAGCCAGGGTCTCTTCTTCTCTTCCTACCCCCCACAAAAAAGCACTCTGAAGTAAACAAAAAACTAGTACAACCTAACAGGACACGGGCCTAGTTCTCTCCCCCCCCCATACTAGACCCGTGTATTGGCTGTCACGTCAGAATGCAGGGGTCTCAGTGACTAAATAATAATAATAATAATAATTTATTATTTATACCCCGCCCATCTGGTTGGGTCTCCCCAGCCACTCTGGGCGGCTTCCAACAAAACAGGGCTGCCTTTAGATGTCTTCTAAAAGTTTGGTAGTTATTTTTCTCTTTGACATCTGGTGGGAGGGCGTTCCACAGGGCGGGCGCCACCACCGAGAAGGCCCTCTGCCTGGTTCCCTGTAGCTTTGCTTCTCGCAATGAGGGAACCGCCAGAAGGCCCTCGGCGCTGGACCTCAGTGTCCAGGCAGAACGATGGAGGTGGAGATGCTCCTTCAGGTATACTGGACCGAGGCCATTTACGGCTTTAAATGCTTTTCCATTTGAAATAAAAAGCCTTCAAATCAATGAAGGCTGCATATAAGACCCCACGGGTTTTCTTGGCGTATTTGTCAGTAAGATGTGCTAAGACAAAGCAGTGATCTATGGTAGATCTGCCTTGCCTAAATCCAGCTTGCTCCTCTGCCAAGATGGCTTCAGTGTCCATCCAACTAGTTAATTTGATATAGAGGTGTTTTGCATATAATTTGCTTTTGTTGTTGTGCTGGGGCCCTTTTTATAAATTTGGATGATTATTGCCTTGGCCCACCCTTCGGGAAATAGGCCTGTTGAATCAATGTGGAAGAGTATTGTCGCCAGCAGGGGGGCCCACCATCCAATGATGGTCTTAAGAAGTTCTGCTGGAATATAATCTATGCCAGGGGCCTTGTTGTTCTTTAGCTGGTATTGCTAGAGAGATGGGTGTGAGGGTGGCCACTGTCACTTGGCTTTCTATGCCCTTCGTCCCCTCCCAATAAAATATTTGAGGGGGCTGCCCCTCCCCGCAAGTTGATAGGCACTGCCATTCAAATGGTGTGCACACATCACATTGTGTGATCGATTATGTGGGGCGGGATTTAACTGCCCTCCCTCCCAATAGTTTATTTAAGGTGGCACCTGTGCCCGGCACATATGTTTCCCCAGGGGTAAGTGGGAAAGTGTTGTTATAATAGCGGAGCTGGAAAGGGTTTGAACACCCTCTGCTTGCACAGTAGGGCTTCTTTGCCCTTGACCAAAATTTAAAGACAGAGAAGGGTTGTTTCATCTAGTCTGGTCTTTTATGGGAAATCTTAGAGGCCTAACTGCATCAGGCCAGGAGACCTGCACCTACTTTTGGCTAAGGCAGCAGTTCACATGATTTTATTTAGAACAAGCCTCAATCAGTAAACAGAATCAGAGTAACAATATTACACTTCCCAGTGTAAACTGGGGATTTTTGTGAGCTGTGGATCAGATAATGCTTTTATTTCAAAGTTCACCTTCTTAACCACAAGCTCTCTAGGGTGGACTACTATATCATGCAAGGTTCCCTATGTGAGGATTGCTATGTGAGGATAGCAATACTGAGCAACAGGGTTATTGTAGGGCACATTGTAGTACTTAGAAAAACTTATTCATATGCTTGTGTTGCTCTAAACACAGCATCATCTTCTCTCATCCTTTATCTTTCCTCAGCATGGAAATTTCCATGCATTTAGTAGAATTTCCTTTCCCCACCCGAACACACACTCTCTTTCACAAAATTGTGCCAATTTCGTGGGTGTTACAGGGGAGCAAGGGAGCTTTAGAACCTGTGGATCAACAGTCATGCTTAATAAAGTCTCCAGAAGGCACCGTTTTATGACATCATGGATCCCAGCTGAGGTTTCTTTGGGCATACTGGGATGGGGGAAGAAAAGTGTTGCGCCCCCCCCCCCTGTGGATTTCATCTTGAACCAAATAGGGATACTTATGGTACTTCCTGTCTCTAGAATTTCAGCTTAAAAGTGCAGTCCTATTAATGATGCATGTGGGTGAACACCTTTATTGATGACAGAATTGCTCCAACAAGTATAACTGTTTCATACGTTTTGATGTTCTCACAGTAACCTACCTACGCAACACTGCAAGGTATTTAATAAGTGCTTTCCACAGCTCCTGTTCCATTTCGAATTCCTAACCACTGAAAGCTAGCTTTACTCTGTATCCCCCCCCCCCCTTCAACACATCAATTTCAGCACACATTACTGGGGACTGACGCGGAGGGAACTGTCCCCTGCAGCAAGCTTATCTCTGTATTTTTCTCTTGTATTAGGGTGGTATATCACTTGCTGTGTCTAACACAGGCTTCCTCAACCTTGGCCCTCCAGATGTTTTGCGACTACAGTTCCCATCATCCCTGACCACTGGTCCTGCTAGCTAGGGATTATGGGAGTTGTAGGCCAAAAACATCTGGAGGGCTGAGGCTGAGGAAGCCTGGTCTAACATGAATAAAGCACAGGAGAAAAAAGTATTCTTTTTGGGAAAATACCATACTCTGAAAAGATTCTGAGCCTCATTCATAGAACCATCCTATTGATTAACGTTATTTATAAAACTGTCCTATACAGAGCTGTTTCATGGATCAATCTATCCCAGTAATTTAATTTAATGTATTTATTAATTAAATTTGCATAGCTGCCCATTATTACTATTCTCTAGCTGGCTTTAAAAAGCCCACAACCATACTATTTACAACTACAAAATAAAATACTTAAAAACAACTACAATCAATAAAAAATATTAACACAAAACTTAGGTGAGATAGCATAAAAGTAGTAGTACGAACTACTACCTAAGGCTATGCTACATGCAAACTAGATGTGAGTCAGGATATTTCTGATCAGGAAATTAGGATTTGTTTGTTATAAAAGCTGATCGGCTGGCTGTGTTCTGGTGTGTGTGAACTGGCTTGAGGCTGTAGTGCTGGGGGTGGGTTAATATTTTCTTCCCTTGCTGTTTTCCTGATTAGCCCCCATCGCATGAAGCCCCACAGGCTAGCAGAAATTATATAGGATCTACGCAGGTAGATCCTGATCATGCATCACACAAATTGGGTTAGATCCAGAGCTCTTTATAAGAAATACATTTGTTTAGTTTACATGTAAATATTTGCAGGGCCGCACTCCAAGGTCTCAAAAAAGCAAGTTCTCCCATGTTAGCATGAGCTGTTTCTGTTAGGTGCAAAAGATTTAATCTTGCTACACATCCTATGAACCAGGCTATATGTTGGTAGTTGAAAGAGATTCTGTACCCCACTTGTTTGTATTGTGTTAGTGTATTATCCGATTGAAGTACAGTTTTGTGAACATTAGCAATTATAGAAGAATCATGTGGAATGCGAGCAATACCATTCTTAGGTGGACATGCAAAATACCTACTCATCTGGTGCCACAATCACAGGTTTAATAGTATTTCAGTTTTTGCCTAGAGTTTATTTACTTATTTACTCAATTCATTAGCCTCCATGAATTCATTAAGATCCCAGGGCAGCAGTCAGAAAATTAATACAATAAATACAATAACCACATAACCAGTAATAAAAATTAAAATGGCAGCTCATAAAACAAATGCAACAATGCACAAGACTCATGAGTAACATCAACATTTGAGCAAAGAGATCTGTCTCAAGGCTGCATTGAAAACTATCTAATGAGGAAGCCAATCACACCTCCTTTCATAACCAGGGTGCCACCATCAAGAAGGTCCTGCAATACATTATAAACACACAAACGCATGCACACTACTCTTCATTCATCAACAGCACCACTAGCAGGACTCTCTCAGCATATCATCAGGCTTGATGTGGCAAGGAGAGTCACTTCTTCAAGTATTTGGGCCCCAAGTCATTTGATTTGGGTCCGAGAGCATATTGGCAGCCAGTAGCTGAAAAGACTACAACTATGGCAGTTTACACACTTTTAGCAGTAATCTGACATCACTGTTGTCTCTTTTCAAGTTTTGTTTCATCTCCTAGTTAGGTAAATAATTAGTGAAAAGAAATCCGCAGCACCCTTTAGAAAGGGAAGGTAGCGGACTGGCTTCTAAGAGAATAAAATCTTGATATCAATACAAGTTATTTGACACCTTAATCTGATTAACTTCAAGTGATTTCAGAAAAGAAGTGACCACTATTGCATGCATATTGTATGTTCCTTGTTGTCATAAGAACAGTAATGATGTCAGCATCTTCAGATTTCTAAGATAATTCCTGAACGAGGAGTGATGCATACTTTAACATGGAACTTCATTTGCATTTACAAAGAAGTGTTGTTTTTTTAATCAAGATGTGTAAGAAGCTAGAGTGACTTTATCTTTTAGTACTTGGACTCGTATTTCTCATACTTATCACACATAGGGCACGGAGAGAGAGAGAGAGAGAGAGAGAGAGAGAGAGAGAGAGAGTGTTTTAAGATTAATAGATGAACTGGATTCTAGTTCATGGAAGTTTATGCCATACAAATTTGTTGATCTTTAAGGTGACACAGGGCTCAGTTGTTTTAGTTGTAGCAGACTAACCCAGTTACCTATCTAGAAAGAAATATACTGTATTTTTCTGTGTATAAGACGCCCCCATGTATAATATGATCCCTATTTTTTTTTTTAATCCAAAATTAAGAAATTGTTGTTTAGCTTTTTGGGGTGGAGTGGGGTGGAGGAGGTCACTTCCGCCAATCGCTCACCTGCCTGCCTGCCACTGACAATCGCTTGGCACAGCCAATCGCACACCTTGCCGCAGCCGCCAATTGTCTGCCCGCTTGCCGCCACCGACAGCTCACCTGCCTACTTGCCGCAGCTGCCAATCGCCTGCCCGCCTTGCCACATCCGCCAATCGCCTGCCCAACTGCTACAGTCACCGCCAATCACCAGCAGGCCTTGCCGCAGCCACCAATCACCCGCCCAATCACCACTGCCAATCTCCTGCTTGCTGCCGCCATTAATTGCACGTCCCCCCCTGCATTCACTATCCATGTATAAGACGACACCCAATTCCCCCCCCCCTTTTTAGCAAAAAGCATAGTCTTATACACGGAAAAATACGGTATATGTATACTCTTTTGACTAGCCCACAAAGCAATAGCCAGACATCCGCTTTGCCAGATACATAGATTAGTTATGCATCAATGTATCCTGCTCTCTCTTCTACCCAGTTATTCAGAATTCAAAGCTAAGACTTTGCTTTCTGGGTAATGATGATGCTTCTGGGATTTCTGTGTACCTGTCAGTCATTGCATGGTTCATCCTTACTGTCTCACACAGGATGATGTCAGATCCCTATTTTGGCAGAGAGAAGGGAGTATCAGTGCTCATTTAATCTGTTGTTCTCCACATTCAGAGTGTACCAAATGGTGTATACACCAACATAGTTTATTTTTTCAAGGCTTGCCCCTTTCATAGTCGTAGGACATCAGAGTGTCCTGACTTACAGCCTGATAATCACTCATTTCGGTAATGTGACCTATAACATTTGGGTAATGTAAACAAGTTGTACAAACTTGCTATTAGCAGAAGAGCGGTCTAAAATAAGTTAGCAGAGCAGCTTTTATTTTGACCCTATAATAATGGTATTCCATTTCTGATGCTACATATAATACATGATTTCTTAAATTTAATAATGTTCCTACTCCTGAACATTTTTGAAGATAATGTGCCTTATGTTGGACTAAATATACATAGGATTGCACTGTCAGATAATCAGGATGCTAAGAGGCAACATGATATAGGTAAAGGACCCCTGGATGGTTAGGTCCAGTCAAAGGCGACTATAGAGTTGCGGCACTCATCTTGCTTTCAGGCTGAGGGAGCCAGCATTTGTCCACAGACAGCTTTCTGGATCATGTGGCCAGCATGACTAAAACGCTTCTGGCTCAATGGGACACCGTGATGGAAACCAGAGCGCATGGAAACTCTGTTTACCTTCCTGCCGCAGCTGTACCTTTTTATCTACTTGCACTGGAGTGCTTTTGAACTGCTAGGTTGGCAGGAGCTGGGACGGAGCAGCAGGAGCTCACCCCATCGCAGGGATTCGAACTGCCGACCTTCCAATAGGCAAGCCCAAGAAGCTCAGTGGTTTAGACATTTGAGATAATTCTGAGCTACCTTCTGGATAAGATCCTGGTTTGTAGTGCAATAGAAGTTTCCTGATTTTGACGTAATAGAAAAGTGGGGCTGTAGACTGAATTGGGGCAGAAAAGGTGGTCATTTTTCTACACTCTGGCAACTGCAGACTATCATTTGTTTTTAAAAGACTTACAAAATATTCAACCTAGTTGCAAGTTTGATAAGGTGGTCTCATGGAGAAAAAAAAAGAATAATCAGAGTTACATTAGATGTCATTGCATTTTTCAAGTAAAGAAGGTTAAAACCCTTAAATTAGCTTAGCTGACATTTTACCTTTATATTAATCAACAGTTGCTGAACACCAAAGAAACTTTATTACCTTTAATTAGCAGTACTGTATCTCACTATGGTAACCAATAGCGGAATTATTATTATTTACAGTATGATGAGAAAAAAGCAAGCAGTCGCAAAAATTGAATCCATCAAATTGGAAGCTATCCTGTGAATTCAATTCATATGTTAGTATCTCATGCAACAAGGAACAGGGGATATGACTGCAGAATGCTTTAAAAGAGAAACAAATTATGACATAAGACCCAGTTCTGCAATCTTCAGTGCTTTCATGTTGTGTTTGAATTCCTGGCGCATAATACTGTGACATCATTTCCTGAGCTATCAAAATGCAGAATCATCTAAAGAACAGAAAACAAATTGGAGCTTAAGTAATATTTGCAGAGTGGGGGCACTGGGAAAGGGGATTTATATTATGAGATGTAATATCTCTCTATTTCCTTAAGAGGTCAGTGCTCAGTAAGCAGCAAATAGTTTGGCTGAATGTGTGCCTTTATAAATATAATTCTAAAACAGATGTGAGGATTTTCATAGTTAAATTTTTCCACAAGTTTGATTTTTTCTCTCTACACAGCAGGGTTAAAAGAGATTGTTTCTTTTTGAAACAATCAGAAATGCTCGGGTTCACTGCTGTTTAAAATGATGAAAATGCCCATCATTATCAAGACACAGAAGTGTATGTTTCAAGGATCATTTGAGTGTTACGATTTCCTTCGTGAACTACCCTGACAAAGACATATTGCATTTCCCAAAATGATTGCCATCACAGAGCCAACCAACAATTGATAGGCTGGTTTTGTTCCCTACTTTCGCCCCTACAGGTGAATGGAAATCATTCATTCATATGGGATATTGTACAGTAAAAGTGTGCAGTTGACAATACCATTGGAGCAAAGGCTAAACCTGTTCACTGCCTCTGCTGTCTCTAGCTACTGAGACACATTCTGCATTCTGTTTGTTGGTAATGCTAGAATGAGGGAATGTTAGGTACTGACTTATATATATATATAGATAGATAATAATTTATGAATTAAATCACATTACCAACCAGTTCAGATAAAGTGAAATATATCTTTGGTCATTCGAAAAACATGCTTGATCATGGAAAGGGGTGATTGCATTTATCAAATACATTTATAACTGGTTGTTGTATTATTAAGCTAAGGCACATGCAATTGTGTGGTCCAATGTACTTCTGTCTCTTTAGAACTGCAAAGCCCCATTGAATTCAATGGGATATACTTCCAACTGAACATACACAGATCTCAGCCTCTCCAGAACTTTGATGGAAGACTTCTTTAGTTAATGGGGTGGTATCTAACGTCCCAAGACTTGCAGTAGCAGAATGGAACTCCCCTCCCCCTTTCCCCTGCAGCCCCACCCCCCCGGGCACCCTTGAAATAAGCTCCAGGGAGTTTGGGGGGTCATCCCAAGAAGATGGGGGAACAAAAGGAAATAGAAACATTGTTGCACTAGTGGAACTTCACTGACACTGCTTTAGATATTGCCAATATTTTTAGCACTGGACAATTAGCAATTTGTAAATGCTGAAACACTGTGGTGAGGATTTTTCTTATTGTAATCAACATTTTGCAGAAGAGTATTCACTTACCTGCACAGCTGCTTGTTCACACTACACATGGCTGATAACAGAAGTCATGAGCTTTGTTTTATGTAACTACCTCCACAAGCAAGAAGGAACATTTAGTTAGGACAATGTTGATTATATTTTTCATCATTCATCATTGTTGGTCAGTTCTTCTGAGTTCATATTCCAATTCAGTATTTTTTCCATGTACTGATTTTGTAAATCCTTATATCATACTGATCATATTGCACTCTCTCCATGTGCATAATAGGTATGCATATACGTATGTTTTATTCTGCTTGGGTTTCACATCCCAAACTGTATGACCTGTTCTTTATAGATGAAAATAAATTATTGCCATGTTTGCCTCTCATTTTTTTGGCATCTAGATTGAAGTCCAGGATGATTTTATTCTGCCTTTCCATCAGGTTATCATGTACCATATTTTTCGCTCTATAAGACGCACCAGACCACAAGATGCACCTAGTTTTTGGAGGAGGAAAACAAGAAAAAAATATTCTGAATCTCAGAAGCCAGAACAGCAAGAGGGATCGCTGCGCAGTGAAAGCAGCAATCCCTCCTGCGGTTTTGGCTTCTAGGATAGCTGCGCAGCCTGCATTCGCTCCATAAGACGCACACACATTTCCCTTTACTTTTTAGGAGGGAAAAAGTGAGTCTTATAGAGCAAAAAATACAGTATCTCTCTGTGTTGGGATTGTAAGCCAACATGGACATAGCTAATATGAAAAGAATCAAATTTACCAAATTTATTTTGTTTTACAATCCCAACCTGGTACAAAAAGGATGGTGGTGTGGGGGACACTCATGTTTATATCCACATGATGTGGTGTATCTGTCAAGGATTGATTGATGAAAAGTTGAGGGTCTGGCGAGAAAAAAACAGTATTTCTGTATCTAAGCTCCGTGTTTTCCCAGCAATTAAACATTTCCAAGCTTAATAAAAATCTTTTGCACCTACTCAGCTGAATCAGTCTAAAAGTGGCTTTCATTCTATTGACATTTATAAAGTTCCAGATTATATAAAACATCTAAACACCGGTCCAAGGGAACATTGGGGGGGGGGGGCGTCATGGAGAGAATCAGGCTTTTAAACTAGTGACTCGGCAGCAGTAATACTTGTGGCAGCGGCTGACGTTTCGTTAGCGTATTTTCTGCGGTGGTGGCAGACTTTTGAGCTGTTTGTATATCTGCTTTTGTATACACAAAGCCATGTGAAAGATCTAACATCATCTGATTTATCACCAATTTTATGGACCTGATCTGCTAAAGTTCAGGAAAATGTCATCATGTGGGCAGAAAAGTTTTAATATTTATTATTTCTGAGCTCTCAAGGTCTTAAAACCAGTAACCACTAGTTATGTTAACAAGCAGGAAATGGCTACATCCCAGCAAGACACTTCATAAGAATTTCTGATCATGGAAGGGATTTATGGGGAACAATTTTCTGTGTTTTAAAGAGAGCACTTGCCCCACCATGTTATAGTTAAAGCTATCCAAAACAGTTGGATAAGCGATTATCTGGATGCATGACATTACACATCGTATTGTGACATGGACCTATCGGGGATAATACAGTGCAGGACTTAGGTTTTGGGGGCTGGTGTTATTAGACACACCTGCAAGGCCCATGGAGGATTACTACCAATACTTGGGAACCTAATGCTCCTTGCTATTGAAACCTTCTCATTTGCATTGTCCAAGTGAGCAAACAGTGGGAGGTGCTGCAAGCCAGACCCAGAGGAAGATGCAAGAGAAAGAGCAATGGCTGCAGTGATAAAGAGAAGAAAATAGGTGCTCTCAGGGAGGAGGGACACTGAAATAACCTTTCCTGTGGGCCCCTCAAAACCTGTAGTAGTAATAATAATAATAATAATAATAATAATAATAATAATAATATATTATTATTTATACCCCGCCTATCTGGCTGGGTTTCCCCAGCCACTCTGGGCGGCTCCCAACTGAATATTAAAAACACAATACAGCATTAAACATTAAAAACTTCCCAGATGTCTTCTAAAAGTCAGATAGTTGTTTATTCCCTTGACATCTGATCCCTTGACACTTCTCACAGTGAGGGAATTGCCAGAAGGCTCTCAGAGCTGGACCTCAGTGTTCATTCCAAAGAAACTCCATGTGTCGGAGGCATATCTAACAGAATCATAGAACTGCAGACTTGAGAAGGACCCAAGAGTCATCTAGTCTGGCCCCCTGCGATGCAAGAATCCTGCCCACAGCTGTAGCGCCCTCACCAAACAATGGTTCTCAAGATACTTTGGGGGAAACCATGGCCATTAAATAGGTATAAATGTAGACATGACCTTTCAGTCAGGTTAAAAGAGTTTAAGGCCATATCCCCAAGGGTTTAAACATTTTTAACTCTTTCTTGCCACAGCTAATAAAAAGTCCATGAGATGGAACATCACTGTGCTGTGAGTTGGTGCACTTCCACCACCCCGCTGACGTGAGATAAGGAGGAGCTGGCACATAGTGCAACGGCAGTAAAGAGACAAGAGATAATAGCAGCTGCATTTCTCTTTTTTTCTTTTGGCCAGAAAAAAAACCCCTGTGATTTGAATCTTACTCAGTGCATGTTAACCTGCCTTGTGTGTTAAATGTGGAACATGCCGGATATTTTGACATTCTGTCTTTAAAAAAACGACACAAGCCTCACAAGTGCAAATTTCCCACACGCTTCCTCAAAGCAGCAGCAGCAACAGCACCAGCAACTATGTTTAAAAATGTATTTCAACAGGTTTACTTCTTTCTTCCTCTTTTGCAGTACAAGTGAGTTGCCACAGAAGTTTCATACGGTAACTGAGCTATGCAAGCATAGGAGAATTGCCTGAGCTTCCCTCTGAATGGGAAATATGCTGTGTGGGGATATCATATTATTTCATGCCGTGAAAGGGGGATTAAAGTGAAAGTTTACCCAGGAAACTACTCATGTGTTAAATTAAAGCCATAAAAGCTTGATCATGACAACCCCCAAATAACCATTCTACGGAATTGCCTCTCACACACATTTTTTCACATTTCAACATGTACTATGTATATTTGTGTAGCTTCTGCTTAAGCTTAGCCAGTAAGGCTATCTTTAAATTCCTGAAAATTGGAAAATAAAAAGGATTCAGTGGCTCATCTGAAATCACTCAGTTCATATATCACCAATTAACAATTGTTTGTAAGCAGGAGGCTGAGGGATAACAATGTATTTTTAATTGACCCAAGGGTGGATGGGGTGAGTGGCATTAGCTGTGCTAACTGCCTCACAGGGAAAGGAGGTTTGAAATGTTTGCCTGTTTCCTGGGGTGAGAGACTGAGGTACATAGTGCGAGGAAGACTCTGCTCCTGCCCAAGCTCCTGTTACAATTCACAGTGGGGGGGGGGGGAGTTCAAGAGCCATTTGCTTGTGCCTTTCTTGAGTCATGCCCAAGGTGCATGGAACAGATTGCTGTAGTGCCAGATTTACCTATAAGCTAAACAAGCTATAGCTTAGGGCCCCACTCTCTTGACGCCCCCCCAAAAAATGTAAAGGGAAAAAAAACTGGATGTACATTTCCAAAATATAAGATAAAAAACAAATAAAATAAAACCGACATACAGCAACAGTGTTTTGTGTTGTGTAGGCTCCTATGATGTAAGTAATGGACCCTGCCTGCTAGCCTGCTCCCTAAAAATATCACTGGTTTGCTCATTTCTGTATATAGGGTGCCTACATTCTGCATGTGCAAATGGCTTTAGATACCTGTTAGGTCCGTAAATTTCCATATAGCATATATTCAACACAAAAAAGTGACAATTTGTTGTTGACAAAGGACAGCTGGACATATAAAGGGCCCCATTACCTTCAGTAGCTTAGGGCCTCATCAAACCTAAATCCGACCCTGGATTGCTGGGTTTGGACTTGGAGGGTATGTTGAGGACCTGATGGGAAGCTCCCAGGGCCTAAATTAATGTCTAATATGGTGGTACCTCTGGTTATATACTTAATTCGTTCTGGAGGTCCGTTCTTAACCTGAAACTGTTCTTAACCTGAAGCACCACTTTAGCTAATGAGGCCTCCCACTGCTGCTGCGCGATTTCTGTTCTCCTCCTGAAGCAAAGTTCTTAACCCGAGGTAATATTTCTGAGTTAGCAGAGTCTGTAACCTGAAGCATATGTAACCTGAAGCATATGTAATCCGAGGTACCACTATACTGTCAGTTGCCCATTTACAGATGGTGTAACCTAGTGTCTACATGGCTGAGCTACACACGAAGTCTGGATGTCTCCAGTCTGAATCTTTCTCCTACTATTAACTCAGTAGGTGGTCATAGAAAAGTCTCTCTGTCAGCCTCGGTTTCCCAGTGAGCAATATGAGGGATAATATAATACTGACTTATTTGATAGGGTTGTTATAAGCATCACAAATAGATAATGTATGCAGGGGGCTTGAGCACTTGCAAAGTGCTATGCAAAATGTTACTACATTGCCTTTGTTAATATTGTTATTTTAATATTGCCTTTGATTTAGTCTGTGCATCAATATAGATTGTTAACTTAGAAACAGAGTAATGTGACCTCAGCATCATCATCAGATGCCTCCTTAGTTCCAACACTGGTGTCAGGTGGTCCCAGTTGGGGTCACTTCATGTATTATGGGAAGCAAATATATATCTTTGAAGAAATGAAGACAGGCAGGGAACCTCAAATAGTTATATTTCTAGGACATCTACAATCTTATGTCAATGAACACACCTTTCAAAACATGTTTTAGCATATGCACTATGGTATACGTGGTAGAGCATCATCTGGGGCCATCATCCAGTTTGTTATTAAATACTCTATTTCAATTCTGCTGGATTTACACGGGACCTGCTAAGCTGTGTATTTGTCTAAACTGTTTCTTGAAATATGGAGTTGTAATGAGAATGCAAAGCTATGTAATGCATTGGCCCTACTATACAATGCAGCTAGTCTGCAAGTACCTATCATCATCATCATCATCATCATCATCATTTCACTGTTTTTAATATAGATAGATAGATAGATGATAGATGATAGATGATAGATAGATAGATAGATAGATAGATAGATAGATAGATTGATAGATGATAGACAGATAGATCGATATATGCATATATTCCTTCTTTGGCTGTACAATATATAGCATAAATGGACTTTATCAGTAGCTGTCAGCAGCATTTTCCCCCTCTATCATCCACAAAGCTGGGTGAATGAGAACAGGGCAGCCAATTTATTGAACTTGGGAGGCAGAACTTAGCATAGTGAAGCCAATTGGGGGCTGGATCCCTACCAAGCCAGGGTATCCAACAGTGTCACCCTTGGGATTAACGTTGGTCCCAAACTCAAGAAACTGACAGATGCCTCTGAACTGAGAGGTTATTGCAGAGAGTTTGGTGATGAAGCAAAGGCCTCCTAGGTGATTCCTCATGTCCTGAAGGAACGGGAACCTGGCATGCAAATTTGTATGCTGCAGTGAGAGCCCTTTCCTGCCTTTGAGGTCTCTGCGATGCTTGAAGAATTCAGAAAAGGGGAGGGAAGTCTCTCAACTTGTGCTGAGCAAACAAGATCAGGTGGTCCCCAGAAAAAAAGATTTATGGTGGCTACTTGCCACCTGGCAACTGCATTTTTGGACTTATATTCTTTCTCAAGATATACTTAGTCATAGATCTCCAAACACACTGGAAATAAAGGATACTGCCTTTCCTTACACAGCTGTTTATTGTCCTCCCCTGTGATTGTAGCCTCCTTTGAACTCTTGAGAACATATTTTAATGTATTCTGTTATTAATTACTGTGCAGCCTATGTCTGGCTACCGTTAGTACATTTTAAAAGATTGATGTATGTGCACCAGCAGAGCTATTTTTTTTAAGAATCCATATACGGTTGTTTCCATTGCCGTATTCCTGAAGAATACTGCTCAACAACCTCTGAGACTATAAAAGGAAAAGACTTAGTTAAAGCCAGGGAGATAACATGACAAAAAGGAAATGTATCCTGTCTGAGTAGGCAAAGAGAAGTGTATAGAAGGCATGCCTCGACCAAGCTAAGCTGCACCCTTGTGTAACTGTGATGGAAATATTTTTACTCACACAGTATTCCTCTAGTAGTAAGCATTACAGTTCTCTGTTGCTGGTCTTCTGCAGAATACACAACATTGTTAATGGCGATCAAATACAGCCATTTTGCTAGGAGTTATAATATTTTCCCCCTGGCATGGCACATATGTATTTTCCAAATATAAATCTGTGAACACGATCCAAATGGAATTAAGAACAAACTCTATCTTGTTCTCCCCCACATGTTAGTGATTAATGTTCTCGGACAATACGGCCGTGCACACAGCCCATCAGGCAATTCAGGACCGGATTCAAAAATTCACATTGGCCTCATTCTGATCCGGAACAATCTGGTCACAGCCTGACCATATCCATATCCAATAAAAGAAAAAATCTTCAGAAAACCCGTTGGCTTGCATTGAAAAACTAACATGGTCCTAGCTTCCTTGGTTTTTTCCACATATGTGCATGTAACGTGAAGACATGATATCCCTTCAAGAGGGGGTTAATCATGTCAATTTCAGACAGGTAACTCCTGGGGGTTTCATGCTAGCCACCTTTAGAGTTTGCTTTTTCAAAGAATAAAATGTGTTTTTTTTTAAAAAAATGAACTGCACTGAAGTATGTGCTATTGCACTGTTCGTGTGCCACTTGTGCACTGACTGTGTACAATGTGAAGTATCATTCTATGTATATTGTAAAGGTAAAGGGACCCCTGTTAAGTCCAGTCATGGCCAACTCTGGGGTTGCGGTGTTCATCTTGCTTTATTGGCCGAGGGAGCTGGCATACAGCTTCCAGGTCATGTGGCCAGCATTACTAAGCCGCTTCTAGCGAACCAGAGCAGCGCACAGAAACACTATTTATCTTCCTGCCGCAGCTGTACCTTTTTATCTACTTGCACTGGAGTGCTTTCGAACTGCTAGGTTGGCAGGAGCAGGGACCGAGCAACGGGAGCTCACCCCGTCGTGGGGATTTGAACTGCCAACCTTCCAACTGGCCAGCCCAAGAGGGTCAGCAGTTTAGACCGCTGTGCCACCCACGTCCCATATGTATATTGTACAGTACAGTGCAGGAGAAGCTGTATCATGTGATTCTTTTGAATGTATAGATCAGCCCAAAGATGCAGCAGTGGTTTACTAGACCTGTGAGCATGTTACAACTGTCAAATGGAAGATGCTTTGAATTACCTATAATTAAACCTCATGTTTCTAGTGTTGTTCTTTGTTTGGCAGCAGCTACACATCTCTGGGAACATCCAGCACTGCCATAAAGGACCTTATCAGATAGTATCCTTAGGCAGCAAACATGATGGATCTGCTATAAATTATTCAAGAATTTACAGGCATGTTTATTCATGTATATCCTGCCATTCTGCCTTCAAAAAGGAACCATAGTACCCAATAATACAAACAGACAATAACAAATATTAAAAGCAGAATTCTAATAGTCAAGTTCAATGGTTCCCAAACTTTAAACATTACAAACAGCTTATCAAACAGCTTCGTGATTTTTTCTGCCCTTTGTAGCAATTGTAATGTACTGTGCTAGGTGCTGTATGGTTTTTAATTGTATTAACATTGTTCCTTTTATTCCTCATGTATTGTATTAATATTTTAACACAACATAAGAAGTAAAAGAAGCATTAAAAATACAATTAAAAATCAAGGTGGGTATTTATTGCAATAGATGTGCCATCTCCTGTCTTCAGCCCGAAATCCACAGCACACCATGGACCACCTGAATGAAACTCATGGATCACTGGTGGTCAATGAACCACAGTTTGGGGACCCCTGGTCTACTTAACACCATAACACGATAATCATAATCCATTATCAAGGGCTTAAAGGTAAAGTTAAAGGGACCCCTGACCATTAGGTACAGTTGTGACCGACTCTGGGGTTGCAGCGCTCATCTCGCTTTACTGGCTGAGGGAGCCGGCGTACAGCTTCCAGGTCATGTGGCCAGCATGACTAAGCCACTGCTGGCGAACCAGAGCAGCGCACGGAAACGCCATTTACCTTCCCACTGGAGCGGTACCTATTTATCTACTTGCACTTTGACGTGCTTTCGAACTGCTAGGTTGGGACCAAGCAATGGGAGCTCACCCCGTCACGGGGATTCGAACCGCTGACCTTCTGCTCGGCAAGTCCTAGGCTCTGTGGTTTAACCCACAGCTCCACCCGTGTCCCCTATCAAGGCCTTAAGTCACATCTATTAGAACTGTACAAAAAGGCTGTTACCTCCAGAAAAACTTGTATAAACAATGTTTCATATTAACATTTTCTTTTAACATTTTCTTTTTGCAATTACTCAGGTAGGAACTTAAATAGTCAGTTGTCCCAATGGAATTCTGTGAAAACTGTTAAATATTTACACCTTTAGTTGAACTCAGAGTGGTGAAATGTCTGAGATACATGCATCCCAGGATATTTAGCAAATAAAGACTAATGCCAAAACTCTTCAAACAGGGAAGCACTACATACTGCTAAAATTGCTTGTAATGTTCACATTAGGTTGGCAAAAGTGGATATGAGACTTCTAAACTACAAAATCTATAAAGAATGGGAAATTTCAGTTGTTTTGCAACTTCAGTGGCTATAAATAGGCAAACTAATAATGGCTGTGCCAATTTCTGAACATTTATTCCATTTTTAAAATTTAGTTTTAAATATGGCTAATAAATGATTTTATACTTTCTAGTTCATTAATCTGCTGGCTTATGAGCAACTGATTCATTAAATTTAAATAAATGGAATATTAGAGATAACAAAGGTTAGCGTATAATAACTGAAAGCTTAATGAAGAGAAATGATCACTCATTGCTAAAAAGAAAAGAAATTTAAGACATTTCCCTTTCTCTTCCCTGTGACAGCAACATGCCAGAACCAAAATAGCCTCAAAAACTGTATTAGGTGTGCCATTATTTTGAAGTTCCATTCCAGTTAACTAAACCTTTAGTTAATTAATCTGCCAATTAAACAACTAAAGCTTGCATCTCTAGCCCTAAAATATCAGGATCAGTTCCGATTTTGAACAACTTCTTTAATAAAAAAGGGATAAATTTTTTCTGTCACAGTGTACTTGAAGATATTCCATTGTGGTTTGAAAAATCTAGCTATGGCGTTAAAATTTTGATGCAATGTAATTTCGGACTTCAAAGCGCCCCAGATTTTTAAAATGTTGTATCTAAAAGTATATATATATTTATTTCAATTCAGGCAATTCAGGCTGCTATCCCACCAAAAAATGTGTTGACAGAGGGTTAATGGACTCATTCCTAATGAGAAACCATAAACAGCTGAAACAGAGAAGCTTGTGGTGATTTAACGAGCCCCACTTTACAGATCTAGACACTCCTTTGGCAGCAGGAGCTTGTCAACTATGCATGGTCTCGGGATCAAGCAGGCATTTGCTTCAGAAAGGTGGAAGATTTATAACTACAGCTGTTTAGCAACAGATCACCTTATGGATGCATGCTAAAGGATGGATATTTGCAGAGCTAATTTGCTGGTTCTTGACACCATATGATTCTAGGGCAACCAAGTCACTCAGTACATCCCATTTCTAGATCCTCAATACTTTTGCACCAGGGCTGCCATGATGCAACAGCAAAAAAGGGTAGTAAGGTAAAGGTAAAGGTACCCCTGCCCGTACGGGCCAGTCTTGACAGACTCTGGGGTTGTGCGCCCATCTCACTTAAGAGGCCAGGGGCCAGCGCTGTCCGGAGACACTTCTGGGTCACGTGGCCAGCGTGACATTGCTGCTCTGGCGAGCCAGAGCCGCACACGGAAACGCCGTTTACCTTCCCGCTGGTAAGCGGTCCCTATTTATCTACTTGCACCCGGAGGTGCTTTCGAACTGCTAGGTTGGCAGGCGCTGGGACCGAGCAGCGGGAGCGCACCCCGCCGCAGGGATTCGAACCGCCGACCTTTCGATCGGCAAGTCCTAGGCGCTGAGGCTTTAACCCACAGCGCCACCTGCGTCCCAATCAAAAAAGGGTAATCTGCCGCAAATTATCATGCTTTTCTGCAACAGCATCCAAAAGCCTAAAAAGTGATGTATGGTAAGCAGCTGTGAGGTCAGTTATCCAAAGAAAACAAAGCAAAAAAGAAAGAAAGAAAGAAAGAAAGAAAGAAAGAAAGAAAGAAAGAAAGAAAGAACTAAAGGCTGGAGGGTCTAGTATCCTAAAGAGCCCAGGTAGTGTTGCCAGTCAGACTGGAATGACTAATAATCTGCATTGTGGCAGAAACCAATATGAAAATCTGAACGAACACTACACTTTAGAGCTAATCTGACATCTGGATGTGGTAATCTCCACAGAAATATACAGAAGGCAAACCAAAGGGCAGACATATGGCAGGTTTCTTAGTAAGTGGCTTTCAAATTTCCCAGCACATTTTGAACGTAAAATGTGCTAACCAAATGGAGAAGATGACAACATCTATATGCTAAATGGGAGCTACTCATTTATTGAGTCAGCACTAAGCAGTGATAGCCTGGTTCATTTACTCTGGAATAAACTGCATGAGATTTAGAAAGCTGTTGTTCGAGCGAATCCAATTTATACATGGGACCGTTTTCCCCTATATGGCATTTGGGTTTGAGCTGGGAAATATGGAAACCCATTTCAACCATTGCTTCTGCCTTTTCTTAATTCTGTTGTTGTTGTTGTTGTTTTTGCGCTGCAGCCTCAGAACATTTTCTGGGTGGCCACAAGTGACTTGCTAGATTCTGCCCTGGCTCTACCCTTGGCCCTGCAGATCAACCTTAATTCAATTCCAACCACCAGGTTCCCTCCTAGCTCTGCTCCTAACTAGGTAGATTCCACTTAGTTCTGCCCCTTGAGATGCCAGGTAAGTACAGTGGCTCTTACCTCAGACCGGAATCCCAGTGAGTCATCTTAGGCAACTGGGAGCAGCAGTGCAGCTATAATAAAAGTTTCCACAGGAGAGATCACCCCCGTGCCTTCTAGTGGAATGATTTGGGGGTCTCTTAAGTTACAGGGCTGACATAATGTCATTACCTCAAACAAAATAAAACTCTTTTTTATTGCAACATTTCATTCTCTAGTTTGGACAAAGCTCTTGGTTAAAAAAAGAAACATGAATGGAAAAAAAACGCGAACTTACCTTCTGTGAAGTGTGAAATTAAATCCAGTGTTCTGTATTACAGTATCAGGTTGTTCAGTGACTACATTTAGGTATAACTTATCTTTGGCTGACGTGTGACTATAAGCCAGGAAAAAGACAACTTCTAAACATTTCAGGTACCAGTAATACCCTTTTAGAAGTCATCATCTAAGGATGTTTTCTTCGGCCGATCGCAGTCCTACGGTCGGCCGCAGCCGGCTTTTATTGGCTAGGAGAGGACTAGAGTGAAGACTGCTCCACTCCTGCTCACTCCCAACCAAGCCCTGCCCACTTGGCTTGGCCCAAAATTCATTCCATCCATCCATCCATCCATCCATCCATCCATCCATCCATCCATCCATCCATTGTGCAAAGCCAAAGGCTTTTACAATGTACAGCAGAGGGCAAGGCAAGGCTTTCCTCTGAGAAGCCCAAAATTCAAGTAACTAGTAGGTGGGAAAGTCCGCCAATCCAAGCAGCCGGCCAGGGGATTCCCCCAACTACCAGCCACCCTACCCTGCATAGCTCTCCCAGGATCAGGGTCTACCACGATGGGCTGCAACCACCACCTACCCCAGGACGGGGTAAGCAGCCATTTTACACATTACACAGGAACTAATCTGGGTTTGCTACTAGTATACACTCTACAGAGCAATTCAGGTCCCTAACAAGTACACCTGTGTGAGACACATAATGGTAAGCCTGTTTCTTTCATTCACACTTTATATTTTCCAGGCTATACTTTGGTGTGTGCCTAAAAAAAGCCTGTGTGAAGTAGCCCTCACTTCCAATGAATTAAGTCAACTAATGATAGTAAGAAAATTAAGTTAATCATTGCAAAGTCATGCTTAGTCACAAACACACTGCTTAAAGACTAGGTTATTCTGCACAGCTTTAATTCTAAGCCAGAAAAATAGGGTTGAGCCTTGTAACAGGAGTTTGTCACTATTAATTCTGTACCTCTGTACAACTTTTCATTTATTTACCTGCACAACCTATGGGTAAAACCAGGACTAATGGGAGTGAAAAGATAGGAAGAGAGTCACAGCATAACCACCCCAATATAGGCTCTATGGGAGATCCCTTTGTCTACAAATGTTTTGGGTACTTGTAATGGCTGTTAGTGCCAGTGGTTTCTACAAATATTTGGAGTTGGACAGGCCTTGTCCAGCTATTGCTAACATCCATTCACCCTTCTGCCAGAAGGAAATCAATACTGTTGAATAAAGCAGTGTACACAGTATACCTTTAGAGCACATTCAAGGCACCGTCTTTCCCCCAAAGAATTCTGAGCACTGAAGTTTAAGAGTTGCTGGGAATTAACACCCAGAATTCTTTGAGAAAGAGTGTGCTGCAAATGTGCTTTAAAGGCATCAGGTGTACACAGCATTAACCCTTTTCTCTTTGACTTGGCTTTTGCTCTTTCCCCAGTGAGGTATGAGCATGACCACAGACCATGTGAACAGTACAACATGCAGTACCATGGCTAGGGAGAGTTGGGAATGGCTCAGTTTGAAGCAAGCTTTCTTGGTGCACAGCAACACTTTTACTTAAAGCAAACTTCTGAAGCAGATTTATGGGCCTTTTCACCAAACAAAATACTTGAAAAATCAATAGCCAGCAAAACTCCTCACCGGGGTCCTCATTTTTGCATTTTCTGTATTTGCAAATCAAATTTATAAAGCTACACAGCCTGGAATGGACACTTGATTTTAATATGAATCATCTGCTTTCTTTACTCTTAACGGCGGTCATGTGATATATACCAGACTGACCACCATTCCTGGTGTCACTTGTAAAAATGCTTTAAGTTAAGGCCAGGAGTGAAGTGGTGTAGCTAAAATGGCAAGAATTTCTGTAACTCTGGCCTGTACTACTTGCGATCCAGGAGCTTAACACAGTCTACTAAGTCATATTTGGCAGCCTATTGGCTACAGCTCTAAGTTTTTTCTGTCTGCCTGAGACTGCTAAAACAAGACAGATTTCAAGCAGCTGGCCTGCTACTACAACATGGTAGGTAAAGGTAAAGGGACCCCTTACCATTAGGGCCAGTCGTGGCTGACTCTGGGGTTGCGGCGCTCATCTCACTTTATTGGCCGAGAGAGCCGGCGTACTGCTTCTGGGTCATGTGGCCAGCATGACTAAGCCGCTTCTGGCGAACCAGAGCAGCGCACGGAAACACTGTTTACCTTCCCGCCGGAGTGGTACCTATTTATCTACTTGCACTTTGACGTGCTTTCGAACTGCTAGGTTGGCAGGAGCAGGGACTGAGCAACGGGAGCTCACTCCATTGTGGGGATTCGAACCGCTGACCTTCTGATCGGCAAGTCCTAGGCTCTGTGGTTTAACCCACAGCGCCACCTGCATCCCTAACATGGTAGGTACTCCACAGGTAATAAGTTGTCCAGGCTGGCTATGGCCAAATATAACGGCACAAAGCAAGAAGCTGTTGGTTCCAGACAGTGCTGGAAGCAGCCTCAATAGATCGTGAGAACCCTGCTGGATAACAACAAATGCCCTTCCAGTTCAACATTCTGTTCTCGCAGTGGTTAACTAGGAAGACATATATTCCTCTCTCTCTCTCTCTCTCCCCCACCCTCTCTCTCTATGTTAGTACCAAATTTTAGAAGTGACCAATAAATAAATCAATAAATAAAATATCTGTGCCATTTTACCATGGAAATCAATGGAACTTTCAGTTGCCTTTAATTGTGGATTTAGAGTGAGTCACTCTTGTAAGATGGTTGAATAATTCATATTTTTAATCAACAAATATTCCTTAAAAGAGGATTCCTATTCAAGCCTGTCCACATTGGAAGCGGGTTCGTTTTATATTCATGCCATGCAGTTCTGGTGTTCAGAGATGATTAGTGCTCAGATTTCTTTCACTAACGCAAAACAGTGTCACAAGTTGAGACAGCTGCTCCGCCTGTACCACTCGGTGTTCAATTAGCTGCTAAAGAGCGGCACACACTCATTCTTGAGCAGTAGCTCCAGCCTGTGGACGTTAGATGTATACGGAGGATGACTGAATTCCACTTTGTTATCTTTATAATCTGACTTTGCAAACAGTTTGGATAATACGTTGACCAAAACGAGGGCCCAGCTGCTCCCATGTTTCACTTACTGATATTCCCACCTACTCCTTCCTCTTTCTTTTCCTTTCAAGAGCAGATTGCTAAACTTCCTTGCTGTTTGGCATTTTATTGTTGCATCAGTGCTTTTTCTGGAGGAGTGACAATAAATTTGCAGCTGCTCTCATGGGTGACTGATGGGTTACTGCCTCTCTGGGGTGACTTTAAGGTGAGACAGGAAAACTCTAGGTCTGGGGAACACCTAGGCCTCTGTGTCTCAAAATATGAATCAGGGATCCCTAAGGTGGAATGGGTCATTGCTAAGGGAAGCACAGTTTGGCAGGATTTTTTGGTGGGTGGGGTGGGGCTTGTCTTTCCTGGAGCAGGACGTTTACTGGCATATGTATTTGTGTACATGGTGAATACCTGGTTTCTCACACCTTGGTCATTTTCTGAATATGCTCCTGCTTATTGCTTCTAGCCTGCTAAATTCCATTGCGAACTATATCATTTTTGCGGCTGCCTTCACATTGGCACAATCTTGTCTGTACAGAACATGTGGCTTACAAACAACCTCAGTTTATATATTGTGGTTTCCCATTTTATAGGAAATGGTGAAAATTGTGTGTGAGTCATTACTGCAGGGTTTGTGCTTCCAGGGTAATAATGCAAAGCGGGAAAATTACATGTCTCTATTTTTTAGGGAGGTAAGTGAACTAAATAGACACTTCTCCCCCCCTCAGCCCCCGGGAAGATATTCAGGCACCAGTCACTGCTATAGCTCATGCACCTTCTCCTAGGAAATTTGTGTGGCTTCCCCTATATGAGTTACCCCTGAATTTCAAAAATAGCAGATGTGAGAGTCTCTTTATACACATCTTTAATTTCCCATTATCTGAACACTTTAAGACATTCTTTCTGGCTAGAATGAGCACCCTGGCATCACATATTTCACTGCACTTTCTGTGCATAGCTTTCATGACACAACCTGCATGTCATTCTTCTGAAGCAATGAACCCCATGTTAGACCTTTAATGAAAGTGATCCTAGAAAAATTATTATGCCATGAATTGTCTATTCACAGGCCCTTGGGGAGTGGAACTACCTGGTCCCTGGTGTGCCACGTACAAAGGTTCTTGCACACTTTCAATAATATAGGGCCTGTCTGACTCAGCAACTGCCAAGTCATTGACCGCAAGGACCAAAGAGAAGGCATACAAGGCTGGGTTGGGTCTGGCAAGACAAAGTGGGGGAAGACAAAGCAAGAGTGGAGCAGGGAGCAGCAGGAAGCTCTTTGTTGCTCAGACCAAATCCCAGACCAGCTTTCCACTGGAGTCACAAGCTTTGGCATACACCTACTCTGACCTATTGAAATCCAAGAGGCTCCTTGCGAAGAAAGTTTGTGGTTTCTTACCCTGGCCAGATACATGCTTCACAGTCCTCACCCGAGATATCCCTCAGCAACCACTCTTGGGACATGCCCGGGGTGGCTAAAAATGAAAATGGGCTGAGGGGAATACTAAGTTATATACGCAGCCCCTTCTTCCTCTTTTAACATATTACCTCCCCCACTGTGTAAAACAGCTTTTCAGAGTAGGTCACATGGAGTTTTTGTGGGGAGGAGGCAGCCAAAATTGTTGGTTTTTTTTTTTTTTTTAGGAAATCAAAGTTGTTTTAAATAGTACATTGCGGGAGGCAGGCTTCTGCTGGCGGGGGGGGAAACCTCAGATAACTGAGTAGTTTCAATGCTTTTCAATAATATTTGTGGATTAACCATGGTTGCTCACTGTCACTTTTCTTAAGTCACTGAAAGAAACATTGGGATGGTCACTGACACCATTTGAGTATCGAGGCAAAGGTAAAGGGACCCCTGACTATTAGGTCCAGTCGTGGCCAACATTGGGGTTGCGGCGCTCCTCTTGCTTTATTGGCCGAGGGAGCCAGTGTACAGCTTCCAAGACATGTGGCCAGCATGACTAAGCCGCTTCTGGTGAACCAGAGCAGCGCACGGAAACACTGTTTACCTTCCCACTGGAGTGGCACCTATTTATCTACTTGCACTTTGATGTGCTTTCAAACTGCTAGGTTGGCAGGAGCAGGGACCGAGGAACAGGAGCTCACCCCGTCGCAGGGATTTGAACTGCCGACCTTCTGACTGGCAAGTCCTAGGCTCTGTGGCTTAACCCACAACGCCACCCGCATCAGTGGGGGTAAAAAAAGCAGTTGAAGCAATTATAGGTATCTTGTACCATGTGATGGACATAGAAAGCTGTCTGATACAGAGTCAGGTCTTTGTTCCAGCTAGTTCACTATTGCCTGCACTGACTAGCAACAGATCTCCTGAGGTCTTTCTGAGCCCTACCTGGAGATGACAGAGAATGAACCTAGAACCTTTTGCTGAGTGGTGGCCCCTTCCGAAGCTTGGAGAAATGCTGACGGGAAAAAGCTGTGTCATTCGGATGTATCTAAATATTATGATTCCCAGAACCCTTAAAAAACTTTGTTGCATTTGCCACTCTTCACAGCTTCCAGAGAGAAATACTGGACAGGAAATGTGGGGAAAGAAGTTTATAAATGCATTTTTGTTACCTTTCAGTAGATTTTTTGTGTTACCACATGTAGGATATTAAGTGTTCCCTGTGCTCTCAGAGTCTGCTACTGATTATAAACTCCCTCCACCCCCACAAATTTAATTGTTAAGATGGTTTAGCAGCTCACAGAATTTTAGAGCTGGAATTGCTCTTAAGGCCAGTTAGTTTCATTTTTATACAATGAGGCTGCTTATTGTCACAGTTGGGTTTGTTATGTATAAGAAAAATAATAATTCCATACAATTGCAGAATAGGCATTCAGTTTGGTTCCGCTCATTTCAGCTAAGTTCTTGGTACTTTTGTCTTCCTAAATTTTAGATATTCTACATTTAAGCTGTCACCTAGAACACAGGATACAGTGGTACCTCGGGTTAGGAACTTAATTCATTCTGGAGGTCCATTCTTAAGCTGAAACTGTTCTTAACCTGAGGTACCACTTTAGCTAATGGGGCCTCCCGCCGCCATCGCGCGATTTCTGTTCTCACCCGACGTACTATTTCTGGGTTAGAGAAGTCTGTAACCTGAAGCGTCTGTAACACGAGGTACCACTGTACTTGGAAGGGACAGAGGTTGACAATTTTGGCTGGCCAACTAAAGATTGATAGTTGCCAACCCTGACCTTGTACTATGTCTCTGAAACACAACATGAAGTCAGGAGAAAACCGCCTACTCCTCATTCCAGCTCAAATCTTGGAGCTAACCAGGCGAGTTCTGGAGACTGCAAGAAGCCATAAAGAGAAGGTTAAGACAGGAGAATATTATCTGCACTGGGGTTGGATGTTTGCTGGTGTGTTAGTTTATACTGGGATGCTAGCTATAGTCACATGAAATAATCAGTGACTTGTTTTATATCTCATATATTATTTGAGACTGGTTAAGACTGGTTAAGGTTTTATGTTCTACTATGTTTTTATATATGCTGGAAGCCTCCCAGGGTGGCTGGGGCAACCCAGTCAGATGGGCAGGGTACAATTACTACTGCTGCTGCTGCTATTACTAATTCACAAATATTTCTGAAATATGAATTGACAGCAGATCCACTGTTCATTTCATTAGGTTTACAGAAATTGAGCAGCCCGTGTTTGCATGTGAATTCCATAATACTGTTCTCCTCCACCTCTCTGTCAGACAGAACAGCAGTCATTGCTGGGCGAATATTTAACTTAATTGGTTTTCTGATCCCATGGCCATCAATCCTCTGCTGTGCTCACTTTCACGTTTTATGAACTCCTCGTTTCTCCTTTGCTTTGATGTACATCTATTGTATCCTAGAGGTGCTACCCTCAACAGGTTATCTTACAGAGTCCTCCTCAATAAAGTGTTACAGAAGAACTCTGTATTTCCAAAATAACAAAAGATAGGTTTGCATGCTTCAGTTCCCCAGGAGAGAAGGAAAGGACCATCAATCTAGCTGGCTGCTACAGAGGTCAACAGACTGCTTAGTCAGCTGTCCAATCCATTATCTCCTTCAAATAGTCACAGATTTTTAGAAAAGGAGACTGTATACTCTCCTGCTGGACAGCAAAACTGCAGATACTTAAAACCAATTTAAAGAATTTGGGGGCAACCCAGATTCAGTTAAATGTGTAACTTGAAAACCAAAGACTCTTGCTTTTCTTTCCCATTGACCAAATGGCAGTTTTCTTTCCCAACATGTCAAGTTTTGGTACAATGCCACTGACATAGAAATAATAATAATAATAATAATAATAATAATAATAATAATGATGCAGCCCCCGAGTCATTTTGCAAAATGTTTTCCAAACGGTTTAGCAGTCCTAAAAATCCTTTGCGCAGACAGGCGGAGTCCCCCAGATCCCAAGCGGCCCCCCGTCATGTGGAATAACGACTCAAGACAACGTGCTATGGGATTAAATTGGCCACAACTTTATTAAATTTCAAATGTGGGTAGACCTTGGCTCAGGCATTGGGCGTTCTCCCTCCCCAGTCCCCAGCCGGGGACCTAGGGAGCATCAGGTTGAACATATGTTCAACCAGAGATAGCCGCCCCCCGTTATGCCACCGCCGCAGGGGAGAGCAATAACGACCTTTTGGTGTACGGTCAAAGCCTCCCTTCAGAAACCCCTTTAACGGGGAACCTTGGTATCACCACTGCAAAGAGGAAGATAGACTAAAGGATTCCGCCCAAGGCCTGATACCGCCAAAGTTGTGACGTTTTGCTACGGGAAAGGTGAAACCTGCCAATGCAGGGAAATTCCTTTCCGGCCCTTTAACAGCGACCTTGACGTAGCAGCGCCCGCATACCTGTGAAGAAAAGTTAACCTGCAAGACAAGACATTAGCTGAGGGTGGGTAGGGTGGGAGAAGCTCTGGAGCCAAGTGAGGATTCCCAGGTAAGATCCTCCCTCTATTGTGTGGGCAGGTAGTCCCTCCCCTACCTGGCCTGGTCTCCTTGGCAATGCTTCCTCCAGGTGGGATTGGACAGCTGACTGAGGTAGGCGGAGACCTCCAGGTATCCCACTTGAGGGAAGGCGAAGCCAAGCTTATGCAGATGGAGCCACTCCAGATCCAGGGGCTGCGCGCGTCCACGCAAAGGGTACCCCCCGTTTTTTATGCGGGGAGCGGTCATTATTAATCACCATTAGTGTTACCAGTGTTGCAAAAAGTGCTTACACTGCACTGAGTTGACTGGATGTACTGAACTAATAACTCAATAACTGTGTGTCCCCTGTCGATGTCAGTGCTCCCAGGTGATTAGAGTGGTAGAATTTTGCAAATTTAACATAATGTTCCTTCTATAGCCTCTCTCAGACTTGCCACTTCCTTTTGCTAAGTTCTGTGGGGCAACTTCCTTGCGGGAAGTTTTCAGCCTGTTACTACATGAAACATTGCCAGGAATCAGTGGCTGAATCTATTGTATTGCAGCTAAGTTCACATACAACAATACCTGCGAATGCAAATGCACAAGAATAATAGTGTGCATAACAAGAGAGCTGGTCTTTCCCATACATCCATTACATAACTCCATAACTTCACATGATTCTTTATAACAAGGTAATACTTGGGATACCTAGACAGCACAAAGCCTATCCAAGCTCAATTAATAGATTTCCTCAGACAATGAATCCATTGCCAGAATCAAAAATTCCACAGTCCCATGTGCTGCCACTATCCATTGCTTTCTCAACTGATTTAATAAAAGCTGTAATCCTATACACGCTTACCTGGGAGTAAGTCCCATTGAACTAAATCCAGCTTATTCCTAAGTACACACATACAGAATTGCATTGTAAAGCTTTGCCATTCTCAGTTTAAATTTTCTCCACCCCCACCATTTTTTTTTAATACATTTTATCCTTACAGTGTATGTGAAGAAGGTTAACCTGAGTTATCTGCATAAATGTTATTTTGCTTATTGCTAATTCCATTCCACTAGTGGTTGGAAACAGTGGAATTTAGTGGCCCACTGGCTCTTTCCGGTAATTTAAGGGCTCTGGTGTTATCTCTTTCACTCACCTCACCTCACCTCATTAATGGACCCGGGCTTCATGGTGTCCTTCTTAACGGGGGGAGGTGGGGAGGTTACATCATAATCAGACCAGGATTCTAATTTAACTGATTTGCATATTTCAACTTTTACAGTGGTACGTACCACATGACTTCATAGTATTCCCTAAAATGAAATACCTTCTAATTCCAAATATTTTTAAAAATTGCAGTTTGATAGACTGCTTAGAGGAAACCTAAGGCTCTAAAATGCTAATTTCCCTCCACTTTGATCTTCTAACTTCTCTTTTAACCTCCAGCAGCAGAACCAACTTCTTAGCTTCCAGTGGATGTTGCTTGATCAACAGCTGCCAAAACAGAGCTGTTTAATATTGCTGCTGTCAATCAGAATTGTATTCTGTGTTCAACGTTGCTGCCGCCAAAACACAACCTCAGATTAATAAACGTCCTAAAATGAATCATGAAAAAGCTTGACAAATGTGCTGAGATTAGCATTTGAAAAGATGGGAGGTATTGTATAGTTTGTTCAATGGTATTTTATATGTACTGTAGTTATGTACTTTCGACAAAACTATCACTTTAAAATTTACAACAGTCACAACAATTAATGCAATTGTATGAGAGGTCTCTAAAAACTCTTCTAAGAAGTTTTAAGAATACCACCCCTCTTTCAAATGAAAACACAAGAAAAGAACTAAATAAGTCATGTAAGACTGAGAGTCTGGGAGATTATCTACTTGCACTTTGGGAGAGTGGGAGATTGCTGCATGTGTACAATGCAGTCAGAAAAAAAAGAAAAGAAAGAAACAACAAAAAGGAGCGCAAGAGCCTGGGCCATAGCTGTCAACTTACAGATTTGAAAATAAGGGACCAGCAGCCTCAAAAATAAGGGATCAGCAGCCAAAATAAGGGATTTTCCAGGCATAGGTATGTTCGACTTCTGAGCCCCTCCAAGCCAAAGGCAGAAAGCCCAGCCAGCAGCCAAACGAAGCCTCAAGCGGTGGTTCCCACAGCACAGCAACCCGGCAAAGGGGATGTAGCAAAGAAAACCACCGTCACCTCTCCGCTGGGAAGCGCTTAGCAAAGGCGAGTCCCCAGGCAACGCGACCGATTTGATCGGCACAAGGCAAGCTCCACCCCCCAGTCTTTCTTAGACTCCTTATTGGGTGAGCAACGCAGCCAAGCAACACAGTTGGAGCCTCCCTCCTCCCTGGCCAGCAGGGAGGGAGGGAGAGGAGCTGCTTCCTTTGAAACCCAGGAAATTTAAGGGACATCATCAATAAGGGACAGCAGCGGGACGCGGCGCTGGGATAAGGGACTTTCCCGCCAAATAAGGGATGGTTGACAGCTATGGCCTGGGCACTGATGCTCCCCCCCCCCCAGCTTCTCCCAAGCAGACGTTGCAAACTTGAAAAGGATTACCTGAGGAGAATTGGGATGTTGTGAAAATGAGTCTTTATTCTACAATGTTACACATAAGTATACCAATCACAGTTGTGCTTATAATTATAATTATCTAGTTTTTTGTGGGGTATATATGTATGCATATATCTCTGAACCATACCCATTTTATTTATAATCCTGAAAAAGGAAATACACTGTTTTTCGCAAGAAAAAGGGAAAGCTCTATAACCAGCCCCTCTCCAAAGTTGATACATTGAAAAAAGTTAGGTATTTTTAAAAGCAGGAGTCCAAGTTCAATATTGTTATGTTCTGCATAATAGCATGCTCATCAAACGAATATAATTTCTTATTCCTCCCTGGACTGGATAAAATCCATCAATTATGTTGCTTAAATGTGATTGACACCAACGAGAAATGTGAAATCAGCATCTCTGAAGTGACAAGTCATTTATTTCAGCTGTTGGTTCAGCAAGATAGGCACATTTTGAGCTGAGGGACATAAGTGTAGTGTTAAGAATTTGCTGAAGGAAGGGGTGAGTAGGTTGTATGTGAGATCCTCCTAACTCTTGGATCCAGCAAGTGTTGAAATATAAGCCAGGCCAGCTTTCTGTGTTGAGGTGATTGCCTGGGCGATGGTGTAGGCAACCTGGGGTAGGCAACCTAAAGCCCAGGGGCCGGATCCGGCCCAATCACCTTCTAAATCTGGCCCGCGGACGGTCCGGGAATGAGCGTGTTTTTACATGAATACAATGTGTGCTTTTATTTAAAATGCATCTCTGGGTTATTTGTGGGGCATAGGAATTTGTTCATATTTTTTTTCCAAAATATAGTCCGGCCCACCACATGGTCTGAGGGACGGTGGACCGACCCACGGCTGAAAAAGGTTGCTGGCCCCTGGGACTCTCCACCTTTTTATCCCATGCTGTCACTTATGCCCGGAATTCCCTCCTGTTTGCTGTGTGCTATTGCTTTCCTTTCTTGTTTAAAATTCCACCTCAAATCTCAACTCTTTCTGGAGGTCTATTGCCAAATCGCTTAGTTTTTCTCACTGACTACTGAAACATCCAAGGTATCCAGGGCAGTGTGTGTGCTATCACATTCTGTTCTTGCAACAGCACAGTAAAGTAGATTAAATTAGATTTCTCTTAGCCTAAAGAGAAATGATTGCCTCAAAGTAACCTAGCAAGCCTAGCTATTGCATTTGTGCATATTCACCCTGTTGCCCTTGCCAACTCGCTTCTTCTCTTATGTCTGTTTCCTCCTTCCTCTGTCTGTTCCCTCACACTGTGGAAATGTGCATTGCATCCCTATGTACATTTACTTGGAAGTCCCACTTTGCTCAATGGAACCTTCTCTTTGTAAATTGGAGCCCTGGCTATTTTGGTTTCAGAAGATCTTATTAAAATAGGGCTTTGGTCCATAAATGGACATGGAAATATTCTGTGCAGCAGCAAAACCGGAAACCTTCATCTGCCTCAGCTGCAACCATATCAGTTTCTATAGCCACAGCAGGCTTCACTCCCAAAGGTGCCCTTCTCCATTGTCTCCCAAGACAGACAGATGCCAACCCAGTGTGGTTTTAAGTGGTTGCTTTTACCTAAGTTTAAAGGGACGCAGGTGGGACTGTGGGTTAAACCACAGAGCCTAGGACTTGCCGATCAGAAGGTTGGCAGTTTTTGAATCCCCGCGACGGGGTGAGCTCCCATTGCTCGGTCCCTGCTCCTGCCAACCTAGCAGTTTGAAAGCATGTCAAAGTGCAAGTAGATAAATAGGTACCGCTCTGGCGGGAAGGTAAACAGCATTTCCATGTGCTGCTCTGGTTTGCCAGAAGCAGCTTAGTCATGCTGGTCACATGACCTGGAAACTGTACGCCGGCTCCCTCGGCCAATACAGCGAGATGAGTGCCGCAACCCCAGAGTCGGTCACGACTGGACCTAAAGGTCAGGGGTCCCTTTACCTTTACTTTACCTAAGTTTACTTAATTTTTAAAAATTGTATTTATTTTATTTTATTGCATTAGTGCTGTTAGCTACCTTGAGCATCATTTGATGGGAAGGCGCGATATAAAGTTAACAAAGAAATAGTAAATTGTGTTTTAAGACTGCAGCCTTAGATTGTACAGTGGTGCCTCTGGTTGTGAATGGGATCCGTTCCGGAGCCCTATTCGCAACATGAGCAGAACGCAACCCGCGTTTGTGTGGCTTGCGATTTGCCGCTTCTGCGCATGACGTCATTTTGAGCATCTGCACATGCGCAAGCGGCGAAACCCAGAAGTAACCCTTTCCGGTACTTCCGGGTCGCCGCAGGACGCAACCTGAAAGGACGTAACCTGAACCGAACACAACAAGAGGTATGACTGTAATCTCCTTTTTCGCTTGTTAGGTGCCATGAAGTGATAAGTAAGATGGATAGCAGCTATCAGTTACATAAGTACTTTGGTCATCTGCCTTTTCTACATCTGAACAAAGTAGAACTCTTTGGGCAACAAATGCAGCAGATAATGACAATGGAAAAGTGCAGGTTCTTTCAGTTTTTGACAGCGGGTTGTCATTTTCCCCTAATTACCAGCCTAGCAATTTTAAAAGCCTAAAATTGGGGGGGGGGGGGGAAATGATCACATATCAATGAATATTTTAGTTAAGAACAACAGCATGATTTTCAGAGCTGGCAGAAAAGCACAAATACATCACATGTTTTATTTTCTGATCAAGAGATAACTAGTTGTGCCGGTTGACAATAACGGGATTTAAGATAGAGCTATTTCTTGCATTAATGTCTTGGTGTGACAGATGTTTCTATTGCATGCTGCAATGGTAACATCTGCAAACAGGATACCATGTTGTTGAAGCATCTGACATGATAATTTCCCACATTGGTGTTGCTCTTTCCATGTCGTATCCTGTCTGCAGATGTTGCTGTTTCATCATTCAATGGGCTCATGTGGAAGTGATTACTTGTGCTCATTAACATTTGAAGCTGTCATGCTAAGTGACTCTAGCATTGAGTCCAGCAGCATCTTTCCAAGCTATTTCCCAACACTATTGCTTGAGTTCCTTTTCAATGTGAGTTGTCATGGATTCACACAATGCTGAGTGTTTTTATGACTAAGGAGCGATAGGCCCATGCATCTTCTTCTTCTTTGGCGATCACTCGTAGCTGAGTAAGATTGTCTTCCATAAACATGGTTTTAACAGTGAGTCCATAAGTGACTGTGGAGGCCAATTCTGGACCCACAAATCCTTCCACAGTGGGGACATAGGTTTCCGGGCAGAAGTTGATCACGGTGTGGATTTGCCAAGCATGCCTTCCTCTTAGCACGTTTCTCCCTTGCATCCTGAGTTTGAGTTTCTTCAAAGCCCATGGCACTTTTGTTAAAGGCTCGTCTCCAACTGGAGCGCTCGCAGGCCAGTGTTTCCCAGTTGTGAGTGTGTGTATTACATTTTTTAAGATTTCCCTTGAGACAGTCTTTAAACCTCTTTTGTTGACCACCAGCATTATGCTTTCCATTTTTAAGTTCGGAATAGAGTAGTTGCTTTGGAAGACGATCATCAGGCATCCACACAACATGTCCAGTCCAGCGAAGTTGATGCTGAAGGATCATTGCTTCAACACTGGTGATCTTTGCTTCTTCCAGTACACTGATATTAGTTTGCCTGTCTTCCCAAGTGATGTGTAACATTTTTCGGAGATACCATTGATGGAATTTTACTGACTAACAAGTTTACTTGCCACCCACTGATCATGACATTCTTTACTAACAGTACCCCCCCCTGTCAATTATGCCCCAGTCAATATGTGGTTGTAGCAGGAATGCTGAGGTAGAATCTGGTGCATACTCCTTTCCACACACAACACCCACACACCAATACAGGAAGATCCCATAGCACCTCCCACAATTGACCTACGCAACCAAGTGGTCATAAGGACAATCACTTATACCTACAGTCCTAATAGGGTTTGATTTCTTGGCAGCTCAAATATGGCCTACAAACAATCCTTTGGGCAAGATGCAGAAAACAATGTTAGGCAGGGAAGGAGAGTCTGTCATTCCCATAATAGCCTAGTGGTGGCAAACCCCCTCTCCCCCCCCAAGAAAATGCTTTTAATTCTACAGCATTGTTTAAAATTTTGCATATAGCACATTTGCTTTGCTATCTTTGTCAAGGAAATAAGCAGCTACCCTATTTTTAAAAGACATCTGAAGGCAGCCCTGTTTAGCGAAGTTTTTAATATTTAATGCTGTACAGTGGTACCTCGGGTTAAAAACTTAATTCGCTCTGGAGGTCCGTTCTTAACCTGAAACTGTTCTTAACCTGAAGCACCACTTTAGCTAATGGGGCCTCCCGCTGCCGCCACGGTGCCGCCATGCGATTTCTGTTCTCATCCTGAAACAAAGTTCTTAACCTGAGGTACTATTTCTGGGTTAGCAGAGTCTGTAACCTGAAGCGTCTGTAACCTGAAGCGTCTATAACCTGAGGTACCACTGTATTGTTTTTAACACTCCATTGGGAGCTGCCCAGAGTGTCTGGGGAAACTCAGATAGATGGGCAGGGTATAACAAACAAACAAACAAACAAACAAACAAACAAACAAACAAACAAACTTATTTATTACCTTTGTGAGGGGAAAATATTTTTTGCAAGGGAGGCAGTGGTGTAGCAACTCCCGCCAGCACCTGGGGTTGATCAAATTTGTTGACCTTTTTTTTGGAAAATCAGTTACTGAGCTTTTTGTAGGAGAGCTACCTAAATTCCAAAGCTGCCAATTTCAGGGATGGGCCCTTGCAGTGGCACCCTAAGCCCCCACCCACCTGGCCCACCCCTGCCTAGCTGCACTACTGAAGGGAGGGTGGATAAAGTAGCTAAGCACTAGAACAGCAATGTCAGAAGCAGGAACTGTAATCTGAATGTAGTTCAGTGAGAAAATAAATAAATAACAGGCTGCAGGTTCAAGTCCTGCTACTGTGGATATAAATGTGGCTACAGCCACCAGCGGTGACGCTAACCTTTTGGGTATCCTTCTGGCAACAATGATTTGGGATGGAACAGAAAACGCGGCAGAAGCTTCTTGTAAAGAAGCTGGTAAAATGCGGACTTGACTATGCTACCACTCAGTGGATTTGTAACTGGCTGACTGACCGAACCCAAAGGGTGCTCATCAATGGTTCCTCTTCATCCTGGAGAAGAGTGACTAGTGGGGTGCCACAGGGTTCTGTCTTGGGCCCGGTCTTATTCAACATCTTTATCAACGACTTGGATGATGGACTCAAGGGCATCCTGATCAAATTTGCAGATGCCACCAAACTGGGAGGGATGGCTATCACACCAGAGGACAGGATCACACTTCAAAACGACCTTGACAGATTAGAGAACTGGGCCAAAACAAACAAGATGAATTTTAACAGGGAGAAATGTAAAGTATTGCACTTGGGCAAAAAAAAATGAGAGGCACAAATACAAGATGGGTGACACCTGGCTTGAGAGCAGTACATGTGAAAAGGATCTAGGAGTCTTGGTTGACCACAAACTTGACATGAGCCAACAGTGTGACGCAGCAGCTAAAAAAGCTAAAAAAGCCAATGCAATTCTGGGCTGCATCAATAGGAGTATAGCCTCTAGATCAAGGGAAGTAATAGTGCCACTGTATTCTGCTCTGGTCAGATCTCACCTGGAGTACTGTGTCCAGTTCTGGGCACCACAGTTCAAGAAGGACACTGACAAACTGGAACGTGTCCAGAGGAGGGCAACCAAAATGGTCAAAGGCCTGGAAACGATGCCTTATGAGGAACGACTAAGGGAGCTGGGCATGTTTAGCCTGGAGAAGAGGAGGTTAAGGGGTGATATGATAGCCATGTTCAAATATATAAAAGGATGTCACATAGAGGAGGGAGAAAGGTTGTTTTCTGCTGCTCCAGAGAAGCGGACACGGAGCAATGGTTCCAAACTACAAGAAAGAAGATTCCACCTAAACATTAGGAAGAACTTCCTGACAGTAAGAGCTGTTCGACAGTGGAATTTGCTGCCAAGGAGTGTGGTGGAGTCTCCTTCTTTGGAGGTCTTTAAGCAGAGGCTTGACAACCATATGTCAGGAGTGCTCTGATGGTGTTTCCTGCTTGGCAGGGGGTTGGACTCGATGGCCCTTGTGGTCTCTTCCAACTCTATGATTCTATGATTCTATGACTAAAGATAGTTCTTTTCTTGACTGAAGAGCGCTGCTAATCTATTCATACAATCAATGAAGCATTCAGAAAGCAACCACAAACCACATGCTGGGACACTTGTAATCTCCAAGGTGAGATAGGATTGCTCTGTTAGTTTTGGAAACTCTTGGGGGCACCCAAGGAATGTTCAGTGATCTTTTTATAACCAAATGCCTTGAAGTTAGGAGAGAGAGAGAGTACATGAGGGTGCCCAAAGGTCATTAATCTGAAGTAGGTAGTCCATCTACCATTGATAATTACTTTGGCCTTTGTTCTGGCTAAAGAGGCAAAATCTAATTTCACTGATTGAGTTTGTCAATTGATGATTAATTGCCTCTCACTTACAAATGAATTGCAAAGCAACTCAAGCATAGTTTTTGTTATTATTTGAATGGCAAAAGCAATCTCCATTCTGATAGCAGCATAATTGGCCTATGTTGTTCACATATTTTAAGACATTTCTCTGAACAGCTTTGTTAAGGACACCAAATTCTAGGAATACAATATCTGTTTAGGAGTCCTTAACATTTTTACAAAATTCTTATGATAATTGTAATGCATTAGAGTAATCTTAAATTCATATTGCTTGATTGTGATACTCATACACATTGCTGTAGAATATACCCATGTTTGTGTATATATGTGTGTCTGTGTTTTAAAAATTAATTTATTAAATGTAATACACCTGTGTATATCATCATCTCATAAGTGGTGCCTGCACTTCTATGTATGCATTTTGTGAGAAATTGCACTGTCTTACAGACATGAGAAAAATAAGCAAAAAGTAGGCAGTTTTCTTCTGTTTAACAGTGTAATCTTAGACATGTCTGCTCTGAAACAAGTCCCAGTGAGTTCAGTCTGTGTAAGCTAAGTATGTATAAAACTGCACTGTTCAAATGCATCCTTTGCTCCTTTTGCTCAGCATTCCTGACTTTTTGCCTTTCCCCACCCCTTAAAGGTAAAGGTAAAGGTACCCCTGCCCGTACGGGCCAGTCTTGACAGACTCTAGGGTTGTGCGCTCATCTCACTCTAGAGGCCGGGAGCCAGCGCTGTCCGCAGACACTTCCGGGTCACGTGGCCAGCGTGACGAAGCTACTTTGGCGAGCCAGAGCTGCACACGGAAACACTGTTTACCTTCCTGCTAGTAAGCGGTCCCTATTTATCTACTTGCACCCGGAGGTGCTTTCGAACTGCTAGGTTGGCAGGCGCTGGGACCGAGCAATGGGAGCTCACCCCGCCGCGGGGATTCGAACCGCCGACCATGCGATTGGCAAGTCCTAGGCGCTGAGGTTTAACCCACAGCGCCACCCGCGTCCCTGAGGCTCAAGGAGAGGGTATACCAAATCATTTGCTAAGAGAAAGCAGCCTGTTGAATTGACAAATACACTTAAGGCTATAAACCCGCGTCCCTTAAATTCCCCACCCCTTATGCCACATTATTTGCTGGAGGCACAGAGTGAAGGAATGGGATAAAAAAACTGAGTTGCCTGCAAAGTTAGGATACTTATTTCTAAATTTGCATCTATACATAAAAATTATGCAAATGTTATGCAAACCTCTTTCGACAATTTTCTACTTTCTGTTCTTTGATCCACAATGGGTTGGATCCAGACTAAATTAATTGAACTCATGTTGTAACTAACGCTCCCACTGATATCAATGGGAACTAAGGTAAACTAATTTAGCCTGGATGCAGCCCAATGTAAGCAGCTATGGTCAATAGCCTTCAAAGGACTACTTCATCCTAAGAAATACTGTTCCAGGAATTTGCAAAAGGTGCTAGACCACTGGGGGGGGGGGGAGTGCGAACCCTTGCAATGAATTCTAGCCAAGCAGAGTGGGATATTCATATACATGAAGCGCAACACGCCCTGCAATGCTCACTGTTTCTATGTGGATGAAATGGCAGAAAGTTATGTCAGAAGGCTGGCTCTTATCCATAGTTATATGGGGAACCTGGGCTATGAGGGAACTGATGGAGGTACTCCAGGAGAACCAACTGACCTCTTATTCCCTTCCCACATCTGTTTTATTTAATCCATTCATATTTTGAGGAGTTTTGAAATGTTTAGCTATGCATTATTCCTTTTCTTTCTTACTACTGCTCTGCCAAATGCAGTCTTCTTTTGTTTAAAATAGATTCCAAACAGTCGATTTGATGCTCTTTTGAACTGCTTTGAGACCTAAATTATACTCCTAAATCTGAATGGACAAACGTTATAGGAACAAACACTGAAAAAAACAGGATCCATTGATGCAAGATTCTTATTTTGCAATAAGAACTAATAATCCCTGTGACCAGTGAAGGACACACCGTAGTTAGCATATTACCATATAAATGCAATGCAGCTGGGCGTGCCGACTGTGAGAGATTGTAACATCTTCATTGGCATTGGGTTTTGTTTTGTTTGAAAATACATACGCTGTACATCTTGTTCTGAAACAACACAAGTATGAACTTAAAAGAAGAAAACTAAGAGAGAGAGAGAAATTCTGGCGGTTCCCTCACTTCGAGAAGCTAACTTACAGGAAACCAGGCAGAGGGCCTTCTTGGCAGTGGTGTCCTCCCTGTGGAACGCCCTCCCATCAGATTTCAAAGAGATAAAGAACTACACAACCTTTAGAAGACATCTGAAGGCAGCCAAGTATTGGGTAGGTTTTAATGTTTGACTTTTTATTATGTTTTTATATGTACTGGAAGCCGCCTAGCATGGATGGGGTATAAGTAATAAAATCATCATCATCATCACCACCACCACAGAAAAGTGATGATCTGTCTGGAAACCTATGTCCCCACGGTGGAAGGACGTGTGGCTCCAGAACTGGCCTCCACAGTCACTTATGGACTCACTGTTAAGACCATGTTCATGGAAGACAATCTTACTTAGCTACGAGTGATCGCCAAAGAAGAATAAATACTGATGACAACAGTGAATTGTTTGTGGGCGTAAAACTGACATAAAAAGCAACTGCTGTCATCAGTAAAACAACAACAATACAGTACAATTCTCATCGGTGAGTATAAACATGTTAAGAAGCTCAACAGGTGAAACAGAAATTAGAAACATTGTCCTTGCGAATGTTTCAGTGTTTTGCACAAGCAAGTATGAGAAAATCCACTTTATCTTGGCCATTTTTTCTTTTCCCCAGATGAAAAGTTGTGCAGACATTATCCTTATAAACAATAACAAGACCCCAACCTTTAAAGATAAATTATGATGAAGATCTCTACATCTGGGTTCATTTTTTTTTTTAATTGGGGCCTTTGTCCTATAGGATGCATGTGCCCAAGAAGTGGGGTGGTGCATTCCATCTCAATCATTATGCCTCCCTTTGTAAACTGCTGGGGAGCTTAATGCTTGGGATCTCTCATAATGTTATGTGGGCAGAGAAAGCATTATCCACACACCTTCTCAGGGCAAACTAGTGATTCAAAAGGGCATGTGAGGTACTCAAACAGTTGACAAGCATGTAACAAATGCAAGTTAAGCTTTTGTTGTTGTTGTTGTTGTTGTTTAGTCGTTTAGTCGTGTCCGACTCTTCGTGACCCCATGGACCAGAGCACGCCAGGCACTCCTGTCTTCCACTGCCTCCCGCAGTTTGGTCAAACTCATGCTGGTAGCTTCAAGAACACTGTCCAACCATCTCGTCCTCTGTCGTCCCCTTCTCCTTGTGCCCTCCATCTTTCCCAACATCAGGGTCTTTTCCAGGGAGTCTTCTCTTCTCATGAGGTGGCCAAAGTATTGGAGTCTCAGCTTCAGGATCTGTCCTTCCAGTGAGCACTCAGGGCTGATTTCCTTCAGAATGGATAGGTTTGTTCTTCTTGCAGTCCATGAGACTCTCAAGAGTCTCCTCCAGCACCATAATTCAAAAGCATCAATTCTTCGGCGATCAACCTTCTTTATGGTCCACCTCTCACTTCCATACATCACTACTGGGAATACCATAGCTTTTACTATACGGACCTTTGTTGGCAAGATGATGTCTCTGTCTAATAGCTTTCAAATCATCATATTGCTAGAATAATCATAAACATTGCAAGTTATCATAACAGTTAAATGTTAGCCACAACATGGATGCAAAAAAATAATAATGACCATGTGTCCCTCTGAAAACAACAAGCCAAAACCACCCCATATGGCTTTGCCCACTCCCTTGAAGGATGTCCAAAGTGCTCCCCTTCCTATAAACAGTTTAAAGTCATAATGATAAACAGGCCTTAACTTGCATTTGTTACACTCTTGTTGATTATTTGCGACAATGAAGAAATGTTTACTGATCCCAGCCAAGTGAGTTTACATAAGAAACCCCCGCACACGTACCTCATGTGCCCTGATGAATGGCCAGTTTACTTCGAAAATGAACATGGATAATGCTTTTTTTGAAAAACAACAACCCGAAACAAAACCCACACGACATTGTGAGAACTCCTGTGTGTTAAGCTTTAGCAGTTTGAAAAAGGAAACATAATGCTAGAGTTCAAACCACGACCCTGGATGCTCATTCATCGTAGCACTTTAATAGGAGGCCCCCAGAGCAGGGCTTCTCCTTGTAGACCTGAGGCTGAGGGGAATAAGTGCTACCTTGGATACAAGAAGCCTCGGCTGTTTGAGCTTTGAGGGTATAAACCAGGAGCAACTGGGATGCAAACATGCTCCTTCAGGAAGCATGTGACCTCATCTGGGACAGATGATCCCATCCCCCCAGAGTTCAAGAAGCTACAAACAGAAGCATATGTTGGAACAACAGCAACCGCAGCAGCAACAACTGATTGGACAATGGTTGAGTAAAATCTGGCACAAGGTGCACTAGTGTAGTGCCATAATTAAGTCTCAGATGATATACAGCTATATATTATTTTCTAGAAGACTGGGGAAATGCATAAATTCCTGGAATACCATTTCCAGAGCTATGATGATCTGTTGCAGCAAAACCCATGAAGAACCTTATAGCACCTTAAAAACTAACACAATTCTTATGGTGGAAGCTTTCGTTGACTAGAGTCCATTTAATCCAATGGACAAAATATTATCTTTAGTAGACTGGTACATGTATATGTGGCTGTAGAATTTTTTTATGTAAACAACAGGGTTAAATGGCAATAACATGAGCAACTAAAAGTTATTGGGAAATGATTTATAATGAAATGAAAAAAAATATGCTTAAGATAACCTTAGTTAGAAGACTAGAAGCTTTTTTTGCTAGGCATTACAGGTCAAGACTTGCCAAAAGAATGGAAGAAACTAATTTATGTACACTACAACGGCTGCTGTAGTGTTATGTACACTACAACTAGCCCCAAAATGGAAAGATGACAAGATACTAACGAAAGAAGAACGGTAAGGAAAAATGATGGAATATGCTGAAATGGCGAAACTCACTGGAAAACATAAAAGACAAGGACAATAAAGACTTTAAGAAGGACTGAGAACTGTTTATGGTGTATTTACAGAAACATTGTAAAGAAGTGGACTCACTAGCAGGGTTTGAGTAAACACAATTAAGAAAATAAGCATAAAAGTTAAGAGGTAATAGTTGGGTAAATAACAAAACATAAGATGTGATTGGGGAAATATGGTATAAAAATGATAAGAATATAACAATATTGAATTAAAAGATTACAAAATTAAGGTATAATAAATTAGGCAGGAAAAGCAAATATTTAAAGAACCAGAAGGGGAAGTTGAGGGAAGTAATGGGAGGGGGGTGGGGGAGATTGGGATTCATATATTTTGTATGTGATAATGATGATTGTGTTGAATATAAAATTGTAAAACTTAATAAAAGTTTTCTTAAAAGGCAATAACATTAAATAAAGCAGTCTGAGACAAGTGTAATAACCACAAAGTCACAATAATAATTAATGGACTCAGTTATTAATATTAATATTTTTACAGATATAAAATCATCCTAGCAATGCTAAGGTAGTTAACACCTTTCGTGGGACAGGAAAACCATGGTCTGCATTCCTGCCCAAACTGACCAAAGTTCTTGGTGAGATTTAATTCCATGGTTCCATGCTGGAATCACTCTTTAAAATATATTTGCTGAAGAATGGCAGTTTGGATGGCATGGGTGGAATGGCAACAATGGAATCGTATAAGGCCTAATAATGTGCTTGCTACCAGATAGGGTGAATGCATCCTATGATTACTGCAATGTGATTTACAGATTGTGGATGCAAAGGGCAACTGAAACACAGGGACATGGAACAAGTGTCACTTGTTCTTCAGTCTCTGCAAAAGACTAGATTAGCAAAGTGCAAACCTAAGGAAAGTAAGTGACTTTCCATTTCCTCCCCCCTACTAAAGCCACAATGATGATTGTGGCTGCTGCTGCTCCTAGTATTTTCCATGCCCTCTTGTTTTTGAAAGTGTCTCCTTTTCCTGGTCCACCAAAACACAAAAGAGCCTGTGCTGCCACAGTATCTTTCCTGCCCTTTAGAGTGATTATCACCTCTTCCCAAAATGCCTACCGGTATATGGGAGGGCACTCCCATGGATCACATATTTTCCTCTTGTGTCACCCAGCTATTCCTGCCTTTTGAAAATATATATATATATATGTATTTTGCAGGTTCAAAAATTACAACATTGGAAGATAACAGGGTGTTCTTGCTTTCTACTAACTTTGGAATGATTTCTAATTAAGTTGATGGATATGGTTTACAATCAGTTATTTAAAAAAAAGCAAAGGAATCTGTGTCAGTCTGTAAAAACAGAATTGTGAGCAATATATTTTTGATTTTTCCTAAAACTTGTCATTACGATGGACACTAAGAAAAGCAGTATTCAGGTTCAAACCTAAAGTCTTCATACAGTCATAGTCTTCAAATGGAGTTTAAAAGGAGTTAGCTCCTGTACTTGCATTGGGTTCTACTAGATGCTATACGGGTTCCAGATTGCACCTTGGATTTCTGGTACAAATAAATACAAAATGACTGCCCCCCCCCCCATTTTTTAGAATACAGTAAATTCCAGGAGTCAGAAAAAGCAATAATAAAGAAGATTGTGTTGTTGTTTTTAATGAGGGGAACAAAATGAAAGCAAAAAAACATGACAGAGCCTAACAAATACCTCATGTAAAAGTTAGTATAAAATCTTAAACTGAATCTGTGTACGATGGGTAACCAATGGAGATAATCTAAAAAATGCAATTTAAGAAGGAAATTGATAAGCCCGAATGTGTGCAAAGTGTGACCAAGATGATAAAGGTCCAGAAACCAAGCCTTATGAGGAACGGTTGAGGACGTTGGGTCTGTTTAGCCTGGATAATAGGAGATTGACAGAAGATATAATAGGTATCTTCAAATATCTAAAGGGCTGTCACATGGAAGGCAGCACAAGCTTGCTTTCTCCTGCTCTTGAGGGTAGGACTCGAACCAATGGCTTCAAGTTACAAGAAAGGAGATTCTGGCTAAACATTAGGAAGACCTTTCTGATGCTAAGAGCTGTTCAATTCCCTCAGAAGGTGGTGAACTCTAATTCCTTGGACCTTTTTAAGCAGAGGTTGGAAGGTCACCTGTCATGGGTGCTTTTGTTGAGATTCCTGCATTGCAAGGGGTCGGACTAGATGACCCTCAGGGCTCCCTTCCAACTCTACAGTTCTATAATATGATCACAGAAAAACTGAGTGGAACACATAACTGAAATAGTGGGAGGAATGTGAGATAGGCAAATCAATGAATTAAGAAAATAGTCCAATGAGATAGGTCACCCAATGAGTAAGCAATAGGATAGAACAGGTCTACATAAATTAAACAATTGTTAGCGACAGCCAATTACCTCCCCCACCCTGCCCCTGATATTCCATTTTTCTTTCCCAGAAGTCACTCCACATAGGAGAACTGAAGTCAAGTAATATAAGGCACTATGAACGGAATTATATTACCAATTCTGCTGCTGACCGAGAAGCAGAGTATAATATCACATACTATTTAACATACTGTGCAAGCAAGCTGTATCGTCTGCTTGTAGATGGTAGAAGAGGCAGCAGGTCCCACAGTTGACCCAACTGTCTTCAGAGCATGTCCTAAACCCCACCCCCACTGATTTGCAGGTGCATATTGGTTCCGGAGGAGCAAAGCCATATTGTGAATTTTACTGCGTGCAACTTACGTAAATTGGTCTGCTAACATTTGTTATGCAGGCACTAATTTGCGTAAGCTGTCCTTGTTGTCTGCAATTATCTAAATAGTGGCTGTAGTGAGATAAACCATGAATTTTCAGCTCGGAGAGAGAAAGCTTTTAACATGTAAAATATGGCTCTTTTGCCGCAAATATTGAGTTTGGGTTTCAAGTTTTACTCAGAGTAGACCCACTGAAACTAATGGACCTAACTTAGGCCTGCTTTGAGTAAAACATGCTTGAATACCAGTCTGAACACTAAAAACATCAGGATAGCATAGATATACGCAGGGAGGAATGCACTGCTTCAGACTGGGGTCTTCCGATGTAATGTCAGTGATTTCACATCCACTGCCTCTGACCACTCCACTTCCCTCACAGTAGTATTGTATATAAAGTAATGCTTCTCTTGAAACTCCAGAAGAGAACTATCAGAAAGTTGGATTCCTGTGTGTTTTTGCAAGTTCTCATGTGCCTATGAAATCAGCATAAGAATATATGCAGCAAATACTCATACATTGCATTCATTTTTAGTATGGTGATGCTACTGTATGGGTAGTGAAACCAGCTTTGAAACTCTAAAATTCTTTTTCTTCTTCTTCTTCCTTTACACAGTAACTCTATTCATTTATATATAGATCAAAGGGAGCCTGGTTAGTATTTTCAATGTATGCAGGATTATGCCATTGGGAAAGAGGCTTCTGCACTCTGATCCCATGCAGATGTATGTTTTGATCTAGAACTGAATGACAGCTCACCAGAGCCACAATAAACTGGCTGCATAACTATGAATAGGAATATAGAACCCTGTTAAGCAGACATATACCGATGAACTTACTTAATGCACTGCAGCATTCAATAACTTGGTGTCTTCTAGATGTTTTGAACCACAACCTTTATCAGCACCAGCAAACATGGCTATCTTGGTTGGAGCTGATGGGAGTTGTAGTCCAATCAGCTAGAGGGCACCAGGGTAGTGAATGCTAATGTATCATTACTTTCAGCATGTGTGCCTTTATCTTTTAAATCCATATTTCCCTCCCCCCCCCCCCACAAACTTGATGGGTTATGGGTGCATGTGAGAGAGGTTAGCACTTGAATCACAAATTGAGGACAGGGCCCTGCAGAGGGAAGGATGAGGTATGGAAGTCCCACCCTGCGGATGCTAACTCTGTTCCGTTCCTGGAAGGGAAAGGTTAGATCCAATATATTTTCTCCAACTCTTCATTGTCTACTACTTAATGTATCCAATGGAGAAGACAAGGCAGTACTGTCTGCAAAAGATCGTGCCACAAGAAATGTATTTAAGGAGCCCACAACTCTATCCCCAGAGAACATACGATCATAAATCACTTAATAAAAGTAGTTTGGACAAAATTGATGGAGAAAAGGTCTAATGGTGGCCATGGCAACTATAGAGAACCTCCATGTTCTGAGATAATATACCTCTAATGATGAGATGCAAAGGACAAGTAGGGGAGGAATTATCTCCCTTGTGCTCTGTTCGTAACTGGTCACAGTTGGATACGGAATGTTGGACTAGCTGGAACCATGGTCTGATCCAGAAATGACTTAGAATTTTCTTAAAGATTTCATTGAGAAGAAGAAGAGGAGGAGGGGGAGGAGTTTGGATTTGTTATCTCGCTTTATCACTACCAAAGGAGTCTCAAAGAGGCTAACATTCTCCTTTCCCTTCCTCCTCCACAGCAAACACTCTGTGAGGTGAGTGGGGCTGAGAGACTTCAGAGTAGTGTGACTAGCCCAAGGTCACCCAGCAGCTGCATGTGGAGGAGTGGGGACGTGAACCTGGTTCACCAGATTACAAGTCCACCACTCTTAACCACTACACCACACTGGCTCCCACGATGCCCAAGTCTACTTTGGTTTTCTGCCATAAATAAATAAGCTTTCTATAAGATGCTGGGTCCACTTGAAAATTGCTGAGAGTCTTAGAAGCTCACTTGATGATTTTTCTGCCTGTTGTAGCAATTATCCTAGATGTTATATGGGTTTTTTTAATCGTATTTTAATTACTTCTTTTATTGCTTATATATTGTATTTTATACTAAACAATATAAGAAACAAAAGAAGCAATAAAAGACAATTTAAAAATCGTTATGAGTATTTAATGTGATGGATGTTTCATCTTCCGTCTTCAAACACAAATACACAGGCATGCCGCAGATCACCTGAATGAGGGTTGCAGGTCACTCGTGGTCCATGGACACCAGTTTGGGAAGCCCTGCTCAAATAATATTTTTTTCTTGTTTGTTTGTGGTGAGATTTAGAAGATAGCCACAAAGTACTAGTTTGCTCTCTTACCTCTCTGAAAGAACATATACAATTAGCAGCCAACAGAACATTAACAAGCAACCGGTCATATGCATGTTTGCTGCTATAATACCCATCTCCAAAAATGTATTACGCCAAGGAGTAATACTAGAGTTGCTGGTTTCCTGGGCAGCTCCTAAAGCGCGATGACTCAAAGACACTAGCAATGGCGTAAGGCAGCGAGAGGGAAGAGGTGAGAGAGAATATAACTGGTAAACACACTGCAGTAATTTCCTTGCAGTAATTAATGGCTGCAACGAGGGAGCATCTGTGGTTCCAGATGTGAAAGAGCAACAGATGGGCAGTTCTCTATTGTACTGATAATAAAAAGTGAGCTAACACTCTATTTAGGGAAGTAGAGCTCCTACTCATCGGCTGTTTACAGACTTGGAAATATCACGATAAGCAAACTCATCCAGCTCAAAGCAAAGCAAAGAAAAAGAAAGAAAAGGAGCATAAGTAGATAAATAATGACCCAACTTTGTTACAAAACATGGTGCAACCCAGTATTTTTTAATATAAACACAGATGACCTTTAAGTTTGTTCAACTTTTCGTCCCCAGTACAGGAAGCCACAGATGATCTTTATCAGGAGTTGAGTCTGTTTCTTCTATAGAACTGAGGGATTGGTTTTATGCCACATTTAGGAGCCTGACAGAGCCACCACAATCTCTTCAGAGCACATGCTGTAAACATGACACATGACTAACATAAAATTGAGAACGGGTGAAGCAAAATTGTGAGGGGTGTGCACCATGAGGATGGGCGACTCACCCGTTGCCCCGAGGCAAGCCATTACTGCGACCCTTTCCCCAACTTTTGTAATATAGAGACAATAATTCTGTTCCACTCCAAAGATGTGTTGTAAAGGCCATTAAGACAGAATTGTTGGGTTCGAAGGTGCAATGAGGTTCATCTGGTCCAACCCCCTCCAATGCTGGAATATTTTGCCCATTGTGGGGGCTCCAACCCACAACCCTCTACCGACTAAGCTGTATCTAAACTGCTGTGAACACTGCAAAAAAGCACGATATAACGCATGTCTCCCTATGAACATTTGCCTTTGCAAGAAATAGGGGTGAGATTTTGCCAATGGCACTTGGTTTGCCTTGAAAATGGCCAGTAAATCTTAAGAATTATTGAACAACAGGGCTTGTTTTGACTTACCAGGCTAACCAAAGTAAATGTCATAATCTACAAAGTAGATAAAGTAGATTATGTCCCAGCAGCGCAACGATTTCCACTAGTGCAGTTTACTCTGTCTTCTTACCCATGAGCACCCCTGCACTTCCCACAGATCTGCTCTGGACTTAGAGGGTGCAAGGGGGAGATGTCCCATTGCACAAGCATAAATCCTTACACTGATGTAATAGTTACCTGGTGCTACATTAGATACAGGGACGCGGGTGGCGCTGTGGGTTAAACCACAGAGCCTTGGGCTTGCCGATCAGAAGGTTGGCGGTTTGAATTCCCGCGACGGGGTGAGCTCCCGTTGCTCGGTCCCTGCTCCTGCCCACCTAGCAGTTCGAAAGCACGTCAAAGTGCAAGTACATAAATAGGTACTGCTCCGGCGGGAAGGTAAACGGTGTTTCCGCACGCCGCTCTGGCTCGCCAGAAGCAGCATAGTCATGCTGGCCACATGACCCGGAAGCTGTACACCGGCTCCCTCGGCCAGTAAAGCGAGATGAGCGCCGCAACCCCAGAGTCGGCCACGACTGGACCTAATGGTCAGGGGTCCCTTTACCTTTACATTGCCAATGGTGCAAATGCAGATGAAATTATGGTCAGAAACCAAAGGCAATGTCCACTCCCCTAGGACTCGGGGTGTGTGTGTTTGCCAGAGGGCATGGCCGCAGATGGTCCAGGGAAGCCGCCATCATCCTGCGCAACCAGGGAGGGGTCGGCAACCCGGTGCCACCCACCTCAGCCGTGCAGCACCTTCCAGGTGCGTTGGCCTTGCACTCTAGGCCAATTGGAGCAGGGACATGCAGGTCATGCCGTACTCACCCCTGCCATATTTAAGATGAAATTATGGTCATAAACCAAGGGCCATTGACTTTCCTTAATGTGGGTAACTGTCAACAATCACTATTATTATTATTTTGACTTTTACACTTACACATTCATAGTTATCCTGTTGGGACTTATGCCTAAGATTAATGCTTAAGTGTCCACTTGCACAGCAGCATATGACTAGCTGTGAGTTGAAATAAGTTTCTTTAAGAACCTAAGAGCCCTGCAGGATCAGGCCAAGTGTCTAGTCCAGCACTCAGTCAACCAGATGCCATTGCAAAGCCCCGAGCAGAACACACATGTGAGACTTTGTAGATTAAATTGTTTTCTACTGATATTGGACAAATAAAGCATTAAATGGAGCATTAAATACATGCACGTCCGTTGGGGGAGGCGAAGATGAAAAAAAGAACTAATTTGGTGTATTTCATGTCCATGTTTATCAAAGGAAAAAAAGCAAGTCATTAAGCCCATTGCTTATTCTTTAAGGTCTGTTTTTTCCTCCCCCCCATCATCTGATAAACAAACAACAACAACCCAAAACAAAACAAAATGCAAATGAAACGCACCTGGCTGTTAGTTTAATGAAATTCTTTCAGAATTGCATTTACAGAATTAACGTGATACAGTTTGTTCACATAAAGCATTTTCTCCATAGTAATTACTGCTGCTTAGGTTTTTCAAATCAGAAGAAATCAAATTACTAACATTTCGGGTTGTATCCAGTGCTGCTGTTCCCCCAGCACAACAGATGTCTGTTTGCACAACAGAACTTTCACCTCCTTTCCCCTGCATCTCCCCCCCCGCCCCCGGAGCAGATTTTGAGGCCGGGCCATAGAAGGAGAAGAGAGGAAATGGAAGTTGTAGTGTGTAAGCAGAATTCTACACACACAGCATTGGATGCTATTCAAAGTTGTAGTCCATTCGATGGTGCCAGTCCATGAGCCATTAGCTCTCAGTCTGCAGCAACTCTACTACAGCCCAGATTGGGTGGGATGCTTCAGGCACCAACACACACACACACACACACACACACGCTCCACAAAGCAGTACATATATGCAGTGGCGTAGCGTGGGTTGTCAGCACCCGGGGCAAGGCAAGTAATTTGCGCCCCCTAACCCATGGATTTGCGCCCCCTAACCCGTGGATTTGTGCCCCCTAACCCTAACCCCCAGATGTTGCGCCCGGTGCGGCCGGGCCCCCCTGCACCCCCATGCTACGCCACTGCATATATGGATCAGCACAGCTGGCTGCTTCTTGGGCTCTCCATAGGATAAAGACTATAGGCTCTTATTGGAAGCATGACTGTTTGGACTGTGAAGATGGCAGATGTAGGACCTTGCAAAGTATTCTTTGCAATAGCTCACTCGGTAGAGCATGACACTCCTAATCTCAGGGTTGTGGGTTTGAGCCTCACACTGCGCAAAAGATTCCTGCATTGCAGGGGGTTGCAGTAGATGGACCTTGTGGTCCTCTCCAACTCTACAATTGTACAATTCTAAACAAAAGGATAGGGATCCGCCTGGATCTACATGTATCACCCAGCCTGCTTTTCTTTTAGCAAGAAGTAGGAATCCCATACTTGGAGTGTTTCCCATTACTCTTCTCAATAATTCCCAAGTTATTTCTAAAACATCTCCATGCTAAAAAGGCCTTGTCTGGTGATCGTCTGCCTGCCATCCAGATGTTTAATGCACAGACTTTCTGTCCAGGAGAAAAAGGTGACAACCTTTATTACAGAGTTCTAGCATTAAATAACCATACTTATTCCATCCATCACCATAATGAGTTGCATTTATCTTTCAAACGGTGGTGGTTTAATTTCCTTTTAGGAGCATTAGGAATAACCAGTTTTGTTTCTCACGGCAATTCAATTAAGAGAAAGAGAATTGTTCTGATTTTTCACTGTTTCTCTTAGTTAAACATCTTCTTGAGCATAATTCCCATTATAGCAACAATTATATACTTGGAATTAGGAATTTTGTCCTCCCTCAAATGGCCTCAAATATTATATAAAAGAAGGCACACATTTATAAAAGAAGTACAACCGTCCCACAGTGCTTGGTGACTAACATTCTCTAAATTTTCCAGTCAATCTCCTCTCCATTGTCCGTATCTCATGCCTTTACATTTCAGTGTTTATTTAGAGACTGGCCTTATGCAAGCTGCACATTTGATGCCTATCCAAAGGTCAAATGAGAAAAGAAGTGAGATACAAAAGTGAAGATCAAGCAAAGAAGCAGCATTCATCCCAACACCAGCTCCATGCATAACTTATCAAGTCTTGATAGTTTATCATTAAAAGCTTTACCACGTGAAAATGATGCAATCAGCCACATGCCACTATTCTCAGATGAGTTAATTATAAAAGAGTACACATCTGACACTAGTTTTCTAATTTTGGTTATGCTTTAACACCAAGGGCCATTTATTACAGCAAATTCCACCAGCCTGGGAAATAATGCAAGCACTGGGCACATCCCCAAAGCTGGCTCCAAGTTTTCTTCAGCCACTTCCAGGGACAACAATGAGGATTCTGCAGTAGTCTCTCAGTTCATGAAGGGACTTTAGGTAAATGTAAAGGTACCCCTGACCGTTAGGTCCAGTCGTAACCGACTCTGGGGTTGCGGCACTCATCTTGCTTTGTTGGCTGAGGGAGCCGGTGTACAGCTTCTGGGCCATGTGCCCAGCATGAGTAAGTCACTTCTGGCGAACCAGAGCAGCGCGCAGAAACACTGTTTACCTTCCCGCTGGAGCAGTACCTATTTATCTACAGTGGTGCCTCGCAAGACGAAATTAATCCATTCCGCGAGTCTCTTCGTCTAGCGTTTTTTTCGTCTTGCGAAGCAAGCCCATTGATGGCTTAGCGGATTAGCACTATTAGCGGCTTTTAGCAGCTTTTAGCGGCTTAGCGGATAAGCAGATAAGCGGCTTAGCGGCTTAGAAAAAGGGGGGGGGGAGGAAAAAACCCCCGCAGGAACTCGCAAGACATTTTCATCTTGCTAAGCAAGCCCATAGGAAATTCGTTTTGCGAAGCACCTCCAAAACGGAAAACCCTTTCGTCTAGCGGGTTTTCCGTCTTGCGAGGCATTCATCTTGCGGGGCACCACTGTACTTGCACTTTGACATGCTTTTGAACTGCTAGATGGGCAGGAGCTGGGACTGAACAATGGGAGCTCACCCCGTCACAGGGATTCGAACTGCCGACCTTCCGATCAGCAAGCCCTAGGCTCTGTGGTTTAGACCACAGCGCCACCCGTGTCCCTGAAAGGACATTAACAGACCCTTTTAACTGAGCTGTCTGAAGCAGCTGCCTAGTGTGTCTGCATGGCACAGTCCTTTAGACACTTTTCCTGTGCTATCCTTCTCTGTTTAAATAGCTCTTATTAACTGTTAGTTTAGCAATTAAGAGTGAAAATATATCCCTGAAGGGTAAAGTATATATTTAATATAAAAGCTGCATTAAAATAAAAGCAGCAAAATGTTTTGTGCCACCTTCACGACTATGAACACGCAAACATGGCTACACAGTGGAATGAATGAGAGATGCAAAGAGCAAACTTTCACTCTAGCACAGATCCCATTCATTACAATGGGGCTTGCACTCTGCCCAGTGGGTTGGGCTTCTTTTTGACTCCTGGGTGAGTTCTCAGCTGTTCTCATATTAGCAGAACAAGTGTCAAAGTGCATATTTTGGGGGCTCTAAATCAACAGCTGCTCCATTCCAGAGGGGACACAAAGGTCAAACTTTCACAACCATCCCAAGGCAGCATTTGAGTAAGAAAAATGCTTTTGACACAGTCGGTCTTTTACTGTGAACATACTTAATGCCACTTTGCTGTTCAGGCTAACTGAGGGATGAGAAAGGATTGGGCCTGAGATGACCACACTTTTCAAACATACAGCTGAGAAACGCATTAGAATGTCATATCCTAACACTTAAAAGGAGTCAGTAGACAAACCAATTTCATTTTAGAGCCGAATATTGTATGGTGGGTTTTCTTAGAAAGACACAGGAATTTGCTATGGGAATTCATTTCTGACTCCCCCTCCCCCTCCCCCACCAGCATTCAGACTCCTCTTCTTTTGAGGGACTTTATCTGTTTGAGAATTCTTTTGGGAGAAAATTTTGTATCACATCAGGGGCAGCTCCCATGAATTTTTAAATTGCTTGTCTAAAATTGCTTGTATTGTTTTTAGCACTTGATTGGGAGCTGCCCAGAGTGGCTGGGGAAACTCAGCCAGATCGGCGGGGTATAAATAATAAATTATTATTATTATATATAAAAGCCAGGAACAAACGGAAATGGTGTCTAGTTAGTGCTTTCTCTTTTGCTTGGTTCCACACTTTGTGCTGTTCCACAGTGGTGTTATAGGTACATAAATTAAATAATCCCTGACTACTTTTCCTCTTTGTGAAGTGGGATATTGTCACAAATTTGCAATGGTGGCACAACAGTCTGACAATGAAAAACTGATGCAATGTTTTTTAACAGTTACTTATAGAAAATTCTGGACATAGTAAATTGCCCTGTTTGGCAGCAGGAGAATTAGGCTGCAATTCTAAGCTTGCTAAGTGGAAATAACTGCCTTTGAAATCAATGGAAAATACTACAGGGTAAATGTGACAAGTTCTGACATGTCAAAACAATTTTATCTCCTCCTCCTTCCTCCATCTCTCAGAAACTTCATAACAAGCCTACATGCTTTTTAGGAGTGCCACCCTCTTGACACTTTAATGTACATTATATTTCTAGGAATAAAACATGCTTCTAATGTGAAGATAAAACATGAACCCTTATCTGTCTCTAGCAGCACAGTGAGTGCAAATCATACGTAAACCAATCTACATCTTATTTATTTAACCAAGAAAATAACTCATGCCAGACAAGTCAAACTGAACAGAATACTCAAGAAATTACAGCCTTAAGTGGCTGTTTCCTGATTTCTCATCGACAAACTGCCCACTAGAGTTATTGTTTTAGTGGAAAGGAAATCATTTACAATTCCACTTGTAAAGATTTTTGTCAAAACCCTCCTTCACTACACAGAAACTATTTGAAGGGATGTGATTATTTGGATTGCGAAGCAGGGTGCAGTTTGCATGACTTGATAACTGTAGCTTGCCATGACGGCATCCTTGAGAGGGGAATGTGCTCATGGCAACTTTGCTCCTCTGCTGTTTATTGCTGTGCTGAGGTAAGGCAAGATTTCACTAAGGGTGTTAGTCTGTTCAAGGCCTCATGGTTAAGCTCACTAGCTGCAAGCTGTGGCCAACCATAGCTCAGCATGGCAGTTAAATGGCCCAGGGAGTAGCAAAGAGACTGTGAGCTCCATTCAAGAAGACTCCATGCTCACATGGTCACATACCCTCCAACATTTATCTGAAGAAAATAGGGACATCCTACCATATCCTCCAACATGAAAACAGGGACATCTGCTCCTTAAGGTGGAATGGAAATGTCAACAGTTATGTCCCCCCTTGCCTCTCACCCCTTTTCAAACACCCTCACTTGTAGAGTGTTCTCTCAGTTGCCTCTCCTCTCCCCTCTCCTTGGGAATCTTATGAGCAGCTGCTGCTGCCGCCCGTGGTCTCTGAGCTGCCTCCTCTGCCCCAAAGAGAGGTGCCTCCTCACACCGCCCTACAGGGGCCTGGAAAGCAACCCCTGGCCAGCCCCAGAGGCACCATTCACCTGCGGAGCTAGTAGCCAGGGCTGCTGCAACAAACAGCTGTGCAAACCTTTGGGACGCAGAGACGCAAGAGGACATCGGAGGAAGAAGGGAAGGGAAGGGGGACAGATGCCAGTGTTGCCCATGGCACCCCAGACCGTCATTCAAGGCACCCCAGCTTGCCACGGAACACTGGTTGAAAGCCACTGACTTAAACACCTAACTGTGCTACATTGTGATGTTAAGTGGTATATAAAAATTTAGTTGGGTGTTGCATCATACAAATGTGAAGGAACAATTGGCTTTTCCATTATTAGAACTATTTTCTCCAGTAGTTTTTTTTAATATGTATCTTAATTTCTTTCGGTCTAAAGCTTATACATGAGCCTGCATGTAATTTCCCTCCTGATTTACTAAATGCAATCCCTTCAATTGCTTTTTGACTTTCTATATTTAGAAAGAGCAGACATGTTTTTATTACCACCTTGAGCAAAATATTGTCCTAATTTTTCAATCACTTAATCCACTGTGTGGATGGCTGCTCCCGGCAATTAAAATCCTCATAGCAGGATTATTCAACCTGGACCAAATATCCAATAAGAGTGGGGGGGGGGGGGGAAGGCTCATTTAATTTCATCCTGCACAGGTTGTACAATGACAGTAAAGGTATTATTATTATTATTATTATTATTATTATTATTATTATTTTAATGTTACTATTGAAACACCATGGCTATGCCAATGGTGCTTACTAGAATTCAAGGTATAAAATCAAAAAAGGGAAAGAAGAAAAATCAAGTGTTTGGGGGATGTTTTTACTGTATATATTTTTCAGCATGGTACTATAGTTACACAAACAAAAACCATGAACGAAGGCCTGGAAAGAACAACCAAGACAGGTACAATCTTCAGGAGAAGAGGACAACTCCAAAATATGGCAGGAGGATCAAGAAGGGCTGTGCCCACTCATATTATTTGGGCGTTGTCACTGCTAAACTAGAAGATGTATGGCAAGCCATTGGTGCAGACAGATGTATTAAAATGTGTTAAGTAGTCAACGGAGGCCCATTCACACTTGCCCTATGTCAGCTTGTACATGCTATCAACACCCAGAGACTGATACTTCCCCTAACTACAATGTGGTGTGTTCCAGATGTTTCTGGAAAAGACACCTTAGCTATCTTTTTTTAAAAAAATAAATCACCATTTTTGACATTGTAATCCTTATGAAAAGGAAGCAGGTTGATTGCTTGTATGAGCTCAGGGCCCGGAGCAAGGTGAAGCACATTTATCTTTTTTGAAGCACATTTCCAAAAAAATTGGGATCCCATCCAATACCATTGTAATAAGCTTGACCTTCTGAGCTGCACATAACATAAAAGAAACTGTAGATCCCAGGCCAGCTCTTGTACTGGGTTAGATCAACAGAGCTTCAGCTTAAGTCATTTCACCTTTGAAGTCAATGAAACAGGTTTGATTCAGACCAGCTGAAGATCTGATTCCAATGTTCAGGAAATGTCTCTGTCTGCTTTGGAAAACTAAATCTAGCATCCAACACCTGCAGCCTTCCAGATGGTAATTATTAAGGATCTCATGGGTGTTTCTCCCCCTGCTTCAAGATTAGTAACATAATAAACTAATAGTTTTCCTTCAGGCCAGTGTGCATATTGTGACTTCTTAGCACATAGACACCTCCTTTAAGTTCAACAACTGTCATGTGTGGTTCATTGTCCATGTTCAGTGGTTAATTGAATATATTGGTTAGTTTTATCAAGACCATAATACTGCACTTTTCATATATGCATGGTGAAATAAAGAAATAGTTGCTTAACTCCCAGCATTAATTTTTATAATGAAATGTTTTTAGAATGTTGGATTATTTGATTGTTTGATTATTTGATTGTTGTTAGCCGCCCTAAGCCCGGCTTCAGCTGGGGAGGGCGGGATATAAATAATAATAATAATAATAATAATAATAATAATAATTATTATTATTATTATTATTATTATTATTATTATCTTGTTTATTTGGTTGCATGTTGATATGGGAATCTCATTTATTTGCTTAGCAGCTGCATATCAATCTTACTAGGTGAAGATATCCTCAGAAACAAGTAGTTCTGAGGTACTGAAATGAAAATAAGGTAGGCACCAGACATACCTCTTTGAGGAGAGAATTCCACCACTTGGGATAACACTGCCAAGAAGGCCATCCACTAAAAACTTTAATGTATGGGTGTGTACTTCTTAACTCTTAAAAAAAAATGAACTAGGTATATGGTTGCATTGCTTAGAAACTGAACTTTTACTTCTCTAGAAAAAGCATGCAAGCTAAACCTCTCTGATTCATCAGCTCAATTATCTCATTATTTTTGTGGATCTGGGCCTTGGATTTTTGGCAACGGATCCTAGCAACCCTGAGCTGTGCAGACCTATTGTACCTGTAAATTCTTGTGTAGCGTCTAGAGCTGTGACATCTGGCATATATCCCCACCCTCTTTTCTGGTTTATACACTCATTCACTCATTTCACTCCTGGCAATGAGTTTTCAACAGGGGACATAGTTTTGACTGAACAAAGGCTGGAGGGCTGGCAACGTTGGCTCCACCTACTGACTCACTCCCACTCATGCTGAGTCTGAGACACAGGCAAAGGACTTTTTAACTCCCTCTCTCATGCTATGAACAGCAAAAGCATGCCTGTAGGACAGGGCCCCCCCAACTGTTTCTGGACTACACCTCCCAATACCCCTGGCCATTGGCCATGTTGGCTGAGACAGATAGAAGTTAGGGCGCCACAATAACTGGAGGCTCACAGGCTCCTCAACCCAGAGGTAGGAAGAGGGTTGGAGAGCCTGGTGCCCTCCAGAAGTTACCTAGGCACCCCCATGTCTGTATCTCTTGCTTTGTATATGGGAAACAGCTGGGGTGCACAAAGGGTGTGGTGATTCTGCTCCTTTCAAAGGCTCTCTTGATGCAAGAGATGGGATTAAAGAGGAACAAGAAGGAGACAGATTAAAACTGCAGAGTTTTGACAAATTAAAAAACAAAGTACGAGACTGGCTTCATTACTATCAAATAAGGGAGGTTTTTAATTTGGACAAGAAAATTGGTTTTCAGGTGGAAAAATCAAAATTGGAAACAGAATTGTTAGATCCTAAAACTAAGAATTTGTCAAGAATGTATAACTTGCTGTTGAAATGGAATACACAGGATGAAACGGTTAAATCTGCTATGATTAAATGGGCACAAGATGTTGGACATAACATTATGATGGCTGACTGGGAACAGTTATGGACCACTGGCATGAAGTTTACAGCATGTAATGCCTTAAGAGAGAATATAATGAAAATGATGTACAGGTGGTACATGACACCAGTCAAGCTTGCAAAACTTTATCATCTGCCCGATAACAAATGTTGGAAATGTAAAGAGATTGAAGGTACATTCTTTCACCTTTGGTGGACGTGCCCAAAGATTAAGGCCTTTTGGGAGATGATCTATAATGAAACGAAAAAGGTATTTAAATATACCTTTCAGAAGAAACCAGAGGCCTTTCTCTTGGGCATGGTCAGCCAATTGGTGCTAAAGGAGGATAGAACTTTCTTTATGTATGCCACAACAACAGCAAGAATTCTTATCGCAAAGTATTGGAAAACACAAGATCTACCCACCCGGGAAGAATGGCAGACGAAGGTGATGGACTATATGGAACTGGCTGAGATGACTGGCAGAATCTGAGACCAAGGAGAAGAGTCGGTGGAAGAAGATTGAAAAAAAATTAAAGTTTATTTACAGAAATATTGTAAAATTAAGGAATGTTAGAAAGATGTTGGAATAGAATTATGTGGTTTTAGCAGAAAAGATATAAAGGATTAAGTAAAAATAATTTGGTGAAAGAAGGGAATGTAAAATTACAATATATTAAGATAAAATATTAAGATAAACTATTAAGATAAAAACAAAGTTGGGAAGGATTTGCTGAAATATCTAATTGAATTAGAATACAAAAATGGGAGGTGTGAGGGGGTCAAGGAAGTAAGTGAATGAAAGCAAGTGATGTAAAAGTTTGATTTGTTCTTTCTTCAATTGTTTGTATTTTTTCTGTTTTTCCTTATTTCTCTTTCTTTTTTTCTTCTTTCTTTTTTTCTTTTTGTAACCTTTAAAATTTGAATAAATATTATTATTATTTTTTTAAAAAAGAGATGGGATTAAAGAGCCTCTGTGCCTCAACTTCAGAAAAAGTGTCAGAGCTACATGAGAGTGTGCAGAGGCAATGCTATTCTGGTGAAGTCAGAAGGGAAGTGTGTGTGTGTGTGTGTGTGTGTGTGTGTGTGTGTTTTATGCAGCCAGACTCCCAGCTGAGGTTTGACTGCAAAATATATAGTGCTTGTTTCACTAATCCCATCCTTTCTTCCTAATCTCCTATCCAAGAGCTGACCAGATTTAGGCTCTTTGTACATACATACCATACATTTGAAGCACATGACTTCCCGCAAGGAATCCTGGGTACTGTAGTTCACTCCTCACAGAGCCCCCTTAAATTACCATTCCCAGAATTCCTTGGGCAAAGTCATGTGCTTTAGATGCACAGCCTGTATGCAACCCCGACACACTCTTTCCTGGAAGTCCCACTGAACTCTGAACAGATGTGCGCAGGAATGCACTGTTAAATTCACTTAGCTTCAGCAAGTTTTGTACACTATATGCCTTTAGGCTATACCCTGGGATACTGCTCCTCATACCAGATTTAGGGATTATAGTGCCAGTTTCATTTATAACAGTTACTAAAAGCCCTGGTATAATATAGCAGAATTTTGTCCTGCTAGGTTAACTTGACCCTATCAGTGGACAAGTTGCAAAGATCCAGGTAGGACAGAAATATTAGCAAGCCAGCTATAAGTTGGGCGTGGCCAAGTCAGTTAGAATCTGCTTACAGCAGGCATCCCCAAACTCGGCCCTCCAGATGTTTTGGGACTACAACTCCCATGATCCCTAGCTAACAGGACCAGTGGTCAGGGATGATGGGAATTGTAGTCCCAAAACATCTGGAGGGCCGAGTTTGCCTATGCCTGGCTTATAGTAATTGAGGTGCCACACAGTAACCAAACCCAATTTTGTAATTAGGGCTGGGTGATAGATATATCATCCCAAACTGGTCCGTACCATGATATCGGTTTCATAATTTCTGACCTGGTAATATGTTCAGAATCATGATGTGTGTGTGAGTGTGTGTGCTATGCAAAAAATAATGATGCAGGGAAAACTGTGAAGCCAGCCAATGCCTGTACATAAAAGGTAAAGGGACCCCTGACCATTAGGTCCAGTCATGACCAACTCTGGGGTTGTGGCGCTCATCTCGCTTTATTGGCCAAGGGAGCCTGTGTACAGCTTCCGGGTCATGTGGCCAGCATGACTAAGCTGCTTCTGGTGAACCAGAGCAGCACACAGAAATGCCGTTTACCTTCCTGCTGGAGTGGTGTCTATTTATCCACTTGCACTTTGACATGCTTAGGAACTGCTAGGTTGGCAGGAGCAGGGACCGAGCAACGGGAGCTCACCCCATCACGGGGATTCGAACCGCCGACCTTCTGATCAGCAAGTCCTAGGCTCTGTGGTTTAACCCACAGCACCACCCGCATCCCATGCCTGTACAGAGCTCCATCCTTATTCCAGACACTGTGATATATCAGCATATTTTGGTGTTTAGCTGGTGATATATCACAGTGCTGAAAACCATATATCTGCCAGACCTAGTTGTCATACCACTGAGATTTGGAATGTGTGCAATTAGATAACAAACTGGCATTTTTAATATAAGAGAGCAACCAAAGTGAAGAAAAACACATTTCTCTAATTTTCAGCGTTATATACACTTTTTATGTAAGGAAGTGGGTTAGTGCATCCTCTGACTCTTGTTCTCAATGAACCTAATAAACTGGGAACCCTCTGCTTAAATGTCTCTTATGAGTAACAAGAGATACTGAGAACAGGCAAATTTTTGCTGGATATTTGTGGACATCTAAACATGCTGTTGCACATGAGTCGTATAATTGCTCATAATGTAAACAATTATACTCAAATTCTAGTTTGCAAGAGGATTGCGCCAGAACAGGCCAAGATGGGTTGCTTGTCAGTCACTGGTGAAACAACTTGTATTCATGCTAGTCATTACCAGCGGCTGACTCACCATAGTAGATTTGAAATCCCCTAAGGATAGTAATTCTGGAAAGAACAGTCACTTCCTATCCAATAGAGTAGCAGACATATTTTATGTTATCATTTTAATTGTCATAGATCCTGAGGGGTGGAGGGAAACATTCATGAACTAATAGCGATATATACAGTTATTTAGACCTGTACGAAACAGCTACAAAGAACCCAGGGTCAAAGCAGGTGAGTCATTAAATGTGTGGGTTGCATTTAAATATTGCTTTGTCTTGTCCCCTAATTTTATTTCCTTTTAAAAACAGCAGTGGAGGGGAAGGAAGATGATCAGCATTTGACCATGAAATGCGCGGGGGGGGGGGGATTTAACACTTCCCCACCTACGCTGTGCTTCCGATGAAAATCACCCACCCCACCCTCCCAACTGTAAAAGAAATATGGCAATGGGTAACTCTGAAACAAGATTATGAAGGAACAAGGGTCCGGGAGCTTGAAACTACATGGCTGAACTTCTGAAAAAAAAAGAAATTATTATATGTCTGCTGTGAATGGATGTACCAGTGGAAAGGTGCAAATGAAGCATTAAACATAAATTTTAAAAAGCTCTGATAACACACTACCCTGGTGAGAGGGCTTCTCTATTACATGCAAAATCCTAACAATCGGATCTCCTATGAAAGATTTATCACGACAAAAAATAATTATGTGAGGGACGTGTTGCAGCCGCTTTCTGGTTGTGCTTCAAGAGTCCATTCAGGAGATGCATAAACACCTTAACTATTTAGAATTTTCTGAGACGCTCCAAGGGGTGTGGTGGTATCTTATTTTTAGGGAAGGATGTTGACTTGAATAGCAATCCCAGCCATGTCTGCTTAGAAGCAAGTCCCATTGAATTCAGTGGGGTTTACTCCCAGTTAAGAAGGCTTCGGATTGCAGCTTTAGCCATTATTAGAGGGAAGTGAAAGACCTCTATTCAAGAGCAATCACTGGAGGATTTGCACATCTTTAATGGAGAACAAGCTTTTTCATAGCAGAAGTTGGAAATAAGGAATGCTATGACATAAGGCGGGACGCAGGTGGCGCTGTGGGTTAAAGCCTCAGCGCCTAGGGCTTGCCGATCGAAAGGTCGGCGGTTCGAATCCCTGCAGCGGGGTGCGCTCCCGCTGCTCAGTCCCAGCGCCTGCCAACCTAGCAGTTCGAAAGCACCTCCGGGTGCAAGTAGATAAATAGGGACCGCTTACCAGCGGGAAGGTAAACGGCGTTTCCGTGTGTGGCTCTGGCTCTGGCTCTGGCTCTGGCCAGAGCCGCTTCGTCACGCTGGCCACGTGACCCGGAAGTGTCTCCGGACAGCGCTGGCCCCTGGCCTCTTAAGTGAGATGGGCGCACAACCCCAGAGTCTGTCAAGACTGGCCCGTACGGGCAGGGGTACCTTTACCTTTACCTATGACATAAGGCACTATTTAAGGGCTAGTGACAATTGTTCAGGATATGTCACAAGCTGAGAGTGACTGCCTGGCCCTATGTGCATTCATTCAGAAATAACTCCTTATGCATTGGCTGGGCCTTACACTCAAGTAAGAGTGTATAGGTCTGCAGCCTAAATTTAGGCTTTGGGTATACACGAGAGTCTGTAGAACTCGGCCAGAGGCCAACTTCTCAAAACACTTTGTCACTGCAGGCTGCACTTGTGTTTCAAACATTCATTTCAACAAGACTTGCACCAGAGAATTCCCCACAGCACTGTGGGAAAGGTATCTACAATCTCAAGATGTCATGCACTTGGGCCTCTTGGGTGCTCAAGTGGAAGAAATGAAACGCAAATCCAAAACAAAGGGCTCCAAAGGCATCCTTGCTTGTTTCTAACTATTGAATTTCAACAATGCTCAGGAGTTGCCGTATTATGTGGCCAGGATTTAGAACACCAGAAGTATAAAGGGCTGCCCTTAAGAGTTTCTATTACTGCTGCGTACATTTGAGAAAGTTACAGTTTCGTTCTCTATAATTAGTCTTCCAGGCCCAGGCACTGTTGAAAATACTACAGTTTAAGAACAATTGCTTTCTTAGTCCACATGTAACTTACAGGCAAAATAACCACCCAAGAGCAACATAAAAATAGTTTTGGCAAATATGTAATGGGCTCATGAGAAAAATTACACTTACACTTATTTGTGGAAAAACAATGTGGGAAATCTGTACTTTTAGAAAAGCGAGGCGGGGGGGGGGGGAAAGAAGAGTGGTGTTTAGGGACATTGAGGCAAGAACACAAAACGAGTAGTATTAGGTCGGGATGGTGTTAAAGAAAACATTCCTCAGCTAAAGATGACATTTAAAGCAATCATTTGAAGGAAACTCTCGCTGGGTATAATTAAGCAACTCTGCACCATCTAGATTGTGAAAGGTAACTATAATAATTATATTTCTACTGCTCCTAACCATTCATTTTGGACTGGCGCAACATGGCTTTATTTTTCCCCATAACCCATTTCACCTTCCACATCTATTAAAAAATACCATGTTTATGGGTCTTTGGAGTGCTTGCAAGGAAATCCAAAGGTCTGATTTTGCTGCTGAATGGCTTTAGAGTTTCAGCTCAGAGGAGGTGAGGCTCACTTGTGCATGGTATTGCATGCATGAGCACAGCTCTTGGGTTGGGGGGTGGACATGAATTGGGCTTGCATTAGATGTGCACTGACACACGGTTGATGTACACAGGCAGAAATACATGGTGGAGGAACCAGATGTTACTGCACACTTAAGCTATGACAGAAAGCAACAGCCCCCTGTCTCTTCATACTCTCCCCACTGTTGCATATAATGACTCCGAATGTATGGCATGATGTGATAGATATCACAGAGTTGGAGAGGGCCTTGAGGACCAAGTTAGAGCATTCTCAAAAGATGGATGATCGGCCTTTGTTTCAATACTTCTGGTGAGCCGCTTCCTAGGTAATTTATTTCATTGTAGAACTGCACTAACTACTAAAGTGCTACCTTGGGTTACATACGCTTCAGGTTACATACACTTCAGGTTACAGACTCTGCTAACCCAGAAATAGTGCTTTAGGTTAAGAACTTTGCTTCAGGATGAGAACAGAAATCGTGCTCCAGCGGCGTGGCGGCAGCAGGAGGCCCCATTAGCTAAAGTGGTACCTCAGGTTAAGAACGGTTTCAGGTTAAGAATGGACCTCCGGACCGAATTAAGTACTTAACCCGAGGTACCACTGTAAATGTTTCTCCTAACCTTCAACAGAAATCTATCCTCTTGTACCTTAAGACCATTAGCCTTGTCCCCTTTTCCAGTATCACAGGACAAGAATTTACATTTTCTGAAGCAACCACTGATTATGTTCTTTGCATCCAAAATGCCAGTAACCTCACACACATTAGCTGGTAAAGTATTCCCTAGAGCAATACTTCCAAATTAGTGTCACGAGGGAAACTAGCATCTCAAAACCTGTTTTTGGGTGTCCATCATTTAGTTTGGCTGTTGCCAGGTTCACCCTTCCTGCTATTTGGCTTTTGTTTGTTTAAAGTTGGCTATATTACAAGTTGGTCGTTCTAGCTTGTATAAATTTTGTTAATTGTATTTCTGCTTTATCAAGGCTTAGATCACATGGCTGTTATCTTAATCATATGGTATGCTGTGTACATTTAGTAGAAGAACAGGAAATAAATAAGGAAGTATCACTATCATCTCCAACAGCAGCTGGTAATACGCATCTGGAAGCTTAAGGGTGACAATGGAGGCGATCATCATCCCATGTTCTTCGTTCCAGCATTCAGAGGTACAATGCCTATGAATATTGTAGGGTCTCAGGCTCACCTTTCTAAGTTGTCAGTTGACAAGAAAAAAAATAGCCTGGCCTGCTCTTAAGCCTTTAACTTGGGCCCCTGTATCTTCACAGCATGAGCCCAAAAGGGACACACTTCAGGCCTTTATCTGACCTCCTGATCCTACCTCCTCCCCACTCTGCACCCCTCATCAACACAGCTCTGTGCCTAGAGTGCTTTACCCTACCTGGAAAGGGTCTTGATCTGTGTTAATGCTTATTGCTTGCCTGAATGGAGGCTAGAGGGTGAGTGGGTATACACACGTGTATAGAAACCTCTGCTATTGCATGACTGGAATATAGCTCATTTCATAAAGGTAGCCTTCAAACCATTGCTCCTCCCACTTTAGCTTCTGGCCATGCCCATTTTTATATCAGGTTAAAACCAGCACTAGCATGAAGCCACTAGAAGGTTGTCCATGAGGGCTCCACAGCCACGCTTTCACCTTGATTTCGTGTGAAGCTGATCACAGAATGGGGTTAATAAATATGAACATTTGATGACGTCTGGACGTTATGCTGCTGTTAAAGGCAAAGTTTCAAGGACTATTTCAAAGCTGTCTATATCAACCATAAAGTGATATGAAAGTGTATGAAACAAGTGTGTATCTGGCATCAAATGTTCAACACTTTATTTACAACCCAATTTTGAATGTGAGATAGAAGGGGAGGAGATATTCCAGAACTATTGAAAAAGGTTTTTGAAAATGCGGAGTAAAAGGAAGGCACTCCATGGCATTTGTGTTTCAGAATCTCTCAAATGGTGACAGCCTCTGAATATATATGATGTTTATATAAGAACAAAGTCAAAACCCTTTTTCAAAACATTTTACTTACATATGCAAAAATAGTGCCGCCTAACTGTCTGGTGGTTGACCAAAATAAACAATTTGCCCTAATAAAACTGAAGTCCTGCACATCTCTTTAACAATCTGCAAATAAATCTTTCATAGGTGAGGTTAGAGGTTTCTCATAAAGAGCCACTGATTCATAACTACCACCGCACCATTCCCTTAAAAAAAAAAAAGGAAAAAAGAAGACCTCTCCTTTTACCTCTTGCTGCCAGGATCTCAGTAGTTTTCTGACCTAGAGCTTTTTCTAGCCACTCGCTGTAGCTTGCAGAGGACTTCGTTGATAATAGCTGCTTTGCTATGCAATATAGCAACATCAGCCAATCAGAGGTGATTAATGGAATGTGGACCTCACCAAATTTACGGCCAGCAGCTGCCACTTAGTCTCTGGGACCAGGAAATGGTAGTTCTTAGAAAGTCCATAGCTCAGTGGTACGGCACAAGAGCTTAATCCCAAATTCAATCTCCAGTTGAAAAAGATTTCAGGCAACACAGCATGAAAATACTGTTCGGTGCAATCTCAGTCAAATGGAGTAATGCCAAACCAGATGGACAATGGCCTGACTCAGTTAAAGGCAGCTTCATCTGGCTTCTGCTAGCAGTTGCCTACCCACTTCAGTTCCCTAGGGAAACCTTCTTACCCTTACATGTTGTTGTTGTTGTTGTTTAGTCGTTTAGTCGTGTCCGACCCTTCGTGACCCCATAGACCAGAGCACGCCAGGCACTTCTGTCTTCCACTGCCTCCCGCAGTTTGGTCAGACTCATGCTGGTAGCTTCGAGAACACTATCCAACCATCTCATCCTCTGTCGTCCCCTTCTCCTTGTGCCCTCCATCTTTCCCAACATCAGGGTCTATTCCAGGGAGTCTTCTCTTCTCATGAGGTGGCCAAAGTATTGGAGTCTCAGCTTCATGATCTGTCCTTCCTGTGAGCACTCAGGGCTGATTTCCTTAAGAATGGATAGGTTGGATCTTCTTGCAGTCCATGGGACTCTCAAGAGTCTCCTCCAGCACCATAATTCAAAAGCATCAATTCTTCGGCGATCAGCCTTCTTTATGTTCCAGCTCTCACTTCCATACATCACTACTGGGAAAACCATAGCTTTAACTATACGGACCTTTGTTACATAGCCTGACTGAAAACAAAAGAACCTCAAAAAGCTTGCCTCTGTGGTCACCTGGACATGAACATTCCTTGCCATGGAGAATGAATGAAGTGAATGTATACCTTCCCATTTGATTTGTACCTTTCTGCTTACCTGATGGGAAAATATGGCTTGTATGGTTTGAAGCCTGTGCTTAAGCCAGCTATTAAGTACTACTTTTCAAGGATACTAACATTTATTGCACACTCACGCAGTGCTAATGGTCTATTAAATACATATTTACTAGGAATTAAAAACTAATTTGTCCTCGTTAGCTTTTCAAGAACGCAAACAGTATTGAAGGTGCCTAATGTGTTCACAAATTAACCAAGACTGACAGGGCAATCCTATACTTAAGTAATTCCCTCTGAGACACTATGGGATTTTTCAGAAGCCTCATTACACTAGCAGAATACCCAAGCCATGACAAGTATGCTGGTGGCACTCCACCGATATGCTGGTGGAAGATGTTCTGCTGGTGTAGCTGTTCCACTGGCATATCTTGACAGGCAGAACAGCCAGAGAAGGCTTGAGTCATGGGCATGATGAGGAGAGGAGAACCCATAAGCCATACTCATATTCTGTGCTTCCCCATATCACATTTCTGCTCATTTTGATAGTGGACCTGGTGCAAGGAATCTCATTTCCATTGGTTGCAATGGGAGGGGGGAAATTAGAAAATAGCTGCCCCTGTCATTATGACCACCCTGTCCATTTGATCACAACAAAGCATAGGATATAGTGTAGCTTAGCACCCAATCACAGCACTCCACCACAAGCCTATAAACCCCACGTAGGAAGTTGAAAACTCTAATGATAAGGCATTGGTGCAGGACGCAGACTCTGGCACACCTAAAGAGCTCTGAATGGGGGAAGAACAATGAAGAATAGGTGCTCTGCATAAAAAGAGAGCAGTTTTGTCTGATGAACTATATTTGTATAAATGAACTATATGAATGACCAGAATGAATGGATGCATGAGAAGAAACCACATTAATTAACAGAGCTGTGTGCAAAACAAAAATGTAAATGTAGTTGTTAATTAAAATGTAAGTTAAATCTAATTAACTGGTCATGATGGTGATGCTGCTGGTGAACAGTCCAAGTCCATATTCACCAAGGGCAAAGGGTCTCACGTCTCTGAAGATTCAAAAACACTTCCGTGTTAATTCCTAGGGAAAACACTGTCTTGGAATGTATAATAGTGACTGAGCAGGGGAAAGCTACTGACTAATTCTTGGAAGCCTCTGTAGAGTCATAGTCCTGGTGTATTGAAAAACAAGATTCCTGGCTTCCATAAGAGACTCTGAACCATCCCAAATAATGGGACCAAATTCACCAAATGGTCAGTTCCCATGATCTGTGTATAAATGATTGATGGTCTGTAATAACGTCCTGCAGGGCCAGCCCAAGGCATGTTTGCTGAGGCAAAGGACAGGATAGTGCACACACTCCATCCATGTACCGAAGATAACTGAGCGGGCAGCTGACTCTTGCTTCAGCAATGGGATACCATCCTCAACTGCATCCTGTGAAGCAGTTTTGGTTTAGGGGGCTGAGTGGCTAAGGCGATCTGGAGGAACAGCCTAGTGTCTGTTATGTTAAGCAGTTGCTTCACTCTGCCTACTGGTAGGACCTGATGTCCTCCCAAATGAAGAAGTTTATTATTATTATTATTATTATTATTATTATTATTATTATTATAATATAAAAAACAACATTTTTCTTTGCCTTCCTGAATTTGATCTGGGTATGTGCCCATGGAACGCTCTATGCAACAGGTTCACATCTGATCTCGAAGGGATCTCTTCTAACAGCTGGTATGTGTTTCATCTCTCTGACATAGCAGATTGGGGCATCATGGATATATTCACAAGCAAACAGCAGCCAAATGACACCGTAACTGTGTCACTGTGACACAGTTTGAAATAGTAATTCACTGTTAAAACCAACGTTCAAAACGCATTTCATAACCCAATAAAAAGAGCACTTTTATGAACATTTATGAAGGAAGTACTGACGGGTAACTTTAAGACTGTCAGGCTCAAACAAGAGATTACAAGTGCACAATAATTTGCAGTTTCAGAGTCTGCTTCTGAATTCTTCCACCTACTGCAGGAATTCATTCATCCCATATGTAGGTAGGAAGATTAAAAAAAAATACATAAACTTATTTTGTAATCAAAATAACACCAAGAGCAGTTCCTTTAAAAACAAAAACCAAAAACCACTGAGAATCTTGAAAATTATTGATGAGCCATGAGATTTCACTGTTCATTTTAAAGGCGTAGCATAACAAAGGGGGACGATAAATTTTGGGTTTTAGTCCTTAGGGGTTTTTTTGTCCAGTATATAAAAATGTCTTCTTTATCTGCGGACATTACAAAAACATATAGAATAATAAATGATTTACTCCATAAAGATTAATGGGATTTCACTGTTGGCTGAGACCTGAAGCCACCAATGCAGAAACTGTTCCCACACCCAATACAGTAATTTGCAAGGGGAAAGTGGCAAGTGGAAGAGAAGGCTTAACCCATTCTGTAGCCGTTGATTTTCCTCTGGCAATGCCCAGCTTCTCCAAGGCCATTCCTACACCTTTCAACACACCCACATAAACACAGTCCTCTGCCAAGCTGACTTCTGTTCTAGTTGAGGGAGGAATTGGCAGGTAGAAGGGGGTTTGTAACCCGTTCTTCCATCTACTCTCTGGCACACATCTTGATTTTTTTGAAGATTCGAGCTTTGTTGCACCATACCCAAATGCTATATTGTCTTTTCTAGTTGTGGATATCACCTCCATTGCATCACTCACCATTGTTTAGTCTGTTCATCGGTGAGCAATGAGATGTGGTTTTCCACTATGGCACGACGCCAACGATTTTGTTCTGCGCTGTCATAGGCTGGAAATGCCCCCAGCAGAGGTGAGTTAAACCGTGCCTTAGACCCCAATTATTTCAGAGCAGGACAGAACGCCTCGATGCAGCCGGATCATGCTCCATCTGCTCCTAATCTATGGGGATAGGGCATTTATTTCAAGGAGGTGCAGATGCCCAGAAAGCGACCACAAGAATAAAGCTGTGTTTCAGTTCCTTCCTTTCCTTGTAATAATAATAATTTATTAATTATACCCCGCCCATCTGGCTGGGCCTCCCCAGCCACTCTGGGCGGCTTCCATAAAAACCAAAAATACAGTAAAATCACACGTTAAAAACTTCCCTGAACAGGGCTGCCTTAAGATGTCTTCTGAATGTCAGGTAGTTGTTTATCGCTTTGACATCTGCTGGAAGGGCGTTCCACAGGGCGGGCGCCACTACCGAGAAGGCCCTCCGCCTGGTTCCCTGTAGCTTTGCTTCTCGCAATGAGGGAACTGCCAGAAGGCCCTCGGCGCTGGACCTCAGCGTCCGGGCAGAATGATGGGGGTGGAGACGCTCCTTCAGGTATACTGGACCGAAGCCGTTTAGGGCTTTAAAGGTCAGCACCAACACTTTGGATTGTGCTCGGAAACGTACTGGGAGACAATGTAGGTCTTTCAAGACCGGTGTTATATGGTCTCGGCGGCCGCCCCCAGTCACCAGTCTAGCTGCCGCATTCTGGATTAGTTGTAGTTTCCGAGTCACCTTCAAAGGTAGCCCCACGTAGAGTGCATTGCAGTAGTCCAAGCGGGAGATAACCAGAGCATGCACCACTCTGGCGAGACAGTCCACAGGCAGATAGGGTCTCAGCCTACGTACCAGATGGAGCTGGTAAACAGCTGCCCTGGACACAGATTTGACCTGTGCCTCCATGGACAGCTGTGAGTCCAAAATGACTCCCAGGCTGCGCACCTGGTCCTTCAGGGGCACAGTTACCCCATTCAGGACCAGGGAATCCTCCACACCTGCCCGCCTCCTGTCCCCCCAAAACAGTACTTCTGTCTTGTCAGGATTCAACCTCAATCTGTTAGCTGCCATCCATCCTCCAACCGCCTCCAGACACTCACACAGGACCTTCACCGCCTTCACTGGTTCTGATTTGAAAGAGAGGTAGAGCTGGGTATCATCCGCATATTGATGAACACCCAGCCCAAACCTCCTGATGATCTCTCTCAGCGGCTGCATGTAAATGTTGAAAAGCATGGGGGAGAGGACAGAACCCTGAGGCACCCCACAAGTGAGAGCCCGGGGGTCTGAACACTCATCCCCCCCCACCACTTTCCGAACACGGCCCAGGAGGAAGGAGCGGAACCACTGTATGACAGTGCCCCCAGCTCCCAGCCCCTCAAGATGGTCCAGAAGGATGTTATGGTCGATGGTATCAAACGCCGCTGAGAGATCCAGCAGAACTAGGAAACAGCTCTCACCTTTGTCCCTAGCCCGCCGGAGATCATCAACCAGTGTGACCAAGGCAGTTTCAGTCCCATGATGAGGCCTGAATCCCGACTGGAAGGGATCCAAATGGTCCGCTTCTTCCAGGCGTGCCTGGAGTTGTTCGGCAACCGCTCACTCAATCACCTTGCCCAAGAATGGAAGATTTGAGACTGGGCGATAGTTGGTCATCGTGGCCACATCTAAAGATGGTTTTTTAAGAAGCGGTTTAATAATAGGAGCAGCTGTTGTAGCTTCTCGCTAGGAATGATGTTCTTTGCCCCAATCACTTGGCTGCAGCAATGGTTGAAGGTAATAATGATGATGATAATTATTATTAAGCATCTAAGTAATTACACACTGTACACAGCAGCAAAAAAAATAATAGTTGTATGTTAACTGTTTAAGTGAAGTTTTAAAAGAAATGAAAGCAGGGAAATTATTCAAGAAAGAGAACTGTCAATACTGAAAGGAAAAAAAGTGTGTAAATTAATCTGCAAACAAGTATTATAGAGGGAAAGCATAATCTAACATTTTTTTTTTAAAGTTGCCTCTTTAAAAAACAACAATGGAGGATGAGCAAGAGAAGCCTGAATTTCTATCAGGTCATGAATTCAATAGTTATAATACAGCCAAAGAAAAAGAGCAATGGTGAGATAATGAGAGAAACAATTTGTTGGAAAGTTGAAAAATGTATGCCTTTTCAGCCAAATTTCTAAGAGGAACAGGAAGTCCTAAATATTATTAGTTTATTAATAACCTTGTTTCCTTCTGTAAGTGTCTGATGACTTCTGTTTCAGTGTATCTGAAGAAGTGTGCATGCACACAAAAGCTTATACCTAAAATTCAGTTGGTCTCTAAGATGCTACTTTTTAATTTTTAAATTCTTTTAGAAGGATTCTTTTAAAGACTTTTAGATCATATAACTTTTTTGATTCTTTTAAGGCAGTTCTTAGGTTTTTAAGAAGAGTCTTTTTAACTATCTTTTTAAAGAATTGTTTTAATTTATTTTGACTAAGGCAGACCAACAGGGCTACCTACTTGAATCGTGCTTCCTTCTGTCTTCACTGTGCATTTTGCTTCTTATCAATGTTCCAATATGCCTTGAAAAGGAAGGTGAAAAGTGAGTTAGCCCCACATGAGACGCTTGGTAAATGTGTGCTCAGGCAGCATTGCGCCATAGTAAAGAATGAAAAATGTTTCATAATCACAACAATTTCATTTGTTTTGTTATAATTAAAGTCCGGTACATTTCTCTGTGTAGTTTTGCACAACTCTGTTAATGAACTACTTGAATACAGTACACTCTATTTCTCAGTCCTGGACCTTCAACTGATAAATACACATGATCAGGCAAAAGGTGACTTCTTCCAGAACATAAAATTCTATACAGTGATGAGAAGGAACACTGAACCATTCTTCTCATGTTCAGAAGCTGAAAGATATTAATTCCTATTATGTTCACCCCAGGAAGCATAGCACCAAGACTGGGCTAAAATTAAATATTTTCTACCAGAACATGACAAAACTGTATCTGACAAGTTGAACTCTGGAGGGAGTTTTCGGATAATTCAGCGAGAGCATGTGGGTGCATGGAATTCTCTGCTCATTCCTTTACTGAATGCTCAAATATTCCCTCGCCCCCCAAAAAAAAACAATTCACCAGATTTTCTCATATTTCCTCTTTGCCTGAGGACCAAATTACACATGATGTTCAGTAGCATGAAATTTCCCCTTCTGGGACTTTATCCCTCCTGCCACTCCAGCCCAATCCAGTTGTAGAAGGGATTCTTAGCCCTTTGATAGTTTTCCTAAAGAAAATTTGCCTCATCTCAACATGCTCCCCAGCCCCACCAGAGTAAAACACACATTTCTCCTCTGCAGAGGAGCTTCATGGGTTTGTTTGCTTGTTTTTAGAGGGAAAGTCCTGGAGCGGTAAAGGTTAAAATCCCTTCCCCATATTGGTTTTTCACTCTAAATTGCACTCTTCACAGCTGCATTTGGTTGTCGTTGTTTTTTAAAGAAAGCATCCTACAATTAATACTCATCCCCAACTTCTCCTGATTTTAGCTGATTTATGGCCTTGCACGAACAATAATTTGACGCCATCGCAAAAGGTATGGGGGCCAGGCCCCCTCTGCTCCACTTGTAATTTGAGCACTGGAGCACATGCAGAAAGATCGTGTGTCAGTCCCCAGCCAGGTACACGGGATGGCCTTGATATACTCAGAGCAGGTAATTGTGGCTTCAGAGACATCAGGGATGTGACACAGTATAGGGCCATTTGTTTTGCTCTTGTTTTTTGTTTGGCTTTAAACAAATCTGCTCAACTGGCCAGAGCATGGGGTCGATATTAAGAGGAAGAAGTAGGAGGTATCTCTCTCTCTCTCTCTCTCTCTCTCTCTCTCTCTCTCTCTCTATTATCTATCTATCTATCTATCTATCTATCTATCTATCTATCTATCATCTATCTATCTATCTATCTATCTATCATCTATCATCTATCATCTATCATCTATCATCTATCATCTATCTATCTATCTATCTATCATCCATCATCTATCATCTATCTATCTATCATGTTTTTCTCCAGCTTTTCTCCAGATAATACAGGGCACCCGCCACCTTTATGAAACTGTGACACACAGTGATGCTGTGAGTTGGTTGGGCTGAGAGACAGCAAGTGGCCCATGACTTCACAGTGAGTTTCATGGCTGAGCAGAGATGTTGAGCAACATCTCCCCGGCCTGAGTGGAACACTCTATCAACCATGCCATACCTGCTCTTGGTCAAGGAGGAGGTAGGAGATAGGAGAGATCAAGACAACACAGGAACAGAAAAGCCAGAAAGTAGAAGAAGGGGCAAAAAACAGGGGTGGGGGAAGGGATAAATGCTGCAATAGGATAATGGCAGGTGGGAAAAACAAGGCACATGCGTAGAGTGTAGGGACCTATTTTGTTTAGAGCAAAGGGATCTCAAGCAGCTGGAGTGTTTTATCTGCCTTTGGGCATTTGAGACCTTACAATTCATGTTTCCATGCTGTTCTTGGCAGTCCTAAAGGAATGGCAATTCTTCAGTGTAAATTCTTCACTGTAAATTAAATAATAATAATAACAATATTGTCACAAAATATACAGTCAGAAACTGGTGCTTTAAGAAAAGACAGCTAGCAAAATGGAGTTTACCAGAAACATGACTCTTCTTTTCAAAGATATGTATTTGTTCCACAAACTAGAAAACAGGGAATAAAATCTTCACATAACTGTGATCTAGTTGGTGTGTTTCATTATGGGGGAAGCACTACTGGAAAAGTTAATACAAAATGTGGAATAAGGTCACTTTTAAAGACAAAGATTTGACAACTCAGCCATAAAATCTGAATAAGTCACCTAATTCTGGGCATAAGTTACAGACAGTGCTTTATGATTTCAAGAATTGTTTTATTCTTGGAAGCAAATTCTTTTAGCTAAAGGGTAGTTGAGCAGCCATGTAAAATTGCACACATGTACATACACTTAAAGCAAGCACAATTCATTTCATAGTGTCTTTTTACATGGATTTATTGATTTGGATTTATTTTACTCTTTCTAAATTAGTATTAGTTGAATTTAATAACCTGACTTTGGTCCTCCCAAATTGCAGAATAATGAATAAATTAAAGAGCAAAAGCAGTAAAAAGCTGGTGTTTGCAAATTATTCAAATAGCGCACTGCACTAATAAATGATACTGGAGTTTATTTTTTTTACCCACTACACGGGCAGAATGGACCCATTGCGAATATTTGCTATGGAACAGCTCTTGTTATATGTCCTATAAATCATTTCTGCTTCAAGAATATGTAAAAATATTAGAAACAAGTCTGTTTAGGGAAATGAAGTAATGGAAGTCAATGCAGGAGGTCAGAAGAGAGATAATCCAGAGAGTATGGGGAAATCCTCAGAGACCACTCTGTGCATCTGTTAGAGATGCATACAGGTCTATAGATCCTCCCTCCCCAGTCCTTGTACTGTTCTCGGAATACTCAGAATATGTTTGCACCAGCTGTTTTTCATATAAAGAGACCAAAGGGTCATCGGGGGAAATACACATACAAAGGATATTAAGGGGGTAATGCAATGTACAGTAGAAGTGTTTGTATGCTAATCTTAGGAGCCTCTATGGCAAGCTGGGCATAAAGTGAGTACTTGGTGCTGCAGAACAAGAGACAAAGATGTAATGGGTGTGTTAGAAATATGATGGAATGGACAAAATAAGTGGGATATGATTATATGTAGATACAAAGTCTGTAGAAGGATAGGGAAGGGTGTATTGGAGGGGAGTTTCAAATGTCAAAGGAGTGCATACAGTCCAATAAACCAGATAAATTGAGAAGAACAAATTCTTCAGCAGAACTGTGGTGTTCTGAAAAAGGGAACTGGTCTGAAAAAGAGAACTGGGAATGCACTACTATTCTCCTGATGTTGAGGAGGAGGAGGAGGAGGAGGAGTTTGGATTTGATATCCTGTTTTATCACTACCCTAAGGCATCTCAAAGCGGCTAACAATCTCCTTCCCCTTCCTCCCCCACAACAAACACTCTGTGAGGTGAGTGAGGCTGAGAGACTTCAAAGAAGTGTGACTAGCCCAAGGTCACCCAGCAGCTGCATGTGGAGGAGCGGAGACGTGAACCCAGTTCACCAGATTACAAGTCCACCGCTCTTAACCACTACACCACACTGGCTCTCAGTGAGAGCAAGTTGCAAATGGGGGGGGGGGGAGATCAGGGAGGAAAGCCAAAGGAGAAAGTATTGCATTAGTGGGTGACATAAACTATCCTCAAAGGCCTGTGCCTTTGAAAGTTTGGCCACCGAACCAACTAGAGGGGAAGTGACTCTGGACTTAGTCCCAGAACCTGACAAGAGATCCAGATATTGTTGAACTGGCGCCATCAAATTCAGCATATTTCTAAGTGAAAGGAAGCCAATGGCCCAGGAAGCCAATGAAGAGCCATATTTAATTTCAAAAGAAGTAACTTTTTTTTAAAGGGGGGGTGGAGCGGGAGAAGAGGATTAATTAAAAGGAAGTTGAAAGGGAGAGTCAACAGCGTCAAATCTCCCTGGGAAGCTTAGAGGTTCAAACCACAATAATAGATGCCCAGCTAGAATGTACACCACAGATTAGGAAAAGCATGAACAGGATCAAGAGGAGGCCAGCATGGTAAGCAAGCAGAGTCAAGTCAGTTATAAAAGACAAAAGGGCTGCCTTTAAAGAATAAAAATATTGCCCAGATGAGGGTAAAAATAAAAAAGAAGTACAGACTCTGGTAGAGCAATGTAAATTTTAGTGATGGAAAAATTACTTGAGGAGGTGCTTGCAACTTTTGAGCCCCTAGTTTGAGGTGAACACACACACACAAAGCAAAGTCTCAAATTGAGGCCTGCAACTCACTGCCATCACTCTCTGCTACTCCTTCTGCAAGAAAAATGCCCTAACCTTGTGCAAGTAGGAGGGGATAGCAGGCAGCGGACTCCAATTTACCCAGAATATATTCTTTTCCATTGTGTATCGTGGAGTTTCTTCGTATGTGCAGAACTCTGTAGCTGGCCAGAATGAATTGGAGCAGGCTCAATATCACAGACTGGTTGTAGAGTGTTGTAGAGAGAAGTTTGGAAGAGAGATTGTTACTCTCTTGAAGCAGAGTTAGCAAAATGGTGATTGCTACAAGCACACTTAAACTTGGTTCAATTTATAGCTACCCTCATACACCTTTAAGTCAACATTCCCCATAAAAATACTTAGACTAAATTGCAGACATTTAGCTTTGCAAATAAGTGAATGTTTCGTTTACAGAGTTTCCAGAAATTACAGCAAACAGGTCTCTTTCTGTTAGCAGTAAACTGAAGATGATTAAGTTTCCAAATGACTTGTAAGAAATGTACTTGGTTTCCTTACAAAAAGGCCCACACAATATTTGGGGTAGCAAAGATGCAGGCTGTAAAATCTCCCTTTTGGAGAAATTTAGTTCACTTGGCTTTTCTTGCAGCTGGGAGCCATATCCACATGGCTTCTTGCTTGTTTCAGGAAGCAAGAAGGGTGGTGGTGGGGAATAGGAGGAGCAAAACAAAAGACTGCAGGGAGCCTGCAAAGCGCCATGCCCACGGGCAACCTGAGCTTAGGTTAACTCTTTCACACATGCAAGTGCGAGTCAATGGGGGGCATTAGGCATTTTAAAAAAAGAGAGGACACACTTATTGATAAAATATACATGTACTAATTCATTTGTACAGATGCTAAATTATGGATAATGAGTTGCATCTAACAGTGCTGTTCCACTTATGCAACAGATTTCCACTTGTGCAATGGAACTTCCCCCTCCTCACTTCTGCATGCTCTCAACGTCTGCTCCAGTGGGTTGGGAGATTTGGTTGGGGCACAGGGAGAAGTCCTGTTGTGTGAGGCTGAGACTGTGACCTGTGTGACTGCTTGATGAGCTGTCCAGGTGCTAGCTGCTGATGGGAAACTTCAAGGCCCCTGTTCAAACCCTATGAAGGCGCTTTAGCTTTAAACTAAACTAGGACTGAACACCTTCTTCTTAAACTATCTCTGTTTACAAGGGTTTGCAACTAACATTGCTTTAACCTGGGTCCAAATTAAATGACTGAGCAGTTTTTAACTGCAGGAGCTGCAAGTTAAGGATACACTTTGTTTATTTTTTCACGCTCAGTATTAAGTGCTAAGATGAAATGCTCTCTTTTGATATATTTAAATACTAGCTTTTAAAAAATAAGGTTTTCTACCACTTGCCTATCTCAAAAAGGCATCTACACTGAGGTTTTTATTTAAATTTAACTGATAAATTGGTTAAAAGGTAAATGATTAATCAACCTTTTTCTTTGTTGGCTGGCTGCACTAATATCCACCCCTTGGAATGTCTCAGTAGCAGTTTGTTACTTTATTTTGTAATCCTCCTCTCCTCGGAATGTTATGCATGCTGGCAACTAGTAAAAGGACCAAGAATGTGAATGAAATAGCTCATACCAGAAAGTCCCTTTTTCTTGAGGGAGAAAAATGCAAAAACAATAGGAAGTTATTTCCAGAAATCATTCATGAAATATCAAAGGCACCACCAACAAGCTCTGTGCCCTTTTCTCTCTCATCTTCAGCATTCATTCATAAGAAGAATGATTCATGCAAGAGCTATGGTGAATGGGCAGCAGCCTCAATGGGCCCACCTATCTTGGCATATGACAATGTAAGTTAAATGAGTTCATTGAAGAGGGAGAGGGTGGGCAAGCCCATCAGGAAGTTCAACACGCCTCTCCCTTTCTGGACAAAACTAGAACAGTGCTGGCATTTCTCCCCTGGACTTCTTAAAAGCATAGTTTCTGAATATATGTAAATTAGGGGCTCTCCTCCCCACACACGTTAAAAAACAATGATCTCTCTCTCTTCCTCTCCCTCTCTCATACACCCATTACAGGTTCAGTTCAGTTCTCAGTAATAATTATAAACAAACCTTCCCTATCAATATTTACATGCACACAGTTGCCTCAAGGAAGCTCCGTCCATCAATATGCTTTGACTTGTTAGAAACTTGTTTCAGACAAGCCTGTACAACCTGTGACCTACCGGGCCAAATGCAGTCCAGCCATGTATGGTAGCCCACCGATACTCAATAAACATCCTGCTTCTGCTTCCAGCCTGGGGCTTCAAAAGCACATCGGCTGTCAAGTACTTGGCAGACCACAGTGTTTGGTTGTTGAGCTGTTTGGCTCAGTGGTGTAGGCCTGGCTTAAAGAGCACAATAGTATTAGAAATCATGCCAAACGAATGCTGCAAATCTGAAGTTAGGTCACGTAGGGCCTTAATAGGCTAAAAGGCATCAGCCCAAGAACATAAGCAGAACTTGCTGGGTCAAGCCAAATGCTCATCTCGTTCAGCATGCTGTTATCACAGTGGCCAACCAGATGCCCATGCAAAGGCCCCAAGCAGGACCTGAGCACAAAGTAAATGGTAAATCCCCGCGACGGGGTAAGCTCCCGTTGCTCGGTCCCTGCTCCTGCCAACCTAGCAGTTCGAAAGCACATCAAAGTGCAAGTAGATAAATAGGTACCTCTCTGGCAGGAAGGTAAATGACGTTTCCGTGTGCTGCTGTGGTTTGCCAGAAGCGGCTTTGTCATGCTGGCCACATGACCCGGAAGCTGTACGCCAGCTCCCTTGGCCAATAAAGTGAGATGAGTGCCGTAACCCCAGAGTCAGTCGCGACTGGACCTAATGGTCAGGGGTCCCTTTACCTTTATTCAAAGTTTTACTTCCTCCAACAATGGAGGGAGAACATAGCCATCTTGGCTAGGAGCAACTAATATCCACCAAGAAATATAATCCATTCGACTAGACATTTTGATGGAAGTTTGAGACCAACTTAACAGCACAAGGAGAAATAATAATAAATTCTGTTGTTGTTAATTTGATTTATTAGCCGTCATTCATCCTAAAATGACAGAGCAGGTCACAACAATTTAAAATACAGCATATGTTTTTTGGGTTTTTTTTAAGACCAGGGTAAAGAGGTGCATTTTCAGCATAAAAGGAGAAACTGTACAGTGAAGGTGCCAGACACACCTCTATGGGGGAGGGAATTCCACAAATTAAGGGCTGCCACAAATAATGTCCTCTCCTGGGCCTTCCCAAACTTTGTAATTTAAACTATATTTCAAAATAAAATTCCGTATCAGAAAGATCTTCACACACAGGAGGGTCTGTAGCAAAGGAGGTGTATTAGTGCCACCACGCCCCTCCCCCCAAAATCACTTTACCACGTGACTTTGTGTCACTGTGTGAGGAGAACTGGAAGCTTCCCCTGCGTTTGATCTTGCTGTGACAGCAGTAGTGCGTTTCCCCACACATATATGTCCTCCACAGCCTTAAAGGTGAGTTTTATGCCCCACGCTGGGCTTGCCCCACTGATGGGGGTCAGTCTCACCAATCGCTGCACCAAGTGAAATTGTTCTTATACATTTATTTATGAAATTTATATCCTGCACAATCCTCCAAAGGAGCCCAGAGCAGCAAATGTAACTGTGGCTGTCTGTGATGGGAAGGTGTATAGGAACACATTAAATATAATAATAATAATAATAATAATAATAATAATAATAATAATAATAATAATAATAATATTTTATTTGTACCCCACCCTCCTCGGCTGCAGCTGGGCTCAGAGTGGCTAACATCATATAAATAATACAATATACATAAAAACAAGCAATCAGTCAATTAAAATGCATCCCAAAATTAATTCAAATAAATTAAAATTAAAGTTAAAACTGGACAAATGACAATCCTCAGGTTAAAATTGAAAGCGGTTAATATTCGCCAGGACCAACTGTTTCCACTGACATTATAAGGACCTGTGAGCGGACTGGGAAACGTCCTTCATGCTTGTTCTCATACAAAGAGAAAATGAGTCAGACTGAACCCTGACCAAAGGCCTGGAGGAACAGCTTCGTTTTGCAGGCCCTGCAGAAGGATGTCAGTTCTCACAGGGCCCTGGTCTCTTGTGAGCGAGCATTTCACCAGGCTGGGGCCATGCCGAAAAGGCCCTGGCTCTGGTCGAGGCCAGTCTAATCTCCCTGGGGCCCAGAATCTTCAGGGTGTTGTTATTTGCAGACTGTAAGGTCCTCCATGGGGCATACCAGGCGAGGCAGTCCCATAGGTACGAGGGTCCTAGGGTGTATAGGGCTTTAAAGGTTCATTCATTTGATTTAGTTTTGAGCAACATGCCCTGCTTCCCTTACTATAGAGTATGGGCTAGGATAACTTTTACTGCCCTCTTTGAGTCTTGTACAGTATAAAGGGTCACTGGACACCGTACAAAGATCAGAAGTTGTTTCTGTCCATTCAAATCCCCCACATACCTTCACTACTGCTCTTTCATCAAATCAGTGGTCTTGGCCCCAGCAGTGGGGGTAGGTCACCAACTTTGTGGCATGTATTGCTAGGTTTCTATTACTCAGTCCTATATAAGCTACTGCCTCAACTTACAGCATCAGGCCATCAGGGATCCAAAAGGGAGGATCTCAGTGCTTTTTATACTGAGTGATAAAAGATGACGCAAAGTTAAAATACATTCCACTGTAATGACAAAGGAGGTGCTCCAGTCTTTCCCACATCTGGCAATGCAAGATAGATTCACAGGGAATAACAAAGGCTTAGCCAGAAGTTGTTGAAAACACAGATGCCATCCTAAGAGATGTATGTCAAGAAAAGACTTATGAAGAATGGTTGAGGGAGTTGGGTATGTTTAGCCTAGAAAAGAGGAGACTGAGAGGAGATATAATAGCCATCTTCAAATATCTAAATGGTTGTCACATGGAGGATGGAGCAAACTTGTTTTCTCCTACTCTTGAGGGTAGGACTCAGCCCAATGGCTTCAAGTTACAAGGAAGACTAAACATCAGGAAGAACTTTCTAACAGTAAGAGCTGTTTGACAGTGGAACAATCTCCCTCAGGAGGTTGTGGATGTTTTTAAGTAGAAGCTGGATAAGTTGAAATTCTTACATTGCAGAGGGTTGGACTAATTGACCCTCAACTCTACAGTTCTGAGGAATTCTATGAAGAAGAATAGGAAGTTAACAAACTCTCTATAGAAAATGTCAGAACAGAGAAGAAACAGCAAAAAGGTGACATTTCAGGGGGCACAAACTTAGCTGAAAGAGCAGTATTATGGAGTGGGGTGGGGTGAGAGAGAATCACCTCTGCAAACTCATAATCCATGCACCTCTTGTTGAAGCACATGCAAGAGTTGGAGGATCATACCTTCTATAGTGGGACGCAGGTGGCGCTGTGGGTTAAAGCCTCAGCGCCTAGGGCTTGCCGATCGAAAGGTCGGCGGTTCGAATCCCTGTGGCGGGGTGCGCTCCCGCTGCTCGGTCCCAGCGTCTGCCAACCTAGCAGTTCGAAAGGACCTCCGGGTGCAAGTAGATAAATAGGGACCGCTTACCAGCGGGAAGGTAAACGGCGTTTCCGTGTGCGGCTCTGGCTCTGGCTCTGGCCAGAGCAGCGATGTCACGCTGGCCACGTGACCCGGAAGTGTCTCCGGACAGCGCTGGCCCCTGGCCTCTTAAGTGAGATGGGCGCACAACCCCAGAGTCTGTCAAGACTGGCCCGTACGGGCAGGGGTACCTTTACCTTTACCTTACCTTCTATAGTGCTGTGGACTGCCCCCTTTCAAGTGTCCACAGCCCATTCTGTGATATGCGATGTGATCTTTCCTCTTCAGTAGACTATTTGTCAAGAGACTTGATCACATACTGCCTGCAGTGTTTCAGATCGTCTCCTTTCGAGCGCATGTCACTTGAAAAGGAGGCAATGGACAGCAGTATGCAGAATGTGATCTTTGCCCTCTCTGTCCAAAAGGGAGGAAGGCTCTAATGGAGGGAATCATAAACATTATGGTCCTCCCACTCTCTTGGCACGTGCCTTGATAAGTGGGGAATGGACTGTGATTCTGCAGCAAGATGTGACTTTTTAAAATGGGGAGGGGGGCTTTTGTGGGGAGGAGGAATTACAGTGGTACCTCGGGTTACATACGCTTCAGGTTACAGACTCCGCTAACCCAGAAATAATACCTCAGGTTAAGAACTTTGCTTTAGGATGAGAACAGAAATCGTGCAGAGGCGGCCCCATTAGCTAAAGTGGTGCTTCAGGTTAAGAACAGACCTCCGGAACGAATTAAGTACGTAACCAGAGGTACCACTGTATTCCACACACAAAAAATTACCTCAACTTCATCTTTCATCTTAATATAATGTAGACTATTTTCACAGTAATGAATAATATTGGCAACTGGGTTTTGAGGTTTTGTAAAATTGATTTGTAGTTCCTGAAGGAAGAATCTAGAGAGGGAATTGAAACATGGCAGATGTTGGGGGGGGGGGACTATATTCAGGATCTCACCTGCACCCTTTGGAATGTTGCAGCATAAAGCTGCAGGGCTCTCCTTGTTATGCTTTAGGAGGACAAAGACAAACAATGCTTTTCTTTCATTTCTCTCCTGAATTTAGACATACTGGATTGTACAGAGAATTATGATGAAGTCCTGGACAAAGTGCAGCTTGTGAGTGCCAGGTTGCAATTTGTCTTGGCTCTTCATTTAAGTCTCATGATTGCACCTATATGATCATTTGTGGAGTGTGTGCGCACATCATTCTAATAGCCATATATTATTCTTGGATGTGCATGTGCACGCCAAGGGATGTGGCTGCAATTGATCTCTCTTTCTCAACACACAAATGGCACATGCAAATCACCCGCCTGAGGCAGCACATACTCAGAGAAGCATTTGCTCCACTCCTGATCTTACATAACTGTACTTTGCTGATTGACACAAAAGGAGTGGCACTTTCACCAGCACCTGGTTGGGCTGGGCCGCCAGGCATGCTATTAACATCTCCAGTCTGAGGATCACGTACAGGAGAGGGTTGGTGTGCCAAAAGGCAAGCAAGCTGAATGCTTCTATAGGTAGTCTTATGTGGGCACATATAAACATACAGCTTGCTCACTGTTTGGAGTTCCAGCTCTTGCCTGTGGGCAGAACGAGTTGTTTGGTGGCGAACGGAATTGCAAATGCCTCCAGTGTGCAAAAGGGTGGGAGGCGCATGAAAACAGCCAGCTGGAAGGGATACTTAAAGCCTTCCTCTTCTCTCTGCCTTTCATTTTCTCTTTGCAATCTTTCTTCAGTTTCTTTTCTCGCTCCAGAACTAGGTTTCCACTTTCAGCCTGTCAGTGTTTTCTGGAACCTTCCCTTTTTCACACACCCTTTCGCTCTGTGCTCAGAAGAGTTTCTTCTCCCCTTCCCCACCTCGGCAACCCACTATACAGTGGTACCTTGGGTTAAGAACTTAATTCATTCTGGAGGTCTGTTCTTAACCTGAGGTACCACTTTAGCTAATGGGGCCTCCCGCTGCTGCCACACCACCAGAGCACAATTTCTGTTCTCATCCTGAGGTAAAGTTAACCTGAGGTACTACTTCCGGGTTAGCAGAGTCTGTAACCTGAACCGTCTGTAACCTAAAGCGCCTGTAACCCGAGGTACCACTGTATACCCCAAGTTTGAACAGGGATGCTCACCACTTGATTCTGCTGATTAAATGAACTGGAAGGTAGGGATTTGGTGCAGGGAGAAAAATCTTCACTGTGGCCCTGCCTAGAGCAGGGTTTCTGAAACTTGGGTCTCCAGATGTTTCCAGACTACAATTCCCATCATCCCTGGCCACTGGCCCTGCCAGCTGGGGATGATGGGAGCTGTAGTAAAAAAAAACAAAAAACAGCTGGAGACACAAGTTTGGGAAACAATTGTTTACAGTTGTTTCCGTAATTGTTACCATTTGCAATTACGGCAGCAGACAATCTCAACAAGAAGTCAAAACAATTACATAATAAAAAAGTAAAAATAAAAAACAGTGATAAAGGAGATAGCTGCGGGGGGGGGGGGGAGGCAGTACTTCTGTGAAAAAATGAGTCAGTTTAAAATGAACGACACAGTAGTCCAAATACCTGCCGGAAAAGTCTTGCCACCGTACTACAGTTGCTATCACAGAAAGAGTGAGAGGTGGGATAATTCCTCACTCTAGCCAGGAATTGTAAACCACCAAAATAAATTATTATTATTATTATTATTAATCATCCAATTTGTATACCGCCCTTCATCCGCAGATCTTGGGGTGCTTTACATCATCATCATCATCATCATCGCTGATATATAAAATAAAATGTACCTTTTGTTTTCTCCCCATTTTTTAAACTTCCAATTCTAAGGTCCTTGTGGTGGGAACTTCTTTCATTCTCTCTTTCCTTTTTGCTTATTGTACATGCTACACAGTGGATATTGCTGGTGCTTTATAACAGCAACAACAGATAACCACCAGGGTTGCCAGCTTGAATAAAATATTGACCCAGGTAAGCCCTGCTTGGCATAATCAATCACATGATGCAGTGCACACACACCATTTGAATGGGAATGCTCGTCAACTCTGGGGAGCCCAGCCCCCTCAAATCTTTTATTGTGGGGACTTGGCTACTTTAGATGACTCTGACTTGTTTGTCTACTAGTCAATGGAAAATGGGTTTGCCAACTGTATTGTCAAGTTGAAATGGGCCCAAGAGATGGGGGACAAGGAGAGAGAATAGGCAATTCAGAAGCAAAACCCTGTATGAAATTTATCCACAGTTCTGAAAGCTTACTAACGTAACACTCATCAAAAATGTTTCTGTTGTTAAAGTGCTTGGTTACTGAAATAAAAGAGGCTGATGCTGTGACAGTAGCTGTCACGGTTTAGCAGCAAAGGTGGTGCCAATGACCCTGAAAATCTCAGAGTGATTACAAAATGGAGATCTCACCATCCAATTCTGAGTGTTCCAGAACTGCCCAAGAAAAGCTGATGAAGTGGAACAGTTTCTGATGAAGTTAAGTGCTGCATTTCACAAAGATTACCCATATCAAAACATCACTGTTGCAAACTTCAAGTCAGATAGATTTAAGGGTTGTGAAGTTGGGGGAAGAACTATTATTAGGAATGTGAAAACAAAATTAATGACGCATGGACTTGCTAATACCAGAAGCTAATACACATGTGCCCCATTAAAATCAATAATGGTATGTTAGTCACAATAAATCTTCAGCAAATTAATCTCAGTGGCAACTTAAACACAATTAACTTATTTTGGATTGGATTTGCTTGACTCTTTGTCAGGTAGGATACTTTTAGTCCTATTTCACAGAAAAGAACATGAGAAATAACAACATCAACCTCTCCTGGATTGTCATAGAAAGGTTACTATAAAGTTCCAGTGACAGTCAGGCAGCAAAGCTGCATTGAAACTAGAAGGATTTCATTTTGAAATCAGAAAAGGAAAGGAAAAGGAATACGTGCTTCTGGTGTGGTATTTTGGAATCCAACCTAGAGTGTATTTCAAAAGTGCCTAACAATTTCACTCAATATCTTAGAAATACTGTACCAGCTTTTTAAATTTCCTTGTAGTCTGTGCTCCTAATAACAACATGTTTCCTAGACAATAGTCCATGAAAATGTCTATGCCCGTCCTAGTCTTTCTTCCTGTCCAGCTGGCAACTCTTATCATTTCTGAATGTTCTACTTACTGCTTTTCGAAATTATTGCCAGATCTGTTAAGTGTGTCGGTGTACACATATGTATCTTATATGTCCATTCAACATTAAACTTAGAATTAGTACTACTATTCTTTGGATCTTTACAGGAGATAATTGCTTGCACACAAATGGAACTGTGATGGATTTGATTATCTTAATTATTGTTGGGGGGGGGGGGAGATTTAGCACTGACCAGTATTGGTGTGCTTGCCAGCAAAAACTACACCATTGTTGCAGTTGCAATATTTGTTTATAAAAGAATAAAGGACTAAAGTTAAATATAGAATTATTTAGAAACAACAAAATGCTTTTTGACTTGAAACCCCACTACAGAAACATACAGAATAGAAAGAGCTATTAAATACATTGCATAGGCCAATCCACCTATGTGTTGCCTAGGCAGAGAGTCCTCCTAATATCGAATTGCAATGTAGAGTCTAGAGACGCAGCTTTGCTATGGGGAATGCAAAAGAACCAGGAAAGGAGTTTACATTCAGAGGAGTAGGTTTTGCCACCTAGTGAGAGTCAGGGATGTGCAAGACTTGGAAAATATTGAAGGTAGAGAGAAGAAAGCAAAGGGAAACACAATTGGTACTTGGTTCCAATGAGCTGGGGACAGAATGGAAGCAATGAAAGCCAGTCTTCCAGAGCTTTTACTGCCATCAGTGGTTGAATTGCCATGGCTAGGCTTAGAGACGCCAACAAAAGGATGGCTCAGCTAAGCTAATCCTTACTTAGTTAAGGTTATCCTTCCACCTGCCTAAGTGGTGACTTAAGAGAGTTCAGTGGTGGGCACTGACCATGTAGTCAAAATGGCGCCATGCTTACACAAGATGGTGGTATCATTAAGCAAACCCCAATGTACAGAAATATTTAGGGGGGGACCCTAAGTGGGAGACACCCTAAAAATAGCCAAATGACAGAATGCTGACTTACTGTTGGGTGGGGAAAAGGGAGGAGGAATGAACTGGCGTATTCTGGGGAAGGGCAAGGCTGGCTGACAGGAACGGTGAACAGGAATGCTTCATACTTAAATGTTTATTTGCTTTCTTCCAAGTACCGCAGCTGAGACACCCAAGTGAATTATTCATTTTTGATAATTATCTTCATAATTGTGTATGATGATAGAGCCACAGACTCATAACAGCTAGAGGGGACCCGTTTTGTAGCCCTATAATTAATTGAAGCAAAATCGTCCCTACCCAAGCTTTCCTATCAAGATGTGAAGCACAGCTTAAGCATGTTTACTTATGGGAAATCCTACTGAGTTCAATTAGATGATTTCTAGTTAGCATAATTAAGATTAAACATCCTAAACAGCACTCTCCCACATGTGTAGGGAGAGTATTGTTGCACTTGGGTCCCGACTATGGGCTTCTCATAGGCATCTGCCTGGTCATAGTAAGAACAGGTTACTGGACTAAAAGGACTGATGCAGAAGTAATCTTTTTATGTTCTTATGGCTACAGCATTGAGCTGCACTCCTAGAAGGAGAGGCTACAGCCTTCCATAAACTAGATTTCAGGACATTTGTCTTGAGGTCCTTGGAGAAAAAGTGGAACACAAAATGAGAAAAACACAAACGCTTTCTTATATCAAAAAGATAAAGGTAAAGGGACCCCTGACCATTAGGTCTAGTCGTGACCGACTCTGGGGTTGCGGCACTCATCTTGCTTCATTGGCCGAGGGAGCCTACATACAGCTTCCAGGTCATGTGTCCAGCATGACTAAGCCACTTCTGGCGAACCAGAGCAGTGCACAGAAACGCTGTTTACCTTCCCACTGGGGTGGTACCTATTTATCTACTTGCACTTTGACGTGTTTTCGAACTTCTAGGTTGGCAGGAGCAGGGACTGAGCAATGGGAGCTCACTCCGTCACGGGGATTCGAACCACTGACCTTATGATCGGCAAGTCCTAGGCTCTGTGGTTTAATCCACAGCGCCACCTGCGTCCCTTTTCTTATATCAGATTTCAATACTATTTTATATATGCTTTAGAATATATACAGTTTTATCTTAGGGTTTCCTGTCCACTTAATAAATCCAATTTTGCATGCATTATTGATTTCTCCTTCACTGATTGTTGCTGATTGGGTGCTTTCTTCTTCCTGTGCTTCAAAACTCAAGGTATATTTTCTTCCTGTCTGCCCTTCTCGCTCACCTTCAACCTGACTGAGCTCCAATGTACAGTACAAGCTACTACTACTATTCCTCTTAACTTTCTGGTTGAAATAAATGTGCAGGCTTTCACCTACTTAAATACCAAATGAATTACTCTGCTTCCTATTCTGGTATTTGAATCCTTTATATCTGGCTTCTATGCAGTTTAGCAAGGCCAAACACCACATTGTTAACAAAATGTCTACACTACAAAGGAGGAGGGAAGTTGCTTTTCAGCTCAGCCTGAGCTTTGCCTGACAATAGCACTTAAGTAATTTAATCAAGAATTATGCTGCCCTTCCTGCCAAAACACATCTAGGCCACGATCCAGCAAGTGTATTGCTGCATTGGGGCCTAGAACGGTTCTTGTTTCATTCCTCTTATTTTAGTTCTGACGTAGCTCTATAATTTTCTTCCTTTGTCATATTTATTTGTTCTGGCAGGCAGATATCAAAAAATGGCAGAACAACAGCCTTCTTTTTTGGCCAAAAATACGTACGTATAAAGCTAGCATTTCTCTCCAGGGGCAGAAACAATTAATCAGCAAAATGACTAAGCGGAATCCTGTTGCATAACTTTACGTATTAGTACACCAGTGTACTTGGGACGCAGGTGGCGCTGTGGGTTAAAGCCTCAGCGCCTAGGGCTTGCCGATCGAAAGGTCGGCGGTTCGAATCCCTGCGGCGGGGTGCGCTCCCGCTGCTCGGTCCCAGCGCCTGCCAACCTAACAGTTCGAAAGCACCTCCGGGTGCAAGTAGATAAATAGGGACCGCTTACCAGAGGGAAGGTAAACGGCGTTTCCGTGTGCGGCTCTGGCTCTGGCCAGAGCAGCGATGTCACACTGGCCACGTGACCCGGAAGTGTCTCCGGACAGCGCTGGCCCCTGGCCTCTTAAGTGAGATGGGCGCACAACCCCAGAGTCTGTCAAGACTGGCCCGTACGGGCAGGGGTACCTTTACCTTTACCTTTTACACCAGTGTGCATTCACACGTACAGTACTCCTTACTTAGCCCAGGGCATATTCAGAAGTGCAATACCATGTGAGTAGTAATTCAGACCCCTCAATAGTCCCGAATTATTCAGGACATCCCAAATTGACAGAAGATGCCCCCACTTCTCCTCCCAATCCCGAATGTCCCTATTTTGCTCCCCTGCGCTGGTTGCGCCAGAGCAAGGGAGCAAAAGACAGGTGTTTTTTTAGTTCTGCTGTGGTGCGAGTCCACAAACAGGACCAGAAAAAGGAAGAAAAACTTACCAGAAGTTCGTCTGTGGCGCTGGAGGTGCTGAAAGCAGGTCCAGTCAGCAACAGGCTGGAGCAACTTTCCCAAAGCTGCTTGGGCACACCACACCAGGCCACGCCGCTTCTCCCAATGAGGCGCGGTCTGTGGAAAACCAGCCCAGACTTCCAGAGTTGCACCTGGCTTGTGCTGCTACCCAAATTACCCTCCCAAAATGTTGGGGTGTGTGTGTATGGTAATTGTCCCCAGAGTAGCAGGCAGGTGGCAGTTCATGCCTATTCTTTGTCCACCTCCCTTGACTGACATCACCATAGTTCTTATTCCCATTATGAAGCAGTGATGGCACTCTGAGAGGCTGGGAGGCAGCTGAAAAGTGGCAGGGATTAGGCCAGAGATATAGTGTCACTTAGTATGGGCCAATGGAAAGCGAGGAAGGAGAGGTCCAGGAAGGAAGAGGGGGAAGGAAGTACCCATTTTGCATCTTCTAATCAAAATAAGCTTTATTGTACTAGCCAAACCATACAAACACCGTCAGGAAAAGAAAACTGTATATGTAAAAAGCAGAGCCGCTGCCTGAACCATCAAGATCATAAAATGCAGATGTGCATGTAGATTGAAGGCTCTACACAGCATACAATATTTTCCAAATTTGACCTATTTTGCCACCACCACTGCTCCTGCCAAACGAGGGACTCTGCTACATTAGTAAAGAAGCAGCGATTTGAATGCACTATTAAACATGCAACACCAGATGGCGCCAGAGAGCAGGAAATTTTTAAAACATGATTTTCCATAGAGATTTTTTTCTTTTGTTATAGTGATCTAATTTCTGACTTATTTGTAGAGTTTTTTTCTTCTTCCTGTATCTAGATCCACCCAAGGTAAGAGGGAATATCCTGGGGGCTGAGGGCTGCAAGGATGGCTTTGTGGGGAGCTGGAGGGCATCAGAGAGGAATAAGACTTCATCTCCTGACTCTCTAGATTTTGATCTGAGCAGGAAGGAGGGGAAAAGGGGGGGGATTAGGAGGCTCAGCTGCCATTTCTAAACCATGGGGTCCAAACCCAAGCCAGGCTTCTGCAAATTCCCACTACATCCATAATTCTCTCATGCCTATTTGGCTAGTGCTATATAGAGGTTTGATCTGTCCCAGAGTTCTATGATAGTTTTGAAATCCCCATTACTGGAAGTAATGTGAGTTTTTAATTAAATGGAGTTTTAATTACTATGAATGTAATTTCTATTGTAGCAGGAAGTATTGCATTTGTTTACAATGTGTTTTTTTTTTGGGGGGGTGCTATATACCCTCACTTGGGTGGAGATGGTCTGGGGAAAGAATGATTCCACTGCACCTGAAATAACAAAGCCTTCTGCAGCCTTCTGTGTCTCCCCTGCTTTCTGCACAAAATGAAGAGGAAGCCCACCTAAGTGCAGAATTAGTAATGATTAGACTGCAGGGATCAGCAAACTTTTTCAGCAGGGGGCTGGTCCACTGTCCCTCAGAATTTAGGGGGGACCGGACTATATTTTGGGGGGAGAAATGAGTGGATTCCTATGCCCCACAAATAACCTAGAGATGCATTTTAAGTAAAAGGGCACATTCTACTCATGTAAAAACACGCTGATTCCAGGACTGTCCGCAGGCCGGATTTAGAAGGCGATTGGGCCGGATCTGGCCCCTGGGCCTTAGTTTGCCTACCCCTGCATTAGAGCATCAAGCACGAAGTTTCGGCACTCTAGGGCTCTGTATGTGCTTCTATGTACGCATGCAGCCCCTGAACATGTGGGTTTTGCCATTTACTTCAAGTAACAGAATAGCTCTGTGTGGAGCTACCCCATCCATGGAACAGAGAGTGAAGGGTCATAAGGTGGGCATACACTCATGGATGCTTTTGACAGCAAATGAATGAATCATTGGGGCAACAGGGGAACCTCCCTAATTATAAAGGCCAGAAGCAGATTTCACCTCCCCAAGCTCAACTAAGAAAAAGAAACCTCCCTTGGCAAAGTTCATTCTTGCTTCACTTTAAACTTGCAGAAAGTTTAAAGATCAAGCTCCACATAGCCCATGGCATGCTTCAAGGTCACAAGCAAAATAGCCCAGAAAAGTTAAAGGGCTTGTTTTACATGCCCATAGTACTATAACTCAGAACACTGGGAAAGACTTGCTGTAGTACGACAATACGTAAGTAGAAGGTAAAGGACGAGGGTGGCACTGTGGTCAAAACCACTGAGCCTCTTGGGCTTGCCGATCAGAAGGTTGGTGGTTTGAATCCTCACAACAGAGTGAGCTCCTGTTGCCCTGTCCCAGCTCCTGCCAACCTAGCAGTTTGAAAGCATGCCAATGCAAGTAGATAAATAGGTACCACTGCGGCGGGAAGGTAAATGGCGTTTTCATGTGCTCTGGTTTCCGTCACGGTGTCCCATTGTGCCAGAAGCTGTTTAGTCATGCTGGCCACATGACCCGGAAAGCTGTCTGTGGACAAATGCTGGCTCCCTCAGCCTGAAAGCGAGATGAGCGCCGCAACCCCATAGTTACCTTTGACTGGACTTAAGTTCATACTGCATCTCTATGCTCAGAAAAATCACTGGCTAAATATGGCTCCCAGGACAGCAGTCTTATTTGCACTTTCCTAGCAACTGTTCATGTCTCCATGGAGTGACCTACAATATACTTACAATGAGGAAGCACTTTTTTTAAAAAAAAGGATTTAGAGTAATACCAGCATAAAGTAGTTTTCATGTTAGTTTTCATGATATACTCCTTATTGAACTGTCAGGTTACATATAGAAATGGAATATTAAATATAATTTTTGCTGTGTGGATTTCCGTAAATTGTTCCAGTGCTTTGATTTTGGCGGGGGTTCTTATTCATATCTGCATTTCAAACAATGCAACCGAGAACATAATCATATGCTTTGCTGTAACTATTGTACTTAACAGATATTCAGTACTTAGTTCTGCTTGTTTTAATTATGGTATCTGTTGTTAATTGCTCCTTGTAGCTGCATGCATTTCGCTGACAATTTATTTTCTCACAATACTAATTATTATGTTTTAAATGAATTAATTTGTGTTGTGCTAGGCCTAATTCATAGTAACCGTGTCACGTTTGTGTCTATCCGACATCCCCAAAGGATCCCCCTATTTTTTATATCATACTTTATGAAGTACATACAATTAACTGTGTGCTAAACATATGCAATTAAATGCCAAAAAACCCCCCTGAAAGCCCTGAATTAATCCAGTGCATCTAATTTCCACATTACCTCACCCCTCTCTCCCTCTGATTATAGCTGCGAAAATCTCCAGAGTTCTCATGAAGGGTAAGGAGGGGAAAAAATGATAGGTAATTATCGATAATAACATTTTGCTTCATTTCAGATTTTACTTTTGCACAGTGACATCTTGTGGGCTGTAATGGAATCTCCCATAAAACAGTGAGCATAGAGATTGGAGTACAGTACTGTCAAACTTCTAGGGAGTCAAATACTAAGGGTACAAGTCATCATTGTAGCATACAGGTACCTTTGTTAGACGTGGTCCAGCAAAACCAGAGTCATTGGATGAGAAAGGAACCTTGGCATGCAGGTAAAGACCCCCAGCTTTCCATCCCTGTTCCTAATGCTTCCCATTCTTTAATCCTCAATTTCTTTTACAGGACTTAACTTGAAATGTCTTATAGAGCCAAATTCCAAGAGAACATATCTTCCTTAAAGCAGAAAGCTTGCACATAGGCAGAAAGCCCAAGAAAATAATTGAGTTATTGTGTTTAAAAGAATTTAATGGCAACAGAAAAGAAGCAAACACACAGTTAACCCACTATTAGGGAACTGATGTTTCAATAGTCTTCTGATGAAACCGCACCATAGATCTGTTCTCCAAAGGGAATTTTGTTAATTATGTCTAGGGTCAGTATGTAAGCTCTACACAGTTTTTTTTTTAATAAATTAAAAATGTATTTGCGGCCAAAGCACAATGTAGATCTACCTATTTTGTATAGTCCACTCTGTCTCTTAGGTTTAGGGTGGATTTTTTTTTTTTAATTCTTATTGTTATTGGCAGCCTGGATAATTTTGTTCCCATTTTACAAATGAGATTGGACCAGGCTTTAGAGAGAATGGCTGGCTGGAACTCTGTCGCTTAGCTGTGATTTCAATACAAAGAAGTTTGTAAGGCCCAATATAAGATTTCCAGAATGTGAAAAACACAAAGCTAATAAAGTGATCCCTCTTAATGGCACGAGAAATTTAGCAAGAGAGTAAGCACATTTCCTCCCTCAAAGAATTATGCTGCCCAGTGTGGAAGGCACCTAGACGCCACCCCTCTGCAGGCTGAATGGAGCAGTAGTGTGCATTTGGCCAGAGAAAGAGAAAATAGTTTGGTGTTTGCAGCTGGCTAGAAAATATGATTCAGACATTTCTGGCTTGACTTTTATGATCTGGGTGCTGGACTGATGATAGGGGGAGCCAGCAGTGCCTGCAACCTGTGTCTTCTTGCATCCTTTCTGCTTCAGCCCGTATATTTGTAAGTAAAAATGTATTACAAAAGCACCACATACCCAGTATTATGTCGCTTCACAAGGAAACTGATCCCATAATGCTACCTTGGAACATCCTACTGCTTGGGGAAAAGGGGAGAATGAAACAATATGATATGCTTGCCAGTAGCCCAACGAATAAGCTTTCTTCCCAGTTATTTCCCTATTGCCATATAAAATATTCTCAGCTTGGCTGTTCCCTGCTGACATACTGACAAATAGCTGGTGTCGTTAATAGAGTTCTGAGTCCATATGGAAGAGAAGCAATGTCCCAGGCCTCTCCGCAAAGCCAAAACAGTGAAGCCAATTGCCTTTGTCGGCATTTAATGTCCAACTTTTTAGTTAATCTTTAACAGCTTAAAATGTTAAGGTGGAAGAAAGTGACACTGTCAGATTTGGGGTGGCAGCAGTGATATTTGTGAATACTATAGGTCCCCTTTTCTCTTGAGCTTCTTTAAACTAGACTAGTTCTATTACCTGGCAGGAACCAACTGAGCACAGCTACACGTTCCACAAAAAATAGGAACAATAACTTCAATCTGTGGTAGTCCGCACAGTTCAGATAAACAAAGTAATGAAAGTATATTCAGCATACTCAAAGTGGTGTAGTGGGTACTGGGGGAACTGGGCGAAAATCCTCACTCGGCCAGAAAGATCACTGGGTTCTGCTTAACCTTTCTCACGAAGATTATTATTAGGATAATAACAAACTGGGGTATGGGAAACAAACTGTATGGATAAGAGATACTGGATCTAGCAAATGGGAAATACAATTTTAAACAATGAAACAGCTTTCAGTGATCCTGCTACTTTTAAGATAAGTTGAATTTTAAACTCAGGCATTGCTACAGGGACTGTTTAAAAGTTGGCGCCTCTCATGTAGAACTATATATAACAAAGAAGCCATGATTGCCCCTGAAAATGATATCCCTGTGTTTCCAGTTCCCTTTCCTTCCACAATGTTTAATGCAGCCTCCCATAACCTGTTGACCTCCAGCCCCATCCAGCATAAGGTCAATGGTCAAATAATGGGAGTTACCAGGTTGGGTACAACGTGCCTTGATTTGCAGGAGGAGGGTGACAACTGCTGTTCCGCCTTAGGCTGCAAAATATCTTGTGCAGGCCATGAAGTTTGAAGATTCATGGAACAGATGTGTAAGAGTTATTATACATGATGTAGATATCTTTAAAGGCTCTGGTACAGAGATTCATTTTCATAAAACAAGGAAGACTAACCCCCAGTTTGGGGGCGGGGTTCATTTGGTCCCCAAGCAAGTTTTTCCGCTTCCTCAAAGATCCCATCAATTTTGCTGGCAGCAGCACCTTTTTTAAAAAAGTAGACACACAACACTGGGGTGGGCAAAGTCCAGTGTCTTGTTGGGGAATGCAAATAATCCCATCCCTGGTCATCAAACTGATAATATGAGGAGCAGTGAAGGAACAATAAAAACCACTCCTCTCCTGATTGGCATGAGGAGGAGGGACTCTCTCTGTGTGTGCGCTCACCCATGTGCCTCCTGTGCATGTTTATGTGTGTGCACATGTGCATTTGAGAATGTAGGGTTGCCACACCTGCATCTGGTTGCACTCACTCCTGGCATGCAGTCTCTGGAGGGTTGGCCAAGGGTGAATGTTGCCCTCAGGCCAAATAAGGTTAGTCACCAATGCCATAAAGCAATAAAAGAGTCTTCTCTGCTGCTGCTACCACGACCCTAGTCCTGAACCGATAACAGTGATTTCAAATGGAAGAGAAAAGGGAGAAAGTCTTTGTGAAAAAAAAAAAAAGTATTTGCAACCACTTTCCCTTGCTCTCCCGTACAAGAGTGATAAAATTAACTAGACTTACACGGCAGCAGCTTCCAGTCAATTCTATTTCCGAAAAGATTTTTTTTTAAAGTATGAGCATGCCAGAGAGGGGGAGCTCACTCATGTTTTTTAAATGTTCTTAAAATGTAGAGACATTGCTCTTCTGTGCATGCATATTTAAGTATTAAACATGCATAAATACAGCAACTTTAAGAGTTGCATATAGTGAATATTCATCCCCTGTGTATTTAAAAACTGCCTCTTGAATCTGTGGGTGGTATTCAACTAAATTTTACTCAAAAGATGAATCATTGAAATTAATGAACATGACCAGGTTAGGTCCGTTAATTTCAGAGGGACTATACTGGGTAAACCTTGGTTGATTAAAACCTCAGTACCAAGCTACAAACAGGGACGCGGGTGGCGCTGTGGGTAAAACCTCAGCGCCTAGGACTTGCCGATCGCATGGTCGGCGGTTCGAATCCCCACGGCGGGGTGCGCTCCCGTCGTTCGGTCCCAGCGCCTGCCAACCTAGCAGTTCGAAAGCACCCCCGGGTGCAAGTAGATAAATAGGGACCGCTTACCAGCGGGAAGGTAAACGGCGTTCCGTGTGCTGCGCTGGCTCGCCAGATGCAGCTTGTCACACTGGCCATGTGACCCGGAAGTGTCTGCGGACAGCACTGGCTCCCGGCCTATAGAGTGAGACGAGCGCACAACCCTAGAGTCTGGCAAGACTGGCCTGTACGGGCAGGGATACCTTTACCTTTACCTTACCAAGCTACATGGCTTAAAACATAAATATGAAAGTTGGTTTTTGTTAACGTTGGATGTTATACATCTCCAGAATGTTCCAAACTTGTATAAAGCTGACATTGAAATGAGAGCCTCAGTGTGTGACTTAAACTGAAAACATATACCCACTTACCCCATACAACTCCATGGGTCTTACATCCGAGTCTTCATGTATAGGATTTCACTGTTATTTTCTTGGATGAGCTCAAAGTAGTTACCCTAATCCAGTGTTGTTTCTAGGAACTCAAGGGTTCCCTCAATGAAAAGATTGCCAGGGGCAGATGAAATGCCTAAAAGATAGTCTGTCTACTGTTATCAATCTCCTCTTGCACTGACCAGCTGCAAAAGGGTATTGGACACATTCTAAATAGTACTTTCAATATGTAGATAGACAGACCTAAGGGTTTTTTTGTGTGTGACCATACTCACCAGTGGTACTCCTTATTTTTGCTGCCCGTGGAAGCCCCTTTGTGCTAGTGCCCACAGAAAAACTGATGTGGAAAGGCTTACCTGAAGGTAGAAGTTTTGAAATGTAGTAGTCTAGATTGGGAATATTTAGCAGGACAAAAACCACATGGCAGGACTTCAACCACATTAAAAACAGCCACCAGTGGCACTGGAGAACAGCGTGGCACTGGAGAAAACATATGCCTTTCTATGCTCATTTCAGAGTTTTAGAATATTTCATACAGCTTGAAAAATATATTGGTTTCCCTATGGTATTTCCAGGAGCATATTTTTTCATCACAGATACCACAACACAACCGTCACGTTCCCCTCAATCTGTCAGTTACCTTTCACACACACTGGATTATTTTCATCAAATGCAATTGCAGTGAAGTTTGCACACAGAACAAGATTATTACATTATAACCATTGCACAAATGAACCGGGCACATTCAGGTACCCTAACACATAAACAAATGTTCCTATGTATCAGGGCTGGTGGCCTGGAGGCAAATAGATAAGCTGGGATGGGCAGTCCAAGACCAATTTAGTCTGTATCCAAGGGGAAAGATGCTCATAAAGGGGAGTCAGGCCAGAGTCAACAGCAGTCAGTGTTACTTGGGGGACGCAGGTGGCGCTGTGGGTAAAAGCCTCAGCGCCTAGGGCTTACCGATCGAAAGGTCGGCGGTTCGAATCCCTGCGGCGGGGTGTGCTCCCGTCGTTCGGTCCCAGCGCCTGCCAACCTAGCAGTTCGAAAGCACCTCCGGGTGCAAGTAGATAAATAGGGACCGCTTACCAGCGGGAAGGTAAACGGCGTTTCCGTGTGCGGCTCTGGCTCGCCAGAGCAGCGATGTCACGCTGGCCACGTGACCCGGAAGTGTCTCCGGACAGCGCTGGCCCCTGGCCTCTTAAGTGAGATGGGCGCACAACCCCAGAGTCTGTCAAGACTGGCCCGTACGGGCAGGGGTACCTTTACCTAAGCTGGTAGGTGCAATACCCCTCTTTGGCCATCTGCAGTGGAATCACTGAACCACAGCAGAAGTAGGCCAGCAACTCCCTCTCCTGGCATGCAGGTCCTTCTGCTAGAGTCCCAGAGGCAAGATCCTGGGTTTCCTAAGTTTACAAGACCATGGAAATGTTGCTATGGCAAAAAACCCATCCCTGTACTGTACTCACTGGCATGATGACTCCTTGTGTTCCATAGTATCTGATCTCACTCGCTTTCCTTACCCTTGCCTGCTGGAGACAGGATATGCCCAAGGGCATGTATTTAAAAATGATCTCATTCATATCCAACGTGAATATACTTAAGCCACTTGAGAGAGCAACATAAAAATAATGTGAGATATATAGTCATATACTCTTTGCCTCTAACACTTGTCTGCAAAATGCTTATCATATGGGATAATTAAGAAGAAACGTGTGATAAGAATGTGATAAATGGTTGGCAGAGGCTGTCGTTTTAATATATGACACAATAATCGGGCTTCAGATGTATATCTAGCTTTCAGCCATGAAATGTAAAATACTGCCTGCTGTTTCCTAATACTATTTGCTTTTCCTTGTTTCATTGGTATGCTCCTCTTCTTCCTCCCCCTCCCCCCCACCCCCGTTCTTGGTCCGCCACTCCCTTTAAAGCAAAAAAACCCAGAATGCAGAGGTGGTACTGAAGCTGTAGCAATATAGACTTCCCCAGAGCAAGTTTAGGCAGACGTAGGAGCCACACCTTGGTATAAAGACTCAAACCATGACAATGAAGACCCAGCATCACTCATCTCATCAAGTCAGGGCAAAGAACTGGAAATGGAGCCCATCTGAGTGTTGCAACTTGCTTTTTTGCTGTTAGCAACTGCGTCTAAAGTTCAGGAGCTAATTTATAGCCAAGTAGCAGGACAAGGAAAAGAGAAAGAAGAGAACATGTGGCTCAGTACGGGATTATATCCAGAGCAAGGTTTGCTTGGTACAGATTTCTGGAGGCCAAAGCAATGTGTGGATGGGAGGAGTTTTTGTCTTAAAATTTGCAGGTTCACCTTTTCAGGCTCCCTGTATAACATGGGGCTATAGTTGAAACAATCTGCTCCACAAAACTGTGCCAAAGAACATGCTCCTGAAGTGTGAATATTTGAGATTTGAATATTCATTGAATGTTTTCTGTCAAGCATTTGACATCAGAAGATGCAGTGGCAGTCAGTAATGGACATTGCCCTGACAGGCAGGATGCAGTGGCTTTTAGTACAGTATAGTTTCTAGAAGAAAACAGCCAGCATTTGATAGCTGGGATGTAAAAGGATTCAGTACTGGACAGTCTCTGGCATGTAGAAGTCAGTATTTGATAACCTTTGCCAGCTGACGTACATTAGTAATCAAGATTCGACAGTATCTGACAGCCAACATGCAGTAAACAACAACATTTGACAGTATCAGACATGTAGCAATCAACATTTGATAGTATCTGACAGCTGGCATGCAGTGGGAGTCAATAATTGACAGGACCTGATAGATGAATTGAAGAACCATTTATTTCATTTTGTATTAACTTCCTTTCGTACAAACGAATATTACCATCACTAATGAGATCACCGTGTCTATTGGGGTTTCACAAAATCTATTTGGGATGTCAGACTGTAATCTCATATGGATTTTCAAGCCTCAAATTCAGAAAGCCACAAAACTGTATTTAATTATACACTGGTTTTAACTTCTGTCTTCCCCTGTCCCAAAAGTCCAATGCAAGTGATATAATATTAGCAATAACAATTAAACTACAAAGAAGTGAAATATAGTAACTTAAAATAATACCCGACTACTTAAACTTAACCACCAAATGGCAGTACCAGTGGATCTTTGAGCTTTGGCAAACTTCCAGCTTAAATGATTTTGCACTACAGTAGCCAACAAAAACAACTGTGTGTACGTGATCTTGCAACCTGAACATGGCATACAGGTGGGATTAGTAAACAAGGAACATAGAGTAGAAAAATGGTCTTTATAGGGCTGAAGCCATATATACAGCTCTGTCAGAAGTAGACTATTGCCATGCCAGCCAAATCTCATCTGGTTTATGCTTTGTTCTGTTCTACACCTCCTCTCTCTTGGACCTGCTAGCAGTAGCACCAACAAATACAAGATGGGAGTCCGTCCATTATTTTGTTCTGAATATACCTGGTATTTTTTAAGAATGCTACTCGACAGCTAGTTAGTTCTACTATGGTCTATTTTCAAAGCTAATCGCTTCCCCTGATGGGCTGTTGACAAACTCAGGTTCCTCATCTCTTCCCATCTAGAATAAAGGGTAAATACAGTGGTACCTCAGGTTACATACGCTTCAGGTTACATACGCTTCCGGTTACAGACTCCGCTAACCCAGAAATAGTGCTTCAGGTTAAGAAATTTGCTTCAGGATAAGAACAGAAATCGGGCTCCGGCGGTGTGGCAGCAGCAGGAGGCCCCATTAGCTAAAGTGGTGCTTCAGGTTAAGAACAGTTTCAGGTTAAGAACAGACCTCCGGAATGAATTAAGTACTTAACCCAAGGTACCACTGTAAAGGAAAAGACTGGAGCACAATCTCTTGGATTGCATGTACAACAGGAAGGTTTCTTGCCCACTTGTGTCTCAATGCCTCTTCCTACCCCACACCCCAAAGTATTTCAAGCTACATAAAGGTGACAGAGAAAGGGCCTTGGTATCTGGAGAAGCCGGGTGACATTTCCTTGGGGTGGGAGGTTTGCCAATAACCAACCCCTGTGCAGATATTCAAGTTCCATGTATTATTTTATTTCACCAGATACTGTAAAAACCTTTCCAAAGGAGAACGATTGATGGCAGAAAGAAACCAATAAGCAGTTTTAAATAACATGATGCCTTCCCCCTCAGGTTTTACCTTTTCGATCCTTTTGTATCTGATCATGTTCATTATGCAGTTATGTCACTCTGACATGCACTGCAAGTCTGTACGGGGTTCCATTCCAGCATTGACCTATTACACTACCAAACAATTTGTTGAAACACCTAACAGACACCAAATTTAAAGTTTGCTTTTAAGGAATGCTGTGGGTTGGAATTTCATTCCTGGACGAACAATGCAGGGCCGGAACCAAGAGGCGAAGAGGGCCCTGACATGTACTGTTGCCAGTTTATTTAGCCTGAGTCATTCTTTGAGAGGAGGAATGCTAATGACTCAAGATTTCACTGATCCAAACTGGCATTGACACGGAGATTAAGAAAATAACAGCCTGAATGAGTGGGAAAGACATTAGAAAGGAGGAAGGTCCCACTACAAACCAAGTTCAAACTCCCTCTGAAATCTGGACCTGGCTCTTAATGGGTTTGCCATCGATGCTGACAGCCAGTTCTGCTTGACATTTCCCCCCTTCCCTATGAAATTTGCCCTTTTGAACGAGCTGCTGGCATAGACGGGAGACAGGAAACAGCTTGTAAGCTTCATCCTTAAAGCCTGGCCACTGTGCCATTTGCCACTGGGATGCATCAGAGTTACGCATTGCCAAAAATAGCCTTCGTGTCGCCATAAAAAAAGGAAGAGATGTTACCAATTTACATAACATTTTCACATGGTGATTTAAATGTATGAGGCAAATTTAGAAATGGTTAGTATAATATAATAATCTCACCACAGAGGGAAAGACATCAGGTGCTAGAGTGCCTTCTTGTTCTGCTGATCATATGAAATGAATGAAATGAAATTTATTACAGTCCCAGACCAGATTCACATACCATACTAAGTGAACAAAAAACACAATAGAATTAAGTTTTAGTTAACAATCAAATAGAAGGGACGCAGGTGGCGCTGTGGGTTAAACCACAGAGCCTAGGACTTGCCAATCAGAAGGTCGGCGGTTCGAATCCCCGCAATGGCGTGAGCTCCCATTGCTCAGTCCCTGCTCCTGCCAACCTAGCAGTTTGAAAGCATATCAAAGTGCAAGTAGATAAATAGGTACCACTCCAGCGGGAAGGTAAACGGCGTTTCCATGCGCTGCTCTGGTTCGCCAGAAGTGGCTTAGTCATGCTGGCCACATGACCCGGAAGCTGTACGCCGGCTCCCTTGGCCAATAAAGCGAGATGAGCGCCGCAACCCCAGAGTCGGTCACGACTGGACCTAATGGTCAGAGGTCCCGTTACCTTTAGCTTTACTTAACAATCAAATATAATAATAAACAATACAAATATGACAGCTGTGAGAAATGTGGTTTAGGTCTCAGTCTCTAAAATATTATCTAGGGTTTGCATCTGAGGCCTTTGTAATAGCACAGCTTGTTCCCTGAGTTTTACGGCAGCTGTGCAAAATTTGGCCACCCTTAGTGTGATCTCTGGATCCTTATCCTCTATCAGGGATTTTAAGCATTGCGGTTCAGACCCACTTGGAATTTTCTGTATAACAGGGGTGAGTGCATATCCTCATAAAAATGACATGAGAGCAAGACATGAGAGACGGTTTCCACCTCTATCAGGCTGCAGGGGCAGACTTGCTCCACATATCTGCCCTGCAATAAGGCAGATGGCAGCACGTTGGCTGATCATATGCTGCTCACTATTGATAAAGGACTTCAGGGCTCCTTATCTCCATTTTATGGTTTCTTATATTTAAACCAGATGGGACTGGAAAGCCCTCAAACACAGGACACCTTCAAATAGAGGACAGTCCTCGGTAAAGCAGTATATGCTGCCACTTCATGCCTCCTGGCCTATTGTGAAGTAGAACTCCCATTCACTCTGTGGCAGGGAAGGATGTCCCTACACATGTTTAGCGATATCCAGGCCTTAAGAAATGGGCTTCCTTGCTGCTGATCCCCTCCCCACTTTTTAGGATAGGTTTGCTAGGGAAGGGGTGGGACTTACAGGTAGGACTGTCTGTAGGACAGTAAGACTCCCAATATTTTTCTTCACAAAAGGCAGAGGACCTTCTCTGTTGTGGCACTCTCCCTTTGAATTGCCCTTCCCATCAGATGTCAAGGAAATGAGCAACTATATGACTTTTAGAAGTCATCTGAAGGCAGCCCTGTATTGGGAGGTTTTTAATGTTTGATGTTTTAATTTGTTTTATCTGTACAGTAAACCACCCAGAGTGGCTGGGAAAACCCAGCCAGATGGGTGGGGTATAAATAATAAAATAAAATAAAATAAAATAAAATAAAATAATAATAATAATAATTACTACTACTACTACTACTACTTTGTGAGTCAAATGATAAGCAACTGTATGTACTTTCTACCATAATGAAGTTTCATTTATGTTAACAGAATATGCACCTGCAGAACGCATTGAATACTTGTCTACCCATTAATTGATCAAGACAGCTCTGAAAATATTTGGTAGAATCTGGACATAAGCCAGTGTAGATCCACAAGAGAGCCCTAAATCCTGAAGCAGTAGATCAATCAGTTCCTCCTTTTTAAAGAAGTGGCACTGAGTTATTAATTGTTCTCTTTGTATTGGCATATGCTCATTCCACATTTAAGTTTTATGCTCAAGTGACTAAATGAATCCAGATGTACACATTTCAAGCTTTTGCTGTTTTGCTAGGTTTCTTAAGTGGAATAATGGTGAAGGGATGTTTAAGAATGCAGATATCTTGTTCACAAAAGGGGAAAAAATCCTGATTATTGTTGATTGTAAGTTAAGGAGTTCTGCTGTTGACAATAATAGTTTCTGGAAACACCTCATCTTCTACATTACTTATGTAGATAATGGAATGATGTAAGACTCTTTACCGCTGCCAAAAATAATATTAAATCTGTAGATGTGCTAAAATTGGAAAAGATACATATTCTACAATGAAAAGTGCTGCAATAACAATAGCAAACATGATTGCTAGCAGAGATAGCGGTGACTTTTTTTTTTGTACGATTATCCTGATCTTAGAATTTCTAAATCTTGAGTCCAGAGAATGAGGTTTTGAGCTAAATGGCAGAAAAATGCTTACTGACATGGCTCCCTTCCCCCTTCCCCTGCACATATTCCTTTTTACTGATTCTGAGCCTGCTGTAAGGAACTGGGACTTCCTGAACTTGTGGTGACCTGCCTGCTTTTTCTCCCTCCACAAAGAATGCCACACGTACACACTGCACATGAATCTTGTATTTAATGCCTGCTGTTCTTTCAGCATGTAATGCTTTTTCTTTCCGCTCCAGAATTCTAGAATAGAACCTCTTCCAAATCCAGACATTCTGCGCTAAATCAGAGACACACAAAATGATATGGCATTGTTCAATTAGTGCTGTGCCAAAACAATCTCCTAATCTGCCCCCCTCCTCCAACTATTCTCCATCAATTAATGAGAAACGATACTGCAATCAAAAATTATCATAGGGGAGATAATTATTTTTTTTGGGGGGGGGTTTTGAAATTCTCATGCCTTACTTTTGGGTTTTGGAAGGGTCCTTTTTTTCATTCTGCCAATAATGTTCCCAGTGGTCTGCACTCTGCAACCTTCACATGTGCCCATGCTTAAAGACTATCATGAGGTGGCTTCTCCCATGGGGCTTTTTCAGATCAGGAATAATGAGGAGCCGAAGAGGCTTCAGAGTACTGGGGACGTGTTTGCTACAAGAAAAACACACTCATCAACTCCAGGGCTGGCACAAGACAGCTGGGCACCTGAGGTGAACCACAAAATGGAGCCCACCTGCCACCAAGGAAGGAATGAGTGAAGATCTACATTAGGAGCAAGAGGGAGGGGATCAGGGGAGGCCAGGCTGTCAGAGGGGTGGTGGGCTGGCCTTCTCTGAATCACGCTGGGTGAGTGCAGACCCCAGAAGACCCCAGAGGGCAGCCCTCACCATTGCATCCGTAGGAATGGGAGGAGACTAGCAGCGCCTCCTATTTGCTGAGAGGCCGTTGTAAAGGCAGTATGGGGAGGGGCTACTGAGGAGGCCACCGATCTGGTGTCCAGGGAGCATGCCACAACAAAGCAAATGTGTTCTTTGGAGGCCAGATCTGCTGCCCGAGGCAGTTCGCCTCACCTTGCCTCATGGGTGGGCCAGCCCTATCTATGGCCACCTTAGCTCAACTCAAAACCCTGCACCTACCCAAATGCTAAAGAAATTCTCAAGTCCCCTGGGAATAAGGGGCAGAAAAATAGAAGCCTCTTTCACAGAGGAAGCAAACATCCAACAAACGGGAGGCCAGATTTTGACAGCACCACCTCAATGTGCCAGATGCTATGGTGGGTGTGGGGGAATAACAAAACACAAACACACACACAAACACAGAGGATGAGTATCACTTTCGTGTCTGGCTTGGGAGCTTCCAGATGCATCTGCCTGCCTGATGTTAATAACACAATTGCTGAACTAGATGGGACTTTCCACCTTCCTTTTTTTAAAAATAATTTTTATTAACCGGCCAATCAAATCAAATTAAATCACATCACATAAATTCCGAATTACAAAGCCGAATTTTAAATTTTGTTGGGGGGACCCATATTTAAAGATCCGAAGGGGGATTCTGATCATCTTCTTGCTATTGCGTTAATGTCCAAATCAATCCAAATCAGTCCAAACAGAGTTCATAATTCTATCCAGTCTTATCTTGCTGTTTCCACATTACATCTTGTTCATATATTTTCTCGTTTTTCTTTATGATCTCTTCTGTTAATCTCCTTAAACCGATAAACACCAATAATAATCCTGTGTGAATTTTCCGTTCTTCCAATCCTCAAATCGAGATGGTTTCCATATATCACCACCTTCATAGATAACAGCGCTCTTTCCATCATTAATTACAGAACTGTCATTCTTAAGTCCCACTGAGGAGTTTCACCCACAATATAAAAACAGCTCTATTTCTCTATTTCTCCTCTCAGACTTAAGTCCTCCGGCAGAACTTCCCAATATGGCGACGGCATTTTTAACTGCGTCATTCCAAAGCTCTTATACATTCCACGCTCTTCTTAAAACATGCTTTGGTTCGAAAGTTTATCTCCACACAGCCTTAAATCCACAGCTTAAGTCCTTAAAACGACAATTCTGACTCGTGAGGGGAGGGGATTCTTGTTTAATCACATAAGGAAAGAAAGGAAAGTTTCCCCCCCTCCCCCATCAGTCATTTGCCATACCGTATCTTGGCGTATCTTCTCATGTTTTATTCTTGTCTTGTTTTATCAGAGATCTCTTCTGTTAGCAGTCTTTACTCCCCCTCCTTCCTTGAGATATGTGCATTCCTTCATCCAAATTGTTTCTTTTGAAGTTCTTGCAGCTAGTGGCGCGGATCAGGGATGGCATCCAGGAGTGCCAGAATCCCACAGGAGGGCTTTGTGCCTAGTGCCCCCATCCCCACAAATTCGGGGGTGGCATAGGGCACAGCAGGCAAGGGCAGTCCCCCCCACCATCCTGGGCGTGGGGGGTAGGGAGGCTAATTACTCCCATCATAGCCTCCAAATTACCTCGTGTGGGTCGGAGAGATGTTATTGTCAGCCATCTTCCAATGCGCCCCCTAGTGGCCCCCTCGGGACTTTCAATCTAAACCAGCCAAGCCATTCTGATGTGATCTTAAAATATTCCCCATATTAGAACAATCCACTCCATCGTTTTTGGTGGCCACTCAAGATCTTATTGGTCTCCTGCGCTGCTTGGCAAGGTAAACGGGAGAGAAGAACAGGATAGTGCTGTGTAAAAGAAATCCTATTCCTCTCTGTTTTGTATTATTTCTAAGGGAAACTATGCTCAGATTAAAATCGAAAAAGTCTCTCTCCCATTTATCATGTAAGGAAATGATCAAGGGAACGAAGCAACTCCTTTCTGTTGAAATGCTGCAGTGTTTGGGACTTTTTATTTTACAAAAAAGGTGACATGATAGAAGTTTATAAAGTCATGAATTGCACAGAGAAAGTGTATAGTAGAAAGTTTTTTTCCTCCCTCTCTCATAACACTAAAGCTTGCAGACATCCAATGAAGCAGAAAGTTAGAAAATTCGGGACATATAAATGAGAGTACTTCTTCACACAGCACATAGTTAGACTGTGGAAATCCCTCCCACAGGAGGCATTGATGCCATCCAAATTGGATGGCTTTAAAAGAAGACTGGACAAATTGATGGAGGATAAGGCTAGCAGTGACTACTAGTCACAGTGGCTATGGGAATTAATGCCAGTGTACTGGAAGAAGCAAAGATCACCAGTGTCGAAGCAATGATTCTTCAACATCAACTTCTTTGGACTGGTCATGTTGTGCTGATGCCTGATGATTGTCTTCCAAAGCAACTACTCTATTCCGACGGACGACTCTGGGGTTGCGGCGCTCATCTCGCTTTATTGGCCGAGGGAGCCGGCGTACAGCTTCCGGGTCATGTGGCCAGCATGACTAAGCCGCTTCTGGCAAACCAGAGCAGCTCATGGAAACGCCGTTTACCTTCCCGCCAGAGTGGTACCTATTTATCTACTTGCCCTTTGACGTGCTTTCAAACTGCTAGGTTGGCAGGAGCAGGGACCGAGCAACAGGAGCTCACCCTGTTGCGGGGATTCGAACCGCCGACCTTCTGATTGGCAGACTCTCTCAAGGCAAATCTTTTTTAAAAAGTAGTATAGACAGTGACAATTGGGAAACTGTCAAGGGAACGAGCGCTCCAGTTGGAGAACAGCCTTTACCAAAGGTGTCGTGGGCTTTGATGACACTCAAACTCAGGACGAAAGGGAGAAACGTGCTAAGAGGAAGGCACACTTGGCAAATCCACACCATGTTCAACTCCCACCTGGAGTTGTCCCCACCATGGAAGAATGTGCAGATCCAAAATTGGCCTCCACAGTCACTTACGGACTCACTGCTAAAACCCTGTTTTGGAAGACAATCTTACTTGGCTATGAGTGATCACCGAAGAAGAAGAAGAAGAAGAAGAAGAAGAAGAAGAAGAAGAAGAAGAAGAAGAAGCTCTGACTCCACAAATGGAAGCAATGTTTCTGAATACCAGTTGATGGAAACCCCAGGAGGGAAGAGTGCTCTTGTGCTTTGTTCATGCTTGAAGGTTTCCCACAGGCAATCTGGGTAACCACTGTGAGAACAGGATGCTAGACTAGATGAGTCTTTGCCCTGATCCACTAGGCTCTTCCTATGTACTTATGAAATAGAGATAATCATTTGCCCTCTTTTCCTCCAAACTATTTTGTGGTATCCCAGACATATCCAACAAATACAGAGAGATATATATATATATACTCTCAGTCTTTTACTACCTTACTCACAGAAAGAATGGAACTTTCATAACATTTTATGCACCCAGGAGCAGAAATTTCCAATAAAGAAAAAGATAAATCTACAAGTTATTTATAACAATGTATTGTATAATCTATTCTATAAAATTGCAGAACACCTCTGCCGATGAGGCACACTCTGTTCTGCCCCTTTGTGCAGTCTGTTGATTTCCTTTGGACAACTCAGGGAGGAAAATACCACTCATTATAAAAGAGTGGTGCAGGCTTGCTATCGGAGGGTCTACAAAATCTTTCAATTTTTCATTACACTCGCTTTGATCCTGTAATAGCATGTGGATTAAGGAATGCTCCCAGCGGTAATCTGCTGCAGAGCTGCCATGGCTGGCTAGCAATCTTTAACAGACAGCTGTATCAGGGTGGGGTTTTTTTTTTTTTTGGGGGGGGGGGTTGTTCCGAAAAACAATTTTCAGAAGAACCCATTAAGAGGTGCATTATGTGGACTGTAGCAGTGCCCTATCTCCTACACCATAATAATTCTTTATGGCCAGAGGTTTCCTTCCTTATATGAGAGGAGAGACTGGATTTTCTCAAGAAACATTTTTTTCCACCCTGCTCAGGGATTCCCTGCAAGTGAACAGCACTGACATCATCGGGAAATTCTTTCTTTTAACTTACACAGTCTGTGCATAGGAGGGCAGTCGTTGATAGCAAGGGAAGGTTGGCAAAGACAGAGGGAGGGGCTCTGCTAGGATTTTCCAGGGAAACACTATAGCAGATGGCCTGATCTTCTGATAAACAGTGGTGCATCTGCAGTCCGACTGGTGGGAGGATATTTTTGGAAATCTCTGCTCACCCAGGCTTGTCCAATATTTTTCTTTTCCATCTCACCCCATTCCTTTCAGCTTTCCTGGTGTGTGTGTGTGTGTGTGTGCTTGTGTAAGGTATGTGTGTGTCAAGCTGTTTCGTTGAACCCTGCAGGAAAATTGCTTCCCCTCCCTCTGCTACCCGGCATTGCTGTTCAGAATCCTCCGGTGCCGTGTTTGCCACATCCCTGCACTATAATATCAAAAATATTAGGACAGTGCTGAATATTAGAGCAAGTGTTGTCAGGGAAACAAGAATGGCACAGAACTGCTCTCTTTGTAAACTGAAAAAATTAACTTTGCTTTCATTCAAATGAGCCGTGCATCACTGCAGCCAGAGAAATTACAAAACGTAGGCTGAATTGACTCTTGTCACTATACAATTTAATTCAATCACAATATGCAACAAAAGTTCAGATTTCTATTAAAACAGCAGCCCTCTTGGATGGAAGAAGGAAAATGTAGCCTTACGTTTCTATGTTTGTGCCCTTACTGTTCCCTCCAGATATTGAATGCCAAACTCAGTAATGAAAATTATTATTGCTCTAATTCTTATAATTTACTGAGGGCTTATTCAAACCCTGCAGCTTCAGAATTTTGTTAAAGCCCCTTACGTCGGCACACCTTGAGATACTTTTCTGCCAGTGATAACATATAGCCATAATGTCAGGGGTATGCTGGCACAAGTTTATCCAAGAGACAGGGGTGTGGGGGGAGATATACAGACATATACCAAATCCTATTCTGCCTCGGACCATGCTGCTAGATCTAGATTCACACTAATTCCACGCAGAGCTACAACAATATATAAATACCCAACAGGGAGACAGATACGCTGATGTCAGGGAATGTGGCACAGGGTTACACCTCTCTGGCCTCATTTTGTGTACAGTTAGAGCACAGAAGGACAAAACATGATGTGGAAAGGGCCTTTCACACAAGTAGGAAGCCGTTTGCATTAATCGTCTTTTGCCAGTTCGTGCATAGGAAGAGATTGCCAATTCTTCTCTGAACCCTAGGACTCCTGTGTGAAAACACACTGCAACTTCCACTCTATCCTCCAACTAGGGATTAGTGGTGGGTGAACTCCAGTCAGGCGTGGAATTGGGTTGTGGAAAAAACAAGCTATTCCCCCTCACCCACGCCCTGGAAATAGCTTGTGGCTGCTTTGAAACAACAACAAACCCAACCTCAATTCCAAGCCTGTTTTGGATCCTGATGCACCTAACGCAGAGCATGACAGAATCTAAATTACTCCCCAAAGGTCCAGTACCCATCTTCAAAGTTTCCTACTTCCTTCACCCAAAGCAGCAGCAGCAACAACAACAGCTGTGGTGGCCTCACTGAGCTCAGTGAGATTTATATGACAGCCTAAGGTGCTTCTTGATATGTCTTGATACCACAGTGATTCACAGGAACCTTCACTCCTCTGCCTACAGTGGTGTACACAGAAGGTTGCCAACTTTTATTTACCAGCCCCTGTTTCTGTGACGTGGGCGGGGGGGAGCTGATGAAGCTTTTCCTGGCATAGAAATAAAAGACAGAGAATGCTTTAATGGCAGCCTAACTTGCAGAAAGTTTGTAGCTAAAATGATTCCCCTTATCTTCATGCTGTGGGGGCGAGAAATCACAACATTTCTGGGTGTCAGGGTTAGCAGTAGAGATAAAAGGCTGGGGGGAAAGGTTGCAATACAGTGGTACCTCAGGTTAAGAACTTAATTCGTTCTGGAGGTCCGTTCTTAACCTGAAACTGTTCTTAGCTGAGGTACCACTTTAGCTAATGGGGCCTCCCGCTGCCACCGCGTCACCGCCTCGCGATTTCTGTTCTCATCCTGAAGCAAAGTTCTTAACTATTTCTGGGTTAGCGGAGTCTATAACCTGAAGCGTCTGTAACCCGAAGTGTCTATAACCCGAGGTACCATTGTACATTGTACTTTAAAGAGGCTCCAGTGTCACTAAGCTTCCAAAGTCTCTACCACAAAACTGAGATCAAGCAGGCACCAAACAGGCTCTGCCCTTTTAACAGATGCCCAGGAAGCCACCTGAGGGCAAAACCCAAGATTCAATTTTGTTAGGAAGCCGTTTTCTACTAAGTCAGACCACGGGCCTGTCTTGCTCAGAATATCTGAAGGTATCTGAAGAAGTGTGCATGCACACGAAAGCTCATACCAAGAACTAACTTAAAGGTAAAGGTAAAGGTACCCCTGCCCGTACGGGCCAGTCTTGACAGACTCTGGGGTTGTGCGCCCATCTCACTTAAGAGGCCAGGGGCCAGCGCTGTCCGGAGACACTTCCGGGTCACGTGGCCAGCGTGACATCGCTGCTCTGGCCAGAGCCAGAGCCAGAGCCGCACACAGAAACGCCGTTTACCTTCCCGCTGGTAAGCGGTCCCTATTTATCTACTTGCACCCGGAGGTGCTTTCGAACTGCTAGGTTGGCAGGCGCTGGGACCGAGCAGCGGGAGCGCACCCCGCCGCAGGGATTCGAACCGCCGACCTTTCGATCGGCAAGCCCTAGGTGCTGAGGCTTTAACCCACAGCGCCACCTGCGTCCCTAGAACTAACTTAGTTGGTCTTTAAGGTGCTACTGGAAGGAATTTTTTTATTTTGTATTGACTATGGCAGACCAACATGGCTACCTATCTGTAACTTGCTCAGAATAGTCTACACAGTGGCTCTTCAGGGTTTGAGACAGTGGACATTCTTAGACACTGGACATTCTTTGTCAGTGGACATTCTTAAATCTACCTTCATTTCCCCTTCATTTTTGGAGGGGAAAAAGTGTGTCCTATAGAGCGAAAAATATGGTACTTGGAGAAGCCGGGGATTGAAACTGAGACCCCCTGCGTGAAATGCATATATGCTACCTCAGAGCTATGGCCCTTTCCCCTCTCTCCTTATCTGCGATTCTTTTACTGGGCCTTCTTTTTTTGTATACCGTGCAATTGTTGGTATACCGTGCAATTGTTGAAGGTGCAATTCAAAGCAAATAGCAGCAGCAGCAAAGGACTTCTTAACTTCCCCCACCCTCTGGTGATTATCCCACTGATAGTCCCCCCCTACCCCTACACGGAGAGTTGGCTCCCCACTCCAAGGGGTTTCTTAACTCCACTGGGGAAACAATACAGATACTTGTTTATTTCCCCCAGCAAGGGTAAAAAGCAGCTTGGGGTCGAGCTTCAAACAGAAACATAGCATGAGGAAAAGGGTTAAAAAAAGCACTTTCTTTTCTTCCTGTCCAGGTCTTCTGCTCCAGACTGCAGATTCAGTGACTGTGCCAAATAACAAAACTGGAAAAAAACGAGGGGGAAGCAAGCAAGCAAGATGGGGCTACATGTAATGAATAGTTCAGGCCTTAGACTGCAGGTTGGTCAGTTCAGATGCAGATAATAAGGTGCTCAGATAGTTTAGAATAGCAAACAGTAGCCCCAAGGTCCTATCAACACAATGCACTATGCATTTCAGGTTCATAAACCTGTGCATCCTGAGAAAAGCCCAATTCTATATATTTCTGAAATTCTATTGCTGGGAATGCACAAATATAATATTCATACTACGGGCCAACACTGCCCCCCACTGCTTCAGAACACAACAGGAAGATGCCATTAGTTCAGGGCTTACAGCTGCTGTGGAACAAAAGAAGGGGGAAAATACAATTTGAGCTTCCACTGCTCTGCACCTGGTGTAGTCAGTAATCTTACACCAGCAGAAAGTATAAAATTCATGCAGATCATACTAGTAGCTTTCTCCTTGACACAAATGGCTATAAAGAATCTAGGCCCCACAGCTGCTGGCAGAATGTTATGGAAGATTGTAACAGGTGGCTCCCCTCAAGTGTAGCCAGGATGAGGTCCCTAATTAAACGGGGCTTCCCAGAGCATTAGAATCGTTTTAAAAATTTGCATCAGAAGTTCTGAAGGAGAAGATTCTAGGAAGTCAATGCAACCTGAAGAGACTGGCTGAAAAGAACTAGAAATTGTCAAGCTAAGGAAGAATTGATAGCTGTTGAGTACCCTGCCAGGTTAAAGGTGCTTTGCTGATGTGGTAAGGAGAGGCAGGAGGCAGAGCATTTTGGGGTTATCTGTTGCAATTCAGGGAGAGATAAAGTCCTAGGTTGCCAAATATTTTTTAACAGAGACAGAAATGGGTTCTGGGAGAATGAATTTTAGCCATTGCCCTTTCATGATTACTGAATTTTATTGCATGTATGGTATTCAGCTGTCATGTGCCTATTGCAGAGCGGTGTGAACAACACTTTTTAAAGAAACTACCAGCAATATTTTATCTCAATAAAATATTCAAGTTTCTTCTTAAAATATTATTTTATTTTATTTTTAAAAAAATCATTATACCACTGTTCTGCCTTTTCCGTCTTTGAGGTGAGAGCAGCATCACTAAGCCATTTTGTGCTTCATCAGCTCCCATACAGGCATATATTGGCTAGCGCTTATTTAGTCAGAAATGACGAGCTTCTTTCAAACATATGCCACAAGAAGAAGAGGAGGAGGAGGAGGAGGAGGAGGAGGAGGAGGAGGAGGAATTTGGATTTTATATCCCGCTTTATCACTACCCAAAGGAGTCTCAAAGCAGCTAACATTCTCCTTTCCCTTCCTCCCCCACAACACACACTCTGTGAGGTGAGTGAGGCTGAGAGTTCAGAGAAGTGTGACTGGCCCAAGGTCACCCAGCAGCTGCATGTGGAGGAGTGGGGATGTGAACCCGGTTCACCAGATTACGAGTCTATCGCTCTTAACCACTACACCACACTGGCTCTCAAGGGCTAGAAAAGTTGGGATTGTCTGGAAGCTGAATTCTGTGCCCCTGACTAGATGGAGCCTTTCCTTTCCTGTGTTTCCAGCATCCACACAGTCCTGCTTTAGGGGACGGGGGGGGGGCATAGTTATTTCTCCAAACTGAAGCTGTATTTTCAGCATATACCCCTGCAAAAAAGAAGAAGAGGGCATATAGTGCTATGAAGGGTTGGCAGGAGGGGGTGTATAAAAGTAAAATATGGTTGAAGTGTGCTTCGTCTAATTGGGTGGGTACACAACCAGTGCCCCTGCATTGTGAAGATATTTCCTTACCCTCTAACCCAGCTTTTGACAAGCACCATTCAGGATGTGGTTACCATAGCTGCCCACTGAGACTGACATGTCACACTCTGTCTTGGCGCTCTGACAGGATCACAGTAAGAATAATGGATAACCCAGTGTTTTAGAAATCTGTCAGTAGGACTACAAAACAAACACACACAAAAGAGCATCCTGCTCTCGTTTAAAGGCTATTTTAAAATATGGCTAGCAACTCCCTTTTTTCTCTGTATCCATTACTATTTAAGAAGAATATTTTGGGTTTCCTTCTACAGCAGAATGTTGTCAACAAGGATAGCTGCTGACTATTGGAATTTGTAGGGCTACAGTTTTTAAACCTTATTTATTTCTTTACACCAGGATCCTGTGCAGCACTAACAAAGCAAAGAGTGGATTCAAACGTGTGAGGAGTTCCTGTCTTGCCCACTGAGAAACAGAATTTCTACAACCAATGAGTTAGAGAAAAGGTAACAGAAGTGGCTGTAAGTACAGTGGTACCTCAGGTTAAGTACTTAATTCGTTCCGGAGGTCGGTACTTAACCTGAAACTGTTCTTAACCTGAAGCACCACATTAGCTAATGGGGCCGCACCGCCGGAGCACGATTTCTGTTCTCATCCTGAAGCAAAGTTCTTAACCTGAAGCACTATTTCTGGGTTAGCGGAGTCTGTAACCTGAAGCGTATGTAACCCGAGGTACCACTGTAGCCCTAAGAATTCTTTACATCCTTTGCTTGAGGCTGCCTCTTCTTTCTGACTTTTGGTCAAGAGTGTAACGGGAACTCGTCAAAACACCTGGAGTTTTACATAATGTACACTTTTTCAACCTGTCAGAATGTAACTGCTTTAAGTATCACTGTAAAATACAAAATACACACCACACCACATTTGAAACACATTTTTTTTCTGGGCACTGTAATTTACCCCTCACAGAGTTGCAATTCCCAGCAACCCTTAAGAAACTACAGTGCCCAGAATTCTTTGAGGGCAAGAATGTGCTTTGAATGCATTTTAAAGGTATACGGCGCAAACAGCCAAAGGCAATGAAGGTAACTAAGCAAACAGATGCAAATATTGTTGAAATAAATAAATAGCAGCATTAGAGTGTTTTAATGAGGGTCCTTTTAAGTGAAGCTAAGAAAAGTAGAGGGACATGGGTGGTGCTGTGGGTTAAACCACAGAGCCTAGGACTTGCCGATCAGAAGGTTGGCGGTTTGAATCCCCGCAAGGGGGTGAGCTCCTGTTGCTCAGTCCCTGCTCCTGCCAACCTAGCAGTTCGAAAGCACGTCAAAGTGCAAGTAGATAAATAGGTACCGCTCTGGCGGGAAGGTAAACGGCGTTTCCATGCGCTGCTCTGGTTTGCCAGAAGCGGCTTAGTCATGCTGGCCACATGATCTGGAAGCTGTATGCCGGCTCCCTCGGCCAGTAAAGCGAGATGAGCGCCGCAACCCCAGAATCGGTCACGACTGGACCTAATGGTCAGGGGTCCCTTTACCTTTACTAAGAAAAGTAGAACCCTAGAATTGTAGAGCTGGAAGTTACCACGAGGGTCATCTAGTCCAACCCTCTGCCATGCAGGAATCTTTCTGCCCAATGTGGAGCTCAACCCCACAACCCTGAGATTTAGAGTCTCATGCTCTACTGACCGAGCTATTTGAAGATGCAAACAGGCTCTCCCTCCTTGCTGCCATGCCTATTTTCCTGAAGCAAGACTCCTATTCTTCTTCCCTATGGCTATCTGCTACCAAAGCAGGGTTGGGCCTAGACTAGCGACAAGCAGCAAATTGCTCTGGAAGTGAATCCAGTTGATTAAGTCTCTGATTTGGCTAATATTGTGGAACCACTCCTGAGGAGCTCCAGAAACTCATGACTTAAAAAGATACTGCATTTTGAGACCTCACACATACAGCCTTCCCATTTGAAACAGTGGAGCATTCACCTCTCTGAACTTGCAGCAACAAAACATGCCTCCATTTTTCATCACCTAATATATAATGAATGTTTAATTGAATCTAATTGTTCCCTGCTGAGTAAATCTGAGCACATGAGAGTACCAATTTAAGTGCCAGGAAACCTGTTTTCTGCTAAAGCTGCTGATAAAGCATCATCAAGCTATTTTGGGATATGAACATAATTTAAATTAATTAAAAGTTATTAGACAATATGATGATGCCCAATTAAGGCCAATAGTGATGATGACTAAATAAAATCAGATTTTCTGCAGTTCAGTTTGAGCAAACCTTATTACAGCAGATGATAGGGAACTTTATTTTTTAACATAAAAAACTTTGTTGCAATTACTCCATATCAATTGCAACTTCTCTGTTCTGGTGATATTCTAATGGTTTCATCACAAAATCTCTGTAAGAAAAGTTCATTTTTTAAAAATCGTATTTTAAAATTTGCATTGTATAATGCACCTTATACATTGCCCCCAAAGCGTTCTCTTAAGTTCTCGTGCTTCCTCTGCCCCAAGCAATTAATGAAAAATTAACTAATGAAAAATGAATGAAAAATTATTTAATTGACTGACAGCCCTAATATTGACTATTAAAGTAACACTTCAAATACACACAGTATAGCTGCTTGCTCTTTGGCTACGATAGGTGTTTTTTGCTGTACACCCTAACACTCAAACTTGTTTGAAGGGATGGGGAGATCATAGGCCAATGTGCTAAGAACCAATGCACTAGGGAACTGCAGACCTCACTGAAATGAATGAGCAGGAGTATGGAATGCCTGGTTCATATCTATTTCAGGGGATGTGCACAGGAGAAACATGTAGAGTACTGTGTTCACATATCCTTAAACTCTTATTATTTTATTTAAAAATATTTCCCTCTTATTTTTGTATAGCCGGCCTTATGAGAGGTGTTGTCAAGCAATTACTGATGTCCTGGTGGTTATGGAAGGACCTGGAAGGAATCGTTGTTATTCCTGATCTACCTAAGTTTCATACTTTTGCTCTCAGCAGCATTTTGCCTTCAGCAAACCTAAAACTCTCCTGATTTTCTAAGAAAATGAGCACATACATAAATTTACAAAAGCCTAGTACCATTGACAGGCTCCAACTTATTGACCAAGACATTTGTGAAGTATATTTTAAAGGGAAAAGTCAGTAGTCCGCCTCCTTGTTGGACCCAGTCTCGCATGTGAAAACTGCATTTGGAGTTCATTGTTAATTCAAAATTATTAGTATAATAAACTACTCTAAAACCATATGGTGCCCACTTCCATTTTCTGACAAGGCAGTTCTATGGAGCATTTCATAAGTCCTCAAACACTGTCTAATACAACAACCTGTGTACTCGTTCTGTCCCACCCCCAGAAGCAAATTCTTGCTTTTCCGAACATGCTGGTCAGTCCAGCCAAGCCCATCTCTTGTCCTACTGTCCAGTTTGCCATTCCAGACCTCTGGTCTGCAGGCTACTTCCAGCAAATGAGCAGAGAATCATGCATGCGAACTTGGGGGAGATCATTCACTGTGGTATTTTAAGACAAGGCAGGAGGCTCTAACCTGAATGCTGCTGAGTGACACAGTCCACTCTGAAGATCAGTTACACACTGGATAGGGAAAGAGGGAAGGGACAGTAGTGGTTTACTGTGTTCAGGTGGGAGCCATTCCAGACTCCACTCTCCATGCATATGGGGGCAGATCTGCAGTTTCAGTTGCTGGCAGAAGCAGCAGCCTAGCCAGGGAGTAAAGTTTTATAAATGTCTACACAGACATATGTCCCACTTGGACTATCTCACGTGAGAAAGGGGCACAGAGAGCCAGAGAGAGAAGAAGAATTTGTTCATTCCGACAGCAAACAAATCCCTCACTTCTCTTGACTCCATCACAAATGGTATCAGGAGTCAACAGTACCCCAAAAGGTTTCCTTTAATACCACTTTACAAGCTAGATTTTTTTAAAAAAAAGAAATTCCCTCAGTGAGGACCTTCCTTGTCAATCAGCATAACTATGACAGCTGTAATTTGGAACAAATTACTAATTACACTTGCAAGACTCCAAATTTTTTTTCAAGCAATGAGCACTCAATTCAGCAGGTAGTCATATGTGATTCACATTCCAGATTACCACTTTTCTCCTTTGCAAAATATGTTGCTGAGAGTTGCCCTCAACACTTCCTGAACACAGTGCCGTGGCCCCTTCAAAAGGATCACTGAAGGACACAGATTTGATGGCTGGCTTCAGTGTCGAACTCCCAGTGTGCAAGACAAGCTTGCTCCTGTGTATGACCTGTGGGATATGTCTATCATCACCCTCCCACCATGCCATATGAGAAAGTGACAAGTGATGAACAATTAGCACCATCCAAAGGGAGATGCCCAATGAGGCTGTGTGTGCTACCCAAAACCACAAACAATGACATAAAATGGATGTGCTGCCATTCTGGAACATCATATGCTTATGAAACAGGCATATATATGTGGAGAAGGAAGAAGGTGCTCCAACAGCTTGAAACTTCATCCAGACACCAGTTGAGAAACTAACAGCACATTCATAGTGTTTAGGACAGAACAGAACAACTAATAAGTTCTGCTCCAGAGTGCAACTGGCCAGGGGGAATTACTTAAGAAGAATCTGGCACTGGTTGGAACATTGGAAGGAAAAAAAAACCCCGAATTCCCCCCAGACTTTCTAGTCTACAAATCCAGAAATCTTCAGAGCAGCATGTTTGACTTTCAAGGAGATCTGACAGTCTTAAGTTATGTGCCGAAGAAAGAAAGGACTTTCTTCAGTGCACAATGATGCAGCAATCTCATATATGAAATCCAAGCCTGAGATCATTATTTATTAGAATAAAACTAAAGGTGGTGTGTACACCTCTGACCAGATGTATGTGTACATGTGTGACCATACATTTGAAATGCCTGATCAAATAGTGGCCAATGGTGATGTCATTGCCACCATTGTGGACAAAATGCCTATGTATCTATATTGTTTGGAAACAACCCATGGTTCGAATATCCCAAAATATCTCTCTTCCCAGTAGACTGATGCCTTCTGGAACATTTCCCACTGACATAAGCAACAGGAAAAAGAGGAAATACGAGACAGACAAATGTACAAATCGTCAGTGGAGAAAAACAACAAACTTTCAAAAGGATGCAGGATCACTTTCTTATGTGGACAATACTGAGGTCACTATGCAACCAATATAATTTTACTTATTTAAAAAAGACACTATGGTGATATATGCAAACACTTCTATTTGTGAGGGAAGAAACACTTCTATTTGTGAGGGAAGAAAGGCAGGAGTATTTTGAACGGACTAGTACAAATAACTAAGTGATGGGTTCTTCAGAAAAGTAGGGAGAGCTTTGGGAGGAAACAGAGTCCAAAGCACCTTTGGCCAAGTTGGGAAAGGAGACACAAAGATGCTCTCTTCTGTGGAGTTTAGCTGTCTTTTGAGCAGACCTGTATGAGCACACATTCCAGGTTAAGGGTTTTAAGGGATACTGGATTGCACCTTTTGGACCACAATTAGGCTAGTAAATCCCGGCCTTGCAGAGATCAGTTTACAATAATTGAGACTCCAATGTGCCAGAAGCAGGTTGTTGAAAAACAAATAGCTCCAGATGATTCAAGTGAACATGTGTTACACTTGAAGACAACAATTCATCATAATGACACAGTGGACAGTTCTCTCTTCAAACAGCCGCATTTCCAAATAATCATCGTTCAGGTACAAATTCTGTTCTCAGCCGCTGGACTGAATTTGAAAAATCCAGCTGCATAGTTTACACTTCGGTTGAACTGCACTAATATGAAGTTAGGTTTGAATTTAGAAAGTATATAGGAGAGCAGAATCCAGAACTAAAAATGGTAACACAGCATAGAAAAGTGACTGTGAATGAGACTGAAAAGGAGATCAGGATAAATCAGTATTCAGTATACAGATGAAGAAAAAAAAAAAGGATGTGATGAGAAATAAGATAGCCCTTTTAAGGTGATCTCTACTGACCAGTACAAAAATTAGAACAAAATAAGATAAGCGAGTAATACAGACTGTTTCCCTACAGCTGACTTTGTGCAGCATAATTCTTCCTCTTATCACGAAGTGAATATAATCAGTGTATTTGTAATGAGTTCCTCAGGGGGTCAGTAGGTAGAGGGCTGGATGCAATCTTGGAAGAGCCTGCAAGATACATACCTGCATGTGTATGCAGTAGATTTAATGGAATCTCTCTCTCTGTGTGTCTTTCTTTCTCTGTCTCTCTCTCTCAATATTTTTCAAACTAGGCAATATTAAGCACAAAATAATCTTGGTACTACAAATATATTAGCACACTTTTCCTAATTTCAGTCATACTTAGAAATAAAGATATGTCACAATAAGTGGGGTGACAGTGGTGTTAACAAACATGCTCAACCACACCATCTTTATCCCAAGCAAGCTTGCTGAAAAATGGCAAATAGGTGCCTGCAGCACTTGATGATGCAACACTCTGAAGATGACTTGCAAGCATGGGGGGCTGGTGCCCACTGGACCTAGTGGGGCTCTTAGGAGGTCACAGGGGTGTGGCCAAATTGTTTGCCATTCTCCTCCCTTGCAAATGCATTATGAACATTCTAGCACTGCAGTGTTACAAACAGTTAGCACCTAAGCCTTAACCTGGGTTGCTGGGTTCCTTAAACATAAGCCCTGTAAAGGTAAAGGCACCCCTGATCATTAGGTCCAGTCGTGACCGATTCTGGTCAAGGGAGCCAGCATACAGCTTCCAGGTCATGTGGCCAGCATGACTAAGCCGCTTCTGGCAAACCAGAGCAGCGCACGGAAATGCCGTTTACCTTCCCGCTGGATTGGTACCTATTTATCTACTTGCACTTTGACATGCTTTCGAACTGCTAGGTTGGCAGGAGCAGTGACCGAGCAACGGGAGCTCACCCCGTCACGGGGATTTGAACCGCCAACTTTCTGATTGGCAAGCCTTAGGCTCTGTGGTTTAACCCACAGCACCACCCGCGTCCCTTAAGCCCTGTTTAGGGAAGCTTTTAATATTTGATGAATTATTGTATTTTAATGTTTTGCTGGAAGCCGCCCAGAGTGGCTGGGAAAACCCAGCCAGATGGGCAGGGTATAAATTATTATTATTATTATTATTATTATTATTATTATTATTATCAGTGACTAGCAGGTGTACTCATTTGTTTCAGGTCAGTGTCATTCTCACACCTGTTCACATATATTTTTTTCTGCTCCCCCCAACCTGTCACAGATCTACATTAAATTGTGAGGTGTGTGTCCAAATACACATGGGAATTCTTTTTTAAATACATATGACATACTTTCTCACAAATTATGAATTTCAGATATATATTTTTGTATACTTTTGGACATTACTGGAACATTTGGAATGCATGAAAGCATATGGCTAGCCAAGTTCTAAATCATACATTTGTTGGGGAGATGCAGATCAGAACTTACAAGGATGAAATTCCTCAAGACTCCCTCAATTACACTGACTTCCAGAAATGATTCATGGTTTTGTTTTTGATCCTCAAATCCCTGTAAGTCCTGTGCCAGACCTTAAAAAAAGAAGGTTTCACTTCCTGTGCTAAGTCTACTTTTAATCTTGAATAGAGATTCCCTCCTGATAGCTGAGGCAAAGCTATTTCTAAATTAAATCTGGGGACACGCTTCACTATTACACTGAATAAATATAACATTTTTTAGTTTTAAAAGAATAAATATAACCCCACAGTGACACAAGGGACTAATTCTAAAAGAAAATTATTGACTAAATATATTGCTATAAACAGTTTTTGCACTGTTTATTATCTTTATTTATCTAATTAGCATGTCCTAGAGAACTTGGGAGAAAGGCGATGGCAAACCTAGACAGCATCTGAAAAAGCAGAGACATCACCTTGCCAACAAAGGTCTGTATAGTTAAAGCCATGGTTTTCCCAGTAGTGATGTATGGAAGTGAGAGCTGGACCATAAAGAAGGCTGATTGCCGAAGAATTGATGCTTTTGAATTATGGTGCTGGAGGAGACTCTTGAGAGTCCCATGGACTGCAAGAAGATCAGACCTATCCATTTTTAAGGAAATCAGCCCTGAGTGCTCACTGGAAGGACAGATCCTGAAGCTGAGGCTCCAATACTTTGGTTACCTCATGAGAAGAGAAGACTCCCTGGGAAAGACCCTGATGTTGGGAAAGATTGAGGGCACAAGAAGAAGGGGATGACAGAGGACGAGATGGTTGGACAGTGTTCTCGAAGCTACAAACATGAGTCTGACCAAACTGCAGGAGGCAGTGGAAGACAGGAGTGCCTGGCGTGCTCTGGTCCATAGGGTCACGAAGAGTCGGACACGACTAAACGACTAAACAAGAGAACTCCTTCAACACACCCATGCGCCTGCTTTTTAAGACCAGCAAAATGGTCTTTAAAATATTGCATTGCAAAATCTGGATAAGTGACAATGTCAAAGGATAACTATGTTTTAGCTTGTATATCGTATCATAAAGTGTGAATTTGATAGATTCAAATTTAAATGCACACTGGGTAAAATTTCTCCTTCATCCCAGCTCTCTGGAATTATTTCCAATGTGACATCTTTCCAAATTTTTTAGATGCCAAGCTAAGGCAGAACTACTTCAGTAAAGTTTAAACTTGAGAACTTTTAATAGAGTTTTATTACAGCGGTTCTTTGCTGTTGCTGCAGTACAGTACATTTTTTGGGAATAGGTAACAGTGGAAAGGTAGTACAAAAAGCTTAAAAATAGACACACATTTCTGGTCCCTGTCTAATTGTGCTCCTCCACTCTCTGTTATTTTGCAAAGTGTAACTTATTATTCCATAAGCTATTAAACTTAATAGCTCTAAATTTAGCTCTCATTTCAGTGACTGTTAAAGCCTAGCTTACCTACTGGATACAGGAAATCTACCATACTGATAAATGGCTACTGTTCTCATCAGTACAAAGGGGATAATGAGGGTGGCTCGCTCTACCTTTCCCAGCCAAGACTGCAGAAGCAATAATTCAGTTCTATAACATAGATGCTTTCTAAAACCTCCCTCTCCGGTATTTTTTAATTTGCAGGAACCTATGAAAATTTATTTGCCTAGTTAATATGCAGGTAGAGAAGGATTTCTTTTTCTTTTTAGAGGGAAATTACTCCCCAGGGAAGTTCGCCTGGCTCCTTCATTATACAGTGGTACCTCACTAGACGAATGCCTCGAAAGACGAAAAACTCACAAGACGAAAGAGTTTTTCGTTTTTTGAGTTGCTTCGCAAGACGGATTTCCCTATGGGCTTGCTTCGCAAGACGAAAACATCTTGCAAGTTTGTTTCCTTTGTCTTGCAAGTTTGTTTCCTTTTTCTTAAAACCGTGCATTCACTTCGAGGAACAACTCATAGCACGCAGTGTGGTAGCCTTTTTTGAGGTTTTTGAAGACTTTGGTGATTTTTGAAGCTTTTCCAAAGTCCGTGCTTCGCAAGACGAAAAAATCGCAAGACGAAAAAACTTGTGGAACGAATTAATTTCATCTTGCGAGGCACCACTGTACACCTTTATGCGTCAGGCAAAAACGTTCCTTTTTAACCAGGACTTTGGTTGATTTGATTGACATCCTATGCCCTTTTAAAATGTGGGTTTTTTGGGAGGGGGAGGTTATTGGGTTGTTGTTTTTATTTTGATTATGGAGTTTGTGGTTTTATATTATGATTTTATTCTGTAAACCGCCCAGAGTCCTAGAGGGATAGGGTGGTATATAAAGTCAAACAACAGCAGCAACAACAACAATTTATTATTTATACGCTGCCCATCTGGCTGGGCCTCCCCAACCACTCTGGGCAGCCTCCAACAAAATACTAAAATACAGTAATGCCTCAAACATTAAAAGCTTCCCTAAACAGGGCTGCCTTCAGATGTCTTCTAAAAGTCTGGTAGTTGTTTTTCTCCTTGACATCTGGTGGGAGGGCGTTCCACAGGGCAGGTGCCACCACCGAGAAGGCCCTCTGCCTGATTCCCTGTAACTTGGCTTCTCGCAGAGAGGGAACTGCCAGAAGGCCCTTGGCGCTGGACCTCAGTGTCTGGGTAGAACGATGGGGACACAACAACAACAACAACAACAACAACAACAACAACAATAACAACAACAACAATTTTAAATCCGCCCAGTGATTCCATCTCCCTAGGGATCACTGAGAACTGTAATTATCAACAGAGAATTCTCCACATCTTCAGCAAGCTGTAGTTTATGTTAAACCTTGACAGTTAAACTGATTATCACAGTTTCAGGGTCTCAGATCACCTCAGAGATTAGGATAGCTGTGCTTTTGTTTTTCTTTCTTTCTGCAGGAGCAAGCTGTACTCTATTCTCTGTCTTCCCAACAGAAAAGACCAGACATGTTCCCATCATAGTGAGAACAGGTGTGTCTCAATCTGAACCCCCCCCCCCATTGTTTATTACTGTAGATCCTGTCATGAGTAAAAGTTGGTGTACCTTAATAAGAAAAGAGATTCCCATTATGAACTTTCTTGACCCTGGTACCATTCTGATCTCAAATGTGTCCTGGAGAGTACTGAGGAGCCGTCCTGAGCTCCTAATACTTTGTGTAAAGATGTGCACATGTTGTTGGTATTCCTCTATCTCGAGAGACAATGGAGTGTACCTCTGTGGGGTGAAATCAAACCGCTGCATTTGCAGCACTGAAGTGACCTCTCTGGGGAGCAAACTTGGGCAGTGTGCATGGAGGTCCTAGACTGATGGCTAGATAAATTTACTGCAGGTGAAATTGCACACTCTAAATAAAGGGCTTGCATGATTTGAGTCTGAAGAAAAGAAAAACTGATTTGTTTTCCTTTAGTCCACTAAGACACACTTTCTCATTGTTATTCTCATTCTTTTTACAATACAACAATACTTTACTTGCAAATAATCTTTTGATCAAAAAGGAAACTAAAAATGTGAAGCCTCCAGCTATAGCAACAGTCTACCTGGACTTACTTTGAATATTAATGCAACTTAGTTTTTTAATCAACAGCTGCTTCTAATCCCTTCTATATAAGATTAAGTCAGGTGTAAGGCCCTAAACTGTGGCGCTGTGTCTAAACCACAGAGACTAGGGCTTGCTGATCAGAAGGTCGGTGGTTCAAATGCCCGCAATGGGGTGAGCTCCCATTGCTTGGTCTCTGGTCCTGCCCACCTAGCAGTTCGAAAGCATGTCCAAGTGCAAGTAGATAAATAGGTACCGCTCTGGTGGGAAGGTAAATGGTGTTTCCGTGCGCTGCTCTGGTTTTGCCAGAAGCGGCTTAGTCATGCTGGCCACATGACCTGGCAAAACTGTCTGTGGACAAATGCCAGCTCCCTCAGCCTATAGAATGAGATGAGTGCCGCAACACTAGAGTTGTCCGCAACTGGACTTAACTGTCAGGGGTCCTGACAGTTAAGGCCCTAAACTAAACAAGGAAATTCTTTCCTTATTTGGCATATGAAAATCCCATTGCTGTAACAAAGGTTTTCTGATGTTCTTCATCACAGTCAATGTGCAGAACTCATTTATAACCCTGCCATTATTACAAATACATCTATTCCTTGATGGGATAAGGCATTTAGAGCAATTGCCTGGCAAATAGTATATAATCTAGTTAGCATTAAGATCTAATCAGCACCTCCTGTTAAAGACTCTCCTCCCTGAAAGAGAGGGGAGTGGTTGTGGACGGGAGCCCGAGCACCGCTCCTAGCAGGGGGCGTTGCCCCCTGCCTCCAGCACACCTGGCTGGCACTCACGCCCCCCCCAGTGGCTGTCCAACCAGGTGCCATGGGGGGCGTGTCCAGCAGCCTTTATGCTGCAGTGCCAGCCTCCCCCCCGGCCTCATTTCTCTTTGTCGTCCTGGGCGACATACCAAGATTAAATTGATTAATTAATTAAATAAATAAATCTAAAGATAAATATATAAATAGACAAATAAAATTGATAAAAATAAAAACAAAATTTATAATATATAATTGACATATTGCGGAACCCCCAGTTGCTTAGATCATGGTGACAATTAGGCCAAGGTTGCAGGTTCGATCCCTGTATGGAACTACTGCATACTCCTGCATTGCAAGGGGTTGGACTAAATGACCCATGGGGCCCCACACAATTCTAGAGAGCCCGAATAGCTCGATTGGTTAGAGCATGGGGCTGATTATGCCAAGGTGGGTGGTTTGATCCCTGTATGGAACAACTGCATATTCCTGCATTGCAAGGGGTTGGACTAAATGACCCTCGGGGTCCCACCCAATTCTAGAGAGCCTGGATGGCTCAACTGGTCGAGCATAGTGCTGATAATGCCTAGGTTGCTGGTTTGATCCCTGTATGGGACCCCTGCATATTGAACGAGATATTATAATATGAAGTAGGAAGCATCTTTAATACATATATATATATATATTTGTTGTTGTTTAGTCGTTTAGTCGTGTCCGACTCTTCGTGACCCCATGGACCAGAGAGCGCCGGACGCTCCTGTCCTCCACTGCCCCCCGCAGCTTGGTCGGACTCATGCTGATGGCCTCGAAAGCACTATCCAGCCATCTCGTCCTCTGTCGCCCCCTTCTCCTTGTGCCCTCCATCTTTCCCAACATCAGGGTCTTCTCCAGGGAGTCTTCTCTTCTCATGAGGTGGCCAAAGTACTGGAGCCTCAGCTTCACAATCTGTCCTTCCAGTGAGCACTCAGGGCTGATTTCCTTCGGAATGGAGAGGTTTGATCTTCTTAATAAATAACACACGCACGCCGCACATACTAATTGGATAAACTATTGAACATTTAACCAAATAATTGGAAAAAATTGTTGTTTATTATAAGTGAATCAATTGTTAATTAGTACATTCGTTTCAGAATCTATAACAGGTGCCTGTACAACCGCTTGTAAACAGCAGCACGTGTTTGTGGCAGTAACTTTAGCGCGTTATCCATGGCTCCTAAGAGGAAGTGCTCTGCGGCGGAGTCAGCTCACACCTCAGGCTGCATGGGTGCCACATGGACAGGATAATAACACCAAACCTATTTCGCACTACCTAAATGCCTTCATTGGTGATTATGAGCAGCATTTTTTCGAGCAACCCCTAACCCCATGCCCTCCGCTCCTACCCCTGATACGATACTAGATTCCCAGGTGGTTCCGGAGAGCCTGCCTTTCACCCAGGTTGATGACCTCCCAGGCACCTCTGCCGCCCTCTTCAACGTTTCTCAGTTTTCAGGCACAGGCCCAAGCTCTCTGGCAGTAACTGCGGCAGTGAAAACTAGGCCTCTGGCCCTCAGAATCTGCATTGGGTCGCCTGTGCGGAGGCTGCCGGCCTGTGTCAATAACCCTGTTGCGTCCAGTTCTTCCGGTTCTTTGCAGAATATGCAGCCCGCTTCCAGGATCCATCTAGCATGCTGGGATCTAATTGAAGATGGCACCTGGTCTGGGGTGGTCGTCCCGTAAGTTGAGAAGAAGCCATTAGATTCTTTTCGCACTGGTAAGCCGGACCTGAGAAGGGAGCCAAAGCGCAAGGTCAAGGTACGTTGGGAATTCAATAAGGGGTCATGCCAAAGGCAGTCTTGTAGGTATCTGCACGAGTGCGAGAGCTGTGCAGGGGTACTTCCAGCCGTGGCGTGTTACAGAAGGCAGCAGCCCTCTAGGGAAGGCGGGGTGCCAGTGCCAGGGAAGCCCCCGCAGCAGGGAACAGACGATAGGGACCCTCCGGGTCTAGCATTTTCCCTGATCCTGCTCCCTCCTCTCCACATTCTTCGATTGAAGTCTTCGATTGGGCACTAAGACTTATTCGGATTTTTGGTTACGAGGCACTCTTGACAAAACGTGACATGGAGTCAGTCAGCCTTCTGTCTATTGCCAGTTCATCCCAATGACTCTCATTGGCTGGGATTAAAATTTCAAGGGAAATATTACATTGGCAAGGTGACACGTTACCTCGGTGACTTTCTACTCGTTGGGAAGCCCAATACTGGCGAATGTGCCTCCCTTCTGGAGGCCTTTTCAGCTTTGGCCCAGGAGCTGGGAGTTCCCCTCGGTGACTTTCTACTCGTTGGGAAGCCCAATACTGGCGAATGTTCCCCTCACAGCAGATAAGGCGGAGCATCAACGGATCTTACTTGCCTGGGTATAGAGCTTGACACAGCAGCTCAATCCGCCCGCCTGCCAGTGGGGAAAATGGTTGCCCTTAAGGAAACAATTCGTCAAACCCTTCCCGAAATAATAATAATAATAATAATAATAATAATAATAATAATAATAAAAGTCGCTCTTAGACAGGTCCAGTCCTTGCTAGATCATTTCAACTTCGCATGTAGAGTAGTTTCACCAGGCCGCCCATTTCACTCCCGCTTAGCCAGGTTGTCAGCGGGCCTCAAGCATCCGCACCATAGAGTAAGACTCCTCAAGTCGGTCAAGGCGGATTTTGAGATGGGGATCAGATTTCTGGAACACCACAACGGAGTCTCCCTATGGCTGGAAATCCTTAATTTAGCCTCTGATTTCCAGGCCCACTCCAATGCGCCTTCTGTGCCCGCCTAGCCAGGCTGTCAGTGGCCTTAGACACCCGCACCACAGGGTCTGCTTCCCCAGGTCGGTCAAGGCAGATCTGGAGGTATGGACGACTTTTCTGTAGAACTACAATGGGGTATCTCTATGGCAGGATGTCTTGAATCTGTCATCAGACTTCCAGGTCCAATCGGACGCGGCTGGGTCCTTAGGCTTTGGCTTGTACTTCAAGGGGCGCTGGTGTGCACTACAATGGCCGACGGCATGGCAAGGTCAGGCCATCATGCGGGATCTCACCTTTCTTGAGTTCTTTCCAATAGTGGTGGCTGTTCACATCTGGACGGTAGATTTTCGAGATCACCGCGTGTGCTTCTGGACCGACAACCTGGTGGTCGTGAACATTCTAGCCAGGCAGTCATCTCGGTCTGAGAGGATCTCCTCCCTTTTGCGGGCATTCGTCCTCCGGTGCCTTGAGTACAACATAATACTTAAAGCCAAATTCGTATCCGGAGCCAACAATGACATAGCCGATGCCTTGTCTCGATTTCCGATACCTCGCTTCCGGTTGCTTGCACCTGGAGCACAACTGTTGCCTTTCCGGAGCACCTGTGGAACGTGGGAGACGCTAAGTGATACAGGGAGTATTGGCGTCCGTGGCACCCTCCACTCTCAGGTCCTACAAGAAGGCCTGGTGTGATTTCCTTGGTTTCAGGTCTGGGTTATCTGGGCTCTCACATGACGTACCTCCTACCACTGACGCTGTCTTGCAGTACCTTTCCCATCTCTATGATCTGGGACGTGCTCCTAAAACCTTAAATATTCACGTAGCCGCCATCAGCTTCTTTTCAAAAGCTACATTTGCTCATGACCCGGGTAGCGACTTCTTGATCCATAGAGCCATTGAGGGTTGGGGCAGGTTACAACCTCACAGGGCCGAGGGCCGTAAGCCGATTTCTTCCGAGTTGTTATCACAGATACGCATAAAACTCAGGTCAATTTGCTACGCTATCGCCTTTTTGGCACGCTTAGAGTTGGTGAGGTGGTGTTTGAAGTTAGTGCACGAGGTTCAACACGCGGCCTCCTGTGCGAGGACGTGCAGTTGTCCGATTCTAACATGACAGTGCGTATATGTCAGTCCAAGACTGATCAGGCTAGTAAAGGTGTCCTAGTTAAGCTCACGGCGTCGGCACAGCAGGGCCCATGCTCGGTAGAGGACACTAGGCGGTACCTCTACCTCAGACCGCCCAGCCCGGGTCCGTTTCTGGTCCATGAAGATGGGTCACCCTTGTTGAGGCATCAATTCACCAGAGTACTTCGCAAGGCTATTGAGGCTTGTGGTCTATCCTCCCAGGAGTACGCTGCACATTCATTTAGGATTGGCGTTGCAACCTCGGCCTGGGTTGCACCTGGGGCTACTGGCGGACAGGATCAAAGAAATGGGCCGGTGGGAAATCCAATGCTTATAAGTCTAATATGCGACTTGCAGCTTTACCCTACTTATCCGCCTTTTCTTTTCTGTCTTTTACCCCCAGCTATGCTCAGGAGAAGCGTGTGGATTTGCGGCCACAGTATAGTTCATTGGGCCCGCGTACAAGCGGTGAGCTGCGGCCTTGCACACAATCTTGGCCTTCCACATGGTGTTCGAGTTTCCTGGTTGTCGACAAGAGGCATGTGTTGGGAGGAGCTTATGCCATTGCTGTGGGAGAAAGTAGCCAAGTTCGGCCCTCCCGACATCCTTGCAATTCATTTGGGGAGAATGACCTCGCTAACAGAAGGAGTGTGGACTTGTTGTGGAGCATAAAAGAGACTTGAATGCATTTGCAGCCTTGTGTCCCAGAACAACGGTGTTCTGGTCCTCCTTCTTGAAAAGAACTGTTTGGTATGGCCATTATAAGAACCAGGAAACTCGTAAATCGGGCGGTAGCCCGTTGGGTGCGCTTTATGTATGGCCGAGTCATTTATCATGACCGTATCCGGATCGGCGACCAAGCTTCATACCGGAATGACGGCATCCACTTATCGGATCTGGGGAACGACATTTGGTTAGCTAGTGTCAGCAAAAGCATCTGGGATTGGTTGCAGCTTTGAGGGTATTGGCGGCGAGCCTTTAGCTCGGGTGGCGGTTAGGCATTGGAATAATGTGTTGTGGTGTGTCGAAGTGCTAGGTGTGGCCATCGCCTATGCCTTCAATTTCTAGGGGTATTCCGTTAATGGAATCTGGCGGTCGTGTATTCCGTCCGAAGCCTGCTTGGCGGGAGGCCATGGCACGACCCTCGGTGACATCAGGGGTGAGCCTATAGTTGAATTAGCATCAACAGGTGATGAACCCCTGGTGAATAAACCCACTTGTTTCGCGATCCAATGCCTAAGCCAATACCTTTTCATTGCTGTAATCAATAAAGTTGTGGCCTTTTCTAGCCCATTAACCTTATATCGTGTCCCTGTGTCTTCATTTTACTTCGCGGGGGTCGGGTCCTCGAACCACAAAGACTCTCCTCCCTGAAAGAGAGGGGAGTGGTTGTGGACGGGAGCCCGAGCACCGCTCCTAGCAGGGGGCGTTGCCCCCTGCCTCCAGCACACCTGGCTGGCACTCACGCCCCCCCCAGTGGCTGTCCAACCAGGTGCCATGGGGGGCGTGTCCAGCAGCCTTTATGCTGCAGTGCCAGCCTCCCCCCCGGCCTCATTTCTCTTTGTCGTCCTGGGCGAGTCACCCACCCTCCACTCCCTTTGAGTTAGGGCTTAGGTCATTGGCCTTGCTATGGACCTTAGGTTGGTCGCCCCGGTTGCCCGGGGGGCCTGGTAGGAGTTTTTCCATTTGGCATTAGGCTTTTTGGTTTTTTCGCCTACCTCGTAGCAATCGTCACAACTTTTTGGTGGTATTGGTGGGTAGGTTAGGCATTGGAATAATGTGTTGTGGTGTGTCGAAGTGCTAGGTGTGGCCATCGCCTATGCCTTCAATTTCTAGGGGTATTCCGTTAATGGAATCTGGCGGTCGTGTATTCCGTCCGAAGCCTGCTTGGCGGGAGGCCATGGCACGACCCTCGGTGACATCAGGGGTGAGCCTATAGTTGAATTAGCATCAACAGGTGATGAACCCCTGGTGAATAAACCCACTTGTTTCGCGATCCAATGCCTAAGCCAATACCTTTTCATTGCTGTAATCAATAAAGTTGTGGCCTTTTCTAGCCCATTAACCTTATATCGTGTCCCTGTGTCTTCATTTTACTTCGCGGGGGTCGGGTCCTCGAACCACAAATAATGGTTGCCACACAGACAAATAGTAAGATAACTAAAAGACAGGAAACAAACAAAGGTAACTAGTTTAGTCATTGTTCACTAGGATGGTGTTATTTCAACTTTTAATTAAGCAGAGTAAACAAAATGGGAAATAGGCAGGGAACTCTAGGAAGAGACAACAGTACAATAAAAATATTGGAATAATAGGAATTGCTCATCTAAAAGTCCCCTTCCCTTCTCCATTGGAATCTATGGCCTCAAAACAGTACTTAAACCTAGATTTCCAATGGCTGGGGAGCTCTCAAATCTCCAACACGGACCCCTTTTCACTCTGTGCTCTCAAGGACCAGCCTGACACTATGCTTCACTTCAGGACAATTATACCATTCCTCTTCCATTTCTTGCCTTGCTGTTGAGTGTGGGTTCTGCGGCAAAATTGTCCCACTCACTTTCTGTAGGCTTTTGAGAAGCCCTCTCACCCTTTTGGTGCAGCAGTGTTGAGGGATGGCAGAGGCTCCTCTAAGACCCCAACAAGGGAATTGTGGCATCGGTGCCCTGTGGGCGTGGTGTGGGCGTAAGCTGGATCCTGGCCTGCTCCCGGGATTTGTGAATAGGAATGGATGCTCAGACAGAGGCTGGGCTGGGCCAGCAGAGCCAGACAGAGGCTGGGAGCCAGCAGAGCAGGAAGGCTTCTCCTGGGACCGCTCCCTAGCCATTTAAGCAGACCATACCTAGGGCCCTGTCTGCTTTTCCTTCTTCAGGTTCCCTACTCACCGACCCTTGGTTAAAGCCAATGGTCAATGACTTTGCTCTGGCTACAGTGGTCACCATATTATGGGGCCTGATAGGAATTTGTCCACTGGGCAAATTGGCTCCAGCCCGGTGGTTTTGCCTACCTCATAGTGTGGTGGTGGCCCAAAGGGCCACAATAAATGTGATAATATGTACCCCTGTAAATCCTTGTGTGTGCTTCTAATAGGGAAGTTATGGTAACCTGTTGCTTTATGAAACTGATGCTTTTGCAAGTTGCCATTCACCCTCACTGGGGCAGAAATACAGCTAATATGTGAATCACAAATATGCAGCTCAAAGCTAGAACGTAAGTTGCTGTATGGTACAAATGGCTACACATAGCACAGGTTCCCAACATGCATACTAACACAATGTAACAGAACACGGTGGGAATCAAAACTGTATCAGCATAAATTGCCAGTGCTTATTGCACATGTGTATTAAACATGAAATGAGGTAATGATGTATATGATTGGTGAAAACTGAAATGCTTTGTTTGAAACTTTATGAATACCACTGTCTGGACCACTGGGCGTGGTTGCAGTTTAGCGAAACAATCCGACTGTAACCTATTGCTTTGCAATAAACAACGATGGACTTCTAACTCCTCAAGCTTCTGGGTTTTATTGGCATAAACTCAGGAGATAAGCCATTTTTGGCTTACAACAATAGCAATCATCACATTGGGGCAATCCTTTGCCTTGGGTGGAGGGGAGGTTGTAGTCTCTGCCTGCCCCTCCAAAATGCTGGGGTATCCCATTAAAGGGATCCGGGAAGAGTGGTCATGTCTGCGGGGCCAAGGCCAATGGCACTCTCCCAAATGGTGGTCACTGCGGTGGTCACCCTATTTGATGTAAGTCTTAGGAACCCACACCTGGATTGACCTACACGTCACATCTGGCGGGCAAGAAGTATTTTGATTGCCCCATGCCCAAGCTAAACCTCTTTCATCTGTATTCAATAAAGTTGTGGCCTGTTTCGATCCAAACCAGTCTCAGTGGTCTTTTAATAATCTGGGGCTGGGGAGCACAATGCCATAGTTAGATTCTTTCCCTCTTTAGATTAAGGTGTATATGTACACCTTGCATTCTTTAGATCACTTCTTACCCAGTCAAGACATATCGAAAAGATGAAGAAGGGTCGGAGTGGGGTGCATTAAACAGAAATGCCCACAATTCTATATATGGAGGCAGGCTTCAGATTTTGAGACAGACACACACAAAAGTATGGCTTATATTTTTAGCAAGAATATGACTTCCAACAAACCGCTCTGGTATTTAAGTGTGTGAGTTGCATTTATTTAACATTTTAACTATGTTCAAACTCACACAAGAGCAATAAAATTCTCTATATTAAAAAGAGAGAGGAAATTCACGGAGGAAAACCTACTCAATGAACTTGGTATCAACATGATTCACAGCCAAACATATTAAAGGTACTGTGTTTAAGGCAAGAGACAGAGGTCTAGAGCTTTGTGTCAGGCCCTGAATCTCAAAAGAAGTGCTTGATCCAGCTATATCAGTTACTTGCAGGTGGTAAGGTGGAAATTTCTTCTTTAAAAACTAGGCAATTTTCACCTTTCACATTCTCACACTTTGTGGCAGCAGCCGCAGCTGCTTTGGCACTAATTTTTTTTTTTTACCTGGTGGCACTTTGCTTCCTCCTTCCTGGATTATGCACTATCCCCACTCACAACACCATATATCCAATCAGATTTGATTCTGTGATGTCACTGATGACAAATCAGGACATGTGACAATGAAGGCAATTTAAACCACTTAAGAGAACTTTTTCAAAAACACTGGGTTGTCTTGCATTGCCAAAGAGAACAGAGACTATTTTAAGTTCTTGAACAACCTCTTTGAATTAACATTCTGTTTAACCATGCACCTCCCAAATATATTTTTCATTCATATGACTCTATTTGAGAGCCCGTACTTCCCAGTTCCAGGCACACTGCCAGCTGCTGGTTTCTCCATGTTCTCTGCTAATCCCCACATAGTACATCTAACAGATTATCCTTCTTGCCTCCTTCATCAGCATCAGTTGTCATTTGCCTGCATCACTCAACCCACATCATCACCCGGCACACAAACTAGAACTTCTTATCCAGCCCACATGTATTGCTCTTCCCCATTCTCAGTTTTCCTCTATCAACACTGCAGTGAATCAAGCTAAGGGCCTCAGAATTCCTTGCCACAAGGATATTTCTGCAGAAACCAATAACCTCTGGGGCAGTTATTTTGTCTTGGAGCTAGCAGAAGAGCCCTAGATGCTCAGATATTTTCCCTCTGCTGTTTCATTGCGAGGAATAACTTTTTAAAAAAGAGGGTTCGTTGCAAAACTTTGGGAAAAGAGGGTCCTTTGCAAAACTTTGGGAAGAAGGAACCAAATCATTATTAAGGTTAATTATCACTTTTATTTCTCGTGGTTAAAGAAGGCTTGGAGGTAAGTCATGCTGAGCAGAAGGCAGGGTCTCTCTGCCCATTCTAAGAATAGAGAAGGAAAGGAATATGCGGCATCATAAATCAATGTTCCTGCTCAGCACCAAACTGGGGGTTGGCAGAGGCCCATAAGCCCATGCCAAGGATGGGACTCATTTAGCTGATGAGCCACTAACTGTATGCCTGGCTCCAAGCCTCTGTTTTCTTGCATCAGCTTATGCCACGGATACGTCTTTATGAGCAACAATGGAGTAAGGCAGATGGGTCTGTCTCAGTCACCCACAGTGGCCAAGGAGACGAAACTGTTGCTGAAATCATGAACCCCATTTTGCTAAGTCTTGTTTTGATTAGGACTGCTGGAGATGGAAGACATGTTCTCCGTTCCTCAACACAGGTTATTACAGCATATTTCAGGAACTGAATACCACACCTGATAACATTGTCATTTGGTTCCCCTCTCCCTCCACCCCCATTCAAAATCCACTCACTGTTGTAGCTGCTGTTGCCATTAGTCTCTGCCGATACCAGGCTATCCTGACTTGGCCCTTCAGAAGTGGCCCTTCCTGACAGTAAGTGGGAAAGGAGAGGGGTAGAAGGGACAGGGAAAAGAGAGAAGAGAGAGAAAGAGAAAGAGAAAGAGAAAGGAGAGGAATATTTAGATATTCTCACTTGAAAGCATACCAATAAACTTCACTTGTTTTATTCTCTCGTCTGTTCATGCTTTGACAACTCCCTTACAAACCAAAGTGACTCTCTCGCAGTCCTCAAGCATATAAAGTTGCATATGGATCTGCATTTAATGTCAGTTTTCCATGGTGTTCCCTTGGGACATTCCAGTAAATGAGGCAAAATATCAACACAATGCCCTCTTTCTGATGGTAAAAATAGCATAGTATACCTAATTGGTAATATGTTGCCTGAGGTAGACTTCTTTATCTTGCCCAACTAACAATAGGCCAGCTTTTATTATACCAAACAAAATACCGTATTTTTCACCCTATAGGATGCACCGGCCCATAGGATGCACCTAGTTTTTTTTGGGGGGGGGAATAAAGAAAAAAAAAATTATTCCCCCCTAGCCACGGGAACTCCCGCAGGGCTCCCTAGGCTGCGGATAGCTTCCCGAAGCGCGGGGCGCTCTGCTTCAGTGTGCCCCGCGCTCGGGCAAGCAGGCTGCTATCCGCAGCCTAGGGAGCCCTGCGGGAACTCCCGCAGGCTCCCCAGGCTTACGGATAGCTTCCTGAAGCCTGGAGAGAGAGAGGGGTCGGTGCGCATCGACCCCTCTCGCTCTCTAAGCTTCAGCGAAAGCCTGCATTCGCCCCATAGGACGCACACACATTTCCTCTTCATTTTTGGAGGGGGAAAAGTGCGTCCTATAGGGCGAAAAATACGGTATGTCAATCCAGGAATCTTAGATTCACAACACCTATATCTGGTGATTGACTGTTTATTTGTTTGTTTGTTTCATTCATTTTTCTAATTATTACAGAACCACAAAGAAAGATTAAAAAAAATTCATAATATGACCAACTAAAGTAAGGGCATACAAAACCTAAGCGTATTAAGTAATGACATCCAATCTAAGATCGTGCCATCCAGATTTCTGGAGATGGCGTAGGCAGAGATACCTGCAAATCTGAAACAAAACTATATAAAATAAAATTCTACCACAATGAGCAAGAATGACCAGAAATTTCCTGTCTCTTAGAAACCTGTAACTTATGTGCAATTTTTTTCTGCAATAATCTGCACCAGTGCTATTTGCTGACATGGTATGGGATGATGGCTCTAACTCATGTGATGAGTTCTACCAAATAATACTGCTAAAGGGTAGAAAATTCATAATGCCAAGCCTCATATGGTGAATGCAACATCTAGACCACATGTGTACACCTGAGCTTTTCTAGCAATGACAATTTGCTAGACGAACATTTTATTCAAAAGGCTCTAACCCAAAAAACAAGAATGGGCTGCTTTCTAATTTCTGATGCTCTCTGAAATAGATTGCAGGGTTAACTGACATGATTAGCAGCATAAAGCAAAACCAAAGACAATTAGATTGGGCAATGCATTTACAATGATCAATTATGCAGGACATTTCCAGAAAAATAAACATTTAGATTGTCTGCATGCTTGAATACTTTTTTCCATTCATTAGCAGCTGAAAAATTTAAGAGCCTAGCCTGGCTGTATCCACCAAAGATTTAATCTAGTCCCAGATCATGTTTCCAACAGCGGCCAATCAGTTGCCAATGAACAGAGTAAGGAGACAACAACAACAACAACAAAGCTCAAACACCAAAAGCATTGTTTTGCTTATTATGGATAATAGTCATTGATAGTCATTCTCTATAAATCTGTCTAAACATCCTTTAAAGCAGTGTTTCCCAAATTTGTGTCTCCAGCTGTTTTTGGACTACAACTCCCACCATCCTTTTCTAGCAGGCCTTGTTTTTGTTTTGTGTTGGGTCTGTGTCTTTTGCATCTCTGCTGGGAGCCTTTCATATTCTAAATAAAGCATATTGAAACAACGACCTGAGTCTGTCTGTACTGTATGTCCGCCTCCTAAACAGATCTCCTGGGAATTGTAGATAATTTCTCTACCAAGGGCATGTTCATACCCCGTTTAATGTTAATAGCAAGCTTCCTGTACTCTATTATTTCTCCATTGTAGAATGATATTCTCCATGAACTTGAGTGCATCTGAAGGGGAAACATATAGATTCTTGGAAGATAAGGGTATAATAGTTAGTTGCTGGGGATAACAAACATAAGAGAGCTATTATGTTTGTGTCCTGCTTGTGGCTATCCACATGAACCAACTTTTGAGATTAAGTACTACTAATACTGGACCATGATATATATATAAAATTAAGTACTCTTGCAATGAAACCATATGCATGCTTATTTGGAAGTAATTATGGATAGTAGCAGCAAATATAATTAGGATTGAAATCAGCAATAGGGCAATCCTCTATGCAGGGGCGTCTTTAGCATATGCGCCACCGGGGTGCAAAGATCCACCCAGTGCCCCCAAATTTAGTTTACCTGCCCCCAAAGGTGTCAAAGGTGTCATTGACCCCGCTGCTGCATATCAGCTCAATACAATACATAACATAATATTTTGATGTAAGAGTTAATTCCGTGTGCACGGCGCCATTGAGAATGACAAGCGCCATTGTTGAGTCTGACAAGTGCCGCTGTTGTGAATGACAAGCGCTGCACATCTTTGGTAAACGAGCACACAAAGTCAAAAGTCCTTTAGTGAAACAGTAGGTATACATTTCGGTAATACCTAGGTATATATGTATTTTGTTTTTCTAGCTTGATCAAAATTATTTATTATTTCATAACAGGTAGATAGTTAAGAGCTTAGGCAGCTTCAGCAGCAGGTGCCTGGTCCCCCCCCCCCCCCAGAATTTGGCGCCCGGGTGCCCAGCACCACTTGCACCTCTGGGTAAAGATGGCTCTGCCTCTATGTGTCTACTCAGAAGTTAAACTTATTCCCAAATTAAGTGTGTATAGATAGGAATGCAGCCTAAGTCTTATAGAGTTCAATGTGTCATGTAGAATATATTGCGTTATTCTATTTAACGAACTATGAAGGTGGCTAGCAAGGAAAAACTGGGTATTACTCTGTCCAAATCCCCCTGAAGTCTTGCTGATTTCCATGGAAGAGTTAATCAAACATCCTTAAATGTCTGCTGCTGAAATCAATGGGGCTGAAAAGCACATCACTTTGTCGACTGTGCCCATTGTCCATAGCATAGTGGAACAAAATGATACCTATAATTCTGGGATAGCCCCGGCCATAAGACAGCTCTCTGCTTTGTAAACACGGGTCTGTTTAAAATGCAAGCAGCAGTTTCTAAAATCAACAGTGAAGGATAGCGGCGGCATCAGCCTCATGAACCAACGTCAAACAAATATGCAATGTGCTTGGCCTTACGGAAGACGCAGGTTTATCCTGAATAAAGATACAGCTGAGGAATAAAATATATCAATGTACCATCCCTGCATGTAATGCTTCCCTGAACTCAGTTCAAAGGATTGCCACTGCATTTCTGTCAACTCAAGAAAATTGAAAAATCAGGTTCTTGGAAATTAATGGGTACCTATTACGATGATATATGGACTGTCACAGCATCTGTGGGGCACACACATATGCAGACAAAGAGATTTTTCCTGTGCGCTGATGAGATTGGCATTAGGCCTCCAATCTACATCCAAATGCAAGAAGAGTTTTTGGCTTCTGTAATGAACACTTGAGAATAGTGGGCAGAGAACCAAAGAACATGAAGCACCTTTAATTATTTCAGTTTGGGAGCGTTTAGCACATATGTAATTTATCCCATTGAACCAATGGGATTAATAGTGTATATCTGGACCACAGTTAAACAAACAAATCTCTTATCAGGTATGTTGCCAGGTTTAAAATTAAGAATTTCAAAATACAAAATGGCCCCCCATGGGAAGAGTGTCTTAATACAAAATGGCTACCACAAAGAGTCTCTTTCTTGCTGCCTGTCACTCACTAATTCCAGCTCTCCAGGAGTGGGATGCAAAACCCACAATGTGAACAAACCTAGGTGGGCAAAACAAGGCTTTATTTCACCTGGGTCAAAGATCCAGTTTGGCACACAAGCATTTTTGTACACACACACACACACACACACACACACACAGGCTGGGAGCCTCAATGGTGCCCCTCAGGAGGCTTCAACTAGGGCTAAAAAAACTGGCTCTCCCCCCCCCCCCCAGCTATGGCTCTGAATAAGCTTTAAGTCTGTATTTTGCAGGGAGGAATATTATTATTATTATTATTATTATTATTATTATTATTAGTTATCTGCTTTATATTGTCTAGGGCAATCCAAAAGCAATTTACAAACAGACAAGGTACTGGATCTTGATGTCTGAATGCATAGATGCACATTTTTTTATACAAGAGAAGATTCTGCAATGTAACACGCCACATTCAGATCTGCATATATATACGGAAACATCTCTATACACATATGTAGTTAATACCACATCCTTCTTGTCTCACATGAGAACACTGAGGATAAATAGGTCTACAAGCCTATCCATGAAGCTCCTAAATATTTTAAATGACACCCGAAGCACAGAGTTTAAATGCTGATAGATTAGGGTAATTCAGCCTTCTGAAAGATAGCAAATAAATCATTCCAGGGTGCCCTAGACATTTCCATCTACAACATTCAGACTCCTTTTTCCATTTCCAAAATAGAATCTAAACCTGCTGGCTATGCAATCTACTCTGAAGAGATTTTTCCCCACACACCTGAGGGGAAAATAATAGAATAGATGCCTTCAGGGCTGTTTTTTACTACAGCAAGCTGCTCTTAAGCAAAGGCAGTTTAGGATATTAACTATATCAAGCCTCTTACAGTCTTTCCCCATAACCAGTCACACAAATCAATGGCTCAACAGGAATTAAATTCTGCATGTGGGTACATCTGAGAAGCCCCTGCTGAAATCAATTGAAGGTGAGGCTTGTGCTGCTGACCTGCTGGAAGAATCTAAACAACATGCTTTGAAATGCAACCAGCTTCAAATTCAGTGCTGCAAACCTTAACCCTTATGGAATGTTTATTGAATAGGACAGTGCATATTGTGTTTGAATTTGTTGGAAGCTGCCCAGAGTAAGGGTAAACCAGTCAGATGGGCAGCATATCAATTTCTCCTCCTCCTCCTCCTCCTCCTTCTTCTTCTTCGATCATGTCTTTCTCTGGTGCATACTTCTGAGCTAAGAAGCAGTCCAAGCAACAGAGGAGATAAACTTAGAAACAGTAGACAGAAACAAATTCCAAAAGGTGTACAGAAATCCAGGTGCATTTGGGAGTTCCTCAAGGGAAAATATATCAAGAAGATTTTTTAAAATGCAAGTATGACTACAAAAGACTCAACGCAGTGTCAAGATGGCATGCATATAAACTGCATGCAAGGTGTAGATGAGGTACAGTTTTAAAGAGGCTCATTACTCTCAGAACCTTAACTTGTTAATTTTAGTCTAACATACTATAATCTTTGATGTAAAAATATTTTAAAAGTGAAGTTCAACAGCACAGGATGTGTGCTGTCAGACCTTCTGTGTCCCTATTTTCCAGGGACAGTACAGTCCCACATTTACAGAAGCCTTCCCAGTTTCTGATTTGATCCCAGGATGCCCTGCTTTTCCTCAGGACGCCCTGTTTTCATCAGAGAAATGTTGGTGAGTTTGGAGTTATGTGACCCCCGAGCCAAGGAGATAAGTAAATATATAAACTGAAGGCAGCCCTGTATAGGGAAGTTTTTAAATGTTCAATGTTTTATTATGTTTATATATATATATGTTGGAAGCTGCCCAGAGGGGCTGGGGCAACCTGCTCCTGCCCTAAGGATCTTCTAATCATCAGTTGCCTGCTAATTAACTCACATCATCCATATTACTGTCTGCCATGAACATAAGTCTAGATGTCATGAATCTTGGGCAAAAAACAACAACAACAAATTAGCCTTCCATAATGCACGTATTTAAGAATGACAAAGAGTCTTAAGCACATTAAAGATTAACAAGAAGTGCAGTGGAATCCTATGCATGTTTGCTCAGAAGTAAAACCACTGTGTTCAATGGGACCTGCTCGCAGGAAGGTAAGTGGGGAAAACTGCACTCATATTATGGCATATTTTGCGTGGCAGGGCCCACAATTAATCTACAAGCCTTTAAAGTGTCACAACACTATCAGTTGTGCCTACCAGCATATAAAACAACCCATCAGCCTGTCACATCATTCAGATGGCGAGGAGCTCATTCCCCAGAACTAACATTTGGATTTTAAATGCTTGTTTCCCCACATTGCATATGTAAATTCATACACTGAATCAAAAGCACGATCTGCGCACAAATGAAATTGCACTGTTGCCTGTGGAAACACAGGTTTGAGAAGTGTGAAGCACTGGCTTAAGAAGTATGCCTCTGAGTAAGGTTTGCTGACACAAAAATGACATATCTAGTTTGAATGTTTCCTCATCCCCCATGGTGTGCAGTAACAATTATCCCATGTGCTATCACCCTCAAATGGGGGGCCTCTTGGCAGGATCGTGGGGGGAGAGGGATTGGGGTGAGACTACTGAGGCAGTTGATGAGGGGCTGAGTGGTTCATTGGGCGGTATCCCCACCCTACAACAGCCTGACATCTTGGAGTCAGGGAGGCAGGTTCAATTCAGCCAGCCCAAGCTACTTTCTGCAAGAGAGGTTGCCCAACAACTAGGGAGGCACATAAGCTACCGCTGGACACCAAGCTGGCCTGGCAGACTCAGGCCCCGTCTCCAATGATGTGCCATGAGTTGTACCAACAAACACTGGAGGGATCTAGACACACATAAAAACCGCGTTGAAAATGTTTTTTTTTAAGTGTTTTTTTTAAAAAAAAAATAGATTGAATTTTCCATAAGGCTCACCATCGCCATCTATTGTCACATTGAATATTGCGCTTAAAACACACTTAAAACATTATACAGTGGTACCTCGGTTTACAAACTTAATCCCTTCCAGTAGTCCGTTCTTAAACCGAAACCATTATTAAACCGAGGCGTGCTTTCCCTAATGAGAAACCAGGACACTATTTCCGGTTTTGCAGAGTTTGTAAACCGAATCGTTCTTAAACAGGACTCTTCTTAAACCGAGGTACCACTGTATTTGCAGTTGTACTTGCAGAACTCAATCAGTAGAGCATGAGAGATCAAGAAGCACGATTTGTCTCTATCTCTTATCATTCTGAACAGTTGCTCACCATACTGACTCAAAATGGTGGACTGAACTTTTCAAAACTGCACTGATTGTCAGTCATTGGTACTATTGGCTTCCAAGCAATGCCAGATACTTCCCTCTAGTATTACAACACACCTAAAGGTTTTTAGAGCAACCCAATAGGATCTTTGTATACCAAGATCTGAAACTGCTTGGAAGGTTTAGAAGATCACCTCACCCTTTGCTCCCTTTAAAAGAAACTACAGTGGTACCTTGGGTTACAGATGCTTCAGGTTACAGACTCTGCTAACCCAGAAATAGTACCCTGGGTTAAGAACTTTGCTTCAGGATGAGAACAGAAATCGTGTGGCGGCAGCAGGAGGCCCCATTAGCTAAAGTGGTACCTCAGGTTAAGAACTGTTTCTGGTTAAGAACGGGACCTCCAGAACAAATTCAGTTCTTAACCTGAGGTACCACTGTAATATATTGTGTTCACTTGTGGAGATGACAACTTTGCCATTAATGTTGGGAAATATCTGGGACTAGGGAACAACCCCAATAGTCTTAATAATGCAATGATAATTAAATCATGTGTTTGCCTGACCTTTAAAAAGTTGAGCCAGAAAAAAGGTAAGTTTTAACTATATAATCAAGGGAACTGGACAGAATTCTTCATTCCTGACCATAGCTTTACTTTTGCATTGTTTTCAACGCTGTAAACTTTTCCTGTGCCTTTCCAGAGCAGCCCAAAGAGCCCAATAAAGTCTGTTCAATATTTTGTTTGATACAAAATGTGGTGTTAAAGGGAGCCTAGGGTCTACTGAACTCATCTTGCATGCGGCAGAGTGATAGGTTATTTTAAACAGCAAACTCAATCTGTTAAAAAAGAGAATTAGTTTGAAAACAAACAAGTCCAATTTCAGTTGGTCTACAATTGAAAGCAAACAAAAAAACCAACAACAACCAGACCAAGCAATCTCACTTCTGTTTTCTGTAACTTCTAGATATATGAGACAGACTTTTTTTGTTTTGAGAAAATTCCTTTGACAATTGAAGGATGGGATCTGATTGGATCTTAAAAGCATTACAAGTATAAAGCCATGTCTCTTCAACAGTCACTTCACTTATAACACACCACTGAGCGGGCAAATTAGAATTAAAATCCTAGGTGCAAGTTCTTCCCAAGCAGGAAAACAGTGTGGAGGAAATTGTAGCTTCTACATAAAACCATGAATATGGCTGAAAGTATATTAGTATGGTAATGGCATGGGTAGCTTGGTCTGCTAGCAAGTCCTCAGTGGATGAGCAGGACAACAGGACAGAAGAAATAAAAGTGAGGCTTGAGCCATTAAACCTAAGAATATATGGCAAAAAGGGGGTTAGGAAACAAAAAAAATATGGAACTTCCGGGTTGGCGCCATCGCCGAATGGCGGACTCCCTCCGAGCTCCGGAGGGAGCCTGCTCGGCAGGGGCTGGGTTCTACCGCGCCGGCGACGTGGGGACCCTCAAAAACCATGGGCGCTGAAACCCATGGGCATGGTGACTCGGCGGGCACCGTTTGCGCCCCCCCGACCCTCTAATTAAATCCGGAGCGAGCGGGGGAGGTGCAAAAAGGAAGTCAGCCTCCCCCCCTGTTGTAGAGGAGCTAAAGCAAAGGATTTGACAACTAAGATTGAGTGTAACCTTTTTTTGATAAAGTTATTAACTTCACGATGGAAAATTATAAGACTGGGCTGGAGGAGAAAAGTGGAATGTGAACTAAAATGCAACCCCCCCCGGAAACCCCGGGAGCGATCTGAAAGAGCGCCGGGAGAGGAGAAATAGAGGTTTTGACAGCTGTCAAAGGAGCTGTCAAAGCGGAAGAACAAAAAGAGAACTTTGTTACGAGGACTTTGCTGGTCACATTTGTTACAAATTGGATATAAATTGTTTAAAACAAGGAATAATAAGTTACTTTGACTGTTGGGTGTGATCGGGAAGGAAACTGAGTTACTATAATTCCTCTAGAGGAGCTGTGGGACACTACAAGTATCGCTGGCATCGAATTTGAATAGGACTTTTTATCGCCTGGGAAACTGCAGAAATGGAACACTATTTTGTCTACAGAGGTCTACACACTAAAGGAGACAATAGATTTATCTATTGAAGAATGGAAGGGACTTGACGTAATGTTTTGTTCCTGAATAACAAAGCGTCTGCAGAGGAATTAGAAGCTTTTTGGAATTAGAACATTTGTGCAGGAGAGCAGGGGAAAAAAAAAAAAGAGGAGGAGAGAGAACAACAAGAACAATAAGAATAACAAGAACTGGACAAAGTTGGAAGATAGACTCCTTGCAAGATTGGACATGTGAAACCAAAGATGACCAAAAGATGGCAAAGACTAATAAAAAGACGGCAAAGCGGACTGGTGAAGGGCTGTGGTTTAGATGTGGGAGCTCCAGGATGACAGTAGACATTGATGGACATTGGGAACGCAACCAGGAAAGGGGGGAGGGAAATTTGGAATCCAAAGGGTGTTAAATTACATTTTATTCTTTTTTTTTATCTTTCTGTTTATCTTAATCTGTATTGCATATTAAAGAGGGGAACTCGTGGAAGGGAACAGGTCGATTTTAGGGGATGGGAAAATATTTTTTTTAAATTGGGCCAATGATAATAATTTTAAAATTTGGGGTAAGAATTTGTTGAATCTATTTGAAAGAATTGGAATACAAGAGGGGGAGGGGAGGGGAAGTCCTGGAAAGATGCCAATGAAAATAAGGTTTTAAATTTGGATGTTTTTCTTTTTCTGTTATATTTGAAAATCTTTAATAAATATTATTTAAAAAAAAGGAAACAAAAAAATATGTTGTTGTAATCTTGTAAGCTTGTACCGTGCTATGCAATTTGAATTGCATTTGGAAAAAATGTGAAATTTCAATAAAAATGTAAAGTCTGCATGGGAAAGGGGAGACGGGACACAATGGGGAACTCCAATGTTGGGCAAGAGCCCCACTGTAATTTCTGGGAAGAGTGGAATCACTCAAGTAAGACCAATGACATGGCACCATAAGGACTCATGCATTAACTTGTAAAGACTAGCACATGTTTACAAACTTTTACACTTCTGTATTGGAAGCTGCCCCAGAAATGTGTGCTGAAGTGCAGGATAGGTAAAGGTAAAGGGACCCCTAACCATTAGGTCCAGTCGTGGCTGACTCTGGGGTTGCGGCGCTCATCTTGCCTTACTGGCCAAGGGAGCCGGCGTACAGCTTCCGGGTCATGTGGCCAGCATGACTAAGCCGCTTCTGGCAAACCAGAGCAGCGCACAGAAATGCCGTTTACCTTCCCGCCGGAGCGGTACCTATTTATCTACTTGCACTTTGACGTGCTTTCAAACTGCTAGGTTGGCAGGAGCAGGGACCGAGCAACGGGAACTCACCCCGTTGCGGGGATTCGAACCGCCGACCTTCTGATCAGCAAGTCTTAGGCCCTGTGGTTTAACCCACAGCGCCACCCACGTCCCTTCGAAGTGCAGGATATTAAATAGCTAAATCAATCAATCAATTGCAGCACGAGCTTCCATTTCATGCAGCTGATAAAGAAGGTTCTTCTCTACAAAAGTAATCACACTGTGGTAAATTTATGAGGCTTTCAGGTGCCACAATACCTTGCTTCTCAAAGCAAAAAGAATGAACCACCATTGGCAAGAGCTGCCGGCTCTATGAACACTTAAGCAGTATATGAAATCAGTGTTAATTCAACTGAGATATACCGTACAGGTTTGGAAGCATGCCATGAGCCATCAGCGGACAGTGAACATACCAAGAATGTCCTGAGTAAGAAGGGTATTAGGACTGGGGATCTGGAGAGTGGCAAATGGGCAAGAAAGGCATATCAGTTAGGACCTGAGCCACAAGTTGGTTAGAGAGAAGAAGGTCATTAACCAGCTTTATAAGACCAAGTAGAACTATAGATCCTTCCAGAGCTGGCTGCAGCAGTACTGTTCATTGGCTATCTACAGTAGTAGTCAGTGCCGGATTTATGTATAAGCTAAACAAGCTATAGCTTAGGGCCCCACTCTCTTGGGGGCCCCAAAAAAATTTAAAGGGAAAAAGAAACTGGATGTACATTTCCAAAATATGTGATAAAAAACACATAAAATAAAACCTAGACACAGCAACAATGTTTTGTGTTGTGTATGGACCTATTAGGTCCATAAATTACCATACAGTACAGGGCTCGGCAAGGTTTGACCTGCCTGGGCAAGTCAAGTCCCACGGAGATCTCTGTGGGCTGGATTGCATGCGTGCGCGATTTCCAGTATATGGACATACCGGTATGCAGACGCGATTTCCAGCACCACGGAAGCGAGTCCCCGTGCCGTGCCAGTTTAGCACAGCATGCGGGGACTCGCTGAGCAGGCGGCTGGGTTCGGGGGCAGCTTGTGGGCTGGTTAAACTGCTCCCGTGAGCTGCTTGCGGCCCATGGGCCGCAGGTTGCTGACCCCTGATATAGCACATATTCAACACAAAAAACAGTGACAATTTGTTGTTGACAAAGGACAGCTGGACATATAAAGGGCCCCATTACCTTCAGTAGCTTAGGGCCTCATCAAACCTAAATCCAGCCCTGGTGGTAGTGCTGACATAAAGCAAAAAGACGGCCAGGGGCTTACACATCTGGCCAGCTGCAATGGCGAGGAATTGTCCCCAGATTAAAATTGGCAGTGGCTCGCACAGTAAGTCATCTAAGTCAGAATGGATGCACTATATACTCTCCGTCTTCTGCTTCTAACTTGTTTTAACTGATTTTAGTCTTGTGTTTTTTATGTTGTTCAAACCTGCCATAGGCAGGTACAATTTAAGTGGGGATAAGAAGTCCAAGAAATAATAATAAATAATATTAGTGCACCTCTGGAAGTTGTTATCGTGTACATATTGCTCTATGGTGTTATGTATTTTTTATTTAATGTATGTGTTCATTCTCTTTTTTTTAATAGATGCTTGCCAGCAGACTTTTCTCTTCATCCCTTTGAGGAAAAAGTTCTACGAAATCAACATGAGACTTGTGCAATGTGGAGAATTCAGAAACGTTTTATTCCACCGGCAGACTGAACTGGTACCCTCCTACAAAGACTCTCTACCCAAAAGCTTTGTGGAACTGAAAAATCAGACTTAGCCTAAAGTTTCACATCCCATGTCTCAGGGGAAGAAAAACCCCTAGAAGCTCTTTTTTTCTAATTTCAGTGGATATGGCTGTAAATAAAATCAGTGTAAGCAGTATTGACATTGTTCTGCATTGTGAATATGGGAACTGACTGACAATAACAATCAAGAATGATTAACTCCAGTTCCTAATAGCTTCCTAGCAGCTGTTGCCAGGAATCAATGCATCACTTTAGTATTGGGCAAGTTATATATTTTTTTTTCTAGGAGAGAGAGAAAAAATCCATTTAAATTGCCATATTTGCCATGCTGTGCTGACTGTGAAGTGATATGTTAGAAATGGGATTGGAGAAAAGGCTGGAATTATATTTCATTAATTAAACCAGATTGAATGAATCAACAAAGAAAAGGGAAATAGGTCACATTAGTGGCACTGAGCTAAAAGGAGCTGCTGTGTTAGAAGTGTGGATAACAGTCACAGAGGGATATCTCATAAAATGAATCCCCTGTCATAGAATGCAGGCCTCACCCTACTATTTTACCACACACACTTTTTACAGGAAAGCAAATATACCTATTTAAAATATTTTTACCTCGCTCTCCAGTTGAGAAGGACACCCAAAGTGCCTTATGATCTAAAATACATGACAAAAGGAAAAAGGGATTCAGAGGGAGGAAAGCAAACAAAGTCACTAGATGTTAGTAACAGGGACCTTATAAGGGCCAAGTGGAAAGTATTCAAAGAGAGGAGGAACCAAAAGTTGCTGGTCTCTCGGCTGAGCCAAGGGGCTTGATTCAGATCACCGTTTTTGCTGATGTATGATCCACCAGAATAAGCTAAACAGAGTTAAGATCCAGCAAAAGTCCCCCTGTTTCCAGAGTCCATTTTTCTGGGTGCACACCGGTGTATTATCTACCCTTCTTGTCTCAGCCAGCTGAGTCCCAGTTCTGTCTATACAAGGGAGTTACATTGGTGTATATCTCTGGCAGAGCGGGGATGTGGGGCTTACACAGGCATAGCATGACTGTGCCAGGAAGCAGCTGGCTGAGCCAGAGATCCACCGGATCCTAACTCCCTCCTTCTGGCGGATGCAGGGTTTCAATTGTCCCCTGACAATGTAATTCTAGACCTATCTTCTCAGGAGACGTTAAGTCCTGTTGAATTCAATGGCATATCATCCCAGTTAATAGGATTGCAATCTAAATTTATTAAAAGTTTTGCATGACTTTGTTTCTCTTCTAACTTCCTGTGCATGATGTGCAGTAAAAGCAGAGCTGTGTAAAAACGCTTTCATAAAGGAGCTATTTTAAAAAACGAGACCTGATGAGGACAGCATATATGGCAAAATTGTTTCAGGGCTCTTGCTAATCTAGGGCAATATTTTATGAAGGTACACTTACCGGGGTGTTTACCAGCTCTAGTGCAAAGCAGTATTAAGTTTTTCCAAAGCAGCAAATCATTTGGGTTATATGAGGTATTGTATTTGAGGAAGCGTTTTTATTTAATCCATTTTGAAATAATTTATTCAGAAAGCATCATTGCTGCAGTCCAGCAAAGGAGATCTGTACATGGAACAAGAAACAGGCTTCTGCTTGGGCAGGTGATGAGGCTGCAGTGTGTATCTGGGTGCACATCTGCATAACTTATCTGGGCCCAATTAAACTGCCAGGAAGAGTTTGCTGTTTGCGGCAACAATTGCTGCACACAACTAAAACAGGATTGAGGCCAATGTATTTTAGGTTATGGGGCGGGGGGAGTAGCAGAAAAACAAACATCTGAATAATCTGAACTGCAATGTGAAGGAGATCTTCTTCATGTTGTGTTTCAAATTATTCAGGTATTTTTCTCTCTGCTCCTCCTCCTTTGGCTACCATCTATAAGCCAGTACAATGCAATTTATATATTTTAAAAAAACACCAAAATATCAGAAGGGCATTACTTTCCAATGTGAATAATGTTGCAGGCAGCTATGGTGACAAAGCCCCAGGAAATGTAAAACAAATATCATTTTAGTTGTGAATAATTTTAAGAGGACAATAGCAATGTAATTCTGTATTTCGGAGAGGAATCTATATTTTCTCTTTGACCCTAACTCCATATATAACACTTTTGTATAGAAAGCTTCTAAAATCCTTAATATAAAAACTCTTCTTTCAAGCAGCCCTCCAGGCTTTAACCAGTTGATTTAAATGGACTTGTGTTCTGCATGCCCTTCCTATATACATTCTTTTCGCCAATTTATTCCATTTGCCCTTCAGCACTCTGATAGCTCTCACAATAATCTGCCTGTTACATGAGCACATTAATTCAAAGTTCCAACAGAAGAACTGGAATGGGGAACAAGACATGGAGAGCTTAGAATTGCAGCTTCAGACGGAGAGCGTGCCACTGCTGAATACAGCAGCCTTGCATCTCAGTAACTCCTCTCTTCAGTAGCATTAACTCCTAGTGATATAATAAAATGATTGATGTTACTTTGCTGCACTGGAGTATCCCACTCCTTGAAAGAGAAGACAATGAAGTGGACCCATAGGTTGAAAATCTTGGTTATTGGCATCATGCTACACATTCCATATCGCTTAAAAGTTACAGAGCAGGGGGGAAAGGAGCAGAAAGACATGTCCAAGCCCCCATAGCTCAGTTGGTTAGAGCATGGTGCTCATAACGCCAAGGCTGCAGGTTCGATCCCTGTATGGTACAGCTGCATGGCAGGAGGTTGAACTAGATGATCCCAGGTCCCTTACAATTCAACAATTCTATGATTCTATGTCAGGGGCAGTCTGTCATGAGCCATGCAGGTTTCAGCCTCAAACCTCTTTGGGTCACCCTTCAGGTGGTCCTGATAAGGAAATCAGATTAGCCTCAACCAGGGCCAGGACCTTTTCAACACTGGCTCCGGCTGGTGGAATGCTCTGTCCCATGAGACCAGGGCCCTGTGGGATCTGATTTCTTTCTGCAGGGCCTGTAAGACAGAGTTGTTCCACCTGGCCTTTGGCTTTGAACCAGCCTGATCCCCTCCCCCTCTTTCATTTTCCTTCTGTGATGGAACCCCTATTTGGGGACTTGCCTGATTTTCTGGCCCACGTAGGACCAGTCTCGATAGTTGGCCTTGGTGAACATTTGACGTTTTCTCCCCCCAAACAGTTTTTGATCTGGGCTTCCACTGAAATGAGGCTGCATTTTAAGTAGTATTTTAATCTTGTTTTTAAATTGTATTTTAATCAATTGTTTTTATACCTGATGTTAGCCGCCCTGAGCCCGGTCTTGGCCGGGGTATGTAAATATATATATGTGTGTGTGTGTGCTCATTAAGTGAATCCCACCCCATGTTAACAGATGGCGGTTTTTCTTGGGGCAGAATTTAGCTTTCTCAGCCACAGAAATAAATCATCACCATCAGCATCATCATCACTGCCTGGAGTACTCCCTATGGTGCATTCCAGCCCCTGCCTATTTATAAACTTTATTCCTGTCCCAGTGAATTTATATTACCTTGACTACTATCTTGTCCCTTGCCTCCTTAAACTACAGCAGTCAGTCACATGAAGCAACCTGCATTATTTATTATTTGCCTTCCACATTTATTTCCAAATTTGCCTAGGGCAAGCAACTGTGAGATGCTTTGGTGGGTGGGGAAAGGACTTCTAATCAAGACTGCAGGTGGTATAAATTGGCCCTTCTTGGTACAGTCACAATTTAATCAGAATCACAACATTTTTTAACTAAGCAAAGCAATATGAAAGATTTGCTGCAAAGCTGATTCCTCATGCTTGTGCAGAAACGGATTGGTGTTTTTTGATTTATTTTTTTTTAATTTCCAGGCGCCTCACTTAGCCTGGAGGAAACTCTTGACAGGCACCACCAAATGCAACATATTGCAGTATCAGGGCCCAAAGGCTCTCATGTGTAAATGCGCACAAACGATCCCGTGGGCTTTCCTAAACATTCTGGAGTGATTCTTTGGTCTATCTGCCACTGAGGAAAATATCAGAAGCACAGTGACTAAAAGAAGAGGAAAATAAAATAAGCATTGTATGGTGTGTGTGTGTTTTCTGACAGTGCTTTATATTACAGGATTCTGAAGAATGTATTTAGAATTAGCAGGCACTTCCCAGAAATTCGAAGAAACCAAAAAAAATATTGTGATTCTTATATTGCTGTGGAGCAATATGGATAGTATAATTTGGAGTGTCAGGGCTGTGCGAACACACCCACCCCTACCAACATTACCCAGTGTAGGACAAAGTGTCCTACAAAACTGTGGGAGCAGGTGACACTGTGGCACTGTGGTCTAAACCACTGAGCCTCTTAGGCTTGCTGATCAGAAGGTTGGTGGTTCAAATCCACACGACGGGGTGAGCTCCCATTGCTCTGTCCCAGCTTCTGCCAACCTAGCAGTTCCAAAACACACCAGTGCAAATAGATAAATAGGTACCGCTGCGACGGGAAGGTAAACAGCATTTCCGTGTGCTCTGGTTTCCATCACAGTGTCCTGTTGCGCCAGAAGTGGTTTAGTCATGCTGGCCACATGACCCGGAAATATGTCTGTGGACAAACGCCGGCTCCCTCGGCCTGAAAGCAAGATGACACCTTTGACTGGACTTAACCATCCAGGGGTCCTTTACCTTTACCTACCTCCACTGCTACTGAGGTAGCAGGCTAGCTTAGAGGGGCCAGGACAGACCACGTAACCAATGCAGCTCCACCTTCCAAAAGAAAGGGGTTTGCGGGGGGGGGGCACATAAGAACAATCAAGGGTTTGCTGCTGCGGACTCCCTCGCATCTGCCACCTGAGGAGGAATCCTCAATTTGCCTATTGGTAGGGGCTTAACAGATTTTGCATCTCTCTACCACAGTTTTACTTGGTATGCTCAGAAATAGCTGTAGCTGCCTTGAACAAAGAGCCTAACTATTATTAATGATACACAGGATAAAAGAGATGTGCAAAGATAAACAACAAGACTTTCCATGTGGAAAATAAGAATTTTTAAAATAAAAAATGGCACAATATACACAAAGGGACAGTGACAATTTTTCATCAGATCTCTCAAAACTACGGCCATTTTAGTTCATAGAGAATTATCCTCCTGCTTTTGCAGGTTCAGATTCATCTTCTACCATAAGTTTAAATGTACAGTATTATCCACATTTGTTAATTGGGCTTTTCAATTAATGATTTTTTTTTTTGGGGGGGGGGACATTATTTATAAAGGATAGACAGCTGCTTTACCAGAGCCCAGAGATATGTAGAGCTGCTTACTGAGGTTTATGAACTAATGTTACAATTCCTCAAGAAGAACAATCAAATGGTTATGGCAGTTCACACAACATTTCAGAAAGTTCTGGATCTTTGCATTGTATTGAATGACCATTTTGATTCTTTCAGATATATGTACAGTGGTACCTCGGGTTACATACGCTTCAGGTTACACACTCTGCTAACCCAGAAATAGTGCTTCAGGTTACGAACTTTGCTTCAGGATAAGAACAGAAATCGCGCAGCGGCGGCAGCAGGAGGCCCCATTAGCTAAAGTGGTGCTTCAGGTTAAGAACAGTTTCAGGTTAAGAACGGACCTCCAGAACAAATTAAGTACTTAACCTGAGGTACTACTGTAAAATGGAAGCTTGACGCATCAACAGCCATGACAGCTAAATGAAGGTTCTGGTTCAAAGACAGTATAGTTTCGATTTCCCAAGTTTGAGAAGCTATGCTTTGGGGGGTGGGGAGACAGTATTACAGTACACATTGTAAAATTGTATTACGTGTCGAGGTCCCCAGGTCCACCCCAATAACTCACACATCACACAGAAATTTTTGTTTAAGATTTTTGGCATAATTTTGGCCACAACTTTATTAAAATACAAATTTGTGAGTGGTTGCGTAGGCATTGGTTGCGACTATCTGCCCCCACCATGGGGGACAGACTGACATTCCGCACAATGCGAAAGTCAGAATGGGGGAATACACTTGGGGGTTACGCGGAGCAGGGAACCTGCCCTCACCCCAAATGCAACCAGGAGCTCATTGCTACGACCCAAGCCCCCTTGACAGAGTGGACAAGCAATAGTTAGCTCCCAATTCCTTTAACGGAATCCCTTGCAGCAGCAGCATTAGAGGGGCAGGCACAGCCAATCCATGCCCCTCAACCAACCAAACCATAAACCAATGCCTAACCGCGAACCTTACAAGTTGTGACGATTTGCTACGCAGTAGGCAAAAACCAAATGGCCCCAGCCAATCAGCCAGATGGACAAAATTCCTACCAGGCCCCCGCTCCAAAGCAGACGACCCCATGACAGGCATAGCAAGGTCAAAGCGAACAACCCTATTCTAGGGAGGGAGGGACGGGCAATCCAATGCACGGGCAAAAAGAGGAAGCCCTAGCCTCGTGCAAGGAGTTTTACTATTTCTGGCTGTCAATCAATAAATGGCAACATTAACTTCTTCCCAACAGCAAGGGAAGCCCCAATCGCATCAGTGGCCAACGATCAATTAGCCTGCCCCCCAACTTTGGAGTGTCCTGGCGGCCCCCACCGCAACACGTGCTCTCCATGAAGGAGAACACGCTTTGCAGCTTTCTCCTTAGGCACGCTGGCCCAAATGACAGACAGAAACCTGATCCCAATGAAAGAAAGTACTGCAATCACAGTAGTTCTTACGAAATACATTCTAATCTAAACAGTACACGAGTGACATTTAAGAGTTTTCTTTCATTTGGGCCTGAGCAGGGAGGTCACCTGACTTGAAAGGAATTCCTATATTTGACCCATGGGTTGTATTCTCTAAAATCCAGGGCCCATTCCTTGCTAAATCTGATAAGTGTCCGCCTGCTTCTTAAAATCCTGTCTCTGCCCCATCACGACACCTTTAACTGCAAAACCTTCCATTCTGTTTATCGCTGATAACAGCCGATGTTGTCATGTGGAGCAAAGTACACAGCGCTCAAATTGAAGTTACAGGGCCACTGATATAAGCAAGCACACTGACATCAGCCTCTTAAACAAGATGGAACAGAAAATCAATACATCGTTTGTGGTTATTTTTAGAAAGCAGAATGGTAAAAGAAATTAGCTCAAACTTAAACATCGTGTTCTTTATGTTAAAACGCTTCATCTTACTTGAAATGCAATCACTCCCCCCCCCCCTCCACTCAGTTCTCTTAACGCTTATTGCTTCTGCTTGTTTTTTCTTCAATAAGCTTCTTGCTTATGGCTGCTTTTTCTTCCCCCCTTTTTTACTTATCTCTTGAATCTAGAAAGCAAAAACAGAGCTCAGTGATCTATATTTGCACCTCGCCACAATCCTCAAGTGATTTTGTTCTGGGTATAGTTTCGGTTTGTCAACAGATTCACAATGCAAAATGCACAGTGAAATACTTCTGTTTACTCAGAAGTAAGTCCTACTGCTTTCTGTGGAGGCTTCTGGTGAGTATTTCAGATTGCAGCCTTAGGCTATAGAGAACTGATATGAGGTGTGTGTGTGTTTGTGTGTATGTGTAAAGACTTGCATAGCATACATCAAGAAAGCATGCAAAATGTATTAGACATATACTAATATAATTATTGTAATAATATAAATGGCAATATCAATATATCAAAATGTATGTTTGGTCATCATAATCCAAAATTTATTCGTTTACATATTTATCACGTTCCCTATCTTTATGTCACTTTCTCTTAACTCTCTAGTAGGATAGTCTATTCAGCAAAATCAGAATTACTCCTTCAGGATAACATTTTAAACATATAAAGGTGCGTGCGTGCACACACACACACACTCATTTCTAATCAATATTGAATCAGTTCCTGAGGTCTAATAATTTCCTGCAGATTCAAAAGACATCCTGAATCATTCTTCCACCTTCACAAGAAATATTGGTTCATTTACTCTTGGGACTTAAATTGACCAGGTTTCCCCACAAGACCTGGGGCTCATTCAAACTTCCTTTTGTGCTGCATTTCTGGTAGTTTTTTGTTTTTTGCTATGACACCTTTTTTTTTGCTTTGATTCAGCAGTAAAATACAGGTTTTCCCGTGGAATGCACTGGGACAAAAAACAAAACACCCTCAAACAAGGAGCTTTAAAGTGTGGGCCTGTGCCTGGAACGTGCAGCGCAAAAAGAAGTCTGGATGAGTCCTTAAACTCAGTGATGTCTTCTGGGATAACAGCCTTACAAGTGAATGCAAATGGCCACATCCCTGTTTGAGACTTCCTCAGTTTCTTTTTTTCTTTTTTTTTTAAATATTTTTTATTAAGGATTTTCTTGTTTTACAGAAGTGTAGTGCCTCGTATTTTTTTTTTCTTCTTCTTCCATGTAACGTTTTTACAAATCCGTTTCATTTGTTGAGGCATTAGGGGGAGAAGAAAACAGAAAGAAAAAAGAAAGGGGGGGTGGGGAGAGGGAGGATGGATGGGGGTGGGGTCGGGTGGCGGTGTTTCTATTATGTTTAATGTATGTAGAGTTTGGTGTCAGCGTTGCTTGTGTTGTTCACTTGTGTTCCTTTGGTGGTGAGAGAGGTTGGGGTTGGCTTAGGGTGCGATTGTTTGCTTGTGATTGGCTGTGGTGATCTTTGTTTTCGTGTGTGAGTGAGGTGGGTGGGTGTTTTGGATCAGGTTAGCCATATTGATTTGTATGCTGTTGGTGGATTATTGTCATTGTCCTGTTGGGCTGTGTATGTGATAAAGGGGAGCCATACCGGGGTGAAGGCGTCTTCTTCTGTTTGTCCCCGTGTCAGTTTCAGTTTATTAGTTAATTTTTCTAGTAGGGCTGTTTCCCATACTATTTGGTACCATTGGTCCATGCTTACTCCTGACAGGTCTCTCCAGTGTCTGGTTATGATGTTTCTGGCTGCTGAGAGCAGGTGGGTTATGAGTTCTTTGTGGTGTAAATGGGCATTGAGTGGATAATGCTTCAGCAAATAGCTATATTTTGAGCTACCAAGGTTACAATGCTTTGCACATCTACCTTGGAGTAAGTCCTGCTTAACACAATGGGACTTACTTTCAAACTTGCACGAGATAATGGAGGGATACAATCTATTTCAGAGAAACAGACCAGACAAGAAAAGAGGAGGAGTGGTGTTATATGTCAGGGATGTGTATACCTGTGAAGAGATCCAAGATTTAGAACCTCAAAGCCAAAGTGAGAGCATTTGGGTCAAAATTAAGGGAGAGAAGAATAACAGTGACCTCATTGTGGGAGTTTACTATAGATCCCCAAGCCAAACGGAGGACATAGGTGATGCCTTCCTGGAACAGATGGCCAAGCATGCAAAAGGAAGGGAGATAGTAGTAATAAAGTAAGGTAAAGGTACCCCTGCCCGTACGGGCCAGTCTTGACAGACTCTGGGGTTGTGCGCCCATCTCACTCAAGAGGCCGGGGGCCAGCGCTGTCCGGAGACACATCCGGGTCATGTGGCCAGCGTGACATCGCTGCTCTGGCGAGCCAGAGTCGCACACGGAAACGCCGTTTACCTTCCCGCTGGTAAGCGGTCCCTATTTATCTACTTGCACCCGGAGGTGCTTTCGAACTGCTAGGTTGGCAGGCGCTGGGACCGAGCAGCGGGAGCGCACCCCGCCGCAGGGATTCGAACCGCCGACCTTTCGATCGGCAAGCCCTAGGCGCTGAGGCTTTAACCCACAGCGCCACCTGGACTTCAATTACCCGGATATTTGTTGGATGTCAAACTCAGCCAAGAGCATAAGGTCAAACAGATTCCTCACTGGCCTTGCAGACAACTTCATTGTCCAGAAAGTGGGAGAAGCAACAAGAGGAACAGCCATTTTAGATCTAGTCCTAACCAATGTTGATGACCTGGTTAGTGGGGTAGAAGTGGAAGGATCATTAGGCACGAGTGATCCTGCTCTTCTGAAGTTTACTATACAGCGGAAAGGAGCAGCCAAGCATACTAGGACTCAATTTCTTGACTTTAAGAAAGCTGACTTCATAAAACTTAGGGAAGTGCTGGGTGAGATCCCATGGACAGTAATACTAAAAGGGAGTTCGTGATGGCTGGGAGTTTGTTAAGAGGGAGATAGTAAAAGCACAACTTCAGGCAATACCAATGAGATGGAAACATGGAAGGTGCCTAAAGAAGCCAGGGTGGCTATCTAAAGAACTTTTAACTGAGTTAAGATTAAAAAAGGATGTGTACAAAAAATGGAAAAGGGGGGAAACCACCAAAGAGGAATTCAAACAAATAGCCAGCACGTGTAGACACAAAGTCAGAAAAGCTAAAGCACAGAATGAACTCAGGCTTGCTAGAGAGGTTAAAAGCAACTCAAAAGGCTTTTATGGGTATGTTCGTAGCAAAAGGAAGAACAAAGAAACAGTGGGGTCACTCAGAGGAGAAGATAGTGAAATGCAAACAGGGGACACAGAAAGGGCTGAACTCCTCAATGCCTTCTTTGCCTCAGTCTTCTCCGATAAATAAAACAATGCCCGACCTGAAGAATTTGGAGTAAATAATTCAGCAGAGGAAACACAGCCCAGAATAACTAAGGAGATAGTACAAGAATACTTGGCTAGTTTAGATGTATTCAAGTCTCCAGGGCCAGATGAACTGCATCCAAGAGTATTAAAAGAACTGGCAGATGTGATCTCAGAACCACTGGCAGTCATCTTTGGAGAACAGGACTGGAGGAGGGCAAATGTTGTCCCAATTTTCAAAAAGGGGGAAAGAGAGGACCCAAATAATTACCGCCCAGTCAGTCTGACATCAATACCAGGGAAGATTCTGGAGCAGATCATTAAGCAAACAGTCTGTGAGCACCTAGAAAGGAATGCTGTGATCACCAATAGTCAGCATGGATTTCTGAAAAATAAGTCATGTCAGACTAACCTGATCTCGTTTTTTGACAGAATTACAAGCCTGGTAGATGAAGGGAACACAGTGGATGTAGCCTACCTTGATTTCAGCAAGGCATTTATCAAGGTACCCCATGATATTCTTGTAAAGAAGCTGGTAAAATGCGGTCTTGACTATGCTACCACTCAGTGGATTTGTAACTGGTTGACTGACCGAACCCAAAGGGTGCTCATCAATGGTTCCTCTTCATCCTGGAGAAGAGTGACTAGTGGGGTGCCACAGGGTTCTGTCTTGGGCCCGGTCTTATTCAACATCTTTATCAACGACTTGGATGATGGACTCAAGGGCATCTTGATCAAATTTGCAGATGACACCAAACTGGGAGGGGTGGCTAACACCCCAGAGGACAGGATCACACTTCAAAACGACCTTGACAGATTAGAGAACTGGGCCAAAACAAACAAGATGAATTTTAACAGGGAGAAATGTAAAGTATTGCACTTCGGCAAAAAAAAATGAGAGGCACAAATACAAGATGGGTGACACCTGGCTTGAGAGCAGTACATGTGAAAAGGATCTAGGAGTCTTGGTTGACCACAAACTTTACATGAGCCAACAGTGTGATGAGGCAGCTAAAAAAGCCAATGCAATTCTGGGCTACATCAATAGGAGTATAGCATCTAGATCAAGGGAAGTAATAGTGCCACTGTATTCTGCTCTGGTCAGACCTCACCTGGAGTACTGTGTCCAGTTCTGGGCACCACAGTTCAAGAAGGACACTGACAAACTGGAATGTGTCTAGAGGAGGGCAACCAAAATGGTCAAAGGCCTGGAAACGATGCCTTATGAGGAATGGCTAAGGGAGCTGGGCATGTTTAGCCTGGAGAAGAGGAGGTTAAGGGGTGATATGATAGCCATGTTCAAATATATAAAAGGATGTCACATGGAGGAGGGAGAAAGGTTGTTTTCTGCTGCTCCAGAGAAGCGGACACGGAGCAATGGTTCCAAACTACAAGAAAGAAGATTCCACCTAAACATTAGGAAGAACCTCCTGACAGTAAGAGCTGTTTGACAGTGGAATTTGCTGCCAAGGAGTGTGGTGGAGTCTCCTTCTTTGGAGGTCTTTAAGCAGAGGCTTGCCAACCATATGTCAGGAGTGCTCTGATGGTGTTTCCTGCTTGGCAGGGGGTTGGACTCGATGGCCCTTGTGGTGTCTTCCAACTCTATGATTCTATGATTCTATAAGATTGCTGGAAGGGTAGAAGCAATATCCTCACAGAGTGAGGTCTTTGGCCCAACAATCAAGTCAATCCCTCAAGTCCCACCCTGGAGCAGAATAGTTTCCCTGTGAGACAGTGATTCCTGAGAGCAGGAAGTCTGAACATCTTTGCAATAAAAAATTAGAATAAATTAAGCACAGTTTTGTCTGGTATGCAAAGTTGACAGTGTGCAGAATTCCCTGTAAATTTAATGACTAATAAATGGCCTCATAGAGAGAGAGAAAGGGTGGAGATGGAACATCCTGAAATACTCTCAATGTAGATGGTGGATTCTTGATTCATTACACCAACTCAGAGGAAACAACCGTCTTACAAAACCCTCATCCTTTGGATTGGTCCCAAAGCATAACCATTACATGCCACAACACCGTTCTGCCACATGCATTCACTTATTTATTTAAAACATTTCTTAGCTTGCATTCCAAAACAATGACTAAGTCCCATTGAATTTGTATATCCTTATGATCACATAGTTAGTTGCTTTTCCCATGATGGCTCAAAGCAATGTAGGCATATACACGCACAAACACAACTGGTCAAAAGGGTAGGTCTTGCTCTCTGCCTCCTGTTTCTCAAACATGAAACTGGCTGCAATGCAGGTTATTAAGGCATTTCCCATAGAGGAACCCAACCTCTGGAATTCCCATCTTATGTGTAAGGATGAGCAACCCTCCCCCGCGCTGCAGGCCTAGTCACGCCTTCAGAGCCTCCCCTGACACTCCCCCAATCCATTCCTGTCCTTCAGGCCACCTCTTCCTCCTCGTTATTTGGGAACCCCGATAAATAAGGATGGGTTCTTTTGTTCTCCACTGTGATGTGCTGGGTGAGGAGGCTTAATCCTCACTGCCCGGGGTCCTGTATTGAAGATCAAAACGCTCCTCCTCATCTGATCAGCATTATTGTCAAGAGACCTCAGCCCAGAGCTGGATTCAAACCAGTGACCTCTAAAGCACATTGCCTGCAGGGAAGTCTGGATGAGCCCTTAAACTCAGGGATAACAGCCTTGCAAATGAATGCAAATTGCCATATCCCTGTTTGAGACTTCTGTTAAGTTGTGGGTGAACATATCAGATGACACAGCGATTCTTCAAACAGCTCTTGTTTATTCACAGACTCAGAACAGAACTGAACTGAAGGGTTCAGCCAGCCTGCTTATATAGAGCTCCACTACAATGCAAGAGTAACAATTTTCTGTAACTATCCAATCACTGAACGTCACTTTCAATTCCTTATTTGCATATGTGGACCTGGGTGAAAACTATCTACAGTATCCCCCTGCTGGCCCAGGGTGAGAACTTCAGTACATAACGCCTTCCTCAGTTTTTGAGTGGATAAAGGTTAGCCTATGCATAAAATCTCATTTCCCCCTCTTCCAGTTATTATAATGGTGAAACTACTGGATCAGCAGAACAATGAGAGGGACATCTTTTGCTAGATTAAACCACTGCAGATTGCAGGTAGGGCATCAAATATTTGAATGCTCCTCCATGTAAAAAATAACGTGAGGAAAAAAAGAGAAACTGCGTATGCACACACAAAACTAGCACGTTAAGGAAAATGTTCCTTCGTTCTTCCTAAAAAGATTGGTTTCATTAACATGAGGAATCATTGCAAAATGTGATCTTCAGCTGTCAGTGGTATAGTCCTACAAGTGGGCTGCTGGTGTGGTGTAGTGATTAAGAGTGGTAGTCTTGTAATCTGGGGAACCGGGTTCGCGTCTCCGCTCCTCTACATGCAGCTGCTGGGTGACCTTGGGCCAGTCACACTTCTTTGAAGTCTCTCAGCCCCACTTACCTCACAGAGTGTTTGTTGTGGGGGAGGAAGGGGAAGGAGATTGTTAGCCCCTTTGATATTCCTGAAGGGGAGTGAAAGGCGGGATATCAAATCCAAACTCTTCTTCTTCTGATCATGTGAAGCAGCTCTTTCCTCTACAGTACTGTACTGAGATTCTGGCCTCCATACTTAACTTCCATAGTAAGAAATACAATTTATTTCAGAGAGGGAGCAGGGTGGGGCTACTAACATCTGTTTCTGTACGTTTGCAGGGGTTGCAAGTACTGCCTCAGCAAACCTGGGAGGAAATTTGAAATTAGCAACATTTCCCCGCCTTCAAAGATTGTTTTGTCTTTCTGTATGACAGCATACATTCCTGTTGCTTCTCAAAATAAAGCTAATAACAAATGAAGATCTCTCTCAGAGGATTAAAAATAAAAAAATACGATGTAAATCTTTTATGGAAGGGTATCTGGCCCAGCTCCCACTCCATAAATGCAGGATTGGGATGAAGAGTGGGTAAGCTGAACTACAAAAGTTTAAAATATTAAACAGCAAATTCTACTAAGGCCTGCACAGGATATGCTGGGGCTTAGAAAACAGGCTTCAAGTGTGAGTGTCCATTGTAAAACAGGGACAGCAGAGAGGAAGGTGCTGTTGTTTTCCAGGATCTGGTTGTCAAAAAAGGCACAGTATTAAAAAGTTTCAAACAGGTGATTTAACAAGCAAAAACCCAGGTTGCCATTTAATATATTACTGTGGTCCGCTTATATGTTGGTAGTAGAGGGAAAGTCTGGAAAGCATTCCATCTGATGCCTACATCAATATGGTTAATCGCCTATTTCAAAGACACTAAAATTGCAATCCTATAAATGTATAGCTGGCACAGTTATGACTGTTGACATCACTTTGCTTTAGAGGCTCTTTCCACAATCCACGGAAGACCACCTGCAATGACCTGCTCTCCAACATTCCTCGGGTGAAAATAAGGACATTTCTCACTCCTCCCCCAAATGGACTCCGCTCACCACCATCCCATTTTTGTGTCCCCTTGCCCACCGTGGAACATGGCTTCATATGAAAACAATTGCTTGCTCCTTTTGCTGCACTGTCTTTAATGTATTTTCTCTAGAACAGGCATCCCCAAACTCGGCCCTCCAGATGTTTTGGGACTACAACTCCCATCATCCCTAGCTAACAGGACCAATGGTCAGGGATGATGGGAACTGTAGTCCGGAAACATCTGGAGGGCCGGGTTTGGGGATGCCTGCTCTAAAACCAAGCCCCACTGATTTCATTTGGACTCGAAGCCAAACCAGGCATTTTTCTTAATGGCAGGCATGGGGCAGGTGATCTTTATATGGATAGCAGAGAGAAGAAGAAGAGGAGGAGTTTGGATTTGATATCCCACTTTATCACTACCCTAAGGAGTCTCAAAGCGGCTCACAATCTCCTTTCGCTTCCTCCCCCACAACAAACACTCTGTGAGGTGAGTGAGGCTGAGAGACTTCAGAGAAGTGTGACTAGCCCAACGTCACCCAGCAGCTGCATGTGGAGGAGCGGGGAAGCGAACCCAGTTCACCAGATTATGAGTCCACCGCTCTTAACCACCACATCACACTGGCTTCTCTCTCCCCTTTCCTCCACAATACTATTGGAATGACACCCAGCACACCTCATGAACACCTCATGAAGGAGCCTTTGGACAAAAAAGTCTCCACAGATTTCCACTTTGGCCCTCATCCAAGACTGCAGTTCTAGCCCCACTTCCCTTGGTGTAAGCCCCACGGAATTAAACAGCAATAACATCTGAGTACATGTGCTTAGGACTGAAGCATATGACAGAGGACTTCAGTGGCGGAGTGTGCTTTTTTTTACCCACCCATCCTTTTAGCCTATTCTTAAACATTTCCCTAACAACATTCTTGATCACTTCTCCGGAGACAGTTTAGATCACATAAGAACTAGAAAGATTACTGAACTTTAAAGGAACTGGCAGTAAAAAAAAAAAAAAGTACTCGCATAACACAAAGCTTAATGTCATGTTGCTTTCTCAGAAGGGAAAGAGATAACGGTACTGAATGTTTGTTCGGATAGCTGCATTTTCATTTCCTCCTGAAATATACTTAGAAGTATTGGATTAAGGCTGTCATCCTAGGCTACTTGGAAGTTAAGTACCATTAAAACCAGCAAGACTTTCTTCTAGGTGGCTGCGTTTGCAGCTGAAGTGCTCAGCTTCCTTGTCACCATATATTCATATACTGGATGGACTCAGTGGCCCAGGTATGATATAATGACAAATCATGATTTGTTGTTACAAGCGTGAGCTGGCATAAGCCTTGGGCTTGCACACTCCCTTTCACCTTCATGCATGAGGGGAAGAGATTTAAAGCGTCCTTTCCTGGTTTAAGAACAAGCCAATGCCTTTGGTTTAATATTCTGTTAACAAAACAGTTTGCTCAGTTCAAATGCCACTATAAACCACTTCTTTTTCTATTCCAGGAATGGAAGCTTTAACTCTTGTGTGTGAATGGGGGACAGGAGCACAGAAGAATGAGGCTTGTGCTGGTTCATACATCTAACAACAGACCATGGTTTGTTGTAACATCTGAACCTGGCCAGGACAGAGGGGAAGTTCTAGGCTGACCATATTATTTCTAATTTTTATGTAAACAATTTCTTGAGCAGCAGCAGCAGAAGGAGGGGGAGAAAAAGCATCACAGTTTTTTTTGTTTTAGAAAGCTTACAGTTCAATCCTACAGATGTTTACTCAGAAGCAACACTGCGTTCAATGTGGCTAGTAAGTGTATTTCAGATTTCAGCTCCAGGAGTCAAATCAAATCAAATATCTTTACTGGCATCACAATATAAAACGTTTCAAACCACTTGGATAATTAAAAGGACAAGGTTGAAGCTGTCATGGGTTATAGGGTCACCCTGTGGCTGTGTGCACTTAGATATTCTGCTATGCCCAGTCTATTTCCCGAAGGGATGGTTCATTGGGAAACCTTTTGGGTAAAATTGTGGCTAAAAAGGAAGCTACTAGAACAGTGGTATCTTTGTCCCAATCTGCCAGGAGAAACCTCATTTGATTTCTTCTCGGAGTTGTGGGCCCGAGGTCCAACATTTTACTCAGCTCCATGAGTCAAACGCCTGGGCAAGCAGGAATGTTTTTACTTGCAGCCTACAACTAAGAAGGGATAGAGTTGGGTGGCTCATCCTGGAGATGTTCTATGTTACAAAGCTGGGGAGACTTTGGTCCTCCAGATATTGCTGGTGGAATCAAGAGCTATGGTGAAAGTTGTAGATCAGGAACATTTGGGGAACCAAATGTTCCCCAGCTCTGTTTTATAAGCATGCTACACATACCTGACTCTGACAAGATCCTCGACTTGTGACAGAAACAACCCATGGCAAGACCTCTCCTGCATGTTTCAGGAAAATGTGTGTGTGTTTGGTGTTGGAGAGTGCTTGCTCAGATATGCTGCTGTGTCCAGGAATTGTAGTTATACATGGGCCAATGTTCAGAGGGTGTGTGTATCTATCTGGACGGGACATTACTAGGGACTTAACAATGCCTGGTGCTACTTTTACACAGTGGCTATGGAGAAGCTACACAGACAGAAGGCTTGTGTCAATAAAGAATAATCAGATCCTCCAAATCGAATGGCCATGCCTTTGATGAACCCGCTTTCTCATTATTATGACTACTTCTTTGAAACCTGCTTCAAAGCACAGGCAGTTCTGTCCTGCTGGCCCCATTCCAACTGGAAACAGATTTCTTTCCTCCCTTCCTCAGTCCCAACCAGCTCCATCTTGCAGGTAGGTTGGCCAAGAGGGAATCATCTGCAGCTTTTAACTAAAAGATTAGGAAACAGGTCATCTCAGTTGAAGTTGCACAACAGTGTTCTCCTTTAATTCCATAAGCAATAAATGGAATTATCTGCATTATCCTGTGGTGGGGACATTTATAAAATTATCAGTGCATGATCCTGTCAAAATCTGGATTGCAGCTAGGAAAATTACCTTTCCACTTTGGCCTATTCCTGAAAAAGTTTGCAGCACTGACAAACAGGAACTATCCCTTCAACTGAATGCCAAGCCAGGTGCATGATTGGACATGAAATATCTCAGAATGGGATTTTAGCTTGAAAAAGGTCACTTAACAATGTACAATGAGCCTGTCTAATCTTGCATGCCGTACTTCCTTCCTGACATATTTCAGAAGTGGATGAACTGAGTGTTTCTTTGTATTCTGTACTTGCCAGAGAGACATTTGAAACGGCGTGTACATATGACAGACTGTGCTGTGTTTCTCTGCAAAATACATTTGTATCTTTTCCTTACGGTCTCTTTTTATTTCTTTCTACCCACAAAGTCTATGGATTTGGCTTTGTGGGTTTCTGCTATGATTCATGAGTTGGCGTCTGAAATTTTTATTAAAGATTTGCATTAAATTATGGACAGAAACATAATGTTATCTTAAATACTTCACTTTGTTTTTATTACTGACCGTAAAAAGCTGTCCTTTAAGGAGACCAGCTAACCTTACCAAATAACTCTCCCACATGTTATCGTGCTATCATTTCCCCTCAGTCCTGTTGCCTGAAGGGCCCTTTTTATTGGAAATGTCAGCGATTTAACCTTGTATCTCTGTATGTAAGCCATATGCTGTACCACTGTGCTATCAGCCTCTGGATAAAAGAGCACCCTTCAGGAATAATTATTTTACACAGAATTTATTGAGATTAGTGAAAGTTCTGGTAATAGTCAATGGTGCTTTGATTTGATCGCTGTCAAAAGGTGGAAGCCACCAGGAGTCAGTTCCATTTAAGCCACAGAGCATTCCAAAAGGAAGAGTTGGTTATACATATAAGGAGTCACAAATGTGCGTGTTTCTGAATTAGTCTCTGCCATGAGGTTTACAAAACTAGTCTGCAGCATGAGACCAAGAAGAGGAATGTCTAGAGGAGTTGTGGGGTGAAAAAAGCAAAACGAACTGAACGATATGAGAGAAGTTTAAAAATACTGCCACCTAATATAATATTATTTCCTTTTTTGTCCTTGGTTAACAATAAAGCTTATGTTTAAGCTTGGAAAAGGGGACACTGAGAGGAGATATGATAGTTATCAGGGTGGATAAAAATCAATGATTTTTAATTTTTAAAAATAGAAAAAAATTGGATTTTTAAAATTTAAATCAGATGTTTTTTATTTAAATCAGATTTTTTAAAATTTAAATTGGATTTTTAAAATAAAATGCTTTTGAAGGGAAAATCTTTCTAAAGATAGTTTTCTATTGAAGTTACATTATAGTCTAAAGGCTATTCATTAGGAAATAAGGATTTGTTTAAGTTTTTCATTTATGCTAAAACTCAGTCTAAGGTTTTTTTTATAAAAAAAGTTTAAGCACATCTGTTAACAAACATGGATACATATGCTATAATGTTATTGTTTTAGTTAAATAAATTGTTATTAAGGAAATTATTGCTTTTCTCCTTCCAATAAAGTACAGCAGAAAAGTTGTCCAAATATAGAGAGTTAACTTATTAAACCTCACAATAATTTCATAATTATCTGTCTATGTATTTCTAATAGTATAACCAAATCAGTAATTTTTGATATAAATGTAAAAACTACTCTGATAATTTATTATTCTCAAAATGAAACCTTCCTCTGGTTGTCAATATTAAGATGATACCAACAAGAATGAGTCTTTCTGTAAAAAAATGATTTAAATCAATTCTTAAAGGTAAAGGGACCCCTGACTATTAGGTCCAGTCATGGCCGACTCTGGGGTTGCAGCGCTCATCTTGCTTTAAAATCAAGTCTTACTGACTAGTGTTTTAAATCGTGATTTAAATCTATTTGATTTAAATCAAATCCACCGGTAGCCATCTTCAAATACAGTATCTCAAGGGCTGTCACATGGAAGAAGGAACAAGTTTGTTTCCTACTGCTCTGGAGTGTAGGATCAAACCAATGACTTCAAGTTATAAGACAGGAGATTCAGACTAAACATCAGGAAGAGCTTTCTGACCGTAAGAGCTGCTAGACAGTGGGACCGTCTCCCTCGAGAGGTTGTGGACTCTCCTTCTTTGGAGGTTTTTAAGCAAGGGTTGGATGGCCATCTGTCATGTATGCTTTAGCTGAAATTCCTGCATTGTAGACGGCAAACGTTTTCCTTTTTTAAAAGGGAAATTCCCTTATTCCGAATAGGATTCCTCGCAAGAAAAGGGAAAAGTTGACAGCTATGCTAGACTAGATGCCCTATAATACTGCATATACTACATCCTTAAAGTAATCCTGGCAACTGCATTCTTGTAACAATGCTTGTAACAATGCTTTATGCCCATGGAGGGGAAGAGGGTCTGAAGACACAGAAGTAGTGATTTCCTAAGGGCCTCGTGTTTTGCGGTGAGACAAGGTTTGAGCCCCAGGCTCCCCATCTCATATTCTTAGCCCTTACACCGCACAGATTCTCAGGTTTTATTAAGAGTTCTGTCCTTTGTTTGGCAGGTTAAACCTAGGCAGAGCAAACATGTTCTGCCTTTCCCAAACCCGCACAACATAGTTCCACCAGGAAATCCACTGTTTTTGATGGGAGCAAGCAAAACAGAAAACAGGGTCCATTCCCAGCACCTTGCCTGGCTTCGTGAGCCACAGGGAAGGCAAATAACTTGCTTTCCATGCTGGAATAGAATCAGCAGTTTCTGCCCTGCTCTCCCAGGGACAGGGTTTCATTTTAACTGTCATGGGATAAATAATATTTTGCTGTGCAGAGCTTAAACTAATCCATATGACCAGGCTGCCAGCTTTTGTTCTGCATTTCCTTTCTCCTTGTTATTTCATTTTTCTGTGTGCGTTTGTGAGCTGGAGGTAAGGAGGAGGAGGAGGCCTGAACTCCATGTTACCTTTCCCTAGATCGAGGGCTGCATGGCTTCTGACCTACTAAGCCAAACATCAACCCTGCCTCCCCCCAAAAAATGAAACCTAGTTCTATATGTGTGTTTTTGCTCCATGCAAAAACAACTCTCGACAATAACTGCTCACCTGGGGCTCCAGGTGGGTGACGTTTGTCGCATGGTGTGGCCATGGGGGGTCCAGGGAGGCTGCCATTTTCTGCTGTGGCTGGGGGCGGGGCAGAGGTTGGTCAACCCACCTCTAGCTGCAATGGCCTTTCAGGTATGGGCGGGCAATGCCCGCAAGGCCAATCAGTGGCAGGGGCTTGGGGGCTGCGCCTAGCCCACCCCTGGCCAATTTAAGGGAGTGGCAGACCACCCTCTTGCCTAATTGTTGCTGGATTTTCCACCCACTCATCCTGTCCATTATGCTACACTCGGTTGCCATATTTGGGGCCAGGGAGGATTTAGGCATCCAGGGAATTCTCCTTTTATTTTATACCTAGTATTTTATTCTTTAGCCAAACCACCAACACTTAGTTGCATAATGACCGCTCCCCACTTAAAACGGGGGGCGCCTTTTGCGTGGACGCGTGCAGCCCTGGATCTGGAGTGGCCCCATCAGCATAGGCTTTGCCTTCCCTCAGGTGGGATACCTGGAGGTCCCCGCCTACCCCAGTGAGTTGTCCAATCCCACCTGGGGGAAGCGTTGCCAGGGAAACCAGGCCAGGTAAGGGGAGGGATTACCTGCCCACACAATAGAGGGTGGATTTAGGCATCCAGGGAATTCTCCTTTTATTTTATACCTAGTATTTTATTCTTTAGCCAAACCACCAACACTTAGTTGCATAAATTGTCCCATTCTCCTGTAACCCTGCTCAGGAAGCAAGCTTAGCAGTTTGGTATTGCACCATGACTCCTGTTTATAGAAATAACACCTCCATACTCCTGCAAAAGATCAATGCAACTTAAACTCTACACTCCTCTTCTTTCAATGAGAACAATATGTAAACATTGCACATTCCAACACCATGTGCACACACACACACACACACACACTCCCATCATACAGTAATCTTTACAGCTTCTTTAGGCTTACAAACTGCATTTTTCATTTATCACGTATCTCCGAATTATTATTAAAGTGATGCCAAGAAAAATGAGCTGGAAAGCTTACGTGCACCAATTCAATCATTACCAGAGGCTGATCAACAGGTGGAGCCATTTTTCTTCTTCATTTCAGAGAGACTACACATGTGCATTTTTCAAGTACAGTTGTCTTTGGATTGCCCATCAGAGTAGGAGCACTTTGCCATCTGCTGCCATACCTCTGAAGGAACTGCTACAGAGACAGCATCCAGCTGTTTTCCAAGCATACTGGTCAACAGGAAAGCCACCTGCTATGCTTCCCTTGAGCTGCTTTCCCTGGATCAGCAGAGTTGCCGAAACAAGTGCACTGAAATATAGGTTTCAAGAGCAAAGCAGTTGATTGCAGAATGCCTGGGCATGGTATTGAATTCCTCCCTAAGAAACCAGAAGAGGCTGCTGTCAGGGCTTCAGTGTTCCTCCCTGTGGCTAGTGAATTAAATTATGCAAAATAGGAAGGAAGGAAGGAAGGAAGGAAGGAAGGAAGGAAGGAAGGAAGGAATTCTACAAAACAACAGCAATTATGCAACTAGATCCATTTCAATCGGGGTTTAGGCCTGGTTTCTGCTTTGGCCGCCCTGTATGATTGCCACTGTCAGGAAAGAGACAGGGAAAAGGTGTCCCTGTTAATTCTTAACCTCTCTGTGGCTTTCAGTACCATCAACCATGGTATCTTCTGGAGCAGCTGTCCAAGTTAGGGGCGAGTGGCAACTTTTTGCAATGGCGCCAGTCCAACTTGGATGGCCGTTTCCAGTAGGTAATACTTGGGGAGTGCTCTTTGGTCCTGTTGAGGCTTTGTTGTGGAGTTCCTCAGGGTTCAATTTCATCCTCTATGCTGTTTAACATCTACATGAAATTGCTGAGTGGAGTTTTGGAGTATGTTGTCAGCTCTACTTCTTTACGTCTGCAGGTGTGAAAGTGGATGTGTTGGACAGTTGTGTTGCCTCGGTAATGGACTGGATGAGGGCCAACAAATTCAAGCTCAATCCAGGTAAGACTGAGGCTCTTGTTAGTGGGCAGTTCCCTAGATCAGATGGATGGGAGGTTGCCTGCTCTTGATAGGGTTACAGTCTCTCTGAAGGAGTAGGTATGTAACTTGGAGTACTTCTGGATGCTTTGCTGTTGCTTTAGGCTCAGGTAGCCTTGTTGGCACAGAGTGCCTTCCATCAGCTTTGGCTGGTGTTCCAGCTTCTGTCCTTTATGCTCTGGTAACCTCTGATTTCTTAAGGAAATCAGCCCTGAGTGCTCACTGGAAGGACAGATCGTGAAACTGAGGCTCCAATACTTTGGCCACCTCATGAGAAGACTCGACTCCCTGGAAAAGACCCTGATGTTGGGAAAGATGGAGGGCGCAAGGAGAAGGGGACGACAGAGGACAAGATGGTTGGATAGTGTTCTGGAAGCTACCAGCATGAGTTTGACCAAACTGCGGGAGGCAGTGGAAGACAGAAGTGCCTGGCGTGCTCTGGTCCATGGGGTCACGAAGAGTCAGACATGACTAAATGACTAAACAACAAAACCTCTAGGCAGTGCCAGATTTACATATAAGCTAAACAAGCTATAGCTTAGGCCCCCCAAAAATTTAAAGGGAAATAACTGGATGTACATTTCCAAAATATAAGATAAAAACAAATAAAACTTACATACAGCAACAGTGTTTTGTGTTGTGTGGGCTTCTATGATGTAAGTAATGGGCCCCGCCTGCCAGCCTGCTCCCTAAAGTATCACTGGTTTGCTCATTTCTATATATAGGGTGTCTATATTCTGCATGGACTGGTTGCATGGCATGTATTTCACTATGAATATACTTCTTAATTGTATTTCAGTTCTACAATTACTGTGATAAAATACATATTTTGTTATGTGCAAATGGCTTTAGATACCTATTAGGTCCATAAATTACCATATAGTATATATTCAACACACAAAAACAGTGACAATTGTTGTTGATTTGAATAGCAAATTTTTCATCACATTGAAAGGGGTCTTCGTACCATATAGAGGCAGTATCATGGGATGGCCAAGATCTCAGAACAAAAGGGTTAAAATATTGTTAAACTGTAAAATGCTCACTGAAACCACAAATCCACTGGATGAGCATGCAATGGATCTGAAAAAAAAGTGTTGTGAAAGTTGCTAAGGCTGCTTTGCATTTTTCAATAAATATTCCAGTATGTTGGAACTGCAGTTTCTGAGCCAGATTCTGCCATTGTTGAGATTTGGCAGCAACCCAAAGCTTAGCTGCTGCAAAATGAAACTTGTTTTATTTGTATATGTCAAGAAGTCAATAAACAATTTAGTTGCTTGGGCTGCTCTGGAAGCATGTGACTGTTTGACATCTGTCACCATCCTGACAAGCCAGGAAGAAAAAAAAAATGAAGCTTAACTAGCTGGCACAGTTTGAAGACTCAAGGCCCAATTAGGGACAATCTCACACTGAGGCCCAAACAAGATGTGACATGCAGTTGTGTGTATCTCCTCCCCTCCCGGTTAAAACAAAACAAATAAACAAAACAAAACAAAACAACCCAAAAACAGCCACAACAGGCTGGTGGAGATACATAACTATTTATCCTTACCCGCTTTCACCTCTGGCCACTTTTTGCTCAAGGCAACGCAAGCCGATGTGCTTTTCTCTTCGTAGGAAAAGGTTGCTGTGCTTCCATCTTTTCTTCCACATCTAGTATGGGGAGGGTGATTTACAGAAAGCAAACCCTCCCCTTGCCATTACTTCCTCTTGCACTCACACTCACCTGAACCATTTTTTTAGTTTAAATGGAGCTGGGAGATGTGCATGGGGAGGTGGGGATGGAATTTGGATGTAAATTTCAGCTGCTATACATAACCAAAAGCTGGTTAAGGGTTGGGAAAGAATTAAAGCAGAACCTCCAAGTGTCCTTTTCTCCCAGATTGCAGAAGCCTCAGCCCCCTTCCCCATATTTCCCTTCCATATGGAAATAATTAAGTGACCTATAGGGTTTTTTTGTAAGGTCTAGTGATTCATCCAAAATTAGACACATTTAAATCCCATTGATAGCAACAGGATAGTTATGTATATCTTTAAATCTTCCCCATTTGAAAAGGTGCTTCATTTTGACTATACCTTAAATTGTTGTTGTTGATGATGATGATGGTGATGAAAAGCTGGGGAGGGAGGAGTCTTTCTCTGATGAGCAAAGTCGCTTTGCAGAGAGATAGCTGTTTTGTTTTGTGAAAGTGAATTAAAAGAACACAAAAGGCAAGGGGTGAAAAAATAGACAGAAGTCTATTATATTCAAGGCCACACAGTTTGCAATGGGAACAATGGAGCACTGAATTAGGATTGCCAAACTCAATACAGGTTAAGGCTTCCATGCCCTTTTAACAGTTGCTTAGAAGGGAGAATGTTGGCAGATGATGCAGTGGTGCGAATTGTGGCAGCTGCTGATGTTCTTTCTCCCTCCAATAAAAGCATTAAAGAGCACAGGAGCTCCTTCCTTGCTGGAAACAGGCAGGGAGCTGTAGGGGTCAAAGAGTATTTAGGCAGAGGGCCAGGCTTGTAAATAGCCGCTCATCAGGTCACCTGTAGTGCATAAAAATTTCTTCCAAAGTGCACATGCAAGAAAGGGTGTGTGTGACTAATTTAGGTGTGCAGTTCCTAAAATCATTTATGGGCTGTAAGTGGTGTTGGGTTATTTTGCAAGGCTTCAGAGTGGAATTCCAAGTTAATTTTACAGGCTCCATGATTAATGGAACACCACCCAAACAAGTCTTGTGTAAATGGCTTAAAAAAAATAAAATCCCACTTTAAAAGAGTTTTGTAGCACATTATTCAAGGTACAATCCTACGCATGTCTATGAAGAACTAAGTTATACTTTGAGAGAGAACCTATGGTGGCTGCTTGGTTGCATATTTCATACCCTCCAACATTTATTCTATGAAAATAGGGATGTCCCATTTCATAAATATAATTTTACTATTTATACCCTACACATCTATTGTGTTGCCCCAGCACTCTGAGCAGCTTCCAACATATATAAAAACATAATAAAGCATTAAACATTTTAAAAAATCCCTATACAGTGGTACCTCAGGTTACAGATGCTTCAGGTTACAGACACCTCAGGTTACAGACTCCGCTAACCCAGAAATAGTACCTCGGGTTAAGAACTTTGCTTCAGGATGAGAACAGAAATTGCGCGGCGGCGGCATGGCAGCAGCAGGAGGCCCCATTAGCGAAAGTGGTACCTCAGGTTAAGAACAGTCTCAAGTTAAGAATGGACCTCCAGGACGAATTAAGTTCTTAACCCGAGGTACCACTGTACAGGACTGCCTTCAGACAGTTCAAGGGTTGGATAACTCCATACCCTCCAACAGTTCTCCAATGAAAATAGGGACATCATAAGGAAAAGCGGGACATTCCGGGAAGAAATCAGAAACTGGCGGCTTCTCTAAATCAGGGACGTCCCTGGAAAGTAGGGACACTTGGAGGGGCTGATATTTTCTTCTCTTGTGCTTTTAAATGGTTTTAAGTTGTTTCGATTCAGTGCTGTTTTTAATATGGCAACTTGCTTAATTGCTTTTTAAATACTTATAACTGACTGGTTTGGGTTGTTTTTTTAGCTGTTTCTAATTCATGTCATGAGCCCTGTAGGTCCTGCAAGAGGGTGGGGAAGGTGTAATATCAAACAAACAAACAAACAAACAAACAAACAAACAAACAAACAAACACAGAGATCACTGGGACTTATTCCATAGTAAATGTTTACAGGACTAGCCTCAAGCAGCTTTCTCACCACCTGCTAATCTGTTCATGGCAATTTTTCTCAACAAATGCCAACAGAAAAACAGTACTGCCTTGTGTAACATTCATGGGAAACCCTCTCTGTGCCATTACGGAACAAAGTGTTTGTTTAGGGCTGTGTGGTTTCATCAGCTGATCTATCATCTAAAGCTTCAGTTGATTAACGCTTCAATTGGTGTGGCTAATGTTTTAGGGCACACTTGTTTATTTATTTATTTTTTTGGTTCCGCCTTGTGGCAGTGATAATTAAAAACAATATGATAAATATGGTTTTCCTTCTTATTACTTGTTGTTCCTTAAGTAATAAGTTTATTTCCTTCATATTTCAATTTCCCAGCTATTTCCAATGTACATTTTTTGAGCTTTTGATAATTCAATTGAATTAAACAGCTGTTTTAAAAAATAATAACAATCAGTTAACAGTCCTATCTTTTGATTTCCAGTCTCATTCCCTTTCATATCCACGTGAAGATAAGGACACAAGAACAGCCCAGCTGCATCACATCAAAGGCCCATCCAGTCCACATTCTATTCTCACAGCTAGCCAGATGTCTATGGGAACCCCATAAGCAGAACATGAGCACAAAAGCCCTCTTCCACTCATTGATACCCTGGCAGCTGGTCTTCAGAGGCCCGCCGCCTCTGATCCTGGAAGCCCCACATAGCCATCATTGACTAGTAGCCATTGATAGATGTGAAAGCGCCATCTGACCGCAGTCTGCAGAATGTGGTACATGTGTGTAGATAGCAGAGCTAAGCACCGAGCTACTACCATTTGGGACATCTGAGCAGCGCTGCAACAAAGGAGGAAGAAGGATCGCTATTATCCCAGGAGTTACTACAGGGACAAAATTGGTTTCAACGATTATAGAATAAAATATTAACCTTGGCTTATTTGCTCTAATTAAAATGGCAGTGTCTGAAATAAATCTGAGTATAAGTGGTGTGACATTATGTAGAAGAAAGCCAATAGAGATTTCTTTTGAGCCGAGAATGTCCCCTCTAAAACTAATACATAATATTGATTAAATGTCCACAGAGCTCCTCATTTAGAAAGACTGAGTTCAAAGTTATTTGGCAGAATTCTTTGGTCACCCTACGATATCACCAAATCATGTAAGCATACAGTTTGGGGAAAAAACATTTGGTGTAGACATTACACCAAAGTACAGTGGTACCTCTGGTTAAGAACTTAATTCGTTCCGGAGGTCCGTTCTTAACCTGAAATGGTTCTTAACCTGAGGTACCACTTTATCTAATGGGGCCTCCCACTGCCGCCGCGCTGCTGCCGCACAATTTCTGTTCTCATCCTGAGGTAAAGTTCTTAACCCAAGGAACAACTTCTGGGTAGCAGAGTCTGTAACCTGAAGCGTCTGTAACCTGAAGCGTCTGTAATCCAAGGTACCACTGTATGACTTTTCATGCTCCCACTAGAGCAGGGGTAGGCAACCTAAGGCCCGGGGGCCGGATGCGGCCCAATCGCCTTCTCAATCCGGCCTGCGGATGGTCCAGGAATCAGTGTGTTTTTACATGAGTAGAATGTGTCCTTTGATTTAAAATGCATCTCTGGGTTATTTGTGGGGCATAGGAATTCGTTCATTCCCCCCCCCCAAAAAAAAATATAGTCTGGCCCACCACATGGTCTGAGAGGTGGTGGACTGGCCCACGGCTGAAAAAGGTTGCTGACCCCTTCACTAGAGCATAATAATGTATTTATTTAAAGTATTTGTATGCCAGGCTTCAAACAGATATGTTGTTGACATCACAGAGCATGACTGGCCAACTGGTGGCCTGTGATGCAGGAAAAATGTTCACATTTCCACTGTCTGTCTGTGCAATGAATGTCTGAAAAGGCATATGATGACCACTGCTAATCTGCCCTTGGGTGTGTGGTGTGTGTGTGTGTGTGTGTGTGTGTAAGAGAGAGAGAGAGAGAGAGAGAGAGATGCACCATTCCTTTTATGGATCCTCTCTTCAAATCAGTGGCCCTATACAACAGAGGTGGGAAACCCCTTTTCAGCCCGATAGTCACATACCCTCCTGAGCAATTTTCCTGGGGCCACATGGAAATAGTGGGTGGGTCCGAGGCAGGAGTAGGTGGAACAGCAGGTGACACTCTTACCTTTGCACAATAGAGCCCAAGGGGTTTCTACACTCCAGACACATCTCTCTATTTATTGCTTGCAGGCAACAGGACTGACCTTGAAGGGGAACTGAAAGCTGCAATTAGTGCGGAAAGCAGCTGTCGGAATGTTAATTGGCAAAGACGCTTGGAATCATCCAGCACTGATTCTGAAGGATCTGCCTTAGTTGCCTAAATGCTTGTGGGTCAAATTCAAGGTGCCTGGTGATGACATTAAAAGCTCTAAATTGGGATTTCCTGAACTAGGGATTTCCTGAACTACAATTCCAATCATCCCTGACTACTGGTCCTGCTGGCTAAGGAAGATGGGAGTTGTGGTCCAAAAACAGCTGGAGGCCCAAGTTTGGGAAACCCTGCTCTAAGTGAATTGTGACCTAAACATTTGAGGGACTTTTCTGTACCAGACAGCCCCATGCCCTGCTTATAGAATACACTTGTTTTGGCACTAGATTAAAACCCATTTACAGTGGTACCTCGGGTTAAGTACTTAATTCGTTCTGGAGGTCCGTTCTTAACCTGAAATTGTTCTTAACCTGAAGCACCACTTTAGCTAATGGGGCCTCCTGCTGCTGCTGCCGTGCCGCCGGAGCACGATTTCTGTTCTTATCCTGAAGCAAAGTTCTTAACCCGAGGTACTATTTCTGGGTGAGTCTATAACCTGAAGCGTGTGTAACCTGAAGCTTATGTAACCCGAGGTACCACTGTATTTGCAAGGCATTTGCAGGATATTAATATTATGGATAGAAGGGTGATGTTTGCTCTGTAGTTTTAAGGATTCTGTTGGTGCTTATCATGTTCTTGTGCTCTCCTTGTGAAATGGATTTTGTTTCTCATTGGTTTTGTTTCATATTATATATTGTATGGTATTGCTCTCTATATGTCACAAACAGCTATTTTTTCTGGGAGCTGCATGCCAATAGTAAGCATGGTCATCTCTTCTCACTGCTCTCAGGGTGTTGGGTGTGTGGTGTGGGCCTTCTTCTTTTTCAAGGTCATCTCTTGATTAAATGATGAACAGACAAGTGTAAACAGGCCTTGGTAGCCAAAGAAACAACAGATTGCTTGGGACGAATGACAACAAGAACAGCAGCAGCAGCAGCAGCAGCAGCAGCAGCAGCAACAATCTTAGCTCTAAAGCTCTAACCAGGACAGTGAATGCCCCTGAAATCATGTGTTTGAGTTATAAGATATTTGTGTAGCCTGAATTATCTGGATTTTTCAGAGTCCAAAAATTAAGTTAGGGTTCAGCAGTAAGAGGAATACTGATATAACCTGCCTGCTAGACAACATTAGGAGAAAATGCTGCTTTGAGAGCTGTCAAATCATTACTCAACATTTTATTAATGTGTTTAATTGTCTCTCTCCTGCCGCAGCAGAAATAGGATGGCTAGTTTTGGAATGACATCCCCTCCCTGCCAGGATCCAGAGAAATCTCTATCTTACATTCACTTCTAAGATGAAAGATGATTCCATGAATGGTCTTGCAAGCCAGCTGCAGCAGAGGATGACTCAGAAGTATCAAGTCACAAATCCACACACGCAAACAGATGTAAGCAGAATTGCTCCCAGTATATGCTCTTCAAGGGGAAAGTGCAGAGCTTCTACGCAGCTGCATGCAACACAATGCAGCAAGATAATTTTTCACCATATATAAGATGCCCATTAGAGATGCTCATTTTCTTACACCTGGCGTTACACCCGCGTCGATCCCTCTCTAACTCTAAAGAAAAATCTTATTAGTACATGAAAGAAATATTATAGGGGTTGCTGAATGGCATAATAAGGACAAACATATTTCATACTATCCTTTCTATTTTACACTTAAGAATCTTGAATTATTTGTGTACTGCATATGGAGGAGCATCCCAAACCCAGTGAATAATAAGCTCAGACTCTGCAATTGGACTATTAGTAGGCATAATTACATACTCTATGCCATGTTTTGCAAAATTTTACATCCAATGTATGATTCTGTGTATGGGTGGACAGGTTTTCAGAATTTAGAAATTGGTGCAAATATTTTTGAAATGGGCTGGGGAAACAACAGTGTAAGCCACCTTTTGCCCTTTTGCTTGATGGGCCAGTCCAGTCCAGAATGACCTTCATCAGCCAGGCACCATCTAACTTCCTTATACATACTGCTGAGGTAGGGCTCTTTCCTTCTGAAGTGGTTTCAGCCCCACTTCAGCAGTGACCACCACCTCAGCAGTGAATGAGTTCCTGGAAATGCCCAGGCGCTGGATAAAAATAATAGATTTATGTACAACTCAGTACAGAAAGGAATAACAACTAAAAGGGGTGCCCCAAGCCTCTGAGAAGCATTAGGTTATCAGGCTTTGGATCCCAACCAGAAGCTGACTTTGCAATGTGGTGGGCAAGGCAGGAGGGGAGATTAATGATAATGTATCGAAACTGCATACCTGCTACTCATCTCCTCTGTATTTCTCCTAAACCTATTAGTACCTGGTTCTGCTATGGTGTGAGAGTGACAGCTCACTGTACAACAAAGTGATAGAATGTGAATCTATCTATCTGTCTGTCTGTCTGTCTGTCTATCTATCTATCTATCTATCTATCATCTATCATCTATCTATCTATCTATCTATCTATCTATCTATCTATCTATCTATCATCTATCATCTATCATCTATCATCTATCATCTATCTATCTATTGTCTATCAAACATGTCATTTTCTAGTGGGTAGATGAACAAGTAAACAAAATACAACATAATCAATAATAACCTAACCAGCTCTCTCATCTAATACAGTACAGTCATACCTTGGATCCCAAACGCCCTGGAACTCAGATGTTTTGGCTCCCGAACACCGCAAACTGGGAAGTGATTGTTCTGGTTTGTGAACATTCTTTTGGAACTCGAATGTCTAACAGGGCTTCTGCGGCTTCTGATTGGCTGCAGGAGCTTCCTGCAGCCAATCAGAAGCTGCAATTTGGTTTTCAAACAACTTCTGTTCGACTTCTAAGGTATGACTGTATTTATTTCATATGGATCCCTCACAGTTGGTGCAGACGGTGAGACGCAATAATTTCAATGAGGTGAGAGAAATGAAAGGCACAGACATGGGTATTAATTTTGTCTCTGACACTCTAGTTATAAGGCAGCAATTAAGAGTTCAGAAAGCTGCTAATCTCTCTCTCTATTGTCTGTTTTATGTGTCCAGAGCCAACAAGGGAGGAACAAAACAGCATGTCTTACCAGATGGGCACTATCCTCAAGAAAGGAGGAATCATTTCTGTACTAAAAGGAAAGATTAATACAAATAATAACAAGAATAGAAGACTATCTGTAAACAATGAAGAACAGAACCAAGGCTACTTCCATATCAAACTGGTGCAGCTATTGCTCAAATGAATGTCTCTCTCTGGGAATTTTCACAGCAAATATTATCTTTAGTCTTCTCTGGATATGCAAATATTTGATTTCTAGCAACAATATTTGGCATCCAAAGTTTCTGTAATACAATCAACATTTGACAGTGCTAATTTGCAGTATACTGTGGTACCTTGGTTTAAGAAAAGTCCGGTTTAAGAACGATTCGGTTTACAAACTCCGCAAAACCAGAAATAGTGTCCTGGTTTGAGAACTTTACCTCTGTCTAAGAACGGAATCCGAATGGTGGAAAGGCATCGGCAGTGGGAGGCCTCATTAGGGAAAGCACGCCTCGGTTTAAGAATGGTTTTGGTTTAAGAACGAACTTCAGGAATGGATTAAGTTCGTAAAACAAGGTACCACTGTAATTCAATGCATTTATATTGTATGACAAATCTGAATAGGCACCCTTTGACTTTTCACCTCAAATTCTGAATGTCAAATTATGAAGTTGGATCTTGACATCAAGTGTGAATTACAAAATTTAAAACTTCATCAAATTCTCAACATTTTATTTCATATGTATATTTGGACAATCAGAAGGTATCTGCATATTACAGTGGTACCTCTGGTTACGTACTTAATTCGTTCCAGAGGTCCGTTCTTAACCTGAAACTGTTCTTAACCTGAAGCATCACTTTAGCTAATGGGGCCTCCTGCTGCTGCCGCGCCACCAGAGCATGATTTCCGTTCTCATCCTGAAGCAAAGTTCTTAACCCGAAGTAATATTTCAGGGTCAGCGCAGTCTGTAACCTGAAGCGTCTGTAACCCGAGGTACCACTGTATATTAACACAGACACTTGATATTGGCACTTGCGTAGAACATAGATTTAATAGGAAAACAAGTTCAGACTGTTTAATTTTTGATCCCACTTTTTTAAAGAGTTTAACTTCTGCTTTTAATATTTGTTTTATGTAACTGATTCTTTTCACTGTAATTGCTTGGTTTTCTTATTGCAGGACTTTTTTTTATAGAGGGGTGGTACACACCTCTGAAAGCCTTTGGATGGAAAAATAGCCTATACGTTTGAAATAAATAAATGTTGGTGAAGCCGATGGACTTGCTGTTTCTCGCTAAACGTGAACCAATGATGCCATAGTTGAAGGGATAAAAGCCTGAATAGATTTAGATAAATAGTTCTTTAGAAAGCTTTGGAAATATATCTAAGGTACCAAATAGAATTTGTTTTTTCCCTGCAAACCATAGGTTTGGGGGGGGGCTTAGGTTTGTTAAACAACCTGTAATTTTAAGTTAAGATGTGCATTTGAGTGTTGGCCATAGTGACCCTGGACTCACACCATGTAGAAACTCCAGTTTAATGCAAAATGGAACAGAAATATTAGAAGTATCATTTTAAACAAATTGCTGTTTCGCCTGCAATAATATTAACAGGCTGGTTATACACCTTGATGTAATATCTTGCTGTGAGCCAAATGGTCTTCAGAATCTGAAGAGCAAAATATAGCTGTTTTGTTCATGTTACAATCAACACATTTTCATTATTTAGATAGATCAGAATTTATTTATGATGCTGGCAGCCAGAAAGTGTTGCCAATATAAATTTCAGGAGTTTGCAAAATCCTGCTGGGTTTTGCAAGATACCAGGTTGTTTTTGCAGATTTTTGAAAGAGCTGTGAAGGCTCTGCAGAGCCCCTGCCGTGATCATGGTTTCATCCAACAGAAGTGCTGGACACATAATACAAACATGCCACAGCTGTGATGCAAAATCTGGGTATGTCACTGAGCCTTGCAATGAAAAGTTATTCAGTGCTCTTAATGAAAGATAAATAATTGTTGGTGCTTTATACGTATACAAGAAAGATACCTATGAATTTTCACAGATGAAGAAGTGTTTGTTATAACCTACCCACAGACACGGAATGATCATATTTACTTAAGCCTCTGCTATTGCTGTCTATCCAAGAAGTCTGCGCACATACCAACCTGCTTGAAGAACTGCCCTTACAGCAGCAAGGAATAGTGACAAGTTACTTTAAATGGTTATTCATGTCATAATTGTGCAAAGCTACTTGAATAGTCAAATCAAGCTTGGGTTTATTGCTCAGCCAGCTGGCCATTACAGCACACAATAATTAGCTGGCAAACAGTAAAATACAGTAAAATACAACTAAACATTCTCAAATATAATTTGCAGCTCCAAGTATAATTAAAAGAGAATAATAAAATGACCCCACAATTACAGACAAACAAAACCAGCAATTATGCATCTATCAAATTCATCCATATAAGGTTGGATCTAGACTAAATTGTAATCTTTATAATTACTAAAATGAGGTAAGGTACATTTCTTATAAATTTCTGCTGCCACCAAGTTTCTAGACTTGTTGCAGGAGGAAATCTATTGCTTTGTAGGAAGACCAAAAGGTAATTGATAAGTTTGTTGGTTAAATTAGGTTAGCTAACTTGCATGCCCTCCAGATGTTGCTGGACTACAACTCCCATCATCCCTGACCATTGGTCATGCTGGCAGAGGCTGATGGGAGTTGGAATCCAACATCCTTTACAGGCTACAAATTAGTCACTCGTTGCATATATCCATATTCAAAGAACCAACCAATAGAGGCTACCAATATATATATATTTAAAAAGTAATGTGCTCTTTGATTTGGTTAATCCCAATTGTTATAATTTTTTTGATGGCACCTTCCTCTATGGACCATGGTGTCCATAGTTTGTAGTTATAGCCAGAGGTATCGCTACGTCCTTGGGGCACAAGTACCTAGAAATTTACATAAATGTATAACATGTCTCTTGGCAAGTTAAGATGGTGGGTGACTAGGCTCTCATTGATATTGAGCTGAGTAATGTGTTCAGGAACCTTGTAAGCAAAGTTTTTAAAATAATAATAATTATTATTATTTAGGAATAAGGCAGGAGATCTGGAGCCTGACACAGCATTGCTGGAGCATGGGCCCTACTGCCTAACAATACCCCAGGCTATAGTGAAGAAGAAGCATTTCTTAATTTGAAGACAGGCAAAAATAATCGGACTGTCCATTATGGCTTAGAAGGCTCATAGCTCGGTAGCAGAACATCTGCCTTGTATGCAGAAGGCCCAAAGTTCAATCTCTGGTGCCTCCATTTAGGGCTGGGAGAAAACTCTGCCTTAAACCCTGGGGAGACGTTGCCAGTCGGAGTAGACAATACTGCGCTAGATGGATCAATGGTTTGACCTAGTTTAAGGCAGCTTCCCGTGTTCCTAACAAACATAAGATACTATAATGGTAGGCTGTAATCACCCTCCATCTCTCTACTGTTCCTCCATGATGAAGATACCATAATAGCTTCTCTTACCAAGGTTGACCCTCAAACAGCTGCCTGCCCACTAAACACACACAAATAATTCTTTTTGTTGAAACTGAATGTTGTTTTGCTCTGCAATATGGATGCTCCCTCAGTGTCTAAGACTGCAGTTGGGTTATACATGTACATGTGTATCACCCTAGTCACCTGGACTCTGCTTCTAGGAGCAACAAGGTTTTTTGTTAGGCCACAAATAATAGCAGCTGCCTACCCCAACTTTCATGACTCCCATCAGTAACCTAGGCAGTGACATGAGACACCCTGTCACATTCATACTAAGTGGTCAAGTGACCTAGATAAGGAGTGAGAAGGAGTGGGGGGTATTTAAGAAATCCACTCATTGAAGGACTATGGTGTGAAATCTACAACTCTATGAAGGGACTCAGTTCTCCTCTGAATATTGTCGGAAGAAATCATCTGCTTGGGAGCTGTCCACAGTCCTGCAGATCTTGAATCAGGCTGGCTCCCAACCTGGACTCTTCCTATCCTTACTGAAATCCCAACAGACCTTAAAGCACAAGTCTATGGTTTCAGTGACCACAGTAAGCTGCCTCCCAGTTGCGTGTGCAAAATTGCACACTTTTACTGTGTAGGCTTCAACTGGACAACACAGGAAAGTGACATGGTTTGTTGGAAAGCTCCATATTATTGGAAAGTTTTGCAGCCTTGATCCCAATACAGGAAACAATGTATGTTATAGAATCAGAGGTTCTCTCTCATGGGTTTTAAGGATACTATGGATTGGTTCATCTTGGAAGTCACTCAAGAGGCCTACTTTGGAAGCCCAAGCAGGAAATTTCTGGTGTATAAATTGGCATGTTGTTGTTGTTGTTTAGTCATTTAGTCGTGTCCGACTCTTCGTGAGCCCCTGGGCCAGAGCACGCCAGGCACTTCTGTCTTCCACTGCCTCCTGTAGTTTGGTCAAACTCATGCTGGTAGCTTCGAGAACACTGTCCAACCATCTCTGTCGTCCCCTTCTCCTTATGCCCTCCATCTTTCCCAACATCAGGGTCTTTTTCAGGGAGTCTTCTCTTCTCAAGGTAAAGGTAAAGGTACCCCTGCCCGTACGGGCCAGTCTTGACAGACTCTGGGGTTGTGCGCCCATCTCACTTAAGAGGCCAGGGGCCAGCGCTGTCCGGAGACACTTCCGGGTCACGTGGCCAGCGTGACATCGCTGCTCTGGCCAGAGCCAGAGCCGCACACGGAAACGCCGTTTACCTTCCCGCTGGTAAGCAGTCCCTATTTATCTACTTGCACCCGGAGGTGCTTTCGAACTGCTAGGTTGGCAGGCGCTGGGACCGAGCAGCGGGAGCGCACCCCGCCGCAGGGATTCGAACCGCCGACCTTTCGATCGGCAAGCCCTAGGCGCTGAGGCTTTAACCCACAGCGCCACCTGCGTCCCCTGTCTTCTCTTCTCATGAGGTGGCCAAAGTATTGGAGTCTCAGCTTCACGATCTGTCTTTCCAGTGAGCACTCAGGGCTGATTTCCTTAAGAATGGATAGGTTTGATCTTCTTGCAGTCTATGGGACTCTCAAGAGTCTCCCCCAGCACCATAATTCAAAAGCAAGGTTAAATTTGTGAAAGGCATAGCTGCCGTCCCAATTGGTCGCAAAAACTGGTGATGCTTCCAGTCCTCGTACTATGGAACTATATCATGGCTTTACAGCTGTTATCTCCTATTCCATGCTGCGTGCCTTTCTGAACCAGGCACCCAAGCATTTAAATATCAGCAGCGTTTCAGGGAGAAGAAAGATGACACTTTATTGTAAGCCAACATGCTGTACTTCATCAGCATTGTTTTGCATTATAGATTTCTTGGTAGTCTGAAAGTGTAAACTGTTTGCAGCCTCTTCTTTTTTAATAGAGCACTGAATACTAATAGGTTATTGACTGTGCGGATTTAGTAGGGAAAGAAAATGCTTAGCAACAGGGACTACTAGGACAACAAGTTCATCTTCATATATATATATAAAAGATGAAATATTCAGCCTCAGTATAACACAGAGTGGGTAGCAATCAATGGCTTATAGCAACCGCAAATTATAGCGATTTGTCTGGTGTGTGTAAAAATAGCATTGGTCATCACTTTTTTGCCCTACATCCCAAACTCCAGCACATTTACTTAGAGGTATCCCACTGATTTCTCTTTTTTTAATTACTCTTTATTAGTTTTATATATAATGTTCAAACAACACAACACAACACAACACACAAACAACAAAATAAAAAAACCATAACATCGAATACTAAGAAATTGTTACATAAAAATAAAATAACTTTCTTCTTTATGTTTTGACTTCTGTCAATCTCAACGTGGGTCCTTTGTTTCCTTGGTAGCTGCCTCTTATAGAATATTTAAGATAAAGGACCCCTGGCAGTTAAGTCCAGTCGCGAACGACTCTGGGGTTGCGGCGCTCATCTCGCTTTACTGGCCGAGGGAGCCGAAGTTTGTCCACAGGCAGTTTTTCCGGGTCATGTGGCCAACATGACTCTGGCAAACCAGAGCAGCGCATGGAAACACCGTTTACCTTCCCTCCGGAGCGGTACCTATTTATCTACTTGCACTTTGACGTGCTTTCAAACCGCTAGGTTGGCAGAAGCAGGGACCGAGCAATGGGAGCTCACCCCATCGTGGGGATTTGAACTGCCAACCTTCCGATCGACAAGCCCTAGGTTCAGTGGTTTTGACCACAGCACCACCCACGTCCCTATATAATATTTAACCAAGCATAAATTATGTTTTACTTATATATTTCTACCATAAGGTATTATATTGCAATAGTTAATCAAAGCATGTTAAAGATTTCATATGGGAACGGTATCCCACTGATTTCAATGAAGCATCCTTCTAAACAAGTAAAGACCACTTTATTCTGCCTTGGTCAGACTACACCTGGAGTCCTGTGTCTAATTCTGGGCACCACAATTTAAGAAGGCCGTTGACAAGCCGGAATGTGTGCAGAGGAGGGCAACCAAGGAGATCAAGGGTCTGGAAACTAAGCCTTACGAGGAGTGTTTGAAGGAACTGGGTATGTTTAGCCTGGAAAAGAGGAGACTGAGAGGAGATATGATAGCCATCTTCAAATATATTAAGGGCTGTCACATGGAAGAGGGAACATGCTCGTTTTCTCCTGCTCTGCAGGATAGGGCTCTAACCAATGGCTTCAAGTTATAAGAAAGGAGATTCTGACTAATCATTTCTGATAGTAAGAGCTGTTTCGCAGTGGAACAGACTCCCGTGAGAAGTGGTGAACTCTTCTCCCGTTGGGTCCCTTCCAACTCTATGTTTCTATGCCAGCAAATACTAATATAAGTTGTGTTTATTAGAGAATTAATCTCCTTTCCTATAGGTATCTTCTCTGCATAGTTAAGGCTACAGAACATCATTATGAGGGTCTTTTGTTACTGTACCCAATTCTCTCTCACCCTGCCCCTCATATTGTAAGGGGCTTTGGTTGTGACAAGGTTAATTATTCCAGACCTGTATGTTATAGTCAGATTGGAACCACAGGACTAAAGATGCCAATTAGGTACACACCATAATACTGACCTACCATATATGGTTGTGAAGTATATAGAGGGCCAAAATCATCTAGTCCAACCCCCAGCAATGCATAAATGCTGAGTTTTTAGTATTATTAAATGTGAGACTGTAAAATGGTAGAAAAGCTGTTCTAAAGCAAAGATGGGGAACCTTTGGCCCTCTAGATGTTGCTGGACTCCAGCTCCCATCAGCACCTGACAGCATAGTCAATAGTCTGGGATGGTGAGAATTGGAGTCCAACAACATCTGGAGGACCAAAGGTTTCCCACCCTGTTCTAATGCACATAAAGCAGCTTTTTGACTCTGTATCTCATTTAAAAAAACCACTGGATTGCACCATATCAGAATGACTGATCCATATAATAGAAAGTTTTATACTGCCTGATTTTTATTTTTATTTTGTTAAAATACTGGAAGAACTATTAAAATGCAGCTCTCTGAATGGCATTTTTTTCTGGCTTGTCAGCTCTCTCCACCTCTCCCCCTTTAGTATGCTGCTATATTGCTATAAACTTTTATTTGCTTTTATATATTGCTATCGAGATTGGTATTTCATGCTAAGCCTGCCTGCAAGGAAATACTACAAAGTAGACTCTCCAGGTATTTTTGTGTTTTTTTAACAACAACTTGAAGGCAGTTTGGAAACAGACAAAACAAAACACAGTGAGAGGCTAAAATTCCCAAGGGAGGCTCACATATGACAGTTCATATGAAAGATACTAGCAATTTATTTAAGAAGTTTTAAAGACTTGGCAAAAGCTTGTCATCTGTGGCTGGTAAAGGCTTGTTGGAGACATATGCTGAACACCTCCTTCAGGAAATGATGCCTTTCAAGGTGGGGTGGGAATTGCTGAAAAAATTGGTGGGGCATTTCTTTTGTTTGTTTATTATTACACAATAGTTACTTTTTACAGTCTTTTGAAACTGTCCAGATCACAGCAATAAAAAGGGAAAGTGCAAAAAATAAGTTAATAATATTGTTATTAAATGTAATAGCCACACATTTCTCCTGAAATACACTCAGCTTAGGGCTCTGGTTCCCTGCAGGGCGTGGGGGGTGGGGACAAATGGAGTTCCAATAACATTGAGAAGTGGCCAAAACCCAGTTCTTATGATATGGCAGAGGTGGTAAATCACCATTCCACTGGCTCACTGGGCTGTGAATCAACTCAATGAAGCCAGCAACATGGCCAGTATTAGTGGATGAAGCACTTGTGACATTCCGCCGAGACCATATAACACTGGTCCTGAAAGACCTACATTGGCTCCCAGTATGTTTCCGAACACAATTCAAAGTGTTGGTGCTGACCTTTAAAGCCCTAAACGGCCTTGGCCCAGTATACCTGAAGGAGCGTCTCCACCCCATCGTTCAGCCCGGACACTGAGGTCCAGCTCCGAGGGCTTTCTGGCAGTTCCCTCACTCCAAGAAGTGAGGTTACAGGGAACCAGGCAGTGGTGCCCGCCCTGTGGAACGCCCTCCCATCAGATTTCAAAGAAATAAACAACCATCTGACTTTTAGAAGACATCTAAAGGCAGCCCTGTTTAGGGAAGATTTTAATGTTTGATGTTTTGTTGCTTTTTTATTGTTGTTATTAATATTATGTTGGGAGCTGCCCAGTGTGGCTGGGGAAACCCAGCCAGATGGGTAGGGTATAAATGAATAAATTCTTCTTCTTCTTCTTCTTCTTCTTCTTCTTCTTCTTCTTCTTCTTCTTCTTCTTCTTCAACTTCCTGCCCACCATTGTTTGGGAAGCACTGTGCCTGTTCTTGTTTCGGAAGTCCTCCAGTGGGGTAGCAATGGTGACAGGGAGCAGTACCACCCCTTCTTGTCGAATGGAGATAATCCCAGCCAAACCTTCTCAATAGAAGGATGAAATCATGTTTCAAAGGGAAAAAACCACGTCATGTGGATTGTCATAATTATTTCACAGGCATGAAAATGCTCCCGTCCTTTCTCGTGAATACAAAAAATGAAAGTAATTTGACAGTTCATATGAACTCACTACTTTCTACAGACTGCACCTCACTTTGAAATCTTTGCGTGCAACTGAGGTTTCCAAAACAACTAATTGTTTTTTGAAAAGATGAATTAAATGTAATGCCTTTCTCCCCGGAAAACCTTGGGGGCAAAGTGCCATAGTGGAATTTTCTGAATGATATTAATGTTTCAAGCCAGCAATTAAAACACTAATTGGGAGAGCAGACTCAGATCAACAAATTAAGGAAGATCACGCTTTGTTACTTCTAGAAAGGTTATTCCACAGAAATGTCTTCTTAGTCATATTTAGGCGGATTCAAGGGAGGATGTGGAGGAAAAGGGAAATTAAGCCCATGTTCTCTTCAAAACGTCTGCCAGGTTGTTCCGGCTTTTTTTTTTTTTTTTTTTTTTTGCTATGCCTGCACTGCAATTCCATTACACAAAAGTAATTCTTCTCTCTGCACCAATGCTTTCAGCAACTATTTCCACTGTTTCTTTGATCATCTCATGCTAAGAATAGCTTGGCCACCTCTTTTTTTCTTAGTGTATCTACTCTCACCTTCACCATCATGAAGTTGCTTACGGCACGAGATGAACATTTCATTTGTTTATTCTTTCTACGGGAACTAAAGGTGGCCTACAACCTCCAATTTACCTTTACAGTATGTTTAACATAAAGTGTGAGATAGTATGAGAGGAAAGCAATGACAAACCTAGACAGCATCCTAAAAAGCAGAGACATCACCTTGGCAACAAAGGTCCGTATAGTTAAAGCTATGGTTTTCCCAGTAGTGACGTATGGAAGTGAGAGCTGGACCATAAAGAAGGCTGATCGCCGAAGAATTGATGCTTTTGAGTTATGGTGCTGGAGGAGACTCTTGAGAGTCCCACAGACTGCAAGAAGATCAAACCTATCCATTCTTAAGGAAATCAGCTCACTGGAAAGACAGATCCTGAAGCTGAGGCTCTAATACTTTGGCCACCTCATGAGAAGAGAAGACTCCCTGGAAAAGACCCTGATGTTGGGAAAGATGGAGGGCACAAGGAGAAGGGGACAACAGAGGACGAGATAGTTGGAATGTGTTCTCGAAGCTACCAGCATGAGTTTGACCAAACTGCGGGAGGCAGTGGAATACAGGAGTGCCTGGCGTGCTCTGGTCCATGGGGTCACAAAGAGTCGGACACGACTAAACGACTAAACAACAACAACAACATGAGATAGTTCTATGGCCAAGACTGAGTGAAGTGAATGTTTAGCTACAGAACTTCAGTTCTCTCAGGTTATATTTGCCCTCAATGTAAAATCTTCTGGATTTTGTAAGTCTGGAGCTGATCCTTGAAAATTATGGAGGCATTACCACACCACTAAGAGTCCTGTTTTAAATTACTCCTACTGTCTGTATTCACTATCTGTTCTCTTGCAAATGTCTGATTGGCTTGGTTGGTTGGCATCCATCTGTCTTGGGAGACAATGGAGGAGAGCGCCTTTGGGGTGAAGTTAAACTGTTGGCAGGTTGTAGCACCGCTGTGGCTGTACATACTGATATAGGAGAGACATGTTTTGTTGCAGCTGGGGCAGATGAAGCTGTAACAATGCCCCCTATGACCTTTCTGTTTTCACCATTCAGACTGTGCCAATATGAAAACTTGCCAGACATATGTTGTTAGTTTCTACTTGAAAATCAAAACTGGAGAATATTCAGCACAGTTCTACTTGATTCAAACTGAAAAAGTTTCCCCAACTCTGCTATTGCATACACCCAAATGCCCAAAATTCTGATCACCTCTCTCTGACAATTGTTTTAGCTTAATTAATCATCACATTCCTCCCAAACTTTTTCTTAGATAATACAATTTTCTAAATAGTTAAACTTCCTCTACAACAACTGTGGCAAGACTGGCTCTCCACCACATATTTTCAGTGATATTTATTCTAGAAAAAGAGGTGCCAGAATTCACCATGAATGCCTTATAATGGCAATGGTGCCCACCTGAAAGGTGCTGGAACTGAGTTCCAGTGAGTTCCAGCTGAAAAAACCCTGCATATTTTCCATATAAGCTCCTTCAAATGTTTAATATGCAGAAGGAAACAATGGGATAGTTTTTGGTGTGAATATATTTTGCAAAAGAAGTGATGATCTGCTACACTGAGTCTCAGTCATCTAAATTCTGTTCCATTAACTTTCTCAACAAACAACCCCCCTCCAAAAAAAAAAATCATCTGTAAATGAATCCTCTGGGAATCCAATTCTGCTTTAATGCTTTGATTATGTCATGCCACATGCAGCCATTAATAGCCTGCTAAATCAAAACGACCGCAGCACTTGACACCTACCATAGTGAGTCTGTGAAGAAGACCCATTACTTAGGTACATAATTTGAGTTTATTACAACTTTATTGCTTAGCTGTCAGAAAAGTGATGTGCAGAAGAAATATTTAACAAGGGAAGGTGCATGATGCATGGCTGGGGAGGCGAACAAACAAGCAGACATTGTTGTAAACTTACGGTAGCTATTATACCTTGACATTTAAGATAATATTGACAAGTAATATTACAGTGTTTATTGTGCCATAGCTAATGACAACACATTGTGCTGACATCACACCTCTAGGCAGCACTCACTATATACTTTGCAAAACCCTAAATGATTAACATTTCAAAGCATTTCTATGTCAGGGAGTTGACAAGTCTGTTTGCTTTGTTGCCATTCTTTTGGACTTCACTGTCATTGGACTCCATGCAATTGAGGAGAGGAAAAAGTAAAAAACAAGTATCTCTGGGTTGTATTTAACTACGTTGCAAACCCAGTGAAACTTACGGCCCTAAGTTAGCCATGCCTATTAATTTAAATGGGTTTACTTTGAGTAGGACTTACACTGAAGACAACCCCCTAAGTGCAGCATTTTGTAGGATAACCGCAATGTACTCTATGTGGGGCTTCGTTTGCGCTTGATCCGGAAGCTGCATTTAATGCAGAATGCTTCAACATGTGTGCTGACAGCAGTGGGGCCTTGTCAGCATATAAAACCTCTGCACTGATATGCACTATTTGCCAGTTTGCTACTGGGTCAAGCACTTAACAACTTGGGACAAGTGTACCTGTGAGATCACCTTCCCCCATATGTGTCCACTTGGATCAGTAGAATTGGTGCTACTACAGGTGCTACATAATACCCGTTCCACATTTGTAAGAACTCAATAGTTTAGTGCTGCAGCACCTACCCTTTGGAACTCCCTGCCTATTGATATCAAGCACGCGCCTTCACTGTATTCTTTTTGGTACCTGCTAAAAACATTTTTGTTTAGTCAAGCCTACCCAGATGCTTAGGAAAGCTGGTGTGAATTTTAGACTGTTTTAGTATTTTAACCTATCATATGTTTTAATATGAGAGCCAGTGTGGTGTAGTGGTTAAGAGTGGTGGACTCGTAATCTGGTGAACTGGGTTCGCTTCCCTGCTCCTCCACATGCAGCTGCTGGGTGACCTTGGGCCAGTCACACTTCTCTGAAGTCTCTCAGCCTCACTCACCTCACAGAGTGTTTGTTGTGGGGGAGGAAGGGAAAGGAGAATGTGAGCCGCTTTGAGACTCCTTAAAGGTAAAGGTACCCCTGCCCGTACGGGCCAGTCTTGACAGACTCTGGGGTTGTGCGCCCATCTCACTTAAGAGGCCAGGGGCCAGCGCTGTCCGGAGACACTTCTGGGTCACGTGGCCAGCGTGACATCGCTGCTCTGGCCAGAGCCAGAGCCAGAGCCAGAGCCGCACACGGAAACGCCGTTTACCTTCCCGCTGGTAAGCGGTCCCTATTTATCTACTTGCACCCGGAGGTGCTTTCGAACTGCTAGGTTGGCAGGCGCTGGGACCGAGCAGCGGGAGCGCACCCCGCCGCAGGGATTCGAACCGCCGACCTTTCGATCGGCAAGTCCTAGGCGCTGAGGCTTTAACCCACAGCGCCACCGGGTAGTGATAAAGCGGGATATCAAATCCAAACTCCTCCTCCTCCTCCTCTTCTTCTTCTTCTTCTTCTTCTTAATGTTTATTTTTCCTGATTTAGTGGCTTTATCTTTTTGTAAACTGCTTTGAGGGGTTTTTACCGTCTAGTGGTGCATAAATTTTATGAAATAAATAAACAATAAAAATTGGCCTTGAGACTGTGGAAGTGTCACATTATGTTATATGACATCAAATCTAATCTTTCCTGTTTGTTATTATTTTTGAATTCTGTAACATCTGTAAAGCATTCATAACTGCTTACAAATCAATTAAAATATTCCACCGTAAAATTTTAATTAAAAAGGTCCCCAGTATCCAAGGGTGTGAGCTGTGCCCCATGAATTTTCTGGAGTTTTTAAAGCAAGCACTGCAAGATTACTGAGTGGCACTTTGAACAATCAAAAAGTACTGTGCAGAAGCTAAGTATTATGCTCAAGGAAAGATTGCCTTTAAATATGTCGATTAGTATTAAAATAGTGGGCACTTAGTTCTCGAGTACAGTGGTACCTCGGGTTACATACGCTTCAGGTTACATACGCTTCAGGTTACACACTCCGCTAACTCAGAAATATTACCTCAGGTTAAGAACTTTGCTTCAGGGTGAGAACAGAAATTGTGCTCTGGCGGCACAACGGCAGCAGAAGGCCCCATTAGCTAAAGTAGTGCTTCAGGTTAAGAACAGTTTCAGGTTAAGAACGGACCTCCAGAACGAATTAAATACTTAACCCGAGGTACCTCTGTATCAGATTTTGTGGCCTCAGTCCGGCATAGATCCACCAGCTGGGGAAAAATGGCTTAGATGTGGGCATTCCTCTAATATTTTCTGCAATGGAGCCACACTGAATCATAATTCCCCCTGTTTTCGGTGTTCAGGCTGTGAACGCCATCGCTTCTATAAGCAAAACAGCACCACGACACGTACAAGAGTGAGGCATCAACAGTCTTGGGTGAATTCCAGCATTTGCAGAAGTACAAAATAAATCTTTAAAAATGTAATATAAAAAAGGGATACCCAAACTGCCAAGTGAGGACCGTTCATACTCAGTGGCCATAAAAAACTGATTAATTGTTGCTGGTGGGGATGTTAAACTGGGGAGGGTTCGGAGAGGGATGGAATGCATTGTCTGAAGAGCAGCATTCCATACTGCAATGATCTGTTACAAATCCCAGTTTTATATATAGTGATAGTGAACCCAAGTGATGTATTATGAAAGCTACGAGGAACACAAAAGGGAGATATCGATATGCTTGGGGAAACCTCAAGTTTTGAAGAAGTAGAAAAAAATATTTAGGAAAACAACCCAAGTAATGAAAACAAACTTTCAAACTCCAAAACAGCACCATGAAAACTGATCAGCGGCCACAGAATGCCAAGTGTCAGGAGGGGTAAAAAAAGGAAAAGAAAAGTATAATTCAGGTTGAGTGAAATGGAGTACATTAAAATAAGGCAGGGTTGGCTGGCTGGCTAATTTTGTTGCGGGTCCAGCTAGGACTCTAATTTTGGCCTTTCCTTTTAGAGAATTGCAATTAGTGGAGTCAAGCAGATACACGAAAAAAACCCCAAACTTCACCTAACCAAACACTTGCATTGTTATGTGCTATTAGGTATCATTTTACACCCCCCCCCCTCCAAGTTGCTTCTTCTTTTTCTATATCGTAGGAGGTGATCTTGTTAATTCGGCTTCCAACACACATTTTAAAAAACAATGTCAGCAGAAGGCACAGGAGTATGACTCCAGCCAAGGAAATCACTCCCCTTGAAATCGGAAATTGAGTATTGTCAATTAAATTTCCACCTGCAAAATGCCAGCAGTGTGACAGGCAGTGCTCAGTGACACACCACTTTCTGTTTATCATCAACAATAAAACACAACACAATGGAGTCTTCCACCTGGGAAACGGTCTTCACTTTCTTCGTGACATCTAGGATAGCAGCCACAGGCAACACAATGCCTAGCCTGTCTCTCTTTGTTCATTTCTCACTAAGCTCTCATGGAAAAATAATAATTTACCACGTTAAAAATAAACAAAATTAACCCGGGTTAAGTTTTTGTTTGAATGAAAAGAATTTAGAATACCAAGCCGAAGCTGTTCGTTTCACGTTTGAAGAATTTTGCCAGATTAGATTCATGCAATGAATGTGATGTTGCTTTTGAAGGCTGTCACCTAGTTCAGAACATAGTTGCAAGCTTTTGATGGGGAGTAGTCAGTGGAGTCATACCTTGCCAGTTTTAGGGATGCGGGTGGCACTGTGGTCCAAACCACTGAGCCTCTTGGGCTTTCCGATCAGAAGGTTGGCAGTTCGAATCCACACAACAGGGTGAGTTCCTGTTGCTCTGTCCCAGCTCCTGCCTACCTAGCAGTTTGAAAGCACGCCAGTGCCAGTAGCTAAATAGGTACTGCTGTGGCGGGAAGGTAAATGGCGTTTCCGTGCAGTTTCCATCACGGTGTTCCGTTGCACCAGAAGCGGTTTAATCATGCTGGCTGCATGACCCAGAAAGCTGTCTGTGGACAAGCGCCAGCTCCCTCAGCCTGAAAGCAAGATGAGCTCTGCAACCCCATAGTCGCCTTTGACTGGACTTAACCACCCAGGGGTCCTTTACCATTGCCTTTTACCTTGCCAGTTCTTAAACATCTTCCCAGTACATCCCCAGTACATTTCTCATCACAGTTCTAAGTGCTGGTGGTTATGCTGATAGGCCTATACAGTTTGGAACAGGAGTATTTGAAGGAATAAAAAGATTCCCAGAATCGTTCCCCTTCTAGATGGGGAAGAATTTAATTGTTTATTGTTCCGTAAAAGTTCACCCAGCAGTATGTCCCAACTACTCAATGGATCAGTGCGGATAGCAGTGAATCCTTAAAACAGGTATGAAGCATACTTATTATAATTGGTTAGAGGCTGATGAATATCTATTTTAATTATGCTGATTTTATGCTTCGTAGCATGCTCTGAAGTTGGATGATGAAAGGCATGTTACAAAATAACAAATGTAAATCTATGCATATGAATTTCCTATTTAAAGTGTTTTAATAAGGAAGAAAAACCATCTTGATAATCTGTAACTATATTTAGTTCCACAAAGAGATAAGAGTCTCTGTCTCCCTAGCTTCTGGCAAGATCTTCGGCTACGAAACTAACAATACACAATCATAATTTGTTAATAATATGTAGGAAAGTCACAGGAAAGTTTTCTGTTTGTGAAGTTTTACCTCTCTATATATTCAATCCCCCCCCCCCCCCGCAAATGTTCACAACATTCATACATATACACATACGTGTAGCTTTTTAAAACCCCATTTGCTCACCCAGTTATTTGCTGGCTTTCAATTCTGATATTTGATGATATGCTATTTTTTATATATATTTTGAAGAAAAAACTGATGGGTTTCTAATGTGGATAATTTGCTACATAGTAATATATTGTTGTTTTCATTCTTTGTGTATACCACCCTGGGAGATATATAGATAGATAGATGATAGATAGATAGATATAGATATAGATATAGATATAGATATAGATATAGATATAGATATAGATATAGATATAGAGATATAGGATAGTGAAGAACAGTATATAAAGATTTCAAATAAATAAATATTTAGGCTAGCATTTAGTCAGTAACCTGCTGTTTCATGATGTTTTTGATGGGACTTTAATACATTGGGTATTATGATGGCTTTATTGCTTGATGTTACTGCTGATCTCTTTTGTTTTCTTATATCATTGTTTATTATTATGTTATTACATTATAACAGGGTTCCATTTTAACACAATTTGAAAATTTATTGAGCCTAATAGGTAGGGGGGAGATTAGTTTCTAAGTTGTACCCTTTATTGCTTAATTTAATTTATGAATCTATGAAACCACTTGAAAAGATATGGGATCTGTGGTTGGCATCCATCTGTCTCGAGAGAAAACAAAGCGTGCCTCTGGGGAGAAAGTCAAACTGCTGTGTTATTGGCACTGAAGTGAACTCCCCAAGTGCAAGCCTATGGAGAACCTGTGCTGCCCAGACAACATGACCACTCTCTTGGCCTCGCTGATGTCATAATAATAATAATAATAATAATAATAATAATAATAATAATAATAATTTTATATGCTGCTGACTGGGTTGCCGCAGGCAACCAGGGCAGCTTCCAGCATAATATAAAAGCACAATGCAACACCACACACTAAAAACTTCCCTGAACAGGGCTGCCTTCAAATGTCTTCTAAAAGTTGTATAGTTGTTTATTTCCTTGACATCTGATAGGAGGGCATTCCACAGGGCAGGAGCCACTACCAAGAAGGTCCTCTGCCTGCTTCCTTGTAACTTCACTTCTCATAGTAAGGGAACCGCCTGAAGGCCCTCAGAGCTGAACCTCAGTGCCCAGGCTGAACAATGGGGGTGGAGATGCTCCTTCAGGTATACTGGGCCAAGGCAGTTTAGGGCTTTAAAGGTCAGCACCAACACTTTGAATTGTGCTTGGAAACGTACTGGGAGCCAATGTAGGTCTTTCAAGACCGGTGTTATGTGGTCTTGGTGGCCACTCCCAGTCACCAGTCTAGCTGCTGCATTCTGGATTAGTTGTAGTTTCTGGGTCACCTTCACACAGAGCGCATTGCAGCAGTCCCAGCAGGAGATAACCAGAGCATGCACCACTCTGGTGAGACAATGCGCAGGCAGGTAGAGTCTCAGCCAGCATACTAGATGGAGCTGGTAGACAGCTGTCCCAGACACAAAACTGACCTGTGCCACCATGGACATCTGTGAGTCCAAAATGACTCCCAAGCTGCACACCTGGTCCTTTAGGGGCACAATTACTCCATTCGGGGAGTCCCCCCCCCACCTTCCCGCCCCGAAACAGTACTTCTGGAACTATATTTGATGACCTGATAACTTCATGACTTGAACTCTATTATTTTAACTCATGTGCAACTACTCATTCTAAACGCCTATTTTATAGTTTTGTGTTTCATATTTCAATTTTTGTCCATTGTTAGAATCGTTCTCTCTGCTTTATGTACATTATAAAATGGAAATAATAATTAACTTTACAAAAAAATAGGGTTAAGTAATAACAGTGTTCGGTTCTCTATTTATTTACTTGTTTGTTTGTTATTATAGATAATATAATATAAACAAACAAGTAAATAAATAGAGAACCGAACACTGTTACAGGATACAGAAATCAGCTGAGAAGCAGCTGCAGAGAAAGAAGTCTGGCCATGTCAGAGGAATGGAGAGTAATTTCAAAGACAGAACCCCCGCCCCAGCCCTGCAAATGCTAACCCCTGGGGGGATAATCTGTGTGTGTGTGTGTGTGTGTGTGTGTGTGTGTACACACACACACATATATAAAGTTTCTTGATTCTTGGGATAAAGTTTTATCCATTACATGCAGAGATATAATTTGTCATGATGACAATCGAATGACATTTCCTTCCATTGAGGCCATTTGAATTCATCACATATTTTGACAGGTACACGCTTCCGAAGACAGTGCTTGCCAAGAGATGTCATCGTAACTTGCCAGATCTTTCCCCCAGAGATCTGAAAATAGTAATTTAGCGAAAAGTTCAAAGAGAGAACAGCAGGGAGGAAAAGCCCTGAAATTTTGCAATTGTATTACAGTCCAGGAGACTGATTTTCTTTTGCTGCTGCTTTGAGGAAATAAAAACTGTTATTTGGATTATTCCCCACCCCCACTCCCACCCCACCTGCAGTAGCTAGAAAATCTTCCATGTGAAACACGAAATGGAAAACAACTGTAGCAAGTTTGAGAAGAAGCGAAAAGCATGGAGCTGTGATGTGGGTAAATTATCAGGGATTTCATGTTCCTTGAAGTGAACTTCATTGAAAAACAATGGATTTTTTAAAAAAGAGTTGGTTGGGGGAACACACACACATATATAGATGTAGGCTACATATTAAAAATAATTGGTGGGCCTCAACTAATATGTTGCACGCATAGAAAGAAGTCTACTGCCGCTTCGCCATGAGTTTGTGGGGAGGGCTCTTCCCCCTGCAAGCCCATTCTCCACCTTGGGCCTGGGGGCGGGCCCCATACTGCCCCTCAGCATATAAGGCTCCAAGGAGGCCTCGGGCTTCGCCGTGAGTTTGTGGGGAGGGCTCTTCCCCCTGCAAGCCCACTTCACCAGGCCAGGGGGCGGGGCCCACACTCACCACCGCCACAACTTTAAGGACACTGGTGCTGCTGCAGCAAATGTTTTTAAAATGTTTATATATATTTTAAACTGTTTTTAAAGTGTTTTTACTTTTTGCTTTGTTGTACCACCATAAACAGTGGTTTTATGCATGTATTTTGATTTTGTTTTGTTTTATTTTGGGTTGGGGTGGGATGGTTGTTGAGTGGGGTGGGGATTGGTTTTGTTTTGGTGTAACTGTTTTTTGTTTGTTTGTTTGCTTTCATATTTTGTAAATGGAGGCGAGTATGAGGCTTGGGATTCCTACTGTGGAGGGGCGAGGGAGGTATGGCGGTGGGGGCAGATGTCATAGGCGAAGGGGATCGAGATACGGATATGCTCGTACCCCTTCCAATCTGCGCCCCATCCCGAGGGACGAGGGTAGGGTGAGCAAGGATTACTCACCTCCGTCACTGGTGTTGTGCAATGCCAGGTCTATAGGCAACAAAACCGCCACCCTGCAAGATTTCTTCATCTCGCAGGGGGTCAACCTGGCTTGTGTGACGGAGACCTGGGTGCGCGAAGGGGATACTGTTACCTTACGAGAGATGGCGCCCCCGGGTTTCTCCGTCCTCCACCAGTCACGGACTGTGGGTCGGGGGGGGGAGGGGTGGCATTATTAATCCGGGAAGATTGTTCTTTCAGGGCTCTTCCATCACCATCAATCCCCGGCATTGAATGTGTTGGCCTAGTGTGGGGCTCCAAGGTGAGCTTGGCTGTCTGGCTGGTGTACCAGCCACCTAGCACACCAGCAGCCACCCTGTCAGGCCTACTGGAGGCGGTGGCTGGCTGGGCCTTGGAGTTCCCTAACCTATTGGTATCGGGGGACTTCAACATCCATGCTGATGCCACTCCCTCCTCACAGGCTCTGGACCTGGTGTCTTCCATGGCGACACTAGGGCTCTTCCAGTTTGTTTCGGGCCCCACACATCAAGCAGGCCACACGCTGGATTTGATCTTTGGCGTCGGTATAGATGTGATCATGTTTCCTTCGATGAAGGTGCCATGGTCTGATAACTACGCTCTGAAAGCCAGGACTGACGTTCCACCCCCACCCTGCTTAGGTAGCGAGCCGATTTGGGCTCGCCCACAGAGGCTGATTCTGTCAAACCTTACGGGACCTTTCTCCCCCTGGCGACTCATTGACTGAGCTTGTTGAGGGCTGGAATACCCATCTCCTGGCAGCCATCAATGAGATCGCACCTAAGCGCCCTCTGCGACCCCGCAGAAACCGGGCTCCCTGGTTTACCGAGGAGCTCCGGAAAATGAAGCGGGACCTCAGACGACTAGAGCGAGTATGGCAGGGTGCCCGTGACGGAGCTTCAAGAACATCTTACAGGGTTTTTATGAAAACCTACGAGATGGCAGTGAAGGCCGCTAAGAAGTCCTACTTCTCGGCCTCCATTGCATCCGCTAGCTCTCGCCCCGCGCAATTATTTAGTATAATTCGGTCTTTAATGTCCCTCGAAGGACAGCCAAATTTAAATAACAATTTGACACACAGCTGTGAGGCATTTGCGAGATTTTTTGCGGAGAAGGTCCTGTTGCTCCGCCATGACCTCCCTGCCAATTTGGATACAATAAAGGAACTGGAGGCCCCTCGACTGTCCTCGGGTCCAGTATTTGACCACTTTGACCGGATATCCCCAGCCGATGTGGACAGACTCCTCCGAGCTGGAAAGCCCACCACTTGTCCTCTTGACCTGTGCCCGTCCTGGCTGATTAGAGCGTGTCCAGACGAGGTGTGGGCCCCCTGGGGGATATCATCAATTTGTCCCTTGGCACTGGGACATTCCAGTGAAGGAGGCAGTGGTGCGCCCGCTCTTAAAGAAAACATCATTAGATCCCTTAGATCTATCCAATTACCGCCCGGTTTCGAATCTTCCATTCCTGGGTAAGGTGATTGAGAGAGCGGTTGCTGAACAGCTTGGTAGGTTTCTGGATGAAACATCGGCTCTGGATCCATTCCAGTCCGGCTTCCGCGCTGGTCATGGGACCGAGACGGCTCTGGTCGCCCTAACAGATGATCTCCGCAGGCAGCTGGATCGAGGCGGGTCGGGGCTGCTGATTCTTCTAGACCTGTCAGCAGCCTTCGACATGGTCGATCACGAACTCCTGGACCACCGCCTTGCCGACGTGGGGATCCAGGGCACAGTCCTTCAATGGCTGCACTCGTTTCTCTCTGGTCGGGGACAGAGGGTGGCGCTTGGGGGGGGGATTGTCGTCACGTCACTCCTTGGTGTGTGGAGTGCCTCAGGGTGCGATTCTTTCCCCAATGCTTTTTAACATCTTTATGCGCCCCCTCGCCCAGCTTGTCCAGAGTTTTGGGCTGGGCTGCCATCAGTATGCTGATGACACCCAACTCTATCTGTTGATGGATGGCCATCCTGACTCGGCCCCAGACACACTGATCAGATGCTTGGAAGCTGTGGCTGGATGGTTACGTGGGAGCCGGTTGAAGTTAAATCCTTTGAAGACAGAGGTCCTCTGGCTGGGACGGGACAATATGGGATTGAGGGGGCAACTCCCATCTCTTGCGGGGGTGCAATTAGTGCCAGCACCATCCGTTAAGAGTTTGGGTGTAATCTTTGATACCTCCCTCTCCATGGAGGCGCAGATTGCAGCTATAACAAAGGCGGCATTTTTTCATCTCCACCAAGCTAAGCAGTTGGCTCCTTACCTCTCTTGCCCTGACCTAGCCACTGTGATCCATGCGACGGTCACCTCCAGACTGGATTATTGTAACTCGCTCTACATGGGGCTGCCCTTGAGACTGACCCAGAAACTCCAGCGGGTGCAGAATGCCGCAGCGAGACTCCTTACGGGGTCTTTGCTGCGAGATCACATTCATCCGGTGCTATACCAGCTGCACTGGCTTCCGGTGGAGTACAGGATCAGGTTTAAGGTGCTGGTTTTAACCTTCAAAGCCCTATACGGCCTAGGACCCTCGTACCTACGGGACCGCCTCTCCTGGTATGCCCCACAGAGGAACTTACGGTCTTCAAATAAAAACATCTTGAAGGTCCCAGGCCACAGAGAGGTTAGGCTGGCCTCAACGACAGCCAGGGCTTTTTCGGCTGTGGCTCCAACCTGGTGGAACGCTCTGTCACAAGAGACAAGGGCCCTGCAGGACCCTGCAAGACAGAGCTGTTCCACCAGGCCTTTGGTCAGGGCGCAGCCTGACTCCCTCCTTTGGCAATCTTTACAAAACTTTAGTTTATGGTTGCCATCAATTTTGATTTTAATTAATTTTTATAATGTTTTTATAATGTTGCACTATTTTAGTGTTGTTAGTGTTGCCCTGAGCCCGGCTTCGGCTGGGGAGGGCGGGATATAAATAAAATTTTTTATTATTATTATTATTACCCACACAATGGACTTTTCCCCTGCATGCCCTCTGCTTCCCCTAAATCTGCTTGGGGGGGGGGGGGGTGTTAGTGTAAATTCCAGCATGTGTTTAGAGGGCAATTGGGGGAATGAGGGGGGAAGCCCAGTTGCATGAGCAGACCTCTTTCTACACATGCACACCCCTCTTAGTGTTAAGTTGAATCCCACCTAACGTCTTGTTTGATCTTGTGTGATCAAGCAATTAGAAGAGCAAGCAATTAGAAGCTGTGATAAATCATTCTCACTGTGCCCTCTTTCTCTAGCAGTAGCAATAGTGATGTTGGGGAGTGGGTGGGGATACCCAAGGCCTCCCCAAAACCTGGCCCTGGCCCTGTTTTCAGCAAGGATGAACAGTAAATATATTTACAGCAGTTGTCTGGTGGCCGCCACAAAAGAATGGCACCTGCCTTTCATTTCCCAGAACCCCCCAGAATGACACTGTGTCGAGGGCATTCTGGGAAGGGGCAGGTGGTAGCAGCTGTTCACTAACAAATATGAGTGGTTCTCCCCAAGGAGTTCTTGCCACAAATCTTGGAAACTAGGAATTCTCCTTTTATACCTATTTTTTCCTTGCAGCAACGTGTTCACCTTGGGAGATGAGGCAGGTTGACCTGAGATAAGGGGTGGATTAATTTAGGCTTCTAAATTAAGATGTTACAATGACATTTCTACATCAATCTGATCTATCTCTATCTATCTATCTATCTATCTATCTATCTATTTATCTATCTATCCATCCCCAGAAAGATTTGTCAGCATTTTAATGTTCAGTTTTGCCTAAGGTACATGCTTTTGCAAGCAATTTCCCCATATATACAGTAATGCATTTTGTATGCTTTTACTAATATATGAATTTTTGCACACTTTTTTGCATGCGTTTTAATACACATTTCCTTCTAATATATACATTTTGTAGGCTGCACTTTTTGTACTGCATCACGAAAGTCAAAGAAGTGTGCGGTTCAAAAGACAGCTACATTTGGGTTGCATTTCAAGTGTGAATTAGTTAGGCTCACTTTAGAATGAAAACCAAACCTAATTTCTCCCCACTCCTAATCTGAGATTGGGCTATACTTTTAAACTCTCTCCCCAGGGAGGCTTGTCTGGCGATGAGTTTGAGGACTTTCCAGCGCAAAGTGAAAACCACTTTATCTGCCAAGGCCTTTTCAGATTGTACAATTATTAGACTCTTGTTTTAACCTCATATGGTACTGAAGAGTTCTGTTTCTTTGTGCTCTCTCCCCCACCCCCCACTATCGATCTTATCATTTTAATAATTATTGTAAGCTACTTTGAGAGCCTCTGGGCAGGACAGAAATTCTACAACTAATAAGTGCTCTGAAGAGCTACAATGGGTTGTGTACCCACTGGTATTTCCTAGGCTGAGATTTTGTATCGGGGTTGCTGCCTCTATGGCTCTTTCATTTATTATGCCCCTTTCATTTATCTGTTTATCATTACATTTTAATGCTGGCCATTATAGCAAGAAAATTATGTAAAAATAATTAATACTGAGCAGAATACAGTACCCAAATTATAAAAATACAGACACTTATAGCAATTTTATGCCCAATACCAATACATTAATTACAGAACTACTTTTTCATAAAACTTCCATAACCAGAAATGTGAATGGTTCATAAACTTGCCATCTCTGGCAGGCCTCCCTTTTATTTATTTTTATTTCAACAATTTATATACCGCTTAATTAAAATCAACCCTAAGTGGAGTAGATGCTGCAGTTCCAGAGCTGCTACTTCAGGCAGCTGTCCTGTTGTAGTCAGTTCTCACCCATGTCAGAAGGGAAAGGGCTGGCCCTGACTTGCCTTAGTTACACTACTGTCGTGAGACTAAATATGTCCTCCACCCCTCCTGACCAGCGTTCTAAATTCACCAGGCAACAGGAGCATTTTGCACCTCGCTATCACCTTGCCAACAAAGGTCCGTATAGTAAAAGCTCTGGTTTTCCCAGTAGTGATGTATGGAAGTGAGAGCTGGACCATAAAGAAGGCTGATCGCCGAAGAATTGATGCTTTTGAGTTATGGTGCTGGAGGAGACTCTTGAGAGTCCCACAGACTGCAAGAAGATCAAACCTTTTTTTTTTTTTAAAATAATATTTATTAAAGATTTTCAAATATAACAAAAAAAGAAAAACATCCAAATTTAAAACCTTATTTTCATTGGCTTCTTTCCAGGACTTCCCCTCCCCTCCCCCTCTTGTATTCCAGTTCTTTCAAATAGATTCAACAAATTCTTACCCCAAATTTTAAAATTATTATCATTGGCCCAATTTAAAAAATATTTTCCCATCCCCTAAAATCAACCTGTTCCCTTCCGCGAGTTCCCCTCTTTAATATGCAATACAGATTAAGATAAACAGAAAAATAGAAAAAAGAATAAAATGTAATTTAACACCCTTTGGATTCCAAATTTCCCTCCCCCCCTTCCCGGTTGCGTTCCCAATGTCCGTCACTGTCTACTGTCATCCTGGAGCTCCCACATCTAAACCACAGTCCTTCACCAATCCGCTTTGCCGTCTTTTTATTAGTCTTTGCCGTCTTTTGGTCATCTTTGATTTCACATGTCCGATCTTGGAAGGAGTCTATCTTCCAACTTTATCCAGTTCTTGTTATTCTTGTTGTTCTTATTGTTCTCTCTCCTCCTCTTTTTTCCCCCCCTGCTCTCCTGCAGAAATGTTCTAATTCCAGAAAGTTTCTAATTCCTCTGCAGAGGCTTTGTTATTCAGGAACAAAACATTACGTCAAGTCCCTTCCATTCTTCAATAGATAAATCTATTGTCTCCTTTAGTGTGTAGACCTCTGTAGACAAAATAGTGTTCCATTTCTGCAGTTTCCCAGGCGATAAAAAGTCCTATTCAAATTCAATGCCAACAATACTTGTAGTGTCCCACAGCTCCTCTAGAGGGATTATAATAACTCAGTTTCCTTCCCGATCAGACCCAACAGTCAAAGTAACTTATTATTCCTTGTTTTAAACAATTTATATCCAATTTGTAACAAATGTGACCACCAAAGTCCTCATAACAAAGTTCTCTTTTTGTTCTTCCGCTTTGACAGCTCCTTTGACAGCTGTCAAAACCTCTATTTCTCCTCTCCCGGCGCTCTTACGGATCGCTCCCGGGGTTTCCGGGGGGGTTGCATTTTAGTTCACATTCCACTTTTCTCCTCCAGCCCAGTCTTATAATTTTCCATCGCGAAGTTAATAACTTTATCAAAAAAAAAGGTTGCGCTTGATCTTAGTTGTCAAATCCTTTGTTTTAGCTCCTCTACAACAGGGGGGAGGCTGACTTCCTTTTTGCACCTCCCCCGCTCGCTCCGAATTTAAAAAGAATTTTTCCCCTTTTTTAATCCAAGTTCCAATTACTCACGGGTTATTCTTTTAAAGTCCAAATTTTCAATGGAAGAAGTCAGCGCTCTCCGTCGAATGGCATGCGGCTTCGCTCGGTAGGGGAAGCGGAGGACTCACAGCACCACCACCCCCCGTCACCCGCTCCGCAGCCTTTAAAAAGGCTCCTTCGCGGGTCGGGGGGGGCGCAAACAGTGCCCGCCGAGTCACCATGCCCATGGGTTTCAGCGCCCATGGTTTTTAAGGGTCCCTGCGTCGCCGGCGCGGTAGAACCCAGCCCCTGCTGAGCAGGCTCCCTCCGGAGCTCGGAGGGAGTCCGCCATTCGGCGATGGCGCCAACCCGGAAGTCTCGCAAGAAGATCAAACCTAACCATTCTTAAGTGCCCTGAGTGCTCACTGGAAGGACAGATCCTGAAGCTGAGGCTCCAATACTTTGGCTACCTCATGAGAAGAGAAGACTCCCTGGAAAAGACCCTGATGTTGGGAAAGATGGAGAGCATAAGGAGAAGGGGACGTCAGAGGACGAGATGTTGGATAGTGTTCTCGAAGTTACCAGCATGAGTTTAACCAAACTGCAGGAGGCAGTGGAAGACAGGAGTGCCTGGCGTGCTTTGGTCCATGGGGTCACGAAGAGTCCGACACGACTAAATGACTAAACAACAACAATCAACCCTTTGCCACCAAGTAAGGATGCTCAAGTGCCAGGATGGCGCCTAATGTCTCCACCAACTGGAAGTTTATGCCTGGGGATCCTTGGATGAAAACTTGTGTTTTCACACACTAGTAACACATCCTGTAGAACTCTGTATTTTGTCTGCACAATCAGAGTGAATTTCAGGAACCAAAAAATTGTACTGAAAAATACGACTTTCAAGCCATTCTGCCTCCAAATGGCAACAAGGTATTCTGTTCTGTGACTGTAATCCTGGTTTAAGGAGCCATTTGGTGCCTAACTTATATATCTGAGTTTCTAACACTGCTCCTGACCTCAGCCATTAAGAGCAGGAGAGGCATGGAGTATATGCCTGAACCATTCACCAGCACAGCCTAATTCTGGTTTCTGTTTCCTGGTTATATTAGAGTGTGACAGAATGTTGGGACCTGGCTTTTCTATACGGATAGTGAGGAAGACAAAACACCCACATAAAGGTGTTTGGGAAACATTTTAAATCACCCCTACCTCCATAATTCCCTGCATGGTTAGATTTGTCATTAAACTCCTTTATAGACAGATTATTAGTGTTATCACTTCCTTTTATCAGTATTCAGGGCCATTAATCAGGGGAAAAAACTTTCTTAGCATCTTTTAGATCCAGAATTAATCCCTTAAAACTGTCTGCATCAAGCAATAATGGTCTGGAAAATGCAAAGTGGAGAAATATCCTCACGCCACGATTAGCAAAGATAGCCAATTTGAAGATATAAAGGCTTTCATCTCCAATTGGATAGTTTTCCTTATCACCTGCTTCTGGAAATTGGATACATTTGAGATAACTTGGAGATAACGTGTAACAAACCATTATGGGTGGGGGTACGAGTGATGGCTGTGATTGCAACACTCATATTTTCCTAGATTCTGTTTTGATAAGCATAACATTTATATTCTTTTATTTTAGGATTAAACAGTTACCCACAACACACAATGAATACAGTTTTGTTTGCTTTGGTCAAGTCAGGCTTTAAACTATTATGTTCCTTTCTCTGGAAACTTAGTCCATGCAGATGACAATTCCTGGTCTCTCCTTATTGATATATGAGACTCCAGTATCACAGTTCATCTGAAATAAGGTTTTGTCAAAGCTGAAACCAAGAACGACAATAGCAAAAATCTAAAGGTTTCTTTCCTAAGAGGACCATCACTTGTTATTAAATACCTTTTTGTCTAGTGCCACCTGCTGACCAGAAGGTGTTGCTTGTTCAGGACAGCAGAATCAGCTGGTGGGCTGAACTGGGAAAAGACTGGAGGAAAATCCAAACTTAAGAAAGAAGAAACCGTTTGCAAGATTAGCTACCTATCCAAGGGAAACCCTATGAAAACCTGGGATTCTATACAATGATGGCCCCATCTTGTTCAAAGAAACTCATGACATTAACTGAGCACAAAAAAGAACCCTTGCTGTTACATATTTTATGCATGCTCAGGGTAAGATTAAGTACAGTGGCACTGGAAAGTGAATACAAAAATATGTACTGCACCTGTAGATTGCATAAGCCTTGCATAGACAAAGCTTCATTTTATAGACCAGGCCAGCTAATGACTTATTGAGCTGAATACTGTCCAACAACCATGTGTTATGGCCTGCAGAACTTCATACTTCCTGAACTTGCCCCCTTTTCAGCAGTCGCAATCCCAGTTATGAAATAGTCTTCCAAAGCGGCTCACCTGGCACCCATCTTTATAGTCTTTTCAGTGCCAGACAGAGTCAGCCCATCCATGAGGGAAGAGGAGGCAACCGCCTCAGGCGGCAAGATCCACAGGGGCAGCACATTTCAATCTCTTTCTTTATTCCCCTTTGTTCCTGATGTCGATTTTCACTCCCTGCTTATTTATTGCATATAAACCACCCAAGGTACTGTATGTGGGTACAGTGGGCACAAAATGACTGACTGTTGCTTAGAGAAAATTGAGGAGGGGACACAGAATATAGTATCCTGAAGAAGGAAATCCTGAACAGGCGCACACTCCACACAGCAATATCTTGTTGCATGTCTTACTTGTATTTCCTTAATTTCCATCCCAGTTTTGAATTTCAGAGTATCTGGGGGAAAACCACCAACAATCAATGACAAATCTATCACCCTAACTGGGGGAAGAAGGGGGAGTTTTAAATGTTGAAGTGTTGTTTCCTCAGACTACTGAGTGTTTAATACACAAATACTGCATCTAATATTCAATTTCAGAAGTTGTTCTTTTTTAATATATTCCAAAACGGTGACCATCAACAGCCCAAGATTTTCACTAAAAGCTGGGGGGGGGGGGGGGGGGCTCCAGTAACTCTCCAAGTTAGACTGAGATTTTGCTTTGCTTTTCTCAGTTACCCATATACCAATTTCAAACTGTGGTGATTTATGTGGAAATTTCCCCCCCTAACACTGGAAATATGGGGGGGGGGGAGAGAGAGAGACCCTGTTCCCCATAACAATAATAATAATAATTTATTATTTATACCCCGCCCATCTGGCTGGGTTTCCCCAGCCACTTGGGGCGGCTTCCAACAAAATATTAAAATACAATAGTCTGTCAAACATTAAAAGCTTCCCTAAACAGGGCTGCCTTCAGATGTCTTCTAAAAGTCTGGTAGTTGTTTTTCTCGTTGACATCTGGTGGGAGGGCATTCCACAGGGCGGGTGCCACTACCGAGAAGGCCCTCTGCCTGGTTCCCTGTAACTTGGCTTCTCACAGTGAGGGAACCGCCAGAAGGCCCTCGGCGCTGGACCTCAGTGTCCGAGCAAAACAATGGGGGTGGGAATGCTCCTTCAGGTATACTGGGCCAAAGTCATTTAGGGCCTTAAAGGTCAGCACTAACACTCTGAATTGTGCCCAGAGACGTACCATATCTGTGCTAACTATTCAGAGACACTTTTTTGACTGAAAACAAAGCTCTCCGGTACTGAGAAGCAGTCACATTTGTTTTATTTACCAGGTAAAATCATTATAGAGGTGGCTGGTTGCAAGAGGCATGTGGGGATTCAGCGGCTCCAAGCGATGCATATCCCATGACTCAGACTCCTCAACAAAAACACGAAAGGCTTGGCTGTGTGTGAGAAGACTAGCAATGATTTGACAAGAGGGGCTCAGTGATTTCCAAAACAAGTCGACTGACAAGGGCCTTCACTTTATGCCTTGCAGCATTTCTTGCTGGCTGGAGAGGATTGGTGGCAAATAGGAAATGAGTAGCACTGTATCACCTTGAAGGAAAACTCACTGTGACAACCGCTTGGCAAGAAGGAAGCAGCAGATACAGAAATACAGATACAGAAATACAGTACAAGCACCTCAGGTTACAAACACTTTGGGTTACAGACTCCGCTAACCCGGAAGTAGTACCTCAGGTTAAGAACTTTACCTCAGGATAAGAACAGAAATTGTGCGGCAGCAGCAGGAGGCCCCATTAGCTAAAGTGGTACCTCAGGTTAAGAACGGTTTCAGGTTAGGAACGGACCTCTGGAATGAATTAAGTTCGTAACCAGAGGTACCACTGTACACAATTTCAGCCTAAAGACCGCAGGGAGGCATCTGTATGCATTTATTTGTCTTTTTTGGAGGGGCGAAGAGCAGCATGGCTCCTCACCACCAGGCAAGCTGCTGCAGTCATAACACTATCCATGGAGCAAACCCCTCATTTTCTTCTAAAGCAGCTATTAACTTAATAGTTAATCTCATGAAACCGAAAGCAGTGAGTACAGGATGGATTGGTGCAGTTGCACGGTATGAGACTGAAGGAGCATAAATAAGAAACCGGGTGTTGCAGCGGGGGGGGGGGGGACGGACCTTTGATAGGTTCGACTTAGAATAACAGACCTTCCAGTGACAGGTCGCACCTTTTCTTTTGGTTTCATGAACTAGCATCCCAAAAAACCCAAATGCAGCACAATTTTAAATAAATAAATAAATATGTATAAACCACTTGATAAACTTTTAATCCGCATAGATTAGAATGTACTAGCAAATAAATAAATAAATAAATAAAATAGCATGAGTGCCTATAAATAGAAATGAACAGCTAAGCCTAGGTTTTACATTTATTTCAGCAAGCCCAGCATTGGCGAAACACTTAATCTCTTATCTATATACTTATTTTTCTGACTTGAATGCCATGCTCTCCAGGGATGTAGATCATGAAAGCTCCCTGGAACTCAACGGGGTTTGCTCCAGAATGTTAGGCTGCTACTTTCAAAAGTCACGGACTTCTCAATGCCCCCTCCCATGATACATTTAGCTTTTACACAGCAGACAGATGACAACTCTCTCTCTCCCCCCTTCCCGAAACCCACCCTGACATGAAATGACCTCTACTACAACTGCATTTGTTACAGCTAATTTCACTGCTGAAAAGCTGACGGAGCAGCAAGAATCTACAGTTCTAGAAACGAATGTGCTTACGGCACAAGATGCACAAGGGAATAACCTTCATGCTTTATGATCAAAGGTACACAGAAAGGCAAATCTGTGATGTCCACCAAACCGCAGCCTTGAGTGCTGCAGAGGAGAGCCATTAATCAGGGCCTAAACTACCCTCCCCGCCCGCAAGCCGTTGTTCGAGTTTGAAAGTTAACATCAGTTTCGTAGACTTTTCCTGCCAATTACATGCAGCCTCCTTGCCCCTGAGGTGGCATTTTCATAAAAGTATACAAGAGAGATAGCAGCCAGTCATACAAAAATCAAGGTTCTTTTCGCTTTGGGGGGGGGGGGGGAGAGAAGATGTGGCTTTTCCTCCTCCAGCCTTTCTGGGACTATTAAATGAGACCCAGAGCACTATTCCGGTCATGTAGCAAGATATTCAACAAGGAAAAAGATGGCATGAAATAAATGCATTAGGGACTTGGTCTGAGTGTTATAGTGCGAGCTATAATTTTGACATAAAATTCTGCCAAGGTTATTGTCTATGAACGACTTCTAAATGGCTTAATTAGCAGGGAAAATGTTCTCCTGGATCCTTTTTCTCCCAGCTCATAAAGTTTTAATAATTATTTAATGATGATGATGATGATGATGATGATGCTAATAATAATAATAAAAATAGAGATTAGGCAAATATTTTTTCATGAGTTCAAATTAATTTCCTTCTCTTCCCACAACTCCATTCTGGTCTCCTTGTTCCCACAGCCTGGCTTTTCAGCTATTCCCTTCCTGAAAGCAGTCCCAGTTGCCATTGGGCCCTCTATGAAATTTCCCACAATCCCCTTTACCTAGGACTCCCTGTGCTTTTGGAACGTTCATCCTGATTTGCATGCACCAAGATTAAGCAGTGGTTAGACTGCACCCAGTCTTTACTGAATGTCCATTCTGATTTGTTGGCAAGGCAAGATGTATGACAAGCATTCCTTCTGCATTCATGTAAAAATCATCATTATGGAACGGGACGTCCCTATTTTCATCGGAAAAATGTTGGAGGGTATGGTGCTGTATCCAGATATTAGAACGCCGGCTCTGGCATACAGCTTACCGCCTGCAAATTCATAACATTATTCTATAGCAGGGATTCAAGAGTATACTGGAATTAGAGGTTTGCAAAATTAAAGTGGATTAAAGGGCTTTGTCACTCCAGAGCAATAAATCTACATAAAAAAAGAAATCGTTTTTGGGATTAAGAAAATGACAGGGAAATTCACTGAGAAGTGTGGGACGAATGAATGACTTAACAGGAAGACATATAAACACCCCACAAGCAAATCTGGGTTGAAATATTATGATTACCTTGCTAAAGGTGCAAATGAAGGCACCAGTACACAGATTATTTTTTAAAAAAACTTAAATGTGGATAGCACCTTTGGGCATATTAAACCTTGCATGGATATACACTTTGTCCACACTGCAGCTTGCATACATGCTAGCAGCTGGGTTTTCTTCACACTCTGCTATAAAAGTGCTAAATAATTCTGATCCGGAGGTTTCAAAGCGCAGTAAAAAAAAAAACATTCCTGCATGGTGTAATTCTAAACAGTGGTGGCATGCAAATTTAACCAACCTAATCGTTCAGTTCCAAAAGTCCATATCATTCTAGTGCTCTTTGCATTGAATTTAGATGCTTAGCACATCAGATTTCCCAGTTGGTAGCACATCACCTAGTCCATTAAATATACAATTTACTCTGGCAGACAAATTCTTATTGTATGTGGGGTCATTAAGAAAACCTCAGTACCCGTTTCTTGAAGTGCTTCCCTTTTTGAGGATACAATATCAGTTGCTTACATTCTCAGTTGTTTAGCTGGAAAGTTTCTGGAGTGCCTTAAGGGCACTAGAGAGCTTTGCTGATCACTGTCAATCTCCTCTGTCAATCACCACATTTTGTTTACAATTTGGGATATTTGACTTTCATGAAAAAAAGGCAAGAGCACAGTCAGAATTTTGAATGCCGAGGTTACAGTATGTAGCAACTAGACAGTCAAACTCCTTGTCTAGTGTTCCTCATCTTTTGCATTCATGCACAGCCCTCCCCCCCCCCCAAAGAGGAGGGTTCCAGATACTAACTTTTGCTGCAGTCATGGCAGGCAGTATGAAATTAGATGATGCCTTTACTGCTGGTGTTACTGAATGAACGGGAATCACAACTACCCACAACCATGAACGCAATGAGACAATTGGTTTCAGGAGATGAGATTCTTAATTTCCTGGGAAGATAAATTGTGTTAGGTCTGTTATAGCAATCCTGCAGCACCTAATAGGGCAACAAATCTATTATGATATAAAGCTGCTTGCTAGTATTTTGGAAGTTTTTCTGGAAGTGGAATTGGCCACCTGACATTGTTGTGGCATCAGGTGATTGACACCTGTCACACCTGGGCCCATGGGTGTGTGTGGAAAAAAGCATGTGGCCCACTGACTTGATTCAGTTCCTCACCCCTGGCATAAGCTTTGGTGCAGTATGATCCACTCTTATCAGATGAGACTTGCATTACTTTGTAGGAAAATGTAGTGGCTGGAATCTGGAAGATGCCTCTTTAAGCTTTTAAAATTCCAGCAGCACATTTAGGCATTTTCCTTTAATTTGTTACTTATCCTAATTAGAAGCTCTATGCATTCAGAATATTCACTTCCGGGCTGAGAGGCAGCCATTTTAGTTGAGAGTGGCAGCTGCACGCATAAATTGCTACTTTTCTTAGAGAAATTATACAGAAGTGGCCATAAGAGAAAGGTGACTTCCAAAATGTTCAAAACCCAAGGTGCAGCTTCTGATTGGTGCAGGTGCCCCAGAAACAATAGCCAACAACTGCATCAGATGTTCGGCTTCCGAAAACTAAGGTGTTTGAGTACCAAGGCATTTGAGAACCAAGGTACCACTGTATTTCACCTCTCCTTCCTTTGAGGAGGAATGCACTGAGTGACAAGCTGCCAGCCAATGGTGAGTGGCAGGAAGGAAATCATGTCACTCCAACCCCACCAGAGTGAATCCAAAATAACCTCAGAGCTACCAGGGGCCAGTACAGTCATGATGTGCAGAAGTGCCAAGCAGGATTAGTCCAGCAGGATAAAGTCCAAGCAGGATAAAGTCCAGCAGGCTTGTATTCCAGGTCTCTTGAATACAACATGGAAAATATAAAGCGTGTATCAAATGTTAAACACCCCTTCTATAAACAGGAGTGGTTCCATAGACAGTAAGTGATTGTGATAAATGAAAGAAATGGCAAGGAAATGGATTTTAAGTGCACTAATTATATGGTGAAAAGATAGATTACAAGAGAAAGAGCACAGGGCTGGGGGAGAGATTGAAAGAGAAGGCATTCAGCGAAACTTTATGACTGCAGTTCAGAAATATCATTGCAGACCAAATATGTAAATTAATTGCTCCCACAAAGGCAATTTACAATTTACATAGGACACCTAATGGCTCTTGTGTACCAGATGTAAAATAGACAAGTATGTTTTAGGGACTCTTGACTAAATTTGGCAAGGTCAGATGTAGTACAGGTGAGCTTATTACCTTTGGCTTAACTTCTTACTATGCATTTCCAAGTCGAAACAAAGCCTCAGGCTGCAATCCTCTGCATGGTTACTTTCAAGACCCACTGAATTCAATTTGTTTGACTTCTATGAGTACACCCATAGAATCTCTCTGTGGCTTTCTATACCATGGTATTCTCCTGGACTGAATACAGTGGATCCCTGGGTTGCGGACGTAATCCGTGACAGAGGCACGTCCACAACCCACAGTGTTCGCATGCTGAAGCACCACGTCTGCGCCGGTGCAATTTGGCACTTCTGCGCATGCGCGAGCGGCGAAACCCGGAAGTAACCCATTCCAGTACTTCCAGGTTTCCCATGGTCTGCAACCCAAAAACACGTAACCTGAAGCAAACATAACATGAGGTATGGCTGTATGTGGGGTGGGTGCTTGGGGAGCACCGTTTTACCATGGTTCTGATGTTACCTAAAGGCTTGATTCTGGACTGTAGCAGACCCTCCAACTGTCTCTATTTTCTAGGGACAGCCCCAGATTTACAGAAGCCATCCCAGTTTCTGATTTGATCCTAGAATGTCCTGCTTTTCCTTAGAAGTCCCTATTTTCTTTGGAGAAACATTGGAGAGTATGGTAGAACGTTCCTATCTTCAGCAGAGGGTATGAAGTTATGTGATCCCTGAGCCAAGGAGATAAGTAACTATACAGCCTTTAGAAGACATCTCAAGGCAGCCTTGTATAGGGATTTTTAAAAAATGTTTAATGTTTTATTATGGTTTGTTTTTTAAAAAATATGCTGGAAGCCACACAGAGTGGCTGGGGCAACCAAGTCAGATGGTGCGGTATAAATAATAAAATTCTTCATCATCATCATCTTTTCCCTATATAATAATTCACTGGAGAAATGTTGGAAAGAATGCTGTAGCTCTGAGGGAATGCTCTTCATTGTAATGTTGGGGCATGGCATTTGTGTCACTATTTTGTCCCAAGTGCTATTTCACACCTATATGAAGCTGTTGGGCGTGGTCAAAATGGGATCTGGAGCAAAGTGTCACCTTAAACCAGAAGCAGCAGCTGGCGCAGAATGCAGCAGCTGGATTGTTGAACAGGTTGTCCTGTTAATGCCCTATAACACCTCTGCTGTGGGAGCTAAACTCATTCCCAATATGCTACTGGGTGGAGTTCAAGATTTTCCTCTGGCACTTTAAACCCTACACAACTTCAGACCACGTTATCTAAGGAACCGCCTTGCCCCTACATATTCTTGCCTAGCAACGGCACTCCTCAGATGGGGCACTGCTGAGAATACGGCATGCCCCATAGGTTCTAGGAGCTTTTCATGTCGCAGCCCCAGTCCTCTAGCTGAAATGAATCAGGCACCAAGTGTCATAATGTTTAGGTACCTTCTGATTTTTTTTTAAAAAGAAGGCTTTCCCTGAGGTGTGACCCAGTCACTTATAAAATATTAACTGTACATCTGTAGGAATTGTGCGTTGTTTTTTTTAAAAAATAGTTTATATGAATAGATTTGTTGTTTTTAGAGTTTGTGACAATTGTTTCAATTGTTTTTAGAATTTGTGCTTTGGAGATTTTATCTTATGTTTAACATGTTGCCCACCACATTGGTCTCAGGCTGTAAATCAGATTATATATCTTAAAATAATTAATAAATAACTTGCTCTCATTTATTCGGCATTAGCCTTTCTCCTCGATCTCAACCCCTTCCCACAGGTCTTCCTCCCTCTGTGGTCTCCTCTTGCTGTTGAATCTGAGGATGAAATTTCGTTGGGGCAGGGACCTCACTTTTTGGCTTACATTTCTCTGTAAATCGCCAAGCACATTTGTGGCGCTGTTCAGTAAATCAGGTTGAGGATTAAAAGGCTGTCTTTCTAAGCCAACTGCCGTCCACACCGTGGTAGCCTAACCCCAAGGCCTAGATAAACTTGCCTACAAAAACAAGGGAGTTGTCAAAACATCGAGCCAGTCACAATATATATAGCTGGTGGGCTATGTTTCGCTGGATAGAAAGTTGTGCAGACCTGATTTATAGTATAGCATAGTTTGAGATAATGGGAAGAAATATTGTCTGGGATTTATAGAGCTACTTAGGTTCTTAGAAAGGGGTTATTCTTGCGCATATATATATATATATATATATTCAACAATTTCACATATATGCACCTAAACATAATGTTTTTCCTTTGGTTTTATCGACTCCTCCCGTTTTCCATTGTGTTATTAATTCTTCCCCCTTACTGCACCCTGACCATCACTCTTAAATCATAACCACCATACAATAATCTCTAATTCCTTCTGTTGCTCGTAGTTCAAATCCTGCTCACGAATTTATCATATGATTTTTAAATATACCGGTATATATATTCCAAAAAAGGCTTCCATTCTTCCACAAAACAATCATCATTAGCTTCTCTTATTTTGACTGTTAGCTTTGCCAATTTTGCATAGTTCATCACTTTACTTATGCGTTCTTCTTTTCTGGGAACTTCTTCCTTTTATTTTTGTGCATAAAGAAATCCCAGCTACTGTCGTTACATACATAAACAGCTTAGGGTTATCATCTTTTTGGCGACTTCCGTCCCTATAATTCCTAAAGCAGAGCTGCTTTTTTTAAATCCCTCCCTTCCTTGTACAGCTACGCGAGATATAGAGTACTGGTAGCCCTCCTAATGTTGTTGGACTACAAGTCCCATCACACACATACTGGTTGGGACTAATGAGAGTCCAACAACAACCTCTGGAGGAGCACAGGTTTCGCACTGCGACCTTTGCTGCCATTACCATATAAACTGATTCTGAATCTCCCCCTCAGTTTCAAAAGCTATTTGCCATATGGCATGGAGGGTTGCGGAAACTACTACAGTGGTACCCCGGGTTACATATGCTTCAGGTTACATACGCTTCAGGTTACAGAGTCCGCTAACCCAGAAATATTACGTCAGGTTAAGAACTTTGCTTCAGGATGAGAACAGAAATTGTGCTCCGGGGGCGCAGCGGCATCAGGAGGCCCCATTAACTAAAGTGGTGCTTCAGGTTAAGAACAGTTTCAGGTTAGGAACAGACCTCCAGAACGAATTAAGTACTTAACCCGAGTACCACTGTATTTCAAAACAATAAAGAAAAAACCTTCTCTGGGGGGGGGGAGGGGCAGCTCCTGGAAGTAGTTCCACAGTCCTTTGGATTCTAGCCATTGAGATTTACAGGAGAACTAATCAGCTAATGAGAAGAAGTACCAAAGGGAGAGACATCATGTTTTCCTCGCAGTTCTGGCTAAAAAGTTTGTTAAAGTCTTCATTCAGCATTAGGTTATGGGGCCTGCGGAGCTGACATTTATATGAGAGCGCTTAATTTTATGTGGTTGCTGATGAGGCTGAGATGCCAGCCGACTTTTGTGGAAGAGGGGATGGTGCTGGAAAGCAGCAAAGTTGTTTTGTGGATATTGATTGATTGATATGTTAAAATGCCCACTAAGGGAATAATGTATTTGGTAAAATGCTTCTGTATATTAGTATTCATCCACCAAAATATTTCTCCTTAACAGAACGCCACCTCTGCAAACAGAACAGAATGTTGTTCTGGTTTATTAGCATGCGGTATCTGCCTTTTATTCTAATAGTCCCTATGCAAACAAGTCCCATCAAGTGTGATCTATCAAATGTGATTATTTCTCAGGAGCATACCTTTTTTTTTGGGGGGGGGGGGGAGCTATGATGAGGTCTACAAAGTAGCCACAACAAGCAATCTTAAAATATAGCTGGTGCACCCAGTAGATGACTGTGGTCCATGGGAAAGTTCCCCCTGCAAGTTCCAAATATCTCAGAAGCCTGCTCCATGATAACTCAGAGCAGGACATTTCCTGTGGCTGCACGTAATACACATAATGTGGAATAAATATTGTTCCTGTTGAGATATGGCAGGTGCCCACTAGTTGAACTTTCCAGAAGCAGTTGAATACATTTTTGTTGGATAAATGGGTCTTTATCAATGAGTGTCCACCAGTCTTGTTTTAAATTTGTAGTACAGTATTTGCATTTTTAATTATCTTATGTGTAAATTGCCTTGTGCTGGTTGTTTAGGAGGCAATTACTTAATTGTAATCAAAATAACTGCCCTGTCAGAGTTCACCACAGTGAATTCCACTTAAAGCTTTATAATGGGAATTAGAATCGTAAAGTTACATTATATTAAGACAATTTACAGGACAAAAATTTTAAAAGAGGGAAAGGATTTGCTGAAATAGATAATAGACCTAGAATACAAAAAAGGGAGGTGTGAAAAGGTCAAGGAAATAAGCTAATGAAAGAATGGTAATGAGGAGATCTGATGCATTTTCTTTTTTGCGTTTTTGTTTTTGTTTAATGGGCTTTATGTTTATTTTTTCTTTCTGTAATTGTTGAAACTTTAATAAATATTATTTTTTTAAAAAATAGAATCATGGGAATTAAGAGTTGGAAGAAGAGTAAAAGATCATCATGGAGTCCGGCCTCCTATTGAAGCAGGAAAATCCATTCTTATGGCATCCCTGATCGCTAGCCTTCTAGTTCTGCTTAAAAATCTTTAATGAAGGAGTCCACCACCTTCCAAGTGTGGTCTGCTCCACTGTCAAACAGCTTGTAGCATTGTGAAATTCCTCCAATTGTTTAGGTCCTGTCCTTCGGTGCAGCAGAAAATTGCTTCATCAACTATGTGATGTCGGCATCCAGGGGTCAAATGGCCAGTGGGCTAGCCCCCAGCTGGATCGTCTCCTTCCAACCATCACGCTGCAAAGATCCTTCGACCTCTGGTGCGACATAAATCAGTGACCCAAGTCTGCTGACATGGGCACACTTTACTTAGCAGAGCAAACTGCGAAATGAAAGAGGCTTGAGGCTTGTGGAGACATACTATATACTACGGATTTATTAAACATAAAGCAAGACAAAGAAACATGTTGTCTCTCCTTGCATCTCTTCCCGAGAGAGAGAGAGAACAGCAAAAGCATTAAAACACAGCTGAAGTTCCGCTTACACCAGCAAACAGTGCTGGAATGTAAACAGACATGTGACATGTAACAATCCCATGTCTGTAACTAAAGGTGGAATGGAAATTTCCCAACATGTGACACCCCATCAAATATTTGACATTGGCTGTCGTATTGCCTCCTAATCATTTATTTCTTCAGTTGCAGGCACAGCTAGCTTAGATTCCACTGTGTTCAAGGGGACTTAGTGGTGACTAACTGTTCCTGGATTGCACCAACTTCCCTACCTTTAAATTTAATCTTCAATATAGCCAAAAGTAGGCCTTTGACACTTGCTATGAATCTTGTTCCCCGCATAGGCCCCAGCTCAGCTAAACCCACTGAAATGTCAGCCTTGGTTCCCATTTTGCATTTCCTCAACCCTTCCCGGCATCCAAATGTTCTGGCTGCATCCTTTACTACTCCTGACATTTTCAAGTCCTTATTAAAAATCCACTGCAGTTAATAACTTTATTTCATTGCACTGAAATGTTAGGAGCTGTTTTAATATCAACTATTTTAACTATATTTAGCCATATGAGGCAAGACATACGATAGAGCTGAGAATGATCAGATAAGGGCCTTTAAAAAAATGTCATTCAGGTCTGTTGGCTCACATGTAGAACGTCTGGCTCTGTTTAGTCATCTCCAGTGCAGACCTCACTCAGATGATTCTTTCTGTTTGCAACCCAAAGATGTTTCTTACACTTTACAAAATGGTGCGGTGTATAAGTTAGGATTAGACTAGGAGTTGAGAACCTTGAGTTCAAATCCCCGCTCAGCCATGAATGGATGACCTCAGCCATAACTTAATTTAGGAGATTGGTGTGAGGATAACATGGAGAGATGGGGACAGTTTTGTAGCATGTAAAGTACTGCCTTTAGAACTCTGCGGCAAAGTGGGATAGAAATATTGTATAACATATAAAAAGTCTTTATTGCGTTTTCAATATGTGGCAATCATTAAATACCATATCTACACCTGTTCTGCACCAGAACACCCTATCTGTTCAATAATACTAGATATTCTGCAAAATGACACAAGAGCAATTATTTTTTCATATTTTCTTGTAATGACATCCTTCTCAAAAGTGAACAACCTTCCCCTTTATGTCCTCCATTAACTGTCCCAAGGGATCAATTTATCAATTACAGCCTTAGTTATATTACACTAATAATTCATTCATAGCTGCAGTCCAGAATCATTTGTTCTGCAATTTACCAGAGATATTTTTGTTTCTCATACTCAATTCAACTTTCCAGTCCCCCACTCCCAAACATGGAATGCTTTTATATCCATAAAGCTCATGCTTTAACATTTCTTCTTAGGAAAGCCTTCTTTGGGGGAAAGGAATAGTAGTATTTTTATATAAAAAAAACCTTGCCATTATTTTACTTCTGTTACCATTTTATTTTATAACCTTTGAATATTTCACATTGAACTTCTACACATTCCGTTTTGTTAGCTGCCTTGTTCTTTGGATAGCTCAGTTGGATAGAGCATGGTGCTGATAATGGCAAGTTTGCAGGTTTGATCCCTGTATGGGGCAACTGTGTATTCCTGCATTACAGGGGGTTAGACCAGATGATCCCTGGGGTCCCTTCCAATGCTTAAATTCTAAGGTATATTTCAACTCAGTGTTTTCAAGAGAGTTTATTCCTACATGCCTGCGGATTATTAATTTAAAAGGTAAAGCTGTGATTGTCATATTTTTTTGGACTCTAACTTGAATACTATGAACATTAACAGCCTAAGTACTGCAGACACTAATACCAGTGGACAGATCTACATGACATGATTTGCAAAGCATCCTAAGAAACACCACTAAGGAGAAAAATCTGAAAAGTTGTGGGGAACCAACTAGCCTCTAATTTGCATGTTTACCAAAAGACAGAAGAATATCTCTCATTAAGGAACCAGCATGTATTCAAAGTATGCACTTCCTAATTAGAAACACTCTTTACCTTAATCCTATAATAAAGTGTTTCCGTTTTAATTGACTCTAACCATGAATTTCACCAGCATATTTAGAAACAACAGAATTCCATCCTGGCATCCTCTTCATGCCCCTATTATTTTAAATCATAAGTTTATGTATACTGGGATGCATGCCAGCTGCACACCAGAGTTTCCTCCATATATTATCACTATTTATATGCTCGCACATGGAAATATATCACAATGACAAAGAAGGATGTGCATTTTATGTGTACAAGATGGATGGAGCTTCATTACTCGCAAGTGAAACAAAGGAACCTTGTCCCAATTAGATACTGCAGCCTCTTCATTATAGGACTATGCCTTTCTCTGCATCGAGGCAATGCTTTCCGATGTTTCTTACAAAGCAACAATTACCGTAAATTTCGCTCCATAACACGCAGATTTTTCCTCCTAGAAACTAAGGGGAAATGTCTGTGCGTGTTATGGAGCGAATGCCTACAGATGGCGGGGGAATCTGCTGCAGTTGTGAGCAGTCCGTGGCTCGCTTTGAAACAGCAAAGCGGGTGTAAGCGGCTCCTGTCAGCGAGCCGAGCTGGGGAGGAGGGAGAGAAGCAGAGCGGGGTTGGCTGCTTTCAAACAACCCCGTCCTCTATGTTCCTCTCTCCTCCCCACTGAGCTGCTAAGTAGCAGCAAAGCTTTTTAACCTAGCCGGGAGGAGGGAGAGAAGCAGAGCTTTAAAACAACCCCGTGCTCTCTGTCCCTGCCTGCAGTTTTTTGCTGTCCGATTTTGGATTAGCCACTGTAGGGGCTGTGTGTGCGTGTGTGTGTGTGCTTGAGCTATCGTTCTCCTCCTCCTGCTTCCCGTTCACTCTCCCTGCGCCCCTGCCCTCTCCCTCCGACTTTAGAATTGACACTCTGTGTGTCTGTGTGTGTGTGAGAGAGGGCTCCTTCTCCTCCTCCTGCTTCCCGTTCACTCTCCCTGCCCTCTGCCTCCGACTTTAGAATTGACACTCTGTGTGTCTGTGTGTGTGAGAGAGAGGGCTCCTTCTCCTCCTCCTGCTTCCCGTTCACTCTCCCTGCGCCCCTGCCCTCTCCCTCCGACTTTAGAATTGACACTCTGTGTGTCTGTGTGTGTGAGAGAGAGGGCTCCTCCTCCTCCTCCTGCTTCCCGTTCACTCTCCCTGCCCTCTCCCTCCGACTTTAGAATTGACACTGTGTGTGTGTCTGTGTGTGTGTGAGAGAGGGCTCCTTCTCCTCCTCCTGCTTCCCGTTCACTCTCCCTGCCCTCTGCCTCCGACTTTAGAATTGACACTCTGTGTGTCTGTGTGTGTGTGAGAGAGGGCTCCTTCTCCTCCTCCTGCTTCCCGTTCACTCTCCCTGCGCCCCTGCCCTCTGCCTCCGACTTTAGAATCGACACTCTGTGTGTCTCTCTGTGTGTGAGGGCTCCTTCTCCTCCTCCTGCTTCCCGTTCACTCCCCCAGCGCCCCTGCGACTTTAGGGCCAGTTCTCTCTCTGCGTGTGTGTGCGTTTTGACCTCACTGCGCTTGTTGGGGGAGAGTGTTGGTCGCAATTTTTCTTGATTTGTCTCAGAGTGGTTACTATCATGGTTTCCTTGCCGGGGAGGAGGGAGAGACGCAGAGCCTGCTTGTTCTAAAGGAGCAAAGCTGGAGAGGAGCCTCTCCTGCATTATTAGCAGCATCCTTCTCCACACACCCCACACGTGCTCCTTGTCCCTTGAGTTCTTTTCCTTCCCTCCCCACTTAAAACGTGGTTACAAAGCACGGATCCACATGGATCCTCAGGATTTTTGCACTAGGTCACCCCAAATTCACCATCAGATCACATAGCATATCCATGGCTACAGCCTGCACCAAAAAACACACGCACCCACTGTTTCATGGGGCCGCAATGGCGCAAAAACGTGGTTACAAAGCATGGATCCACATGGATCCTCAGGATTTTTGCATTGGGCTACCCCAAACTCACCGTCAGATCACATGTCTGTGGCCACAGCATGAACCACAAAAATCATACATCCACTGTTTCATTTAGAATATTTTTTTCTTGTTTTCCTCCTCTAAAAACTACGTGCGTGTTATGGTCAGGTGCGTGTTATAGAGCGAAAAATACGGTACCTGTTACTCTTTCTAGTAGCTTAGAAGACTTCAGTGTCTCCTTACTGGCAGTAAATTATCTCAGGATGCAGAGCTTTTAAATGGAGTCAATCCACACATTCAGTCATCAAATGCTGAGTAAACAAATAATAATAATACTTATTATTGTTGTTATGAAGTACATGTGTGAACACAAAATTTGGAGAAACTGATTTGTATACATGTCTGGAGAAGTGAAGTATAAGCACTATGGGGCGGCTCCTCAAATCCAGAGACCTCAAGTCAGTTTTTCCTACTAGCACAATTTAGTCATTTTGGTGTATTTACATATTGACTTTGTTTTTTGTTGGTATGTTTTTAAAAAGAAGATGATCCTCCCTATAGAGGGATACAGAAAGGGGAGTCCCCTCAAGGCCCTGTGCTTTTTAACTTGTTCATTAATCACCTAGAGTTAGGTCATGAAGGTAGCCATGTTTTCAGAGTACAAACCTGACTCAGTGTGCGGCAGCTGTGAAAAATATGAATTCCATATTCGGGGAACATTAAGGAAAGGAAAGGCGGTAGGGGGAAATTGCCAATATCATACGGCCATTATACAAATCTATGGTGTGACCCCAACTTGGGATGCTCAGTGTAGTTGCTTGCCACTCCTTAAAAAGGACACTGTAGAAGAGCTGGGAAGGAAAGAGCAAGCAAAATGATCAAAGGGGCTGAAGCAAGACGTTTATGAGGCAAGGTTACAGCATTGGGGGCTTTTTAGTTGAGATGAAAGGCAGTTAAGGGGGACATGTGACAGAGGTGTATAAATCTATACATGGTCTGACGAAAGCACCCTGTCGTAACACTGCAACTCAGGGCTATCCAATGAAGGTGAATTTTGGAAGTTTCAGGAAAGGCAGGGGGAGGTACTATACTTAACTGCACAGCACATAGTTAAACAGTATGGAATTTACTCCGACAAGATGCAGTGATGGCCGCCAGCTTGGATGGCTTCAAAAGATTAGAAGAATTAAGGGAGGGTCAGGAGCGCCTCCACCCGCCATCGTTCAGCCCAGACACTGAGGTCCTCCTCCGAGGGTCCTCTGCTGGTTCCCTCACTGTGAGAAGCGAAGTGACAGGGAGCCAGGCAGGGGGCTTTCTCAGTAGTGGTGCCCTCCCTGTGGAACGCCCTCCCTTCAGATGCCAAGGAGATAAAGAAATACACAACGTTTAGAAGACATTTAAAGGCAGCCCTGTTTCGGGAGGTTTTTAAAGCTTGATGTTTTAATTGTGTTTTTAAGGTATGCTGTAAGCTGCCCAGATGGGTGGGGTAATAATAATAATAATAATAATAATAATAATAATAATAATAATGGCCATTAGTACTAGAAGTGATGCCTATATTACCTGCAGAATCAGAGGCAGCATATCTCTGAGAATACCAGCTGCTAGGAAACAGCAGGAGGATAGGGCTATTGTGCTAACCACAAACATCTTGGTAGGCCACTGTGAAAAGAAAATACTGGACTAGATGGACTTTTACTCTGATCCAGAAGGGCTTTTCTTATGTTCACTCCAAAGGAAGAGATTTGCAAGGAAACCAGATAGTCAGAGTGAATATTCAGGATTATGGTGGGGCATTCCAACAGATCACAGCAGCCCAGTAAATACAAGAAAGCTATTGCCTTAAAAAAGAGACCCCACTAGACATATGCACTTTTACTCTGTGATCTGATTTCAAGCTTTCATCCAACTGGGCAAGTTGATAAATACAGGAATAAGCCCACCATGAAAGCTCTTTCATGGCAGGGTGGTAGTTTAATTTCTCAGAAGCTGGCTATGTATAATATTAGAGGAATACATAAGAAGCCACAGAATGCACTGCTGGCTGCAAAATTCAGCTTCCTTTTGTTTTAATTTTATTTTATTTTTCAGTCAGGCTTTTTGGTCTTAAGGCTGAAAAGGTATGTTTGGAATTGTGTGAATCTCAGAAGTCAGAGGGATGGTTAAATAAGGTTTTTAGTTTTTAATTGGACAGGGTTTCTGTCCCCTGTAGCCAATGAATAATGCAAAATAAGCAAGAATGCAAATCTTCTCACTTGTTTTGCATAATTTACACATGTAACAGATTCTGGATTTTCTTAGCATCTTATTAAAGTTAGCGTTGCAGAATTGTACATTTAGTACAGAGTACACACAGCTCTGCCTTATGGTTTGATGAAACGTTTCCCAGCTACTAAAAATGAAGCTTCACTGCATTAGCTAAATTGGTTTTAGTAGCTATCGATTGTGGACTCTGCTGTGCGATGCCCATTTAACAGTGCTAAATACCATGTTTAAACCAATGGAAAAAGCCAGTGCAAAGACAAGCTAGGAATAACTGCCTGTTCACCTGCTGTGGCTTGACATCTACCACCTTCATGGAAATGAGATTCTCATTCTGATGATGCATGTAATTAGCTCACGGTTTTCAACGTAACTCATGGGGCTTTTAAAAAAAAAACACAAAAAAGCCAACAGCTCATCCTTTAGTTTTTTTCATTATTGGTCCTTGGGAGAGAATGGGAACAAGACGAAGAATGCTGAAAATAGGTAAATAAACCTCACCCCTTTTTTTGTAACTGCAAAGGAAGAGAGGGAGAATTGCAACCATGAACACCAAGAAAGCAGAAAGCATTCTGTGACTGGGAAGAGAGGAAGTCAGCGAACCATCTATTTCTTCACTGGTATCTTGAGCCAACAACCACTTAAACAGAGCTGTTTTTAAGTGGTATATAAATTGTCTGAATAACATAAATAACTGCTTTACATGAGCCATTACTGGGACATTTGCTGGTCTTCACTCTCACTACTCCTAGTTCGTAACCTCCAACATTTCTCCAATGAAAAAAAGGGACGTGCTATTGCATAGTAGCAGCAGCAGCAGCAGCAGTAGTTGTTGTTATACCCCACCCATCTGATTGGGTTGCCCCAGCCACTCTGGGCGGCTTCCAACATATATAAAAACATAATAAAATATTACACATTAAAAAAACCCTTTCCTATACAGGGCTGCCTTCAGATGTCTTCTAAAGGTTGCGTAGTTACTTATCTCCTTGGCTTGGGGGTCACATAACTCCATACTCTCCAACGAAAATAGGTGGGTCCTAAGGAAAAGCTGGATATTCCAGGATCGAATCAGAAACCAGGGCAGCTTCTGTAAATCACTGGCTGTCCCTGGAAAATAGGGACACTTGGAGGGTCTGCTAATCACCACCAGCAAGTCAGAACTTGGAGCAAAATGGAAACTGGAGTGCCATGGATGTGGAAAATTATTTCTTCCTCAGGCTGTGTTTCTGGGCACCTGTAGGTTTTGGGGTTGGGCCAGGTCTGCCTATATTCCTTTGAGGCACGCTTATTTCACAGTGAATTGCAGGGCACTTCACATAACAGTTGCTCTCTCCGCAATATTTATCCAGTCCCTCCCAATCATGATGCCCAGCCATGCAAAGCCTGAAGGACTTCAATTTATTATCACGGATCATGATGTTATTTGCCATCAAGTTGAATGGAGTGCCAAGTAGTGACCAAGCAGCAGTTTTGTAGCTCACTCTTAGGAATGTGTTCAATTCCCCAGGCTTACCCTAATAATAACTTAGACTGACACCTCCAGTAATCGCTGACTTGTTTTTTCAGGCTGAGTTTTAGAGGAATGCCCTTGCATGTAAAAGATTTACAGCTCACAGTCATTGAGAGTGATAAAATATTCAAACTATTGTCTATAGGAGCAACGGGGCAGATGTTTGTTCAAGTAAAAAATAAATACAGAAATAAAGGAGAATTCCTGGATGCCAAGTTCCAAATTTGGGGCAGGAACACTTTGGTGACAGAACTCCAGCAGAGATTTAAAATCACAAAATAGGCAGCAAAGTAAAGCATTGAAATATATTTAAACTATGCCCTTCTAAGTGCCTTCAAAAGTTTCCATCTTCTGCTGGCATAGAAAAAGACCGCACACTGGGTAGGTTAAAAATGGTTTACCTACAAACTCTGCAAAGGTCAGATTCATGTGCTTTTCCATACAACATTCAGAAAAAGCAGTAGAGGTAGAAAAACTTGGATTAGTTACAGTGGTGAAAGTTCCTAAATTATTGGAACATATAGCAAATCAAGAGTGGCTTGTAAGAGCCATTTGGCTCAGCTGGAGCAACTAATTTAGCTTCCTCACATGCTCAGCTTTTCAGGTAGTTTGATTACCTTCCACTCAAGGTGAGGGGGAATGACCTAGCTACGTCTGACAGTACAGCTTACTCTATGGCATTAACCCCTTCATGAATTAATTAGACTTAAGCAGAAAGGTTGTTCTGTTCACACAGGAGTGTAAGTCCCAGGATTGAGCTGTAAGGGAGGGAAATCTAACATGTTTTTGCAACATGGCAATGGAAGGTGAGGTGGGGTATAAATTGTAATTGCAGGTAGAATAGTACCTCACTCAATCTTTCTTTAGCTGTGGGTCTATTTAAGTCACAGAGCTGGAAATATATATTTTGAAGCTCATTATGCAGCATGGAATTATTTATTTGTTAAAGCTGTGCATTAAGCCACTACCATTTTCTCAGCTGTATGCCACAACAAGTTATGCGGTACCTTTCATACTTTAATGCATAACCATTTATGCTAAGGTATTATTAATGACTCCGGATATATTTTTCACAGCATGCTAAGAATGAAATAACGGCTAATCCAATATTTAAGATTTCAGAAACTCTCCCTTTTCTATGTGATTGAAGCTGCGAGATGCAAGTCCAAAGGCTGTTTGAACAATGCTCCAAGTAGCTAAGAAACCCTCCATCAAGAGAGCATCAGTTTTCCTTTAATCTGTGTCAAGAGAGAAGTTAGACAAAGTCCTCACTCACCCACCCCTTTTCTCACATCCAGGCATCGGATTATTCCTTTGGTGCAAATCCCCAGTGAAGTAAATTCTGATTACAAAAAAAGGAATTATGAGGATTTCAGTCTCTGTAGGATATAATGCTATGAACATGGTGCAACTATGTGTAGGTGCTTATGAATAAAAATAGCTTCAGTGATCTCTTTGGTGTTTTTAAAAGAAGTTATTTTAATTGTATTTGGTTTTATTTTTAAAAAATTACACACACACACACACACACACACACTGCAGGTATGCAGCTATAAAATGTCTAAATAAAGAAATAAGCAAGCTACACCCCAAAAAACTTAAATGTACACCCCTCCAAAAAAACAACACCAGAAATTTACATTAGCTTATCTAATTTGTTAGCTCACAACAGAATCCAAACCCAAGATTTGCTGGGATGAGTGAGTTTGGAATTGGTAGATCTTGGGCTGTCCTGGCCATGCTAGGGTTCAGCCAGGGCTACACCACTGTAACACCTGCAGCCTGGTTCATTGGGGATATGCTGGTATAAATCCCTCAATTCTGGTTCAGCCAGGGCTCAGACAACAGAACTTGAGTCAGCAGAACGTAGGCTGGTATAACCCCTCACCCTCAAAAGAGGTGTTCTGGGGGTGTGGTGAGGCAAGGACAGAGTCACACCTACTCCAAACCTCCTTCAGGTTAATCATGTAACCTAACAACCTGGTGCAACATAGGCTGGCCAAAAGAATGGTGTAAGCCAATCTGTATTTTAAAGGCTTGTTTTGTCTTTGTCTGGCATGGGCTGGTTCAGCTGCCAATAGCCCTGCTCCTGAATGGAGTTTGAAATAAGGTTAATTTACACCAGCTTAACTTAAGCCAGTGTGAGTTCCACCAATTTAAGATAGCTATGTCCATGTGCACAAGGTAAAAAAGGTAAAGGTAAAGAACCCCTGCAGGATTAAGTCCAGTCAAAGGCTACTATGGGATTGCGGCACCTATCTTGCTTTCAGGCCAAGGGAGCCGGCGTTTGTCCACAGACAGCTTTCTGGGTCATGTGGCCAGCATGACTAAACCACTTCTGGCACAGTGGGACACCGTGATGAAAACCAGATCGCACAGAAACACCGTTTACCTTCCTGCCGCAGCGGTATCTATTTATCTACTTGCACTGGCGTGCTTTCGAAGTGCTGGGTTGGCAGGAGCTGGGACAGAGCAGAGGTGACCAGAGGCATACAGCACAATCCTATGCATGTCTACACACTTGAGTTTCATACGGCTAATTTCCAGGGATGCAGGCATAATCATGTGGTCTGACAAATGAGGTAGAGTAGGCTTCTACTCTGAGCATGACTTAGCTGAATACCACCCTTTGTTCGTAACTTACCAATAGGGAAGCAAACTTGGAGCCAATCCTACAGCTGATATTCCTCAAAAGCATGTGCCAATGACAGCTTAGGACAGCCTTTGGAGGGGGGGAAAGTGTTCTGTCTACTACAGGGTCTTATTCCCAGCTGGCCGCCCAGCAATTGTTGCTGACATACCTGCACATTTACTGCATTGTATGACTTGTAGCATTGCTCAGCAGGTTAAGTGGTAATATCTTTTAACGTGGCTCAGGAAGCAATGTCAACATGTCTGAGATGCTGTCGCTTATTGGTGTTGCTCATACAGCCAGACTATCAACACAAGTAATGCTTGTTTTTTAACCCAACGAGATCAAACTGGCATGCAGTCAGGTTTGCTTCTCAAGCAATGTGTGACTATCATATTTTAAAAGGTTTGGGGATCTGGGCCCAAGTTGCCTGTGGTAGACGGTGCAGATGTGTTTAACAGCCATCACCTCCCTGCACCCTCCACAAACCACCCAAGAGTGGGCAGAAGCGAGAAGAAAGGATTGAGACCTAACAGGGCAGTTTTACAATTACACATGGCTAGGTGCTCTTTCCATGCAATGGCTGCCTAGTTATATAGCTGAGCTTGTATTTTAACTGCCTTGTTATCAGTTGTCATTCACACTTTAGCCCTTGTCACTGTAGTGGTTTTAAAAGTTGTTTTGTCATATACAGAGTTAAAACGTGTTTATTGGCTTTCCCTTCCCATAATTTTGTACAGCTTTCCTCTTCCTCCTCTCGATTTCTTGCCTTCATTCCCGCTCTGCCCCCCTCTTCCCCCTGCCATGGGTTGTTTTATTAACTAGATTGCAAATGGGACTGTATGACTTTAATCTTCTGCAGCAAAATGAATAAATAAGAAAATATTATAGCACCTTTTCTTAAACACTTAAATCACTTTACATACTCTATTCCAGCTACCCCGACAATAACCCTGTAAGAGAGGAAACTATTATTATTTATATATTGTGGTGTATGTTTGTGTGTTTGGTGGGTGAGACCTGCCTAAGGGCAGTTAATGATCTCATGCAGTGAAACAATGAACTGCGCCCACTCTCAGATCTGGCTTCCTAGCTACCCTTTTCTTATTGCACATAAAAGCAAAAGCAGTGACATTGACATTGCTCCCTCTGCTGGGGGGCTTATATGTCTCTCATCCATCAGTCTGATCATGGACCTTACTTATATAAATCACAGAAGCAGACTGGCAAAGGTGCCTTCACTTTGGGAGACACCAAAGAGTTACAAGGACGGACATTTTTTTACCCACTGTTTGGCAGACCAATGCAGATTGCCATAAAATTACAGGGGGTGGGGATTTTTTTAAAAGCCGTTAGGCTACACACCACAATTTCCTTGAAATGCCAGGACGTTAATTCAAGTTTATAGTTCTGTAATCACTGTAACGCCATGGCGGGGGGGGGGCGCGTTATCCAAAAGCCCTGCTGGTTGCTAAATAAGTGGCAAGTATTTAGTGCACAAGGTGAACTAGCCTTGCATAGAATATAGCCAGAAGTTCTGTCCCTGGTAATAAATACGACGGAGAAATCCCTGAGCCTTCTGACATTTGTTGTTGTTAGTATTGGCGGTGTTATGAAGAACTATGAGGGTCAACAATGTCCACAGAACACACTTTAGGCTTTCTTTAGGTTCTTTAATGCTAGTGACTCGCTGCATTATGAGCAATGACATTTAGGAGTCTCAGATAAACCCGTCTTAACTCAGACACACACAGTTTGTGACCCACCATGCTGAACACAGCTCACCCATCATATAGAGCAGCCTGCTGTAGCTCAGTAGACATTTTGTTGCCTGCCTTGGACTGCAAAAACAGGTGGTAAAGCAGTGGAAATGGGTTTTGCAGGGACCCTCACCCCTTCTGCAGTGATTCCCCTCGAGTGCTGTCTGTTCGTCCAGAAGCTAGTGAGGTAGGAATTGAACAGGAGTCGGCAGTTACAGCTCCTCCTTACTGCTTCACCTCTTTGCCCAGAGTGCCAACAGATAAGCAAGTCAACAGCCACTGGCAAGGAGGAAGAGCAGCAGTTCTTACCACCTTCCAGAGGAAGGAGTATTAACACATGCCCATGTGTTATCAGGATCTGTAATTTCTGAACATGTGATTTCAAGGATATTGGGCCTTTAGTCACAAAATGCCATGGGGATGTTGTCTTGCACAACAATTTACAGAGGAAAATAGGTATGGAAAGACACCCAATTGGGGTTAATAGGATTTGCATATGTTTTACAAAACAGAGAAGTAGTTAGCAGATACAGCTATATATGCAAAGGCTTCCCAGTTAGCCTAACTGGACCCACAGCTTGATTGGCTAGTTCTATGGATAACAGTAAAGAGTGTAAAATGGAGGTGGGGAAGATGCCAGGAATCTCACAGACCAAAATGCAGGCCAAAGTGTTAAGTTGTGGGTGAACATATCAGACGACACAGCGATTCTTCAAACAGCTCTTGTTTATTCACAGGCCAGAACAGAACTGAACTAAAGGCTTCAGCCAACTTGCTTATATAGAGCTCAACTACAAAGCAACAGTAACAACTTTCTGTAACTATCCAATCACTGAACGTCACTTTCAATTCCTTATTTGCATATGTGGACCTGAGTGAAAACTATCTACAGTATCCCCCTGCTGGTCCAGGGTGAGAACTTCAGTACATAACACCAAGAGCAACAAGGCAAATTGAAGTGTAAATGGCTTGCCTTTCAGCCATGCGTGGGAAGAGGGCATGATCAGAAAAATAAGGGAGACAGAGGCAGAGAGGAATGGAAATACTGAAGCGGCAATAATTACCCCACTTTGGGAAAACGATTCCTACATTGTAGGGTGTTAGACTAGATGACTCTTGTGGTCCCTTCCAGCTCCACAGTTCCATGATTCTAACTGGTCAGGAATACATACTTCTAGGCTGATTGCTGTAGAATAATGGCCATGCTACATAAATATATCCGTCTTATATAGTACATGCACCATAACCTATGCTTCTTGGTTTGGTGGTGATTCACATGGGAAATTTATTAATCTAAACCATTATTTAACCCAACACGAAAAGAAAACAACTCACAATTCAACTTCTGTAAATTTTGTTTCATTGCTCATTGTCATCTGAGACAGCTCTGCTAAGCTCACTGTTTGCCTTTGAATAAATTCAGTTTACTCCCGGCTGATTTACTTTAACATCCAGGTTTGGAGACATGAGATTACCTGAATAACATAAACACACATTCTGCATGGAGAGATTTCGCCAAACACAAATATGCCAAAGTCTCAAATAATGTTATGCCAAGCTCTATATTTGAAAACTATCAACATGGCTCCACTTCTCTCCTTAGTTCTTAGCCATTTGGGGGCCTGCATCTCCATAAATTATCATCATTGGGACTAGAAAACTACAGTGCCTGTCTCCATTCCCTAGTAGTCAACGAATTTCAAAAGTGGATTTTGAGGAAAATATACATGTCCTTAATATATTCATGACAAAAGCAGAACTGTATAATAAACCTATCAATGGTGACTTTTTAACAGAATAGCTCACAATGCACAGATTAAAAGGTATTTGTAATCATATATATATATAGAGAGAGAGAGAGAAAGATCATTATGCCAGGCCATATCCTGTAATTTTTTCATAAGGCGCTAATGAGTCCTTTTTCCATTTGCAATTTTTGCACTACCAACAAGCACTGTGGGGGTTCCACCTGCTACTATATTCTGACTAATTCTGCACGCATTTTTACCTAACAATACACATGCAAAAAAGAAAAGAGAATGATAATATTGATTTAGCCAAACAAATGCTTTACATGTTTTTGGCACTTTGGAAACCATTTTGTAAATTGCATTGCACTGAACAAGAATATATCCTGCTCCCCCCCCCCCCATATTCACAGCACAGATAAGACACCATTTGAAGAGATATGTGGATATCATTTTAGAGAACAGCCTTTTCCAACCTGTTACCCTACAGATGTTTTGGACCGCAACTCCCATCAACGCCGGATGACCAGATGTTGGGAGTTATAGTCCAAAAACATCTGGAGGGCACCAGGTTGGGAAAGGCTGTTTCAGAACCTCAGGACACAACACAGATCTCACAGTATGAACAAACCAAAAGTCAGTCAGATTTTAAGTGAAAACTGGTTATTCACCAGTAGATGAAGACTGAGGCAGATCAGTGAAGGTGAACAGGTGTAATAGTATTAATAACAATAATAATTTATTATTTATACCCCGCCCATCCGGCTGAGTTTCCCCAACCACTCTGGGCGGCTTCCAATCAAGTGTTAAAAACAATACAGCATTGAATATTAAAAACTTCCCTAAACAGGGCTGCCTTCAGATGTCTTTTAAAGAGAAGATAGCTGCTTATTTCCTTCACATCTGAAGGGAGGGCGTTCCACAGGGTGGGTGCCAATACCGAGAAGGCCCTCTGTCTGGTTCCCTGTAACCTCACTTCTCGCAATGAGGGAACTGCCAGAAGGCCCTCGGTGCTGGATCTCAGTGTACGGGCTGAACGATCGGAGTGGAGACGTTCCTTCAGGTATACAGGACCGAGGCCGTTTAGGGCTTTAAAGGTCAGCACCAACACTTTGAATTGTGCTCGGAAACATACTGGGAGCTGATGTAGGTCTTTCAGGACTGATGTTATGTGGTCCCAGCGGCCACTCCCAGTCACCAGTCTAGCTGCCTAGGTGTAACCCCCCCTCTCTCACAGACACAGGTGTTCTAACTAACAACACTCTGCCCCAATGCTTAGAGCTGGAGTTGCTAGAGTGGTGCCCATGGACCTAATGACACCCTAGAGGGCTTCCCCTGTTGCCTGTGAAGTCTTGTAGCACCCCCACTTCCCCCCTCATCATGAGGGTGGGTACCTTCCCCTCAGCCTTCAATATATACGGCACACTGGTGCAAAGTATTCCTCTGACAAATCATTCCCGTTGAAAGGCAAATCGTTGCTCATATCCTCTCATCATTTGGCTTCATATTCCGATGCAGGAGTTGAAGAAATCCCTGTGCAAATGACAGGCCATAAAAATGTTTCCCCCTCAGCTCCGAAGGAAGACAGCAGCTGTGAAAAGTGCCACTCAGCACTACTAATACAAAAAGGCATTATCGTCCCTATCTATGTGCCACCCAGGAGCATTGTCAATCTCAGGGGATGAAGAAGGCGAGCCACATTTTTAAACACACACACACACACACACACCACTTATCAGCAAAACAAGTAGGACAGAGGGTTAACATCTATCAGTCAATTTTATATCATCTTCAGGCAATGGATTGGAACTCGGGAGAGTTACCGCACGACACTGAGCAATTCTCTGGGCCCGATTCCTCCCCACCCCCACACCTGCCGCCATGTCCTTAAAAAAGAGAGTTGAAAGTGACTTTTCTTTTCTTTTCTTTTTTGTCATCCGATGTTTGACATCTGTGAGAGAAATGTACACTGACAAGGAGCAAATAATCAAAGCAAACAGCTTTTCCCACAAGTTATGTCATAGCAGCCTTTTGGGTTACATCAAGGGCAAGGGCACCAACACATTTTGTTATTATTTGGGGGTTTTGTTGGCACTGTGGGATAGAGAGAGAGGAGGAACGGATGCAGGTGCTCCCTAGCAAGAGCAAGGATAAACCACTGAGAAGTCTTTGGTTTGAGTAGTAGGCGGTGCATAAATTTTGTTATTCTTTAAACAGTTACAGATACCTGCCTTCCTCCAGATGTTGTTGGACTCCCATCATCCCCAGCCAACATGGCCAGTGCTCAGGGATGATAGGAAGGCAACATCTAGAAGGATTTTTTGGTGCTGACATCATCAGCTGGTGCCTGCATAGGCTTGTGATGTCATCACTTTTGCTGCATGGTCACTGATGGTGCAATATATCTCATGTGATAAATGGAAGGAGGAGGCAGCATCGGAGCAGAGAATGAGTGGATAAATCACTGAGGTGGTGGTAAGAAAGTTAATATATGTATGATATATGATTTTATTGGGGGGGGCAGGGAATCCATCCTAAAAGAAGTCTTTGATTTCTAGTTTCTATCTCAGAATTGAAAGTGCTGCATCTATGAAACAGTTCTATTCTAATCCCTTCACTTGAGTCACAGGGAACTTTGTTCACTGCTGCTTTTTCCTTATTTATTTCTATAATCTGAAACATAGCAGCCAATCTGCAGGTGTGAAGGGGGTATAAGTGTAGACCAGGCATAGGCAAACTCGGCCCTCCAGATGTTGTGAGACTACAACTCCCATCATCCCTGACCACCGGTCCTGTTAGCTAGGGAGAGTCTGGAGGGCCGTGTTTGCCTATGCCTGGTGTAGACAAATAGTGTTGCTTATGAAACACCCTGCATTAGGACATGATACTTTGATCTAAGTCAGGGTTTCCCAGACTTGGTTCTCCAGCTGTTGTTGGACTACAACTCCCACCACCCTTAGCTAGCAGGACCAGTCCTCAGGGATCATGGGAAATGTAGTCCAAAAACAGCTGGAGACCCAAGTTGGGAAATTCTGATCTAAGTGATAGTAGAACAGTGTTGTTGCTGTTGCTGTTGCTGCTGTTGTTGTTGTTGAAAAATGTTTTTATTAAAGCATTCTCATAGTTAAGAAGGGTACAGTGGTGCCTCAGGTTACATACACTTCAGGTTACATACACTTCAGGTTACAGACCCAGAAATAGTGCTTCAGGTTAAGAACTTTACTTCAGGATGAGAACAGAAATCATGCTCCGGCGGCACGGTGGCAGCAGGGGGCTCCATTAGCTAAAGTGGTGCTTCAGGTTAAGAACAGTTTCAGGTTAAGAACGGACCTCCGGACTGAATTAAGTACTTAACCTGAGGTACCACTGTATATACAACATCTCTGTTTTCAATTCATATATTCCTTTCTACAGGTCAGTTACATTCGGTTTCAGAAATACTGTAGAGTACTGTGTGCTTATGATAATGCAGTAAATAAACCTGGATTCAACATGGCAACATCACTACCAAAGTATTTATTGTAAAACATTTCTATCAGCAGCACCTGCCTTTTGTATTCAACAACTTGTGTGTGCGCCTGGAATAAATCTTTAATGTATTTTGAAATGGAACATGAGAGCAATTGAGCACTAAATGTCAATATAGCAAAAGGTTTCCACCTTGTGTGTTTGTGTATTTGACAAGGATCTACAGAGGACACCTTCCTCTCCAAGTCTGACTTATCTTTAATCTGCTGAATAGGCACAAATTTTCCTGTATAAGAGATAAGCGGAAAGGTACTCTGACAGTAAATCCTTGATTAGTAAAGGAACAACTGAAAATCTCTTGCTGACCAAGCTCTCTTCTGCTTGACGCAGTTCCTGCGCTTTGCTCTTATGCTGTTTCGTATATGAGGGACAGCAAACAGACCGCCTCCCAATTCCAAGAAAATGACAGGACGCCGTTTCAGTTTGGAGCCTGATTTAAAAGCCTCAGCGCCTAGGACTTGCCGATTGAAAGGTCAGCGGTTTGAATCCCTGCGGCGGGGTGCGCTCCCGCTGCTCGGTCCCAGCGCCTGCCAACCTAGCAGTTCGAAAGCACCTCCGGGTGCAAGTAGATAAATAGGGACCGCTTACTAGCGGGAAGGTAAACAGCATTTCCGTGTGCAGCTCTGGCTCGCCAGATGCAGCTTTGTCACGCTGGCCACGTGACCCGGAAGTGTCTCCGGACAGCGCTGGCCCCTGGCCTCTTAAGTGAGATGGGCGCACAACCCCAGAGTCTGTCAAGACTGGCCCGTACGGCCAGGGGTACCTTTACCTTTAGGAGCTGCAAAACACATCTTGCAAAAACCTGCTTCTCATGCTGCCTTGCAAACAAAACACACTGGGGGTGATGGGCCACCGTCAGATTAGCATGTGTACTTCAGCAGTTTGGGCACCTTATAAGCACTGTCTGTTGTATGTGTTGTTGTTTTTATATAAAAAAAACCCCACAATCCAACAGTGCTCCCATAAGTCACACATGTATGCATGGAATTCATTCTGTTTAAAAGATAAAGCAGAGAAGTGCCTTTTCATTAATAAATATGCAGCCCCCCCCCAATCTAAAAAAAGGCAAAGGACCCCTGACAGTTAAGTCCAGTTGCGAATGACTCGGGGGTTGCGGCGCTTATCTCGCTTTACAGACTGAGGGAGCCGGCGTTTGTCGGCTTCCGCAAACAGTTTTTCCAGGTCATGTGGCCAGCATGACTAAGCCGCTTCTGGCAAAACCAGAGCAGCACACGGAAACGCCATTTACCTTCCCGCCGGAGCGGTACCTATTTATCTACTTGCACTGGTGTGCTTTTGAACTGCTAGGTTGGCAGGAGCAGGGACTGAACGAGAGGAGCTCACCCCGTTGAGGGGATTCAAACCGCCAACCTTCCGACTGGCAAGCCTTAGGCTCAGTGGTTTAGACCACAGCGCCACCTGTGTCCCTTCCTACCAATCTACTTTTCCTTTTTATCTTTGCCATGCCAGCCCTATATGTGGAAGCTATGCAGCTCCTACCAATGGTGCTGAGCACAGTGGGTGCTCAGTGTGTGAGCTGCCAGTCTTCCACTAATGCCATGGTGCTCCTTCCACTTAACTGCACCTTTTTTTTTTTGTGCTGATATAGAATGACTACACTGGTCAACCCCTTTTCATTATTCAGACATTTCAGTGAGTCGATCTTTCTGACCTGTGTCCTGATTGATTGCCACGTGATGCTTTGCTTTTGTTATTTCATTATTATGCACTGTGTTTATAAAACTTCCATGCATTTGTCCTTTAAAAATACACACGTCTCCAGACTTCCCCTGCTAGAGCAATGAAGTCTCTTTTTTACTAGTATTCCAACACACATGGGGAAGATGGGGGATGCAACAGTTGGGAAAAAGATGCCTTTCCTCTCTGCCTGTCTGAAAATGTTTTTTGCCAAGTTTCATTTTTAAACAGGGAAGTACAAAGCTCGGACCAGCTCAACAGAACTACAAATCAGTGCCATTTAAGGTACAAAAATTCTGGAAAAAGGAACACGACAAGGCTGCCCCATTTCCCCTTTGCTATTTATTTCGGTTCTGGAGGTGCTCTTGAACATGATCAGAGGGGACCGGTTGGTGGAAGGAATCCAGGTCGGAGCGAAACAATACAAACTTAAAGCTTTTGCAGATGACCTAGTTTTGACCCTGCAGGAGCCAGAATCTAGTACGAAAAGAGTGTTACAATTGATTCAAGACTTTGGTCGGGTGGCGGGATTCAAATTAAACAAACAGAAAACTAAGGTGCTGGGAAAAAATTTGACAGATACAGAGTCAGAACGGTTTCAGAGAGAGACAGAACTAACTGTGGTTAAAAAAGTAAGGTACCTAGGGGTAAACATAACAGCAAAAAATCTGAGTCTTTTTAAGGATAACTATGAAAAATGTTGGTCTGAAATTAAAAGAGACTTAGACAGTTGGACAAAATTGAAACTTTCTTTGTTAGGCCGAATTGCTGCTATTAAGATGAATGTATTGCCAAAAATGTTGTTTTTGTTTCAAACACTACAGATTGTGGACAAGACGGAGTGCTTCCGGAAGTGGCAGAGAGACATCTCTAAGTTTGTCTGGCAGGGCAAAAAGCCCAGAATTAAGTTTAAGATATTAACTGATGTGAAAGAAAGAGGGGGCTTTGCCCTGCCAGACCTAAAGTTGTACTATGAGGCCGCAGCTTTCTGCTGGCTAAAAGACTGGCTACTTCTCGAGGACACTGACGTTCTGGATCTGGAAGGTTTTAACAATGCTTTTGGTTGGCATGCATACTTATGGTATGACAAGGTTAAGATCAATAAGGCCTTTAAGAACCATATTGTCAGAAAAGCAGTGTTTAATGTCTGGACAAAATATAAAGACTTATTGGAAAATAAAACTCCAAGGTGGCTTTCACCGCTGGAAGCTAAGGCCCGAAAAAGACCCAATATGGAGGCCAAATGGCCAAAATATTGGGAAATACTAGAAAAAGATGGAGACAATTGGAAATTGCAGAGTTTGGAGAAAATGAAGGATAAAGTGCGAGACTCGCTACACTACGCTCAGATTAAAGAAGTTTTTAAAAATGACAAAAAGCTAGGGTTCCAGGTGGAGAAATCGAAGTTGGAAACAGAACTGTTAGAGCCTAAGACTAAGGTACTTTCAAGAATGTATAACTTGCTGTTAAAATGGAATACACAAGATGAAATGGTTAAATCGGCTATGATAAAGTGGGCACAGGACATTGGGCACAACATTATGTTTGAGGACTGGGAAAGGTTGTGGACCATTGGGTTGAACCTCACTGCATGTAATGCTTTGAAGGAAAATGTAATGAAAATGATATATAGATGGTACATGACCCCAGTTAAACTTGCCAAAATATACCATTTGTCTGATAATAAATGTTGGAAATGTAAAGAAAATGAAGGAACATTCTTTCACCTCTGGTGGACTTGCCCTAGAGTGAAGGCTTTCTGGGAAATGATATATAATGAGCTGAAAAAGGTATTTAAGTATACCTTCACTAAGAAACCAGAGGCCTTCCTTTTGGGTATTGTCGGCCAGAAGGTGTTAAGGAAGGACCGAACATTTTTTATGTATGCAACAACAGCAGCAAGGATACTTATCGCTAAGCACTGGAAAACCCAAGATCTACCCACACTGGAAGAGTGGCAGATGCAGCTGATAGACTATATGGAACTAGCCGAGATGACCGGCAGAATCCGAGACCTGGGAGAAGAGAAGGTTGAAGAAGACTGGAAGAAATTTAAGATTTATTTTAAAAAGCATTGTAATTTGGTTGAATGTTAAGAAGGATGCTAGATCATAAATAATTGAGCACCACTAAACTAGATGGAATTAGGATGACAAGTGAGATTGAGGAAAAAACATAAACCTTTGGGAGGATTATTAGATTATATTTTAAATGAATGGGATATAAGAATGTAAACAAGATGATAAATTGCGGGTAAGAATTGACAATGATGCAAGTGGGAGCGGGAGACGTGAGGGAGTCCAATGAAGCTAAGAAAATATGTTATGATATATGTTTCATTGTTTTTTATTTCTGCATTTATGTTTAAAAATTTTAATTAAAAAAAAAATAAGGTACAAAAATTCTGGATTAAGGCAGAAGGATTTTGTTTATTGTCAATTTTCATCAACTAGACAAGGCAGCATGTAACAACAGTGCAACTGAACATCTCCATGCAAATGTTTATCTGGAAGGAGACTAGATCATGCCTTATCTGGAAGCTCAGTAAGGATAAGAATATGACTGAAATCCTAAGCACACACGAAAGCAAAGTTTTACTCAAGATTATAGAACTTGTTTCATAAGGAAAAGAGAGGGATAGAAAGAAAAAGAGAAAGAGAGAGGTCTTCATCCCTATGAAGTTTGTACAGTACTCAAATGCTTTGACAATGGGGAAGAGAACAAATTAAGGGGACGGGCCTTGAAAAGCAAATCCAAAGAAAAAGGAAACAGGTGCCCTTTCTAAGATAAGCCAAAAATGAAAGGATGTCTCATGTCTGACATGCCATTTCAGCACGAGTTGCTACCTTTGGAGAACCATTAAACATTTAGTCCAAATTTTCACTTTTCAAGCAAATGTTTCTCTTGAGCCAGTAACAAGGAGTGAGAGGAGGAGACTGAAATGGAAAGAAGAGCAATATGCCTTTTTATGCTGATAGATTCAGAGCTGCCTCTGAAGGGCACATTACTCTTTACATCAAAATGTGTCCTTAAGCCCTTCTACAACTTTGTTTACTTTTGAGCTTTATCCTCTTCCAGTTCACCTGCAATGCATCACTTCAAACCTCTGCAATCACCATCACCCATGGTGGGATTATACAATAATGCACTGAGAAACAGGAAAAGCAGGTGGAAAAGACTGTTGTTTGACTTTGGGATTTCTCCTATTTTCTTTTACCCACTTTTCTGATTTAAAAACCTACTTTCAAAGTTAGAAAGCTTGAAGGATCCCCATTCCAAATCAACTCTTAGTTTCATATAAGGCCAAATACTGGGTATGTTTCTGCTGCTCTTCCTGCCTCTTCTAGTTTATTCTAATGCCTTTGGATTTCTCCTCCACCCCTGTTCTGAAACGGAGCAATGCTTCATTGTCTCCGATGCTTTGCAGGTTGGGGAATGGGTTGCATCTTATCCCCTGCTCCAATTTTCTCCCATTGCCACAGCATCGCAGCCTCAGGCTTAGCACTTCCACATCCTTTCCTGCAGAGGAAACTCCATGCATCTCTGATGATCTGAGACCAAGCAGATCAAACTCCCACAGGCCTTAATGATATCCATGTCAATGAGTATGTTCTGCTTGAGTTCCCTGCCAACTACAATATGTGCAAGCCCTCTTCCCGCCCTCTGGAGAGGGTTTTAAACAGAGAAAAGAGAAATCCACCAAGGTCAAGTTGCCACATTGTCGTAGACAGCATTCTCTTAGGGATTCCCTCTGTGTTAAACAGAGGGAAGAAATGGGAGCAGCCAATGACAAAGAAGCATAGCCCAGTGGCTGTGTTTTGTTTTGTTTTTAAAAAAAGGAGATGTAGAGAGTCCTAATTCTATATTCAGAATGCACAAAGTATTTTTCTCTACAATTAACTTGGTGACCGCTTTTATTATGATTTCAATATTCAGGCTCCCATGTAGTCTTTTCAACCTGAAAATGGGGAAATGGAAGGGAGGAAGGTCTTGGGAATCGAAGACAAGAAGGTATTAAAGGGATGAGAACATAAGAACAGGAGCGTCTCTGGTTCAAAGTTAAAAACTGTCACCATCCTGTCTTCAGCAGAGATCATGGAGTCCATGGAGGAGAAGGAGGAGGAGGAGGACCATTCCTTTGAGGCGATAATAAGAAAAAAGGAAATATTTGCCAGAAGGGTTGTGGAGGATACTAATACTGAAACAAATGCAGAAAAGCAAATTCTTCTTGATAGTCTGGCTGGACATCTTGCAGTTCCCTTCTGCGGCCAGAGTTCTGTAGTAGCACGCAAAGTGAGCCTATTGCTTAAAACAGCCTTTCCTCAAGACCTGTGGGCAGAAGAGACTTGGATCCTGAATCTGAGCTGGAACCAAACTCATTGGAGTCACTGTTCCTCTGCTGGACTCATCACAACAAGCCACAGTACTTATTGTGGGCCCTATAGATTTCTTCTCAACTCCACTGATCTCACCAGTTCAACTGCCTGTTTCTTCCACATTTACCTGGCATTGCCTGCCTTCCTGCACATACTGGACCCTCACCTTGGCCTCCTTCTAGAGTGGCCATGTGTCCTAATTTACAGAGGGTGACCCTCTATTTCAGGGGTAGCCAAGCATGGGGTCCTCACTATTTTGTGGACTACAACTCCCATATCCCTAACCACTTCTCTATTTGAAGGGCTATCTTACCTAAGCCCAACTGAAAGATGGAAGAACAAAAGAAAGGAGAACAGGGGGCTTTGAAGCCGCTGATCAACAATCAGCACCCGGGCAGCAGAAGGTATACAGGTTACCTGGTCATAGGCTTCCCTGCTATGGTGAGATGCAATCTCCTTCATTGGAGGTTTTTAAGTAGACGATGGACAGCCATCTGTCAGGGACTTTGCATTCCTGCGTTGCAGAGGATTGGGTCCATTCTAACTCTACAATTCTATGACTCTACATTTCTATTTCCATTGACTCATAGTACATATTTCTCAATTTGCATCAATACATATACAAAAAGTTATGCAAACATGTGTCTACTTTTGTCCTCTTTTTTTTGGGGGGGGGGTTGACACATTTCCTCATTTTGGGTGACCTGCAAGTGCCCCCGCCCTCAACCTGTGACCCTCATTTCACCTGACAGATGCCCCTCCCAAGGAGTGGCTCTTTCCTCTTCCTCCAGCGCATGTCAATACCCACAAGCAACACTTGAATCATTGGCATCGCAGAGGCGCTGTGATTAGGGGAATTTCCTGTGACATACAGACAAATGCTGGTCCCAGTGAGGAAAATGGGTCATTGTTGAAAACTGTTGGCTCACAGCTGCATTGCAAATGACCACACCTAACCAGAATCAACCAGAATAGGCTCTGCTAGAATTTCAGTACTGTATATTTTCATCCTCCCTGAAACACTATGTCTTTGCCTGCTTAGGCACCAGTTGGACTGAATGAAGTTATGGGGATGTAAATGAGAGAATCTGGCGCAGTACCTACTGCTAGGAAGATAGACCACTTGTTGTTTTGGAACAATAGGCATCACTGTATAATTTCGAACACCTCATGTGGGTTTGTTTTTCCCCCTCAGTGAATTTCAATTTATTTGTTTTTCTTAGCAGACACTACAGTGCAGATCCAATGTGCAGGGGCTCCCACAAAGCCCATTTGCCTTTACAGTGTTAAGTGGAGCGAATAGGCTTATTAAGCAACTTGCCATGTACTTCACCGACATTTAAAGCCTTCTTTGTAGCAGATGAAGGGCCAACTTTCCTCCCTCACTCTGTGCTTTTGAGTGCTTGGCAGGCGTGCCACACAGTGGTTTGCCGGGAGTGCGCCATTCCATTGCTTCTCTTCTCGTATATGCTCACAGCGGAGCTTGGCACACACTATTTGAGAATAAAAAATGGGATGCCATGGCTCTTGCTGATCACCTTTAGGATTTGTAAATTTCTCGTACAAGGCGGAAACAGAGTTCCAGAGATGTGCGCCACTTGTTGTGACTGGCTCAGCCAAATGCAGCCGACCAGCCACGCATGGCATAGTACTATGTGCTCAGTAAGCTGCCTGTTTCTGCAGATTGACTGGTTATGCAGAAGCAGGAGGGCTTCCCAGCACCTCACATGTCAAAATGCACAACTGGTGGTGTGTGCTTCACTTGATGGCTCCTAAGCTTTGCAAGCCAGAAAGCTTTGGCTGATGCTCACGCACTCATGAGCCCCGGGGAAGAACAATGTATGGTCTTGTAGGGAACAACGGCTGCAAAACAGCAGCTGTACCCCATCAGCAGTGGACTTAAGTGGTGGACTTAATGGTACAAGGACGTCAGGAACAGTAAGTACAGTGGTGCCTCGCAAGACGAAAAGAATCCGTTCCGCGATTCTCTTCGTCTAGCGGTTTTTTCGTCTTGCGAAGCAAGCCCATTGACGGCTTAGCGGATTAGCGCTATTAGCAGCTTTGCTGCTTTTAGCGGCTTATCGGCTTAGCGGATAAGCAGATAAGCGGCTTAGCGGCTTAGAAAAAGGGGGGGAAGGGGAAAAAAAGTCGGAAAAACTCGCAAGACATTTTCGTCTTGTGAAGCAAGCCCATAGGAAATTTGTTTTGCGAAGCACCTCCAAAACGGAGAACCCTTTCGTCTAGTGGGTTTTTCGTCTTGCGAGGCATTCGTCTTGCGGGGCACCACTGTACCAACTGCAAGGGCCAGCCTACTGAAGTGGGACACCTTCCAATATGCATTGTTTAAGACAAAATTACACCAGGAAACAAGAGTTGGGATGGTGTAAAATTTGAAAGATGTGTCTTTATGGAATGGGGCCTTCCCCCCCCCCCTTCCTCTCCTCTTTAGCCCTACTCTGTCACCTGCATGTTTGGTAGACGTTGATGGAAATGTTTGTGTATTTCTATGATAAGCTGGGTTGATAGGGTTATTGATTAAATAAAGGGGACATTTTTGGACACTAAGCATATCCATAAAGTGGTAAAAGAAAATGTACATTATCATGTCCAACTGATGTTTATTTCCTTCTGCAGGGGGATGAAAAGAATGGAATAAAACAAACCTTTTTTAAAAAGCTTCTGTTAATTCAGCACTTTCAGACATGGCTGGTCATGGTCAGAAATCTGATGCTGACTAGATGAACACTTGGTTTGACCCAGCAAAGTATTCCTTCTCCTCCTTCTCCTTCTGGGATAGAAGATTTCTGGCTAATGCATGTTGTTGTTTTTTTAAAAAAAATATATTTATTGAGGTTTTAAACACATAAACACAAACCCACATACAAACATACACAAACAAACAAGTATAATTTCAATCCTTTCTTTCTTAAACCTTATTTCCCCGACCTCCTCACACCTCCCCCTTCTGTATTATAACTTCATTTTTGTCCATTCAGCAAATACTTATTTAAAATCTTGTATCTATTTAATCTGGAAAGAAAAACCACTTTTGAATTAATTTTAAACCTTATTCCTAAAGTCGACCCAAATCTCCCTTCCGCGATTTTCCCACCTTCCATAAAGGTTACACAGAATAAACATATGTATAAGATCTGAACAAATTATATTTAAACACCCTTTGGATTCCCAAGTCCCCCCCCCTCCCTTTCCCGGTTGTGGTCTCTAAAACCAATGTCAGTACAGCTATTCTAGCCTGTGTCCCAAACGCCTGAGGCATTTAGCTCTCTCTTAGTCTCTCTCTGCCGGTCTTCTTGACAGTCCTTTATTTTCAGCACCAACTCTCGAGGAAGCCTTATCACCATAGTATTCTTTTTTCTTGCCAGCAGGCCTCTGTATTTAGAAGTGGAGCTCAAATTCTCAGCCTTGATCTTCTGCAACCTTGTGGCTTCTCCTTCATTTCCAACAAGTCCTCATGTGGCTCTTGGGATTTTTCAAAGTTCGTTTCCTCAGCTGTAGCAGCCTCTATTTCACCTTCCAAAACTTCTGGCTTGGAAACAAAAACTTGTATCAATTCAGTTCCTGTTCCCATAAGATTGTTGACAGTATTGTTCAATGCTGTTGTCGTTGTTGCTAAGATACCACTTTGATCATGAAGCTTTCCCAGGAGATAAAAAGTCCTATTCAGTTCCTCCAGTATTTTCCCACTGAGTCCCCTCTATCCCAAAAGTCCCCTCTAGGGGGACCCTGTTTACTTAGTATCTTTCCACTTACTTCCAAAAGTCCAAATGTAGCTTATTTTCCTTTACTCCTGATAAATTGTATCCAATTTTAAAAAGGATCTAACCAGCAGAGTCACCAAAAACAACGTTTCCTTTTATTCCCAACTTTGACAGCTAGTTTGACAGCTGTCAAAGTCCGTATCTTTTCAACAGGCTCTCTCACAGATCACTCCCGGTTCCCGGGAGGGGGGGTTGTACTTTAATTTAAGTTAGCTCTTATCCTCCAGCAAATTCAATTGTACAGTCCAATCGCGAAAATATTAATTTTTCTTCCAAAGAAAAGAAAAGATGGTTCTCTCGACTTTAGTTCTCCGATCTTTGCTTTAAAATATCTACAAGATGGGGGGGCAGACTTCCTTTTTATCCCTCCCCCGTTCGTGCCGAATTTAAAATTTTTTGTCTTTTAAAGTCCGGTTTCCGTATTACTTACGGGTTGTTGCTTTTAGTCCGAATTTTTAAAGGAAAAAGTCAGCGCTCTCCGTCCATGGCATGCGGCTTTGCTCAGCAGGGAAAGCAGAAGACTCTCAGCACCGCGCCGCCCCCCGTCCCGCAGCCTTTAAAAAGGCTCCTTTGCGGGTCGGGGGGAGCGTTAATGGTGCCCGCCGAGTCACCACGTCCACAGGCATTCGCACCTGTGGTTTTTAAGGGTCCCCGCGTCGCCGGCACGGTAGAACCCGATCCCTACTGAGCCGATTCCCTCCGGAGCTCGGAGGGAATCCGCCATTTGACGTTGGCGCTAACCCGGAAGTCCTCCTTTCTGGCTAATGCATGTTTTGCCTCTGGTGCAAAGGCTCTTAATAATGTTTTTGAGAATATTTTTTAAACCAAATGTGTATTTCAACGGGGGGGGGGGAACTCTTATAAATCTTAAAGTGCCAAAACCAGATGCACAACATTAGTCCTAATAATAGAGATGTATAGTGATTTTATTCTGAAACGAAAGAAATTCGGTCACTGTCAGAGAAAGCTCCGAACAAGCTCTTATCATAGAATGAGCAGCGATGAAGGTGAAAGAGCCAAAAGGAGACAGCAGGCTCTTGATAATCTTCAGGTAATGGATTTTTGAGATTCTTTAGCACCAGGGCATTTGGTGCAATCCCATTCTCAGCAGCAGGGCCCACTGAGTTCAATGGGGCTTCCGCCGTTCCAGCTAAGTGAGTAAACAGAATTGCAGCCTTCAAGTGCAGTCCTCTGCATGCTTGCCTGGGAGTAAGTCACAATGAACTCAGTGGTGCTAAATTCTTAGAAGACATGTGACATAATGTGTTCCAACAGCATCAAAAACAAATCACGGTGGCTTTCTTTTTAAGGGACGGTACACACATTTTATTCATTAATTTATATTTAATCACCAGCAACATATTCTGCATAATCAGCTTACTTCATAGCCAAGTCCACTTTACCTGTAATCATTGGAATTTTATCAGAAATGAAATTACACAACAAATATATTGTTATAGATTTGGGGTGTTGGCCTTCTAAATCCTAGAAATTAATAAATGGTAGGATTTTGAATACAAGCTGCAGAGGAATTTTTGAGCTAGTCTATGCAAAACAGCCTGGCCAAGCTAGGGCCATTAAGAAACAATACAGCAGCAAGGAGAGCCATTGGCAATGCAACAGAACTGTCCTCCCCCCTTGTCCTGAGGTGTGAACTGGGAATTTCGAAGGTTGCCATGGTAACTGGGTGTGAGGTGATAGGAAAAGAGTTTTTAGCAGGGTGTCCTGGGAAGAGGGAGGGGGAAGAAAGACTGGGATCCATCTTGGGCAGGCTGGCTGAAGGCTGGCTGGCTGCACTGCTGTGAGTCCCTCTTGAAATGACCATGCTGTAAGATCCAATATGGATTACATAGTTCTAGATACGATTTCAGCCACTGAAATCTGTGGTCGGGTGGATCCTTATTGGAGGGACGTTCAAGAGAAGAAAGCAGCCAGGCTCATGTCACTGAATACATACTGGATGTACAAAGTGTTCCACTATGATATAATTGAAGTGAAGAGGGAATCTCTGCTTAAGTAATTAATCTATTCACACCGCAGTGGAATACTTTATGACAAATTCCCTACAGTACTTTGAACTAGATTGACACTCGCGCACTGTGAGTCACTCAGCGTTGGACTTGTTGAACTGTGCAATACTCGTAAGGAATAATGAACTTTCCACTTCTATATATAAATATTTTAAAACTAACACCTACTTGAGAGGGAATCTATATGGAACTCTATTTGGAACTTATTTTTTTAATCTAAACAAACAAAACTAACTTTGCAGTCAGCCACAATACAATCCTAACCTAAGGTTAGCAGACGGACAGTCCCTGGATTTACAAATCAGTCCCCATACAAAATCCACTGAAGTTGAAAAGTGTCCCCGGGTTCATAAAAAAAAATCTGGTAGCCTTATCCTAACCATATCTACTCAGAAGAAAGTTGGATTCAATGGGGGTGAGAGGTTAAGATCGCAAGACACAATCTTTAGCAGGATTTGTAGCATGTCTATTTTAAACATTGCCAGTAAGGCAACAGATAGTATATATCACCTTGAACTAGACACTGTGGACGATTCTTGGCTCCTTTTTTAAAAAAAACAGCAGCGCTGCATCTCATTTCCGCCATCTCCTCAGTAATATCTGGTCATTCAAAAACTGACATGGCTTCAGTGCTCTCCAATTTCCCCCCGGCGAATAGCAGCAAACAGAGTAATAGAGTGAGAGCATAATGTATAGTTCCAGCCTAAGACAAAGACAGATGTTTGCCCAAAGTGAGGCACATGTTTCATTATTACAGGAATATATTTTAATTCGATCACATTGCAGTTTCCCCAACTGGTTAAACACTGCAGAGTATAATAAATACTTGTCCTTTGTCTGCACTCATGGAGCAGCTTATAGCTATAGGATCTAGAATTCTGTGCAAAAAATGATCCTAAACTTGCAGTGACACAGAACTTAATGCAAGTACATAAAACTGCATACATTTTTTTTGTTTTGTTTAATTTTTCATTTCTAAGTTATTAGGATGCAGTCCCAACCACATCTACTCAGAAGTTAGTGCAGTAGAACTCAATGGGGCTTACTCCCGGGTATGTGGGGTTAGAAATCCAGTCTCAATTAGGTTACCAGATTGAAATACTGTACCAAAAACCAAGGGCACTTGTGGCACAGTGGTGTGTGGGCTGTGTGACATAATAGCTTTATATAGCACCACCTGGTGTTGGCAGTGCAGTAATGCAGGATAGCCAGAGGGCATCCTCTGTACTATATAACCAAGTGGGAAATTACTGCATAAACTGTGTACACGTTTGTTTCCTGCATGAAACATGGGAAGTATGAAAGACAAATGTGCACAGGTGTTTAAAGGCAGCTCTTGTAGTTATAGGACGAGGAGCTCTTTCTGGGGCCTCTTTACCTCCCTCTCCTATACAATAAATTTCCATTTTTGCTAGTAGTGGCTGATACACCTATTTTGTACCTTAAATACTGGTAAGAACCTGAAGCTGGGGCCAAGCCTGGTATCACATGTATGTATTCTTCAGCCACAGAATGGAACAAGGAAATGCAGCATCAGACCCTGCAACTGGCAGGCGAAGGGGGAAAGCTGCTATACAGCTAGAAAAGGGGGAAACAAACAAACAAACAAAGGGGCAGGGTTGCAGCTAAAATTATCAGTTTTGGAGCACCTTCCTTATGATGAAAACCTAAAGTGTCTTGTTGGACATTTTCCATATCTGCTATTGGGTTCCCGGAGCACAGATTCACACGAAGTGGCAACCAATCTTGCAGGATTCAACAGGATTTATGCATATGCAGAACAAAGGTACAGAGCGATAAGTACGCAATCTGCACATGCCAGTCAGGTGTGCCCACTTTTTATACATTTGCAGAATACAATACCACCTGATTTCTGGGAAATCGAAAGTTACAGCAACTTCCTATGTCCTTACATGGGCTTGCCCCCCCCTCCTGCAATGGCCCCACCAGCCTCACCACACCACGGCAATGTGCATTCCTGAGTCTGCTTATCTCTTTACAACCTTGAATAATGAACATTTGAGCCTGTTCCATCAATGCCAGCCTTCTTCTCCTGACGGACCTCTCCTTTCTCAGAAAGGCCGTGGGGGGGGGGGGGTTCTTATGGCCCTACAGTCTGAGGACAGCCATGTCCTCTTCCAGAATTCTCAACTGCATTCCTCTCCCCACATTTCCCCCTCCCAACTGTCAGCCATCATGCTGTGCCCTGCAGTGGCGTAGCGTGGGTTGTCAGCACCCGGGGCAAGTCAAGTAATTTGCGCCCCCTAACCCGTGGATTTGCGCCCCCTAACCCGTGGATTTGCGCCCCCTAACCCTAACCCCCAGATGTTGTGCCTGGTGCGGCCGGCCCCCCCTGCACCCCCCACACTACGCCACTGGTGCCCTGTGAGAATGCAATTTCTGCAAAATTTGTTGGTTCCCCCTGGCCTGCTGACTACATAAGGATTCACACTTGGAGAATGGGTTCACTATTTGCATATCAGATGGAATCAGAGACTCTCTGCTTCTGAATTACCAGCTACTGAGAAATAACTGCATCCTTTCTGCCCTACTTATGGGCTTTTTCGATGCACCTGCTGTAGGAAGCAGGAAACAAGACTAGATGGGTCTTTTGCTGAATCCAGGAGGGTTACAAGACTCTGAAATTGGCCACATTATATAAAAGCTACAAGCCTTGCCTTCTATTCTTGTCTTCTGCCTGCTGCATTTCAGGCCCCAGGACTGGAGAATGGCCCCCTTCTGGACTATTTATATACATTTACAACATTTAAAAATTTAGCTTCATTTGCAGACCGCCTTTCTATGGAAATAAATGAATGCAGGGATATTGAAGGGAGTGAAGAATTAAAGCAAAATAATCAAATTGCATCCAGAATTAACAACTCAATTATATGCAGTAGAAATAACCCAGTTCTAAATAGGCCCAATAGAAAGAGGCTTATGCATGACTGCCAGTGATCTTGAAAAATATCCCTCTCTCCTGGTTACACGATTCAATTTTTTTCTCAGATTATGATCCACGGGGGCAAGCATTTCAATATACTGAGTGTTTCAGCTGCTGCATCACTCCTATAGGTCAGGTAGTCAACCCTGAACAGAGAGAGCTTGCCACCAGCTCAGCTGCAGCAGTGTGGATGCTGCTGCTGTAGTGATGGATCTCTGTTTACCTTGATACCTCCTTTTATCAACAGCAATTACTAAACCCAGGGGTTACAAATGGCTTGCAATCTAAAAGCAAGTGCCGTCCTTGCTGTAAATGTATTTCGATACTTTCTTTGTACATAAAAGAGTCTTTGAGGAAATGCCAACTCAACCCTAACCGTCCCTAAAGCAAATAAATGACAGCAAAAAACGAATTTCCTGAACCTTACAAATACTTTCCCTTTTCATTTCCCTTCCTGTTAGCATATTATCCTCCACCCATTAAAATTCCAGCCACAAGAAAGAAAGAAAGAAAGAAAGAAAGAAAGAAAGAAAGAAAGAAGAGAACTCTAGGGTCTAGGTCAGTTTACAATACTCACATTTACACAGAATAATAATCCATTTTATTCCCGGTTCAATCGTAAGCACTGCTGTATAGCTCTATCTTTTTTATATATGTGATAGGGTATGCATTTTATGAACCATATGGATGATGTAGAAATAGCAACCAGGGAAAACTTAAGTTATATTTTCTCATAATACAAGAAGTAGGGGACTCACAAGTAAAACTGACAGGCAGCAGAACAAAGACAAATAAAAAGCACTTATCATCGTTCACCTGCAGAATGAATTGAACTGCAGTGCTATTATTATGAAAGCAGGCCCTGAGCAGTTGCTCAGTCCCTCTGATAAAGGATCCCCAAATCTCACTGTGCTGTTGCAGTCTGACAAAAGCCTAAGAAATGCATCACTGGCCCCGGTGGTGAAGAAATAGTGTTGTGTGTGGCTACCTCTGTTGAGGGTTTTTCTTTCCACTGAAGCAGTGCTTTTTTTTGGGGGGGGGGGTTACGCAGGGGTACGCATACCCCTAAACATTTTGTGAATCTAAGTTTGGCCTCAATGAGGGGCAGTATTTCAATATGAGTAGGGAAATGAGAGTACCCCTAAACATATTTTTAAGGGGGGGAAGCACTGCACTTAAGAGTTGAAAGCCAACTTAGGTGCTTTCAATGTTCTAGGCAGAAGAAGAGGGCAGTAGGATGGCTTGCAGCGAACATCAAAGGGTGTGAGAATGTACATAAAACCACTGACTTTGCACGCTCACATGAATGGATGAAGCATGGCGTTCACAGAAATGGACAGACTAAACAGGGAATGCCATATTTTGCTCAAGCAATGTTCATAAAGCTGCAAATCCGGTTACGGTTAGTCATTCCTATCACATCCCCTTTCACTAACAGAAATCCCATTGCTTTCAGATATAGGACCCAAACTGGGACAACACATATTGAATAATGCATACCCACTCCCTGGCTGGCAGCAGGTCTCAAGGACTGCAGACAAGGGTCTTTCTCAGCCGTACTTGAAGCTGCCAGGGACTGAACCAGGGTCCTTCTTCTCCTATCTTGGCCTCTGAAAATGCCACGGACATTCTTCTTATATAAAACTCTCAGCTTAAGTAATAAAATGTGTAGGGGGAAAAATATTTTATTAAACATAATCTGCTTTGCCTCTGACCTGTGGTCTCCACATACCTTGGGAAGACGCTATTAACAGAAAAAGAGAAATAAACAAGCCCAACTTCTACAGAGCAGCTGCAGCTATTTTTCCTAACGTGAGCAGATAAATGCCAGAACTGTATTTAAGAGGGAGCAGAGTAAAAGATCATCACTTGCATGAGTTGTTTCCCTATTATTTAGGATAATTATACTGATTGGCGATTCCCCTTAATATCACCTTTACTTTCCAAGCCCACAGAAAACCCTTAAGTGGGCTGCACACTAAGGAGGCTATAAGAATCTAATTTTAACAGGGTAATGTAGAGGCAAATTGCATTAAAAACAACAACAATGACCAAATGTTAACCTTGCTTCTTGTTAAAGCTCAGGGGAGATTATAAGTGACGTGAATGGATGTAAGTGCCTTTCATATCTCTGTAAAATGTTTCTAATTTCTCTCCCTCTCGTGCCCCAAAAACATTAAGCTCTCCCAAATCATTGCTTTTCGGGATGTTTAAGAACCGTCTCCCAGGCACATATAAGTTAGCTGCTATTTAATTATCCATAACCTAATTTAGTACCAGAATATTGGCCTTGTGTGCATCCTGGCAACATAAAGCACATCTTGATTTTTCTAGAATGGCAATGGGTGCTGCTTCACTGTGGAGCTGGTGTAATGTCAAGAGTGGCAGAAGTCTACAGAGCTATTCTAGTTTTACTGCACCAGAAAGTAATGCTCTTGATATGGAAAGTTTGGGGTAGTCTGGGCCAGCTGTGCTGGGTGCCGTATGATTTTTAATTGTATTTTTCTTTCTTCTTTTATTTTATTATATACTGCTGTATTCCATAGAATTCAAACTGTAATACAGTGGTACCTTGGGTTAAGACCTTAATTCGTTCTGGAGGTCCGTTCCTAACCTGAAACTGTTCTTAACCTGAGGTACCACTTTAGCTAATGGGACCTCCAACTGCCGCCACGCCACCGCTGCACGATTTTTGTTCTCATCCTGAAGCAAAGTTCTTAACCTGAAGCACTATTTCTGGGTTAGCAGAGTCTGTAACCTGAAGTGTCTGTAACCCAAGGTACCACTGTACAATAAAATACAATGTAGGAAATAAAAATGAACCATTAGAATACAATTAAAAATCAACATGAGCACCTCCCTTTGTTCTCCTGCCTCTTCCTTGTTAATTTTTATTTACTCTCTCTCTCTCTCTCTCTCTCTCACACACACACACACCTGATTACAACAAAACAAAATACAGTGGTGCCCCGCAAGATGAATGCCTCGCAAGACGAAAAACCCGCTAGATGAAAGGGTTTTCTGTTTTTCAAGGTGCTTCGCAAGACGAATTTCCCTATGGGCTTGCTTCGCAAGACGAAAACGTCTTGCGAGTTTTGTGAGTTTTTTCCCTCCCCCCCCCCCTTTTTCTAAGCCGCTAAGCTGCTAATAGCCGCTTAGCCGCTAAGCCGCTTATAGGGATGCTTCGCAAGACGAAAAAACCGCTAGACGAAGAGACTCGCGGAACGGATTATTTTCATCTTGCGAGACACCACTGTAATGCAAACTCGGGTGAAAGAAAAAGGAGAAAAAGGGTGGAGATTGGTGTATGTTCACATTGTGAAGAGATAAAAGACAAATGGATAAAGATAGTCCTGCTGTTAGTTAGCTCATAAATTTGTGGGATACATCACCCTCATATAACTGACATCCTTAACTCTAACTTATGTAAAACTCTAACTTATGTAATAAGGGGTTAAGACCACAGACTTAGTTAGGTCACATCCCTTCACATTGGGGGGAAGGATTACCAGACACTTTGTTCTCTCAGTTCCACCATGTGAACCCTACTTTGGCTCTGCACTCTTGGGACAACAGGGACGCCTGGCCCCTACCCCAAAATATAGCCCCCCCCAAAGGGTTCGACCCTTAGAACCCAGTGCCCCTGTGTCCAGCAAATTAGATTTTCTTGTTCAGATTTAAATGGAAACCTACCTAATTCACAGATCCAAAGCAAATATGCAAACCAAATCACATCCTTCGAAATTCACACACCCCTTTTGTGACACTGTTCTCCTACGAAAATAACATGTGCAAAAATGCTTGTATTAGTGAACTAATCACATTAAACATGCTGGTGGATTTTTCATGGGGGTTTTTTATTGGAAAAGACTGAAAACTGATGCAGAAATTTGGAGAAGTGAACTGGAAAAATTAGAAACGTAGAGAAACCAAATTTGACAGATTAGTGCATCCCTAGAGAATGGTAATAATATTAGCCTAGTTCACTGGATTAATGCTAAGTATTAGTACTCTCTCTCTCCCTCTCTCTCCCTCCCTGCACCATGCCACTTTTAAATGGATCTCCATAACCCTTGGGACAGAAAAAGAGGTTGGTCATTAGCTTCCCTGACCTCTCACAGGCCTGCTTAGTGCCAGTATTACAGTGTTACAGCAAAGGAGGCTTAAGTAGATATGATTGATATTTAAATGTTTATGATGGTCCGAGTAATGATCCCTTGTTTTGTTTGCTTTTGCAATGATGCCCTAAACTTGGCAGGATGTGGAGCTACCTGATGTTTCAGTGCTTTTGCCAAGAATCCATTACCACTGTCAGAAGCATGTTACTTGAAGCCAAATATAAAGAGATGGACATTAGTGTAGCGAACCTTGAACTCAGTGTGGAAGAAAACAGCTTGACCCTTTCTGTAAAATTCCTTAATCCCCTAAGGAATCCATTTCCATGACAATGAGTATAAAAGGGCTGGACAGGGGATGGGGGGTTCTAAACTTGATTTATTGGTGTTGGTGCTTTGAAATTTGGAATTCAGTTCTTGTTAGCAGTTGCTCTATGTTTGCTAACTAGCCCCTAGATGACTGTCATGGCTGTAATGACAGACCTTGCATTCTTTGGAGGTCTTCCAGGACCATGCTTCTTCTGAGAATATATGGTGCTGATCAGGTCTATGTACTAGAAATTGTCTAAGAAATTTGCTAAATGTCTAACTAACCAAGGTTGCAATCCTACACACAATTTCTCTTTGGAGTCAAGGGAGTTCTCCTCTGAGTAGACATGTCATACTAACTTAAACTTCAGTAACTATAGAGACAGGATCCAAATAGCTGCTTAGGTTCTCACAAGTGGCCTTGTTTTAGCACAGTGAATTGTTTTATATACCCTCCTCTCCCACACCATTTCACAAGTAGTTTGTCTAAAGTCCTCAGGCTCACAGAGCTACCTTTGTGATTTTAGCTAGACGATTTTAGGCCCCTGGATTTAATGGGTTTTTTTGGGGGGGAGGGCAGGGAGCACTGAGATGTCCATGTGTATTATTTCATTTGTGAAGCAAGTTAAAAAAAAAATTCTCTTCTCTCTGCCACACCACCATTTTGTGCTTTGCACTGCCTTCAACGTTCCATGATGCAGCAAAAATTATGCAAAGAAACAGTCTGCCAATGCTTTGCTTTTTTAAAAAAGAATACCCTGAGCACATACAGTTTCATAGATTAAACTGACTTCAGGGGTAAAATGAGAGGTGCTTCTGTTGACCTGAAAAAGGAAAGAATTACAGACACACACTTGTTTGTTTGTTTGTTTGTATGTATGTATGTATGTAAAAACAATAAAATGAGCATCTAGGGTGTAGTGGTTAAGAGCGGTGGACTCATAATCTGGTGAACCGGGTTCGCGTCTCTGCTCCTCCACATGCAGCTGCTGGGTGACCTTGGGCTAGTCACACTTCTTTGAAGTCTCTCAGCTGCACTCACCTCACAGAGTGTTTGTTGTGGGGGAGGAAGGGAAAGGAGATTGTTAGCAGCTTTGAGACTCCTTCGGGTAATGATAAAGCGGGTTATCAAATCCAAACTCCTCCTCCTCCTCCTCCTCCTCCTCCTCCTCCTCCTCCTCTTCTTCTTCTTCTTCTGTAACTGCAAATATGTAACCACATCGGGCACCACATGACTAAGCATTGTTGAAACCCCAGTCTCTGGCAAGCAAAACTGCTTGGCTGATCGAATGATCTTAATAGAGTGATACTGAAATCCAATAACACCCTTTTCAAAATAAGAAGTTCGCACCCTAGTGTGCCCATGCCATACCAGGTGCCAATGCGGGAACTGTTTTCCACTGCTCCTATCAGCTGCTGCTCCCTGGGTGGTCATTCCGGGGTTCCTGTGCTGTAGAGCTCTGAGCTTCATCTCACGGTCCAGCCTTAGCTGCACCACTGTTTTTAATTCTAGCCCACAACGGCAGTTCTGTGTAACATTTAAGCTGCTTAAATCTCCCTAGATTCCATGGGTTTCATAACCGTGAGCAGGATCGCAACCTTCATGATTCAAGTGCTGCCTGTCCCATATGGATTGAGGATTTATCTTTCAAAAGCTTCCAAGTTAACAAGGCAGGCTTCTTAGTGACACTCTAGAGCAGGGGTCAGCAAAAAGGAAAAGTCTTGTTTGGTATTGCTGGTCCAAGACTAATGTCCTTTTACTCTTGACTACTATTTGCTAGGGACACGGGTGGCGCTGTGGGTAAAACCTCAGCACCTAGGACTTGCCGAGTGCATGGTCGGCGGTTCGAATCCCTGCGGCGGGGTGAGCTCCCATCGTTCGGTCCCAGCTCCTGCCCACCTAGCAGTTCGAAAGCACCCTTAAGTCAAGTAGATAAATAGGTACCGTGTTACAGCGGGAAGGTAAACGGTGTTTCCGTGTGCTGCGCTGGTGCCGGTTCGCCAGAGCAGCTTCGTCACGCTGGCCACGTGACCCGGAATTGTCTCCAGACAGCGCTAGCCCCCGGCCTCTAGAGTGAGATGAGCGCACAAACCTAGAGTCTGTCAAGACTGGCCCGTACGGGCAGGGGTACCTTTACCTTTGCCTTTACTATTTGCTGGGGGGATCTGCATGGATACAGGTCAGACCTCTTTGGCTTTTGTTGCCAGAAGAGCTTATGTATAAATCCATCTAAGATAAGCATCTCGCAGGAGCCAATCAAGACCCAGATGGTGTTTATTCTTATACTTCCTTGGTTAATACATGGAACTGTGTTTAAGGTTTATTCTCTTTATATTAGAAAGAACACTAATGCTACCATTTCACGCTAAACATTCAGATCATCTGCCACCTGAAACATTTTATTCTCTTCATATGATTTATTTGGGACAGAAGTTACTATAATATGAATGATCTGGTAAAGGGACCTGGCAGAATATCATTGTTGATCGTGATTTTTCACCAAAGAGAAACATAACATATTCTTGGGTGCAAGTGCTCTTCAGAGTTAGAAAACTGGTATTAGCAAGGGGACGAAAATGCAACATGTAGATTAGAATACAATGGAAGCTGATGGGGCATTTTAACAGCTTTGAACCAGGAAATTCCCAATTCAAAATTTGCCTGTTATAAAGTCACTAAGTAGCTACAGGCAACCTGCTACCTCAAAGTCCTCCCCACCCCATCAGAATCTTAGCTTCTCATCAGAAACCTGGAAATAACAATGCTAATCTATTCTGCATAACTATTGTAAAGATTAGTAAATGTATGTGAAATGCTTTGAACTCTCTGAAGTGCTAGGTACTATTATTCCACCATAATACAGATATAGGATATAACAATAGATAGAATACCCTTTTGTGAAAAGAGGCCAAAGTAGATAAGATGGCATGTGATAATGCTGAAACTATTTCAGCTGGAGAGCAAATATGCAAGCTTTTAAGTTTCATGGACATAGCTAAATGTGAGCCTACACAGAAGCAAGCAGATGTAGAACAAGGACACATAGTCCCCTTCAGACTGTACGCAATTATTGATTTCTTTGCCAAATGTTATGCTAACACCAAAAACCCAGCTCAAGCTTGTCTGCTGGATAGGAATAAATGTGAAATGGAAGGAATCTCTACAGCAAATTGCAGAGGGTCCCTCTACCTCAGGCATCCCCAAACTCGGCCCTCCAGCTGTTCTGGGACTACAGTTCCCATCATACCTGACCACTGGTCCTGTTAGCTAGGGATGATGGGAGTTGTAGTCCCAAAACATCTGGAGGGCCGAGTTTGGGGGTGCTTGCTCTACCTGCACAAGCCTCTCATAGACTCCACTTTGGTATTAACAAGGCAGCCAAGGTTTGTGTGCAAGAGAAAACTCATAACATTTGGCCTGACAACCACAACTTTCATTATAAAAGAAAAAGAAAGAAAGTATATCCAGGGTTTCACAAACTTGTTTCTCCAGCTGCTTTTGGACTACAGTTCCCAAATGATCCCTGAACACTGGTGCTGCTAGGTAAGGGCAATGGGAGTCGTAGTCCAACAACAGCTGGAGACCTAAGTTTGGGAAACCCCCTGATGTAGCCATTCAGATAGCAAAAGTGTGTGAAGACTAGTGAAATCAGGAGAGCCCTAAGAAGGCTTGGTGGGGTCTTTAGGAAAATATATGTAATATATAGGGTTGTATCCAAAGGGTTGATGTTTAGTTGTTTAGTTGTGTCCGACTCTTTGTGACCCCATGGACCAGAGCACACCAGGCACTCCTGTCTTCCACTGCCTCCCGCAGTTTGGTCAGACTCATGTTTGTAGCTTCGAGAACACTGTCCAACCATCTCGTTCCTCTGTTGTCCCATTCTCCTTGTGCCCTCCATCTTTCCCAACATCAGAGTCTTTTCCAGGGAGTCTTCTCTTCCCATGAGGTGGCTAAAGTATTGGAGCCTCAGCTTCACGATCTGTCCTTCCAGTGAGCACTCAGGGCTGATTTCCTTCAGAATGGATAGGTTTGATCTTCTTGCAGTCCATGAATCACTGCCTTGTTGTGGCGAAGGGGCTTGAATAACTCAGAGAAGCTATGAGCTATGCTGTGCAGGGCCACCCAAGACAGACAGGTCATAGTGGAGAGTTTTGACTAAACGTGATCCACCTGGAGCAGGAACCGGCAAGCCACTCCAGTATCCCTGCCAAGAAAACTCCATGGACAAAAACAAAAACAACAGGCGTATCCAAAGTAGCAGTAAGTATCTCACCACTTGACTTCTGCTTGTACAACAGACCTTCCTCCACCTCACTATTTCTGTTGTGGGTTTCTCCCTAACCCTTTGGAGCAGATTTGGAGATGGTCTAGGGGAGGGGTTGTTAACCTGGTCGCTACCGCCCACTAGCGGGTGTTTCAGGATTCTGGGTGGGCGGTAGGGGGTTCCAAGGCACAAGCTGAATCCTCCTTCCATTGAGCACTGGTGGGCGGTAAGGAAATTTTACCATCAAGAAAGATGCATTAGTGGGTGTTAGGTATAAAAAGGTTGACTACCCTGGTCTAAGGTGTGTGCAGGGGGTGGAGAGGGGAAGTCCCACTACACAGGTGGAAGTCATCCCACTCGTGAAATTATTCAACTGGATAATAAATCACAGAGGGAAGACTTCACTGCAAAACAAATTAGGCAAATTTACTTGTGCATGTCACAGAATTCAGCTTCTTTTGATTTACAGTTTTGATTGTTATGTTCCTCTCCCCAGCTAAATATACATGCAACCCTAGGCAAAGGTAGTTTGCAAATTGCACCTGTAGATCTTTAGTACAGATGGGCTACTTTTGAATCAGGCAGCGCAATGCTACTCCCAAGAGAATCAATTTTAGGCTTCCAAAAGAAGTGATCCTCTAACTTCCTTCCCTTAACAACCTGCCAATTATTTGTATTTATTATCACTGCAGTGCCCTTACAAAATACAAAAACAGAATAAAATAAAATCCTGTGGCACTCAACATGGGACAGTAAGGAAAACACATATTCTCCTGCACCAGGACCTAATTACCAAGGGACAGTTTGCTTTCCTCCCTTCAGCTGATAAATTATAGTCACATCCCTGGAATCACAAATAGTCTAAAAGAATTGCTTGCCTTCGAGCTCAATTTTAAAACTGATTGTGTCCCCAGAGAGCGTTTAATCTTAAAAACAATTACAATTAAATAAAATGGAAGAGAAAAGTAACATGTCATGTGCTCCGGGATTATTTTCTTTCTCTCCGTAGTAATCTTTGTCCTTTGTGGTTTTTCTTTTTTTATATGCCATTGTACCTTCACATTTGATTGCAATAATTATGGTAAAACCCTATTGCTTTCAATGTACGGTGAAATCTGCCCCTCTAGACCCATTAGGTGGAACTACTTTGTTAGCTGCGATATTTTCCACAGCTGTTTAAAGCGTTATTGCTGTGTTTCTCCCCAGAAAACAAGAGGTACAAAAAAGAATGGGTATGGTGATGTTTTTGTTTAACAATTTTCTTTTGGAAAGAGCATGGAAGTATATTATTATTATTATTATTAATCTGAGAATATGTTAAAATAGAAATGCTGGCCAAATACTGATGGTAGACTCTCTTATTATTTGACTGTGGTCAAATGTCGAATATTCTGAGAATGACACTGTGTAGATGGCAGATAACTTTTATCATTATGGTAGGAGAATAAGAAGCCATTGGTCTATCTTGCTCAGTATTCCAGGGTTTCCCAAACTTGGGTCTCCAGCTGTTTTTGGACTACAATTCCCATCACCCCTGACCACTGGGATGATGGGAGTTGTAGTCCAAAGACAGCCGGAGACCGAAGTTCAGGGAACCCTGGTCTACATTGACTGGCAGTGACCTACCAAGGTGCCAGGCAGGAATATCTCCCAGCCCTACCTGCAGATGGTGAAGAATGAACTTGAGACCATCTGCATGCAAAGCAGATGCTCTACCACTAAGCTACTATCCTCCGAAACAAACTCAAGTTTTCCTGAAAGGTTTTGTAAGGCAACAGATTAACAATTTTTGAAAAGTTGTTCTTTTAACCAACCCTTTGTAATAGTCAGAACAGTTATCAGTAGGAGAAAAATAATAACATAGCAAAGGAAAGCACCCTTAGCTAAACCTAGACAAGACTGTTTCCTAACCTAGCCAGTGCTTATACATTTGCAGCTCCGACTCAGCTCCTGAGCCCATTTGTGGTCTTCTCTTTCTTCTACAGAGCTGCAAGTGTGCTGTGAAATACTTTACTCTTCTTTATGAGAGCCAGTGTGGTATAGTGGTTTAGAGTGGTGGACTCGTAATCTGGGGAACTGGGGTCGCGTCCCTGCTCCTCCACATGCAGCTGCTGGGTGACCTTGGGCTAGTCACACTTCTTTGAAGTCTCTCAGCCCCACTCACCTCACAGAGTGTTTGTTGTGGGGGAGGAAGGGAAAAGAGAATGTTAGCCACATTGAGACTCCTTTGGGTAGTGATAAAGCGGGATATCAAATCCAAACTCTTCTTCTTCTTCTCTTCTTTATTCCTCAACCAAGTCTTCTCTATTCACCCATAAGATTCTCTGCTCCCCTCCTTTGGCCAAGCAGGGTGCGATTTCCATTTCTCCAAATCTGTCAAGCTTCTCACCCCCCCCCCCTTAAATCTTTAAGATCCATTTCCGCATAACTACCCCATGTTCCTTGGTTGAACTTTCCATCCCTCTGTAAAAGTTTAAACCTCCTGGTCCAAACAACTACTAAAGCAGAAAGCAACATTTTTTCCTTAAGAATACAGAACTCAAAAAGTGGCTGAACAGTTCACATTGCTTCACCTATTCTGAGGGCTGCATTGGACAGGGATGGGTGCAAGAGTAGGCAGGGGCAATGACAACTCCTCCCCTCTCCATCCCTGCTCTGGCATATTCATCCTTCCTTGTCACCATCTTTGCATTTATTTCTCTCCCTTTCCCAGTCTTTTTATTCCTCCCCTACTTTTCTGTATAGGGTGGTGCTGTGGGTTAAACCACAGAGCCTAGAACTTGCCAATCTGAAGGTCGGCGGTTCGAATCCCCGCAATGGGGTGAGCTCCCGTTTCTCGGTCCCTGCTCCTGCCAACCCAGCAGTTCGAAAGCACGTCAAAGTGCAAGTAGATTAATAGGTACCGCTCCGGTGCGAAGGTAAACAGTGTTTCCGTGCACTGCTCTGGTTCACCAGAAGTGGCTTAGTCATGCTGGCCACATGACCCAGAAGCTGCATGCCGGCTCCCTCAGCCAGTAAAGCGAGATGAGCGCCGCAACCCCAGAGTCGTCCACAACTGGACCTGTCAGGGGTCCCTTTACCTTTACTTTTCTGTATTCGTCCCCTTTTCCCTCCTCGGCTGCCTCCCTTGCATGGCCCCACCTGTCAGTGCTGCAATTAAGTTTTGGGAAAATGTTCCCTGGAACTTTTTTCTAAGCCTAATTACCATACGGACAGGTTTTTTGGGGGGTGGGGGTGAATCAATGCACAGGGAAGGATTAATCATTTTCAGAAAGATCACATTGCATAGTGCCTCCTCGCCACCTGCCCCTCCAAAATCTGCCCCCACATAGCACTTAAGCTTAGCAAAAGAGATCCCATTTACATCTCTTCTGCTAATTGTGTTACACAGGAGGGTCAAGGAAGGGAAGACACAGGGCCCACTACCAAAGAGGGTGTATCCTGTCTACAGGGCAGCAAGTCCTGATCCCTGCATTAAACCCTACAGTGGCACCTCAGGTTACAAGCGCTCTGGGTTACAGACTCTGTTAAGCCGGAAGTAGTACCTCAGGTCTAAGAACTTTACCTCAGGATGAGAACAGAAATCGTGTGGCGGCAGCGGGAGGCCCCATTAGCTAAAGTGGTACCTCAGGTTAAGAATGGACCTCCGGAAAGAAAATTATGTGGTTTTGGCAGAAATGACATAAAGGATTAAGTAAAAATGAATTGGTGAAAGAGAGAACGTAAAATTATAGTATATTAAGATAAATTATTAAGATGAAAACAAGGTTGGAAGGATTTGCTGAAATAATAATTTGAATTAGAATACAAAAATGGGAGGTGTGAGGAGGTCAAGGAAATAAGTAAAGGAAAGAAAGCTATGTAAAGGTTCGCTTTGTTCTTTTTTAATTGATTGTATTTTTTCTGGGTTTTTTATTTTTCTTTTTTCTCTTTTTTCTTTTTGTAACCTTTAAAATTTGAATAAATATTATTTTTTTAAAAAAGAATTAAGTTCTTAACCAGAGGTACCACTGTAGTTTAATGATGAGATGAGCAAGTCGAGGCAAGCCTTCCCTCTCTGCTGATACCAGGAGTTCAGAAGTTTTAGTTGCATTTTTGCTTATCCACTGCAGCTTGCTGTGTCACACAAACTGACAAATGGTGGCTAATGTTAGCTACGGTCTGTTTGAAACAAGCCAACTTGAAACCGTTTTGACATTTCTAAATACAGTTGTACGGAATAGCCTGATCTTTTTTGGCGGGGGTGGGGTGGGGAGGAAAGAGTCCATCTGTAGAGAAGGGAGGCAGGAGAATATGCTATCACAGAGAGCAGAACTACTGTAGCAGCTGGGAAAAGGTGTGGTATTTTCTACAAAAAAATTACTTGTGGATTGGAAGGTGGCATCTGTAGGAAGCAGAACATTCTTGCCACCTCTGCAGTCATTGCCTTTCACCACAGATAAATATTTCAAGTGATATGAGAGAATAAATTTTGGTGATGGCTGCTGGCTTTATGCAGTGTGTAACGCACCCTTCCTATGAACATTTCTGGACAGCATTTGAGAGATTATCCCTTTATTCTCAAAACAAATCTATGATGTAGGGGGCTGGACTAGATGACCCCCGTGGTCCCTTCCAACTCTACAATTCTATGATTCTATGTAGGCTAGGTGACACCAAGTGACTTGCAGAAAGCTTTATTGTTCAGTGGGAAACACTAAGGAAGCCAATAGGAATCCTATGAAAATCATGTCCTTGCAGGATTAAAAGTCTAGCTCATACAGTCTTAAAAGCTCTTGACAGGTAATTGAGATAGGAAATAAAGCTGATTCATAGCCAGCATTAAGATTTCATAGCACAAAAGGATTAAAATTAGAACCTGCCTTTAAGCTAACCAAGGATTTAATTTGTCTTCTCTCCTATTTCTTTGAAAAATTAAGAGCTCTGGAAATTATAGATACTTCAGCAATTTGTTCAATTAAGTGCAGTTAGCATGCATTAAAAACCCCTTTTCTCTACACTGTTTATAAAACTGACAGAAAGCAATCTTAAGTAACAGATATTTCAGCAATAATAAAAAAATGCATTATGGGCATGACTATTTTTGTGTGCATACAGCTGTTGCTTGGAAAATAACAGCATTTCTAACAAATTGAGCATGATGTAGCTATCATGCACAAGGTTCTTAACTAGCAAATTCCTAATTTGGAAGAGTTATTTAAGATTGCAGGGGAAAGCAGAATTGAATTGTGCGATTTTGGAGTCAGCATAATTTTGCATGCATAAAATTCACAAAATGTGTTTAATTAGAATGCAAGCTTCACTGCACTCAGTGGGACTTACTCCCAAGTAAGCATGCATAAGGGTAAAAACTGGCTTCATTTCGGACAGTGGGGCTTCCTTCCCATACTAAGAATCCAAATGCTAATATGCTAAGAATAATTAACATCAGAGCCATAGGCGTACCACTTCAGATTTGAAGGTGGACCGTGCTGCAATTGCATTTTGTGTTTGTACAGAAAGTTCACTATAAGTCTGGTCTGAAATAAGATGAGAAGATAACAAGGAAAATAGTGGACTACAATAATTTGGCGGCGGCACCTGACTGTGTAAAAGGTGAGTGAACCACAAATGATGATTCCAGTGAAGGGTTGGTGTGAAAGCAACTCAGCACCTATTTATTTCCATTTTTAGTTTTAGATTTATTTTTAGACACCACCTCCACTGAATAATTATAAAGTTTTCTTTTAGTACAGCTGAGAATATGGAAATATGGTGCGGGGGGGGGGAGACAGTAATGTTGCCAGTGATGTTGTGCAAAGTGGTCAAAAGAGATGAAACAGGGATTTGGGTATATAAATTAATTACCCTTTTGCTAATTATCCCAATTTAGAAGGAAACAGAATGCTATTTTCTGTAGCTGGACTTCTAAGTATTCATGGGATAACTCATGTAAAAAGTATGTGATGAGCTGCTTTGAAGTAGGCTAGGATATAGGAAAGTCTCTTTTTTTTTTAATTAGGTCTGCCTCCTCATGCAACTATTTATTGCTTGTGGTCTGACTCTGAGTGTTCATTTTGCTTTTTTATTGTATAAAAAGAAGATAAAACACTGTGTATGGTATCCAAAATAGCTATTGTGGATGTAGCCAGGTGGATGTTAGGATTTTTGCCTTTGAACAGCAGACATCCCCCACAGCACAAACTGTTTTTGAAAGTTCTTCCAGCATCAAAAGAGGATGCTATTGAAGGTTGCTAACTTTTCAACTGCCCTTTGTTCTTGTAGTAATTAGCAGGTGGTTATTCTCTATGCCTTGGAAAGCTTCACCCGCTAATTCCCACATATCTAGCTTCTGTTAAAGGACATGACATTGTTTTTTGTACATCAGCCCTGCCATTTGGCAATCATAATGCCATGGGTCATGGAGGAGGTTGTTGTCTGAGAAATGTTGTTCCTCCAAGGACATGGAGCTCTGCTCATGTGGTTCTTAGGACCCAGTAATCCCTGTGACTACAGTATTCACTATGAGCAATAATCGGATCTACAGTGGTACCTTGGGTTACAGACACTTCAGGTTACAGACGCTTCAGGTTACAGACTCCGCTAACCCAGAAATAGTACCTCGGGTTAAGAACTTTGCTTCAGGATGTTAACAGAAATTGCGTGGTGGTGGCATGGCGGCAGCAGGAGGCCCCATTAGCTAAAGTGGTACCTCAGGTTAAGAACAGTTTCCAGTTTAGAACGGACCTCCAGAATGAATTAAATTCTTAACCTGAAGTACCACTGTATTGCCATATTCTGAAGAGCAAAAAAAGAGGACACATTTGGATGACTCTCATTTTACGTACCCATGAAAAAGAGGACATGTCCTGGAAAAAGAGGACATATGGTAACCCTAACAGCCTGCATTATCCCCCCCCCCTTTAAAACCATCTCTGCTAGTTTACAGGAGGCCTCACTCAAGGTCATCCTCCACTGGCACTGGATGCCAGCCCAGCTGGCAAAAATGAATCCTTCCTTTTCCCCTTCATGTTGGAAGGATTGTGGAAAACTTGGTTCATTTATTCACATTTAATAGGAATGTCCCCATGTTAAAAAACCTCTTAGAATAAAGTATTCTCCATTATACCCATAATTACAATCCAACCTCTTTCTCTAAATCCTGCCCTGGTCCTACTATCTTTGGACCTAGACTTGGGCTCCATCCTGCACCACAGAGAACTAGTAGGCTAACTAGTAGAATTGTTACTCAGCACAGCATGATTAGGGATAGCTCAGCAGTTGAAGAACCAGACTGAAGTACTCCTGAAGACATGTGGAAATATTATCTGGGATGCAGGAATTTCTGAGCATCTCAACCAGACACAAAAGGCCATTAAAGGCGTAATGCGAAGAGTCACTTTCCAAGAAACATGAACCCCTTTCTTTAACTATGTTAATGACCCAAATCAAGACTTTGTTATACCAACTGCTCCATCTTCTCAGTGGAGAGGTTATGTTAAGTAATAGGTTTGAACACTAAATGTGTGAACTTATGTCTAAAGACAGAACAAATGTACTAGATGTACTGCTGGATAAATGTTTAATGGTTCTCGTGTTTGTTTAAAAACCAATAAATATTACTTTTAAAAAAATAAATAAATCCAAAATGCATATCAGACAGATACGTATCACTTTTACCAATATGGCTAGATACATTTCTTAGAGGAGTTCTGCACACTCTGGAGTCTTAATGCTTCCCCTTATACTCTGTAATGAAGAAGTATGAACAATGAGAATTAGAGGAGTACCAATTACCGCTTATCTTTATATTCCCTGTTGTTGTCTGCGGAAACTAAACAAACACAGCCTCCTCTCCTGAATAATAGTTAGCCAGGAGCCAAGGTTTTGCTGCAGCTCACATCCCCACTGCAATTCATGCACTACTGCGACCTCCTTGCATTGCTCTTTGCCAGCATAAATGATGCTTCTGGACAGATCATGACTGGTGTTCCTACCAAAGGAGACCATCTGGAAATGCAATCAGAACCCACAACCTCAGGGGATTACTGAAGCCAGCAGAGCATGAAAGGAAGGCCTTGTGCCAACCACGTTTTGGCTGAGTCGTGACCTTGGCTCTGTGCAGCAATTACTTTGACCTTTTAATATAACTGTGTCAAGTACAGTCGGATTCGTGGGCGCCGGTTCAATCAGCCGTCGCCGGGGAAGCACAGGCAATGCGTGCCAGCGGGTGCCTTTCCACCTTACGGCATCAGAGCACTGCAGAACAAAAAAACTCCCACAGACTTAACAATCACTGGTTAGCATGTTAATTAAGCAAAAGCCACCATTAAATTGGCTTTGACTTGAGCAACAAAAGAAACAGCCTTGCGAGATCACGACCCACCTAAAAGCTTGGCCTCTGTTAAAAGAAAGGCGGATTGTTTGGGTGAAGTATTTGAGAAAGGGGGTGGGAGTGGGCAGAGGCTGCTTTCTCAACATCTGGGTATACCTCCAGATGTGAGATTTATTTATTTTTTAAGGTTAATAGAAGATGTTGCCTGTTCTGGTGTTCTAGTATTGAATTGTTGGTTCATTCATTTCTGAACCTTATTTTTTTTTTTTTGGCTGGGGTGAAGGGTGGGGAAGGGAGGAATACTTCCAATTAAAAATTAAACAAAAAATAATAATACAAGAAATGCTGGTATGATGATTCCTGGCTTGACTATTTTACTGATGCCATCGTGTACTGTATTGCAGTATCTCTCTCTCTCTCTCTCTCTCTCTCTCTCTCTCTCTCTCTCTCTTTTAAAGCAATCAAGCACCATGATGTTGCACAAACTTCATTTACTGATCAAACGACAAAGGCCTAGTCTGCAAGACTGAGAGTTTGTTGACATTGCAAATAAAGCATTATATTCTTGGATAAGTGACTTAGAAAGCTTTCAATCCTCTGCATGTCTGCTCAGAAGCAAGTTCCTCATTTCAATGGGGCTTATTCCCAGGTAAGGACTGCAGCCTAATTCTCTTATATTGGCTGAACCTTGTCTTAGCTCTAGTGCATAAATGTGCAGATTCCTGGAGAGGAGTTTGCAGTCACTATGCTCCTCCCCAGTACTTTTTTTTTGCTGCTGTGCCACACCAAGCTAAACCAAAGTTTGGCTTCATGCACAGCATGGGGAACTAGATCTGACCAGTGGACCAGATCCTTATTCTCTCCTTCCACTTGCAGGCCAAATCTGACAAGCGTGTTGCCATGCTGTCAATCACATGGTGTCAGATGACAGGACACTTTGAAGTGGAATGCAGCACTTGCAAAAAAGCTCGTGGGCAATGGATTGAAGCACCACCAATAAGCTGAATGCGAAGTGCTGAGCCGGCCTCCCCTTGCAAGGGGAACTCACTGAAGAACTCAGTGACACAGCCAATCCCAATTCTAGTCTTTGCGGTCTTCATGAATTGCTACAGTGTAATTCAAAAATTGTTGCGTTGATTTTATCATGTTCCTGAAATGTTAGCCTTCCCATGAGTCTTTGACCTGGGAGAACATTCCTCCACACTCTACAGCAGAATCCAAAAGTGGCACAATCCTGGGAGACACCTGAACTGTATGGTTTTCTGAACGTGTTTAATATATACATTTATAATAAATGGTCTTATTTGGGTCTGAGAAACAAACACATTTTATGACTGCTTTCTGCTTTTATGACAGTTCCACTACCCTGACAAACACCTTTGTAAGTAACAAGAGCTGTCTAGACAAATCACATGCTTGTTCATGCTCTTATCTTCCACGTATCTCTGCTTATAGTTATTACAGAATGATTCCTATGCTGGCATTATCTTAACCACATAATTATCCAGCACTCACAACTAATAAAACACAAAGCTTTCAATTCATTATTGCAGACTATCTGGGGGTTTGCCAATTTCCTTCAGCTATCTCATACTGCTTAAAAATAACCAGCCAGAATAACCTTGTGTAGAACAGTTCACATTTGCAGTAGGGTCTGGCCCACACATGAGGCAAGGTGAGGCGACTGCCTCAGGCAGCAGCATCCACAGGGGTGGAAGATGCCAATGTAGATCTTTATTCCCTTCCCCTGCTGTTCCTGATGTAGATCTTCACTCACCTCTTCTTCCCTTGCCATTCCGTGGTTCGTCCCAGAAGCCAAAATGTATTGGGTCGGCCTGGTTTCCAGTAGACTTCCAGTAGACTGGGAAGACTAGAATTTGATACAAAGTCTTTGGGCAGTATGAGATAATTTGACCCAGTTCAGACTCAACATATATTGGTTTATTACAGTAAGAATTATCCTTCTATCCAATTGCTCCTTCCTCATGGCATCCCTCCCCACCTCACCCACACAATTGAGCAACTGAGAATTTCCTCCCCACACCTCACCCACACAATTGAGCAACTGAGAATTTCCTGGGCTATGTCATCATTATTTCGAAGAGGGTTGACAACACCATTTATCGAGAACCAGGTGACTACATTTTCACAATCAGAATGCACACAATGCCAGTCTAATATAAAAATCAAACTTGCAATTAATTTTTTAAAGTGACTGTTCCCAGGATATGCATATATTTAGAGGCACACAGATCTTCACTAAAATTAGTCTGCTAACAGTTTTCGGTGACTTCACTTTTGGGATGTGTGTGTGTTCAAATTAAATGTGAGGAATGGGTGTGCTATTATGCTGTCATGTTTTAAAATATTTACAAGTATTCTCATAAGAATAACTGCCAGGTAAAAGTTTGAATTTGTTTGGATATGACATTTCAACTTCACTAAATGCATGGGTTTTTTTATTTAACCCCCTCCCCGGTTAAATGTTTCAGATTTTGTTTGTTTGTTTGTTTGTTTCAGGAGGAAAAATGACCATCTGGTGAAGTTCCACTCCATGGGGGCCTTAGGATGCATGTCCATACCTAGATTAAACTCTTTGTGCATGAAATCCAAATGTATGCCGTGGAATGACCCATCCTGCCTCAATTTGCTTGTCCTTTCTTGGGAGGTTTGCAACATAGACTTAATGATTTATTTGAGCTTGAAACATAGATTTCTGTTATTGTTGAGCTCTTTATCATGAGTTCCTGTTTATTAAGTAGATGCTGCAATTGTCCCTTCATGACTGATCTTCACCAAAGCAAGCAATTTGTACATAAATCTCTTGTAAAGAGAGAATTACTTTAATCTGGTCTAAAGGAACCAAATGCAGATGGTTCGTCTGGGGGAAAAACAGACAGAAGCTGTGCAAGCATGATCTGGTAGCTTACAAATAGTATTAGTGCACATTACATAAGCTAAACAATAATTAAATACAAAAACCAAAGAAACTGGACAGTGTGGATAAATAACAATGATTCTTTTAATCTGGTACAAGATGATATCCACCCGGATAGATATCTCAGACTCACAGTTTAAGATTGGTGTGCCAGCTAGTGTATTCCTAGGCACATTTCTGTCTCCAGCCTCTCAGTTCTTGCCATTCGAATGTTGTTGTTTAGTCGTTTAGTCGTGTCTGGCTCTTCGTGACCCCATGGACCAGAGCACGCCAGGCACTCCTGTCTTCCACTGCCTCCCGCAGTTTGGTCAAACTCATGCTGGTAGCTTCGAGAACACTATCCAACCATCTCGTCCTCTGTTGTCCCCTTCTCCTTGTGCCCTCCATCTTTCCCAACATCAGGGTCTTTTCCAGGGAGTCTTCTCTTCTCATGAGATGGCCAAAGTATTGGAGCCTCAGCTCCATGATCTGTCCTTCCAGTGAGCACTCAGGGCTGATTTCCTTCAGAATGGATAGGTTTGATCTTCTTGCAGTCCATGGGACTCTCAAGAGTCTTCTCCAGCACCATAATTCAAAAGCATCAATTCTTCGGCGATCAGCCTTCTTTATGGTCCAGCTCTCACATCCATACATCACTACTGGGAAAACCATAGCTTTAACTATACGGACCTTTGTTGGCAAGGTGATGTATAGCAGAAGCTAAAGACTGGAAGTTAAGTTATAGAGTATGATACATATTGTGTATCAAGGTAAATAGATAGTAAATGCATATTGTTGAAGACTAAGGAAGGCCGGCAATAATAATAATGATGATGATGATGATGATGTATTATTTCTACCTTGCCCATCTGGCTGGGCTTCCCCAGCCACTCTGGGCAGCTTTCAACAGAACATTAAAAACAGAATAAAACTTCAAACATTAAAAACATCCCTAAACAGGGCTGCCTTCAGATGTCTTCTAAAAGTTGTATAGTTGTTTATTTACTTGACATCTGATGGGAGGGTGTTCCACAAGGTGGGCGCCACTGCCAAGAAGGCCCTCTGCCTGGTTCCCTGTAGCCTCACTTCTCGCAGGGAGGGAATCGCCAGAAGACCCTCGGCACTGGACCTCAGTGTCCGGGCTGAATGATGGGGGTGGAGACACTCCTTCAGGTATACTGGGCCAAGGCCATTTAAGGCTTTAAAGGTCAGACCAACATTTTGAATTGTGCTCGGAAATGTACTGGGAGCCAATGTAGGTCTTTCAGGACCAGTGTTATGTGGTCTCGGCGGTACTGTCAAATTCAATGGATGTTCTGCAGAAAGAGTATTTCTACTCAGCTCTCATCAAGACAGCTGTTCACAGATCTCCAATATCCCATCTGGTTTGCCGCTTATTCATATGAAAACTGCTGTTATCCTCCCTAATATGCTAGGGTGGGACTGAAGATAATAATAAAAAAAGATAAATATCTCCTTAATGAATCGGATCACAATGCAATGTTCAATTATGGGGGGGTGGAATGTTTTAGGATTTTTTGTATGTTCCCGGCATGGTGGAGATATGCCACTACTGGGGATACTATGCCAAAGGTACACAACTAAGGCAACTTTAACCTGGCATATCTGCACTGCCGGTATAATTTCATCTACCGAATGGCTGAAAATAGGCAGACCTGGAAGACATCAAAATCTTAAAGCTTCCTTAGAACTCACTCCTGGCTATTGTGGCATTATACTGATAAATGAGGTGGCCTACAATGCATCAAGTTCAATGCAGAAACATCTTCTCCCACACCACTTTAACAGAGCCAATCACAGCACTACAACACTAAATGACTAACAGGGGCCCCACAATTCAGATGATAGGGCAAGTGGCATGGGGATTAACCTCCTTTCCCTCCATGGCTCAACTGATGGTTTTTAAAGGCTATATTCCTACCGTAGCCAATTGAAGATTTCTTTCAATACTAGTTGAAGACACACATATTTACCCTAGCCTAGCATCTGACAGTAAGGTTTTATTTATACTGTTCTTTTCCCGCTTCGGACAGTTATTTTTCTTTCGTAAGTGCAATGGTCTTTATTGGTTTTGATAATGGTCTATTCTAACATTCTAACCTGCCCTGGGACCTTATGGTGAAGGCAGAATAGGAAATCTTATAAATAACGGTGCGGAGCTGGTTTTAGGGTAGTGCGACTGCTTCAGCTGCACAGGGCGCTACACTGCAGAGGGCGCCACAACCATATTGTAGAATAGAGTGCAAGAAGAAGAAGAGGAGGAGGAGTTTGGATTTGATATCCCGCTTTATCACTACCCTAAGGAGTCTCAAAGCGGCTAACAATCTCCTTTCCCTTCCTCTCCCACAACAAACACTCTGTGAGGTGAGTGAAGCTGAGAGACTTCAGAGAAGTGTCACTAGCCCAAGGTCACCCAGCAGCTGCATGTGGAGTAGCAGGGAAGCGAACCCGGTTCACCAGATTACAAGCCTGCCGCTCTTAACCACTACACCACACAGGTAGGGGGCATTGAATTTTAGTGTTGCACAGGGTGCTGCTGAAGAGCCCAAAGTCCACCACTGAATGGTGCTGGTGGGAGGCTCTTTTGGGGGTGGAGGGGCTACTGAGGGAAGCATTACCCTTTCCCTCTACAGCTGGGGACCCCTCCACAACCACCCCTTAGTGCTCACCAGTTGCAATTAGGCTTGTAAGAAACATTATATTGGCTTTAGTGGGAGGCTTTCTAAAAAGCCCTACTGTTGTGGAGTTGGTGAGCTTCCTGGAGATTGCAACCAGAGATGGAAGGTAATTTCTTGCCTTCAGGAAGATCACAGCCCTGCCAAAAAAAAAAAAAATGGTTTGGAAAATGTGAAAACTCCATTTTCAAGACTAATTGCTGCTTAGGGGTACATGTGTGGGATGACCACACTTGCAGGTGTTTGTTTGTGTGTGTGTGTAGTTATGGGCCATGCACGGTTTGCAGTGTATGTCTGTTGCTCAGGTGAGGCATCTTCCTGAAGTCTTCCTCAAGGCACCACAGGAATCCTGAAACAGGAAGCATTTTGATAGTGCAGCCAAACCAATGTGGCAGTAACTCTTTCTGCCTCACATTTCCTAGTGCAACATCTGACAAAAAAGGCCAAGCACATTTCAGCTGCGTTTCTTTCTTTCCTTGAGTACATTGACATTCCACACCTGACTCACTCATCAAATTGACAACACAGAGTACCATTCTCACATAGGCAGTTTTTCACTGAAGAATTCTCACAACATTCAATTGAAAGAAACAGTTGTGCTGTTTTGTATTTCTGGCTCATGCTTCCTAATTCTCCCTTGGCATTAATGGGCTTTCCTCCACCTCTAGAATCTCCACATTAAAGGGTCATGCTCTCTTGAAACTTCCAGTTATATTCTGGAGATCAATATACCTTGCTCTTTGAATGTGCTTGGACTGGGGGGAAATGACCTATTGTAATAATGATCAAACTAACATATTATGAAAAAGCACAAGTTAATCAACCAACAAACTGACTTTTCCTCAATGCTTCTGGAATAAAAGGTTTAATGATAATTTACAACCACATTGCTTTTAATTTATTGTAATTTAAGTGGGTGGTCTTTATGTATTACAGATGAGCTATAAAATTTAAAAATAAAAATAAAAAGTTATTATATGTTTTTAAAATCTGTATTTTTAGACAACACATGTATTCAAATATGTATTTAAATACAAACATTGATATGATTTTTTAAAAATAAATGTGCAGTGGAATTAGGAGTAACAGGAACGACAGGTACCAAGAAATGCTTCATCTCTCAATACAGCACTATGGGTTGAATCCAAAGAAAAAGTGGAACTCAGTTCACGCAACGGAGTTCAAGCAACAGAGGTTTCCTAGCTTCTCATTCCCACTCCTGCCCCTTTCAGCCTTCCTCAAAGGAGGGTCCATGGGGACTGCATTGAGTGTGGACTTTGGCAGTGCTGCTTTGCACAATCAGAAGCATCATTCTTCTTGCACAGGACCACTCTGAATCCATACCACAATCTTCTGCTCTAACAGAGCATGTTGCTTAGAACCCCAGATAGATAGATACATAGGTAGGTAGGTAGATAGATAGATAGGGGTTTGTCTATTGTGCTTAGTCCAATTAACATAATCAGAACAGATAGATTACATTTTATTTTTTTGAGTTGGTGAATGATTCACTGATTGTATTGTGACCTGAACTGAGTTTAATTGGACATCTTTAAACTTTCTAATGGCAGGGGAAATGAAGAAAGATTCATCCGGAATAGTTTCCTGACAAAATGGCTGCTCAACTTCATTGCAGGTTAAATCAAAAGACACATACAACAATAATGATTACATTTACAATTGCATTGGAAGGACTAAAATAATCTTTTGTCTAAAATTGGCAGAACACAATAGTGATAAGAAAATTTGATATATCAGATAAGTAAGCTGAAGATTAAAAGAGAAAACGGCAAAATAAATTGAATGATCTGGAAAAGAAGCATTATCATTATTTGTAAAATGTAAGCAGGAGAAACAACATGATAATGCAAGGTTTCCCTGAGGGATTATATGGGGAGCAGCTTCTGCAACTAAAAGTCAGAAGGCAGAGTGATTTCAGTGCTAAGATTGACATCCACCCAACAGACATCATTATCAAACTATTTAATAATGTTTCATATAAGTTGATAAACCACAATTGCCTAATTTTATGACTGGTAAATTTGGATGTCATTGGATAATAACATCTGATAATATCAAATGTATCACCTAGAACTTTAAGAATGTGGAAATTGTTAAATGAGGCCATCCCTATTTCATCAATAAAATATTGTTATTTCCATGAAGTAGACAATAACTTAAATTATTGTTTTGTAAGTCATTTTTCAGTGGTTACTTATTCTTGCAGCGTGATTAATCTTTCCAAAAAATTTTTTTAATGGAGTACGTGTTCTCTGGGTCTTTGTATCTATGCCTGTATGGATATTCAGATCTGAATATTATTCAGATCTGAATGTTATAAAATAAGATGTTACGATTAAGCTCTAGTGGTCCTTTTTATATTTGAAAATAATAACGAGTTCTGATAAGGTTGGGGTTTTTTTGAAAGCCTCAAACATATTCTGAATTCAAGCTACTTCTATCACAAGTTTCCCACTGATAGTGAGAGAATGGGTATCACACGGGTGGGCACTGGGGAGAAACGGAGAAACACAGTACCCATTTTGCCTTGCCTTTGCCTTGCAAAAGCAGCCGTAGTTCTCAGCCAGGCAACAGTACTAGGAAGGACTGAGGCACAGTGGGAAGGCACATGCCTTGCATGCAAAAAGGTCTCAAATTAAATGTCTAGCATTTTCAGTCAAGGGTGAGAAAGAACCGACCTGAAACCCAGGAGAGCCACTGTCCATCGATGTAGACAATCGCTGACTAAGTGGACCTATGACCTGACTGAAGCTGAAGGCAACTTTCAGTATTCATAGCTGTACCTGCTACTCCCTTGCCAGTGTCCCCACAGACCCTCGTATCACTACTAATGCAGGTGACTCTGAGTTCTTGTTTAAAGCTGAGATAGCTTGGCGGACCTGTTGTTTCCAAGCAAGCAAACAGACTGGGACCAGTGTGGCCAAGGAACTGCTCTTCTACGCCCTTTATCCTAGTTTCAAGAGAGGACAGGCAGTGGGTGTTGGAAGTGGGATAGACAAAGGTGGTCCAAACCAAAGCCCAAGACGTCCCAGCAATGTCCTTGGTTGTTTAATTGCAAAATTAGTGCATCATTATAAAAATAAAAAATCTAGTGCCTCATTTACTGCAGAAGTGTTGCAATGGCAGAGTTCTGCAACATCCCTAATTTCAGATTCCACCGTGAAGATGGTTAATAATTTTTCTAACTTACTAAATATAAGAAAATAAACATTCGTTTGCACATCGCTCTTGATAGATATCTCTTTCAAGCAAGCGCGCACACACACATGCCCTGTCACTGCAGCAAAACCAACTTCTTTTTTTAATTCCCTGTTTACAGCAGGCACATTCCTCCCTTCTGTATTGAGAACTTTTTATCTCCAGGGACCTGCCTCTTGCTTGCTTGTTCCTTCCAGCATCTGGCAAGCTTTGGGAATACACACAATTCAGCAAAAATAGATTGGCTTCAACCTACCAAAATCCTTCAGAAGCCAGGAAATGGAATCTTTTACATTGCAGTTTTCCTTTCTCTTGCTATAAGCTACTGTGGTAATTTTCCTGATGTCTGTGTCAAGGCTGATTTGTCACCTTGTCACCAGGGTTACATTAGAAACTTAATAGACTCTCACACAAACATTTAGGGGAAGGGGGGAAAACCTTCTGAATGGCAGCATTTTACAATATATACATTCTTCAGCTTTGGTTTATAGAGTCACAAGCACTTCCTAGTTTGATGTCAAGATGCAAGTTTAAATCATAGCCATGCAACTAGCTAGCCTGAGACAATTTCCTATTAGAGAATGTCACTAATTGTAATTTCCCACTTCTGATCTGAACATTTGATCACCATCTATTAGCATGCCGGCCTTGTGTCTAGCTAAAAATACGAAGCTGACGAACGGAACTGAATGATTGGTTGTTCAGCTCAAGTAACGCTAGTTTATCTAGCCCTAACTGGCAACAGTTCTCTATGATTTAAGGTCATGTTTCTTGAGATCCTTTGTGCTTAACTGAAGATGTCGGGAACTGAACCAAAGATATTGCCTATGCAAACAACAACAACAACAAATTATTACTTATACCCCACCCATCTGGCTGGGTTTCCCCAGCCACTCTGGGCGGCTCCCAACAGAATATTAAAAACATGATAAAACATCAGACATTAAAAATCTTCCCTAAACAGGGCTGCCTTCAGATGACTTCTAAAAGTCAGTTGTTTTTTCCTTGACATCTGATGGGACAGGTCTTTTTCCTTGACATCCACGGGGCGGGTGCCACTACCAGGAAGGCCCTCGGCCTGGTTACCTGTAACCTCACTTCTCGCAGTGAGGGAACTGCCAGAAGGATCATGGTGCTGGACCTCAGTGTCCAGGCTGAATGATGGGGGTGGAGACGCTCCTTCAGGTATACTGGACTGAGGCCATTTATAATGTGATCTTCTACATGATAATAGAACCTGCTAAACCACAGAGGTGTTATTTTGGCCATGTGATGAAAGAGTTCCTTAGGAACAATTATAACTTTTAATCTGGTTTAGAGAAAAATTAGGTTAATCTGTAGTGCCGTTGTAAACATATAATTATCAGAAATGTGAAATGCGTCTCAGCAAAGACATCATGGGCAAACATTGCATAATCCTAATTAGGAACCGACTGGTATAAAACTGTTTCCCTTTCTCTGTTTTTAGATCCTTGAGGTTAAAATCGCAATAATTCTACATGGAGAACTGTGCCAAAAAATCAGCTCTGTTTCTAAATTATTGGCATTCATTTGTATAACCTCTGACCATGCCATAATCTCATCCATTCCAATCTTATCCTGCCATTGCTGTGTCGACATGGAAATTACTCACCAGCTCTAAAAAAGAAAGCAACTCCAAATTAATGAAGCATGTCAGGCTAGTTCTTAAAATATTTTCATTTTATTATTTAAGCTTTGAGTAAAATGGACTTGAGCACTTGAAGCGAAGAAAAGGTTGCACAGTTTCCAACATACAATTCTATGAACCTATTCGTCTATAAGTTTAGGGGGTTTTGTGTGTGAAAATGCATGAACAAGGAATTATATGACAGTCATGTCTCAATGACAGGTTGCTGAGTTGACATGGGGAATGAAAATGAGAATATACCATTATTAAGACAGCATTAGGTCTTTATATCTAGTAAGGGATATGGAGGGAGTTTAGAATTTTAGACTTGCAAATTCTTTCTAATTTCCTTGTAGTTTTCTGAACCATATACTACTACTGCATGTTCCCCGGAGACAATATCTTCCCTAGCTTTCAACCTTAATAAATTGCTTTGACATTGAACACTCAACAATTATGAAAAACTGAAACCTATGAAGAGGCAAATGCAAGTGTTTTATGCAAGTGTATCTTTGCTATAAAAGCAAATGCTATTTGGTCCCGCTTTTTTGTTGGCCAAGTATTCCTACTTTTATTTACAAAATAAACTCAAAGGGTCTTTCAGAAATACACAAAATGCAGTTTTTTTGGGTGGGTTTTTTTTTTTTTTTTTAAAAAGTCAAATCACAACAAAACAAAGAAATTTAATCCACATTAAAAGCTTGGAAAAATAAAAAAAGTTCTTACTAGCCCACCTGAAGCTTAAAAGAGAATTATGCTAAACAAACTTCTCTAGGGAGGGAGTTCCACAACTTGTATGCTGGGACAGATAAAGGGCCTGTCTCACATCCTGATCAATCAGATTCCTAAAAGTGATGGGAGGCCTCACATGTTAAATGCATGTACAGAAACTGGAGTCCCACACACTTCCAAAGGGTTCCACAGCAGAAAACGGAAATCATTACTCATGACAAATCCAGGGGTAATGAAGGCTTCTGTATGGTAAACTGCACGACAGTTTTGGAGATTTTCTGCTGATTACATGCTAGCACTAAGCATAATTTGCAGCTAAAAAAACCCCACTTAGAATCATAGAATGTAGAATTGGAAGGTATCCAGAGGGTTGCAGGAATCTCAACACTTTGATTACAATACAACCGGATTCTGTGCACTGTACAGTTTATGCAAACTTGGCTCCTCTTATTCTACAAATTTTATTTTATTTTATTTTATTTTATTTTATTTTATTTTATTTTATTTTATTTTATTTTATTTTATTTTATTTTATTTTATTTTATTTCTTCTCTGTGAATCGTTTTTTGTTGAGCTTCTGCTTAGTCCTTGGGGAACAGGAAGCAATTGTACAGGAAACTGAAGTTCAGCCCAGTGGTGACGCAAGCCAATCGGGCACCTGGGGCGGCGTGTGTGCCCTTCACCCAGGGGCAGGGCCAGCAAGCTGAGGCAGGATGCTCCAAGGCCTCCAAGGAGTCTGCCTGCCTCCTCCCACTCAGCTGCCCTACAACTGAGGGGGAGGCAGCGGGCGGGCTGTTTGGGGCAGCGCAGAGCCTGCGGGCACACTGCAGGCCCCTTGGTGAGTGCCGCCTGGCATTTTGACACCCCCCTCAGTGGTGACACCTGGGGCGGCACGCCCCCACCGCACCCCCCCTCCTCCACCCCTGGTTCAGCCCCATTCACCACAAGAGGTCTTATTCAGCATCTTTAATAATAATAATAATAATTTATTATTTATCTCCCGCCCATCTGGCTGGGTTTCCCCAGCCACTCTGGGCGGTTTCCAACAGAATACTAAAATACAATTAAACATTAAAACAGGGCTGCCTTCAGATGTCTTCTAAAAGTCTGGTAGTTGTTTTTCTCTTTGACATCTGGTGGGAGGGCATTCCACAGGGCAGGTGCCACTACCGAGAAGGCCCTCTGCCTGGTTCCCTGTAACTTGGCTTCTCACAGCAAGGGAACCACCAGAAGGCCCTCAGCACTGGACCTCAGTGTCCAGGCAGAACGAGTCACGGTCAAGCGTATATTGGCAACACGTTCAAAAATAACAAAAAGAAAAGCTGATATTTCCAGGCAGCTGAATTACGCAGTGCCACGTTCTACAGCTATTCTGTTGTAGTGAAAACAGTGAAGAATACTATAGCACTTGAAAGAAAAACCTATGAATCCAACAGAAATAAGATAATAAAAGTTCAAACTGCACAATCCTATGCATATTTATTTGGGAATAAAGCTGATGGAATACAATGGGCTTGTTTCTTAGTAAACATGCTTAGGATTGCACTGTAAACCATAAATACGGACAGAAGGCAGATGGGATTATCAAACCAGAGTATTTTCCAGTGTATGTCTCGTGCTTAAGCTGCAATCCCTTACCTACTTTATCCACTTTAGACAAACACGCCATTTGCGTGCTGAGATTTCTAAGAGTTTCATAAAGCAGAGAGATGTGGTTTCCTTTTCATTAAATGGACAGGAACCTTGGTCTACCTGCCACAGTCTCTAAGAGCCACATTAAGTCGAGAAACTGAACAAAAATTGGCATCCTTCAAAAATGTTTCATATAAAGAAATGGACAGTGTTTGAATGGAATAGGCAACTCATTCTAATGTCTACAATACACATACGGAGGGCAAGTCGAGACGGTTGCTGGTTTTGGGTGGAATTAAATCACATGAAGACAAATTCACTCTTGTACAACAAACTCCCATCTCCCCACCAGACTTTTCTGCAGTAAGGAAAGTGACAGGTGAATGCACTGGAAGATGTCGTCGATGCAACATCCCCACATACAAATCAGGAAGAATGAATGAATGAATCTTTATTTGCATCAGCCACCATCCATAGCAATAAAACAAACAAAATGTGGTATACAGAGGGTAAAGTAAAAAGTCAATTATATAAAATACATTTTGGGGGTTAGGGTCAATAGTCAAATAATGGATCTTATTCTAATTGCCCCAGCTAAAAACCTTGCAACCTTTGCTGTCACCTGCTCATCTTGATCGGCCAAGAGAAAGGACACCGTAACAGTGGTTGGGTGACCCAGAATGGATAATAATAGAGGGGTGATAACCTCACTCCTCAAATCTTTATAAAGAGTGCAAGCCAGAAGGACATGAGCCAATCAGGATCAATGCTCAATGAGCAGGTCATCTGGAAGTCACAGCACTTGCACACATACAATCACACAGACAGAGATAAAGAATGCAAAACAAGCACATTAACTTCAGTGGGAGCTCGATCAGCAACTGCCAGGGCTGAACCACAGGTAGCACTGCAAGATGAGCTGGGTTTCAGGGATTGCACCAGGGAATCAGAGTCAAGGGACAAAGTCAGCAGCCTGGCCCAAAAGAGAAACCAAAGCCAAACTCAGTTGTATGAATGGAAGCTCACAGCAGTATGCTTGGGCTCTCTGGGCCTGGTGGACCACTGAATTCTTATAGAAAACAAATATAGGAAGAATTCATGTTCTCTTATGTTGAACAACATGGTCATCCTGTATAATCCCCCCCCCCCGCCGCCCGTCCTGCCTTCTGAATAGTTCTGCCTCCTTTTTGTCCTTTGGCCTCCACTATTGGCTTTGATCCCCTGGTGCAACTCCGTTTTCCTGGCTCATCCCATATGAGCCATCCCATAAACCTGTGGCTTACCTCTGGGAGTATGCAATCTAGCTCCCACTAAAGTCAGTGCAGCTGGTTTGCATTCTATATCTTCTGCAGATTCTGAAATTCAATCTAATCTATGTTCCGCAAAGTAAATTCTTTGAGTACATCTGAAAATCAAGTTAAAGCAGTCACTGTTTATTTGTTTGATGTTTGTTTGTTTGTTTGTTTGTTTGTTTGTTGTTTGCTTGCTTGCTTGCTTGCTTTTAAAATGAGCAGGAGAAATAGTCTTCACTCTTTAGGTTTTGTCTCATTTTAATTTGGCTGTGTCAGGGAAATGAAGCATGCTCATTTCCTGTTGTCATTTTTCTTCTACAGCAATTTAGGAAAGCCTTCATCATCTGAATACATTTGGATATGTGTGAAGTTATTGACTAGCGATTGATTTAGAGCTTCTGAAATTTGTTTTTAGTTGCATTTTGAGCTGATAAATTAATAATTATCGGGAGATATATGCATACACATTTCCTTGGCTTTCAAATATCAGTGTCATTTATGGACATGAATAGCTGACAAACAACTAGCTGAACTTTGACTGACCTTTGGCTAAAGATTAGAAAACCCAGCTGTGATATTTATTTATCCCCAAGGGAAGTCCGAGAACAAAGTAAGTAAATACTTGTATCCCATTTGATGCCTTTACATATGTATGCATGAATCCCCCCCCCCCGATGATTTCCTTTGTATGTTTCAGCAGCTACATAAAAACACATGGATTTGAATATCAATTTGCATTACCAATTGAAGCTTATGTAAGCGCGTCATTTTAAGTGGTGAAACTTAATTTTTGCAAATTTATTCAGTGAGTTTTAAATATATGTTTTGGGGTGTGAGGAATTCAAATCTGCTATTATTTTTGTGACTGGACAACATTTAACCTGGTAAGTCTATATCTGATGAAGTACGTATACAGTACTGCTTTTGGAAAACCAAATAATTTTAATTTTACCTTCTACAATGGTCAGGTAAATGCTAAATTATAATATAATATAATATAATAATATAACACAATACAATACAATATAATATAAAGATTAAGATTAATACAAGTACTTGGTAATCATTTTAAATTATTTCTATGGAATTTTACATACATTTTCCTTACAAAGCAAAGCTGATTTATATTAATTTAGCCAAAATATATTTTGAATTCCCCAAGTCATGTTGCAACTTTTTAAGCACTCCTCATTTTGGGAATTTGAAAAATTCAACACACCCTAATACGGCAGCCACTTATTTATCGCTGAAAGAGGAAATACTGTACATAACCCAAAGCCTCTTGCTGTGAATTCCTCCTAATGCACCCATTTGTGCATGCAATTTCCCCTAGTATAATTAATTCTTGTATGTTATTTTCACTGATATATGCATTTCCATGCATTTTTTATCCTAATATATGCATTTTTTACACCATACCTGGCTGGAGAACAGCCAGATTTGGAGAAGTGTGAATTCTCCCCTCTTTTGACTTGTTCCATTTAAATTTCAAGTGGACAGCCTTTCAAGCAGAAGATGCCTTCAAAGAGAGGACTGTCCTCTACACATGACCACCTTAGCCCTGTGAAAAATCATGATGAATATTTGTGGGGGAGAAAGGTGAAAGAGGAGCTACCATCAGTTAGTTGCCAGAGTCTACCCGACTCCTAATAGCTTTTCAGGGAAGCTCTTAGAGGAAAACCTGGACTATCCAGCGTGAATAGGCGTCTTCCTAGCTTCCTAAGGGCATCTCTCCTCCACTTCCTCAGAAGTTCTCCAAGAGGGGTTAATAGTCTTAGGATTACTTAGCAGCTTGTAGGTCTTGACTGGTGGTAGGTCTCACCTGCTCCTTAAGGCTGGTGTGCTCCTTGCATTCTGGGCCTCTGATCTTTGCACTCCCAGACATGTTGTTAGTGGCTGCTGCTTATCTGAAGCATGATGGTTAGAGTGTTTGACTAGGACCTGGGAGAGCTGGGTTCGAATGCCCACTCAGCCTTGAAGCTCACTGGGTAACCTTAGGCCAGTCCCCATCTCTTAGCCTAACCTACCTCAATGTGTTGTGAGGATGGCAGGGGGAATATAAATGTAATAAGTAAATAAAATAAAATAAAATTGAATTGAAATGAAATAAATAAAAAATTGTCCCCTAAGGAACCCCTGCTGCATCTGTGTACATGTCTACACTATGGGCTTGTATCTCTTTTATACCAGTTTAATAGTGATAGCTTATGAAAGAAGAAGCAATAGCTTATGAAAGGAGAATAAGACTTTGGCCAGAGGGCTGAGAATCCTTCGCTGGGCATCCCAAACTCCCCTACTTCAGAGAGCTGCAGCTCAGTTTCCAAGGCTCCTTTGTGAAGGACTGTCTACTTGAGGTGTATGACCCAGTTGGGCTTCAAACAGGCTTTTCTTCTGACTGTGCACAGTTATTTCAGAATAAGGCCCACTGAACACAGTAGGACTTGCTTCCAAACAAACATGCATAAGATTGTGCTGCATGTGTCTTAATTAACTAGGCAGCTCCTTATCAGTTCAAAGACCAGTGGGCAGTAGAGATTGTTTAGGTAAAATTCAAACCAACGAGACGGAATGTACTGCCAAGTAGGAATCTGCAAATATTTCTACTAAATACATCTCACGCCTCATAACCTTATAAACCTAGACATAGGGAGCATATATAATGAACTTTATTATCTGAATTACACTGAACTACCTACTTATTTCCACGAGAGACCGTACCATATTTTAATATGTTTCCTTGAGGAACATCTAATGCTGTAGAATTGCAAGACTTCAGTGGATTCACTTGAAAAATCACGTCTATTTAATATAAAGATTCTCAGCCCCTCCAATACAATTTGTGTGTGATTCTTTCCCTCTCTAGAATAGAGCAATACAAGTCTCCTTATTCTGTCTGCCTCCTGGGTTCTTTTTAGGGGAAATAAACCAGTCATAAAATCAAACTGCTGTGAAATGTAACTTCTGTGCCAGGGTGGGGAACCTCAGGCCCAGGGACTAAAGGCCTTTCTATCCATCCCACATAATTCTCCCTTCACCACACCACAGGCCACAGTTTTCTTGGTTAAGCATTATGTCTACACCAGGCCATGCTCTCACTAGGTGAATGTTCTGGGCAGTAGAGTTAGCAACTGGCCATGTGGCATCATGGCCACTGCTTGTTGCCTTAGCCCTGTGTTTAAGATCTTGAGTTTATAGTGAGGCCTTAGTTTAGCTTGTTAGAACACACACCTATACAGTGGTACCTCTGGTTATAAACTTAATTCGTTTTGGAGGTCTGTTTTTGACCTGAACCATTCTTAACCTGAGGTACCACTTTAGCTAATGGGGCCTCCCACTGCCGCTGCTGTGCAATTTCTGTTCTCGTCCTGAGGTAAAAATTTTAACCCGAGGTACTACTTCCAGGTTAGCAGAGTCTGTAACCTGAAGCATTTGTAACCCGAAGCGTTTGTAACCCGAGGTACCACTGTAAATGGGATATAAATGCAATCAATCAATCAATCAATCAATCACCCACACCCTCCATCCAATGTCCAGGCAAGGAAGAAGCATTATTATAGCTTAAACATACATTCTAGACAGGCAAAAGCACCATCAGGAGGGTACTGACCAGGACCAGTGAAAGGTGCGTGTTCTAAGGCTAAACTTACCATTAGAACAGTTTTGTTAACAACTTGCTAAGATGGGTAGGGTTCGGGGTGCCAATGCACAGAGTAAAAATATAACCTAAACCCACAAATGCCATTTGCCATGTCAAATGTTAAGAGAAATAGTCTGATCTCCCACTGCCCCATTAATTAACAATGTAGGTTGTAATCCTATAGTCCCTTACCTGGGAGTAAGTCTTGTTGAATTCAGTGGAGCTTATTTCTGAGCAGACACGTATAAGATTGCATGATTTTATTTTATTTTTTGCTGTTTTGGTACAATAGTTTCAGCATTTTTAAGCCCTACTACAAGGGAACATGAGTTTAGACACATGAGTTTTAAAGAAAGTGAGAGTAAAGATTCCTGAAATTTTAACAAAATTTCCAGGAGATCTTTCAGGTTTTCAATTCAGGTCTGGCATGTATCCCTGAATTAAGTAACAAGTGCTTGCTCAGTTGGCATTCTACACATTAACAAACATTTTGTCATGAAAAATATAATTGCTGCATGCAATATAAAACAAAGGGAAAGACAGGAACAGCTCAACTGGGGTAGGGGAAGACTAGTAAATTATCAGTTTCAAGAAAAACAAAAAAAGTCTGTGGTAGTTATTTGAGATTCTGCCATCAATAACAGATGGGGCGGGGGGGGGGGAGATACACCACTGTTTCTTATCCATTGATAGTGTAGCACAGAGGCATATAACCAAGAAATAAAAAGCAAGTGTTGCAGGTCTGTAATTGTAATGCAATAATGTTTCTGCTTCTAAATGTTTCCCCATCAATCATCCCTTGAAGAACATTTTTTCCATGAGATAATTCCATTGAGGAGCAGTGCCAGCCAATAATATGATAGCTTGGATGCATAGCTGCCTGCAATTGGCTCTGGACACGCCATCAGTTGCCAGAGTGTCTGTTAGTCAACACCCTAAAGTTCAGCCTTCACTAACCAGGTGCCCTCCAGCTGTTTGACTGCATCTCCCCATCAACTTGAGCTGGCAAAGGCTGCTGTAGTATTTTGATGTCCTGGGGTTTATTGCAGTTTGTGAAGGCTATCTTGGCTAATTCAAATAAGTGTGCAACCTGATTCAGAAGTGCCCTTCACTGTTTTTGTTACAATTCTACATGTTTGTCCTCCCAAGACAAGCTCTGAGGGGGCGGGGGAGAAATCAACTCTGCAGCTTTTGAGAGTGTTTTGAATTTCAAACAGAATAGCTGGATTTGAACAGCACCAATTGGCTAGTGCCTCTGACATTGCCTGTTCATCCCTCCAAATAAATCCAGGGCAGTCTCGTAGCTATTTATTTTCTTTAAATAAAAAAATAGATGAAACATGAATGGCCACTTTTTAAAAAATGCAGACGACCTAAAGTAGGAATGGAGGGTCCAACTTGCTGAAATTCAGGTGTACAAAGTACATTGTGAAGGGACACTAACACTGTGAGTGAAGAATAAATTGTGACCCACTGTTAGAATGTTACACACTTTCACAATTTATGCAGCAGTCATATTTGCTGAGAGTATTACAGTATAGGTATTACCCCAGTGCTTCCCGCGACAAATACATAAAATATGAATGACAGGTACAGTGGTACCTTGGTTTAAGAACTGCTTAGTTTATGAACAACTTGGATTAAGAACGCTGCAAACCCAGAAGGTGTTTTGGTTTGTGAACTTTGCCTTGGAAGCAGAACATATTCTGCTTCCTGTTGAGTGTGTTCCATTTGTAAACTGAGTCCCCCACTGATATGGGAAAGCACACCTTGGTTTAAGAACACTTTGGTTGAAGAACAGACTTCCGGAATGGATTAAGTTCGTAAGCCAAGGTACCACTGTGCTGCCTTTTATGTGAGGGTGACTAAGAAGAGTTTGGATTTGATATCCCGCTTTATCACTACCCTAAGGAGTCTCAAAGCGGCTAACATTCTCCTTTCCCTTCCTCCCCCACAACAAACACTCTGTGAGGTGAGTGGGGCTGAGAGACTTCAAAGAAGTGTGACTAGCCCAAGGTCACCCAGCAGCTGCATGTGGAGGAGCGGGGACGCGAACCCGGTTCACCAGATTACAAGCCTGACGTTCTTAACCACTACACCACACTGACTAGCCTGTGACCCAATGGGTACATGCAGATTTTGGTTTAATTAGGTATGAGTGGAGGGGGATCAAAAGGAGCAAAAGAAAGAGGAGGGGGGAAGCTGAAATGGATGGAGTAATGAAAGGAGGGAGAGTGTGGGAAGGCCCTCTGCAAACCATCATTTTCAGAGCTAGGCCACCAGCTAGAGTGACCTGTTCCCGCCCCCCGCCCCCCATCTGTTGGGTGTGAAAGAAAAGAAAGGAGTGGCAGAGAGTTGGCTCTGGCCCACCCACCTCCAACATGCTAGCCTTGACAGATTATGCCGCAGAGAATATAACCCTCAACAGCAAAGAAGATTCTCCACCTGCACTTTAGTTCAAGGCACCAATCATAGCTCTAGTAAGGCAAAGTGATTTTACCGGGTTAGACACAATCATTGGAGTCACTATCCCAGGAAAAACAGTAATTAAATTCTGGTTTTGTTAACTACTTGCTAAGATGGCCAGGCTTCAGGGCATCAACGCACAGAATAAAAATAAAATCTAAACCCACAAATGCTGCTCACCATTCCTTTTTTACCTGCTTCTACACTCCACTGGCATTTAGAACAGTAATTCATTTCAAAAGCATTTTCCAATTCCACATAATGAATTCAGCTACAAGTAGGTATTTTGCTATAATGTCAGGCTAGAATTTTATGAGATAAATTAAAAGGACCTGCCCGTCTCTCCTTTTATAGTCTGGCAAAAGAGTCCCACAAGCAGACCACAATGTACAAAACACCAAGCAGTCTGCAACAATGATTCCCAAACCACATGCCAGGCCATACAAGTGTGCCACAAGATGGCACAATAGCGCCAGTATATAGCACAGGTGGGGACGCAGGTGGCGCTGTGGGTTAAAGCCTCAGCGCCTAGGACTTGCCGATCGAAAGGTCGGCGGTTCGAATCCCTGCGGCGGGGTGCGCTCCCGCTGCTCGGTCCCAGCGCCTGCCAACCTAGCAGTTCGAAAGCACCTCCGGGTGCAAGTAGATAAATAGGGACCGCTTACCGGCGGGAAGGTAAACGGCTCGCCAGAGCAGCGATGTCACACTGGCCACGTGACCCGGAAGTGTCTCCGGACAGCGCTGGCCCCATGCCTCTTAAGTGAGATGGGTGCACAACCCCAGAGTCTGTCAAGACTGGCCCGTACGGGCAGGGGTACCTTTACCTTTACCTTTTATAGCACAGGGTTCCCCAAACTTGGGTCTCCAGTTGTTTTGGGGACTACAATTCCCATCATCCCTGGACACTGGTCCTGCTAGCTAGGGATGATGGGAGTTGTAATCCTGAAACAGCTGGAGACCCAAGTTTGGGAAACCCTTGATTTAGCCTAACCTCCCTAATCAATTTTAGGCCTAGGAAGCAGTAATGTTGAATGCCTCTACCAGGCATTGATTGTGTTCCCTACCCTGCTTCAGCCACCAATATATGGCTAAGGAAATCATCCTTGAGTAAAGATGAGACAAACTTGTGTGTGTGTGAACTCAGCAGGAATCACTCTGATTGCACATAGGACTGGAGCGGTAAATAATTTTCTCATTTAAAACAACACTGTACCACAGCACCAGTTGCCTTTCTCAGCCAGATGCAGCTCCTGTCCCCTTTCCTACAATTGAGCTAACTGAGGCACAAGGGACTCACCTACATTAGTCAAAAAACAGTGTTTTGAATGCGTTATAAACATGTAACACCAGATGGTGCTGGAGAGCAAATAAAAATTTCTATGTGATTTTCCATAGCGTTTTTTTAATTTTTATTTTGTTATAATGATTTAATTTCTGACTTAATTATAGTGGTCTGTCCCCCGTCCCCCCGGTGTATAGATTCACCCAAGGTCAGAGAGTTGCATTGCCTGAAATCATACAGTGCCTGAATCATTCTAGCAGTGGATACATTTTAATAATGTTTATTCTAAAAAGCTTCTCTTGTCATATAAGAGATGACTCTTCTCCCTACTTGTTCCAAGTATTCATTTTGAAAAATGTCCTACATACTTTTCAGAAATCTATAAAAAATAATCGGCAATTTACAAACCATTTACTCTTCAGTTGCCTTGCGGTCTCCCAAAGCCTTTACTGGAATTTCACCCAAGGATATTCTTGGAAAAAGCAATTTGCAGATTGCACAGTATAATTGTGACACCAGCATCTAGCATATATTTGCTGGAGTCGTATGCAAGCATTCATTCATAGCAGTAATATGCACAGAAACGTGCACATATAGATGGACATCTTCCGGTGTTACAACTGTAAGTATGATGCCTCCTTGCCTTAAAATGCTCACTCCTGCCTCCCATTTGGTGTTATTTCCTCCCTGTACATTTTCTGTATTCCTATCCAATACTTGAACACCACTGAGTAGAATGTACCCTTTTCCTCATCTCTGAAAATCAGCTTATTAATGGCTTTGAAGGTCTGTCCCTTGAAACACTTTTACAGACATAAGGATCACTAATGCCTGCCATGTGTTGAGGGATGTTAAGGAGATTAAACCCAACAAATACCTCTAATAAAACAATGTTCTGCAATCAAAATGCATTGATCCAGGGACTTGTTCTGGGAAAAACATACAAGGTCACTCTTTCTCATCTCAGTATGGGACTAGCATTAGTACTAACACATGCATACATCAATTAAACAGATTATGTTCTAGGAAGAAAAGCAAGAGAGGGAGTCTCTGTATAAGAATCTCTTTGGTTACGGACATCTAGGAGAATAAAGATGTAAAGATACCTAGCCAAGCAAAGACTACAATATGTTGAATATTCTGGCATGGATTTAATTTGTGTAGTGGGTTTAATCTGTGGATTTAATTTCCAGAAATGGGACTGCAGTCAGTAATAAGAAAGGAAATGAGCAAGCTTCTTTTTCCATTATGCCCACTTTACAATACCCCTTGTGGATTGCATGTGGCAAAATCGAGCATGGTGTGAAACTGCAAGGCTACTGATGGGCTGCCATAGAGAAGGGGATGGGCAGTCTTCAGCTAGGTAAGTTACAGGACAGGTGAGGCTCTGTGGATTTTTTCACCATCAAGGGAAATCCAACTTGCTGGAAGCTGGAAAACATGTTTCTTGGTTAGCCCATGAAATTATGCAGTCTCCTATGGTATCTGAGTTCTGATAACAGTGGGAAATATTTTAATTTCATCAAGCCTTTCTGTCTATAGTAGCAGAAGAACTCTGTCTTTTATCAGATTAGAGGTTTGTATGTTGTCTTTCAGATGCGTATCGTGTATATGTAATATGATATACCCTTTTTCATGTATTTGTAGGTGGGGAAGAGGGTTATTGGTTTGTTTCTGTTCTTGTTTTATTTTGCATTTTGTGTTCTTATTTTGTATTTTTATGTTGTGAACCATCTTCGGATGGAGAGCAGCATACATATTCAATAAATAATAATAATAACAGTAGAAGAAGGCCCTTCAGCTTGCAATGTGCCCTGCAATTTGGAAGAACAACACAAATGCATTCTAAGCTTATGTACACATTACCAACTTAAAACGCAAGTAGGTCATTCATAAGAAATGACAAGATAGATACAGGATAGATATGTGTACAACCAGTGAATTTTTATTTAAAAAATGTTTAGGGGTACTCTCATTTTGACTCAAGAAAATCAACGGGAAAGGAAATGAAGCCGCCATCGGAGGTGGTAACAACGAAACTGACCAATAACCATGCTAGATTCCAACTCCTACTTCACATATTAAACGCCCGCTTCCATCTGAAACTCAGGAAACACCGTGACAGGAAATGAGGTTGCCATCAGGGGTAGCAACGGAACTGACGATTCGCCATGCTATTCAACATAACTGACAATTCACCATGCTAGAGTAGACACTAAAACTTTTAGTTTCTTCTCCCATTAGATTCACAAAATGTTTAGGGGTATGCATACCCCTGTGTACCCCCAGAAAAAGCACTGTGTACAACTCTTTCCAAACCAGTGGTGACAACAGAGTAAAAAGGAGTATATACACAGCCTAAAAGAAAGCCAGAGAACTGTGATATGAATGGAAAAGACAGGGCTTGTTGCTGTGTTTCTTTACATTACGCCTGCACAATATCTAACCACTATACAGGAAGCAATTCATCACAGTGGCGTCACAATGGGGGGGGGGGGCGGTGCACCCAGGGTTCCATGTCTGCGGGGGTGACAAGAAGTCACCTTGCGGGGGCTTGCGGCGGCGCTGTTAGCCATTGCGGCACTGCAGCTGCATGTGGAGGATCCTTTGTTTGTGGCTGCAGCCACGAGCAGAGGATTCCAGCGCCAGCAGCAAACCACTAAGTACAGCACATGTGCGGCGTCGCACAAATGCGGTGTATGTAGCGACACTGCACATGCGCTGTATAGCGGTTTGCCGCCAGCGCCGCTCCAGCGCCGTATGGATGGTGCCGGGATCCAGCTGTCCGTACGGCACTGGAGCAGCGCCAGTGGAAAACCGCTATATAGTGCCTGTGCGGCGTCGCTACATACGGCGCACGCGTCATACGTAGTGACTCCGCACATGAGCCCTACGTAGCGACACCCGCCCTGGGTGTCACAACGCCTTCCTTTGCCCCTGATTCATCAGCCATCTTAGTAGGCTTATTACAGTCTGAAAACAAACTGGCCTAATTTTTAGAGAGCTGTGCATTTTGATAATAGCTACAAAACAGACCCAAACTCTAAATCTGTTTTAACACAGATTTTAGAAATTCCCAGATACACCTGCAATGAAAAGGAGCTGCTTGTCTGAATTTATTTTATTTGGTTTGGTCTAGGGTCAGACATAAAAGATGTACTAAAGGTAAAGGAAGGGTGGTTACAAAACATGAAAGGAAAAAACAACAGAGCAGAAGGGGGTAGGAGGTTACAAACAACAAAGCTTTTAAACAAGAAAGGTACTCCTGTCAGAAATTAAATTTAGCTAAAACCACCTTAAAAATGTATGATACCTTAAATATTTGATGCAGTGTTACTAGAAAGGGCCAATCCATCCTTTAACAATGACAGTACCTTTTGTTTTAGTTTTTTTATTTGAACTGAAATTTCATTTTGCTTTCACATTATTATTTTTAAGGTGTGTTTATTGAGTTTTCAAAAGCAACTCCATACAAATAATACAAACAATAAGGAAACAAAGGACAGAGGCTTTGTGGAGCTCACTGTTGCAGTTGGAATGAAATGAAGAGAGGGTTCAAGTACACTTTTGCAGGCAACATAACAAAATAGATTCCACAATGCGATGTTTCGAAAGTTAAGAGTCACATATCGGTAAGATAGTCTTGCCACATGGCTTTCACTTTTTTATACTAGTTCATGAGAGCTGCATCCATTATGAAATAACTTTTATATAATCTTGGCATTGGTACATTGCTATTAGATGTTGTTACAAAGAACAGCACAATTTTTGACCCATCAATCTAAACTTCAATTCATTAGCCATATATGCAGCAGCCCGTTAGCATCCTCAGTCCCTTGTGCATCTCATCCTGCCCCAATGGCATCTTCACCTGCCCCAAAGAGGTGTGTCTTCCCCTGCCAGTGAATTAAGGCATGATGCACCTTAGAGGGGAGGTCATTCATAGGTATGAAACATCCAGATAGAAAGCCCTCTCCCATAGTTCATCATGCTATGGTCCTTCGTAGACCAAAAGGCTTCTTCTGTAGATCTTAATGCATTATCATCATCATCATCATCATCATTTGTACCCCACCCATCTGGCTGGGTTTCCCCAGCCACTCTGGGCGGCTTCCAACAAAGATTAAAAATACATTGAAATGTCACACATTAAAAACTTCCCTAAACAGGGCTGCCTTCAGATGTCTTCTAAATGTCAGGTAGTTGTTTATCTCTTTGACATCTGATGGGAGGGCGTTCCACAGGGCGGGTGCCACTACCGAGAAGGCCCTCTGCCTGGTTCCCTGTAGCTTTGCTTCTCGCAGTGAGGGAACCGCCAGAAGGCCCTCAGCGCTGGACCTCAGTGTCCGGGCAGAATGATGGGGGTGGAGATGCTCCTTCAGGTATACTGGGCCAAGGCCATTTAGGGCTTTCAAGGTCAGCACCAAGACTTTGAATTGTGCTCGGAAACGTACTGGGAGCCAATGTAGGTCTTTCAGGACCGGTGTTATATGGTCTTGGCGGCAGATTAGTATGGAGGAAGGCATTCTTTTGGGTATCTGAGACCCGAGCTGTTTTTATCTGTGGTTTTTATTATTAGTGGGATTAGTATTACTGATTAGCTTTCTGGCATTTAAATGATACTTATACAACATATGCAGAACAAAAAGGATACCTGAACAAGGACACCTTAGAACTAGAACAACAAGGTATATTGTGGCAGCTTTAAAGATTAGCAAAATTATTAATGCTTAAACTTTCACAGACTTATCATCTACATTGTCAGGTGCATGATGTGGTATCCGAAGTTGACTGGTACATACACACATTGGTATATATTATACAGGCATGTAAATAGTGGAGCAAAAGATGTCATTTCTCTGTAGAGGCCAAACATTTTCAACCAAAGTCCAGATGAGATTTCTCAATTGTGTTTCAGGGTCAGTGGATTATTAAATTTATTCAGTGCTCTTTAGTGTTATCATTTGAGCCATTATGTTCTAAAACACCATGGATGTTTATTTCCTTTTCACTTCTCTTGTTATCCATGAAATTATAAAAATGCACAATGCAAACCACATTAACGTCTCAGCACACTGAAGTACAACTGCATATGATTAATATTTATAGAATTGTAGCAAGGAATGAAGATTCCTTCTCGAAAAGCTTTTACTAGGTAACAGAATTAGGCTCAGGGTAACTGGAAGAAAGAAAGAGGGAGACAAGCCAGGGAGGTAACCAAATGAACATCAGGTGCACAGTAAAAGGAAATAAAAATAAAACATGAGTGCAAAGACAAAATACAGCTAAATATATTATGCCAGTGAACCAATTTTTTAAAAACAACAACAACAAAACAATTATTCCAAATCGGCCTCAGCAATATAGCATGCATTGTATTGTGGGCAGCAATGATGAAGAAGACTTTCTGAAAATAATAGGCTTACTGCATGAAGACAAATAGATGGCAATTTCTTGATATACTGCTAGATCTTTGCCTCAGACATTCACTCCAGGCAACTGGGCAATGCTATAAACCATTTCTCTGATGCGTGTGTTAAGGGTTCAATGGTAAACCAGCAATCACTTGTGGTAGGGATGGTGCCAGCCAAGCTATGGGGAATGTAGCCCTCCATATGCTGTGGTCTGCTAGGTGCTTGGCAACTGCCTCTCATTTTTCCAGTCCCAGAAGAGGTTTATAGGGCCCCCAGTGAGCTGCCATGTGGCTGGCACACTGGATTTGGCTTGATAATTTACAAATTGTGCAGACCTGAAAAACTTGGCTTGTGGGAAACACCTTAAATCAGGATTTTCTGAGAGGGAAAGGGAAGTGTGTTTTGTTTTTTTTAAATTCTGTGTATCTTCTTATGACCTAATATGACACCACCGTACATGTGTGATCTCAGCTTCCTTTGTGACGTTTCCTCAAATGACCATTGCTAAGCAGCCTGATTTGTGGAGTTTTTCCACCACACTGAGATCAGACTGGTTTACGATAAAAAGATTCATGCTTAGAGCAACTCCAGTTCTTGAACCTGTCAGGATGCTGTCAGCGGCTCCCATCTGGTTGCCTAGGAAAGTATAAAGACAAGGAAGAATTTCTTACTGTCCTTTTTTATTTCAGTCTTTACAGAGAGAGGCTATAGAACCCAGCCTCCTGGATAATGGCATTGTCCCAAGTGAATCTCCACCCCTCGTCTCTCCCACTTCCTCATTCGTCATTCTCATTGTTTCCTCTACGGGTGCTGCTACGTGCCCTCTGTCTTTGAGTTCTTTGCTCTCCTACTTTTAAGGCTCGCTGGGTTCTGGGAAATGAAGAGTCTTGAATGCTTTCTAATGACGCGTCAGCTGGGTTTTGTTCCAGCTGTCCCATGATTTCCCAGCTTTCGCCCTCATCTGCCTCCGAGCTGCTACCTCCCTCAAACCCCTGTTGTAAATCTATATTGTCTTCCTCTTCCTCCTCCCTGGAGGGGTTAGGATGGGGAGGCGGTCTCTAGTATTCCTCCTCTGCCCAGTCCCTGACAGAACCCAGACCTTTTAGGATTGCACATCATTTCCAGTTTCCTAAACTGCTACCTATTAAAAAGGCCTCACTTCTGTAGGGAGATGGCAAGGATTGCTTGGATGTTTCTAATAAAGCTTTGGAAAGGTTGGGCTAGGCTGAAAGGTGAATGGTTTCACAGATAAATTAACAGGAAGGATTCAAAACCTGCAGGACCAGAGATTCTTAGAAGACTGGAGTAAATATATGAACTATTTGATAAGCAATTGTAATGAACAGATTACTTAGTAGGACTGCAAGAAGTTCTGTAAGGAGGACTATTTGAAATATTGCAAGAAAGACTATGAAGAGAATTATTAGTTAATGATAATTAAGAGTAATAGAGAAATTAAGAAATGTAGAATAAGTGATAAAGAATGGAAAATCATCACAGGTTGTTGACGGAAGTCTAAAATATTGTATAAGATAAGAAGTTATGTTAAATGATTGTTGGAAATGATATGTAGAAAAACCTATAAAAATTTATAAAAACAAAAGAAAAAGAAAGGTGAATGGTTTCACGGGGCTTCCTCCACTCCATACTGCTTTTCCTTAAAGGTAAGGGTTTTATGGCTAGCACTTTTTTTCCAGAGTGGGGGGTGGGGTGGTCTTCAAGCTTGAACTGCTGAACTACCCATGGTGCTGAAATCTCAAACTACAACTAGGGATTGTTGTTAGGGCATGGATTGATAATCTTCTCTGAGAAAGTACACCTAATGGGTGTTAACTACTATACCTTAAAATGTGTGAATACCGTAAACAAACATTTGCAAATAAATTTATTATTCAGGTATATTAACCGGGAAGAGAAAACTGACAGGAGCTTTCTGGTGATCAAGTGCCCAGCATACAACTCGTGACATCATCAGGAATTTTTCAGACTAAAACCTTTGCCAGGCAGATGGATTCCAGCTGGGTTGCTATAAATGTAGTGATTTGGGGGATATGCCTATTCGTTTATCTGTTCAGCCCCATCTTTGATATTCCTTGATTGTTTGGAACTTCCAACACAAATTCATCTTCAGCTTAAGGTCCTGTGTGGCAATGACCTCATGTGATGACAAGTATCTCGGTCTTTTGTCTAAGATCTAGTCTAGTATCTGTGACAAGTATTAAGCCCTGCCTAAGAACTTAATGCAGCTCATCTCTGATGGCCTAGTCTCCTTCTCTACCCTAAAAATACAGTGTGAGACATGCCCAAGATATATGAAGTCTGCACCAATAGCTATTGACCCCAATGGCAATTGCTTGCTTAAGTGAAGCAATGGGGACTACCTTCCAGCACAAATAAAATAGATGTTACTCAATTTTCAAATGCTCATAAAGGGTATTAAATTCTGTGTTGTTAATTACCATGAAGTAAAGAGAGAAGGTACCAAGTATCAAGATAAAGTGTATTGGGCTGGCCCAAACATTTCAATTAAATCTTTGTTGGTGTGTCTTCTATGGCAAAAAAAGCAACAACATTAAAAGATATTTCAGCCTTATTTAAGTTAAGACAACATTTGTCTCCCATTGTTGATTATCAAGGAAATGTGCCACTATGATGAGCAGCATATTGTAGTCATTAAAAAATAGCAAAAAGAAAATTAACATTAATTAACACATAATCTTTTAAACACTGAAATGAATGCTGTGAACGAATTTGCCAAAATTGTTTCTTTTGATGAATTGAAGGAGGGGGTAAAATAAAAAAGGCCCCCCAATGGGATGGGAATTTCTTTTTTTTTTGGGGGGGGGGGGAAATAAAAACATAGCAAAATCTCCACAATTGCCTTAGTTATGTATATGTAGTGGGTTGAATGCCAGTGGCTTCCTATTTTTCTCCCTTCTATGTTGGTGTGTGTGAGAGAGATAAAGATTAGTTAGTCATCCAGCAAGAGCTCTGTTGACGAGCAACTGGCCACTGATAGATGACCAGGGATGGACCGGCTGTCTTCCAGCTACTGAACACTCATTGGCAGGCTGGTTGGCCAGCTGATCTGCATCATTCGCCCCCAATGACAAACACATAAAGGGTGAGAATTAGGAAGACACCATAGCTGCCCATCGCACTACATATATATAACAGAGGTGAAATGTACAACTTCCCTTAAAGGTAAAGGTAAAGGGACCCCTGACCATTAGGTCCAGTCATGACCGACTCTGGGGTTGCGGCGCTCATCTCACTTTATTGGCCGAGGGAGCCAGCATACAGTTTCCGTGTCATGTGGCCAGCATGACTAAGCCGCTTCTGGTGAACCAGAGCAGTGCACAGAAACGCCGTTTACCTATTTATCTACTTGCACTTTGACGTGCTTTCGAACTGCTAGGTTGGCAGGAGCAGGGACCGAGCAACGGGAGCTCACCCTGTCGTGGGGATTCGAACCGCCAACCTTCTGATTGGCAAGTCCTAGGCTCTGTGGTTTAACCCACAGCACCACCTGTGCTGCCATGCTCCCCCTGCAGATGGGGTTGTGGATTGTGGGGAAACATTTTGCAGCAGGGGAGCAATTAACTGTGTTACTTTGGATATGCATGTTGAGGGTTGTCACAGGGTGCAGCACTCTGTATTCCACCCTCCCATCTCATCCATGGGCTAGAACGCAGGAGGAAACTCTTCTCAAAACTTTTCACACTCCATCTGGAATATACCCAAGGTATCTGGGATATCTTTTTCTTTCTTTTTAAGAACAATAATGCTGTGTCTTGTTTTAATCTGCAGTCATGGCACAAAGAAAAGCCGATAGAAAGACTGCAGAAACATGCACAGAACAGAGGATTGAAAAAGAAACTTGAAAGTGCATGTTGATTCAGAACATGACACCTATCGAGATATTAAAGTTTGTTTGGTTGTTGTTTTTAAATAAAAATGCCTTTTGAAAATTTCCATTGCATGATTGGATCTTGTTCCACACATGCATACCCCACTCGGCTTCCCTTTGTGTAAGGATGACCAGGTCAGTTAAACAGGGTCTTCAAAGGCAGGCTTTTTATTTATTTATAAATAATACCTTTTCTGATGTCAGATTCAGTGGAACAGCTACAAAAAGATATACCTGTAACTCAGGGTAAAGCGAGATGAGCACCACAACCCCAGAGTCGTTTCGCAACTGGACTTAACTGTCAGGAGTCCTTTACCTTTTTAAGGTGCCAGAAGATTTATTTTTCAGTGCAATGTACTAATGAAGCTACTCTTCTGGAAAATGCTAATCAGGTTTTGCATTTATACAGCACACTAAGATTATTTCATGAAGAGTGGTTCATGTATATTAGCTCAGAAGTCCTTGTTCCAGGGCTGAATCATCACCCACATAATACTGATGAAGTGGAGGATGAGAAAGAATGGCTTACTTAAGTTCATATAGTAAGTTCATGGCAGAGATAAGATTTAAACTGTGACTGGTCCACAGCCATGATGCTACACAAGTACCAGAACGCATGCAAAAATGCTTTACCTCCCAATGTGTTCAAATTAAAACCTAGCCTAGCCCAGTTAGCCGGATACCTTCCTTCTTTACCAGCATAACAATGATCACCAGCCCCCTTTAAAAATCACTAGAGATTATATCACATATCATTTAATGTTAGGAAGAAATTTGGCTGCATAAAAGCCCATGAATATTTAACATCTTTGTAAAATGCATTTCACATAGAGTAGGATACTCATAAAACCCTGATGTCTGGCAAACCCCTGGTCCACTGAGAATGAGAATGTGGTTTCTGTTGCCTTAACAACAGTGGAAAATATAAAGACTTTTTATTCTATGGCTGTAAAGCGCAGCATAAGCTAACGTTTTAACACCTATCCAAAGGCTCCTAATATTTGGGATGAAAAACCAGTGTTGGCTCCATCTCCTCATTGCCTGCATCGCTTCTAACAAGCCTGATGGATAGCACACGATGTGTTAACTGTTAAGGGCAAAATCCTCTGCTTGTCATTTGAGGCCCTGTCAGTTTCAGTGGCATGGATCTCCTTCTAGTCCTTGCTAATAACCAGTGCTAGTGCACCAACTGTGGCACTTCCTGCCTCAAAACTGGACTACTGCAATGTGTTGCACACAGATGTGTCTCTGAAGACGGTCTTAAAACAAGCTACCAATCCTTTCCCAAGCCCAGTGGCTCCCCACGTGTGGAATGCTGTCCCCAGGGAGCTTCAGGGAGAACCAGTGTGCGTAGTGGTTAAGAGTGGTAGACTCGTAATCTGGTGAACTGGGTTCGCGTCTCCGTTCCTCCACATGCAGCTGCTGGGTGACCTTGGGCTAGTCACCTTGGGTCTCTTAGCCCCACACCTTGGGCTAGTCACCTTGGGTCTCTTAGCCCCACACTCCTCACAGAGTGTTTGTTGGGGGGGGGGAGGGAGGGAAAGGAGAATGTTAGCTGCTTTGAGACTCCCTCAGGTAGTGACAAGCTCTTCTTTACCTGGCACCTTCATGACATATAGGTACCAAGCAAAAACATTCCTCTTCTCCCAGGCCTCTGGCTAATTAAATTATGTGGATGTTAGAAAATTATTGGCAGAAGGTTTATATGCCTGTCAACAAAAATATTTTTCTCTAATGCAGAATTTGTAGCAAGAAAATGTGCAATAAGAAATATTCAGATAATCCTAAACCTGAGATACTAAGAGTTTGGCTCAATAACAGCCAATTAATACTGATTGGAAACAAGGGAATAAAAATTAGCATAATTCCTTACATATGAAAAAGTTTATAGTAGTAAAAACTTGACTGTGGTGAAAGCTGTCATAGCAGAGAAAGCAAACAATACGCTAAAGCTAATGTAAATTATTGCACACCTCTTTAACCTCTCTTTTGACACCTGAGATGTGTGTTTTTCAGGAGCCGCCATATTCCTGTGTCTGTAATTTGTTTTAACTGTTTTTAATGTTGCATTTTAGATTGTTGGAACCCACTTGGGACCTGCTAATGAAGGGCTGGTAATAAATGTAGTAGTAGCCGTAATAATTAATAATAATAATAATAGCACAACTGTAGCGTAAACAAAGATCTACAGTTCCCTGTCCAGTGTATATGGCAAATTCAGGTATTCCTCTGTGTAATGTATGAAATGGCTCTCTGTCAGTACATACCTAGGGAAATTTATGGTTTCTAGCATGGAAAGAAAATAAATAAATGATTGAACTGGTCTCGGTGCTTTAAAATGTGTGAAAAGCAGTTAATCACAGAATCAAATGAGTAGCTAAGAATTTGTAAGCAACTGCTCATATGCTCATTAACTCAAAAATGTTCTTAATTTTTCAAAACCACTCTTGTATGTCAAGAAAGGTACAACTTCAAAATAGGAGAAAGCAAAAGCAACAGTGTGGATTGGAAGCTCAGAGAAACTGTAAACATCAGCTGAAAGGTTCTTTTTGCCACACATGTGGGACTAAACCCCTTCCACCCTAAGAAAAAAGGAAATCCATTCAGTATAAAGAATGTTGAATCTAATACGACTCGACACCTGATCTGTTTCCCATCTTCCAATCCAAGGTTTTTAATCTTGGGCAAAAAGCAAAAAATAATTTGACGTAATTCTCCCAGTATGTGCACGAGTGCTTCTTGGTGGGCTGAAAGTGAACTTCCTCACTCTATTCTACGCAATAATTACTAAGATCCTTTTTCTGCCTTCCTTTCAACACACGATTGTCCTCTCCCTGTTTCCAAGGGGCATGAGTCATAATCTTCTCCTTGCTGTCCCCAAAGTGTCCCATGTCAAATGCATTTAAGAGCTTTCCACCTCACTGCCTCTTTTGTCACACTGATGTTCTTCAATATGCACTGCACCAGGCACTGCAGGTTGCATCCCATTAAATTCTAGTCAGAGAAGACCCACTGAAATATGCAAACCTAAGTTAGCCATGGCCATTAACATCAGTGTGCCTATTCTGGGTATTCTGAGCCTCTTCACATATGAACCTGATAAGTAGCCAGCGTCAGAAGAGCGATCAGACTAGAAGGTGCTGGTGTCAGAAGCTGAAGAGATGGCAGGTTTTAGTGAGCAGGAAGAGTTTGTGGCAGAGAACAATCCAGAAGAGGAGGTTGCAGAGCACAGGGGACCAAGGGGTATATGACTCAAGCTGGTGAGGAAGCCAGGCTGTCTCCCCGTCCTGTGGCGACCAGCTCCCCTCTCTCTTGATCTCCCAGAATCTGAAAAGGTATGAAGAGGGTGAAGTAAAGACAGGCAAGAAGACAGAGCCTCAGGTTGCTTGGGAGAAGGAACTGTGGGAAGGCGGGGACTTTTAGTCCTCACAACTGCCTCACCAGGGCAAGTTCTACCAGGAAGAGTTGCTGTGCTCTCTAGGCTTGGCCTCTTGAGCTGTCTTGTTTATTTGAATTAACTTCACTGAAACCGTGTGAGTTATTGCTGACTTGCTCCTGGCACCTGCTCCTGGCACCACATGATGACAAGCATATCAATAATAATGCCTCGAAGATAGGTGTGCATTGTTCTTCTGCACCATTTCTTGGCCATTTCTTGTGGTACTTTACTGCAACAGGATTCTGTCTGGGGTGAAAACAGGTGCAGTACACAGGCTGTGTGCTCCATCTCCCACTCCTCTTGCAGTGCAGGTTGTAGGTCATGGGTAGGCAAACTAAGGCCCGGGGTCCGGATCCGGCCCAATCGCCTTCTAAATCCGGCCCACGGATGAGACGAGAATCAGCGTATCTTTACATGAGTAGAACGTGTCCTTTTATTTAAAATGCACCTCTGGGTTATTTGTGGGGCATAGGAATTCGTTCATTTCCCCTCGCAAAATATAGCCTGGCCCCCCACAAGGTCTGAGGGATGGTGGACCGGCCCCTTGCTGAAAAGGTTTGCTGACCCCTGTTGTAGGTGAACCAGGAGATCCCAAGTCATAGGAGAAATAAGTGAAGGCACACATGAATCTCACCCATTCTCTCATGCAGCGTAGAATCCTGTGAGGAAAGGAGCATCCGAAACTAGAACAAAATGTTGGTACAACAGCCTTTTTGTACATCTTTTACCCTACGGGTCTATAATCCCCGATTATTTCTTCCACTATCTATAGAAGAACAAATAACAAAGGATTCTGAATCTATTATGTATCTTAAACAAGATTTTCACTACATTTTAGCCTTTGGTAAAAAAACAGAGTGTAATTCTATTTTCCAAGGACAGCAGTTTTTGACCTAAAGCCATGTTTCGAATCGCAACAAAACAAGCAAACATACTTATTGCTACTGTTTGCTGATATTACAGCTTTGTTCTGGTTCATATAGAAACCCGCAGTCTTAGGTAAATGATGAGAAAGAACTGAATATTAGTGCCTGCTCTGATATTAAATATTGATTGAATTTTTTTGAGAAGAATAATAAAGGAATGTGTATAGCAAAAAGAAACTAGATAGATCTGGTTTGAAAGGTTGCAGAAACAATTCCAGTGGTTTCTTTTTACAACATATTATAATTAAATATTGAAGTGAAGTCTGTTAAGTTTTTGTTCACACCACAGCTATCTTTTACACATATTTTGAGGTTTCTCATTGGCATGGCTATAACTGCATCATTCATAGGGCTGAATGCTAATTAGCAAAGCTGTTTTTCTTGCCACCCAAGAAAACAAAAATATGACTTTCATTGCTTCTGCTTTAAAGATGGTGTTTATTTTTACACACTACTTGGCTGCTTTGGAATATGTATAACACATGTGTGTGTTTTTAGAGTGTGTATAACAACAGTATATAACAAATTACAAATCTGGGCATGATCTAGTTCAAGTTAAGCAAAGTTTAAAAAGTCCACTGATTTCAGCAGGTGAGCCAAGTGGGAGGTTATAAACTGCCCTTCAAAGTTAAACAAGCAGAATGTCTTACAGAACTTCTAGAGCATGCCTATACTTTGAAAATCTTGAAGGGATCGAAATTTCTTATCTGTAATCACACACTGACTTGTTTATACAGTGGTACGTCAGGTTAAGTACTTAATTTGTTCTGGAGGTCCGCTCTTAACCTGAAACTGTTCTTAACCTGAAGCACCACTTTAGCTAATGGGGCCTCCCGTTGCCGCCACACCGCCGGAGCACGATTTCCGTTCTCATCCTGAAGCACTATTTCTGGGTTAGGAGAGTCTGAATCCTGAAGCGTATGTAACCTGAAGCGTATGTAACCCAAGGTACCACTGTATTTTAATCCAAGCATTTGCTTCTGGTCCAAGCTTTCATCACTTATGTTAACCTACAGATCTCTGTATTTCCCCAAAATGTCTAGAGAGATACTGTGTCTGGGACATTATGTGTGTGGGGGGGGGGACAAAATGGTTGCTGGGCAACCAAAAAGCAGCATTGCTTCAGCCGCCGCTGCCACAGCCATCAGCAAAAAGGAAAAACAAAACAAAAAAGCCATGCACAATCGCACTCTGAAGGTGTCAGAGACCGTCTCACTGAAGCCTTGCAAAAAAAAACCAAACCTGCTCTCTGTCTGGCTCATTTCCACCTGGTCTGGCAGAGTGGGGCCCTGACTGGCTCCACCTGCAAAGGCTGCTGCTGCTGCCCAAAGTGCCTAGAGACCATCAAGGTGGGGAACTGTTTAGGGGTTGTTGGAGATGTTTTATCTTTGCTGTTGTCTGGGTTGTGTTGTTGTATTGTTATTATGAATACATTTATCAAGGTGAAATGTTTTCATTAGCTTATTGTTCACACGGCTATTTAAAAAAGTATGTGCTTCGTCATTGTTAGTGAATTAACCTACTTAAATCTGTTGATGTTCCAAGCTGCGTTGAGCATGCATGATTTATCATGTAAAAGTGGCTGAGAAATAAATGACCATGAAGATATGAGCCCATGTGTAAAGAAACAAAAACCACTGTTGCTATTATGAGTAGAGACTGCCACTGCCCACCCACCCACCCTTGTTTCTGTAGCTTCTAAATTTTGCTCCACTCTCAGAATTCAAGTCAAAAATTATTGGGAGGAAGGGGATGCCCTGAAGAGTTTCCCAAAAAGGTTGGCCACCCCTGTGCTAGGGTGTACACAAGGAAAATCTCCAACCCTGAAAGGGTGCATCCTATGGATCTGTTTCAGCCAACCTAGGTGAGATGATGTAGTTTTGAGTTTAATGGGAAAATCCATTGAGGAGAATTGTCAGTGAATTGTTTAGATACCTGCAGGCTGTGGGCCAAAAATGCAGACAGATCAGGGTGTGATCTTCGATGCTTTGGATGTAGACACAGGAGTCCAAATATAGAGTTGATTCCCCAAGGAAAAAGCTTTCATCAGGACAATGTCTGAGCAATTGACATTAAAAGAATAAGGAAATAGAGGGACTGTTTGCAATGAAGCAAAAGCAGAAAGCATTGTAGGGGACAGCTTAGTTTTGACTATACATTTTGCCCACCTGGAAGGAGCTCGAAGAGCCAGAGCTTTCCTGCGCAGCTTTATCTTTCATGCTCAGCTTCTTAACTGCCAAGTATTTATCTCACCACTAAGCCAGCAAGGGCCACCTCTTAGCTTGCTTCAGTGTTGACATTAATGCACGCAGATTCTGAACTCACAATGGATCTGCAATCATTGGTGGCTAATGGCCAAGAGCGCAGGAGGCCCAGCAAGTGGTATCATTTCATCCACTTCAATGTTGACATTAGTAGTGCATAAATTCTGAACTCACAAAAGGTCTGCAGCACTTTCTGGCTAATGGGAGGATAAAGATTGCAGAGACACTCAGACGAGTCTCTCTAGAAATTAGCCTTCTCATTAAGAAACTGCCCACCATGACATTCCTTGCTCCTTCCTCTCCTGCTCCTGTTTGGGGAAACCTTTTCTGACGGAAAGAACCGTGGATATTAGGGCACATCCAAGCAAGCAAGATATTTCCCATACCCATCTTTTCATTTACAAAGAGAATGCAAATTTTGCTTCAGCAGCCATACCACGAAGTTAAATTATGAAAATTATTTGAGATCAAGGAAGTTGAGGAAGGATTGCAGAAACATAGAAACAATTTAAGAACCTGTATGCTAACCTGCCAATAGCAGAAAAAGGAAAGCTAGATTTCCATAATCCCACAATTTTTTATAATTTTAGATATTTTGAATTGTGTTGTTTTACTTTATTCTGGGTTTTAATTGCCTTTATCTGTTTGTACGTTATCTTGTTAAGTCGCTTTGAGGCTCTTTTTGTATAAAGCTATTGGCAAATGTAAATACTGCTACTATTAACTCAGGCTTTTATATATATATTTTTAAAAACCTTGCTTTTATGTATATTGCACAGTATCAAACTACATGTTAGGTAAAGGTAAAGGTACCCCTGCCCATATGGGCCAGTCTTGACAGACTCTGGGGTTGTGCGCCCATCTCACTTAAGAGGCCAGGGGCCAGCGCTGTCCGGAGACACTTCCGGGTCACGTGGCCAGCGTGACATCGCTGCTCTGGCGAGCCAGAGCCGCACACGGAAACGCCGTTTACCTTCCCGCTGGTAAGCGGTCCCTATTTATCTACTTGCACCCGGAGGTGCTTTCGAACTGCTAGGTTGGCAGGCGCTGGGACCGAGCAGCGGGAGCGCACCCCGCCGCAGGGATTCGAACCGCCGACCTTTCGATCGGCAAGTCCTAGGCGCTGAGGCTTTAACCCACAGCGCCACCTGCGTCCCCCACCAAACTACATGTTACAAGTTTTAAAATTACTGTCTGTTTATTGCACAGCTATGTAACCATATGTTACTTAATAGGAAACAATTAAAAATGGGCCTCATGCCATGTAGTAGCATTAAAGAAGGTGTCATATAAAGCACTAGAGAAGTTTAAGATTATTCTCTAACTGCAGTCTCCACCTTCTGAGGGGGTGTTGGAAGATGCATATACATGAACAGGAGCTGGAAACACATGAGCAAGATTGCTAGAAAGGAATGCCATTCTCGTACATGCAAATAATAATAATGATGATAATAATAATAAAAAAATTTCTTCCTCTCACTATTTCTTTGCTGTAAGCTGCTTTGAGCATGATTCTTTTTAGGGAAAAGTGGCACAAAATGATGGTGGTGATTTCCTCACCATTGAGGCAGATCATGGCAATAAGATGGGGACAGTAATCTTTTCTGCTTTCTTATTTTATTGTATTTTTTTTTATTGTAAATTTGGTCTTACTCCTTACCCCTTCAAATAATTGAAGCATCATTGGTGATCATAAAATTATCTTCCCTGTTCCCTCTCCACTAGTTCAAGAGCTCAGGATTTGATTTGATGCTGATTCAGCAATACATTTCACAGATCCACAATTTGGTTTTTGACACAGTATTCTGTTTGAATGGTTCTAAACGTATATGTCTGTATGTATGTTGTTGTTGTTGTTGCTGCTGTTGTGTGTGTGTGTGTGTGTGTGTGTGTGTGTGTGTGTGTATATATATATATATGCACGCTCCTCACTGTTCTCCAGTTGGAAAACATAATACAGTGGTCAGGTAAGCTTTCACTATGTTCTCTATAATCCTGAATAGCAAACTGCCCTGCTAATTTCCCAATGCATTCTAGCTTTGCATCCGTTCAGTTTCACTGGAATTACCTTTGATCTGTAGGAGAGATACATATGCATAGTAAAGCCTAATTTAACAGTGGATTACCTGGTAGACAGAACAGAGGTATGAATCACAGTAAATATATTTGTTCCTGCTTAAGCTGGTTGCCAGAGTTCAACACATTAATAATCTACTTCAGCCTTGATTATAGCAGTAAGCCTAAGAACATGGAGCAGAAAGCTCTTGACCAGATATGATGAAAGCACCAGACCATTCATTTCCACATCTAAAGCTTCTACATGCAGGAGAGGGAAGTGGGGGGAAAAGAGATTTTCCATCTCCCAGAGACAGCCTTTGAAATATAGAGAGCAATTCTCTGCTATTGGGGGTGTAAGCTGCAGGCAACGTGGCTATGGTACATAGTTTTGGATATGTTAACGTTTTTCCACACCATAAAATCCTCATGCAAGGCTGAACGCATGCCAAGGCCCCCAAGGGGGAATGCTGGGCTGACCTCAATTTATTCCCCTGGGGCAGACCCAAGCGATGCCCATACCCCTGAGGAATCCCCAGGCTGAGGCATGCCCACCATTGGCCAATCTGCAGGCAGGCCTGCAGTCCTCCCAGCCAACCAGCCAGATCGCTGACTAGGGGCCATAGCCAGGCTGCAATGCCTCCTGACCACTTAAGGTATTATTTTTATTACTATTATTTATTAAATTTGTATACCGCCCTATAGGGACGCGGGTGGCGCTGTGGATTAAACCACAGAGCCTAGGACTTGCCGATCAGAAGGTCGGCAGTTCGAATCCCCGCGACGGGGTGAGCTCCTGTTGCTTGGTCCCAGCTCCTGCCAACCTAGCAGTTCGAAAGCACGTCAAAGTGCAAGTAGATAAATAGGTACCACTCCTGCGGGAAGGTCAACGGCGTTTCCGTGCGCTGCTCTGGTTCACCAGAAGCGGCTTAGTCATGCTGGCCACATGACCTGGAAGCTGTACGCCAGCTCCCTCTGGCAATAAAGCGAGATGAGCGCCGCAACCCCAGAGTCGGTCACGACTGGACCTAATGGTCAGGGATCCCTTTACCTTTTTTATACCGCCCTATACCTGCAGGTCTCAGGGCAGTTCACAACATAAAATCAAAATATAGAAACACAGAACACGTAATGAAAATAAAAGCAAGAATGACCCAGTAATGCCTCACGCAATTTACCAACACATTTTAAAAGGGAACTGGTTGTCAATCAGCCAAAGGCCTGGTGAAAGAGTAATGTTTTTGCCTGGCACCTAAAGGTGTATTATGAAGGCATCAGCTGAAGCTGCCTGGGGCGAGCATTCCACAAATGGAGAGTCACTGCAGAAAAGGCCTGTTCTTGCGTTATGTAAGGTAAGTGGACTTCTTAAAACCATAGTCATGGCATGGGAATCAGTTCTGCTTTGTACAGTGGTACCTCGGGTTAAGTACTTAATTTGTTCCGGAGGTCCGTACTTAACCTGAAACTGTTCTTAAACTGAAGCACTACTTTAGCTAATGGGGCCTCCTGCTGCCGCGCCGCCAGAGCACGATTTCTGTTCTCATCCTGAAGCAAAGTTCTTAACCCGAGGTATTATTTCTGGGTTAGCGGAGTCTGTAACCTGAAGCATATGTAACCTAAAGCATATGTAACCCGAGGTACCACTGTATATTCTCATTCTGCATCAGGAATGCCTCCAACCTGAAACCATATGCAACAGATGGATTACACGGGTGCTTTCCATGTCAGTGTTGGCCAGAGAAGTAAATCACCTGCAAAATTGCTACTCCTGGCATCTCTAGGAACCAACGATGGCTGGTCTGCTAGGGCAAGGGGGGCACTGCCATTACCAGCTCAGCTTTCCTTCAGCCTGCCCCCACCTGCCCACCTCCTTACTGAACAACCAATCTAGGAAGTGCTACTGGATCTTGTTAGCCTCCTTCTCCTTAGACTCAGTACTGCCCTTGTAGAAACTCAGCATGGAGTAGGATGGGGCCAGAAGAAGAATGAGTTGGCTCCACCTATCATTGGCTCAATTTGGCATCCCCTGGCCTTTTGCCTTACTAGTCCTAATAAGAACCAGCCTCTGCTGCTAGGAACCATGCAAAAACAATGCCCAAGCTGCAACAATTATATAAGAATCAGCCCTAAGTTGACCAACACTGCCATCAACAACACAGAACAGTGTTAATATTCTGTTCATGAAGAAAGTGTGATACATATGACTCTTGGTTCGGGGCTGAGTCAAAGCCACCCACGTACTCCATTTGTGATACCAGTGCAGAGATAATGTAGTGGGTGGTTTTTTGTGTGTGTGAGAGAGAAACCACATTACTATTCTGCAAGGAGGATAGGATAGGATACATGAAATTCATTATAAATTCATGTGGAATTGTCTTTTCTCCTACTACCATTGCATACCATTTCAGTACTGTACTATAATTCACATTTTCTGTCCAAATCAGGAATATTTTAGATAAGAACAAACAAACAAAAAGAGGGAAAAGTTGTTCTAGTTGAAGTGGACAGAGAAATATGATTTTCAGAGTCAGTCTGGTATCTAGTTAGGTATAGACACAAATCTAAGAAATTTAAATGAGAAAAGCATGATTTTTATATCAGTTTTTTTTACAGGTTTGCAAAAATGACAGATTGCAAGGAAATTTACTCTTATGTAAGTATATATAAGATTGTAGCCTTGTTCACCTACATCTTTTGAATACTGCAATATATCAGTATAGAGCCATGGTTTGTGATGTGAAAATAAGGCTGCTGCTGGAGTCTTTTCGGAAATTTACAGCCGTGTGTATGTTTTTAAAACTGCTAAAAGAGAATAAGTGGCCTAGAGTCTCAATGAGCACAAGACGGAGAAATTTGAAGGAAGAATTGGCAATGTTAGGAAATTAGTTCGGTTACATAAATGCTGAGTGACACATGCAGCAATAAAGCAGTCAGACCAAGAAGCATGCACCTCCTAGAAGGATTTGACAATTCCAATAAATGATGATAAATGGTGATGTTGAATAGCAAGTCCCTAAGCTGCCACTGCTTCTTTCAAAGGCATGTATTTTAAGAACAATTTTCCCTGTGCTTCATACTTGAAGAGATATTTTGACTGAGTGCCATTCTCTGCATGCCCAGATATATTGATATTGCCTTATTAAAAGTTAAAATTGAAATGCTTTCAGCTTTTAAGCAAAATATACCTCCCTGGTGGCTTTTCCCTCCTGATGCAACAGTGCTGCTTCACAGTTCAAGTTGTGTCTGCAATAAGGTAACCAGGAAGATTTCGTTCATTTATTTTTTTACTGCTCAGTTATGTATAAGTAAGACTGTTTTAAATTTTTTATTTCAAGTCAAAGAAATACTTGTGTAACTGATAGGACGTGCCAAAATATTTCATTCCAAGTTGATGGAGTTCAACAAGTTCAACTAAACAAATCAACACCAGATATTTAAGGGGAGCTGTTTTCGCCTTTATTTTTTTTTAAAAAAAAAACCCCATAGCCTTAATTACTATGGTTTGGGCTTACCTCCAAGGTACTCAATGTGGCATAGATGCAACACCCCCCCCCCAATTTTAAAACAATCCTGTGAAGTAGGTTTAGTGACTAGTCCAGGGTCACATAACGAGCTTCCTGACCAAGGATTTTAACTTGGGTTTTCCAAGTTGTTGTATGACATTCTATACAAAGTAGTTCTCTTTAAAGTTCACCTGACATCTTTATTCATCACTTACAAAGCATATGCACCTTGAAATACATGCAGCAAGTCATACTGAGTTTACAAAGCACAGGTGCTCTTGAAATAAATGGCAAATAAAATGGCAGCCAGTAGACAGAAGTTCTGACCTAAACGTTGCTGATAAGCATCTCAATTTAAAAGGTACTTTGCCTCTTATTATGGTATTTCTTACAGAAATCAAGAAACTACCTCTTTTTCATTTGCTTCCGTTCTTTATGACTCTAGTAACTTCCCATGCTCCATAGGTAACTGAACCAAGAAGAAGCTCATAGGTTTTTTTTTAAAAAAAAATACATAACAAATATATTTGTTGTTATCTGATGCTTCTGCAACTGTTAATCCAGAATCTGCAGGAAGGAAAAAGAACCACCACCCTCCTACGCATTAATTATGTAATGCAAAAGTAGCTAGGAAGGACATAAAATGAATAAAATGAAAAAGCAGGTATTTCCACCAAGTGCTGAATAGTTTTAAGATGTTTTCAGCAACTGTTATTCAGTTTTGTGCCCCAGGCACAGAAGTAAAACCGACTGATTGCAAGGGAATTTACCATTAAACAAGCGTTTGTAGGACTGCAGCCTTGTTCACTGGGTATTTTGCAAACTTGAAGCCTTTTAGCTATTATAATTAAAGAATGCCGTAAGGGGATCAGCAGTCCTTGATAGCACAACAAAACCTGGTTGGAGACTGGTGATACTTTGCTCAGAAGTGAAGAAAGCAGAATTGTTTCTGACATATACAGTCACGTGTCAGTATCATTCCTAGGAGGCGAGACTTCCAATTTCCTCCACAGATTTAGCAGTTCCAGTTTACCTTGCCATGGCCAAGGAGTACCACCCACATACTTGCCTTCTGCCATTATTACAGATTGCACTTCCAGAGCCTGAAAAGGGTGCTATATACGTCAGTATGAATGATTCTTGAAATCTTGTATGCAAATCCCACAAGAACCCTGTGTGCGATACTCAGCTTTTATATATAGACTCCAGAGCCAAAGTTTCCAATTCAGATGTTAAACATCAAGGAAAAAATACTGTGTGCACAGATGCCCTTTTGAACAAAAATATACCCATTTGTTTTAGCAGGCTGGGGAAGAGAGAGCTCTACTGTTAGATGGCTTTGGGATTATAGCTGTCTCTCCAGTGAAACTGATAAAAGTGGCCCATCAGTTTCATTGCTGTCACTTTCTTTTCTTTTCTTCTTAAAGAAAAGAACCAATACCTTAACCATTGCTGGTGCCCATATATGCCATCTGAATGAAAATAAATCTGAAATCAACCTTTACTCAGGCTAAAACTGATCACATAGGTTAGCTGACGGATGGTTTCTTTTCTTCATGCCAATGGCAAAACTCATTGTCAGCCACCTGTCAGTTGCAAGCCACCTGAAGCCATAAGAAAACCACTCAAGAGCAAATATGTGTGCAGGCACTGCAGTTTCAAGAGCTCCTATTCAACCGCTGTTGACCTCCCATCTCTGTGGGGACCTCTGCAGGCGAATGCTGCTTACTTGAGCAGTGGGCAACTTTGCAGGACAGGGACAGCCCACTACCGCAGCCAGGAAATTCCTGCTGGGAGAGAGACGCTGCAACCTCTCTCCCTCTGGTTGGTTACTTAGAACTCAGCCCGCCTGCAAGACTGGACCAATGGCTGGCAGGCTTGGGGCAGGCTTACTCTGGGGTGTAGGGGCCTGTCTGGGTCCACTGAGGACTCCAACTCAGGTCTGCACCCCGGAGATAAAACCGCACCCACCTCACACCTGTCACCACAGTACCTTTTTAAATCCCACCCACCTACCACTCTCTAGTCATGGTCCAGAACTGGAAATGGTACCTGTGATTCAGCATAGATTGCTACAATTTGGAGAGGGGGCAGAATCTGGAGGGAAGTTGCAGGTGGAGGTAATAAAGGAGTGAGGCAAGCAGTACCCTCTTAGTTGTGAATCCTGGAAGACGCGCTCCCTGAACTTTAGTTCAGATGGGAAGTCACCAGAGCATGGGCAACTGAGACCAGGCTACCCTAGCTGGTAAACCAGCCTACGTTGGGCATCGGTACCACATAAGCCACCTTTAGGCTGTAGCATTAAATTGGAATCCAGGAGTAAAATCATAGAATCATAAACCTATTCCTTTAGGAGGAGTGCAATCCCTCCCAGAACAAGTTGTACACCCAATTTCAGGACAATGGAACTATAGAATAAAATATGAGTAACACTTGCATTGATTTAGCTATTTCATTATCCTGTCCCTTTCCACATAGGGTGCCCCTTTATACATTCTTTTTATTTGACTTTTTGTTTGCCTCAGTGTCCCTCTGGCTTTTAGAGGGCAAGGCTGAGCATGATCTCTATAGAGAATAAGTTCCATTGAGCTCAATGGGACTGACTTTTAAGTACAAATGCTTAGGATCTTTGCATGCACACTTTGTCTCGCTGAGAGTTTGGAATGTTCAGGAACAATACTAAGTATGTGCAAACACACTTGTGTTCACTTGTACACCCAAGAGTGACACCTGCAGATAGGGAATTACTGTAGTGACATCTCAATACGATTGAGAATTTCTAGAAATTTTGTAATACTGGGTTGGGATTCCTGCCAAAATACAAAATGAAGTATCAGAATTAGATGAACAAAAAGAAATGGAGTTACTAACAGTTGAGGAGCAGTGGTGGAAAAATAATCAAAGAGAAGTATATTATAAGAGGTCCACACAAGCAATATTGGCATCTGTAAGATGCTTGTTTTAATGTGGTATTATAAAGATAAGGACTAGGGCATGGGATGAAGCACAAATCATGTACAAACACACAAGAACAGCTACCCCAAGATTGCATCTCTCTTGCTATACCAGCATGCCAAATGACAGAATTACTTGGATGTATGGAAAAATCCCTAACTGAAGGGTGGGTAAACAGAATGGAAGAACAAGATGTGCATAAATAAGGAGATCTAGATAGACAAGAGACACGTGCTTTAGGGATTAGTAATGACCTAGTTCAAACAGAGTGATGTCAATCAATATACAGTACAACTTTCTAGTTGGAATGCTATGCAAAGTGTTACTCAGAAGTTAGGTAGATTATCAGAATGGTTTCGGGTAGGCCTAAAGAAAATGAATCCTTCTTTTACAAATTCAAAACTCCACAGTCATGCTTCTACCTCTTCATAAGCAAGACCTTGATTTGAAATTCATGTCAGCAATAAACAAACAAATACAGGCGCACAACAGTTTAAAGCTTTGTCATCCTTTCCACTGGTTAGATGCACACCTATATGCTTCCCTGGCAATGACAAATCTTTGTAATAATCTTTGAAACAAGCTACAAAGTACTAAGGATGTTGCTAAAATTGCATCTTCTGTTATGCCGATTTCATCTAACCTTATGCTACTCAGTTGTATTATGAATGAAGCACCATTTACCTGAGAGTTTTTCCTCCAGCTTGGAATGTTGGATTCTTGCCATGTATGCATAACCGCCCCCCCCCCATCTAATAAACCAAGCATCCAGGTGATGCTGGCGCTGTAAAAGCAGGACTTTGTAGAAGTCCAGGGCCCCACACAGTGCAATGTGCAGCTCGTTGCTCTTGGAGCAGTGCTGGCTTAAGTGAAATAAGACATCTTTCCATCTAAAGAGGGGGACCCCTGTAAAACTACTATGATCAGAGTCTAATGTTATCTAACTGCACCGCAGCAAATTATCTGCATGGAAGTTCTTTAATGCATTGCTAACCCCTTCCTCTTGATAAAAGTTTCCTGGATTGCTGTGTGAAGTAAATGACCAGATTACTTGATAAAGCACCATTTATGCTTAGTGAGCATCTTCTGTATTTGGGTCCATCAACTTTCCTGCAGGCATTTTGTGGGGCTGCTGTCCTGCATTCAGATCTAAAACCTTCTCTTGTCTGCCCCCGCCCACCACAGTTTGCTCCTTTGTAGTTGATCCTGCGTGGTTAATGCAGGGCAGATAACACCAAACTACAGTTCCTAGGGGGCAATGAGATAATGTGCACACACACCAACATTGTCAGCCGGGAGAAAACTGTCAGGAAACACTTTTTCTTTTTTTAATACTCTCTGAGACTTGTTTTTAATCAAGCGTAGAGGAGTTCATTCACCCATAGTGCAGCTTACTAATATTAGACATATAATATATTTATGACATTTTAAAAAATGGACTTCCAAGCAAATAAGCATTTAATGAAGGACATTTTTCCATTAAATGGTTTTAAGAATGAAGGACACAACTTCCTTGGCTATTAACAGAGGGATCATTATAGGACTTTCCTTGGCTATACTTGTGTGATGGCCTGGGACTCAGGCTCGGACTCGGAACTGGAGGAATCTCGGTCCGCATAGGATCCTCTGCCTCAGGCGGCATCTGAACTGAGTCTGGGGCCTGATTCTGAAGAGCCCCAGTCTGCACAGGTTCCCCTGCAACAAGCACCAGCTGAGCAGAGTCAGGGGCCTGAGCCTGCCCTGGCTCCAGATGCAGTGATTACCTTGTTGCCCTCCGCTGGGCAATCACGTGCAGCTGCTCCAGATGGGTCAGGAGAGGCTGAGGCGGCCTCTGGGTCTAGTAAATCACCAACATCTCCCGAGCTGCAGAGACTCAGGTCTGAGAGAAGGAGAGACCTGAGTACTCGCAGGAGGAGTGCTCGCCTTCCGGCGAGACAGGGAGATTAGTCACTGGGGGATCAGGACCGACTGTTACCCTGTCAGAGATAAAAGGCTGCCAGACCCTGTCCCAGGTTGCGGGAGCAACATTGCTGCTACCTGCCTGTTACCCTGTGCCTGACCTAATCTGGTTTTCCTGCCTTGGCCCTGCTGGACTGACTTCTTGTGGAATCCTTGGATTCGGGACTGGACCTGGACTGCATTGCTCGGGTTAACCCCCGGGCCCAGCACAGTTTGACTATACTGGCTATTAACTGGAACATGGTGTGCTTCCTGCCCCCCCCCATCCAACCTGGGGCTCTGAGGAGGAAGTCTACGTGAACCTGGGAAGGCACATTTGTTTTGTGACAAACAGGAAGAACCTAAAACAAGCACAGCAAATTTGTGACATTCACTATTCATACCAAAATTAAAGAAATTGAAACAAGAATGTTCAGAATGTTCATGATGGATCTCTTCATTCATTTTCATTTACCCTAGCAGCAGCTTGCCTGTGCTGAGGTTACAGGAAAGAGGAATTTTTGGTTGTGCTTGGGAGAGCAGGTGGTTTGCTGCTGCCTATAAACTGGCGTCTTCCATTCAAGGCCCTGAACAATGGTCATTGGTGTCACCGTTCTCTTACTTCGGAGCCGATATGTGATGTGGAAGACAGGTAGGTAAAAGCATTTCCATTTTAAAGGCACTTAAAAAGACGTGTCCATTAAGTGCTATTTGAAAGACATCCTATTTCTTGGACGGTGGAAGATGCTCATAGACAGCAAACCAAACAAAAAAGCAACAGTCACCATGTGATTTTCAGGGTTCTAAAGGCTACTGGACAAGCCTAATTATACCCACAAGCTTGGGAGAAAGAGGGTGTAAGGTCCCATCATCCACCCCACCAGGCTCTTAGCTTCTCACTCATATCACCCTGGTGTGGTGTTGTTGTTGTTGGTAGGTGTATTTGGCAAGGTGTCATTGACCCAACAATAGTTCATTGCTGTTGGATCTATACTGCACCATCCACAAATCATTCCACTTTATTTCATTGTTCTTATGAACCATGTTACCACATTACTGCTGTCTGGAGGGCCATTCTTGCACTATAGCACAACAAAAGCGTAATGTTTGGGGCATAAAAAGTTTCAGCAGGAAGCTACAGGACACGCACTGAAACAAAGCACGATGTCCACCCAGAACCTTTGGCAGGTATAAATAGAACTGAAAGTGGGATCACATATAACCAATCCAGTATGATCATGAGCACAGGTCATTATGAGTGGACAATGATAGGGCATTGGAAAGGGTTCACAGCTGATTTAGGCATGCCCATCAAAAAGATCCGAAGTATCAAGAACAGAGGGAAGGGGAGACCTCACCTGGAACACAAGAGTGACAGCAACAGTCCTAGCAGATAATATGGGACTAATACTGAGCTAAACAGAGAAAGGCTCTGACTTAATGAGACAACTTCATATGCTTATAAGAATGGGAGACCCTGTGAACACATTCACATTGCTTCTCCTGCAGCCTCTTTCCCTTAATTAACAAAATTGGAACACAGATCATTATTGCTGCTGCTCACATTCAAATTTTCAACAGGATTTTACATTTTAAAAGCCTCTCTTCCAGCAAAACATGTTGAATGCTTTTCTAGAAAGCCTTATGCAAAATTGTGTTGCTGTTAAAAAAAAAAAATTAAAAATCTTGTTGGCATTTTAATGGTTGAGTATTCTGTAATTGCAAAACACACTGCAAATTATTACCTGCCTGCCAACCTCATAACTGTTTTCTGTAATTTTGAGTGTTTTTTTTAATTGTCACCCATACTGATGAATGAACATTATGAATTATCAAGGAATCATAGGGCATATACACAATATAATTTATTCCTGAGTAGTTAACCCTTAATGCACTTGAAGTGTCGCTCCCCCTACCCCACAATCATCAGAATGGTTTGGAAGTGGCAAAATAATGGATTGCGGATAATTTGCCAGCGGACTGAAGCAATGTTGGATGTTTAGTCACTGTACAAGAGAATGACAGGCAAAAATATTCCATTTAAAATTGCAACTCACAGAAAACATTTGCTGAATATTTCACCATCCCAAAACACTCACCCTTTAATAATAATAATTCCACTAATAATCCCTTGCCCTTTGCTCCTCAGACCTCCTTTTAAACCTATGCTTTAAGCACACTCCCATTTCTCATTGCAATGCCTGCTTTGCCTCTTTCCTTCAGTAACCCTGATTCTGGACTCACTCACTTCTAAACTATCATCTGAGAGGTCTTGATATAAGGAGACCTGTGGCAACTTAATCCATGAGCTATCATTGCAATTGCAGTCAAAGGGAGTTTCTAGCCTATGCTGGCTGGCAGAGGATTGGAAAGTTGTAGTGCTTTTAGTTCCTACATTTCTGCTGTGCAGCCTCACTGTGACATCAGTGAAGTTCAACCACTAATCACCGCACCAGTACCCACCATAATATCTCCTATGACATTACTGTATAGATGATATTATCACATTTTAAAAGAAGGCCTGGGCTGGTCAAAGTCAGCTGGCGATACTCACAGCAAATATGAATAAAAATATCTGCAATTAAATCAACAAAGCCTGCTACTCACATCTTTATATTTGAGAAAAAGTTCTTAATTTTAAATTTTAAATTTTACAAAGAGAAGCAAGCAGCAATCTGGGCCCATGCAAATTTCAGAACACTGTCGAACAGAGAACTGTTCCCTGCACGGATAACTGAGTGACATATGTAGGAGAAACAAAATAAGATTTTCAAGGTACGAAAGCACCAAAGCAACCTTTATACATGATGGAAAGATTCCCTAGCCCACATTTCAGTATGCTTTCCCACCATTTGGTGACCATTCTGCTACTATTAGGGTGTCTGCTAGCTTGTTAGGTTGGGACCAAATTATTGCTATACACCAGATCTGCACCATTTGCAACCAACAAGCCAAACAGAGGTCATAACTTATGTATGGTGGTCTGGCTTCTTTTTGCAAGGCTGCTACGTTCCTGACAGACCTGAATAAATGACTGGTGAGGTGCAATAACATTCTCAAATCAAAAGTTGTGCTAGGATGTTATAAACAAACAAGAAAAAAGGCAGCCCAAACCAGTAAATCGGTCAGATTATGCTTGAAAGGCACATCCTCCTCCAGTACAGAATAGGATTAGAGCTAAACATTTCCACAGAGATGTCAAGGATATCCTTCTTGGACTTGTCTAGTAAGAAACTTGGAGGGAAAATTTGGAGGAAAAATAAGCACAGAGGGTCATATTTCCTCCAGATCAACTCCCATGAAGCCATTACCATACCTGACCTACTTACTCTCTTATCGCCTCTCCCTTCTCAAAAGTAAAAAATTAAAACCTTAAAAATAAAAACAAGAACTTCAGACATGGCAGAGAGGGTTGACTAGGACCAGGAGCTGACTTCAGCAAGACATTATCCCCTCCCCCAGTTGTGAACTCACTCACATTACTAGTTTTAATTAAGAGGGAATAAGGGTGATCACATCTCCAAGACTGAAAAAGGAGATATTCTCCTATCCCTCCACACTATGTCTGGAAGTTAAATAGACTGCTATGCCACTTGAAAGGGATTTCTCAGATCAATATCTTCCCTCCAGCAACCAGGAGGGGTTATTCTGCATTAGTAATCCAAATATTGATATAACCATATAAAGCCAGCCAGCCTTTCTCTTGAATATTCTTAGTTAAAAACCCTATTGTACTGAAAATCTGTACATAATAAGGGAATGGATACATTCTTCGTACAAATGGCACTAAGATGTCAACTTTCCATGAATACTAGTGATGTGGGATTAAGAACATATCATTTTTTTTGTTTACTGGAGTTTTATTTATTATTTATATTTTGTGTGTGTATTTAATTGGGAGGTATTTTTGTTTATTAGCTGCCCTGACTGAGACGCTTGTTAAAGGTCAGGATATAAATCTTTGAAATAAATAAATGCTTTAAAAGAACCTCAGACTAGGATAAATTACAGCACTACAACGAAGCACAAGCTTCTACTATAAGGTATCACGTCACAAAGATTGACAACTTATAAGACTGCACATTGTTGGATCAGCTCTCTTGCACTAGCAGCTGATAGAAAAGGAGGAAATTGCCAGTCTTGCCATAGCCTGCCCTTGACTCATGAGCTTTTTCGCAGCTCAGGAAAATCATGGGTGTGAAGAAATATGGCTTGCACCATAGACGTCAAAGAAGAGCCAGGCAATAGGATCCAAGTTTTCTTTACGTATTGTTATAAACACATGCAGCCGGAAGTGGAGAGTAGGGGATTCTGTGGTACCTGACTCCCAGCAAAGACCTTGAACTCAGCTACATTAGTCGAAAAACAGTGTTTGGAATCGGTTATGCATTCAATGGTCATGCAACACCTGATGGTAAAAGGTAAAGGGACCCCTGAGCATTAGGTCCAGTCATGACCAACTCTGGGGTTGCGGCGCTCATCTTGCTTTATTGGCCGAGGGAGCCGGCGTACAGCTTCCGGGTCATGTGGCCAGCATGACTAAGCCACTTCTGGTGAACCAGAGCAGCGCACGGAAACGCCGTTTACCTTCCCGCCGGAGCGGTACCTTGCACTTTGATGTGCTTTCGAACTGCTAGGTTGGCAGGAGCAGGGACCAAGCAACGGGAGCTTACCCTGTTGCGGGGATTTGAACCGCCGACCTTCTGATTGGCAAGTCCTAGGCTCTGTGGTTTAACCCACAGCGCCACCCGCTTCCCTAACACCTGATGGTACTGGTGAGCAAAAAAAAAAATTCTATGATTTTCCATAGCGTTCCCCCCCCCCTTGTTATAACGATTTAATTTCTGGCTTGTTTATAGCATTCTTTTCCCTGTCTGTAGATCCACCCCTAGCTGGTACTACAGGCAGTGTGTGCTGTTGAACCTCCATCCTTATAGAGTTCCCCTGCCCTGCCCTACCTCTCTTGAGGACAGTGTCTGATCTGACATCACAGTGAGGCTATGTAAGAATTCTCCAAGAAGCTTGGTTCTGGGCTTGCAGGCTGCACTGTCATTACAGCTGCTCTGGCTGCTGTTGAATATGAAGCTATGGTGTCACAGAGGACTAGAGCTAAACAGCTGATTCATTAGGACTGAAGCGTAGAGTCCAGAAACCAAACACCCAGTTTCAACTTCTGCTAATGTCAAGCAAATCTTGTATTTGTTGACATTGTCTTCTGATGGTGCAGAGTAGTTTGGTGGGGGTTATACAAAGAGCGAAAAAAACTTTATTATTATTATTTTTAAAAAACTAACCTTATATACCACTTTTTAAAGATTTATAAATCTCAGAGCAGTTCACAGTGCACATAAAAACCATTAAAATCAATAAATAACTGCAGTTAAAACATCCAAATGGTTGTGAAACTTCAACAACTACAGCAGCCAGAACAAAAAGAAACAAGAAACAAAACAAAAAAAGCTTGATATCAGGAACTTCCAGGGTAAACAGAGAGGTCTTTTGCTGTCTACAAAAGCCACACATCATTAGTGCTTGCTTGATGTTCGTTGGGAGCTAATTCTACAAAATGGGAGCACAGTGATGCAGAGTTGTATACCTGAGGGAGCATCTCCAGCCCCATCGTTCAGCCAGGACACTGAGGTCCAGCTCTGAGGGTCTTCTGGTGGTTCCCTCACTGCAAGATGTGAGGTTACAGGGAAACAGGCAGAGGGCCTTCTTGGTAGTGGCGCCTGCCCTGTAGAACGCCCTCCCATCAGATGTCAAGGAAATAAACAACTATCTGACTTTTAGAAGACACCTGAAGGCAGCCCTGTATAGACAAGTTTTTAATGTTTAATATTTTATGATGGTTTTGTATATGCTGAAAGCCGCCCAGAGTGGCTGAGGCAACCCAGTCAAATGGGAAGGGTGCAAATAATAAAATTATTATTATTACTACTACTACTACTATGGAATAGGACATCCCTTTATTATTATTGGCAGTGCCCTTCAGTGGAAATAGACAAACTTATTCCCCACCTCTCTCCTCCCCCTCAAATAAGGTGTGCTATGGGGTACACATCAAATAAGGTGTGCATATGGGGACGCAGGTGGCGCTGTGGGTTAAAGCCTCAGCGCCTAGGACTTGCCGATCGAAAGGTCAGCGGTTTGAATCCCTGCGGCGGGGTGCGCTCCCGCTGCTCGGTCCCAGCGCCTGCCAACCTAGCAGTTCGAAAGCACCTCCGGGTGCAAGTAGATAAATAGGGACCGCTTACCAGCGGGAAGGTAAACGGCGTTTCCGTGTGCGGCTCTGGCTCGCCAGAGCAGCGATGTCACGCTGGCCACGTGACCCGGAAGTGTCTCCGGACAGCGCTGGCCCCTGGCCTCTTAAGTGAGATGGGCGCACAACCCCAGAGTCTGTCAAGACTGGCCCGTATGGGCAGGGGTACCTTTACCTTTACCTTTATGGGGTACATTACACCTAATATCTGACATGTGGTAAAATATGAAATTTACTACTAAGTTGTATGTTTTTGAACAGGCTCAACAGAAATGTTATAAACTGCTCAGTGTGTCAGCTTTCTCCAAGTTTCTGACATTTACCATAATATGCATCACTTACATTTTTTAAAAAAATATTTTGCCACCTTTTGAATTCTGAGACTAGAATAGGCTGGAAATTAGAACTACTGTACTTTTCCATCTATAAGACGTGGATTTTTTCTTTTAAAATTACGTTAAAAATTGGGGGTCATCTTACACATGGATAGTGCATAGGGGGAACGTGGGTTTGGTTGCTGCCACGAGCCTGAGATTGTCAGCGGCGTTTTGGCGTGTTATTGGTGGCTGCGTCAAGGGCTGGTGTTTATTGGCTGTCGCTGCGTCAGTAGGGCGGGGGATTGGAGGTGGGAGAGACACTAGGTGGCTTTAGCGATGTGTGCAAGCGGCAGCGTAGGTCAGACGGGTGAGCGACATTCGGCAATTTCCCCTAAAAATAGCTCAACAACTCTGGGCGTCTCCCCCCATTTTCTTAATTTTGAGTCCCCCCAAAAAGAGGGCCGTCTTATACAAGACGGTATGTTATACACAGAAAAATACGGTAAATAATTAAAATCTCATTCTCATGGTTTGGCTACCAAAGCATCTTCAATACTTTTATACAGAAAATAAATTTGGACATCAAAATCCATTTATGTCCCTCAGATAATCAGCACTACTTGGTGTCACATGTATCAAAATCCCTTGGATTGCTTTTACATTTTTAAATACATACATACATACATACATACCAGGTTTGCCTAGAGGTCTTTGTTTTTGTTTTGTTTTTTAAAAAACCTTTTTGGATCTAGTATGCCTGAGCAAAAAACAACAAAAACAGGCTGGCTCTTTTGATAAGATTTAGGTGCCCTTAAATATGACAACCAGGGTAAGCCCTTTTTAAAGTGTGCATCTATCAGTGTAATATCAAATACCTAATCTTTAGTGGGTAAGCTCTTTTCTTTGTGACAAGGCACCACTCTTCGTATTTAATCATTCTTTTGGAAAATATCAATCAGTTTGAGAGAGCCTCGTCTGTCAGCTCAACTGATTCACTAACTTTGTCAAAGCTATTCTGTGCCACTGCAAAAATACTCCCTTTCTGACCTGTCTTTGTTGCATGTGTCTTTTATTGGAGCTATTATAAAAGAGCAGCTCAGACAAAAGATTTCCCTGCCTCACTGGAGGAAAGTGATCGTGGCAAGTAAGCGATGACTTTCACCAATTTTGAAAGCTATTCTATTTACTGTCTTTCCAAAGAAGAGCTTATATGTATTACTATACCATCTTCTGAATATTTTTCAAATATAATGTTTACAACATTTTCTTCATAAAAGCCCCAGTGGATTCATTCACATGGCCCTTTGGAGAGTTTCCTAGTGGGCATATTGATGTTTTGCCCATGGAGAGGGCTGTCCATTGTCAGAAATTCTTCCTAGATAGCAGCAGAGTTTTCTGCCACCACAACCAGTGAGGTCAAGGAGAGGGTGGCTTGGAAATCCTGATTTAGGGCTTTGAATATCAAAGTGCTCTGAACTGGGTTCAGAAATAAACTGGGAATCATTATACAGTCATACCTCATGTTACGTTTGCTTCAGGTTGCGCACTTTAAGGTTGTGTCCTGCAGCGACCCGGAAGTACCGGAAAGGGTTACTTCTGGGTTTCGCTGCTCGTGCATGCGCAGACGTGCAAAATGATGTCACACACATGCACAGAAGCAGCGTATCGCGACCCGCACGTGCACAGACATTGTTTGCGTTCCTTTCAGGTTGCGAACGGGGCTCCAGAACGGATCCCGGTCGTAACCAGAGGTACCACTGTAGCTGGGAAAGTATTGTAGTAATAAGCTGCAAATAATTGCGTCCTAGGGCTACCCTGGCAGAAGCGTTATGCACCAGTTGCATTTTCTAAGTGCTCTTCAAAGGTAGCCCCAGGTACAGCAGGTGGCCACAGTGTAGTCTAGCTATAACCTGAGAACGTGTGACAGTGGCCAGAAATCCAGAGCTGGTTTGTTGTTGTTTAGTCGTTTAGTCGTGTCCGACTCTTCGTGACCCCATGGACCAGAGCACGCCAGGCACTCCTGTCTTCCACTGCCTCCCGCAGTTTGGTCAGACTCATGTTTGTAGCTTCGAGAACACTGTCCAACCATCTTGTCCTCTGTCGTCCCCTTCTCATTGTGCCCTCCATCTTACACCTACCAAAATTGTGTAAAAGCACCTCTCCTAGGCTGGCACTTCTCATCTGGATATCCAAGAGCAAAGCTGGGCTCAAGAGAATTCCCATGCTCGGCACCTCACTCAACCCTTCAGAGTTAGTGCCAACTCATCTAAAACAGGGTAAATACCCTTCCCCACGTTATGGTTCTTACTGTCCAAAAGCATCTCTGCCTTGTATGAGAGTTAATGTGTTAACCATATTTTTAAGAGCCTAGGTTAGTGGCGGAGCGTATCTAAATATAGCCCAGGTTGGGCATCATCATCATCTTCATCATCATCATTTTAAATTTGTATACCGTCTTTCTATCTTACAATACTCAAGGCAGTTTACAAGCTGAAGAAACAAAAAATGTACATCTTATAACAATCTAATGCAATACAAAAATGTGATAATAAAACATAACTTTAAAATAGGCAGCCTACATCAAAAAAGTAACATTCAACAATCATTAGAATAGTATAAAATAATAACATCAACATATAAAAGTTAAACAGAAATCCACTCAACAGTTACAATAAATAATATCTAAACTATAATCAATAAAACAACAGCAAGCCACAGTACATAAAACAATACAATACAAATTGAGAAGCAGAGACTAGAGGTTGGAGCAAGGCAGGTGGAAGGAGGCCTTGCCTGATGGAGTCTCTCCCCTCACAGCTCTTCCTCCAGGACCAGCTCCGACTCCTAGGGTCAGAGGGTGGGGCAGGGCAGGTGGAAAGAGGCCTTGCCTGATGGAGTCTCTCCCCTCACAGCTCTTCCTCCAGGACCAGCTCCGACTCCTAGGGTCAGAGGGTGGGGCAGGGCAGGGCAGGTGGAAAGAGGCCTTGCCTGATGGAGTCTTTCCTCTCACAGTTCTGGGGCACGGAGGGTCATGTGGCCAGCATGACTAAGCCGCTTCTGGCGAACCAGAGCAGTGCACAGAAACACCGTTTACCTTCCTGCCAAAGCGGTACCTATTTATCCACTTGCACTTTGACGTGCTTTCGAACTGCTAGGTTGGCAGGAGCAGGGACCGAGCAATGGGAGCTCACCCCGTCGCGTGGATTCAAACCACCGACCTGCTGATCGGCAAGCCCTAGGCTCTGCGGTTTAACCCGCAGCGCCACCCATGTCCCTTCAAGAACTGGTATTTTGCCCATTATCTTGTTTACTAACCCAACTGTAAGTATTAAACGAACGAAGAGAAGAAACTTGCAGCTTTCTTTTTTATTATTTTTAATTTTGAAACATGGGAGCCCCTCGCAACTCTCACAGGCGACAACCCAAAGGGAGGGCTGTAAGAGCAGCAAGGGGAGGGGACACACACGCACAGCCGGCCTCCCATCACAACGGTGTGTGTGTGTGTGTTCCTGAACACATAAGCTATAGCTCATTCTCTGCAGATGTGGACTCTACGCTCAGACCAATGGAGGGGAATCTGGAGGAGAGAGCGACACTTGTGCAAAACACACACACACACATCCCCAAGGCAGGACATTTCTCACACGCAAAGTGATGGGGACACGGGAGTTGTGCAGTCAAGCCCCCCCCCCCTTGCCCCAGAGAGAGGAGAGCGGGCGAGGGGAGGGCCTCCCCTCGCCCGAAACTTGCAGCTAATATTTGCAGCAGTAAATATTTGCATATTAATATCTATATGCCTTTTGAAATATTTACATTAGATGTTGATTGTATAACTACATATTTATTGAATAGTAAAATAAAAAGGGGAAAGGAACACCTAAGTGAAAATAGCAAAATTAAATTTAAAAATCTATTGGGGATGTCTGATATTTTAAGTTCCCAAATGGGATTTTTACAGCTGAAGAATAAAGGGAGACACCAAGAGTGTTAACTGAGCCTTCCATAGTTCTAAAAAAGCGGGGCAGTGTTCCCAGGAAGAGCTTAAAATCACAACCTTCCTTCCTAAAGGAGTAGGTAATTTGATCAAATTGACATTGAACTGACTGTTTGAAGACACTCAAACTCAGAACTCAAGGCATAAATGTGCTAAGAGGAAGGCATGCCTGGCAAATCCACACCGTGATCAACTCCTGCCCAGGAACCAATGTCCCCACTGTGGAAGGACGTGTGGGTCCAGAACTGGCCTCCACAGTCACTTACGGACTCATTGTTAAAACCATGTTTATGGAAGACAATCTTACTCAGCTACGAGTGATTGCCAAAGAAGAAAGAGTTCTAAAAAAACAGGGCAGTGCTCCCACAGAGAGCTTAAAATCACAACCTTCCTTCCTACAGGAAGGAAGAATTGGCATTGAACTACTCTGTTTCTAGTGGGCTTTGCAAATTAACGTCCAGCTTAGCTAATATAATCCTTTTTGTGTGCTGCTTTATCTTGGAGGTGGGCAACATATGCCTGCACACAGTATGTGGCACCCAAGACGCGTTTGTGTAGCCTGCAGGCTTTTGAAAGGAAAGAAATATTGAGAACGCCACTTTTCAATCCTTTTAAAGAACTTCTGTGATCCTCATAGTTGCTGAAATAAGATGGAAAACATTGATGGAAGTAAAATGAACAATTCAGGAACAAGAAGAAGCGCAGTGCACTACATAAACTCCAAATTTCATAGTTGAAAATGTCGCAAAATAATGATCGACCTTTCAGGTTCTCCAGAACTCTCTAACGGGGGGATTAGGGGGATGTGGGACTCTTTCCTCATAAAAGTACAAAAAAAAAAAAAAAGTTGTATGTTGTAGCCTTGTGATCTGCATTTAAACTCTTTCAAAGTGGGGGTGACAGATCTTACTAGTTTCTGCTATATACAGCAGGCATTAGGTCTGCCATCCCCAACCTGTGGCCCATCAAATGTTTTGGACTACAGTTCCCATCATCCCTGACCGCTGGTCCTGTTAGCTAGGGATCATGGGAGTTGTAGGCCAAAACATCTGGAGGGTTGCAGGTTGGGGATGCCTGCATTAGGTTATATGTAGAATTTAGGAATAAAGAGGCAAAGGATGATCCCTTTTTAAAAAACAAAAAACAAAAACCAGCTGTTACCCAGTTCTCTCACACACCTTGATCAAAACATACTGGTTCCTGATTAGGTAGAGTTAAAGTTTTATTTCATTACTCCTAAAAACACTTCCTGTAACATGAGTCTGAAACCAGCTCTTTCCATGGGGGGGGGGGGGAACAAACTGCAACTCAATTAACAGGATTTACCCTCAAGAGGAACCAGGTGATAATCAGCAAGCCTGATCATAAAAAAAATGAAGACCACTTCATACTTGCTGTTATGCACATGGCTGGCTAACAACAACAACAAAAAACCAAAACCAAAAAACCCCCACCTTTATACAGTTTGAAAAGACAACTTAGAATTTGTGTAGTCAGTGCTTTCTTTCTGGGGGTACTCAAGGGAATGTAGTAATGGCACTTTTTTTCTTGAAGAAAAGCAATGGTTAAAAGTATGGCACTTACTGTAACAAGCTCATTGGTTTGGTGCACTACTGTTAATGTGAGCAAGCAGTGTTTTGGTGCTAGAGCCTAGCTTGTATCCTGGCAGTGCAGCAAAAGAGGAATGTACTAATAACTTGATATGAATCTTTTATGAAAAACTTTTCAGCAGTGTGCAGCCCAGACACTGAGGTCCAGTGCCGAGGGCCTTCTGGCGGTTCCCTCATTATGAGAAGTGAGGTTACACTGACGCCCTCCCATCAGATGTCAAGGAAATAAATAACTACACAACTTTTAGAAGACATCTGAAGGCAGCCCTGTTTAGGGAAGTTTTTAATGTCTGGTGTTTTATCATGTTTTTAATATTCTGTTGGGAGCCGCCTAGAGTGGCTGGGGAAACTCAGCCAGATGGGTGGGGTATAAATAATGTTGTTATTGTTGTTGTTAGTGTGCTGTGTGTCAGGGCTCACAGCAAGGAAGGGGGTACAAGGGGTACACATGGTGCAGGCCCCGAGTCAGCACAGCTCTCAGGCTCCCAGCATTCATTTCAGTCTCCACATCTATGCAGAGGTTCCCTTGGCAAGCGGAATGCCCCCTTTATAAGTGGAAGAACTCTCCCTAACTTAGCGCAATATCCTTGCATGAGAAAAGAGACCTGAAATCCAGCAATATGCACCTGTTAGCACAAGCGCCGACTGATTTCTTGCACAATGTCTGCAAGAACAGGAAACCACACCGCATCTCAAGATGTAGGCTTGGTGCCAAGTCCATGTTGTGAAAAGTATTCTACGAGCTCTTATGCAACCATTTGCACACCAATGCTGCTGCCAGAATTTCCTTTACTGGTATTTCTAGCCCAAACCCATGACATATTTCAGTAAAATATAAACAAATAAAATTAATTAAAGCCAAATTTAAAATGACATACAATATGAAAAAACAAACAAACCAGTTGATTCAGTGGTGGTTTCTTACAATTGGAAACATATATTCTTATTTAAAACCAGCTTGTGGTGGTTATGAAAGTTATAAAAGAAATCTTAACTACTTCATTGCATGAAGACAAGGAAAGTTGGTATGTACACCCACAACACAATTCTACCATTCAATTTCAGACCCTAGGTCAGGAATGGAGAAGCTTGTGACCTTCCTGATGTTGCTGTTCTCCGACTCCCATCAGCCCTAGCCGGAATGACCTATGGTCAGGAGTGATGGGAACTGCAGATCACGAACATTTGGAGGGCCACTTAGGTTCCCAACCCTGACTTAGCTCAATTCCCATTCACTGTGAAACATGTAAGCAACTCAGGAAACAACTCCATAACATGATAACTTTAACAAAGCCTTTCACATGTGTTTTACTATTATTTTTATTGCAGAGTGTTTATAATATCATACCATCCAACATTTCTCCAATGAAAGAAGTGCCCTGTTTAACAACAACAACATTAATACTTTTAATACTTTTATTATTTATACCCCGCCCATCTGATTGGGTTACCCCAACCACTCTAGATGGCTTCCAACAAATATAAAAACATAATAAAACATTAAACATTTAAAAACTCCCCTATACAGAGGAGTTCAGATGTCTTCAGATGTCTTCCAAAGGTTGTATAGTTACTTATCTCCTTGCCTCGGGGATTGCATAACTCCAAAACCTCCAACATTTATCTGATGGAAATAGGGATGTCCTAAGGAAAAGAGGGACATTCTGGGATCAAATCAGAAACCATGACAGCTTCTGTAAATCCGGGGCTGTCCCTGGAAAATAGAGACACTTGGACGGTATGTTACATGTCACTTTTCTAGACATATTGCATCCAAAGTGACCTACAGCAATAAACAAACAAACCAGTTGATTCAGTCATGGTTTCTTACAACTGGAAACGTATATTCTTATTTAAAACCAGCTTGTGGTGGTTATGAAAGTTATAAAAGATATCTTAACTACTTCATTGCATGAAGTCAGTTTTAAACAATACACAGCTCTCACTGAATACTCATTTATGCTGGTTGCTTTCTCAAGGTCAAGATCTTAAATTAGTTCTAACGCTTTCCCTTATCCAGTTGGCAGTTATCTAGATCCTGTACATTTTCTCTTACGAGTCTCTAAGCTTTGAATACAGTAGCATTAACTGTTCTAACAGCAGCTTCTAATGAGGCAGTTTAGCACACTGCTAAATAATAAACCAGGAAGAGGGGACAAGGAAAAAGATGGTTAGCAATCATGTTAACAACATAGCATCATCAGAGGATGGAGTGTGTGGAGGTAGCTATTAAAGACATTTGCTGTGTCTCTATTCTTCAGTTCTGAGGCTCTCCTTCAACGCAAGGAGAGGTGCAGTTGCTTACACAGATAGCCATTAAAAACAAAAACAACACCACTAGAGAGCATCCTGACTGCTATTAACTGGGTTATAAGAAAAATCAATATTTGTCTCAACGTAATAAAAAAGTTTAAATGTATATAGAACTACCAGTGTATGAAAACGCCTAATTAGGCACATTTACAGCAGTCGGCATGTGTATGGCCAGCATTTAAATACATCATAGGAATTAAATGATTTAAGTTATATGGTAATTTTGAAAAGCCTAATTGATTTACAACAACAACCTAAGTATCAGTAACTGCACAAAGACATGAACCCCCACTTTAGTAGAGAATTACTTAAGAATCTGCAATTAAAATTATGCTAGAACATAGAAATTGAGGCGAGGAGGAGTACAGGCTTCCTTTTCTCATTGCCACCATAATTTCTGAGGGAGAGTGCTATTTTAAATATTGTTAAAGATTATTTTTGTAACTACATATTTCCCCTACTACTAATGTTTAAAAGAGGCCAGTCTATGGCAGTATCTAGGTAGCATCTTACTCAGTGGATGATTTTTAGAAAGTGTTTTAGGAACCAGCATATGTTCAAAGGGTTGTGGTGCCACGGGTACATGGTTGCACATGTGATGGGGCTGCCCCCAAATGAGAAAAGTTTGAACAGAAATTTCACGTGTAATAGGCATAATTTATATGTACTTGTTACCAGATGCTTGAGGCCTGTTACTAGTGAGCTACATCCTTGATAATATCAGTTGTGAAGATCATGATTTGATTCAATGAGTGATTGTGTCAGAAAATATTTGTACCGCTGATTATGAAATATACCAAGAGTTATGGAGTTGGTTGATTAAACTATGGGATATAGCAATAATGCAAAAAATAACAAGTTATTTAAAGCTAAAGAATAATAACTACCAGAGGCTTATATTTTCAGCTAAGTGATATTCATTTATTATGTTTTAAATAATATGGGCAGATATACAGCTTGGAAAATATGGCTGCAGGAGAAGATAAATATTTCAGTTTGGTGCAATGACATGTTTTCCCCCCAGATTTTTCCAGTTCTATCTTTGCTTTTATTTTTGTATTATGCATTTTATACTGAAAAACGTAAAGCGGGGACAGTTCTCCTTTGTAACACTAACTGAACGTGTCCATTCCTACCATGTTTTTCTTTCAGTTCACTGTGATAGGAAATGAACATTAGAAGAACCTGCTATATCAGGCCAATGCTCTATCTAATCCAACATCCTGTATTCACAGGGACCAACGAGATACCTGTAGGAACACACAAGCAGGACTCAAGCACAACAGTACTTTGCCCAACTTGTATTCCTAGCAACTCGTATTCAAAGGCATAATGCCTGTGACAGTTGAGATAGAACATCTATTGTTTAGTTTTCTCAAAGGTCATTGGGGAGGATTTTAATCATTGTAAGACATGTCTGCTTTTTTCCTATACAGGTGACTGTTGCATGTTTCTTTAAATAAGCTTTGGAATCTTTGCAATAACCTGAGTGGGTGTTTCACGCTTGATGACAAAACATTCTGTTTCAAACATTTTGTCAATTATCAGAACAATAATCTCACCATTTATCAGGATAAAACACAGCGGCTCTCTAAATTTACTAAATAAAATAAATACAACTGCATAGTCAAGGGTGAACTTTAAATATTGATGCAACTTGCTCCAATAGATAAATTAAACATATAAGTTCCAGAAAGAAGTGAATCTTAATATATTGTTCCTCGTTAAGAAGCGTTTGTTCTACACATTCTGTAGTACAATTCATTTTAGGTGTTTTAAGATAGTCACTCATGTTGTCTATGACTCACATTTTTTGTTGCAGATAAAATAATCATGGCACATTGTAATTTAGATTCTCATTGCTTTTCTAAAGATAATCTTGGCACAAGGAGAAATATAGTACTGCAGTTCCGGAACATTACACAATAAAATATGACTTATATGTGGCAATAGACATAGAATAAACACTTGGAATCTCAAGATAGATAATTGCACCCATTATCAGAAAGCCTTAAAGGTATATTTTCAATCAAAACTAAATTAAACAATTGTGCAAACAATGGCTTTGAGTTTCCACACTATTCTAAAGTCTCTCTCTTTAATCCTTATTCCTTTCTTCCCAGTAAAGAAAAAGAAATCTGTTTTCATATTTATAATTACTAGTGATAATATGAATGTAGCAGATGGCAGCTTAACTGATTAGCATTGTTTGATTTGTAACTGGACAAAGTAACTTGCAAAACGTTTTCTGGCTGAAGAACCCTATTAGAATTGTTCCTTAAGACCACAAAAACTCCACTGACGTATCTCTGCAACCACTGCACATATGAAACAACATTCAGCTGGTTTTATTCAGAAAACTAGGTCTACTGAAATCAGTGAGCTTATTTCAGAGGTAGAGACACAAGTAGCCTGTACTACAGTCATGTAATCCACTCACTTAATCAGCAGTAGGATTTACATTCTTTAAAAAGTGTCTGTACAACGTACTGACAAGCAGTGTGCACTGCAATCTGACATTTCTGTTACCTAGGGTACATCCATATGGTGCTTATTTCAGGGATCAGATGTACTCAAGCAGCATTATGAGACCCACACAGTGCAGAAATGAAAAAAAGAGGCAGAACACAGCAGCAAGTATCTGCTCCTGGACTGGAGACTCTGTAGGATCCCAGCACATTTAAATATTGAATATCAAGATGCTAGCTAGCCTAGAAATTTCCCCCTGTCATGCTCATTTTCTATTCACAGGGAATACATATATTGGGGCATTCAAATATTCAGTCTCCCTCACCAATAACCTGAGCTGGTACCAAGCTTAAGAGAGATGATTTGGAGATCTGGTCCATATGTTCTCTTTTTGTGATTTCTCCATAGGATACTGCGAACATAAAAAACAATTTAAAAATAGTATCCTATTTTAATGTGGGTGATATGAGTTATGTACGTATTCCCATAATGTACTCAGTGGCAGTAAGTTTCCTTAGATACTCTCCCCTTTTCTTATTTTTTCTATATTTTCTTATATGTATTTTACATTTGCACTTTGTTGGAACCAGTAACACACACACACACACACACACACACACACACACAAGCATCTTGACTCTAAAATGTGGGACCAACTTGGACCCTGCTGAGTCTCTTTCCTCTTGTTGGTATGGTGATGTCCTAGATGAAATAAAATGTATCCCTCTTTCCTGGGTAGGCTTCTCGCTGCTCCCACTTTGGAGCATACATAGCCACCATATGATGTACCCGTTTGTTTATGTTTAATATGGAAGCAATATTTAACTAAAGCAACCCAGATTGTCAGCTGAATTACATAACTTTTAGTTGACTACTCCTCTACCATTTAACTGACGAAACTGATGATCGATTACATTTAAATGAATGTACAAAAGTGGCAATATAGGCACCCATTTTGAGGTAATGAAGGTAATTGAAGATTATTTAGAATTGAATGAGCTGCAGCTACCAGCCATTCTTAGAAAGAAAACTGATCTGTTAATATTGTCTTTTTCATTTTGTTACAGCTGGGGTAGGGAACTTTTTCAGCCTTAGACCTACACACATTTGCTCACAGGGAATGTTTGGGGCATCATATTCCAGTGGTAAGTGGGGCCTGAGGCAAAAAATGGGTGCGGCTTCGTACAATAGGCTACATTTCAGTCACACAAGTCAGAGACTTCTACAGCTGTTGACCCACCCACCAGCACCTCTCCATCCTTCTTCACCCAAGCATGTTATCACAATTAAATGGCACAATTACTGTAGAGGTAAAGAAGGGTGCCGTGCAGGGCTGGTAAGGCATGTGACCTGGTGAAAGTCCTAAGGTTTAGACAGAGAGGCCTAGAGGGATGCATTCGGACTCTAGACCTGAGGGTTTTTATTTTATTTTATTCATTTATTAAAGAAGAAGAAGAGTTTGGATTTGGTATTCTGCTTTATCACTACCCGAAGGAGTCTCAAAGCAGCTAACATTTTCCTTTCCCTTCCTCCCCCACAACAAACACTCTGTGAGGTGAGTGAGGCTGAGAGATTTCAAAGAAGTGTCACTAGCCCAAGGTCACCCAGCAGCTGCATGTGGAGGATCCCCGCGACGGGGTGAGTTCCCATTGCTCAGTCCCTGCTCCTGCCAACCTAGCCAAACTTGCTGGCTTGGAGACAGTGATTGAATTTTTTCAAATGAATATGCACACCTCAGGCAAGGATGCTTCTCTCAATTTCCTTATCTATCTTCTGTAACTCCAGGCTCAAAATCTGTTACTGGCACATTTATTTATTTATGGGGGTGGTGGTGGGATGGGGCATGGGGTGCTTTCCAAATGAGTGTGATGGGAGATAACTTCTGAAATGTTAAAGATCCTTAAAGAGTTCCTTTAAAAAAACCTCTCGTGGATAACTATTGCATTTGCATGGAGCTTGTTCCAGCCGATCAGGAGGTCAACAGTTCGAATCCCCGTGACGGGGTGAGCTCCCGTTGCTCAGTCCCAGCTCCTGCCAACCTAGCAGTCCGAAACCACATCAAAGTGCAAGTAGATAAATAGGTACCACTCCGGTAGGAAGGTAAACCACATTTCTGTGCGCTGCTCTGGTTTTGCCAGAAGCGGCTTAGTTATGCTGGCCACATGACCTGGAAAAACTGTCTGCGGACAAACGTTGGCTTCCTCAGCTAGTAAAGCGAGATGAGTGCTGCAACCCCAGAGTCGTTCGCAACTGGACTTAACTGTCAGGGGTCCTTTACCTTTTTATACATATTTACCTAGGAAAGAAGCCCACTGAATTCCTTGGGACTTGCTTCAGTGTAGACATGCCTAAGCTTGCACTGATTTAGGGACAATGATATTTACAATATGCTCTTTTGAGACTTGTTTTGTTTTGTAAAAAAGAAAACAAGTTTGTTAACCTCAAACCTCCTGAGAACTGCATAGCTTCTGTGTATAGGAAGGTATGGATGTCACTTCCATTAGTACCGAGTCTAACCTAGTATATAGAGATGAAAATATACTCCCCAGAGTGGGTAAATAAGGAAGTGAACTATTTTTCAGACAGCTTTTCAAATACATTTAAAATTGATTGTACTTAAGGTTTCCCCAGGTGACTATATTTCAAGTTTTACTCTGTTAGATGAGACAGGATTGGGGGGGGGGCACCCAAATAACTGTCTTGATAGATACTGAATCTGAAAGAATGTAAGAAGTTAAGTAAGTAATGAAAGCCCTCCTTTATATGGCTTTTAGCAGACTCAATGCACACATTTAAACATAATACTGATGCACATGCAAGCTATCTTGGCTATTGGCTAAGTCTGCTTCTGCACTCTTATATGTAAAACAGGCAGTAAAGTTATTGCTATTCTTAAAGCTTACCACTTAATACAGCTTTATAAGAAATCTCTTTAGCTCTGGACAGAAAATCCTTTGCAGCAATATTTTATGTAAATGGAGGCACATAGTCAACATACACTGACAAGCGCAATGTTTTGCTTTTAGAAATCCCTCACAGTAGGTAAATGAAACAAGGCAACAAACTACAAGAAAGAAATAGAAAATGCAAATGACTGGATGCCTCAAAAACAGCAGATCAATAGGCACAAAGGGAATCAGTTCTCCAAATACCTGATATATATGAACACAAAGCGATTTCATGCATGCTATTAATTAATCTTCTCCTGCAGGCCAAATCAAAACACGTAGTACAGAAAGAAGATGCCAACTTTAATTTTGGCTGGACTTAAGGCTGCTTTGCACAATTCAAGAGAGAAGTACACAGATGTTTCTTGGCTCATTTAGAGTCCAATCAAACAAACCCTGGGCCAGATGGTCCCCTGTAATCAACTGCATGGCATTCCCCTGCCCGTTTTTTCTTAAAAAGGACCCAAGTAGAAGGCACTGGAATGTATGTAGGACAAAGGAACGGGAGCCATCCACAGGGACTAGGAAGCTACACTGTATGAAACAGATAATCAAGGGATATGTAAAACATCTGTGTATAGTGGTGTGCAGTAACAGCTGATCCACAAATTATGCAGACTGAAATGGTTCTACTTCTCAGCCATAACACTTCAGATTGCAGGTGAGGAAGACATGCTTCTGAATGCTTCTCCACAGACCAAACCGCCTCCCCATCTATGCTAATATATCAGAGAAAAGGGTTTGGTATTGTCTGATCCCTGGTTTATTACACAGAGTGAGCTTTTTACAGGGTGAGTCTTTTAAAAAGGCCCCGTAGAACATGTGTACTCTGTATCCACAGGGCCTCTTTTAAAGGACTCACCCTATATATCTGAACTTTCAGGAAATATCACACGCACAGAGAGACATGTATAGTCTAATGTAGTACAGTCCAGAATTCTAGCACTTCCGTACAGTATTGGTTTTCTTTTAGGGTGGTAGTCAGCATTGGCCAATAAAGCCCTAACGAACTGCTAGATGCAGCTATCAAGTGATCAAGATTGGGAGGAGAATGCCCACATTTACCAGTAACTGTTGGAAGGTGGCAATGGAGACAAAGGGCACTTCAAAGGGCAATGGAGACAAAGGGCACAGGGTAACTACACTGATATTGATGGGCAAGCCACCCCCAAAGTTGCTATCAGTGCGGGAAGGGGGCCAATCAACAATCTAACACTTGCACATGGCTGCAGTGCCCACTACCTGCTTTCAATGCCAAATCCTAATGATTACCAACCAGTAAAGGAAGGAATTGACATCCCCCCCCATAACTGATTGCCCACCAGAAATGGCTGGCATTTTCCTCTAGCTTGACCAGCTGCTGCCAGTGTTAGAGAAGAATCGGAGTAAAATATGCACTGCATGGAGAATGTATGGTAGCTGGCAGCATCTCTGATATTGGAACCATATAATTTATATAGTATGGACTTTATGCAACTAATGAGAGAGTAAGGGTGCAAACAGCTAATCATTTGCACATTACAAAACAGGCAGATAAACAGCTTCTCCTTCATTAGGCAGCTTGTGTAAGTTTTACCGCAGCATGAAAAAAGAGCTATATCTGACTGCTTTGATCTCTGTATAATCTATAACCCATGATGTCAATAGAACATCTTATTTTGAGTAAGGAGCAATCACATCATTAAGGTTTACAGTCTTTATCTTTGAGTTATGTATTACTCCTGAAATGCAAGTAACTTTGGTGATGGTTGAGATAATACCCCTTCTTCTGTGAGATTTTACTTGAAGTCAAAAACCAGTTTTCTCCTACAATCCTGAACTGGGAAGGGGGGGGGGAAGAATCCTCTATATTTAATGTATTGGGGGGGGGGGAGAGAAGGTTGCTATTAAAAAATACACTTATAAAGAGAAAGGATTCATTCCTTTCAGAATTAAGTAAACAACAACATAAAATTAAGAACTTGATTGATAGAAGAAATAAAACATATCCATCTATAAATAAAATCTCACAAGCATGAGACCTAGTTATCTAGATTTAGAAGTTGGCCTTTTGAGTATATGGTAATGAATGTTCTCTGTAATTAATACACCCTGACAAACCATATCAACCACTAATCATATAGTGAATCTATTCTGACAGACCTCACAGCTAAATATAGATTAAAACTCAAACAATGGTTACAGCTTCCCAATATGCAAGCAAACCATGGTTACAGTTCCCAATGTGCAAGCAAAACATGGTTACAGTTATTCATCAGCTTTAATTTTACGTATGCTCAGCACACCAATCACTAGATGCAGTGGCCTCCACAGGCAGCACGATGGCTGTTTCTATCTTCTGTTAATTCACACATCATAATTAGTACAAGCAATAATTTACAAGCCTATTTTAAACATTGTTTCTGATACCGAACTGCTGATCAATAGCAATCCATGGTTTATCTGTTCAGGCATCACACTAAACTGTAGTTAAACTTCCATTAGTCATGATTCAGCATGGTATTAGAACTGAACTGCTGAGTTTGAAGCCAGAGATTTTAATGCCATCTGATATTCCATTTAACACTTCTCCACCATTATTCACTAAATACTGTTATAACAGATGGTTTACCCTAGTCCTTGACTTGGAAAAAAAAAAAAAACACGTTTAGGGCCTCACTGCAGTGTCTAGAGCATTTGGAGCTCACCAGGTTTGACTTTTATGGAAGTCAAAGGCTGTCAGATGCTGAGAAGTCACAGCAGCAGGGTAAATTCAGTTTATTACAGACTAAGCAAAAGGGGTGGAATCCTATCTTAAGATGAAAGGAGGCAGTAATCCTGACTCAGTAACTGCCTTAGATAGCTGGTAAATATTTTAAATACATAAACAAGCATCAATCTATGGACAGAAAGATGGGAACTGAGACAGCAATGAGACATCAGCCATTCTCTCATTAATTTTTCTGGGAATGGCTAAACTCAATATGGTTAAGGCAAAAAGCTGCTGAGAGCCCCCCCCCCACCTCACCAAAGGGTGTTATTCACATTTTATTACTTAATCAACAGCAGATACACACAATTAACCTACACCACAACCTACATTTTAAAATTCAAGTCCTGCAAAAAAAAAAGAGAGAAATTGCCATCTTTATGTTTTCACATTTCAAGCTGAGAAGAAACTCAGTCATGCTGTATATGTTCATTTGCATACTTCAGGTCCACAGCAGGAAAAGGGGAACAAAAACATTCCACTCTGGTTAACTCTTATACGTTAACTCGCCTTTGCATATTTCCTCATTTTCCATAGAACGCCTCAACTACTGAAGTATTCAGATTTTTAAACACACACTTGTGTGTGTGTGTGTGTGTGTGTGTGTGTGTAGTTCAACAACAACATTGTATCCTACATGTAATGGAATATATATTTCAAGTAAGCTTGCAGATCACAGGAGCCTCAAAACTGTTATGAATGAAAGTCACAGAAAAACTAGAAGCTTTATTAATGTTAACACACCTGTGAGATGTATGACAATGTTTTGGAACAGACAAGAATAAACAGGATTCTAACACTCCCACAATTCTTCCCCCACACTTAATTGATATTATGCTAGTGTCCAGTTTTGTTTGCAGCAGCCCAGTTCATTGTTGTATCTTGTTTAATCACACCAGAAACCTTACTACAAAGGATTGATAAAGACACGTTCTTTCCTCACTGCACCATAAGAAAAAACAACCTGATGTAGAAAAATGTTCAGCTTTTATATCAGCCAATATGTCAGGTCCCCGCAGAGTATTTCCCTTGTTTTACAGTGACATCTACCCGCCAGTCCTGGGGAATCCCGACGTCATTCACTCAACATCAGCACCGTTTAATGTGGACAGCTCCCTTCTGCAGCCATTCTGAAGTAATTTGGCACAGGGTAGCTAGAAAATGCCGAAGTGATTATGGTAACAATTGCGAATTAAACAAACAAACAGGAAAACAGAAACCAACTGAGTTGAGGTGAAAGTACACAAAATGAAAAGGATCACCAAGATTCATGGATTTGGTTGGTCAGCGTTGTTCCTCAGCAGCTCTGCCTCCAACAACCATTTACGTTCTCCCAGCCACAAAACAAAATCATCTTGAAACCCTCACGTTAACAAGAGCTGACAGACTGAATTTCAGGTGCTATAAAACAAGACAGGGCACTGCATTTGCAAACAATCCAGTTAAATCCAGTGGCTCTCATGAGTACTAACACATCTAGAAATGGGAGTGCAGAATTACATCTAGAGGACTGTTAACATTTGGCAGCCACTGAAATCCCAGAAGCTGAGAGAGAGAGCAATTGCTTCTTTTGTTGAGGGAAATGATTTTGGAGGCATCAGAAGACTTTAAGGGGGGACACAACGTGAGCAGTTGAAAAACGGCTGGGCCCTGCTGGATTTATTTACAATACATATCCAATCCCATATGCCAAAGGAGATCTAGGCAAGGAAGTATTCGCCACGACCAAAGAGCAACCTTTCCAGATACAACATGCAACCAAATTCTTCCTTCGTTCTGCTTCAAAAGCCTACAGCTTCATCTAAAGTTACACATCCAACAACATACCAACGTAAACAAGGGTTGGAAAGCATCACCCCATCAAGCACCTTCCTCCTTCTAAGAAAGCAAACACAGACAAACAAACAGCCAAGGCCTTTATTCAGGTGAAGTAAAGACATCCTGCCCCGCACCAAGGAGCCTTCCAGTTTCCTCCCTCTTTCTTGATGGCCTGAAATGCAGCCTTCTCTTAGCAAACTAACTAAAAAAATAAATCGGCAGGAGAGAGAAAGGCTCCATTCTGTTGCAGTAATATACCCACTCTCCACAACCCCAAACTCGTAGCCTGCTTGTTGCTGTGCGTATGAGAGAAAGAGAGGGAGCTTTCGCAAAGTTTCCCACCCATGGTTGGCACCCAACTTGAACGACCTGCGATCCACATCCACCTGCAAATCGCTCCAAAGAGGAAAGATCCAGAGCGGGCCACAAGTCCCACACCTCGGGGACGGAGGTGGCAAGAAAGAGGGCGAGCAGCGAAGGAACGAAGAAGCAACCGACCTCATCCTTCTCCCCACCTTCATCCCCCCCCCTCCCAAAGCGGATGCGGGCCAGCCCAGCCCAGGCACCGCTCCTCGGGCCCCCCTGGCCAGCCAGCTGACTTACCACATCCCCGGGTACACAGCGCCCTGCTGACCTCCTTCTTGAGACTCCTGCCCGTCTCCAGGGGCGGGGAAGACGCCCGGAAGAGCGGCGAAGGCGACGGCAGCAGCAGCGAAGGCGCCCCAGTGGCGTTGAGGCTGGAGGCGGCGACGGGCTCCATGAAGAAGATGTAGCGGCTCTCTTCCTTGAGGCTGCTCCCGCAGGCGGAGCCGCGCTCGGCCAGCAGCACCCACAGCAGCCCGTCCTTGCGCAGCCCGCCGCTTTTGGCCGGCCACACCTGGTGCACGCGCACCCGAGTCACCCAGGAGACGGGCGGAGGCGGCGGGCTGGGGCTGGGCACCAGCGCGCGGGGAGCTGGCGAGGGGACGGTCCCTGAGAAGGTGGTGCTGGAAGCAGAGGCGGCGGTCGGCTGCTGCTGCTGCTCCGGCAGGGTGAGGAGCGGCGGCGACGGCGGCAGCAGCAGCAACAGCGACGTCGCTTCTTCCCCTCCTCCTACGTCGCCGCCGCCGCCGCCGCCTCCTCCTGGCTCCACCACGCTGTGAGCTAGCACCTTGCCCTCGATCACCACGGAGGCGCGCCGGGCCAGCCCCTGCACCCAGTCCACGCTGGGCGGCGAGGAGGGGCACGGAGGGGCCGCCCCCGCCGAGGCCGAGGCGCCCAGCAGCAGCAGCAGCAGGACGACGACCGCGCGCAGCAGCAGCAGCAGCAGGCGGGGGGCCATGGCCGGCGGGAAACGGCGAGGGCAGCCCCGAGCTCTCTTGGCGCCGGTGGCCGCCAGCGTGCCCCTCAGCCTCGAGCTTCGCCACCTGCGCGCCGCCTGGCCTGGCCGAGAGGGAGGGGGAGGGGGCCGCTGCTGCTGCCGCCGCCGCTGTTGACTGAGGAGGGAAGAAGAGGAAGGCGGGAAAACGCCTGAGGGGCGGGGGGGGGGGAGAAGGGGCCGCTGCTCTCTAAGCCCCACGCGCCTCGCCGCCGCCGCCGCTGCGCGCAGGTGGCGACCGCGGCCGGGGAAGACGCTGCTTGGTATTGCCCAACTGTTAGCAGTCCTCTCTAGCCTCTGCCGCCAGGAGCTGCTCCTGCAGTGGCTGAAGCCGACTGACTGAGGAGGCAGCGAGAGGCCGGGAGGCGGCGGAGTTGCCGAGCTGCTGAAGGCGCGAGGCCACCAGCAGCAGCAGCGCCGGCAGCCATGTGTTTCCTGGGCTCTGTTTACGTTCTGTTTACGTTCTTTGGCGCGCGCTTTTACCTCAGCTGCTTAGGGTATGGGGGAGGGGCAGCATGTTTTCCCCTCACGCGCCACTTTCAATGCTTCACCTGCATAGAAGCTCCTCCCCTTTCTGCCTTAGCCTGACCCCTCCCCCCCCGCGCTCTTCACTAATACAGGGGTGTGTCTGAGGATGCAACGTGATGCCTGAGCTTAGGTGCTGAGTGAAGCATTGAAGCAATGAAGCATTGCCTTCAGTCACCACTACAACCCCTTGGAGTGTGGGCATGATGACACCATTCTCCCCCACAGTCACGTGGGTTATTTGTGTGCAGCTTGTTTATATGTGTGCGTCTTGAGAGAGATGCCTTTCAAACCCATCACTGATGTGTAAACTTGGTCAGGCGACAAGTGTGGGTGCAGCTGGACCACAAATTAAACCCCGGGTCTGTACCACTACCCATGAATGCTCATCACCTGAGGACTGTCTTGAGGGGATGGGCATTCATGTGGGTGCATCATTAAGACAGCAATTGTACATCCACTCTTGCCTAGGAGCAGTGCTATTTTTTTTTAGAAAAAGAGGTGTGAGAACTCATCACAAACTCCTACCTCTTTCTCTTAGAATGGTAATGGTCAGGCCCACCTGAGAGGTGTCAGAACTGAGTTCCTGTGAATTTTGGCAGAAAAAAAGTCATAGAGTAAGCATCATTTAACTTGGAATTACTCCTGAGTTGGCCTGCATGGGCTCTGCATAGTGAATGATGCATCATCATGTGGTGCCTTCATGCGACAATGAGAAATCGTACAACAAACACCACAGATGGAGCTCGTTATTACACTTATGCTGTGTTCATGCTCCAAAGTGTTCACAACACCTTACACGTGGTTCCCAGGTGAGTTTGGGCCAAACCTGCTTAGCTTTAGGGGAACTTCAGTGGTGTCAGGTGCCTCCATTTCAATGAAGGTGGTTCATACATTCATGTCCATACGAATTTGAACATATGTGTTGTTCAGCCCTTAGAATGCGGACCCATCACAAGCAGCCATCTAATCTGATGGAATTATGAAAAGATATGTTTGGCAACAGTTTGTACTCATATGTATATAAACAAGGAGGAGAAATAGAATGTGTTGGCAGGGTTTTTTTTCCAGCCAGAACTCAGTTCTGGCATCTCTCAGGTGGGTGCCATTACCATTCTAAGAAAATAAAGGAGATCATTGTTCATTGTGAGTTCTGGCACCTCTTTTTCTAGAAAAATAGCACTGTGTGCCATTGTAATTCGACATGCATGTCTTGCTTTTCATCTCCCTTCCCTTTCCTGGTTGACCACTGAAGAACCACAACAGAAGCTTCAGCTATATTTTACCTTCCCCCACATGAAGATCTTAGTAGCTTCAAAGTAATAATGTACAGTTCATGCAAAGAGCTCCATAGTGGGAAAACTTTTATCTGGGTGGCTGTGTTGATATGAAAGGTAGTGTTGTCCAGACAGGAATTCCAGGGAATTCCAGGGTCACACTCAGCAAAATGAGCAGGAGCCCCACTACCCAAAAAAAAAAAAAAAAGCAGCAGGTTTACTACATTTTGAGAATTAACTGAAGTAATTAACATGACCATCTAAAGAGGTCCCCACTCACACACAAATGCTATTTAAAGTAATGCCCATTACTATCTAAAGAGGTTGGGGAGGCATAAAAGCACTGGGTCCAGAATCTAAAATTACTTAACGGAACTATTGAACATGAATTATTTCTCAGTTCATATGCATCCACATATATTGTTTTGTCATATGCAGAGAGGGGCAGATGAAGACGTGATATGAAGAATGCATTTTGACTTATGTAACTTAACTTGTAACCTCCCAGCTGAGCAAAAAGCTATCTGTATTTATTTATTTTTAAAGCTGTTTATAAGCAAACCTGCTGTATAGAGAGAGAAAGAGAGGGGCTAGTCAGGATTTTAGCCAAGAGAAGCATATTCCTTCCATTATTTTGACAAACCCACAAATATATCTTATTTGATTCAAATAATTGAATTGTGAGAACATAGAGTGGAACATTGTGTTATAGTGGTACAACCCCCTGCCCCCAAGCAAAACTGTAGCACATTACTTTGTCATCCTAACAGCAAATAGAAATCACTTTAGGCGAAACTCTAAAAATCTGTCCCTGGCCATAGTAAGCTCAGCTGTTAAGAACCAAGTTACCCCCTGCCTGCAATAGCCGCTTCCTGGATCACACTAGTGCTTGTGCAAGTTCATAGGAAAACTAGGAACTTGATTTCAGAAATACCAGGTCCTGCTTAACATAAAGACGTCGCTTTCAGAGCCTTCTGGATCCTGAGGTTCTGTAGCATTGTTTTGAAATGTTTTTCAGGAGGCATACAGTTCCTAGTTTTCTACTAGGGCAGCAGAGCAGCCTCTGCTGACAAGTGGCTGTAGCTGCGTTTCTCAGCCACTTAATGAGAGTAAACAGCCAATCAATACCAACTGGGCAAGGATGGAGGGAGAGCCTGCTCATCACGGCTATTGCATAAATATGTCCTCACTGCCTCTATAGCTAGCCAGATGTCTCAAGATTCAAGAGGCAGTAAAAACGCCTGCTTTCCTTTAAGACAAATCTAGCATTTTCTTTGCTCTTCTTTCTCCCTCGCATGCCATCTGCAACAAAAGATCCCTCCTAAAATGGATTTGCTGTATGTTTATGTGCAGATTGTGGTGGCCCGATTGGTCCCTAATGAAGTACCAAATATCAGGGTGATGCCTTCTGTTAAATCAATGTGTGCTTATGGAAGAATATGCAAATAATGGAGGGAGAACTCTTTGCCAGGCATCTTACAGATAAGTATAATAAAGCACCGGGAACTTGTTACATTATACCAGTATCTCCAAGCTTCATACAAATAATAGCATAATACAAGATAATTAAATGGGTTCAAATGATAAGAAAGGAGATGCCAACTAAACATTAGGAATAACTTTCTGACATTAACAGCTGTTAAACAGTGAAATGGACCCCCTCAGAAAGTGATGGGCTCCCCTTTACTGGATTTTTTTTAAAAAAAAAGTTGGATGGCCATCTGTCAGTGATTCTTTAGCTGTGATTCCTGCATTGCCGAGGGTGGGAGTAGATGTTCCTTGAGGCCCCTCCAACTCTGCAATTGTATGATTATAAAATCAACTCACAATATGAAGAAGAAGAAGAAGAGTTTGGATTTGATATCCCGCTTTATCACTAACCGAAGTAGTCTCAAAGCGGCTAACATTCTCCTTTCCCTTCCTCCCCCACAACAAACACTCTGTGAGGTGAGTGGGGCTGAGAGACTTCAGAGAAGTGTGACTAGCCCAAGGTCACCCAGCAGCTGGATGTGGAGGAGTGGAGATGCGAACCCGGTTCCCCAGATTACAAGTCCACCGCTCTTATGGTAATCAAATCTTAAAAACAATCCCTTGGTCTAACCACACAAAAAAAAACCAGCCCCAAGGGCCGAGGGAAATATTGACTGCAAAATGCTGAGCACATCAACCACTCCATGTAGTGTATTTAGTTATTTTTTGGCAAAGGTTGCCCCCATGTATATTTTAGGAAGCATGCTAAACTTTACCCAAAGCAATAACATATTAAAGTTAGAAATTGAAACTTAGGGGCTTTTCTATCAACCAGAAAAACACAATGTGTTTCTGTTTAGTGTTATGGGAGAGAACCATGTCAGCCTTATTTCTACAAATAATCTCATTAACACCCCGCTGTTTTTGCAAGGTTCAATCTGACATAATTGAGGACATTTTAAGAGCACAAGCTGAATTAAGATGCATATGGAGCCAAAGTGCCCAAAAGGCAAACAAGACATTTGGACCAGATGTCAGCCTTGGGGGGCATTAAGCAGCTCTCTGCTGGGTGCTCCCACTGCTCCCAGAAACTCACTTCTATGGAAGTCCACTCAGTAATCTTCCAAGGTTGACTTATAGGTGACATGAGGACTTTGTTCCATAGTTGCCTGGCAACTGAAAGACGACAAGCACAAACACTGCTTTATCACAGAATAGCAAAGTGGCCAGTTAGGAGCTTGACCCAGGCACAAGTGCTGGTAAGGTTCACCCCCCCCCAAAAAAAAAACACACCTGGAGAGGCAGCAAGTACTTAGAAAAGAAGGAAGCTGTCTGCCTGTGTTCCATTAAAGGTACCCAAGTAGCCCTTTCTTCAGACAAACTTGCCCATACAAAATGAATGGAGCAGAACTTGGTGGTACAAAGCAAGCAGCGGCTTGGCTCAGCTGTCTGTGACTATCCAATTCAAAGGACCAGGAGGACTCTGCTCTGTGTTGCTAGCATTCTGGCTTGAAATGGTTGAAGTTCTCTTCTGCGATCAGCTGCTCTGGTGGCACAGAGAAGGGATCATCAGCTGAGGCTGATGGAAGCAGGAGCCCAACCACATCTGAAGGAACACATGCTCCCTGACATGGCTTTTGGGCAGTGATACACAACAGTGATACACAAGAAAGGTAAACAAAGGTGGTCAACAAAAGAGGTTTAAAGACTGTCTCAAGGCAAATTTTTAAAAAATGTAGTATAAACACTAACAATTGGGAAACACTGGCCTGCGAACACTCCAACTGGAGAACAGTCTTTACCAAAGGTGTCATGGGCTTTGAAGACACTCAAACTCAGGATGTAAGGGAGAAACGTGCTAAGAGGAAGACATGATTGGCAAATCCACACCGTGATCAACTCCCGCCCGGAAACCAATGTCCCCACTGTGGAAGGACGTGTGGGTCCAGAATTGGCCTCCACAGTCACTTACAGACTCATTGTTAAAACCATGTTTATGGAAGACAATCTTACTCGGCTACGAGTGATTGCCAAAGAAGAAGATGACATGCCACAAGATCTTGGGGTTGGAGAGGAACTTGAGGCTGGGTGCAGTACTGTGCCATGGGAGGTACAAAATTTCCAAGACATCAACACATTGGATGCCATTATAAAGCTTCCTACATTGCTTGCGGTGAAATATGGTGCCACAAAACCAGACTATGACCTTTCTTTCATTTATAAAACTAAAGCATTTCCCACTTCCATGACTGCAAGGATAGATTTGAAAAGATAAAGGCATAAGGACATAAGAGCTTTCTAGATCACAGTAAACATTCTCTCTAGGTCATAATTCTGTTCCTTCCATTTCTTAATGGTCTCCAGCATGGAGCCCGTCTTTTCACAGCTGACACACACTGGGTGTCAAACCTTTCATTGAGTTATCCACCGTTAACATCTCTTTTCTGGACAGTCACTACCAATTCTACCCTCTGTCTTGCAGGACATCTTGGGGAGAAGAAAGGGCTGAGGAGAAAACCCTACACAAATCCAGAGTGGAGTTCCTAAGATGGTTGGATGGCATCTTGTATGTCACCTTCCAGCAACTCCTGTAGCCAAGCTGAGAGGTCTTGCCAGATGGGCAGCCCAAGGCCTCCATACACACTGCCCAGGCTCGCTCCCCAGAGAGGTCACTTAGGTGCTGCTAATGCAGCAAAACCAATTTGAGAGGCAACAGTCACGAGTTACCGGTCTCTGCAGCCACAGCGGGCGTTGTGATTCTCCAGCAGTTTGACTTCACCCCTGGAGGTGCACTCCATTGTTTCTTGAGACGGATGGATGCCAGCAACAACTGCCAACTCAGTGTCCATCAGTGTATATGCAAAGTTGGGATTTGCTTTTCTTTAGCATGGCTCACTGATGTTGAACTGCATTTACCATACCAATGTTAATTCGGGCATCTTGTATTGTCCTATATTGCCCCCTCAGTCACCACGAAGGCCCAATCAAGCACTGAACTGCATTCAGAATCCTCATGCTCCATTGACTTGCATGTAGACTGCTTGCACTTGTAAATGTTCCAAAACTTTTTTTAAAAAATGCAAACGGGTGCCTGTCTTTGACACTAAATTTTGTTTTTTCAACCCCCTCAGCCATAGACTCCAGCAACATATACCATTTTGCTGCAGGTCTCCAGCTGAATCTCTCTAGCAATATGTTCAATTCCAGCTAAACAGAATGACATCACACAAACAACATTGTCTGAAAAGACGTGGAAACCAGTTTTCAAAAACAGAGAGATATGGTTTGGTCATTTTCTCTTCAGAATAACTTGAGAGGCTTCAAATATAATACACACCAGTGGAGAGCTGAATAAGATTGATAACTCTCCAAGAATTTGTTCTTTCAGGAGCATGGTTATATATTAGCATTTTAAGTCAGTTAGCACTATTTAATTCGCAAGTGTAGAAACTGTGCATTGTATGTTTCTAATCCTATTCTGAATCTTCATATACCATTAGCCTTCATACTGTCTCTTGGCTGATAACGAGTTCTACAGGATAACTGCATGCCAGGTGAAAAAAGCTTTATCCATTGGTTTGCTAAGATAGGACCTCACGTCAGAAACAGAAGGCTTAGAATAGCCTCTGGGTTTAGTGATGGGACTGAATTAGTTGTCACCATGCCACTTTATTCATACCATCTGCTTATCTTAAAAAAAGGGGAAAGACCACCTCTGTAGTCTTGGCTCCAGTGGGCTGCCTCCAATTATATTGCTCTTCTGCTTCTTGTCTTAGCCTGAGGCCCAATTCATATATGAGCTCAGCAGTGTGGTTGCCACCTGCATTGAAATTATGTGGGCTCTGCTCCATGTGGCAAAAGTGATGTGTGAAACAAAACTGCTATGTGGTTGTAGCAATTAGAAGTGGCAACTACTAAATAAGCTGCCTCAAAAAAGAGAGGCTGATCTAGTGCAGGGTCAGCAAACTTTGTCAGCAGGGGGCCGGTCCACTGTCCCTCAGACCTTGTGGAGGGCCAGTCTATATTTTTTTTTTGGGGGGGGGATGAATGAATTCCTATGCCCCACAAATAACCCAGAGATGCATTTTAAACAAAAGGATACATTCTACTCATGTAAAAACACACTGATTCCTGGACCATCTGCGGGCCGGATTTAGAAGGCGATTGGGCTGGATCCGGCTCCCAGGCCTTAGTTTGCTTACCCATGGTCAAGACAGTAATGGAGCCTGGCAATGCACGCACATGCATTCTTTAGTTGGGACTTTTCCATTTTGGGGCTAACAAAACACGGGCTGCACTAGTGGCATACATAAATAACATTTCCGCTATCTCAATATGTAGTTCAGTAGTGCTTCCAACCAGCCTGAAAAGCACAGCCAAGCGACTGCCTACTTGCAGGGATCCAGTGAATCAGAAGTGGACAGTGATTGGTTTACATGTTGATGTGGACCTTCTGTGCTGTCGCTTTCAAGAGACGCTATACTGAATCCAGATTTGACCTTTTCTTATTGATGCTCAATGGGACCGCTTCCAGGAAAGAGGCCAGCTACACTAGAATTTAACTCTTCAGGCATCTCAGTGAAGCAAAGAGGTTTTGCAGTGGACTTTTCTTCCTTCATGGTGGCTCAGCAGTTACGCTCACTTCGGGGGGAGCATCACCTACTGTACTTTACCGTCTATAAGACGCCCCCGTGGATAAGATGCCCCCTAATTTTTGGGACTCAATATCAAGAAAATGGGGGGGGGGAGAGAGATTGTCCAGAATGGGAGGAATGCTGAAAAAAAGCTCACCCAAATTCCAAACGCTTGTGATCGAATGCAACGCAGAAGCCTCCTATAGTATTTCCAATCAACACCAGCAGCCGCCAATCACACACCCAATTGCTGCAGCAGAGCCCGATCACCAGCAGCCATTGTTGCAGCAGCGACCAATCACCAGCAGACATTCTTGCAGCAGAAACCAATCACAAGCAGACATTGTCGCAGCAGCCTATCACCCGCAATAACACCAGTGACAATCTATTACCCAAGACAGAAATCATTTCCACAGTCCCCTACCTCTGCGCTACCCATGTATAAGACTACCACAATTTTTAAGCATTGTTTTAAGGTAAAAAAAGAACTGTCTTATAGATGGAAAAGTATGGTAGATGCTTAGGAGTGACTTAGAACCCTCCAGCCTTGTTCCTTGCCTGTTCACTCCTTGCTAATCCCAACTCACAGAGTGGAGAGAAACAGCAGGCCAGGCGAAATGGTTTTCTTCTGTGTGCAAATTGAGGATCAAGCCCTTGGCAATCACAAAAAGAAACAAATAATTTGCAAAATCTACTGAGGATTCAGCTTTGTTAAACGGCTCAGTAATTTCCACCAGCATTACTACAATGAGGTCTGATTCGCAGTGACATCCAAGCTTCAACATTGCATGGCTTGCCAATTATTTTAGGCTGATCTGAATGTGAATCTGAAAATTTCCCTTTATGCTACTATAGCTCTCCAAAACATATACTGCCCCAACAATTAAAAAGCATTCTCTCTAAAATGTCCCCAGACAATACCATTTACGTTGTATGTCAACTCTCTTTATATAAAAGAATGCACTGATTATTCTGCTTAAAAGTTATACCATGTTTCCCTCATAATTGCATGTCTTATTGAATTCCCCAAATTTTTTTGGTAAATTATATTTGCAATGCTCCGCTAAAGATTAAAAATGCAACAATTAGGGTGACCCTATTCAAAGCAGGGAAAAGGTTGTGTATCTTTAATATGTGTGTATAAGATGGATTTTATTATCCACAAGTGAAAGGGATGCTTGAAGAATTGGAAATTTGCTGGCCAAAATATCATGAAATTTTAGAATATGATGGTGAAAGGGTGAAACTGCAGAGTTATGAGAAACTAAAGCCTAAGGTTCGAGATTGGTTGCATTACCATCAGATAAATGAGACATTTAAACAAGACAGGAAAATAGGATTTCAGAAAGAGAAGTCAAAATTAGAAACAGAACTGTTGGAATCCAATACTAAGAACTTATCAAAAATGTATAACTTGCTGTTGAAATGGAATACACAGGATGAAACGGTGAAATCAGCAATGATTAAATGGGCACAAGATATTGGACATGATATTATGTTTGCTGACTGGGAACAGTTATGGACCACCGGTATTAAATTTACTGCATGTAATGCTTTAAAAGAAAATATTATGAAAATGATCTATCGGTGGTACATGACCCCAGTCAAGCTTGCAAAAATTTACCATTTGCCTAATAATAACTGTTGGAAATGTAATGAGACTGAAGGTACCTTCTACCATCTTTGGTGGACCTGCCCAAAGGTTAAAGCTTTCTGGGAAATGATCTATAATGAAATTAAGAAGGTCCTTAAGTGGACTTTTCCTAAGAAACCAGAGGCTTTCCTTTTAGGCATGGTTGGCCAAGTGGTGTTAAGGAAGGATAGAATTTTTTTTATGTACGCTACAACAGCAGCAAGAATTCTACTGGCAAAGTATTGGAAGACGCAAGAACTACCTACTCTGGAAGAATGGCAAACAAAGGTAATTGACTTTATGGGACTGGCTGAGATGACGGGCAGAATCCGCGACCAGGGGAAAGAGACAGTGGAAGAGGACTGGAAGAAATTTAAAATATATCTTAAGAACAATTGTAAAATTGATGAATGTTAAGATGTCAGGGGGTAAGAGGTAAAGAAATTGCAGCAGTAACCAAAAAAAAAAAAAGGAACTTTTATGAAAAGGGAATTAAGATAATGGACCTAAGGGTTGCTAAAGAACCATTAAACAAGGATGCAGGGATGGGGAGGTATGGGGAAGTCAAAAGAAAGAAGGGTATGAAACGATGAGTTGGAAATTGTGTTGTTTTGTGTTACTTTTGTTATCTGTTTGAAAAACGAATAAAAATTATTATATATAAAAAAAAGAAGAATTGGAAATTTGCATGTTCCTATATCAAATGGCTTCTCTGCACTTCTTTCACGCACTGTGCAGATGGAAACTAGACCGTCCACCGGATTTCACACATCTCTGAATATTGCAGCACAATTCTCAGTAGTTTAAACATACACATTTATTTGAGAGAAAACACACGGTTTAATATATATTTCGAGAGCGTAAATATTAGGGGTGTATGTATAAGATACAGAAAGTCCCAAATCAAGAATTGAAGCAAGGCTGCTTGGGACAGTTTTGAAGCTGTCCATGCTGTAGCAGGATTTCTCCCAAGTGCCTGAAACTGAAGTGTTAGTGTGTGTGTGTGTGTGCGCGCGCGCGTGTGCGTGTGTGTGTGATCCTATTGATTCTTCTAGATCTCTCAGCAACCTTCAGTCATAATCTACCATGGCATCTCATTCTTCTGGATCATTTTGCTGAAATGGGCTTGGAAGGCACAACATTGAATCACTTGCCAACTATTTTATGCTGAACTGCATGTGAATCTGAAAATTTCCTCCCTCAGTTGTACCGTCTGTCTGTCCATTTATCCATCTATCAACCTATCTCTATCCATCCATCCCCCTTTCAATGCTTTTCAACACATTCACCTGTAAAACACATTCACCTGTAAAACACATTCACATGTGTATTCTGTGTGCATCACTTATTTAAAGCCAGAAGTGGCTGGTGAGGAGGGGAGGCACCATAAGCCTGGTCTTCCAGCTTCTGAGTGCCTGCCACATACTAGAAGAGGAGCGACAATGTGGCAGGGAGGTCAGTGTTGTGTTGGTGCATCAGTTGACACAGTGCCGACCTCCTTGCCACCTCATCCCTCTCCCTCCCAGTAAACAGTAGCGACTCAGCTGTCAGGAGGATGGGTATGCAGCAGTGCCCTTTCTCACTCACCACTCTTATATAAAACACACAATTTTGGGGTGCCCCCTTTTGTACACCAAAGATGCATTACAACATTCAGTCATGTGCATAATGTGTCTAGGAGCTGCATTCCAGTTCACAAGGAAGTTAGGGAGCATTAGATGAAGAAGTGGACCAAATGTATCTTGTCCAGCCCTAGTACCATGCATCAGAAACACTCATAGATAGTAGTATACATTGTCACTACTAGAGCTATACTGAATGTCCTCTAATTTTCTGTATTTGCCTCATATTCTGTATTTGCCTCATATATAGTTAATCTAATGCAACTGATCAAACTGCCCATAGCTCAGGCCCTTGATTCATAGCTCAGGCCCTTGATTTTTGGGAGGCATCATAATCATCCCTCTCCTTCTTTACTTTTGTGGTTTTGCAAATACCACTATTCAATCATGTTGACTACTCTTAACACTCTTGGAATGAGTGGGTGGGTGTTTGTCTTTTTTTTACATGAAAAAGATCGTGGAATGTGGCGAGTAGCCCCGGCTTTTGAAACTTGAGGTGTACAGTGGTACCTCAGGTTAAGTACTTAATTCGTTCCGGAGGTCCGTACTTAACCTGAAACTGTTCTTAACCTGAAGCACCACTTTAGCTAATGGGGCCTCCTGCTGCCGCTGTGCCGCCGGAGCACAATTTCTGTTCTCATCCTGAAGCAAAGTTCTTAACCTGAAGCACTATTTCTGGGTTAGCGGAGTCTGTAACCTGAAGCATATGTAACCTGAAGCGTATGTAACCTGAGGTACCACTATATATTTTTCGGACTTGCCGTGGGACTTTAGGCTGAAAGGTGGGTATTAAATGAAACTGCAGTCTTCATCATCCTCACCTCAGCCCTAAACATTAAGGGTTGTATTCAATGTAGTGTTATGCGAATTTTCGTAGTGCATTTGTTCAGTGGAACATTCTCCTCTCCTTCAGATCTGATCTGATCTAGGGGTTGTTCTCACCCTCTGCAGCTGTTTTGGTGAGGACCTTCTCACTTGGTGAAAAGGATTCTTCTAGCAAAGTATTGGAAGACACAAGAGCTACCCACGCTGGAGGAATGGCAGGCGAAAGTGATTGACTTTATGGGACTGGCAGAAATGACCGGCAGAATCCGCGACCAAGAGAAAGAGACTGTGGAAGAAGATTGGAAGAAATTTAAGATGTATCTTAAGAATTATTATAAAATTGAGGAGTGTTAAAATGCTGAGGGAAAAGAAGACGTAGAATTGCAGCGAAAATTGTGTTTAATTTTTAGGGTGGAATAGAAAAAGAGGATGAATTTATATTTAATTGGTTAAGAAGGGTTGCTGAATAATGGTACTAAATTAAGGATGCAAAAAGGGAAAGGTATGTGGAAGTCCGGGAAAAGAGGGTTATGGAAATAAGGTTAAGAAAATATGAGTTTTTCTGTTTATTTTTATGTTGTTTTTTGTTTATGTTAAAAATTGGAAATTAATAAAAATCTTTATAAAAAAAAATGAAAAGGAGTGCAAATCCCTTTAAACAAGTAGAAATCCTTGCATAGTTGGTGGCAAGTGGGAGCTGAATACCATCCTAAACATGTTTCCTTTTCAGACATACTGAACAGATGAGTCAAAAAGAAGCCCTTTGTCCACCTCCCATGGATTAGAGCGATGTTTGTAAACTTCCATGGACAGCTGAGATCATTCCGACAGAGTTTTCCAAAGGAATTTCCCTGTGTTCTCAGCCACATAATTTGCTCAGTAAAACCAGCAGCAGAATTTATGGTTTATCTTCCTCTGTTTCATTTAGCATTATTTAAAAACATGCTTATAATTCCATCGAAGCTAATAGGATTTCTGTTAAAGTATACATTGGAGTGTTTCGCTGAATCAAAGCCTTTGTATAGAACTCAAAGGCAGCATGCTTGTGTTTCAGCTCAGAATACTACTTTAAAAAGTGCTGCTGGATGAAAGATGAAAGCAGGCAGATTTGAAACATGCATTGAAAATGTGACTTTAATTGACTGCTATGATGACTTCGGCGCATCCTGGTAGGATGTTACATATGTCACCTGAATTGGGTAATTCACATCCTTTGATCATTGTTTTGGATAGCATCACCACATATCTGCAGTCAGCTTGTAGAACATGGGTTTCTGTGCATTTTTTTTTTTTTTTAGCTTGACATCCCATTTCCAAAATTTACAGCCATTCTATTTGCTGCTCTGTGTCGTATCTTCCTAATGTTTCTATTTGGATTAAAGGAAAAAACTCGCTTGGAAAATGCCATTTAAAAAACAAACAAACAAAACATGCTCATTTGCATAATCTGAATCATTACCTTCTCCTGGACAGGGTACCATAGCATTCCTGCTAATAATCTGCAAAAATACTTTCAGCCAAGCAGTTGGCCCATCAGTAGAACAGACTGTATTTGCCAGAATGCAATCAAAGCTACAATTAGATCCCTATCATTATTTTCCCTCCCTATGCCCTATTTCCCTCCCTATGCCTTGACACTTTCAACACAGCTTAACCTTGCCTCAATGCAGCCTCATCAGTCATGATTCACATGTCTTGCAAGGTTTGTAGCCCAGTGGGCTTATTCTTGAACAGGCAACTGGAGCATGCAGGGATTTAGTCTGTGCACCACTATGTGGCTCTTACCAAAGAGGGGGCTTCAAGGAAACCAGGCACATCAGCAAGGATGCATATTGACATTGATAGGACAGGTAAAAGGTAAAGGTAAAGGTACCCCTGCCCGTACGGGCCAGTCTTGACAGACTCTGGGGTTGTGCGTGTCAGAATTCAGGCTCGGTCAGAGGTATGTGCCTATCTCTCCAGGCACCGGCTGAATTCTTTTGACCTCCCTCCGGCGACTCCCGGCAGGAAATACACACGAGGTCCGTTCCGGCGATTTTCCTCAGGCTGTGAGAAAAACACACCAACTGCTCTCCTCCTCCCTGCTCTCCAGCATATCCCCAGGGAGGGGAATCAGACACAGACAGAAATGAATCTACATTGCTTTTATTCCTGTCTTTCACTTCAGTACAGAGAAAACATGTCTGCTCTCACCAACAAACAGAGAGAAACTCCAAACTCCACCCATGTACATCCTGTACAGGTCATATGACACACACTGAGCTCACATCCTGTGCTCAATAAGGAGAATGGACTGCCCCTTTGTTTCCATGGCAACAGTCACATACATCCTGCCTGGCTTTGCAGCCACAAGCAGCTGACTTAACTGCTAGAGCCTTTGCTTGCTGCAGCATTGCTGCTTTAGAATAACATACTCCCCCTAAAGTATCAATGCGTGCTGCGAGCAAAGCGTCATCCAGAGAAGAAAACAAACAGTTGTTATACTTATAACACTCCCCTGTTGTTTCAGTTCCACCCTTGGAACTACCCGCCACTGGTTTTACCAATGTACCTCTCTGGTTGTGTGACTTCCAAGGAATGAGTGCTTCTGCATTACCTTGGTTAGCAACTCTCTGTTGTGCCTTTGTCTCTGACTCAGACACAGCTTCAATTTGACCTTGGTCATTTACAACAGCAACACATGCAACAGCTTGGTTGGCAAACTCTTTTGAATACCTCTTGGGTGGTACACCCTTCGTTGCTCTCTCAGACCTACGTAAGAGGTGCTGCTCTTCTCTGCTTTCTGGTTCAGCCTCTGAACTCTCTGGAGAACCAGTACTAAGCTTAATTAGTGGTTCATCCTCCTCTTCTGAGGGTCTAGTCATTATGTGAGATTTCCTCTCAATGACTGTGACAACTGAGCTGTCTGAGCTATCGCTGTCATCATCAGTACTACTGAACTCAATAAGATCAAACTCATCATCATCATCATCATCAGAATCATCATCATCACCTGTGGGAAATGTGTGAACAATCACTCGCTCCTGTTCAGGAGCACTCTCTAGAAATTTTGTGAGAATCACCTGACCAGATTCAGACAAAATTACTCTGTAGAGACCCTTTTCATAACCCACAAAAATGCCTCTGGCATTCTTTACTCCACCCGGAGCTTCTGTCCTCACATGAGACCCAAAAACTTTGAAATGGGCAACAGAAGGTTTTCTGTGGAACAGTTTCTCAAAAGGAGAACATCCCAACTCTTTTGAAAACTTTCTCAACCACGTGTAACAAAATGACATTAGTGACTCAGCCCAGTACTCATGTGGCAGATGTGAACTAAGCAATTGCGCACGCATTCCCTTTTGCAATTCTTTGTTCACCCTAACACAAACACATCTGTTCCAAGCTTCTTCGGAACTAGCAACTTTGTGTCTTATCCCTTTCTTCTTCAGGAACCTCTGGAAATCCTGTAAGAGAAAAATTGGCTTCTCATCTGTGCAAAGACAATCTATGTCAGCATCATGCATATTTTTAACCTTGTCACAAAACTCTTTAAACCTTTCTAAGGCTTCATTCGGTCTCTCCAAAAGATAAATCCAGACAAAACCTGTAAAAGAATCAACACATATTAGGTAATATTTCGCATTGCCTCTAGATGGTGCTAAAGGACCAATCACATCAGCATACACCCGCTGAAATGCCCTGTCGACCCTTGAGGTGATCTGCTTGGCGTTCTTCTTGGCTACACCTGCAAAAGAAATCATGTTAGAATCACAAGAATTACATTCCATGTAATCACTTTGATCAAAAGTCAACAAATACAGTCCATCTTCCTCTTTGGCAGAAAGATACAACTCTCCATCTTTGTAGATCTCGCAGTGTTGATCATCATAGGACAGTTTTAGTCCCTTCTTGGCAATCTGCGAAACGCTGAGCAGATTGTACTTCAACTCTGGAACCAAATAAACATCGTTTATAGTCAAGTTCAGACTTTTAAGATACACAGTCCCAATTCCGGTGGCTTCCAGCTCTTGACCGTTGGCTTGTTGTACAACGAAGCTTCGCTTCTTAAACGACGAAAACAAATCCCTACGATGGGTCATGTGAACCGTCGCTCCCGTGTCTAAAACGAAGGAATTCCCCACTTGTGGTGTGGCTTTTAGGGACATCAAAGCCTTTGCAGGCTTCGCCTGTGACTTGGCATGACTTCTGCCTGACGCCTCAGACTTCGTGGAGCTTTCCTTGGCTCCTTTGTTCTGACGTGGCTTCCTGCAGTACCGCTGAAGATGCCCAGTCTGTCCACAATTGTGGCATAGGACAACGTGCAAAGCTACGGCGTCTCCTCCAGTAGCTACAGCAGTGGGGGTGTTAGAACTCCGTTCTTCCCTCCCCCTGTCCTTGACTTCCAGGGCGGCAAGTCTGTCATGTTCGTTCAGAACCACGGCAAAGACCCTGTCCGACGTTAGATCTTGCGCTGGGAGAGACCCCAGCTGACTGGCAACCGTTTTGTAAGTCCGATTCAGGCTGTTGATCACCATGAAGCAAAACACTTCCTCCTGCAGACGGAAATTGCGTTCCACCATCTGCTGACGCAGAAATTTCATTTCCGTCAGGTGCGCTTGAACATCTCCATCAGGCGCAAGCCTCAGGTTAGTCAGCTTTTCAAAATACAGCAACGCTGAAGAACCTGCATCTCTCTGATGTGTCCTTCTCAGCGTGTCCCAAACATCTTTCGCGTGCGGTAAATCTTGTATATGAATAAGCTGAGAGTCTGACACGCACAGAATTATAGCGGTTCTGGCCTTCACATCCTGTGACTCCCAAGCACGCGTTGGTGCTGCAGGGATGGGGTTCTCAATCACCCCAAACAGTCTCTGATTCTGCAGCAAGGCCTTCATCTTAATAGACCAAGATGCATAATTGTCACTGGTCAAAAGGGGTGGAGAAGGCAGGCCTCCCTTCTTGACATCCATTTTGAGTCCTTGCATTGACTCTCAAACACAAGCCTCTAAAATCCAATAGCTGGCTTGTTTACACTCTGTGCACCTGGCAGCAATAACACTGGCGGCTTGGAAAGTCCCCTTCCAACAGTTCCTTTGTAAGGGCCTAGTCAAAACACGAGCTGTTTGTGCCTATCTGGGCATAGCCTGACTTCCAGCCCTTATCTTGAAACTGGCCTGCGTTGCTAAGCAACCACATTCCTTTCCTTGGACAGGAAAAACCACAGGAATGTTTGGAATGCAGACTCTTCTCTCTCGGAGCTGTTTTTCCCAAACGTTGCTCCCATGAAGCAGAGAATTAATCCATCTGCATTCACACTCTTAAGCCCGAAAATCTCATACCTGGGCTCCGTAGCTTGGCTTTCAGCTTCCTCTGGTCAGCTTCTGGCTGCAGAGAATCAGCCTCCATCTCAGGCTTCCATGGAGAGGGATGAATACAGTCTCCTTGATGCAGACTCCCATGGATCATAGCAACCGTCAACTGCTACCAATGTCAGGATTCAGGCTCGGTCAGAGGTATGTGCCTATCTCTCCAGGCACCGGCTGAATTCTTTTGACCTCCCTCCGGCGACTCCCGGCAGGAAATACACACGAGGTCCGTTCCGGCGATTTTCCTCAGGCTGTGAGAAAAACACACCAACTGCTCTCCTCCTCCCTGCTCTCCAGCATATCCCCAGGGAGGGGAATCAGACACAGACAGAAATGAATCTACATTGCTTTTATTCCTGTCTTTCACTTCAGTACAGAGAAAACATGTCTGCTCTCACCAACAAACAGAGAGAAACTCCAAACTCCACCCATGTACATCCTGTACAGGTCATATGACACACACTGAGCTCACATCCTGTGCTCAATAAGGAGAATGGACTGCCCCTTTGTTTCCATGGCAACAGTCACATACATCCTGCCTGGCTTTGCAGCCACAAGCAGCTGACTTAGCTGCTAGAGCCTTTGCTTGCTGCAGCATTGCTGCTTTAGAATAACAGTGCGCCCATCTCACTTAAGAGGCCAGGGGCCAGCGCTGTCCGGAGACACTTCCGGGTCACGTGGCCAGCGTGACATCGCTGCTCTGGCGAGCCAGAGCCGCACACGGAAACGCCGTTTACCTTCCCGCTGGTAAGCGGTCCCTATTTATCTACTTGCACCCGGAGGTGCTTTCAAACTGCTAGGTTGGCAGGCGCTGGGACCGAGCAGCGGGAGCGCACCCCGCCACAGGGATTCGAACCGCCGACCTTTCGATCGGCAAGCCCTAGGCGCTGAGGCTTTAACCCACAGCGCCACCTGCGTCCCCCAATGCCACCTGCGTCCCCCGATAGGACAGGTAGTCCTTCCTAACTCCTTATAAGGGAGTTTGGGTCATGACTGCTGTTTGCTGATCCACCTGCACAGCTCTGACTCCATCTGCCTTTACTAGGTTTCACAAAAAAGCTAATTTTCCAGGCACATCAGAAAGCATATCTTTTCCTACGTAGAATTAATAGGAGGAACACACTGTCCTTGCACCGATACCTATCCAAATGGTTAAGGTAAACTGAAGAGCTTTATTTTGAGTGAATATGTTTTTGATTAAAAGTAAAGGGTGGCATATCTCAGGGCTGATTTTTAACCATGCTGCTCCTGCCCACAAGGCAGCTGCTGTGTCAGGAACGTGCCCCCCCCCCCGAGTGCAGTGGAAGAGTCAGCCTCAGAAATTGAGCTAAGCAAGCAGGGGACTGACCCTGCAGATGAGAGCTGGCTGTCTAGAAAGTCTAGAAAGAGCAGCCTGCCTTTCCCAGGGAAGACGCTGTTAGCTCCCAAGGAGAGGAAGAGTTGGAAGGCAGTCAGAGCATTGCCAGGCAACCAGCAGATAAACCAGAGTCTGAGGCTGTGTCTTCTGGGAGTGGGGAGGAGACAGACCAGCCGTTCAGTCCCCGTACTAGGAGACTTGAGAAGCTCAGAGAACAATGGAAGGGAAGGAGAAGAAAGGCGTGGTTTTGGTGCTCTTCCTGTTGGTGGACAAACAATGATTCAGACTGATCAACTACTGTGAATGAGAGCAGGCGGGGAACTGAGCTCTCAGTGTGTTTTTCTTGTAAATAAATTTACATAAAACTGATGGAGAGTCCTTGCTGCTTATCAGGCTGCTTGCCTGCCAGAGATCATTATATGCTGGTGTAAAAATAAAAACAACTTCCCTATGGGTGAATCTCCATGCATAAAGTTGGAGAGCCTCTTCCCCAGTACATCAGTCCATGGCATGTAAGCACTTCCGGTATAATCCTGGCATGGAGCTGCTGCATGAATTTTGGACAATGTACACAGGGTGAAAGGCCTTAAAAAGTTATTCTTGGCCTGTTACATGGAGCATCAACATAGGAAAATGTTTCTTGGAAGCCTTCTGACATTATCTTTAGTGGCGTTGGAGCTATTGGGTGTATCTCCTTTCCGTTCTAATCATTGGACAACTATATGGGAGTGTCAGGCTTCAGGGAATCCAATCCCTCCCCCGGTGGCAGCCAAAAACCAGATAAACAAGAAGAGTTCTTACCATGTAATTTATTCAGTATTCACAGAGAGAGAGAAAGGAGACAATGAAATAACGGTGTTGATCCGAGTAAAGTCCAACTCCTTCCATCTCTTCTATTCTATATCATCCCTATGCTGGCTGATCTGAGCTTTCTGTCTCTGCGCTTTCCGTTCTACTACTCTCAATGCCCTCCTAGTCTTGGGAGAGGGGGGCTCAGAAATGCTTTCCAAAGACACTCAATCTGTCAGCTGTCTCTCCCTGGTGCTGCTTCTTCCTGCTCTTCCTCTCCTAATATTTCCCAGCTTTCTCCCTCTGCACCCTCTGAAATATGGCCCTCTGGAAACCACTGTTCTAAATCTATATTGTCTTCCTGTTCTCAGGAAGGTTCAGGAGAAGGGGAGGGCTCCACCATTCCTCCTCAGTCCAGCCCCTGGCAGGGAGGGATGCATAGTGTGGTTCTTTCCCACACGAGTGTGGGCTACCAGAGAAATGGGGCAATACACACACGGTTTAAACCAGGCATAGACAAACTCCACTCTCCAGATGTTTTGGGACTACAACTTCCATCATCCCTGACCACTGGTCCTGTTAGCTAAGGGATGATGGGAGTTGTAGTCCCTAAACATCTGGAGGGCTGAGTTTGCCTATGCCCGGTTTAAATCGAGTAACTCCAGCAAACTGGGATAGAAGCAGCACTATTTTTCCAGAAAAAGAGATGCTGGAACTCACCATGAACACCTCTCACGTTCTCTTAGACTGGCAATGGCCCCCACCTGAGAGGTGCAGCAACTGAGTTCCTGTGAGTTCCAGCTGAAAAAAGCCCCTGATAGAAGTAACAACTGGCATTTCTATTTAATTAAACACATTAACAAAAGTGTATTGCCTCACAAGCATTTGCCCAATTAAAAATAATAATATTTATAATGGTTATAAACATAGTTATTAATTCCTTCTCTAGGCAGCATGAGCTAGCTTGCAGCATGCTCTCTGAGGAAAGTAAATAGAGACATTTCCACGGAAAGCATTTGCATTCATTTCTAGTACTAGTTGTACTTTGCTTTGTAGAGAATGTTAACTGGAAAATTGGTCTCTCTCTCTTTTTTACCACTGCGGTGTCACACTGACATTTAGAAAGAAATTAAGTGCAGATGCTGAAGAAATCATCTGGATGAGAAGTAATTTTTTCTTGATATGCAAAACTGAATTGATAAGATATTGAATAAGCACATAAATTACTTCTGCTAGGGAGATCTTGCCTTTTCAGGAAGGCCGAAAAGAAAGAAAATCAATATATAAACAAATGAAATATTCACACATAAATCTTAATCATTAATAATCTTTTTTGATACATGGCTGAAACATATTAACACTATGCCATTTTTTTAAATTATTTCTTTTTTACAAAGTGTTTTAAATTGTGGGAAAGGATTCTATTAATTTTGTGGGTATGTGTGAGTGTTCTGTGATAATATATTTAGCTACTGTTCCAGACTGCAATTCAAACCCCATCTACCTGGAAGTCAGCCCCGCTGAATTTTGAGTAAGTATAATTAGGTTTGCACTGTAAGTCTCCCTTTAGACTAGGTCTTAACAATATGGGCTATGGCCAGTCAAATAGGCAACCCCTCTCCCCTGTTTATGCTGGCTGAGACAGACAGCAACCTCAAGTCCTTGGTGGTGGACTTGGCTGGTCAACCTCTTTGCGTTGGTTCATAAGTTGTTTGGTTCAGATTTAGACAAATTCCAGAAAATATCTGAGCCCACAAGTGATCCCCAACTAATTCTCAAGAGGCCAGAAGCACAAGGTTTTCAAGTAATCCATCTCTTCTTAAGTCATGCATGTTCTAAACAAAAATCCAAAACAACTTAGATGTTGCAGGGCTATCAGTGTTATCGTCTTGCAGGATATTTCTGCATGACCAACCCCCCCCCCTAATCCCTGAGCTAGTTAAGCAGTTTAAAACCTCATTCATTTGGTGGGAGGGGCTTAAGCTTGAATTCAATAGGAACTGGAGTTGGGATCATTTATTGCTAAATCCCTATCAAAATAGCAGACAATAAATAATAATGACATTAATGTTGCAGTATTTACTCTGAACCATTTTTAAGTGAATTAAACACTTCCCCTTCCAATTAAAGGGGGGGGGACACTTTTTAAAGCCAGGAAAAATAATAAGGAAACGAAAAAGAAGCAAGAAGCTGGTGGGATGGAAGAATGGGGCAGCTCCAGGAATAGATGAGGGCCACATAAAATGAAATCAGAGGCCATGTGTGGCCTCTGAGATGTAGGTTGCTCCCCTGTGCTCCAAGACATGTGTTAAATTGTTTCTGCTGCTGTTAGAGCACTGGGGCTTGGGGGCCCTCAGTGGGGTAACAAGCGCAAATAAATAGTTAAAGGTAAAGGGACCCCTGACCATTAGGTAAAGTAGTGAATGACTTTGGGGTTGCGGCACTCATCTCGCATAATTGGCCAAGGGAGCCAGCGTACAGCTTCCAGGTCATGTGGTGAACCAGAGCAGCGCATGGAAATGCCATTTACCTTCCCAACCAGAGTGGTACCTATTTATCTACTTGCACTCTGACGTGCTTTCGAACTGCTAGGTTGGCAGGAGCAGGGACCGAGCAATGGGAGCTCACCCTGTTGCGGGGATTCGAACCGCTGACCTTCTGATTGGCAAGTCCTAGGCTCTGTGGTTTAACCCACAGTGCCACCCGAAATAAATAGTTAGGGAAGCTTAAATTTCATAGATTGATTTGAACCAATCAGCCAATTCTTTGGCTACAAGCTTCTGGTTAACGTTTAATCCTTTCCATTGCAATCTTTGATGCGGATTTAGAACAAAATGCTTGTGTTGTGTTGGTTGGCTTCTGATGCAAGCTCCCTTTTCCCTGACAATGGGAGACATGGTTAAACATAGAGATTTTAGAAGAAAACTAATTTCCGACTTGATTTTGCTAGCATCACTTAACAACATTCCCCTCATTTAGCTGGATGGGAATATGTGTGAGACATCCTGCCCAAATGAGCAATTCACAGCCATGGTCTTTCATGTGTGAAAGAAGGCTCCGTAGAGAGGTATGAGGATTGAGTGCTTCTCTCAATGCTTCCTTAAACCAGTGAGCGTGCTTGCTTGTGCGTGTATCTACGTGGATACAAAACTTGTTCGTCATTAACAGAGAGACTAAGCTTTTGTACAACTGGTCTAGACTAAGATCTTATACCAACACTTTAGCTAGCTCTTATCTCACCCCTCACACCACTTTGACATTAATTATAATAAGGGTGGCTTGTCAATGCATCTCCCTCTTTTTTGGAAATGCATAACAGGCCCCCCCCAAAAGAGGACAAAAAGGACATAGCGTTGTATGAAATTTGCATTTGCTAATTTAGTTACTGATGCAAATCTAGAAATAACAATTCAAGTTTTAATCAAAGTATTGTACATTTCTCCATATGAGCAATTGCTCTGAACAGCCAACCACTAGGCTTCACTAGTTCACTAGGTTCAGTGGTAGGCAACTTCAAGGTTTCTCTTCTCCATTCCTAAGATTTTTTAAAATATTTATATCAGTCTGAATAGCACTTCAAATATAGAACTCATTTATATAAGTGTCTGTCTTCTGTAAGACATGACCACCCTCATAATAATAGCTAGCACCAATATTGTTAGGTAGCCATTATTTCATCAATATAGAGAATGTGCATTATTTCATGGTTTCAAACAAGCAACAAAACTGCCTGGTCCTTGTGCTCATTTGCACACCAGAGGAGGAGTTGGGAAGCATCCACTGATTTTCAATGACCCACTGTTTCCTGTGACATCTGAGCTTGGGAAACTGCCTTATTTAAACTATAGTGAAAAAAGGTCATGATCAAACCATGGTTTCAGAACCATAGTTTAAACAAACCACATTTTCCCAAGTTGAATGACACAGAAAACTGTGGTTAGTTTAACATCAGAACCGGATGCTTCTGATTCCCTCCTCACAACATGCAGAAGAAGAGGTGAGGCAAGGCGAGGGATTTTGTGAGCCTGAGACTTGGTCAGGCATACTTTCCCATTACATCTGAACTGGGCCTAAGTGCATAAGCATTGTTTATGCCCTGGGCAGTCCTGGGCAGTTACTGTTTCCTGTTGCAGGAAGTGAAATGCAATAGATACGTAGCAATAGTAAAAATATATTATATTAGTCCACAAAAAGGCAAGCCTTTTGGTTAAAATTTCTGTGGACAAAGACTTAATCAGTTCAGCACATCACTGAAATTTAAAGCAGGGCGTATTTGTAGCTGTGTAAAGTATGTGTTTGTTCCTATTCAGAAAATCTTCTTACCAGAAAAGGAAGCAGACTATTACTTTTCCTGCTAATTCATGAAATCCATACATGGCTGATGACTCTATAAGCAATATATGGCTTCTTATAGTTAAATTCTTCAGAGATAGTCATGGATAGATTTCTGTTGACTTTCAGAGCTATAGTCTATTTCACATTTCAGTGATCTGCTTAACAGGGTGTTGGTTTCTAATAATTTTGTGTCAGACCAGAGCTTTTTATTATGGTCTGCTATACAATGTTTTATTTTTATTTTTATCTGATCTGTGTACCCAATGCATGTTTTATTGTTGATAATTTCACCTAATATTTCACTTTATTCTTCTAGTTTCCTGGGGAATAACTGTGTATGTGCTCAATTGCAATGACGAATATATATGGTACAACAGATACATGGATGTCACTCTTTGTTTATATTTTTATTATATTCTTTAATTCTCTGGGTAACATACAGACAACTGAAACCAATTGAAAAGCATAGAAACCCCACACGACACAACACAATACTAAAATCAAATTAAACCAACCAACCAACACTAAAACAGCAAATAACCAAATTATACATAGAACTAAAAGAACCTTAAAAAGGCTAAAATGCACCCTAACTGCCATCAAAACAAATGCAAAAATGCAATATCAATATTTAAATGATATTATGCATATGTTTAAATGAAGCTAAGAGGATATCAAAATACAATGCTGAAAGGCCTGGGAATAAAAAAAGAATTTAAAAAGCCATTGGCACCAAAAATACATTAGCATGGGCACCAGTCTAGTCTTTCTAGGGAAAACCACCCTCCAAAATGAGAGGGAAGGCAGAGAAGGGCCTGTGATGGAGATCTTAAGGCTCTGGTAGGCACATATGGGGTAAGGTGATGTTGATACTGAGGTTCCCAAGCCACACCGGGCTTTATAGATCAAAACCACCACTTTAAATTAGGCCAGAAATGGACTAGGAGCCAATGACAGTGAAGAAGAAATGCCACAATATGTTCTTAATTCACATTCCTATCAGAATTCTTGCTGCTAAGTTCTGCAACAGCTGTACTTTCTGGATCATCTTCAAAGGCAGCACCATGTTCATAGAAGATAGCTCAGTTTGAATACAAGGGCCATGGGTTTGAGTCCCATGTTGGGCACAATATTCCTGCTTTGCTTGGAACTGGACTTGATGACACTTGTGGTCCCCTTCCAACACTACAATTCTAGGATTCCATGTACAGTGCATGACAGTAATTCAAGTGGGCAGTGCATGAACCACTGAAGAGTCTAGTTGGAAAACCAGTCTAAGCTGGTTAAAAGCACTCCATGCCACAGAGACCATATGAGCCTCTAATGACAGTGATGAATCCAGGAGCACCCCAGCAAGAAAACAAACAAACAAACAAACAAGCAAACAACAACACCCAAAACAAACAAAAAACAGCCATCTGGACAGAGGAGCCACCTACTAACAGTGCCTCTGTCTTGTCTGGAACGGACTGAGCTTCAGTTTGTTGGGGGATCAGAAGAGGAAAGTTGGTTGCATCAGAACTGCTGTCTATCTCAGGTTGGTCCTGCTTGAGGGATGAGACAGAATCTTGACGTATAGATACGTTTGGGTAAAGCAAAGATCTGCCAGTGCCACCTTCTGGAAATGGCCACCTAAATACGAACACAAACTCTGCAACATAGTGCCACCCACACCCTAATTGGACAGTGTCTCCAGAAAGATACCATGGCTGGTGGTTTTGAAAGCAGCTGGGAATCAACAGACTCACACTCCCCACCTCTCTCCCGCAACAGAGATCATCCCAAAGGTGGCCAAGGTGGTTTCAGTGCCAAACCACATCAGAGTATTTTATTGATATATAACTTTGTGTTTTTATTGACATTGTATCACACTTTGGGACTGCTCCCCCTGAATGTGCACTTCCAGGAGAGTTCTGTGGTGCTCAGTTCCTGCTTGGAGGCATTTTGTTGGCCTCTGCGAGAGGAGGATGCTGGACCAGATGGGACCTTGGCCTGACCCAGCTGCAGGGCTCTTCTTATGTTCTTATATTCTTAGTGAATGAGAAATGTGTAGCAAATAAAGGGAAGGAAATAAATAAAAGCTAAGCTATTATGAAGAGAAAGAAAATAGAGAGGAGGAGGAAAGAAATAAGAATGGCACTATTAACTGGGCTATCCCTTGCTGTTGCAGTGGTGATGGCTGCCCATTCATCTGAAAACTGCTCAAGGATAGATGTATTTTTATGTAAGTAGGAAATGGAACTCCAATTTTGATCCAGAAAAAAAATCCCCAAAAGCCACCTGTGACCCAGGCATAAAAAAAATGGGAAATGCAACTCTATCCTTTGAAACTACACCTCATTTTTAGGTGCTTCAGCTTTCCAATTAAGGATGGAAATGAAACATTGCGACAAATGAAGAGGAGACAAAATGTCTGCATTTATGACAAACAAATCTACGGCGAGAGAAGAGAGGTAATTTCAGTGACTGATGAAATCATCCTTTTATGATGAGCTGCGGGGTCTTCACTTTTGCACATGTGCTGTTTTATAAGAAAATGGTTCTTTAGAGGAACAATTTAGCAGGGATTAATCCCTGTGAAATCTGAGTGAGTCAGTGTGAGCTCCTGTTTTCATAGCTTACTTCCAACATTGAAAAAACATCTCTCCCTCCTCACCCCGGCCTAGCTCCCAGTTCGCCATTGCACTTCAATGAACTCAAGCATTCCCTGGCATTGTTGGTCAGTGTATGCGTGTGTGTATATATAAGACTGTGCAGTGAAGATGCAGCTGCTTTCTGAATGTATACCGAAGGCAAATGCTGTAGATCTGTTATATTTTTGTACATGGGTTGTTGCAGATCCTCTCTATTCTAAATTCATTTCCCAAGTGCCACATCTCAGCCAAGTGCAGCGTTTACATAACGAGCAGGGTGTGAGTGCTCACCAGAGGCTTTCCTTTCCCCTCTCTGAAGTTGTTAAAGGTTGACGGCTACCTTACGAGTTGTCACAAATAGCCTGTCGTGGAAGCTGCATGATTATGGCAGCCAATTGCAGAGAGCATCCTTGGCTAATTTGCACAGTGGGCAAAATAGATAGGGCACTCATCCTCCATCAAATGCGAATGTTCTGTGGTCCCTTGGAGTTCACATGCATTGCTGAGCTGCCCTGGTTTTGTATTTAAGAGTCCCTCCAGTAGATTAATTTGTGGACTTAAATTATTGCTTCACGCTCCCCCGCTTCCTTGAGAAGGAGGATATTTTAGGAGCAGCCATTACGTTGCTATCACATTCATGTGGAAAAGTACTGGAGGCTCATCTAATAGGTGTTTATTTACAAATTTGCAGGATATTTTTTTTTAAAAAAAGAAATCTATAGGATAACAAAGAAAAATAGCCAGGCACTCAAGTGAGGAGCAGCAGTCAGCAGCAGCTGTGACAGTAGCATTTGTAGGGCATTTGCAGATCTAACCTCAGTCTCTACTTCCTGAGAACTGGTTACTAATCCAGCACCCAGTATCCAGACACACCTCCACATTCTACAATGGCAGGTACAGTGGTACCGCTAGTTAAGAACTTAATTCGTTCCAGGGGTACGAATTTTTTATTAAAAAAATAATTTAAATTTCAAACAGTCCTTTAACATACATTCTTATCTTATACAATATTTTAGACTTCCATCAACTACCTCTGAAGATTTTCCGTTCTTTATCACTTAATCTGCATTTCTTAATTTCTCTATTACTTTTAATCGTCCTTAACTAATAATTCTCTTCATAGTCTTCCTTGCAATATTTCACCGAATCCTCCTTACAAAACTTCTTGCAGTCCTGCTAGCATAATCTGTTTATCACAATTGCTTTTCAATAGTTCAAATATTTACTGACATATAAATGACACACAAAATAAAATAATGGCAGAAGTCCAGGAAATGACAGGGATACTGAGAACAATCGCCTTACATTTTCTAGTGACGGGCGAGGGAGAAGGAAGCAGCCAAGAGATATCAAATGTCTACACATTTCTGCTATTGAACAATCAGCCTTGGAATCAAGATACGTAGATGTTGTGAATGAACTAATTCTCTTTTTATTTCTTTCCATGCAGGGCAAGGAATTTGTGAAGCCACTCATTAAGTCCAAGAGGCCAAGTGATGAGCCAGATTAGACATTGTGAGGAATGTATGACTGTCATGTAGGGCAGTATTCTTGCTTAAGTGCTCCTCATGGCTTCCCAGAAGCCCCTGGACCTCCAAGGTACATTATTGGCTATCACTTACAGGGGCCAAGGATAGTCTGAGCACAATGATGTTCAGTCATGCGTCATTCTTTTACGAGACTTTGCTGGGAAGCTATGAGGAGCACTTAAGCAAGACCACTGCCCTACATGACAGTCATACATTCCTCACAATGTCTAAATTGGCTTGTCACCAGGCCTCTTTGTGGGATGTAATCCATTGGTGCAGTCAAATGCAACATTCCTTATTCCTCCCCTCCCTGCATGTGATCTGGGAGATGGGCGTGGCTCTGGCTGACTCCTTAAAAGCGCCGAGTCATGCAGCCATTTTCTCAGTCTGTTTTGCCTTTCTATTGTCTTGATTCTTGCTGTCTTGTTGCTGCTCTCCTGCAGCCATTTTGTTGTCTTAATGTAAGTTTGTTGTCTGCTGGCTCTCAGCCAGAAGCCGATGAATTCAGTCTCCATATGAGATGAACTCATAGTTTCTTTGTGTAACTACCAAGGAAAGTCTGGCCTCCCCTCCATTGTTGCGAGAGCCCACATTAGAATTATTAGTTTTTACTGTAAATTAATCAAAGCCCCAGGTTCCCTTTTAGCCAGGCAAGCCTTTTTAACTAGTTCTCATAGCAATAAATGGTCCAAGGCCATGGAGACTATTACTGCATGCTACTCCCTCCCAGATCTGGACACGCTGTCAGCTTGGGATCAACATAAAATCCAGGCCTGGATTCTTACTAGAGACGAGGCCATGGACCGGGCACAGTCCACCACAACTCGCCTCTCCATGTGGCTCCCTAAAGTGAAAGTGGTAAGATCACTTGCCAGCTACTTGATAGACCTGACGGAGCCTAATTTGAGAAGAGCGTTCACCATGGCCCGTTTCCATTCTATACCCACGGCCTTCCTGCAGGGGATTTACTCTAAGACCTCTATTACTCAGCGTCTATGTCCATGCACAATGAATGAAGTAGAGGACTTCATACATTTCTTTTTCTACTGCCCTATTTATGAGCTAATAAGAACTAAGCTCCTCCTCTTGATCCCGTCCACCATCACATCTAAGGAAGACTGTTTGAAATCGCTTCTTGTGGATGCAAATCCCCAAGTTTCACGTGGGGTGGCAATCTTTATAGTGCAGGCCTTGAAACTCAGGGCTACTCTGACGGGGTAGTGTGTCCTAGACCTGGGCCTGTCTTAATTCTTTTATTACCTTTTTAACCTAATGTCCTGAGCCTATTTTGGGGCCATTATATGCTTTATATACATTCGCAGTAATATCGCTTTGAATTTTGTTTGGTTGTTTGTCTCTAGCATTTTTTATTTTATTTTATTTTTTTATCCTGCTATGGCTGTATGCTAATGCAATAAAGGTTTGATTGATTGATTGACCAAGGAAAGTCTGCCTTTCAGGGATCAAATCGTGAACTGAAATGTGAGTAAACCTTTTGTTACTTTACTCAGAAAGACTCTTATGTCTTTATTCTTTGAAGAGGGATTAAAGGGGACACCAGGAAATAATCTTAACTAAGAGATTCAAATGACTCTTCAAACTAGCTTCCAACTACCGTACTTTTCCGTGTATAACACACCCCCATGTATGAGATGCCCCCTGTTTTTGGGGACTCCAAATTTAGAAAATGGGTGGGGGGTTGACCGGAGTTCTTGAGCTCCCCTCTCTGGCAGAAGCAGCCAAGCACCCACCCAATTGCTCCAACAACAGCCAATCAACAACACAGCTTGCCGCACCCACAAATTTGGCATCAACCAATCCTAAGTCCACATCAAGGCACTACCCATGTATAAGAAGACCCACAATTTTTCACATACTTTTTTTTGGGAAAAAAGATGGTCCAATACACAGAAAAGTTCGGTATACAGTGGCACCTCGGGTAAAGAACTTAATTCGTTCTGGAGGTCTGTTCTTAACCTGAAACTGTTCTTAACCTGAGGTATCACTTTAGCTAATGGGGCCTCCCGCTACTGCAACACCGCTGCTGCGCGATTTCTCATCCTGAAGCAAAGTTCTTAACCCGAGGTACTATTTCTGGGTTAGCGGAGTCTGTAACCTGAAGCATCTGTAACTTGAAGCGTCTGTAACCCGAGGTACCATTGTATTGAGGGGAATTTGCTCTGCTACATCACTTCACTAGTGTGAGTGAGGGAAGGATAATACTTATTCAATATATCCTTCCTTACTATCTTTAACATTCCCACACTCTTGTCAAGCAACATGTCTTCTTTCACTGGGCATGTGGGAAGGACACGTGGGATATCTCCTTAGAACATCTCAACCCCTCCCAGTAGCTCTCGCCCTTACAAGTGCATGAGTCTCTCTTTCTCCCCTCCCCCACATGAACAAATAATTCTTTTTATTTATTTATAGTAGCACAGAGGACATACAGGGTGACTCATTTCACATCTACTATTGTATAAAGTTGCCAAATGACTGTAATAAAATAAATCTCCACGAACATAAATATATTGAGACCAGAGTAGATCACTGCGGTAACATTTAAATGTCAATAGCTGTTACAATGAAATGTGCTTATTCAGAATAAATTTCCTAACAGGTGACTGGTGAGAGCTACACCTGTGAAATGCATTTGATTTGAATCAGAAAAACCACTTGACGCAAAGGCTGTCCAAGGCAGGGCGTTTCTACACCTATGTTAAGCAAATCCATGCAAACATTTATTGTATCATAATATGTAATTATATTACTACTAGTAATTTTGCATGCCCCGAAGCATTAAAAATTAAAAAGAGCCTGCTGTTCCCCCCTGCATTTATAAGCTGCATGTTAATAATAGGCTGAAAGAATATCAAGAACATGTATTATTCCTTTGTTGATTTGCAGCTATTCAAGCCATTTGAATGTACAAAGCTAAGAAACATTTTTCTAAATTGTCCAGGCAGAAAGCTCAGCATTACACCTGAATTCGTAGAATTGCTTCCCATTATCAACACTGCAGAAGAATCTAAGTGAATGCTGAAGACAATCTGTTCCTCAACTACATGGGGAATGTAGCTTATTTTAATGTATTACATATGAAAAGTAAGCAGGGGAAATTGTTCTTTTTACAGCTAAACCAAATTTGGTGAAATATTAACTACCATATCTTTAGGGAAACCCATGCTAGTTTTCTCCCATAGTAGATTGAAACAGGACTTAGAAATTAAGGCAGCAACTGTGATGTGACCCCACTTATCTAGGTGTAAGCCCCACTGAATTAAATAGGAGTTATTTCTGAGTAGGCACAGTTAGGATTGCACTGCAAATCATGAATTTTAATTGTAATGTAGCATCACACATTCTGTTGTAATGTTCCAGAACACACACACATATACAAAAGCACTGGTCCCAATGCTAATCCTTGGGGAACCCCATTGATTGCATCCCTCCACCGTAACTATCCATTTATTCTCATTCCCTGCTTACGGTTCTTTAACCAGTTAGCAATCAATAAGGAGAGTCAGCCTTTCGACTCTTCTTAATTTTAAAATTCCCTCCCTTGTATTTGTAACGGTTTCACCCACTTAGCCCCTAACCTCTGAACTCCCCCCTTTTTGCATGGTATCTGCAGCTTCTGGGCTCTGGCAGTCATTGTGGATGGTGGTAAGAGTGGCAGAAGTTGGTCTTACTCCTTCTCACCCTCAATTTCTTTCTTTCATTTCGTTTTCCTCATCCTCCCCATTTCTGCAGAAATTGGAATTCTGCTATGACCCATGACGACAAGTGAGCATATATGCTTACTTTTGTATGTTTGGCACAAACACATGGAGGTGTTCTTGAGAAGGAGTGAACCTGCTTATCCCCTAGATTGTGATGTGTGAACCAGCCCCCCAAACCCAGGTGATTTGCAATTTGCAATTGTAATTTTTAAGGGGGTTTACACGCATGCAGATGTATAAGCTAGCCTCATCTTTCTTGAGAGCCATTTCATGCATTTGGTACTGAATTCCTGAAGAGTGTTTAAGGACATTATAATCTGAGCCAGAGAAGAACCATGGAGGGCAAGAGTGGAGGGCAAAGAGCCATGGAGGCCCAGCTCAGAATATCAGCGTGTATTCAACCACATCCAATTAGTATTCTGAACCAGGCAGTTATGAGACTCTGCAACATAACTCTGTGCAAATGAATTTGTTATTGGCCAGCTGACATGTGCTAATATTTAGCATCTGATAGCAATGCCATGCTTTTTTTTTTTTTTTTTTAAAAAAAACAACTTTATAATTGCAAAATTATTAAAGAAAGAAAATGGGGAAAGGGGGAACCAGCAATGGGAAAAACACAAAGAAAGGGGGACAAAACAGCAGTGCTAAGCAATATGCGATTGATTACATTTTATAACAATTTATCTTAGATGCCTCTTAAAATCAAAACGATAAAATGACACCAAGACGTACAAAGCATGCAGATTTCAAATTTTGGGGTTAAGTCCGTGTTGAAAATGCAAATTAGAATGTCAAAAATTAACGTTCAAAATCTGACTTTGAAAACTGGGCAGATTTTTTTAAAAAAAAATATGTGCAAAATATTGATTTCAGCTAAGGTGGAAGCAGCCACAGCTCATGACTATGAAAATCTAGGTTTCAAGCCATTGGAATGTTTCACACATAGATATTTGGTTCGTTTACTATTTCAGAGCAGAGCTGCACTTATCTCAAATGTGTGATTCCCTTCTGCTTTTGGTGCAGCCATACAATTTCCCCTGCTAAGCCCTGGAACCTGTAAAACCTCTCTCCCCCTGCCTCTTTTAACCTTTTGAAAACTAGACTTATGGCTTCCCCAAGGTATTATCATTTCCTTATCCCCCCACCCTTTCTTCCCTTGTCCTGAGGGGAGAGAATTATAACCCAACATTTCCCCCTACAGCTATTCATAAAGAATAAAAGCAATGAGGGAGGATATAAATATATTCATGAATTAGTGCTATTAAAATTCTATCTGCATTAGATGGAAATAAATTGCACTTATCACACCCCCTGCAGCTGCCGGCCGTCACAGTCAGCTATGGGAAGCAAAGAGAAGGGCAGCAAAAGGAAGATCCTATCAAACTGGGTTGGCGTTAAAATAAATACACACACACAGCCCCGGAATCAGAATAATGAATGGTCCATATGATTGCTGTAGGGAAAATCCTCTTCACTTAGTTTCTTGCTATCCATAAATATGTACCTTCCTGCTTCACTTTGATGCTGTTTTTACCTCATTCCACCCCCTAGCATATCTGAGTGGCTATATCAGGCATAGCTAATGTGGTTCCCTGTGGATGTTATGAACTACGACTCCCATCATCCCTGTTCATTGGCAATGCTGGCTGGGACAGAGGGGAGTTGTAGTTCACAACATCTGGAGGCTACATGATGATGTGGCTGTTGTAAGGAAGAACTCAGATATGGACCACAAGTGGTGCTGAAGAAACAGCTGTTCCAGGGTGGGAAGAGACTCGCTTTGGAGTTTTGCTCCAAGGCAAGGTTCTGAAGAACATTCACTGCATGTCATGACTGTGACCCCCTTTGGGACCTCATAAAAAAATCAGCAAAGAGGATGGTGCATTTCACACGGGGGAGAAAAATATTCACAAAATATGCACCTTATTCTGACTCAGCACTCATCTTAATTTCTTTTGTTACTGTGTACACAATGATATTTGTAAGCCTGTTTCCTCATCAGGACATTTATATGCCATAGGTAATAAGTTGCTCTTGCTTTCAGAGCAGGTAGGCATGAATACTTGTTGAATCCCTGGTAAGCATGCAGTGAAGGGTCCATTTAGTGTTTTTCCTGGACCAAGGGGAGCTAAACTGTCAGGGACTGGGCAAAGGAGGAATGGTAGAGACCATCTCCCTATCCTGACCCTTCCAGGGAGGAAGAAGGGGAAGACAGTATAGATTTAAAATGGGGGTTTGCGGGAGGTCACAGCTCAGAGGCAGATGAGGGGAAAAGTTGGGAAATCATGGAGAGCCAGAGCAGCAGCTGGCTGACATGTTGTCATTAGAAAGCATTCCAGACCTTACATCTCCCAGAACCCGGCGAGCCTTAAAAGTAGGAGAGCAAAGAGCTCAAAGACAGAGGGCACGTAGCAGCACCTATAGAGGAAATGATGAGAATGATGGTGAATGAGGAAGTGGGAGAGATGGGGGGGGTGGAGATTCACTTGGGACAACGCCATTATCCAAGAGGCTGGGTTCTATAACCTCTCTCTGTAAAGTCTGAAATAAAAAAGGATGGTAAAAAACTTTCCCTTGCTTTATACTTTCCTGGACATCCAGCCGGGAGCCACTGACAACATCCTGACATAAACCATGAAACACCATTCTTCAAATAATGCCATCAGGTTAGTGCAGCTGATATCGCTCTTCAGAAACAATGCAAGAAAAATTCCACAACTGGCAGAATCTGAGCTACCTTTTAAGAAGATAGTAGGATCTAAAGGAGATGTAGCACTAATTTCTAAACACAGAGAAAAAGGTAAAGTATTTGGGTCCAGATTCTCTTGAATTAATTCACGTTTATAGTTTGCACAGCTGAAATAAGTGGTTTCTCATTTGTTTGGGTAGACAGGACATTGCTGTTTCTTTCTTTTAACCAGCCAAAGAGGTGGCACTGTCTATCAGCTTCCTTCTCCTTAGTCTCAATGTTGCACTTCTAGAACTCAGCAGAGAGGAGGAAGATGGGGACAAGACCAGAATTATTTGGCTCTGTCTAGCATTGGCTCCCACACTGGCTATTTTTGTTTGTTTGTTTGTTCCCTGCCTTCTGCCCTATCCATCACAATGGGTACAGCCACCATTGGCTGCAGTATTCCACCACCATAATTTTTCTTATATGAATTCTTCTTCCCACGGCAGTATCTGTAGCACAAGGCAGAAATGCTAATACACCACAGGACTTTAAAGCTTGCTCTCTCTACCCAAGCTGTCAAAACTTAACTTGAGTCTTTTGCACTTTGGCACCAGTGATGCTTTTTGTCCTGCTATAGTTTGGACTTACTGGAAGAAAAGCAAAATAAACAACAACACTGGCATCCACCAGTCTGTGCTAAACTCTTGGCAACAAACTGATCTGTGATGAAGTAGCTACAGATGACATCATTGTTAAGTGGATCAAATGGGATGAATTCTTTCCAGATCCTTCTTGGCATATGTTTTATGAGATGGAATTGAAGGTTGTAGAGTTGTAGAGTATATCTGAGACAGGGCTAGTAGGTTTGCTATCAAAATGCTTGGTACACAGTGTCCAGGCTGGTGTGTTTCTATCTTTAGATGGTATGAAATCATCACCTTCATCATTCCACCTGTATTTCACCTGGCTTTAGCAGATGAAGGGATCGGAAGCACATCCCACTTGATAGGCTCTGCTGAAAGACAGCAGAACTCTTTCCATTCAAGCAGGTCATTATAGGAACTGGGCAGCTTTAAGAGCTGGGGTCAAGGTTTGCTTTTCTCACCTTCCCTTTTGCATTGTATTTTTTAGTTTGTAAACCTGAACGCAGGGACTGTCTTGTTTGTACTAACCTTCTTAAATTGGGGTTTTTTTCAGCTGAAGAGCCTGGTAAAAATGCTTTTAAACAACAACAACAACAACAACAACAACAACAACACTATTGATGTAATGCTTTACAGAGTAACATAAGTTAATTATAGGTCCCTGCCTGAGCATAGGGACTATCTTGTTTGTACTACCTTATTATGGGACGCGGGTGGCGCTGTGGTCTAAACCACTGAGCCTCTTGGGCTTGTCGATCAGAAGGTCAGCGGTTCAAATTCCTGTGACGGGGTGAGCTCCCATTGCTCTGTCCTGGCTTCTGCCAACCTAGTAGTTCAAAAGCATGCCAGTGCAAGTAGACAAATAGGTACCAATGCAGGGAGGAGGGTAAACAGCATTTCCGTGCACTCTGGCTTCCGTCACCGTGTCCCACTGCGCAAGAAGCAGTTTAGTCATTCTGGCCACATGACCTGGAAAGCTGTCTGTAGACAAACGCCGGCTCCCTTGGCCTGAAAGCGAGATGAGCACCGCAACCCCATAGTCATCTTTGACTGGACTTAACTGTCCAGGGGTCCTTTACCTTTTTTTAAACTGATCTTAAGCTGGCCTTCAAGCCCTCTGTTTACACTTCATGAAAACTGTGATGCAGTGGTTAGAGTGTCAGACTAGGACCCTGGAGACCAGGGTTCAAGTCCCCACTCAGCTATGAATCTCCCTGGGTGACCTTGGGCCAGCCACTGCCTCTCCATCTCAGCTACCTCACAGGGTTGTTGTGGGGATTAAACGAGGAAGTGGAGAACTGTGTTAGCCACCATGAGCCACCTTAAAGAGAAAGGTAGAGTATAAATGCAATAAATAAAAAATAAAAGAAATGAAGACATAAAGATTTTCAGTAAATCCATCCTGATTCTGGAACCTGATCCATTATTTAAATATGAAACTGCAGTGTGTTTCTCATATATGGCACATAATATTGTTATGATGTGTCCCCCCCCCCCCTTTTTGGAGGGTATAAGCTGTATGCCTGAGCACCCTTCTAATTCCTGGATACAGCATGGATTCAATTCCTGTAAAAAGCCAGGCTAGCTTCCTGGTGAGGTAATGGCCCTCAAATTATGAGCTCTTAAGGCAACAAAGGAACTGGCTCTTGGCAGTATGGCAAATGAGTGGACCCCCTTCCCTCAACTCACTGGTAGTTAGAAAGACAAATTAGTTGAAGTGTGTGTTACCTAGAAGCCATTGAAACAGGGCTGCAGGCTAGGCAGTTGGGAGAGACAGAACCATGCCTGATTTCTGCAGGAATCAAAGGCTATGTCTATGGGAGAAGCAAGGCCATATTGAAGTGTTAATGCTGAGAGCCCCGCCATTGTAGGCTCAGGTTGTATATATGTGTAAATAAACCATATATCATAAAGACGCCACAGTCTCTCTCTTTTTTTTTTTAAATAAATTTTTTATTAATTTCCAAATTTTTAACATAAACAAAAGCAACATGGAAACAAATACAAAAAAATCATTTTTTCTTAACCTTGTTTCCATAACCCTCTTTTCCCGGACTTCCCCATACCTTTCCCTTTTTGCATCCTTGATTTTAAACCATTATTCAGCAACCCTTTTTAACCAATTGAATGAAAATTGATTCTCTTTTTCAATTCCACCCTAAAATTAAACACATTTTTCCGCTGCAATTCTACGTCTTCTTTTCCCTCAGCATTTTAGCACTCCTCAATTTTATAATAGTTCTTAAGATACATCTTAAATTTCTTCCAATCTTCTTCCACAGTCTCTTTCTCTTGGTCGCGGATTCTGCCGGTCATTTCTGCCAATCCCATAAAGTCAATCACTTTCGCCTGCCATTCCTCCAGCGTGGGTAGCTCTTGTGTCTTCCAATACTTTGCTAGAAGAATCCTTGCTGCCGTAGTAGCGTACAAAAAGAAATTCTTATCCTTCTTCGACACCAACTGGCCAACCATACCCAAGAGAAATGCCTCTGGTTTCTTGTTAAAGGTGCACTTAAGCACTTTCTTAATTTCATTATAAATCATTTCCCAGAAGGCCTTAATCTTTGGGCAGGTCCACCAAAGGTGGAAAAAGGTACCTTCAAAAGACGCCACAGTCTCCACTGATCCTATTTCGAGGAAACTGAATCCTGGTTAAGCACCTGGGACCCCTACAATTTCACACATCTCAGGGTTTGGCGTATGTGTGCAACAATATGCAATAAAGCAAGAACAATTGCATCAAACAGAGACAAGGGCAGAGAAATAGCTGCGGGCGCTCTGTTGCTTAGTATACAGCCAATATGTAGGCTCATATAAACTTCTGTAACAACTGTAGAACCAATATGTTGCCCAGAAATATAGGTGTTCTAGACAACTGCGTATTGCAAATGTGGGAGGAGGCATACCCACCCTCTCCAAATAATTCCTCTGGGAGCTAAGTGCCAAGCAGCAAAATCGCACAGCAGCTGAGTAATGGGTACACAACTCAGCAGCAAGGATTACAGCACCTTGGATAGCTCCATATGGGAGCTTTTAGCTGCAGTTCAGCTGCACTACTTGGCTGGCTCATATGCTCCCTGCAATCAGGATCAACCTGTCATACTACACAGAAACAAACCCTAAATGCCCTTGCTACCAGGGCCCATAGAGCCATCCAGCCTTCATCATGGGGTCCAAGTTTGCAAGCTTTTGTCAAATTAGTTTTCCCAGTGCCTCTCTTTCCTGATAAGCATTTTCAGTCCTTTTTAAATATAACATAACTCGATGGATGGCACACACTACTGATAATGTCCTAGTTCTTATAAAGAGGTAAGGTGGTAATGGGAAGGTAAAGGGAGAAAACTAATTTGCAGCAGCTACTCTTTCTTGCTTTTACGAAGAGGTTCTTTTTCTTTCTGTCTGTATCTGATCTGCATTCCGTGCAATTTTTTTGGACACCTGGAGCAATGTGCCATATCTTTCCTCAGTTTTTACACATCGGGACAATCTGTCTGGTTTCACTTTGCCATTGCAAACCATCCTATGAATAAGTAGCATCATTTGAAGCTGTCAGAGAGGCTACTAGTGGGCGGCATATGAAATACACTAGCAGATATTGACAAAACATTAAGATGGGGCTGGATCAATTTGGATGTGCATTGATTCATGCAAAAATATTTCTAAAGGTCCATATGACCTTTCCAAGCATCTGAGTATAAAGGAGATAACTGGCTTTAAATAGACTTTTATTGTTTTGTTTTGTTTAAAGTAGACCTGCAGTGGCATAAGGAAAGGTAAAACGGCTCAATAACATTCCCTAGTTGTTCACCTGGACAGTTACAGTTAGTTACATTGTATTTTCCATTGGAAGAAAATTGAAATGGTCTCAATGCAAAGACAGTCATACCTCTGGTTGCGAACCTGATCTGTGCGGGAGGCACATTCGCAACCTGCAGCATTTGCAGCCTGAAGCACCGTGTCTGCGCATGCGCATGATGCCATTTTGTGCTTCTGCACATGTGTGAGTGCCAAAACCTAGAATTAACCCATTCTGGTACTTCCAGGTTCGGCACGGTCCACAACCCGAAAATGCGCAACCCACATCATTCATAACCTGAAGTATGACTGCATACTGTTAAAACCATATATCTGAAAAGGCAGCTTACACACTTCGTTGATGAAAAATCTGTATACATGAAGCAGAGATAAAATGAACTAAGTGATATTGTCTGTTGGTAAAGACAACATTTATCCTATTTTGCACCATCTTCTTTTCTGGAGCACAAGAGGGGCAGGGAATGGCATGAACTGACAGTTTCCTGTGCAAACTCTGGCTAAATAAATTAGAGACCCAAAAGAGCACAGTAGACAATGCTCTTGGTTGTAAGTACTGGATTCATAGCCTACCTTTTCTCCAAAAAACTCAAGGTGGTGTGTGTGATTCTCTCTCCACCCCCAATTTAATTGCCACAGTTATTAGCCAATTAGTAGCCCAAAGTATGTCACTGCTCCCCAAGCCGGGTTTACTCTTCAAAATAACACTTTATCAGGTGGATGTAGGAATTGCAAATCAGGTGTTGGCTCTCTACTCTCTGTGTCGCTGCCTGGGCTCCTGGCAAGAGGAGGAAAGGTAGGCAGTTCCAACTGGGATACTCACAGAGATTGCCTTCACCTGGCAGTCTATTCCATTTTTATGACACTTGCCTAACCGTAAATTTCTGCGTTACACTTGAGCTTTCACATGGCATAAAAGCTGCTTTCATAAATATAGCAGAAGACAGTGCTAATTTAGCAGTCCTTTCTGTGTTCTTTGCTTCCAGAGGACAAAAACACGCACCTGTTTTCAAATAACATGGAAACGAGTATTAAAATTGTGCCATATTCTGCTTTTACTTCATGTGAAAGCTTAAAAAGAGCACAGAAATCAACAGTTAGGGAAACATCAGGAAAACAGAATAAAGTGTTGTGTGAATGCAGCCATAGCAGCCACAAATCCTCCTGACTTGTGGAGGCTGGTGGTAGTGGAAAGCTAGCTTGGTGCCACTGGCTTCCAGATCAGCCACCTTCATTCTCTTGGGGTGGCATTATTTATTTTTTATTTATAAAAGAATTTCTAAACCACCAAATCTATCTATCATCTATCTATCTATCTATCATTTATCTATCATCTATCTATCTATCTATCATTTATCTATCATCTATCTATCTATCTATCTATCTATCTATCTATCTATCTATCTATCATCTATCTATCTATCATCTATCTTCTACCTACCTACCTACCTACCTATCTATAATCATCATCTATCCAGAGCTTTTTTTCAGCCAGAACTCGATGGAACTCAGTTCTGGTACCTCTCAGTTGGGCGCCACTGCCATTCTAAGAGAACAAGGGTAGTGTTCATTGTGAGTTCTGACACTTCTTTGTCTAGAAAAATAGCACTGTACTTTGTCTCTGCCTGCCTGCCTGCCTGCCTGCCTGCCTGCCTGCCTACCTACCAACGTACCATTCATCCCAGTTTCTGATTAACATGTTGCTTAGGGAGGCCACTAGGCTCTTCCTCCGTGCATCCAGACTGTTGATCTTCAGCCTGCCCCCTGTCTTACCAACTGCTGGTAGCCTGAACTTGGCAGGCTGCCTATCCAAAGTATTTTACCACCCTGGGTCTCAGCACTGGAAAACTGAGGAGCAAACCCAGTTTCCCAGCATCTCTGATGGTAACAACACCCGCACTCGCTGCTCTTCCCCCCTTTTCCTGCAGCATATTATTTAAGCATGTAGCAGCATGTTTGGTTCTCATTTGTCAGCTATATGTAAGAATTAACCCTGAGTCGCAGTGTTTTGACTGATACTGCTATGATGTATTGCCATACCTATCAGTGTCAAACGGTTGCCTAGCTCGCCTTCCCTTCAAGCCACAGTTTTCCCCCTTACTGCAGTACACACAAGCCGAGTGCAAGAGGAGCTGAATTTTAATACGGAAATCTCTGAGGCAGGCTGTGGTGCGGAGACCATACTGTGATGTGGAAAAGGTTCCCCCCAAAACAAGCATACCAGAACAATGTGTTCTTCAAAGTAGCAAATAATTACTGTTCTATAACTCTCACAAAGTGCCCACCATTATGATGGCTGAAGTGCATATCTGACTTGTATACTGCAAGGACCCTGGGTGTGTGCAAAAGGCATTCTGCTCACAATTACAAGGTATACACACCCTGCAGAGTTCCCACCAGTGAATTCTAGGCCACTCAGCTTCATATTTGGAGGGTAGATTTTGCTCTCTCACTGCAACTGAGTGTCCGAGAGAGCCAGTGTGGTGTAGAGGTTAAGAGCGGTAGTCTGATAATCTGGTGAACCGGGTTAGCGTCTCCGCTCCTCCACATGCAGCTGCTGGGCTAGTCACACTTCTCTGAAGTCTCTCAGTCCCACTCACCTCACAGAGTGTTTGTTGTGGTGGAGGAAGGGAAAGGAGATTATTAGCCGCTTTGAGTCTCCTTTGGGTAGTGATAAAGCGGGATATCAAATCCAAACTCTTCTTCTTCCGAGTGCTGTGTTTCTGCAGCGACTCAAAAGCTGCACCTTGGTTTTTGAATTGTTTCAGGTGTCAAACGGATTCCTGGAATGGATTAAGTTCGACAACCAAGGTATGACAATACTGTGAACTGAAATAAACAGAAAAGCAAAGGTTTTGCCGGATATCGTGTCATAAAGATAGAAGGCTGCTTAGAATAACTTATGATCAAGTTTTGGAGCCTGTGGCCTTCTCCAGATGTTGTTGACTTCAGCTCCCATCAACTCCAGCCTGCATGGCCAATGGATGATGGGAGTTGTAGTCTTTAATTCAGGGGCTGGGAACCTGTGTCCCAATGGTCAGGGAGAATGGGAGGTGTAGTCTAACAAAATCTGGAGGGATACAGGTTTTCCAACCCTGCTTTAACCTAAAGATTTAAATCAATCTTTGGATCTTTCTCACAAAATATTTCCCTTCAAAATACATCACCGGCAAGAGTCCTGGATGAAATTGCTTGTGCCAGGTCTTCAAGCAGCTTGACATGAGTTGATAAAGTCTTTTAGGGCTTTGGTTTATGCACAAAAACATCATCTGTGAGCTATATAAGAACACCTTCCATTTGAGGGAGGGGAAAAGGGGGGGGGAAGCAAAACAGAAGTGCGGTCATGTGCAGCAAAACACAGACGTTTCATTAAAGAAAAGGCAGGCACATTATTACAATTTAGCTGTAATTTGTCATAGAGCTTAGAGAGCTAAGTTAATATTCTTAGCACAGAGCACATTTCTTTGTCACAGTAGTGTGGAGGGATGCTGATGTTCCTCTTTTCTTGCAAGAAGAAAAATGTTTCAGAGCTGTTTTTCTATATGTTATCATGGTTGTGTCCTAACCTTCCTCCAAGGGACTCATTTATCTGCCCAACAGTCCTAAAAGGTAGGATGTGGACTGGACCAGGACCACTGTTTCTAGACTGGAATTTGCACCTGAATCTTCCCCAGCACAGGTCTGCTACATCACAATTGCCATCCCAAAGGTTCTTCTGCAAATCAAGTGATGACATTGTGCTTGGATCATTCAGCTTACAGAGAGGGAAAGGGAATTTAAGGCAAATTGCAGGGTCAGTTCTAAATGGTGTGAGGTCAGGGCTTCAGGAATCCCCCACACCACCCTAATGGAGCTATCATCCTTACTTTGCATGGAAAGCAGTGTGTGTGAGGGTTCTCAGTTTGCTCATAATATTTTTTTCCACATGAAGAGGACCCACTGTGGATGCCTGGATCAAGGCCAATCAAAATTCTGGAGCCAGCACTGGCCAATGTGATAGTGGCCCCAGATTTGTCCCTGCTTTTGCTGACAAGCTTATAAGAAGTAAGCCTTGAGATATAAGATCTATATATTATCAATAGGAAAAGGTTTATAATTCAATTCATGAAAAAGAAATGACACAGTCTTCAGCATAAATGGAGGTAAAAGTTACAGCAGTATTCTCCGTTCAGCTTCTGCTGCTGGCCTTGTAGAGCGTCAACCAAATATATGAACAGATAAATCTGGGGAACATTGCAGCACTTCGTTTTCTCGTGGCAGGAGATGCAAAGCAAAGTAGCAAAAAGGCCAGGGTTGGGAGGGGGTGGGAAGATCATTTTATTGGCTTATAATTCAGCAAGGTTTTTTATAGTTCAAATCTAAGTGATACCAGAGAAAGAACAGAAGCCTCCCTCTCTCTCTCTCTCTCTCTCATTCATATGTGTGTGTGTATCAACAGAGTATATATACTGTAAAATAATAATGCTGTTGATAATACTAATTCTGCAGAGGCATGTCTAACCTTTTGAAGTTAAAATATAATATATATGTCAGCTTTCATTCTTAAAGTTTGCTAGAGGTAACACCAATAAGTGTTTTACTAACCAAATGGTAAATTGGCAGGGAGGCAGAACACTAGAACTGGTAAAGTATAAAAGCTCTATAATCAAATGCTGAATTCAGTACATTCAAGGGCATTTAATTTTGAAATCTACAAAATCTAGATTTAATGATGCTGTGAATAGTGGGACACATGTTAATATCTTGCCACCAAATATCTGAATTCTGAAATCTGAATTGTAAAGATTGTATGAATTCGACTTTTTGAGATACAAGAAATTGTGTGATGTATGCATCTATATCTCTAGACAGACGGACAGACAGACAGACAGACAGACAGGCAGACAGACACACACACACACACACACACACACACACACACACACACACTATTCAACACTCATAAAATACAAAAATAGGTTTTCAACAACAACACACTAAATAAAACATCAGTAAAAACCAACAACACTGTTGATGTCTTCATTGTTCATCTACAAGTTGAGAGAGAGAGAGAGAGAGCGCACTAAATGAGGGCATTCCAGCTGTCCTGCTCATCTACTGTCAGAGTGCAGTGCTGAATAGGACATCATGTCAGAGGCTACAGTGTCATTGGTTTCTGCCTCTGACCCTGAGGGGACTTCAGAACCTGAGGTGGGCAGAAACCTGCTGAACTGGATCCCATAACACCAGGGTCCATAGAACCAGAACCAGACTCATGAGTCTAAGAAAGTAGGTACCTCCCAAATACCCCACTGGTCCAGTGACACAGGAAGTAGGCCATAGTATGAAGAAGCTTGTCATGATCCGGCTAGATGCATGGCCCTTTCTCTAGTTCTCCAACAAAGAGGCTGGAGCATTAGAGTGTTAGAGCCTTGAAAGACATCTGTTCAGCTTCAGCGAGTTGCTCATAAGAGCTGTCCTTGGTCTACTACGTGCCTTGTCCCACGGGCTCCTCCTGGGGAGCAGCACAACATAGCCACTGTCTCATATACCACTAACCTTGCTCCAGACAAGGAGGAACACAGAACAGAGTCACCCCCAAAATTCTCAGTGGGTGGGGAGAATCACGCAGGAGCCAGCAGGCCTTTCAATTTTGGAGCCAAACCAATAACAGCTCAATAGGTGATGACCATCACTTTGAATTGGGCTCAGAAACAAATTGGAAAGCAGTAGAGGTTGAATAATATTGGAATAATATATGCTATGAATAATGGTCTCTCAACAAGGCTCTGACAGCAGCATCCTACACCAACCTCAGTTCCTGAACGTTCTTCAAATACAGTTTTTTGAATGGCAAGTTGTAATACCTGAGATTTCCTCTTCAATTAAAAGATACTTGCCCTGTGTGTCTATGCATTGGGCCCCTCTAGAGGAGGAATCCAGTACCAAATCTGGTCTTATTTTTACAGTGTAAAATGTATGCAGTGTAAAGGCATTGTGCCAAGATTAATCAGACCTTTTGGGAATTGCTTTGCCAGATTTTGGCTGTTTCCTTCGTCATCACCATAAGTTGCAATGATGTCATCCTTAAGCATACAGCACAAGGACACAAATGGGTTGCATATATTTTGCAGTACCCTGTCCTGAGCATGCATAGGCTGTGATCCCTTTTCCCATTTGCTCCTTTTGGAGTAGACCCACCAAAGACTACTTTAGAGTACAGTGGCACCTCTGGTTAAGAACTTAATTCGTTCCGGTCTTTTATTTGGTTGTTTGTATTGTTGTATGTTATGTTCATATTTAATGAGGGTGGATATCTGTATTGGGGTGGGGGTGGGGGGTTTATGTTATGTTGTAAATAAAATTCCAATATATATATATTTTTTAAAAAAGAACTTAATTCGTTCTGGAGGTCTGTTCTTAACCTGAAACTGTTCTTAACCTGAGGTACCACTTTAGCTAATGGGGCCTCCCGCTGCTGCTGCACTATTTCTGTTCTCATCCTGAAATAAAGTTCTTAACCTGAGGTATTATTTCTGGGTTGGGGGGGGGGGGTCTGTAACATGAAGCATTTGTAACCTGAGGTACCACTGTATGCGTTTTGAAGCTCAAAGCCCGCCATAGGCTGTGTACACACAAACCCATTTGTAGCAATTATTTTTCTAATCCAAAATCATTCACATTAATTTTCAACATCTTGATTTTAATCTCAGCTGGAGGCTGGATCTGTTGTCTCCTCAGCAGCCCCTCTAAAGCAATGTCTGCAGGGGCTTCTTTTTTTCTTTTTTAAAAAATAATATTTATTACTTTTTTAAAAAGGAAAAAGAGAGAAAAGAGAAAAAAAGGGGGGGGGGAAACAAGAACAAGAAAAAATAAAACAATACAATACACAACCCCACCACATCACCCAACACAATGAACTTGAACAAAACAAAACAAAAACAATTTAAAAAAAACATACGTCATACCTTTTCCATATTCTAACTTTCATTCCCTTATATCATCGACCTCCTCTCACCTCCCTCTTTGCATTCCACTTCCATTAATTGTTTTAGCAATTCCTTTCCATCTCTCTCCATTTTCTATCATATAAATGTCTTAACATATTTTTAATCTTATTTCCATTAAAATTAGTATACTTATTTAAGCTTAACTCCTTATAGCATTTCTACTAAGGCCATAAAAATTCATTCCAACATTTTCCTGTCACTCTGTGCTGGTCCCGGGGGAAAGGTACCGTGATCGTAGTCAGAGTTCACGAGATGAGAGGCGAGGTCCGAAACAGGGAGCCGGGCGGGGAACAGGAACACTGGGAGGTCAGAAGCAGAAGGCTGGGCAGGGAACAGGAACGCTGGAAGGTCAGAAGCTGGGAGCCGGGCGGGAACAGGAGTGCTGGAAGATCAGAAGCAGGAGGCCGGGCAGGGAACAGGAACGCTGGAAGGTCAGGAACAGGAGGCCGGGCAGGGAACAGGAACGCTGGAAGGTCAGGAACAGGAGGCCGAGCAGGGAACAGGAACACTGGAAGGTCTGAAGCCAACAACGACGTTGCTCCCACAACCTGGGACCGGGCTAACTGACCTTTATCTTCTAAGGCCTCCTCTGGCCTTAAGGCGAGCACTCCTCCTGGGAGCAACCAGTTCCCTTCGCCTCTCTGCCCTAAGCCTCTGTAGTTCAGGAGAGGCCGAAGGGTTACTGGGCCCCGGAGGAGGCTCACCTGTAGCCACTGAGTCCTCAAGCACCTCTGGGGCCAGAAGGGTTTCACCTGGTGCCTGCTCTTGAGGATCTGACACAGGTGCAGGCTCCTCAGAATCTAGGCCTTGCCCCAGTTCAGCCGGCCCTGGAGGCGGGGACTCCTGTGCAGGCTGGGATTCCTCTGGTTCAGCCTCTGAATCGGAATCCCAGGCCATCACACACTCATTAATTTTATAGTATTTCTATATATAGACTTTAAATCTTCCAATCTTCTTCCACCATCTCCTCTCCCCGGTCTCGGGCTCTGACAGACCCTTCCGTCCACTCCATACAGTCCATCAACCTGGAGATCTTATGTCCGAGGCTCTTAACTCTTTTCCATATCTCTTCTGCAGTTCTTCTTCATATTCTTTGATGCTAAAGAGCGGAACTTGAGGAAACTCCAATCCAACGACACCTCCACTCCCTCTCGACAGGTCAGCCAAATTTCCACAATTAAAACTAGAATCCACAAAGTATTTCAGGGCATATTTCAAAATTCCTCCAACTCCAAAGGCCCCCCATCCAATCTCCTCCTGACCCAAGTCCATATTCCAAAAGTCAGTTAATCCCTGCACAGAGGGATCTTTCCAACTTTCCTTTTCCAGTCCAGGCCAGGCTCCGATCTTCAAAGTCTGACTTTTCCTAGATTCAATCATAAAGGGCCTCAACTTATAGTCTTCGATTTGCCTCTGTAAGACTAAGGCTCCCCCTTGTATTGCTTTAGGTTCGACAACAGCAACTTTCTCCTTCTCCTTTTCGGCAGTTTGTCCTGCTAAAATAGATTCCTGTGTCAAATCCTGAATAATTTCTGTATTGGTGCTCACTTTTGATCCCAAAATGTCAGTTTTAGTAGTCATAACATCCAATTTTTTATGAAGCTGTTCCAGCAAATAGTTTATCTTGTAAAATGCAGTTACTAAGGCTTCTCCTGTCGTCATTCTCGAATGTCCAAGGTCAGTCTCTGGTTCCCACACTTCTTATCAAGCAACTGGAGATTTCCCAGCTCCACTCTTGTAACAGTTTCAAAAGCTCCCTCTAGAGGGAAACAGTCTCCACTTGTATCAATCCTTTCAAAGAAAGTTCAAAAAGTAAAGTTTGTTTCAATTTTCAGTTACTTTTCCTCCCTTTTAAATGCAGAAGCGGACAATGGAAACAATATATTTCTCTTATTCAACCGACTGTCAACATCCGTTCTCTTCGCTGTCAATGGACTCTCCCAAAACGTCAATCACTGTCAGTCCGTTCCCAGGTTCAGAACAGTGGCAATTTAATTCTAATCACTCTCTCCTGCAGGATACACAGTCCAAAATTTCCCCCCTCTTCTCCTGCTTCCAAGGGGGGGTCTAATAATTTCAATTGATGGAAGTTTAATCCTTTACATAAGGCTTTCCAAGACCTTAACTTGTAAGCTCTTTGCTTCAGTCTATTTACAAAAGGGGAAGGCGGACTTCCTATTTTGAACCTTCCCCGTTCAATGTCAAATTAAGGTGTTTAAAGATCCAATTTTCCGTACTACTCGTGGGTTGTTGTTTAGAGTCCAATTGTCCACAGGAAAAAGTCAGTGCTCTCCGGCAGCAGCAATGCGGCTTCACTCCGTGAAAGAAGCAGTCAATTCAAAGCACCGCGCCGCTCACCCCACGTCACTCTGGATCCCCAAAACAGGGTTTCCCCGTGAGTAGGGGAGGCGCAAAGGGTGCCAGCCGAATCCCAAGTTCACAGGCTTCTTCCGCCTGTGATTTCAGTGCGTCTCCGCCTTCGCTGTGGTGGTTCAGACCCTACTTTTCACGGAGCAAGTTCCTCCCATTCGGAGGAGCTCCGCCATTGCCGGAGGCGCTAACCCAGAAGTCCTCGTCTGCAGGGGCTTCTTGGAGAATAGGAGGTGCTGCTGGTCTCCTCCCACTTTTGTTCCTGATGTAGATCTTTATTTACCCCCCGTGCTCCTGATGGAGATCTTCACTCAACCCTTCTTCCCTGCCACGGGTGGGGAGCACCATTTTATTGTTTGTCTCAGGTGCCATAATGTCTTGGGCCAGTCTGCCAGTGTCTAAACCCTCCTCCTGACACAACCATCTTATCCATACTTTGAGATTACTACCAGCAGGCTCTGGTTGTGGAAGTGGTAGCATTTCTGATAAAAACTACCTCGTAGCATTTCTGATAAAAACTACCTCGGAGGTCCTGGCTTTCAGCATCCAATTTAACAACCTAAATTTCACTTCCACGGTGTCACAACTACATCTCCCCATGTCATCTGTACCAACATGCACCACAACCACTAACTCCTCCCCAGCACTATTTACCAGGCTAACTAGATGATGGGTGACATCAGCAACCTTCATGCCAGGTAGGCAATTCATCCTGTAGTCTGTATGTCCAATCACACATCCTACTATCTATGTTCTTAATTATTGACTCATCCACTAACGGGACCGTCCCCCAGAAATGTATCATTGGCAGAAGAGGATAGCTGTGCACCCCTCAAGAAATCAATCCCTTCTAAAAGAAGATTTTCTTCAGAGCGACATTCTCCTCCCCAGTGTATCTGAAGAAGTGTGCATGCACAAGAAAGCTCATTCCAATAACGTGAGGAGCTAGTGGAAGAATTTTTTTTAATTTTGTTTCGACTACGGCAGACCAACATGGCTACCTACCTGTATCTATTCTCCTTCCCTGAGACTCATTCTCCATGACAGCAGGGCAGCTGTCATTGTGGGAGTGGGACACAGCTATAACATCCCACCAACCTCTCTACCTCTCTTAGCTATTCCAAGTCAACCACCTTGGTCTCAAGGAAACAAACTTGTTCCTGGAGAGCCAGGAGTTCATTGCACCTTGGACATACCCACGGCTTCTGTCCATCAGGGAGATAGTTGTACATGTGACAGACATGTGACAGTACCCTACCCCCCACTAGCATTCTACCTGCATACAGTAATTGTTTCTGTAGTTTAAGTTGCTTTACTGAGAGCTTGGTTTTGCTTTAGGTCAAGGGAGAGTGGTGTGCCCCAGCTTTGTTGCCCTGCTGCTGAACTTGAACATCAGCTTAACTCTCCTTCACCCTTTGTCAGATGGAGCTAAGACATGTCATCAGCTAGGACTCCCTATAGCTCATGGAGGAGGCTCCCCTTGCTAGGCTGCTCTAAATTTATTTGCCTGGCTAGTTCCTCACTAGGTCAGGACATATGGCTCAAATTCTGTTTATGCCTCTGGGAGTGGGGAATGAGCAATGAGCAATGGGTGCTGATTAAATGGGGAATAGTCAATGATTTTTGAGTCACCTGGCAGTTGACTCCAAGGTGGATAGGACTTCTTTCCTTACTGAGAAGGGGTCCTGTTTAAAAACTTTTAATACTGCTTCCGTTTTGTTTACTGGCAACAATATTTTAGCTTGAATAGAGTAGGCTGAGTAGACTAGCTGTGGCCATGTGGCATTCTTGGATCAGACAGATATCTTTTGTGACACACACACACACACACACACACACACACCCTCCAGTAACACCCTGAACTTCATAATTATGAGCATTCTACAGGACCATGAAAATAATGTAATGTACTCATGCACAAATATTTTCAAAAAAGCTTTTGGTTTGCACATTGCTTGAGACCCAGAGCAATTTGCAGTCATCTCTGTGATCACAGCACAGCATCCTTGTCAGCAGTTTAACAAAAGGAAGACGTCATACGGTCAGCAACACAATGCCTGCAGTTCACAGCATTTTCTTGTGTGTGATGTCTGCTAATTAATTTCTTCAGTTAATTGAAAAGATTGTCAACATAAAGCCAAGAGTTCGTGTGTGAGTTGAAGATTGGTGCCAAGATCTGCCTTAAATCAATTACAAAACTCTCCACACTATTAGAATAAAAGGAAAAAACAGAAATCGCTGTCACATAGGGTTTTTTTTTTAACAAGTGCTACAGTAAAATGACTCTTTAAATGCTGCATTTTAAAGTGTACGCTTGAAAGGTACAATGCAAGCTTATACATATTTACTCAGAAATAAGATCCATTGAGTTCAAAGAGTTTGAAGTGTGCCACAAACCCTCATGTGCTTAACAAGAACTACCTAGTAGTTCTAGAACTTCAAGGGAGGGTTCACCCCTCCTTGTAGTGAAATACAGTTCAATTACAATCTTAGAGCTCAGCCAACCTCCCACTCAGACACCACGATGACTGATGGGTTCTTATTGCTCATAACTAGCCAATTGGAGTGTTTTATCATTAAGGTCCCATCTGGACTATATATTTAAAGCAGTATCATACCAGTTTAAACAGTCACGGTGTCCATCAAATAATCCTGGGTGCTACAGTTGTTTGGAGAGTTGTTTGGAGACCACTATTTTCCCCAGAGAGCCACAGTTCCCAGAGTGGTTTAGCTGTCAACCCCTCTTTCCAGGGAACTCCTGAGAACTGTGGAGGGAATAGGGGTCTTAACACCATCTACAAACTACAGTCTCCAGGATTCTTCAGGGGAATCTGTAACTATTTAAAGTGGTATGATACCGCTTTAAATGTATAGTGCGGAAAGAGCCTGCTGGTAAGTTATGATCCTGTTATGATCTCTCCTACAAAGATGTTCTTTTTGAGCAATACCAAATAAATGGTATGTGTCACTGTTAATTGCTTTGCACTTTCAACATACATTGCTTGATCCCCATAAATGTTGTCAAGTCATGAAGCTATTGATCTTTAATAAGGACTTTATTAACATTTCCTATCTTTAACATCTCCTAGGGTGTAAGTACCCACACTGCAGTGTTTAATAAAGACTGTAGCATCAGTTCTCATCAGCATCCATGCAGCCAGGGAAACTCAAGCCAGAGAAGAGAGTGTATGGATGCTGCTACACCAATGAGAATTTGTATTTGGACTCAGACTAATTATGAAGGGAGTATACTTTTTGGTAGGGACGTGGGTGGCACTGTGGGTTAAACCACAGAGCCTAGGACTTGCCGATTAGAAGGTCAGCGGTTCAAATCCCCGTGATGGGGTGAGCTCCCATTGCTCGGTCCCTGCTCCTGCCAACCTAGCAGTTCGAAAGCATGTCAAAGTGCAAGTAGATAAATAGGTACCGCTCTGGCGGGAAGGTAAACAGTGTTTCCGTGTGCTGCTCTGGTTCACCAGAAGCGGCTTAGTCATGTTGGCCACATGACCCAGAAGCAGTACGCTGGCTCCCTTGGCCAATAAAGCAAAATGAGCGCTGCAACCCCAGAGTCGGCCACGACTGGACCTAATGGTCAGGGGTCCCTTTACCTTTACCTTTATACTTTTTGGTAATTTCTGGGCTCAGCTTCCAATTAGCCTGGAAGCTCCTTCCTGGTAAAATTTTGTACTCCAGACCCTCAAGTCCTAATCATTGACTGAATCACCAGTTGAATCTACACTTTAAAGAGAAAGGTGGGAATCTGCGCTTCTTAACAATATGAGCATATGTTACTCAGACTGTTATAGAACAGCACATTTTAGTTTTTAAGAGGTTTCCCCTTCACAGCAACCAGTGTATTAATAGCCTAGGAGTGCAGCCCCATAATGTTTTGTCCTTGGCAACAGATTCAGACCCTGGACCAGTTTGTACTAAGTTTGCCAAAAAAGTTTTTTTTTTTTTTTGGGGGGGGGAGTTTAAAAGGAAGACTTGCATTAATTCAAGTCAATGATTTGGAAACATACAGGCCACAGTTTTTGCTTGCTTGTTCTTTGCTGGCCGCCAGATATATTTTTAAATTATGGCTGCCATGGTGGCTTGAAAGGCTTCTTAACTGAAGCTCATGCTGCCGCAGTTACTGTGTGCTGCATCCTGCAAGTTGAAAGGAAAATGGAAAGCGTTGCTAGGTAGCTGCTTGGCATGCTTAGGTTTGTCCTTGGAATGGGTCTAGCCACTTGAAATTCAATCTGGAAGTAACTCTGAATGAAGAGCTGAGCAGCCCAAATGTTTTATGGATGCTCAACAAGCTGAATCCAGACTCTCTGTTGGGTCCCTGGCAAGAGGTGCTAGGCTTAAAGGCTGAAAACTCTGTGGCATATCGAAGACAACTGGTGGTTCCAGGATCAAAACAAAAAACTCACTGGCCTCCTAGACAGTTAGGTATTATATGAATACCCCTAACAATTCTCCAGCAAGTTAAGGTTTTGCCAGGTTTTTCACTGGCTGCTGCTCCTCTGCCTTGAATTGAATTTTTGAACTGCAGGCATTCGCACACATATCCTTGCTGTGTGGAAGGCACTGTCTTCTAGTCAAAAGAGAAAGCCAGACCACTTCTTTAGTTGGTAACCATAGTCAGTGGTGGAGCAAGCCGTTCGGGTGCCTGGGGCGGCATGTGTGCCCTGCACCTGGGGGCAGGGCTAGCCGCCTGTGGGGCGGGGCCAATCGGGGTAGGACACTCCGTGGGGCCACCAAGGAGTCTACCTGCCTCCTCCCACTCAGCTGCCCTACAGCTGAGGGGGATGCAGTGGGAGGACCGTTTGGGGAAGCACAGAGCCTGCGGGCACTCAAGCCACCGTGTCACTCCCAGGAGCAAGAAGAAGAGTTTGGATTTGATATCCCGCTTTATCACTACCCTAAAGAGTCTCAAAGCGGCTAACAATCTCCTTTCCCTTCCTCCCCACAACAAACACTCTGTGAGGTGAGTGAGGCTGAGAGGCTTCAGAGAAGTGTGACTGGTCCAAGGTCACCCAGCAGCTGCCTGTGGGGGAGCGGGGGAGCGAACCCTGTTCACCAGATTACAAGTCCTCCGCTCTTAACCACTACACCACACTGGCCACACTGGTGTGCCGCCCGGCATTTTCTCACCCCCCTCAGTGGTGACACCTGGGGCGGACTGCCCCCACCTCACCCCCTTTCCCTGCCCCTGACCATAGTAAAATAGGGACTATGTCCAATGCAGAGTTCCATTGGTGCTGAGCCACTTCAGTTTCCTTTCCTCCTCCTGCGTGCTGGAATCTAATCTGCTAAGGGTCCCGCAACCCCTTGGAGCTGATTTTGAGATATAGAGGAGCTGCCGGGGAGAGTTCCATTCTGCTAGTGCAAGTCTCTTATGCTAGTGGAACAGGAGCATTGGAGACTGTCCTAGGGATGTTTGTATCCCCTTCTTACATCCCTGCCTCAAAAACATACTTACTTGACAGTAATTTGCATTGAAATCAACTATCTCCACAATCCTATGCACACCTACTCAGAAGTAAGTCCCACGGTGTCTCTAAGCAACTTTAGTAGTTGAGGGCTGCAGACAGACATCCTATATCAGAGGACAGGGAAAGGAATAATCTCAGCCGGAAGGTGATATAGGAGGTTGTGCTTTTGGTACATTTTTATTCTACTTCACATTATATCCTGGAAATATAGGGCTGGCCCAACAGAAAGCAATTTATGTAAAGCTTAAACTGTGACAGGAAAGACTGACATTTGCTTATAATTTCCGTGGACAGTTCATATTTTGAAAACTCTCTCCATAATAAGGAGAAAGCAGAGCATGGGTGGTGTTTGCTCACATGTTCAATGAGCAAACTGAATTGTGTGTCCAAAGTAAACATTTTTTGATCAGTGCTGCTTTATTTGCAGGAACACATTTTTAAGGGCAAAGGGACAGAGCTCTTCTTCAAAAGCAGCAGAAATTTGCTAAAATGTGAGTGTAGGATAGAATTAGGGGGGAAAGGGGATGGGGTGCTGAAATTTTAGTTATACTGGTGTTATCTTGTCTGTTAACCACACTCTGGAAAGCTGTACAGTGGTATCTCGGGTTAAGAACTTAATTCGTTCTGGAGGTCCATTCTTAACCTGAAACTGTTCTTAACCTGAGGTACCACTTTAGCTAATGGGGCCTCCTGCTGCTGCCGCACCGCTGCTGCGCGATTTCTGTTCTCATCCTGAAGCAAAATTCTTAACCTGAGGTACTATTTCTGGGTTAGCGGAGTCTGTAACCTGAAGCATCTGTAACCCAAGGTACCACTGTAATTGCTTTATGGTAGTCTTTTCCAACTTGGTGCCCTCCAGATGTTTCAGGTTACAATCCTGGTTGGGGATGCTGAGAATTATAGTCCAAAACTTCTGAAGGGCACCAGATTGCAGAAGGAATATTATGGGATAACAAGGAATTTGTGGCTAGATCTCAAGCTCTGTAGTTAATCACTAAAATAAAATGTCGCCAGGGTCCCAAGGATGATATTTTTCACCCTGAGATGTTGTTCACTGCCCCAGTGAGTGGCTGAATGAACTGTTCATAAGCTGGCAGGTTAAAAAGTGTCAGCTCTAAGTGTGAGAGTCTTCCAGATCTCAGTCCCAGAACTTATTCTCAATGTCCTGTATAACATACAAAATCATCCTAAGGGAGAGTTCACCTGAGCACACTCAGAGGCCATTTCTCATGAGCCCTATGCATAGAAAGGCTTTCAGGTGAGATGATGTGCTTAATAGGTAGAGATGGGTGAATGTGTCAGTTTTGGCTTCCCTCGATTTCTCATTTGCCCATTCTTCAGTTCTCTATATCTTGGCATCAATTTGTGATATTTTAAAAATGTCCTCGTAAAAATTGGTCAGCATTTTAAAGTGAACTTCTACTAATAGACACCCATGTGTGCAATTTTGCCTAAGACAAACAGGTTTGCAAAGCAATTTCCCTAATATATTGCTTTTTTGTATGTCATTTTTTATGAATACAGTATATGCATTCATATGCTCACTTTACCGTAGCAGATGGATTTTTCGTACATGTTACTTGGCTTGAGAACTACATTGCAAAATTCACATAAGTGCAAATGTCAAAGGATGCTTGTATTTCAGTTTGCATATTACTTGGGAAAGTGTGAATTAGGTAGGGTCACCTTTCAAAGCCAACTGCATCAAATTTCTCCTCCATCCATACTTAGAGGGAAATCTTGAGCTCTCAACAGCAAGTTATTCATTCAGTTTACAAATTGAACGATTTAATCTATTTAATTTACAAATAATTTGGCTGCATTAATTGCTGCTCACAGGTTCCTCTTAGCAATAAATAAGGAGCAGATTTTTTTTTTTTAAAGCCTGGGTTGTTCCCTTAGGAAGCAACCACTTATTTTGTTTCCTTGTACAGTGAGGCATTCTTTCTCCTTGCTACATACAGACAACAAAGCCCTCCTCCAAGTTCAACTGAAGACTCTGGTAGCTCTGGAAGAAAGAGGCGAAGGCCAGGCAACAGCGGGTTATGCTGTTGTGACTCTTCCCCCCTCCCCACCCCATCGCCACTTGCTATGAGTGGAGAGCTTCTGGGCAAAGACAAACCCTGAGAACTTCCATCCAATAACAAGATGAGGAGGCTTTCCCTGGATACAGTGCATTGTAGCAACCTGAAAAGGTGTGTTTGTGTATTGCAGAGAGAACAAACAAACGAGGTGAGTGCATTGCTGCTCTTTTCGTCCCCGCTTCCCTGCTCAGTTGATCTTGAGACGTTTTCTAAATTAATGCTTGATCTTTCCTTTCAAGGTGTAATATTATATGCGAGGAAGAGCTGTCAGTGTGGCGAGTACTTGCTTCAGAACTGAAATCTCTCTCCCCCCCTCTTTTTCGGAGTTCTTTCAAACGGATTCATCAGACTTGTATGTGGGAAGAAGGGGGCAAGGGAGTCCTTTGTTTTGTTTCAGGAAAAGTGCCTGAGAGCAGCAAGTTCCCCAGCCATTTCTCTGTCTCTCACTTCAGGCAATAGCAACCCCAGGCATATCTGTAACTTCAACTGCTTAAACTAGTTTAAAGGAGCAGAGCCCCTTCTCTCTCTCTCTCTCTCTCTCTCTCTCTCTCTCTCTCCCCTCCCTCCCCTTGCAAATCTGCTTTCCTGCAATAATTTAAAAACAACAACTCTTCAGCCATTTCCCCAACAGCATTGCCAGAGGTGAGAAGCAGCTCTTGTTCCACTGAAGTGGGAAGAAAGAACGCCCCCCCCGCCCCATTTAGTTTCTGCAGGTGTTGCTTCTGCATAAGGAGGGGAAGTAGGCAGTGGAACTATTTCAATGGGTCCAGGGCAGCAAGAGAGTGTGAGACACTAAATTGGGGGTGGCAAATTTCTAACATCTAGCCCCCCTGCTCCAGTGGCTAGCAGCCACTGCCATCACTACCAGTGTTTGAAGAGAGGCGCATGGGTGTATGTGTGGATGCAAGGCCATCTAAGACTTTGTTTTTGATATTAACAGCAGCTTGGTATCAGGGTACACAGTACCACTTCCAGGGTATGGCCTGCTGCAGGTAGTGGGCGTATCTCCAAAGTATTGACTCAGAGTATTTCTCTTTCAGATTATCCCTTCAGGGAGCCACAGTGCAAGAGCACTCCCTAAAACTTTTGTTTCTTTTTGCCACAAACTCAGCAAAGGTGTGTCTTGAGTTAATTCAGATTGTGAATTAACATGATGACCTCAAAGTCAAAAGCACTTTTGCTATAGTTTGTTACTAGTTTGGCTGGAGAAACACAGGTTCCCTACCTACACTCCAAGCATTGAGGCTGAGTATGGGGTGTATGTTTCTCATCCCATTCTATTCACATGTTTTTGTTTCAAAACAACAACAACATGTAAACTTGCTGGCTTGGAGACAGTGATTGGATTTTTTCAAATGAGTATGCACACCTCAGGCAAGGATGCTTCTCTCAATTTCCATATCTATCTTCTGTAACTCCAGGCTCAAAATCTGTTGCTGGCACATTTATATATTTATGGGGTGGGATGGGGGAGGGTGGCACTTTCCAAATGAGTGTGATAGGCGATAACTTCTGAAATGTTAATTATCCTTAAAGAGTTTCTTAAAAAAACTCTCATGGATAACTATTGCCTTTGCATGGAGCTTGTTCCAATTTACCTATTTAGTAAATGATACTTTCTTCCTTGCATTAGAAAATAAGTAAGTAAGTAAGTAAGTAAGTAAGTAAGTAAGACTTGATATAGAACCCTACTGGATCAGAACAAAGGACCATTTTGTGCAGCATCCTTACTTCTCATAGTGGCCGATCATACGCCTTTGGGGAAGTCCACCAGAACAATTCCAAGAAACTGGTATATAGAGTCCTATCTGTTCCTGTGAGGGACGCAGGTGGCGCTGTGGGTTAAAGCCTCAGCGCCTAGGGCTTGCCGATCGAAAGGTCGGCGGTTTGAATCCCTGCGGCGGGGTGCGCTCCCGCTGCTCGGTCCCAGCGCCTGCCAACCTAGCAGTTCGAAAGCACCTCCGGGTGCAAGTAGATAAATAGGGACCGCTTACCAGCGGGAAGGTAAACGGCGTTTCCGTGTGCGGCTCTGGCTCTGGCCAGAGCAGCGATGTCACGCTGGCCACGTGACCCGGAAGTGTCTCCGGACAGCGCTGGCCCCTGGCCTCTTAAGTGAGATGGGCGCACAACCCCAGAGTCTGTCAAGACTGGCCCGTACGGGCAGGGGTACCTTTACCTTTACCTATCTGTTCCTGTACTGGAGATGGAATACAGCAGGGTTTCCCAAATGTGAGTTTCCAGCTGGTTTTGGACTACAACTGCCATCATCCCTAACTAGCAGGACCAGTGGTCAAGGATGATAGGAACTGTAGTCCAAAAACAGCTGGAGACCTGAGTTTGGGAAACCCTGTATACAGCCATCATGGCTACTAGCAAACTGTAGCTTCAGATGCCCTATGTTTAATGCATATAATACGAATAGGTCATGAAAAGATATATATCAAGTCCTAGAGTATGCAAGGCCCAAAAAGTCAATGGAATTTTTTTCTGGCAAGCAGTAGAGTCCTACAGCCAAATTGTTCTGTGAACCGCCCTGAGCCCCCGGGTATAGGGCACTATATAAATTCAATAAATAAAAATAAATAAAAATAAATATACAAAATCTTATATATTTTCTCGGAAGGAAATTCCACTGATTTCACTGCAGTTTACTTCTAACCACATCTGTTTAGGATTCCAAACTTAGTTTTCCCCAAAGCTGGGAAGACTGGAAACAGGACTATGAAGGAGCCCGTTCAAAATTAACAGTTAACAATGCAGGAAAGAGAGGAGGGCGTTTGTATAGAACCTAGCCTAGTGTACTTACTGTAGGTAAAATATACATTCCTCACTCTGCCCACACCCACCACAGACCTTTTGTCCCTGAAGGCTTGCCCAGAAGGAAATGAAGCTATCACACTGAAAAAGTGTCCCTACTCTGCTCTAGAATAAAGTGAGGATTTCTAGTTCTTTGGTGTAGCAGAATTGAGTTCTTCTTACAGTACTTTACTGCACTGCTTCAGGTTGTAGGATTTGTTTGGACTATGGGAATCTATGCCAGTCACTTCCAAAAGAACGATGGTCAGATCCTTACGGCAATTACAGATCCATCTCAAGCCAACTGGATTGCAATCCATGCCGAGACCTGCAAAAGTAAGAGTATCCCTTTTTTAAAAAAAAGAAAAAGCATCAGCCACTGCTGTGACTCACACCTTAATCTTCTCTCTTGGCCTCTGAAGGATAAAGTGCTATTTCTGTCCACACCAATAATTGCTGAACACATTCCTGTAATCCTTTTTACAGTACAGTATTTGCATGCTTAAAAAAATGTATCCCTTCATAGTGACTTCATACAGCGCCTTTTACCCATTACGTAGCCAAAATAAGTTTAATTAATGGCATATTTATGGTGATATTATTAGCGGCATAGTTTCTCCATGTAATAGACTGCGCTGGTTTGAGCCATTTGCTCTCCGCTTTAAAATCTGTTAGTTCTGTGAAAGGAATGGATAGAGGCCCAAGTAGAAAATCCTCAGCATATGGTCAAACTTAAGTTCCTATGATTCCTTGAGGAAATAATGATGGTCAAAGTGGGAATGAACCCAGCATAGGTTTGCAATGGAAATGGGACCTTGACTTTGGCTGGATGGTTACTCAAGGCAACTGTCCATTTCATCAGACCTTACACACCAATTAGACTACGTATAAGGCACCTTCCTATGTTTTTGCACTTTTCACAAGGGAACAATTTGAAACAGTTGCCCAGTCAGTCATGACTTATCTTTGCTGCCATGGTATGAGGGCAGAGGGCCTTCTTGGTAGTGGCGCCTACTCTGTGGAACGCCCTCCCATCAGATGTCAAAGAAATAATCAATTATCTGATGTTTAGAAGACATCTGAAGGCAGCCCTGTTTAGAGAAGCTTTTAATGACTGAGGTTTAAATGTAGTTTTAATCTTTTGTTGGAAGCCGCCCAGAGTGGCTGGGGAAACCCAGCCAGATGGGCGGGGTATGTATGTATGTATTTATAAATAAATATTATCTAGACCTAGTCACTATATTCCCCACCCCCCAGATAATATGTCTTCATTCTAGTGCCACTGGTTTGTGGTAGAAACTGATGCTGGCATGGAGATACGTGGAAGAATGACATGCCACCCAGATTCCATGTGTGATATCATTATAGTAAGGCTAGCATATGCTGTGTTAAGTCTGTTGTGAACACAAACTAACAGATTAAAATCCAAAAAAAGTAAAAGCAAAATCTTAATGATTTACTAAGAAAAAACAATGATTTTGAACTTTTGTTCACGTGACTGCAGCTGCCACATTAATTACAAACCCAATTTTAATATAAAAGAGCAGATTTCGAAATGTCCCATGGAGAGAAGCAATTTATTTTTACATCCAGTAATAGGGTGTACACACACCCTACGTGTAAAGTAGAGCACTCTGCCTTGGGATAGGGTGCAGTTTCCATCACCTGAAGCCTACAAAGTGATTTTGAACATGGTTCCAAAAAGAGCTGATGTTGCAAGACGTTTGTCATCGGAATGAAGCAATTGTTATGCAAGATTGTGTGGTCAAGATTATGGAATGAGGCAGTGCATGCGGTTTGTGGTGGACATCCATTTAAGGCATCTAGCCGACTTTGCATTGTACACATTTTTCGTGTTAGCCATGTGGATTGGAGAATGTGCAAATCCACAGAGCCTTCAAACAGTGATGATGCTGAAAAACCGCAATGCACAAGGTCTAATGCACGTGCTTTAATATTGCATTAGATCAGTTGACTGTGCCAGGGCTGAACCCTGTCTTTACCATCTGTCCACAGTGCTAGGGGCAGATGAAGGAATAATAGATGAAAGCAACCCTGCACAGGTTCAGGGTGGGTTTCCTTTCTCATAGAGTAAGCACAGAGAGCCCCCACCCCACGCCAGCTGCCAAACATACTGGGGATTTGCATACAGGCTTCCAACTGAGAGTGCTATTTCCAGATCCAGCATCTCTTGTTCTGGAAATTAAGCACTTATTAGGACCCACTCTTTCCAACTCATCAACATATCCATTTCCTCTGCATCCAATAAACAGTGAGGCAACAATGGACAAGTATGTACTAAATCCTCAACAGCTCTCTTGTGATGCGCTAAGTTACTGCACACATGGGAAGACCGGGGGGGGGGGGGTCCTGGAAAGTGTAATAAAGTGTGAGAAACATTGCACAGCCACAAGGTACACCTTGGTACTGTATTTGCTGATTCCTCCCTTGCTGGGCAGCTTAATGTATCTGAGACATTTTCTGATTACAAAAGGTGCAACTTTTGATGGGAAGATGGGACAGCGAGGGAAGTGGCAATGTAGCAACATAGTCATTATGAAATGACATTTCCATATGGTTGTGCCATCACACACTTGGTTTATTACATCTGATGCCATTTATCGTTGTTTTATTCATTTATACTATACTTTTCAAGAGCACATCTTTCCAACCCATAAATAGGTATTTGTTTTAGCTTCTGATACTTTTTTTTTTTAACTTTCCAGCTTCTTACAAAACAAATAATCCCTCCACCCTGAAGTAATGGCTAGTGGTGGCTTTGAGTCCAGCTGCAATCAGTAGTTTTGCTGAAGCAGGAGGGCACTGAATGTACTCCTTTCCAGGCCTGACGTTTGCCCCATCAGCAAACCAATCACAATTATAAATTGTATGGAGGGAAAGAATTGCAAAACAAGACATTACACACTCTGTCTAGTGTCAGGCTTTGGTGAATCGGATCCCTCCCCTGGTGGCAGTAACTAAGCGGATCAAACAAAAGGAGTGTTCTTACCAGATAAGTTCTTTAATAATCACAGCAAGAGACAAAGGAATGAATATCTCTCTAAAAAATGGTGTCTCTCCCAATAAAGGTTTACCCCCTCCGTCCCCATTAATATATGTCACTCCTACATCGGGTAATCTGACTTTATTGCTGTTGCGTTTTCTGTTCTATCACTTTCCAAGCCCATCTAGTCTTGGGTGAAAGGAATGCTGTCCCAGGACACTGAATCTAACCAGCTGTCTCTTTCTTGGTGCTTCCTCTTCTAGCTGTTCCTCACCCAGTATTTCCCAGTTTTTCCTCTCTGGGCTGTGCCCTTCTGCAAACCACTGTTCTAAATCAATACTGTCCTCCTGCCCTTGGGAAGGTTCAGAAAAGGGGGGGGGGTGTGATCTAACCATTCTTCCTCAGCCCAGTCCCTGACATCTAGTCATGAAGCAGTTCAGCTTTGCAACCAATTTTTAGATTAACACTTGGCTCCTCTTCTTGAACTCTCCACAAAGATAAGAGGAGAATATTGGCCAGTTATTAACATACAATCCTATACCTGTCTACTCAGAGTAAATGCTACTAAGTTAAGTGCAATCTTATACAGGTCCACTCAAAAGTACTGGTAATTGTGCATAGGACTGAAGCCTAAGGTTCAAAGCACTCTCAGCCAAAAGGTTTCTTCTGTTGCCTTGGGCAAACCACTACAGTCTCTTTCAGGCATTGCGTTGTTGTTGTTGTTTAGCTGTTTAGTCATGTTCGACTCTTCGTGACCCCATGGACCAGAGCACACCAGGCGCTCCTGGATTCCACTGCCTCCCACAGTTTGGTCAAACTCATGTTAGTAGCTTCAAGAACACTGTCCAACCATCTCGTCCTCTGTCATCCCCTTCTCCTTGTGCCCTCCATCTTTCACAGCATCAGGGTCTTTCCCAGGGAGTCTTCTCTTCTCATGAGGTAACCAAAGTATTGGAGCCTCAGCTTCAGGATCTGTCCTTCCAGTGAGCACTCAGGGCTGATTTCCTTAAAAATGGATAGGTCTGATCTTCTTGCAGTCCATGGGACTCTCAAGAGTCTCCTCCAGCACCATAATTCAAAAGCATCAATTCTTCTGCGATCAGCCTTCATTATGGTCCAGCTCTCACTTCCATACATCACTACTGGGGTGTGCTGGTCCAGGGGGGAGGTTACCGTGGGGCGAGGTCCAGGACAGTCCTCCACGGGCGAAGCGGGGTCCACAGTGAGGAGCCGGGCAAGGACAGGAACTCTGGGGGAACCGGACTGGGTGCTGGCCGAAACAGCTCTTCAACGACGTTGCTCCTGCAACCTGGGACCGGGCTGACTGGCCTTTATCTTCTCTGAGGCCAGGGGCGGTCCCGGCCTCCAGGAGACCCGACTCTCCTGGCCTTAAGGCGAGTACTCCTTCTGGGAGAAACCAGTTCCCTTCGCCTCTCTGCCCTGAGCCTCTGCAGCTCAGGAGAGGCTGAAGGGTTACTGGACCCAGGGGGAGACTCACCTGTAGGCACCGAGTCCTCAACCACCTCCGGAGCCAGAGTGGATTCACCTGGTGCCTGCTCCTGAGGATCTGGCACAGGTGCAGGCGCGTCAGAATCAAGGCCCTGCCCCAGTTCAGCCGGCCCTGGAGGCCGGGACTCCTGTGCAGGCTGGGATTCCTCCGGTTCAGCCTCTGAATCGGATTCCCAGGCCATCACATGGGGAAACCATAGCTTTAATTATATGGACCTTTGTTGGCATTCAGGCATTGTACTCATATGTCAAAACAACATGTAAGTATTGATGAGCATGCTAAGCTCTGTCTGCTGTTGCCACCACCCTCCCTAAGTTGGAGGATGAATTTCCAAAGTGGAGAGGTTATGGTACTTGTGGAAGGTCCCTTCACAACTGGAACCCTCCACAAATACCAGAAGGTCATAGAGTTGTAGAATTGAAAGGGACCTTGAGGTTCATTTAGTCCATCCCCGTGCAACACATGGATCTTTTGCCCAATGTGGGGGTTGATTGCACAACCCTGAGATTAAGAGTCTCATGCTCTACTGACTGAGGAAATTCATCTTCCAGCTGACACAGGACAACAGGAACGATGCTTGGCATACTTGGCCCCACTCTCCCAACTCACATGTTGCATTTACACATGAGTAGAATGCCCAATGCAGTATTTATTTATTTCATTCCACCTTTTGTCCATAGACCTTCATAGTGGCTCATGACATAAGCTAAAATAATTCACACTGTATGCTCAGTAATAATTAAAAATGAACCTTTTTTAAAAAAAATCTTGTGAACCACTTTGAACTGCAGATCTTTATTGATGATTTATTAATCAATCTGAATTTATGGCAATAGTAATGATACTGTTGTTTGATGTCTAGAAAAATGCTACACTACCTTCGGAACTGAAAAAATTAACAGTTTTATTGATGCTGAAATGCAACTAAAAATGTGTGAATTGACTTGAAAGCCAAAAACAAAATCCCCAAAGATTTTTGGTTACACAAAGTGTAAACCAACCTGCTCCCTCCCAGATGTTGTTTAAATATAACTCCCACCATCTCTGACCATTGGCCAAGTCGGCTGGTGCTGATGAGATTAGTAGCCCCAAACGTATTGAGGTCTGGTGTAGACACACTTCTAATTCAATTTACTTGACTTTTTGTTACAAAAAACAAAGCAATCGTTCTTCAGTCTGGAGAGAGGGGGTTGTTTAGCCTTGCTTAGATTCTTGTCTCTCCAGAAAGCCCTGCAAGCCGTCTTCTACCCAGGGTGAATATCACATCAGCATTTCTTGATGCACATCTCCAGACAGAATTTAGTAATAAAATGAGCAATAAGTCTCCTGTAGCTGAGAGAGGGAAGACAACATCTGTCTTTCAAGCACATTCTTGTTGCACCAGAATTCTCTCAAGCAAATAACAGGTGAAGCTTCAGTGACTCAGAACCTCCTTTGAAAACTAGTGCTGGAGTGAAAAAAAAATCACTTTCTGTTTTTGCAGCTGAGTTGGAATCTGCCTTGACAAAAATGCCAGCACCCACCCAGCACTCGTGGGAAAATGTGGCATGATCTCTTAGCGTAATCAAATGAAACTTTAACACACGGCATGATAAAAGTCTGTAATTTTATCAGGACAAGTTACTTGATGTTTACTGTTGTAACAATTGTTTTCTCAAAATTTATCTTCTGTACCATCAAAATAAATAAAAACAGTATTTTTTTTTTAGAAAAGCCTATTTTTTTCTTTCTCATACAATGCTATTTCAAAAACTTTGATGATAGTGTAAAAGTAATGTTTGTGAAAATTTTTCTTTTTGTAATGTTTGTGAAAATTTGCTTTTTTGTTCTTTTTTGTGAAAAATGCAATAAAAATTATTTAAAAAAAAACAAAAAAAAAAAACCTTTGATGATAGTGGTGGTCTGGGGGGCATTTTGCTTTCCTCCTGGTTGTTTTTTGCAGTAGGGTGATGGTGGGAGCATCCAACTTGAATAAATAAGGGTCAAACCATGTGGTTAGCAATGGCATGAATGGCTTTTGAAAAGTAAATTGGAGTGGCAGCGGGCACTACCTTGGCATGGGTGGTGCCTCAATCTTTTGCCCTCTCCCTTGTGGTCCCAATGGCATCCCGATCCAAGCTTGGCCTTGAGAAGGCTTACTACGAAAGACTACAGTTGCAAGTAGATATATGTGGAAGTAGAAGAGAAGCGACCACCCATAGTTTGCCCATATCTGTGTGATTGTAAACAAGGGAATACACGGCCTAAACTCTGCTCTCGCTGGAGCTGGAGGAGCTTATCTCCAATGGTGTCACTGGTATCCTTCCCTCCTGATAAAAACAGCAAGTGGGGTGGGGAATTTTCATGGACTATGGCAGGGGGGAGGAGGAGGGGGACGCAGGTGGCGCTGTGGGTTAAAGCCTCAGCGCCTAGGACTTGCCGATCGAAAGGTCGGCGGTTCGAATCCCTGCGGCGGGGTGCGCTCCCGCTGCTCGGTCCCAGCGCCTGCCAACCTAGCAGTTCAAAAGCACCTCCGGGTGCAAGTAGATAAATAGGGACCGCTTACCAGCGGGAAGGTAAACGGCGTTTCCGTGTGCGGCTCTGGCTTGCCAGAGCAGCAATGTCACGCTGGCCACGTGACCCGGAAGTGTCTCCGGACAGCGCTGGCCCCTGGCCTCTTAAGTGAGATGGGCGCACAACCCCAGAGTCTGTCAAGACTGGCCCGTACGGGCAGGGGTACCTTTACCTTTACCTATGGCAGGGGGGAAGGGCTGACTGAGCTGCTACTTACATTCTTTAAAAATGTACACATTCACCACATTAAACATCTAGCCTGGCCTTAATCTAATATCACTCAATTCATTCAAGGGTTTTTTTTAGTGCAGGAGTGGGAAACTCATATTGGCCTGAGGGCCAGATTCCCACATGAGCAAACTTTCAGGGGCCATATGCTAGGGATAAGTGGCAAAAGTGAGCGGACCTCTCTATCTAAGCTGGGAAGATGCACTGTCACAGTTAAGCACTTAAGGGTGGAGTTGAGCAGAACCTGTGATGGGTGTGGCTTGGGAAAATTTCATGGCCTAAGGAGAGCCTCAAAGGTCAGAGAGACCCAGAGACTCCTCTCCCTGCTTTTAGTGCAAATATGGTAAGCTTAGGTTTTTGAGATTTGAGGACATCCACCTCCCATACAGGGACGTGGGTGGCGCTGTGGTCTAAACCACAGAGCCTAGGGCTTGCCGATCAGAAGGTCGGTGGTTCAAATCCCCGCAACGGGGTGAGCTCCCGTTGCTCGGTCCCAGCTCCTGCCCACCTAGCAGTTTGAAAGCACGTCAAAGTGCAAGTAGATAAATAGGTACCACTCCGGCGGGAAGGTAAACGGCATTTCTGTGCATTGCTCTGGTTCGCCAGAAGCGGCTTAGTCATGCTGGCCACATGACCTGGAAGCTGTCTGCGGACAAATGCCGGCTCCCTCGGCCAGTAAAGTGAGATGAGCGCCGCAACTCCAGAGTCGTCCGTGACTGGACTTAATGGTCAGGGGTCCCTTTACCTTTACCTCCCATACATGGTAGTAATTCTGGTTATTTTAGATTCAACAGGGTTCTGCAGCCAATCACAGCTACCTGAGCTACCAGCATACCTGTATAACACATATTTGGCATATCCACACAATGTTACGCCTAACATGTAATTAAAAATAAATAAATTTCTGGGATGTACTCTTAAAAACGGTCAATATTTTATTTGCCTTCTTTCTCTGAACAGTGCCAGTGCCAGAGGTTCAAAGATGCTGGAGTAGGTTCCTTATGTTTCAGCCAGACCAGAAGGGGAACGTGCCTCGAATGCGCCTCCTGCAAACCAACAGTCCTTTTGGCAAGAAGGTACAACCAGCAGCCGCTGGGTGAACTTTCCTGCTCTTTCGCTTAGATAGGGCCTGCCCAGCAATAAGCATCAGAAGAAAGGAAAGTCATCCAGACAATCATTAGGAATCTCACACACTTGATAGAGATGTCACTGCAAAAGAGGTGCCCAGAAAACTTACGTCACGGCTATACATGCATCCTTTCTGAACAACATTGGCTTCAATTGGCTGCTCAGGTTTTTGGCTCCAGGCTTAACTGAGTAGCAACTGCAAATCTTTTTTTCTTGCATTCATTTTTCAGTTGTGGGTGTCCCTCTTCTAGAATGCTCTCCCAGGGGAGACATGCTTGGCAACCTCCATGCCCTTTCAGTACCAGGCAAAAACCATCTTATTTTCCCTAACATTTCCCTTGTAATGATTTGTTCAACTGATGGTAGGTTATTGTTTTTATCCTACTGTTTCACTTGTTGTTGTTGTTGTTGTTGTTGTGCATTGATTTGTCTTGAATGGTTTATATATATGTTTATTATTTTGTCAGCCTTCCTGGGAAAGTTTTGTATTTAAGGGCAGAAAATGAAACAGAAAAGCTGTTTTTAATAAAGGGGGGTGGAAGAAGAAAACATTGGGTGATATTCAATTAGGTTTTACTCAGACTAGACTTATTGAAATGAATGGATCTAACTTAGTATTTTGTATTTAAGTTTTGTATTTTGTATTTAAGTTGTATTTAAGTTTTGTATTTAAGGGTAGAAAATGAAACAGAAAAGCTGTTTTTAATAAAGGGGGGTGGAAGAAGAAAACATTAGGTGATATTCAATTAGGTTTTACTCAGAGTAGACTTATTGAAATGAATGGATCTAACTTAGTATGTTGCTTGATTATAGTATTATTATCTTGGAATGGCAGTGCGAAGGGATCAAAATGTAAGCTAAGAGTTCTTTTCTTCTTAGAGTGTTAAAGCTGCTAGTTGGTGCAATTGCAAGAGTCACTCATGGTGGTTGAGCTAATTGACAGCTAATTAAGAGCTCCTGGGGGGAGCCAAAGAAGTTTCCTTCAGCCTGAGTTTCTTGAGTATAAAAGAATGTCCAGTATGTTCTAGTTTCAGTAATACATTCATTTATTTTTAGCAGAGCAGAGCAGATTAGGCTTCTGTCTGACTGCTAACCAGACGACTCTGTACGTTCTTATTTATAGCAATCTTACTGCTAGAGTTTTGTTCAGCCTACCCGCTTATAAAGTTTGCCAACTTTTTCACTTTCTGGAGTCAGCCTATTTTATCCAAGCCACTTCTATGAACAATTACCCTGAATACTGCCCTTCCTTGGAAAGTTCTAGCAGAAATAGCCATTAGGTAAGGGTTATAGCTCAGTGGCGCAGTAGGTCCCTGGTTACATCTGAGCATTTTCCTGGGAACCCTGGAGATCTGCTGAGCTAGATGAGCCATGTCTCATTCTGTACAAGGCAAGCTTCCCATCTGTAAAATGTTGCAGTCTATGTTTTCCTGCCTCTGGCACCAGCAGATACTGAAGCAAAGCCAGGACATGGACATTGTAATGATGTTAGAAGAATGAATAAGCTCAACTAAACAGTTAGCGGGGTTGGGGGAGCTCATCATGGGTTTGTTTTTGTTTTTTTGCCCCCCTGCTCTTTGCAACTTTTGCTCTCCGAGCAACTTATGTGGGGCTCCCAGTGGTCTCCTAACCAGGCACTGATTAGGTCCACAGCTGCTCAGCTTCAAGGACGCCACAGCCCTGCAACATGCTTTACAATGTTCACTCGGCTCCAATAAAGGTCTATTGGCTGCAGAGAAGCTGCAGTCTAGAAAAAACAACCTAGTTTAAAGCAGTGTGTTTTAAACCCAAGGGGCATCACCGTGCTGGCTTCGCTCCCCAGTAGACAATAGCCTTAAGAAAGAAGAGGCACTGGGTCATTTTAGCCAGAACAGGGAACATATTTTTATTAAGAGAGTTAAAAACCAAGCATGAATGTTTGCAGCCAGATGAAATAATAATCAGAGGCAGCGACTGCCAGTTGACCTACTCTGGATAGTTCCACTGCTATTAATAATTGACTATAAACAATAAAATCTCTCCCCTTGTTAAAATGAGACAACTGCAGAATAGCCTGTTATTGCATAACGTCTTAATTGTACTTAAGACATGAGAGCCTCAAAGGGAACATCATTTTATCAGCGTCCCTTTAAAATATCTGGACTGGAATATTATGACACATACACACAAAATAATCTTTGTCCATTGTTAAAGGACTAGGAACTGCTTTTGAAAGCTGACTTAGCTGATCCATTGCAAATGTGTTGTCTGATTATAAAAGCACATATTTAAATTACAATTCTTTTAGAAACAGGCCAACAATTTTACCTTAACATCAGTGATTTGTTTGTAGAATCTACTGGTTTATCAGAGGTTTCCACCCAAGGTGAGCACGATAATAAATATTTTTATTTGTTTGTTAAATTTGCTATTAAAAAATAAAGAAGGAAAAATGAAAAATGACAACAAAAACTTCAGCTCACATGAAATAGCCACCAGCACATCCATCTTAAATTAAAACATATAAAATTATATAATCCATCCAGATGTCAGAAGAGTAAGGGCAGTGAGGTCCTCAGATCATTAAGTAATAGACAGTGGATGTTTATCCTTATTAGCTCTTAGTATAAGTCTGGATCGCAAATATTTTTAAATAATGAATAAATCTGATGTGAGCTTTAAAGTGCGGAGCAGAGCCTCAGAACCATGAGAGGGTCTTGACTCATCTCAGTTTCATTTTTGGATGCGACCTGATAAATGGGGCGATTATCTTGAATATTTCAAGGTGGATGCAGTTCACTTACTAGCTGTAAGTGAGGAAGGAGTTGCTGAAGGAACGAGAAAATGTGGCATGATAATGTGGGGTCTCTAGCCCATGCACAGTAAGGCAAGAGTATGCAATTTAGGATCCAAGCAAACTTAAGAGCATTCCCCATTGCCATAGCTGCTTCTGTTCCCCACCCGCTTCCGTAAGTTGACATGGTGGTCTCCTCAGGGGGAAAGATTTGACAGTTGCACATGCATAACCTACAGCAGCGATGTTCAACCAGTCAATGTTGTTTGTTGGTGTTTTGAGAATGAGGTGAGCGGTGTATGCTATTCCGCCTTAAAAATATATTGTCCTCCCGAAAAAAAGCTCAACAACTCTGATTTCCCCCCAAAAGTTTAATAACTCTGCTCCCCCCAAGAAAAGCTGAACAACTCTGGTCAATCCACCAGCCGGTGTGGTGTAGTGGTTAAGAGCGGTGGACTTATAATCTGGTGAACCGGGTTTGCGTCCCCGCTTCTCCGCATGCAGCTGCTGGGTGACCTTGGGCTAGTCATACTTCTCTGTAGTCTCTCAGCCTCACTCACCTCACAGAGTGTTTGTTGTGGGGGAGGAAGGGAAAGGAGAATGTTAGCCGCTTTGAGACTCCTTTGGGTAGTGATAAAGCAAGATATCAAGTCCAAACTCTTCTTCTCTTCTTCTTCTTCAATGACAATGGGTAGATCACTGCCAGATTTTTCATACTGGGAGTAGATCACATTCTCTTAGGAGCCGGACAGGCCTGACCTACAGCATTTATCATGGGAGGAGAGGGGCATTAATGAACTAGATAGTCAAATGGAATGAACAGTTCCAAGGAAGTATCCAGTGGAAGAACTTGGCTCATAAATCAAAATTAATATGCACAGATTTTGAAAAAATACAGCGAAAAAGATAAACCTACACAAGATGCGACATGCCTGCCACTTGCTTGCAGATTATAGTGTCTCCTAATGGGAAATATTTCTCATTAGTGCAGATTCATTTACTGTAGATATATTTCAGTGGAAAGAAGGCACAAATTGCAAAACACCATTTTCTTGTTGAGGTACATTTTTTTTACCATTGTTAAACAGAATGCTTTGCCTATGGAACATTTACTCTTCACTGCTTTGCAGCTAATAAGGAAACGAGCTTGATATTCATGACAATAAATTGAAATCCTTATTCCCCTAGTGTGTCTTTAATAGTGTTTTGGAAACCTATCTGGTTTTTAATTAGAGTCTGAGGAATTTATAATTGCTTTGCTGTCTGTGAAGCCAAGAAGTTGTTTCTTTCTAGAGATACAGAAAAGCTCCAGGGCCAATCAGCCTACAGATCCACCCTGCAATTGAAAACAAAGATATCGGAAATAACATAGTTGAACTTTTCCACAGGTTCATAATTCCATAAACCTGCTGCAAATCAAGGTCATGCAGAAGAGCAACAGCGTTTCAAAGCTGTTGGATCAATTGTATATGTTCTAACCTCAAGGGGTTTCAACAGGATTCCGTCTGCTGTGAAAGAACAAAGTCCAAAAATTGGTACACAGAGAGTTTGTTTACTAGGGCAAGGACCATTCTTATTTCTGTCATGCAGAAATTGTGAATTTCACTTCGCGACAGTGAACAGTTGCTTGCATTGCAACAGAGAATAAGCCAAGCCACACATGAACTACAATGACATGAGGCAAGACTTCCCTCTTTACCTCCTTCAAATAGCATTAGATTAGAAAGGGTATATGTTATGATCCCGGAGTTTGGGAGCCAGGAAATTGTGTGCATCCTTCTTCTCGTTTGTGTTCTGTTGGCATCTAGACAACCTTAGGAAGATGTAAGCCTTCCTGACTTAACTAATGGCTCAACATTTTACTGTATTTCATTCAAACCAAATGCGTGTAAAACGGAGAATGGAATCCTTATCTTTGAATAAGCTTCCCTTGTTCACTTTGCACAAGCTTACCTTCTCGCCATCTCTATGGACTTGCAATATTAGCTCCTGCCATAAGAGGTGGCCGATCACCTTTTCCCAAAGGCTTTCGTTGTTTCAGGGCTGGATTCTTCATTCCAGGGAAATTCAGGTTCAAGCTTCTACTTGGAATTCCGTGGCCGCAGTCCTATTCCTGCTTTTTGTTCTCTGATCATGTCCTTGAAAAAGATGGAGAATTGTTGTCTGCCTCCTACAGACATTTAAACTCTATTAAACTGTTATTCAGGCAGGCATGTGGTACACATACCTCCTCCACTCGCCTCCAACAGGGTGGAGTTTAGGTTTTTTTATTTAAAAAGTCTTGTTTTCTTTTATGTTTTGAATGAAGAGATCATACAGCTTGAATGCTTGCATCTATTGGACTAAATGCCTTGATAACACTTCCACTTCCTGCCTTTTAAAGAAAGTTTTTTTGGGGGATTTTAAACAGGGATTTGTCCAAGGAGGGGGAAAACCCTTGCTTGGCCCTGGATGCCCCACAGGAGAATATTTGCAGTGGAAGCCAAGAAAAATATGATATTTATTAGATTTCTTACCCACCCTTCACCATAAGGTTCCAGGGTGGGTTACAATACATCTTTTTTTTTAAACAAAAATACACAGTAAAATAGACAATGTTCTATGAAAATAAACATATATCTCTAGATAGAAGAAGGCTTATTTATGAGGCAATAAACAATATGCTTGCACTTCACAAGTGGTATTTCTGCAACAGATAGAATGTCTTTTGGGAGAACCTAATTGCAATGAAAGTATGAAAATGGTACATTTTTTTATTACAGCCAGCCTGATATTTTTGGTCAAACTAATAGCGAAATAGGAAGAAAACCCATCTTCAAACTGTGACTGAGCAGGAGAATTTTCTAAGAATTTCAGGGACTGAGGTGGGGGATTTGCTTACTTCACAGACAAGGTGGTCAAGGACAGTATTCCCCCTCCTTAAAATAATAATAAAAATGTGGAAAAAACCTTGCTGGTTGCTCATCACAGCCATCAAGACTTATCAACCTCATTGCCTTCTGGAGTTTGTTCCAGCCATGGTTCCTCTTCCTTTGCCAGTCTGGTCCTTGTGTAGTGGTGTTTCCATGGAGATTCTGGGCCCTCTGAAGGTACAGTAAGTCAGCCCTTATCCCTGAACATTCCTTAGAAATTTGCTCGCTACTCAAAGAACCTCCAGTAATCGTTATGCATCGTTAAAAACTTGGAACTGTAAGCCTACTATATATTGGCAGCCAGGACAAAACACATGTGGCTGAAGGCATCAAAGTTTTTGCCTTCATTCCACAGATTAAGAATGGGAAGATTTGCGGCTTGCAGTTGAAAGTGGAGCAAAAGAACAGGAAAGCTGTTGATTAATGATAAGGAATATTTATTCTATATATTGGAGACTTTAAACTCGAGTTCTCTCTCAAGGGCAATTTCTGAAGAATAGTTACAGCACATCATCCAGATGATATATTATAAGTATTTTTCAGCAGTGACCCCCCAAGGAAGAGAGTGTTAGTAATGTGCATAGCAACCAATCTATAGAATCAATATTTTATATGAGAAAGCAGTGATCCTCTCTCCCCTGTTCCTATGTACCTGCTGCTGTAGAAACAACACTTTTGTTTTGGTTTTTATCCTCTCAGCTTAACCAACCTTGGAGGGTTGTTGTGAAGATTAAATATTGGGGGGGGGGCACAAGAAAATAATGCAAAATTCCTGCATTGCGCAGGGTTGGACTAGATGACCCTCAATGACCTTTCCAATTCTACAATTTTTGGAATCCTTGGAAGAAAGGTGGGATGAAAAATTATGACGTATAAGTAACTGTATTCTTATATTCTGAAACATGATGAGTCTTTAAGAGAACAAAGAGCTGTTAATTGGCAAGTAATATAAATAATTATGTTTTGAAGTCAGTTACAGTTGGCTGCCTGGTGCTTTTTAATATATTTGGTTAACCTATTTAATGAAAGGAAGCAAAGAGGCAGGAAATGTTGCTTGCTTAAAATTTGATTCTAGTGCTCCCTCCTGTGGCAAGGGGAATGCATGTCCTGTGCAAAGCATAATTGGTGCAACAGTCAAAGCTGCTGCCAGTCACTTCACATAGAAGAAATTGGCAGATATTGTTTTCATTCTCAATCTTACACAGTGATGATGCTATAAATCTCCAAAATAAGGAGCTTAATTGTTAGTTATATGTGTACTATAGCAAAAACTGGGTTCATCAATCCTGAGCATGTAGCCAACGGAGAATGCAGATATTTGCACTGCGAAGAGCGTCTTGCTCTGCATGGAAAACAATGTCATCAATACACAATGGATCGCTCAGTACTAATCTCCACTTTTGCTAATATTTGGGGGTTCAGGAAGGTAGACAGTCCGTGCGTCACACATAGCTGTGTCTTCTGACAGAGGAGAACAAATAGGGGGCTCAGGAACAGTGGTTGGATGGCTGCTGCTGCCGCCCCATAAACACCTGTCATTTGAGGCAATTGCCTCACTATGCCTAATGTTATGGCTGGCCCTGCATTGAAATTTGGGGAGAAAAATACAGTGGTACCTCGGGTTAAGTACTTCGTTCCGGAGGTCTGTTCTTAACCTGAAACTATTTTTAACCTGAAGCACCACTTTAGCTAATGGGGCTTCCTGCTGCCACCGTGCCGCCGGAGCACAATTTCTGTTCTCATCCTGAAGCAAAGTTCTTAACCTGAGGTAATATTTATGGGTCAGTGGAGTCTGTAACCTGAAGCGTATGGAACCCGAGGTACCACTGTATTTAAGATAGAGAAATCATTTATCTCCTTGGTTTTGAATAAGTTTGTCTGTTTGTTTCAGTTGTTAAAGCAAATTCCTGTCACGGATGGTGACCAGTTAACATTCCAGACTTACTGTAATGCTTTGTCCTGGCTTTCTAAAAGCAGCTTGGAGACCAAAGTAAAAGGTAAGACATAATTCCAGGATTTATATTAGTCCTCTCTGTTTATTCAATTGTTCTTAAGCACAACATTCCGTTAGTTCCAGTGTTAAATCTTGCAGTAGACACTATCTGCTGACACATTCGACAGAGGCCTCGCACGGCACAGTATTATCCTTGTAGAGTATGCTGGCATCTGATCTTGAGCTCTTATTTGCTGTCACAACAAATGTTAAGATACTGTCCCTAGCTGGGTAAGATAACAGCTGGAATATACTTAAGAAGCAGATATGCCTTTAGACTTTTCCCTTTCCTTCTTACCGCTGTTAAACATATAATAAGGTTAGGCTACTGAGAGATCCATTCATGTCATATCTAAGGAGGGAGGAGAAATCCATTTCAGTTCACATTTTAAGGCGAACCAGCCACATTCACACTTTCTGAAATAGTGCATGAACCAAAATGGAGCCATCCTTTGAACTTTGCATATCTCTGAATTTTGTACACAAAGTAATGTGCACAAATATGCATTTACTGGGGGAAAGTTTGCATAAAAAATGCAAAAATAGATGAAAATAACACAAAAATGCATTACATTATGCACTTTGCAAAAAATATGTTTATCAGGCAGAACTACATCAAACCTGTGTACATAAGGAAAAAATTCACACTAAAATGCTGGTGAATTTTCAAGAGTTTTAAAAACAAATCACAATTGAATGTGGAAATATGGAGAACTGAACAAGACTGGGAAAATAAGAAACTGAGAGAAGCTTAAATTGACAGATTTATCCAACAGTCATTATGATGAATCTATATGATACCCAATCAAGGGTTAACGTTCTTGAGGAAATAATAACTGAGGAAATGATTAAGACTGATATTTCACTCACAAAACTAGTTTTTTAAAAAAATAAAAGCCACCTATTGTATTCTCTGCATTGATTAGGAATGTAATTGCAGAACATGCTATTAATGTATAAAACTCTGTCTGATGTGTGTTATCTCACAAGTCCTTACTGTTATCAGAACACCAGTAAAGAAGGTTGAAAACAATCTAAACATTTCAAGAGATTCCTTCCTTCCTTCCTTCCTTCCTTCCTTCCTTCCTTCCTTCCTTCCTTCCTTGAAGCATCTTCCAGAATTGTGGCTTTAGTCATGACACCATCACAACTCAAATAAATGTGTTTGTCATCCATCAAAGGCTGCTAGCTATGATAGCTATGGTCCATCTCTACAAGAAGCAGGAAGTCTCAGTTGCTGTTGTGCTCAGATCCTTCCTACTGGCTTCCTATAGACATCTTGCTGGCTACTGTGAGAGCTGGATGCTAGGCTTGATGGGCCATTGGCCTGATCCAGTAGGCTCTTCTTATGTTCTAAGTGCTTAAAGAATCTTCTACAGGGTTATCTTCTGGCCCAAACAAAAGAAGGCAGATCAGAGACCATGCAGAATAGACCAAGCACTATATTATGACCGAAGAAGAAGAAGAAGAAGAAGAAGAAGAAGAAGAAGAAAGAATCATATACACAGCAAGGCAGAGCCTTGGAAGAAAGAGCAAAGGAAAAAGACCTATCTATTCAACAGTAGATACACCTATCTATATCAACCTATCAACAACCTCAGATATGCAGATGACACAACCTTGATGGCAGAAAGTGAGGAGGAATTAAAGAACCTTTTAATGAGGGTGAAAGAGGAGAGCGTAAAATATGGTCTGAAGCTCAACATCAAAAAAACGAAGATCATGGCCACTGGGCCCATCACCTCCTGGCAAACAGAAGGGGGAGAAATGGAGGCAGTGAGAGATTTTACTTTCTTGGGCTCCATGATCACTGCAGATGGTGACAGCAGCCACAAAATTAAAAGACGCCTGCTTCTTGGGAGAAAAGCAATGACCATCCTAGACAGCATCTCAAAAAGCAGAGACATCACCTTGCCAACAAAGGTCCGTATAGTTAAAGCTATGGTTTCCCCAGTAGTGATCTATGGAAGTGAGAGCTGGACCATAAAGAAGGCTGATCGCTGAAGAATTGATGCTTTTGAATTATGGTGCTGGAGGAGACTCTTGAGAGTCCCATGGACTGCAAGAAGATCAAACCTTTCCATTCTTAAGGAAATCAGCCCTGAGTGCTCACTGGAAGGACAGATCCTGAAGCTGAGGCTCCAATACTTTGGCCACCTCATGAGAAGAGAAGACTCCCTGGAAAAGACCCTGATGTTGGGAAAGATGGAGGGCACAAGGAGAAGGGGACGACAGAGGACGAGATGGTTGGACGGTGTTCTCGAAGCTAACAGCATGAGTTTGACCAAACTGCGGGAGGCAGTGGAAGACAGGAGTGCCTGGCGTGCTTTGGTCCATGGGGTCACGAAGAGTCGGACATGACTAAATAACTAAACAACAACAACAACATTCAACAATGAAGATTTGTATAAGTGGTTGCACGCATATTGGTTGTAGCCCAATTCCCGCCTCCTTGTGGACAAGTTTATGGCCTGGGACACCAAATCAGCAAATGCCCTCTGCTGCAAATGAGAATGAATGTATGGCTATTTCAGTACTGCAGTCTGCAACCTATTGGCTGACTAAGAGTCTGAGTAAAATATGAGCTTTGCGTTTGTAAATCAGCCGAACTCCAGTCAAGTCCAGGGAGGTTTGCTGGCTTGTGTGGGATGATTATACAGAAGCAGTCGTGTGTGGTAGTTTTGTCGTGTTGTCGGGGCATATTCTTCTATCCAGTATTTTGTTCTCCAGGGATCACTATCAATTTTCTCTGTAGTTTAGTATTCATGAAAAGTTGTGTCTTGTGTCTCTTGGAATGGAAAATGCCATTTACTTTTTGATGGCATCTACATGTTTTCAGACACAGGTCCCATTTATTTCAATGGGACTTGCTTCCAGATGAGTGAGTAGAGATTGAAGCCACAGGATTTTCTAGTTTACTTGCTTTTTGCATACAAATTCATTACTGGCTTGTAGTTCAGGGTTTACTCACTTTCTCATGTGTATTGCATTAGGTTGTTTTAGTCCATTCTACTGCAGATTTAGATCAGGACTTTTATCAGAATGATTTTATACATCGACTATCTTTCCTAGGCATGGGGCTGGATCCTAAAATGGTAATCTTAGTTCATGAAATTATCATCCTCTCTTCTCCCCTGCTGCCCTGTAAGGTGACTATCTGTTCTACTTTACAGAGGTCCTCTTCAAGCTCCAGGGAGGGTCTCCTCCTGTAGTTGGTTAATGATAAATTCTATTGGATTAGCCTTCTTGGGAAATCCAAGAAACAGGTTGAATAACATTATACTCAGGCATCACATTGCTGTAGGTATAAATCTGTTGCCCACGTTCAGCTGCTCTGCATTCAAAATGAAATTATTGATTCATTACCCAGGCTTGGAAGGAGTGAAGAAGTGCTGAAAGGTTTTGCTTTTGAAATACCTGATGGGATTAGCTGTCTCAATTGAAAAACCCAGGAATACCAGTTTTGAAGTGCAGAGTTCATTTGATTAATTAAAGCAATTACAGCACACAGTGCATTTCCTGCAGATTAATGGCCAGATGGGGGAAACTGATATTCTGGAATTTTGCTTTGTTTTGGGCTATTACCTCCAGCTGGCTGCTGGACAATCCTTTGCTGGAACGACTATTATTGCTATTAAACCATTTTGTTTAAAAACAACCAAACAGGAATAACTGCTCCTTTCTTCTCAAAACCCCAGCCCCAGGCACACACCCAATGCTTTACAGAAATGATATAGCTCTAGGGGCATGGCCTTCTCTGTGAAACAAAAGACTGTAATCCAGTTCTTATCTCACAGCATTTTCTAAAATTATTTCGCCTACAGTCATGGGAGAAAGGAGCTTTGATTGAAAAATATGGATGTGAATTTCTTGAGAGTAACTTCAGTTGTGTGATTTCTATAGGTTATGACATGTAAAGCCCTAAGTGGCTTAGAACCGGGATCGTGTCTTTCATTATAAGCCTACCCATCAAACTTCATTTAAGAGCCAGTGTGGTCCAATGACTACTTAGTGTGTTGGACTAGATGCTGGAAGACCATATCCACCTAACCTACCTTACAGAGTTGTTGTGAGTAGAAATGGGTGGCTGTGTCATTAAAAAAAAATATGATTCAGCAGATATACATCTTAGAAAAAGTGGGAAAACAAACAAACAAAACACACAGACCTTATGGACATGGTAGGTATATGAGAGAAAAATAGCATAAATATAGATTTTACAGTACTCAGCATATAAATACCGTATTTTTCGCTCCATAAGACTGACCACGACGCACCTAGTTTTTAGAGGAGGAAAGGGGGAAGGCCCCATTTTGGGGGGGATCAGCTCAAAGTTGTGCAGCTTCTTTTGCAAAGGGGAAAAGCCCCTTTTTTTGAGGATCAGCTCAAAGCTGTAGAGCTTACTTTGCAAACGGAAAAAATCCTGTTTTTATGGGGTTCAGCTCACAGTTCTGCAGCTTCTTTAGGAAAGGAAAGGGAGCCATTTCTACAATTTCCAGACAGATCATTTAATCAGCCAGTCACATGTCACTGGGGAAAGAAACAGCCTCCATCTTCAGAACATTCAACAATGGAGGCCTGGGCAAGGGGGCGGGGCCAGAAACAGAGCCAGCGATCAACCACACATTCACTCCATAAGACACACAGACATTTCCCCTTACTTTTTAGGTGGGGGAAAAGTGCGTCTTATGGAGCAAAAAATACGGTAATTTGTGGGCATCCATCTGTCTTGGGAGACAGTGGAGGAGTGTGCCTTTTGGGGTGAGTTCAAGCTGTTGGACAGTTGCAGCGCCTGCTGTGGCTGTAGAGACTGATGTGGGAGAGATGTTTTGTTGCAGCTGGGGCAGATGAAAATGTCCAGTTGTGCTGCTGCAGATGCATCACGGCGTTCCTTCTCTTTGCTCTCCTCCCAGCAGTCCTTTCTGCTCTGGCCACTACTTTGTTTACACAACTTTACTGCCTGTCTCCAGGCACTGTGGTCATCTGTAAGGGATTCCCACAAGGCAGAGTTAATGTTGCCAGCAATGCCACTGGGACTAGATGACCCTCGGGGTCCTTTCCAACTCTGTGACTCGATGAGATGAGACGTTCTAGCCATACAAAAACAATCAAGGAGCAAAGCAGGGCCAACCAGGAGTGTGGCCTGGGAAGAGTCATGAGTGCAGATACAAAGGGCATTTGACTCCTGAGCCTGAGGTTTCCCACTCCTGCCCAAGTAAATATGCCTAGTACAGTGGTACCTCGGGTTACAGACGCTTCAGGTTACAGACTCCGCTAACCCAGAAATAGTTGTTGTTGTTGTTTAGTCGGGTCCGACTCTTCGTGACCCCATGGACCAAAGCATGCCAGGCACTCCTGTCTTCCACTGCCTCCCGCAGTTGGGTCAAACTCATGCTGTTAGCTTCGAGAACACCGTCCAACCATCTCGTCCTCTGTCGTCCCCTTCTCCTTGTGCCCTCAATCTTTCCCAACATCAGGTTTTTTTCCAGGGAGTCTTCTCTTCTCATGAGGTGGCCAAAGTATTGGAGCCTCTGCTTCAGGATCTGTCCTTCCAGTGACCAATAGTACCTCGGGTTAAGAACTTTGCTTCAGGATGAGAACAGAAATCGCATGGCAGTGGTGCTGCAGCAGCAGGAGGCCCCATTAGCTAAAGTGGTACCTCAGGTTAAGAACAGTTTCAGGTTAAGAACGGACCTCCGGAACGAATTAAGTTCTTAACCCGAGGTACCACTATACTAGTTCCTCCTATACCATATATTCACTCAATTTTGGTGCAATTCTCCTCATATATTGACATATAATAAGAAGACACCTGGATCTACCTAGCTAGGTCAGCGTCAAAGACTTATGAGTGGTTCACTTCATTCTAGAACATGTCCGTAGTGCTTTAAACTTTCATGTACTGAAGCAGTGAGTCTGAAGATATTAAATGATATATTAAGGACCTCACATCATCATCATTGACAGGAAAACATATTAATGAAGGAATGGTAGGGACTAGAATTCAGGATTTCTACTTCTTTCTTTTTAGCAAGGGTTGTTGCTGTGCGGCTTGCATGCTTTAGGGACCCATGACTGTGTTTGAAGCTGTTTGCTGCAGCTATTGATCCAGACGTGGGTGATAGATCAGACTAGGATGTTCTTGGTTATCAAATTGTTAACAGCTGCACTAGATGCTTGATGGGGAAATGTTAAGGAGTATGGTGTTTGCCTCCTAGGTGGGTCATAAGGAAAGGGTTAAATGAGTGTGAAGTGATTGGCCAGAGAGAAACTGATAGGAGGAGTTAGAGTTAGAGTTGGAGTTGGAGAAGGAAGAGGGAGAATAAGTCTGTGGGTTGGTTGAGTTGTGTTGTGAGAGTGAGAGGAACTGTTAGGTGGAGTTAGATAGATAGTTGGGATAATCGGTTTGAAGTTGTTAGGAACATATAGGTCAGTAAATAAACTAAGATTAAGAAACTGCCAAGAAAAATTAACTGAAACCATAAACTTGTTCATGCCTATAAAATAAACTTGATTATTTGTTAATGTTAACAACTGTCTAAGACTCCGTGTGTACCCGAGAGAAATGGGTTAGTGGCAGTGAAGAAAGCAATCACAGTGGTGGCACAGGGATCAATAGACCGTCCAACGTCCAGGGACCCTGTGTGATCGCCACAAGGAGCAGCGAAGATCCACCTCAGTAATAACAGTTTTGTAGTTTTGGGGTGCTAGATTCCGTGACTGTTTTCTTTTCTCTTGGAATAAGATGAAGCTTGCTTGGATTCTTGCAAATCTGTGACAATGAAACAGCAACAAAAACAGATAGCTACAGAGCCCCCCAAGGGCCATGACAGATACTAATGCATCTTTCCTGCAGGCTGAAGAATTATTCAGATGTGTAGCTAGCAGCTGACGTCCGAATAAAAATTCATCAGCCTGACTGTACTAACTCTGGTCACAGAATAATGGCATCAAAAATAGATTCATCAGTCACTGTTAGGCATTGCTTGATTCTATAGGGTGGCTATTTGAGAATCCCTGATAAGGTTCGTTGGCAAGGCCCAGCATTTCTGAGTAGAGCAGAGCATTAGTCCGCAGTATTTGCGACACAGCCTGGTATCTCTGACCAGCGTTGAAATGTGGGCTTGCATCATGAGACTTAAACCATGAAATTGACTCTTATATTCCAAATTAATAGGAATTTTGGATTACTGCCAGGCTTGCAAGGAGATTCACACTTCAGTAATCTAGATATCCTCTGCTGAAGGCTGTTTTTCAATGAAGAAAACTGAGCTGTGGAGGAGAGAAATAGAAAAGAGAAGCTTGGGAGTATGGCAACAGTTTAGCGACGCTGGAAGATTCGGGCAGATGAATAAAGCAATTAATAGAAAGGAAAGAATACTCACGAGTAAACAGAGAGCTGATCACACTGCATTTTATTTTCTCTTACTTTCCATTGAAATCAGTGGAGATTACTTACATCATGGCTCACTTGACCCAATGATCTCAATAGGAATGAAGTACAGTTTCCTTAGTTTGGATCCACCACTGTGTGTTAAAATTACTTGCAAACCATTTAAAAATAAAATTTAAAAAAACTAATGCCTTTCTATCATGCTAGGGCCTTTGTTATCATTTTCAGAACACTGAAATGATGAAGCAGGGTTACTTCTTATTGAGCAATTGGGTTGAATATTGCCTGTATGTTTTCCCTTATGTCTCCAGAAAATAAACAACAACTGAGAAGGTTTAAGCTCAGTCAGGCCAGAGTTACGTGCTTGATTTCTTTGAAGGGAACAAACTCAAAACACAAATGTACTTTCCTTCCTTCTTAGAACGTTGATCTTAGAAGGGGAATGGAAGAACATCCCAGAGGCCAAGCTTTCATCTTTCATGGCTTATCTCCTATTACTAGCTAGCCCTGTTTTAATAATAATAATAATAATAATAATAATAATAATAATAATAATAATAATAATAATTTATTTCTACCCCGCCCATCTGGCTAGGTTTCCCCAGCCACTCTGGGCGGCTTTCAACAGAACATTAAAAACAGAATAAAACTTCAAATATTAAAAACTTCCCTGCCTTCAGATGTCTTCTAAAAGTCAGATAGTTGTTTATTTCCTTGACATCTGATGGGAGGGTGTTCCACAGGGCGGGTGCCACCACCGAACAGGCCATCTGCCTGGTTCCCTGTAACCTCACTTCTTGCAGTGAGGGAACTGCCAGAAGGCCCTCAGTGCTGGACCTTAGTGTCCAGGCTGAACGATGGGGGTGGAGACACTCCTTCAGGTACAGTATACTGGATCGAGGCCATTTAGGGTTTAAAGATCAGCTTGTGACCTTGCCAACATCAGCAATGCCATGCCTAGGGTGTGTTTTTTTCAGAACTCAGTTCTGGCACCTCTCAGTGGGTGGGTGCCATTGCCATTCTAAGAGAATGAAGGTGGTGTTCATCGTGAGTTCTGGCACCTCCTTTTCTAGTAAAATAGCACTGGTCGTGCCCACAGAAAAGGTGCCAGGTTTGAGCTCAAGAATAATCATACACAGTTCTTGTATCTTTTGAGATCCTGCCCCTTAGCTCAATTAACTTGCTCCAACATGGGAAACTTGAGAAAAACCCCTTTGCTGATTGGCTTTGCTTAAGAACAAATCAATGGTTATTAGAAACATCAGTTATTGACAAGATTTTGGGGCACATCTGGCTTTTAAACCAGCCAATACGTTTTTGTTTGTTTTTACCACATGAGTGGTAAGCCCTTTTGTTCAAATCAATAAATTACCATCATTCCACTCTAATTCCCGTGATGCATGCAAACAATGCAATTATCCCAAATGAAGAGGATACAGCATCTGTGATTTCACCGAACTCATAAAAATGATAATGACGCACATCTAAAGATTTATTGATTTCCCAAGTGCATGTGGATAGATTCAGAACTTTTATTTTTTTTCCTTAACAAAATTGGTGGGGCAGAGGGTGCTCCGGATTGTAAGTGTCATTGGTACACAGGAGTTTAGCTTTATAAAAGTGGCATTCTGATATTGTCACCAGAGAACAATATTGGGAATGCTAAGCTTGTATTTGCTTTGAGGCCAAAGTCAATTCTTGAACCTTTTTTGGCTAAATCTCCTTTCTTCTGCCTGTGTGGTATTGGATAAATATACTTAAGAGAAGATTGTTTTCCTTGCTTCCGCAGACCAAAGTCCCATTAAATCCATGATTGAAGCCACTACCACAGAGGAGGGAGGAGATGCAGAGAGTGGCTGTGGGCTAGACCCAGGGCCAGCCCATCCATGAGGCAAGGTGAAGTGACCACCTTGGGCAGCAGGATCCATATGGGCAGTGGATCCAGTCTCCAATAAATTATTCACCCACTGCCACTGCTGCACCTCCTTGTCCTGCTCCCAAAGCCATGTCTACAGTGGCCTCTTGGTGAATAGGCAACTCCTGCTAAAACTGGTTACTTGCAGAAGAGAAGCAGTTTCTATGGCGGTGCTGTTTGGTTGCTTCAGATTCCATAGTGTGATGTGGAAAGGTCTTCAGAACCTGATTGTTGATGCCAGGTTGCTGGCTAACATCATTGTGCCCCATCTATGACTTCCTGCATCATCTAAAACATGGGTAGGCAAATTAAGACCCAGGGGCCGGATCTGGCCCAATCGCCTTCTAAATCCAGCCTGCGGACGGTCCTGGAATCAGCATGTTTTTACATGAGTAGAATGTGTCCTTTTATTTAAAATGCATCTCTGAGTTATTTGTGGGGCCTGCCTGGTGTTTTTACATGAGTAGAATGTGTGCTTTTATTTAAAATGCATCTCTGGGTTATTTGTGGGGCATAGGAATTCATTCATTTCCTCCCACCCCAAAATATAGTCCGACCCCCACCCCAAGGTCTGAGGGACAGTGGACCGCCCCCCTGCTGAAAAAGTTCCCTGACCCCTGATCTGAAATGTTCAGAGATCTACATGGGCTTTTTAATCTGACCCAAGATTGCAGTCCTGTACCCATAAGATTTTAGCCTCCACTGCTCCCTAGCAACTTGTTAGATGGAATCCATGGCAAAAAATCATCCTGTTCACTCTGTGATCCATGACGGGTTGGAATTCCCCATGTGAATAATCTTGAAAGGTGGAAGTATCACTAATTTGGGGGGACGACGATGACAGGATTTTTTACTTCTCCAAAATGGCCAGAAATTCTAACTAAAAATAAAAACGGGAAAAATATTTGGAGCAGATTTAGAAAATAACATCCAGTTTGTTTTTCATCTCCCTTGCTTAGGACTATACCAAACATTATTCTCTGGCATTGTTGGCAAGGAACAACTCAGGCGCGTGCTGCATGACTTGTATCCTATGCAAAGTTGCAGTGCCATTGATGAACTTTCTGCTACTTTCCTCAAGGAACTGGATAAAGACAATCAAGGTAGTTTGCTGAATTTTGAGAATATTGATTGAAGAAATGTGCATTCCAGGGTCCATGATGTGGAGGATACCATGTTAACAGGAAACTTAAACTGACTGAAAGAAGATCAAAAACAATGTATTTTTTTCATAAAGGATGTGACACAGCACCATCTTGTGGATTCTTCGTTATGTGGCAAACAGAAATGAGGGGGAGTTTGCAAAGAGATGTGGTTTCCAGGTTTATTTTGCTTTTACATGACTCAACTGAAGTCAAGCTGTTCCTGTTAATCCCAATGAGACAGTTAAGAATATACTCACTTTCTCCCAACTGAAACCAATGGGGCTTAAAAGTGCTTAACTATGGCTTGATCGTGTTTATTATTTTAAAACCAAAGCATCATATATCGTCACTGCTGGTTCTTTACATACATAAATTTGCAGTAAGTATTTATGCATGTAAATACATAAATTACTCTGCGATCCAGAGGCTATTCTCTACGCAGAACCCCAGTGTGCAAATAGCTTTCCTGCATCCACAAGGACTTCCCTATTCATGACAATTCCAGATAAAAATATGTAACCATCCTCATTGCACTCATGTGCAGCTATTGCCCCTAACAATTCAGTGAATAGAGAGTCCTGCTCATCCTAGGAGTCGTTTCTCCAGCTCTGAATATCTGAAGAGCTTTGGATTAGAGCACATTTTAAAACCAACCTTCCCTAGTAGTAGAATATCCATGATGCCTTGGGAACTTCCATACTGGGCTACAGTTATGTGCTCTGTGTGGGGCTGCCACTGATGAGTATTTAGTAACTTCAGTTACAGGATGGCACCCATTATCTTGCAGATAAATAGCATTAATGTAAGAAGAACATTTTCTCCTTAGGGTATATCTCTGAAGATATGTTTGTTGCCTGGGTTCTATCCTTTTCAGAAGAAATAGTCAAATCTATGCTAGATTTTCCAATAATACCTCCAAATCTGACACAAATTGAGCATCCTACTTCTTATCTGAGTGTAAGTAGACATTATGATTTATTTTTAAGATATTCCTTTTTTTTAAAAAAAAAAGTTGTCACTTTTCACTAATAATAATAATTTGTGGGAGAAAAGAAAGTGGTTACCAATCTATATTAAAAAATATGCACAGATTATATCTGTTGGACTTTTAATATCTCTGCATCCAACCAACAATATGAGTACAGTCAACATCTCTTTCCAGAATTCTAATAAGTCCACATATTTGCAAAGCTCGTATCTGTTAAATACAGAGAACTGCAAAATGCCAAGGCTTAGCAGCCTTCTGAATGGCATTCTTATTGGTCTGGCTTTTGAAAGATCAAATTAATTCAGAAGGATGTGCATGAGAGAGAGTGCAATTCTAAATTGGATGCTTTTGATCATTGTCAATTTTGTATAAATTCTAAATCGCCTGCTTTTGATTTGTGTATCTATTTGAAGCACACTTAATCTGACCCGAGGGCTTGAGATGCAGTAGTCTAGAAATGGCAGGTAGGGCTGTTTGCATGGGGAGCATATGGAACATGTCTCAAATCTTGTGGAAATCCCAGTACTATGTCCATGTAGACTCTTGACCTGTTCCTATGGAGTCATAGCTTTTAAAGAGAACTCAGCGGATTCTGAAATAGCATTTTGGATGCCATCTTGTCTTGTGATCCAAAGCGAGATGTTACCAACCGTTTTGCCCAAAAGCAGCCAACAGTTACTTGCATGAAGGGACAAAGTGCTGAGAAAGCTGCAGTGAGCCCACACATCTGGACCTGCCCAGACACACACCTGTTTCTCCCTTTGTCCCTGTCATCTACTGTGTGAGGTTCCAGAAGCTAAGGAAGCCAGTAACTACATGCAGAGGCACCAACGCAATTTCATGAATGATATGAATGGGAGGAGCTGCACATGGTTTGGGCAGGGCCAGAAGCACAGCCCTATTACAGTGTTACCTCAGGTTACAAACACTTTGGGTTACAAACACTTTGGGTTACAGACTCCACTAACCCAGAAGTAGTACCTCAGGCAGGGCTGTCTTAAGCATATGCGGCGCCGAGGTGCAAAGATCCTCCTGGCGCCCCCCCCCCCCGCCCAGCGCAACAAGCCAGCCTGAAGCCTCAGTATCGATGACTGAGTGAAGCCGGGCGCCTCGTGGTGTGAGCAGCATGCGCTGGGCGGGCCTCTCCATGGCCCTACGCCAATCCCAGGCACGCAGGAGGGTGGAGCCAGCCGGCTGGCCAGCCGCCTCAGAGCTTCACTGGCTTGCTTGCCCCTGAATTCATGGCGCAGAGCCGCCAACAGCAGAAGAGCCTGCTTCTGTGCTCCGACGGGTAGGCTCTTCCCCAGACTCCAACTCTCAGGCCCCAGACTCTCGGCCTGGCGCCCCTGGGAGCCCGGCACCCGAGTGCTCTGCACTCCTGGCGCGAATGGTTAAGACGGCCCTGACCTCAGGTTAAGAACTTTACCTCAGGATAAGAACAGAAATCGCGCACTGGTGGCGCGGCAGCAGCAGGAGGCCCCATTAGCTTAAGTGGTACCTCAGGTTAAGAATGGTTTCAGGTTAAGAACAGACCTCCAGAACGAATTAAGTTTGTAACCAGAGGTACCACTGTACATCATTCTACATGCTCTGTCTTTTCACAGAGTGTGAAGGGAGCAAAAGAGAAATATACAAGGCTGTTAGATGCAAACCTGATAACTCCCCAGAAGTTTTTATAATATGGCTACTGTTTAGTTTAATGGGTTTCTGCTTAGCAAGGTCATTTAAAATATAACTTTATGTTGTTAACCAATCAGAATAAAGTTCTAACCAGAAGCTGAGTCCATCAAAGACCATGTGGCTCACCCATGGAATGCAGTTCTCTAATAATCCACTTTGTTTTTGCAGTTCACTGCAGATATTCAGGATAAAGAAGGACTGAGTGACCTGCAACTTGTTAAGGTGGCCACAGAGATAGCCACAAGGAAAAGAAACTGGAGGCTTCTTGCTAGTAAGCTTGGCATTACAGAGAAGGACAACTTCCATTTGGGGAATGAGCATGGGAAAACAAAGGACCAAGTAAGTCAGATTTGGTGTATGGTGTGGATGGGTGTGGAACCTTTTGCAAGTGTCAAAAGCAAATTAGTCAGGAGTTGGGGAACATGCAGTAATTATAATAAAAATGCAACAGCCATATTGAAAGACAAAGAGTGGCATACCTGTTAGGTTGGTGGAGAAAGCCATGTATTGAAGTGATAAGGAAGTTGCCTGTTCCAGTGGCAGGATACTTGGGCACTAAGCATAATCCAGAGGGGCCCAGCTGGCAGCAAGATGTCCATACAGCCCATGTTGTTTCAAGAGAGTGTGGCATTCAGATAAGGTCTTCTAGAAGAGATGGAGAACCTGTGGCCCTCCAGATATTCTTAGACCCTATCAGCCCAAAACAGCATTGTCAGGGACAACAAGAGTTGGAGAGCAGTAACATCTGGAGGACCATGGGTTCCACATCTCTACCTCCTGTCCTGATGGAGGAGTTGATGACTTCTGAAGCTGTACGCCCCATAACAGAGAGTGGAGTGGACTCAAAGAGGCCGTGTGCTAGCTTGGAAATGTGTGCATCTCTGACATTCAGCATCCTCCTTGTGTGCCTCTTGGTATTTCCAGTGTGGGATTACATGAGGGAGCTTGGACGTTTGGGGAACTAACTCATGAGGAGGGGCTCATGCTGCATGCTTAGTTGTCAGAGTCCCCAACCACAGGGCTGAAGTCCTTTCCTGAGTTATCTTCCTAGAAGATCAGAACAGCTGGCTTGCCTTTGCATGGTTACTGTGACAAGATTGGAAGCAACTGGGATTTCCAGTCCATAGCTCTGGTCTTATGAACTTCCTATAGGAGCACAGAATCTTCCAAATGTTTCTTTGAAAGACTGCTTGGTTTTGTAATGTAATGAACATAGGGAAACTGCCTCGGACAGAGTCAGCCCATTGGTCCACCTAACTCAGTACAGATGTGGGGAACCTGGGCCTTCCAGACATAGTTGAACAGCAACTCCCATAATCCCTTGCCATTGGGCATGGACTACCAGATACTAGGACTACTACTAGGGCTGATGGGAGTTTGTAGTCCAGCAAAAGGGTCTGAACCCAATCTATACTAGCTGTTGGAGTTTCTCCAGGGATATTCTCAACTCTGCTGGGAGATGCCAAGGATTGAAATTAGGGGCTTCTGCATACAAAGAAAGTGCCACTAAGCAGCAAGGCTCCCTCACAAGCCCATCAGTTTGTAGAGGAAGTGCCCCTCACTTTCTCGCAAACCAGCAGGCTTGAGGCTAATGAAGTGAAATGAACAGATACAGATACTGATATATGAGATAGTATATGGTAGTTATATGGTAAAACCAACCATATGACTGTCATAAGATTTTACTGCTTTTCTATAGCTGTTGAGAAAGGTTCAGGGTAATATTTTGCTCCCCTCTTGTTTTTATGTGCAGATCCTGAAAATGTTACTGAGCTGGCACAGAGCATGTCAAGGAGCTCCTCTTCCCATACTTCAAGCAGCCCTGCGAGAAAGTGGCAATGTAGACATTTGTAACGAAGTGTTCCACTTGAGCTTTTAATATATATATATTTGCTAGGAGAGGATAGTTGTTTTAAGACAGGGTGGGTTAGCTTTCCTATGGGGCAGTGTGAGGAGGCACCTCTCTTTGGGGCAGGGAGGGCAGCTTAGAGACCAGGGGTGGCAGGAGAGGGGATGAGAGAGGAGGCTGAAGGAACACTCCACAAAGAAGGGTCTTTGAAAAAGGGTGAGAGGCTGCCAGCTCTGCAAGCAAGGGGGGATGTAACTGGGCTCCTGAGCCCCACAGGGGTGCTGCAGAAAGAATGCAGTTGGTCAAGTGAGCCGTGGACTCAAAAAGGTTGAAAACCTCTGCAGTGGGGTGGGGGGGCGGGACAATAGGCAAAAGTAGGTGGAGCAATAGATGTGACTCATACTTTTGTAGAGTTCCATTCTAGAAAGGCAAAAGTCAGAGTTGTCTACACACACCTCTTTCCATCCTCAATTTCACCATTTGGCCACCCAGCCCAGTGTCGTCCATACTGGAAATGTCAGGGATTGACCTCTTGCACGCAAAGTAGATGCTCTGCCCCTAAGCGCCTGCTTCTTCCCAAGAGTCAGATGGAGAGATGTCAAGGGTTGCATCCAGCCCACAGGCCTTGCTTGAGCTAGAGGTGGCTGGAACCTTGGCATTTAATGAGTTGCAATAGGGAAAACGGAACGGGCAACTTTCACAGTTGTGTAGTAGATGGAACTTGAGCAGGTGCAGCTTTTCATGCAAGCTACACCTGCTGAAATCATCTCATTCACTCAACAATTAAAGCTACAGAAGCCTGACCCTCTTTTTCACTTCATCAACCTACATCTTCATTACCCTGGAGTGTGTGTGTCCAAGTACTTCAAATGGCCCCCTGCCACACAAAGGATTGCAGAAAGTTGATGCATGTTGCCATTCAAATGGTGTCAGTGCACCGCCTCATGTGATCGATTATGCAGGGCAGGGCTGACCTCCCCTCCATATTTGATTCAAGTTGGTACCCCTGGGCATAAGTCTCATTAAACCCATTGAGACATGCATAGAAGCAGGCAGCAGCCACCCAGTTTTCAGACACAAAACCCACCTTTACTCCAAACATCCATTTGGGGACATGTGTCAGGAGCCCACGCTGCCATCTTGATAACACAGCGCACAAGTCGTAATTAGCTTGAAGATTTATTGCAATGCAAACAATTAGCCTCGGACATCTAACCAAACATCCACGGCTTATGAATCAGTTGACCCTTCTGAAGAATGCCTCCTGGTTCTGCAGAATATCCTGAACCTATGACACTTACGTTTCTGGGTTTGCTTCCTGCCCCATATGTCACATAGGTTTGCGACCTTTCCCATATGTCAACTCTTTGGGCTCAGATGATTAATTCCTCCTGCTTTGCAAGTCTACTAGTGCTTCTTGAGCGAGCTGACTTCTCACCCTCCCACTCTATGCTAACTCCTTATCAACATTCCATTCTGTGTTGGGGGAGGAGGGCTGCTCCCAGGTGTCTGACTGCTTACTAACACATGCTGTGTTTCTCTACTTGCGGCAGGTGTGTTCATGACAACATGTATCAAAAGGATAATGCCTTAATGCAAGACATCCAAGGCAGAATAGGCTAGACCGGTCCACCTTTAGGTTTAACTAAGTCCATTGAAATCAGCTCTGTGTGTGCATTGTTGGGGCAAAGCACACACTTGGTATGTCCAATATCCCAGGTTCAGTCCCCAACATCTGCAGATACAGCTGAGAAATACACCTGCCCAGGACTCTGGAGAGCTGTTACCAGTCACTGTAGCAGATTGGTAGATGGGCAGCAAGGTAGATGGGCCAGCTCCCTGACTATGTATTAGGCAGTTTCCTGTGTTCCTGTGCATTTAGTGTCCCGTGTGCTTAAATAACATTTTAATTGCCTTCTGAAGGACAGAGAGGACCATTATCCCCATGTAACCTGACATCCTGGTACTTCTATTGTTGGATTAAATCAGCACCTCTTACATTTAATTGGCTTTAAGGTAGTACTAAACCACTTTGCTGTCTCCGGGACTATATTACATCATATCACTGGTGAAGCGACAGAGACTGCTGTTTTCCTTGGAAGCTGGTTAATTATGCTATTTTAAGAGCACCATTAAACCCTGCCAGTTTTGAATTCTGAACTTCTTTAAACTTGTGACAGTTTAATTGGCATCTTCTGCGATGAGAGACGGAGCAAAATGGAACCAGGAAAACGCGCCACACAGACATGAAGGGAGGAAAAGTGTCCATAATAAATGCACTTTAATGTCAAGTAAATGTTCAGAAAAGAAGGGGAAGATTACATTTGTTTCAAACAAGTAATTTGTAGCCCAGTAAGGAAAAGCTGTGCCGATATTTCCATAACGTTGATGGTGTTGCCGTTTTGAAAAGCATTGTGCAAAGTGAAACCAGCAGGGAAGGAAAAGGCTTAGTGCATATACATAAGGCCCTATTCAGAGAGCCAGCTGGATTGCACACACTCAACATGGGCATATTGTGACATCTCATACCAGTCCCACACTACTAACATGTTGAGGGAAGGTCTGAAGGGGAGAAGCCTGCCAAAAGTACATAGTCCATCTCCCTCTCTCTCTCTCTCTCTCTCTCCATTTGAATTCTGCATGCTTCCAAGAGAATATTTAGGGAAATAACTTCCCCACCCCCACCTATCCCTATGGCCATAATTTGTTTTAAATTGTTTTTAATATTGAATTTTAAAGTACTGTAACCCGCCCTGGGACCTGATGGTGAAGGCAGATAATAAATTGAAATATATTAATAAGAATTTCACCATCCTCTGCAAACAGGTTATAGTAAGGTTATCAGATACCCCCGTTTCCCGGGGACAGTCCTTTGATTTACAAATTAGTCCCCTGACAAAATCCATCCCTGGAATGGGGAAGTTGAAAAGTGTTCCTGGATTTATTGGGGGGGGGGAATCTGGTAACTTTAGGTTTTAGAGAGTTTCGGGAGCCCATTTTGGTTGAGTCCTACAGAAAGCCAGAAGAAAGGTTGAAGGTTAGAATGTTGAAGGGTGAAATGCCAGCTGAGGTTTGAAAAACCCAATACCAAATGACCTACATTATGCACATGCACAAACTATCTACACAATTCAGCTGTTATTTCCCCCTCTTTGTAATTATGCAGTTATGTACGTTTCATTTTCCTGCATCTGTGCTCTGAATGAGCATGCCATTGTCATTTTTTAGAGATGCTGTTTTCCAAACTTGAAAAAAGTAGGTTCTTTAGCATTTCATTTGTTTGGGAACAGTAAACAGTCCGGTGTCCTTTCCTTTGCTTGCTCAACCAATTCTTCTTCCGGGGATCTGAATTTCAATGGTGCTTCTTCTATATCATGAGATGGATCAGTACTAGAGATTGGCTGTGGTACAGGTGGCACCATGATGTTTGGCTTCCTGGTGGGCAATGGGTTATCTGGATAAAACTGATTGTGCTGCTGATCACCAGATGGAGCTCCCGTGCTGGATAAATACTGCTTTAACCAGCTTCCAAAGCATGGAGTCCTCTTGAACCCAAGTGCTGCAAGTTCTCCTTTTCTAACATCTTCACCATCATGAGCTGCACTTCTGATCCCTTGAGGTGGCGGTGGTACATTTTCAGGAACAAACTTCATAGAAGCTGCCCTTTCAGATTCTCTTTTGGACTGATTTTCCCCCACGATCCAAGCAAGGACATTGTGTCCGTCACCTCGGATGCTGCTTCCATAACAAGGTGTGTTCCTAGGTGCAGGGAGGCCAGTTTCATAGTTGGCTTCAGGTTCATTCTGTTTTCTTAGGTGCGATTTGGAGCACGGTGGACCAGTCTGTAGGCTTGCTATTTCCTCTCCAAATACATCCAAGTTTTCTCTCTGTGACTGTGTTTTCCCAGTCTTCAGAGATATATCCCTGTGATTAGACTGAATGCCGGCTGGGTAAGGGGCATCCCTGGCATGTTTTGCATGGTTGCTCTCTGGATATGTCGAACTTCCTTTTTGCTCCCATGAAGCAAACTGGAAACGAGGAGCACTTTGCAGTGGTGCCAGTAAGTTCTCTCTTGGCACTGGGGAGTCACCTGCGCAGCACAGGTGGCTGTCAGTTGTGTGTGAGGTGACAGTTCTGGGTTCTCTTGGGTAATCACCTGAGTATCTCAGTGTGTCAGAATGATGTCTTCTTTCTGCAATATCAATACTGGAGATTGGTGCTCTCCCATGCATGGCTCCCTCTGTGTCTTCAGCATGCGCTGGGTTTTTCCTGAAGTCTGTGGGGTAGGTATCAAAGTAGGACGAAGTTTCTTTCGGAGCAGATGGGCCCACCATTTGGGGGGCCCAAACATCTCTTTCAGGATACTGTGTTCTGCTTTGGAGAAGAGTGCCGCTTTGTAATGGAGAATGTGGTGCTTGGTTCTCCAAATTCCTTTCTCTGGGTCCGAATGCATTGTTCATGCGATATGGGGTGTTTTCTGTTTGTCTCAAGCGTTCTGTGCCACGAACTGGAGAATGTTCTTCTGGAGACCACCGGTTAATTTCCTCATATGGCAAATTACTTCTTTGGTTGGCTGGATTCTCCATAGAATATTTTGGATATGCATGGTGTTGAGTTGGATTGTATGGAGGATTTCTGTACTCTCTGTCAAGGTCAAGCACCTGTTTTTCTTGGGTCCATGGGTTTTGCCTGGGATATGGTTCACGCTCCTGCAGAACGTTTCTGTGATAGGTGTTTCTTTGCATCTGATTTGAAGGCAAATCTGGAGAATACGGTGGACTTTCTCTTTGGTTTGCTGGGCTCATTGTGGGTGAATGTTCTCTATCCTCCCATCCTCTGGGATAAAAGGAATGGGTTTGTTGGCCATTGAGAGCCCTTTCAGAGTAAGCGGCATGTCCCGTTCGTTGAAAAGAACCAGATGAATACATTGAGTTATACCTGGGAGGAGCACCTCGGAAGACCTGTGGATCTTCTTGGTTGTTCCACCTCCGGTTTTGTGAAGATTGAAATTGTTCTCTTTCACGATCTGGATGAATAAAAGGCTTCTCCTTCCACTCATACTGCCGGGCTTCTGTTTCAAATGGAGTTCTGCCTGTGGCTGAGAATGCTTCCTGATGGGAAAATGTGCTTGTTCGGTGCATTCCAGAAGGCTGATGCCGTTCAGTGTATTCTCTTTCATTATAGACATCCTCAACTTGTCCTGCTGTATTAAACTGTGGGTCCAGGGAACGGCCTTCAGATGGGGAATGATTTAGACCGTTATCCCTGTAGACTGGAACTTTATTCCACTGGCCTTGTGGATCAGAACTAGGAAAAGGCACTCTTTCTCTTTGACCTGATGGGTTCCTCTCAAGATAATGGGGTTGCCCTTGTTGCTCATATAAGTTAGGTCTATTGTTTACTGAGGGAGGGTTGCTGTTTGTATTCTGGAGATTGCCTCTGTGGTTAGAGTACTCTCCATAAGTCAAGGAATTTTTTGGGTTTTCAGTTTGGGTAGAGGGGTTTCCTCTAGAAATCAAAGCATTGTGCCTTGTATCTCTCATATCTGGTTGGGGCTTATAGACATGTGCACCATACCCTGGGGGTTGTTGCCCCCCTGAAGGAAAGCTTTGAATGGCATTGACATCTGGAGATGGAGGCCTTTGACTTGAGGGATCAATGCCATTCCATGTTGCTCCGTTCCTTGCCGACACATGAGCCGTGGGTGACGGTGTTGGGATCCCATTTCCACTGAGCAAGTTCCTCTCAAGACCTGGCGAATTAGCCCCATTGCCGGCTGAGCTGAGCCCAGAAGCAGTGCCATTCACTGCCTGGCTTGGTTGATTAGAGATGGTTGAATTTGTTTCCAAGACCGTTGAGTTGGTTGCAGGATCAGCTGTTGGGCTCTCTTTAGGGGTTTCCTTTTCTTTTGCCTCTTCAAAGTCTTGCTCAAGCATTTCTTCAGAATACGGAGCTCTGCCTCCCATCCCAAGGTAGCCATATCCATAATAGGGGGTCTACAAATATAATTAAGAGAGTAAAATAGTTTGATACCACCCAATGCAATAAAATTACTAGCAATTGTGAATGAAATGTTATTGTTAATAGAATTATGAAAGTTATTTTAACTGTGGGTTAAAGGCCTTGACCTCAGAACTGCATTCATCACTTAGCAGTTCTGAGCACTAGAATCATAGAATCATAGAGTTGGAAGAGACCACAAGGGCCATCGAGTCCAACCCCCTGCCAAGCAGGAAACACCATCAGAGCACTCCTGACATATGGTTGTCAAGCCTCTGATTAAAGACCTCCAAAGAAGGAGACTCCACCACACTCCTTGGCAGCAAATTCCACTGTCAAACAGCTCTTACTGTCAGGAAGTTCTTCCTAATGTTTAGGTGGAATCTTCTTTCTTGTAGTTTGAAGCCATTGCTCCGTGTCCGCTTCTCTGGAGCAGCAGAAAACAACCTTTCTCCCTCCTCTATGTGACATCCTTTTATATATTTGAACATGGCTATCATATCACCCCTTAACCTCCTCTTCTCCAAGCTAAACATGCCCAGCTCCCTTAGCCGTTCCTCATAAGGCATCGTTTCCAGGCCTTTGACCTTTTTGGTTGCCCTCCTCTGGACACGTTCCAGTTTGTCAGTGTCCTTCTTGAACTGTGGTGCCCAGAACTGGACACAGTATTCCAGGCGAGGTCTGACCAGAGCAGAATACAGTGGCACTATTACTTCCCTTGATCTAGATGCTATACTCCTATTGATGCAGCCCAGAATTGCATTGGCTTTTTTAGCTGCCGCGTCACACTGTTGGCTCATGTCAAGTTTGTGGTCAACCAAGACTCCTAGATCCTTTTCACATGTACTGCTCTCAAGCCAGGTGTCACCCATCTTGTATTTGTGCCTCTCATTTTTTTTTGCCCAAGTGCAATACTTTACATTTCTCCCTGTTAAAATTCATCTTGTTTGTTGAACTAGAATCAGGAAAGATTAAAGCCATGTGGTCTGTGCATCCTGACCTTCCTGAAGGTCAAGGGAAGGGAGGGCTCCCAAGTGAACATTATAGCAGGAGAATGTAGAAGGATGCCTCAGACGTCCTCTTTCCTGCAGCTTCATATACAGTTTAGCTCACACCATCCCAATTATATCAAATTGTATTTACCCCTTCTTCATTGCTGGCAGGTGGCTGTCCAAATGGCATACGCTGGAGAAAAAGAAAATCGAGTAAGTTTGGATAGACTTTGCGGGGAGGGCATAGAAATTAGATTGCTTAGCTATTCTAAAACATAAAGACCAGTGTCTAAGCACACATGATGTGCTGAAATTTGCAAGACTCTCCCTCGCTTCTCAGACACGAGCTATCTGATGAATAATGAGGGACAGATTCATACCCACCCACCACACTACAAAAAGTGCTTAACTTCTTCCCCCTTTGTTCTACTGAATTCGTTTCTTTATATTTCTAATGGAAGAATCAACAGCATTTTGGATTCACTGTATGGATCTATATTAGTTTCACAGGGCTTGTTTATTTAGTTTTATAACTTTTTCAGAACCACAACAACACAATTAAAACATCCATAATCTTAAGAATATAACACAATCCCTAGCAGCCCATGGTGATACTAATAGAATTCAGACAAAGGCATTGTCAATCAATCATTCCTGATTAAACAAGCCACTTTAGCTATGGGATAGAGCTAAGTGGTCCCCAAAATTGTCCCCACTACCCCGAAGCGTTTAAATGGAATATCTTACTCCCTGATATGGACCAAATGGTTGTTGTTGGAAGCCTCCATGACCAAACATCTACAATGCAGAAGAAAAACAGCCACGTTAGCATAATTGTAATTTAACGAGGAAGTGGCACCAATTCCATTCATCATCCATCCTTTTATTTGTATACCGCCTTTCCATAGTTAAATCAGTGCTCAAGGCGGCTTACAACATGACAAGATTTATGTAATTACCAACACAACAAAAGTCATACACAATAAATAAAACACATCAAAAGTACACTATGAAATTGAAAACAATTTCCACATAAATCATAAAATCTAGGTAAAAATGTTAAAAAGGTAAAGGGACCTCTGGAGGGTTAAGTCCACTCAAAGGCGAGTGTGGGGTTGCAGCGCTCATCTCGCTTTCAGGCCAAGGGAGCCGGCGTTTGTCCACAGACAGCTTTCCAGGTCATGTGGCCAGCATGACTAAACCACTTCTGGCGCATTAATATCAATCACAATTTAAAATGACATAGATAAAAAATAACAGCATTTTTTTAACAAACAAAACAAAAATGGCCCTCTCTGCTGAGGAGCAGCAGCAACACTCCTTTATGGAGCCTGTGAGGCTCCATCCCAAGCCAGGTGGAGAGTAGCAGGGCAGGGCCCTTCAGGCTCCCAGCAGGTCAGCACCAATTCCCACTTCCGCTTCTAGCTCTAAGTGCTTTTCAGAGATCAGAGCATCTGAACAGCATCAGAGTGACCAAGAAGATAAGAGAGAATGGGGAGAGATCTAGGAGACACAATGATACAAAAAAATGCAGCCCCCTGAAACTGCTTAAGTTTTTCATGGATTCTTCCTTCCACCCTCCCATCACATGACAGATCATTTTGGCACCTGTTAACTCTACCATAAGAACCACAGATCTGGTGTTTCCCATTGTTTTCATGGTACAAAAACATGGAACTGCATAATTTTTACATGGAATCTCCCCAAAATCACCCAACCACAGGCGTGGTTTCTGATTTATTGGTGGTTCGCTTGTCTTCCTATGTAAACAAAAATCACAAAGATCTGTGAGGAAGCGTGCATTGGACCAATGCTGTTGTGGTGCTGGCAACAAATCCATTGAAGAAATCTTAGTAGATTAACCATGTGAGTTTTCAGCGATCAGCTCAATCTGCATACAGTATTGACTTGACGACACTGCAGAGGGGGTAGGCATTCTTTCAGATAAGGTAAATACGTGTCACAATGGGGATCATTTTCAAAAGTATGATTATTGGCAGTTAATGATATTAATGAATCCATCAATATACTGCTTAATGCCAAAATGAGTTTCTAAGCACTTCCTCCCATGTTTGAGAAGATAAAGCTTTGGCTGCCCTGAGAAAGCATCTTCCACCTGTGAATTTAGAAGAATTTAACTTAGAAGCATTTTTATTTTAAGGAGAGATCTGCTGGCCTATTAATCAGAAGTCCTTTTTAATCAAAAACAAAAAAAATACCCCACAACTGTAGCCCTTAAAAGTTCTCTGCGTGTGTAAAACAAGGAACATCCATTCACCTGAGGGAAGTGCCAAGGATGTTGTTGCTGTGGTGGGAATACCTGGAGAGGGAAAGAGAAGGTGTCATTATGACAAAATCTAACACTCCCTGCAAAAAAACCCCCAAAAAACCCAGTCACTATGTAATGATTACAATAAAAAAGAATAGTGTGATTCCACCTACATTTCCAGCTATCATTGTTTTGCTAAAATGACCACTGAGAGTAGCTTCTGTTCTGTTGGTTTGCCTGACACCACATAACACATTCCCCCCCTTTAACGTGGAAAATGTCCAAAACTAAGGTTGTGTTCACACCATACATTTAAGACATGCACCCTTCCCGAAAGAAACACGAGAACTGTAGTTTACCCCCATGCTGCTCCCTTAACAAACTACATTTCCTGGGATGCTTTGTGGGGGGAAATGCGTTTTAAACGTATGGTGTGTACAGTCCAGTGCTGGCACATGTGCAGTAAGTCACATGCTCTCATTTTTCTTCCCCTCATACCCCTCCTTTCTGATGCGTATGCCCTATAATCATAGCCTAAAAATGAAAACTAGGGTTGCCACCTGTGTCTTTTTCCTGTGTCTTTGGGGGGCCACTTACACATGGGCAAAAGAGGGCACAATTTAGACATAATTTTTGTAATTTGCATAGAGAGAAAGTGAATCTCCCCACAGCGGGAAGACTGTGACCAAGTGACATTGGTGCCAGCTCAGTCTGCCATCCAAATACTAATTTCAAGGCCACAGCTCTCCCATCTTGGGGTTCTTTATTTTTAACCCATATACGGGCAGAGCAGTCCTTCAAATAGAGAATGCCTTCAAATATAGAACGCCCCCCCCCCCCCCGTAAAGTAGGCCAAGGGGTCACCCTAACATTTTGTGACAAGTAGAAAATTTGCAGCTTCTTTCCCTGACCTGCAAATGCAGCGATGGGAGTAAGGGTTGAAGGCAAGGATTGACCCAAGACATATTGTTGCCTAAGGCAAAGGTCAATATGGCACCTCCTCTCAGCCCTGGCCCATGTACAGGAGCTGACTGGACTGGCAGCCGGCTCTTACTTCAATGGGACAGCATAATCCGCCACCCACCTGAGCAAAACAAATTATATTAGGAGCTTCAGGAAAGGTTGTGTGGAACTCACAGCTCTGTCCTCCAACAGAGGGAAGCGGTGTGTGTGTGTGTGTGGCTTCCACTGCTGCCCTACAACATCTGCTGCCTGAAGCAGATCCCTCATTCTGGCTAATGATAGGGCCGTCCCTGCTGATCCCTTGCACTGGCAGACAGTGAAATGCTGGGGACATTGGAGCAATTCAGCCCCCCCCCCCCGATCAAACTTGCTTGTTTACCTGAGGCTGTTGCTGCTTCCCCCTTTGGGGTTGATGAACCAGCACTTGTTGGTGAGTCTGAGAAGGGTAGGTATTTTGTGGCTGCTTTGGTGGCGGCTGTAATCGTGGTTGTGGCTGCGGACGCCTCGGAAGTTGTGGTTTTAACTGCGGCCTTGGCTGTGGCCTGATGTTTGGCTGCCTGGCCACTGGAGTTTGGTGAGGTTTGCGTGGAGGCAGCCTGGCGACTTGATGCACTGGTGTCTGCTGTGGCCAGAGGAGAAATCTCTGCTGGGGCAACATAGGCTGCTGGGGGAACATCTGCGGGAAACCCGAGCGGTAGCCATATAAAGAAGCTGCCAAATGAGCCAGCTGAAATGTGATAAATAAAAGAGAAATAAAAGCAGCACATAGTGAGAAAGCATTTCTGACTGGAGTGTTGATCTAAGACCAGTGAAACCCAGGTTCAAATACCTTCTCTGCCATGAAGTTCGTTGGATGGCCTTGGGTCTCCCTCCACCCTACCTCACAGGGTTGTCATGAGGATAAATTGAAGGAGAGCCATATACGCCGCATTGAGATCCTTAGTGGCAAGGCAGGATGTTCATGTTTTTAAATACTGTATTTTTTGCTCTATAAGACTCACTTTTTCCCTCCTAAAAAGCAAGGGGGAATGTGTGTGCGTCTTATGGAGCGAATGCAGGCTGCACAGCTATCCCAGAAGCCAGAACAGCAAGAGGGATTGCTGCTTTCACTGCGTAGCGATCCCTCTTGCTGTTCTGGCTTCTGAGATTCAGAATATTTTTTTTTCTTGTTTTCCTCCTCCAAAAATTAGGTGCGTCTTGTGGTCTGGTGCGTCTTATAGAGCGAAAAATACGGTATGTGTTGGAAGCTGCCCAGAGTGGCTGGGGCAATCCAGTCAGATGGGTGCGGTACAAATTATAAAGAAATAATAATAAAAACATGTAATAAAATCATAGAATAATAGAGTTGAAAGGGATCATCTATTCCAACTCTCTGCAATGCAGGCATCTTTTGTCCAATGTGGGGCTTGAACCCATAACCCTAAGATTAAGTGTCTCATGGTCTACTGACTGAGCTATCCACTGAAGTATAGAAAGTGTATGTTTCAAGAACCAAGAAAAGAGTGAACTTACTTGTGGGGAATTCATGTAGCCATATGGGCCAAACTGCATCATCTGTGAAGAAAGATACCTGTCAGAATGTGTTTCATTTGAATCTGGCTCTCCATGAACAACAGTATTTAAACAGAACCGGTTTTCAATTGAATCAACTTGATTCTAGTCCCACTGGCTTCACTAGCACTGTGGGAGGGTAAATTATCCCTGGCCCGCATCCTGTCAGTCATTTCAAAATTCTGGAAGTGATAAATTATTTTCCAAGCCTGCCGAGCCTCACTTGTTTTCAGAGCTGCCTAGACCATGGGTAAGCAAATTAAGGCCTGGGGGCTGGATCAGGCCCAAATGCCTTTGAAATCCAGCCCGCGGATGGTCCAGGAATCAGCATGTTTTTACATGAGTAGAATGTGTTTTATTTAAAATGCATCTCTGGGTTATTTGTGGGGCATAGGAATTCGTTCATTCCCCCCCCCCCAAAAAAAAATATAGTTCGGCCCCCACAAAGTCTGAGGGACAGTGGACCGGCCCCCTGCTGAAAAAGCTTGCTGACCCCTGGGCCCTAGACAATAGGCTGAGAACTACAGCTGTACACAGACAAACTTGAAATGGGCAAATTTGAATTCTGGAGGAGGAACGGAGGAATTCTGCCTAGGGTGGACAGGGGTTGTAATGGTTCTAAGGGGGTTGCTCGTGCGTACGTTGCCGCCACTCCTGGCTAGGTTGCCTGGTTGAACCCTTTCTCTCAGGACAGCCTTGCACTCGTGGCTGTCTCAGTCGCTGGCAGAATCCGTCAGTGGGCGTTTCTTAAACTTCTTCCAGCAAAGAAGTTCTTTGACCCCAAGTCTCCTCCTACTCTCCCTGCGCGGAAGTCTTCTGCGCAGGGAGGGTGTGGGCAGCGGAGTACCCGTGCTCTCCCCACTGGTCTCCGGTGAAGAGTCCTGGAGCCTTTTCTCCGATTCCCCCATCTGCCCCCCTTCACCCCTGGTGTTACACTGATTTCCTTCCCCAGCAGATGGACTGCCTCTCTCCCTGCTGGGACCCTCTCCGGCATCGCTCTGGAGCCTTCCCTCCACCTCTGGCTCCGATGGCAGTTCCCTGACAGGGGTAAAAGAAGGCAGGGCTCAAAACCCCACCACTACCACCTGACAAGCTACACCTGCTGAGTTTCAGTCTTCTACACAACAAACAAAGGTGCAAGAGTCCTGTCCTGTTCTGTTTTTCACCTGGCCACTCTAATGCTGCCAGATGTTGAGTACATCAAGGGAAAATGTTTGCATAAGAGAGTGTGTGAGACTGTTGCTTCTCTTTGGGGACGGGGTGTATATACAATGGAACAGAGGTGAGTTGGACTCTCCAGAATTTCAGGCGGGGTTTTTTCCTAGCCATACTTAGGACTCAGCTATACAGCTGGAAATATGTTTTAAGTGCATTATACAAATGTAACCTTAGGTGGCGCTGGTGAGCTAATGGCAAATTCCATATATATTTTACGTTTTTTTTTTAAAAAGCAGCGTTTTTCTAAATATCTGTATAGATTCAGACCTGGATATGCCAATGATTGAATCTCAGACTTTCTCTGCCGCTATGGTCCTTCCCCTTTATTCGCCTCTGGCTTTGGCCATCTCTGAGTCAGGGTGCTCCATTACGATGAAGCAGTGTTTACTAGTTGAAACAGACTAAACCACCTGCGAGGGGCTTGGATTATTGGGGGACAGAGTAGCCGCTGGAAATACAGAGCTGGATAAATCTGGTTGAATGAGAAAAATGGAAGGAAATTTACTTACTTCTTCACTCTTACTTCCAAATCCCGCCTTACGGGGTTTGCGCAGCTACGGTAGAAACAAAGAAAAAGTGGTGCTGAGTGATCACACAGAGGAAAATTAAAAAGGGGGGAGGCCTAGCAAATTGGCTGGGTCTGAAATGCTCACCGACATGCCAAAAGCTGTGCCCATGAGGCAAAGATACAGGAGGGTTAGCTTCATCCTTCACCTTTTCCGGCCTATAAAAAAACATACACACAATCAACAGTCCATCACATATATTGGGCCATTCATTTTAGCACACTGCCTTGATTTTATCATGCAATAATTTTAAGAGTGGGCATCTTCAGGCGTTCTTTACTGCAAATCAGCAGCCTAGTCTTCATTCTGGTTACATGACTAGGGGTGGAAGAGACATTTGTGTGGCCTGCATGTTAATACAAACCTACCTAAGACACCAGGTTATGGAAGACTGACATAGCCTAGTTCTAAGATACGTAGAATAATTGGAAGTGAAGCAGGGACAGATTTTGGCATACCTCAGCAAACAGATCCTGGCATACCTGATGTTGACTATCTCTTGAAAACGTCGTCTGCTTTACCATGGAGCCTCAGAACTGCACTGCGTAAGAAGACGCCCCACAAACGACACCTGAGAGAATCGCAGGACAGTTATTTTTTATAATTGCCAAGCACAGGGGTGGGGAACCTGTGAACCTCCAGGTGAGGATGGACTCCAACTCCTGTCACCCCTAATTATTACATACACCTCAACGGGGCATCTCAGAATTACAGAAGCCATCCCAGCCTCTGACTGGATCCTGGGATGTCCTGTTTTGGCTCTCACGAGAGCACAGCCTCCAAAAAACACTCGTTAGAGCCACCTGCGAGACCCCAAGAGTTGTGTGTTCCAAATTTCCTCTGCAGCATGTAATTGGCCATGCAAGCTGGGGCTGCAACAACATCTGGAGGGCCAGCTGTTCCCCACTACTGCAATAAAAAGGTAAAGGGGACCCCTGACCATTAGGTCCAGTCGTGAAAGACTCTGGGGTTGCGGCGCTCATCTCACTTTATTGGCCGAGGGAGCTGGCATACAGCTTCCGGGTCATGTGGCCAGCATGACTAAGCCGCTTCTGGCGAACCAGAGCAGCTCACGGAAACACCGTTTACCTTCCCGCCAGAGCGGTACCTATTTATCTACTTGCACTTTGACGTGCTTTCGAACTGCTAGGTTGGCAGGAGCAGGGACCAAGCAATGGGAGCTCACACCGTCGTGGGGATTCGAACCGCCGACCTTCTGATCGGCAAGTACTAGGCTCTGTGGTTTAACCCACAGCGCCACCACCACTGCAATAGGTTTCTGCTAAATAATGCTTTAGGGAGCAGTTGTATCTTTCCAGACTGTCTGCTGTGGGGCTGCTTGATCCTGTGAATTCCCCCCCTGCCCTGTTAGTGGAAAGTGCCTCATTGGGGTGGCAGAAAGGTCCATCACCATTACTCCTCTGGCTTGCAGCTGGCATGGGTATTTTCCTCCTGCTGAAAGCAACAGGAGGGTGGCGATCTAGAAAGTTATACCGGGAAGGAAGGGGGGGAAGAAGACACCCAACTCTTCCCCCCTGACTGTCCTGGACCTGGCAGGCTGTAGGAAGTTCTGTCTCCTTCCCCATGTGTGTGGAAACCCTCCTGAATTAACTTTATTGTATGTCCCACATATAAGACATTCTCTCTCTCTCTCTCTTGTATGTGTGTGCATGCATGCACACATTCTAGAGTGCGGGCTGAGTTGCCCCACACAGTTTTTTTTTTTTTTTAATTTAACCGTTTTCACATAACAAATTATTCCAACAAATCATCTTCATTATATTTTCCCCCACTTCCCCCTCCCTCACCCACATACCCTCCCCCCCCCCATGACTTCCCTCAGCTTCTCTCTCTGATTTTTTAATACATATTATTCTCTGCACTTCTCTTGAGAAGTAGAGACATCACCTTGCCAACAAAGGTCCGTATAGTTAAAGCTATGGTTTTCCCAGTAGTGATGTATGGAAGTGAGAGCTGGACCATAAAGAAGGCTGATCGCCGAAGAATTGAATTATGGTGCTGGAGGAGACTCTTGAGAGTCCCATGGACTGCAAGAAGATCAAACCTCTCCATTCTGAAGGAAATCAGCCCTGAGTGCTCACTGGAAGGACAGATTGTGAAGCTGAGGCTCCAGTACTTTGGCCACCTCATGAGAAGAGAAGACTCCCTGGAGAAGACCCTGATGTTGGGAAAGATGGAGGGCACAAGGAGAAGGGGGCGACAGAGGACGAGATGGTTGGATAGTGTTTTCGAGGTTACCAGCATGAGTCTGACCAAGCTGCGGGAGGCAGTGGAGGACAGGAGTGCCTGCCGTTCTCTGGTCCATGGGGTCACGAAGAGTCGGACACGACTAAACGACTAAACAACAACAACAATTCTCTGCACGTCGCAAAAATGTAAAGATCCTTCAGTTATCCATCTATTATATTAGCAACAATAAATTTGTGTATGTTCATTCAAAATCTGCCAAGGAGTCCAGTTCATTTTGTTGTTTATTTAAGTACTTGGTAAAAGGTTCCCATTCTTCTTTAAAGTCACAGTTGTCCTTGTCATGCAGTTTGTACGTCAATTTCGCCAACTCCGCATAGTGCATCAATTTCCCTTGCCACTGATCTTTTGTCGGGCTTTCTTCGTTCTTCCATCCTTGTGCTATTAAGACTCTGGCCGGAGTTGCCCCATACAATTTTAAGCTGCTCTGAACTCAGAGACAGCGCTGCTATTATATATGTGTAGCATAATAACCCATTTCAACCATGGTTGTTCATTTACTTTTTCCTTAGTCATTTAGTCTTGTCCAACTCTTCGTGACCCCCTGGACCAGAGCACACCAGGCACTCCTGTCTTCCACTGCCTCCCGCAGTTTGGTCAAACTCATGCTGGTAGCTTCGAGAACACTGTCCAACCATCTCGTCCTTTGTCATCCCCTTCTCTTTGTGCCCTCCATCTTTCCCAACATCAGGGTCTTTTCCAGGGAGTCTTCTCTTCTCATGAGGTGGCCAAAGTATTGGAGCCTCAGCTTCAGGATCTGTCCTTCCAGTGAGCACTCAGGGCTGATTTCCTTAAGAATGGATAGGTTGGATCTTCTTACAGTCCATGGGACTCTCAAGAGTCTCCTCCAGCATCATAATTCAAAAGCATCAATTCTTTGGCGATCAGCCTTCTTTATGGTCCAGCTCTCACTTCCATACATCACTACTGGGTAAACCATAGCTTTAACTATACGGACCTTTGTTGGCAAGGTGATGTCTCTGCTTTTTAAGATGCTGTCTAGGTTTGTCATTGCTTTTCTCCCAAGAAGCAGGCATCTTTTAATTTTGTGGCTGCTGTCACCATCTGCAGTGATCATGGAGCCCAAGAAAGTAAAATCTCTCACTGCCTCCATTTCTTCCCCTTCTATTTGCCAGGAGGTGATGGGACCAGTGGCCAGTTCATTTACTAGTTATACAATAATTTACGAATTTCCTTTCTGTCCCCAAGGTGGTATACTGTTTAAAAATGTGCAGCATAATAGTATAAAGCAACAATACAAATGATAAAAAACCCCAGTAATTACAGAAGTGAGCCATGACTTCAATTGGGAGCAGGGCTGAGGGTGGTGGCCCAAGTCCCTCCCCCATTCCATAAAGTGGACTGCCAGAAAGCTCAATCTCCACAGCGGCCAGTCTGTCACCACACACTTCTCTTGCCTTGGAGTTGCCATCTGGAGGACCAACTGAAACTCTCTCACCCAGGCGCCTTCAGTGGCCGACCCCCAGTTCATAATTTCACAACTTGTTTAATTTCTTGTCTTTTTACCCTTTCTGAATTGGCATTTACAGCCAACTGATGGTTGCCTCCTTTAAATAATGGTTATTATTTGTACCCCATCCATCTGACTGGGTTTCCCCAGCAGCTCTGGGCACTCTGAGTCTATTGACAACATGGTCATCTGATCCATGTGTTTTCGTTGGTTTGATTCCATTCAGGTAAATGCACTTGTTACCTGGATGTACAGTGGTACCTCGGGTTACATACGCTTCAGGTTACATACGCTTCAGGTTACAGACTCCGCTAACCCAGAAATAGTGCTTCAGGTTAAGAACTTTGCTTCAGGATGAGAACAGAAATTGTGCTCTGGCGGCGCGGCAGCAGCAGGAGGCCCCATAAGCTAAAGTGGTGCTTCAGGTTAAGAATAGTTTCAGGTTAAGTACGGACCTCCAGAATGAATTAAATACTTAACCCAAGGTACCACTGTAGTGGGTATATAAGACTATACAGTGTTTGATAAATATATTTCCAGAAGCGGTACAGGGAGATATGATGCCTTTGCTATTTCACACCCAGGGTCGGATTTAGGTTTGATGAGGCCCTAAGCTACTGAAGGTAATGGGGTCCTTTATAAGTCTAGCTGTCCTTTGTCGACAACAAATTGTCACTGTTTTTTGTGTTCAATATATGCTATATGGTGATTTATGGACCTACAGTGGTACCTTGGTTTGCAACCGTTTTGGATTATGACAATTTTGGATTACAACCATGTCAACCCCAGAAGTGTGTGTCCCTTTTTTTGGATTAAACCCATTTTTTTATTATTACAACCCCTTTTTTTATTTGAGGCCCAATTGGTGAAAGCACACCTTGGGTTACAACCTGTTTCAGTTTACAACCAGACCTCTGGAACCGATTATGGTTGTAAACCAAGGTACCACTGTAAGAGGCATCTAAAGCCATTTGTTGAACTGAAATACAATTAAGAAGAAGTATATTCATAGTGAGATACAATTAAGAAGAAGTATATTTTGTGGGGGCAAGAGAGTGGGGCCCTAAGCTATAGCCTTGTTTAGCTTATACGTAAATCTGGCACTGTTCACACCCCACACCCTGCCCCAAGGAGAAAGTAAGTCCACAGCTGGAGTAGAAGTTTAGCCTCTCTAGTCTGCGAGCCTAAGAGATCTTGCATAAGCAGAACATTGCAAAATCTAGAGATCACGCAGAAAAGATTAACACATGCCCCTAGGGACATTTATGCACATTTACCCCCAGCAGAAGTTCCACATCAGATCTGCTACTGTGGACAACTCCATCTTTTAGGTTAAAAAATGAACGCATTACAGTGGTACCTCTGGTTACGAACTTAATTCGTTCCGGAGGTCCGTTCTTAACCTGAAACCGTTCTTAACCTGAGGTACCACTTTAGCTAATGGGGGCTCCCTCTGCCGGCGTATCACCGGTGGCTGATTTCTGTTCTCACCCTGAGGTAAAGTTCTTAACCCGAGGTACTACTTCTGGGTTAGCGGAGTCTGTAACCTGAAGTGTTTGTAACCCAAGGTGTTTGTAACCCAAGGTACCACTGTACCATATAGATAGAAGTAACGAGCTTTATTAATATTTTAAAACAGAATTGGGTTGCACATCTCAAAACACAGTGAAAAAATCTAAATATTTTGTATCATACACAATAGACATTGGGAAGATCAGGCAATGTACATTACAACAAAATCCCAAGAAATATCACATCACCAACCATCCTTGTTTTCAAACAGTTTAAATTAAAAAGGCAAATTACTGACATTTACAAAGTTGATACAGTAAAAAGAAGCATGGCAAATGCCATACCTGAGAATTTTCGCTTTTAGATAGCCCCAACTGCATGTTGGATTGGGTCCCCACTGCCTTTTTTAACATTGATTTACAGTGCAAACCTATACCTGTCTACATAGAAGTATGCCCCACTGAGTTTGATTGGATTTATTCCTACATTAGTAGGTCCCATGGATGAATGTTTAAATCTCTCCTGTGGGAATAAGTGGGACTTGTCACATAACTCTGATTGGACTGTGCTGTTGTTATTATTATGATTTTAAATCTAAAGCAATATCTATTTTGTTGCACAGTATTTGCAAAGTAATGAAAAAAATGACACATCAATTAATACATCACACGGTCTCTGATTGCTCGTTGTTCCTTTTTCAATTAATCAACCATTATGCTCTTTAGCAAAGTAAAACGCAAATTTCAAAAATCAAAATGAAGGGGAGTCATATGAAATAGAATTACCTCTTAAATGTGGGGAAGCATTCTTGGGATCCTGAGATGGGATGAGGGGGGAAAACAACTTAAGACTGAAAATCGAAGCAATTTGCTCTCCATTCTAAAATCATCTGCAGGGCAACATTTAAATGTTGTTTTTGCAAGGTTGGAGCCAATCAGTGCTCGTGAGACATTTGACGTCACTCTAGGCTACAGCCAGGCAGTTGATACTGTATGTAAGGTCTTGCATATGTTATTACAGGAGCTGCCAAATCTCAAAGTCTCTTATTATGTTTAATAACAAGTCATGGGGAGGAAAAGCTTACAGTGCAATCCTATACATGTCTTCTCAGCAGTAAGTCCCTTTGGGTTCAGTGGAGCTTATTGCTGAATAGGGATGGACAAAGCTGTCATTTCTGCTTTCTCTCATTTTCCTAATCTTAAACTGAGTTCTTCATATTTCTGCAGTACTTTGTGAGGTTTTATTTTTCAGATCGTTATGAAAAATTGTCAGCATTTTAGTGTGAATTTCTTCCAATAAACACAGTTTTGTATGCGGTTTTGTTAATGTGCATATTTTTGCAACCAATTACCCCTTGTATGGGGACGCGGGTGGTGCTGTGGGTAAAACCTCAGTGCCTAGGGCTTGCTGATCGTATGGTCGGTGGTTCGAATCCCCATGGCGGGGTGAGCTCCCATCTTTCGGTCCCAGCTCCTGCCCACCTAGCAGTTCGAAAGCACCCCTAAGTGCAAGTAGATAAATAGGTACCGCTTTATAGCGGGAAGGTAAACGGCATTTCTGTGCGCTGCGCTGGCTCGCCAGAGCAGCTTCGTCACGCTGGCCACGTGACCCGGAAGTGTCTTCGGACAGCGCTGGCTCCCGGCCTCTTAAGTGAGATGGGCGCACAACCCTAGAGTCAGACACGACTGGCCTGTACGGGCAGGGGTACCTTTACCTTTACCTTTTTACCCCTTGTATAATGCATTTTTGTATGTTATTTTCTAATATACGTATTTTATGCACACATTATCCTCGTGTGTATATTTTGGTGTGCACCCATTACTTGACCAGAGAACTGCATTGCAAACTTCACAGAAGTATAAATTTCAAAGGGTGGCTAAAATCTGGGGGATGGGTGCATTTTGGTTCATGTGTTGCCTTGAGAAATGCAAATTACATACAATGCAAACAAAATTGAATTTCTCCTCCATCCCTACTCCCAGGTAAATGGATATAGAAGTGTAGCCTTGGAACAGCAACTTCAAGAAACTACATGACCATATTCAAATAATAGTTAAACTTGCATCGAAAGAGGGTTCGTGAATTGCATTGGAAAAAAGAAGCTTTGAGAAAGCACTGTTTTACAGAAATCAAATAATTTACGTATCAAGCTAGTAAAGCATAGTAAATAATATGCACTGCTATATGTGCATCCATCCATATAAGCCTATGCAGCCCTATAGCCTTATTTGTGCATCACTTTAAACCGTAGTTATACTAAACTATGGTTTAAATGAAAACTTTTAGCATGGTGGCGTAAGCTGCTGAAATTGTGGGCACTATCTTCTTCCCCCACTCCTGCTGCTACCACACTGCTGGGAAACAAACCATGGTCTGGCTGGGTGGTATGTCCAAACCCAGGTTCATGGTTTGTTTTTCCTGATCGAAAAACAAGTGATTTTCACCAGTACCATATGCAATTATGGATGGATGCTGAATGTACTCTTTGGAATAGTCCCTGTTCACAATGGGTAAATAATGTGTTCAGCCCTACGGTATTTAATTGATTAGTTCATTGGATTAAAAACACTTTAATCTACTAAAAACATACCTCTGATGAATTGGTCAGCAGGTTTTTGTTTTTTTTAATGCAATTATTTTTAAAGCTCACGCTTTCAAAAACTGCAGGCACAGCCAGTCAGGGCAGGCGCAAGACATTTTGGCACCTGAGGCGAAGCACAAAATGGCATCCCTCCTCTCTCGCCAGGGAAAAAGGAGTGAGTGAGTGAGTGAAGATCTAGATCAGGAGCAAGCGGGGAATGAAGATCTACATCGGAATCTGCTGCCCCTGTGGATCCTGTCATCCAGAGGTGCCAGGCCAATTGGGGGGGGGTCCAGTGTCACACGTGTGATGTCCCAATGTCCCAGTGTTTTGTGTGTGATGTCAGGACATTGGGGGGAGCTGGAGCGGGGAGCCAAATGTGGTGGCTGCGTGGCTTCAATGGCCAGTGACACCTCCTCCTGGTGTCAATTCTCTTTTCCCTCTGCTGCAGGAGGAGAAGGAGCTGGCCGCTGGAGCCCTGTCTTGGTTGGCTGTGGCTATGCCTCCACGCTTTTTGGGCACTGGGAGCCCCCCTGGGCCCTACCCCAAAATATAGGGAGGGTTAAAAGGGAGCTGGTGTCCCCAGGAGTTGGTGCTCCTACTGTTACCTGAGGCAGTCACCTCACCTTGCCTCATGAGTGGGCTGGCCCTGCAACCAGTGTTATCCTGCAAGAGTTAATGCCCTCTTATATTTCAACTTGGAATCAATTGCTGTTCTAAGAAGATGCCTGCTGCAAACTGGTGCGCATCACCTTAAAAACAAAGAAGAGATGCTTTTCTTTGTAGAACTGTTGGTTTTGTCTCACATGCAAGACTTCATGCAGACTTAATTGATTCATCAGCTTAAACCTGTAATCAAATACAATGCAAAATCTATACAGAAGTAATCCTCAATGGGGTCAAATAGATTTATTTCCAGGTATAATGGGTTATACCCTAATATTTCTGGTTCTGATGGGGATGTGCAGCCATACCCTATGTGCTCTGTGCATGCCCCTGACAATATTCCGCCGCATGCTGTACACTATTGCATTCCAGCAGTGCTCAGTACTGTCAAATATAATAAACTAATGTATTGTGTGGCACCTTAAAGCACTGAGATTTACTATCACATTTTTGCAAACTACAGCCATCTAATCTATAAAGGTGCATTCCATAAGAAATTACCGTATTTTTCCGTGTATAAGACTAGGTTTTTCTTTTTAAAATATGTTTAAAATTGGGGGTCATCTTATACACGGATACAATCTCTCCCCCCATTTTCTTAATTTTGAGTCCCCAAAAACAGGGGGCGTCTTATATACGGGGGCGTGTTATACACGGAAAAATACGGTGTTTGGTTTTTAAAGTGCTGAGGTATGACTCCTTGTTGCCTTTGCTTCAACAGACTAGCATATGCCCCTGGGGATTGCCAAATACCATTACAGTGGTACCTCGGGTTACATACACTTCAGGTTACATACACTTCAGGTTACAGACTCCACTAACCCAGAAATATTGCTTCAGGTTAAGAACTTTGCTTCAGGATGAGAACGGAAATCGTGCTAAAGTGGTGCTTCAGGTTAAGAACAGTTTCAGGTTAAGAACGGACCTCCGGAACGAATTAAGTACTTAACCCGAGGTACCACTGTATTACACTTCATTTTAGTTTTCCAATACTATAAAAAAACCAACCAGCTGTCAATAACAAATACTAGTATGACTATGGGTGAATCTACACGTAATGCCCATTTAAAGCACATGGCTGCCCCAAAGAATTCTGGGAACTGTAGTTTTTTCAGCAGTGTTGGGAGCTCTATGAGGGGGCAACTATAGCTCCCAGGATTCTTTGAGTGTGTGTGTGTGTGGGGGGAGAGAATCATAGAATTATAGAGTTGGAAGGCACCCTGAGGATCATCTAGTCCAACCCTCTGCTATACAGGAATGTGCAGCTGTCCCAGATGGGGATTGAACCTGCAACCTTTGCAATCATTTGCAATCATCTGCACTGGATGTGCTTTAAATGCATAGTGTGGATCTGCCCTGGGTCTCAAACAGAAGCACCCAGCAAACAATCAGAGACTACAATGCAAACATTTGTCATCAAAATTTGCAAATGACCATTTTAAGGTGATTTTATGCGTGCAAATCTCTCTCCCCCCCCCAGCTTTTTCTCAAAGGTAACTTAGTTCAGGACGCTTACCCATCCACTGCACCCAGCATACGGAGCCTTCTTATGCTGATCTTTTGGAAAAAGCGACAGAAATGTAAAATTATGATTGCAGTGTCTGCCATGGCAGTGTCTGTCATGATACTAGTGTATCATTCTGCCCTGTTTTTACATGTGTAAAAACAACAAACCCTCTCCTTGTTATAAACAGCCCTTGAGCGCATGGAGAACTCTTTACATTGCACACCTTTCCTGGCAAAAAAATCCCCTTCCTTCAGCTTGTTTTCCCTGGTATGAAATTATCCATCTAAGAGCAAATGAAAGTGGAAAGGTGCTGAACTGTAATGAAAGATGAAAGGAGAATACAGAAACCATCAGCAGAACCAGGGTAGACGTCATATTTCCTGATTATTCCTTTTAGGCTCCAGGGGTCTGGCATTGCTTCACCACTGTCTGAAAATTTCTCCTAGGCTTACTTTGTTTCTGTTCTCACAACATATATTTACTACCAAACATCAGGCATTTTTAAAGAAAAGAAGTATAGCTGAATTGCATTTTGCTGGAAAGAATTTTGAGGACTGGTCTGGACAATCACCGTCATGTGCTGTCTGGCATTTATGGAGGGGGTCAGTATTTTATGAAAGCAAAGAAAACACAATTCACAGCAAATTGTAATCACAAGATTTTTTGGGGGGGGAGAGGGGAACCAAAAAGGGTAATAGAAATCAGTGCATTCAGCTGACTGGTCCAGGGACTTTTAGACTGCATTCTGGTGATTCCTTGGCTTGCAAGGGGATTCATAGAATCAAAGAGTTGGAAGGGACCTTGAGGATCATCTAGTCCAACCCCCTGTAATGCAGGAATATACAGCTGTCCCATATGGGGATCGAACCTGCAACTTTGGCATTATCAGCACCATGCTCTAACCCATGGGTAATAAACACACAAGACGTAACCGGCTGTACTTTTGAATAAATAAAGTATACTAGTCATTGTATCAAACTGTAGATTTCAATGGAAGTTTCATACATGAACTGACTAGAGAATGAACTGATCTACTGGGTCTTCTGCTTTTTTCGTTGAACTTTATGTAACCTCTGTTGAAATCTACAATCTGATACAATGAATAGTATACTTTATTCAAAAGTACAGCCAGTTACATCTTGTGTGTCTATTGAGTATGTTTCACGTACCCATAGGTTTTTTGTTGTTGTTTTGCTAACCCATGGGTAGGCAAACTAAGGTCCAGGGGCCGGATCTGGCCCAATCGCCTTCTAAATCCGGCCCACGGACGGGTCGGGAATCAGCGTGTTTTTACATGAGAAGCATGTGTCCTTTTATTTAAAATGCATCTCTGGGTTATTTGTGTAGCCTGCCTGGTGTTTTTACATGAGTAGAATGTGTGCTTTTATTTAAAATGCATCTCTGGGTTATTTGTGGGGCATAGGAATTCGTTCGTCCCCCCCAAATATAGTCTGGCCCCCCACAAGGTCTGAGGGACAGTGGACCAGCTCCCTGCTGAAAAAGTTTGCTGACCCCTGCCTAACCAGCTGAGCTATCCAGTCAGTATTTCTTGGTATGAAGATCAGCAATGATGGACAAGCTTACCTGAAAGGCCACTTGCTTATTGCTACTGATGTTTCCTTTCAATATGAAGATGAGGGGGAATATTGAGTAAGCGGGGGGGGGGGGGGGAATTTGGTTCACGTTTAAATGTGAAATTACCAATTTCACACTTCCCAGAACATAATCACAATTATCACTCAAACACTGCACCTTTCTGAATTTTGTGGTGCAGTTCTCCAACAAATAAATATTAACACAAAGGTGTAGATTAGGGCATTTGTGAAAACAACACATAACAGCACCTCTGGAACATCTCACTGCTCGGAGAAATGAGTAGAAATGTGATCATATGAGTAGTTAATTGCACAGCCTGTTTCAGTGGAAATCTTCCTCAGCACCAGAAGAATACAAATTGTTGACTTGTTCTTGCAAGGTTTCCTTCCTTCCTTCCTTCCTTCCTTCCTTCCTTCCTTCCTTCCTTCCTTCCTTCCTTCTCTTTTATATTTGGTGCTATTTTCACCCTCTGGGAATATATTTTCAAGTTACATTCATAAAACTGTAATGGGTTACATCAAAACCTTCCAAACACCTTGAACAAATCTTTCCCTATTTCTCTGTGCTCTACAGCTCATAATATGCCTCCTAACTGTAAATTTTAGTGTGTTGTGCTATTCAGTGCACATGGGGCCAATGTCTATCCAAACACCAAGTCTCAGTTGTTAACAGAGCTCTGTGAATTCACAGTAGTGTGTATTTGTCTAGGACTTACAGTGTTGGATATACAGATCCAAGATACAGGCGGCCCGGTCAATACTTTTGTTTGCCCTGTCCCATCCCCCCATCCCCGGATATCTTTAAGAGATCTTGGTATCATTGGGGGATTCAAGGAAGAATGAGGTCAGACCCTCACTGTGTGATGAGATTTGCAGACTCACAGAGGAAAAAGAATTTGTCTGCCTTAGAGTGCCTTCAAAGCACAGCACAAAATAAGCCATTCACTCATGTTTAACAACAACAAGAACAACTTTATACATCATTTCATGCCAAAATAGGCTTCTAAACGGTTTGCAAATTATTAAAACCAGTTATACAAACATTAAAATATAAACACCCAAATATATGTTAGAACAACACATCAATACAAACAGGAGATTTGGATCTAAAGATCTTGGGAATGCCTGTGTAAACAGTGCAATGCCAATACAGATTGGACCTCTCATATTTCATCAGGAAGTGCATTCCAAAGCACTGATGCCACCAGTGAAGAAGCCCCCTTTCGCGTCACCACAAGTAACGTGTGCTTTGAAGACACACAGAATCAGGCAAGAGAAAGAGGCGATTGCTGCATTGCAGTGCAGGGTCCTGGTGCTAAATAAGAGGTTGACTCTCTCTGCTTCTCATGATCAGGTTGTCAGTCCCACCAGGCACAAGACATGACCCTTCCCCTTCTTTACAAAGGCTTTTCCATGTGCAGGGAATTCAGGGAAGGAGGGGGTGTTCGTGACATCCACATCTTTCTGAGACTGGGCTCATGGTCACAAGGACAGGATTCGTTGCTCATGGCAACAGCATTTTGCAACGCTCCCAAGATAGCTGTGGAGGTGAGGCATCTAATCATAAGCCTGCATTTTTATCAAAGCTTATATTTTTGATTAAGGCCTGTATCTTAAAAAGAGCTTAAAGATTTTCAAATGTTTATGCCAGGCAGAAGACCAGCTGCCTAAGAACCTTGGCAATGTTTATTCTCCTGGACAAGGGGGCCCCCTGATTTATAGCAGAAAACAATTCTCAAAGTCGTAAAAAGGGAATTACAGGCTGAGAGCCAAGGTTACACTGACCCTACATATTACAGAAGATAAAAAAAAGAGATAAACATAATTAAGAGTGGGTAAATAGTAAAATAAAACCATGTGCCTCCCATTAAATTTGAGCCATATTTTCCTAAGGTTGAAAGGTCAAGAGCAGTGAAAAAGGCAACTGGCTTGGCTGGAGAAGATAGGTTTCTTCCTATCTTATTTTGAGGCTGGAAACTGTTCCTTCCTTTTTTACTTTGAGAAGGTTTATTCTTCTAAAAAGCTATCTATGTTATGTATTAAATATATTGGCTTAAATGTAATTATGCAAAGGATTTAGAAAGAAAGAAATGTTAAATCCTTATGCTAGATTCTTATTTCATATAGTTGGAAGAGATCACAGGGGCCATCAGCCATCAGCCCAGCCCCCCTGCCAAGCAGGAAACATCATTAGAGCACACATATGGTTGTCAGGCCTTTGTTTAAAGACCTCCAAGAGAAGGAGATCTTTCAATGATGATGTGAACTCAAGATCCTTGACATCTGTTTAAGATAAAAATTTAAGATTAACCATTTGTTTTGGAGGGCAATAGGGCAAGGAGGGCAAGAGGTGAGCTGGTAATTAAGGTTCCTTGTTGAGACACATGTAAGATATATTACTACTTATTTGTCATTTATATATAGAAGAATATATAGCTTTTTGTTTCCCATAAAAGGGCAAAAGGAAATGGGTGTATCTTTTGTGATTGGTTCTAGCAAACAGCCAATAGGAATTTCAACCAGGCTGATTGGACAGAGGCAGCCACAGGAGGAGCAAGGGGGCTGGATTAAGGAAATATAAGTGCTGGCCAGAATGGCAGGAGAGCAGGCCAGAGCTTGGTAACCATATACCACTGTGCCTCTCATTTATTTGTCTGACAAATAAATTATTATTTTAATTTCTCTATTTCTGCGTTGAATATTTCATTCCAGCTAAGCGTTAACCACAAGCAGGGTGCTACAGAGGCACAGATTTCTTCTGGAGTTCTGAGTACTAAACTAATTATTCTCCACACATCTTTCCAGGCAAAAGCTCCTGCCAAGCAGCTCAGAATATGGCCTCGTTTTGCCTCTGGGGCCTTACATATTCAAAAACTTAAATGTGTATGTGGTTCATTTATTTTATTATTCGCAAAAAGTGTTCACGCTGTCCCAAAGGTCTGGTTCAAAACTTTCTAAGAATGGTAAGAATCCATATTTGCCAACACATCGCTCAGCTGTAATAATAAACGGCACTGCCTCTGTGATGGCTGCCAACACAGTTTGGATTATGAGGCCTCTGTATATGGCAAAGGTCCAGTCCACTACCTGGTCCACCCTAGTACCAGCCAGTGGGATGTATTTGTGGGAGTACAGCTCCTGTGGTCCTTGCACACCGAATACCCACAAATGTCAACATGACTGCTCCATCTGTGGGACCTCTCATCATTTGAATGTGTCAATTCTTAAAGTACAGCTACAGGGATTCCCAGGGCAAAAATCCAGGACCTGAGGGAGGACAGTGCATCTCAAAAAAGGCCATGTCCAACTAGGGTGGATGCCATGTGCCAAATTCTAGAGGACTATCCCCTTAGGGAGGGGATGCAGGTGGCGCTGTGGGTTAAATGCATGTTGATCAATGCATGTTTATTAAATGCATGTTGATCAATGTGATTCTTTGTCACCCTTTAGCAGGTTGCTCCACTTGAATGGACGTTTGCAAATTTCCCAGTTACTTCCAATTTCCCACAAAACCCATCAGAGCTGGGAGGGCCAAACATGCAAGTAAGGAAGCTTCTTAAAGGGTTATGTGCCATCTTAAAAGCAGATCATAAATGTATTGTGCTTTTCTAACTTGTAACAGAGGACACAGGTGGCGCTGTGGGTTAAAGCCTCAGCGCCTAGGGCTTGCCAATCGAAAGGTCAGCGGTTCGAATCCCTGCGGCGGGGTGCGCTCCCGCTGCTCGGTCCCAGCGCCTGCCAACCTAGCAGTTCGAAAGCACCTCCGGGTGCAAGTAGATAAATAGGGACCGCTTACCAGCGGGAAGGTAAACGGCGTTTCCGTGTGCGGCTCTGGCTCTGGCCAGAGCAGCGATGTCACGCTGGCCACGTGACCCGGAAGTGTCTCCGGACAGCGCTGGCCCCTGGCCTCTTAAGTGAGATGGGTGCACAACCCCAGAGTCTGTCAAGACTGGCCCGTACGGGCAGGGGTACCTTTACCTTTACCTATCCCCTTAGGGAGGATACTGTTTACCTCAGGGAGGTTTTCTTTTTAGTTTTCACATCCTTTATGACGGCTCACAGCACCCTCTTTTGCAAGGAATCTGAAATCGGTATTAGGCATGGAGTCTCTAGCCTGGCAGAAGATAGATAAGGATTTTAACAAAGGCAAGGTTTTAGGCCCTTTTTCTGTGCCTCCAATGCCCTCTCTTAGGGTGTTGACTCTAGTTATAATGCCTTAGAAAGCCCCAAATGAGTTTAAGCTTATTCACCACTTGTCCTATCACTCAATCATCACATCCCAGACCAGTTGTGCACAGTTTCCTATACCTCCTTAGATCTGTATGGTTCAGAACTGTGTTAGTGGGTCCTTGATGGGCAAATGCAACATTAAATCTGACTTTTGCGTCAGCCCTGGGATTTTTATTTGTTGGGCCTTGATGGATGGCTCTTGTTTTGTTGACATAGCTTTTACAATTTGCTGCTTGGTACGTGTTGGTACATTTTTTGGAGTGGGTGGGCAAGAGGTGATCAGGTCTGGCACAGGTGGTACACTGTTTAAATGATTTTCTCTGGCACTTCTGATTCTGGGGAGTGCCAGTTTTTTGATGGAGCAGTATTCTCAGATGACCCTTGATGGCCAGGCTCATCTTCAGCTATGGTGGTTGAAGACGGACTAGTGTTGCAAGGATATAACCATCTCACTAGTCCAGTGGGTGAGCTATGGAGGAAAGGGGACTAAATAGAGATTTGTCCCCTTTTGTGGGAGTTCAGGTATGGGAAGGGGAGCAGCTGTGTTTCAGCCTGGTGACCCCCTTTAGGCACCTTTCAGGGTGATGGGTTGCCCTTGAGGCTTCCTGTCTGGGCTTTGAGGTGGGATATGGGCTGCTTCTGACACTAAACTGCTTCATCAGCCTGAAGCTATGGAGCCTTGCCAGTGGAGCAGTATAGGCCTTTCTACGCACATTCAGGGTATAGTCTGGAAGTAGAATACAGGCTGCACAGCCATGCTTCCAGCGCCTGCGCCCTAGAGACTGCAGTTGGGTTCAGGTTTGCTCTTGCACCAATAGCAGACCCTCCACGGGTTCCTATTTTCCAACTGTCCCAGTTTCTGATATGATCCCAGAATGCCCCACTTTTCCTTAGGACATCCCTATTTTCATGGGAGAAATGTCGGAGGATATGGAGTTATGTTATGTGACCCCCAAGTCAAGGAGATAAGTAACTGTGCAACCTTTAGAAGACATCTGAAGGCAGCCCTGAATAGGGAGGTTTTTAATGTTTAATGTCCGAGGATGTGGACAGGCTGCTTGGACGAGTGAAACCGACCACCTGTCTCCTTGATCCTTGCCCATCCTGGCTGATAAAAGCAAGCCGGGAAGGGCTGGGCGATGGGCTTTGCGGGGTGGTGAATGCTTCCCTCTGTGAGGGAGCCTTCCCAGACCCGCTGAAAGAGGCGGTCATTAAACCGCTTCTTAAAAAAACATCTTTAGACCCGGCCAATTTGGCCAACTATCGCCCAGTCTCAAATCTGCCATTCTTGGGCAAGGTGATTGAGCGGGTGGTTGCTGAACAACTCCAAGCACGCCTGGAGGAAACGGACCATTTGGATCCCTTCCAATCAGGATTCAGGCCTCACCATGGGACTGAAACTGCCTTGGTCGCGCTGGTTGATGATCTCTGGCGGGCTAGGGACAAAGGTGAGAGCTGTTTCCTAGTTCTGCTGGATCTCTCAGCGGCCTTTGACACCATCGACCATAACATCCTTCTGGACCGTCTAGAGGGGCTGGGAGCTGGGGGCACTGTTATACAGTGGTTTCGCTCCTTCCTCCTGGGCCGTGTTCAGAAAGTGGTGGTGGGGGATGAGTGTTCAGACCCTTGGGCCCTCACTTGTGGGGTACCTCAGGGTTCCGTCCTCTCCCCCATGCTTTTTAACATCTATATGAAGCCGCTGGGAGAGATCATCAGGGGGTTTGGACTGGGTGTTCATCAGTATGCAGATGACACCCAGCTCTACCTCTCCTTTAAATCAGAACCAGTGAAGGCGGTGAAGGTCCTGTGTGAGTGCCTGGAGGCGGTTGGAGGTTGGATGGTGGCTAACAGATTGAGGTTGAATCCTGACAAGACAGAAGTACTGTTTTTGGGGGACAGGAGGCGGGCAGGTGTGGAGGATTCCCTGGTCCTGAATGGGGTAACTGTGCCCCTGAAGGACCAGGTGCGCAGCCTGGGAGTCATTTTGGACTCACAGCTGTCCATGGAGGCGCAGGTTAACTCTGTGTCCAGGGCAGCTGTCTACCAGCTCCACCTGGTACGCTGGCTAAGACCCTACCTCCCCGCGGACTGTCTCACCAGAGTGGTGCATGCTTTGGTTATCTCACGCTTGGACTACTGCAACGCGCTCTACGTGGGGCTACCTTTGAAGGTGACCCGGAAACTGCAATTAATCCAGAATGCGGCAGCTAGACTGGTGACTGGGAGTGGCCGCTGGGACCACATAACACCGGTTCTGAGAGATCTGCACTGGCTCCCAGTACGTTTCCGAGCACGATTCAAAGTGTTGGTGCTGACCTTTAAAGCCCTAAACGGCCTCGGTCCTGTATACCTGAAGGAGCATCTCCACCCCCATCGTTCAGCCCGGACACTGAGATCCAGCGCCGAGGGCCTTCTGGCGGTTCCCTCATTGCGAGAAGTGAGGCTACAGGGAACCAGACAGAGGGCCTTCTCGGTAGTGGCACCCGCCCTGTGGAACGCCCTCCCATCAGATGTCAAAGAGATAAAGAATTACCTGACATTCAGAAGACATCTTAAGGCAGCCCTGTTCAGGGAAGTTTTTAATATGTAATGCTGTACTGTTTTTAACACTGATTGGGAGCCGCCCAGAGTGGCTGGGGAAACTCAGCCAGATGGGCGGGGTATAAATAAATTATTATTATTATTATTATTATTATTATTATTATTATGTTTTAGTATGTTTTTATATATGTTGCAAGCTACCTAGAGTGGCTGGGGCAACCCAGTCAGATGAGCTGGTATAAATAATAAAATTATTGTTGTTGTTGTGGGACAGCCCTATTTTCATCAGAGAAATGTTGGAGGGTATGCAATAGTGTTGCCCTCTGCAGGGTTTCTATGGGTTTTAATCTTATATAAAGAGGCTCTAGTTCAACCCAGACTCTGTGTCAGACTCTTCATTTGGCCTTCAGGTCACAATGCAGTAATTTATTACACCAGTAAACAATGTCTGTGAAGGCTGGTGCAACCGGCAGGGGGAGAGCAAGTTCTTCCTTCCTTCCTTCCTTCCTTCCTTCCTTCCTTCCTTCCAGCCAAAGAAATAAAACCAGGTCTAGGTAAAGACAGGTAACTGGTTTGAGGTGTCATGAAAGGGCAGCAAATAGTCTGGCAAAAGAAGAAGAGGGTGGTGCTTGTGGGATATGTTGTCACAGTTCTCAAAACGCCTTAGTGCCCCTTGAATAGTTTTGTACCTTGGCTTGGGTCTGAGGGTCGCAGTAGCAGGATAGCCTCTGGCAGCAAAAGGTATTGGGTTGAGCACCAGAAATCTTTCACAAAGTATGTAGGAAATGCATGGACGTTTCCCAGAGGAAATTGGGCTGGCCGCTTTGGAACAGAGAATGCATGGACCCTGCTCTGATCCAGCATCACATGTCCCTAGGCTAGATTATGACAATTTGGCAGTTCAAGATCTGTGCTAGGAAAGCATCTGGAAGCCCTTGAGCTACACCTAGCTTCTCCAGTTGCAAATCTATATGCTAAGTAAAGAGGGATGTGAAGGGAGTTGCATCTGTAAAATTGGGTATGCCAGCAGTTCAGTTTATGGGGTTGGTAGGCCCATGAGGCAGGGTAAAGCAGCCACCTTGGGCAGTAGAATCCCACGGCATGGTGCCTCTGTGGTTCCCCTGCCCCCCTACCACTGCGGGGGGGGGGGGCACAGAGAGATTTCTGGCTGGCTTCCAGAGAGATTTCACCAGAAGCTACTGCCATGTGACCCTGGTAAATGAGACTTCAGTTGTAGGCAGGGACAGCACTTTCCCATTCTTCATCAGGCAGCAAAACAAGATGGCTGCCCCTGGGGATTAGGGACATGACCCATCAAGTGACTGAAGACTCAGGGAAGAGTATGAACGGGGGACTTTGGTTTCCCCCAAATTAAATCTGGTTACCTGAAAGTTCTGTGTGTAATGTGCAGTAGGCAAAGTATCTAGGACGGAAAAGGTGACCCAACTAAGGGTTAAGAATTGCTTATGTTTGCGAACAGCTTTAGCATTACTGCGCTGTCATTTACTCGACATTTTAAGAAAAGCAAGCCGCAAGAAGCATTAATATGGCTAAATAAAAGTTTATTACATGCTGCCTACATAAATCAATGCAACACAGTGAGCCTTCTAATCAGAATCAGAGACACACACCAACCGTAAGCTCCAGATTAACACGCAATTGCTTATAAATCTTGAGTGCATTTCTGGTTTCTAATGCCAAAAGTTTCATAAATAATAATCATTCTTTAAAATATCAATCAGGCGAGGGCTTAAAGCATATGAAAGCTAAAGTGGCATAAACAAAAGGGAAGGGAACCTCCGCGATTGCCAGCAGAAACAGAATTCATTTTTTAGCCATTAATCATCTGGCACCTCCGTTGCTTTTCCAGATGTGAAATGTAAGACATGGGGGGGCGGGGAGGTGGGAAATTACGCCATCACTGCCACAAGCTGCATACATTGATTAGCACATTTAATGCTTTGGTGCTCATTGTGTAGAAGATTAATAGTCCTCCTAAGCCAATGCATCAAGCACAGGAAATACCTGAAGAGCAGAAGTGGGCATGCGTTCCTTAAGGGCACTCAAGGCTCTTGGAAATGCCACATATCTTGACCTACTTGTGGATAGCCAGCTTCATTTCCTGCATTGGCTGTGGATACGGTGTCGGGGAACATGGTGGGTTCCAAAGGCATGGCAGCATCAGCGTTAAAAGGCATGAAGCTGTCAGGGAGCCCCTCAGCTGCCGGAGGGGCTGCTGTGGCCTGTGGTACACCTGCTGGTCCTTTGCTCTGGGCCGCAGGGTTTAGCAGGTTGCTGTTGGCATTGGGCAAGGCACCACCCTGGGTGCCATCTAGGGAGATGATGTTGCTCCCCTTGCCTGAAGGGTTAGCTCCTGCGTTGGCTCCTCCTTGAACTTCAGGCTGCTCTGTTATTCCAAGCTGGTCATCTTCCACAGTGTAATCACCTGGCCCACCGAGGTTCGGTTGCATGTTTCCATATCTAGCATCCATGGCAAACAGGTTTGGGCCTGGTGCGTGATAGGCTGGTGCGCCAAATCCACCACCCTGGGAGAGAAAAAATTTCCAGTAGCTTTTAGCAGAGTTTTTCCAATATCCACAATGGCAGCAGTATTTTCACATTACGGTACGCTATAGTTAATATAGCTGTGAATGTGCAGAGGACTCTCACTTCACTCCTTGCTTTGCACAACCCCTGGCCTAGTGTTACACCCAAACTGGAGATTGTTGTTTTCGCTCCCTTCCTTTGCTCCCTTGTGTCTGTTTTTGAGCTTACCAACTGTGGCTTGAGTGAAACAAGAGAACAGTCCCTGGTTCAGAGGAAAGGCTAAACCAGGGAGCACGGTTTGTTGCTGCTGCTTGTGCCAGGGGAGGAGAGAGGTGTCAAGCAAACTGAACCAATGCATGTTTTCCTGCTCCACATCATGGTCTGTTACTAGTGGGGGCTGTGACTTCAGTGCTGAAACATTTGCTCTAGATGTTTTGGAATGAGAAGGGAGTATTAAAAATAGGGCTGGCATTTCTGATGCCAAGTGTGTGTTTAATGGAACATTCTGGGCTTGATTCTCATTCACTTCCTGGTGAATTAGAGTCTAATGTAGGATTTTAGTATAGGGGATCACTTACTGATTCACACTGGAGTAAAAGGTAAAGGGACCCCTGACCATTAGGTCCAGTCGTGGCCAACTCTGGGGTTGCGGTGCTCATCTCACTTTATTAGCTGAGGGAGCCAGTGTACAGCTTCCAGGTCATGTGGCCAGCACGACTAAGCCGCTTCTGGCGAACCAGAGCAGCGCACGGAAAGGCCATTTACCTTCCCGCCAGAGCGATACCTATTTATCTACTTGCACTTTGACGTGCTTTTGAACAGCTAGGTTGGCAGGAGCAGGGACCAAACAACGGGAGCTCATCCCGTCGCAGAGATTCAAACTGCCAACCTTCTGATCGGCAAGTCCTAGGCTCTGTGGTTTAACCCACAGCGCCACCCACGTCCCTTCAGATTGGAGTAGTTTCTTTTAATTGAGGGGAAATGTTTTGTGTCAAAAAGGGAGTGGCTGCTTATTCGAAGGCCAAGCTTTTTTTTTTTAACCCTCCTTGGCACTGACAGGCTTAAAGAAAGAAAAAAGAAAAAGAAACCCTGTTATATATTTGTTTCTCCCAAATATTTCTCTTCCAGCATCAGTGGTAAACTGTATACATCACTCAATATTGGTGAACCTGTACTGTGATACTTATCTAGCCATGTAGGAGAATTACGGAGATCTGCTTACATTACAATCCTGTAATCAGCATTATATCAGTTTGAGGGTAATGACCTCTCCAAGTACCGTCAATTTTTTTGTGAGGTAACTGAGAAATGTTCCTTAGCAACTCTGAATGCCATTGCTACAATTCATAGAGTCCCTTGAATGGTAGTTACTATAATACTTAGCTTTTAATGTTTATAGCATAAGACAGCCATCCCCCAACCAGCTGTCCCCCAGATGTTTTAGGGTAAAAACCTCCCAACGTCACTGACCACTGGCCATGTAGACAAGATCTGATGGGAGCTGGAGCCCATCAAGATCTGGGTGGCACCAGGTAAGGGAAAACTGGCATAAGGTATCTTTGTAGACAGAATTTGCTTTTTCATTCATTCACAGTGTAAATTAATGTAGTAATTAAGGAGGCATATTTCAACTTATCACAACTCACCGGCATTTCTTCTGAGCTTACTATTCCTAGTCTGGCAGGAGCCGCCTAAGGAACATGTAAGCAAACAGCATATGAGGACCAAATCATCCCAGGCCAATACACGTACAGTGGTGGGAAAACACCCTTCATTTTAAAGCATATTATACCCATTTGATTGTACTTCATAAAACATTTCTGTCTACATGGTTTAAAAGTCCACATTGCTGCTTATATTATTTCCTTCCCTTTGAAACATTAGTGTATCATAAACAAGTTAACGAGCTCTGGAGTGTTTTGCTTTCCTTCACTGAAAATTCTTCCTGTCTTTTGAAATTAAAAAAATTGCAACGTGTAGCTTCCAGGGGTAGGTTTATGATCATTCCCATAAGTGTGCCCCCTCCCTCCTTCCCTCCCTCTCTCAATCACACACACACATTTGAATAGCTAAATTAGAATGCAATTATTCTTTTGCAAGCAGCATACGGAAAAATCATCTCATTGATTCTATCCGTTTGTCATATTTTAGTGGGATTGACAAAAAGGATGAGACTGTGCAGATGAATGGGTTGAGATGTGTAGATGGGTGGCAAGTTAGTTCTCAGATACTCTTGTTGAGCTTTCTGAGACAAAGTAATCAAGCTGTGATAAGGAGGAAAGGGAGCGCTGGGATTGGCTGTAGCGGAAGGGCTAGCTCTGCCCTCATTCAGGTGGCATCTCTGAGTTCCTTCTCCATTCATTCCTGTGAGGGAAAGGTGCTGCACTTAGATCCACTTTGCCCTTTGGTTCTGGTGCTGGCTGGCCACAGCTTCTACTGGGGTGACAACAATATTGGTGTCGCCAGCATTCTCATACTGTGCGCAGAGCACACAGAGATGTACTGCACCCCAGATATTCCTTTAATGTTTTGGTTGTCTCCCTGACATGATAATGATAAGGATTTCATTGCCTGTAAATGAATGCAACATACTTACTCCTTGGCTGGCTATGTAAGACATGTAATGCAAACTGGGTGGCATCTAGACAAAGGAGAAAAACCAATTAGCAGTAGTTTTGCTTTCAGGAACAGTACTCTTTGTTGTTTCATGCAAAACAGTGGAGAGCTTAGAGGCCCGTCAGCATCTTGTTCTCAATGGTAGTCTTACCAAAATGCCCTAAGACATGGATGGAGAACCTTTGAGTTTCCAGGTGCTGCTGGACTCCAAATCCCACCAGTCTAGCCAACATGGCCAATAGTCAGGGATGATGGGAGTTGTAAACCAACTACATCTGAAGAACCACAGGTTCCCAATTCTTGCTCTTATAGTTAGCACCTACACTGTGGACTTAAGTCATCACCTCTTCGCAGCAAGTGTAGAATCATAGAAATGTAGGGTTAGAAAGGATCCCAAGGGTCATTTAGTCCAAAGCTCTGCAATGCAGGATTCTTAACTAGATCTTAACTAGATCATACATTACAGATGGCCATGCAACCTCTGCTTTAAAACCTCCAAGGAAGAAGAGTCCAACACCTCTTCTGGGTGAGATTAAGGTACTGCAATAATTTTACGTGATTCACTGTACTGATGGCTTTTCTCCAGACAGGTCAATAAATCCTACTTGTAAGAATGATAAAGTGGGATTCCCACCCCCTGTATTGCCTAGTCCAGGCATTCCCGAACTAGGCCCTCCAGATGTTTTGGGACAACAATTCCCATCATCCCTGACCACTGGTCCTGTTAGCTAGGGATAATGGGAGTTGTAGTCCCAAAACATCTGGAGGGCTGAGTTTGGAAATGCCTGGCCTAGTCCTTTACTGCCCTGCCCAGACTTGTCTGTGAGGTCAATGTGGGGTGTGCATGTGGGGTAGCGAGGCTGAAAGGAAGACACTTGATGGCTGCCGTTGCTTTAGATCTCTGTGTTACCATGCACTGCTTTGCTTCATGATGGATAGTACAGAAAGCACCCATGTCAACAGAGTTCTTGCATAGCTTAACTTCTCAGAAAAGTCACTTTGACATGAGCTCATTTTTAAACCTGTGCAAGATACTTACTTGATGCACTCAAGGTAGGACTTTGGGTCATAAGTCCAGGGCCAAACGCAGGAGAATGAGCAGGAGCCCTTCCCCCCACCAACCCACAAATATGGATGGGTGAGAAGTCTGGTTCAGTTTAAAGGTGACTGCATCAAATTCGCAATGTAAGAACTGAAACACATGGATCTTTCAAAATTGACACTTATCTAAATTTTGCAATGCAGTTCTCCAACATTTACAAAAATTAATATATTAGGGGACAGTGTGTGTAAAAGCTAATCTGTCAACGAAAATATCATTAAGATGCCTTATATTATAGGTACGGTAATTGCTTTTAAAAAATGTGTACTTGAGACAAAATTTCATGGGAAGTTGTGTTTATTATGAGAAATTCAAATTAAAATGCTGAGGGTTTTTTTAAGAATTGCAGAAATGTGAAGAACTAAATTTAAGAAAAACAAGAAACTGAGAGAATTGAAATTGACAGTTCCTTCCACCCCTAGCAGAAAAACTGACTGACCACATTTTGGAGTGATCTAAGTAATATGTATTACTGTCTAAAGAGCCTCACACCTCCCCTGTACAGTGGTACCTTGGGTTACAGACACTTCAGGTTACAGACTCCGCTAACCCAGAAATAGTACCTCGGGTTAAGAACTTTGCTTCAGTGGTGGCACAGCGGCAGCGGGAGGCCCCATTAGCTAAAGTGGTACCTCAGGTTAGGAACAGTTTCAGGTTAAGAATGGACCTCCAGAATGACTTACGTTCTTAACCTGAGGTACCACTGTAATACCACAAAGTTCCGAGCCTGAAAGCACCTAAGTGCACCACTGGGGTTGCATGTTAAGAGAGTTCAGATATGTGAATCAGTGTCTGGCAGCATGACTGTTTTGAGAATCAACATACAGATCTATGCTGTGGTTGTTGGGCTACATCTTGTGGAGTTCCAAGTAAACCTGGGTAGAGCTTTGCAAGAGAAAGGAGCATAGAAACATCCAGTGAAGTGAAATGCAAGGCAAAAACTAATATATATATAGAATAGGTACTATAATACGTACCCAAGAAAAGTATCAAAGAACTATGGGTGCTGCCTTTTTGTGCATAGAATTCAATGCTAATTTTTCAAGGCGATATGAAATAAAATTCTATACTGACTGCCTGACCTAATGTCCCTGAGTATTCTTGTATAGTGGGTAACTGTATCTATCAAGAAAACATTTAGAGACATAAGACTAGGAGACACAAAATGAATAACAAAAGCAAAGACAGACCTTAATCCTAATTTGCAGTTGAGGCTGGATGCTTTTACAGCACTGTTTCAGCTGACCAGGATTGGATGGAAATTTGAAATTCTATGGAAGAAAAATCTTCCAAAAATTCAGAAACTGGCCTTTGGCAGGAAAATGAACCTATCATCTGGGGGGGGGGGGGAGCTCAGGATTCAAGCACTGGAGTCCCTGAAACCTGTACTGGTGGTTTTGGGACTTAGATGTCACCTGTTTATAAAACTGACCTGCTGAGTTTGTCTCTCTGATGGCTGCTGTTGGACAACTGGCTGGTTTCCCTCCGGCAGCAGAAATGGCTTCTGCTGGAATGGTGGCTGCATATCGTACTGCTGGAGTTGGACTTGCCTTGTAGGAATGAAATTTACGAGCTGGAAGAGAGGTTGCTCTTGCACTTCAGGCTGCTGAAGCAGAATGGGTGTCTGCTGAGATGGTAGTGGAGGAGGGTGTACAGGCATGCTGATTTCATACTGTAGAGAGGAGCGTGGGAGGACAAATAGCCAGAAGGAAAAGGGTACAGTCATTAAGAAGTTATGTCCATGATACCAAAAGCAGTGCATGCCTTTTTAAAAAGTATCTAATGTATTAGGCTCTTGCCTGCAAAATCTCTCGTTCTTTCATTAGTATTCAAGATGCCAAATAATTAGCAAAAGATGCTAATGACTGAGTTGTACTGAAATAAAGATGATCTCTTTAAATGCCTATATAGCACAACCCTAAATCATTCCTTATGTGTTCCAAGAGGCCTTTCTCCCTATAAACTGTGCCCTGACAGCAAACAGAAAATTGCCATTCTTCCTAGCAAATATCTTGGGGAATAGTTTGGCTGTCATCATTTAAGAGACATGAAAGCGATTGCATCACATCCAGATGCCTTGTTTATTCAGCATTCATCCTGATCTTTTTGCCTAAAATAGACTATGACTTGAGTATTCATTCCGATATGTTATTTGACAATGAACATTTATCCTCCATCCATCCTGATTCGCTTGCAGGCTGTTTTGCACATTTTCCTGGTAATATTTCATTCTCCTCACACTTTTCAATGCATTTCTCCATTGCTTTCCAAACCACAAAAAGCTGAAGGGGTTTTTGGCCTTTTTTTTTTTTTTAAGGATTTGTTGCACTCAGGCTTTAGTCCACTTTAATTGGGCAAACCTAAAGTCCCAGTAAGTGATTGAATCTCTCCCGCAAAATTCTAATGCCCTGGAAGCACCTTATTTTTAATCCTCATTATACTGAGTACAGTTCCCAAAATTATTGCAGCACAAGCAGCTTACCTGTTGAGTTTCATGTTGCTGAGGTCCTCCCCTTAACCAATAGTAAGATGGATGTGGCGGAAGAAAGTTGTGTATCCACATTGTATTAAACGGACCTGCATAGCTATAAGGCTGAGCATACTAAAGAAATGGCACAAATCAATGCAGATATTCTGCAGCTGCAATTCACATTTTAGCATTCTTAAAAACTTGCATTAGAATGTGGCATCATAAATAGTTGGAAATGGGTTTTCTTATTGATTTCTGTTATGTTGACATACCCAGTTCTTTTCTGCTCAATAATACAGCCATATATTTCATTACAGAGGGATAGAGGCAGAAGAGGAAGGTGGAACAAGGGAAGTATTTACAATTATTCCACCTTTGGGTACCCAAGGAACCCTCAAGCTGGTTTACAAATTAGTAAAGAAATACAGACAACATAAACCCATATCAATGAATAAAAGTACAGCATTAAACTCTAAGACCTCCAAATGCCTTCTGAAATAAAAAGCTCTGCACTTTTTATCCATAGTCCTCTAGATAAAGTTAAAACAAAATAAAAAAATTCCTTCCAGTAGCACCTTAAAGACCAACTAAGTTAGTTCTTGGTATGAGCTTTCGTGTGCATGCACACTTCTTCAGATACCTGAAGAATGCACACGAAAGCTCATACCAAGAACTAACTTAGTTGGTCTTTAAGGTGCTACTGGAAGGAATTTTTTTATTTTGTTTTGACTATTGCAGACCAACACGGCTACCTATCTGTAACTAGATAAAGTTAGTTTGTGACCATACGTAGCTGCAATCCTAGGCAAGTTTGCTTGGAAGTAAGTACTTATTCTCTAGTAAGCATACTTAGTCTTGAGTAAACATGCATTAAAATAGGCTGCATATCCAAGAAACCAATGGAACAAAGATAGCCCAGGCTAAGACTGCAGTCCTATATGAATTCAGCGGGATCCACTTCTGAGAAGACATGTAAAGGATAACACAGTAGATTCCATTCCTCTCAATGTAGAACAGACAAATCCTTTCTACGTTTACCAAGCTATATGTCACATGAACATAAAATAATTGCAGATTGGATTGCAGCCTTAGTCATGGCCAACTTGAGCCAGAATGTACCTTTCCTTTGTCTCTTTTAATTGACTTTTAAACTGCTTGAGAGTTGATCACACATTGCACAACCTACAGGCCCAAGTTGTCTCTACATATGCACAAGTGTTTGTGTGAAGCAGTGCAATTCATTCATCTGTACAGCTCAGCTATTGTGTACAGAGATACATAGACTGTACACTTGTTGAACAAAGTGTACAGTGCAACTATCTGGGTACGCAGGCTGTGTGCATGTTGAACACAATGTGATTGTTATAGAAATATAGAAATACTTTATTGTTTACCCCCTCCCTCCCACAATCTCTCAGTCCTTATTATACTCTGTGTGCTGTCGGACGACCACCAACACCAAATGTCAGCTGCTATGTTGCTGTCTTCCATTCAGCAGCCTCATGGCCCACAGGCAGAAACTGTTTTTTAACCTGTTGGTGAGGCTTATCATGCTTCTATATCTCCTGCCTGAGGGCAGGAGATTAAAAATGTGCTGGCCAGGGTGTGAGTCATCCCTGAGAATGTTCCTTGCTCTTCTGAGGCAATGGTCTCCAGCCCATGATATCGTGTGCTATCTTCACCACCCTCTGTAGGACTTTCTGTCCATGGCTGTCAAACCAGCATACCATACCGTAATACAGTATGAGAGAACACTTTTTATTGTGGACTGATAGAAGGAAATCATCAGTTGTTGAATATTAAGACAAGATCCAGCATTATGCCAGCAGATAGGATGGGAATTCTCCTTCATCTCCTTCCCCCATGAAGATTTGGGCCCCCGCAAATCTACTCTAGAGGCATCCCCCAACCCTCCGGATAACTTTTTGGAGATGCAAGCAGACATCTGCTGAGCAAGCAGGATATTACAATTGGATTTCTATTGCCAAAGGAACAATAGATTTTTGGGGTAGTTTGTCATATATGAAAATATTCTAGAATTGCATCATGTATTTTCTATTGCAGTTACATTCACTTAGAAAGAGAATTTTTCAAAGAGGGTATCTGTAATTAGCTGCAGTTACCTGCTGGAGTACACCTGCCACGCTTGGTCCCGCCAATTGTCTCATCAGCTGAAAAGAAATGAAAAACCCACAACATTAATACCAACCATTTTATCTTCGCAATATTATTCTCCTTCTTATTGCCCCCCTCCCCCCAGGCCCATTTCTGATGCTCAGAATTGGTATTTAACTCAAGGTCCTTATCTTTTGATGCCAGAGATAGTGCCTCGAACACAAGTAATAACACTTCTAAGCACGTGCAGAGAGCCTTCTTATTGTGGAAGAACTCCCTGATATTGTAGAATGCCCATATTTGTGGTATGATAAAGTAAAAGCCCATAAAGCATTTAAAAATCATATAATTAGGAAATCGTTGTATAATGTTTGGATAAAATACAAAGACCTTTTAGAAAGAAAGACGCCCAGATGGCTTTCACCAATGGAGGCAAAGGCCCAGAAAAATTAAATATGGATACCAAATGGTTGAGATATTATGACTTATTAATAGAGGAAGAGGAAGGTTATAAATTAAGACCATTTGAGTAAATTAAAGATAAGCTAAATTGGCTACATTACCACCAGATTAACGAATTGTATAAACTGGATAAGAAAAATGGTTTTGCCTTGGAAAAATCTAAGTTGGAGATGGAGTTGTTAGATACTGAAGGTAAAAATTTATCTAAAATGTACAAGCTTTTGCTGGAGTGGCATACGAAAGATGAACAAGTTAAATCGGTGATGATAGATTGGGCAAGAGATTTAGGACATAACATAATGTTTGAGGACTGGGAAAGATTGTGGAAGAAAGGGGTGAAGTTCACCGCATGTACTTTGTTAAAGGAAAATATTATGAAAATGATGTATAGATTGTATTTGACTCCTGTAAAATTAGCAAAGATGTATCATAATTGTGATAATACATGTTGGAAATGTAAAGAAAAGGAAGGAACATTCTTTCATATGTGGTGGACCTGCTCCAAGGTGAAAGACTTCTGGGAAAAGATTTATAATGATGAAAAAAAAGTTGAAATATACATTTATAAAGAAACCAGAGGCCTTTCTTCTCAGAATAACAGGTTCGGAATTGCCCAAGAAAGATGTGAATCTATTTTTGTATGCCACAACTGCGGCTCTTATTTTGTTAGCTAAAAAGTGGAAAACTCAAGAATTACCAACAGTAAAAGAATGGCAGATGAAGATGATGGATTTTATGGAGCTAGCCGATCTAACCGGAAGAGTCCGCGACCAGAAGGAGGAGGAACACCACGAAGAATGGAAGAAATTTAATGATTATTTAGCTAAATTTGTTAAGCTAAAATAACAGGAAATAGCGTCCAGATACTTAATGGGCTTAGGATTGTATTTATGTTAACTGATAAAATAATATGTTTAATACAAGAAGGAGAAGATTTAAGGATGTTAATGTTTAATTTAAAGGGTATTAAAATTGGGATTTGGAAAACCGTTATAAGGATATGCAATGAAATTCAACTAAGGGGAAACGAGGAAGTCGTTCTACAAAGTAAATAACTGTTATTTTCAATAAGGTTATGATTTATGTTTGTTATGTTTTGTTTGTTTTATGTTTTTGTTTGTCTTTGATATTGCAAAAACCAATAAAATTTTTGAAAAGATATTGTAGAATGCCTGTGTCAGATCAACATAAAAAGAACCTTGCGGGATCACATCCAGGTCACACACATCCAGTCTAGGCCAACATCCTGTATCCAAATGCAGCCAGCCAGATTCTTTTGGGAAGCCCTCAAATGCAGCATGAAACCATAGCCCTTCTCAACTTTTTGCGCCCAGAAAATGGTATTCAGAAATAGATTGCCTCTGAAAGTGGAGGTTACTATCACAGCTAGTAACCCTTGGTAGACCAGTCCTGTATTAAAATGGTCTTTGAAAGCCATCCAAGCTAATGGGCATTGTGGCAGCGGTTCCCACGTGTAGCTTATACATTGTGCACAGACGCACTTTTCTTTTATCTGTTCAGAATCTCCTCCTGGACAGTTTCATGGGATGGCCTGAAGCATTAGCGTCCAGGAGAGGAAAGGAGTGGTGAAAATCTGTCAAATTTTCTTCTTTGCAGGTTGTACGAGTCTTTGTTTAAGGCCCAGAGCCACCCTTGTTATAGAAAAGGGGTTTCCCAAACTTGGGTCTAGAGCTGTTTTTGAGCTACAATTCCCATCATCCCGGACCTCTGCTCCTGCAAGCTAGGGATGATGGGAGTTGTAGTCCAAAAACAGCTGGAGATCCAAGTATGGGAAACCCTGTTACAGAGCTTAACACAGTTTTCCACTGCTTGGCCGAGATCAAGATTTCAAATTCTTTATTCCGCTCCTTCCTTAATATATGTGCATTGAACTGGTTTGCTGCTAATAAACATTTCTATAAGGTAATAGGGTTTTTTTCCTTGTTACATAAGAATTAATCAGCTGTTTTAATATCTCTGGGGCCTCTGGAGTTGTAAAAGCTGTTGGTCCGTAAATGGTAGTTAGCAAATGCTTTTTCTGAAGATATTGCCATCGAGCATTTAAAGGTAATTCATAGTTAGCTCTTAACACAGAGTACATTCATACCTTGGTTCCTGAACGCCTTGTGAGTCAAACATTTTGGCTCCCGAATGCTGCAAACCCGGAAGTGAGCGCTCCGGTTTCCAAATGTTCTTTGGAACCCGAACGTCCGACGTGACTTGCGGGGCTCCCTGCAGCCAATTGGAAGCCACGCCTTGGTTTCTGAACATTTTGGAAGTCGAACGGATTCTGTTCGACTTCTGAGGCACCACTGTATACATAAAATTCATCCTTCTCATCTATCAAATGGTCAGGGGATATATGACAGGCAGAGATAACAAATTCTACTTTGGTCCCCATCATTTTCCCTGCTGACATCTGCAAAGACAATGCTGAGATGGTGGAGGGGGAGAGAGAGAGAAGCTGACAGCCAGTGCCACCCCCTGGACTGGATGTCTGTAAGAAGGCAGGCAAGCAGGGGCAGAGGGCAGACCAAGGTTGTTGGGGGCACTGCCACATTTGCCCTAGTGCACCAACCTCCACTAGCAGATTGTGCATATCAGCAGCCCAACTGCTGCATGCCAGTTCTTAGGTGATGTTGAGATTAACTCTTGTAACCATCGTTTGTTGCAGGTGATAGAGAGAGTAAATAATGACAGGTACAGTCTTGAGCGGTGAATTAGTTATAAAAGCCCATATGCAACAGAATTTATTTGTTCCTAAGCATCACAGACGTGGGTGGCGCTGTGGGTTAAACCACAGAACCTAGGACTTGTCGATCAGAAGGTCGGCGGTTCGAATCCCCACGAAGGGGTGAGCTCCCGTTGCTCGGTCCCTGCTCCTGCCAACCTAGCAATTCGAAAGCACATCAAGTGCAAGTAGATAAATAGGTATCGCTCCGGTGGGAAGGTAAACGGCGTTTCCATGTGCTGCTCTGGTTCGCCAGAAGCGGCTTAGTCATGCTGGCCACATGACCCGGAAGCTGTACGCCGGCTCCCTCGGCCCATAAAGCGAGATGAGCTCCACAACCCCAGAGTTGGTCATGACTGGACCTAATGGTCGGGGGTCCCTTTACCTTTACCTTTAAGCATCACAGAAAATATACTGGAGAGAGCCAAAACAATGGTGGCACCTCTGGTTGCGCTACGTAAAAGCTGCCTTTGGTTCTGGATCATTCTGTAGGTGTGCCAGGGGCATGAGGGAGTGTTGGTCCCATGATCCATGGCTGCCCTGACGTGCCCCCGAATGCCTTGATCTGCCCACCCCCACTACTAGTGGGACATCTGCACTTGCAGGGCTCTCTGTGCCAAGGCCTGTCTGTAGATCTCCCTCTCTGCTGGAGGATGGCATTTACAGTTTCCTAAAACAATTCAGCTAGCCTTTCACCAGCTGTAGCACTGCAGCCCTGGCTAATTATTCATTACTGCATTAATGATTTAAAACAGCAAACACCATCATTCAGAAAAGCTTATTTTAAGATGCTAATTGGACCGGTTCTCCTTGAAGGTTATCATAATGACTTCCAGATATTTTAGAGATACAGTGGTACCTCTGGTTAAGTACTTAATTCATTCCAGAGGTCCATTCTTAACCTGAAACTGTTCTTAACCTGAAGCACCACTTTAGCTAATGGAGCCTCCCGCTGCTGTCTCACCACCGTTGTGAGATTTCTGTTTTCATCCTTCTTAACCCGAGGTACTATTTCTGGGTTAGCGGAGTCTGCAACCTGAAGCATATGTAACCTTAAGCCTATGTAACCCGAGGTACACCACTGTAATTGCAAGTGTAGGTGGGGGGTAAAATATACCTCAAGGCTTATACCACCCCTTCCAGGTATCCCGGCATGTTGAAGAAGCATCTGCGGACAAACAAAATATTTCTTGAATCTCCCCCTACCTTTTGCAACACTTGCATTTGGGAAGGTGCTAATCACTTGTATTCAGAAAGGGGAGAAGCAGGTTTTCCATTGCTGACTTGCTCTTTTGCATGAAATTTATATTGTACTGAGGCTTAGGTGTCTAAAAATGGCCACAGATTCACCTTTGTGCAACCACACAAAATGACACAAAAATGAATGGACCTGATCCAAGCTGGGTTAGGCATGACATAGTCCTGATTAAAGTAATGGGACTCCTCATCACCTAGGCTGCACCTGCACTGCACATTTAAAGCATCATCATACCACTTTAAACAATAATGGCTCCCCCTCGAAGAATTCTGCAAATTGTAGCTTGTTAAAGATGCTGAGAGTTTTTAGGAGATACCTATTTCCCATTTGAACTTACAGTTCCCAGAGTGGTTTAACAGTCAACCCATTTCCCCAGAGAACTATGGAAATTGTAGCTCTGTGAGGGGAATAGGGGTCTCCGAAGAACTCTTAGCACCCTTAACAAACTACATTTCTCGTGAGTTTTTGGAGGAAGCCATGTCTGTTTAATGTTGTAATACTTGCAAACAATAGTTTTCAGCCCTGGTTTGCATTGCCCATGGCTTCTGCTGCTGCTCATCTGAAGCAAAATTAAAGTTAATGTTGGGAGAAGAAAGGAAGGGGGGAAATTTATCTGGATAGGGAAAGAGGTTGTGTGAGGAGTAAGCCATCAAGCCCATAATCTGCTCCCAGTCTCAGCAGGGTTGTAGCAACACTGGGCCTTTGTCATATAAAATTCAAACCATTTGTAAAAATGCCTTGGAAGCCATCTTGATATTTATGATGTTATATTTCCCTCCAACATGAGAAAAAAACAGAGGATCGTCTACTCTGGAAAGCACTGTGCATGTCAAGTCTCCAAAATAACAATCTATACTACTAGTAACAAAACAAAACATGGAACAGGTTCTCCTTAATTTGATGGACAACAGTTTGAGGTAAAATTGTATTAGTTACCGGCATTGCAGAGCAGATTCCTAATAGGACTGAGATAAGGATCCATTTTTTCATATCTTTGATGTTATGTCTTGAGTAAAAAAAGGACCTGGGAAGAATTTCAGAGGATGATGAGGTCCTGGAAATGAAATATAGTAAACAGTGAAATAGTGGCATAGTCAGTGCAAAGACCCCTTTGACAAATGTGGTTTTCCTTCCATGCTTGAGGTACTTAATACCCATGGCTGGTGAAGTTTTTTTATCAACTGAAACAAAAACCCCACATCCCTAGGAGGATGGGGAAAAAAACCAATTATTATACAACATTACAATACAATGTTAATACAATGCTAATAAATCAAATAATTTATTTTAATCACTAATTAAATGGATTTAATTGCTGCTTTTTCACTATACCCCAAATCATGACATCACACTCAACCTAATGGTAGAGGGAGCCCTTCCCATGATGCTCTGTATGTCTAAGGATGCTTCATCACTTAACACTGTTGCCAAGCAGTCAGAAGGAGGAATGCGAGGCATTTTTGAATCTTCCCTGTTGAACGGAGTCCTGCTCTTCCAACAGGAGTAGCTTATGGAGAAAAGGAGAGGTACAGGAACTAAATGAACAATGCCTTGTGCCAGTTGTGTGGCAGGCAAGCCTTTTCTGGTACTGTAATGCAGCTATGGGGGGATCATTACCTGTTAATATTCTGCCTGTGGCGCTGTGGGTTAAACCACAGAGCCTAGGACTTGCCGATCAGAAGGTCGGCGGTTCGAATCCCTGTGACGGGGTGAGCTCCCATTCCTCAGTCCCTGCTCCTGCCAACCTAGCAGTTCGAAAGCACACGTCAAAGTGCAAGTAGATAAATAGGTACCGCTCTGGCGGGAAGGTAAACGGTGTTTCCGTGCGCAGCTCTGGCTCACCAGAAGCAGCTTAGTCATACTGGCCTCATGACCCGGAAGCTGTATGCCGGCTCCCTCGGCCAATGAAGCGAGATGAGCACCGTAACCCCAGAGTTGGTCATGACTGGACCTAATGGTCAGGGGTCCCTTTACCTTTACCTATTCTGCCTGTCAAAAGAGCTTATTACTTGTGTGCATTTACTGATTTGATTTCAGACCCTACACTTCAGCATAGAAGCAGGTGAGGATAAACTTTTTATGAACTGAAGAGCTTGGATGAACTGGGAGTGAATTTGTTTGCTTTGTAAAAGTGCAAACTTGAACTCAGACAAGTTCATTTTTGGATAAGAGGAACTTGAACTAAACTTGTTCCTTTTAAAAATGGACTTTGCAAGTACCTCCAGTTGCGGACGGGATCCATTCCAGAGCTCCGGTCAGATCCTGAGGTTTCCGCAACTGGAGGTGTCGCTTCTGTGCATGCACGTGGCACATAGAGCGCTTCTGCGCATGAGCGCAGAGCGAAACCTGGAAAAATACTTCCAGGTTTGCCATGTTCGTATCCCGAAGGATACATAACTGGAGGTGAACGCAAATAGAAGTACCATTGTACTCATGAGTAAACCCCTCTCTGGTTCCTGGTGGCTCTGCTGCTTATATATGTTTTGAGCATACACTAATCTCCAATAAGAATAATGCTGAAACTGTCTGAAACTTTAGTCTACAAGATAATGAGGGTTTTCATAACAATCACAATCATGCCTACATAATATACACCCTGTGCCAAACATTTTTCTTCCCTAAAGAATAGCTTGTGTCATATGTTTATAGCCTAACACTGCAAAAAGTAATTTTAGGCTGAGAGTGCACAGAGATATAAAAAGCAATGCTAATGAATTGATCCCAAGCAAGCTCTCCAGCACAGCGGGGCCATATTCCACAAGTGGCAGGGCTTCTAGATTAAATACACTTGTCCTGTAATTCACTTATAGAGGAACGGAAGACAAATGTGGAAATTCTTGCTTGGGGAATTGGGGGAGGCCCAATATATTTTGCTGCCTGAAGCAAAGCAGCAAATGTTATGTGCCCTTCCCAGTCACCAAACACACACACACACACACACACACACACACACACACACACACACACACCACAAAATGTATTTTGTACACAGAGCCAGTCAAGTTACTTTAGCACCTGAGGTAGAAAAGTGCCTCTCCCTGGGAATAAAAATACAGCAATAACAAGCCCCAAATCAGCTGCCTGTGGCGGCCATTACATTCTGCCTCGTGGCAGCTGAGGGAAGGTGAAAGGGTTTCTTAACGATAAATTTTAGGGAAGAAGTTATGACAACCCATTGCAGCAAAAATCAAAACCAAAGTAAGTTATTTGGCACCTTAAAGACTAAGGTTGTTTCCTGAAGACTGTTTACATAGCCTTCAACATTTATCTGATAAAAATAGGGACATCCTATTCAACAACAATTTTATTATTTATTCCCCGCCCATCTGACTGGGTTGCCCCAGTCACTCTAGGTGGCTTCCAACATATATAAAAACATAACAAAACATTAAACATTTTTTTTTTAAAAAAAACTTCCCTATACTGGGCTGCCTTCAGATGGCTTCTAAAGGTTGTATAGTTACTTATCTCCTTGGCTTGGGAGTCACGTAACTCCATGCCCCCCAACCCTTCTCTGATGAAAATAGGGACATCCTAATGACATTCCAGGATCAAATCAGAAACCAGGAGGGCTTTTGTAAATCTGGGACTGTCCCTGGAAAATAGGGACACTCGGTGGGTCTGTGTTTAGTGAGTCCTAATTAACTTGCACAAAGTTTGCAGGGCGTTGATATGATAACCCGCTACTTTTTGAACATTCACTCTGATTTGTTTCTGAGGAGGCTGTAAGACCTACTTCACACAATTATTATCCTACTTTTCCCCAGTGCTTCCCCTGACCACTTCCTTCATCACAAAAGGCCCATTGTTAGGGGAGTGGATTTGTTCTGCAAGAGCACCAAATCCACTTTAACTGCCCAAACTAAAGTTGTCAGTGTGCAATTAAATCCTACCCACAAAATAGTGACTCTCTGGAAATGGCCTAGCACACTTGCCTTGAGCTCTCGTAATGTAAGCTTTGTCACTTTTTTTCACAGGGTTCTTCACACACACACACACACACACACCACTAGCCTGAGGCAGAACCAAAAATTCAGGGGAAAGTGTGTGCTGTCGTGACTGCTTTCTTTCTCAGACAGAAGTCTTGTCTGTGATGGAATACAGTCCCCTTCCTCCAAGCATATCTATTACAGAAGATGGAAAGAAATGTTTACCTTCACGCTGTCTTGAAAATCCCCCAACCCTTGTTGTCTTGAGGCAACTGGTGAAATCTTCAGAAGATAAAGCTTTCACAGGAATGATTTGTAAACTTCTCTCTCTAGAATATAAGCCTTATTGAAATGGCCGGCTAACCAATCAATACCGAGCAAAAGGGCAGGGGAATAACAGACTTCCAGCAAGTTCCCACCTACCCTTACCACAGCACATAAAACTCAAAGCCATGATATCTCATTACTTATAATTGCATCCTCAAGTCTATATTTATAGAAACCATTGTCTAACACATAGAAAATGAGCACAATAACAGAATGTGTGCAACAAAGCAAAATGGAGATGAAATCTTGTTTATGACACCAGGTGTCTCGGCGGTCACCCTCTCCATGCCACAACAGAAGTGTTCTACCTGAAACGGCTCCATTTTAGTAGCTGTCCCACAGGTGTAGCTTTCCACCTTGCTGCATCTCTAGAAACACTGCCCTGTGGAATACCTACCTGCCACTCAGCTGATCAAGTTGCAAAACCTGTATCAAAACATGGACACACTGCAGGTACAAAATGAACTAAAACCAGGAGAAAATGTTGATTTAAGGACATAACCTCATCTTCTGGTAAGAAAGAAAAATATATATGAAAGCAGCTGAGATTTTTTTAATGGTTTATAGTTCATTTCATGTTTTCTTTTTTTTAAATAATATTTATTAAAGATTTTCAAATATAACAAAAAAAGAAAAGCATCCAAATTTAAGGCCTTATTTTCAATATCATCTTTCCAGGACTTCCCCCTCCCACCCCCTCTTATATTCCAATTCTTTCAAATAGATTCAGCAAATTCTTACCCCAAATTTTAAAATTATTATCATTAACCCAATTTAAAAAATATTTTCCCATCCCCTAAAATCGACCTGTTCCCTTCCACGAGTTCCCCTCTTTAATATAAGATACAGATTAACATAAAAAATTAGAAAAAAAGAATAAAATATAATTTAACACCCTTTGGATTCCAAATTTCCCTCCCCCCTTTCCCGGTTGCGTTCCCAATGTCCGTCAATATCTACTGTCTCCTGGAGCTCCCACATCTAAGCCATAATCCTTCACCAGTCCGCTTTGCCGTCTTTTTAATAGTCTTTACCGTCTTTTAATCATCTTTAATTTCAAATGTCCAATCTTGGAAGGGGTCTATCTTCCAACCTTGTCCAGTTCTTGTTGTTCTTGTTGTTCTTGTTGTTCTCTCTTCTCCTCTTTTTTTTTTCCCCCCTGCTCTCCTCCACAAATGTTCTAATTCCAAAAAGCTTGTAATTCCTCTACAGAGGCTTTGTTATTCAGGAACAAAACATTACGTCAAGTCCCTTCCATTCTTCAATAGATAAATCTATTGTCTCCTTTAGTGTGTAGACCTCTGTAGACAAAATAGTGTTCCATTTCTGCAGTTTCCCAGGAGATAAAAAGTCCGATTCAAATTCCATGCCAGCGATACTTGTAATAACCCACAGCTCCTCTAGAGGGATTATAGTAACTCAGTTTCATTCCCGATCACACCCACCAGTCAAAGTAACTTATTATTCCTTGTTTTAAACAGTTTATATCCAATTTATAACAAATGTAACCAGCAAAGTCCTCGTAACAAAGTTCTCTTTTTGTTCTTCAGTTTTGGCAGCTCCTTTGACAGCTGTCAAAACCTCTATTTCTCCTCTCCAGGCGCTCTCACGGATCGTTCCCGGGGTTTCCGGGGGTGGTTGTATTTTAATTCACATTCCACTCTTCTCCTCCAGCCCAGCTTATAGTTTTCCATCGCGAAATTAATAACTTTATCAAAAAAAAAGGTTGCACTCGATCTTAGTTGTCAGGTCCTTTGCTTTAGCTCCTCTACAACAGGGGGGAGGTTGACTTCCTTTTTATACCTCCCCCGCTCGCTCCGAATTTAAGAAAAAATTTATTCCCCTTTTTAATCCAAGTTCCAATTACTCACGGGTTGTTCTTTTAAGTCCAGATTTTCAATGGAAGAAGTCAGCGCTCTCCGCCAAATGGCATGCGGCTTCACTCGGCAGGGGAAGCGGAGGACTCACAGCACCACCACCCCCCCTGTCACCCGCTCCGCAGCCTTTAAAAAGGCTCCTTCGCGTGGTCGGGGGGGGCACAAACGGTGCCCGCCGAGTCACCATGCCCATGGGTTTCAGCGCCCATGGTTTTTAAGGGTCCCCGCGTCGCCAGCGCGGTAGAACCCAGCCCCTGCCGAGCAGGCTCCCTCCGGAGCTCGGAGGGAGTCCGCCATTCGGCGATGGCGCCAACCCGGAAGTGCATTTCATGTTTTCTTCCAGTGTCAACATTATATGTTAATCTGACAATCCAAAAGCAACACGGTGGTCTAATAATATGATTACAACACTTTTATATCACTACTGAATTGTATCTTAATTTACAATCAGCGTACAATATATACATGGTGACACCACCTAATATGACTTAAGAAAATGTCGCATACTAAGGGATTTTTTTGGCTAGTATAACTTCACAAAGAATCACTGAAACTTGAGGCAACATGCCTTCCAAGGTAAGTGTAAAATCAGACAAAGCACAACTCATGCAGTGTTTTGCAGGGAATAAGTTGAAGGATGTTGGTGCTCCAAAAACAGCAGCAGCAGCAGCAAAGTCCTTCCAGGATAACCAACTGTTTTAAATCTTCTTCCTCAGCTGATAATAAAAGCTAACACTGTCAGCCAATTACACTGATTAGTGTAAGCTGAACCATTTGTATACTGTGTACCCTTGTGGATGTTTTACTTGGTAATGTACCTCTTATTGTGTAATAACCGTTTGTAGAATGTTCAGGTATGTCGTCTCATTTATTGTATTTGAATGTAATTGATTTTATTTGGTGGTCTTAATGAGTTGCTAGCCCCCCCCCCTCAGGTATGGCCAGGAACCTCCAGGAATCAACCTTAATCTCCAGGAATCTCCTGAGGCTAATCCTGGAGATTTGACAAGTAACCAGTGCTGTCCCACATTGGCAAGTGCTGATAGGGCACATCCAAATAGGGCCATCCTATTCCATAATAATAATAATTTTATTAATTATACCCTGCCCATCTGACTGGGTTGCCACAGCCACACTGAGCTGCTTCCAACATATATAAAAACATAATAAAACATTAAACTTTCAGATGTCTTCTAAAGGCTGTATACTAACTTATCTCCTTGGCTTGGGGGGGGTGTCACTCCAACCTTCATGCCCTTCAACATTTCTCGAATGAAAATAAGGACCTCCTAAGGAAAAGCATGGAAGCGAGAGCTGGACCATAAAGAAGGCTGATCGCCGAAGAATTGGTGCTTTTGAATTATGGTGCTGGAGAAGACTCTTCAGAGTCCCATGGACTGCAAGAAGATCAAACCGATCCATTCTTAAGGAAATCAGCCCTGAGTGCTCACTGGAAGGACAGATCCTGAAGTTGAGGCTCCAGTACTTTGGCCACCTCATGAGAAGAGAAGACTCCCTGGAAAAGACCCTGATGTTGGGAAAGATGGAGGGCACAAGGAGAAGGGGACGACAGAGGACGAGATGGTTGGACGGTGTTCTCGAAGCTACCAGCATGAGTTTGACCAAACTGCGGGAGGCAGTGGAAGACAGGAGTGCCTGGCGTGCTGTGGTCCATGGGGTCACGAAGAGTTGGACATGACTAAATGACTAAACAACAACAAAGGAAAAGCAGGACATTCCAGGATCAAAGCAGAAACTGGGACAGCTTCTGTAAATCTAGGACTGTCCCTGGAAAATAGGGACACTAGGAAGCCCCGGGGAATGTTCTCCAGCAGTGAAGCAAGGCTGGGTAAAGTGGCTACGTGGGAGTCAAGAGGTCTGATCAGGAAGTTGCAGGAGATGCAAGCAGGTGGGAGGCTTAGTTTGTAAAGAGAGGGGGAAAGGATGGAAACCAATCCTGCAAAATATTCAGCGGTTAAAAGAGGTCCTGAGACAGCCTAAGGATCTGTGCATTCATTCAGATTCATGGCTTTGGGGATTCATCAAGACTCCAATATTTGGGCATTCACTCAGACTCCCAGCTTTGGGGATTGTGGCACCATCCTGGTTTCTGTGAGCAGGGGTTGATCAGTGGAGTTCTGGAGAAGTTTTGCAGCACTTTTCTCTGACTGATGAGTTCCCAGTTTTAGAATTTCTCCAGGAATTTTCCCAGTCACAGTAGGCATATAAGCAGTCACATGTAAGAACTCACCCACTCATTGATGTGTAACTGGGCCCACAGAAAATTATGTTTGAGCCAGGTGAAATTAAGGTATTCTGGAAGGAAGTTTCATCAGTAATGAGGCATAATATACCTACAGTTATTATCCCACCAGATTTGACTATCTTCTGAAGGCAGCCCTGTTTAAGGAAGTTTGTAATTAACTTCTAGTTGGAAGCCTCCCAAAGTGGCTGGGGAAACCCATCCAGATGGTCAGGGTATAAATAGTGTATTATTATTATTATTATTATTATTATTATTATTATTATTAGCTCCATAGAGGGAAGTCACAGATATCCTCAGTGCTTTTTTCTGGGGCACGCAGTGGGATGCATAACCCTAAACATTTTGTGAATCTAAGTTTGGCCTCCTTGAGGGGCAGTATTTTCAATATGAGGAGGAAAATGAGAGTACCCCCCCCCCAAAAAAAAGCACTGGCTATCCCCAATTAATTATCATTGATTTAATGGCAGCCACAAGAACTTGGATATGCCCTGTAAATAGGGGGATCAGACAGAGCAGGATATAGAAGATGTTATGCTTATGTTGACATCAACACATCTGATGAGAGGATGTGTTGGATAAAGAATGAAGGAAAGGAATAAACAAGATAAAGAGACATGATGATAATTGGAATTGGTTTGTGGTCTTTAACCAGAAACATTTCGTTGATGATGTTGACTTTTCAGATAAGAAAGAAAGATCTGAGTGCATTGTTGTACACAAGTATGAAATGAAAACTTTGATTTGTTTTGTAATATTTCATCTCAATAAATTTAATAGCAAAGCAAAGGTAAAAGGTAAAGGTAAAGGAACCCTGGACAGTTAAGTCCAGTCAAAGGCAATTATGGGGTGCGGCGCTCATCTCGCTTTTTATTTTATTTTATAAATATTTTATTAAATTTCTTTCGTTATAACAAATTGCGAATACAGTTATCCAATTTTACATTTTACACTCCCCACCCTCCCCATTGACTTCCCTCATCTTCCTCTTCTGGTTTGTTACATTATTTATTATCTTCTGCATATTAATATACTTTAGATGTTATTGCATTGGGAATGTTTATTCAAAACCTGCCAATGAGTCCATCTCTTTTTGTTGTTTCTGTAGGTAAGCTTTTCAGGCTGAGGGAGCCGGCATTTGTCCACAGACAGCTTTCCATGTCATGTGGCCAGCTTCTGGGGCAACGGGACGCCGTGATGAGTGCCAGAGCGCTTGGAAACGCTGTTTACCTTCCTGCTGCAGTGGTACCTATTTATCTACTCGCACTGGTGTGCTTTCGAACTGCTAGGTTGGCAGAAGCTGGGACAGACCGACAGGAGCTCACCCCGTCATGCAGATTCGAACCGCTGACTTTCTGATCGGCAAGCCCAAGAGGCTCAGTGGTTTAGACCATAGCGCCATGCCGGATCCCTTACTGAAGAAAAAAAAAACCTTACTGGAAATAAGTATTTAATTTTAATTGACATCATATGACTGGGATATGTTAGTAGAGCATGAGACTCTTAATCTCAGGGTCATGGATTCAAGTTTCACATTGGGCAAAAAGATTCCTGCATTTCGGGGGGGGGGGGGTTGGACTAGATCAGTGTTTCCCATCCTTGGGTCTTCAGCTGTTTTTAACTACAATTCCCATCATCCCTGACCCCTGGTCTTGCTAGCTAGGGTTGATGGGAGTTGTAGTCCAAAAACAACAAGGTTGGGAAACAGTGGACTAGATGATCCTCACGGTCCCTTCCAACTCTACAGTTCTATGATTCTATGAAATGACATGGTGGTTCTGTATGAGGTGATTAATTTGTGATGGTTCACACCTGTGAGTCACTTAGTTGAATGACTACAGTGAATGAATGCTGAACATCCACTGCATTAAGAACAGGATGCTCCCATCCCAAAATCCCATGGATTCTTCAGAAAATATAAAGTCATATAATGCCCCCCTAAAAAAAAAAAAAAAACCTAAACCAAACCAAAAAAAACCCTTTAGAACATGGCATCCAGATAAAAATCATCAAATACTAAAGAATTCAAATCACTTCTTCACTTTTTTTCAAAGGGGACATAGAATTGTCACATGACCATTTTTTAAAGCTCACCTAAAACCAATATTAATGCTCCAAAATGGGAGATTTGAAATACTATATATATTTGAAGTAAATTTCTGATAAATGAAGTTAGAATATATGTACCTCACACCCATTCTGAATGCCTCCCTTAACATAAGGCCTTTACATCTCGATATTCCTTTTAAATATACCGCCGTGTCTAAATGATATTACAGCAATAAAGCTGTCTCTGTTTCCTGCTGTGGCACTATTTTTCTTTCACTGAACTTTTTCTCTTAACTTGGAAGAAAGGACAAAACCAGCAGTCAGGCGTTTGACTTCCACTGTGATGTGATTTGACTTGCTTTCATCCTTTAAATTAAAGGCTTGAGGCAAAATTACTTTGTCACATAGCCAGATTCTCTGGGGAAATTTTGAAAGTGCCTAAAGAATTTAGGAATTGAATTCAAGAGAATGTCAATGGAAATTGTATTATTTAAGTGCTCTAGATATGTTCAAACAAGGCAGAAATTCGTGGCAAAGTCAATTTTGTTTCTACCATCTCCTGCTTCCCTTGCAGTTGGGAATAAGGAGGCTATGGAATATATTCTTAGTACTTGTTGCATCTATGATGAAAGAAAGACAAAAAAGACCAAAGAAGAAAAAGAAAAGGTTTTGGAAAGAATTTGCATGCAAACAGAACTAAAGTGAGCCAGTGTGGTGCACTGGTTGGAATGTTGGACTAGGACTCATTAATGGTTCCTTGTTATCCTGGGAAAAAGTGAAGAGTGAGGTGCCACAGGGTTCTGCCCTGGGCCCGTTATTGTTCAATGGCTTCATAAACGACTTGGATGAAGGAATTGTCAGAAACGTCTTGCATGCACAGACATTCTGCCAAGTGTGGTGTTGAAAGGTGTGGCTTTATGTTTTTGTTTAGTCGTTTAGTCGTGTCCGACTCTTCGTGACCCCATGGACCAGAGCACACCAGGCATTCCTGTCTTCCACTGCCTCCCGCAGTTTGGTCAAACTCATGCTGGTAGCTTCGAGAACACTGTCCAACCATCTCGTCCTCTGTGGTCCCCTTCTCCTTGTGCCCTCCATCTTTCCCAACATCAGGGTCTTTTCCAGGGAGTCTTCTCTTCTCATGAGGTGGCCAAAGTATTGGAGCCTCAGCTTCAGGATCTGTCCTTCCAGTGAGCACTCCGGGCTGATTTCCTTCAGAATGGATAGGTTTGATCTTCTTGCAGTCCATGGGACTCTCAAGAGTCTCCTCCAGCACCATAATTCAAAAGCATCAATTCTTTGGCGATCAGCCTTCTTTATGGTCCACCTCTCACTTCCATACATCGCTACTGGGAAAACCATAGCTTTAACTATACGGACCTTTGTTGGCAAGGTGATGTCTCTTCTTTTTAAGATGCTGTCTAGGTGGTGTCTTATAGTGACGCCATTTTGGATGGAAGTCATTGTCAATATCAACTTTGTCCATGGAAAATTCCAAAATTCTAGGATGCACACAATTTATATTCCAACACTGTGGGCCTTGACAGAAGGGTAATGTAAGTGGTCTTTGTGCACCCTGTTGGTGGCCAAAAGGCTGGTGTTACAACACTGGAAGGAACACTTTTGATGCCAAAGTGTGTGCTGTACCTGAAGCATAACCCCAGAGCTAGAGAGGGAAACCTAGTGAATGTTGATGAGTTTGTTTCCATTTCGTCTTGAATATTCAGATGGCAGCCTAGCCTGAACCATAGGGTGACCTCTGCTAGTACAGGCAGGAGAAGCAAATTACCCTCAGCAATGCTTGTGAAAGGGGCTGGAAATGGACCAAGACAGACTTTGACTCATCAGTTGTCTGAATTATGGGTGGCTCTTGAAGAAGACAAAACGGCTGAAAGTTGATGTTTCTGGGCACATTTCAGAAGGCTGGGTTATGTGTGAAAGTGAAGTAGTGTCTCAGATCAGAATGATGAGGCAAGACTTTCTGAAGCTTTTGCAGTTCACTGTTGCACAAACGGTAATTAAAATGGGGCAGACAGAGCACACAATGTTGAAATTGCTGGTAATAGATGGTGCTCTGCTTGCTGATACACACAAGCACGATCTGTGGTGGTTAGAAAAATATAGCTTTGCCTAGAACTCAGCAAGGCAAGCAGAGATCTGGCTAGACAATGGATATGGCCTAAATGCCCTGCGGTATTGGTGGCTGTCTGGCCTCTGGTGCAATATTCTTAAAAATAAGTGGCAATGGTGGAAAGGAAGCCATAATATGTTCCAGTAACTAAGAAAGGACTTCAAGCCACCTTTGTTGTTGTTGTTTAGTCATTTAGTCATGTCCGACTCTTCGTGACCCCATGGACCAGAGCACGCCAGGCACTTCTATCTTCCACTGCCTCCCGCAGTTTGGTCAAACTCATGCTGGTAGCTTCGAGAACACTGTCCAACCATCTCGTCCTCTGTGGTCCCCTTCTCCTTGTGCCCTCCATCTTTCCCAACATCAGGGTCTTTTCCAGGGAGTCTTCTCTTCTCATGAGGTGGCCAAAGTATTAGAGCCTCAGCTTCAGGATCTGTCCTTCCAGTGAGCACTCCGGGCTGATTTCCTTCAGAATGGATAGGTTTGATCTTCTTGCAGTCCATGGGACTCTCAAGAGTCTCCTCCAGCACCATAATTCAAAAGCATCAATTCTTCGGCGATCAGCCTTCTTTATGGTCCAGCTCTCACTTCCATACATCACTACTGGGAAAACCATAGCTTTAACTATACGGACCTTTGTTGGCAAAGTGATGTCTCTGCTTTTCATGGAGCAAGCCACCTAGTAATGGCTAAATCATAGAATTGCAGTGTTGGAAGGGAACCCTGAGGATCATCTAGTCCAAATGCCTGCCATGCAAGAATAGGCAACTGTCCCATATGGGGATCGAATCTGCATCCTTGGCGTTATCAGCATCACACTCTAACCAACTGAGTTACCCAGCTTCTCATTTCTCCACTCTTAAGTTCAGTTCTCCACAATTCTACATCAGTTTGCGTTTTTTCATATAGGAAGTCCCATGAAAATCCAGCAGCGCTTTAGTGTGAATTTTGTCTATTACACACAACTTTGCAGGCAATTTTTTCCTAATGGGCACATTTTTGCAAGCAAGCATCCCTAATAGTTATAGGCATCTTATTCAAACTTTACTCTACTACATGCATTTTTTGTGTCCACTACTTTGTTTTAGTTGCTGGACTTTTAAACACTTATTTTCTGGGTTTTGGGGGTGCTGTAAGAAGGAGCAGATCCACTTCCTGTATGAACCAAAGTTGGGTTTCAGAAAGCTTTGATGATTGTGCCAAGTCCAAGGACTGGAGGGAGCAAAATAAATGATTTCTAAACATCCTTGAATACATGGATCATTCTTCCCACCATACAAACTTTGACATTAAGAGAGAGATGGACACTATATCTTCCTTTGAATATAGTTTTGGTTGACAGTTTTCTGATAGCAGCACCAAAGGAATCCCTGGAGAAGAGGATTCTGGTTACTCCCTATTCTAATTAAAAAGGAGTGGATTTATCACTGTGACCCACTCAAGCCTGTTCTGGAGCAACACAGAATTGTTGCTTAATTGGGAATGAAATATCTTACTCCTTTCATCCATTTGTATCTTTAGGTACCTTTTGATGTTACATAATGTTTGTTCTGAATTTGAGAGTTACCTATGTCGCTCCTCTTTTATTCAGCTAGGAAGCAGCTGTTCAAGGAAAAACACCCCAATTATAAACTATGGGATGAACTTTGGGGATATAAGATATGAACTAAAGTTGTGTGAGTGATGACTTCCCCTGTTGTCTGGAATTGCCCAGGTGTGTGCCTTTATGTTTGTTAAATTGGATTGTTTTATTTTAACCAAGTTTTTCATCCCTGTTTAGAGACAGAAATCTTGTTTGGGGCAATTAGTTTGAGGAATGAGGGTACAATCTTAGCTAGAAACCAGGTGATTTCAAGGTTTTACTTCCAAGCTTGGAGGAGAATTTATGGCTTAAGTTTGATAAGGACAACTGGAAAACTCAGAGTTGCAGAAAGAAAGAAAGAAAGAAAGAAAGAAAGAAAGAAAGAACACACAGAATCTTGGGAAAAGGGCCATTTTTTTTAATGGGAAGATTATTTAGAGGTGTAATGAGAGATAGCCAATCCGATTTGAATTGAGAGGGTTTTTTTATTTTGGGGACACACAGATAAGGGCTAACTACTCCTTATTTTACACAGTTTTCCACCCTGAGCAATCTTCCTTTTCTTACATTGTCCCATCCTGTAACACATTTCCTATATCTTCTGAAGGCATCCTGGCTTGGAGGTTTTTGGGAGGTGAAGGGTATGTTTGTGATTTTTGCATGTTGCTTCTAGCCTTTACTCATTACTCTCCAACACCCTTAAGGCCTCGGTCCTATATACCTGAAGGAGCATCTCCACCCCCATCATTCAGCCCAGACACTGAGGTCCAGTGCCGAGGGCCTTCTGGCAGTTCCCACGCTGTGAGAAGTGAGGTCACAGGGAACCAGGCAGAGGGTCTTCTCGGTAGTGGCGCCTACCCTGTGGAATGCCCTCCCAGCAGATGTCAAGGCAATAAACAACTATTTTACTTTTAAAAGACAACTGAAGGCGGCCCTGGTTAGGGAAGTTTTTAATGTCTGACGCTGTATTGTTTTTAATATTTGGTTGGAAGCTGCCCAGAGTGTCTGGGGAAGCCCAGCCAAATGGGCGGGGTATAAATAATAAATTATTATTACTATTATTAAATCCACCCCAATATTAAGAAATATTATCCCACATCTCACTTACATCTCACAAACTAGGGTTAGGTGTCACCAGCATACTGGTGGCCCCTTGCCCCGCATCTTCTAAAGACTGCCCCCAGAGGCTTCATGTAACTGTGAATTAGCCTTGGGGGCTCAGTCATATCACCCTGCCTATCCATTGCAGGGGTTGAATCACAGTCACCCAATACTATTTCGTGAAACCAACCGCATAAGTAGAAGTGAAACCGCAAGTGCGTTGCCTTGGAGTCTTTGCGAGCTGAAGAGCTGGAGCTCCAGACAAAGTCTGGTCTTCACAGGATCACAGAACTGTAGAGTTGTAAGGGACACTGAGGATCACCTAGTCCAACGCCCCACAAAGCAGGAATATGCAGCTGTCCCATGTGGGGATCGAACTTGCAACCTTGGTGTTATCAGCGCCATGCTGTAAGCAACTGAGCTATCCAGGCTTCCTTCTTTTAGACACTGGCGGAGGAAGAGGAGTGTGGGGGGAGCACACCGCCCCCGGCAGCGCGATCCCAGTGGGGTGCCATCACGGCTGCCCCCCGCCTGCGCTGGGCACCACACCCCCAGGATACATGCCACGCCCCCAGGACACGCGCCAGCCCCGCCCCACCTGCTCTCCACCTCCCCGTGCCGGAGCATGAAGCTCTGCCACTGCTTTTAGAGGCAAGCAATCTCTGCAGTGAATGTATTTCTAGCCCAGACTTTGCCAGTGGAAGATCCAGAGAAATAGTTCTTTGGGCCTTTGAAATGGAAATACGTTTCCATCCTAAAATAGTTTGCTTTCATATTCTCCTTGCAAAGACTGTGTTTCAGATTCCATGCATGTCCGAGAAGGGGCAATTCATTTAAAAAGAAGTAAAGATCGCACAGGATTGGGGAGCACTTTGATCTTTCCAATCAATACTGATTAGCCTGGGGAAACGTTTGAGCAAATATTAATTACAAAAAGACCAGGAGCTGCCTTGAGCAACCTAAAGTATTAGCAAATTACCCAGCTGATGTCCTCTGCGTACCCAATACATATAAGTGGCTTCTGAAGAGACCAGATGGGGCGTTTGAGCAAATAGGGAATCACGGTTAGCATTGCAAAGTGTTCAGAGCCACTTACATTCCAGCTGCACGAACCATTTAAAATGGGCGACAGTTCATAAATTGTAATAATGTACAGGTACCTCGTGCCTTCGTTGTAAGGAGGGAGTTCCGGAAGAGGGATTGAAATGGGAAAGGAGTAAGCGGAGAAGAGAAGAAAGGGAGATAAGTGGAGGAGCAAAGACTTGTGGAGAGACAGGCAGAAGTTACGTGTCTCGGCAGTTGGTTGGAAGAAAGTCTCAAACAGCAACAGAGCAGGATGGCTGCTTAAACAACTGGTGACCTATCACAAGTCGCACAGTCCACTAAGCTATACGATGGGCCAGCTGTGGAGCTGCATGACTCTTGCTGCTTGCCTAAGACTGAAAAAGCTGGGGAAAGTTTGTCATGCACCTGGAGGGCTGTAGTACATGGCCAATGAACTAGAAGCATACAGAACTGCCTTACACCATATGTCCATCTAGCCCAGGGTTTCCCAAACCTGTGTCTCCAGCTGTTTGGGGACTACAATTCCCATCATCCCTGACCACTGATCCTGCTAGATAGGGATGATGGGAGCTATAGCCCCAAAACAGCTGGAGACCCAAGGTTGGGACACCATGATCTAGTCCAATATTGTCTCCAGACACTCAGGCTCTGGGGGTCTTTCGCAGGCCTGACACCTTAGATTGTTTTTGCGGGACAGCCTAGGGATTTCACCTTGCAGGAGCTTCACAACTCCCCTGTTTTTTGAAGGGTGTGAAAGCTTCTCCCAGACATGCTTTGTTCTCAGGTTAACAGATCTCAGGAAAACAGAAATAGCACACAGGTTGTGCTACAATTGCTGGCATTTTAGTGAGGGTTTTCTGCAACAAATCACCAGGGCTGTGTAAGCTTCTGCAGCAAGAAATAGTATGTGTGTAGAAATAGTAACTGGGTAAACGGACACACTGTGGTCAGTGAGTCTGTGAGAGAGAGTGCTCTTGTTGTCATGATTCATGACCTTGCAGTGTTTGGCAGAAAACTCTGGCGAGGATTCAGGCTACTTCCTCTGGGTGGGGTATGGGAGCATCCCGTTGCCTCTCCATGGCCTCTCCTTGGCCGCCACCACTAGCCTCCTCTCTTGGGCAGCTCGTAGTGGCTTCTGGAGAGCAGGCCAGGAGGGGGAGACATTGAGGTCCAGCCCCACATGACATGTCAGCTCTAAAATATGTACTACCCTCGGTAGTGGCGCCTGCCCTGTGGAACGTCCTCCCATCAGATGTCAAGGAAATAAGCAACTATCTTACTTTTAAAAGACATTTGAAGGCAGCCCTGTATTGGGAGATTTTTAATATTTAATGCTGTATTGTGTTTTTAACATTCGGTTGTGAGCCGCCCAGAGTGGCTGGGGAAACTCAACCAGATGGGCGGAGTATAAATAAATTATTATAATATAGATAGATAGATAGATAGATAGATAGATAGATAGATAGTGCAGGCAGAGGGTAGGGCTGCCCTGGGTGGGAAGAAAGGAGGAGCGGAGCAGAGTGCAAAGGAGTCTTGATATTTTTTAAATATGCTTTGTGCGTCAGTGTCTCATCTTGCTCCTTTCTAAAAATTATTTATTGGTGTGTGTTTTTCTTTTTGTAAATCTACCAAAGAATAAAATAAAATTGAAATTGGGATTAATGGGTTTTCTTGGGATTACTGCAAGAAGAATGATAATCAGACAAAACTAGGAGGTGGGAAGAGGCTCCACCAATAACAGAGTAGCTATTAAAGCTCTAGTTTGGATTTCAAACTATATTAGATTTTGTTAAACTCGAGCAACGTTTGTTATGATACTCTTGTTATCTAATGAACCTCTGCTTGTGCAACAGGGTTTTCCCCTTGTGTCCCTAAAATTGGGGTGTGTGCATGAGGAAACCCCAGAACAGGACATGGGGACGAGGGGAGCTTGTTCCATCTGGCAAGCTGTTACATTTGCTCAGGCGTAATATTTGTAATAGCATGACAAACATTTCCAAGCAACCATAAAGAAGAAATAACCAGAACAAGCTTCATATTGTGAATGGAAAAATTTCTCATTCCCTTTAATATGATTAAAACCTTCAGCTGGAATAGCGCACTAAATTCAAGCCCAATCACATGCCTCTGAAAAGATATTTATTAACTTATTGTTTATTATGCATTGCCATCAGAAATTACTATCAGATGCAATATGGCACAATGAGAAAAGGGACATTTGTGGCACACTGTTCACCATGTAATGTCAAATCGTGAAATATAATGAATGTGTTCTTTGATGTACAGTCTCTCATTATCTGATATCTTCGGCAGGATACATTTATCGCCCATGAATTTATAATTTGGTGTTTTTTTGGCTTTGCATCATGTAAGAAAGTGGTAATGAAGCATTGTTTCAAGTCTTATCCCTAGCAGGCAGGAACTGGCATGTGGCCCCTGCAGACTTAGTTGAAGACAAAAACAGCACAGAGGACATCATGCACCTACTTTTGTACTTTAAATGGCACCCTTTTACATGTGATTTGGGCAGTTCCTATGTTTAAAAACTCAGGTCTTCTGCCCACATGTGTAATTTGGCTATTAATCATTTATCACAATAGCCGCTCAGTATATGGAACTCGCTTGCAGGCTACGGATCTATGCTTCCAATGAATTATTGCACAGTGCCTGGAAAAGGGAAAAGGGAGATTCTGGTTGCCCTCCCTAAATGGAACCTCTGCATGTGAAGATTCCTCCCTGTATATAAGAGAGAATCTTTATGAAAAAGGATCTCACTAAATAAAAAGATTCTCACAATAATCTTTCTTAAAATATGTATCACCCAACTCAACCCCTCGTCATTAAGATCTAGAGCCAGAATTAAAAGCTGCTAAGCATTGTTATAAGGCTGTTCAAAGAGTATTTCCCTTTCTGGAATGGGATTTCCAAATTTTCCAACTAGTAAGGCTGTATCCAACTAAGACCCACTAAAGCTGAGGGGCCTAAGTTACTCATGTCCATTAATGTCATTGGGTCTCCTCTAAGCAGGATTAATGTTAGATACAATCCATAATGATTATTATTTTTTCAAAAAACAAAAAAATCCTCCAACCACCCCTAGCCCAAATTTCAACTCAGTTACCACACGCACGTTAGCATCTGCATACGATATACAATACACAGAAGACATGATAATTGAGAGGTCTCCCTTTATGGTTCTTTCAATGGCTTACTCGCCACGGTGCTTAATGGCACGTAGCTGTCTCCTCTCACATGTGACCGAGACAGATTGTGCTGCTGCTTCCCATTATTGTCCTTATCAAGTCTTACGAGAGAAGTAGGCGGTTCCCGGAGTTCACTCGGCTCCATATTCATGCCAGCAGTTGGTTCGGCAAACACACCATTCGTCACAGGCCCTGGCTGTCTGAAGCCCGAGGCGGTTGGGTATAACCCGCTTGCAACCTCGCTCAGACCATCACTTGCTGTTGGAGAAATCTTCTGGATGGCTGCTGCTGTGCCCTCTGGAAACGGTAGGTTGCCCGGATTAGAACCAGCCTGGTTTGCTGGAAGATCTTCTTGACCTTCAGGAAGGGCCTGGCCCAAAGGGAAGAATCCTCCTCCAGGGACTAGAAACCCAACAATCTGCGACTGTGGTGGCTACAAAGGGAGAAGAAAAGCAATAGAACAATTGTCAGGATGTTTGACGACTAACTTCAACGTCACAGAGAGCCTCTTTGGACGAGAGAGAGAGAGAGAGAGAGAGGAAGGAGGAGGAGGAGGAGGAGGAGAAATGTACTGCGCCTCCTTATCCACAGTGCTTGAGTTGGAACGTCTGCATCTCCCTAAACCCCATGGTGAGATGGGAGAATACCAAATTCTGATCCAAGAAAAGCTGGATTCGGTGATGGGTGATGGGCACATGAACCTTTTTGTTTTGGCAAGCCTACCCACACATCAATCCTTATTAGTTATTATTGGGACAGATCCAACTAGCAGAAGCCCCTTTGCATTCCAGCGGTGGGTGTGGTCAGAGCCAAAAGAGGGCGAGGCCAGAGTGTGAGGGTGTGGCCAGAGTGGGTAGTCACACAAACCCACACCAGGAAGCTGGCTAGGGTGTGTTGTACCTACAGCATCATCAGGAGGGGATGGAGGGGAGGCCAGGGGAGAGGTGTCCAGTTTTAGCCCTCAGCCCAGAGTTTTCATATACCTTGACTAAAGGCTTCCTCACATTCAAAACTAAAACTAAAACTAAAATACTCAGGGATACTGAGTCCTGAAACCAAGACTAAATTCTGACATACCCTCCCCCTCCTTGACCCAGGATTTTGGAATGGGTGCTTCATTGTTCTCTTATGTAGTTGAGGCCACAGAAGGGGGCCACACTAACAGGGTGGGCTTGAAGCAGCTCGGAGGTGATTGCTGACCAACTATTTTGAGAAAAGAATATAAGAAATTAAGGAGGGAGCTACTTACCATTTCTTCAGAACTGAGCACTGCACCCTAGAGCCCCAAAAAGGAGAGGGGTGAGGTAAGTAAAAGCTAATTTGCAGAAATATTTTTATATATTTTTAAATGGTATCTTTAAGAAGGTACAAAACATACTAACACCAGCAGGCTTTGTGGTTGTTGTTTATTTCATTTAGGAGTAGTTTGCCATGAGGCATCCCAAAAGAAATTTACAATATGCTAATAACAGACACACACACACACACACACACACACACAAATGTCTATTCAAATTCAATGCAAACTGGGTAGTGTTGGTACTAATAGTAGCCTAGTAGTCTTATTAGGCAAATTACTAGATGACAGAGGCAATGTACAAAATGGACTTCCTTGTTCACAGCTCACTCTGTCAACAAACATAGCCACTATGCAACACCACCAATTCCTAGCTCTTTAGCACGCATCTATGCCATCTGGTATCTGCCTGTGTATGATTCTGTGCAGGTTCAGGCCAGATCCAGGACAGAGAAATAATCCCCGTGCATTCCACTTGTGCGTTTCTCTTGAGAGCAGAACGTGGGAAGGAAGCAGCCTCACATTGAGCCAGACTGTTGAGCTCAGTATTTTATATCTTTCCCAACCCTGCCAAGAGATGCTGGGGGAATGAACATGCAGTCCTCTGCTTGGGAGGAAAATGCTCTGTGACTAAGCTACATCTCCCCTTGCTAAGAGAATGAGCATCTCTAATAAGCTAGAGCCATATTCTCTCAGGCAATTAACAATAATGTCAGATTCTAGGAGAATAAGGGAGGTGTTCATGGTGAGTTCCGGCTCCTCTTTTTCTAGAAAAATAGCGTCGGACGTCCCTATCTTCCCCAGTGAAATGTTGGAGGGTAGGCAGGGAAAGCGAGGCCATGGCCATTAACCCCCCACCCTTGCTGCCATACCCCCTTGCCAGGCCATGGGGGAGCTAAATCATACAGGGAGCCTATATGTGGAGTACAGGTTCACCAGACCTTCCACCAGCACGTGGAGAGTGGATATGGCAGGGAACGTGAAGTCACCCCTTTCCCTCACATGACTGTTAACTAGGTGCAATGAAAGAACAGGGCAGTGATGAGGACCCTGTGGCGCTTCAGATGTTGTTGGACTACAACTCCCATCGGCACCAACAAGCATTGCCAATGGTCAGCAATGATGGGAACTGTAGCTGAGAAATATCTGACAGGTGTTCACCCCTCATTTTTCAGGCAAAAAGAAAAAAAGAAAGGGACAACTATATTTCAAGAGCCCCAGAGATTCAGAGTGGATGCCAGATGGACAGGGTATTATTATTATTATTATTATTATTATTATTATTAAAATAGTTTTGTCTAATTTCTTACCTGTGGCCCCATTTGCGCAACTATAATTGGAAGCATCTGCAAGAAAAGTTGTCGTAATTGGCACCTCCTTGACAAATTTAAAATACACACCATACTTTTAAAGCACATTTCCTACCTAAGGATCCTGGAAGCTGTAGATTACCCCTTACAAAGCTACAAGTAATCACAGAAGTTATTGGGACATTATTCTCATTTGCATTCCAGTTTCCAATCTCTAGCTGTGCTGTCTTATCTAGAAGGGTGAGTGTTGTTGTTTTTAGTGTTGCACCAGTATCTCTTCACTTGCGCCAACATAAATTCCCAAATCGCGAAAGGTGAATAGTGTAGACACTATTAGCCACCATCCTTTGCTCACTTTGGAGCAGACTTATATAGACTTGCGTATGTTTACAGTGCCATCCTACAAGTGCATGCTCAGAGTTCAGTGGGATTTACTGCCAGGTAATCAGAGCTATGGTTTTCCCAGTAGTGATATATGGAAGTGAGAGCTGGACCATAAAGAAGGCTGACTGCCGAAGAATTGATGCTTTTGAATTATGGTGCTGGAGGAGACTCTTGAGAGTCCCATGGACTGCAAGAAGATCAAACCTATCCATTCTTAAGGAAATCAGCCCTGAGTGCGTGCTCACTGGAAGGACAGATCGTGAAGCTGAGGCTCCAATACTTTGCCCACCTCATGAGAAAAGAAGACTCCCTGGAAAAGACCCTGATGTGGGAAAGATTGCGGGTACAAGGAGAAGGGGACGACAGAGGACAAGATGGTTGGGCAGTGTTCTCAAAGCTACTAACATGAGTTTGACCAACCTACGGGAGGCAGTGGAAGACAGGAGTGCCTGGCGTGCTCTGGTCCATGGGGTCACAAAGAGTTGGACACGACTAAAGGTCCAAACAACAAATGAGGTATGAGATTGCAGCCTCAAAGTGCTATAAAATACTTACCGATTGGGGTGGCAGCAGCTGTTGTGGCATAGTTGTTCCAACGCCCGCTACAGGCAGCGTCTGAGGAAGTGTCAATGCCCCCAACAGGATAGCAAGCTATGTGAAAAGAAATAAGGGTTTGAAACTATCAGGGACAAATACAAAAAGAGAAGAAATGCTCCATTTGAAATGAATTATGTAAAATCTGATTAAAATTTCTCAGAACCATAAATATTTTAATTCCAAACACAGCAGATGACAGGGACATGAGCTTTGTTGCCATAGCAGAGGCCTTCAGCCCAGGCCAGCTCATGATGGGTAAGCAGGGCAGCCACAATGTTGAGTCAGTTTGAAGAATGTCATTGTTTGCATCATTTGACAGGCAGCGTGCAGACCTTCCAAGTGTCCCTATTTTCCAGGGACAGCCCTGTAAAAAAGTGTGCTTTGACTTTGAAGACATGGGGTCCCGTTTTAGACAGGCAACCTATGTGAGGTTCCTGCTGAAAATTCCCTCTCCTCTCAGCTGTTATGGGGGGGGGGGAGCAGCTGGGTGGAGGGTCCTGCTCAAGTAGGAAACTGATAGAAACTACATTCTGGATTAGGGCTGTTTCCCCTAAAAATACATTCTCCAGCAGTTCAGTTCAAGAAAGAAAGAAAGAAAAATTCACAACATTTATCCGAAAATTGTTTTCAGAAAAATTTCATTCCAGCTTGAATCTGACCACGAGGTCAGTGGGTGGGCAGAGCCAGCACACTAGTTTCCTGGCAGATGAGTCACTGCCGCTTACTGGGACAGCAGCAGGGCGGTTGTGGGAGCACCGGATTGGCTCATCTGGCCCATTCACACTGCACCAAGGTCTCTGGCACCTTGCCCCTCCCGTCCCCCTCTTTGTAAGCAACAACACCTGCTGTCAAGAGATATTATTTTCGTGTTTGTGTATTTCTTAGAACCCCAAAGAGCAACAACTTTAACCATTCAAAAAAGAAAAGGAAGTCATTGACAGTGGCTTGAAAGAGAGATGTACCAGAAAAATTGGGACACATCATGCTTATGACGTAATATTTTGACTCTTTTAGATAAATAGAAGTTCTCTAACAGGAGCAGCAATAATGGTGTCTTCTTGCATCAGAACACCTTCAGATGTAACAAAACTTCCTATAGAGTAAAACCAGAATTATTTCTTCAATTTCTTTTTGTTAAAAAAAATAATCTTGCAGTGATGAAACCAAATATAGAACATGGCATGCTTAGGAAGAAAAATAACTTACAGAATTAAGGTCCATTGGGAGCATCTGGGTGAATGGTAGTACATTATAGCCAGGAAAGTTCTGTAACACAAAAATGACTGAGGTTTTTTTAAGTGATTTATGCAAAAACATTGAAAGTCATTGTATATAATACATTTGCTAGGCAGAATATTACTTTGTATTCTAATGTTCAAGGAGTATTCTGGATATCAGATGATGCAACAGAGCAGTGTTTGCTGCTCTGGCAACTTTTCTTGGCTGCGGAATAGGAGAAATCATTCAAATCAATAATAGCAGCTCTAGAATATTTAGGTTAGCCCTTAAAGATCAAACCATTTGAAATCTCATTTTTAAAACTTACTGTTGAGTGACTTCACAATGAATGTTTCACAGCAGTGAAGAACTGATGGCCTGTTTCACATACCACGTTAAGTGAAACCATGGCCTAGCATGACTGTACTAACATGGGGACTCCTGCTGCTGATATTCTCCTCTACAGTTGTTTTGCTGCTGAGCTGCACTGCACTGCAAATAAACCATAGCTTGGCTTATCATGTCATCTAAACATGGGCTTGTGGTTTAGCCCTCTACAGACTAACTATGAGCTTTAAGGTTTGTCCTGTGGTTTATGGCTTGTGGAGAGAGTCTGGGAGAGCTACATCATGAGCACAGGTTCAGAAGACATCTTAAGCCAAACCATGGCTTAGCTCAGCACAACCGGAGAATGGAATGAAGTGGCTGAGAGCTCAACACACATGTGCTTAGCCATGGTTGGCTCGTTGTGATGTGTCAACCAGGCCAATGTATCCTTCAGTTTTATTTTAAAACACTGGAAAAGGTAAAACAAGGTTCTAGAAGAAGGTAATAGGAGGGGGACCTCCAAATGTTGCATCCGCCCCAGTAAGCATAGCCTATGGTCAGGGATGGTGGGAGCTGGAGTTGAACAATATCTGGACTATATGCTGAAATAAAGTAATTCATGGACTATATGGAGAAATAAAATAAAACAATACTCAAATCTCTGTTACAAGTTAGAAAAGCACAATACATTTATGATCTGCTTTTAAGATGGCACATAACCCTTTAAGAAGCTTCCTTACTTGGATGTTTGGCCCTCCCAGCTCTGATGGGTTTTGTGGGAAATTGGAAGTAACTGGGAAATTTGCAAACGTCCATTCAAGTGGAGCAACCTGCTAAAGGGTGACAAAGAATCACATCGATCAACATGCATTTAATAAATATAACCTGGAAAGTTGGTTATGCTGGAACAGATGGACAGTGCAGTCCACTCAGAATTCAATAGGAGTTAACCCCATTGTGTATAGAATTTTAGCCAGAGTAAATACACCAGTGTGGTGTAGTGGTTAAGAGCAGTAGTCTCGTAATCTGGTGAACCGGGTTCGCGTCTCCACTACTCCACATGCAGCTGCTGGGTGACCTTGGGCCAGTCACACTTCTTTGAAGTCTCTCAGCCCCACTCACCTCGCAGAGTGTTTCTTGTGGGGGAGGAAGGGAAAGGAGAATGTTAGCTGCTTTGAGACTCCTTCAGGTAGTGATAAAGCGGGATATCAAATCCAAACTCTTCTAATATGGATAAGCATAGTTTGAATCAAGATATTGGGCGTGAGATATGCAAAATTTATCTCCCATATTCTTAGTTGAAATCTGAGCCACAGTCAGTTGTGGTGAAAAGACTTTGTATGTAATCCCAAACACAGTTATTCAGAAGTAGGTCCAGTGGAAATAGATGAGACTAAGGAAATGACTTCAAAACAAGGGTATTTAGTCTGAAACACACAAGAGCATTTGGGACTCTTGAGGTCCATTAGTCCCAGTTCTGATTCTGAATAGGATTGACCCACCAGTCCTAAACTTGCTGCTGCAGGAATGTGAACTAGTATTGCCACAGACCCAGAATCATCATTATTCTTGTCAGTCCATAGACTGACCCCTTCATGTGCAGTACAGAGGGACTTAGCTGGAACCACTTACTTGGGTTTAAGAAAATGTATTTCTAACCACCTCTCTTCCTCTCTGCACAGTCAATTTAGTAGCACAAATAACACCAGCAGTAAGAGAGAAATGTCTTCCAATTCAGCGCCCAGATCTCTTTGTCTTGAACCACACAGAGCAGATGTATATGCAGCCTTCCATAACAGTAACAGAAGCCTCATCTGCGAAGGTAGTCAGGCACCAGACTCCCTCTAGAATGTGAGCCATTATATCAGATCTGCCTGCTGCAAACTTTTCTCATTTTTGCCCTCAAACCATAAGGCCTGGGACTTCTAAGCTCCTTGCTTTCAGCCCACCTACAGCATCTTGTTTAATGGACCTAGCCAGACCAGTTCCACTGGGTCATTCCCTCATGAGCCAGAAGGCCTGCAATTTGGAGTCGAGCAGCTGGCATTGATTTCTCTGTCTGCACTTCTAAAATAGCGGTACCCACTACCATGGAAACGCATTACACAACACTGACTTGTGAGATGAATTCTTTCCAGCTTACCTCATTGGGCACCTGGTTTACTGATGGATTCTGATCTGGAACCAGCTTTGCTGGAGGCAATCCAGGCCCCAATCTTGGCCTTTGCTACCATCAAGGAGGGAACACAAATTAAGGATGAAGTATGCAATTTGAACGTTGTTTTTATTTTATTTTATAATAATAATAATAATAATAATAATAATAATAATTTTTTATTATTTATATCCCGCCCATCTGGCTGGGCCTTCCCAGCCACTCTGGGCGGCTTCCATAAAAACCAAAAATACAGTAAAATCACACGTTAAAAACGTTATTTTATTTTATTTTATTTTATTTTATTTTATTTTATTTTATTTTATTTTATTTTATTTTATTTTGGATCAGGTTTATGTTTGCTTATTGCTTCAGTTCTAAAAGAGAGATGGCCTCTGTTTGAAATAAAGAAAAGCTCTCCCAAAGTGCTGCTACTGCTCCAAGATTTCCTCTTTCTAATGATGAAATTAATTATATATTGCACTGAGGTTGTACTAGTTAGCCACTGTTACCTGTTGGAAGATCCAGTATGGATTGCCTTTGGTTGAGTCTATGTCTTCCTTCCTCTTTCCTTCCTATCCATTGCTGTTCTGGGCTCCTGTTTTGTTAACTTTGATATCGGTTAGTTTTGTGGTCTTTTACGATTTTAATATAAATTGCACCTGTTTTTATTGTGATATTTTTGTAACTTGCCCTGAACCATTTGGTGAAGAGCAAGCTATTACTACCTATCATCTATCTATCTATCTATCTATCTATCTATCTATCATCTATCTATCATCTATCTATCATATTTGGGTGGGAAGTGTATCAGAATGTTTGTAATTCAGTATCTGTGGATCTGTGAAGGAAAGCAATGCTGTCAGTTTGGTTGGGGTTAAAACTACACATCAGCTTCTAGGGACAGAAATAGCTTTACTGGGGATGCTGAAGATTGGGAGGAAGTCCCATAAAGTAGAGATAGAGCAAGAGGCTCAAAGATAAGGATACTGACAGAAATCTATTTGAGTGGTGGTGCCAAATGTCCCTTACAAGAATAGACTCCATGAGTTCTCCTGGATTATAACATGTGCAGACACTCTCCTATTTGTCTCAAAAAACCACCTGGTTTTGGAAGCATTCCTACCATTTACTCAGAAACCTTGAAATGTTCACAATAAATGCTAGCAAAACTCAGAATATAAACACCCTCCCCCATTACTCCCCTCCTTATTAGTTCTGAACCTCCCTTACTGAGCAGAACCTAGCCTTGGTTGCCATATGCAGCTGAGGATTGTGGGTCTTCTACTCAGTCTCCAGCTGCAAAGATTAGAGGTGTTGTCCAAGCCCAAATCTAAGTTAGGAGAAGCTTAAAGTGGGCTTTGCACAACTTGAAGTGGGACAGCCTTGTCTGACAAGGAATTGTTGGAATTCCAAGCTCCCTGTACTCCATTTCTCATTCCACTGCCATTTGAACTGGATGCTTCTACTGAGCCATCAAATTAGCCTTGTACACAGGAATACATAACTAAACTTATGACCTAATTCTGCAGCAGTTAAAGATTATCTTGAGAAGTCACATTCACAAGAACAATGCAGTTAAAACTTAATTTTTCTTTTCCAACTTGTTGCACCTTAATTACTTTGCTTTTAAGGTACCTGTGTTTGCTGTGGATTGTTCCCCATGGCTTTGTATCTTTGCATCAGTCGTAGTATCTGAGGATTGAATTACAGAACAGTTTCTTGCAAGTGATAAATCTGAATTATTTATCATTGGAGAAGTGATGTCGACTATTCATATACTATGATATATAGTAATTTGCTGACTTTCCCTTGTACTGTGGATGTTTTCCTATACACACATGTACTTAAGCTTGGGAGGCAGTTTATTTTGACTGAAAACTATTCAAAATGTCCACAGCGGTAAAACAAAATAGAGTGTTTCGATGAAGACTTTTAGGAGATGTTCGGATTGGTACAAAAGGAGGAAAAGAACAAAAATGGCACAATAGCACCCACACCTTCACCAGCCCTTATGGAACATTTGTCACCAGAGCTGATAGTACATCAGAGAAGCCAAGTATTTGCAGGAAACACAAAACTCCTGAACAGAGGTACTAGCTTGGCGGGGGGGGGGGAGGAGGACAACATCACAACTGCAAGGACACAAAGTTATGCATTCTTTTAACTTTAAATGAGAGTGTCTTGCATCGTTTCTAAATGAGGGAAAAGAGAATGAAAGGGACAGATAACCCAGGTCTGTTTTCCGCATACTCTGCAAATAGGAACCACAGTCTAATTCCCACAGAGATCATCTGTTCAGCTTCCTCTACTGAGCATTCGCCCTCAAATTCACCCCAAAGTGCACTCTGGCTTAGTACTGAACAGTGCCAAACCTTGAGAAACAGGCCCTCCTCCACCTTTTGCTTTGGCCAGAACCAATAGTTGGGGGGGGGGGGGAGGCTGAGGCTGAGGAGCTGCCAAGGGAACCCAGCAACTCACAATATGTATATAGGGGAAAGAATCTGTGCCGGTCTCCAGCATCACTGCCATCTTGATGGGCATTGGTCTAGCTAATTATCCAGCTTGTAAAAGCGATGAGGAAATATATAGTTTAAAAGACGCTTTCCTAACATTACAAAGCATGCACACAAGCACACTGCTTACCTCTCTGCTGTTGCTCGTAGCAAGGATTCTGCCCATTTGGTTCACCTAAGGAGGAAGCAAATGCATTCCAGATGAAGTACACCAAAATGGATTGGCGTTGCACAGCGGCGGAGCAAGCTGATCGGGCGCCTGGGGTGGTGCACATGCCCTGCGCCCAGGACAGGGCCAGCTGCTCGCTGGGTGGAGCGAGCCAGGGCAGGGTGCTCCGTGGGGCCTCCAGAGTCTGCCTGCCTCCTTCCTCTCAGCTGCCCTGCATCTGAAGGGGAGGCAGCGGGCAGACCGTTTGGGGCAGCACGGAGCCTGCAGGCGCACAAGCCACCACGTCACTCCCAGGAGAGACATGTGGCTTGGGCGTGCTGCAGGCCCCACGGTGAGTGCCACCCTGCATTTTGTCACACACACCCCTCAATGGCAACACCCGGGGCGGCCAGCCCCCACCGCACCCCCCTTCCTCAGCCACTGGAGTTGCATTTCATTCGCTTTTCCTATAACAATTACCTAGTTCATGTTCTAGGATCATTGCAACCTACTCAAAATGAAATAATGGTAATGCAGCAGTTCCTGAATGCTTATGATTGATAGGTCATGTGGCACCAAATGCTTGGGCAGTGCACCGTTTACCGCAATGCATCAGGGTAGCAACATCTCCCCAGCGTCATAGCATGAAGTTTCAGAAATCTACAGAAACAGAACACAGATCTTTCTGTGCAATGAGATGGGCAGAGATCAAGTATCAGCAGAGCTTTGTGAGTTGCAGCATTATATTTATGGCATAAATTATCACATAAAATTCACTACTCTGCGTTTACCAGGTGCATCTGCACTGAGCTGCTGATGAACTTTTTAGTGTTGTATTTACATGTGTAAATATTGTTACTCTAAGGGAATATACACGGAACTGCTTATTCTTTCTTGGGTATTGTTTCCAAACATTTAAAAATCTCCCCAAGGCCTCTGGTAAAGGTTTCACAATCTCTGCTACCCAGTCCTGCTTTAAACTGGAGACATTCAGGGATTGAACCTGGCACATAGCAGAATGATCTATCCTTGGAGGACTAGGGTTGCCATATTTCAAACCGTGAAAATGTGGACAGAAAGCTTGCTGAGTTTTTTTTTATCAAAACCGCAAACAAAAGTAACGTTTCTGAACTATTTTTTATGGGAAATCAGCAAAAACGACACACTGCCGACATCGGTTGCCAGATGTCTGTATTTTCCTGGACATTTCACCAATTTTTGCCCAGACACTGCTGCTGACTACGGTATTTCAAATATCTCTGGGAAAGTCCAGACATGCAACTCCAGGTAAGACTCACACAGGACACAGATGCCTCAAAAAGCAAGGTCGAGAGCACTTCTGTGTGCGGGTAGCTCTTTCTCATACATAAAAGTAAGCTTTTAGAATTTCCTTTGAAACTGATGCATGTCCCTAATGTTAATTCAGGATTTACATATTATTATTATTATTTTTCAAAAGCCAAATGTGTGTCAGCTATCAGAAATTTGGGAAACATGGAAATGGCACAATCAATGCACATAGTGCTTTGCAAAATAACATGAGCAATGAAAGACAAGCAGCTGCCTTTAGACAAAGTAAACCTTCCACCTCAGGCGGCTGATTTGGGACACCATGAAAGGGCAGCAAACTGTTAGTTATTTAAACTGTTGTTGTTGTTATGCCTAGTCTTGAATTAAGCAAGCCGGCAATCTCTCCTCTGCATATAAACCTTTCTAAACCTTCTCATTCTCTGAAAATGTACACATATACCCCTTACTGTCTGCTTGGCTCACTTGAGAAATGAAAATGAGTATTTCTCAGTGAGCTAGAGCTCTGAAAACGGGCACACGTAAAGTTCAGTGTACCCCAATTACTACAACCCCCCCCAAAAAAAATCAGGACGTTTCTATGTCTCGCCTTCAAATTGGGGTGTGTGTGTTATAAATTGTAACCCATGTGGTTAAGGTATTTTGCCACACAGAAAGCACACACGTAGCGTGGGACTAGTTAGCAGAAAAAGGCTGAAAAGAAAGACATTCACAGGCCTGGCCCCAGAAACATTATACCTGCTGAAAATACTTTCAGAAAGCTAGCATGTAGCACAGGCAAAGCCCGTTGCAGTCCCCTGATTACTAGCACAGTGTGAAATTGAGACATTTGTAAGTCTCTCCCTAGGAAATGGAGGGGGGGAGAGATAAGGATACACACCCACACCCAAAAAATATTACTTTCAACCAGCTGAAATTTGGTATGTGCAAATGCCGATTACAAAAAAAAAAGTCTGAAAATGAACATTTTCACACCTAAGCGTCAACATTTGGAGCATGAAGTTGCCTCCTGTTTGGGAAAGCATTGCAGCACAGAGGAAGCCAAGTTGCATGTGGGATGGTGAGTTTCACTGCCCCTGCGGGCTTGAATTTACGGAGAAGCATGTTGGACCATTATCGGCTAGAAGCCCAGAGCTATGCTGTACATTAAGTGTACCTTGCTGTAGCTTGCTAGGTATGTATGCATCTTACCAAAAGAGCCAAGCTTGAGTAGATTACAAGCTACTTACTGGTAAAGAGATTGCCAGCCCCAGAAGAGAAAGGAGTAGAATTACAATCTTCATATTTCAAATTGGTACCTGCATGAAAGAATCAGAAATGAGTTTTTCCCTTCACCGTCTTTCATTATTCACATTGCAAATTTCAACCTTGGCATTACAAGGAATTCTTACCACGTGGTTGTATGGCAAATTCAGAAGAAATAATGGCTTAGTCCTCCTGCTGCTTTGTTGAAGCTCTTTCCCCGGCTACTGAAGACTTTTTGGGATGTACCCGTCTCTTGCATGGAATTTAAAGTCTCTTCCAAGTGGGCAGTGATCAAAGCCGAACCCACACACAGTCATTTGTGTTTCACGCAATGCCCAACATCTTATTAGCAGCAAGTATCATTATGTCACAGAAAGTCTGTGGTTATTGAGGGAAGTCTTTTCTCACTGAGATGGAACACACATGGAATGAGCTAAACCAAACCAGACCCACTTCTCTGAGGGGTGGAACAGCTGCCTCTGAGAGAAGGCAATTAACCACCATCACCCCACTTTCAGATCACATGTCATTATTCCTCAGGAGCACCCATGTTGTTGTTTGTTGTTGTTTAGTCTTTTAGTTGTGTCTGACTCTTCGTGACCCCATGGACCAGAGCACGCCAGGCACTCCTGTCTTCCACTGCCTCCCGCAGTTTGGTCAAACTCATGCTGGTAGCTTCGAGAACACTGTCCAACCATCTCGTCCTCTGTCGTCCCCTTCTCCTTGTGCCCTCCATCTTTCCCAACATCAGGGTCTTTTCCAGGGAGTCTTCTCTTCTCATGAGGTGGCCAAAGTATTGGAGTCTCAGCTTCAGGATCTGTCCTTCCAGTGAGAACTCAGGGCTGATTTCCTTAAGAATCCACGGGACTCTCAAGAGTCTCCTCCAGCACCATAATTCAATTCACCATAATTCAATTCTCCAGCACCATAATTCATAATTCAGGAGCACCCATATCCTGGGCCAACTCGCTGGTTCTTCAGATCGATGCCCAACTTACAGAGGGGACATGTACAATCAGAAGGTGCTTCTGCACAAACATTGCTAGGCTGTGCACGCAACAAATATTCAGAACACATTTAAAGCACATCTTGGGCATTGTAGTTAAGGGTGCTGCAAATTGTAGCTTTGCGAATCCTGAGAACTGTAGCTTACCTCTCACAGAGCTAAAGTCCCCAGCACCCTCAATGAACTACAGTTCTCTGGATTCTTGGAGGGGGCGGGAATGTGCTTTACATGTATGGTGTGTCTGCAGCCCTAGCTGGGTAACAGATTACATGTGTTCTACAAATGTGGTCCCTCTTCTGATTCATTCTCTGGGTCTGCATCCATATAGCCCCATCAGAGCCTCTATTGTGGCACCTGCAAGCATCACTACATCCCTCCCCACCACGTGCCCATTAGGCTCACTCCTGCCCTTTGTTCTCTTCCTGACATTTGTGGGGAGAGGTCAGGTTTTCCCCCTCCCCCAGTGTATGTATGTGTTTTCCCTGGGGAGATCACAAAGGCAGTTGTGCTATTGGTCCTGGTGGTGGTGGTTGGGAGATGAACAGGAGAAATGAGGTATAAGCTGTGTCTTTGCTTCCTATGTGGTTCAGGAAGGAAGTAGAGAGGCAACAGAAGATGCATCGCTGCAGTTACTAAGAAAAGGCTGTGAGTGGGAGGACCAAAGGAATAGGAAACCCAAGAGATGGGCAGTAGATGGAGTGGGCTCGACAAAGACCTCCTTGGAGGCTTTATTTGGGGTGGGCTTTGCCCTTTTCCCTGGATTCTATGACACTACACTAACAACAACAACAACAACAACAACAACAACAACAACAACAACTTATTATTTATACCCCGCCCATCTGGCTGAGTTTCCCTAGCCACTCTGGGCGGCTCTCTAGACAACTTATCCAGAAGTTTCATGCATATTTTAAATAGTTTGGGGACAAGATGGAAGCCAGGCGTGGGGAACTGGATTTGCCTGGTGGGCTGGATCCTAATTTTCCCCCCTCCCCATGAGTCCCTTTGAAATGTTGGTGTGGCCATCAGAGATCCAGCATGAGGATGCAAGCCCCCCTGTCCAATTCCAATTTCAGTCTCAACACCAGGCTGAGAGCCAGAATAGAAATAGATCCAAAAAATTAGTGTCTTCCAGGAGCACCTGAAGTTGGGGTTTCAAGCATCTGATACAGATGGAATGTATAGGCCAGTAGTCATTAAAAATGGTGGGGTCAAAAAAGAGTTCCTTCTGTAATAGTCTTGCCATGCTTTTCTTCCAAACTTTTGACACCTTGCTTTCCTATAAAGATATGTTTATTGTCTTGCCCACCCAGCAGGACATGCTACCTCTGGTTACTTTAATCAGCTAGGCAAATGCCCTTACAACTCCGGACATTCTGAGCATATCCTTAGGCTGAACAAACTGAACAGTAACCATAGCAACAGATGAAGAAGGTGCATCCAGATACTCGACCATATATAGTGTCCGGTTCAGACGAAATGCAAAGTGTTTTGCAAATTGGACACAGCCTAACCCCTACATATGTTTGGGTGGAAGTTGATGTCACTAAACTTAGTGGGAAGTGCCCAGAATAATAAATATATTTAGGACTGGGCCTAAAACTCCTATTTTTGGGTCATTCTCTCTCTTTTGAAGTTTATTGTTTTACACGAGCAATACATTTCTAAAAATACATACGTTAACTCACCCACTTTTTCTGATCACCTCTTGATTTCATGCTTTCCTCCTTCCCCACCTCTCTCTTAATCACGAAATAAAAAAGGAAACAAAAAGAATATTTTTAACAAGTTACTTCTTGCACCAAACCTACACCTAATTCTGGAATTGGGTAACCTGACCATCATACCATAATTAATGGTTTAGACAAGGCAAAAATGTCGTTAAGATTATCTGTAGTAGAGATGAACACAGCATCAGCAAAACAGAAATGATGGTTAATTAGATTGTGATAATATAGATGAAAATGACAGATCAACTGGTGATATGTAATTTTACTTCTCCAACTTTTCTCTAGAGTGTGAAGAAACTAATGTTTCCCATTTAGGTTAAGAATTACATGTAATAAATGGGCTATTTTCAAAGTGTGCAGTAAGCAAAAATGTGATTCATAATAGACTTAGCATAAGCAGACATAATGAGCAAGAACCAATGCACACATTTGATTTAAAATGTGCTCCTAATCCCATACTGATCTCCTAAAATAGCTTTGGATTTGTGCTGCCAATTAAGGGCTTCCTGGTTGTCTGGTGACTAGTAATGTAACACCAAACTCACCTTGACTCACAACACTGAAATTGCCAAATATCAAAATCAGTTGGGCTGTTTGATATGCAATCAGTTGCATATCAAAATCAGTTGGGCTGGCAGTGCAACATATTGAAAGGACACAATACACACTTGCTCTTTATTTTTGGGTGTCTAAGGAGAATGAACTCCCCTGCGGAACACTCCTAAAGAGAAAAAAGCCTCCTCTTTTCTCAAGATAAAGCAGAGGTAGGTTCCAAAATGGGGAGAGCCTGCAGAACCCCCATTCTCTTATTCACATTTGCTGCTCCACATAAAGGAACCATTGATTCAACTCATCCTTTGCACGTCTGTGTGCTAAAAAATTTATCTCTCTGTCCCTCTTCTATAGGGTTTGTTTCTTGTGGGGCTTGGCAACCTGGGAAGGAAGCCCATCTAGGAGGAGGAAAACTCTCGTCCTTAACCTCTGCTGCCTTGTGGGACATCTTTAGGAGAAGAACAGGCTAAGAAGTAAACCCTACCCCAATCCAGAATGGAGTCCCTGAGATGGTTGGTTGGTGCCTTGAATGTCTCCTTCTGGCAACTTCTGCAACTGAGCCGGTACCAAATGTATTGGTCTGCTTTCCTTTGGACCACATCAGTGAGGTCAAGGGGGAGGTCTTGTCGCCTGGGCAGCCCAGGACCATACACACTACCCAGACTTGCACCCCAGAGAGGTCACTTTGGTGCTGCAGTTTGACTTCACCCCTGGAGGCACACTCCATTGTCTCTTCAGACAGATGAGTGCCAACAATAACAACATTCCTGCTCCAACCCTAACTGCCTAGCTAGGCTGCTTCTATACCTCCATCTCCTAAGTCAGGTGTAGAGAACATTTGACCCTCCAGATATTGCTGAACTACAATGATCATCAGGCCCTGCCAGCGTGGCCAATGGCCAGGGATTATCACAACTGCACTTCATCAACATCTGGAGGGCCAAAGGTTCCCCCATACCTGTCCCAAGTGTTTACCTAGGGTTTTAAGGCCTGATTTTAAGGCTAATGTGGTGCCCTTCCAATGTTTTGGATTACAATTCTCATCATGTTCTACCACCAGTCAAGCTGGCTGGAATGGTGGGAGTCGGAGGCCAAAACCTCTGGAGGATACCACATCAATAATCCTGATTTATCCCTGTCCTCTGCACAAGGTGACACCACTATGCCACAGTAAGGATGTGCTGGTCCCGGGGGGTTACCGTGCGGCGTGGTCCAAGTCCAGTCCGAGGTTGAGGGTGTTGTATGGAGGCTGTCCGTCAAGGCTGAAACGGGGTCCAAGGCAAGGAGTCAGGTGTGGTCAGGAACTCTGGCAGAAGAGCAGGACAGGGTGCCGGCAGGAACAGGTTACCAACAATGTTGCTCCCGCAACCTGGGACTGGGGTTGACTGGCTTTTATATGCCCCGAGGCATAGGGCAGTCCCGGTCCACAGGTGACTCGCCTCTCCTGGCCTGGAGGCGACCACTCCTCCTGCGATAACTTAGTTCCCTCCGTCTCTCTGCCCTGAGCCTCTGCAGCTCAGGAGAGGCTGGAGGGTTACTAGACCCAGAGGCAACCTCACATTCCCCTGACGGGGCTGATAGTGGAGCCCCTGCAGGCAATGGGTCCTCGATCACCTCTGGAGCCAGAGCAGATTCAGCTGGTGTCTGCTCCTGATGATCCGGCACAGGTGAGGGCCCTTCAGGTTCAAGCCCCAGCCCCGGCTCAGCTGGTCCTGGAGGCAGGGACTCCTGTGCAGGCTGGGATTCCTTAGGTTCAGCCTCTGAGTCCGAATCCCAGGCCATCACAAAGGATTTCAGAACAGTTCTATGATAAAGGGCCACTGGCAGAGAAAGGGGGTGCGGTGGGGGTGGTCCGCCCTGGGTGTCATCCCAGGGAGGATAAAATCGCCACGTGCACCCCCGGGAAGCTCGCCCCCGCTGCTAGCCCTGCACACGCTGCTCTGGGTACCGGAGCACCTAGCTCCTCCTCTGTAAAGGGCCTCCTTGCACCTGGTGTCAGGGCTAGTGCAGGTCAGTAAAGGAACTCAGAGATGAGCAGTAAAGTTGATCCTTTATTCAGGGAAACAGAATACAAACAGAGAAACCTATGGGCAAGACTGGCCCCAGCAAAGAAGTTCCCAGGGCTGACGATCTGTGCCTACCACTTCCCCTGAAGTCTTCTCCACCGTGCAGCTGTTTTCCTGGCAGTCTTAAACTCCTTTGGGGAGCCCCACCCCCTGCGCTCTCTGCTCTGCTACATGCAAAACTCTCCCTGCTCTTGGAGACAAGGAGGGGAGCTGAATACAGTAGGATCTGTAGGCTCCAGGGAATCTGTTCCAGCCTCAGCCCCCTCAGCTCCAACCTCCTCCTCAGCTGTCTGTCCTATATCTGCAGTGCTCTCTGCTTCTGCTTCTTCCTCTCTCTCACTCAAGCCTGTTGTTTGTTCAGCACCCAACCATTTTGCCTACCCCACTTATCCACTGACCTGTCTTCAGGGTCCCACCACTTGACTCTGAGCAGGGCTTTTTGTTCAGCTGGACTGAGCTGGAGCAGTGTTCTGACACCTCTCAGCTGGTCCCTGGAAGTGCGGAGAGAGACCTGACCAGCCTCAGCAAAGCCTGGCTGTGCCTCCAGTTCATGAGGAGACCCTTCCTGGAGCCTGAAGAGAACATCCTCTATGCACTCTGGAGAGGGTCTCCTCGTGAGCCGGAGGCACAGTGGAGCTTTCCTGAGGCTCTTCAGCCTCCCAGCCCAGCTAACTGCTGATGCAAAGGGGAGCCACACCTCAGCTAAGCAAACCCTCGTGCTGCTCCGGCTCATGTTAACCGGAGATGTAGGGGGCATATTAAGGTGTTCAGCTGAGGTGCGGAAGCATGTATCTTTTAGATATAAATCTCTGTTGAATTTTGAAATTTGGCTCAAACCCTAGACCTATTTGGGAGGTATCATTATAATTTAGCCCAGTCAGATGGGCATGGTACAAATAAAATTACTATTTCATCAACACTTAATATGTTAAAATATCTCTAAGCTGTGTGCCAAAACCAAAACCAAAAACCAAAAACACCTGGAGCAATAGCAGACAACTTAAATTATTACAGAAATGCAGTTACATATACAGTGGTACCTTGGTTCTCAAACTCAATCCACTCTGGAAGTCCATTCAGCTTCCAAAACATTCGCAAACCATTGGCTGATTGGCCCCAGAAACAACGCCGACAGCCCAAACCGATGTTTGACTTCAAAAAAAAAATTTGCAAACCGGAACACTTAGTTCCGAGTTTGCGGTGTTCGGGAACCGATTTGTTTGGGAGCCAAGCTGTTTGGGTACCAAGGTTGTTGTTTGGTCTTTTAGTCGTGTCCGACTCTTCGTGACCCCATGGACCAGAGCACACCAGGCACTCCTGTCTTCCACTGCCTCCCGCAGTCTGGTCAAACTCATGCTGGTAGCTTCGAGAACACTGTGCCACCATCTCATCCTGTGGTCCCCTTCTCCTTGTGCCCTCAATCTTTCCCAACCTCAGGGTCTTTTCCAGGGAGTCTTCTCTTCTCATGAGGTGGCCAAAGTATTGGAGCCTCAGCTTCAGGATCTGTCCTTCCAGTGAGTACCTCTGGGCTTATTCCCTTAAGAATGGATAGGTTTGGTCTTCTTGAAGTCCATGGGACTCTCAAGAGTCTCCTCCAGCACCATAATTCTAAAGCATCAATTCTTCGGCAAGCAGCCTTCTTTATGGTCCAGCTCTCACTTCCATACATCACTACTGGGAAAACCATAGCTTTGACTATATGGGCCTTTGTTGGCAAGGTAACGTCTCTGCTTTTTAAGATGCTGTCTAGGTTTGTCATTGCTTTTCTCCCAAGAAACAGGCGTCTTTTAATTTTGTGAACTAAGGGTAGACCCAAGATGGATAGCCCTTCATCTGGCTGCCCACAGCTCTGTCCCCTTCAGCTGCAGTCTCCACACCCTGTTCCAGGTGCAGCAGGTTTGTTGAGTTTCTCAGGGCGTCCAAAGGATGGGGAAAGGCTCCCTCTCCAGTAACAGCTCTTTCTTCCTCCTCTGTCCTCTCCTCCTCCTCCTCCAGCTGCTTTGCTAAAAAGAGTTCACAACTGCAGGTGACTGTACTGAAGCTCCAGCAGAGCTAAGCCAACTGAATCCAGGGTGCCTCAAACACTAGGACTGTATTGTGCGGCACTTGCTGTTGGATGATTCCAACCAGGGCTGGATTTAGGTTTGACGAGGCCCTAAGCTACTGAAGGTAATGGGGCCCTTTATATGTCCAGCTGTCCTTTGTCAACAACAAATTGCCGCTGTTTTTTGTGTTGAATATATGCTATATGGTAATTTATGAACCTAAAGCCATTTGCACATAACAAAATATGCATTTTATCAAAGTAATTGTTGAACTGGAATACAGTTAAGAAGAAGTATATTAATAGTGAAATAATTAAGCCCTAACTTAAAATGATTTTTTTATTCATAACAAACTTAATAATGCAAACACATTGGCATTTGGCAATAACAAAGGTTCCTTTAGACACACAATTTACAAAGACTCATAATCTAGTCTTTAGAAACTTGCTATAACATGAAATAAGAATAGCAAACCAGTGATATTTTAGGGAGGAGGCTAGCAGGTTGGGCCCATTACTTACATCATAGGAGCCTACACAACACAAAACACTGTTGCTGCATGTAGGTTTTATTTTATTCTTTTATCTTATATTTTAGAAATGTACAGCCAGGTGTGTTTTTTCCTTTAAATTTTTGGGGGCCCCCAAGAGAGTGGGGCCTTAAGCTATAGCTTGTTTAGCTTATACGTAAATCCAGCACTGATTCCGACTCTGCACTGTCAGTTAAAATAGACTTCCTTTTCTCTGATTCTTGGTGAATGCAAGAGACAAGTGCAAGATAAGAACATCACACCTACTTCTAGCACCAAAAACAGCTCAAGGTATTATATTTGCCTTTCTTATATTCATTTAGAAGATTACTACTGATGTTTCCAACCGTTTCCTTACAATTCCTGATCTTAGAAATTGTGCTGAACTCAAAACAAATGTCGTTTATTTCTCTCTTATGAAGTTGTTTTTAAAATATAAAATAAAAAAATATGCTATCCTGTAGTAGCTTGTGTTTTTCCTCCCTCTGGTGTCCATTTTAGGAAATACAGCAAACATGCCATTTACAAAAATCAGGCTGGCTATTGATTTGTTAGCTAGACAATTGTTTGCTTGGTTCAGCTTCACTTATTAATGCAACATACCATCCAACCTATTTCATCTGTCACAGTTGATCTCACCGTTCTGTTGGTATACAACATGTTATGATTTTAATATGTGGTACAGAGATGTGAAGATTGAAGAAAACTGTTGGGTTTTTTAAGCCAGCACTTTACAAATCAGACACTGTGGTCAAAGAGTTTTGAACTTAAGCACTATTTAAGCACCATGTCAGCCAAGCACTATATATATATATATATATATATATATATATATATATATATCAATGGCATGATATTTAACATGGATTTCCAATTTAATGTAAAAGTATGTATGTATATTAAATGGTTACAAAAGTCATAACTAGCTTTCAGCCAATAAAAGATAATAAAGAAAATTTACCAAAATACAAAAAGAAAACAAATTTGAAAGAAACTAAGGGACTATTGAGTCTTTGAGGGGAACAGGAAGAAAACAGAAATACAAGAAAACACAGCTAAGGTCAATATTTATCCTTCCTAATTTTCCCTTCAACACCTTGACCCTAATCTGCATGACACACACTCGGCTGCATTTGCCTTTTTGAAATGCAGGAAATCTAACCATGGACTCCCTCAGCAATTCAATATTGACTAGCTGAGACCAGGGGGTCACGATCCCCTCTTCCCATGTTCCTGTCTCCTCTACCACTAGTTCCTCTTTCTGAACCCGGTGTTGTATTAGTTCTGTTTATATCCGGAACTCTTCCAGGTGTCACAGGTTTTGCATTACCAGAGGTCACCGAGGGCTTCTTGAAAGGCACAAAAACCACCACCACACGAGGTGGCAGCCTGGGAATTCCCGAGAACCACCAGTTTTGAAGTCCAAGCGTTGGCCTATGCTTGGTCCAATGTCCATTTCTAGGCTGTGAAAACAAAGCATGTTCTCATGTACGCTGGTAATTTCATTGCACAATGAAGACAAGTGGAAACATCTATTTTGATCTGCTAGGGTCTTGCAGAGAGATCAGAGAAGAAGGCCACACCTACAACACACTTTTTAAGTGCTCATATCACTTCAACAGTTATGACTTCCCACAAAGAATCCCAGGAACTATAGTTTGTTATGGGTGCTGGGAAGCTTAACTCTGTAAGGGAGTCTCCGGACAGCTCTCTGCACTCTTTAGAAACTCCAGTTCCTGAGATTCTCTGCGGGAAGCCGTGGTTTGTTGAAATGGTATTAAGAGTGTTTTGAATGGATGGTTTAGATGTGACTGGAGACCAGATTCTGAACATTCCCTTTCAGAATCATAAGGGCTGTTCAGCCCCACTGAGCCACCACCAAATGAGACATTCCTCAGTTCTGAATGGACATATCCCCCTACCATCCAGATTTGACCAGCACACCCCAGAATTACAGAAACCATCCTGGCTTCTGAATGGACCCTAGAATGTATTGGTTTTTTTGCTCCACACTCTCTCGTAAGACAGCAGGACCAAAAGACATGTGTTTTTGCATGGGGCTGGTGTGTGGACATGCACCCCACAGCACTGGGAGGAGTGGGGATCTGAGCCGAGGGTAGGAGCAGATCGGCTCCTGAAGAATGGAGTCTCCTTGCACTGCTGGTCTCTGTCTCCTGCTTTCCATCGCACTGTTGAACCTATGCCCCCACCAGAGGTGAGTCCTGGCTGATGCTTTGGCCCAGGGGTAAGGGGAGGGGCCCCTCCCCTGCTGCTTTTGCCCCTGTTTGGCAGTGGGGAGGGGTGATGCAATTGCCTCTGTAAACTGGATCTGGGGGATCCCACGTCCCGTTTTTCATCATCTCTGATTTGGGAGGGTATGCTGTGAACTGGCTGATGACACATAAAAGACAGTGTGCTTTAGTTTCACATGTACCACTCTCTTGAATGGTGCAGCTGCCCTGCATCAATAGGAGGACTGGCCCATCCATTAACCTCAGTGAGGCAGCAGACTGGAGGGGCAGCAGATCCAAGCTCCCATGGAGGAGGATGCTTGCCACCTTCTGCACTTGCCACCCGCTGGCATCACCTGTGAAGAGCAGAACCTGCTTCTCTCTGGCCTCCCTTTTTCTCCTCCGCTGTCTTCAGTGTGCTGGGGCTTCCTTGGGCCACCTCCAGTTGCTTCAGGCAGCAGAGGAGGAGGGCAGTGAGGTGGTGAAAAAGAAGGCAACAGGGAGGGAGGATATGCCGTTTTCTCTTTTGCCTCAGGCGGCAAAATGTCTTGGGCCAGCCCTGTTCAGCAGTTTTAAAAATTCCTTCTGCTCTATCAAACGCCTTTTGTGCTTACATTAATAGGCACTAGGGGAACCATTTTTATTTATTTTTTCCTAAATATGCCTTGGCAAGGTTCACAGACAACCAGCACAACACAGCAGAGCGCAAAGTTTAGGCTGTGACTTCAGTCGATTGGACAGACAGATCAAGCTGTTAGATGGCGACTGTCACGAAGTAATTATACTCACTCTGCGCACCGAGCGAGAGGAACCCATGGCGACAAATAAAAAGAGCAACAACAGGATGGCGGGTCTCATCTGGTACAGATGATTTCTGTTGGGAGAGAAACCAGCTGAGTGACATGAAGCAAGTGCCAGTTGCACTCCAGGATAGAAAAAATTGCCTCAGCCACATACCAGGATAATATACAAATTAGCTGGAACCTTACTCTCATAGCCAGGCTCAAAGTTCAGTGGGTGGGGGACACCGACAAAGTAGGGGGGGCAGTTTTCCTTATGTACACATTGATTGCTTTACTTGTCTTCATTAAGGATATTATTCATGAGGATAATAATGTTCATTATTATTATTAACATTATTAACATTATTAATTAATATATTATATAATATATCATATAATTAATACCATATTTTTTGCTCTATAAGACTCACTGTTTCCCTCCGAAAAAGTAAGGGGAAATGTGTGTGCGCCTTATGGAGCGAATGCAGGCTGCGCAGCTATCCCAGAAGCCAGAACAGCAAGAGGGATTGCTGCTTTCACTGCGTAGTGATTCCTCTTGCTGTTCTGGCTTCTGAGATTCAGAATATTTTTTTTCTTGTTTTCCTCCTCCAAAAACTAGGTGCGTCTTGTGATCTGGTGAGTCTTATAGAGTGAAAAATACGGTATATTAATATAGTAACAATAATAATATTGTTACCTGTGCAGGCCATCTGGCAGTGGTAGGCCAGATTACAGGGGGGCTCAACACCCTCCCATTGCCTCTCCATCTATTTTTTACCTCTTTGTTTTCATCCTTCTTCCCTCCCATCCTTTTCTTTTTGCTTCCTCAGCTTCCCTTAGCTCCATTCACTTCCTTGTTCCCTCAGTTCCCCACCAACTCATTTCTTCTTTTTAGCTTTTTGCTACTCTTCCCCCCTTCTCCCTGCTTGCCTTCCCTGTTTTCTTTTCTTCCACCCTTCTCCTCCATCTCTCACTTCTTCCACTTCTTTCCAGACACCATCCCTTCTGAGTTCACACTTCCTTGCCTCCTCCAACCAACACAGTGCTTGCACTTCCTCTCCCACTTTCTCAATAATTTTAAATCTCTCCTTCAAAGGGACAACCACCTTATGACTGTCTAGTGTTATTACTGATCTTTGTAAACAGCTCTAGAAACTTTTGCATTCATGTTGGGCTGAATATTCAGCCCATGTGAATTTCATTAGTTTCAGGTTGGGGTAAAAAATGTCCCTCGAATATTGTGTTGAACTTTAGGGATTGTGAGTGAACGCTAATATTGTTTTACTTACTTTATGTGAGATGGCAGAAGGATTTTTTCTTTCTTTTAACAAGCTGAAGAATACTTAACTGCAGGATCATGTGGTGACTTGCTGAATTGGAGTATGGCTATATCGGAAGTGTTAAAAAATTGGTGACTTTGCAAAAAAAACCCTTGAAATATGACAACCCTATGTAGTGTTGACGTGGTGGGATGCGGGTGGCGCTGTGGGTTAAACCACAGAGCCTAGGACCTGCCGATCGAAAGGTCAGCGGTTCAAATTCCCGCGGCGGGGTGAGCTCCCGTCGTTCGGTCCCAGCTCCTGCCTACCTAGCAGTTCAAAAGCACCCCTAAGTGCAAGTAGATAAATAGGGACCGCATTCTAGCGGGAGGGTAAACGGCGTTTCCGTGTGCTGCACTGGTGCTAGCTTGCCAGATGCAGCTTAGTCACGCTGGTCACGTGACCCGAAAGTGTCTTCGGACAGCGCTGGCTCCCAGCCTCTTGAGCGAGATGAGCGCGCAAACCTAGAGTCAGTCACGACTGGCCCTGATGGGCAGGGGTACCTTTACCTATGTAGTGTTATTGCCTGGAGTATTCTTGGGAGGAAAAGGTGACTAAAAGGTGGGGGGCAGGGTAAAGGATGTTTAAGTCCAGTCAAAGGCAACTATGGGGTTGTGGCTGTCATCTCTCTTTCAGGCCGAGGGAGCTGGCATTTGTCCACAGACAGCTCTCTGGGTCATGTGGCCAGCATGACTAAACCGCTTCTGGCACAAAGGAACACTGTGACAGAAACCAGAGCGCATGGAAACTCCATTTAACTTCCTGTCACAGTGGTACCTATTTATCTACTTGCACTGGCGTGCTTTTGAACTGCTAGGCTGACAGGAGCTGGGACAGAGCAACGAGAGCTCACCACCGCAGCAGGGATTCAAACCACCGACCTTCTGATTGGCAAGCCCAAGAGGCTCAATGGTTTAGACCACAGTGCCACCCACATTGGCACTGTGGCTATCCCCATTGTTGCTGGTCTGATAAGAACATAGGAGCCCTTAGCTTCTGTGCATCTGGTCTCCATAGTCCTTGCCAAACCACTCATTTCCTTTCTTGAAAGGGTTGACTGTTGAAGCAGAATAGAGAAATAGGCCATAGGAAAAGAAATTCAGTGTAGCATAGTGGTTCGAATATTGGCTTTGAAGTGCGGAATCCAGATTACAAATCCTTACTCAGTCACAAATCTGATTAGGTGACCTTGGGCTAGCCATTATCATTTGGTCCAACCTACCTCACAGGGTTGTTTTGGAAAAATATGGGGAGGACAGGGCTTTTTTTGCCTTCAACCGGAACTCACTGGAACTCAGTTCCAGCACCTCTCAGGTGCGTACCATTGACATTATAAGAGAACAATGGGGGAGTTCATGGTGAGTTCCAGCACCTCTTTTTCTAGAAAAATAGCACTGGGTGAGGGACATGGAAAATCTTGTATGCCCTGTTGAGCTCCTTGAAGAAAGAGTGGGATGTTTTTAACAATAATAATATGCATAATGGGAAAATATCAAAAATTCAATATGTTACTTGAAAAAAGAAAAATTCTGTATTACTATATAAGATAGGCAGAAAGATAGTTCATGAAGAGGGATCAATTCCAGATGCTTCAGTCAATGAATTTCAGACAATGAATTTCACAGGTTCATGTGTTATGAAATCATATATTTGCTCAAAGACATGACCCCAGGAATCACTGAGTTATGGCTAATTTAAGCCCATGGACCCTTCTTTATCTCTGTAGTCGTTTTCGGCTATTCTTCACTCAAAATAAATCTGTTTATTCATCAAGGGCCTGATTAAGCCCAGTTTCCACTTAGAAAACAATCAGTGAAAGCAGATTTAGATCTTAAGCATCACTCTATATGACAAGGAAAAATATAAAGTAACTTTGATTTGAAAAACAAATAATTTACCTACCTGTTGACTGTTCCTTCCTAATGCAACACTCCTAGAAAAACTGGTTGTGGCACCTTGGACTGGGTGTCCCACGGCAATCCACGTTATTTATACCTGACCCCCTTTATCACCCAGCCTATTGGCTTCTCCAAAGTTGCATTCATCACTGCAAAGGCGGTTTTGCTGTTATCAGTGCACATCTTTCTTTTTTAAAAAATAAGCCCAAAACCTCATGTTTGATTCAGGCAAACGTGTTAATGAATAATAATGTTTGTAGGGTTGATCTAAGAACTTAAGTCTGAAGGACCTGGAAACAAAAAGGATTTGTTGCCTCATCAAGATGAGCTTTGTGGTTTGGCTGATATGAATTGGAAGGAAAGGAATGACTGGGTTTTGTTCTTAAAGTCAACTATTGTGTGATGATAATCCCTTAATTTGCTTTCATTGTGCTTTGGTTTAGGAAGCCCCAGAGACTGAAATGAGAGGTGGCCTATATGTTGTTGTGGCTTATGATGACAAGTTGCCCTACCAACACACCCACACTGACCATAACAGCACACCGTGTGGTCATGGGTGTCATCTAGTGAGTTTTACCATCCCCACTGGAAGCCACCAGGTCATGGATTTGGAGCAGAAAACTCATGGTGAGTTCTGCTGAAGAATACAACCAGGAAGTAAGTATGATTTTTCAAATCTCACAAGGGAATGCCAATCTCCTTGCCATAGGAGCCAGTTTCGTGTTATGCCCCAAGTGATCTTCCCTAACCTGGTTAAACATGAGACTGTCATCAGACTGGGACCAGTATCCTCCATTTTCCACAACCACCAGTCTTCAATTCACAATAAGGTTGGTGGGACTTACTTTAATGACCAGCATTGAGTCCCTAACTCAAGGGAGTTGTTTCACAGCCTCACTTCCCTCTCTTGGGGAAGAGGGAGAAGCAGCAAAGAGTGAAATTTAAGAAGGAAGGAGTATAAATCAGGTAAAATTGGGGAGTGAAGAGGAGAGTGAAGATCTTCATTCTGATGCTGATCTCCCTGCTCCCTGCTCGTTTAAGATGCTTATATTCACCCCCTCCCCTTGTTTCCAATGCTAATCTTGACTCTCCCATTTCCAACATTTCTCCTGTGTTGTCTCCAGTGCTTTTTTTTCCTGGGAGGACGCAGGGGGATGCATACACCGAAACATTTTGTGACTCTAAGTTTGGCCTCATTGAGGGGCAGTATTTCAATATGAATAGGAAAATGAGAGTATCCCTAAACATTTTTTTTAGAAAATAAAAGCACGGGTTCTCTCTCTCTCCCTGCCCTTGTTTCTGATGCTGATCTTCTCTCCCCACATTTCCAATGTGGTGGAACCTTGGTTTTTGAACGTAATCCATTCTGGAAGACCGTTTGGCTTCTGAAATGTTTGAAAACCGAGGATGAATGGGCTAGCTGCAAAGTCAAGGGGGGGGGGGAATGAAAAACGTGCCTCAGAAGCTGTTCGACTTCCAAGGCATGTTCATAAACAGAAGCAATTACTTCCAGGTTTTCAGTGTTCGGGTTCCGAATTGTTCAGCTTCTGAGACGCTTGAAAACCAAAGTTCCACTGTATTCCCCAAGAGAAGATCAGCATTGGAAGCAAGGGGGGAGCAAGGTGTGCAGCATCAAGGTGGTGGGGCGTGAGGGGCCTCAACAGTATATAAAAAGTATGTTTAGCAAACTACAATTGGGAGAGTTCAGGGGTGCCAACTTGAATAAAATATTGGGGGGGAGGTAAGCACTGCCCCACATTATTGATCAAATGATGTACTGCACCCACACAATTTGAATTTCAGTACCCATCAACTTGGAGGGCTGGCCCCCTCAAATATTTTATAGGCAGCGCAAAGTCCCCTCAGCTCCTAGGAATTGACTCCTATGGAAGGGTTCTAATTTCTGATTTGCCTCAGGCGCCAAAATGTCTGGGGCCATCCCTGACAGGGAAGAGAGAGAAAGGAAGAAACAACCCACAGGAAACATAAGTAGATACTGGACATATTTATTCAAAGGAATATACTTCAAAGCATAATTTTTTTCCAAAAATTAAAATCTTGTATCATGCATTATATCAGGTGATTCATGGCAACAGAAGGAAATTGTTTCTTAGAGTCTTGAAGAACGCATCTCAGAGAGACCTGTTAATTGAAAAGAACAAATTGGTAACAATCAAATCCATAAGGGTGGAAAAGCTCTTTTCAGCTTCAGGTTATTCAGAACACATTCACACACAGACACAAACCAAACAGAGCCTGCTATTTTTATACTGGTTTAGCCAGAAAATCACCACTTGATTTTGTGTAGAAGATCAGTGAAGATCTACATCAGTGAATGAAGATCTATATCAGGAACAGTGTGTGTGTGTGTGTGTGTGTGTGTGTGTAAATATCTACACAGGGATCTGTTGCCTTTGGGGATCATGCCGCCTGAGGCGGTCACCTCACCTTGCCTCATGAGTAGGCTAGCCCGGTCAGGGATACAACCACCAAAAACTGTTTACAAAATGTTTAGGGTTTTGTCCTAAAAACCATTCATGAAGTCATGAATCCAAGTTCTTCAGTGAAAAAGATAGAAGCTGGGCTTGAACCTTCATTGCAAGCAGTCACTGAATGACTGCTCAAAACAGCCCAGCTCACCTGGTCCCTTGCAGAGCCACAGGAAACTCAATCCTTTACTACCATTTTAATGGACACTTACCTCAATCGGTAGCGTTGACAGGGAGAAAGACATAATAATACTGTGGTTGTGAGAAATATGGATTCTGTGAGGGGTAGCCATAAGGCCCTTGTGCAAAGTATGGATTCCTTGCATAGGAAGGGAAGGGAAAGTATGGATTCCTTGAATAGGAAGGGAAGTAGGCTGGTTGTGGACGGAAGCCTCTCCAATACCTTCTTTCGTTGCTTCCACTTCCACTCTTGCTAGCCTGGGAGGACAGAGGAGACAGAGGAGAACAATGGAGAGTTGGCATAGACATTGGTAAACATAAATGTATTTAACTCTGTGCTTATTCCCATGGTGAATTAAATAAATAAATAAAAATATTTCCCTCTTCCTATGCCATTACTTCATTTGTAGATATAAGGAGCCCTTTATGGCAAGTCAAAGTTCATCATCAATCATACCGCTTATCCAAACATGCAACTCTCCTAGCGAAATGCAAGCCAGCATGTGATCAGCCAGTCTACCATTTCTGCTGCCTGCCCAGAACTGCAAAAATGGGCCAAACAGGTGCCAACTCAAGGGGCCCCTGACACCCACAATTTTTTTTGTTGTGGGTGCCCAGCCTCCATCCCCTGCCACCACTGCCCCCTGCCACCGCTACCGCCCAGCCTCCGCCCGCCACTGCCACATGCCACTGCTGCCTGACCTTCACCTAACCCCCCTTGCTGCAATTTAACGGCAACTCTCAATGCCTACCTCAAAATGAGCAGTGAGGGCCAGAAGGCAGGCAAGAAGGATCAGAGTCTTCATTCTGCTTGTTTGATCCCTAAGAGCAATGAGCAAAAACAATCTCATAGAGTCAACACTGAATGCTAGCATTACTAAAACTGAACTTAGGTATTCACATGTGGACTGTGAGAGGGAGAATGGGCAGTGACAGGAATTAAGAACGGAAGTGGAGTAGAAGTGAACAATGTGGCTATATTTGACCAGAGCATTCTGGGTATGTGGCATCTATCTCACTCCCAAAGTTGTTGTTGTTACCTATAATTTGTGGTCCTAGCAATATTTAATAAACCTCTTTCACCAGCTATAGTTTCACCTGGAGACTTTCCATATATATATATATATATATATATATATATATATATAATTTTTTATTAGTTTTCTAACATATCATTTTCAACAATAAACATACTTTTACATCTTATTCAGTTTTTTGACTTCCATCAGTCCTGTCTGAAAATTTTCCAATCTAATCTCTTAGTATGCATTTCTTATTTTCCCTATTACATTTCAAACTCATAACCAATATCTCTATCTTTTTCTACTTTGTAACACTTCGTATATTTCTCCTTACAAAACTTCTTGTAGTCCTACTAGCGTAATTTGTTGATTACAGTTGCTCTTCAAATAATTCACCTGGAGATTTTCCAACCATATTACAGTCAACAAGCCAGTGCCATCAGAAGACCCATACCATAACCTGAGATACTGAATCCAGTATGAAAACGTGGACAGGATCCAAAGTCAAGATTTAATTTGGGTTGTGCTTGTCCAGTTTTATTAGGGGGAGGCCATGGTTCAAGGGTAGAGCCCAGGCTTTGCATTCAAGCAATCCCAGGCTCACCTTCTGGCATCTCTGGTTTAAAAAAAAAGCACAGGTAAATTAGGAAAGATTCCAGTGAACTAGGAATTTCTGCCTCTCAGGGAAGACAGTCCTGGACTCTGTGAACTTATTCACTATAAGCAGATCTCATGTGGCTGCTTTAGTTTGGGTATAAGGAGGATGCTATTGAAAAAAGAGGAGTAAATGCTCATTTTTAAAATTTATTGGTTATAGCTATTTTAATACTGTCCTTCGGTCACATGTTCTTAGTGTGGTTTAGAAAAAATAATAATAAAGCACCATGCATTTAATAACCGTCACTAACTATGCAAACTGATAAGAGCAGAGAGCGTGCACATTTTACAGGACATCAGAATTATAGAAATTATAGAAATGGAGCGCTAAGTCACAACAAGTCATTCGATTTTGATGTGAAAGATCAGGAGATGCTACTTCCACTGAACTCAAGGAGCTTAAGGCAGTTTAGATTTTGCAAGCTGGCTCTCATCTTACTTTTCAACCTACCTATTATTCCTATATACCATAAAAGTACAAAGACAAAAAACACATATCAATGCAAGTATTATTGCTTACCTTTTTTTTTGGTCTTCACTTAGCAGCTTGGACCTTCTCTCTTGGCTTGATACCTGTGATGTATCTGCAGCAGTTATATATGCTCAGAGGCTTCCTGGGATTAGTTGGGAAATCCCGCCAAACATCTTCTGGGATTAGAACATTTCAGTTTAATCTGTTTCTAAATGCGTATGCAATACCTTTAAAATCATCTGTTTTGAAATATTTTGGAGACTGCAAGGACTATTGTATTCAGTCCCCACCCCCAAAGGAGAGGCTTTTTCACAAGGGCCCAAGATCAGCACTATAAGAGATATTTATCTTAGATATTCCCCATCACAGCCATTTTCTACGGCAACTTGGTGCTTATTTGGTGCAGCGTGGGGGGCTGGGGAGGCGAAAAGGACTTAAGGGGACATCAGCTTTATGGTTTAAAAGTGCACACTGCTAAAAAATTCACGTAATTTACTTCTCCCTCGCTTGCTTCTGGCTCTGTTGCTGAGCAGCCAGGAGTAAAACCATGGTTTGGGCTAGCTTTATGCCTGAAGCTGCCTTTGTGGTTTTCTTTCTCTCCAAACAAGCCCTAAGCAGCAACTAAGATTTGTTTTTGACTGACCGATCCAAGTACAGTCGTACCTTGGTTCTCAAATAGAATGCCTTCCAGGAGTCCATTTGACTTCCGGAACTGTTCGAAAACCAAGACGCGGCTTCCGGTTTTCGATTGTTTGGGAGCCGAAAGGTACAAGTTCCAAGGTGTTCAGCAACCAAGATACAACTGTATTTTTGTGAGAAACAAACTACAGGCCTGGATTCAGACTTTTTTTCTTTTTTAAATTTAAATTTTATTTATTTTATGTGCAAACAAACAAACATAATCAGAGACATTATATAACAAATAAAAATGAAAAAATAGCAAAAACAAAGGAAAAACAAAAAAGGAATAACAATATTAACAAAAAGAACCATAACAAAAATAAAAGTGTACTGTACCTGAAAAATACCCTAATAGACAGTATATTTTAACTAAATTTCAAATCCATTTTCTTTGATGACTTCCTTCATCCTTTACACGAGTCTGTTATCAACCATAATAATCTGCTTCCTTTTATCTTCTTTTTAACTCTCTTTATAAAGGTAAAGGTACCCCTGCCCGTACGGGCCAGTCTTGACAGACTCTGGGGTTGTGCGCCCATCTCACTTAAGAGGCCAGGGGCCAGCGCTGTCCGGAGACACTTCCGGGTCACGTGGCCAGCGTGACATCGCTGCTCTGGCGAGCCAGAGCCGCACACGGAAACGCCGTTTACCTTCCTGCTGGTAAGCGGTCCCTATTTATCTACTTGCACCCGGAGGTGCTTTCGAACTGCTAGGTTGGCAGGCGCTGGGACCGAGCAGCGGGAGCGCACCCCGCCGCAGGGATTCGAACCGCCGACCTTTCGATCGGCAAGTCCTAGGCGCTGAGGCTTTAACCCACCTGCATCCCTAACTCTCTTTATATTTCCATTTAATTATTTATATTCTAACCATAAATCAATCTGGTCCCTAACTCTCTTTATATTTCCATTTAATTATTTATATTCTAACCATAAATCAATTTGCAAAAGTTAATTAAAACAAGTCCAACTAGTAATTTGTGGGCATTGCCTTTTCTGGTAATCGCTATATTTCTTCCAATCTTCTTGAAATTTTTGTTTGCTGTGACCTCTGATCGCATCTGTCAATCTTGCCAGTTCAACGTAACTACCGGTAAATAGTTTATCTTGCCATTCTTGATGTTGGGGAAGATGGAGGGCACAAGGAGAAGGGGACAACAGAGGACAAGATGGTTGGATAGTGTTCTTGAAGCTACCAGCATGAGTTTGACCAAGCTGCGGGAGGCAGTGGAAGACACGAGTGCCTGGTGTGCTCTGGTCCATGGGGTCACAAAGAGTCGGACATGACTAAACGACTAAACAGCAACAACAAAAGTGAACTGTGAACCAGGCCACTATCAGATTCAGACAACACCAAAAGTTTTTTTTGGGGGGGTTCTGTTTTCCAGGGGCACAAGCTGGACACCACCAAGAAGGGCCCCAACACAGCCATGTTCCATTGGTGCTAACTTGGTGCTCATTTGGGGGTAGAATATGGCCACATAAATCCAGAGGCATAGCATGGGAGGAACGTTAGGAGGACTGTGGCTCTGGGCACACAATTTTGAGGTGGTGCAAACCAGGTGCGCCCACGCAGGTGCCAGCTTCCACAGCGTTCCCTGTTCTGCCCATGTGTGTCTCTGGGTCCCAGAGCCTGCAGTCAGGAACTGGAATCAAGAGGAAGATGAATGGTGGAGATTGCCTTGCCCTTCTCCTGTAGCTGACAGGGAGGAGGGAAGCCAGTCTGAATTACAGCCAAGCTGGCGTTGTTGGGGAGGATGTTAACAGACAGGATTCTAAGTTGTTTTTATATGCAAAAACAGCAGCAAGAATATTATTGGCACAAAAATGGAAGCAAAAAGAACTACTGACAAAAGAAGAATGGCAAATGAAATTAATGGACTATGCAGAATTAGATAAATTAACAGGAAGGATTTGAAACCTGTGGGACCAGAGATTCTTAGAAGACTGGAGTAAATACTTGAACTATTTGAAAAGCAATTGTAATATAGAGATTACGCTAGTAGGACTGCAAGGAGGATTATGTGAAATATTGCAAGGAAGACTATGAAGAGAATTATTAGTTAACGATAATTAAAAGTAACAGAGAAACTAAGAAATGCAGAACAAGTGATAAAGAACGGAAAATCTTCAGAGGTTGTTGATGGAAGTCTAAAATATTGTATAAGATAAGAAGTTATGTTAAATGATTGTTGGAAATGATATGTTAAAAAATTAATAAAAATGTATATTAAAAAAAGAAAGAATTACAGCTGTGAGGGAGATAATGAGGCAGAGAGTGATGAGCTGCCAAGTTACGAAGGGTTAGAAGAAGCATGGGGAGAGATAGCCCAGCAAGCAGACACTTCATTTGACATCATAGATGATCCGCCTGTTAGGATATAGTTCCATTCCACCTTAAAAGGGTACAGGCATGACTTTTGTGTATCACATCCCTGTTTACTCCCAACTTAATAACAAGATAAAATTCAAGCAGGTAAAAACAATTAAAACTCGTGTATTTTGTGCGGAGAAATGGCCACTTATGTGTGCATGCTTTAATTCACAAGTTTTGTCTCTACAGTGGTACCTCGGGTTAAGTACTTAATTCGTTCCAGAGGTCCGTTCTTAACCTGAAACGGTTCTTAACCTGAAGCACCACTTTAGTTAATGGGACCTCCCGCTGCTGCCGCACCGCCGGAGCACAATTTCTGTTCTCATCCTGAAGCAAAGTTCTTAACCCGAGGTAATATTTCTGGGTTTGCGGAATCTGTAACCTGAAGCGTATGTAACCCGAGGTACCACTGTATTTTGTACTCAGGTGTGCTTATCAATAAAAAAAGGTGGTGTGACCCAGTCCTTAATACATTCTTCAATTTAGTAAATATTTCTTGGCATTTTGAAAGGACTACATGCATTCAAGGGACACAGGTCTAAACCACTGAGCCTCTTTGGGTTTGCTGATGGGAAGGTCGGCAGTTCGAAATTAATGTTATGTTGTAAATTGATATGTATGTGTGTTTTGTCTTTGATATGTTTTGTTGATGTTGCTGTTTTTATTTTTTTTATTTTTTGTATGTTATTTTTCGTTTACTTGTTTTTTCCTTTCTTTTGAAAAAGAGCTTAATAAAAAGAAATTAAAAAAAAAAAGAAACTGCACGACAGGGTGAGCTCCCGTTGCTCTGCCCCAGCTTCTGCCAACCTAGCAGTTCAAAAGCACACCAGTGCGAATAGATAAATAGGTACCACTCTGGCGGGAAGGTAAACGGCGCTCTGGTTTCTGTCACGGTGTTCTGTTGTGCCAGAAGCGATTTAGTCATGCTGGCCACATGACCCAGAAGGCTCTCTATGGACAAACATCGGCTCTCTCAGGCTGAAGCGAGATGAGAGCCACAACCCCATAGTCGCCTTTGACTGGACTTAACCACTTAACCATCCAGGGGGTCATTTACTTTTACCTTTACATGCATCCAACTGAAATCTCTGTGATGGCAGACCTTGTCTCCCACACAATCTGATTTGCCTAGGACATGGTGGTGAATCAACATGGCTTTGAATGCGGTGCCCTTGGTATGATATCCAGCTAAGCCTTCCGTTGGCTGTAGGAAGGTGAGCTAAGAAACAGAAACAAACAAATACACATATACAGGATGACTTTCACCACAAAGGATCAGCAGGTGTTGCCTAAGGATCAGCCTAAAAGCCCCCAGAGCCTATCTTGTCAATTGCAGCTTAAGAAATGAAAGATTTCTCCCCACCCTTTGGGCTTCTCCCTTTCCTCACTGCAGCGTATCAGGGGTCACATTCTTTCTGCATCCTCCACTGTTTGCACTAGTCCTATTTGGGCATCTACACCACAACTGAGGTGGTAGTCCGGGGGTGATCTCATGTCACGTATGCAGTGAATGCAAACTGCTCCTCTTTGTAGCTTGTTTGTGTTGTGATGTATCCAAGACAGTGTAGAATACTCCCTAGGCTTGGCAGAAAGTCCCATGTTCAGTCACTGGCATCTCCAGATATGGAGAGCTGCTGCCAGTCAGTGCAGACAATACCAATCTAGATGGGACAAGGGTCTGTTTCTGTGTAAGGCACCTTCCTATGTTCCTTCCTAGGATCCCGAGTCAATCTCATCAGCCTCATCACTACAGTATTGGAAGTTTTCCTTCCTTCCTTCCTTCCTTCCTTCCTTCCTTCCTTCCTTCCTTCTGCAATCACCTTTTTTGCAGTGCTTTCTTTAAGCAGACACAGTCTATTAGGAAAGGGACCAGAATTGTATAATTATTTGTTGTTGTGTGTTTGTTCTCATAATGGATCTGATTGTACCTTTTTAAAAAATGAATCTTGAACATATTTGGAGACAATTAATGAATTAATGGTTTAATGGGAGGTTATGGGAGGCTGGAGGCAGGAAGCATTTTTTTTTTTAAATAATATTTATTCGGAGTTTAAAAATTACAAAAAGAAAAAAGAACAATACAAAATACAAAAAAAAAGAATACAACAGCAAAATAAAAATACATTCACTTATAAAAGAAAAAAAAAACAGATTAAACCTTTACATAACTTTCTTCCTTTACTTATTTCCTTGACCTCCTCACACCTCCCAATTTTGTATTCTAGTTCAAATCGTTATTTCAGCAAATCCTTCCAACCTTATTTTCATTTAAGTAATTTAATTTAATATATTATAATTTAACGTCCTCTCTTTCGTCAATTTCATCAGCTCATTTTTACTTAATCCTTTATATCATTTCTACCCAAACCACCTAATTTTCTTTTTCCAACATCTTTCTAACAAACCTTAATTTTACAATATTTTTGAAGATAAACTTTAAATTTTTTCCAATCTTCTTCCACCGACACTTCTCCTTGGTCCCAGATTCTGCCAGTCATCTCAGCCAATTCCATTTAGTCCATCACTTTCGTCTGCCATTCTTCTCGGGTGGGTAATTCTTGTGTCTTCCAATACTTTGCGCTGAGTATTCTTGCTGCTGTTGTAGTGTACATAAAAAATGTTCTATCCTCCCTTTGCACCAATTGACCGACCATGCCCAGGAGAAAGGAAGCATTTTATGCCCATTTGCAGATGTCCTACCAGCAGGCAAGGGCTCATGATAGAGAAGGTGCATCTGTCTTCCCCTGTGAGGACTTAATTGCTAGCTCTCTGCACTATCAATGTTTTGAAAAAGCATCTCTAACATTTCAGTGAATGGCAAAATAAAGACAAAAAATAGCACTTAACAGAGGCAAGTCCCAGAAAATAGTGACAAGCCCTGGTACATAGGGTCAGGTAGGAAACCCTGGTGTCTGTGTGCATAACCAGCAAGAGTCTTGCAAAAGCATCAATACAACCTAGTCAGTGTCGAAGCAATGATTTTTCAACATCAACTTCATTGGACTGGTCATGTTGTGCGGATGCCTGATGATCGTCTTCCAAAGCAACTACTCTATTCCGAACTTACAAATGGAAAGCGTAATGTTGGTGGTCAACAAAAGAGGTTTAAAGACTGTCTCAAGGGAAATCTAAAATAATGTATTATAAACATGGACAACTGGGAAACACTTTGCCTGCAAGTGCTCCAGCCTTTACCAATGTTGTCATGGGCTTTGTAGACACTAAAACTCAGGATACAAGGGAGAAACATGCTAAGAGGAAGGCACGCTTGGCAAATCCACACTGTGATCAACTCCCGCCCGGAAACCAATGTCCCCACTGTGGAAGCACATGTGGATCCAGAATTGGCCTCCACAGTCACTTACGGACTCATTGTTAAAACCATGTTTATGGAAGACAATCTTACTCGGCTGCGAGTGATCGCCGAAGAAGAAGAAGAAGAAGAAGAAGAAGAAGAAGAAGAAGAAGAAGAACCACCTGCAATCTTGGTTTTTCAGCATCAGGATCTGACCAACTAAGCTACCCACTTGAAGGATTTATTTATAGACCACTTTAAAGTTCTTAAAGGGGTTGACAGTTTCCTGACTACTAACCTCGTGAATGTACCCAGATTGCTCCTGTCATGTTAAGAATGACTGGTATTGTTTTGGCAAAGGCAGGGTTGTGTAACCCTGTGGCCAGCGACTTCCACGAGCTAAAGCCTAATGTACCACTGACTTCCTTATCTATCCGGATATAACATGTGAGAATGCACTACTTTAGCAACATTTCCCCATGATTGGTAAATGACTCACGGACCATTCTAAATTTCGCATATTTCCCCTTACCATCTATGTCTGAGGAGCATTAGAGAGAAGGGCAGGGAAGGATACAATTAGCCTCAAGATTAAGCAACGTCATGTTGACAAGTTGATGGCATGCGTGAGTTAATACCGACCTGACTATGCTCCTACACTCTCAGGCAAAGGCTTACCAAACAGACGAAAGATGACCCAGGTCTGCTGTAGGCTGCATTAGCAAGACCATATGCAGTTTCAGGCAAATGTTTTGATCAGTAAAATGGGAAAATATATAAAGCTTTAAGGATGGGTTATATAAACCTATTTCTCAATCTATAAGCAGTAGGAAACAGCTGGAAGCTCATGGCTCAAAAGCAGCCCATGGATGAATGCTAGTTTGCCTTAGCAGCCTTATAAAAACTGCTGGATTTCATATTTTCAAAAATGGGGGATCAGTCATGATTCCTTTCTTTTTCCTATCAGCCCCCAGTGCAACTTGGGATCTTCATAACACTTTTTTGGTTGTTTAGTCATTTATTTGTGTCCGGCTCTTCGTGACCCCATGGACCAGAGCACACCAGGCACTCCTGTCTTCCACTGCCTCCCGCAGTTTGGTCAAACTTATGCTGGTAACTTTGAAAACACTGTCCAACCATCTTGTCCTCTGTCGTCCCCTTCTTCTTGTGCCCTCAATCTTTCCCAACATATGGTCTTTTCCAGGGAGTCTTCTCTTCTCATGAGGTGGCCAAAGTATTGGAGCCTCAGCTTCAGGATCTGTCCTTCCAGTGAGCTGGTTTCCTTAAGGCTGATTTCCTTAAGAATGGATAGGTTTGATCTTCTTGCAGTCCATGGGACTCTCAAGAGTCTCCTCCAGCACCATAATTCAAAAGCATCAATTCTTCGGCGATCAGCCTTCTTTATGGTCCAGCTCTCACTTCCATACATCACTACTGGGAAAACCATAGCTTTAACTATACGGACCTTTGTCAGCAAGCTGATGTCTCTTAGTAGAGCCTAACTAAGGACTTACCCACACTTCCATGTGTCCAAGCAGTTTGCTGCTTGCCTTATGCTTTCTAGGCATGGGTCTGAGCTGTTTTGCTTTTGTCCCACTGCTTTCCCTTGGAAAACTCACTCTTTAGTGCTAAATTGGAACAAATGACAACCTGCAGAAAATCCAATTGTAGTTTGTTCCGATTCAGCACTAAATGACAGGTTTCTTCATGGGGAAGTGGCAGAGCAATGTGGATGTAGCTTCTTAGAGGACAGTCCTACGCACAACTAACTCAAAAGTCTCTCATTGCACTCAGTGGGGCTTACTCCAAAGTAAGTCAGTATAGGATTGCAGTCCCATTGACCTTTATATATGTCTAAGGAGACATGCATAGAATGTTAGCATTTTTTTCATTTATGTATTGAAATGTTTATAAAACTATACACACTTATAAAGCACCTTTGGGGACAAAGTTCACACAAAGTGGCGCACAGCAGTATAAAAATATCTTGACAAGAATATACGTAACACTGTTTAAAAATCATCTGACGAAGAGTTCTGCCAAACTTGGCACTTTGATCACTGTCTTGTGATACTTTAGTGGATCATTCTGACCAACAATAACTCTTTGAAGCACTGTTGCAAGGGTGGAGAACCTGCGGTCCTCTAAGAAGTTGATGAACTACAGCTCCCATCATCCCTGACCATCAACCATGCTTGCTGGGGCTGATGGGAGCTGGTCCAACAGCCACAGGTTCCTCACCCATGCTCTATTTATTGCAGTGGGAGAGTTAAGCGAGTGCTAGAGATTTTGCCTATCCCTTTAAAATAAATGCTGCATTAAGTTATCCAAAATAAAAATGGGCTTCTGTATCATAGTAAACTCCATTCTCACAGATGTAATATTTTATGTTTCGTATCTATTATGCAAATGATATGTTTGACTATTTGCATGATTGATTCCGCATCTGCCAGTCAAGGAGAGCATTGGGTGGGAAGCACGACATGCATGCTCCATTCTCTGCTGAATCTCTCTTCTTTCATATCAGGTGATTCTGCCATTTTCCCAAACTTCCAGTCTTACCTTTGCAGAAAATTGCAGAGGAAACAAAGCCAGGATGCTGAATTTTACATTTAACATCCATTTAGAATGCAATCATGTCTACCCAGAAGTAAGCCTCACAGAGTTCAGTGGGACTTTTCCCCAGGTAAAGATGTATAACATTGCAGCCTTAAACCCTCACACAGAGCACAGGACACACAGTTTTAAGTGTGTCATGGGTTTTCTTTTCCTCCCCAGCAGGGGCAAAACTAGGCTTTATATCACCCAGGTCAAAGACCCAATTTGGTACCCTGCTGTCAGGGAACTGCCATCGGAGCCAGAGGCGGAGGGAAGGCTCCAGAGGGATGCCAGAGAGGGTCCGAGTAGGGAGAGAGGCAGCCCATCTGCTGGGGAAGGAAATCAGCGTAGCACCAGTGAAGAAGGGGGGCAGATGGGGGAATCGGCGAGGGGGCTCCAGGACTCCTCGCCGGAGACCAGCGGGGAGAGCACGGGTCCTCCGCTGCCCATACCCTCCCTGCGCAGAAGACTTCCACGCAGGGAGAGTAGGAGGAGACTGGGCGTCAAAGGACTTCTTTGCTGGAAGAAGTTCAAGAAACGCCCACTGACAGATTCTGCCAGCTACTGAGACAGCCACGAAGTGAAGGGCTGTCCAGACAGAAAGGATTCAACCAGGTAACCTAGCCAGGAGTGGCGACAACTTACGCACGAGCAACCCCTAGAACCATTACACCTGCCACTCATATTTGCATACACACACACACACACAGGCTGGGAGCCTCAACAGTGCTCCTCAGAAGGCTTCACTTGGGTCAGAAAACCCAGCTAGCACCCCTGTAGCTATGGCACTGCTCCCTAGTAACGTGGTTTCCTTCCCTCACCCCCCCAAAAACCTTTTGCCTTCTTAGCTCTCTAATATTGTGCAACAGAATGTGCTGGGCAAATAAGTACTCCTACTTGACCCCAGCGTAACTATTACACATGCACAAACTGAGAACCTTGGAGCAAGCCTTTCCTGAGTAAGCAGAATTGTGTACTAGGCAGCGGCAAAAAGGCATTTCAGAAGCAACTGTACATTGTTCAACAACCTCTGGCTGCAGAAGCCAGATTCTTGTCATCCCAAACATCCTAGCCTGACAAGGCCTCCATTGGGAGACGACTTGAGTAGTTAGGAATATGTAGTCTTGCAGTCCCTGAATGTCTTTCTTTTCCAGGACGGTAGAAGCCTAGCGAAACCAGTCTTCTTGATACAATACAGTTTTGCGGTCACCCCAGGCTGAATTTTTGAAGCCTCCTGTATTTGGGGGATATTTCATTGTTGATACATGATCCACTGCAGAACACCTCTGTGGACATTTGCCCTGGATTTCCTGCACTTTGTAAGGCGTCCTAGGGTTCAAAGCAGGATGTTGGCAAAGGATCTGCACTTCTCCTTTGCGCCTCCAATATTGTGGGAGGGCGGAAGAAGCACAGGGAGGATTGCAAAACGTGCTCCCTGCTTCAACCTTTGATGCTGCAGGTTAAAGGGGAGTGCAGGAAGGCTTGCAAAAAACTTCCCAGGATAGCTCAGTCTGTAGAGCATAAGACTCTTAATCTCACAGTCTCAGGTTCAAGCTCCACGTTGGGCAAAAGATCCCTGAATTGCAGGGCGTTTGACTAAATGACCCTCTTGGTCCTTTTGAACTCTACTCTTCTATGATTCTAAGAGGGCACCCTAGAAACCACACACACACACACACACACACACACACACACACACATATACAGGAAAGATCCTCGGGGCACAATTTGAAATCCACTGATGGCAAGCAGAAATGGCCTTTGGTTTGGACTCAGTCTGACCCTTATGTTTCCCTCCCCTTATGGTTTTGATCTATGGGCTTCTTTTAAAATGAGGCTGCATTTTAAATTGCATTTTAACTTGTATTTAAAAGTATTATTTTTTGCCCTATTATGTTTTTACTGTAATTTTACTGGTGTTAGCTTCCCTGAGCCCGGCTCTGGCCGGGGAGGGTGGGGTATAAATTATTATTATTATTATTATTATTATTATTATTATTATTATTATTACGGCAGGAGGCACTCAAGGAGGAAAAGATGATGCATTTGATGGTGTCTCTGATTTACAAAATCAAAGTTGTTCACTGGTGTTGTTGTTTTCTTGAAAAAGCATCCTGTGCACTAATACTTGGAGCATGAGTTTGCTTTTATAGCCAAAATGGTACCATGCAAAAGCGGCTTGCCAGAGAAGAGACAGAGCCACAACAATAGCTTCCTCTCAGGTGGGTCACTGTTGCTTACCAGGAGGGGCGGCCCAGGTGGCCGCAAGGTCAGTGTGGTGCAAAGCACCACCAGGCGTGCCAGATTTGCATGCTTCTGGTAAACAGCAGCAAGCTAACAGCTTGCTATCTCCATCAAACCTCTTTTGGTACCATCCATGTGAAAGAGGAAGGAATCGGCAATCTTAGGGGAACCCCAAAGTTAGTAGAAGTACTAAAAAAAAAAAAAAAAAGGAAAAGGTTTTTTTAAAGGGGGAGGAAAACCTTGATGAGGACCAGTGGCATGCGGTGAATTTTTTTGTAGGGGAACAGTTAGGGCCAGAGGTGCCAGAGGTGCCAGCTTGTGAGAGCTATTGGAGGGGTGTGGCTGGCTGATGTCACTCATATGAGCATTGCACCTCCCTCCCTCAGCCAAACAGAAGCTTCCCAGGCTTTGGAAAGGAGTTGCAAGCTTTTAATACTAGAATACTCTAATTTACCCGGAACATTTAAGGAACTCGCCTAGTCCCCCTAGTCCATTGACCACAAGCCACTGATGAGGACCAAACATCCTGGCGGGAACAGAATGGGAAAACGGGAGGAGGGGAATGGAATATCCTGCAGGTGGTGATAGCCAGCTGCCTGGAATCAAGAACAGGAACATTTCCCATTGCAAACTTTTAGTGCACCTCACTTGTGGGTTTGGGGTTTGTTTTTAAAGGACTCTTAATGGACAGGTGCTTCTAACAGCTCCACAAAAGACAGAAATCCAACCTCTACAACTTTTCCTATCACCCTGTTTCTGTGCTGCAGAAAATATTTACCTGTTGACTTGCTGCAACTCAGCAATCAACAGCTGGACATAAACAGCTGTGGCTGCACTGATCACTGCATCTCTTACTCTTGGGAAGGATTTGCCTGCTGATAACCAATGGAAGAGTCCCTGACCATTCAAACAGAGGCAATTGGGAAAGCTGCCACCAAAATGTAATTTAAAACAGAAATTCACTACTGTCAAGTTTTGATTCCATTATCACATTGCAATGTTTTAGACCCTGTGGCTTTTAGATTGTAAAGCCATATGATGAGCCAAGATGAAAATGTTTTAGATAACTAAGTAAATACAGAGACATTCAATGCAATTTCAGAGCTCCTCTTGATGAGGAGAATTCAGAGGGTAGAGAGAGACCTGTTGCTTCCACTAAAACTATTTAGATCGTGTCTTTCAAATGTATCTGAAGCTGTGCATTGAAATGGAAAGCTCCACAACCCATTGTAGCTATTTTAATGGCCGGTAGATGGCAGAAGAGATACAATCTCTTTCCCAGCCTTTTCATAATACATTGGCACTGTCTGGCTCCATTATCCTTAGAGCGTAGGGCAGAGTGTACAGACAGCAGTGTTAAAAGGTCTGCTTTTTTCTCCATACTATTGCATGTTGTGTAATACTTGAAGACTGGCATAGCAGCCTCAAAGGCACACTTAACCTCTGAATGTGAATTGCAGTGCAATTGGGAAATTCTGGTGTACCAAATGTGTCACCTTACTTGCCACTTCAGCAGACCCTCCAAGTTTCCCTATTATTATTATTATTACTATTATTATTAGCCAATGCTTCCCCAACTACATCTTAAAAAAACATTTTTGCAATTGCACTTAAGTGAGAAAGTGGTGTAAAGCTTATGTAATGTAATGTTTCTTTTAAAAATGCCCCACTGTCTGCATTGATCTGTATTGCAAGGGAAGGCGAGTTCCCGAAAATGTCTGGTCCGCTGCCTCACCCCAGAAAGGGCACTGTTACCCCAAGGGTCCTTGCTGAGGGAAGAGCTTCTGACCCTCACTAGCAATTTACAGCGGTGAAGTCTATATTTCCTTTAATACAAAGGAGACAAGCTTCATGGATAGTAATCAGGTCATCATGCTTAAACGCATAAGCTCTTTGGCACTAAATAAATAATGGTGTGTGTGTGTGTGTGTGTGTGTTCCTCTTGGAACTTTTCATTCAACATCCCCTCAAGTAAACTGTGTCTCCATCTTCTCCAGCTGCAGCAGGTACGTCAAACCCATTGGTGTGGATGGAACAGAGGCTCCATCTGTACCTTTAAAGCAGGAGTTCAGGGATAATTTTTGTCCTGCGTCTTTGCTTCTCGATTTGTATTGTTATTTTATGCACTGTGACTTGCTGTTATTTTTATAGTTTAGAAATTATTTATTGTCATTGTTAAGAGTGAATTTCTGTTTAATTATTATTTGCTGATATTCAATTTTACTGTGTGCTATTATATTGTAATGAGTTACTGAATATTACTTTATTTGATACAGGTTGTTTATTTTAAAGTTATGTTTTTATTATTACATTTTTGAATTGTATCAGATCTGTCATAAGGTGTGTGATCTTTGTTGTTTCTTCAGCTTGTGTATAATAATATAGAAAAGCATTATACAAATAATAATAATAATAATAATAATAATAATAATTTTTTATTTATATCCCGCCCTCCCCAGCCGAAGCCAGGCTCAGGGCGGCTAACAACAATAAAATAATACAACATTCTAAAATCATTTCATTATAAAATTAATTCAAATCAAATTGATGGCAACCACTGGGCTAGAGTTCTGTGAAGATTGCCAAAGGAGGGAGTCAGGCTGTGCCCTGACCAAAAGCCTGGTGGAACAGCTCTGTCTTGCAGGCCCTGCAGAAAGATGTCAAGTCCCGCAGGACCCTAGTCTCTTGTGACAGAGCGTTCCACCAGATCGGAGCCACAGCCGAGAAAGCCCTGGCTCTGGTTTTTTTAAAAAGCAGTGTTAGGCCGCTTTAAACAGTCATTCATGGCTTACCTCAAAGAATCTGGGAACTATAGTTTATTTGTTTGGAGACCTCTATTCCCCCTATAATTCCTAGAGTGGTTTAACAATTAACCCCTCTTTGCAAAGGGGATAATAAACAAACTACAGGGCCCAGGATTCTTTGGGAGGAGCCGTGACTGTTTAAAGTGATATGGTACTGCTTTAAATGTACAATGCATGTTATAGAGATACCCACAGGGAAAAGTCCCACATCTCGAATAGTGAAAAAGGCGAGTTGCAATTCCACTTGTACGTTACAGCAGAAGAGCAAGGGTTTCTTGCTCCCTTCTGGAAGCAGCTACCGACTGCTATCGTGCTCTTTCTAATTTGTGGTAGAATTCAAACAAACCTTGAATTTTATCTTTATTTTGCTTAAAACTGCAGCCGAGCACACTCTGGGGACCAGATTATCCTCCCAGTTTTCCAAACAGCCTCTGCTTCACTGACGTCAAATGGGCTGCTATATTCTATGTGCCAACTGGGTGCATCAAGCTTTTTAGACCCTTTAAGGGAATAAAAAATTGTTCTCATATATATATTTCCATCAAGGCAGCACTTACTGATCAGGAGGCCTGATTAAGTGACATTGCCTGCTTATCTATCTACAGACAGATAAAATAAAATGTGCATTAAAAGAACAAGATGGACAGTACGTAAGAAATAGTAATGTGGGAATGACGTAAGTAGAGGAGTTATGGTTTGCATACAAAATGTCCCAGGTTCAATCCTTGAAATCCCCAGGGAAGGCTGGGGCAGACTCCCGCCGGAATGCCGGAATCCCTGGAGAGCTTCTGCCAGTCAGTCAATAGGAAACAGCGTGGTGGGTTGGAGACACTTTTGAGATGTCCAAACTGTCGGAATTCAGGGCCGGTCAGAGGTATGTGCCTATCTCTCCAGGCACCGGCTGAATTCTTTTGACCTCCCTCCGGCGACTCCCGGCAGGCGAAATACACGAGGTCCGTTCCGGCGATTTTCCTCAGGCTGTGAGAAAAACACACCAAACTGCTTCTCCTCCTCCCTGCTCTCCAGCATATCCCCAGGGAGGGGAATCAGACACAGACAGAAATGTATCTACATGTTTTATTCCTGTCTTCAGCAGTCATATAGAGAAAACATGTCTGCTCTCATCAACAAACAGAGAGAAACTCCAAACTCCGCCCATGTACATCCTGTACAGGTCATATGACACACACACTGAGCTAACATCCAGTGCTCAGTTCAGAATGGACTGCCCCTTTGTTTCCATGGCAACAGTCACACACATCCTGTTTGGCTTTGCAGCCACAAGCAGCTGACTTGGCTGCTACAGCCTTTGCTTGCTGCAGCATTGCTGCTTTAGAATAACACAAACAGGTGAGTCACTGCCGCTTACAAGGAAGGGTAAGGTGGTGGGCAGGGGAGTGCAGTGCAAATGTGCTGGCAGGACCACTGGGTTGGCTCTGTTGGTGTGTTTGCACCGCACCACCCTCTCCTGGTAAACAGCAGTGCCTCACCTGGCAGATCAGAGAACTGCTTTCACCCCACCGTGCTGCCAGTGGGCGTGCAGTCTTTTGTTGAATCTTACAAGGAGGAGAACCTCAGATCTGAGGATCTCAGTCAATGGGCAGATTCACATGGGACGTGGCGGTCTTTCAGGTACTCCAGCTTCAAACCCCTTTAGGACTTACAGGGGTCAAAAGGGGCTCTTGGGAAGAACCTGGCAGCCGACACGACATGGGTCCCATTCAACAGCCTAGTATCCTGAACCTGGTGCAAGTGCCTGATGCCTTTTCAAAGGCATCCCCACATACAATGTATTGCAGTGCTAGTCTAAGGATGTTACCAAAGTGTGATAGGAAACTGTGGCCAGGTGATTTCTTTTCCAGAAGAGCATGCTCCTTGTCAATCAACCAACTCAAATTGGTATAAGGGACATCATGCTACAGCTGTCAAACTGGATCTAAAAGCACCCTCAAGCTGCAAACCTGGTTTTCAAAGAGTATTGCAAACTACTCCACAACAGGCCAGGCACCATTGTTATGGTCTCATCAACCATCTTATAATACCTTTCGTCTTCTTCAGGAATTATTACCTAAAGAGGCAGGAAGGCTGGGGGAACAGGTTTAGCCTCACCCACAGGGCCACATGATTTCTTCCAGCCCCTCATGCGATGGAGTAAATTTCTGTAGCAGGGAGTCTTGCGTATCCAATGGAGACTCCATGTGCAGTCGAGAACCCTGGTCTTCAGAACCCTGCATTTGGAACATTATCAAGACTGTTGATCAGATTACACCTCCTTGCCCAAATCAACTCACATCTCAATGCAGATATTCTCAGGGCATTGTTTCTGCAAACACATGAGGCTGAGTGTTTCCAGATGTCCATCCACATTTGGAAAATACACACACCATCTCAGGTTACCGGAATCTCTAGCCTGAGTTATCTGGCCAGTAAGTTCATTCCCTTGAGGAGATATCATAAAAGTGAAAGAACTCATTGCAGTGTCAGCCAGGGAGTATCCTGTTTTCTGCTTTGCACAATTTTAAGGCCAAAGCAGATTTATATCATTCATCAGTGTGTTTGTGTATATATGTATACATGTATATACACCTAAATTTAATCATTCTGATCTGAATTGAGGCTGTGGCATAAGGGAGGAGGAAGTTAATCCATTGCCCTGATGACAGTACTAATCCTTAGAGGAGACCCCACCCAGTTGCTACTTGCCTTGGGGGCAGCAATGGGCAGCAATGGGAGCTTCTCTCCCAGTGCAAATACCAACTGGAGGGGAGCCCAATATGCACTGAGAAAGCAGCAGAGCAAGGGTTAAAGCATGTCCCGCTGCTGCTTCCATGGTGAAGCTTAGGATTTGGGACAAGGAGCTACACAAGTACTTTATTGTCTCTCTCAAACAAGAACAGACACCAGAAACATCTGGTGCCACCTAGCGACTTAACTACCTACTGATTATTCAAGAATCTGAAAGAAATGTCAGGTCTTAAATCTGCAGGCTTTCCAATCCCATGGGTCAGTGGTTTTCAACCCATGTGCCGTAGCACCCTGGGGTGCCTTGAATGATGGTCAGGGGTGTCATGGGCAACACTGGCCTCTGGCCTCCTTTCCTTCCCTCCATCCTCTGATGCCCTCTCACATCTCTGCCTTCCAAAGGCAGGCAGAGACAACCCAATGGTGCCTCTGGGGCTGGCCAGGGGGTGCTGATTGCCAGGAGCTGAGGCAGCCTTGGAGTAAGCAAGCAAGTGGGTGAGGGAGCCTAGCCACCCAGTCCACCAGCCCTTGCAGTTGGGAATGGACAGACAAGTGGGAAGCAGGGCAGGCAGGCGCTGTGCTGGCCTTTCTTGTGCTTGCTGTGTGAGCTAAGGGCCTGGTGCATGCAGGCCCAACAGTAACCTACTGCTGCCACTGCTGTCTCCCAAGGTAAGGTGCTGGCCTCATGTTCACTTTTGGCCAGTCTCTGTTGGGGCTCTAAGGCTGGGGGCCTCTTCTTCCCAGACCCCTGTGGGGCAGTGTGAGGAGGCAGGAGGTGTGTGGCTCAGAGATCAGGGGCAGCAGCACTGGCTTCCCATAGAACTCCCAAGGAAAGGGGAGAAGAGAGGAGACTGAGGGAATACTCCACAAGTGAGGGTGTTTGAAAAAGGGTGAGAGGCTGCCAGCTCTGCAGGCAAGGGGTGACATAACTGGGCTCCTGAGCCCCACAGGGGTGCCGCAGAAAGAACGTAGTTGTTCAAGGGAACCGTGGACTCAAAATGGTTGAAAACCTTTGCCACAGGTATCTGGTTGGCCACAATGAGAACAGGATGGTGGACTAAATGGACTTTTGGTCTGATCCATCAGGGTTTTCTTATGTTGATGCCCCTCATGTTAGAGTATGTGTGCGCCATCCAGCCTGCCTGCCCTGCATCCCCTAACTTAGCCTGCTGCCCTCAGATACACTGCTGTCTCTTTGCCACTGTTGGAGGAAGTTTCAGCTCTCGGTCTGATCGACTTTTGTACATGGAGTGCAAGGAGGCCACCATCTTGTCCTTTGCCACAGGCAACACAATGTCTTGGGGCTCGACTGGTTACCATGTACACTGATAAGCTTGCACACCATTTTGTGACATTTTGGTTGTCCTCATAAAAGTATCACCCTTCTATGGGTTTTCGAATGGATAAATGTGTCCTCCACAACTTTGTCACTTTAAGAATTCATCTGGACTTATCAGCACATGTTGTGGTAGTTACTCCTCTAAGTTGCTTACCAATAATGTGAAAAAATACTTGCTCTTGTCTGTCCTGAGCGTACTGGCCCTCACTATCATGAATTGTGAAGGCAGAAATAAAACATTGAGATTCCTCTTACTGATTGCACAAGGCACTGTGGAAAATAAAAATAAAACTACAAGTCCCTGCTGATGGTTTGCCGTCTAGTCTTGTTAACCAAGTTATGTTAATCTACAAATGGAAAGTTTAGTGCTGTTGGGTCACTTTTTATATATGCTTCTAGAATTGCCACCTGAATGAGAAGATGTTATGTCCAACTGAGCATATAAAACATATATCTTTGCAACTCCACTAATTCTCTATTAGTTCTAAATGCAGAGCAGTGCAATGTCCCTGTTTTGTTTCTGCTTTATCTCTAAAGGTTTGGTGCTGGGATCCACTGCACAGAGGCTCTAAGAACAAGATGGCAATGGTTGTTAGGAGTGCTTCATTGCATTGGTTCTTATGACCCTTAAACGATAAATGAGTATTCATGTTGTAGGTGAGGGGTTGAGACCAAGAGATTGTAGGGTGCCTAAGGCAGTACAATCCTATACAGTAGAACCACGGGTTGAGAACTTAATTCGTTCTGGAGGTCCGTTCTTAACCTGAAACTGTTCTTAACCTGAAGCACCACTTTAGCTAATGGGGCCTCCCACTGCCGCCACACCGCCGCAGCACGATTTCTGTTCTCATCCTGAAGCAAAGTTCTTAACCCGAGGTACTATTTCTGGGTTAGCGGAGTCTGTAACCTGAAGCGTCTGTAACCTGAAGCATCTGTAACCCGAGGTACCACTGTACATGCCTCAGAGCATTGGAAGACTGCAACAGCCCAAGGGCCTGTCCATTCTCACATTGGCCAATCAGATGCTTATGGGAAGCCCACATACTACTCAAGAATAACACAAATTGTTTCTCTCTCCAACTAAAAAAGTGAAATTGCTCCCAGCTGCAAACTCTGGGAGCAGGGTTGTGAAATTTGGTCACCAGCATTTCAAGCCGGTCCTAGCAGCTGTTCAAAGCCGGTGTGTTTCCATCTCCCCATTTTCCATCCAGGGTAGGAGAACGTTGACACACATCCTCCTGCCACCAGCTCCTGCCTTTTTGCTGCTGGTCACCCATAACCCAGAGCAAATATTCTTGCTTCATTTTTCCACTTGGACATGAACAGCTGGTTTTAAAAAATGGGAGAAAAAAATGCAGAAGCAGAACTACCCATGTTGTGTAAGTCACTGTTCAACTCTCTTAGGCCATGCACACATTGAGAAATCAGCTATTAGCTCAAGGCCACATGGCAGCAAGTAATATTTTCGGCAGAAGATTAAATAAGAGTGTTCTAGTGCCAAAGGACGAGGTCAGATCAGATATAGGCATTTGGAGACACAGATCAAGGAACTCAGTGGCCTCTATGCCTCCCCCTACCCCCCAAATAATATACAGGAGCAGGAACTAACCAGCTGACAGGCTGTACAGATTAAGTACTGGATGAGGCCCATGGAAGGACGTACCTCCTTGGCCACCCCAAACGTCGACATTGTGCATTCAAGAACAAAATGTGTAAATTAAGTTGGCCATGTTTACAAGTATATCCCCATATGTTTTGCTTGGAGAAGGGACTGCAAAGCAAAGGCTGAGCAGGCAGGATTTCTGATCCCTGGCAACTCCAGTTAAAAGGGTCAGGGAGCAGGGGTTTCTGCTTGAGACCCTGGACAGCTGCTGCCCATCAGAAAAGACAATACTAGTCTTAGCTAGTACAAGACAGTCTTCTATAGTCAGATTTAGAAAAGATATACCTTGCAAAGGGCAAAGAACAAACATAACAAAAGTGGAAGAATGCTGAGTTTAGAAAGCCAGGTTAGGAAGTTTAGGTTATGTACTTTTTTGCGGTTTTATTTGTTTTTTTCGGCTGCTTTTGTTATGTTGTAATTATGTGTTTTTTCCACACAAGCCATCTTGAGCATGCTTTGAACCAAGCACAGGTGGCATATAAATAAAATGATTGTATGCATATATGTAATGGTAAAGTTTCTAACAATCCCAGTCTTAATTAGCACATGTTGACATTTGCAGCTTTGCTTGCTGTGCGGTGGATTGGAGACAATCCAAAAACTAAGGCTGGAAGTAGCTCAGAGCAGAGGTAATGAGTTATAATCTTCTTATCTGACATGAGCTGCTGAACAACCTGCCTTGGAAAATTACTGATATGAGGGAAAACCTTGCTGTTTTAGCATGAAGAAGAGTTATGTCTACCTTGGGAGTCGCTTGGGGTAACTGGTTATCATGCTTTCCCATCAGTCTATGGGGCTTGTTGTTTTCATGCTGCTTGCATATTCCGGATGTCTGGGAAAAAGCAAAGCCGAACAAAAAAATAAAATGAAGATATGCTTAGGCAGAAGCAGAAAGATTCCACTGGAAAGTTTTATTTCTTTTTCTTTAAACAGATAACCCCTGGCTATATTGCAAGACGCTTTTGAAAGCAAAACTGAGCACTACAATGCATAGTTTGGCTCAGCCCTAAGAAATGTCCTGCTGGTTCAGACCATGGGTGCCAACTTGAATAAAATATGGGGGGGGGCAGGTAAGCCCCACCCTGCATAATTGACCACAAGATGCAATGCACACACACTATTTGAATGGCAATGCCCACCTGTTAAGTTGTGAGTGAACATATCAGACGACACAGCGATTCTTCAAGCAGCTCTTGTTTATTCACAGGTCAGAACAGAACTGAACTGAAGGGTTCAGCCAACCTGCTTATATAGAGCTCAACTACAAAGCAACAGTAACAACTTTCTGTAACTATCCAATCACTGAACATCACTTTCAATTCCTTATTTGCATATGAGGACCTGAGTGAAAACTATCTACAGTATCCCCCTGCTGGCCCAGGGTGAGAACTTCAGTATATAACACCACCAACTTTGGGGACGGAGAGGTCCCTTCAAATATTTTACAGGGGTGGGGGGTAGAAGGGACCTCAGGCCCTAGGAGTTGGCTCCTATGGGTCAGACCAAAGGCCTACCTAATCCTGCTCCCCACAGGGGCCAAGTGGAAAACCATATACAAGCCACAATGACATTGTTGGCCTCCCTCTGTCTCAAGAGAGAATGGAGTATACCTCCGGGGGTGAAGTCAAACTGCTGCATTAGTAGCACCAAAATGACCTCCCTGGGGTGCAAGCCTGGGAATGGTGTATGGAGGTCCTGGCTGCCCAGATGACAAGACCGCACTCTTGGTCTCACTGATGTGGTCCAGAGGAAAGCCTCGAGTAAGCAAGCAAGTGAGAGAGCTCAGTCATCCAGTCCACCAGCCCTTGCAGTTGGGAATGGACAGACAAGTGGGAGGCCAGCCAGGCAGGCAGGCAGGCGCTGTGCTGGCCTTTCTTGTGCTTTCTGTGTGCAAGGCCTGCCTGGGAGGTACCGGTAAGTGTCTGGTGCTGAAGAGAAGCCTTTCCGCCATGCAGGCCCAGCAGCACGCAGACCTGTGGGTATGTTTCGTTATCTGAAATTAAAAATCAATAATATATATAAATATATAAGTCACAGGCTCAGGGTTTTGTTGTTGTTTTGTGTTGCTGTTGTTTTTGAGCAGGAACACGGGGGAACTGAGTTCCCTTAAATTTTTAAAATTAAATGGTTATTTCTTATTTATTTCTCTTTTTTATATTTATTGAATTTATATACCACCCTGTACCACTTATCTATATAATCAATAATGTTGTGACCTGAGCCAAAAATCCACCTCAATAAAGTTGTGGCCATTTCTAGTACCAGATCATTGTCTGCTTGAGTTTATTAATCACTTCTTACATTTAGCCACTGTGGCTGGGCCTTCAATAAACAAACAAACAAACAAACTTCATGGTGAGTTCCCCCACTTCCCCCCTCCCAGGAAAAAAAACACTGCATAGGGTTATGTTTTGACATATCATAGTTTACCAGTATAGAAAAAAAAAAAGAATCCATTCCCCTTCAAATCACTGGTCCATTTTACTCACTTACTACACTGACTGGCAGAAACAGGCCCCATTTCGAATTGGCATTTGCTGTGGGTTGAACCTGGTACTTTTCCATGCAAAATATTTGCTCTAACACTGAGCTGTGGTCCTTCCTTCCCATTTAGCCATCATTCTTCCCCATGAGCTGCGGTGTTTCCTGATATACCGTATACACTCAAGTTTAAGCCGACTTTTTTCAGCACATTTTTTATGCTGAAAAAGCCCCTCTTGGCTTATACTCGAGTGAGGCGGGCAGCAGCGGTGGGGCGAGCAGCCGGAAAGGAGCCCTTTCTCACCGCTGGTCCCATTGCTGCCACCTGCCTCTCGCAAGGGCAGGCAGAGGAGCTGCGGTTGGGAGATGTGCTGCGCTGCGCTGTGCCTCTCCCAACCATGGCTCCTGTCCCTGCTCTGCTGTCGTCGGCAGAGGAGGAAGAGGAACAAGCAGCCCTAAAGCAGCCCTTTTGGGCTGCTTGTTCCTCCTCTGCCGCTGCCGCCGCCACCAGGTTTGTGGTGTGGTGAACCGGCTTATACTCGAGTCAATAAGTTTTCCCAGTTTTTTGTGCTAAAATTAGGTGCCTCGGCTTATATTCGGGTCGGCTTATACTCAAGTATATATGGGATATGGTCCTCCCCCAGTGGTCATCTCAAGATGCTATAGTCTAGTCTTACTAGGTAACGTGAGGAAAATGTGGATAAGAGATTCTCCCAGGACTATAACATTCTAACATCTTTCTCCCACATTTCCTCAAAGGAGCTTGGAGTAACACACATGGTCCCCTCCATTTTATTCTCACAAAGATCTTGAGAGTTAAGTCAGGCTTGAGCGATAGGAAGTGGCCCAAAGTCACACAGTTTCCCCCAGTCCTAGTCAGACCTTCTAACTGCCACACCAAACTGGCTTCAGATATGAAATTTAGGGTTGGGTGACCTGCTTAACCTCTTCCTGGCATGCATGCACATGGGGCGCAACTCGTGTAATGAATTCAGTCTTCCTCCTGATACCATAATTGGCCAGAACTGTTAATAAAGACCTCGTGACATGCTCCCATCTTGTGCTCCCCTCACTTCCTGTGTGGAAGTCACAGTTACTCTTAAAAAACAAACAGAGGGGCAGAATTGTGCAAACCCCATTGGGCATGACCTCTCCTCTTCCACCAGTGTTTTTTCTTTTTTTTCCTGGTCAGCCTGCTGAAACATGCTGCTAAAAATCACCCCCACCCCCACTTCCCCTTTAAATTTGGTTCAGAACACAATGTTTATGTGCTGACTCCATTGAACTGGTGGTGATGTGTCTGCATAAGAGGTCTTTTCTCACCATTTTTCATCCAAGTATTTAGACCATGTGGGGTGGTGGGAAGGGGAATAAGGTTTCAAAGAGAGCCCTTAGGATAGTAGCGGGTAAAGTCCAGTGTGATTATAGCAGCAGTGGAAGAAAAGAGATACGAGCCAAACTGAGATGACCACAAGAACCTGTAAACTTTTGCAATTCTCAGTACCCAATAACCGGCAGGCCTGATTGAATCCTCAAGCTGTATATTTTTCAAATTTAGCCGAAGCCAATGGAGTCACCCAGTGCCATGATTCCAAATCTTGTGTCATGCCTCTACTTCCTGTTCTGTTCTATCTTACTGTAGAACCCATGTGCTTTGCCGAAATTACCTCTCAGTTGGATAATGTCATGAAGGCTTCAAACCTACTGTATACTCATGTACCTGGGAGTAAGCCCCACCAAACGCGTGTTAAAGGCTGAAGAACGAACTTCCCAGGTAGTAATGGAATTATGGAAGGTAAGGCAAAGTAGCAATGAAAGGCTCTCAGCAAACATTTGAAAGTTGATATAGGAGTAAGACAATTTCATGGAGAAGAAGGTTATCACTGTGCATACCCTATGTCCTCAAATGCAGCCAGCAAAGGAGAAAGAAGTTCTGTTGCCTGGCCAATTGCTGCCTTTGGGATGGGGGAATCTGAGATTGCATCGTGTTTCCTTTGGGGAAACAGATGATACTTAAAAGGCAGGCATTTTCCAGGTTGCTGCCCCTTTCTCAGCTTGTGATTTATATATACCGTATTTTTTGCTGTATAAGACTCACTTTTTCCCTCCTAAAAAGTAAGGGGAAATGTGTGTGTCTTATGGAACGAATGCAGGCTGCGCAGCTATCCCAGAAGCCAGAACAGCAAGAGGGATGGCTGCTTTCGCTGCGCAGTGATCCCTCTTGTTGTTCTGGCTTCTGAGATTCAGAATATTTTTTCCCTTGTTTTCCTCCTCCAAAAACTAGGTGTGTCTTATGGTCTGGTGCGTCCTATAGAGCGAAAAATACGGTAATAGGATGTCATAAAAACACTATGGTTACATGCATAGCTGTCAACGTTTCCCTTTTTTTAAGGGACATTCCCTTATTCCGAATAGGATTCCTCACAAGAAAAGGGAAAAGTTGACAGCTATGGTTACATGGTGTTAGTCACACTCGTCCATTAAAATTGATGGGTTCAAACTTCCTTTGCCCAGTGCTGGACCACGTTCTCTCTTGGAACTCTCCACACCATAGGGAAACAGATAACCGTGAAACAATATTTACACAAAGCAATCCCACAATTTATCATTATCTTTTGCACTGGTGCATCAGTTAGGGGAAATTCCACCACCGTTTCTCAGAGGAAGATGAAATTCTTCAGATACTTTGTTGGATGGGTGGCTTAACTTAAAAGGTGCCGATTGCGAAGAGTACCAGAGATACAGATCAACCTAGCAGAAGGACCTGAAACAGAGATAGCCAGGAATTGCTGGAGAACTCGAAACTGCTTTCTCCAGGCAAAGACCATCGGATTAACTCTCCTGAAGCCAATGCAAACAAATGCCATTTCTGCAACATGAAGTTCAGTAAAGGGGAGTTAGCTGGGATTCACAGCACGTCTTGTGTTAGGCCACAGAATCATACAATGAGGGGAAATTATGGGGCACAATCCAGAGCAAGTGAAGTGTCCTTCAAATATTAGTGCAGTTAACCAGGCAATCTGGGGTTAACTTTCTCCCTGGTGCTATTGTATGTTTTAAGAGTTTGATAAGGAGGAAGCATTCTACAGTATTCAGATTTAGTCTTCCCCTGCACTATGAAGTGGTACAATCCAGCAACAGATATATATCACCTTACCTAAGTCTGCTGATTGTGTGGCTCGGCTGTAAGTTAAATGCAAATTTAATCTTTACATTATTATTATTTTTTTAAAAAAACTTCAATTCACAAAACACTTTCACCAAAGGGGTGGGGGGGGGGGGAAACAGGAGCATGGTTATCATGGTTATCTTCTTGATTGAGTCCCAATAGCACTTGCAGCATAAAGAGAATCAATTGTTTTTCTCTGGCAGCATAGCTGCCAACGTTTTCCCTTTTTTATGGGAAATTCCCTTATTCCTAATAGGATTCCTCGCAAGAAAAGGGAAAAGTTGTCTATCAGAATGAAATCTTGACATACGAAAGCTAATTCCCGACACTCCATGGTAATCTTCTAACAGTCTGCACACCTATCTTAAGCATGTGTTCACGGACATGGCAAGTCTGCAGAATGGGCTATAACTTAGAAAGTAGAAGAAAACCATGTACCCCCAGTAATATGCAAATTCTAGATGGAGTGTGCTTGACATTGTTTGGAGTCTGTAACCTGAAGCATCTGTAACCCAAGGTACTACTGTATTTGAAAACATGGGCAGCATTAAGATAAATTCAACAGTGTAAATAGGTTTTGGTGGATGTAACAATGGAATACTGAATGGTTTAGTTTATATAAAATATGCAGGGATTTATGTGATGCAAAATGAACCATGGAGAGAGAAGAAAGGAAGTCACTGGTATTTTAAGGTTGTTTAAATGAATATTCTAAAATTTAATAAAAATTATACCCAAAAAAGAGAGGCTGGCTCACTCTAAGACCGTTCCCTGTATTCCCGTGTTTAAATGCCACAGTGAGGGGGCTCATACTTTCAGTTCTTGGCACAAGGCTCTTCCACCAGTCAGGGAATTGCTTACTTATTCCTCAGGGTAGTATATCTTATTAGGAAATGAAACTTGACTCCACATCAACTTTCGATCTGTGCCCTGCTACCCACTGTTCCCAAGGCGTAGCAGATTGTTGAATCACGATCTAACCCTCCACATCTCTCAGGAGTTGAGACATATGGAATATAGTTCCCTGTTGGCAGACACTGTCATTGAGAGACGAGTAGAGTAAATGTCACCAAGGAAAAAGAGGGGGTTATGTGTGCACTGAAGAAATGCTTTGTTTCATGGGATGTATTTTCTTTAAGAGGGACGCGGGTGGCGCTGTGGGTTAAATCACAGAGCCTAGGAGTTGCTGATCAGTAGGTTGGTGGTTCGAATCCCCGCGACGGGGTGAGCACCCGTTGCTCGGTCCCTGCTCCTGCCAACCTAGCAGTTCGAAAGCACGTCAGAGTGCAAGTAGATAAATAGGTACCTCTCCAGCGGGAAGGTAAACGGCATTTCCGTGCACTGCTCTGGTTCACCAGAAGCGGCTTAGTCATGCTGGCCACATGACACGGAAGCTGTACGCCGGCTCCCTCGGGCAATAAAGCGAGATGAGCGCCGCAACCCCAGAGTCGGCCACGACTGGACCTAATAGTCAGGGATCCCTTTACCTTTACCTTTATTTTCTTTTAGAAAGGAAAGGCACAGCTGGCCAACACAGACTGCACTGCAACTCTCCCTCTACACCAGGAATAGTCCCCATTTTCTTGTACTTTTCCATCTGTTATTACATTTATATTTCACCTTTCCTCCAAGATACACAAGGTGGCGTACGTGGTTCTCCTCTTCCCCATTTCCATCCCCACAAGAACCCTCTGAGGTTGGAGAGGCTTGAGAGACTGTGACTGGTCCCAGGTGACATCAAGAGCCTTATGTCTGAGTGGGGTCTAGTTCACCAGTCTAATCACTACTCTGCATTTGCACCATGCCTGTTCCTCATAAAATGTCTTGCCATGTTTTGTTCTCCATTCTACATTCTGGGGGGAAGTGGAGAAGGCCTTTTAAAAATGTGATACATTTCAATTCCTAGCTCACAGCATCGCTAGCCATTGGCCATGCTGGCAGGGGCTGATGGGGGTTGGTGCCTGTGACGTCAACATATGAGAGTGCTGGAGGTGAAATAGTTAAACAGGTTACCCAATCAGAACCGGGGGGGGGGGTGGAGTCAGAGGGACTATAAAACCAGCTCTGGGATGGGCGAAGGGGGAGTTTATTGGGAGTTGGGAGGTTGGTTGGAGTGGGAGCAAATTGAGATAGAGTTTGTGGGTAGGTTGAGTTAGTGTAAAGAAATAAGCTGAGTCAGGAACAGTTAGGGGCTAGGAAGACAAGGAAATATCTGAGAGGTGGTTTAGTGAGTGAGAGCAGGCAGCGGAAGTTATAGGTCTGGATAAGCACCCCATGATTGTAATTGACCGATACCGTTTATGAAACCACACGCTTGTTAAACGGCAATAAATAAACAGAAGTTTATGTTCCACTTTAACTCTGACTGGACTCAGTATTTTACCAGGTAGGGCCTGGGTGGGGGCAGCGAGAAATAAAGTGGTGGCACAGGGATCAATAGATGGTGAAACGTCCAGGGACCCTGTGTGATCGCCAGAGTGCCCAACAACAATGGGCCACACATTCTCTAGCTCTGACGGAAGGAGGCATGCCAAGGGCAGTTTGAGAGCCTGTTGGGGTATACTAGGGCGAGGTATATGTCTGCAGGATCTGGTGCCTTCCCAGTACCCCAACATTTTCCCAGTCCAGAGACACAACTATGCCAGCCTATGGGGGGCGTGGAGAGAGAAGGAAATCTGTGGGATGTAATACATAAGTAGCAGTCAAGTACAACATTCCTTGTTTTCCTAGAGTGGGCATGCGAGGGAATGTTTGGTCCAGACAATCGAAAACTTCCTGTTTCCTCCTGGCTGGGACGTACTTCCTTTGCATGTGACTAGAGGTGGGTGTGACCTTACCTGTCCAGGTAATAAAAGGACAAGGCATGCTGCCACACACTCTCTCTTTGACTTCCTCCTCAGGTGGAGCAGCAGCTTTTAGCTAGAGATGCTTAGTTGGCTTCCAGCCAACAGAGGACATTGGGACTATCTCCATATGGGATAGCTCCACATGTATATACTTTGTAACTAAGTCTGCCTTCAGGGATCCAACTGTGAACTGGTGATGTGAATAAACTTCTTTTATATACTTTACACAAGATTGTAGCGTGTTTATTCTTTTAAGAGGGATATAAGGGAACTTACCAGGAATCTAATGCAGTGGTACCTCAGGTTAAGAACTTAATTTGTTCTGGAGGTCCGTTCTTAACCTGAAACTGTTCTTAACCTGAGGTGCCACTTTAGCTAATGGAGCCTCCTGCTGCTGCTGCCCCGCCGCTGCACAATTTTCTGTTCTCATCAGAAGCAAAGTTCTTAACCCAAGGTACTATTTCTGGGTTAGAGGAGTCTGGCTCCCTGCGTGCTAGATTTCAAGGTTTAATAATTCCCTTTAATTCTGCTTCAAAACCGATACTCAATCCAATTCCAATCCAATCTTAGTAATAATCCCTTATACAACAGCGACAATGTTTTCAACTTCAGTTCGTGTTGACACATTTAATAATTTATGAATCTGCAAGTGAAGCTCTCCTTTATTCTTCCCGTGTGAGGTATTTATTTTAAACATATTGTTCCTTTTTGTCCTTGCCAAATATTCTGTCTGTCTTGGTTATTCCTGATCCCCATCATGCCTTGTGGCGTTGTTGTTTCGATGTCATTCTAAAGAAATCTCTTCTTCCTTTGTTTTCAATACCTCTGTCATTCATTTCTAAAGCATTCATTTGACCTTCCTCAAGAAAGTGTTTTATTGTGGTGTAATTAATAAAAGTTTTTGTGTTTGCAAAAACCATACATTGCAGTCATGTTCAAATGTGGTGAGGTAGTAAGACTCCCATGACCTCCTTCTAAAGGTAACCAATCCTGGTTAAGGCCCTGGAACCTGTCACCACGAGAAATTTACCGTATTTTTCGCTCTATAAGACGCACCAGACCACAAGATGCACATAGTATTTGGAGGAGGAAAACAAGAAAAAAAATATTCTGAATCTCAGAAGCCAGAACAGCAAGAGGGATCGCTGCACAGTGAAAGCAGCAATCCCTCTTGCTGTTCTGGCTTCTGGGATAGTTGCGCAGCCTGCATTTGCTCCATAAGACGCACACACATTTCCCCTTACAGTGGTGCCTTGCAAGACGAAATTAATCCGTTCCGTGAGGCTCTTCGTCTAGCGGTTTTTTCGTCTTGCGAAGCAAGCCCATTGACAGCTTAGCGGATTAGCGCTATTAGCGGCTTAGCGGCTTTTAGCGGATCAGCTGATAAGCGGCTTAGCGGCTTAGGAAAAGTGGGGGGGAAAGGGGAAAAAATCCACAGGAACTCGCAAGGCATTTCGTCTTGCGAAGCAAGCCCATAGGGAAATTCGTTTTGCGAAGCGCCTCCAAAACAGAAAACCCTTTCGTCTAGCGGGTTTTCCGTCTTGCGAGGCGTTCGTCTTGCGGGGCAACACTGTACTTTTTAGGAGGGAAAAAGTGAGTCTTATAGAGCAAAAAATACAGTATTTATCACTTACTGCATTTATAACCCACCTTTCCCCCCAAGATGCTCAAGGTAACATACATGCTTCTCCCTGCTCCTCAGTTAATCCCCACAAACAACCCTGAGAGGTAGGTTAGGCAGAGAGGTGGTGACCATAGCTGTCAACGTTTCCCTTTCTTTAAGGGAAATTCCCTTATTCCGAATAGGATTCCTCACAAGAAAAGGGAAAAGTTGACAGCTATGGTGGTGACTGTCCCAAGGTGAGCTTCGGGGCTGAATGGGGATTTGAATCATGGCCTCCCACATTCTGATCTGACACTCGAACCACTGTACCATGCTGACTCTCAAGTGGGGTGAATGTAACAGTATCTCACAGGGTTTCAAGGAGTTAATCTCGTTTGAACAGTATTTTTGCTTTTTCCCCCCAAAATATTGCATTTTGTGGCAAAGCAAACTTTTTGGAAAACCAGGTGTGAATCTTCAGCTGTGGGCCTCGAGCCTTGAGAGAAGTGAAAAGAATTTCTGTAGGGTTCAGACAGACATATCATGCAGATTACTAAATCTCTACATGAAGCTCCATAAAGTAAATTAATGAAGAAGACTGCATTTGCAGACTGATATTCAAATGGGCCTCTAGAGACGTCTCTACGACGTCTAACTGAGCAGGATAAAGAAAGCAAACCAGTTTCTTCTCCATCATTTCTTTGATACTGCGTTGGGACCTCAGCCAAGATCAAACTTCCTATGTCACTAGGCATTGTGCCAACATATGATAACATTCCCTTGCATGACTGTTTTTAAGAGGAGTAAAGATAACTTTATATTGGATTTTCTTTTTATCTTGATCCACTTTCAGATGTCTCTTCCTCAGTTGGCTGAAGATGGCTCTAAAGCAGGAATAATAAAAATTGTCTGAAATTAACTGAATATTTGCCATGTTACGAAGCTTGACAAGGAAATATGTTTTCTTCATCCTCCCATTTGATTCTGGCAAACAAACTGATTTTTGACTCTCCACACTGTTTTCTGGCTCTTCGTGTGTGTGTGTGTGTGTGCATCTGCACACCAGAGAATTTTGCTTCATGCAAAATCTCTCAGGACTTATTTCCATTTTTTAAAATTACGTTTTCCAAAATTTCACACATACATAATAAAAAACTTTCCCCACCAACTTGCTGACCCAAGGTGTTTCTGTTTCTCTCTCTGGTGCACCTTGTCTTCTATCTCTTAACCCTTAACAAAACTACTATGATCTTTAATCCCATCTGTTGCTCATAGTCCCAATCCTGCTCGTGTGTTCATCATATGATAATATTTCTTTAAATGATCCAAAAAAAAGGTTTCCATTCTTCCACAAAACCTTCATCACTAGGTTCTCTTATTTTAGCCAGTTCTGCTTAATCCATCACCTTGCTTATCCATTCTGCTTTTGTGGGTATTTCTGCTTTGTTCCATTATTGTGTGTAGAGAATCCTAGCTGAAGTTGTAACATGCATAAAATTGGGATTTGTTTCCAGTGGAGGCCTTGCTGAGTGCAAGGAACATCCCAACTACAGATGCAACCCGCAAAAGAAATGCTTGGCATGTTCTAGTAGCATATTTTGCAAAGCTAGGGAGCTTCTTGGCCTAGCATGGGCTAAGATCAAGTGTAGAGCAAATGTTTATTGGTTAATTTTTCTAGTAGGGCTGTTTCCCATACTATTTGGTACCCTTGGTCCATGCTTACTCCTGACAGGTCTCTCCAGTGTCTGGTTATGGTGTTTCTGGCTGCTGAAAGTAGGTGGGTTATGAGTGCTTTGTAGTGTAAATGGGCATTGTTATCTTGGAAGATGTTTAGTAGGGCCAATTCTGGGGTGATGTCTAATACTTGCTTAGTTATTTTACATATTTCTCATATGGCTGTTGTCCACCCCACTCACACACAAAAACAAAGATCACCACAGCCAATCACAAACAAACAACCACACCCTAGGCAAACCCCAACCTCTCTCACCACCAAAGGAACACAAGTGAACAGCAGAGAACCGGCACGAGTAACGCTGACACCAAACCCTACATACATTAAGCAGAATAGAAACATCGCCACCCGACCCCACCCATCTTCCCCCCCCCCTCCACCCCTTTTCTTCCTAATGTCTCAACAAATGAAACTGATTTGTAAAAATGCTACATGGAAAAAATACAAGAGACATTACACATATTTCTGTAAAACAAGAAAATCTTTAATAAAAAAGAAAAAAAGAAGGAAAAAAGTGTAGGGCAAATGTAAATGCTGTGCTGCTCTGTGTTTTGCTGTATTGCAAAGCCATGCACGGTATTGAAAATACAGTTTTTTTAAAACCACAATATAAGAAAGGCCCTCCAAAGATTGCTGGACTGCACTTCCCATCATCCCTGACTGTGGGCTATGCTAGTTGGGGCTGATGGGAGGTGGAGTCCAACAACATCTGGAGGAACCCAGGCTCTACATCCCTGATATAAAACAGTCACAAATGAAAATCAGAAACAGGATGAGAACTGAATAAAATCACTACCAGTTGCCTTCTAACAATCCAGGTGCCTTGCTGAGTTGAAAGGTCTCACCCAAGTCTTCTGAAAACCTGCAGAGAAATGGCCAAATAAGTGGCCTAAGGCAAGGCGTCCCAAAGAACTATTAAAGAAATGGCCTAAAACTACCTCATTCAATGGGGGTGGGGTGAGTGGCTGACACAAAACAAGACTTCATCTAATGATCTTGAGGCACATAGAAGAACATACAAGGCGGAGGTGTTCCTTCAAGTGCCAAGATCCAGACCGCCGGGGACAAAACTAGCAAATTTATTTGAATAGGGAAACTAGCTGGAGAAGCAGTGCAAATCTTTGAGAATAGGTGTTAGGGTTGCCGTTTATGTTAGCTGTTTTTGATATATATATATAAATAGATGCCTTACACAAGACTGGAAGATAAATCTTTACTTGTCCGTTTGGCAGTAGTTGAAGAACAAGTATTACACACACACACACCAATGCATTCCTCTCCCTTGAGCCCAAGAGAGGGTTTAGTTCTTTTTGTTTTCAAAAAAGCTCATTTGTAGCAGTGCATAAGTTGTATAGCTTGCCTTCCCTCACAAATCCCTACAGACTTCTGCTTGAAGTCACCACACTCCGCAAATCATGAAGAATCAGCTAACAGAGTAACCAACCAATTCCCAACTGTCACTTGCCAGCTGCCAATTTCCAACTGCCACCTCCTTTCCACAATACCATATATTCTTTGTGGAATACGTTTACAATGCAAATACAATACAAATGCTAACAATGTATGCACAGCCAAAAATGAAGAAATGTGTGACCATACAAGGGGTAGAACCATGGAGGACACAGATTTGTATTTGCTAATTTATATACATAGATGGAAATTCAGAAATAATTACTGAGTTTCTTAATTTTTATACTGGACTTGGAGCAGCCTGCCCACACTTTGAGTTCTGCTTCTGAGGCCTGGTTTGTGTACCCACCTGGGAGAGCAAATGTTCTGGCAGGGATGAAGGAGAGGGCTTTTTCAGCGGTGGCCCCACCTTTGTGGAACTGTGTTCAAAGTGTGATTAGACAGGCTCCGCCTTGCCAAGCCTTTAAGCAGGCTTTGAAAACTGGGGTTTTGGTGATGGTTTTAATCAGGCTGCCGAAATCCTGTTTGAAAGTGTACTCTGACAGCTGTCCAAGTTTGAGACTGGTTTAAAGATAAAGAGCTCGAAAAAGGAAGGTTGAGAGCTTTGAAGTTGCCATCAACAGCACCACCGGGTCAGCAGAATGAGCAAGCATGCAAGTTTCCTGGTGTCTTTTTGATTATATTGAGATTTACTGCTTTTCTAATTATAGTGATCACAGCTAAATTTGTGCCTACACATATAAAATTACCATATGCATTTTTAATGTAAATTGGTGTCCTCTTTAGTCCTCCCACTCTTGGTGATGCAAATCTTCTTTTCCAACCATGCATATTATACTGTAATTGCATAGTTCGGCTGGGGCTGATTGCTGTTTTAATGCATTCTCTGTATAAAGGTAAAGGTACCCCTGCCCGTACGGGCCAGTCTTGACAGACTCTGGGGTTGTGTGCCCATCTCACTTAAGAGGCCGGGGGCCAGCGCTGTCCGGAGACACTTCCGGGTCACGTGGCCAGCGTGACAAGCTGCATCTGGCGAGCCAGCGCAGCACACGGAACGCCGTTTACCTTCCCGCTGGTAAGCGGTCCCTATTTATCTACTTGCACCCGGAGGTGCTTTCGAACTGCTAGGTTGGCAGGCGCTGGGCCGAGCAGCGGGAGCGCACCCCGCCGCAGGGATTCGAACCGCCGACCTTTCGATCGGCAAGTCCTAGGCGCTGAGGCTTTAACCCACAGCGCCACCTGCGTCCCTGCATTCTCTGTATATATATATACAGAGAATGCAATAACTATATAAATAGGGAGGATTGAATTTTTCAGCTTTCAAATTCCAGAAATGATGGGTGCTAAAAGTTGGCTAAATTAATATAATTTATATGTATCTGAAGAAGTGTGCATGCACATGAAAGTGTATACTTAAACAACTCCATTGGTCTCTAGGGTGCTACTTTATAATTTTCAAATTCTTTTAGAAGGATTCTTTTAAAGACTTTCTTAGATCATATAACTTTTTTGAACACTTGATTCTTTTAAGGGAGTTTTTAGGTTTTTAAGAAAAGTCTTTTTAACGATCTTTTTAAAGAATTTTTAAAATTTATTTTGACTACGGCAGACCAACACGGCTACCCACTTGAATTAAATATAATTTAGTTTTTCTTGGCAAACAACTACTCAAAAATTATTGACTTTGGTTGTGGAATTTCCAATAATTTTAACTATGTGGACTATTTTTAATGCCATTGAATGTTTTAATTCTAAGTTATGGGTTTTATACATTATTGTTATATCTGACCTACATGCCTGGTGAGAAAGGGTTCATTTTTAAAAAAACCACCACAGCACAACACAAAACACACAAAAACACCACAACATGGTGGAATAAGGAAATGTACTTCTGGATTGTGCAGTGCAGCTTCCTGGGGGCAGCCAAATGTCTTGAGCTGATGTGCTGAACTTTTCAGGACGGAGACAGCAAACACTTTCCTAATATTCTGCTTTCAGATCAGACAGTCGCCTATCCACATCTTGCTCCTTTTGCATTGTTGTCTTGCTTCCAGATAAGTGCACAGTCCCCTGACCATATTTTGTCATCTTTTTAACATTTCCTCATTCCCAGCAGGGATATAACCAGATATTGCCCCATTGTGCTTATGCCCATGGCCTCAATCTGCCCCCCTTTTGTTGGATGCTTAAAACTCTAAGCAAAGCCCTGCTGGATCAGACCCAAGGCCTGTTCCGCCAAGCATTCTGTTGTCACAGTGGCAAACCAGGTGCCCGAGAGAAGCTGGCAAGCAGGATCTGAGTTCAGCTGTGCTCTCTGCACTCAGATACACTCCCCCCCGCCTTCTTTAATATATCTCTAATACTCGATGCAAAGGTCCGTATAGTAAAAGCTATGGTTTTCCCAGTAGTGATGTATGGAAGTGAGAGCTGGACCTTAAAGAAGGCTGATCGCCAAAGAATTGATGCTTTTGAATTATGGTGCTGGAGGAGATTCTTGAGAGTCCCATGGACTGCAAGAAGATCAAACCTATCCATTGTTTTAAAATAATTTTTATTGCTTTTCACAAACACAAAAGAATTAAACAATAATAACCAAGGAAATAAGAACGTAGAAAAGAAAAGAAAACAATAAATAAACCTATCCATTCTTAAGAAAATCAGCCCTGAGTGCTCACTGGAAGGACAGATCGTGAAGCTGAGACTCCAATACTTTGGCCACCTCATGAGAAGAGAAGACTCCCTGAAAAAGACCCTGATGTTGGGAAAGATGGAGAGCATAAGGAGAAGGATACGACAGAGGACGAGATGGCTGGACAGTGTTCTCGAAGCTACCAGCATGAGTTTGACCAAACTGCGGGAGGCAGTGGAAGACAGAAGTGCCAGGCGTGCTCTGGTCCATGGGGTCACCAAGAGTCGGACACGACTAAACGACTAAACAACAATACTCGATATGAGCAGCCATCGCCTATGAATTACCATGTCATCCCAGGCTACTTCATTGTATCACACACCAGGCAATTAATGTGGAAAGAAAGCTTGTGAGAAAGTGGACTAGAGTGGTCATGTGGCCTGCTTGACATGTGTCCCACAGCCCTCTCTGTGAAGGACAGTCCTCCATCGATGAGCTGCCCATTTTAAAGATAAAGAACTGCGCAGCTGGGCTGAAGGAGGTGGGGAAAGTCAATGTAGGAAGCAAGCTAGAATGCCAGATTATTGAAAACAACTGTTGAAATAAGTCTTAGCAGGGATTAGAGAAGATGCTCGACTGATATAGTAGTGGAATTCTACAGCAACAGCCCAACATTGGTGCATTAATAAAAGAATGATCTCTTCCTTCTTGGTTTTTGGAAGGGCTGTAATTTGCCAGGCACATATTTCCACATGTGGTGGAGTTTTTCCCATTGTGAACTCCTCTTGTCACTGTCAGAGGGTTTTTTGGGGGGGAATATCTGCTCTAACTTTGTCCATGGAGTTTTATTGGCAGGGATATTGGAGTGGCTTGCCGGTTTCTGCTCCAGGTGGATCACGTTTGGTCAAAACTCTCCACTATGACCTGTCCATCTTGGGTGGCCCTGCAGAGCTGAACCATAAAGAAGGCTGATAGCCGAAGAATTGATGCTTTTGAGTTATGGTGCTGGAGGAGACTCTTGAGAGTCCCATGGACTGCAAGGATATGAAACCTATCCATTCTGATGGAAATCAGCCCTGAGTGCTCACTTGAAGGACGGATCCTGAAGCTGAGGCTCCAATACTTTGGCCACCTCATGAGAAGAGAAGACTCCCTGGAAAAGACCCTGATGTTGGGAAAGATTGAGGGGACAACAAGGAGAAGGGGACAACAGAGGACAAGATGGTTGGACAGTGTTCTTGAAGCTACCTACATGAGTTTGACCAAACTGCAGGAGGCAGTGGAAGACAGGAGTGCCTGGCGTGCTCTGGTCCATGGGGTCACGAAGAGTCGGACACGACTAAACAACAACAATCTCCTCTAACCTCTTTTCTAAACATTTTCACCACAACATTCGCCTCAGTCCTCCCAACACTCAAGCAACTTTGGAGTGATGATCTGGGGGACGCTGGCTATTGGAAATAGTAGCTCTTGAGCGATTTTGTTCCCTCCAGTGGATTTTTTTCCTGCAGAAATGCTTTGCTCTCTGGCATTTGCGTGGCTGGGATGTGTCTTTGAACTGAAAGAAAAAGCCTCTTTCTTCCCAGGAAGGAGAGAGGTGTGGTTGAGTAGAAACTACTTTGGGTGGCTGGAGTGCAAGTATCTGTGTGCAAGCGTTGCGCAGAAGAAATGCTACGTCTGTTGCTCTGTCGCTGCTCAGCACAGAGCCAGAGCAAGGCACTTGGGAGTTTGTGATACGCAAGAGTTCCAAGGAAGAATTCTGAAACATCAGAGCGATCAGTTCTAATGTTTTATTAAAGAAAGGCATAGACTTACAGTGAAGCAGCCTGCTAGTTCCCCTTGCCCTTACAGACACAGGATAGACTCTGCAGCACGCAGGCATTCCAGCAAGGAGATGGCTTGTCCACATGCAAGCAAAAGGGCATAGCTTCTTCTTCTTTTCTTTTTTCTTTTATAAATCTTTTTAATTGAATTTTACATTGCAAATTTAAATTCAAACAATCACCATCATTTAGGATTCCCTGCATCCTTTCACTCCCCTCCACCCTTCCATGGTTACCATTTTCAATCTTTTTCCACTGCTTCACTTATTTTCTCTATTTTTCTTATATATTCCAATTTTACCTTAGTTTTCAGTACATTACAAACGTTATTCAAATCCCGCCAAAGTTTTTAGTTGTTTACAGTGTTCTCTTAAGTACATTGTCAATTTTCCCCATTCCTTCTTAAAGTTCTTCTCTTCCTGGTTTCTGATTTTCCCAGTCAATTTCGCCATTTTGGCGTAGTCCATCATCTTCATCAGCCATTCATCTCTGGTTGGGACTTTATCTTCTTTCCATTTCTGGGCCAATAGTATCCAGAGGCCTTTTTGTTAGGAATTTTGGTGCGGAGATACCAAAGGAGCAGAGACGATTAATTATGTATGCGACGACAGCAGTACGGATACTACTAGCTTCTTCATACAGCGAAGCAAAATACGTAAATCACCTGATTGGCAGGTAGCCAGTACCCAAAACATCACAGATATCCCTCTCTCTGGCCTCGGAGCCCAGTATCCCAAGCCCACAGAAAAGGGTACCCTCAAAGCAAGCTGAACATAAACCTATGTGAGCTCTTGGCTACAACCGCTACCAATTGATTGTGGGGTCATCTTGAGTGCCAAGATGGTGCTATCAGACCTTCCGGAGCAGATCACATTTGGTTCAACACACCTGTCCACTTTTGCCTTTGGAACCACCCACCCCTTGCACATAGGTCCTGGAAGGCTGCCAAGGAAGGTATGAGTCCCTCCTTCTGGAAAAGGTTTCCACTTGTGTTCTGTGACAGACCAGGAGTGGAGAGGCCTGTTCAAATCCCCACTCAGCCCTGAAACTTGTTGGAATGACCTTGTGTCAGCGACCATCTCTCAGGTCCAACCACCTCATAGGGCTGTTGTGAGGATCATATGAGGAGGACAAAGATCTGCGTCTACTGTCTTGACTCTGCAAGTCAGCTTTCACTCACACGGGACTAAAGTGATGGATATTTTGTCAACAGGTTCCTCTTGTAACCACTACCCCAATGGTGCTAGTGCTATTACTACTAGAAATATCAATATATGTCATCCATATCATACTTTAGAACATACCACATATATTATCTCAGCAGTGCTCACCACCGTATAATCCCCTTGGCTTCTAGAATACCTATAGCTTGGCCTCAAGTATTGCCTAAAGCCAGATTTGAGGCACACTTGGGACCTCTTGATTGTGCAAAACATCTGGGGAATTTCAAAGCAAGCCAAACAAGTTTTGATAAGACCAGCAAAATTCCTCAGCTGTTTCCCCTCACCATCTTCACACTTCTAGGCTCCCAAAGAGGTTCCTACTTCGGGGGTGGGGGGGTGGGGGGAGAGAGTAATTTAAAGTGGAGCTAGAAGAGTTTCAGTACGACTAATTAAATTTCTCAAGAGGATTTTTCAGTCTCAAAAACATATTCCCTGGCCATGGAAAAATCCCTCTGAGCACATGCAGGGTATTTTTCTATGAACGGAGAGAACGAGCGAAGCATGTAGAAGGGAAGCTATTGGTAAAATATTAGTTTATTTGAGGAGGCAGCACCAATTCAGACTGTGGAGCGCTATTATTAACTAAACATTCACTGACAGCGGAGTAAAGAGATCAGTGCTTCTGAGCTTGCCCAGGTTATTTTTTTACTTCAGTTGTTTAGCCAAGTAACAACAGCAAGCTGAGTTGTGCTTTCTAACAGTCCTATGTAACTCCATTTAGAAGAAAGTGCAGTACCCATTTGCGATACCCATTTGCAATATGTAGCACACACTTCCACACTGGAAGCAACTAAAACAAGGCCAGCCCCCAACACATTCTGGCACCCGAGGCGAACCACTAAATGGCATTCTTTCACTAGGGCTGTGAGATGTCGTGGAGGAAGGGGCTGCTGAACAGATGGCAGATCTGACTTCCAAGAAGTGAGCCGCAGCTGTCACTGACACTGTGGCACTGAGTGATGCATTCCTCAGAGGCCAGATCTGCTAAACCCTGTGGATTCTGCCGCCCAAGGCTTTTCAACCTCAACTTGCCTCATGACCTTAAAAGTAACCAGTGGCGTAGCGTGGGGGGTGCAGGGGGGGCCGGCCGCACCGGGCGCAACATCTGGGGGTTAGGGTTAGGGGGCACAAATCCACAGGTTAGGGAGCGCAAATCCATTGGTTAGGGGGTGCAAATTACTTGCCTTGCCCCGGGTGCTGACAACCCACGCTACGCCACTGAAAGTAACTGTAGCTCTGTGGAGAGGAGTGAGACAGGGATCTCTTTTTCTGCGCCCTCGCCAAATTAAAATGACCTAACACATAACCTACATTGGCTCCCAGTACATTTCCGAGCACAATACAAAGTGTTGGTGCTGACCTTTAAAGCCCTAAATGACCTCGGTTGAGTAGACCTGAAGGAGCGTCTCCACCCCATTGTTCAGCTCAGACACTGAGGTCCAGCTCTGAGGGCCTTCTGGCAGTTCCCTCACCGCAAGACGTGAGGTTACAGGAACCAGGCAGAGGGCCTTCTTGGTAGTGGCACCCGCCCTGTGAAACACCCTCCCATCAAATGTCAAGGAAATAAACAACTATCTGACTTTTAGAAGACATTTGAAGGCACTCCTGTTTAGGGAAGTTTTTAAAGTTTTATTGTATTTTTAATATTTTGTTGGAAGCCGCCCAGAGTAGCTGGGGAAACCCAGCCCGAAGGACAGGGTATAAATAATAAATTGTGAAGATGATGATATTCTTTGAGGGATGCCACAACAGTTACAGTAATTAATGTGAAACTGTTAACAGCATGTAAGGTATGTCCTTAGTGCCAAGTAGTTTAAGGAAACACATGAACATTCTACATAATTGAGTTAGCTTCTGGTAGGGATCCTAGGACAATTTGCACCTTATGAACAATTGATTTGAAATAACTTGAAGCAACAAAGGACTGTTTTCCCCCCCATGGACTGTCCTAATGTATCACACCAAGTTTTCATTTTCTCAATATTTTGCTGGGATTTTAGTTATATGAATGGACTACCCATCCTATTTAGAGGGCATGTTTATGGAGACAGGGTGTTGCTTGCAGAAGGGGTGAAAGTGTTAATTTCACACATATATTCCAGTGCATTGCTAAATTGCTTTCTGTAAGTATGATCTGTTCTAGTTCCCCACCTGTTCCAAAGAAAGTCATGCCAGTGATTTCATTCTAAATTAACTTTTAATAAGCTTTCATATTTCAGTGTAGTACAAAATGGAGATGCATCTTGGGGAGGAGGAAAGTTTTTTCATTGCAGCATTTTTCATATAACTGATTGATAATTTCTTATTTAGAAAAATTGGCACTTTATTATGCATATAGTTGTGATAACTTCAGCAATATATACAAACTAACCTTTTGGCACATATACATACAGGTATTTTACAGATAATAAATAAGAACATTTAAAGCCTAGTTTTATTTTCTCACATATAAAATACTTCACCATTTGGTGATCAAATGCTGTTGATATTTATATTTGATTTTGCCTTGAAATGTGCAATTCATAATACATTTATAGATACTGAACCCTCACTTTTCAGAAATTTGAAAATGGAAGTATGAAATTTCGTCAAGAAGAAACACTGCCTTATCTTTATAGATCTCCTTCAATACTTAGTTATCAAACTCAATTATCCTGCCTACACCATAGTTCATCAAGGCATAGAAATCATTTTTGAGCCAGCTAAACTATTATAGATTCTTTTTTTAAAAGAATGTTCTTGAAGAATGCAGTTTCTGTTGTGTTAGACTGGGGTATGTGCGTCCTGGACCACAGTTTTGTCACCACACACAGGATTTTGGTAACAATTTATTTGTGACATGTTTTTGCTCAAACAATGAATATTAAATGTCAGATAGCCCCTCGGAACAAGAGATAGAAGGTCAGTACATATATATTTCCAGGTATGCTTTTTCAGGTATCCTCATAAAACAACAGCTTTTTGTTTTAACTGAGTTATCGGCTGCAAAACTGAAATGATTACTAAAGTATTCTGAGCATTCTTGTAAATACTTCTTAAGACCCTTTTGTTTTACAGCTTGTCCGTGCATCCATGACTTTCTGATTCAAAGGGTGTAATGCTTGTGCATAATCTGAAAGTGTGCATATTCTAAAAGTGTGCAATACTGCTTTTTGTTAAAACCTGGATGATTTCAGACAAACACTGTTATTCAAGCTTCTGCTGTTCTTCATATTGCAGAGCAACAAAAGAGGTTCCATCCCCAAATTTAAAAATACCAGCAACAAAGAGGTGTTTGTCCTTTATCCTAGTCCTAGGAACAATGATTGCAGCTGTAACAATTGCTCAAGACTAGGAGTTGTCAAATTGAAATTGATAACGGAAATAGTGTTCCTGCAATCTTAACAAACTGTTACTCCTTTTTACTAATTGCTTGGTACAGTGCCAGAGAGTGCATATGTTTTTATACAGATGCACTGCATTCTTGTTTTAAAAAATGAAGACAAGACATTAGAAAAAATGCTAGCTTCTCTGGAAAATTTATTATCCTATTTAAAAAGTAAGTGTTCAATAAGTAATACCTAAGTGTACATAAGTGCTGACCAACTGCAGAGACTTCACCCTGCAGTCTTTCAGTCATGCTCAGGGTTGGAGGAGAAATGTATATAACAGGAATATGTTAAGTGAGTATCTATTGCCCTCCCCCTTCAAGTGAAATTATTGCATTTCAGTCAAAGGATGCAACACTGAATGAATGACCTGAATGGAAATTGTCCAGCAAAATGTCCAAGTGATCATTAAAAAAACCTATAAAAATACAAACTCATCAGTTGAAATATCTAGCCTTTCAATAAATAGTTTTGGTTTTTTTTTTTACACACAGTACATTATAAAAAAGTGAGAAAATGTAACAAGGTGGTGTGACAATTATGGTAGTTTGCTCTCAGTGCAATGTGAGAGGCTTCTTTAAAAAAGAACAGTTGGCTAATGTGCGCTCTTTTGCATACTGAGATAAAACAAAAATACTCTGACCCAGAGAAGGGCATCCCCATATTTTAAAGTAGGCTTCTGCACGCATATCATTCGCTGGATCGGGAATACAGTGAAGATTTGAATCCTCGTTGAAAATGTTGTCTATTGCACTGCATTCATTTCAGTTGGGTGTGCGTTCAACTGGGCAACCCCAACCGCATTCTGGTGCAACCAGTCTAGAGCCTGGGTTGGGCGAGAGTCTCTTAGAGCAACGAAGAAAGTAGACAGCATTGCAGAAGACCGATAAATATTTCAATGGGTTCAGCCCCCGAACAGCCAACATATTGGCTCTTTCCCTGAATGGAACTTCTTCACCCACTTGCTAGTCTCCGAGGAACTCAAGCGCCGATATTTATTTCGTGACTTGACCTGTTCTCTAAAAAGAAAACAAAGGGGTGGCAAAAAAAGAGGAACATGAGATCCATGGGCACAGCAGGATTGAACTTGGGGAGGGGGGTGGGAACTGCTGACAGAAGGCAGAAGAGGGGGCAGTTAAACTAGCTTGTCAGCATGAGCCCACCAGGGTTCAGTATTGTGGGATGTGAAACACAAGAGCAGTCAAGTACAACATCCCTAGAGTGGACATAAAAGCGGATGTCTGGACCAGACAGTCGGAACTTCCCGTTTCTCCTAGGCTGGGACAGACTTCCTCTGCATGTGACTAGAGTTAGGTGTGACCTCACCTGCAAAGGTAACCAAAGAGTAGGACTGGTCAGCCATCTCTCTCTCTCTGTGTGACCACATTCGTCTTGGCTTCCAGCCAAGAGAGGACAAAGGAGCTGTCTCCTTATGGGATCGTTTCCAGGTGTATATTACTTTTGTAACTTAAGTCTGCCTTCTGAGATCCATTTGTGAACAGAATGTGCGAGTAAACTCTTTTAATACTTTTATAGAAGACTGTGCCATGCCTATCTTTTTGTGAGGGACTAAATTGGGAATTACCAAGGAAACGTATTTTATAGGCTTTAGCGAGCCTGAGCAAACGCATCCGCTGTGCAAGTTTAAAAAGGGGAATGTTACTCAGATAAATTGTAGTACTTGTTAACACAAGTTGGAAAGGGTATAATCAAGCAATATATCCTCTCCTGCATCCCTGAACATTCCCGCATGTGTTTGGTGGTTTGTGCTTTTTTTTCCCCCTCCCTCAGAATGCAGAGCATATGTTTGAATTATATCCCATGGGAGAATGCCTGCACACAATCAGAGAGAAGCGTTATGTTTGACTTTCTCTACAATGCCCTAGCAGGTTACATACAGAACGAGGAGAACCCTGCAGTATGTGCGGTCAATGGACTAGGGGGGTCTAGTCTAGCCCCTTAAATGTTCTTCTGGCACCTCCTTCCCAAAGCCCAGGAAGCTTCTGCCTGGCTTAGGTAGAGGGACACGTTGCTCCAATGGGTCCAAGATCCCTCCTTCCACCTTCCCAAAGCCAGGTAGCTTTGGGAAAGAGGCAGCAGAGCTCCAGCACCCTGTCAGAGGCCAGGCACCTCCTTCCCAAACCCCAGAAAGATTCTGCCCAGCTTAGGGAGGGAGGCACGATGCTCACACACACACACCGACCCAATCGCTCTCAAGGTGGCACCTCTGGCCCTCACTGGCCCCATGTCACTGAGGTACAGTCTAGCAAGAGTGCATCACCTGATTTCGCTTATAATGGAACTTGGCTCTTAATCACCATTTAGGAAGAGCAGGCATGGGTTGGATTCTACAGTGACCTGTGTGGTGGGGTGGAGCTGCTGTACTCAAGATACTAACCTTGCTAACTAATAATGCCTCTGCTGCAGCTTGCCTGAATCAGACTGAGATGGGGCAGGGCAGTGATGACGTAAGGGCTGTGAGGGCGCACCAGCAGAAGTGCTGGATCATGTCTGCCACTGTTCCTGTGCAGTTCCAAACCCGCCACTGCCCTGCCCCACCCACTGTGAGAAGGGTGGTGGCAACTCATCACTCATGACCGAGTTCTCAGTGATACAACTGCAAAGTTCTTACCATGAATCGTGATCAATGGAGTTTTTTCCAAGGCATCTCACGAATTCCACAGCTCCACCTCCTTTTTTGAGGTAAGAGAATCCATCGCGAGAGCAGAACACCAACCTGCAGAGTACACAGAATATTACCATAGCTCTTTCCCGAAACAGCTATTAATACACCATCCTAAATGCAACGTCTTATCTCTTGTTATTTAATCTGTTTCTTACACTGGAAAAGTCTTCTGAATAGTGGCATTTTATAATTGCGGGGAGGAGACAGCTTAACATGTTACTTTATTTCTTCTATGATGAAATTATACATATGGCACTTTCAATTATTCCAGAGAAGCAAGTTATGCTTACAAACCACAAAGATTTTGTGACATTAAAAATACCACCCTGGACCATATTTTGTAAAACATTTAATACTGCAAGCTTCCACTGTATAGTGCAGAGAAGTATTACAATTATATACTCCCACTGAAGTCTGATCTTTAGCAGAAGACTAAATTAGAAAAACACCGGGGGGGGGGGGGAATGTTGCTTGCTGATTATCCTATTGACATTGTCAGCAAACCTATATGGTAAAACTTTTACTGGACCATATCACAGCATTTCCTCCTTGCTTGCTGCACAATGTACTGATGATTCCTTGCGCTCTAGAGGACAGGAAGCCCACCTCTATGCTCTCTCTGGGAGTTTGACTGTATGGAACTACCTTATATCAAGACAGTCCATTGGCTAATAGAGCTCAATATTGTCTACTCTGATTGGGAGACACTCTAAAACAGGGGTCAGCAAACTTTTTCAGCGGGGGGCCGGTCCACTGTCCCTCAGACCTTGGGGGGGGGGGTCGGGCTATATCTGGAGGAAAGAAATGAACGAATTCCTATGCCCCACAAATAACCCAGAGATGCATTTTAAATAAAAGCACACATTCTACTGATGTAAAACCACCCGGCAGGCCCCACAAATAACCCAGAGGTGCATTTTAAATAAAAGCACACATTCTACTCGTGTAAAAACATGCTGATTCCCAGATCATCCGTGGGCCGGATTTAGAAGGCAGTTGGGCCAGATCCAGCCCCCGGGCCTTAGTTTGCCAACCCATGGTCTAAAGTGTCCAGAGAGCGCCAAGTATTCCGCTCACTGAATGGGCTGTTCCTCTCCATCCTCCAGTATCCCCAAAGCAGCTTATCACAAGAGTCAGAGGACCCTCAAACAATGTGGGATATGGTGTGGCAGGCTGGTGGTGATGAGGGGAGTCTCCCTTGCATGAGAAGAACTGCCTTTCGCTCACATGGTGCACCTCATGGTGCCAAGGTCTCTCTCAACTCTGCTAGTAGAGATGTTTTAACTCAAGTCTGGTGGACCCGTGGAACTCCGATATTGCTGGATTATAAATCCCATGTTCCCTGACCATGGGCCATGCTGGAGGGCCACAGGTTCACCAGCCCTGCCTGAACTCATCTGGGTTTCCCATCCATAGAAAATTTCAGCATACCACTTTCACAGAGCATGGATAGATGGCAACTAGTCCTAGATGAAAGCAAAATGCGCTGCAAGGTAAATGACACACACACACACACACACGGCACAATCCATTCTCTTACTTTTTCTGGGTTTCTCCAGCCTTGACTCTGACTTTTTGGATGCCAAACTCAGGGGTACCCCACCAATCGGCCCAGTCGAGAAATGAGCCTTTCTCCCACTGGATTTTGACAATGAGCAAGTCCCCAATGTCAACCTCTGTGTAGATCAGGAACGAATGAGTTTTGTTTGTGGAGATCTCGGGCCTGTTTAAAAAGAAAATCTATGCTTAGGCAATACTTCCCTGAAACCTTGTAAGAATTCAGTTATCTGAGAATGCAGTTGTTTCTTAAATGAGGAAACATGGAAAAGACTAAGGTGCTGGCTCATAGGACATAGCACACATCATATCAAACATGTATAGGAGCAAAGATGTTCCACTAAATAATCAATTCTACCCACTATGTAAATCCTTATTGTAGCATCCACACAGGCACACGAGAGAGAAAGTGGGACAGTGACTTGCAACAGACCAAGCTGAGACGACTCAAAACAAGAGCATGAAGTAGAGACAGAACCCATTGTTCAATACCATTACAGTGGTACCTCGGGTTAAGAACATAATTCGTTCTGGAGGTCTGTTCTTAACCAGAAACTGTTCTTAACCTGAAGCATCACTTTAGCTAATGGGGCCTCCCGCTGCTGCCGGAGCACGATTTCTGTTCTCATCCTGAAGCAAAGTTCTTAACCCGAGGTACTATTTCTGGGTTAGTGGAGTCTGTAACCTGAAGCGTCTGTAACCTGAACTGTCTGTAACCCAAGGTACCACTGTATTAGACTACGCCTGCCCACAGAATCTCACAGGGGAGAAGGAAGTTCAGATTTAATTTTAAATCTCTGGTGGACTTAGGTGCCCTAACTGTCTTGTGACTGTAATCTTTGTAAACAAAGATATGATTAGAGGAACTCGGCAATAAAAATTCAGTTATCTATGTGATTAAGTCACGAGACATGAGGGCATAAAAATACAGCGCCTACTGAACTCTTCATTTTATTTTATTTTAAAGTGAATGGGTGGAGATCTGCATACACAAAGAACAACACATATGACTTCAACTCATAGCTTTATCATTTACACAACACAACTCCTAAGCAATTTGAAGCTTTTGCCATACCTGGTCAATTGAGTCCCATAATACAGAAAGAGGCAAAGTGATTTTACTCTCTGCCCTGCATAGCTGCTTAGCTCCTTAACTATTTCTCAAACTGGATGGCTGCCTTTGTATGCGGAAGTGTTTTGAGGTGTGTGTTTTGGACTCAGTCAGACTACAAGATGCAGACTGAGAAGCAAGCCTCTGCATGACTGATTGATTATAGAGTCTTTGTATAACTCTGTGTGTCTGTCTGTATGTCCATACATTTAACATTTTTCTACTACCCAAAATAAATGCACTTGTTTGTCAATACTCACAGTGAAATTGCAATATTCTCACTTTCATCCTTCGTGCCATAGAAAGAGAGACGGAATTGCTGGTCTTTCTTCGTTGTATTCACCTTTGCGAAAAAATGGATCTTGACTTGATAATGATAGACTAAGCAACAAAAAGAGAGACCAAAAACAGATGAAAAACCTAAATTCAATTCTTCTTAATTATCTTGAGTTAGAAGCCACTACTTTTATTCAAGCATATCAATACTTCTGCATCCAAGTCACAAAGTCAGTTTTGTAAGATTTATTCACCATCAGTTAACAAAAGATCTTAAAATCCATTGATAATCACCTTCTGTATCATGTGATGGAAAGGTGGGGTATAAATTTAACAAATAAATCAATTTATACCCAATCATAGAACTTTATCTGATTATCTCATATCTGCAAACAATTCTGTTTTTTTGCATCGTGACTGGATTCTGGACAATAATGGAATGAATTAACAATGTCAATCAATCAATCAATCAATCAATCAATTTATTGTGCATAGCCAAAGGCCTTTAAAATGTACAGCTGAGGGCAAGGCAAAGCTTTCCTCTGAAATTGCATGACATACCCTATAAAAGTCTGCAGCATAAAAAGTTTACAGCATGAAATTTTAAAATTAGAGAGCATTAACATGTCTGGAACAGAGCTTCTTAGCTGCCAGAGCAAATTTGGGTACCAGGTGTGTCATCTGTAGATCTTTATCAGAGTTCGACTGCCACTTCCTAGGGGGATTGGCCCTATACTGTATACAGTGGGGGCAAATTAGCAGGTAGCACATGATATCCTCAACCTGATTGCATCCATCAATGCATTTGCGTTCCATATTGGGAATATCCCCTCTAAGGTATCTCCCCTCTAAGTATCTCCCCTCTAAGTATGCTGAGGACATCTGTTGGAACCTTAGTTCAACAAATGCCCCCACTCAGTCATGGGAAAGTCAGTGTCTCAAGGTCTTGAATGGTTGATCTTAATTTGGGGGTACCAGGAAGAGTAACGAGCAGCTATAATGGATGCTCTATCTTGATTGGCATTCTGGTCAAAGATCCAATTTCTAAGGTCATGTGAACTCAGGGCCAAATATTTCTCCATTTGGAGATTTTAAGCCCTAAACTTATTGTGACACTTTTGCACCCAGCCACTTGTTTTTAGTTGCTCTAACCAGAAGAGCTTAGTAGGAATATGGCCCTCAGAGACATTTAGTCTGTGCCAGTATCTGAGGTAGGCTAGATTGATTCCAGCTGTTATCGAGGGGAGACCCAACTCAGTTCAGAGGTGGGCGACCAGCGAAATTAACAATGTCAGATCCAGACAAAACAGCTGGTACGGCCGCAGCCTGCTTCTCTCCTTACTCGGGGAAAGAGAGGCATGATTCAGGTGGAAGGTTCCTGCACAAGCTCCTTTGAATAAGTAGTGCCTATGCAAGAGAACTACCAGGCTTTTCCATCATTGTCTTTAAATTATTTATATTCACGCACACCCTCCCCCCCCCCCCGAGATTAGAATAGAGAAAGTCACCACTTTTACCTTTGTAAGGCATTTGACTTCGAGTCTTCAGGTACATCTTGGTGCCCCTCTTGCTTCTTACTCTGTTGGCTTTGTAGCCCAAGTTGTTGCAGCGGTTCTTTCTGCAGCTCAAGCAGAGCCCTTTGTCAAATGCTTCTTTTGAGTTGCAGCGATAGGCCATGATTGGTTTCTCCTCGTACAAGAGGGAATCGATGAAGAGGTGAATGGAACGTTCATGGGAGCATTTCAGCAGCTGATCTGCGTCTTTAAGGAAAAGGAAGCCATTATGTTACGGATGCACAGCTTACAGATGTGTGCCCTTTGTTAAACAACATATACAATATATGCAGGCGCAGTAAATGGCCTCCAGTTTTGACTTTTTGGAGGCCAAAATCATTAAGTTTCAATGATGCAGATTTCCCCCCTAGAAAAAGAAGAAATGTGATTTTTCTGCTCATTCCAATGTAAGGATTTTCACTATAGATAAGAAGAAATAACCAATGTAATAGGGACCAGCATGAAGATCAATTCTCAGATATATATGATATAGGCTAAATACTATTGCCTTGAAGGCTATAGTTGATTAAAGGTAAAGGGACCCCTGACCATTAGGTCCAGCCGTGACCGACTCTGGGGTTGCGGCGCTCATCTCGCTTTATTGGCCGAGCGAGCCGGCGTACAACTTCCGGGTCATGTGGCCAGCATGACTAAGCCGCTTCTGGTGAACCAGAGCAGCGCACGGAAGCGCCGTTTACCTTCCCTCTGGAGCGGTACCTATTTATCTACTTGCACTTTGAGGTGCTTTCGAACTGCTAGGTTGGCAGGAGCAGGGACCAAGCAACAGGAGCTCACCCCGTCACGGGGATTCGAACCGCTGACCTTCTGATCAGCAAGTCCTAGGCTCTGTGGTTTAACCCACAGTGCCACCTGCGTCCCATAGTTGATTAAGCTATCATAAATTAAAAATGAGTGTTTCTGACACATTTAAGAATGATGTATTCTATGACACTGTTGATTGTATTTTACTTGTAAAATATTGTGGGTCAAGTCCCCATTTGCAGTGGATATGCTGGACCTAGCCATCCAACATTAAAATAAGCAGCTCTCTAATGCATAACACCTCTGGAGAATATTGAGTGTTTTCTTAACCATTCATCCACTGCATCTCTTGAATTCCCCAGTTGAGAATTGATAATGTGATTGGGAAACGAAAAAAAAAATCTAGCTAAACTTGGAATAAGCATGAATTCAAACAAGAAAAAGTATAAAATTAATGGATGTTTCTGCGAAGGATCTGAAAAAAGGGAAGCAAGTTTTCAGAAGAATTTAATGTTCAGTAGCACATATGAACATAATTAACCACTAGCTTTCGGTCATATTTATGCCTTTATTAAGAATCAGACTTGAAAACTCACCCTGAAGCCCTCCTTCTGCAATCAGGAGCAGGGCTTGTGCGACGTTGCAACCAGGTTGAAAGATACCTCCATTAGGGTAGATATCAACATGCCCAACAGGTTTCTGTATTCCAATGCTGCGATCTGGGGACCCCCTTGTGAAAGTGTGCAAGACATCTACAAAGACAGCGTCATCTGGGGAAAGGCGTACGGATGCCTCAGCATATTCAAAGTTAGGGCCAGCAGGATCTAAACCTTAGGAGGGAAGAAAACTGTTAGAAATCCCTGTAAGTATGATGCTTTTGTATGGCACATTGTCTAAAACAGAGCTTCCCAAACTTTTCATGTTGGTGATACCCTTTTTAAAAGACATATGGTGCATCATTTCGCGACACAGTAATTCAGTTTTACTAGCAAACCAGAAGTTAAACTAACCCCTTTGCAGCTGCAGGAGGAGTGCAGGGAGCATTCACCTGACACACCTACATACTGCAGCCGGCACACTAACATGTCACAATACACAATTTGGAAAACTCTGGTCTAAAAGAATGAATATTAGTGGTAGAGTTCCATAGGCCGGATTCACCTAACCTTGCATTCTAGCAGAAGCCAGTGCAAGGTCTCCCACTAGCACAACGGGCCTTTGCCCCCTCTCTTTCCGCAAATGAGGATTGGAAGAACCCTAGTGGGAGGAGAGGGGAGATTTGTTTTGTCAGGAAAGTAGAAATACTTGTACCAATGGATTGGTGTAACATTGAATACCTCCCCATTTCTCATTCAGTTCAATGGCAAAATTCCCACAGATATAAATAGCTCTCAACTGCACCTGTGCCTGCACTGTGGAACACCCTCCCATCAGATGTCAAGGAAATAACTATCTGACTTTTAGAAGACATCTGAAGGCAGCCCTGTTCAGGGAAGTTTTTAATATTTGATGTTTTATTCTGTTTTCAATCCTTCGGGAGCCGCCCAGAATGACTGGGGAAACGTAGCCGGATGGGCAGGGTATAAATAATAAATGGTGATGGTGATGCTAGAAACAGAATCCTATAACTATTAGCACTACATCCCATTTCAGAAAGGTTGTAAAGCCTTTATATAACATTTTAATGACCCTTTCCTGGTTTTGTTCTGAGGATTATTCATTTTGTAACGTGGAAGGAACCACGGCATTCAACCTTTCCTTTTTTAACTCAATGGCGTCAATATTAGCTTACCAGTAATTCTGTTAATCTTATTAGTGGTCAGACTCCCAGCAATGCCAGCAACGTGGGCACCAAGGCTGTATCCCAGCAAATGGACTTTGTTCAGTGAGTAACTGAATTGCTCCTATGAAAAAAATCATATTAAAAAGATTAAGCTCTAAATCTATAGTTTTTATCTTGCTTGACAGAAGGGACGCAGGTGGCGCTGTGGGTTAAAGCCTCAGCGCCTAGGACTTGCCGATCGAAAGGTCGGCGGTTCGAATCCCTGCGGCGGGGTGCGCTCCCGCTGCTCGGTCCCAGCGCCTGCCAACCTAGCAGTTCGAAAGCACCTCCGGGTGCAAGTAGATAAATAGGGACCGCTTACCAGCGGGAAGGTAAACGGCGTTTCCGTGTGCGGCTCTGGCTCTGGCTCTGGCCAGAGCAGCGATGTCACGCTGGCCACGTGACCCGGAAGTGTCTCCGGACAGCGCTGGCCCCTGGCCTCTTAAGTGAGATGGGCGCACAACCCCAGAGTCTGTCAAGACTGGCCCGTACGGGCAGGGGTACCTTTACCTTTTACCTTTATCTTGCTTGACACTGAACAGCCGATGAACTGATTTGCAACAGGGGCCAGCCTAGCACTTGGGCTGCTCCCAGACTACACACACACACCCAAGTCATGCCCAGCGCTGCTTTGCACCTTCATTGAGTGTTTTTGCCTGCCTGGATTGGCTCCTTGAACTCTGACCATGCCTCTTTCCTGCTTGGATGGAGGCTGCAGAACAGTGTGTGTGTGTGTGTGTGTGTGTGTGTGTACCAACCTACAGTACAAAGGTAAAGTTCACATTGACTGCTAGGCCACTTTTGCTTCCAGTGCTTCCCAGCACAGGAATGAGACTCCCAGAAGGTTATCTATACAAGAATGTGGCCCTCACCCCTGGTTTAGTCAAAAAATACTACAGCAGGAAGCCTACCACAAACCCACGCAATTTTGCGCTAGAGCAGGGTACAACTCCCATCATCCCTAGCTAGCAAGACCAGTGGTCAGGGATGATGGGAGTTGTAGTCCAAAAACAGCTGGAGACCCAAGGTTGGGGGAGCATGGCTACTATTCATATATGCAGGAGACTAAGGACAAAGAAAAGAAAAAAAGGACAAAGGTGTGATCCTTGCCAAAGTGTACCGCTTCAAGCTGCAGCTCGGATTCTCAGATGTTCTTCCATATTATAAAATCCCCGGACAGAAATCCAATAGGATGGAAAGAAGGTTCTCTAGTCTGGCCTTCTGCCCAGTCTATATGCAGAACGTTCCCTCCATTGGGAGAATATTTAAACATGTAATTGCCCCACCTGCAGCCCCATGTGGCACACTTCAACAAGAGATGCATCGCTAGATTTCGCTGACTGCATAGCTATGCTTTAAAATATAGCGTTTATAGTACATATTCTACACCTTTGACCCTCCTTGAATGTATTATGCACTAAAAATGAATGCAACTGCTTACCTCCAGCCAGTCAACAAACTTGGCAACATCTTCTCCCACCTCCTTTGTGTAGGCAGCAGAATCTGGATAATGTAAGCTGGATCGAGACAGCCAGTCAACGACAATAACATTTGAATGGGGTTCCCTTTGATACAGAGCCTTTACCAGCTTGGGGACCCAGCTCTCGTACATGCCAATCACCTGCAAGACAGGAATAGAAACCACATTATTCTGTCTCAAGCTGTCACAGGGACCCCCCAACCAAGGAAGCAGTGTATGAACACACAAGATTAACACAAATTTCAAAGGTTTCCAGTGTGGGAACCTAAGAGGAAAGCATGTTTGATTAGGGAATTATATCACAGCAGCATCTAAGGTATATTTTAGGGGGATGGGAATCACTGAGGACAGATTTCAGCAGTATTAGTATAGTAAGTAAGTAAGCTTTACTGTACGAGCCAAATGCCACGACAAAACGATAGAAAAGAAATATATATATATATATATATATATATATATATATATATATATATATCTGTAAAGGTAAAGGGACCCCTGACCATTAGGTCCAGTCGTGACCGACTCTGGGGTTGCGGCGCTCATCTCGCTTTATTGGCCAAGGGAGCCGGAGTACAGTTTCCGGGTCATGTGGCCAGCATGACTAAGCCACTTCTGGCGAACCAGAGCAGCGCACGGAAATGCCGTTTACCTTCCCGCTGGAGAGGTACCTATTGATTTACTTGCACTTTGACGTGCTTTCGAATTGCTAGGTTGGCAGGAGCACGGACTGAGCAACAGGAACTCACCCTGTTGCGGGGATTCGAACCGCCAACCTTCTGATAGGCAAGCCCTAGGCTCTGTGGTTTAACCCACAGCACCACCTACGTCCCATATAAAGCTGTGTACAGTATATATATAAACAGCCACTGCCTGAACCATCAAAATCATAGAATGCAGATGCACACCTAGACTGGGGACTCCACACAGAATACACAAATTTCCAATTTAGACCTATTATTAGTATAGTGAACACATACAAAATTCCCTCTCACAAGATGTGGTGATCAATTGTAGCCTAGATGGCTTTAAATAAGAATATGAAACTCTACTCGTCTAGTCTAGCATCCTGTTCTGACAATTGCCAACCTGTTCTCTCACTGCCTGTGCAAAGCCTGCAAACGAGACCTGAGCACAAGGTCTGCCCACCTGCAATTCCCAGCAACTGTCATTCGGAGGCATGTGGAGGCAATGGAATGGAGACAGAACATTAAAATCTACCTAAACACCCTTCCACCCTGGAAGAATGGCAGATGAAGGTGATGGAGTACATGGAACTGGCGGAAATGACTGGCAGAATCCGAGACCAGGGAGAAGAGTCGGTAGAAGAAGATTGGAAGAAATTTAAAGACTACTTACAGAAACACTGTAAAATTAAGGAATGTTAGAAGGATGCGGGAATGAAGTTATGTGGTTTTAGCAGTAATGTTATAGAATTAGGTAAAATTGGATTATGAATAGGTGAGAATGTAAAGTTATAATATATTAAGATAAACTATTAAGATAAAAAAGCAAAAATGGAAAGGATCTGCTGAAACTGCTAATTGAATTAGAATACAAAAAAGGGAGGTGTGAGGAGGTCAGGGAAACAAGTATGAAAGACAAGACATAGAAAGATTGAAATGTTTTTAATTGTTTTTATTTTTCTGTATTTTGTATTTTTCTTATTTTTTCTTTTTCATTTTTGTAATATTTATGAAACTTTAATAAATGTTATTTTTTTAAAAAAATCTACCTAAACAGAACTGGACACATTTACGAAGGATAAGTCTACTATTCACCATGAAAGCTAAATGGAAACTGCATGCACAGAGGCAATATATCCCTTGAATACCAGGTGCTGGAGTCAAACAAGAACAATGCCCTCGTCTTAATGCCCTGCTTGTTTAAGGACCAGGGCTAGTACTGGGAATCTTCAGTTCCATATGGGGCCCTGACAAGTGATGCAGCTTATAACATCTTCCCAGCAATGAAGTATTCTCAAGCTGTGGGTGGCTCTGCCTTATTGGGCCCTCCTGAATCAGAAAGCCTTCCTTGTTTGGGCTGGGACACTACCTGAATAGTAAGGTCTTTCAACAGTGGTGTGTTTCTTCTGTGCCTGACTTCGCCCCTTAGCCCTGACTCTCTGGCTCTTGAACAACCTCTGACAGCTGCCTACAGCTCACCCTTGACAGCTTCTTGGCTTCCAGAAGTATCTGGCTGGCCAATGGTGGAAACAGAATGATGGACTAGACCAGTGTTTCCCAACCTTGGGTCTCCAGCTGTTTTGGGACTACAATTCCCATCATCCCTTACCACTAGTCTTTCTAGCTAGGGATGATGGGAGTTGTAGTCCCCAAAACAGCTGGAGAAACAAGCTTGGGAAACCCTACACTAGACTGGCCCTTGCTTTCTCATTGAACTCTGCTGCTCTTATTTTGCTAAAGGTTATGATACAGTTATTTTTTTAAGCTTAATATTGTGTTTGCTGCAAATTACTTATAAACACACAATGTATTTCTAAGAACAAGTCTAAAGACTTTTCAACACTAAATGGAGCTCAGAAGGCTATCCGCCACCCAGAAATGTGACAACTATTTGAAGTGGTATATATGATACAGAAAATTCACTAATAGACTCTATTCAAATGGCTCTGAATCAGAAAGCAACTGTGAAGCACCAGGAGAACTGCAACCCCTCTTACCGTCCATCCATGTATAACCACAAAGGTTTTGCTGGTATGATTGAAGCTGCACTGCGCTACACTGGTTTCCTGGCCAGGAACTATGAGGCAGGTGTCTTCATCAGGTTTCCCAGGTGTCCTTAAAGAAAATTTGCTCTCAATGCTGCTGAAGTCCCACTTTTTGTCCGTAGTGCTCCCTAATGTGAGAACAAAACATGAAAACATTAAAATGACTTAAAAGAAAAGGAATGCCAGCAAATAATTTGATCGTTTTGCATTGCACACACAGCCTGTGTGGCCATAGTTCTCTTGAAGGGTCTTCCTTGAGGATGGTATGGAGAGTGGTGGACCACTGTCCCCTGCCCATCCTAGGATGCTGGCAAGACCAATGCTCACAGCTATCATTGCTTTAGCAACTGTATTAGCAGCTAAAGAGGCAGATGGACCACCCTGTTTCTGATCCCTAGCTATGATGGAATTCATCAGCATTTAAATCATTTGCCGCACAAAGAAAACACATACCATTATAATTTAAAAATTTATAACATTACCAATGGTTTTTTTTGCTAGCTCAGCCTTGCAAGTTGATTCACAAACATTAGTAACCTGTCTGCATGTGTGTGTACACAACACAGTTCACAAAACACAGTTTATAAAGCTTTCCTGTCTTGTGTGCCTGGCTATCTATAAACCCCACCATCAAATATTTTACTTTACTTGAATCAAGACATTTAGACTTCACTAGCAGCTTCCATCTTGCTCTTTAACAAAAGGGGCAGACAATATATTTTGCAGTGAAGATGGCTTAATTTTAACATTAAGCATGGTCTAATCTCAGTCCTTTGCTGAATAGGGAGCTCTTGGTCTGCTTCTACCTATCAAATATTTATTCACCTTTTCATAACATAGCAAATGTTGGTACTACAGCTGCCTTGTTTATCTAACTGTGTATTCAATTCGTTGTTTCACATAAGAGTTTCACAATGTTCTGGGAACGTATTTGTGGAGTGCTGTTCAGAACTAACAAAGGAAATGACGAAACCACAGCGTCTAATATATGTGTACAAGTACAACAGAGAAGAAGAAGAAGAAGAAGAAGAAGAAGAAGAAGAAGAGGAGGAGGAAGAGGAGTTTGGATTTGATATCCCGCTTTATCACTACCCGCAGGAGTCTCAAAGCGGCTAACATTCTCCTTTCCCTTCCTCCCCCACAACAAACACTCTGTGAGGTGAGTGGGGCTGAGTGACTTCAGAGAAGTGTGACTGGCCCAAGGTCACCCAGCAGCTGCATGTGGAGGAGCGGAGACGCGAACCTGGTTCACCAGATAATAATAATATACCACCCTACACCTGGAGGTCTCAGGGTGATTCAGCCCATCATATCCAAGTAGGCCAATGGTTCCTCTAACAGTTATATGTTTAATACCCTAACCTAAGCTCTAGGTGAAGAAATGCCAGCATTTTCAAAGGGTGTATTCCCATTTAAAAGTTAAGCATGCGTATATTTGCAAAATGAGTCCAGCGCCATATTCCTTGGGTTGAAATCAGTAGGACTTTTGTCTCACTGGCTTCTGTGCATTGGTGCCAGGAAGGCTAAAAGGTGTGTGTAGTGGAAGGGAAGTAAAGGAAGCAATTAAACTCATTTATTTTTGTGGAAATTATTCTCAGACTTTGGAATCTGTGACTCTTTGGCTCCCCTGTCTCTGAAGGAAAATATTTTAGTATGGCTGGGATCACACATACCATATTGTGCATTTATTAGAACTAAATAAATTTTAGAATGATTTTTTTCCCCATTTGTTTATTTTACATAATGCCTTTCACCCTGCTAGGACTCACTGCCATCTTCAGGGAGCTCCCTTTCAAGAGAAATGCATTTTATTCCTTCAGTCCTAGGTGAAGAATTTTGGTTCAGGCAGGCATTCCCAGGTTTATGCTGTTTAATGGTACAGGGTTTCTCTTTTTTTATGCTGACTGGTGCTAGTTTATATTACCGCTTATGATATTTTATGGCAGCTTTCGCACCTCATCGTTCTCAGTCTCAAGTACTACTCACAGTAGCCTTGCAAAACAAATGCATTGTCTCCTCAACCTATTGCCAGTTCCTAAGTACATCTTTACGTTTATCACAGATTGCTAAATAAATATTCATTTTACCCACTAAGAAAAGGAAAATCATAGTTGAGTAGGTCTTAAGCTAAGTTAAAACAAACTCTTTGCTGCTCCATTAAGTGATGAATCGACAGACTTCTGGATGGAATAAAAAGAGCCTTCAACTATACAGAATGCATACAGGAAACCCCGTAATAGACTTCTGGTCATGAAAGGTTCTTGTTCTAAACAGGAACACAAAGAAGAACAACCTGTCTGTATTTTATTTACACCTTTGCATTTCTATATTTAGCTACTCTACAACTCCAGTAAGTTCATATAATTTCATAAACACAAAACTTTTACCAGTTTATACCTAGCAAGACATCTTGGCATGAAAAGCCAAGCTTATTTCATTTGAATTGCTGCCTGCCAGCTAAGTATACATAGCATACACATTAATCTGTACCTGCCTTTATGCAGTATATAACTGTTATTAAGATTTCTACAGCAGCTTTGAAGAGTTCAAATAAATATGAGCTGTCTAGACCGACTAACAGTCTATACACCCTAGAACAGAGCTTTAGAAACTGAGTCGCGACACATTAGTGTGTCAGCTGCAGTGTGCAGGTGTGTTGCGTGAATGCTCCACGCGCTCCTCCCGGGGCTGGTGGAAAGGGGTTAGTTTAACCTCCAGTTTTCTAGTAAAACTGAATTACAGTACTGTGTTGCGAAATGATGCATGTCTAAAAAGTGTGTCACCCACATGAAAAGTTCGGAAAGCCCTAGAATCATAGAATTAACCAAGCAATTAAAGGTTAGTGGGAATGTTTTACCTACCTCTGAAGTACAATTACTTATGGTAGGAACGCTAGTAATAATCAAAAGCAGGGTCAACCACCAAAAGCAGGATGCAACACTAACACATCACTTGCATTAGAATCATTATTTTATTGCTGCAATTTGTAATGCCAACCATCTGGCGGCCCAACCAAAACCTCCAATCAGGGAGCAAGTTAATGTTTTCCAGTGAGCCCCACACTCTCCACCTGACGCTGTTATTAATCCCAGGAGAGAAGCTTCATTAGCCACTAAAAATGAAAAGAAGGCTGCTAGTTTAAAATCAGGGAAAGAGTATGCTCTATAAAACACTGCAACCACCATTCATATCAGCTGAGCACAGAAGGAGAGCATTTATTGAACTTTGTGCACAAAACTGTTGCAATTTACATGAACAACAATACTCAAAATTTGCAACTACTGTATCAGCATTTACACAAACTGTGTATTCCGGAAACAATTGCTACAGATAAGAAGCTGGCAATTCAGCTGTTAACTGACATCAGTGTTAAGTTATTGGTCTCAAACTTTCTATAATTCTACAAATCACAATAAAACGAAGCTTTGCCAAGTTCCTTTCAAGTAGTTATTATTTTCCCCTATTATGGAAATAGGGAAAATATATATTAAATAAGCTACATTAACTTAACTTCCTGCAGTGTAACTCACTGACTTTATGATCTAACACGCTAGGAAAGACACAAAAAAGATGCTGTGATCAATGACTGGCAAGTGGTATGTTGTAAACAGCTTCACTGATTAGGAACAAAAGCCCATCGACTGACACCCGATGGTGAACTAGAGGCCAAGCCTAATCTTTGAGAAATGGGTGTTTAACTTGGTTGCAAGTGAGGTATTTTGCAAGGGGGATTAAGAAAATATTTGGGGGTTTTCCTACTTGACTAAAGAGTTCTCCTTGTCATTCTTTTCATTTTCTGCATTTTAGCTATGTATGCTTTCAGAGCACAGCACAGAATGTTTCAAGCTGATGCTGTATGGTCCTGTTCTGCCCAGTTTAGACTGGTGGCCTAAACTTTTGCTGGTGAAGTATGCAGGACTTAACGGTACAGTGGTACCTTGGTTTAAGAATAGTCCAGTTTAAGAACCATTTGGTTTACAATCTCCACAAAACCGGAAACAGTGTCCCGGTTTGAGAACTTTACCTGGGTCTAAGAATGGAATCTGAGTGGTGGAAGGACACTGGCGACGGGAGGCCTCAATAGGGAAAGCGAGCCTCGGTTTAAGAACAGTTTTGGTTTAAGAACGGACTTCCGGAACTGATTAAGTTAATAAACAGAGGCACGGCCAAATGTCTGCTGTCCGCAATGTCCTCTAGATTTACAATGCTGGTCTATTATGCTGGCCTCCCAGCTGGCAGTGGTAAAGCACAGGTATGCTCGCACTGCGTTTGAATCCATTGTAGTAACTTCTGGAATGGAACTGCCACCTTACACATGCAAAATAAATGTGAATGCCCCCCCCCCCAAATATAAATAAAGAAGCCTGAGCAGGACATGCATGCTAATGTTATTCGCAGAGCAGCATGAGACAGAAACTCTGAAAGAATCCACATGTGCTCAAATTATTGCCCACTTCACATGCCATGGTAAGTCAGAATTTGGTTTGCCATTACCATGCAAACATGCTGTCTCCCGGAGGAGAATTCCCCTCTGTTTTGTTCCTTCTCAGGCTTATTATGTCAGTATGGCACAGCAACTAAGCCAATGTTTGGTTTTGTGTGTTGTGTGAACCCAGGATCATGGTTAAAGGATCTCCTTCTTCACTACAACCTGTTAAACAAGCAAGCAAGCAAACTGTAAAATGAACCTTCAGAATATGTGAAGCTAGGGAACGCAGAACTTGCTGTTTCTACCCTTCACAAATCTGTTTAAAGCACATGAGTCCTGCCATTTTGCACATGCAGCCATAAGACTGGAATAATGCAACATATGAAAATTGGAATGTGGTCACAAGGTGACTAATCTGTAGGCCTGAATGCTGAACACTAACTTACCAGATGGTAACTTGTTGCCTACAGTCATGAAAGGTGTTTCTAAAAAGCAATGAACAGGTGCTTTTTCTGGACAAGCAACTCTGGACTTTCACCAACTCTAGCAACTCCTTCTAACACTTTTTAAAAGCAATAATAATAATAATAATAACATCCCCAAGGAGCTCAATGGGGTGGTGGTAGTCAGCGAAAGTACTTTACTAGGAGCATATATACCAGAAAACAAGGGCTACATCTTGCAGATAGAAAACATGCAGTGTGCACAGTGCAATTAGCTAAGCCCTTTGCTAACACTTTGCCAAGTCTTGTGTGAGTTGTGTGAGGCGTGGAAGGGAGAATTTTAGCCACTGTCCACCTATCTGCCTTGAACTGCAAAACTAGTGTACGGCCAATCTCTCTTCCATCCTTTCAGCTTTCTTCCCAGCTCTCTAAGGTTTGCATCTGGAGATCGGGGTGTGTGTGGTTATATTGGCCTCCAGTGGGCACAAGAACATAAATGCGCCTGCATGAGGACTAGACGACTGACTTCCAGCGCACCCTGTGGAGACCAAAACACCCGCGAAACTGCGCTTTTCCCTTCCCTTCTCTCTCTGGTTACTACACAGCTTTCCATAGGCACTTCCTCCCTCCCCGCTCCCTCCCTTAAGTGGCGCTTTCATCCTCCAGGGAGCATCCCAGCCAGGCTTTCCCCGGCACGGAAGCGGGAGCCGAGGCGGCAGCCGCTCTCCCTCCGCACGACCCCTCCCTCCTTCCCTGCCTGCCCCGGCTCCCAGCAGCCCTTGAACCAGGGTGACCTTGGCCCACGTTCCAGGCATTCCTGGGCTCGCGAGCCGAGGAGTTACTAGCGGTCACCAGCAGCAGCCGTCAGCCGGCGGGCCCCTTCCCCGCCCAGCACACTCCTCCGGAGCGCGCGGTGCCGCAGGAGAGCCGCCCTGCCCACTCCGGAGGCGGCGGCGGCGGCGGCGGCGGCGCTGACACGAGGAAGGGCGGCCGGCAGCAACAAGGAAGCGCGCAAAAGCAGCCCAGGGGCGGGAAGGAAGCTGGCGCCTCGCAGCGTGCGCGCCCGGAGCCACGGAACCGGCGCCTCCCCGACGCGCACGCCGAGCCCCACAAACCCTTCGCCTCAGCGCGCCTTTCCTTTTCGGCTCAAGTTCGGCAGGGCGTCGAGCTGCGGCCTCGGAACCCCGTCAAGCCTTCCCAAACTGCTTTACGTATCCTAACCCGCCCCCGCCGCCACTCCCATTCCCTTCGCCCTTCCAATCTGGGGTCGTCTTCTTCCCCTCTCTCCCTTCCGCGGCGCCTCACATTTCCCCGCCAATACGCACAAAACTGCCGCGCAATGGTCCAACCGGCAGGCCCTCTTCAGGGCGCCTCATCACCGAGAAGCCCTAGCGGGCGGGGCAGGTTCGCCACCAAACAGCACACCTGCGTCTTCCACAGTCCCGGGCAAAAACTGAAGTCGCCCCATCCCGCGCGCGCCGGACGCGTGGCTGGATTGCTTGCGGAAACGCGGACTGTGCCACAAGCCCTTACAGGGTCCTCCGCGCTTCCGCTCATACTTTTCCCTACCATCCTCAGATATGAACTCCGAACATCCCCCCCTCCCCGCTTGACACTTGGCACCGTCCCGGGATACCGGAGGCGCCCGTGCTCTCAAACTTGGGAGCCAAGTCCCCTGACGCGCCTTACTTCCCAGAGAGCTCGCCCTGTCAGCCGCCCTTCCAGACCCACTGCAAAAATTGGCGCCCGCTTCTGACTGACCAGCGCCTTATCCTCGCGCTCCAGACGTCCGCTTGTCCTCCTCCCGCCCTCTTCGCCCCTCAGCCGCCTCCGCGGGTTCCCTTCCACTCCGCCCGCTCGACGCGTCTACCTGCTGCTACTGCTCGTCCTCCCGCCACCCTAAAGCCAGCGCGGGCGCCGCGCAAAGCTCCTTCTCTCCCGCCAACCTCAGTCAGGTTCGCTCGGCAGAGCGCTCGCTGGTCGCGTGGCCGCCTCGCTCTCTGGGCTGCGGGCGGGTCTGCACTTACTTGAGACCGAGGTGGTGCTGGTGGCGGCGGCGGGCTGGGGGGCAAGAGCGACGAGGCACAGGGCTGCCAGCAGCGCGCGCCTGTCCATCGCTCCGGAGACCGGGGTAGCAGAGGCCGGGGTAGAAGCTCCGCGCGCGCAAGGTGGCGGGCGGCGTCCGTGCGGGAAAGTTTCCCCTCAAGTTGTGCCGTGCGAAGGCGGGGAGGATTCGGAGGGCGCCCTCGGAAAGGCACGAAGGCAAGATACTCGCGCTTGCCCCCCACCCCGCCCAAGCCGGCGCTTTATAGAAATATGCAAATGAAGCTCGGCACCTATTGGTTCGAGGAGGGGAGGAGGGGCCCGACCCTTGGCTGCGCGCGAGGCAGGCTCCGCTCAAACAGTTCGGCAAGGCTCGCTTCCTTTTGGCGCAGCTGGAGTTGCTCGGAGCCGAGAGGCAGTGGGCGGAGGAATGCCTTGCAAGCCCCAAACTTAAAGGACGAGGGGCTGCAAACCACTGGGGAATTGAATTAAGATGCTCAAGGGTCTCCCCGTCCCCGAAGTCGCGACGTGGATATAGGAAAATCTTTGCTAAATCAGACCTGATGGGGGAGATTCATGAGCGGGACCAGACGCACTGGTTTGGTTTCCCACCTGGTATCTCCTCCCCAAAGCTACCATACTTTCATCAACACCTGCGCATGCCAAAGTGGAATCCCACTGAGTTCAGGCCAGGGGAACTTCTGTCTGGGGGAGTTTTGCGCAAGGTTACAGCCTTAGTCCCGCAAAGGTGGGGCGGGGCAGATGCAATATCTGCATCGATCGGACTCACACTGCACATGACAGAAGAAGGTATCTGAAGAAGTGTGCATGCACACGAAAGCTCATACCTAGAACTAACTTAGTTGGTCTTTAAGGTGCTACTGGAAGGAATTTTTTGTTTTGACTATGGCAGACCAACACGGCTACCTATCTGTAACTGGCACATGACAGAAGTTAGGAGAAAGGATTTCTAATGCAGTCCCAACTGCTAACCAATACGAAAATGAGCCCCTTCCCAAGAAACCCCCACCCTCTGCTGAAATGAAGAAAAATGGAGATGAATTTTCTAGAACACGGTTTTTGTTAAGAAAGGAACAGGAGATCTATTTTCTATTCTGGTACTTCAATCAAATTATGGAGCTCAGAATACTGTAAATGTGCATCTTGAAATCTGCCCACTCATCTCCAACTTAAATGACTTTTTAAAATGCTTGCTTGCTTTGTTATCAGCAGTCAGCCAGACCACAACCTCAGACAGAAAACTTGCATTTAGGTAGAACTAACTTTGGATATGATGCATTGCATTTAAACTTCTAAAAAAAAAACCCGCAGTTACGCACACATGGTAGTATACACTGGGAAAATATACAGGTGTTAGGCATTTAAAGGAAAAAGCGTCAAATGTGTGTTCCATATGGTCTGGGAAAATGCACCTTAAAGGGCAATATCCATCCAGAATTTCTCCAGCACATGTCCCACATGAAAGTAGATTTATTTCAATTGGCTTTTGCAAGAGAGTTTCCTGAGGTATTGTGCCCAAAATTCATTGGTAAGATGTTCCAGAGTTTGCAGAGGTTGCCTCGATCTCTTGGTTTCTGGGAATCATAAGTGGGCAGAGTGCTGTTGCATCTAGTCAGCCCCTGCGAAAGCAGGATGCTATGCTAGATGGCCCATTGGTCTGATCCAGCAGGCTCATCTTATTTTCTCATGTTCTCCTGTTTCACAATTTGGAACATGCAGAACCCTCCCTGCCCCCCTGCCCCGCCAAAAGAATATCGCAAACCTTCCTGAACTTCTCTTGTATTCTTCCTTGTAAGCCCCCCCCCCCCTGAACTGGGGCCTCCAAACTTGCTCCAGAATTTTCACTACAGCCAAAATGCACTGGTAACCTTAGTCCCAGGACTTTGCAACTTTCCAAACTGCATGGAGAGTTTCTTCACCAATTGATCAAATCTTTATTACGGTCATAGACCGGCATAAGTAGGGTGGGGTACAGTCATTTAGAATCTGTAAAACATTTCGGAAGGCTAAAAAGTATTAAAACAGAAGGTGTATCTAAAAGACTATAAGAATCTAAAAGAAGGGTTGGGAACATTAAATGAATATGGAAGAGCATAAAAGGTTAGTATATAAAAGACTACAACTATCAGTTTAGAGAGCACCCTGATGTGAGTGTTCATTAAATCTAGTTTGTGGCACAAGTCGTCATCATCTGACAAATTTTGAATGCCGCTGTGCAGAATCTGGCAACACTGTATGTTGTAGCAGGATTGGTATCTGACAGCAGCAGGGAGGTATAAAATTGTCCTGCGCACCCTGGGTACTTATGGAGTAGTGGGGAGGGGAGGCTAATACGAATGTCTCTGTCAGGCATCCCCAAACTTGGCCCTCCAGCTGTTTTGGGACTACAGTTCCCATCATCCCTGACCACTGGTCCTGTTAGCTAGGGATGATGGGAGTTGTAGTCCCAAAACAGCTGGAGGGCCAAGTTTGGGGGTGCCTGGTCTCTATAGTATAAGCACTGGAGAAGCACATGCTCTAATGCTTTTATTTGTCCAGTCACCAAGCTCTACACTCCTGAGAAGACAAGTGAGAGAGAGAAAATGCGCAGTTTGACCCCCCCCCCCAAAAAAAGCTGCATAACTATTGTATCTTGTTCTTATAACTATTATATTTTTGGCCATTTTTAAATTGCTGGTCTATGACCATAATAAACTGGTTGCCTTTGCCATATTGCCTTTGCTGACTTCTCTATGGGCACCTGTTTTTGCAAGGGACTGGACTAGATCGCCCTTGAGGGACCCCTTTGAGCTCTAAGATTCTGTGATCCAACCTTAGTTAAGCACTTTGAAATATCAGTGGTGTCAGTGGGAGAGTTAAGTTGAAGATCTAATAATGTTTAGCATATTAAGGCTACGTACTTTGCTGAGGATTTGAGGCTCAAAGCCAGCTAACATTGGACTGAGCATATTTAGGCCATGGCACAAAATACTTCTCAACCTGATTACAATTATCTGCAGCTGGAAGAAAACTCTCAGAAATATCCAAAGAGTTGCAGAGCCAGGACTGAGCAAGCATCCTAGAGTAATACGATACACATTGCGTTAGCTAGATTTTCATATAAACTAGTAGGGAAATGATTGATTCTGCTTAGCTCACTTGCTCAAGGAATGTGTATGTTTACAGACCCAGCCACAATAAGAGATACATGTCCTGCAGCTGACTGGGTGGCCTATCTACTTCGCAAGGTTGTTGTGAAGATAAAATAGAAACCGCCCTGTCTTAAATACCTTAAAAGGAGAGCAGAACACATAGCAAATAGCTAGGCAGACAGGCATATTGACCTGTTTTAATTAATCCAATGTATTACGTATGTATTTGCATCGACCAGGGCCAGAGCCTTTTCAGCCCTGGCCCCAGTCTGGTGGAACGCTCTGTCACAAGAGACCAGGGCCCTGCGGGATTTGACATATTTCCTGCAAGACAGAGCTGTTCTGCCAGGCCTTTGGTCCGGGCCCAGTTGACCCCCTTCTTTCTATGGGACCCTGTATGTAAGTGGCCTCCTTGGCTCTTTCTATTGGCCCATATGGGACCAGCACAGTCCGAGCACAGTTCAAAGTGTTGGTGCTGACCTTTACAGACCTAAACAGCCTTGGCCCAGTATACCTGAAGGAGCATCTCCACCCCCATTGTTCTGCCCAGACACTGAGGTCTAGCGCCAAGGCCATTCTGGCGGTAGTAGGAGGCCCAGGGTTTGCTCTGATTGTTTAGAAATACACAATTGCTTTGAGGTCCTCTCCCCTAGCATGGAAGACGAAGAGCAGACTCCATTTGAGGATCTCTCCCTCATTACAGTCGATCAGGTATATGAAGACGAGCAGCAAAGTCAGTCCTCAGGGAATGTGCAGGCAACCTTGGAACAGACAGCTCACGGAAGAACCCCGACCAGACCTAAGAGGAGGCGTGTAGTGGTGATAGGGGATTCCCTACCGAGGGGAACAGAAGCAGTGATCTGTGGGCCTGACAAAGATGTCTCGGGAAGTGTGCTGTCTCCCCGGGGCTAAGATCCAAGATGTAACTGAACGACTGCAAGGAATCATAAAACCCACTGACAAATACCCCTTCCTCTTGGTTCATGTGGGAATCAATGACACTGCAAGCAATAGCCTCCAGAAGATCAAAAGAGACTACGAGGCTCTGGGCAGGAAATTGAAGCAATTAAATGCACAAATTGTCATCTCATCTGTCCTCCCAGTTGAACGACGTGGCCCAGGGAGAGAGGGAAAAATAGTGGAAGTGAACAGCTGGCTTTGCAAATGGTGTAAACAGGAACGGTTTGGATTCTTAGATCACGGACTGCAGTTTCTTGAAGATGGACTTCTGGCAAGCGATGGGTTGCACCTCACAATGGTTGGGAGGAATGTTTTTGCAAAAATCTCAGAAACCTCATCAGGAGGGCTTTAAACTGACTAATGTGGGGGAGGGAGACAGTGCTCCTGAAGGTTGGAGTCTATCAACTGATGAAGATGATCATCCAAATGTCATAGACCAAATGGAGCAAACAGCACGCAGACCTAGTGGTGGGAGGAAAAAATCCTTAAATAAGAGTCACGGGGGAATGATTAATGGACTTCAATGTCTGTACACTAATGCGCAAAGCATGGGAAATAAACAAGATGAGCTTGAGCTCTTGGTACAGCAAACTAAATATGACATAATAGGCATCACTGAAACCTGGTGGGATAAGCCCCACGATTGGACTGTAATAATGGAGGGATACAATCTATTTCAGAGAAACAGACCAGACAAGAAAGGAGGAGGAGTGGCGTTATATGTCAGGGCTGTGTATACCTGTGAAGAGATCCAAGATTTAGAACCTCAAAGCCAAAGTGAGAGCATTTGGGTCAAAATTAAGGGAGAGAAGAATAACAGTGACCTCATTGTGGGAGTTTACTATAGATCCCCAAGCCAAACGGAGGACATAGATGATGCCTTCCTGGAACAGATGGCCAAGCATGCAAAAGGAAGGGAGATAGTAGTAATGGGGGACTTCAATTACCCGGATATTTGCTGGATGTCAAACTCAGCCAAGAGCACAAGGTCAAACAGATTTCTCACTGGCCTTGCAGGCAACTTCGTTGTCCAGAAAGTGGGAGAAGCAACAAGAGGAACAGCCATTTTAGATCTGGTCCTAACCAATGTTGATGACCTGGCCCATTGGTCTGATCCAGCAGGCTCATCTTATTTTCTCATGTTCTCCTGTTTCACAATTTGGAACATGCAGAACCCTCCCTGCCCCCCTGCCCCGCCAAAAGAATATCGCAAACCTTCCTGAACTTCTCTTGTATTCTTCCTTGTAAGCCCCCCCCCCCCTGAACTGGGGCCTCCAAACTTGCTCCAGAATTTTCACTACAGCCAAAATGCACTGGTAACCTTAGTCCCAGGACTTTGCAACTTTCCAAACTGCATGGAGAGTTTCTTCACCAATTGATCAAATCTTTATTACGGTCATAGACCGGCATAAGTAGGGTGGGGTACAGTCATTTAGAATCTGTAAAACATTTCGGAAGGCTAAAAAGTATTAAAACAGAAGGTGTATCTAAAAGACTATAAGAATCTAAAAGAAGGGTTGGGAACATTAAATGAATATGGAAGAGCATAAAAGGTTAGTATATAAAAGACTACAACTATCAGTTTAGAGAGCACCCTGATGTGAGTGTTCATTAAATCTAGTTTGTGGCACAAGTCGTCATCATCTGACAAATTTTGAATGCCGCTGTGCAGAATCTGGCAACACTGTATGTTGTAGCAGGATTGGTATCTGACAGCAGCAGGGAGGTATAAAATTGTCCTGCGCACCCTGGGTACTTATGGAGTAGTGGGGAGGGGAGGCTAATACGAATGTCTCTGTCAGGCATCCCCAAACTTGGCCCTCCAGCTGTTTTGGGACTACAGTTCCCATCATCCCTGACCACTGGTCCTGTTAGCTAGGGATGATGGGAGTTGTAGTCCCAAAACAGCTGGAGGGCCAAGTTTGGGGGTGCCTGGTCTCTATAGTATAAGCACTGGAGAAGCACATGCTCTAATGCTTTTATTTGTCCAGTCACCAAGCTCTACACTCCTGAGAAGACAAGTGAGAGAGAGAAAATGCGCAGTTTGACCCCCCCCCCCAAAAAAGCTGCATAACTATTGTATCTTGTTCTTATAACTATTATATTTTTGGCCATTTTTAAATTGCTGGTCTATGACCATAATAAACTGGTTGCCTTTGCCATATTGCCTTTGCTGACTTCTCTATGGGCACCTGTTTTTGCAAGGGACTGGACTAGATCGCCCTTGAGGGACCCCTTTGAGCTCTAAGATTCTGTGATCCAACCTTAGTTAAGCACTTTGAAATATCAGTGGTGTCAGTGGGAGAGTTAAGTTGAAGATCTAATAATGTTTAGCATATTAAGGCTACGTACTTTGCTGAGGATTTGAGGCTCAAAGCCAGCTAACATTGGACTGAGCATATTTAGGCCATGGCACAAAATACTTCTCAACCTGATTACAATTATCTGCAGCTGGAAGAAAACTCTCAGAAATATCCAAAGAGTTGCAGAGCCAGGACTGAGCAAGCATCCTAGAGTAATACGATACACATTGCGTTAGCTAGATTTTCATATAAACTAGTAGGGAAATGATTGATTCTGCTTAGCTCACTTGCTCAAGGAATGTGTATGTTTACAGACCCAGCCACAATAAGAGATACATGTCCTGCAGCTGACTGGGTGGCCTATCTACTTCGCAAGGTTGTTGTGAAGATAAAATAGAAACCGCCCTGTCTTAAATACCTTAAAAGGAGAGCAGAACACATAGCAAATAGCTAGGCAGACAGGCATATTGACCTGTTTTAATTAATCCAATGTATTACGTATGTATTTGCATCGACCAGGGCCAGAGCCTTTTCAGCCCTGGCCCCAGTCTGGTGGAACGCTCTGTCACAAGAGACCAGGGCCCTGCGGGATTTGACATATTTCCTGCAAGACAGAGCTGTTCTGCCAGGCCTTTGGTCCGGGCCCAGTTGACCCCCTTCTTTCTATGGGACCCTGTATGTAAGTGGCCTCCTTGGCTCTTTCTATTGGCCCATATGGGACCAGCACAGTCCGAGCACAGTTCAAAGTGTTGGTGCTGACCTTTACAGACCTAAACAGCCTTGGCCCAGTATACCTGAAGGAGCATCTCCACCCCCATTGTTCTGCCCAGACACTGAGGTCTAGCGCCAAGGCCATTCTGGCGGTAGTAGGAGGCCCAGGGTTTGCTCTGATTGTTTAGAAATACACAATTGCTTTGAGGTCCTCTCCCCTAGCATGGAAGACGAAGAGCAGACTCCATTTGAGGATCTCTCCCTCATTACAGTCGATCAGGTATATGAAGACGAGCAGCAAAGTCAGTCCTCAGGGAATGTGCAGGCAACCTTGGAACAGACAGCTCACGGAAGAACCCCGACCAGACCTAAGAGGAGGCGTGTAGTGGTGATAGGGGATTCCCTACCGAGGGGAACAGAAGCAGTGATCTGTGGGCCTGACAAAGATGTCTCGGGAAGTGTGCTGTCTCCCCGGGGCTAAGATCCAAGATGTAACTGAACGACTGCAAGGAATCATAAAACCCACTGACAAATACCCCTTCCTCTTGGTTCATGTGGGAATCAATGACACTGCAAGCAATAGCCTCCAGAAGATCAAAAGAGACTACGAGGCTCTGGGCAGGAAATTGAAGCAATTAAATGCACAAATTGTCATCTCATCTGTCCTCCCAGTTGAACGACGTGGCCCAGGGAGAGAGGGAAAAATAGTGGAAGTGAACAGCTGGCTTTGCAAATGGTGTAAACAGGAACGGTTTGGATTCTTAGATCACGGACTGCAGTTTCTTGAAGATGGACTTCTGGCAAGCGATGGGTTGCACCTCACAATGGTTGGGAGGAATGTTTTTGCAAAAATCTCAGAAACCTCATCAGGAGGGCTTTAAACTGACTAATGTGGGGGAGGGAGACAGTGCTCCTGAAGGTTGGAGTCTATCAACTGATGAAGATGATCATCCAAATGTCATAGACCAAATGGAGCAAACAGCACGCAGACCTAGTGGTGGGAGGAAAAAATCCTTAAATAAGAGTCACGGGGGAATGATTAATGGACTTCAATGTCTGTACACTAATGCGCAAAGCATGGGAAATAAACAAGATGAGCTTGAGCTCTTGGTACAGCAAACTAAATATGACATAATAGGCATCACTGAAACCTGGTGGGATAAGCCCCACGATTGGACTGTAATAATGGAGGGATACAATCTATTTCAGAGAAACAGACCAGACAAGAAAGGAGGAGGAGTGGCGTTATATGTCAGGGCTGTGTATACCTGTGAAGAGATCCAAGATTTAGAACCTCAAAGCCAAAGTGAGAGCATTTGGGTCAAAATTAAGGGAGAGAAGAATAACAGTGACCTCATTGTGGGAGTTTACTATAGATCCCCAAGCCAAACGGAGGACATAGATGATGCCTTCCTGGAACAGATGGCCAAGCATGCAAAAGGAAGGGAGATAGTAGTAATGGGGGACTTCAATTACCCGGATATTTGCTGGATGTCAAACTCAGCCAAGAGCACAAGGTCAAACAGATTTCTCACTGGCCTTGCAGGCAACTTCGTTGTCCAGAAAGTGGGAGAAGCAACAAGAGGAACAGCCATTTTAGATCTGGTCCTAACCAATGTTGATGACCTGGTTAGTGGGGTAGAAGTGGAAGGATCATTAGGCGCGAGTGATCATGCTCTTCTGAAGTTTACTATACAGCGGAAAGGAGCAGCCAAGCATACTAGGACTCAATTTCTTGACTTTAAGAAAGCTGACTTCATAAAACTTAGGGAAGTGCTGGGTGAGATCCCATGGACAGTAATACTAAAAGGAAAGGGAGTTAATGATGGCTGGGAGTTTGTTAAGAGGGAGATAGTAAAAGCACAACTTCAGGCAATACCAATGAGACGGAAACAAGGAAGGTGCCTAAAGAAGCCAGGGTGGCTATCTAAAGAACTTTTAACTGAGTTAAGATTTAAAAAGGCTGTGTACAAAAAATGGAAAAGGAGGGAAACCACCAAAGTGGAATTCAAACAAATAGCCAGCACGTGTAGACACAAAGTCAGAAAAGCTAAAGCACAGAATGAACTCAGGCTTGCTAGAGAGGTTAAAAGCAACAAAAAAGGCTTTTATGGGTATGTTCGTAGCAAAAGGAAGAAGAAAGAAACAGTGGGGTCACTCAGAGGAGAAGCTGGTGAAATGCAAACAGGGGACACAGAAAGGGCTGAACTCCTCAATGCCTTCTTTGCCTCAGTCTTCTCCGATAAAGAAAACAATGCCCGACCTGAAGAATTTGGAGCAAATGATTCAGCAGAGGAAACACAGCCCAGAATAAGGAGATAGTACAAGAATACTTGGCTAGTTTAGATGTATTCAAGTCTCCAGGGCCAGATGAACTGCATCCAAGAGTATTAAAAGAACTGGCAGATGTGATCTCAGAACCACTGGCAGTCATCTTTGAGAATTCCTGGAGAACAGGACTGGAGGAGGGCAAATGTTGTCCCTATTTTCAAAAAGGGGGAAAGAGAGGACCCAAATAATTACCGCCCAGTCAGTCTGACATCAATACCAGGGAAGATTCTGGAGCAGATCATTAAGCAAACAGTCTGTGAGCACCTAGAAAGGAATGCTGTGATCACCAATAGTCAGCATGGATTTCTGAAAAATAAGTCATGTCAGACTAACCTGATCTCGTTTTTTGACAGAATTACAAGCCTGGTAGATGAAGGGAACACAGTGGATGTAGCCTACCTTGATTTCAGCAAGGCATTTGACAAGGTGCCCCATGATATTCTTGCAAAGAAGCTGGTAAAATGCGGTCTTGACTATGCTACCACTCAGTGGATTTGTAACTGGCTGACTGACCGAACCCAAAGGGTGCTCATCAATGGTTCCTCTTCATCCTGGAGAAGAGTGACTAGTGGGGTGCCACAGGGTTCTGTCTTGGGCCCGGTCTTATTCAACATCTTTATCAATGACTTGGATGATGGACTCAAGGGCATCCTGATCAAATTTGCAGATGACACCAAACTGGGAGGGGTGGCTAAACCCCCAGAGGACAGGATCACACTTCAAAATGACCTTGACAGATTAGAGAACTGGGCCAAAACAAACAAGATGAATTTTAACAGGGAGAAATGTAAAGTATTGCACTTGGGCAAAAAAAATGAGAGGCACAAATACAAGATGGGTGACACCTGGCTTGAGAGCAGTACATGTGAAAAGGATCTAGGAGTCTTGGTTGACCACAAACTTGACATGAGCCAACAGTGTGACGCGGCAGCTAAAAAGCCAATGCAATTCTGGGCTGCATCAATAGGAGTATAGCATCTAGATCAAGGGAAGTAATAGTGCCACTGTATTCTGCTCTGGTCAGACCTCACCTGGAGTACTGTGTCCAGTTCTGGGCACCACAGTTCAAGAAGGACACTGACAAACTGGAACGTGTCCAGAGGAGGGCAACCAAAATGGTCAAAGGCCTGGAAACGATGTCTTATGAGGAACGGCTAAGGGAGCTGGGCATGTTTAGCCTGGAGAAGAGGAGGTTAAGGGGTGATATGATAGCCATGTTCAAATATATAAAAGGATGTCACATAGAGGAGGGAGAAAGGTTGTTTTCTGCTGCTCCAGAGAAGCGGACACGGAGCAATGGATCCAAACTACAATAAACAAGATTCCACCTAAACATTAGGAAGAACTTCCTGACAGTAAGAGCTGTTCGACAGTGGAATTTGCTGCCAAGGAGTGTGGTGGAGTCTCCTTCTTTGGAGGTCTTTAAGCAGAGGCTTGACAACCATATGTCAGGAGTGCTCTGATGGTGTTTCCTGCTTGGCAGGGGGTTGGACTCGATGGCCCTTGGACTCGATGGCCCTCGATGACCCTATAGAATCTATGATTCTATAATTCTATGGTTCTATGGTTCCCTCACTGTGAGAATCCAGGTTACAGGGAACCAGGCAGAGGGCCTTCTCGGCAGTGGCACCCACCCTGTGGAACGCCCTCCCATCAGATGTCAAGGAAATAAACAACTATCTGACTTTTAGAAGACATTTGAAGGCAGGCTGTTTAGGGAAGCTTTTAATGTTTGATGTTTTGTCACTTTATTATTATTATTAATATTAATATTCTCTTGGGAGCCAGCCAGAGTGGCTGGGAAAACCCAGCCAGGTGGGTATGCTATATATTATTATTATTAATAATAATTGATTGATTGATTGATTGATTGATTAATTAACAATTTCACACACCCAGCAATAGAGAAACCAACAAGGGCAGGAAGAGAATATTTGGGGTTGTGATAATTGAGACAAGAGAGATAAAGTTTTGGCACTGGAAAAGCGAATAGGGTTCTTGTTGTGGTATGACCCTTGGTGACCTATTTCTTTGTTTGCATTATAGGCTGTCCAAATTACTCCATGGTGGATCCTGGTTAAATTAGTTGAATGTAGGTCCCATTGAAATAAGTGGGTCAAGTCAGTCATGGTTTCACATCAGTCCCATTGATTTCAATGTGAACTAAGTTCAACTAACTTAGTCTGAATCCAGCTTTTAGTTTCTGCGCAGGTGTCTCCTTTTTTTATATCTCTCTTCAGATCTCTACCAGATAGAATAGTGACTCTCTGGTCTAGCCCTTCAGATGCCCTTAACTCTCTCTCTTTCTCTTTCTGTCTTGTCTCCTTCTCTAACTTCCAGTCCGCATCTCTTCCACCCATGGATCAGTTTAGAGGCATGTTTAACTCTTTCAACTTTAGCAGGAGGGAATCTTCTGTTTCATGTAGGCAAAGAAGTCGATTTAGACAACAAAAGCCAGATTCCAGGAAAATCCAGACTCTGGATTTAAAACAGCCCATGCTGCATTTTTTGAGTACGGTCTAGTTCATCATGCCAGAGAGGCAGATACCACCCGCCAAGTGTATCTGGTTGTCTTGCCAGCCATTTTTTAAAAGCATGCAATGCAGAGAGACAGCCGAGTGCCGGCCCCTTCCCACTACAGGGGTGGGTGGTGGGTGTGGAGCCCGAGTCCCTTCTGCCATTGGTTCTTTCCCTCCTCTGTTGATCAGGCTCACATGGTTCCTTGGCTATTTCTGCAGCATGGGAAAGACATCGTCCCTCCAGCCCTTTGCCAGGCTGCATAAAAGTGCAAGAGTGAGGAAATGATTGGCTGGTGGGAAAGGAGGGTGGGGAATGATGGCTTTTGTTTTATTTATTTATTTTGGTCCAAGAGAAAAACGTTTAGTTCCTGCGGAGCTCTGTCTTCCTCATGGACAAAGTCGATTCCCTTGCCAGCCCTCTCTGAAACAGCCAATTCTCTCCCCCCCCCCCTTCTGTCCTACATATATTTATTAAACAAATCGTTTGAGCCATGGGAACAGATTCTCTTCATTCTGTCGACCGCAGCCTTTCTCTCCAAACAAAATAAAATTAGGAGAAGTAGAGGAGCACCCACGCACAATAAAGAATACTCAGTAATGAATAAATGCAGCTTCTTATATTCCAGGGTGTTCATATCCTAAGTCACTTTTGCTTATCTTTGATCTGGTTCCGAATTACAGCATTTTTGTATGCTTTTCCTTAGTTTTTCAGTAACACTGGTTACCTCCTAAAAGGCAATTAACTTTGTATGGAGCCTTCCTACAATTCTAATCGTATCTTCTGGCGATTGCTGCACACGCTTACTTTTAATGCTGAATTCAATTCTAACCTTCCCCTGCCTCCAGGTCCTTGCAACTTTTTCAGATTTAGGTCGATGTCGAGTGCTAAATTGAATTTCAACCAGCTGGGCCAAACTCATTCAACATTTCTTGAAACCATTTAATTCAGTTAGTTTCCCTCACCTCCGAAGCACCTTTTGGTGTCCCATAGTTTTAGTGAAATGCTTATAGTGGAATAACGTGCCAAGATCTAAAACGGCTTCTCATCTTCTTGGGCGTGTGAAATACTAACATTTTGGCACTGGTTGGTGTGAGAGGGGCTGCCACAGAAATTCAGAAATCTGAAGTTTTGGTAATGAGGTTGCCAGCAACAAAAATTACATGGAAACATCTCCTTGCTGTTCAGAATTTTGCACAAACCCTGCCTAAGCAATACTGCTGCAGAAACAGTGGACTGAAATGCTGCAAGAGTCCGCCAAACAGAGTCCGCCAGATTGTCAACAAATGGCATATCCACAGAGGGCATTAGCGCCATGGTGAGCTTTGGATAGTTCTCCAATTTAAGTTTTTGGACTCCCACTGCCCTTTCTCATTCAACCCCCACAAGCCAGGATTGTCAGCTTTTCAACTGTAGCTGTGCCTTTAACAGAAACCTGATGTTTGGTCATTGGCAGGCAATGATGTTGATCTCTGTGCAGTGAAAAAAGATCAAGCAGCTTTTCTAGGAATAGGCCATTCCCTCTCCTCTCAGGGTTCCCCCAGAAGACCTGTTTATTGAGCATTTATCCTGATTTGCTTGCACAAAACTTACACAATGTCTGGTCTTTATTGAGCATTCCTCTCCATTTGTTTGCGGAATGGGGGGTTACACGACAAACAACGTTGTCCCTTAATTCATTCTGATTTGTTTGTGCTGTAGTCTTGCGTCTTCCCATTAATCCCATTTCCCTATCACTTTCCTAACAGCAAAAAGGTATTTGTGGCAGAATAACAGAGCATTTAAACTCATTTTGTGCAAACCTACATAAACAACAGAGCCTAGGGCTTGCCGATCAGAAGGTCAGCGGTTCAAATCCCTGCGACGGGATGAGCTCCCATTGTTCCGTCCCAGCTCCTGCCCACCTAGCAGTTCGAAAGCACGTCAAAGTGCAAGTAGATAAATAGGTACCACTCTGGCAGGAAGGTAAACGGCATTTCCATGTGTTGCTCTGGTTCACCAGAAGCGGCTTAGTCATGCTGGCCATGTGACCTGGAAGCTGTCTGCGGACAAACGCCGGCTCCCTCAGCCTATACAGCAAGATGAGCACGCAACCCAGAGTTGTCCGCAACTGGACCTTACGGTCAGGGGTACCTTTACCTTCACATTTTTTGTATGCTCCTGAATCCCTCCCCAAAAATACCATCATTCTGGAGGTGACCTAAATTTCACTGCACTGTATTCCATAAAGAGTCTACCATGTGGTACAATAGGTAATCTACAATTGTAGGCCTCGTCTAGGGTTTATATGATTGTTATGCTGTCATAGAGGAATGCCAAGAAATGAAAACAGTTGCTCTTGCAAATCCCTTTGCTAACTCACTATGCAATGACCCCCAAAGAGGCAATAAATGACTCTGTGTTTAACATACATAAAGACCCCATTCAGTGTCTTCCGAAGAGGCTTAAATGCTCCACAAAGATCAAACTCCAAGTATGAATTAACTACAAGTCATAGTTATTACACAGTCTGCCTTGGATGAGCTGTTGACAGCATTGTCTAGAAGAAAATGGCACCACAAATACCTGCGAAACAGGTGAGTTTGCAGTTTGTTCCATGAGGGCACTTTGGGGGTTATAGTTTGATAACATGCAGCCCAATACATATGCACACCTATTTGAAGAAACACCCCTGAGTACAATTGAAATCACTACCAAGTAAATTAGCATGGGATTGGAGCCTAAGGTGCTTTTGTGTTTTTGTTTTTAATATGTAGATACTGATAGTCCCAAATTGTCTAATTTCCTGTATGTAGGGAAAGTCTATTTATTTATTCAATGTAGTTGAGCTTTCAGACCTGTTCTCTTCCACCAGTGACCTGCAATAGCACAGGCCCCAGAGCTCTGTTGCTAAAGGTACAGGACCTCTGTAAGGAGGGGGGAGATTAGAAGAGAGTTTTGTGAACCTAGAAAAAGGGTAGCTACTACCCCAGTACATATTTGCACCTCTCTATGTGGACCATCCCGGGGGGAAAGCCTAACTAGAAGCTCATAGAAGCTGTTCCAGCTGTTTGCAAAAGCAGACCTTGGCATTCACCTAATCTGAGTTCACAGAATTAATCAGTTGACTTGAGGACAGGTGCAGAGGGCAGGGGGCAGAAGCAAAGCTGCAATTTTACCTGGTGTACAATCCATCACAATCTAACGCAAAGAAAGATACAAGGTGGTAGGAAGCCAGGGATGTGTGTATGGCTGTCTCTTCTGCTCCCTGGCAGTTGATATTCATTCATTCATTCAAGTTATATGTCACCCTTCATCTGAGGATTGGAAGGTGGTATACAATATAAAAAACACAATGATACATAACATAATAACAAACAAAACAATAAACTCCCATTGTACACACAGTTCAAAAAAAGGTCATAGATTAATTAGCCAAAGGCCTGGGAGAATTGGTTGTTATTTTTAAAACTATCCAGGGTGGATCAAAATTCCACTGGAACGAAGCATTGTAATTTCATTGTATTCTGCCACCACCCCTTCAAGCGAATCATGTTTTGATTTGATTTGTTCTGCATACACCATAATACATACTATGACGAACTCCAGGACTTAATTAGATCCAAACAGTACATGCCACTATGTGTTGAATTTTCTGTTTCTCAATTCTTTTGTGATTTTTTGGAATGCAGTGTGTTGGAAAACAAAATATGGCATTCGTGTCATTTAAATGTGAAGATGGCCTTTCACGGATTGTAGGGGAAATGTGTATTTGAAGAGTGCATTTTATGCTACAGCTCAATGTCAGTCCACATGAATGTAGCCGAAACATTTGGCTTGGTCGCAATCTTATTCATTTGCTGGGCACAGTCCATCATGAAGTTCTCCTAAATGACCCCATTGTAAAATAAGTTTGCCTGCATTAATTCATTAAAACATGCATTTGTGCTTATTTGTGCTTTTTTTACATAGCTTATGGAAGTGGTGGGAGCAGAGTTTTCCAGGGACTGTTTCCTGGTAGCAGCAATTTTATTTTCCTAGAGTGCTCTGTTCTGGAAGCATTCTGAGGGTGGTCAACACAAGAAAATCAGCAGTCCCAATGGCAGTCACCATTTCCCCCAGAATGTTCTGGGAAAATGCAACATCCATGGTATTATGTGGAAATACAATGGTAAGCATACGGAAGCAGCTACCAAAAGAAAGGTAAGTTGCCCCACCCTCAGATAAGCAGCAAATGAGGTCATGAAAACATCCCCATTCATTAGTAATGTGTTTTTTGTGGGATTTGTTTCATAGCAACCTCTTTCTTTAGCACACCTTTCCAACTTAGGATGTGATATGCTGCTTAATGCCAAAATGGATTTCTAGGTGGTTTACAAAGTATAGCAACCAGCTACACAAACATTGAGAAGGACACGGGTGGTGCTGTGGGTTAAACCACAGAGCCTAGGACTTGCCGATCAGAAGGTCGGCGGTTCGAATCCCTGCAATGGGGTGAGCTCCCGTTGCTCGGTCCCTGCTCCTGCCAACCTAGCAGTTCGAAAGCACGTCAAAGTGCAAGTAGATAAATAGGTACCGCTCCAGCAGGAAGGTAAAACGGCATTTCCGTGCACTGCTCTTGTTCGCCAGAAGCGGCTTAGTCATGCTGGCCACATGACCCGGAAGCTACACGCCAGCTACCTTGGCCAATAAAGCGAGATGAGCGCCGCAACCCCAGAGTCGGTCACGACTGGACCTAATGGTCAGGGGTCCCTTGACCTTTACACAAACATTAAAATATAGGCACCCACCATTAAAGTAGACGATGCAGCCATTAAAACAACACAGCAGTTGTTTTGTGTAGTGTGAGAAACATTGCCCTGCTACACTTGGAATAGCTAACTAGCTGGGCCACTAGGAATCTGAGCAATGCCCTCCAAGAGACCTACTTTTTCACTGAGCCCAGTTTGATCAGGTCATAGAGGAGAACTCCTCACCACCACCCCAGGTCTTGATAAGAGGCTTATGTTTTATGCCACTGGGAAATGATGCCTCCACCACAGTGCCATAGCGTGGGTTGCCAGGGGCCGTGCAGAGTGGATGGTTGGGAGAAAGGGAAACACAGAGCATGCATGCACATTCAACTGCCTAATGGCATCCTTGTCACCCAGGAGATCACAGCCGCAGCGATAAGAGTTGTTCCATTGTCTGGAGAGGCCACTGCCCGATTTGCATGGAGAGGCCGTTTTCAACAGAGTCCAGTGACAGACACATGCAGCTGTATTGAGGCAGCACCAGGTGTTGAAATGTTGTGCCCCTTAACAATTTTGCACTCAGGGCAACTGCTCCTGCGCTCCCCCGCTCCTCTCGCCACTGTTCAGTCGTACGAACTACCTTTAACTTTCAAATACGCAATGGTCTGTCTGTCGTCTCGTATCATGCATGGGTACTCTCAAAATCTGCTGGCTTTTTCCCTCCCCAGATCTTTCCAAGATCTTTGCCCCAGATGCTTATTTCACAAGCGAGGAAACCAAGGTCTGCAGCATGGGAGGTTCAGAGGAGGCTGGTGGTTGCTGCACTTAAAATACATTCCACAGTTCTGAGCTTGGACTTTGTGGCACAACCAATCCTCCTGAGAAAGTCTGACATTTGATTGCGTGGCGGGACTTGCTTAGGAAACAGACTGAGCAGTTGCTAAATATTATTTTTCTTTGGGGAGGGGGGAGCAAAGAAAATAGTAAAGAGAGTAGAGCAAAAGCATCTTGGAAGAGTTTGACTCCTCTTCATTTTGCACCAGGGTTTGGGGTTCAGATTCTGGACCGATGTCACCAGATGCAAAGGGGAATGTAGCTCCTATATTTTCTACATGAATAAAAGAGAGAAATGCAAATGTGTCTCCTCCTGAAGTCATGATTTTTCAAGATCTGGGGCCCAGAGTCATGACCTACCACAAAGATGTCACCTTGTACTGTAATTGGCAATGGGAAATTATCAACATAACACTTCCATGTAACAGTAAGATCCTAATGCAAGGGGAGGAATTCAACATTGGGCTATTATTATTGCTCCGTCTGTACAAGCAGTTCTGCTTGCCAGACGAAACAGTCTCCCCTCTCCTCCTCCCTCCAGAGATTATTTGAGAGGTGCAGGGAGCACAGGGTAGTGGAATGGGCACACTGTGCCGGCTCCTACTTGTTTAACTGAAGCCAGCCCAAGGTCCCCCCAGGATGAGCAAGTTTGGAATAGGCAGATCTTGGAATGTCCTAGCTGAGCCTGGGCCGACAGAACTCCCCCGTCCCAGCTCAGCCATGATAACTACCGAATTTTTCGCCCTATAGGACACACTTTTTCCCCTCCAAAAATGAAGGGGAAATGTGTGTGCGTCCAATGGGGCAAATGCAGGCTTTTGCTGAAGCCTGGAGAGCGAGAGGGGTCGGTTCAGGAAGTTATCCGCAAGCCTTGGGAGCCCGGCGCGACTTCCCAAGGCTTGTTCCCAAGGCTTGCGGACAGCAGCCTGCAGCCCGAAACCCGGGGAGCACAGCGGCGCGCGCCCCAGGCTTCGGGCAGATATCCGCAGGCCTGGGGAGCCCGGCGGGAATTCCCACCGGGCTCCCAAGGCTCGCAGCTAGCAGCCTGTAATTCCCCCCCTTTATTCCCCCCCCCAAAAAAACTAGGTGCGCCCTATGGGCCGGTGCGCCCTATAGGGTGAAAAATATGGTAATTATCTCAAGCCATTTTGGTCCAGGCTCCAGTCTGGTCTGGGGACTGAATTGGCCTTCATCAATTTGTTGAATGACCTTTATCTGGAGAAGAACAGGAGGTGTACAACTCTGTTATTTTTGCTTGATATCTCAGTGGCTTTTGATACCATTGACCTGAACAAATTCAGTGAACAGGGTATTGGGGCCACTGTGTTGCGGTGATTTGGTACCATCAGTTTGTTGATGATACACAGCTCTACTTCTCTGTAACATCTGAATCAGGATAGGCTGTGAAAGTCTTAGACAAGTGCCTGGACTCTGTGGTGGGCTGGAGGAGTGCCATCAAACTGGCTCTGAATCCTGGGGAAGGCACCCTGGGTGAGCTCAGTTCACAAGTCCAGGAAAATGGTCAATTGCCTGCTTTGGAAGGAGCCATACACCCCATGAAGCAACAGGTTTGTAGTCTGGAGGTCCTACTAGAACCATCTTTCTCTAGAAGCCACGGTGTCCTGGGCCCGGGGGTAACCCATGAAACACGGTCCAGGAACGGTCCAGAATTTGGAGGTTCCGCTAGGAATCAGTCCGACAGGGCCAAGGCAGGAAACCAGGCAAGAAGAAGTATAGGATCTCAGGCAGGATCTAGCATACAGCAATGTTGTTCCTGCAACCTGGGGCAGGGTCTGACAGCCTTTTATCTTTGTTGGGGTAGCAGCCAGTCCTGAACCCCTGGCGACTCACCTCCCTGTTTCGCCCGAAGGCGAGCATTCCTCCTGCAAGTACTCAGGTCTCTCCTTCTCTCAGACCTTAGTCTCTGCAACTCGGGAGACGTCGGTGGGTTACTAGACCCAGGGGCCACCTCAGCCTCCCCTGACCAAACCGGTAGTGGAGCAGCTGTAAGCGATGGCCCAGCTGAAGGCAACAAGGTAATCCCCGCATCTGGAGCCAGGGCAGGCTCAGGCCCCTGACTCGGCCCAGCTGGTGTTTGTTGCAGGGGATCCTGTGCAGACTGGGACTCTTCAGGATCAGGCCCCAGACTTGGTTCAGGTGATGCAAATGATCCGGTGCAGACTGAGTCTCCTCTGGTTCTGAGTCTGAGCCCGAGTCCCAGGCCATCACACACGGTGACGTCTAGGAGTGCCCTTTAGCAGTTTCAACTGGTAAGTCAACAATTGATGCTCTTGGACAGGAGCAGCCTGACCACTGTCATCCATGTGCTGGTACTCTCTCGGTTGAGCTACTGCAATGTGCTGTATGTGGAGCTGCCCTGCCCTGAGGTTGAGCCAGAAGCTGCTGCTAGTGCAAAATGCAGCAGCTTGATGGGGCAGAAAGCCAACATCAGGTTAAGTCGCTGCTGAAGGACAGGCTGCCAATCAGCAGCTGGGATCAGTTAAAGGTGCTGGTGCTATCAAACAAAGCCTTATATAGCTTGGCACCAGGATACCTGAAATACCACCCCACCCATTTGAATACCCATTCGGTCATTGGGCTGTGCCAGGAGACAGCCTCCTGTGGATAACTTCTTATCAGGAAGCACCCACCCTATTGAAGCACCAGCCTCTTCCATTCTATATTAGATACCCATTGCCTTCATTGTCTTTACAACTATTAAAGAACTTCCTCTTCCAACAAGCTTTCTAAGTGGAGATGTTGATCGTGGCCTTCACCCCTGTTGGCCCTAGAAATCGTATTTACTGATGTTTTTATTGCTGATGGTTTTGTTGTTGTTATTGTTGTTTAAATGCTTCTGGATGCAACTCATGGGAAGAGATTGATGGACAAAATTTAATGGGATAAATAAATAAAAACACACTCCATCCTGTGACGCAGAAACAGAAACCATGCTGGGTCCATGGAGATAAATTTTGGCTTGATAGTTGGTGGATGGGCATCCAGGGAGCAGATTTAGCCTGTGCCCCAGTCCCGGGAAGACCATTATTTTATCCCATATCTGTGAATGTGACATTCATTCCTACAGGAAAACAAGAAAGCACAGCACTTGGGGACAGTGTTGCAGCCAGGACCGGACCCCCGATCCTGGGTGGCCTGGCCTTGCTGACATGTGAGATGATGTGCTTTTGCGTGCGCAGAGGACACAAAGACGCATTGCGTCTTCTGGGGTTGGGTGGATTGCGATGTATGCATTGCTAGCCTGTAACAGCAGCATTGGCTCCAGATTTTAGGTCACATGGACTCAGCTCAGTGCCGTTGTCGCCACTACCCTTTCGCTTGCCCTCTGGCCCCAATCTGCACCACTTCCCAGAAGGAGAGCGTGCAAGGCTTCTCCTTCCTTTGGACCTCTTGTCTCCTGGAGAGGCCAGATGAAGACGCAACATCAGCAAGATGAAGGAATGGGCCAAAGGACTTTGGAGGAGGGACTCAGCAGCAGGGGTCCTGCTGGGGTTCTTGTTTAATAGTCCTATAGATGGGGGAATTTTGGAAGGTGTGACTTGAGCCATACAGGACTGAGAAAAGCTGCACATGCTGAAATTCCCTCTCCTCCTCAACTATTACATTTAACAGGAGTCATTTGGGGTGTATGGAGAATTAGGGGAGGAGGAGTACCTCTGGTGGGGGACACATCACGCTCCTTCTGGGGCAGTTTGTCCAATAAGGTCTTGCTTCAGTACAATCCGAGGCTTTTTCTGTGTATCAGAGGGCATCCTAGATACCACATGTCCTTAAGCGTGGAATGCATCATTTATGGACTATGAACTGAAATTATTTATGCATCATAAACATAATTAGGCTGAAGAGAGAGGAAGAGATCTTTGAAAATCATGCAAGCTATGACTTTGCCTTTTCTCATAAAGGTAAAGGGACCCCTGATCATTAGGTCCAGTCGTGGCTGACTCTGGGGTTGTGGCACTCATCTCGCCTTACTGGCCAAGGGAGCCGGCGTACAGCTTCCGGGTCATGTGGCCAGCATGACTAAGCCGCTCCTGGTGAACCAGAGCAGCGCATGGAAACACTGTTTACCTTTCTGCTGGGGTGGTACCTATTTATCTACTTGCACTTTGATGTGCTTTTGAACTGCTAGGTTGGCAGGAGCAGGGACCAAGTGATGGGAGCTCACCCTGTCGCGGGGATTCAAACCGCTGACCTTTCGATTGGCAAGCCCTAGGCTCTGTGGTTTGGACCACAGTGCCACCTGCGTCCTGACTTTTCTCATACATCTTCTCAATTATCATTTTTCTTGGTCTCCTTTACAATATGACATTTTCTTCCTTTCCTGGCAATGGGATCCCTGGGGCGATGGAGAGAAAAATGCATCCTTGCCATGGCTACCTCTAAGCTTTGCAACTGCAAACTGCTTTCTTTCAGTGTGTTTGTATGTGTGTACAGGAGATGGATGCCTGCCAATGGCGTTTCCGTCTCTTTTCCAAGACGCCCACACATACCAGGCACTTTTAGCATGTGCTGACGTGGTTTGCCTCCTCTCCAAGTGTGGCTCTCAGGGGTGCAATTTGGCTCTCAGTTGTAATAATCAAATTCAGGCTCCAGTTGCCAGCCACTTAACACTACAGGAGGCAGAATCCGTTGTTCCCTTGGAGGGCAAAGAGAATTAATGAAGTGTCTTACAGCAAGAGGGAAGATAATGAATGTATTAGCTGTCATTATAATGTAGCCCCCTCCCCCGGTGACTTTGTTGTTATTATCCTTGGTTTCCTAAGACCAGGATGGGTGGGCGCTAGATCAGGTTCTCCTGTTAGATCTTTGGGTGATTTGCAGTAAAGGTTTCTGACTCCCATTAATAACAATGAGAAAATGGCTCCCCCACAATAAATTAATGAAGGAAGATCACCAGGAGTGGGGTTTTGTGTGAAAGGACTGCGTGCAGTGCAATTCTGTTACCGAAATCAAATGCTTAGGCTCAGAATGTGCTCAAAGGAACCCTGTTCTTTAATTCCAACTAGGGATGGGTGTATCTGTCCATTTCATTTTCTCCTAGTTTCTCACTTTTGCGGTCTTAAATTCAGTTCTCCGCAATTCTGCATCAGTTTTCTGATTAAAAAAAAGAAAGATCCTCCTGAAAATTCACCAGCATTTTGGTGAAAATTCCCCTTTATATATATATCCATGTTTGTATGCAATTTTTGCCTAACATGCACATTTTTGCAAAGAAGTTTCCCCAAATATAAATACATTTCTGTATGGTATTTTAACTAATATATGCATCATGGTGCACACTTTACCTTAGTACATGCATATTTGTGTGTTTCTTGGCCAGAGAACAACATTGCAAAATTCAGAAAAGTGAGGATTCTGAAGGTGGCTTTGTTTTGTTCCAGAAAGTGTGAATCAGTTTGGTTCGCTTTTAAAAGCAAACTGGATCAAATTTATCCCCCACCTCTAATTCTAACAGTATAATTCTACATTGATATCTTTTGCATCTGGATCTGGTTGGTAGATCTTGGGGTCTAATTAATAAAAATAATAATCTCATAAACCTGAAGTCCGCCTACTCCTCTCCTAAAATAACCAGTTCATATTCATTTCCCAATTAATGTGTCTAGGATCACTATACATGTTAACATATAATTCTCAGCATAGCTGTCAGCTTTTCCCTTTTCTTGCGAGGAATCCTATTCGTAACAAGGGAATTTCCCTTTAAAAAGGGGGAAAGTTGACAGCTATGATTCTCAGGGGCATTGTTTAGGGAGAGGGAGGGACATTTATCACTCGCTTGTTTCAGACCACAGGTGATTACTTTCCAGAAGTACATCCATCTCCGATCAGCTTAGCCCACAGGTTCTGTCAACACACACCGTTCCAAACAAGCAAACAGACCCGTACGCGAGGTACGAGTGCCAAAGGCGCACATTTGCTTTCATCAGAAAAAAGGCAAGTCATTGAACTGTGTCGATAATGTTCCTGGAGTTACCATGAGCCTCTATTTATTTAGTAAAATGTACACCCTGTCTTTCAGTTGGATTAGCAGGGCAGTTTACAGTTAAAACCAATAGAAATATGACCCAATAAAATGATGGTGCGCGCGCACACACACACACACACACACACACACACACAGTGCATTCTAGAGAGCCAGTTTGGTGTAGTGGTTAAGAGCGATAGTCTTGTAATCTGGGGAACCGGGTTCGCGTCTCCGCTCCTCCACATGCAGCTGCTGGGTGACCTTGGGCTAGTCACACTTCTCTGAAGTCTCTCAGCCCCACTCACCTCACAGAGGGTTGCTGTGGGGGAGAAAGGGAAAGGAGATTGTTAGCCGCTTTGAGACTCCTTCGGGTAGTGATAAGCAGGGTATCAAATCCAAACTCTTCTTCTTCCTCTTCTTCATGGTACCACAACTGAAAAGGCCCTTTCAGGGGGGGACGTGTTAGCTACCTGATTTAGCAGAAGAAAACAAGCTCTTGGGGAGAATCTTGGTTTTCAGATGTTGCTACTCAGATCTCGTGGAATGCAATGCAAAGAAAATCCACTTCTAGAGGATTTGCCAGAAGTTTAGGGCATGATCCGCTGGGAAATTCTCATGCACAAGCTCCACTGCAATGAGTGGTAGCCACTCTCACAAATCTTAGGCGTATCTACTCAGAAGTGAATCCCACTAAGCTCAGTTAAAAATCACTCTCCAGGTTAGCGCATATAGGGTTTCGTCCTTAATTGGCTTGCCATGACAGTTCTAGAAACAAAACAAACATGGTTTGATAAGAACTGTGGATTCACTGAAAGTTACAGTTCAACTGTGAATTTGAAGAATTTGGTCAATCCTTTCCAGTGGTAAATATTTGCAAATACAGAGGTACCTTGTGTTACAGACGCTTCAGGTAACCTAGAAATAGTACCTCGGGTTAAGAACTTTGTTTCAGGATGGGACCAGAAATTGCGTGGCGGCGGTGCGGCGGCAGCAGGAGGCCCCATTAGCTAAAGTGGTACCTCAGGTTAAGAGCAGTTTCAGGTTAAGAACGGACCTCCAGAACGAATTAAGTTCTTAACCCGAGGTACCACTGTAAAATATAGAATAGAAATAGAAATAGAAATAGAAATAGAAATAATAGAAATAGAAATAGAAATAGAAATAGAAATAGAAATAGAAATAGGAATAGGAATAGAATAGAATAGAATAGAATAGAATAGAATAGAAAATAGAATAGAATAGAATAGAATAGAATAGAATAGAATAGAATAGAATAGAATAGAATAGAATAGAACACCCTATGAAAACAGAGCACATATGGCCCAGTTAAAGTTCTCTGACCTACTGCTCTCCAAGGGGGAGATTTAAGCATATGCTCAATATTCTTAACTAAAATCCATGCAACCTAGAGATATGTGTTCTTTGGATTATTAAAGTAGGCCAGTTTGAGGGGAAATGGCTTTCGAAACATGTTTCTGCTTTAATATTGTTCTCAACTTAGCTTTTTAAAAGTAACATTCATTTTCTCAGGTTTTCAGAGAGAGCCACGGTGGTGTGCTGCAGCAAGGAGTCTTGTGGCATTTCAAAGATTAAGAGTTGGATCCAACCCAACATCTGCTCCAGAAAGTTTCTCGAACCTGAGGGGTTGCAGACAGGGCTTTTTTCAGCCGGAACTCACCAGAACTCAGTTCTGGCACCTCTCAGGTAGATGCCGCTGCCATTCTAAGAGAACAAGGGTGAGTTCGGGCAACTCTTTTTCTAGAAAAATAGCACTGGTTGCAGAGGAGAGGAGAGGGAAGTTCTGTCAGTGTTCAATGCAACCCTACAGATTTATTATGCCATCGTCTTCCATGGATTGCTGCCCAACTCGTCAGATGCATGGAATGTTATCATGTGTTATGCTTATGCTGTAATAAATTTGTTAGTCTTTACATTCCTGCACAAGGCTCTTCATTGCTCACGATTCAGGTGTACAAAGTTACCTGGGAGTAAATCCCATTAAATTAAATGGGATTTACTTCTGACCTGAGTAGACATGCATGGGATCGCACTTCTGGTCAATGGTGGTAATAATAATAATAATAATAATAATAATAATAATAATAATATATTTATATATATTTATATTCTGCCCATCTGGCTGGGTTTCCCCAGCCACTCCGGGCAGCTCCCAACAGAATATTCAAAACACAATAAAGCTGCCTTCAGATGTCTTCTAAAATGTTGGTAAGCAACATTCCAATTTACTGTGCAATGAGAACTCTTCTGTGGGTGAAATCTCCTTTTTACTCAAGTTGATTTAAGGAGATATAACCAAAAAGCGTGTGGAACTGTTGCCAAAATCTGCAGCCTTATGTTGGGTTCATCCTTCTCTGCAATGCCTAGGTAAATTTACCTCTCAGTCTTAATGTTATTATTACAGTTTGTGGTGACCTGCCGTTGCTCCAGAGCATAGATTGGCCATCACTGACAAGGGCAAAGGGAATGCTCAGCATATTGCCAGCAGGAATCGTAGAATCGTAAATCTGGAAGGGACCCCAAGAGTTCTCTATTCCAACCCTCTGCAATGCAGGAATCTCCACTAAAGCATCCATGACACATGGCCAAACCAACCTCTGCTTAAAAACCTCCAAGGAACGAGAGTCTTCCACTTTCTGAGTGAAACCATTCCACTGTCAAACAGCTCTTACCACCAGAAAGTTCTTCCTGAGGAGGACACAAGGCAAATTGAACTTGGCATTATGGAAGAGGATGGGCAATGGGGCATGAGACTCTGGCATTTGTTCGCTGCTGTCTGGGACGTCTAGTACCACCACCGAGGCAACGTTACATGTTCTTGTGCAAATCAGTGATGTCATCAGGGCAGGATTTTGTGGCAGAAGTCCAGGACCCAAACTCAGCAGAATGAGAAACAACAAGGGCTAGCTTATCACATTGCAAAGTGTGATAATACCATCTAAAGACTGGGGTAGGGGAGGCAAGGCAGTGCCTCACCAATGCACCCTTTCATGATTGAAAAAGCTGCTTTGGGAGGTTACAGCTGCGAGCGGCATAGATGTGGAAGCAGGAAGAGACACCTTCCCTTTCCCTGCCCACTCCAAATCCTTTTTCCCCACTCCAAATTCTCCCCTCTGAATGGATTTTCCCTGTTTCAACGGCATGTCTGCTCTTCCAGGTCAGAGGGCAGCTGAAAGGGATTCCCCCTTTCCCTCTCTGACAGAACATGCTTTGCATTTCCCCGGTCATTTATTGCCCTGGGCATGGATCATTCTGCCGCTCCGGGAAGAGAGCAGGGAAACCCTTGTGAGCACAGGGCTTCTCTGTGAGCTTGTTCAGAGCTCCCAAGCTTCCCCCTCAAGGCCTTGATGCCTTTTGTCCATATGTGCAAAGCTCTTGTTTGTTTCTGGACACGTTTGCATGGCTTGTGGACACATCCTTGGTGTTTCTTAAAGGTAAAGGTAAAGGGACCCCTGACCATTTGGTCCAGTCGTACCCGACTCTGGGGTTGTGGTGCTCATCTCGCTTTATTGGCCAAGGGAGCCGGTGTACAGCTTCTGGGTCATGTGGCCAGCATGACTAAGCCGCTTCTGGTGAACCAGAGCAGCGCACAGAAACGCTGTTTACCTTCCCGCCGGAGCGGTACCTATTTATCTACTTGCACTTTGACATGCTTTCGAACTGCTAGGTTGGCAGGAGCAGGGACTGAGCAACAGGAGCTCACCCCGTCACGGGGATTTGAACCACCGACCTTATGATCGGCAAGTCCTAGTGCCACATTCCAAGGCAGCTACTGTCGGTGTTGCAGCAGGAGAACTCTGCCCTCGTATTCCCCCGAAGTGGCCTCACTTGCTCTTCCCGTCCGCACTTAACAGGAGCATCTCCTTCTTGGGTCTATTGGCCTGGCCTGCCTTAGAGGGACGTTGTGGAGATAAAATGGCATAACTCCCAGGAAATCAGGCTGAGCTGCTCAGAGGAAGGGGTAAAGATGCAAGCATAGTGCACTAATACTAATAAGAAATTTGAGGAGAGAGCTGTAAAAGTTCCTCATTTCAGAATAAATGAGATGTTGTCTATAGGAGGCTGCCTCACACCAAGTCTGACCATGAAACGTGTTAGAGAGGGTGACAGGCAGAACCTTAAAATGCAATTGTGTGTAATATGAGTTATAAACATTGATGGTGGGTGAACAGGAATTCTTTTTTAAAAAAAAGAAAGTTATTTATTTGGTTTTTCAGATTAACATTTTACAGTCACATATCCAACATACAACGTAAAAACAAGATTCCAAGGAATCTCCTAGACTTCCACCCTCCCCTTTGTGGGTCCCATTGTTAATCATTTCCTTCTGCATCTTTTATAATAATCCAAATCTTTTCTCTCTCCATTATATCCAAAATTCACCATTAAACTACAAGTGATATTCCAATCCCACTAACGATTTTAACTGTTTACAATGGTCTTTAAGGTAAGTTATAAATTTTCCCCATTCCTTATTAAAATTTTGGTCTTCCTGATTTCTGATTCTTCCAGTCATTTTAGCCATTTCAGCAGAATCCAACAACTTGACTTGCCACTCTACTCTGGTAGGGACTTTATCTTCTTTCCATCTCTTTTCTTTCCACCCTTCCCATGCTTGAGAAGGAAATCACTGGTTTTGTTGAATTGGAATATAACTGCTGAGTAACAAATGTAAATGTCAAAGGCCTGGAAACGATGCCTTATGAGGAACGGCTAAGGGAGCTGGGCATGTTTAGCCTGGAGAAGAGGAGGTTAAGGGGTGATATGATAGCCATGTTCAAATATATAAAAGGATGTCACATAGAGGAGGGAGAAAGGTTGTTTTCTGCTGCTCCAGAGAAGCAGACACGGAGCAATGGATCCAAACTACAAGAAAGAAGATTCCACCTAAACATCAGGAAGAACTTCCTGACAGTAAGAGCTGTTCGACAGTGGAATTTGCTGCCAAGGAGTGTGGTGGAGTCTCCTTCTTTGAAGGTCTTTAAGCAGAGGCTTGACAACCATATGTCAGGAGTGCTCTGATGGTGTTTCCTGGTTGGCAGGGGGTTGGACTCGATGGCCCTTGTGGTCTCTTCCAACTCTATGATTCTATGATTCTATGCTTCTATGATTCTATGATTCTATATAGGGGGAAAAACTATTTGTATTCAATTATGCTGGACCAGTGGCATAGCGCGGGTGTCCAGCACCGAGGGGCAGTGGGAGGGAGGGAAAAGCTGGAATACACATGCACATTCAACTGCCTGATGGCGTCCTTGTCACCCAGGAAATCGGAGACGCAGAGATAAGAAAAGAAGAGTCATTCCATTGCCCGGAGAAGTCACTTCCTGGTTTGCATGGAGAAGTCGGTTTCAATGGAGCACGTGGTGGAAGTGCATAGCTGTATAGAGGCAGCACTGGGTGTTGAAATTTTTGCACCCCTAAGAATTTTGTGCCCGTGGCAACTACCTGTGTGGTTTCCCCCATGTTATGCCACTGTGCTGGGCGCATCTGTTTCCATTGCATATTTGGCCTGTGGTTATCTGCGGTTAAGTCAACAGAACTACTACTGCTGGCTGGCTGTCCTTTTCCAAGTTATACAAGTACACATCTTGCACACTTCCACTGCTCTGTGTGTATTTGCCTCATCAAAAGCCTCTCGTGTGCTAGGCAAGATGCCCAAGGGCAGCTGTGATGCACTGGTAAGGCTTGTGTCAATACCAGATGAGGGGTGAAGAGGTTTTTCTGTATGCAGTGGAGCACCAGAGATAACAGAAGAGCATAGGCAGGATTCTCTTCAGAGAGGTAGCATCCAATCTAAACAGCCACAGTAGTCCTGCGGGACTTCCAGGGAAACTCAGAGCACAAAAGAGCAAACAAAATGCCCTTCCAGTAAACAAGATTTGGGCAACTGATGAACCCATACTGGAAAATAAATTAAAGACACAATCATTACACAATTGAAAAGCACCGTACAGTTAATAGAGGCCATTGGGGTCATTGGGGTTGAGTGCCTCTAGCTCTGTGGAAGATTTTATTCTATAACTGAGCAACAACGTACTCTGCACCTGCTCAGGGACATGATCGTATTTTCTTTCCAGGGTTATGCTGTGGCAAGGCCACCAGTTTCAGCACCTGGCATCACTGGGCAACTTTCATACCCCCAGCACCCTGGTGGAGTGAGGCACAGCTGATGGAGGCCTCTAGCATCTAGCATCTATCTATCTCATTTTTTCTAGTCTGGCACTGAGCAGTGTCAGGTGGCTGGATCTTGGAACATAGGAAGCTGCCTTATTCAGAATCAGAATATCAGTTCATCTACCTCCATTGATAAATACTGAGTTGAATAGGATCCAAAATGCAGCAGTCTGATTGGTCCTAGAACAATAGGATCCAGAATGCAGCAGTCTGATTGGTCCACAGGAGCCACCCAATCCAGCTCCAGGTGGAAGGGAATCCACAACCTGATTGGCCTACAGGTGAATCCCAGAATTAGCCAATCACGTGGGACCCATTGTGTAAATAATGTATATAAAGAAGACATTCTGGGGGAACTTCCATTCCTCCTCACCACTATGAGCTGAATAAAGAGCATGAAATCCCTACCTAGAGATGCCAGGATTTGAACCTGGGACCCACTGCATGCAAAGCAGATGTTCTACCAGGGAGCTATGGGACCAAGCTTTCCTTTCAAGTTCCCACTGCACCTCTGACCTAGCACTGCTGTGGGGCATTGTGGGGAATCAAAAGGGTGGCGAGCAAGACCCAAATTCCCAGCAGTGCTTGGAGCTCAGGTGAATCCATCAGGCCTCACTGAAGGGTTCCTGCAAGAAGTCTCCTTTCTCAGGGCCTCCTCAAAACCTGGAGCAAGCCCTGAGCTATGGCGCTGAAAATGTGCTAAGCGCTGAGAAGCCCCAGCACAAATTACAGACCCTGATCTAGCGTGGGTGGGTGGGAAGGAAAGAGAACTTTCTGACTCAGCCGTTTCTCCCGGCCTGTCACCCATGCTTGTTTATTCTGTGGAAATGGTTTATTCTGTGCCATTTCAATTGAAACGGAACCACAGAGTCCCCTAGAGTTATTCTCAGAAATGGAGCAAAGCTAATCTCAGGCACTGTCTCCCTCGAAGGGAACAGGAGAAGGAGGGGCAGATTGGAACTGGTTCCAGCACAGTATGTCATGCACAATACTCCACATGGGAACTTGAGTAACAGCCAAAGGATTTGCATTAAGAAAATAATCTATATTTTGCAAAACCGTAACAAGAGCAAGTAACGGTAGGGGAGAGAGGAAGAGGCAGCCTGCAGCCTTTGCAAGTTGACTCACTGAACATTAGAACTTCTTTTTGTATAGTCCCAGCTAAATGCCAAGTCCAACACTCGACTCTGTGGTTTTCCTCTCTCCTTGCCTCGCGGCAGCTCTTAATGAATCCCTGCAGAGAAACCAGGGAACTTTCTGTACAGACACAAAAGAGCCATCACTGCCTTGTTGTCCAAACAATCAGAAAAGGAGACGTCACTCTGACATTGGGAGAATCTGTAGTAAGTTCAGCTGAAGCACTTTAAACGATGAAAAGAGCTATGGGTTGTTGTTTTTTTTAATGATAATAAACTAACGTCAGCAGTGAAGAAGTCTGTCATCTGGTCCTGAGCTGAGGAACAGGTGCCCTTATGCTGTCTTTGAATTATGAAGCAACCCTGTGAATCATGGCCCTTCTCATGATCTGAATGAGAGGAATGATGATGAAGATATAATTTATTTATATGCCACCCATCTGATTGGGTTGCCCCAGCCACTCTGGGCAGCTTGCAACAAATTAAAACATCAAGCACAGTAAAACATAAAACATTAAAAACTCCCCTATACAGGGCTGTCTTTAGATGTCTTCTAAAAGTAAGATAGTTGTTGATTTCCTTGCCATCTGACGGGAGGGTGTTCCACGAGGCAGGTGCCACTGCCGAGAAGGCCCTCTGCCTGGTTTCATGCAGCTTCACTTCTCGCAGTGAGGGAACCGCCAGAACGAACTGGGCTGAACGATGGGGATGGAGATGCTCCTTCAGGCCAAAGCTGTTTAGGGCCTTAAAGGTCAGCACCAGCACTTTGAACTGTGCTTCTTGTACTACACCAGCCTAATCTTCAGCTAAGTAATTTCTTAGCTCTTGTACCCCTGACATGGCTTGACGGTGACTGCTCTGATAAGCTAGGACCATCCCATACCTCAAGAGGTCTTACAGTTCTCAGATGCTTCTGACCTAGAATCCCCAGGGAACTGTAGACATTCTCACGCCAGTGACCCACAACTGGACCAAGTAGCTTCACTCTCTGCACCTTCCTAGGGGAGAAAGCTGCTGGCCCACCAGTTGTCCTTTGGCACCACAAAGGAAGATGGCCATCGGGTGGTACCACAGCTACCAACTCAGCAATGGTCAGGCAGCACAAGGTGTTGGTGTGTCTTCACCTGCCCCTGTTATACCTCCGACACTGTCCTGGCTCACCCATCTGCACAATTTATAAACACTGGCCTCTTCTCAAGAGTGTTCATCTTTCTGACTGCTTACTCTTTCTGCTAGCTTGACAGCTTGCTTGGTCGTCGCCAGCTCTGCCTCCAGAATTTGCCATCCATGCCAAGAACTGCCCAAAAGGCCTGTCAGACAAGGTAACAGGAGCAGCTGAACATGTGAACCCGCCAAATAGAACTAACCCGCCTATTTCGGTAGCGACGACTCCAAAGGATAGTGGCTCTTCCAAGAACTTTACAAGTATGGTGCAGATGAAGCCTAAGATGGGAAGAGGAAAATATAGACCTCAAATGAGCTTTGGACATTGCTGGAGCTACATCCTTCTTCCCTAGGAGCTCTCCCAGGTCCTGCAGAAACAGATCTTAGTATTGCTGCCGGGACCTGTTAACTGCTGCAGGACTCCATCAGTAGACCTGGTAGGTTCTGGGCTGCGGAGTGCACTGTAAATGAGCCCAAATGACTGTGGGATGATGCCCATGAAGCGTCCGGTAGCCAATCACAGTCTTTAGTTCCATCACAGCAAGACTCAGTTGAAAATAAATAATTAAAAAGTCCACCCCGTGGTTTAACTTTTAGTTTTTCCAAACCTCTTTGCCACTTGTGTTAACTGAACATCAGCAGCAGCATCAGTGATGCATTTCTGCATCTGGGATTTCACATGTGACTTCTCCAGAATTAGAAACAGATTGTTCTCATCAGATGATCATTTATTTTTATTTTTTTAATGTATTTTTTATTAGTAATTTCAACATAACATTTTATCAAAAAACATATCATCCTTATATTCCCCCCTATTTTTCCCTCCCCCCTCCCCAAAACATAGGCCCCCCCCAGACTTCCCTTGGCTCCTCTCTCTGGTTTATCAACATACGTTATTTTCTGCATGTTACAAAACTGTACAGATCCTTAATTTATCTGTCTAAATGTTATCAACAAAATGTTTGTGAATGTTTATTCAAAACCTGCCAAGGAGTCCAGTTCATTTTGTTGTTTCTTTAAATACTTTGTAAAGTGTTCCCATTCATCTTTAAAATCACAGTTATCCTTGTCGTGTAGTTTGTGTGTCAGTTTTGCCCATTCTGCGTAGTCCATCAATTTCTCTTGCCACAGTTCTTTAGTCGGGGTTTCCTCAAACATCAGTAGCAGCATCAATGATGCATTTCTGCATCTGGGATTTCACATGTGACTTCTCCATAATTAGAAACAGATTGTTCTCATCGGATGATCATTTATGAGCATCTGAGGGCACTGGTGACTGGCCTCCACACTTCTGCATTTCCCCCCACATTTAGCATCCATTCCCACTTCCCTTTGTGCCACTGACATTTCCTCTCATCCTATTATTAGCCATCCCCCTCGGGACTTTACATGCTGGCTGGGGTTGATGGGAGTTATAGCCCAAAACATCTGTAGGGTACCACGTTGGGGGAGGCTGCCTAGAGCCTATTTCAGCAATCTCTCCTGGAAAAGTGAACTCAGTAGCCCCACAGGGCGTGAGCCAAAATAAGGCCACTGAACTACAAGCAGAAGGTATATCAGGACATCTGGGAGGAACTTGAGCCTTGCAGAAATGCAATTGAGGGGGGGGATCCCTAAACCCCCCTAAAAGAATGGATGGCAGCTAACAGATTGAGGTTGAATCCTGAAGTACTGTTTTGGAGGAATGGGGAGGGCAGGTGTGGGGGACTCCCTGGTCCTGAATGGGGTAACTGTGCCCCTGAAGGAACAGGGGCACAGCCTGGGAGTCATTTTGGACTCACAGCTGTCCATGGAGGCAGAGGTCAGTTCTGTGTCCAGGGCAGCTGTCTACCAGCTCCATCTGGTACGCAGGCTGAGACCCGCAGACTCCATCTGGTACGCAGGCTGCCCGCAGACTGTCTCACCAGAGTGGTGCATGCTCTAGTTATCTCCTGCTTGGACTACTGCAAAACGCTCTATGTGGAGCTACCTTTGAAGGCGACCCGGAAACTACAACTAATCTAGACTGGTGACTGGGCGTGGCTGCCAAGACCACATAACAACAGTCTTGAAAGACCTACACTGGCTCCCAGTACGTTTCCAAGCACAATTCAAAGTGTTGGTGCTGACCTTTAAAGCCCTAAACGGCCTCGACCCAGCATACCTGAAGAAGCGTCTCCACCCCTATTGTTCAACCCGGACACTGAGGTCCAGCGCCAAGGGCCTTCTGGCAGTTCCCTCATTGCGAGAAGCGAAGTTACAGGGAACCAGGCAGAGGGCCTTCTCGGTAGTGGCACCCGCCCCGTGGAACGCACTCCCATCAGATGTCAAAGAAATAAACAACTATCTGAGGTTTAGAAGACATCTGAAGGCAGCCCTGTTTAGGGAAGATTTTAATGAATGATGTTTTAATGCATTTTTAATCTTTTGTTGGAAGCCGCCCAGAGTGGCTGGGGAAACCCAGCCAGATGGGCAAGGTATGTATGTATGTATGTATGTTTAAATAAATAAATAAATAAATAAATAAATAAATAAATAAATAGCAGCCCAGTGAAGACTGAGCATTCTTCATTTACAGGATGAGCCATGGAATATTGAGTGTCAGTTCTAAAGGAAAAGCAGACAGCCAGGGTTGGGGTCATTTGGCTTACTTGAGCCCCAATACTGTAGTTTATAGTATTGCAGAGAAAGACATGCCTAGGATGGCTGAAACACTGAACATGAGCGCTCCTGAGGGGAAGGAGGGGTGTCAGGAATTTACTAGAAGAATTTGTTGCAAATCCCATTTGTCTTTTATAACACACGCGCATCTTCACAGAAACTTGCATAACCTTCCAAGAATTCTTTACAGCCATATGAAAGTAAGCAATGCCCCCTAGTGGCAATGTTGAGGATTTTGTTTTTAATTTAAAAAACCCACTTTACGTTTCATCGGCTTAAGAGAATCAAATGTGAAGTCTTTAGGGAATTTTTAAAAGAAAGTTAGTGAAATTCCCTCCTTTAAATCCAGCTCCTCCCTGTTCTTAAGCATCCCAAATGGCAAACAAGCCAAAATACCACCTCTTACTCTGAAAAATGGTTAGCACTCTAACCCTAAATAAAATCATTTTTAAGCAAGAGATACCTGGAAAGTTGTCTCTGTGATGTACCAGAATGCCCATGGAAGATTGCTTGCTTAAAACCATCCATAGGTCAAATGTGCATGTGGTACAGTCCTCTCACAGGACCATGAACAAACATTCTTCTTGATATGCCTTCTTTGCATAAGGAGGAAGATTTTTAAAAATGTGGGACACATGGCTTCTGAGACGGATCAGCCAGATGGAGGACTGTAACACATGTTTGCCTGAGCATTTCCGTGAGCTCTGAGTCAATAGGCTGCACACTGATTTTGATGGCCCACACAGCCTTAAAGCTTTTCGCACGTATACAGACAAACACATACGTATACAGGCATATAAAGGCCATAGATCCCAGTCTAATGTATGTGCATATTTGCAACCATTTAACAGCTTTTCACGGGACGCAGGTGGCACTGTGGGTTAAACCACAGAGCCTAGGGCTTGCCGATCAGAAGGTCGGCAGTTCAAATCCCTGCGACGGGGTGAGCTCCCATTGCTCAGTCCCTGCTCCTGCCAACCTAGCAGTTCAAAAGCACGGCAGTACAAGTAGATAAATAGGTACCACTCCAGCGGGAAGGTAAACGGTGTTTCCATGTGCTGCTCTGGTTCGCCACAAGCGGCTTAGTCATGCTGGCCACATGACCCAGAAGCTGTACGCCGGCTCCCTCGGCCAATAAAGCGTGATAAGCGCTGCAACCCCAGAGTTGGCCACAACTGGACCTAATGGTCAGGGGTCCCTTTCCCTAACAGCTTTTCACATTCTAATTGAGGCACGTCTGAAAATTCTGCCCATCCTTCAATTTAGAGCTGATATACAGAATTTCTAGGACTGCACCATTTCAGATCGCAAGCGGAGAAAAACGTGTTTGAATGCTCTCCCACACACAAAAAATCTTCCTGTCTGTGGGAAACTGGCAAGTCAGGGAGAAGCGTTCTAGTGTGGGTTTCTTCTTGGCGAATTCATTTTCCACATAAAGAGAGTTTTTCTTGCGTGTAGGAACATTCAAATATGAAAAAAGAAACCCATGCTATATGAAATCGTATACTCCCACAAATTCTGTGGGATTGTGATGATACGTTTAATAATTTCTAAAAAGAGGAGATGTTTGGGTAGGTTGTGTAGGTGGGGGGAAAAATTGAATTGGAGTGACAGAAGATTGTTTCCTGCACTGTATTTATTCTAAACGCAGTATACTCACTTACAGGGGTGTGCATGGACTAGACTGGACTGTCTGGAGGGATGCTGGTCTGGCGTTGTTAGTTTTGGCATCTGTCTGTCTCAGGAGACAATGGCAAGGGTGCACCTTCGGGGGTGAAGTCAAACCATTGGAGAGTCACAGCACCTGCTGTGGCTGTACAGAATGATAAAGGAGAGACATGTTTTGTTGCAGCTGGGGCAGATGAAGGTGTCCAGTTGTGCTGCTGGAGATGCACCACGGCATTTATTCTCTCTGTGCTCCCTGCAGCGGTCATTTCTGCTCTGGTCACAGCTATGGATACTGTCAAGAGCTAAGCCTACACTTGAGTAGGACCCTGGTAGAGACACATGCCTCACTGGCATGTTCTCTCCCTCCTGATCAATCGTTCGGGAGCTTCAAAAGCTTTCTTCAGCCTGAACATCAGAGCGAACGATGCCATCAGACACTGGCACACTTAGGGATCCGCAGAGTTTGTGCATCATGCGTAACAGACCTCAGCAACTCAGCATTTTGGCTAATCTACTTTATTTACATATAAACACACATGGAGCACTGCAACATGGCTCCCTCTCTCTCTAGCATCAGACAGCAAAGAGAGAGAAAACAAAGGACAATAGTCCCACTTCACGGAACACAGTAACAGAAACATCCTGTCTCCGTCACATCCCACTCTATGGAGTCAAAACATACACCGTCATGTGATAGACAACAATCCCATGACTGCAGTCATGGAGCAGGAATTCTAACAGATACATGACATGACTGCTTGTCTCCAGGCCCTGTGATCACCTGCAAGAGATTCCCATATGGCAGTGTTGGTGTTGCCAGCCTTTCTCTATAACACAGAGTTGGTCTACCAACACGCCTAGTCACAGAAGCCAATTCCCCGTAGAGCGCGTCCTTGGGGATCCTGCCACCTTGCATTTTGTGGACATGACCACTGGTGTACACTGCATAGTTCATCTGTTACTGGAGGGGTGCTGAACTAATCCTGGCATCCTTACCCTTGCAAACCTACCTAGAATTTTACCACATTACCGTGTCTTCTATAGAGCTGAAATGAATTTCACTGACACACACAGAGACCCAAATTTCAGGTTTTGCCATTTGAATTTAGGGATGAGAAACTTTGACACTTTGGAATTTAAAATGTAGGGTTTAACTCAAAATTAAAGGAGAGAGGAGGGGGAAGAGGATGTATTGGTAGACCACGAGCTAAACATGAGTCAGCACTCTGATGCAGTGATTTAGAAAGCTAATGCAATTCTAGACAGCATCAACAGAAGTATAGTGCCTAGTTCGCAAACACTAATGGTACCGTTCTATTATGGCCAGACTCATCTGACCTCCTGCTGCTGCTTAACAGGGGGTAGAGTGGGAGGGGCAAGGTTCAAATGGTCCAAACTCACCACTGGGAGGGCCAGATTGGATCCACAACAATTCCCATTAGCTCCCATTAACAATAGCCAATGGTTCAGGGTGATGGGAGTTTTAGTTCGTTCAGCATCATCTTGATAGCCAAAGGTTCCCTACACCTTTCCCACATTTATAGTCATGCTTAGAAGAAGCTTAATACAGATTCGATCTATAAAATACTCATACTTATGAACTTTACCCTGTTAGTTAACCCCTCTGGAGTTTAAAGAAACTGCTTATATAAAGTTACTCACCATAGCAAATTATTACAGCCAGGTCCTTATTTAAAATGAGACCACATATCCGCAAAGAGGCTGACAGAGATGTATGAAATAATCTACTGTCTGGTGAGGTTCAGCTAGATAATTCCACTAATCTCTAAAGCCAGGACCAGCCGGCACCCAAGTTTGCAGGCCATAAACCTCAGGCAGTTGCAGTGAAATCTTTTCACGAGCTATATACCCAAGCTGCGAATTCTCCATTATTGCTGAGGCAAAGAGCCAAGTTTCAAACAAAGAATAAAAATTAGAATTACAAACTGGATAAGGTCAGTGCTTGCAATAACACTGAGCAAGAGCGTTTTAATAAGCACTCAAGGGCAATGTAAGTGGGTAGGCGATTTATTGATTTAAAAGTAGTGAGTTGAGATAGATCGTTGATCTATCCCAGAGGAGCCTGCTTATCTTGCACTCAAGTTGCTAAATACTGTTTTGTTTTTGAAGCATATCATTCACTGGTGTAAGAGGTTATTTCTAGGCAGTGACTGAGCCTGCCCTGCCCATCACAATGGTCTTTGGGAGAAATTAGGCAACCAACTATTGTCTTTGCTACAGCCATTTCTGAAGATCTTGCACATGCACACCTCCAAGGGTCCCTATTTTCCAGGGATAGTCCCAGATTTACAGAAGTTCACTTCAGTGCCATAAACTGTAGAAGAACAAGTTGCTTAGGCCAGACTCCATTTTGTCTGTCTGTGAAGAAGGGAGATGGTTATTGGTCCACCTGAAAGCAACTGAGGTGGTGCCATAAGAACATAAGAATGTTGGTTGAGGACCAGGAAGAGTTGGAGCCTCCAGAGTCTTTATAAGTTACCAGGCTGAGCTGCTTCATTATTGAACCAACCACTCTCGTCCAAGTTCCAGACTTTGATTGATTGAAATATTTTATTGTCACTTGTACAACTTGTATACAGTGAGATTACACAAGCATCCCCCACTCAGCTCTCTTAGTCTTAATTCCCCTCGTTTACTGATGCACACCCATCAAACCCAAAAGTAAGTTGCCCTGTTGTTATCTTTTCATTCAGCAGCCTAACAGCCCATGAATAGAAGCTGTTCTTTACCCTGTTGGTGCGACTAATCATGCTTCTATATCTTCTGCCTGCGGGCAGGAGATCAAGAAAGTGCTGACCAGGGTGTGAATCATCCCTGAGAATTTTCCTCACTCTCCTGAGGCAACGTTCTTCCACTGTTTCATCCAGCGGATTCACGGGACAGCCCATAATATCTTGTGCTGTATTCACTACCCTCTGTAGGCACTTCCTATCAGTTGATGTCAAACCAGCGTACCACACTGTGATGCAGTATGAAAGGACACTTTTTATTGTTGACCGGTAGAAGGAGATCATCAAATGTTGATTGACATTGTTCTTTCGCAATACTCTGAGGAGATGGACTCTCTGTTGGGCTTTCTTAACCCCCTGGGTTGTATTTATTTTCCAAGTAAGGTCTTCACTGAGATAAACTCCTAGGAATTTAAAGGAAGAGGCTGTCTCCACACAGCCCTCACTGATGTACAGCGGGGCTAGTTCTCCTCTCTTCCTCCGAAAGTCCAACACCATCTCCTTTCAGACCCTCCAAATGTCCTTCTTTTCCAGGAACAGTCTTGCCCCAGTTTCTGATTTGATCCTGGAATGTCACGCTTTTCCTTTAGGACGTCGCTATCTTCATCAGAGAAATGTTGGAGGGTCCCCCAAGCCAATGAGATAAGTAACTGTACAACCTTTAGAAGACATCTGAAGGCATCCCTGTATATGGCAGGTGTTTAACGTTTTATTATGTTTTTTAAAATGTTGGAAGCTTCCCAGAGTGGCTGGGGCAACCCAGTCAGATGGGCAGGGTATTATTATTATTATTATTATTATAACAGGACATCCCTACTTTCATCAGAGAAATGTTGAAGGGTATGAGATTATCATTGCTATATTGACATCATTGGACTAGCACTGGGTTAAATCATCTGTTGATTTGACCCAGGCCCTCAATATTCGTACTAAGCAATAAATATTCATGTTTAAGCATAAATCATATGGTTTAATACATTGGAACGCTTTATTAAATATGTATAGACACAATTTGCTGCTGTTAATTTTCCTGCCTGGCATGCATTAATATTTAGCAAGTATCAGGCACTACAGAAGCTGATAAGTATGCAATCTTGCTATTACCTGTAATTTTAATGACTTATAGACTCAGAAATACCTTTTTTGCTGTATGATATTTAAATGGTCTAGAAACTGGCACTAGAGAATCAGGCTGTGTGCACATTGGCATTCACTCTGGTCCCAGTGTGTTCCCACCTGTTTTCTGCAACAGAGATTACTCACAACCCACAGGTATCTTATAGTTCCTTTTGAAATATTGCATTGTGAGGCATTTCCCCGCAAGCTAGTTTCACCCTGACTTGAAAACTGTAAGCTTATTCAATGTGCTATGAATCCCAGGCATGTACAATTGAAAGCTTGGGCTGTGTTGCTGCGGGTGGTCCTACACATCTGACATGTATGAGGGGGGTATGTATTATGGAGGAGCATCTAACTTCTGACTTGCCTGCTGCCTTTGCCTTGTCCTGATCCCATTGACTGAGAACTAAGGCTACAATCCTCAACATGCCTACTCAAAAGTAAGTCCCACTGAATTCAATGGAGCTTACTCCTTGGTAGGTGGGTGAGGATTGCAAAATAAGTCTTGTTGATTTCAGTAGGCCTTACTTCCAAGTCAGTTGGGAGGACTGCAGACTTAAAGCAAGAGGTACAAGGTGGGTAGTGTTTGTGGGAGAGCTCCATGCTCATCTCTGCCCATCAATTTATGCAAACAAGAACAGGGTAGAGGATTATTTAAAGGGCCAGATGGTGCTGGGCCACCTCTCATCATCCCTGGCCAATAGACAGGTGGGCTGGGGCTGATGAAGGTTGAAGTCCAACGCCATCTGGGGATGCCACAGATCTTATTATTTATTTATTTATTTATTTATTTATTTATTCCCCAGCCACTCTGGGCAGCTCCCAACAGAACATTAAAAACATGATAAAATATCAAACAATAAAAACTTCCCTAAACAGGGCTGCTTTCATATGTCTTCTGAAAGTCAGATAGATGTTTATTTCCTTGACATCTGATGGGAGGGTGTTCCACAGGGCAGGCACCACTACCGAGAAGGCCCTCTGCCTGGTTTCCTCGGAGCTGGACCTCAGTGAGCTGAACGATGGGGGGTGGAGACGCTCCTTCAAGTATACTGGGCCAAGGCCGTTTAGGGCTTTAAAGGTCAGTACCAACACTTTGAATTGTGCTCGGAAACGTACTGGGAGCCAGTGTAGGTCTTTCTAGACCAGTGTTACGTGGTCTCGGTGGCTACTCCCAGTCACCAGTCTAGCTGCCACATTCTGGATTAGTTGTAGTTTCTGGGTCACCTTCAAAGGTAGCCGCATGTAGAGCCCTATCGCTGCTTTAACCAGGGAGTAAACCTGGGACATTATAACTAAGCATATAGAATGATGGGTCCTGCTCTGTGTGCTTCTGAACTTCAGGCTGAATGAAGTAATGGGGCAGTCAAGATGTTCTGGTGGTCTTCATGCCTATGGGCTTGGAAGGAAGTCACACCAAAAAGCTTCATTTGAGGCTGAAAACAAGCTAGTGCATGATTACAATTGGGCAGACGTTGAAAGGCTTTGCTTCCAGGAGGTCCCAAGTTGGACCCCTGCCCTCTCCAGATACGGATGGGAGAGACCCTATCTGAATCTCCCAAGAGCCACTGCCAATCAGCATGGACCATTGTGAGTTAGCTAGACCAATGGTCTCACTGACTCAGCACAAGACAGCATCCCATGAACCTAAATGCTCTGTTGAATTTCCAATTGCCCACTGAAGAAACTAACCAGGGTGGAACACTTAAGGAATCCTTTGTTTGCATGGGCTATATTATTTTCCCTCCTCAAAGCATAAAAAGCCCAACTTGCTACTGGGCATCTTAAGCAAAATGTAATAAAGAATCCATTTATCTTGAGATTTAGGGTAAATAACAAAGCTGTAAGCTGAATTATTTAGCTTCTAGACTACATGTGTTTTATGGGAGTAATTTGTAGCTGGCAAGTGGGTGGTCAAGCATACAGCTAGGTCCATATATATTTGCTTTCCATATAAACCATTGCTGACATTAATATAAATGTGCATATCTAAAGCACATTTTTCAAAATTCAGGAACTGTGGCTAAACTAATCACAAAAAATAGCTGGAGGAAACTGGGGCAAAATGTGGACCAAAAAGCTCACCAATTTTCATGAGGAGAAGGAAGGAAGGAAGGAAGGAAGGAAGGAAGGAAGGAAGGAGAAAGAAAGATTGCATCAGACATGTAGAGAACTGAATTGTTGATTGAATAAATTGATACATTCAAAAAACCAAAACTAACAGATCCATTGCTTCCTAGAGGGGTCCAGCTTTTGAAAATGTCTTCCTGCACTATTCCTGCCTTCATCTATCCTCTTCTGATGGTGCCACATGAAGCCGGTCACTTCACTCTGCTGCTGGTCAGGGCCAGCCCTGGATGAACACAAAATAATGCTACAAAATCTACTATATTTCTCTAAAGACAATATTATCTTCTCATTTCCTCCTATCTGCTGTCCTTTTGTCTATACATAGTGTCATCCTGTGGTTAAACACTAGGTGGCCCTGGACTTGGTAGCATGTAGGGGGAATCCGAATTTTCACCTCACTGTTCCATTCTTGTTGGAGAGAGACAATCAAGTTCTTGTCTAGCTTCTTGACTGGTGTCTCCTCTAAGCTTTCCCATGACACTTTCCCCCTAGACCAGAAATTCACTACAGTGGTAACTCTGGTTACAAACTTAATTCGTTCCAGAGGTCTGTTCTTAACCTGAAACTGTTCTTAACCTGAGGTACCACTTTAGCAATGGGGCCTCCCGCTGCTGCCGCACCATTTCTGTACTCATCCTGAAGTAAAGTTCTTAACCCGAGGTACTACTTCTGGGTTAGCGGAGTCTATAACCCGAAGTGTTTGTAACCCAAGGTGTTTGTAACTCGAGGTACCACTGTATTGCCTGGAAAATATTTAGCTAGATTTTGCTGATAGGAAGGGGCAGGGGGATAGAGTAGACATCAGGGCCATTCCAATGCATTCTCACCAAACACAAATGCTTAATTTATGTTCTAGCCCCTTCTCTTTTGTCAAGCAAAAGCACTGGGCTGGAACTGGGAGTAAGTGAGTCCTATTAGTCTAAATGCCATTAGAGTTAATGTTGCCACTTACTCTGGAAAGCATAGCAGACAAGATCAGAAATGGCAGGAAGGTGACGATGACAGAGCAAAGCACAGCCTAGAGGAGAGAAGAGATGCAGTTTAATCAAATACTCCCGATGCCCTGAAACTCTTTAGCTGGTAAGTACCATGCATGGATTCAGAGCAGGTGATTGGATAATGCCTGTGTAGGACACAAGATTTATCAGGATCTGAGACAGTTTGGGAAGGGCATGTACACATCAGGAGCATCTCCACTCCTGTCATTCAGCCAGGACCCTGAGGCTCTGAGGTCCTTCTGGCATTTCCCTCACTGTGAGAAGTGAGGTTACATGGAACCAGGGCCTTCTTGGTAGTGGCGCCCTCCCTGTGGAATGTCCTCCCATCAGATGTCAACAAGATAAGTAACTATACAACTTTTTGTTTTTAATGTTTTGTTATGTTTTTTGAATATGCTGGAAGCCGCCCAGAGTGGCTGGGGCAACCCAGTCAGGTAGGCGGGGTACAAATAATAAAATCACCACCACCACCATCACTGATGGCTGCATCTGTCCAGATATAGAATTATCAACCAACCACATCAAGCTTTGTCCTGCATTGCATCTGACTCTCCTACCCTTTCCTGCATATCCTGCTCACATATCAATCTTTTACACTATGCAAATGCTTCTGAACATGTGGAAGTCCCCTATCTACAGATTGGCCAATAGCAGGCAGGCCTGGAGACAGGGTTCTCCTTGGGGATGAACCTGAAAGAGTACGTAGGTTTCCCTCAAGTCCGATCTCAGGGTATTTAAGGCCTCCTTTTCTATTTTTTAAAATTTATCTATACTTTTCAAGTTTATACATTTCACTAATTTTACAATCATTTTGACATTTCAAAACTTGACTTCCTTCCACCTCTTTCTGCGGTTCCTTAAATTATTATTTTTTAAATATCTTCTGCATATCCAAACTCATTTCATTTGCTCATTTGTTCATCTACTTTAAATATGTACTCTTATGAAACTGCAGGTTATTTCTATAATCCTGCCAATGTTTTTATCTGTTTGCAATTTATCTATAAATCTTCAACAAACCATTTTAATTCTTTTATTTAAAAGTTTGTTATCTTGATTTTTTATTCTTCCGGTAAGTTTCGACATTTCTGCATATTCCATAAATTTTTGTATCCGTTCTTCCTTTGCTGGGACTTCTGCTTCTTTCCATTTTGGGGCAAGTAGCATTCTTGCTGCTGTAGTACCATACATAAATAAATTTCTAGACAATTTAGGTATTTCGGTCCCTATAATTCCCAGAAGGAAAACTTCTGGTTTTGTTTGTTTTTTACACAAAGATTATTTTGAACATCCTTTTTAATTCATTACATATCATTTCCCATTTACTGCTTTTGAAAATGCAGAAGCCCTCTACGGCTTGCTCAAAGCTGCTAGGTGAGTTTTTCTATTCTGCTGGGAACATGATCTCAGGCATAAAAATGTAAGAAGAGCCAAAGCTTCAGGCCAGGCCAAAGCTTCATCTACTCTAGCAGCCTGTTCTTACAACTAGGCACCCATCGCAAACTGAAAAGCAGAACCTGAGCACAACAACACTTTTCCAACTTGGGACTCCCAGCAACTAGTTTTCAGGTTCATACTGCCTCCAACCGTCAAGGCAGAAGATAACCAACCAGTGTGGTGTAGTGGTTAAGAGTGGTAGTCTCGTAATCTGGGGAACCGGGTTCGCGTCTCCGCTCCTCCACATGCAGCTGCTGGGTGACCTTGGGCCAGTCACACTTCTCTGAAGTCTCTCAGCCCCACTCACCTCACAGAGTGTTTGTTGTGGGGGAGGAAGGGAAAGGAGAATGTGAGCCGCTTTGAGACTCCTTCGGGTAGTGATAAAGCGGGATATCAAATCCAAATCCAAACTCCTCTTGGACAGAAGCCAATGACAGCCTTAACCTCCATTTAATTTGCCTAATTTACTTTTAAAGCAATCCTGCAATCCTACTCAATTCTGCTGAGTTCAGTGGGACTTGCTCATAAATATGTACATATGACATCGCAGCCTAAATTGTATTATATTCCCCCAGCTTTTCGGGGAGACTCTTCAGCTAGAGATGGAGAAGTTTTGAAATTGCAAACAAAAGTTCTAAGGCTCTGCATTCATTCTCTCCTGGCATAGTTGTTAATCCTATCATATTAAAACACAAGCCAACAGAAACCTAAGCTGTTGCTCACTCACACAATCCACATTTTCCATTGCAAAACATAATGCAAATTTTCTAGCGAAATGATGCATAGCATATCAGACAAATACAACTATATTCTGAGCTGTGTTTACTTTTCTTTCTTAAAAGCACCCATCTGATTTAAGCAACAACCACCCAAACACTGGTGTTATTTGGTGTTTTTGCATTTTTTTTAATCCCCTTCTTTTGTCTTGTCATTTCAAAATTTACTTGGTACCAACATGGGGCTGCTTTAACTTTTGTGGTGGCTACCGCACAGTAACTATGCAAATGCAATTCTGGTTCTAAACGCAGCATAAGGGGTCTCTATAGTATAGTGTATTTTAAAATGGGGTTTTAGAGTTTTTAGGGGTTTTTTAATGTTTTATGTAGTTTTGTAGTAGTTTTATGTAGTTTTGTTGTAGTTTTATGTAGTTTTATGTAGTTTTTCAATTTCATTGTTCCGTATGGGACAATGACAATAAAGATATTGTTATCGTTATCATTATCGTTAAAGCATACGGACTCCAATCCAAATGATTTTCCTTTAATTTTGCTTAGGTTAAATTGAAATCACTAGGGAGTTGCAACTAACTTAGGCCCGCTGATTTCTGTTTCAGTGAACTGGCCAGGTCAAGTCTGGTAGGCAGAACATTCAATGAGACAGTAATATTATTTTTTTTTTTAAAGACCCTGTTTCTATCCACCTCAAGCCAGATTTCTGAAGGCAGTGACAGCATGTAAGGTGGGGGCTGGATTTGAGCCCCTTCTGGGAATCATAGAGTTGAGGGTCATCTATTCCAACTCCCTGCAATGCAGGAATATTTCACCCAATGTGAGGCTTGAACCCACAACCCTAAGGATCAATAATCTCGTGCTCTACTAGCTGAGCAATCTCAGCTACTCTCCAAGTTGCAGCTGCTTATGCCTAGTGCAAGAAACCAAAGCTTATAAAACTGAAGGGAATACTTGGCCTGATTCTTTTGAAAAACAGAACTCTGCTCCTCCCCTCCCTCGAAGAAAAATGTTTACTTCCCAAGCATTCTTATATTTAGGGCACAGTTCTTTTTAAAAAAACATTCACACAAAAACACTTTTAAAAACAATTGGGAGCGTAACATGCTTTTACAAGGATGAAACCCAGCAGCGATAGCAATGCATCTTAAACAATCTGAGTCCTGAATCAGAACTTAATGTTAAATGCCTGGATTCATCTCTATTTATTTTGTTAAGCAGTGAGCAAGCAGAAAATCTCGCTGCTGAACTGATGTGCTTGAAAGACTCCTGGCAGGCCATCCATCAGCCAAGTATCGATTAGCGCCAGCACAGCCGCCGTTTTGCACAGTAAGCCTTTATTCTTTGCCCTGAGAGATCCTTCTGTAGATGTGCATTTTGGCTGCCAGTATCTTTTGTATGAGGTAAGTAGGACCGAGTCAAAAGCGAACCTCCACTAGCCTCACCACATAAAGAAGGGTGATGGGGGAGGCAAAGCAGGCAATAAGCAGAACATCCCATGAATATTCATTATAGAACATATCCAATCGCATTGGCTTCCTCTTGCCTGTAATGTTGGCTGAGAGAGCACCATGGTGGCCAGACCAGGAATAGGAAACTTGAGCTCATCTCCAGCTGTTGTTGGACTCCAAATCCCATCAGCTCCAGCCAGCTTGGTTACAGGGTGATGGGAGTTGTAGTCAAGCTAAATTTGGACGGCCCTAGGTTTCCCATCAGGGACGCAGGTGGCGCTGTGGGTTAAAGCCTCAGCGCCTAGGGCTTGCCGATCGAAAGGTCGGCGGTTCGAATCCCTGCGGCGGGGTGCGCTCCCGCTGCTCGGTCCCAGCGCCTGCCAACCTAGCAGTTCGAAAGCACCTCCAGGTGCAAGTAGATAAATAGGGACCGCTTACCAGCGGGAAGGTAAACGGCGTTTCCGTGTGCGGCTCTGGCTCGCCAGAGCAGCGATGTCACGCTGGCCACGTGACCCGGAAGTGTCTCCGGACAGCGCTGGCCCCTGGCCTCTTAAGTGAGATGGGCGCACAACCCCAGAGTCTGTCAAGACTGGCCCGTACGGGCAGGGGTACCTTTACCTTTTACCTTTTAGGTTTCCCATCCTGGGACAAGATCAGCAGTGTGGCAAGCAGAGTGAGTGGCATGGTTTTGTCAGCCTAGTAAAAATAAGCATTCAAGTTCCCTCCCGCTGCTCTGTGGGCCTAACCCTCGTGAGACAGTCAGGACTCAAGTCCACGTCAGCTCTTAAAAGTGATGAGCTGAAGCATGGCAGAATGGGAGTTAGGTTGCCAGCTCTGTGACCTTACAATAATATTTGCTTTTGGATTCAGACCATGTACCACTACTGCCCACCGTCTGAAAGGAGAGAACTGCAATCACTTAGATTATTGAAAGGTTTAGGACTCACCTTCCTTTGAGGTTTTTAAGCAGAGGTTGGATGGCTATCTGTCACTGACGCTTTAGCTGAGATACCCCACAGCCACTCTGGGCGGCTGGAATAGTAATGCCTAGAATATATCACCCCTCTGCTGTTTTCCTCCATGAACTAGCCAGAGCACTTTCAGGAGTGCTCTGGCTAGTTCAAGCTCCAAAACTGGTTCCTCCAGCAGCACAGGACAGAACTCAAAGAATGGCCATCAATTTGGTTGGCATCCATCTGTCTTGGGGAACGATGGAGGAGTGCACTTTTGAGGGTGAAGCCAAACTGTTGGAAGGTTGCAGTGCCTGCTGTAGCTGTAGAGACTGATGCGGGAGAGACATGTTTTGCTGCAGCTGGGGCAGATGAAGGTGTCTGGTTGTGCTGCTGCAGATGCACCACGGCATTTCTTCTCTCTGTGTTCCTCCCAGGGGTCATTTCTCCTCTGAGACCAGCTTGACTGTCTCCAGGCAGTGCTGTGGTCTGCAAGGGATTCCCACATTTGCTATGGCTAGCCTTCGTTTGCAGGTATTTGAAACACAGAGCTAGTCTGATAACTGCCTGAAGTTCTGCTGCTGTGCTGGTCCGGGGGGGGGGAGGTTACCATGGGGCGAGGTCCAGGACCTGAGTTGAGGGTTGGCAGACAGTCCTCCACGGGCGAAGCAGGGTCCACAGCGAGAAGCCGGGCAAGGACAGGAACTCTGGGGGAACCGGACTGGGTGCTGGCCGAAACAGCTCTTCAACGACATTGCTCCCACAACCTGGGACCGGGCTGACTGGCCTTTATCTTCTCTGAGGCCAGGGGCGGTCCCGGCCTCCAGGAGACCCGACTCTCCTGGCCTTAAGCCGAGCACTCCTCCTGGGAGAAACCAGTTCCCTTCGCCTCTCTGCCCTGAGCCTCTGCAGTTCAGGAGAGGTTGAAGGGTTACTGGGCCCAGGGGGAGACTCACCTGTAGGCACTGAGTCCTCAACCACCTCCGGAGCCAGAGTGGATTCACCTGGTTCCTGCTCCTGAGAATCCGGCAAAGGTGCAGGCGCTTCAGAATCAAGGCCCTGCCCCAGCTCAGCCGGCCCTGGAGGCGGGGACTCCTGTGCAGGCTGGGATTCCTCCGGTTCAGCCTCTGAATCAGATTCCCAGGCCATCACAGCTGCCTGAAGTATCCTGCCTGAAGTATCCTGAAGTTCTGCTACTTCCCGTTCTTTTTCACCTTATAATTATTTGCTGTGGTGGTGCCATCACCTCAACTTCCTTGTTTACAGATGCACATAGAGACAATTCTTATGGCCTGTGAATCAGCATACCAGTAATGGATAGGGAATATTCCTTCCAACAACGCCAACATGGCAAATAAGTGTCTCTGTTTGGGCGTTACTCTTAGGACCTGCCGCTCTTTGTCTGAAGTACTTCCACATCACTGTTTAATGTATCCCTCCACCCCACCCTGCAGCTATCAATCTTTGGCCTTCGAGTCACAAAATTCACAGCCGAGTTCATCTAATGAATTCTGCAGACATACGGCCTGAGCAGACGGGTGTTGGTTAGACTGCAGCACCCATTAAGTTAAAGTTCATTACATTGCTGGCAGCCAAAGGACAGAGCAGACATGACAAATAGCAAAATAATATAATTTGTACTTCAAATCTGCAATCTACATTTAAAAAAGACCATCACAAAAAGTATCAAAATAAAATGTGCACACAGGAGAAGATAAGCTAAAATAAACCTCTGGCAGGACCTTAAGTGATAACTGCTTTTATTTTATAATAATTTTTGTTTTAAAAATTCTTGGTTTACAAAAGTACGTGCAACGTCTCTTTTTCAGGTTGTATTTTCTACAGATCGATTACATTTGTTGTGAGACATTAGTGTTGTATACATGGAGCACTTTCTGGAAGGGGCTCGAGCACATGCCACATATCAGAAAATTTAGGCTTGTGCAGTTAGAGTGGCTGAAAGTGTAAGTCCATTTTTTAAAAAAAGAAATAGACTTTTGTGGCTTGGAAAGGGATGAGTAAATGCATTGAAGTATGTGGAATGCACAAAGAAATCATGTCAGCCGGATGAATGCTCATTGCCTTATAACCTCCCTGCAAACGTATCAGAACAAATGCACATCAAATAGAAATACAACCTTCCATGTTGAAAGTACAATCCCCATGTAAACTTTGTTCAAACATATCAAGAGGATGCTCCATAAATGAGTGATCTGGAGAAGCCCTCTGACTGTTCAAAGTGATTCGTGCATATGATTTCATCTTCATAACAGCCCTGTAAGATAGGGTAGTACTGTATTACCATAGTAATAGGTAGACTAGTATTCTCATTGGGATGCGGGTGGTGCTGTGATCTAAACCCCTGAGCCTCTTGGCCTTGCCGATTGGTAGGTTGACGGTTCTAATCCCCGCGACAGGGTGAGCTCCCGTTGCTCTGTCCCAGCTCCTGACAACCTAGCAGTTCAAAAGCACACTAGTGCAAGTAGATAAATAGGCAGGAAGGTAAATGGCATTTCTGTGACTCTGGTTTATGTCATGGTGTTCCGTTGTGCCAGAAGCGGTTTAGTCATGCTGGCCACCTGACCCAGAAAGCTGTCAGGACAAACGCTGGCTCCCTTGGCCTGAAAGTGAGATGAGTGCCGCAACCCCACAGTCGCCTTTGACTGGACTTAACCGTCCAGGGGTCCTTTATCTTTTACTTTTTACCTTGCTCCCATATGACAGACAGGCTGCATGTTTCTAGGTAATTAAAATATTTGGGGCACGGGGCCATGGCACAAATTTGCAGGAAATATAATATGCTAACTTATAAGGAAATATGAAGACTTAAGCCACTTTAAGGGGACAGTGATAAACTCTTGTCTCTTGTTGTTAAAGCGTCTCCACTCCCATCGTTCATCCTGGACACTGAGGTCCAGGGTCTTCTGGCGATTCACTCACTGCAAGGAGTGAGGTCACAGGGAACCAGGCAGAGGGCCTTCTCAGCAGTGGCACCCTCCCTGTGGAACATCCTCCTGTCAGATGTCAAGGAGATAAAGAACTACACAACTTTTAGAAGACATCTGAAGGCAGCCCTGTATTGGGAATTTTTTTTATGTTTGATGTTTTATTATGTTTTTATATTTTGCTGGAAGCTGTCCAGAGTGGCTGGGGTATTAATAATAATAATAATAATAATATATATAAAAATAAAAAAATAAAAATAAAATAATAATAATAATAATAATAATTTGCCTCTGGATAAATTAAGACAGTGGGTGACTGAGATCTAATTGCACTTTGCAGCGTGTTTGGCTATCCTGTAAGTAAAGTTGTTTTTAAAATCAAGATTCCAGAAGGGGGAGGGAGCAAAAGAAAAGACCCTAGGCTGGCCCGTAACAGCTCCCCTGAGATTAAGCAGTGGGGAGTGAAGGGAAGAGGCTTACAGCACAGTGTTTTAGTATACCTAGAGGCAGCTAATGCATTCATGGCCATACCCCTAAGCATTACACTCCCACCTCCATCTATCAGCATCCTAAAACACCCAAGTCACGCAGGGTGTTATATTTCCACTCTCAAAACTGAGCTGAATAGGCACCCATCTGTGATAAACAGGGAAATAAGGCATGGCAGGGTTGTGGTTGTTTGGAGAGCGGCGGCTATGCAGCGTGACTGGAGTTTTCCTCCCTCCCCTCGGCAGTCCTCCTGCCTCCCTCAGAAATCATTCCAATCAGGTACAGAGTATCACTTTTTGCATCGCCAACTCTACTGCCTGATCCCCTGTGAAGGTCACATCATTCCGTGAGTGATGTGTTTAATAACTGCTGGAGCATATACTATGCAGGTCTTGTTCAGGAGGGAATCCGCTGTACTCTACTGTCTGCTGTGACAGGAACAAGGTAGAAGGAGTTGTTGATGATGTTGACACACTGGTGCTGTTGATGGGAGCCTGGAGTTCGCTCGGAGAACGGGGAATAAAATATTCATGCCGCGTATCCAGTTCATGCCTCAGCCTTGTGGATACGAGGTCCGGGGAGGCCCAAGTGGGGAGGGCTGTGGATCTTTGGTTCAGCTGCTCATCTACTGCGAGGCCCAACCAGGTAAAAAGCCACCTTGGCCCACCACACACCAGACTTAAGGGGAGTTGCCAGAAAAGCAAGGGGCAAGGCCATGGCTTTCTTTCCCCAACAGCAATCCCCCTATCTTAACTGTACCCCCAAAATAAATGGGTAACTATTGTGCCATTAAAAATAGTATCTGGAGATGTTCCCCAGGCTCTGCTGCTGGACTGGCTGTGGGATCTGTCACATGCTCCTCGCTTATTGGCCAGAATCAGTGTTGACAACCCTAACTCTGAGAAGCAGTGGCAAGCAAATGGCTGATCACCTGGTTTAACTGGTCATGTTGTTCAGATGCCTGATTACCATCTTCCAAAGCGACCACAGTCATACCTCATGTTGCGTTAGGTTCATGTTGTGTCTTTTTGGCTTGCAAATGGGTTTCGCCATGCATGTGTGTGCAGAAGCATTCTGAGCACTTCACACATGTGCAGAAGTGCTCTATCATGCCAAGTGCATGTGCAGAAGCAGCGCTCTAGTTATGGACTTTTCAGGGTGCAAATGGCACCCCAGAAAGGATCGAGTCCATAACTAGAGGTACCACAGTACTCTATTCCCAACTTAAGCATAGAAAGTAATGCCGGTGGACAACAATAGAGGTTGAAAGATGCTCTCAGGGCAAACCTGAAAAAATGGCAACTGGGAATTACTGGCCTGCAAGCACTCTAGCTGGAGAGCAGCCTTCACCAAAGGCATTGTGAACTTTGAAGAAGCATGAAAGGGAGAAACAAGCTAAGAGGAAGGCACACCGTGGCAGATCCTCACCTTGAGGATTACCCCGCTGTGGAAGGATGTGTGGATCCACAATTGGCCTCCACAGTCACTTATGGACACACTACTAAGACCATATTAATGGAAGACAATCTTATTCGGCTACGAGTGATCACCAAAGAGAAAGAAGAACTGGCCAGTTGAAGCTGTTCCCGGGGTGTAGCTGCTGTTGCATTCTGACAGCTTCTAGGAACTGATTGGGGACCAAAGGTGGACAAACTATTCCAGAAGGAGCATGACATGTCCCCCACCAGTGGTACCACCCCTCCCCTAACACCCCATCAGGAACATTTGCACCATTGATTATTGTGAGATATTTAAAAAACTGAACCACAACAAAGGGTCGTAAAATGAAGCATTTGGGCACATCCAAGATCAGGGCTTTCCCCCTTCTGGTAAATCTTCCCCTTCCAGCCACTGCTGCAGCTTTCCCCAAACTGATGGCCACCAAGATATTTTGGACAACTTCCATCAGCCTCAGTCAATATGACCTTATTGGAGAAGACTGCACGATTGAAACTTGAAGCCACGCATTGTGTCATTTTCCTTCCTAGTCAGGCCTTTCTCCTTGCCTAATTATGAATGACATCTGCCTTTGGGTGTGTTTTACTGTTTGAGCACTTTGATTTTAAAATACGGTTTTATAATTTCATGATGACTGCTTTCTGTTTGGGTTTGTGCAATTTTGCAAATGCTCAAATGCAGATTCTTGCCATAGACTTTGTAAAAAAAGCAGCTGCTCAGCCATTGGAATGAATGGTCTGTCAGATCATCTGGAATTTGAAAAGGGAAAGAGAGATTGTTCATAAGATTGTGGTTTAGAGACACAGGGAATGCTACATCCAATCAGATGTGGGGCAAGATCCACAAAACAATTAAGCAGTACATAATCTCTTAATTTACAGGAGACACATCATAGGCTCCTGGAAAATGGTACCTCAGAACAGGGGGTGACTAACTTGTTGTCCTTGCTAAGATACTTAAAATTTGAGCTTGGGATGGTAAATATTCACCATCTGTTATGTCTGGATACATATTCAGACATTTGGATCTGTATGTGTAATTGATGACAGATGTATTGATATATTGCAAAGATGAGCTGACAGTGTTGTCTTTGTTTAGTTGCTTTCCTCTCATTCCCCTCTCTTTTTTGTGTTGTTCTTTCATTAATAATTTTTTATAAAAAACAACAACATTAAAAATATGTTGAACCATCATCCCTGCCCCAGAGACTTACCATGTGAACCCATTTAACTGGGGACATGATTCTCAAGTCAGCACATTTATGTCATGAGTACGATGGAAGAATATTGTCTCGATTCTTCTCATGCTTTACCTTGATGATGAACCTTATTAGAGAACTCAGCTTTGCTTTATGAACTTTCTGCAAAAATGGCCTTAGCTCATTGCTTGCAATGTCTATCCATAACTACAGACAGGCTGACAAAACTATTAGACATCATATATATGGACAGATTTACTGTCATCCTTCCGAGGGGCAGTGATTAAAGAGATCATTCTCTGGCTTTTCAGAAATGGCAGCCTTACAAAATTATTGGAATCAGAATTTGGATTTAGAATAATTAGATCTGTTGGTCCTGATTTGAATGACATGATACATTTCAGTTACTGTGTTGGGGTTTTCTTTTCTTTTCTTTCTTTTCTGTTTCCTTTCTTGTAAACATTTGATTCAAGCCAAATTAAAAAGTTAAAAATTTATAGTGTAGGAAGAGAAGTGTGTTGGACGTGCGCCAGAAATATGTCACCGTACTTTGCAATTATTCAAAAAATCTGTATATTTGCTCTCCGTACAATTTTGTTACACAAACAGTGCAATCCTAAATATGCCTACTCAGAAGTAAGCCCCATTGAGTTAAGTATTATCTAGGATTTGTCTTCTTTTTCAGTTTGGAATTAAACTATAAAGCAATTTATGGGCTACTAGCAGTATTGAGTTGCTGCAGATAAGCGACATTAAGACAAGTGATATGCATAATTTAGTTCCTAGTTATCTAGTTCCTCCCCTTTAAATGCCCAAGGGCTTAAAAGGATGATAAGAAATGACTTTGTTAACAACTCACCAACTCAAACTATGGATGAAGTGAGGTCCTGTCAAGTCTTGCAAACGAACCAGATAATGCTTGAGGTTCACCGATACACTCATAGGTGGATGAACCGCAGACAAATTACTATGTCCTTGTCTCAGCTCCTGAATTACCATTACCGAAATGCAGATCTAGAAAATTTCCACTTCCTGCCTACCTTGAGAAACACCATGCGCCTATTTATGACCTTTAGGTCATCAACCCTCCCATCTCGACTCATGGAGATAAAGGATACCCTATGGTGGTTCCATTCTCTCCGCCCAGTGAGGGTATTTAAGGACGAAACTAGGAGGCAATTGATCCCTTGCATAGAGTCAAAGCTAATGCGGATAAAGGAAACCAAGCTCAACACTAGAAATACTAATTGCCCAAAGGAAGAAAAGAACTCTGTAAGCCTAGAATTATAAGACCTGAAGAAGAGGCTAATGAGTATAAAGATTGAGATTTCTACCCAAAGTATAAGGACAGTAGAGCCTAGAGCACAATATTTAAAGACGTCCAACAGCTCTTTATCCCATAGAAAGACATCAGTGCAACTCCCTGTTCCCTTTTCAAACGACACCAAATTACATGAGGAATTTGGCGCCTCCAACATTTCTATGGCAACAACTCCTAAAGAACTCTATGTTGCTGACAATCTGGAGATATCCAGCACCAAATCTACATCTGGACCTTTGCCTAATGTTCCAAAAACTTATCAGAATGATCAGCCTTCTCTACTGTACTCCTGGCGAGACAGGATGGACATATCTTCCGAATTTGAATCTGGCTCTTTGTTGGCCAGGATCCACATTTTATAACACATACCTCATTAATACTTCCACAGCCACAGATAGAACCAACAATCCTCCAATTAACCCAGGAGGGAGAGGGGGATTGACAGTTAATGAAACACCATGGGACTGTCCCCCCGCTTGGGGTGCGGTTGGTTGGGTTTTATCTTCTAGGGATACTTACCCTATCAGACCTCCACCTCTTTCCCATACCATTTTGACCCAGGAGTCCTGGCCCAAGGATGACTTGTTATTGAGGGGATGTTACCCATCTATTGGGAAGGCTAGTATGGGATCTGAGATTTCCACAATTGAAGGGCTAGGGAGGAATGGCGGTGGGGCTAGATATCTCTATTGGCGAAGGGTTTTGAGATGCAGTGATCCTCGAACCCCTTCCAATCTACGCCCCATCCCAAGGGATGAGGGTAGGGAGAGCAAGGATTACACACCTCCGTCATTGGTGCTGTGCAATGCCAGGTCCATAGGCAACAAAACCGCCACCATGCGTGACTTTTTTGTCTTGCAGGGGATTGACCTGGCTTGTGTGACAGAGAGCTGGGTACGGGAAGGCGAAGTAGTCTCTCTACATGAGGGCATAGCCCGTAACTGGTTGTGCTCTTTTATTTCTGGTCGGGGACAGAGGGTGGCACTAGGGAGGGAAATGTCATCACGCCACTCCTTGGTGTGTGGAGTGCCGCAGGGCGCAATTCTCTCCCCGATGCTTTTTAACAGCTTTATGTGCCCCCTTGCCCAGATTATCCGGAGCTTTGGGCTGGGCTGTCACCAATATGCTGATGACACTCAGCTCTATCTGCTGATGGATGGCCACACCGACTCAGCCCTGAACACACTGACCAGATGCTTGGAAGCTGTGGCTGGATGGTTTCGTGGGAGCCGATTGAAACTAAATCCTTCGAAGACAGAGGTCTTATGGCTAGGTCGGGATGGCATGGGGATGAGGGACCAATTCCCTTCTCTTGCGGGGGCCCAATTAGTGCCATTGCCTTCCGTTAAGAGTTTGGGTGTAATCCTTGACGCCTCCCTTTCCATGGAGGCACAAGTTACAGCAACAGCCAAGGCGACATTTTTCCACCTTCACCGCATCAAGCAGTTGGTCCCTTACCTTTCCCGCCCCGACCTGGCCACAGTGATCCATGCGACGGTCATCTCCAGGCTTGACTACAGTAATTCGCTCTATGTGGGGCTGCCCTTGAAGCTGTCCCAGAAACTCCAGCGGGTACAGAATGCTGCAGCGAGGCTCCTCACGGGGTCTCTGCCATGGGAGCATATTCACCCAGTGCTTTTCAAGCTGCACTGGCTCCCGGTGGAGTACAGGGTCAGATTTAAGGTGCTGCTTTTGACCTTTAAAGCCCTTCACGGCCTAGGACCCTCGTACCTACGGGACTGCCTCTCCTGGTATGCCCCACGGAGAGCCTCAAGGTCCATAAATAACAACACCCTAGTGGTCCCAGGCCCTAAGGAAGTTAGATTGGCTTCAACCAGAGCCAGGGCCTTTTCAACACTGGCTCCAGCCTGGTGGAACGCTCTGCCTCATGAGACCAGGGCCCTGCAGGATCTGATTTCTTTCCACAGGGCCTGTAAGACAGAGTTGTTCCGCCTGGCCTTTGGCTTGGAGCCAGTTTGATTCCCTCCCCCCCTCTCCTTCTTTTTTCTTTCCCTTCTCCTCCTGCGATGAGGCTACATTATAATATTTTAATGTTCCATTATTTTAATGTTGTATTTTACTTTTGTTTTTAAGTTGTAATCATTCATCTTGTTTTTATTATTGCTTGTAAGCCACTCTGAGCCCGGCCTTGGCTGGGAAGAGTGGGGTATAAATAAAAAAATATTATTATTATTATTATTATTATTATTATTATTATTATTATTTCTGAATTAAATTTTACCTTTAATTTACCACAAGGACTAGACCCCTGGTTCTTTCTTTTATGTTAAACTCTTCATTCTGGAAGTTGTGCAGGAGCTACCTGAATTCAAACTGTACTCATAGCCACAGAAACAATCTAAACATTCAAGTGCCAGTGTGGTATAGTGGTCAGTGCTGCGGCAGACCAAGCAGAATAATAGAATCATAGAATTGTAGAGTTGTAAGGGACCCTGAGGATCATCTAGTCCAACCCCTTGCAATGCAGAAATACACAGTTGTCCCATACGGGGATCAAACCTGCAACCTTGGCATTATCAGCACCATGCTTTAACCAAGTGAGCTAGAGAGCCAAGTACAAATTACACAGTCACAAAGCTTACTGGCTGAACTTGGGCAAGCTGCCACTTCTCTGCCTTCCAGCCTACCTCACAAGACTATTGTGAAGATAATGGGGGGGGGAAGGTGGCGATCACACAGGGTCCCCCGGACGTTTGACGGTCTATTAATCCCTGTGCCACCACTGTGATTGCTTCCTCGCTGCCACCAACCCGTTTCTCTCGGGTACACATAGAGTCCAGACAGCTGTTAACATTAAATCAAATAAGCAAGTTTATTTGATAAGCATTAACAAGTTTATGGTTTCAGATAACTTTTCTTGTCAGTTTCTTAATCTTAGTTTCTTTACCGGCCTATACCTTCCTAATAACTTCTAAATGATTATCCCAACTATCTATCTGACTCCTCCTAACAGTTTCCCTCACTCTCACACATCAAAACTAGACCAACCCACAGACTTATCCTCCCTCTTCCTTCTCCAACTCCCAACTGACTTCACAACAACTCCAACTCTAACTCTAACTCCTCCCCTTGGGTTCCCACTGGCCAATCACTTCACACTCATTTAACCCTTTCCTTATGACCCACCTAGGAGGGCAAACGCCATGGGGGGATGGATATAAAACAATACTCTGGGCTCTTTGAATGTAGGACAAAACACGTAACTAAATAGCAGCTAAAAATGTGTGGGCGAAAGACATTCTTTTGGTGTGTGGCCTTATGTTCAAGAGGGTGTTTTTCTAAGATCATACATCCATATTGTTCCGGTTCTGTTCCTGCCTCCCTAAACTGAGCACTGATGCTCCTAATGACGTTGGTGTTATTACACTTACCTTTAAATTATGCACACGGCCTTTCAAAAATCGCCACAGAGGAATCTGAATATTTCATACAGGCTCTAAATGTTTCATGGCTGCTCACAGCATCAAATTAATAAGGAGGCTTGGCAAACTCGTTTGCCTTATGTGTGTAACGCACCAAAGCCAAGGCGACGGCCATTTCTCACATTTCACCAGCCATTCCACCCTGGCTCCATCCCATAGGAGGAGAGCTGAAGGACTGAGTCATCAGCTTCTTCTCACTGCCCTCCACCAATCAGGAAACTTTATTTCCTAGGACAGAGAAGGGGAATCTGTGGCCCTGCAGCGGGTATTGGACTGCACCAAACATTAGCTGCTGGCAACATGGCCGTGCTAGCTGGGGCTGATGGGAGCATCCAGCATATAAAGCTTGGGAGCCTTCATAAATAATAATGAGAACTGATAATAACAACATTCATTATTATTCTTAATCATCCTAATAGAGGATAACTATGCATTTCAGTGGTACCTCGGGTTACATACGCTTCAGGTTACATACGCTTCAGGTTACACACTCCGCTAACCCAGAAATAGTGCTTCAGGTTAAGAACTTTGCTTCAGGATAAGAACAGAAATAGTGCTCCGGTGGCACGGCGGCAGCAGGAGGCCCCATTAGCTAAAGTGGTGCTTCAGGTTAAGAACAGTTTCAGGATAAGAACGGAATTAAGTACTTAACCCGAGGTACCACTGTATTCATTTTAGCCCTCCTCCATTATTTTGCACAAGGGCCTTTAACACAGTTGAACATTCGTTGGCATGAATATATTCTAGCTAGCAAGGTCGCTTGTTTTACTGACTGGCACTGCAGTGTCACTGCAGGCTGACTTGAAAAGAGATAACCCCTTGTGGAATATTTTAAAATAGTTCCAAGCTGTTAAGGAGAAGGAGAGATGGGCTCATTGAAGGGTCACTATTATTGGCATGAACTTTCCCAGCAAAATTTTAAAGAACTCCTTGGAGCTTTTTTAACGACTTCGCATATCTCTAAGAATTTAGCTCTTGCCAGGAAGAATTACGACAGGTGAAGATTCAGAGAGGTGACCCTTATTAACCTTTCACATGAGGTTCTTGGCTTGGTCGAAGCACCTGATGAGTACTTATTCATTTTACCGGCAAGGATGGAGAAGCAAATCTGAAGAATAGCACATATCGGTTCCTCCACATCACAATCCTCCCACTCGTCATCTGTTTTGTCTGGTGAGATTCTTGGATTGCCAGGACTCATATTTCACATAAACCCAAGCAAGGGTCCAAGGCAGAAACAGTGCCACTAGTACGGCCATGAATACAAACCTTTTGATTGAGTATAAAGAGGCCCCAATTAACTGGACAACAGATCTGAAAACTTGAAAAGGATATTTTACTACAAGTACAGTCGTACCTTGGAAGTGGAACAGAATCTGTCCTGGAAGTCCATTCAACTTCCAAAACGTTCAGAAACCAAAGCACTGCTTCTAATTGGCTGCAGAAAGCTCCTGCAGCCAACAGAAGCCGTGGAAGCCCCATCGGACGTTTTACTTCCAAAAATAGTTTGCAAACCGGAGCACTCACTTCAGGGTTTGCAGCGTTTGGGAGCCAAAACATTCGAGAATTAACCTGTTCGACTTCCAAGGTACTTCCAACTGTACAGTGGTACCTCGGGTTACATACGCTTCAGGTTACATATGCTTCACATTACAGACTCCACTAACCCAGAAATATTACCTCAGGTTAAGAACTTTGCTTCAGGATGAGAACAGAAATTGTGTTCCAGTGGCGTGGCAGCAGCAGGAGGCCCCATTAGCTAAAGTGGTGCTTCAGGTTAAGTACGGACCTCCGGAACGTATTAAGTACTTAACCCGAGGTACCACTGTACTTACAAAAACAGAGACAAAGTGGTTGGAGCAACAGGTTCAACTCTTACCCTTTGTATGGTAGGCTATGTCCCAGCCATGCAAAAGCCGGAGATTTCCACACACACCTACCCCATTCTGGCAAGCAAGAGACATTGCCATTCTATAAGACTGTATTTCAGCCTGGCAAAGTAATCTGAGGAAGGCAGGAAGCAGGATCAGTGAGGTGTGTGGCTTGGGAAGGTTCTTAGGGCCGGACAGAGATCTTGGGAATACTTGGCCTCTGGGGTTAGGTTCCTGTCATGGACGGACTGGTTGGACACAGAGGAACAGTGGGAGGAACCAGCTGGGGAACCCCCAAGGGAAGAAGGCTCAGAGCCCAGGGAGGGTTGGTAGGACAATGATGAGTGGCCAGAGAGAGAAGATTGGGAAGAGGAGGTGTTGGATGTTGAAGAGGTAACAGGGCTTAGTGAGCTGGGAGAGTCTGTGGCAGAGAGCAGTCCAGAATAAGAGGTTGAAGCTGAAGCTGGAGCGTGGGGGGAGGGAGACCCAGAAGCAGAGATGAGTCAGGCTGCTGATGAGTCATGGGTGTCTCCCCCTCCTGCTGCAATACTTGTCTCCCAGAACCAGAAGAGGCATGAAAAGGGCAGAGGAGAGGTTGGCTGCATGCAGGCATAGTCTGTGGGTGTTTGGGAAAAGCCTTGGAGAGGAAGGGTATTAGACACCTGTGGGGAGGTGGGGACTTTCAGTCTTATCAACTGATTTTCATAGAATAAGACAACCAGGAACGAGCTGCTCTGTTCATTAGGCCTGACACTCAACCAAGTCTGTAGAGATGGTGTTTTTGCTAATAAAGACAACTCTGACTTCGAACTGTGTGATTACTGACTCCTGTGAGAGTTCCCTATTCCTGTTGTAAGACCAAAATTAATATTGATTTTGATATCAGATTTGTAACCAATCTGTTAGACCCATTGTGAGG